>NC_045801.1:32978889-37778889 GCF_009873245.2 Balaenoptera musculus | reverse complement strand
TCTAATTAAAGTGGCATGAATTAATTTATATTGTGCTTGAAATCCACCTTGAGTAAAAACAGCAATTTCATTTCATAAAAAACACTAAGTACAATTAGTGAAATTCTAATGTGAAAAATCCACTGGGTATTTTTAAGTTTATAACATTTAAAATGAATACAAAATAATCTGATCACCATTACATTAATTCTAGCTACAGTTATATTTGGAACAGTTGGTAAAATTTAAGAGGTCATATTTTAAGTTCAAATACAATACATTATTTCGTCTCTGCATGTGATTTTTAAAAAGCATTGTTTTAACTGGATCCTATAATTACATTTGGCTTTTAAAATAGACTATTTAGTATTAAACTAACAACATTTTTTTCAATGTGGTTTTCCTAGTGAATCATCCACTTTAGACTGGACTCAAAACACAGAATGCAGAAACACAGCATGAATCTTTAATTTATAGGCTATCTGCCACTTGTCTTTGTTTCATATTGCAAAAAATATATAAAGTTATTTTTATCCCGAGTTAAACTTCAGAAATCAGTCTATTTTGATTTATCTTTGCTCCTTGTGCAGCAAGCTTTCTTTGGCCACTTCCTTGAATTACCGATCCGCTCAGATAGTTCTTAGCTTATTATACGTGAAGCTGGCTTATTTCCAAATTAACTTGGCTGGTCTCTTAATCTTTCCCATCTTCTCTCAAAACTCCTGATCAGCCCTCTTGATATTCACCAAACCAAACTTAGTTTCCAGACTTCACATTCCCCTCCCCGCCCCGCACTCCCTTGATACATATACTTTATTTTATTTATTTTTAAAATAAATAAATTTATTTATTTATTTATTTATTATTTTTGGCTGCATTGGGTCCTCGTTGCTGCGCATCGGCTTTCTCTAGTTGTGGCAAGTGGGGGCTACTCTTTGTCGTGGTGCGTGGGCTTCTCATTGTGGTGGCTTGTCTTTGTTGCGGAGCACCGGCGCTAGGCCCGCGGGCTTTAGTAGCTGTGGCTCGTGGGCTCTAGAGCGCAGGCTCAGTAGTTGTGACGCGCACGGGCTTAGTTGCTCTGGTGCACGTGGGAGCTTCCTGGACCAGGGCTCAAACCTGTGTCCCCTGCATTGGCAGGTGGATTCTTAACCACTGTGCCACCAGGGAAGTCCGATATATATACTTTATATCATCAACCTTTCTTTTCTTATATTATTTTTCAGACACTTTGTTCTCTCTTCAAACTTTTTCCTTCTAACTTTGTCTCAAAATGTTTTCTTCTTCTTAATTTGTCTTTAAAACATACTTGAATTTAAATATTAGTGAAACATGGACTCTTGTCTGTTCTTTGGCATCAAGTTTATCTCTTACTGTTTAAGTAGGGTTAAGAATCAGTAAAGTTATAGTGTATGAATTTTATCTCAATAAAGCTATTATTTAAAAAAACCCAAAAAACAGTGTAGCAGAGAAAAAAATCCAATAAAGTACAGGAGTGTACAGTGAAGTGTTTTGAAAGATATAAACTGCAATATGGACCCTAGATATTTATCATTATTGTAATTACTATTACACGCACTGTTTAGCTTTACAAATTCTCTGAAGCCTTCCTATAAACTAATAATTTAAACTCCCCTGCTAACTCACTGTCCTAGAACTATTTATCCAAATGCAAGCTATGTGAAAGCTTCTAGCACAATGGTTGGCATATAATAAGTGTCCAATAAGTGTTAGAAAACAAAAAAAGTTAAAGTACAATTGATAGAGTCAAATCATGTATATTAGTATAGGGTTTAAAGACTAGAAGAATCTAACTTATGCCTAAAATAGTCAGGAGCCAATTTAAAGTTATATAAAAAAAATCTTATTCTTTGATATTAGAGATAATATATGCTGTAATAGTAATAGGGTTGGAAAACATCAGATTAAGAGTTCATTTTTCAGGCCTTTCTTAGAAGACTATTTGTAAATATCAGTTGAAAAATGGTTTTGTAGAGTAATATGATGATTCCCAATCAGCTTTCTTCTCATTATGGGGATCTCACAGTTCTGGTGAACAAAGAGTATTTATTCCAACATGGTTCCTCCTTTTGAAAAGAGAGAGCAACTTTTAAATTTACTAGTAAAATATGCAACAGTGAATATGCAGTTCAAGATGTTTTAGTTGCTCAGAAGGTGCTTTGTTTATTTCAACCCCACCTCCCTCTCCAGTTCTCAACACCAATGAAGAAGGAAACATTACTTATCAAAGAAGTTAAGGACCAAAGCTGATGGGCACTAATTTGCTAGTCAGGACAGCTAGCCTATGTTCAAAGTGGGGATCTTCATTATGCTTCAAGAATAGAGATGTCTTTGGATTGGAAAGGAACTTTAGAAATGACTTTGTCCATCCCTCATATAGTATTACTAATGGAAAGAGCACTCACTATCTTACGAAGCTGCAGATTCCATTCTTATATAATGCCAAATGTTAGAAAAGTCTTATGCTCAATTCAAAATCCATCTCCTTGCACCTTCCAATGATTGCCCTCAATCCTGTCCTCTACTTCCCCTAAGCTGTAAAGTTGCGGGAGGGGGAGAGGGAGGAGAATTCCTCTTATATAAACAGATGAGATTATTTGAGTTGCACTTTGTAAAATGTTTAGAGTTGTTAGGGAATGGTGTCACCACACCACCAGGTCCTCAGAAAAATGCATTGCTTATTCTTTCTTTACTTAGATTCTAGACTAAGAAGTTGTCATCTCTCTCATCCAAATGTGTCAGTGAATTTAGCAAATTATCAGTCTTCCAGGGAGATATGTCAACAATTACCAATGAATCAATGTTAGCACACCTTATGGGAGGACGGAGAGGGAACTAGAAGCTTCATTGCTTTATTTCCTTCTGTGGTGGTATGGTAGGAAGGAGGATTAACTGCTTTGAGCTGAAGCCTTACTGGGTATGAATCCTTTAAATCCTTGGCCCAGATTAACTGAATGATCCCAGTGTTGAGCACACAGTTGATCAAGAGTACTTGTATCACACTGATCTGCCTCATAACAAATCTGTTTGCAACCTCCTACACATTTAATGAGGAGATTCCATTGTCCTCCTCTTGCAAGTTCTAACTTGTTATATCCCTATCTTGATTTAAAAGGGCCTGAATTGCGTGATAGTATCTCAATCTGCCAAAGACCACAGCTTCTTCATTAAAAAAAAAAAAAAAGAAATTATTACAGATCAGGCAGCAGGACTCTTACAGTGTACACCTGGTTGGCCCAGGTTTGGCTCTTCCTCATCTATTAATTCAACCAAATTATAACTTCAGGGGCTTCCCTGGTGGCGCAGTGGTTGAGAATCTGCCTGCCAATGCAGGGGACACGGGTTCAAGCCCTGGTCTGGGAGGATCCCACATGCCGCGGAGCAACTAGGCCCGTGAGCCACAACTACTGAGCCTGCGCGTCTGGAGCCCGTGCCCCACAACAAGAGAGGCCACGATAGTGAGAGGAGAGGCCCGTGCACCGCGATGAAGAGTGGCCCCCGCTTGCCGCAACTAGAGAAAGCCCTCGCACAGAAATGAAGACCCAACACAGCCAAAAATAAAAAATAAATTAAATAAATAAATAAATAAATCAAATAATAACTTCAAAAAAAGTAAGAAAAAATGAGTCACTCTGGTACCAAGCCTGAGATAATGTATATCAGCTTTGATCACATGCTCTGAGGTTTGGGAAAACGAATTATTATAAACCGGGTATCATCCTCAGCTCTTCCCTGGAAACACTTTTCTTAAATGTTGCTTTTGATCATATTTTTAAGATGTAATTAAGGATTCCTTTTCCCTAGTCATGTTGTCTCTCGAGCTAAAACCTTATGGAAACAATCCAATGGAATTATACAGCTATGGTTCCACTCACAGGAGCTCTTGGTAATGATTAAGTTTGCCTGGACGAAAGAATATGGAATAGGTGTTTGCCTAGTGGGTGTGTCAGTGGGGGCGCCCTTTTTACTTTTATACAACCTGAGGTCCTATGAAAATCCCTGAGACATATCTGCAACCAAGAAATTCCTCTGACTGAATTTATTCCAATACTTCTCATTCATTTGATAGCCATTCAACAAATATTTGAGTATCTCCAAGTGTCAGGCACTGTCTTAATCTAGTATGAGAGACAAAGAAAAGAAAAACATGAATAAGTAAGTAAACATTATGATCCTAGTATATGTTGTGTCTATGGCAATATGTAGAAGGTTCCCTAGTCAGAGGGAGAGGAAGGGAGGGGATAATGGATACTCACTGGAGAAGGTAAATGGGATTTCAATGAAGAGGGAGCATTCACAAGACTTTCTCCAATGGAAGTATGCTATCCCAGTAATGATCAGATAGTTATGACAAATACGTTTCCTTTAAAGCATAATCCATGACACAAAAGTGTCTTCAGACTCTCTGAGACAAAAAGAATTTTGTAGTCAAATACATCTGAAACTTCACAATGCACATTAACAGTCAATATGTCTCTAAGAAGCCTAGTAGGAAAGAGATCTGATTAACAACGTATAACCCAGCATTTCCCACACTGCCCTGACAACAACTCTCCTCTTTTTTTCTTGGGGGGAGACCTATTGCCATCCTGACAGATGCCATTAAAAATTTTAACCTAAAGAGCATAATTTCCCATGAAAAATGGATGTTGTGGGTCAATGAAATACATTTCAGCTTTTCTATGCTTCACAGGTAAATATTACCATAAAAATGGTTAATGGAGATGGCTTTAGAATGTTGCAAACTGGACCACAACTTAGAGTCTCTTGCTTACTGAAACTCTGTGCTGAGCCCTCAAAAAATCTGCATAGAATCCCTACCTTAGAGGTAAACCGACTGGAGCCCTAGGGCAAAATATGTCTCTACATTCCTTGAAACAAGTGTGAAGAAACAAATAAAAGAACTGCCATTATGAATTCTACTAAAGCCATGATCAAAAGTCTCTATACTTTGAAATACCTAATCATATTACAGGATTAAAAACACATGAGTGAACACTAACCAATAATTTATTCATTTCTTATATCTACTTACATCTTTTAATTTTGAAAACATAAATTTATGGTTCTTTCTCGATTATACTGACAAAACCTTTTTCTTACTTTCCATCTGGTAGGTCCGTTTTGCTATACGTCTTGTTGTTGTACTTGGATTACAGTCATTTTCTGGCTTTATCCAAACTCACTTTTCAGAGTGACTTTTGAGTAGAAGAAGGGTTATGAAAGATTAAGAAGAGTTTGTATAAGAAGTCTCATCTTTTCTAGGAATTATGAAAAGGGTGTAACCCTCATATGAATGTTGGTTTTATTTTGTTGTGTTCTAATAAGGCTCTACTGTTGAGGCCATAGTGTAAAGCCATACTCGTAGAGATAGACATGATCCTCTCTGAAGAAAGTGAGCATCCCCGTATCAATCATCTGGAAGGGGCAGTTCCTCAGACCTATATCAAGATCTTGGAAGGTGGGTCTTGGACTTGGGTGAGAACTCCTGACTCCCTGTGGGATCACACTCTTGCTGGACTTTTAGGTATACTGACTATTTGATGATGCTCCCTGGTGGTATGGAAAAATGGCTTCTCCCAAGGGCTAGGCAGGAAGGCAGTACCCCTGTAGGGCATCCTAAGATGAAGTGACACCCTTTCAGATTATCAAGTTTTATGTTGCTCTCTGTGTTCATTCCCTTCTAGCTATGCCCAAGTCTTTAGCAAAGCCTTATAATAGTTTAGCCTGGCTCAGGTCTCAGTTGTACACTAAGGACCTTAGGTGAGAATTGGGAGTACATTTTCAGGCCAAGGAGCTAAAGAAGAGACAGTAACTTGTTAGCATAGTTATATGTAGTTATGGTTATTAATAAGGATAATAACTATCAGGTATCGAGTACCCATTCTGTGCCAGGCACTTTACATATGCTATCTCATCTAATCTTCACAACAATCCTCAGAGGTAGGTTCTATTTGTGTCCTACGTGGACAAGGAAATTGAGACTCAGAGAGATTACAAATTTGCACACATCCCATAGCTACTGGGAGGTGGGATTTCAATCTAGGTTTCATCCGATTCCAGAGGCTGAACATACTTTAGTCAAATTACTTAACTTCTCAGAACTTAAGTTTTTCTGTTTGAAAACATCCACCTCCTAGGGTTGCCATAAGAATTCAGTGAAATAATGTATATAAAGGTCCCAGGCCATTGACTAGAAGACAATAGGTATTCCCCAAAATGGTGCTCATCATTATGTTTTTCTTCTGCCTTTCTGGACATTCCTTCTTAATATCTTTGAAGGCTTCCTCTTCTTCGGATAGCCTGCTAAATTGTGTTTTCCAAATTTGTTTTTTTAACTAGGCACTTTCCTTAACCCAGGGCTTCAGCTACCATTTTTATGCTGGTGATTTATAAGTCTTTACCTTCAGCCCTGATCACTGCTGAACTCCAAACCCAGATATCCATTTATCTGACATCTCCACTTGGATGTCTCATAGACACACCAAATTCAATATGTCCCAAACTGAACACATCATCTTTCTGTTCCAATTCTGGCTCTCTCTCAGTAAATGGCATCATCCAATCTCCAGATACCTAACCTAGAAGCCTGGGAATCTTTCTCTATTCCTCATTCTCACTCATCCCTCACACTCAATTAGTCACCAGGTTCTCCCAAGTCTCTTTTTATTATCTCTTGTATCAGTCCCTCCCTCTCTCCCTGTCCTCCCTGAATTTCATTTCTACAGCCACTATCACTGCCTAAATTCAGACTCTCATCACCTCTATCAGGCACTACTGCAATAGTCTTCTAACTGGTTTCCCTACAATCTACTCAACCTCTTATGTGCCCTCAACATTACTGACAAAATGATCTTTCTAAAAAGCAAATTGTATCATCTGTTTCCCACTTAAAATCTTTCAAGAGCTTCCCATAGCTTTCAGGACCAAGTTCAAATTCAGTACACAAGGCCCTTCAAGATATGGCTTTTTCCTGCTTCTTAAGCTGTATTTCCCACTATTCCTCTATTTTTCATCTTTACGCTTTGTATCTGCTTTAAAGAATTACCTGAACTTCTCTAAAGGAAGATATTTCTAGCCTTGGGCCTTCAGACATGTCCTTGGGATGCCCATCCTTCCTCCCTCCTCCCTCCCCCCTCTGCCGCCCCCTTGCCCAAGTGCCCCCCTTTCAACTCTTTCCTTAAAGCTCAGCTCATGGGGCACTTCTCTGGAGAGCTTTTCCTTGATCTTGACTCTGGTGTTTCTTCTTAATGCCCCCATGACACCCATATATTGCTATGTAACAGTACTTTTCATACCACCCATCTGTTTCACTAGTTTGTAAACTGGACCCCAAAGTTTGTTCAATATAGGGTCCCCAGCACCTAACCCCTAGTACCTAGCTCATAACAGATGCAGATAGACTGTTGGTTTATGAAGGAATGAGTTCAGGAAGAGAGATTTCAACCCTTGGCTAAGTTTTATGTAAATCTAAGAAGCTAAAGAAAATTTGAGTTAAGATGCCACATTGCTGGAGATTCCTTAAATTTCATTTCTTTCTTTCCCACCTGGTCCTTTTCTCTCCATTTTACTTATGGCCAGGTTCCACCACTCACCCTAGGAACATTAAGACACAACAGCTTTTAGACACACCATATGGAACAAGCAATTAAGATGCAGAGTATTCCAGTTGGCAATCTAGGGAGATGAGATGGTATGATTGGGACCTGCCAAGCCAACACACACCCTGCCCTCTACAGACCTGAGCTTCAGTGCTCCTTTGTAAACCTGAACCAAGGTTGAGTGTTAAGGGGTTCTGTTTGGTTTTACTTTCACCAAAGAAATTGGATACTTTAAAAATTATTGTTATTACATTAATTGACCTCTTCACTTTCTTTTTTCTTTCTCCCTTTTTTTCAGACTTCTGTGAATGTTTTCTCCTTTTCAATTTTAAGCTGTTTCTCACCTCTCTTTCTCTGAATGTAATAGAGATAAAAAGAGTTAAAAAGAAGAAAAGCAAAACCAACTAATTCAAATGGTCATCAAAATTTTTAAGAAGCCTCTTTATGGGGGAGAGTCTCTGAGTTGGAAAAAGAGCATAGGAATCATATGGCTTACCCAACAACTTTATCTAGTAAATGGTGAAATGAAAGGAAAGAGGGAGTTAGTGACTTGCCCAAAGACAGTTGACTTAACCAGTTGAGAGCAAGAGTTGTATTGTGGCCCTAAGTCCCCCAAATTCCAGTCTTGACAGTTTCTTTTTCCTTGAAGACTCTCTCCACTTGTGCCCACAGGAAATACATTTCTGTTTATGCAAGAATATATATATATATAATATAAACATATATATATATATATATATATATATATATTATATATATATATATATACACACACACACATATTTAACACACAGATCAGAAAGAAGCCACGTGCTCGACGCTCAGGGCTGGGGTGTGGCTCCCTATATCTTGCCCTTGGGAGAGTAAGAAATGTCGCCAAGAGACTCCAGACTCGCGGATACCAGGAGCCTGTAGCTGGATAGAGCCACTGTTCGTCTGGGGCCTTTCACCAAAAAGTGAGGTGAGACACAGAGTGAAAGCCAGGGCCGTGCCTGCGGGGGCAGCAGGACCGTCTTCGAAGCCCGGAGGCACGCCCTTCTCCAGCGCCTGGTGCGAGACAACTTCCAGGAACTGGTCAATAGGAAGAGTCTGCGGAGAGCTGGGCTGGCCTTACCTTTGGGCGCCGGCTCTCAGCTTCGGGGCTCGGGATACGGCTGGGTCAGGGCGCTCCCACCGCCCTGATGGTGGGACCCGTCTGCGCGCCCTGCTCGAAGATGCGGCATTTTAGGGGCCTGGACTCCTGTCCCCAGTTTCTCACTGCCCCGTGCGCCACCGGCGAGAGACAGCCCCGGCCCTGTCTTTTGAGTCTCCAGAGCCTGGGCAGTGCCCGGGTGAGAGATGGATGGTCTTGTGTTTTTTTTTTGTTTTTTTTTTTAATAAATTCACGTTCTTTTATTTATTTTTTTATGACTGTGTTGAGTCTTCGTTTCTGTGCGAGGGCTTTCTCTAGTTGCGGCAAGTGGGGACCACTCTTCATCGCGGTGCGCGGGCCTCTCACCATCGCGGCCTCTTTTGTTGCGGAGCACAGGCTCCAGACGCGCAGGCTCAGTAATTGTGGCTCACGGGCCCAGTTGCTCCGTGGCATGTGGGATCTTCCCAGATCAGGGCTCGAACCCGTGTCCCCTGCATTGGCAGGCAGATTCTCAACCACTGCGCCACCAGGGAAGCCCGGTCTTGTGTTTTAACCAACGTAAAACTCTCCGGTTTCACCGATGGAGAACAAGGACCTTCGACTTTACCAATGGAGGAAAACTCCTGCGTGTGGAGATCCATTTCCTTTCCTTTTAAGAGTTTATTCTATATTTATGCAGCGCCCCTTGTATACCAGAAACTGTATTATGTACTGTAGTTAAAAGGATGAAATTAGCCTCATATCCGGGGAGAGTTTACTTCCATATAAACTTAAAAACATTAGGTTATGAAAGGTGGTGAGTGCCAAATAGATCTAAGTGGGGGGCGGGGGAGGAGACGACGCAGGCGAGAGCGGAAGTGGGGGAAGAGGAGAGAGGGTCGGAAGAGGAGAGGGTTGCAGAGGGTAGAAGGAGGGGGAGAGTGTTGGAGGGGAGGTGGGAGAGAGAGGAGGGAGAGGAGGTGGCGAAAGAGGAAGGAGAGAGAGGAAAGAGAGAGAGAAGGATAAAAGGGCGGGGCAGGGAAGCACCTACAGGAGATCCCAGACGGGCGGGTTGGGAGGGAGGCAGGCGGGGAGGGAGAGGCCTAGTCTGTGTCCAGGAGGCCTCTCCTCAGTGCCCTCTTCCTTTAGGAAAGTCTCTCAAGCCCCCGAAGACGCTCCCGGGATGCCTTCCCGCCTGGCCAAGCGCCGTCTGGCTGCGGCATCGCCGCTCACACCGCGGCCAGCAGTGCGCAAGCCTCCAGCTCTCCAGCCTACACCGAACAAGGGGCCCGACGGCCTCCGCCGGAACCAAGCGGGCACCCTCCTAGACAGCCCTCCTCTCCGCGCGCAGGCCGGAAGCCAGGTGGGCGCGACCCCGGCAAGGCCCCGCGCGCCCCGGGACCGCGGGTGTCCGCGTCTCGCGGCCCTGACAGCGGGCCGGAAGGGAAGCTCCTGCGGCGACCTAGGCGCTGGCCCAGATCTGGGAGAAACGCGCGAACCTGCGGACGTGCCCAGCGGGAGACCAGGCCCGGGCGCGAGTCTCCTCGGTTAACGCTTGCTTGTGCTACTTTGTGCTGACTCGTTGATAACCGCACTGGGGGAGTGAGAAGGGAACGCGCCCGGCAGGCCCCCGCGGGAGGTGGCGGGAAAGTAGAAGAACTAAGACTCGGGCGGGAATGGCGACTGCTCGCGGCAGCGAGGGCTCGCGCCCCACGCCGGGAGCAAGCGGTGGCCGGGAGCCGTGGGCACAGATGGGAGGCCGGCGCGCGGCCCAGGCAGGGTGGAAGCGCGGGGCCGGCCGCGGACGGTCAGCACGAGCGGACGGACCCCCGAGGGCCCCGGCTGAGGCGTCGGGTGTGGACTGCGTGGGGGCAGCCCTGGGCGGCGGGCCTGCCGTGGGTGCGCAGTAGAGGCCACGCCGAAGCCGCCACATCCTGGATCCTCGCCCTAGACGGAGCGGAGGCCTGACGGGGTCACTGGGGCGCACACAAGCGTTCAGGGCTCTGTTCCTTCTCCGGGTGGGCACTTGCTCCGGACCCTGCAGGCCGCTCGCGTTTTCCCGCCTTCTGTGCGCAGCAGGGTTGGAGCGCGCCCGGCTGGCCCGCGGGCGGAGGGCGGTGGAGCCCGGGAGGCAGCCCGGCCCCAGTCCTCCACCCCCGCGGCGAGCGGCGGCCTTCAGAACCGGCAGGAGGCGCTGTGCGGACGAATTAGAACAGAATAACAGGATTTTCGGGGTGGCGTTTTCGCATTCTAGCACTGGGCTCCTGTAGTTGAGTGACCCGATTCAGACCAGCTCCTTCTTCATCTTCTCCCTCTCCACTTTAAAATGGGTGTGTTTGTGTGTGTGTGTGTGTGTGTGTGTGTGTGTGTGTTGGGTTAGTCAAAAGGATGAAATGTCAGCCATAGAGGTTGTAAGTAGAAAATCTTAGATTTCAGATTCGCTGACGGTTTTAAAAGGAAGATGTAAGGCAGAAATTCTGATTCTTGACTATTTACAAAGGGCTCGCCTATCAGTGCCAGTTGTTAAAGATCCTAGGGATCTAACACTTTTTTTTTTTTAAGGAATTCCTTTATTTTTATTATTTATTTATTTATTTATTTTATTTTTGTCTGTGTTGGGTCCTCGTTTCTGTGCAAGGGTCTTCTCTAGTTGCGGCAAGCGGGGGCCACTCTTCATCGCGGTGCGCGGGGCCTCTCACTATCGCGGCCTCTCCTGCTGCGGAGCACAAGCTCCAGACGCGCAGGCTCAGTAGTTGTGGCTCACGGGCCTAGTTGCTCCGCGGCATGTGGGATCTTCCCAGACCAGGGCTCGAACCCGTGTCCCCTGCATTGGCAAGAAGATGCTCAACCACTGCGCCACCAGGGAAGCCCGGGATCTAACACTCTTATAAGACAAACTCATTCGTAGGGTTTGGTTCAAATTCTTTTCTGGAAGTAAGGGTTTATACAGAACTATTTTAGCTTATTGCTATCTGTAAGATCACATATCAGTAACAGGAACAAAAAGAAGTTAATTCCAATATATAATTGAAAATCAGTATAATTATAAAAATATTGTGTTTGGGATGGCCTTTATCAAACTATAAAAATCTTATTTGCGAATATGTAGTGATCTGTGAATCATTAGTGAATCCACTAGAACTGGAGCAGTTATGCAAAAAAATGAACTGTGTTATTTAATTTATCGTTGTAAGTGTAGGACCAAATCAAACCAGTGAATAATCTTCTGAAAACTCCGATCGGAAGTAAAAGGAAATCCCTGAACTCATCGTGTTTATGGCCAGTGTAAACTCTTGAGTTCTGTACGAATGATGGGGCTATGAAGGGACTGAATGGTGCTGCCTTAATCTGTATGTATTTTCAGTCTCAGATCTGCCTGTTGGTAGAAACTGGTACTCCTGGACTTTGGTTTTTAAAGTGTCTTATGCCATTTTGGAAATTATTCAGCTGTGATTATTAATGCAAAATGACTAAAATGCGTGGACTATAAAGAGACATTTTATTCTGTTAATGATTAGTCTAATCATGTGGAAGAACTAATTTCCAAACAAAGCCTCTATTTAAAAAAACTATCATTTATTTTATATAGTGTGATTTGGAAGTGAACCTGTTCTAGTTAACAAATAACTATTTCAGGACCTCAGGATATTAAACTTAAAACCTGCATGAATTTTTGGGAAAAGGAAGAGTTTATGGTTTAAACATCCTCTGTGAAGTTCTCTGATCTCTCCCATCTGTAAACTCTCCTGGTGCTTTGTATGTCTGTCATTATTTACAGCTTTTATCTAGTCCAATTGCTTCCTATTTGTGTACATGTTTTTAATCTTGCCTCCTAGACTTTAAGCTTCTTGTGGGTAGAGACATCTTACCTAGCATAATGCCTTGTACCATGTATTCCATTAATGTTAACTAAATGAATAAAACCAAAACTGTATACATGTACTATTCAACATGAATTTACAAAACTTGATTATAAGTTTTATGGTAAAATTTATAAGCAAATATATATTTGCCCTAACAAAACAAGTTGCATGCTCAGTATTGGTCATGATCATTTTCATTAGGGGTAGTTTATAATTTTTTACTTCATGATATAGCATTATATTTACTGCAACTTTCACTATTAACCTTATATCTAGAACAGAAGGTATAGGGATTTTCAGTATAACTTTTTATGGCTAACAGAATTCATTTACCAAATTACATACTACTTCTTCTCCAGACTACAAGGTGTATGATATAACAATACCATTGTATATATTTTCCAGAATGGAGGACTGATTAACATTTTGTGTTACTACAGTTTTCTAGTTTTTTTTTTTTAAACACTAAAAAAATTAGCACTTGAATGGCAAGATTTAAAAAAAACCTGAGTCATAAGCAACTATTTTTTTTTTACCCCTAAAACACGATTTGAGGCAAACGGGGCTTCTTAAGTTCATTTATTCAGCTTCCAAAATTGGAAATGATTTAATCTCAGTGGGAGAATATGATTTGGTCTCAGTGGAAAATTCTTGCTCTTCACACCAGTAATTTTATGTATGCACTACTACCAGAAGTGTGCCAGGGACAGATATACTTATTGACTGAAATTTATGCCATACCCTTGCAGAATGACCACTACAAGCTGCCTCTTCCGAATAGTATTGTATAGTAAGTTTGTTGAGACATTTGATTCTTACATTTAATTCAATTAACTCTGCATTGCAACTGGAGTAATCAGCAACCGGTAATATCTTGATTTTCAAATTGCATGGAAGACTTGGTGTTCCTGAACCAAATGAATGGATTTTGAGCTAGAGAATGCAGAAGCAAAGTTGTGATATAGTTTTGAAGTGGAAGGTTGAGGGAGGAGGGGATAGATGGTTTTTCTAGTCTAAGATTTAATATATAAAAGTACAAATTGTGAGTCCTTAAGAAGCAGTAATGTGATATGTTTACAGCTAAAATCGTACTGCTTTTTAAAAAAATTGAAGTGTAGTTGATTTACAATGTTGTGTTAGTTTCAGGTGTACAGCAAAGTGATTCAGTTATACATACACGTATCTATTCTTTTTCAGATTCTTTTCCCTTACAGGTTATTACAAAGTATTGAATATAGTTCCCTGTGCTATATAGTAGGTGATTGTTGGTTGGTACTGCTTTCTTAAAAAGGAAAAAAACAAAAAAACCCTATGCAGCTCAAAATTTAAAGTCACAATCCTGAAGTGTCTTTTTTTGGGGTTAATTTAACTACATGAAAGCAACTTTTAAAAGTTATTTCCTTAAACTTTGGAATGTAATATATTTTGGCCAGGTGACCTGAAATAGAAAACAGATAAAGATGACTTACTGGTTAGTGAAACACCAGTCTGAAACAGACAGCTTACTTTTCTTCCCTCTTCATTTCCCCTGGACCAGCTGTTAATGTTTAACCTTCATTTACTACTTCAAGAGTCATATTTACACTTCTCCAGCAACTCTTTATCCATATGTTCCTTGGCCTTATGCATTATATAAGGCTCTTTTGGGGCAACTTCCTAATCTTCTCATTAAGAAAATGTCACACTCACCCCAAATAACCCTATAGAAGATGTCAGATGGTATCACTACTAAAATAACCCCATAGAAGATGTCATCTGATATCACTTATAGGCTTCCTTTCATTTTTGCCAGTAACAGTCTTTGCCAGGTTGTTCTTCCCATTTAGACAGCTAGGTAGGATGTTTCCTTTTCTTTATTCAGTTGATAGAAAAAAAATCTTCTAAAAATACTTCACAATTCACTTGATATCAGATAATGAATTAAGCATCTTTAGGAGGATCATAATACAAAGATAATTTTTCTTTGTCATAATTGTCCTATCTGAAACAAGTGATCATTATTTGGCTTATAAATTTCAAACTGGAATGTTACTGCTTTAAGACTGTGTAGGGGATGTGACAAGAAAGAACAGAATGGACTTTACCTCTTGTCTGATAACTTGCTTATTCTAGTTCTTATGTGCCGGATATTGAAAGAATTGACACGTGAGGCTTAGGAAGTGCTTTTTATGAACAAATCAATTTCATTATTTTGACTTCCTTGACCACTTAAGATAGTTATATATATGTTGGGGGAAAAGGTCAATAAATTTTCAAATTGTTTTGTCTAAGTTTGGTTATTGGTAGTTAGTGGTTAATTCAGTGAAGTTGGATTAAGATTCTTGTATTTAAAGCTTATTATAATATACTGATTATCTAACTGAACTTTAGCCATTCAGTATCACCAGGTTCAAGGGTTTCATCTGTAAAATAGATATAATCATATTTATCACCTCTGAGGAATATTTAACATTTTGGTTTAAAAGATGCCAGATAAGTTCTATCATAAAACTAAACTTAATATATTACAACCAATATTAGATCACTTGTATCTTTGAAGTTGCTTAGAGATTTACAAATAATGTGTGATTTAAGTGAATGTGTCTCATTCCTGTCTGATTTTTTCTTGGCTTAAGAAGATACTAACTTTTACCAGAATCTACCACTCCTTTCAAGGTAGGCCCAACTGACCCAAAAAAACACTTGAATTCAAACTTCATTTTGTCAAAAATAATTTCCTCTCTGCACAGAATTAGGCTGTCTCATCTAGGGCAGTTCTGTGTAGTGATATGGTGCTGATTCTCTACAGTCTTACCCTCCTTCATTTTTAAGTCTGTAGAGTCATCCTTATGAGTGTCCATTTCTGGAATCAGTGTGAATGAAACTGTGCCTGAAAATCCATATATCTAAAGCAAAAGTTACAGAGATTTTTATCTAGTCTTTAGTGACTAATAGAATTCTCCTACTATATTACACGGTACTTCCTCTCCAGACTATAAATCATTATGCCCACTTTGACAGTTGAGAGATATTGACAGCGCTTGTTAAAATAAATTACAATTTTCAAATTTAAACTTACTACTCCCAATTCTGACGTCCTTATGAATCAGTAATTTTGGCACTGATCACAGACTTGCATTTTAACATTTGTTTTATCCTTTGCTCTCCTTGAGACTGTAATGCTTCTGAAGGCAGGTTCTAGGTATTGTTAGATTTTTTAATGCCTCGCGACCCTTGAGTATAGTTTTGGCATGTGGTATGCTCTCAGTGAAGAATTCTTCAAATAAACATGGACTGTTTTTATTGGGTGTTGTGTACTTTTCTAGAAATATGAAGAATTAAAAGACATAACCTCTACCTTTGTGGTATATACAGTCATACTAAGGTTCACATAATTTATTAGATCACAACCTTTTATGTGTAATTCTGAAATCCCAGAAAACTTATTTTGTTATTTTTTTGTAACATTTTTTTAAATTAATTAATTTATTTTATTTTTGGCTGCGTTGGGTCTTTGCTGCTGCACGTGGGCTTTCTCTAGTTGCGGCGAGCAGGGGCTACTCTTCGTTGCGGGCTTCTCATTGCGGTGGCTTCTCTTGTTGCGGAGCACGGGCTCTAGGCGCACAGGCTCAGTAGTTGTGGCACGTTGGCTTCAGCAGTTGTGGCTCGCGGGCTTCAGAGTGCAGGCTCAGCAGTTGTGGCGCACAGGCTTAGTTGCTCCACGGCACGTGGGATCTTCCCAGACTTGGGCTCGAACCCGTGTAACCTGCATTGGCAGGCGGATTCTTAACCACTGCGCCACCAGGGAAGCCCCTGTTTGTAACATATTTGGCGGTAAAATCTAACCCAAGGTTAACTCATTTGGTAGAAAACCTGACTTGAACTGATGTGAAGCTTTTTATATTCTTCATTTATTTCACTTAAGAGGAATATTCATATGTTTAACTTCAGATATATTAATGATTTTAATTATGGTGGTGTTATGCTTTACATATGTGCTATATTACTTTTTGAAAGCTGAAAAATTCTGACTTCCAAAATGTATCTGACCTCAAGAGTTTTGGGGATTGTGGATCTGTATAACATACAGAAAGTTAAATGATAAAATATTTAAATAACAACTGATATAATAATAGGAGAAATATCTCAAACCACTACTTGGAAGGACACCTCAAACTTGGTGTCTCTGTTGGGTGTCCCTGCAAATGGGCAGGTACTCAGTCTTGGATTCCAGGGGCCAGAGGCAGATGATATAGGAGTATTTTCCTGACATATTCAGGCATAAGAAGAAACAGAGGATCTGTACAAACCAAGTTCTTTAGAAAGCACTGAGGATTGGAACCAGGGAAAGAGAGTTTAGTCCTCAAGGGGTAAGAGATAGCCTGAAAAAAGGAGCCAGAAAGCCACTGGAATAGAAGGAGGAATTAAGGGTAAGGTGAGAGTCCTGGACAGTTACAACAACCTTAAAGTGTAGAGTTGGGATGGGCTGGTACAGACAATTGTTGCTTGGATCTGAAAGGAGCCTTTAAAGCTCATTTACTCCTGCACCCTCTCCCTATTTTACAAATCAGTAACCTGAAGTTCAATAATTATTTTTCAAACATCTAGTTAGTGGTTGAGCCACAACACAAATCCACGTTTCATATTGCCTATCTAGTGCTCTTTCTACTACCAGAGAGAGATAGTATTTCAGTCTGAAGTGGTTACGAATGATTTTTCAGAGGATATGAGATTTGAATTGAATTATTATAGTAGTTTGTGAAAACTTAATTCCCCATAAATCTATGAAAGTATTTTTGTGTATATTTTGCATTTTTAAAGTACCTTGATACCAAGGACTGTCTTAATTTTTTAAATCCCTAGATGACTTAGGAAGTATTTTGCAGATAGTATAGAATGAAAAAAACAAACAAACATTGAAATGGAGGCAGACTGAAAATAAGTGTGTGTTAGAGTGGAAAGGATACCCCTGGGCATCATAAGACCTGAGTTCTATTCTAGCCCTGCACAGATTATCTGGATAACTTTATGCAAATCACTGAACCTCTCTAAGTTCTGATTTCCCCCTTGAAAAAGGGTAAGATCAATGACCTTGAAACTCTCTTCTTCTGTAATTTAGGTCTGTGTCTGTATTTGCTAGGACAAAATAATTCCCATAACACGTACTGGATTTAATTGTTTAAGTATTACAAAGGCATTGGTCATATGGATTTAGATTTTCCAGGAACTCTGTCTCAATGGAGAGAGATCTCTCAATATATCTGGAACATTGATTCAGATATTTTGGTAAAATGAAAATATAAAATAAATGTCAACAATGCATTCAACAATAATCATTTAACATTCACTATGTGTATGCAACGCGTTGTATAAGATGTGTTCTCTGACTTCAAGTTGTTTAGGATTTAGTCAGAGTTTCCTTTAAATAATTAAAAAAGTAAGTAAACATAACAAGCTCAGTGGAGCTCAGATATGTTTAGCTGGAATGAATCAGCCTCTAAAAGTGTGGTATGACTGGCCATTCAACCTTTTGTTGGGACTGTTTAAATTACTTAGCATTTCATAATGTAAATATTTTGATACCGTGCACTCCTTGATTAGTATGAAAGTGGTTTACCATCTTTGAAGAAAACTTATAACTCTTGAAAATCAACTCAGGGAATAATGTTTCTGAGTATCATCTGGGATAATATAACTATGTCCCCAAACCCCCTCTTCTGAATCTCAAGCATGTTAGAGAAGGATCATATTCATTTCACTTTATGTTGTATTAACTAATGGTAAAAATATTTGGTTGGAACTGCATAGCATTGTGATTGACTGGTGAACATTTTAATAAAGGAGATCTAAATAAAGATAACATTTTTCAAAAGAAGAACATTGCTTGTGCTTGACTACCTCTTTGGTAAGACATTTACTCAGTCTTGTCAGTTAATATAGACTGGAACATTTGAAGTTACCAGCTTGTGAACATCTTTATAGGATGAACCATTCTGTGAAATTTTCTTGCAGGTATTTTCCTAAACAAAGGTTTTTGTTTTTTTTTTTTCAAACTTTTGACTGTGATCCACAGTATGAAAAAAAATTTACATTGTGACTCATTACACACATATATATATTCATAACTGAAACAAAGCTTTCATGAAACAATACTTACCTCACTATGTGTGAAGTATAATGAGTTTTTAAATTCTGCTCTAATCTATTTTATTCTTTTGAAATAGTTGGTCCAAAACCCACTAAATTGATTCCTAACTCCCAAAAGGTGACAACCTGAAGTTTGAAAAGCTTGAGCTAAACTCTGTTTTGAGAGCAGTTACTCTGTTCTATTTAACTTTTATTCCCCAGTGCCTAGGTCTGTGCTCAGCACATAGATGGTGCTCAAATAATGTTGGTTGAGTGCTTTGTTCTCACTCTAGTTTCAGAAATGTTACTGTATCAGTGAGGTTTGTCTACAGCAGTTGCATGGAACTGTTGAAGGAGTTAGAAGAAAATTATTAGTAATTAGAAGATGAAGGTAAAACATATATGAGAAGAGGCAAAAGTCACCATTTGCTTAAAAAAAAAAAACCCACAATAACAATGTGTTAGTTCTCTTAGAAGTTATAGAATCAAGTCCTGACTTGTCTGTTTTTCAAATGCCACTATTTTAAACTCAGTATTCATTCCTCAAATAATTTTATCTTGAAATTATCATCTCACAAACAGATAGTGACTTTCTCCTAACTGCTTTTATGTGCCTGTCTGCATGTATGAAGCTTAACTTTGATTAGGTGTTATTTTTCTAAAAAATAAGATCTATATCTTGTAAACTTTCTTTAACTTATTCTTTATTACCATTCTTCAAATAATATTCTGAGCCAACTATTATTTGTGTATACATCACATTTTTTTCTTTTTTTGTCTTATAATAGTACAGTTTTTCTTCCCCATAGTAATGTTTGCTAAATTTTTATCTTAAGTATGGTCATTAATAATTTAAACTTTTCCATTCATACTCATTAATAACTTTTGGGGGGGGGTTGATAAATATTTTGGTTCCTTACATGTTCAACTGAAATAACAGTCTATTATAACAAATATTGTTAGAATTAAAATTTCTGAAAGATTGCCTGGTATATTCTAGCTGTTAATTTTTTTCTTTGTAGCAATAATTTGTATAATAGGGATTCTGTTTAGCAAAAGAATTAGGTTAGTACAATAAAATATTCTGAGATTTGATTAATCCACATAAATAAAAGATACGTAATTTATTGCCATCAGATTTGAGCAGGGTTAAATTACGCCAATAGATCAGGTAATTTTTCACAACTGTTATTTTGCACTGAATGATATATTATTTTATAATTATTCTAAAAATTAATGTGTTCTTCTCAGCCATATACTAAGTTCTTCAATGGAATCTTCTCTTTCTTTTTATTCTTTTTCCAATTTTTCCTCTCTTTTTCTATTTCTTTATTGTATCACACAAATACTTCAGTGTTTTATACAATATAGAAACTCAGTGAGTGCTTGCTGATTAACTTTAAGCTGTTTCCTAAATCATTTAGGATCTCTAAGCCTCTCTGATATTAATGTTATGTAGTAGATAATGATTCAGTATTAGAATTTAGACAACTAAGTCCGTAATTCTGTTTTCTACTAACTCAGTGATTTTAATCTTTATGTCCTTTTATTTTCTTATGTGTAATCTACATAGGGCTAATAATTGCTTTTGCCTTTTGTCTATTTCATAGCATAATATGAAGATCATATGCGATAATTACAGAATGCTCTTTGAAAATTTCAGAGCACTCTACATGTATAAACGGTTCATGAGGCCCTTCATGTAAGGTTTTGATTAAATGAAATGATGTAAAATGACCAGCACAGTACTTAACACAGAGTAAGCAGTTAATAGTAACAGCTGCCATTGATGTTACTTAACTTGCATATGTACTGATAAATTTCAGTTATTTTATCTTTCACATTTTAAAAATTTAATAGAGTCTAATAATAACTAATTTTTTGTAAATCTATTTTTGAAGCTTCTCATTTTCTATAGTTCTCTTACTTGGAATCCTCCCCCCTCCCCCAAATCCGGTCTATTGTTTTTTATACTTATTTGCCATTTTATAAGTTTTACATATAAAATAGTTAAAATTTATAACTGGATAATTGAAAATAAAAATTTCAAGGTAATTCTTTAAATTGACAGTTAACCTATGAGATTGAATATTGTGAATTCCATATTTTGTATTATGACAATTTGAATTATTCAATATGTAATCATATAATAAGGGGACATTTGAGTAATGGCAAGTGCTTTGAATTATACAATTTTGATTAATTATATTTTGCCCTATAGCAGATAAATAAAATATATATTGCATTATCTTTTATAAGCAACAGATATTTTCCCCAAAAGAGGAATTTTAGCCAGTTGAAGATAAAAAAGTACAAAAGCAATTTAAATTTAACAATTTAGATCACATTCAGGTAATCATATTTTACTTATTTATAATATTACTATAGATTCCTTCATATTTTTTTCAAATTATCATTTGTTTTATTGTTTTCCTTATCAAAAAAAAAAGTTATCCCATTATAGTGACTGGAGCCTTCTTTCTTTAAGCATTAAAGATAATTCATGTTTTTTGTGATTCAAAATTATATAAGTGGGAGTTATTCAAGTAGTTTAACTCTTCCTAAAGAGGGAAAAAAGTGTGCTCCTGTGTGTGTGTGTGTGTGTGTGTGATTTAATTAAGTTGAGTCTTTTTTTTTTCCCTTTCAGGAACCTTTCCCAAAATGTTAGAAGAGGGATAGAAAAACATTTACAGCTTTTGTTTCACTTGGTGAACGAGTCAGGACCTGTTTGCACACAATAATCCAACATCAGCTTAAGTTTTTTGGCTCTGTTTTTGCAAGAGCAAGAAAAGATTTTGCTGCCAATTCCTGCAGTATTCTTTTTTTTTTTTTTTTTGGTTGTTTGGATTTCCTATTCAGCCCCACTTTACTTTGATTCTTTTGGTCATTAATCTGTTCATTTTGGAAGAATAAGTAATTAAAACAGTTTTGTAAAGTATTTTTTGGTGTGTGTGTGATACTTTGTTGGAGCATCTACAAAAGCAATAAAAATACCTGTCCAAACCCTCAGAGATGCAGATGGTGTCATGAATGTTTTGAAGACAGGAAACCATGCAGTCCTATTTTAAGAAATTCTGTTTATTTTAAAGTCAAATAAAAATTTTTCCCTCCTCTTTAAAGTGCCTGACTGGCAATAGAATTTTTATGGCATCCATTTACAGAAAAAAAAAATCTAGTAGATTGAGGTTTGAATACCACATCTCTTAGAGATACAGAGATCTTTGCAGTTAACTTATGTTTTCACCTACTTACTGGCTGACTTCTTAAAAATGTGTAATTTTTCATCTGTTTTTCTATTTCCTTCAGTATAATTACATCATCTCCTTAACCAGGAGGATTGCTGTCTACTCCTCAGCTCTGTATCATTAATGAAGATCTTTGACTGTGTGTTGGGTTTCCTTGGTACAGGTTAGCACTTGACTTTTGGTTGGCTCAGATTCATTATCAGGATTTTTCTGACTGTACTATCAGTGCTTTATTTCTTTATTTTCCATGTGGTAATTTCTTTCCTAAAATTTTTGTATTTTCTCATTTCTGTTCTCTAATTACTTTGTCTTTCATAGGAGTTCTAATAAAACTGACTAACCAAACAAAACCAAAAAAACCTAACCTTCTTGCTTTCTGAAACCTTGACTCTCTCCCTATTGAGTTTCCTTTTTATTTCATTCTTCAATTATTACTACTTTTGAAAATTACTTGGAATCTCTTTTAATCCCACTAGGTCATGCTCTCTTTATTCCTAACATTTCTCAAACCTGCCCTTTCTATATCAGTGTCAGTATGGTTTCCAGAGTCAACAAAGTCATCTATTTAAAACACAAACATCAACAGATTACTTCTCCCTAAAAAAACATTTAATAACTCCCCATCACCTACAGAAGAAAATTAATCTTAGCATTGAATATAATAATCTATCCCCTGCCTACCTCCCTGACACTTATTTTGGAAATATGAGACTACACATAATTCCCAGAATTTACTATGATGTTTTCTTGCCTCTGTGCTTAGCTCATGTTTTCCTTTGTGTAAAACTTTTTCTCACCCCTTCTTTACCTGGCTAGGAAGGAAGATTTTCATCTTTCAAGACTCTGCTTGGATAACATTACTTCCAGGAGATCTTACTGGCTGGTCGTGTAACCCTTTCTCCTTTGATTTTCCATTGGAGTCCTTACCCATCTCTCTGATAGCACTTATCTGTTCATCTATTGCTATCATTCATTAGAGAATGGGCTCGTTGAAGGCAGGGGCCAAACTGTAGTTGCCTTTGTGACTGAAAGTATTGTTAAAACATCTGTTGAACTGAGCTTTTCTCCACTCTGTGTAAAAAGAAGTTGAATGTGCTGTGAAAGGTGTTGATAATAGAGAAAACTATGCCAAACACACAAGCACATTATAGGTTTCTGATAGCTTTTCTGATACAAGGTAACTGATCCAATATCCTACAGTTCTAACTTTTTCCTACTCTGAATCCATTCATGGTGAGGGAGTGAGACACAACATTACATCTTGAAAATTCTGGATCAAGGGAATTTTCTCTGTTTGCTTTGTGAAACTGTCTGACTTGGACAGTTTTTGACAAGAGTAATAAGCTCTCAGATTATTTTAGAAATGATGAGCTCTGTGTAGCAGGTGTCTTTCCCAGTGTAGGCTAACAACAGAAAGAAAAATACAGCTAACTGATTCCAGGTCTGAAACAGTCTCAATCTGTAGCCATTCTCCAAAAGCCTTTGGCAGGAGATATATTGGAATGCTCTGATTGTCCCGTTCTTGGAAAGATGGAAACAGGAAAAAAGTTGCTTTCATCAGTCCAGTTTTCTACATGTCTACAGTTCATGAAGTTTAACCTCTCAAAGAACTTTTAAAAGAAAATAGAATTTTAAAACATTAAAGAAAGAGTACTAATATTAATCTCTACTTCTATCCATTCTCATAGAATTTGATTCATTCCTCACATATTTCTGGGAGAAGAATTACCCTAGAATTCATGGGAAGTAAGCTTTTTAAAACTGATCATATATGTTTTGAAAGGTACACATGCACTTGTCAATTTATAAGTAAGTGAGAGGTGTTCTATAGTTTATGTTAATTAAAACAGTTCTCTATTGCATTTTTGTTAAATTGTTCAATTAACACTTTTTTTCAGCTACTTAATTAGATTATATGAAGTCATCTTATGACATTACTAAAAAAGAGAAATTATTACCTTTTCGGATATAATTAAAATTTATTTACAACTGGCTAATAATTATACTGATTAGTATCTGATGCTATATTTAATTTATCTAGACCAGTGTTGTCCAATAAAACTTCCTGAGATGTTGTAGGTGTTCTGTCTGTGCTGCCCAAGAGGGTAGCTAATAGCTACATGTGGCTATTGAGCATTTGAAATGTGGCTAGTGTGACTGAGGAACTAAATTTATAATTTAATTTAATTTTAATTAATTAAAAATTAAATTTAAATTCATGTGGTTAGTGACTACCACGTTGGACAGGGCAGGTCTAGGCTATACAATGTTATCAGTAAAGTTCCATAATTAGCTGATCCATAATCTATAATGCTGTTTATATGTCTTCCTACTAGACAGATGCATATTTTTGTATCAAAAATATCTTCATGGCCTGAAAAACTCAATGTATTTGATATTTTTCAGAGAACTAGAAATCTTAAAAGGTTACTATCATTGTTCTCTAGGGATCTATAATTTTGGTACGGAAAAGACAATGAATGGTGCTAGCTCTATATTAAGAATTTTAGTATAGACTAACTGGCACCTTTTATAAGATTCTTCCATCATATTTGCTGAGGACCTCTAAGATCTGGTTAACA
This sequence comes from Balaenoptera musculus, assembly GCF_009873245.2. NCBI lineage: Eukaryota > Metazoa > Chordata > Mammalia > Artiodactyla > Balaenopteridae > Balaenoptera > Balaenoptera musculus. The sequence goes on along the minus strand of NC_045801.1, from coordinate 37,754,385 downwards.
TTTTTAGAAAACTGAAAACCTGAAATTTTATATACTAATCACCATCTAAGAATTTCACCATTATGAGGATATAATCAAACACTTTTGTTAATTGAAGTCTGTGCATTGGATTTCCTGGTAGAGGGAATTACCAAAGGGAGGCAGTTGAAAGGCAAGAGCAAAGGAAGAAATGAGGTAAATAAACTAATTTGACTTAGGAACTCTGAAATGATCTAGAACATGTGCACAGATTTTTAACTCCTCTCTGTTGTGATCCCCAGTTACTTCAGAGTTCTGGGAAGATGGATATTATGAAAGTGAGAAGACAAGGGAAAATTGCCTGGAAGATACTGTTGCTGAGTGGGTGGAGATGAGATTAATGGATAGCCCGAGAAGTCCAGAATAAATCAGTAAGTGTAGTCTAACCCCACTTATGCTTCTGTTACATTGGAATAAGATCACCTTTATTTCAACTGGTTGTTTATTACCCTATTTTCTAGAAGATTACCATCTTCAATTAAAGTATATAATATGTTCACTATATAACATTTTAATGTATCTTGGTTGGTGCCTAAAGAAATTTTGCTATGTGAAAAGCCATTATTATTTCTTATCTGTACCACTTTCCTCCAAGGGGAATCAAATAAGGAAATCAATTGCAGTGAATTTTCCACCAACCATTGAGGCGGTAGTTCTGCCAATCTGAAACTGTTAGCCATTTAAAATAGTAGGAATGAATTATCGGAGAGTAAATAAAAACTGATTCAAGTCTTTACCCTTAATTAAAATAAAACTAATCTAAGATTTGATTAACTTTTTCTTGGAGTCATGTTAAATTTTGATGATGTGCTTGTACCTCTGAGCAGGCAGGTTCTATTCAGATTTTCAAGTGGAAAAGCCGAATAAAATGTCTCAAGACATTCTTGGCACATTTAGAAGCATGAAGTGCCAAAAACTTTTATGAGAAAAAGACAACCTATTTTCTCAAGATTTCTAGTCCAGCTAGGGAAATTCAACAAAGGGGAGATTCTTAACTCCTAGAACTACCTTTAGCTTGTGGAAGAGAAATCAAGGACCAGAAGTTAAGTAACAGAAAGCAGAATAGTAAAAGGGTGTTGCCACCTGCGTCTTTGCTTGATAAAAGGGAAAGATAAAGTGTGTGCATGTGTGCGAGCACAGGTATAAAGTGCAGCCCTTCAGCGGCTCAAGGTCAGTCAAAATAATGAGTATTGAAGGTGATTTGCTCCCAACTTTCAATTTGTTTCCAACTTTAAAAATGGTTTAATGAATATAAAGTAATCCAAATCAAAATCTCCTTTTTACTCATCAGCAACTTTCTCATTTATCTTTTCTTCAAACTACAACAATTTTATTAAGCAGTAATCCAAGACCAAAAAAAAAGTCTTTTGCAAATATTTTGAGTCAATGTTTGATTTTTTTTAGATTTGACGTTCTTTTTTTTTTTAACATCTTTATTGGAGTATAATTGCTTTACATTGCTGTGTTAGTTGATGCTGTATAACAAAGTGAATCAGCTATACGTATCCATATATCCCCATATCTCCTCCCTCTTGTGTCTCCCTCCCACCCTCCCTACCCCACCCCTCTAGGTGGTCACAAAGCACCGAGCTGATCTCCCCATGCAAAGCAGCTGCTTCCCACTAGGTAGCTGTTTTACATTTGGTAGTGTATATATGTCCATGCCACTCTCTCACTTCTTCCCAGCTTACCCTTCCCCCTCCCTGTGTCCTCAAGTCCATTCTCTACGTCTGCAGAGGCCTGACATTCTTTTTCTCTGTTTTCACATATTAATCTACTTTTCTCTTCTCATAAGCAAATTTTCATTCCTTTCAAGCCACACACTCATGTATGGCTTTGGTTTCTTTCATTTCTCTATTTCATCCTTACATGCTACATGAGAACTTTATACAAAAGTAGCAACTTGTGAAATGAAATTTGATTTTTCATTGTTTTGTTTTTCCATACATTCAGTTATTTTTTCATTTCCATTTCCTTCCCCCCCACCTCTGCCTCTCCCCAATTTTTATTCCATTTCCTCAGAAGGAAACAAACATTTATTAGCCAAGCTTTTTGCCTTTCACCTTTACAGAGGAGAAAATGCTGGCCTAGAGAAGTTATGTAATTTGCCTAAGGTCACATTGATAATGGATGAGTTGTTTTAAATACACCATCTGCCTGACTCTAAAACCTTCTCTTCTTCAGTATGCCTTGTTTATCCCTTTGTAGGCTTTCTTCAACTCTGTTCATGCTTCCCACTCTTCTTCCCTTCTCTTGCCTCTTCTTTGGCAGCAGTTTTTCTCTATGAGTTTTCCTTCCAACATATGCTTTCCCAGCTTTCTCTCACAACCTCTCAAACTCTCTACCTTTTCTCCTCAGTTGCAAGGTTGTTTTTCTTCTAGTGAGAAAGCCGAAGTGGTACCAAAAAATGATTGCATTTTTTGATTAAATGTCTTAAAATTGTTTATATCTCCTGGCCTTGTAATTTTTAATTTATTCTAAGGAAATCACTGGAGATGTATGCAAAATGTATGTACAAGAAAGAAAACCCAAGCATTATTTGTAGTTTAAAAAATTAGAATAATTTTAATGCCTAACAGTAGGGTTAACATGGGTTAAATAAACCCTAGAAGATATATAATGGACTATTACAGAGTTAAGTGAAGTAATGAATACGTAATGACATAGAAAAATGTTCATCATATATTATTTTAAAAATTAATTTATTATGAAAGCTCATTTATTATAAAGTTATCCTTCATACAAAAGAGATTTAAAATGTACATATTTATGGCTTCCCTGGTGGCGCAGTGGTTAAGAATCCTCCTGCCAATGCAGAGGACATGGGTTCGATCCCTGGTCCAGGAAGATCCCACACGCCATGGAGCAACTAAGCCCGTGCACCACAACTACTGAGCCCATGCGCCTAGAGCCCGTGTTCTGCAGCAAGAGAAGCCACTGCAATGAGAAGCCCGAGGGCACCGCAACAAAGAGTAGCCCCTGCTAGCCGAAACTAGAGAAAGCCCGTGCACAGCAACAAAGACCCAATGCAGCCAAAAATAAATAAATAAAATAAATAAATTTATAAAATGTACATATTTAATTTAAAGAAAAAAATGAATACCTATGTGTCTACCACTCACTTATTAAAACGAACATTACCAGTTTCTTTTTTTTTTTTTTTCTAATTTTTTTTATTTATTATTTATTTATTATGTTTATTTTTGGCTGTGTTGGGTCTTCGTTTCTGTGTGAGGGCTTTCTCCAGTTGCGGCGAGTGGGGGCCACTCTTCATCGCGGTGCGCGGGCCTGTCACTGTCGCGGCCTCTCTTGTTGCGGAGCAGAGGCTCCAGACGCTCAGGCTCAGTAGTTGTGGCTCACAGGCCCAGTTGCTCCGCGGCATGTAGGGATCTTCCCAGACCAGGGCTCGAACCCGTGTCCCCTGCATTGGCAGGCAGATTCTCAACCACTGCGCCACCAGGGAAGCCCTACCAGTTTCTTTAAATCCCCCTATAAGACACTATATGATGATAAGTACAAGAAACAAAATAGCATCTTAGAAATAGTATATAAAAATGCTAATAGTACGTTCAGTATAACTTAAGTTTAGTGAAAAAAATATATGTATAGTAGAAGACTGGAGAGATACATATACACTAAAACATGAGCAATTGTTACCTCAGTTTAATGGCATTGTGGGTGAATTTAATTTTTTTAATTTCTAATTTTTTATTTCATTCTTTTTTAGTGAAAATTATCAGATTTATAATAAAAATACACAATAAATGTTATATATACATATAAATTTATTGTCATTATGTTATTTGGTGGAAATGGTAGACTGAAAAGTCAAGAAAATTCTTTTTTCCTTTGAAGCTAGGAAGACAATATCAGAGACTGGAAAGTAAAAGGATTGTTTATAATTCACCATTATACACAAAGGTTTTTAAATATCATTCTTTATCAGTTTAACAATACTAATTCCTTTTAGGCACAAGTTCTGTACTACGTGACTGGTGTAAAAGAAGCACAAGTGTGTAAGTGCCCCAGGTATTTGGAGTAGACAGAGGAGAAGTTCTTCTCCAGTTGCTGTGGTCAAAGAGCTTATCAAGGAGGAAGGCTTGTTTTGGACTTTAAAGGGTGCAGAAGATTTAGATCAGCATTGTCAAACTCTTTGGCCTTAGGACTCCTTAATAATACTCTTCAAAATTACTGAGGACCTCAATGAGCTTTTGTTTATGTGAGATGTATCTATCCATATTTCTCATATTAGAAATTAAAATCAAGAAAATTTAAAATATTTATCAATATATTTTAAAATAAATTACACATTAATATAAATAATATAATGTTTATGAAAAATAACTGTATTTTCCAAAAAAAACCATTTAGTGAGGAAAATGGTAATGTTTTACATTTTGCATTTTAATATTTGGCTTAATAGAAGATAGCTGGATTCTCTTATCTGCTCTATTGTGATATCACACGTCATATGGCCTCTGGAAAACTCCACCATACACTTGTGAGAGAATGAGAGTGGAAAGGGAAACAGCGTCTTAGAATTATTATGAACATAGTGTTGATGTCGTGGCCCCCCTGGGAACCATTTTGAGAATTACTGATTAAAATAAACTGAGGGCAAAATAGAGGGATGGCATAATCTCAGAGGTGGGAAAGCGTAAAACATATCAGAGGGCGTAAACAGACCAATCTGGTTGCTGTGAAAGATTTATATGGGGGGGAGTGCGAGAGATAGGGTTAGAAATGTAGGCTGGGGGAATCATGGTATGTCAATTAAAAAATACCAGCTTTCTTATTTATGACTGTAGTTGCTGACTTCTACTTTTGGCTTCAGAAAGCTTTAGGAGGGACTTCCCTGGTGGTGCAGTGGATAAGACTCTGTGCTCCCAGTGCAGGGGGCACGGGTTCTAACCCTGGTCAGGGAACTAGATCCCACATGCATGCCGCAACTAAGAGTTCACATGCCACAACAAAGGAGCGGCATGCTGCAACTAAGGAGCTGGCAAGCCACAACTAAGGAGCCCTGGAGCAGCAAGTAAGGAGCCCCCCTGCCACCACTAAGGAGCCCGTGAGCCACAACTAAGACCTGGTGCAACCAAATAAATAAATAAATAAATCTTAAAAAAAAAAAAGAAAGCTTCAGGAGAGGGGTGATAAAAGAGAAAAGTATAATGGCAGTATTCCTATTGACTTACTGATTGCTTTTTCATTCAATTTATTTAGTGTCTGCTACATTTCAAGCACCAAGTTAAGAACTAGTGATACAAAGATGATAATGACACGACCTCTACTCTTTAAAAGCTCTCAATTAAGTAGGAAATTCAGATATTAAAAATAAGTAATCCGTTCTTTAAACTGGAAGAATACAGAAAAGAGGGCAGGTTGACTCTGACTGGGAGGTGTGATGAACAGGTTGTGAAATGGACAGGAAGTCTTAAAGGTTGAAGACCAAGATACCAACAACCAGTCATATCTAACCATGGTGAAAGATACTAGGAGTATAGCATTGACAAATACAGAACTAGAATTAATACAGTAGATTTGAGGAGATGGTCAAATAGTAGTATAGAATAATTTCCTGAATATATCTTCTCTTTTGGAAAGTACAAGTGTACAAAATCTCTTTCCCCTAAATCCCTACAGAATCTTTCCACTGCCAGGCCTGGGAGACACCGTCAATTATCTTAATGTCTCTCTTCTCTTCATTTGCATCACGTTTTTCAGTCTTTTTGTTCTCCTCTGTGACCAGTAACTAGAGTGAAGGGGAGGAGGAAATTTAGATAATTACAACAGCTTTAAACCAAGTACTGGAGAACACCTTTGCTTGCCTATATAATTATGATTAAATAAATAAGTAAAGAACCTGTCTCCCAGCACCACCTGCAGGGCATGAAGAAGTCTGCAACAGGATTTAGTACTTCTCTACCAGAGTATCTTCAATCCAACATTCCTTTATTGAGCATCTACTAAGAGACTGATTTTAATAGCTGAGGAGAACACAAAGATCAGTAAGAGACCATCCACCCACATTCTAAGGGACATTATTAGAACTTTTTGTGGTGATTAGAGTAGCTTGGAAGAAACTGATTAAATTTAAGAGAATCAGGTTTCTTTTGTGCAAATTGAATAGTAAAGCAACTACTACATTGCCTTTTTATACCCTCCATTGATAGAAACCGAGAACAAAGGTGATTTCACAGGTTTAAGTAGTGAAGTAATGAAGTCTGTTTTTGAGGCTTCAAGGCTGTTGAGCTTGTAATATGATGAGAAAGACCTGTGTTGTATACCATTTTATGTGGGCCAGTTAAGGTTGTTCATGGTTCTCTGCTGGTCATAAGAGGGATCAGATGGGAAGAAGATACATGGCTTAATAGAAATCCATAAGCACCTATTTGAAATAAATTCAGAGTGTATACTAGTAAGAGCCTTTTACTTTCCTCATCAAATCATGTCCTAGAAGCCAGGAAGAATGAGGTTTCCAAAAGTTCCTAGCCTTCGATAGTCTTACAAACAAGTACAGAATGTTTTTCTGATTTCTGGCATTTAAAATAGAAGCAGAATGCACCGTATACACAAGGGGCAAAATAGATGAAAGGAGAGTTCATTACACTTTTAGAGCAAAGAAAGACCTCCATTGGGTGAGTGATAAAGAATATGAAAAATGCTGATCTGCAGGATGGCTTTCAGTGTTTTTGTCTAGATTTGGAGTCTTCTTATATATACAGACAGGATTTTCAGGAGGAGCAGCCAGTCAGCTATGACCCCCATCACCCATCCCACAGCCCTAGGAAAATGCATACATGACCTTGGGTAGTCATATTCTGGTCTTTTCAGCTTTTTTGGACCAGGCATTTGAACTAATGCAGATTAAGTCCTGAATCAACTTTCCCAATTATACCTCTTTCTAAAATCACACCACAAGTTATAAAAGCAATGGCATGGTCTGGTAAGTAAAATAATAATTGTCAGAGGTAAGGGGAATCTTGGTATCATACAGTCCAGTATTTCTCAGAGTGTGAGTCCTCCATCTGCTGAAGAATTTCTTGCTTATTACAAATGCAGATTTGGGCTCTACATTAAACCTAATCAATTTCAGTCCTTAAGGATGACATTCAAGAATCTGCATTTTTTTTAAACCAAACTTTTTTTTTTTAATTAATTAATAAATTTATTTATTTTTGGCTGTGTTGGGTCTTCGTTTCTGTGCGAGGGCTTTCTCTAGTTGCGGCAAGTGGGGGCCACTCTTCATCGTGGTGCGGGGGGCTCTCACTATCGCGTCCTCTCTTGTTGCGGAGCATAGGCTCCAGACGCGCAGGCTCAGTAATTGTGGCTCACGGGCTCAGTTGCTCCGCGGCATGCGGGATGCGGGATCTTCCCATACCAGGGCTTGAACCCGTGTCCCCTGCATTGGCAGGCAGATTCCCAACCACTGCGCCACCAGGGAAGTCCGAGAGTTTGCATTTTTAATAAGCTCCTTAAATTGATATGTGCATTAATGTTTGGGAGCCACTAATCTAGTCAAACTTCTTCATATGACAGATGGGGAAATAGTATCAGAGAAGTGAAGTGATTTAATCAAAGTGACAGAACCAGTCAAAGGCAGAAACTGGATTCAAACTCAAATCTTTTGACTCTCATGTTAGAAGTCTTCCAAATATAAGTAGTTTGTATTTATTTGTAAATTCCCAATAGTCCTCAGTGAAAAGGGAATTTGAGTTCTTTGTTCCTTGATATCCCCCCAAATTTAATAATTTATCATTAGTGGATTCCCAGTACTTGCTAAGCAAGCTGTTGCCTTGAAATTTTGGGAATATCAGTTATAGAAGCTTGTGGACAAAAGTATTTTATCTTGTTACCGTTCCATTCACCATCACAATAAGACAAGAAAGATAATTTATCAACAAGGACATATACTCATTTTTCTCAAATCACAAGAGACAGCAATAAAAAGTAAATGGAAAACCCTGCTACTAGTGTTAAATAAGAATATCCCACTCTCTGTAACAACATACCATATGGTATTTCCCAACCTTTTTCAGTATTTAACCTAACAATTTATTGCTAGGCGTCTTGGCAGCAAGCTGTGCAAGTTGAAGTGGAATCTGATTGAGGTGAGTTAATTAATGTGGTGGCAGCTTGGAATGTTGTCCAGCTGCCAGTGAGAATTATGTTTGTTTGCCTTTGGCCCAAGTGTGAAATGGCTGGCTATTGATTTCAGAAGTGTGAGTGTGATTTTTATATCTCACACGAATGAATACATTTTTTGTATCCTACACATTTGGGGAAATGCTAAAATTTATTGGGTAATGTTATTTACCACTTGTGTGGCAGGAAGAGAAAGGTGGGATTTTGCCCCAGAGTTGACTTTGCCTCTGTAGAAAAAGCAAAAGCAGGTGGCAAATAAATCTATGAGCAGGTAAATAAGCCATCTGAAATTAGCTCATCTGGGCTAATGTTTTCAGGAATAACTTTAAAAAGGAGGTAAGCAAGATTTGAACCAGAAAAGAATAGCTCTTGTAATGATGAAAGGATCCTGAAAGTAGAAAACACAATGTTAAACTTCCCCTGAAAGAAATGGGTTTTGGATTTACTATTGAATTACATTTAGCATTTTAATTTTCTCTTCACCAAACACAACCCTCTATTGAAGACATCATCTCTCTATGTAATCTTCCTTCCTATCAATAACTGATGATAGTGATTCCTGTGAAGTGTTTTTTTTTTTTTAAACATCTTTATTGAAGTATAATTGCCTTACAATGGTGTGTTAGCTTCTGCTTTATAACAAAGTGAATCAGTTATACATATACAATATGTTCCCATTTCTCTTCCCTCTTGCATCTCCCTCCCTCCCACCCTCCCCATCCCACCCCTCTAGGTGGTCACAAAGCACCGAGCTGATCTCCCTGTGCTATGCGGCTGCTTCCCACTAGTTATCTATTTTACATTTGGTAGTGTATATATGTCCATGACACTCTCTTACCCTGTCACATCTCACCCCACCCCCTCCCCATATCCTCAAGTCCATTCTCTAGTAGGTCTGTGTCTTTATTCCCGTCTTGCCACTAGGTTCTTCATGGCCTTTTTTTTTTTTTTTCCCCTTAGATTCCGTATATATGTGTTAGCATACTGTATTTGTTTTTCTCTTTCTGACTTACTTCTGTGAAGTGTTTTTGATGTTAAATGTGCTATGTAGTTTTGACTAGTTGTTACTGATATGGGCAGGGGTTCTCCAGATCAAGTAGTCAATAACTAACACTAAACAAACACAGTTCAAAATACATTTGAAGGGTGTCAAATATTATTGTTTCCCTACCATTTTTTTAATGTAAAAATACCATTAAGATAAAAGGCCTTGACAAAAGTTTACTTTAGTAGATTAAGGTAATGGATACTTAAAAATTTAATGTATACACACATTTCTTTCTTTTATGCCACCAGTTGGAACAAATCTAAAATACACTGAAACTGGGACTTCCCTGGTGGCGCAGTGGTTGAGAATCCACCTGCCGATGCAGGGGACACGGGTTCGAGCCCTGGTCCGGGAAGATCCCACATGCCACGGAGCAACTAAGCCCGTGTACCACAACTACTGAGCCTGTGCTCTAGAGCCCACGAGCCACAACTACTGAGCCCGCGTGCCACAACTACTGAAGTCCATGCGCCTAGAGCCTGTGCTCCACAACAAGAGAAGCAACCGCAATGAGAAGCCCGTGCACCGCAATGAAGAGTAACCCCCACTCGCCTCAGCCAGAGAAAAGCCCATGAGCAGCAACAAAGACCCAACGCAGCCAAAATAAATAAATAAATAAATAAATAAAAATAAAATACACTAAAACTAAAGGAAACGGCAGGCAGGAGATGTAAGAGCAAATAATATGAAGAAAAGTTTGCAAAACCTAACAAAACAAGTAGTAATACCAGAACTCCTTTTTGATGATAAAAAATATCCTTAAATTTTGATGTTGCCATGAGAATATTAATAAAACCTAAAAATGAAAGTGTTCACACTTTGGAAGATGCTAAATGAAATTAGTTTATCAGGTAAAAATCTAGCAAAAATAGTATTTTAAAGGTAGAAATGTATAGAAAAAAACACGATGCAGTTCTTACCTCCTAAAAGCTTTAATTTAAGAAAATATGATGATAGCTTTCAAAACTTTTATTCAGATAACTGAGAGGTACTGGAGGTTTGGACTTCATTTTATTGGAAGTTGGAGAAAGGTAATTTTTTTGGTCACATGCTAAATAATAGAATATGATGTTTCCTTTTTCCCCAAGGGTACTTAATGTCGTATTATTTATGATGTGTTTTTTTCTATGCTGAAAATTTTTAGTAATAGAAGAAATTATTATAATTATATATAAAGCTATAGTTATTGCCTGGTTACTTAATTTTTTTCTTTATTAGATATGGCAGTTTCAAATATGAGAAAGACATTTTATGCCTACCTTTCACATAAAAAGTCAAAAAGAAAACCCTGGTAAGTATCATACTCTTCAGATTATAGGTTTATCATATCCTTGACCTTTCAGGCTAAAGTAATCCTCAGAATCTTGTTTTAGATTATATTGCTGTCAGAGTCAATAAGAAATCAAACATTTTAATCTAATGTACACCTACTGGCCATCTCATAAGGTCGGACTTATCACAGATAACTGGCCTGAGAATGAACTTTTATAAATTATTTAGTTGTTACTGAAAAAAAATTTTTTTAATTTAGCTTGGCATAGGTTTCTTCAGACAAAATGTTTTCCCCTTAAAATTTTCTGATGTTTATGGTATGTTTACAAGTACGTAATGACTGTGAAAGATGCCCTTACACAAAATTACCCTAAATTTGATTATTCTCATATGAACTTTACATTAACATAGCTAATATGTTAAATAATTTTGGTGAAATGCTAAGTTTTTTAAAATGAGGGTTTTTTTTTAAAGAAATATCAGGACCATTTAATATTAATGAAAGATCCTCAAATAATTCTAACATCAGGAGATTAAAATAACACTACAGTATATGTTTTCAAAATACTACAGCAAAAATTATGCACCTTCTATGTACAAAATGATACATCAATGGGGGATGATATAAGTTTAAATAAAATTTATTCTGTGGCATAGTGAGGTAATTTATAAGAAGCTTTCATTGTCTCTAGGTAATGCGTCCTGCCTTCACTTCGCACAACTTCATAAGTTCTGTGTGATAACATTTGAGTTACTATAATGAAATGGTCAGTTTTTTAAAAATTATTTTAATTTTAGTGAACTTGATGTTTTCTTAAGCATTACAAAATCATTTGAATGCTTCTTCATTTTCCCATGTGCTCTTTTCAGATATAACTGGGTTAGTACAGTAATAGAATCATGGGTTCATAGAACTTTAGACTCTAAAGAGACTTAAATGTCCCTCAGTCTGTGAAATATAAGGTGAGTTAACTAATGTCCAGAGATTTAAAGTGACTTACTGCAATCATGAAGCAGATCATAGGTAGAGTCAGGCTAGGGACTCAGATCTGTAAGTTCGATATGCTTCCATCTGCATTAATTACTGCCCTAAGAAAGAATATGACTATAACTATATATGTGTATAATTTTTAAGAACAGCTTTAGGTTTACAAGAAAATTCTGAAGATAGTTCAGAGGGTTCTCATACCTCACACCCAGTCTCTCTATTATTATCATACATTAGTATGGTTACATTTGTTACAATCAATGAACAATCATTATCATTAATTAAAGTCCATACATTTTCAGATTTCCTTACTTTTTACCTGATGTCCTTTTCCTGTTTCAGTATCCCATCCAGGATTCCACATTACATTTTGTTGTCACGTCTCCTAATGCTCCTCTTGGCTATGAGTTTCTCAGACTTTCCATGTTTTCAATGACCTTGACAGTTTTGAGGAGTATTGTCAGGTATTTTGTAGAATGCCCCTCAGTTGGGATTTGTCTGATGTTTTCTCATGATTACATTGGTTATGGGTTTTTGGAAGAAAGACTACAGAGGTAAAGTGCCATTTTTATCAGTCTTATCAAGGGTACATACTATCAACATGACCTATCACTGTTGGTGTTGACCTTAATCAGCTGGTAGTGGCTTTCAGGTTTTTCCACCATGAAGTTACTCTCCCCCACCCTTTTTCACCTTTTCATACTGTACTCTTTGAAAAAATTCACTATGTTCAGCCCTCACTTAAGGAGTAAGAAGTTATGCTCCATCTCCTTGGGTATATGCATAAATTGTTTGGAATTCTTCTGCAAGTGAGATTTGTCTTTTCTCCCTCTTTAATTTACTCATTCATTCAATTATTTATTAAAGTCAGTATGTTGTATAGGATATTTATTTTATGCTTTAGTTTATAATTCCATACTACTTTATTTAGATTTTTGCTCAAATTTTCCAGATTTGGCCATTGAGAGCTCTTGCAGTTGGCGCCTATGTCCTTTTGACATACCCGTATTACTGTGTGTGTGTGTGTGTGTATCACTTCCTTAATATCTGGCACTACAGGATGCTCCAGTCTCATCTTGTATATTCCCTGCCAGAGTCCTAAAATTAGCCAGGTCTCCAAGGAGCTCTGGGTCCTTTTATCAGAGAATGGTGTTAGAGAATAAGAGGTAGGCACTAGGTGTGATCATTGCTACTGGTGTGTCTTTGCATCTATATCCTCTCAACTGGCAAAGCAAGGAAATAATTGTACACGTACATACACATATCTATAAATACTTATTTGTGTAACCAACTGCATCTATATTAAGCTAAACATGGGTACATATTGATGTCTTTAATTCAGTATATATTTTTAAAACGTCTTTTATTAGTTTTATATTATAAATGTAAAGTATATTCTTTTTTGAGGTGAAATGTACATAGCATAAAATTAACCATTTTAAAGTGTACAGTTTAGTGACACAGTCATGCAACCACCACCTCTATTCAGTTCAGCAACTTTTTCATCATTCTGAAGGAAAACCTCGTACTCATTGAGCAGTGCCTTCTCATTCCTCTCTCTCTCAGCCCCTGTCAACCACTAATCTGCTTTCTGTCTCTACAGATGTACCTATTCTGAATATTTATTATAAACCAAACCATATAATATGTGACCTTTTGTGTTCTTTGACTTAGCATAATGTTTTTGAGGTCCATCCATGTTGTAGCATGTATCAGAACATCATTCTTATGACTGAATAATATTTCATTGTATGTATATACCACATTTTGTTTATTCATTCATACGTTGATGGGCATTTGGGTTGCTTCCATCTTTTGGCTATTGTGAATAATACTGCTATGATATATCGTAGTAGCAGAATATAGTTTCTGTTTGAATCTCTGTTTTAAATTCTTTGGGGGTATCTACCTAGAGGTGGAATTAATGAATCATATGGTAAATCTATATTTAATTTTTTGAAAAAGTTACCATACTCTTTTCCACAGCAGCTGCACCATTTTACATTACCACCAGCAATGTGTGAGGGTTCCAATTTCTCCATATCCTCATCAATATTTATTTTCCCTTTTTAAAATTATAGCTATCCTAATTGGTGTGAAGTGGCATCTGATTATGTTTTTGATTTATATTTCCCTAATGACTAATGATATTGAACATCTTTTCATGTGCTTATCGGCCATTTGTATGTCTTCTTTGGAGAAATGTCTTTTCAGTTTCTTTGCACATTTACAAATTGAGTTGTTGGTCTTTTTGTTATGTTGTAAGAGTTCTTTATACATCCTGGATATTAAATCCTGTCAGATATATTATTTGCAAATATGTTCACCTAGTCTATAGGATGCCTTTTGACTCTCTTTATAGTGTTCTTTTCTGCACAAAAGTTTTAAATTTTAATGAACTTCCATTTACGGTTTTTTTTTTTTTTTTGCCTGTGCTTTTGATGTCATTTAAGAAACCCTTGTCAATTCCAAGGCCATGTAGATTTGCCTCTGTGTTTTCCTCTATGAGTTTTATAGTTTAGCTCTTAAATTTAAATCTTTGATCCATTTTGAGCTAATGTTTGTTGTGTGAGATAAGGGGCTAAAGCCATTCATTTGCATGTGGATATTGAGTTTTCCCAGCATCATTTGTTGAAGAGATTATTCTTTCTCCATTGAGTGGTCTTGACATGCTTGTCAAAAATCAATTAACCACAGATGTTAGAGTTTATTTCTAGGCTCTCTGGTCTATGTGTCTGTCCTGATGCCAGTACCACACTGTTTTGATTACTTGTAGCTTTGAAATCAGGAAGTGAGAGACCTCCAACTATTTTTTTCAAGATTGCTTTGGCCGTTTGGGGTAACTTGAAATTTCTTTTCAATTTTAGGATGGGATTTTCATTTCTGCAAAAATGACATTGGAATTTTGATAGGTATTACATTGAATCTGTATATAGCTTTGGATGGTATTATCATCTTAACAATATTAATAAATTAACAATATTAAGTCTTTCCATTCATAAACACCTGCTTTTGCTTTCTTACAGGATGTAATTATTCTATCTTCTTGATCAATTGACCCTTGTATCAATATATACTGTTCATCTTTGTCTCATAACAATTTTTGACTTAAAGTCTATTTTGTCTGATGTTAATCTAGCCATCCAAGCTCTCTTTTAGTTACCATTTGCATATAATATTTTTTTCCACCTTTTCATTTTTCAATCTATTTGTGTCTGCGGATCTAAGGTGAGTCTCTTGTAGACAACAAATGGTTGGATCACACTTTTCTTTTTGAAACGCATTCTGCCAATCTCTGTCTTTTAATTTGTGAATTTAATCCATTTACATTTAAGGTAATACTGATAAAGATGGATTTACTTCTGTCATTTTGCTATTTGTTTCCTTTATGTTTTATATATTTTTTTGTTCCTCAAAACACAAATACTGCCTTCATTTGTGTCTAAGTGAATTTTTTCTATTGTATCTTTTCATGCCCTTCTTTTATTTTCCAGTATATTTTTTGGTTATTTTCATAGTAGTTATCTTGGAGCTTCCAATTAACATCTAAAAGTTTTAACAATCTAGTTTGAATTTATACCCACTTAGCTTCAACAGCATACAAAAACTCTGTTACTGAACAGCTTTGTCTCCCCATTTTATTTTGTTACTGTCACAAATTACATCATTATACATTATTGCCTATTAACATATATTTATAAATAGTATATAAATAAATAATTTTATGTATTTGTATTTTAAATCATATAAGAAACAAAAGAAGAGTAACAAACCAAAAATATCATAATACTGACTTCTACACTTACTTATGTAGTTACCTCTACTGGCATTCTTGCTTTCTTTATATGGCTTTCAGTTATTGTCTAGTGTCCTTTCATTTCCCTGAAGGAGTCCCTTTATTTAAAAAATTTTTTTAACATCTTTATTGGAGTATAATTGCTTTACAATGGTGTGTTAGTTTCTGCTGTATAACAAAGTGAATCAGCTATACATATACATATATCCCCATATCTCCTCTTTCTTGCGTCTCCCTCCCACTGTCACTATTCCACCCCTCTAGGTGGACACAAAGCACCGAGCTGATCCCCCTGTGCTATGCAGCTGCTTCCCACTAGCTATCTATTTGACATTTGGTAGTGTATATATGTTCATGCCACTCTCTCACTCGAAGGAGTCCCTTTAGCATTTCTTTTTCTTTTTTTAAAAAATAAATTTATTTATTTATTTATTTTTGGCTACGTTGGGTCTTCGTTGCTGCACACAGGCTTTTCTCTAGTTGCGGTGAGTGGGGGCTACTCTTCGTTGTGGTGTGCAGGCTTCTCATTGCGGTGGCTTCTCTTGTGCAGAGCATGGGCTCTAGGCACGCGGGCTTCAATACTTGTGGCATGCAGGCTCTAGAGCACAGGCCTGGTAGTTGTGGCATATGGGCTTAGTTGCTCTGTGGTATGTGGGCTCTTCCTGGACCAGGGCTTGAACCCACATCTCCTGCATTGGAAGGCAGATTCTTAACCACTGTGCCACCAGGGAAGCCCCCTTTAGCATTTCTTAAAGGGCTGGTTTGCTAGCAATGAACTCCCTCAGCTTTTTTTTAATCTAGAATGTCTTAATTCCTCCTTAATTTTTGAAGAATAGTTTTGCCAGGTATAGAATTTTTGGGTGACAGGTTTTTTTCCCTTTGAACATTTAAAATATGTTATTCCACTGCCTTCTGGCTACCATGATTTCTGATGAGAAATAGGCTGTTAATCTTTTTAAGAAGCCCTTGAACATGTCAAGTCACTTTTCTCTTGCTGCTTGCTGAATCTCTCAGCCAGTTTTTGACAGTTTTATTATAATGTGTCCCGGTGTGAATCTCTTTGACTTTATCCTACTTGTAGTTTGTTGAGCTTCTTGGATGTATAGATTCATGTCTTTCATTAAATTTGGGCAGTCTTTGGCCATTATTTCTTCAAATATTCTTTCTGTCCCCTTTTCTCTTCTGGGACTCTCACGATATGAGATATTTAATGGTGTCCCACAGTCCCTTTGGCTCTGTTAATGTTTTTTTTTTTTTTCATTCTTTTTCTTTCTGCTCCACAGACTGGATAATTTCCGTTGTCCTATCTTCAAGTTTTCTGATCTTTATTCTGCCTATTCAAGTCTGCTCTTAACCCTTCTAATGAATTTCATTTTAGCTATTGTACTTTTTAGCTCCAGAGTTTCTATTTGGTTCCTTTTTATAATTTCTGTCTCCTTATTGATATTCTCTATCCATATATTGTTCTTCTGCTTTTTTTTTTAGTTCTTTGCCCATGGTTTCCTTTAGCTTTTGAGTATATTTAAGACAGCTGACTTAAAGTCTCTGCCTAGTATGCCTGGGCTGCCTCAGGGAATGTTTCTGTTACCTTCTTCCTTTGAAAAACTTTACTGTTTCTTTGTATACCTTGTGATTTTTTTTTGTCAAAAACTGAACATTTTGATATTATAACTCCAGAAAGCAGATTCTCCTCCCTCCCCAGAGTTTGCTGTTGTGGCTTGTTGATGACTACAGTCATCCATTTCTCTAGTGACATTCCCATACTCTTTTTGAAAAGACTGTATTTCTTATTTGTGTGTGGTTACTGAATCTCTGTTGCATTATATCAGTGGTCAGTTAGTGACCTGACAGAGATTTCCCTAAGTGCCTGGAGCCAAAAAGGAAAAAAAAAACCACCACACTCTCCTTATTTTCTCAGATTGGCTCTGAGCAGAGGCAGTCCTTCAGTGCTTGGACAGGCCACCTAATTCTGTCTTAGCTTTTTACTTCCTGCTTGTGCAGACCCTAAAGATCAGCCTTAGAGGTGCAAGCTTAGGGTCCACTCAGGTCTTTTTCTGAGCATGCACTGAGCTCTAGGCATGCATGTTGCATTAAAAAAGTATCAGTACTTCTTTTATTGCTAAATAGTATAACTTTTATTGCTAAATAATACTCCACTATATGGATATATCATATTTTATTTATTTATCCATCAATTGATGGACATCTGGATTGTTTCCACTTTTTGGCTGTTATGAATAATGCTGCCCTGACATTGTGGACTCTTTCTAGGCTAGTATAGGTAGATCTAACTCATTTATATTTTAAAAACAGACTTATTTATTAGATATAATTGATATACAATGCACTGCATATATTTAAAATTCATAATTTGATGATGTATAAGTCTGTGAATTCATCACCATAATGAAGAAAACAAACATTTTCATTGCTTTCATTTCAAAAGTTTCCACATGCCACTCTGTAGTCCTATGCAACTCTACAGCCCTATCTGACTGCACCCACTGATCTAATTCCTGTCATGAAACATTAGTTTGCATTTTCTAGAATTTTATGTTAGTGGAATAGTACAATATTGCACTTTTTGTCTAGTTTGTTTCACTCGGCATAATTATTTTGATTTTTTCCCATGCTGTTGCATGTATCAATAGTTACTTAATTTATTGCTGAATGGTATTCCATTATATCACAACTTGCTTATCCATTACAATTACAAATGATCTTTCAAATGATCTGAGATATTACAAATGATCCTGTTTAAGCATTTTTGTACAAATCTTTTTGTGGACTAATTCTTTCATTTCTCTTTGGTAACTACCTAGAAGTAGAATAGCTGGGTTGTATGGTAGGTGAATATTTAACTTTTTAAGAAAATGCCAAACTGTTTCCAACAATGAAAAACAATGGTCATTCAGACAACAGCCAACAGTTGTATCATTTTACATTCTTAACAGCAGTGTATGAGCATTCCAGTTGCTCTATATCCTCACCAACACTTGGTATGGTCAGCCTTTTAAATTTCAGCCATTTTAGTATGTGTGTACTGGTATTTAATTGTAGTTTTATATTACATTTTACTAATGACTAATGATGTTGAGCATCTTTTTATGTATAACAGTTTGCCATCCATTTTTCTTCTATGGAGAAGTGCATGTTCAAATATTTTGCCCATTTTAAATTGGTTTTTGCTTTTCACTGTTACTGAGATTGAGGGATAGGAGTTCTTAGCATATTCTGGATAAAACTCCTTTGATGGATATGTGTTTTAAAAATATTTCAGTCTGTGGCTTGCCTTTTTATTTTCTTGGCAGTATCTCTATTGAATTAAAGGCCAACATGTAGATAAATAAGGAAATCTTCATATGGCCACAGTTCATGTGGAAGACTTGCAAGTTTTGTTTGTTTGTTTTTTTTAAGAATAATATTCATTATTTATTTATTTATTTTCACACACACACACACACACTGTATTTTATTTTTGCAAGAGATAAATAGACTGACACCAAGCATTGTAAATGGATGACCACAACAAGAGCAACAATGATTGCAATTACCAAACACGAAACACACTCATGCTATGTCATAATATTGACATTTAGTCCAGTAATCCTCCACTATAACAGCTCCTTTACTTTGCAGTGAAAATTGATTTGTATATTCTTTGCCTCTGAGTCCTTGTGGGATTTTTTTTTTTTAATTCAGACAGAAAGTCACAAAAATTATACTAATCCTCATCAGTTCACTCAGTCCCATGTAATTAATTTTTTTTTTCATCTTGATCTTTTGTTAGCACTTTTATGAGTTCATCAGTTTTTCATTAGAGTTCTGAAAATGCTTATTCATTCAGTTCAGCAGTACAGTCAGTTACCAGAAACCTGTACTTGTCAGAGTCTTTTCCATGAATTTCTTGAAGATGAAACCCTTTTATAGGAACATATTTGCAAAATCATCAGAGTACACCCAGAACTGTCTGTAAATGACAAAAGACTTAAAAATGACCATGGTTAAAGATTTGATGAAAGTTCATAATAATGCAGTTGACAAGGAAATTTAGTTATTTTTGAGATATACATTTTAAAGTAATAACTAGAATTATGACTTATAACATTATACCGGAACATATAAGATTTTTAGAAATTTCATGTAATGTCTGAAACATTTATATTAACATATTTCCATACAAATAACCCCATGAAAGTTTAGTATTAGTTGTTTTGTTTGTTTGTTTGTTTTTATACTGCAGGTTCTTATTAGTGATCAATTTTATACACATCAGTGTATACATGTCAATCCCAATCGCCCAATTCAGCACACCACCATCCCCACCCCACCGCAGTTTTCCCCCCTTGGTGACCATATGTCTGTTCTCTATATCTGTGTCTCAAATTCTGCCCTGCAAACCGGCTCACCTTTACCATTTTTCTAGGTTCCACATACATGCGTTAATATACAATATTTGTTTTTCTCTTTCTGACTTACTTCACTCTGTATGACAGTCTCTAGATCCATCCACCTCACTACAAATAACTCAATTTCGTTCCTTTTTATGGCTGAGTAATATTTCATTGTATATATGTACCACATCTTCTTTATCCATTCGTCTGTCGATGGGCATTCAGGTGGCTTCCATGACCTGGCTATTGTAAATAGTGCTGCAATGAACATTGGGGTGCATGTGTCTTTTTGAATTATGGTTTTCTCTGGGTATATGCCCAGTAGTGGGATTGCTGGATCATATGGTATATCTATTTTTAGTTTTTTAAGGAACCTCCATACTGTTCTCCATAATGGCCGTATCAATTTACATTCCCACCAACAGTGAAAGAGGGTGCCCTTTTCTCCACACCCTCTTCAGCATTTGTTGTTTGTAGATTTTCTGATGATGCCCATTCTAACTGGTGTGAGGTGATACCTCATTGTAGTTTTGATTTGCATTTCTCTAATAATTAGTGATGTTGACCATCTTTTCATGTGCTTCTTGGGCATCTGTATGTCTTCTTTGGAGAAATGCCTATTTAGGTCTTCTGCCCATTTTTGGATTGGGTTGTTTGTTTCTTTAATATTGAGCTGAATGAGCTGTTTATATATTTTGGAGATTAATCCTTTGTCCGTTGATTCGTTTGCAAATATTTTCTCCCGTTCTGAGGGTTGTCTTTTCGTCTTGTTTATGGTTTCCTTTGCTGTGCAAAATCTTTGAAGTTTCATTAGGTCCCATTTGTTTATTTTTGTTTTTATTTCCATTACTCTAGGAGGTGGATCAAAAAAGATCTTGCTGTGATTTTCCATTACTCTAGGAGGTGGATCAAAAAATATCTTGCTGTGATTTATGTCAAAGAGTGTTCTTCCTGTCTTTTCCTCTAAGAGTTTTATAGTGTCCGGTCTTACATTTAGGTCTTGAGTCCATTTTGAGTTTATTTTTGTGTATGGTGTTAGGGAGTGTTCTAATTTCATTCTTTTACGTGTAGCTGTCCAGTTTTCCCAGCACCACTTATTGAAGAGACTGTCTTTTCTCCATTGTATATCTTTGCCTCCTTTGTCATAGATTAGTTGACCATAGGTGTGTGGGTTTATCTCTGGGCTTTCTATCTTGTTCCATTGATCTATGTTTCTGTTTTTGTGCCAGTACCATAGTGTCTTGATTACTGTAGCTTTGTAGTATAGTCTGAAGTCAGGGAGTCTGATTCCTCCAGCTCCGTTTTTTTCCCTCAAGACTGCTATTCGGGGTCTTTGGTGTCTCCATACAAATTTTAAGATGATTTGTTCTAGTTCCATAAAAAATGCCATTGGTAATTTGATAGGGATTGCATTGAATCTGTAGATTGCTTTGGGTAGTATAGTCATTTTCACAATATTGATTCTTCCAATCCAAGAACATGGTATATCTCTCCACCTGTTGGTATCATCTTTAATTTCTTTCATCAGTGTCTTATAGTTTTCTGCATACAGGTCTTTTGTCTCCCTAGGTAGGTTTATTCCTAGGTATATTATTCTTTTTGTTGCAATGGTAAATGGGAGTGTTTCCATAATTTCTCTTTCAGATTTTTCATCATTGGTGTATAGGAATGCAAGAGATTTCTGTGCGTTAATTTTGTATCCTGCAACTTTACCAAATTCATTGATTAGCTCTAGTAGTTTCCTGGTGGCATTTTTAGGATTCTCTATGTATAGTATCATGTCATCTGCAAACAGTGACAGTTTTACTTCTTCTTTTGCAATTTGTATTCCTTTTCTTTCTTTTTCTTCTCTGATTGCCGTGGCTAGGACTTCCAAAACTATGTTGAATAATAGTGGTGAGAGTGGACATCCTTGTCTCGTTCCTGATCTTAGAGGAAATGCTTCCAGTTTTTCACCATTGAGAATGATGTTTTCTGTGGGTTTGTCGTATATGGCCTTTATTATGTTGAGGTAGGTTCCCTCCATGCCCACTTTCTGGAGAGTTTTTATCATAAATGGGTGTTGAATTTTGTCAAAAGCTTTTTCTGCATCTATTGAGATGATCATATGGTTTTTATTCTTCAATTTGTTAATATGGTGTATCACATTGATTGATTTGCATATATTGAAGAATCCTTGCATCCCTGGGATAAATCCCACTTGATCGTGGTATATGATCCTTTTAATGTGTTGTTGGATTCTGTTTGCCAGTATTTTGTTTAGGATTTTTGCATCTATATTCATCAGTGATATTGGTCTGTAATTTTCTTTTTTTGTAGTATCTTTGTCTGGTTTTGGTATCAGGGTGATGGTGGCCTCATAGAATGAGTTTGGGAGTGTTCCTTCCTCTGCAATTTTTTGGAAGAGTTTGAGAAGGATGGGTGTTAGCTCTTCTCTAAATGTTTGATAGAATTCACCTGTGAAGCCGTCTGGTCCTGGACTTTTGTTTGTTGGAAGATTTTTAATTACAGTTTCAATTTCATTACTTGTGATTGGTCTGTTCATATTTTCTGTTTCTTCCTGGTTCAGTCTTGGAAGGTTATACCTTTCTAAGAATTTGTCCATTTCTTCCAGGTTGTCCACTTTATTGGCATAGAGTTGCTTGTAGTAGTCTCTTAGGATGTTTTGTATTTCTGCGGTGTCTGTTGTAACTTCTTTTCCATTTTTAATTTTATTGATTTGAGTCCTCTCCCTCTTTTTCTTAATGAATCTGGCTAATGGCTTATCAATATTGTTTATCTTCTCAAAGAACCAGCTTTTAGTTTTATTGATCTTTTTTATTGTTTTCTTTGTTTCTGTTTCATTTATTTCCGCTCTGATCTTTATGATTTCTTTCCTTCTGCTAACTTTGGGTTTTGTTTGTTCTTGTTTCTCTAGTTCCTTTAGGTGTAAGGTTAGATTTTTTACTTGAGATTTTTCTTGTTTCTTTAGGTAGGCTTGTATAGCTATAAACTTCCCTCTTAGAACTGCTTTTGCTGCATCCCATAGGTTTTGGGTCATCGTGTTTTCATTGTCATTTGTCTCTAGGTATTTTTGATTTCCTCTTTGATTTCTTCAGTGATCTCTTGGTTATTTAGTAATGTATTGTTTAGCCTCCATGTGTTTGTGTTTTTTACGTTTTTTTCCCTGTAATTTATTTCTAATCTCATAGCATTGTGGTCAGAAAAGATGCTTGATATGATTTCACTTTTCTTGAATTTCCTGAGGCTTGATTTGTGACCCAAGATGTGATCTATCCTGGAGAATGTTCCGTGCGCACTTGAGAAGAACGTGTAATCTGCTGTTTTTGGATGGAATGTCCTATAAATATCAATTAAGTCTATCTGGTCTATTGTGTCATTTAAAGCTTCTGTTTCCTTATTTATTTTCATTTTGGATGATCTGTCCATTGATGTAAGTGAGGTGTTAAAGTCCCCCACTATTATTGTATTGCTGTCGATTTCCTGTTTTATAGCTGTTAGCAGTTGCCTTATGTATTGAGATGCTCCTATGTTGGGTGCATATATATTTATAATTGTTATATCTTCGTCTTGGATTGATCCCTTGATCATTATGTAGTGTCCTTCCTTGTCTCTTGTAACATTCTTTATTTTAAAGTCTATTTTATCTGATATGAGTATAGCTACTCCAGCTTTCTTTTGATTTCCATTTGCATGGAATATCTTTTTCCATCCCCTCACTTTCAGTCTGTATGTGTCCCTAGATCTGAAGTGGGTCTCTTGTAGACAGCCTATATATGGGTCTCGTTTTTGTATCCATTCAGCGAGCCTGTGTCTTTTGGCTGGAGCATTTAATCCATTCACGTTTAAGGTAATTATCGATATGTATATTCCTAGGACCATTTTCTTAATTGTTTTGGGTTTTTTTTTTATAGGTCCTTTTCTCCCCTTGTGTTTCCCACTTAGAGAAGTTCCTTTAGCATTTGTTGTAGAGCTGGTTTGGTGGTGCTGAATTCTCTTAGCTTTTGCTTGTTTGTAAAGCTTTTGATTTCTCCATCGAATCTGCATGATATCCTTGCCAGGTAGAGTAATCTTGGTTGTAGGTTCTTCCCTTTCATCACTTTAAGCATATCATGCCAGTCCCTTCTGGCTTGTAGAGTTTCTGCTGAGAAATCAGCTGTTAACCTTATGGGAGTTCCCTTGTATGTTATTTGTCAGTTTTCCCTTGCTGCTTTCAGTAATGTTTCTTTGTCTTTAATTTTTGCCAATTTGATTACTATGTGTCTCGGCGTGTTTCTCCTTGGGTTTATCCTGTATGGGACTCTCTGCGCTTCCTGGACTTGGATGGCTATTTCCTTTCCCATGTTAGGGAATTTTTCAACTATAATCTCTTCAAATATTTTCTCTGGTCCTTTCTCTCTCTCTTCTCCTCTGGGACCCCTATAATGCGAATGTTGTTGCGTTTAACGTTGTCCCAGAGGTCTCTTAGGCTGTCTCCATTTCTTTTCATTCTTTTTTCTTTATTCTGCTCTGCAGTAGTTATTTCCACTATTTTATCTTCCAGGTCACTTATCCGTTCTTCTGCCTCAGTTATTCTGCTATTGCTTCCTTCTAGTATAGTTTTCATTTCAGTTATTGTATTGTTCATCTCTGTTTGTTTGTTCTTTAATTCTTGTAGGTCTTTGTTAAACATTTCTTGCATCTTCTCGATCTTTGCCTCCATTCTTATTCTGAGGTCCTGGATCATCTTCACTATCATTATTCTGAATTCTTTTTCTGGAAGGTTGCCTATCTCCACTTCATTTAGTTGTTTTTCTTGGGTTTTATCTTGTTCCTTCATCTGGTATATAGCCCTCTGCCTTTTCATCTTGTCTATCTTTCTGTGAATGTGGTTTTTGTTCCACAACCTGCAGGATTATAGTTTTTCTTGCTTCTGCTGTCTGCCCTCTGGTGGTTGAGGCTATCTAAGAGGCTTGATGGGAGGCTCTGGTGGTGGGTAGAGCTGACTGTTGCTGTGGCGGTCAGAGCTCAGTAAAACTTTAATCCACTTGACTGTTGATGGGTGGGGCTGGGTTCCCTCCCTGTTGGTTGTTTTGCCTGAGGCAACCCAACACTGGAGCCTAGCTGGGCTCTTTGGTGGGGCTAATGACAGACTCTGGGAGGGCTCATGCCAAGGAGTACTTCCCAGAAGTTCGCCTGCCAATGTCCTTGTCCCCACGGTGAAACAGAGCCACCCCCCGCCTCTGCAGGAGACCTTCCAACACTAGCGGGTAGGTCTGGTTCAGTCTCCCCCGGGGTCACTGCTCCTTCCCCTGGGTCCCGATGTGCACACTATTTTGTGTGTGCCCTCCAAGAGTGGGGTCTCTGTTTCCCCCAGTCCTGTCGAAGTCCTGTAATCAATTCCCACTAGGCTTCAAAGTCTGATTCTCTATGAATTCCTCCTCCCGTTGCCAGACCCCCAGGTTCGGAAGCCTGACGTGGGGCTCAGAACCTTCACTCCAGTGGGTGGACTTCTGTGGTATAAGTGTTCGCCAGTCTGTGAGTCACCCACCCACCAGTTATGGGATTTGATTTTACTCTGATTGCGCCCCTCCTACCGTCTCATTTTGGCTCCTCCTTTGTCTTTGGATGTGGGGTATCTTTTTTGGTGAGTTCCAGTGCCTTCATGTCGATGATTGTCCAGCAGCTAGTTGTAATTCTGGTGTTCTTGGAAGAGGAAGTGAGAGCACGTCCTTCTACTCCGCTATCTTGCTTCCTCCTCGACTTGCAAGTTTTAATTGATCATGGTCTTAATACAAGTTTAGGGTGTGATGTAGCTAGGGAACTCAGGCTTTATCTATGAGTACATTTTGTAAATAATGAGAAGTAATAATCTTATGATACTTTGTACTGATCATATCACATTATTATTTTCAATTCTGGGGCCTAAATGTTAAATGGAACATTGTCAAACTTAAGTGCATTCAGAGGAAGTAGATTAGGATATTAAGAAGACTGAAAGAGAAAAGATCAAAGGAACTTGAGATAGTCTAGAAATAAAAGAAATAAACAGAAACACATTTTTCAAAAATTTGAAGGTCCTGCAGAGTAAGAGAATAGTTAAGTGCGTGGGATGTGTACTTAGAGGGACATGAATTCAAAATCTAGTTACTCTTAATAGAGTAGGCATAGTACTCAAAGGCTAGGTTTTTTCACTGGTAAAATTCATAGTACATGTTAAATACTCAACAAATAATATTATTCTTAAGCTTACTATGTGACAATAGTGTTGTTATGAACTATTTATTACATAACTACTTCTGGAAAATCATAGGATAATTGGGATATTCATTTTATTAATTTATTCTGAACAAAATTGGCACTTTATTTGCAAGGTCTGTCAGTGTTTTAGTTACCTATTGTTGTGTAAGAAATTGCCCCAAATCTAGCAGATTAAAATAATAAACGCTTATTATCTCACAATTTCTGTGGTGGTTTAGGAATTCAGGATTTAGGAATTCAGGAGCAGCCTACCTGGGTACTTCTGGCTCAGGATCTCTCATGAAGTTGCAGTTAAGATGTCAGCAAGGGCTGTGATCATCTTAAGGCTGACTGTTGACAGAAAACCCCAGTTTCATCCTTGCCCCTTGGCAGGAGGCCTCAGGTTCTTGCCATGTTAACTTTCCCCTAGTGAAGCTTGAGCATTCTCATGTCATGGCAGCTGGCTTCTCCTAGAGCAAATAATACAAAGAGCAAGGAAGAAGTCACAATGCCTTTTATGTCCTACTTTCAGAAATCACATATTGTCACTTCTGCCTCCTTGAATTCCTTAAAAGTGAGTCACTAAATACAACCCATACTCAAAGGAAGGGGAATTAGGCTCCACTTTTTAAAAGGGTTATTATTAAAGAATTTGTGGACATATTTTAAAAAACCAATGCAACCAAAAAGGAAATTTGTGCACAAAAAGATTTTAAGGATGTTTCTGATGTTGACTTAGGAAAGAAAAGTGTTCAGCCCTCATCTCCGTAATCAAGTTTCTGGATATAGATTTCCTATAAAATCACCACACCAAATATATTTCCCTTTAAGTTTGCTTCTTAAAATATTGGGTCCACCTCAGGTAAAGAAATGTTTCAATTATTTAATTATCATAAAACCCTGACGTCATGGAGAGATATCCAGTCTTTCCCTGTAAAAGGGTCCCCATTGAGTTTCTGTCTGAAGTCTTTTGGCCATTCAAGATAAGAATCTTAATTTATGTTCTTCTGCTAGCTCAGGGTTAATATCTTCATATTATATGAAGACTATCTCCCCTGTCAATCTGACCTAGTATATTAGTTTCCTGTGGCTGCTATAACGAATTACTGCAAACTGGGTGGCCTAAAACAGCACAATTTATTCTCTTGTAGTTCCAGAGGCCAGAAGTCCAAAATCAAGGTGTCAGCAGGGCTGCACTCCCTCTGGAGGCTGTGGGGGAAGAAGATTCTTCTTCCTCTTCTGTTTCTACTTCTTTTAGCTTCTGATGGCTCTTGGCATTCCTCGGCTCAGAGCTGCATCACTCCAGACTCTGTGGTCACATTGCCTCCTCCTTTTCTGTCTGTTATCTTCCTTTGTCTCATTTTTATAAGGACACTTGTTACTGGATTTAGGGCCCATGGTAAAATCTAGAAGCTCCTCTTCTCCAAATTCTTAATCACATATTTTTCTATATAAGGTAATATTCAGTCTTTTACCATATTACCAAGGTAATATTCACAGGTTCTGAGAATTAGGATGTGGTCATATCTTTTGTGGGGCCGCCATTCAGCCCACTACCCCTATTATCACTATTAATTAGCCTGGCAAAATAGGATATCCTTAAGATAGTCCCTAAACTATGACTAAAACTTTTGTTTCTTTAAAATTTACTCTAAATTATTAATATAATCAAATGCCTGAAAATATATAATTCCTTAGAAAAGGTGGGATTTATGGTTTTTTGAAGATGCGATATAAACTTGAGAAATGTTGGTCTAATTGATTAATCTTTTGTTATCAAGTATTTTGTACATATATAGACACACAAAAACACCTATGTACTTACCACCTAACTCTCAAATATTAATATTTTGCATTATTTTAAAAAACATTATAGATACAGTTGAAGTACCCTGTATTCCCTTCCCTTGTTTTATTCTTCCATCTCTTCTTCTTTACAGGTAATTACTATCCTGAATTTGGTGTTTTTCTTTGTCATGAAAATATTTAATACTATTTATAAATATGTAGCTATCATAATATACAGCCATATATTTCTTGGAATGCCATATATATGTCTATATATATTATAAATATGATATGCTATACTTATTGTTATTTTCTCTCAGTTATATTTTTCAGATTTAGTAATGTTGTTAAATATATAATTTTGTTCAGTGGTTTTTTTTGTAGACTGCGTTGCAAACCATTAGTAGCTCAATCAATTTAGTAGGTCATGAACTACTTTAGAAAAAAAGAAATAGAATAACAGAGAAAATAGAATGCACCACATGCACTCAAGTTAAGTATAGTTTTGTGAAAGTTCTCTCTCTTTCTCTCTCTTTTTACATATAAATTGCGTCATGGTGTAAACTATATTTCTAACTGTAGGTAAAACATTTGAAAGTCATAGGTCTAACTCATTTATTTTCATTAATATAAATTTCATTATATGAATGTACCACATTTTTCCTGTTGATAGTCAATTGTTTGCACTATTTTACTACTACAAATAATGCTGCAAAATACTGTTAAACAAGACTCCTTGTTCACATATGTAAGACTTTCTCTATATTATTTACAAGTGGAAGTGCTACAGTATATGCATGTTCAACTCTACTGGATATTTCTAAATTCCTCTTTGCTGTGGAGTTTTCATTAGCAGTGTACAACATCCATAGAACGTATTTACAACATCAAGAGTGAACCCTAATGTAAACTATAGACTTTGGGTAATAATGATGCATCAACGTGGGTTCATCAATTTTAATAAATGTCACTGTGGTGGGAAATGTCAATAGTGGAGAAGGTTTTATGTGTGTGGGGACAGAGATTATATGGGAACTCTCTGTACTTTCAGTTCAATTTTTCCGTGAACCTACAACTGCTCTAAAAAAAATAAGGTTTATTAATTAAGAAAAGCAAAAAACTTCACCTGACTCTGGAGAACTATTGCCTATATAACCAACATGGTTTAAAGGCTTATTGAGACTTAAAAAATATTCTTTTTGTGGGGGGAATATCTCAATAAAAAAATATAATAGTAGGAGATTTGGGAAGGGCTACTTATTTGACATTAAAAAAAAGCATGAGCAATGAAGGAAACATATGAGTGAAAAGGAATGAAACGTATCTTGACTACTTATGGAACAGAGCACAACAGAACACAGGCTGAAAACCACTACTTTTTGATTCTTAAAACCAAAGAAAAAAAGCCAGTGCCCAGATAATTTTTCCAAGGCAGGAATTTGGGAATTTTTTTCTTGGCTCCAAGAGAAAAAATGCCATAATAGCACAAAAAATGTTTAGTATTCCATGGTTAGTTATTATTTTGTTTGTACATCATAGTAAAAAATCTATTTTAAATATCTGGCTAGGAAACACTCAAGATGGTGGAACAGTAAGACATGGAGATCACCTTCCTCCCTACAAACACATCAGAAATACATCTACATGTGGAACAACTACAACAGAACACCTATTGGATGCTGGCAGAAGACCTCAGACTTCCCAAAAGGCAAGAAACTCCCCACGTACCTGGCCGTGTGGCTGACAGGGTCTTGGTGCTCCGGCCGGGTGTCAGGCCTGTGCCTCTGAGGTGGGAGAGCCGAGTTCAGGACATTGGTCCACCAGAGACCTCCCAGCTCCATGAAATATCAAGTGGTGAAAGCTCTCCCAGAGATCTCCATCTCAACGCTAAGACACAGCTCCACTCAACGACCAGCAAACTACAGTGCTGGACCCCCCATGCCAAACAACTAGCAAGACAGGAACACAACCCCACCCATTAGCGGAGAGGCTGCCTAAAATCATAATAAGGTCACAGACACCCCAAAACACACCACCGGACATGGTCCTGCCCCCCAGAAAGACAAGATCCAGCCTCATCCACTAGAACACAGGCACCAGTCCCCTCCACCAGGAAGCCTACACAACCCACTGAACCAACCTTACCACTAGGGGCAGACACCAAAAACAACGGGAACTACAAACCTGCAGCCTGTGAAAAGGAGACACCAAACACAGTAAGTCAAGCAAAATGAGAAGACAGAGAAACACACAGCAGATGAAGGAGCAAGGTAAAAACCCACCAGACCAAACAAATGAACAGGAAATAGGCAGTCTACCTGAAAAAGAATTCAGAGTAATGATAGTAAAGATGATCCAAAATCTTGGAAATAGAATGGAGAAAATACAAGAAACATTTAACAAGGACCTAGAAGAACTAAAGAGCAAACAAACAGTGATGAACAACACAATAAATGAAATTAAAAATTCTCTAGCAGGGATCAATAGCAGAATAACTGAGGCAGAAGAACGGATAAGTGACCAGGAAGATAAAATATTGGAAATAAGTACTGCAGAGCAGAATAAAGAAAAAAGAATGAAAAGAATTGAGGACAGTCTCAGAGACCTCTGGGACAATATTAAACGCACCAACATTCGAATTATAGGGGTCCCAGAAGAAGAAGAGAAAAAGAAAGGGACTGAGAAAATACTTGAAGAGATTATAGTTGAAAACTCCCTAATATGGGAAAGGAAATAGTTAATCAAGTCCAGGAAACACAGAGAGTCCCAAACAGGATAAATCCAAGGAGAAACATGCCAAGACACATATTAATCAAACTATCAAAAATTAAATACAAAGGAGAAGCATTAAAAGCAGCAAGGGAGAAACAACATATAACACACAAGGGAATCCCCATAAGGTTAAAAGCTGGTCTTTCAGCAGAAACTCTGCAAGCCAGGAGGGAGTGGCAGGACATACTTAAAGTGATGAAGAAGAAAAACCTACAACCAAGATTACTCTAACCAGAAGGATCTCATTCAGATTTGATGGAGAAATTAAAACCTTTACAGACAAGCAAAAGCTAAGAGAATTCAGCACCACCACACCAGCTTTACGACAAATGCTAAAGGAACTTCCCTAGGCAGGAAAAACAAGAGAAGGAAAAGACCTACTTTAACAAACACAAAACAATTAAGAAAATGGTAATAGGAACATACATATCGATAATTACCTTAAATGTAAATGGATTAAATGCTCCAACCAAAAGACATAGACTGGCTGAATGGATCAAAAAACAAGACCCATATATATGCTGTCTACAAGAGACCCACTTCAGACCTAGAGACACATACAGACTGAAAGTGAGGGGATGGAAAAAGATATTCCATGCAAATGGAAATCAAAAGAAAGCTGGAGGGACTTCCGTGGTGGCACAGTGGTTAAGAATCCGCCTGCCAATGCAGGGGACATGGGTTCGAGCCCTGGTCCAGGAAGATCCCACATGCTGCAGAGCCACTAAGCTCGCAAGGCACAACTATTGAGCCCACACGCCACAACTACTGAAGCCCGTGAGCCTAGAGCCTGTGCTCTGCAGCAAGAGAAGCCACCGCAATGGGAAGCCCACCCACCACAATGAAGAGTAGCCCCCCACTTGCCGCAACTTGAGAAAGCCCACGTGCAGCAAAGAAGACCCAATGCAGTCAAAAATAAATAAATTTATTAAAAAAAAAAAAGTTCATTCCTTTAAAAAAAAAAAAAAGAAAGCTGGAGTAGCAATTCTCATATCAGACAAAATAGACTTTAAAATAAAGACTATTACAAGAGACAAAGAAGAAAACTACATAATGATGAAGGGATTGATCCAAGAAGAAGATATAACAATTGTAAATATTTAAGCATCCAACATAGGCGCACCTCAATACATAAGGCAAATGCTAACAGCCATAAAAGGGGAAATCGACAGTAACACAGTCATAGTAGGGGACTTTAACACCCCACTTTCACCAGTGGACAGATCATCCAAAATGAAAATAAATAAGGAAACACAAGCTTTTAATGATACATTAAACAAGATGGACTTAATTGATATTTATAGGGCATTCCATCAAAAAACAACAGAATACACATTCTTCTCAAGTGCTCATGGAACATTCTCCAGGATAGACCATACCATGGGTCACAAATCAAGCCTCGGTAAATTTAAGAAAATTGAAATCATATCAAGTATCTTTTCCAACCACAACGCTATGAGACTAGATATCAATTACAGGAAAAAATCTGTAAAAAATACAAACACATGGAGGCTAAACAATACACTACTTAACAACCAAGAGATCACAGAAGAAATCAAAGAGGAAATCAAAAAATACCTAGAAACAAATGACAATGAAAACACAACGCCCCAAAACCTGTGGGATGCAGCAAAAGCAGTTCTAAGAGGGACATTTATAGCAATACAATCCTACCTTAAGAAACAAGGAACATCTCAAATAAAAAAATCTAACCTTACACCTAAAGCGATTAGAGAAAGAAGAACAAAAAACCCACAAAGTCAGCAGAAGGAAAGAAATCATAAAGATCAGATCAGAAATAAATGAAAAAGAAATGAAGGAAACAATAGCAAAGATCAATAAAACTAAAAGCTGGTTCTTTGAGAAGATAAACAAAATTGATAAACCATTAGCCAGACTCATCAAGCAAAAAAGAGAGAAGACTCAAATCAATAGAATTAGAAATGAAAAAGGAGAAGTAACAACTGACACTGCAGAAATACAAAGGATCATGAGAGATTGCTACAAGCAA
Organism: Balaenoptera musculus; assembly: GCF_009873245.2. Lineage (NCBI taxonomy): Eukaryota > Metazoa > Chordata > Mammalia > Artiodactyla > Balaenopteridae > Balaenoptera > Balaenoptera musculus. The sequence goes on along the minus strand of NC_045801.1, from coordinate 37,721,934 downwards.
CCCTATGCCAATAAAATGGACAACCTGGAAGAAATGGACAAATTCTTAGAAATGCACAACCTTCTGAGACTGAACCAGGAAGAAATAGAAAATATGAACAGACCAGTCACAAGCACTGAAATTGAAAGTGTGATTAAAAATCTTCCAACAAACAAAAGCCCAAGACCAGATGGCTTCACAGGCGAATTCTATCAAACATTTAGAGAAGAGCTAACACCTATCCTTCTCAAACTCTTCCAAAATATTGCAGAGGGAGGAACACTCCCCAACTCATTCCACGAGGCCACCATCACCCTGATACCTAAACCAGACAAAGATGTCACAAAGAAAGAAAACTACAGGCCAATATCACTGATGAACATAGATGCAAAAATCCTCAACAAAATACTAGCAAACAGAATCCAACAGCACATTAAAAGGATCATACACCATGATCAAGTGGGGTTTATCCCAGTAATTCAAGGATTCTTCAATATATGCAAATCAATCAATGTGATACACCATATTAACAAATTAAAGGAGAAAAACCATATGATCATCTCAGTAGATGCAGAGAAAGCTTTAGACAAAATTCAACACCCATTTATGATAAAAACCCTCCAGAAAGTAGGCACAGAGGGAACTTTCCTGAACATAATAAAGGCCATATATGACAAACTCACAGCCAACATCGTCCTCAGTGGTGAAAAACTGAAACCATTTACAATAAGATCAGGAACAAGACAAGGTTGTCCACTCTCACCATTATTCAACATAGTTTTGGAAGTTTTAGCCACAGCACTCAGAGAAGAAAAAGAAATAAAAGGAATCCAAATCGGAAAAGAAGAAGTAAAGCTGTCACTGTTTGCAGATGACATGATACTATACATAGAGAATCCTAAAGATGCTACCAGAAAACTATTAGAGCTAATCAATGAATTTGGTAAAGTAGCAGGATACAAAATTAATGCACAGAAATCTCTAGCATTCCTATACACTAATGATGAAAAATCTGAAAGTGAAATTAAAAAAACACTCCCATTTACCATTGCAAGAAAAAGAATAAAATAGCTAGGAATAAACCTACCTAAGGAGACAAAAGACCTGTATGCAGAAAATTATAAGACACTGATTAAAGAAATTAAAGATGATACAAATAGATGAAGAGATATACCGTGTTCTTGGATTGGAAGAATCAACATTGTGAAAATGACTCTACTATCTAAAGCAATCTACAGATTCAATGCAATCCCTATCAAACTACCACTGGCATTTTTCACAGAACTAGAACAAAAAATTTCACAATTTGTATGGAAACACAAACGACCCCAAATAGCCGAAGCAATCTTGAGAAAGAAAAACGGAGCTGGAGGAATCAGGCTCCCTGACTTCAGACTATACTACAAAGCTACAGTAGTCAAGACAGTATGGTACTGGCAGAAAAACAGAAATATAGATCAATGGAACAAGATAGAAAGCCCAGAGATAAACCCACGCACATATGGTCACATTATCTTTGATAAAGGAGTCAAGAATATACAGTGGAGAAAAGACAGCCTCTTCAATAAGTGGTGGTGCGAAAACTGGACAGATACATGTAAACGTATGTAATTAGAACACTCCCTAACACCATACATAAAAATAAACTCAAAATGGATTAAAGACCTAAACGTAAGGCCAGCCACTATAAAACTCTTAGAGGAAAACATAGGCAGAACACTCTATGACATAAATCATAGCAAGATCCTTTTTGACCCACCTCCTAAAGAAATGGAAATAAAAACAAAAATAAACAAATGGGACCCAATGAAACTTAAAAGCTTTTGCACAGCAAAGGAAACCATAAACAAGATGAAAAGACAACCCTCAGAATGGGAGAAAAGATTTGAAAATGAAGCAACTGACAGAGGATTAATCTCCAAAATTTACAAGCAGCTCATGCAGCTCAGTATCAAAAGAAGAAACAACCCAATACAAAAATGAGCAGAAGACCTAAAAAGACATTTCTCCAACGAAGATATACAGTTTGCCAACAAACACATGAAAGAATGCTCAACATCATTAATCATTAGAGAAATGCAAATCAAAACTACAATGATATATCATCTCATACCGGTCAGAATGACCATCATCAAAAAATCTACAAAGAATAAATGCTGGAGGGGGTGTGGAGAAAAGGGCACCCTCTTGCACTGTTGGTGGGAATGTAAATTGATACGGCCACTATGGAGAACAGTATGGAGGTTCCTTAAAAAACTAAAAATAGAACTACCATACGACACAGCAATCCCACTACTGGGCATATATCCTGAGAAAACCATAATTCAAAAAGAGTCATGTACCACAATGTTCATTGCTGCTCTATTTACAATAGCCAGGACATGGAAGCAACCTAAGTGTCCATCGACAGATGAATGGATAAATAAGATGTGGCACATATATACAATGGAATATTACTCAGCCATAAAAGGAAACAATATTGAGTTATTTGTAGTGAGGTGGATGGACCTAGAGTCTGTCATACAGAGTGAAGTAAGTCAGAAAGAGAAAAACAAATACCATATGCTAACACATATATATGGAATCTAAGAAAAAAAAAAAAGGTCATGAAGAACCTAGGGGCAAGACGGGAATAAAGACGCAGACCTACTAGAGAATAGACTTGAGGATATGGGGAGGGGGAAGGGTAAGATGTGACAAAGTGAGAGAGTGGCATGGACATATATACACTACCAAACATAAAATAGATAGCTAGAGGGAAGCAGCCGCCGCCGCCGCATAGCACAGGGAGATCAGCTCGGTGCTTTGTGACCACCTAGAGGGGTGGGATAGGGAGGGTGGGAGGGAGGGAGACGCAAGAGGGAAGAGATATGGGAACATATGTATATGTATAAGTGATACACTTTGTTATAAAGCAGAAACTAACACACCATTGTAAAGCAATTATACTCCAGTAAAGATGTTAAAAAAAAAAACACATTCATGTACCAAAGTGTTCATTGCAGCTCTATTTACAATAGCCAGGACATGGAAGCAACCTAAGTGTACATCGACAGATGAATGGATAAAGAAGATGTGGTATATATATATACAATGGAATATTACTCAGCCATAAAAAGCAATGAAATTGAGTTATTTGTAGTGAGGTGGGTGGGGCTAGAGTCTGTCATACAGAGTGAAGTAAGTCAGAAAGAGAAAAACAAATCCGTATGCTAACACATACATATGGAATCTAAAAAAAAATGGCTATGAAGAAACTGGGACAGGACAGGAATAAAGATGCAGACGTTGAGAATGGACTTGAGGACACGGGGAGGATGAAGGATAAGCTGGGGCAAAGTGAGAGACTGGCATGGACTTCTATATACTACCAAATGTAAAATAGCTAGTGGGAAGCAGCATAGCACAGGGAGATCAGCTCAGTGCTTTGTGACCACCTAGAGGGGTGGGATAGGGAGGGTGGGAGGGAGTTGCAAGAGAGAGGGGATATGGGGATATATGTATACGTATAGGTGTTTCAGTTTGTTATAAAGCAGAAACTAACACACTATTGTAAACAGTTATAGTCCAATAAAGTTGTTAAAAAAAAATCTGGCTAATGGATAAAGAAGATGTGGCACATATATACAATGGAATATTACTCAGCCATAAAAAGCAATGAAATTGAGTTATTTGTAGTGAGGTGGGTGGGGCTAGAGTCTGTCATACAGAGTGAAGTAAGTCAGAAAGAGAAAAACAAATACAGTATGCTAACACATATATATGGAATCTAAGGAAAAAAAAAAAAGGGTCATGAAGAACCTAGGGGCAAGACGGGAATAAAGACACAGACCTACTAGAGAATAGACTTGAGGATATGGGGAGGGGGAAGGGTAAGATGTGACAAAGTGAGAGAGTGGCATGGACATATATACACTACCAAATGTAAAATAGATAGCTAGTGGGAAGCAGCTGCATAGCACAGGGAGATCAGCTCTGTGCTTTGTGTCCACCTAGAGGTGTGGGATAGGGAGGGCGGGAGGGAGGGAGATGCAAAAGGGAAGAGATATGGGAACATATGTATATGTATAACTGATTCACTTTGTTATAAAGCAGAAACTAACACACCATTGTAAAGCAATTATACTCCAATAAAGATGTTAAAAAAAAAATAAAATAATTTGCAGAAATTTTATCAATACAACCAAAAGGTCTCTGACCTGCGTGGAACATCTGATTAAAGACTTCACATCTCAAAAAAAAAAAAAATCTGGCTAATTTATCTTAATATATTGGTCTCATTTATTAAATTACCACACAAATAAGACTAGGCCCTTTTTCTTCCCTAGCAGAATAACAGGACTTGGAGCTCTTGCTCTAGACCACCTAGGGCTTTCAAACAATTAGTGGAACCATTTATATTAAAACTTCTGAGCTATGGCTTCAACCTCTTCACTTTTCAAGTGAAGCAGATAACTAATTACTTGGATAATTTAGTTGGCTGATTTAGTAGGCTTTAATAAGACCCAGATTACTTGGGTTATTCATCAAGGCTTTTTGTGAGAAGACAGTTGCTCTGAATTAGCCATTAGCTGCTTCTCTTTCTTTCCTTTTTTTTTTCCTTCCTTCCTTCCTCTTTCTCCAACCCCCCCCCCCCCACCTTCTTTCTTTTTGAAACGTAGTTCCTTATTTTCATTAACAAAACAGATCTAAACACCTTGGCATCCTCACTTATGCCTCTTTCCTATGGCAGTTTCTAAAACTCTTTCAAGAAACCTTAATTTCATCCTACCACCAATGAGTTGGGAGACTGGGATTGACATATATACACTAATATGTATAAAATGGATAACTAATAAGAACCTGCTGTATAAAATAATAAATAAAATAAAATTCAAAAATTAAAAAAATAGAAATCTTAAATTGAATTCCAATAAAGAGTTTTAGGAATTTACTTAGGAAGTGTTTTCAATTAAATGCAACGACAACATGGGTGGATATTTTAATAACTTTGTAAGGAAAGTCTATTTTCAAAATGCAGTGGTAGGTGTCTTCTTCAGAGGTTACCAAAAATAGTAAATACTGGTCAAAAATTAGGCAGCATGTCCTATGCTATCCCTTTAAGCCCAGTATATAGGTGTTTATCCGGTGTTGGGTGTTTGAGTTTCTTGACTTCGTAAGCTTGCAAAGTACTAGAAGGAAAGGTAGTATTTTTTTTTTTTTTTTTTTTATTCACACACACACACACTGTATTTTATTTTTACAAGACATAAATAGACTGACACCAAGCATTGTACATGGATGACCACAACAAAAGCAACAATGATTGCAATTACCAAACATGAAACACACTCATACTATGTCATAATATTGACATTCAGTCCAGTAATCCTCCACTGTAACAGCTGGAAAGGTAGTATTTTATACATTCATTTCAGCCTAATAAAACCAATACTGACTCTTAAAAAACTTTGAATTCATTCCCTATCAGCTATTTCTTTTCACTTTCTCTAAGAGTCTCATTTCCTTCTGCTATTCCTACCGCTTTTCTGAAGTTCCATATATCGGCCTGCAATCCAATGGACCTCCACGATTTTCTCTTTATTCCTTCCCCGCACAAATTTAAACATACTAAACCACTCCTTCGCCAAAGTAAAAGAACGCGAGAGCTCGTTTACACGTTTGGTCAAAACGCATTCTCCTACATCACACATCCCGATACCTTCAATTTCTCCTTTCCTCCCGCAAATGAAGCTCTCGATCTAAATTTACCCCCCCACCGCACCTGCAGCCTTATTGCTATTGCTCTGCACACTGAACCCAAGTTCTTTCCAGGCCTTCCATTTCCTAAGAAAAACAAAAACCACTTGGTTTTCAGGGCTTTAAACACTAGGACCCGCTTTCTTCCTCCTCATGGGACCTATGGCCTTCCGTGCTTCCTCACTCGGACTCGATCTCCACCTCAGTTGCTCTCTTCCCGGAGCACCACTTCCGGATCTCCGGTGTCTCCGCTTTACCGGTCCGCCCACCTCCCCCGCGCACTTCCTAGAGCTTTGTGCGAACCACTGGCGGGGTCGGAGTGGAGACGCAGGCTGGCCGAGCGCCAGCGGTCTCCTTCTAGAAGACGCACTGAATGGCTTCTCCAGCCTGAGAACTCCGGCCCTGCTGCGGAGTCGAGTGGTGGCGGTGGAGGGTTAGTTTCGAGCACCGAGCGGGGCACACCCGGAAGTGGCGCGGTACGGGAGCTGCGCCGCCTCCGGAGGCGGGTGCCAGGTACCGGGAGGTGGAGGAGACGCCACGGTACTCTTCGGCGTGAGTGTCACCCGAGGGTGGAATACGGCGAGAGGCGTACGGCCTGCTTCTGGCTCTGTTTCTACGGTGGTAGACCCGGCCGGGTTCCGAGGGGCGAGGGCCTCCTGGGGCGGCTGGGCTGGCTAAGGGAGGGGTGCGGCGGCCAAAGGCGAGCCTGCCTCTCTTCATTTTCCCACTCCAGGGGACCCGCTTTCTTTAGGTCACCACCTCTTCTTCCCACTCCTCGCCAGGCGAGTTGAGGGGAGTTGTACTAGTGAGGAAGTCGCGGCTGGAGCAGAGAGTCCATTTGAGTTTTCTCTGCTTCTGGGAGAAGGCGAGCGGCCGCTTTGGTGGGGACTGTTGCTTTTCGGCCTCTTCAACCTTTCCTGAGAAATGCCTTTTCGTTAAGAAATGCACCACAGACTCAGTTACCTCTAATGTTTCTGTCTTTATCCCTTTCAGCTTCTGACTTTGACTCCTCTGTACCTTAAAGAATGCTGGAGTCATATGTGACTCCAATTTTAATGAGCTATGTGAATCGCTACATCAAGAACTTAAAGCCGTCAGATCTACAGCTTTCACTATGGGGTGGAGACGTGGTTCTCAGCAAGCTGGAGTTAAAATTGGATGTGCTGGAGCAGGTAAGCGGTGTAGCTGTCACTGGAAACATTTTCAGTCTGCTCAGAAGTAATCTGTGCTTTCCTACACTCTGACTTTATGCTTTAAAAGCTTAGTTTTTCTGCTAATGTATTTTGGGCTATCTTGAACTAGAGACCTTGCTTTACAGAATTTTTTTTTTTTACGCTTTGTTACTAGTGGTAGATTATTAGAATCATAATCCTCCAAATTGCCACAACAGATAGAAAAAAAATTTCATTGTTCTTGTCAGAATTGTTCACCCTGTTACTCAGTTCTTAAGCTTTACCGAATATGCTAATTTACATTGCTAGGATTCTGTATGACGCTGGAAAATATTCCCTTTTTCCTTTTTTGGGGAACGAAGGGGTGCGAAAGACAGCAAGGTTACATCTTGAGGAAGGTTCTCTTAGTGGGAAAAATGACATTACCCATGACATCCTCAGAATATTGAGTAGACAGACAGATTGAGAATGCCAGCATAGTTGAAAACTTCTTTCTTAATCACTTTTTTAGTTTCTTTTTTTTTTTTTTAACGTGGGAATGGTCTGATGTAAATGAACTGTAACTTCAAAGTTCATATATTTATTAATTCACTTAGTACACTTATTATTAACATATGCCAGGCAATTCTTTTAGGCTTGAGAATACAAAAATTATCTCTGGAAACTCAGGAGTCAGAGACCAACTGCTTTTTAGGAGATAAGGGAAGACAATCTGATGGTGATGTTATTAGTAACTTTTAGTTATATTCCACTGCTTTCTGTAGTCTGGAATAACCTGGAGTTAACACTGAGAAATAATATTCTTGGTTTCTTCCCCTTCCTCTCTCCAAGGTTGATTATCTTAATATTTTCATTGTTTTTTAATGAGCACAAATCCTAAGTATACAGCTCAAATTTTGCATATGTATACACCTGTGTAACCACTATCCAGATAAAGAAATAAAATATTTCCTACACCCCAAAACGCTCTCCTTGCCTTTTTGTAATTAGTACCCCACCCCTGAAACAAGTGACTGCTATTCTGACTTCTATCAACACAGATAAGTTTCTTGAACCTGTTCTTGAAACTTAAATAAATGAGAATCACTTGTGTTTGAATTCTTTTGTTCAACATTATGGCCAAGATTAACCCAGGTTCTTGAATGAATGACAGTTTATTCTTTGTATTGCCTTGTGGTATTCCATTGTATAAAGATTCACAGTTTATATATTTATTTTCCTTTTGAGGTACATTTGGATTTTTTCTACTTTTGACAATTATGAAGAAAGCTCTTATGAACATTCTTGTATTGGACAGAGGTGTTGATTTCCTTTAGATGCATACCTAGGAGGCAGGCATATATTTAGCTTTAATGGATACTGATAGTTTTCCGGAGTGGTTGTACCAATTTACATTCTCACCAATAATGTGTGGGAGTTCCAGTTACTTCACATTTTTGCTGTTACTTGGTAAGTTTGTTATTTTTAGCCTTTCCCTGTGCTATTGGCTGTTTGTGTATCTTCTTTGGAGAAATGTCTGTTCAAGTCCTTTGCCCATTTTAGAAAGTTTTTTTGTTGTTACTGAGTTGTAGGAATTATTTATATATTCTGGATATCAATCCCTTATCAGATATGATGTGCAAGTATCATCTCCCATTGTGGGTTGCCTCTTGACTCTGTTGATAGTGTCCTTTGAAGAACCAAAGTTTTAAATTTTGATGAAGGCCAACTTACAACTTTTTCTTTTGATGCCTGGGCTTTTGGTGTTATATCCAAGAAATCATTGCCAAATCCAGTGTCATGAAGCTTTTCCCCTATGTTTTCTTCTAAGAGTTTTATAGTTTTAGCTCTCACATTTAGATATTTGATCCCTTTTGAGTTAATTTTTGTATATGGTACAAGGATCAAACTTCATATTTTTTTGCATATGGTTATTCAGTTTTCCCAACATCATTTGTCGAAGACTGTCCTTTCCCTACTGAGTGATCTTGGCACCTTTCTTGAAAATCAAATGATCATTGATAGGAGGGTTTATTTCTGGGCCCTCCATACGATTCCATTGGCCTGTATGTCTGTCTTTATGTCAGTATCCCATTGTTTTGATTACCGTGAGTTTGTAGTAAGTTTTGAAATCAAGAAATGTGAAATCTCCAACTTTTTTCCTTTATTAGTTTTAAAATTTTTTAAATTTAATTAAAAAAAATTTTTATCGGAGTCCAGTTGATTTACAGTGTTGTGTTAGTTATGCTGTGCAGCAAAGTGAATCAGTTATACATATACATATATCCACTCTTTTTTTAGATTCTTCCCCCATATAGGTCATTACAGAGTACTGAGTAGAGTTCCCTGTGCTACACAGTAGGCCCTTATTAGTTATCTGTTTTATATATAGTAGTGTGTATATGTCAATCCCAGTCTCCCAATTTATCCCTCCGCTGCCCCTTACCAGTTTTTTAAATGTTAGGAAAAATTAATCATGAAGTCATGGTAGTTAGGAGTTTTCTTAGTTAGAAAGTTTTTAATTCCTGATTTAATTTCTTTAACAGATATAGGACTATTTAGATTTCTGTTTCTCCTTTTGTTAGTTTTGGTTAGTTATGCTTTTCAAGGAATTTCTCCATTTCCTCAAAATCAGGGATCAGCAAACAATGGTGTGGGCCTAACTTTGTAAATAAAATTTTATTGGAGCCCAGCTATTCTCATTCGTTTACATGTTGTCTGTGGCTGCTTTTGCAAGCTAAAATGACAGGGTTAAGTGGCTGGAACAGAGTCTGCATGGCTTGCAAAAGCCTGAAATATTTACTATCTGCTCCTTACTGAAAAAGTTTGCTTGTCTCTGCTCTAAGTTGTCATATTTAAGCCATAAAGTTGTTTTTTTTTGTTTGTTTTTCATTTTAAAGTTGCCTTAAAAAAATCTAGGAACTGTTATGATATCCTCTTTTCAATGCTTATATTAGTAATTTGTATTTTCATTAGTATTGCTAGGGCTTTATTAATATTAGTCAAAACCCAACTTTATTGATTTTTTTTCTACTGTATTCCTGCTTTCTTCGTAATGTATTTCTTTTTTAAAAAATAATTTATTTATTTATTCACTTATTTTTGGCTGTGTTGGGTCTCCGTTGCTGTGCGCGGGCTTTCTTTAGTTGCGGCGAGCAGGGGCTACTCTTTGTTGCGGTGCGCAGGCTTCTCATTGTGGTGGCTTCTCTTGTTGCGGAGCACGGGCTCTAGGCACGCGGGCTTCAGTAGTTGTGGCACGAGGGCTCAGTAGTTGTGGCTCATGGGCTCTAGAGCACAGGCTCAGTAGTTGTGGCACACAGGCTTTGTTGCTCTGTGGCATGTGGGATCTTCCTGGACCAGGGCTCGAACCCATGTCCCCTGCATTAGCAGGTGGAGTCTCAACCACTGTGCCACCAGGAAGTCCCCGTAATGTATTTCTGCTCTTATTTTTTTTAATCATTTCTTTTTTTTCCTGTTTCTTTGGATTTGATTTGCCATTGTTTTCTCTAGCTTCTTGAGGTGGAAGCTTAGGTTATTGATTTTCTTCAACCCTTTTCTACTCTAATATGTGCATTGAATACTGTACATTTTTGTTTAACCATCTATTTAGCTTTATCACCACAATTTTATATGTTGTCTTGCCTTTTCATTATTATTCAGCTTAAAAAATTTAAAATTCCATTTTGACTTCTTCTTTAATCCATGGGTTATTTAGAAGTGTGTTGCTTAATTTCCAGACATTTAGGGAATAATTATCTTTCTGTTATTGATTTCTAATTTAACTCCATTGTGGTCAGCACATTCTCTGTATGATTTTGATCCATTATAATTTATGACTTAGTATATGGTCAAAATTTTATTTTTGTAAGTATTCCATGTGTAATTGATGAGAAATGTGTATCCTACAGTTGTTGCCTTATTCTTCCATAAATGTCAGTTGCTTCAAATTGGTTATTAGAGTTCTTCAAATCTTATAAATCCATATGGATTTTCATTGTCTGCTTGTTCTGTCAATTACTAAGAGAGGTATGTTAATGGTTAACATCTCCAACTATGATTGTGGATTTGTCTACTTCCCTTTTATAGTTTTGCCAACCTTCACTTTATATACCTTGAAGTTACATTGTTAAGTGCATACAGATTCAGTACTGTGATACCTTATTGTTGAATATACTTAAAAAAAATCATTCTGAAATGTGTCCCTCTTTCATTCACTCTAGTAATTCTTTTTGCCTTAAAGTCTTTTTAATTATACTCTTTTAAAAATCATTTCAGTTGCTTCTCTAAAGATAACAAAATGGATATTTGACTTATTGGCATCTACCTGAAATTAGCATTCTTACCATTTCCTGAATAATCTTACAGTAGTTTAACTGCATTTGCCCTCTTCCTCTCCTGCCTTTTTTGGTATTGTGGTCCTTGTTTTTGTTTGTTCAGTTTGGGTTAGCTTGTTTAGTTTGGTTTAGTTTGTTTTTCTGCTGCCTGCAGGTAGAAGTCTAGGTTATTGATTTGAGATAGTTCTCTTTTTCTGCTATAGACATTTACAGCTCTACGTTTCTTAGCTGCATCCTATGAATTTTGGTATGTTGTGTTTTTATTTTCATTCAGTTCAAACGTTTTCTGATTTTCCTTGAGATAGCAGTGTATTTTTGCAGATGTTGGATGGAATGGTTTATAGATGTAAGGTCTAAATTGGTTGATAGTGTTTTTCAGGTCTTCTATATCTTTGTTGATTTTCTGTCTGTTCTGTTTATTATTGTAAGTTATTGAATTATTTATTTTCTCACTTTTTGATTTATTTTGGGGCTCTGTTGCTATGCTTATATATGTTTTATATTTTCTTTTTAAAAATTTTTTTATTGGAGTATAGTTGATTTACAGTGTTGTGTTAGTTTCAGGTGTACAGCAAAGTGATTCAGTTATACATATATATGCTCATTCTTTTTCAGATTCTTAACCCATGTAGGTTATTACAGAATATTGAGTAGAGTTCCCTGTGCCATACAGTAGGTCCTTGTTGGTTATCTATTTTATAAATGGTAGTGTGTGTATGTTAATCCCAAACTCCTAATTTATCTCTCCCCACCACGTTTCCCCTTTGGTAACCATAGGTTTGTTTTCGAAATCTCTGAGTCTGTTTCTGTTTTGTAAGTAAGTTCATTTGTATATATTTTCTTCTTGAATTTACCCATCTATCATTATAAAGTGTCCCATGTTATCTTTAGTAACAGTTTTTTTTCTTAAAGTCTATTTTATCTGATAATAGGGTAATTACCTCTCTTATGGTTACTGGTTGCATGATACATGTTCTTTTCTTTTTCCCCTCAGTACACTGCATTTTAAACTATCTTACCAGTTTTGCCTTGTGTTGTGTTTCTTCAAGCCTGGTACCACACTGTTTGAAAGTTTTACAGACATGTTATTTGGCTTCAACAATTCTTTAAAATTTCATCTGCTGTATTTTTAACCTCTGACTGGGATAAACTGTTTTTAATTGTTACTTATTTGCATTGGAGAACACTCATATGAAAACCAGGGGAAAATACTGCTGGAATTAAGATCATAGAAATTAAAATTCTTTATATGCCTAAAATAGAATACCATACCATTTCCCTAAATAGCAAGAAAATATGGTGATTTGATGTATTCAAGGCAAGAAACTGGATCACATGACTTCCTGGGATCTTGTTTATTAATTTTTTTATTACGGTGTAAAAGACATATAGTGTTATATTAGTTTCAGGTGTACAATGTAATGATTTGATATTTGTATATATTGCAAAATGATCACCAAAGTAAGCCCAGTTAACATCTGTCACCATACATAGTTAAAAAAGTTTTGTTTCTTGTGATGAGAACTTTCAAGATTTAGTCTCTTAGCACCTTTCAAATATGGAATACAGTATTATTAACTGTACTCACCATGCTGTACATTATATCCCAGGACTTTTTTTATTTTATAACTAGAAGCTTGTATCTTTCGACCACCTTTACCCATTTCATTCACTTTCCACCCCATTGCCTCTGGCAACCACCAATCTGTTATCTGTATCTATACAGAAAAATGATACATTAAAATGAAAAAAAAAAAAAACCTTTTTCTTATTTTCAACCTATTTGTGTTTTTGAATCTAAAGTATGTCTCTTGCGGAGAGCATATAGTTGGATCTTACTAGTTTTTAAAATCCAGTCTGACAATCTTTGCCTTTTTTTTTAAATTAATTTTTATTGGAGTATAGTTGCTTTACAATGTTGTGTTAGTTTCTGCTGTATAGCAAAATGAATCAGCTATACATATACATGTATCCCCTCTTTTTTGGATTTCCTTCCCATTTAGGTCACCACAGAGCATTGAGTAGCGTTCCCTGTGCTATATAGTATGTTCTCGTTAGTTACCTATTTTATACATAGTATCACTATCCCAATCTCCCAATTCATTCCACCCCGCCAGGCTTCACCCTTGGCATCGTTTGTTCTCTATGTCTGTGTCTCTATTTCTGGTTTGCAAAGAAAATCATCTATACCATTTTTCTAGATTCCACATATATGTGTTAATATACGATATTTGTTTTTCTCTTTCTGACTTACTTCACTCTCTATGACAGTCTATAGGTCCATCCACATCTCTTCAAATGACCCAATTTCATTACTTTTTTATGGCTGAGTAATATTCCACTGTATATATGTACCACATCTTCTTTATCCATTCCTCTGTTGATGAAAAGACAGCCCTCAGAGTGGGAGAAAATATTTGCAAACGAAGCAACTGACAAAAGATTAGTCTCCAAAATATACAAGAAGCTCATTTAGCTCAATGTCAAAAAAAAAAAAACAACCCAATCAAAAAATGGGTGGAAGACCTAAGTAGACATTTCTCCAAAGAAGACATACAGACGGCCAACAAACACATGAAAAGTTGCTCAACATCACTAATTATTAGAGAAGTGCAAATCAAAACTACAGTGAGGTATCACCTCACACGAGTCAGAATGGTCATCATCAAAAAATCTACAAAGAACAAATGCTGGAGAGGGTGTGGAGAAAAGGGAACCCTCTTACACTGTTGGTGGGAATGTAAATTGATACAGCCACTATGGAGAACAGTATGGAGGTTCCTTAAAAAACTAAAAATAGAACTGCCATATGACCCAGCAGTCCCACTACTGGCAGTATACCCAGAGAAAACCATAATTCAGAAAGACACATGCACCCCAGTGTTCATTGCAGCACTATTTACAATAGCCAGGATATGGAAGCGATCTTTGCCTTTTGATTGGAATATTTAATCCATTCACATTATGTTTTTATTCATATGGTTGGATTTCTGTCTACCATTTTGCTATTTTCTGAGTGTCTCATGTCTTTTTTGTTTCTCTCATAATCCTTTGTGACTTTCTTTACTATTAAGTAGATATTTTTATTTATTATTTATTTATTATTTATTATTTTTTTTGGCTGTGTTGGGTGTTCATTTCTGTGCGAGGGCTTTCTCCAGTTGCGGCAAGTGCGGGCCACTCTTCATCGCGGCGCGCGGGCCTCTCACTATCGTGGCCTCTCTTTTTTTTTTTTTTTTTTCTATTTTTTTTTTTTTTTATTAATTAATTCATTTATTGGCTGTGTTGGGTCTTCGTTTCTGTGCGAGGGCTTTCTCTAGTTGCGGCAAGCGGGGGCCACTCTTCATCGCGGTGCGCGGGCCTCTCACTATCGCGGCCTCTCTTGTTGCGGAGCACAGGCTCCAGATGCGCAGGCTCAGTAGTTGTGGCTCACGGGCCTAGTTGCTCCGCGGCATGTGGGATCTTCCCAGACCAGGGCTCGAACCCGTGTCCCCTGCATTAGCAGGCAGATTCTCAACCACTGCGCCACCAGGGAAGCCCAATCGTGGCCTCTCTTGTTGCGGAGCAGAGGCTCCAGACGCTCAGGCTCAGTAGTTGTGGCTCACGGGCCCAGTTGCTCCACGGCATGTGGGATCTTCCCAGACCAGGGCTCGAACCCGTGTCCCCTGCATTGGCAGGCAGATTCTCAACCACTGCGCCACCAGGGAAGCCCCAAAGTAGATATTTTTTAGTATTGCATTTTAATTCCTTTGATTTTTAATTTATTTTGAGTTATTTTCTTAGTGGTTGCTTAGAGGATTACAATATGCATCTAATTTATCACAGTCTATTTGAGATTAATGCTAACTTTATTCCATTAGAGTACAGAAACTTTCTCCACTATAGCTTCATTTCTTCTCCATCCTTTGTGGTATTGTTTTCATATATATTGCATTTCTTTGTTATAAACCTAGTATATCAATGTTATAATTGTTTTTTGTGATTGCCTTTTGAATCAGAAGAAAAAAGAAGAAAACATTTATACTGTCTTTTAATAATTATCTACATATATACTTTTATTAGTGCTGTTTGTGTGGCTTTGAGTTACAATCTGGTATTGCTTCCTTTTGGTCCAAAGAACTTCTTTTAGTATTCTGTTACAAAGAATTACCTGAGACTTTGTTTATTTCGGTATGCCTTTATTTCACCTTCATTTTTTGAAGTATACTTTTGCTGGATATAGGATTTTTGGTTGATGGTTATTTTCTTTTGTTATTTAAATATATCATCTCACTGCCTTTTTGCCCTTATTGTTTGTAATGACAAGGTAGCTTTTAATCTACTAAGAGTTTTCTTGTATGTGACAAGTTGATTTTCTGTTTCTGCTTTCAAGATTTTCTTCTTGTCCTAGGCTTTCAAAGTTTTTGCTTTGATATGTCTGGGTGTGGATTTGCTGATTCTTTCTTCTGCCAGCTCAAATCTGATGTTGAGCTCTTTCAGTGAATTTTTAATTTCATTTATTGTATTTTTAAACTCAAAAATTTCTATTTGTTTTTTTTTTTTATATTTCTGTCTCATTCTTGGTATTCTCTACTTGATGAATCTTTGTGGTCGTATATTCCTTTAATTATTTAAATATAGCTTCCTTTATTTCTTTGAACATATTTATAATAGATGTTTTGAAGATCTTGTGTAGTTAGTCCTACATTTGAGCATCCTCAGAGATAGTTTCTATTGACTACTTTGCATGCTTTTCATGTTTCACAATTTTTAGTTGAAAACTGGACGTTTGGATAATATGTTTTAGCAACTCTGCATTCTGATTTCTTCCCTCTGGGGATATGTGTTGTTGCTACTGGTTTATGTATTTGTTTAGTGACTTGCCTGGGCTAAATTTGCGGTGTCTGTTTCCTCTGCAGTGTGTGGCCTCTGGTGACTGTGCTCAGTTTTTTTTTTTTTCTCCCCCAAGTCTTTCTGTTTTTAGGCTTGGCTTTCTAGGGATTGTCCTTGGGTCACTATAATTGAGTCATCAGCCAGTGATTGGCTAGAGGTTGTTTAAACTTTTGAACTAATATGGCTTCTACTCTTTGGCATGGGACATATACATGTACTGGATAATGCTTTCAAAGTTCAAGGAGTTTACAAATCTGATCCATGTTTTTACTTACTCTGTTTACAAGGCTTCTTGGTCAACCAAGGATGAGTAGATTGTTAGGGGTCTCTCCAGTGTCGTCTGAGTAAGCACAGCCTGGCACATACGTATAGCTTTCCAGGTTACCAGGGATACTGAGGTCATAGCAAGGCCATCTTTGGCTGTCTTGTTCTCTGGATTTCTCTGTTAATTTTCTGGCTGGTCTTCTGTTTAGTTTCTTGCACCAACTGCTGTTGTGACCTCAGGGTAGCCTTCCCTTATTGCCCCTGGGATTTCTGTTGTTTTTAATAACTTCGTCCAGTTTTGTCACTGCTTTCTGGGGAGAGGATTTGCCAACCTTCTAACTTAGAATTCTTGAAGTCCTGTCTTACATTCATTTTTATTTTGTGGTAAAAAGCATATAGCATAAAATTTACCATCTTAACCATTTTTAAGTGGATAGTTGTGTTAATTATATATATTGGGGTGGCCAAAAAGTTTCTTTGGGTTTTTCCATAATGTATTACAGAAAAACCTGAATGCACTTTTTGGCCAACCCAATACATTGTTGTTCAACAGATCTCTAGAACTTTTCATCTTCCAAAACGTAAGTTCTGTACCCATTGAAAAACTACTTCCCTTTTCTCTCTTCCCCCAGCCCCTGGCAACCACTGTTCTACTTATGTGTCTAAGAATTTGACTAATTTAGGTACCTTACAGAAGTGGAATCAGACAATATTTGTCTTTGTGTGACTGACTTATTTCATTTAGTACAGTGTCCTTGAGGTTCATTATATGTTGTAGCATATGACAGAATTTCCTTTTTAAAGACTGAATAATATTTCATCATGTGTATATACCACATTTTCTTTATGCATTTATCTTTCAATGGACATTAGGTTGTATTCACCTCTTGACTATTGTGAATAATGCTGCAAAAAATATGGTTGTACAAATATGTTTTCAAGATCCTGGTTTCAGTTCTTTTTAGTTTGTGCTCAGAACAGATTGCTGGATCATATGGTAATTCTGTTTTTAGTTGTTTGAAGAATCTCCATTACTGTTTTCTATAGTGGCTGCACCATTTTACATTTTCATCAGCAGTGCACAAGGGTTCTACATTCTTCATATACTCACCACACTTATCACTTCCTGTGGTGGGTTTTTTTTTTGATAGGTGCCATTATAACAGGTGTGAGATGATATGTCATTGTGGTTTTGATTTGCATATCTCTGACAATGATGGTGAGCATGTTTTCCTCTATTTGTTGGCCATTTGTATATTTTTTTTGAAAATGTCTATTTGAGTCATTTCCCCATTTTTAAAATTAGATTATTTGTTTTTTTGTTGTTGAGTTGTTGTAGTTCTTTGTATATTCTAGATTTTAACCCCTTATCAGATAATATGGTTTACAAAAAGTTTCTCTCATGTGGGTTGCCTTTCCACTTTGCTGAGTGTTTTCTTTGCTCTGTGGAGGTTTTTAGGTTTGATATAGTCCTTTTCATCTATTTTTGCTTTTGTGGCCTGCTATATTCATTTTTCAAGTATCCCTTTTTTCTGTGTGAGAATATTTTTTAATTGCTTACCTAGAATTATATTTATGAGAGCTAGTCAATCCTCTTCTTAAATTTTTCATTACTATATCCTTTGTGCAGCCATAGATATTCTGGTTTCAGGGATGTATTTTTCACAATGTATTTCTGAGTAGTTACAAGTAAATAGAATATTTTTAAGTTGTACAATATATTTTGAGAAGGAAAAGGAATGAAAAGAAAATCATTTCTTTGTGGTTACCTCAGGATGATCCATTTATTATAACAGTCAGCATTTTCTTTTGCCTTTTACAAGGCATAAATGTGTTCTTATTTGTTTATTACAACAACTCTGTGATGAGGAAATGGAAATGATCTTGCTTATAGTCAGATAATTAATAAGTGTTGAACTTCAGTTGGATCTCCAACATGGGCCATATGGTTCAAAATTCCACGTTTTAATGTAGAATGCTGCCTCTTGTGTTAGTGTTTTGTTAGTTATTCAGATGATTAATAGCATTCTGGTGATACCAAGGTCTTGAGTTTGGTTCAGGTGTCTTTTAAATTCTCCCTAAGAAAAGCCAATTTGTGCCCATAGACTACGGTTTTGGTAGCCATTTCACAAACGTATCATTGTTACACAAGTCAAGGGTAGAGATGGAGATGTCATTGGAACATTATCCAAATGGATGTATAACCAATGGAAGTGTATTCAGTGCTCATAATGAAAGTTAGATGCAGTATAGTTGTTGATAAGAGCAAGGGCTCTGGCATCATATTTTCCGGTTTCGAGTCATGGCGCTCCTAGATGAGTCATTTTTGAAAGTTAGTTGACCTTTCCATGCCTCAGATTTTTTATCTGTAAAGTGGGTATAATAGTATTTACTTTTTGGGGTACTTACAAAGATTAAATTTTGCATGCAGGTAAAGTGCTTAAAGCAGCGTGTGGTACACAGTAAGTGCTCAGTAAACATTGTCTTCGTTATAGACACTGATCAAAATATAATCTGTCCCATTGATTAATGCTGGGAGAAATTACTGCATCTTTAAAATTAATGAAATAATGAGAACTGTTTAAAAATTGTGACATTCCATTAGAATAGTAGAAATAGATTTTTAGTATTCTGCCCTTTAAAAAAACTTGTGAAGACAAAGGAGGCTTATACATTTGTAATAGTAAATAGTTAGCATCTTTATATTGATTGCTCTTTGAGGAAGACAGTGTCCTAAGTGCTTTATATAAATTAATTCATTTAATCCTCAAACACACTACTATTATCCAGTTTTACAGATAAAGAAACTGAGACACAGATAACGTTAATACAACTTGCCTATTGTCATTGTGCTAGTAAGTAGCAGAGGTAGGATTAAATCCACTTGTGCTGGCTCTAGAGTTATTGGTCTTAACCACTTTGCTGTACTGTCTGTATATATTTAGCTATATTGCTACTATATTGCTAAACCAAGTAGGTGGACAATTCTTAGATGAATGAATAGCTTAATATTTATCTTAACTTTCACAGAGTTACAATAATGTGATTGAGATATAGTCCAAATACAATTTGTTTTTTTCTTTTGTTGGTTTGTAACATATTTTATCTGAAGGTGAAACAGTTTAGTATAAAATGATTGTGGTAACATTTATGTTTTCATTTCTAACCTTTTTTTTTTTTTGAGAGGAAGTGCCATTTTTTTTTTTTTCATCTTTACTGGAGTATAATTGCTTTACAATGTTGTGTTAGTTTCTGCTGTACAACAAAGTGAATCAGAGGTATATGTATACATATATCCCCATATCCCCTCCCTCTTGAGCCTCCCTCCCACCCTCTCTATCCCACACTCCTAGGTTGTCACAGAGCATTGAGCTGATCTCCCTGTGCTATGTAGCAGCTTCCCACTAGCCATCCATTTTACATTTGGTAGTGTGTATATGTCAGTGCTACTCTCACTTTGTCCCAGCTTCCCCTTCCCCTGCTGTGTCCTCAAGTCCGTTCTCTACGTCTGTGTCTTTATTTCTGCCCTGCCACTAGGTTCATCAGTACGGTTTTTTTAGATTCCATATACATGCGTTAGCATACGTCTAACCTTTTTAATAATAATGGAAACCAGTCAGAAAACACTTAGAATTTATGACCAAATAGTATCCGGGTACAATCTTTAATTAGGTAAAGCTCAATAAATTTTTTTTCAAAGTTGGTCCGTTTTTATTTTGTCAGGTCATTCTCCTATCTTTAATTCCGTTCTCCTCTTTAAACTTGCCTTACAATCATATTCTGTTATTATTTCCATTTAGCAAAATAAGAAGTAGAGGCCTACACAGGTTAAGTAGCTTATTAAATGTAACTTGCACAATAAGTTTTTGTAGTTTATCATTAACTATAGTTTAACAAGTTATTTGATGCTGCTTTTTTAAAAAAATAAATTTATTTATTTTTGGCTGTGCTGGGTCCTTGTTGCTGCACGTGGGCTTTCTCCAGCTGCGAGAGTGGGGGCTACTCTTCGTTGCTGTGCGCGGGCTTCTCATTGCGGCGGCTTCTCTTGTTGCGGAGCACGGGCTCTAGGCGCGCGGGCTTCAGTAGTTGTGGCTCGTGGGCTCTAGAGCACAGGCTCAGTAGTTGTGGCGCACGGGCTTAGTTGCTCTGAGGCATGTGGGATCTTCCTGGATCAGGGATCGAACTCGTGTCCCCTGCATCGGCAGGTGGATTCTCAACCACTGTGCCACCAGGGAAGTCCATTGATGCTGCCTTTTTTTTTTTTAAAGACACATTTATTCAGCGTCATGATCATGCAATCAACAGCATGGGTGCAAAAAAAAAAAAAAATCTACATTAAAACCCTTTATTGGAATGCTTTATACTTTCCACAGAACAGAAACTAAAATAACCTGTTATACAATTAGTCACAATTACAGTCCTTGAGTTTTTTTGCCCATACACATGAGTATTGTCTAAAACATGTGTTCTTTGTAGCAGCTAGGCCCTGCCACCACTGTGCTTAGCTGAGTTCACAAATCTTTTGTAACCTGTAGCTTCCCTGTCACTTCTCTGGCTCTCCTCTCCTGCTAAGCATTGTTTCCTGGCAGTAATTAAAACCTTCTGCCCCTGCCATAGCTCCTGCTGCTGCTGGAACCGCCATAGCCACCTTGGTTTTGTGGTTCGGCACAGTATTGGCCTCCACCACCACAGGGGCCAGAACTTCTGCCTCCAAAGTTTCCTCCTTTCATGGGTCCAAAATTTGAAGATTGGTTGTTGTAATTGCCAAAATCATTGTAGCTTCCACCACCTCCAAAATTGCTTCCATCATTACCAAATCCATTATAGCCATCCCCACTGCCACCATATCCACCACCACCATGGCTGCCACCAAAGCCACCTTGACTGCCACCAAAGCCACCTCGACCACTGAAGTTTCCTCCACAACCAAAGTTGTCATTCCCACCAAAACCACCTCCATGACCACCACCAAAGTTTCCAGAACCACTTCGACCTCTTTGGCTGGATGAAGCACTAGCCATCTCTAGCTTAGATAGGGCTTTCCTTACTTCACAGTTGTGGCCATTCACAGTGTGGTATTTCTGAATGACAATCTTGTCTATGGAGTCATGGTCATCAAAGGTTACGAAAGCAAAGCCTCTCTTTTTGCCACTGCCTCGGTCAGTCATGATTTCAATCACTTCAGTTTTCCCATACTGTTCAAAATAATCTCTTAGGTGATGTTCTTCAGTGTCTTCTTTAATGCCACCAACAAAAATCTTTTTCATAGTTAAGTGGGCACCAGGTCTTTGAGAATCTTCTCTTGAGACGGCCCTCTTTGGTTCCCCAACTCTTCCATCCACCTCATGTGGCCTTGCATTCATGGCTGCATCCACCTTCTCCACAGTGGCATATGTGACAAACTGGAAGCCTCTGGAGTGCTTGGTGTTTGGATCCCTCATTACCACACAATCTGTGAGCGTTCCCCATTGCTTAAAATGGCTCCTCAGACACTCATTGGTTGTTTCAAAGCTCAAACCTCCGATGAAGAGCTTCCTCAGCCGTTCGGGCTCTTTGGGAGACTCTGACTTAGACGTGATGGCAGTGGAGGAGGGAGATGTCAACGATGCTTACTTGGCGGTGGCCACGGGCAGAAAGGAGTAATCTACCGAATGTATCTCGATGCTGCTTTTTGATGAAAAGTAATTTCCAGAATATTTTTGTGTTGGAAATTTTGTTTTTCTTTTCAGAAAGTATTTTGGACATTAGAATGAAAAAAATATTAAGCACTTCCTAAATTTTATTTACTATTTTGTGTTTTAAGGAATTGAAATTACCATTCACTTTTTTAAGTGGACATATTCACGAACTGAGGATCCATGTACCATGGACAAAACTGGGTTCAGAACCAGTGGTAATTACCATCAATACAATGGAATGTATTTTGAAACTTAAAGATGGAATACAGGTAAGAAATTATTGAACTTAGTTGTTTATGTTAACCAATTTTAATAGTTATTAGTATTTGATATTTTTTTAACTTTTGGGATGTGTCAGGTTTTACATAAACAGATCTTAGCTCATACACTTAATTTTTTTTTACATACCTATCAAAGTAACATAATTAATTGCAAAAGGGTTTTCTTAAATTTGGATAAAACATCCTAATGGTTATTTTCATACTCATTTTACTTAATCTGATCATAGCCTTAATAGGGATTATACATATTGCTTATTACCTATATCTGCTAGAAATGGGGCCTGATTGTGTCCAATTTTTAGGTGAAGGTTTTTGAATTTTTGCAAAGTGACATTTCTAAATGAGATGGAAAATTCTCAGGTTATTTTTTGAGAAGATGAAAATATATTGAATTTCCCTTCATACCTAATTTCACTGTGTCTTTGAAGTTTTGTCATCAGAAACTGATTTTTTTCTGAATTCTTTCTTCTCTGACCCATGTTACATTTCTTTTCAGTGTTTTTGTTAAGGTATAATAGTGATTTTAAGGAGTTTCTACCAAAAATTTTCTAATCTAGGCAGCAAACAGGTCTGGACAACAGCATATTGTGATGAATTTTTCCACTTTTATCCTGTATAAAAGTAGTGTCTCTGTCTTTCATTTTTATTACTTTTTCCTTAGCCCGTGTTTAATTTTCAGTTTTAAGGAAGTCTTTCTAGAACCAAGTGAATTGATGAGTATTATTAAATTTCAATCTCTGTGAAATGAGTAAAGGTTATTTATAAATTGCTAAAATCATTTCCTATTTGCAGTAGATACTTTGAGCGTCATATGAACCTACTGGGCTCACAACTGTTTTTCTTTCTGTGAAATCTCTAATTCCAAACCTTTATTATCCAATTTAACTTAACTAATGTAGTTCCTGGAAGTGAGTAGACCAATGCTATACTCTCATTAAAATTTATTTTGGGAACTTTAAATATCTGGGAGATTGATTTAGAAATCTGTAGTTATGTGCAACAAAGTTTTATTTTACATTTATATTTGGTAATACTTAAATGGTTCTTAATCATCATCTGTTCCTGGAATTTAATTTTTTTTTAAGAAGTCTGGACTTGGTTATACCACCCATGCAGTGCTCCATATTAAGTGAAAAAAAAAAAAAATCCAGACACTAAGTGTTTTTTCAATGGGAAGGTGGAAGTTTCAAGGCCAGATGTCCCATAAGAAACACACTTTAAAAGAGGCAAATTACAACTAATTATAGAGGCTGCAGAAAAAGATTTGTAACACATGACTTAGTGTAACCTAGAACTAATATTTGATATTGGACCACGCAGATGGCTACTGCAGGAATGATCAGATTTCCTGCTTATATGGTATTTGAGACTTGAATTTTGTGGTGTGTACAGCAAAAGGTCAAGTGTCATGAATGTAAACCACTCTCAAAACAAGTACTTTTTACAGATGTTTAAAATTTTGAGGTAGAAAGGATTTTTGAAAATTGCAGTTGACATTTGGACAAATTATTCAGCATTGTACACCCCTGGAGAGTTATACTTGAGTTTATGCTAGTGATTGGAATTAATTTCTTAGTAAAAACATTATAGATGAAACACATTTTAAAATAGTTTATTTTCCTATTTTAAGCTTTGATTAGTATAATAGGAAATTAAGTTAAAAAACTATGTATGTGTTAGTAAAATTGAGTAAGCCCATATTTGATTTATATTACTTCAAATTATTATAGATGCACAATGAAGAAAAGACTTATTTTCTAAATAAAATTAGTGTGGGATGGTAGGTTAAATGAAGTGGCCTTTTAGAGTTATAGGTATGAATCTGTTAAAAATAATATTGTATGAGAATGTAATAAAATGAAATTTAAAAGTTAGAAATCTGAGGTTTATTCAGAAAACGTCATTATAAAAAAACAGTTGCTGAATTTCTTGATAAGAAGGCATGTGTAGTTTGTAAAGTTCAATTAAATTCTAACATTTGTTGATTTTTATTTTACTCGTCAATGCACTGAAAAGCATTGCAAGATATTTATATAATTTCCACAAAAGCTACTTAGAAAAAGAGATTTATAATGATTATGACTCTTTTGATAATAGTTATAGTATACTTCCTTAACATGTCTTTGTGATCATTTTTAATTATAGAGTTTTTTTGATGCGCAGGTGACCAAGTTGTTGTGTTAGGTAAGATAAAGTCACCTTGATGTCCAGTCTGAATTAGTTTAATATATTGATATTTCACTTAGTAAATATGCTGTTTACTCTGAGAGACATATCTGTGTCAGTCATACCCACCTTTAGATCCTGTAGATTTGAACTGTTTTCTTTTTCTTTTTTGGACTTGAGGCACAGAATTTGATTGATGACAGATTATCACTAGTGGTCCAGGTCTGACTTGTTTATTTAGCTAGTTTTGTACACTCTAGTCTAATCTAATAAATACTTTTGGACCCAGCATATGGCTCAAGAATGAAAACCTTACCAGTAACTTACATTTAACTACGCGCTCCTCTCCTTTTGCATATTTTTGTTTATCCTCTGTGGGCCTCACCTGTAAACTAGGGCAAGACTTGCTATATATAGTTCTTTTATTCTTTGATTGTGTATGCTTTCTCTGCTCATTGTGTTAATAATAAGTCTTGCAAAAAGCTTCTTCAACCTAAAGAGAGTAGTAAATTTATTTTTAAAGTACTAATTTATTCTGGCCTTTGTGCCACCTAGAAAGTAAACTTTCAAAATCTTTTGACCTAATAAATGTAACCACTTGTAAGGCTCTTTATAGAAGTGATACTTGTTATTCATAAAAACAAACAAACAAACAAACTTTAAAAAATCTTTTGAACCTAAACCACAACTATAAGTACCATTCAAAACTTGAGATAAAAAAACTAAGCTTTTTGTTAATGTATTGGGTTGGCCAAAAAGTTCATTTGGTTTTAAGTAAAAACATTTTTCATTTTCACCTGGAACTTTATTGAACACGTATTCATTAACTGAACAAACTCTTTGGCCAACACAATATGTGCTTTTTAATGCTTGGAGTTACAGAGCAATCTTGCCTGTCCTCTTTCCTTGCATGTTTTGATGCGGTGGAAATTGGTTATTGGAAGTTTTGCTAAGGCTATTAACAATATTTACATGGCCTTTTATTTATTTATTTTCTTAACACTTTAATTCTCTTATCTGAGGCTGGATTAATCTGGTTGACTGCTGCTGTGGTTTGAATATGTCCCCCCCAAATTCATATGTTGAAGTGCTAACCCCCAGAGATGATGGTATTAGGAAGTGGGGCCTTGGGAAGATGCTTGTCATGAGAATGGAGACCTCATGCATGAGATTAGTGCCTTTTATTTATTTTTAAAAATTTTTAATTTTTTAATAAATTTATTTATTTTATTTATTTATTTTTGGCTGTGTTGGGTCTTCGTTGCTGCGTGCGGGCTTTCTCTAGTTGTGGAGAGCGGGGGCTACTCTTTGTTGCGGTGCGCGGGCTTCTCATTGCGGTGGCTTCTCTTGTGGAGCACGGGCTCTAGGCGCTCGGGCTTCAGTAGTTGTGGCACATGGGCTCAGTAGTTGTGGCTTGCGGGCTCTAGAACGCAGGCTCAGTAGTTATGGTGCACGGGCTTAGTTGCTCCACGGCATGTGGGATCTTCCCGGACCAGGGCTTGAACCCGTGTCCCCTGCATTGGCAGGCGGATTCTTAACCACTGTGCCACCAGGGAAGCCCCCATTAGTACCTTTTAAAAGAGGCTCCAGAGAGATCCCTAACCACTTCTGCCACGTGAGGATACAATGAAAAGGCACTGGCTGTGGACCAGAAAAAGGGCCCTCGCCAGACCAGGTTGGCACCTTGACCTTGGACTTCCTAGCCTCCAGAACTATGAGAAATAAATTTCTGTTGTTTATTAGCTACCCAGTCTGTGGTGTTTTGTTATAGCAGCCCAAATGGACTAAAACAACTGCCTTTTCACACATTGAGTAAGGGCTCAGAATTGCTGACTTAGGTTGTGGAATTTATTGTACTATTATTGATTCCCTCACTTGCACTACTACAGGTTAGTGATGGTGGTGATGATACTAGCAGATAGCGTAGTCTAGATTCTGTCTGTAGATTCCTTCTATGAAAAATGAGACTTAGAGTTCCCTATAAATTATGAGTAGTGTCTTTACTTCCCCTAGGGAATCGCTTTATATTGGGTGCATAAATATTTACAAATATTACATCCTCTTGTTGGATTGACCCCTTTATCATTATGTAATGCCCTTCTTTTTCTCTTACTACCATCTTTGTTTCAAAGTCTATTTTGTCTGATATAAGTATAGCTACCCCAGCTTTCTTTTAAATGTTTCTATTTGAATGGAATATCTTTTTCCATCCTTTCACTTTTGGTCTGTGTCCTTGTATCTGAAGTGAGTCTCTGGTAGGCAACATATAGTTAGGTCTTGCTTTTTATCCTTTCACCACTCTATTTCTTGTGATTGGAGAATGTAGTCCATTTACATTTGAAGTATTTATTGATAGTTAGGTACTTAATGCCATTTTGTTAATTGTTTTCTGGCTGTTTTGTAGTTCCTTTCTTCTTTCTCTATTCATTTGTGATTTGATGACTGTCTTAGTGGTAAGCTTAGAATCCTTCCTTTATCTTTTGCATATCTGCTGTAGATTTTTGCTTTGTGGTTACCATGAGGCTTATATATAACAGCATATGTTTATAACAGCCTATTTTAAGTTGATAACAACATGTGTTTGAATGCATTCTAAAGCTCTACATTTTTATCCCCCACAATGTGTTATGTTTTTGATGTCACATTTTACATCTTTTTATCTTGTGTATCCCTCAACTAATTATTGTAGTTATAGTTATTTTTACTACTTTTATCTTTTAACCTTCACACATCATAGCTTTATAAGTAATTAACCCACTGCATTTACTGTATATTTACCTTTACCAGTGAGATTGATATTTACTTTCATATGTATTTTTCTTTTTAAAATTTAATTATTTTTAATTGAAGTATAGTTAACTTATTATATTAGTTTCAGGTGGGCAACATAGTGATTCTATATTTTTGTATATTACAAAACGATCACAGGGTAAGTCTACTTACTGTCACCATACAAATTGTTACAGTATTACTGCCTATGTTCCCTAGGCTGTACATTATATCCCCTTGATTTATTTATTTTATAACTGGAAATCTGTACTTCTTAATCTGCCTCACCTTCTTCATTCTTTCTCCCACACCCTTCCCCTCTGGCAATCACCTGTTTGTTCTCTGTATCTTTGCGTCTGTTTCAATTTTGTTATATTTGTTAACTTGTTTTGTTTTTGAATTCCACATATAAGTGAAATCATATGGTATTTGTCTTTCTCTGATTTATTCATTTAGCATAATGCCCTCTAGGTCCATCCATGGTGTTGCATGTGGCAGGATTTCATTCTTTTTTATGGCTGAGTAATATTTCATTTCGTGTATGTGTGTATGTACTACATTTTCTCCATTCATTTATTGATGGACACAGGTTGCTTCCATATTTTGGCTGTTGTAAATAATGCTGCAATGAACATAGGGGTGCATATATCCTTTCAAATTAGTGTTTTGTTTTCTTTGGAAAAGTGGGATTCCTGGATCATATGGTAGTTTAATTTTTTGAGGAACTTCCTTATTGTTTTCCATGGTGGCTGTACCAACTAACATTCCCAACAACTGTACATGAGGGTTCCCTTTTCTCCACATCCTTACCAACTCGTGTTATTTGTTGTCTTTTTGATAATAGCTGTTCTGAGAGGTGTGAGGTGATATCTCATTGTGGTTTTGATAATTTCATTCCCCTGATGATTAATGATGTTGAGCAGACTTCATGTGTCTGTTGGCAATCTTTATATCTTCTTTGGAAAAATGTCTGTTCAGGTCCTCTGCCTATTTTTTTAATTGGGTTGTTCGTTGTTTTTGATGTTGCGTTACATAAATTCTTTGTGTATTTTGGGTATTAACCCTTTATCGGATATATTGTTTGCAAATACAGTTGTTTGGCTGCCTTTTTGTTTTGTTTTTTGCGTTTCATCACATGTAGTTTTGTGAAACCACTGCCACCATGATTGAGATATAAAAGTATATCACCATAACAAGGCTTCCTTGTGCTACTCCTTTTAACTGTACTATCACTTTCCCTACCTCCTGAACCCTGGCAACCACTAACCTGTCCTCATTTTATATAATTTTATTTCAAAAATAACAAATATAAATGGAATCATACAGTATGTAATATTTTGAGCATAGATTTTTTTCACTTAATATAAATCCCTTGAAGTTCAACCAAGTTGGTGTGTGTATCAATGGTTTGTTCCTTTTTATTACTGAGTAGTATTCTACTGTATGGATATATTTATACCATGGATTGTTTAACCATTCACCCATTGAACAACCTTTTGGTAGTTTCTAGTTTTTGGTATTACAAAGAAAGCTACTGTGAACATTTATGTACAGATTTCTATGCCTTGTAGAAGGAATTTTACAAGGTAATTTCATTTTTATTTTTTTTTTTATTTTTTATTTTTTTATAGATTTTTTTTTTTTTTTAAACATCTTTATTGAAGTATAATTGCCTTACAATAGTGTGTTAGCTTCTGCTTTATAACAAAGTGAATCAGTTATACATATACAATATGTTCCCATTTCTCTTCCCTCTTGCATCTCCCTCCTTCCCACCCTCCCCATCCCACCCCTCTAGGTGGTCACAAAGCACCGAGCTGATCTCCCTGTGCTATGCGGCTGCTTCCCACTAGCTATCTATTTTACATTTGGTAGTGTATATATGTCCATGACACTCTCTTACCCTGTCACATCTCACCCCACCCCCTCCCCATATCCTCAAGTCCATTCTCTAGTAGGTCTGTGTCTTTATTCCCGTCTTGCCACTAGGTTCTTCATGGCCTTTTTTTTTTTTTTCCCTTAGATTCCGTATATATGTGTTAGCATACTGTATTTGTTTTTCTCTTTCTGACTTACTTCACTCTGTATGACAGACTCTAACTCCATCCACCTCATTACAAATACCTCCATTTCATTTCTTTTTATGGCTGAGTAATATTCCATTGTATATATGTGCCACATCTTCTTTATCCATTCATCTGTCGATGGACATTTAGGTTGCTTCCAGGTCCTGGCTATTGTAAATAGAGCTGCAATGAACATTGTGGTACATGACACTTTTTGACCTATGGTTTTCTCAGGGTATATGCCCAGTAGTGGGATTGCTGGGTCGTATGGTAGTTCTATTTGTAGTTTTTTAAGGAACCTCCATACTGTTCTCCATAGTGGCTGTATCAATTTACATTCCCACCAACAGTGCAAGAGTGTTCCCTTTCCTCCACACCCTCTCCAGCATTTATTGTTTCTAGATTTTTTGATGATGGCCATTCTGACCGGTGTGAGATGATATCTCATTGTAGTTTTGATTTGCATTTCTCTAATGATTAATGATGTTGAGCATTCTTTCATGTGTCTGTAGGCCATCTGTATATCTTCTTTGGAGAATGTCTATTTAGGTCTCTGCCCATTTTTGGATTGGGTTGTTCATTTTTTTGTTATTGAGCTGCATGAGCTGCTTGTAAATCTTGGAGATTAATCCTTTGTCAGTTGCTTCATTTGCAAATATTTTCTCCCATTCTGATGGTTGTCTTTTGGTCTTGTTTATGGTTTCCTTTGCTGTGCAAAAGCTTTTAAGTTTCATTAGGTCCCATTTGTTTATTTGTGTTCTTATTTCCATTTCTCTGGGAGCTGGGTCAAAAAGAATCTTGCTGTGATGTATGTCATAGAGTGTTCTGCCTATGTTTTCCTCTAAGAGTTTGATAGTGTCTGGCCTTACACTTAGGTCTTTAATCCATTTGGAGTTTATTTTTGTGCATGGTGTCAGGGAGTGTTCTAATTTCATACTTTTACATGTACCTGTCCAATTTTCCCAGCACCACTTATTGAAGAGGCTGTCTTTTCTCCACTGTATATGCTTGCCTCCTTTATCAAAGATAAGGTGACCATATGTGTGTGGGTTTATCTCTGGGCTTTCTATCCTGTTCCATTGATCTATATTTCTGTTTTTGTGCCAGTACCGAACTGTCTTGATTACTGAAGCTTTGTAGTATAGTCTGAAGTCAGGGAGCCTGATTCCCCCAGCTCCATTTTTCGTTCTCAAGATTGCTTTGGCTATTCGGGGTCTTTTGTGTTTCCATACAAATGTGAAATTTTTTGTTCTAGTTCTGTGAAAAATGCCAGTGGTAGTTTGATAGGGATTGCATTGAATCTGTAGATTGCTTTGGGTAGTAGAGTCATTTTCACAATGTTGATTCTTCCAATCCAGGAACATGGTATATCTCGCCATCTATTTGTATCATCTTTAATTTCTTTAATCAGTGTCTTATAATTTTCTGCATACAGGTCTTTTGTCTCCTTAGGTAGGTTTATTCCTAGATATCTTATTCTTTTTGTTGCAATGGTAAACGGGAGTGTTTTCTTAATTTCGCTTTCAGATTTTTCATCATTAGTGTATAGAAATGCAAGCGATTTCTGTGCATTAATTTTGTATCCTGCTACTTTACCAAATTCATTGATTAGCTCTAGGAGTTTTCTGGTAGCATCTTTAGGATTCTGTATGTATAGTATCATGTCATCTGCAAATAGTGACAGCTTTACTTCTTCTTTTCCGATTGGATTCCTTTATTTCTTTGTCTTCTCTGATTGCTGTGGCTAACACTTCCAAAACTATGTTGAATAATAGTGGTGAGAGTGGGGCAACCTTGTCTTGTTCCTGATCTTAGTGGAAATGGTTTCAGTTTTTCACCATTGAGGACAATGTTGGCTGTGGGTTTGTCATATATGGCCTTTATTATGTTGAGGAAAGTTCCCTCTATGCCTACTTTCTGCAGGGCTTTATCATAAATGGGTGTTGAATTTTGTCGAAAGCTTTCTCTGCATCTATTGAGATGATCATATGGTTTTTCTCCTTCAATTTGTTAATATGGTGTTATCACATTGATTGATTTGCGTATATTGAAGAATCCTTGCATTCCTGGGATAAACCCACTTGATCATGGGTATGATCCTTTTAAATGTGCTATTGGTTTCTGTTTGCTAGTATTTTGTGAGGCATTTTTGCATCTATGTTCATCAGTGATATTGGCCTGTAGTTTTGTCTTTCTTTGTGACATCTTGTCTGGTTTTGGTATCAGGGTGATGGTGGCCTCGTAGAAATGAGTTGGGAGTGTTACTCCTCTGCAATATTTTGGAAGAGTTTGAGAAGGATAGGTGTTAGCTCTTCTCTAAATGTTTGATAGAATTCACCTGTGAAGCCATCTGGTCCTGGCTTTTGTTTGTTGGAAGGTTTTTATCACAGTTTCAATTCAGTGCTTGTGATTGGTCTGTTCATATTTTCTATTTCTTCCTGGTTCAGCTCGGCAGTTTGTGCATTTCTAAGAATCTGTCCATTATTCCAGGTTGTCCATTGTATTGGCATAGAGTTGCTTGTAGTATCTCTCATGATCTCTTTGTATTTCTGCAGTGTCAGTGGTTATTTCTCCTTTTTCATTTCTAATTCTATTGATCTGAGTCTTCTCCCTTTTTCTCTTGATGAGTCTGGCTAATGGTTTATCAATTTTGTTTATCTTCTCAAGTACCAGCTTTTAGTTTCATTGATTTTTGCTATTGTTTCCTTCATTTCTTTTTCATTTATTCTGACCTGATCTTTATAATTTCTTTCCTTCTGCTGGCTTTGGGGTTTTTTTGTTCTTCTTTCTCTAATTGCTTTAGGTGCAAGGTTAGGTTGTTTATTCGAGATGTTTCCTGTTTCTTGAGGTAGGCTTGTATTGCTATAAACTTCCCTCTTAGCACTGCTTTTGCTGCGTCCCATAGGTTTTGGGTCGTCGTATCTCCATTGTCATTTATTTCTAGGTATTTTTGATTTCCCTCTTGATTTCTTCAGTAATCACTTCATTATTAGTAATGTATTGTGTAGCCTCCATGTGTTTGTATTTTTTACAGATCTTTTCCTGTAATTGATATCTAGTCTCATAGCGTTGTGGTCAGAAAAAGATACTTGATACGATTTCAATTTTCTTAAATTACCAAGGCTTGATTTGTGACCCAAGATATGATCTATCCTGGAGAATGTTCCATGAGCACTTGAGAAGAAATGTGTATTCTGTTGTTTTTGGGATGGAATGTCCTATAAATATCACTTAAGTCCATCTTGTTTATGTATCATTTAAAGCTTGTGTTTCCTTATTTATTTTCATTTTGGATGATCTGTCCATTGGTGAGAGTGGGGTGTTAAAGTCCCCTACTATGATTGTGTTGCTGTCGATTTCCCCTTTTATGGCTGTTAGTACTTTGCCTTATGTATTGAGGTGCTCCTATGTTGGGTGCATAAATATTTACAATTGTTATACCTTCCTCTTGGATCGATCCCTTGATCATTATATAGTGTCCTTCTTTGTCTCTTGTAATAGTCTTTATTTTAAAGTCTATTTTGTCTGATATGAGAATTGCTACTCAGCTTTCTTTTGATTTCCATTTGCATGGAATATCTTTTTCCATCCCCTCACTTTCAGTCTGTATGTGTCTCTAGGTCTGAAGTGGGTCTCTTGTAGACAGCATATATATGGGTCTTGTTTTTGTATCCATTCAGCCAGCCTGTGTCTTTTGGTGGGAGCATTTAATCCATTTACATTCAAGGTAATTATCGATATGTATGTTCCTATTCCTTTTTCTTAATGTTTTGGGTTTGTTATTGTAGGTGTTTTCCTTCTCTTGTGTTTCTTGCCTAGAGAAGTTCCTTTAGCATTTGTTGTAAGCTGGTTTGGTAGTGCTGAACTCTCTCAGCTTTTGCTTGTCTGTAAAGGTTTTAATTTCTCCATCACATTTGAATGAGATCCTTGCTGGGTAGAGTAATCTTGGTTGTAGGTTCTTCTCCTTCATCACTTTAAGTATATCCTGCCACTCCCTTCTGGCTTGCAGAGTTTTCTGCTGAAAGATCAGATGTTAACCTTATGGGGATTCCCTTGTGTGTTATTTGTTTTTTTCCCTTGCTGCCTTTAATATGTTTTCCTTATATTTAATTTTTGACAGTTTGATTAATATGTGTCTTGGCGTGTTTTCTCCTTGGGTTTATCCTGTATGGGACTCTCTGTGCTTCCAGGACTTGATTAACTATTTCCTTTCCCATATTAGGGAAGTTTTTCAACTATAATCTCTTCAAATATTTTCTCAGTCCCTTTCTTTTTCTCTTCTTCTTCTGGGACCCCTATAATTCGAATGTTGGTTGCGTTAATGTTGTCCCAGAGGTCTCTGAGACTGTCCTCAGTTCTTTTCATTCTTTTTTCTTTATCCTGCTCTGCAGTAGTTATTTCCACCATTTTATCTTCCAGGTCACTTATCCTTTCTTCTGCCTCAGTTATTCTGCTATTGATCCATCTAGAGTATTTTTAATTTCATTTATTGTGTTTTTCATCATTGCTTGGTTCCTCTTTAGTTATTCTACGTCCTTGTTAAATGTTTCTTGCATTTTGTCTATTCTATTTCCAAGATTTTGGATCATCCTTACTATCATTATTCTGAATTCTTTTTCAGGTAGACTACCTATTTCCTCTTCATTTGTTAAGTCTAGTGTGTTTTGACCCTGCTCCTTCATCTGCTGTGTGTTTTTCTGTCGTCTCATTTTGCTTATCTTACTGTGTTTGGGGTCTCCTTATCACAGGTTGCAGGTTCGTAGTTCCCGTTGTTTTTGGTATCTGTCCCCAGTGGCTAAGGTTGGTTCAGTGGGTTGTGTAGGCTTCCTGGTGGAGGGAACTAGTGCCTGAGCTCTGGTGGATGAGGCTGGATCTTGTCTTTCTGGTGGGCACGTCCACGTCTGGTGGTGTATTTTGGGGTGTCTGTGGCCTTATTATGATTTTAGGCAGCCTCTCTGCTAATGGATGGGGCTGTGTTCCTGTCTTGCTAGTTGTTTGGCATAGGGTGTTCAGCACTGTAGCTTGCTGGTCATTGAGTGATGCTGGGTCTTGATGTTGAGATGGAGATCTCTGAGAGATTTTTTGCCGTTTGGTATTACGTGGAGCTGGGAGGTCTCTTGTGGACCAGTGTCCTGAAGTTGGCTCTCCCACCTCCGAGGTACGGCCCTGATGCCTGGCTGAAGCACCAAGAGCCTTTCGTCCACACGGCTCAGAGTAAAAGGGAGAAAAAATAGGAAGAAAGAAAGAAAGGAAGGAAGGAAGAGAGAGGAAGAAGAAAGAAAGAAAGGAAGGAAGGAAGGAAGGAAGAAAGGAAGGAAGGAAGAGAGAGGAAGAAGAAAAAAAGAAAGAAAGAAGAAAGAAAGAAAGAAAGAAAGAAAGAAGCTATAATATAGTGAAGTAAAATAAAGCTATTATAAAGCAAAGCTATACAGACAAAATCTCCCCCAGAAGCATATGCATATACACTCACAAAAAAAAAAGGAAAAGGGGAAAAATTAATATATCCTGCTCCCAAAGTCCACCTCCTGAATTTGGGATGATTCGTTGTCTATTCAGGTATTCAACAGATGCAGGCACATCAGTTGTTTGTGGAGTTTTAATCCGCTTCTTCTGAGGCTGCTGGGAGAGATTTCCCCTCCTCTTCTCTGTTCGCACAGCTCCTGGGGATCAGCTTTGGATTTGGACCTGCCTCTGCGTGTAGGTCGCCTGAGGGCGTCTGTTCCCCGCCCAGACAGGACGGGGTTAAAGGAGCAGCTGCTTCGGGGACTCTGGCTCACCCAGGCCGCGGGGAGGGAGGGGTACAGAGGAGGCGGGGCGAGCCTGCGGCGTCAGAGGCCGGCGTGACGTTGCAGCAGCCTGAGGCGCGCAGTGCGTTCTCCCGGGGATGTTGTCCCGGGATCACGGGACGCTGGCAGTGGCGGGCTGCACGGGCTCCCGGGAGGGGCGGCGCGGAGAGTGACCTGTGCTCGCACACAGGCTTTCTGGAGGCGGCAGCAGCAGCCCCAGCGTCTCACGCCCGTCTCTGGGGTCCGCGCTGACCGCCGCGGCTCGCGCCAGTCCTCTGGAGTTCGTTCTCGGCGGCGCTCTGAATCCCCTCTCCCTGCCCGCCGCGAAACAAAGAGGCAAGAAAAAGGTCTCTTGCCTCTTCGGCAGCTGCAGACTTTTTTCCCGGTCTCCCTCCAGCCAGCTGTGGTGCGCCAACCCCTTCAGGCTGTGTTCCGCCGCCAACCCCAGTCCTCTCCCTGCGATCCAACCGAAGCCCGAGCCTCCGCTCCCAGCCCCGCCCGCCCCGGCGGGGGAGCAGACAAGCCTCTCGGGTTGGTGAGCGCTGCTCGGGCGCCGAGCCTCTGTGCGGGAGTCTCTCCGTTTTTCCCTCTGCGCCCCTGTTGCTATGGGATCCGCGCTGTTAGCCGCGGCTCGCGCCCGTCTCTGAAGTTCGTTTGAGGCGGCTCTCTGAATCCCCTCTCCTCGCGCACCAGGAAACAGGGAAGAAAAAGTCTCTTGCCTCTTGGGCAGCTGCAGACTTTTTCCCCAGACTCCCTCCCGGCTAGCTGTGGTGCAACTAACACCTTCAGGCTGTGTTTCACCGCCGCCAACCCCAGTCCTCTCCCTGCGACCGAAGCCCGAGCCTCAGCTCCCAGCCCGCCCGCCCCGGCGGCTGAGCAGACAAGGCCTCTCGGGCTGGTGAGTGCTGGTCAGCGCCGAGCCTCCGTGCGGGAAGTGCAGGAATCTCTCCGCTTTGCCCTCCGCACCCCTTGTGGCTGCGCTCTCCTCCGTGGCTCCGAAGCTTCCCCCCTCTGCCACCCGCAGTCTCTGCCCGCGAAGGGCTCCTAGTGCGTGGAAATCTTTCCTCCTTCACAGCTCCCTCCCACTGGTGCAGGTGCCGTCCCTATTCTTTTGTCTCTGTTATTTCTTTTTTCTTTGCCCTACCCAAGTACCGGGGGAGTTCTTGCCTTTTGGGAGGTCTGACGTCTTCTGCCAGCGTTCAGTGGGTGTTCTGTAGGAGCAGTTCCACTTGTAGATGTATTTCTACCGTATCTGTGGGAAGGAAGGTGATCTCCGCGTCTTACTCTTCCGCCATCTTCTCTCCTCCCCCCCATTTTTATTTTTAAAAATGATTGCTAAACTAATTTCCAGAGTGGCTATACCCACTATTCATTCCTATGAGCAGTGTATGAGTGATCTAGTTTTTTTTGTATCCTCACTAGCATTTGGTATTGTCATTATTTTTAATTTTAACCATTCTGATAAGTATGTAGTGATGTCTCATTGTGGTTTTAATTGGCATTTTCCATATGGATAATGATGTTGAACACCTTTTCATATGCTTATTTGCCACATGTATTAGTGAAATATCTGTTCTTGTCTTATGCTCATTTTCTGATTTTGAGAGTACTTTATATATTCTAGACCTAAGATCTGTCTGTCAGTTATGTGGTTCGCAAATAGCTTCAATTTGTAATTTGTCTTTTCATGCTCTTACCAAGGCCTTTTACAAAGTGAAAGGTTTCTGTTTTGATTAGGTCCAGTTTATTAATTTTTCCTTTTATGCATTGTGGTTTCAATGTCAGAGCTAAGAATTCTTTGCCTAGCCGAAGATCATAAAGTTCTTATGTGTTTTTTCCTAAAAGTTTTATAGTTTTACATTTAAATCTGTGATCCATTTTGAGTTAATTTTAATATAAGGTATGAGGTTTAGTTTGAAATTCATCTTTTTGCCTGTGGATGTTCACTTGTTTCAGTACCATTTGTTGAAAAGATTGCACCTTCTCCATTGAATTGCTTTTGCCATTTTGTCAAAAATCAGTTGGGCATGTTTATATGAGTCTGTTTCTAGGTTCCCTATTCTGTCCCTTTGATTAATATATCTATCCTTGTGTCAATATCACACTGTCTTGATTACCGTAGCTATATAGTAAGGCTTAGCATTGGGAAGAATGAGTCCTCCTACTTTATTCTTCTTCAAAATTGTTTCTGGCTATTTGAAATAGTCTTCTTTCCAGATAAATTTTAGAATAAGCTTGTTTAGAAAAATCTTGCTAGGATTTGGCAGAAATTGTCTTAAATGTATAGGTCAGTTTGGGGAGAATTGACATCTTTTGTCAATTGACATCTTATGACACCATATTGTCTTCCAATCCATGAGCACAGTGTCTCTCCAATTATTTAGATTTTCTTTGCTGTCTTTCATCAGCATTATGTTTTTCCAGCATGTAGATCCTATATATGTTTTATTAGATTTATACCTAAATATTTTATTTTCTTTGGAGCATTTATAAATGTTATTGTGGTTTTGATTTTGGTTTCCAGTTATTCATTGTTATGCAATTGATTTTTGTGTATTGATCTTGTGTTCTGCAACTTTGCTTCATTTGTTAATTACAGGAGGTTTTTTTTCGTAGATTTCTTGGGATTTCTTATCTAGATAATCATGTCATCTACAGGTAGAGAGAGTTTTGTTTGTTTCCAATCTATATGCTCTTCCATCCCTTTTAAATTTACAAGTTAATATTTATACGTCTTCACTGAATCTGGCTCCATGATGCCATTGTAAACACTTTGGCAGAGGTCATTAGGAACATCATTGTTGCAAAATCCAGTGGACACTTTTCATTTATCTTTTTTAATCCTCACTCAGTTGTTATATTTGATGCTTTTGGTCTCTTTCTGAAAACTTCACTTTTGCGGCTTCTGTGATTCTTTTCCTGTCTCTCTGGCACCCTTTCTCTGGCTCCTCTTGTGACTTCATTTCTGCTACCCATCGCAGATTTTTAATTGGAGTTTCCCAGGCTTTCATTATTTTAGTCCTTGTCTCTCCTTGGGTAATTTTATTCCTAGTGGATTTAGTTATCACTATATGCTATTTATTCATAAAATGCTATTTTAGGGTCCAGTCTCTTTTTTTTGCCCCTGAGCTCCAACACCAAGAGCAAAATGGACCTTCACTTATATGTCCCATATAATGTTCCAAACTGAATTTATCTTAAACCTCAAATCTGTTCCTCCTTATATATTTCCTATTTCAGTGAAAAATTCCACTTTTTACCTTTAATCCAAACTAGAAACCCTGAAAACATGCTTAACTTTCATCCAACTCTGGATTCTACTGTTACATTATCTCTTGAATATTTCTTTTCAGTCTTCATTGGTACTTCTCTCCAAACCTTTTTTTTTACACTGCCTCTGGGCATGATATTTCTAAAATGTAAACTGGATTGATACTACTGTGTTTAAAATTTCTTAATGGCTACCGTCCTTTTGCTTTCACAGTTCTTCTCAATTTTTTCAGCCTGGCCTCTGGAATCACTTTCTTTTCTCTCATATTTCAGCTACCCTGAATCATTTGTAGTTCCTCAGAATCACACTGTCTTGATTACTGTAGCGTCTATATAAATATAGTAAGCAGTTCATTCATGGACATGGGTAATAGATGAGAATGATTTTTCTGAGCACCATTTTCATTATCTTATCAATAAAGTCTAGATGCTCAATTTCCATTAATATATTGGTAAACTAGAATATCCTTTACTTCAAGCTTAGTATAAGTATAAAATGTATTTTGTCCTTATAAAAATCCATAGGAAAATTCAATTCTTCATTATTTATATAGTTATCCACTTAGATGAATTGCACAAAATTTATATGTTGCCTCTGGCTTTCCCATACTCTCTAGAGAACTTCGAATAAGTTTAATATTCACATAAACAAATTTGTTGATAGAGGCAAATCTACCAAAAAAATTCAATTAAGGTAATCAGAAATTAAATACAAATACTTTCAGTTTTCTGTTGCATTTCTCAGGAAAAAAATTCCAGAAAGTTCCAAAAAGCAAGTCTTGAATTTGCCCTGCACCAGCAACTATTTGTTTACATAGCATTTACATTGTATTAGGTATTATAAGTAATCTAGATGATTTAAAGTGTATGGGAGGATGTGTGAGTAGGTTATATGCAAATACTACACCATTTTATATAAGGGACTTGAATATCTACGTAGTTTGTTATCCACAGGGGTCCTAGAACCAATCCCCCATAGATATTGAGGAACGACTATATCAGGGTATATAATTTTTCAGTATTAGAAATGTGAAGTTTTTAGTAGTAGAAATTTGATTGTAGTAACTGGCGCACAGTGATTTTTCAATTTTCAGGATTTTGTCTTTAGGGTAAATCTCCAGAAGTAGAATTCCTGGATATGATTATTTAAAAGCTTGTTTTTGGAACAGATATTGCCAAATTGCTTTACAAAGGGTTTTATTAGTTAACTCTTCCATCAGCAGATTGGAAGTGTACATTTTACCAAATCTTTATGAACAATGTGTATCATATTAAAGGAAAAAAGCATTTTTGAGATTTGATGATGTGAACAGTATTGGTTTGTTGTTTTAATTTTTATTTGTCTCATTACTATGGAAGTTGAACTTTGCCTGTGTATTTTAGTTGTTTCCCTTTTTTGTGAGGTGTTTTGTGTCCCTTATTGTTTTCTCATTAAGGTGTTGGTGATTTTCTTAATTTTTTTCACCTCTTTTAGTACTAGCTCTTTTTTGGGGATTTATTTATGATTTTCCCCATTTGTTTTTTACGTCTGGCTTTCTTTTTTTACTTTCAACATATATGAACATTTTTAGATTGACACATTTGTTTTCTTTTCACTCTGATTTTTTTCCATTGCTTTTAAATAGTTGGACTGCTTTCACTGTCTTATTTTATGTTTTCTATATTTCTCTCCTTTTTAATGCAATTTTCCTTTTTTCTATATTATTTGGATTGATTGTGCTTTTTAGATTCAGTTTTGTGTATTCCATTGGTTTTAAAGTTATACTTCTGTTTTTGTCCTTTTAGTAGTGATTACTGTGAAATTTTTACTGTGTATACCTAAACTTTAAATTGTTGTTATACTAACTTTACTCCTTCCTATTAATCAGTTTTGAGGATCTCAGAAGGCTTTAACTTATTATCTTCTTTCCATCTTATATGCTGTTATTATCCAGAATTTTAGTTTCATTTTACTTTTATACCTCCCAAATTAATTGCTGTTGTTATTATTCTTTGTGTAATGAATACTTATTTGGTCTTATTTGCCTGTTTATCAGTTTTCTTGGTTTGCTGTTTTTAGCATCTCACTTCTTTCTGGGTTTAATTTCCACCTTTATGAAGTACTTTAAAAAATATTACAAAAGATTCTCTTAGTGGTAAACATTAAATTTTCATTGTCTAAAAAATCTTTATTGTAGTCTCTCTCATTGATAGTCTATTTGGTTGCATCGGGTTGGTGGATATTTTCTCTCAGTGCTTTGAAAATATTAACTCCACTTTTGAATTGGTTCTGTTTTTGCTGTTGAGATTTTTATATATTAGTGGTGTTACCATTTTATTGTAAAACGTGTCTTTTTTTTCCCTTAGTTGTAGTTAAGATCTTTATCAAATGTCTTTGCTGTTCTTCAGTTTCATGATCATGCCTCTAGGAGTGAATTTCTTTTTTGTTATCCTTTTTAAGATTTATTGTGTTTCCTATATCTATGGATTTATGTTTTTGATAACTTCTGAAAAATCTTTATCTCTTTGGATATTAATTCTGTCTTATTCTTTCTATTTTTGCCTTCTGAAACTTGTTTTACACACATTACAACTTCTCAGTCTATCCTTTGTATCCCTTATCTTTCATATTTATCTTGTTGTCTCTCTGTGCTGCACTGTGGGTAGTGAGACTCAAATCTGAGTCTCTCAGATCATAAACTTACGTGCAATTTATAAGACGGTTTGAAGTTTACTGTAGTCCAATGGTTTTCAAAGTGTGATCTGAAGACCACTAGGTCATGATTTACTTTTTTCATCATCATTCTCTTATGAGTGTAGAGTGGAATTTTCCAGAGGCTACCTGATGTGTGACACTGTGGTAGATTGAAGGCAGAAGCAAATATGAGAATCCAACTGTTTTCTATTAGGCCAGATTTTTTAAAATGTAAAATAAAATAATTCCATTCTTTTTACCAGTTTTCTTTTTGTTTTGGAAAATATAGCTATTTTTCATAAAAGCAAAAACTTAAAGTTTTATAATTTGTTTATAATTATGTTAATGTGATGGTTTTCTTAT
Organism: Balaenoptera musculus; assembly: GCF_009873245.2. Classification (NCBI taxonomy): domain Eukaryota; kingdom Metazoa; phylum Chordata; class Mammalia; order Artiodactyla; family Balaenopteridae; genus Balaenoptera; species Balaenoptera musculus. The sequence goes on along the minus strand of NC_045801.1, from coordinate 37,680,542 downwards.
TTTTAAAAGCATATATTTAAACTTTTTTCTCCTTTTTTATTTCTCCTATGGTAAATATGGGTAGATGTAACCCATTTATACAAAAGGTCATTGGTGCTCTCAGTAATTTTTAAGAGGGTGAAATGTCCTGAAATCAGAAACTTTGAGGACCCTTGTGTAGAGAGTTGAGAGTAGGGAGCCACTGAATTATTTTAAGCTAGTAAGCAACTTGATTGAATTTGTAATACAGGAAGTTGACAGGCTTTTCAAAGTTGAGGAATAGATTGGAGGAGGTGATTTCAGATAATTAGTTAAGCTCATTTTGCCATATTCTAGGGGAAAAGTGATGGGGCCTAGATGGAACTAAGTCATTGGCTGTGGGCATATAGAGCTGGGGACAGATTCTGGAGGAAAACGCAGAGAGGAAGTTCTAGAATGACTTCTGAAATTTTGGTTTAGGATGATTGGGATGGATTGTTGTGTTAACTTAGATTCTTTTTACAAATTGAAGACCTGTCTGTGAAGCTCATCATATACTAACATAATTAGTAATTAAATCTCACCAAAGATTAATATATGAAGGAGACATTATTCATTGTGGGTAAGTCACATACAAATTATCATTTTAAGTATATTTTCCTTTATTTGAAGGAAACGTTGAAAAGTTCATTCAGCAAATTGTTATCGAGTGCCATAGACTGTACAAAATAATGAGGATATAGTGGTTAATGGGAGGACAAAACCTTTCTCTCCTCTTGGAATGTTTTAAGGAAAAATGTTATATCATGAGTAGCTTATGACTGTAATTTAGCATAGAATGTTGTCTGTAGTCTTAGAACCACCAGATGGTAAAATACTTTGCTTTAGATTTAGGTTTGTTTTTGAGCTGAAATAACTTGAGTAATTTAAAAACATTATTGAAAAGGAAATAAAAAACCAAAAACCAGGAACATCCACAAATAACTTGTGGATGAATGAAGATGAAGGTAAATGTGTTTCAAACTGTATTCTATGCCTTAAAAATTCAGGAACAGAAGAAATCATGGTTTCTTGAACTTCTACCTTTGTCTAAAGCCTCCTAATCAGAAGTAGTAGAAAGAACACTCTTTTTAGTTAAGCTGTTTGGGAAAATAGCTATGTGTTATAAAGATCGAGTTCTTAAAATATATATATATTTAAACTGTAGAATCTTTTATCATGTCATGTATAAGCTTGAAATTTGTGCCACGTGAAAACCAAACTTGGCGTAAGGTGGATTTTTTTGGTTTAATAATTTTTTTTTTAACAGTAAGGAAGTTTTAATTCTTGTTTGCCATTCTGAATGTTTTTGGGGGGTTCTGTTGTATTTGTTTTATCCTTGGGAAGACTTTTATTTTCTTTTTTCAGCTGTAAGAGGTATTTTTTTTCTCTCATAGGTCTTCTAACTTAGAAAGAAGAAAAATTGGGATTGAGATAAGAAAGGAAGGCTTTTAGTTTCATGAAGGACTTTCTAAGAATGTTATGAATGAATGAAAATATGGGGTTGTAATAGAAGTGCCAATACAACCTTAATTATAGTGTTCAATGCTGTGGACACTATAATTTATATGTCTGAATGCTGGGGGGGGGCGGGGAAAAAAGCTGGTTTGAGACTTTGCAACTTGCTGGTAGTTGCAAGTTCTTTTTCCTCCTGTTAGCATTAAGCCATCTCAATGTGTTATCTGGAAGTAAAGATAATGAAGAACACAGACTGCAACTTCTAGTTTTTTATTTCTGTTTGGTTCACAAGGTCTATAGGTTTCCTTTTAATCCATAAAATGCAACGGTTCTCTGATTTTTGTTTTGATTATTAGATGCTGCTAATTTTTTTTTTTCTTGAATTGGTTCATTTTTGCCTTGATTTTCTTTTTGAAACTTAAGGTATCTTATCTTTAGAAACTGTACTGAGCCTATATCTGTTCTTAGTTTTCTATAGTCAGATTATAATTGGGTTTTACTAGTCTGAATAACAATTTCTGCCTATTAATTGTAGTGTTTTAGATTATTCACATTTTATGTAATTTTCCATATGTTCAGGTTTAAGTCTAATTTTTTATTTGTTTACTATTTGTCCCATTTAATTTTTCTTCCTTTTTTCTTTTTTCCTGCCTTTTTTTTTGATTAGTTGAGTATATTTTAGCATTCCATTTTATTTTCCTTATTGGCTTTTTGCTATAACTCTTCATTTTCTTATTTCGTGGTTGTTCTAGGGTTGACAGTATGCATGCTTAATTTATCATTGTCTACTTTCGAATAATAATATACTAAATGGATAATGTAAGTATTCTCCTTTAGTATGCTTACAACAGTATGATTCTCTTTATACCCTGTCATCATTTGTGCCAGTGTTGTTATAACTCTTATATATATGTTACGGACCCCAGGACTACATCATCATCATCGTCTTCATCATCATCATAGTTATGATTGCTTTGAACAATTAATTGATTTTTAAGAAATTAAAAAACAAAAAGTGTCTGTTGTATTTACCCACATAGTTATTTCCGGACTCTTCATTCCTGTATGTAGATCAAAGGTTTTAATCTAGCAGCATTTTACTTCAGCTTAAAGAACTTCTAGAAATAGTTTTTGTAGTACATTTCATATCTACAAATTCTTTCAGCTTTTGTTTGTTTGAAAAAGTCTTTGCTACTTTCTTTGCTTAAAAACTCTGACTTCTGGATTTAACCTTTGGGGTTATTTCTGCTTATCTGCTTATGGTTGGGCTTTTCTAATAGCAGCTGTGTCTACTTTGTTTTCAAAAGAGAATAATAGCAAGAGTTGGAATGAGAGAAAGATGGCCAACAGTTAGAAGATGAAAAGATCTTAGTAAGAGCAATATAAATAGCTTAAAGTAATTGCTTCCTTCTATGAACTCTTTAAACACTTTGTTAACAAACTCTCTAATATTATTTGTCAGAAAATTTTGAACTTTATTTTTCTAATTTGTTAAATGAGAATAACAGTATCTTATAGGATGTTTGTGATTATGAACAATGAATATAAAGCTCTTGCCTTGCTGTACCCATAATAATTAGTTACTCTCAATATTATTTTACAGCTTACGTCTTGTTTGCTTTTAAAAATACTCCTTTATAAATAATAAATATTCTGAAGTCAAGGACTCTTTCTTTTCCCACTGTTAACAACTTTTATCTCCTGTGCATTGTGCAGAGTATCCTGAATATAGCAGGTGCTTTCTTTCTTTTGACCCTTTACCACCTTCATTCTACTTTATTATTTCCAGGCTCTTTTTTTTCATGTCTAGACCTAATGGAGTCTTTTCCTGTCTCATGTTACTCAACATCCACTTATTCATTAACTCACTGTAATATGGCTTCTCCCCTCACCACTCCAATTGAACTATTCTTTCAAAGTTCTGTAGTCATCTATTTGTTAGTAGTCCTAGTAAATCTTAATTTTTGGTTTTCCAGTTTAAGATGATTGTAAATACTATAATATTCAGATTTGCCATCTTATTGGTGAAGAATTAAATTTGCCCACATTGTCCAAAAATGGAATAATCTTAAGGAGTGAATCTTGTTTGGTGTTGATGGTTATTTTGTACATCTGCATACACAGAGGTACTGATGATGATCAGCACTCCTTAGTTGTTGCACTATTCCCGAAGGCTAGGCTCACACCTCCAACACTGTTGCACTGTTTAGCTCAGGCATGTTTTACTGTTTGCCTCAACTTGTCTAAATATAAACTTCCCTCCAAGTTAGAGCTCATTCTCAGCTTTAGTTATCTTATTTAGTAGAACCATTATTTACCTCTGAATTGCATTTGTTTTATAGGGAAGATAGGAATTACCATTGTTGACTGTAAATAAAATGTTTCTAATATTTACAATGCAAATGCAATGCCAAGAAAAAGGGGGAAAATGTTATTTAGGGTCCTATTAAGTAGTTCAGATTAACAGAGGATTTTCCAATGCATCAAAGAAAAGCCAATAAGAGATTGGATATACCTTTAGGAAACAAAATATTATTATTCTTTTCTTATTTTTGAATGAGCCAAACTTTAAACTGTTAAAGAGTGTGTTTTCTGAAAAATAAGTTATTTTATATATAAATTTTAATTTCTTAATAGATAAGAATATATTGTTGTCTTATAACAGTTAAAGTATTTAGATTTTTTCTTAACTATTGTTTAAAGTATCTGTGAATATGGATGGACATTCAAGTATAGAATAGATGTTAGGGGATTTCAACTACAAAATAAACAAGTGTTTCTTATTTAAACAGAGATATAGTAAACATCATGGCTCTTCAGGTTTTTTTCCTTTTTTTTTTTTTTTTAAAACAGCACATTCATACTATAGCTCTACGGCCAAAGTCCCCTTCATAGCAAAAGTGAAATGAATCATTATAATCTGAATACTTAGCTAGTATAAAATTTTAAAATTCTTACTATTGTTATAGTGTATAATTTAATTCTTTTAACCTTTACTTCAATTATTTAAAATCTCAGTTGGCTTCATTAGTATTATTGAGACATATTCATAGTACTATTGAGAAAATTCTACTGTGTTTTACTGAAAATTTATCTTGAAATGTATTCTTTTCTTCTTATGTACTGAATGCTCCTGGGTTTCTCTTTTTTTGGATTTATATATGATTAGAAGATGTTTCTAGTTTTTTCCCCACACTTATTATCTTTTTCCCCAAGTTAGTTTTAGATCCTATTTATCATGTTGGCCAAATTTTAACTTTTACTTTTGCATATGTTTAGAATGTGCTGTTTTGATATATTTTTTTTTTCGGAAATGTTATATTTTTCTTTTCCTTGGGTCTGTAGAATCTTCTTCAGCCTATTTTCTTACTGAAAATTACTTTCCTTTCTCTTATTAAAGCTTTATTGTTTCATTAGAAATTAGTTAAAAGGATAACAGTAGAAATGCCTTGTCTTCTTGGCAGTACTATAGCCAAGCAAAAATTTTATGCTTTTCCCCCTGGGCTATTTTATAAGATTCCCTCGTAATTTAGATATATTTGTGGTCTGATGTTTCTTGCCTTATAAAACAATGAAAACACTGGGTTGCAAAGCAATTTCAGGTTGAATAATTGTTTATCCTGTACGTTTTTATTAAGGTAAATGTTTTAAAGTGGGAGTCATGAAACTATGGCCCATGGGCCTACTGCCTGTTTTTATAAGTAAGGGTTTTTTGAAACACAGCTAAGTATTGTCTGTGGCTGTTTTATCTTATTTTATTTATTTTTTATCGAAATATAGTTGACATACAACATTATGTTAGTTTCAGGTGTACTACTCAGTGATTTGATAATTGTATACATTAGGAAATGATCATCACTATAAGTTTAGTGTTGATCTGTCCCCATACAAAGTTATTACAGAACTATCGACCATATTCTTTATGCTGCATATTACATCCCCATGGCTTATTTATTTTATAACTGGGGGTTTGTACCTCTTAATCCCCTTCACCCATTTTGCCCGACCCCTCACCTTCCTCCCCTTTGGCAACCACCCATTTGTTCTCAGTATCTATGAGTCTGTTTAGGTTTTGTTTTGTTTTTTAGATTAAGTGAGATCATGTGGTATTTGTTTTCTTTGTCTGACTTATTTCACTTGTGTCATACACTCTAGATCTATCCATGTTATTGCAAGTGGCAAGATTTCATTTTTTTTAATGGCTGAGTAATATTCCACTGTGTGTGTGTGTGTGTATACACACACACACACACCACATCTTTTTTATCCATTCATCTATCGATAGACATTTAGGTTGCTTCCATATCTTGGCTATTGTGAATAATGCTCCAGTTAATATTGGGGTGCATATATCTTTTCAAATTAGTGTTTTTGTTTGCTTCAGGCAAATACTCAGTATTGAAATTGCTAGATTATATGGTAGTTTTATTTTTGATTTTTTGAGGAACCTCCATACTGTTTTACATTGTGACTGCACCAATTTACAATCCCATCAACAGTGCACAAGGACTCCCTTTTCTCCACATCCTCACCAACACTTGTTACTTGTTGTCTTTTTGATGATAGTCATTTTGACAGGTATGAGGTGCTATCTCATTGTAGTTTTGATTTGCATTTCCCTGATGATTACTGATGTTGATGAAGAGCCTGCTTTTCCCGATTTTATAGTCTTGCCTCCTGTGTCATAGATTAGTTGACCATATAAATGTGGGTTTATTTTTGTGCTCTCTATTCCATTTACCTAAGTGTCTGTTTTCTGTGCCAGCACCATACTGTTTGGATTACTGAAGCTTTGCAGTATAGTTTGAAACCAGGGAGTATGATACCTCCAGCTTTGTTCTTCCCTCTCAAGACTGTTTTGGCTATTCGAGGTTTTTTGTGTTTCCATACAAATTTTAGATTTATTTATTCTAGTTCTGTGAAAAATGCTATTGGTATTTTGATAGGGATTGCACCGAAAGACACACAGAAAAAAACTTTTGTCCCAGTATCACTGATGAACGTGGATGCAAAATCCCCAACAAAATATTAGCCAACCAAATTCAACAATACATTAAAAGGATCACACAACATGATCAAGTTGGATTTATCTCAGGGATGCAAGGATGGTTTGATATCCACAAGTCCATCAGTGTGACACATCACATTAACAAATTGAAGAATAAAGACCATATGATCATCTCAATAGATACAGAAAAAACTTTTGACAAAATTCAACATTCATTAATGATAAAAGCACTCAACAAAATGGGTATAGAGGGAGTGTACCTCAACATAATAAAGGCCATATATGACATACCCACAGCCAACACCATACTCAGTGGTGAAAAGCTGAAATCATTTCCTCTAAGATCAGGAACAAGACAAAGATGCCCACTCTCATCACTTTTATTCAACATAATATTGGAAGTTCAAGCCATAGCAATCAGACAAGAAGAAGAAATAAACGGAATCAAAATTGGAAAGGAAGAAATAAACCTGTCACTGTTTGCAGGTGACATGATATTATAGGTAAAGAATTCTAAAGAGTCCACCAAACGGTTATTAGAACTAATAAATGAATTCAGTAAAGTTGCAGGTTACAAACTTAATATACAAAAACCTGTTTGTTTCTGTAGACTAATAATGAACTATCATAGAAATGAAGAAAAGAAACCCACTTACAATCGTGTCAAAAGGAATAAAATACCTAGGAATAAATCTAACCAAGGAGGTAAAAGAGTTATACTCTGAAAGCTATATGGCATTGATGAAAGAAATTAAAGATGACACAAATGGCAAGATATACTGTCCTCATGGTTTGGAAGAATTAATATTGTTAAAATGACCTTACTAACCAAGGCAATTTACAGATTCAGTGCAATCCCTGTCTATGGCTGTTTTCATGTTTCAGTGGGCAGTGACAGAATTGAGTAGCTGGGTCAGAGTCTATATGGCTTTGAAGCCTAAAATATATCTGGCTTTTTACAGAAAAAGCTTGCCTACCCTGTTTTAAAGTATATGATCATTTTAAAATTGACATTTAATTTCATTAAAATTAAAAGCAGAAAATAAAAATCGCCTTTTCTAGATTGATTATTATGATAGGAATTTGTATGTTGGTGGTTACTAAATTTAGAGAGCCCACAGACATATATGTTAAGGAAGGAGTTGACGTTTTCAATGTGGACAGTATAGTTATGGTGTATATTTATATTATCTGTATGTTGAAAATTATGATTTAGAAAGGTTGATCTTTATTTAGTGTTAAATTACCAGATACTTTAAGTAATAACCAAATAATTTGAGCACTTAAATAAATGGAGTCTTCCTGAAAAAAAAGTTAATAATGAATGATTAGAAATTAAATTATTAGAATATGTGTGTGTGTGTGTACTTGTGTGTGTGTTTTCATGTGTAGTGTGAGGTGGGAATGTGGCTAGCCAGTTCTCCCTGTACGATTTGAGTGGTCTGTCTTTTCCACTGATTTATATGCCACTTCTGTGGTGTTTCAAGTACTCATATCTATCTGGATCTGTTTCTGGACTCTCTTCCTTCTCTTTTTTTTTTTTTTTTTTTTTTTTTTATTTTTATAATTCTATAATAAATCATGCTGAAGGAGGGGCAGTCTCCCCACTGTCTTTATGTGTTGTGTGTGTGTGTGTGTATTTTGGTATTTATTCATTCATATCTCTCTGTGAGGATCTTAATACGTCTATTTTAAAATCTTTTAAGCATGTTTCAGAAGATTAATTTTATTGTGACTGAATTTCATTGATTTCTTTAGCTATGTTGGCAAAGCATAGTGGTTTGTAAGGTAATTTTGAATAGGAGATCACTATGTCTTTATTTTACCATCTTTTCTTTCTCAACCCTTCCTTTTTTTTGCTCATCTCTTCTAGTCTAGTAGACCATTTACTTCCTCTGGTCTCTAGTCTAGAGCCAGTTCTCATCTTGGCAGTTCAGGGCTCCTGCAGTGTTGATATGGGGTGATGTAGAGTTACTTGTCTCAATTCTCATTTGCAAGGTTTTATCCTTCTGACTCCCTTGCAGTGCAGCTTCATATGAAGTTCTGGGCAGTAGTTGGCAGTAGCTCTTTTCAGCCTCCTTGAAGAGTTGGGAGTTTCACTACATTACTGATTTCAGGTGCTGAGCCTGGTAATGGTCTCCTGCCTTACATAGACCAGTTTCAGTCCTCTTTATTGCCCACCTGCCTTTGCCAGTTTTTGCACCTTGAGCCAAGCTAAAATTTTCTTTTTTTACTTTATTGTTAGCATTACCCCCATCCAGTGTTTCCTGTTATCTAGTCTTCCATATTTTCAGAAGCATAAATCCTTACCTTTCTTTTTTATTGGAAATATGGTAACTTCAAATAGCACTTGTATTTGAATGAGTCCCAAATCTTTGTCTAACTGATTAGTATTTTGATCTTTACTAGTAGATGTTTGGTTCCGTTGTGGACATATATATAGGTGTGAAGTGCCTTCACTGGAGATGCCACATATCTAAAATTGAATCTGCTATTTTACTTTAAAAATTAGATTAAAAAAGTCAATTGGTTATTTTTGGGTAGTCTGGAGCTTAGAGTCTGTCCAGTACAATTCAAGGTCAATCATCTCTCTTTCTACCCTGAAGTTTTAAAAGCTCATTATAGTGTCATTTTGCAAAATTAGAGCAGATATAAAGAGTCTTAGGAGACTGAGAAAATGGTGGCTACATTGACTGAATTAGGATGTAAAGGACAGGGCTTTTTTATTTTTTGTTTTTTCAGGAATGGGGGTTAGGGGAAAGGAACAGAGTCTGTTGTGGAGTTCATGAGTTTTGCTTTAACACTGAGTTTGAGGTGCTAGCATTTAAAAAAATTCTCATTTCTACTTCCTGTATCATTTAATTTCTAAACTTTTATAAAAACCTATTAATAGTTAGTATCTCTTATTTTGCTTTTCATCATATTACCAGGAGATTCTTCTTCCTGAAGTACTTTATCTTGTTAATCTCCTACTCATAAGTTTCATTGACTTGTCAGTATGTAGAAAAAAGCTTAAATATTTTGGACTGATACTCATGTTAGAGACCATTTGCTCTAGCTTCTTTTTACAGCCTAATATTTCATTTCTCTCTATTTTACCTAGATTGGACTACTTATTCTCTTTTCAGTGACATGTGTGCTTTCTTCTTTCCTCCTTTTTTTTTTTTTTGTTCAACCTCCCTCTTTTTTTTTTTTGCAGGGCCCAGTCTTTTCAAACCATGTCCTTTGTGATGTTTTCCTGACTACTGTAGCTCACTGTGATCTCTCCCTTCTCAGAATATATGGCGCTTAGTACTCTATGTTTAGTTGGCCTTCTCTCATCTGGAGGCAATAGAGCAATGTAGGTAGGATTGTGCCATTTAGTAGCAGTGTGATTTTGACCCATTTAATCTCTTTATGCCTCGTGTCCTCATCTTTAAATGGGGATCTTCTTTTATGGGTAATAGTGTCTACTTCATAGAGTTGTTCAGAGAATTAAGCGATGTGAATGTAATGTCAGTAGTACATGACCCATTGGAAGTGCCATAAAAAAATTTTTTTTTTCTGTGTGTCTCTTTTCCTCTCTGCCTGCCATTCTTCTTTCTTCCCTTTCTCTCTGCTTTCCTTTCATCAGTAATAATGCGAGGGACATTTCTATCAGATGTATCTGGGCATTCATCCCAGCTCTTTTACTTCGTACCTTTTTGACCTTAGAACCTCTTAAGCCCTAATTTCCTCCTCCTCCTTAAAGTTCTGGCACCTATAAATGCTCAATAAATTTCACTGTTTTTTTGGTGTGTGTGTGACATATGTAATAGCTGACTAACTTGAATTGCTCTTAACCTTTTTATGCATATAAGTATTGTTCCTCAAGTAGGTAAAGTAAAGCTACCAGAATAAGGGTACCATCTATTTATACTCCCTATTTTCTCTCAAAATGCCTGACACATACTTTTTTTTAAAAAAAAAAATCAGGTGTTCCTTGAGGGAAGTTACACATATAAGAAAACAAAGTGCAGTTTTATTAATCGGTTCACACACCCAGTCCCCCCGCAGTGAATTTTGGTAAATATTAGATGGTAGAATGTGGCTTAGGCCAGAATGCCTCTGTATATACTTTTGTTCTCTCCTTCCTTAATTTCTGCCCATTTCACCTTCCAAATCTAAGGGTGGGTCTAACCACTTCAATTCAGTGGTTTAAAAACAGGGAAGGAGAGGTTGGCAATATGATATATACCTACTGATACGAAGGAAAGGGGTGTCATAGGCAATAATGAAGAACAAATTTTTTCTAACATATGGTGCTATTAACCAGCATGGTTTGATTGTTCTCTGGCTGGGCAGTATCCTGGGTTAGGTGGCTAGCTGTGGGTGTGAAAAGAAGGCAGAGGAGAGATGGCTAGTGATTGCATCATCTGGGGAACATGGCTCTGGTCCTGTTACTGAGTAACATGGATCTCAGGGATAGAAGAGTGGCTCCATCACACAGGTGTTTACAGTTAGTACAGTGATCTCTTTCATTATTAAAATGTAGCCTAATACATCTTAGTGTATGTTAAGCTTTGGCCTGTCAGGTTAACTATTCCTGCATTTGGGAGGTTCAAGTAAAAGAATGCAAGGGAGCATAAGCTCTCTTTTCTTCTTCCCCAGCCTATCATAGTCCCTCATCCTCACCCTTGATGGGAGAGAAGATGGAAGCAGCCTCCTCTGTGGGCTTAAGCTGATGTGTGAAGGGGTTGGGGGCATACACTCCTTTACTGGAGTGGCTTGGCATTTTTTTTTTTTTTATGGCTAAAATTAAGTTTATTAATATTGCTGTCAGGGTAGAGGGGTTCCAGAGATTCCCATTTTTACCACAAAAGGTAGTGTTTTGTTTTTTCTGGCTCACTCTCCAGTTGTACCTCTGCGTTGCTGACTTGACTTGGCTCTCTGACTCTCCGAAGTAGAGTTACCTTTAGAGATTCTTTATTGCATCTATTGCCGTTATACCTGCTTCTGGAGGGGATAGAGGTGAATGTCTCCAAGGGCTTTGTAGCGGTTCGTTTCCAAGGCCCTCACACTCTGTTCAGGAGCTTTTGGTGACCAGAGCTTCCAGGTGAACCTTAGTCCTTCTCTGCTTGCCAGGTTTGGTGCCACACGGCTGAAGAGCATAAGGCACATCGCTTCTTCTGTCTTTCGTTTTCTCCTTCTTCAACTCTTTCTTACTTTTAACCTTTGTTTTTAAACAAGGACTTTGAACGATTCAGTCACCTGTTTTAAGTTTTGTCCTCAACCTTATTCATACTATTGTGAATCTGGGAGCTGATGGTTTTCCAGTTTTAGTTTACTAGCCCTGTGAGGGCTCAGGTGAAAAGTATGTAACATGATCCCATGATCAGTCATTATGAAAGTAATGGGTCTGTTTACATACAGTGTTTGCCATGTTTTCCCTCTGTTAGGAACTTTTGTAAGGAAATGACATTCTTGCTTGTTTCATGAGGAGCAAAGGGCAGTATTTTCAGAAATAGCTATGTGGTCCCCAAGAGACAACATTCTTTTGCCATGAAATCTACTTACCAGACATTTTGGAAAAATTGTATCCTAAATCAGAAAGCTATAACTGTAATGTGTTTGGGGTTAAAAATTATCTCAAAACATTTTAGCTGGTATGTTTGAGAACAGAGTTACTTTTATTAGAAATTAGAGGCTTTCAATGAATTAAAATGTGTAATAGTCCAAAGTGATGCATACTGGTTAAAAGCAGATGATGAACTCAAACTAATGGTGGAAATAATTCCCGTTTTAATAGTAAATATTATAACTGTTGTTTTGCTTTATTTTTTAAAATTTAATTTAGTTGGGGCAGGATTTGAATGGAAGCTCACTTAATTGATGCAATTAAAATGTAATTGAAATGAAAACAAGTCAAAATTATCAAAAGGATTATTTTCTAATTATAATACATATGCAACCATAATTTCCTAACCAGAATTAAGAAAGAAATGTTTGCACATTTGGTAATGTTTGTTTCATAGTACATATTCCTGTGGGTACCATGATTAATGCCCATTTTTAAGGCACACTGAAATTTCAAGTTTATTAAAATTTTTGTTTAAGCAAATAAAGTTATTTAGTTTGTTTTTCTTTTAAATGATAAAAATGTGTAGTTTGTAGGGAACTTTATTCAGTTCTTTTTTTTAAACTATTTGAAAACTCATATTTAGTCTATGCACTTTACCCTTTTTTGCTGCTAATAACTTTTTAAAAATAAAATAACTTGTTCTTTCTTTTGCTTTAAAATGTTTGTCATCTCGTGTATGCCAGATTTATTGGACTGCAGTAGTTTTAGTGCATTTTGGCTGGAATGTTTATTATGACATCACTATAATCTATATACAGTATGTGATTTCAGATGGTTTCAGTGTTAAATATTTTCATAATTATGCTAGTTTTGGCAGTTCACTTGGAACTTTTTCACATCTCTTTAATGAATATGTTTTACTTCTGGGCTTTTGAGACAACCATATGTTTCAAAAATTAATAGTGTGCTTTTAATGTTAACATTGTGCAGAAGTGTGTGACTACAGACATTTTTAAGGATCTAAGTTGAACTAAAAGTAATTACAGTAAGGTCTTATTCACAGTAGTAGTCTTTTAGTATTTGGAGACTATAACATCCCCCAAAATAACAGAAGATGTCATTATAAAGATTGAATAGTGAAGCTGTTTTGTGGAATGAAATGCTGTGAAGTTTGTTTTTTATTAACTTAAACATAAATTCATGTAAAAATTTCCTTTATTGTTTGTTACAGTAAATTTTTAACTCTTTGTTGTAATGAAGTTTCAAACAGAAATTTTTTCTTTTGCTAATATATCACACTAGCATCTGAAGCCATGCTATATTGTAAAAGATTCATCTTTTATTATTGTATAATCCTCTTAGTGTGGTAGTGAATAAGAATTTTTGTGTCCTAAAGGAGGTCCTATCATTGTTCTTATTTGCCTCTAGTACCCTATTAGAATGGTAAATTTAGTGGGTATCCTTCTTTTTGTTCTTGAAATTTTCTCTTCAAATATATAAAAGAGAAAAACTAAATTTATCACGATTCTTTTAAGCATTATGAAATAGTTTTATTGTTGATTAATGAATTGATGGTGCACAGTACACCATCTGTTTCCCTTTGTGTTGGAGAGATGTTTGATCTCTGCCTCCTCATATGCATCTCTCATTCAAGCAGAATGTGCTCTTTTATCCCCCCAAAAGGAATAAGATGATGTCAGATGCTTTTACCTCGTTTTACTACCTCATCTATTTCCTCCTTGTAATATCCATCTTCTTGAAAGAGCAATCTATGTTTATTTTTTCCATCTTAACTTGTTATTCACCCTTTGAACTACTCTTTTACTTCTTCCACTCCTGTCCCTCTACTGCAATTACTAAATGTCCTTTTTTTTTTTTCTTTGGTTATTGGCACCCCCTGTCCTAATTACCAAATTTTAAGTGTTAACATCTCTGTGGTTCTTAATGTGACCTCATTTTTATTGAACTGGTCTATGCCTTTAGCTTCTGGTATTGTTCTCCCATCTTAAACATTGTATACTGTGGCTTTTTTTTTGACTAATCATTATTCTTGCATGTGCTGTTTATAGTTTTCCCCCTATTTAGCCTCCAATCTTAACCTAAAACATTCCTACACTCAGTTTTAACGGCCTCATCTCTCTAGTTCTTCCAAATAGAATGACTCTTTGTGTTCCTATTACTTGAAAACAAACAAAAAAGTACTCTTGTAGACTGGTTATATATGTTTTAAATAGATCCTGAAATCTTTGAGAACAGATATTATATCTAATTTGCCTTTGTGAATCCAGCAATTAACACATAAAAACATTATATAAATGTTTGTTGAATCAAGTCAAGAAAAGAGTACTCATTTGCATTGTATAAATTTCAAAAATATGTATGAGTTTTTTGAAGTTTTTATGTTATCCATATCAAAACCCAGTTAAACCTTATATCTAATCTGAACAATATTCAATTCAGTGAACAGTGTTAAATAGGATGCCAAGAATTCTGAGGATGATTAAGATTAATCATTAAAGGTGATTAAAAAGACAGCTTGGATTCTTAATTTAACTCACAAAATAGTAAGGGTCTTAACATATAAACAAATAGGGGAATATTAAGACCCTTTCCATTTATTTTGCATTTTCAAATGGAAAATGTTTAAAAGCTTCCATTGAATTGTCTTCTTTTGCTAAAACCATATGTAAGAATTTTTTTTGACATTATCAAGTGGTTTCTTTTGATACCAACTAAAGAAATAGACAATTTATGATTTTAAACTACTACTTATTTTTAAAATGGTGTTTAAGAATGCAAATTATGAAAAATTTTGGTTACATAGATTTTTAGAGCTAAAAAAAAAAACCTGAAGAGTCTATCTTATCACATTTTAGTAACCTGCATACATTCAACAAAACTATTTAAAATTCTTGAATGGTGACTGATAATTTTCTTTCTTCAAAATAAAAATAGGATGACCATGAAAGCTGTGGTTCTAATTCTACCAACCGTAGTACTACTGAGAACACAAAATCATCAGTAAAACCCCGAAGAATTCAGCAGGCTGCTCCCACAGATCCTGATTTGCCACCAGGTAACTTCTTTTTTATTTTTAATTTTGGTTTATTTTTGGCTGCGTTGGGTCTTTGTTGCTGTGCGTGCGCTTCTCATTGCCGTGGCTTCTCTTGTTGTGGAGCATGGGCTCTAGGTGCACGGGTTTCAGTAGTTGCAGCACGTGGGCTCAGTAGTTGCATCACGCAGGCTTCAGTAGTTGTGACGCACAGGCTTAGTTGCTCCATGGCATGTGGGATCTTCCTGGACCAGGGCTCGAACCCGTGTCCCCTGCATTGGCAGGCGGATTCTTAACCACTGCACCACAAAGGAAGTCCCGCCACCAGGTAACTTCTAAGGGCATTGATAAAACCAGAATTTTGATTGTTATTAATCATTGTTGTAGCCCTTTGTAGAATATATATTTTCCATATTTTTTAGTGTCATAAAGTATTTAAAATATATGTACATTTGCTGCATGACATCAGAACAGATTGAAAGACATTTGTGAGGGCTCTGGACTCATTCAAGTTTTAATGCTCTTTTGCCCTAGGTTTATTCCTTAAGTTTCTTTCTTTCTTTGTTTTTTCTATTTACTCCTTTATTTAAGATTAAAAGGTGGGTGACTGAATGACAGTTACTTGAATATATTTTTGTCTTAAAATTTACTCATCTGTAAGTATAGGAATCACTGATCTAAACAACAAAATAACACAGATCATTTCAGACAGCTTCCAATCTCCAGATTAAAAGCTTCATCACTTCAATTATATATGTAATTCCTTTCATTTCTTTTCTCATAGATTCTAATCATCTCTTGAGGACGATTAAAGGACAAATCCCAATAATTAATACATTGTTCTTACTTTGCTGCTGTTTGTCCCTATGCATGTGATCATATATCAGGACCCCTTCCCTTAAATTTTTCCTAGATTAAAGGTCAGGAATCAAATACATCTTCATGGAACACTAGTGCACATCTGATGCTTTTAACAGCGTTTCACATTAAATAAAAAGGAGACATATTGTTCTGGGTAAGATAAGCACTCATTACATCATTAAGTTAAACAATAGTCTTATCATTGTATAAAAAGTTCCCAGATAGCACAGGGAGATCAGCTCGGTGCTTTGTGACCACCTAGAGGGGTGGGATAGGGAGGGTGGGAGGGAGGGAGATGCAAGAGGGAAGAGATATGGGAACATAGTATATGTATAACTGATTCACCTTGTTATAAAGCAGAAACTAACACACCATTGTAAAGCGATTATACTCCAATAAAGATGTTAAAAAAAAAAAAAAAGTTCCCAGAAATTTAAGTTAGCTCTGTATTGCTTGAAATGTTTGTATAATAGTTGCAGTCTTTTCCATGTGGCGATTTTGCAGAGCGAAGTGTCAGTGAAGGTATTTCATTCTTTTTCTGTTTCTGTTTGTTTCTTCATCACACTCACAATCTTATAGTTATTTGTTGTCATCAGGGAAACAGAGAAGAGGGATGGAAGTCAGCTCTTCTTGGGGACTCAGGACTTTCTTCCTTAGTTATATTAGTTCCAGTACCTAAAAGGTGGATCCCAATCCTGTTTTCACTCACAGAGAACTCTGAAAATATGCTAATTTATCTGATGCAAAATCAACACCTAAGGAGACCCAAATCTTTTTTTACATTTTAAGATGATAACTGGGAATTTTTAAAAAAAATTTTTATTGGAGTATAGTTGCTTTCTTACATGCGCTACAAGCAAAGACTTGCCTCTTACTCTACTTGTAGTCTCTTTGTTCCTCTTGCTTCTTGATAAACAAAGGAAACTGAAATTTTTATTTATCTGGAGGAGTAGTGGCTTACAAATAACAGTTCCTTGATAAATGTTTAATGAAGGAAAAAAACCAATAATTGTTACATGTCAGCTCTGTGGCCAAAGTGCATTGCTGCCTTTTTACAGTTAATAGTTATCAGTCACTTCTCTTTCGATTTTATTTATCCATTACTTCTTTTTTTTGAGGTATAGCTGACATTGGTATACACTTGTTTTCTGCCCCAAAGGTTTGTAAGCTGGTTTCAACCTAAGTTCAACTCAATTTCAAAACTGTTAATTTTTGACAGTCTTCTGGCACCATCTACTTTACTTGTAAGAGGTTGCCATTAGGTACATCATTTCATAGCCCTCCTCCTTCAAATATAGGTTCTAAATTACATTTGAATTGAACATATTTAACTGGTGTTATATGCTGATGCTTTGTGTTCTTAAGAACTTTACCTAACAGATCTCAGTATTCTCTCTGGCCTTAGAATAAATAGATTAATTGCTATGGATGGAGAAGGTGCCAGAAGAAGTTATTTTACTTCTGAATATTTCTAATTCTACTTAGAGTAGTTATGATGGTTAAAGAGCTTTCTAAATTCTTTTCATAATTATTAACTCCTTGGGAGAAATCCCTGGTGAATATAATTAAGCTGTAAATTAAACTATAGCTTATTCTTATTTATGAAATGGACAACCCCTTTACCCTCCAAATTTCTGACTACATATCCCCTTAAAACTTCCTAAGCCAGCTCATTGTATACAACTCTCTCCATCAATATCCTGGCAAAGAATAATCAGTTTTAGGTTTAACTGTTGAGTCTTATTACATTTTTTTTTTCTTTTAAGAAAGAACTTGTTTAAGAAAAATTTAAGCTTTTGTCAGTTGTTGATTTCACAGATTAAAAATCTTCTGTGGGCTAACTTGCATGTACTCAAAACAGGTCCCAGACTTTTAATGATTCTTTAGAGACTGTATTGGAATTGATACTGATATTCAGGATTGGGAGAACTGACCTATTTTTAGGAGCATAAAACATAAAAATAAACGTAACATAAAACATCCTATTTTTAGTGGCATAAAACAGAGCTGTGTTCTACTGAACTACTTGAGGTAGCTTTTGGATTAACAGGTGCTTTTCTGCCTTACCTAACAGGACTCATATCCTCTTTTATGCTGTGACAAAAATCACAGTTAAAGGAGTTGCTTTAGGAAGTAACTGAACTTGATGGACAATTACCGGAAGGCAGAGCAGCTAATCTTAATATTGCCAAAGGAAAAAAAAGGGATAATTTGACAGTCCAGTTGGATAATGGTAAATCATTTTATTTCAGGATTAACTCATATGGTTATTTGAGGACTCATTTCTGGCAATGTTATCTTACCTGGAAAGAACCTATATTAAGGTTCTTTCATGGTAGAGATGAATTCCCATTCTCAAAATTTTCTAGGGCAAAGTTATCTCTTCCAGCATCTGTGGTTATAATTTTGGAGTTCAAACATTTACATAGATTCAGAGATACTTTTTGAGAAAAGTTTTGGTGTTGCGAATAGTTGTTTGTTCTATATCTTGAAGGATGGGCACCCCTCTAATAGGAAAGAAACACAAGTCGATATCTCATATTTTCTTTGCAATTTCTGGTCTTGTTATCTGGAACAGTCTCTTTTAGATTATGCATCCTGACCACTGAGTGCATTGTGAAAGCAATTTAGTGGGTCATGGCAAGCATTTAAAAAATATGTAGCATAGAATAGAAAACCACATAATGTGGGGCATGTAGCAAAGGTTAATCATATTTCAAGAAACTTATGCGTATATGTGTGCTTTGCTGGGTTATGATGTAATATTTCTTACTGGGAGAGAGGTCAAAAGAGTTTGAATCTGACTGATTTAAACCATACACATTTTCTTTCAGTTAATGATATATAGGCCAGAACCTTCAATTACTTTTAATAACAGTTTTGAATTGTGGGCCTAGGATATTCAGTAAGATATGTTGACAATTCCTGTTTAGAGAGAAAGTTTAAGGATGTTTCATTTATTTCTTTCTTCATTCATGCTTTCCTCAGTATTCTCTGTACTTTATCTAGCTTAGAAGTGAGATTACTTCTAAGCTACATACCTGGATTATTTAGTCCTATGCTCTCTGAAGTGTACAACCTTTGGTTTTGTTGAAGGTCATTGTAAGAAGCCAGCCTTTTGTGGGCTGCTTCTGCATTTTCTCTAAAATGGCTTTAAGGGTATTGTCCTTTAATTTATTCAGGAACTCTTAATTAACGGATATGTTTTTTCTTGTTAAATATTTTTTCATTAAAGTTTTTTTCTACTTATTTGCTAGGAAGCTCAGATAAATTTTGTGTTCTAATGCGTAGCTTCCTCTTTCTTGATTTTGTCATGTAATTATCTCTTCCCTTTTTTTCTCCTTACCCTTTTACTCAGAATATATGTATTGGGTTGGCCAAAAAGTTACTTTGGTTTTTAAGCAAAAATAAATGACACATTTTTCATTTTCACCAAGTACTTTATTGACCAACGTATTCACAGTTTTGTTCCACTATGTTCTGCCATTTTCCAGGCTACTTCATAATTCCATCTTCCCAAAACTTTTTATCTTTTTGAGCAAAGAACAGTCTTCTAGGGAATTGAAATTTTTTCCATTAAGAGAATTTTATAAAGCCCGAAATGAATGGAAATCCGAAGGTGCAATGTCTGGTGAATATGGTGGATGAATCAGAACTTCCTAGCTAAGCTGTAACAGTTTTAGTCTGGTCATCAAAGAAACACGCGGTCTTGCATTATCCTAATGGAAGATTATGCGTTTTCTGTTGACTAATTCCGGATGCTTTTCATCGAGTGCTGCTTTCAGTTGGTCTAATTGGGACCAGTACTTGTTGGAATTAACTGTTTGGTTTTCCGGAAGGAGCTCATAATAGAGGAGCTTCCAATCCCACCATATACACAACATCACCTTCTTTGGATGAAGACTGGCCTTTGGTGTGGTTGGTGGTGGTTCATTTTTCTTGCCCCATGATCTCTTCCGTTCCACATTATTGTACAGTATTCACTTTTCATTGATTGTCAGAATTTGTTTTAAAAACGGAACGTTTTCGTTACGTTTCAGTAGAGAATCACATGGGGAAATATGGTCAAGAAGGTTTTTTTCATGCTCTCACTCCCTCTTGCGAGAACACCAGAATCACAACTAGCTGCTGGAAAATCATCGATAGGAGGACACTGGAACTCACCAAAAAAGATACCCCACATCCAAAGACAAAGGAGAAGCCACGGTGAGACGGTAGGAGGGGTGCAATCACAGTAAAATCAAAGCCCATAACTGCTGGGTGGGTGACTCACAGACTGGAGAACACTTATACCACAGAAGTCCACCCACTGGAATGAAGGTTCTGAGCCCCACGTCAGGATTCCCAACCTGGGGGTCTGGCAACGGGAGGAGGAATTCCTAGAGAATCAGACTTTGAAGGCTAGTGGGATTTGATTGCAGGACTTTGACAGGACTGGGGGAAACAGAGTCTCCACTCTAGGAGGGCACACACAAGGTAGTGTGTGCATCGGGACCCAGGGGAAGGAGCAGTGACCCCATAGGAGACTGAACCAGACCTACCTACTAGTGTTGGAGGGTCTCCTGTGGAGGCAGTGGGTGGCTGTGTCTCACCGTGAGGACAAGGACACTGGCAGCAGAAGTCCTGGGAAGTACTCCTTGGTGTGAGCTCTCCCAGAGTCCGCCATTAGCCCTACGAAAGAGCCCCGATAGGTTCCAGTGTTGCGTCGCCTCAGGCCAAACAACCAACAGGCAGGGAACCCAGCCCCACCCATCAGCAGACAAGCGGATTAAAGTTTCACTGAGCTCTGCCCACCAGAGCAACAGCCAGCTCTACCCACCACCAGTCTCTCCCATCAGGAAACTTGCACAAGCCTCTTAGAGAGCCTCATCCACCAGAGGGCAGAAAGCAGAAGCAAGAAGAACTACAATCCTGCAGCCTGTGGAACAAAAACCACATTCACAGAAAGATAGACAAGATGAAAAGGCAGAGGGCTATGTACCAAATGAAGGAACAAGATAAAACCCCAGAAAAACAACTGAATGAAGTGGAGATAGGCAACCTTCCAGAAAAAGAATTCAGAATAATGATAGTGAAGATGATCCAGGACCTCAGAAAAAGAATGGAGGCAAAGATCGAGAAGATGTAAGAAATGTTTAACAAAGATCTAGAAGAATTAAAGAACAAACAAACAGAGATGAACAATACAATAACTGAAATGAAAAATACACTAGAAGGAACCAATAGCAGAATAACTGAGGCAGAAGAACGGATAAGTGACCTGGAAGACAGAATGGTGGAGTTCACTGCCATGGAAGAGAATAAAGAAAAAAGAATGAAAAGAAGACAGCTGAAGAGACCTCTGGGACAACGTTAAATGCAACAACATTCGCATTATAGGGGTCCCAGAAGGAGAAGAGAGAGAGAAAGGACCAGAGAAAATATTTGAAGAGATCATAGTCGAAAAATTTCCTAACGTGGGAAAGGAAATAGCCATCCAAGTCCAGGAAGCACAGAGAGTCCCGTACAGGATAAACCCAAGGAGAAACACGCCGAGACACATAATAATCAAATTGGCAAAAAATAAAGACAAAGAAAAATTATTGAAAGCAGCAAGGGAAAAACGACAAATAACATACAAGGGAACTCCCATAAGGTTAAGAGCTGATTTCTCAGCAGAAACTCTGCAAGCCAGAAGGGAGTGGCATGATATGCTTAAAGTGATGAAAGGGAAGAACCTACAACCAAGATTACTCTACCCGGCAAGGACTTCATTCAGATTTCGATGGAGAAATCAAAAGCTTTACAGAGAAGCAAAAGCTAAGAGAATTCAGCACCACAAAACCAGCTCTACAACAAATGCTAAAGGACAATCTTTAAGTGGGAAACACAAGAGAAGAAAAGGACCTACAAAAACAAACCCCCCAAAATTAAGAAAGTGGTAATAGGAACATACATATCGATAATTACCTTAAACATGAATGGATTAAATGCTCCAACCAAAAGACACAGGCTTGCTGAATGGATACAAAAACGAGACCCATATATAGGCTGTCTACAAGAGACCCACTTCAGACCTAGGGACACATACAGACTGAAAGGGAGGGGATGGAAAAAGATATTCCATGCAAATGGAAACCAAAAGAAAGCTGGAGTAGCTATACTCATATCAGATAAAATAGACTTTAAAATAAAGAATGTTGCAAGAGACAAGGAAGGACACTACATAATGATCAAGGGATCAATCCAAGAAGAAGATATAACAATTATAAATATATATGCACCCAACATAGGAGCACCTCAATACATAAGGCCACTGCTAACAGCTATAAAACAGGAAATCAACAGTAACACAATCATAGTGGGGGACTTTAACACCTCACTTACACCAATGGACAGATCATCCAAAATGAAAATAAATAAGGAAACAGAAGCTTTAAATGACACAATAGACCAGATAGATTTAATTGATATTTATAGGACATTCCATCCAAAAAACAGCAGATTACACGTTCTTCTCAAGTGTGCACGGAACATTCTCCAGGATAGATCACATCTTGGGTCACAAATCAAGCCTCAGGAAATTTAAGAAAAGTGAAATCATATCAAGCATCTTTTCTGACCACACGCTATGAGACTAGAAATGAATTACAGGGAAATAAACATAAAAAACACAAACACATGGAGGCTAAACAATATGTTACTAAATAACCAAGAGATCACTGAAGAAATCAAAGAGGAAATCAGAAAATACCTAGAGACAAATGACAATGAAAACACGATGATCCAAAACCTATGGGATGCAGCAAAAGCAGTTCTAAGAGGGAAGTTTATAGCAATACAATCCTACCTCAAGAAACAAGAAAATCTCAAATAAACAACCTAATCTTACACCTAACTGAACCAGGGAAAGAACATACAAAACCCAAAGTTAGTAGAAGGAAAGAAATCATAAAGATCAGCGTGGAAATAAATGAAATAGAAACAAAGAAAACAGTAGCAAAGATGAATAAAACTAAAAGCTGGTTCTTTGAGAAGATAAACAAAACTGATAAACCATTAGCCAGACTCATCAAGAAAAAGAGGGAGAGGACTCAAATCAATAAAATTAGAAATAAAAAAGGAGAAGTTACAACAGACACCGCAGAAATACAAAGCATCCTAAAGGACTACTACAGGCAACTCTGTGCCAATAAAAAGGACAACCTGGAAGAGATGGACAAATTCTTAGAAAGGTATAACCTTCCAAGACTGAACCAGGAAGAAATAGAAAATATGAACAGACCAATCACAAGTAATGAAATTGAAACTGTGATTAAAAATCTTCCAACAAACAAAAGTCCAGGACCAGATGGCTTCACAGGTGAATTCTATCAAACATTTAGAGAAGAGCTAACACCCATCCTTCTCAAACTCTTCCAAAAAATTGCAGAGGAAGGAACACTCCCAAACTCGTTTTATGAGGCCACCATCACCCTGATACCAAAGCCAGACAAAGATACTACAAGAAAAGAAACTTACAGACCAATATCACTGATGAATATAGATGCAAAAGTCCTCAACAGAATACTAGCAAACAGAATGCAACACCACATTAAAAGGATCATACACCATGATCAAGTGGGATTTATCCCAGGGATGCAAGGATTCTTCAATATATGTAAATCAGTCAATGTGATACACCATATTAACAAATTGAAGAATAAAAACCATATGATCATCTCAGTAGATACAGAAAAAGCTTTTGACAAAATTCAACACCCATTTATGATAAAAACTCTCCAGAAAGTGGACATAGAGGGAACCTACCTCGCCCTAATAAAGGCAGTATACCACAAACCCACAGCAAACATCTTTCTCAATGGTGAAAAACTGAAAGCATTTCCTCTAAGATCAGGAACAAGAAAAGGATGTCCACTCTCACCACTATTATTCAACATAGTTTCGAAGTCCTAGCCATGGCAGTCAGAGCAGAAAAAGAAATAAAAGGAATACAAATTGGAAAAGAAGAGGTAAAACTGTCACTGTTTGCAGATGCAATGATACTATACATAGAGAATCCTAAAGATGCCACCAGAAAACTACTAGAGCTAATCAATGAATTTGGTAAAGTTTCAGGATACAAAATTAATGCACAGAAATCTCTTGCATTCCTATACACTAATGATGAAAAATCTGAAAGAGAAATTAAGGAAACACTCCCATTTACCATGGCAACAAAAAGAATAAAATACCTAGGACTACACCTACCTAGGGAGACAAAAGACCTGTATGCAGAAAACTATAAGACACTGATGAAAGAAATGAAAGATGATACCAACAGATGGAGAGATATTGGAGTGGAAGAATCAATACTGTGAAAATGACTATAGTATCCAAAGCAATCTACAGATTCAATGCGATCCTTATCAAATTGCCAATGGCATTTTTTATGGAACTAGAATAAAAAATCTTAAAATTTGTGTAGCGACACAAAAGACCATGAATAGTCAAAGCAGTCTTGAGGGAAAAAATCGGAGCTGGCGGAATCAGACTCCTTGACTTCAGACTATACTACAAAGCTACAGTAATCAAGACAGTATGGTACTGGCACAAAAACAGAAACATAGATCAATGGAACAAGATAGAAATCCCAGAGATAAACCCACGCACCTATGGTCAACTAATCTATGACAAAGGAGGCAAGGATATACAATGGAGAAAAGACAGTCTCTTCAATAAGTGGTGCTGGGAAAACTGGACAGCTACATGCAAAAGAATGAAATTAGAACACTCCCTAACACCATACACAAAAATAAACTCAAAATGGATTAGAGACCTAAATATAAGACTGGACACTCTAAAACTCTTAGAGGAAAATATAGGAAGAAAACTCTTTGACATAAATCACAGCAAGACCTTTTTTGATCCACCACCTCGAGTAATGAAAATGAAAACAAAAATAAACATTGGGACCTAATGAAACTTCAAAGCTTTTGCACAGCCAAGGAAACCATAAACAAGACAAAAAGACAACTCTCAGAATGGGAGAAAATATTTGCAAATGAATCAACGGACAGAGTATTAATCTCCAAAATATATAAACAGCTCATGCCGCTCAATATTGAAAAAACAAACAACCCAATCCAAAAATGGGCACAAGACCTAAATAGACATTTCTCCAAAGAAGATATACAGATTGCCAACAAACACATGAAAGGATTCTCAACATCACTAATCATCAGAGAAATGCAAATCAAAACTACAATGAGGTATCACCTCACACCAGTCAGAATGGCCATCATCAAAAAATCTACAAACAATAAATGCTGGAGAGGGTGTGGAGAAAAGGGAACCTTCTGGCACTGCTGGTGGGAATGTGAATTGATACAGCCACTATGGAGAACAGTATGGAGGTTCCTTAAAAAACTAAAAATCGAATTACCATATGATCTAGCAATCCCACTACTGGGCATATACCTAGTGAAAACCATAATTCCAAACGACATGCACCCCAGTGTTTATTGCAGCACTATTTACAATAGTCAAGTCATGGAAACAACCTTAGAGCCCATCGACAGATGAATGGATAAAGAAGGTGTGGTACATATATACAGTGTAATATTACTCAGTCATAAAAAGGAACGAAATTGGGTCATTTGTTGAGACGTGGATGGATCTAGAGACTGTTATACAGAGTGAAGTAAGTCAGAAAGGGAAAAACAAATATCGTATATCAACGCATATATGTGGAACCTAGATAAATGGTACAGATGAACTGGTTTGCAGCGCAGAAGTTGAGACACAGATGTACAGAACACACGTATGGACACCAAGGGGGGAAAGCTGCTGGGGGGAGTGGTGGTGGTGGTGGTGGGTGATGAATTGGGCGATTGGGATTGACATGTATACACTGATGTGTATAAAATGGATGACTGGGGCTTCCCTGGTGGCGCAGTGGTTGAGAGTCTGCCTGCGAATGCAGGGGACACGGGTTCGAGCCCTGGTCTGGGAAGATCCCACATGCCGCTGAGCAACTAGGCCCGTGAGCCACAATTGCTGAGCCTGCGCGTCTGGAGCCTGTGCTCCGCAACAAGAGAGGCCGCGATAGTGAGAGGCCCGCGCACTGCGATGAAGAGTGGCCCCCACTTGCCGCAGCTGGAGAAAGCCCTCGCACAGAAACGAAGACCCAACACAGCCATGGATAGGTAAATAAATAAATAAAAAGAAAAGAAATGGAAATATTAATAAAAAAAAAATGGATGACTAATAAGAACCTGCTGTATAAAAAAAATAAGTTCAAAAATTTAAAAAAGAAAAAAAAAAGTTTTTTTTTCAGTTAACTTACGTGGAACCCAAACATCAGAGCAATTTACATAACCAAGCTGGTGCAAGTGATTTTAAGTGTTTGATTTGGGTATTTTGAGTATGTTGGCTATCGCCCATGTAGTATAACATTGATTGTTCTCAGTTAATGTCTCGATTTGATCGTTATCAACTTCAACTGGTCTATCCGACCATCGAGCATGGTCCAGCGAGAAATCTCCAGCACAAAACTTTGCAAACCACTTTTGACATGTGCTATCAGTCACAGCACCTTCTCCATACACCGCACAAATCTTTTTTTGCGTTTCAGTTGCGTTTTTACCTTTCTTGAAATAATAGAGCATAATATGCCGAAAATGTTGCTCTTTTCCTTCCATCTTCAGTATTAAAATGGCTACACAGAAATTTACCAATTTTGATAATTTTTTTTAAATGCACGCTGATATGATAGCTGTCACAATACAGTCTAACAAAATTGTTTCAAATGAAGTTAAAGACAACTAAGCACTACTAGAGTCATCTTACGGAAAAGCCAGTTAAAGTTTTTGGCCAACCCAATATATGTATGTACACACACACAGGGTGTAATGGAAATATTTAGGGTATAGATAAATTAAAAATTATGTCGCCCACTGGGTCTGAAGTTGTGACCTAGACATCTTTGATCTTCATCATCTAGCATGGAGGTTAGGAAATATTATCTGTAAAGGGCCAGTTATTAAATATTTTAGGCTTTGCAAGCCATATATTTTCTGTTACAGCTATTCCACTGTTTTTGATGTACTGTGAAATCAGCCATAAACCGTAAATAAACTAATGTTTGTGACTGTGTTCCAATAAAACTTTATTTATAACAACAGATGGCACAGCCTCATTTGGCCAGTTGCGATCTGATACAATGTCTGGTTCATAATAGCCACTTATGTATTTACTGCACTGCATAAAAACTGAACTGCATAAAATCACACAGGGTTTTCAGAGATCGATAATCAGAATCATAGAGTCATTGAAATGTAGAATAAGAAGCTACTTTTGATTTTTCTGGTCTAGCAGTCAGTCTTTTTTGGGACATGGACGCTTGAAAATCTGTTGAAAAAGTTATAGACCCACATAGGCACTTTTAAAATTTGCATGTGACTTTGGGGTATTCACATACTCACTGAAGTCTATCTATAGGCCCCAGCTAAGCCTCTGATCTAGCTTACATTTTGTGGATGAGAAATTGGAAACTTAGATATTTTGGTGCAGATGAGGAATACCTTATATACTTTACAATACCTGTGGTATACATGAGGTATATATTATTAAATTAGTAGTCATTTACTCAAGATTTTGTTTTCTGCAGAAAATATTGAATATGAAATGGAAGGGGTGTGTGTGTGTGTGTGTGTGTGTGTGTGTGTGTGTGTGTGTGTGTGTGTGTTTGCTTAATGCTTGCCACCTTAGGCTGTTAGGGCTTGGTTTTCTGAAAAAAAACTCTTGAAGGGAGTTTAATAATAGTTGGAGAGGTTATCAGATAATTTAAGAATATTTGTAATATATCAGGTGTTCAAGAGTCTGAGCCAAAAATGGCAATGTATTTTTATAGAAGATAGCACAATCATTTCTTGTCTACTTGCCTGTGGGGAAGCTCAGCAATTTAAGCTATCTAATCACTGTTCCTTTCTGGAACATCTAAGAATAGAGAGAACCTTGTTGTAAATGAAAAAGAAATTCAGAGCTTATTTTACCTCTTCTATTTTTATGCTTTTACTGTTTTTAACATTTTCCATTAACAGTTTCAGGAAAAACTTAAAAACAAAAAAACAAAAAACAATGACCAGATGTGTAAGTTAAGTTAAGTGGTGGACACCTTAACATCTAAATTTCAGGGGATTAGCAGGACAAAAGTGTTTATTTTCTTTATGTACCAGTCAAGGCAGTGTTCTATCAGAAGCCCAGGCTCCTTTTATCTTGAGGCTCTGCTATGCCCTACTCATTTGAATTATACTGCTTTCAGCCTCTTTTTTTTTTTTTTTTTTTTTTTTAAACATCTTTATTAGAGTATAATTGCTTTACAATGGTGTGTCAGTTTCTGCTTTATAACAAAGTGAATCAGTTATACATATACATATGTCCCCATATCTCTTCCCTCTTGCGTCTCCCTCCCTCCCACCCTCCCTATCCCACCCCTCTAGGTGGTCACAAAGCACTGAGCTGATCTCCCTGTGCTATGCAGCTGCTTCCCACTAGCTATCTGTTTTACGTTTGGTAGTGTATATATGTCCATGCCACTCTCTCACTTTGTCCCAGCTTACCCTTCCCTCTCCCCGTATCCTCAAGTCCATTCTCTAGTAGGTCTGCAGACCTGCTTTCAGCCTTTTTAAGAGGAGAATCTGGAGAAGACCTATCTACTTCTTAATACCCCCAGGTTGGAGGTGATATATATCCTTCTCAAATTTCATTGAGAAAAACTGTCTTCATGGACGTTATGTATATCTTAGAAGTCATATCTCAGAAACAATTGTACATTCTGGAAGGGGAAGCACAAAATATTGATGGATAGCTAGCCATTTCTGCCATACAGGTGTTCTTTCTCATTAATATATTGATCATTTTAAAAGTATGTTATGCTTTTGTCAATAACCTTCAAGATACCTAACGTGTATATTTTGTTTACAACAGAAAAAGTGATAACTGGAGAGCTTTTATTTCATTCTAATTAGATTGAGTTTCAAAACATTGCTTAGTGGAGGCAGGCTGTTCAGTTCCCCAAATCTTTATTGCTGTATGCTGGAGCAGCTAGTTGAAGGCCATTTTTGCCCTTAGAGAATTAATGGCTTAGTATAGGAGATTTTGTAAACTACTAACTACAGTGCAAAACCAAAGCAAAGAGGAGCTCTAAGGAAGCACAATTAATATTTTTGGGATACTAAAAGGAAGGAGTGGTTATGTCCAGGTGTGTGTGGCTTCTAAAACACAGAGGTAAAATGGAGAGGTAAGAAAAATTGAAAATGAAAAGATGGAAAATGGTATAGTAGACAAGCACTATCCAAAAATAACATAAAGATCAGGCAAAATAAAACTTAAGGCAAAAGCATTGATGGACGTATATAATAGATGCTGAATTATAGTAAAAGGTACTGTTCTCCAAAAAATATATGATGGCTTTGTATGTACCTAACAACCTATCTTTGAAATGTGATAGATCAAGCAGACAAACCCAAACTGGGTCTTTGAATAGCACAATTAACAAGATTGTTTTATAGATACATGTAAAACTCTGCACCCAGCAGATAAGACAGTGTACATTCTTTTGATGCACACATTGCATATGTATAGATGTTGAAAAAGACTTGGTCAAAAAGGAATTCTTGACAAATTTCAAAGAATCATTATCATAAAGACCATCCTCTCTGGCCAGAATACAATTAAATTAGAATAATTACCCATATGTTTGAATTTACTTCTACCATTTTATTATTTGTTTTGTCTTTGTAAGCTCTGATTTTCATTCTTCTATTTCCCCTCTCGTGCTTACTGTTTACTTTTCAGTGTCCTGAAATAGCTGCTCCATACTTTCTTTCCAAGTTTTCTGGCTACCTTCAGTGAGAAAGAGTGGAATGTGCTTACTTCATCTTACCCAGAACCTGGAACCTGTTAACATTTTGATGTACAACCGTTAAGAGACTTTTGTTTCTTTGTGTGTGTGTGCACATACACATATACATTTTTTTTTGTAATTTGTGTTTTTTAATGTTAGGAACATGTTTCAAGGACATTAATTTTTTCACAATGTTATTTTAATCATTGGCATGTATTACATTGTGTAACTGTTCCATAGTTTGTTTAATCAGTCCCTTTTTCTTTGTTATTTAGGTTATTTTTCATTTTCTGTTTTGTAAAATGCTTTAACAAACATACTGGTAGGTAAATCTTTGCACACACCTCTGTTTATTTCCTTAGGAGAAATTCTTATCAACTATAAAATCAAAATTTGTGAGTAATTTTAAGGTTTTGGCATGTGTAACCAAATTATTCCCTGTGAAAAATTTGTTAACAGTATTTTCTAACAAGCACATTTTTGTTCCAATGCTGTTTTTTATTATCAAAAAATATTTATTTGAAACTTTTATAGACGGAAAATGCTGTCATATCTTTTATTGCTAGCTGGAATTATCATTTTTTTAAACCATTTTATTATCTTTTCATTTCATTATGAAGAATAGCAAATTTTTATATTTTGTTAGCTGATCGATATTCAGTATTTTTCAGTTATATCTTTTGGATTTTCTATATAAAAAACAGTCATCTTCATGTAATGGTGATTTTGTGTTCTTCTTGTCAGTACTTACACATATTTCTCTTTTTTACCCTTCCCTAGTTGTTTAGAACTTCTCTGACTGTCTTAAATAATAATGCTGGTAATAAGTATCTTCAACTCACAGCTATTTTCCTTAGCTCCTACAGTAACTGCCCTAAGTTATCTTTTAGTTACCAAAGCTGATGGATTTAAAAAAAAAAAAAATCCTTGTATTATAGAACTTCTCTACTGCATTACCAATAAGGAATCCTTATTCTTAACCTTCTAAATAAGTTTTGTTTTGAAATAATTTCAACCTTACAAAAAAGGCAAGAACATTAGAGAGAACTAACTTTTCCTTTAACTATAAGTTGCCTATATTATGCTGCATAACCCCCCAAAATATTTTACAGCAAAAATTTGATGAGGGAGTTTTTAGGTGCTGTAACCAAGTCATCAACCATGGAATCTCTGTTTTTGAGCAACTTGGCTTCCTAGTGACCATGTTAGGATAAACTGATTGCAAGTACTGTCTGTTTGTAACCCAAGTATTTGCCATACACTATTTAATTTAATCATATCAGATAAATAAATAAGATATAATCTTTGCTCTCTAGGATTTCATAGTTTAACAGAGAAGGTAATTATACATAAACATATACAAATGACAGGCTTATGAGGTAACATAAGCCCAAGAAAAGTGATACAGTCTCCTTAATGTTGATGTGTAGGGTGAGGGACATTGGAGAAGAGGATATGGGGCAGAGGACATTCATACTGGGCCTGAACAAGATGGGAGAATGGACAAAGTGTTCTACACAGAGGGAAGATCATGAGCAAAGTCAATGAAAATTCATAGTGTTTTTTTCTGGCCCTGTGGGCATTAGATGTATGTGTTTGGAGGAATGGGGTTTGTGGGTGGGAGAGAGTTGGATAATAATAAGAATTTCTGGAAAGGTTGACAAGTAGGAGGCTGTTGTTTTAGAGCCATCTAATACGACGTCTTAGAGGTTCTTATCCCGAGTGACCTTGCATTTTCAGATGCTTGTGGAATAGACCTGAATTACTGTTATTTCACTTGAATAGATATATTCCTAGGGAGTCTCTAAATATGGAGTGATGAGAGCTCTTAGATCTGCTCTTTGACGTTTTTCTGTAGCAAACTTTGAACTAAGTTATTATGAGGGATTAAGGAGATAAGGTATCATTTATTCTGTTGGTTAGTTGCTGTTACTTTGGCATTGCGTGTTTTAATAGAAAAACATAAATAGTCTTCTGTAGAAGTAGTTCTTTTTAGATACTTGATTCTTTTACTTTGGTGATTTGGCTTATTCACCTCAGCTTGTATAATGAGAAACTGAAAGAAGATATTAAAAAGTAGATGAAAAATCCATCAGTAGGTTTTCTGTCAGTTACAATACATTTACAGTATTATGTTACTTGGCATTATGTTTTCTCTGGTTCTGTCTCTGAGAGTTTTTTTTTTTCTTCTGGAGCAGGGGAGACAATAAAAACTCATAAACTCTTAAGAGGATTTTATGAATTCTCTATTGATGACAGGTTTTCCAGAAATAGGAAAACCAGTGTTAGTCATGCTTCTTGACTTCTCAGAAACTGTTCATTTTTAACATCTCTCTTGAGTAGTGATAGCATGGGGGGAATATGCATTTTAAGGTTGAACATTTTGATACTTAAAATTTCTTTTGGAAGCGTGATTTGTTAAGCATCATTTTAGCATCTACTCTCGTAAAATATTTGTTCCCTAAATTTATTGATATTTTGTATGTTAATTTTATAGCATATGATAATTGGCACTCTAAAAGCTGCTAATACGAGAAAAACTTGAACTTAGTCATTCTACATTTCTTTTCTATTTGTATCCATTGGTAATGAATGAAGGAGTTGGTTTTTGCAAGCATTTGCCGTTGAATAAATTTAAGTAAGCTTTCTTCTAGCAGGCTTCAGTGTAGGTGTTAACAATGTCAATTGCTGACAGAAGTTGATTCTATTTTGTCAGTAAAGTTCTGGTTTAAAGAATACAAGCAGATAGTTATTTCATGAAATAGCTAAAATTTTAATTAGTTTTTACATAGGTTTTATAGTGGAAAATGCATTTGAATAAAGTTTTTAATCTTTTTCTCCTTTGTCTTTTTAAATGCTGTTTAGGTTTAGTTTCACTTATATTTTCAATTATATTCCTCAATAATATATCTATATACACATTTATTGTGTGAGAAACTTCTGAGATTATGAATTCTCATTATGCTTTATCTGTTTTCTTTCTTTCCCTACTTTTCTCTTTTGTCTTCTTCATTGTGTTCTTTTTCCCCTCTTTCTTTAATACTTTCTATGTTTTCTTCCTCAGTCATATTCTCCCCCCTTCCGTGTTTCAGTATTATACATTAGTAAGTGGAGATCATTGAATCCATTATGATGGTCTTGTTTCTTCTGTCTTTCTTCCTCCAGGCCTCGTTTTTGAATGTCTTTATGGGTATTTAAAGTAGGAAGAGAAAATGGTAGCTGAAAAAAGAACCTTAAAGAAGCTCTTCTTCCTCTTATGTATTGTATAATCAGTATATAGTAACATTGTTTCATTTGGGAAAATGTTTATAAAATAGGCAGAAATCAGACAAAGTACTTGTAGATTAGGATAATCTTTGAATGGGATCTAGACTTATGTTGTTAAAAGGTATGGCTTCTATGGTTTCTCTTCGTATGTGAAACTTCATGATATAGAACTTCTTTGTAATTGTTTTTGTTGGGGTGGATCTGCTACTTATTAGCTGTGTCTCTTTGGCAAGCCTGTTTACTTATCTGAATGTTAGTTTCATCTTTGCAAAATATGATAAACGATACCCATCTTTCACATACATTAAGTTTAGTAACATTTTAAGAATAATTATTTATTGATAGATTTAACTTCTAATTGGATTCTTTTTTCCCCTATTTTATAGGTTACGTGCAGAGTCTGATTAGACGAGTTGTAAATAACGTAAATATTGTTATAAATAATCTTATACTAAAATATGTTGAAGATGATATTGTCCTTTCAGTCAACATCACTTCTGCAGAATGCTATACAGTGGGTGAATTGTGGGATCGTGCATTCATGGATATTTCTGGTGAGTAAACGCCAAGAAGAGTATAGCCTTTTCTATTGTTGAAACAGTTGTCTTGGATTCTAAACCTTTTTTTTTTTTTAACATCTTTATTGAAGTATAATTGCCTTACAATGGTGTGTTAGCTTCTGCTTTATAACAAAGTGAATCAGTTATACATATACAATATGTTCCCATTTCTCTTCCCTCTTGCATCTCCCTCCCTCCCACCCTCCCCATCCCACCCCTCTAGGTGGTCACAAAGCACCGAGCTGATCTTCCTGTGCTATGCGGCTGCTTCCCACTAGCTATCTATTTTACATTTGGTGATTCTAAACCTTTTTTTGGGCCACCAGGCTCCTGGATAAGTCTAATGAAAGCTTTATGCCTTCAGCCTGGAAAAATGCACATATGTAAAATTTAGCATACAATTATATTAATTTTTATTCTTTCTTACCAGTCACATTCTTGCTTCAAATATTATATATAGTATTTTACAATGCTATGGGTTGAAGGAATAAAAATTAAATAATACTTAGTTAAAATTTTGAATGTTTGTGAAAGAGGAAAAGGGGACATGTTGCTTTTGCATAGTTCAGTAATGGCAAAACAGTGTACCTGACTGATTTATGTTTTAGGTTTGTGTACTACAGAGCATATTTGGAATTTTTGGATAATCCCAAAGCCTCCTTTATTATGTGCTGCATCCTCCTTCTGCTTATATTAAAAGAACTATTAAGTAATAGTATAATTTAATAACTACCAAATATTTATTATTATTTTATTTATTATGTTCTACATGGAAGGTAGGCACTGTGTCCAGCCTTGAAATAAGAGCTCTGAAAAAATAGTGCTGCTTCTTAGTTTTGTCAGAAGACATAATAGTTAAATAAGGCACAACACTTGTTGATACATGTTCTGATAGGGTAAGCAGTGGGTATTTTTGGAAAACATATTAAGGAGACTATTGTGAACACCTTTTATTTGTGACTCGCCATTGTACATAATTGTTAAAGGTGATGGCACTAAAGTTGACTACCTGAGTTTGAATCCTGGCTCTCCCAACTTCATAGAGATGTATGACCTTGGGTGAGTTACTTCACTTCACTGTTGCTTAGTTTCCTCAAATACATACCATAGCATAAAAGTGTCTTATACATACTCAGCACTCAGAAAATGAGCAGCTATTATTATTATTTAAATTCATTTTCTCAGATTCTCATTACAATTCCATAAAGTGATATCCTTTCTCATTCGTTTAGTCATATATTCATTTACTTATTTTAAGTCCTAGTTACAAGAAAGCGAAGTGAAATTGAGTCTCAAGGTTACTTAACTTGCCTTGTTAGGGCATACAAATAGGAACTAGAAGAATTGGAATATAGTTTTGTTTTTGTGTGTTCTTTAAGGTTTGGCCTTCACATTTTAATAATGAAGAATAATCCTGATCTTGCAGCTCTGTTGTGAGGCATAAATAAGAGCATATGCAAGGGCCCAAACTTTGCTTCTGAGACATTTTCAGTGCCTCCTTCTTATCCTCTGTGGAAAGAAATATTTGGTTAAAATGCCAAAATAAAAAGTTATGAAAAATAGAAAACAAACAGAACTGGATGATGCAGGATTGAATAAATGAGTTGACATTTTAGGGGAAGTAATGTCATTTATAGTTTTTACATAGAAGTAAAGCAAATATTACTCTGGGAAGTTATTTATAATGAATTAGAGTCTTGGATTGGGAGTTAGGAGATCTTGGTTCAAATCCTCCCTCCAACACTAACCTAGTGCAACCTTGGGTAAGTCATTTGTAAATGTGAACAACCTACCAGTATATTTATGAGAGTCAAGTGTGATACCACGTGAAAGTTCATGATGATGGTGGTGGTAAAGACAGCAAAGAGTATTTTCCATTTAATGAGTGCTTGTTAACTGCTGTGCCTGGTGCTGTTTATTGTTTTTGTTGTTATTTTTAGTTAATTATCTTGTTTGAATCCTTTAGCTTCTGAGGTAGATACTGTTTCCCCTTTTATTAATTTTTAATGCAACATTTGGTACTTAAAAGGATTTATGTAACATACACTTGTTATAACACAATATAATGAACGCTTACCCTTTAAGTAACTAGAACATTAACAGTTTGCCCCTTCCAATGTACTTTTTCCTGTCCTGTTCCCTTGCTTCCTCCTAGAGTTAACTGCTGTATTAAATTTTATCATTTAATTGCTTTAAAAAAGTGCTGTAAAAAGGAATGAAGTCCTGATACATGCTAAAACATGGATGAATCTTGAAAACATTATGCATACATGTAAGCATTTCTTTAGGACATATGTAGTACTTAGGAGTGGGTTAGTTAGATGGGAGGATATGCAAATATTCACATTTTCAAAATAATGCAGAATCATTTTCCACAGTGCTTGTTAGATAGACATAGTTATTATCCTCATTTTATAGATTAAATTGTAGTACATTATGTAAAGTAAGTACCAGAACCAGAATTCATTTTGTATTTTTTTAAGATAGTTCCTGTTATATTCGTGTTTAAGAAAAATATTTTTCAAAGCTTAATAATTTCCTCTCTCACTGAAAAATTTTCTAGGATATCCTTGAAATGTGATCACTTTATATTCTTATAGCATAATCGATAAGAACATATGCTCTGGAGTAAGGTTGTCAGAGTTTGAATTACACCTCTGCTCTTTATAAACTGTCTAACATTACAGATTATTTACTCTTACTGTGCCTTTGTTCCACAGCTTTTAAACAGAGCCATATAAATATTATAAGAGATAATGGATGTAAAAGATTTAGTGTAGTGTCTAATAGCAAATACTCAGTGAATTGTAATTATTATAAAGAGAGGGAAGGAAGCATCTAGCCGGTTTCTTTCATTTCTTGTTCTATTATGATAATTTCTTTAATTTATGTACATGTATATAATAACAGTAACTAAATCATTTATATACTATGTAAAATGAAATTATATGGTAGGTTTGTGTTCTTTTCAGCTAACAGACAAATTTGATATTTATTTGCTTAATAAAACTTTACTGTTTTCATACATGTGCATACTCTTTATACTTCTTAAAAACTTAAATCCAAAAAAAGAAAAGAAAATTAAATGTTGAATTAATTAGAGATTGCCAGGATATACTCAGAAATAGAAAGTATAGTTTATTCTTTTGAAGATTCCCATGGCCATAGCATGTGGATAGTTGCTAGCTGAAAGTCACTGACCAAGTAGATTTGGGCCTAATGTTTACCTAGGAATTGCTTATTAGTTAGGAATAAATTTGCTAAAGGTTTTATTTTCTAGTTTGATACTTTACCAGCAATTGTTTCCATTTTTATTCCCTTGAAAGCAAACTTTATACCATTACTGGTAATTTTGTAATTTCTTCATTAGTTATTATTTAGAGGCGTGCTGACCACTAGAATATTCTGTGATGATGGAAATGTTTTATTTTTTATTGTCTAGTACCCTAGCCACTAACTGTATGTGGCTTTTGAGTACATGAAATGTGGCTAATGTAACCAAGGACCTGAAATTTTAGTTTTATATAATTTTAGTTAATTCATAGGTGAATTTAAATAACACCATATAGATGGTGGCTACCATAATGAAGAGTGCAGTTTTTGAGAGTAGCAGTAAGTTTTTCAGTGTAAAATAAATGTTAAATGAGCGACTGTTACTCAAAATATTTTTTTAATATGGTTTTTCAAGAATTTTATTTTATTGTTATTTAATATTCCATTGCAGATAGTGAAATGTAGCAAAATTTTTCATAAACTTTGTCTTAAATTTGTAGTTAGGTGTCAAGCAAATTGGGGGCAAGCTGCTTCGTTTCTTTAGGCTCTATTTGATTCTTTGTATATAAAATGGGGATTATGGTGCCTGAGGTTGTTGGAAGATTTAAATGATATAATAAATGAGAAGTTCTTTTATAGATTCTGACATCATGTATTAAATGCTCTATTAATCTTATTTCTATTATTTTTATTACTGTTATACTAATAAATAATTGACTTTTTTTCCTCTAACTTTCCTTTTTACTTAAAATGTTTTTCTTTCCTTTTTAGCAACTGATCTGGTGCTGAGAAAGGTTATCAATTTTTCCGACTGTACAGTTTGTCTTGATAAACGAAATGCTAGTGGTAAAATAGAATTTTACCAGGATCCTTTATTGTACAAATGTTCCTTCAGAACACGTCTGCATTTTACATATGATAACCTAAATTCCAAGATGCCATCTGTTATTAAAGTAGGTGTTTCTTTTTCTAATAGTTGAGTTGCATGTTTCTACCTTATTGACTTTCATGCATGCTAATTATTATTAAAAAGCAAAGAAGAAATTAACCTCATAAATATATAAACCATTATTTTTTGTAAAAATGTTTTATTTATAACTTTTATGTTATTTGTTACATATTATAACTTTTTGTATGTGTGTGTCTAATAGAGTTATTTTGAGGACAACTTGTTTTTGTGACCTGTAGTTTCTTTTTTAGTTTGTCCACCTGATTAGTGTTTTTCTCTTCAAGTAGATAGAGGAGATCATATCAAAAAGTGTATTTATATCCATGGTGGACTGAAGATCAATCTTTATTTCAATCCTTATAAATTGTTTATGTGATAGCAATAGTTATTGACCCTTATCTTTCTTAGGTAACTTTACAAGACTTAAATTTGCTTACCTAATATCTTAGTTTATTGGTTTAGGAAATTTTAGCTTTTTACCTGTGGTATCAAAATGTAATTACAATTTTAAGTCAATGGGAATTTTTCAGTAATGTCTTTTTTTTTTTTTTTAGACAAGCTTTTATTTATTTATTTATTTATTTAACGTTTTTATTGGCATATAATTGCTTTCCAATGGTGTATTCGTTTCTGCTTTATAACAAAGTGAATCAGTTATACATATACATATATCCCCATATCTCTTCCCTCTTGCGTCTCCCTCCCTCCCACCCTCCCTATCCCACCCCTCTAGGTGGTCACAAAGCACCGAGCTGATCTCCCTGTGCTATGCAGCTGCTTCCCACTAGCTATCTATTTTACATTTGGTAGTGTATATATGTCCATATGTACACTACCACTCTCTCACTTTGTCCCAACTTACCCTTCCCCCTCCCCGTATCCTCAAGTCCATTCTCTAGTAGGTCTGCGTCTTTATTCCTGTCTTGCCCCAAGGTTCTTCATGACCATTTTGTTTTTTTTTAGTTTCCATATATATGTGTTAGCATACGGTATTTGTTTTTCTCTTTCTGACTTACTTCACTCTGTATGACACACTCTAGGTCCATCCACCTCAGTACAAATAACATAATTTCGTTTCTTTTTATGGCTGAGTAATATTCCATTGTATATATGTGCCACATCTTCTTTATCCATTCATCTGTCGATGGACATGTAGGTTGCTTCCATGTCCTGACTATTGTAAATAGAGCTGCAGTGAACATTGTGGTACATGACTCCTTTTGAATTATGGTTTTCTCATGGTATATGCCCAGTAGTGGGATTGCTGGGTCGTATGGTAGTTCTATTTGTAGTTTTTGAAGGAACCTCCATACTGTTCTCCATAGTGGCTGTATCAATTTACCTTCCACCAACAGTGTATGAGGGTTCCCTTTCTCCACACCCTCTCCAGCATTTATTGTTTGTAGATTTTTTGATGATGGCCATTCTGACCGGTGTGAGATGATACCTCATTGTAGTTTTGATTTGCATTTCTCTAATGATTAATGATGTTGAACATTCTTTCATGTGTTTGTTGGCAATCTGTATATCTTCTTTGGAGAAAT
Organism: Balaenoptera musculus; assembly: GCF_009873245.2. Classification (NCBI taxonomy): domain Eukaryota; kingdom Metazoa; phylum Chordata; class Mammalia; order Artiodactyla; family Balaenopteridae; genus Balaenoptera; species Balaenoptera musculus. Next base: position 37,641,167 of record NC_045801.1, on the reverse strand, counting down.
GTCTATTTAGGTCTTCTGCCCATTTTTGGATTGGGTTGTTTGTTTTTTTGATATTGAGCTGCATGAGCTGCTTGTAAATTTTGGAGATTAATCCTTTGTCAGTTGCTTCATTTTGTTCTCCAGGGTACTGGTAAATATTTTTAATGTATATAGTTATTCTCTAAGTGTAAATCTTGTGTTCTTTTATTGCATAACAGTTTTCTGTACCTCTTGTCTGTCTGTCTACCTATTTAGCTGTCTTTGAGGAAGAATTCACACAATGACTTGTGATCTTGTTAATAACTAAGTTTTAATGTGGAGTGAATTTTTATTATTGAATTACAGGCTTTTGTACTGTAATGGAAAAGCCGGCCCTAAGTCCGAACACTGGTATTGACTACTGTGCCTGTTTGGGCATGGCTATATAAATTATTTATTACTTTTACATTACATTTTTAAAAACATAAAACACTTGCTATTTTATGTAGCTTTATTGTACTTAAATTTGTATTTATATATGAAATCCACCCATTTTTCTTTGGTAGTGCTCAGTCATGAGTATGTATTTTTTTTTCCTTATGCATCATACAGTGCACGTTGTTTAAATTCTGTTACTTTTTCCTTCTATTTTTTTTATAAATTTATTTATTTATTTATTTATTTATATTTGGCTGTGTTGGGTCTTCGTTTCTGTGTGAGGGCTTTCTCCAGTTGCGGAGAGCGGGGGCCTCTCTTCATCGCGGTGCGCGGGCCTCTCACTGTCGCGGCCTCTCCCGTTGCGGAGCACAAGCTCCAGACGCGCAGGCTCAGTAGTTGTGGCTCACGGACTTAGTCGCTCCGCGGCATGTGGGATCTTCCCAGACCAGGGCTCGAACCCGTGTCCCCTGCATTGGCAGGCAGATTCTTAACCACTGCGCCACCAGGGAAGCCCTCCTTCTATTTTTGAATTAGCTTCTTAGGCAAAGATAAGCATGGAAAAGTATTAATTCAAAAGTAATTATGCCGCTGTCTCAGGACAATGAACTTACTTTCCTTCTTTGAACTTGAATCTGCTAGTAAAGTTGGGGAATGTTAAGGGTGAATTCAAGATATATTTTGAAAGCAAGTAATGGATATAGGGAACCCTTACTATATAAAAAAATCTTATTGATCATTAGTACAGATTTAATTGTCCATTCTAGGATGTGGCTAACTTAGAGGAAAATAAAAATAAGTGAACTTGAGGAAAACTTAGTGTTGGCATCTAAGTTTTTCTCAAAACTGACTAGCCATGACATTTTATTGTAAAAAGTACCTTAATATAAATAAGCTTGTTGACAGGTGGTTTTTGACTTTGGTAATCACTGAGTGTGAGGTACCATTATGCTTAACTGAAATTAAATTTTGAGGTTTTTTTATTTTATTTTATTTTATTTTAATTTTTTTTTAAACATCTTTATTGAAGTATAATTGCTTCACAATGCTGTGTTAGTTTCTGTTTTATAACAAAGTGAATCAGCTACACATATACACACGTTCCCATATCTCCTCCCTCCCACATCTCCCTCCCTCCCACCCTCCCCATCCCACCCCTCTAGGTGGTCACAAAGCACCGAGCTGATCTCCCTGTGCTATGCGGCTGCTTCCCACTAGTTATCTGTTTTACATTTGGTAGTGTATATATGTCCATGACACTCTCTCACCCTGTCACATCTCACCCCACCCCCTCCCCATATCCTCAAGTCCATTCTCTAGTAGGTCTGTGTCTTTATTCCCATCTTGCCACCAGGTTCTTCTTTTTTTTTTTATAATTTTTTTTTTAAATTAATTTTTATTTATTTATTGTTTGTTTGTTTTGGCTGTGTTGGGTCTTCGTTTCTGTGCTAGGGCTTTCTTTAGTTGTGGCAAGCGGGGGCCACTCTTCATCGCTGTACGCGGGCCTCTCACTGTCACGGCCTCTCTTGTTGTGGAGCACAGGCTCCAGACGCGCAGGCTCAGTAGTTGTGGCTCACGGGCCTAGTTGCTCCACGGCATGTGGGATCTTCCCAGACCAGGGCTCGAACCCGTGTCCCCTGCACTGGCAGGCAGATTCTCAACCACTGCGCCACCAGGGAAGCCCGCCACCAGGTTCTTCATGACCTTTTTTTTTCCTTAGATTCCATATATATGTGTTAGCATACTGTATTTGTTTTTCTCTTTCTGACTTACTTCACTCTGTATGACAGACTCTAACTCCATCCACCTCATTACAAATACCTCCATTTCATTTCTTTTTATGGCTGAGTAATATTCCATTGTATATATGTGCCACATCTTCTTTATCCATTCATCTGTTGATGGACACTTAGGTTGCTTCCATGTCCTGGCTATTGTAAATAGAGCTGCAATGAACATTTTGGTACATGACTCTTTTTGAATTATGGTTTTCTCAGGGTATATGCCCAGTAGTGGGATTGCTGGGTCGTATGGTAGTTCTATTTTTAGTTTTTTAAGGAACCTCCATACTGTTCTCCATAGTGGCTGTATCAATTTACATTCCCACCAACAGTGCAAGAGTGTTCCCTTTTCTCCACACCCTCTCCAGCATTTATTGTTTGTAGATTTTTTGATGATGGCCATTCTGACCGGTGTGAGATGATACCTCATTGTAGTTTTGATTTGCATTTCTCTAATGATTAATGATGTTGAGCATTCTTTCATGTGTCTGTTGGCCATCTGTATATCTTCTTTGGAGAAATGTCTATTTAGTCTTCTGCCCATTTTTGGATTGGGTTGTTTGTTTTTTTTGTTATTGAGCTGCATGAGCTGCTTGTAAATCTTGGAGAGAGGTTTTTTTTTAATACTACTGTGATGTAAAATTTACTGTTTTGAATTAGACCCATCATTCTTCCAACTCTTAGTGCTTGGAAATAAGTATTAAATGGACATGGTTAACCTCATTGATCATCTCAAAGACAGGGAATTTCCCAGAATGTTCCAGACACCCTAATTATTTGTCTAAGACTCCCACATATGTTTAAGTGGCTTTTGAGTTTATTTGTATTTTGGGTGGGCTTTTTGTAATTTTCTATCTTTTGTGAGTAATAAATATGTCTTAAGAGATTGTATCATCTATGAGATGTAGAGCTTAGGGTATGTAATCTATTTAACATTTCCCCTGTTTTTGAAAATTTACTTTTTCTTAACAGTTTTTCAGAGGAATGAAAGTCTACACATAAATCTTTGACCACATCTCTGATTAATTCCTTAGGAGAGATTTCTGTAATTGCAAATATCTTATTAATGGGTTTAAACTTTTTTAAGGCCTGTAATCTGTACTGCAAAATTGTTTCCAGAAAGGTTTAACCAGTGTATATGCTCATGAACATTAGGGGAGTGCCTATATTACACTCCTGCTATCCTTAAATATGATCATGTTTTAAAAAAGCCAACCTGTTCAGCAAAAATAATACAAATTAATATTTATTTGATTATTATCAAACTTAGATTTTTGAAAATATGTTCACTGGCCATTATTTTCTCTTTGAAAAATTCATTCAGGTTCTTGGTCAGTTTTTCTATTGTGGGTTAACTTTATTGATTTTAAAGATATTTACATGTATATACATATAGTGTGTAAAATATCTTATATATGTTAAAGATATATATGTTGGTGTGTATAGTATATTAAGCACATACATACATACATACACACAGAGTTGACACCGGTTTTGCTAAGACAGGTTATCACTGGTGCTGTTGGTGCTGTATGGTATTTAAAGGGTGTGGCAGAGAAATCTCAGATTGAAGAAGAGCTTGGCAGGCCTGCAGTGCCTGCCCCCTCAACCTGTCCCCCATTTCAGGGTCTATTCAGTGTATGATTTTTAAGTCAGTTTTAAGAAACCTGTACTCATATTTGAATATGGTATTTTACACCTCCCCACACAACTGTCTTCCCCTTCAAGTACAATATTTTGTGCCTTTAGCCCTAAAAATATGATGATTACCATTACTTCTTTTTCATGTTTCATAGACACTCAAATACCAGTTAGTTAAAATAAACCTTCCAAGAGACTTGACTTTATGGCTTAATTGGTTTTATTCCATGTTTATGTAACAGCAGGAAATCATTACACTGAGGCTGTCTTTATATTCTATTGATGTCTCATTCTATAAGGAGAACTTAGATTGGACTGCTTTGTGCCCTGTTGATAATAATTAATCTTATTTCTTATAATTGATTCATGTTATAAATTTTATACCATGTTTAAATCTTTTATTTAAAGTTTGTTTGAGAAATTTTCTTGATCATATTTTCACTTGGTTTTCCATATTGACAATAATCATTTTATCATGTGCATACTTACGTAGTTATGTTAGTAATTGACTCAGTTAACATATGTTTTTAGGATGTGTGTGTATTGTTTTTGGTTCATAAAGCTGAAAAGGGTGATTAAAGTCTTACTAAAATGACATGAAACTTTTATGCTTAGTTGTGACAGAGATCTTTATGGTTTTTGTTGGAGTACTGTCATACTCTTAACATTATAAGGTGGGTATTTTGGTAACAAGAAGTTTTGGGAAAAGTTATCTGGAAATCCAGTGTGACTGTATCTTCTCATTATCATTTCTATTTCCACTTAAATAGTTTGGATTAATATAGTTTCTATCTAAAGTGTATTGATCATCATAGAAAAATCTGTTTAAATTCCTAAGATTTTAAGCTATTATTTTGGCTTAAATATTAGAAATGTTGGGACATTACTGTTTCTCTTATGGTATTCCATTTTAAGACTTAACATTTCTCTACTTATGTTAAATGGTACTCCCTTTGAATATGCTTTTGTTGATGTTTTTGTTTTTTTCAAAATACAGATTCATACCTTAGTAGAGAGTTTGAAACTTTCTATCACTGATCAACAATTGCCTATGTTTATCCGTATAATGCAACTTGGGATTGCTCTTTACTATGGAGAAATAGGAAATTTTAAAGATGGAGAAACAGAAGATTCTACGTGTCACAATAAAGATATGTTAGGAAACATTGCAGGTAAATATAACAAAAACTTTTATTTTATAACTATTGTTTTTACAAAGTGTTTTCACTATTGTGAAACCTCGAAAACTATAACATTAGATTATGTTTTGCAGTGTTCTAATATGATGGGATGATTTTATTTTGCTTGTTTGACACTAATTTTTTTCTTTCCTACATTTTGCATACTATTCTGACTTTCTTTTTTCTACATGTTAAAAATAACTTGAATATTTCTAATAGGTATAAGTGTTTGGAATATACATTACATAAAAGTTAAGGCAGTCCAACCTCAAGATTTCCTAGTAAATTATAGTGCAGTTGACCCTGAACAACATGGGTTTTGAACTGCGCAAGGTCCACTTGTACACAAATTTTTTTCAGTAAATACGTACTACAGTACTACATGATCCATGGTTGGTTGAATCCTTAGATGCAGAACTGTGAATATGATGGAGGGTTGACTGTAAGTTATATCTGGATTTTCAACTTGCACCCCTAACTGCCTTGTTGTTCAAGAAACAACTATATTGATAATTTTTCTGCAAAGTCTCAGCAAGAGTTATTATAACTTATTAAGTTATTTATACTTAATTATTATATGTAATTATAATTGACTATAATTATACCTAATTATATGCTTCATTGAAGGATACCTACTTAATTAATTGGAGCATTACTTAAAGAAGTATATACTTCATTGAAAGATACTTAGTGGGTTAATTTCAGTTATTCAATTCATTATACTTTTACTAAAGCCTACTGTGTGTAAGACATTATTGCTGGGAATGTGGTAGAATGTAGAGATAAAGAAATGTGGGAGAATACAGAGACAAATTCTCTTCCCTTAAAATCTTAATATACAGTGGAGTGGACAGACATGTGAACAGTTAGTTAAGCATGATGTATGGTAGAATGATAAGATGTTTGATTTAATAAAGGTATGAATGATCTGAAGTAGAAAAATGGTGCACGGGATGATTGGCTTTGACTTGTGTTGGGTCTGAGACTCAGGAAAAATTTGGAGAAGATGATGATTAACTTCCATAGTTCGAACCTTTAGAAAAGGGCATTTAAAACTTAGGAACAGGGACTTCCCTGGTGGTCCGGTGGTAAAGAATCCGCCTTCCAATGCAGGGGACGCGGGTTCAATTCCTGGTCTGGGAACAAAGATCCCACATGCTGTGGAGCAACTAAGCCTGTGCGCCACAATTACTGAGCCCGGGCACCTCAACTAGAGAGCCCACGGGCTGCAAACTACAGAGCCCACATGCTCTGGAGCCTGCGTGCTGCAACTAGAGAAGAGAAAACTGGCACACCACAACTAGAGAGAAGCCTGCGCACTGCAATGAAGAGCCTTTGCGCTGCAACAAAAGATCCTGCATGCCTCAACAAAGATCCCACATGCTGCAACTAAGACACAACACAGCCAAAAAATAGTTAATTAAAACAAAAACAAAAACAAAACCCCTTAATCTATAAAAAAACAAAACAAACAAAAAAAAACTTAGGAACAAATAATCTTATTAAAAAATGGGCAAAAGACCGAATAAACATGTATCTAGAAAGATATACAGGTGGCCAACAAGCACATGAAAATATGCTCAATATCATTAGTCATGAGGGGTAATGCAAATCAAAGCCACAGTGAGATACTGCTTTACAGCCACTAACCAGTGTAGTTATAATAAAAAGACACATAATAAGTGTTGGCAAGGATGTGGGAAAATTGGAACCCTTATGTATAGCTGGTGGGAATGGAAAACAATCTGGTTTGTCAAAAAGTTGAACATGGAGTTACCATATGAGCCTAGGTAGGGTTCTATTCCTAGGGTTATATGACAGAGAGTCGATAACATATGTCTAACATAAAAACTTGTATGTGAATGTTCATGGCAGCGTTATTTTTTTTTTTTTTAAATATTTTATTTATTTATTTATTTATTTATGGCTGTGTTGGGTCTTCGTTTCTGTGCGAGGGCTTTCTCTAGTTGTGGCAAGCGGGGGCCACTCTTCATCGCGGTGCGCGGGCCTCTCACTGTCGCGGCCTCTCTTGTTACGGAGCACAGGCTCCAGACGCGCAGGCTCAGTAGTTGTGGCTCACGGGCCCAGTCGCTCCGCGGCATGTGGGATCCTCCCAGACCAGGGCGCGAACCCGTGTCTCCTGCATTGGCAGGCAGACTCTCAACCACTGCGCCACCAGGGAAGCCCGGCAGCGTTATTCTTAATAACCAAAAAGTTTAATAACCTAAATGTCCATCAGCTGATGAGTAGTTAAACAGTTGTGGTGTATCTGTACACTGGAATATTATTCAGCCATACAAAGAAATGAAATACTGATACATGCTAAACTTTGAAAACATTAAGTGAAAGCAGCCAGTCAAAAAGGAAAGTGTTGTATGATTTCATTGATATGATATGTCCATGATAGCCAGTTCTGTAGAAGCAGAAAGGAGATTAGTAACCTGGACTTGTGGGGAGGAGGGAATGGAGAGTGACTGCTAATGGGTAGAGGTTTTCTTTTTGGAGTTTCATGTTTCTTAGAACATGAAAATATTCTAATATCAGATAATGATGATGGTTGTACAACTTTGTGACTACACTAAAAACCACTGAATGGTATACTTTTAAAGGCCAGATTTTATAGTATTTAAATTATAGCTTAATAAAAAAATTTTATCACCTTAAAAAAAGCTTAGGGAACATTAATAAGCATATGTAGGTATAAAACATTTTACTTCATTTCACACTAGGCAGCGAATTCCTGTTAGACATTGTTCCTGTCCTAGCAATTCATTACCTAACACCTAGAACAAAACCTAGCATATAGAAGCTGCTCAATTCATGTTTTTCACCATGCTATTATGATAAATTTCAAGTATATAGAAAAGTTGAAAGAATATTATACAGTGGGCACCCACATACTCATCATCTAAATTCTACAATTAATATTTTGTCACATTTGCTGTATCATATATCTGTTCATCTAACACCATTTTCTCTCCATCAATTCAACCAGTTTCTGATGCCTTTCAAGGTAAGTTATGGACATCAGTATACCGCACCCCTAGACTTCAGCAGCATATCATTAACTAGAGTTTATATTTATTGATGGTTCTTTTTCTTTTTTTTGAAGATTAAATTCACAAGGTGAAATGCATAAATCTTAAGTATACTATTTAAGAAGTTTTGAGAAATGAGTATGCCTGTGTGATGCAGAACACCCATCAAGATATGGGTCATTAACATCTCACCAGGTTATCTCATGCCTCTTTCCAGTCATCCCCCGCTCCAGCTGCCTGCCCACCCCAACTCCACTCAAGAAAACCCTGTTCTGAATCTTTAAAAAATCGTGGATTGGTTTTTGCTGATTCTGGAATTTCATATAAATAGAATCATATAGTACGAATTCTCTTGTGAAAGGATTATTTCATTAAGCATAATATTTTTTTTTACTTTTAATTTTAAAAAACTTTTTATTAAGACAATTTTTAGAGCAGTTTCAGATTTGCAGCAAAATTGAAGGGTAGGTACAGAGATTTCCCATATACCCCTGCTGTCATACTTGCATAGCCTCCCCCATTATCACCATCCCCTCCAGAGCGATACATTTGTCACAATTGATGAACCTACATCATTATCACCCAGAGTCCATAGTTTAGTTAAAGTTCACTCTTGCTGTTGTACATTCTATGGGTTTGGACAAATGTATCTATCATTATGGTATCATACAGAGTATTTTCACTGCCCTAAAAGCATCGTATTTTGGGGATTCATCTGTGTTGTTGTATATATCAGTATTTCTTTCCTTTTTATTGCTAGGTACATTGTATGACTATACCATATGAATATAACATAGTTTATTTAGCCATTCCCCTGTTGATGGATGCTTGAACTATTTCCAGTTTTGTTTATTATAAATAAAGATGCCCCGGACATTCTTCTGGAAGTCTCTTATAGACATGTGCTATTCTTTCTCTTGGGTAAATGCCTAAGAGTGGAATTTGTTAAGTAATATATGTGTGTATATATATATATATATATATTTCTTTTTTTTTTTTTTGGAAGAAACTACCAGGTTGTTTTCTCAAAGTGGTTGTGCCATTTTACATTCCTATCAACAATGTATGAGAGTTCCAATTGCTTCACATACTTGCCAACATTTGTTGTTGTCAGTTCTTTTTACTTTTAGCTATTCGGATGGATATGTTGTGGTAGCTCATTGTGGTTTTAATTTGCACTTCCCTGATCAATTATTTTGAAATTTTTTCATGTGATTATTGACAATTAATATATCTACCTTTGTGAAGTTTATGTTAAGTATTTGCCTATTTTTAAAACGTTTTTGGGTTTCATTACTGATTGGTGGTTCTTTTTTTTTTTTCTTAATTTTTTTTTAATTTGAGTATAGTTGATTTACAATGTTGTGTTAGTTTCTGCTATACAGCAAAGTGAGTCAGTTGTACATACACGTGGTTCTTTATATATTCTGAATTCAAGTCTTTTGTCATATACATGTCAAATACACTTGGGGAGTATTTTTTGCCGGTCTGAGTTGCCTAATTCATTTTTAAATACGTGTCTCTTGAGCAGAGTTTTAAATTTTGATCAAATGTATTTTTCAAAATTTTCCTTTGTAACTATTCCTTTCTGTGATCTAAGAAGGTGAGTAGGTGTTTGTTTATTTGTTTGTTTGTTTATGGATGTTAAAAAGAGGGTTGCTTGCTTCCAAATGAGTCTGAATTAGTTTTTTCATCTGTCTAAAGCAGAGATCCTTAACCTTTTATTGTGTGTGCTACGGACTCCTTTGACACTCTGGTGAAGCCAGTGAACCTTTTCTCGGAAAGTTTTAAGCGCCTTGATTTTAATATGCCTTGGTGTCCTTCCCCAATTCTGTTTATGTCTTGGGGATGTTTTTCTTTGCCCCTTTCTGGTGGTTCTTTTCATGGCCTCAGTAGTTTCCTTACATGAAACTAATACTTAGGTGAGGACTGGAGTGGGACCCTCTCCAGGTCTCAGGAGCTCTCACCCTGAACAGGTCTTTCTTGTTTGGTACTCTGCCCTGCAAACTCTAGCCACCTCAGGCTGCCTGGACTCAATACTCTGTTTTCTCATCTAAGGATGTTAGGATACACCATTCCAAGGGCAAAGAGTAGTTTAAGAATTCTGACCAGAGATCAAAGAGATGCTTTTTTCTTTTCCAGGTCACAATTCATTCTTTTTACAAGGCAGTAAGCAAAGATTTAGAACTTCAAAACCATCTTTCATCAAAAATCCCTCTTAATTTTTAATTAATATTAAGTATAAATTATAGTGACTGATTTCTTAGACTTCTCTTAGTGATGTTTCTTTCTTTTGTTTCAAAAGATCAAGCAGTGGGATACTCCTCCTGTTTATTGGTTTTGACAAGAGAGGTCCAGAATCCATCTCTTTGGACCCAGCCTGGTCCTGGGTTGAGCTAACCTGACTTTTTGTTTTATAACCAAGATGATATTCAGTGATGATGTCCAATTTGAGATCTTACAAGGGACAGTTAATAACAGGCTTTATTTATTCCCCAGTAGAAACTTATATGATATTTATGGTTAATAGCAAGATGTGAAGATCAAGTAAAATGTTTTCTGGATTTGTAAGTTTTATAATTTATTTTGAAGTAAAATGGCTAAGGTCTCTTGGTACTGTATTTTAGGTACTCTAGTTACTATTTATCAAGTCTTTTTTGTCCCAGATGAAAGAGGTCAATAGCCATGTGTCATGACCTAAAAGTGTACGATGTTCCAAGAGTCTCCTGTCATGAGAATTAAAAAAGTTACAAAGTTTTTCTCGCCAGAAAACCTGGAAGTGAATCTGAATGAAGATGGTATTTAATGGAGTGTGTGTATTTATTGATTTATCAGTGAAGAGTTAGATATGTTTGAATCTGCTGGAGGCTGCTTATACCATGAATTTTTAAAAAAGTAATTTCTTCCCAAAATTCCATGATGATCTGCCTCTTTTGTTTGTATTGTTAGAATAACATTAAGGGACCTTGATGGATTTTGTCTTACAAAGGTGGAATAAGTTACAGTGGTTGGAATTTAAATCCTTAGTCTGCTAATTTGTAACCACATAAAAGTTCTTTGCTATAATTTTTCATCTATAGAATAGGAAAGATGTTATTTACTAATAAGAAAGTCACTATTATTTTTCTTAACTACATATGAGAATAGTTTCCTTATAACATTTACTTTCATTCTTTGGGATAATTCTTTTCTTGGTGGGGGCACATTCTGCCTAGGAATATTTGCCATTCTCTTTCTCTGTTGGGTGCATCAGGAAATCAAGAACTTTTCTTGGATTTTTCTGATATTACGTTTCTGAGAAAAGTCATTTTTTCAGCCCCTTAGCCTTATTTTTGGAAGGTAGGTTATAGGTTGTTGTTGTTGTTTAAATTAATGAGTGAATTCCTAAAGAATGAATTCTTTGTATTTATCAAACACATTTAAAAGTATGTAATAAACTACTCCCCATATAACATTGTGGACTATGAAAGGAGATTTATGCAGTACAATATATAGAAACTTGAAAATAGTAATGCTAAATTATTGGTTTCAAATAATAATAACCAATGTATGACTTGTTCATACTTTATATGTAGAAAGAATCATGTGGGAGAAACTTTTATATAATTTAAATTCCTAATTGTCCTCTTGCTTTAATTCCCTTTATTTAAAATGACTTTATTTTGATTGATAGGTGCTGAAGATGAAACACGAGTAGATACGCAGTATCCTGCTCAGTACAAAGGCCAAGAGCTGTATTCACAGCAAGAGGATGAGCAGCTGCAGGGATGGGTATCATGGGCCTGGTCATTTGTGCCTGCAATTGTGAGTTATGATGATGGTGAGGAAGACTACCTTGGGAATGATCCTACATCAACCACACATCAACAAAAAGCACAGACTTTGAAGGATCCTATTGTTTCTATAGGATTTTATTGTACAAAGGCAACTGTGACTTTCAAAGTAGGTTTCCTTTTTTTTTTGCTGTTTATCTCTCAACTTTAATGCTTAAATTTTGACTTCTAGTAAGAATGTGGCTTAGTTTATTTTACACTTAGTAGATGTGAGACAAGAGTCTAACAATCTTTACTTCATAAAATTATATGTCCCTTCATCTGAAATCTCTGAATTTTGGTCTCTTTTTGTCTTCTTAAGGCCTTCTCCACTTTCCTTTTTTAATAGCTTCATGGAAAGTTTTTCTCTTCCTACTGAATCTTTCAATTGGCATACAGAGATGCCTTAGTATTTCCATTGAAAAAGAAATGCACATTAAAAAATCTCCCATGACTTCATGTACCCCTCTAACTACTGTTTCATCTCTGTGTTGTCTTTTCATTGCAAAATTCCTTTAAAGCATTGTTTATATACATTTTCTCTCTTTCCTCACCTCTCTTTAAGATAGTCCAGTTTTTTTTATTATCTAGATCTTGATCTAACTCTGTTTTTCAGCATTGTTTAAAATACTTTGAGTACTTCCCCCACTAACAAATGCATGTAAAATACATTCTCAAAAGAGATTATATAATAGGTGTTTTCAGGTTAAACAGTAATAAGGTGAACATCCTTTTATTTTAAAAAGTATATGTTCTTCTTTGATCATATATTGTCTTCTCTGCCCCTCAGCTATAACCCATACTTAATTTTAGGTTATTTCTTGACTTTTTATAGTAGTATTATCACACATTTAATATTCCTGAACAGTATCTAATTCATTCAGCAAATACATATTAGTGCCATCTATGTACCAGGCATTGTTTTGTCTCCGGAGTTCACAGTGAACAGGTGAGATATAAATCTCTGCCTCTTAAAATGTAAATTGTTATTATAAACAAATAAGATATATAATATACCCGTTGATGATAAGGGTTATGTAGAAAAAAGAAAAGGAAAGAGGAATAGCGAATGCTTCCACTAAATGGGAGGGGAGTTTTGCAGTTTAAAAGAGGGCGATCAGGTTGCCAAGGGGAAGACGGGGGAGGGATGGATTGCGAGTTTGGGATTAGCAGATGCAAACTATTATACATAGGATGGATAAACAACAAGGTCTTACTGTACAGCACAGGAAACTATATTCAATACCCTGTAGTAAACCATATGTATATATGTAATAAACAGTATGCGTGTGTGTATATATATAAAAAAAAAAGAGAGGGTGATCAGGTGTCATACTGAGTGAAATAAGTCAGACAGAGAAAGACAAATATCATATGACATCACTTATATGTGGAATCTAAAAAAATGGTATACATGAACCTATTTGCAATGGTATAAATGAACCTATTTGCAAAATGAACCTATTTACAAAACAGAAAGAGTCACAGATGTACAAAACAAACTTATGGTTACCAAGGAGGAAAGAGCAGAGGAGGGATAAATTGGGAGATTGGGATTGATATATACACACTACTATATATAAAATAGATAACTAATAACCCACCGTATAGCACAAGGAACTCTATTCAATACTCTGTAATGACCTATATGGGAATAGAATCTAAAAAAGAGTGGAGATATATATATGTATAACTGACTCACTTTGCTGTACAGCAGAAACTAACACAACATTGTAAATCAACTATACTCCAATTAAAAAAATAAATAAATAAAAGAGGGTGATCAGGGAAGGCCTTAATGGGAGGTGGATATTTCAGTAAAGACTTGCAAAAGAGGAAGCTCTGCAGATACGTGGGAATGAACATTCTAGGAATAGCAAATGTAGAGGCCCCCAAAGTTCATGTAACAACAAGGAGGCCGGTGGGGCTAGAGAAAAGTGAGCTAATGTGGAAGTAGTACAAAATCAGGTCAGAGAGGTTATGGGGTTGGGAGAGGTCCATAAATTGTGAAACCATGTAGGTCATTTTAGGGACTTTATCATTAATCTTGGATGAGATAGGAAGGTTTTGGACAATTTTAAGCATAGTAGTTATAGGAGGATCCGAATTATGTTTTAAGTTGCATCAACTCTGCTCTGTTGAGAATAGATTATAAAGGGACAAAAGCAGAAGTAAGGAGATCAGAGAGGATTGCAATTTTCAAGCAAGAGATGATGATGGCTTGGACGAGGGTGTTAGCAAGTGGAGATGGTAAAAAGTAATTGGATTTTGGATGTGTTTTGAAGGTCAAGAGTACAGGACTTCCTGATAGATTTTATTGATTGACATAAATGAAATAAAGAAGATCCATGGAAGGCTCCTGAGCAACTGGAAGGGTTGAGTTCTGATTTTCTGAGATGAGCAGTACTATGAGAGGATTAGGTTTGAGATAAATTTCAGGAGTTTGGTTTTGGACAAGTCAGTGAGGGAAACTGAAAATAAGTGACTAGTGATGTAGGTGGCAAACCAATAGAGTGCCTGTCTGGAAGCTAAGTGCCATAAATGTTTTATAGTGGAGGGAGTAGGTCATTTGTGAGAATGGATTCATTGGATTTGTCAATGTGGAAATTACTGGTGATTTTGACTGGAACAGAGATTTGAGACTGGTGGAATTGTAGTTGGAGTTGGTTAAAAACAAATGGGAAGACTGGTGGGAATGTAAAATGGTGTAGTCTGTGGAAAACTGGCAGTTCCTCAAAAAGTTAAACATAGAATTATCATATGACCAAACAATCACACTCCTAGGTATATACTAAAAAGAATTGAAGACTGAACTCGAGGAAATAGATGTACCTGAGTCTTCATAAAAGCACTATTTACAATGGCCAAAAAGTTGAAACAACTTAGATGTCCATCAGACAGATGAAGGAATAATAACCTTTTCAGAAGATAGTGGCTATTCTTTTTTGATAGTACTCCAAACTCAGTAAGTGGTAACTTTAAAAAAGACCAGTTGTGTCTCCAGCTCTTGGAAATTGTCTGGTACATATTCAACAAATAAATGTTTGTTGAAGAAATCCATCATCTATCCATCTACCCATCTCCTTATCTGCTTACCGTTTTTTTAAATTTTTGGACCCTCTTTTAGATTATTTTTTCTTTGATTTTATTTGTCTTTGTGGGTTTATTTTTTTATGGAGGCGTTTTTCTGAAAAAGATAAACTCATGTGTCCAACCTGTGAAGTAGTATTACAGGTACTATTCCAGGCAACTGTTACATACTGGAAATGTAGCAAAGAAAAGTCAAGTTTCTGCTCTGGTGTTTTTACTTTAGCTTAGATTGTTTAACTGCTTGAAATAAACTTTTTCAATCAGTAGTAAAGCTATATAATTTATAACTGTAGCAGGTGGTAGATTAAAACTATTTAAAAATAGTCTTTAAAGATTTTTCTAATTAAAATTATTCCATATTTTCTAATCTGACAAAAGCTAAAAAATATAGACAATAAGTTTCAACAGAAGTTTAATCATGGCTTGATTAGCTTGAAAGATTTTTTCTTTTGGTAATAGTTTGGGGCAGAAATGATAAAAAAATGTAAACATTACCTCTACTATTTTGACACCATTGTTTATTATTTCTGAATTTTTGAAACAAATTATTATTTTATTTTATTAAAAATTTTGCAACTGAAATTCACTGATTTAGCTTTGTTTAAATTAAAGGGATATGGGTCAATCTGCAAAATAAAAATGATAAAACAATAAACCCTTTAAATGTATAATAAAGAGCCAACTGTTGCCAACTATTGTTAGATGTTTTGCCAGTTTTAGATGATCCAAGTGAAATTATTTTTAATTTAAGTTTGTGAGGGAAGTCAGCGATTGCTAGTAAAGTACTGTCTTTTCTGGTGACTTGTACATGTTTACTTTTAAATTTGAAATTATTCTGGTACATTTCTGTTACCTTCACTGATGAGAAGAATTGTAATTAAACTGAGTCCGTCAAAACAGGCATTTAGGGCTTCCCTGGTGGCGCAGTGGTTGAGAATCTGCCTACCAATGCAGGGGACACGGGTTCGAGCCCTGGTCTGGGAAGATCCCACATGCCGTGGAGCGACTAGGCCGGTGAGCCACAATTGCTGAGCCTGCGCGTCTGGAGCCTGTGCTCCGCAACAAGAGAGGCCGTGATAGTGAGAGGCCCGTGCACTGCGATGAGGAGTGGCCCCCACTTGCCGCAACGAGAGAAAGCCCTCGCACAGAAACGAAGACCCAACGCAGCCATAAATAAATAAATAAAATAAAATTAAAAAAAAAACAAAAAACAAACAAACAAAAAAAAAACAAAAAAAAAACAGGCATTTATATACAAAACTTTTATAGACTTTTGGGGTAGTATTTTTCATTAGTCAATATATCTTTAAAAAAATTTGAAACATTTATGTCTCTCTAAGGTTTCTCTAAGGGAAATATGTTGATATTTTGGAGGAAAACATTAGAATTATTGTTCAGCTTGGGTTTAAAGAATGTATGGAATTAATTTGTGGTTCATATTTTGGTCAGAAAATAAGGTCATGTTTCTACATTAGCATTCTGAACAGTTGATATCAATCCAACAAAAATCATGCCAAATTAAATGTAGCATTTAAAAAATAATGTTGAAAATTGTTCTTGTAATGTTTGAGTCCTTTTAATCAATTAATTGCTTTTTTTCTACAATAATTGTAGACAGCTGAAGGGCAATCAAGTTTAAAATATTCAATTTTACTTAAGCATTTTAGATTATAGAACTGTACTTTGAAATAACATTGTGTATACCAGTTCTAGAAGCATCCAAGAAATAAAGGCTTATATTATATAAAAACTCGTTGGTATAAAACATGAGAATAATTAGTTGATTCCCAGTATAAAGAGGTTATCATGCTTAGAATTATAGCTTTTCAGTTCAATAAGTTCTATATGACCTAAGTTAAATATTGGTTTTTTTTTAAAATGTGATCTTTGACTTTGCATTTAAGTTTGAAGAATATATCCATTTCACACGAATAAGGCTCACTGAATCATTAGCAAACATGAGCAGAATACTTTTTTTTTTTTTAAAGTAACATCTTTATTTTGGAATAGTTTTAGATTTACAGGAAAGTTGCACAGATGGTACAGAGAGTTCACATACACTCCTTACCCAGTTTTCCCTCTTATTAACATCTTACGCTGTCACAGTTCTTTTGTCAAAACTAGGAAGCCAACATTGGTGCATTATTGTTAAATTCCAGACTTTAATTTCATAATGACCTTTTTTCTGTAACATGATCCAAACTAGGATACCACATTGCATTTAGAAAAGGAGCTTTTAAAAATAAATCAAATTATCTAATTTTTGGATACGTAGAAATAATATGCTGTAAGTTTCAGGGGAGCAAGAGTATATATATATATTTTTTTGTCAGCATCTATATCAGTACTTGTTATCTAGCAGGCACTCAGTGAGTATTTGCACGATTGAATGAGTCTGTGACACATGCTGTGAGATGATGTACTTTGAAAGTAAAGCCCTTGAATCTGCCTCCCTCATAGAACTAAAAAAGTTTTGTTGAATCTCTGTGTTTCTTCACAGCTTTCTTTTTGATTACAAATAGGTAGAAATCTTATAAATTATTGAACTAAACCTGATTGAATATATTAGTGAATGTAAAATGAACTGATGTTAAAATATATGTAAATTTTTGGCAGAATATATGAGTTATTTTATGACTAGGGGACTGTTATAGCTTTCACCATTTTAAGCAATATTATTAACAAAAAGGAGTATTTATATTCTCTATATGAACTTATTAGACTAGCATATTCAACCTTTATACCATGGATAATCTGTTACAGCTGTTTTTGTTGCACCTGTTTTCCTGCTTCATAATTTAATTTCCCGAATCTTAAAATTGGCCTTGTTTCCACCAATTCATCATAGTAATGACAGTTTATTGCCATTTAATACTAATTTGACTTACTTAATATTCTTATATTGTTTCATAGCTCACTGAAATGCAAGCTGAGAGTAGTTATTACAGCCCTCAAAAAGTAAAATCTAAAGAAGTATTGTGTTGGGAACAAGAAGGAACTACAGTTGAGGTAATCCATCAACATTGAATATACTTTTAAAAATCTTTGTAATGGTCCTTAAGGTTAATATTTAATAAATACAGGTTTTCAAAATCATAAATACTATATTTAAAAATGTATTTATAGCTTTATATTTCTATTTTAGTGATCAGTAGTATTAATTGAAATAATTATTCTTTAACAAAGATTTTACCATAATATGCAACATTAATTTATTCTTTCAATTTGTCATTTGACTTGTGTGTGCTCATATGTATGTGTGGATTAATGTTCTTGAAGTGCCAGTCATTGAGGATACAAAGGTTTGAGGATACAGAGACAAGTAAGATATTTCTTATTTTAATAGGATGTGTGATCTGAGGAGAATAAATTTGGAAAGGTCATAATCCTAAAGATGTTTCAACTAATTTAGAAATTCTACAAGGAAAGCTTGTAACATTTTTATTGAAATTCAGGTTCATAACACCTCCTTTCCTCTTATAGGCCCTTATGATGGGAGAGCCTTTCTTTGATTGCCAGATTGGTTTTGTAGGTTGCAGAGCCATGTGCCTTAAAGGAATTATGGGTGTTAAAGATTTTGAAGAGAGTATGAATAGAAGTGAAACCGTAAGTCAAAATCTCCCCTTTCCTCCATTTTTTTTTTTTTTTTGGATAGAATGCAGGGATAATGAGGTGCTTATTGAAGTGTTTAACCATACCAAAAAATCTGTTAGACTACATATATCTTTGGCTTGAGAGGGGAACTTTACTGTTTTCCCCTGTAAGAAATTATAGAGCTCAGGGGAATTTAGAAAGTTGGTAGTACTTAACACCGACAGTAGTTCCAAATACTTTCCAATTCATAAATGTTTCTTCTTTCTTGTTTATGGCAGCTACTTGGAGTTCCTCTTTGGTTTGTTAAAATGTTCTTTGCCAAAATAGGCAGTGAAAATGGAGGCAGCATGCCTTGTCTTTTTACAGGACCTCAAGTTGTAGTGTGATTTCTATTGACTGCTGAATTGGTGTTATAAAACCAAGGTTTTATTTTCTTTAACTGTCTAATGATTTTTTCTCCTGTTCAAAAATTTTGCATTTATTTTCAGGAAGCCTGTTTTTTCATTTGTGGTGAAAATTTGAATATGAAAGGTTTGACATACCTCACAAATTCATTGTTTGATTACCGAAGCCCAGAAAATAATGGTACTCATGCAGAATTTATCTTGGATGCAGCTAATCATAAGGTCAGAGAATATATATTTGAGCCAAATTCTAGGTTGTGCTGGGGTGGACACTTTGTGTGAATACTTGTAATTGATGTTTCTTCTCCAGTAATATATTCTGAATGCTAGTTGTTTATTGAAACATCTAGCATATTTTTGTCCGCCTTCTATATCTAGAGAGGTTTGAGGAGTGCACAAAGATCTCTACTTTTATATAGCATGCAGCCACAGTTAGTTTATCCATTCCCTACTGTTAAAATAGTCATGGAGGAAACATGTAGAATTATTTCTTTTAATTTCAGTTACTTTTGAAGTGTGGGATTAATGAAAAGAAATGAAGAATTTCACATTTTACTATATGTAGTGTTTGAATTTTTCATGTAAGATTATATTAATGTACTTTTTTTTTAATGTACTTTTTATGGAATAAGTTTAAAAACTCAAAAGAAGTTCCTGAAGATTAGTATAATAGAATCAATAATTTACATTGATTCTACAGACTTACTTTTATAGTTGAAAGTAAAGAATTTAATTTTTATCTGCATAATTAACATACATTTAAAAATATTTTAGTATATTTTTAGTGTTTGAACTGTTTCACATAAGTGTACTGAAATATTAAGGATTAACTCTATTTGAGAGTATATATTAGACCGTTTTGTGATGGTGATAAAGGTCAAGACCGTACTGCCCTACTCCACTGTAGGTATTCATTAACCAGACATTATTGACAAAGTGGTCAAATTGTCTAGTAGAATTATAGATGTCCTTTTGTATGGTCCATAGTAGAGGTAACACTACGTTTTTTAGAAGCCAATTCTTTGTGTAACCTCTGTTCTTCTTTCTGTTTTGCTAATCCTATGAGTTGGTACACATTCTCCATAAGGATATATGTCTGATTCTTGATCTATCAGGTTTTAAACTCAAAAGTCTGTTCTATACAATGTATGTTCTGTTTGCTTTGCTTTGTTGGCAGGAGACATACACTGAGATAGCTGGAATGCAAAGGTTCGGGGCTTTTTACATGGATTACCTGTATACAATGGAGAACACCAGTGGCAAAGGTACTGGTTTCTTTCCTTTATGTTTGCTTTTCCTTGAACAACAGAAACAAAGACTTCTTCAGAATCAATTGGTCCTTGACTGATTGTACTCTGTTACATCAGAGTTACCTTCTGTTACTTTGCGGAATGGTTTAATTTTAATGTCATGTTAGAATTTTCTTAGATTCTTAACATTTTTAGTCCTTTCTTTGTGCAGCTGATTGAAAAGATTTTTGTATAATCAACTAGAATTTGTTCTAATATGTACCAAATATTAAAAATTTTGATACATCAAATTTCATATTAAGTTGTCAAAGAGCATAAACATTTCCTTTTCTGTATTAAATACATTTTGAAGGTTATATACATCTTTTTATTAAAAAAGGAGTTTGTTGTTTCAAACAGAAAAGTAGAAATATATTCTTCTAGAAACTATGGACACAGTCTTTTATTATTTTATTATGTGTTTCATTTTAGTAATCAAACGATTTCAGAAATTTAACTATACTGTGTTGTGCTTATTATTCCAGCCTTTTTCATATTGAAAACTTAGTCAAAATAGGGTCACCATTTTTTGTTAATTTTTCATATTTTGATAAATTATTTCTTTGTTTCAGGGGATGAGTTAGATATTGTGAATGCAAAGGAGACCAAAGCATTTCTCAAGAAACCAATAGGTAGTGTTTATGCACTTAAATAAGTGATTCTAATATAGCATGTTAAGGACAGTAATGTAAACAGACAGCTAAAAGAGGTCCAGGTGAGAAGGGGACTACCTTTGTCTGTGGGGTTGAAGGCTTCACAGAGGAGTTGATTTTGAAGGATCGTTAAGTTTTGTTAGATGAAAATAGAAGGAAAGAACTGTAATTTTCTGCTTCCTCCTTTCATAATGGATTTCTAAATGTTGGTGTTCTCATTGGTCAAACCTGGATTCACTTCTTCCCCTAAACTCTTCCTGAAGTAATCTTATTCGTTTTCATGGATTTGAGTACCTTCTATATGTTGTTGATGTCCATATTTGTATTTTTAGTCCAAACTTATTCTTTCAGATCTAGAATTAAATATATCCAGTGCACACTTGACATTTTTACTTCTGTGTCTCACAAATATCTCAAAATTGAATATGTTGAAATTGAATTATTAAAACCCTCATGACCACCTACTACTTCTCCCCTATTTTCAGTGTTCTCTTACTGGAAGAATTTTCTACTGTCTTCTAGTTGCACAAGTTGGAAATCTGGGAATCATGACACACTTCTCCCCTAGCATCCAACCCATCAGCACATTTTGTCAAATTTTATCTCTAGAATCTATCTAGAATCTGTCTTTTCTTAAGCTTCACCGTTAATGCTCTCATCCAATCTGTTACCATCTCTAGATTCTAATAGCTTTTTTAACTGGCTATCTCCTTCCACTCTTGCCCTCCTATAATCTATACTGCAATCAGACTGGTTTAATTCTGTGCTTAAAATCTTCACTGCCTTCACATTGCTTTATTTAAAAATAAAATTCAAATAGTTGATCAGATTTTGCTGTTCAGTTATTTGGTGGATAATGATAACCACCAAGGAACATAGAGACACAAAAGGAAGATTTTTGGAGGAAAAGGTGTGTTTTGAGTTACCCGTGGACATTGGTGGAGATGCTCAGGAGTCAATTGTATGTGTTAGGTTTCCTCCACTACAGCATTCGTATGAAACCTTTGGTAATCCGAAATGGTGTAAAGTGAAGAAGCAGTTACCTTAGGACAGATCTTGTTAACGGATGTGCAAAATAAATTGAGAAAAGCGCGTATGCTCAAAGACACAGTTCAAAGCTGTGGTGGCTTGATACTGAGATTCTGAGTATAGTTCCTGGGGAAGGAGTTTGCTGGTGCCACTCTAGACGCTGGGGGTTTGTGCTGCCTCTGTAATGCTTCGCTGCAAAACAAGTGGTGAATGCTATTTTCACCTTTTTTTGTAAAAGTGAAAATTCTCTTCAGATTTATTTTGGTTAGGGAAACTGATCTTTTGTAAAAGTGAAATGGCCTAAAGCTAACTTTCGAAAAGCAAGGGATACCTGTATATGAAAGTACAATTCAGAAGTCTCTGTTCTAAGAACTTTGCAAATTTTTATTGTGTTGTAGTTACCAAATGTAAGCTGGTAGGTTTCCTCTTGTTTAGTATGATGTCTTACACATGTGCTGTGAATTTGGTATTTTGTGAGGTGGAGTATGAAGTAGTCTGCCTATCAAGTAAAGGAAACCTCTCACTGAAAATTTTATTTGTATATATTTGTTTCTAAAGTTTTTAAAAGATTGAAACATGATTTATATTTGCTAGGGTGCTTATATATTTTCTGCCTGAGACGCTGGTAGTTTGCTACTTTTTGCATTTTTCACATATTCCATTCCTGTGAATAGTGTGCATTGTATAGATATCTTAGTCTTTAACTTTTTTAAAACAAAATGTTAGATCATAACATACAAACAGAAAAGTTCTATACATTTATGTACAGAATAGCAAAGAAATAGAAACACCTGTGTATTCCCCACACAAGCCAAGAAACAGGACAGTGTCAACATTGCTGGCCTCCTGTGTGTTCCTTTTCCATCACAGTCTTCTCCCTCCCTCACTGGAAGAAACTGCTCTTCTTAGGTTTGTGGTAATCATTTTCTTGCTTTTGGTTTACTGCTTACACAGATACTTTCTCAGCTGTGCAAGCAGATAGTTTTTTTTGGGTAAATAATAAGATTCCACTGTTAATTTAACTTGTGAATGTCACATGTACATTAAAAATGTGTTCATTCATTCACCCAATAATCTGTTCACTTGTTCTTTGCCTGCTTTTTGGTAGCTGCTTTCATATGTGTGTTTCTCACTGTGAATCTATATTCACTGATAATATAGTGATGGTGATAATGGCTAATATTTATTGAATGGTTTTAAATGGAAGGCGCTCTTCTGAGTGTTCTACATGTAGTAGCTAATTTAATCTTCATAATAACCCTATAAGTAGATAACAATATCCCCATTTTCCTTATGAGGAAACAGCCAGTCCTATACAGGTTTTGTAACTTGGCCAAGATCACACACCTATTATGTGGGATTTGAACCCAGCTAGTTTAAACTCTACAGCTTGCATTCGTAACTACCGTGTTCAGATTTTCTTCTTTCTTGGATTACTTGAAACAAGAAATTTGTGGAATTTTCAGTATTTATAAACCTAAGAAAAGTATTTTGAATTCTCAAAAGAGGTTAATTTTGAATTCTTCAAAGAAATATTTTATCTAAAATTCTTGGTTTGTTGTGATGACATTTATTTGTTTCTGTAGTCCAAATTATCAAAAAGTGCCCTAAATTTTATCTTAGGTATCTAAATGCATATTAAACTAATAATTTTACAAAGCTTGTAGTGGATTCTGAAATTTTGAAAGCGGATTTGATTGGTGTGCTTTAAGTAAGTTCATGATAGTATTTACTTAATGTAAAAAACTAGTAAATGCAGTAAGAAAAAGAACTTGTATTATTTATTTTTGTTGTGGTAAATGATGTAGTAGTACTTTACCCACATTATAAAATGACATATAAAGAAAAATTTGGTTAATAAGTTTCTTGTGCTGCTGCTTGATATTAATAAGCATTCTGATAATTATTTCATTTTTGTTATGCTTTTTGTTGAAAGCACTCACTGTTTTAGAAACTAAATTATTTCTTATTAATATAACTTTAAATATTATTGTAAGTTTTAGTCTTTTTTTATTTAAGAAGTTATTGCAAATGTTTTTATGGACTTAAAGTAGATAGCTGAACATTTAATCTACAACAGGAATATTTTAGAGACATAGAGATAAAATTGAAACTATTTAGTTATTGGATTGAGGAAAAGGATGAGAGAGAGGCATCATGGTTCGTTGCCCTTTTGAATCCAGATGTCTTGGGAGAGTGTTGGTGTTAATTTAGGGGAATGTTGGAGTAGAAGCATTTGTGTTTCCTAAATTATTCTATTTAAGGATTAATTTTCTAGTTCCTGGGTTAGAGCTACTTTTTTTCTTTAAAAGATGGGTTTTATACAGAGACTCAGACTCATAAGGTATAAGTTAAATACAAGCAAACTTTAATGAGAACCAGTGGGGAAAGAAAGCAGGTGAATTTCTAGTAAAAGAAGACACATAGGGATATATAGTTCTCACGAATGAAAGTAGAGTTCCTTGTGCACTGACAGCACAGATGGTTGGTGGAGTTGTTTTGGTAGCTTGCAGATTCCTCTTCACATAGGGAGAAGAATTATCTTTTATTAATAGGTATAAAGGTATGGGCAGATGTAGGCAGTACAGGTTCTTTTGCCTCTGGCTGTCCTGGAGAGACTGGCAAGTCCTTCATTTTAGTTAGGCTAACTTGATATTGTCTTGACTCTTAATAAGAATAGCCAAACATTCAGGCGGCTGGAGTGACCAAACATATTGAGGGTGGGCACAAGTAAATACCTTGCTGAAAAGAAATAGCTAAAAGCCAGTCACAGTTCTACATTTTAGATAAGCTACTGGCATTATAAGCAAGTTGCATTATCTGAAAAAAAGAATAGAAGCCTCTAGACTTCTATTGTTTTAGAGACAATCTGATGTCTAAAAGAAGGGTCTTCTTGTAAATTGACATTTTTTAAAGAAGCCTAATAGCCTCTACAGGACTCGAAGCAGGATATTTTCCTTGTTTTTGAATATTTTGATTTGCAACCAGAGTCCTTCTGGTTATCTTCAAGCTACCTCATCCTAACAGGTAACTCTAGAAATGTCTGGTTTAGCTATGGAAAGTAGTATTTTTTTATGTTAATGGTATGCTATTTATACCTAATTTATAATGTGACTCTTATTTATGTGTATCATAAAATATGTTTAAGATTAACTTTGTATGTTTTATTTGTGACATTTAAGTCTGCGTGTAGTCATCTTGTTAAGAATATATGAGGACTTCCCTGGTGGCTCAGTGGTTAAGAATCTGCCTGCCAATGCAGGGGACACAGGTTCGAGCCCTGGTCCGGGAAGATCCCACATGCCACAGAGCAACTAAGCCCGTGCACCACAACTGAGCCTGTGCTCTAGAGCCTGCGAGCGGCAACTGCTGAGCCCATGTGCCACAACTACTGAAGCCTGTGCGCCTAGAGCCCGTGCTCCACAACAAGAGAAGCAACCGCAATGAGAAGAAGCCCGCGCACTGCAACGAGGAGTAGCCCCCACTCACCGCAACTAGAGAAAGCCTGCGCGCAGCAGAGAAGACCCAACGCAGCCAAAAATAAATAAATAAATTTAAAAAATGTTTTTTTAAAGAAAAGAATATATGAATAATAAATTTAATTATTTTTTTGTCTCTGGTACTGGGACTAGAGATTGAACTGAACTCCTTTGTTTGAAATGAAGGAAATGTATTTTTGAAAGAGTTACTAAAAGGTGTAGATATAGGATTTTTGTGTTTAACTGGGCCTTCCTAGATTCTAAAGGTAGTAAATGCTGGAAAGTTTTACTTCCCTATTTTTGTTTGAATAAACATAAGACTTAAGAAGTAAAATTTACTGTATGTTATCACTTAAAATAGTGAATTTATATATTAAAACCAAATCTCTAAGGTGTGGACAGGTTAGATAAGGAGAAATACCTGTAGGTAGAGCTAAGATTTTCTTTAGAAGACAGCCTTGGTTCCTCTTCGACATATGGGCAGATAAGGGATTGGGGAAATTGGATTCCACCCTGTGGAGCATGGCCTTAATGATTTTACTCTGGAAAAAGTTCAAAGCGGGTAATACCTATTGTTTACTTCCATGGTCATTAGAAAACTCACGAGGCGCCTTTGAACATGTAGTTTTAAGCAATCAATTTTTCCATGTAACTTCTAAGATAAAATAGTAGTAAAATGCAACTTCTTCGAGAGTCTCCTTTCCCAGTCAACCTAATAGTATTGTGTATAGAATTATTGGGTATAGGCCAATTAGATTTTAGAGAATAGTTTTTTAAGAATGACCATTTCAATTTTATAGCACATCTTATAACATTAAATAGATAACAGGAATAATGTTTTTTAAATCATCTGTTTTTTGTTGATAATATCCTCTCATCTACATAAAGAAAAATATAGATCAGCAGGGTTCTGTGTATCCAGTTGATGTAGAATTGGTTTTAAGGCATTAAGCTCTAAGCTAAAAAGATAAGAGAAATATTAAAATATATATTTGTTGTATCTGATTGATGCTTACCTATTAATATAATTTTGGCTTCTTGTAGGTTCTGCAAATCAACAAGACTTTTCTTCAGGGAAAAGTGAAGATTTGGGAACACTTCAGGAAAAGTCTACCAAAAGCCTTGTTATAGGTCCTCTTGATTTTCGCTTGGATAGCAGTGCAGTACATAGAATTTTAAAAATGATTGTTTGTGCCTTGGAACACGAATATGAACCATATAGTAGACTAAAACCAGGTTTGTTTTTGGCTTAATTTTGAATCTCTTGCCAGTTGATTTGAATGACTGTATAATCCAATTTGTTGTATTTTGCTAACTTAACGTTTTTAGTATGTTTTGCCTATCTGATTTTCATATATTTACTTGTTAATTTAAAGAGTAAACTTACATGTGGAAGTTATGGGAGAGGTTGGTATTTGAAAATTATTTGCATAAGTATGTGCTTTTTTTGCCAGCGTTTGTCAGTATTGTATTGTCACCTTTTTGATACTGTTTCCCTTGTATACTCCTGAAATATGACCATTTTTCCACTTTAGTGGATTCTAAGGAGGAGACATGAAGAAGATGGGTTTTAAGCATATGAATTTAACATTCAAGAAAACTTAGGTCCTACTGGTAAAAAAAATTTTCTATGTGACTGATATTTTCTGCACGGTATAAAGATACGGTTATCACAGTTTCATAAAACACAAATTTCCTTTTCATGCAATGAAGCACTCTAGAGCAGGACATAAGAGTATAATGAGGGAGTATAGAATAATAAAGACCTCAGCCTGTGGCATCAGGCTGAGTTCTGACCCCCACTTCTTACTGACCTTAGGAAGTAATCAACATCACTGATTTTTCCATTTCTCTATCTCTATGAGTTTAATTATTGCGATAGAGTTGGTTAAATTGTCTCCCCAGTATCCATTCTCCTCTTATAGTAATAGAAATTTCTGTGGTAGAAATTTTCATGATAGAAATAAAGACTTCACTTCCCAAATGCAGTCATATGACTAGGTTCTGGTTACTGGATGGGAGCAAAACTTCATGTGAATTTTTGCGACAGGACTTTAAAAGGAAAAGAGTGTGCCTTCCTTTTTTTCTTTTTCCCTTCCTTCTTGCTGGAAAGCAATTATAATGGCAGGGCTGGACCTGCTAGCTTCAACTCTGAGATGAAAACTGCATGCTGCGGATGACAGAACAATAAGATAGAGAGAGAGCCCAAGTCTTCAGTAGTGTGGTGGCACCATGGATCCTCTAGACTCAGATTGTTGAGTGAAAGAGAAATAAGCATTGTTTTTGTTGACACTTCTGTTATTTTCTTTTGTCACAGCAAATTTACTGTTGTCCTAAATGATACGCTTATAGGACCTACTTCCAAAGACTAATGCATTTAAAATCATGTAACATAGTGCCATAAGTGCTTGATATGTTCATGCATTCATTTCTTACACCTTGCTTGAATGCCTGCTCCATTGCCAGGTACTCTGATAAGTGCTAGGATAGTATGTACAGAATGGCTAGAACAGAAAACTGTGACAACACCAAATGCTGGGGAGGACATGAAGAAACTGGATCACTGATTCATTGCTGGTGGAAATATAAAATGGTACAGCCACTTCTAAAAACATTTTGGCAGTTTTTAAAAAAACTTAACATGCAGCTGCCATATAGCCCAGCAACTGCATTCCTGGGCATTTATCCCAGAGAAATGAGAACTAATGTTCACACAAAAAACAGTATATAATTAATTTTTCTCATGTTAAAACCCAAGCTGGTAGGTACTCCAGGGGACTAGGGTGACTCTGTTTCATGATGTGGTCTTAGACCCAGAATTCCTTTTATCTTGTTTTTCCACCATCCTCTGAGGTATACTTCATCTACATGGTCAATGTTGGCTTACCATTACAGTGTCTAATTTTAAGCAACAGGAAGGGGGAACAAGAGAAAATGGTAGGCATGTAGTTTCACTTAATGACATGGCTCTGTCATCTTATTGACCCAAACTTAGTAACATGTCCCTGCACCCAGCAGCCAGGGAGGCTGGAAAATGTATTCTCTAGACAGAGTCCATATACCTCACTTAAAATTCAGAGAGTTTTATTGCTAAAAGGAAGAAGAAAAGACTGCAATTAGCAGTCTCTTCCACAGTGGAATTACGCCACACACACACACACACACACACGTTTATAGAAAATGAATATTTATTTGAAGCAGTTTATCATTTCAGAAATATTTATGATCTCTATAAAGAAACTGCTGCTAACTGACTTTGTACAGGCAGTTCTCTGAGTAGTTAGCAGTTCCCCTCCACTTTTTTTTTTTTTTACTTCGTTATTGAAGTGTAAGATACATACTGGAAAGCACACAAAACTAAGGGTATGGCTTTGTGAATTTTGTAAACTTAACCACATCTATGTGACTAACTGTTCAGGAAATGGAACCTTACCAGCACTCCAGTATTCTCCTTGCCCTCTTTTGGTTATTACTCTGAACCCCAAGGGTAACCACTCTCCTTACTTCTAACATCCTAGATTTAGTTTGGCATATTTTAGAATTCATGTAAATGTAATCACACAGTATATACTCTTTTGCCTGTGGCTTTAGCTTACATTATGTTTGTGGGATTCATTCTCATTTCTTTTTAGTATCCCATTTTGTGAATATACCATAACTTATTTATCCATTTTACTGTTGATGAGTATTTGGTTAGTTTCTAGTTTTTGGTTATTATGGTAGTGATGCTACCAACATTCTAGTACATACCTTTTGATTAACATATGTACTCATTTCTGTTGGGAATTTAAGGGTGGAATCACTTAGGTAAAACGATCATATATGTTCACCTTTAGTAAATATCTCCAAACTGTTTTCAATTTGGTTGAATCACTTTACACGCCTACCAGCAGTGTAGGAGAGTTTTAGTTGCCCTTGATCAGGGGGTTGGCAAATTATGACTTATTGCCTCTTTTTGTACAGCTTATGAGTTGATAATGGGTTTTGCATTTTAAATAGTTGGAAAAAATACAAAAAAGATTGATATTTTGTGACACATGAAAACTATGTGAAAATTAATTTTCAGTTTTCATAGGTAAAGTTTTATTGGAACATATAGTCTTGCTCATTCAGTTATGTTTTGTCTGTGACTGCTTTTGTACTACAGTTGCAGAATTGAGTAATTGGGACAAACTGTATGACCCACAAAGCCTAAAGTATT
Organism: Balaenoptera musculus; assembly: GCF_009873245.2. NCBI lineage: Eukaryota > Metazoa > Chordata > Mammalia > Artiodactyla > Balaenopteridae > Balaenoptera > Balaenoptera musculus. Next base: position 37,611,582 of record NC_045801.1, on the reverse strand, counting down.
TTTTAAAAAATTAATTAATTAATTTTTGGCTGCATTGGGTCTTCATTGCTGTGCTTGGGCTTTCTCTAGTTGTGGCGAGCGGGGGCACTCTTCGTTGTGGTGAGCGGGGGCTACTGTTCGTTGTGGTGCACGGGCTTCTCATTGCGGTGGCTTTTCTTGCAGAGCATGGGCTCTAGGTGCGCGGGCTTCAGTAGTTGTGGCTCGCGGGCTCTAGAGTGCAGGCTCAGTAGTTGTGGGCCATGGGCTTAGTTGCTCCACGGCATGTGGGGTCTTCCCGGATCAGGGCTCGAACCTGTGTCCCCTGCATTGGCAGGCGGATTCTTAACCACTGCGCCACCAGGGAAGTCTCCCCTAAAGTATTTTCTATATGGCTCTTTATAGAAAAAGTTTGCTGATACATATTTGCCAACTTTTAGTATTCTTAGTCTTTTTCATTTTAGCTTTTCCAGTGGATGTGTAGTGCTACCACATCGTGACATTATTTGCAGTTATCTGATACCTAACGATGTTAACTTGCTCTTGAAATAACTTTTGACCATTTGGATATATTATCTTTTGCTTGTTCAAGGCTTTTTGCCCATTTTTCCATTGAATTATTTGTTTATTTTTGATTTTTAGGTAGTTTTAAATTTTTAATATGCTGTGGGTACAAGTCCTTTGTGCATATACCTATGTCTATCTATGTGTCTGTCTATGGCAAATATTTTCTCCTAGTCTGTGGCTTGAATTTACATTATCTCAGTGGTGTTTTTATGAAAGGAAGCTGTTATTCTTTTAATGACAGAGATTAAAAATTTCTTTAAAATATTTAAGAAATATTTTAAAATATAAAACAAAATTTTACATAGCAAAGACATACATTTCTAGAGTAATTTATTCTTGTTAAAGGCAACACTTTTACAGCTGCTTCATTGTTGAAAAAAAGAATTTGACCTTAAAATTTGGAGAACGAATTAATTTTTTAGTTAATTAAGAAAATTATTTAAAAATAAATTTTCATTGAGTTTTTATTATTTCATTTTAGATATTAAGGGTGAAAGTGAAACAGTGCTGAATCCTGAAGAAGTGGCATCTTTGGAGGAATATATTCCTACTCGACATACAAGTGTTACTCTCCTCAAATGTACCTTCACAATTTTCATGGCTGAATTCAACTTGCTGGATCATTTGCTGCCTGTCATTATGGGAGAAAAGGTATATTTTGTCATGCACTACTTGTTTTCTCATACATGTATATTTATTGGTCCTGTGATATTGTAAGAGGAAGTTGATTAAGTAATAGAATATCTGTCTATATATAATAGTTATCCATGGTGAAGTTAAAGCAATGTAGCTACGATTATTAATTCTTAGAAAATAATTTATCTATATTATATAAATAAATAAATAGATTAAAAAAATAACCTCAAGCTAAGGCTCTATAAAGAAATGTTGAAGAGCATTTGCCTCGATGTCAGACCATGTACAAGCTCTGACACCTTAGGACACTGCTTTATATCTCTAAGCCTTGTTTTCCTTTTCTGAAAAACAAAAGAAAATTATATTTTTCATGTAGGCTGACAGAGTCAGCCAGTAAAGAAGCAAGAAGCCCAGATAGATTCAGATAGTTTATTACTTACATAGACAGCAAAAGCAAATCAGTAATGGTGTTGGCTTGCCTTGTCCCTTTCAGGACAACCCTGAATCTAGAGCGCCAAATGACCTGCAGCACACATGGTAGGATACCTTGTTGACAAGGACTCAGTTCCACACTGCAGCTAAGCAGTTATATAGCCTACAGCTGTACTCTGAGAGAGTAGATGGAAAGCCCCGTGAATGAGGGATGCTGATGAGAAAATTTCCCCATAGCAGCATTTCTCAAGATGAGAAGTCGACTGAGAAATGGTCTTTTACCAGTTCTGCACAAGACCACCTATTTTCCCCTGTTCTGATAATATCATAGGGTGCTCCACCAAGGCTTAGGTCTTGTGTGTTTTAGCCTTGCCTTGTGGGCTACATGGATTTTAAGATTGTCTGGGTGCTGGCATAGAGCAGTTCCCCCAAAGTACCTAGCTCCTAGAATGATTTTGAATATTCAGTGAAATAATGCATGTAAACCATTTTGCACGTATTAGGAACCCAGTGATTATTACTGTGTTTCTTAATGAGGACTTATTAGATGCTTAATATTTTAGGTCCATATACAATGTATTGCTTTCTAAGTCTGCCATATACATATAAGGTATTATCTGTTATCTTTAATTTATTATTTTGGGGGTTATATTTCTTTTAATGGTGACATGATGATGATTATAGAAGTAAAAATAGTCCTAACTTTAAATAAAAAGAACTTATGGAAGTATGGCAGAGAATTAAGATATATCAGTTTCATTTTGTATATTTGCTCTCTATCAACCACTCATAATCGTTCATTGTATTGCTGGGTAAAGAGATCATCTGGGGAAAATTTTAGTGGAGAAGAATTAAAATATGACAGTATAGGCATGAACTTTAAAGTAACTATGGTTAATAAGTTCAAGAAAGAGACAAAAAAGTGGAGGATTTCAAAAGACCTCAATCCATTAAAAAAAGAATGAAATGAAATTCTGTAGCTGAAAACTATAACACAAACTAGAAATAAAAGGATGGAAAAAGATGCATCATTTAAGAGCTAATCAAAGGAAAGATAGAGTGGCTATTTTAATATCAGAAAATGTAGAGCTTAAGACAAGAGGTATTGATAGAAGTAAAGAGAGTCATTCCATAATGATAAGTGTTGACTCAAAGAGTGAACAGTAGATAATTCTCAGAGATATGTTGAATGAAAGAAGGCAGACATGAGTATGTACTGTGTGATTCTGTTTAAATGAAGTCAAAGAACAGACAGAAGTGAGAATAGTGGCCACCCCTGGTGGGGATTTGATGTTACCTGAGAAGGGATATAGGAGACCCTTCTAGGGTGCTTGAAATGTGTGGTGGTTACATACATAAAAATTTGTTGAACTCTATGTTTAAGATTTTGTACTTTACTGTATATTATATCTCAGTAATCCAAAATAAAGTCCCTTAGTAAAGTAATTGCTCAATACGTGATGGTTTAAAAATTATTAATGAGTCAAAAAGGAAGAACTGTATCTTCAACTTATTTTTAGGCACAGTGTTTCTCAATAATGGTACTATTGGCTTTTTGGACTAGAGAAGTATTACGTAGTTTTACCATCTTTACCCAATGCCTGCTAAATGCCAGTACTGTTCCCCTATTATGATAATGAAAGACAGACAAAACAATTAAACTGTTCTTCCCACACCTCTGGATGGAGGGTCATACTGTTCCTCATTGAGAGCTACAGGTATGGGAATAAGTTCAAGGGCTGGAAGGGGTGGCTTGCTAATTGGGTTCATACCCTGGACATGTTGAAATTTATCTGCATTTACTTGGAAGCTTAGAAAGATTCTGTAACGCTGAAAATACCAAGCCTACCTCGAGATTCTTAGGACTTTATGAGCCTTTAGCATTTTTAATATTAGTAGATATGATGTGGATCGGAAATTTTTCTGTCCTGCAAACTTTGCTTATTGTGAGTATCTTTCAGACTGTCTTGAGTAGTGCACTTAGTCGTTTAGTCATCTAAATGTGAATAAAGGGAAAGAAGATAAAGGCTCTGGAATATCTAGGATTTTTTTTGTGTGAATTATTGAGCTTAAGAAAATACCTTCAGTGTACTGAGGCACGTTGTGACAATATTCTAGTTGACTGAAAAAATAAAAAGCTTTAGCTAAAAGGGCATTGATAATTTCACAGTAAATAGGCATTCTTTGAAATCTGGGATATACCTAAAAATATGTAGAAGGTGTTTCTATTTGGTTACAGTAAGAGAGTCCCATAGCAAGGCATCATTTCTAGGATGATTTGATATCACTGCATAATGTGTCACTCTGAAGCTTGTATAGAGGGCATTGCACATCAGTCACTTTCTCCTGAAATATAAAGTGAACACTATTATTTTCTAGAACTCAAGTAATTTCATGAATACTACAAACTTCCAGTCTCTTCGGCCTTTGCCATCCATTCAGATACTGGTGGATAAAATTAATCTGGAACATTCTGTGCCGATGTATGCTGAACATTTGGTGCATGTGGTCAGCAGCCTTACTCAGCCTTCTGATAATCTGCTTCATTATTGCTACGCACATTGCTACCTTAAGGTATGAAAAGTGAATTTTCTTGTGTATTAGTATTTGGTTGCCTCGGGAGAATTAAATAAATCTTTTTTTTCTTGGAGTTGTAATTTTACAGAATTAGTACCCTGTAAGATGAGATTTAAATAAGATATGATAGGTATATTCATTATTCAGCATAATTAATATAAAAATAAAAGTGTACCTATTTTAAAGATTTCTTCAATTATTTGGTGTTAATAGCTTGATATTTGTAAGATAATAGTAATTATAATTTTTGAAGATTGTATATATCATTGATTATAAGCAATGTGTAAGAGCACTAAGGATGTTTTAAAAGATTCATGATTTCTTTGAGGGGAATATTTGTGAGAGACAATGTTTTATAAAGCGAGTTTAACACATTTTTTTTTAGTCATTTTCCTCTTATTGAATTCATGTTAATTTCTTAATGCCAGGGAAAACTTTATTACTTTAAATCAAGTTATGTAAAGTTAATTATTGGAGACTTTGCTCAGCTCTTCCATCTCTTTTTTTAATAAATATGTGATACATCCCACTATAGGTACTTACAAATAGATAAACTCAGATGTTGAGTAATAAGTGTTTTTGCTAAGCAAATACACATGTATAATCTAAGTAGAGATAGCATGTACCTAATTAAATTCTGTTTTATGGACTAAAGGAAGCTATGTCAAGTTGAAATCAAGAATAAGTACTAAAAGTGAGAGAGTGGCATGGACATACATACACTACCAAACGTAAAATAGATAGCTAGTGGGAAGCAGCCGCATAGCACAGGGAGATCAGCTCTGTGCTTTGAGGGGTGGGTAGGGAGGGTGGGAGGGAGGGAGATGCAAGAGGGAAGAGATATGGGGACATATGTATATGTATAACTGATTCACTTTGTTATAAAGCAGAAACTGACACACCATTGTAAAGCAATTATACTCTAATAAAGATGTAAAAAAAAAAAAAAGTACTAAAAATGCACTAAATTTTATGTAAAGTAGTGAAAATTAGAGAACTCCAAAAATAGACTCCTGGCTTTATTGTTTCATGCTTTATAGTTTGATGTTTTGAAGTTCTTAAATATTTGTGTCCTTGTAGAGTAAAAAGAAAGCAATTTAAAGATATTAGTTTTAGATCACCTCCAGGCATATTTAAATTTAAGATGTTAAAACTTGATTGTTTTCAAACCATGTAGAGTGGGAAAACTCATCTTTTTCTAGATGTCCATGCAAAGCCCATTTTTAAGATGATGGAGAAGGAAATTCTACTTCCTTGATGGAGGAGTTGACAGTATTATGTTACAAAGGGGTGTGGACACAGGAAAGTACGATTCTTTGGGGATCATTATTATAATGATCTGTAACAAGTGTTTTATGTCATGCGGAGAGTAGCAGAAGGTGTTTTTGAAAGTTAGATACATACTTGTGCTTTTTTATTCACTCCCACAATTAATACACTGAGGTGTATGACTTTTTTTTTAAGATTGGCACAACTTGATTATCAGGTTATATTGTTAAGAGTATTTGCCTTGTTTTATCAAAGCAAGTCTAATTTTAGGCAGTTCTTTCCAAGGTATTCTACTTACGTGGGATTCATTCATTTGGTAAGTACTGAGTTCTTTCCATACTGCAGACACTCAGCATTGAAGATGAAACAGGCATGCCCTATCCTCAAGGAAAATGGTCACCAAAGCTATTGGTCACCAACATGGTTGTCATTCATACTGACATAAAAGTTATTGGAATAGTTGTTTACCACTACTATTTGTTAATATGTTAAATGCTCACTTGAATTTCCAGGGAAATGTAAAAGTTACAGTGTAGTCCAGATAAAGTTTTGGTTAGTTTGACTACAGCTATAATGGATAAGTTAAATGTCCCAGGAAGTCAGGTGTTGGGCATAGTATAATATATGTAGAAAAACTTTTCATTGGTATTAAGAATATTGAATACTCTAAAAAATAAAGTCTTTAGTCTTGACCATTTGATTACATTAAAAAAAATTTCATTGCATTTCTGATGCTTTTTCAGTGGCCTAGTACATTTTAAAAAAACTTTCAAGACTTGGTAGAGAGTTTTAGTTTTGTGACTGTTTGGAACTGACTAAAAATACCGATTTGTTTTAAAGTTTATAGCAGTTCATGTTACTTGGGATGATTACTGTAACCTTTGAGGAAGTTTTCAAAGTTTAATTTTCATTATTACAGTGTTGAAATATTACAGTGGAAGATTTAAATGTCTACTTCATGTGTCTTTGGCATTTTAGACTCAAGTAATTTTCAATTAAATACTCAGATAAATGCTTAAGTTTTAAGTTTGTGTACGTAAATGTGACTGTATTGACTATTTGACAAAATAGTATATAGTTCCCACTTCATGTAATGAAGTTTATTAATTGAGAGAGTTGGCATGGAAGAAAACATGCAGGTGAAACTTTCATATGTCTTACCAAGTCCTCTGTATTTAAATGCTAAACCCATTTTTGAATAAGTGTGGCATCAAGTAGCTAAGACATTGAAAGTCACCTAAAGTTTGAAACATACATAAAAAAGAAGTTAGTGAAAGCATTATGTAAACTATAGAAAAATGTATAAATTTAAGGCGTTTTACTCATAAGGATCAGCTATGGCAGATGCTTCAGAGAGATCAGGAAGGTTATAGTAGAATCAAAACCCTTTGAATTTTTTGGATTTGGGAGTTTTTGACCTCCAGTAAATAGTTTTCCCTGGGGATTTCAAGGAATTGTGCTTTCACACATGGCTGGTGGATATATAATTGGTATCACTTTGGAGAGTGCTTTCGCAGAATCTAATAAATTTGAAAACTCATCTGCCTTATACCGATCCATTCCAATTTTCAATATATATACTATAGCAAGGGCCAGCAGACTTTTCTCTGAAGATTCAGATAGTAAGTATTTTAGGCTTTGTGGGCCAAGAGGCAAAATTTAGGATATTGTGTAGGTACTTAAATAATAGAACAAATTTCCATGAATCTTGAGTTGACAAAATTCAAAATGTAAGATAGGACTCTTTTTTTGTAATATAGTTTTACTAACGAGAAGAAGGAATTCTTTTTCTTGGGGTAACATTTCACCTAATTGGGGTTTCAACTTAGTGTTCCCTGTCATCAGATCAGTTATAAATGTACATGTGTAAAAACTATTCTTAGCTTGTAGGTAGTACAAAAACAGACAGTGGTTAGAATTTGACCTGTATACTGTAGTTTGTTGACCCTTGTCCCAGAGAAATTTTTGCATGTACAGATATGTACAGCTATAGGTCTATAAATACCCACATGGATAGCTCTCTGAGGCATAATTTTTGGTGGGAATGTCAGGAAGCATAATGGTATGTATAGTATGATACCATTTATGTAAATTAAGAATACAAAATAGTGCTAAAGATTGTTCACAGATATAAAAGGGTTTATAAAGGTATAACAAAAGGGCGGGATACGTTCTGAACTCCTGAAAGTAGATTTGGGCGATCTGGGCATCTGGGCTTGGTGGGGGGCCAGTGAGACTAGCATGAGGGTCATGGATCAGGTAAACTTTAGTTATGTTGTAAGGTTTTAAATTTTTTAATAATTTTATTGAAATAATTTACATACCATAAATTCACCGTTTTAAAAGAATAGAAATTAGTGATTTTTAGTATTTTCACAGAGTTAAAGCAACCATCACCACTATCTAATTCCAGAACATTTTTATCACCCCAAAAAGAAACCATTAGTATTTACTCTCCATTGACTCCTCCTGCCCCCTGTAAACACTAATCTCCTTCTGTCTCTGTATTTGCCTGTTCTGGATATTTCATATAAATGGAATCATACAACATATGGTTTTTTGTGGCTGGCTTCTTTCGCTTAGCATAATGTTTTTCAAGGTTCATCTATTCTGTAACATGTATCAGTACTTTATTACCTTTTTATGACTGAATAATACATTGTATAGATATATACTATATTTTGTTTATCCATTTATCTGGTTGGTGGACATTTGTGTTGATTCCAGTCCTTGGTTATTACAAATAATATAGCTATGAACATTCTGTATAGGTTTTTGTATAAACACAGGTTTCATTTCCCTTGGGTATATACCTAGGTGTGGAGCTGCCTGTTCTATGCTAACTCTGTCTTTAACATTTTTAGGAACTGCCAAACTTTTTTTTCCAAAGGGATTCTTGCATTGTTTTACTGTCCCACTAGTAGTGAATTAGGGTTCTTATTTCTCCATATCCTCACTGACACTTGTTACTACTGTCTTTTTGATTTTAATCATCTTAGTGGTTGTGAAGAGGTATCTCCTTATGGTTTTGATATATGTTTCCCTAGTGACTAATGATGTTGAGCATTTTTTTTTCATCTGCTTCTTGGCCATTTGTATATCTTCTTTGGAGAATATCTATTCAAATCTTTTGCCCATTTTAAAATGAAGTTATTTTGTCTTTTTATTGTTGAGTTGTAAGTGTTCCTTATGTATTCTGAAGGATTTTATTTCATTAAAAGTACAGGTGACAACATGACATTCATTTAAAAAATTCTGGGTGATGAAAAAAATTACTTATTATTTATTGTTTCCTCACTTAAATTGTTGGTGGAAAAAAATTAGGAGAAAATACTTAATTTCTCTCCATAAGAAAAGAATATAAGTATCAGTTTCAGTCCGGAGTTTCTTTTTGTTTCAATGGATACATGAAATAGAAACTAGATTTAGAGGGTTTAAGGAATGAGTAGGCAATGAAAAAAAAAAGGTGTCATTTTCCAGCCTACTTTTTCAAGATTTTTGCTGATGACAGATGAGAAATGTAATTTTACTGATGGTTGGAGGGGAGAGGTAGTGATGAGAAAGATTGTTTTTTCTTTAAGAGTAAGTGGTGAATCAGCCATATTTTTTTGGAGAGGGGAAGCAGGGAATAGAGGGAGGAAGCAAGGCAGAGTGAAATTGTGAGCTAATAGATGAGCTAAATCAAATGAAACATCATATTGCTGTTCCAGCAATAGGTAATTATGAAGAAGTCCTTTATCCTTTTTAGACTTCATTTTTCCCATATGTAAAATGAGGTGATTTAGTTAAATTGTTTTCTAATTGGATTTTTTAAAAGGTGGCACTGCATATTTAACTTTTCATTTTATGTCATATGTAAGTCATCTTAGTCAAGTTGGCATTTCCTTCAGCTAAAACTTCTATTAGTAGTTGCACTTACTGCTTCATACATTCTTGATGCCTCAGACTGTTGGTTTGCAGTGTTATTAATAAGTATTTTTATTCTATTTCTGAATGTATGAACAGTCCTGGTGAAAACAACCTCAATTCATACTGTGCTGGTTTTCCTTTTTCTAGATAAAGGATTTGTAATCTTGGTCAAGGGTTGTTGACAAGTTATTCGGTTATATAGGTATGGTAAATCTGTGTGTCTTACTGCTGTGATTTAAAAGAGAGAGTTGAAATTGGTTATTTCGAAGAGCAAACACAAAACTAAACAAACAAAAAAAAGGATTATTTTTGATGGTTCTTTTGAAATAATTATTTTTGATTTCACTGTAATTTATACTTGCTTGAATGTTCTCTGGAGTCATCTCTGGACAACATGTACATTTAGTAAAAGCTTAAAAAAATTACAGAATAATATGCAGGACCTTCCCCAAAGTCCTTTGCAGTTCTGCAGACAACCAGCAGGGGATCTCCTCAACACCCAGTTTCCATCTGAGTACATTAATGATAGTGTCTGTGATTATACTGTTGGGACATTTATAGAATATTAGAAGGTGGCTTGAGAGCGTTCTTAGTTGAACACAGATAATCTAGTTTGATAAAGTATTACCCTGGTTCATACTCTAGAAATATTTGGAGGTTGGGCATCGTTTGAATAATCATGCTTTGTATTAAGTGGTATTAATAATTGCAAATTTCAGAAACTTTTAAATACTGGCCCTTTCAGAGGAAATATGAAATGCTGAAATTGTACAGTGCCCAGAAGTTCTTTGCATATAGTGTTGCTTAGAGCAAGTCTTCAAAGAATATATATGTGGAATAACTTAATTTTTAAGGCTGATCAATTAAGTATTAGAAACATACTTTTTTCTTTTTCTTCTCAATTCTTTATTTCTTGCATCTTGGTTAATAGTGGGATTTATAGGAATCAGTAGGTATATCACTTTCATTTTTCTTGATAGTAATTAAGTAGGTAGGCCCTTTGAAATGCAGTTTTTCTTTGAACGTACAAAATTCTAACTAATGTCTATTTTCCAAAATGTTACTTCGTTCACTGAAAACTGACTTTACAGGAAAAGATTTGACATTGTCAGTTTGATGAATGGTAGGAGCAGAATAGCTTTTTGAAACCGTTTGGAAGCAGTTTAATATTACTTTCTAAGAAATTGATCATTAGTTTATGTTCACTAAATGAAAGTATTTTGTATTGGAAATTAGTTACTGAGGTATTTTAAACATGTTTCACTGTAGAATTTAGCAGCTAATATTAAACCTAGAGATAAGAAAGTTAGTGCTTTATAAACCCAAGGAATAAAAAATAATAATGAAACATAAATGTTGGGGTTAAACTGCTTTTGCATGTTGTTGGAAAACAGTAACTCTTTGTTTTGTATCTCTGTGTGTCAGTGTTTCCTGTTTGAAACATTTACTTTATTGAAAATAATGGAAGAAGAAATATCATATTCAGTTCTCTGCAACGTTTCATGTAAAATGTGATGTTACATTGATTCTTCCTATGAAGGCAAATGTAGTTTTCAGGAATTTCAGGGAATGCTTATAAAATTTTTGAATGTGACCTGCTAGTTTTAAGTATAAACTTATAAAGAGTAATTTATGCCATGTACCAAATTTCTTGAGGTGAAAAACCTCAGCCCTACCATTATTTTTACAAAAGAAAGGGAAAAGATGTAACATTATTTAGGATATGTTTGGATATCCTTTTTGTGTGTGCATACCGTAAGTTGAAGGCAAAATACTTTTTAAGATTGTTTTTGTTGTAGTTAATGTTCTTTTAGGAATAAAATGATATAACAATGATTTACTAACAATATCTGTGATGTGCACAATGTAGTCAGTTTAACAGAGAATATGTGCATTTTAGCAGACAGTAAAATGCGAAATGAGAATTATGTATAGAAATAAAATGTGAAACCTAAAATTGGTCAAAAGAAGAGTCATCTTGCAGGGATATGAAAGAAATATTGTGTATTTAAATTTCTTAATTCTGACTTAATGTCCTATTTAATAGAAGAAAATGTTGATGTTTGGGAAGTGGAAAAAGACATCAGAACATATTTAGTGTGCAGCTGTTGTAGAGCAAATTGAAACTGACGTATTTCATCCTGTGCTTACTAAAACTTTGTCTCTGTGAACATTTGGATCTTTTCTTTTTGTTGCAGATATTTGGTTTCCAGGCAGGACTGACCTCTTTGGATTGTAGGGGATCTTACTGCATACCTGTACCGATTATTCCCTCTTTCAGCACTGCTCTTTATGGTAAACTTCTGAAACTGTCCACATGCTGGTAAGTATTGTGTTAAAGTGTGGTTTATGGTAATTTTCACTTATTATCTTAGGAGGGGAAAAAAACCCAATCGTATCTGTCTTATGCCAGTGTGTTAGTTTTATATAAAACCTTAGAAAAATATGTGAAGTTAATACTTCATGTATCTTTTTTTTACTGAGACGTTAAAAATCTCTTTTAAATGTCTGAAATCTATTAGGTTATAGTATTTGTGGTGGTGATAACTGTTGTTGGGGTAATAACTATCAATCCATATCACAGCTATAGTAAAATGTTGCTTTTTCACATTGTATAGGAACTGCAGGGCGAGTACTTTCTTTTTTTTTTTTTTTCCTTTTTGAGAGGTTACAAAGATTTTTTAATAAGTTGCAAATTAATATCAAGGCCAAAGTATTTTTCAACTAAGTAACAATTTCATGTGTATTCCTAACCACTGAGAAAAGTATACCCATGACATAGATTTAGTATATTTGACATGTCTGTTTACAGTCACTCTGCATTTGGGCAGAAACTGATTTTAGCCCTTACTTTCATTTAGTATTGGATTCCTTTATTTGGAGGTCATTCTTCCTGAATTAAAAGAGATTTATAGAAAGAGAGTCAATAGTTACTAATCATACCTTTTTCTTTTAGTTGAAAGCAGTGTTTTTAATATTAAAGAAATAATTGTTTAAGTATATGAAATAAGATTTAGATAAATGAAATTATATTCTGGTGAAATATTTCTGTTTTTTAAAATTTGGATCATTTCAATTATTGGGAATACATCTTTGCTTTTTCCTCCTAATTAGTAGTAAGCTTATTTTTGTAGGATGTATTTTCATTAGTTACTTATGAAAAGCAACAAAACTTTCAGAAAATAGATTTGACTTCTTTATCTAAAGTACTTCATTTGTTAACAATATAGTTCCTTCAATAATATATAACTTTTAAAATGAAATTTGTAAAGTAAATGCTAACATTTTCAAAGAAATTTGCCTGTTGATTCGGAAAATTAAAAAAATATAGAACTTGAAGTTAATTCGTATTGGAACCAGTTCTTCTATAAAGTGAAATCACTGTTAAATTATTTTATTCTTAATTTCTCTTGATAAGTTTAATTTTGTCCTTAGTCATCCATAGTCCTCATATGGCACTTATTATGCTGTGTAGAGAATCACTTTTCAACTTTTTATTGTTGTTTACATGTTGCATTTGAGCCAAGTATTATATTCCGGTCTATTACAAAATACCATGGGATATGTCTCAGTTGATAAGTCAACATCAACTTTAATAGATATTTGTATCTGCTGATTTATTTATCACTCAAGACCCTAAAATTTTATTAGATACAATGCAGTTCACCGTGGGAAATACTTAAGTTCTTTTTAAAAATAAAACAGCCAAAATTTCCAAAGTGAATTATAGCCTTTATATGAAAAAAGTTGAATATTTAAATAGGTAAGGCTTATGTCAAGGATGTGTAAGGCTTGCTCTAAATATTGCCAAATTTGGTTTAAAATATATCTGCTGACATCTAAATGAAAATATTCCAATTAAATACTAAAAGCATGAGATCACAGAATGCTAATATTTATTTGGATGTGATTTGCTTTTTTTGTAGTTAAGACCACTTCTACATTATTTCAGTGGTATTTTTGCTATGCTTTACAGAAGTATGTTGTTTTGAAATAGTTTCTTTAAATTGTTTTCCTTAGCAAATACAAAGTAAGCTATAATTATTCTTAGCAACTCTAAATTGAAAGTAATCAATACAAAACTCAATAAATTGAGATGTATCTTAGTTAAATGAAATGAATAAAATACCAGATAAAATACATCATATAATACTTGAAATAAATAGAAATCATATGAGAACTGAGAATTCTATTTAACTGTTGCAGTGAGTGAGGATTATGTCAGCTCTGTCCCCATTCATGGTCTCTCCCTTCCTCAAATTATACAAGCTGTTTCATTTGGACTTTTAAAATTCACATTTCAGAGTTTCTTAAAGCACATTTATGAAGCTGTGTTTATATTTCATGCAGTAATGAGAAGAGCATATTTACTACAGGCCACAGCATTTGAAACAAAGGCATTTTATAGCACATTGAAAATTTTTTAGTTGGTATGTTTGAGTTAGTAATGAAAATCTAGATTTTACTTAAATCAGCAAAATAGTGTATACTCTTTGTTTTAAAATATTTCTAAATTGAGATATTAATTATATATGAAGCTGCAAACAAATAATATTTAATTTAATCAGGTTTGGTAATTTTTAAAATATGTGGCTTAAGTAACATTTAAAAAAAGTTATTTCTCTCCCATTTAAATGTTCATGTTAATATATTTTAACCTGAATGAGCAAGCTATTACAAAACTCCAGTTTCTTAGATTTAATTTTTTCAAAATATTTTGGTTACATTGTATCTTTCATTCTATATTACATAGTTTTCAAACATACAAAAATAAACTTTTCAAAAAATTTTTTTTCATTTTTTTATATCAGGTTAACTTTAGCTCTTTTAGTTCCTTTGAACAGGACTGAAATGTGTAGGGTGTGGTGAGAAAAGCAGTGACCAATAATAATTAATGACATAAATCTTGAGCAATTAATTTAAATTTTAACTTGACTTTTTTGATATGAGATGTTTAAAAAAGGGCAGTAAATGGTTGGTTAAAGGACAATAAAGTATCATAGCATTGTTTTTGCTAGCAGAATTAAGCATTGGTCTACTGTCCATAGTTATTTTAAAAATTTCTACAGTGATAATGCTTTTAGGCTTTTAGATATATTCTTGGCCTTAACATTTTTTTCAATACAGAGAAATGATAAACATTTCAACTCTTTCAAAATTTCTGATTTAAATATTAATATCTTATAGAAAAGTGCATATGTTACAGTGTTTCATAACTGAACTGAATGCTTGGTAACCAGCTGAAAGATCAAGAAACAGAATATTATCAGCATCCCAAAAGCCTCTCTCTTTCATCCTCCTCTAGTGTTAACCATTATCCTGGTATCTAATAGCATGTATTCTTGGATTTAATATAAATGGAATCATACAACATATATTCCTTTTTTGACTGGTTCTGTCACTTAAAATAATTTGTGAGATTCATCTATTCTGTGTAATGTAGTTTTTAGATAGTTTGCCTTTGTCACTATACAATGTTATATGAACATTGACGATTTACACATTCTTGATCTGCAGTTTTAATTTAAAAATAGGTGCCTGAAGTTTGTGTCAATTTCTTTCTTTATTCCTTTGCTATTTTTTCTTTCCCTTAAGATGCTTCAGTTGTATTAGGGGACATTAGATGTCATTAAATATTTTTCATTTTTCTGTGTCTTGATGGGCATTGTGCTAAGTGTTGGGATTGGGGAAAGAATAAAGTAGAATGCAGTGAGGGTAAAAGATATCCCCTCACCAGGAAGACTTACAGTCTAGTAGGGGAGGACACAGACACATATGAAAACAGTTGTCATTAAATTGCAAAATTGAGGCTTAAGCAGAATGTCTTTCTTGTTAGTTTAAAAAAATTAGAGAATTTCTCTAGGACCTCAGGAATGGCTTCAGAAAAGTGGCATTGGAATTGGGCTTTAATGGCTGAATCAGTTAGATATCCAGGTATTCAGAGGCTGGTTAGGGTGTAGAGGCTTCTAGGTGACAATGTTGTCTGGACAAAGTCAGGGTTAGTCCATTCAGATCTGTGAAGGGATACAGTGGGAGAGGAATTTGGAAGACTGCTTTGGGCCTGGACTTGTACACAAATAAGGATGTCTACACTTTTTAATATGAACACTTAAAAATAGTTAAACCAGTTAATCAGATATTCATTAGTCCCATTGCTTTCTGATCAGGCTGTTAAACTAACAACCATAATGTAGTTTCAAGTTCACTTTCTCCTATAATTGAGGGTTCAAAAATATGATCTTATTTATAAATAAATTTTGGAAGTTCAGAGAAAAATTACTTTGGCTTAGAAAGTCATGGAGAAAATGGAGAAGGTAACTTTCAAGCAGGTTATTAAAGAATGGGTAGGATTTGAAAGAGAATACTATACTTTTTTATACAGTGTTAGGCACTTAGTTTAACAAAGTTTTCATAACAACCCTGTGAGGTTAGGTGATATTCCCTCTTATAAAACTAAAAAACTCAGGTTACATAACTTGTCCAAAGTCACATAGTGGCTGGACAAGGATTCTCATGGAGGGTTATTTGATTCCAAAGTCCTTGATCCCTTCCTTACCCGAAAGGAGTGAAGATATAAATTATCTTTTATTAATCATCTTTGAAAAGCTCAGTATACTTTCTTGCCTTATAGTAAATATGAATTTCCATGTGTAGAGAGGCTAGTTATGATAGTACAGCTAATAAGTCTGAATTCTCCTAGTAGCAATTAATAGTATATAGATACTACTGTGCTGCTGATCTCGTAGAATTGAAGTTCATTAGAGTTAGGTGGAATCTTAGGTATTATCTCAATTTCTGAGTCGTTATGACATAGCTTTGATTTATGGTCATCTATCCAAGGCTTGAACATTTTATTCAAAGGGAGTTAGCTACTTTCTGAGGCAACCAGATTCATTGTTGGGCAGCTCTAAAGCTCTTTCTCATATTGAATCAAAATCTGTTTCATGTTTCTTCTTTTTCATAATTATTCCTTATTTATGTCATGAGCCATTTTCATACTCATAGGAATGTGGGAAAACACGTATTTCTTTACAAGATTAAGGGATCCATTCCTTACTTAACACAGTGCCAGATAGCTTGGTTTTGACTAGTGAAGTTATTGAACAGTTTATTTGTGGGAGGAAGATGCTTCTGTGGAATCTGTGTTTGAGTTCAGTGTTAAATACAGGATTTGGTGCTAGTAGGTTCATGGTATTGATGGGGAGAGGTGAGGCAGATACTGATCCTTTTGCCTCCCTGAAATGGAAACTGAAGCAGCCATTTTTCTGCTGTAACACCAGAGTAAATGCTTTTAGCTTTAATGGAAGCTGGGCCCTTCAAGTATAACAAAAATGCCCATAATATTTATTAGCAAACAGAGAATGAGTAACCCACCCCACAGGACTGAAAATGGTGTTTGCTTAACTGCCCAGTTTGAGGCCTTAGGAGCATAGAGTTGGGTGTTTTTAATGTTCCTGGAGATAGATCTTTTTAATTCCCTTGTTTCCAAAGCTGTGTTTATTTTCACTGTCTGCTTTTGTGATTCACATTCTCTGTAGCAGAATGCTTAAAACTGGTCAGATTTAACTGAGATGTTAATTCTCTTATCTCCACTTGAGTGGCAGCAGCCTGATTTTCAGCTTTGGTTCTTCTGGCATCTGGAATATGATTTCATGGAATGTTTTGAACTGAAAAGAGACACCTACATCATCTATTACAATCTTTTCATTTCAAAGATGAAAAAACTGAATCCCAGAGAGGTCAAGTTACTTAGTTAAGAGCACACAGTTAGTATCAGTGCCTCGATTTGATTTTCATTTTCTTGATTCAGGGCTCCTTCAACTGTATCACACCGCTTTAAAAATTATTATTATTTTAATTTTTATCATGGTAAAATATAACTAACATAAAATTTACCATTTTAACCATTTTTAAGTGTAAGTTCTGTGGCATTAAGTACATTCACGTTGTTGTGCTGCTGTTACCACTATTCATATTACCACTTTCCAGAAATTTTATATTCTGTACCCATTAAAACAATAACTCCCATTACTCCCTTCCTTCAGCTCCTGGTAACTACTATTTTACTTTCTGTCCCTATGAATTTGACTATTTTAGATACCACATGTAAATGGAATCATTGAATATTTGTTCTTTTGTATTTGGCGTATTTCATTTAGTGTAAAGTTTCAAGATTCATCCATGCTATAGAATATATCAGAATGTCTTCCCCTCCCCCATTCCCCCCCTCCTTTCCTTCCTTTCATTCCTTTTTAAGTTTGAATAATATTTCATTGTATGTAAATACCACATTTTGTTTATCTATTCATGCATCAGTGGACATTTGGGTTATTGCTACCTTTTAGCTATTGTGAATAATGCTGCTGTGAACATGTGTGTACAAATAATCTGTTCGAGTCCCTTCTTTCAGTTCTTTTGGGTATATACCTAGAAGTAGAATTGCTGAATCATATGATAATTCTATGTTTAATTTTTTGAGAAATTGCTGTTCTGTTTTTCACAGTGACTGCACCATCATTCCCATCAACAGTGCACAAGGGTTCCAGTTTCTCCACTTCCTTACCAACTCTTGTTATTTTCCATTTTTTGTTGATAGCCATCCTATTGAATATGGAATTATATCTCATTGTGGTTTTGATTTGCATTTCTCTAATGATTAGTGTTTTTTTTTGAAGTATAGTTTGCATACAATAGTATGTTAGTTTCAGATGCACAACATAGTGATTCAGCATTTAAATAAATTATGAAATGATCATGGTAAGTCTAGTGACCATGTTATCATACAAAGTTTTTACATTATTATTGATTATATACCTTATACTGTATATATATCCCCATGACTTATTTATTTTATAACTGGAAGCTTGTACCTCTCAATCCCTTTTACCTGTTTCACCCAACCCCCTACTTCCTCCATCTTTTCAAGTGCTTATTGGCCATTTATAATCATCTTTGGAGAAACATATATTTAAGTCCTTTGCCCATGTTTAAATTGGATTGTTTTTATTGTTGATTTGAAGGTGTTCCTTATATATTCTGTATATTAATCCCCTATTATATATATGTGATTTTGTAAATTTTTCATCCAATTCTGTGGGACTGTATTGCTTTTCAACGTTAAGTCTGTTTACTTTAACTGCAAAGCCAGAAGCTGAGTTTATCTCCTTTATATCATTTACTTTTTGTTTGAAATGTTAACTTTTAGATTTGACACAGTTTTTCTTAAGAATTGGTATAGCTTAAGCAAGTAAAAAGTGGTAATGTGTTTATTTGGAATAGGTCTACTTAATTTGGGGAAGAAAAGAAAGAGATGAATTTGTTAGAATTCTTTGGGTTGTTTACAAGTTTATCTTCACAGTATTTTTTGCTCTTACTGTTTGTGAGATGGCTTACTTATAATAGATTGTTCTTCTGCAAAATGATTTTATAACTTTTTGTGGTATAGGGAGATCTTTTTCTGCTTAATTTTCTTCTCATGTTTTAAAGTTATATATCTGTTAAGCTCTGCAAAAGGTAGATATAGTGCTTGACATATGGAATTTATAAGTCTTTAGGTTATAGACAAGTTCAGTACTGCAAAATAAAATAAAAATTAAAACAAATGAACAATTAAATCAAATGACCATTCAGCTCGTTACTTTCTTTTATTCGGAATAGGTTAGGAGGCCATAGAAGGTTTTAGAAATAGTAGGAAGGTTGGGTTCTTAGTACCTGTTTTTAACATGAATTCATAAACACCTCATGGTTCCCATTCTGGGTGGACATATATATCTGTCATGTTTTGAAATCCATATGCATATTTGCTTCATCACCTTTTTTATTAGCAATAAGACATTAATTATGGAAACTTTTTAAAAAAATAGGTAATGCTAAAGGAATCCAAAATAATTTTTGTGAGGAGTATTTATTAAAAAAATACTGTCATAGGCCTAGTGCTCATTGCTATTCACTTTGAAATCGAAGAGAATATTGAAATATAGCTCTCTGAAGTATTATCAAATGGTAAATCAGTTCAGCCAAGGCACGTACTCTGATTACAAATTATTTCTCTAGTGATAGATATTAACGTTGAGTTTAACAATCTGATGATAGAGAATATGTTTTAACAAATACAAGCAGATATGAACACTTATCTGTGTATGGTCACATAGCTAAACATTTCAGAATAGACTGGGATTCATATGTTAGTCTCTGAAAAATCCAGCATTGTTTGCTTTTTCTCTCTGTCACATCCTATTGAAATGGACATACATTGCAGATACCGGTTTCTGCTTCAAAGATAGGTGAATCAAATGAATGAAAGATAGGCGAATCAAAGATTTCTTCATCAAAGTAAGATTCAAACTTATCGAAATATGTGAATGGCATCTATTCCAATCAAATAGCTGTACAGTTCTTAAAAATTTACAGATCTTTTAAAGAAGCTTAGGGAAGTTTGAAAGTGAGACATACAGCCATCTTCATTTGTCTTTGGCTCAATTCATGCATTCATTTTGTATGTCAACTTTGAATTTCCTTAGAAAATACATTTTTTTGTCCATCTGAAATTTTAGATTGAGCACACAAGAATGTCCTATCTTGTGAGACCCTAAGTGTGGGGTAAGTCCAAATTTTACAGCTTTAAAGGAAACAAAATATGTGTGCTTTATTTTATCTCATTAGCCTACACGTTAGAGATGGTTAAACATGATCACAATGAAAATAGCCCATCTGATCAATTTCTCCATTACATCATATGGTAAATTTGATTTGGAAAGTTCATAGTGCAAACTGTTCTCATTACAGTTTTCTTTTTTGATTTGGATAACTTGCTGAATTTTTTTTTTTCTTTTTTATTGTAATAGCTCCCTTTGTAGCAAATGGTTAGGTATTACTTGTATTGTGTACTAAGGTGCTGTATTTTTATATGAACTGTAATCTCAGGTCAGGCATACAACAGTGGACTCATGCTGGATGCTCTGTACTTAATGTAACTTAATCTTCCATCTTACGGGATTCTGTGTTGTGTGACTTGCCCTATTTTGTTAATGTAACCATCTTTTCATTATAAATCAAGCATTTCTTTGCATATTTCTTAGAATCTTTTTTTGTTTTGCTCATACTGTTTTTGTCTTCTACTGCCTTTTTAAAAATGCTTAATTCTTCTTTTGTGTCTTTATCCTGTTGACTAAAGCCGGGAAGTCTGACCAGAATAGACAGGATGCATATTTTCTTCAATTTTTGAACAAGTTCCCCAATCTGTTACAGGTTTTTTTGAAACTCCAAGGCGTTTTTCCACTATGTTTGTCTGCCCTTTTGCATACTTGAGCTTGCTCTTTATGATTCATTCAGGTCTATTCCACAGATAGGTGATGAAGGCCCAGTGCATGCCATACACTCTGCAGGGCTTGGCTAGAGATGCACCAATAAACAAAATAGGCAAGATACCTGCCCTCATGTCAGCAGAGAATACACAATAAATTAAAGGAATTCGAAGGAGAGAAAAACTGCTTTAAGAAGCAGTGTATATTGTCTTTTAAAAATCTAATTATAAAATTGTCCTTTTTGCTGTTTTGGGCCTTGGAAGGAGATGCTTACATAGTTTTTAATTGCACAATATTTTAACATTATTCAATATTTTTTTGTTTAATTTTTATTAATGATTTATGTTTGAAGTGAAAACCATGTAATTAGTATTAAAGCAAACAGTGATTGGAACTGAAGTATAGGTTCCTACAGATAAGTGAAAACTAATTGAATTAATAAATTAAACATATTGTATTTTTATTTTCCAGCTTTATATAAGCTTTTCTAAAAATCTGATTTCTCAGCAGTTATTTTAACATGTGCACAATCTCCAGTATTTATGGAGGTTAACTTATATTAAGGCCTTTAAGACCTATTTATAAAATATACATATTTTTTAATTGTATCCTTGCTTTATGCTCTTAACATCCACTTTTCTACATTATAATGTTTAGTGTGAATACACCTCAAAAATCCGTAAAGTCCTTCTAATTAAAAGATTTTTTTATTGTATTAAGATAAATATGTTCATGTGAAGATATATTCTTTGACTACAAATTACTGAGATTAATTTTTCTGGCAGGACTTTCAGAATATCATTACTTCATCATCACAGCTCATGCTGATAGTTACTTTCTATATTCATTGAGAAATACTTGTATTTCTAATTTGCATGTAATTTATATTTGAAAAACTCATGAACAGAGTTATTTTTCAACTTACGTGTCTATGTGAGAAATTTGTGAGAATTTTAATAATATAAATTTAATATTAATAATAATAGCATATGTGTGCCACAAGCAGTGCTGAGTCTTATATGCATTATCTCTTTAATCTTCATAGTAATGTTATGAGAGACATAATATATATACATTTTATGCATATCTTTGTCTTAGCTTCTTAATGCTAATACATCTATAAATAGTGAAGCTAGAATTCAATTTTAGGTTTATTTGAATCCAGACCCAAGATTAGCAGTTCCTTCCACCATTGGTGAGAGAGTGTATTGCAAGTTGGCATTAAGATCGCATCCTTAGACATCCTTTTATAGGAATAGCTTTGCTAACTTCTATTTATGTTATAGTTTTGTTGAGGCATACTTTATATCATATAAAATTCACCCTTTTCACGTGTACAGTTCAGTGATTTCTAGTGACTTTACCAAGGGGTACAACTGTTAACATAAATCAGTTTTAGAACATTTTCATCCCTCCAGTAAGATCCCTCTTAACCCATTTACATTTAATCCCCATCTCCAGCCCTAGGTCATCACTAATCTACTTTCTTTCTCAATATATTTATCTCTTCTGTCATGTAAATAGAATCATACAAAATGTGGTATCCTGTTTCTGGCTTCTTTCACTTACCATAATGTTTTGGAAGATCATTCTTGACACAGCATGTGTCAGCAACTAACTTGTCTTTTATTCTACATCTCTATGTTGCTTTCTTTACCCAGGTAAAATGTATTGAGGCTTACAAATAACTGTCCTTACTGTTATCCAGAGATATTTAAATTCCAGAGTTGGATGAGGGGTTTTAAAACCTTGTTACAGTTGCTGCTGTTAACTGTGGTGTTCTAAGAATATCCTTTTGTGTCATTAGCCCCTTCTTCAATCTCAAATAGACATAAACTTTTGCCATAATTTTTGAGAAATTATAGAGATGGGGCTGGTGTTTGGACTCCTTGCTCTGTGATTATTGGTGTTAAAACTCATAAATATAGAATTTAATCTGTATCAGACTTGTCTGTCTTTCTCAGGGAGATGAATAGCTGGTAGTAGGTCCTTTTTTTTTTTTTTTTTAATCTTTGGTAAATTAACTCACTTTGAAAATGCCTAGTCTAGTCATTATAGCACTTTATGATTTTTGCATCTTGACTAGCTTTATTTTTCACATCTGCATTTATGCCCCAGGACCTAGCATATAGTTGATTTTCAATAAATGTTAATTAAAATGAACCAAAATAGAATTTAATTAATTTTATAAATATTTTAAAATCTGTTAACTTATCTTTTGAAGAGGACAGCAAAAAAGAACAGGTGTATTCAATCATATTAATGTTTAAGGAAGAAAAGGTAGGCAAACTACCCAAACTCAGTTTCCTTTTTTTGTTCATCTTTAATTTTTTTAAAATAAGCGAAGCTCTAATATTCTAAAGCAACTATTCTTTTAGATTCTAGCATCTAAAGAGAAATATAAGTTAAATGTACCATTCTTGAATATCTTCAGTTTTTATTCTCTCTGATAAATGCAAACATTCAGATATATGAGTGCTCTTGGAGTTTCTATTTCTAGATGTTAGTTTTTTTTTAGTTTCACTATGTTCTTTTAACTATTTTTTGGGAGGAATAATATTTGAAGGTGAATACTTAATTTTTAATACTTAATTTATTTCTCAAAGTATTCTTATTTTATTCTCATAAACTCCCTGTGAGTAGTTTTAAAAATTACAAAAATACTTAGGGGTCTGGTTACACCTGAAAATACTATATAACTGTAGCAAGCTTTCATAGTACTTTAGAGCTGTGTAGAATGTGGTTTATAAAGTTCTCTTTAATGGTTTATAATATGAATTATACCAGTGTTTTCAGTAACATTATTTTCATTTTAAAATTAGACTATAATTTAAATACAACAAAGTTCAACAATTTTATGTGACAACAATTCAGTGATTTTTGACAGATGTATGTAGTCATGTAGCCACCATCAAAATCAAGATATGGAACATTTCTATCACCCCCAAAATTTCTCTCTTGCATTCAGTTCCTTTTCCTCCCCCTGGAGTTTATCAGCTTTTGGTGAGGGCAGTTGGCTTATGGTAAAGGTAATGGCCTATCTCGATTCCCTTGTTGTAGGCTGACCAGGGCATGACTGGCTGGCAGCTTGTTAGCTAGCAGTTGCCCTGCGGACGCATCTTTTGCCCTGCATTCCTGCAGGAATGTTTGAAGCCGAAGTAGCCTGTCTGTGCGGTGCATTGCAGCACTCTGGCACCTGGCATCTGAGCTGTGGGACTCAAGCAACCAATGGAGAGCACGGAGACTTCTTGCCACAGCTGCCATAAAAATTTCTTAAAAAAAAAAAACAAACCCCTTGGAGAACTTGACATGTGTCCCTTGAAGTTGGGTGGCCACAACAACTATGTATGTCTCATATGTAAACAACTTCTGAAAGTCAAAGTCTGACTGGAGCTGCTTGTGTAAAAAGAGAAACACGAAGTCTGCAAAAGTCTGCAGTAGGAACGAGTCACTCATCTACCACGGGCGACCAGAGGTGCTTGTTTTTCAAGAGTCAGTCGTGGCCCCTGCAGAACTGAGCTAGAGCTGAGTCCTCCTAAAAGGAACCCCACATGCAAGGCCTAAATGGATGGTGGACGTCAACTCAGTAGAGCGTCTTTTTGCAGTAGAAGCCGGGAGCTGAGGGTGGAGTCGCCTATGAGGAGAGAGTCGACTGTGGGAGGTCACAGGTTTTAAAAAAATATTTCAACCAGGAGCAACTTCAACAGAGAGTTTCTGATGGCAGTACCAGAAGGTTCTTCTACGCTTTCCTTTAAAATGGTAAATGACTTGATGAGCAACATTTTTAATGTAGAAAAGCGACACCTGCCAACAAGCTGTGAACAAACCAGCGCTAAACATGCAAGGTTATGCAGACGCGAAGAACTAAACTATGAATTCCTAGCTTTAAAAATTCAAACTAAGGTTTCTGAGTGGAGAGCCTGTCGTTGCTCTGTGAGACTCATCTAGGTCTTATTTTCTGCGTGAGTAGAGGGCACTGGTGGTCTTCTGATGTCTAGGTCAGTGCAAGGCTAAATGCCAAGACTTTATGAATAATTAAGGGCTTCCTATCAAAATGTTCGTTCAGCTTAAGGACAAAGGGTTTCTGTTTTCTGGTCTTAAGGAAGAATGCAAGGGTTTGATTGGCATAGAAAGGAATGTGGGGACAGTGCTGAGAGGGAGCCAGGGGGAAGGGCCCTCACCTCCACGGTCAAGTGCCAGCACTTGATCTGGGCCAGTGCCCAGGAGCCCCAAATCTGCCAGTAGTCTGGGGAGTTTGTTAGGAAGTAGGATTGGGCCTTTAAGACAATCTTGTGTGTACCTTGTCTGCTAACAGCCTGATGATTGTTTACTGATACTCTTGCCTAAGTTATTTCACAGGGATTTCTCCCTGCTACACAGTGTTGAAATTACATTCAGAGATTAAAAAAAAAAAAAAAAAAAAGACATGAAGAACACAACTACAAGTAAATAGCACTTATCTTTGTACTAGTTAGGTTTTTCCCTTTGATTCTTTTAGCAAGGGCAGAAAGAGCATGCAACATACGTTAACTGGAAAGTGTTGGTCCAATGAGAACAGGTTTTCTTCGATTTTGCTTTTGGAAAATTTGGTATTTTCAGCATGCAATTTTATGATCAGTTGGGTGTAAAGTTGTATAGGTAATTATGATCCATCTACTTCCCTTGTTAAAAGTTTTAAACTTAGTAAAATTGTTTAGTGGTAGCCAAATGAACATTTATAATTCCTTCTTAGATTATTGCCTTTAAATTTGATCTTTTGGCACTGTAGAATATTACTATAAGACTTAACATCTCTTTCTATGAGAAGAATAATATTAATACTAAC
The DNA here is from genome assembly GCF_009873245.2 of Balaenoptera musculus. NCBI lineage: Eukaryota > Metazoa > Chordata > Mammalia > Artiodactyla > Balaenopteridae > Balaenoptera > Balaenoptera musculus. The sequence continues at coordinate 37,586,088 of NC_045801.1, read as the reverse complement.
CTTTTCTCAGTATTTGGTTTTACCTGTGTACAGCAGTGGGAGACATTTTGTACTGTCTCGATGTCAGTATATAATATGACAACATCTTATATTAGTGACAATATCTTTTAAATACATCTGTGTTTCATTATTTTCTTGGAACTGAAACTTGAGTATATTCAAAAGAATTCTAAGTTGTTAGTATACAGTGTATTTATTAAAAGAGAAATGTCTTGGTTAGAAATCACTAAATTTAGTCTAAGGGTTTTTTTTTTTTTAATAATTGCCTCTAAATTTCTTTCTTGTGTTTGATGATTTAATCTCTTTTAATATACTAACTTGAAATATAGGAACAAATAATCGTTGGAGGTCCCTGTGCTCAAAAGATCATACAGTGCATAGTTAGTGGCAGAAGAAAATCTCGAAGAACAGCATTGTAATACTCTTGTGTAGCATTTTGTACTTATTCCACTACATACAGTGATTTATTTGAACCTCACAACCAACCTTTGGAATAAACAAGTCAGGTATTATTATCTCTTTTATAGATATGGAAATGGAGGATTAGGGAAGATGATACTGTGGATCGAGAAAGATGAAATCACTTGTTTTAGTTGTTCCAGAGGTCTAGTTTAGCGTTGAGTGTTGGAGCCATTAATAGCATGTTGGTAGCTATTAGCGAGTTCTTGATAATAGGTTTGATTGTATTCTTCATTATGATTTATAACTTGAAAAAATATTTCCAGTTTCCTAGATGAATTTGTTAATACTTAGCACTTTTTAAGTTTCAACTGGTTAATTAGTCATTTGTTTGTTTTAAAAATAATTTTTTGGTAACTATCATGTGAGAACTGTTGTGTCATAGGCCTTGGAGTCCCATTATGAGTAAGATATGGTCTTTGCTTTCCCTAATTATGTCCTTCTCCTGCCTAAATTACTTTGCTTCTCATAGCTTTTGTGGTAAAGATTAAGATCTTTAAAACTTTCAGTGATGTCCTCCATAGTCTAGCCCCTTGGCTGTCTAGATTCATCTGAGTATCTTCCTCTCTATCCCCTCCCACCTTCTTGCCTTTTTCATTGTTTCTTTTTTTTTTTTTTTAAAACATCTTTATTGAAGTATGATTGCTTCACAACGGTGTGTTAGTTTCTGCTTTATAACAAAGTGAATCAGCTACACATATACACACGTTCCCATATCTCCTCCCTCCCGCATCTCCCTTCCTCCCACCTCATTGTTTCTTTTTCAGCCAAGTCTTTCACCATATTGTCTCAGTAATCAATAGCCTAAATAATTTTTACTTACTCCTCAGATATTGGCCCAATTGATATTTTCTCTGACTAGATCACATCTTCCTAATATCTTCTTCTTTTTTTAAAAAATTTATTTATTTTATTTATTTTTATTTGTGGCTGTGTTGTGTGTTCGTTGCTGCGCGCGGGCTCTCTCTAGTTGCGGCGAGCGGGGGCTACTCTTGGTTGCGATGCATGGGCTTCTCATTGCGGATGGCTTCTCTTGTTGCAGAGCACGGGCTCTAGGCATGCAGGCTTCAATATTTGTGGCACGTGGGCTCAGTAGTTGTGGCTCGTAGGCTCTAGAGGGCAGGCTCAGTAGTTGTGGCACACGGGCTTAGTTGCTCTGCGGCATGTGGGAACTTCCCGGACCAGGGCTCGAACCCATGTCCCCTGCATTGGCAGACGGATTCTTAACCACTGCACCACCAGGAAAGACCCCCTAATATTTTCTTTAATGGGATATTTTTCCTATTTTTCACTGTAGTTTTTCTTTTTTTTTTTTTTTAATTTTATAGCTACTTTTATTTTTATTTATTTATTTATTTTTTGGCTGTGCTGGGTCTTCGGTTCGTGCGAGGGCTTTCTCTAGTTGCGGCAAGTGGGGGCCACTCTTCATCGCGGTGCGGAGACCGCTCTTCATCGCGGTGCGCGGGCCTTTCACTATCGCGGCCCCTCCCGTTGCGGGGCACAGGCTCCAGACACGCAGGCTCAGTAGTTGTGGCTCACGGGCCCAGCTGCTCCGTGGCACGTGGGATCTTCCCAGACCAGGGCTCGAACCCATGTCCCCTGCATTAGCAGGCAGATTCTCAACCACTGCGCCACCAGGGAAGCCCTGTAGTTTTCATAGAAGTGATTTTTACACTGTTTTTTTGTGATTATTTAATAGCTTTTTCCATTCTTTTTACATTAAGTTCAATAAGGACCATCTCTTTTTCTATGGAGGACATTTATCTTCAAAACCTTGAAACTGTGGAAAGCACAAGTAAATACTTATTGACATGAAGTTGGTAATTTTTTCAGTCATTTTAGTGCTTTTTGGTTGTCTGATTAGATTTTAGATTGTATGCTCTTTTGACAACCAAGTTTGTCTTCTTTTTACTTACATAATATATGCAAAATGTGCCCTTGGCCAAAGCAAAAACCAATGACTTTAACTAGTTACTGAAATTGAACTAAAATTTTAGTAATTTCTCTAATCAGAATTCTCAAGATAATATTTGAATGTTTTTAATTACATATATAAGATATATTGCATGAACACACTTCCTCTCTCTCTCTTTTCTTGAGTAAACATTTTTACTTAAGTAGACGAACTGTCTATATTGAATAACTTGTCTGGGAGATGATGAGATTAATGAAGAGACAACATTTTCCTCCTTTTGTATTTAGTTTGTTTGCTACCACCTGTAGTTCATTGTAAGATTTTGAACTTTATACGTTATAATAATCAAGGCATTCATTATATTTTTATTTTAGTGATAGACAAATTTTACTTCTCATTTTTTCTGTCCATTTGTTATCTAATATTTAAGTTCAAATATTTACTTCAGAAATTTGAAAAATGATAAAATATTTTCAAGTCTCAACACAGCAGGATATAATTTGTATTTTACAGCTATTTGCAAATGCTAAAATTATTGTAATTAAATAAATATAACAGTTAATACTTGTAGGGATGTTGAGAAAGCGATACACTGATACACTGCCTATGAATGTAAATCTTGATTCAGACAGCAAAATGTGAAGCATGCATTAAAGAGACCAATGTGGAAGAATATGTACTGATGTACAAAGATCTTGATCACTAGGACATATTGTTTAGTCATACAAAGCAGGCTGTAGACTTTTAAATATATATATATATCTGCATTAAAATTATAAGTGTATCTATGAATACAAAAAATCAATAGAGGTCTGTAGGTATGTATGCTGAATTCATAAAAAGTGGTTATCTGTGGGGAGTGGAGTGGGATCAGGAGGAGAAAAGAGGAGCTTTAACCTTTCATTTTACCTACGGTTTAGGTCAAAAATTTTTTTTCCCTTCCATGAGTATTGATATATTGTGTAAGTTGAAGAGTCGTTGTGTGCAGAACTAAATACACATTTCTTAGTTTTTTAAACTGCTTTCATTTCTCAGTTGAGTTAGTGAGTTTTGTACTCATTTTATTTTGGAAAAAGTGATCTAATCTTATTTTACTGTACAGGATATGAGTAATAACAAAAATACATTTTTGGAACCAATTTGTACATTCAGACCTTGCATTTGGGGACTCTGTATAAATCTTCAGATCCAGCTGTTGCTGAGGATATTCTTTCAGTTGCTGTGAGGTGTGTTGATTTTAAAAGAATGGATGGTTGTTCCTGAAGTGTATGTATGGCAAAAATATTATAGTACTGCTGTGAGTGTGAATGGATTGTTTAAGTTAATTCCTTTGCATCGAGTAATAAGAATCACTTCCATGTTTTTTATTTAAAATTTAGAAAGAAGAATTTTTTTTATAGCAATGCCAGAGTGGTCCAAAAATTTTGTCAGCTCTGTATTGTAATTTGTCAGCAAATGGAACAGAGTCTTTTAAAGTGTTTGTTAATTAGGGCATATTCATTTTCAGTCTTTGTTACTACACAGTCAAGACCTACTTGTTTCTATTTCCTTAAATTTATCCTGGAGTTTGTCCAAGTTGAGTTTTAATGAGTTGTTTATCCTGCTAGTTACATTAGAATTTATTTTTCCCTAGAGAGTAATGTTTGAATTGATAGTTTTTAAAACCTATTCTGTAATATGAACATATGTTCAGACTAGGACTTCTGGATATGTGAAATAGGCATTTGTTAAATAAATTATTTTATTTTCACCAACTTAACTGTTAAAGTGTAGGTTTAGTGATATTTCAAAAACATGAGGTAAGTCCAGAAGTTGTTAGATAATTTTAGTATGAATTTTATTGAGCTGTTTTATTTTAAGCCGAGTTTAAATAAATTTGTAGTGGTATAAATCACAAGCAAAATTATACTTTCATTGTTTATTTTCATTGACTTTTTAATGAGGCCCCCAAATAGCTTAAAGTTGTAAAAGCTATTCATCTGTTTAAAAATTTCTGAGGCAAATACAGTATGATGGTATGGTTTGATGAAATGGATACGTAGGTGTTTATTATTTTCTATACTAGTTAACCTGTTGGAAATACCAGAATTGACAAAAACAGAAGAGGAAAAAGCCCCTCTTCATTGATATTGTTATACTAGCAGGTACATTCTATAATCTACCGTCTATTGCCAAATCATTTATAAATGGTTTATTTTAGTTCAAATGCTACTGGAATATTAAACAGAAGTATAATAAAATGTACTTTTATTTGCAGTCAGTTATAGCTGGAAAATAAAACAAACCACAAAAACATGCCATACGTGTATGCTGTAGTTTACTTGTTTATTGTTGAATTCTGGCTTTTGTAAAGTGAGTTATTTCCTTTGATGTTAAATTAAATTGAACCTGAAGGAGAGAACTGCCCCCTACCCTTGGGCAGTATTAAAATGTAGAATAAATTAATCTTTTTGAATTTGCATATGTTTAAGTTTTTATTCAAGTCTGTGTTATCCATTTGGGAATCATTTTATGTGACATTTGATGGCTTGAAAGAGTACCGTATACAGTAGCTGAAGTTTTTATGAAATAAGTAAAGACCCACTTGTGAAAAGAATCCTGACTGTAATTTTGCCTTATAAATAATTATTGCTTTAGTTATAAGAACATGGCTCTTGCTACACCATAGGACTTCCTAAACACAACGGAATATCTGGCTAAAGATAGAGTGGCTAGATTAATTATACATTTTTATATTGTAGGTTTCCAAATGTCTGTTCTGTTTACTTAGTATCACTACTGGTAAACTGTTGTGCTTTTGTTTTTGTTTTTGTTTTTGTTTTGGTCAAGAATTTTGAACAGAAATTTGAGAACATAGTAGAAAGAGAACCACCACTCAATTTTTAAACCTGTAATAAAAGACAAGAAAGTGACTTAAAGAATGGCCACAATGTTAGAAAAGCAAAATGAACCAGTAATGATAATGAAATATAAATTTATGAATTAGATTCTATTGTTTTTTCTCCTGCCTCATTTGATCTCTATTATCTTATCTGCTTGGTTTAAGGAATCTTCTATTCAGTGCATTTTAAAAATTTATTTAAAAAGATTTAAAAAAAGATTTTTGGCCCCACTGCGTAGCATGTAGGATCTTAGTTCCCTGACCAGGGATCAAACCCACGCCCTGTGAGTGGAAGCATGGAGTCTTAACCACTGGACCGCCAGGGAAGTCCCTTCAGTGCATATTTATTTCCTTATCTATTTATTACATTCCTTTGATTTTGTGGCAAGATGTGACCAGGCTTGTGGATTGAACGGTAAATCTAGGTAGAGCCACACATTGCTATTAAATATTTGAGAGCTGTATGGACAGGGTGGTAGATGTGTTAATGTGCAACTGTATATTTAAATTATGAGGCATGCTAATTAAGAGAGACAGGTGATCCCAGGGTTTTGTTTTTATTTTGTTATTTTCGAGTAAGAAAGGGCAGTCGTTAGTTGATTGGACCAGTGTTCCTAGGAACAGAGTTCTGAATACTTTAGGGAGGTTTTGAATTTTAATTGAGATAAAATCCACATAGCATAAATTTACTATTATAATTATTTTAAACTGTACAATTCATTGGTTTTTAGTATATTCACATTGTTATGCAGTCATCATCACCATCCAACTCCAGAGCATTTTCAAAACTCCAAAAAAAAAAACCCTGACTCTATCTGTGATTCTGGATAGAGAATGCCACATACAATATGTGGCATTTTCTGTCTAGCTTCTTTTACTTAGCGTGTTTTCAAGGTTTCTCCATGTTGTGGCATGTATCAGCGCTTCATTACTTTTTATGGCCAAATAATAACTACTTTATAGTGATATACCACATTCTGTTTATCCATTTATCAGTTGCAAGTTTGGGTTGTTTCTACTTTTTGGCTAATAAGAATAATGCTGCTATGAACATGCATATATGAGCTCCAATATGAACAACATTTTCAGTTCTCTTGGGTATATACCTAACAATATAATTGCTATATTTACCTTTTTGATGAACTGCCAAATTGTTACACACAGTGGTCGTACTATTGTATACGTCTACCTCCAATGTATGAAGGTTCCAATTCCTCCCCATCCTTGCCAAGACTCGTTATTTTCTGCTTTTTTTTTCTTTCTTCTCCTTTTATGTCTATCTCAGTGGGTGTGACGTGGTATCTCTTTGTGGTATTGCTTTTCATTTCCCTAATGATGTTGAGCATTTTTTTAAGTGCTTATTGGCCATTTGTGTAACTTCTTTGGAGGAATGACTGTTTATGTGCATTTTTTTTTTTTTTTTAAAGATAGCATTCCTTTTTTTTTTTTGTAATTTTATTTATTTATTTATTTATTTATTTATGGCTGTGTTGGGTCTTCGTTTCTGTGCGAGGGCTTTCTCTAGTTGCGGCAAGTGGGGGCCACTCTTCATCGCGGTGCGCGGGCCTCTCACTGTTGCGGCCTCTCTTGTTGTGGAGCACAGGCTCCAGACGCACAGGCTCAGCAATTGTGGCTCACGGGCCTAGTTGCTCCGCGGCATGTGGGATCTTCCCAGACCAGGGCTCGAACCCGTGTCCCCTGCATTGGCAGGCAGATTCTCAACCACTGCGCCACCAGGGAAGCCCTATGTGCATTTTTAAATTGGGCTGTATATCTTTTTGCTGTTGAGTTGTGGGAATTCTTTGCATATTCCAGGCACTAGACCCTTCGTAGATATATGATTTGCAGATTTCCCCCCCCCCATTTTGTGTGTTGTGTTTTCACTTTCTGGATAGTTTCCTTTGATATACAAAAGTTTTAAATTTTGATGAAGTCCCATTTATCTGTTTTTCCTTTTGTTTTTGGTATCATATTTAAGAAATTGTTCTTTAATCCAAGATTGTGAAGATTTACACTTATGTTTCCTTCTAAGATTTTATGGTTTTAGCTTTTCGATCAATTTTGAGTTAATTTTGGTATATGGTGTGAGGTAAGGGTCTAAGTTCATTCTTTTGTATTTCGATATTCAGTTGTTCTAAGACCATTTGTTAAAAAGACTGTTCATTCCCCACTTATTGGCCTTGACCATTTGTCAGAAGTCCATTGATCATAGATGTATGGGTTTATCTCTAGACTCTCAGCTCTGGTGCACTGATTTATATTTATATGTGTATTTGATTGCTGTACCTTTGTAGTAAGTTTTGAAATTGGGAAGCATGAGTCTTCCAACTTTGTTTTTCTTTTTCAGGATTGTTTTGGCTATTCAAGATTCCTTGTAAATCCATATGAATTTAATTAGTTTAGGATTAGTTTAATCATCTATTCAAAATAGATGGGATTTTGATAGGGATTGTATTGAACCTATAGCTTAATTTGGAGAGTACTGTCATCTTAACAGTATTAAATTTTCCAATCAATAAACATAGGATGTCTTTCCATTTATTTAATCCCTTCTTTAATTTCCTTCAACAATGCTTTGTAGTTTTCAGTGTAAAAGTCTTAACACTTCTTTGGTGAAATACTTACTCCTAAGTATTTTATTCTTTTTGTTGCTATTATAAATGGAATTGTTTTCTTAATTTCCTTGTCAGATTGTTCATTTTAAGTGTATATGGGTATAAAACTGATTTCCATGTAGTTACCTTGTATCTTGGAACTTAGTTGAACTTGTTTTTAGCTCCATTCATTGGTGTGTGTGTGTGTGTGTGTGTGTGTGTGTTTATAGTTTTCAAGGTATGAGATCATGTCATCTGTGAGTAGTGATAGTTTTACTTCTTTTTTTACAATCTGAATGCCTTAACAATTTTTTTTGCCTGGTTTCGTGACTGGAACCTTTACTGCAATGTTGAATAGAATGGCAAGAGAAAAATACTTGACTTCTTCCTGATCTTGGAGAGAAAGCTTTCAGCCTTTCACCACTAAGTATGATGTTAGTTGTGTGTTTTTCATAAATATCCTATATCATATTGAGGAAGTTCTCTTTAGTGTGTTGAGTGTTTTATATTATGAAAGAGTATTGGATTTTGTCAAGTACTTTTTCTGTGTCAGTTGATATGGATAAGTTTTCTCCCCTCTTCTTTCTATAAGTATGATGTATTGCATTGAGTTCTTGAGCCATTCTTTTATTTCTGGGATAAATTTCAGTTGTTATGGTGTATAATGCTTTTAATATTCTTCCAAATTTCATTTACTGGTATTTTACTGAGGATTTTGCATTTATGTTCACAAGGGATATCGATGTGTAGTTTTTCTTGTGTTGTTTTTGTCTGGCTTTGGTACCTGGGTAATACTGATGTTATAGAAGAAATTGGGAAGGATTCCCTTCTGTTCTTTTATTTTGCAAAAAGTTGAATAGTGTTGGTATTTTTTTCTTCTTTAAATGTTGGTAGAATTCACAAGTGAAGCCTTTTGATCCTGGACTTTCCTTTCTTGGGAGATTTCTACTTTATTTTTGAAGAATAGTTAAGTTGGAATTATAATTATTATTATTTTTTAAAATAAATTTATTTATTTATTTATTTATTTATTTATTTATTTATTTATTTATATTTGGCTGCATTGGGTCTTTGTTGCTGTGTGCGGGCTTTCTCTAGCTGTGGCGAGCCGGGGCTACACTTCGTTGTGGTGCACTGGCTTCTCGCTGTGGTGGCTTCTCTTGCTGCAGAGCACGGGCTCTAGGTGCACGGGCTTCAGTAGTTGTGGCACATGGGCTTCAGTAGTTGTGGTTCGTGGGCTCTAGAGCACAGGCTCAGTAGTTGTGACGCACGGGCTTAGTTGCTGCACGGCATGTGGGATCTTCCCGGATCAGGGCTCGAACCTGTGTCTCCTGCATTGGCAGGCGGATTCTTAACCACTGTGCCACCAGGGAAGCCCCAGAATTACAATTATTAATTGACAGTTCTTTCTTTCAGCACTTTGAATATTTCAACCCAGTGCCATGTGGCCTCCATGGTTTCTTCTGAGGAATGCCTTCAAAGCTCAACCAGGCAGTTTTCAACTCTGCCACCTTTTCTTGTTGTGCATACCCTTAAAGTCAGCCAGAAGTGAGAGCTTAAGGCCTTTCTCTTGTCTTTTCTCTGCAGGTGCACAGCGCTTAGCATGTGTGTGGCCTTCCATAGTCCCAGGAAGGTGTCTGAGCTTTTCAGCGTTTTTATTCCTGAAAGTATCATTTCCCAGCCTTTCTAAGATTTTGGTTAGTCTCTTTTTTTGCCCCTTGTCTTGTCTATCTATTATTCCAGGCAGCAAGGACTATTGCAGTACATTTGCCTGTAAATGTTTTCTACAAATGCTCCTGGGTAGTTGTTTTAGTATTGGGAGAGTTCTGAATTAAGAGAGAGAAAGCAGGCTCTTTGAGTTGGTCCTCTAGGTAGCCACCAGACAGGTCAGAACAAACAACCACAATTTCTTTTGAATAAGGTCTTTTTTGCTTTCTCTGTTACCTCTTACTGGGGATATGGGCTATTTGGTACCACTGCTGAGCCTGGGGGCGAGGGGATGTAACACGGGTAAATAAAAATACCACAAAGTTCACTGTTCCTACTGAGATTGAGCTGTTTAAAAATTTTTTTTTAATTTTACTTTATTTTTATTACGTGTTCCCATGTTTGTTGCAGGCTTTTGGTTAGTTTCTAGAGTTCTGAAAAAGTTGATTTTTGACAGTTTTTGCCAGCTTTTGTGTTGCTTTTATGGAGGGACAGACTTGGCATACCTTACTCTACCATCTTCGTTGATACAATTCCTCTTTTGGAGGTTTTAAGTGAAGTTTATTTCTTTTTGTTTTAATTAAAAAATGTTTTTAATTGAAGTATAGTTGATTTACAGTGGTTCAGGTGTACAGCACAGTGATTCAGTTGTATATATGTGTGTGTATATATATATATATTCTTTTTCAAATTCTTTTCCATTATAGGTTATTACACGATGTTGAATATAGTCCCCTGTGCTATACAATAGGTCCTTGTTGTTTATTTTATATATAGTAGTGTATATCTGTTAATCCTAAATTCCTAATTTATCCCCCCCTTTCCCCTTTGGCAACCATAAGCTTGTTTTCTATCTCTGTGAGTCTATTTCTGTCTTGTAAATAAGTTCATTTGTATCATTTTTTTAGATTCCATATGTAAATGATATCATATGGTATTTGTCTTTCTTTGTCTGACTTAAAAGTGAAGTTTATGTCTATGAGAAGGTAAGAAATCATTTGATAATTCAGTGTCAGAGCAGGGAGTGGAGGTAGTTTGATACATTGATAATGCTTATATCTTACCTTCATATTTTAAAAATGTTTTATGAAATTAATTCATTTTGACATAGTTTGTGATTTCCATAGTCCATTCTTGAAGTATTGCAGTTTCTTAAATTTTTTTGGAAAAATAATGATATATATTTCTCAAAGGACCAAGCAAAACAATACAGACATTTATATAGGGAAAAAAGGGAAAAGATCACATAAAGTCATCCTCTGTTATCATCTTCCAGCAATGAATATTATCAATAATTCTTTCCAGAATTTTTTATCTCAACATACAAACACATGCAGACATACTTTTATGTGTGGGTAACCCACCACTTCCTGCCATTACATGGAACCATATTATAATGCAACTACATACATTTTTACCATATTTCAGCGTATCCTTTCATATCAGTAGGTTCGTCTAACTTCATTCTTTTTAATATCTGAGTAGTTTTGCATCAAATCAATGTGTCAGAATTTATTCAACGATGAGATTTTCTCAGGTTTAGGCTATTTTAAATAATGCTGCAAACACTGTCTTTGTGTAAGTATTCTTGCAGGCTCGTGTGAAAATTCTTTTCAGATAGATTCCTAGAAGATGAGTTAGAGTCTGAGAGGTCTTGCTAATCTGAGAGGTTAAAAGAGTCATACATACATTGTTTTAGTTTGAATATCCCTTTTTACTGGTGAGGCTTAAGAGTCTTTTCATGTTTATGGGTCATTTCTAAATATAACACCTGCATTTTTTCCTCAACCATTTCAGTGTATCTCACAGGAACCTGTACATAACATTGTTATAGCACTCATTATGTTAAATTATAATTACTGGTTTACTTGTCTCACAACTAGATTCTGAATTCTTTGAGTGTAAAGATAGTGCCTGTATCTTCAGTTCCTAGCAAAAAACCTTGTATCTGTTAAGCTTTAAATATTAAATGTAATTGATTTTCACTATAGTCATCTGTGGTAGATTGGGCAGGGATAATTATACTTGACTTTTAAAGAGGGAAGTGAAGCTCAGAGAAGTTATATATATCTTTTTCCTAAAAACATGAAACAAATAAGTGATTTAGCCAGAACTGGAATTGATATTTTAAAAATTTCATGTCCTACTTCTAGTACCTTAAATGAAAAACTTTGAAAATAAGGCTAAAGAGATTTAAAAATAAAAGTAAATTCAAGGAAAGTGAACCCTATGGAGTCAGACTTTGATGCAGTCTCAGATGAATGGCTGTGTAAAGCCTATTCAGGTATTTCTTATGGATAAAAACCATGGAAAACCAACTTAATTAGTGAATTAGGTTATTATCAAACTGCTGCAACCACACTGCCTTCCTTGCCATTGCTTGGACTTGCCAGGTTCAGTCCTACCTCAGGATCTTTTCACCTGCCTGAATCACTCTCCAGAGATACCCACACAACTGTCACTTACCTCCTTCAAGTCTGCTCATGTCTTGCTTGGAATTAAATCTGTCCTTTTAATATGATCTACCCACCGTATATGAAATTGCTCCCTCTTCAGTAGTTCCTATTCCATGCTCTACTTTTTCTGTTTCCAAGAGCATTTCTCTTCTAACTTCCTTATATCATTTGTTTACTTATATTGATCAATTTTTAAATTTGTTTCCTGTCCCCATTAGAATATAAACTGTGAGGACACTGGGATTTTAATTTTCTGTTTTGTTCATTGATGTTTTAAAGTGGCTAAGATACTTCCTAGGTAGCTAGTGCATGACTGCTACAGAATAGGCAATTAATAAATATATGCTGATTTTATAGATTTTCTATAGAACAGCTTTAAAATGAAGCTTGAAGACCAGCTAGGCCTAATCTGAGACCTAAACAGTCAAAGTCACAGCAACATTATAGCTCATTTTTTTATAGACCTAGGAACTGCAAAGTAAAAATCCAGTCTTGACTTTGAAGGATATTAGGTTTATTAGCAAGGTGGTTCTCAGCTGCAGTAGCAATGGCTAGAAAAGGAGCCCATTGACTTGAAAGATGACTGAAATTAAAAGTATACCTGGAAAATACAAAGGTAACCAATCGACATGAGACTCTGTCAGTATCTCAACTGTATAGGACTATTGCTTGAAATCCCTTTATATTCTTCTTAACGGTTAAATAGTGCACATACGCTGATTGTTTTTACTAGTCTGTAGTGGACAGGTGGGAGGATAGTAGAAAACAAGGGAAATTCTGGAGAAGGACTGGTACCTCTGTGTTACATTTATTGGAATGAATGCCCATAGAATTTTTTTCTTTATCTGCTCTTTTCTCCAGGAACACTGATTATGTATATTGTCCTTTTCTGTCATCCATATCAGTGTCCTTTTCTAAAATCATTTTATACTTTTTCAAAAGTTCTATCTTATGTGACTTTCTGAATTTTATCTACTATGTTCTTAATTGTATTTTATGTTTTTAATTCCTAAATATTTGAGGATTTTGCAGATACCTTTCTTTTATTAGTTTATAGTTTAATTCCATTGTGATCAGCACATATACTCTGATTTCAGTCCTTTTAATTTTATTGAAACTTGTTTTTGTAAATGTAAATTGGTGCAGCCACTGTGGAAAACAGTGTGGAGATTTCTCAAAAGGCTAAAACTAGAACTACCATATGACCCAGCAGTTCCACTCCTGTGTATATATCCAAAAAAATAAAAACACTAATATGAAAAGATATGTGTACCCCAGTGTTCATAAGCAGCATTATTTACAGTCACCAAGATATGGAAACAATATAAGTGTCCATCTACAGAGGAATGGATAAAGAAAATGTGGTGCATGCACACACACACACACACACACACACACACACACACACACACACACACACACTGGAATACTACTCAGCTATAAAAAAGAATGAAATTTTGCCATTTGCAGCAACATGGATCGACTTGGAGGGCATTATGCTAAGTGAAATAAGTCAGACAAAGACAAATACTGTATGATATCATTTATATGTGGAATCTAAAAAATACAACAAACTAGTGAATATAACAAAAGAAGCAGACTCACAGATATAGAGAACAAACTAGTGGTCAGTGGGGAGAGGGGGAGGTAGAAACTATTGGATGTAAAATAGGTTCAAGGATGTATTGTACAGCATGGGGAATATAGCCAATATTTTGTAATAACTGTAACTGGAATTTAACCTTTCAAAATTCTATAAAAAATAAATTTAAAAAGGAATAAGGCAGATCTGCTAGTAAATCCTATTTTAAGTATTAATTAGTATTATTTTCACTGTTATTTTTGATGATTGACTTGATTTAAAAAGTATAATGCTTGAGCTGAATATATGTTTATGAATGTGTGTGTGGACATTATTCTAGCTTGTGTTTTTATTTTTTATTATTGTTAGAGGTTCTGAAATAGTGAAACGTATTTAAAGTTAGTAGAATTGTGTATCTCTGATTTAATTCTAATTAAAATAATTTCTGTGTATACCTTTTCTTCCCTTGCATCCTAATTTATTTTATATGGCATTGTTTATAAATGTTATTTAATATATTGTTTGTTATGCTTTCTATTTTCTTATGCAGGACCAAAAGATCTCAGATTGCTATAACTGAATGTATATTTGAACTTCCAAATCTCACAGTTCAAGCTACAAGAGCACAGACACTTCTGCTGCAAGCAATTTATCAAAGTTGGTCTCATACTGGAAATGTCAGCTCTTCAGCAGTGAATGAAGCTTTGATGAATGAAGTTTTCCAAACTATAGGTAAGAACACAGTCTTCTTGACAGGTGTATGGAAAACTCTTATTAGAGGTGACTAATATTTTATCATTCAAATTTATGTGTATAGCATGATCAACTTAAATTGTAGTGTATTTCTGTGAAAGCAGATTTTTATAGCTCCTGTGTAAAATCCAAGATATGAGTTAAGCCATTCAGTTTTGTTCTCTGCCACCAACTTGTGGATATAGTTTGTAGTTGCAAGAGATTATTTTTCAGTAGCTCCTTGTACAATTCATTCTTTGGCCTTACTTGGATAACTTTTGAGGGGATCAGTGTGTATGTTTGAAATGATAACCAAGTCAAGTATAAATACAATATGTTTGATTGTGCTGGTAGAGTGGAATAAAATTCTTAATTATAGTACTTTAGCAATTCATAAGCAAGTTAATTTTTTTAATGTGGAAAACATTAGTCTTACACCCTGAATGAATGAATTAACTACGGAAAATTAAAAATCTGCTTTGATGCCAGTATATTATCTTCATCTTATCACTCACTTTGTAGATAAACAAGAAAACTTGCAGAAGGCTTGCTTCTTTTAGTTGTTTCAGCTCAAAATAATGTTTCTTTTGTCAGTGGCACAAAAAGGATATATTTTTATTAAGTGCAATCATGCTTAAAATGATAACGTTATTTTTATCTTATACCTCATTTGTTTATTAAAATAAAGCTGGTTTTGTTGTTATACGATGCTTTTTAAGCTTCTAAGTTTAGACCTTACTATGGGGAATATCTTATAAATTCTTAAAAAATGCATTTTAATTAGAGCCTTTTTATTTGATATAGCCATTGCCTAATGTAAAATTTTACAGTTGTTTTGGAACAGGTTTTTAGGATTCTATAAAAAAATTATGGGACAAATGTTCAATTTGTTTAGAAGTTCTTAACTTGGGGCTTATGAAAGGGCTTCGAATTCTGTGAATACCCTGAAATAGTATGCAGATCTTATGTGTGTATAAACATATACCCCTAAGGACACACATATTTATGTTCTCTTTTTGAATTGATTCTTTTATTAAATGTAGTGAGTCTATTCCTTAGAGAGTCTTTTGACATATCTATTTTTTCTTATATTAACATAGTTAACAATTAGCTTTCGTTTGGTTGGTATTTGCTATAATTCCTTTTGCATGCTTTACTTAAAACCTATCTGTTTTTATCTTTAGGTATATGTCCTGGAAATAACCTATAACTAGATATTATAGATCAAGTTTTATAATCTGCCTTTTAGCTAGTAAATTCAATCCATTTATACTTGTGACTATAGGTTTTTTTGTCTTTGTTTCTATCATCTTACTGTTTTGTTTTCTTTTATACTGATTTAGCTACACTACTTTTTAAAAAATTGCTATTATTTCTTATTTAATATTCTCTTTACACTTGTTTGGAATTTGTATACTCCTATTTAATTATTATTATTTTTTTAATTATTGAATTTTATTTTATTTATTTTTTTTATACAGCAGGTTCTTATTAGTCATCCATTTTATACACATCAGTGTATACATGGCAATCCCAATCGCCCAATTCATCACACCCCCCCCCCCTCCCCACAGCTTTCTCCCCTTGGTGTCCATACGTGTGTTCTCTACATGTGTCTCAACTTCTGCCCTACAAACCAGTTTTCTGTACCATTTTCACATATATGCGTTAATATACAATATTTGTTTTTCTCTTTCTGACTTACTTCACTCTGTATGACAGTCTCTAGATCCATCCACGTCTCAACAAATGACCCAATTTCGTTCCATTTTATGGCTGAGTAATATTCCATTGTATATTGTACGACATCTTCTTTATCCATTCGTCTTTCGATGGGCATTTAGGTTGCTTCCATGACCTGGCTGTTGTAAATAGTGCTGCAATGAACATTGGGGTGCATGTGTCTTTTTTTTTTTCACACATTGTATTTTATTTTTACAAGAGATAAATAGACTGACACCAAGCATTGTACATGGATGACCACAACAAAAGCAACAATGATTGCAATTACCAAACATGAAACACACTCATACTATGTCATAATATTGACATTCAGTCCAGTAATCCTCCACTGTAACAGCTTCTTTACTTTGCAGTGAAAATTGATTTGTATATTCTTTGCCTCTGAGTCCTTGTGGGATTTTTTTTCTTTTTCATTCAAACAAAAAGCCACAAAAATTATACTCATCCTCATCAGTTTACTCAGTCCCATGTAATTAATTTTTTTTTTCATCTTGATCTTTTGTTAGCACTTTTATGAGTTCATCAGTTTTTCATTAGAGTTCTGAAAATGCTTATTCATTCAGTTCAGCAGTACAGTCAGTTACCAGAAACCTGTACTTGTCAGAGTCTTTTCCATGAATTTCTTGAAGATGAAACCCTTTTAAAGGAAATTATTTGCAAAAGCATCAGAGTACATCCAGAACTGTCTGTAAATGACAAAAGACTTAAAAATGACCACGGTTAAAGATTTGATGAAAGTTCATAATAATGCAGTTGACAAGAAAATTAGTTATTTCTGAGATATACATTTTAAAGTAATAACTAGGATTATGACTTATAACATTATACCAGAACATATAAGATTTTTAGA
The DNA here is from genome assembly GCF_009873245.2 of Balaenoptera musculus. Lineage (NCBI taxonomy): Eukaryota > Metazoa > Chordata > Mammalia > Artiodactyla > Balaenopteridae > Balaenoptera > Balaenoptera musculus. The sequence continues at coordinate 37,569,169 of NC_045801.1, read as the reverse complement.
AATTTCATGTAATGTCTGAAACATTTATATTAACATATTTCCATACAAATAACCCAATGAAAGTTTAGTATTAGTTGTTTTGTTTGTTTTTTTTTTTATACAGCAGGTTCTTATTAGTCATCAACTTTATACATATCACTGTATACATGTCAATCTCAATCGCCCAATTCAGCACACCACCATCCCCACCCCACCGCAGTTTTCCCCTCTTGGTGTCCATATGTCTGTTCTCTACATCTGTGTCTCAACTTCTGCCCTGCAAACCGGCTCATCTGTACCATTTTTCTAGGTTCCACATACATGCGTTAATATACGATATTTGTTTTTCTCTTTCTGACTTACTTCACTCTGTATGACAGTCTCTAGATCCATCCACGTCTCAACAAATGACTCAATTTCATTCCTTTTTATGGCTGAGTAATATTCCATTGTATATATGTACCACAACTTCTTTATCCATTCGTCTGTTGATGGGCATTTAGGTGGCTTCCATGACCTGGCTATTGTAAATAGTGCTGCAATGAACATTGGGGTGCATGTGTCTTTTTGAATTATGGTTTTCTCTGGGTATATGCCCAGTAGTGGGATTGCTGGGTCATATGGTAATTCTATTTTTAGTTTTTTAAGGAACCTCCATACTGTTCTCCATAGTGGCTGTATCACTTTACATTCCCACCAACAGTGCAAGAGGGTTTCCTTTTCTCCACACTCTCTCCAGCATTTATTGTTTGTAGATTTTCTGATGATGCCCATTCTAACTGGTGTGAGGTGATACCTCATTGTAGTTTTGATTTGCATTTCTCTAATAATTAGTGATGTTGAGCAGCTTTTCATGTGCTTCTTGGCCATCTGTATGTCTTCTTTGGAGAAATGTCTATTTAGGTCGTCTGCCCATTTTTGGATTGGGTTGTTTCTTTAATATTGAGCTGCATGAGCTGTTTATATATTTTGGAGATTAATTCTTTGTCCGTTGATTCATTTGCAAATATTTTCTCCCATTCTGAGGGTTGTCTTTTCGTCTTGTTTATGGTTTCCTTTGCTGTGCAAAAGCTTTGAAGTTTCATTAGGTCCCATTTGTTTATTTTTGTTTTTATATCCATTACTCTAGGAGGTGGATCAAAAAAGATCTTGCTGTGATTTATGTCAAAGAGTGTTCTTCCTGTGTTTTCCTCTAAGAGTTTTATAGTGTCCGGTCTTACATTTAGGTCTTGAGTCCATTTTGAGTTTATTTTTGTGTATGGTGTTAGGCAGTGTTCTAATTTCATTCTTTTACATGTAGCTCTCCAGTTTTCCTAGCACCACTTATTGAAGAGACTGTCTTTTCTCCATTGTATATCCTTGCCTCCTTTGTCATAGATTAGTTGACCATAGGTGTGTGGGTTTATCTCTGGGCTTTCTATCTTGTTCCATTGATCTATGTTTCTGTTTTTGTGCCAGTACCATATTGTCTTGATTACTGTAGCTTTGTAGTATAGTCTGATGTCAGGGGGTCTGATCCCTCCAGCTCCGTTTTTTTCCCTCAAGACTGCTTTGGGTATTCTGGGTCTTCTGTGTCTCCATACAAATTTTAAGATTTTTTGTTCTAGTTCTGTAAAAAATGCCATTGGTAATTTGATAGGGATTGCATTGAATCTGTAGATTGCTTTGGGTAGTATAGTCATTTTCACAATATTGATTCTTCCAATCCAAGAACATGGTATATCTCTCCATCTGTTGGTATCATCTTTAATTTCTCTCATCAGTGTCTTATAGTTTTCTGCGTACAGGTCTTTTGTCTCCCTAGGTAGGTTTATTCCTAGGTATTTTATTCTGTTTGTTGCCATGGTAAATGGGAGTGTTTCCATAATTTCTCTTTCAGATTTTCATCATTAGTGTATAGGAATGCAAGAGATTTCTGTGCATTAATTTTGTATCCTGCAACTTTACCAAATTCATTGATTAGATCTAGTAGTTTTCTGGTGGCATTTTTAGGATTCTCTGTGTATAGTATCATGTCATCAGCAAATGGTGACAGTTTTACTTCTTCTTTTCCAATTTGTATTCGTTTTATTTCTTTTTCTTCTCTGATTGCCATGGCCAGGACTTCCAAAACTGTGTTGAATAATAGTGGTGAGAGTAGGCATCCTTGTCTTGTTCCTGATCTTAGAGGAAATGCTTTCAGTTTTTCAACATTGAGAATGATGTTTGCTGTGGGTTTGTCATATATGGCCTTTTTTATGTTGGGATAGGTTCCGTCTTTGCCCAGTTTCTGGAGAGTTTTTATCATAAATGGGTGTTGAATTTTGTCAAAAGCTTTTTCTGCATCTATTGAGATGATCATATGGTTTTTATTCTTCAATTTGTTATTATGGTGTATCACATTGATGGATTTGTGTATATTGTAGAATGCTTGCATCCCTGGGATAAATCCCACTTGATCATGGTGTATGATCCTTTTAATGTGTTGTTGGATTCTGTTTGCTAGTATTTTGTTGAGGATTTTTGCATCTATAGTACATCAATGATATTGGTCTGTAATTTTCTTTTTTTGTAGTGTCTTTGTCTGGTTTTGGTATCAGGGTGATGGTGGCCTCATAGAATGAGTTTGGGAGTGTTCCTTCCTCCTCAATTTTTTGGAAGAGTTTGAGAAGGATGGGTGTTAGCTCTTCTCTAAATGTTTGATAGAATTCACCTGTGAAGCCATCTGGTCCTGGACTTTTGCTTGTTGGGAGATTTTCAATCACAGTTTCAATTTCATTCCTTGTGATTGGTCTGTTCATATTTTCTATTTCTTCCTGGTTCAGTCTTGGAAGGTTATACCTTTCTAAGAATTTGTCCGTTTATTCCAGGTTTTCCATTTTATTGGCATAGAGTTGCTTGTAGTAGTCTCTTAGGATGCTTTGTATTTCTGCGGTGTCTGTTGTAACTTCTCCTTTTTCATTTCTCATTTTATTGATTTGAGTCCTCTCCCTCTTTTTCTTGATGAGTCTGGCTAATGGTTTATCAATTTTGTTTATCTTCTCAAAGAACCAGCTTTTAGTTTTATTCATCTTTGCTATTGTTTTCTTTGTTTGTATTTCATTTATTTCTGCTCTGATCTTCATGATTTCTTTCTTCTGCTAACTTTGGGTTTTGTTTGTTCTTATTTTTCTAGGTCCTTTAGGTGTAAGGTTAGATTGTTTATTTGAGATTTTTCTTGTTTCTTGAGGTAGGCTTGTAAAGCTGTAAACTTCCTTCTTAGAACTGCTTTTGCTGCATCCCATAGGTTTTGGGTCATCGTGTTTACATTGTCATTTGTCTCTAGGTATCTTTTATTTCCTCTTTGATTTCTTCAGTGATCTCTTGGTTATTTAGTAACGTATTGTTTAGCCTCCATGTGTTTGTGTTTTTTACGTTTTTTCCCCTGTAATTCATTTCTAATCTCATAGCGTTGTGGTCAGAAAAGATGCTTGATATGAGTTCAATTTTCTTCAATTTACTGAGGCTTGATTTGTGACCCAAGATGTGCTCTATCCTGGAGAATGTTCTGTGCGCACTTGAGAAGAAAGTGTAATCTGCTGTGTTTGGATGGAATGTCCTATAAATATCAGTTAAGTCTGTCTGGTCTATTGTGTCATTTAAAGCTTCTGTTTCCTTATTTATTTTCATTTTGGATGATCTGTCCATTGGTGTAAGTGAGGTGTTAACGTTTCCCACTATTATTGTGTTACTGTCGATTTCCTCTTTTATAGCTGTTAGCAGTTGCCTTATGTATTGAGGTGCTCCTGTGTTCGGTGTATATACATTTATAATTGTTATACCTTCTTCTAGGATCAATCCCTTGATCATTATGTAGTGTCCTTCCTTGTCTCTGGTAACATTCTTTATTTTAAAGTCTATTTTATCTGATATGAGTATTGCTCTTCCAGCTTTCTTTTGATTTCCATTTGCATGGAATATCTTTTTCCATCCCCTCACTTTCAGTCTGTATGTGTCCCTAGGTCTGAAGGGGCTCTCTTGTAGACAGCCTACATATGGGTCTCGTTTTTGTATCCATTCAGCAAGCCTGTGTCTTTTGGTTGGAGCATTTAATCCATTCACGTTTAAGGTAATTATCAATATGTATTTTCCTATTACCACTTTCTTAATTTTGGGGGGGTTTGTTTTTGTAGGTCCTTTTTTCCCTTTGTGTTTCCCAGTTAGAGAAGTTCCTTTAGCATTTGTTGTAGAGCTGGTTTTGTGGTGCTGAATTCTCTTAGCTTTTGCTTGTCTGTAAAGCTTTTGATTTCTCCATCGAATCTGCATGATATCCTTGCCGGGTAGAGTAATCTTGGTTGTAGGTTCTTCCCTTTCATCACTTTAAGCATATCATGCCACTCCCTTCTGGCTTGTAGAGTTTCTCCTGAGAAATCTGCTCTTAACCTTATGGGAGTTCCCTTGTATGTTATTTGTTATTTTTCCCTTGCTGCTTTCAGTAATGTTTATTTGTCTTTACTTTTTACCAATTTGATTACTCTGTGTCTCGACGTGTTTCTCCTTGGGTTTATCCTATATGGGACTCTCTGCACTTCCTGGACTTGGATGGCTATTTCCTTTCCCACATTAGGGAATTTTTCGACTGTAATCTCTTCAAATATTTTCTCAGGTCCTTTCTCTCTCTCTTCTCCTTCTGGGACCCCTATAATGCGAATGTTGTTGCGTTTAATGTTGTCCCAGAGGTCTCTTAGGCTGTCTCCATTTCTTTTCATTCTTTTTTCTTTATTCTGTTCTGCAGCAGTGAATTCTCCCATTCTGTCTTCCAGGTCACTTATCTGTTCTTCTGCCTCAGTTATTCTGCTATTGCTTCCTTCTAGTATAGTTTTCATTTCAGTTATTGTATTTTTCATCTCTTGTTTGTTTGTTCCTTAATTCTTCTAGGTTTTGTTAAACATTTCTTGCATCTTCTCGATCTTTGCCTCCATTCTTTTTCTGAGGTCCTGGATCATCTTCACTATCATTATTCTGAATTCTTTTTCTGGAAGGTTGCCTATCTCCACTTCATTTAGTTGTTTTTCTGGGGTTGTATCTTGTTCCTTCATCTGGTACATAGCCCTCTGCCTTTTCATCTTGTCTGTCTTTCTGTGAATGTGGTTTTTGTTCCACAGGCTGCAGGATTGTAGTTCTTCTTGCTTCTGCTGTCTACCGTCTGGTGGATGAGGCTATCCCTATTGAATTATTAACTTAAAAAATAAGTTAATGATGCTGCTTTGGAATATAATTTGTTAGTTCTTCAAAAAGTTAAATGTAGAGTTATTATATAACCCAGCAATTTTACTCCTATAAATACACCCAAGAATTGAAAACATATATCTACCTAAGATCTTGTATATGAATTCGTAGCATTATTTTTTCCTTTTTGCATGCAAAATTATTTATTTATTTATTTTTAGTTTTATTTAAAAAAATTATTTTAATTTTCGGTTATGCTGCATGGCATGCGGAATCTTTGTTTCCCGATCAGGGATCAAACCCACGCCCCCTGCATTGGAAGCACTGGACCACCAAGGAAGTCCCAAAAGTATATTTTTTTAATAATAATTTTATATATTTAAGGTTTGGAACAATTTAAGGATGTTTTGATATACATGGTGAAATGATTACCAGGGTCAAGCTAATTAACATATATATCTCCTCACATAGTTACATTGTTTTTCTGTGGTGAGAGCACCTGAAAGTTTACTCTTAACAAATTTCCAGTGTACAGTACAGTATTTTTAACTAAAATCATCATGCTGTACATCAGATTTCTAGAACTTATCCTACATAACTGCAACTTTGTACCCTTTGACCAACATTTCTCATTTCTCCCACTTCCTGGCCCTGGTAAACAGTATTCTGCCCTCTGCTTCTATGAATTTGACTTTTTAGATCCCACATATAAAGGGGATCACATAGCATTATTCTGAATAGCCAAAAGGTGGATACAACACAAGTGTCTTTTAACCAATGAATGGATAGACAAAATGTGTTATATCTTTACAATGGAATATTATTCAGACATAAAAAGGAATGAGGTACTGATCCATGCTGTGGATGAACCTTGAAAACATTATGCTAAGTAGAAGAAGCCAGATGCAGTAAGTCTCATATTTTGATTCTAGTTTTATGAAATGCTTAGAATATGCAAATCCACAGATACAGGAAGTAGATTAGTGTTTCCCAGAGTCTGGGGAAAAGGAGGAATGGGGAATGACTGCATAAGTTTCTTTCGGATTGATGAAAATGTTCTCGAATTAGATAGTAGTGACATTTTCACACTTGTGAATATGCTAAAGTCTATTTAATTGTACACTTTATAAGGGTGAATTTTATGTTATATGAATTTTATCTTATTCAAAAAAATGTTTTAAATTGATGAGTATTTAATTGGACTAAATTACGTGTTGTGGTCTGAATGTGTCCTACCAAAATTCATATGTTGAAATTCTAATGCCGAATGTGATGGTGTTAGGAAGTGGGGGGGCCTTTGGGAGTTGATTAGATCATGAGGGTGGAGTCCTCACACATGAGATTAATGTCCTTATTAAAAGAGGCCACAGAAGAGCTCCCTTGATTCTTCCGCCATCTGAGGACACAATGAGAATTTAGTAGTCTGCAGCAGGAGGAGGTTCTCACTAGAGCCTGACCATGCTGGCACCTGATTTTGGACTTTCAGCCTCCAGAACTGAGAGAAATAAATTTCTGTTGTTTATATGCTACTCTGTCTGTGGCATTTAGGTATAGCAGCCCTAATAGGCTAAAGCATTATGTTATTGCCATTGTTATGGCCATGATTTTATGTGGAGTTACTGTACAAAATCTTTTCTTTCAGATCCTCACCCATAAGGCCTATAGTGAAGCCTTCATTGGCAGTAGCCTTTATCACTGTTGGAAATTATCTAATTCATGTTTTTGATTGTCAGATTTCTGTTTTCTGTGATATTCTCTCCAGAGTTTTTGTTTCTTTGTTCTTTGTTTTTTGTCTTTTTTTTTTGGTTCACTGTCTCACAGTATTAATCTTCCTTTATTTATTTAAAATTTTTGTTTTTTTGTCAACTGGCTTAGATAGCCTAAAAATTCATATTAAGTTTTGATGGTGCTTAGTTTATAATTTTTATTCTGAAAAACTAATTCCATATTTCCTTTTTTGAATTTATCAAATGGACTGTGCTATGCAAAAACATTTTATTTAAAATTTCTTACTCTGAAAGTATTCTGTCCTAATAGAATGCTGGCGTAGGTCTTAAAAAAAGGAACAGACAAGTTATCACAGATTAAGTGATTCATAACCTGATGTTCTGACATTGAGAAATCTAAAATTATTAGAACTAATTTTATGGAGATTAAGGGAGTTGAGGAAAGTGGAACAATGTTAGGAAGGTTCATCGCTTTGCCAAGGAATCTTATTTTTATCAAATGAAGCAGCTATAAAATTTATCATAGATGAATTACAAGAATCAGCTAAAATATTTTTAAAAAGCTAGGTTCCCAAGTGTCTAGTTTTCTTATGTCTTTTTTGCCCCCCCCCCCCACCCCAAATCTTATTCCGTTTATTTTAGTCTTAGTACAGTGCTTGCTTATAATATTGTCCTCTAAATTTTCTGTCTTAAGATCCAGGATATATATATTTAAGGTATAAAGTTGTTAGCATTTTATTATCTTACATCTGTGGGCGGTCAATAGACAATACTCAGCAGTGTTAAGCTTTGTTTAATGTGTTTGGTTTAACCAGTGATCCTTTGCTTTACGTTGCAACTAGTTCTCATTTACTATATTAATGGAGTGATTATGCAGGCTATGTACGTTCTTAGACTTCTCAGACTTATATTCTGATAATGTTTGGAAGAAGAAACATTCTTCCATTTTGCAGTTGACTCTAAGCTAAGCACTTGTTTTCAACATTTCTGCCTCACCTTCCATCATAATCTTTTGCCCCTAGCCTACCTTCCTACTTCTTGCTATCTTATTATTGATAGTTACTAACGCATAGCATCCGGTTTTCTCCTGTCCATCATTCTAGTGGGTTTTCCCTCTGTCTCTATTGAGCATAATTCTCATTTGATAGAATTCTCCTATATTATCCTCTTTTCTTTAATAGCTGTTTCTTTAACACAAGTCAGCACAGTTTTTTCCTTTGGATTAAACACTGTGGTATAGTCTGTGTGTTCCTTAAAAAATTACATTTTTTTTCCATATTCATGCCTTTGCCCAGGTTTACCCCTCCATCGTATGCCAGAAATGCTTTAACTTGGTTTCTCTTCTCCTTCCCATTCCTTCTGTTCAGTCTTTTTTTCAAAACAGCTTTATTGAGATATAATTCACCTACCATATGGTTCACTTCTTTTTGGTATGCAGTATTTGGCTTGTAGTATATTCAGAGTTCTGTATTCATCACCACAATCAATTTTACAACATTTTCACTGCCCCCAAAAGAAGTCCCACATTCTTTAGACATCACTCCCCAAGCCTTCCATCTCCCCAAGCCATAAGCAAACTCTAATCTGCTTTTTGTCTATATGGATTTGCCTATTCTGGACGTTACATGTAAATAGATCATGTAAAATACAGTCTTTTGTTACTGATTTCTTTCACTTAGGGTACTTTTTAGAAGTTCATCCATATTATAGCATATATGAGTTTCTTTTTATTGTCAAGCAGTATTCCACTGTATGTATATACCATTTTGTTCATCCATTTGTCAGTTGATGGACATTTGGGTGGTTTCTACTTTTGATATTTATGCATGATAATGCGATGAACATCCATGTACAAGTTTTTGTGTGGACATATGCTTTTATTTCTCTTGGGTGTATTTCTAGGAGTAGAAATTCTAGGTCATATGTTAACTCTAACCTTTTGAGGAATTGCCAGGGTGTTTTCCAAGGCAGCTGTACCACTGTATATTCCCACCTGTAGTATATGAGGATTCCATTTTTTCCCACATTTTCACCATAATGTTATTACCTGTCCTTTTGGTTCTGGCTGTCCTAGGGGCTGTGAAGTAGTGTCTCATTGTGATTTTGATTTGCATTTCCCTCATGTCTAATGGTGTTGGCTCTTTGTATATCTTTGTGGAGAAATGTCTATTCAAGTCCTTTGTTCATTTTTTAATTGGTTCTTTTTTTGTTTTGAGAATTCTTTATATATTCTAGATACAAGTTCCTTATCAGATACATGGTTTGCGAATGTTTTCTGCAGTTCTATGGGTTGTCCCTTTACCTTCCTGATGGTGATCTTCTAACTTTTTCAGCTGTAGCCTCAAGTACATCTTTACATTGGACCTTGTTATCATTTATCAATAGAAATGCTTTGTTTCTTCTTTGTTCCTGATCCTGCTTCTTGATCTTCATCATTACTTTTAGCCCTTTTATTTCTTTCAGCCTTTTTAATATCACAGAATCCTCACTGCTTTTGTTACTCAGCTTGATTCCTGAGGCCGGCAATTTCAGTGATGCTACCCTTCTAGATTCATTTCTTCCTTTCTCTTTTCATCTTTGGTTTCTCTGTGCCTCTTCTGCAACATGTTCTGCTTGCAAATAAGAAACTTCTGTGTGTCCTACCTCTTCAATCACCAAAGCAACACTGTGCTCTCTGAACTGAACTGTTAACTGATTTTGAGGATTTTTAAGAAAAATACATTTATAATTGAGTTCCTATCTTACCATTTCATTAAGTGCAGATTGTAACTTATTAGTTGCCTTTGAAATCAATGTCTTTGGTAACCACTCAGAGTTTGAAAAGAATAAAATAGAATGAAGTAGAATGCATGCAGTATATTGGGTTGGCCAAGAAGTTCCTTCAGGTTTTTCCATAAGATGTTACAAAAAACCTGAACGAACTTATTGGCCAACCCAATAGTAAGAAAAAGGATTATGTTTGTTATATCCATAAACATGAAAGGTGTACGTTTTTAGTAAATACAATTATGCTTTAATTTTTTTCTTGGTGAGACTAGGAATTAAAATTCTATACAGTTGCTTCTTGAATGTTTGAGTTTTGGAAACTGAGAGGACATGGGAGATGCCCTGAATAACAAAAGGAAAAAAATCTAGTATTTTCCCAAAGAGAGAGAACTAAAAGAATTTGATAATAAATAATTAATGACATGCATTTGAAATTTTAAAATTCCTTAGCTAGAAAATGCTTTATTGATTTTTATAATATTTTAGATGATGTGGCAGGGGAATGCACAGGGTCACTGACAAAACACATGTATATGTAAAGCATAGGACACTCCTGGAAAATTTAAAATGTGAAAAATATTCATTATGCAATCTTGAGAGCCAAAATAAAATGGTTATTGATTTCCTGATTATAATAACAATCGATTCTCAGTGAAGAGTGACAGATATCAAGTTGTGAAATAATATAATTTTATCACTCAGAGGAAGTAAGTAGTTTGATAGTGAAGTTGTATATGTGTCCTATTTATGTAGCATTTTTATGTAAAGAAAACTAAGCACAAAAAAAACTTTTATTCTTGGTTTATAGGTACAGGATTATTTCACTATTTTACTAACCTGATTAGTTTTTTAAAAAAATACCTATTTAATTTAATTTTTTTCTTTTCATAACCAAAACTGTTAAATAGGTCTGTGTATGTAAAATCAAGTAACGTTAGGTTGTTGGATTTCATTGGGTTGTAGAATATGCAACAACCTCGTGCACCAGTCTTCTAAAATGTTGGAGTAATAATTGTGCTTCACAGCTGAGATACCAATTTCGTTTCAAGCATCAAAACTACAAATGCCTTTAAGGAAGAAAAGATGTTTTCTTTGATAGACTCTGTATTATAATATGTCACAAAAGTGAGATAATTTTTCTACAGTCAAGTATTTTAATTTCTATTTTGTGGATGAGTTTAAGAGGCTTTAAGAGAATATCTATGTGAATATTGAATTATACTACATGTTCTTTAAACCTACACTGATGAATTTTTCTTCCTCAGCTCTTCTAAAAAGAGAATAAAATTAAAAGATACTAAAATAAATAGTAAAAAAGTTCTGCGCTAATGCTTCTTAGAGATTTAATTTTGTGCACTGAATTTTATTAATCTGTATGTTACGTAGATACTGGTGTAGTGAATGTCTTACTATCTCTCTCAGGTAAAAGAATATCTTTACTTTTCAACTATTAAAATTACTGAATTGTAGTGTGGAAAATCTGTTTATATGTCTAAAGGAAGTACAGTTTGTTTCATTGAGTTTCAGTTAAGTTTCTTATCTATAAAATGGTGTTAATATCTTTATTGTTTTTAATTTTATTTTTTATAACATCTTTTTTGGAGTAAATTGCTTTACAATGTTGTGTTAGTTTCTGCTGTATAACAAAGTGAATCAGCTATATGCATACATGTATCCCCATATCCCCTCCCTCTTGCGTCTCTCTCCCACCCTCCCTATTCCACCCCTCTAGGTGGTCACAAAGCACCGAGCTGATCTCCCTGTGCCATGCAGCGGCTTCCCACTAGCTAGCTATTTTACATTTCATAGTGTATATATGTCAATGCTACTTTCTCACTTCGTCCCAGCTTACCCTTCCCCCTGTCTGCATCCTCAAGTCCATTTTCTACATCTGTGTCTTTATTCCTGTCCTGCCCCTAGGTTCTTCAGAACCATTTTTTTTTTAGATTCCATATATATGTGTTAGCATACAGTATTTGTTTTTCTCTTTCTGACTTACTTTACTCTGTATGACAGTCTCTAGGTCCATCCACCTCACTGCAAATAACTCAATTTCATTTCTTTTTATGGCTGAGTAATATTCCATGTAACACAACATTTTAAATCAACTGTACTCCAATACAAATTAAACAACAAAAAAGAAGGTGCTAGTTACATTGCATCTGGAAAAGGTCAATACAAAAGGCAGGTTACCTCTGGCTGTCTTTCAGCTTTAACCACATGTTAGAGAAAAGTTTTCACTGGACATGCATCTTACCCATTAGTAGCAGAAACAATGTTAGAAGCTGGAAATACAAACTGGAGTCTATATAATTCATGCCAGCTTATTTTGATGCAACTCTTGATACTTATTATGAAAACTCTTGATACTTATTATGAAAAGTTTAAGATAAATTCTGAAGGTATGGAGAAAAGGGAACACTTTTGCACTGTTGGTGGGAATGTAAATTGATACAGCCACTATGGAGAACCGTATGGAGGTTTCTTAAAAAACTAAAAATAGAAAACCATATAACCCAGCAATCCCACCACTGGGTGTATACCTTGGGCATATACCATAATTCAAAAGGACACATGTACCCCAATGGTCATTGTAGCACTATTTACAATAGACAGCATATGGAAACAACCTAAATGTCCAACAATAGATGAATGGATAAAGAAGATGTGGTACATATATACATTGGAATATTACTCAGCCATAAAAAGGACGAAATTGGGCCATTTGTGGAGACGTGGATGGACCTAGAGTCATACAGAGTGAAATAAGCCAGAAAGAGAAAAATATGATATTAACACATATATGTGGAATCTAGAAAAATGGTACAGATGAACCTATTTGTAGGGCAGGAATAGAGATGTAGATGTAGAGAACAGACATGTGGACCAAGCTGATCTCCTTGTGCTATGTGGCTGCTTCCCACTAGCTATCTGTTTTACATTTGGTAGTGTATATATGTCAATGCTACTTTCTCACTTCGTCCCAGCTTACCTTTCCCCCTCCCCACGTCCTCAAGTCCATTCTCTACGTCTGCATCTTTATTCCTGTCCTGCCCCTAGGTTCAGCAGAACCTTTTTTTTTTTTTTAGATTCCATATATATGTATTAGCATACGGTATTTGTTTTTCTCTTTCTGACTTACTTCACTCTGTGTGACAGACTTTAGCGCCATCCACCTCACTACAAATAAACTCAATTTCGTTTCTTATTATGGCTGAGTAATATTCCATTGTATATATGTACCCCATCTTCTTTATCCATTCATCTGTCGATGGACACTTAGGTTGCTTCCATGTCCTGGTTATTGTAAATAGAGCTGCAATGAACGTTGTGGTACATGTCTCTTTTTCAATTATGGTTTTCTCAGGGTATATGCCCAGTAGTGGGATTGCTGGGTCACATGGTAGTTCTATTTTTAGTTTTTTAAGGAACCTCCATACTGTTCTCGGCCATAGTGGCTGTATCAATTTACATTCCCACCAGCAGTGCCAGAAGGTTCCCTTTTCTCCACACCCTCTCCAGCATTTATTGTTTGTAGATTTTTTGATGATGGCCATTCTGACTGGTGTGAGGCGATACCTCATTGTAGTTTTGATTTGCATTTCTCTGATGATTAGTGATGTTGAGCATCCTTTCATGTGTTTGTTGGCAATCTGTATATCTTCTTTGGAGAAATGTCTATTTAGGTCTTGTGCCCATTTTTGGATTGGGTTGTTTGTTTTTTTGATATTGGCTGCATGAGCTGCTTGTATATTTTGGAGATTAATCCTTTGTCAGTTGCTTCATTTGCAAATATTTTCTCTCAGTCTGAGAGTTGTCTTTTCATCTTCTTTATGGTTTCCTTTGCTGTGCAAAAGCTTTTAAGTTTCATTAGGTCCCATTTGTTTATTTTTGTTTTTATTTTCATTTCTCTAGCAGGTGGGTCAAAAAGGATCATGTGGTGATTTATGTCATAGAGTGTTCTGCCTATGTTTTCCTCTAAGAGTTTGATAGTGTCTGGCCTTACATTTAGGTCTTTAATCCATTTTGAGTTTATTTTTGTGTATGGTGTTAGGAAGTGTTCTAATTTCATTCTTTTACATGTAGCTGTCCAGTTTTCCCAGCACCACTTATTGAAGAGGCTGTCTTTTCTCCGTTGTATATTCTTGCCTCCTTTATCAAAGATAAGGTGACCATATGTGTGTGGGTTTATCTCTGGGCTTTCTATCCTGTTCCATTGATCTATCTTTCTGTTTTTGTGACAGTACCATACTGTCTTGATTACTGTAGGTTTGTAGTATTGTCTGAAGTCAGGAGCTTGATTCCTCCAGCTCCGTTTTTCTTTCTCAAGATTGCTTTGGCTCTTTGGGGTCTTTTGTGTTTCCATACAAATTGTGAAATTTTTTGTTCTAGTTCTGTGAAAAATGCCATTGGTAGTTTGATAGGGATTGCATTGAATCTGTAGATTGCTTTGTGTAGTATAGTCATTTCCACAATGTTGATTCTTCCAATCCAAGAACATGGTATACCTCTCCATCTGTTTGTATCATCTTTAATTTCTTTCATCAGTGTCTTATAGTTTTCTGCATGCAGGTCTTCTGTCTCCTTAGGTAGGTTTATCCCTAGGTATTTTAATTATTTTTGTTGCAATGGTGAATGGGAGTGTTTCCTTAATTTCCCTTTCAGATTTTTCATTGTTAGTGTATAGGAATGCAAGACATTTCTGTGCATTAATTTTGTATCCTGCAATTTTACCAAATTCATTGATTAGCTCTAGTAGTTTTCTGGTAGCATCTTTAGGATTCTCTATGGATAGTATCATGCCATCTGCAAACAGTGACAGTTTTTCTTCTTCTTTTCCGATTTGGATTCCTTTTATTTCTTTCTCTCTTCTGATTGCTGTGGCTAGGACTTCCAAAACTATGTTGAATAATAGTGGTGAGAGTGGGCAACCTTGTCTTGTTCCTGATCTTAGTGGAAATGGTTTCAGTTTTTCGCCATGGAGAACAATGTTGGCGGTGCTTTTGTCATATATGGCCTTTATTATGTTGAGGTAGGTTCCCTCTTTGCCTACTTTCTGGAGAATTTTTATCATAAATGGGTGTTGAATTTTGTCGAAATCTTTTTCTGCATCTATTGAGATGATCAAAAGGTTTTTATCCTTCAATTTGTTAATATGGTGTATCACATTGATTTGCGTATATTGAAGAATCCTTGCATTACTGGGATAAACCCCACTTGATCATGGTGTATGATCCTTTTAATGTGCTGTTGGATTCTGTTTGCTAGTATTTTGTTGAGGATTTTTGCATTTATATTCATCAGTGATATTGGTCTGTAATTTTCTATTTTTGTAGTGTCTTTGTCTGGTTTTGGTATCAGGGCGATGGTGGCTTTGTAGAGTGAGTTTGGGAGTGTTCCTACCTCTGCAGTGTTTTGGAAGAGTTTGAGAAGGATGGGTGTTAGCTCTTCACTAAACGTTTGATAGAATTCACCTGTGAAGCCTTCTGGTCCTGGACTTTTGTTTGTTGAAAGATCTTTAATCACAGTTTCAATTTCATTCTTTGTGATTGGTCTGTTCATATTTTCTATTTCTTCCTGGTTCAGTCTTGGAAGGTTATACCTTTCTAAGAATTTATCCTTTTCTTCCAGGTTGTCCATTTTATTGGCATAGAGTTGCTTGTAGTAGTCTCTTAGGACGCTTTGTATTTCTGTGGTGTCCATTGTAACTTCTCCTGTTTCATTTCTAATTTTATTGATTTGAGTTCTCTCCCTGTTTTTTCTTGATGAGTCTGGTTAAGGTTTATCAATTTTTTGTTTATCTTCTCAAAGAACCAGCTTTTAGTTTTATTGATCTTTGCTATTGTTTCCTTCATTTCTTTTTCATTTATTTCTGATCTGATCATTATGATTTCTTTCCTTCTGCCACTTTTGGGGTTTTTTTGTTCTTCTTTCTCTAATTGCTTTAGGTGTAAGTTTAGGTTGTTTATTAGAGATTTTTCTTGTTTCTTGAGGTAGGATTGTATTGCTATAAACTTACCTCTTAGAAATGTTTTTTTCTGCATCCCATATGTTTTGGGCTGTCCTGTTTTCATTGTCATTTGTTTTTAAGTATTTTTTGATTTCCTCTTCGATTTCTTCAGTAATCTCTTGGTTATTTAGTAGCTTATTGTTTGGCCTCT
Source organism: Balaenoptera musculus (assembly GCF_009873245.2). NCBI lineage: Eukaryota > Metazoa > Chordata > Mammalia > Artiodactyla > Balaenopteridae > Balaenoptera > Balaenoptera musculus. The sequence goes on along the minus strand of NC_045801.1, from coordinate 37,553,349 downwards.
ATGTGTTTGTAATTTTTACCGTTTTCTTTCCGTAATTGATATCTAGTCTCATAGTGTTGTGGTCAGAAGAGATACTTGATATGATTTCAGTTTTCATAAATTTACCAAGGCTTCATTTGTGACCCAAGATATGATCTATCCTGGAGAATGTTCCATGAGCACTTGGGAATAAAGTTTATTGTGTTGTTTTTGGATGGAATGTCCTATAAATATCAATTAGGTCCATCTTGTTTAATGTGTCATTTAAAGCTTGTGTTTGTTTAATTTCATTTTGGATGGTCTGTTCATTGGTGAAAGTGGGGTGTTAAAGTCCCCTACTATGATTGTGTTACTGTTGACTTCCTCTTTTATGGATGTTAGCATTTGCCTTATGTATTGAAGTGCTCCTATGTTGGGCGCATAAATATTTACAATTGTTATATCTTCTTTTTGGATTGATCCCTTGATCATTATATAGTGTCCTTCTTTGTCTCTTGTAATAGTCTTTATTTTAAAGTCTATTTTGTCTGATATGAGACTTGCTACTCCAGCTTTCCTTTGATTTCCATTTGCATAGAATATCTTTTTCCATCTCCTCACTTTCAGTCTATATGTGTCCCTAGGCCTGAAGTGGGTGTCTTTTAGATAGCATATTTATGGATCTTGTTTTTGTATCCATTCAGCCAGTCTATGTCTTTTGGTTGGAGCATTTAATCCATTTACATTTAAGGTAGTTATCGATATGTGTTTTCCTCTTACCATGTTCTTAATTATTTTGGGTTTGTTTTTGTAGATCTTTTCCTTCTCTTGTTTTTACTCCTAGAGAAGTTCCTTTAACATTTGTTGTAAAGCTGGTTTGGTGGTGTTGAATTTTCTTAACTTTTGCTTGTCTGTGAAGGTTTTTATTTCTCCATCAAATCTGAGTGAGATCCTTGCTTGGTAGAGTAATCTTGGTTGTAGTTTTTCCCGTTCATCAGTTTAAATATGTCTTGCCACTCCCTTCTGGCTTGCAAAGTTTCTCCTGAAAGATCAGCTGTTAACCTCATGGGCATTCCCTTGTATGTTTTTTGTTGCTTTTCTTGTTGCTTTTAATATGTTTTCTTTGTATTTAATTTTTGATAGTTTCATTAATATGTGTCTTGGGGTGTTTTTCCTTGGATTTATCCTGTATGGGACTCTCTGCACTTCCTCAACTTAAGTGACTATTTCCTTTCCCATATTAGGGAAGTTTTCAACTATAATCTCTTGAAATATTTTCTAAGTCCCTTTCTTTTTCTCTTCTTCTTCTGGGACCCATACAGTTCAAATGTTGATGCATTTAATGTTGTCCCCGCAGTCTCTGAGACTGTCCTCAATTCTTTTTATTGTTTTTTCTTTATTTTGCTCTGTGGTAGTTATTTCCACTAGTTTACCTTCCAGGTCACTTATCTGTTCTTGTGCCTAAGTTATTGATTCCTTCTAGAGAATTTTTAATTTCATTTATTGTGTTGTTTATCATTGTTTGTTTGCTCTTTAGTTCTTCTGGGTCCTTGTTAAATGTTTCTTGTATTTTCTCCATTCTATTTCCATGATATTGGATCATGTTTACTATCATTACTTAGAATTCTTTTTCAGGTAGACTGCCTATTTCCTCTTCATTGTTTGGTCTGGTGGGTTTTTACCTTGCTCCTTCATCTTCTGTGTGTTTCTCGGTCTTCTCATTTTGTTTAACTTACTACGTTTGGGTTCTCCTTTTTGCAGGCTGCAGGTTCGTAGTTCTCATTGTTTTTGGTGTCTGCCCCCAGTGGGTGAGGTTGGTTCAGTGGCTAGTGTAGGCTTCCTGGTGGAGGGGATTGGTCCCTGTGTTCTGGTGGGTGGGGCTGGATCTTGCCTTTCTGGTGGGCAGGGCCGCGCCCGGCGGTGTGTTTTTGGGCGTCTGTGAACTTAGTATGATTTTAGGCAGCCTATCTGCTAATGGGTGGGGTTGTGTTCCTGTCTTGTTAGTTGTTTGGCATGGCGCGTCCAGTACCGGAACTTGCTGGCCGTTGGGTGGAGCTGGGTCTTAGCGTTGAGATGGAGATCTCTGGGAGAGCTCTCGCTGATTGATGTTACATGGGGCTGGGAGGTCTCTGGTGGTCCTTGTCTTGAACTTGGCTCTCCCACCTCAGAGGCTCAGGCCTGACACCAGGGTGGAGCACCAGGACACTGTCAGCCACGCAGGTCACTATGTTCAGTGGCCACCAATTGGATTCTTAGTTTCACTTAACTTCTTGGAAAACGCATGTTGTTGTTCACAAAGAGAACAGGAGGGCAGTGAGGAAATGTATCACTTCTTCTAACTGGGCTCCCGGCACCAGAATCCCTGCCTCGCCCTGTGGGCCAGCGGCTGTGATTATATCTTTAGATATACTCACAGAGTACTTCTGAGTGCAAAATATAGTATTATTTGTGGAGTTGATTTGTTATTCTTGTCCTGGCTATAGATTCCTGCTGTAATCACACAAATGGGGTTATTGCCTATGCAGGTGGTTGTAGGTTGGAGGTTCTTGGAGACTGAGATACCCATCGTCAGAGTTGGAGTCTCAGGATCCATTGTTTCAGCTAAGAAGATATAGGGCAAAGGTAAATACAAAGTAAGGCAAGAAAGTAAATAGGATAATGAAGTAGTGAACTTGATAAGAGAAGAATAAAATTCAAGACGTTAGTTAGCTCTCGTTGTTTGGACTTATTGAAGAGACTGTGTATTGTGCCACTTTAATGTAACTGTTTACAAGAGGCTATAACAGGCTCACAGTCACCTAGGATGAACCATATATTCTGTCTTCTGCTGGGGATTCCAAAGAGGCGTGGAACAATAGTGGGATACTAGAAATATTTGCGCTGGGAGACTAGAAATATATGAAACCCTGTTTTTTAATCTGCCTTTTCATGTACTGTACAGCTGTCTACCAAGCATTTTTCCTCTACTGAGCTGCATATTGTAGGGACTGGCTACCATAAAACTTACTTGAATAGTCTGAATTGGCTCACCTTCTTTAGGTTGATGTTTCTCATGCATTAATTTCTCTTGTATCTTCCCAGTAATATTGATGTTGCCAGGTTATGTTTCCCGGGTTACATGTGTGAAAATTTATGCTTAGAACAATTTAGTGTTTTTCTTAAGTATCATCCTACAGAGTAAGCTAGTTTTTGAAGCCAGGCTTTTGGAGATTTCTGTTACTATTACTTGTGCTACATCAAACAACCTGTCTGGTAATAGACTGGAAATAAAGTAAAATAATTAAAGTTTGCTCTTCCACTGGAAATTATGTAATGAAAGAATAGCAAATATTGGGAATTTAATTAAAAAATAAAGAAATTATAAAGAATAAAACAGATGTTAAAGTTTGGACTTTAACATATTAGTAATTGAGATTCTTGAATTACACATTTTTATTGTTCATGTTTCTGATGGTACTCAAATCATAGAAATTATAACCTTTGTCCTTTTGCTAGATGATAAAATACAAAGTCACACATGGCTTTTGTTTGCTTGGGAAACAAAGACTTGTTACCACTTTGTACTTATTCAGGTAGTTCATTGTTTTGTTGACAGTCTAGTTCCATTAATCTGGTATTTGCAGGGAAATTACTTACAGACTTTAAAATCTGTGCTGAAGGTGATCACATGGACATTTGAATCCATTATTTAAGTGATGTCTTAATGTTAAAATAAAAATCTACTTTCCAGAATGTAACTGTAAAAGTATTTTATGCAAGATTTCATGTGGGATATCTTAATGGTTGAATAATAAATTTTACCTCATAAAAATGAAATTCAATAATACAGTAGCTTTCTCAGCTCAGTAGCATCTGGTCTATTCTCATGAGAGCCAATATTTTCCAACTCATTAGGATCATGTCGTTCTGTATGTCGTCAACATTGACTTAGCCAAGCTACCTTTACTTACATAACCGCCAAACTATTAAATAGGTCTCTTGTGGAGTGAAGTCAAATATTCCTCTTACTTTACTTCTGTCTTAGAAGAGGGGAAGAAAATGTACATACTGTAACATTTAAACATCTGGTCTAAAACCACATCAGTGTAACTCTGAGCAAAGTTACGCGTTTGGTATTCTTCCCAGGTGTGCATATAAAAAGGGTTTTGGGGTTGTTGAACAGTTCTTTAACCATTTAGGAAAAAGATTGAGGCATAGCAATATGCTTTTTCTATTCCTCAAACTACTTTTCCCCCCCCACACCTCCAGTGTGTTCTAAAATATATATATATATATATATATTTTTTTTTTGAAATAAATTTATTTATTTATTTATTTATTTTTGGCTGCATTGGGTCTTCGCTGCTGTGCGTGGGCTTTCTGTAGTTGCGGTGAGTGGGGGCTACTCTTCATTGTGGTGCGCAGGCTTTTCATTCCGGTGGCTTCTCTTGTTGTGGAGCCTGGGCTCTAGGCACGTGGGCTTCAGTAGTTGTGGCTCGCAGGCTCTAGAGCGCAGGCTCAGTAGTTGTGGCACACGGGCTTAGTTGCTCCACAGCATGTGGGATCTTCCCGGCCCAGGGCTCGAACCCGTGTTCCCCGTATTGGCAGGCGGATTCTTAACTGCTGTGCCACCAGGGAAGCCCTAAAATATATTTTTTTGAGCTTTTATAAAATTTTCTTTCCAGATAGAAGTATTGGTTATAAAGTTATCCTTGCCTAAAAATAAAATGACTTGAGTTAGATTTGCCTTAAGAACTACCAATAAGACTTTTTGATGTTTAAATTGGAATAAAAATTTAATAAAATATATTGAAGAAGACAAAAATGGAAAAGATATTCATGCTCATGAATTGGAGAGATCACTATTGTTATAATGTTCATGCAGCATAATGACTTGCCTTACATTTGTTGGGAAGTGATTTACCACAGTAAGTTTAGTGAACATCCATTGCCTTGTATAGATAGAATAAAAAAGAAAAAATATTTTTTCCCCCCTTGTGATGAGAACTTTCAGGATTTCCTCTTCTAGTAACTCTCAAATATACCATACAGCATTATTAACTATAGTCATGTTGTACATTACATCTGCAGTGCTTATTTATTTTATAAGTGTAAGTATGTACCTTTTGACCACCTTTATCCAATTTCCCTACCCTCCATCCCCTCCCTCTTGTAACCACAAATCTTATCTCTTTTTCTGTGAGGTTTTCCTCCCCTCTTCGACATGTAAGTCAGATCAAACAGTATTTGTCTTTCTTGACTTATTTCACTTAGGATGATCCCCTGAAGGCTCATGTTTTGTTTTGTTTTTTATCGAAAATGCCAGGATTTCCTTTGTTTTTTTGTGACTGAATAGTATTCCATTGGGTATTTACACCATATTTTCTTTATCCACTCATCTGTTGATGGACACTTAGGTTGTTCTCATATCTTGCTATTGTAAATAATGCTGCAGTGAACACAGGAATGCAGATATCTCTTGGACATAGTGATTTATTTCCTTTGGATATAGACCCAGAAGCGAATTTGTGGGTCATATGGTAGTGCAATGCAGATATCTCTTGGACATAGTGATTTATTTCCTTTGGATATAGACCCAGAAGCGAATTTGTGGGTCATATGGTAGTGCTATTTTTAATTTTTTGAGGAATCTCCACACTGTTTTCCATAGTGGTTGCACCAACTTACAATCCCACCAACAGTGCCCAAGTGTTCCCTTTCCTCCACATTCTTGCCAGCATTTGTTATCTCTTGTCTTTTTTTTTTTTTTTATAGCTCTCTCTTTTACACATAAAACAGTTGTTGGACAACCAACACCAGTATTGATATTTACAAATTAGAATTTGACTTTGTCTTTACTTTATTCTTTTATTTTTATTTTATTTTATTTTTTTAATTCAAATAGAAAGTCACAAAAATTATAAGCATCCTCATAAGTTCACTCAGTCCCACGTAATTAATTTTTTTTTCATCTTGATCTTAGCACGTTTATGAATTCATCAGTTTTCCATTAGAGTTCTGAAAATGCTTATTCATCCAGTTCAGCAGTATAGTCAGTTACCAGAAACCTGTACTTAAGAGAGTCTTTTCCATGAATTCCTTGAAGATGAAACCCTTTTAAGGAACATTTTTGCAAAAGCATCAGAATACACCCAGAACTGTCTGTAAATGCCAAAAGACTTAAAAATGACCATGGTTAAAGATTTGATGAAAGTTCATAATAATGCAATTGACAAGGAAATTTAGTTATTTCTGAGATATACATTTTAAAGTAATAACTAGAATTATGATTTATAACATTATACCAGAACATATAAGATTTTTAGAAATATCATGTAATGTCTGAAACATTTATATTAACATATTTCCATACAAATAACCCAAAGAAAGTTTAGTATTAGTTGTTTTATTGTTTGTTTTTTTATACTGCAGGTTCTTATTAGTCATCAATTTTATACACATCAGTGTATACATGTCAATCCCAATCGCCCAATTCAGCACACCACCATCCCCACCCCACCGCGGTTTTCCCCCCTTGGTGTCCACACGTTTGTTCCCTACATCTGTGTCTCAACTTCTGCTCTGCAAACCGGTTCTTCTGTACCATTTTTCTAGGTTCCACGTACATGCGTTAATATACGATATTTGTTTTTCTCTTTCTGACTTACTTCACTCTGTAGGACAGTCTCTAGGTCCATCCACGTCTCAACAAATGACTCAGTTTCGTTCCTTTTTGTGGCTGAGTAATATTCCATTGTATATATGTACCCCATCTTCTTTATCCATTCGTCTGTCGATGGGCATTTAGGTTGCTTCCATGGCCTGGCTATTGTAAATAGTGCTGCAATGAACATTGGGGTGCATGTGTCTTTTTGAATTATGGTTTTCTCTGGGTATATGCCCAGTAGTGGGATTGCTGGGTCATATGGTAATTCTATTTTTAGTTTTTTAAGGAACCTCCATACTGTTCTCCATAGTGGCTGTATCACTTTACATTCCCACCAACAGTGCAAGAGGGTTCCCTTTTCTCCACACCCTCTCCAACATTTGTTGTTTGTAGATTTTCTGATGATGCCCATTCTAACTGGTGTGAGATGATACCGCATTGTAGTTTTGATTTGCATTTCTCTAATAATTAGTGATGTTGAGCAGCTTTTCATGTGCTTCTTGGCCATCTGTATGTCTTCTTTGGAGAAATGTCTATTTAGGTCATCTGCCCATTTTTGGATTGGGTTGTTTGTTTCTTTAATATTGAGCAGCATGAGCTGTTTATATATTTTGGAGATTAATCCTTTGTCCGTTGATTCGTTTGCAAATATTTTCTCCCATTCTGAGGGTTGTCTTTTCGTCTTGTTTATGGTTTCCTTTGCTGTGCAAAAGCTTTGAAGTTTCATTAGGTCCCATTTGTTTATTTTTGTTTTTATATCCATTACTCTAGGAGGTGGATCAAAAAAGATCTTGCTGTGATTTATGTCAAAGAGTGTTCTTCCTGTGTTTTCCTCTAAGAGTTCTATAGTGTCCGGTCTTACATTTAGGTCTCGAATCCATTTTGAGTTTATTTTTGTGTATGGTGTTAGGGAGTGTTCTAATTTCATTCTTCTACTTGTAGCTTTCCTGTTTTCCTAGCACCACTTATTGAAGAGACTGTCTTTTCTCCATTGTATATCTTTGCCTCCTTTGTCATAGATTAGTTGACCATAGGTGTGTGGGTTTATCTCTGGGCTTTCTATCTTGTTCCATTGATCTATGTTTCTGTTTTTGTGCCAGTACCATAGTGTCTTGATTACTGTAGCTTTGTAGCATAGTCTGAAGTCAGGGGGTCTGATCCCTCCAGCTCCGTTTTTTTCCCTCAAGACTGCTTTGGCTATTCGGGGCCTTTTGTGTCTTCATACAAGTTTTAAGATGATTTATTCTAGTTCCGTAAAAAATGCCATTGGTAATTTGATAGGGATTGCATTGAGTCTGTAGATTGCTTTGGGTAGTATAGTCATTTTCACAATATTGATTCTTCCAATCCAAGACATGGTATATCTCTCTGTCTCTTGGTATCATCTTTAATTGCTTTCATCAGTGTCTTATAGTTTTCTGCATACAGGTCTTTTGTCTCCCTAGGTAGGTTTATTCCTAGGTATTTTATTCTTTTTATTGCAGTGGTAAATGGGAGTGTTTCCATAATTTCTCTTTCAGATATTTCATCATTAGTGTATAGGAATGCAAGAGATTTCTGTGCATTAATTTTGTATCCTGCAACTTTACCAAATTCATTGATTAGATCTAGTAGTTTTCTGGTGGCATTTTTAGGATTCTCTATGTATAGTATCATGTCATCAGCAAATGGTGACAGTTTTACTTCTTCTTTTCCAATTTGTATTCGTTTTATTTCTTTTTCTTCTCTGATTGCCGTGGCTAGGACTTCCAAAACTATGTTGAATAATAGTCGTGAGAGTGGGCATCCTTGTCTTGTTCCTGATCTTAGACGAAATGCTTTCAGTTTTTCAACATTGAGAATGATGTTTTCTGTGGATTTGTCGTATATGGCCTTTATTGTGTTGAGATATGTTCCCTCTATGTCCACTTTCTGGAGAGTTTTTAATCACAAATGGGTGTTGAATTTTGTCAGAAGCTTTTTCTGCATCTATTGAGATGATCATATGGTTTTTATTCTTCAATTCGTTAATATGGTGTATCACATTGATTGATTTGCATATATTGAAGAATGCTTGCATCCCTGGGATAAATCCCACTTGATCATGGTGTATGATCCTTTTAATGTGTTGTTGGATTCTGTTTGCTAGTACTTTGTTGAGGATTTTTGCATCTATATTCACCAGTGATATTGGTCTGTAATTTTCTTTTCCTGTAGTATCTTTGTCTGGTTTTGCTATCAGGGTGATGGTGGCCTCATAGAATGAGTTTGGGAGTGTTCCTACCTCTGCAATTTTTTGGAAGAGTTTGAGAAGGATGGGTGTTAGCTCTTCTCTAAATGTTTGATAGAATTCACCTGTGAAGCCATCTGGTCCTGGACTTTTGTTTGTGGGAAGATTTTTAATCACAGTTTCAATTTCATTACTTGTGATTGGTCTGTTTATATTTTCTGCTTCTTCCTGGTTCAGTCTTGGAAGGTTATACCTTTGTAAGAATTTGTCCATTTCTTCCAGGTTGTCCATTTTATCGGCATAGAGTTGCTTGTAGTGGTCTCCTAGGACGCTTTGTATTTCTGCGGTGTCTGTTTTAATTTCTCCTTTTTCATTTCTCATTTTATTGATTTGAGTCCTCTCCCTCTTTTTCTTGATGAGTCTGGCTAGTGGTTTATCAATTTTGTTTATCTTCTCAAAGAACCAGCTTTTAGTTTTATTGACCTTTGCTATATTGTTTTCTTTGTTTCTATTTCATTTAGTTCTGCTCTGATCTTTAGGATTTTTTTCCTTCTGCTAACTTTGGGTTTTGTTTGTTCTTCTTTTTCTAGGTCCTTTAGGTGTAAGGTTAGATTGTTTATTTGAGAGTTTTCTCGTTTCTTGAGGTAAGCTTGTATAGCTGTAAACTTCCCTCTTAGAACTGCTTTTTCTGCATCCCATAGGTTTTGGATCGTCGTGTTTTCATTGTCATTTGTCTCTAGGTATTTTTTGATTTCCTCTTTGATTTCTTCAGTGATCTCTTGGTTATTTAGTAATGTATTGTTTAGCCTCCATGTGTTTGTGTTTTTTACGTTTTTTCCCCTGTAATTCATTTCTAATCTCATAGCGTTGTGGTCAGAAAAGACGCTTGATATGAGTTCAATTTTCTTCAATTTACTAAGACTTGATTTGTGACCCGAGATGTGCTCTATCCTGGAGAATGTTCTGTGCGCACTTGAGAAGAAAGTGTAATCTGCTGTTTTTGAATGATATGTCCTATAAATATAAATTAAATCTATCTGGTCTATTGTGTCATTTAAAGCTTCTGTTTCCTTATTTATTTTCATTTTGGATGATCTGTCCATTGGTGTAAGTGAGGTGTTAAAGTCCCCCACTATTATTGTGTTACTGTCGATTTCCTCTTTTATAGCTGTTAGCAGTTGCCTTATGTATTGAGGTGCTCCTATGTTGGGTGCATATATATTTTTAATTGTTATGTCTTCTTTTTGGATTGATTCCTTGATCATTATGTAGTGTTCTTTTTTGTCTCTTGTAACATTTTTTATTTTAAAGTCTGTTTTATCTGATATGAGTATAGCTACTCCAGCTTTCTTTTGATTTCCATTTGCATGGAATATCTTTTTCCATCCCCTCACTTTCAGTCTGTATGTGTCCCTAGGTCTGAAGTGGGTCTCTTGTAGACATCATATGTATGGGTCTTGTTTTTGTATCTATTCAGCAAGCCTGTGTCTTTTGGTTGGAGCATTTAATCCATTCATGTTTAAGGTAATTATCGATATGTATGTTCCTATGACCATTTTCTTAATTGTTTTGGGTTTGTTTTTGTAGGTCCTTTTCTTCTCTTGTGTTTCCCACTTAGAGAAGTTCCTTTAGCAGTTGTTGTAGAGCTGGTTTGGTGGTGTTGAATTCTCTTAGCTTTTGCTTGTCTATAAAGCTTTTGATTTCTCCATCGAAATCTGAATGAGATCCGTGCCGGGTAGAGTACTCTTGGTTGTAGGTTTTTCCCTTTCATCACTTTAAGTATATCATTCCACTCCCTTCTGGCTTTCAGAATTTCTGCTGAGAAATCTGCTGTTAACCTTATGGGAGTTCCCTTTTATGTTATTTGTTGTTTTTCCCTCGCTGCTTTCAGTAATTTTTCTTTGTCTTTAATTTTTTCCAGTTTCATTACTATGTGTGTTGGCATGTTTCTCTTTGGGTTTATCCTGTATGGGACTCTCTGCCCTTCCTGGACTTGGGTAGCTATTTCCTTTCCCATGTTAGGGAAGTTTTCGACTATAATCTCTTCAAATATTTTCTCTGGTCCTTTCTCTCTCTCTTCTCCTTCTGGGACCCCTATAATGTGAATGTTGTTGCATTTAATGTTGTCCCAGAGGTCTCTTAAGATGTCTTCATTTCTTTTCATTCTTTTTTCTTTATTCTGTTCCGCAGCAGTGAATTCCACCATTCTCTCTTCCAGGTTACTTATCCGTTCTTCTGCCTCAGTTATTCTGCTATTGTTTCCTTCTAGTGTAGTTTTCATTTCAGTTATTGTATTGTTCATCTCTGTTTCTTTGTTCCTTAATTCTTCTAGGTCTTTGTTAAATATTTCTTGCACCTTCTCCATCGTTGCCTCCATTGTTTTTCCGAGGTCCTGGATCATCTTCACTATCATTAATCTGAATTCTTTTTCTGTAAGATTGCCTATCTCCACTTCATTCAGTTGTGTTTCTGGAGTTTTATCTTGTTCTTTCATCTGGTACATAGCCCTCTGACCTTTCATCTTGTCTGTGTTTCTGTGAATGTGGTTTTTGTTCCACAGGCTGCAGGATTGTAGTTCTTCTTGATTCTGCTGTCTGCCCTCTGGTGGATGAGGCTATCTAAGAGGCTTGATGGGAGGGACTGGTGGTGGGTAGAGCTGAATGTTGCTCTGGTGGGCAGAGCTCAGTAAAACTTTAATCCACTTGACTGTTGATGGGTGGGGCTGGGTTCCCTCCCTGTTGGTTGTTTTGCCTGAGGCAACCCAACAGTGGAGCCTAGCTGGGCTCTTTGGTGGGGCTAATGACAGACTCTGGGAGGGCTCACGCCAAGGAGTACTTCCCGGAACTTCTGCTCTCTGTGTCCTTGTCCCCACGGTGAGCCACAGCCCCCCTCCCACACACACACCCCCCCCTGCCTCTGCAGGAGACCCTCCAACACTAGCAAGTAGGTCTGGTTCAGTCTCCCCTGGGGTCACTGCTCCTTCCCCTGGGTCCCGATGTGCACACTACTTTGTGTGTGCCCTCCAAGAATGGAGTCTCTGTTTCCCCCAGTCCTGTTGAAGTCCTGCAATCAATTCCCACTAGGCTTCAAAACCTTATTCTCTAGGAATTCCTCCTCCCGTTGCCAGACCCCCAGGTTGGGAAGCCTGATGTGGGGCTCAGTACTGTCACTCCAGTGGGTGGACTTCTCTGGTATAAGTGTTCTCCAGTCTGTGAGTCACCCACCCACCAGTTATGGGATTTGATTTTACTGTGATTGCGCCCCTTGTACTGTCTCATTGTGGCTTCTCCTTTGTCTTTGGATGTGGGGTATCTTTTTTGGTGAGTTCCAGTGTCTTCCTGTCGATGATTGTCCAGCAGCTAGTTGTGATTCTGGTGTTTTCGCAAGACAGAGTGAGAGCATGTCCTTCTACTCTGCCATCTTGGTTCCTCTCCTCTCTTGTCTTTTTGATGATAGACATTCTAACAGGTATGAGGTGATACCTCCTTGTGGTTTTTGTTTTGCATTTCCCTAATGGTTAGTGATGCTGAGGACATTTTCATGTATCTGTTGGCTATCTGTATATCTTCTTTAGAAAAATGTCTATTCAGGTCCTTTACCCATTTTTAAATTGTATTTTTTGTTTTTCCTGTCATTGAGTTATATGAATTCTTTATATATACTGGATATTAATCCCTTATCAGATAGGTGATTTTGAATTATTTTCTCCCATTTCTTAGGTTTCCTTTTCATTTTGTTGATTGTTTCTTTTGCTGTGCAGAGGTTTTTTATTTTTGATGTGCTCTCAGTTATTTATTTTTGCTTTTGTTGCTTGTGTTTTAGTTTTATATCCAATAAATGGCTGCTAAGACCTTTGTCAAGGAGCTCCCTATGTTTTCTTCTAGGAATTTTAGAGGTCTTATGTTTAAGTCTTTAATTCATTTTGAGTTAATTTTTGTGAGTGGTGTGAGGTATAGGGGTCTAATTTCATTTTTTTAACATGTGAATATCCAATTTTCCCAAAATCATTTATTGAAGAGATTGTCTTTTTTTTCATTCAGTATTCTTGACCTCCTTATCAATTATTAGTATGCATGGGTTCATTTCTGTGTTCTTGATTCTGTTGCATTGGTCTATTTGTCTGTTTTTATGCCAATACCATACTTTTTGGATTACTATAGCTTTATAATATAGTTTGAAAGCAGAACGTGTGATGCCTCCAGCTTTGTTGTTCTTTCTCAAAATTGCTTTAGCTATTTGGGGTTTTTTTGTGGTTTCATGTAAATTTTAGGATTGTTTTTTCTACGTATGTATAAAGAAAAACTGCTGTTGGAAGCTTGATAGGAATTGCATTGAATTTGTAGATGTCTTTGGGTAGTATGGACATTTTAACAGTATTAATTCCTCCAATCCATGAACATGGGGTATCTTTTCATTTATTTGCATCTTCCTTGATTTCTTTCATTATTAATGTCTTGTTATTTTCAGTGTAGAGATCTTTCACCTCCTTGATTAAATTTGTTTGTAAATGTTTCATTGTTTCTGATGCTATTATAAATGGAATCATTTTCTTTATTTTTTCCAGATAAGTTGTCATTATTGTATAGAAATGCTGCTGCTTTTTTATATGTTAATTTTGTTTCCTGCAACTTTACTGACTTTGTTCATTTGATTAACAGTTCTTTGGTGGAGTCTTTAGGATTTTGTCTATATAAAATCATGTCATCTGCAAATAGAGACGATTTTATTTCTTCCTTTCCAAATGTGATGCCTTTTGTTTCTTTTTCTTGCCTGATTGGTCTGGCTGGACCTTCCAGTATTATGTTGAATAGGAATGGTAAGAGTGGGTGCCCTTTTGTTTCTGATCTTAGAGGAAAAGCTTTCAACCTTCCACCATTGAGTATGATGTTAGCTCTTGGCTTGTCATGTATGGCCTTTATTATTTTGAGATATGTTCCTTCCGTACCTGATTTGTTGAGGGTGTTTATCATGAATGGAATTTGAATTTTGTCAAATGGTTTTTCTGTGACTATTGAGATGATCATATATATATATTTTTTATTTATGTGATTGTGTCACATTTATTGATTTGCATATTTTGAACCATCCTTGCATCACAGGGTAAATTCCACTTGATTGTGGTAAGTGATCCTTTTAATGTGCTGCTGATTTTGTTTTGCTGTTATTTTGTTGAGAATATTTGCATCTATATTCCTCTGGAATATTGGCCGATAGTTTTCTTGTAGTGTCCTTATCTGGCTTTAGTATCATGGTGATGCTGGCCTCATAAAATGAGTTTGGGAGTGTTCCTTTTTCATTTTTGGGAAGAGTTTGAGAGCCTGGCTGTCAACCCTGGGGTCTGACTGGTCAGAACATGCTCTCTTGTCACAGATGGACAGTCAAATAGATGAATGATGGATGAATGGATAACCATGGATGCACAACATGTGCATACAAACTGCTGAGTGGAAACATTTCAGTGAGCATGATAGCCTGTGGCAGAAGTATATGTGTGTCTTTTTGGACAAAATCTTTACATTTTAAGGTTTGGAAGTATTCAAGAGGAGATGTCAAGGAAGCAGCAACACCAAGGACAGCACCACCTGTGCATTCTGAATCTCAGGATGTGGGCAGGGCTGTGCTTTCTGATGAGTCATCTGTTAGAGCTTTGGATAAATTAAACACTGAGCAAATTGTTTAACCAGCATTGTGTCTACTGGGACCCCTTAAGAAGACCATAGCAGACCCTGATAATAGGTTTGGGGCTGGAGCCATGTCAGTGGATTAGGATTGGAAGACTCCTGGCAGAGTGGCTTCATGCTCTTTTCTCTCCCTTTCCCTGAAGCCTTTCATCTTTTGGATCATAGCCCTGCCAAGACCAGATTTAGCCTACATCTACCCTTATCTGGCTACTAAAGTACCTCTGGGCTCACCCTTCCTAAACTCTGCATCAGGAAGGCAAGGATTACCTCATCATTCCACTTCTCAAGAATTATCAGTGGCTGTCCGTTGCCCTCAGGCTAAACTCAAAAGACTTTTGGCTTGGCCTTTTAGGACCTGGGTTCTCCCTAGCCTCATACCTCATCTCTGGTTGAATCAAATCCTGCATACCTTGCTCTTCAAGTTTCCTTGCCTTCATGCCCACCGCCCCCCGCCCCCCCCCCCCAAAAAAGAAGTGCTGATTTATTACCTCTTTTCTACTTGAAATGTAACATTAATATTAATATTTAGTATTAGCATTAGTATTTCCTCTGCAAATACGTCTCTCATTCACCCAGTTAATTATTTTTTCCTTTGTGGTATCATTGTGGTTAATATATCAGCTCATTTCAACAGATGTTTAGTACCTAGTAACTGCTAGACTTGGACCCTGTTTTCAAAGATCTCTCAGTCTACCTGGGAAATATAATATTTGATCTTTGATTACACGCATTATTCCGTACTGTTGCTATTTCTGTACTGAGGTTTTCTGACAAAATCTAATATGCTGTAATAGATCATATTGTTTAGACACTCATATGAAGTATCTTTCAGTTATTACTTAATCATAATAACTGGATTAAAAATTTATTGCCGATATTCAATTAAAGTAAATTCAATAAGTCGTTGGTTTTACGTATCAAATATAACAACATTTACTCCAGATTTTATTGTCAAAAGTAAATAACAGATGTTTCTCTTACAAAAATTTTTATTAGTAAGTAGGAACAGCTTTTTTCTGTTTTATTGAAATTCAATTGATTATGAGAAGAAAGCATTAGTAAATTTCATGTGATTTTAGCTTAATATTTGTAAATTGGAAAGCAGAACTCATCAGTAAAATGGCTAATAATTTTTTCCATTATCTGACTTGACTTGTTTTTGTAGATCTTTCTCCATAAGAAATAGTTACTTTTTTGTAATTCCTTATTTTTCTAAGAGCCTGCTTATACTCTGCACCACCTTACTCTTCTCAATAGCTACAACCACTTGATATCTGCTTGGTTTTTCATTCCTGCCTCATGTCTGGGTTTGATTCTGTCATTAATCTGGGAATGATATAAGGAATACACATCCAGGTTGACTCAGGAGCATCTACTCAACTTTGCAGTTAATCCTGCTTTGACCTTGTGCCTTAGCTCTGTTGATAGAACTTCTACTCGAGTTGTCCAAGCTGCCATGTTAAACTGCCATTTCAGTTCCTAGATGTCTGTTTGTTCTGCTGGGCCATTCCCTGTCTCATCAAAGACTAAGGACATGAATTTCCTTTTCCAGACTGCCATAGATTCTGGAGGCTTTTTCCTAATTTCAGCCTTGTGGATGTGGTACTCCCCACTAAATGTTACCAGACCATTTTTGAAGGATCTACCTACTCACTGCCAATTTTACCTTATTTTTAAAAAGGTAGTTATTGATTATATTACATTTGTCTGCTGGAATACTTACTGCATTGTTTCTCATTGGACAGGTATGTGATCTGACTACGTGGCTCTCAACTTTTGCATTTTTTCTGCATTCTCTAGATCACGGTTGGCAACTCTAGCTCACTGCTTGTTTTTGTAAATAAAATTTTATTGGAACATAACTAACTTGTTCCTTTAGATATTGTCTATGGCATCTTTTGTCCTACAATATCAGTGTTGAATAGTTGCAACAGAGATCATATGGCTCACAATCCAAAAACTTTTACTGTCTGCCCCTTTACCAGAAACATTTTGCTGACCATTGGTATAGGTTATAACTTTGTACTCTTCATTTGATGCCTATTTAAAACACTGTACTTTTTATTTTGTAGAAATTTTATGAGAAAAATAGCATATTTATTCTTGTGACTTCCATGTAATCTTTAAATTCACTTACTCAAATATTAGGCAGAAGATGTCCTAGACTTTAGATAATCTTCAGTTAACTTTTTTCATTTTTTAACCAACATTTTGTTAAAGTGTTTCATCCAAAATAGATAGAATTGGGACTTCCCTGGTGGCCCAGTGGTTAAGAATCTGCCTTCCAATGCAGGTGACGTGGGTTTGATCCCTGGTCAGGGAACCAGGATCCCCATGCTGGAGGAACTAAGCTTGTGCGCCACAGCTAGAGGGCCCACGTGCCACAGCGAAGAGCCCACGCACCACAACAAAAGATCCCACGTGCCACAACTAAGACCCGACGCAATCAAAAAAACCCAAAATAGATAGAATTAAGTGATTATGATAATTGATACTTTTTACCTCTGTTTAATCATCTGCCCACAGTAAATCAATCACCAAGTATTGTCAAATTTATTTTCTAAGTACTTTTACAGTACTTGGAAAAAAAAATGGAGAGAAATACCTATTTCTCTCCATTTTTACTTCTTTCACACTAGGGCAACTCCATCATTTCTTTTTCCCCTTCCAATCCATTGTCTACCATGTGCCCAAGTAAGCTTTGAAGAATTCAGGTGTGATTGTAGCACTCAGCCTTCAATGATTTCCTGTTAACTGTAGGATGAAGACTCAAATCTGGCTCTATACTTTATTAACCTTTCAGTTTCTCAAAAGAGCTGTGCTTCTTTTTATCTTAGGGCTTTTCTCAAGCTTTTCCATCCTTCTGCAATGCTCTTCTCCCTTTGTTTCACCTATTTATATCAACTTATCCTTCAGAGCCCAGCTCAAATGTCAGTTCTTCAGAAGATTCTTGAAGTAGAAAATAGGTTCCATGAGACCAGGTACCATGTTTCAGTTTGTCTTGCTGTATCTCCAGCAGGTACTAATTACTATTGAGAGTGTCTAAAGATGGTGTTTCCTCATCTGCTTTTTTGAGTGAGCATTCAGAATGTGAATAGTCGGTAAATTCTACCAATTTTTAAGATCATCTCTCTTCCCTACCCACCCCCCCCGCCCTGCCCCGCAACCCCCAACATTATCTGTAGTACAGTAGATAGGAGCTAGGAGGTCTCTCTTTGCTAGTGAATGAGCAAAGTCAGCCACTTAAAGAATATAATTAAATTTGGGAGATAATTGTTAGTAAGAGAATACTGTGATTTAAGTTAACTGTGAAAAATGATTAAAATAGAATCGCTATATGGGTTCTTATATCTGGGGTTCTCAGGACCCCTGCATTTGGAGATTCTCTAGAAGAACTCAGTAGACTTGGCATACAGTAATACTTACGGCTACGATTTATTGTAGCAAGATAGTAGGGATACCTGTCTGATCATAAGAGAAAAAGACAGGTAGTTTGGAGAAATCCATACACAACCTTCCTTCTGCCCTCTCCCTCCTGTGAAGAAGGTACACTTGAACTGCTTTTCTCTACCAACAAAATATACAGTAACATGTGCACTGTTTCTGCCCAGGGAAGCCTGTTAGTGATTCAGTACCCCAGATTTTTACTGGGGGCTCCTCATGCAGGCAACCTCTATCTAGCACATTCCAAAATTCCAGACTCCCAGAAGGAAAGCAGGTGTTTAGTATAAACTATATTTTTTGTATAAAAGTCTAAGGAGAGCAGACCACTCTTATCAGTTAAGAATGAAGGCAAGTCAGGTTCCCAGATGCTGTCAGTCAAGGGCCAACTTCCCAGGTAGGCCTTTCTAAGGGTAGCAGCCTTAAGCTTGCTACTGTTAATTGTGGCACGTGGGCTCAGTAGTTGTGGCTTGTGGGCTCTAGAGCGCAGGCTCAGTAGTTGTGGCACATGGGCTTAGTTGCTCAGAGGCATGTGGGATATTCCCGGACCAGGGCTCAAACCCATGTCCCCTGCATTGGCAGGTGAATTCTTAACCACTGCACCCCCAGGGAAGTCCCTGCACAGTTCTTGAAACAGTGTTTATATTACCTGACAGCATCTGCTTTTTATTCTACTTAGGGAGGTGAGTATCTTTAGCTAGATACATTCCTACCCTGAACAAAGTTGGAGAATGAGTTTTAAGTAGACAACTATCAGTCACTTTATTCTAAGACTTTTTTTCATGTTTCCTATAGGGAAAATTTGAATGCCTGATGGGGCAAATCATGTGCAACACTTATTCTTGTTTGCTCTGCTTAAGCTACATTGATCTTCATTCTGTTCTTCACACGTGTACTCTAAACTCTCTTCTGCTTAAGGACTTTTTCCATGCTGTTTTCTTTGCCATGTCCTTCCCTTTTTTGCTTGGCTTATCCCCACTTATCTTGGTGTTTCAATTTAGACTGTAACTATCTGTATCTCTCTACCCTCTCCCCCAGATCTCTTAAAGGGAGCTCCCAGATCACTTTCCAACTGTATTAAGATTGTTTGCTTGTCTTTCTCCATTTCCAGAGGAGTATATTCTCATCCTAACATATCACATGAATGAATGAATGAATGAGTTTAAAATTTGGGTGGAGAAGGAAAGGGGAGTGCTGGAAGAAGAGGAGGAGGAAGAAAGATTTAAATTTGTGTAACATTTTTGAGAATTATGTATCTAATAACTCAGAATTGTGATATCCAGTATGGTAGCTGTTACCCACATGTGGCTAGTCTGAACTGAGATGGCTGTAAGTGTAAAATACTTAACTGGGTTCAAACACTTTTTATAAACCAAAAGTATGTAAAATATCAATTTTTTGCATTGATTAAATATTAAATGATAATATCTTAGATATATAAAAATGTTATTAAAATTTCATCTATTTTTACTTTTTAATGTAGTTACTACAAATTTTAAATTATATATTGATCGAGAAAAACAGCGCATAAGTGCTTCTTTTATATTGTATTGGAAGTAGTTTGGGTGTAAAAGTGACACAAAATTTGCTGTTTACTTTTTAAATATCATTTAAGTAAATGATCAAAACAATTATAAGAGATCACTTGGCAGGTTTATTAAAATGTAGTAGTCCTTGTATACCCCTTCAAATAATAAATTATAATAGTAATAATAATTGTTAACATGTGAGTGGTTAGCATGTCCACTTTTCTAAGTGCTTTATATGTATTAACGCATTTAATACTTAGAAGCTCTTTTCTTAGATATACAATTATTCCCTTTTTCCAGATGAGGAAATTGGAGCACAGACATTACATAACATGTTCAAGGATACAGTCATGTCTGGTAATGATAGTACCTCAGAAGGTGATTTGCATGATTAAATGAGGTAATATAACTTTGGATCTCTGGGAATGTGATTTATCACATACCAAGCATTCAGTATTTTCGATTTGAATCAAATTAAGAATGCATAGTTTTTCGTTCATACTTTTCAGCTATAGTATATATGGGTGTTTTTGTGTCCTTTATTCTTAGTAATATAGTGTAGAATCTCAGAAAACAAAAGAACATAAATATGAAGCTTATAATCCTTACTATTATAAAAGACATATGAGTTGACTCCTTTTCTATGCAAATCCTTCCAGGATAGAAATAGAGCTGTTATTAGGCTTCCCCCTCCCCGTGCCATATAGAAAAAGAAAACCACTAGCAGCTTGGCTTGCTTTGAGCCAAATCTGGTTGTACCCATTTGTTTACCTATTGTCTGTGGCTGCTTTTGCACTCTAGTGCTGGATTTGAGTAGTTGCAACAGAGATCCTATGATTCATAAAACTTAAAATACTATCTGGCCCTTTTCATAAAATGCTTGCCTAATATAGGACCGTATCAGTCCAATAAGAGAATCCAGGTGGCTGGACCACAATTAAGTTTGAATCCTAGATTTCCTTTGTCTGGGCTGCTACCTGAAAGGTATACCAGTTAGGCTTGCTTGGGACCACTGTCGTAGGAACGTAAGGTGCATCCTGCTTAGGAGTGTTCAGGGTAGAAAGCCGAGGTTTCTAAATAAGTACATACCAGAGGTTGGCAAACTAAATCTCCTAGGCCAAATCTAGCTTGTGGCCTTCTATAAAGAGGGCTATAAGCTAACAGTGTTTTTTTTTTTACAATTCTAAAGGGTTGGGGGAAAAAAAAAAGAGTAATGTGACAGAGATCGTATGTTGTCCACAAAGCCTAAAATATTTACTTTCTGGCCCTTTACAGGCAATGTTTTCTGACCCCTGTTGTCTTTATAATTCCCACTACTTTTTTCCTGATTATTACCCTGGGAGGTGTTCAAGAGGAGATGAACCCTTTGTTAGGACAGGTACATTTATTGACCATATTACCTTACTGAATTATGTGGACCTAAAGAAGGTGAAAGAGGTAGAGTCAGAAATCTTTCTTAGTTGAGTTATGAAGAGGCCATTCCAGTGCTCAACAATATTAGATGCCTTGGATTAGGTAGGGAGCATGGAATGTTCATCAGATATTCCAACTTTTGACATGTTGTGTGCCCTTTCTAATAGAAGGCACACCATTGTTAGCTGGTAAATGGCCTTGAACATGTAACAGCTTAATTTTGTTGGCCACATTGGTATGGCCAGAATTTGCTGATCAGACTAAGAGTTAGGGGTAAAAAAGTTTGATATAGTGAATTTGGCAGGAATAGGCTGGGCAGGGATGGGGTGGCAACACCTAGGGCAGTGTGGCCTTCATCACCACATTATAAACTGCTTGACTTTGGGTCATGAGTGGATCATACTACGGTGACCTCTGCATTAGAAAGAGTCCTTTACTTTTTGCCCAATCCATGATTGTGGATGTTTTGCCATGTCTGATACAGTGATGGATTCAGGCAGCAGTGGTGGCAGTCTGGGTGGTGCATGTTTATTCCAGTTGGTCTCATCAGTGAAAGGGTCCCTGCTGTGGGCATCAGCTTGAGTAACCCAGATGATTTGATCACCTGCGATTTTTCTTCTATAGGTTTTTTTTTTTTTCCCCTATAGTTTCTTTTTTCTATAGTTCCCTGTGCTATACAGTAGGGTCCTTGTTGGTTATCTATTTTATATATATAGTTGTGTGTGTATATTAATCCCAGTCTCCTAATTTATCCCCTCCCCCATGTTTCCCCTTTGGTAACCATAAGTTTGTTTTTGAAATCTGTGAGTTTGTTCCTGTTTTGTAAATAAGTTCATTTATATCATTTTAAAAATGCTTTTTGATTTGCTATTTCCATTTGGCCTAGGGGTGGGGCACCTTACTGAGTCAGTTAGGGTGCCTACTTGTTAAAAGTCCACAAGTCCCAAATTGTGCCAGTCAGAATCTTTTTTTTAGGAGTTTTGAACTTGGAACCAGAGAAAATGAGGTTAGTTTTTTCTAGTGGTAGAAGACATAAAATGTAGGAATTGGGAGTTATTATTGTTTTTGTTTCCTACCATGGCAAGAAAACACAACTCCAGAAAAGTAAAGTGATCTAAAGAGACCCAGGAGACAAGAGTTCTGGAGTCATTTGAGACTCTGGTACCAGTTTTTTCTGGGGCCTTGTCTTTTCCTTATCATCACTGGGTTTTCAACCCTTCTCCGTATTCTATGAACCAATTAATCTCAGCTTTTGGGTTAAGCTAGTTTAAGTTGGATTTCTGTTTCTGATCAATATGAGTCCTAACAAATACCTATCATTGTCTAATGTAAAGTATAATTATTGATGGTTTGGCATCTTTATCAGAGATATATTAACTGGTATTTCACCTAGACCCATTTCTGATGTCATGGAGGAAGGAATGAAAAATATATGCACATTAAACTAGGTATTATTTCTAAATTGGTCAGAGTTGTTATTCATATAAAGTGAATCTCTAAGACCAGGAAGAAGTATAAAAGGTTAAAATGTACTTTGGATTAAAAGTAATAAAATTAGTACTAATTGTGACAAATGTGCCATACTTATGTAAGATGTTAACAGGGGAAACTGGGTATAGGGTATATGGGAACTGTTTGTACTCTCTTCACAGTTTTTCTGTAAATCTAAAACTGTTCTAAAATATAAAGCTTTTTAAAATAAAAATCAAAAATAAAACAAAAAAATAAAATTAGAAAGCAAAGATTTGATTGGAACAAATAAGAGAAGTTATGCCTTACACTGGACACCTAAGGGAGTATGAAGCTGTAGCTTGAACTTGAGTCAGTTCCATGGTGAAAGAGACAACCTGATTTTGGACTGATTCCAAATCAAAAGATTCACCAGGAAGAACTGAGAAACTCTTCTTAATTTTATTCTTTAGTGATCAGAATTTTGATCAGTATTGCTGATCACACATTAGAAAATATTTTAAAAAAATACTGAACAGGTTTAGATAAGCTATTTGAAGAGGAAGAAAAATGAAGGCAATTATAAAATGAGACTAATGTTTCAGGTTTTTAAAACCAGAGAGGGGTTTTAATGAGTGTTCTCTAAAGAATAAGTCTTTGAAGCTTATTCTGTTACAGTGAAAACAAAACTTATATATCCTAATGACTGTTGCTTTTCTAAGTGATTCTTTTGGTCTATAGTTTCCAATCCATAGGCACTGTCATGTTCACAGATTTAAAAAATCTCTTTGAATTTGTTTTTTTAGCCAATTTAGAAGACATATGAGGAAATTAGTACCTTAGCTTCAAATACACACTTCCTTTTCTTTTAAAGGCAGTGTCAGAGAAACAAAATGTAATCTTGAATATGTATCTAGAACCATGCCTTGTGTTAGAATATAAAGAGTTGCTGCAATTCGGTGTCACCTTACTCACTGTTCTTCACTCTGAATTGTATTTATATCTTTCAAATATTCAGACTCACCCCTCAAATGATCAAGATTTGTCATCATTGGGACAATTCAGAAAAATGACTTATAGGCCATAAATGTAGTTGTAAATAAGGAGTACCAAAAATGTTTTGATCAATGAAACATTGAGGTAGTTAGTTTCTGACTACTTTGAAGGACAGTTCTTGGCTGTCTGCTAATTCACTATAGCATAGTCAGGACCTATGGTTTAAATTCTACTCCCGTGGAGCCCCCTCTTACCCAATTCCATTTACTAGTTGTGGGATCTTAGACATGTTGCTTAGATTCTTGAAGTTTTAGTTTTTTCATTGTAAAATATGGATAATAATACATTTTTCATGGTTTTGCTGTGATAAATTGCATTTATCACAGTGTCTGGTGTAATAATTGGTAGCTACTGTTATTAATTATATTGATAGAAATAATAAAATATGTCTTGGATTATTTCATGATTTTATGAAAGGTACAGGGTTTTCTAATTCTGAAAAGGAAAATAATGACCTAAAACGAGGAGGAATTTAGTTTTATGGAAAGAAGAACCAGTGGGGTTTTTAAATCTCTGAAACTGGAAAAGAACAGGATGACGGTTCTTCATTGAATGGTGTTGCATGATTTACTTGTTTTCTAATACTCCTTTCTTACAGAAATCATTGTGTATTTTTCTTGTAATAGCTATCAATATACTGATCATAGGATGTTATTTATTTTTTTATTTTTTTATTTTTTTAAACATCTTTATTGAAGTATAATTGCTTTACAATGGTGTGTTAGTTTCTGCTTTATAACAAAGTGAATCAGTTATACATATACATATGTTCCCATATCTCTTCCCTCTTGCATCTCCCTAGGATGTAATTTAAATATCTCCATTTCCTTTGAATGTATTTTTTT
Source organism: Balaenoptera musculus (assembly GCF_009873245.2). Taxonomy (NCBI): domain Eukaryota; kingdom Metazoa; phylum Chordata; class Mammalia; order Artiodactyla; family Balaenopteridae; genus Balaenoptera; species Balaenoptera musculus. The sequence continues at coordinate 37,529,122 of NC_045801.1, read as the reverse complement.
CCTCGAGACACATAGTTTTTAATGCGTACTACAAAAGATGGCCCTTATATAATTATTAAGGGTTCGTTATTGCTCTGAGCTTATCTGAGTGATAAACAATATCACTGTCGGTATTGGAGATGATTTTAAGTAGTATGTTGGAAACTTAGTTTTTAATTATAAAAATTATTTTTTTACTGCATATTGGAAAAAATTTTTCCCCTATGTTATACCCATGATTTCAGATATTATTGCTTAAGATAATAGTGGAAAAAGAGTTTGCTCATGAAATGAATTTATCATGAAGTAAAAGTAAAAAACTGTGGGCAAATTTAAAGAAAAATATTAATAATAGTATTAGCTAATTACTTATTTAGTGCTTACTGTGTGCCAGGCTCTCTTCTAAGTGCCTAATATCTATTGAGTCATTTAATCTTCAAAACAATTTTGAGAGGAAGGTTCTGTTACTATCCCCATTATACAAATGAGACACTGCGGCTTAGAGAGATTGTCTTGCCCTTGGTTATAGATCAAGTGAGTGGCAGAGCTAGAACATCAATGCATGTGCTCTGACAGTTTTCAAGCTCTTAGCCACTGTGCAATATTGCTGCTTCTTTACTTTATTAAGTAAATAATAGTACAAATGATACATGGATAGGGTAGCAGTAATATCATTAGTACACAAATACATGAAGTTTGTGAAAATTGCTCTAGATAATATAATATTTCTAATCTCTAATGAATATATTTCCATATGTACATATGTGGAATCAAATAGAGATGCTTTCAAAATATCTACCAAGGTTATTCTAAGTATTAAATGAATCATTATCACTTTATCATGCCTTTAATATAATGATACAATGCTGTATTAAAAGAAATCACAGTGTTGTGAGGTACAGTAACAGTTTTTTCACCACTTCTGCACCTGTTTCTGTGAAAAGGAAATATTCATACTTTATAACTAGAGAAAATTTTTTTACGTCATTCACAACTGTATTCCAAACTGTTTGATATTTTAGTTTTAGGATTTAACTTCCTAACAAAAGTCATGTGACATCAGCAGCGAGGTGCAGTGAAAGCTCTCTCAGGAATACTCTTAATAGAAAGGAAGACTTTAGGTCTGTGAGGTTGTGTGGGCTTGAATGTGATTTTTATTTGATATATGAGCTGTGACATAACTATTGCATGACTGAGATGTACTTGTAAGTGCCGTACTATGCAGATGGGTTTTTTCTGAAACAAAGCCAGAAACAAAATCTTGAATGTGTTCATTTAGTGGGGAAAGAATACTTCATAAAAACATATGGAAACATTTCTAAGTTTTTTTCATTAAATGAGGCTTTTACTTTCTAAGCATTTTTATGATTGTTTAAGTTTATATGTCATTTGCCTCATATTTTCCAAGTTTAGTGAGACATAGAAGTCTTATAGAACTGGGATGTTTTGAAACAACCAGATCACTTTTAGGAATGTACATTTTAGAATTAGATTAGATGATTATTAGAAAACTAGGATTGAATCATGGATATATTTTTCATTAAATGATTAATCATAAGACTATCCATCTCTAATTAATTATTTTAACATGATGGGATTTGGTGAGGAGATGTATAGGGTGTTATTCTCTTTTTGCTCATTTAAAAATTGTAACAGCATAGGACATTAAAGGAAATCATAAAAGGGAAAAATACCACAAGTAAAACATGACTTTTTAATTTTCCATTTTCCCTTCTAACCCATGTCCCTATATATAAAGTTTTACATGGTTCTATTTATTATGTATATACCATTTTATGTTATGCTTTTCTTTTATAACATTAAAATTTTTTTCCTTTTGGTGCTCACATACTTTTGTTTTTCCCATTGTGAAAGCATACAAAGAAAATTTCCTTGGATTCTGAATCCCTCTCAACTTCTCATTTTATCTTCCTCTTTCCCTTCACAGAGAAATAACTTAGAATGATTAACTTGTTGCCATTCCACTTAGCTTTGATGCTGAATCCAGTGTACGTTTTGCAGTTTTTATCTTCCTTGACTACATATTTGACACATAGAACACTTTTTGATTTGTGGACTTTTCTCCTTTGTCTTTCATCCTTGACCTTGAGGAATTACTTGGAGTAATCTCTTCCTGTGTGATATCAGCTACCACCTGTACACTGACAAGTGCTTTATTTAATTCTTTAGCCCAGAACTTATCCCGAAACTGATAAATTCATTTGGATGTGCCATGGTGTCTAATACTGACTATATTCAAAATGAAACTTAACTCTTTTCTCTAATCATAGCTAATGGTATCACTATTTAACCATTGTCTAACGCAAAACACCTAGGAGTCATCATGTTCTGTCAGTTCTTCCTCTTAAATCTTTCTGACTTATGGCTGCTGCTTTGTATTACTGTGTCTTTATTTCCAACTGGGATTATTGTAGTATCTTATCAAGTGATCTCTCAGTCCTCTCTTGTTCTTTTCCAATTCTTTCTCTCTATTGCGGGCTCAATGATCTTTATAAAATAGAATTCTGATTATATCCTTTGGTGGCTTTCCATTTGTCTTCATGATAAAATTGGAACTTCTTTGCGTGTCAGTCCAAGGTCATTTCATGATCTCTCAGACTCATCTCTAGAAACTTTCTTCAAGTCCCTTCGTTTAGCCATTTTGAGCTACTAGGTGCCCAAACACACGTCTCCCAAACATCCTTGCTGTTGCACATGGTATTGCATCTGCCTGGAACACCTTTCTTAGCCTCATAAGCATTTCTTCCTCTTATCTGCTTAACTACTACTTTTCATTTCAGACTTAACTGAAGTTTCATAGCCTTCAGTCTGAGTTAGGTGTACTTCTTTTATATTCCCAGAGTATGCTGTCTAACATGATGCCAGATATATAGTATATGCCTCAAAAATGTTTTTAAATTGAATTATTAAATATTATTCCTCTGAGTTAATGTTTTGGGAATCCATTAACACTTGGAACTTAGGTGATTAATTTATTGGATAAAGCATTTTGCATCTTCACACATGTTAATATTTTTTAAAGTTATTTTCCTGCAAAACTATTCCAAGAAATATTGAATTAAAGGTAAGGACACTTTATGGCTCTTGGACATCATCCTTTGGGTAATGATTTTTAATATCAATCTTGACCAAAATAGATGTTAGAGAATAGGTATAGTGATCTTCAAAATCAAGAATATTGTTACTGGTAACATTATCTCGGTTTAAAGACTTTTTTTTTTAGCCTTACGGAAAAACTGACCTCGGTATATTCATTAATTTTTGCATTTAGTAAACATACGTGGGCACCGTTGTATGTCACTCTTTGCGCCAGTCACTGGGAACACAAATATAGTAAGATTCCGCCCTAATTCTTTTCTTGGTTAATTACAAAATAGGTTTCCCAAGAGCTTTGTACATAATACATATGATATAATTCATACATGTTTATTCCACTAATTGGAGCCTGTCTGTTAAATAGGAAGACAAATCAATGTTAAAGTTAACCTATTAATGCCATAGAAGTTTAACAAATTTTTTGTTCTTTATATTTGAGAGTGGCTTCATTACATGTAAAATTGCCTTTTTCTGTATTAACATAGTATTTTTGCTTTTATCCCTTATGTTAGAGGAAGGTTGTTTTAGGTAGGATCAGTTTTTAATGAGTAATAAAAATGAAATGATTTTTTTTTTTGTTGGAAAATATATAGATTGCTGAATGAAGTTTTATTTTTTTTAACAACTTGAACTAATAGTATTTATAATATAGTTTACCTGTGTTTATTTCTTTACCTAAACTGTTCTGGTATGTTACATATTTCAATATTAAAATATAAGCAGATGGTTATAGTATTTCTTTGTACATGATATCCACACAAGAACTCTTTGTACTGTTGGCGTCACTGTTACACAGTTCCTTACTATAGTAAGTAAATACATTACCTCAGCCCTTAATCAGCCTACCATTGCCACTGATGACCCAGTGCTTAAGCTGTAATACTATGCTGCTGACCCAGACTCTCGGGGCTTATTTTATTTTATTTTTTGATGCATTGCTGTAGGCAATTTTAAGGGTGTGGAACCAAGCCATTTTCTCCCTTGGACTCCTTTCCACTTTTATTTCCTATGGGAGACTTAGCCTTCCTTTAAAATACTAGGATTTTTAAATCGTTCACCTATTCTCTGATTACTGGGTGGAGGAGTAATGCTACTTGCCCATTTTAGCTCACTGAATTTAAAAAGAAAATTAGTATGGCTTAACCATTGGTGTTAAACAATTCTCAAAATTAAAATTTTCGGATTTATAAAATGCTTTTCTAGTAGACACTTTATTCTTTCGTGTATGTGTGTGTGTGTTTCATGGTTTAGTTTTGTTTTATGCTTATATGCTAGGGATGTTTGGCCTGATTTTGTCCCAGGAGGGTGTAATTGAGAACTGACAGGTTATATGAAGTTGAAAAGAAATTTAATGAGTTGTAAAAATCAGTGCTTCATTTTTCCTTGGTAACTAATATGTTATCTGTAAGGAAGTGTCCTAAAAAGTTCAAAATGAATAGGCCTCTAAATTGCCTAGTAGCTTTCAATTTTAACAATAACTCCCTCTCGAAAACAAAATGAAGTTTATTCACTAAGAAGAATAAAGTTATTTTATTTTTAGAACATGTTAATGTTTGGGGCTTGAATATGCTGACCATATTAAGCTTACAGATTAAATTTATGTAAAAATCATATGCTTTTAAAGGTTTATCTTTTAAAATTACTCTTATTTTAGTTCATTTAGTTCATTTCCTTTCTTCATCAAGAAATTTATAGAACATCGTAGTTGAACCAGGTGCATTGTAAGGCACTGGGGTTATTACTATGAGGCAGGAACAGATTAAAAGAGCCCCATCTTTAATAGGGAAATAGATATATAAATAAGCAGTTAATTATAATATAGTATGGTAGGTACTGCTAGATGTTCAAAGGAGAGGCACAAAAAAAGATCAGTTAATTGTTTTTGAAGGTTTCATGGAGGAAGTAACATTTGAATTAAGACTTACATGTAAATAAACTAAGAATCTGCTAAGTGCCATGTGGTTACAAGTTTGGGGGAATGTATGGGTGTGTCTGTGTGTTTGTGTGTGTGAACATTAGTGGGGAATGAGGGTGGTGGTAGTTATTCCATCAGATGCTTGAAATTAAATGAATGTTCCGTGCACTGTTAAAAATGGCCATTTTAATTTGTAGGCATTAAGAGTGATTTTTTGAGTTGGAAACAGCGCTTGTGGGGTTTTCCAGGAAGCAAACACTGAGATGAAGTTTGGACTGCAAATTGTTTACTAGAGAGTAGCACCTGTGTAAAGAAAAGAATGGGAGCAGGATTGGTCAGGAGCACTCCTCACATTGTGAAGCTGACTTGACAAAGTCTCTGCTGACCCAATCAGGGACCTCTGGAACAAAGTTGTTGGAGGAGTCCTGCATCGGGTGGAAAATACTACTCGATCCATGGGTGGTTGAATCTGTAGATGTGGAACCCGTGGAGAGGGAGGGTCGACTGTAAGGGACTTGAACGTCCGCAGATTTTTGTATACATCGGGGGTGTGGGAACAGGGGTCTTGGAACCAATGTCCCACTGATATCCAGGGAAGATTGTGTGTCCTTGACTGGAGAGCTGAAGCAAACTCTAAGCAAGCTAACAGCTGGAGGCTGTCCGCTAATAACACTCCTTGCAGCTGGGCAGTGTGTCTTTTGTTGAAGGGTAATCGAAGGTGATCTATGTGTCTGCCACAAGCGTGGGGTGGGCCTTGGGATGATATTAATCATTCATTCATTAACTATCATTGGACACGTGCTAAGAATAGTGCTGGGCATGAGTCTTGTGAGCAAAGCAGATACATTGCTGTTCTCATGTAGGGCAAAGTTCTGGAAGAAGAATATTTCAAGCAAAAGGAACATTGGGTATAAAGCCCTTGTTATGGGCAACAGCTTGGCACAAAGGAGAGAAAGAAAGAAGGCCACTTTGGCTGGAGAGTTCTGAAAAATAAAGAGAGAGAGAGAAAGAGAGAAGGGAAATGAAGTCAGAGAGTTGGAGGGAGCCAGTAAACCCTTGCAAGCCACAGTAAGGACTTTGGATTTTATTCTAATTGCAATGGGAGGTCATTGGAAGGTTTTAACCAGAGGAATGACACAATTTGACTTATGATTTGAAAGTTTACTTCTGTTTACCAGCTTCCACATTTAATAGTCATGGTGCAAATATGTCTTGACTTTTGACTTAATGATACACCATGTAGTCACTTGGAGAATTCTTTTACATTGCTGGCAATGGTATAATATCTGCACAAAAATGCACACATACACACCACACCCACGTATACACATGTTAATTCCTTTATCAGAGTTTGTTTTTACCCATTTCCCTTATTTCTATAGTAACTCATTAATCAGTTCTTTTGTTTTTAAGTGACTGTTTGATACTCAATTACAAGTCATTTTAGTTATAGTTTTTAGCTGACTATGTATAGACTTTTTTTTTGCCTATTCTTAGCTCTGAAAAAAGTAAGTAAACTTCTTTGTTGGAATTTTATTTAGGCATTTGAAACTCTTCATGAGAATGTGTTGTGAGTCTTTAAAGTTTAACTAGTCCCTTACTGAATCCATACAGCTCTCTGGTGTAGTGCAGGACAAAATTTAAAGATCCCAGGTTTCTTGTGTATAGCAGAGACCTGCACATTGCTGGCTGCCAGAGCTGCTCTTATTTTTCTTGGGATCAGAAGTTTGCCGTCCTCCCATAGGAATTTTTAGGACTCTTATCTGCACCCAAATTATTGACTTGCCTAATTGAGAATGATTTTAGTTATCTATGATTCTTATTTAAGGCTTGTACTTTTTGCTGAAACTGTAAGTTTCAGTTTTCTGAGAAGCGTTTTCTCAGTGTTGAAGTTTGAACCTTGGCCCCACTATTTATTAACCATGTGACTTAGGTAACTCTCCTTACCTCTTTAAGACTCAGTTTCCTTCTCTGTAGAATGGGGAAGACCAGTAGGACCTGTTTTTATAGGCCTATCATGAAAAGTAAGTGAAGTAATACAAAATGTCTGGCGTACCACGACTGTTCTATAAATGAAAATTGTTACTGTTTTCACTCTTCCTTTAATTGTAGTTTTTACTTTATTAGGGTTGTATGGAAGTACAGATTCAGTTTGGGTATTCATCTAAAATCTGCTCTTTGGCTTTAGTTCTGACCTCAGTCTTTGAAAGATTGAATAGTAGAATAGCCACTTCAGTGTCATTTTTGGCGTTGTTGAATTGGTGTGTAAAAATGCTTACAGCCTAACAGCATCAGTTTAATAAATGAGTCATGCCACTTGGATTTATTATTAATGTCTCAATTTTCACTTTCAATTACACGTAAGCATTCTCTATGTAACCGAGAATGAGCATTTCCTCATTGGTTTTATGTGTGGAAATTCTGTCAGTGAATTGAAGTGTAAATATTTATTATAAGAGTAAAATACTATAAGTACCAATGGTTTTAAACAGTGTTAATTTTATGTGCAACAGTAATTATTGTTTTGTAAGTTCAACGATTAGGTGTAGAGATTGATAGTTAACGTAAATATTAATAGCATACCTTATTTAGGTAACTTTATGAAGGTCTTTTTAATTTTTCTAAGTTAAAAATGCCCTTAAACATTTAATAAAAATAGATTAATAGAGGTTGGATTATAGTCTCACTCTTTGTAGAATCTACAGAATTTTTTAATGTGCTAGCATTAATAAAACTTTAAAATTGTCTTCATTTTCTAGTTTAAAATTAGCAACAAGTCTCTCAAGATAAGATCCTATTTGGGAATTCACATCTTATAAGGTTAATTAAACACAGAAATCAGCATGTTTGAGGAGGGATAACTCAAAATGATGTTCATTAATATCTAAGAAAATAATCTTTGATTAAAATATAATAGTGAAAAAATATAATGAGTATGAAAAGAAGAAAGTGTTAGAGAAAAGTAAGATGTCTAGAACACATTCTATTTTTCCCAATCAAAATTAAAAACTTTTATGAGAACACTTTATAGCCATTCCTATGGAAGTTTAAACTAATTATTTTATAGAGGTAAGAAAGCTTAATAACTTGGTGGAAACATCAGCATTAGCAGTGTTAGCCAAAAAAAAGTCTTGTTCCCCCATCTACTTCAGTGGGAATTGAGCATTTATTTAGTATTGAGTATGTGTAGACTAGAGACTACAGAAATAACCTAGCAGCTGATAGCAGATGAGAAATCGTATACTATACCGTCAAAAGTCAGCTCTTAAAATGCTTAATAAAAAATTATAATGATAATTTTTTACTGGAATATTTACTCATATTTCAGAAATTCATTCTGTTATGATGATATATGGCTTTGGCTAGAGCTGAGTAGTATGCTGGTTTTTTTTTTAATAATATAGGAAAGTAGTAAACTTTTTCTTTTTTTCCTTCTATGTGCCTAAAACATTTATCAATTTACCGAAGGTATATAGAATGTTGGGTAATTTTAGAAAAATTTTTAACATCAAAATCTTGTATTTTCATTCTACAAATTTTCAGAGGCCAGTTTCTATTTTAATTAATAATTTAGTAGATTGTATATTATACATGTTCAATCAGAACGATTGCCAAATATTTTTCTTCTTGCTTATTTTATTACCTTGAATCCACATTGAAAAAAAGAAACTGAAGTTCCTTCTAACATAATTTACATACAAAGAATACTACCATGAAAACATTTTCTGTGCATTATTTCATTTTCCCCTTCGGTCAGTACTTACAATATTTACTCCTAGTTCTTTTGTAAGATAGTTATTAAACCACTAACTGTGAAATAGAGGGTGATACATAAATAAAATAAAATTTTGCTTTTTTGTTTTTCCTGCAGTGGAACACTATGGTCTATTGATTCCATTACCAATAGATGAAACAGAATAGGTGGGGGATGGAGCTCTTAAAGTTTAAAGGCAATTGTGTAGTATCCAAATAAGTAATACAGGACATATTTTAACAATACACGAACTGGTTTAATTTAATTAACTGAGGTCTAATATGGTGTGCATCCTACTTGTGGTAAACCACAGTGGCATTTACTGGCTGATGCTTCAAAGCACTACTGTTTTCATCCACTTTTATTGGCCAAATGTATCATAGAGGCATTATCTAAGGTCTGGAAAACAGTTCTCATGGATTTTTTTTTTTTTATAGATTTATTTTACTTTTGGCTGTGTTGGGGCTTTGTTGCTGCGTGCGGGCTTTCTCTACTTGCGGCGAGCGGGGGCTACTCTTTGTTGCAGTGTGCGGGCTGCTCATTGCAGTGGCTTCTCTTGTTGGGGGTCACGGGCTCTGGACGCATGGCTCCTGTAGTTGTGGTGCGCCAGGCTCAGTAGTTGTGGCGCACGGGCTCTAGAATGCAGGCTTAGTAGTTGTGGAGCATGGGCTTAGTTGCTCCGCGGCATGTGGGATCTTCCCGGCCCAGGGCTCGAACCTGTGTCCCCTGCATTGGCAGGTGGATTCTTAACCATTGCACCACCAGGGAAGCCCATGGATTTTGTTTTAATGGTAAGTCTAATCTATAATTCATTTATTGATATCAAATTAGCGGAATTTCTAAAATCTGTTCTTAATGACTTTTAAGTGTGAAACTGATGATTTTACCATGTTTGCTGAAGCAGAGAACAGATGAATTAGAATTCGGTTCTAGCTCAGTCAGTAGTGATCATCATGACCTATTACATTCACCCTATAAAATAACCTGTATTGCTAAAAGGAGGCAAGTGGACAATGGAGAAAAAAGGATTGTATTTTTTATGTGTAGAGTATTCCGGAAACTCTTACCATTTCATAGTCTGTGTCAACTGTCTTATGCATAAAGCATTTATAAAAAAATGCAGTTCTATGATCATTTTAACTTACGGAGTAAACGAGATACCTAATTTTTTATATATATATATATATATATAAATAAATAAATATATAATCTACAAATGTTTAGTTTTGCTATTACAGATACCTTTTGGATTACTTGATAAGAACTTTAAAAATTGCTATGAAATTAGAAGATTATAACTCTAAAATTCTATCACAATTATCTTTCAATATGTTGTCAATGCAAGGGTAACAATTAAGGTCTTATGTGAAAATGGTGGGGGCTAGTGACCGGAATAATAGGTTTATTTTAGTTAACAGGAAAACAGGTCATGAAAATATATTGTCAGTAAGAAATGAATAAATATTAATAAAAAGTCATGATTAAGACAGAAAAAGTGTCGTGGATGTCTTTGGACAATAGGCACACTGTAGTGATATGTAATTAATTTAGGAAGCACTTCTGTTACTTGACTACTACAGTAATGCAGTTTGGGGTGATTTTTTTTTTTTTTAACTTAGGAATAGTCAGATTCCTTACAAAACTCTCTAGCTTCATCTCATATCACTGTCACCGCACCCTCCAATAAGTTCTATTTCCACTGAGCTTCTATAACAGCTCTAGCTGTTTCCTCAGGTTCCTGGCTAGTGCTTTTCCATTGCCTGGAGTGCTCCAATTCACTCTACTCTCACTCCTTTTTCTGATTTACTTGTCTTTATCCTTTAGTCTCACTTATCTAGATCGGGTTAAGGGTCCCTTTCTATATAATTTAAAAGTACCATATACTTTTCAAATTAGTATTTTTGTTTTTGTATAAATATATACCCAGGAGTGGAATTACTAGGTCATATGGTAGTTCTGTTTTTAGCTTTTTGCGAAACCTCCATACTGTTTTCCACAGCGGCTGCAGCTATATACATCCCCATCAATGGTATATGAGGGTTCCCTTTTCTCCACATGCCAACCAACAATTGTTATTTGCGTTCTTTTTGATGATAGTCATTCTGACAGGTGTGAGGTGATATTTCATTGTGGACTTGATTTGCATTTCCCTCATGATTAGCGATGTTGAGCATCTTTTCATATGCCTATTGGCCATGTGCGTTTCCTTTGGAAAAATGTCTGTTCAGGTCTTTTGCACATTTTTAAATTGAGTTTTTGTTTGTTTTTTGTTTTTTTGATTTTGAGTTGTATTAGCTGGTTATATATTTTGGATATGAACTCTTTATAGGTCATATCATTTGCAAATATTTTCTCCCATTCGGAAGGTTGTCTTTTCATTTTGTCAGTGCTTTCCATTGCTGTGCAACAGCTTTTAAGTTTAATTAGGTCCCATATGTTTATTTTTGCTTTTATTTCCTTTGCTTTAGGAGACAGATTCAAAAAAATATTGCTACCATTTATGTCAGAGAGTGTTCTGCCTATTTTTCCTCTAGGAGTTATGGCTTCTGGTCTTACATTTAGGTCTTTAATTCATTTGAGTTTATTTTTGTATATGATTTTAGAGAATGGTCTAATTTTATTCTTTTACATGTAGCTGACTAGTTTTCCCAGCATCACTTATTGAAGAGACTGTCTTTTCTCCCTTGTGTATGCTTCCCTCCTTTGTCATCAATTAATTGACCATAAATGCATGGAATTATTTCTACCTCTCTATTTTGTTCCACTGATCTATGTGTCTTTTTGTGCCAGTACCATACTGTTTTGATTACTGTAGCTTTGTAGTATAGTCTGATAACAGGGAGCATGATTCCTCTAGCTCTGTTCTTTTTTCTCAAGATTGTTTCGGCTATTTTGCGGTCTTTTTTGTTTCCATACAAATTTTAAAATTATTTCTTCTAGTTCTGTGAAAAATTCTATTGGTGTTTTGATAGGGATTACATTGAATCTGTAGATTACCTTGGGTAGTATGGTCATTTTAATAATATTAATTCTTCCAATGCAAGAACACAGTATATCTTTCCATTTGTTTGTGTCATCTTTAACTTCTTTCCTCAGTATCTTGTAGTTTTCTGAGTACAGGTCTTTTATGTACTTAGGTAGGTTTATTCCTAGGTATTTTATTCTTTTTGATTGCAGTGGTAAATGGGATTGTTTCCTTAATTTCTCTTTCTATTAGTTCGTTTGTAGTGTATAGAAATGCAACAGATTTCTGTATATTAATTTTGTATCCTGAAACTTTATTGAATTCATTGATGAGCTCTAGTAGTTTCCTGGTGACATCTTTAGGATTTTCTATGTATAGTGTCATGTCATCTGCAAACAGTGACAGTTTTACTTCTTCCTTTCCAATTTGGATTCCTTTTATTTCTTTTTCTTGTCTGACTGCTGTGGCTAAGACTTTCCTTTTTTTAAAATTAATTAATTTATTTTTAGCTTCACTGGGTTTTTGTTGCTGCGCACGGGCTTTCTCTAGTTGCGGCAAGCGGCAGCTACTCTTCGTTGCAGTGCGCAGGCTTCTCATTGCGGTGGCTTGTCTTGTTGCAGAGCACGGGCTCTAGGCATGTGGGCTTCAGTAGTTGTGGTTGCAGGCTCTAGAGCGCAGGCTCAGTAGTTGTGGTGCACAGGCTTAGTTGCTCCGCGGCATGTGGGATCTTCCTGGCCCAGGGCTCGAACCCATGTCCCCAGCATTGGCAGACAGATTCTTAACCACTGCACCACCAGGGAAGCCCCAGGACTTTCAGTACTATGTTGAATGAAAGTGCTGTGAGTGGGCACTAATTTGAAAAGATACATGCATCCCAGTGTTCATAGCAGCATTATTTACAGTTACCAAGATATGGAAGCAACCAAAATGTCCATAAACAGATGAATGGATGAAGATGATGTGGTATACACACACACACACACACACACACACACACACACACACACACACACAATAGAATACTACTCAGTGGTAAAAACGAATAAAATTTTGCCATTTGCAACAACATGGGTGGACTTGGAGGGTATTATGTTAAATGAAATAAGTCAGACAGAGAAAGACAAGTCCTGTATGATATCACTTATATGTGAAATCTAAAAAATACAACCAGCTAGTGAATATAACAAAAAAAGAAACAGACTCACAGATTTAGAGAGCAAACTAGTGGTTACCAGTGAGTAGAGGGAAGAGGGCAGGGGATTAAGAGCTACAAATTAGTATGTATAAAATAAGCTACAAGGATATATCGCATAATACAGGGAATTTAGCCAGCATTTTAAAATAACTATAAACGGAGTGTAACCTTTAAAAATTTTGAATCACCATATTATACACCTGTAATTTAAATAATGTTATACACCAACTATACTTCAATAAAAGAATTAAGGTACCCTATATTTCTTCCATCATACTACTTACCACATTTCATTGTGATTCCTGATTTAATTATTTATTTCTCTAAATGAGTTTTAGACAGTTTTTGTGGGAAATGACAATGTCTGTGGTTAGCAAGCACAGAATAAATGTTTTGAATGAATGTATTCTGATTCTAGTATTTACCAGTTTTTAAATTTAGGAAACATTTACTAAGTTCTTAAATATTACCTCTTAGTCCTGCCTGGTGGGAATGGGAGAGAACTAGTGGCCGTGAGGCAGGGTTAGGTGGGAAAATGATGCCTGTATTGAGTTTTGAAAGATGAATGAATCTGGATCTGGTAGCTGGTAAAAATAGATTAAATTTTGTTATGAATTTTTTTTTCTATTTATTCTGGAAGGATTTTAGTAGAATAAAAAAGAAGTCAAGGGATGCTAGCCTATAATAAAATTCATATTTATATTGGACAAAGTAAAAATTTTATAAGAAATTAATTTCATATGACAAATATAAAAAAGACAGTCCAAAATGTGCAGATGCTTCACGTTAATACTGACAGTTATTGGCCAGTTTATCTTATTTCAGTTCATGTTAAAATGAAAAGAATTAAAAAAAAATAGTTATAAGCACTAAGAGATTAACCGGGTATTGAAGAATAAATAGCGTTATGTTCAAAACACATAATACACCTAATGGTGACATTTTACTGTTCTATAATGATTTATTTAGTATAATGAATGATAATAGTATGTTTTAGATATATCTTTTAGGATTTCATAAAACCTCTCTCTGCTTCTCAAAAAATTCAACTCAGGTTGAAAGACTTAGCCAAATAACATGAGAAAATACCTCAAACTTCCATCTGCGTAAGAATCACTTGGATTCTAAATGCAGATTCTCAGGCCCATTTGTAGGAATGCCCTTGCATCTGACTTTTAATGAGTATCCAAGCGATTATGATACTAGTTATTGACCCTTACCCTCCTGACCAGTTAGTGGCAGGACTGATACATTCTGCGTAAGTCTGAAGTTCTTTTGAACAGTACTATCCATGCTTTCTTGAGTTTTGAATATTCTTAAGGACATTGAATGGGATGTTACTTTGAATGCATGAAGCTTTGTATATGGATTGATAAAATCAGTCAAAGTACTTTATACTTATCCAATGGGTACCCACCTTTCCAGAATAAATTGTGTTATAAGCCGTTTTGTTTATTATAGTCTGTGGAAAAATAAAAATGAACAATATTACTATAAAGGGCTGCAATGTTTGATAGTCTAAATAATAATTTATCTTTATTTATCTTGTACAGTTTACTTTGGTATTTCTGGCATTCCACCAATGCCATATCCTGATAGTAAGTACAGCTTAATAATCTCTGGTAAACTGTCAATTTGGTTTTTAAAGGATAGTCAGTTAAAAAAATGTAATATGGCAGTATATTTTTCTCTTCTTTTTTTTTTTTTAACCTTTTCCCAAGCTTTATTGAGATATAATTGACATAGAATATTGTGTATGTTTAAGGTGTACAAGGTGTTAATTTGATTCATTTATACATTGCAAAGTGATTACTACCACAACATTAGTTAACACCTCCATCCAGGTACACAATTACCATTTCTTTTTTGTGGTGAGAACATTATAAAGATTTACTCTCAGCAACATTCAAGTATATAATACATTATTATTAGCTATAATCACCATATTTTTCTAACTGACTTTGTAAGAGAATAACTTTGTTTTTAATCTTGGTTATTCCTTGCTTATATGTTGCTCATAAAAGATACAAAGCTTAGGCATTTATTTTGTTTTTTACCATTAAATTTTTTTATTAAGTTAAAATTAATACCAGGCCAATTCTTTGATGAATATAGATGCAGAAATCCTTAACAAAATATGAGTAAACCGAATCCAGCAATGCGTAGAAAGGATCATACACCATGATTAAGTTGGATTCATTCCAGGGATGCAAGGATGGTTCAACATATGCAAGTTGATCTTTGTGAGACACTATATTAACAAAAGGAAAGACAAAACCACATGGTCATCTCAAGAGACACAGAAAAAGCATTTGACAAAATTCAGCACCCATTCATGATAAAAAGTCTCATAAAAGTGGGTATAGAGGGAACATATCTCAATATAATAAAAGCCATTTACGACAAACCCACAGCCAATATAATACTCAGTGGTGAAAAGCTGAAAGCCTTCCTTCTAAATTCAGGAACAAGGCAAGGATGCTCAGTCTCACCACTTCTCTTCAACATAGTATTGGAAGTCTTAGCCACAACACTCAGACAAGAAAAAGAAATAAAATGTATCCAAATTGGAAAGTAAGAGATAAAACTATCACTATTTGCAGACACCATGATTGTCTATACAGAGAACTCTAAAGTCTCTACCCAAAAATAATTAGAACTAATAAATGAATTCAGCAAGGTAGCAGGATATAAGATTCATAGTCAGAAATCTGTTGCATTTCTTTACACTAATAGCAAAATATCAGAAAGAGAAAGTTAAAAAAAACCTGTTTAAAATCACATTCAAAAAGTTAAATTCCTAGGAATAAACTTAACCAGGGAGGTGAAAGACCTGTATGCTGAAAACCATGAAACATTGATAAAGGAAATTGAAGATGATTCAAAACAATGGAAAGATACCCCTGCTCGTGGATTGGAAGAATTAATATTGTTAAAATGGCCATAGTATCCAAAACAATCTACAGATCTAACGCAATCGCTATCAAAATACCCATGGTATTTTTCACAGTGGTAGAACGAATAATCCTAACATATATATGGAACCACAGGAGACACAGAGTTGCCAAAGCAATCCTGAGGAAAAAGAACAAAGCTAGAGACATAACCCTTCCAGATTTCATACTGTACTACAAAGCTACAGTAATCAAAACAGCATGGTATAGCCACAAAAACAGAGATACAGATCAATGGAACAGAATAGAGAGCCCAGAATAAACTCATGTACCTTTGGTCAATTTATCTATGACAAAGGGGGCAGGAATATACAATGGAGAAAATACGGTTTCTTAAACAAGTGGTGCTGGGAAAGCTGGACAGCTACATGTAAATCAGTGAAATTAGAACAGTCCCTCACACCACATACAAATGTAAACTGAAAATGGTTTAAAGACCTAAATAGAAGACATGACACCATAGGAGAACAATGGTGAAATATTCTTTGACTAAATTGTAGCAGTATTCTCTTAAATCAGTCTCCCAAGGCAAAAGAAATAAAACCAAAAATAAACAGATGGGACCTAATTAAACTCAAATGCTTTTGCACAGGAAAAGAAACCGTAAACAAAACAAGAAGACAACCTATGGAATGGGAGAAAATATTTGCAAATGGTGATCCTGACAGTAGTTTATTACCCAAAATGTATAAACAACTCATACAGCTCAGTATCAAAAAAACAAACAACCCAATTAAAAAATTGGCAGAGGACCTAAATAGACTTTTCTGCAAAAGAAGACATACAAATAGCCAACAGGCATAAGAAAAGATGCTCAAAATCACTAAATATTAGAGAAATGCAAATCAAATCCACAGTGAGGTATCACCTCACACAGGTCAGAATGGCCATCATCAAGAAGTCTACGAATACTAAATACTGGAGTGGGTGTGGACAAAAGGGAGCCCTCCTATGCTGTTGGTGGGAG
The DNA here is from genome assembly GCF_009873245.2 of Balaenoptera musculus. Classification (NCBI taxonomy): domain Eukaryota; kingdom Metazoa; phylum Chordata; class Mammalia; order Artiodactyla; family Balaenopteridae; genus Balaenoptera; species Balaenoptera musculus. Next base: position 37,512,276 of record NC_045801.1, on the reverse strand, counting down.
TGTAAGTTGGTGCAGCAACTATGGAAAACAGTATGGAGGTTTCTTAAAAAAGTAAAAATAGAGCTACCAGTATGGTCCAGTAATCCCACTCCTGGGTATATTTCCAGAAAAAAACAAAAACTAATTCAAAAAGATACATGCACTCCAGTGTTCATAGCAGCATGATTTATAACACCCAAGACATGAAAACAACACAAATGCCCATCAACAGATGATTGGCTTAAGAAGATGATACACACACACACTCACAATAAAATATTACTCAGCCATAAAAATAATGAAATATTGCCATTTGCAGCAACATGGGTGGACCTGGAGAATAGTATACTTAGTAAAGTAAGTCAGACATAGAAAGACAAATACTGTATGATAACATTAATATGAAGAATCTAGAAAGTAATGCAAACGAATATATATACAAAACAGAAATAGAGTCACAGACAGAAAACAAACTTATGGTTACCAAAGGGGAGAGGGAAGGAGGGATAAATTAGCAGCATGGGGAAAAAAACACCCCGCATTTGTAGGTTTGCATTGGGTATGTGTGTGTATTTCAGTGAGATTGTATGCATATTCTGGAACCTGCCCTTTTCACTTAATACCATGTTATGGTTATTTTTTCAGCATTGTAGTATTAATATAACTTTTATTAAATATCTGCATGCTACTTTATAATATAGGAGTACTATTATTTATTCACTCATTGCCCTCTTGATGAGCGTATAGGTTTTCCTCCTTTTTGCCACTACTTGTGGTGGTGCAACATAACTTTGCATATAAAATCTCTACAGTTTTGATTTTCTTTCTATGAGATGGATCTAAAATGTGAGATTGTAGGTCAAAGAGAATGTGAATTTCAGCTTAATGAATTTTCTTTTGAAGAAATGTAACAGTTTACTTACCTTTTTATTACAAAAATAGGTTGTAGAATATGGGAATTACTATAAGACATGGAATGAAGTAAAAGTCATCCATAAATCTGTGACCAAAATGTAATCAATGTGATAAATCACAGCATAATTTTCCAATTATTTTTTCTCATTATCTGCTTTTTCCAGTTCTTTACATCAATTGTGGTATAAGCAGCTAAAGTTTATTTTTACCACATGAGGAAGATTTTGCAGTTATTTCAAGTTCCTAATTTATAGGTAATTTTTTTTTTAAGCCATTCTGTTTTAAGTGTAGACTTGTTTTTGTTTTTCCTGCTACTTTTACTTAGAACAGCTGAAAACTTCAAATAAAATTCATAATACAATCTAGAAATTACAATAGTAAAGAGAAAGGAAAAATGGCTCTGAATTAAGACAGAACGCTTGAGTTCTGGATGTGGCTTCTACCTGATTAGTCATGGAATTTTGGTTAAGTTACTTGACCTCTTAGAACCTCAGTTTCTTCCACTGTTTCCAAGTGTTGGAAATAATGACTTAGCATTTTGAGAGGGTTACTTACTTTCAAGTGAAGAAAAAGAAGCAAAGATATCAAGTGATTTGTTGATAAATGGTCTTACTCTATGTCTTAGAACCAGAAATAATTTCAGAGTTTTCAGACTCAGTAATAAGGAGCTTCTTTATGCTCCCCTGCAAGTCATTCCTGATCACCTCTATAGTTAGTTCTTATTCTGATTTGTTACCATCGATTTTGTTTTGCCTGTTTTTGAAGTTCATGTAAATGGAATCATATAGTATATATCCTTTTGTATCTGATTTCTTTCTCTCAACGGCATGTTTGTAATTCATCCATGCTGTAGCAGTATACTATATAGCTATGCTATGTAATATTATGCAGTGCTTTTAAATATTAGTCATGTATTAAAATAGGTAGGATAGGTTGATTGGTTCTAAGGAAAAAGTAATTTGCAGACCAATATGTATAGCACCACGCCACCTTTATTTTTAAGAAATTGGTGTGTGTATTTTTGTGTGTGTGTGTATGCAAGGGTGCATATGTGTGTATTACTGATGGATGGATAATTAATAGGTCAGATAGGTAGGTAGGCTGGTTGAAAGTTTTGTGTGGAAAAGGTTTTGTACATATAAAACAAGTGCCAGTTGTTACCTCTTGGGAAAGTGTAGAGCATGGGTGAGATGGAGGATGGAGTATGTTAGGCCCACTTCTTTATAAACTTAAAAAAGCTATGTAACTATGGGAGAGTTTTGCCTTTTCATGTTTTTTTTTTTTTTTTAAAGTATTTTTTAAGTGGGGAGAGGGTAAAACATCACCCTACCAATTAAATAAAAATTTGAAATATTCCCATTTTTCCCTGTTCTCCTCCTTATTTCATTCTACTTATCTCCTGAAAATTCTAATTTTAGTGGGTAACATTTTGTTTAATTTAGCTCTTAGAGGTATAAGAATTGCTCTTAAACTCCCATAAACAAGACTATTATGCCCTTTATGGGTTTTCTTGTGTGTTGTCTACATGTGTGTGTACATATGTAGATAACTGGCTATTGGTCTAGTATAATTAACCCTGCTTCCCCTGATTCCTTTAAGAGATCTCTTAAAAGTTCTAGTAATTATTTACTAAGTATAGTACTTTTAAACAAGTGAGATATGATTCATTTAAGTAAATGACAAACTTTTCAATATTAAACTATTAAAGATTGATCATTTTTGGTGACTGAGGTAAACTTTCAATGTTTATATTTGGGTGTTTAAAAATATAAACAGAAGTAGAATTAGTTTTGGGTATAGATTTAACCTCTAAGGAGTCAGTGAAACCAGCTTGAAATAAATGAAATGTGTATCTTACCTTGCTATCTCTTAGTCACTCTAGTTTATAATCAAATCCACACATATTAATATCATTAGTAAATAACAAAATAATTATAAAATAAAATAGTAACCCTTTAACAGATTGCTAGCAAAAGAGGAATTAAAAATTTTTTTTTAATTTAATTTTTTATTTTATATTGGAGTATAGTTGATTTACAATGTTGTGTTAGTTTTAGGTGTACAGCAAAGTGATTCAATTATACATATATATATTTTCATTCTTTTTCAGATTCTTTTAAAGTGATTTTATTACTATGCCGAGGTAGCCAGTCTCCAAAGATGGCTATGAGCTATCTTTCTCAGTATCATTCTGTAGGTTCATCCCCTTGAGTTCAAGCTAGCCCTGTGATAACTAGCCTTTGACCAATAGATTGTGGCAAAAGTGATACTGTAGACAGCTGAGGCTAGGTGATAAGCTCTGCAGCGTATGCCTGGGTCACTTAGAATATCTGCTCTGGGTGAAGTCAGCTATCACGTAAAAAGTCCAGTGTCCCTGAGCCTGTCATGTTGTGAGGAAGCACAAGCTAGCCAACTAGAGTTGCTAATGTAGGGAAAGAGAAAGAGATGCCTGCCTGGCCCCCAACTGTTTCAGTTGTTTCGATTGAGGGATCTGACATGTGAGTGATAAAACCATCTGGATCACTAGCTCAGTAGAGACTTCAGGTGATTCCAGCCCCAGCTACCATAGCTGCATGAGAGAGACTCAGGCGAGATCCACCCAGTTGAGTCCAGAAAATCCACAGAACTGTAAGAGATAAAAATAGATTACTGTTTTACACCGCTAAGTTTTGGAATAGTTCCACAGCAATAAATAACTGGAACAGACACTGTTAACTAAAATTTGTTTTAAATGTATTTTATTGTGGACATTAAGGGCCAAGATATTTTACTCACCCTCATTATATGACACTTTTCTTGATGACAGTATTTTGGGCCAAAAGGTACTGATGTAAATATTTGAGACAGAATTGCGGAAAAAGAATTATTGTGAGGTTCAGAACCAAAACTCCGCTGGATGTAGCCTGGAGCGTTAAGGGCTACTAGGAAGCTTTAAAGAGCTATGAATCACACCTCAGGGACCCATCAGTAATATTGGGCTCCAGGTTGAATTCCAAGTATTTCCTATTTATAGTTTCAGAAAAGAATAAGACATGAGATAATTTACTTTAAAGCAATCTAATTAAATAATTATAAGCCTTTCACTCCTTCCCCTCATATACTTTCTCTTTTCCTACTTCATTCATTTTTTTAAAAATTATTACTTTTTATTGAAATATATTTGACACAATGTATAAGTTTAATATATACAACATATTGAATTGATACATTTATATATTGCAATATGATTGCCATTGTGGTGTTAGCTAGTACCTCTATTACTGGAACTCATAAAAACAGACAGTAAAATGGTGGTCACCAGGGGCTGGGAATAGGGGAATGGGAGAGATGCTGTTTAAGGGTACAAACTTGAAACTATCAGACAGGTAAGTCCTGGAGATCCAATATACAGTATAGTGGTTGTAGACAGCAATATTGTATTATAAACATCGAACTTGCTAAGAGAGTAGATCTTATTTCCATCATGCCCAGTGTTTTATGTGTATACAGAAATACCTGTCAGCCTCCAGCCAGCCTGACCTATAAAACTAGGGCAGTTTTCAAGCTTTTGCTGCTGCTGCTGTTGTTTTTCCTTCCAGTTTTATTGAGGTATAATTGACATATAGCACAGTGTGTTTAAGGTGTACAGCATAATGATTTGACTTACATACATCATGAAATGATTATCACAATAAGTTTAGTGAACATCCATCATCTCATATAGATACAAGATAAAAGAAAAAGAAAAAAAATTCTTCATTGTGATGAGAACTCTTACCTCTTTTCCTTCATTAGATCCTATTTCTGTGGCTTAACTAAACTAGGATAATACTTCATAAAGTTAGGTTTCATGTTGAAGGGTGGGATTTGTATCAGACTAACATAGTTTTTAAGTACCTTTATACCTTCCAGATATAAGAAAGCATGAATCCCCTCATGTCAGAGACTGCTAGTGTTCCTTGATTACTAACTCTCTGACCTCAAGTTCACTGAAGATTAGTATATTAGGCATAATGCATTCAAGCTCATTTTCTAAGTTATCTTTCATGTTTTGTCAACTGCCAGGTGGACTTTGAGCATTTTGGGGGAAATGTGGTTAAAGTAGTCATGATTATCAACTGCTTGAAGTGCTTACTTGGTATTTTAAAGAATATTAATAAGGTCACATTTAGTTTTGTTGGGAGCTTTCACATGATTGCAAAATGACCATGTTTTATATTTTCATTTATTTCCCCTGCCATTGTAGGTTGATGTACTTTCATATCATATTTGAGAAGTAACTGTTTGTTTACAGTCTAATATTAATATAGCATGTAACTTTTGATAGTTAAATGTCATGTAATTTTGGACACAAATAACATGCATTGGCAAGTTCATCTTAAATGCATATGAATTGAGAAGTAGAATTATAAATATAATAAAATGTAATATAGAACTGATAAGTATTTTAAGATATACTTATTATGGTTTGTAAATATTATAGCCAAGGCATGCAGTTGCAGTAACTTACAGAAACCGAAACGAATTTGAAAACCTTTTAACATTTTGCACTTAATAAACTCATTTATAGATTATTGCTTATGTTTAAAACTAAAAAACAAATTCCACTTTTCTGCACCCTTTCTAACAAAAACTTAACAAGTAGGCACACCTTTAAAAATGACACAATCCACCAGTTATTTGGTAAGACTAGCATAATCATAAATTTCCTATCCATGCTTTTTCCAAAAATACTAACCCATATTGTTCTCCCTGGACCTGTTGTAAGGATGACTAATCCAACTGCTGAGGTTTCCCTTTATGTGTTTGATGGAACACTTGGCTTGCTGGACTACAGCTGTGTGTTTATGTGCAGTGCACACCTGCAGGGGCCTGACAAATAGCTGTAGTATGCAGAGGATACAAAATTACCCTGGCAGTGCTGCAAATAAGGAAGTTTCTGTTTTGAAGTCCATATGTGTGTGCGCGCTTGAGATGCCAGCTGGTGTATTTATGTTGCATGCACAGATGTAATACTGCCAACTGATTTTATACCAAATAAAGTTTAATCTTTTTGTACGTACTTTGTGTCAAAGTTATGAAGTGGTACATAAGAATTTTCTCACAACTTAGGTCTTTTAAAATAAAAAGTGCTATTAAAAATATGAACTCATGAAATGATTAGGAAAGAGGATAGTGACATAGGTGGTTTATCTTTGTGTGGAAGAATGTTACTATTGCTATATCATTATATACATAAATAAGGCTTGATTTATTATAATAATTGGTATATATCCTCTTTTGTGGCTAGAGCCAGTCAGGTCTGTGTTTAATGCAATTTATGAATACTGAAATGTGAAAGCCAAATTTATATGGTTACTTGGCGTCTTTGACCTTTCTGTTTTTTCAGTATCCTTAATTTTAGCAGGTTGAAATGATTGTGTATTTTGGGTGACATTTTTACCAATATATTTACATTTTTTTCTGAAAGAAATACCAGAATTAACAGGGATAATATTCTCCAACTCTATGGAAATTTAAACACCAATATAAAAATAGTGGAAAAGCCATTTATTCAAAAAAATCTTTGCAAGGCTTTTTTTTTTTTAACATGCCCCCTCTAACCAAATGAAGAAATCAGTTTTATTTAATATGTCCACCCTAAACAAGAATAATGATTTAATAGTTGGAAAATTGATCTTCAAATTAATATTTGCAAATTAACCTTCTCATATCTGTTATTTAACTGCAGAGTTATTTTAGAGTTGGAATTCTTTCTTTTTTTTTTAAACACCTTTATTGGAGTATAATTGCTTTACAGTGTTGTGTTAGTTTCTGCTGTATAACAAAATGAATCAGCTATATGTATACATATATCCCCATAGAGTTGGAATTCTTTTGATTAGTGTTTGCTAGAGTCATTCTGTCTTAAGAACTCTCATAGCTTACCAGCTAATGAATTTTTTCAATGTATAGTTTCTAGTATTAATGGACTTTTTTTTATTGAACCATTTTCAAAAGTATTGATTTTTACTATATTTGAAGTATGTCTACAAATTAAGAATTTTTAGGCATTGAACAAAAACTGGTTATCTGAATGGTTATATTTGTTTTTGCTTTGCCTATGATTTCTGAAAAGTTTTTATCTCATATATGACCTGTACTGGCTTATAACTATTTGTAAGTGGAGAGGAGTTTAAGTGCTTATCCAAAATCATATTACTTTTAATTAGACAAATGTGATGATGCTATAAAAATGTTAGCCCATATTCTTCCAACCAATTTTGCATTTGAAACATACTAAATGTATTTTACATATGTACATCAAACTATATTAATTGATTCTTCATGCACTGATATAATTTATATTTGTTCTGACTTTGTGTTTGTAGAACTGCCTTATCATAGTTACATATTTGATTGTATTGGGTTGGCCAAAAAGTTCGTTCGGGTTTTCTGTACCATCTTGCGGAAAAACCCGAACGAACTTTTTGGTCAACCCAATATTTTTGCTCATGTTTTGTATGCCTTTCTAATTATCCATTATTCACTGTTATTCATATCGTTAAACTCATAAATATTTTAAATAATGCCTTTATTTTTATTTAAGTAGCGCCTTAGGAGGCATGATTTTTTTTTCTTCAGTAGTAGGCATTTTGTCATAAAAGGACATGCATTTGCTATTATTTCTAGCATAATTTTACTTGAACTTTGGATTTCAGGAAATATGACAAGGGTCTGAGCTTTTTGCATTATCCCTCACCCTTAAAATCATGAATTTTGATTGAATCAGGCTTCTGAATTCATGAAGACAACATGATTTTGAAAAAGTTTTATGTTATGAGACAGAAAGGTGAAATAGAAATCGCATCTCCTAATGGCTAACCTGAGGGATAGAATGGTTCTGATAAAATGTGCAATTAATCACACCTCAGAAGTATATTAAGAGACCAAGAAATTCAAAGACAAAACAGAAAGGCAGTATAGAATAGTTGAATAAGCTGTTGATCAGGAGACAGACAGTCCCTAGCCTTGTTACTCACAGTTGTGTGACATGAGGCTAGTTTCGTGGAACTTTAGTTTTTCCATCAGAGAAAGGGTATAGTAATTCCCTTTAATAAAGTTGATGTGAGTATTAATAAGGTAACAGACGTAAATCTCTTCCTAGGCTTAGGGTGTGGAGCATATAGGAGGTATTCAATAAATGTTCACTATTTTTAAAATAGCAGTAGTAGCAGTTTGAAATAATTTAATTACATAGGAAACAAGAGATTTATGTAAAATTAACTCAGAAAAGGATAGAAACAGGAAGGATTAATTGTTGCCATATATTTTTTCTTAATATTTTAAAGAAAGGACGAGAGCTTAAATTTGTACAGCTAAAAGACAGAACCTTTTATTACTCATTTAAGAGATTATATTCCATACATGGCTTGGTTATTTAGTGCCAGGGCCAGCTTCTTTTAGTAGGGTATCACTTCAAACACTGCTGCCGCCACTGCAGGTTGCAAGCACATGATTGAAGGCTTCTAGTTCTCAGCTTATGCCCAGATGTCATTCAATAACTATAGCCAGTAATTTCTTCAAATTGCTCACTTTATCAGCAGCACATGTCATCAATCCTGAAGTGGTTGCTCAAGTCAAACTGCAGAATCTTTAGCTTACAGACGCAGCTGCAAACAGGTGAACAGGCAGAAAGTAATTTGTGCAGCTTGGTGGCTGTCAGACGAAAGACAGACAATCTGTGTTTAAAACAGATTGCAGGCCCTGTATGGGCCAGACAAAAGGGAATTCTCCAACTGCAAATAATTCCAAGGTTAACATATTTTCCTTTCTGCCATTAGGTGATTTGTTAAAATTGGAAACAATGAACATTATAAATCTACACAGAAACTGGAGACAAGATGAAAGGGAAAATCAGATCACTAAATAGGTTTACATTTGTCTTTCCAAAGAAATACAACTCGCATTCATATACGCTATCTTCTCACAAACTAAGCTATGTTATAAAATAATTCTTTGAAACTTACAAGATTATAAATTTTTCAAGTAGCATTAAGAATTACTGATATTAAAAAACAATGAAATCTGAACCAGTACAGCTTTTATAATAAATATTTTGGTTTCTAGAGTTAATTGTTAATTTGTGAATGTTAGAATTTGCTCTTTTAAAATATTATTTAGTATTTCCCTTGAAACTTTCTTAATGTAGATTTTTAAAGTAGCATATTCCAGATGTATCACACTTTTCAGCACATAAGGATCTATTATGGTTACAGAACAAAATTCTCAGAGAGAAAAAAAAATTAAGGACTTAAGCATTTAAAAAAGTTATCCTCACATTTTATTTTCCTGGGAGTTACTGGAACATGACTGTAAAAGATCTGAATCTATCTGTAAGATAGCTACATTTTAGAAGATTGTTCCATAGTAGTATTAAAGAGTATCCATCATTTTGTCCATATATCTGAAAATTGGTAAACTATGTTGTAAGATCCTAAATCAGGAGGAGCATATCACTCATAAGTGTTAGTTCCTATGAGTGCTCACTCACTAAACAAGAAGGACTATACTACATTAGTTTAATGAGTAGTTCATCATGGAAAACTGCTGAATATACTATGACACAGGCATCTTTATATATTTAAAGTATACATGTGTGCCATGGTGCATGCCCGTCCTGCGTTGTGTGTAGCACGTAAGAAGTAAAAATTAGTCCTTCTTTGTTATTATGTACCAGAGCTCATGTCTGTGATATACAGAATAACTACAAATGAGTATGACTGATCTGTTCTCCCTTCTCTGTTCTGGTGTGTTTTCTCCTTTCACAATCACTTTAGTGTTGTAATTGTTTTTAATGGATAATGAACATTTGTAACATAGTGTTTAGGAATGTAATCTTCAGTGTCAAACTGGATGCAAGTCCCAGTTTGGTCATATTGTGTGACCTTGGACTAGTTACTTAACCTCTTCATTACTCAGTTTTTCAGTGATGATAGTACTATTTGTCTGACTCATGTTCTTTTTGTGATATTTCAGAAAAAATAAAGCATTGTGCATGGTGTCTTGCACATATTTAAAGGTTCAATAAACCTTAGCTATTTTCTGCTACAATTTAAACATCTTGGGGAGAGGGAGAGTGTTTGTCTTGCTCTTAGCTGCTTCCTAAGCATTTGCCACCTTGCCTTGAACACTAAGAACTCAGTAACTAATCAGAATGAATTTATTATTGGTTCTGTAAATTTCAGAGTCTACTTTGCTGAGTTTGTTTAGTAATAGCAGTCCTTCCTTGCCAAGTACCTTGACAAGTACCTAGAACAATTCTGATTTGTTTTTTGAGTATAGACAAAATGAAGGGATATGTGTATTTTAGTTTTTCTTATTTCAGTTTACCTAACTCTAATAACTTTTTATTTATTTTTATTGAAGCATAATTGACGTAAAGTATTACACGTTACGGGTGTTCAATATAGTGATTCACAATTTTTTTTTTTAATTTTTATTTATTTATTTATTTATGGCTGTGTTGGGTCTTCGTTTCTGTGCGAGGGCTTTCTCTAGTTGCGGCAACTGGGGGCCACTCTTCATCGCGGTGCTCGGGCCTCTCACTATCGCGGCCTCTATTGTTGCGGAGCACAGGCTCCAGACGCGCAGGCTCAGTAATTGTGGCTCATGGGCCCAGTCGCTCCGCGGCACGTGGGATCCCCCCAGACCAGGGCTCGAACCCGTGTCCCCTGCACCGGCAGGCAGACTCCCAACCACTGCGCCACCAGGGAAGCCCTGATTCACAATTTTTAAAGGTTATACTTCATTTATAGTTATTATAAAATTTTGGCTATATCCCTTGTGTTGTCAGTATATCCTTATAGCTTATTTTATACATAATAACTTGATTGTGGTTATTTTTCAAATGTCATTGAAGTTTTTTCAGCTTTATCGTGTTATAATTGACAAAATTGAAAGATTTGGTGTGTTGTATATTTGACAGTTGTGATGATTTGATATACATATACCTTGTAAAAGGATGAAACACATCCATCACACATGTTTACACACACATTTGATGAGGACATTTAAATTCTACCCTTTTAGCAAATTTCAGTTATTCAGTATAGTGTTATCAGCTGTAGTTACCGTATTATACATTAGATCCTCAGATTTTATTCATCTTATAGCTGAAAGTTTGTACCCTTTTATGAACTTCTACCTATTTCTCCCACACTTCAGCCCCTGGCAGCCACTTTTTAATCTGTATCTATGAGTCTGACTTTTTTTTTTTTTTTAAGATTCTACATATAAGTGATACTATGTAGTATTTCTCTGCCTGGCTTATTTCACTGAATATAATTCCTTCAAGGTCCATTCATGTTGTTGCAAACATCAGAATTTCCTCCTTTCTCATGGCTGAATAATAATTTCATTATATATATGTGTATGTGTGTATATATACACACACACACCACATCTCTTTATCCATTCATCAGTTGATGGACACTTAGGTTGTTTCCATGTCTTGACTATTGTGAATAATGCTTCAGTGAACATGGGAATGCAGAGATCTCTCTGATTCAAATATGTTGATTTTTAATGCCAGATTATTTTGTGAGTATAAGCCTCGTGGTCTTAGGCTGTGACCCATCAATGTTCCTCTTGGTTCTTAGGCCAAAAATTGATGGGTGCAAGAACACAAATCTTAACTTTAGGTCTTGCAGGCTTCTCATATCAAAACTTCTTTGCCTCTAGAGCACTAGCGAGAGCTTCTGAAATATACTGTTTTCCAGGCCAAACCAGACCTCTTACTTTGGAGGTCTCTGAGGGTGGGGCTTGGATCTTGGTCATTAAAAAAAAACTTCTTGTGTCAATCTAATGTGGATTCAGGGTTGAGAACAACTGCTCTAGAACAGAGATTGGCAAAGTACAGCCCACAAGCCAAATCTAGCCCACTGCCTGTTTTTCACAGGTACACAGTGGTTATTTAGTTATCTGTTTAGTTATTGTCTATGGCTCTGTGGTACCACAATAACAGAGTTGAATAAGTACAACAGAGACCTTATTGTTCACAAAGCCTAAAATATTTACTATCTGGCCCTTTACAGAAAAAGTTTGCCAAAGCTTGCTTCAGATTTGAGCCTGATTATCACAGCTTTGCCAATTTCCTAGACTTCATGTTAATACTTGAGGTAATTGTTGAATTAGCCAAATTTTTGGGGCATCTTTTCATTTCTTGCCTAGTGGATTGTGAGCTATTGGAGTGCAGGCACCATATTTTATAGGCTTTATATGGGTAATTTTGCATAGTTGGGTCTAAGTAAATGTTCATTAATTGATGCTAGCTGTTGGCCTTAGGTTTTTGCATGAGGGTACCAGCAAGGGGAAGCGAGGAGCTTTTGCCTTGCACACTTTCAGTTCTTCCTTTATTTTTTACTTTTTCATCTGTAATATTACAATATGTTAAAACAGATATAGTAGTTTACAGTATTACCAAGTCATAATCTTACAGTTACGGCAAATCTCCTCTATATTTTTCATTTCTGTAATTCCCTTCAATCTTCATTACTCTTTTTATCAGTTGTACTTGAATTTTAGATCTATCTCAGCTATAAAATAGCATATGACAGTTTCATCATTGTTACTGTTTTAAAAATTTGCCTTCATTCATATTCAGCAAATTTTGGCAATGACTGGGATATGTATGTCTTGAAAATATTTTGGGGTCTGGCAGATAAGCGGGTGATTCAATTATAATAATTGTTTAGCCTTACTTCTAGGCCTTTAATGTGTCAAAATTAAGTTAGCTTTTTAGTGTGGTTACAGAAATTTTTTAATTGTACGTTGCTCAGGAGAAAAAACAGACACGAAGACATGCCATATAGCTTTCTGTTTTATTCCCCTGGATTGATGTATTCAACTAGTTTTCAACTGTTACTGCGCAAACCTTGTTCAAGGATTGTGTCTCACCATTTGTATTCCAAATACAGTTAGTTCACATACATGTGTTATATATTTATTAAGAAAGTTCACCATCTTAAAAAGATTTTTTCATTTGAGTTGTTGCATTAAGTGAGTATGTTATTTAGGGCAGGGAAAAAAAAATAAAGCACTCAGGCAGGTTGCTGACTGCAGTCCAAATGGCTGATCAGAGAGTCTTTATATGCATTGGTAACGTGTTGTGCAATATAAGCTGAAATATATTCCACAAGGGAGGAAAACGGAATAGGTTACATACGCTGTTCCTAAGTGCAATGAATGTAAAACTCCATTACTCACTTTAGGCAGGTGCTTTTTATATGAGGCTTTAAAGAAATATAAAACTGCTGGTGAAATGATTGGTTTGTACAGACACCACTTAGCTTCTAGTGCTTTGACCAGATAAAGAGGCTAAAAGTATTCCTGCAAACATTTCTTGAATGAGTCAGGGATTGAAGGTTAATATTCTCTTGGTGTAATAACCTGTCAGTATAACTATTATATAGTATATGAAATTTGTCTCTGACTTGCTTATGAAAAATTACTTTCAGGGACACAGGAATAATTTTCTAGTTTTTCTTTTTATCTAGTTAATGATAAAGAAATGCCACTTACCAAACTGATTTTTAAAGATACATGTGTGTATTTAAAAGTATTTTCAAAGAACTTCTTAAAGTAATATTTCATTGTAGTTTTTAGTGTTTGTTTTTCAAGAACTATAGAGTATTTTATAGGCATTAAATTTTGATAAACCTTTGGAATGTAAAATAACTCTTTTTAGGATAGCTCTACAACAAATTGATGAACATCATGAACGATTAGAAAGTATATTAATTAGTCCATAAAGATTTATAGTGATTCCACCTACACATACAAATGCCTGTATTTCTCTTCCCTTCAGCTCTTAGAAGAAGCACCTGTTAATAGTTTAAACACTGAACATTCTTCCATAAATGAATTTTCATAAACATGAAGTAAAAGGGAGGTAAAGGGTAATAAATAGGTATTTTTCAAATTTCTTTTAGGTTTTAATTTTTTTTTTTTTATTTATTTTAATAGTAATCTTTTATTTATTTATTTATTTTTATATTTATTTTTGGCTGTGTTGGGTCTTCGTTTCTGTGCGAGGGCTCTCTCCAGTTGCAGTGAGCAAGGGCCACTCTTCATCGCGGTGCACGGGCCTCTTCACTATCGCAGCCTCTCCCGTTGTGGAGCACAGGCTCCAGACGAGCAGGCTCAGCAACTGTGGCTCACGGGCCCAGCCGCTCCGCGGCATGTGGGACCCTCCCAGACCAGGGCTCGAACCTGTGTCCCCTGCATTAGCAGGCAGATTCTCAACCACTGCGCCACCAGGGAAGCCCTCTTTTAGGTTTTAAATATGTGAGCCAGTGGGTTTTCTTGTTAAACCCTCCCTAGGTGGATGGATTGATTTTTCTCTCCTCTCTTTCTCTGTATTATTGAGGTAAAATTCACATAACATACGATTAACAATTTTAAAGTGTACAATTCAGTGGTATTTAGTGTATTTACAATGTGGTGAACCTTTCATTCCCTGAAAACACCTTATACCCTTTAAGTAGTCACTCCCCAGTCTCCCCTCTGCCTCATTCCCTGATAACCTCTAATCTGCTTTCTGTTTCTGTGAATTTGCCTATTCTGGACATACCATAAAGGAATCATATAATATGTGATGTTTAAGTTGTTGTGTGTATAAATAGTTCAGTTTTATTGATGCATCGTATTCCGTGGTATGGATTTATCACAGTTTGTTTATCCATTTATCTGTTGAAGGACATGTGGGTTGTTCCCAGCTTTTTTCCTTTCTCATCTGTACCTCTTATTTCTCTTTCTTGTCTTATTGCTCTAGGTAGAACTTCCAGCATTATGTTGGATGACAGCGATGAAAGCTGACATCCTCGGCTTTGTACCAATCTTTGCGTGAAGGCATTCAGTTTTGCACCATTAACTAGCTTTAGGTATTTCGTAGATCCTCTTTCTCATGTTAAGGAAGTTCTTCTCTCTTCCCATTTCCCTGAAAGTGTTTACCATGAGTGGGTGTTGAATTTTGTCAAATGCATTTTCTATATCAATAGATATTGTTATGATTTTTCTTCTTTAGCCTGTTAATATGGTGGATTACATTGATCTTCCAATACTGAACTAAACATCTATTCCTGAAATAAATCCCACTTGGTCATGATTATTTATTTATAATTTATATTTATACACCCACAAACTCATTGCTGAATTCCATGTCTAATGTTTTGTTGAGTATTTTCACATGTATATTAATGAGGAATATTTGTGTATAGTTTTCCTTTTTTTGCAATGTCTTTGTTTTGGAATCAGGGTAATTCTAGCTTCATACAATGAAATGGGAAGTGTTTCCTCTCATTCTTAGTTTTGGAAGAGATTGTTTAGAGGGGATATTAATTCCTCTTCAAAGATTTGATGCAACTTTCTATCTGTCCCTGGATTTACCTTTTGGGAATGTTTTTGTTGTTTTCTTGACTTATTGATCCATATCATCAAAGTTGTCATATTCTGTGTGCAGAATTGTTTGTATTATTTTCTCATTAACCTTTTGATGTTTGCAGTCTGTAGTGATATCCCGTTTCATTCCTGATTTGGCAATTTATGGTCCCTCTCTCTCTTTTTTTTTTCCCTTTGTTAGCCTTGCTGAAGGTTTTCAATTTAAATTATTTTTAAAAAACCAGATTAAATAAACTTCATTGATTTCTGCTATCTTTATTATATCCTTCCTCTGATTGCTTTGGGTTTATCTTTCTCTTCTTATCTATGTTTCTGAGGTGAGAACCTAGATTATTGACTTCAGACTTTTACTTTTTCCAGTGTGTACGTTTAGTGCTATAAAATTTCCTCTCTGTACTGCTTTAGTTGCGTTTCACAAATTTTGATGTTGTATTTTCATACAGTTCAGTGTATGTTTTTAATTTTTCTTGAGTGTTCCTCTTTGACTTGTGGAATATTTAGATCTGCTTAATTTCCAAGTAATTGGAGATTTCCCTATTATTCTTTTCTTATTGATTTCTAATTTGAATCAGCTGTGGTCAGAGAAGAAACTGTTGACTTCAATTCTTTGAATTTGTTGAGATTCATTTATGGCTCAGAATATCATGGTCTATCTTACTGGAGGCACTTGAAAAGAATGTTTTTTCTTTTGTTGTTCTGTCATATCATGAAGAGCTTATTGATTGGTAGTGTTTTTGCCATCTTCTAAATCTTTGTTGATATTCTTCTAGTTATTCTGTCAGTTGTTATGAGAGGTGTTGAAGTCTCCAATTAGAATTGTGAATTTATTTATTTCTCTTTTTATCAGTTATGTCCTACAGTTTTTGCAGTTATGTTAGTTTCATTTACACTTAGCACTGCTGTGTCTTTTTGGAGTATCTACTCTGGTAATTTTTTTTTTTTTTCTCTCTTAAGTCTACTTTACCTGAGGTTAATGTAAGCATTCCTGCTTTTTTTTAAAACATTGAGATTAAATTCACACACATTAACTCATACACAGCATTTACCATTTAGCCATTTTAAAGTGTGCAACTCAGAAGTTTTTATTATATTCATAAAGTTGTGCAGCCATCACCACTGTCTAGTTTTAGAACATATTTTATCACCTAAAAAGAAACCCCATATCCTTTTAGCAGTAACTCCCCATTTCCACTTAACTCCAACCCCTGGCAACTACTGATTTTTGTGTCCTTATGGATTTACCTATTCTCAGTATTTCCTATGAGTGGAATCATACAATATGTGACCTTTTCCATCTGACTTATTTCACTTAGCGTTATGTTTTCAAGGGTCATCCATATCGTGGCATGTATCAGTACTTCATTTCTTTTTATAGCTGAATAATACTCTGTAATGTACTACATTTTGTTTGTCTGTTCATCAGTTGGTAGACATTTGAGTTGTTTCCACTTTTTGACTATTAAGAACAATGCTGTTATGGGAACGTCCTTGTGCAAGCTTTTGTGTGGACATATGTTTTCAGTTCTCTTGTGTATTTACCTAGGAGTGGAATTGCTGGATCATATGTTATCTCATTGTTTAACTTTTTGAGGAATTACCAAATTGTTTTCCATAGCAGCTGCACCACTTTACATTCCCACCATCAACGTAGGAGTGTCAATATTTCTCCACATCCTTGCCAATACTTCTTATTGTCTCCCTTTTTTAAATAGCCATCTAACTGTGTGAAGTGGTGTCTCACTATGTTCTGCTTTCTTTTGAGTAATATTTGTATGATCTACCTTTTTCTATTCTTTTACTTTCAACTTGCTTACCTCATCTTCGAAGTGAGTTTTTTGTAGATAGCATATGGTTGGATCATATTTAATCCAGTCTGCAATCTTGTCTTTTAATTGCTAGATTTAGATCATTTACATTTAATGTAGCTATTGGTTGGTTAGGCCTTAAGTCTGCCATTTTAGTTTTTAGGTTTTGCTTTCTGTTTGATCACTCTGTTTTTAGTGTCTTTATTTTTCTGCCTTTTGGTTACTTGAACATTATTTAGAATTCCATTTCGATTTATGTGTAGTTATTTTGAGTGTATCTTGTTGTGAAACTTTTTTTAGTGGTTGTTTTGGGTTTACATTTCATATATCTAACTTATTATAGTCTACTGGTATCATCATTTTTCTAGTTCAACTGATGTGTAGAAAGCATACTTATCTTTGTTTCTTAACCCTCTCCTGTTTATAATATAGTTGTCTTAAATATTGAGAACCACATCAGGTATGAATTTTGCTTCAACATGAAACATACTTTAGAAAACTCAATAAAAGAATAAAAGTCTATTATGTATATCCTATTTTTGCTTATTGTATTCTTTCTTTTTTCCTAATATTCCACAGTTCCTTATTTTAATTCTTTTTGTTTGGAGAACTTACTTTATTCTTTTAGGGAAGGTCTACTAGTTACAAATTTTCTTAGTTTCCCTTCATTTGATAATGTCTGGTTTTCCCCTTCAATCCTGAAGGATATTTTCAGCAGTTGAAAAATGTTGTGCCACTTCCTACTAGACTTTATGGTTTCAAATTTAAAAGATCTGCTGTCATTTGAATTGTTTTTCCTCTGTGAGTAAGGTGTCATTTCTCCTCTACTCCTTTAAGATTTTTTCTCTGTCTTTAGTTTTTAGAAGTTTATCTATGATGTGTTTTGATTTCTTTGATTAATCTGGGGTTAGCTCAACTTCTGAATTTTCAGGTTTATATCTTTTGCCGAATTCAAGAAGTTTTTTGCAGTTATTTCTTCATGTACTTTTTTCAGCCCCACCTTTCTCCTTTCCTTCTGGGACTCTGATGACTTGAATGTTAGATCTTTTGTTACGGTCCTACAGGTACTTGAGATTCTGTTTTGTTTTTTTTTTCTTTCTTTCTATTTTCTGTATAGTTCAGATTGGATAATTTCTATTGTGCTGTCTTCCAGTTTACTGATTCTTTTTTTATCTTCTCTGTTAAGATGTTGAACCCATTCATTGAGTTCTTATTTCTGTTATTGCATTTTCCCAATTCTAAAATTTCTATTTGAATCCTTTTTTGTCATCATTCCTGCCTGCCTGCCTGCCTTCCTTCCTTCCTTTGCTAAATTATTATTTTCATTTGTTTCAGGCATGCTTATAATTGCTCGTAGAAACACTTTTATGATGGCGTTTTAAAAGTCTTTGTCAAGTAGTTCTAACATCTCTGTCATCTCAGTGGCATATATTAAGTGTCTTTTTCATTCACTTTGGGATCTTGGTTTTTGGTATGACAATTGATTTTCGACTGGAACCTGAAAATTTGGATATTGTTTCCTGAGACTCTAGATCTTATTTAAACTGTCTGTTTTGTACGGCTTCATCTGATAATGCTCCAACTGTGGAAGGGGGCATGCTCCCTTGCTACTGCCTGGTGGAGGTAGAAGTCCAGGTTTTCCATTTGGCTTCCATTGGTATCTAAGGGTGGTGGTGGGGGGGGCCCTGTAACTTCTGGCCCAAGGTGGGAATTCTAGCTTTCATTTAGACCTCCAGTGGTAACTCCCTGGCTTGGAGTAGTTGGATTACCAGGCCTCATTACTGCTCACCATGAGGTCTCTACTGACACCACGGTGGTGATGGTAGGGTGGCTCATTATTGCTGAAGGTTGGTGAAGATCCTGACTCTCTACTAGGCCTTCTTTGACACTACTCTGGAAGGTTGAGGGGTGCCTTCTTAATGCTGGGTTGGGTTGGGTTGGGTTGGGTTGGAAGTCCAGGTTCCCTATTAAGCCTTCTTTTACACTACCCAAGTTAGGGCACTGGGTTTCCTTGTTAGAACATGTTGAAAGTAGAAGTCTAGTTGACCTTCACTAATGTTGGTGGGAGTTGGGACCACAGTTTTTTCTGTGGCATTTGCCTGGAGTAGAGCAGTTATTGTCTAAGAGTTTTTTGTCTTGCTGTTGGGATGCTTTTTATTCAGGTCCTTTGGCTAGGGAGAATAGGCTTTTGTTAGGACTTTTTATGTCTGTACCTGTTGCCCTTTCTGGGTTGCTGGCTTCTTCAGCTTCAAGTCTGGAATATGTGAGGCAAAAACAAAGCCTATGCACGTTACCACCGTGTCTTTCTTTGGCTCCTGAGGTCCCTAACTGGTCTGCCTTCTTCTTTCCACCTTTCAGAGTCTTCTTATTTTTGTTTTGTATATAACATTGGGGTTTCAGTTGTACTTAGCATGAGAAATAGGGAAAAATCTACCCTGACTTTCTGGAAGTGGAACTTGTTTATTTCTGTAATGAACAAAGAAAAAGTGTCTTTAAAAATCTTAATTACGTTTCTTTTTTGGTTAGAATAAGGGTGAATGTGACCTTGAGTTGATGCTGTTATTTCTTAGCTTAACCATACCTAAGCTACCTGATAGGATATTTTACTCTGAATTTGGCAGTAGTAATGTTTGTCCTGTAGGGATGTGACCTGCACTGATTCGTGAATAATTTAGAGCTCAATTTATGTATAGATTGGATTATCATTTCTGTTTTTTCTCTCCTTGTACATTTAAAAAAAATATATTTCTTAGACTCCTGAGATCTTCTACCATTTAATTTGTATAGTATTTGGGTTATTTATTGGAAAGCTTAGTGTTATTTGTAAATTTATATATTAACCATATTTATCTTCTTTCCTTTCACTTATAAGTTTGGATATATATGCCAGAAATAGGGGGATTTTGTTGTTGCCTTCGGAGTCTACCTACGATTGTTATAGAGTATAATTTGTTTGTAGTCTTTAATGTGAAACCTTATTATATGATGGTATTAAAGCTTGCAGACTTATTAGTAAGTCAATATTTAGATTATATATGAAGTTTTATAAAATTTCCAATTTCTACATTAATGCCAATTTCTATATAATTTCTATTATTTTTCCATGTGTAGTTTTCATAGTTGTAACCATATTGCATGTACCATCTGATGTTCTATTGTTGTTTGATTTAACATTTCTTATAGATACATTTTGTATACTTTTACATAAACATCAAGTAACATAGGTTTTTATTAATAATGAGATATTGATATTTTATAATGCACTTAACCATTCTCCTCTTCTGACATTTAAAGTATTTTCTGATTTTTGCTGCTAATTAATATTGCTGTAAAGCATTTTGCCTTCTTTTTAGTTATTTCTTTGAGATAAATTCCCAGGACTGAGTTACTTGGTTATGGATTATAAACTTAAAAAAAATAATGTATAGATGTATTGTTCTCTCACATCATTCCATGAATATTCAATGCAACTGGTAATGAAGGAAAATGGTTATTTTAATAAAACCTCAATAACTTTGAATGTTGTTTGTTGCTTAAATTTCCAGTTTTCCTTTAGCTCCCTTTTGTTTAGTTATAGCAAAATTGATCTTTTGTCATACATCTTTTTATTATTTGTATCTCCTCTTAGGTGAATTTTCTTTTGTATTCTTTACCATTTACTGATTCATGGATTTATTTATTCATTCAACTAGATTGTGGATTTCATGAGAGAAGAGCTTGAATTGGTCTTGTTTACCCCTATAACCCTAGACTGTGCTTGGTATATAGTAGTGTATAGTAAAAACATAATGAATCAGTGAGTGAATGAATGAGACATGGGAGTCAAAATTTAGTGTATGCATAAGGAACCATTAGTAGATGATCATCCTTAGGTGATGCAGACAAAAACTTGCATCCTCAAGCCAGGGTGATTGCCCTTCTCAGTGAGAGACAGTCCAGAGTTATATGTGGTAGGCCTTTGATTTTGTCCTTGGAGGTCAGTGATTGAAGTAGCAAGAATGAATCTTGGTTGCATGCAGTCACAGTTCTTATAGTAAAAGAATGCTTGTCAAGAGTCAAGGTTTCATAGTGGTTAGATTTTACTTTGTGGTAGAATTGAGAATGCCTTAGGGCGGAATTAAACTAAGGAAAGAAGAATGATCTTGTCCTATGCAGAGGGAGTGAATGTTATATTTATTTTTATTCTGGTGTGCCCTTTACCAACTCCCTCTACACACACACACACACACACACACACACACACACACACACACACACACACACACACACACACACACACTTGAGTTTCCTTAATTTAAAAGATAGTTTTGCCCTTACTGTGATGTCTTTTTTACTTTGCTAGCTAATCATTTAGCATCCTTATTCACATTTAAATTTTTTATTAAAAAATCTTTGACACAGTTTCCCTCTTATGTTTACAATAAGCTTTTAAAAATAGTTTCTAGTCTTCCTGTGTGATATTTTTAAATGATCTCATTTCATTTTTGCCCTCATGCCTACATCGTTTGTTTTTTTCTTAATTTAATGCCCAAGAGTGATGGCTTCCTCTCCCCTTTACTCACTTTGACTGTCAGAATATGGAGTTTAATATGACTTTTACATAGTAGCCCTTCTTTAGATATTTCCACCAGTGGTTATTAATGAGAATTTTTTTCTTTAAATTTATTTATTTTTGGCTGCGTTGGGTCTTTGTTGCTGTGCACGAGCTTTCTCTAGTTGCGGTGAGAGGGGGCTACTCTTCGTTCCGGTGCACAGGCTTCTCATTGTGGCGGCTTCTCTTGTTGCGGAGCATGGACTCTAGGCATGTGGGCTTCAGTAGTTGTGGCTCGCAGGCTCTAGAGCGCAGGCTCAGTAGTTGTGGCGCACGGGCTTAGTTGCTTCGTGGCATGTGGGATCTTCCTGGACCGGGGTTTGAACCAGTGTTCCCTGCATTGGCAGGCGGATTCTTAATATTGAGAATTTATTTTTATGTATTTCCTTCTCATATGTGTTATGAAATACCTAATCCAAGGAGCAGGTATTTTTTTTTTTAAGCATTTTACTCTATTATCCTAAGTGTTATTTTCTTTTTAAGTTCATGTATGGGTACAATACTGAATGATCATAACTAGTAATTGGGTGTTATTTATTATTTCAACTAAGAACTTTTATGTATAGAAAAACCCAATCTAATAATGCATGACTTTATTATTTATATCATAAAGTAGTAATTAATTATTCATTATCAGACATTATAGCTCTAGAGGCTAGGGGGAGATATAAAAGGTTTCAAAAGTTATTCTTGCAGTATCAATTTATAAATAAAATTTAATTAAATATAAATTAATTTTTCTCATCTTTCACTAAAGTCATTAACTGACTTTACCTAGTCCATATTTTTTCTGTCATAGGTACAGAAACATAATGACTGCTTCATTTAATTACTGTAATTTTTCTTTGCCTTTAACAAAATACTGATGGTATGTGACAATATTGCTCCCTTGAAAGGCCACTTTTCCTTTCCGTATCCCATTATACAGTCTTTAATCTCCTACACTGCAGCTGATCATTGGTTTTTAAAGCTTAAAGAAATCTTAGTTGTAATCAAATACTACCACTCTTTTTTGTTTTCTTCAGATGAGGAAACTGAGCCACAGAGATTTTGAATCTAAGATTACACAGTTATTTGGTGGCAGAGTTTATACT
This sequence comes from Balaenoptera musculus, assembly GCF_009873245.2. NCBI lineage: Eukaryota > Metazoa > Chordata > Mammalia > Artiodactyla > Balaenopteridae > Balaenoptera > Balaenoptera musculus. The sequence goes on along the minus strand of NC_045801.1, from coordinate 37,489,474 downwards.
AGAATAAAAGTGTAGTGATTAGTGTATCATTTAGTAAACTGCCTTATTACTCCTTAATGTATATAAACTGAACTTCCCCGATAAGCTTGTGTTGTTTGTAGTAATAGTAACAGTGAGAATATACTAGCTAACATTTAGTGAATACTTACATGCCAGATGCTCTGGTAACCACCATCCACTTATCATTTCGGGGCTTAGGATTATTCTGTAAGGTAGCTGGTGAATTATACCCACTTTACAGTTATGGAAACAAAGTAGTTAAACCAGTACATTTTGGGATTTATAATGTGTTTAATGTCTCTGCATAACCTGCAGTGTTTAACCTCAAAAAATACTTGTTACTTCCTCATCTATCATGGATGAAATCCTAGGGAGAAAAAATTCAATTACGAGGTATGTTTACTTAAGAAACGTATAGCATAGTGTGATGTGACTTCTGTGCCTGGTAGCATGGTATGCTAATTAACCTGAAATCCTTTCCTTTACGAACACCCATGCTGGATAATGCATAACACATATAATGCTAAGTGAACTGCTGAACCTGCAAGAAAAAAAAAAAAAAGTTCCCAAACAAGGAGGAAACGAAAAACCAGAGTAGGAAGCAGGTATTCATGCTTTGACTGTCCTAATGGTCTGTGGCAACCTCAGTTACCAGTGGGTTTGGCTTTTAATCACCAGAACGGGGTGGGGACAAGAAAGGAGGAATTGGGACGTGATTTCCATTTCCCTAAGCTCATAACTTCTAAGGACTAGTGGAAAGATGGACTGTTTTAAAACTCTGCCCCACTCTCGTTTTAACAAAGAAGCTTCTTTGTTTTGGCCTTGATGGGGAAGATGGAGGGTGCTTTCCCTGAGAATTTGTAACCACAGTCCTGTCAGCACTCAGATTTTAATTTCTTCATGGTCTAGGAACCATCAAACCAATAAGTTAACTTAAAATGTGATCCTGGGTGGACTGGTTACATCTCTGGGTATCTAATAGTAAACACAAATATTTGCTTTGGCAAATACCCTTAATTCTGGCAGTGTGTTTAAAAAAGAAAGCCTTTTGAAATGTAAGCCCAGAATCCCAAGTTACTAACGACTTGAAAATAATCCCCCAAGAGCACAGACCTCCAATGGCCAATATAGACTCCTAGAATTTCAGTAATATAATAACTGGAAAAAGAGTATAAAATTACTAAGTTTAAAATTATTAAAGAAGTAAAAGATGGAGTTGAAAATAGGAGGGAGGCATAGATATTGTTAATAAGGACTAGAGAATTAAAAAAATGGAAGGTCAGAAGTCACTGAATGAATGATGTAGATTAGACATAGCTACAGACACTAGTTGTGAACTTAAAGGTGGATATAAAGAAATTATCCAGAATGCAGCACTGAAAATAGAGATGAAAATGTGAAATACTAGTCAATAGATCTGGTCACTAGAATGAGAGGATTCTGTATAGGTCTAATAAGACTCTCAGAAGGAGAAACTAGGAGAGAGGCACTATTTAGAGACTTCTTTTTTACCGCACAAAATTGATGCAAGATGTGAATCTTCAGATTTAAGAATCATAAATCCCGAACAGGAAAAATAAACCTAAATTTCTAAGTAGATACGTTGTGGTGAAACCCCAGTGTGCTAAAGACAAGCATAAATCTTTAAAAGCAGCCTAAGGGAAAAGAAATTAATGATATGATCTGCCAACATTAATGTTAGTTTTTTAGTTTCCACACTTGGTAGTGAAGACGTCAAGGATAAAGAAAATTCTTTGTTCTTGAACATCTGTTATAATTGAGGTACTTTGGTAAGCTATCTGGAATTCTCTTCTTTTAAGCCCATGAAGTCTAAATGAGTTACTGAAGTCTTCTTGTTAGACTATGTCCAGAAGTTGTAAGTTCTTCAGTATTCTAACCAGGCTCTGCCCCCTTCCACATGAAAAGATTTATTTTTCTAGTTCCTTATAGCCAGAAATGTCTAAATTCCCTCACCTGTAATCGTAGCACAAAGTTAAGTAATCTTGAAGAAGAGCAGGTTAATTCTTATTGATACTGCAAGTTAGTTTTCGAGGAATGTACGTGGCTAGTATGACAGTGACATGTAGGATCGAGATTCTGATTCATGGAATTTTAGAGTTAGAAGCAGACTTTATTTTGTTAATATTTACATTAAGAGTTATGTCATAAACTAGGTGGCAGAATATATTGTTTTAAGTTAGGGCACCTTTTTCATCATTCTGTCAGTATGAAGCTGAGTCTTTACTTGCCAAATGTTTATTTGCCATTGTTGATGTTAAAAAAAGACTGAGAGAACCAGATTTGTACATACTTAGTAAATGCCTGTTGACTCTCTTTTTGCTGGAAACTACAGCAGAATGGACAGAGATTGTGGTGAGGGTGGGACAATGAAAAGTAAGCTCTTGCTATAGAAGACTTTGTGTTTTGTTCCTTGTGAATATGTTCCTTGTGATAGTTCAATTCTATCACCTAATTATCACTGTGAGCTATACTTTTGAGATTACTTTTTGTTTTCTGTCATTTAATTGGTTATAGTTCAATGGTTATATTTTATATTCTGTTCAAAATAGTAAGTGATTTTTACCCAAATATTTTGGTTTAGCCCTAGGCTGTCACTTCATCTGCTTTTCCATGTTAAAAACAATAAAATCATTATCATCAACAACAATAACAAAACAACCACTACCTTTTAAAGTTTGCTGTCTCCTGTTTGCATGTCTTATCACAGGAGGTCATTTGCAGTCTTTGTCACCTATTGAGCCTCGGAACTAACCAGCTTTCTTGGTCCACCTATATGTTCTTGCCTGCCCAGCCGCTCTTGTTAAGACTTCCACCTTCTTCTCATGTGATAAATCTTCCTCTCCTTTTGCTTTCTCCTCTTATTCTTCCCCTGAAATGATTATGCTTCGTTTTTACTACAATATCAACCATTTAGAAGCTCTTTGCTATTGCTATTTTGTATAACGTTCCCTAATAACTCTACTCCTTCAATGCGTATTTTAAAGGAATTTACCTCTTCCCTCTACGGAAACCTTTACTATTGGTTCACTATCCTATGATTTTATTATGTTTGTGTATCTAGAATGCGTCCTGGCTGCTTGAATGTCCTGAATGACCTTTTGTTTTATTTTATTAAATTATAGTTTTGTAAAGCTTGTAACAAAAAGGGCAGTTCTGTGGGCCCTTATAATCTTCACTGGTTTTTTAAGGGCAGTCATTTTTGGCTCATTCTTAGATATTTACCTCTAAATTTCTAAATAAAATGCTTATATTGAAATTTTCTTATTTTTCATGTTTAGATATTGTAAACATACTTTCTACTACAACAACCTTAATGCCTTAAAACAACATAAGTTCATTTTATTACAGTTCTGTAGTTTAAAGTCTAAAATGAGTCTCACTAGAATCAAGGTGTCAGCAGGCTGTGTTCCTCTTGAAGCCTCTAGGAGAGAATCCGTTCTCCTCGCTTTTTTCAACCTTCTGTAGGCCACCAGCATTCCTTGGTCTGTGGCCCTCATCCCTCATCTTCAAAGCCAGAAGATTTCTGTGGTAGAGCTTCTGTCATGACATGTGTTTCTCTGACTCTCTTCTTCTGCCTTCCTCTTTCATTTTTAAGAACCCTGATGATTATATTGGTTCTACCTGGGTAGTATGGGATAATCTTCGCATTTCAAATTAGCTTATTAGCAACCTTAATTCTGTTTGCGCCTTAATATTCCTTTGCCATGTTAAGAACATATTCCCAGGTTCTGGGATTAGGATATGGGCATCTTGAGTGAGGGCGGGATGGCATTATTTCACCTACTAAGAGGATTTAGCTTTTATGGCCAATACTCACTGTCTGTATCTCTGTTCTTCTTTTCTCCTAAGTCATCTAATTATATCACAGCTTTTGCTTAAAAATATATTCAGTATTAATATATTATGACCATGTATGTATGAATTATAGTATACTACCTTTAAATGTTTTTTCTTATGCAGCTTTTATCCTTAGAGTTAATAACTGCCTTTTTTTGTTTCATTAGTGTTCCATATACTTAATATGAATTCCCCCAAATTCTTAGAGAAGCATGTCTTCTCTCAGTATGTTCAGATGCATTAGATAATTAGTTTTAATTTTTAAAGTACTTTATACCTTATTTATTTATTTATTTAGGCAGTGCCGGGTCTTAGTTGCAGCATGCGGGATCTTTAGTTGCGGCATGTGGACTCTTAGTTGCAGCACGCACGTGGGATCTAGTTCCCCGAGTAGGGATCGAACCCCAGGCCTCTGCCCTGGGAGCGCGGAGTCTTACCCACTGGACCACCAGGGAAGTCCCTAGTTTTAATTTTTGTAGTCATTATTCTTTTAGTGTACTTTCCTCCTGTTTCCATCTCTGTTTCCTTCTGAATCTGCTACAGGTGTCTTGAAGTTTCCTTTTATCATTGTCCTGGAAATTCCCTTTTCTCTTATATTGGATCCCCTGTTTCTTGGATCACATATATTATTCTTTCCTGATTTATTCCTCTTTTTGGTAGAGCACAGTTCTGTAGCTGTCTTTCTAGCAAAGGAAGTAAACTTCTTTCAGATATGGCATGTTTGAGTGAATCTTTATTCTGCCTTCATATGTGAAGGTAGTTGGGTGTATATGTAGATTTGTAGGTTGGGAATGATCTTTCTACAGACTTTAAAAAGCATTGCTTTGTTGTCTTCTTGTTTCCGGTGTTGCTGTTGAGAAGTTTGATGCCATTCTAATTGTATGTTGTATGTTTATGTATTAACATTTTTCTGTTTTTATGCATCTGTTTCTTTTCTATCTCAGAAACTTTTAGGAGCTTCTCTCTTTACCCCTGATATTTGTTTTTTCATTTGTTGCACTGGATACGTGGTGCAACCTGTTAATTTGAAACTCATGTACTTCATTTGGGGAGACCTTGTTGAATTATTTCTTTGATTATTTTCTCCGTTTTGTTTTAATAGTTCTTCCTAGAACTTTTGGTTTTCAGATATTTGATTGTTTATGCTGATCCTTTCATTTATTGGTCATTTGGCCCATTTTCAGTCTCTTTGGATTTTTTTGTTTTAATTTATGTGGTAGATTTCCTCACCTTTATTTTCTTATTATATTAATTTAAGGAGAATTAACATCATGTTTTTAATTTCTAATGGCTATTTTTTGTTCTTTGAAAAGTTCAGCTAAACATGCTGTTCTTGTTCTAGTGTCTTCTGTACTCCCTCCAAGGATAGCAGCAGCAGCAGCAGCAGTAGTAGTAGTAGTAGTAGTAAGTATAATACAATAATATAATTATTATTACCTAAGTTTTCTGTTCCCAGCATTGTCTTTTTACCCCAAGTTCCTTTTCTGTGTTTGTTGTTTATCTCTCCTTTTCATGTTAGTGATTTATACCTAGTTTCTGATGAGCCCTCATATTGTAGAATAAAATACTAAATAACTAATTGGGAACTTGTGTGTGAGGTTGGAGCTTATTGAATGGCTGGTGTTATTGTAGGGGAATTGCACACTTATCATTTTTGTTGTTGTTGTTTGGGGATAATCAGTTATCAGTATCTCTGGTTCCTTTTTCTTGGACTGGCCAGTTTTCAAAGATAGAAAACCCTCCATTTCTTTCCTGCAGGTTGTAACTCTGGCATTCAGTGTCCTTAGAGAGTAAAAGAAAAGGAGATTTCATTATTTAGTACATCTATTTTATATAGATTTTTAGACAATCTCCCATTTTTAGCATGCAACCTTTTCCTTGGTATTATTCCTTAGTTCAAAGTCCTTCTGGTTCAACCTCTCCAGCGTGAACCCTTCAGTCTTTTGCCAGGATGAGTGTGGGGTAGTTGTGTGGCTTCACCAATTAAAACAAAGGATGTGTGGTTATTAGATAGACTTTCAGTCACTGCTCATCTTTTTAGCCTTATCTGCATTCCTGCCCTCTGAACTGCCTGGCTTCTTTAATTCTTATCTTTCCAGGGCTTATTGCAGATCAACTTGCTTCTTAGTTTAATAACCCACGGGCACTTTTCTCTAAGTCATCTTGTTGTTACTTGTTCATCAGCATCCATCTTCTGAAATTTTGATGACAGTTCTTGCCTCTTTGAAAGTTGCACATATAGTGCTTATCTTTTCATTTTCATTTCTTTGTTGGTTTAGGCCCGTAAAAATTAAGGAGGAAACAGAGGTAAACTTACATATGGCTTGACTCCTTAATCTTTTACTTCCACACAGATATACAGGTCATTCTCATTATTTCATCTTCTGATTTATAGATGATAATTATAAGAGTGATCGTAAGTTGATTACTGAACACGGGGGGGTTAACGTGTCTGTGAGGCCAGGAGAATTATGTTGGGCAAGAAAGGCGGTGTAAAAAGAATCTGAGCTAAGGGTGCACCACAGGACTAAGAATGTGTGTTCAGAGTTAATATTTTTCAGAAAAATACTCTAAGGAGAAAAAGTAACAGTGCATTATTTTATATTAAATTGTATTACAAAAATTCACTATTATTTTTAGATTATTCCATTGAAAGTGTATACCATGTAAAGTTGTATTTCAATTGCAGTGCCTTAGGGAGTCCCTCTTCCCTTCCTCTAGTAGAATATGACAGCAATATTTGAGTAAATCCACATGAGAGTGCTTTGTAATACTTTGTAAAGTCATTATTTCAAATGTAAGGTATTGTCACTGTCTTTGTGATTTTCCTATTGACTCATGTCAGCTGACTGTACATCTTATCAAAATTTTGCACCTCTTCCCTAAATTAAGTTCTGTAAAAAGTTCAGCAGATTTCTCAGAGTTAAATACCTTGAACAATAACTGCAGTATTTTGGCCTCCACATGGAACAATAATAGTGTGTTGCCTTAAGCCACATAACTACTAGATATGTAATGCTACCTATATCTGAAGGCTTGCTTTTTCAGTTTCAGAGCTTTTGGTCTTTTTGTTTCACCATACTGCATTCCTAACAGGAGGTTTCCTTTCACAGTTTCAGGAAGCTGCATTCATGTAGACAGAAAAAAGTGTGAATGGTGCCCTGAGTTGTGCAATGCCAAGACTCTGCTCCTTCCTACCTCCCTAGTGCTTATGTTTGGGGTGTTTTACAAATTTTGGTTTGATGGTAGAGTGGAAAGAAACCAAGTTTATTTTTAAATTATTTTTTATTAATACTTCTTCTTCTTTAGAGTAATTTTAGGTTCACAGCAAAACTGAGAGGAAGGTATGAGGTTTTCCATATACTTTCTGCCTCCTTCTTGGTCTGCACAGCCTCTCCCAGTATCGACATCCCCGACCAGAGTGGCACATTTGTTAACGATTGATGGACCTACATTGACACATCATAATCACCCAAAGTCCATAATTTACATTACTGAGGTTATTTTTTACTAGCAGTTTTTCTCCATTGTTGAAGTCTATCAAAAGATGACTATAATTATCTTTTTAAAAATCTGAGCTTGAACCATTAAAAACAAATTGCTTTTTGAAAAAGTTTTCTTAAGGAGAAAGTATGCAGGATGTTTTAGTTACTAAAACAAGTTTAAACATATCTGAGAGGGACTTCCCTGGCAGTCTAGTGGCTAAGACTCCTCACTCCCAATGCAGGGGGCCTGAGTTTGATCCCTAGTCAGGGAACTAGATCCTGCATGCCACAACTAAGACCCAACGCAGCCAAGTCAACAAATAAATAAATATTTTTTAAAAAATCTGAGAAATGTAATGATCATAAAAAGTGAAATAATTTCTTGATAGTATTAGTCTAAACTAAGATGCTTTATATATGTATAAGTGATTCTTATCAGAAGAGGTTTCCGGTAACTTCTTCTGATAAGAGTCTTATATACAGCATGCATTAGATATTAACAAAGACGTATCATTTGAGATTCAAGGTAGAGTCCTAAACTTGGTGTAAACTGTAAAAGAAGCAGCTTATAAAATAATTTTTTAAAAAGCCATTTTTGTCTATTCATATTTTTTTATTTTTGCATCTACCAGAACTAATTCAATCTTTTGGTTCTTAACACCATCAGTAACCCTTGAGAGAATCTTTGATTAGCTCTTGTCTGCTCATCACTATCTAGATTCTTTAAGTTTTTAAAAAAAATTGGCATAGAATGAGAGTCTGACTCTGGGGGCTTGAGAGTTAGAGGAGGGTATTATTCCATTTTGTATCCCTCTCATCACTTAACATAATGATTGGAGCAGCGTAAATTATCCACTGATTATAACTTCTGCATCCACAGTAGATGTTAAATATGCAGGGTAGCTCAGCTTCTTTTCTTATGAAGAGAAAAGTGAACCACGCCTGCCCACTTTCTGACTTGAGCCTGGGCAAAATCCTTATTTCTCTAAACCTTGGTTTTCCTGAATGTAAAGTGGAATAGTAATAGCTACCTTTTTTTTTTTCTTTTGAGATGAATAAAAATAACAAACTGGGCATAGTGCATGGCACTTAGTCATTGAATGTTAGGTGCTATAACCAGTAGTACTGCTACTACTGTTATTACTACTATGCTATGTTTATTTCGTATTGTTGGCATCATTTAACTTTCTGAAATACTGCTTCTTAAGTTTTTTGAGTCATAGATTTTGAGAATTTGATAAAAACTGATAAAATCATAGAAAAATGTATAAATACACAGCATTTAGACTCCTACTTTGAGGATAATAGGTACCACTGCAAATGGAAATAACACAGGTGGTGAATATTGGGGAAGAGCAACCAATTGATATATGTTTATATAACAGTCAAATAGGAATTAGTAAATTTATAGGTCCTTCTGAAGTAAAGATTACTATGTGAGAAGGTATTTCTCAAGATGATGTCCTTTAACCACTGGCAAACCATGTAGTGTGTTAGTTAAACTGCAGGTTCCTGGGCCACATCTCAGGAAGACTCTTGGAGGACTATGGGGCTTCTTGAATGCACCACAGTTTGAGATCAAAGATTTTAGAGTAATGTTTAATATATCTGTCATAAAAAGTTCATGATTTTCTTAATTATTCATACTTAGTTCTCCTTAAAGGAGTTTCAAATATGAAGGATAATATATATTTGATTGGAATGTGGAATGGGGAAAAGAAGGCCACTCTTCATGAATATAGGTGAAATGAGTGGTGAAGTTTTCTGTGATAGGATCAAATTGTGTTAAACACCTCAGCTCTTTCTCTCTGCTGTAGGACTGAGCAAAAATTACTTAATTCCTCTAAGCCGTTATAGCCCAGTTTGTAAAAATGAGGATAACAATAACATCTTTATCACAGCCCTGTTGTGAGGCTTGAATGAGATGTGTGTATAAGACATAGTAAGTCCTCCAGTAAATGTTAGTTGATTAGAGTTCATCATCATTATCATTATTTTAGTGGTTTGCAGTAATGTTAGTGTAATGTTCTTAAGGTTTCTCTGCCTTTTTAATTCTCACCTACCCTTCAGGGCCAAAATGAGTCTCTCCTTTTTGAATTAAGTTTTCCCTACCATTTATGTCATGGTATTTGTTCCCTTCTGTGCTTTTATGTTCTTCAGCAAGTAGCATATAGTAGAGATGTTAATATCCACTTTTTTTGTTAATTGATGTAGAATCCCTTTGGTTTCTTTTAGCTACACATGGGATGCCAATTTTGCTTATAAGCTATTGTATTTTAACTTAGGAGCTGTTCTGAGCTATCTTGTTTCTCTTTCTTCACCCCACCTTACCAAGATATTTTGAGGAGGCTGTTTACTCAGGAAGTTTCGTGCTTAAATTACATGTCTCTGCCTAAATGAAACTCAATTTATAAGTTAAATTTGTATCAAATTGAAAATCTTACTCTATATTCTAAAACCAAATATGATTTTTTAGTCTCCTGATTTTTAAACAAATATTTGTTTCAAATTTGCATAAGTATAGTTATGCGAGTTCAGTCCATTTATTTTAAAATTGCATCTTTTTAACTCCTAAACACTAAACTGTGAAGCCTAACACAAATACCGTAAGAACATCTGAGGTAGATAATTAAAGTGTAATTAAGTCTAAATGCCTTGGTGAAGGAGTATAAAAATTATTTAAATTCAATCGGCTAGTACATTTGCAGTTTTCTTTTATTAGGTGTGAAATCTAAGAATCCCCTGCCAACTCTTGAGGGCTCAATCCAGAATGTTGAATTGAAGTACTGCAGCACATCATTGGTCAAATGTGCCTCTGGGACCATGGGATCAATAAAAATTTGTGCCAAAGCCCCAGGTATGTGCAGCTGGACCGTGTAAAACTTTATTGCCTGTGTAGGAGAATTGGCCGTGCGTTTTACAAGGAGCGTTACTGAAACAAGAATTTACTCATTGTTCCTATGAATCAGAGGTTTTAAATTTTTTTATTTTTACTTGAAAAAAGTTGTTAATTGTGCCAGGATGATACTTCTTGGCATTAATAGGTTAATTTTTATTTAAGGAAAAAAATCTTTGCATAGTTTTAAGAATGGTTATGAGGGAGGGAAAATTAAAGGAAAGTTTATTCTTACACTTTTGGGGGGTAATAGGAGGTATAGATGTATATGACACTTAAAAATTAAATTAAAATGTTGTTAGTATAATGAAATTAAACAGAAAACCCAGCTGTTTTTCAACTGAATGTTGTAATTGATTTCGCCTTCCTTCCAATATTTTATTTCATAATATTTTCCTTAAACTGTTTGTTATTTAACTTTTTCCAGTGTGGATTAAATGTCTAGATAAGATTAAATAGGTACAGATTCCATTGAATATTTAGAATACAGTGTGTTCATGTTGTTTTATAAGCTTTTCTGAACATGTTCTACATTCATTAGCTAAATATTAAAACAACCTTTTAAGAGTTAAAAGTGCTTTTAATTTTATCAGTCATACTCTTTAGAGTATAACTAAATGTTCTGCTAGAATTACCAAGTATAAACTGAAATTTTATATTATGATGTTAGTATACTTTAAGATCAAACATCTTCAGGGTACTCCTATGTTTTATTTGGTAAGAGTTTCTTTTTCATAAATATTTCTGTTCAGGTGAGAGTGGAAAAGAGAAGTTAATTCCATTGCTTCAGGGTCCTTCTGACACTAAAGACCTTCATAGCAGCAAGTGGCTCAATGAGAGTAGAAAGCCAGAATCTCTCTTAGCTCCAGATTTAATAGCCTTCACAGTCCTAGTTCCACAGTATATGGACTACTGCCACAGTTCCGGTAAGTACATCATTATTCACTTATTTGCATTTTCCTTTCCAGCAAGCCTTTTAAAATTGGACTTTTTTTCTTTCCTTCTCTCCTTTCCTTAACTTCCTCCCTCCCTCCTTCCCTCCCTCCCTCCATTTCTTTCTTCCTCTCTTTTTCATTTGTGTCCATTGGGATACACTCTGCAGTTACGCTCTTTGAAAATTCAAATGAAGTATTTTGTATCATTTTTGATAAATGATGTGTTTACAAACAGTAATGATTTTATTCTATTTTATTGAGATAATTCAGTTGTATGTATAACAGTTAATCTCAGATTCAACTACTACTACTACTAAACCCAACTGAGTTTTAAAATATATCATGTAATACATAGAAAGGAGTAAAAGAAATTTAAAACATTGCAAAGAGAAAATATTTTTCTTGGGATAGTAGCACTTTGTGACCCATAGTTTGCCATGTTAAAGTTAGGTGTTTGGGCCTCCTGTGCTTGTACAAAAAGGAAAAGATATTGATGTTGTAATAAAGGAAAAAACTCAGAAGTCAAGCTCTTATTTCTTAGAGTTAAATTTTTTTCTAGAAGCACTTTGCCTAGAATCTGTTTCATTTTATTCACACCATAATAACAGATCCACACCTCTCATGTTGAGAGGAGATACTGGAACTATCAATGAAGACTGGGGATAAAAAGGTATAGTAAGTAGAGCCTGATGTCAGCCATAAGTTCAGTTAGTCAGTATGTAGTTGGTAAAGCCAAGACAATGATGCTAGAAATAATAATAGCTGCCTAAGAGTAGAGCTCAATTAACATTATATAACAAGAACTGTAGCTTGTAGAAAATATGTTAAGCATGACTGCACTAAGTTCAAAGTAGAAACCATGAAAAGATTTGTAATTAACTAACTACACAGAGACTATATGGAGGTGACTGTCCCAAGCAGTGCACATATGCAGGGATGCAAAACCATTTGAAAGCAGAATTTGTTATAGTATCATTTGCAGCTGAATGGCATCCACACTAGAAACTAGAAATTAGTGTTTGAAAGGTGAGTCTGAGAACCCCTGAGTCAGCTTGCCTTTAAAGACAATACTCCTCAAAAAGACATTTTCAACTTGATGAGGATGGGTGTGGTTTCCTAAGGAAAAAATTGTGAGGATGAGGCCAATACCCAAGTAAGACTGTGCCTATGGGTAGAAGATTTTACCAGTCCTTTAAAGTAGGGGTTGGTAAACATTTTACTAAAGGCCAGATAACTAACCTTTTAGGCTTTGTGGGCCATATGGGCTCTGTCTCAGCTGTTCAGTTCTGCTATTAGAGCACACAAAAATAATCATACCCAATATGTAAATGAATGAGTGTGACTGTGTTCCAGTAAAACTTTATTCACAAAGCAGGAGGTGGGCGAGATTTAGCCTATGTGGTTTGCCTACCCCGGTTTTAGGGAGAAGGGATTGGTGGTTAAATAAACATCATGCTTTTTGATTTTCCCCCTAATTTATTTATTTTCTTTCTCTTTTTTTGTTTTTGACTGAGTCGGGTCGTAGTTGTGGCACGTGGGCTTCTCTCTAGTTGGCGGCGCGGGGGGCTTCTTCTAGTTGTGGTGTGCTGGCTCCAGGGCACATGGGCTCTCTCACTCGTTGAGGCGCACGAGCTCAGCTGTTGTGGTGCGTGGGCTTACTTGCCCCGTAGCATGTGGGATCTTAGTTCCTTGACCAGGTATCGAACCTGACTCACCTGCATTGGAAGGCAGATTCTTTACCACTGGACCACCAGGGAAGTCCCAACATCATGCTTTTTTTAATGCCTATTTAATTATATTCTTTAAATATGCTGTTTGAGAAACTCCGTTATATAATTATCCAAATAGTAGTTTTCAGTAGGTTTTGTTGTCAAATCATAAGATCATTAAAATGTTATTAGAATGACCAGACCATCTGGTTAGAATTTTGATACCTAAGAAGGGACTAAGCTTATTAGAATCTACTGCATATTCTTAAATTGGACAGGGATTCTTCATTTTTTGTTTTGTCGTATACACAATTAGAATGAACTGAGTCAAGCATGTTTAAATAATAATCTGATCTTTCTCGTAACAATATTCGTATTATTCTTTGTAATTTAAATGTATATCTAGGGTCTCAAATATATATTTGCATTTTGAACCTTTATAGTATGGGTCTAAAAGTAAACTACTATAAAAAAATTATACCTATGATATTTCTAGGAAAAAGTTTTTTTCTTACTGTTAAGGAAATTCACCTAATCTTCAACTTTAGTGTTACGTTTATTGATATGCTTATGGATTTGCATGTAAAATTTTAATGTGATCATGCATTTGGTGCTTTGAAAATATTCCTTTGGGTGTGTTTTAATCCTAAAATGTAATGTGTTTTTTTTTTTTTTTTAAAGCACTTTTCTTTTTTTTTTTATAGCTACTTTATTTATTTATTTTATTTTATTTTTGGCTGTGTTGGGTCTTCGGTTCATGCGAGGGCTTTCTCTAGTTGAGGCAAGTGGGGGCCACTCTTCATCGCGGTGCGGGGACCGCTCTTCATCGCGGTGCGCGGGCCTTTCACTATCGCGGCCCCTCCCGTTGCGGGGCACAGGCTCCAGACGCGCAGGCTCAGTAGTTGTGGCTCACGGGCCCAGCTGCTCCGTGGCATGTGGGATCTTCCCAGACCAGGGCTCGAACCCGTGTCCCCTGCATTAGCAGGCAGATTCTCAACCACTGCGCCACCAGGGAAGCCCCAATGTGTTTTTACTTAAACTACATTCACATACTTTATTTAGGGTATTTTTAAATTTAAATTTTCCATCCATCTTGGGAATTGCCACCCACATTCATGGCTTAGGTATTTATGATATGGTTATGAGAGAGCGCATAAGTATTATTTTTCAAAGCCAGTTTTAAAGTAATATTGACTAATCTTATGTTCCTGTAATAAGATTTAAAATTGGAGGTGTGTGTGTGTCTGTGTGTCTATATATGACTGATGGTATGAACAAATTATAAATAAATTTTAAATGAAGAAATAATTTATTAACAATCCTTTAAGTTTTTACTGAAATATCACGCTTTCAGCAAGTTGTTTCCTGGTCACTGTATATAAAAGATTTTTTCTCTCTTGTTTGCATATATGTGCATACACACACATACACACACACACACACAGAGACACATTTTATTTACCCACTATTCTAAAGTTTTTCTTAGTACTTATCACACTCTGCCATACTATATATGTTACTGATTTGTTGGGTTTTATTTTTCCCTGCTATTAGAATTTAATGCTTCATTATGGCTGGAATTTTTGTCTTTTTTGGTCACTGCTGTGTTCCTAGTGTCTAGAACAATATCCCACATATAGTAGGAGGTCAACAAATATTTAGTGAATGTACGAGCAAGTAAGTGATGATTACATTTGCTTTTCTTTGGTTTTTGAGGCTGGAGCACCTAAGGGAAATGGCATAGAACATGAGTCTTTATTGATGTTTGCTTTAAAAAAAAAAAAGATGCTGGGTAGTTGAACTCTTCTAGATGAACAATGAAAGGAAAGCACAATTAATCCCTGCTGTCTTTTTTAGAGACAGACCATCCAGATGAGGTTGTTAATGAGCTTTTCCCATTTGTTTATAGAACTTGAATGAGAGGTTTTGGAATGTGGAGTAGTAAGTGATTGGCTAACTGATTTGAGGCAAATTGTGTATTTTAGAGGAGTTTGGTGATCATTATAATTGGCTTCTGATTATCATGGCATGATGTGTGGAAGACAACTGCCTTTGTGCATATGCTGCCAAATTGAAGGGGGATATTAAAAGTGGGGACCAGAAAATGTTGCGGATATTATATTAGGAAGTGAGTTTTGAGAGAAGCTCAATTAGGATAAAGAGGCAGAGTTTTCTGACTCTGACTTCAGAATGTGAGGGAATGGACAGCTTTATTAATGAGAATTAAGTATTAATTGACTGAAAGAAATATTAGCAGTATTAGTAAAACTTGTTATAAAAACAGTATTTTACAATTTAAAAATCACTTTCATATAAATTGTTTTATTTGTTTATAAAACAAGACTGTTCAGCACAGCAAATGTTATTTTGTCTTACAGAGGAGGAAATAGAGGCTCAGAACAAGTCAGACTTTGAACTTGAATCTGGGGCTTCTAACTGTATAACATTTTCCCACTGTCTTAGGCTGTTTATCATTTTGTCTTTTATTCTTAGGATCCATATTGCTAAACATTGTACCACCCAGCCTTGCACATTCTTAACTTTGAGGATCTCTTTCTTTACTTCGTATTAAGCACTGTCAAAAGAGCCACACTTCCATGATGTCACAGCGTTGTTTTGTCTTTGAAGTCTTAGCAACTCCCTTTGCACATTTCCCTCCTCCCCCTTGATCACTTTCTCTGCTTGACTGGCTCTGATTACAGTGAAGGAGCTGAAGGCTCCTATGGGAGTCCAGTGTGCCAGCCCACATTCTGCATTCATGGTTACTATTCACAGGAACTGTTTAGTGACACTTCTGTTTCTTATGTTCGTATAGATAAATAGAGAAACTAGGTACTTCTTTGGCTCCTTCAGAGGTAGAAGCACTTGGTGACTATAACTGATGTATGTAAAATATTTTAAAATAGGTTCTAAACATTTTTCTTCCCTTCTCTTTTAAATATAAACTTTAGCTCTTTTTCATATGCTATATTTTGCCTATGATTTATAGCAGGTTCTGCTTGTTAAAAAGTTCTTAGTATTTGTTAACCCTGTTATTAATGTATAAATAAACTTTAGGGTGTCTGCTATTTACGAATATAAAATGATCACAAAATACTATCAACTTAGAACAAAGGAACTTACAGGCCATCCATTTCAATTTCTATGTCAGTGTTAGGAGTCCTTTTGATATGCCCCCCTCTTTCTATGTGTTTCAGATCTCTTGGCCTTCTTTCAGTTTCTCAGTTGTGATTATGCTTTTGCATATGCCTTTTTTTTTCTGTCTGGGATTCTTAAAACTATCCTTACCCCTTCACCTTATACCTGTTGACTTCAGCTTAGTGTTGAGATCTTAGCTCAACTACTACATCTTCAAGAAAGCCCTGATGCTGCCTTTCCCCTACCCCCCCACCACCCAATTTGATTAAGTATCTCTGTTACATTCATTTTCATAGTTCACTCTACGTTTCTTTCATAACACTTAATGACAGTATATATTTATGTAGTTGTGTGATTTGAATGCTGTCTGTCTTCACCATTTGACAGTGAGTTCTGTGAGGACAGAGTTTGTCACTGGTTGCTTATCATTTTATCTCCAGCGCCTAAAATTTCCTGACACGTATGGAACGCTTGAGAAATCATTTGTTGAATGAGTGAATAAATGGACATTTATGACAGATAGTGAAGGATATGAATGTATTTGACAGATAAATAGTAAGTCCTTAATACATGTTAACCGTCTTCCCTCTTCTCTCCCTATGTTTCTTCCTCCTCTTCCTTCGCCTTATATATGTATCTACCATTGGAGAGAATATCTAACAGTATCTTTCTTTGTTAGGTTCAATTACTATTAGGTCCTCTGTTGAACTGTAACTTCCATTTCTTAGTCTCATAAGTGACATGAAATAATATATCAGCCCTAAATATACCTGACAAAACTTATTATCTTATGTTTCATTGGCATTTTTGTATGACTGTACCTTTTCTGTTGAAACCTTAGTCTTTCTTGGCCTTCAGGTATTAAAAGATAACATCTGATGTCTTTTGCGTTTTTGTATATCTTGTGAATGGAGACACCAACTGCTCTTTATTCTAGACTATCTTTTAAAGGATATTTGTATAGTGAACAGTATTTGGGAGATAGATCTAGTGTCCCTCTGGAGCCAATGGAAGGCATGCTTACTGCCCATTATAAAAGATTTGGTTCCTCAACTCAGGGTTCATTTCTTCTTTTTTTTTAAATTGAAGTATAATTGATTTACAATGTTGGGTTAGTTTCAGGTGCAGGATTCATTTCTTAGAGTGCATTCCACTGCATGTGCAGGCATCCATCTGGATATGTCTTTGTGGAACTTGGGGACAAAGGGAACTGATACAAATACATATGTTGATACTCATGCTGCTTGCTGTGCCATGAGTAATAAAGTCCTTTGTCTGACTCAGGAGTCTCCTGTCTTCTACATCAGCGGTCCC
Organism: Balaenoptera musculus; assembly: GCF_009873245.2. Lineage (NCBI taxonomy): Eukaryota > Metazoa > Chordata > Mammalia > Artiodactyla > Balaenopteridae > Balaenoptera > Balaenoptera musculus. The sequence goes on along the minus strand of NC_045801.1, from coordinate 37,472,139 downwards.
CAACCTTTTTAGCACCAGGGACCGGTTTCATGGAAGACAGTTTTTCCAGTGCGGGGCGGGCGATGGTTTTGGGATGATTCAAGCGCATTACATTTATTGTGCACTTTATTTCTGTTATTATTACATTGTAATATATAATGAAATAATTATACAACTCACCATAGTGCAGAATCAGTGGGAACCCTGAGCTTGTTTTCACTTGCCACTCACTGATAGGGTTTTGATATGAGTCTGCAAGCATTTGATTTATTATGGTCTCGGTGCAGTCAAACCTCTCTGCTAATGATAATCTGTATTTGCAGTCACTCCCGAGCGCTAGCATCACCGCTTCAGCTCCACCTCAGATCATCAGGCATTAGATTCTCACAAGCAGCGCTCAACCTAGATTCCTCACATGCGCAGTTCACAGTAAGGTTTGCACTCCTATGAGAATCTAATGCCACCGCTGATCTGACAGGAGGTGGAACTCAGGCAGTACTGTGAACGATGGGGAGCGGCTGTAAATACAGATGAAGCTTTGCTGGCTCACCTGCCACTCACCTCCTGCTGTGTGGCTCGGTTCCTAACACGCCAAGGACCGGTACCAGTCCATGGCCCAGGGGTTGGGGACCCTTGTTCTACATCATTCATTATAGGGTAAAAGCTTAGGATCACAATCCTTGACACTACAACAATGTAGTTTCTTGGTTCTCCTTGCTGAACTATATTCATTTCCCCCCTCAAGTACATTTCTTTCCTTTGTGCCTTAAATATAGGTTGTTCCTGATATTATGTCACCAGCCCTCTTCTATTTGGATGATTTCATCAACACCGTGTGTGTGTGTGTGTGTGTGTGTGTGTGTGTGTGTGTGTGTGTGTGTGTTTAGCAACCAACCATCTGAGTATATCTCTTTGTCCATTTATTTTCTTTTGAGATCCAAACTCCAAATTTTAGCCACCTCTTGACCATTGCCCTGTGGATATTTTACTGTGGCCTAACATGTTTAAAACGAAACTCAGTGTAATCTCCCCCACCCCATTTTATACTCCATCATTCAATTTCAGTTAATGGCACTACTTGCCTCTTAATGCTGCAAATTCTAGCACTAGCTTAATTGCTCCTTCTTTCTCCCCTGCATATGGTAGATGTTCCACAAAAGCTTTTTTTTTTTGGAAAAAACCTGAATAGTCCAGGCTAAACATAATAAATTTATTTTAGTTGCTTCCCGTATGATTTGCCTTCAGAGTCGTTGCCGTACTTCCACTACATGTTTGAAAATGTCTCTTTTAAAATTTAACACGAGGGCTTCCCTGGTGGCGCAGTGGTTAAGAATCTGCCTAACAATGCACGGGACACGGGTTCGAGCCCTGGTCCCGGAAGATCCCACATGCCGCAGAGCAACTAAGCCTGTGTGCCACAACTACTGAGCCTGCGCTCTAGAGCCCGCGAGCTACAACTACTGAGTCTGTGTGCCACAACTACTGAAGCCCCCGTGCCTAGCGCCCGTTGCTCCGCAACAAGAGAAGCCACCACAATGAGAAGCCTGCGCACCGCATTGAAGAGTAGCTAGCCCCCGCTCACTGCAACTAGAGAAAGCCTGCGCACAGCAATGAAGACCCGAGGCAGCCAAAAATAAATAAATAATAAATTAAAAAATAAATAAAATTTAACACAATCCTCCACATAGCACAAAGTAGAGAGTGTATTTCCCAGGTATATATAATGAACTTCTATTTAGTTACTATTTGTCTTAGCTTATGTGCTACTGGAAATTAAAGTTCTTTTTCACATAAACTACTGTTAAGATAGTTTTCTGTATTTTATAATCTAAATAAATGTATTAATTTACATGAAGAATGTCACACTTCTATGAAATTTCATCTAATTGATTTTGGTTCACCATTATTAAAGATGATAATCTCTTAAAGTATCTGGCTGTAGTCACTTGTGTAAGTAAGATGATCATGCTGTATTTGTTTTTGACATATAAAACTCAAAACAACTATTTCTTCCTAACACTAGAAAAATAGAATTAAATGATTATGAGGATATTTAAAAATAATTTAAAACAACTATTCCTCTTAAAATGTCGTTTAAATATAATACAGTTTAAGCTGATCTTTCTATTCCCTGGTATAATCAGTTGCAGAAATAAATATAAGGTTTTAACTTTACTGGGTTGCCATATATTAAAAGTTATTTTATATTTTACCCATCAAATATGTACAACTTTTGATCATTGTTATCGGGAAGGAAAGTCACAATTATAATTCTGTTCTCTGGAAACTCATGTTTAAATTGGGGAGGTAATTTTCCTTCTGGATTAAAATACATCAGCAAACACACACACTCTTATTTGACCATTCGTAGTTGGTTGGTTAGGATATGAATTGTTAAGGAGTTTTAAAAATGGAGACGGTATTTTAGATTGTAAATTTTAATTTATGGGGAATGGTTTTTTGTTCCAGAAAATTCTCCTCATAATGTAGAATTAAGTGAATTGCCTTGAAGTTATGTTTTTAGTATTTTTGACAGGGCACATGAGTAAGAATGCTTATATATTGTAGCAATTAAAGACAATTCACATTTGTGGTTTGGGCATAAATGTGTAAAAATTATACCCATCTATCTTATTACATTTCCTCTCTCTTCCCTGAGGACTTTACTATGTAGTTTATCTGTAATTGTTGCCAGTTTTCTATCATGTTCCCACTGGGCTTCTGGTGCAAAAAATCTTATCCTCTTGATGACAGAGCTTGCCTGAATGATTTCATGCTCCTAGCATTTTTGTTCACGGGAATTAGGGGCAAAATGTAACTACAGCTGAACAGAGCTTCTATTTTTGTAATTTTGGAGTTTAGGCTCTGTTATTGGAACTAAATGAAGAGATGCAGGTGTTCTCCAGTCCAACCCCTTTGGGAGTTTTGATGGTAGATGCTTGAAAAGAAAATGCATGTGTTTCCAGAGTCAAACAGCAGCTGTGAGACAAGGATTTATGTTTTTCTCAGAACTTTGGGATTTCAAAATGTTACATTTAATCACAAGCACAGAAAGGGGAGCAAATGTTAAAGATGTTACGCATAAAAGTAAGTTTACTGATTTCTTTACCATATGAACTATTTGTGGGAATATAGGAGCACAGTGATTTTTAATCATAATATAAACAATTTCTGAAGGATTATGATAGTTACCAGAACATAGCCTTTTGAGAATGCTGCATTTGTAGCACAGAGAATTTTTTATCCTACTAAAATTTTTTTTTTTCCGTTTAGACAGATACACACACATACACAGTGAAAGGTTTGGTAAAATATTTGCCAAATGCATTTTGATTATAACTCTTTGGGCAAAAGTTTAAATCATAAATGTCTTATATTAATGCAGCCTGATGTTTTTAAGTATAAAAAATATAAATTTCTATCTAGCACAGTAATTAAGGGAATTTACACACATATAAAACATATATGTTTAAATGTATTAAAGCAGATATATATTTAAAACATGTTTTCTTTTTCAAATCATGAAGTTTGTCTTATGGTTGATTCTCAAATTCATCTTTACTTAAGTAAAGGAAAACCCTCCCGTATTTCTTTGCCATTCTCATATTTTTATTGCTCTATTTTTTAGTAAAATTATTTCATTATTCATCATTCAACAAGTATTTTTTGCAAGTTTTCTGTCTATGTAAATAAAATGATGCATCAAAGTCTCTACTGTAAAGAAATTTATAATATATTGAGGAGATAGGCATAGAAACACCAAGACTGAGTGAATGAATAAATGAATGAATGAATTATTAAAAAAAGCTTATATTTTGACTGCAACTTTATCCATTGTAAACTATATTATTTTGAACAAGTTAACCTCTGAGTATTGGTTTCTCATCTGTAAAATGAGTATATTCTTACCTGATTGTTAGGATTGTTGTGTAGGTTAAACACTCTACCTTCAAGTCCATTGTAATTGTGAAACGTAATGCACACTTTAAGTATTAATTATTCTGTCCAAAATAGGACCCTATGTTAATCATTTTTTTCATTAAAGGCTTGTGGTTTTTCTTGAGTCCTTTTCTTTCCTACCGTGTTCTCTACACGTCAGCTGATCCCTATCCACTTTAAATTTTCCTTCAAGTTAACTCTATAAGCTTGTGGGTGTGCGGGTCTGAAGCTAGGAGTAAATCCTTTACCTAGTCGCAGGATCCTACCTTCTTCCAGATTGAAATGTCTCCTGGATGGCATGATGCTAGGAGTCAGAAACAGTTTCAATAGCAACGGGAAATTGCTTTGCTTGCTTCTTTGAAAGGTCCCAGATTCTGGAAGGAAGCCAGTGAGAGAAATCTCTTGAGCCTTATGGGTGACCAGTTGTTTTCCTTATTTATAGCACAAGGTAAAAAATTTTGCATTTTTTACTGCTTGTATAGTAAAAGGAAACTGGTATTCAAACTAAGTAAGTGGTATCTTCCTTTGTAAGTAGTAAATTATTATATAAGAAGTATTTCAGGTGGTAATGGGCTTCAAGTGAACTTCAACATAAAATGTATAATGTTTTGTGTGTTTTCATATGGATCAAAAAGCTACCATTATTACTTCAGTTTATTTTTATATTTTAGATAATGATGTCTTCAAAGTGCGTTTTTATTTTTGCATTTTCTGTTTAGATTTTGAAGTTGGCTGTATAGTAGCTGTCATATTGGTCAAATGAGAAGTAGAAGCCTTAGTGAACCATTAGGAGTTGATTCACAAAACAGGAGTGAAATTCACATCAGTCTTTGCTACCTGCCTCCTCCCCTAATTGTTTCATCCCATCTAGAAGAAACTTGATTCCACAGATAGCTTTTGCATCCTTTCTAGTCAGTATAGTATTCACAGGAATCATCCTTGTGCAGTTATTTTGTTTTGTAAATAAATGATGAAAGTCAGTTGTCCATTAATGTGTAAGAATTTAAAAACTTTTCTGAGAACGTTTTGTTTGTTTTAGTTTCACCTTCCTCTGACTTCTGTCCTTACTCCTCCTCCTCTTCCTCCCTCTTCTCTCTCCTCCCTTCCTAATTAATTACCCCCTTCCAAGCAGCACCATGGCACTTTGACCATATCACAGGGCAAACAGTCATAACTGTTTATAGGATTCTTTCCCCATGAAACTGGTCAGGGTCATGACAAGTACATGATAAGTATTTGGTAAGTACAGACTGGTCCTAATGAAATGATTTTTGCCATTTGGGTATAACCCTATTGTCTACAGGCCCAAATCATTTTATTTCTAAGTTGATCTGTGAGGGGAAAATGTAGCCTGGCTTCAGCCTGTTAAAGAATAATTAAAAAGAAAAAGTGAAATCTTGACTCTCGTATAGATATAAAATGGACAAACATTAAAGCTTATTAACATTATTAGCAATGAGAGAACCAGGCAGGTGTTACAACCAGATCAAAGGAGAGTTAAAAAAAAAACAACAGTCATTTATAGCTCAGTAATACTGTAATAAATTTGGAAATGGACGCAAAACAGGCTCCTTCAGCAGTGGGGAAGGGAGGTCAGTCGAATTTCTACCTGACAGAATTTATTTGCATCTATAGTGAATAATTCTTTTGCATTACTATCAGTTATCTACAATTTAGAGATTTGTAAGATAGTTCAACGGCAATGAAAGGTGCGGAGTCCCCGTAAAATCACACTTAGATAACCTGGGAAGGTGTACTCTGAACAATGCAAAGCTCTTCATTGAAGCACAGTTTTTTTCCTACAAGCCTTACTAAATTCCACATGGCTAGGCTATTTTTAGCTGTGGTAGTTTAAATACAGAGGCAGGTCAGGAGTAATTTTGTGAGGCAAATATTCGGTATATGGAGGGAAAATCAAAGGAAAATAATACCACCGGCAGAGGGCAGTGATGAAGTTAACAGTTTCCTCTTGTCCAAAGGATGTATTGATTGTTGAAGAATTCTGGGCTACTTCTGTAGACCTTAATTTGAATTTAACTTTTGAAATCTTGTCATATTAAGTTCCCTTCAGCCAGGTGCTTTGTCAATATCTGCAACTTTCCAGAAAAAGGCCTTATGTTTTATTTATTTATTTATGTTGTTAAGGTATTAAATAAGATGTTCTAACCTGGTTTTAAAGTAAATAATGTGTTCTAACTTATTAAAAAGCTTTCCTGGTGAAAGTATTTATACAACAAAAATTTGAATACCTACTCTATATCAGAGAAAGAAGGAGAAGGAGAGAGAGAGAGTGTGTGTGTGTGTGTATACACACATATACACAGGAAAGAGGAGCTCCTGAACCTCACAGAAGTAACAGTCTCTTGATTATGACATTTTTATTTTAGTGAATAGTTATATTGTATTTTTTCTTATGAGAATTAAATGCTTTATATAGTGTTATCTAAATTATAAGAAGCCTTTCTTCAAATGTAAAAATTACATCTTATCTGATATTTTCTGCTGAAGAGATAGATTTCTGAAATACTGTGAAAGTATTTGCAAGAATATAGTAGACAGAGTTGTGCAGAACTCAGTTACAGGTAAATAACAATAAAGAAAATTAAAAATACGTCACAGGAAGATGGCTGAAGGACGCAAAAGTAAGAAATACAAATGATAAAAAAACACATGAAAAAAATCAAACTAATAAGTAGCCAAAGAAATGGTATTAAAACAATAGTAAGGAACAATTTTTACCTGTGAAACTGATACTTAATAAATTATAAAACTGAAAGCTGAGAAATTTATGAAATGAGCACTTAAATGAAAGTCTGGTGGGACTATTAATTTGTGCAAACTCTCCAGAAATCAATTTAGCAAAACTTATTAAGGACTTTAAAAGTGGTCATCATTCGTAATCCTACTTTCAAGACTATATCCTTAAAGGAGTAATCCCAGATGCATTTAAAGACTTGTGTTTAAAATGTAAGGGTAGTCATGTCAGCTTATTTATAATCACAAATCTTCCTTGTTGTCCAATAGTAGGCAAATTATAAAATAAATTAAGATATATCTAAAGAAGAGCATCTTTGAAATTAGGCAATAGAAAATATATATCATAGGAAAATGTTCATAATAAAAGCTTGTGTCAAAAAAATGTATAAACCTACATATAATAAGATTCTGGTTTTTAAAAATTTCTCTCAACATCTGTATATAAATATATGTTTACATATATATTCTTAGAAAAGTTACTTTTTAATAGTGATTATTAATGCTTGATGGGATTATGAGTCATTTCTCATTCATATTTATACTCATAGGAAGAGTATTTGGTATTTTCTGCAAACAAACATTATTTTTAAATATTTCTTTTTCAAAATACTTATTTTCAACTAATTTATAGTTATTATGGTTATTTTACTCACAAATAAGCATTCTTGCACATTAATTCTTATATAACCTTTAATATTTAAATAAATTTCACTTTGAAAACACATGTGTGTCCTGAAAGCCAGAGTTTACAGCTTAGTTTTTATAGATGCTTTGAGGGTTTTAGTATATAGCTGGATAAAATATCAGATTTTAAGACAGCATATTTTGCATTTCTCCTTAGTTTCAGTCTAGTGATTAAAATGTTTAAAATGACTTTATTTTTCCTTTAATTTGTTTTCTATTTATAATTAAAATGTCTTCCCATTCAAAATATAGTTGAAATTTTATTTTATTCTGAGTCAACTGTCTGGGATAGTTGCAAACAGAAAAGCTTCAGTGAGTTTTGATTTAAATGTCCACTTACAAGTTAGCTCTTTGAATATTTGAATGCTTAGGATATTTGAATACACATGTGAATATTTGAATACATAGGAACAAAGAATTGTCATAGTTAAAATTCAAGGCCAACTCAATAAAATTCTTCCTTTTGGTTAAACTCACAATTAAGTTGAAACACTCTAAATTTTTAGTGAAAACTAGTAGGAGTCAATACTCTAAAAATAGTACTTTAATGCAGCGGTCCCCAACCTTTTTGGCACCAGGGATGGGTTTCGTGGATGACAATTTTTCCACGGTTGGGGGGTGGGGGGGGGATGGTTCAGGCGGTAATGGGAGTGATGGGGAGCGATGGGGAGCGGCAGATGAAGCTTTGCTTGCTTGCTCGCTGCTGCTGCTCACCTCCTACTGTGTGGCCCGGTTCCTAATAGGCTGCGGACTGGTAGCAGTCAGCAGCCCGAGGGTTGGGGAGCCTGCTTAATGGAAGAATAAATAAAGAACTTAATATCTATAATTGTTCTATTTCAGATAAAAGTAGACTTAGGAGAATGGAATAGTAAAAAGATACTTTTAGGGAGACACTTAAAGATACTTATTGGCATTTCAAGAACATTAGAGGTTGATAACAGTGTTGCTTTTTGTTGTTTTACCCTCATTTCCAAGTAGTTTCCTTTTTTCTTCATTGAAGCATTATTTGTGATTATTAGCTATGATTAGGGTTACTTCTGGACTTCTTGTAGAAAAATAGAACATTTTCTTGGCGTGATTGGATTAGAGTTGACAGAGGGACAGGAAGAGGAAAACTCAAGAATTTAAAGAGGATTTATTTCTATATGTGAGTATGAAATTTTCTGAAGTTATGAGTTATAACTGATGAAAGGCAGGCAGAGCTTAGTGAATAATCTTTGGGGGAAGAAAGGAATTGATGGGCCTAAAACTCTCTGATAGGGTGATGAGCAGTCACTGAATGGAGAGGTAAGAGGGAAGGAAGAGTAGACAACATTAAACTAGCAGTTATTGGGTAAGACTTTAAAAAAATTAATTTTACATATATTCTTAAATCATTAATTGTCAGTTATCCTTAAACTAAGATTTTGTTATAATTAGTAATCCCAGGTAGACTAATTCATATATTTTATAGGGGAGAGATTTTCAAGATAATTTCTAGTCCAGAAGAAAGGAATAAAGCAAGCATGTTACAGCTGGGATCAGATGTCATCAGAGTCAAACAGCTAGGGAGTGGAAGAGGTTAAAACTGACTCTTCTTGTCTGGTGTTCTTTTTATTACGTAATTCAAGTAATCAGGTACATATTTACTTTGTGCAAGAAGCTTGGGATATAAAGTTGAAAAAACCCTTTTACTTCTTATTAATGAGCTTATAGTTCATTGAGGGAGACTTACAGATAAGCAGATAATTAAAAGGCAGTTAAAATATTGCCATAAAAGAAGGTAGTATGTGTTCATATCCAGGGAAACCGTTTACCCACACTTGGGGCTTCGGAAAGGATTCCTGGAATCAGTCATGTCCAAGGTGAGACATTAATTATGAGCTAGAGGAGGAAAAATGGGTCAGGTTTGGGGAAACTGCAGATAAGTTGTGTGCCAGCTTGGAATGGAAGGGGAACATGATAAGAGTTAATGCCTGATGAGATCAGCAAGCTCCCTCAGGTTATGAAAAGCCTTGAAAGTCATTGTAAAGATTTTGGACTGAGCTCCAAAGGGAGCAATTGAAAGTTTTTATCGTCATATTTCTGCTTCAGAAACCAGTGTAGGCTGGTTTAGAAACCAGTGTATGGATGAGGGTAAAAGGCAGGAGGCAGGGACATTAAGAGAATGTTGCAATGAAAAAAATGATGCTGTCAATAGAATTACACAAATTTGTGGGACTGTAATGTGTTGGAGTCAGCAGGAGTTGGTTCATTGAATATGATGGCTAAGGGAAAGGACACAGTAGGCAAGCATGCAATGTCTGGTTTGGCGAGCTGGAGAGCTGGGTATGTAGTACAGTGCCTTTCGCTGAGATGAGGTACAAAAGGAACGAGAAGCAAGTCTTATTTAGGGTGGTAGAGACATTTGGTATAATAGTAATATTTTTCTGGTTCTTCCTATGCCCCAGGTATTATGCTAAGCATTTTAAGTAGAACTGAAGCAGTTTGACTCTAGAACTCATACATTTACCCATTACACCAAAGAGCAAAGACTGTGGAGGAATTCAGACCCCCCAAAATTGATAAGTCAGTTCATTTAATTCTGCTTAATTTCATTTATTGGCTGCTAGCTGCATACATAAAACTGCTAAAGGCTGGTATAAAAATGTATTCAGTACAGGTCCCCATCAAGTAGTATACACATATAGCTAATTCTAAAAAAACAAGCTTAACTTTAACAAATACTGTAACTGATTGGGAGAAAAGTACTTCTATCTGAAAATAGATGGGGGAGATTAATTTGAATGGGAAGGGAGGATTGAATGATATTAGGAAAGGTTTCTCAAATAAGGATAGATTTTGAAGCCTGGAATGAATAAAGATTACATACGAGTTGAAAATTCTTATTGTTTAAACATTGCAAATACTTTCAATTGGCTTATATTGTTTTATTTTAAATGTTTGGTAATTATTGGGTTGGCCAAAATGTTTGTTCAGGTTTTTCTGTACGAACTTTTTGGCCAACCCAATATTATGAGTGCAAGTCCCTATTTTTGTAAAAGTATAAAATGTTTAATTGTTAAAAAGTGCATGGTACATATTTATGGTTATGTAGTTTTCCTTCTAAAGTATTTCAGTATATTCAGATAAATATAATCAGAAAATTGTATTTTAAATTTTACAGTGTGATTGTAAAATATGAAATATTTTTAATACTTGCTATTACTGCTTTTGTTTTCTAAAACAAATTTTTTAAATTAAATATTGCTATCATTAGATTGTACTGATAAATTATGGTTTAGCTTGAAGTTAATTATTCAGTAGAACTTGACTTTTAGCTTTAGAAAAACAAATGCACAGGTTAATAAATCTTTTTTTTTTTTGGATTCATTGTTAACAAACCATAACATAAGTAAGCCTCAGTCAGCCTGTGAAAGGGATGACTTAACACACTGTTGATGCATTTGAAGTGAAACATCTTTATCAAGTTAGTACAAGAAGCAGTCATGCCCTACTTGAATTACTCATTTATAATAGCTGAACAGCAGCCTGCATGTGGACTTTGAAATCCTGAGAAAATAAGATGCCTGCATATATCCAAATGTTGAAAGCCTTTACTCCTCAGCAGCTGGAAAATGTTGAGGTCTGTTGTCATCTCCTAGGTTTTTGGTCTTCAGGGAGATGTGATCAATTTAATTACTGACCAGCTTTATTCATTACTTTTAATGATTATGGCCTCTGATGTCAGCCTCTGAAGTTTGTAGCTTAAAAAGATCATGTTTAAATATAGCATATTTAAAATTTAAAAAAATCTAACACATAGATTATTTTACTTTGCTCAAGTTTATCACGTATACTCAGATTACTAAATATATTAAATATTTTAGATATAATGATAGAAATTAGTTGTTTAACTGAAGTCTAAAATGTGTTTGTCTCAAAGGTTCACAAAATATGCTCGACATATTGTTCTGGGTAAATTTTATGTATTAGTTCCATTCATGTGCAAAACTTGTATATTTTTCCTGACATACAGGCTGTGGTTCTATTTTGAATCACAGCTACTTATAAACAAAGCAACTAATTATTTGTGCTTCTTATTTATCATCTTTTTACTACCATCTGATGTCTAGTCTAAAGAAGAATTTTAGAAAATATGGAATCATAAAGCATAGGCTAAGAAAAGATTCATGTTATATGAAGGAAGAAATGTATCATAACTTCGAGGCTGTTACTTGAATTCTAACTATGGAACCTAATCTTTGTATAAATCACTTGATCTCACTTTGTTTCCTAATCTATTACCTGATTGCAACACCAGGCAGTGAATACTTTTCTGTGGATTGTCCATTGTATAAAGACATCCCTTTAAAGAGGTCATCATTCATGTCATAAACCAAGTGAATTTGCTAATTAATATTATTTTTATTACTAATTGCAGGATTTTCAGGCAGAGGACAGTAAAATTATTCTTACAAACTTAGTATGTTATGGCAGTATTGAAGAGATGGAAGTGAAATTGAAGAAGGTACCATGTGGCTGGTTAATAAGCTATAGGCAATATTGATATGTCATGTTTAACCAGTTTCTTTTTTTAAGTTGGTGTGTTAAAAATATTTCTCAGTATTAAAAAGTATAAGATATCATCCTCATTGACAAACAATTGATGATCATATATTTAGAGGTATTATGCTGGTGACATATTAGAAAATTTTATGGATATTCATAATAACTATCCTTATGTTTGAGAAATCAATCTATAGTTAAAATGAGCTAAGTAGTTTGCTTTGTTTTGTTTTGATACATGATTGTGTAACTGCAGGCTGCTCATCTAGAAGGAGCATGCACCATAAAGAAAAGTTTTATTTACAAAATCAGACTTGCATGTGTTTCTGAATCTTTGCATCTTCTTTTTAATCATATCTTTTGATATCCTTCCCTACAGCTGCTTTATTTAGACCCCTTTAAGCAAACCTCTGTGTGTGTGTGTGTGTGTGTGTGTGTGTGTGTGTGTGTGTAGCCAAGGGTGAGCAGTTTTGTTTTGTTTTGTTTTGTTTGGGCCACGCGGCAGTGGCATGCGGGATCTTAGTTCCCTGATGAGGGATCAAACCCGTTCCCCCTGCACTGGAAGTGTGGAATCTTAACCACTAGATCACCAGGGAAGTCCCAAGGGTGAGCAGTTTTGCAGGCTCCAGCAGGGCTCATCCCCAGCATGATATCAGTTCATATACCCTTGTTTGTTTCATTATGCCCTTCTCTTATCTCCAGTTCCAAAATACTTCATGGGCTTTATCTTTGGTTATACCTAAGTGAATAACACATGCAGCATTAATTTGTTCTTTGATAAACAGTAGGTCACTGTCAAATTCTACATAATTTTATGTCAACTTTTGAAAAATAACTTGTCAGTTAAAAAAAACTTCTAAACAAATTGTTGGTTGTAGAGTAAGTACTGAAATAGTATGCAACTGTAGCATGGTAAGGTTGCTCTGTGGAGTGTCTTCCGTATCCTAAAAAAACCGCTCTTTGAAATCTATTTAGACCTTTTTCAACTCAATGAGTCGTAGCTTAAACTTGTTGCTACACCCCCAGATCAGTCTGTGACCAAATGTAATACTTGTTTGGTTAAGAGTACAGTATAGGTTTCCAGATCGTTACTGCTTTGTTTCTTTCAGCCTTGGCGTTAGTTATGAAAGGGCATTTACTGGGAGATATGGGTCTTCCTGTATTCTGTTACTTGTACTTCTTTTACTTCGCTTACCTATTCAAGAGAGATTGCCTGTATTACTCTAGAGCTGGGTTCAAGTCTCAGCTGTATCCTTTACTGGGTGTCACATATGTAGTGTGTACCTCAAGTATTCTCATCTGGGAAATGGTAATATTAATAAATACTAGCCTACCTCATAGGGTTATTGAAAAGCTCAGATGAATTAATATAGGTGTGATTTTTTTCATAAACTAAATTCTGTGCATATAATGAAAATACTAGCTTTTGCTGGTGCTTATTAGTGTCAGGCACTATTTTAAGAGTACTACCTCATTTTATCCTCAAAATAGCTCTATGGAACAGGAACTGTATTCTTTTAAAAAGTTGAAAGTAGTAATTGTAGATGATCCGTTAAATGTGTTTGTGTAAGATGAGGCAGAACCCGTATCTGACGTCCTTGGTTCTGTCTACATCAGAATATTAGTGAATGAATAAACATCTGTGTTTTATGTTTAAATAAAATATTGGGGGTATAGATGTATTCTTTCTTAGGATATCTCACTTTACTGATTATTTTTCTCCATCACTGAACCAGTACTCAGTGTCAAATAAGAGGCTTCTCTTGTAGTTCTGTCTCTCTTTAGCGCCTTTCCTCAACTATCTCTAAGGGGACTCAGTCTAAGAAAGCAGGGCCTTCTAGATTTTCTGCTGCACCAAGACTGCTATTAAGTCATCATCTAGGGGTTTGAGGATAATGAATTTTCACCTATTACTAGACTCATTTGGCCATCACTTTATACTCTATAGCCAGATTACTAGTGCAATGCCTAGTAATCTCTAGTAATCCCTAGTGCTTCAGATTAGCACTTCAGTATTTTGATGCTGAATACCAGTAAAAATTATGCTAAGTAACATGGTGAAAAGGTCTTACTTTGTTGTTTGAAACCAGTTGAGAAAGAAAAGACATAAAAGCATCATTATTTTGCAAAATTGATGCTAGAGACAATGGGCACATATTTCTTACAAGGTGCAGATTTCCCCATAATTCATACTGTGCTTTAACTTTATAACTACATATATTTTCTCTATAGCGATACCACCACTGAAGGAATTGAGGTGGCATTAAGAATGAAGAATGTTTCAAGTGTTTTTAAAGGCCAGTGCATTCCAGGATCAGTGAATCCAAAAGCGAAATTCCAGTAGAAATAAGATTTTGAAGCAGCTGCAGAATTTCTGTGCATAGCTCCCCATGCCATGGAGCTTTAGAGTGCGTGTTTCTTTTGTGTGACTACTTTAGTGCTAGGTGTGGCTCACTGCCTGAAAAGAAATCTGTACTACAGATGTCTCACTAAGGAGAGCTGCTTTTCCATTTATACTGAAATCCATTTATTTGTTTCTATCTGTAATTCTCCATAGCTTCTGAATAATTTTTGATGTTTCCATAATCCTAATATATTAGAGTAATATCATTTATGACAGATAGCATAGTATAGTAGTTAAAAGCAGGGCTTTGAAATCAGGCTGATTCCTGACCCCATTAGGTACCATCTCTGTGATAATGGGCAAGTTTCTTGACTCTTCAGTAACTTTGTTTTCTCATTGGTAAGATGGGAATAATAATAGTATCTATGTCATAGGGTTGTCCCGAAGGTTAAGTGAATTCATGTGAGGAAAGCATTTAGAGTAAGATTTGGCATATACAAATATCAGTAGTTACCACTGTCATGGTAAACGTTTGTGACGAGAACTCCCCAAACAGAAATAAAGTAGTCTTTATTTTCTAGTTTATCAGAAATCACTTTCCTGTGAAAGGATATTCAGGTACAAGGAAAGAAGGAAAATTTTAATTAAGTTCAAATTTGCTTTTATTTTTTTTAAAGATTTTTTTTGATGTGGACCATTTTTTTAAAGTCTTTGTTGAATTTGTTACTATATTGCTTCTGCTTTATGTCTTGGCTTTTTGGCGGTTAGGCATGTGCAATCTTAGCTCCCCGACCAGAGATTGAAACCTGCACCCCCTGCTTTGGAAGGCGAAGTCTTAACCACTGGACCGCCAGGGAAGTCCCCAAATTTGCTTTTAAAAAATAATATTTTTTCATGGAATAAAACATTGTATCCAGTGGGTAGAATGAATTGATAGTATATGTCCAGCATTGGATAATTCCAATTGGTTCTGTAAAGATAACTGTTAAATTTGTGCTGTCCCCTACTATTTGGAGTGCCAGTGTTTTCCCTGATCAGCAGATGAGTTTTTGGTTATCTATGAAACATTTTCTCTTGAATAATTCACAAGCACATTAGACTCAGCACTTCCAAGTTAAATTCACCATTTTACTCCAGGCCTGCACCTTAACCAGGGAATGGTAGTATTACCAGTTCAGTCAGAAACCTAGGGATTGTCCTAAACTTTTCCCTTCCCTTTTCCCTTCCTTCACTTTCCATCTTTCCTTTTTGGGCAGTAATCAGATTCTTCTATAAATCAGATTTTTCTATAAAACTTTTCTGTAAGACAAATCTGATCCTTTCACTTCCTTTAAAAATACTCTTCAATGGCTTTCTCTTTCTTTCTGGATAAAGGACAGACTTCTTAGCCAGATATACAACTCTATCCTTATATCATGTAATGTTTTCACTACAATATGTGGAACCACTTTCAATTACATGAACATGACATTCTCCCTTACTGTTTTCATTTGTGTATATAATTTTCAGTGCATAGGAAGCTCCCTGCTTTGCTCCCCTCCACTCTATTCATTTGAAGCATTACTTCCATTAAAAATACATTTGCAGACTTCCCTCCCAAGACAAGTTAGGTGCCCCTCATGTTTGCTACCCCTCTGCATTCTGTAACCTCTTATGAATATTTTGTTAAACCATTTATCAACAATTATGATGACTAATTTTTGTCAGTGTTTTCTACTAAATTATGATAGCTGAAATACAGGGACTATTTCTTATTTATCTATGAATGTTTAATGTTTAGTTTTAGGCAAATGGTTGGTGTTCAATAAAAGTTTGTTGAATTTATAAGTGGTTTTGAATGAGAACAAAATCTTTGGTAACAGTTACATGGTAAACTTGTCTTTAATGGAAGATAATGAGAATTAATTGCTAATTATTCTCAAGAGGCAAAAATAAGGAAATGGACTGAAATCCAAGCTTTTGCCCTTTTGACGTTAGTCATTCTGTTAGTTTCTTCCTCTTATTTATTTACCACTTTAGCGATAACTATTTGGTCTAGTCTTTTTTTTCTTGTTAGTACTAGTTACTCTGTCAAAAAGTGCCTCTCATCTATTTACAGAATCACTCTTTAATTCGTAACTTTTAATTGTGTTAATGCTGTTTATTGTTTTTGTTTATCAGATGACTAGAAATAATATTTCCCCCTTATTTTGCATATTTATTGTTAATAAATGTGAAGTGGGTTCATTGAGCTGATTTAAGGGAATTTGACAAATTGGTTAGGAGGACTAGCCCTTGGAGGGCATGAAACACGGATCTGTCATTCACAGGATAAGAGGTCAGAGAACCGTGTGGCCAGGGTAAATATATGTCAGTTAGGGAGTTTTCCCTGAGAGTGGTAAAGAGGCTAAGAATGTGAACATACGGAGGTCAGGGCTATGTGGACAGAAGGTAAAAGTGATATCTAGAGTGCCAGAAAGGCCAACATGGTAGGGGTTTATATGTCTTAATTATTATTTAGGGGTATCTGGCTTTTAAGTGCAAAGAGAATGCTGTTTGGGGGAAACTGGCTGTGGGTAGCAGTGAATTCCCATTAGAAGTTGATAGAGCATATGAATAGTGGAGCACCTTGGCTCTGGTAGTGGGACACTAGTTATGTTTATTGTACTGACACTACTAGGTTCAAGACTACATATTTTTGCCTATGAATAACCTAGTTCAACCTGGCCTTAACCAAAAGCTAGAGACTAATGTTCAGATCTATTTAGTGAATAAATCTGAGTAATTTTCTGTGCCACTGGCGGAACAAATTAAACTTTCACTGGTTCAGTGCTTATACCTACATGGTGTAGTGTGGGAGGATTATCAGCTAGTTTGTCTTATTGGTTTTGTGGCAGCAGAAAACTCTTAAACTGAGTTTTCCCATGGAAGAGGTATCTTTCTTGAAATCCCACATCTTTTACTAAAAAATTTATGAAGTGGGATGACAGTAAATTACTGAAGAATCATCAAAGCAAGTATGTTATTAATTGACAATTTATTGACTTCATCCCCCGGGCCAGTTTAAAGAAAAGGGAGAGTGGGTTAGATTTCAAGCTATACTTTGAATGCTGTGTGAGGTCTGTTTGAGATATTTTAGTTAGGCTGTGATTAATTAACTCAAACAACTATTAGTACATGGGTAAAAGTACACTCTCTTATGGATCTGTCAAATTGGTAATAATGGGTTCAGTACTGATAAAATTGTGAATCTAAATCTGGTTAGTGTTAAAGGGCACACAAAAATTCACCTGTCATCTTTAATCTTCTTTGATAAAGAACGGCAATAATTCAAGATTTCATGTATGTCTTTGGTATCTTTATATATATGTGCCTATATATGTTGTATATATTTTTTTAACTTCAGAGATAATGGGATACTTAGTCCCTTTTGTTCTGTTCCCAAAGAATAGTTTTTTTTAATTTATTTTTATTTATTTATTTATTTAAATTGGTGAGTGACTATTTATTTATTTTATTTATTATTTTTGGCTGTGTTGGGTCTTTGTTTCTGTGCGAGGGCTTTCTCCAGTTGCGGCAAGCGGGGGCCACTCTTCATCGCGGCGTGCGGGCCTCTCACTGTCGCGGCCTCTCTTGTTGCGGAGCACAGGCTCCAGACGCGCAGGCTCAGTAGTTGTGGCTCACGGGCCTAGTTGCTCCGCGGCATGTGGGATCTTCCCAGACCAGGGCTCAAACCCGTGTCCCCTGCATTCGCAGGCAGATTCTCAACCACTGCACCACCAGGGAAGCCCCCCAAAGAATAATTTTATTTGTTTTTGTTAATTCTGAAAGCATCTCTGTGCTATCTCATTGATTATTAGTTTTGTAATTTTTCATATTTTAACATCTCTGAAATCAGGAGTCCTTGTATAGTCAGTGATACCTCACAATCGCTCATGGCCTGAGTTGAGGTTAAGGTCTGCCAGAGAGATTATCTCTTTGCCTCTGCTGCCCATCTGGTGGCACTGCAACTTGAGACTACCACAAGTTAAATTATCTGCTGGAGGAATTTTTGGACTTCATTGATAGTGTGAATTCATACTGCAAATCTACGTGAATATCAGTTCATGGTTCACATTCCCTAAGATTTGCATTTGTCTCTCCACCCAATGTGAAGCTTAAGTCAAACAAGTTACCTTTCTGTTTGATGGCTTTATTTCTTACTTCCTCTTACACTGGCAGCTTTGATGTGTCAACTTTATGCAGGACTTTCCTATTAGACTTCCTTTTTGAAATTTTTTTTCTTTTTTAGTGATACATTAAATAATGCTGAGTCTTTATAATTAATAATATCTTAGCTATAATGATATGTAGGGGCCATGATGAACCAATAAACAACTGCATGTAGGCAACAGAAAATGGTACATACCCTTGGAGCTACTTCAAAGGTGGCATGGAATGGACTTTCTAGGGTCTTTTTTTGTGGCTAAAAGTGAATTCATCTGCTGTATTGCTTGCCATATTTATAAGAGAGATCTCTTTGAACATTGTCCCAGGTCTGACAATCCAACATAGTGCTTATACCTTGCACGATCATTTAGTGGGCAGCCCTTGACCTGAAATTTAGTAAAAGGTCTAGAGAAGCTGAACCATTCAATTATTATATAACCAGTGGCATCTTATTCTTATTTTTAAGGTAAGAGGTATTTGAGGATTTGTTCACTATTAATAAGGATTTGCAATAGGGCAAGAATTATTCAACTCATTCTTTTAAAGTTTTGTCATGAATTTAGGTGTATGCACCAAAGTGCTCTAAAGTCCATAACTAGTAGAGGATACCTGTTTCCTATAGATTAATATCAATTTATATTTCTAAACAACTGTTGTATTTTGTCTTAGAAAATTAGGGGATCCCTGGAAAACTTTAATTCACAGTTAACATTTTAAACCTTGACTTTAGTTTTCAAACTCAGATAGTAAGCCAGTTCCATTGTATGCCTCCTCTAATTTACTACCTCTGCAAATTGAACATTCTTTTTGTGAATTTTCATATTGGATGGGAGTAATATTTGAGCCGGTATACTCAATAAAAATTTATTGTGTATAGAAAGCATTTATATAGTAGTTAATATATTAGATTATTCAGTTCATGAACATACGATATTGAACAGGAATACTGTGGGATTATCATTCTATGAACAGACATTCATTGAACACTTACTGGGAAATATGGTGAATAAAAGAAGGAGATTGATAAACAAAATTCCACTGATAAAATATAGCCTCTATATGGTACTTGTATTGAGCTATTCTTGTCCTGCACAGATCTTATTTTAGGACAGAGAAAAGAATAAACGTATTTAAATTATAGAATAAAGAACTTTAGTTCAGTACAAGGAAATGTCCTGCCATTGAGAGTAACTTGTGTGAAAGTCTTCATGAGTAGAGGTGACTCTTATAATTGAGATGGTTCCAATTGTGTTATTTTAAGGCCAAGCATATGGCCTAGTTAGTATCACAATTAGGGGAACAATGATGTAGTGTTGTGGTTCTTAATGCCGTAAAATCTAATGCTCCTTTTGATAGCATGTATTTTCTGATGCCTCTTTACTATCTTGATATAAAATTCATAGTTAAGGTACGTTTTTAAACTGATAACTTACAAAGAAATCAATATAATGCCATAGTTGTAGGAAGGGAAAAATAAGAGGAAAGTAATTTATCCAGTATTTAGAGTGTAACTAGACTAGAAGACATGATGAAGTGCTCAGGTTAAGACACTTAGCCTGCCACATGTGTTATATCAGCACAGTTTTAAATTTTGCTTGCCTACATGTTGATAAATTGGCGGTGCAAATACTAAAATGGAATAGCCATGAGTGAAGTGACTTTCTGAAATGGTAAACACCTCTTGGTCAAATTCTTAATGATTCATAATTTTTCTCCTGTATTCCTGATAGTTAAATTTCTGGAACTTTCAGGTTCATTAAAGTAGGTGTGAAAACTACTATGTGTTTAAATGTAAAATGGAGTTAGATTCTAGGTTCAAATAATTATGAATAGATTTTTCACTCACATGAATGTCAGGATATTTGAAAATTGTGCAGGATGAGGGAGCATTCTTTGTTGTGCAAGGGACTGTTTTGAGCATTGAACAACTTTGATGTCTTGGTTGACACCTAATGTCAGGTCGTGTCTCCTAATCATTGTGACAACCAGAAGCACTAATTTCCAAAAATGCCCCTAGAGGATGGTACAACCCTCATATATTATAGAACCTACTGGATGTGGAACAAAGAGCATGGGCGTACAGGCAAGCGTCATAGTCTTGGATTTTATTCTGTTGTCCTTCTTCCAGGCTTCTGATTACTTTGTGATTTGGGCAAGTTACTTAACCTCTCATAGTGTCAGTTTTCTTTCTGGAAAACTGGAAAGATAATATCTTACAGAGTTGTTAAATGGATAAAATAATATATTTTAGGTACCTGACGTGTGCTTCATGTGGGATGGGACTGCCTCTCTATTATTCACCACTTTATTTTCTAATACTAGTAGGCATTTAATAAATATTTGCTTACTCTTATTATTTAACTCTTATGTGTCACACTCTGTTCCAATGTTAAAAGCATGTGAGGGAGTGATTGCTTATAATAGGCGCCGGGACTATCATCTGTGTCTCTACTGTTATGTTTTGGAACTTGTGAATATTAGCTGAGAACGCTGGCTCTTTGGATTATGGCCTCAAGTTTCTAAGAGGGTATTAATTTAGAAATACAGTTGTTTCCTTTCTGGTTGAAAGAGACCTATAGGGTAAGGGTCTAATCTTAGTAAGCACGTTAATTTTCCAGAATACTAACGTTTTTACTATTTATGTTGTTTTGCTAATATCAAGGTGTTAGCGGGGGATGTGGTAAAAGGCTAAGGACTTTGAGTTCCTTGTAATCCTGATCTTTATGACACAGATTTTAAAAATACAGCATCAATAATTTCTTTCTTTTTCAACTCTTTTTTTTCTTCCTCCTGTCATTAATGACCATCTGAAGTTTGCACATTGTATTTTCTCAGTAAATACTTGCTATCTTTTTCCTGTTATTTGACTTGTTTAACTTTCATCTTAGTCAATTCAAATGATTTACTAATAGACTACGATGGAATAGCTACTTCTGGCAATTTTAATGAGACTAATTACATTGAACATGTTGGAAGGGACTCTGTCTTCCTTTTTAAATTGCCATCCAACTTATTAAAAAGAGGAAGCATTTAATTTGTAAATACTGCTCTACACTTTATAGAACAGTGAACCTTATAAGTATTGAGGTTCCCCTCAAATATTTATTAAAATTTTAACTCACCCAAATATATGATGATCATTATGAACATGCGTTTTTAAAGCAGTCACCTTGCTCTGATATTTACACTGTGAAAAAACTAAAAATTTCTGTTTTCTCTTCATTTTATTCCTCCAGGTCACCTTTGGGTCAGGCATCGCTGATTTTGCAAACATGCTTACACTTGACCTTTAGTTACTCAGTTTAATTTTGGTTCTGAGCCAGTGAGTGCTGAAATCTTTAAAACTAAACAAATGTTTAGCATTCATCAGTTTTAACCAATTGTTGTCTTTAAACATTCAGTTACTTCCACAAGATGAGTAACTATTGTTAGTTCCAGACTGTGTTACCAAAGTCTAATTCTGGAGCATGCTGTAAATTACTGAAAACCTATCTGATTATAATTCAGATTGGTTCAGTTGGTTTTAGGTTATTTTAAAATCTGAAGATTCTTTTATGCGCAATTTTATGAATCTGCTTAAATAGGAGATATAACTATAGTGGGTAATGACCATTTCTTTTTCCTGTAAAAAGTTAAAAAAGTGTTTAATCTGTTCTGTTACTACACTTATATCAGATGAGCTTTTTATTCATTTCCTGTGCCGAGTTGGAGAATTTTAAATTTGCATTTGAATAGCATTTATACTTTCACTTTACTTCCAAATAACATTTTTTTGCTTAGTAAGCTTATGGACCATTTATTTAACTCCTACCATACAAGAAATGTGATATGAGATATCCAAAGGATTAAAACTTAGTCATAATAAATAATTAATTTTATTCGATCTCATTTCTATCTCTTTGCAACACAAGGGGTTTCTAGACTTTGTAGACCTCTTTTGTATATGCAGGAAAGAAGGTGAGACTTTTGTGTTTTCAGCATTGCTGATCAAAGTGTAAATTCCTAGGAAGGCTTTTTTTTGTCTTCTGCGATGCAATTACTGTTGGAAGCCAAACAGGCTTTTCTCAAGTGTTAGAGAGCACAATAATATCATGGCCTATTTGTCTGTGTCCAAAGACTGTGTGCTCCTTTAGTTGTATCATTTTGATGAGAGCCCTAATTTTTGGTTTCCTTGCTTTTGTCTTTATCTGTATGACTCTGTTCTTTGTTTAGAGCTCTTTGTTATTGACTGCTCTTTGCTAATAGTGTGGAGCAAAATAGCCATCTTTTTTGTGAGATACTTGAGATCTCTACATCACTAAAACATATAGGTACTCTATTAAAATGTATTCAGTTATTAGTAAGATCAAATTGAATTGTTAGATTTAGGGTTTCACTAGATCACTATTGTTTTCTGAGATTTGGGAGACCCAAGACTACGCTGATGTTCTTTATGTTGGACTGGATGTATAAATGTAACTTTGCATATTAAAAAAGTCTAAATCTTAAGAGAACATTAGAGGAAAATAGAAGTAAATTTTAAATTTCATGATTGGTCATGGTTTTTGGTCATATCAGTCTAATGTGAACAGTGATTGCAGTGTTTAAACTGAATTATTAGTATTAACCAATTTTCTTTTAGATTTATTTTGCTTATGAGATTGAGAGCATGAGCATGCTCATTTAACTGTTGAATCGGGAATTTAATATGAATGCAATCCACATGTCAGTGGCAAAGATTTGTGTGTTTTTACTGGACGTGGGAAGCCTTATGCAAGGACTTCGTTATTGCAAGAGTCCTGTGTTGGTTCCTGTTCTCTTTTGTTATCTGCATTTACAAAGGGAGTTGAAGAAATTGGAATGGATTCAAAGAAAAAGAATAATTATTATTATTAAGATAGTAGTGAGAACATGGGAATCGTACAGCAATGGTTCTTAAATATTTTTGCCTTAATTCATTGATAGTTCACACTGATGTATGTTATCCTCTGCACCTTATACTTACTCATAAAGGTCATTAGCATGACCATACAAATAATTTTTTATCAGAAAATTATAGAACAGAATCAGAGTGTGAATTACGGTCCTTTGGGAAATTAGTGTTGGACAGTGTGAATTTGACCTGCTTTCATGTCAGTTCCCTAGACTACACAGGTATGCATTATTTGATTTGGTCCCTCTCCTTTCCTACTCATTTTCCTGGTAGAGACATTTTCAGACCTGAAAAAGTGGTCGTTCTCTCCAGGTCCTGATGACAGTTCTGAGAAAGCTATAATGCCTGGTACTTAATAGCTGTCTAAGAAATATTTAATGAGGGAGCTCTTAGGCAACTAACTTCAATCCAGAATAGAATGTACGTTTCAGGTTTCACTGGGATTAATTTCTGTCCATTTTGGCAGTCTCAGACTAGTTAAAGTCCACTGGGAAGAGTCTGTAGCATGGTCAACAAGAGAGTGTAAAGATTTATTCAAGCCCGGGCTATTCGACTTAAAGATACTTGTTTTGAAGATCAGCATCCAACATGGTTTAATTATTGTCTTGAGAGCCAAATACTAGCAATGACAGGGATCACCAACGTGGAGGGTGAGTGCACAGCCTTGGCTTCATTCCTGTTGAGCGAAGGAGAAAGGAGTGTAGGTGGATGTGTTTAATGGGTGTATTTTCACTTACGTGTACGCCAAAAACTGTCCCTTTCACTTTCTTTTTCCCATTCATACTTATCATGACTTTCTTGACTCCATCACTGTACATACAGAGATGAGATCTCTTAGTTATGGTATTCTCAGAGAGTGTAGAGAGTTTGAGCAGTAGCTCTTAAGTTGGCAATTTTCATCTCTACAAAGGATAGAGGGAAGGAAACTAACAACTATTGAACATTTATTATTATTACCATTACTGAACATTTGTTATTATGACTATTATGCGCTATGCTTGGTGCTTTTGTCTGACGTCTTTTTAAAATCAAAATAGCCCAATGAAGAAGGAATTATTTGCTTCATTTTTACATGGAAAAAACAAGGTTTAGGGAGACAAAGACACATAGTTAATAAGTGGCAGAACCAGGAATTGAACCAGTGTGTTCATATCTCCAAAGCTCTCTACTGTCTATGAAACTGTCTCAAATCAGGTATCTGAATGATTGGAAATGGTTGTAATAGTTACGTATATCTGTATAACTATAAGCACAATTAAAAACTGAGATAGGTTACTAGGTACACTTGAATCATACTGCTCTACTCTCTTTTCCCCAAAGGTTGTAGTTCTAAGTAATCAGCTTGTGTTCCGATTAATGTTTATTGTACTCTGATGCAAATTTTGCCTTTATTTGACTTGCAACCTGCTTTATAGAGTTAGTGATTTATTGAATATCTTGGAAGCAAGTCCTTGACAGGCAGTATTTTAAGGTGAAATTGCTGCGTGAGGATTTTGTTAACCTGACATTTTGTGGTTTCGCCTCATAAAACTGGAAAAGGACTCCCAGCATGGAATGTTAATGGGGTGAAGTAATGAATGCAGGCTGGGATACCAGCAACTAGGCATGAGCAATCCTATAGTTCATACTCCATGATTCTTGGGGGAGGTCTTTGCAGACGGTAGCTTTACTAAAAGATAAAAGCGGTAGGAGATCTTTTTAACTCAGCAGTTGATCAGACTCCTTCTGAAATTTAGGCTTAGAAGCCAAGCAGTGGAATGAACATGGGAAAGTAATTAAAGTTAAGCAAGTGCAATCTCTCATGATAATTTTCACTTTCTCAAACTATTGAAGTAAATAATTATTGAGTACCTATTTCCTCTAACCAAATATTAGCCTTTTTATTCCATTCAGCTTTCAAGTACTGCCTATTTCACTTGTATCTCTCAATCTGTCAATAAGGTAACTAATTTAATTTTAGTGTTGTGCAGATTTTATTCCACTGGACAAAGTGATATATAATGTTTTCTTATCCATTTAATTTTATTTTAAAACGTGTGCTCTGCAGAGCCCAAGATTTCTTAGAGTTGCCATTGGGTGAGGCTCTGGACCTTTATTTCTAGATTCCATAAAAGCAACTGCTTTTTTCTGATTAATTTGTTGGACTACTATGTAAGATTTTGTTTGAGTAAAGGATTCTGCTGCTAAGAAAGTTTTAAAGTCTCATGTCTTAAAATATATTTTCAAAGTTTTTGTGATTGAACTTCAAGGGATAGAGCACAAGTTATACGTAGATTACCTTGAATCCTTTATTCTAAAGAAGATAAATGATTGTTTATAGGTTGAGGGGAATTTTTGAGACTTGTTACTTTAATATAATCAGTTTGGTAAGATTATCTTTAGTTGCAGAGATTATAAATGGTTTTTAAAATAATTGTTTTTTTTAATATTTTGATACTTTTAATTTAAAGGGCTTTTTCCTCCACTGGATAAGCTATTAAGATACCTTTTACATAAAATCTGAGGTTTTAGTGACCATCCTCATTTTCATTTAGGTCCTGAACATGTAAACTGGTATTGTTATTCTCAAAAGCCTAATGACATATTTTAATCTATGCTCTTCTTTACTGTTTATTCAGTTAGTCAACAGGTCTTAAGGTTTTTTCCTTTAAGATTCTTTCAGATTTATCCCTTTTTATTCTTACTTCCCATACTTTAAAACTAGATTGGCAGCATTAATCACAGAATAGTTTGGATAGTTTGTTCTCTTTCTAATTTTGCTTCTTTCATTCATTCTATATAAGTTGTCAATTGATTTTATTTATTGTCAATTGGGTTTTTCAAGTGTGAAACCCCACGGTGATTCCCTATTGTGATTCTATCAGGTGAAATCCAGTGTTTCAACCTTTGCAACTGCTCATGTATTATCTAACTTAGTAAAACAAACCAGTTTAATTTTATGCCTCATTTGTTCCTCAAAATATTACTCTCTAGGATAAAAGGTATTGACACTTCAGTCTACTTCTCAAAGGCAGTTTTGTAAAATTTATTACTAAGAACAACCTTAGCAGAGTAATTCTAATCTGTGTATATTTATGGCTTAGGTTAAAATCTCAATCAATATATATCTGGTATCTCAGGGGAAAGTTATGATTGAGTTCTCTTAAGAGCATTATATTACATGACTGGCAAGGACACTAAGCAAGATGCTAGTTCCTTGTAGAGAAGAGATCACTTTTGGTAGGACACAGGTGTATCAACTTTCAAGTATCAGCCAGTTTTTCTGGGGTGGTCTTTATACAAGTGCCTTTCAATTCTTATGATACTTTTTATGTTATCCCTCTGTATCTACCTTCCAAATAGTTAAATTACGCATTCTTTTCAAGGTTTTACTATTTCAAAGAAAATAACATTTTCTTTCTTTGGATTTTTTTCCCTCATTAAATTGTTTATTTGTTGCCCATATGCAGTGGCTTTTGGGGACTGTTCTTCCATGTTCCCATAGTTGTACTTTAATGATTGGTTTACTTATCTTTGCCACTAATTTTATTGAAAAAAAAAATCTTAATCATCACTTTTCCTTCTCATCTATTGTCTACTGGATTCCCTTCTACGCATCTGTGTGTATCATACCTGGAAGAATTGAGAAGATAATGACTCAAATAATTTTCTGTCTTTTATGGTTCAGATGAGGAACCGAGGTTGAAAAGACTTACGTGTTCTGGCATATACAACAAGTACTCAGTATATATATTGAGTGAATAAACTAGTGTCATTCACATTTAATGTTTGAAATGTATATCTTGTTTCCAGCTAGCTTCTAAATTTCATGAGAGCAAAGACTATGTATTCTCTTGTATGTGAATATTTCCAGTTGTCGAGTAAATAAATAGTTTATGAAAAACTTAAGTGACTTGGAATAAGGCAGAATTTCTTTCTACCCAATTGGTTAAAAGTAAATTAGTCTGTGAAAGTAATTTTGCTCAAAATGGAAGTTGACAGTTTGACAACCAAGGTATTACTTGTAAGAGTTGAAAAGGAACTTGAGAAATTAAAATTTTCTAATATGAAATAAATTCTTATTAGTGGACATCTAGAAAATATAATACAGTTAAATTGTATACAGATAAACACCTAAGGTTTCACTCTCTTTTTTGGCCAGAATCTTATAGTTACAAAGAGAAGAACAAGTAGGATAAAACTAAGCTGCCTTTAGCCATGTGTTAGTTTAAGATGCTTAAAAAGAAGACTCAAATGGATGCATGTTAGAAATTCATCTATTTCAAAAGGGTTGTTTTGGTGAAAATAGATGGAGAGACTGATTTCATGAGCACCCAGATTTAAAACTATACGATGCAGTAATTAAGTATTTTCATGGACTCCTCCCATATTTGTAATTAAATTTCATGTATTGTCTCTTATAAATGTATCATTTATCACACTTAATTTATACCACATTTCATCAATTCCGAGGTCCATTTTTTCCCCCCCAGATTTTAACATTTCTTAAACTAAGTGGCCTTTTATTATTACTCTTGTCTTCAGTTGAAGTCTAGTTCTTATATAGAGGGAGTTTGTGTTTGCTTCTTCCAGTCATCTCAGACACCATCAACCTGAGACCACTTTACATTAAGTTATCTCTTAGATGCTGTTTGGACTTCACTGTTAGTATGAACTCAGAATGCCTTGATTTTGTGAGTATTGTGTTGTTTAAATTTTCTGGGGAGATTTTGTCCCCCACCCTTCACCCAGGGTAAAGGCTATTTCATGAGTTTTGTTGCTTTTCCTATAAAGTAGGAGGATTTATTTCTCTTAAATCTTACACAAAGGTGTACCCCTGGGGTGTTCCAGCTCTACGCACATATGAAACAGTAGTGTGTCATAATTGGTGGTGTCTTTGATAAGAAGAAATACAGCATTATAATCAACATAATTGGGTAAAAATGGTAGCAGTGTGAAACTGAGTCAGCCCAATTCAATTTGAATTTTGAAGTTTATTAATGACTAAAAATGAAAATATTATTAAAGAATAGTGATTTTTATTTGGGATTTCTCTTTCAAGATGAAAATTGAACTAGTGGAGTATTTAGCCTTAATGCATTAACTATATCCATAGCTGCAAAAAGTGATATTTTCTCAAAAATTTGAAATAGCTCATACTTTGCAGACAGGTTTCTCTTTAGTAGTTTTAATACTTTTTTTTTTTACAGTCTTAATTTTTTTTTAAATTCTAAGAACCATTACCTTGAAAATGAGAAACTTCTGCTAATTTAAATTAACATTATGTCTGTGCTAGATAGGCAAACAGATTCTTTCCTCCCCCCCACCCCCGCCGTGTAATTAAAACTTCTTCTTTCACTCAGTGTGATTGGGTCAGCTTAGGCCACATGCCTACCTTTGAACCAGTAATACTTGCCATGGAATGCCACGTGTTGGTCAGCTTTAGTTCAGGCTTTATTTATTAATTTATGGCCGTGTCGGGTCTTAGTTGCAGCACGTGGGATCTTTCGTTGTGGTGTGCGGGCTCTTCGTTGCGGTGCACAGGCTTCTCTCTAGTTGTGACGCATGGGCTCCAGAGCGTGTGGGCTCAGTAGTTGCAGCATGTGGGCTTAGTTGTCCCATGGCATGTGGGATCTTAGTTCCTGGACGAGAGATCAAACCGGCGTCCCCTGCCTTGCAAGACCGATTCTTAACCACTGGGCCACCAGGGAAGTCCCAGTTCAGGTTCTTAAAAACCCATCAAGGGGGATGAGATTGCCGTGACAAGCTTGAACCTAGAGTGGAGGTAGCACTCAATTCCAGGTTCTTGCATAAAGTTTGGGATTCTATTCAGAAGGAAGAAGAGGAGGGTGACTGCTGGAGAGGAACTAACAGCATCCTCTTTAGGACTTTATTACTTATATAAATCCTTTGTTTCACTCCCTTAAATGTCTTTGAAGAAATTACCATCTTCCAGATGATACTAAAAGCTCTTAATTGGTATGGACTTTTGGTGTGTGTCTCCTGCTATGGTATAATATCAGTACTGAACCGTTCTACTTTGATTTTGTTGATCCTAATAAATGTTGAACTTCACATATTATAAATTAAAAGGGAGTTGATATAAATATGTTTTAAAGATAAGCTGATAAATTTATATCATCTCTAATAGCAATAGATCCTTTCAGATTTTCTCAACTTAATATGAAAGAGCCATATTGAGCTTCTTAAAAAACTTGGTGCTTAGACTGTTTTAAGTAGTGTCTTACAGTGTATACTTAATTTTTTCTTAAAATGTCAGGTTAACAAAATCCTTGCACAGCAATTTCATCTTAAAAATGTCTGTCATAGACTTGTTCTAAATATTCAATAAATCACTAACTCTATAAAGCAGGGTACAAGTCAAAAAGAGGCAAAAAATTGCATCGGAGCACAGTCAAGATTAATTAGAACACAAACGAGAAGCAAGATGCTAGATAGAGATAAGCCGGTCAGCACACATAGGATAGGATGTAAGCGGGACAGACCACACTGCCTGCATCCTGTATCCTGTGGCATGCAGTGTCTATATGTCTTTTTCTCTCCTGCACCCTAACAGATTGATAATTTACTATCTATATTTAACATGTCTTACGAATTCTATGTTTCATAAGCTTCTTGCTTCCTCACACACAGATATAAGAGTTCTACTTATATCTCATAAGATATTTTAAAATTTACTGTGTGTGGTTAACATTTCTTACGAGTTTTATACATCTTGTTTTTCTAGACTTACACTGTAATTGAATATTCTCAAGCAATACATAAAGTGCACCTTGCAGAAATTCTTTATCAGTCAAGGTTTAATCAGAGAAGCAGACCACTAGGAGATACACATTTGAGAGATTTATTACAAAGCATTCTCCATACTCAGTTGTGGGAGTTGTTTAAACAGTCTGTGGTAGTTGTTTCTTCTATGTTTGGTGCTGTTACCCAGAGTCATCAAGGCAGAAAGTCAAGAAAGGAAGGTTGACATGAAGTAAAGGAAAGCCAGGACAAACAGGAACTTGTGAGGATTAGTGGAAACTGTGACCTCTCACTGTTTCCTGCTTTGATGATATAGGTATGGTATAGGTATCTTGTGAGAGAATATTATATCCTTCATCACGTAGCTCACCACGAATAATGCTTCTGGCCCAGGAGTAAGTCACAGAAGTTGAAGGAGAAGTTTGGCAAAAGTTGGCGCTGCTTATGAGGCCGGCTGCTACCTGTGCCAAATAGGCGAGCCAGCAGATAAGCAGAGACGTGCATGGACAGCAGTATCACCCCATGAGTGTGAAACATACATGGCTGCCACTTCACTTGCACTTTTCAGATCTTGCTGAAAATACCTTTTGTAGCCAACGTTAACTTTGAGCTATCTAGAGAAGAGAATTTTAAGAAAGGGCTCACCATTGTATATGCCTAGGAGTAAATACCCTCCTTTGAGAAGTTTAGCTCAGGATGATTTCTAAGTTTTCATTCAGTTTGGCTGTTCTTTGGTTTATAGGACTTTTCTACTTGTGAAGTATGATCTTACCAGTTTTTACGTGAAACATATTGAGTGAAATTTTCAATCTTTTGGCATTTTTTGAGCATTCTAAGCCCTATATTTTAGTTTGGGGCATATTGTTTTAAACATCATTCATTTCAATAAGTACTACTTAAGCAGCTACTGTAATTAGATTCTACACTATTAGATTCTATACTATTAGTAAAATGAATGACTAATTTTGAAAAGATACATTTTTAAGAGATTCTGGAGGGACAGTGTAACCTATGTATCTTGTTTGACAAAATCACCTTAAGGAATGCTGATCAAAATTTTATGTCTACATTTTTTGCCTTGACATCCAGTGTATGTTGTTAGTGGTTCAAGAAAATTCATCTACATTAAGGGGAAAAACCCTGTTAGTTCCAGATTATAAATAAAATTGATCTTTTTGCAGTGTTACTGCCAATTTTGGTTTTGAAGCAGCTTATTTCTTTTTGAGCCATCAGCTATGGTGGATTGTATTAAATTTAACCACTAAGTTTTCTCAGTGATCTTTACCTTCCTATTCTGTGCTATGACAATATTTCCTTGGGAATTTCCCTAAATAATGTCTTTCTTATCATTGTGACTGATCTAATAATGTACTGCAACACAGAAATTCTATCAGTAAATAATTTACTATCCTTCAGTGTTCCTTTAGAGCAATTTTTTTTTTTTTTTTGACAGTGGCTCTTTGGACATATTGGACCAGGTATTTCTTTATTGCTGGGAACTGTCTTGTGCATTTTAGGATGTTTTGCAGCATCCCTAATCTCTGCCAGCTAGGTACCAATCATACCTTCCAAATTGTGACAACTAAAAATATTTTCTCAACTTTTTTCAGCATCGGTGTTTTATTCTGTAATTTATATTAACTCATTAGAGATGCCTGTTTAAAAGTGTTTACCTAGGATTTTAGAAGGGAGTTTAAAATATGAACATATTATTTGGAGTAGTTATCTTGGGGCTACTATTTCAGAATGTAACTGTGCTGGAATTGTTGTATAAAGGGTAAAGTACCCCATATCAAAACCTTTTGATCACACATATAATATTAAACAATGATAGTATTGTCTTCATTGTTATAGTATTATGGCCATTCATAGAGAACATACAGTACTAGTCAGGGGCCAGTGATGGAGTTTGTGTATGTTTAATCAATTTTTTATTTGAAGGATGGGGCTTGGGAAGAGAAAGGAGAATTAAATCTTGGGAATTTAATCAAGTACTGAGTAAACAATCAGAGAACAGGATTTATCTTTCTTAACATCACTTAAGATACTTGTTTCTTACCCCTGGACACAAGCTCCTGCATTAGTTCTCCTTTGGTCATTTCCTCTTTCTTCCCTTACTCCTACCCTCAGTCTGAATTCATTGTATCTCCTAAGTGTTCCCTCCTTTATCCCTTCATTTTTAATATCCAAGTATTAGCACCTGTATTTTAATTTTTGATTGTCTCCTACCTTTTAAGCTGTGGGAAAATGGAGTGCTGGGTTGAAGAGTGAAGGCATTAGAAGGAAATCATAGTGATACAAGGTTCTACCTTACGTTAATGATCCTAGTCATTGTCTTTAAACAGAATGGAAACCATCAATATCTTGTCTTTTAATGGCTTTTAAGAGAATCTTAAAAAAAAGAGAAAGGGTTGTGGGGCTGTGGCCTCCCTTCCCCTCCTCCCCCCCTCCCTTGGACCCCTATCCCTGGAGCCCTTTGTTAAAAAAGAATAATAAAAGGATTAAAAAAAAAAAAAAGAATCACCAGGTTCCCATGGTAATTGACTAAAAGCCACTAGTCAGAAATTTCTTTTTTTCCCCTTGTCTTAAGAAGCAGTTTAGGACTAGTTTAGTCCTTTATAGAATTATAGTATTAGACAGAGTTCAATCTCTTAAAGAAAATTCATGTTATTCATGGTAAGGATTGTTCCTTCACTTTTCAGCTTAAAGCATTAAAAATGCTTTCCTTCAGTTTCTTTAGTCGTAGATAATTTTATTGCACATCCATTGAACTTCCTCTAATTTTTGTATCCTTTTCAGAATAAAGATAGATGGTACCATTAAGCTCTTATTTGTCTAGTTTGGGACAGAAGATAATAAGGCCTAGAGAAGAAAAATTAACTTAAGTGAAAAGTGCTGACAATTTACTTAGCTGTTTTTGTTTGTTTGTTTGTTTACAGGACCATGGATTGGTCCTGTAAAGTGCTTAGAAAACCTTACTTTGGGGATCAACTTTGTTCATTTTTTTCCCCTGTTTTATTGAGAAATATTTGACATACATCACTGTATAAGTTTAAGGAGTACAGCATGATTTAGCATGTGTTGTGAAATGATTACCACAATAGGATTTTAGCTGAACCTATTGTCGTAATCAACTTTGTTGATTTTATGCATTGCAAGCTAGTCATTTACCGTAGTAGCTACTACAGTGAGAGCTAAATAACAATAAAACTGTCAGACTATGTAGCAACATTATTTGAATCTTGCAGTTTATAGCTTTAGGGCAGCTAAGACTCTTTTATGGGGAACTTCTCTGTTTTAATAGACTATGTTCTCATTAGCATACATGACACTAGTAGTTATACGGGTGTAGCTGGAGAGCGTGCCCATCAGTTTCACACCAATCACCTTGGGGAAATTCAACTTCAGTGGAGTCCCAAACATGCCATCCACAGCTTCAGCACCTCCAAATCCAGTGCACATGCCCCACAGGTCACCACTAGGGCATGTGAGAGTAAGTGCCAATCAGACGGATCCCAGGGTATGCGATTTTCCAAAGTGATACAGTGAATAATTCCAGATCCAGGCCTCCAGAAGCCCATCCTGTATATACTTGGAAGCTGTGGTTGCCAGGAATTTGTACAGTTTTTGGTTTATGTCCTTGGACTGGTGTAGATCTTTGTCTCTCTTCAGCTGGGCCTTGATTAGGTGGTCACAGTGAATGGTGGATGATATGGTACTTTT
Organism: Balaenoptera musculus; assembly: GCF_009873245.2. Classification (NCBI taxonomy): domain Eukaryota; kingdom Metazoa; phylum Chordata; class Mammalia; order Artiodactyla; family Balaenopteridae; genus Balaenoptera; species Balaenoptera musculus. The sequence continues at coordinate 37,438,342 of NC_045801.1, read as the reverse complement.
TGGCACCCCACTGCTGATGAACCATATGGGCCATGACATTCTGCCTGGCTGTGCAGTTGGGCTGCAGCCGTAGATATATCTTGCCCAGCTCAATCTCCTGGTTGACTGATCTCAGATTTCCATACACAATCTTCTTGAGAGGATCAGGGGCTGGTTCAGTCATTTGTAAACGGTGTTAATGTTTTTCTCTAGGAGGTCAGAGTGGATGTAGTCACTGGTCTCAAATTGGCTCATGTCCCCCCCCTTAGCCTATTGGCTGATGCCACATGGCAACAACTGCACACCCTAGGGCTTTCTGCACCTGGGTCACTAATAGGCATTATTTTGTGGAATGACAAGAGATGAGGTCATATCTTACAAAAAGATTTTTAAAAAATTTAAGTTTTCAAGTTCCAGGAAAATCTGTATTTGGACTTTATTTGAAACTTTATTGAACTTGTCTGTATTTTATCTTATGTTTATGTGAGTGAGTGTTTGGTCGTCTGTTTTATCATACCCTATGCATATAATTTTAATATATTTTATATCTTGTTTGTATTTTAATTCACTGGCTAGGACTTTCAGCATTGGAAGTGGTGGGTCAGCATCTTCTGTTTCATGATTTTTAAAAAAAAATCCTAATGTTTCCCCAATAAGTGTGATATATGACTATATTAAGTATGATGCGATGCTAAATATATATCTTGCAGATATCTTAATAGATTGAGAAATTTCTATTAAACTATATGTGCAGCCCTACAACAAACCCATCTTAGTCATGCATTTTTAAAAATTTTTACTAAATGATAGTGTATTTCAAATTTTGTGAGAGGTAGCTAAAACAGTGCTTAGAAATTTAATTTATATTCCCAAATAATTATACAAGCGGTTATGAAGAGTGTGTTTGTGTGTGTGTATAAAATAAATTGATAACAACTTAAAAAAATTTTTTTCTGGAAGATTTTGTAAAAGATTGGAATGATCTTTAAAAGTTTTGTGGAATTTTCCTTAGAACTTTTCGGTCCTGCCCCTCCCTCCCTCTTTTCTTCTCACCCATCTTACCTTTCCTCCCTCCTTCCTTTATTTTTTGTCTTCTTTTCTTTGTGCTTTTTCCTTTCTACCATTGTAGGCTCCCTTCCTCCTTTCCTTCCTCCTCTTTCCTCCTCTTCTTTGTTCTTTTAAAAATAATTTTAAACTACTGTTTCAGTTCCTCTAGTAGGTTTAGAATATTCATATTTCCTACTTTCTGTTGAGTTAGTTTTGATAAGTTTATTTTTTCTAGGAGGCCACCTAGAAAGTTTTGCCCTATTTAACTTATCATTATTTCAAACTTGAATGATGGTTTATATGGGTATAAAATTTTGCCTTGATACTTTCTTTTTTCATTTCAGAAGTTTGCTGTTAATCTAATTGTTACTCCATTTTAGGTAATATGTCTATTCTTTCTACTTTCTTTTGTATCTTTTGGTTACAGTTACTTTATGTAATTTAAGCCCAATTCATTAGCTGTGGTTTTCATTTTATCTTACTGGGGAATCATTTTGCTTCCTGAATCTGAAATTCTGTATCTTTCAGCAACCTGGAAAATTTTCCACTGTTATTTCCTTGAATATTGCTCTCTCCTTCTTCTTGCTTTCTGAAACTTTGATAAAACCATAGATAAAAAAATAACATATGCTGGATAGTATTATTCTATCATTCTTGTCTCTATACCCCTCTTTCATATTTTAGTCTCTTTTGTAACTTGTGTTACATTCTGAGTAATTTCTTTTGGTATCTTTTCAGGTTCACTAATTCTTTTTTATGTGATAATCTGCTAGTTAACTTACCAACTGTGTTACAATTTCAGTGAATACAGTTTTTTAAAAATTCATTTTGAACTCTTTCAGTTCTCTAGTCTTTTTTATTGTAATTGGTTCTTAAATTTTGCATTCCATCTTTTGTTCTTTAATTAATTCAAACATTATTATACTGTAATCTACATTTAATAATGCTGTTATGTAAAGTTTTTTCAGGTCTGTTTCTGCTGTTTTCTTTTGATCCTAGATCATGATAGCTTATTTTCTCATTTTTGTAATTTTGAATTATTAGCCCATGTTTGATAGTGCATTATCTAAGTGAGTATTTTGTAACCTGTGTTGAGCATGTATGTCTTTTAACAGTTTTTGTTTATTTCCTACCAGATTTTGCCAATCCAATTCGTTTTTATTTTAATGTCTTTGTGCTTTTTCTGGTTATGCAGATAATGTAAAATTGATCCTCTAATTCACTGGGCTTTTAAAAAATTATGCCAGATTTTATTTTGCAGTGTATGTTTAGTAATATGTGTTGAAGGACCTTTATAATACCCTTAGTTTATAGGAATTCCCTTATAATTCCCCTTATTATTTTTTCCTATATATTTAGACATGCTAAAAGGTGTAACAGTTTATTTCACAAGAACATCCATAAACCCTTCTTTCAACTGATAATGTAGTTAAAGCTCCCTCTGTATTTTTCCTTTTTCTCATTTCCCTTCTCCAAACCAAGAGTTGGTCACTATCTTGAACCTGGCGTTTATTGTTACTGTGCATATATTCATACTTTTGGTATGTTTGTATGTATGCATATTTCATTCAACAATACATATAGTATTCTTTTGCATAATATTAGCATTATATAAGTGGTATTGTGGTAGATTATAAAAATTGATATAAATTTCTCTTCTCCCTGTGACTCTTTTTTTTTTTTTTATAAATTTATTTATTTATTTTTACTTTTGGCTGTTTGGGTCTTTGTTGCTGCACGCGGGCTTTTCTCTGGTTGCGGCGAGCGGGGGCTACTCTTTGTTGCGGTGCGTGGGCTTCTCATTGCGGTGGGTTCTCTTGTTGCGGAGCACAGGCTCTAGGTGCGTAGGCTTCAGTAGTTGTGGCACGTGGGCTCAGTAGTTGTGGCTTGCAGGCTCTAGAGCACAGGCTCAGTAGTTGTGGCGCACGGGCTTAGTTGCTCCGCGGCATGTGGGATCTTCCCGGACCAGGGATTGAACCCGTGTCCCCTGCATTGGCAGGCAGATTCTTAACCACTGCGCCACCAGGGAAGCCCTCCCTGTGACTCTTGCAAGTGTCACACATGTAGTCGGTCCATCTCTGATTTAGCTGGTGCATGTGATTTGCTATGACCAAAAGGACATTAGCAAACATGACGAAGAGATTTGAAAAAACACTTGCATTTTGAAACTTGCTTTCCTGCTACATTTGGAACCCTGAGAAACTTGTGAACAAGTTTGATCAAGAATATGAGATACCATGTTGAGGAGAGCCAAGGTGCTGTACCCTGCAGGCAATCAGCCTCTTTCTGACCTGGCAACTGACTGCGGATGTCAGAGTCAGCCTCAACTGAGATCAATCAAGGCTACCAGGAGGACCTTCCAGCTAGGGCCACCCCAAGTGGGTGACCTGCAGAATAAGAAGCCAAATAAATGTTAGTTGTTTTGGGGTGGTGTGTTATCTCGCAAAAGTTAGCTGCCACAGGTATCATTCCATTTGTATTCTTTCTCCAGCTTCATTTTATTACTCAACTTATGATGCATGTATCACAGCTTGTGTAACTGTAGTTCATCATTTTCTCTGCTTATATTATTACATTATATGAATGTACCACAGTGTTTTCATTTTTTTAGTAATTATTTGTTGGCATTTAAAAAATTATTACAAATAATGCTCTCCTGAGTATTCTTGTGCATGTCTCCTTGTTTACATGTGCAATAATTTCAATAATTGTTTAAGTTTTAGGTCTAATTTTTAAAACAAACCCTCAGTTTATAAGTTAGGAAATATTGTTCAGAACTTGCCCCTGTTCATTTCAGTAAGTTTGGATTGACTGAACTGATGTTATTGCCTATACCAGATAATTGTCATTTTATCTTTATAATCTGCTGGCTGACTATGGTCCAACTTGAACCATAATACCTCTGAAGTGCATGTCACAAGATTTCTCCATGTGGTACTAAGATTAATTTTATGGCCTATGTGGTTTTTTTCCCTCAGCTTTATATAATTAACAAATAAATGGTCTTATATTTTTAAGTTGCTAACAAAATAAACTCTGTTTCTAGCCCATGTTTAGCACATCACATTTCTGATTATATATGAAATCAAGACTGCTAAATAAAGCGATCATGGAAATAAACTTTTTCAGATGACATGCAGAAGTTATTTGTTTTACCTCTGCAATGCTAAACACCATAGACATAAATTAGATGATGCTATTTCCCCTGTGGAACCATTTAAAACAGCTCTCTATTCTAAAAGTCAAATATGGTGATTCTGATCAGAGAACTAGGCTTGGCATTAACATTTTAAAATTTGATTTAAATGACGTAAGAATGGTCATATCATTTTATCTTCATAGAATAATAAAGTGCAGTCATCATGATCCATTACTTGTAGTGAGGAAGCGCCTTTAAAAGTATTCATTTTTCAGTTATTCACAGAATGATTTGAATGTTTTGTTTTTAAGTGTAAATTATTTTTATTTATCCTATAAATTTAGTGATAAAATGTTAATATATAGTTTATATATTTGAAATGCAGACAAAGTTGAATTAGAGGAGTTTTTTCACAGCATGAAAACTTTCTGCCAAATGCCCATCTTTGAGTGTTACTTTGAGAAAATTTGCAACTCTCAGAAGGTTTCCAGTTTTTCATACCTAAAATAGACTATTTTCTGCCTCATGGAAAGGAAAATAGAAGTTTATTTTTAAGGGAGGTGGGACGCTTTTCATATTTGAAAATAGCATGTTTTTAAAATTTCTTCCTCTTACTACTTAGTCTAATAGTTCCTTGTTGGAGGTATAACTCAGTAGCTCTTATAAATATATCTAGCACAAATCTAAAATCTATAGTGGAGAAAGCCAAATCCAGAACAATATGTATTACATGATTAAAGTTGCCAGATAAAATATAGGATGTCAAGTTAAATTTGAACTTCAGGTAAACACCAGATAATGTTTGGTACATACTTATATGAAAAGAAATTCATTGTTCATTTGAAATTGAAATTTAGCTAGGTAGCCTGTATTTTTATTTGCTAAATCTGGCAGCCCTAAATATGATACAATTTTTATAAAAAGTATAATTGTAGATACATACTTTACTATAATTCTAGAAAAGAGTCTTGAAGAATACATAACAGAATAGTAATGGTTGTTATTTCTGGTGACTGGAGGGGAGGAGGGAAGATTTTGAATTCTCTCTTTATACTCTGTATTGCTTTAATACATTGCAGCATACATGTATTTTTTAATACTTGTTTAACAAATTTTGATTGAAGTTGTAAAGATACAGTGGATTGGAAAAAAACAGTTGATACTTACCCTCATAGAGCTTATAAGTTGGAGGGACAAGTAATCACACAAATAAATATAAAATTGAAATTGCAGTAGTCTCACAGAAGAAAGAATTATTAACGTTATGAGATTATACAGTAGGAAAATTGACTTGGTTTGGAAAATAAGTGAAAACATTCTTGAAGTGAAGTTTGAATTTAGCTGTGAAAGAGTGTAGGCATTAACTAGGTGAAGAGACTAGATTTTCTGTGTTTTTTTCTTTCTTTTTTTTTTTTTTTTTAAAGACTACTCTCATTCTTTATTCAGAATGTCAAATCTGGGAGGACGGCTTATATGAGCTTTAGTGTAGTCCTGTTTCAAACTATACAGGTACTCTATCATTTCAATCCAGATCGTGCAATTTTATATTTTCCAAAATTAAAGATTATATGTATAAAAAAGTATCCATATAAAACATATGTACATATGTATCCCCATATGCATACATAGTTGAATATATACCCATATATATTATTGCTCATATATCTTTCAAATTTGTTAATAATAAGAATATTATCTTTTAGGATTTTTTGTAAACATCTTTATTGGAGTATTATTGCTTTACAATGGTGTGTTAGTTTCTGCTTTATAACAAAGTGAATCAGCTATACATATACATATATCCTCATATCTCCTCCCTCTTGCGTCTCCCTCCCATCCTCCCTATCCCATCCCTCTAGGTGGTCACAAAGCACTGAGCTGATCTCCCTGTGCTATGCAGCTGCTTCCCACTAGCTGTCTGTTCTACATTTGGTAATGTATATGTGTCCATGCCACTCTCTCTCACTTCGTCCAGCTTACCCTTCCCCCTCCCCGTGTCCTCAAGTCCATTCTCTAAGTCTGCGTCTTTATTCCTGTGCTACACCTAGGTTCTTCAGAACCTTTTTTGTTTTTAGATTCCGTATATATGTGTTAGCATATGGTATTTGTTTTTCTCTTTCTGACTTACTTTACTCTGTATGACAGACTCTATGTCCATCCACCTCACTACAAATAACTCAATTTCATTTCTTTTTATGGCTGAGTAATATTCCATTGTATATATGTGCCACATCTTCTTTATCCGTTCATCTGTCGATGGACACTTAGGTTGCTTCCATGTCCTGGCTGTTGTAAACAGTGCTGCAATGAACATTGTGGTACATGACTCTTTTTGAATTATGGTTTTCTCAGGGTATATGCCCAGTAGTGGGATTGCTGGGTCGTATTGTAGTTCTATTTTTAGTTTTTAAAGGAACCTCCATACTGTTCTCTGTAGTGGCTGTATCAATTTACATTCCCACCAACAGTGCAAGAGGGTTCCTTTTTCTCCAGACCCTCTCCAGCATTTACAGTTTGTAGATTTTTTGATGATGGCCATTCTGACTGGTGTGAGGTGATACCTCATGGCAGTTTTGATTTGCATTTCTCTATTGATTAGTGATGTTGAACATCCTTTCATGTGTTTGTTGGCAATCTGTATATCTTCTTTGGAGAAATGTCTATTTAGGTATTCTGCCCATTTTTGATTTGGGTTGTTTGTTTTTTTGATGTTGAGCTGCATGAGCTGCTTGTAAATTTTGGAGATTAATCCTTTGTCAGTTGCTTCATTTGCAAATATTTTCTCCCATTCTGAGGGTTGTCTTTTTGTCTTGTTTGTGGTTTCCTTTGCTGTGCAAAAGCTTTTAAGTTTCATTAGGTCCCATTCTGAGGGTTTTCTTTTTGTCTTGTTTGTGGTTTCCTTTGCTGTGCAAAAGCTTTTAAGTTTCATTAGGTCCCATTTGTTTATTTTTGTTTTTATTTCCATTTGTCTAGGAGGTGGGTCAAAAAGGATCTTGCTGTGATTTACGTCATAGAGTGTTCTGCCTATGTTTTCCTCTAAGAGTTTGATAGTGTCTGGCCTTACATTTAGGTCTTTAATCCATTTTGAGTTTATTTTTGTGTATGGTGTTAGGGAGTGTTCTAATTTCATTCTTTTATATGTAGCTGTCCAGTTTTCCCAGTACCACTTTTTGAAGAGGCTGTCTTTCCTCCATTGTATATTCTTGCCTCCTTTATGAAAAATAAGGTGACCATATTCTGGGCTTTCTATACTGTTCCATTGATCTGTCTTTCTGTTTCGTGCCAGTAGCATACTGTCTTGATTACTGTAGCTTTGTAGTATAGTTAGAAGTCTGGGAGCCTGATTCCTCCAACTCTGTTTTTCTTTGTCAAGATTGCTTTGGCTATTTGGGATCTTTTGTGTTTCCATACAAATTGTGAAATATTTTGCTCTGGTCCTATGGAAAATCACTTTTCTGAAAGTGATTGAACATATTTCCAAATAAGTCCTGGATTCCATATCCTTGAGGAAGGCTCCTTAATAATTTGTGGCAGTTAAAACAATTATGAAAAACAAGAAAAGATCTTTGAAATGTACACTGTGTTATCATATAATATTATCTTTGGTTTTATGTGACTGTTTTTTTCATTCTATTGAAAAAAACTTTTATAGCATATAGGTCTGTCACTTATAATTGATTAAATATGATTATATCGATTTCCAAAATTATCAGATTCATGATTAAGAAAATAACCTGCTATATTACCCCTGTTTGTATGAGAAAATGAGATTTAAGTCATTTCAACTTAGTTTTATTTTCTAATGAACATGCCATAACAATGAAGAATTTTTGTTTAGAGGACTAGATATAGCAACACATTGCTTTCTGAGACTTCGATAGTGTTAGGAAACATTTGGTTAAGCTGAAAAATGAGTTTTAATTTTTACTATTAATAATTGAGAACTTACAACTTTGGGGTAAAATCATTATTGTGAGCTTGTTACTCCAGGCCCTCTTTTCATTATATTTCAAAGTCTGTGCTTTCTAAACAATAGAGAAGAAATATCCCAGGATACAAAGAAATGAAACTTAAACTAAAATTGTGTATTTCGTCAGATTCCATAGAGTGGTTTTAATTTTCATAGACGTTTTTAGTGTGTTCACATGCTAGGAATTTGAATATCTTTAAATATTTATTTCAAACTGCATAAAAATTTGCATGCGTCCAGAAAGCATGTCAAAATTGGATTTTTAAATGAAAATTGCCTATTATAGTCTACGTAATCTTTAGAGTTTTCTTATATGGGACAAATCACAGATCTGTTTATTTGTGGAGATGTCTTTTTAGTTGCCTCTGTCCAGAATCAAAACTTTTTAATGTATTAATATCAAGAACGTTGAATTCAGGCAATATCAGTGGTCTTTTGAGACATGCATCCAGTTCTGATTGAGTAGTATCCAAAGTGGACTTTTAGGCTAGGCAGAGGGAAAAGAACAGAACAAAGAAAGGAAAAAATGACCAATCATGGGAGAAGCAAAGTTGAGAGTGAACAGTGGAGAATGCTACCCAGTTCTTCTAGAGTAGAGCCTCTGAAAGAGAGCAAGGAGTTTTATCAGAATTTCCTCTCCATTGCTGTTATTCGTTGGAGAGTGTAATTTCCTTCAGGTAGTTGGGGTAGAGAAAAGGTTAAGAGCTGCTTGACTACTTTAGCTCTAATTGGTGTCTCTGCTTCCAAGCTTGCTCTTCTATATTCTTTACATCACAACGATTGATTTTTTTCCCCTTTAATATAAATAAATTTATGTTATTCCCCACCCTCTTTTTTTTTTTTTTTTTTTTTTTTGCCTGCGTTGGGTCTTTGTTGCTGCGCAGGCTTTCTCTAGTTGTGGCAAGCGGTGGCCACCCTTCTTTGTGGTGCGCGGCTTCTCATTTCGATGGCTTCTCTTGCTGCGGAGCACGGGCTCTAGGTGCGTGGGCTTCAGTAGTTTCAGCATGTGGGCAGGCTCAGTAGTTGTGGCTCGTGAGCTCTAGAGTGCAGGCTCAGTAGTTGTGGCGCACGGGCTCAGCTGCTCCGCGACATGTGGGATCTTCCTGGACCAGGGATTGAACCTGTGTTCCCTGCATTGGCAAGCAGACTCTTAACCACTGCGCCACCAGGGAAGTCCCTCCCCACCCCCTTTTATCACATTGAGAACAGAAAATTCCAACTGCTTATTCTAACTTAAAAATCCCCTACCTACCTCTCTGACCTAATCTGTCTCTGTTCCTTTTTCACTATGTTTTGGCTACACTGCCTTTATGTTTCTGTTTAGGGCTGTTCTAGCTGTGCCTTCTGTTTGGAATTGTGGTCTTACTGCTTTGTATTTGGCTGGCTCTGTGTCAGCTTACAGGTCAGTTTCATAGAGAGGTATTCATGACCACCCAATATTAAGGAGTCACCCATTCATTTTTTTCCCTATTACTGTATTATAATTCTCTGAATTATACTTATCACTATTTCATGTTTTCTTGTGTTCTTGCCTTTTGTTTATTTCTCTATTAACTACTGCATCTTTAGTGTCTAGAATGGTGCTTGGCATATAGTTGGTGCCTAATAAGTATTTGTTGGGTGGAGGAATGTATGAATCATTGCTCTGGGACTGGATATACTATCCATATAATATCCGTGTGTCTCGTCCAAGTAATACTGTCCATAATTTTCAGGACCTTTACTTGCTTGCAGTGTAAGTTTTATTGTAATGAAAATAGAAACCAAATAGTAACAGTGAAAAAGAATTTTCAGGTTGAAGTCTGGAAAACTGGCTTTGAATCTTAGCACTTTCAGGTTTAATATAAATTAGGTGTAGTCACTATACTTCTGTGACTGTGTTCCTTCTCCTATAATGTAACTTCTCATAGGGTTGTTCTGAGGTTTAAATGAAGCAGTATATTTAGGAGTTTTTTATGAAGCACTACACAGATTATTTTAAATTCTCCCTTATTCCCCCCTCCCCCACAAAGAATTCAAATAACTTTACCTACTTTTAATGATAAAGTAATTTTAAAATGAGCTTTAGTTTTATATTACAATTTTACTACATGTACTGTGTAAAGATATGACTTAAATAGCTTAGAGAATCTCTAATATTGCTTTTGAATATTTTATGAATTGCAAACTGGTGACTTAATAATTTCTTTGACGTTTTCCCCATTAGTTCTTTCATTCCTGTCTCTCTTCCTTTCCTTTCTGTCACGATCAGCCAATTTCCTTTTGATTGGTTCTTCATATAATTTGAAATCCGGTTTCTTTATGCTTTCTGAAATATTTATTATAGAATATGTCATTAACTAGCTAGAAACATGGATTTGTTTCTTCATCTCCAGGCCTTGAGGACTATTTGGGGAAGTATAAAGCCCATTCAGCTTTTCTCTGTTAACGTTTTCTATGCAAAAACACTACCTTGATCAACTACTGAGCACAATTTGCGCTTTTCTGCATTGATACTTTCACTCATATATTAAAATGCTCAGGATGTTCTCTCTTCCTCCTTCTCACCTGTCCAAACCTCTCTCTCCATAAATAATCAGTTAAAATCTACCTCTTCTCTAGTGATATTCCCAATCTGCTCTATCTGAAGCGATTGCTATTTTTTAAAAACCTTATGTTAGCTATTGTTTGTAATTAATCATATTTTACCCTTTCTGATACCTTATTTTGTTTTCTTTAGTCATTGGTAATTAACCACATTACTTTTTTACTCTCTTATTTTGTGTTTTTTAAGTGTCATTTGTTTTCCTATTGAGATTTGAAGTTCTTTGAGGTCCCTTTCCATAGGGTCTGCTGTAGCATTTTTTTTTTTCATTTTATGTGCTTAATAAAAGTTTTTTGTTTTTGTTTTTACTCTTCATTAAACAGCCATTTATTTTATTCCCAAAGGAAATAGTTTTGTATTTTATGAGTGGCAATATTGTGAAGTGGTTAAGTGGCAGATTTATTGTAGCCACATTGCTTAGATTCTAATCCCAGCTTTACCACTTAATAGTTGTAGGACCTTGGGAAGGTCACTCAACCCCTCTGTGCTGCAGCTTTCTAATCTGTAATGAAGAAAATAAGAATACCTTTTAGGATTGTTGTGTGGCTTAACTGAGAAAATAAATGTAAAATGCTTAACACATTGCTTGGCACATAGTTGCCACTTAGCGCACACTAGCTGTCCTCATCGATATTAGCATGATTCTTTTATGGAATAATGAAAAAGAGGCTTTGAAGTCTGATAGTCCTTTTATGACCTTGGGCAACTTTCTTTACCTCCCGAAAACGCAGTTTGGGCAGTGGGCATTATTTATTTGTTTTATGTGTGTGTGTATGTATATATCTATTCACTTCATATATGTGCCCAGTGCATATATATTTATGTTATAGTAACTCTCTCTAGCAACTCCCTTTTTCTCCATTCTGAATTGCAATTGTATTTCTGGAGCCAGGCTATTGCTTTCCTCCCTCTCTCCCACCCTTCTGCCCCTTTTCCCTCCCTCCCTCCCTTCCACCCTTCCTTTCATCCTTCCATCCTCCCTTCCATCTTTCCATCCAGCTGTGTGTTTGTCTGACTAAAAGCAACTCAAGGAAGGATGACTCTAGCAGTTGGTTTAGTGTTTTTAGAACCTGAATTGTGGGAAACCATAACATTTTTTTCTAGGAGTCCATTACATTAAGAAGATGAGTAAGTATACAGAAATGAGTGAAAGTATTAATTTGGGAAACAGATTTTGGCCGTATGAATATGGGTTTCAAAATACTGGACTGTTTTATTATCACTTGTACCAGTGTCCCACATAAGAACCCTACTGATAAAGAAATCTTGGCTTGTGCATGACAGTAGTTCATTTATTGAGTGTAAAGTACTAATTTCATCTGACAGTAGTGTAAAGGTAGTTAGTTGCTTAGAGGGTTACCTTCTTTTCATGTAAAATATTGTAACTAAATGAGAAGAATGTTAATGCAAACCAAATGTTAACTCTAGAGGATTATAAATTCAAAAATTTTTTTCTACAATGAACAGTAAAAAGCTTCTAAATTGTTGATGGTTTGCTTTTCTCTTAGACCAGAGAATGTTGTAGTCAGGCATCCACCTTGTGGGTTGCAAGAGCATCACCTTAGGCCACATCTGGACTAGCCACAGTGGTCTATCCAGCCAGTTATGAGAGGATATTAGCACCACCTTGTGGTGCTTGCTATACCGTGCCATTTACTTTTGGTGCCCTGTCATTACATGGGTCTTGATAATCAGGAAAGGATAAGTAAGGAGGACATCAGTTTGGCAGTTATCTTTCCAAAGCAAATACACGTTCTCGTCACTGGATACTTACTATCGAACCTTTAACACCCCCATAAGATTTTTAATTTGAGATCTTGCTGATTGTGGTAATAATTGATTTAAGTGCTTCAAATTCTTAGGCATATGTAACAAGATAGCTTTTAAAGTGTGTAAGAGTAATATTTAAGATTACTCTGATCTTTATTTTAGGAATAAGTGTTTAAGTATGGTGTATTTGTTGAATTTTGTCTTGATTGCTGTTGTAACATATAGTATATAAACTGACTTTAAAAATATAGTTCTTGGCAAATTAAAATATATTTTTACAATTTCTTGAATAAAATTTTATAGTCATGAAATAACATTGATTTTTAAAAGCAACATTTTCATAACAGAATATTTTCTCCCAAGGATTTATTTTATACTTTTTTATTTTGAACAATTGGATCCCTAATATTATTCTCTGTTAAAATATTTTTAGGTTTTTCTAACTTGGCTGGAAAGCAAAATGTATCAGTTATATTCAGTGTAATTCCTAAAAAAAAAAAATGCTAAGGATGATGGACAAATATAAAGGATAGGAAGCACAGTAATGTGGGTATCATAATGAAGACATTTTGTGTTTTAAACAGTAAAGGAACATATACTACATATACTGAGTCCTCCGGATAATTTTAAAATATACACTTTTTTAAAAAAATGTAAATTTCCAAAGTTGACTGTATTGCTCAACCTTGAATATTTGTAATAAAAGTAAAGAACAGTTTAAGTGTAGACTTAAATAGAAAGTATCTAGTTTAATACATGGGTTAACCACTTAGCAGTTATGCAGTAAGCAGTGTGCTCATTCCAACTGAAAAGTAGGGCTGCTAGGTTATGAATCAGTGTGCAATCAAAGTCACGCGTTAGTGTTACTTGATTACAAGGGAAAATCACTGTTTTATTCTTTCAAAACATTATGTTGTAGACTTGAAGATATTATAACTAAGACAAGGATGACTTCTTAATATAACTTTATATTATTTTCTTTTTTTTTGAATACCAACTTTACTTTTTCAAATAAGGAAAAAAATTTTTAAGTTACTATTTAGAATCACCTTCATTCAGAAAACAAAATGCTAAAATGTTAACATTTTAAGAATAGGAAAGGTATAATTTGAGAATAAAGATATGTATTGTGTTCTAATTATCCTTTTCTCCTGGATTTATGCCTACTTGAGTATGATCTAATGGCAAGATCAAAAGGTGGTATAAATAAGTCTATTATATAAGTTGGAAAATTGAGATAATTGTGGTACCACTGACAGAAACAAGGAAACTAACAGTGGGAGCCAATTTTGTTTGTTTAGTTTTTAGCCACTTTCAAAAGGTTTCCTTGGCTATTGTCCCTTCCTCCCAGGGACATTGGTTTTGGTTTCTATAGAGTATTCATTACTTCATCATTATCCACATCACTGTGGAAAATTATTTTCTTTTGAGGTAGATCATTATTTCCAATTCTTTTACTCTCTGTACTCTTATTTCAGGCAGTTGTTTATGCCCACAGGCTTTGGGGGAGATAGTACTGGGATTGATTTACTATCTATAGTAAACTTGAACAAGTTACCACCACTCATTGATCATCAGTTTCCTCATCCATATAATGAAGATGATAATACCTGGCATATAGTAGTAAGTGCTTGGCAAGTGATGGCTATTACCTGGTATTATTATCAGAGGTGGACTTCAGGGTGATCTTACCAGAGTCTTACTGGGAAATCCATTTGACACTCACGGTGTTATAAGGAACGGATAGGCGTTCAGTGCCTCTCAGTATTGAGGCTCGGAGCCATACCTCTCATACCTTGTCTCATATCAAGGGTTGGCAAACTTTTTATAAAAGACCACATAATAAACATTTTAGACTTTGCAGACCATAGGTCTCTGTTTCAGTTACTCAATTTTGCTGTTGTAGTAGGAAAGCAGCTGGAGACAATATGTAAATGAATGTGGCTGTGTCCCAATCAAACTTTATTTATAGACACAAATATGAATTTAATATAATTTTTATATAATATTATTCTTTTGAACTTTTTCAACTTTTAAAAAGTGTAAAAACCTTTCTTAGTTTATAATCTGTACAAAAGCAGGTAGGCTGATTTTGGCTTGCAGGCTGTATTTGCTGACCCTTCCTTAGAGTAGAAACACATGGGGGCAGGATAGCAGGTAGTCTCTAAAGCAGGATATCAGAGAATCATCTCTCATAAATGAGGAATATCAGTTATACTTCTGGTGCAACTGTAAAGCACTCTGATCCTAATTAAGATAACTTTTGGTGAATAATATCATCCAGGATTGTCAGTCTTTTGCATCCTTGTGTTATTAGATAAATGAGGTTTTTGCCCACCGGGTTCCTAATGTGCAGAATTATCCTACTCAGATATTAGTAGTTAGGGACAGAGTAATTCTCTGTCAGCTGTCATGAAGACATAGACAAATGGACGAAAACGTGTGCTATTTGGTATGGCTCCCTTTAGGCATATATACATGTTAGTGTCCTCTAGGACCTCCTATGAAGGCTGGTTTAAGGTACACCTCACTATTTGTCTACGATTTTGACTCTACTAGATTTTCATTTCTTTAATGTACCTGTCAGAGAGCACTGCATCCCCTCCCCCGTAGGATGCTGAGTTTTTCTTCCCTTACGTCTGTCTCTTGGAAGACTACTGTTTTGTAGGATTGGTTACCTTAGCCAGATAATTCAACAAGATTTTGGTGCTGGCAAATAACATGTCTAGTTCTATGAAATCTAAAGACAGAACTATTTTTAGTTCTTCATCTAATTTCATCCCAAAGATATGATAATGATGATGGTGATGATAATGATGATTGCAGCAACTATCACTTTTTAAATTTCTGTGTAACAGGCATTTTATAAACATTTTCTCATTCAGTCTTCATTACAGCCCTATAAATTGTGCGGTGTTAGTCTCGTTTTACATTAAAGAAACATGCAGTGAAATGATACAGTCAGGGACTTACACAGTCGGCGTCAGTGCCAGATTCAGACCTATACCTTTGACTTCAAAGCCTTCTGCACCTCTGTGTTTCCATTAAACTTTGTACATGTCTAGGGCATTGCTCTTCTTATTTGTTTACTTCAGTGTCTCTACTAAATAAATATTGATAAGGACAGTGATTCTGTTTTAAATTTGTCATTGTACCTTTGGTTCCTATTATAGTAGGTGCCTAATGAATGTTGATTGAATTGATGATTGAATAACTGAGGACGGATTCAATATAATGGTGAAATAGGGGACGAATGGTCTCATGTAAATTAGGAAGTCCCTATTAGTAGTGTAGTATGAGTAAAGAGGTCATTCAATGTAAAGTGAGTCTTTCCTGAGAACCATTCAAGGGTTCTAGTGGCATTATATATGGTTATTGTCTGTTGAGGCTGTCTCTATTATCAAATCATTAGATATATAAAGTTATCACTTCAGGTGATTTTTTTTTTATCATATCCTTTTTAAGTAGGTAAGTCATGGTCAGGCCTAGAATAGTGCCAGATACATAATAAGTGTCTTCTCTCTCTCTCTCTCTCCCTCTTGCCTCCCCATTTCTTTCTCTCTTTCACTCTCCGTATTTATGTATATACATGTACATACACATATGCATATATATGTATTCACGTATGTATATATATTTAAGATTACAAGTAATTCAGAGTTAATAGTTTGTGATTATTGAAATGGGAAATTCATTAAAACTTTATGAAAAGATCCTGTGAATAGTATCATGCACACACACGCATATGTGTGTGTGTGATTGTAAAGGCATTCTACAGGACAAGCATTTCTCCCATAACACCATATGTTAATTCCTGAAAAATCTTGCATTTGGCACATACAATTAACAGAGTTTTTAGGGAAAGTTGGGTTAGAAGCAGTTAGCAGTCAAAACATACAGAACTTTATAACCGGAGTACTAAAAAAAAAAACAGTAACAGTTTTGGTGAAAATACTACCACAGTTAAGTCTCCTCTGGCAATGGTAATCAGGCTATCATTGTCAGGATAGCCTTAAATCTTGGGTCTCATGATTTGTTTGAGATGTAGATCTTTGAGGAAATTTGCTTTTTAAGAGTGACCACTTTCATCAAACTGAAAAACTGTGAATCAGTATATAGACTTATATATCAAAATTTTTTTTATACTTAGGGTACATGTCTTAGCCTCTTCTTCATCTGCACTCCCATCCTCTTCAGATAGCTTAACATATCGAAGGTCTAGTGATTCACGCAGCCTCAGAATCAGTCACTGCTTGTGTGAAAGAAAAGCTCGTCGATGGGATTATCAGCCTTTTCACATCATATGTTGTAAAAACTTTCTCTTTCATTGTAAGAAAGCCGATTGCTTCAAAACGTGCTGAGAAAAGCTGCATATGAATCAGTACAACCTTTTGGTTATATATGCTGATATCATTGCCCTATTTACCAATCACAATTTAGCTAATTTGCTGTAAAGAAACATAAATTAGAGTATAACAAACTGTTTCAATATAGGCTTTTAGCTCAAAATAAATAGATACTGACTTACACTTTATTCTGATTCCAAAATAGGATAAGTCCTTTCACTGTTTTTTAAAAATCTTTATTATAATTAGTAAAAATCTAGTCACAGCCTACTGCATAGCACTAGATAATGGAAAATAATGTGAATAGACATACAGTTTAAAAAGACACAGGGGGCTTCCCTGGTGGCGCAGTGGTTAAGAATCCGCCTACCAATGCAGGGGACACAGGTTCGAGCCCT
Source organism: Balaenoptera musculus (assembly GCF_009873245.2). Classification (NCBI taxonomy): domain Eukaryota; kingdom Metazoa; phylum Chordata; class Mammalia; order Artiodactyla; family Balaenopteridae; genus Balaenoptera; species Balaenoptera musculus. The sequence continues at coordinate 37,421,109 of NC_045801.1, read as the reverse complement.
GGTCCAGGAAGATCCCACATGCCACGGAGCAACTAAGCCCGTGCGCCACAACTACTGAGCCTGTGCTCCAGAGCCCATGAGCCACAACTACCGAAGCCCGTGCACCTAGAGCCGGTGCTCCGCAACAAGACAAGCCACCGCAATGGGAAGCCCATGCACCACAATAAAGAATAGCCCCCGCTCACTGCAACTAGAGAAAGCCTGCGCGCAGGAACGAAGACCAATGCAGCCAAAGATAAATTAAAAAAAAAAAAAAGACACAGAAACTAGAAGTTCCAGTAAAATTTAAGTGTACATGGAAGAAATAATAAGACCTAAAATTTAAGAGGTGTGGGGAGAATAGGATATTTACTTGAATTACATATTTTATAAAAAGCCATTAGTGGATACTTCGAAGAGAGATAACCTCTTTGAGAACGATTATAGAACAGAGGTTATAAGTGTGAGACTTTGTAGTCAAACAGACCTGGTTTTGAATCCTGTCTTCTGAGCTTAATTGCTTTTATGATCTTGGACATGTTACTTCATTTTTCTAGGGCTCAATTTTAACATCTATAAAATGAGTTTAGTGTATAACCTATTTCCTTGGGTTGTTGTTAAAATTAATGAGATAAGGCCTTAAAAGTTTTTACAGGACTTCCCTGGTGGCGCAGTGGTTAAGAATCCATCTGCCGATGCAGGGGACATGGGTTCGAGCCCTGGTCCGGGAAGATCCCACATGCCGCGGAGCAACTAAGCCTGTGCACCACAATTACTGAGCCTGTGCTCTAGAGCCCGCGAGCCACAATTACTGAGCCCGTGTGCCACAACTACTGAAGCCCACGCGCCTAGAGCCCGTGCTCCACAACAAGAGAAGCCACTGCAATGAGAAGTCTACACACCGCAACGAAGAGTAGCCCCCGCTCGCCGCAACTAGAGAAAGTCCGTGCACAGCAACGAAGACCCAACGCAGCCAAAAATAAATAAAATAAATAAATTTATTAAAAAAAAAAAGTTTTTAGAGTAGTGCCTAGCACATGAAAAGTGCTATTATTTATATTTTGCAACCTGAAAGATAATAAGAACCACAACTCAGTTACCCTTTTTTGCATTTAGGTGTAATGAAGATAACAATTTAAGGTGAGATCTTTATTGTCCCAGATAACTCTTTGAGATGAGGAAAATACATAGTCATGCTGACTGATCTCACTGTAATTTCATGACCACTATCCTAAAAGCAGGATCTTACTGCTTCTTTGCAATCATTCTCCACCCTCCCCCCGCGGCCCCCCCCCCCACCCCCAGTCTGTTTATCCTGCGCTCTCCTGTCCTGACTTATGTTCTGCTCCAAAGTGACTACTACTGCTCGTAGTCACTTTGGAGCAGAACGTTAGCATCATATGGGAGCTTGTTAGAATTGCACCATCTCAAGCTACACACTAGATCCATAGAATCACAATCGGCATTTTAATAAAATTCCCCAGGTGATTCTTTTTTTTTTTTAACATCTTTATCGGAGTATAATTGCTTCACAATGGTATGTTAGTTTCTGCTTTATAACAAAGTGAATCAGCTATACATATACATATATCCCCATATCTCCTGGCTCTTGCGTCTCCCTCCCTTACTCCCTATCCCACCCCTCTAGGTGGTCACAAAGCACTGAGCTGATCTCCCTGTGCTATGTGGCTGCTTCCCACTAGCTATCTGTTTTACATTTGGTAGTGTATATATGTCCATGCCACTCTCTCACTTTGTCCCAGCTTACCCTTCCCCCTCCCTGTGTCCTCAAGGCCATTCTCTATGTCTGTATCTTTATTCCTGTCCTGCCCCTAGGCTCTTCAGAACCTTATTTTTTTTTTTAGATTCCATATATATGGAATTCCATATATGTGATTCTATATATGTGTTGTCATACGGTATTCGTTTTTCTCTTTCTGACTTACTTCACTCTGTATGACAGACTCTAGGTCCATCCACCTCACTACAAATAACTCAGTTTCATTTCTTTTTATGGCTGAGTAATATTCCATTGTATATTCGTGCCACATCTTCTTTATCCATTCATCTGTCGATGGACACTTAGGTTGCTTCCATGTCCTGGCTATTGTAAATAGAGGAATGGACATTGTGGTACATGACTCCTTTTGAATTATGGTTTTCTCAAGGTATATGCCCAGTAGTGGGATTGCTGGGTCGCATGGTAGTTCTATTTTTAGTTTTTTAAGGAACCTTCATACTGTTCTCCATAGTGGCTATATCAATTTACATTCCCACCAACAGTGCAAGAAGGGTCCTTTTTCTCCACACCCTCTCCGGCATATATTGTTTGTAGACTTTTTGATGATGGCCATTCTGACTGGTGTGAGGTGAGATACCTCATTGCAGTTCTGATTTGCATTTCTCTAATGATTAGTGATGTTGAGCATCCTTTCATATGTTTGTTGGCAATCTGTATATCTTCTTTGGAGAAATGTCTGTTTAGGTCTTCTGCCCATTTTCGGATTGGGTTGTTTGTTTTTTTGATATTGAGCTGCTTGTAAATTTTGGAGATTAATCCTTTGTCAGTTGCTTCATTTGCAAATATTTTCTCCCATTCTGAGGGTTGTCTTTTCGTCTTGTTTGTGGTTTCCTTTGCTGTGCAAAAGCTTTTAAGTTTCATTAGGTCCTATTTGTTTATTTTTGTTTTTATTTCTATTTCTCTAGGAGCTGGGTCAAAAAGGATCTTGCTGTGATTTATGTTATAGAGTGTTCTGCCTATGTTTTCCTCTAAGAGTTTGATAGTGTCTGGCCTTACATTTAGGTCTTTAATCCATTTTGAGTCTATTCCTGTGTATGGTGTTAGGGAGTGTTCTAATTTCATTCTTTTACCTGTAGCTGTCCAGTTTTCCCAGCACCACTTATTGAAGAGTCTGTCTTTTCTCCATTGTATATTCTTGCCTCCTTTATCAAAAATAAGGTGACCATATGTGCGTGCATTTCTATCCTGTTCCATTGATCTATATTTCTATTTTTGTGCCAGTACCATACTGTTTTGATTACTGTAGCTTTGTAGTATAGTCTGAAGTCAAGGAGCCTGATTCTTCCAGCTCCGTTTTTCTTTCTCAAGATTGCTTTGGCTATTCGGGGTCATTTGTGTTTCTTAAGCACACTCAAGTTTGAGAAGCACTGTCCTTAAACCACTGTTTCTCATTTTATCTGCTCCTTAAACCCTCCCCCATACCTGACTCTCAGCTCCTTCAAACCCATTTTATGGATGATGACTTTGCTACCTACTTCTCTGAAAAAAAGTGAAAGTATAAGAAGAAACTCTCATACACTCACATGCACAACCATCTTAACTTACCTTTCAGTATCTACACCAGTACTCTGCCTTCCTGTTACTATAGATGAAATAGCCATGCTGTTATCTAAAGCTGGTTCACTAGATCCCATCTCTTCTCCCTATTCAAGGACATCACTGCAGTAAATCTGTACTCATTCACTTGTATCATTCACTTTTCCCTCTCTGCTGGATCCCACTTTCTCCTCACCAGCTACCACTGCATTTACTTGCCCTCTGCAGTAAAACTTCTCAAAAGAATTGTGCTATAACTACCATCTCCATTTCTTCTCTTCCTGTTTCTGAATTCATTCCATTCAGTCTTTTGCTCCTCCCCACTCTATTAAAACTGCTCTTGTCCAAATTACTAGTAACCTAAATATTGTTATATTCAGCTGGCAGTTCACAGTCCTCATTTTCTCCACTTGGCAGCAGTATTTAACAAAATCACTCACTCTCTTTTCCTTGAAATACTTTCTTCCATTTGCTTCTTCTCTTGGTTTCTCTTCTTTTTCTCTGAGTGTTTCTTATTCTTATTGTCTGGTTCCTCTTCATTTCCCACTGGAAATATGTGACCTATTTCATCTGGCTTCTTCCACTTAGCATAATATTTTCAAGGTTCATCCACATTGCAGCATATGTCAGTTCTTTTTTCCTTTTTTGTGGTCAAATAATATTCCATTGTATGTATATGCTACTATTTGTTTATCGATTCATCCTTTATAGACATTTGAATTGTTTCCACCTTTTGGCAATTATGAATAGTGCTGCTATGAACATGTGTACATATGAATATATGATTACATATATTGGTTTGAGTACTTGCTTTCAATTCTTTTGTGAATATACCTAGGAGTTGAATTGTCTATGTTTAACTTATTGAGGAACCTCCAAACTGTTGCCACTGCAGCTGAACCATTTTGTATTTCCACTAGCAGTGTACTAAATGGTTCCTATTTTTCCACATCCTTGTCAATATTTGTTATTTTCAATTTTTTTTAGTATTGCCTTCCTAGTGGGTTAATGTTGTTGAACAGCTTTTAATCTATTATTGACTATTTGTATATCCATTCCTCTTTCTTCTTTCTGTTGAATTCTTGAGAAGACTCTTTGAAGATCTATGGAATTCTCTCTCTGTGCAGCTCTCTCTCCTCTTTGGTACTCTTTCCTGAGAACTCCAGCCACTCTGATCTCTGTGTATTCTCAGCTATGTCTCCTGTACTTGGAGAGAGTGCCGAGCTTTGCTTGGTTCCTCTCTCTGCACCATATCCTGGAAGTTCTCTCAAGGTAGTAGGCTGGGGCAATTTGCAGGGCTCACCTTATTTGTTTTTTGTATGTCAGGGTCCACAGTCCTTTGTTGCCTGATTTCCTGTGTCTTGCATACCTTTTTTTCATATATTTTCTCCCAGTATTTTGGTTGTTTCACATGAGAGGGTAAATCTGGTCCTGTTACTTGGCCTGGTGCAGAACCCTTTCATCTTTAAAATAACCTCAGAAAATAAGGCTCAGAGTATGCCAAATTCAGATGAACTCTGCTGAGAGTCCTGTGAGGAATTCATTACATCTTTCCATGTACCCTCACTGTCTTGGATGTCAAACATTTGTGCTTTGGCACTCTACTGGCTGGACTTGACACACTTCTGTGGGGGTGCAGTGTATAATCAATTGGTTTCCTTTGTCAGGGGGTGTAGACATTGATTATTATCCACCTGGGAGTGGAGAACTTTCTAAATGAAATCTGAATCTTTTCTATGACTACTGGCAAGAACTGAAAAATTCCCAATAATGAAAATCACATGTTTTAAAAGAAATAGACCAAGGAATACTTACTTTGTTTTAGTGATGTTGCATTTTCTCTTTATTTGTAATGGAAATATCTTTTATTTCCAGGAATATTAAGAGACTTTGTGACACAGACCTTTTTTGTTGTTGTTGTTAAATTAAGGAGCTTTCAGTATTAGGAAATATTTTTAAATTTTCACAACATCTGTTCAAAAACACAACATTTCTGTAAGAACATGTCCTTGTTCTTAGTAAATGCACACTGACATATTTAGAAATAAATGGGCACCATGTATCCAGTATACTCTCAAATGGATCAGTAAAGGATTTTATACATGTACACACGGATACACACACATGCAGATGTGTGTTGGTATGTGTAAAGCAATTGGGTCCAGATTTAGACAATTGGGGGATTTGGTTGGAAGGTATTTTGGTGCCCCTTGTACTATTCTTGTAGCATTGAAATTTGGAATTATATTAAAGTAATCAAATTCTTTAAAAATTACAATATTATGATCAGTTACTGTACTAACTCCTAGGTGTGAAATGTGACATTTCTTTTGTTTTTGCCTTTTCAGCATTCATTTCCTCCTTATCTGATAGTAGTTACAAGCTATATAGTTCAAGTGGGATTGATTTCACAGTGTAGTTCCAGGATTGAACATGTGACCCATGCCTAGAAATCCATTTTCGTTCCTTTTTTGAAGTGATTGTTTCAGGGATGATCATGTGAACCAAGCCATTGCAGGGAGATTTATTTCCAAGACTTCTGTTGAAATTATTGGGAAAGAGAAACTACCTTTGTGTTTCCAAGTGAGTAGGTTATAATCTGGAGCCTAACCGTAGTCACTTGCCATTATTTATAAGTTTGCCTGAGAACAGTGAGACCTATTTAGAGGAAAGAGAACCAACAAACTTCAGTAAGACTGTTGTTACATATATAAAATCAAATTTTTTTTTTTTTTAAAGCTTGATTTGATTAGCATTTGGTGCTTTGGATCATTCCCTTGGAAATACTGAAGAAAGAGAGAGAGGATGTAGCTTGATTTTTTTTGTATTCTGACTCTGTCCTTTAACCATTCTTTAATTTCCTTTTCAAATTTCTCTTTTCTTTAGGTCCATAACCATCTGTCCATAAACATTTCATTTCCTTGATGAACATAGTCTTGAGGTTTTTTTTTTTTTTTTTCTTTGACTACTACGGTTTTAGCTGTATTTATTTACACTGATAATATTTATATATAATATATTTTTTATATAATAACTATAATATTTATATATATGCATGAATTTCATTGTTTATTATGTTGTATCATATATAAATTTGTGTCTATTTTTATTTTACTTTATGGTTGTAATTTGATAACTATAACTCCTTCCTTCCACATAGTTCATTTACACTTCTACTCCCAGGAATAATGTTTCCACAAATAATGTTGGCCTATATATTATGACTACTAATAAATGTGTTTACCTTGGTGTCCCCTATACACCCCAAATTCCCCATTTCCCGTATTGCTGTCTTCACCTTTCTCTTCAAACCCATTTCTTATTTTAGTCCATTTCATAAATAATTATATCACTGTATCTTCTGACTTGAGCCATTCTTTCCTATATCTTACATCTAATTTAGTTATGAAATGTTATTTCTACCCCTCAAATAAAATATTTCTGACTTTTACTTCTCAGGCTGTGCCCTTGTGGTTTATGTCCTGAATGCCTGATTAATTGTAAAAATATCAAATATTACCTATTTTGCTTCTAACCCCTCAGTCCATAGTCCATGCTCTGTTCATTTTGATCTTTCTGAAATGCACATTTGAGATATCATTTTCTCCAGCCTGAAAATCTTCAGTGGTATTTAACACCCTCAGAATAAAATACTACTCCTTGGAATGGGCATTCATGGTCTAGTCATATGCTCATATTCATATTTTCAGCTCTAGCCTTTTAAGATTACTTGTATGTTCCTAAAGATACTGTCCTCTCCTTTATCCATGTTTTTGCACAAGCTGGTCTTTGTTCCTGGAATGTCCTTTCCTGCTTCTTGTCAAGTTGGCAGAATCCTACTCCTTTAGAATCCAGTCAGAAATCATTTATCATTGTACCTTGAATACCTAGCACAATATCTTATATGTATTAGATCTATAAATGATAGCTAAAGAATGGAAGAAAGGGAGGGAGAGAGTATGAATGAGGTAAAATGAAATAGACATAGGTTTAAATAGGTAATTTAAGATCAATTTAAGACACTTGGTTTCAGTCACATGCATATTCTTTGGGCAGGGAAGTATAGAACACCTCGATTGATAATCCCACTAAACTATATATGATTTCAGGAGAGGGGGTGTGATAATTCCCCAAAGGGAACTTGAGTGCTTTTACCAGAAGAAACAAAAGATTTTGGGGGGTTCCTCAGAAAGCAAAGCCTAAGAGAAAGGCTTATGTACTACTATTACTAGCGATTATAGTTGAAGGATTAAGGTTATGAGTCAGCAAAGGAGGGAGAACAAAATGGGGATGTATAATCTAGTTATACACCACTGTTTCCCAGGACAGTTCTTTCTGGGAGAGATTTTTTTTCCCACGTGTTCACAGACTCCATTGGTCAAGGTTCTGTTCCTCAGGACACGAACTTTGCTGCTCCTCCAGCTTCTGCATGTAGTTACGGGCGCTGAGTGAGGAACTGTACTGCTCCATATCTCAGGAGTCATCTGCGAGCCCTGGATCCAGAGGCAAGAGACATGTTGGATAGGCACAGGTCTAGGCTCTGTCACTTTGCCCTGTATGGAGTTGTTTAGGAAGCCAGGTAGTGCTGGTCACCACTGCAACTGCTGGAATGATTTAGGCTCAAGGGGGGAATTAGAGGTATCTGAGACGGGGGGAAGGAATGCTAGAGAGTAAAAAACAATATCAACACAGGAAAATGTTCATCATAAAACATTAAAGAAAAAACGTATGTGATGCCAATTATATCTTTAAGAACTATATTTGTTTCCGGATACCAGCTTCATGTGGCTACAGTGTAGACATAGATGTTGAAACAGCTGGGGTTTAAGTCCTCAAATATTAGGAGTCTAATCTACAGCCAAATGTTAATATTGATTAACAGCATTTTCTTCCTAGTTTTTGTGGACCATAACATATCTCCACATAGCCTGTATAATTTATATAATCAGTTTAAAGTCTTAATACAACATACATGAAATAGTGTCACATTGGAATATTGGAAAACAGGCTGGAGAGAGATCTGTTTGTTATCAGTAATCAAAGTGTGTCTTACATTGAGTAATATTTGGAGTATTCTTTGATTTGAAAATATTTTAAAATAATTACTTCTGGATGAAATGAAGCAACAGTTAATAATAAGTGCTTGAAAGATTAAAGGTAAATGTAAAACTTTATTCATATATTCATCCATTAAATTTAGTGTTTTCTATGTGCCAAACCCTGTGCTTGGCATCAGTCATATATGAACAGTGAAGATAGTCCCTGATCTCATGAGCTTATATTGTCTCTGAGGAGGTAGATAATGCGTAAACAGAAAATTATATAATCATAAATATTAAACAAAGATACTTGATGAAAACTTAATAGAGTGGTCAGAGCCAGGCTTCTGTGAAGGATTAGAGAGGTGACTGAAGGAATAGCAAAGAATTTGGCGTGTTCAAGGGTAGATGGAATATAGTCACCATTGAAGAGTGTCAGAGATGAGATTTCAGAGAGAGGTGAGTCAGATCTTGCATGACTTTGTAGGCTATGATGAGAAGTTTACATTTAATGCAAAGGAGATTGGGAAGACAGTGTTTAAGCAGAGGAATAACAGAGTCACCTAAACACATGAAATCTTTAGATGTTTACATATATTGTTTTAAGTTTTTATTATAAAAGTAATTATATCTTTAGTAAATAGAATTTGGAAAGTTAGAAAATCTAGAAAGCAGAAAAAAAATTAACCCATCAACCAATCACAAACCACTGAAATTTCTTTTACATATGTTCTTCTGGTTTTTCCCTTGCTATTTATTTACCTTGCATTAGACTATATTTAAAATTTCTGTTTATGTCCTAAGAATTTTCTCATTATTACATAGTCTTCATAACCATCATTTTAATGATCGTGTACTGGCTTGTCACTTGAATACATCAGTTTGCATAACCAGTCCTCATTTTTGGAGATTTAGATCATTTCGAATATTTGCTATTATAAATAACTGTATGTGAAATTGTTAATATTAAACAATTCCTATATTTGTTTAGCATAGATTTCTGGAAATGAAATTAATTAGTTAAAAGGTATTGACTTTTTATTACCAAATTCATATGCGAAATTGTTATAGTAAACTCCTACCAGCAATGTGTTAACAGGGGTCAGCAAATTTTTTCTTAAGGGGCCTTATGCTATACATATTTTAGGCTTGTGGGCCATATAATCTCTCTAGCAGCTGCTCAGTTTTGCTGTTTTAGTACAAAAGCGGCCATAGACAACATGTAAACAAATGGGCATGGCTGTGTTCCAAACTACTTTATATTTATTAAAATAATTTTACTAAAATATCTCATAGTCTATAGACTGAAGCCTGTGTTACACTATCAGTTTTACCATATCCTTGCTAGTATTTTGATTTAAACTTTGAAAATTGTATGTCTAGGAGTTTTGGAATTAAATTTGACAAACTTATTTAAAATAGTTTTAAATCACATCACTCAAAGCTTCAATGGTTTTTTTAAAGTAATGAGGTAGTATGAAATTAATATACTTTATAATTGTGGTTGGTTTTAATAGCTATAGCTATTGCTTGTGTTCTGTATTTTATATACTTGCTCCACATTAATCTTTGATGTTACAGAAGATTCTAATCCAATTTGAACTCCAGGAATATTAATGACTTCTTAATTCTTTTAACGGTTGGCAACCATGAATTTGAATTAATACTGGAATCCTATGCGGAATCCAGAAGTCTTTGAATTTTAAAGCTTCTAATTTTGTCAACTAATCTTCACACCCACGTAAGCTTTGTAACCTTGAGAACTCTATATAAGGCTAAAGTTACCTGCTCTTCAAATTTATGTGTATCTTGTAGTGTTTTATGTCTGAGTTACAGAGGAAAGATATCAAAACTGGAACCATAGCAAGGTAGAATAAAACATTGGCATATTTCAGAGACCTGCTGTTATTTATGGTGGTCTATATGGTATAAATAGAGTAAGATTCCAGATAACCATCAAGTGCTCTAGTAAGTATTTTTGGAAAATAGTGAGTAGGGTAAATTAAACATGCAAATTTATTTTTTTGCCTCAGCCATTGGTTTTTTTCCCCCAAAGGCAACTCAAGTTGGGGGAAAAATCATTTTAGTTTCAGGTTACTTTGTGAAAAACATAAATATTGGGGATTTGTTTATTTTGATACATGCGGATAAGCAATTTTCTAAAAAAAATTTTTGTTTATGTTTGAAACATGGTGATCCTAGGGTTCTTGTGTGAAGTAAGTCAGAAAGAGAAAAACAAATACCGTATGCTAACACATATATATGGAATCTAAGAAAAAAAAAAAAAAGGGCATGAAGAACCTAGGGGTAAGATGGGAATAAGGACACAGACCTGCTAGAGAATGGACTTGAGGACATGGGGAGGGGGAAGGGTAAGCTATGACAAAGTGAGAGAGTGGCATGGACATATATACACTACCAAACGTAAAATAGATAGCTAGTGGGAAGCAGCCGCATAGCACAGGGAGATCAGCTCAGTGCTTTGTGACCACCTAGAGGGGTGGGATGGGGAGGATGGGAGGGAGGGAGATGCAAGAGGGAAGAGATATGGGAACATATGTATATGTATAACTGATTCACTTTGTTGTAAAGCAGAAACTAACACACCATTGTAAAGCAATTATACTCCAATAAAGATGTTAAAAAAAATAAATAAATAAATAAAAAATAAAAAGCAGCCTTACTTTCGGAAAAAGTGAAAGAAATAAGTTGGCTGGAGAAGGATGACTGATGGCATGGAGGGCAGTGTCCTGGGATTAAAAGAATGCTAGAAATCTATCCTATGATTTATGCCATGAGATTTTAAATGAAATGAGGAGTAATGATATTAAGTATCAGAAAATACATGCTTGTCGGGTTTTGGTTAAAAAAGCATTGCTTTTAATTTCCAAGTTAAGATTTATCATTATTAATAAAAAATTTAGTAATTCAAAGATTTCATAATTAAGTCAAAATGTATATTCTGTCTCCTAGTTAGTTTGTTGAATATTATCATAATTTTGAAAGAGTCCTTTCTAACCACTGCTGGTACATGGAATTTAAAAACTATAGACCCCATTTAGTGTGGATGACTTTGAAGATTCTTCTTTCAGTTGATTTTAAGAATCATTATAATAAAAAACATTTATTAAGTTTCCTGCTATTATCTATAAAAAGAGATACATGCATTTGATCCTCAATTCTGTATGCTTAAAATTTAAGTCAGATGTAACTTCATAGAGTCAGCAAGATTAAAATGCTAAATCAGTACATTATTAATTATTTAGAATTAAGCATGATCAGAGATGATCAGTATTGGCTTTAAAATACTTAAACCAAACTAAATACTGCTTTATTCCAAGTTGTACATTAATTCATTTTTTATGCATCATTAATTCAAAAGGTAATTCTATCATATTGTTTGCAGTATATTTGCAGTGCTCATAGCCTTAGGTTATTTAATATATGCTAATATAATTAAGATGTATGTTGGAGTTTTGGGCCTATATATAAAAGAGATGCAGAAATATTTGAAATGAATCAAACTGTCATATTAGTAATAGAAAAGATTTTACTGAGGTATGTGAGTCAATGATAATAAATTTTGTAGTTATGTGTTGATTTATAATCTATATTTTGATTATATTTTCCAGTAAAACAAAATAAACAAAATTTATTTATTTATTATTGAAGTATAGTTGACTTACAGTGTTGTGTTAATTACTGCTGTACAGCCAAAGTGATTCAGTTGTACATATATATACATTTTTAATATATTCTTTTCCATTATAGTTTATCATAGGATACTGAATATAGTCTCTGTGCTATACAGTGGGACCTTGTTGTTTATCCATTCTATGTATAAAAGCTTACACCTGCTCACCCCAACCTCCCACTCCATTCCTCTCCCAATCCCCCTTGGCAACCACCAGTCTGTTCTCTATGTCCATGATTCTGTTTCTGTTTCATATATAGGTTCATTTGTGTCATATTTTAGGTTCCACATATGTGATATCATATGGTATTTGTCTTTCTCTTTCTGACTTACTTTACTTCGTATGATCATCTCTAGTTGTATCCATGTTGCTGCAAATGGCATTATTTAGTTCTTTTATATGGTTGGCAGTATTCCGTTGTGTATATATACCACACCTTCTTTATCCATTCATCTGTCGATGGATGTTTAGGTTGCTTCCGTGTCTTGGCTATTGTAAATAGTGCTGCTGTGAACATAGGGGTGCATGTATCTTTTTGAATTATAGTTTTGTTCTGATAAATGCCCAGGAGTGGAATTGCTGGATCATATGGTAATTCTACAAAATCCAGTTTAAAGTGAAGAATTGCTTTTAAAAATTATTTTCTAGTTATAGGATACCATATTTGTTTACATTGATTTGGTGCAGGATACGGGGATGGGGATTCTGAATAATGAAAATCCTGAGTAAAGAACAATGACACACTGAAGACAAATAAAAGAGAGACTTTTATGAGATCTGGTAATTTTCTAAATGGTTTTTACTTGTGGTGAATCAAGTTTTTGCTTTTGTTTCTTACATGAACCAAATTTTTCACTGAAATTCAAAATTTTGATCAGGAAAAACGTGGATGTAGTTTCATGGTTTTAGAATATAAGTAATATAGTAATATATTATCTTTATATCATGAAGTGATATGTTTGTTCTACCCTGGTTTATATACAGTATACCCTGGTTTTTATATAGTATATCACTGGTATATTCACCTACATACACCTAGAAATATCACTATTTTATCTTTAAGTATATATTATATATAAGCATGTTTTATGCTTACACTGTTAACTATTGTTATGTTATATACTATTCTGCACTTATTTTTGTGTCATTACATACTCTCTACTTCATCGTCTAATAGCTGAGTGGTGTAACATTAAATGATTATAATTTGACTGTAGACATTGTTTTTTTTTTACATATTTTCATTACTGTAAATAATACTACAAGTGAACATCTTTGTGCATATATATATATATATATTTTTTAAACATCTTTATTGAAGTATAATTGCCTTACAATGGTGTGTTAGCTTCTGCTTTATAACAAAGTTAATCAGTTATACATATACAATATGTTCCCATATCTCTTCCCTCTTGCATCTCCCTCCCTCCCACCCTCCCCATCCCACCCCTCTAGGTGGTCACAAAGCACCGAGCTGATCTCCCTGTGCTATGCGGCTGCTTCCCACTAGCTATCTATTTTACATTTGGTAGTGTATATATGTCCATGACACGCTCTCACCCTGTCACATCTCACCCCACCCCCTCCCCATATCCTCAAGTCCATTCTCTAGTAGGTCTGTGTCTTTATTCCCGTCTTGCCACTAGGTTCTTCATGGCCTTTTTTTTTTTTTTTTTTTCCTTAGATTCCGTATATATGTGTTAGCATACTGTATTTGTTTTTCTCTTTCTGACTTACTTCACTCTGTATGACAGACTCTAACTCCATCCACCTCATTACAAATACCTCCATTTCATTTCGTGCATATATTTTAAGAGCATCTACAAGTATTAATGTAGGATTCCAAGAACTAAAATTGCTGGATCAGTGAATTGTACGTTTAAAATTTTAATAGGTGATTCCAAAATAGCCTTCAAAAAGACTATACTAGTTTCCATTTCTTTCAGCAGAGCATGGGAGTGCTTTATTCATCACAGCTTTATCAGTAATAGACTTTAATTCATTTAAACTTCTGTTAATCTATCATTGAAAAATTATCTTATTGTTTTATCATTAATTTCTTTAGCTGTTAGTAATGTTGAGCATTAGTGAAGGCCAGTTGTATTTATTTTGTGAGTTGTCTGTTAATATTCTTTGCCCATTTTCCTGTTTGGTTGTTTTTTTTACATCTGTATTGGAGTATAATTCTTTACAATGTTATGTTAGTTTCTGCTATACAACAAAGTGAATCAGCTATACGCATATATATATATCCCCATATTCCCTCCCTCTTGAGCCTCCGTCCCACCCTCCCTATCCCACTCCTCTAGGTCATCACAAAGCACTGAGCTGATCTCCCTGTGCTATGCAGCAGCTTCCCACTAGCTATCTATTTTACATTTGGTAGTGTATATATGTCAGTGCTACTCTCTTACCTCGTCCCAACTTCCCTCCCCCCCCACCCCCGCCCTTGTCCTGTTTCGTTTTATATCTTTTTTGCTTAGTAATTTTTAGGTCTTCCTATGTCATGAATATTGTCTTTGTTATGTTTTTTCCTAATATTTTGTTCTAGTCTGATTTTTGCCTTTACTTTTGTCTCTGGTATCTCTTATCTTTTAGAAATTCTAAGCTTTTTCCTCTCAAAGCTGTTTGTAAATGCCTTTATGGTTTTAGGGTTTTATGCCATAAATATAAAGTCAGAGGTAAAAAGTTTGAAACACCACAAAGTATTAATTACTGACACTTACGGTTTGAGGTTACCATTAAATCTCATTTGTGAATTCTGTTCCAATTGAGAAATAAGACATAAGAGTGAGAAGGAAACCAGTTATTAACTTAATACCTGATAAAACTGTTTAAGTAACTATTTGATCTGGGGAGAAAAAAGAAGAACACCAGTAAGAAATATAAAATAGCAAGCAGAGTCTTTTTGAAATCCAATTTGTCTTCCTTCTGTGGACCTCAACTGGACTGGAGAAAAACATGCAACCAGGATGAGTTCACTCACTTTGAATTCATGACCAGGGAACACAGATGGGTCTCTCTGAATGTGTCACTATTTCACACATTCTGCAATTTCCTAAAGCACTCATAACCTCTTCTGCCATCCTTATTCTTAACTTATGACATTTTTATATACTGAGAAAATGGAATTGAGTCAGTGGCTAAAATGAGCTCTATAATACTCAGTATTGCAGCTGGCCAGAGAATGGAAAGGGCAGTGGTGGTAAGAAGTGTTAATGGCGGAAGCTAATTTGAATGAAAGGATGTGCAGAATTTGGATAGATGGAAATAAAAAAGTACATGTGTACACAAATGTGTTCAACGTATATTTTTTATTTAATCTAAATTGGGTTTGACAGTAACATTGATGTACGTGTGTGTGTATGTGTGTGTGTATATACATGTAACTAAATAGAATGTTTTAAAGAGGTCTGCTTTATTAACCAACATATTTTATTCTTTGTGGTGCCCTTCATTCCTCTTCTAGAATTGAGTTTCTATCTGGCATAATTTTATTTTGGACTAAAGCACTTCTCTAATAATTTTTAGTAGGGCAAGACTTCGGGTGACAAATTGTTTTTGTTGTTTTGTTTTCATTTTAAAAGGATATTGTCAATGGATATAGAAATCTAGGCTGTCTTTTCTTTTTTTTTTTTCTAATAAACATTACATAGGATGAATATATCATAATTATCTAATTGTTCCCTTCTTTTGGACATTTAGGTTATCATTAATTTTCCTCTAATTTAAATACTATGAATTGAGCAAGAACAATTTAAGTAGTCTTTTTATTTATTTATTTATTTATTTATTTATGGCTGTGTTGGGTCTTCATTTCTGTGTGAGAGCTTTCTCTAGTTGTGGCAAGCGGGGGCCACTCTTCATCGCGGTGCGCGGGCCTCTCACTATCGCGGCCTCTCTTGTTGCGGAGCACAGGTTCCAAACGCGCAGGCTCAGTAATTGTGGCTCACGGTCCCAGTTGCTCCGCGGCATGTGGGATCTTCCCAGACCAGGGCTCGAACCCGTGTCCCCTGCATTGGCAGGCAGATTCTCAACCACTGCGCCACCAGGGAAGCCCTAGGCTGTCTTTTCTTTTAGCACTTTAAAGGTATCATTCCACTGTCTTCTGACCACCATTGTTTCGGATGAGAAATTGTCCTTATCATGGTTCCCTTATGTCTGTTGTGCCTTTTTTTTGCTCTGTGTGATTTCAACATTTTTTTCTATCTTTGGTTTTCTGCATTTTGGTCATGATGTGTGTAGATCTGGTTTTCTTTTCCTTTATTTTTCTTGGGGTTTGCTGAATCTGTCAGTTGATACCATTCATAAGTTTTAGAAAGAAAATTTTAAAGAATCCTTTACCTCTGATACTGTATTTTTCAAATTCTAGGATTTCTGTTTGGCTCTTTTTAATAGTTTCTGTCTCTCTGTTGCAATTCCCCTTCAGTTCATGCTTGTCTACCTTTTTCACTACATTCTTTAGCATATGTATTAGAGTTCTTTTAAAGTCCCTGTTTGATAATTCTCGTATCTGCCACCTTTGGGACTGATGCTATTGACTGTTTTCTCTTTTGATAGTGAGTCATTTCTTTTTGTTGTGCTGTGTGTTTCATAATCTTTTTTTTTTTTTAATTGAATGCCAAACATTGTATGTAAAAAAGAATAGAACCTATGGTAAATAATGCTTATGCCCACAAAAGGGCATGCCTCTTATTTTGTCATGTTTTTGGTGTAGTTGGGTTGGGTTTGGTCTTTGCTTTCTGTTCTGTGGTTGAGCTTGTTCTGATCCTGGGCTTTACTTATATTAAGTCACCCCAGACTTCAGATATTTTTGAGAGCAGGATCAGAATTTTTCTTTTAGTATGGTTTGTGACTTTCACTCAGTTCTCCTGACCTACCCTCAGACTTCAGCATGCCGTTTTCATCTGTCCTTATGGAGGGATCTATCTCTCTTAGTTCCTCTTTTCTTCTCCTAGCACAGATTGCCCTGCTTGGTGCTCACTGAAATGGTCAGAGTGGCTGTGAGATTTCTCTCAGTTCTCCTTCTTTGCACTCAGACTTCATCAGGCTCCATGTACCTGCATCTCAGTGGGATCTTTCTCAGCTGTCCCTTGTTATTCTTATGAGCATTTGATGGAGGCTTGTTGAAAAGGGATGGCAGGTGGGTAGATTCCCCTTGGTCTACGGTTTGCAGAGATTCTAAACTGTCATGTCTGCCCCTAACTAGCTCTAAACATTTGTTAAAAGGTCAGTTGTTTTCTTCTTATCCACTTTCTCTTCCTCCTACTGCTGTGCCAAGAATAAAAGCCACTGTTCATTCCTTCTGCCCTATGAGGGGCCTTTCACTTTTATGATTTTTGTTCATAAAAAATCTGATTGATGAATGTTGAAAAGCTTTGATAGGTTACAGGGCTTGTTCTTATTGTTACAATGGAATAGAGTTCTCTTGTGATTTTCTGTATCCTAAGAGAAGGGGAAATAATTATTAATTAAGTAACATGAGCTACAATACACACATACCTAAAAACCTTATGATTCATTTATACTAAATTTGACAATTACCTTGGATAAGGTTGCCAGTAGTTGGCAGCTCATCCTTGCTCTGTCATTTTTTTAGTGTCTGATTACTCTATCTTGCCTTTATTCCCCACCCTTGTTTTTGAAGTATTGATTCTTCCTTTTTTGTTTATTTAACTATGTAGCCAAATGTTTTGAAATTATTCTTAAAATTAAGAGTAACAGTTTCTTAAGAGCACTATGCATCTAAAAAGTTGTTATTTTACTATAGTTGCATAATAGAAAAATAGTGAGTTTTAGCCACTTAAACTTAGATGAAGATTAATATGTCTGTGTTTTTTGTCTCATTCATTGGTTTAAGATAAATGCAGGGTACTTTTTCCTATTAATAACTTGATATTTTACAGGACAGTCTCATTGGTTGACAAGGTTTCTGTAGCTGATAAGAAGGATGTATGTTTAATTTTAATGCTCTGCAACTTTGGTCTCTAACCCTTACTTCAGTTCTCATTCTTCAGCTTAGGATGTAACTGAAAATGACAGTGGTGCCTTGGTTTAACTAATTGGTAAAGCCTGAATGGAATGTGGATAAGTGAACCATTTTGGCGGTGAACAGAGGAGTAAAGCACACTTTTCTCATTAGTTGTCTCCCAGGCTAAAATTAAACAGAATAATATATTGCCAAATTTTAGTGATTTATGGAGGATCTGTTCTGAGTCAACTATCACACTAATTGTCTGCACACTTATATGTCAAAACTTGTGTGTTATTTTTAAAGGCTGTGTCTCATAAATTGAATATAATATAAAAATATCCCTTTAAATTTAGAAGAACATTATCTCTAAATTATAATTTTAGCTAAGTTGTTAAATTAACAGATTATTCTCTTTTATTACCTGTTTAACATTCATAAAGTTCAAGCCTGGCTATAAGTCATTTAGTCATTTTTGGTATAATGCAATTATGTGACTTAAATGAATATTTGTTGGTGAAGTATTTAACTTTTTCATTATAATAAAATAAGACTTTCAGAATTAATTGTCCATGTGAAAATATTTACCTATTTACATTTGTTTTCCTTTCCCTTTCTCTACCATCCCAATTTTAAAGGTGTGCTAATAACTTACTGAGAAAGTTTTAAAAAATTTACTCAACATGCTTAGTTTTGGGCACATATGAAAAGACTATTAAAATAACTTGCCTCATATGGAGAAGTCCGTAATTCCTTAATTTACTTGTCTTTTGCAGTTTGTATTCTTTTAAATTTATAACTGCTTTGTTTATATAGGTTCTTTTTTGCATATTTTCATCATAATTTAAAAAATAGTTTCTATGTGGCTTGTACTTGAGATGTATAATATTAGAACAAAACTTATCCTGATATATTTACTTTTAAAAATCAATTTAATTTATTCATTTTCTTCTTTTATCATCTTTTAATGGTAACACTTGGTGCAAACAAAAGAATATATGTAAGTTTTGAAGAAAAATCACGTAATGAATACCATTGACTATTTGCTAAGAAGTTGATTGTCAATTTATTTGCTTTTCTATACCTCAGGAGATCTTTCTTTTTATTTAAGGTTCTTTTCTGTTCTTTTTCTCTTCAGTGTTTTGTTTCTTCTTTGTTTGTTTGTTTAATATAGGTTTATTTTTAATTATCCAGTTTGGATTCATTGGGCTTCTTAGGTGTGAGGCTTAATATCTTTTGGCAATTCTGTAAAATTCTCAGCCAATTTTTTCTTTGTTTCTTTTTTTTTTTGGCGGTATCTGGTCTTAGTTGCATCATGCGGGTTCTTCGTTGTAGTGTGCGGGCTTCTCTCTAGTTGTGGCACATGGGTTTTTCACTCTGTAGCTGTGGTGCGTGGGCTCCACGGCATGTGGACTCTGTAGTTGTGGTGCGTGGGCTCTCTTGTTGAGGCATGCGAGCTCAGTAGTTGTCGCGCACGGCCTTAGTTGCCCCGCAGCATGTGGGATCTTAGTACCCTGATCAGGTTTCGAACCTGCATCCACTGCATTGGAGGACGGATACTTTACCACTGGACCACCAGGGAAGTCCCTCAGCCATTATTTTTTAACAATATTACCTCTTCTCATTCCTTAGTAACTCCCTCTGGAATCTAATTAGATACATGTTTGTTCTTCTTACTCAGTCCTCATATCTCTTAACATCATTTTAACTGTTTTCTTTCATTTTTCTATCTCAGATACATTCTAAATTATCTTATTGTGTTTCTTCTATTTTATTAATTTTCTCTTCATCTATATCTAATCTGCTATTTAACCTGTCCAATGAGTTTTTTACTTCAAAAACTAAATCTGTCATTTCTGTAGTTCTCATTTTTCTTTAAAATGTGTTCTTCGCTGATACTTTCTCATTGTTTGTTCCCCTTCATGATTGCATACTTTTGTATTTTAAACGTTTTCTACATAGCTGTTTTTTAAAAAAATATTTATTTATTTATTTGGTTGCACTGGGTCTTAGTTGCGGCAGGTGGGCTCCTTAGTTGCGGCTCGCCAGCTCCTTAGTTGCGGCTCGCCGGCTCCTTAGTTGTGGAGTGCGAGCTCTTAGTTGCGACATGTGTGTGGGATCTAGTTTCTGCACCAGGGATCGAACCCAGGCCCCCTGCCTTGGGAGCGTGGAGTCTTAACCACTGCGCCACCAGCGAAGTCCCCGTAGCTCTTTTTCTGAATTCAAATACCTTCAGTGCTTGAAAGTCTAAATTTGTTAGTTCTTTTTTCTGGCTCTTGCTCACTTACCTTCTGCAGTGCTTGCTGATTTTTTTTGTTATGGGACTCATTCACAGATCTTAATTTGTAGCTGTTATGTTACAATGAATTGGAGACTTTTTTCAAAGAGAAAAATTTATTCTGCATTTTGCTAGTGGCTATAAGGATATTCCTCAGCAAGAAAATCTAAAGCTCATCTACCCCTCTTTTCTGTTGTCCCGATTTTGAGAATCCCAGTTATATTCTCCCTCATGTCACCTGCACCTGTTTTTTAATGTTCCCTTTTCAAAAGTCTTTTTAGTAATTATTTTGGTGTTTACATCCATGTTTTTAAATAACTTGGCTTTTCTTGCTCTTTCTTGATTGTTCATTTTACAGCATTATTCATTGCTGTCTAACTGTGGAAAATGATAATTGGCTAACTTTTACCCTCTTCAGCTCCCATCACACATTCCTCTGATGTACCCATACTCCCAGTAATCAAATGTATGATATTGTTGTATTATACATTTGATTAATAAATGAATTCATTTTTTTCAGAATTTACATAGTTCTGTCTGTAGATATTATTCATGGCACGGTCATGTTTATCCTATGGTTTGTTATCCTTTCCTTTATAACATTTGTTTTTCCTGTATTTAATAATTGTTTGTTGTTTCTAAGTTTTCCATGTACTTGTCACTAATTCACTATTGTCATCCTGGGTCACTTTTTTCCCGTGTTGGATCCTTTGTCTTCTGGATCCCAAAGTTTTTTTCTTGTGGTAATTCCTTCTTTTGACAAAATACATTCTTTATTGTTAACCATGTATTATTTTGGTGTCTTTAATATTTATGTGATATTAATTATAAAATATATTATTGTGGGCTCATGTGACAGCAAGCAGTTCATAGTAATTTAAATCTAATTGTAATTTTATTTCTGTATATGGATTTTAGAAAAGTCTTTTAACTTTTAGGATTGAATTATGTATTCTTGAATTTAAATGAATTTTTGAACTCTATTTAAATGTGTTCAACACATTTCTTTAAAATAAAAAGGATTTGATTAATAGTCTTTCATATTTCAGGACAAATTCTGTTTCTCACCTAGTAACATTTTGATAGAATGAGTTGTTATAAAACAAGAACATTATTCAAATTAGCTCTTGCTATATATACTCATATATCTAGATACTATATTTTTGTTAGTTTGTGGAGTTGATAGTCTCTGGCATAGTAGAGCTGTTAGAATTGTTTGAAAACAGGATATAATTTTGGGAAAGTCTTATTTTATTTTCCTTAATATAATATAGCATATTAAGCCTTTATTCTGTATACTAGTGGTATTTGAGAAATAGGAGAATTTAGGTTCTTATGAGGAATCTGCATTCTATTACAGGAAAAAATATATATTAAATTGTATTTTCCAATTGACTTCAGTTATGACCCCCCTGTTTTGCAGTCATCTTGTATTTAGCTTCTCCCCATCATTCCTTTCTGATATGTGTATTTGAGTGAATCATTGCTCACTAGCACATGCTTTGTTACATGGAAGGAGGGATTGCTTATGTTGTCTCAGCATGTTGCCTAGGAATCTATACCGATTTTGGGTTCCTGGGAGAAGTAGCAATGTAAAGTAGAACAGGAGTACACATGGCAAATTTCGTTTGAAAATTCTGTGCAAAGCTTTGAAAAAGGAGGAAATTTCTCTTTTGCTTGCTTCCTCTCCTCCATCCTTGTATCTCAATCTCTTTGTGGTTCACTTTTCATAGGACTTGGTATTAATACTAATTATACTAATTGTACTAGCTGTTTTAATTATCTGCAATATTATAGAACAAATGGGCTTTTTTCAACTAACCTGAGAATCTGTCTACCATTTATTGTGATTCTTTTTTCAGCTCCTATCACGTGGAAGGTACTTTTTCAGATGCTGGAGATACAGTTGAGAGCAAAACTGACTAATATCCCTTCCTTCATATTCTATACATCCTAGTGGAGCTAATACTATTTTTATCAAAAAATATATGTAGAAATGCAAAATCTTATTTATGGATATACATGACCTGCCCCACATAAATTAAGAATGGAATATTCTGCTTTAGTTAAGTTTATGTGAGCTACTTTTTATTAGAGAGGGACAAAAATGTTTTAGTTAGTAGGATGGAATTGCAACTTGTTACACTTCAGTCTTTGTGTTTCATGTCAGAATGTTAGCCTGCATTTCATCTAGGCAGCTCTCTCTCTCTGCTTCTGAACATTTAAAGCTGTAATTTACAGTGATTTATTAAGTGGTTATAATAATGCTTCCTTTCATATCATGAGTTAGTTCTGTAATATAAACAAAAAAGGGAGATAATATTCCCTTCTCATGGCCAGTATAGAAATTGCTGTTTGCCTAAAAAATAAAGTTTATTATTATTTTTTAAAGGCAAATGCACATTTAATGAGATATAATTCAAATTCCATAAAGTACATTATTTTAAAGTGCATAATTTAGTGGTTTTTAGTATATTTGCAAGGTTGTACAACAATCACCATTTTCTAGTTACAGAACATTTTCATCACTCCCAAAATAACCATATATCTACTAGCAGTTATTTCCCATTCTTTCCTCCCCCCAGGCCCCAGCATCCACTGATCTACTTTTTTCTTCATGGTTTTGCCTGTTCTGGCCATTTCATGTAAGCGGAATTGTATAATATGTGGTTTTCTGTAACTGGCTTGTTTCACTTAGCATGTTTTCAAGGCTTATCCATGTTATAGCATGTATCAGTACTGCATTCCTTTTCATGGATAAATAGTTTTCCATTGTGTGATTCTACTACATTTTGCTAATCCATTCAGCAATTCATGGACATTCATGTTTTCCCACTGTTCGGCTATTGTGAATAATGCTGCTATGAAAATTTGTGTACAAGTTTTTGCGTGGATA
The DNA here is from genome assembly GCF_009873245.2 of Balaenoptera musculus. Lineage (NCBI taxonomy): Eukaryota > Metazoa > Chordata > Mammalia > Artiodactyla > Balaenopteridae > Balaenoptera > Balaenoptera musculus. The sequence goes on along the minus strand of NC_045801.1, from coordinate 37,397,914 downwards.
TTTGATTACAGTTCTCTTGGTATATACCTAGGAATAGAATTGTTGGGTCATATTGTAACTGTATATTTTGCTTTCTGAGGAAATGCCAGACTGTTTTCCAAATTATTTGCACTATTTTATGTTCCCACCAGCAATGTATGAAGGTTTGAATTCCTCCACATCATTGGCAACACTTACTGTTGTTCATCTTTTTTATTATGGCTCTCCTACTAATTGGTGTAAAGTGACATCAAGCTTATTATTTTTAGGAGGAATGTAACAATTTAAAAATCTTGTTTTTTAGGTGCCGTACTTCTTTGTAATGTACAAGGACTAGCAGTTAATATTGACCCTATCTTATACACCTGGCTCATTTATCAACCTCAGAAGCGAACCAGTAAACATATGCAGCAGGTGAGAAATTTTTATAATTCTCTAAATAATTTTTTTTCTTATTTGTTAGAGTTATATATTTCTTCTGTTGATTTTGTTTATGGAGGAACCAGAATTCTTCTACCCCTTTCAAGCAATTATACTCTTTAATTTCTGTACAAGAAATTACAGTTCAAAGTAGAGTTGCATTGATTGTTAAAGGGACTTGGTCTACAATTGCTTGTAAAGCAGATACTTTAGAGAGACTAGGTTAGGTAGTCCTATTTTACTGGCTTATTTTCCCTCATAGTGCCTACATGTTTGTTCTCAGAGTGTCCAATACATAATAATTGCTTAGGAAATGTTAGCTTTCATTTTCATTATCTCTACATTTCTTCTTCATCTGTAGGTTTATTCAACAAACATGCATTGAGTGTGCCTAACTCTGGTATTGGGATGGTTGGTGCAAAATACTTGGGATATGTGTGTGTTTAAAGGGGTCTAAATTACAAAGCAAAAGGAGCTAATTATAGTCTCCTGAATACTTACATGTAATTCTCTATGTAGGTCATGATACTTAAATGTAATTCTGACAGATGGGTTTTATTATTCCCATTTTAAAGATGAAGAAACTGATGCTTATTGAGATTAACTTACCTATTTTCACACATCTAGTATATCTCAGAACTAAGAATTTTTGAGGCCAAATTTATGTGATATTGAATTGCATTTTCCCATTGACTTAATTGTAATTTTGTAACATTCTACTTGGAATAGCTTTGTATTTTTTTTCTGAGGTAACTTAAAGCTAATTTATAGGAGAAAAGTGTATAATTTTATATTTACATAAGAATATAAAAATTAACTAAAAAAGTGCAACCCGTGTCTCAAGGAGCATCTTTTTAAAAGTTTTTCTTCATTTTGTCCTAATTTCATTTGAAACTTCTGCCATCCCTTCTCCATTTCATGCTTCCTTTTATCAAATACTTACAGAATACAGTGCAGTATGCTAGGTACTGGAGCTATAGAAACAGAAATCGTGGTTGAGAATATCCCTTCCTCTAGAGGTATTTAGTGTATTTGATAATGTGAAGGAATATAGTAGTAATGCCATTCTTGGTACCTCCCTTGGTATCCATAGGGGATTGGTTCCAGTCCTCCCTCCCCTGTGGATACCAAAATCCACAATGCTTAGGTCCCTTGGTGTAGTACAGTTGGCCCTCTGTATCCTTGGGTTCCAGATCAACAGAGGGCTGACTGTAATTGCTATGTTAGATGTATTTACAGGAGTATATGAAAACATAAAAGGAAACATTCTCATGATCAGGTGAGGATGGGTGTTAGAAGGAGGAATTGACAATTGAGCTGAGCATCATAAAAGTAAGCCAGACAAGGAAGATTGTTCTAGACTAAACTGTGAGCAGAGGCAAAGACGATGGAGTAACTTGGCAAGAAAGGGACCTTCAGTGTTTCCAGGCTAGAGCCAAGTGTTCTTATAGAGACTGGTAGAAATTGAAAGCCAATTCATAAAAGATTTTATTTGTAATGGTAAGTGTTTGAGACTTTATCCCAAAGGGTACAGAGGAAGTATAGGAAACTAATATAAATAGACTTGGATTTTAGAAAGTTTAACACAATATGGAGTATGAGTAATGGAGAAGTTAGGACTAATGGCAGGGACAATTTGAGAAAAATTTAGTTGTAAATTTTTTTTCTTACTGAGATATAATTGATATATAACAGTATATTAATTTCAGGTAGCAACATAACAATCCAATATTTGTATATATTGCAAAGTCACCACTATAAGTCTAGTTAACATCCATCACCACGCATAGTTAAATAATTTTTTCCCTTGTGTTGAGAAAAGATTTACTCTCCTAGTGACTTGCAAATATACAGTACATATTATTAACAATAGTCATCATATCGTACACTACATTTTATAACTGGAAGTTAGTACTTTGCCTTTACCCATTACACACCCCCCTCCCCCAATCCCCCTGTCTCTGGCAAACACCCTCTCTTCTCTGTATGTAGAGTTTGATGTTTTGGGTTTTTTGGGTTTTGTTTTGTTTAGATTCCACATATAAATGCGGTATTTGTCTTTCTTTGTTTGACATAGCAGAATGGCCTCAAGGTCCATCCATGTTGTCACAAATAGCAAGATTTTCTTATTTTTTAGGGCTGAATGATATTTCATTGTATTAGAAATTTTTCATTGGTTATTGATGCAGTTATCTCCAGTACACCATAGATATCCCTGAATTTCAGGTAGCGTTCTAGCAGCTTAAGTAAATTATACATTTGTTTGATTGATACCAAGTACCTTCAAAGATTTTGATTTTTTATTTTATTTTTATTATATTGGTTCATAAGTATTTTTAAGTTAAATATAAATATTTCTCTAAGTTCAAAACTAGTAGTTTCATTTAAAAGATAAACTAACAAATACCCATAATCCTAATCATTCAGAGTTACAAATAATATTGGGATAAATATCTTCATATTTGCATTTTTCTTTAATTATTCACTTAGAATATATTTTTAGAAGTATAACTAGTAACTTTAAGCGTGTGGTTTAGCATATTTTAAGGCCTTTGTAATATTGCCAGTTTGATTCCAGAATTGGTGTACAGTTTATATTTTCGTCAGCACTTCATAGTATTACTATTTTGCTACAGTTCAGCATATCTCAAAAATATGCTTTGAAAATGCCTTTAATCTACTATTTCAGTTCTACATTTTCTCCAACATGGAAAATTGAGAGTATAGTTGAACCCTATGACCTTATTGCCCAGTTTCAATACCTGTCAACCCATAACTAATCATCTTCACTTTTAAAATCTGTTGTGTGAAAAAAGCCTAGTATTCAGTAGTGGTGAAAATGTAGAAAATGGATGAACTCATATACTACTGTTGTGAGTGAAAATTAATAAATTTGTCAGTGTCTAATAAAATTACACATGACTGTAGCCTATGACCCCAAAATTCCACTTTTTGATAGAGCTGTGTTCTTACAGTGACATTCATATGAGCCTAAGGAGTCATGTATAAGCCTGTCCCTGCAGAATTCTTTGCAATGGTGTAAAATTGGAGACAACCTAAATGACTGTCTCTAACAAAGTAGATAAATAAAGCGTGGCACGTTAACATGATGTATTATTTTTTTGTTAAAAATTATTCAATAGGTTTTAGTATGGAAGTCTCAAAATTCTATTTAACGCAAAAATCAATTTCCCAAGGACATATGCAATATGAGAGTACTTATATTTTTCCCAAACCACCCTGCATATATTACATATTATATATTATCACATATCACATATTATATATAGTATATATTATATATAAACTATATATATGACATATGTGTAAGTTAATATGGGTGTAAAATATTAAAGGATTGTATCAATATCATAATAGTGATTGACTCTGGGAGAAATGGGCAGTTAGCAGTCAGAGGGGATTTTAGCTTTATCTGTAATATTTTACTTTTCTCCTTAAAAAAAGCAAATATGATAAATTGTTAATTGCCAGTAATTATTGGTTATAATGAAAATATGGATATTCTTTTATTCTTCATAATTTCCTATATTTTTACATTTATTAAATTAATAATAAAGGAAAATTTTATAGGAAGAGGGACAAAAGGCTTTTTAGGTATTTTGGGACCACGGGATATTGATGGGGCAACAATAGGGCAGATATGGGACTAGGGTACAATGGAAATTTGGGGGAATATCCCGTACCAGAAGGCAGAAGAATGTAAGCAGAGCAACAGGTGGTTGCTAAAAATAAATGCTCCTTCTTTTGATATTTTTGACTGGGGTAGTCATATTTCCAAAAAAAGTAGTGGGAATCACTCATCTTTTACTCTTTTTCCAGTATCTCTTCATGCCTGACATATAGGAACTATATTAGCAATCATTCAGCAAATATTTATGAAGGGTCTCTATTGCTCACTGTTAAAGGTATTTTGGATACAGCCGTGTAGAGACATGTAAGAGCCTTGCTCTCTTGTTAGAAAGGGTTTTTATTTGGCCTTTTACTGTATTTTTACCGATGTGAAAATGCACTCAGAGTCTCAACCACCAAAAGAAAGATTTGTTTGTTTGTTTGTTGCTGGGTATTTCCAATATCATATCTTCCATCAATCTCATCTTTCACCTATTGTGCATGAATTAAATATCACACTATACAGCACGGAATTTTTCTGTAATTACATATTATATATTAATTTTGATTCTAAACTTGGTCCTAACTTCTTTGAGTGCTTCATTAATTCCAGGTTTATAAGTGATGTCCAGGAAATTCAAGGGATTATGGAATCACTAAGTGTTAGAGCATAAAGGGATTTTCTAGTAGACATCTCCACCCCCTTGTTTTATAGATGAGCAAGTTTAAATTAGACTCAGCATTTCTTATCTAGCTCTTAAATATTATTTCCTATTTAGATTTGTAAAAATATTATCAGTTTGACTAAATACTTAACATGAAAGCAGATATTCTGCGTTGTGGTGTTTCCCACAATATATTTAATCCTTCATTTTCTCATTATCAGTTTTCTTGTCCTTTTACTCACCATAGGGAATAACTTGTAAAATAATTTGGCTTTTTTTCCATTATATTATATGGTTATATAATGTAACTATGTTCTCATTGAAATATTTATTCATAATTTAAATAATATTAAATAGTTATCATAAGTTGGGTGAAACTTAAAGTTGGATCTATAAAAGTGTGGATGTTGTAGACCACACTCCAGCCTAACCAACCCCCTCCAGATTCACCATCTGATGCAGCTGTATCACAGTTATCATCTGTTGTTTCCCAAGCTGCAATTTCCTCCTCAATTGTGGCTAAAACCCAACATTTGATGATTGTTTTCCACTCAGTTCAACATTGATCTTTGATCCTGAAGCAAACTTAAAAATAACTTTTTTTTTTTTGGCCAAAAATCTGACAAGATTGTATTGGGCGTCATCAGCAGTAACATCAGACTTTATTTCAGTGAATAAAGATGAAACAGCTGCTTTATTGTCCAGCTCAGCACTCATGCATTCAATATAGGATCGTAATGTTTTCCAGCTTTCTCTAACTATAGATATTTTTCTGTGCTTTCTAAATATACTGTGGATATCACTTTGTCAGACACAATATAGAGATTTTCAGCAATTCTCAAAAAAAATTGGATTGTCCATATTAACATGTACCTAATCAGTTTATAGAAGTACTTCCCTAAAATATCATTTTATAAGGATAACTTTTCATTTACTAGTGATCATAATTTTCAAAGTTAATTTTAGTTTTGATTTGCCTCTAACATGTTACCTTTATACTTCTTACTAAAATTTATGTTAAACTTTAATTATTTCCAAGCTCTCTTGGTTTTCGCACAGAATTCTAATTTAAAATTGAAATTGTTAAATGTTCCTGTGTGAGTGTGTGTGAGAGACAGTGACCAAGAGGGAGGGCAAGAGAGATTGATTGATTCATTGATTTAAAATAATAAAGCCCCATGTATAGCATGGGGTATGTAGTCAATTATAATATCTTTGTATGGTGACAGATGATAACTAGACATATCATGGTGATCATTTTGTAATGTACAGAAATATCAAATCACTGTGTCATGCACTTGGAACTAACATAAAGATGTACCTCAATTATACCTCAATTGAAAACAAAATATTTAGACACTGGGGTAAAATGTATCAAAATGCTAATGATGGTTATCTTTGGGTGGATGGGGATTATGGGTGATTATTAACTAAAAAACAATAAAGCCTCAACCACAACATGTGATGGACTTTCTTCAGTGATGCTATGTTTAACCTTCTCTGCTTAAGAAATAGTAAATAATTCAGTTTTTCATTTGACTCTCTCCAGCAGCCTGTGATAGCTGTTCCTCTTGTTATGCCAATTAGCAGAAGGAAGGAGGATGAGGTGTCTGTTGGAAGTGCGCCCTTGGCAAAGCAACAATCATATCAGGCCTCTGAATATGCCAGCAGCCCTATAAAAACAAAAACAATAACAGGTATGTGTCAAGAATTCTAAAGGATCTGTGATTTCACCCTACCTCTAAGCTAAGCAGTTATCCAGGCCATAATTTCGTGAATGCTGCCCAGAGGCACAAGAATCCTGGAATGGAGACAAAGGACTTTATATAATCTATAGCATTAGCGGTTACCGAAGTATTAGCATTTTTTTGTGTCCCTGCCCTAAGCCTAATTCCTACAGGGTGGCACAAAGAGGGCCAAGTGATAACTGTATACAGTGGATTATATTACAGGAGAGGAACCTGAACCTTTATAATGGGTAGAAATTATGCCTGCCATTTTCTCCAGTGGGAGGCCCTATATGTACCTTACAAGATTGTAAGCAAACCTGCTCTTTGTTCAGAAGGAAGACAATATCTTTGTCTTCTGAGGCTGTACACTGTACAGATATCCTTGAAAATAACATTGGGAACAAAGGCATTGACTGCCTCTACTTGTAAGACAGGCAAAAACACAAGAGACCCATGGAGAATCATCTCCCAATAATATCATTATGTTCCTGCTTAAAGTGAATTCTTGCAATCCACCCTACATCTCAATCTTCTTTCCTCCCCCTTCTCTTTGTTAGCTAGATCACCTATGCAAATATAAAACATAAATATTCTTCCATAAAACAATTTCTTTTATTTCCTTTTGTATAATTTAAAAACCCACTTTTTAAAAATTGTTTTATTTATTTAAAAAAAATTTTTTTTAACATCTTTATTGGAGTATAATTGCTTTACAATGGTGTATTAGTTTCTGCTTTATAATAAAGTGAATCAGTTATACATATGCATATGTCCCCATATCTCTTCCCTCTTGCGTCTCCCTCCCTCCCGCCCTCCCTATCCCACCCCTCTAGGTGGTCATAAAGCACGGAGCTGATCTCCCTGTGCTATGCGGCTGCTTCCCACTAGCTATCTGTTTTACATTTGATAGTGTATATATGTCCATGCCACTCTCTCACTTTGTCCCAGCTTACCCTTCTCCCTCCCCATATCCTCAAGTCCATTCTCTAGTAGGTCTGTGTCTTTATTCCCGTCTTGCCCCTAGGTTCTTCATGACCATTTTTTTTTTTTAGATTCCATAGATATGGGTTAGCATACGGTATTTGTTTTTCTCTTTCTGACTTACTTCACTCTGTATGACAGACTCTAGATCCGTCCACCTCACTACAAATAACTCAATTTCGTTTCCTTTTTATGGCTGAGTAATATTCCATTGTATACATGTGCCACATCTTCTTTATCCATTCATCTGTTGATGGACTAAGATCAGGAACAAGACAAGGTTGCCCACTCTCACCACTATTATTCAACATAGTTTTGGAAGTTTTAGCCACAGCAGTCAGAGAAGAAAAAGATACAAAAGGAATCCAAATCGGAAAAAAAGAAGTAAAAAACCCACTTTATGATTTCATTTTAAGTAGTGTTTTAAATTTCTAATGTTTTCCCTTAGATATTCAGCTTTATTCCATATAACTCTTATATCCCCAACCATATTAAAAAAGGTTTTATTTTTTCAGTAACTTGAAAACACTTATTGAATATCTATAATGGGCAAGACTCTGTTGTAAGTAATTTTGAGGGTAGGAATATTAATAAGACATGATCCCTGCCCTTAAGGAATTTAAAGTATGATCATATACACAAGGAAGTTAAAGCTAACATTTGTGGTTTAGAGGAAAAGTTAGTTTCCTTATCATATTTAAAAACAACAACAGTAAAAATGCTAACATACATTTTTGTGGAGTTTTATACATAACTATTATTCTGTGTTCTATTACTTTTCTTAAAATAGGATGTTATGTTTATTTTGTGGAATCATTAGACTTCCACCTGTCAGTATCCACAAGCCTTTTGATATGTTGAGATTTTCTTTACCAATTGATAAAAATGCTTTTGCTTATTTTTTGTATCATAAGAAGATGATCTGTAACTTGTATTGATTTTTTAATATAAAATTAGATATTTCATTTAGATACCATGCTAAGTTTCAGACTTTAGATCTCTTGAACTGGTAGGTTACATAATGGTTTATAAATATCACCTCTTAATAAGATAAAATAAATGTCCACTAAGTTATCAATTGATAAAAATAAGTTTAATTTTATATGATATTAACCACATATTCTGACCTCCTGCTTTACTATTTAGTCCAGTTTTTTAAATCACTCTTGATAATTGATGTAAAGTAATTGTTAAGGATGAGTAAAGATGACAGAAAATACTTATTTAAATGAAATTACATGACAGAACTATGTAGAAAATATCATAGATTTTAGAATGCATTTGCTATGCATGGAGAAGTTTTATAGATAAATTCACATCTCATATTGGTTACCTATCAATTCATGAATGATATCGGTTAATATCTGAGATTTATTTTGCTTTCATATACTTTCCCACTTAATTATAAGAAATTAATATTTTATTTTGAAGAAATTAAGAAAAACCCCAAACATAATTTCTCATCAGTAATTATTACTTTATAGATAATCTAAAAACATAAACACATTATTCTTCTTTTAAAATTTTATTTATTTAGTTTTTAAATTTTATTGGAGTATAGTTGATTTAAAATGTTATATTATTTTCAGGTGTACAGCATAGTGATTCAGTTATACATATACATATATTCATTTTTTTTTAGATTCTTTTCCCATATAGGTTATTACAGAATGTTGAGTACAGTTCCCTGCGCCATACAGTAGGTCCTTGTTGGTTATCTATTTTATATATAGTAGTGTGTGTGTGTGTGTGTGTGTGTGTGTGTGTGTGTGTGTGTGTGTTAATCCCAAGCTCCTGATTTATCCCTCCCCCCCACATTTCCCCTTTGGTAATCATAAGTTTGTTTTTGAAATCTGAGTCTGTTTCTGTTTTGTAAATAAGTTCATTTATATCATTTTTCAAAATTAGATTCCACATATGAGTGATATCATATGATATTTGTCTTTGTCTGTCTGACTTACTTCACTCAGTATGATAATCTCCAGGTCCATCCATGTTGCTGCAAATGGCATTATTTTGTTCTTTTTTATGGCTAATATTCCATTTTAAATATGTACCACATCTTTACCCATTTCTCTATTGATGGACATTTAGGTTGTTTTCATGTCCTTGCTATTGTAAATAGTGCTGCAGTGAACATTGGGGTGCATGTATCTTTTCGAATTATGGTTTTCTCTGGATACATGCCCAGGAATGAGATTTCTGAATCATATGGTATCAGCTCACACTGGTCAGAATGGCCACCATGAAAAAGTCTACAAACAGTAAATGCTGGAGAGGGTGTGGAGAAAGGCAAACGCTGCTACACTGTTGGTAGGAATGTAAATTGGTACAGCCACTATGGAGAACAGTATGGAGGTTCCTTAAAAACTAAAAATAGAACTAACATATGATCCAACAAACAACACATTATTCTTTATTTCAAATTACAAATGTGAACTGTAGTTCTTTGCATTTGAGTTGTGGATATTTGCTTTTTCCGTCTTTAGTGTTTCCCCATCTCTAGAACCCTTAGGTTATATATCCTGTGGGTATTTTCCTTATAGGTGAGGATGTCTATGTATCACCAGATATTTACTCAAGCTAGCATAACAATGAACAGTTATCAAACTGATGCCTGTGCTTGCTTGTTTTTGGACTGTGGGCATTTGTAGAAAGTAAAAATCCCTGGGTATAACATTTCTTCTTTATGACCAATGTATCTTGCCCCTTGGATGCCACCATTTTCACTTCTTTGGAAAGCTTGTTGGTATTGTTCTCTCTTTTCTTGAGAATGCTCTGTACTAATCATTTTCTTTATTTAGAATTATGTTTCAAAATTTTGTTTTATTTTTAATTAGAGTATACAGTTCCTGTTTTAGTTTTAATTTAGAAATGCTTTATGAGTCCTTTGAATTTGTATCTACTTCTAAATGTGGTTATCACTATTTTAATTATTACTTACATTGTATCATAAGCTATAATGAATTTGGTAAGGTATTCGTAGCCTTTCACAAACCTTTTTTCTTGTTGTTTTTTACTTTTACCATCTTAATCTTTTTAAGTGTATAGTTTAATTGTGTTAAGTATACAGATGGTCCCCAACTCATCATGGTTTGACTTACAGATTTTCGACTTTATGATGGTGTGAAAGCAATATGCATTCAGTAGAAGCCATACTTCGAATCTGAATTTTGATCTTTTCCCAGGCTAGTGATATGAGGTGGGATTCTCTGGTGATGCTGGGCAGGGGCAGTGAGCCACAGCTTTCAGTCAACCATGCAACCACGAGGGTAAACAACCAAAACACTCACAACCATACGACCATTTTGTTTTTTACTCTCAGTACAGTATTCAGTAAGTTACATGAGTTATTCAACTACGTGGTATAAAATAGGCTTTGTGTTTGATTATTTTGCCCAACTGTAGGCTAATGTAAGTGTTCTGAGCACATTTAAGGTAGGTTAGGCTAAGCTCTGAAGTTCAGTAGGTTAGGTATATTAAATGCATTTTCAACCTAAGATATTTTCACTTTATGGTGGGTTTATCAGGACATAACCCATTTTAAGTTGAGGAGGATGTGTATTCACATTGTTGTGAAATGCACGTTTTAATTTTTTAACTGAATTTTACAAGTGGAGATATGTGTTAATTTATGCTTGAATTCTTATTAAAATAATTTTTAGTTTTTATATTCTCAACCTAAGGTCCAAAGTTAGTCTTAAGTTCATCGCCAAGTTATGTAGTAGTACTGGCACATGAAGACTGAGGCTTGGCGATATTGCACTGGGCTTGATTTTGCTTTTTAATTATTCATCAAGAAGCAGACATCCTCTTCCAATCTCAATTAACCAATCTTAAGTAGCTGGCTGCAGGGGGAACATGTGCCTGATGACTGGAAATGTGTTGACAGCAGAACAGCGCTATTTCAGTGATATAGGCACGTAGGGCAGGCCAAGCCAGAATAAAAGCATGTTTCACATGAAGATAATGTATTATCACAAAATTCTAAATGATCTTCTAGAGAATCTATATATCCTTCAAAACAAGGAGCCCACTAAAAACTATGACATCTGTTTACCCTATGTTTTGGAAATGTTATGAACATTAAATTGGAACTCTTGATGAAAATGTCTGTAATGGAGATGAAAACTTTAAAAAGCAGGATCCTTCATAAATGATATCTCTTTAAAAAATACTAGCCATTTTTATCTTACATGTTTATATATTACCTCTTAAGTCTAAAGCACTGTAAGTACACAGTTGAAATAATAGAAGGCCTTTTAATTTGACTCCTTAAATAATACCAAGATAATAGTAAATGAAGACCTGATAATTGATGATGTAAATTTTAGTAGATAATGCCACAAATTAAACGTATAGAAGTTTAGCTTCTGACTGTGATGGAGGAACAGGGACTAGATTTATATTCCTGTTGTAAATAACTAATAAACTGGTCAAAATATATGGGAGAACAAAAAAAGTTTCTAGACATTGGACAGTAGGCAGTGCAGTACTGTGATCCCTCATAGAAGGGAAACAAATGAGTTGAGCCCTAGGATTATCCTGGCTTTTTGGCTGAAGGCACATTCCAGACCACAGAGCAGGGTGGGATGTATCAAGCTGAACTCAGCTGTCTTGCTGAATTGAGGTTTAGGGAAGCAAAGGGATTGAAGTATAAGGAGGCAGAGATGACTGGAAATTATGGGGCAGAGTTTCAGAGAGAGAAAGCTATGCAGCAAAAGAGCTTCAGAGATCAGCGATAGATTTCTCCTTGAGTATTTGCTGAATAGTAAGCTGTGCCTGAATAGGATGAGACTCCACAAAGTTGGGTAAAGGATGACCAAGGACCTATGGTCTGAATGATTCCCAGAGCTCACACATGGCTAAAAGGCATTCAGGTTCCCACTGTGCTTAGTTTACAATTCCAACTGACCATTCGGGACATTCAGTAAAGACCCCAAAAAGATGACACCTCAATATTGGAGCTAAACTTTCCATAGAGTAAAGCCTACCTACACTCACCTTAAACACACTTTAAAAAAGCCTCTGAAGAAACCAAAACAGTGAGTGAGTTTACTGCTGGCCAAATGAAGCCCAGTGCTATTAAGAGGAATACAACAAGATCCAGATATGTAACAACTTAAAAGTCACATTGTCAAGCATCCAACCCAAAACTTTTAGAGATGCAAAGAAGCAGGCAACTTTGACAAGGAGGAAAACTAGCAATAGAAATAAACTGAGAAATGACAGATGATAGCATTAGCAGGTATATTAAATACTTGTACATTAAAACAGGTACTATAACTGTTCAGATGTTTGAGGAAAGATGAATACAATTTGGAGAGAAATAGAAGATATAAAAAGGAACCATGCCCAACTCTAGAGATGAAAAATATAATATCTGATATCAGAAACTCACTGGGTGGAATTATCAGGAAAGTAGACATTGCAGAAGAAGAAATAATAAAATTGAAGACATAGCAATAGAAACTTGCCAAATTGAAGCACAAAAAGAATAAAGGGGAAAAATGTACAGAGCTTTAGTGAACTGTCAGATGATAATTAAGGTAGTCACAGTAGATCTCACTAAAAGTTCATATTTGACTAGATACTTGAAGCAGGTGAGGGAGTGAGGCATGTGGATATCTGTAGAAAAATCATGTGGGATTATATGTATGTCTAGGAAATTAGACATACATATAATCCCACATACCCCTTCACTTAATAGTTAAGGAGATTGAGTCTTTAAGAGGTCAAGCAACTTACCCAAGGTTAGAAAATATTTAATGGTACTTTTTACAAATGAAAGTTCCAGGTTATAGTAGTCATTTTGTGATTATTAGCTGCCTCTTTCATTCCTTAATGGCATAGCCAGCCCTAAAATGAGGTCTATGTAAAAATTCCTCTCTAAAACCTAATATATAACCAGCCAACTTCAGAGTGTCTTTTTTTTTTTTTTTTTTTTTAAAGGAATTGTTCTAAATTTTCAGCCCAGTTCCATTGGACTAAGCTAGTTAAGAATTTTGTGTCAGAGCTACCAACTGGATATACCGGGAAACAACTCCCCTCTGTGATGAGCATGGAGGTTCTGCCTGGCTTTAATCGGGTGTCACTTCAGTGGTGCAGTTCCTGGCATAAACTCCAAAGTGAAACACTACTCCTGACATGTTTTTTCTTCCCTGATATGTCCTTAAATATATCCTGGAGTCATTCATGCTTCCAACAAAATTAAATTAAATATTTATGATGTTTCAGATATTTAAAATTTTTGTCCAGCATATGGAAATTCTATTTTATTTAGTTCTCAAAGAGACTTAAATATGAAAAATCCTGAAATTTTAAAAAGCACTTTGTTACTTTGTTTATGTTACAGATAGTGAAAGTTTTCAGACTTCCTTTTTTTTAAAGAATCTTTCTTTTGACAATGAACTTGGGCTATTATGTAGAATATTTCTAATTATGTTTTTTTCCTGACCTGATTTCAAAATATAGTATTTTTAAACTAAGCAAGAAGTCAGTAATTTAACTGTAATTTTTAAGATTGTATTAAGTTTGGCTGAAGATATCAGAAAACCCTCAATAACAGTGATTTAAACAAGATTGAATTTTGTTTTTGAAAATATATGGAAATAATATAATTTATCAAGGACTTGTATCCAAAATATATATGGGACTCTCAAAATTCAATAATTAGAAAACAGACAACCCATTAAAAAATTTAACAAAATTTTTGAACAAGCACTATACCAGTAAAGTTATATGTATGGTAAATAAGCACAGAAAAAGACGCTCAACATCAGTAGTCACCAGGGAAATGAAAATCAAAAGCACAATGAGATACCACTACACACCCTCCAGAACAGACAAATTTAAGAAGACTGACCATACCCAACACTGGTGAGGATATACATCACCTAGAAGTGTCATATACTGCTGGTAGAACTGTAGCATAACAAAGTCACTTAGAAAAACAGTTTGGTAGTCTCTCAAAAAATTAAACATATATCTACTTATGATATCCTTTCAGTATTTACCTAAGAGAAATGAAAGCATGTGTCCATACAAAGACTCATACTTAAATGTTCATAGCGGCTTTTAAAAAAAAAAAACAACAAAAAAACCAAGATTGAATTTTATGTCTCTCATGTGAAAGCTTTGAGTAGGCACCCAGAGGTGTTAAGTTTCTCTAAGATCAGGTACTTTCTTATTCCCCATGTGTGGCCTGTGTTGCCAGGCCTGCCTTATGGTCCACAATGGATGCTTCAGCCATTTATCATATCTGCATTTCGATGAGTGGGAAATGAGTAAAGAGGACTCTTTTATTTCTTTAAATATTATACAGAATTTGCACCCTTCACTTTTGCTTCACTTCTTTTGGCCAGAAACTCATCACATGATCATATGTAGCTATGCAGGGGTCTCAGGATGGTAGTCTCTATTCTTGAAGGCCACACACCTGGCCAAAACGTGTGGCTTTTAACTAAGAAAAAAGGGGAGGATAGATATTAGAGGTTATTTAGCTGTCTTTGCCACAATAACTTAAAATAGAATGTTACAAGCTGAGTTTTAGAAGAGAAATAGGAAATAAACATTTTTCTTTTAGTGGGGATGTCAGAAGACATAGCTGGTAAAAGTATTTTCATGTCTGAGGTGTGGTTTAGGTTTTTCTCAATGAGAGATAACAGGTTTGGGAGTCATCACCGTATGAATTGTAGTCAAAGCCACAGAGTGCATAATCTCTCAGGGATACCATGCACAGCAAGATGAGAAGAAAGCCCAAAATTAAATTCTGAGCAACTTTTCATTAAAGAGTAAGGAGTAGGAGCCAATGGAGAAGATTGAGAAGCTTCATTCTGAGAAGTAGGCAACAAAAGAACGTATGATATATATATATGACACAAATGAAAAGTTTCAAAGAGGGTGTCTAACTGCATGATATGCTGTAAAGTCATCAAGAACAATGAGGCTGAAAAACTTTAATTGGCCAAGGTCAGTTGGCCAGAGGAGCTTTGGTTGTTAGGGGATGAATGGGAGTTGAGCATGTAGGGATAGCCTCTGTATACCACTCTTTCAGGAAATTGGACTGTGCAGAAACTTGGGTATGTCAGTAGTTACAGTGAAGCAAACAGGAGAGAAGAAAAAATTAGAGCAACAGTAAAGTTTGGAATAATTTATATAGTGAGATCACAGGTCAGGTAGAATGTAAGATCTTATAAACAGATATAAGATTTAACAGATAATTGCCACTTCCTCTGAGAGAGAGGTAAGAAGATAAAGTATATACCATTATATGTCAGTTTAGTTAATTTTCTCTCCACAAACAAGTATTTATGCAGGATAAGTATTGTTATCTTTGCACTACTGCAGAGAATGTAAGAGATTAGGAAATGTATAATTTTTTCAAGTCAAGCTCCTTGTTTTTCACATACAACGAATATGTTCCTTATACGAAAACAGGACATGACATTACACTTTACCTTCAGTTTTTTTTTAATCAGTTTAATATATTACTCCAAGTTTGAAATTTCTTCATCTTAAAAAAAAAATCATTCTATCCAAGGCAGTATAACTTGTAGGATGGTTTTTTAAGGAGGGAGATTTCCAATTTTTGCTAGTAATATTTGCTCCTGAAGGCACTGATGTATTTTGGATTCTAACTTTTTAATAATTGTGGATTATAAGTAAAATGGGTCATACCAATATAGTTATCCATCTAAAAATGTTTAAGCAATCCTTAATTTGATTAAGCTTGAATGTTGAGCAGGTATGTTCCTAATTATAGTGTGGAAATAGTATTACTGTACAAGAAATACACTTTTGTGGATTTATGTATATTAGAAGTTGCTCACTTTAATCATGTAGCTTAGCATAAAATTCCATTCCTTTGTGATTAATTAGATATTTAGTTTCATTGGAAAATATTAAAGCATGAGAGTACACACTAATGCATAATATGTAATTGATTTTATTCTCTCAGGAGTAAAATATGGTTTAAAAAACATTTTCCCCTTATGGAATAGAGAAAGGTTTAAAATGCATTGAAGGGGACCTTCATGATGGCAGAGGAGTAAGACGTGGAGATCACCTTCCTCCCCACAACTACATTAGAAATACATCTACATGGAAAACAACTCCTACAGAACACCTACTGAACGCTGGCAGAAGATCTCAGACTTCCCAAAAGGCAAGAAACTCCCCACGTACCTGCTTAGGTGCAAAAGAAAAAAGAAAAAACAGAGACAAAAGAATAAGGATGAGACATGCACCTCTGAGAGGGAGCTGTGAAGGAGGAAAAGTTTCCACACACTAGGAGGCCCCTTCACTGGTGGAGATGGGGAGGTGGGAGGGAGGGAAGCTTCGGAGCCATGGAGGAGAGCTCAGCAACAGGGGTGCAGAGGGCAAAGCGGAGAGATTCCCACACAGGGGATCGGAGCCGACCAGCACTCACCAGCCCGAGAGGGTTGTCTGCTCACCCACCGCTGCAGGCAGGGGCTGGGAGCTGAGGCTCAGGCTTCGGAGGTCAGATCCCAGGGAGAGGACTGGGGTTGGCTGCGTGAACACAGCCCGAAGGGGGCTAGTGCCCCACAGCTAGCTGGCAGGGAGTCTGGGAAAAAGTCTGGACCTGCCTAAGAGGCAAGAGACCATCGTTTCGGGGTGCGCGAGGAGAGGGGATTCAGAGCACCGCCTAAACAAGCTCCAGAGACAGCGTGAGCCACGGCTATCAGCATGGGCAACACAGATAGGCATGAGACACTAAGGCTGCTGCTGCCGCCACCAAGAAGCCTGTGTGCAAGCACGGTCACTGTCCACACCTCCCTGCCCAGGAGCCTGTGCAGCCTGCCACTGCTAGGGTCCCGCAATACAAGGACAACTTCCCCGGGAGAACACATGGCGTGTCTCAGGCTGTTGCAACATCATGCCGACCTCTGCCTCCGCAGGCTCGCCCCGCATTCTGTACCCCTCCCTCCCCCCCAGACTGAGTGACTCAGAGCACCCTAATCAGTTGCTCCTTTAACCCCCTCCTGTCTGGGCAAAGAACAGATGCCAGAGGACTACCTACACGCAGAGGCAGGACCAAATCAAAAGGTGAACCCCAGGAACTGTGCAAACAAAGAAGAGAAAGGGAAATTTCTCCCAGCAGCCTCAGGAGCAGCAGATTAAATCTCCACAATCAACTTGAGGTACCTGCATCTGTGGAATACCTGAATAGACAACGAATTATCCCAAAATTGAGGCAGTGGACTTTGGAGCAACTGTAGACTTGGGGTTTGCTTTCTGCATCTAATTTGTTTCTGGTTTTATGCTTATCTTAATTTAGTATTTAGATCTTATTATCATTGGTAGATTTGTTTATTGATTCAGTTGTTCTCTTCCTTTGTGTGATTTTGTCCGTATAGCTTTGCTTTTACCATTTGTCCTAGGGTTCTGTCAGTTGTGTTTTTTTTTTTTTTTAAGTATACTTTTTAGCACTTGTTATCATTGGTGGATTTGTTTCTTTGGTTTGGTTGTGCTATTCCTTCTTTCCTTTTTTTATTTTTAATTTTTTTATTTTTAATAATATTTATTTTTTATTTTAAATTTTAATAACTTTATTTTATTTCCTTTCTATCTTTTTTTTCCCCCCCTTTCCTTCTGAGCCGTGTGGCTGACAGGGTCTTGGTGTTCTGGCCGGGTGTCAGGCCTGAGCCTCTGAGGTGGGAGAGCCGAGTTCAGGACACCGGTCCACCAGAGACCTCCCCCCTCCACGTAATATCAAACGGCAGAAGCTCTACCAGAGCTCTCCATCTCAACGCTAAGACCCAGCTCCACTCAGCAACCAACAAGCTACAGTGCTGGACACCCTATGCCAAACAATTAGCAAGACAGGAACACAAACCTACCTATTAGAAGAGAGGCTGCCTAAAATCATACTAAGTTCACAGACACCCCAAAACACACCACCGGACGTGGTCCTGCCCACCAGAAATACAAGATCCAGCCTCATCCACCAGAACACAGGTACCAGTCCCCTCCACCAGGAAGCCCACACAACCCACTGAACCAACCTTACCCACTGGGGGCGGACACCAAAAACAGCAGGAACTACGAACCTGCAGCCTGCGAAAAGGAGACCCCAAGCACAGTAACTTAAGCAAAATGACAACACGCAGAAACACACAGCAGATGAAGGAGCAAGATAAAAAACCCACCAGATCAAACAAATGAAGAGGAAATAGGCAGTCCACCTGAAAAAGAATTCAGAGTAATGATAGTAAAGATGATCCAAACTCTCGGAAATAGAATGGAGAAAATACAAGAAACGTTTAACAAGGACCTAGAAGAACTAAAGAGCAAACAAACAATGATGAACAATACAAGAAATGAAATTAAAAATTCTCTGGAAGGAATCAATAGCAGAATAACTGAGGCAGAAGAACAGATAAGTGACCTGGAAGATAAAATAGTGGAAATAAGTACTGCAGAGCGGAATAAAGAAAAAAGAATGAAAACAATACAGGACCGTCTCAGAGACCTCTGGGACAACATTAAATGCACCAACATTCGAATTATAGGGGTCCCAGAAGAAGAAGAGAAAAAGAAAGGGACTGAGAAAATATTTGAAGAGATTATAGTTGACAACTTCCCTAATATGGGAAAGGAAATAGTCAGTCAAGTCCAGGAAGTGCACAGAGTCCCATACAGGATAAATCCAAGGAGAAACATGCCAAGACACATATTAATCAAACTATCAAAAATTAAATACAAAGAAAAAAATATTAAAAGCAGCAAGGGAAAAGCAACAAATAACATACAAGGGAATCCCCATAAAGTTAACAGCTGATCTTTCAGCAGAAACTCTTCAAGCCAGAAGGGAGTGGCAGGACATATTTAAAGTGATGAAAGGGAAAAACCTACAGCCAAGATAACACTACCCAGCAAGGATCTCATTCAGATTTGATGGAGAAATTAAAACCTTTACAGACAAGCAAATCTAAGAGAATTCAGCACCACCAAATAAGCTTTATAAAAAATGCTAAAGGAATTTCTCTAGGTAGGAAACACAAGAGAAGGAAGAGACCTACAATAACAAACCCAAAACAATTAAGAAAATGGTAATAGGAACATATATATCGATAATTACCTTAAATGTAAATGGATTAAATGCTCCAACCAAAAGACATAGACTGGCTGAATGGATACAAAAACAAGACCTGGATATATGCTGTCTAAAAGAGACCCACTTCATGCCTAGGGACACATACAGACTGAAAGTGAGGGGATGGAAAAAGATATTCCATGCAAATGGAAATCAAAAGAAAGCTGGAGTAGCAATTCTCATATCAGACAAAATCGACTTTAAAACAAAGACTATTACAAGAGACAAAGAAGGACACTACATAATGATCAACAGATGAATCCAAGAAGAAGATATAACAATTGTAAATATTTATGCACCCAACATAGGAGCATGACGTCAATACATAAGGCAAATGCTAACAGCCTTAAAAGGGGAAATCGGCAGTAACAGAATAATAGTAGGGGACTTTAACACCCCATTTTCACCAATGGAAAGATCATCCAAATTGAAAATAAATAATGAAACACAAGCTTTAAATGATACATTAAACAAGCTGGACTTAATTGATATTTATAGGACATTCCATCCAAAAACAACAGAATACTCAAGTGCTCATGGAACATTCTCCAGGATATATCATATCTTGGGTCACAAATCAAGCCTTGGTAAAATTAAGAAAATTGAAATCGTATCAAATATCTTTTCCGACCACAACACTATGAGACTAGATATCAATTATAGGAAAAAATCTATAAAATTACAAACACATGAAGACCAAACAATACACTACTAAATAACCAAGAAATCACTGAAGAAATCAAGAGGAAATCAAAAAATACCTAGAAACAAATGAAAATGAAAATACAGTGACTCAAAACCTATGGGATGCAGCAAAATCAGTTCTAAGAGGGAAGTTTATAGCAATACAATCCTACCTCAAGAAATAAGAAAAATCTCTAATAAACAGCCTAATCTTACACCTAAAGCAGCAGTTAGAGAAGCAAGAACAAAAGCAGTCAGAGAAGGAAACAGAGAAGGAAGAACAAAAAATCCCCAAAGTTAGCAAAAGGAAAGAAATCATAAAGATCAGATCAGAAATAAATGAAAAAGAAATGAAGGAAACGATAGCAAAGATCAATAAAACTAAAAGCTGGTTCTTTGAGAAGATAAACAAAATTAATAAACCATTAGCCAGACTCATCGAGAAAAAATGGGAGAAGACTCAAATCAGTAGAATTAGAAAAGAATAAGGAGAAGTAATTACTGACACTGCAGAAATACAAAGGATCATGAGAGATTAGTACAAGCAGCTATATGCCAATAATATGGACAAGTTGGAAGAAATGGACAAATTCTTAGAAAAGCACAACCTTCGTAGACTGAACCAGGAAGAAATAGAAAATATAAACAGACCAAACACAAGCACTGGAATACAGACTGTGATTAAAAATCTTCCAACAAACAAAAGCCCAGGACCAGATGGCTTCACAGGCAAATTCTATCAAACATTTAGATAAGAGCTAACACCTTCCTTTTCAAACTCTTCCAAAATATAGCAGAGGGAGGAACACTCCCAAACTCATTCTATGATGCCACCATCACCCTGATACCAAGACCAGACAAAGATGTCACAAAGAAAGAAAACTACAGGCCAATATCACTGATGAACATAGATGCAACAATCCACAACAAAATACTAGCAAACCGAATCCAACAGCACATTAAAAGGATCATACACCATGATCAAGTGGGGTTTATCCTAGGAAGGCAAGGATTCTTCACTATATGCAAATCAATGTGATAAACCATATTAACAGATTGAAGGAAAAAAGCCATATGATAATCTCAATACATGCAGAAAAAGCTTTTGACAAAATTCAACACCCATTCATGATAAAAACCCTCCAGAAAGTAGACATAGAGGGAACTTACCTCAACATAATAAAGGCCATATATGACAAACCCACAGCCAACATTGTTCTCAATGGTGAAAAACTGAAACCATTTCCACTAAGATCAGGAACAAGACAAGGTTGCCCACTCTCACCACTATTATTCAACATAGTTTTGGAAGTTTTAGCCACAGTGATCAGAGAAGAAAAAGAAATAAAAGGAATCCAAGTCTGAAAAGAAGAGGTAAAACTGTCACTGTTTGCAGGTAACATGATACTATACATAGGGAATCCTAAAGATGCTACCAGAAAACTACTAGAGCTAATCAATGAATTTGGTAAAGTAGCAGGATATAAAATTAATGCACAGAAATCTCTTGCATTCCTATACATTAATGATGAAAAATATGAAAGAGAAATTAAGGAAACACACCCATTCACCATTGCAACATAAAGAATAAAGTACCTAGGATGAAACCTACTTAAGCAGACAAAAGACCTGTATGCAGAAAACTGTAAGACACTGCTGAACGAAATTAAAGATGATACAAACAGGTGGAGAGATATACCATGTTCTTCTATTGGAAGAATCAACATTGTGAAAATGACTATACTACCCAAAGCAATCTACAGATTCAGTGCAATCCCTATCAAACTACCAATGGCATTTTTCACAGAACTAGAACAAAAAATTTCACAATTTGTATGGAAACACAAAAGACCCCGAATAGCCAAAGCAATCTTGAGAAAGAAAAATGGAGCTGGAGCAATCAGGCTTCCTGACTTCAGACTATACTACAAAGCTACAGTAATCAAGACAGTATGGTACTGGCACAAAAACAAAATATAAATTAATGGAACAGGATGGAAACCCCAGAGATAAACCCATGCACATATGGTCACCTTATCTTTGATAAAAGAGGCAAGAATATATGGTGGAGAAAAGACAGCCTCTTCACTAATTGGTGCTGGGAAAACTGGACAGCTACATGTAAAACAATGAACTTACAGCACTCCCTAACACCATACACAAAAAGTAAACTCAAAATGGATTAAAGTCCTAAATATCAGGCCAGACACTGTAAAACTCTTAGAGGAAAACTTAGACAGAACACTCTATGACATAAATCACAGCAAGATCCTTTTTGACCCACCTCTTCGAGAAATGGCAATAAAAATAAACAAATGGGACCTAATGAAACTTAAAAGCTTTTGCATAGCAAAGGAAGCCATAAACAAGACGAAAAGACAGCCCTCAGAATGGGAGAAAATATTTGCAAATGAAGCAACTGACAAACAATTAATCTCCAAAATTTACAAGCAGCTCATGCAGCTCAATTTCAAAAAAACAAACAACCCAATCCGAAAATGGGCAGACGACCTAAATAGACATTTCTCCAAAGAAGATATACAGATTGCCAACAAACACGTGAAAGGATGCTCAACATCACTAATCATTAGAGAAATGCAAATCAAAACTCCCATGAGGTATCACCTCACAGCAGTTAGCATGGCCATCATCAAAAAATCTACAAACAATAAATGCTGGAGAGGGTGTAGAGAAAAGGGAACCCTCTTGCACTGTTGGTGGGAATGTAAATTGAAACATCCACAGTGGAGAACAGTATGGAGGTTACTAAAAAAGTAAAAGTAGAACTACCATATGACCCAGCAATCCCAGTACTGAGCATATACCCTGAGAAAACCATAATTCAGAAAGAGTCATGTACCACAGTTTCATTGCAGCACTATTTACAATAGCTAGGACGTGGAAGCAACCTAAGTGTCCATCGACAGTTGAATGGTTAAAGAGGATGTGGCACATATATACAATGGAATATTACTCAGCCCTAAAAAGAAACGAAATTGAGTTATTTGTAGTGAGGTGGATGGACCTAGAGTCTGTCATACAGAGTGAAGTAATTCAGAAAGAGTAAAACAAATACCATGTGCTAACACATATATATGGAATCTAAAAAAGAAAAAACGAAATGGTTCTGAAGAACCTAGGGGCAGGACAGGAATAAAGATGAGACACAGAGGATGGACTTGAGGACACGGCGAGGGGGAAGGGTAAGCTGGGACGAAGTGAGAGAGTGGCATGGACATATAAACACTACCAAATGTAAAATAGAGAGCTAGTGGGAAGCAGCCGCATAGCACAGGGAGATCAGCTCAGTGCTTTGTGACCACCTAGAGGGGTGGGATAAGGAGGGTGGGAGGGAGACGAAGAAGGAGGAGATATGGGGATATAGGTATATGTATAACTGATTCACTTTGTTATAAAGCAGAAACTAATACGCCATTGTAAAGCAATTATACTCTAATAAAGATGTGAAAATAAATAAATAAATAAAAATATTATTCAGAAAGTAATCAGAGAACTTAATGAAAATATAGGTTTATTAAATTGCTATTTTCCCTTTTTTACTTTGTAAGAAAATTTATTTTTATTTCTAAACCTAATATTTATGGGAAAAAGTTTTAGCAGTCTGCAGATTTTAACATTCTATGTAATTTTCAAATTATTTTGTAAGTTGTTTCTGCGCTATTCTGGGGTATACACAGAGTTTATAATCTGATATGATTTCTAAGCTTACTCTCCTAAAGGATTCCAATAGATGCTGGGTGATCATTTGATATTTTTGGTTGTAACCATAGACTAGAATTTCTTAACACTTGATTTTTTGATGTTTCACGAAACATCCCTTGATCACTTGATGATCATCTTTTATGGACATATCTGATAATTGCACCACTCACTTGGCCCTACTACATACCTGAACTTGTTGCATTGGTAGTGTTCATATGAGTCCTCAAGTAAATCATCAGCTCAGGAAGAAATGTAACTTATACTTTTTTTAATGTGCCTCCTACTGTGTGCAGCAGAATGCTTATAGTGTTTGCTGGTTTATTCCAAGAATGTGTTCAGTTTGTTAAGCAAACTAGGTTTATTAATTTTTATATTTAAATGTACTACAGTTTGTATAGCATACGCATAATGTCTTATCTTCTTGAAACCTCAATTGTCGAGAATTAGACCAGTGATTATTTCATATTTAATTTAAAAAAATACTTGTTCCCTTACCTTCTTGGTTCCTTTTTTATTTCTCTAGGACAGTAAAACAGGAGATTTATTTATGTATGGTTTCTTTTAATATGTTCAAGTTTTATTCTCATTGTTACTTTGAAAGTAGAATATAGACTCCACTGAATTTTGTCAGAGGAGTTAGCTTTAGAAGGTAAATTATTTTAATGTTGAGAAGTTACTTTTAAATTCTACATCATGTTGGAGTTATTTTACTGTGATTACTGTCCTCACTGCCTTACTTCTTTCCTTTTTAAATGTCCTAGCCCAAGCCTGGATCAAAACAAAACAAAGTAGAAAAAACGAACAAAACTACTCTTTTTGGTTTCCTTGAACATAGCTGAGACAGGCTCACATTTTGTTAAAAGCATTACAATAGTAAGAGAATGAATTAAAACAAGTACAGAGAACACAGACTATTTGAAAGTAGTTTATCTTTAGAGTATTAGTCTTCAAACTTTTTTTCTCAGTACTTTCCTATAGGTAAAAAATTTCAAGTAAGCATCCGTAGTATATCATTTATTGATTTATACACTAAATGTGTGTATCACTATATTAATATAGAGCATGTAAGAAAATTTTAATTTTAAAGTTTAAGTCTTATTATTCTGATAGAATTTTAATAATACATCAATAATATTGTAGTGAGAGTAGTATTATTGTGCTTCATTTAAAAAGTTTAATACTTTTTTTTTTTAATATATAAATTTATTTATTTATTTTTGGCTGTGTTGGGTCGTCACTTCTGTGCAAGGGCTTTCTCTAGTTGCGGCGAGCGGGGGCCGCTCTTCATCACGGTGTGCGGGCCTCTCACTATCGAGGCCTCTCTTGTTGCGGAGCACAGGCTCCAGACGCGCAGGCTCAGTAATTGTGGCTCACGGTCCCAGTTGCTCCGCGGCATGTGGGATCTTCCCAGACCAGGGCTCGAACCCATGTCCCCTGCATTGGCAGGCGGATTCTCAACCACTGCACCACCAGGGAAGCCCTAAAAAGTTTAATACTTTAATTATAACAAAGTATTAAACTTTAATTTAGTTTAATACTCTGTTATAATAACAACTTAAAGATTTAATTCTTAATTCAGTTTATTTCAATAGTTAATTTTAATGGCTGACATAACTGAAAAGCCACCTTGCTGAGATTCATCGATCCGAGAGGGGAAATGGCATCATTGATGCACTCAGGACGCTTATTTTTCATTCTCATCCATTTGGAAACTGTCTAGTGCGTTTCCATCTTTCTTATATAAATAAGGTATTCTTTCCATCTTTAATGGAAAGATGTTGCCTTTTTCTTTTAAATAAGTTAGTGGCATCTTTATGTATTATTATTTTTTAGTTAGTGGTATCTTTAATTTGTATGTTTGGCCATGTGTGTTTTACAGGAATCTTTTAAAAGTATATATCCAAATTATGAGGATTAATTTAGTTAAAGGTACATAATATAATTTAGTTAAATGTAGATAACAAAATTTATAAATTTGATTAACTGTATATATGTAAATTGTAATATGCCACAGTTAACTGAAAACAAAGAGAGAAGGGCCCCTGCCAGTTCCTTCCTGTTATTGAACATCTACTCTTCCTTCAGTATATTTAATGTAGTATTATGTGTTTCCTTCTGACATGGGGAAGAGCCTCAGTGTTATTCTACTTTACTAAATATTAACTGTATGTCTTTCTCATTTTTAGATAAAAGTAAATATGAATAAATATTCTCATATTTGTCCCCTACAGAAATGGATGGTCTCATAGTTTTGTGCACCACATTTTTGGAGGACACTGCTATATTGGGATCCTATTATCTGGAAGTTTAGCAAAACCTAGAGAAAGTCTGTCATATGGGGCCCAGGTGGGAGGGTCCCAGGGAGCCAAGTTGAACTGAGAAAAGTATTGGCTAGTGTAAAGTATTGGCTAATGTAGTTCAGGAAATCTTCTGGGGTGGAGAATAGATTAGAGGAGTAAAAACATCATTAGCATCTCCAAATATGCAGGCTTAGGCAGAAAGGCACTGGGATAATGACCAGTAAATGTGGTAATGGAAGAAGTGAGAACCAGGTGAGCTAGGCAGAGCATGAAGGTGAATAGTTCTTGAGGAAGTAAGCCCCATGATACTCTTAAAGCATTTTGTGGCACTTTGGAGCCTATGCAGGCTGTGTAATGATACTACAAGGGCTGGGCAGGTGCAACTACTAACATTGCCTGGTTTTCTCCTAATAGGTGATTCCTTTACAAGAGAAGACACATTTCTAAATTAGAAAGGGCTCTGTGATAGCAAAAGACAAAAACTGTATTCAAATGATTTTAAGTAAAAAAAAAAGGGGGGGGGATATTTATTGATTCTGATAACCAAAATGGTAAGAAAGGCAAATACAGTATAAATCTTTTCTTTGGAATGACTTAGACTCCACACCATGAGAACTCTTGTCTTTTCATGTTGGCTTCTCTTTCTCTTACTGAACATATTTTTTCTTTGACCTAGCCGTGTACATGGCTGTGGTACCTCTGGACTCATGTACTTAACTCTCTCTGATCAGATAGATAGTGATCTGGTCCAGTATTTGTTGAAAAAATACTCGAAGTGGTTTTTGTTTGGCCTGTCATGGCTCATGTGCATACATCTTGGACAATCACTGTGGCCAAGGAAGTTAGGCATTATGATTTGCCCAGTGGTAGCCAGGTTGGGCCATGTGTCCACCTCTGTGTTCAGGGGCATGAGATATGATACCAGAATATGTAGGGATAGCAGAAACATGGTTCCTGGGGATAATTTTTGAGAGTCAGTCAGCTATCCCAATTCATGTCTACTAATTTTTCATTTTATAGTTAGTCACAGCAGCTTTAAAACACAAAATGTTGATTATATAACACTTAGACTAACTCACCTTCACGCATTTCTGTTTCGATAGGAATAAGGTAAATGGATTATGAAGGTATTGCACACATGAATGGAGGGCAGGGTGAAAAAGAATTTAGAAAGACATGGAATGCGTAAGATTGCAGACTTTATGACAGGTTTTCATTTGTTTTGTTTCTCAACCTAGAGTTTATTCAATTGGGGAAAAGGAATTAGGAGGTGTTTTGTTATATACAGTTTTGAAAATACAGTTCTGCTTTGTACAATTTATTAATTTTGCAACTTTGTTTCATTATAAACAATTTTTTAACAGATCATTAGTTATCATAACACAATCTAAAACCTGTCAGTTAATTTTAATTTTCTTTGAGAACATATTGTGATGTTAATAAGTGCATAGAAAGGTTTTCAAATATAAAGTTCTTCTTTGGAAATAAGTAAGTTATTCTAGTTTTTACACAAACTGGCAAGAATTCAGCAAAAGTTCAACCAAATTGTTTTGTATGCAGTCTTCTCCCCCTGCCTCCCTTTTTGCAGTCAGAACAAGATTATAGTTTCCAGATGAAATTCTGAATGTCACATAGTGATGACATATATTTTCCTGGTTGGCTCGGCATGAGATGCAATTTTGCATGCCATGTCACGCTGACTTGCAGAATCCAAAAGCCATTATTTCCCAAGGGGCTTTCAGGAGTGATAGTATCAAATGTAGTTTGTATTTTGATGAAAAGTATCGGGGCATTATTGCAGTTTCTATGGCAATTTGCTTAAAGGTTTATATATTATCCAAACTCCACAAATTTAAAAATAGAATTACTATGTAAAGGTCACTTTTTCTTCACGTTATTTAATTTTATATTGCCAAATAGAGTTGCCAAAAATCATGATCAGTGTAAAATATAGATCGAGAATTAAGAAGGTATAGTAGAAAAACCAGTAGATTAGTGACCAAAAAAACCAGTTTTTGACCCAGTTCCTCTCCCTTTTCAAGCTAACCTCAGACAGCCACATTTTTTATTCATTTATAAAATAGTAATAAGTATACCCAACTATCTCACAGATTTAAGTCTTGTTATAAGACTTAAATAAAGTAAGATATGTGAAAGTTCTATAAAGTGGTAAAATACAATTCAGGTAAAAAGTAAAGATGACATTTTTTTATGTTTGCATTTTAAAGGGAAAGCTATAGCGTTCAAGCAAGGTGAAGCTTATTTTATCTATTAGTTTTTGACACTGCAGTGTAATTTTATTTTTTCTTTTCTTTATTTGATCTTAATCATCCTAAAGCTGCCTTAAAACCCAGTATTTCCATTCATGCCTACATAATAACATGTATTTCACACTGATGATCTTTCTATTTTACATCTGTTTTAACTGGCTTGCTTTATTATACCAGTCTTTTATTTTTTTTTTCTTCTTTTCTTCTTCTTTTTTTAATGGTGTCTCACATTCAGTTGCCTAGACATCTCTGTGTATCTTACAGGCCCCTAAAGCCTAACATGTATCAAATCTGTACAACTCTGTACCTTCCCCTACCACTGTTGACCATGTTGCTCAAGGCCGAAACCCAGGACTCATCCTTAGTGTCTCCTCCTCCTGTCCCTTCTGCCTCCAAGTTATATCTTGAGTCTTTTTGTTTCAATCTGTTTGTATGTGGCTTCCCTAGTCAGAACTGTATAATTTATACACAATAAAGTGTGGTGTCCTAATTAGTCTCACGGGTGTTGTTTCCAGATCATCTCATCATCAATTGTCTAGATGACAGCAAGAGTCATGTTATTAAAAATCTAAATTGGATCATTTTATTCCCTACTTGAAATGCTTTTGTGACTTCCTATTGCACTTAAGATAAAATCCAAACTCCTTACCAAGGCTTACATAGTTTGACCTGACCTAGTCTCTGTTGGGTTCTTCCATTCCATCTTTTGTCATATTTTGTTACATTGATCCTCTTTCATTCCTTCAAACACTGCATGCTTTTTCTTGCTTGGGATCTTTTGCATATTCTGTCTCTGTTTCCATTGCTCTTTTCATAACTATGTACTTTTCATACTCTGAGTTTTTATTTAAATGTTATCCTCTCAGTAAAGGAAGCTTTCCTTTTCAGTCTTTCTAAAATAGGTCTGTGCCACTCCTCAAAGATACCCTACCATAGCACCTCTTTTCTGTCCTCATAATGTTTATCATAGTTTTCCCTTCTCTTTTTTTATGTCTCTTCATCCAGAGTGTATGTCAAGGGCTGTATTTGACTAATATACTTTTGTATTCCCAGAATCTAACAGCTCTTTCTGGCATTGAGCAAACAGTAAATAATTGTTGCATGAATAAATAAATTGTTTTTCTTTTGTTATTTTTATTTAGGGGCTTAATAATCACGTTCCTTAACATTATTTACCTTCTGTCCTTTAATTGATTTAAATTGACGTCCTGTAACTTTTCAAATCTGTTCCCAGATTTCCCAGGGATATTTATTGAATATTTGGGAGAAGGTAGCAGCTTGTGGTACACTTCAGATTGGTACACATAGTCTTTCAGGATATTCCTGCTACATCAGAAATTTACGTATATTTAAAAATATTTAACTATGATAATAGTCCAGGTACAACCTGAGATATTGAGGTAAATTTTTATCTTTAGTCAGATAATCAGTAAGTATAACTTTGAGTTCTTTCAGTGTTCTTAGCTCTGTGCTAAGTACTTTGGGAAATTATGAGATTATAGAGGAAGGGCCAAATCTAATTTGGGGAATTCAGTGACCATTTCTCAGGAAATGGCATTTAAGGTAGAACTAAAACAATAGGTTGATTGTGATAGAAAAGAAGTCATTTTGTTTCAGATCTGGTAACCTTCAAGTTCTTTTCTATATCTTATAATCAATTAATTTTTAATCATCATTATTCTCTGTATTTAAAGTACTTTAATGAACTTTTTAATATACATTACAACATTTAACGTGAACAGTATTCTTGACATTGGACATAATTATTATTAACTTCTGACACTTAGATTAAATTGCTTTCCCAAAGCCATATGGCAGCTGGCACAGCTGAAACCATAAGTTGACTTTAAGTGTGGTACTTTTTGCATGGCATAGAAATGAAGGAATAATATTGTACCAAGTTGGATGATACATGCCTAAGAAGTGATTATTTTAACCAGTAAAGTCTGGGTCTCAAAATTACCTTATTTATTGTTGAAAACAAGAAGTGTAATGGATATCAGAGTACAATCTTAAATGTAGGGTTTATATAGCTCCAGTGAGAATGAACAAATATATTTTCTGAACTATTTGCAGTACCAAGATCCTTAGTAGAAATATACATTTATTATGTATTTGGTAGAAATGGAAGCCATTGCACAAGGTATGAAAAAACAGAAGAGGTATCATAGCATAGTAGTTAAAAAGCCTGGACTTTGGAGTTAGACTGCTTAGTTTCTTATTACTGTTTTGCCGCTTATCAGCTGGGTGACTTAGGATAGGTTACTTAACCTCTCTGTGATCAGTTTCCTTATCTGAAAATGGTGATAATAAGAGTAAATAATAGTGTCTTCCTCATGGAGTTGTTATGAGGTTTAAATTGGTGAATATTTGTAAAGCGCTTATAGCAGTCCCTGGCATGTAGTAGATGTTACAGAAGTTTCGGTTAAATAAAGTATGGCTCAAGATTGGCAGTTTTATGGAGTATACATGTGCTACCTGTAAAATATACATGATTACAGAAAAAAAATTTTTCTCTTTTTAAAAAACAAACTTGTCTTCCTATTGTCTTTTAGATAATATGATGGATTGAAAATTAGTATATCCAGGAATCTAAGAAAAAAAAAAATGGTTCTGAAGAACCTAGGGGCAGGACAGGAATAAAGATGCAGACGCAGAGAATGGGCTTGAGGACACGGGGAGGGGGAAGGGTAAGTTGGGACGAAGTGAGAGAGTGACATGGACATATATACACTACCAAATGTAAAATAGAGAGCTAGTGGGAAGCAGCCACATAGCACAGGGAGATCAGCTTGGTGCTTTGTGACCACCTAGAGGGGTGGGATAGGGAGGGTAGGAGGGAGATGCAAGAGGGAGGAGATATGGGAATATATGTATATGCATAACTGATTCACTTTGTTATAAAGCAGAAACTAAAACACCATTGTAAAGCAATTATACTCCAATAAAGATGTTTAAAAAAAAGAAAATTAGTATATCCAAAATAGTGTGCTTTTACACTTCTAATAGCCAGATCATGCTATTTAATGAGAATTTTAAACTGACTGTGTTTTTCATTGCTTTTTGGAAGCACTTTTAAGCCACATATAGATTTCAGCACCTCCTTTAACTTCTTAAATCATTCTATCAGCAAATTCAGCATTTACAATAAACGTGTGGCTTTTTTGGTTACTAGTGACTTGAAATATTACTTAGCAATCAGGTAATGGTGCCCCATCTGCTTGATAATATTATCATTTATTAGATGGACTTATTTTCAGACTGTGATAACATTATTTATACAACACTAATATTCTGTATCAGTAGATTTTAAAATTTGACCATAAGCAACTTTTGTGGAAACCTTTGGTATCCATGGTTTCAAAGAGTTTTAAAATTTGGTCTTGGGACTCCTCTGGTGGTCCAGTGGTAAAGAATCCGCCTTCCAATGTAGGGGATGTGGGTTCGATCCCTGGTCAGAGAACTAAGATCCCACATGCCGCGGGGCAACTAAGCCCGCATCCTGCAGCTACTGAGCTCGTGCGCCTCAGCGAAGATCCCACGTGCCGAAAACTACAGAGCCCACACTCTCTGGACCCCACGCGCCACAACTAGAGAGAGAAAACCCTGATACCACAACTAGAGAGAAGCCCTCATGCCGCAATGAAGACCCCGCGTGCTGCAGTGAAGACCCAACGCAACCAATAATAAACAAAAAAATTTGTCTGCATTTAAAAAATATATATTTATAGAATTTATTTTCTAGAGCAGTTTTAGGCTCACATTTAAATTGAGGGGAAGGTTCAGAGATTTCTCACATATTCCCTGCCCCTACACATGCATAGTCACCCTCATTATCAAAATCCCCCACCAAGGTGGTACATTGTTATAATTGATGAATTTATATTGATCCATCATTATCACCCAAAGTCCATAGTTTTCATTAGGGTTCACTCATGGTGTTATACGTTCCTTCAGTTTGGACAAATGTATAATAACATGTACCCTCCGTCATAGTGACATACAGAGTAGTTTCACTGCCCTAAAAATTCTCTGTGCTCTGCCTGTTGTTGCTCCTCTGTCCTTCCTAACTACTGTCTCCATAGTTTTGCCTTTTCCAGAATGTCATATATTTGGAATCATACAGTATGCAGCCTTTTCAGATGGGCTTCTTTCACTTAGTAATATGCATTTAACTTTCCTCCATGTGTTTTTATGGCTCATTTCTATTAAGTGATGTGTAATACTCCATTTTCTAGATGTACCACATTTTTTCTAGCAGTTCACCTACCGAAGGACATCTTGGTTGCTTCCAAGTTTTGGCGATTATGAATAAAGCTTCTCTAAACAGCTGTGTGAAGGCTTTTATGTGGTTGATCTACATTTAAATTAGTTAGTTAAATTGGCAGAGTTCTGTAATAAGTTTATGTAGCCATTTTCTTCTCATAACTGCTAAAATATAAAAGAATAACAATGAAGTCCAAGTAAATGGAAAGTAAATTAAAGTGTGTTTTATTTTAAAAATTATAATAGGTAATTCATTGTTGTAAAACATTAATTCTGAAATATACAGTAAAAAGTTAAACACCTCCTCCCCCTTACCCCTCATCAATTCCATTTTATACTGTCCTCAGAGGTAACCTCTGTCAAGGGTTTGTATTTTACCCTTCTATAACTCTTTCTATGTATGAGATAGACAAATACATGCTCAAACTCACATACTGTTTTAAAAACATATTTGGATTATACTACACACATATATATATATATATTTTTTCACTTCATAAGATATCAAAAATATGATTTCTGTCATATGTTTAACTGTTCCTCATTTTTAAATGATTGAATTACCATCCTTATGACAGGTATTTCAAAGTTAATTTAACCATTTCCTTTTTGATGGACAGATAAGTTGCTTAGCACTTTCTTTCTCCCCTTACCCCTCCCTCCCTCCCTCTGTTTCGCTATTTCAAATAATACTGCTGATACTAAACATTTTTATAAATTGTTGGTATGCATGTCTCATATGTTTTAGTATTTCTGTAGCATAGGGTCTTAGAAATGAGATTATTTTTTATAAAAACTTGCATGTTTAAATTTTGATAAATACAAAATGTCCTGTCTTGTAATTCCACTCTGTGGACTATACTTATTTATATTCCCTGTATACGAAACATTCTAACAAGGAGCTTAGATAATGTCAGATTTTTAAAAATACAAACTAACTCTTTAAAATGTTTGCCAAATGACAGTTGAAAAGGATATCTGTTTGTTGCCTTAATTTTTCATTGTTAGCAAAGTTGAGCTTCTCTTAATAAGTTTATTGGCTAAATTATATTTTTCTATGAATTATCTGTTCATATTCTTTTCCATTTTTTGTTGTTGTTTATCCACATGCTACTTGGATATCTTCATCTGAACATGTAATGAAAACCTCAACATGACCGTTCTAAAACTAAATTTCTTTTCCTCTTGATTCTCCTCCCGTGCAGCTCCATTCTTCCGTTTGATCAGATGTACAGCCTTGGCGGCGTCCTTGGTTTGCTTTTCTCTCTTACTGAACTTCTAGTCCATCAGTAAATCGTGTTGGCTGTATCTTGGAAATGGATACAGGAATTCACTGTTTCTTCCTACCTCCATTGCTACTACCATCTCTCACAACTTGTCTTCCTGTTTTAATACTTGATCTATGTAGACAGTTTTCTGCACAGTAGCTAGAGAAATTCTCTCAAAATATGTCCATTAATTTCATGAATGTATTTAGAATCCATCTTCATATTCTGGCTCCCTCGAAGTAAACCCAGCCTCCTTACCATGGCCTATGTAAGCCCTGTATGGTTTGGTCTCTGTTGATAGCTCTGACCTTGTCTCCCACTTCTCTCTTACTCTGTTCTAGCCATCCTTGCTTTTATACTGTTGCTTGAAAATCCTAAGTACACTCCCATCCTGGGCCTTCACATTGTTGTTCCATCTGCCTAGAATGCTCTGCTTCCAGCTCCATGGGTCTCTCTCAAACTGTTTTTGTTTCTTTTAAACAAACATTTTTTGAATTTCTAATATGTATAATGTGGTAGACTGTGGGATTATGAGAATAAAAGGTTTATGCTCCATGCCGTTAAGATATTGTAAATCTGCAAATATGTGACCCAAATTGAGAGGAGGGGGAAAGTATGCCTAGATACAGCAATTGTCATTCTCATAGTGGTGATATGGTAGCAGTTACTTTGGAGACCGTCCTATGATCATCAAACTTAACTTAGTAAAAGTCTTGAAAAGCAAGATCTGATTTATTTATTTTATGGTATTTAAAATAACACCTATAAATTATATGTTTGCATTAACTTAAAATATATAAATACATATGGATCTGTCCAGATATAATATATTGTTATAAATAATTATTTAACTTCTGAAATTTACATTATAAAAATTGTCAAAGTTCTCTAAGTTCTTTATTTTAGATGAACAAAATTTTTCATAACATATAACTGCCTTTTATGTGATCAATGCTTCTTTTGGTTACCATCAAAAAAAAAGAAAAAAAGAAAAAAAATGGAGAGATACTATGAGTAAGCTTTTGTTATCAGGAAAATTCACATACGGGAAGATACATTTTGTATCAATTTTGGATGAAGCAAGTGCTTTGTAGTTGAATTTTCTTTTTCATCAAGTAAGATTTTTATTGATGTATTAACTTCATGCTGAGAAACGAACAGATTGTTAGGTTACAGTTTAATAAATTTTCACAATGTAAACACATCCATGTATTAAAAAAATAGAACATTACCATTGCTCCACAAACCTACCTCCCAATTATCAATCCCTGACAAGAGTCATCAACACTCTCTTGAGTTTTAACAGATTAGGTTTGCTTGGTATTGAATAATTGTAAAAATCAGTAATTCTTTAAGATAAAATGATCTAATATGATATTTTATAATCTCATATAGAAGTTTTAATTTTAAACAAGGAAAGAAATAATATTGGAAGTGTTTTCTGTATGTTTATGTGAAACTATAAGGTACATTTATGTTAAATAACTCTAGCTATTCTTATTCTTAGAATCCAGACCATTGTCAGTTCCTGTGAAAGCCATGCTGAATATAGCTGAAGGCTGTAGAAGTCCTGAAGAAAGAATGAAAGAGTTTATTGGAGTAGTATGGAATGCAGTAAAGGGTCTCACACTGCAGGTAAAATGAAAGTTAGAATATCATGGTTTTAATTTTTATGATTCTTTTTAATTTTTAGTACCTTTAATATTGGTAAAAATTTTCTCACTGGTGACACTCATGTATACCATCTCATTTTCATAATTTAAATGAAAACTATTGGTGCACTTTGCATATTATTAATAAAATGATATGAAACACATGCTCTTCCTGATAAAGTTATAAAATTACACAAATTTTGAAATGTTATTTGAATTAAAAAAAATAATTCATTTTACTTTTTGTTTCTTTTAAGCATTATTTGAAATATTTTAAATGGTCAATATACCAATAACATTCTTATCTCAGTACTGAAATAAAAAACTTAGTTGGAATTAAAATGAAAGGGTTATCTAATTATTTTTCCTACCTAATTACAAACCAAATATGAAAATGATAATTGTAACTATCTATTTTATTGTTATTAAATTTTCTTCTCACTTATTTTCACTTTTAAGTACACATAATTTAATCTTACTGAATTACACTTCTTCCAGATCATGTTTTAACTTATGAAAATACACAATTAAATGCTTATCTCATTTCGTAGGAATTAGGTAAGGGTAACTCAACAGTTTTTCAGTTTTTGTATAGATTTTTTTCCTCTTTGAAATGAGATATGAAAGACTGATAACAGAGGCATCTTTATAGAATTTTATGTGTACCAGACAGTAATATCTAAGTACTGGGGCCTTTCATTTCTGTTTAAGATGTAGAAAATTGCAAAAGAATGTTGCTCCCACCTTATGAACAAGAAAGAACAAGGTAGATGATCTCTAAAATTAAACCAGGATGCTTCACCCACCTAAACTGCAAGATAATAAATATGTGCTGTTTTTAGCTGCTACATTTGTGGTAATTTGTTATGCAGTATAGAAAAGTGATACAAACACCTATGCATAGCTATAATATAGTCTGATTACTATAACAAAACCTTATTAAATCACTTTTTAGAAATATATCTAAAAACATCTCCAGTTCCCTAATATCATCATGTAAATATGATTACAGTTGATCCTTGAACAACATGGGCTTGAACAGTGCAGATCCACTTATATGTGGATTTTTTTCAATACTTCAGTACTACATGGTCCGTGGTTGGTTGAACCCGTGGATTCAGAACAGTGAATACAAAGGGTGGACTGTAAAGTTATATCTGGATTTTCTGCTGCGAGGGTTCAGTGACCCTAATCCTTGTTTTGTTCAAGGGTCATCTGTATTTGAAATACTATTTAATACAAGAGCCAGTAACCTGGGTTTTGACAATCTTTTACAGCCTCTCTTTTCTGAGCATGCTGCTTATATAAAATTAAGAGAAGAGGGGGGAGAGAGAAAGTGTTTTTGTCATTCTTTTGTTGTTGACTTTTTCACAGACATCAGCTATGTCTTACCAATCTCTGCCAGCATGGGGCCTTTGCTGTTAATATTATCCTAATAACTCCTCGTGTTGACTTACCTGTGTTCCTCCTCTAGAGGTTCCTTTGATGCATTGGTGGCGTGAGATAGGAAGGTGAGACAACATGAATGCAGGAAACATTTAGTGCCTTTACATTGTTTGCGATTGATTGTAGAAGCAGAAAACAGACAGTGTTCTTAAGATATTGCTGAACATTTATATTCAATGTTACTTTCTTTAATCTATAATAAAGACTATCTCCTTATGATCTCTTCCATTGTATATCACTAAGTCCTTGTATAAACATTTACCCATGCCACATGATAGAGCTAACTAGACCATGTGTGGTTTTGCTCCTGGTAACTATTTATATTTATTCACTTAATTATATGTAGCTTCTCTTATGATAAGATCTTTAATCTCAAGGGACATATATTACTGATGGGAATGAGGATGGTACATGGGCAACTGTATCTCAGTTTTATTCTTTTTCTCAATTTGGTCAACCTCAATCTGCATTCTTAGCTTACTCCAGTCTGTGGTCATAAAAAAATAAACTTAAGAAGTCTTTCTTATTTCTTGTGTTTCTACATAATGCCTTACTGACCTTTATGTGGTCCTCTAATTGCACTGTTTTAACACATTCTGTTTCTACTATTTAAATCACCAATAAAATAAATGTTTTTTCCCTGATGAGTAATACCCATCCTCTTGTTATGTATTATTTTGTAATCTTCTAGAGAGAGTAATCTATGGTGTATTTAGTAGTCAATAAATGTAAATGCTAAAGTGATTAGTAAGTTAAGAAGACGAGTAACTACTTTGAGCACATATTTCTACTATAATTATTATATAAATAAATAACAGTGAACTCATCTGATTATAGTTCAATCTGAGGTTCTAAATTATAGTTTGACACAAATAATATTTCATGGAAGAAAGGAATCCAAATATTATTAGATCTCTTTCTAGCACTTTACCTTACATGTCATTTTTTTCGTTAGCACTGTACTTTAAGCCAGTTGTATTCAGAAGTTAGTTGTATTTTGATTTCATTAAACTGGGACCAAAAACTGTGGTAGGAAAGGTATGTTTTCTTTGTGTCTTTTCTGAGACTTATTTAGTGTGTAATAGATTTTCATGGACATATCTCTTAAATTTTGATGTCTATGCTACTACAAAAATTTGCTTTCTTTTGACTCTCATCTACAGCTTTCTTTTCCTGGCAACACAGCTCCTTTCTTTTTTTGCTCAGTTTTCTTCCTCTATTCTAGTGAAAGTGCTTTGATACCAAAATAAGCTTATATAGTATTCATTTCATATGTATGAAATATGTATATGCAATATATATATATAGAAATAGAAGTTCTACTATAGTGGGACTGTAACAGATCTCTTGGACTTTATGTGTCTTTTTAATATTAATTATCTTGTACTTTCCTCAGAAATGTAGCTCTGGAGTTGATAAAGAGGTGGAATATAATTTGAGGATTGGCTCCAAGGCCCTATTGCTCTTTAATATGTCCTACTTCACTTTATGAAAGTTCTTATATCCTTTCTGTTAAACATTGTATTTCCCAAAAATTTCTGTTGGAATATAAGTATTTACTTAACGATCATAAGCATGTTAACCTTTTAGTACCCTAGTATAAACTTGTTTATTTTTTAAAACAGCTAGTTGCCTAGTAATACATTATAGAATGCTCTTTCCCTCCATTTTTCTTTCATTCATTCTCACATTCAGCACTTAACATTTATTATAGATCATGCTAGATGCTGAGGAGACAAAAGAAATATAACAGTTCTGTTGGTCTAGCAGTATAAAGGCAAAGAACCATTCTATGAAGCATTTTGTGGGGAGTGTCTCTTAGATCCCTTAGAAAACTCTTATGATCCAAAAGAAAAATGGAGATGTCAAGGTAAATGTCATTTACTGAAAGGATACCTAGGGCATGCTCTGCCAGGTTCATGGTGAATTTGGATACTCTCTCAGATTAGTATTTATTGATTTATAGAATTAGATGACTTTATAGCATTCTCCAGAATATAATAGCTATAAAGAATATATAGCTGTTTGAAGTTTACTTTGGTTCTAAATATTATTTCATGATGATAAAAGTAATTGTATCCAAAATAACCTCATTCCCTTTACCCATTCCATTAAAAAAAAATGGACTAATTTAGTGTAATTACCCATTTTTGATATCGTTTTGAGAAGTCGTTGTAACAGGGACTAAGAAAGCTAGTGTTAGGTTACCTGATAATTTGACGGCTCTAGGAAAATCTTCCAATTTAAGATTCCAAGCAATATGAGATTGTTATGATATTTGTAAGCCAATAAGTAAACACATGAATATTCCACAACATAAGGTATTCTGGCGAACATCCTCCTCTGCCCAGGATGAAGTAACAGGGACCAGATTTATCTTGCTGCCTGAAACAACCAAAAAATGGATAAAATATATTAAACAATGGTTTCAAAACGCTAGATGATAGGGAAAGTTAGACAGCAAACCCTGAGAGACTTAAGGTAAAGTCACCAGAACCTAGTGACTTAATGGATTTGGAGAATAAGAGAAAGGAGGGAGTCTTAATTGGCATTCCAGGTTCTGATCTGGGTACATAGTGATGCCATTACATGATAGGAGAAGCAGCTTTTCAAGGTTAGCAGCAAATTGGGAGTTTGAATTTACACATGTATTTGAAATGCCTGTGAGATATCCAGGTATCTCTTAGACTGAATATTCATATCTGGAGTTTAAGGAAGAAATATAATTTTGGAAATCATCTACAGATGGTTATAACTAGGAGAATTCAGAAAAGTATGTTAAGTTGAAAGAGCAGTGGGCCAAGCAAATACCATTTCCAAAGTAGTCAGTATAAGAGAAAGTATCCTTGAAGCAAACCCTAAAGGAATCATCAGAAATATAGAAGGAAAGGTCAGAGAGTTCAAGGAAGCCAAGGATGTATAGAATTTCAAGGAGCCATTGTTCAGCACTATCAGATTCTGGATGTTAACTCTGGGCTTAACTTTGTTTATCTGTAATATGAAATGGCTAGATTAAGTAATGTTTAAGATATTTCCAATTCTAATGTTCTTATGTAATTCTTTTGGTTCTTTTGCTTGTTTTGTAATGATGCAGTGCCTTCATTAGCTTTATCACGAACAATGAACTTAATCTTTTATGTCATTATGGATTAGTTATAAGATACTGATGTTGCTCTTTTTTTTCCTTCTTTCTTTTTTTTTTATTTTTTATTTTGGCTAAATACACATGTAACATTTACCTTAACCATTTTTTTAAGTGTACAGTTTAGTCTGTTGTTCATCAGTTGACTAAGCTTATTGTGTATAAATTAACATTTAATTATGGGAGTACTAAATTATATATATTTGTATAGATTATTTTGAAAATGATCAAGGCACCTTGCTTGCCTCACTCCTAGTCCCAGGCCTGTATTATACATTTCCGAATGTTAATATAGTCTGAAAAAGTTCAAAGATAAAACTAGATTCTGATTCAGTGATCAAAATCTAGGCCCTAAAATTGAGTTTTTTAAAAAGTTGTGTCCATTGTCCAAGACGTTTTATGAGCCAAAGTATAAAAAAGAAAACCCTGAAGTTGTCATCAGATTAAACAAAACATCATAACTTAAAGCCATCGAAGGATTATTCTTTTAATGAAAGTTTGAGCAAGTAAATGTGCTTGGAATCAGAGTTTCTGGAAAGTTGATTTTGGAGCCAAAGTTGATATTTGCTAAGTCCATGAACTTTTTTACTTATTTTAGAAAGACGTACATTGCATTAAGACATCAACAATATTTGTGATAACCTATTTGTTTTTCAGTGGGAAAAAGAACTTGCATACTTAATTGTTACTGGATTGTTTTATAGTGCTAAATGTAGTGCTGAACAATTTTTTAATATGAATTTGGTTTGGGGGGGGTCCTTTTCACCACAGATTAGCATAAACTCATTGTTTTTGCAATTTTTCTCCGTCTGCTCATCAGCAAAGCTCCTGTCTATTACATTTTTTATTCCAGAACCACATAATTGGCAATGGCAAGCGGTTGACAAAATAGAAGTACTCTGGCCTAGAATTCACTAATAAAGGAGAACATTACCCTGGTTTTTGCCAAACTCAAGTCTTTTTGTCTTTTACATTGAAGATCGTGTTGCTGTCCTATGGCATTTCCTGGGTGTTTTTATTTAGTTTCTGAAGTCTTCTGACTGTGGACAGTATAGTGTAATGGACACTTTATTTTCCATACAAAGCATCCTGATCTCCTTCTTTTTGCTAATAACCTTTTATTCCTTTTAGGGAATGACTTTCCACGTTCTGTGAGATTTTGGTGAGAATGTCAAAGTTTCTCAAGCACCATAAGCCAGTTAAGCTAGAGCAATTGAATTTTTTCTCCCAGAAAGTTATATATAGCGTATGACCAGTGATGCAGTTATTGCATGATACACTTAATGTTCTCAAGTCCAGTGAACTTCCTGGCTTATCTCCAGGATGAGATAAGACATTTTAGGCTAGACACATCAGTTGTCAATCACATTAATTATGAAAGTAATTATTTACATTTAATACTTAAAATTTGCACACAGGGCTATATTTTTATTTATAGGCATTGAGAAAGTGACAGCAGTTGCCTGGTAGTTTGTTAGAAAGAGGAAGTCTGGAATACAAATCTAGGAATTTTTTTCATGTCTTCCCTTGACAAGTATCTATGGGAAAAGTGTGGAGATTTGTAACACTCACTGTGGAAAAGAAGACAAGGTGCACTTTTGAGGTTTTTAACTAATGCCCTAAATTGTGTATATTTAGATTTCTACGAAATGGGAAGATATCCCAAATATTTTCATAATGTATTGAGAGTTTATAGAATAAGAAAACAATTTGGGCTGTAGCTTATTTATGTTTCATAGTGCAGATATAATACTACTTACTTTGTTGGCCTCTGTATGCATAGATAGCTAAACCATAAGCAACAGCATTTTAAAATAAAAGGATTGTGAACATCTTTTATAAATCCATGAGAATTAATATATGGATCTAGTGTATAGTAGATATTTAGTGTATGTTCATTGGCTTTGTTTATTTAGCGAACATTTCGGCGGCAGTTAATATGTTACATCTTTATATCAAAGCTGATTTCCCCCCTTTACAGATGAAGAAACTGAAGTCATGGAGAGACTAAATAACTTGTCAAAGGTTCCACAGCTGGAGATGAACCCATCTGGCTGACAAGTCAATTTTATTAATTACTAGGTGTCTCTGTGAAATGAAATGATGAACAACATGCATTAAACAATTATTTTAATTAACATCAATATCTGGTGCTAATAAAAATAATTGTGTTCACTTATTTAACAATTATTTAATACCTAGTATATGCTAGGTGCTGTACTATGAACTGAGACTGTAGCATGAACAAAATAAGCACAGTGTCTGACACTATAGACTTTATTATGCTCTAGTGAAAATTATGTAAGGCTATTAGTATTTTAAAATCCTCTTGTTTCAGGTTTCTTAAATGCTGGGACTATGTCTTTTGTCTCTGTTTTCCTGACTTCCAGCTCAGTTAATGGTGGATGTTAAAGAATGCATGAATAAAAGAAAGAAAAAGTGAATGAAAATACAACTTGCAATGTTTCTTCACTTTTATTTTTTACTTGAAACTGTTTCCTGAGGAGTAAAATACATTCATGCAGAGAACATTTCATTCTGTAGAAATTTTCTAACTATAATTATCACTAAAGTTTCAAGGGTTTTTTTTTTTTGAATAAATTTATTTATTTATTTATTTATGGCTGCGTTAGGTCTTCGTTGCTGTGCACGGGCTTTCTCTACTTGTGGTGAGCGGGGGCTACTCTTTGTTGCGGTGTGCAGACTTCTCATTGCGGTGGCTTCTCTTGTTGTGGAGCATTGGCTCTAGGTGTGTGGGCTTCAGTAGTTGTGGCATGCGGGCTCAGTAGTTGTGGCTCGCGGGCTCTAGAGCGCAGGCTCAGTAGTTGTGGCGCACAGGCTTAGTTGCTCCGCAGCATGTGGTATCTTCCCGGACCAGAAATCGAACCTATGTCCCCTGCATAGGCAGGCGGATTCTTAACCACTGTGCCACGAGGGAAGTCCAAGTTTCAAGTTTTGAAGAAAGGAAAACATGTTATTTGGGAAATAGGAGCATTATTTAAAAGGGCAGAAAATATGGTGTGACATTTTAAAACATTTATATAAAGTTATTCATATAATGGACAGTGGACTAATTAAAATGCTTATATTAGGTTAATGTGTAAATGAAACCTGTCTTAGTCTCTTCTTTTTAACTGAGTTATGGTCACAGTTATAGAGCACACAAATTAGAAAAATCAAAGTTTACCAAATCTTACTTATGGAGGATGGGGGTACAAATGGCATATATCTTTTCAAACAGCACTTGAAACTTCAGAAAAAACAGAACTTGGAACTTAAGAAAAAATGCATGACAATCATTTCATTTATTAAAATAATACCGAATAATTTCTACTTTATTGGTTTATCCTCGGCATATGATACTTAGATATGTAGCCCTTGACCTA
The DNA here is from genome assembly GCF_009873245.2 of Balaenoptera musculus. NCBI lineage: Eukaryota > Metazoa > Chordata > Mammalia > Artiodactyla > Balaenopteridae > Balaenoptera > Balaenoptera musculus. Next base: position 37,354,254 of record NC_045801.1, on the reverse strand, counting down.
ATAGGAATCAAAATAGAGGTGGTTCTACTTCAAGAATTTGTAATAATCCCTTCACTTTAACACATGAATGTGTTCAATATTGGCAAAAGAACATGTTGCTACCAAAACTGAAATAAGATCCTTGAAACAGAAAGGATGTTGCCATGGAAAAATGAAGTAACACTCAGTGCAGCTGTGATGCATTAATGAATAGGATATTTTTTTAAAAGATCATTTGTGTTTGGTGTGGCTCAGAGGGTCCCAACCAGATGGTTTCCATGAACATGATCTGACCCCCGGTTTGAGGACTTCTTACTGGCAGATTACTTCATTTTCTTTCCCTTGGATTGTCAGATCCTTACATTAATACAAAATTTACTGCTGCAGATTTGTATTCACTTATATAAATCACTCAACATTTTACATTAAAACCACAATTTTAGACATACAGTTTAACAGTTATTTTAAAAGTGTAAAAAGATTTATGTGATAGCTTTAGTATACATAATAGATGTAACATTATAATAAGTTTGAACAATTTGGATTATGTATATGTTTTAGTTCTTATCATTAAAAGAATCCCCACAATATACATCATTTTTTAGAAAGTTTATTTTTTACAGTTGTTATGTATGTCAGGCTAACATACTGTTGATTCTGTATGCATTGCTCGGGTTGTTTTAATTTGATTAAATAATTTATTTCCAAATTAGTGGAAATTTGGAATATATTGTGATTTTGGCACAATTTAAATTTGTTTCTCAGGACATCTATGTATAAATCTGTGTACGGCGGCATATTAAACTAATTATCTCACATTGTTGGAAGCATTTTTCAACATAGCATCAATATCTAACACAGGGACTTCCCTGGTGGTCCAGTGGCTAAGCCTCCGTACTCCCAATGCAAGGGGCCCAGGTTTGATTGCTGGTCAGGGAACTAGATCCCATGTGCCGCAACTAAGAGTTCGTATGCCGCAACTAAAAGATATCACATGCTGCAATGAAGATCCCGCGTGCCACAATGAAGATCCCACGTGCCGCAACTAAGACCCGGCACAGCCAAATAAATTAAATAAATAAATAAATATTTTAAAAAATCTAACATAAAGTGTTAAACACTGACCCTTCATTGTTTGACCTTAAAACCATAATTAATATAGGAGAATATGCTGTCAGTGTGCCACTTTAACTTGTGCACTTTAACATCACTAATGCATTGTTCTATATTTTAAAACATAAATGTAATACATCTGAGACAATATTCACTTCTATTTCAGAAGTTAACAATGTTGTGATCTTAAATCGACAATGAACTACTTAACCATATACATGCTTAAATTATCTAAGCTACAAGATAAAATTCTAAAATTAAAAAAATCTCATACTTCATGAACCAACGTACTTTTTTTTTTGCAAAATTTTACTTATATTTTTCTTCACTGAGTTCATCAGTTTGTCCATGCACAGAAATATTGACGGGAAGATGAGTAAGTGTACTTAATTTGTAAGACTGGCAAATTATTTATCATATCAAGGAATTCCAGTGCTGTTACATATCATGCTCTCACTAAGGAATATATTAACCCCAAGAGAAGGTATATTACTTTATTCTTAGTTATGTTTTATAAAATATGATGTCTTTGTTATTTTAAGTTGCTAGACTATCCAAACATTTTTCAAGCAAACAAATTTTAGTTTTTATTAGATAATACCTTTGTAAGCCAAATATTTTATAGAAAATTAAAGGTTTTATTTTGTATTTTCTTAAAAATAATTTAAGTATGGTAGGCTGTTTGGGCAGTTTACTAACCAGGTACAGAATATTACCTTGTAAGAGAGTCACCTAAGACTAATAGGCTTTAACTTACATTGCTTTTGAATTAAAAACTCATGATGTATTCAATTTTTTATTTGGTCTTGCTTAGTCTTACTTTAACTCTGTTAGGGTCTGGCAACCTAAGTAACTACACTGGGGATAGGGGAACATAAAAATTTCACATGAAATCATAATTTAGGTAATAAGTCGAAGTATGATAAAAGTAGGGAATAGCACTCTGATTTTTAAGTCTCCTGAATTTTCTTCATTACTATATGTTATAAACATGTTCTCCTTTAATGTTTGTCTAGAGATGTAATATGAACATTTAAAATATTCTTTTCTTAAATTTCAGTATGTGAAGTAAGGGAGAAATTCACATAGAAATAGCTGTTTGTGGTTTTTTATTTTTTAAAGTAAGAGTAATAAAATGCTAGTCCGTTCTAAGGCCTTAGCTGGTGTTAACAAAATGTAATGAACTGCAAAAAAAGGAGGATTTTCTCACCTTTTTTTGCCAGCACATTTTCTAACTCAATCATGTTTCTTGGAAAGAACTGTGGAAAGGCAGATATGTTTTCATTTCATGTCACTGTGCTCTTTTGATCACATTTATAGCAAGAAACAATACCTTTTCAAGTGTTTGTTGTATTCTTTAGTGAAAGTAACTCATAAAGACATAAGTATGGGGCATTTTCTTTTTTTTGGCTTGCCTGTGTATTCTGGTAAAGATATTAGATGTCTGAGGATACATTTACTCTCAAATTTAGTCTGATCCAAATATTTTGATTCTGCTTTTCTTTTCTAGCTTGAAGTACAATCTTGTTGTGTGTTCATCCCAAGTGATAGCTTGCCTTCCCCAAGTACAATTGTATCTGGTGACATTCCTGGAACAGTAAGAAGTTGGTACCATGGACAAACCAGCATGCCAGGAACACTTGTTCTCTGTTTGCCTCAAATAAAAATTGTTAGTGCTGGCCACAAGTATATGGAACCTCTGCAGGAGATTCCTTTTGTCATCCCACGACCCATCCTTGAAGAAGGTACTTTTTTTAAAAAGTCTTCCTATGGTTATTATCCTATGGTTATTATATTTTATACTGATATTTTTAGTTTTACTGCTTTTTTTTTTTTTTAATGCCAGTGCATTTCTGAATCAGTCTTCTCATTGAAAGAACTGCATGGAAATGAACTAAGTGATCTACAAAGTGGATCTACAAAGAGAGATATACAAAGTGAATGAACTAAGTGATGATGTTTATTGATAGCCACACCTTTTATATATATGGAGACTATATATATATATATATACACATATATATATATATATGGAGACTATCTACAAAAGATCATATAGAATACAGTATAATCACTGAAATGCTAAACATAGACAAAATTAACTTGAGAAGAAAGTTGGTTTCAGATATTTGCATTAGGCTGAACTAAGAATTATAAGTAGGTTGATTTTAATTTAAGCCACTTGACTTACGAATGGATGTATCATAAATACATAATCAAATGAATACATTATTTACAGCAAGCATGATATATTTCTAGATTACTCATTTATTTAAATAAAGTAGATAATTGTGTGATGATTGGAGCCATGGATCTTTCTTCAGTAAATACTTGATTTCTGATGTTGCAGTGTTTTCAGTTGCAGGTTCATACCCTTTTGAACTTTGATGTATTCATTTCAAACTGTGTGAACCTGGAAAAGTTTTGAGTCACAAAGTAAATAATGTGAATCTATATTTTAATAACAAGCCTCAAATTTTTTGACAGTGCTAAATAGGTCAACACCTTGTTCATATTATTAGGATGTAAGTGTCTGAATCCTGATATCGTTCAGATTACCACAGTACTGTTATTGAAAAGCAGGTACAGTCTGCAATTTTTGATTTTGACTTAATGTCGATTTCTCTCTCCTTTTCTCTATTGAAATTTCCATTAAAATCTAGTTTTCATAGGTTTATCAAAAGTAAGCATGATTTTACTGGCAGAAATTAATGTTGGTACTTAAGGATATGAATACCATTATCATAAAATCATAGAATTGTGAGAGTTAGAAGGAACTTCTTTAGAGTTCTTCTTAAGTGCTCTTTGTCTTGATAATTTCTCTAGCATATTGGACATAGCCGTTCTTTGTTATTTGTTTTTGGTTATAGGGAATTCCTTATTATCACAATAGCTATTACATGTCATATCAAAGATATGCTAGAGTGAAGTGAGCTCATAAAGCTCATAAAGTGAGCTGGGAGTGCTTCCTCCTTTTTTTAAAAATTTTAACTCTGGAATAATTTTTGTAAGATTAAAATGATTTGTACCTTGACTTTTTGTTAAAACTCACTGATAAAATTCACATATTGTAAAATTCTTCCTTTTAAAGTATACAGTTAGATGATTTTTAGTGTATTTACAATTTTTATGCAACCATCACCATAAAATTTTAGAAGAGTTTTATCACCCTAAAAAGAATTGGTATATAATTAGCACTTACTCCTCTTTCTCCCTTCCCCCCAGACCCTATGAACCACTTGTCTTTCTATCCCTATGAATTTGCTTCTTCTAGACATTTCATATGAATGAAATAACAAAATTTGTGGTCTTTTGTGACTGGCTTCTTTCACGTACCATTATAAGTGGTACGTGAAAAAAGCCATCTTTCACTTCTTTCATAGAACCATTGTTATAGCATGTATGTCTTCATTCCTTTTTATGGCTGAATAATTCATTTTATGGATATACCACATTTTATTTATTCATTGATTACTTGATGGACATTTGTGTTGTTTCCACTTTTTGGCTATTATGAATAATGCTGCTATGATCATTCTTGTACACTGTTTTGCATGGACATATGTTTTAATTTCTATTAGATATATATAGTAGAATTGTTGGGTCATTTGGTAACTGTGCTTAGCTTTTGAGGAATTGACAGACTGTTTTTCAAAATATCTGTGCCATTTTACAATCCCACATCAATGAATGAAGGTTCTAATTTATTCACATATTTTCATGTGGAAGTATAGTTGATTTACAATATTAATTTATCCATATCTGTGTCACCACTTATTATTGTTGTCTTGTTATTGTCTTATTGATTCTAGCCTTCTCAGGGGGTGGGAAGTGGTATCTAGTGGTTTTGATTTTCATTTCCAAAATGTCTAATGATGTTGAGCATCTTTTCATGTGCTCAGTGGCCATTTGTAGATCTTGTTCTGTATTTTCTTCTTCTATTCAAATCCTTTCTTTTTTAAAAAAATATTTTAAAATTTATTTTGGCTGCACTGGGTCTTAGTTGCGGCACGTGGGATCTTCGTTGTGGCATGCGAGATTTTCAGTTGCGGCATGCAGGCTTCTTACTTGCGGCATGCAGACTCTTTAGTGGCAGCATGCGAACTCTTAGTTGTGGCATGTGGACTTCTTAGTTGCAGCATGTATGCAGGATCTAGTTCCCTGACCAGGGATCAAACCCGGGCCCCCTGCATTGGGAGCACGGAGTCTTACCCACTGGACCACCAGGGAAGTCCCTTTTCAAATCCTTTGCCCACTTTTTAGTTGGGTTATTTGTCTCTTTATTGTTGAGTTGTAAGAGTTATTTATATATTCTGATATTAGACCCTTATTAGATATGTGATTTGCAAATATTTTCTCCCATTTCTCCCATCCTCCATTTCTCCTGTTATCTGTTCACTATCTTGTTTGAATTTATTTAGTTGTTTAAATAACAGTTTTTTTCCTTTATACTGTAATATATGTTATTTTAATTCCTTTTTTCTCCTACTAGATTGGAAATTATTCCTTAACTATTTTTTCTTTCAATCTTAGAAATTAACACCCTTTCCTCAAAGTCAACTCTGGTCCTAGAAATATTAAGCTGCATATTTAATTTATTAAATTATGCATTAAATCAAGTTATTTACTCTGCTCCTGAACAACACACAGGTGTTAAACTACTTTAATTCAATCATCCTCTCTGGATTAATGGGTTATCACTTAAAAAAAATAATTGCTTATATTTATTGCATATATACAATCAGGGCAGGGTTTGGAAAATTTATTTAGTAAGGAGCCAGATAGTAAACGTTTTCAGTTTTACCAGTTACGTGGTCTTGTTGCAACTACTCAACTCTGCTTTGGAGTGCAGAAGCAGCCGTAGGCAATATGTCAATGAACTGACATGACTGTATTTCTATGAAACTTTATTTACAAAATCTGATAGTCAGATTTGGTCATGGGCCATGTTTGTGGACTCCTATACTAGTGCCTTACTAGACATTCCTTCTTACAATTCAGTCCTTTATTCTATCTCAGATCATTTTCCTTTTGCCTTTTTGTGATGATATGTTGTTAGCAAACTTAATTTTGTTTGTTTGAAAATGTCTTTATTTTGCCCTCCTTTTTGAAAGATATATTGCTGGATATATAATTTCTTTGTTGGTAGTTATTTTTGTCTGACCCATTAAAAATTACGTTGGGCTGACTCTTGCTTTTCATTGTCCTATTGACAATGAAAATATTTATCTGCAATGTCCACTTGCAGTTTGTGTTTCTTTGAAGGTATTTTGTCCTTCCTCTCTGGCAGCTTTCAGAATTTTTTAAGTCTTTGTGTTTTAAAGTTTTAGTGTTGGTGTCTTTTATGAGTTCTACAAGTTTTCTGGCATAATCTCTTCAGATACTGCCTGTGCCTCATTCTTTCTTACATATATTTTAGAATTTTTCACATTTTTACTGTATTATTCTTGTCTCTTCTTTGTACTTTTATATTTTTTCTCTTTGACTTGCTGACCTGCATTCTCAGTAATTTCTTTAATCTGATCCTCCATTTCATTAATTTTTTAAAGCTGGGTCTAATATGCTGTTAAACAGTTATTCATTGAATTTTTTGAATAAACTTTTATAGAATTCAAATATATCATATAGAAAACTGCACAACTCTTAGTTCACAGCTTGATACGTTTTATAATAAACCTACCCCTGTTGCCTACATCTGAATCAAGATCAAAAATATTACCAGCACCCAGGAGATCTTCTCTAGTTCCTTGCGAGCCTCTCTTTCTTCAGATTCAAACTGCATCTTGACATCTAAAACCATAAATTAATTTACCTGTTTCTGAACTTTATAGCACTTTATTAAATTTAAATTTTTACTTATGATATTTTTTTCATTTTGATTGATTTTTAAAACTCCTTTTTATTCATAATTTTCAAGGCTTCCTTGTGTTTCTTGATACATGAATCATTTATTTTATATTATTGTCTAATTCCTGCCGACTCTTCCCTACTAGGCCTAGTATTCCTTGTGCATTCTTTGTTCTTTTTTATAGGGAGAGAGGTTATTTATTTTCTTTGGAAATTTGTCTATAGAAATTTTTTGAAGAGTAGCCGAAAGATTCCTCCTATACATACTTGAATTTACTTCTGATACATTGGGAGTATTACCAGTTCAGGAACACTTGCAACTAAATTCCTTGTTAGAGGTTTTTATGCCACTCATATACTAAAAATTTGAGTTAGAACTTACAGGATTGGCTGCGGTTATCAGTATTTTTCTTACTCTGTTCAAAGTTCAGTTTTCTGGTAGAGTTTTAGTTGGGTCATGTAGAGAGCAGAAAAATGGGGCAGTTTTATTTCTAGTTTACCCTAACATTAGTATCGTAGACATTTGCATACAAGCCTTGTGTCCTGTTAAGTTCTACAGTACTAATTGGCCTAGGGCTTTGTCTTTAATCAGCCTTACTTGTGAACAAGGATGTTCAATTTCACGTTTTGAAATGCCTCAAGTGATTTGTTTTGTTTACCTCTGAGTTTCTGGCTTCTCTCATTCCCTGGCATTAATAAGCTTTACTTTTTGGAGAAACTCATTAATGATTTTAAGGAGATATTGTGTGTGTGCATGTGCGTGTTTGTGTGTGTAAACAAATATAAGTTTTAATCTTAGTATGTGTTACATATAAACATTTTATAAATACATTCATCATTTTCATTTGTTTTTAGTGTAAGGGTCATTCAGGGAATGAAATCTACCATTGTTTCTGGAAATAGAATCCCCCAGTGAGGTTAAAGATGTTATGACAATATTATAGCACCCCCTTAATGGATTTTATGAAAGGACTGATGTGTACTACTGTACTATTTGTTATCTCTTCAATACTCATTTCAAATCCCTCTTACTCCTCCAGCGCTCCTGCCAACTTCAACTGTTTGTCCTTTTCATTTGATAAATTGTTTTATTCTTATCTTGTTTTTCCAATATATTATGAATGTCTTAAGAACTACAGAAGTCTCCATCTTTAAATCATAAGATGTTATTATATTCTCTGATTTTTTTTCTAGAACTGAGTTAGAATCTTAGTTTATTTTCAACTTTTAAAAATATCATATACCAGATGGAGAGCACTAGAATCAAATAGAAACTTCTGAAGTCTATTTTTCATACTCCCTAGGAGACTATAGAGTGACTATATAATCAACATTGAAACCTAAATTTTACTTTAGGTTTCAGTTTTTTAACCACCTGGTTATTCTCATTGGCCAAACCTACACTTTGAGGAAAGGAGATTATTTCAAGATATTTAAAACTTCTTCAGGCATTAAAAAAACGGTAGATATTAACTTGTGAAAGACCATAAGTATATATTTTTTCTTCATTTTAAGTGTTGTTTGTAAAAATATTTGAGTATAACCCTTTGATGCATACATGTAAAAAGTAGTTTACTCTTTATCTTTATACCTGTGCATAGATTGAGAAAGAATCTGGAGGTCTGTTCACTTTCAGTTTTCAACTAGTCCTCCTGGTTTCAGTGTCATTCCGCATTCTCTTTTTCAAACATATTTGAGTATTGGAACCTGTTGAAGGATGGTTGTCATGAATCAGATTGATCCTTTATGGTTTATCTCTCTGGGCCTCAGTCACTTGCTATTTATCTGTTATATTTATATGTTTAAAAATTTCGTGATATTACTTAACTGCTGTTTTGTCCTCTCCTGTTCTCATCCTCATTTTGATTTATAATGCTTTTTTTCTCTCTCAATGTCATTTTGCTGGTTTCAGAATGTAGATAAATATTTTTAATCATTCATGATCAACCAGATATACAATGTACCTAAATCTATACCACCTTCCGATTGTGCTTCTTTCTAGTCTGCTTCTCCAATACTATTATTGTTTTGTGTTCAACTCATTTTTGTTCAGTAAATGTTTTTTGATAATTGTAGATGATGGATTTGGTGAAAGTCTGAGAGGGCATGGGCTCAGGGGAAGATAGGAAAATTGGAGGCAAGGAGATTAGATATTGCATCTAGCTATATAGTTGTCTGGAAACATGACTGTCAGACCCAGAATGGTGGTGATAGGGATGGAGAAAATGGGAAAGAATAGAGAAATATTTAACAAAAAAACTGGCAAAACTTTGTGACTGGATTAGTTATAGATAGTGAAAGAGAAGTAAATGTGTAGAATAACTCCATGGTTCCTAGCTTGGATGTCTGTGTAGACGTTTATATGGTTAATATTATGATTACAAATAAAGAAAGAGGTTTAGTTTTGGGTGTGGAAGATAGGAAGGATGAATTTAGGTTGGCACATACTGTAGAGTGTTTGTGGGACATTCAGGTTAATGTATCTAATAAGCTGTTGCATATATGGGTCTAGAGCTCAAAAGAGGAATCACTGTTAGAGATACACAATGTGATAGCAGGGAAAACCATGAAAAAAGATGTGATCACCTGAAATCACTTACGTAGAGACAAATAAGTATAATCCAGATAGAAAAAGGGGGAAACACTAATGTTCACTGGCTGAAAAGGAAAAAAAAATAATCTATGTTGAAAACTGTGAGTAAGGTAAGTACAGAAAAACCCATGAGGCAGTAGTATCATGGAAGACACACGATCTAGTCATTTAAATGTAGCAGAGATGCCCAATAAGATGAGGACTAAAAGGTGTGAAAGGGATTTGACAATTTTGGGTGATTGGTTTCTCTTATCACAATACTTTCAGAGGAATAGTGTTAATGCAGGTCAGATGATGGTGCCTTAAGGACTAAACTGAAAGTGAAAAATTAATATAACAAATTTCCAGTGTCTTTAAAAACATATTTGAGAAAGACGGAAAAGAGAGATGGTATTTAGATGTATATATACCTTGATATCCTTTGGTTGTACACAACAGAAACCAAGTCAGGATAATTTAAGCAAAAATGGAGCTTAATGATTCATTGTCTGTATTCTACTGTAGGAAACAACTTTGAATTTTTAGTTAAAATTTTGATATTTCACCATTTGACTTTGGTGGTTATGAAGACCGTGTTTTCAGTTAAAACTTTCTTTATCTTTTATTTTTAGCTTGGATTCATAACTCCTGTGAAGTTATTTTTCTCTTGCTCTTTGTCTTTGGTGTTGTTTGGTTATCATTCTGGAGTTCTAAATTTCTATTAAAACCTTAATTTTTGAATCTAGTTGTTTAGATTCAAAATACAGTGATCTAGTCAATATGGTATGAACAAAATGAAAAAAAAACCCTTTAGCATTACAAAGATGATCAATATGATGAACAAAAGGGTTCTCATTTTATAGATTTGAGCCTTCTTCTATACTGAACTTGGACTTCAAAGTTGAAAATGAGGAACTGTTTGTTGAAATGTGTCATCTGATTTCAGTTGCCATGGGAAGGGAGAGATGATCGCTAATATGGCCAGATCCAATCTGTGTAGGGTGTGTGGGTCAAAATCAACATCTTGAATTTCATTAGAGAGTATTTGCAGTGAGGCTTGCAGATGTAATTTGCTACATCTAGCTCACACCTCTGAGCAGATGGGTTTCTACCCTTTGCCTAGCCGAGGTTTGTTTTTCCTTTTTTGAAAGAGTTGCCTGTGACTTTAATAAAATATTTTGACAGAGTTGGAATATAAAGATCATTTATAAATTAAAACTCTGCTATTGTTGGATTTAGTGAGTTTTAATAGAAACTGATGTGAAAATTGTTGAGCATCTATGAAAAACATGAGGGCTATTTTTTCCGTGTAATTCTGGTCACCTTAGTTGTTCATATGTATTGTTACAGTATAGATATTTTTAAAATATCATAGTTTGATAATCATAATTTCCACTTGTTCTGAAAGATGATGATGTACTATTGCAGTAGTTTTTTCCCCCAGCTTTACTCAGTGTCTTTGACTTTAATTCCTAAACCGTATGTAAATGAGATTGCCTGAGTAAAAGAGGAAGCTCAGAAAAGAGCTTTAGATTTGTTTTTGATGGTGTTGTTTTTAAATAAATTTCTTGGAAGCCATCATACATGTATAATAAATGAAGTTAAGCTGTTGAACTGCCTAAACATATTTAATATAATTGCTACAGACATTGTTCTCTTCTCAGTAGCTCACATTCATCCTGCTCAATCATTTGTTTACCTCTGGGTTCTATGACTTTTAAAGGCTGGACAAGGAACCTTACTTTATTTATTTCCTGTTAATCAATTTTGCATTTTCCACCCTCCCACACAAACACCTATTTTAAAAACAAAAACCAATATGGCAGATCTAATATCCTGCTCACCTTTTAAAAATAAACTATATAATTTACATTGCCTTAAGATCTTAAAAATATGGTTTTTAAATGATACCAAGGTAGCATTCTAATTAATGGGAATTTTTAAATTCAGATACAGTTGACATACAAAATTTTGTAAGTTTAAGGTGTACAGCATGCTGATTTGATACACATATATTGCAATATGATTACCACTGTGGTGTTAGCTAACATTTCTATCAGGTCACATAATTATCATTTCTTTTTTTGTGGTGAGAACGTTTAAGATCTAGTCTCTTAGGAACTTTGAAGTGTGTAATATAGTATTGTTGACTGAAAATCACATGCTGTGCATTAGATCTTCAAATCTTATAGTTGCAAGTTTGCACTCTTTAGCAATATCTCTCCAATATCCTTACCCTCCAGCCCCTGGTAACCACCATTCTTTTATTTGTCTTGAGTTCAGCTTTTTTAGATTTCATGTACAAGTGATATACAGTAGTTGTCTTTCTCTGATTTATCTAACTTAGCATAATGCCCTCATTAAAGGAAATTTGGAAAGCAAGTAACATATACAGGAGAAAATAAAAAATCACTTGATGATGACCACTTTTTTTTTAATAAAGAAGTGATTATTATTATTTTTTAAATTTATTTATTTATTTATTTTTGGCTGTGTTGGGTCTTTGTTGCTGTGCACAGGCTTTCTCTAGTTGTGGCGAGCGGCGTCTACTCTTTGTTGTGGCGCGCGGGCTTCTCATTGTGGTGGCTTCTCTTGTTGTGGAGCATGGGCTCTAGGCACGCGGGTTTCAGTAGTTGTGGCTATACGTGATGTTATTTTTCTTTTGCTCCTTTTAAGAATTTCTCTTGTTCTGTAGTTTTCAACAATTGGACTATAGTATCTATAGGTATTTATGTTTCAGTATTCACCCTGTTTGAGCTTGGTTCAGCTGCTTGGATGTATGTACTAATGTTATTCATCAATTTGGAGATTTTTCAGCCATTATTTCTTCAAATATTTTTGTGCTGTTTTCTTTCTTCTCTCCTCTGGGCCTTCCATTTTAGGTTAGTACGCTTCAGCTCTCTGAGGCTCTGTTAATTTTTTCTTCAATATATTTTTCTTGTTTTTCAGGATGGATACTTTTTTTTTTTTTTTTTTACTTTCAGGAATTGTAGAACATTGATTTTATTGTTGTGTTTTTGCACAAGCAGTAAATAGGCTAACATTTTAGGTACAGGGTAATTATTCTTGAAAAGCAAGGCATCAAAATCAAGTTTATAGTTAATGGCCCGACATGTTGACAGGAGCTATGTGAAAGTCCCAGAGATGTCTCTGAGTTACTGAAAATGTTAAAGATCAGTGTGCTATGCAGGCAGGAGAGAGATGCAAAGGTAGACCCCCTCTGGGGCATTCTGTGGAATACAGATATGCTGGGCTGGTTCCCATACAGGCCAATGTGGAGGAGGTTCTGGGAGGGGTAATCTCATGTCCACCATTGTGCCTGTCCCTTCCATTAATGCCACAAGACTTCTAAGGACAGTATGTGGTATTAACACGCTTATTGTTCCAATCTTGGAGTTTTACTCACCTGGCAGCAGAATGCACAGGTACAGAAAGTGTATCTACACCATGCCAGAAGTGGGGTTGGTGGGGGGTGGGGGCACTGCATTAGATTCCACAGGGCAATGGGGGATTGAAACACTCACACCTCTAGCTTCTAAGGAAAGCTGCGACTTAAGCCAAATCCGAAGAGTTTATTTAGGCCTTGATTCAAGGACATGATGGCTTTGCCTTCCTAGATGCCCTCCTTGCCGGTAGGGTCATGTCTTGGATTTGTTGGATGGCTGATGCTGCTCCTCTGTTAGGCCAACAAGGAAGGGCTCATGGTACAGACCTTTACATGGCAGATTGAGTGAGAGTGGTGCCTGCATCCTGGGGAGACCACCGTCTCTGGACTCTGGACAACTCTTGGTCTGACTGATCTCCCTGGCTACCTCAATGACCCCAAGTGCCCTGCCTGTTTTTCTAGATCCTGAAGATCCTGATAACATTGGCTGTCCTTATGTGTTTGTATATAATGGGAGATGTTGAATGCTTACTTGAATAGACTTGAACACGATCCCCAAGTACATTTCTTTAGCATGGACATTCTTCTCCCTCCCAGAGGCAGTCATTTGGGGATTATCTGTTTTTCCTGGTCTCCTTTTGGTTTTCTTCCCTAGTCAGATTGGATAATTTCTATTGATCTGTATTTAGGTTCATTGATTGTTTTTTTCTTCTGCCAGCATGAATCTGCTATTGAGCTTCTCTACTAAATTATTCATTTCAGTCATTGTACTTTTCTACTTTAAATTTTGATTTGGATTGGGATTGACATATATACACTAATTTGTATAAAATAGATAACTAATAAGTGCTGTATAAAAATAAATAAATAAAATAAAATAAAATTTTGATTTGGTTCTTTTTTGTATTTTCTTTCTCCTTATGAGATTATTGATTCATTGTTTTGATACTTTCCTTGAATTTTAAAAAATCTTTTTCTCTAGTTCTTTGAACACATTTATAGTAGCTACGTTGTTGTCTTTTGTTATGCTTCATGCAACATCTGTTGGCACATAGAGACAGTTTTTATTGACTGTGGTTTTTTTCCTGAAATAGGGTACACTTTCCTATTTCTGTGTTTGTCTAAAATTTTTAAAATATTGAGAATTTTAGGTGTGTGCTTATGTATTCTTCTTTTTCCCTGGAAAGTTGTTGTTCTTTTATGCTAGTTTGCTTCTTTGTAAAGTAACTTCCTTGGGCTAAATCTGTTTCTTCCTAACTGTGTGACCACTGATGTCTCAGCTCAGTTTTGTTCTGTTCTTATTATTCTTGGTTTTATTTTTAACCCTGGCTTTTTAGGTATCACCCTTATGTCTTCTTATCTTAATGGTCAGCCAAAATTGAACAGAGATAGTTCTCAAATAAGGCTTTTGTCCTCTACTAATAGATAGATCTCTATATGTGTTAGGATTGTGTATTCAGTGTTCTGGCCATTCTCATACCTGCCAAACTTTTACTTTCCTCTGAGCCCTTCCACATGTCCTCTATACATATGTGTAGTCTCAAGGTTGTTTAGGAGTGTCCAGATAACTCAATTCTTCTGCATCCACTGTGCTTGTGTGCCACGTCAGTCAGGAATATGCTTTCTCCAATCACATTCACAATCTCAGGCTAGTAGAGCTCTTGGCCCTTCCTGTTCAACCATTACTGAGATCATCATTTCAACGACAAGACTTCTGGGTGTGGTTGTTGTTCACTACTCCAGATCAGGTGACCTCTTTTTGACCATGGCAGCAGTGCCTCTAGTTTTTGTGGCCTGCCTTGCACTGGCAGAACCTCCTGGACTTTTGTTTGCTGGGAGTTTTTTGATTACTGATTCAATTTCATACTAGTGATCAGTTTGTTCAGATTGTCTATTTCTTTCTGATTCTGTCTTGGAAGATTGTATGTTCCTAGAAATTTATCTGTTTCTTCTAGCTTGTACAATTTGTTGGCATATAATTGTTCGTAGTGTTCTATTATGATTTTTTAATCTCTGTAATATAGGTTTTAATTTCTCCCCTTTCATTTCTCATTTTGTTTATTTGGGTCTTCTCTCTCTCTCTCTCTTTTCTTTTTTTTTTCCTTAATGAGCCTGGCTAAATAAAGGCTTATCAATTTTGTTTATTTTTTCAAGAAAACAGCTCTTGATTTCATTGATCTTTTCTATTGTTTCTTTTATCTCTATTTCATTTATTTCTGCTCAGATGTTTATTATTTCCTTCTTTTGACTTTAGGTGTCATTTGTTCTTCTTTTCCTAATTCCTTTAGATGGCAGGTTAGTTTTTTATTTTAGAATTCTCTTGTTTCTTGATATAGGCCTTTATTGCTATAAACTTCCTTCTTAGAACTGGTTTTGCAGCCTCCCATAGATTTTGGAAAGCTGTGTTTTTTTTTTCATTTGTTTCATGGTATTATCTGATTTCCTCTTTGATTTCTTCATTGACCCATTGGTTTTTTAGGAGCATGTTGTTTAACATCTGTGGATTTGTGTCTTTCCCATTTGTCTTCCTGTAATTCATTTCTAGTTTGATACTGTTGGGGTCAGAAAAAAAATGCTTGCTGTAATTTCTGTCCTCTTAAATTTGTTTAGACTTGTTTTGTGACCTAGCATGTGATTTATCTTGTAGAATGTTCCGTGTGCACTTGA
This sequence comes from Balaenoptera musculus, assembly GCF_009873245.2. Classification (NCBI taxonomy): domain Eukaryota; kingdom Metazoa; phylum Chordata; class Mammalia; order Artiodactyla; family Balaenopteridae; genus Balaenoptera; species Balaenoptera musculus. The sequence goes on along the minus strand of NC_045801.1, from coordinate 37,338,691 downwards.
AAAGAATGTGTATTCTATTTTTGAATGGAATATCCTCTAGATATTTATTAAGTCTAACTGGTCTAATGTATCATTTAAGACCACGGTTTTCTTATTGATTTTCTTTCTGGATGATCTGTCCATTGATGTAAGTGGAGTGTTAAAGTCCTCTACTGTTATTGTATCGATATTATTATCAATTTCTTCCTTTATGTCTATTAGTATTTGCTTTATGTCTTTAGGTGCTCCTATATTAGGGCCATATATATTAACAAATGTTATAGGCTCTTCTTGTATTGTTCCCTATATCATTATGTAATGACCTTCTTTGTCTTTTGTTATAGACTTTGTTTTAAAGTCTGCTTTGTCTGATATGTGTATTGCTATCCCTACTTTATCATTTCCATTTGCATGAAATATCTTTTTACCTACCCTCACTTTCAGTCTGTGTGTATCTTTAGCTCTGAAGTGAGTCTCTTATAAGCAGCATATAGATGGGTCTTGGTTTTTTTTAATCCAATAGGCCACCCGGTGTCTTTTGGAGCATTTAGTTCATTGACGTTTAAAGTGATTATTGATAAGTATATACTTATTGCCATTTGTTACTTAGTTTTTTGGTTGTTTTTGTAGTTCTTCTTTGTTCTTTTCTTCCTTTAGTTTGTTCCTTTGTGATTTGATGATTTTCTTTGGTTTTTTTTTTTTTTTTTAGTGGTATTCTTATGTTCTTTTCTCTCTAGTTTTTGTGTATCTGTTGTAGAATTTTGATTTGTGGTTACCTTTGGGTTCATATATGTTGACCTATATCTATTTGTTTTAAACTGGTAGTCAGTTAAACTTAAGCACATTCTAAAAGATCTACATCTTTTACTCCCATCCCCCATGTTTTGTTTTTGAAGTCATATTTTAGGTTTTCATGTTTATCCCTTAACTCTTTATTGTAGCTAAAGTTGATTTTACAATTTTTGTCTTTATTTTTATTTTTATTTATTTATTTATTTATTTATTTATTTAGGCCGTACCAGGTCTTAGTTGTAGCACATGGGATCTTCGTTGTGACACGTTTGTTGCGGCATGCAGACTCCTTAGTTGCGGCATGCGAACTCTTAGTCGCGGCATGTATGTGGGATCTAGTTCCCCGACCAGGGATCGAACCTGGGCCCCCTGCATTGGAAGTGTGGAGTTTTACCCACTGGACCACCAGGGAAGTCCCTACAATTTTTGTCTTTTAATATTTGTACTAGCTTATTTAAGTGGTTGATCCACAGCCTTTAGTATATGTTTGCTTTTACTAGTGGGATTTTTCCTTTCCTATAGATTCTTCTTTTTGTAACCTTTTGTTTTCCACTTAGCAAAGACCCTTTAACATATCACTTATTACTGATGAACTGTTTTAGTTTTTGCTTGTCTGAGAAGTTTTTTTTATTTCTCCTTCAATTCTGAATGATAACCTCGCTGGGTAGAATAACCTAGGTTGTAGATTTTTCCCTTTTTGCACTTTCAATATATCTGCCACTCCCTTCTGGCCTACAAACTTTCCACAGAAAAACCAGCTGATAGCCTTATGGGGGTTCCCTTCTATGTGATTCTTTTTCTCTTGTTGCCTTTAGAATTCTTTCTTTAACTTTTGCTGTTTTAATTATGATGTGTCTTACTGTGGGTCTCTGTGGGTTCATCTTGTTTGGGACTCTCTGTGCTTCCTCTACCTGGTTACCTGTTTCTTTCTTCAGGTTCAAGTTTTCTGCCATAATTTCATCAAATACATTTTTGACCCCTTTCTTTCTTTTCCTTCTGGGACCCCTATGACATGAATGTTAGTATGCTGATGTCCAGAGGTCCCTTAAACTGTCCTCATTTTTAAATTTGCTTTTCTTTTTGCTGTTAGCGCTAGAGCCAGATGTGAGCTTGGAGCTTCTCCTGTGCTCAGTGGTCATCATCCATATGTGGGTGGGTAGGGTTGGATTCCCAGATGCTGGACAAGAAGCCCTGAAGGTCAGTCTGAGCTGGTTCCATTCCCTCTAAGTTTGTACTATACTCCCTCCTGGCAATGACACCTTTGCCCCAGAGGGGAATATCGCTGGAGCAAGAGGGCCTGGAGAGGTTACCCAGTGTCGAGTGCCATTCGAGCTGGAACGTTCCTGACACAGCAATCAGAGCTCCAGATGGCTTGTAATCCACCACTCTCTGTCAGTGCCAGTAATGTCTGCTCTCGCCCTGTTCAGATGCAGTGCTGGGTCTGACTGGTTCCATCCCCAGGTGCGTACTTTCTTTGGCAGTGTCAGCTATTGCCCTGGAGGGAGCTGAGCCAGACAGAGTAAGAGGGGCAGGAGCAGGCACCTGCTGCAGGCAGGAGCATGTGCTGTGACCTTTGTCGCAGGAAACCCGCCGGAGCCCTGGGCAGTTTCAGTCTGCTTCCTCTGCCTTGTTTCGAGGAGTTAGCAAGTTTGCACATGCATTCTTCGGGAGTAGAGTCTTGGTTTCTTCTGTTAAGTCCCATTGCTTTCCAACCAACTAAGGGGACTTGTCTTCCTGGTTTTGGATTCTAGGACTGAGGTGTCCAAAATGTGGTACAAATCACTTACTCACCAGGGAGGATCTTTGAGCCCTTGATATTACCCTCCTCTTCTGTGTCCCCTGTTAGGAGTACAGGTTCCCCCAATTGTTGCTTCTCCTCCCTCCTGCCCGACTCCCTGTGGATCTTTCTTTACAGCCTTGGTTATAGAGTAGCCTTTCTGCCAGTCTCCAGTTTGTTTTCAGTGAGAGATGCTCCACATGTAGATGTATTTTTTTGATATGTTCATTGTGGGAGATGAGTTTGGTGTCCTCCTACTCTGCCAGCTTGATATCTTCCTCCTACATCACATTTTCTTTATTCATCTGTTGTTAGATACTTAGGTTGCTTCTATATCTCAGATATTGTGAATAATGCTTCTCTGAACATTGGGGTGCACATATCTTTTTCTAGTAGTGTTTTTGTTTTCATTGGATGAATACCCTGAAGTGGAATTGGTAAATCGTATGGTGGTTCTGTTTGTAATTTTTTGAGGAACTTTCATCCTGTTTTCCATAGTGGTTGTACCAATTTACATTCTCATCAACAGTGCAGAAAGGATTCCCTTTTCTCTGCATCCTCGCCAACACTTGTTATTTATCATCTTTTTTGGTAATAGCCATTCTGACAGGTGTGAGATGTTATCTCATTGTGGTTTCGATTTGCATTTCCCTAATGATTAGTTTTGTTGAGCATCTTTTCCTGTGTCTGTTGGCCGTCTGTATGTCTTCTTTGGAAAAATGTCTATTCAGATCCTCTGCCCATTTTTTAATCAGGTTGTTTTTATGATATTGAGTTGCATGAGTTCTTTATATATTTTGGATATTGTGGATTCTCAGTTTCTTGGAAGGAAGTGTAGCCTTGGATCGTTCCAACTATTTGACATTTGAGCTTCCTTTCTGAAGTTCTTGACAGTTTTTTGGGAAAAAATGACTTCTAGCCCTCATTGATAATTTTGTAAACTTTTTATACTTCCTTTAATACCTTTCCACTCCCTATGAAAGCTATTATGAATTTTCACCACTTTCCTCAAGGTTATCTGATTATTTCCCCTACCCAGCATACAACCTCCTTATTACCTTAATGAAAGCATTGACAACTTCCCATCCAAACAGGGTCCTGATACAGGACCTTTACACTTACTATTCACCTTCCAGAACACTTTTTTCCCAAGTAGCCTCATGCCTTATGTCTCTATGGAATGTCATTTTATCAGAGTGGCTTTTCTGGACTCTCCTATCTTAAAGTGGCAGCACCCTGTTCTGTTACCCTGCTTAAGTGCTCTTCAGAACATCTAGGACCATCAACATACTATATGTCATTTAATTATTAGTTTATTACCCTTCTTTCCACAGCTAGAAGGCAAGATCCATGAGAACAGTAAGGTTATATTGTTCACTGCTCTCTCCCTAGATCCTAGAATAATATCTGGCATATATTTAATTCAGTAAATACTTGTTTAACAAATGAATCTACCTAACCTAGAATAAGTCTTTCGTCTGCTGACATTGCTTAGGGCCAAGCCATTTTTATTCATTTATCCATCTCAGTCCATCCCTCCCTCCCTTTCTCCTTTCCTTCCTTCCTTCCTTCATAGAGCAAATATTTATTGAGTGCATACTATATGCTATGCACTACGTTTTTACGGAACTTGCTTCATCAATTATAACTTCCTTATTTAACCCTTGTTGTCATATAAAAATGCTAAAATTTCTTTCAGCTTACTCAGTTAACAGAACAAACCTCTTATTTGCAAATCCAGTGGAAACCTTTTAATCCTTGATGTTCATTGATTCTTTTTTGAAATTCTTTCTTAACTTCTGGATAACCACTTTCCTTGATTTGTTTTCTGTGGATAGTGGCTACTTCTTTTGAATATCATTCATGGGCTCCTTTCCTCTACACTTTCTTTAAAGATAGGTGTTCTTCATATTTATAGCTTTACTAGGTATTCTCATCTATACCTATACTTAACCTGTCACCTTTTCTCTGACGGTTTACAAATCTAAGAGATTGTCACATACCTGACTTCTTTGTTCCTTTTTTATATCCTTAGGTAGCTGTTTGACCTAGATTGTCCATCAGTTGGCACTGATAACATGATATAATCCTGTGCTACAGAGTAACAGTTATTTTCAATACCAAAATTGCTCTATTCCTAATTTCACAGCTAGTCGCTGGTCATACCTGTCAGCTTTAGCATGTTTTTAAAGTGGTTCACCTGAGCCCCAGAGAATGAAACCATACTTGAGGTGCCAAGTTATGGATAAACATGATCTCCACAACTCAGGTTTTCTTCCATATAATTCCCTTCTGTATGAGGTTTTCATGAAATACAATTCATTGGTTCAGACTCTTTCATTTATCACACTTTTTTTTAAAGTCTTTATTGAATTTGTTACAGTATTGCTTCTGTCTTATGGGTTTTTTTTTTTTTTTTGGCCCTGAGGCGTGTGGGAGATCTTAGCTACCCGACCAGGGATCAAACCCGCACCCCCTGCATTGGAAGGTGAAGTCTTAGCCAGTGGACCACCAGGGAAGTCCCCAAACTCTTCAATTTAGTATTTGGAATAGTTTCTTGAACTGAAAGAGTCCTTGGGTCATCCGTGAACTTCCTATCTTCCAAAAAAATTCTTTAAATAATAATACCAAATAATGAAAGAAGTGAAATTAATCAGGACTTTACTTTTTACCTTTTTTTTTTAAACTTTTTTCCTTTTTCTTTGCTCTTTATTCTTATGTCTTTTCTTTTGTCACTAAGTTGGTTCTTTTACTGTAATGAAATAGTCCACTCAATTCTTGTGAAGGGAAAGGCATGAAATGGCTTAGCACTTCATGTGGAAAAAGCAGAGGAATTAGGAATTAGCATTTCTCCTCTAATACTAAGGGATAGTTAGAGCTAGGATATTTACCTAAGTCTCCCTGGTGCAAAATACAGGCTCATGCTGTAGAGGCAGTGTCATAGTGTTCTAATGCACTCAGTAAACCAGTTTATCAACTTAAGTAAATTGATATACTCTGTCAGTAATATAAAATGAATACACAAATGTGTATCTTTTATTCCTAACAAATACTCATTTATTAGGAAGGTTAACATGGCAAAGCTTTTATGCATTAGTCAGTCTTGACTTTCATCTAATGGCAGTAAACAATTCTTTTGCAGAAGTCTTGGGAAGGTAATAGATTTAACTCAAATTGACTAAAATGTCTACATGTACTATGTGTTATGTTAAGGGAAATGATAAATGAATTTATTATCTAGGATGTTTGTGTTGTAAATGTTTATAAGTATTTTTATTATTTTTGTAAATATAATGTATATAGTTGAAAATGTTTTGGAAAGGGAATCATGTTTCTTATGTTGTTAAAGTTTTGAGAACACGGTGTTTGTAAAATACATATTCAATTAAAAAAGCTTAATAAGGGATAATTGGCTATTCAGTTATTTAAGAAAAAGCTAAAGTAGAAAACAATCAGGAAGCAAAAAACAGCATTTAAAAATAAGGATATTTAAAATACCCTATATTTATTTTTTAAGTTATAATCCATATATCATATCACTGAGTCATGAGACCCAAGAAATATTTTATGATAATGTTTCCTTAATTATGTAGGTGTCTATGTAATAATTTAAGTGAGGTAAGAAGTGCCATTAGTTAGTGGTAAGTCACTTTAGAAAATGTTTAATTGTAACATATCTTGACAAGCTGTAGCAACTGAGGGTATGTCTTGTTAGCTGACCATATGACCTTAAATAAATTCTGCATTGCTATAACTTCGACACCTCTTTTAAAACTGTAAAGTAATTACTGATATATTAATTGCTTGAAAGACAGCACTAGTCTTTGAGGTTACTTTTAGTTTTAAAAGCAATAATTGTTCTGGTTTTGCATTGTTTATATCTGCAATCATAAGTTTTAAGGAATCTTAAAAAACAGTATTATATTTCTTTATACAGTAATGAAAATTTGATGATTAAGTTATGATTAAACCACTAATAACTTTCAGACGTGAATACTAGTTAGCACTGAATGCTTTTTTAAAAAAATAAGTTTATTTATTTTATTTATTTATTTTTGGCTGCATTGGGTCTTCGTTGCTGCACGCGGGCTTTCTCTAGTTGCCCCAAGCAGGGGCTACTCTTCCTTGCGTTGTGCAGTCTTCTCATCATGGAGGCTTCTCTTGTTGCGGAGCACAGGCTGTAGGTGCACGGGCTTCAGTAGTTGTGGCTTGCGGGTTGTAGAGCACAGGCTCAGTAGTTGTGGCGCACGGGCTTAGTTGCTCCGCGGCATGTTGGATCTTTCTGGACCAGGGCTCGAACCCGTGTCCCCTGCATTGGAAGGCGGATTCTTAACCACTGCGCCACCAGGGAACCCCCCCGCCCCCTTTTTTAAAATACATGCTGAGTTTATAAACATTTATATATGTACAGAGGCCTATGGAAGGATTAAAAAAGTGAATCAAGCACTGAATGCTTGGGTTTCTAGATATGAAGAAAATATTTCACAAATTTGAAATGAATTATCTATTTTATCATGAGTTAATAATCATGATATTTTTCAATATAAATTTTATATATTTATATAAATTTTATGTATTTTTAATTTATATTATTTTATACATGCAATACATTTTACATTTCCTAATACAAAGCAGTATTTTCTTCCAAAGTAGAAATTTGGTTACAGAGCAAATAAAACTATATGTTGCTCATTTTCATTTTCTTCTCTTCCAGGCATTTCAGCAGTTCTCCTCTTCCAGGAGAATTGATTATGCTTTATATCTTCTTTAATGCCTTCATTCCTTGAACATTCCCACTGCTTAAATTAATATCATGTAGAATTAAAGAAACCCTTTATCTCAACTGTCTGTAAATCAGTTTAGTGCTAAGTGGTTTGGGGAAACAGTGTCAGCACTTTTGGCTCATTTATGTTCGTAGAATACACTGCATCTGTTTCCAAATTGTTAACCCTCACAATTAGCAGTAAAATATTCCTGATTACACTATTTCATATTTGAAATAAAAACCTGCCTGAGACATACTGGATTGTGGGACATAGGGAAAAGAGTTAAGGAGAAGAGGAAAGACACCGTTTTGTTTGTTTCGAAAGACACGTAATGACTAAGGTTATGAAAGAAAGAAAACTGAGGGGGAGTATCTCTAATATTGAACAGTTTTCTTTCTTCATTTTCTGTTTTGATCTTTGTAAGGTGATTTACCTTGGTGCAAAGTATATATACTTTTTCCTATAATAAAGCACAGCATCTTTAGAAAGGGAAAGACCAATTCTCTTTGCAGAATATTGATCCCTGCCCACCAGTATTGAAGACAGTAAATTAGTCTCACACTGAATTTTATTTATTCATTTTGTCTCAAAGCTTTGCCATATTCACTTTCTTTTACATTAATTCATCTGAAGTTCATTAGTGTTTGGTTATCATTTTTTGAGAATTAATTTATTGGTATTCTTTTCTCTGTTGATAGTGTAGAGGTTTCACAAATTCACACAGAAATGGCATTTTCAATCTTCCTGCTTCGTTTTTATTTTTTTCTTGTTCTTTAGACAATTTGACTATTTCTGAATTCTGCCAGCAATAAATAATTTTTCTAAAATGAAAGACTCATTTTATAGCCTTAACACTTTCTAATTAAAGTTAAAATACTAGTCTTGAAGGTCTCAGAATAGTACATGATCCTGGTCCGTCATGGATATCTGAGCATATTTTACGGAGTCCTCAGAACAGTATATTGCCAGTGTTGTAAATAGATGAGGTGCTTTTTATTTTGGGGTGTGTGTGTGTGTGTGTGTGTGTAAAAGGAATAGGTGTGCAGGTAATGATGTGTTACGTTTTGATCATTTTTTCACAGTGATTAATTGTGGGAATGTTTGTCATTACATGTTAAGCTCTTCTAGATAGAGTGTACTTTTTAAAATAGATGATCTGCTTGTTAAATAAATGGATGTAAAATATTACCTTAAAAGGTTCTGTTTAAGACTTAGAATATGGTATACCCAATTTCAGCTAATGGTCTGATTCCAAAGAAGAAGCAGAGACACATATCTGAGATAGTACCAATGTCATTTGGAATTCTTTTTTTCTATTTCATGAATTTAAATGTGGTGCGTTTTACCCAACATAATCACCATTTAACATTTCTTGGATAACATAAAATTTGAAGGACTATGTATATAGCTTGCTACAGATTTTAAAATATGTAACCTGAAATCATTCCAAAGTATTTTAAGACAAATTTGGCAAAGCCTTTATTTTGTAAATAGCATGGAACTTTGTGTAGGTTTTAAAATAATTTCAGAATTAGTTACAGATGATTTAAAGTTTGTCATTCTTTCCTGGGGGCAAAATATTTTAAGTCTTAAGACAGGCAGAGTACCATGGTGCTGACCACATATTATTATGCAGTTTCCATTGTTTCCAGTCAAGTTGTTGTGGACTGCTATGTAGCTAGATTTAGTTTATTATTGAGGTCTCAATTTCAAAGTTTCCAATTTTAATTTTATTAACTACTTGATCAAGACATTTTGAATGTTCAAACATATGAGAATCTATCTTGTAGCATCCCCTGAGTATCACCATTCACAATTCAAATGCTTATTTATATTCCTTTAGTATATATGTTTATAGCATGATCTACTTAGTTATTCACTTGGTATTTTTTTTCTTACTAAAATATAATATGAACCTAATAGTACGATGTGATCTGGTTCCAGCTCTGTGTGAGCACGTCCAGCACTACAGGGGGAAAAGAAAAAGACTTGAAGGAAAAATAATAACAATGTTAATAGTGCATATTCCTGGGAGTAGCAAGATGGAAGGTGAATTATGACTGGTTTTGATATTTTTCTTTATATATTATATCTTCTAAGTTATTTTCAGTGAGACACTAGTACCTCTCTAATTAGAAGATAAATATTTTCAATTTGTTTTAAAATAATCTAGATACTTAAAAAGAAGTCTGTATTATACTATCTATACTATCAAGTGCTAGTAGAATTGCAAAGTCAAAAATACAAGTCATAGGAACATATTTTCCATCAAATTGGCATCCCAGTAATGAATATTTATGAATGTTTTAATACTGAGTACACTTTTAAATGCTGTTTCACAAAGTATTTTATCTATAGCCACAATAAAAAAAAAAGATAGTTTTGTCTCATAAATTTATATTAACAATTTTTTTCTCTGGTAAATTAATAAAAGAAAAAATACTAAAACAATGAAAGAAATTTTGCTTTTAATTCTGAAATGTATGAGTACTTTTATTTTTAAATAAAATATACTTGATTTAAAAATAACATATATAAGAATCACCAACTGAAGATATGTACGTGCGTCCTGGGTCTTAACTATCAGAGATTTCTGATTAAGTAGGTCTGAAGCAGAAACCAGGAATCTGTATTTTATATCAGCACCCATATGACTCTGATGCAGATGGTCCGACAGACCATAGTAAATTGTTTATTCTTTTTTTATTCTGCAGTCAGATCTGTGGTCACCTTTAGTTCATTTTCCTAATTTTCCTAATTTAACACATTCTCTGTGGTCTCCAAGGTATAATGCATACATCCCAGCAGTTGCACTGTACAACCCACTAGTACAAGGGTGAGGGAGGAAAAAGTTAGAACTTGTATTTATATTTTTATCTCATTTCCTTAATTTCTACTTGTATGTTTTATAATGTACATAATTATTGATATAGTAGTATGTTATAATAAATACAAATATAAACATTTTTAAAAGGTAACCCTTATATAACATGTAAACTGTTTAACATGTTGGTCTCTGGGATACAGCATACGCTATTTATGATGCCATATTAACTGTTTTATATTTCAAATATTAACAGTAGATACCTTACTATCAAGTGACAATTAACTATATTTTTGTTTGTGTGCCTCCCTACCCCCTTTTGTCCCCATTATCAGGTGATGCCTTTCCTTGGACAATCAGCTTGCATCATTTCAGCATATACACCCTTTTTGGAAAACAAGTGACACTTTGCCTAGTGGAACCTATGGGTTGTACCTCTACTCTAGCTGTTACATCTCAAAAACTACTTGCTACAGGACCTGATACGAGGCATTCATTTGTTGTCTGTCTGCATGTTGACCTAGAGTCACTTGAGATAAAATGCTCGAACCCCCAGGTTGGTACATTTGGTTTATGAAAGGAAATTTAAAATAATGTGATTTAAGAACAATTGTTACTCATTTTGTTGAAGGGTTTCTCTTCTATTAAGTGTCTTAAATTATTTTTAACAGGGCCATCAAGATCAGAATGGTTAGATTAAGTATTGCTTTGAAGTTCTCTCAAGTTTTGTAATTCAAACTCTTCTGAAAATGTAATGGTGGCAGCATAAATGCATCTTTTGGCTGATGGAATGAAATCAGTTGCAGATGTAAAGTTTTTTGAATGGTGAAGAACTACTTTACTCTCAGACTGGAAGAGTCTATTGAAGTGATCAAATGTAATTTCCAATCAGATTCTCACTCAAAACTTCTTTTGCTCAACGTGTAGTATTTAAAAAAAAAAAAAGCACTGTTTACTCTTTAAAAAAGGCATTTTGTTAATCCTTTAACATTCCAGTTGGTATAGGCCAAACATGTTATATTCTACAGTTTTATAATTTAGTATGAATTCAGATCTCCTGGGTTTGTACAAATTATTAGTTACATATAATTTAATACTTGTTTCTTTGACCTCAGGCAGACTCTTGTATATTTTCTATGCAGATTATCAATGTTGAATAGTATTTGAAATTATATTTTTAAAACAATACTATTTAGAGTTTTATTGGATCTGTTAGGTCAATGTCGATAAATCTTTGTTTATTCCAGCATTAGTGGTGACAAGCTAGTTTTTAAAGTGTGTTTTTTTAAGTGGGTTCAAATATTATTCCATATGTTATAGAGCCTCCTTACTGAAACCATCCTCCTTCTTTCCCCTCTTCTCTCTGCCTTGCTCCACCTACTGTATACTCTACAGTTTCGTTTAACTTTCATATGTATTTGTGCATTTTGAAAAGATCGGACCTGCTAATTTAATCTTGGTGATGGCCTTATTAAAAAAATACATACAGTTAGAATTATGATGAGGCAGTTATACTAAACTAATAGCTTATCCACCATTATAAAAGTAATTTCTTTTATAATCAGTAGTAAATTCTTTTGAACAATAGTAAATATTCCAGATTAATGGCCATTTGCCATTCTATTATGACCCATAGTAGTATAGTAGAGAATAATTATGAAATGACTTACCTCCTCTTAGATTATTCTTTGAATGCTACTGCTGATGGTTGTTGAAATGCATTTCCTAGAGGAAGGAAAACTGCTATTGGTTGAATTGTGTCTCCGACAAAAGATATGTTGAATTCCTAACTTGTAGTATCTCATCATGTGACCTTATCTGTTAATAGGATCATTACAGAGGTAATCAAGTTAAAATGAATTCATTAGGGTGAGCCCTCATCCAGTGTGACTGATATCCTTATAAAAAGGGAAATTTGGAAGTAGACAGTCACAGAGGGAAGTTGATGTGAAGATACGCAGGGAGAGTGCCATGTGAATGGAGGCAGAGATTGGACTGATCCAGCTTCAAGCCAAAGAACACAAGGATTGCTGGCTACTACCAGAAGAAGAACCAGAGGCAACGAAGGATTCTCCTGAGTCCCAGAGCATGGCCCTGCTATTACCTTGAGTAGGGACTCTCTAATCTCCAGAACCATGAAACTATAAGTTTCTGTTGTTTTAAGCCACCCAGTTTATGGCACTTTTATATGGCAGCTCTAGCAAACAGATTATAGAGAAACAGATTCACCTTCTTTAGCTCCTTTATCACAGAAGCTGTTAAAAGGGAAAAAAATAGATTTAGTTCTATCATAGCAGCAGAAGCCCATCTCAGCCCATCAGTCCCACTGATTATTGCTATATACTCTGGGGGAAAAGAAAGCAAAAACTAACAACATAAATGAATGTTTCCAATTTGCTTTTTAAATAATTGAATTGCAAAAAAGACTTTAAAACAGCTATTATAATTTTTTTTTATGAGGTGTAAAGGAAAGCAACACTGAATGAAAAATGTAAGAATTCTCAATGGAGAAGTAAAGTATAAAAACAATCAAATGGAATTTGAGAATTGGAAATACAATACCTGAAAGAAAAAACCATACCGTATGGGCTTAGAAGTGGCCTTCATGTGACAGAAGAGTCGTTGAACTTGAACATTGTGCATAGAAATTATTGAATTTGGAAAACAGAAAAGATATTAAAAATAGGATCGAATCTTCAGTGGTTGTGGGACAGAATGTTCGAATATATGTGTAATTGGAATTCCAGAAGATAAGGAGAAAAAGCTGGGGCCAGAAAAATATTAACAAATAATTGTACAAAATTCCCAAATTTGCAGAGATAGGCTTTTACATATTCATGAAGTTTACCTAGTCCCAAGCATGTTTATCTTGGATACATTGTGATTAAAATACTAAAAACCAAAGATAAATTTTTTTTAAATCTTGAAAGCAGCTGCAAGAAGATACATTATATATGGCTTAATTTGCATGAGTGCCTATTTCTCATTAAAAACCATAGAGAACATGGGACTTCCCTGGTGATCCAGCGGTTAAGTCTCTGCGCTCCCAATGCAGGGGGCCCAGGTTCAATCCCTGGTCAGGTAACTAGATCCTGCATGCTGCAACTAAAGATCCCGCATGTGAGAACGAAGATCCCGCACGTGGCAACGAAGATTCCGCTTGCTGCAACTAAGGCCCAGTGCAGCCAAATAAATAAATATTAAAAAAACAAACAAAAAACCCCACAGAGGACAGAAGACATTAGAACAATATCTTTAAAATGCTAACAGAAAAACACTGTCAAGCCAGTGTGCATGTCTCACAGAAATTAAAGTGAAATAAAGACTCTGTAGATGAAGGAAAACTAGGAAAATTGTCACCAGCACCTCTACTTTACAAGAAATACTGAAGGAAGTTCTACAGGTTAAAAGGGAGTGGAACCAAATGAAAACCTGCATCTTCAGAAATAAAGGAAAACCAACAGAAATGATAAATAGCTTGATAAATCTTTTTCTTTTAACTATTTAAAAAAAATATGGGACTTCTCTGGTGGTGCAGTGGTTAAGAATCCATCTGGCAATGCAGGGGACACGGGGTTCGAGCCCTGGTCCCGGAAGATCCCACATGCCGCGGAGCAACTAAGCCCATGTGCCACAACTACTGAGCCTGAGCTCTAGGGCCCGCGAGCCACAACTACTGAAGCCCGCGCGCCTAGAGCCCGTGCTCTGCAACAAGAGAAGCCACTGCAATGAGAAGCCTGCGCACCACAACGAAGACCCAACACAGCCAAAAATTAATTAATTAATTAAAAAAAAAAAAAGAATCTGGGAAGCAAAAGTTTCCATTAAAGACTAACCATATAATTAAAAAAAATATATGTATGACTGTGGAAAGTAAAATGCGGAACACTGTCTGCTAGAGCTTTCAATCAATGTATGTGGATTTAATATACAAGACAACTTGGGACTTCCCTGGTGGCTCAGTGGTTAAGAACCTGCCTGCCAATGCAGGGGACACAGGTTCGAGCCCTGGTCCAGGAAGATCCCACATGCTGTGGAGCAACTAAGCCCGTGTGCCGCAACTGCTGAGCCTGTGCTCTGTAGCCTGCAAGCCACAACTACTGAGCCCACGTGCCACAGCTGTTAAAGCCCATGCACCTAGAGCCGGTGCTCCACAACAAGAGAAGCCACCGCAATAAAAAGCCCACTCACCACAAGGAAGAGTAGCTCACCGCAACTAGAGAAAGCCCGCAAGCAGCAACGAAGACCCAACACAGCCAAAAAAAAAAAAAAAGACAACTTCATCATCAAAGTTAGTGGGGGGTGGGCTAAGGGGACCTAGTGGTTGTCAGATTCCTAAATATCTCATGAAGTGGTACAGTATAAATTTAAAAGTAGACTGTGAAAGTTTTTCTACATATATTAAAATTTCCTAGAATAACTACTAAAAAAAAAAGCAAATATACAAAGAGATATAACCAAAATGCCAATAGATGAATTAAAATGAAATACTAAGAAGTGTTCAAATAATCTAAAGAAGTGAAGAAGTGGTGACAGAGTTACATAAAACAGAGGATGGAAACAGAAAACAAAAAATAAAATTGTAGGGCTGATCCTGCCTTAGCAAGAATTGCATTAAATGTTATGATCCTAACTGGGAGTGTTTAGACCAGGATTCAGCAAACTAAGGCCTGCAGATAAATTTGGCCACACCCTTTTTTTCACATACTGTGTAAGGTTGCCATCATGCTACAACCACAGAATTAAGTAACAGCAAGGGAGAACACTATGTAGCTCACAAAGTCTAGAATATTTACTATCTGACCATTTACAGAAAGTTTGCTGACCCCTGGTCCAACTGCTCCTATTAGGGTAGGAATAAAGGAAGACTCTACATACATTGCCTAAAAGAGAAACACTTAAAATATAAAGAAACAATATAAATAAATGCATAGGAAAAAATACACCATACAAACAGCATAAGAAGGATGGACTTATTTATTTTAATATCAAATAAAATAGACAAAAAGAAAAAGAGTATTACCAGAGATAAAGAAGGACATGAAAGAAAAATGGACAGAATTAAAGGAAAAAATAGGTAACTCTATTCAATCATATTAGGAAATTTTTATACGATCTCTCTCAGTGGTTGTAAAACAACTAGATGAAAAATAAATAATTGGAGATATAGAAGATATGAAAAATACTGTGAACTCACCATGACCTAGTTGACATTTATAGAACACTATATTCAACAACCATGGAATGCACATTTTTTTCAGGTGTACATGGTCTCATTATATTAAGAGAATTAAAATCAGTAAAGTATATTATCTAACCACAGTCAAATTATATTAGAAATCAATAATAAATTAACTAGGAAAACTGTAAATATCTGGACATTAAATAATAACTCGTATCTGAGAAACCAGATATCACACTTAATTGTAAAATATTGAACTGTTTCCCACTAAGATCAAGAAAAAGCCCAGAATGCCTCCTTCTATCACCTGTTCTTTGTCATACTGGCCATCTTAGCCGTTGCAATTAACCAAGCAAAAGAAATAAAAGACACAAAGATAAGAAAAGAAGTAAAACTCTCCCTATTTTCATATGATCAAATATTTTATAGAAGATCCTGGAGGAATTAAGAAACTATTACTAGAACTAATAAACTTATTATGGTTGTAGGAGACAAGATAAATATATAAAAACCAATTGTATTTTTCTGTACTAGCAGCTAACAATTGGAAAATGGAATGAATCAGTTCCATTTATATTGGTGCCAACAAACATACACAAATGCATCTAACAAAAGATGTCCAAGACCTCTACCCTGAAAACCACAAAACATTGCTGAGAGAACTTGAACATCTAACTGGAGCGAGATACCTGTTCATAGATTAGAAGATTCGATATTGTTAAGATGGCAGCTGTCCCCAAATTGATCTAGATATTGGGCATAATCAAGTTTAAAAACATTTTCTCCTTGAAAGACACATTAAGATAGCAGAAAGCCAGACACTTGGAAAAAGTATTAGCAACACATTTATCAAACTGTTACCGAATATTTATGGAATCCTTTCTACTTGGTAACATGAAGACAAAGAACAATAAATAAAATAACATGAATACAAATAACGGGGAAAAGATTAGAACCACACAAGATGTGTGACTGGTCAGTAAACACATGAAAAGATACTCAACATCATTATTTATCAGGAAAAAACAAAATAAAACATGAAGACATACCACCACATACCTATTAGATTGGCTGTAATTTAAAAGATGGAGTATTATGAACCAACTAGAACTCTGTATACTACTGATGGGAATGTAAAAATTACGTAACAACTTTGGAAACAACTTTGAAGTTCCTGGAGGGGAAGAAAAAAACAAAAAACATACGACCCAGCCATTCTTCCCTAAGTATTTCTTCAGAGAAACAAAAATGTACATCCACTCAGAGACTTTTACATGGATGTATTTAACAGCTTTATTTGTATAGCCAAAGACTAAACATAACCCAAATGTTCATCAGTAAGTGAATTTAACAAATTAAACAAATTATGGCTTATCCATACAATGTAATACTATTCAGCCATAAAAAAGACTTGAGTTATTGATAAAATGCAAGATCATGAAAAAATATTGCAGTCATTACACTGAGTGAAGGAAGCCAGACCAAAAAAGAGTACTTACTGTATAATTCCATTTATATAAAATGTTATAATGTGTAAACTACTACATTGTGACAGAAAGTAGGTTCCTGGTTGCCTGGAGGCAGGGCAGGGAGAGGGAAGGAGAAGGGGGTGGTAGGAAGGATAGACTACAAAGGGATATGAAGAAACTTCTGAGGATAATACGAAAAAATTTTTTATTCATAGTTTATATTTAGTAGTAGCTCAGTCCCTATAAAATAGACAGCTAACTACTACTTGGAGTTATCTACCAGAGACCTTATATTTTAGAGACTTATTTTAGGAGTCATTATAGCCTTGGGAGGATTGTCCTACTCCACATGTTCTGGTTATCCATAGCAATCCCAGCTGAGAATAAATTCTGTTCCCATTATGGTTTTAGCCTGGGACTCCACTATTATTAATCTTTAAAAAAATTTTTTTCTTTTACTTTGAGATACTCAATAGTATGGTGATTTCTGTGGAGTCTTACTAAATGCAGGACTGTGGCTCAAAACTAGAGCTCTGGGATATCTTCTTTAGATATTCACCTTATTTAGAACTAAGCTCAGGTTTTGTTGTTGTTGTTTAAATATAAACCAGTTCTAAGCCAAGTCATCACATAAATAGAATTTATGTTCGGCCTGGCATTACCTTCTTATGTCTGCTCCTTCCTTTTGTCCTTTTGTTGATCACTTGACTCCCATGGGCTCCTTGCTGCTGCTCCCCAAATACCAAGGGCCTTTTTTTTTTCTTTCCTGAGAATTAAACCAAGACTGAATGAACCTCATGCCCTGAGAATCCCTTTGCACCCAAAGTGTAATGAATTTTATTTATGCACTTAATTCTACTTTATCTTCTTGATAAGTCCTGATAAACCAACTTCTGTAAAATTGTTAGCAACTGCTATATCCAAAGTTGATCACCAGGTTGTTGGGAAGTTTAAGTGAGATAGTTATGAAAATACTTTTCAAACTCTCCAATGGTATATGAATGTCATTTTGTTAGTTTAGATTGACTCTGATGTAAAATGTGAGATCCTCTGTGTAAATTGGTATGAATATCCCTGGTGGACTGTAGCGGTATTCCTAAAGGGACAGGAAGTCACAAAACAATATAGCACTCTGAAGAATCAACATGTACTCAAAGAAAAAAGTAAGGAGTAAGTACTCTTTTATATCCTTGTGTGCCAGATTAACCTAAATTTTAATGGTAAAACATGAGACTCCAAATAAACCTCTTTTTTGTGAGTGGTTGCTTTAGCCTGTGCTTCCAGACTCCCTCTGGATTCTGTCAAAATTACAAAGGATGACTTGATTTTTTTTTTTTTTCCTAAGTGAATTCAGCAGATATTTATTGAGTGCTACATGTAGGCCAGAAATGAGGGGAGAAAGATTAATAAGATAAATACATGAAGAAGGCCATGCCTACACACATCATAATCCAACTGTTGAAAGCCACAGATAAAGAGCATATCTTGAAGGTATCATGAGAAAAAAATGACACATGCAAGAGAACCAAGATTTTGTTAGCTTACTTCTCATAAGAAACTGTAGTGATCAAAAGAACAACATCTTTAAATCGTGAAAATTAAGAAAAATAAAAGCCTCTCAACCCAAAATTCTAAGTAAAAAAATATATAACATTTATGAATGAAGACAAAATAAAGACATTTTTCGTATGAAAGAATCTATCACCAGTTGGACTGCACTACAAGAAATCCTAAAGGAAATCCTTCATGCTGAAGGGAAATGAAACCAGGTGTTTGAGCAACTTTTCAAATGTTTATTGGCCGTTGAGTTTGCTCTTTTGTGAATTGGCAGTTCATGTTGTTTACATTAATTTGTATTTTCCTGATTATTAATAAGGATGAACAGGTTTTTCAATGTTTATTGGCCAGTGAATTTGCTCTTTTATGGTTGATATTTCATATCATTTACTTAATTTTTCTATTAAATTTCTTAGCAGTTTGAAGAGCCTCCCTTATATTCTATAAATACAAAACCTGTATCTGTAATGCAGTTATTTGCCTTTAAACTTTATGGCATCTTTGGCCAAAAGCGTTTAATCTTTCTTAGTGAAATATATCTATATGTCTCTTCTTATTTTCTGGGTGTCCTGCCTTATATAAAGTGTATTGTGGGCCCTAAATTCCAAATATCCATATGCATATAAGATCCTAAAATTTCTTTTACTATTTTTATTTTTCCTTTTAAGATTAATGACCCAAAATAAACCTCTTTCTTGTGAGTGATTTCTCACTGATTAATCTGGGGGGTTTTTTTGTTTCTTATTTGTGTTTTTTGTGAAGTACTTCTTATCCTTTTTTGTGCCATGGACTTCTTTGAGAATGTTATAAAAGGCTTTCCCCCAGAACAATGTATATGCCCACTAAATTGCACATACACTGTCAGAAGCTTTATGAACTTTGGATTATAGCCAGTGTATAAGCTTCTTGATTCCATTCAAGTAATTCCTACTTCAGTGCCATTCTTTTGTTTGGTCGTTAGAGTGACGTCAGAAGTGTTTGCACTTGTACATTAATTAATTTGGTTCATTATTGCTCAGAGCCCTCAAGTAGTTTATATACTCTAAAATATAGTGCAAGCTCTATATGTAGGGCAAGCTTAGACCAAATTTATTGTCATGTCTGACATTGTTGTAGATCTCTGTATCAACTACAGAGACCTAAATTGCTGTGTCAGTTTCTGGAACTCACTGCCATTAAAAGCCTTAGACACTGTAAATATTTAACCTGGTTGAATATTCAGAGAATTTGTTCCTAGGAGTGAGTTCCACCAACCTTGCCTTTTATCTTAAGTGTTTTACTAAAGTTACCCAATTCCCTTTAATGTCTTTAGGCACTAGTCTCTCAGACCTTAAAAATTGTGTTCATTCCAAAACTAAATGAATCCTCTTTAATATAGAATCTTCTTTAATATAATAAAATTTCAATTTTCCCTCTACCAATAAATTGATACATTTTGTCCACCTATAAGGCATTCCAAGAAACATAAAACTATCTTTGCATTTTTTGGTTTTAAGTTGTAAAACTAGATAAATAATGGGTTTTATGCTCCTTTCCTATCCATTTTGTCATAGTTTTTATTGCTGTAAGTTCAGTTTTCACCAAGCTAATGGAATTTGGCATCACTGTCTAAGAACACAAGCATTCAGTTCGGACAAAACTGGATTTGTATTCTTACACAAATCACCCATTTTTAATTTCTCTGAGCTCCTGATTTTTATTTTTATCTTTTAAACAAAAGTAGACTAAGTGTAATGCTCTGTATGAAAAGGATGTTTTTGTTTTTGGCAAAAACTCTTTCTTTTGAAACTGAATTTTAATGATTAGTAACAACCTGCGTGCCAAATGAAATAGCCTTTCTAAATTCATATTCACTTAGAGCTCTTTTTTGTTCAACATGGATCAGTAATTGCTTGTTGAAGTTCCATTCCTGCTTGGTTTCCACTGACATTGTATATCCATGGTTTTTCTTCTTCATGTCTACCTTTCTATTTACTCTTCTATCTGACTCTCCTAATATGCTGCAAAACTTGTCATGGCCCCTATGTCATGTCTTGTTCCTTTCCTGCACTTGGCTATTGCTCTTGGTATTCTTATGACTGGAATGGCTTTTTGCACCCACGTAAATCCTATCTATCCTTCAAGAATGTATTTCCTTGAGGTTTGTCTCAGCCTCTCCACTCCAATTAAGTCTTCTTTCTGATTGGTTATAAGATTAAATGAGAAAATGTATGTGCAGTTAATTTTTCAACAATAAAATGTTACTTTTTTATATTTAATATCTTGCATATCAAATCAGTAGTTGATATGCAAAATATTATTGATATTCAATCACCTTCACACATAACCTATATAAAGCTGCCTCACGTGATGCTCATTTTTTAGAGATCTTTTAAAAAAGTTTTTTTGGGATTGACATAAATACAATAAACTGCACATGTTTAGATTATCTAATTTGATAAGGTTTGACTATGTATACCCATGAAATCATCTTCACAATCAAGATAATGCATTAATCCATCATCCTCAAAAGTTTCTTTGTGCCCCTTTGTAATCCTCCCTTTTACTCCTCCCCCAATCCCAGGCAATCACTGATACTGTCATTATTGATTAATTTTCATTTGCTAGTATTCTGTATAGATGGAATCATACAGTTTGTGTTCTCTCTCTCTCTCTCTCTCTCTCGCCTAGCTTCCTTGATTCAGCATAATAATTTTGAGATTAGTTCTTGGTTTTGCATGAATCTATAATTTATTTCTTTTTATTGCTAAGTATTCTGTTGTATTGTTGGTTAACTTATTGGTTAACATTTGAGATTTTTTTCCAGTTTTAGACTATTACAAATAAAGCTTCTATGAACATTTTTATATAGGTCTTTGTGTGGACATAGACTTTAATTTTTCTTGGGGAAACACTTAGGAAATGGCTCATTCACATGGTAGGTATATGTTTTTTTCAGAAATGGCCAAACAATATTCTAAATTTTGCATTCCATCAGAGTAAATGAGAGTTTTAGCTGCTCTACATCTTTACTGTTACTTGGTCTGATTATGCTTTTTAATTTCAGACGTCTTAATAGGTAGGTAGTGGTAGCTCATTGTGGCTTTTGTTGGCATGGTTTTCAGTACAGCTTGAAGGATAAGAGTTGAACATTTATCTTCAGCATTTTTGCCCTGTTTTTTTAAAACCTCTAATTTGTGAAGTCTGGATTCTGTGATAGCAACTTTCTTCTTTGAAAATAATAATACGTTTAAAGTTTATGTCAGTGTTTGCTTGGCATGCTGAATACACAGTGTACTTGGTGACATTCATATACAGTTATTTAACGGTAACGGTTAAAGGAAACCAGAAGTAGCGACAATAAAAACGGCATCAATTCTCTTAGGTAAATAAACCTTATGCCTTTGAAAGTATTTAGAAACTGTTTATGCTTTCCTTATTTGTCAGTTCTAATTGTTTAAGAAAAAGTAAAATAATCTTTTTAAAAAATTTGGTTTGGAACAAAATGGTTTCTTTTTAGAAAACACTCATGATTATGAAAGACAAAAGAATTTGAACTAAAATTTTTCTAAGAGCTTTTTTGTAGGATCTCTAGCCATTAGATTTTTTTTTAAACAAAAAGAGCTATAACCTGAGATTTGAGACTTCATCACACAAAAAGCAGGAGAAAACTGTAACCCATATACTGTTTTATATCAAATAAGGATTGACAACACTGTTTTTAGGCATCTGTTCTGCCCACATAAGAAGCCAGCTTTATCATCTGGATGTGTCCTGGGGCTGAAACTTCTTATAAATATGAGAATTTCTTTCTTTCTTTTTTTTTTTTTTTTTAATGGCAAGCAGAATATGGTATCCAGCTGTGGATTTGCTTATACATTGTGTTTGCATTTTCCCCCCTAGGCTTGTTTTATACAGTATATGGCAATATGTTGTCATACAGATTCCATGATTAATGCTTATTTATGAAATCTTATGTAAATATCTTAGAACTTAGTCAAACAACGTGCAAGTTAAACAATTTTTTTTTCTGAATATTGGAATGACAAATCTGAGGGGAATAGTAGGTTGGATAGTTTATGTTCTTTATCTGTAGAAAAGTCTCATATGTAACATTTTCCTTTTACTATTCTGTGTTATATCTTTCTTTTTTACTTTATTTTGCTGGGCAAGAAATCCAGTTTCAGATTTATTCTTCAGAAAATAGAGAAAGTTTAAATGTGTAAATAATTCAGAAATAAGAATGGTAATTATTTCATGTATAACTAAATAATCATGTTTACTAGGATATATTTGACTTCTAATTTTGATCCTGACCTCTGTTTAAGAGGCATTTCTTTGTGGTTGTTCTATTTGTCATATATTAAAAGAAATCTACTGTCCCATAATAAGCTGTTTTATTAACATTATTTTATTAGCATTATTTTCCCACAGAAATGCTAAATTGCTTATAAAATATCAAAATGTGACTATGTGGCAAATTACAAGTGTGAATAAATTCATTATATTTCTCAAATTCAATTCATGATAAAATGTTTAATATTGTATATTTTTATATGAATTATTTTTCTCTATATCTCATCAGAATTGTGGTATTATGACAAAATAGTCATGATCATATATATAATAATTACAGTATATATAATATATAGTAATTATATATCACAGATTATAGGTCATGATATTAATACCATGATCAGTGATACATTGATAGATTTTTGTTTCATATATTCTTATTTCCCTGGACTTGTTTTCATTTTCTCACATTTAATATTTTAGTCAGTTGTGACCAGAAGTTGAAAGATTTGTTTTTCCTTTTTATTTTTTCCCTTCTGCTTAGGTGCAGCTCTTATATGAGCTAACTGATGTCATGAATGAAGTCTGGAATAAGATTCAGAAGAGAGGCAATCTCAGTTCTTTTTCAGCTTATCCGGAGTCGATGGTGGGGCCTGTCCCTAGTTCTCCAGTCAGAAGCAGTATAGGCACAGCTCCTCCAGATACCAGCACATGTAGCCCATCTGCTGACATTGGAACTACTACTGAGGTAAGTGTTCCTGAAAAATTCTGTTACTAAATGAAGGGTGGTATATATACCACAGAGTTCTGTATCAGGATTGAGAATGAAGATGACTTCACCTCTGTGGAAGCTGGTGAGTTTAGAAGGTTCGTGAGGAGCTATGGTAGCAGTGGCTGTGTATTACTGTTTCTTTTAGGTCCAAGTATTTTAATCACTTTCAGTAGTTAGTGGGGTAGTTCAGGACAGTAGGGGTTCTGTGAAATGGCAAAAACTGAGACAGTAAATGTATGGTTCCTCAGAAGTATGGAAACGTAGAAGCTGATACAACAGAGGCTCAGAACCAGAGTGCCTTTGTTATCTTTAGGTTAGTGATTTTTCAGTCTTGTCTGAACCAAAGTTCTCTCCTTCTTCCTTCTGATCATAGAAGCCTTTCTTTTCATTTTTAACACCATAACCTCACCCAATATGCCAGTGCCCCTTTTAATAACAAATGTTTTATAAAGCCCCCTTTACTATCCTGAAATGAAAATAAACATAATATAAGCTACATATACATATAATTTCAAAAATATCTAGTATCTTGAATAAAATATAAAGGATTAAAGGAAGGTAGTTTAAGGTATAATAATTATTATTTTAATATATAAATGCTCAGGCATGGTTACATTAGAAGTTGTAACGAAGTAGCCAGGTACATAGAATTACTGTGAGTGTGTCTACCACAAATAGACTTGTGCAGGTCTATGTTAAATACCACAAGTTGGTACTGTTGTTGTTGCTGTGATTTCCTGAGGTAATGGCAAACTTGATAAAGTTTCAAACAAAAGTTTTTATTCTTTTCATTTCAGTAGTTGCATTTCTGGAACTCTTAATATATAATAAAATCATGCATAAATGCAAAAATATTGTGTTTAGATTTAAAACAGAATTCAGTTTTATGCTCAAATGTTGACTTATAAACAGGATTTTTACCTACTTCAGTGTCTGTAAGATAGTGTTCATTTTTCAGGACAGTCCTATATATCATAGGACCTCTTGATACCCTAACTGCTAACCCTTAAATTCCAGTGGTGACACCCAATCATTGAGTCAACCAAAAATACCCTAATACATTTCTGAAACACCCCATAGAGGCCTGAATTTTTACCACTGAGAACTACTGTAATATAATAGAGGTAGAAGTTATGTTTTTGTTTTTGCATAAACACATGCTGGAGTAGATCTATTTGACCCCTGCATAAGCAACTTCTCTATCCCTGCTCATTCCAAATCTTAAGAAACACAATGACCTAAGTGATAGGATTAATTTTTTTTCCCCCCAAATGAAAATCTAGAAGTGTGCCCTTATGGAGTCAATGGGACATATCCTTTTAGGGTAAAAACAGTAAATCCTTTCTTGGAGATTCTTAATATTGTCAGAATACAAAAGCTCTTGCAGTAAAGAAAACTTTGACTTTCTTCACCGCAGTACTCTCCAAACTCATTTAACCAAAGACCCCTTTATCATAGCCTACATGTTAACATTGCACAAAATACACTGTGAAATACTTTGGTAGAGTAATCAAAGCTTGGGGTGATACATTGCTAGACAAAGCTAGTACAAGTGAAATTGATAAATGAAGTTAAATATTCTGGACATTTGGCAGAAAGGAGAGTGTTCCATTAAACAGTTGTTCACTAAGTACTCTATTCATTGGAATGTCAAGATGAAAATGAGTACCTATCTTGGGAGTAGTCTTTTAGAAAGAAATGTTTAAGAAAACATTGCAAGCCCAGAAAAGACAGGGCTCATGTGGAATGGTCACACCTGTTGGTCATACATCTAGAGCCTGCCATTCACACAAAGTACAGATTGAATGGTACTTTCTAGAATTGTGTAGTGTCCAACCTATACAGAAGGACATGGTGACCCTGATTATAAGATGTAATAGAGACGAGCATGCCCTGCAATTATAGAGAAGTTATTAACAAATTCATTCTATGGGATCTGTAGGTATTTTACAAAGGCAGTAACATATGAGATGGATCTTCAAAAGTGAAAAAGACATTAGTGTCAATTTTGTTTTAGTAGGTGTATAATAAATGTGATAGACTGGAAGAATGGTGAGGAACTTAAGAAAGGGAGAGATTAACAAAGGGAGAGATTTCCTCAGTCACTTAAAAAAATTAATTCTGATTTAAAAAATAAGTTCCTTACATGACTGCAATTAATTTAAACTTAGAATATTGAGGATTTTATTCTGATTGGATTATAAAGATAAATAATGAAAATGCTTCTAGTGGATTTGTTAGTTTTGTATTAGGTATGGATTTAATCTGATCTGTGTGAAAAAGATCTGAAAGTGAAAGAATCTTAATGCAAAAGGTTCACATTAATATTCCAGAAAGACCATATAAAGCAGCTTACCTAAGGTAACAGAGTTATGGGGGAAAATGTGGTAAATATTTTCAAAATGTACCTTCTTTTGTTTATGTAGTGTGATTAAGAAAAGAAAGAGGTGAGTGATTACTAGCAGTCCAGTATGGATTTGAAGCCCACACTCACTTGAGAAGCTTGTTCCCTGAGAAATATCTTAAAATAATTTAGCTGGTTTGTTTTCCATAAAGGGCAGGAAGATTTTTGTGTAGACAATTTTGATATGATGATCAATGTTGAGACTTTGATTTAACTTTACAAATTAGAAGGTGTTCGTGTATTGAACATTTCATGTTTAATTTCTCTTCTTGCTCTCAAGAAAATATTTATGTGGAGATCAAGATTAACTATGTTTGCATCTGAGTTTAAATTTACCTCTTTGAGAATTAGCCAGTAAATGATGACATCAGAAAATATAGTCATTGTTTTCTCCTTTTTGTATGAATGCTTCATCTATGATTAAATCTGTGGCCGTTTAATTCATCCAGAAGTCAGAATTTGTGCCCAAGCTTTCATTTCTCATTTCTTTTTGTTTATAGTGCTGCTAAAATTGTGTGTAATGACCTTTGTAATTTTTATTCCTTTTGTTTTGAGTTCCAACATGGTAGATATGTTACTGTGATCCTTTGAATTCCATTTAAAAAATGTTTTTCTAATTTTCATGAAGTTTCCTGTATATTTAAATGTGTTACTGACTGAATGGAGATAAAGCCGTGTCCTCTCACTGGAGAAACTACTTAATGAATGGGGCTAGGGAGGACAGTGTGGAGAGGGTATGCATATATTTTGTTGTAATCCATAATAGGCCTTTATGCCTATTTGACCTGGCATTCCCAGGAAGCTCTAGCATCCCTTTGCTCTTGCTAATCATTGACTAATAATCTTTTGATTATAAGAAGACATTCTGTGGACAACACTGTCATGTAAGCAACAGAACTGTCTGCATACAAATTTAAATATATGGTATATGATAATCTCTAGGTCCATCCATGTTGCTGCAAATGGCATTATTTCATTTTTTTTATGGCTGAGTAATATTCCATTGTGTATATATACTACATCTTCTTTATCTATTCATCTGTTGATTTAGGTTTCTTTCATGTCTTGGCTATTATAAATAATGCTGCTATGAACATTGGGATGCATGTATCTTTTCAAATTAGAGTTTTCTCCAGAGAAATGCCCAGGAGTGGGATTGCAGTGAGACCTAGAGATTACCATATTAAGTGAAGTAAGTCAGACAGAGAAAGACAAATATCATATGACATCACTTACATGTGGAATCTAAAAAAAATGATAGAAATGAACTTATTTACAAAACAGAAATAGACTCACAGAGATAGAAAACAAACTTATGATTACTAAAGGGGATAGTGGGTGGGGGGGGAGATAAATTAGGAGTTTGGGATTAACATCTACACACTACTATATATAAAATAGTAAACAACAGGGACCTACTGTATAGCACAGGGAACTATACTCAATATCTTGTAATAATCTATAATGGAAAACTGAGTCTGTAATGACTCAGTTCCCAGTCATTACCCTGACTTTGTGTTTCCTCTTCATTTCTGACATCTTGAGATTTCCCTTTATTTATTTCAAGTTTGACTATTATATTAGTTAGAAAAAGATGGCATTCTCATAAGGACAAAGGTGTTGACTGGGAAGGGAAACCACAGGAGATAGTACAGTACCTGGAGCTAGTAACGCTGGAATGTTTTTGCCATAAATAGGCTTACGGGCAGGGAGAACAGGGGATAATACTGACTTCGTTCTCCTCCCTCCTTTCTATCTCCTGCCATGTTCCTCATTAGCTGAAAACGACCAGAAACCAGAGGACAAGAATATTTGTACATATTGTTCGCACAGGTTAGCCTCCCAGGTAGAGAGGGTATTAATGATTGAAGAGTAGGTCTACAAGACCAAAGAAAAGATATACAGCACTTTAATGTATTAAAACAAATTCTTGTGTTTTATCTAGAATTTCAGTGCTTTTGTAGTAGAAAAGGAAAACATTCATTTCAACTTAGTCTGCCATGTTACTTGAATTTAAATTTCTTTAACATCATTAAGTACTAAGAACTGGTCTTTGGAATCTTTGTTTTTCTCATTCTGCCTTGTACATATTATATTAGATTCTCAATATCATTGGTAACTTTTTTTTGCTGAATTTTTTTTTTATTGTGGTAAAATATAAGTAACAAAATTTATCATGTTAACCATTTTTATGTGTACAATTTTGTGGCATTAAATAAGTAATCACAGGGTTGCACAGCCATAACAACTATCCATTTCCAAAACTATTTTATCATTTCAAACAAAAACTCTTTTCCCATGAAACAGTGACTCCCCATCCTCCCAACCCCATCCCTGGTAACCTCTACTGTACTTTCTGTCTCTGTGAATTCGCCTATTCTGGGTACCTCATATAAGAGGAATCATAAGTATTTGTTAAGCTTATTTCATTTAGTATAATGTTTTAGAGATTCGTCCAGGTAGTAAGATGAATGTTTTATACATTCATCCATGTATAAGAATTTCATTGCCTTCTATGGCTGAGTGTTACTCCATTTGTGTATATAGCATACTTTTTTTTATCCATTGATCTGTTGATGGACGTCTGGGTTATTTGCTCCTTTTGGCTATTATGAATAACGCTACTATGAACATTGGTGAATAAAGGTTGATTAACTCTTAATGAAGTAATTTTGCCCTGAAGATATTATATGCATTTTATATGACCGGTGCCTGACAAACCATTTCAAAACTAATACCAGAAATGCTATTTTAATTTTTCTTTACCTGTTGAAATATTGGGTTGGCCAAAAAGTTCGTTTGGGTTTTTCCATAAGATGTTATAAAAAAAACCCAAAAAAACTTTTTGGCCAGCCCTATACGTTGATAGCTGAGTTATTTGGTATAGAAATTAGGGGGTAGAGGAAAGTGAATGCAGAATCATTAAATATACTTTATTTAGTACTGATTTTCTTACTCAGAAGAGCACATTTCTGTCATTTTAATGAGATTTGCTTAGTACCAGCATGAATGGTATAGAATTAAAATGGCATTTAATATTATCCCTGAATGTATTCAAGCATGTTTCAAAGCTTTGCCAAAAAATGTGGTACTAAAGGGAAAAAAGTGAAAATTAGAAGTCGTTTATTTAGTTTCCCTAGTAACCTTGCAAACAGAAAAATAGAATGCTGGTAATTTATTTTCTCTAAGGTGTATTTTTTTTTTTCTCCTGGGGAAAACTAGCTAAATTCTGTGTGCTACTTCCCACTTTTTGTCATAGACTCTCTACTTTGTCAGCTTTAAGAATTGCCTTCCTCTGACTTTGGTATAATAATTTTGCAGAGCTTGACAAGTGAGAAAGATGTTTCTCTTAATTCCATCAATTTACAGCTATACTATTGAAAGGGATTGTTGGAAGATCATTTACTAGAAAATTGAAATGCAGTGAATTGAAGTTAGTGTCACACAAAGTAGGGACTGGGCCAGCTCATCTGAGTGTGATTCTAAGTTAATGGAATCTATAGAAGTCACTTTGGAATCAGACAACTTGAGTTTTTAATTTCTGCAGTTTATGATCACATTATTTAACCTCTGTGCTTTAGTTTCATCATCTCTAAAAGTGGGGATAATGTTAATATTCATCTCAATATGTTAGTACAAATATTAACTGAGTATGTATAGTTTGTCCGTATACTCTATGAATGTGGCACATTCCTCTATTTGTGTTTTCTTTAATTTCAATAAGATTTTAGTTTTCTTTTTAGAAGTCTTGACCATTTTGTTATAAGAGTACACTTCAGTATTTGGCACTTTTATTCAGTTGATACGATTATGTATTCAGTACTTGTTTCTTCTTCTTTATTCCTTTAAGGTGACTAGTAACTTTGGTTGATTTTCAAATATTAAGCTGATCTTGCATTTCTGGAACAAACCCAACTTAGATGTAATATATTTTCCTTTTCATATCTTGCTGGATTGTGTTTGCTAATATTTTATTTAGGGTTTTGGTTTCATAGTCATGAGTGATACTGGCCTTTAACTTTTCTTTTACATAATATCTTTGTTGTATTTTGGTATCATGATTACACTGTCTTCACAAAATGATATGGGAAGTGTTCCCCCTTGTTTTATTATCTAGAAAAATATGTTTTGTGTGGAAATTCTCACAGTCACTGTATATTCCCATGATAATCAACAGGGTAATCCTAATTGAAAAGGCACTAGTGTATAACACATACCTCATCCAAACTGGGTCTTAGTTTAGGCATTCTTTGCATATAGAAGAAGTTTTAACTTAGAAGATTATTAGAAAAGAGGTAAGGACTGGATAGACAAAATACACTAATGTTATCATCATAAAGGGAATATAGGCATGCATCTTGTTCCAGGTTCCCAACTCCAACAATGCTATTGCTGTATTCCTAGAAAATGAATTTTATACTACTCATTATTGATAAAGTAATACTTAATGGTAAAATAAAGATTTTTTTTTTCTTAAGAGTGCCTATATATTTTTTTTTCACACACACACACTGTATTTTATTTTTACAAGAGATAAATAGACTGACACCAAGCATTGTACATGGATGACCACAACAAAAGCAACAATGATTGCAATTACCAAACATGAAACACACTCATGCTATGTCATAATATTGACATTCAGTCCAGTAATCCTCCACTGTAACAGCTCCTTTACTTTGCAGTGAAAATTGATTTGTATATTCTTTGCCTCTGAGTCCTTGTGGGGTTTTTTTTTTTTAATTCAGACAGAAAGTCACAAAAATTATACTCATCCTCATCAGTTCACTCAGTCCCACGTAATTAATAAAGATGTTTTATGGAGTTCTGGTAGCCCAGGCTGTATAAAATGAAACTACTGAACATAGTTTTTATAGATGCTAAACAAATACACTGTCTTTTGATACTGTGCAATTATGACTTTATGTCCCAGTTAATGTTTTTATGTCAAATTTTTTATTCTGGTAAAATATACACAACATAAAATTACCTTTTTAAACCATTTTTAAAAGTACCCTTCTGTGACATTAAGTACATTCACATTGTTGTGCAACCATCACCATCAACCATCTGCAAAACTTTTTTTATTTTTCCCAACTGAAATGTGGTACCTGTTAAACAATAACTTCCCATTTTAACATTAAGTTTTCCGATCCATGAACATGGGACATTTCTCCATTTGTTTGTGTCTTCTTTCATTTCTATTAGCAATATTTTTTAGTCTTTCACTTCCTTGGTTAAGTTTATTCCTAAGTATTTTATTCTTTTTGATGCTATTATAAACAGAATTGTTTTATTAATTTCCCTTTCTGATTGTTCACTGTTATTGTGCAAAAACACAGATGTGGGTTTGTATCTTGCTGAATTTGTTTATTCTAAAATTTTTTGTTGTTGAATCTTTAGGATTTTCTACATGTAAGTTCATGTTGTCTGCAAACAGAGATCATTTTGCTTTTTTCCCTTTCCAATTTTGTTGCTTTTTACTTCTTTTTCTTGCCTAATTGCTCTGGCTAAGACTTCCAGTAATATGTTGAATAAATATTTCACTTAACTTTTTAAATATTAGGCAATATTTTCAAGTTGAACATAATTTTCTCTTTTGATAGTAATTTTCTGTGAAGGAAACCTTCTAGCATGTTTCAGCACTAACAAATTTTGTTCAAATAGCAAAAGATGTATTGAAAATTTGACACTGTTGCTTTTTCTGTTCCCATATTAGTTGTACTTTTTATACTATTTTTTTCATCTGAAATAAGTGTTAAGTCAAACGTTATGGGTTGGAGGTAAAATGACTTACACTGAGAGGCTTACATTGGTTCAGAAGTAACAGTGTTAAATAATGATTATACTGTTTCAATGCCATACTGGATGTGAACTATAAACTTTCTATTATCACCTGTCACCTATTATCTTTATCATCATAGGATAACCCTAATTTGAGCAACCAGTACCTACTCTGTACCAAGCAGTAGTGCTTGGTACAGAGTAGGTTTTAAACACATTGTTCTTTAATATATGGATGTTAAACGATTTGGGAAGTCAACTCATTTTGAATAAATTAAACCTGATTTATTATAGTACGGGGCATAGAGATGTATATATTCATTGTCACTACAAATATATTTTGATATGAATTCATAAAAGCATATATTGAGTTTATTTTTTGTTTGTTTTTATGTCTTTTGTTGTTTTAAACATAATTCTTTTATATTATTTATCAGATCTGTTATCTGAATTTCTTGAGAGTCTAATCCTACTGTTGTATTCTTAACCCTTGCTCTTAGTAGGCTGTTTCCGTATGTGTTATGTGCTCTTCTATTGGGAGTTCTTCACTAGTGCGACTTTATGAGACTCTTACATAGCATATGAGGGCCTGTTCCCCAATAGGGATTTTCTGTGTTTCCTTCTCTGAGGGACTCCAAGGGCCATCACTAGCCTGGGACTCCTTTACTGTTAATTTCATAGCTAGATGTTTTTTGAAACATTTCGGTAGTATGAAATCAAGCCCTCAAAGCTACGTGTAACCCAGAGTTGTGTTTAAAAAGTCTCAAGGGTAACTTTTTTCCACTACCTAGGCTAAGATAGATATTGCTTTTTTCTTGGGTTTATTCTGTTGTTTTTCTAATTTCTTAAATTGGATACTTAGCTTAATAATATTCAGCTTTTAAAAAAAATTAAGCATTTAAGACTCAGTCCTTTATCTTTAGCAGAATTTATAATATTTAACTTTGGGGATGAATATGTGTATACACCTAATATATAGGTGCACTGGGAAATTTAGCCCATCAATGCATTGCTGCTTCCCAGAGAAAATTCTGTATTACATAGAAGGGTGAGCAAAAATTTTGCTATAAAACAAGATGTCTCTGGAATGCTAATTCTTATCATGGACCCAAAGTAAGGCTTTACCTGTACACTTGAAGAACATATTTCACCGTATTTCAGCTAGTTAAGGTTGTCCAAAATTTGTGTTCAGGTAGATGTTCAGGAAAGTGAAACACTATATAATCATGTTCATTGAAATATTTATGCCATTTTGCTTACAAGATAGCCTAACAATAAAAACTGCCTTTGAAAGTGCTAACATTTTGATGATTTGTTTTAATAACAAGTAAACAAAGCAAATAGATACACAATACACAGATACATACACATTCACATGTTTCCCTTATAGGGTAAGTACATAAACTGTTAAGTCTTTTGGAAGCTGTTCTAATTATATAAAATGTTATTTTGAACTACTGGATTTTCAGTACTTTCCATAAAGGTGATATAGGAAGGACAGTTATTACGGATAGCTATATTGTGTTCATGAAATTAAATCCCTCCAATTAAGTTGTGATTTTAGGCAAACCATTAAGCATTTTTTCATTTTAGCTTCTTGTATATGTGTATAATATCTTTGATAATGTCATCCTTATTCACAGCATTTTAAAGAAATAATTTTAAAGCTTTAGAAAAATCTAAAATGCTGAATGAATGCTAGAATATTGATTTATAACTCAACCTAAGGTAAAAATTGACAAATTAACCAACAATGTTGGGAGGTTAGGGTCATGGCAAAATTCGAATTGCATATTTTATTGATTCTGGAATTAAAATTACTTCAGCAGCCTAGTTCTCAAAAAAGTCCAGCATGAGCTATATTGTATAGCATGGAATATTGTCAATATTTTATAGTAACTTTAAATGCAGTATAATCTATAAAATATTGAATCACTCTATTGTACACCTGAAATTAATATAGTATTGTAAATCAACTATACTTCAATTATAAATATATATATTTCCAGAAAACAATCCAGCATGAAGTGGTTCATTTCTTAGTCCCCAATAATTATTTAAAATGCATTTATTTTCAGTTAAATCCAAAGTGAAAATTTGGGGGGAGAAATGAATGAAGGTGGTCAAAAGGTACAAATTTCCAGTTATAAAATAAATAAGCCCTAGTGATGTAATGTACGCCATGGTGACTGTAGTTAATAATACTGTATTGTGTATTTGAAAGTTGCTAAGAGAGTAGATCTTAAAATTTCTCATCACAAGAAAAAACAATTTATGACTGTGTGACAATGGATGTTAACTAGACTTACTGTGATCATTTCACAATATATATAAATATCGAATCATTATGTTTTATACCTGAAACTATTATAATATTATATGTCAATTGTATCTCCAAAAAAAAAAAAAAGTGAAGTTGTTTGGCATCAACTGCTATAGCAAAACTATTGTCAGTTTTTCAGTGATTTAAGTGCAGTTAACCTAAGCAGTAATCTACCTCAAATTATTATTCTAGACAACCTTTTAGAAAGTAAGTTTAGTTTGAACTTTTTTACTCAGTTGATATTTTAAGGATGTCTCATAATAGTTTTAAATCTCTTCCTCAAAATAGACTTATTTCATTAAATGTTTACCTTTAAATGATTTCATCTTCAACATTTAGGGAGAAACTTTTATTCAAAATGTAGAAATCTTAGCATTTAGATTATCATCTAATTAATTAAGTAGCTGTTGAAAGAACCAAGATAATACATATATCAAAGCAGGTTATTGTTTAGCCTTCACATATGAATCAACACAATATTTTGTTGTCATGCTTTTCATATTTCAAAATAATCATGCTGGAAGATGTCTCTAGTTTCTCAATTATTGACTTATTTTTTTATGCAAAAATTTTATTACATAAATTTAACCTATTTATCTGAGGTCACCTTACATTTGTTGTGCTTATTTATATTATGTATCTGTATGTTTAAATTTCTAATTAATATTTGCATTCCAAAAGTCCATAAAATTTAAAAACACTATTTAAGGTATTTGTTGCTGAGTTGGGTAAGAACTATTATTTTTAAATTATTTCGACATAAAGAATTCACTATAAATGAATCTAGTTTAAAAAAGCACACTCTTAACCGTTGCTTGTGTTAAGTAGAAGTATTTGCTTATATGATCCTTGGATGACTTATACTTTAAACTATGAGTAATTCTTTTTATGTTGACATGTTGATAAGGAGCAGTATACTTTTCAGTGGATATAGCTCTAGCTTCCTGAATATCGATCTCAGTGGTGGTAGAAGGGGAAATATGAGTGGCAGGCTTAAGTAGTAAGCTTAAAAACAGTTATTCATTTTTCCCACCCTTCACATTGAAATGGTGAGAGCGAAGGTAGTGGAAACCACAGCAGTCCACTTGTTATCGTTGACTTAAGTACAAACAGCAGTGGAAGTGTTTAGACCTTTGGGAAGTTTTGTGATTGAAAAAGAATGCTGGAGTTATTTTGATAAGGGAGAGTAGCAGTGTGGCCAAAAGTATGATCATCCCTGAGCTCTGAAGCAGGCCAGGGATGAAGGGCTGAAGTGTTTGCTCTTCCAGATGAACAAAGATAAATTCAGCTAGCATAATAAACTCAGTATTTTGGTCAATTTGCGACAAAATGGTGAAAGAATTGAACTGTATATTTTAGACCTTGGCTAAAGAGGTGTGGGAAAATAGTTCAGCGTCTCCAATTCTGGCTCAATTTTTGCTATAGATTTAGAAATAGAGCAGAAAATTGATGCACAAACATATTTAACAATACCATACCAAATGTTGTAAATCCAAAATGAAAATTGAAACTGCATGAAGAAGGAGAGCAAAACTTTTTCTCAGGAGTGCTTGCTTATTAAATTTGAAGCCACAGTTTTCTTAGCATTCCTACTAGGTATACTTAATAGTGTTAACAATCAAGGTTTCATTGATTTGAGATGGTCTTTTCCCTACAATTTCCATTCTTGAGATTATAATGTTCCTCTAAGTGTTGGAGGGAGAATTTAATTTATGAATTCTTCTGCTCTTAGACCCAATCCATAGAGAAAGGCATACTGACTACATTATGCTGTCTTTTATTGAATTTTTGTAAAATGTATCTTTTTCTGGGATTAGTTTGTGCTTTTCATTAGATGTTGTGTTACTTTAGACAGCTAACCAAAAACCTGAATTTTTATATAGCTTCTCAAATTCTAGGAATTTCAATTTTAGCAGATTTAGGACCACTGAGTTTTGGAAAAGCATCTAGATGAAAAACATCACGAGCAGTGAGCTTTCTGCTTTGCTTGGTGTAATTGGAACAAAGAATGGCTACACTGTCTTCAATACATCATGCTGCCTGCCAAACTAAGCTTAAGTACATATAACTAATATTTAAATATATATACATGTTTTAAAAAGTAAGCATGCTCTGGTGTATTTGATCAGTTCACAGAGAATGAGTTTAGGTTCTGGAGTTTTTTTGAAGGTTTTAGATGGACAGCAAAGTTGGGATTTAAAAAACCCAAATACTTGGTAGCTAATGCTAAAAGAACAGAATACATGAGTGAGTGATCACTATCTCTGGCACCATCTCTTCCTGCCTTTGAGACTGAAGCTGTTCATCTTCAAACCAGGATTTATTTTCAGCTGCTGAAAAGATAAACAACCCAACAGACCTTTTACAGAAAGTTTATTAGTACCAAATTTTGGACCTTATATGTATCCAGAATTCAGTATGTATTTGTTGAACTGAATAAGCTTATGTTCTGATGAAGGTTTGGGGCCAGCATGTATGGCAGGTTCTCTGAAGCTGCAAGATTCCCTTCTTGTGGGCTGAGGTCTGTGATCCAAGGGTTATATTCTTGGGCTTCAACTGCCTCTTATTGGGCTGGAGACACACTCTGAAGTACATCAAATTACAAAATAATACCATCCCAAATGTGCAAAACATTGAATATTAACCTGGGAAAATTTCTTGAGCTAAGAGGTATTTATCAAAAGCCTGCTCATTTTACTTATATTTTGTTTCATTGTTATCATTTTTATTGTACCCTTCTGTAGGATATGTATAATTTGCAGAATATATTTCTGTAAAGATAACCATAACACACACACACACACACACACACACACACACACACGTTCATGCTGTTTACCTCTAATTCAGAGACTTTTAACCATATAAATCATTTAAAAAATCTGTTGTCAAATCTGCTAACTTTTAAATGTCTCCTTAATATTAAAATATGTGAGGCATGATGAATGTTTTGCTGTTTCTTAAATCATGGTGATTATGCTGTGTTTTACTATGGATTATATATTCATACATAAATACACCATAGCAAGGGTAGACAAACTTTTTCCATAAATGACAAGATAGTGAATATTGTAGGCTTTGTGGATCATAGCAGCTCTAAAGCAGCTACTTAACTCTGCTAATCAGTAGTCATAGGCAATAGATAAATGAGTGGATGTGGTTGTGAAGGTAGTAAGACTTTATTTCCAAAAATAGAGCCCGATTTGGCCCTTGGCTATAGCTACTCTATAAGGAAATACTCATTGGTATGATCCTAACTCGTTTAGAGGAACTGGAATGGCATGCATGTACACTGTAACTATGAAAACCATATGATTAGTGTATGTTTATGTTACTGGCATTATGTATAAGCATTCATATGATTTGCATTAGCATATATGATAAGTTAAAGCAGTAATTGCAGATTTTAAATTATAAATTTTTAGTTATTTTTATTTATGTTACAAAGTATTGTTGTTATTCCTCATCCCAGGGAGATTCTGTACAAGCAGTTGATGATTCACCATTCTCGGATTCTGTTACCTTGGAACAAACTACAAGTAACATTGGTGGATCCAGTGGTCGTGTTAGTCTGTGGATGCAGTGGGTGCTCCCCAAAATTACTATAAAGCTCTTTGCTCCAGATCCTGAAAATAAAGGCACAGGTACAGGATTACTTTTCTACTGAAAAGATAAAATATTAAACACTATTTTTAGAAGAAATTGGTGATTTAGTTTTATTTATCATTGGCATTTAAATCAATCATTAAGTCTAACTCAAGTGATTTCTATTAGTAATACTAACATGTTGCCTATAATACCTAAATTTTGTCTTATTTGTATTAAAATTCACTTCAAAAGCCATGAAGTAATTTCTTCATTGGTCATATCACTAAATGTATTGCAAAGACTGTTGACTGATATATGTAGCACTTCATACATTAACTGGGATTTCCCCTGTTTTGAAATAAGCATCGTATCTTAATTTTGAGGCCTATACTGATATTAATTTTCCTTATTATTGTAGAATCTTATGTGGTTAATGAACAGAAGGTCTTAGTCCCTCTGTAGATGTCAAGGATATACATGCTAACATTAAATGTAAATAGAAAGTTTTAATATTGATTGTGAACCCTATACTGATATTAATATTTGCTTCTTATTGCAGAACTTTGTATGGTCAGTGAACTAGAAGATCTCAGTGCTTCCATAGATGTCCAGGATGTGTACACCAAAGTGAAATGTAAAATAGAAAGTTTCAATATTGATCACTATAGAAGCAGGTAATTAATGAACAATGAATATGGGAAAAGCTATAGTTTCCTTGAACAAAGTCTATAAAAGAATTTTTATATTTTAATTTGATTCCTTAATTTTTAAAAAAATACTGTACATATTCCCAAAGATGGTTCTTAACAGATATATTGGTTAAATTTACTTGGTATTCATTCATATATGGAATATAATAAAGTTTTGCTTTCTAAGAACGCAAATCTGTTCATAAATATCCACACTGCCATATTAAATGAAATAAGCTGCTTTTACTAATCACCTCACAATTTGTTATGCATGTTGTGTATTTGCCAAGATGCCTGGGACACAGTTAATGGCTCTGGTTTTTGCTGAATACTCCTCATCCACTCCCTATACCATAGATTGAAATGGAGCAGCATATCATGTTCCTTACAACTTTGAGTACTTTTCTTATCTCACAGATGATTAATGAACATGTAGTGGATGTTCCTAGAACCATATTTTTCCTTCCTAATAAATTTCTACCAAAAGTAGATTATAAGTAAATATGATTTGTCTATAATAATAAGTAATGGTAGTAAAAAAGTAACGTTTTAGATATTTTCATAAAGATACATAGCAATTTTATTATTAATTTTTCCCAAATAAAAATGCGAATGCTTTTGGGAGTTTTTTTTGCTTTATAACACTACCCTGGAATTGAGTTTTTTTAACTGCAATATAATTCACATACCATAAAACTCACACGTGCTTTTTTAAAATTATTTTTTAAACAGCATCGTATTTTCTACTTCATAGTATTTTGACAAAGAAACAACCTTACAGTCCTTTTTTCCTGGATTCATAATATTTATTCATTCAGCAATTAAGTGTCTCCAGAAGTACACATGTTTCTGTACCTTTATTGATGCATTATATACTCTAAAAGCCGAAGTCTTTTTATTTAACGGGTTTCTAATTCTACATTAAAAACATTCGAACTTTCATTCTTTATTATACATATCATATTGTTTATGAAAATAACTCTCAACTCTGTCACAGCCAAAAAATTGTGTCATAACAGTGATGGTCAAAATATTTTGCTGGGTTTATATTAAGACCTGTTATAATAGTATTATTTTAACAAGTGTATGATAATTGTTTTTGTCGTAGTAACAGTGAATCATTAATTGATTTTTGATAATGGAATGGTTAGCTCTTCAGTTTCTTTTGAATGCTATATCTCTGTATCAAAATGATCCTAGCAAGTGATACATGAATTTTATTTTATTGCTGAAATAATTTCTTGATTATGTGAATATTATAATTTATGTTCTAGATTATCAGTGATTTTACTGTTAAATTTATGTAAGCTTTAAATATTTAGATAATTTATTTATTCATTCATTTAATCAAAATATTTATTGAATGTATATTATGTCCCAAGCACTATGCTAAGCACTAGGGATATAGTGTTTAAAAAAAATAGACATAAACCATGCCCTTATGGACCTTAGAGTCTCATGGGTGAGAAAGAAAAATAACCTTGGTAAATATAGAATTTACCATTAAGACAAATGCTTCTCTGCAGAACTACCAGGGTGTGGTGCTAATGTAAATTGTTCTATTGATTGCATTGTCAGATCCACGTTTTAGTTCAGTGTAGTGTTGTTTACATCAGAACTACTTGAAATAGTTATATATGCTCAATTTTTTTAACTCAGAAAAATTGAAGAGAACAGATAAGGTGAACTTATGTTTTCCAGGCCAGGGGAAGGTTGGCAGTCAGGACATTTTGAAGGAGTATTTCTACAGTGCAAAGAAAAACCTGTGGTGAGATTCATTTAGTAATTATGATTTTTAAAAAATATATTATAAACTGTTTTTCTTTGTTCTTTCATGCAATGGGACTAATGGTTACAAGAATTAGAGCTCAGTAAATTCTTTTTGACCTTTTCCTCCAATATTACATTATAAAATAAAACTATTACTTCCTTTAAGCTGCTTGTGTTTTGTAACCATTTTCCTGTTAGAGCAATTAAGTAAATTTTTCAATAACGCAAAGGTAGGATTGCTTTTATTAATATACTTTACCATTAATGTATTATTATGTTGACCTTTTAGAAGTTTTTCCTAATCATAAGTGAGTTCATATTGGATTGTTCTTTATTATAAATTGAAAGTAGTCATTTACAATAAAAGCAACTATTTTTTGTTTACTTCCATTAACAATGCTTTTGCAGAAGATGGTCCAGGCAGAGGCCATACCTAGCAGTGGCTCAAACCTAAACCTATGCAAACTTGAGCAGAATTAAAACTATCCAGATTTTTTTGCTTATGGCTTTTATTGCTTTTTGTCTTTTCACCTTCTTTGCTCCTGTCCATCACCTCAAGCCTTGGGGAAGAGTGTTGGTCTCTGGGGCAATGTGGAGGTGTCTTCCTTTCCTGTACTGACAAGCTGAACAGACGCACCTTGTTGGTTCGACCCATCAGCAAGCAGGACCCTTTCAGTAATTGCTCTGGCTTCTTTCCTTCTGTAAGAAATCATTTTTAAATTATGCTACAGAACTCCCATTAACAGGAACCCAGAGAAGGAATTGAACTATCCATAGAGTCAACTCTTGATTTTCATCTTCCTCTGCATCATTCACTTTGTAAATGAACTATAATGTATTCTTAAATCATAGACTGGTTTTCACTATAATTTGTTTATGGGTTACTTGAGTATGCTATTTGTCATTCTGGTTTTGTGAATATAAACTAATTTTACCATCAGCATTAGAAAATCAAAGTAGGATGTTGAATATGCTTGTTAAATTATACATGTATTGAATGATCAAGAGTTGACCATACTGCTTTTGTCATTTCTTTTATGATTCTTCCTTACATTGCTTTTTTTCCCCTATTATTATACCATTTCCTTCTCAGAACTAACTCCAAGTACCTTATTTGGTGCCTGTTATATCTGGACAAGGCTGTACGTCTGTCATTTACTGGACGGAAGATGAACGGTAGACTGTATACCAGTGGGTTTTAGAAGTTCAGAAACTTTTTTTCCCTAGTGGTACAAAATATCTGAATATGTTATTAAGCAAGTTCTTTTAAGTGACATTTTTAAAGTCAATAAAAATACATGTAATTTTTAAATGTTAAGAGCAGATTATCACCATGGTTATAGCAGTTTTCTTAAGAAACTATTAAATCAGTGCAAACATTATTAGACATTTTCTTAGCATGTGTAAACTAGTATTTCTTTCTTTCCCCTTTTCTGTAGCTCAAAAGGAATTTAAGACGTATATCTTTAAAGAGAGCGTAAAAATTAGCCAAATATTTTAAATAATTGTGTTCTTAGATTTAGTGTTTAACATTGTATTTGCATAGCAAATACTAGTTTCTGATTTTGAATTTTTTCTAGTCTAGTCTGGAAAATTTTTCATGTCAGTGGAAGCTCTGTTTAGATTTATTTTCTTCTCTTTAAATGTTCATTAGCGTCCATGAGGAACTTTCTTAATTTTAACATGTATTCATGAAAGAAAACCAAAATTATTGTTAATGCCCTTTTTTTTTTGAGTTTTTTAAAATTAATTTTTATTGGAGTATAGTTGCTTTACAGTGTTACATTCTACTGCACAGCAAAATGAATCAGCCATACATATACATATATCCCCTCCCTTTTGGATTTGCCTCCCATTTAGGACACCATGTTAATGCCCTTTAAAATTTTATCAATTTTTCTAAATTTTAAAATTTTCTTAACATTTCAGTAATCATTGCTTTCTAACTTTTCACTTTAAATACTATAAAATATTGATTATTACTATATGAAAAGTAATATTTATATTATCTCAACTCCAGTTAGTATTCATTCATTCTTTAATTATTCCCGCCTTTTATTAGGGGAGTTAGGGATAGAGCAGTTCAACACACTTTCTCTCATGGGTGTTGACCTTTCAAGAGTACCTACATTCAACATGTTTAAAAATATCTTCCCCAAATCAAAACATTTATACATTGAAACACCTTTTATACTATTTCCAGGATTCAAATGTTTCCATTAATTAAGATTTGAGGTGGGTTATTTAGATTAGTGGTTGATTCTACCCCTCCCCACCCTAATTCCTGGTTGAGACACCTAGAGACACTGTTGCTATGGCCTCTTGCATTGGGGCCATACCACAGCACCCTTCTCCATCCACTGTTGCCTGCAATCTAGCATCATAGCGATAAGACTGGGATCACTTTTTCTTGTTTTACTGTATTTCCTTTTGTTTTGAGTGTAGAAAGCAAAAAGAAAGGGAAGTTAGATAAGGGGCAGTGAGAAAGTTAGAAATAGTAAAAAAATGCTTTGAGGGCAGGACAATTATATGAAAAGTGATTATATTGCATATTCATGTAATGCCTACTTTCCAAGTTTTTTTTAATGGTGAGAAAATTAACTTTGAGAAAAAAACATATGCAAAGGTAAATTTTATCTCACCTTTCTTCATTATAAAGTCCAGATTAAAAACAAAATTAACAGTGAAAACTGAACTTCATACTATTTTCTTTTCATTAGGTGATAGGCAACAAAATGAGAGGAAGAAAATGGAAGTAGAAGAGGTTTACTAGTGATGGGATAACAGGCTCAAACACATTGCTGCTTTGCTACTTCTAACTTTTTTCTTTTTTATGTGAATGTATTTCCTTCTTGTTCTTCTTCCTCGGTTCACTTCCTCTCTTAACATCACTCTTTGGACTCTAATAACTAAAAATCTTCATCAGGCCTTGGGAAGAGGGGTTGGGAATGTGGAATATAACGACTTAACTCTAATTTTATTTTGAGTAATATGCAAAATAGAATTTTATGTACATTAATTGGTTCAGGAAAACTATTGGTTCCATTTCACAAATGGAAATACATAACATGGTATTTCAATTTTGCGTGCATAGAAACCCCCTCTCTGACCCAAATTATGACAGCATATTGCTACTCTTAATGAAAAATTATCAAGAATGAAAAGATAAATCTAGATATGATCTGTTCTAAATTCTGAATGTTACAGAAAAAGTAGAAATTATAGAAACAGGCACAAAGAGGTTAATTACCTCACTCAAGATCTAGAACTACAACCCAGGATTCCTAACTTCAAGTTCAGTCATTCTGTCTTAGAGGCTTTTGCCCTGTCTATGGAATTGATCAGTAATGTGCTCATTAAGAAGTGTGCTTTTATTTTTTTATTTGTAATAAACAGCTGACCAGTCATGAAAAAAAAAGTGTGGACGTGATAAAAGATTAAAGTATCAACCGAGATTGTTTTCTGCTTTCAAATAGTTTGTTTTGGTTTTTTTTTCCTTTGTTTAATAAAACATGTATTGTGATTTCCTTTTTCTGGAACAGACAACTGCAAAACTTCTAGATGGCTCTCATCAGCAGCATGGATTTCTCTCTTTGACATATACAAAAGCTGTAACAAAAAATGTTCGCCACAAGTTAACAACAAGAAATGAGCGAAGAAGTTTTCATAAGTTACCTGAAGGTTTAACAGATGGTTCCCCTCATTTTCTTCATGAAATACTTCTTTCAGCACAAGCCTTTGATATTGTCCTTTGTTTTCCTTTACTTAATGCCATTGCAAGTATATTTCAAGCAAAACTACCAAGGACCCAAAAAGAGAAAAGAAAATCTCCTGGTCAGCCCATGAGGACCCATACGCTGACTTCACGCAATTTACCTTTGATTTATATCAACACAAGTATAATCAGAATTTTTGTCCCAAAAACAGAAGAAATGCAGCCAAGTATTGAAGGTATGTCTTCAGAATTTTTTTTTTTTTTTGCTCTGATTTTCAATAACCTTCATCTAAGGACTTTAGTTTTTCTTTTTGTAATATGGTAGCTGGTTGTAGGTTGCAGTTTGGTGTATTTTAAAAAGAGTAAATATGTTATAGTCACTTTACAACTAAATCTTTAGGAGTTATATCAAAATATTGGGAATGTTTCTGACTCTACTAATTACTAGAGTAAGAAATATGAGATTTTTTCCTTTAGGTCTTTTGCTAGTAAAGCTTATACTTTCAGTTGTTTTGTTAAACTCAAATGTTGTGTTCTGTATACCTAAGATAACTAAAAATTGCTTTAAAAAATTAGCAAACACACCACACACTGCATTAATGGCATAAATTATATTGACAATCTTGTGCAGCCTTCACCACTATTTCCAAAATGTTTTCATCACCCCAAACAGTAACTCTATACCTTATATATTAAGCAGTAACTCCCCCATGGTAACCTCTAATTTACTTTCTGTCTCTCTGAATTTTCCTCTTCTAGATATTT
This sequence comes from Balaenoptera musculus, assembly GCF_009873245.2. Lineage (NCBI taxonomy): Eukaryota > Metazoa > Chordata > Mammalia > Artiodactyla > Balaenopteridae > Balaenoptera > Balaenoptera musculus. Next base: position 37,294,260 of record NC_045801.1, on the reverse strand, counting down.
CATAAAAGTTGAATCACAGAATATTTGTCCTTTTGTGTCTGGCTTATTTCACTTAGCATAATGTTTTCCGGGTCCATTCATGTCGTAGCATGTATCACAATTTCATTTCTTTTTGTGGCCGAATAATAACTATTGTGTGGATACACCCCATTTTGTTTATCCAGTCATCTGTCAGATACTTGGGTTGTTTCCACTGTTGGGTTGGCTATTGTGAGTAATGCTACTATATACAACTGTCTGTTTGAGCCCATTTTTAATTCTTTTGGGTATATACCTAGGAGTGAAATTGCTGGCTTATATGTAGTTCTTTGTTTAGAATTCTATGTTTTTGAGTAACCATCAATCTGCTTGGAAGCCCTTTTGACTAGGACAGGATTTATGGTATTTTCTGAACAATACTAATGTGCAGGCATAGTTGAGTCAACAGGAAGAGCAATGGGAGCTCCCTCTTAGTAGGGGTGGTAGTACTTGTGTGCTGAGCACCTTCTCAATGAGACACAGGTCAGCAGTTTCACTGGTTAACTCTAGCTTCATTTTTCTGTCATACTCAGTGGTGGTTTATTGAAACAGGTTCTGTGTTTCATTGATTTGTGTAGATATCTGAAGGAATACAAATCTGGCTATTTGAGAAAAGGGTGGGAAAGGAACAGCTTTATTTCCTTTGTGTTTGCATTTGTTTTGTTTGTTTGTCATTTGTTGGCTTATTGTTTTATGATCAATTAGTTATGTTTCATGACTAATACTATATATCACACAGTTTTGTTGATGTTGGTTTAAATTTCCCATTTGGTTGCTATAACTAGGAAAATCTCCAATTGATTGTAATTGCAAGAAAATTTCTAAACTCCTGCTATTGTATTTTTAAAGCTGCTTTTTTCTTTTTTGGGTGGTGCTTGTGGTGGGATTTTTAAGGTATAAGTTCAAAATTCTGATTCCTAAGCACCTGCTAAGCAGGTAACCTTGAATAAGAGTATGGGGTGAGGCTGCAGGTGGGATCTTGTTATAGCCATCTTTGGAAAATATGGTCTGCCACATTTCTCTGTGGCCTTTGGTTAATTTTAATCCTTTGCTTGTGTGAATACTTTTTGTAATAAACACCTTTTTAGTGGCATTTTTCATGACTTGGGTAAGTATATATATAGAGAGAGAGAGAATAAATTCCTAGCAAAAGGATTGCTAGATCAAAGGGTATAAATATCTTCAAAATATTAAGGGATGTCAAAATGCCCCCCTAAATGGCTGTACCAGTGTATACTGTTTCCACACTGTCATTCTAACAGAGGTTTATGAAACCTAAATGGCTATACCAGTGTATACTGTTTCCACACTGTCATTCTAACAGAGGTTTATGAAACCTAAATGGCTGTACCAGTGTATACTGTTTCCACACTGTCATTCTAACAGAGTTTTATGAAACTTTTTGGTCTTTTCTCAGTCTCATTAATGAAAAGTACACTTTTTTTCTAAGGAGTTGCTCATCTTCATCATTTATTAAGAGCTCTTTGTGTTAAGCCTTTTGTTTGACCTACACTGTATTGCATATGTCTTTTCATTTTGGGGGTGTTTTTGCCCTGTGTGTGTGTGTGTGTGTGTCTATGTGTACATCTATATTTATATCTACATGTACATATCTTTATTTATACCAGTTCTCATATCTGTATCTACCTGAGATGTTATGAATTGCCAAACTATGTGCCTATCCACAAAATAATATATAAAAATGCATGCCAAAAATTCAAAGGTTTTGACATATTGTATTATGTTAGATTTTTTTAACACGTTATCTTTTGGCATTGCTACTCTTAATTCAAATGGTCATAATATTTTTATCAGATTAATTAAACCAAATGTAAATTATGTCTTACTGAGTGTGATAGCATACTGAAATGCTGCTATATCATACTTCTCAGCAGGAACTATTTTATAAAACTATCTCCAAGCAATTTGTGCCTGTCGATCAGAGATGATTGGTAAACTAGATGCAACTACATTTCCCATTAATATACATAATCATTAGGTTACACATTTATTGAACCTTCTTTCTGTCTTCAACTGCAAGTATGGCAATAACTAATAAAACCTTTTGTTGATGGCTTTGTGTAGGGTTGTCAGTACAGTTGTGGCTTTATAAAACTTGAGACTTTAGATGTTTTATTATGTAGAGTTTATATTGAGAATCTTAAAGGAAAAGTTGAAGTCTCTAAAATGCTTTTATTTTATGTTGAATTTAAGAAAACTGAGTTATGAACAACAGTCTGACTTTGTCTGACAATTACATGAAAATTCTGCTCTTTATTTAAGCTTTTGGTTACTTATACAAACTCATAATTTCAGAGTTGTTCATAGCCTTTTCATTTTTAATACATACTCTCGCCTCAAGAAAAGATGAAATCTTTCAGACTCACGTTTCATTTTACAGTAAATGTAAAAGTTTATAATAGTTCATCTTAAAATTTAATAATAAGAAAAATATATTTAACATTCTAATATTTTATTTAAAGAAGTGATATTGAAAGTCTGGTTTTCAACTTGAATATTGCTTGCTTTATGTGCAATTATTATCAAGATTCTGAATCTACAGGTGTTTGGCTTCCAGCTGGAGCTACTTATTTCATAACAGAGGACTGGTTTTTGGATCTAGTATGAGTCTTCTAGTCTTCTAGTTCCTCATGAGGCTTAATTTTTAAAAATACAGTTAAAGCAAAGAAGGAAGGCATTCATTTTCGTGTTGAAAATGCTTCTAGAGGGAACATTTCCTCATTTGGTCCAACTATTAAATGCAGGTGAAATAAACCAAAAAAGAGAAGCTTTGAGGTGGAGTCAAGATGGCTGTGTGGGAAGACGCGGAGTTTGCATCTCCCCACAACTAGGGTGCCTGCCAGCTGCCGGTGGGGGACTTTGATGCCCAAGGAGATGGGAGGAACCCCAGATTGAACCGGTAGCACGTAGGGGGACTGAGGGGGGAGGAGAAGTGGAGGCCAGAAAGGATCGGCACCCCTGAGACTGGGGAGATAATAAGAGGCAGGTGGGAGGGACTCTCCAGGAAGAGCAGGAGAGGAGTGGAGGGCGATCGCCTGGCCCACTTGGGCCGGGGAGCCTGCTGAGCACCCAAGCCGGTCCCTCCCACTCCAAAGCCCCATCCAGGCCATGTGGGTCCTGGGGGCATAGTAGGGAGGCTGGGGAGATCAGGAGAGGCAGGCGGGAGGGGCCCTGTGGGAGGAACAGGAGAGGAGCAGAGGGCGTTTGCCCCGCCCACTCAGGCCAGGGGAGCCTGCTGAGCTCCCAGGCATATCCCCTGCCCTCCAAAGCCCCCTCCAGGTCATGTGGGTCCTTGGGGGCATAGGAAGGAGGCAGAGGGGAGAACAGGAGAGGCAGGTGGGAGGGGCCCTTGGGAAGGAGCGGGAGAGGAGCAGAGGGCGATTGCCCCACCCATTCAGGCACGGGGAGCCTCCTGAGCTCCCAGGCCGATACCCTGCCTTCCAAACCCCCTCCAGGCTGCGTGAGTCCTTGGCATAGGAGGGAGGCCGGGGAGATCAGGAGAGGCAGGCGGGAGGGGCCCTCCCAGACCCCAGACCAGAGGAGCAGGAGAGGAGAGGAGAGTGTTTGCTCTGCCCACTGGAGCTCAGGAAACCTGCTGGGCTCCCAGGTGAGGTCCGCTGCCCTCTGAGACCAGGGGTGGAGGGCACGCCTGGGCCCCTTCTGTTTCTTGAGCCTAAGCCCCACACCCCACGGCCCCCATGGCCTTTTCCAGCCCTGTGGTCCTGAGCATTGGCCCCGCCCACTGCCCAAACCTCGCCCTGGCTTAGGCCCCGCCCTCCACAGCCAAGGCCTTCCCCCCCACACACACTTTTATTCCCCCCCTCCTCCTCTTTCTTCCTATTGTGGTACTGATGTACCTTTCGGTTGTTGATTCATATATATTTTTATTTTTATATACTTTCTAACATATCTGTTAGTTTCCTAGTCTAAATTTATTTTTTACCTTGTTATTGTTCTCTTTTTTTTTTTTTGCCACCCCATGTGGCTTGCAGGATCTTGGTTCGCGAGCCTGGGGTCGGGTGGAAGCTCCTGTGGTGGGAGCTCCAGGTCCAAACCACTGGGCTAACAGAGAACCTCAGACCCCAGGGAATATTCATTAGAGTGAGGTCTCACAGAGATCCTCATCTCAGCACCAAGACCCAGCTCTACCCAATAGCCTACAAACTCCAGTGTTGGAAGCCTCATGCCAAACAACCAGTAAAACAGAAACACAATCCCACTCATTTAAAAAAAAAAAAAAAAATGAGACGGCAAAAAATATGTCACAGATAAAGGAGCAAGGTAAAAACCTGCAAGACCAAATAAATGAAGAGGAAATAGGCAATCTACCTGGAAAAGAATTCAGAGTAATGAGAAAGATGATACAGAATCTCGGAAATAGAATGGAAGTATAGATTGAGAGAATACAAGAAATGTTTAACAAAGATCTAGAAGAACTAAAGAACAAACAAAGATAGATGAATCAACACAATAACTGAAATGAAAAATACACTAGAAGGAATCAATAACAAAATAACTGAGGCAGAAGAACGAATAAATGAGCTGGAAGACAAAATGGTGGAAATAACTGCCAAGGAACAGAATAAAGAAAAAAGAATGAAAAGAATTGAAGACAATCTCAGAGACCTCTGGGACGACACTAAACGCGCCAACGTTCGAATTGTAGGGGTCCCAGAAGAAGAAGAGAAAAAGAAAGGGTCTGAGAAAATATTTGAAGAGATTATAGTGGAAAACTTCTCTTACATGGGAAAGGAAATAGTCACCCAATCCAGGAAGCAAAACGAGTCCCATACAGGATAAACCCGAGGAAAAACACAAAAAGACACATATTAATCAAACTAACAAAAATTAAATTCAAAGAAGAAATATTAAAAGCATCAAGGGAAAAACAAAAAATAGCATACAAAGGAATCTGCATAAGGTTATCAGCTGATTTTTCAGTGGAAACTCTGCAGGCCAGAAGGGAGTGGCAGGATATACTTAAAGTGATGAAAGAGAAAAACCTACAACCAAGATTACTCTACCCAGCAAGGATCATTCAGATTTGATGGAGAAGTCAAAAGCTTTTCAGACAAGCAAAAGCTAAGAGAATTTGGCACCACCAAACCAGCTTTACAACAAATGCTAAAGAAACTTCTCTAACCAGGAAACACAAGAGAAGAAAAATACCCACAAAACAAACCCAAAACAATTAAGAAAATGGTAATAGAAACATACATATAGATAATAACCTTGAATGTAAATGGATTAAATGCCCCAACCAAAAGACACAGACTGGCTGAATGGAAACAAAAACAAGACCCATATATATGCTGTCTACAAGAGACCCACTTCAGACCTAGAGATACATTGAAAGTAAAGGGATGGAAAAAGATATTCCATGCAAATGGAAATCAGAAGAAAGCTGGAGTAGCAATACACGTATCAGATAAAATAGACTTTCAAAACTGTTACAAGAGATAAGGAGGGGCTCTACATAATGACCAAAGGATCAATCCAAGAAGAAGATATAACAATTATAAATGTTTATGCACCCAACATAGGAGCACCACAGTACATAAGGCAAATGCCAACAACCATGAAAGGAGAAATCGATAGTAACACAATAATATTAGGGGACTTAAACACCCCACTTACGCCAATGGACAGATCATCCAAACAGAAAATAAATAAGGAAACACAAGCTTTAAATGACACAATAGACCAGATAGATCTAATTGATATTTATAGAACATTCCAACCAAAAGTGGCAGAATACACTTTCTTCTCAAGTGCACATGGAACATTCTCCTGGATAGATCACATCTTGGGTCACAAATCAAGCCTCAGAAACTTTAAGAGAATTGAAATCATATCAAACATCTTTTCTGACCACAACGCTATGAGATTGGAAATCAGTTACAGGAAAAACACTGTAAAAGATGCCAATACCTGGAAGCTAAACAGTGCACTACTAAATAACCAAGAGATCACTGAAGAAATCAAAGAAGAAATTAAAAAATACTTAGAAACAAATGACAGTGAAAACATGATGACCCAAAACCTATGGGACGCAGCAAAAGCAGTTCTAAGAGGGAAGTTTATAGCAATTCAGTCTCACCCCAAGAAACAAGAAAAATCTCAAATAAACAATCTACACTACACTTAACTAGAGAAAGAAGAACAAAGAAAACCCAAAGTCAGTAGAAGGAAAGAAATCATAAAGATCAGAGCAGAAATAAATGAAATAGAAACGAAGAAAACAGTAGCAAAGATCAGTAAAACTAAAAGCTGGTTCTTTGAGAAGATAAACAAAATTGATAAACCGTTAGCCAGACTCATCAAGAAAAAAAGGGAGAGGACACAAATCAATAAAATTAGAAATGAAAAAGGAAAAATCACAACTGACGCTGCAGAAATACAAAGGATTACAGGAGACTACTACAAACAAGTATATGCCAATAAAATGGACAACCACAAAGAAATGGACAAATTCTTGGAAATGTACAATTTTCCAAGACTGAACCAGGAAGAATTAGAAAATATAAACAGACTAATCACAAGTAATGAAATTGAAACCATAATTAAAAATCTTCCAACAAACAAAAGTCCAGGACCAGATGGCTTCACAGGCGAATTCTATCAAACATTTAGAGAAGAGCTAACACCGATCCTTCTCAAACTCTTCCAAAAAGTTGCAGAGGGAGAAGCACTCCCAAATTCATTCTACAAAGCCACCATTACCCTGATACCAAAACTAGAAAAAGATATCACACAAAAAAGAAAATTGTAGACCAATATCACTGATGAACGTAGATGCAAAAATCCTCAACAAAATACTAGCAAACAATCCAACAGCACATTAAAAGGATCATACAGCATGATCAAGTGGGATTTATCCCAGGGAAGCAAGGATTCTTCAATATATGCAAATCACTCAATGTGATACACTATATTAACAGATTAAGGAATAAAAACCATATGATCATCTCAAATAGATGCAGAAAAAGCTTTTGACAAAATTCAACACCCATTTATGATAAAAACTCTCCAGAAAATGGGCATAGAGGGTATCTACCTCAACTTAATAAAGGCCATATGTGACAAACCCACAGCAAGCATCATACTCAATGGTGAAAAACTGAAAGCATTTCCACTAAGATCAGGAAGAAGACAAGGATGTCCATTCTCACCACTCTTATTCAACATAGTTTTGGAAGTCCTAGCCACGGCAGTCAGAGAAGAAAAAGAAATAAAAGGAATCCAAATTGGAAAAGAAGAAGTAAAACTGTCACTGTTTGCCAAAGACATGATACTATGCATAGAAAATCCTAAGGTTGCCACCAGAAAACTACTAGAACTAATCAGTGCATTTGGTAAGGTTGCAGGATACAAAATTAATGCACAGAAATCTTTGGCATTCCTATACACCAACAACGAAAAATCAGAAGGAGAAATTAAGGAAACACTCCCATTTACCATTGCAACAAAAAGAATAAAATAGCTAGGAATAAACCTGTCTAAGGAGGTGAAAGACTTGTACTCAGAAAACTATAGAAAACTGATGAAGGAAATCAATGATGACATAAACAGAGAAATATACCATGTTCTTGGATTGGAAGAATCAACATTGTGAAACTGACTCTACTCCCCAAAGCAGTCTACAAATTCAGTGCAATCCCTATCAAACTACCAGTGGCATTCTTCACAGAATTAGAACAAAAAATCTTACAATTCGTATGGAAACACAAAAGACCCCGAATAGCCAAAGCAATCTTTTTTTTTTTTTTAACATCTTCATTGGAGTATAATTGCTTTACAATGCTGTGTTAGTTTCTGCTTTATAACAAAGTGAATCAGCTATACATATACATATATCCCCATATCTCTTCCCTCTTGCGTCTCTGTCCCTCCCATCCTCCCTATCGCACCCCTCTAGGTGGTCACAAAGCACCAAGCTGATCTTCCTGTGCTATGTGGCTGCTTCCCACTACCTATCGATTTTACATTTGGTAGTGTATATATGTCCATGCCACTTTCTCACTTTGTCCCAGCTTACCCTTCCCCCTCCCCATGTCCTCAAGTCCACCAAAGCAATCTTGAGAAAGAAAAATGGAGTTGGAGGAATCATGCTCCCCAACTTCAAACTATACCACAAAGCTACAGTAATCAAGACAGTATGGTACTGGTACAAAAACAGAAATATAGATCAATGGTACAGGATAGAATGCCCAGAGATAAACCCACGCACATATGGACACCTAATTTACAACAAAGGAGGCAAGAACATACAATGGAGAAAAGACAGCCTCTTCGATAAGCGGTGCTGGGAAAACTGGACAGCTACATATAAAAGATGAAATTAGAACACTCCATAACACCAAACACAAAAATAAACTCAAAATGGATTAAAGACCTAAATGTAAGACCAGACACTATAAAACTCTTAGAGGAAAACATAGGCAGAACACTTTATGACATAAATCACAGCAAGATCCTTTTTTGACCCACCTCCAAGAGAAATGGAAATAAAAATAAACAAATGGCACCTAATGAAACTGAAAAGCTTTTGCACAGCAAAGGAAACCATAAACAAGACCAAAAGACAACCTTCACAATGGGAGAAAATGTTTGCAAAGGAAGCAACTGACAAAGGATTAATCTCCAAAATATACAAGCAGCTTAGGCTGCTCAATATCGATAAAACAAAAAACCCAATCCAAAAATGGGCAGAAGCTCTAAATAGACATTTTTCCAAAGAAGATATACAGATTGCCAACAAACACATGAAAGGATGCTCAACATCACTAATCATTAGAGAAACACAAATCAAAACTACAGTGAGTAGTTGGTCACACTGGGCAGAATGGCCATCATCAAAAAAATCAACAAACAACAAATGCTGGAGAGGGTTTGGAGGAAAGGGAACCCTCTTGCACTGTTGGTGGGAATGTAAATTGATACAACCACTATGGAAAACAGTATAGAGGTTCCTTAAAAAACTAAAAATAGAACTACCATATGACCCAGCAATCCCACTAGGCATATACCGTGAGAAAACCATAATTCAAAAAGAGACATGCACCCCAACGTTCATTGCAGCACTATTTACAATAACCAGGACATGGAAGCAACCTAAATGTCCATCGACAGATGAATTGATAAAGAAGATGTGGCACATATATACAATGGAATATTAGCCATAAAAAGAAATGAAATTGAGTTATTTGTAGTGAGGTGGATAGACCTAGAGTCTGTCATACAGAGTGAAGTAAATCAGAAAGAGAAAAACAAATACTGTATGCTACCACATATATATATAATCTAAAAAAAAGTGGTGGTGATGAACCTAGTTGCAGGATAGGAATAAAGAGGTAGACATATAGAGAATGGACTTGATGACACGGGGTGGGAGGGTGAAGCTGGGGCGAAGTGAGAGTAGCTTCAACATATATACACTACCGAATGTAAAATAGTTGGCTGGTGGGAAGCAGCAGCAAAGCACAGGGAGATCAGCTCGGTGCTTTGGGATGACCTAGAGGGGTGGGATAGGGAGGATGGGAGGGAGGCTCAAGAGGGAGGGGATATGGGGACATGTGTATGCATATGGCTGATTCGCTTTGTTGTGCAACAGAAACTAACATGGTATTTTGAAGCAATTATATTCCAATAAAGTTCTATTAAAAAAATATATATATATATATAAAATATATATATATAGTTAAAGGTGGGGATAGATAAATTCATAAAGACTAATTCACCAGTAAGATATTGCATTACCTACCAACATTCATATTAGGTTGGAAGGCCCAGAGTTAATTATTAGGCCATCTCATAGATAGCATGAATAGGCTTTGTCAGGGAGAGTTATTCCCTCCAGTTCTGGATGGACAGAAATAGAAAAGATCTGTGGTGTTGTTTTCCATGATGTTGGCTCAGGAGTCTTGCCTTTGACTGCAGTCTTAGCTGCGAGCTCTGACGAGGTGGACCACATCTCTTGTCTGATCGTTGCCGGAGCAAGGACCCAGAAGTCTTGCCCGCGTACACCTTCAACCACTGCTTACAGTTACTACCACTCCCACCACAGTTCAGCTGTTTATACGAAATACGTATTAACCTATATGGAATCATCATCTTTCCCCTAATCTTCAGCTGTTTCTGTTAATGGTACTGTTTGCTTGTATTGGTGTGAAATTTGCAAACTTCAAATGTTTTTATGTTTTTATTAAAGAAAAAAAAAAGAATACCAAAATTAAAAAAAAAAAAGGGAAGCTTGTTTTTTTTCCAACTATAAAGTAACTAAAGAAATGATTCAAGGCACTTTCTTGCATAAATATCTATTTTTATTATATTTTTGTATCTCTCAAAGGTACATTTTGATAAGCTGAATACTTTCTATAATAAAATTGATTGCTTTAATTTAGTTTGTGGATGATCTGCATTAAGTGCTTTTTATCATTATTATTATAACTTCATAGTCAGTTTAATATAGTGAGAATAGTTTTGGCTCTAACAGAAACAGAATTCTGTTCTTGGATCTGGCTTTGTATGTAACACTAAGTACGTCATTTTTCTTCCATATGTACTTCATTTACTGCAGTGTTTCTATTACATTTCAGACTTTCATATGGTCGGTAGTATCTGTAGCCTAGAAGAACAGTTAGCAAGTACACTAATTGCACTTTTGTGGTATGCTCTATTCTCCAGGCTTACTATTTATTGATTTAATTGAGGCCTTCTGCTTAATCAGAGGTTTTTATCCACATGGAACTATTTGATAAGCATGGCATAAAATGCAAGATATATGAAATGTAAACAGTGTTCATAGTATAAGGACCTATAATCAAGCCAGACCTCTAGTCATTTGAAAATAGTACAACTGCATGAGAAGTAGTTTTCTATTTGATCTTTTTTGCTATGGACATTTAAAAATGCCATCTTTATTGTAGCATCCACATGCTAATATTGATTATGATAGCTTGTCTCTTTCTTCCCCTTTTGCTGTCCTTCCCCTTCCCCTGCCATTTTGGCTCTCCCTTTATGTACATCTTATTCTGGTTCTTTCTTTTCCTTGCTGAATATCTTTCTTCTTACTTTTCTTGATTTTCTTAATTCTGACTTTCTTTTTTAGACTAATCTAAGTCAGACCATACTGAGTGTTCTGCTGAAGCAGCTGGAAATAATCTCTTAGCTTTTGCATTCTTTGGCCACCACAGTTTGGGAAATATGGATTGTATGCCTTTGTAGGCATGTTCTGTTCAGGATATTCCTGAGGTCTTGCAGGCAGTCCTTTTCTGTTCCATTTGTGGCAGATGATTGTTCTTTGAGAGAAATTATGAATTTTAGTATATGTTTTCTTCACAACCCAAAAGGTTGTATATTGTTAACAATTTTAAACAGCTACTACAGTAGACTCATCTGTGGGGGAAGAGGGAGTAAAATTTAATATAAATTAATGGGGCCATCAAGAACACCTTTTCATTCCAAATAATTTTTAGAAAAAGACATTAAATTAGCCAGTGACTTATGGAAAAATTGTTGAGCTTTATATCATGAGAACATGTGATAAAATTTTTTTATTCAGTATAGAGAAAAGAATCAGAATTAATATACCTTTTTACCTTTTATTGTTTTCTGAGAATACTTAGCTTTAGATTCCATTAGGAAGTAGAAGTTTTACACAAGTGTGAAATTACTATTTCTCAAGTAATTCCACTATAGAAATTATTAAAATTAAAAAGTACCTAGAATAGAAAGTTGAAGTGTCCTTACGTATTAATCAGTTACTGGGGTTTTTCTTTCTTTATCATTGCAGCCATTATTTTCTTCACCATTGCAGCCATTAAGCTGACATGTTACAACCTAAAGTGCTATTGTGTGTTTGTATGTGTGTGTGTGTGTGTGTTGTATTTAATTATTACTAATTGTGTAAATTCAAGTAACTTTGAGAATTTGTTACTGCCTTTCTGATATCCTTCAATATATTTGTAAACAACAATGCAGTGTTGAAACCCCAGGGCTGAAAATCACTTGGGAGAAAGATGTAGTAGTATCAGATCATGAAATTAGATAAACATACTGCTTCAATATTACTTATATATAATTAATATCACATGTTTTCATGTTGAGTGGAGTTTTTTTTCATTGCCATTTTAATTGTCTATACAGAGAACTACTTATTGGGATATAAAGGAAATAGTTAAGAAAAGCATTAACTATTTCTATTTTAAACAAATTTTTCCTTGTTCTCATTTATGGTCTTATCTTAATTTGTCTATCCCATTATTCAAAAATTTTTCCTTAAAGCTGAAGTTGCATACAGATCTACTGTATACCTCATGAATCTATTTCTTTTACAGTTAATCAGGCAGCAAAAGAAGACACCATGGTTCTGAAGATTGGCTCTGTTGCTATGGCTCCCCAGGCTGACAATCCCCTTGGCAGATCTGTCCTCAGGAAGGATATTTACCAGTAAGTTTATTTTCTTATGTTCAATCTTGCAACAATTTCATACTGCAAAGAAGTACACTGATCAATAAAACTTGCTCAGTGTGGCCTGTAGAAATACTTTTCATTCGGGATCTTTTGATATTTAAAACCAGGTTTTTCTGATTTTCTTCAGTTGTGGGTTTTTAAATTCATTCAGACAAATCAAGTATTTCTGTGAAGTGTTGATGAATAACAGAATGTAAGTACCAAGTCACCATAAAACTGAAGAAGCGCAGTTTGGAAAATTTTAGCAGACTTTAAATTTGACCAAATTTCTAATTACATGAGAAAATTAGGTCCTCTCTAGAACTACCACATCCTAATATAGTCATATTGTATCAAAATGAAGCATTTTCTTAACTTAACTGTAAGCCATTATTTGAAATGTAGGACTGTGCGTGTCATATGGATCAAAGCTGTAAAGAAAAGCAAACTTCTAAGGAGAAATTTCACAGTAAACACTTTCTGTGAAAATGCCATGCTCTGGATTTTGTCACTGACTATTTGCAAACCACACCAAGCATATATGGACAACTAAACTGGTGAACACATGTAATCAACATGATAAAAATAATATATCATTCGTACTGAAGTTGGCACTGCTGCCAGACACAAAAGTACAGTTGCAAATAATGCCAAGTGAGAAAAGTCACAGAAATACAGATGAACAAGTGTCTTATTTTTCCTGCTGGTCTGTTTTTCAGATGTTGTAGTCTCTCACTCTTATCAGAAATAAATTTCTACTGTTCTCCAATAAATGTTACTGCTGAGAAAGATTCTGATTTTTGTAATGCATTTACCACCTAGAGGATGACAGCTATTTTTACTTTAAGTGGACCTAGGTATTTTGTTTTCTCAATATTTTCTGTTATTTGTGCTGACATTTTTTGCCTTTGAATTGTATATCTTGCTTTCTTTCTTGTATTACTATTTCTGGTAGCTTATAGTATTCATCCCTTAAATAAGTTTTTATTTTGCTAACTTATGTAAAATTTAAGGATGTCAAAACTGACGTAGGCCTTAGGAATCATCTAATCCAACTTCCTTATTTTATAGATTAGGAAACTGAGGAGTCAAAAGGATAATTGTCTCTAGTCAAGTAATGACAGAGCCAAAATCACAACTCATATTTTGACTTCCTCAGTATCTAGAGAAAGGATTACAGCAGAATCCTTTCTGGGTGAAAACAATTTAATTTTCTAACATTTGGAAATTCTTTTAGATATATTTATCTTTTCTTTTCCACTTCAGAGCTAAGTAGTCCTCAAAGAGTTTCCTAATTTCCTTTTGGTGAAAGAAATATGTTTCATATTAAAAGACCCTATCACCATCAATAAAGTGAACCACTAAGATACTTCCTCTCCTCCTCTACCCTTTCCCCTTTCTGGCTCTTCAGCAGTCATTTGTGGAGATGTGGCTCTTCTATGCCCCTTTCATTGCTTCCTCCCCTTTGTCCTTCTTGAACTTTTTTTCCCTCAGTCTCTCTTCTTATTCACTTCTCTATATTTTTTCAGACCTTATTTTTCCTTCCCTTTCTATATCTTTCTTCATTGTTTACCTTTTCCCTTTTCATATTTTTTCTTTCTTTACTTTCTACCTTCTTTCCCTGTATCTCATTTCATTCCATTTCACTATTTTAATAGTTTGACTTATTTTATAGAATATAGAAATATAATGCCAAAAAATAAAGTCTAAAAATGTACATTATCTCTTTAGATCTTCAGTGCCTTACATCCTGCCTCACACAAAATACATATAAATATGTACACAAAAAGTACATAATAGCTATTTTATGTTTACAGAATAAATGCCCTTACTTTCTTTTTCTAATTGACAAAACTGAGGCACACAGAATTTTTATGTGTTTTTCCAAAAGCATATACTTATCTAATGGCAGAGCATTTCAGAATCTATTTCTTTAGAATTCTCTTCAGTTATTTTTAAATTCATATTTCTATCGTTTAGTCCCTCCCCCTGGTTATGTGATTTAGTAATTTCATTCTCCTGCTCCCTTTCCATATGTTTTTACTTCCTCTTTCTTTTAATCCGCCTTTTGTGTTTCTTCTTTCTGTCTTGTTTTTTCTAACTTCCTCAGTGTGATAAATGGCATCTATAAAAAACCCACAGCTAATATAGTTCATAGTCAGAGACTGGGTGCTTTCCCCTTAAGATCAGGAGCAAGACAAGATATCTGCTCTCACCACTTCTATTTAGCATTGTATTAGAGGTTCTAACCAGGGCAGTTGGGCAAGAAAATGAAATAAAAGGTACCCAGATGGTAAGGAAGAAATAAAACTGTGTCTTTTTGCAGATGACATGACCTTGTATATAGAATATCCTAAGGTAGCCTCTGGAAAACTTTTGGGCCAATAAACTAGTTCAGCAAGGTTGCAGGATAAAAAAATCAATATATAGTTAGCCCTTGAGCAACACAGGTTTGAACTGCATGGGTCCACTTATATGTGGATTTTTTTCAATAGTAAATACTACACAGCCCATGGTTGGTTGAATCTGTGGATACAGAACCATGGATATTGAGGGCTGACTCTAAGGGACTTGAGTATCTATGGATTTTGGTATTCCCGGTGGGTCCTGGAACCATTCCCCCACAGATACCAAGGAACGACTGTGTAAATATCAGTTCACAATAACAATAAGCAATGAACTCTTTAAAAGTGAAATTAAGAAAACAATTCCATTTATAATAGCATCAAAGAGCATTAAATACTTACAAATAAATTTACCCAAATAAATATACAACTTACACTGTAAAAACTACAAAAATTGTTGAAAGAAATTAAAGAAGATCTAAATACACAGAATTATATCCCAATTACATAGATCAGAAGACTTAGTATTGTTAGATGTCAGTACTCCTCAAAATGATCTGCAGATTCAACATAATCCACATCAAAATTCCAGCTGGCTTTGTAGAAATTGGCAAAGTTTCTATATGGAAAATTATTCATATGGAATTTCAAGGGACCCAGAATAGCCAAAACAATCTTGGAAAAGAACAAAGTTGGAGGATTCACACTTCCAGATTTCAAAATTTATGACAAAAAAACAATAATCAAGCTAGTGGAGTACTGATATGAAGGTAGACATACAGATCAATAATAGAATTGAGAGTCCAGAAATAAACCATCACATTTACTATCAACTGGTTTTTAATAAAGGAGCCAAGACAATTCAGTGGTAAAGAATAGTTTTTCAACAAATGGTACTCAGAAATCTGGATATCCACATGAAATTGGACCCTTACCTGACATTATATACAAAAATTAAGTCAAATGGATCAGAGACGTACAATTAAGAGCTAAAATTCTGAAACTTATAGAAGGAAGCATAGGAGTAAATCTTTGTGACCTCCGATTAGATAATGGTTTCTTAGAAATGACACCAAAGGCATGGGGGACAAAAGAAAAAATAGATAAAATGAACTGTATCAATATTATAAACTTTTGTGCTGCAAAGGACTCTATCAAGAAAGTGACAATCCACAGAATGGGAGAAAATATTTACAAATCACCTATCTGATAAGAGATTTATATCCAGAATAGGTAAAAAACTCTTACAACTCAATAATTGAAGGACAACCAGTTAAAAAATGTGCAAAGGATTTGAATATATATGCAAAGAAGATATAAAAATGGCTAATAAGCGCATGTAAAGGTGTTCAACCCAATTAGTCATTAGGGAAATACAAGTCAAAATGACACCCACTAGCATGGTTATAATATAAAAGGCAACAGATGTGGAGAAATTGGAACCCTCACACATTTCTAGTGGGAATGTAAAATGGTGCATCTACTGTGGAAAACTGGCAATTTCTCATAAGGTTAAACATAGAGTTACCGTATGATGCAGGAATTTAACTCCTAGTAATGTACACAAGAGAATTGAAACATATATCCATACAAAAGCATGCACACCAATGTTCATAGCAGCACTATTCATAATAGCCAAAAAGTCAAAACTACACAAAGGTTTATCAACTGATGAATGGTTAAGCATAGCGTGTTATGCCCATAAAATAGAAAATTATTCTGCCATAGAAAGGGATGAAGTATATGCTATAATATGGATCAATGTTGGAAAAATGCAAAGTGAAAGAAGCCAAACACAAAGAGCCACATATTATATGATTCTATCTATATGAAATTTCCAGAGCAGACAAATACATAGAGACAGAAAGTAGAATAGTGTTAACTAGGAGGGGAAAAAAGAATGACTGCTAATGGGTATAGGATTTCTTTTGGGGGTGATAAAAATGTTCTAGTATCAGATAGTAGTGAGGTACAATGAATGATATATAATGAGTAAAATGAGAGTATACAAAATAAAACACTGAATTGTACACCTCAAAAGGAT
This sequence comes from Balaenoptera musculus, assembly GCF_009873245.2. Lineage (NCBI taxonomy): Eukaryota > Metazoa > Chordata > Mammalia > Artiodactyla > Balaenopteridae > Balaenoptera > Balaenoptera musculus. Next base: position 37,277,379 of record NC_045801.1, on the reverse strand, counting down.
ATACTTTATGGGATGTCAGTTATATCTCAACAAAACTGATTTAAGAAAAAAAATATTACTTGATGTCACAAAAAGGTCCAGAGGAACTAAATTTCAGAGAGAAAAACACCCTTTCTAGGTAAGTGGACACTGGGTACTCTTTTTGTTTTTACACCTTTATTGGAGTATAATTGCTTTACAATGGTGTGTGAGTTTCTGCTGTATAACAAAGTGAATCAACTATATGTATATATGTATCCCCATATCTCCTCCCTCTTGCATCTCCCTCCCACCCTCCCTATCCCACCCCTCTAGGTGGTCACAAAGCACCGAGCTGATCTCCCTGTGCTACGCGGCTGTTTCCCACTAGCTATCTATTTTACATTTGACACTGGGTACTCTTTTCAGCTCTGGAATTATTTGCCTCATCTGGCTATAAGCAGAGAGATTTTGTTGTGGGAAGTAGAAATCAAGGGACATTTATCAGTCACGTAGGCTAGAGTGACATACTGGAATCTGGAGAAGCCTCAAACATACAGTCAGTCCTCTGCAGTGCTTTTTTCTGTGTGTCAAGTGTGGAAGGGGAGCTGGCAAGAAGAAATTGAGTTTCTCAAAGTTTCACATTCCTTAAAAGACAAAGCCATGCTAGATGTGCACTGTTCCGTACAGTAGACACTGACTACATGTGACTGTTCTGCTTTTGAAATGTGGTAATCCAAATTGAGATATTCTGTAAGTATAAAAGATACTGAAGATTTTGAAGAATTAAGAAGAAAATAAAATATCTCATTAATAATCTTTATATCGATTATATATTGCAGTGACCATATTTTAGATATATTGAGTTAAATATATTCTTACAACTGTTTTCCACTGTTTTTTTCAATCCTTTTATCAGTGTAACTGCCAGCAAATTTTCATTTACATAAGTGGCTCCCAATTGTGGTTTGCATTATATTTCTATTGAACAGTACAACATTGTAGGGAAAGGCCTGCAACAAACACAGGACGTCTCACCCTTGAGACGTTTGAATCCAAAGGTGAATTGGGTTTAGTTAGAGTTGCAAGCCAACCCCAACCTAGCTCAGTTCACGACTGGATGGAAATGATCCACCCCTTATCCGTGCTGCCTGGTGAGAATAGATGTGCCTTCTCTGGGAGAAAATAACATTGACTTCTGTTTCTGTAGCCTTTTTATACATGGTGTCTGATACATGATAAAAATGAAAAAAGATATCCAAAAAGCAGGAAGATTTGACCCATTATCAGGAGAAAATTTAGCTAGTAGAAAAGGCCCACAGATGACTGAGATTTGAAATTAGTAGACAGGAGTTTGAAATAATTGTTATTAATACTGTAAAGAAAAATGTTGAAAAAATTGAAGATTTCATAGGAATGAGCTCTATTTAAATTAGATCCTAAAACTGAATAATACAGTATCTGAAATTAAGGACTCATTGGATAGCTATAACTGCAGATGGACAAAGCAAAAGATAGGATTAGTGAACTTAGAGATAGCTTCAGAGAAATTATCTAAACTGAAGCACAGAGAGGGAAGAAAAAGATTAGGAAAGGAAAAAGGAGCAAGAAAGAGAACAAATGGAAAACATGTGGGGCACTGTCAAATGGTCTAACGTGTAATGAGAGTACAAGAAGTAGAAGAAAGATTGAATGGAATAAAATGAGTAATTAAAGAGATAGACCTTGAGACTTTTCTAAATTTATCAAGAGTCATTAACTAGCAGACTCAAGAAGCCTATCCTCAATACAAGCAAGATAAGTGCAAAGAAAACTACACCTAGGTACATGTTCAAATGATTGAAAATCAAAGATAGAAGATAAAGAGACTCCTCCCTGACGGGCTGAGGCAGGATGTTGAGCAAAGACAGAGAAAATGCAACAGGATCTGCATCCCCCAACACAGGTTTCAAGGCCTAAGACAGATCTCAGGAGAGATGAGATGCTTTTGTCTTTCCTGAAGTTTGAGAAAAATCTTAAATGCAGCCAGTTAAAAAAAAAAAAAGACATATTACCTTTGAAGGAAAACAGGAAGACCAAAATAACTGAACACCTTAAATTTGAAGATGAGAAAACTCCTAGTTGATGTGTGGCCATTCTTCAAATACTTGGCTTATCATGTGTCATTCCTTCTGAAGCTAAGAATAGACCTAGGACCATTAAATTTGTGGATATTATAATGACATTAATTGCAGCTCAGTGAAATAAACGTCTTTCAGATTATAAAAGTCTAATCATAAATGGGACTATTTGTTCATTAGTCATTATTTGACAAATGTTTATTGGGAGCCTACTGTGCATCAGGCACTATTCTAGATATTGAGTATAGATCAGTGAACAAGACAAAGAAAAATCCCTGGTCTTAAATTTAATGGAGGAGAGAGACAGTTATTTATAAATAAATAAAGAAAGAATCTGGTCTATTAGACTATAAGAAATGCTGTGGAGGTAGTACAGCAGGGAGGAAGATAGGAAATGGGAAGCTAGAGGTGGACAGCATGGCCCTAATCAGAGGACATCTCACCAAGAGAGCACAGGATCCTGAAGCAGGAGTGTGCCCAAGAAGCCAACGGCAGCTGAAACAGTGTGTGCCCAGGGAAAGTAGTAGGCTGTGAGGTGAGAGACACTATGGAGGAACCTCATAGACCATTGTGAGGACTTTGGCTGTTATTTTGAGTGAGATGTAGTTGTGGGGAAAATAATTTACACATGCCCAGTTTTGAAATACTGCTTCTGTTGTTTACTAAATATCTATCTACAGAAGGAAGTGAAGGGCTCACCAGCAGGGACTAAAGATAGACAAAGATAGAAAAGGGGTGAAATATATATTTAAAAACAAAGGAAGTCACAGTTCAAAAGAGCCAATGGGAGTTTGATATTGATCTCTAAAGGTTAAGGATTATTTCTATTATTTGTGTCAACTGAATGTGTTATATGAAGTTTTTTTGATTATTAAGGGGTTGATTTCTTCATCAAATGAGAAACTCTAAGAGGGTTTGAGCAGAGAAGTGGCATGATTCAATTTATATTTGAACACATAATTCAGGCCAATATGTGAAGAATAGACTGTAGGCAGGGAAGGGCAAGGACTTGTGACTACTGCAATAATCTTGGCAGGAGATGATGGTGGTTTGGCCCACGGTTGTGGCTGTGGAGGTGGTGAGAAGTGGTCAGATTTTGGAGGTGTTTTAGAGGTAGAGCCAAGAGAATTTGCAGATGGATTGCACATGGGGTTTGAGATGAAGGAGATAAGGATAATTCAGTTGTGTGGCATAAGCAACTAGAAGGATGACATTAACCGAGGGAAGGAAAGACTGTGGGAGGATTTAGTTTGGGGGATGGGCAGGCGGAGTTCAGGAGTTTATTTTTGAAAATGTTGACTGTCTCAGGAGGTACTGAGCTACCCATTGCTGATGTAGCAAAGGCTGATCAACTACATGGAAGGCTTAGAGAGGGTTATGATTTATGTTGAATTAGACTAGTGCTTCTTAAATTTAATGTGCATATAGATCACCTGGAGATCTTTTTAAAATGCAGGTTTTGACTTGGGAGGTATGGAATGAGGCCTGAAATTCCACATTTCTACCAAGAGTGATTGGGTATGACACTGATACTGGATCATACCGATGTTCTGCTTCAAGGACCACACCTTGTGTAGCATAATTAGATCAATGGTTTACAAGTTTTGAACAAAGAGGATTTTTTTTAAAATACATTTTTTTTAAAAGAATTTTATTTATTTATTTATTTATTTATTTATTTATTTATTTATTTATGGCTGTGTTGGGTCTTCGTTTCTGTGCAAGGGCTTTCTCTAATTGCGGCAAGTGGGGGCCACTCTTCATCGCGGTGCGTGGGCCTCTCACTGTCGCGGCCTCTCTTGTTGCGGAGCACAGGCTCCAGACGCGCAGGCTCAGTAGTTGTGGCTCACGGGCCTAGTTGCTCCGCGGCATGTGGGATCTTCCCAGACCAGGGCTCGAACCCGTGTCCCCTGCATTGGCAGGCAGATTCTCAACCACTGCGCCACCAGGGAAGCCCCAAAAATACATTTTTAATAAATGTTAATAATTTTAATGCTAAAAACTCAAGCATTATGAAAGGCTCTACCACAAAAAGTGAGTATCCTTCACTCCCATGCTTTCCCACCCACTCCATAACAAAATCACTCAGTGGAGTGTTTTTTTAACTTCATAATTTTTACAAACTTTCAGTTGATAGTTGTTACTTTTAGAATCTTTGACTCAGGAAATGTAAAATAATAAAACTTTTATTAAGTTACTAACACCTTATATGAATTCATACTTTATTCTTCTTCTAAAAAAAATCTGATCCACTGGAGAACAACAGAACATATATAACATATTTATTCAGTGTTCATGCCCAGCTGTATATAGTCATGAGCTCCTTTCTTAACTATCTATGCTCTTTACCTGCTTCCTGCTTGCCTACTGATCTAACTATCTTACATCTGCTTGTTCCTGGACAAGACAATCTCCCAGTTGACTTTCAACTCAATCTGAGATGTTCCTATTCTATGATGTGTTCAACCATTTCCCTGACTTATACCGAAGTTCTGAAGCACAGACAGTCTGGCCTAATATTAAGATTTTTCCTTTATCTTGCAAAACCTCTTTTCCTGAGAGATGATTTAGGGTCTTGTCTCAAGCTAAAAGAGAAGCAGGAAAAACAGTTAAGGATAAACGATTATAAAGGCAGACTTTTTAAAAAGTTACCTATGCTAGACTGATTTAAGGAAATTACAATAATATAGGGATTATAAAGAAGTATAATTAAAATGTTTAAATGTGTTTGTAACTTAAACATATTAAGAATTTAATAAATTTGCTTATTCTTTTCTTATATAAATGGATTATATATTGTTTAGAAACTTTATGTTCTACAAATTCTGGTACATTATCTGCAGCTCATTAATTATAGTGTTTACGATTGTTTATTAAAAAATGGAAATAGGTCTCAGTCAGGATCTTAACCATTTTATAGGATAACTGCTATAAGAAAAATTACATTGGATTTATATTATTTCTCTTCCTAAGCCTTTTCTAAAAATTTCTTTGACTGTGATCCTGAATTCTATCTGTAAGTAGTTGACTTGGTTTTTGTTTTAAATAATTTTTCAAAAATAGCTTTCCATATGAGAAATAGAATAAATAGCCCTATATCAGTCATTAGGACAGTAGGTATCTTTGAGCCATTTATGCCATTCCATTACATGTCTGCATGCATTAATTCATTCATTACCTTAATTCATTTATTTATTAAATATACATTGATTAATTATTTCAGTTATTTAACAGATATTTATTGAGTGCCGACAATGTATTTGATGCCAACGATAGATATTTTTTACTAGAACTCATGGTACCTCCCTCCATGGAACTTAAAACCTCAACCACATCATTTGAGTCAGTGAAATTACATTGTGAAGCTCTGCTAGATTTGATAACATTAATAATTTAATAATTTTACTTTGTCTATAACACCTCCCACAATGCCTAGATTGATGAAATAAGCAAAATCAGAAGTTATGAACTTGTGCCCTAAACTTTTTTTCATGGTCCCATTTTTTTTTTTTTAAAGATTTATTTATTTTTATTGATTGATTGATTGATTGCTATGTTGGGTCTTCGTTTCTGTGCTAGGGCTTTCTCTAGTTACGGTGAGCGGGGGCCACTCTTCATCGCGGTGCGCGGGCCTCTCACTATCGCGGTCTCTCTTGTTGGCGGAGCACAGGCTCCAGACGCGCAGGCTCAGTAGCTGTGGCTCACGGGCCTAGTTGCTCCGCGGCATGTGGGATCCTCCCAAACCAGGGCTTGAACCCGTGTCCCCTGCATTAGCAGGCAGACTCCCAACCACTGCACCACCAGGGAAGCCCCATGGTCCCATTTTTATTGTAAGTGTCCTTATAGCATTCTGTCCTGCATCTTTTGAAAATTATTATGCGAGGAAAGAATGATTCCAGAAGTTCCATCTAGTTTTGTAGTTTTCACAGGAAGGAATAGAGAAAAGTGTTCTTTAATTCTGTTCAAATTTTTTTCTTTTTAAAAGTAGCCAAGGGAATAGAAATGTTAACGTTAATTATTCATGAGGCTATATAAGTAAAATATATCACTTTTTCAGTACATTTTAAGTACCTTTAAAAAAATTTTTTGGATTCCAAGTTTTAAAAAAATATTGTTTACAGTTTAGTTTATCATTATTCAGTCATCTTGTTATCAAATTAAAATATGAAAAGTTAAAATACGAATAAAAAATAATTTACAAGTCAATTGGTAGAATGACTTTTTAAATATCAAATCTACCTTTATTTTAATCTATTAATAAACCAGTATTATTAAAATTTTTTAAATAAAAGTGTAATATAGTGTTTATTTTAAAAAAATAAATAATCAAAGTATGTGTGCATAGAAAATGGAATTCCAAGGCTTACTCTGAGTGCTGATTGCTCCCTTACTTTATTGCCATTGTTAATAGTTAGGTTGACACTCTTTTAGACCATTTGTGTGTGTGTGTGTATGTGTGTTGTGTGTGTGACTGTCTCTGTCTTAAATAATGGGATTGTGCTCGACATATTGCTCTGCAACTTGGATTTGTTTTAAACTCAAGTAATATTTTGTGGACATCCTTCAGTGTCATCATATTCAGAAATATTTGCCTGTTTTTGAACTAACTGTTTAAGACGGCATAGATCAGAAGACTCTTTAAAGACTACTTTTTTATCTCTAACCAACAGAATATTCTCCATTATTAAAAAGCTTCGTGAAAACTTAACTTTTGTAGAACATATTGTGACCAAGACTTCAGAACATTATTATACCTGAGAAAATGTGAAAGGAGTTTCCTTCAGTGAAATAGCTACTAGGGTGGGAACAAATAGATCAGTAACAATAGGAAACTGAAATTATTATAGCTCAAGTGTTGTCTGTTACCATTTGAATTGCAAAGGCCAAGTGATTCACAGTTCAACACTGCTGTATGAATTAAAATGTTGTAGGCTTTTTTGGCTTTAACATACCACATATTTGATGATGGCAGCTCTGTTTAACATCTGTCATAGTGCTCAATTTTTAACATGGTAGAATCCCTGTCTTATAACCCAACGTGCATCTTCCTCCATGATCTGACCTCAAGCTGGATTTCAAATCTTACCACTAATTGTTTTCTTACATAAGACACTTGTTCAAGTTAAGTATTTTATTTACCCCAGTAATGCTTAGTAAGTCCTTTTCTATGGCCCTTGTTTATGTATGAATTTTCAACTTTCTTGAAATAAAGCTTTCTTCCAGCTTAGCCTTTCAAAGAGTTTTTGTTATAAAATCTTTACATTGGTGCAGTTATGGATTCTTTAAAACTCTTTTCCTTTGGTGTTCAGCATTGTTAGTTAAATTTTTTTTAAGAATCACATCTGTCTTTTAATGTGTCACTTAACTCATGCTCTCTTTTTAAAACGTTTCATAATCAGTTCACTTAGAAGTAATGTCTCATTTCTCTGGCCTTCTATACTAGTGTCTGACCTACACTTCTATAATTGTAATATAATAGTAGCAGCAGCAGAAGTAGTAGTGGTAGCAGCAGTAATAGCTAACATCTATTGTGTGTTTTCTTTGTGTCAGGGATTCTGCTTGATGCTTTCAATGCAATGCCTATGAATCGCAATAACTTTAAGAGTCAGGTATTAGGATTATCTGTATTTTAAAGACAAAAAACTGAATCTGTAGACATTAAATAATTTCTCATGGGTCACACATAAAATAAGGAACAGAACCAATTCCCATTGCCCATGCTCTTTACCACTACATGCTGCCTGTAACTGAATTTAAGACAGACTGGCTTTAATTTAACTAACTCTAGTTAACCAGTATGAGTTTGAAACTTAATTTTTTTGAAATTTCACATTCATACTCCATTAAATTTTATTACTGTTTAGATGCTATAGTTTTTTTCTAACAACTTTCTCGTTAACAGTAACCTGAAAAAAACTATTAGGTACCAAGTTTAGTACATTTTTAATGCATTTTCCTTAGGTTCTGGAAAATATTCTAAGCTAAGATGGACTTAATATTATAGATATTATAGCCATAATTTATGGTAAAAACTCTTATAACCCTAGTGTTTGAGGTCTTCAGTCCTTGAGGATACTTGAAAATTAAAAGAATTTTCATTAGGTTGTACTTAATACTGCATTAGATCTACAGAAAATAGCTCCCCATTTGCATACCTAGCTAATGATTTTGATCATCATCAAGCTTTTTCTCACATCTGTTATAAGGTCTGAAGTGGGTCATGACCAGATATAAATATTAACATAGATTTGCTGATTAATGAACTCAATATACTTTTATGATTTTTATTTCATAAGAGACATCTTTCTCTTTTTACCTCAGTATAATTTAGTTATTACTCTAGTTCTATCTCAGAGTTATGAAAGAAAAAGAGATGTTAAAATTCTCTTTTCTTTGTTATAATTCTCTCTTCTTCCCAGAGTATTCTTACATATCATTTTTCTCTAAATTGTGTTGAAGAAAATACTGATTTTATTTTTTAAAAACAACTACGTACTATCTGTTCACATGTATTTTTCTACACCAAAATTATATCAAGTTGAATATGTATGTTATGAAGGTTTCTACTAACTTGGGCTTTTTCTCTCTAATCCTATGCAATTGAGAAATACTATATTTAAGCTACGTATTTGAAAATAGGGCTTACAGAATTAGATGCACAAATTTGGAAGCCATTTAAGATTACATGTTGTCTCCCTATATCATTGCTCTTTCACATGGTCTAAAAATTCACAGTCTTTTAATACCTATACTAAAAGATTTAAAAAATAAACTAGTGATTGTAACAATAAAATTTAGTTTATACTTCTTTCCAAAATATTATGTTTGTTAAAAGAATTTTAAAATGTTAAAAACAGAACTTTTTGCTTTTGTAGTATTTTTAATTACAAAGTTTCTTAACTTTCATCTTTTACTTGAGGAAACTATATCCTTCTTTTAATTGGACGTTTGTGAACTTCTGCCTATAGCTTTTGGTTCATGCCTTAAATATTTGTGGGTCTTCTGATGTCCCTTATGGGATTTTATCTGTGACTAATTTATCCCATAGCTCTTTAAAAACTTTGTCAGTTGTTGAATTTTTAGCCATTTCTTTTTTGTAGACATTTGCTAATCCTTTTTAGTGCTTTCAGTACTTAATAGATTTGAATCTAGTATTGGGTTTCAGCTTTTCTCCATAGAGAATTTCATTCTCTTAAAAATTGTCGGGCTTCCCTGGTGGCGCAGTGGTTGAGAGTCCGCCTGCCGATGCAGGGGACACGGGTTCGAGTCCTGGTCTGGGAGGATCCCACGTGCCGCGGAGCAGCTGGGCCCGTGAGCCACAATTGCTGAGCTTGCGCGTCTGGAGCCTGTGCTCCGCAAAGAGAGAGGCCGCAATAGTGAGAGGTCCGCGCACCGCGATGAGGAGTGGCCCCCACTTGCCACAACTAGAGAAAGCCCTCGCAGAGAAACGAAGACCCAACACAGCCATAAATAAAATAAATAAATAAATAAACAAATAAAAAAGGCAAAAAAAAAAAAAAAAAAAAAAAAATTGTCCACAAGCATTATATGAAAATTCCATGGTAACTTTGGCAAACTTTTTAGACATCTGTTATAAATGAGGCTTCTGACAGGTGTACCCTATCTGTAGGAGTTTAATTCATGGAATTTTACCTTTAAAGAAATATAAAAGTTAGGGGAGCTGATTCATTTTTACTCTTAGAAGACTTGCATTAGTAGAGTTCTTCCAGCAGTATATACACAATTTGTTTTCTGTCTCTTTATTGCTTTTTTATGGGCAACTTTTGCAACAGTGGTTCCTCTCAGTTTCTCACTGTGAACCTGATGTGACACCATCAACACAGGAAGAATGGAAAATCATGCTTTGTTCTTATCTAGTTGATGGGAAATTTTAACTTTCATTATAAAAATTAACTTCATGAGTAATATTTCAGAAGCATAAATGTTCAACACAAAAAAATGCACGTTTCCTAAATGGAAGCTTTACTGGAAGCTTGTTAAACTAAGCAGAATTTTTTTTTTTACTACTATAAAATGTCTTTTAATTTTTTATTGACTTTGATGTATAATCACTGTGCTAAGATTTTTTTAAATCATAGTTTACTAAAAATCAAGAATCAAGTATCTCGTTAAAGGTTTTAAATAAATAGACCTTGATGCAATCCAAGATGGCAACACAATTCTTTCATACATTAAAACATTAACAATATCATTTTGTAATTTTTAACCTTCTTATGGTTGTCCTGACTTCTCAAAGGGTTAATATTCCCAGTATGAACTAACATTAAATTGATGTGACCAGGAAATTCATGGTTGAGATTAACTTAATTTTTAAATTTTATTTTACATGTGTACTTCAACAATTTACGTAGGCCCAAACAATTGACAATTGAAGCATATGACCTACAGAAATTCATAGATGAGACTAACATCCTTTAGATGAGCTTAACATCATTAACAGTTGTGCAGTATGCTTTGAAAAATTATTTTTATTTCAAAACAGGAAAATTATTCTTTTCTGGAAATAGTAATATGACCTTTCTTTATTCCTGATGAATGTGCAGCTCAAGATATGGTATTGTTCCTCTATGTGTCTTTACAGTTTCTCATAAAACCTAGCTTATCATCTGCTTTAACACTGAGTTGTAGTTCCCAGATACATTGTAAAGATTAAATTCTACAAATCTCTACAAAACTACGCCCTCTCCCTCCCAACCATTAATTTCTTCCTAATTTTCTTTCTATATAAATGTTCTCAAAATAACCATTGTGTTGGTTTTTGGCAAGGCATGTTTCATATCTAGTGACGTTATGTCCCTAATCCTGTAATGCGTAGTGTTGGTTTCAAATAACTCCCTTTTAGCAAATCAAAGAGATTGGGATAGTAGGTATTTAGAGTAACTTGCCTAAAAGCTTTGTTTGAAAATACTGTTGGCAGACTTTTAGTCCCTGTTGTGTTCTTCAGTTGATCTAGTGTGAAGGCTTTGGATTTATGTTTGGCCTTCACCAAAGTAACTGCGTCTTTTGTGGCTTCCTGTAGCAGGATGTAGGTTTCTATGAATGTGTTTCTATTTGCCGCCAAAATCTACCTCAATATTGGTGTTGAAAATGACTATAAGTTCTACTGTCATAAATTTTAGAATGTTATATTAAATGTATTAACTCTTTTATTGATATTTTTGATGCTTTCCTCTAGAAATTCTTGTTGGAAAAAAGCTACAGAATAATAGAATTTGTTTGGATTTACATCCTAACAATTTTTTATCGTGAACTTGGAAAATCTATCTTATACTTATTTTAGATACATTCTGGCTATATAAAGTATGCTGGATATGTAATATCTTATTATATGCATTCCTGATTGTGTGTTCTCAATGAGGCACTAACATCATGTGAAATTATTACCTAAACGCTTCTGGGCTTAAATTCACCTGAGAGAAAGCATTGTGTACCTTCCAGATACATCTTCAGAGTTTCTGGAATATGATGACTGTTCACCAGAACCACTGACATACAAGACAGCTCTTTAAAAAAAAGTAAAACATTGTGCTACTAAGTGTCTGATGTAACGTAAGAATTACATTTTTTCCTCATTAATAACAAAGATTGAATCTTGTAAATAAAGAGTAGCCTGCATGTTTATTCTTATAGTTATTCATATAATGTACCATGCTCAACGTTCTAAAAGGATTAAACAGGAGAGATAGATGATTGATTGATAAAAAAATCTTTGACCAGCTTTGAGTTTAAGAAACTTGTAAATGTGAGTTGCAGTGTCCGCTTTGTAACTGCAATTTGAGGAAGACCCATTTTACCCTTGTTAATTAGTGGCTGTTTTCAGCCAAGCCCTTCTTATCCCCTCCACAAATATAGACGCTAATTAGAAAGCAAGGTAGGAAGCAAGCATCTATGCATTCATTTAATATGTAAGACTAATAATAAAGTACCTCTACACATTGTGTAAGAGCACTTGCTAACCACTAATGAGATGCTACTACACCAAAATCCTTGTAATTTTTTTTTAAAATTTATTTATTTTTATTTATTTTTATGGCTGTGTTGGGTCTTCGTTTCTGTGCGAGGGCTTTCTCTAGTTGTGGCAAGCGGGGGCCACTCTTCATTGCAGTGTGCGGGCCTCTCACTATCGTGGTCTCTCTTGTTGCGGAGCACAGCCCCCAGACGCACAGGCTCAGTAATTGTGGCTCACGGGCCCAGTTGCTCCGCGGCATGTGGGATCTTCCCAGACCAGGGCTCGAACCCGTGTCCCCTGCACTGGCAGGCAGATTCTCAACCACTGCGCCACCAGGGAAGCCCTAAAATCCTTGTAATTTTTATAGGAGATAAAGGAAATTATTATTTTCTAAAGTACCAATTTAAACAATAGCTATTAATAAATATACTTATCTTTACTTATTATTTTATTATGTGTCCACTAGGTCACTGCCCTGAAATAAACTATAATTCTAACTGTTTTATATAGTAGAAATACTTATTGGCTGTTTGGAATCTGTGCATCCTCTGTTCTGAAGAAAGGTATTTCCTCAATCTGAAATACTTTTCTTGCCCGTCGTTTCTAGCATTGATCTGTGAACAAAAACTTTCCTGAAAATCATTCCACATTGACAAAGGTAATGAAAAATACAAATGTGATTGCAAAAATAGATAAAAAATAAATCAGCACAAAGCTAATTTTTTACTGGTCTGAACTTTTTTTTTCATATCTATTTTTTATTGAGTTATAACTAACATTCAGGAAAGTGCATTAATTATTTGTATAAAGCACGATGAACTTTTATATATATATATATATGTAGCCATGTTACAACCACCCAACACCCCAGAAACTTTCCTCATTCCCACCCTATCCAGTACCCTGAGCTCTGAAGATAACCACTATTCTTACCTCTATAGCCATAGATTAGTTTTGACATAAGTAAATGTTAAAATGAATTTTTAAGTTGTGACAACTTTTTTCTCAACATAATTTATCATCTATAAGTCTACTTGACATAGTCAAGTCAATGTCAAATCATACAATTCAAGATATTAATGATTTTGATCAAAATTAAGAAGCAATTTTTAACTTCAGTTAGTCATACCTTAATATCAAATTGTATATTCATCCACTATGATATTTTCCATGTAAATCACTAATGAATATAAGGAAAAAATAAAGGTGCCATGAATGAATATTAAATTTTTTATTAATAAACATCTCTATTCATCAAATTCTGATGAAGGATATACCTTAATAACTCTGGTTATAATTGAGCTTTTGAACCAATTGCTATGAGTTTTATTTATTACCACAGTTATTTAGTGCAAATTGTCATATGCATATGTCTGTGGCATTTGTACATTATATAGTATATTGCTTTTCAAAAGGAAGTAACTATTTGTATTCCAGGACTCTGTTGTTCTCTAACTGAATTGACTGTCGTCCAGGTATGGGTTTGATAAACTGACACAACAGTGAAAAGAATCCCTGTCCCATGTCAGCTTATCAAACACACTGTGGACAGCATGTCTTTGGCATTTCCAGTTAAGTTCTGAATAGAAGTCACGAAGCTCATGTTCAGTGAAGCACAACCTCAGTATTTCCAGGTGATTTTAAATAACACCTGATAAAACTGAGGTATAGTCCCACTAAACTTTAAGAACTATCCAAAAACTAGGGAAAAGAATAATATGCATAGTTACAGAATTACAATGTCATTGGTTCAGTTTGGTGACGGAATGGATATTAATGAAATATACAGTAATTACTAATATCCTGTCATTCTGGTAAACAGCATTACGTTATGCTGTAAACATATTCATGATGTAGAATAAAACAATAAAATCAAATGCTTTTTTTCTATCCTAGTTCATACCACAACAGATATCCTCCTGGGAAAGTTATCCTTCAGTCTGAGTTGGTCACTAATTTTTTCCAACTTCATAGTCTTCATTTTGAATAGTGTAACTGAATCATTTGTACATTTTCCAATTAAGTGTAGGCATATTAAAAAGATATTCTTTTAAAATTTATTCTTAGTGTCATAAATATATTCTGGTGACAATCTAACTTATAAGGTGATATAAGTCAAAACATGTTTACTTATATAATATTTAACTTTATTTACATATATCTATAATAAAATAGTCAAATCTGTAACATTTATGAGTCAACTTGCCTGATATTATATCATATAAAATGTGAAAACCTATTTTTACAGGTTTATTTTCTATGCTTTTAACCCTTCAGAGAAGAAATTACATTATGCAGTTACAGTACCTCATCAGTGGAGCTCCATTTCTGTGCTGCAAGTAGAAATGTAGTGCAACAGTGCTGAGCAGAAGTTGCTCTTCTCTTTGGAGAAAATTGCAGTATCCAAGAGCTTTTTTAACAAGGGACTACTTTTAAATGTGTATGGTCACCTTAAAGGATATGTAGAGCATTTCCTGCCAGTAGGATTAGAGGAAGGAAGCACCAGGCCAAAATGTTTGATGTGTTATGTACTGTAATTCCTTTCATGTGTTCGGTGGCTTTTATATGTTGATCAATGTTCTGCTACCAATTGTGACCTTAGTGTGGTCCAGGTCATTAAAGTTCGACCTTCCTTAGTGTATAGGGTCATTAACTGTACCTAGCAGCATTATTATAATTAAGCATGCTGTTTTCTTTTGAATAACCACCTCTCATTTTCATTAAAATATTTATTTTTCATAATTGGATAATCCTCCTAGAGACTGATTTTCATGAAAGAGATGATTCAGTGTTAGAGCATTTTCTTCCCGTAGTTTCCTATGAGCATATAAAGTTCAAGATGGAAACTAGCTTTTTTTTTTAATTTTAAAAATTCTTTTTTTTCTTCCGGTTTTATTGAGACATAATTTGACATACAGCACTATGTAAGTTTAAGGTATACAGCATAATGATTTGACCTACACACATCATGAAGTGATTACACAATAAATGTAGTGACCATACATAATTTCATATAGATACAAAATAAAAGAAAAAAAATTTTTTTCCTTGTGGTGAGAACTCTCAGGATTTACTCTCTCAACAACTTTCATATGTAACATACAGCAGTGTTCACTATATTAACCATGTTGAACATTATATCTAGTTTTATAGTGTAGTTTTCCTGGGTGTGTGTCTTACAGGCAGTAAAAATAAGTATTGACAAAATAGCTATCAGTAATATTACATACCTTTAATGAAACAAAGTTGATGATTACACATGTTCTTTACCTTTCTAAGATCACATATTCAAAAGCAGTTGAGTGCTAATCGGCTGTAGATTTAGGCTGTGTTTTAAACATAAATGAGCGACAGGGGCTAATTAATATAGTATAATGGCAAAGATTTGATAACAATCTAAGTGCTCAACTGTAGAGGAGTGGTTAATAGAATAATGATATATCCATGCAGTGAAATTATAAGTAACCATCACAAAGGATGGTATGGTTGCCTATTTATTAACATGAAATGTAGTTTACATATTTGTTAAGTGAACAAAACTGTTTTAAAAACTGCATGTGTAGTATGATCTTATCTATGTACATGTTTACATGTGAATGGAAAATAGCCTGGATGGTTACACACCAAATTGTCAAAGGTAGTTACCTGTGATTATTGGTATATGAGAAATTGTTTTTCTTGTTCTTATTTATGGATATTTTCCAGATGTTTTTAGACTAATTTACACTGTAATTGCAGTTTTAAAAAGTAGAAAAAAATGGCAGTTTTATATCCATTATATCTTTAAATCTTAAGATATCGTTTTATATTTTTAGGGTTTTTTCTGTTCACTCAGTATAAAATATATGAAAATAGGTAATGGATTGGCCAAAAAGTTCGTTCGGGATTTGGCCAACCCAGTATTTTATTCTTTCATATTCATCCTCTCTATAACCTTTATATTTGCTTTTTGGATATTTTAAACTTTATTTTTAGTATGATATCATTAGCTCACCCATTCATCATTTAGCACTCAACAGTGGTAATTCTAAAGAAATACGTGCTCTATTCTGGTGTGTGTGTGTGTTGAGGGTTATTTTGTTTACTTATCTGAGGAACCAGTTTAATCTTTTCCTTTCATATGAGCATCCAAATATTTTCAGTATTTGTCTTTTCTCTCTCAGTGCTGGTGCTGGATGTATCATTAGTACACTAATTTGACTAAGAGTACAGGCATGTACTAGGTGCCAACCAGGTATTTCTATAATATAGAAATAATAAAGATGTTCTTCTTCTTTACATAATAAATCAGTTTTATTATGTCATTTATTTATTTTCTCAAAAATCTTTGTGAATGCTTACCATTTACTAGCTATTTGCTAGATGTTGGGCTACACTATATACAAAAAATGTAATAAAATATACACAGTCTTTACCTTCATGGAACCTTCATGGAACATAGTTCAATCATCTTTATGCTTAAAGTATATCAATTGACTGATTTTTTTCAAACGCCTTTTTCTCTTGATAAAGAAATATATGGTACATTTAAAATATAAAGGCAGAACTCACTTAAATTTTAATATTCTTAGTATATAAAATACAGTGTATTTGTATTTATCTTGTAAGGAATGTTTCACTAGTTTTGTAAGTTAAAGTTATTGTCATTGTGACTTAGTCATTTTCGGGCCCTGGCTTATGATGTTAATATTCAAGATCAAAATAATCCTGATTAAATTTTAAGCGTAATAGTGTACAAAATAAAAAAAAATTTAAGTAAGACCTTTCACCAATAATTTGTAATTAATTACTCACTCAGCTGGCCTTTTAAAAAAAGATGCAGTAGTTTTGTGCACATTCTTCTGTATTTTTTGCAGTATGTTAAGATAATGATATACATCATGTATAATTCAAAAACATGTTAATGTTGAATGAGAATTCTGTATTTTAATATCAATGTGAGTTTATTAATTCATACAAAATATGAATAGCAGATTATGTGAATATTTGGGAAAGGGAGTATTTATACATAATAAAATAAAACTGAGGGCTTCCCTGGTGGTGCAGTGGTTGAAAGTCTGCCTGCCGATGCAGGGGACACAGGTTCGAGCCCTGGTCTGGGAAGATCCCAAATGCCGCGGAGCAACTGGGCCCGTGTGCCACAACTACTGAGCCTGCGCGTCTGGAGTCTGTGCTCCGCAACAAGAGAGGCCGCGACGGTGAGAGGCCTGCGCACCGCGATGAAGAGTGGCCCCCGCTTGCCACAACTAGAGAAAGCCCTCGCACAGAAACGACGACCCAACACAGCCAAAAATAAATAAATAAATAAATAAATTTATAAAAAAAAAATAAAACTGACATAATGAATGTAGTAGGCAATTGTTAGATAAATTATTGATAGAAAAGATGCTTAGAAGTAAGTATCATAATGCCTCCTCTTTTTGGAAGCAGCTACTCTTAGTGAAGGTATATTCTGTTTCTTCTTTTTGGTACTCTAAAGCAGAAAACACATTTCTCTCTATAAACAGTTATATATAAACAGTTATATATTAAAGGAATACTTTACGGTGTTCACATTAAGAAAAGAGATTTAAAATTCATCACCAGCTAGGTTCGGAGTCATTTTTGTAGCATCTCTTTAAGAGCTGTTTAACCTCATTATTTCTCAGTTCCTAAATTTTATTTTGAATGCTTGTGCTTCAACACACATGCTAAGGTGTGAAAAATATCCTTTTTTTCCACCACTTTCATGTCTCAGTTTTATTGGTAAAATATTTCCTAGCTCTTACCCCACTTCTGACCATGTCTTTTTCAGAACTAAAATTTTGAATTTGAAGAATTCATAGGTAAAATGAAATTTCATCTTATCTAAATCAGTTTCTTTTGTATTCCCTTTGAAAGATACCAAACTTTTTTTTATATTTATTTTGTAACCAAAATCTAAAAGCTACATAATTGTTCTCTGAATTTTTACTGTGGTCTTGAGTCCCTATTTTGAGTAACTGTACTTTCATGTTTTATATGTTTGTCTTTGCTGTTGCTCAACATTTTCTTTTCAATTACAAGGTTATTTTCTTAAAATGTCATGGTATAGAGGCATAGATACTAAAGGTTAAATTTTTTTGTGGTTATTATTCTGTTTATAAAAACTGTCAAATGTGCATTGTTAGATTGTTCATATGTTGCCTTAATTTTCCCTTTTCCTTTTCTGAATTAATTATAGCTTAGAAAATGTCCAAGGGTAATGTATTTAGAAACTATACTGTAGAGTAATATTATTTATCATATTTTAAGATTATAAAAGAAAATTGCTCTCTGGTATCAATTCAAGCTTATATAAAATGTATTCTTAATCAGTATAACTTAAATATTTTGGTCAGATAGTTCATATTTTGCTGACTAAAGTCAACACTGTGTTATTATGACATGATACTTAATCAACCAAAATCAATCAGTTTTTGTATTTCTTGCCATGTTAAGAAATTGATGCTCAAAGTAAATAAAAATATCTCTATACTTTAGAGAATAAGATAGGGCAAAATATTTTTATGTTCTTATTTTCCTGAAGAAAAAAAAAATCTTCATATTAGGAATGGCATGATAGTGTTTCCCTTCCTGAGTGAAATAGGTAGTGATTTATTTTCAGATTCATTATACTGAATGCAGGGATAAAATACTACATGTGGAATTCTAGTAATATATAATGTTTTAAATTTTTTAATTATTTCTGTTTAAATTAAATCTAGATAGTGTTCAATCCTAGAGTTAATGGAGATCTTTCTAGAATCTCATCTCATGAGATTAAGTTTCTGTAAGGGAAAATTTTTGAAAAGAAAATTCTAATCCCAAACCTTGGAAAGCAACTAGCACATGCCTTGACGGTATGTACATTTATTTAACAGAGATGTCCTCAGAATTTTCTTGTTGTAGCATTGCTGTTTTACGATCATGTAGTGTCCTAATTATATTTGTGTAATTAATCACATTTTGATTATACATGGTAAGTTAGGGAGATTTTCTCATAGAGAAATCTTTTGGTGCTATGATAACCAGAGGGAATCTCCATGGAAGAGTTAGAAATAGGTGAGACCCTTGAGGGATATGTTGAATTATAGCAAATATGCCAGGTAGAAGGAAATAAGGGGTCAAAGAAGAGAAACAGGTACATTTAGAGACCTGAGCAGGCTTCTTTCTGTATCAGAGGATTGGTTTCAGGGGCATAATGAGAGAGAGGTGGGGAAAAGTAATTGAGGTCAGACTGTGGAAGCTTTGAATTTCTGGTTAAAGATTTGTGCTTCATTGCCCTCGTGAATTGGGGAGGTCCTGAGTATTTTTGATCAGGTTTGTACTATATTTGGACGATTAAACACAGTGCCAAGGACATAATAGATACTTAAAGAGCACAAATTCTGGTACCTGACTGCCTGGATTCAAGTCTCAGCTTTTCCACTCACTAGCCAACTGTCCTTGACCAACATAAGGTACTCTGGATTCAAGTCTCAGCTTTTCCACTCACTAGCCAACTGTCCTTGACCAACATAAGGTACTTAACTGCCTCAATTTCCTTTCTGTAATGTAGGAATACTACTACTTACCTCTTAGGTTGTTCTGAGGATTATATAAATTAATGCATGCAAAACATTTAGAATTTGACTGGCATATAGTAAGTATTCAGAAATATTTACTGAATACTTATTTGTATTTGCTGTCAAAATTTTTATAATTGATGAGTATTTTTGAAGTAATTACTTAATCTGTCTGTACTGTTTTGATTAAATTGCAGAAAGGATTCCACCTCTAGTCCTTGCTTATGCAAGATTAAATGAGTATCACTGACAAACTAAGAAATTGTAATTTTTTGTGTGCCACATAAAAACACATCCCACCTAATCCTGCCTACCCAAGGAGGAGTTTTTGTCAGTGTAAAATTCCCAGATAATTTTCAGTTTGTAGTTTTATGCCCTACTTAATATTAGCTATTATTTTCATAGCATTTTATAGTTTAAAGAGTACTTTCACATATTTTACCTTGTTTAATTTTCATTGCAGCCCAGGGCACTTCTTAGCACTGTTAATCACGTTTTGCAGTGGAGAAAAACGAAGCTCAGTGTTGCCCAAGTTCACACGGCTAGCTTGAGCTCTTTAACTCCACTACATTGTAATTCTTCTTGGCCTTTTTATTGAAATAGCTACATCAGAACAATATAGAGAATAAGAAAATGTATTCTACACCCACCACTTCTGTTCTACAACTTGCTTTTTTAACTCTACCTTATACATATTAGACTCATCACTTGGATGTTCATAATCTCATTCATAGTCCGTTGCATGGATGTGCCAGGTTGTTTATCTTTCCTTCTACTAATGGACATTTACATTTTTTATCTTTCTCTATCACATATAGTATTAAAATGAATATTCTTCAGCATTCTCCTTGTACACATATAGTAGTTTCTCTAGAGCAGTGCCTTATAAAAGACCTTTCTTCAGTGGTGGAAGTGTTCTATGTCTGCCCTGTCCAGTACAGTAGCCACTGGACAGATGTGGCTGTTGAGCCCCTAAACTGTGATTACTGTGACTAAGGAACTAAATTTTAAAAATTGTATTGAATTTTAATTAACCTAAATTTCAGTAGACACATGCAGCTAGGGCTGTTGTACTGGACAGTATGGCTCTAGGTTATATAGATAGGAGCGAAATCATGTCATAGGTTATGCACAGCTTCAGTGCTGCTGGACATCACCAAATTGTTTTCCAAAGTGATTGTATCAGATTTACATTCCCAGTGGCTGAGTGTGAGAGT
This sequence comes from Balaenoptera musculus, assembly GCF_009873245.2. Taxonomy (NCBI): domain Eukaryota; kingdom Metazoa; phylum Chordata; class Mammalia; order Artiodactyla; family Balaenopteridae; genus Balaenoptera; species Balaenoptera musculus. The sequence continues at coordinate 37,256,549 of NC_045801.1, read as the reverse complement.
TGCCATTGCTCTACATTCTGGCAAACACTTGGCATTAATACTGTTATACTAGACACTACAGACAAGATTGTCTTAGGACTGGTTGTAAGTGGAAGACCCTTAGGGAAGAATATTTGCTGTCTACAACTGGAGGCAATGCTGTGATGTCCTAATATGATTAGATACATAGATGTGTCCCCTCTAATGTATGGTGATAGAAGGGCGTTACCTACCATACAACAGGGAAAATATACCAGATTTTTAAACTAAATATGAGACTGTGTACTTGTTGCTGACTAGAAGATTCTTGATTGGTACCTTTCGTTAAACCACCTTTATTCTGATTATTTTGCATCTTGAGATATTCATATTTTAACATCACGTATTAGATTTCCTGAACTATTGCTGCGTTTTTAAAAACTACTAATTTTCCTTTACAAATAAACAGAGTTGCTTTATGATCATTGTATGTAAATTTGAGAATCTTGAGTTCTGGTCCCCATTTTTCTTTGACCAATTTTGTAACATTTGTGGGTCTGAAGCAACTCAGTGCATTATAAACTATATAAAATAATGTGGCAATATTGTTTTTAAAAAAGGAGTTTCTTTGTTATATACCAAACTTAAAGATTCCTCATCTACCTCCACCCCCAAAATTCTTTCTATCTACTCTAGTCTGTTGTCTTAGAAATATTATCTTTATTAAGTTTAATTTGACATCTCAATTATTTACCCAACTATATCACACATATACATTTTAATAAAGTATAATCTTATATTTTATTTTGAAAACCAGTTCTTATATTAAGTATAGAAAAGAGGTAAGAGAGAGGACTGAATTTGTAGTCAGAAGGTGTGGTTTCCAGTTTAGACTTTGCTGTCCAGTCTCCTTACCTAAATCATCAGCCTCTATAAAATGGAGTCTACCTGTCACACCCTGTGGTTGGTGATTTACCTGAGATGATATTGAAAAGTATCTGCAAACCATTTAACTGTATATAAATTTTAGAGTGGTATTATTAATATTATTACTATCATGTGTATATTTATGTATTTTGCATTATGAACCACTTTATAGTTAGGTAAGAGGATGGGAATAATGTGGAGTAATAAGAATGTAATTAAAGAGAAAAAGGTTTAAATGATAGAATTAGAAGCATACTAATAAAAATGAATTTGGTAAGAGATAAAGAGAGGTATCTTTGAGAATATTTTTCTTAAAGATTTCCCAAGCAATTTAGAATTAGGAAATTTGCATTTAGTCCAACTAATTCAGCTACAATATGCTTTACATAAATACTTGTATAGGGTTATAGGATTTTTTCTTATTATAGAAGGTATTTAGAAAATTTAAAGAACCTATCTTTCCTATTTAATAATACATATGAACATTTCTCTTTCTGTGTGAACAGTCTTTCAAAACCTCATTTTTAATTACTCACCAGTGTGTTTAAATACCATTATTATTGCTGACAATCTTTAGCTGAGATTTTGAGTAAAGGGGAGCCAATTCTGAATCCTGATTTAATGATGGTTTTTGAAAGGAAGTCTTCTTTGTAAACATAATTTTAGGAGTAGGAGATGATGGGTAATGATTGATTAGTAGAGAAAGAGGGAATGTTACACATGAGAATTTCATGGAAATTTTCAAATAGGATTTTCAAATTGGATTTGGAAATAAATAGGGAACCTGTTAACTACCAAAACCAATTGTTTTAGTAAATGAAATGAAAAAATGGAATAAAGATATGAAGAAAATATCTGAATGAGAAAGAGTGCTGACACAGTTGGATAAAGTCTGGGTGGTTCATGATTTATTATAATAGGAGTTGACTTGCAGCCATAGAAGATTTTATAGAAGAATCCTAAATCAGGAGTGTTGCCAAAGATGTGTTGCAGAAACATTAGAAGCAAGTAGGAGGTCTGACTATCTTTTAATAAGGACACATTATAAATTTGACCTATTTTATTACCATCTTTAGAAACCTAAAGAAATGAAATCTAAAGAAACCTGAAGAATGCAGGGGTTTTACTAAATTTACAGTTAGCCTTTCAAAGTCACCTATGTGGGAATTGCAGTAAACTTCACTGCTAAGTAAGACCATTCTGGGCTCTAATACATTAAAAAAGTTAACTTTTATGCCACGTCCTTGCACGTTTTAGAAGTCCATGAAGGTTTTACATAAACGCACCTGTAATATATTATTATAACATTCTGGAAAAAACTCTCTGATCTCATGTTATCAATGAATGATTATGTATTATTATTTGAGTTGAAGCTATGGAAATAAAATACACTCATTCTAAAAATTTAATGTTTGAATATTAACGAAAAAATAGTATTAAAAATTGCACTATTTTATTAGTATAAGAAGGAAGAGATTGCCTAATCTTGTGAAATTTTATAGTATGTGTGTGGTGTATTTTAGGCTATTTAAAAATTAAAAGGCTAGAATGACATTTGACAATGCTTTTGACATTTTTTTTTCTTTCCCATAAGCCAGCCTAACTTTTCTAAGCTTTCTTTTGTTGTTGTCCTTTTTTTTTCCGCAGTGTTCTCAAGCCTTTCACATCTTGTACTTACAGAATTTGCTATTTGAACCTATGTGTGGAATTTTGCATTTGTTCCCGTTAAATTTCATCTTATTAGTTTGACTCTGTTCCAGTATCTTGTGATATTTTAGAATCCTGGTTCTCTCATTCACTATATTAGCTGTACTTCCCAACTTTGTCATCAGAAAATTTGATAAGACAGAGTTATATGAATTCATTAAAATTAATGAATGATAAAAAAATTATTGAATTGAGCCAAATCCTCTGTCATGTTACTAGAGACCTGACTCCATATAGATATTATTATTTGGATTGGGTATTAAACCAGCTCTAAATCCATTTTACTATGTTTTCATCAAGGCCATATTTCTTTATTATATTAAAAAAAAAAACTTAGTTTCACATCTTCATAATATCAAGTTCCATAATATTGATGCTGATTTCTCATTTATCATGTTACCATGATACAACCAGAAAAGAAATAGGTTTGGTTTGGCTTGATTTTTTTGGCTGTGTTGGGTCTTTGTTGCTGCACGCGGTCTTTCTCTTACTGCGGTGAGCAGGGGCTACTCTTCTCTGCGGTGGCTTCTCTTGTTGCGGAGCACGGGCTCTAGGCACGCGGGCTTCAGTAGTTGTGGCTCGCAGGCTCTAGAGCGCAGGCTCAGTAGTTGTGGCGCACGGGCTTAGTTGCTCTGCGGCATGTGGGATCTTCCTGGACCAGGGCTCGAACTCATGTACCCTGCATTGGCAGGCGGATTCTTAACGACTCTGCCACCAGGGAAGTCTCTATTCTTAGTTAATTCATATAACTCCTAATATATACCACTTTCTATTCTTTCTATTTCTTTCTATTTCTATTTTGATGAAGGGTTTCATCAAAACCCTTCTGATGATGAAAAATCAATTTTGTTGAAGATCAACATCATAATTACATTTTTTACAAAATTGAAGTACCATTTCCATTTCTTTATATTCTAGTACGTCTCTTAGTAATTTCTCTGAGATCACACAGTGGTTTCTTTGATCACACCAACAAATTTTTCAATGCAGTGCATGTTCAGTTAGTGCATTTCTTTAACACATGTTTCTAATGGGATGAGAATTGTTTGTTATAGTTTGATATACTTTTAACATCGATCATACATAGTATACCTTGTAACTTTTAAAATCATCTTGTAAATATACCCCATTTATAACACGAGTGAGCAAGTGAGGACTTATCAGCACAAATCTGTGACTGAAAAAAAACTTCAAAGCTCATGTTTGCCTGAAGATAGACAGTGAAAGTCTGCTTTCTTATTTGCTTAAGCAATGAGAGTATTTTGAGACTCTTCAAGTAGAAAGAGCTAAATGTTTTATATTCTAATGAAGTTGCCTATAATTTAGCCATCAAAAGGAAAATAACTGGTAAATACTGCTGTCATGTCATTTTTACTTTATACACGTAAATCATTTAAAATTTGTATAACTGAAAAAGGTGAGTTTTGTTACTACCCCATCATAAAACCATTATTAACGTGAAATCGCTTGTTTATTTAAAAGTTTATATTGCTTGAAAATTAATTTTAGTTTCTGAAATGTATGAAATTCTTAGAAAATGATTTAATAACTGGATTACTCTGTTTTTGCTCCTTTATTTTTATAACCCCCTTCTTTCTTTTTAGAATGTGAAATACATGATTAATTTATCACTTGGACTAGAAATGTAGGGAAACCATTTTCTTGCCTAATATTCTGTTTCAACTCAAGGAATTATTATAGGGCCCATTTGCTTAAATTGAAGTCTCTGCATCCTCAGTGTACTTTTTGATTTTATAATACAGAGTAAGTGAGACCAACGGATTCAGTCTGAAATCAGGCCAGCGACTTCTTTCTCATCTGCTGTAGTAATAAAAACAACCAGGTGTCATTTATAACATACTAAACATGTTAAAATTACGCATTTACTCCCAAAGGAAGCTTATGTAGCTAGGTACCATTATCTTCTTACAGAGGAATCTGATATTCACTGAGTTGACTTCTCCAAGGATATATGTATAGCTTCTAAGTGGTAGAACCAGAATTTGAATATAATTGTGACATTAAAATTCATGCTTTTAATGCAGTGTTACTATACTGCATTTTCCTCGACCATGTACCCTAATGGTAACCAACTGTCTTGTAGATGTGTGCCCGTCATCATAGAATGGACTGGGCCAGAAAATGTAAGGGAATCCTAAGAAACCTATCTCCTTCATTGGAGATATAATTGAGAAGTACATATACTGGCATTTGTGAATCAGTTGTGCTGCTGAATGCATATAAAGCATAAAATAAAACTGAAGATAGAACCCTGGACATCACTAATAACTGAAGGGGCAAACAGAAGAATCTTGTAAAGGAGATTGAGGGAGCGTGGAGCCATGCAAGCTCATGAAGGAAAATGTCAAGAATAAGCAAGATGGCAAGAATAGCTTTATATATACTAGTTATTTACTTTGTGTCAGCTGTCACTTTGCATGCATTAACTCATTTGACTCCCCTCAGTGACTTCATTTTTCAGATGAATAAAATGAAGCACTGAAACTTTTATTTGCCCAAAGACACCCAGTGGGAGGTGGCAGAGCTAGAATTATGGATCCAGGCAGGCTAATTGTGCAGTCTGTGCTTTTCACCAGCATGCTGTACTGCCATTTTGAATTGTCAAATGCCCAGAAAGTTTAGGTGAGTTAATGACTGAAAGTCATCCATTGGATCTGGTAATTAGAAAATCATTTGAGGATGTTTTCCAGTAAAATTTCAAAGGAAGGATAAGGATGACACCTAATAGCTCTTGGTTAGAGGAGAAAATAAATAGTGAAGAAATAGAAATGCTGAGAGGAAAATAAGGGAATGTGACAGGGTGGTAGCTAGAGGGGTATACAGGGCCTTAGGGAGAGAGTTTCTCTCTTTTACAAGGAGAATTACTTGAACATATTTTAGTTCAAGTAATTGAACTTGAATGGTAAAGTAGTGGGAGAGAAAAAGAAAAAAATGAGAGTAAAGTCCCCAAGGGAAGTGAAGGGAATAAAGAAGAATATTTGTTATTTATTCAACTTTCATATATTAAAAGCCTACCATGTGCCAAGTAATGTGTCTAAGTACAAGCTGGTGAGAAAACAGACACTGACCTAGCCTTCAAGAGTGAAGTGAATTAACAGAGATATCTTGGCCTTGAAGAGAAGAGGTGCTTCTTCTAAACAATTCGGTGAAAGAGGCAGGACAAGTATGAGTTTATCTGTTTTATAAGTGAAATAGCCTCAGATTTACTGGTTCTTGTCCATGCTCCCTTCAGTTCAGATGGCAGAGATAGGATGTTCCAAGTCAAAGGGATGTGATGCTCTAAGTATCAGAATGTGGTGTTTAGAATCAATAAGGATGCTAGTTTAGGCTGTTTAAAAAAAACAAAACAAGGGAGCGGGCATATTCCTCGGCCCTAGTCCAGACCTGCTGAATCAGAATTTCTGTAGGTTTAAGAACTTAACATTTGTAACAAGCTCCAGGTGATTCTTCTGCACGCTGAAGATGAGAACCCCTGCCTTAAGTCATTGGTCATGGAAATCGGCAGTTGGTCTCAGCCTGATGGTCAACCATTTACATCCCCTGCCCTATACACTCTCAAGATTACTGTCACTTATGGAGACTTGGTGACAAAGATGTAGACATTTAATTTAATCAAGACATATAAATTTTACTTCTTTTTACATTCCTGTTTTCTGGCTTGTTTAACATTTTGTAGATCTCAGTTGAGCTGTAAGTAATGAATTTTACTTCTTTACAGTGAGTTCCCAAGATATGCCTATTCAGCAATGGGCGGTAAATGATTCAACATGAGCTGTTTCTTATGTAAACATACAAAAGGCCTGACCCAGACTAAATCAATTTAAAAAGGAAAACATTAAAGCTATGTTTCCTGTTGTATACTTAAAGTCTTCTTTGGTTCCTTATGATTATACCATTGACCAACTATTTCAGACTTTAGTTTATCCTCCTACACCACCTGCTGAAATGGTTCAAATGGTATGGGAGATGAGTTTCGGAAGGGCAAAGCAATTACAATTATAACTCCTACATTTTAGCTAATAAAGCAGCTTTTTGTGTTAAGGGTAAGGGAGTTATGAGCATCTTGACTCACTCCCTTTCCTGATTTGAATTGCTAAAAGGTTTTAAAAACTGCAATAAGGAGGGAGAGCAAAGTTCATAGAGCCTTTAGAAGGATGTGAAGTTGAGACAAGAAAATTTGATTCCTATTTATGATGTCAAGCATTTCTATTAGAAATTTAGTTAGGAAATAATATGAAGCCTTTCTTATTAAGATATTGTACTTGTATTTTCTTAAAGCAGATATTGTTAATATTATGAGGCATTCTGGTCCTCACTGAAGCCATAAAGTTCTTTTCCTATGATTAGCTCCCTGGTAAAGTAGCATTCTATTAGAATTCTTTAATAATTTTGCAACTGTTTCTTGTGCTATGAAAATGTAGTGCACTAAGTCAAAGCTCTCTTGAATAAAATATACTTTAATTTTTGGCTTTGCAATCAGATTGTTTTTCACTTTTAGGCTATTTTTAGTTATAAAATTCTCACTTAGGGAAAACAGCATTTTAAAAGTTGTACAATGATTTCCAGCCTTTGAAAAAAAGTAAATTATTTCAAATCTTATGTCTGTAACTGTTTATATTTTTAGACCTTAAAAAAATATCTAGTGTACCATGAGATGCAAAATGTACCTTTCACAAGATATCTTGTTCTAATTCTGCTTAATAAAAGTTAATGTATGGTATTTGAATGAAAATATTTTGAATATGTTTTCTTAATTTAGTACTGAAAAACAAAGCAAAGTACTCTGAGTATTCTATTTTATAATAACTGGAATTGGTTTTAAGTATACATAAAACAAAATGGGTATATCTTATACTTTAAAGATTAGTGAATATTTCAAGTTGAGGAATAGTACATTGTAACAATTGATGAATCTACATTGATACATCCTAATCACCCAAAGTCCATAGTTTACATTAGGATTTACTCGGTGTTGGATATTATATGGGTTTGGACAGATATATGATAAGACATGTATCTATCATTGTAGTATCATATAGAATATTTTCACTGCCCTGAAAGTCCTCTGAGCATTGCCTATTCATTCCTGCCCCTGACCAACCTGTCTCAACCATTGATCTTTTTATTATCTCCATAGTTTTACTTTTTCCAAAATGACATGTAGTTGAAATTATACAGTATGTAGCCTTTTCAGATTAGCTTCTTTCACTTAGTAATTTGTCTTTAAAGTTCCTTATGTTTTTTTCTTGGCTTGATAGCTCATTTCCTTTTTGTGCTGAATAATAGGATGTACCACAGTTTATTTATCCATCCATCTACTAAAGGACATGTTGGTTGATTCCAGTTTTGACAATTATGAATAAAGCTGCTATAAACATTCAGGTGCAGGTGTTTGTGTGGACATGTTTTCAGCTCCTTTGGGTAAATACCAAAGAGTGCAGTTGTTGGATCATATGGTGAGAGTATGTTTAGTTTTGTAAGAAACCGCCAAACTGTCTTCCAAAGTGGGTATACCATTTTGCATGCCTACCAGCAGTGTATGAGAGTTCCTGTTGCCCCACATCCTTGCTAGCATTTGGTATTGTTAGTCTTCTGGATTTTGGCCATTCTAATAGGTGTGTAATGGTATCTTTTTGTTTTAATTTGCTTTTCCCTGTTGACATATGATGTGGAGCATCTTGTGTATATCTTCTTGATCCTGCTCATATTTAAAAAACCCTTTTTCTTCTTTTTAAACAATTATTTTATATTTCATGTGTACTAATCCAGTTTGTGAAGTCTTTGAGGGTCTGTTTCTTCTGCCCATTGTGTCTGTTAGTCTCTCATTTCACTTGGAACCAAATGTGCAGAAATTCTTTGAGTTCAGATTGAGTTCAGCTCAAGAGAATTTGCTTTTACCTGTGATCTGGTAGCACTGTCTACCTGGCACAAGCCTCTCCAAATTAAAATTTTTTCATGCCACATTGGAAACTCAAACCCCCAAATGCTGTCTTACGATGGCAAAGTCTTAGAGGGATTTTTTTTTCCCCTGTTTACCCGTTGCTAAGGCTAAGGTCAAGATGAGTAAGTTGGTAAGTTACCTTGTCTCTTTCAGCACGGGCATTAGGAGGGCTTTTTTCCATTTTTTAAACTTTTTAAAGTTTGAAATACTTGTAGATTCACATGAAGTTGCAAATACATCTCCTGTGTGCCCTTTACCCAGTTCCCTTCAGCGTAACCTTTCACCAGCTTTATTGAGGTATAATTGACAAATAAAATTGTAAGATATTCAAAGTGTACAACTTTATGATTTGATATATGTATACATTGTGAAAGGATTCTGCCATTGAGTTAACACATCCACCACCTTTTGTGTGTGTGTGAGAACATGTAAATTCTACTTTCTTAGCAAATCTTAGTAAATTTCAATTATACAATACAATGTTATCAACTATATTCACCATGATGTTATACATTATATCCTCAGACCTTATTCATTTTATAACAGAGAGTTTGTGCCTTTTAGCCAACCTCTTCCTATTTCCCCAACTGCATAGCCCACGGCAACCACTTTTCTATTCTCTGCTTTTATGAATTTGACATTTTTAAAAATTCCACATATAAGTGATATTATGCAATATTTGTCTTTCTCTGGCTTATTTCACTCAGTGTAATATAAATAAGCACTCCGGGTTTATCTATGTTGTCATAAATGACAGGATTTTCCTTTTTTAAGGCTGAATGATATTTCATTGTATATACAGTTGACCCTTGAACACTGCAACATGGATCCACTCATACACTTTTTTTTTTTTTAATAGTATGTACTGTGAATGTAGAACCACTGAACTGTGGAGGAGGAACTGTGGATATGGAGGGCTGACCATAACTTATACATGGATTCATAACTGCTTGGAGGGTTGGTGCCCCTAAGCCCCAAATTGTTCAAGGGTCAACTGCAGATGCCATATTTTCTTGATCCATTTATTCATTGATGGACACTTAGGTTGTTTCCATACAAGGTATGGAAAAGGCTTCTGTGAACAATGCTGCCATGAACATGGAGTACAGATATCTCTTTGCGATTAATGATTTCATTTCTTTTGGATATATACCCAGAAGTGGGATTGTTGGGTCATATGCTGGTTCTATTTTTAATTCCTTGAGGAACCTCCATACTGTTTTACATAGTGGCTGTATGAGTTTACATTTCCACCAACAGTGTACAAGGTTTCCCTTTTTTCCATATCCTCCCTGCATTTATTATCCCTTGTCTTATTGCTAATAGATATCCTAACAGGTATGAGGTGATATCTCATTATGGTTTTGATTTGCATTTTCCTGACAATTAGTGAGCACCTTTTCATGTATCAATACCTTTTGGCCAATTACATGTCTTTGGAAAAATGTCTATTCAGATCCTTTGCTGGTTTTCTTAATTGGGTTGTTTTTTGCTATTGAGTTATATGAGTTCCTCTTATATTTTGAGTATAACCCCTTATCAGACATATACTTGAAATATTTTTATTCTAGAGGTTGCCTTTTCATTTTGTTGGCAGTTTCCTTTGCTGAGTAGAGGATTTTTAGTTTGATGTAGTCACACTTGTTTATTTTTGCTTTTGTTACCTTTGCTTTTGGCGTCAAATCCAAAAAATCATTGCCAAGACCAGTGTCATAGAGCAGACACCCCTGTGTTTTCTTCTAGGAGTTTTATGGTTTCAGATCTTGCATAACTTCTTGCATAACTATAGTACAATATCTAAACCAGGAAATTGACATCAGTACAATCCACAATTGCATTCAGATTTCACAAGGTTTTTGTTGTTGTTGTTTTGTTTTGTTTTTTGGCTATGCCATGTGGCATGCAGGATCTTAGTTCCCTGACCAGGGATCGAACCCGTGCCCCCTGCCGTGGAAGCATGGAGCCCTAACCACTGGACCACCAGGGACTTCCCTCACCAGTTTTATTTTCAATCATTTGTATTTATATGTCTATATGTGTGTATAGTTTAGTGCAGTTTTGCCACATATGTACATTCATGTAACCACCGTCACAGTCAAGACACAGAACTGTTCTATCACAAGTCTTCCTAGGAGAGCTGTTTTTAATTCACCCTTTGAAGGTTGATGTAGTCCTTCGTGACCCCCGCTTTTTATGCAGTCTCCTATAAATAGATTCATCCATCTCCTTAGGTGGGCCTTGAGCTTTATCTCCTCCTGTGCGATTATCAGAAAATCACTCTCTGCAGGATTCAGCAGAAACCCTAAGAGCAAAGGCTGGCTTTGGCAGGTGCTTATTTATTAGTGTTCCTAATTTCACTTTTTTGGGGTGGCTTTGCACCTTCTATTCTCTAGTGCCAGCTCTGAAATGTGTTTAAAAAGATGCTTTAAATTGTCTGCAAGCATTTTATTTGTTTCAATCAGAAGATTCACTGTGATTTTCTAATATGCCATATTTTGGAAACAGGCAACCATGGAAATATTAAAGAGCATGTATCTTTATAGTTTTCATTAATAGTTTTTTCATAATTAGAAAAGTTGACTTTGTTTTATCATGGTGCCGTGCATCTATGATTAGTTGATGATTAGATATATTATTCATTCAAAACCATATAAGATAATGTATTTCAGGAATGGTCATAACATTTATAATGGACCTCTTTATGAATAGTTTAATTTTCAGTCATACATTTTATTTATTTCTATAATAGTTTTAATATTGAAATAATTAAAACAGAGAAGTTAAATAATTTCTCCAAGCTCATGGATCATTGAAAAATCTGACACCAGAGTTCACATGAGTCTTTTGCTTATCCTATTTTCTACAACTCAGATTTAAATGGTTTTGCAATTAACTTTTAAGTTGGATTTATATACCCACATACTGTACATTTCTCTGAACTTTCAAATCAGGTTAAAATGACAAATATATTTTTCAATTTCAAAAGCAAACAAAAAGAAAAGTGTAAAATCTCAAACCCTGGTTCTTAGAAAACTTAAAAGTTTGAAATTAGCACGTTTAGAAGTATTAAGCTATTGCTCAATATACAACCCATTTTTACATGAGAAGAAGAACCTGTGGAAAGTCATGTTTTCCACAGACAGATGATAGGAGGAGAATAGCTTGATTTAAGGCCAAGAGTAAATATGAGGCATTTCAAGCGTAGGTGAAAACTAATGACATTTGGTGTTTCTCTGGTTTTTATCTTACGACTTTGCAGTTTCTTCAAGTGCCAAGAAAAATAGAAAGGCCGATGTTAATGTTGGGCTAGGTTGCTTTGTTTGTCTTTTAATATAGTACTAATTTTATTTCCAAATATACTTTTTCTTCCTTCAAAGGGATTCTTAAAAGTATTTTAGTTTTCTTTAAAAGTAGGCTTAGGGAATTTATGTAAAATGTAGAAAGCATTGGCTAGTTTAAAATAAGTAAATATAACTTTTATATGGGGAATAATAATCTAGGGAAATAAACTAGGCCACCCACTGCCAAAGATATTTGCTGTATGTCAGAGTTTATGTGGCCCTGCAGCAGCAGTTTACTGTCTAAAGACTGTGTGTTCTTATTGCTGTGGACAGATGGATTCTCCACTTGAGATTTGTAAAGATTTGTGTCAGTTCAGATCAGTGAATTGAAACAGCATTTACTGATTGCTTACTAGGAGATGTAGTTTCTGACTTCAAGAAATGTATGCTATATGGAGAAAGACTGACAGGTCCTTGTGATGTTCTTGTACTTATAAGTACGGAAGGACCCTAAGAGCACAGATTTGGGAGGAAGGGAGTTTGAAGAAATGGTGGTCAGGAAAGGCTTCATAGAAAGTGAAGTTTGAGCTGTGCCTTTAGAATTAACAGGTTTACACCAATATTCAAATGAAAGGAGAGCATTTGACCAAAATAGGTGTACTCACAACGTTACTCCCTCTCACCTGCACCCTCATTCACTCCTTTTTTCTTTGCCTTCATTAAGGCAAAATGAAAGTGTTCGTGGCTGATTTTATGGGCCCTGTTTTTAATGCAATTCTTAGGTTCAAGTAAAACTTCAAGCCACCTTTCCTTGCATGCCCATTCCTAGATTGTAATTTTCTAAGTTAGAAAAAAGAAAACAAAAACCAGGTTCAGCTCTTACCTTAGGAATAATGAGAGTCCATTCATTCAGTTTCTCTGGTTCCCACTATGACTTCTTGACCAATGCCTGTTTGTTTCCCTGTTCTCTTATCGTTAACACCTTGTGGTATTTCCCTGCCTGAGCTGCCTGTTCATTCATTTGCAGTCCTATCCCTGCTCCTCTCTTCACTTGAATTCATTTGCCTTAGCCCTCACCTTGCCTGGCCTAATGCATGCCATCTCCATTCCTGCACATCTGGCCCAGACATCTGCCATCTTGAGTCTCAGTGGTCATCCACCTTCCATCAGTATTTGACCAGCTTCTGGGCATGGTCTGACCCACACTGTTTACTTAGACAAGAGGTAGTCTTGATCACATTCACACTGTCTCTCTGTAGTTTTCAAACTAGGACTCAGTGCTTCCCTCCCTTCTCACTCCACTAATTAGTTTCATTAGTATTCAATTGATATAATTAATTGTATTTCTTTTCTAATCACTGCAATTGTATCTATACTAGTAAAACTATTTTTATCCTCTATGTAATTTCACTTTTGTGTTGATTGAAACTTTCATGGGGGACAAATGTTACTTTCCTTTTGATTACTCACTTTAAAGCATCTGTGAACCAACGTAACTAAAAAATTACAAACTCACACAAACTTAGTCTTATCTGGCTTCCAAATCCTGAACGCTTTTCTTCCCACCCTACCACACTGCCTTGCTATTTTCAGTCTAAAACCTTCATGAAACATTTAACCATTTACTTCCTCTAATCTAGCTTTAAGCTGCTGATAATTTTATTCATTTGCTTAGCCTTGGGTCCAATAAGATCAAAGTTCCAACTCTATATGGACCAGTAATCCTTACTGTGTTTCTACATCAGTAAGCAATGTACTCTTGTCAACAATTTACTCTATATGATGATGGGTTATATAAAGGACCAAAGGCAAAAGGTAGGGGAGTTAAATAGATTAGCAAGTCTTCATCACCTTTCCTAACAAGACATCAGAGTGCTGAGAAGGGAAAGTAGGTGTTTAGCATTGCAAAGAAGACAGGGTTTTGAGGCAGAACCCTGGATTTAAGTTGCAATTTTGTCCACATAGTAGCTCAGTAACTTTGGCTAAGTCTTTCAACCTCTCTGCATTATTTTCTCTGTAGTAAAAATGGAGATAATAATATGACCTCACAACATCTCAAGGATTTAAATCATAAATGTGAAAGTACTTAGAAAAATAGCACAGTGCTGGGAATAATGTAAGAAATCATTATAGGGTAGACACTGTAAGTGCTAAGTTTTGAGTATGTTTTCAAGTCATTAGTATGTGGTAACTTTCTAATACCTGCCTCATAGATTTGATTAACCCAGTAATCCAAAGGAAAAAAAAGGTAATAACATGATGTTAGCGAGCAAAGTAAACATAGAATACTTATTTTATCTATTCACTTTTTTTCACTGCCTTTACAGGAGAGCCTTGAATTTAGGAATTCTTCGAGACCCTGGATCAGAAATTGAAGACAGACAATACCAAATAGATCTGCAGTCCATCAATATTGGTACTGCGCAGTGGGATCAACTAAAACCGGAGAAGGAAAGTGGCACAGGAGGGGTGCTAACAGAGAATGAAAGAAATTCTCAGAATCCAGCCCTTGAGTGGAATATGGCCAGCAGGTGGGAAATGGTTGAGAAGCTTTCTCCACGTTCTAATATTTCATTGACAGAAGAGCAATTGATGATACAGTCTTTAGCACGCCCAACCTAAGTGTTTTAGTATTGTTTCTGCATTTCATGACGATCATTAAATATATTTTGTAATTGTAGCTGATGATTTTGCTTAGAAACCTGCTAGTCCTACCACTGTTACACTGCAATTATTACAAATTTAAGGTCGTGTCAGAATTTTTTTTTAAAGCTTGTTAGTTGATGAAAGGTTCCACTTCAGGCTAAGGATTCATTCACATTTTCCCTTAAAATCCATTATATTCAAAGCCAGATTTTCCTTATTATTATAAATCCTTGGCCCCCAAATGTTCCGTTAAATGGATATTCACAACTTAAAAAAATAAAGATAAAACTAAAATAAAATCAATGTAGGTACAAATAGAGAATTAAAAGAAAGAAATGAATGACTAACTCTGTGCGTGGGTTCTCAGGGAAGGTTTCACAGAATATATGGCTTTTGAATTTGTTTCCACAAAGTACGAGTGGCAGGAGAGGGGAGGGGGCATTTTGAACTAAGAAAGCTACTGCAGTATAAAAACTTGGCATGTTTTATTCACTTCTGAATACCAAGCACATAGTATCATGCTTGGCACAGAATAGGAAGTTCGTGAATATTTGAGTGAAATAGTGAGGGATCGAATGATTAGATGATTAAGGAAAGCTAACAAATCAAGTGACTGAATGTGAGTGTTCCTGAGAGATACTGATTCAAATAAAGACAAGAAATTTTAGATCTGGTGCTGTTTAGTTCTGCTGATTAATCTTGACAGAAATACAAACAGAACCATAATATCATTAGATTTTTGTTTTTCAGTAGGTATTACAGGTAGAACTCAAAAGATATACAGTGAAGAATAATTTACTCCCTTCCCTAACCATTATTAAATGGCAGTCTTTATAATGGTTTTCATTTATTCCTCCTGATACATTACTCACATTTTGTCTGTAATCATAATGTGTTTCTGTGTGAATGATTGGGAGAAGGAAGTAGGGAAGTTAAGCATAAGGAATCATCAAATTTTAAAACTTGCAGATCTCTTGCTTCCAAAACCTTAATTTTTCAGCTGACGGAATACATCAGGGTTCAATCAGAGCAGGACAACCGCTATAAGTATTGTAACATACGGGATTTATTTTAGGAATAAGACCTTATCCAATTGTGGAAGAAGCTGGGTGACCTGG
Organism: Balaenoptera musculus; assembly: GCF_009873245.2. Classification (NCBI taxonomy): domain Eukaryota; kingdom Metazoa; phylum Chordata; class Mammalia; order Artiodactyla; family Balaenopteridae; genus Balaenoptera; species Balaenoptera musculus. The sequence continues at coordinate 37,240,950 of NC_045801.1, read as the reverse complement.
GTAAAAATTTGTAGCACCCCAGGGAACCTGGGAAGCCAGGCACGTCCAGTGGCTGGAGGGAGCACCGAAGGCTGGTAGGCAAGTCCATGGGAGGTTATTGCTTCTGCTTCTGGAGTTGAGCCTACAGTTGCTATTGGCCAGCAGAGCCAACAATCAGGAAAAAGTCACAAAGGTGGGAAGAGTGAGGACAAGCTGGAATCTGCTGGTACCTCTGCATCGTAATTTCACTGCTATTTAAAACAGTATGACTGTCAGAGAATATTGTCTGTTATTTCTCTTCCACATTCCAACTCCCTTGCAATTTTCTCTCTAAACTCTGAACCATTCTTAGCAAGTTATGGAACAAAACCACTACAGCAAACTAAGTTTGAGGCGATTCCTTTGCTTGTCCAGTGTCACTTAAAAATACAGCTAAGTGTGGAACCTCGGTTTGCTTCCTCTTAGTCAACTACTTTTCTTGTACTCAGTACTCTGACGCCTTACTCTTATGCTAAGTTCATTGTTAGTTAATCACTTTTTTTTCTTTTAGCAACCATTTTTACTACATCTGGGCTTACTTTTATAATCTGAGGTAATGAAGTGATGAGAACTAAAATAACCTGTACTGATGTCTGCCATGTGCAGGTTACACATTAAAATCACTATTGCTATTTGACATGGTGATGAGAGCTTTCGGGGTGTGTGGGATGGTGTGGAAAGTTTATCTTGTAATTTCCTGAAAATGCCAATGAGCCTTAATTCTCCAAGTTAATATGATTTTCTTGTTTGTACTATTTAAAGATAAAATTTGAATAGACTTGAAAACTGCAGTTAAATAAATAATTTAGTTTTTATAGCAAATGCTTTTGTTTGGCCCTCTCACTATCTGTGTTTGATTTCCCTGGGTAAATTATCTTTCTGACTTTACTGAGAGAAATAGAACATATTTATTTGTTTGAGTATTTTGATGTACATGGACCAAATTACATATACTACCCTTTGGCCTTTTTCACCACACATAGGATTTTTTTTTTTAATTAATTAATTATTTTTATTTTTGGCTGCGTTGAGTCTTCATTGCTGCGCAAGGGCTTTCTCTAGTTGTGGCGAGCGGGGGATACTCTTCATTGCGGTGCGTGGGCTTCTCATTGCAGTGGCTTCTCTTGTTGCGGAGCATGGGCTCTAGGTGTGAGGGCTTCAGTAGTTGTGGCACTCAGGCTCAGTAGTTGTGGCTCGCAGGCTCTAGAGCTCAGGCTCAGTAGTTGTGGCGCACGGGCTTAGTTGCTCCGCGCCATGTGGGATTTTCCCAGTCCAGGGCTTGAACCTGCGTTCCCTGCACTGACAGGCAGATTCTCAACAACTGCGTCACCAGGGAAGACCCACAGATAGGATTTTTTGAAATTGTTATTACTATGTTTTCTTAGCAGGCTGTATTTGAATTTGACACGATCGTAAAATCTATCCATTCTATGCTTCACAGGGTTAGTAACATTGACTATGTGGAAGTATGGTACTGTGTTGCTATTAAAGTACCTGAAGCATGAATAATGCCTTAATTCTGAGAGATCATGACTATTCCATCTGACTGTTGATCTCTTACATTTTTACTTTTTTTTTTTTTTGTATTTGCTTCTGATTTTTTTTTTAACATCTTTATTGGAGCATAAGTGCTTTACAGTGGTGTATTAGTTTCTGCTTTATAACAAAGTGAATCAGCTATACATATACATATATTCCCATATCTCTTCCCTATTGCGTATCCTCCCTCCCACCCTTCCTATCCCACCCGTCTAGGTGGTCACAAAGCACCGAGCTGATCTCCCTGTGCTATGCGTCTGCTTCTCACTAGCTATCGATTTTACATTTGGTAGTGTATATATGTACATGCCACTCTCTCACTTTGTCTCAGCTTACCCTTCCCCCTCCCCGTGTCCTCAAGTCCATTCTATAGTAGGTCTGCATCTTTATTCCCATACTACCCCTAGGTTCTTCAGGGCCATTCTTTTTTTTTTAGATTCCATATATGTGTGTTAGCATACGGTATTTGTTTTTCTCTTTCTGACTTACTTCACTCTGTATGACAGACTCTAGGTCCATCCACCTCACTACAAATACCTCAATTTCATTTCCTTTTATGGCTGAGTTTTATTCCATTGTATGTATGTGCCACATCTTCTTTATCCATTCATCTATCAATGGACACTTAGATTGCTTCCACCTCCTGGCTATTGTAAATAGAGCTGCAATGAACATTGTGGTACATGACTCTTTTTGAATTATGGTTTTCTCAAGGTGTATGCCCAGTAGTGGGATTGCTGGGTCATATGGTAGTTCTATTTTTAGTATTTTAAGGGACCTCCATACTGTTCTCCATAGTGGCTGTGTATCAACTTACATTCCCACCAACAGTGCAAGAGGGTTCCCTTTTCTCCACACCCTCTCCAGCATTTATTGTTTGTAGATTTTTTGATGATGGCCATTCTGACTGGTGTGAGGTGATACCTCATTGTAGTTTTGATTTGCATTTCTCTAATGATTAACGCTGTTGAGCATTCTTTCACGTGTTTGTTGGCAATCTGTATATCTTCTTTGGAGAAATGTCTATTTAGGTCTTCTGCCCATTTTTGGATTGGGTTGTTTGTTTTTTTGATATTGAGCTGCATGAGCTGCTTGTAAATTTTGGAGATTAATCCTTTGTCAGTTGCTTCATTTGCAAATATTTTCTCCTATTCTGAGGGTTGTCATTTCATCCTGTTTATGGTTTCCTTTGCTATGCAAAAGCTTTTCTGTTTCATTAGGTCCCATTTGTTTATTTTTGTTTTTATTTCCATTTCTCTAGGAGCTGGGTCAAAAAGGATCTTGCTGTGATTTATGTCATAGAGTGTTCTGCCTATGTTTTCCTCTAAGAGTTTTATAGTGGCTGGCCTTACGGTTAGGTCTTTAATCCATTTTCAGTTTATTTTTGTCTGTGGTGTTAGGGAGTGTTCTAATTTCATTGTTTTAGATGTAGCTGTCCAGTTTTCTCAGCACCACTTATTGAAGAGGCTGTCTTTTCTCCATTGTATATGCTTGCCTCATTTATCAAAGACAAGGTGACCATATGTGCGTGGGTTTATCTCTGGGCTTTCTATCCTGTTCCATCGATCTATATTTCTGTTTTTGTGCCAGTACCGTACTGTCTTGATTACTGTAGCTTTGTAGTATAGTCTGAAGTCAGGGAGCCTGATTCCTCCAGCTCTGTTTTTCTTCTCAAGTTTGCTTTGGCTATTTGGGGTCTTTTGTGTTTCCATACAAATTGTGCAATTTTTTGTTCTAGTTCTGTGAAAAGTGCCATTGGTAGCTTGATAGGGATTGCATTGAATCTGTAGATTGCTTTGGGTAGTATAGTCATTTTCACAATGTTGATTCTTCCAATCCAAGAAAATGGTATATCTCTCCATCTGTTTGTATCATCTTTAATTTCTTTCATCAGTGTCTTACAGTTTTCTGCATACAGGTCTTTGGTCTCCTTAGGTAGGTTTATTCTTAGGCATTTTATTCTTTTTTGTTGCAATGGTAAGTGGGAGTGTTTCCTTAATTTCTCTTTCAGATTTTTCATCATTAGTGTATAGGAATACAAGAGATTTCTGTGCATTAATTTTATATCCAGCTACTTTATGAAATTCATTGATTAGCTCTAGTAGTTTTCTGGTAGCATCTTTGGGATTCTCTATATATATTATCATGTCATCTGCAAACAGTGACAGTTTTACTTCTTCTATTCCGATTTGGATTACTTTTGTTTCTTTTTCTTCTCTGATTGCTGTGCCTAAAACTTCCAAAACTATACTGAATAATAGTGGTGAGAGTGTGCAACCTTGTCTTGTTCCTGATCTTAGTGGAAATGGTTTCAGTTTTTCACCATTGAGGACGATGTTGGCTGTGGGTTTGTCATATATGACCTTTATTATGTTGAGGTAAGTTCCCCCTATGCCTGCTTTCTGAAGAGTTTTTATCATAAATGGGATTTGAATTTTGTCGAAAGCTTTCTCTGCATCTATTGAGATAATCATATGGTTTTTCTCGTTCAATTTGTTAATGCAAATTAAAGTTTAATTGCATTAAATTTATTGCAAATTAAATTTTAATTGCATTAGAAAGTCACCAGATAGTGTTCCTCTTGGAAGGAAAAAAACCGCACACGCACACACACACACACACACACACACACTAAAATAGTCTTCAACTCTTAACTAAATATTTGATTTTTAAAGTTACTTTACAAATCAAATGACTTATCCTTATGACTATTTAAAAATAAGAGAAATCTGTAAAAATAGGTATAGTTAATAAACTTATAACCAATAATTTTCCAAAAAGTATGTTATATATATTTATTGTTCATAATAAATGTGTGTGAATATTACTGTTTTTTACATTTAGGAATATCCACTCTAAGGGATTATCTCAGTTGATTATCACAAGTCTTAAGTATCTTCTGGTCTATCTTTCTCTGTAGTATTTCTAGTTTACTAATTTTTTCTTAAATTATATCTAAAATTCTGTTTATTAATCTATTATAGGATTAATTTTAGTAACTACATTTTTTATTTCTGGATACTCTGTTTGGTTGTTTTTTAAATCCATTTTACCTTTCTTGATAGTACTTTGGTTTTTTCCTCCTGTTTTTCATTCCATCCTATATGTCTTTAATGATCTTAAAGAAATTTATTGTATTGTCCATATGTGGAAATTCCATTATCAGAAGTTCTTGATAATGAATTTGATAATGGGGTTGAAGTCTCCTATTGCTAAAAAAAAAAAAAATTTGGAGTGCATATAAAATCTGTGATTAGGAGTTTATCTTCAGTGGTCTTTGTTTCTGGGAATCCTTTTTGTCGGCTTGAACGCATATTTTTCCAGAGATTTTACATTTATTTCTGACTGATGCCCTGGGGTTATCAAAGGTCTGATGCCACTTTTATATGAATAACTCAATATGGGTATTCCTGGACCAACACAAGTAATATAAGTTACAGCTTCCAAACACACATGGGGTAGTCCCATTATTTTTAATTTTCCCATTATTTTTATTTTAATTTTTAAGTTGAAAAAGCAGGGATATCTCTGTTTTTTCAATAATCCCTCGTGCCAAATCAGGCAAACTTCCTTGTTTTTTTCTATTTCTGATTGGAAGTTGTTTTTCTGACCTTTTAATGGCCCCAGATCTAAGTTGGCAGCTCGTTTCAAAATCCTTGCCTGTCAGGGATGTAAGGATTAGCCTGTTGTCTCAATATGGCCATTAAAAATCTATTCCCTTGGTTTACTGAGAGTGACTAGGACCCTGAAGTCATTAACAATGTCAGTTAATACTTTGAGTTTTACTTCCCTCTTTTGTTAGTTTACTAGATTATTATCTAGTAAAATATTAGCAGAATTTAATTCTTGTTGTAGTTATTTCTTCAGTGTTTATTTTTACTTTCTTTTGAATTCAGCCTTGAAAATACTTGAATCTATAAAAAAGTTTTTATGATTTAAAAAATATGTATCCTTAATGCAAATACTTACGAGAGATAATACAAAAGAAAAGTTAGCACTCTGTACCAGTGAAGTTCTAGTTTTATAAGAATATTGACTTAAAAAACTTTTTTAAAAAATTTCTAACATCATAGGTCTTCCATATGTTGTGTTACTTACTGATTTAATTCACATAGTGGGAAAAAATTATGATACAAACAAGTACTTTTTTTTCCCCATCAGTGCTTCAGCTAAGGTTTGCTCTTAGTTGGTTCCCTGCCATGTTTTCCATTTTAAGGTATTTTTAATACATCGTATATTTTAGCACTCCCCTATGAGAGCACATCAGATGTTACATGTTTCTCACATTGGTCATTTTATGGAATTTGAGCTATTAGGCTATAATTGTGGTGTCTCTCAGGATCTCAGCCCTTCCTCTGTATTCAGATTTTAATACTTCTTCTATTCACCAGATCTCTTAATTCTTTAAAATTGACTTTCTTGAAATCCAATACTTATGTGTCACAGAACCAGATGATCCAATTTGCTTTTTTGGCAGACACCATAGAAAGCTCTGCCCATTGCACAGTTTCAACAAAAGATACTAGTATTCTCTAGACTATTCTGGTAGAAAAGGATATAGACAGACTTGAGTTTTATCTGGGCTTTTTCATGAGATAACTTATGCCAATTCTCTGATCTCAACTTGGTCATTTTATAATAAAAGAGAATAATAGGGACATATTTACAAGGAATATTAAATTAATGGTTCCAAGGAACTTTTGAGGTACGGCTTGCTAGTAAAACATAGAACTGTATTATTTCATGAAATGAAAACTAAGAATATGGGTAGTAGACTTGAAGATCTGCACTAGCACAAGCTTTGGTTTCTCAATAAGATTTTCCAATTTTATCTTCTACGATGAACGCCAATACTTCCTTTGAAATTATTAGCAATTAGCAATTTTGAATGTAGAGTAGGAATAGTGTGCTAAATAACTGATCAAAAGGTGAGAATGTATAAAGAAAAATTAAAATAGAGGTCAAATGCTGCTCTGTTATCAACTTGCCCTGCGGGCCCAGTTGTGGAACCTTTGTTCCAACTGGGTGGTCTTAGCCCAGTCCCTGAACTTCATTTCCTCATAGATAATATGGGGCTAGTAATGTTCCTTACTTCACATACAGGGTTGCTGTGAAGAAGAATTCAGTATCAAAGTCACAAAAGCCATTTCACAAACTGTAAAGGCAGTCATAATCTATGAACTCAGATAGTTCTTAGAGTTAAAAAAAAAAAAATCAAAGATTAAGAGGATATGCTTGTGAACCTAATGAGATTGGAAAGATGGCAGTTGTCAAGCAGAATGTCAGAAATATTAAAACTAGGAAATTAAAAATGATCACAAAATAGTAAGATTATTTTTGATAGCAAGAGAGATCCTAAACTGTAAAAACAAAAGGAATTAAAAATAGAAAAAGTAATTTATTGAAAGGTCCTAGGATGCTCTTAATATGAAATTGATTAATTACATCTGAACTTCTCAGTGATTTTTTTATATGAATCTGAAGTTAAGAATTGAAGTTACAAAAATTATGATTATAAAATGTACAGATAGACACAGTCAAAATAATTATGTAATTTTGTCATACATGTTTGTAGTACAGAGACTTGTATAAATTTAATGAAAATTATCCTTAAAAATGAAAAAGCTAATATATATTTTTTTTTGAAAAAGCTAATAATTTTTACTTTATCTTTTAGCATACGGCGGCATCAAGAAAGAAGAGCAATTTTGACTCCCATTTTAACAGATTTTTCTGTCCGAATAACTGGAGCACCTGCCATCATTTTCACCAAAGTAATTTCTCCAGAAAATATGCACACTGAGGTTAGAAATTAATTTAGTTTTTATTTTAGTCTAAATATTGGAGCAGCTTTTCTTGTGTGTTAGGAGTTTTCATAGTTTCCGTGCATAGGATATGAAATTAGCTTATTATTAATAAGTTATTATTGTAGCTAATAATTATTAAGTACTTTATAGTACTATTTAGGTATTGCTTTTCATGTAATAACTCATTTAATCCTTATAATAATCCTATTAACTTCTCCTACTGTCCTCGTTTTGTAGATGAGGAAACTGAAGCATAAAGAGTTAACTTGTCTAAATATTCACAAATAGGAAGCAGAACATGGTGTGAACCCAACTGGTCTGGCTCCTGGCCATACACTCCTGACCTCTGCCGCCTCTTTCTAATGAAAGCAACAATAATATTGACAGATCACTTAGGGTTCTCACATGGATTACCTTACAAAGAGATTTCTACATGAATTGCCTTATTTACTCTTCACAGAATCCATATGAGGTGGATATTATTAGTATACATATTTTATAGATGAGGAAACTGAGATCAAAAGAAATTAAGTAACTTGACCAATCTTACTAGCCAATTACTAACGGATCCAGGTTTGAAGTCTAATCACTATGGTATACTGCCTCCATGCCTAGAATAGAAATGTAATAATAATGTGATCCATCATAACTTTAAAAATATTCTTCATAAAAGTTTGTTATGCTAAAAACTTGATAAACTTTTTGATCATTCACAGAGTTATAGGCAGTTGTTATAAAAAGTTCAGAAAAATTAGGCACAGATTAAATATATTATTAATCTAAGGGGATAAAAGTTTACATCATTCTTTGAGTTTTTAAAAAACAATATTTTGGGGCTTCCCTGGTGGTGGAGTGGTTAAGAACCCGCCTGCCAATGTAGGGGACATGGTTTCGAGCCCGGGTTCGAGCACTGGTCTGGGAAGATCCCACATGCCGCGGAGCAACTAAGCCCGTGCGCCACAACTACTGAGCCTGCGCTCTAGAGTCTGCGTGCCACAACTACTGCAGCCCGTGCATCTAGAGCCCATGCTCCACAACAAGAGAAGCCACCACAATGAAGAGCAGCCCCCGCTCACCGCAACTAGAGAAAGCCCACGCACAGCAATGAAGACCCAATACAGCCAAAAATAAAAATAAATAAATTTATATAAAAAACAAACAAAAAAATATTTTGTATGTGTTATCTTATTTGATGTTTGTAATTGCCCTATAGGGAAAGTTAGGTTAGGCAGGATATCTTTATATCCACAAAAGGTATATAAAAATTAAGTAAGTCTACTTATATCTTTCAGTTACTTAGTAACACAATTGGTTTAAAATACACAAATATATTCCCTTCATCATTACTTGTGGAATAAAATAAGAATTCTAACTATAATGAGTAAATTTTGGAAACTTTTTGGGGGGAATATTTATTTAACCAGAAAAAGGGGATCGTTTCCGACATGCTTTTCTTTATGGCTTTATTAAAAGCTGCTCTAAGCTGTGTAGTTTGTATTTGGACCCATTATAAGTCTCCTTAAATCCATTCTCTTGGATGACACTATTAAGGAGAAGGTTTGTTGGACACTTCCAAGCATTTGAACATTGTCCACATGCACTTCATGACAAGAGGCAGGGCTTCTGCTTATTAAGTGAAACTTCTGGATTTTTCATTTCTGTTTTCCTTCCCTGAATGGTTTTCCAGCAATGAATGTTCAAGTGACTCAGTTATGCAGAACAACACCAGTTATGTAGTGGACAGCTACCTAATGCTGCCAAGATTTTAGCAGTTTAAAGAAGTAAAATTAATTAGTCTAGCTACCTTTGGCTTCAGCACTCCATTTTGTTATAAATCATTTGGAGTGTATCCTTTGGAGAATACTCAGACCATACCACTTGTGACTGTAATTGCTGCCTATAGTTGCCTGTTTACATCTGTCTGCCCACCTAGATTGTAACCTTCTCAAGAGCAGATTGCCCTTCAAGGCCAGCCTCACTCTCTGTGATATTCCTAGCACTCTAGTATGCTGCATGGTACTTGGGAGATGCTCACTAAATATTGGTCCGTCTGAGTGGGTGAACAAGATTATGGTAAAGAATTACATCATTGCCTACATATTGAAACAATGATAGTAGTTTGACGTATGAAAAGCCAAACGTACATGAAATGGTGAAAAATTCTTAGTGTGTTTCCCTGTGACTAGCACATGGCCTGGTGCACAACAGGCCCTCATAAATGTTTATTAAATTAATCCATTAAACTGTTGAGTGGCCGTGCTCACCATTTCTGCTATTCTCATTAACAGATGAACTCAAGTCCCAGGAGAATTCATCAACATCGTAAAGGTCTAATAAGTAAGAATGATAAATTATCATCTAATGGCTATCATGTTTCTTTATCTCTATTCAACCTTTTTTTCTTTCAGGAGATTTTAGTGTGTGGCCACTCCTTGGAAGTGAATATAACCACAAACCTGGACTTCTTCCTAAGTGTGGCTCAAGTTCAACTCTTACATCAGTTAATAGTAGCAAATATGACTGGAGTGGAACCATCAAGCAAAGCCACAGAGGTAACTATTACCTGATTTTGATTAGGCTTAGTGCATTTGTGCCAACTTTACATTGATAATAGGAAAACAAAAATTAAATGCTTTCTGCTAATTATTCTATTTAATTTTATTCAAAATATGGACATAAATCATTTTGGATTGGTGTTCTTTATTTTTGAAATTTGTTTGGTCTCTTTTCCTGTAATTTATCATGCACCTTTGCAGAATTGCTGTGGCCCAGCCCCAGAAAAGCCTCTGTTAAAAACATGATTTTATTGCCCTGCTGCAATTTTTAAAGTGCAGTGCACAAAACCTGATATAGCTTTCACTTACTCAGATACATTACAGGGACAGGGCCTCTTTTGGAAGTGCACTTTGTGAGAGTACTGTGGGAATATCTTCAATAAATAACTTCTAAAGCATTCGTTTCCCATGCTCAGTGAAGAATGGACACAATCAAAAAACTTGAATGCCTGCCTAGAATTTTAATTTTGATCCAGTGTTCATTGGAAGCCTACATTGTAACCACAAAGCATGTCAGCATGAAACAAAGAAAGCTGCTTGTTAGATGCTTCTCAAAATATTTTTTCTTTGCTTTTTGTTTCCGTACTTCTATAATCATATCTGTGCTTAGAATAAATCTTTTATAAAATCTCTAATGAAGAAACTGTTTATCTTTGAAAAAGGCATTGCTTATATTTTTGTCATGAGTTATGCAGAAGGCTCTAAGTGCTATTTCTTAAGGAGGAAGGGAAGGAGGAGGTGTTCACTGAGAGCCACTTGATGCTAAGCAAGCGTGCCAGGTACTTTTATGTAAGTTAACTCATATATCTTCAAGCATGTTATTGCAACCACTCTGTGAGGTACATGTGAACATTATCACCATTTTACAGATTAGGATATTGTGACTCAGAGGTAATAAGTGACCTGTCTGAGATCATACACACATAACTAAAAAATGGTAGATCTGAGGTTTTAATTTAAGTCTTTCAAATCAGTGCTTTTTTCATTCTGCCATGGTTGCTGTACTATAACTGTTACATTAGTCTGAATCACCTTTATTTTTTTAATTATTTAAAAATGATAAAGCTTTTAACTTTCATAAAGAAAGATTCTCTAACTATATCATCTTTTACCACCCATGATTTGTTTGCTCAGTATCTTTTTTAAAAGGACTATAAAGCTGTATGCTCTTCAAAATATTGACTTTTTCCCCAATGTATTTTAGACAATCCATAAGAATATAAATATATGATATGAAAATAAGCAGAGCAAAAATATTTCCCCATGGCATTTTCAATGAAGTCCTTGAAGGAGGTTGGGTTGGAAACAAATTCCTATATTATTTGTGCCAATTTTATGAATCTATCATGTCAGTGAAATATAACTCACGGATTTCTTTTTTATTTCTTTTTTATTTTTATTTTTAAAACATCTTTATTGGAGTATAATTGCTTTACAATGGTGTGTTAGTTTCTGCTTTATAACCAAGTGAATCAGCTGTACATATACATATATCCCCATATCTCCTCCCTCTCACGTCTCCCTCCCACCCCTCTAGGTTGTCACAAAGCACCGAGCTGATCTCCCTGTGCTATGCGACTGCTTCCCACTAGCTGTTTTACATTTGGTAGTGTATATATGGCCATGCCACTCTCTCTCACTTCGTCCAGCTTACCCTTCCCCCTCCCCATGTCCTCAAGTCCATTTTCTACATCTGCGTCTTTATTCCTGTGCTACCCCTAGGTTCTTCAGAACCTGTTTTTTTTTTTTTCTTTTCTTTTTTTTAGATTCCATATATATGTGTTAGCGTATGGTATTTGTTTTTCTCTTTCTGACTTACTTTACTCTGTATGACAGACTCTATGTCCATCCACCTCACTACAAATAATTCAATTTCATTTCTTTTTATGGCTGAGTAATATTCCATTGTATATATGTGCCACATCTTCTTTATCTGTTCATCTATTGATGGGCACTTAGGTTGCTTCCATGTCCTGGCTATTGTAAATAGAGCTGCAATGAACATTGTGGTACATGACTCTTTTTGAATTATGATTTTCTCAGGGTGTACGCCCAGTAGTGGGATTGCTGGGTCATATGGTAGTTCTATTTTTAGTTTTTTAAGGAACATCCATACTGTTCTCCATAGTGGCTGTATCAATTTACATTCCCATCAACAGTGCAAGAGGGTTCCCTTTTCTCCACACCCTCTCCAGCATTTATTGTTTGTAGATTTTGTGATGATGGCCATTCTAACTGGTATAACTCACAGATTTCTGATGTGTTTTAGGAATTTATAGAACTTAGCAAGTTGATTGCTAACTATTTACCTACCTGCTTCTAATGCCTTTTAGTAGGGTCTGATTTGAGTAAATAAGGCACACTCAGAGTTAGATTTCTAACAACTCCTACCTGAATGTCAAGTCATTCCTCACAGTTCCATAAACGAGCTAGGATTGTTTTTGTTGTTTTAAAAATGTGTCTGTGGTCCTTATTCCTTCTTGGAGATGATACTAAAAGTACAGACAATATACTGAAATACAGTAGAGACAATACACTGAAAAATGATTAAGATGGCAAATTTTATTTTATGTGTGTTCTACCACAATTGAAAAAAAAAGTACAAACTCTCTGAAGACAATTTGGTCCTATCCCCAGCCTCAGTGGGATATGTCTGTGAAATTTCAATATTAAAAAAAAAGACTTTCCATGAACTAGAAGAATGTTTTTCTATTCATAAATGAGTAGCACAACTCATATCTGATAGTCTAAGAACATAAAGATATTGTAAGAATTGGTATAATTTCTTCCTTAAATATTTGATAGAATTCACCAGTGACCCATCTAGGCCTGATGCTTTCTGTTTTGGAAGGTTATTAATTATTGATTCAATTTCTTTAATATATGTAGGCCTATTCAGATCCTCTTATTTCTTCTTATGTGAGTTTTGTTAGATTCTGTCTTTCAAGGAATTGGTTCATTTTCTTGAAATGGTTATCAAATTTGTGAGCTTGGTCATAGTATTCCTTTATTATTCTTTTAATTTCCATAGAATCTGTCGTTATGTCCCCTCTTTCATTTCTGATGTTAGTAATTTGATTCCTCTCTTTTGACTTTTTGTTTATTTGCTTGTTTTTTGGTTTTTGGTTTTTGTTTTTTTGGTTAGCCTGGCTAGAGGCTTATTAATATTATTGATCTTTTTAAGGAATCAACTTTGGGTTTTACTTGCTTTATTAGATTTTCTGTTTTCAATTTCATTGATTTCTGCTCTAATTATTTCTTTTTTCCTGCTTACTTTTGATGGTGTTAATATTTTCAAACAGTTTTTCACAAGGTTTCTTTTGAAACTTTAATTCTGAAAATTATTCAAGAACATGAAAAGGAGATTTTGTTAGAGGAAGCGTATCTACACTGTTAACAAAGGGGAAGAAAGATGGACAGATATTTGGAAATTGAAGTGAAAACAGTGGAACAATATAAGGATTATTACTAGAACCAATATTTAATATTAATTTTAATTATATAGACAACTAACACATAATAAAACTTTCAAGTATATAGCTAAAAGAGAAGCACTTCTGGCAATAAAATGACCAGCTGATGGTTTAAGCAAATTGCCTCCCATGTTAATTAAAACTTTTCCAATATTTTTGCTCTAAAAATGTACTCATTGCTTAGTGATCAAGCAGCCTGTATTTGTACACTTTGGTTTTCAGTGTTTCCTTCAAGTGTTTATGACTTCCATGATTGCTGGTTCCCAGAATATTCAATTTCTTCATTTTAAATTAACCTTTTTTTTGTCTCTGTACATATTATGATAGGCTGAGAAAGTACATGAGAAAAAACATTTAGTATTCAAAAAGCCAAAATTAATTCCATATTACAAAGTACACGGCCTTCTATATTTTATTCTATAGTTCATGTCTTTATGATAACATCTGTCTCTATAGTACTAGTACAACAGGAATGTTATTTGGGTTTCTTACATTCTAGTTCCCTGCCATTTACATGAGGTGGGAGTTAACCTCCTAGATAACTTCACAGTCAAATCTAAATGTACAATTCTAATTTTTCTCCAAAAATAGAGCTCTACTACTCATCCTTGGTTTCTTTCCCAATGTTTAGCAGGGCAAAATTGGTTTACTCTTTAGAAGATTCTTTACCTTCTTATAAGGTGGTCTAGATCCCATGAAGGCCCAATTATATAAAAGTGGTTGTTAGTAATATAATCATAACATTCATGCAGGAAGAATTAACAAGGGAGATAGTTCAGTTACATGTACCAGTAAATGTCAGGAAACTTTTTAAAGAGAATATGACTAAACAAAGAGTTAAAGTATTTTAATTTGTGCAAGTCTGTTTATGGGCTAATAATGCAGACCATTTTTATATGATATCAAAAAGAAACTAAACATCATTTTAAGTGTTCCTAAAGCTATTGGCATGCAGGACATTATAAAATGTTGTTAAAAAATAAAACAAAAAATTCTACTTTTTTAACATTTTATTCCAGTTGCAGTCACCCCAAAAACAAAAATACACCATAAAAAAAGATAATTTGTATAGAGTGATTATAATTTATATCAGAGTGATTTAAACTGAGATGAAAGCTGAGTAACCTATCTGAACTCTATAAAATTATAAACAGTATAGATAAGATACTAAAACTAGCCTGTTTACTTGAAATGGTTAATTTTTTTTATAATGCAATGTTACTTTTATCGAAGTAGTGCATGAATTTTAACAACCAAATGTTGCTAAACTAAATATATCAAAATAGTGTCAGTACACTGACATCCCCACCTCATCCTGCTTAGCCATTTTTAACTCTATAAGCCTTGTCTTCTGGTATTTATCCCATCTTTCTGAATAAAATGAATAGACTACCATCTCTTGATTTACTCATTTTAGTATTACCTATTCACTTGCTGTTTACTGTAGATGAAGATTCCGTCTCTTTTACACTTCTCTTCCACTCTTACATTTTCCCAGTATTCTTATATCATGTTTTTAAAGTCAGTATGAATTGTTTTCATTATAAAGACTATGTAAATATTGTTCATTGCTTAGTGAAGTAATATGATGTGATTATATTTCCTCTCTTTATAGTCTTCTGTTTTTCTTAAAGTTAATCATTGCCACATTCTTTTTATTTGCTCAGTTTTTTTTGTTTTTTTTTTTAATCTCTACCTCTTCTCTCATTCTCTCCAACCCGCCCCAAACCCTCACCAGTGACTCTACATAATGCCTGGCAATTTAATTTTTCACACTTTGAAACTTGTAAAATAATGTCAACTCTGTTTTTACCCTTGGAACCATTTTTCGTGAAGTCTTCATTTTTCCTTCTCCTTTCTGGACCAGTAGTTCTCTAGACCTGCTACACACTTGACACAACTGAGCCAGATGAGAGAAGGTTGTGATTTTTGAGGTTAATGGTAGAGTGTTGGGAAATTATAGGGTATCAAGTAAGTAATGTTTTTTCCTATGAATATAAATAAGTAAAATTGCCAATATCTTTATCCCACCATTCTAAAATATTAGGTATTTTGAGTTCCTACATAGAAACAGTATAATAGTATAGAAAAATATTGTAATAGATCTTATTATACATGCGTAATATAGTTTACGTGGGTGTTTTTACAATTTGCTATAAAATAGAATATAATATATAAGTTGGACTTTTTTGAGCTATGATTAAGTATATGCCCTAGGAGTGGTGGCGAAGGTTGTTTTTTGGTAGTATTATTATCTTAGCTTGGAAATTATCTGCTTTGGAGTTGTGCTTCATTTTAGGAATGGAAATTCTTGTTTTTTTGTCAATGGTGAAAAATTCTTACAAGGCATACTTGACCAACCTAAGGATTGCTAGGAGTCGTTGGAACTACAAACTTAAGAGTAAAGAAGAAGGGGGACTTCCCTGGTGGTCCAGTGGCTAAGACTCCGTGCTCCCAATGCAGGGGGCCTGGGTTCAATCCCTGGTCAGGGAACTAGATCCCACACGCATGCCACAACTAAAGAGGCTGCATGCCGCAACGAAGATCCCGCATGCCACAACTAAGACCCGGCGCAGCCTAACTAACTAAATAAATAAATATTTTTTTAAAAAGAGTAAAGAAGAGGGGAAGGGACTTTGAGTGGTGGTGTAGAAGCAGATGTTTTCTGGAGTAGAACTTTAGGCAAGATGAGCAAAATAGAGGCTAATATACCTTGAGAAAACATGTGAGTGGAGGTAGGGTTTGAAAGCAGGAAATAAGACTGGTTCGGGAGAGGATGTTGATGTTCTGGTCTATCTCAGTGCTTTCTATCTTGAGGTGGACATGAGTGGGAGAGGCCATTTCAGAGGTTACCTATTTCTGTAACCTCTGTAACGTTTCTCCTTTAGAAAAGGAGATAGGAATATTGGATAACATGGATGTGGTGACTTTCCATCAGTGTTACTATGCTGAGTATTTGTTTCCCTTCAGAGGCACCTGGATTGACTACTTGTAACCAGGCAATAAACCCAGGCTCCAATAAAATATGGATTCAAGCAGAGCCTTAAATGGACAAGAGGCCCTCTGAGGAAATACCTTGAATTTCTTAAAATCTAGACCTGGAAAAGATATTAAGTATTTTACTACCTATTCTCTCCAAGGGAAGGACTTCTTAGGTACATTGAGCTATCACACCTGTCTCAGTTTTAGTTAGGCCTTGTCAATGTTAAAAATAGTATAATTTTCTCCTGGTAAGCTTACGCTTAGAGAGAAACATGCCATAGTTACTTCAAGGTAGATGCTAAACATCAAGAAAACAAGAAATATTTTAATTGTCTAGCCACACTAATATTTATCCCATATGTTGGGTTGGCCAAAAAGTTCGTTTGGATTTTTCTGTAACATCTTAGGGAAAAGCCCGAATGAGCTTTTTGGCCAACCCAATAGATTTCTTGACCAGAAATCCAGTGAATACAGTAAGTTTTCCTAAGGTACTATTAAACTGTCTGTCCTAGTCTTTTTCAGCAGTATTCAATGAGGGCTTACTCTATACCAGATATACTGGCTACAGACTGATAGAGGTATGAAAAATAAACATACTGTGGTCCCTGCCCTCTAGGATTTTATAATGTGGTTGAAAAATACAACATAGACAAATGGATTTACAACTAAGACCTCAGAGCAGTAAACAAAAAGTGTCAAATAAGCTCTATGGAAAATTAGTGCTATAACAAGTATTCAGAATAAGAAGAGAAGACTTTAGGCTGGGTGGTCAGAGATCTAGCTTCATGGAGAAATTGGGGTTGAATAGGCAGAGAACAGTGACCTGCTTCTTTACTCAGTAAATATTGAACCCTTTCTATGTGTCAAAAACTACTATGGATACGGGGGTGACAGCATTAAACAAAGGAGGTGAAGTTTCTGATTTCATATTCTAGTGCTCATATATTCAGTGATATGAAGATTGACACTAATAAACAAATAATTAGAACTAGATCAATGTATATATTGATATCTATATAACTAGTAATACATGACTATATATATGTATATACATACATACATATATACATACATACACACAAATATACACACACATCCATGCACATAACTAGTTGCATTCAGCACTTTCTATTTGCCAAAAGTTATTCATGTGATTACACCTAGCTCTAAGGGAGGCTGGAAATGTAGTCTTTCTAATACAAGGCCATATGTCCTGCTAAAAATTATTTTACCATGAAAAAAGGGGATAATGAATATTGGGGTACAATTGCCAGCCTCAGCAACAGAGGCTTCAAGGTCACCTGGTAGTCAAAGAGAGGATATTCCTTAGAAAGCAGCTTTGGCTCTCTTCAATACTTTGAACATATCCTAAAGTTCTATGCCATATAACATGGCAGAAATAATGTTATCTTGCAAATTGTTCAGTGCTGATATAGGGACAAATATTGTCTTTGCCCAGGGTTTCTTACTCTTTTCGTCTGCTAATAGAACTCCCCTTCCTTTGGCTAAACAACATTCTCTTATTTTATGCGGTTTTGATAAAGATTCCCATTACAGGGTAGACATGAAACACAGGTCTGACTATTTTTTTTTAAATTAATTAATTAATTAATTTTTATTTTTGCCTGTGTTGGGTCTTCTTTGCTGCACGCAGGCTTTCTCTAGTTACGGTGAGCGGGGGCTACTCTCCGTTGCAGTGTGCAGGCTTCTCATTGCGGTGGCTTCTCTTGTTGTGGAGCACGGGTTCTAGGCATGTGGGCTTCAGTAGTTGTGGCACGCAGGCTCAGTAGCTATGGCTCGCAGGCTCTAGAGCACAAGCTCAGTAGTTGTGGTGCACAGCCTTACTTGCTCCATGGCATGTGGGATGTTCCCGGACAAAGGCTCGAACCCCAGTCTCCTGCATTAGCAGGCGGATTCTTAACCCTTGCGCCACCAGGGAAGTCTCCTGACTAATTATTGTATCAATCCCCTTCGCCCAGTTATTGGTCCAGATATGGGCACACTACCAGGCAAGTGCAGTGTTTCATATGAAAACACTGGGAAGAATAAGCCCTCTCTGCTAGGGAGCATTACGTTCAGATGTAGTCATATTGGAGCTATCTTTGACCATTGTCTCACTCTTCTCTTTCACTACTATCTCATGAAGGAAATCTGTGTCAAAAAAGAGGAGTTGAACTCACAGAAATAAGCAAAGCTGAAAGAAAGAGAAAGTCTTTGACATCATGTGACTCCCTTGACACAGTTCTAGTCAATGAGATATAAAGATAAATGTTCTACAGATTTCTAGGAAAGTCTCTATGTTCTTTTTCCTCCTTCTTGGAATAACAACAGTGGAAGTGACTAGCCACTTGTTGCCATGTGATGACAAACATGAGGACAAAAGCCATGCACTAAGAGTAGCAAAGTGGGTAGATAAAGTGATTTGAGATGTGAGTGATATCATGAAGCCACTGCAACCAGCCCTGGACTTCAGGAAAATAAACGTAAGTTGTTAAGCCACTAATACTTGGCGTTCTGTTACATGAGGTCAAACACAATCCTAACTGATACAGACAGTGTTGCAGTATTCTGAGGTGGAGATGATAAAACCCAGGGAAAGTACTGAGCACAGAATAGAATTTGATGCTGAATAAATGCTCACAGTATGAATTAATAAATGAATTCCTTAATTCATAGGAAGTCCTATTTCTGTCCATAGAAATAAAAAAGATAAGGTGTATGCCACATATATAACAAAAGAACTGGAAGAAATTGATGATTAACTATATGTTTGATGGACACAGGTTGGGTAGATATTGTGGAAGGCTTTGAATACTAGGCTGAAATGTTTTAAGTAAGTAGTAGGCAGTAGAGAGTATTTGAAGTTAGTTGAGCTAGAGAATGACTTCAACAGGTGTGCTTTGAAGTTCAGATCCATTTTAGACTGAACTAATCAACTGTATTAACACACTATTAGTTGGTGTGTGATCTTCAGACGTAAATTTTATCGCTACATTTTCTTCTATTCTAACATAATAGAATATGTTATATTCTTTTACAGTATCAGTTTATTTCAGTTAGGATTTGAAATTGCTGTAGCATATAATAAATATCACCTATTGTTTCCAGAAGCTACAATTCTTTAAAAAAAAACCAAAAACCACACTTTTTATTTCTTTATTTTCATTTATTTATTTTTTTATAACATAACTCCATACTTTATTCAGATTTCCTAGTTTTTACCCTAATGCCATTTTTTTGTTTGTTTGTTTGTTTTTGGTTTTTTTAAACATCTTTCTTGGAGTATAATTGCTTTACGATGCTGTGTTAGTTTCTGCTTTATAACAAAGTGAATCAGCTATACATATACATATATCCCCATATCTCTTCCCTCTTCCGTCTCCCTCCCTCCCACCCTCCCTATCCCACCCCTAGGTGGTCACAGAGCACCGAGCTGATCTCCGTGTGCTATGCGGCTGCTTCCCACTAGGTATCAGTTTTACATTTGGTAGTGTATATATGTACGTGCCACTCTCTCACTTTGTCCCAGCTTACCCTTCCCCCTCCCCATGTCCTCAAGTCCATTCTCTTGTAGGTATTTATTTCCGTCCTGCCCCTAGGTTCTTCATGACCTTTTTCTTTTTTTTTTTGATTCCATATATATGTGTTAGCATACAGTATTTGTTTTTCTCTTTCTGACTTACTTCTGACAGACTCTAGGTCCATCCACCTCACTACAAATAACTCAGTTTCGTTCCTTTTTATGGCTGAGTAATATTCCATTGTATATATGTGCCAAATCTTCTTTATCCATTCATCTGTCGATGGACACTTAGATTACTTCCATGTCCTGGCTATTGTAAACAGAGCTGCAATGAACATTGTGGTACATGACTCTTTTTGAATTATGGTTTTCTCAGGGTATATGCCCAGTAGTGGGATTGCTGGGCCGTATGGTAGTTCTATTTTTAGTTTTTTAAGGAAACTCCATACTGTTCTCCATAGTGGCTGTATCAACTTAAATTCCCACCAACAGTGCAAGAGGGTTCCCTTTTCTCCACACCCTCTCCAGCATTTATTGTATGTAGATTTTTTGATGATGACCATTCTGACTGGTGTGAGGTGATACCTCATTGTAGTTTTGATTTGCATTTCTCTAAGGATTAATGATGTTGAGCATTCTTTCATGTGTTTGTTAGAAATCTGTATATCTTCTTGGGAGAAATGTCTATCTAGGTCTTCCGCCCATTTTTGGATTGGGTTGTTTGTCTTTTTGATATTGAGCTGCATGAGCTGCTTGTAAATTTTGGAGATTAATCCTTTCTCAGTTTCTTCATTTGCAAATATTTTCTCCCATTCTGAGGGTTGTCTTTTTGTCCTCTTTATGGTTTCCTTTGCTGTGCAAAAGCTTTTGAGTTTCATTAGGTCCCATTTGTTTATTTTTGTTTTTATTGCCATTTCTCTAGGAGGTGGGTCAGAAAGGATCTTGCTGTGACTTATGTCATAGAGTGTTCTGCCTATGTTTTCCTCTAAGAGTTTTATAGTGTCTGGCCTTACATTTAGGTCTTTAATCCATTTTGAGTTTATTTTTGTATATGGTGTTAGGGAGTGTTCTAATTTCATTCTTTTACATGCAGCTATCCAGTTTTCCCAACACCACTTATTGAAGAGGCTGTGTTTTCTCCATTGTATATGCTTGCCTCCTTTATCAAAAATAAGGTGACCATATGTGTGTGGGTTTATCTCTGGCCTTTCTATCCTGTTCCATTGATCTATATTTCTGTTTTTGTACCAGTACCATACTGTCTTGATTACTGTAGCTTTGTAGTACAGTCTGAAGTCAGGGAGCCTGATTCCTCCAGCTCCATTTTTCATTCTCAAGATTGCTTTGGCTATTCGGGGTCTTTTGTGTTTCCATACAAATTGTGAAATTTTTTGTTGTAGTTCTGTGAAAAATGCCACTGATAGTTTGATAGGGATTGCATTGAACCTGTAGATTGCTTTGGGTAGTATAGTCATTTTCACAATGTTGATTCTTCCAATCCAAGAACATGGTATATCTCTCCATCTGTTTGTATCATCTTTAATTTCTTTCATCAGTGTCTTATACTTTTCTGCATACAGTTCTTTTGTCTCCTTGGGTAGGTTTATTCCTAGGTATTTTTTTCTTTTTGTTGCAATGGTACATGAGAGTGTTTCCTTAATTTCACTTTAAGATTTTTCATCATTATTGTATAGGAATGCAAGAGATTTCTGCGCATTAATTTTGTATCCTACTACTTTACCAAATTCATTGATTAGCTCTAGTAGTTTTCTGGTAACATCTTTAGGATTCTCTATGTATATTACCATGTCATCTGCAAACCGTGACAGTTTTACTTCTTCTTTTCTGATTTAGATTCCTTTTATTTCTTTTTCTTCTCTGATTGCTGTGGCTAAAACATCCAAAGCAATGTTGAATAATAGTGCTGAGAGTGTGCAACCATGTCTTATTCCTGATCTTAGTGGAAATGGTTTCAGTTTTTCACCATTGAGGACGATGTTGGCTGTGGGTTTATCATATATGGCCTTTATTATGTTGAGGTAAGTTCCCTCTGTGCCTACTTTCTGGATGGTTTTTATAATAAATGGGTGTTGGATTTTGTCAAAAGCTTTTTCTGCATCTATTGAGATGATCATATGGTTTTTCTTCTTCAGTTTGTTAATATGATGTATCACATTGATTGATTTGCATATATTGAAGAATCCTTGCATTCCTGGGATAAATTCCACTTGACCATGATGTATGATCCTTTGAATGTGCTGTTGGATTCTGTTTGCTAGTATTTTGTTGAGGATTTTTGCATCTATGTTCATCAGTGATATTGGCCTGTAGTTTTCTTTCTTTGTGACATCTTGTCTGATTTTGGTATCAGGGTGATGGTGACCTCGTGGACTGAGTTTGGTAGTATTCCTCCCTCTGCTATAGTTTGGAAGAGTTTGAGAAGGATAGGTGTTAGCTCTTCTCTAAATGTCTGATAGAATTTGCCTGTGAAGCCATCTGGTCCTGGGCTTTTGTTTGATGGAAGATTTTTAATCAGAGTTTCTATTTCAGTGCTTGTGATTGGTCTGTTTATATTTTCTATTTTTTCCTGGTTCGGTCTCGGAAGGTTGTGCTTTCCTAAGAATTTGTCCATTTCTTCCAGGTTGTCCCTTTTTTTGGCATATAGTTGCTTGCAGTAATCTCTCATGATCCTTTGTATTTCTGCAGTGTCAGTTGTTACTTCTCTGTTTCATTTCTCATTCTATTGATTTGAGTCTTCTCCCTTTTTTTCTTGATGAGTCTGTCTAGTGGTTTATCAATTTTGTTAATCTTCTCAAAGAACCAGCTTTTAGTTTTATTGATCTTTGCTATTGTTTCCTTCATATCTTTTTCATTTATTTCTGATCTGATCTTTATGATTTCTTTCCTTCTGCTAACTGTAGGGTGTTTTTGTTCTTCTTTCTCTTATTGCTTTAGGTGTAAGGTTAGGTTGTTTATTTGAGATGTTTCTTGTTTCTTAAGGTAGGATTGTATTGCTATAAACTTCCCTCTTAGAACTGCTTTTGCTGCATCCCATAGGTTTGGGTCATCGTGTTTTCATTGTCATTTGTTTCTAAGTATTTTTTGATTTCCTCTTTGATTTCTTCAGTGATCTCTTGGTTATGAAGTAGTGTATTGTTTAGCCTCCATGTGTTTGTATTTTTTACAGATTTTTCCCTGTAATTGATATCTAGTCTCACAGTGTTGTGGTTGGAGAAGATACTTGATATGGTTTCAATTTTCTTAAATTTACCAAGCCTTGATTTGTGACCCAAGATATGATCTATCCTGGAGAATGTTCCATGAGCACTTGAGAAGAAAGTGTATTCTGTTGTTTTTGGATAGGATGTCTTATAAATTATATGAATTAAGTCCATCTTGTTTAATGTTTCATTTTAAAGCTTGAATTTCCTTATTTATTTTCATTTTGGATGATCTGTCCATTGGTGAAAGTGGGGTGTTAAAGTCCCCTACTATGATTGTGTTACTGTCAATTTCCCCTTTATGGCTGTTAGCATTTGCCTTATGTATTGAGGTCCTCCTATTTTGGGTGCATAAATATTTACAATTTTTATATCTTCTTCTTGGATCGATCCCTTGATCATTATGTAGTGTCCTTCTTTGTCTCTTGTAATAGTCTTTCTTTTAAAGTCTATTTGTCTGATACGTGAATTGCTACTCCAGCTTTCTTTTGATTTCCATTTTCATGGAATATCTTTTTCCATCCCCTCACTTTCAGTCCGTATGTGTCCCTAGGCCTGAAGTGGGTCTCTTGTAGACAGCATATTTATGGGTCTTGTTTTTGTATCTATTCAGCCAGTCTGTGTCTTTTGGTTGGAGCATTTAATCCATTTACATTTAAGGTAGTTATCGATATGTGTGTTCCTCTTACCACGGTCTTAATTATTTTGGGTTTGTTATTGTAGGTCTTTTCCTTCTCTTGTGTTTCCTGCCTAGAGAAGTTCCTTTAGCATTTGTTGTAAAGCTGATTTTGTGGTGCTGGATTGTCTTAGCTTTTGCTTGTCTGTAAAGGTTTTAATTTCTCCGTTGAATCTGAATGAGATCCTTGCTGGGTAGAGTAATCTTGGTTGTAGGTTTTTCCCTTTCATCACTTTAAATGTGTCCTGCCACTCCCTTCTGGCTTGAAGAGTTTCTGCTGAAAGATCAGCTGTTAACCTTATGGGGATTCCCTTGTGTGTTATTTGTTGTTTTTCCCTTGCTGCTTTTAATATTTTTTCTTTGTATTTAATTTTTGATAGTTTGATTAATATGTGTCTTGGAATGTTTCTCCTTGGATTTATCCTGTATGGGACTCTCTGAGCTTCCTGGACTTGATTAACTATTTCCTTTCCCATATTAGGGAAGTTTTCAACTATAATCTCTTCAAATATTTTCTCAGTCCCTTTCTTTTTCTCTTCTTCTTTTGGGACTCCTATAATTCGAATGTTGGTGTGTTTAATGTTGTCCCAGAGGTCTCTGAGACTGTCTCAATTCTTTTCATTCTTTTTTCTTTATTCTGCTCTAGTTATTTCCATTGTTTTATCTTCCAGGTCACTTAACCGTTCTTCTGCCTCAGTTATTCTGCTATTGATTCCTTCTAGAGAATTTTTAATTTCATTTATTGAGAACACACTTTTTAAAGTGATGAAATAGAAGGGTGAGAGGGCTAAGATTGCCCTGAGTTACGTTCATTTGGCTGCAGTAATTACTCTGTTATTCCTGAATAGTAAGTAATCATCTTATTAAGCCTACTTACAGAGGTAGTGTATGTAGGAGTAACATGCTCATTTTCAAATCAGTGTTTTAGAGTAAATAAAACTTTTGTAGCAAAATAAAAACCATATTTTTAGGCCAAAGAGTAGAACCACAGCGTTGGGGATCTGAAGGTGGAGGTTCTTTGATGCACACATTACAGATCCTGGAGAGGAGTGTGGACAACTTATAACAGTAATTGAGCATTTCTTCCTTTGCCTTCTCTCCTTCCTCCTCCTTCTCCTCCACTTAACCACTTGCTTTTAGGCACTTCCTTAGCTCTCCTTTCATTCCAGTCTCTGGTAACGACTCACTTGGTAACCTGTCCCATGAATGCTTGGTACCTGTTCTTATACTCTCTTTGATAGCCATAAACTATGTTTTTTTTAAGGAAAATCTCATTTACACAAAAAATACTTTAATGATCATAAAATATACAGTATTTAGTCCATGTTTCTTCAGATTTCTAAAATAATGGATATTTCCACCAATATAATGTTTCTGTTCCCTCAGAATTTTGCTGTTATTTATTGTATTTGGGTTCTCTACAACTATTTAAAGAATTAAGAACTACAAAAAGCACTATATCCAACTGTCTATGAAGCATGATAAAGTTACAGTAAAAAAAAAAAAATGTTATAGTCAAGCTGGTCAGAAAAGGTACAAGTCCCTTAGCTCCAGCGCCAGCTCCATCTTTAATCAGCTCCTGTCCTCTTAAGACTGCTATCCCCTCTCATCTGTGCTTCTCCCCAGGTCTCTTCTCTCTGTACCATATTTATATTTCTTCTTGACTGTGCTAGGTTATATGCCTTCTCTCTGACTTTGAATTCTGTCTCTTTGATAATTGCTCCTTTCTCACATATTTTTCTCGAATTTCCAGTGCTGTCTTTTAATACCGTATTCCTCATGACCTACAAAATGTTCATCTATAAGGTGAAAGCACTAGGAAAATAGGTTATAACTAATACATTATTATCTCTTCTGAGTCAAAATATAAATGAGCTAGCTGTTCAAAATAACTGAGGGTCGATGATTTGCTTGGTTTCCTATCTGACAGTTTGTACTTTTCTAACAAGCAAACTTTTGGGCTTTCAGTTACTTTTATATAAAAGAATCAACCTTAAAAAAATACTAACATCAGAGCCATGGGAATGTATATAATTCTCATCTAAGATTTCATACATTTTTAAATTGCTTATTTCTAGACCTTTGGCTCTTCATCAAAGGTTTTCTGCAGCAAATGACTAAAAAACCTCTCACAGAGTGTAGAGATATATAAAATAAACACCAAAACCTAAATCAAGTAATCTTCTTTCTACCCTTTTTTAAGATTCCTGGACTTCACCAAATGTGCCATAGGTGCCTTTACACCTTTCTTTCTAAAAATTGGCCCATTCAGTAATACACCGTTGGAAGACATGAAAGTACACTGGGGAGGTTGAAATTTTCTATATCTTGATTGTGGTGATGGTTATACAACTGTATACATTTGCCAAAGCCCCTTAACTGTATGTTTTAAAGAGTGAATTTTATTACTTACAAATTATATTCCAGTAAACTTGGCTTAAAAATGTTTGGCCACTTAGTAACACAGATTTAGAAGACACAAAAATCCACTGGCAACAGTGATTTACATTAATGTCAGAGTGTCTGTTATGGAGGTAGCTACCCAGAATCTGTAACACCAGCTAACACTTATTGGGTGCTCACTATGTACCAGGTGGTCTAAATGTTTTATGTAGCTTAACTCCTTTTTTCCTTACAATAACCCTTTGAGTTTGGGCCTGTTTTTCAAATTGTACAGAAATGGAAACTGAGTCTCAAGAAAGTCCTATAGTTTGCACAAGTTTGCATAGCTAATAAGTATCAAAACCAGGCTATTCCTCCCTCACCCCACCTGAGAATGTACTGGTTAAAAGTACTGTCAGAGGTAGTTCAGTGACCTAACTGGTACGGATGTGAGTGTTTTAACAGGGAGAATTAAGCAAAAACTAGTTTATACAGGCCTTATTTGTTCTTATATAAAATTTATTTATTGTATTGTAATAGTGAGCCATTGAAGGATCTAAAACAAGATCATGACATCATCAGATTCACACTTGGAATAGTGGCAGATGGGTTAGGTAGGGAGACCACTGGAAGCTCTAGCTGTAATCCAGATGATGAGAGTCCAAACTGAAGCACTGATTTAAGGAAGAGGAAGAAGGCCAGTACTGGGCTGACTCTGCATTTGCTTGAAAGGATGTATAGAAGGAGGAAAGTCCTAGGGAAATAGGTTGTAGCTAATTCATTATTATTCTTTTGGAATAAAATTACGATAAATGAGCTGGTTTATCTCAGCACATGTGTTAAAGGAAAGATAGGGCTCTAGATCATTCTTTCCTCAGCTGTTCAAAATTGCATGACAAAAGGCAGTGACTCTCCTGCTACAGGTTTGCATATAGGCATCAGCTTTTCCTGAATTCAAAGGCCACAGATTGGGATCTCCCTGCACTTTGCACCTTCTTGAACTCTTGAATACTCATCTGAGTATTTCATACATGCCCCCAAATAAAAATGTTGAAGTATTGTCTTTTTAAAAGTTCAGGAGAGGGTTGTTATTTATTTGTTTATTGGTTTTATTTTTAAGTATGGAAGAGTCAAGTATGTTTAAATGTCAGTGGGAAGGACTCAGAAGAAAGGTTGAAATGTATGGGATGAGAAGGGAAAATCAATAGTGTAACATTCCTAAAATAATGAGAAAACAATACCCCATGAATAAAGGGTAGAGGGATTGACACCTCTTCTAACGTAACAGAAGGGAAGAAAGAAAGGATGGTCACATATGTAAGAAGATTTAAGAGTTTAGTAATACAGAGTTGGGAGTTGAGGAGGTGCTCATTTGATATTTTACTCCATGAAATAGGATGTAAGGACATCTATTAAGGAATGGTACAGGGCTCAGAAATTTGAGACGGGGGGCAGGAAGCTACTTATTCAATTGAAACTTTAATTTTTTACCTAGTAAATATAAATTGGGAGGTACAAAAATGCATACAAATAATAGTAAAATATAAAGATTTCTAAAATTAAGACCAGAGAAACAAAAACACAATATAAATTGGAGCCACAAGGACTGAACCTCAGATTTGGCTCTTAACTTCCTGGCAGCCAAAAGAAAAGGGAGATTCAGATACTAATAAATTACTACAAGGTTTTACTGATTTTTGAAATGTATAGATCTTTAAAAATAATTTTTATATTTTAAAATAGTTTTAGAGGTACAGAAAAGTTGCAAAACTAGTGTAGAGAGTTCCCATATACCCTGCACCCAGCCTCCCTATTATCAACGACAAATGTCCCTAGTATGGACATTTGTCACAACTTATGAACCAATATTTCAACATAATTATTAACTAAAGTCTATACTTTATTCAGATTTCCTCAGTTTTTACTAAGAACATTTTACTAATGTCCTGTTTCTGTTCCAGGATCCCATCCAAGGATACCATATTACATTTAGTTATGTATCCACAGGCTCCTTAGACTATGACAGTTTCTCATATTTTCCTTGTTTTTGATGACCTTAAGTGTGTTGAGGAGTGGTAGTCAGGTATTTTTTAGAATGTCCTTTAATCTGTATTTGTCTGATGCTGGGGAGGAATATCTACATAAATCATTTGGAATTCTTCTGTACTGGAGATTTGTCTATTCTCCTTCATTTCAGATACATATGATTAATAGATGTGCCTTTAACACTAAAAATTTGTAAAAATCAATTAATAGTATAGATTGCAACTGTAGTTAATCCCTTATATGCCAACATTTCTTTAATCTCTTAGAGCTTTAGTATCTCCATCTGCAGAATGAGAGCTTTGGACTATGCTGTTGACCTTCACTTCCCTTTCTAATCTTTCATTGGTGTCTTTGATGACCTGAGGGAAAGCCCAAGACTGACCTCCAGTGGTAATCCGTGCTGCTCTCCTAGAAATAAATGCCTGTTTGTTGAGACGAGTTGGAACAACCAGATAGTTAAGAAAAAGCAACACTCACAGCAAGGCAGTTTCTAATTTATTCTTCATTTATTGGTAGTTGATTACAAGTATCAATTTCTCTATGATATGACTAGAGTAATCTCTGTCTAAAAGTGACCCAAAAAATGTCTTTTTCTGTTCTTCTGAAATTTCAGCCATTTGGAAGGAGATGAGTCTAAACTCTCTTTGTCAATGTATAGGTAACTCTAATTCTGGGTATAATCACTTCAAAATGTTGCTTCTGCTTAAGCGATTTCCTCTCAGTAATTTAGTAGAGTTTTTTTCAGTCATTAATTTTAGTTCTCTTAAACTATTTTCTGAAGTTAACTTCCCATCTTTCTCATTTTTTTCCCAAGGCTTCTCTCTCCTCATGGAACTATATTCACATGAACTCTAGATTCCCCCTTCCCCAAATAATCTTAGAATATATTTGTGAACCTGTGGAATTTGAGTGTATTTCCATGGGGGAAATTCCTCTAATATTGTTTTTAGCATTTTCCAGGGGGTGGATATAGGTTTTCTGGAATCTGAGGTTGGTCCTTTTTAGAAAGAACAAATTACAAATATAAAATTAGGTTCAGGCGCTGTATAAAAATAATAATAAAAATAAAATAAAATAAAATTCAAAAAAATAAATCAATAAAATTAGGTTCAGTGTCTCGAAAAATGTCCTATGCAAGCAAGAGTATTTGAAGCTGAAACTTCCTATTAACTTTATGCTAAATATCCCTCAACCAGTTTTGGATGAAAAATGACATTACCACTGTATTAGTTTTCTGTTGTTGCTGTAACACATTACCACACATTAAATAGCTTAGAACAACACAAGTGTATTATCTTTCTCTTCTGTTATCAGAGGTCTGATACAAGTGTCTCACTGGACTAAAATCAAGGTGTCAGCAGGGCTCTAGTTGTTTCTGCAGGTCCTAGGGAAGAATCCATTTCCTTGCCTTTTCTAGCTTCTAGAAGCCTCCTACACTCCATGGCTCGTGCTTTCCTCCCTCCATCTTCATTGTCAACAATGGCAAGTCAAATCCTTCTTAAATCATATCTCTATAACCTTTCTTCTGTCATTGCATCTCTCTAGCCACAGCAATTAATAATTCTCAGCTTTTAAGAACTCATGTGATTAGATTGGGCCCACCCAAATAACCCAGTATAATCTACCCATTTCAAGATCTGTAACCTGAATCACTTCTCCACATCCCTTTTGCCATGTCCAAGTTCACAGGTTCTGGGGATTAGGACATGGACATCTTCAGGGAGCCGTTATTCTGCCTAACACAACCACATAGGAATATGGTCTCTGTCTTCTTTCCACTTGATGATAATGACCAATGACATATTCTTACTGACTCAAAAAGGCAGCAGCAAGCTACCAAACCCAGACAAACCTAGGCATCTTTTCCAGAGTCAAACAATGCATCAAAAATCCTAAGTGTATCTTTTGAGGGAAGACATGGTACAGAGAAAGTGTTAGAGATTGCTTATTGTGTATCCAATTTAAATTTGAAGGTTAGTGTTAACACTATTGTAGCAATTTGCCCCGGCTTAAAATAACAATTTTTACGAAGTAATTATATTTTCGAAAACAAAAATGATTACTGGCATTGTCATAATTTTTTGTAAATCTCTGTAATGTATGGCTTAAGGGAAGACAGCTAGATTCTCATATCTGCTCTGTATTCAATCTGTTGCAATATTTGTTTTGGTTGATGTATAGGAAGAAAAATCCAGCCTCACAAAGATATGTAGTCAGAAAATGGAGTACTTTAATAACCTTTAAGATAATTGTGGGTGTTCTTCTTTGATAGACAATAAAACTTGAGATATGGTAGTTTCTTTTTTGTCTACTTTATTGACTTTATATTTTTAACAGTTTTTTTCAGATATAATCCACATACCGTACAATTAAGCCATTTAAAATATGCAATTCTGTGACTCTTAGTATGTTCAGAATTGTGCCACCATCACCATAATCAATTTTAGAACATTTTCGTCACTCCAAAGAGAAACCCCCTACCCCTTAACCATCACCTCCCAGTTCTCCTATCCCCTTCAGCCCCAGATAACCACTCATCTACTTTGTTTCTCTACAGATTTGTCAGTTCTGGCCATTTCATATAAATAGAATCATTTATGAGTGTATCCTTTTGCATAATGTTTATATCGTTCATCTCTGTTTTAGCCTGTATCAGTTCTTCATTCCTTTTTATTGCTAAATAATATTCTGTTGTGTACATATATGTATAACATTTTTAATGCATTATTCAGTTGATGGACCTTTGTTTTTTTCCCACTTTGGGGCTATTATGAATAGTGATGCTATGAGCATTCATGTGCATGTATCTGTGTGGATATATGTTTTCATTTGTCTTGAGAACATACCTAGGAGGGAGATTGCTGGATCATATGTCAACTCTATGTTTAACCGCTGTAATTTCTTAAAAGGTTAGTTACAATATGGAATTTGAAGCCATAGCAATGGACTTTGCTTATTCTGTTATGTTACAGTTCATTAGTTTGTCTTAACTTTTAGTCAATCTTTTATCCATGCATGATTTTGTAACATCATGCATTGGTCATTTGGAAAATATTTATTTACTTAGTTATGCAGATCTTCCAAAAGTGGACACATTTTATTACATAACATCAAAATGCATATTTTTTAATATTACTACTTATCTCGTCAGAAAAATCTAAATATTGGGAAGCTATCAGGTTCATGATAGCAAATACAAGTTTTTCAAAATGCTAGTTTTTCTTAAAAGTTTAAATTTCATTATTGACAATTAATACTGTCTGTTGTTTCCCTTTAAGGAGCAGTTTATTTTAGAGAAAATATTTGTGAAATACCCAGTTCTGAATAACCATAGTTTTTTCAATCACTCTTTCAAATAAAAAATTTTTTATAAAGAAACCAGCTAGTATAGCATGCAGTTCAGCTGCACATCTGCTTTCCCTAAAGACAACTATCATTCTTTGGTATACAGTGCAGGTGCTTTGTGCATACTTCCCATTTCATCACATTGAATATTAAAAAGATACAGGTTTATTGGTCAGGATTTAATAAAATGAATAATTTTTGCCGTTTCATCAAGAACATACTTACATGAAACTGTTATTTGATTCATTTTTTACTGTAAGTGTATGGTGGAAAACTAGCTCATTTGGGTACTACTGCCTGTATTAATTCTAAGGTATACCCCCATTGCTTTTGCACCATCAGTCTAATGTCAACATAGTGAAAAAGACAAATTATGTCTTAGCTTTATTGCAAAATTAGTTTTGACCTTAAGGAGTCCTTGATAGGGTCTCTGAGACCTCAAGGGGTCCGTGGACTACGCTTTGAGAAATGCTGTTCAGACACTACACTTTGTTTCTCCTTCTCAAAAAATGATATTTCCCAGAAATGTTGAGATTAATGAAAAGCCATATGTCATTTTTGTAGAAACAAATATATTTTTGTTATTTTAGAATATACTATTTAAAATCTTATTTCTATCTGCACTACTTTCAATAGTTCCATAATCTAAAGATATTCAGAAAGTAAATACATCTCCACCATCATTTTAAAATGAAAAAAAAAATGGAAATCAGTTTTTATTTGTCTAAGGTTGATTAATTAACTTGCTGTACATTTTAAGTTGAAACCCAAGCCTTCTGATTCTTAACTACAGTGCTTTAGTTTTTTAATAGGCTACTTCACTAGAAAATCTGTACGAAATATCATACAGATGTCTTAAAAGTAAAAAGTCCAAAGTGTATGCTTAATGTGTCTGTCACATTGAATAATTTTCAAATAATCATCTTTCAGGCTTCAAAAGCGATTATATAAATACATTTAGAAAGGGGTTGGGGGAACGGGTGATGGTAGTCAAAGGGTACAAACTTCTAGTCATAAGGTGAATAAGTTCTGGAGATCTAATGTACAGCATGGTGACTGTAGTTAACACTGTATTGTATACTTGAGTGTTGCCAGGAGAGTAGATCTTAAATGTTCTCACTACAGACACAAAAACTGATAACTATGTGGGAGAATGGATGTGGTAACTAATCTTATTGGTGGTTGTTATTTCACAGTATATACATATATCAAATCATCACGTTGTACACCTTGAACTTACACAATGTTATATGTCAATTATATCTTCTTAAAGCTGGAAAAACTACTCTTAGATTAGAAATTGAATATGAAT
Source organism: Balaenoptera musculus (assembly GCF_009873245.2). Classification (NCBI taxonomy): domain Eukaryota; kingdom Metazoa; phylum Chordata; class Mammalia; order Artiodactyla; family Balaenopteridae; genus Balaenoptera; species Balaenoptera musculus. The sequence continues at coordinate 37,208,071 of NC_045801.1, read as the reverse complement.
GCTGACGTTCTAACTTAACACTCTCAAGCTGAATTCCCCTACGCGGTGCTCTATGGGAAATGAATTCATTTAAACAGATTAAAGAAATATTTTAAGAATGCAATGTACCTTTAGTTATAAAACCTCTTACTGCTGCAAATATACATAAGACTTTTGCAATAAGCTGAATGAATTAGTTATATAAAAATATACAAATTAACTTTCTATGTAAAATATAATAAACATCAAATAAATTATGTATATTTTATTAGCTGGTTGATCGATTTTTGTTAGTACTTTATTTGTGATATAGTTTTGGCAGAAATGATAGAATTGAGAAGACTTTTAAACTGAATGTTTATCTTAAAATTCTCGAGAATCAGGTGTTGTTAATAGTGCCGCTGATGATGGCAGTAGATAATATTCATTAACTGCTTACCATTTAGCAGGTACAGTATTGTGTTATTACATGCATGATCTCATTTAATTCTCAAATAGCTATGTTAGAAAGTTACTGATATACTAAGAATTAATGGACAAAAGAACAAACAAAAACAATGCTTTGGGTCCAGTTATCACTGACATGTATTTATTTGTTACAGGAATAATTTCACTACCCTAAAACAACTTTCTAAGCAGTCTTCTACTTCAGAGCAGGAATTGTTTTGTGGTGGATGTTTTGTTTTTTATTTTCTAAATCAGTTTCTTAGCATAATCTGACTTTAGTTTCTATCTTAACACTAGTAAAATGGGCTAGAAGGTCTCCTAGTCTTTCTATAAACTTAAAAAAAGAATTCTTTCCAGAAATAATGTTCTTATAGAATAGGTTTGATTAAATTTTTCCATAAAAAATTCAGATGGAGGAAGGATATCAGGTGATGCGTAAGAATTTCAGGAGTCCATATCTCAGGACTCAAAATGATAATGATGATGACGAGGATAACAGTCATTTATTATATACTTATTATTAGCTAAGTATGGTGAGTACTATATGAGCATTATCTCAGTTCTCTCTAAACCCCATAAAATATAGATACTATTCTTATTCCTATTTTTCAAAAGGGGAAACTGAAGCACAGGGGTTTTTTTGTTTAAGTTATTTTCCCAGGATCATGCAATTGGTAAGTGATGAAGCCAAGATTCCAACCCAGACTGTATGTCTATAGTACATCCTGCCTTTGCATTAGGCTAGCAATCTGGATTCATGATCCTGGCTTTACCACTTATTAATTGTGTCCTTGTGTGTATTTCTTCTTTACACTTCAATTTACTCATCTATAAAATGGGAATAAGAGTAGCAGTTCTTAGCTTTTCATAACTTTTTTAGGGTCACAAAAAGTTTGGGGGGCTTTTTGAGACTTGTGAGGATAAATGAGAAAGTAAAGTGCTCAGCACAATTCTTAGTACACAGAAGTGCTCAGTAAATGATAATGTCTATGGCAATGATAATAATGAAATAAAGTTTCTCTTGTTGAGTGCCTCATTTCCACCCACGTGGCCCTTACCACTGTGCATCAATATCCTCCTAACTGCCTTCATCTTCTCATTTTAAACCAGTCCAATATACACAGCAGCCAGGGAGTAATTATCCTAAAGTTTATTTAGGGCCATATCATTCCTTTGTTCAAAAACCTTCAATGCTTTCCCTCTGCCTAATGAATTAAATAAGAACTCAGCCTGATACTGAGTTCAGCATCTTTACTTCACTCTGTATATCAAGTGGAGACAGCAGAATTCCTTTTACGTGTTTAATATGTTTTGTTCAAACATATGTTTAAGATACGTGCTTAATATGTTTTATTGTATGGACTGGTTAGTAGCCTGGAGCATAAGTTAAAGGTGAAAATGTTTTCATGCCTTCCTCTTGTTTGGTGGTAAAATATCATAGATGTCAAAGCATCTCAGGACCTGAATGATAGGTTACATAAATGTAAAGCTAGGTAGGGACAGTTTATTTTAATATGTTGGTATCCTATCAAAAAAGTATAGACTCCAAACAGCCCATTTTTTATCCCAGAAAAAAGACCCAATAAAATATTGGCCTTTTCTCTCTGTATATGGGGGCCTCTTAGTACTTAACTTAATTTCCACTCTTCCTTGATTAAATAAACAAGAATAAATGAAATGACAAATTCAGGGGAGTACATAGATTTACACTTAGAGATTACTTATAGTCTGTGTAGGCTAATGTGATTTCACTAGAGAAAAATAACTCCAAGAAAAATCTTTTATTTTAATTTATTATTCTTTTAAAAGTGTTTCAGTATGAAAAGGAAGTCTCGTGGGCTAGGGTAATTTTAACCTGAGTGTCATATGGGGATTTGGACTTGATCCAGATCATTTAAAAATAACTCTACAAAACTTGATTATTTAAAACATAACTTTATGTTTTCATTATTTGTCTTAAATATAAATTTATTTTATTGTGTTTCATACTACGGTGGCAATCTAGAAGAAAAGGCAGATGCCTTTACCAAGTTTCATTGTAAAATTTTTGCTTGCCAAAATCAGTATCAGGATATTTCTCAGATGTACTGAAATTTGCCTCTATTTCAATGCAATAAATAGTTACTGCATGGTGTCAGCAATTACACTATTAGTGATTTTCTAAATGAAGTGCTGTAGCATAGCAAGGAGTACAGAATGGCCAGAAGAATTGGACTCAAATCCTGGCACAACCACGCCATGGCTCTGAAAGACAGCCAGACTTTTTACTTCTGAGCCTGTTTCCTCATCAGTAAATTTGGGATTATGCTCCGTAATTCATAAGCTTATTGTGAGGCCTAGATGAAATTATGTTTAAAAAAAAAAAACCACTTACGCTTGGCTCTTAGTATATACCCATCAAACATCACAGTAGTTATCACTGCTGGAATTTGCTACCATATGTTAATTTACAAGGTTTTCTTTATTAAAGTTTATTCCTTAGATAAGGAAAACTGTATGCTTAAATATATTTTGGCAGTTTATAATGGATAATTTTCTAAATTTCCTTTGGATTTTTCCATAAATGTAAACTAAACTGGAACTTGCACACTGTGATTTATGGGAATAAATCTGAACTAGGCATCAGAGAAATTGCTATAAAATTTGCTTTACCACTAATGATAGAATCTTGGTCAAGTCACTTTTCCACTGTGGGCTTTAGTTTCCTCCTATGTACAATGGGAGAGTTAGAGCAAGGGAGTTGTGATAAGTTAAATTCCCTTTCAGTTCTAGAATTCAGTGATTGATTGTGGATTATTCTGCTTCATTCTAAGGTCTGACTGCTTTTCATTTTTTTATTGTCCTTGCTTTTTATTTGATTACATGTAATATAACATACATATATGTGTAAGTGGGTGTTTTCTAAACTTGATGATGATAATCACCAGGGATGCTCATGAAAACTGGTTAAAAATCTCCAGAGATTCTGATTCAGTAGGTCTGGAGAAGGCCCCAGGAATCAGTAGTTTAGTAAGTGTCCCAGGTGATTCTTATCATCAAGTTGAAACTGCCATGTTCTTTTTATTATATCTAAAAGCTATTCTTTGCCGGGGAGAGGAAGAATCTATGTTTTGGGACGCTGCGGACATTTACTTCATTCAATAGATGTTTAATGTACATTTACAATGGAAGATAATAAAGGAGTCTATGAGCTAGTTGGGGAATTTTTTTTAAATAACAGCACAGTGAGTAACAGATGTATGAATAAAGGGATGTGGAGCAGAGAGGAGGAAGTAATCAGTTCTGCCTGTAGGGATGGAGGAGATATCAGGCAAGACTTGTAAGAAGAGGTAACATTTAGGGCAGACTGTGAAAGATAAATGGGCATTTCCCCAGCAAAAAATGTGGGGAAGGGTATCACAAGAAGGAGGTACAATGTGAACAAGAGAGTATAAGAATGCCAGATATAGCTGGACGACTTTGAGCAATATTGTATGTGGGTCAGGAGAAATAGGCTGCAGGAAAAGTGGCCTTCAGAGTAGAAAGGGCTGTTAATATAATGTTAAAGGTTGGACTTCATTCTGAGATAGTGTGACGGAAGGAATGGAGACGTGCATAGGAATGTGTGTTTTCTAAGGTTCACTCTGCCCAGGTGTAAAGAGTACATTTGGGGAGTGACTACAAACAGGAAGACCCAGTTAGAAGGCAACTATAGTTTCTACTAGGAAGCAGTACTAGTTATTACCAAAGGCCCAACCACTGGAGTCAGACTGCCTTGAATACTGGTTCTGTCACTTACTAGCAGGCTTCTAAATTTTCTCATCTGTAAACTGGGACATAATTCTGCTACTTATTGCTTAGAGTTGTTGTGAAGATGAGATAAGATAATATGTTTAAAGCACGTGAAATGGTCCCCACAATAAGCACTCAGTCATTGTTAGCTTCTGCCGTTACTACTGTTGCTGTTGTTTATTCAGGATTGTAAGGGCCATGATTAGACTAGAGGCAACAAGAAAAGAGAAGTGAGAATAACATAGAACACATTTTCAAGGACTTGGTGATATATTAAATATATGAGGGTTAATGGACAGAGATGAATCAAAAAAGATTACCAAGATTTTTAGTTTGAGTGATTGGAAACCATTTAACACATTCCAGTCGTTCAAAAGTGATATTTCATAAACAAAGCATATGCTTTTGCGTATCTTTTACCTCTTTATCTATTGGGGTCATAGTAGATGTTTATCATTATAAGAACTCTATAAAGAGTATTATTAACCCTTTATCATATTGTTTGCCTATTTATATATAGAATAAATATGGTTTTCTGGTTTTCTTCTAATGTTAGGTGTTTTGGTGAGTGCTGGTTGGACTCAGAACACCTAGAGTCTGGTTCTGCATCTTTCAGTGCTGCATAGAATCACAGCTGCACCACCAATCACAGTCTGTTTCAGGGAAAAGTTCATTAGACTAGTTTAAGTAGTATAACCACCCTGAGAATTACTGTTATTCTTAAACTCTTAGAATCTTAGAACTGGAAGAGCCCTTAGATGTTATTTAATTTGATGCTCTCTTTATAGGTGAAGACATTGACACATTGTGTATAGAAATACCTTGATTCAAACAAAGTGAAATTCATAATGTCTGGCATCCAGTAGAAACTGACATGAAAAGAAGCAAGAAAATATGACCCATGATAAGAGGAAAAATTAGTCAGTACAAACAGACCCAGAAATGGCAAAGATGATAGAATTATTAGACAAGGAAATTAAAACAGTTATTATAGATTATGTCATCTGTATAAGATGGTAGGGAAAAGCATGAACATGTTGAGGGAAAACATGAAAAATATTTGAAAATTGAACTTCTAGAAATGAAAAGTACAATATCTGAGATTAAAAAACAACTGAATGGAATTCACAGCAGATTTGACACTGTAGGGAATATTAGTGATCTTTAAGACATAGCAATAGAAACTATCCAAAATAAAACATACAGAAAAAAAGATGAGGGGAAGAAAAGGAACACAGAGCATCAGTAAGCTGTGAGAAACTTCAGGCAGCCTAGTGAATGTGTAATTGTGGTACCTAAAGGAGAGGAGAGACAGGCTGAGACAGAAAAGTTTTTTTAAGAAATGGTGGCTGAATATTTTCCTTATTTGATGAAAACGATAAACCCAAGAGATCCAAGAAGAACCCTAAGCACCAGACACAGGAAAAAAACTGTACCAATGTCAAATTTTTACATCCACTGATAAAGATACAATCTTTACAATAATCAGAGGAAAAAAGACACAAAGATAAATTAATTGCTGCTGACTTCTTGTTGGAAATGCAAGCCAAAAGACAGTGAAGCAGCATCTTTGAGGTACAGAACAGCAGAACATGTCAACCTAGAATTCTATATCCAAACAAAATAGCTTTTAAAAAACTGAGAGGGGTGTGGAGAAAAGGGAACGCTCTTGCACTGTTGGTGGGAATGTAAATTGATACAGCCACTATGGAGAACAGTATGGAGGTTCCTTAAAAAAATAAAAATAGAACTATCATACAACCCAGCAATCCCACTACTGGGCATATACCCTGCGAAAACCATAATTCAAAAAGAGTCATGTACCAAAATGTTCATTGCAGCTCTATTTACAATAGCCAGGACATGGAAGCAACCTAAGTGTCCATTATCGGATGAATGGATAAAGAAGATGTGGCACATATATACAATGGAATATTACTCAGCCATAAAAAGAAACGGAATTGAGTTATTTGTAGTGAGGTGGGTGGAGTTAGAGTCTGTCATACAGAGTGAAGTAAGTCAGAAAGAGAAAAACAAATACCGTATGCTAACACATATATATGGAATCTAAGGGAAAAAAAAAAGGTCATGAAGAACCTAGTGGCAAGATGGGAATAAAGACACAGACCTACTAGAGAATGGACTTGAGGATATGGGGAGGGGGAAGGGTAAGATGTGGCAAAGTGAGAGAGTGTCATGGACATATATACACTACCAAACGTAAAATAGATAGCTAGTGGGAAGCAACCGCATAGCACAGGGAGATCAGCTCTGTGCTTTGTGACCACCTAGAGGGGTGGGATAAGGAGGGTGGGAGGGAGGGAGACGCAAGAGGGAAGAGATATGGGAACATATATATATGTATAACTGATTCACTTTGTTATAAAGCAGAAACTAACACACCGTTGTAAAGCAATTATACTCCAATAAAGATGTTAAAAAAAAACCTGAGGGGACTTTCCTGGTGGCGCAGTGGATGGGACTCTGTGTTCCCAATGCAGGGGGCCCAGGTTCAATCTCTGGTCAGGGAACTGGATCCCACATGCATGTCGCAACTGGGAGTTCACATGCCACAACTAAGACCCGACGCAACCAAATTAATTAATTAATTAATTTTAAAAAATAAGTTAAAAAATTAAGAACTGAGGCACAATAATGATTTTTTTTCAGACACACAAAATCTGAAATAATGCATCACCAGTAGACCTGCACTACAAAGAATATTAAGGGAAATTCTTTAGATAGATGGAAAATGATACCAGGTAGAAATCTGCATCTAACCAAAAGAATAAATCACTGAGGACGATAATTATGTGGGTAACTGTAAAGGACTCCCCACCCGCCACTTTTAAATCTCTTCCAGGACTACTGACTGTTTGAAGCTAAAATAATAACTGTAATTGCGGTGTTACAACTATGTGGAAGTGTAATGTATGACAATAATGATACAAAAGCTGAGAGAGGAGGAGTTGGAGTAAACTGTGAAAAGGTTCTTAGACTATATGCGAAGTAGAAGGCAAGTCATGATAAGTTAAATTTTAAAAAGTAATTTCAGCACAGATATGCACAAACAGCATTCGACTAGTCATAAGATTTGTTAACTGGGATACGTAAATGAATTTGGAGTTAAGAATCACATCTGTCCTATATCTCAAAAATAATTCTTTACATATTTGTTTGATCTACTTTAAGACTGAAAATGAAAGTTGATGCTATCAGATATTTACAAATAATATTTTGAATAGTAAAACCTAGATTTTTTTTTTGTTTAACATGTAACCTGCTTTGTATAGAGTTGGGTATGACTCCTGTAAGAAACAAGAGGACAATATGAGCCTGGACTCAGACATCCATCACATTGAAAGATTTATAAACAACTTTCTACTCTCGTTTCTGCTAGGCTTTGTTGTTCTAAGAAGGCAAAGTGAATAAATTGTGCGAGTCCCAGCTCAGCAAAATTGTTATGCAGAAGAGATGTGTTGTCCTTTCCCTTTCCTCTCTCATTTTTGTCGGTTACCAACTTTATACTCAGCCCTGGCAGCTGATTCACGGTCTCTCAGCTATTACATCGTGTTATTTTCTGATACTCTGTTCTCCCCAAAATGTCCCCATCTTGGTAAGCTGCACTTTGCTTTCCAATGTAATAAATATTAACAATGACATTAATGACATAGCTCCTTGGTGAACTACACTTTGATCAATCAGCTGGGGAGGAGACGAGGAAAAGGGCAAGTAATCTACTCCTTCCTCTGCATAATATTTTGGCGATTTTCTTAGCATCATTTCTTATTTGATAGTGACTGATAAAAAGCCGTATACCAATGAGCAGTAGCTAACATACTGTGTTTCCTTAATAATAATTCCTCATGTTTCTATTTCACAAATAGTCTATCAGTTGCTCCTGGGAGCAGTCTCAGGGCTTTTCTATTTGGAAACTGAATCCTAGAAAGCGAATGATAAGGGTAATCTGCTAGATCCTGAACTAGAACCTAGCTCTGCAGACGCCTAGCTATTGCAGTGCCAAAAGCAGAAGGAAGAGTTTGGGGATTAAGTGACAGTATGGTTGTCTGCATGTGGGGACTGCTGGCAGCAACTCGTCTAGACTTTTTAAAGCCTGAGTAGAATTCATTCCTTTATAATCTTTGATAGAAGTATGAATACTGTCCTTCAAGGAAGGCCTAAAAGTTTTGTGCGTGAACAACCTCAGGAAACTGCTGCTGCTGTTGCTAAACCCACCCTGGGAGTGAAGTTCCGCAGAATACCTGCCCTTCACTGCAGCCTCCTCACTTAATGGACCCTGCATACAGCTCTGTGAAATAAAATCCTTTCAGCTGTGTTCTCTTTTAGCTATTACATTTTCCTTACATTTTGTTTGGTTTGGTTTTTTTCCTCCTTTGGCTTTTAGGGTTAGTATAGAATGGTAAAGAGTGTGCGTTTTGGTGTAAGTCTAGCTTTCAGAGACCTGCTCTGGGACTTGGCCAAGTTCCTTAACCCTCTAAACTTCAGTTTTCCTGTAGGAATTTTGTAAGGATTAAAAGTAGTGTAGGTAAGAGACTTAGCACATAAAGACTCAATAAATAAGTATGGTTGTTATTAACATTTTTGTTGATTTCTTAAATCATAAACAATAAGTAAAATAAAAGTGCCTTTTTTTCTTGATGCGACCCATTTCATCCCTAGATAGTTATTGAAACAAGTAAACAAGAAAATGTTCATTAGAGAATCTAGGTGATAGGTATACAGATGCTTATTGTAAAATTCTTTCACCTTTTTGTGTGTTTGAATATTTGCATGATGGCATGTTGAAAAAAAAAAAAAAAAGAGAGAGTTTACAAGAATGATGGTGTTGCAATAAAAACCACTGAAGGTGACTCAGAAGGACTAGAAGCCGAAATTTCTCTTCTCAAGACATCAGTAGTGTAACTTAAATGACGATTCAGATGAATTGCTGGAATGATTCTGTCCCCTTATGTTGCAAGCATTCCATTCGTGAGAAAATGCATGGTCTGAAATGCTGGGTTTCCTACCTTGAAATTGCTTGGCATTACCCATTTTATGTGAGCAGTCTATGACACAAAAGGATAATGAACTATATATGAGAGCTCACTGAAAGAGCTCTGGAATTAGCAATTCAGAAATAAAAGGTTGGGAGGGAAAGCTGTATGCAGAAAGGGAATCAGGAAAGTGACTTTTATTTTATTTTATTTTTTTTTTAATTTTTTATTTTCATTTATTTATTTATGGCTGTGTTGGGTCTTCGTTTCTGTGTGAGGGCTTTCTCTAGTTGTGGCAAGCGGGGGCCACTCTTCATCGCGGTGCGCGGGCCTCTCACTATCGCGGCCTCTCCCGCTGCGGAGCACAGGCTTCAGACGCGCAGGCTCAGTAATTGTGGATCACGGGCCGAGTTGCTCCGCGGCATGTGGGATCCTCCCAGACCAGGGCTCGAACCCGTGTCCCCTGCATTGGCAGGCAGATTCTCAACCACTGCGCCAGCAGGGAAGCCCAAAAGTGACTTTTATTGACCTTCTGTTACATATGTGCCAGAGGCCCTGTTTTACAAGGATGAGTAAAATATCTTCCCAACCTTGAGGGAGTTCATACTTTGTGTCAGAAGATACCCCATCAGTATATTATGGTACCCAATAAGAAGTGCCATAATAAAATTGGGTCTGAGAGCATGGTGGAGAAAGAATTACTAAAGAATCCTCTTGGGTCTTCCAGACTCCTTCAGTCAGTTAGGGAAAAGCTGTTAAAGCCTGACATTATTTCCCACAGGGTTTTGTTGTTTATTCGTTGGTTTCTTTAAGAACACAGGACCCTACCTGTTCTAATGCTAATTCACTAAGATTCATAAGAAACCTAGACTCCACCTCTAAAAACTGGGCACCTACCTTCCTTTGTAAACAGAATTCCCAGGCTCTCTGCATATGGTGATATAGTTGTGAAAGACCACCTGCATACCCTCACTTCATAAATAAGAATGGAGGGCAATCAAGGGCAAGCCAAAGTTCTTGCAAACTAAAGTGACAATAGTTAGGGCCACGACCTTGATATTAATCCCACTGCCATCTCTTTTTCCTCTCCTGCCATATGTCATCATTCTCATCTCCTACAGGTTACGTCTTAAGAGTCTGCTCTGTTCCTACCCCAGCACTTTCGAACAGTCCAGTTGACTCTTCCAATAATGTATAATAACATGGCCCACTTTTCATTGCTGTTTCTGCTTTACCATGCTGCTTCCTATTACTTTACTGGGGCTTTTTTGTCCTTTCTGCTTAGTGAATGTTTTGTTGCAGAATTCATTATAATGGAATCAGACCTGTTTAAGACAAGTCATTTTTGTAACCATTGTCTAGGCAGCTCTTAGAAGGGTATTAGATGAAAATGGTGAAGAAACCCCCAGAAAGCTTCTCAGAAGTCTTCCACCAGTTTGTTAAGAGATAATTCAAAGAACTTTATCTACATTCATTCCTTTTTGTAAGATGATGGGATGCATGAATGAATAAATGAATGAGCAAAACCAATAGAAAAGCTGTGGACAATAATATTAATAGCTTCTAACATTGACATAAATCTTTACAATCCATGAAACTTTTTCACTTACATCATTTAATCTCACGCCATCCTTATAAAGTAGGTATTTTCTCCGTTTTATACTGTCACCAATAAGATCTAAAGATGTTAAGGTCCCATCACAGGTAAGTGGAAGCGCCGAGATTTGACCTACAGGTCTTCTTAGTCTAATTCCAGAGCCATTTCATCCTGCCCAAATTGTTCTTGAATCTAGGGGACAAGAAGCTATAAACACATTTGGCTTTGGTAAGTGAAAGGCAATCAGGAACGTTTCTTAATTCTTAAATTGGTAGGCTAGAATTTCCAGTTACTACAGTGAGAGAAATGTTGGCTTTAATGAATAAAAGTTATTTTGTATAAGGTTTTCAATACAGTTCTAGCTAGAGTGCCTAAAAAATAAAAGGCCATAGATTTATTTTTAATCTACAAATAAATGTATGCTAAGGAGAATGAACTGGGATTGTAAAGTGAGGATTATGGCAGTTCACTGTATGAGGTTAACATGTTGAAAATGGAATTCATGATGCTTCTCTTCCTCCAAACATACCCACCCATAGTCGTTTTTCATATCAGTCATCGACAACTCCCATTTTTCCAGTTGCTAAAGCCAAAATTTATGAAGTCATACCTCCTCTTTTTCTATTATACATCACATCTTATCTGTCAGGAAGCCCTGTTGGCTTTACCTTCAAAATATATCAAGAATTCAATTCATTTTCACCACCTTCACTGTTTTGCCCTGTTCCAGGCCGTCATCTCTCAGCTAGATTACTAAGTAGGTAGCCTCCTGACTCATCTCCTTTTTACACCCTCTCCTCCCTACCTCATATTCTCAACACACCAGCCAGAGTGATCCTTTTAAAACCTAAGCTAATTGATTCTACTGTCCCCTCAGAAGCTTTCTTCACTGTCTCCTGTTTCTTTCAGAGAAAAGCCAAAGTCTTTACAATGATGGCTTCCCAGGCTTTCTATGCTCTGGCCCCTTTGTTACTGTCTGATCTCCTCTCTTACTCCACTCCAGTCATACTGACCTCCTTGCTGTTCCTTGAGCATACCTAGTGGGATTGCTGCCACCAAGGCATTGGCGGGGGTTCTCTCCCAGCAGTTCCTCAAGTCCTTACTCAAATGTCTCCTTTTTAATGAAGCCTACCATGACCACGCTATTTAAAATTGCAGTCCTGTCTCAGAACTCCTGGTCTCCTTTACCCTGCTCTTATTTTTCTCATACCACACTTAATTAACTAACATACTATATAATTTACTTACTTGTTACATTTATTAATTTTCCCCCTTCTCAGAATATAGGCTCCACAAGGACAGATTTGGGGACTGATTTGGGTTTTGATTTAGTTTTTGTTCCCTGATATAGCCCCAGTGCTTAAAATTACTGGGCACACAGTAGGAGCTCAATACAGATTTGTTAAATGAATAAGTGATGGCTGTATTTAATGCCTCTGAGCAAAGAATTTACAGTTATTGAGGAGGTAGTACTATGGTGGTTCCAATAGCAGTTGACCTATATAAAGCCCTACATGATAAGACCACTGATGGAGGTAACAGAAGTGACAGAGATCTGTAGGGCTGAGTAGTTAGTCCAGTTACAAAACTCCTCTAGTAAAGAGTAGTGTTCTTTGTCTTTAAAGGGAAAGGAGAATGTATAATGGAATTGCCTGTGGCTTCCTAAATATTACTTATATAGCACTTGACATGGTATGGTTTTTCCAGATCTTTAAGGTAACCAGATATTCTGTATTCACTCATTCAAACAAGTGTTTTTCAATACACCTATTATGTGCCAGGCACTATGTAACTAGTTTCAAGTTGAAACTTGGAGCAACTACAAGGAGTATGCGTTAGTATATCCATATTTAATGTAGAAAAATGAAAATTTCACTGGCTTGTTAGGTTGGCTTGCCAGCATTGCTTGTGTGCATTCCCTCAGCTTTTTGAAAATCCAGATACTCTGCACATGAGGAGATAATGCTACTTACCTGTCATCAGTAGGACATGCACTTGGACTTGGAATTGTTCTTTTATAATAATAATGTGAATAGTGGCTCACATTTGCAAGAGTATTAGCCAGAACTAGGAGTATAGGCTGTGTCTATGAAACAAAATCTTTTTCTGTATGAATCTAACTTAACTGACCCAATACTAAATGAACTAACTTGCCTAGACAATCTATTATGTGGTCTCATGAGATACAGAATGGAAAAGGTCAGTGATGGGTATGTCTGTCAGTTGGTGGCCAGTGGAAGTTTGATCCTAACAGTGTTTTTCTAATGTTCTGGCCAGCCTGGTTCTTTTGGGTTAAGTACCATTTCCCTTTTCATGTAGTAAGCACTTTTCCCCTATAAAATAGGCCATTCCTTGGAACGGAAACAGCACTGGGTCTTAGTAACTTGGGTAGTTTTTTAGCACTGGATTGTTTAGTTTGTGAAAATATTTGATTTAGACTGAGCTTGTGGCCTGATGATGTTTAGAAGAGTGCCAAAGTGTAACTCATAGGAGATGCCAGTAAAAACCATTGCTGGAAGAGGTGAATAATGGTTGCGTCATTTTCCTGGTAGGTGTAACCAGGCTGAAAATCCATCACTGCCATTTTTTAATGTGTTCCTAAGAATAAAGTCAACTGGTATTCTGGGAACTACGTTAAGTATCAACATATCTGCCAGTGCTTTGAGTCACTGTCCCACTGTCTTTACATTGTTAAGGAAGCTTTGTTTCATCATTGTGTTTTATTGCCAAAAACAGCAGTAATATTTTTCTCTGACTTTTAATGAGCATTTTTGTTGCAGTGAAAAACCTGAACATACCACATTTTTCATAGTGATTTAACTTTGATATCAAGCAAATTCTTACTAACAAACAAGTTCTTGTAAAATGTTTTAAAACTTCAATTCCTAAAATATCCTCTCTTTTTTAAAGTCTAAAGACCAGTATAACTGGGGGATGGGGTGGGGGAGTCACATTTGGTTAAAATAAAATGAGGTCTTGTGAGTAACATGCAATAGTCAGGCCAACACAGCAGATCTGATTTCTAGATTAATAAAGTACAAACGGAAGATTTTAGGATTCAAACAAAGTACATTAAAAAGTGTTTAATTCTCCTTGGTTAGTTCAGGATGCTTCTAGAAATAGTGAATGTACAATTCCCTGACGCCTGTTGTAAATGAACTAGACCTCAATAACTGATAAAATGTCTTTGTATGTATGCCTTTGGCTGTGTTAGAGAGCCTATTAGGAGACCCGAGATGCTCAAGTAGATAGAATCACAAACCATCTCCTGCTCCTTGGAGAGTATGGGTACAGGACAGAGTGGGAATGGACAGGCAGAATGGAAAGTGAATTATTGGCATCTGACAGATTTGGGTATACTGATTATGGTATGGGAGGCGGGTAGCAAGATGGAGTAGTGTGATCCCTGTTTTTTCTTAAGCCCTTAGACCTGGATCCTGTCTTTCAAGGAAGGGATATAACTTCCCCTTCAAAAGGGTGTCATTGTACTGGGGCATGCCATCTTCATTAAGGAAGAGTGTGTGCACAGGCATAGCTGGCTAACAGAGTGCACAGCCCGGCTCCATGGGAAAGTCAGGCTGCTTTATCCACAGCAGTTCTTGGGGACATTTCTCTATGACCTTAACCACAGTTTATACTTGTATATAAAAGAATGAAAAGAACAGAGTAAGAGAGAAAGAGACAAGTGAAGACTAACTCTTTTACTTTTTTTTCTTAGTTGGCAAACATTCTCAAAAGCCTTTTTTTTTTTTTTTTATTCCAACTGATCGGACTGCAAGTGTCTCTTTGATCAGATATTTGTATTGTCCTTATTTTAATTTTCTACTTTATTTTATGCCTGAGTCCAGGACCACAAGGAACACTCACACAGGAAGGGGCTGGGAGGAGGAAGCTAGATAGAACCTAGAGGAAATCCACAGTTTCAGACCAGGGTTCTTGGTAGAGTGACCATAAAACTTACCATCTGATCAGGAAAATTTTGAGAATAACACTGGACACTATTAATAAAGAAGATAATAGGTGTGAAATAGGACTGGCTTTGGCCATCCTTGATGTGTGGTAATTTGAATGAAAGAATGCGTAGGAAGCTGCTGTTGCTTCAGCCCCAAACTCTTCCCTTTCTAAAGGTTTCTGTAAAATAACAAGGGGAGATTGAAAAACAATGAGAGAAAATCAACAGAACCAAAACTTCTTTGAAAACAGCAAAATTGACAAACCCTTAGCTAGTCTGACCAAGAAAAAGACAACTCAGATTTCTAAAATATGAACTAAAACGGGGGAAATTAATACTGAGCTTATAGAAATAAAAAGAAGAAAATGCTATCATCACCATATACAAAAATTAATACAAAATGGGTCAAGTCCTGGACATAAGAGCTAAAACTAAGAAACTCTTAGAAGAAGACATGGGAGTAAATTTTTATGATCTTAGATTAGACAATGATTTCTTAGATATGACACAAAAAGCGCAAGCAACCTAATTAATTAATGAGATTTTATCACAATTAAGAGAGTGAAAAGATAACCTTGGGACTTCCCTGGTGGTCCAGTGGTTAAGACTTCGCCTTCCAATGCGGGTTTGATCCCTGGTCAGGGAGCTAAGATCCCACATGCCTTGCAGCCAAAAAACCAAAACATAAAACAGAAGCAATATTGTAACAAATTCAATAAAGATGTAAAAAAAAAAAAGGCAAGAAAAAACCCACAGAATAGGTGCAAATATTTTCAAATCATCTATCTGGTAAGGGACTTGTAAAGAATCCTCACGTGTCAATAATAAAAAGGCAGCCAATTTAAAAATGGGCAAAGGATCTGAGTAGACATTTCTCCAAAGAAGATATACAGCTGGCCAATGAGTACATGATAAAACTATCAATATCATCAGCCATCAGTGCACATCAGTACCACCATGAGATACCACTTTGCACCCACTAGGATGGCTATGATGATAAAGACAGATAATAACAAGTATTGTTGAAGATGTGGAGAAATTGGAAGTTTCATACACTTGGTGGGAATATAAAATGTTGAAGCTGTTTTGGAAGACAGTCTGGCAGTTCCTCAAAAGATTAAACATAAGAGTTTATATAACCCAACAGTTCCACTCCTAGTCATATAACTGAGAGAAATGAAAACATATGTCAACACAGAAACTTGTACCTGAATATTTATATCAGCTTTATTCATAATACCTAAAAAGTAGAAGCAACCCAAGTGTCCATCAACTAATGAATGAATAAGTAAAATGTACTATATCCATACCATGGAATATTACTTAGCCATATAAAGGAAAGCAGTATTGACACATACTGCAACAGGGATGAACCTTGTAAACATGGTGCAAAGTGGAAGAAACCAGTCACAAAAGACCACACACATATTGCATGATTCCATTTACATGAAATGTTTAGAATAGGAAAATCTGGAGAGACAAAATAGATTAGCGGTTGCCAAGGACTGGTGGGGAGGGAGGAAAGTAACTACTAATGGGTATGGGGTTTCTTTTGGGAGTGACAAAAATGTTCTAATACTGATGGTGGTGTTGGTTTCACATCTCTGCACATATACCAAAAAACATTGATTTGTATACTTTACACAGATGAATTATGTGGTATGTGAACTATTATCTCAATAAAGCATATATTTAAAAATTACATCAAGTGGTGGTTGACCTGTAGCAGATTTGAACTTTGTGGCCCTCAAATCACAGGCATACACATTCATGACACAACCATCCTGGGGAGCTTTGCTTTTATCTGTTTTACATATTGTGCGTCTGTCCTCCCTCACCTGCCCCTCCCCCACTACCCTATTACTCCATAAGATTTTCTTTGAAGAAAGAGTACTGTGGCTAAAAGTAGTTTGAAAATCTCTGGAGACAGTGAGCTCCAGAACCAATTCCAACTCTAATAAGCCATTATTCTGATGCATTGAACTGAAAATTTGAATTTGGCCTAGATTACCCCATTCTAGCTCCATGTCAACAAAAGGAAAGTTGTGAACAAAGACAGTTTTTCCCAGCATAGCTGCACACAGGTGTGCCTTAGTGGAAACTGTGGAACTCAGCCAGGTCTTCAATTCCCTAGTGTAGTGCTGTATCGCCAAGCTCTGCTTCCTGTTCTTGAATACAATGATTTGCTAAAATAGAGACACCTGGTCCCAGCACCTTGCAAAATGGACCTTTTCTTTCAACATTTCAAAATATATTTATATATTGATGAAGCCTTTCTCTGAGAAGCCATCTGTCTGAAATCTGCAGCAAAAAAAAACTTCCGTAGACCTTATTTATTCATAATGGTGTCTGTTGCTTCACTCCTCTATTCCTTTCTCCTCCTCCTTCCTTATTTTTTCATTCATTCATTTATTTACAAAGTGTATATTTATGAAGCATCTACTGTGTGCCCAGCATTAGGTATTTAGCACTGAACAAAATTAACTCATCCCTATAATTATGGATCTTGCCATCTACTAGGGAGCCATATATTAACAACAAAACGTTTTAAACAACAAAAAGTTCTTAAAATTTCAAATTGTAAGGGCTATGAAAGAAAGAAATAAGGTTCTGAGATAGAGATTCTGGAGGTTGTGATTTTAAAAGGAATTCTGGAACCACATTGCCAGTGTTCAAATCCCAACTTCACCATTTACTAGCTATGTGATTTTGAGCAAGTTAGTTAAGTTTTCTGGGCCTCAGTTTATCTTAAAATGGAAATAATAATAGTACCTACTTCATACAGTTCTGAGGATTAAATGAGTGGGTATAGAAAAGTGCCTAACATATACTAAGTGCACATAGAAATGTGCCTGACACATTCTAAGCATCCAGAAAGTGTTATCTGTGTGTTGGTGGTGTTGCTTTAGAAAATATCAGGTCGTCAACTAGTTAGGTTATCATCATTGCTATATTAATCACCTTCATCACTGTCATCCACATATACTTATCTCACCACATATACATGCTCTGTGCACAGGATTTACAAAAATGGATGTGGTGTGTTTCTGGACTCAAGAATCCTACAATCTAATAAAGAGAGCGTAAGGATTACAAGAAAATAGCAATAGAAAACAGCATATGCTAAGTACCAGATACGTGATAAAGATAGTATGTCCTACAGGATTGAAGGAGAGAGAGTAGTCATTCTGGGCTCATAACGGAAAAGGCCTCATAGAAGTAATGGACCCTTAAGGAAGAGGGCATTCCAGGCTGGCATGAATGAAGATGTGGAGGCAGGGGGTGGGTGAATGTGAAGTTCCAGAATGGAGAATTTGAATAGAGGAGTAATGACGGTGGGTTAGAGAGGAGGTCTCAGAATATTGGTTAAATTATTCAGTATGCAGTGGTCTGCCATGACCAGATTCTGAGCTGGAGTGATAAATAAGATTTCTGTCACTGGTCTCCTGAGGCCCACTACTTCATACATTATACTTTCTTTCGCATCCCCATCATCATCATCTGGTCAATTGCTTTCTAACTGGTGGTACTACCTGCAATTTCTCTGCTCTCCAGTCTCCTACTCCCACTGCACATTTTGATGACATTAATTTTTCTCAAGCATCCTTTTGTCACTTATTTGCTTAGAAAATTCTTCATTTTGCATTATCTACAGCAGTTTCTCAGTTGTTAGTGTGCATAAAATTACTGGGATTTTATTAAAAGTGCAGGTCACCTCTCACCTTCAGGTAGGATACCTCTGGCGTGGGGCCTGAGAATCTCTGTTAAAACCCTAGGTGATTCTGACTCAGGTGATCAAGTGGCTCTGCTTTGAGGAAGACTGGCATAAAACTAAGAGTCCAGGTTTGTTAACCTGCCACCTAGAATCTTGCTTTATCCAACCTAATTTTTCACTATTCTCATTAATACATCTTCAGGTTGAGCAAAATGGGACATTTCCTTTTCTGTACACTTATCCGTGCCCTGTTTTGTCTTTTGTCCCTTTTTCGTTTATGTGGTTCCCTCAGCCTCAGTGTCCTTACTGCCATTTCAACAAGTCTTGCTTCATTCAGTCTTGGTTCAGATGTGTCCTAACAGCATCTTTATTAAGTATCTGTAACCTAGAAGGCAGGGTCCAAGTTTAACTGATTTTTATATCTATTCCCCCACGCAGGGACCTAAATGAGCACCTTGCAAATGATTCAGTTCATTTGTTCCTCCCTTAATTTATTCAGTAAAAATATTTTTTAAACTTTTTATTGGAGTATAGTTGATTTACAGTGTTGTGTTAGTTTCAGGTGTACAGCAAAGTGAATCAGTTATACATATAGCCACTGTTTTTTTTTTTTTTTAGATTCTTTTCCCATATAGGCCATTCAGAGTATTGAGTAGAGTTCCCTATGCAGGTTCTTATTAGTTTTCTATTTTACATATAGTAGTGTGTATATGTCAGTCCCAATCTCCCAATTTATCCCTCTCCGCTCTTATCCCCTGGTTACTGTAAGTTTGTTTTCTACATCCGTGACTCTACTTCTGTTTTGTAAATAAGTTCATTTATACCCTTTTTTTTTTTTTAGATTCCACATATAAGCAATATCAGATGATATTTGTCTTTCTGTGTCTGACTTCACTCAGTATGACGGTCTCTAGGTCTATCCATGTTGCTGCAAATGGCATTATTCTTTTTTATGGCTGAGTAATATTCCATTATATATATATATGTATGACATCTTTATCTATTCCTCTGTTGATGGACATTTATTGAGTGCTTACCATGTATCAAGCACTGGTGATAAAGTAGTAAAATAAACACATAAAAAGTCTCTGTTTTCATGGACCTTATATTCTAGTGGGACAAATGTTCTTAAGTATATATTGAAAGTGTTTTGTTATCTGTCAGGGCTATGTGGAATACTTTAGGAAAGGGAGAGACCAGTGCAAGAAATGAATTAAGGAACTCTAGTAATTAGCCAGTGTAGAATGGGAAGGGTCAGTGAAAATAGAAAATACAAAGGGCACAGCAAGGATAATTAATGAAATGAAGGAATGACCAGCAGTCTTTGGTGGGGCCAGGAAGGAGTACTCAATATTTGAGCCTCTTGAGAAGGAACAAATAAATAAAAAGTTAAGGTATAGAGGTGATATTTTTGGGGAAAAGGTGTTTTTAAATGTTATGGTGATCTTTCAGGTGTGTGATATTAATAATCGGATATCTGAGTAGAAATGCTCAGTAGCAACTACAAATATAGGGGTCTTGTAAGAGCCCAGTCCTCTCTCCTTTTCCCCTTCTGCAACTCAGCTCACAATATTCGTTCAATCCCAGCTGTTCCAGGGCCAAAATCCTCCCAAGAAATATTCTATGTCTCATTCATTTGATTTTCTGAGGATGTGATATGACTCCATGCGTTGGCCCCATTTCCCTCTTCTCCAAGTATTTGTCTAGAATGAGGCCTAAGCCCAACTCCAAAAAACCATCTCTAATGATAGCCCTTCCTTGAATGGCTCTTAGCTGATTGGGGATTTGGCTTGCTGGAGGAACTAGGAAGACATTGTAATTGAACCAGAGAGTCTTTTAAAATGGGGTATGGTGGTGTGTCATCATCTCCCTGTGTGACAATCACTGTGGTCATTTATGATTCTTGGGGAAACAGGCTAAGGTTGGAAAGGCAGATTGTGAAATCATTGTTAAATCATAACACAGAGACTGATTGGGAAGCTGCCTGCATAGCCTGGAAAATCATCTTTCTGAATTCTTGTAGTTGATCTGGCCAAAAAACTCAAATCATTTTGGACTCCTGCCTTTCTCTCATAATACCCAACATCCAATTTGTCAGCAAATACGGGTTGTGAGTGTGTGTGTGTGTGTGTGTGTGTGTGTGTATCATATAAAATTTTATTACCTGACTTCCCCACTAGAATGTAAACTCCATGAAGGTAAGGACTTTGTTTCGGCTATATCCCCAGCCAGTGCCTAGAGCATAGGAGTTGTTCAATGAGAATTTGTTAAGTGAATGAATAATGTGAAATAAAATTGTCATTCCACATCTTGATCAGTAATTTTGACATTGGCTCGTGTTTAAGAAACTCAAGAAATATTTTATCCCAATAAAATTATTATAGCTAAAGTCTAAACATTAACCATACTTGACTGAATAATGTTACCTTAAAAATACTGTTGACCCTTGAACAATGCAGGGGTTAATCTGTGTATAACTTACAGTCGGCCCTCTGTATTCGAGGTTCCTTTGCATCTGTGGGTTCAACAAACTACAGACCACATAGTACTGTAGTATTTACTATTGAAAAATATTCGCATATAGGAGGACCCACACAGTTTAAATTTGTTCAAGTGTTAACTATAATATTTTTTTTAAAAAAATAGAAACTTTATTCCTTAACTGGTTTAGAGAGATGTAAGTTCTTCCCAGACTTGGTTACTACTTTAATGTTTGTAGAGATGATGCTTGATATTTGGGAGGGAGTAATGTACATTTTCCTTCTAACTTTTAAACTTTTATTCAAGTAGTCCCACATGACTGGGAATATCCTTAAGGTATAGGTTGGATTACCTTCATTAATGTACAGAAAGTTTCTTTCTTAGAACTGCAAGAATTACTTGGGATATATCAACATATGAAAATTTACAAATGTTGTGGGGCTAGCTGACCAGAGCTAAAGTTAGGAATACTTAATCTGATTTAGAGAATACTTCAAATTTCTAAGGATTGAAGGGAGAGGTTAATATGATCAAAGCAGTTTGTGTGGAAGGCCATTTTGACCTAGTGATGATTTTTATGGAGTAGCAGAGAAGAACAAAGTTGTTCTAATAGAAAAGAAGAAATGGCTGCAGGGCATAAGCAAATGTTTCTCTCTAACATCTTGACTATTTTGCATTTCAAGTCTGTTGCATCATTAAGGTATTGATAACATATGACACACAGAGAATCAATATATAGCTTTAGTTCAATTTGGATTTAATCTACCATCATGAGGTTAAAGGGGAGCCAATAAAAGTTTGTAAATGACCCTGTATTCTATAATGTCTTGATGTACTTCAATAAAATCAGATACAGTGTAGAGAATACTGATATTCAGGTTCACTTTGAAGAAAATCTACAGTTAACTGAACCAGGTTTGTTTAGATTTAGTAAATAGAATATATAATAATGAAAATCATCTTAATATTTTTGTTAACTATATTCTGTTTGACAGTGAAAATCAGCTACTGGTTAAAGTTAATTATGGATATACTTAAACCATTTTCATTATTTTTCAACTTGTACTGAATATTAGGGGAAATTTTTTAATGTATGCTTTTGCTTCATTTCCATAAACTCTGCATAGTTTCTTTAAAAGAGCATATGTGATTTGAGGGATAAAATAATCAAGGATTCATACAGTTTTTTATCGATAGAAATTTCTCCAAGTTCAACTCTAGTTTTCTTATCAGAAAAATCAGGTTCATAATTGCAAGGCAAAGGCCAACTGGAATAGTTAATAAGCATATTGTACTTCTGCAGTGCTGCAGAAACTAAATGCAAACTTTCCTGTGACTCTTACAGAGAATGTATAGGCTGGGTAAACTTTCATCTGCTTCAGGGTCAGGGCTGATTCAATCTTACTGCAAGTTTATGAGAGTGGCTGATGTGATACAGTTGTTTCTAGTAAAATCAGGCTAGCTCTAAGGAGCCAATCTAAGTCAGTCTGTAAGTAAAATTCTATGAGAAACAGACTCCAACTCAGACACAATTGTAAACCCTGATATAATGAGGACTTGCAGCTGATTTAATCCTATTGAAAATCTTTAAGCAGCCATGGGACAAAATGGTTTCCACATTGACATCAGTGGAATGAACCTTGGATTTCATCAGTATGAAGAGCTGTTACCTTGTACACATAGTAGCCACTTTTTAAGAATTAACATCATGGCCATTTCAAAGCAGGTTGTTGTTTCTAAGATGTACAGGCAACTACTTTGATTAAGATCCGGGTTCCCAGAATGTGTCAATATTTATTTTTTAAAAACTGAATTCATTATAAAAAGCAAACAAGTCAAACTTAAACTACGGAGTTAGTATAAATCAGTTAGATCTAGTCTCCTTGAACACAAATGGCCAACCTATTCCAATTTTATATGTGAGAGACATAGAGAAAGAGAGAGAGAGAGAATCAGAACTGTTTCTGAGTTAAGACTTTGTATGTGAAGTCTTGCCTGGAACTAATTTTTTTTTTTTCATGAATTTAAAAGCCCCTGAAAATAAGCTTATGCTGTGAAATCATATATGTTTGACAGGACAGACAGGTACAAAAGTCTTCAGGGTCAGCTCTGCTGATAAAATCTCAATAAGTAGGATTTGAATTTGTATGGATAGATTGGTGTGTATACTTTTTTTTTTTTTTTTGGTTGTTTGGTTTATCATATTGAAACAGACACTGATAAAGATCTAGGTATTATAGTCAGTTTAGCACTAGAATTGGTCCCTTTTCATAATTTACAACTTAAATTAAGACAATAGACCGAATACAACTACAGTAAAACACAACCTTGCTTGAACTATCTCCGTGCTTTTTTTATTGCAGTTAGCACTGGTCTTGAAATGTGAATATTTCAACTGATACTTAACAGGCAGTAGTGGCCTCATACTGTAACTTCAAAGAGCCGGAAAAGTAACTTCATGAAAGGGAAAACTTGAAACTATAGTACTCTTTACCATTCTATCTGTTAAGCAGTGATGGGTATCATTAGTTCTGCTCTTTTGCATAATTACTGCAGTATTGTGAAAACTTTCTGCCATCCAACTGGGAACAATTATATCATGTGGGCTCTTGTATAACATTTGACTCAGAGAAATAAAATATAAAAAGCCCTTGTTTTCTAGCACTCTGTAGTACCCAAGTACATACAGTACTTGTTCAAGTTTGTTTTTTAAGTAAAAAAATAACATGGATTGGTAACACTGAAGGAGGCATTTCATATCAAAGTCAATTTATTCTTTATAACGTTTTTTTTAATTTAATGTGCTTAGATAAATTTTATCTGGCACATCACTGAGTTGCAGTGGTAGTTTGCCTATAAAATGATAAAAGTTCATGAAGTGTAATGCTGACATCACTGAAAATTTGAGACTTAAAAATACACTTTTATTGTTCACTTGACTAAATTAAGCAAGGTGAAATGAAGTATCTCTGATTGGTACAACAATTTGCTATTTATCTAAAGCTTCCAGTGTAGACTATCTCTGTGTTAAAGGCATGCAACAACCTTTCCCAGGAGCACCACCCTACCCTATCCCCAAAACCAAACTTTTTCAAGATAAAGCTGGAAGAGTATATTTGAAAATATTTAGGCAATGAGGCACATAACTTTTTAAAGTTTTTAAAAATTCTCCTTTGTAATTCCAGTATGTGAAACCATTAAAACACTGTAACCAACTTTTTTTTTTTTTATATTTGATTTTGTAAGATAGCGTGTTTACTTTTTTGAATATACGACTACATTTTAGCAAGGGCAGCAAAATTAGAATAAATGTCACAGTGATATACAGATGTGATTGTCACTTTGATTTTGTGGTTTCACACTTGACTTTATCATAATTTGTAAGATGTGAAAAGTGAGCTCATGACTGGCAAAAGATATTTTGATCAAGGTTAAAGTATAACTGCTGCTGTTATATAACCATAATTTTGATGAGAAGGTGGGAAAATATGTAGATATGTTTATGTCTGGTGTATAAAGATTCCTTAAAAATACAAATTAAAAGAAATAATGTGAATTAAAATATTGGAATAGGTGCTGAATTGCCATTTTTGTCAGCCGTCAAAGCAAAAATTATATGTTTTAGTCTTTGTTAATTCTCGAGGTTGGTTTGCACATACTTTTCTTTAAATTTTTTAATATCCATTTACTTGCAGCATATTTATTAATATGGCTAACTTTTGAATGTGCTCGTAAAAATGTTGATATGGCCAAACAAGAAGTTTCAATCAATCAAGCTTATCTTTCTCCACTCCAGAGTTCTACTGCAGAACATCTAATTAATGTCATTTGAAATTATTTTAATGCATTCTTTGGTATTGTCACATAACGTGTGATTGTAGCCACTACTCCTGAGGTACTATGGCTCTTACCAGACTCCAAGGTGAGCTAGTACACTTACCTATCTCAGTGCATTAAAAGGAGGCATTAGCTTCCCTAGCTACTGGTCCAGCTTTCAGCACCCTTTCCGTGGTGGCTATCTGTACCACATATAGCTGTGAAAGGATGGGGAAATGCGCTGAAATGATCTAAGAAGTAAACTATCAACTTGACATGTTTTCCTAGCTATTGAAAACCTTCTCGTATTGAAACCCATTGATAGTGAAACTGTAGAATTCCTGTGATTTAAGTACCATCTGGTTGTACTCAAGGCTTTAAAGCTGTTATCTCTGCATAAAATTTCAGAGTCCTATATTTTTTTCTTCACCAAACTATCCATTTTTAAGCCACAAATATTTTTCCAGCTTTTTCAGATTTTATCTGAAAGTATATTTTAACAGTATTTAAATAGTTCTTAAACAATAACAATTTATCTTGATAGATGGCATGCTGTGTTTTTTCATTTTATTTTAATTAGCCATTGTGGAACCAAATTCCCTTTTGTTTTAGTCTTTTGAATATTGTTTAATTATAGTTATCATGCCAGATATCTTAAAGGTTATTTTACCAATACAGTTTCATTTAACATAACCCATATGGAATCAATAGCCCAGTTTCCTAAAGTGAATGCTTGGAAAATCTTACATTCATATGTTAAGAGTACACATCCTTTCCTCATTAGTTGGAAAGTACAGGGATTTTGGCACAGGTTCTGTGTGGAAGCATTGTGCGGCTTTTATATGGATTTTGTTTTTAGCCTTTGATGACACTGTTTAGAATAGGAAGTATCTAATAAGTAAAGCATTTTGTCTCAAGTGCTGCCAGTGTGTTTAATATATGCCTGGAGGTCTGAAACATTATCTTCTTCGCTGCAGTAATATGCATTTAATTCTCTGAAAGCAGAAGGTCGAACTTTTAAAAGGGACGCAAAGTACATTTTCAAACAGAATAATTCAAAACATATGGAAGAGGGGACCAGAGTAATGTACAGTTGGTTTTTATGGTTTAATCATGATCATGTTAATGCACACCAGTAGCTAATTAAAGAAAACTTTTATTGTTCATTTTAAATGAGTTAGGTAAAGAGTGGGAGAGCTGATGTAATAGCACTGCCCAGAGATACATGTTTCTGCTGCATTCACTAACAGCAAGCAGATATTGCTATTTTTGACAACTTAAATTATTAGTCCCCTTGGACAATAATAAAGGAAAAGTTATTTTCAGAGTTATTACACTGTGAACTTTTCTTTTTCCACAAAGGAATAGTAAATTGATGCCCAAGTTTAGGGCTTAGCACACATAATTAGTTATAAAACCTTCTTGATAGGCCAGATACTCTTCAATATAATAGATAAATCTGCAGTGGACTGGTGACAAGCCAATGGATTTTTAAATATGTCTCAAAATCACCAGATTATTTATTTCAGTTCTACAAATAGTGCGGAAACTTAGAAAACTGGAGGAAGTCTTGACTTTTAACCGATTTTTAAGAATTTAGTCGTCTAGTACTGGGAAAGTTGTACTCCCCCCCCCCCCCATAAGAGTTAGAGTCTTTCATCTCTGGGTCATTGGTTCAAATTCCATTCTGCTCAGTAGTGAGTAGAATTAGTTACCATCTGACTTCTGTTCAGTAACCCATGTGACCCGAGCTGATAGCTGCCATCCTGCCCCTGCTGGTTATTTATATCGCAAGATTGTGCTCCTTGACATTCACTAGAGTCTAATGTGACAGTCTCAACAGGTAATAGTGCTGGACACGGCATTTCTTTATCTTTACCTACAGGTGGTTTGTTTTGTCGTATTAACACTGATGGGGAACACTTTAAAGAAAGAGAGGCTAGATTTTTCAATACAAATCTGTAAATCAGAAAAAGACAATGTAATGCTCTGTGCATAGAAGGTATAGTCTCATATAGTTAATTGTAGTTGCCTTTCCTGATTGAGAGAATAAAGATAGTTGAGTTCCTGATTTGAGTTTCTTGTGCAACTCAACCTAAAGGATTTTTTTAGTTATGCTGTACACAGATATTTGGTTTGTAATGCTTCAAAATGTGGGCAGTAAATCCTAGATTACTTATGTACCTGATTTTATTATCTTTTCACATATTATTTGAGAATTCCTAGCTGGTAGTGGATTTGGAGGTATATTTGAAATTTTTATAATAGATAACTAAAACTTTTCCAATTAAATTGTCCTTTTGATAACTGCCTTATTTTTATTTTACTGAATTTTAAAATTAAATACGTTCATTTGTTTGGCCAGCACACAGTTATTGAGCTTTACTATGTGACAGGCAATGTGGTGTGTGCTACGAGTACTGATGGCATTCTCTCCTACCCATAGTCTGACCTTGGGATTAATCTCTTTAAGCCTCAGTTTCCTCAGCTGTAAAATGGGGATAACAGTACCCCCTTTAAAGGGTTGTAACACTTAGTAAAGAAAATGTATGTAATGTGCTAACAATGTTTAGCAAATAATAAACATACTCAGTGTTATCTTATTTTTTATCTTCAATTGCTCACAATCTTTGAGACAGACCAGTATTTGAAAAGTGCTATAATAACATTAGTTTGTTATAAAAGCATAGAAGCTGAAAAGACTAGCACCATGTGGAAAGGTTGAGAAAGTCTTCACGAAGAAGATGACTTCTTTTTTTAACTTACCCTTTATTGAGTGCCTACTACGTGTGGTCAGTACATTAACACATTTAATGATGCAACAATTTTGTGGGTTGAGTATTAATGTCCCCAGTGTGAGGATGAGCATCTAGCAGAGACAGAGGATTTCTTCAAGTGTGATCAGCGCAAAACGTGGAGGATGCAGATAAGGAAAGAGCTCATGAATATGTCTAGACAGACCTTAAAGAGTACAGTATACACATATATTTACATATTAACAATTATGTACTTCTAGTCTGCAGAGCAATTTTTTCATTTAATATTGTATCAGAAACTAACATCTCATCAAACATTTATGGATCCTCTCTTCAGTGTGCTAGGCACTGCACTATTCCTTGGTGATAGACAGAAGCAAAATGATATGGCCCAATCCCTCCAGCAGTCCTTCACCTGGTAAAAGAGACAGACACACAACAGCTGCCCATTATCAGGCATTTACTATATGCCAGGCAGTGTGCTGACCTCTTTAGGTACATTAGCTCATTGGA
This sequence comes from Balaenoptera musculus, assembly GCF_009873245.2. NCBI lineage: Eukaryota > Metazoa > Chordata > Mammalia > Artiodactyla > Balaenopteridae > Balaenoptera > Balaenoptera musculus. The sequence continues at coordinate 37,180,050 of NC_045801.1, read as the reverse complement.
TCCTCGTACTAACCCCTTGAGGTCGGATTTATTACCGACATTTTACAGATGAGATTATGTAGCCTTAGAGTGGATTGTAATTTGTCCAATAACGTACAATTAGCAGGTGTCACACTTGACCCTACTTCTCTCTGACTCCAAAGTCTTTAGATTGTTTTAATACTATCTGATACTGCCGCCACAGAACATTTTAGTAGAAAATAATAAATCCTAAAATAGAAGTATGAGTTAACTATTAGGATCACCAAGCAGGAAAAGAGTTGAAAGCAAAACTCTCAGACAGGTGTCATTGTTCTGAGTCTTCATGGATAGCTAAATGTTTGCCAGCTACAGCGAGCTCAGAAGGGGGCTCCAGGAAGGGAAACAGCATGGTATACCTAGAATGGTTTAAAAGAACGTGGTGTCTTCAGAGAACGGGGATTAGCTGTTTTTGTTTCAAATACCTGAGGCTGGATTTTTCTAACAACAATGTGCCTTCCTCAACAACTTTAAAATAAATTAACAAAAAATATTATTTGAAAAATTTTAATGACTATAACATCATTGTCTTGAATTATTTAACTGTCCTTTAACATTTTCACAAGCAACTTATAATAATTTGTAGCAGGTAGAAAAATGATACTATATTTACCAAATTAAGGAATGGGCTAAAAAATGAGAAGCAATACCCAGTACTTTGGGAATATTTTCCCACTGCTGATCGTAATATAGTTCAGTGCACCCTTTTTGGAAAGGTGCTGGCAATATTTGACAACCTTAAACTTTTTCATACCATTTACCTAGTAATTCCACTTCTAAGATCCTCTTAAGAAAATCTTATTAGATGTTTGTCATAGATGTTTGTTGGCAAAAGTTGAATACCTGAAACTCCAATTATATGGGAATAGTTGAACAAATTATTCCTAACGCTAAATGAAATATTATGCAGCTTTTTAAAATGGCATTTATGAAGAGTATATTAGCATGTAAAAAAATTGGGTTGCAGGGACTTCCCTTGTGGCCCAGTGTTTAAGAATCCACCTGCCAATCCAGGGGACACAGGTTTGATCCCTGGTCCAGGAAGATCCCACATGCTGCGGAGCAGCTAAGCCCGTGTGCCACAACTACTGAGCCTGCGCTCTAGAGCCCGTGAGCCACAACTGCTGAGCCCACGCACCACAACTACTGAAGCCCGCGTGCTTGGAGCCCGTGCTCTGCAACGAGAGAAGCCACCGCAATGAGAAATCCATGCACCACAACAAAGAGTAGCCCTGCTCGCCCCAACTAGAGAAAGCCCGTATGTAGCAACGAAGACCCAACGCAGAGAAGAAAAAAAAAAAAAGGGTTACAAATTTGTCTCTACAGTATTATTATAACCATAAAGGGGTGGGGGTGGGGGGAACCTATGCACAGGTAGGAAAAAAGACGAAAGGAAATACACTGAAAGATTGCCATTGGCTATGTTTGGTAATAAAATGGGGGTCGGGAGGATTTTGTTTTTCTCTCAGATGTTCCATGATTTCTTTAATGAATCTGAATGACTTCAGTGAAAAAGCAAGTGAAATATCTAGGTCTCAAATAGCGTATCACAAACTAATGGTTGGGAGACTAAAAAAAGGGAACCAAAGAATCAAACTGGAGGTCTTGCTGTTGTGCTGCCAAAGTAGTCATAACTGCTGCTACCACCAAGTTGTTCTTTGTTCTCTATGTAGGCAATTGGTGGAAAATTTTGAGAAATCATGGATACATTCAGCGCACAGAGGGAAAATCCACCTTCAGTGGTTTTAATTACTTACATTTTGCTTGATCGCTTACACTTACCCTTGTTTCAAGTCCTGTTGTAGTAAAGGAAAATAAGCATCATTTTGAATGGCACACATTTAGTTTTCTTTGTCCTTCATAATTTAGGACTACTGACTTTTCCCTCTTTTACTATCCAAAATCCTATAAATCAGTTTTATAACGACAGGGTAAACAATATAAACTACTCCTGCCTAAAATATAATTTCAACCAATAGTAATCATGATTTGGAAACAGTTTATTATACTACTTGGAAGATCACGGTAAAGAATACTAACTAATGTAACTCTTTAAAAGGCAAAGAAAGTAAAGTCTGACACCAAAAGGTACATTTAATTTAATTTTTTTTTTTTCTTTTGGCTTGTGGGGATCTTAGTTCCCCGACCAGGGATTGAATCCACGCCCTCTGCAGTGAAAGCGCAGAGCCCTAACCACTGGACCGCCAGGGAATTCCTCTGAAAAATATATTTTAATGATAGAAATGCACATTTGATGTTTATCCTAAGTATTGTCTTGGCATTTTAATATGAATCTTTTTTTTTTTTAAATGTTGAGTTTCTTTAGGAGTTTTTTTGTTTAAATTCCTCTACTTTTTTTTTTTTAATTAATTTATTTATTATTTATGGGTGTATTGGGTCTTCGTTTCTGTGCGAGGGCTTTCTCTAGTTGCGGCAAGTGGGGGCCACTCTTCATCGCGGTGCGCGGGCCTCTCATTATCGCGGCCTCTCTTGTTGCGGAGCACAGGCTCCAGACGCGCAGGCTCAGTAATTGTGGCTCACGGGCCTAGTTGCTCCGCGGCATATGGGATCTTCCCAGACCGGGGCTCGAACCCGTGTCCCCTGCATTGGCAGGCAGATTCTCAACCACTGCGCCACCAGGGAAGCCCTGAATCACTTTTGGAAAGAGCGCCTAGTTTGTTTTTATGCTTACTCTCAGTTATACTAGACCCATTTTTAACATGTTTCTATAACATTTATGTAGTAACACTTGGACTATAACTAGTTTAAAATATTTTATTATTTTCCCTTACAGATCTCTAAGCAAGAACAGAAAAAAATGGATACATATGATGGAACCATGGCTGATACCTCATCTCGGTACAGTGGTGCTCAGGATAGTGGAATTGGCAGTGACAGTGTTAAAATCAGAATCGTACAAATAGAGCAGCACAGTGGTACCAGTCAGCATCGCATTGCCCGTCCCTCACGCCAGTCATCAATTGTAAAAAATCTAAATTTTATTCCTTTTGACATATTTATTACTGCAAGTAGAATCTCGCTAATGACCTATTCTTGTATGGCCTTGCCCAAATCAAAATCGCAAGAACAAAAGGATAATGAAAAAACAGGCAAGAGTTCATTAAATCTCCCAGAAGTTGATTCAGACGTCGCTAAGCCCAGCCAGGCATGTATTTCCATGGTTACAGCAGAAGATCTCTTAAGCAGCAACATATCTTTTCCTTCAGGGAAAAAAATAGGGGTCATCTCTCTGGAAAGTCTGCATGCATCCACAAGGTCATCTGCTAGACAAGCGCTTGGCATAACTATCGTTCGGCAACCTGGACGAAGAGGAACTGGTGACCTGCAGCTAGAACCTTTTTTGTACTTTATTGTGTCCCAGCCTTCTTTGCTTCTGAGTTGTCACCACAGAAAGCAGCGAGTGGAAATATCCATTTTCGATGCTGTGCTTAAAGGGGTGGCCTCTGATTACAAATGTACAGGTAAGAGCCTTCAGATTTACTGGGGTGCTAATCACTACTACTACTTACTAAGTTTTAGTCCCAAACTTTGAATATTGATCAAGCAGAAAACAGCTGGCAGACCAGACAAGACTTCTTTTCTCTACAGAATATGTAAATATGTAAAGTTCACGTCCCACAGCTGAATCATGTTTAAGTAAATGTTTGAAATGTAACAGGGTTTTTAGCCTTGGTGTTCTTACTGTGCCTCTGAATTTTTTTTCAGGAACTGAATGAAACAGGGGCTCTTTCTGGGCTATTGAAATGCTTAACAATTTCCAGTGATTAGGAAGCAAAGTGTTTTTTTCATATTAGTAGCCCATAGGTATGCTTTCCATGTCAATGCAGCTGTTCAGGTAAAAAAAGAAAAACCTTAGAAAATGAAGTTTATTGTTTTGGTATTCTTTTGCCCTAATCATCTTGCTGAAACAGCATAATATTAAGTGTATTTGAGAAGGTTTATTAGTAAAGTAAGATGACCTAAAGATTTTATACATCTGGGCTTCCCTGGTGGCGCAGTGGTTAAGAATCCGCCTGCCAATGCAGGGGACACGGGTTCAAGCCCTGGTCCGGGAAGATCCCACATGCCGCGGAGCAACTAAGCCTGTGCGCCACAACTACTGAGCCTGTGCTCTAGAGCCCGTGAGCCACAACTACTGAAGCCCACGCGCCTAGGGCCTGTGGTCTCTGGCAAGAGAAGCCGCCGCAATGAAAGCCCGCGCACAGCAACAAAGACCCAACGCAGCCATAAATAAATAAATAAAAATTTTAAAAATGCTACTTCCTTTTAAAAAAAAATGATTTTATACATCTACAACAAGCACATTTACTAGTGGTGTTGGCCAGCTGGCTCTTCTTGCCCCATCCAAACCTTCCTTATAACCAGAGAGTGTCATATATTATAATAATTATATTGAACTTCTGAAGCTTGTTGCCTGTTGAGACTAGGAAAGTGATCAGGGGTTCAGATTTAAGATGTATGGGCTGTTAAGTAACAAGAGCTAATGAAAACAGGGCCAAAGAAGATACAGAGACCTTTTCCCTGAGTTAATGTAGAATTAGAGATTTGGCGGGAAAGACTACCAGAGAGGATAGCTGGATCGTCTTAAGATCCAGTATTGGAAGAGGGCCCTAGCAAGCTTGGGTATAATTCAGGCATTTTATTGTTCTCAGGTGGTTCCCGTGTAGCAGATGGACGCCAGCAGTGAGGTATCTGGAGAATTTGTCCAATCTGGAAGTCAGGCTGGTTCATTCTTGGCATTAAGGGGAATCATTTTACACAGCAGGCTCCTGGAGAGTAGATAGCAGGTGTGAGGGTCAGGATTCAGCCCAAGGAAGTAGGTTCAAAGGAGCCCTTGGCTCTTGCTGAGGTATAGTTCAAGTCCTCTACTTTAGAAAGTGGTAACTGGCCAGTTGCTAAGGAGGAATATTATAGGGTTACCTCCTAGGCTGCCTGCTGGCCCTCTCTCCATTGATGTGCTGGTGCTGGCTCATACTGGCTCAGAAGAGCTGATTGTTAAATTTTTAGGAACTTTGAAAGACAGTTGTTAAACTACTGGTAGTTTAAATCGCCATAGTGAGAATATTTACACCACAGATATTGGCAAATGCTGTCAATCAGCTGTCCTACTCTGAGAGCCAGATGTTAAACATTTACCAGCCACCACTGCCTCCCTTCTTCAAACATGTTCTCATTTACTGAGTGCCTATAATATAATGGGTACTTCAGGTCACTGGAGATGGGAGAAGTGCTGAAGTAGTTGATGTTATATGATTCAAGGACTCATGCCTGTAGACCTGATACCTGTTTGGGTGTCCGCTTAGCATTGGCAAAAGGTAGGTGTAGGATTGGGAGAATAAGAGTTAATTCCAAGCCCCTCCTTAAGTGCTTTCAGCTGCAGTTGCTTTATGGGTGGGTGGCTTTAGCAGCTTCTACTAAAAGATACTAAGTTCAGCAAAGTTATCAGGGCTCATAGCAAAGGTGTACATTTGAATTATAACTGGTTCCTAGGTTGAAATAATAAAGTATTTTTTGTTTAAGAAAACATCCTTGTGCGTAGACCAATGTGGAACCCAATTTCAGTAGATGAAGCTTAGGATGAAGGTTATGGGCCAGATTGAGTATAGGGGACTTACCTGTGGGAGGAAAAAGTCTTACATACCTCCTAAGGAGCATCCTTTGCATAATATTCTTGTGGATGCCTTTCCTTACACAAAAAGCATCTTCTTGGACATTTACACTATGCTAATAGAGTCATCAATATAAGTTAGCATGTTTCTTAAAAATGAATTTAGTGACTTGGAGAAATTTGTCAGAAAACAAGTAGTTAAAATAACAATGGCTACAAAAAAAAGTACAACTAGCAATTATTGAGTATTCAGTCTGTGCCAGGCATTGTACTAACTGCTTTAAATGCATTATCTCACTTAATCCTCATAACAACTCTGTGGGAAATATGTTCCCATCTTACATAAAAAGAAACTAAAGTTTGGAGAAGTAACTTGTCCAAGATTACAGACTTAGCAATAAACAGAGCTAAAATACAAAACCAAGATTTTTTTGGACTTCTGAGTCTCTCAACCTGTATGGATCCATGAAGTGGAGAGAAAGATGTGAATCTCAGTTGTCAGTCAACCTCCATTGTCCCTCTCCAGACCATGCAAACGGTTCCCTTTCTTTGTTTTAACTGGTGAGTTTGTATATATGTGTCCATGATGTGACTACACAGTACAGCCTCTCTTGGTAAATGACAAAACTGAGTTGAAATTCTAACTCTGTCACTTAGGAGACGTGTACCTATCTATGTCATAGGGAGATTATGAAATCGGAAAGAGATAATTAATGAAAGTACTTAGCATTGAGTCTAGCAAGTAGTAGGCCCTCATAAATGTTTGCTGCTACTGCTTTAGTTATTAATATCAATATATAGTAGAAAGATTACTAAATTAGGAAGCAGAAAACCTGGGATTTAATTGTTCCTATTAATTAGCAGAGTGATCTTAGCCCGGCAGTTCACTTCTTTGGGTTTCTGTTTCCTTATGTGTAAAATGTGATGATTATAAAAGATACCAACAAGGCTCATTCCAGGTCTAAAGTTTTATCATTCTGTAATTTGGAATTCGTCTCCCCATACTTACCTTTCTAAAAATATTTAAACTAGCTTTGGCCTCAGGAAGTTGACATCTGTAAGCCACTACCCTATCAGATTACAATTTATTTTGACTTGTTTTAAAGATGCAAGTTTTCTTTTGATATTCTAGTGGAACACTAATTAGTTTATTCAATACTTAAATACATAAATTTTATTAAATATTCATGAAGTTATTTTTCGAAAACTGATTTGAGGAATTTCTATTTTAAATTGGTCCACTTGAATGAACTATCCAAGTTCCATTACCAATTGAGTCGTCCAGAAACGCTTCATGTAGCGCTTTTAATCCTGAAGAAAGCAGTGTTCCATGTCCAGGATTCTTTTGAAGCTTTGAAATAGTAACCATGTGGGTAAGAAAAAAGAGAAAAATATGAATAACCGTAACACTAACATTCATGGGGAAGAGAAGGAGTAAGGTGGAAGTGGCCAGTTGCATTTCTGGATTCTGAAGTGAAGGACTATTGGCAACGTCTTAATTGGAGGGACAAAAAGGGGTATCACCAGGCAGCTAACTTTCTAAGAAAGGTCAAGGAAAGGTTAAAGGCATCACAAGTTAAAAATGAAAGAAGAAACATGTTATGTCTTTCTGTAGTGTTCATACTTTCTCTCTTGATTCTAAAATTAATCCTTTTTTGTAAGGTAACTCAAGTGGCAGCCAACCAGTAGCAGTTTTAGCATATATGTGCAGTTCAGTGATCGCCCAATTTCAGCATTTCAGATGCGCCAGAGGTTGTTATGGAGATAATGGATTTTCTTTTTTAAGAGGACAGAAACATTTGATTGTAAAAAAACTTTTAGCACAACAGCTTGTAATTGTTTACTGTTTTATGTGAAAGTCATAAACTATTATTATATGTGCTAATGTTACTTTGTATGGAAATCATATGGAACAAAAAGTAAACAAAGAATTTTGTGTCACTCCTTCAAAACACTTATCATGTTCAGAAGATAATTTTCCAAAAAATCATAATTCTTATATAAATACAAAATGAACATGTCAAAGATTTTACTTAGCTCATTAATTAATGAGGGAACCAATAAGAATGTTACAAAAGAATTCATACACAGGAGACCTCTAAGGCCCTGGTCATCTCAGAGGTTTTGATTCTCTAATTCATTAGGATCATAAAAATGGTAAGAGCCATTTGATCACTGACTTTATTCATTGTTTAAGCATGGCTCGGGGTAATTCTAAAAAGATGGAAGTACTTTTAACATTAAATGATGAAGATGTGATTTTTATTTGACATATTCAAGAGATTGCAGTGAAGACCCTGAAAGCAAATACTAAAAATCCTTTGAGCATTGTTGGAATACAGTGTTATAGCTCAAGGTAACTATTTTAAATTAATCAGCATGGTTTTTAAGATCACACCCTCCTCTTTTAGACAATCAACTTGACATTATTTTAGTATGAACTTCTGACCCCTCTTGTGCCTTCATTTCTACACTCAGGCAATCTTTGGGAGTAGTCATTCATTTTTTCTATTTGAACACTGGCTATTTATCAGACATACTCAAGATGCTGAGGAACCAGTAATAAGACCCAGTTTCAGCCTTCAGGCATCTCTCATCATTTAGTTATTATACTTATTATAGCTAATGATGAAAGTTTAACAGGATATGGATCTTCATGACATGGAGAGCTTGTGAAACGCTTGAAGTTAAGTAAGAGTTAAGTAAGAACTGTAACTTCTACTTCCGGAGAAACAATTTAGAAAAGCTTAGTATCGTTTGTATGGGATGATTTAAGGAAAACTGCTAGGATTTTGAGGAATGAAATAGGACTACTCTTCATTTTATATTTTATTTTTTATTTTTTTAGTAGTAGTAGATTTTTCCCTAGCTGCAATTCAGAATAATTTTTAGTATTCTGTTTAATTTATCTATTTGCTTTTTGGCTGTGTGTCTTTGTAATGTATTTTAGTGGTTGCTCTGAGGTTTCCAATATATATGCTTAATCTTTCACAGTCAGTCTAGTTAGTGGTAATATTTTAACACTCCAAGAAAATGTAAAAGCCTTACAATCATAAAGGTCTCTTTACCCTTCCCCATTTATGTTATAATTATCATATATATTACATCTACACATACTGAAAATCCTACCAGATAAGATTTTGACCTTTGTTTCAATAATCTTACATATTTTAAAGAACTAAAGAGGAAAAAACTAGTATGTTTTATATTTCTCCCAGGAATTTACCATGTCCAGAGCTCCTCCTTCATTCCTAAAGTTCCAGGTTTTCCTCTGGTATATTTTCCTTCAGCATTAAGAACTTCTTTAGCATTTCTTTTAGAGCAGGCCTGTAGCAACAAATTCTCTTAGTTTTCCGTTATCTGGGAGTATTATTTTCTCTGTCTCTCATTCCTGAAGGATATTTTTGCTGGATATAGAATTCTAGGTTGACATTTCTTTCAGCACTTCAGTGATATTGTTCCACTCTCTTCTATCCTCTGTGGTTTCTGATGAGAAATTCATGGTAATTCCAATCATTGTTTCCATATATGTAATGTGTTGTTTTCCTCTAGTTGCTTTCAAGATTTTTTTCTTTATCTTTGGTTTCCTGAGATTTATTATATGATGTGTCTGGGCTTGATTTCTTTAAATTTATCCTGTTGGAGGTTCTCCGAGTTTCTTGACTCTGTAAATATTTTTTTAACGAAATTTAGGAAATTTTTGGCTATTCTTTCTTTAGATATTTTTCTGTACCAATCATCCTACTCTCCTTTTGGGACTCCAAAGTTAAGCTTTTTTACATTGCTCTTCAGATCCCTGAGACCCCATTCACTGTTCTTTCTTTTTTCCTCTGTGTTCTTCATATTGGATAATTTCTATTGGATTTTTCTGTTTTAATATTTCCATTTGGTTATTTTTTTGTAGTTTATATTTCTCTTCCGAGAACTTCTATATTTCCATTTATTTCAAGCAGGTTTACCTTTACCTCATGAAACACAGTTGTAATACTTACATAATATCTTAAATGCTTGTGTCACTGCCACCACAGCACAGCCACTGCATTGTACAGCTTCATACACACACACACACACACACACACACACACACACACACACACACACACAGAGCCCACCCTTGGGGCAAAACTAGGAGAGAAAAAACAAAAATAAAAAGCAGCTGGTTTCCCTGACAGTATTGAAAACCACAGGGGTCTTATCTTCCAGACAGGGTTTCTGTTGGACTTTCGGCTGTTCCTGCCATCACTGTGCACCACAATTTAGGACTCACTCTCAAGTCAAAGTTATAAGGAAAAAGAGGAAAACTAAAACAAAACAAAATGGAAAACTCACCACTATGGGGTCATATCTGCAAGTTTAACTCCCCTCCGCAGTCTGCATTGCTCTTGTTTACTTTTGAGAGTCGTCAGGTATTTGTGTTTTGTCTTTTTTCTTGAGTTTTTAATTTAAGCAGCATGGGAGATGGGCTGTACTGAGCTTATTCCAATTTTGGCTGGCACCAGAAATCCTGCAATTTTAAGATAATAAAAATATTTTCTGGTCCATTAGTGGAGGCATGGTTTTCTGAGAAACTTAATACAGGATTTCCTCCAAAAGTGATACTTTAATATCTTTACATCTATAAGCACAGATCAGTTAAATATATTGTAATGAATAATTACTGCTCCCAGGGAGTTGTCAGCATTAACTTGATTCTGCCCATGTCACCATTAAGCAAAGAACATACCCAAATACTCAAAGGGTGGTAATAGTGTTCTCTCAATGTGTTCCTTAGGGATATTCTTTCATATATTATAAAATCAAGTTAGAAGAGGAAATGCTGTGGAACTCATTGTTCCTCATGTCAATCTGCCTTCTCAGCACATGTGACTATATATATACATATGTGTGTATCATATAAGACCATTTATACACATATATATTAAAAAACCTAATTCTACATGGGATGCTACCCAGAATAAAATGGAATCTTTATGTATACCTATATCTACATCTATTTTAGAAACCTGAAGTGAAATAAGAATGATGAGAATTGCTTATGATTTTGAAAGTGTCATTAATAAAGTATAGTCCCCAATCTGCATAATTTAGTGATCTTAAATTATACCAGCTATACTTGAAAGTATTTCATGTTACTCTCCATAATTAAAAAAAATGGCAAATTATTTGAAGTATAAATTATCAACTTCAATTTCTTTTATGACTATTAATACTAATAACCTATAAATGATTTTCCATCTAGTCCAAGTAGATAGTATATCTGTGAGTTAACAGGTTTCTTTTTAAAATATTAAAATAATGGCCTTTTTCCATGCCCTTCTAACTTGGAGCAACCTCTAACAGAAATGAGATCTTCTGCCAGCACCTTTACATGTAGCAGCTGTATTATTGGCAATTCTCATTTAAATAAAGATGTATGTAGTTGTTTTAACATAATCGTATTAGTTGTGTTTATAAATATTTAAAAATTGGTATTTGTTTTGTTTAAGGTAATGGAGTCCAGATTTGAAATTGCCTCATATCTTGACTATGCAGCCCAAGGCAGCCTCAAAAAGTCATTTTTCTTCTTGTTTGTTTGGGGCTTTTTGTTTGTTTTTGAAGAAATGACTGTGCCATCTGGTCAATTGTGAAGGAGTTGAACCATTCTGAGCGATTTCACTACCCCCACCCCCTGCTCCCTCAGTACACGGTCATCTTATTACTCGTTAATGGGTGTTAGGGACTAACAAACTAATTTGAAAACAATTGCTTCTGCCCTCTTGCAACCTTTTTATCTTATTGTAATTTTTCAAACATCAACTAAACTAAAATACAGAAATTACAGTTGATTAGAACTTATCTTCCTAAAAAAGCAGGTTATGACACAACTTCTGTGTACGTCAGAAACACCCATGCCATGATACCTCTAGTATGGGACACTTTCTTTTTATAGTTTTATAAATGTTACAGATATGGCTTCAGGTTCAATTAAGAGGCAACCATGGAATAGAGTTCATTTAGAGGTCAAGATTTAGAGTTAGTTGTGAGTTCTTATCCCTGCTCTGCTACATACAGCTGTGTGACCTTGGACAAGTTATTTAACCTCTCTAAGCCTCAGTTCCTTATCTTTAATATGGGGATATACTGGTAGCAACCTCCTGGGGTTGCTGCAAGGATTAAACGATGTATATGAAGCTCTTAGCTAAGTGTGCAGCATAGAGCTCAATGAATTGTTAATGTTATGGTTGTTGTTGCTTTTTTCATCATTGTTAATATGTTTAAGCTGAACTTAAAATAGGGGTTGTAATCGGCCAAAAAAAAAAAAATTCACGTCATTTCAGTGCCATTATAGATATTGTGTAGTTTGAAAATTTTCAGTTGTAATAATTGGCTTCTTTACTCTTTCATGAATAGGTCTGCAGAAAATGTGCCGAAGACGTTTAAGTAAACCAACAGTTAGAAAATCATAAACTGGCTTCTAACACCTCATAAATCATATCTTGATTTCATTTAGTTCTTGTGACTTTAAGAGAAGGATTGAATTACATGTCTCTTTAGAATTAACAGTTTTGCTAATGTCCCTGGAAAGGCTTAGAATTAACCTGTGACTTTAATGTCATAATGATCACAACTTGAACATTTATCTGAAAATTTAGCTGCTAAGAACGTTTCTTGCTGGCCAGTAGTAATGTGAAATGAAATTATTGCTTTGACAGGACTCAGCGAGTAAGTAGGCCTTTTAAATGGGAGGCACTGTAGTACATCACTCAGGGAGAGTTGTGGTGAGAAAGTTAAATAAGAAGTGACCCAGCCAGTGGGGGGGATTTATGTATGGGGAAGGGTTTGGGAGTGGAAATCAGAAATTTCGACTTTTAGTCATGGCTCTAATGCCAAGGCTCTTTCATGCAAATAACTAAATTTCTTAGTGCTTATCTCTAAAATAGGTACAGGCATACCTCAGAGATATTGTGAGTTCAGTTCTAGAACCACCACAATAAAGCAAATATTGCTGTAAAACAAATCACAAGAATTTTTTGGTTTCCCAGTGCATATAAAAGTTATGTTCACACTATAGTGTAGTCTGTTAAGTATGCAATAGCATTATGTCTAAAACACAATGTACATGCCTTACTTGAAAAATACTTTATTGCTAAAAATGCTAACCATCATCTGAGCCTTTAGCAAGTTCTAATCTTTTTGCTGGTGTGGGGTCTTGCCTCTGTGTTGATCAGGATAGCGATTGCTAAAGATTTGGGTGGCTGTGGCAGTATCTTTACATAAGGTAACGATGAAGTTTGCCACGTTGATTGGCTCTTCCTTTCACGATTTCTCTGTAGCGTGCAATGCTGCTTGATAGCATTTTACCCACAGTAGATCTTCTTTCAAAATAGGAGTCAATCATCTCAAACCCTGCTGCTGCCTTATCAACTAAGTTTGTGTAATATTCTAAGCCCCTTGTTGTCATTTCAACAGTCTTCATGGCGTCTTCACCAGGAGTAGATTCCATATCAAGTAACCACTTTTTTGCTCATCCATAAGAAGAAACTCCCCATCCGTTAAAGATTTATCATGAGATTGCAGCAATTTAGTCACATCTTCAGGCTCCACTTCTAATTCTAGTTCTCTTGCTATTTCCACCACATCTGCAATTACTTCCTCCACTGAAGTCTTGAACCCCTCAGAGTCATCCATGAGGATTGGAATCAACTTCTTCCCAACTCCTGTTAATGTTGATATTTTGGCCTCTTCCCATGAATCACAAATGTTCTTAATGGCATCTAGAATGGTGTATCCTTTCCAGAAGGTTTTAATTTACTTTGCCCAGATCCATCAGAGGAATCACTATCTATGGCAGTTATAGCCTTACAAAATGTGTTTCTTAAATAATAAAACTTGAAAGTTGAAATTACTCCTTGATCCATGGTCTACAGAATGGATGTTGTGTTAGCAGGCATGAAAACAACATTGATCTCATTGTACATCTCCATCAGAACTCCTGGGTAACCAGGTGCATTGTCAGTGAACAGTAATGTTTTGAAAGGAATCTTTTTTTCTAAGCAATAGGTCTCAACAGTGGGCTTAAAATATTCAGTAAACCATGTTGTAAACAGATGTGCTGTCATCCAGGCTTTGTTCCATTTATAGAGCACAGGCAGAATAGATTTAGCATAATTCTCAAGGGCCCTAGGATTTTTGGAGTGGTAAATGAGCATTGGCTTCAACTTCAAGTCACCAGCTGCATTGGCCCCTAATAAGAGAATCAGCCTGTCCTTTGAAGCTTTGAAGTCAGGCATTGACTTCTCCTCTTTAGCTATGAAAGTCCTAGACGGCATTTTCTTCCAATATAAGGCTGTTTCGTCTGCACTGAAAATCTGTTGTTTAGTGTAGCTACCTTCATTACTTATTTTAGCTAGATCTTCTGGATGACTTACTACAGCTTCTACATTAGCACTTGTTGCTTCACCTTGTTATGTTACAGAGATGGTCTCTTTCCTTAAACCTCATGAACCAACCTCTGCTAGCTTCAGAGTTTTCTTCTGCAGTTTCCTCACCTCTTTCAGCCTTTATATATAACTGAAGAGAATTAGGGCCTTGCTCTGGATTTGGCTTTGGCTTAAGGAAGTGTTGTGGCTGGTTTGATCATCTATCCAGACCACTAAAACTTTCTCCATATCAGCAATAAGGCTGTTTCACTTTCTTATCATTTATGTGTTCACTGAAGTGGCACTTTCAGTTTCCTTCAAGAACTTTTCCTTTGCACTTACAACTTGGCTAACTGGTGCGAGAGGCCTAGCTTTCGGCCTGTCTGGGCTTTTAATGTGCCTTCCTCGCTAAGTTTAATCATCTCTAGCTTTTGATTTAAAGTGAGAGATGTGCAACACTTCCTTTCACTTGAATACTCAGAGACCACTGTAGGGTTATTAATTGGCCTAATTTCGATACTGTTGTATCTCAGGGAATAGGGGGGCCTGAGGAGAGGGAGAGAGACAGGGGAATGGCCAGTCAGTGGAGCAGTCAGAGCACATACAACACTTTTGGATTAAGTTCATTATCTTATATGGGCATGGTTTGTGGTGCCCTAAAACAATTATGATAGTAACATCAAAGATCACTGATCACAGATCACCATAACAAATATAATAATAAAAAAATTTGAAATATTGTGAACTGACCAAAATGTGACGACACAAAGTGAGCAAATGCTTTTGGAAAAATGGCACCAATCAACTTGCTCAACACAGAGTTGCCACAAACCTTCAATCTGTAAAAGATTCAATATCTGCAAAGCACAATAAAGCAAAGTGCAATAAAACAAGGTATACCTTTATAATAATATCTGGTCTTTGTAGTTTAATGGTTTAGTCTGAGCTCCAAATGAGATAATATTTATCAAATACCTTGGAACTATGAAATATTCAGCTATAAGTTGGGACTTCAATAGTTATTAGCAGTAGAAGGGAGAGTTTAATAGACTTTCCTTTTTGGACATGATAAAAAGATTAGTGTCCTGGCCCTTTTTAATACCAATTTTAGTCATCAACATCTACTCAAAGTGAAGGAAAAAATGGGAGGAATCATTTATAGCCACTGGATTGGCTTTCAATGTTGCAGAACCCAGACTTAGAGCAGAGACTTACAGTTGGGATTAAGTTGATTGTCCTTGAATTTATTTGACTACATTTTTTTGACTGGACAGCACCCTTTCTTTCCTTGTTCTGAATTTTAATCAGATGTCATATATAATATCTGAAGCCCACCTTAGAATTTAACATGAAAGTAACAAAATAGGAAAGAGATCAGGAACAACACAGAACAGCCTAGAACATAAAAGGAATTCATTGAAATGATATTTCACATATTATCTGCTGATTAGCATCATTAAGTAGAAAGAATGCACTTTCTTCTAGCAAGATATGGAAGATTTGGTTCTAAAAATAAGAACCAACGGACACTGATGATGACACATGCCAGCAGCCATTTTAATCTTTTCTTCTTTCTCTTCCTGTGGGCTCCAGGCTTGGGATTTCAAACCAGGAAATCTCTTCCCTTCCTGTCACATCTTATGAGGTGAAAAAACACTTATGGAGTTAGTCAAATGCCTAGATATTGACAAGGAGACGGTGGCACTGACCTTGCATCCATAGCAATTTAGAACTGGTTTCTTGGTTGATTTTGCTGTTGTAACATTGCATTGTTACTGTGTTTTATGGATCTAGGTTCCTCCACGATTTAATTTTCAGGTATTGTAGAGGCTTCATGGACTACATTTTTTAAAAAAACTTTATGTATTTATTTATTTTTGGCTGCATTGGGTCTTCATTGCTGTGCGCGGGGCTACTCTTCATTGCGGTGCGCAGGCTTCTCATTGCGGTGGCTTCTCTTATTGCAGAGCACGGGCTCTAGGTGCACGGGCTCAGTAGTTGTGGTGCACGGGCTTAGTTGCTCCGCGGCATGTGGGATCTTCCTGGACCAGGAATCAAACCTGTGTTCCCTGCATTCGCAGGTGGATTCCTTAACCACTGCACCACCAGGGAAGTCCCTCATGGACTACATTTGCTTCTGTGGCTACATTAAAAAACTAATAATAATAAGATAGCCATTAAACTAAGGATCATAAAATACAGAAAAACATAAGAAACTCAGCAAACCTGAAGCTTTGCCTTTTACATGTCCAGTGGTTGGAAGGTGACTATTCTGAAAGTAACCACTCATTGCAGGAAGTTATTCTTCCAACCGTTTTTGAGCATACCAAAACCAAGTACAACCATGGCTTCTGAAAGAGGCCCTTGGTAGCTGTAACCATATCAATTTTATAGATAGAGGCAAATTGATTTAGTACAATAGACCCTCCCAAAATGCTTCCCTTTAAATTTTATTCAATTTCTGTTAAGGAAAACCTTTGTGTATTCTTGACTGGTTATAAAAGGATTCAGCTAAAGAATCATCTAGGAACATCTTGTCAATGAAGTCAGAGAGCAGAAGGGAAAGTAGGGAATCTCTAAGCCTTTACCTATTACCCTAATTCCTCTTTAGGTATTTTCTCCCTCCCTACTCTGGCTAGTTATGAACTCTTCTTGATCGTCCTTAAAAAAGAAAGCCCTGTGAAATTGAAATCCTGGTGGACTCACCATGTTTACTTATAAATTATTTTAAAGTGTCATTTCAATCTCTTCTTTGTATGAAGGTTGATATACTCAGATACCTTTGTAAAAGGAGTCTCTAACTTCTAGTTTAAAAAATGGAAAGGAGTCACCTTTGGCTTGCAGATTATTTACATCCTTGACTCATATGTAGGCCAAGTATTTCTAAATGATGAGAAAGAAGGTGAGAATATAATTCTGATAATTATCAGAACCAAAATGCAGAGAAGTTGTCAGGTGTATAATTTCTCCTTAGCCAAAAGTGTTTGATAGGGAAGTAAAATAGGTTGACTAGTATTTCAAACCTCAATAATTATTATTTTAAATGTTAAATATAAAGAAGTTTACTGGCTTCTAAGATCAAAATTGAGTGTAATTTCCACTAATAAACAACACTTTTTATTTTTTACCTTTTATATTATATTCCTCTGATTTTAGATAAGTGATAAAGATTTTTCAAAATTAAAAAAAACAAAAACAAGAAAGTAAGAAGAATAGACACTTGAAAGATATACCACACACATACTCCTATTTTGTTTAGAGTTTGTGCTTAAGAAACAAAATAGTAACTGTTTATTGAACTCCTACCATGACATGTCCCATACAAACCACTTACATATATTATCTAATATAATATTCTCAACATCCCCACAATTTATTATCCCCATTTTGGAAACAAACTGGGACTCAAGGAAGTTAAAATTAAATTTACCCAGTTTAAGGAGTCAGGATTTATAACCAGATTTGTGTACCTCCAGAGTTCATGTTCTTTCATTACCCTACATTTTTTCCTGTGTTATAAAGTGATATAAACTCATCTATAGAACAAAATGTTAGAAAGCTCCATGAAAGAAAGTCTTTGTTCAGTAAGTCCTGGGTCAGTGATAAACTGTTTCACAAACCTCTTGCATGTGACAGTATCTTATCACCTGTCAGTTGTCCCTCAAGAGTTCATCAAGAGTCACTTAAATGCTCTTTCATAAACATGACAGCTCTGGATAACTCAGGCCGAAGAGAACCAATCTCCCTAAGCAGCCATAGATGCCACTTTGGTTCTGTGGCAGCCTGGGATAGGCCTGGGCTCATTACCTATGACAGACTTCAGTATGCTTGTGACTAATAATAACAGGTCATTGAAAACTTTTTTAAAGGTGGATAAAATATATAGTCTGTTTTTCTTTTAAAAAAACAGTAGATCCTTCCGGACTTTCTGGAATTGGTAAAATGGAGACAAGTAAATCTCGAGAAAGGAAACTCAGTGCTGGGGGAGGCAGGGAGTGGGGGGGAGAAAGAAAACTCAATGCAATATGGCATCAAAGCCAAAAGTTGCTGAAATTAAATCTACAGTAATAGTTTAGGGAACACATTAATTTTAATTATATATCATCAGTAATGCTAATATTAGCATCCGTAGGATTGAAAAAGCATGATATAATTTCAAAAGTTGTTGATAATATCGAGAAAGATTTTGTTAGCCAGGATTAAATTAATACAGCAAGAAGCTAATACCAGGAATAAGATGACAAATTATTTGCTTACTGAAGAAAACATGCTTAAAGTGAGGTACACCAAAACCCAATTAATCAAAAGTTTATTTTTCAGGATTTGTCCCCAAAATTTCAACTAATAATATTTTTTTCTGGTAACACAAATTTACAAGAACTCTCCATCATGGGAAAATTTTGTTTCCTTGACATTGCTCCATTTTTAAGTTAGCACTCATCTTCCATAGAATGTAAAAGACCAAGGGTATCATGAGAAAATTGAATCGAAGAGTCAAAAACATTATTATGACTATAGTTACTTGCATCTTCCTCCGTGAAAACATTGCCTGGAACTTTCAGGGAAAATAACTGTTGGGCTAATTTCTCCTGCTGCCCTTCTCTAACCAATTCACTTGTTAGAGGTGTTCCTGAGCACAAAAGTAGCCAAGAGAAAGGAGTAACAGGTATGCATTATCAACTCCATTGTAAACCTGTGGTTGGTAAAAATAACTGTCACAGAAGGGAGGGGAAAATGAGGAAGAAAATGATGTTGGTTTGGAGTCTCACTCTAGTTCTCTTTGTAACAGATATTTAACTTTCAAATAAAGAGATTCTTATGACACAAGGCTTTTTAAAATTCAAAGTTTTTACTCATATGGCAAAAAAAAAAGAAGTATCTTGTATAAAATTAACTAGACAGACGTATCTGGTATAAAAGATACCAGATATCTGGTGTAACTGGACTTCATTATATGTTCAGTATTATGTCAATCTGAAAATGAGGAAATTCTCACTGAAATCTGTGGGAAAATGTCTCCTCATTGGGACCTTACCAAAAATTCAGCTTATGAATTCAGTTATGAAAAAGAAATATCCTGCCACATAGTAGAACAAAGCAGAGTAATCAGGAAGCTTACAAAATCTTCAGCACTCAGCTGTTCTATATGAGCTTGGAAAATAAATTTTTTGTAAGTAGAAGATTGCAAAGAAAATAAACAAGATCATTTTTAAAGTTTCATTTTGAGTTGGCCACATGAGTCATGTTATATTTTATATAATTCAGATGTTAAGCAAAGACATACTTAACTCTGTGAATATCTGCTAAGGGTTAAAAAATAACAATAATGAGCAGCACTACAAAACTCACTTTATCAGAGTCAGAGGAAGACCTCCCAAGCAGTTAAGTGAAATGAAAGTTTTGTGAAGAAGAGCAAAGTAATCTACCAGCACAAAGAATACAATCTGAATCAAGTCTCTATAAAAGCCAGGAGTACCTTAATCCATCTGGGAGTGGACTTGAGACTCTGAATCTTCCCTTTGAGTGTTCTTTGTGACATGATACGATGAAGTATTTTATTCTGGAGTCCAGGTCAACCCAGAAGAAAAACAAACAACTTTGTCAATACCAATGTCTCCTTGAAGTGAGTTCTAACTGACTTTGAACAGGATTCATGGCTGTGAGCAGTGTGTCGTTTGTTGTGACCCATTTCCCACATTCTGTTACTCCTGATAAGATATGGCTTTCTCCTGTTTCTTAGGCTTAGGGACAAGAGTGTAGATGTAATCGTGCTCATCAACATCAGCAGGATCTTATTCTTTTGAGAGCTTCCTGTACTTAAATAAATAGGTGTTCGCTGAGTATGAAGAAGAAAACTGGCAAAGTCTAAAGGAGCCTCCAGTATGAAAAAGTCATCCCTATTTGTCACTCCATTTGTATTATATTCACAGGCTCCTTTAATCTTGGTTTATCTGGTGCTTTTCCAACTATATTGACCTCAAGGAATGTGTAATATGAGTCCTATTTTCTAGGTCTGATGATGGAATTCAGGAGAAGCTAAATTGAAGACAGTTCAGGAAGTCTAGAAGTCATGCCCCACATCATCTAGCCATTAGAGCAAGAGGGACTAAATAGTGACTTACAAACCTGAGCTATTCTCTGGGATTCTGACATATGTTTCTGCTACTACTGCTGCTTCACCTCACCACAGTGACTACAGGCATATCCAGAGTAGAGATCTGAGCCAAAACTAGGAGAGTAGCCACCAGCCCTGTCATACATTCAGTATTCATCAACCATGAACCTGTATTTTCCTCAATGTTCTTAATTTCAGTTATTCTCTTCTTTTAGCAGCCCTCTAAATGCAGCTGTACTTTTTAAACCAGGGGTGTAATAATATTAAACCAATAATATCATTAGACCAGTAAAACTTTGTTGGGAAATAGTCATTGAAATTTTTACTTCCTTGGATACCTTTCCTAGACTTTTACATTTTCTTTAATTCGTAATTCCTATTCTGCTTCCTACTATTGCCAGATTGTTTATTCTGACTCTGTTAAGTCCCATTCCTCTTCAGTTGCCCCAGTGCAGACTCCTATGCTGGGTGCCAGATGGCAAGGCCCTTTAACTTTACACAGCAACCTGTGTAAAACCCATCTCCCCTACTTGGAAAACTCTCATTCACATCATCAGAATTTGCCGCTCCCCCAGTCTATACCTTGATGAAGGTAGGAATCAAATATCCTTTGAAGTGTTTTTTTCTTATTTTAATTTTTGTAAATGTTTGGTATGTAGTCCTAAAATTATAGTTCCATATATCAGTTTGTGCTTAGGATCATCCTAAAGATGATTGTCTTCCAGTAGAATAAAAGGTATATATAGATATGTGTGTATGTATGTATGTATGTATGCAGATATGCCTTTTACTTTTGAATTTACTAAAGCTGGTTGTCAGTTTCTTTGTTTTATTCACTTAACAAGACAGTTTAAAGCTTTTCTATATCAGTACATCAGATTCACTCCCTTCTTTTTATCAGCAGCATAGTATTCTATGCAGTATTCACAATGTAGTCGTAATTTATTTTACCATTTCTCTATAGATAGATATTTAGTTTTATTTTGTTCCAGATTTTTAATATTTCACATGATACTGTAGTCAACTCTTTTGGACATTTTCTGTGTATTCTTAATTATCTCTTTAAGATAGATTCCGACAGTGGCCTTTCTGATTACAAGGGCATGGATATTTAGGATTTTGGTAGACACTCGTTTCAACCCTATTTACACTCTTATCCACCATACATGGTAGGATCAATTTTTCCTCCTCCCACACACAAAATATTACCAGTCTTTTAAATTTATGCTAATCTGTTGAGTGAAAAAATGTATTTCTTGCTTTAATTTGGGTATGCTTAATTAACAGTGAGACTGAGCAGTTTTTTCCTGTTTTCCATAAAACAGTGTTCTCCAGAAGGATTAAATAGCTAAAGGTAAAAATAAAATTTTAAAAACGCTTCAAGAAACTATAGGAAAATATATAATCAACCTAGGGATAAATCCATTATTAAGAAAAAAGTATGCATGCAAAAAGCATCAGGATATAGTTAAAAGGCAACTAACATACCAAGAGAAAACACTTGCTACACATTGCAAACAAATCATTAACACCTGTAATATATAAGGAGCTCCTACAAATTAGTAAGAAAAAGAGCCCAATAGAAAAATGAATACTTATTTTTAGAAGAAGAATCCTAAATGGCCAATAAATGAAAAAATACTCAACCTGCTTTGTTATTTACTATTAACAATATAAAATGGCTGTCTTACTATGTCAATTACATATAAATGTTTTTGATTCTTTTAAACACTGTATGGATTATCATTTTTTATTTAAACATTAATCTGTTGATGGACATCTAAGGTGTTTTCTACTTTTTGCTATGATAAACAGTTCTACAATGAATTTGTGTGTGTCTGTGTGTGTGTGTGTTACATAGGCTTTATCAATTTTTTTAGTCTTGGCCTGATAGGTAGAAAATCCTACTTATTTTTAAAGATTTTTTCCTTTGATTATTGCTAAGATGTGCTATCTCTTAATGTTTATATTTTTAACTGTTTTTATGCCATTTGTTTTTCTTTACTTATTATTTATTTTCTTCATTAAATAGGTGCTTATTCTATCCTCAACCCATTGTTCTATTAGTATCTATATTGATTATACGAACTCTTTATATATTCATGATATCCTTTTCTGCCATACAAGTTTGAATATGTGATTTTTATAAATTGTTTTACTTCTCATCCTAAGTTTTACTTGCCAGTTTTTTTACATATCATATTAATATTTCTATATCAATTTAATTCATGTCTGTTCATTATGTATTTAGCTGCATCACATATCTGTTTTCTCCATTAGATCACTGTTCTATCTCTAGATTGTATCATCTTCAAAATGAAGAATTACGTCTCATATAGGTCTGGCACAGTATTATTTATTTGATAATAATGGCTTCTTCTTGATGATGGCTACATAGCTGAAACCTAGAAATAGACCCTCAGGTCCTGGCAGGTTACATAGTACCTACAAACTGATTATAGATCCTACCAGCAACAGACTTTTTGCCATCCTTTCACCAGACTTGACCATTATATTTGAAAGACAGAATAGTATGGTGTTACTATGTAATGGATCTACTATACATATTCTCACTGCTTTAAATTCACTGATCATATAAAAAGAGAAGAATGCACTACCTTAGTGTTTGATCTTTACCACATAGATCTAACGTCACGATCAATTGCTTTCAGTATTTTCTTTGAAATCACATAAAGGTTCATATGTGCCAAATTTCATAAGGATCACATGATAAGGTCAAGAAATACAAATTCCAAGGCAGAATTTATATGCCCGGTTCACATATGACAGTAATACTATGTAACCATATGTTGAATATAATACACAGTATGTAAATGCTATTCTTGAAAGCAATCCAATCAATAAAAACTAAAATAAATAACACTTTAATAACACATTTCACATCAACTGAAAATGGAATAGATGGACTCTATGGCAAGAACATCCCTATAAAATTGACATTCAGAGGCCATTAAAACCCAGAGAGTAAAACAATCCTGAAACTAAAGAAAAACTGTGAATATTTAGAAGATATTTAAAAGCCTACTACATTGTATGCCAAGACACAGCAGTTGTTTTTATTTAAAGAGCTATTTCAATAAAAACTGTGGATTGCCAAGCATTAAAAAGCTAATTCCATTTGCCATCACCAATAGCTGAATGAAACCTTAAAAAATATATACAATATTAACCTTAAAAAAAGTTTAAAATACACAGTATTTAATAGAAAAAGTCAAAACTGAAAAAAGTCAACTTTTAGTCATAATTGGAACTATTAAAAGATTGACCAATTTTATCATTTAAGAAGGTTATGGGAAAGCTACTGAAGTTAACTTCAAAAGCCTAGCAGTAAAAGTGATTGTAATGTCAGTAAAACTCTGAAACAGATCAAATAACCCCTAAGTAGTACTAATCCACTGCATCTTTGAACATGTATATGCCTCTTTTTAAGCTGAAAAGGTTGCCCCTTTTTTCTTTAACTTGTTTCCAACATCCCATTAAAAAAAAAAAAAAATCTATTCAACTGTTAACAGTCAGCAGCTCAGAGTACAGAAACTTTACCTTCACTCAAAGATGATATGAGTTAAGATTTGAAATATCTTTTCCTCTTTGGCCTGGTTCTGGAAAACATGGTTTTGTCATTCTACCTGTAGAGAGAGAGCGTCTCTTTCTTCATGCAAGTATTTGTGCACTGTATGTATACAAACAAATACATTAATGAAGGTTGCATACAATATTTTAACCATTTTTTTCTTTGCTTATCAGCTCAAACTCTTACACCAAAATTGATGTTTGTGTTGTAATTGACATTTTTAATTTTAATTTTGTCTCTTCAGATCCTGGGAAGACTTTGCCTGAAGCCCTTGATTACTGCACAGTTTGGTTGCAGACAGTACCTGGAGAAATAGACAGCAAAAGTGGTATTCCACCTTCACTTGTAATGCTACAAATTAAAGATTTTCTTAATGGACCAGGTAAGAAAGTCGTAATTCAAACTTTTTTTCATATGAGTCTATTAACGTGTACATTGGGTCTGTTAACAATCTTGACATTCCTTGCCAAAAATGAGTAATTCATTTGTCCTCCAGACGTGTACTCTTCTCAGGCTGCCCATTCTAGAGATCAAAAGGCAAATACTAATATACATTAAAAATTACCTTTAGTCTGGCAAAAAGTAGTTATCAATTAAAAAATAATTGACTGGAAGCCAAAGACTCAAGATTTTATTTCTACCTTTTCTACTAATCGTGGGACCTTAGGCAGTTATCTAATCTCCTGTGCCTCAGTTTCCTTACCTGTAAATGAAGAGAATAAAATAGGTGATGGGTGGATAGATGGGTGGGTGGGTGGATGGATGGATAGGTGGATAGGATACATGACATACATACGTAAGATAATACACATAAGTAGATTGGATTAGATACATAAATACACTTATTTCAAATGCTTAGCAAAGTGCTTGGGACATATTAACACTCAATTTTAAATAGGTAGATATAGATATCAAAAGGTATTGAGTGCTTATTATGTCCCAGGTACTAAGTGCTTTACATACTTGTACAAACCCAAGAAGTAGGCCCTATAATTATCCCTATTTTATGAATAAGGAGGCTAAGACTTAGAAAAATGAAGTAAATTGCCCAAGATCATAGTAGCAGAGGAGCCATTCAAACTCCAGTCTTTATGACTCCAAAGACCTAGATCACTTTCATACTGCACTAATTTTAGCATAACTAAAGATTTTTTCTTTCTTCTCCATCTCCTCCTCCTCGTCTTTCTATTTCCTGCTCTATTTCTTCTTCCTTCTCATGTTCCTCCTTCTCTTTTCTTTGTTACTCTTCCCTTACCTCCGTGAGATCTTAGCTATTTATTTAACAGAAATTACTACATTCAGTTTCCCTTTTGTTATCTTATATTTACAGTGCTGCAGAACCTGTTAGTCATTAAAAGAATACTAGTTTCTTCATTACGAATTTAAAACAATGGTGTTACACTGTCTTAAGATCTCTAGCAGTACTCTGCAAGGCATGCATTTTGATGATTGAAAACTATCCCTCTGTGGACCTGATTCAGTTTGTGTGCGTGCTGGTGCACTTACGATCTATGACTACAGATAGAGAAGGTGGCCCATCATCACGTCTGGAATAGAAAGAGCCTGAAACCACCTCAGTTGGCCCTTTCACTCTGGCTCAGTTCTTCTTAAGCATGTTTCTCCAATGCTGGAATTTAAAAGGTATAGGAGAAATATGAAGAACGAGTTCTAATCATTAGTATCTAGCTGTGGTTTTAAAGACTCAAAGGAAGTGAAGAAGCTGATGATAAGGCTAAGGGAGTCATTAAAGTTGGAAGAATCCTTTGGGGTGAGTTGGATGATTGAGAGGAGTGTGAGCCTTCATACTTGGTTAGTGAGTGTGAAGTACCATATTTCATTGAATTCAAGCAACCATCAATTGTAGGAAAAAACATTTTGCGTACCACTAAGGAAAAAGAAAAAAATATCTGCTATTTAAGCTATGATACAGTGCTTTCTTACTGCATCAGTTGCAGGGCAAAAGACTGAACATGCTAGAATGAACGAAATAGGGTAAGAACATAAGGGTAGTTCATGGACAAGTGACAGGGAACTTGCATTTACTTCTTTTTTCTCTCTTTTAGTGTCAGATTTCTTTTGCTTTCAGGCACAGTCTTCACCTTTTGGCTAGAAAGTTCCCTTCTAGTTTACATTTGATTGATTTGTTTGTAAAAGGGATGGGATCTTCAAGTCAGTGGTAAATTGTGTACCATATTTTCATGGCTACCAAATAAATTGAACTTTAAGAGAAATGTCAATGAACAAATGAAAAATTATATGTTTATCATTCTGTCATTCAATGTGACTGTAGCAGGAGTGCGATTTTTACAACAGTTGTACTTTTGTATTTCTTATACTTCTTAAAACTGGAAACTACATATATGCCATTTCTAATTTTATGCCCATTCAGTAATAGTGATAATATATCTGGAGATTCAAACTTTTAAATTAATGAATTGAAATAGTTATTTTACAGCCGTGCTTCTCAAACTGGAGTGTGCATTTGAGCATCTCTGGGGAGCTGGTTAAATGCAAATGTGACTTAATAGGGATGAAATTCTACATTCCTAACAAGCTCCCAGGTGAAATGGATACTGTTGATCTGGGGATAACACATTTTGTACCAAGATTTTATTTGACTCATATATTAATAAAACATATATATATATATATATGATTTTCTTAATACCATCAGTAACAATTACTGAGACTCAAACTGCAGATATTTTGGGGCACAGGAGAGGGGGATGATACAAACAATGATGAATGGTTTTTTAAATGGTACTTTTATTATGAAAAATCAAATACAATGTCCAATAAATGGTTTAAGTTCTTCAAAGTCTTAAAACATTTTAACCAAGAGCACTTTTCTTTCATAAATTATTTGAGGGAAGATTACTTTGAACGATACGTCAGTTCTGTGGGATTCCACTAGAACATTAACCTAACAGCCTTGAACTACTCCAGAATTTACTATCTTAGACAAAAAATTCCTTAAACAATTTGTCATATAAAGTATGTAAGCAGATGTTATTACGTAACATAATTGTATTCTCTCACTGTACAGCTACACTATATTAATTGAGAGATCAATAGGAATAACAGGACATAATAAAGCATTTCTTGCTGTAGGAATGTATTATTTTATAGATTTTTGGCAACTCAAGAAAAATATATTTTTCCAGATTTTATGTAATAGTATATTAAGAGCAATATTATTTATGCTAAGACTGGGGGAACAAACTTCAGCTTTATAATATTCCCCAATACTATTCTCTTCCCTTAAAAAATAAAAAGGCCTTTTTTTTAGTATTGAAAATAATGCTTCTAAGTTTTATGCAGTATTATCGTTAAGAATCTTTTGATACCAAAAGATTGTTTGTTTTAATTGTTTAGTTTGTTTTATTGTTTAGTTTAATCTATATGCACATCTTATTTAAGTATCATTCCCAAAGAATGCTTTATGCTACAATGCTACACCTCTAAAATAGTATATTTTCATTTCTTCTTTTCTTGCTCTTGAACTAAGGTTTCAGTAACAATAAAAGTTATGACCCTGAAGAGTAGAGGAAATGCTGATTACAACTACCCAACCTTAAATTTTCTTCATGAAGGTGCAAACTTAACAGCTTTTGAATTCAGCCTGTCGGATGTTTTTTCCAGGGATTATTTTATCTAAACAAGGTGATGCATATGCTGCTCTTTAGCATCTGTTTTTGGAAAAAATACTTCAGTGTTCTTGAGTATTCCCTGATTTCCTCTGTTCACTTAATAGTACCTTAGAGCAAATGGTAGGTCCCAACTTCTACATCAAAAACCCCTTC
The DNA here is from genome assembly GCF_009873245.2 of Balaenoptera musculus. NCBI lineage: Eukaryota > Metazoa > Chordata > Mammalia > Artiodactyla > Balaenopteridae > Balaenoptera > Balaenoptera musculus. The sequence continues at coordinate 37,152,494 of NC_045801.1, read as the reverse complement.
AAAGCTCTCCCAACCCCAACCTCCTTCCTTCAGAGGCAACAACTGTACTACCCATTAGCAAGGTCAGTGGCTTGGAGAAACCTGGAAAACAGCAGCTACCAGAAACCCAGCAGAACAATATCTCCAGCAGGTGATAGATTAGTTGGAACAAATTGGAACCATTGCAGTGCAGCAATCCTGGTTTCTTTCAAGCTGTTTTTTAAATGTCGTCATTTTAATACACAATCTAAGCCCCGCGGAACAGTCCACAGCAGGTTAATTTGAATCATATGACGTGTCACTGCCCTCAGCTGACATGAGCTCTATTCCATGTGTGAAGCCATAATAAATCCATTCCCAACCGAGGAAAATTCCCCGTGAGAAGGTGAACTAATCCAGGCCTCACACTGGCATGCTAGCCCTCCATAATTGAAAGCAGGGCCACCTGTTCCCAGCACAGTTAGCCGATAGAGAAAAAAATTACCATTAGATCAGATATGTCTTCTATTGAAAACTCATTCATACTTCTTGCAAATTCAAATTCAGCTGTGAACTGCGTAGTATGACATCATACAGAAACTTAGGAATGTGCCCACTTGATCCCAGTTTTGTTAACTATAGGATTTCTTAACTTTGAAATGAATTTTTTTTTTTTAATTTAATGAGAGCTGACACATGAGAAGAAGAACTGGGAAGGGTGCAGATTTTTCTAATTAACTCAGGGTCATTTACAAAAATATTTGAGCTCCCTGGTATTTTTTTCATTGTTTCTTTGCAGACATATTTTTGAACACTGTCACTGTAGCCATGAAATGACATTTAAAGGACAACAAAGAAAAAATATGCCAAATTAGGAGAACATTCCCACGTCATTTATGTTTTATTGTAAATTAATTAGCATACTACAATCTTTGTATAATTTTAATTATATCAAACACAAAGTTATGACTGTAATTTCCTATTTCTTTTATTTTAGTATCTCTAGTTGAAACACCTAGCCACTGATAGTGTTTCTCTTAATAAAATCATTTATTTAGTCTCTTCTTGTTTAACCTGTTCAGTAATTTACCTATGTAGTTTTCAGTTTTTCTGATTTCATTCTAGCTTTGGATTGGTTTTATTTAATTTTTGTTTTAAAATTTTATTTGACTTTTAACTAATTGTAACCCATTTTGAGTATAGTTTTCTTCTTATATTTTGTGAATTAACTAAGTGTTTTATAGGTTGCAATGATTGTAACTTTTTCTTTAAAAAAATTCCTAAACATCCTAGAATATCCCATTTCCACAAGCCTCTTTGATTTGAATGAAAACATATACTTAAATAATGTGAAATATTACTTTAAAAACTTCTCAGATACAGTAACACACCATTCAAATAGGTTTGTTTATATGAATATAAAGTAGAAATTTTAAGTTGTTTACCCCCTATTTTGTGTATTTTTGAAACATTTTTACTTTTCTTGATGAAATCTGCTTTTATGTTCTGTTATTACTGAATTCATTACTCATTACATATGTCATCCAGACATTATGTAGAAGATGACCGAGTCAGGGGAATTAAGATACCTGAAAAAAGACACAAATAGCCCCCTGACATTTTCTGGAGTAGAAAATGAAGAATAAGTAATATGATTTTTAAATACAAGAAGATTCAAGGTGAAAGGAAGCATCTTAAAAGCTAATTTTAATTAATTTATTCCTCTTAATGTAACCCTGATAGTTAACCCTTTGCCTCTTTTCTCTTTCCAGAAATAGGGCCAAGCTCCATACCCTAATGACTGGAGTCCTATCTCTATCTTAATTCAGTTTTACAGCCATACTAGCAGGCTATCTTCTACACTTAAGAAATGTAAACTAGTCAATAAAACTGTAAGAACCTTGACTTTTGCATTTCCTGAGTTTTATGGGTTCCAATTTGCAGTGTCAGCATTGCATTATCATAGTTTATTTTCCCCATGATTTATCAAAATGAAACAGTAAACTTGAAGTCAGGATGTCAAATAGAGAGTGGACCAATAATTTTATTTTATTATTTAATTTTTAAAAATTGAAGTAGAGTTGATTTACAATATTGTGTTAATTTCAGGTGAACAGCATAGTGATTCAGTTTTTTTGCAGATTGTATTCCATTTTAGGTTATTACAAGATATTGGGTATATTTCCCTGTGCTATACACTAAATCCTTGTTGCTTATGTATTTTACGTATAGTAGTTTGTATCGGTTAGTCCCATACTCCTAATTTGTCCCTCGCCCTCTCCCTCTCCCCTTTGGTAACCATAAGTTTGTTTTCTATGTCTGTGAGTCTGTTTCTGTTTTGTATATACATTCATTTGTATTATTTTTTTAGATTCCACATGTAAGTGATATCATTCAGTATTTGTCTTTCTCTGTCTGACTTATTTCACTAAGCATAATATTGTCTAGGTCTATCCACGTTGCTGCAAATGGCAATATTTCATTCTTTTTTATGGCTAAATAGTATTCCATTGTGTATATATATACCACATCATCTTAAGCCAATTGTCTGTTGATGAGCACTTGGGTTGCTTCCATGTCTTTGCTACTGTAAATAGTGCTGCTAGGAACATTGAGGTGCATGTATCTTTTTTAATTAGAGTTTTCATTTTTTCTGGATATATACCCAAGAGTAGAATTGCTGGATCATATGATAGTTCTATTTTTAGTTTTTTGAGGAACTTCCATACTGTTTTCCATAGTGTCCGCACGAATTTACATTCCCATCAACCATGTATGAGGGTTCCCTTTTCTCCACATCCTCTCCAGCATTTGTCATATATAGCCTTTTTGATGATAGCCAGTCTGACCAGTGTGATGTGATACCTCATTGTGATTTTGATTTGCATTCATCTAATAATTAGTGATGTTGAGCATCTTTTCATGTGCCTGTTAGCCATCTGTATGTCTTCTTTGGAAAAATGCCTACTCAGATCTTTTGCCCATTTTTTGATTGGGTTATATGAGTTGTTGAGTACAACAACTTGATATTGAGTTGTATGAGTTGTTTGTATATTTTAGATATTAACCCCTTGTCAGTTGCATCATTTGCAAATATTTTCTTCCATTACGTAGGTTGTCTTTTCATTTTGTTGATGGTTCCTTTGCTGTGAAAAGGCTTTTAAGTTTGATTAGATCCCATTTGTTTATTTTTGCTTTTATTTCTTTTGCCTTGGGAGGCTGATCTAAGAAATTATTGCTACGATTTATGGTCAGAAAATGTTTCACCTATGTTCTCTTCTAGGAGTTTTATGGTGTCATGTCTTACATTCAGGTCTTTAAGCCATTTTGATTTTATTTTTGTATATGGTGTTAGGGAATGTTCTAATTTCATTGTTTTACATGAAGCTGTCCACCTTTCCCAGCACCACTTGTTGAAGAGACTGTCTTTTCTCCATTGTATATTCTTGCCTCCTTTGTCATAAATTAATTGACTGTAGATTTATGGGTTTATTTCTGGGCTCTCTGTTCCATTCCATTGATCTATGTGTCTGTTTTTGTGCCAATACCATGCTGTTTTGATTACTGTAGATTTGTAGTATAGTCTGAAGTCTGGAAGAGTTACACCTCCAGCTCTGTTCTTTTTTCTCAGAATTGTTTTGGCAATTCTGGGTCTTTTGTGGTTCCATGTAAATTTTAGGATCATTTATTCTAGTTCTGTGAAAAAATGTCATGGGTGATTTGATAGGGATTGCAGTAAGTCTGTAGATTCCTTTGGGTAGTATGGCCATTTTAACAATATTAATTCTTCCAATCCAAGAGCACGGGATATCTTTCCATTTCGCTGAATCATCTTCAGTTTCCTTCATCAGTGTTTTATAGTTTTCAGTGTATAGGTCTTTCACCTCCTTGGTTAAGCTTATTCCTAGGGTTTTTTTTTTTTTCTGGATGCAGTTTTAAATAGATTTTTTTTTTACTTTCTCTTTCTGATACTTCATTACTAGTGTAAAGAAACAGAAAAGATTTTTGTATATTAATCTTGTATTCTGCAACCTTGATGAATTCATTTATTAGTTATAATAGTTTTGGGGTGGAGACTTTAAGGTTCTCTGTATAGAGCACCATGTCATCTGCAAATAGTGACAGTTTTACCTCCTCCCTTCCAATTTGGATACCTCTTTTTTTTTTTTTTTTTCTTATTGCCGTGGCTAGGACTTCCAATACTATGTTAAATAGAAGCAGTGAGAGTGGGTATCCTTGTCTTGTTCCAGAATTTAGCAAGAAGTCTTTCAATTTTCCACCATTGAGTATTATGTTGGCTGTGGGTTTGTCATAAATGGCATTTATTATGTTGAGATGTGTTCCCTCTGTACCCACTTTGATGAGAGTTTTCATCATGAATGGATGTTGAATTTTGTCTTGAGCCTTCTATTCTTTGTATAGACAATAATGTCAGCTATCTCTTTTATGCTTACAACTTCCAAATGCCTAGTTCTAGTTTTGATTTATTATGCAACTCCAGGACTATTTCTTCATCTGACTATGAAATGTGTTTAGTTATTTAAAATTTAACATGTTCACATTAAGTCAAACTATTTTTCTTTCCTCTTCTTTTTCACTCCTTCTCTTAGTATGGTCTTCAAATTTCTTTACATTTGCTAGTGATAGCAACATTCTTCCACTCGTGTCTTCTCACAATTTTACTGTCACCTTCAATTCATCTTTTTTTTTTTATTCCAAGTCTTTTTAGTTTTTCCTTTGAAATGGTCCTCCATTATGCCTGCTACCTCCCTAGTGGGTCTGGGCCCTCACTACTTCTTCAGTCTGTTTACTGGCAGCCCTCATTTCAGATTCTCCTTTTACTCAATAATTTTCTCCCCTCTGCTCTTGCTAGATTAGCTTGCTGTGCAAACCCATATGAATCTTGACCACCCACCTCCCTCAGTTGATCAAATCATAACTCTTCTCAGAGCTCAAGACTCTGTTATCTGGTGTCATCTCAACAATCCAGGCTTACTGTCACTAAGAAGGTAATTCTGAGTGAGATTGTTTTACTTCTTTGAACCTCAGTATTTTCTTCTATAACGTAAGAGAGTTGTCCTAAGATTCCTCCAAATTCTAAAATGATGGCTGTAATCCCCAGTGGAACTCTTCATTTATTTTTCACAACAAGCGTTTATGAGCAATTATGATATTTCAAGTGTTGTTCTAAACATTGGAAATACGGTGGTAAGCAAAAGATACACAATCGCTTCTCTCAAGAAATGCACACCATGTAGTAGAAAAGACAAGCTTTGATTACCAAGTAGTCACACTGAGTAATATATAATTACAACCTAATATAAGTGTCATGAACTTCTATGGATTTATAAATGAGTGGAGATTTAGGGAAGCCTCGCTGAGCTGAGTTCAGACACTTGAATGAAAACGAGTTAACCAAAGACGTGGAGGGGAGGGCATCTTTCTGACAGAATATATGCAGAAGACCCTGTGGGGAAGGGAATCATGGCACACTGAAGGAAATGAAAAAAGGGCAGAGGAAGGGAACAGTAGGAGGAAATGAGGCTGTAGAGAGAGACAGAGGCCAGGCCTTGTTGACCATAATAAAGGATTTGGGGGGTTTTATCTTTAGAGCACTGGGAAACCATTGAAGAACTTTAACCTGGACATGTATGTGATGGGGGAGGGAGGAGGTATGTGTGTTTATTGATATGGTTATATTTGCATTTTGAAAAGATGATTCTAGTTGCACAATGGAGAATAGATAAGAAGAGCTAGAGTAGGGGCAGGCAACCAGTTAGGAGAATATTGCAGTAGTACTAGTGAGAGATAATGGTAAGTTGGATCAAGGAATGGTAATAGACATGGAGAAAAGTGAAAGATTTGGTAGATATTAGGGAGGGAAAATCCATAGACTGGTAATGGAATAGAGGGGATGGAGGGTAAGAGAGATTGAGCATGACTTCTGGGTTCCTGGCTGATCTAACTGAATGAATATGGTGCTGTGGACTGAATTGGGTCCCCACAAAATTCATATGTTGAAGCTCTAGTCCCCACTGTGATGGGGCCTTTGGGAGATAATTAGATTTAGATGAGGTCATGAGGGTCGGACCCTCATGGTGGGATTAGTGTGCCAGAGAGCTTGCTGTCTTTCTCTCTCTCTCTCTGCCATGTGAGGACACAGTGATAAAGCAGCCATGCAATCCAGGAAGACAGTCTTCAGCAGAAACCAACCTCAGCTCATTCCCCAGTCTCAGAATTCCAGCTCTAAACTGTGAGAAAATAAATTTCTGTTGTTTAAGTCTCACAGTTTGTGGTATTTTGGTATGGCATCCTAAGCTGGTGGTAATCCTATTTACTGATATAGAAAATGCTTGAAAAGAGCTATATTTTGTTTGTTATATGTATGAGAGTAGGGGGAGATCATGAGTTTTGCCTTGGATATGCTGAGTTTGTGGTAATTGTACTTACATATCTGGAGCTCACAAGAAAGACTAAGACTAGTGATAAAGGATTGGATATTTTGGAGTTTGGGGGATATAGGTGCTAATTCAAGCCACAGGCCTGGATGAAAATACTCAGGGAAAAAGAGAGGAAGTAGAGAAAAGAGCCTAAGACTTCATATTGAAGAAGTCCAATCAGTATTCACTGTCTAAGAGGAAAAGGAGGAGCCTTGAAAGGAAACTGAGGGCTAAGAGGAAAATTTGGAGAGTGTTATATCAAAGAAGCCAAGGGAAAAGAGTGTAGAAGTACTAGACATGTCAAGTAGTGATACAAGATACAGAAAGATGAGAAATTGAAAATAGCTAATGGATTTATAGACATTGTGACTACAAATATTATCCCTTCACCCCATTGGATTAATTTGGATGGACCCTAGTCTAGAATGCATTGAGGAGTGGAAACAGAGCATATAACTCTTCCAAGAAGTTTGGTTGTGAAGAAGAATAATAAGGATAGAATATGAAGGGGCATTTTGTTTCGTTTTGTTTTTTCCTTTTTAAAAAATTGTCCAAACGGGACTTCCCTGGTGGCACAGTGGTTAAGAATCCACCTGCCAATGCAGAGGACACGGGTTCAAGCCCTGGTCCAGGAGTATCCCACATCCCGCAGAGCAACTAAGCCCGTGTGCCACCAACTACTGAGCCTGTGCTTTAGAGCCTGCAACCCACAACTACTGAGCCCATGCACCGCAACTACTGAAGCCCATGCGCCTAGAGCCCATGCTTCGCAAAAAGAGAAGCTACCGCAATGAGAAGTCCGTGCACCGCAACAGAGTAGCCCCCGCTCACCACAACTAGAGAAAGCCCGTGCACAGCAACGAAGACCCAACACAGCCAAAAATAAATAAATAAATAAATAAATTTATCCAAAAAAAATTGAAGTATAGTTGATGTACAATATTATATAAGTTACAGGTGTACAATATGGTGATTCACAAATTTTAAAGGTTATACTCCATTTATAGTTTTTATAAATAAAGGGGCATTTTGTATCATGGTTTTGGGTTTTATTTTTATGGTGAAAGAGACTTGAATTTTCTCATGTTTAAATATCAGCCAGAAGAATCCAGTTGAGAGAAGAATTGGATAAACTAAAAAGAAAAAAGATAAAGGTGGGTTCCTTAGAAAGAATGAAGGAGAAAAATCCAATATACATGTGAAAGAACTGGTGTTACCTAACAAATTAAGGAAGGAAAGGAAAATGGCATATGCAGGTAGTTTTTCAGTTTGGTAGCAGGAAATTGAAGGAAATTTAATGGCTTTAACTTCCTCCTTGAAGCTAGAAGCAGAGTCATCTGTTGAAGAGAAGAGAGAGAGAAGAGAGATGATTTCAGTGGTTTGAAATCATCCTTCAATATGATTTCTTCATATGCTATAGTCATTCTCATCTCTATGCCTTTTTAAAACTTTTTATTATGGAAAATTTAAAATATATACAAAAGTAGACTGAACAGTATATAGAACCTCCTGCTTAAACAATTGTCAACTTATGGCCAATATATTGTTTCTTATATACCCCTATCTACTTCCTCACCTTCTGTGTTATTTTGAAGCAAATCCCATGCATCATATTATATCACCTGTAATATTTCTGTTTGTATCTATAAAGATAAGAACTTTTAAAAACATAACTGCGATGCTTATCAAACCTAAAGAGAATAATTCTTCAGTATCATCAAATTTCGAATTATCTCATGAATATCATAGTGCATGTGTGCATGTGGGTGTTTGTGTGCATGTATGGTTTTTGTTTGTGTTTTTTTTTTTTTTAAACCTAGAGCCAGATAAGGTCTATGCATGGCTCTTGGTTATGTCTTTCAAATTTCTTTTAATCACTAGGTTTCCTCCTCTCTTTTTTTCATCTCTTGCAATTTATTTATTTATTTATTTTTTGAGGTATAGTTGATTTTCAGTGTTTCAGATATACAGCAAAGTGATTCAGTTTTATATATATATATATATATATATATATATATATATATATATATATATATATATATTTTTTTTTTTTTTTTAATATATTCTTTTTTCAGATTCTTTTCCATTATAGGTTATTACAAGATACTGAATATATCAATAGTTCCCTGTGCTATACAGTAGGTCCTCATTGTTTATCTATTTTGTTTATAGTAGTGTGTATCAGTTAATCCAAATTCCCAATTTATCCCCCCACTACTTTCCCCTTTGATAAACATAAGTTTGTTTTCTAGGTCTGTGAGTCTATTTCTGTTTTGTAAATAAGTTCATTTATATAATTCTTTTTAGATTCCACATATAAGTAATATCATATGATATTTGTCTGTCTGTCTGACTTACTTCACTTAATATGATCATCTCTAGCTCCATCCATGTTGCTGCGAATGGCATTGTTTCACTGATTTTTATGGCTGAGTAATATTCCATTGTGTATATAGTATATATTTATATACCACATCTTCTTTATCCATTTATCTGTCCATGGACATTTAGGTTGCCTCCATGTCTTGGCTATTGTAAATACTGCTATGAACATTGGGATGCATGTATCTTTTTGAATTAGAGTTTTCATCTTTTCTGGATATATGCTCAGGAGTGGGAATGCTGGATCATATGGTAACTATTTGTAGGTTTTTAGGAACCTCCATCCTGTTCTCCATAGTGGCTGCACCAATTTACATTCCCACCAGCAATGTAGGAGGGTCACCTTTTCTTCACACCCTCTCCAGCGTTTATTATTTGTAGACTTTTTGATGATGGCTATACTGAGTGGTGTGAGGTGGTACCTCATTGTAGTTTTGATCTGCATTTCTCTAATAATTAGCAGTATTGAGCATCTTTTCATGTGCTTGTCAGCCATCTGTATATCTTCTTTGGAGAAATGTCTATTTAGGTCTTCTGCCTATTTTTTGATTGGGTTTGTTGTTGTTGTTGTTGTTGTTTTTGATACTGAGCTGTATGAGCTGTTTGTATATTTTGGAAGTTAAGCCCTTATTGGTCACATTGTCTGCAAATATTTTCTCCCATTCCATGGGTTGTTTTTTCATTTTGTTTATGGTTTCCTTTGCTGTGCAAAAGCTTTTACGTTTAATTAGGTCCCATTTGTTTATTTTCGCTTTTGTTTCCATTACTGTAGGAGATGGATCCAAAAAACATTGCTGTGATTTATGTAAAAGAGTGTTCTGCCTATGTTTTCCTCTAAGAGTTTTATAGTATCCAATCTTACATTTAGATCTGTAATCCATTTTGAGTTTATTTTTGTATATGGTGTTAGAGAATGTTCTAATTTCATTCTTCTACATAGCTGTCCAGTTTTCCCAGTACCACTTATTAAACAGACTGTCTTTTCTCCATTGTATATTCATGCCTCCTGTGTTATAGATTGACCATAAGTGCATGGGTTTATTTCTGGGCCTTCTATCCTGTTCCATTGATCTAAGTGTCTGTTTTTGTGTCAGTACCATACTGTTTTGATTACTGTAGTTTTGTAGTATAGTCTGAAGTCAGGGAGCATGATTCATATATATTGAAGAAACCAGATCATTTATCATGTAGAGTTTACCACAATTTGGATTTTGTCTGCCCTTGGTCTCTATATTTCCTACATATAAACTAGTAGTTGGCTTAATCTGATTCAAGTTTGTTTATTTTATTTATTTATTTTTTAGCAAGACTATTTTGTAAAAGGTTTTATATTGTTCCATCAGGAGGCATATAGTGTCTGAAGGTTTCTTTTTGTGATGTTAATAGCCATTGATGCTTAATGCCTAAATTCATTGGAGGTTGCAAACAGTAATATTTTAATTCTAGCATTCTTTTTTTCACACAGTAGCTGGAATATTTCTATAAAGAGAAACATTTCCTCATCTAATATTTGGTTACTTAGTAGTATTGTTCACCTAAGAAAGGTAAGATACATGCTTTCCCTTTATTTACCCTTTAAAAAAAAATAAGTTTTCTAGATGGGAGGATTTTTTTCATAATGTATATGTATATCAAATCATCACAATGTACACTTTAAATATCTTACAATTTTATTTGTCAATCATACCTCAGTAAAACTGGGGAAAAGCGAGTTACTTTTCTTAGTATTCCAGTGGTGGCCATTTAGTTGTTTTTTGCTATTATTCTGAATTCATTATTTTTAGTGATGCTCAAATTGTCTCCTCATTGCCAGTGGTAGTCTCTATAAATTGGCTTCTCTATGCTTTTAATCTTCCCTTAGTCTGAAATCCTTGCTCCCTTGTCTCAAAACATTCAGCTGTTCCCAAAAATCAGATATGCTGTCTCCAAGGATGAGTATATGCCATCATTGAGAATAGGAAGATAAAAAAAAGGAAATGGGCACCAAAAACGCTGCCACAGTTTGGAGCAATGGAATGTACTTAGTCTTCCGTGATAACTGCTTAGAGGGAGAGAAGCTCATTTAGATGAGTTCAGTTCAATGCATTCATTTTAGAAAACCAATTCAATTACCCTATAATCAGAACTTTTACGTTGTGATTTATTTTGGTAGGACAGTGTAGTCAAAAAAAGTCAATGCTTGATTATAAGAATATGTACATGAGTAATTACGCCCAATTCCAAGTGTTAAGCACCATGAACTGCTGCTGGCTGACCAAGTCAAGGGCATGTGTCAGTCCATGTCTCTGAGCCTCCTTAGCCGTGCATGGGACAGCCTACAACCAGTTCCATTTGGTGTACCTTTGTTAATTGACACAGTTATGTCTGCCGCCACTGAGGTCTTTACACTTCACACCTTCAACGGAAACCTGTTGATCTCATTGTCAAGGGCAGCCTTCCAAGTTTTCTAACTCTCACACCTGTGAATACTCAGTCTCCACTGTCCATTATCATCATGAATACCTTTACTTTGACACTGTAACAAAAATCTGAATTTAAATTGCTGAATAAGAGAAAAAATGTACTATGACCTAATAATAAAAAATATTTTTATTAGAGTTACTGTAACACATGAAGTCAAGTTTGATTATAAATTTGTTCTTTGATTTGCATTTACCCTTCTACGGTGGGGTGGGGGGGGAACACCATCATTCCTGTGTCTGTACATAGGCACCATGGCCACTGATTGTTTTCCCAGCAAGCCTTGCTTATCTTAAAAAAAGAAAAATTGTCTTTTACAAATAAAATTCCAAAGGAAGAAGCACTTAACAAAGAATTTTTCTTTCACAAATGTTATGATTTGGGTATAACAAGCCATATTGAATCCATTGGGTTTTTGGTAATAGATTTCAAAATACTTCATAAATGTAAATAATATGATGACTAATGGGTCAAGTAAAGTTGGAACATTTTAAATGAGAAAATAGCTGGAACAGTTTTCAGGAAACTTTTCCAGTTGATGTTTGGTCCCCCACAAGGTGTGCATTAACATAAACTTAGGGGAATCACCTCTGGGGCTTGAATTCCCTCTCTGATTTCATTATTACAATATGATTCTTTTCCTTTCACTATTAAGTCATCTCTTAGTGTGATGGGAGCATAAAATAAGTGTTATTTATTTGTATTTGTCTAATCTCCTTTTAACTCAATAATCATTCCATCATTCTGTTTCCTGGTAGCTGTTCAGAAAGTTTTGAAGGGTAATTAGAGTCTAATAATTGACAGGCATGAGTTTACTTGGTAACTTAAAGATATAGAATGTGTTCTGGGGATGGTGAGAAATTAGATTTGGCAGAGAAATAGATGACTCAGCTGGGAGATTCTCTATTACTACACATTCTTAAAATCTAAACATTGAAAGTAATCCATTTATTAAAGTTCATTGAGGATTATGAAAAAAATTCTAAACCCTTTAAAACAAGAATCTGATAGTAATTGGAATAAAATCCACATGAACCATCTATGCCTGGTTCTTTATCCAGTTCTATTTCCAATTCTTGTAAAACATCATTTTATATAGCTCCCACTGTTTCTGTTGAATAAAACTTTTGTAGTCCATTCCTTTAATGTTTTCATCTTAATAATGAGGTTAATGTTTTTCATCAGTTTTTAAAAGTATGAAAGAAGACCAGAAAATACTCAATTTTTATTTTTATTTTTTTATGCTTATAAATGCCAAACTTGTTTGGATAATTTTCCCATTTGTAAAAATAATTGTGAAAATAATTTTCCTATCATTTTGAAACTACAAATATTTACAATAAAGGCAGTAATTTTCTACCCCAAAGAGTACCTGACTAGTTCAAGGATGTAAAAGTCTAGAGACACTGGGGAATAAAAGTAACAATACAAATTTGTTGAATTATCAGATGTAACAGTGACTTCATGATTTTAATTGAAGGATTCACACATGCTGATGGACTTTACACAGCAATAAAGGGTGCTGTTGCTTTTGTGGTGTTTCTCATTCTGGTGCGTGCTGCATATCTCTTCGTGGACCTGGTACTTTGAAAGGAATACCTAATATTACAGTATAACCTCATTTTAGCTCTGCTTTTTGGGCTCTTGACCTGACTTGCCCAAACAGGACTGCGCCAGTCTCTCTGTGTAAACATAGGCTGTGTTTTGCAAGGAATGTAGCTCAACACTCAAGCTCTCAGGGGGTGGGAGTGGGGGACTTGTGGCCTAGTGGAGGGCACCATGCACAGAGGTTGCACTGTATGCAAACAAACATACAGAAACCATTTAAAAGGTAAATTATTTAAATGTTTTAAATATCAACTTATTTCTTATAGAAAGTTAACATAACACCTGTATTGTGCTATATATATAGCTCTAGTAGATTTTTGAACTTTCTAAAAACTTTTATCTGCTGCTGCTGTTCAGTGACTGAGAGATTGCATTTCTACTCCTAGGTTTAAGATCACTCAAAGAATGAAGTTTTCATGCACACAGAACAGTTTGACCTAACCACACAGGAAAGATAGATCAAGTGATCAAAGTGTCCAAATAAGAAGCCCTCTTTTATCAATCCACTGTTTCAGCAAAGAGTCATTCAGAAACCAGCCCACAAAAAGTTAACATTAAAAATTTACATTTCAAATTCACTAAGCAAAAGAAATATATAAGAAATGTAAATAATTAAACTTTAAAATGATTTTTTACAATTATCCTGTAGCATTTATTCTTCTGAAGTTATTAAAGTTTAAAATCACACTGACACTTTTGGAACGAACTACATGAGAGACGGAGATACAAGATACTGCTTCAGATTTTCTTATTCCTAAAATTTGTTGAGTCCTGGTTAATTGTTATATATAAACTAGTGACCTAATAGAGATTCATGACTTAAAAGATAGAACAAGACAGGCAATTTTAAGTAGTTATATATTTGTCATCTCCATTTTGAGCTATTAAACTCATACTGAATAAATATTGTGGGCTGTTCTTGATGTTTCTTTGGGAAATTGATCTTTCTGATTTCAGACTTTTCAAAGAAGTTATATTTGGTAGAATAAGGTAGATAATATAGCTCAAATAGATTCATAGTTGAAATTCACAAATATGATAAGATTTTAGTACACATTTCTTTCTCTGAATTATCAGCATTTGACTTCTACTGATAAAAAAGAACCTTCTTTTAAAATTTACTTTGTAGAGCCAAGTCACATGAAGGAATATATTCTCTCTCCTAATTAAACTACTTTATTATTTTTTTAACATCTTTATTGGAGTATATTTGCTTTACAATGGTGTGTTAGTTTCTGCTTTATAACAAAGTGAATCAGTTATGCATATACATATATCCCCATATCTCTTCCCTCTTGCATCTCCCTCCCTCCCACCCTCCCTATCGCACCCCTCTAGGTGGTCACAAAGCACCGAGCTGATCTCCCTGTGCTATGCGGCTGCTTCCCACTACCTATCTATTTTACATTTGGTAGTGTATAGATGTCTGTACCACTCTCTCACTTTCTCCCAGCTTACCCTTCACCCTCCCCATATCCTCAAGTCCATTTTCTAGTAGGTCTGCGTCTTTATTCCCGTCTTGCCCCTAGGTTCTTCAGGACCTTTTTTTTTTTTTTTTTTAAGATTCCATATATATGTGTTAGCATACGGTATTTGTTTTTCTCTTTCTGACGTACTTCAGTCTGTATGACAGACTCTAGGTCCATCCACTTCATTACAAATAACTCAATTTCGTTTCCTTTTATGGCTGAGTTTTATTCCATTGTATATATGTACCACATCTTCTTTATCCATTCATCTGTTGATGAACACTTAGGTTGCTTCCATGTCCTGGCTATTGTAAATAGAGCTGCAGTGAACATTGTGTACATGACTCTTCTTGAATTATGGTTTTCTCAGGGTATATGCCCAGTAGTGGGATTGCTGGGTCGCATGATAGTTCTATTTTTAGTTTTTTAAGGACCCTCCATACTGTCCTCCATAGTGGCTGTATCAATTTACATTCCCACCAACAGTGCAAGAGGGTTCCCTTTTCTCCACACCCTCTCCAGCATTTATTGTTTGTAGATTTTTTGGTGATGGCCATTCTGACCGGTGTGAGGTGATACCTCATTGTAGTTTAGATTTGCATTTGTCTAAAAATTAATGATGTTGAGGATTCTTTCATGTGTTTGTTGGCAATCTGTATATCTTCTTTGGAGAAATGTCTATTTAGGTCTTCTGCCCATTTTTGGATTGGGTTGTTTGTTTTTTTGATATTGAGCTGCATGAGCTGCTTGTAAATTTTGGAGATTAATCCTTTGTCAATTGCTTCACTTGCAAATACTTTCTCCCATTCTGAGGGTTGTCATTTCGTCTTGTTTATGGTTTCCTTTGCTGTGCAAAAGGTTTTAAGTTTCACTGGGTCCCATTTGTTTATTTTTGTTTTTATTTCCATTTCTCTAGGAGGTGGGTCAAAAAGGATCTTGCTGTGATTTATGTCATAGAGTGTTCTGCCTGTGTTTTCCTCTAAGAGTTTTATAGTGGCTGGCCTTACGTTTAGGTCTTTAATCCATTTTGAGTTTATTTTTGTGTATGGTGTTAAGGAGTGTTCTAATTTCATTCTTTTACATGAAGCTGTCCAGTTTTCCCAGCACCACTTATTGAAGAGGCTGTCTTTTCTCCACTGTATATTCTTACCTGCTTTATCAAAGATAAGGTGACCACATGTGCGTGGATTTATCTCTCAGCTTTCTATCCTGTTCCATTGATCTTTATTACTGTTTTCGTGCCAGTGCTGTACTGTCTTGATTACTGTAGCTTTGTAGTATAATCTGAAGTCAGGGAGCCTGATTCCTCCAGCTCCGTTTTTCTTTCTCAAGATTGCTTTGGCTCCTCGGGGTCTTTTGTGTTTCCATACAAATTGTGAAATTTTTTGTTCTAGTTCTGTGAAAAATGCCATTGGTAGTTTGATAGGGATTGCACTGAATCTGTAGATTGCTTTAGGTAGTATACTCATTTTCACAATGTTGATTCTTCCAATCCAAGAACATGGTATATCTCTCCATCTATTTGTATCATCTTTAATTTTTTTCATCACTGTCTTATATTTTCTGCATACAAGTCTTTTGTCTCCTTAGGTAGGTTTATTCCTAAGTATTTTATTCTTTTTGTTGCAGTGGTAACTGGGAGTGTTTTCTTAATTTCACTTTCAGATTTTTCATCATTAGTGTATAGGAATACAAGAGATTTCTGTGCATTAATTTTGTATCCTGCTACTTTACCAAATTCAGTGATTAGCTCTAATAGTTTTCTGGTGGCATCTTTAGGATTCTCTATGTATAGTATCATGTCATCTGCAAACAGTGACAGCTTTACTTCTTCTTTTCCGATTTGGATTCCTTTTATTTCTTTTACTTCTCTGAATACTGTGGCTAAAGCTTCCGAAACTATGTTGAATACTAGTGGTGACAGTGGGCAAACTTGTCTTGTTCCTGATCTCAGTGGAAATGATTTCAGTTTTTCACCACTGAGGACGATGTTGGCTGTGGGTTTGTCATATATGGCCTTTATTATGTTGAGGTAAGTTCCCTCTATGCCTACTTTCTGGAGGGTTTTTATCATAAGTGGGTGTTGGATTTTGTCTAAAGCTTTCTCTGCATCTATTGAGATGATCATATGGTTTTTCTCCTTCAGTTTGTTAATATGGTGTATCACATTGATTGATTTGCGTATATTGAAGAATCCTTGCATTCCTGGGATAAGCCCCACTTGATCATGGTGTATGGTCCTTTAAATGTGCTGTTGGATTCTGTTTGCTAGTATTTTGTTGAGGATTTTTGCATCTATGTTCATCAGTGATATTGGCCTGTAGTTTTCTTTCTTTGTGACATTGTTGCGTGATTTTGGTATCAGGGTGATGGTGGCCACGTAGAATGAGTTTGGGAGTTTTCCTCCCTCTGCAATATTTTGGAAGAGTTTGAGAAGGATAGGTGTTTGCTCTTCTTTAAATGTTTGGTACAATTCGCCTGTGAAGCCATCTGGTCCTGGGCTTTTGTTTCTTGGAAGATTTTTAATCACAGTTTCAATTTCAGTGCTTGTGATTGGTCTGTTCATATTTTCTATTTCTTCCTGGTTCAGTCTCGGAAGATTGTGCTTTTCTAAGAATTTGTCCATTTCTTCCAGGTTGTCCATTTTATTGGGATAAAGTTGCTTGTAGTAATCTCTCATGATCTTTTGTATTTCTGCAGTGTCAGTTGTTACTTCTCCTTTTTCATTTCTAATTCTATTGATTTGAGTCTCTTCCGTTTTTTTCTTAATGAGTCTGGCTAATGGTTTATCAATTTTGTTTATCTTCTCAAAGAACCAGCTTTTAGTTTTATTGATCTTTGCTATAGTTTCCTTCATTTCTTTTTCATTTTCTTCTGATCTGATCTTTATGATTTCTTTCCTTCTGCTAACATTGGGGGTTTTTATGTTCTTCTTTCTCTAATTGCTTTAGGTGTAGGGTTAGGTGGTTTATTTGAGATATTTCTTGTTTCTTAAGGTAGGACTGTATTGCTATAAACTTCCCTCTTAGAACTGCTTTTGCTGCATCCCATATGTTTGGGTCATCGTGTTTTCATTGTCATTTGTCTCTAGGTATTTTTTTATTTCCTCTTTGATTCTTCAGTGATCTCTTTTTTATTAAGTAGTGTAGTGTTTAGCCTCCATGTCTTTGTATTTTTTACAAATTTTTTCCTGTAATTGATATCTAGTCTCATAGCATTGTGGTCGGAAAAGATACTTGATATGATTTCAATTTTCTTAAATTTACCAAGGCTTGACTTGTGACCCAAGATATGGTCTATCCTGGAGAATGTTCCATGAGGACTTGAGAAGAAAGTGTATTCTGTTGATTTTGGATGGAATGTCCTATAAATATCATTTAAGTCCATCTTGTTTAATGTATCATTTAAAGCTTGGGTTTCCTTATTTATTTTCATTTTGGATGATCTGTCCATTGGTGAAAGTGGGGTGTTACAGTCCCGTACTATGATTGTGTTACTGTCAATTTCCCCTTTTATGGCTGTTAGTATTTGCCTTATGTATTGAGGTGCTCTTATGTTGGGTACCTAAATGTTTACAATTGTTATATCTTCTTCTTGGATTGATCCCTTGATCATTATGTAGTGTCCTTCTTTGTCTCTTGTAATAGTCTTTGTTTTAAAGTCTATTTTGTCTGATATGAGAACTGCTACTCCAGATTTCTTTTGATTTCCATTAGCATGGAATATCTTTTTCCATCCCCTCACTTTCAGTCTGTATGTGTCCCTAGGTCTGAAGTGGGTCTCTTGTAGACAGCACATATACAGGTCTTGTTTTTGTATCCATTCAGCCAGTCTATGTCTTTTGGTTGGAGCATTTAATCCATTTACATTTAAGGTAATTATCGATATGTATGTTCCTATTACCATTTTCTTAATTGTTTTGGGTTTGTTATCACAGATCTTTTCCTTCTCTTGTGTTTCCTGCCTAGAGAAGTTCCTTTAGAATTTGTCGTAAAGCTGGTTTGGTGGTGCTGAATTCTCTTTGCTTTTGCTTGTCTGTAAAGGTTTTAATTTCTCCGTCGAATCTGAATGAGATCCTTGCTGGGTAGAGTAATCTTGGTTGTAGGTTTTTCCCCGTAATCACTTTAAATATGTCCTGCTACTCCCTTCTGGCTTGCAGAGTTTCTGCTGAATGATCAGCTGTTAACCTTTTGGGGATTCCTTTGTATGTTATTTGTTGTTTTTCCCTTGCTGCTTTTAATATTTTGTCTTTGTATTTAATTTTTGATAGTTTGATTAATATGTGTCTCGGTGTGTTTCTCCTTGGATTTATCCTGTATGGGACTCTCTGTGCTTCCTGGACTTGATTAGCTATTTCCTTTCCCATATTAGGGAAGTTTTCAACTATAATCTCTTCAAATATTTTCTCAGTCCCTTTCTTTTTCTCTTCTTCTTCTGGGACCCCTATAATTCGAATGTTGGTGTGTTTAATGTTGTCCCAGAGGTCTCTCAGACTGTTCTGAATTCTTCTTTTTTTTTAATAGTGTGTTAGTTTCTGCTTTATAACAAAGTGAATCAGTTATACATATACATATGTTCCCATATCTCTTCCCTCTTGCATCTCCCTCCCTCCCACCCTCCCTATCCCACCCCTCTAGGTGGTCACAGAGCACCGAGCTGCTCTCCCTGTGCTATGCGGTTACTTCCCACTAGCTAGCTATTTTACATTTGGTAGTGTATATATGTCCATGCCACTCTCTCACTTTGTCTCAGCTTACCCTTCCCCCTCCGCATATCCTCAAGTCCATTGTCTAGTAGGTCTGTGTCTTTATTCCCATCTTGCCACTAGGTTTTTCATGACCTTTTTTTTTGTTTTTCCTGTCCTGAATTCTTTTCATTTTTTTTTTTCTTTATTCTGCTCTACAGTAGTTATTTCCACTATTTTATCTTCCAGGTCACTTATCCGTTCTTCTGCCTCCGTTATTCTGCTATTGATCCCTTCTAGAGAATTTTTCATTTTATTTATTGTGTTGTTCATCACTGTTTGTTTGCTCTTTAGTTCTTCTAGTTCCGTGTTAAACGTTTTTTGTATTTTCTCCATTCTATTTCCAAGATTTTGGATCATCTTTACTATCATTATTCTGAATTCTTTTTCATGTAGACTGCCTATTTCCTCTTCATTTGTTAGGTCTGGTGTGTTTTTACCTTGCTCCTTCATCTGCTGTGTGTTTCTCTGTCTTCTCATTTTGCTTAACTTACTGTGTTTGGGGTCTCCTTTTCACAGGCTGCAGGTTCATAGTTCTCGTTGTTTTTGGTGCCGGGCCCAGTTGCTAAGTTTGATTCAGTGGGTTGTGTAGGCCTCCTGGTGGAGTGGACTAGTGCCTGTATTCTGGTGGATGAGGCTAGATCTTGTCTTTCTGGTGGGCAGGTCCACGTCTGGTGGTGTGTTTTGCGGTGTCTGTGGCCTTTTTATGATTTTAGGCAGCCTCTCTGCTAATGGATAGTGTTGTGTTCCTGTCTTGCTCGTTGTTTGGCATAGGGTGTCCAGCACTGGAGCTTGCTGGTCGTTGAGTGGAGCTGGGTCTTGGCATTGAGATGGAGATCTCTGGGAGATTTTTGCCATTTGATATTACATGGAGCTGGGAGTTCTCTTGTGGACCAGTGTCCTGAACTTGGCTCTCCCACCTCAGAGGCACAGCCCTGACACTGGCTGGAGCACCAAGAGCCTGTCATCCACACTGCTCAGAATAAAAGGGAGAAAAAAAAGAAAGAAAGAAGAAGATAAAATAAAATAAAATAAAGTTGTTAAAATAAACAATAATTATTAAAATATATATATATTTTTTTTAATAAATTTATTTATTTATTTTTGGCTGTGTTGGGTCTTCATTTCTGTGCGAGGGCTTTCTCTAGTTGCGGCGAGCGGGGGCCACTCTTCATCACGGTGCGCGGGCCTCTCGCTATCGCGGCCTCTCTTGTTGCGGAGCACAGGCTCCAGACGTGCATGCTCAGTAGTTGTGGCTCACGGACCCAGTTGCTCCACGGCATGTGGGATCTTCCCAGACCAGGGCTCAAGCCTGTATCCCCTGCATTGGCAGGCAGATTCTCAACCACTGCGCCACCAGGGAAGCCCCAAAAGAATAATTTTTTTAATGTAATAAAAAAAGAAAGAAAGAAGAGAGCAACCAAACCAAAAAACAAATCCACCAATGATAACAAGTGCTAAAAACTATACTAAAAAAAACAAACAAAAAAAAAACGGACAGACAGAACCCTAGGACAAATGGTAAAAGCAAAGCTATACAGACAAAATCACACACAGAAGCATACACATACACACTCACAAAAAGAGAAATAGGGACAAAAATATGTATATCATTGCTCCCAAAGTCCACCTCCTCAATTTGGGATGATTCATTGTTTATTCAGGTATTCCACAGATGCAGAGTACATCAATAAACTACTTTGGAAGGTGCCAAACTGACCTGTGCTTTTGAGTTTTACTGGTTTAACTGACTCTAGCCAGCTGTTAAATTAAAGCCTCCAATTTTCATGTGCCACACTGTTTTGTATTAGTAAGATCAGGAATTGTCCTATGGCTTCCATAACCTCTAGCAGTAGCATTCCATCTTTTTCACCTTTTGCAGAAAGACCATCCTGATCTCACAGTTAAAGGTATTAGCATAAGTGTTCTACTTCCTTGTTGGAGGGGCCATGGAGAATGGAAAGGAAACCTGAAAAACTTACCCAGTACAGCGTTGGTTAACACTTAGGCCTAAAGTGGGCTTCCCCTACACATAAGGACACATTCCGACCCTTTAGCCTTTTGAGAAACACATGTGAGGGTAAAAAATAAATGGAGTGGAAAAAACTGTCCTGTCATGCATATGACAAAGTCGTTGAAATAATTTTGTTTCTTTTTTATTTTTTAAATTAATGTGCAGTAAAATTGTCCTTCGTTGGTGCACAGTTCTATGAATTCTAATAGATGAATAGATTCATGTAACCACTACCACAGTCAAGATACAGAACAGTTCTACCATCTTAAAAAACTCTCATGGTATTCCTTTGTAATCACACCTCCCCCTAAATCCTACTCTATGATAATTACTGCTCTCCATCACTTTAGGGTTTTTGTTTATTTGTTTTACCTTTTTGAGAATGTCATACAAATGTAATCATACAGCAGGTAACCTTTTCAGACTGGCTTCTTTCACTCACATACTGCCCTTGAGATTCAGTCAAGTTGTTGTATCTATCAGTAGTATCAATACATTCCTTTTTATTGCTGAGTAGTATTCCATTTTGTAGATGAACCATAGTTTAAGAATCCATCCATTGAAGGACATATAAGTTGTTTCCAATTTTGGTGATTATGAATAGAGCCACTTTAAACATTTGTGTATAAATTGTTGTGTGATTGTAAGTTTCATTCCTCTATGATAAATACCTAGGTGTGGGATTGGTGGGTCGTATAAGTCATAAGAAATTACTAAAATGTTTCCAAATAGCCTGTATCATTTGACATTCCCACAGCAATGTATGAGAATCCCACTAGTTCCATATCATCTCTGGCAGTTTGTGTTATCAGTATTTTTTATTTTAGCCATTCTAATAGTTGGTTCATTGTCATTTTTATTTGCACTTTTCTAATTACTAGTGATGTCATATGTCTTTATATGTGCTTATCTGCCATTCATATATCCTTTTGGTAAAGTGTCTATTCAACTCTTTTGCTCATTTTAAAATTAGTCTGTTTGCTTATTGTTGAATTTGAAAGTTTTTTGTATATTCCGGATACAAGTCTTTTGTCAGATATGTGACTTGCAAATATTCTCTCCCAGTGCATAGCTTGTCTTTTCATTTTCTTAACACTACTTTTTACAGAGCAAAAGTTTTTAGTGTGAAGTTTTTTCAAATGAATCATGCTTTTTTTGGTACTGTATATAAGAATTCTGCCTAACTTCAGTACTCATAGATTTTCTCCTATGTTTTCATCTTAAAATGTTTTATATTTTACATTTTATATTCAGATCTATGATTCATTTTTAGTTAATTTTGGATAAAATATAAAGTTGAGTTCAACTTTTTTCTTTCTTTTTGCGGGGGGTGGGGCATGAGGATGTATGACACCATTTGCTGATAAAACTCTCTTCATTGAACTGCCTTTGCAGTTTAAAAAAAAAAATCATTTCACAATATTTGGTTGGCCTCTATAATCTGGATTCTCTGTTCTGTTCCACTGATATACATGTATATAACTTCTCCAGAATTATACTGTATTGATCATAGTAGCTTCATAGCAAGTCTTAAAATTAGGTAGTATAAGCCCTCCAATGTCATTCTTCTATTTCAAAAGTGTTTTAGCTATTCTAGTTCCTTTGCTTTCCTGTATACATTTTAGAATCAACTTTTCTATATCTGCAATAAATACTGCTGGAATTTTTATTGGAATTGTGTTAAATCTATAGATCAATTGGGAGAGATTTTATATCTTTACTATTTTGAGTCTTCCAATCCATGAATATGTTATGTGTACAGTATATCTCTCCATTTACTTAGATCTTTAATGATTTTCCAACATACAGATTCTGTACGAGTTTTATCAGATTTATACCTAAGTATTTATTTTATTTGGAGCTTTTATAAATGTTGTTTTTTGTTTAAATTTTACTCCAACTGCATATTGCTGGTTTGTAGAAACTCAGCTGATTTTTGTGTAGTGGTCTTGTATTCTAAAATCTTGTCAAGTTCACTTAGTAATTCTAGGAGCTTTTCTGAAGATTTCATGGAGTTTTCTACATGGACAATCATGTCGTCTGCGAATAGACATCATTTTATTTCTTTCTTTCCAATCTTCATGCCTTTTATTTCTTTTTCTTGCCTTATTGTGCTGGTTGGGATCTCTAGTATTAAATATAGAGTATGAGTAGTGAGAATGAATATCATTGCCTTGTTTCTGATCTTAGGGGAAAAGCATTCAATCCTTCATGATTAAGTATGACATTAACTATAGGTTTTTCATCCGTGAACTTTATCAGGTTAAGGAAGTTTCCATCTATTGACAGTTTGCTAAGAGTCCTTATCATAAATGGATATTGGTTTTTCAAAAGCTTTTTCTGCATCAATTGATATGATCATGTTTTTTTGTTTTGTAAACTGGTAATACCATTACCTTGATTGATTTTCTAATATTGAACCAACCTTGTAGTCCAAGGCTAAACCCCTCTTGGTTGTGGTGTATTATTAGTTTCTTATATTACTTGATTTTTTTTTTAATTTATTTGGAGGATTTTTATGTCTCTGGTTTTTAGGGATATTGGTATGTAGTTTTCTTTTACTGTCTTTGTCTAGTTTTGGTATCAGTCATGATGGTTTCATAAAATGAATTTAGGAGTATTGTCTCCTATTTTCTGTGGTACAAGAAAAAGAAGGAAAAAATGAGGCATTTTTCTTAGTCCCTGTGGGCATTAGGAATTCCCTTCCCATTACTGAAGCCAGAAATAGAGGGTTTCCCCTACTACTCCCTCTATCCACACCTGATGCCCACCTCCAGGTTTTGGGCTGCCCCAGGCTGTGGAATATCAGAAGAAAAATGAGAAACTCACTACCTTTTGGTGGTATTTTGAAATCTAGTCATCTTCTTCAGTCTACCCGTTACCATTTACTTTTCAAAATCCTCAAATAGCTGCTCTGTGTAGGTTTTTTTTTGTTGTTTGCATTTGGTTTTTTGTTTGTTTGTTTTTTAATTAAGCTTTGCACTTATTTTTTTTAATTAATTTATTTTATTTATTTATTATTTTTGGCTGCATTGGGTCTTCGTTGCTGCATGTGGGCTTTCTCTAGCTGTGGCGAGCAGGGGCTGCTCTTTGTTGCAGTGTGCGGGCTTCTCACTGTGGTGGCTTCTCTTGTTGCAAAGCACGGGCTCTACAGTGCAGGCTCAGTAGTTGTGGTGCATGGGCTTAGTTGCTCTGTGACATGTGATATCTTCCTGGGCCAGGGCTCGAACCCATGTCCCCTGTATTGGCAGATGGATTCTTAACCACGGCGCCACCAGGGAAGCCCTCTGTATAGGTTTTTTAGCTGTAATCTCTCCAGATATTATAGCTGTATAAAGTGGGAGAAACAGGGCTCCATCTTTCCTGGAATGCTGAAGTAATTTTTAAAGAGCGGGAAATGGCAACTAACAAAGAGAAGAGCAAAGTATATTAGATATTTTTGCTCTGGGGGGAAAAGGTGAAAGAAGCTAGGGCAAACATTCCTAGGCCTTGAAACTTCATTTATGATCACATTAGAAACAGGAAATAATATGTGGGTAAATATGCATATGGAGTTTGTATTAGTTTTTTATTGATGCATAACAAATTACCACAAATGTAGTGGCTTATAGCAATACAAATTTATTATCTCAGTCCTGCAGGTCAGAAGTCCAGTTGGGTTTAGCTGTATTCTCTGCTCAGAATCTTACAAGGCCAAAATCAAAGTGTCATTTGGGCTGGGCTCTAATCTAGAGGCTCCAGGGAAGAATCCACTTACAAACTCATTCCATTTGTTTGCATAATCCAGTTCCTGTGGTCATAGGACTCACGTCCCTAATTCCTTGTTAGCAGCTGGCCAGTGCTTCCTTCCCTCAGCTTTAGGGTGCCCATTCCTTCTCACATGACCCCTACCATCCTCAAAGCAGCAATGACATATCATAGACCCCTTCTCACGTTTCAAATCCCTCCAACTTCCCCTTCTGCCTCCTTCATGTACTTTTTAAAGGGCCTGTATAATAGATCAGGCCCACCAGATAATCTCTGTGTTAAATTCAATTTACCTGGGATTTTTATCACACCTATAAAATCCCTTTCAGCATAGCAGTACCTAGATTAGTGTTTGATTCAATAACCAGGGGAGAGGAATCTTGGGAGAAGGGGGTCATCTTCAGAATTCTGCCTACCACAGAACCAGATTAGAAAGTTTCAGGGTGCTCCAACATGAACTGACCAAACATGTACTTCATGCTGAGTTTGAGGCCCAATGCTAAGTATTAAAGGTGAAAAATGTACACTCAAGGATCTTCTCTATTGGTGAGAGACATAATCTCATAAAAAGATACTTATGCAGGGCCAGCTTTGTGGAACTACTTCTTGGAGAACGTGCTGAGCAGTATCCTGAAGATTATGCATTAGGCAAAGAAAGAGTATATTAGACAAAGGAGCAACATGATCAAAGGTCTTGTGGTATGACATAGCATGGGCTGGGGGGAGTGGGCTGTATAAACTCTTTGATATATCTGAGGTGGGCAATGGCTGCAGATAAGGAAAGGCAAGACCTTTTTTCCCATTCTAAGGAGCTTCATCTTTTATCCCATAGGTAAAGAAGAGCCATTAAAGAGTTTTAAGCAATAGTGAGCCAATCAGGATCACAGTAGAAACAAATCATTTGGAAATTACTCTGGAGACTGGATTAACAGGAATCGGTCTAGACAGAGAATCCTTTTAGGAGGCTTTATATTAGCTGAGCAATATCAAAGGCACGGAGGGAAAACATGGGGAGTGGCTGGAATGCTAGAGAGAAGGAGATTGGATTCAAGCAATATTTTGGAAGTAAAGTTGACAGAACTTAATCACTGAGTGGGTTTGGACCAGGAAAAGAGGGAATGAAATGAGTCAAAAAGTCAGATTTTTTATTTGAGCCAGTTGGTAGATTAGAGTCATTAACTGAGACAGGGAATATAGCATGTGTGAGAGGAGGTAATGGATTGTTCTGGATGAAGTGATTTGATGAGCCTGTGGGAGTTCAGTAGGAAGGAAAAATTCATTTTTTTTTCCTTCACTACATCATAAAATGTTCATTTTGTACTTCCTGTGGACCAAACAGTAGTTTAGGCATTCAGAATATTAAGATGTAGAACAGTCCTTATTGTTCAGGAGTTCACAGTTAGCTGGACTATGACAGATACCTAAGCAGTAACTATAAAAATAATATGAATAGGTACCTGATGATGATACAATACACAGGACATTCTGAAAGCAATGGATGAGAGGCACCTCACTCGGCCTCAGGGGTCAAGAAAGACTTCCTGGAGTCTTTGAGACTCAAGGACTGAGTCTCAAAGGACAAGTTAGACAAATAAGCAGAGGTATAGTTTTTTTGTTTTTTTGTTTGTTTGTTTCCTGTGTCACTGGGACTACCATACCTGAGATACAAGGATCCATATTGAGATAGTAGTCAACAACTCTCATATATTACCATTCCGTGGATGTTTTGTCAGTTTACAGTGAGGGAAAAGGGATCCCTTAGGCTCAGCAGTTAGTATAGGTGGATATTTGGGCAACTTCCTGAGTAGGTCAGTAAACTGTTTCTATGGCTACTTCTGACGCTTAGTTTAAATCTCATGTTATGAATCCAGGCAAAAGCAGGTAGCTTCTGGCCCCAATATCTGAGTCTCCTTTCTGCTTTAGCTTTGTTTTGTTTTCCTGTTGTTGCTATCATTTGTTAAGATTGTTTGTTTTTTTCACTGTGGTAAAAGGTGGTATTATTTTCTGTGAGGCCACAGAATTTCGAAGCCCTCGTAAAAGAATTTGCAGGCAGAGCCGGACAGTGTATGAATCATTTGAATCATCCAATTTCCCTAAAATATTTGCCCACCAGCCTCTTTGAGTACCCCAAATTCTACAAGTCAAAACTAATTCCTTTCAAAAATGGTGCTGGTATAACTGGATTTCTGCATGCAAAAAAAAATTAAGTTGGACCCCTACCACACAAAGCACAAAAGTTAATTCAAGAGCAATCATAGACCTAAATGTAAGAGGTAAAACTATAAAACTTGTAAAAGAAAGCATAACTGTAAATCTTTGTGACCTTGGGTTAAGCAGTGTTTTTTTTTGTTTTGCTTTGTTTTATAAATTTATTTTATTTGTTTATTTTTGGCTGCATTGGGTCTTTGTTGCTGTGCGCGGGCTTTCTCTAGTTGCGGTGAGCGGGGGCTACTCTTCGTTGTGGTGCACGGGCTTCTCGTGGTGGTGGCTTCTCTTGTTGCGGAGCACAGGCTCTAGGCGCACGGGCTTCAGTAGTTGTGGCTCACGGGCTCTAGAGCACAAGCTGAGTAGTTGTGGCGCAAGGGCTTAGCTGCTTTGCGGCATGTAGGATCTTCCTGGACCAGGGCTCGAACCCGTGTCCCCTGGATTGGCAGGCAGATTCTTAACCACTGCGCCACCAGTGAAGCCCCCTAAGCAATGGTTTTTGGATATGACACCAAAAGCACAAGCATAATAATAGATCTGTTGGACTTCACAAAACTTAAAAACTTTCGTGCTGCAAATCATACCATCCAAAAAACTGAAAAGACAGTCCACAGAATGGGAGAAAATATTTGCAAATCCTATATCTCATAGGGACTTGTATCCAGAATATATCAATATAAAAGACTCATACTATTTAATAAAAAGACAAATAACCCAATTTAAAAATGAGCAAAGGGTGTGAATAGACATGTCTCCCAAGAATATATACGCATAGCCAATAACATTAATGCTCAACGTCATTAATCATTAGGGAAATACACATCAAAATCACAATGGGATACTACTTCATACCCACTACGACTGAAGAAATGAAGAAATGCTCAACATCATTAATCGTTAGGGAAATAAACACATCAAAATCACAATGGGTTACCACTTCATACCCACTAGGATTGCTGTAATCAAATATGACCCAGCAATTCCACTTCTAGGTAGATACCTAAAAGAATTGAAAACATGTTCACAAAAAAATTTGCACATGAATGTTCATAGCAGTATTATCCATAATAGCCAAAAAGTGGAAACAACCCAAATGTCCATAAACTGATAATGGATAAACAAAATGTAGTATATCCATATGATGGAGTATTATTCAGCCATAAAAAGGAATGACATACTGGTGATACATGATTCAACACAAATGAACCTTAAAAACTTTTACTGTGTTAACTGAAAGAAACCAGACACAAAAAGCCAGATTTTGTGTGATTCCATTTATATGAAATGCCCAGAATAGGCAAATATATAGAGACAGAAATTAGCTTATTTGTTGCCCGAGTGCTGGAAGTGGGGAATGGGTAGGGACCACTAAGTGGCATGGGAATTTTTTTTTCCCTGGTGGTGATAATAATGTTCTGGAATTAGATAATGGTGATGATTACACAATCTTGGGAGTATACTAAGAACCATTGAATTGTATACTTTAAATAGGTAAATTGTATGATATGAGTTAATATGTCAATAAAGATGTTAAAAAACATAATTCCTTTAAATCAGGGTGTTGTTTTCCTGTTTAAATGAATGTAGGGAGCAGGGAACATTCTAGTATTGCAGAAGGGTGACTTAGATGTCTGACCCTTTCCAGTGGACAACTGGCTAGAAGCAGGACTCTCAGAGTTTTGCTTAGCCTGATTAAAGAAACACCAGGAAAGGCACACTTAAAAGAGGTGGTACCCTGAGCGAGCCTGGGTAGACAGGAGGAAACTCTAAGGTGCTGACGTCTGAGGAAGATGAGAAGAGGTCCTCCTATTGAAAACAGACAGAATGTTAACTTCATCTGCTTGATAACTTTGCTATTCCTAGCTTCATCTGTGATTATGTCTTGTATTACATCAGGCTCCAGTGAAAAGAGTACTTGTTAGGTTCAGTTAAACTCAACCATTTATTGAACACATACATATGAGAAACACACTGTGCCAGGCACTGGGTATAAACATGAGTGGCATGCTCTGCCTTGACAACCCTTACAGTCTTATGTCTTACTGATAATAAAAACAGAAGTGAGAAGGCAAAAACAGAAGTGATAGGGCCTAGTTAGTTTTAATGTCAGGTGACTAAGTGAGTAAGTGGCAAATAAGGACAACATCCGGTGGATGATACATGTAAAATGGATTTTAAGAAATCTCAGTCTTACATTAGATGAGGTATTTGAAACTTTATCAATGCAGAGTCCAAGGAAAGATGTAGGGACTCTTCTGGGTTTTAGTGGGTCACAGAGGGGAAACAAATGTTTTGTGCATATACTTTATCAGAGAGTGGTAGGGGAGGCTACTTCAGTTAATCAGTTGGACAAATATTTATTAATACCAGTATTTGTGTCAAACATTGTGCTGGGTACTAAAGAAAGCCCTTTTAACCTCGAAAGAAAGAATGTCAGTTCAGTAACAAACTGGAAAGGCTGCTTAATTTTACCTCAGAGTGGGAGGGCAGAGGTAGATGTCCGTGTGTGGCCTTTGCTCTGTCAGGAACAGACAGACAGTCACATGGATTGAGACAGGAATGTAGGCATGTAAGTAGTCCAGGGAAACTGTTCCTTCAAGTAACTACATGGAAAGGTTAGGTGGTAAGTAAAAGAATTATAACATCTGACATTCTAATGAGTCCACAGTACAGGCGTTGGGAAACTGAAATAGGAGCTTGACAGGGAAGTAAAGGCTTATTTTCAATAGGAGAGCTTCAGTAATTTTCTTATCCTTTTCAATTCTATAGCAGACATCAACTTGGATATATCAAAGCCTTTGAAAGCAAACCTGAGTTTTACCAAGCTGGATCAGATAAACCATTTTTTGAAGAAGATAAAAAGTGCACACAGCAAAGAGACCTCAGCCCTGTCAGACACCATGCTGAATAAGGATGAGCTTCCAGCCTCCAAATGTTACCGTGGAAAGTCGTCTAAGCTTAAAGTTCATGGTGATGGAGCACAAAAGATTCCATTTCAAGAAAACGTGTGGAGAACGGTTTCCTGCTTTCAAAAAATTTCTGTTCATACTACTCAGATTGTGGTCTCCATGGAAACTGTCCCCCATCCTAATAAACCGTGCCTGTTAGCATCTTTATCAACCCTCAACGGAAGCCTTAATATCAAAGCAGTGCAAAAAGTGCCTGGTAAGTCACAGAAAAGGGGAGAGGGAGATGACAATGACTTGTTAACATCTAAAACTGCATAATGTTGAAGGTTTATATTAAGTAGAGTTTAAAAGTTTCAAGAGCCATTAGAGATTGGGAACACTCCTGGTTTGTTGCCTTATTTTAAAGAAAATGTTATAACAAATCATTTAAGCCTAAGTATGTTAATGCCGTAAACTAAACCGTTCCTATCTACCTCTTCAGTCATGTTCCTACAGATGTCTTTATAACTGTTCATTCCTAAATTTCTTTTTACCTAAAATAGCTGTAGTGGAAGAACAGAGTATGTATCAAGGTTTGTGCGCCATTAGAATAGTAGCTTTTAAAGTGTGGTCTCAGAGGCAGCAGCAGCAGCAGCATCTGGGAACTTGTTAGAAATGCAAATTCTCAGACTCTACCCCTGACCTCCTGAATCAGAAAGTCTGGGCATGGGGCCCAGAAAAGTGTGTTCCAACAAACCCTACAGGTGATTCCGATGTGCTACATTAAGTTACTGGTAACAATTTATTTAAAAAGGAAAAATTGCTCTGGTGGCAGGAATGCTACACAAAATGTAATAGAAGCCAAGGTTCAACTTTGAAAAGACAATGCCATTGAGGACTATCAGACAGCAACACCTGCAAGGAAAGGCCATGCTTCAGTGCCTGGCTGAGCAAGGGAGCCGTGGACTTAGCAACTGAATGTCCTTGATGGGTGGAGAGGTGAGAAATTAACAGGCAGTGACATCTACATTTTCCTCAACTGTTATGTGCTTTTTCACACTGAATCAAAAAGGGTAGGCAGAAGGAATGTGAGGGGAAGAGAAAAGACAAGGTACAGGTGGGGAATAACCATTTTCAATCACAGAAACTGCTACTGTTAAAGTTCAGGGCATGATGCCAGAAATTTTACTTTGAAAGTAAAAGTAGCAAAAGGAAAACATTTTTTTCCACTTTAATTTGCAGGAAAGAAGTGGGGCTAGAGGGATAGTGCCCTGGATAAAGTAAATCCTGAAACTGTATGCAACTTAGTTGCTTACCAAAAAGTAATTAAGTGGCAGCTGGAGACTGTGTAGCCAGTTTGGGCACAGTAGTTGAAGAGATAAAGAAGGAGTTTTGTAGTTGAGAAGTATGAATTTTAGGCCAAAAAAATAAATGATTGATTTCTTTCTCATCAGAAATATTTGTGACCAAGCCAGCTAAAAGCACTGTATTTCTTTTATTGTCTTAAAAGTTGGAAATGAAAACTGTAAGGTCCATGGGACATGAAAGACTATGAAGCACTGGAGGCTACAATGTCTGATTTATCCACAAATAAATTACAACCCAGACAACACTGAGGCCATTCCCAGACCTTTTCAGTTTTACCTTAATCATAGCAAGGAAAGGTTAGGACTCAAACAGAATGAAAGCATTTAACATGTACTGTACTCAATTTTAGGTCCTTTTCTTTATTCATCCTCGTTTCTTGTTTCATTCATTTGCTACTAATATTTTATCCAATTTTAATAGTGTTTATTCTCAGTAAATATCTCTAAAATATAATTAAAATCCTCTCACTGAGCTTTACAAGGTAGTAGATTCATTCTGGTTTTGTAACTTGTTTTTTCCCTTTATGCTAGTACCCCTACTCCTTTTACAGTTATACTCTTAAATCTAGTTAAATGCAAAAGTAGAAACTATAGCTTTGACTAAGACATACTTGGTATAACTCTAATATGTAGTGTCCTGCAAATGTTCTAAAGTAGTTATTTGCATCAACAAATCAGATCAAATTGAATTTAGCCATTTAATTAATAGAAACAGTTTTATTATGAGAGTATAACAAACACCAAATCTGTTTACTCTACATTTCTGCTTGATGTGATGGCATGCTCAAATGTTTAAAAGATGACAGAGTCAGCAAAATAATAATAAATTATAATTAAGTGAAGTAAGATTGTAAGTTCTAGTTATTGCTGTAGAGTGATTTCTAGGAAATTATAATTAAGAGATTACTACATATTTTTCAGAAATTGATTTTTAACAAAGGAAAACTTTTTAAAAGTAAAATAAAATTTAAGCTTTGAACATTAATTTCATTGTATATTTGCATATCTTAAAAATTCATGCTTTGCCACTTGGATGGAATATATGCAAATGTATACTTAATGTATATTTTTGGTAAGTGGTAAAAAATATTTCCCAGCAAAAAAATAAAATAACCCTCCTACCAGTAGTCATATTTCTTTTTGTGTTTTTCAAGTGACATCGTTCTGTATTCAACCAAAAATTTTTCTAGTGTATCTTTGAGTTCAGTGGAGTTAATGTCAGATTTTTATAGTTTGACTCTAATACAGTTATACTGAACTGTGTCTTTGATTTTACAGTTTATGTAACTATTGTGACCATCTGCAGCAGCTGCACTTTTCAAATTATTTGCTGAACCAAATTGAGCACAGTGACAAAAGTAGTCATCTCAGATGTACTATTAAACAGAGAAAGAAAAAGGAGCATTGCCTTGGTACAGCATAGCCATCTGCTATACAGATGTTATTGTATAGAATGACTTAAGATAAAATAATTGTAGAAAATTTTCATTAAAACCTCAACAATTTGCACTTGTTTATGCGAATCTGCATAACTCCCCAATGAGACAACACACTTGGGGTTTCTTTGGTTCTCACTCACTTTCTCTTTGATCCTTTTTGATGTGCTGACTTTAATAAACACAGTCAAAAACATTGTGCAAAAAACATCATGGAAAAAACTACAAAGGAACAATTATAGCAGCAGAAACTACTCTAATCCCTAACTTACGCAAGCTATTTTTAGTGAAATATTTTTTTTAACACTCTTTATATGACAATGTTATATAAACAGGGTAAAGCGGTCCTTTCCAGATGAGTTTTAATTTAGGAGCTGAAATAGATTTGTAATGCTAGAGGAATCTTATGGTCTAAGTAATATTTAGAGAAACACAATCGGGAATGTGTCGTAGGCATGCCTCTTCACTTGTGAAAAGTACGAAAAATATTTGAGTTTGCCTAATGATTATATTTTTTATCATCTAAACCGACATAAGCTTATGGGAAGTGTATGTGGAAAGGGAATAATAAAAGAATGAAAGAGGAAAGTTAATATTCTCCCCAAGACATTGTCAATACATTTAAATCTGAAATGCTTTTATGTTCATTTACTGGTTTTTACAACAAAATATGTACAGATTATTCACGGAAATGTTTTCATCATTTGAAAAAACGAAATGGTTAAATATTTTCCACTTAAAAAAAATCCTTGAGTTCTCCTTAGCCTCCTGTACTATTCTGTGGCCCTAAACTATCCGAGTTTCAAGGAACGTGGGTTTTTTTTTTTTTGATTCCACTCTGCAGATGCTGGTGTAACAGTGACTTTTAATAACCTAACTCTTATTTCTGCTAGAATACTTATGTTCTCCCATGTGTCTGTGGTAAAATGGCCCTAAATTTTAAAACTTTACATACAAGATGTAATGCTTGTATTTTTTTAAATTGGTGTGTAATTGCAAAAATCTCTATGATTGTGTATAATATTGCCAAATTTTCTATGATTACGTTATTGATAACGAAATTAATCTTGTTTCAAAATCATATCTTATTTTCTGAAACATTTTAAGGCAGATATTTCTTTTGCTAGCCATTAAATCTGTCCCGTTCTGTAGTATGTTCTTTTTTAAAAGTAGCCCTCCCACCCCCCCTGCACACACACACACACAGTCTTTTTTGCTGTTTGAAGTATAGTGTTTTGGAGAAATCTTAAGTATGTAGCTATAAATTCTGAACCAGCAGTGTAGCACTTTGCACAGGCAGGGTGGGGAGTGAGCTGCAGACTTTAGCTCTCCTTGTCAGAGTAAATTATGGCTCTATTAGGGCGGCACTTCTTAGATTTCGGCAAACAAGGGTACACAATTCAGGCTGTGAAATAGCTGTGCTTTAGGCTGCCTTGCTCTTTCTTGGGGGCATGTCGATTAGCAAACTCCATGTAGATAAGGGAAAGGGAAATAGGATATGAACAAGTTAGGTGGCACAAAGCGTTGGGGGAAGAGCCTAAGTGAGGCCATCTTGGCTGGCATTTTAGTCAGAATTAGGGAAAAGTTGCAAGAATCCCCTTTCCATAGGGACTTAGGAGACTTTTCATCCATGCAGAAAGCAATGAGTTGAATTCCTAGTCAAAGAGCTGTGGT
Source organism: Balaenoptera musculus (assembly GCF_009873245.2). Lineage (NCBI taxonomy): Eukaryota > Metazoa > Chordata > Mammalia > Artiodactyla > Balaenopteridae > Balaenoptera > Balaenoptera musculus. The sequence goes on along the minus strand of NC_045801.1, from coordinate 37,118,102 downwards.
TTAAATAACTTTCACTACCCCAGCCTCTGTCATCCAGATGTACTTATCTTTGTGTATAAACAAAAGTAGGAAGAAAGAAAGCATAACCACATTATTCTTCATGTATACAAATGCCTCTTTTCATGTTCACTGAATTCAGGACCAGTAAAAATGTAAAGAACCTAGAGTTCCTTTTCATGTACTGAAAAGTGAAAGCAGGTTATTAATTGATACAAAGTGGAGCTCCAGCTTTTCATTCCAGAGTCAACTGGATCTCCTGAGGAAAATCTCCTTAAGGCGTTGTCATAGCCATTGGATGCTGCAGAAATGCAAGTAAGCCTGAGGGGAAATAAAACATTAAATTATATATGACTACCTAAAATAATATATTGCAATAACAAGCCATTTACAACACCCCAAAGACTTTTGTTACTTTTAGAAAGAAATAGCATCTTTTTCCAATGCCTGAACAATAAGAAATGAATTCTTTGACAGTTAAAGCCAGAGGACAAACTTAACTTTTAAACAGCCACTGAGGATTGAAGTGGAAGTACAGTTTGTAGACAGCTATACAAATCACCAACAAACCTTAATGAATATTGGGTGTGGGCATCAGTGTCCTGTCATTTTTGACACTGTGTCTCAGGTAGCTTAAACCCAACACTCAAGGAAAGGTGGAGACCTCATTGGGTCTGTTAACATCTGGGGTTTTATTTGTCATTTTGGCCATACCCCGCAAGCGCAAAAGAAAGAGTAAAAGGGGATTATCTTGACAATGAAGTGAGTTACTGAATCTTGTGATAATGAAAAGCAGAAGAATTCTAATGCCTTTCTATAGTCCCTGAGGTAGAGGTGCGTTTATAGTTTTGCAGAAGTAAAATGTAGGCAGGCAGAACAGATGGCCCAGAGTCCGTGTAACCTGACACCCCTCATCCCAGAACTGAGGACCACTATTAATCCTGGTCAGATTCCCTCCTATTACTTTATAACAAGGTTCAAAGTTGCTACTGATGAACTGGCCTGTCCTTTTTTTACTCTTAAATTACCTGTGGATTACTGATTTTTTTTCAAAAGTGATATTTTTCTGTGCATAATGGTGGACTATTGAGACATTCAAAAAAGGTAAAATAGGAAGTTCTAAAAATTGAATGGGAAATAAGTGGAAAAAGTAAAATTCTCATAACTTTTTTTCAAAGTAATGTTCCATATTTATTCTCTAGTACAGCGGGAAATAAAAACCATAAATGTATAAGACATTCTCTTGGAAAGTAATTTTCTCGTCCTCTGTCTTAGAAATCGTATGCAATGGAGAAGAAATCCCAACATACATGTTTTATTCTCCCGGCTGTAATTGTTATCAGTAATATACGTTTAGATAGAATTTTGGTCAATAATAAGCAATGTTAATACTACTATCTTAGAAATTATCTTTTTTCACCCCCTCAAAAAGAGAGGTAAAAAATTAAGAATGTTTGATATTTTTTAAAAACTCACTAGTAGATATATGCTGTTCAGGCATATTTATATGGTCACTTATTTTTTCTTGTTTTGTTTAACCAAATTATATTAATTCAGTCTTTACATCTTTCATTTGGAATATTTAAATTTTTCTGTGCTAAAGGGTCTGTGGGGTTTTTTTAATGTCTGTTACGTGATTTTTGTTCTTCGTGTACCTTTTTTCTGTGCTGTGAGGTTACTATAGCTGTTTTGGATTTTAATGAGAAGCCTTTAAATGCATAGGATAGTAACTTCAGAAATTTAGAAGGTAACCACTGGGTGAAATTTCTGATGTGTTAATTTCCAGGCTGCCTGAAAAGTAAAAATCATCCAATAAGCAGCCATGTTCGGATGTCAGAGCACTCTCGTGTGCTGTGGCGCAGTGAACATGATGTACCTGCCCAGCCTTTCGTAGAGGGAGATGAGCTCATCTCAGAGAGATAACCATCTCTGACTTTTTCTTCTGATTAATCACCGACCTGAACTCCATTTGAACCTTGTTAGACCGAAAACAAGCAGAATTCCTGGCCCAAACTATAAAATATAATTAAGCCCTTTTGAAATGATGTGTAAAAGAACATTGCTGTACCCCCCACTTATAACCACTACCACCACCACAACCAATAAAGTTAAATCAAGCACTGCCTGTAATGGATTAAAATAATAAATGTTCCTGGATTTCAGTGTTTGAAGTACTTGAAGAAAACAGGCTCCCAGCAGCCTGGGTAGCTGAATGCAGGAGAGACATTTATTAATGACGAGTTCAAGGATTTGGCCTGTTTAAGATCATTACTTTGTGTTTACCATGGGTTACACATCTCTTATATTTTTACACAGCCCACACGTGTCCACATGCAATAATGAAAGCTTTTTTTTTTCAACAAAAGAATTGTTAATTGTGTAAATATGGTTCTCTTGGGGAATGTGAAGTCTTCCTAAGACTCTGCTCCCTTCTAATGAGAAATCCAGTACAGTTATTACACTCTCCCAAGTATACCCACCTTCAAATCTTGCCTCCAGCTAGATTAGTCTTTCCCCCTATTGTTTTTAGTTACCAATTCCAAACTTAATCTAGACTGCTAGAAAACTGTTGGCCTCTGGTTATGTATTTTTTTAATAAATGTATTAATTTATTTATTTTGGCTGCGTTGGGTCTTCGTTGCTGCTTGCGGGCTTTCTCTAGTTGTAGGGGCTACTCTTCATTGCAGTGCGCAGGCTTCTCATTGCAGTGGCTTCTCTTGTTGCAGAGTGCGGGCTATAGGCACACGGGCTTCAGTAGTTGCGGCGCGTGGGCTCACTAGTTGTGGCTTGCAGGCTGTAGAGCACAGGCTCAGTAGTTGTGGTGCACGGGCTTAGTTGCTCCGCGGCATGTGGGATCTTCCCGGACCAGGGCTCGAACCTGTGTCCCCTGCATTGGCAGGCGGATTCCTGCGCCACCAGGGAAGTCCAGGTTATGTATTTTAGAATTGTGTTCCATTGCACTAGACTTTGTGTGCTTATGTACTATAGAAAAAAAAAATCAATGCTTTTTATTTCTTCTCCTACCTTTAACAAAGATATGGGAGAGAACCATTTTTCTAGATTTAGATACATTTGAGGTGAAAAAAAGAGACAACTGGTAAAAATGTCCCATATACGCATTTTAAAACAGTATTCCTTGGACAGGAGAAAAAAGGGCATCTGAGACAACAAAAATGCTATCAATTAACATGAAAATATCTCACTGTGCAAAATGCTATTGGAGAAGAAAGTTTCCAGTCCTAGCAATTAAATACTAGAGATCTTTTTCTTTTTTTTTTTCTTTTTTAAATTTTATTTATTTATTCACTTATTTTTGGCTGCATTGGGTCTTCTTTGCTGCGCTCGGGCTTTCTCTAGTTGCGGCGAGCAGGGGCTACTCTTTGTTGCACTGCGCAGGCTTCTCACTGTGCTGGCTTCTCTTGTTGCGGAGCACGGGCTCTAGGCGCACGGGCTTCAGTAGTTGTGGCACACGGGCTCAGTAGTTGTGACTCGCGGGGTCTAGAGCACAGGCTCAGTATTTGTGGCGCATGGGCTTAGTTGCTCCGCAGCATGTGGGATCTTCCTGAGCCAGGGCTTGAATCCATGTCCCCTGCATTGGCAGGCGGATTCCTAACCACTGCACCACCAAGGAAGTCCCTAGAGATCTTTTTCTTAATAGTGTCTCCTTTGCATCCTAATGATGGCACTTTATAAGTTAGTATTAGGTGAAATGGATAAGAATTATTGTAGCTCCTAGAACTGGGACTGTGGAAAAAGAGAGGGTTAGAAGTAAATATCCCCCACTCCACTGAATTTGTGACAGTGTTTAGTTTTGCTGCGGTCACAGCAAATTGCCCTCTCATCCACATAAGCCAGAAGGCTATTTGCTAGGAAAGTTTCTGCCAAAGCAACCCTGTCAGTGATAAGTGACTGAAGACACATCTTAGATGTTCTTTTGCTCTCTGGCTGGGGCTCTGGCCCTGTAGGCTATGTTGGCATAATATACTGAGGCCAAGCAAGACAGCCGGGGACAGGAAAAAGACATTTATTCACAACCCTGTTACCAATTGGAAAAATGAAATTACTAAGAGCTAACTAATAGCAGTAGTTTTTATAAAGCAGCCTGGTGCTGGAAGGAGGCAGACAATCCCAGCCCTGCTACTTGCTGGCAGTTGATTGTGGTAAAAGCTCATTTCCAAAATAAAGACAAAAATACTTAATTCATGGGGCTGTTGAGTGGATTAAGTGAAATATCGTACACAGAGTACCCTACACATTCCTTAGCACACATTTATTAAATTCCTCAATAAATATTAGTGTTTTTGTATCTTCCTCTCCCTCCCTCCCTCTCCCAACTCAGTCATACCACATGAATGCTGAGATCATAGAGCATTAAATTTTAGAGCTGAAAATTATCTCGGAGATCATCCTCTTTATCAAGAACACTTTTTATCCTTTTTCTCTCCATCATCCAAACACACTGTATTTAGGATAAGATAGCTAGCATGACTATACCAACCAGATACTACTGTAACCAAAAAACTTAGTACACTTCGGCCCTGTCTCCAACAAATTCATGATTTCTTTCAGGATCTTTGAAATACTTAAAATACCTCATGGACCACCATTACTATGTGGGACTCCCTAAGTGTCAGAGAACCCTAGGTTGAGGCCTACTGAGCTAGGCCTAACTCCCTCACTTAGGGGTGCCGAGATTAAGTGATTTGTCCAGGGATACTCTGGGGTGCAGTGGGGACTGTAACACACGTCTCCTGCCTTCTGGACTTTCTATTAAACCAGTCTTTAAAAACCTGGGTCATGTAGATTAATACCAGTTTCTAAGCCATTGCAGTAAATCACTCAGGAAGTCATTTTGCTTTCAACATTGTTCGAGTTGATACCAATTCTTCCATTCATGTGACTTACTTTAAAAAAAAAATTGATTCACCAGCAGTTTCCTCATTAAATTAACCAGCTACTGTATTCTTTCCTCTATGAGAAGGTTGCTCTACACTTTCCAATATGCACGGTCAGATTTGTTAGTAGGCTTTTTTTTTTTTAACATAGCCACATGATCCAATCAAGTTTTATTTTCCTAATAAACTGACACAACTGTGAAAGCAGTAAACATGGTGGCAGTAAACATTGGAGGGGAAGAAAGAGGCAAAGCGTATCCACCGTCACCCTTTGGTATTTTCAGTTCAGTTTTTCTAGGATCTGAGAGTTTTAAAACATTTCTCAAAAAAATACCTTTCCCAGACAAGGGCCAAGTATAAATAGCCAACTCAATAGACATTTTTGTCTTCCATGAGTAATTCTCCCTTTCTTCATATGAAAGAAAAATAAAATCCTATTCCTGCTACTTGTCATTTTCTTATGTCCAAAGGAAGAGGTTTGGATTAGACTAGAAGTCCCAGCTTTTACTCACTGATAAGGACTAGATGAGAGTCCCTGAGGACTGGAAATCCCACCCATGAGAAATCTCAAGTGCTTTAGAGAAGGGATACATGTTAGCAGGTTGACCACCCAATTGGACTCTCGTTTTGAGGACTGGACTTGTTAGTAACTTTGTTGGGGAGCACCAGCACCCCTTTCAGCTTCAACATCTGTGTCCATGTAGTTCTCTGACAGTTTTGTTGTATTTTGTTTCATTTATTCATCTTATCCTATATTACAACTTACTATAACAACAAATGCAGATATAGGCTTATTGCAAAATAGAATGTAATTAAATAGGATCTGAAACACTTACATATTCTGATCAAGAGGGGGAAAACAAGCTATTTTGATGGTTAAACTACCCAAGTGCAGGGACTTCCCTGGCTGTCCAGTGGTTAAGACTCCGTGCTTCCACTGCAGGGCACATGGGTTCGATCCCTGGTTGGGGAACTAAGATCCTGCATGCCGCATGGCACAGCCAAAAAAATAAAATAAAAATACCCAAGTGCCATTTTTATGTGCTTCAGCGTAATTAGTTGAAGAAACTAGAAATGAAAAGATTTCTAATCATCTCCTTAGTGGACCAGACTTACAGAATTTTTTTTCTAGTCATCTAGTCATTTATGGTCATCTTTTTATGGATCATACTTACAACAATTTTTCTTCCTCACTTTTTGAGTCATCCTCATGCTTCACTGTTATGCAAATCGACTTCTGGATGTATCTAACACAAGCTTGCTGATTTCCTAGTAGCCTTAGATTATTTCCAGCTGGATAAAAATACCTGGATATGCTTTGCTAGCACGTCATCATTGAGTACCCTTTCTAATGACATACAGAAGCTTGCTGTAGATTGCACTTTGCACAGTCAGCATGTAGAGAGTAGGAGCCCTAGTAAATAAAGGTCTAGTAGAGACTGACAATGTAGGGCTGGCAGCATTTTGTAAACATTCTCCAAAGCAAGTGGTTTCCATTTATTAGTCTTCTGAAGGAGTATTTTAAAGGTCAGGAAACTGTTCCTTGAACTAAATTTTTACACTCAATGAAAAGTATGTCAGTATGCAAACAAACCAAGATTATTTCTATTTATCACACAAGTTGTTTCTGAAATTACTTCTCAATGTTGATACACCTCATTTAGTTTAATTAAGTACCTGCCATTAGTTTGCTAGAGCTGAAATTAAATATATAAACACAGATTTTTGAAAGAAGCCAGTGGAAGAGTCAGGCAGAAAAGCATTCTATTGAATGGAAGGAGGTAGAAGAGGTAATGTACTTAGTCAAAAATGACCTTATCCCACAGTCACGAAAAGCAAGGTAGGATCCTGGGTTGGATCCTGCAACAAGAAAAAGACATGAAGGGAGAAACTGGTGAAATTCAAACAAGGTCTATGGTTTAGTTAGTAGCGTTGTATCGATGTCAATTTTCTGGCTTTCGAGACTCATTCTATAGTTGATGTAAGTTGTTAACATTAAGGGAAGCTGCATGAAAGATACTAACTTTGCTGAAAGCCTGAAATTATTTCAAAATTAAATTTTAAAAAATGACCTGATCAGTGATTGCATAAATAGCTTGAATAATATTCATGCTTTTAAAGTTTGTGACCATTCTAAATCTTATACTTTTGTAGCATATTTCTTTAATTTTTTTCTTTCTTTTCTTCTCTCGTCATTTTTGGAAATTTAAGGGAAAAATTAAAAGTACAGAAAATGTAAAGGATAATACATCAAATGCCTATATACTCATGAGCTAGAACAAATATAAACATCTTGTCATGTTTGCTTATATGTAAACACACACACACACACACACAGGGGTAGAGGAGTGGTAAAACTTCACAAAATTATTCAGCCTTTTCCAATGTTTCAGTGCTAAGAAGTTAGTTTTTTATAATTTCTACTTATAGTCATTTTGTCCCACCTTGCATTATTAGTCCATTAAGAAGAAGAATAACACAGGCCTTTAACTCACTTTCTGTTGCCATTTATTCCGGATTTTGAATGTATAAGTATCCATCTTACATGAACTCTGAATATTCTCTGTGGCCCTGGGTTTATATGTGTGGTGATATATAAAATAAGATTCATTTTATCCCAAGGAAGATATTTAGTATGTTTCCTGATTGAAAAAAACAAAAAGGAAGGGATGATGTCCTATAGGCCAGCTTCTCACAGAGTGAAAGAATGGGGACAGGAGAATTAATAACTCTGTCACGAGTCCCAGGATTATTTTCATAGATTGTGGTAAAAGTGTGAACTTTGCTTTACCATTCACAAATGACCCTTTGTGTAATTTATCACCACTCTTTATTATTAAGTGATCACCATAATCTCTTATTACTGGTCATTTACACCAAGATTAAAACCACTTGAACTAACATGTTTCTCTATTATTTTGTTGTACCTTTTTAAAAAGGTAGCAGGAAATGTTCAAAAGGAAACAGAGACTCTATTAAACTTAAAAACTGGTACTTGTGGGTGAACCTTTCTGTGGTGCCGCAAGTAACTGGATCCCCTCGTTGCGGAGCAAAGCCACAGCAGGCTGGTGTGTGTAGCAAGTGCAGTGGGCAGGTAGGCACATGGGGATGAGTTAAACTACTTACGTGTCTCAAAAGCAAACCACGCCTAATTTCCTAATTTCCATGTAGGTGTATGACATGAAAGAAAAGAAAGGAGACAGAAGGGACCAGGCAGGGCACGTTTATATCTATAGGTCATGTGTTTCCATAATGCCTTTAGACAGTGCCTGTTCCTGTATCCTCACTGCCAACATTAGCATCTTAAATTCTCAATGCCCCCTTTGTGTTCATACGAGCCCATGATCAGTGCTGGTAGACCTGAGAAATAGGCAAGTACAAACTATAAAGGATTAGAAAAAGTAAGAATAGAGTGAGGGGTAGGCTATTGGGGAAATGAAGGGGTAAAGAAAAGAACAGCAACTCAACACATAGGTATTCAATTAAGTATTTGATTAGAGTGAAAGAATTGACAGCACATAAAGTGAATAAAAAGCAAAAACTAAAATTGTTTGTATGATAATAGGGAAGTATTTGTGTTTTTCAACAGTTCACTTGCTGAACAGAGTCAAAATTATAAATGTTGTTGGTTGTCTTTTTTTCCCTCTGATGCTTACTGAGATCTCAGAACTTGAGGCTAAAAAAGGAAAAATCTTGTAATGTGAAAGAAAATTGCAAATTATTCGCTTTATCTTTGTATATACCCAATATATGGTAGATAACCAGTAAACGTTGGTTGAATGAGTAATGCACGCATGCATAAATATCAAGTTGGAGGTGATCCAGTATATCCAAATTCCTTATAGACAGAAGCATGGGAGTAGCACTTATTTAAGAAATTAGGCATGGTTATGGATACCATCATAAGAAATTATCCTTAAAGCCATTATAGTAAAGAACTTCACTGAAATAGCTGACACATGGTGGCAGCCAGCAGCTCTAACACCTTCATTTTCTTGCCTTCAAAACCGGAAAGCAAGAGGAAAGGTTTCTCTCCCCAAAGTATTATTGTACCTCATTGGTTTTCATTAAGCCTCATGTTCATCCTTGAACCAGATCAAACTCCAGAGAATATCAAACCTGAACATCTAGAAATTTCAGCAGGTTCCTAGGCCTACTAGTCTACTTTCTAGAAAACCAGTCATTAAATTCTGCTATTGCTGGAATATAGCTGTAGCTGGGTCAGTGCCTGCCTCAACTGTAAGGTCTCTTGTATTTCAGGCACACTGTGTCTCCTCCTGCCCTCCTCAGTGCTCACCTGAGTCTGACCCACCTTCTTTCTTCTTGTTTCAGGCTCCCAAATGTTTGCCCGACCATTGGCTTCCTATTTCTAGGCCATTTTCCCAAGGTCTCAGTCCCTACCTTTACCTTGACTCTCCTGAGAATTCTAGGTATCTCGTTTTCTCTACCCGAGCAAGAAAGAATAGAATTTGTATGACAGTAGGAAAATGTTCATGTGTTTAACAGTGTACACAGTAACACAAAAGCTGTCAACATTTTGATTTTTTTTATGTAAAAATGCAAGTCTAGAATTTTTTATTATATCCCTCCTCACCCTAGCTAATAAATATCAATACTTCTAGTTGTGTAACTTTGGGGAGTTAAGAAGAACCTTCCACCAACCCTACTCACGTTCTTCTTTGAGAAGGGATAAGCACTTTCTGAGGAATATACGGTAAGGAATCACGATGCAAATTTTGTCATTCCAGTTCTAGTTTTAAGGCAAAACCTCAGAAACTTAGTACAATATCAGTATTTTGAGGCCATTGCTGCACAGTAGAAATATCCAGTAAGGTTCAAATTCTGTATGTATTAAGTTACTTCTACAAAGAAGATTTTATCATATGCTTACAAATATCTTTGTATAAATGAAAAGTGCTATAGAGTGAGAAAGGTAATCTCGTTCTTCTGTATGCTCCAGAAAAAATGCTGTCAAGCCCATTCTTAATGAGACTTCTAGGGATAAATATCAGCCCTTGCTTTTGATAGTCTTTTCTTTGATAGATAATTGCCTTTGCTTTAATAAAGTTGTCCTTTGTTTCTGTCTTAGCTCTTTTGCTTTAATTTTGACCACTCTCTCCAAAGTGATGTTTTAGGGATGATCAGATCATCACATCAGATCAACTTCAGATCAACACATCAGATCACTTCAGATCAACACATCAGAAGGAGTACTCTGCAGGTTTCTCACTGTTGTAGGAAGAGATTACAAATAAGAAAAGGGAATAGGCTAGAAACCAAATCCTGTGGTTTGGGATTAGAACCAGAGGTATCAGTATGAATTCATGATTTTTAATATATTTACTGATAGATACAGAAATATACATGTGTGTGTATACATGGGCAGTAGACACACATATACTTCTTAGCCCTCTCTACTGAGAGTCCCTAGAAACAGAGATACCCTAGCAGCAATGAGCATATCTGCCACCCAGATTTTGGTTTCTAGATGCCATTCTTCAGCAAAAGAAACCAAAGCTCTGGAGAAATGACTGATGCCAGAGATGGGATGGGAAAAATACAACTGAGCCTGAAACATCTTGTGGCCAGAAAGTAAAGAAGTTCTCAAAAAATTATGGGGGTATATCACAGTGACACAGGAACCAACTTGAAGGGGTTCCCAATGGCCAAAGCTGGTTCAATTTAAGCAACAAAGTAAAATAAAGATAGTATTAGATTAGGACCCATAAAATAAATATCCATGAGTCCATACTGGTATAAATAAATAATTGAACTAATAAATAGAGTAGAAGGGGCAGCTCTTTTTACTATAGAATACTAGTTAATAATTGTAGAAGAGTAAGAGAAATAGGAAATCAACATTACCACACACCACAGTAATAATTGTTGCAGGCAAGAAGCATTAATGGATGCTAACATTAATGGGTAAAAGTTTGATGTAATAGAGGATATTTGCATAATCTGCAGATATCTCTCCACAGGATACTTACTGTTTACAAATGGAAAAATAACCACTTCACAGTGGCGAAATCTGGCAGACACCACTTTAGCCACGTGATGAACATTAGTATTACCAGCAAGTAGTAAAACATCAATATCACTTTCCCCAGTATGATGCACTGAGAAGGGTATCAATCACTTCTCTGGTATTCTGGCCAAAAATGCATAACCTCATTCTAATGAGAAAACATCAGATAAACCCAAATTGAGAGATATTCTGCAAAATAATTGGCCTGGACTATTGAAGAGACTCAAGGTCATGAAAGACCAAAAAAAGCTAGAGGATCTGTCACTGATTAAAGGAGACTAAGGATCCTAGATTGCATCCTGGACCAGAAGAAGGACATTAGTGAGGGAAATGGCAAAATTTAAATAAAATCTGTAGATTACTTAGTAGTGTTATGCCAAAGTGAATTTCCTGATTTCAGCGTTTGTACTATAGTTACATAGCTGGGTGAAAGATACATGAGAACTCTGTATATTTCTGCAACTTTTAGGTAGGTCTAACATTATTTCAAAATAAAAAGGGTTTAGTTTTTTTTTCTTTTTTTTTTTTAGAGGAAGGGACTTGGAAAGATGGCTTCTAAGGTCTCTTCCATCCAGCATTACTATTCTGTGATACAATGATGCAAAATGAAGAATGGCAAAGATTTAAGCACTTTTCTTTCCTGCCTGTCAATTAAGAAATATATTGTGACAGCTGAAAATAAGATAAGATTCTAAACTGTCATTTAGTACAGTAGGATATGTCCTGAATAACTATTGTTTTGACTAGTCCTATACTGCATAAGATGGTCCTTGCCTCCGGGATGGTCACAATCTACTGGTGAAGGTGGTGTGGCCTTCCTTTTCAGTCACTTAGATTACTAAGGTCTCTCTTCCTTGATGTTTTAAAATAATAGAGTTGGGTAGAATGATATAGAAATTGGTAAGTCTTGGAAACCTATCTAAGAGTGAACACTCAAAGTGGGTTCCAAAATTATCCAATCTGGGTGCCTGATGAGAATGATAAATAAGATTTAAAAAAAACCCTAAGAGAGCTTTGATATTAAACACTTCTCGTGTGAGGGACCAATAGAACATTCACATTAAGATTACCATCAGATAATTGGGTATTTCATTGCGGGGTAGTACGAAGATGCATGTATTTGAGAATAAAAGGTATCGTAATTCTGACATTCCCTTAATGCTCATTTGCTAGATGACTGTACTGAATTAAGCCTATACTTGTATACTCCCATTATGACAAATTTTTGAATAATGAGTTGGTGTGTTTCATTTAGCAAGTACTTACTGTTGAGAAGTAAATATTTTAGGAAATGTAATGCAGTTAAGTCAGAAATTGTGACTTAAGTTCTAAGCTCCATTAATAAAAATAATTGTTGATTCTTGGGTATATGAGGGCCTGTTTCAATTTTTTAATTTACGTTCTATTTTTTCTTTAAGTAAAGTGTAACTCTGAATCAATAAAATTGTGTAAATGAAGTGGAAGTCTTAGTGCCACTATATATTTGATGAACAAATTTAAGAAATTGATTTTCACCATCATAATTTTTAACAAGAGTCTTAACCCTAATGCTTTTGTGAGTGTGATTGTCCTCTATGGAAGATTAGAAGTTGTGTATCTTATTTCTACAGTAGGAATATACAACATATATGCAGTTTTCAAGTCTCCACAGAGTTGAAAAGCCAAGATGGGTACTCTACTTTGAAACGTGTATGCTGTGGGCCTAAGGTGTTTTTTAATCTTTCATCTCTTTTTTTTTTTCCCTTTAACATCTTTATTGGAGTATAATTGCTTTACAATGTTGTGTTAGTTTCTGCTGTATAAGAAAGTAAATCAGCTATATGCATACGTATATCCCCATATCCCCTCCCTCTTGCGTCTCCCTCCCACCCTCCTTATCCCACCCCTCCAGGTGGTCTCAAAGCACTGAGCTGATCTCCCTGTGATATGCAGCTGCTTCCCACTAGCTATCCATTTTACATTTGGTAGTATACATTTGTCCATGCCACTCTCTCACTTCATCCCAGCTTACCCTTCCCCCTCCGCGTGTCCTCAAGTTCATTCTCTGCATCTTTGTCTTTATTCCTGTCCTGCCCCAGGTTCATCAGAACCTTTTTTTTTTTTTTTTTAGATTCCATATATATGGGTTAGCATGTGGTATTTGTTTTTCTCTTTCTGACTTACTTCACTCTGTATGACCTTCACTCTGTATGACTGACTCTAGGTCCATCCACCTCACTACAAATAACTCTATTTCGTTTCTTTTTATGGCTGAGTAATATTCCATTGTATATATGTGCCACATCTTCTTTATCCATTCATCTGTTGATGGACACTTAGGTTGCTTCCATGTCCTGGCTATTGTAAATAGTGCTACAGTGAACATTGTGGTACATGTCTCTTTTTGAATTACAGTTTTCTCAGGGTATATGCCCAGTAGTGGGATTGCTGGGTCATATGGTAGTTCTATTTTTAGTTTTTTTAAGGAACCTCCATACTGTTCTCCATAGTGGCTGTATCAATTTACATTCCCACCAACAGTGCAAGAGAGTTCGCTTTTCTCCACACCCTCTCCAGCATTTATTGTTTGTAGATTTTTTGATGATGGCCATTTTGACTGGTGTGAGGTGATAACTCATTGTAGTTTTGATTTGCATTTCTCTAATGATTAGTGATGTTGAGCATCTTTTCATGCGTTTGTTGGCAATCTGTATATCTTCTTTGGAGAAATGTCTGTTTAGGTCTTCTGCCCATTTTTGGACTGGGTTGTTTTTCTAATATTGAGCTGCATGAGCTGCTTGTATATTTTGGAGATTAATCCTTTGTCAGTTGTTTCGTTTGCAAATATTTTCTCCTATTTTGAAGGTTCTCTTTTCATCTTGTTTATGGTTTCCTTTGCTGTGCAAAAGCTTTTAAGTTTCATTAGATCCCATTTGTTTATTTTTGGTTTTATTTCCATTTCTCTAGGAGGTGGGTCAAAAAGGATCTTACCATGATTTATGTCAAAGAGTGTTCTGCCTATGTTTTCCTCTAAGAGTTTTATAGTGTCTGGCCTTACATTTAGGTCTTTAATCCATTTTGAGTTTATTTTGGTGTATGGTGTTAGGAAGTGTTCTAATTTCATTCTTTTACATGTAGCTCTCCAGTTTTCCCAGCACCACTTATTGAAGAGGCAGGCTTTCCTCCATTGTATACTCTTGCCTCTTTTATCAAAGATAAAGTGACCATATGTGCGTGGGTTTATCTCTGGGCTTTCTATCCTGTTCCATTGATCTGTATTTCTGTTTTTGTGCCAGTACCATACTGTCTTGATTACTGTAGCTTTGTAGTATAGTCTGAAGTCAGTGAGCATGATTCCTCCAGCTCCATTTTTCTTTCTCAAGATTGCTTTGGCTATTCGGGGCCTTTTGTGTTTCCATACTAATTGTGAAATTTTTTGATGCAAGAGGGAGGAGATATGGGGGTATATGTATATGTATAGCTGATTCACTTTGTTATAAAGCAGAAACTAACACACCATTGTAAAGCAATTGTACTCCAATAAAGATGTTAAAAAAAAAACCTTGGCTATGGGGGCAGAGTTTAGGTGGGGGGTGGAACTTAGACAGGGGTGGGGCTTTGGGTGGGGCGGGACCTAGGCGGGTTGCGGGGGCAACGTTCAAGCATGGGGCGGGGCCTGTGCTTAGGACCTGCATGGAAGGGGGGAGGCAGCACGTAGAAAGGAGGGCCTCTGGAGTGTGGGGTTCCCGAGTTTGGAGGTAGGGCCCTGAGTGAGGGTGTTTGGGTTCGGTTTAGGCTCAGCTCATTGGAGGGGGTCTCCAAATGTAGAGGTGGGGCCCTGGGTGGGGTGTAGGGGCGGGGCTTGGGCTCTGCACGGCAGGAGGGAGGCTCTGAGGGCAGAGGATTAGGCCCGGGAGCCCAAGAGGCTTCCTGGTGCCTAAGTGGACAGGGAAGGCACTGGCCCCGTTCCCTTCCGTTCCTTCATGTCCCCCCACCCCCCACCATCTCCCCCATGGCCACTGGACCCCTAACTGTGGGTGCGTCCCTCTGGATGTAGGAACTCCTCCCCTCCCCCTGCTACCTCTCAGGGGTGCAGGTCCCGGAGGTCTGACCTTTACTTTTGCTCCCCCTTCCCTCCCTCCCACTCCCTCAGGACCCTCGTGGCTGGAGGGGGCCTCTGTCAGCAGAGGATCAGGCCCCGGGATCTCAGCAGTTCCTAGGGGTCCAAGTAGGCAGGGGAAACCTGGCCATGCTGCCTTTTGATCCTCTGCCCTCCCAATGGTTCCCCAATTTCCCACTTCCAGTGTGGGATCCCTTCCTCTCCCCCAGCAGCCCCTCAGGGGCGCCAGTCCCACCCTGCCTCCACTTCTCCTCCCCCTTCACTCCCCCCACACCCCATGTACTACCCAGTCGCTGGGGGTTCCTCCCGTCCCCTTAGGTGTCAGTGGTCCCCCACCGGTGCCTGGTAGGTGCCCTAGTTGTGAGGAGACAGGAATTCCGCGTCCTCCTACTACGGCATCTTGACTCCCTCTTTCATCTCTTTTAAGGATCAAATATCATTAGAAAAATAAGCCATGGGCATTACATACGTGGTCTGGTGAAATTCAATATTCACAATGACAATTCAGAATATGAGCTCCTTAGGGGAAAGTTAACCCACCACTCTAACTTTGCATCGAAATATCTTAAAGTGTGCCATTGGTTTTATGAAAAGGTTTTGATCTACACTTCAAGTTTAAGTTCAAAAGAAAAGCTACATTTTAAAGTGTATTCCTTTTCTGGGTATATTTACTTTGAACTATAGCATATAGTTTTTCTCATAAATCTAACCTGCCACTATCTGTTTTTAAGACTTTGTAAACTTCAAGTGGTTATGATGTGTGAAGTTTGGATTAAACTAAAATTTTTAGAAAACACATGTTATATATTTTGATTGTTTTGAATTTTAACATGGGCCAGTCAAAAACTTGAGTGTCTCACAAAGTAATATACTGTACTCTGTTACTACAAGAAATCACAGAAAATTGCCCTCTCCCATCATGTTAACAATAGACAAATGAAGCAGCTGTTCTCATTCTTAAATGTAGTGTTTGAAAAACTTGCACAATTTAATGAAAATGTCTCTACTCATAAAACTTAAAATGCTCACACATGGAAAAAGTCATAACGTTTTGGCAAATATTGCTTTGTTAGGAATGTGAGTGAGGTATACCTGCTTCATAACTAGAATTCTATATAAATGGCATGAAACTGTGGGGAAAAGCCAACTGAAAAGAAAACTCTGACCAAGGATGAGTTAATACTCTTAAAAAATGCAGATAGTTCTTGCCCAAACATACTTTTTCTTTGACAAGGAAGAATTATAACATATACCCCTCTCCATCTCTTCTTTTTTTTTTCCCCAGGTGTAATTCTTGGATCATCATTTCTACTCAGCGTAAATGATTTTCTCCTTAAAACAAGTCTCAAAGAAAGAAGTCGGATTCTGATAGGACCATGTTGTGCTACTGCCAATCTGGAAGCTAAATGGTGTAAACACAGTGGCAATCCAGGCCCAGAACAGTCCATACCAAAAATATCCATTGATTTAAGAGGAGGTCTGCTGCAGGTCTGTTGGGATTGGCCCCATTTTTCCCATAAGTTTTAAACTAGCCTTTGTTTATTGTTTGAACTGTTTCATTAAATTTTAAATCTTGGTGTGGTGAGAAAAGGGTATTGTCAGATTGCTGTTTTACTAAACTTTTTTAACAGCTTTATTGAGATATAATTCACAAACCATACAGTTCACCTGATTAAGGAATACGATTCAGTGGTTTTTTACTATATTCACAGAGTCGTGTGGTCATCACAACAATCCATTTTAAAACATTTTCACACACCCACCTCCAAAACCCTTTATCCATTAGCATTCACTCCCCATTATCCTCCAATTCCCTCTCCAGAAATAGGCAACCACTAACTATTTTCTGTCTCTACATATTTGACTCTTCTGGACATTTCATGTAAATGGAATCATATGAAATGTGGTCTTTTGTGAATGGCTTCTTTCACTTAGCATCATGTTTTCAAGGTTCATTCATGTTTTTGCAGGTGCCACTGCTTTATTCCTTTTTATGACCAAATAATACTCCATTGTATGGATATACCTCATTTTATTTATCCATTCAGCAATTGATGGATGTTTAGATTCTTTCCACTTTTAGCTATTATGAATCATGCTGCTGTGAACATTTGTGTACAAGTTTTGTGTGGACATGTTTGGAATTGCTGAGTCAATAAACTTTTTTCTATGTGTAGACTTTTCTAATTACAAAGTAGTCAGCCTGTCTCAAGCAGTGTCATCAGCGGTAATATAAGAACCATTTCCTAATGACAGGTCATTAGCTATTATGATGTCTGATTGTTAACATGGTATATAACCTTACATTGCAACCTTTTATGCATTTGATTTGCAGCCAAGTATTGAATGTGTGAGGGTATCCAACTTATTTCTTGATATTTTCTATTTGGATAGAATTTGTGTGTGTTCTTTTTTTTTTAACATCTTTATTGGAGTATAATTGCTTTACAATGGTGTGTTAATTTCTGCTGTATAACAAAGTGAATCACCTATACATAAACATATATCCCCATATCACATCCCTCTTGCATCTCCCTCCCAAACTCCCTAACCTACCCCTCTAGGTGGGCACAAAGCACTGAGTTGATCTCCCTGTGCTATGCAGCTGCTACCCACTAACTATCTATTTTACATTTGGTAGTATATATATATGTCCATGCCACTCTCTCACTTCGTCGCAGCTTACCCTTCCCCCTCCCCATGTCCTCAAGTCCATTCTCTACATCTGCGTCTTTATTCCGGTCCTGCCCCTAGGTTTGTCAAAACCATTTTTTTTTTTAGATTCCATATATATGTGTTAGCATATGGTATTTTTGTTTCTCTTTCTGACTTACTTCACTTTGTATGACACACTCTAGGTCCAACCACTTCACTACAAATAACTCAATTTCGTTCCTTTTTATGGCTGAGTAATATTCCATTGTATATATGTGCCACATCTTCTTTATCCATTCATCTGTCGATGGACACTTAGGTTGCTTCCATGTCCTGGCTATTGTAAATAGTGCTGCAGTGAACATTGTGGTACATGACTCTTTTTGAATTATGGTTTTTGCAGGGTATATGCCCAGTAGTGGGATTGCTGGGTCGTATGGTAGTTCCATTTTTAGTTTTTTAAGGAACCTCCATACTGTTCTCCATAGTGGCTGTATCAATTTACATTCCCACCAAAAGTGCAAGAGGGTTCCCTTTTCTCCACACGCTCTCCAGCATTTATTATTTGTAGATTTTTTGATGATGGCCATTCTGACCTGTGTGAGGTGATACCTCATTGTAGTTTTGATTTGCATTTCTCTAATGATTAGTGATGTTGAGCATCTTTTCATGTGTTTGTTGGCAATCTGTATATCTTCTTTGGAGAAATGTCTATTTAGGTCTTCTGCCCATTTTTGGATTGGGTTGTTTGTTTTTTTGATATTGAGCTGCATGAGCTGCTTGTATATTTTGGAGGTTAATCCTTTGTCAGTTACTTCGTTTGCAAATATTTTCTCCCATTCTGAGGGTTGTCATTTCGTCTTGTTTATGGTTTTCATTGCTGTGCAAAAGCTTTAAGTTTCATTAGGTCCCATTTGTTTACTTTTGTTTTTATTGCGATTTCTCTAGGAGGTGGGTCAAAAAGGATCTTGCTGTGATTTATGTCAGAGTGTTCTGCCTATGTTTTCCTCTAAGAGTTTTATAGTGTCTGGCCTTACATTTAGGTCTTTAATCCATTTTGAGTTTATTTTTGTGTATGGTGTTAGGGAGTGTTCTAATTTCATTCTTTTACATGTAGCTCTCCAGTTTTCCCAGCACCACTTATTGAAGAGGCTGTCTTTTTTCCATTGTATATTATTGCCTCCTTTATCAAAAATAAGGTGACCATGTGTGTGTGGGTTTATCTCTGGGCTTTCTATCCTGTTCCATTGATCTATATTTCTGTTTTTGTGCCAGTACCATACTGTCTTGATTACTATAGCTTTGTAGTATAGTCTGAAGTCCAGGAACCTGATTCCTCCAGCTCTGTTTTTCTTTCTCAAGACTGCTTTGGCTATTCGGGGTCTTTTGTGTTACCATACAAATTGTGAATTTTTTTGTTCTAGTTCTGTGAAAAATGCCATTGGTAGTTTGTTTTTTGTTGGTTTTTTTTTCCATTTTGACTTTTAATTGTAATATTCTCCTTAATAGCCAAAGCAGATGTCACCATTAATGATGTTAGTGTTTCTCTAGGTATGAGAAGATGCAAGAATTTCGGCTCAAAAAATCTTCTCCTGAAAATATCTAACTATCTGAAGGCCTGTTCTGCCAGTTTTTCCCAGAGCAGAGACTGCCTCATTCCTGATGTCCACTCTGAACTCCTTCAGGGGGTGTTGAAGGTCAGCAGCTTCAGTGGCTCATGATTTAATCTTTGTAGAGGCAGACAGCAAGTACCAATGGCAAGTGCCAATTTCCAGTCAGCAGGGCCCCTTCATGGTCTTAAATTTGACCATGGTTTGGGGGGCATTTCATGACCATTTCATTCCATGGTGCTAGAAATGGTCATTCCCAGGCCTGGCAAAGAGTTTTCTGATAGGCTACTCAATGTGCTTTTACTGGAGGAGTACCCAAAAAATCTCTGGACCAACTGTCTTACTAGTCTGTTACAGTCCAGGAAAATATTCCATTGTTGCTTCTTCCCATATCTAGAGTTACACTGTTACCATCATTGATCTTACATGGAACCATATATCATCATTTTATGACAGGCTCAGTCACACATTTGGTAATGTAAGAAACAACAATTTTGTAAAACAGGTGAAATACAAATAACATAGCTAGCAGTATTAGAGAAGTCATAAGTAAGAATTAAGCGAGCTTCCATTAGGTGTGGCCCAGTATATCCCAGGTTGTCTGACTTAGTCTGTTCTGTACCAATCCTTATCTTTAAGGTAAATTATATATTGGCACTGTCCATAAGGCACCCCGCCCAGTTTCCTAGTGTTACTAGACTGATTATCCTTACTCTGATTTAATTGTTCCCAACATAGAGGAACCTTTTAACTTAAATTACCATGGCCTGGTGTTAACTACATAAATCTATCCCATAATTGTGGGAGGTCTTATTCCTTGACTGAAATTTTGCTTGTTGCTATGATTGAGCCTGAGTAATAAAGAAAATTTTATGGCCAGAGTCAGAGTAGGATCATTAATTGGCTAGGTGAGGGGATCCCACCTAGTAATATTAATAGTGGCCTAAATAGGACTATAATTTCTCTCTTCTAGAATAAATTTCCTAAGAGCCAACCAGTTTGAGCCTAGTAGTAGTTACCAAGGTAACCCAGAAGTACTAGACACAGGTAACTGGCCACAAACCCAACAACTGGATTGATTTTTAAAACAGCATAGGATCGTGCCCATGATAGGAAAACATTTGATTCATATGCAAGGGTCTAAGAAGTCAAGAAAACATTATAAATGATCATACGAGTCAAGTCCAGGATCTTGGGCAAGCTGTCTACTTCTGATGTCGTCTTCTTCTCATCCTGGTATGAGTGTAGTTTCTCTTTTGTTTGAGCATTGTTTTAAGGTGATTTTAAGGTCAGCCACACTCTCCATAGGCCAGTCCACTGCAAGGGCCCTTTTTGAGTGGAAATTAATCCAGCAGTCATTCCCTTCAGTTTCACTGTGCATGAGCTAGTTAAGAGTACCTGATAAGTGTCCTTCCATCCAGGTTGGAGATAGTCTTTAAATTATGCCTGTTCCAGCATGCATAATGTCCTGGTACCAGGTCCTGGGGCATCTGATCTTCATTCAAAGAGAGATTACTGAGATAAACTTCAGAAACAAACTTAGAGTGTCCTTCAATTAAACTTTACATTAATATAGCATGACAGCAAGGAACTACCTGGGAGATAAGTCTTAATAAATATAGACCCCCCATTAACAAAACCGGAATTTAATATTCACTGAAACATAATACTTTTCTCTCTAAAATTACCCTCATTTTTACCAAATATAACCAAACTAAGAGTAGTTTGTTTGCATAATAAGTCTGGTCTCAATAAACTTGGCCTGATGATTTATATAACTATGATGATATAGACTTTTTGTGTGTGTGTGTGAAATTTTTATAAGGAGTCTCATACTGAACTTTTAAAAGATCTCTCAGGACTAGGAAAGTCATACCACGGGCTTATCACACATTTTGCCTAACAGATCTAGGTGAATTTCTCACTTTTCTTTTCTTTTTTTTTTTTTTAATTTTGAATTTTATTTTATTTTTTTATACAGCAAGTTCTTATTAGTCATCAATTTTATACATATCAGTGTATACATGTCAATCCCAATCGCCCAATTCATCACACCACCCCCCCACCCCCCCACGGCTTTCCCCCCTTGGTGTCCATACGTGTGTTCTCTACATCAATGTCTCAATTTCTGCCCTGCAAACCAGTTCATCTGTACCATTTTTCTAGGTTCCACATATATGCGTTAATATACGATATTTGTTTTTCTCTTTCTGACTTACTTCACTCTGTATGACACTCTCTAGATCCATCCACATCTCAACAAATGACCCAATTTCATTCCTTTTTATGGCTGAGTAGTATTCCATTGTATATATGTACCACATCTTCTTTATCCATTCGTCTATCGATGGGCATTTAGGTTGCTTCCATGACCTGGCTATTGGAAATAGTGCTGCAATGAACATTGGGGTACATGTGTCTTTCTGAATTATGGTTTTCTCTGGGCATATGCCCAGTAGTGAGATAGCTGGATCATATGGTAATTCTATTTTTAGTTTTTTAAGGAACCTCCATACTGTTCTCCAGAGTGGCTGTATCAATTTACATTCCCACCAACAGTGCAAGAGGGTTCCCTTTTCTCCACACCCTCTCCAGCATTTGTTGTTTCTAGATTTTCTGATGATGCCCATTCCAGCTGGTGCGAGGTGATATCTCATTGTAGTTTTGGTTTGCATTTCTCTAATAATTAGTGATATTGAGCAGCTTTTCATGTGCTTCTTGGCCAACTATATGTCCTCTTTGGAGAAATGTCTATTTAGGTCTTCTGCCCATTTTTGGATTGGGTTGTTTGTTTTTTTAATATCAAGCTGCATGAGCTGTTCATATATTTTGGAGATTAATCCTTTGTCCGTTGATTCTTTTGCAAATATTTTCTCCTATTTTGAAGGTTTTCTTTTCGTCTTGTTTATGGTTTCCTTTGCTGTGCAAAAGCTTTGAAGTTTCATTAGATCCCATTTGTTTATTTTTGTTTTTATTTCCATTTCTCTAGGAGGTGGATCAAAAAAGATCTTGCTGTGATTTATGTCAAAGAGTGTTCTTCCTATGTTTTCCTCTAAGAGTTTTCTAGTGTCCAGTCTTACATTTAGGTCTCTAATATATTTTGAGTTTATTTTTGTGTATAGTGTTAGGGAGTGTTCTAATTTCATTCTTTTACATGTAGCTGTCCAGTTTTCCCGGCACCACTTATTGAAGAGACTGTCTTTTCTCCATTGTATATCCTTGCCTCCTTTGTCATAGATTAGTTGACCATAGGTGTGTGGGTTTACCTCTGGGCTTTCTATCTTGTTCCATTGATCTGTGTTTCTGTTTTTGTGCCAGTACCATATTGTATTGATTACTGTAGCTTTGTAGTATAGTCTGAAGTCAGGGGGTCTGATTCCGCCAGCTCCGTTTTTTTCCCTCATGACTGCTTTCGCTATTCGGGGTCTTTGGTGTCTCCATACAAATTTTAAGATTTTTTGTTCTAGTTCCGTAAAAAATGCCATTGGTAATTTGATAGGGATTGCATTGAATCTGTAGATTGCTTTGGGGAGTAGAGTCATTTTCACAATATTGATTCTTCCAATCCAAGAACATGGTATATCTCTCCATCTGTTGGTATCGTCTTTAATTTCTTTCATCAGTGTCTTATAGTTTTCTGCATACAGGTCTTTTGTCTCCCTAGGTAAGTTTATTCCTAGGTATTTTATTCTTTTTGTTGCAACGGTAAATGGGAGTGTTTCCTTAATTCCTCTTTCAGATTTTTCATCATTAGTGTATAGGAATGCAAGAGATTACTGTGCATTAATTTTGTATCCTGCAACTTTACCAGATTCCTTGATTAGCTCTAGTAGTTTTCTGGTGGCATCTTTAGGATTCTCTATGTATAGTATCATGTCATCTGCAAACAGTGACAGTTTTACTTCTTCTTTTCCCGTTTGTATTTCCTTTTTTCTTTTTCTTCTCTGATTGCCATGGCTAGGACTTCCAAAACTATGTTGAATAATAGTGGTGAGAGTGGACATCCTTGTCTCATTCCTTATCTTAGAGGAAATGCTTTCAGTTTTTCACCATTGAGAATGATGTTTGCTGTGGGTTTGTCGTATATGACCTTTATTATGTTGAGGTAGGTTCCCTCTATGCCCACTTTCTGGAGAGTTTTTATCATAAATGGGTGTTGAATTTTGTCAAAAGCTTTTTCTGCATCTATTGAGATGATCATATGGTTTTTCAGTTTGTTAATATGATGTGTCACATTGTTAATCAGTTTGTTAATGTGGTGTATCACATTGATTGATTTGCTTATATTGAAGAATCCATGCATCCCTGGGATAAATCCCACTTGATCATGGTGTATGATGCTATTAATGTGTTGTTGAATTCTGTTTGCTAGTATTTTGTTAAGGATTTTTGCATCTACATTCATCTGTGATATTGGTCTGTAATTTTCTTTTTTTGTAGTATCTTTGTCTGGTTTTGGTATCAAGGTGATGGTGGCCTCATAAAATGAGTTTGAGAGTGTTCCTTCCTCTGCAATTTTTTGAGAGAGTTTGAGAAGGATGGGTGTTAGCTCTTCTCTAAATGTTTGACACAATCCACCTGTGAAACCATCTGGTCCTGGACTTTTGTTTGTTGGAAGATTTTTAATCACAGTTTCAATTTCATTACTTGTGATTGGTCTGTTCATATTTTCTGTTTCTTCCTGGTTCAGTCTTGGAAGGTTATACCTTTCTAAGAATCTGTCCATTTCTTCCAGGTTGTCCATTTTATTGGCATAGAGTTGCTTGTAGTAGTCTCTTAGGATGCTTTGTATTTCTGCAGTGTCTGTTGTAACTTCTTTTTCATTTCTAATTTTATTGATTTGAGTCCTCTCCTTCTTTTTCTTGATGAGTCTGGCTAATGGTTTATCAATTTTGTTTATCTTCTCAAAGAACCAGCTTTTAGTTTTATTGATCTTTGCTATTGTTCTCTTTGTTTCTATTTCATTTATTTCTGCTCTGATCTTTATGATTTCTTTCCTTCTGCTAACTTTGGGTTTTGTTTGTTCTTCTTTCTCTAGTTCCTTTAGGTGTAAGGTTAGATTGTTTATTTGAGATTTTTCTTCTTTCTTCAGGTAGGCTTGTATAGCTATAAACTTCCCTCTTAGAACTGCTTTTGCTGCATCCCATAGGTTTTGGATCGTTGTGTTTTCATTGTCATTTGTCTCTAGGTATTTTTTGATTTCCTCTTTGATTTCTTCAGTGATCTCTTGGTTATTTAATAATGTATTGTTTAGCCTGCATGTGTTTGTGTTTTTTACATTTTTTCCCTGTAATTGATTTCTAATCTCATAGCGTTGTGGTCAGAAAAGATGCTTGATATGATTTCAATTTTCTTAAATTTACTGAGGCTTGATTTGTGACCCAAGACGTGATCTATCCTGGAGAATGTTCCGTGCGCACTTGAGAAGAAAGTGTAATCTGCTGTTTTTGGATGGAATGTCCTATAAATATCAATTAAATCTATCTGGTCTATTGTGTCATTTAAAGCTTCTGTTTCCTTATTTGTTTTCATTTTGGATGCTCTGTCTATTGTTGTAAGTGAGGTGTTAAAGTCCCTCACTATTATTGTGTTACTGTCAATTTCCTCTTTTATAGCTGTTAGCAGTGGCCTTATGTATTGAGGTGCTCCTATGTTGGGTGCATATATATTTATAGTGGTTATATCTTCTTCGTGGATTGATCCCTTGGTCATTATGTAGTGTCCTTCCTTGTCTCTTGTAACATTCATTTTAAAGTCTATTTTATCTGATATGAGTATTGCTACTCCAGCTTTCTTTTGATTTCCATTTGCATGGAATATCTTTTTCCGTCCCCTCGCTTTCAGTCTGTATGTGTCCCTAGGTCTGAAGTGGGTCTCTTTTATTAGACAGCCTATATATGGACCTTGTTTCTGTATCCATTTAACAAGTCTGTGTCTTTTGGTTGGAGCATTTAATCCATTCACGTTTAAGGTAATTATCGATATGTATGTTCCTATGACCATTTTCTTAATTGTTTTGGGTTTGTTTTTGTAGGTCCTTTTCTTCTCTTGTGTTTTCCACTTAGAGAAGTTCCTTTAGCATTTGTTGTAGAGCTGGTTTGATGGTGCTGAATTCTCTGAGCTTTTGCTTGTCTGTAAAGCTTTTGATTTCTCCATCGAATCTGAATGAGATCCTTGCGGGGTAGAGTAATCTTGGTTGTACGTTTTTCCCTTTCATCACTTTAAGTATACCATGCCACTCCCTTTTGTCTTGTCGAGTTTCTGCTGAGAAATCTGCTGTTAACCTTATGGGAGTTCCCTTGTATGTTATGTGTCGTTTTTCCCTTGATGCTTTCAATAATTTTCTTTCTCTTTAATTTTTGCCAATTTGATTACGATGTGTCTCACCATGTTTCGCCTTGCGGTTATCCTGTATGGGACTCGCTGCGCTTCCTGGACTTGGGTGGCTATTTCCTTTCCCATGTTCGGGAAGTTTTAGACTATAATCTCTTCAAAATTTTCTCTGCTCCTTCCTCTCTCTCTTCTCTTTCTGGGACCCCTATAATGCGAATGTTGTTGCATTTAATGTTGTCCCAGAAGTCTCTTAGGCTGTCTTCATTTCTTTTCATTCTTTTTTCTTTATTCTGTTCCACAGCAGCGTATTCCACCAGTCTGTCTTCAAGGTCACTTATCCGTTCTTCTGCCTCAGTTATTCTTCTATTGATTCCTTCTAGTGTTGTTTTGATTTCAGTTATTTTATTGTTCATCTCTGTTTGTTTGCTCTTAGTTCTTCTAGGTCTTTGTTAAACATTTCTTGCATCTTCTCGATCTTTGCCTCCATTCTTTTTCCGAGGTCCTGGATCATCTTCACTATCATTATTCTGAATTCTTTTACTGGAAGGTTGCCTATCTCCACTTCATTTAGTTGTTTTTCTGGGGTTTTATCTTGTTCCTTCATCTGGTACATACCCCTCTGCCTTTTCATCTTGTCTATCTTTCTGTGAATGTGGTTTTTGTTCCACAGGCTGCAGGATTGTAGTTCTTGTTTCTGCTGTCTGCCCTCTGGTGGATGAGGCTATGTAAGAGGCTTGTGCAAGTTTCCTGATGGGAGGGACTGGTGGTGGGTAGAGCTGACTGTTTCTCAGGTGGGCAGAGCTCAGTAAAACTTTAATCCACTTGTCTGCTGATGGGTGGGGCTGGATTCCCTGCCTGTTGGTTGTTTGGCCTGAGGCAACCCAACTCTGGAACCTACCTGGTCTCTTTGGTGGGGCTAATGGCAGACTCTGGGAGGCTTCACACTAAGGAGTACTTCTCAGAACTTCTGCTGCCAGTGTCCTTGTCCCCACTGTGAGCCACAGCCACCCCCCCCCCGTCTGCAGGAGACCCTCCAACACTAGCAGGTAGGTCTGGTTCAGTCTCCCCTGGGGTCACTGCTCCTTCCTCTGGGTCCCGATGCGCACACAACTTTGTGTGTGCCCTCCAAGAGTGGAGTCTCTGTTTTCCCCCAATCCTGTCAAAGTCCTGCAATCAAATCCCACTAGCCTTCAAAGTCTGATTCTCTATGAATTCCTCTTCCCATTCCCGGACCCCCAGGTTGGGAAGCCTGACGTGGGGCTCAGAACCTTCACTCCAGTGGATGGACTTCTGTGGTATAAGTGTTCTCCAGTCTGTGAGTCACCCACCCAGGAGTTATGGGATTTCATTTTCCTGTTATTGCGCCCCTCCTACTGTCTCGCTGTGGCTTCTCCTTTGTCTTTGGATGTAAGGTATCTTTTTTGTTGAGTTCCAGTGTCCTCTTGTCGATGATTGTCCAGCAGCTATTTTTGATTCTGGTGTTCTCACAAGAGGGAGTGAGAGCACGTCCTTCTACAACGCCATCTTGGTTCAGGGCTCACCATTGGTAGTTTGATAGGGATTCCATTGAATCTGTAGGTTGCTTTGTGTAGTATAGTCATTTTCACAATGTTGATTCTTCCAATTCAAGACACGGTATATCTCTCCATCTGTTTGTATCATCTTTAATTTCTTTCATCAGTGTCTTATAGTTTTCTGCATACAAGTCTTTTGTCTCCTCATGTAGGTTTATCCCTAGGTATTTTATTCTTTTTGTTGCAATGGTAAATGGGAGTGTTTCCTTAATTTCTCTTTCAGACTTTTCATCATTAGTGTATAGGAATGCAAGAGATTTCTCTGCATTAATTTTGTATCCTGCTACCTCACCGGGGTCATTATGTAGTGTCCTTCTTTGTCTCTTGTAATAGTCTTTATTTTAAAGTCTATTTTGTCTGATATGAGAATTGCTACTCCAGCTTTCCTTTGATTTCCATTTGCATAGAATGTCTTTTTCCATCCCCTCACTTTCAGTCTATATGTGTCCCTAGGTCTGAAGTGGGTCTCCTGTAGACAGCATATATATGGGTCTTGTTTTTGTATCCATTCAGCCAGTCTGTGTCTTTTGGTTGGAGCATTTAATCTATTTACATTTTAGGTAGTTATCAATATGTGTGTTCCTATTAATTTTCTTAATTGTTTTGAGTTTGTTATTGTAGGTCTTTTTCTTCTCTTGTGTTTCCTGCCTAGAGAAGTTCCTTTAGGATTTATTGTAAAGCTGGTTTGGTAGTGCTGAATTCTCTTAGCTTTTGCTTGTCTGTAAAGCTTTTAATTTCTCCATTGAATCTGAATGAGACCCTTGCTGGGTAGAGTAATCTTGTTTGTAGGTTTTTCTCTTTCATTACTTTAAATGTGTCCTGCCATTCCCTTCTGGCTTGCAGAGTTTCTGCTCAAAGATCAGCTGTTAACCTTATGGGGATTCCCTTGTATGTTATTTGTTGCTTTTCCCTTGCTGCTTTTAATATTTTTTCTTTGTATTTAATTTTTGATAGTTTGCTTAATATGTGTCTTGGCGTGTTTCTCCTTGGATTTATCCTGTATGGGACTCTCTGTTCTTCCTCGACTTGATTGACTATTTCCTTTCCCATATTAGGGAAGTTTTCAACTATAATCTGTTCAAATAGTTTCTCAGTCCCTTTCTTTTTCTCTTCTTCTCCTGGGACCCCTATAATTCGAATGTTGGTGCGTTTAATGTTGTCCCAGAGGTCTCTGAGACTGTCCTCAATTCTTTTCATTCTTTTTTCTTTATTCTGCTCTGCGGTAGTTATTTCTCGTCCTTTATCTTCCAGGTCACTTATCCGTTCTTCTGCCTCAGTTATTCTGCTATTGATTCCTTCTAGAGAATTTTTAATTTCATTTTTTGTGCTGTTCATTATTGTTTGTTTGCTCTTTAGTTCTTCTAGGTCCTTGTTAAACGTTTCTTGTATTTTCTTCATTCTATTTCCAAGATTTTGGATCATCTTTACTATCATTACTCTGAATTCTTTTTCAAGTAGGCTGCCTATTTCCTCTTCATTTGTTAGGTCTGGTGTGTTTTTACCTTGCTCCTTCATCTGCTGTGTATTTCTCTGTCTTCTCATTTTGCTTAACTTACTGTGTTTGGGGTCTCCTTTCTGCAGGCTGCAGGTTCGTAGTTCCTGTTGTTTTTGGTGTCTGTACCCAGTGGCTAAGGTTGGTTCAGTGGTTTGTGTAGGCTTCCTGGTGGAGGGGACTGGTGCCTGTGTTCTGGTGGATGAGGCTGGATCTTGTCTTTCTGGTGGGGAGGACTGTGTCCGGTGGTGTGTTTTGGAGTGTCTCTGAAGTTGCTATGATTTTAGGCAGCTTCTCTGCTAATGAGTAGGGTTGTTTTCCTATCTTGCTAGTTGTTTGGCATAGGGTGTCCAGCACTCTAGCTTGCTGGTCGTTGAGTGGAGCTGGGTCTTAGCGTTGAGATGGAGATCTCTGAGAGAGCTTTCGCTGTTTGATATTACGTGGGGCCAGGAGGTCTCTGGTGGACCAATGTCCTGAACTTGGCTCTGTCACCTCAGAGGCTCAGGCCTGACACCCAGCTGGAGCACCAAGACTCTGTCAGCCACCCTGCTCAGAAGAAAAGGGAGAAAAAAAAAAAAGAAAGAAAGAAAAAAAATAGTAAATAAATTAAAGTTATTAAAATAAAAAATAGACAGACTAGTTGGCTCCGGGGAGGCGGCGGCGGCGGGGGTGCGGCCGGGGCCGGGCCCCTGCCCGGGGCCCGGCGGCTGGGCGGACAGGAGAGCGGCGGGCGAAGTCGCGTCTGCATGTGCGGCACAGCCCCGGCATAGCCCGGGGCTGCCAGTGCCCGCCGCGCCATTGTTGGGGGAGGGGGTAAAAGAAAAAAATAATAATAATAATAATATATTATTGAAGAGAAAAATATTTTAAAGTAGTAAAAAAAAAAAAAAAAGAAAGAGAGAGAGAGCAACCAAACGAGAAGACAGATCCACCAATGATAACAAGCTCTAAAAACTGTACAAAAAAAAAAAAAAGGACAGACAGAACCCTAAGACAAATGGTAAAAGCAAAGCTATACAGACAAAGTCACACAAAGAAGCATACACATACACACTCACAAAAGGAGAAAAAGGAAAAATATATATATACATTAAAAAATTTTAAAAAGGAAGAGAGCAACCAAATCAATAAACAGATCTACCAATGGTAATAAGCTGTAAATACCAAACTAAGATAAACATAAAACCAGAAACAAATTAGATGCAGAAAACAAACCCCAAGTCTACAGTTGATCCCAAAGTCCACCGCCTCAATTTTGGGATGATTCGTTGTCTATTCAGGTATTCCATAGATGCAGGGTACATCAAGTTGATTGTGGAGATTTAATCTGCCCCTTCTGAGGCTGCTGGGAGAAATTTCCCTTTCTCTTCTTTGTTCGCACAGCTCCTGGGGTTCAGCTTTGGATTGGGCCCCGCCTCTGCATGTAGGTCGCCTGAGGGTGTCTGTTCCCCACCCAGACAGGACAGGGTTAAAGCAGCAGCTGATTAGGGGGCTCTGGCTCACTCAGGCCAGGGTGAGGGAGGAGTACGGAATGCGTGTGGAGCCTGTGGCGGCAGAGGCCGGTGTGACATTGCAACAGCCTGAGGCACGCCTTGTGTTCTCCTGGGGAAGTTGTTCCTGGATCACGGGACCCTGGCAGTGGCGGGCTGCACAGCCTCCAGGGAGGGGAGGTGTGGATAGTGACCTGTGCTCGCACAGAGGCTTTTTGGTGGCGGCAGCAGCAGCCTTAGCATTTCATGCCCGTCTCTGGCGTCCAGGCTGATAGCCACAGCTCGCGCCTACCTCTGGAGCTCATTTAGGCAGTGCTCTGAATCCCCTCCCCTCACGCACCCCAAAACATTGGTCTCTTGCCTCTTCGGCAGCTCCAGACCTTTTCCCGTACTCCCTCCCAGCTAACCATGGCGCACTAGCCCCCTTCAGGCTGTGTTCATGCAGCCGACCCCAGTCCTCTCCCAGGGATCCGACCTCCGAAGCCCGAGCCTCAGCTCCCAGCCCCCACCCGCCCTGGCGGGTGAGCAGACAAGCCTCTCGGGCTGGTGAGTGCTGCTCGGCACCGATCCTCTGTGCGGGAATCTCTCCACTTTGCCCTCTGCACCCCTGTTGCTGTGCTTTCCTCCATGGCTCCGAAGCTTCCCCCACCACCCCCCATCTCCGCCAGTGAAGAGGCCTCCTAGTGTGTGGGAACTTTTCCTCCTTCACAGCTCCCTTCCAGCGGTGCAGGTCCCGTCCCTATTCGTTTGTCTCTGTTTTTTTCTTTTTTTTTTTTGCCCTACCCAGGTACGTGGGGAGTTTCTTGCCTTGTGGGAAGTCTGAGTTCTTCTGCCAGCGTTCAGGAGGTGTTCTGTAGTTGTTCCACATGTACATGTATTTCTGATGTATTTGTGGGGAGGAATGTGATCTCCACGTCTTACTCTTCTGCCATCTTGAAGCTGTCCTGAATGTGTTCTTTATATGACTTGGTGTTCCCCAAATTTGACACAAATCTAAAAAGCTTGAGGAATTCAGAGTTATAGAAAATGGAAATTACTAATTTGTTAATAGTGGAGGCATATTAAATATGAATTTCTTGTCTTCATCTAAAAGTTGTCTTGCCTCACCTTTTTCACCAGTTTTCTTAGTGACACAGAGGTAGATGTGGGGAGCCCAGTAACTTATTGCTTTACATTGATTGGTTTGGAGATTTTCAGTATCTGTTATAAATTTTCATAGATTTACTCAGCATGTGATTTCGTGTTGTTTTATCAAGAATAGTAATTGTATTACCATTTTTCCAAGACAGCAAAGTAACTCCACATTAAAAACAACAATAAGAGCAAAAACAAAGTATATCATCTCTACATTATAAACTCTCTTGACATTTTAAAACCTGGAGCACAGTGTTTGACTCCCCAACTTGACTTTTCACCTATCTCTGTTTTTCAGGATTCAATAAAAATAGGATTCATGAGAAAAAAATAGACTTAGTATCATACCTCTTACCTTTATTTCTGAGATGCCTTAATTCCAGAGAGTAGGACTTAAACTGAGGGTTTAAAACTTACCCACAAAGCATAGGCTTATTCTTTTCTACCTCTGTATATTCTTTTCTTCTTTTCCATATTAGCTGGTTCGCTTAGAAATTATGGTTGTATTGCCTTTATTCAGTATATTCAGAGAAATTTAATATTATTGAAAATTTATGTCCTCTGACATTAATCATTATTACCCACTGGTCATACTTCCATTATAGACTAATACTCTTCACATGCAGAAAAAGGGAACTTGATCCTCTCTGTTAGATGTAACACCAAGAGTTTGTTCTGAAACTGTACCATAGCTCCTGTTTAGTTGGTTCTCAAGGGCTGTGAAATACTGTTTGTTGGCACTTTCTCACTAAACACTAAAGTTAGGAGCCTTTTAAGTTCAGGTTCATTGAGCATCTTCCTTCTTTTTTTTTCTGAAGAGTGAAAGTGCAAAGAAAGGAGCCCTATAATCAAAATGTGTTCATGTAATCTCATGACAAAATGTAGAAGCTGTTCTACAATATTATTAACATTTTGGCCTAGAAGGATCTTCATTGCCTTCTCTCAGACTGTAATGGATGTTCTTTTCCCTCTTAGCTAAGTTAATTCATAAACATTACCTCACATCAACATAATTTCATTATCAATTCAGCATTTAAAATTGATTGCTATCCACACAATATATGATATACTTGATTTTTCTTGTTTTTATGTATTTACCCAAGAATAGAATTTCATCCCATAGGTCAATTGCTTCTTAAAAATTATAGTTTAATTATTATCAATAGTTAAATTAAGTGTAATTACAGTCTTGAAGTAATTCAAATATGATTGTACCTAATTATCCTCATGAAGTGTTTGTGTTAAAGCCAGTAAAATTTTTCATATGATTTTAAAGGTTTTCTGGGGTCAAGAACATTTGAATTGCTTAGTTCTTCTACATGAATTACTCAATGGATACCTTAAAGAGGAGGGAAATTTTGAAGTGCAAGTTTCTGAAACAGTGCCGCAAATTCCATCTCCTATGGAAAAAAATCAGATATTTAAAAGTGAACAAAGTTCGGATGACCTACGGACAGGTCTGTTTCAATATATACGGGATGCTGGTAAGTAGCGATAGCTTCAGTGTGATTGTGTGTGTGTTTGTTTATTTTACCTTCACATTCAGTAAATGATAACACATCAAGATCACTTGAAAAGTAAGTCAATACCTGCAGTACAAAAATAGTACATTGCCATTCAGTCTCTCTTAAGGGAAAATTCTTGATTTGTTCCTGTCTTAAACCATGTAAACATGATCAACCAGCTTCTTTATATTCTTTTCTTTTATACTCATAATTTTTTCTTGTGTAATAAACCAACATGTTCCCCTTCGAAAGGATACAATCAATTATACTTTCGTTTAACAGAACCTTTGAAAATGCCTGGTGTCTATGAAGTCTTGTTTTACAATGAAACCGAAGATAACCCAGGAATGATGTTATGGAGATATCCAGAACCTAGAGTGCTCACCCTTGTACACATAACTCCTGTGCCCTTCAACACCACAGAGGATCCAGATATTAGCACAGCAGACCTTGGTGATATGCTACAGGTATGGAATGACTCTTCATTTCAAAATGAAAAACAGTGTGGGAAAGTGCTAATTTGATCATAGGAAAAATGTTGGGAGCGTACCTCTCTTTTCCGTCAGTTGTATCAGAGAGAAATACACATGTATGTGCACATACAAACACATACGTATGTACACACACACACACACACACACACACACACACACACACGACACACATATACTAGAAATTGTATAATAAGAGAATAATGTCATTCAGATTCATGGTACATGGCAATCCTGAGAGTTCTTAATTCTACTCTTCAATCTGTTATAGGTAGCTTACATAGTCTCCAGCTAGTAATGGGACAAACGGGTGTCATTGAGCTCACCACACATTTTCTGAGGACCTACCATGTGCTCACACTCTTCAGAATTTTTAGAACTGTTCTATGAAATGAGGTATGTCCCCATAAGGCCAGAAAGGATGACTTAATTTTCATTTCATTTCCTGAGCTGAAAATGGTCTTGGGCCTTGTGGTAGGCTGATAGGAAAACCATCTAACCAGTGATCATATTCTGTATGATTCTGTGGAAAGTTTGTTGCTTGTCATTTCCCTGAGTGTGGATATCACTATATTATTATTCTACTTATTAATATTCTACAGATCTGAATTTCTCCTAAAATTTGTTTTTCTCTTAGTTGTCCACCTATTACTAGATCACATAACCATCCCCTCGAAGTCATTCCTGATTGCTCTTTTTCCCTAACTGCTCACATCTAATTCATCAACAAGTCGTGTCAGCTCTACCTCCAAACATGTCCCTATTCCATCTACTTCTTTCTGTTTCTACTGGTACAACTTGAGTTCAAGCTACCATCTTCTGTTCCCTACTACAGTAGCTTCCTAATTGGTGTCTCTGATTCCATCCTTGACTCCTTGTAGTGCATTTTCCAAACAACACCTAGAGTGATCTTTTGAAAATGTAGGTTAGGTTACATCACTCCCCTAACTTAAAACCTGATGGTGGCTCCCTTTAAAACTAACAGAATTCTGTATCTTACTATGGCCTGTAAGGACCTCTGATCTCTACACTGCCTACCTCTCTTGTATGTCTTGATCACTAATCTCCAGCCCCTGGTATAGAAATATGAGCCAGTTTTTTTAATGACTGCTCTATACTTAACAACTCAGAATAATAATACAAATCAGAGGAGACCACAGTACATATTAACATTGGTATTATTATATGATTATTTAATTCTTGTTTAAATTCCTGGTTATAATATAATCAGATGTTCACCTTCTGAATTGATAACATTGAAATGTGTCATCATTTTGTCAAGTGAACTAGAGTATGCAGAACTATCCAGTTTCCCAAGATGTCAACAGTATCTACTTTCATTTTTTTTTTTTTCTTGTGATGAGAACTTTTAAGATCTACCCTCTTAGCAACTCTGCTTTGATTCTTAAATCCTCACATTTGCTTCCCCTTCTGTCAAGGTCATATTCATGATTATCTTCTCTCCCAGTATTCTTGGATTATTTTTGCTAAATAAAATGACATTGTCTTTGAATCCTACTGTCTTGTTAGACTTGCCTAAATGTAGAACATCTGTAGTATTTTCAGTCAAAATGAAAATACTCATATATCAAAGTTTCAGCATCATGTAAGGGCTTCTTTATAACTGATTTTGGGATTCAGATTTATAGTTAAATGTTAATTAACATAAGCCTGATAACTATTGGTTGGTAGTATTATGCCAGTTGTATTAAACAGAGCATTTAAGATAGTAAGTACATTCACTAGTGACATGTTCTTCATCTTCTCACTGCCACTGGAGAGGCAGGAGAGCTTAGTGGTTAAGAGAATGAACTATAGCCAGAATGCCTGGGTTCAAATTCTGGCTCTGCCATTTGCAGACTGAGTCACCATAGATAAGTAACTTAATCTCTCAGCCTCAGGTTTTCTGTTTTGATTTTCTTTCATCAGTAAAATGAGGCCACTAATAATGTAATGCTTATAGGAATTAATATTTGTAAGACACATAGAACAATGCCTGGCACATGGTAAGTGCTATGTAAGTATGAGTACTACCAGTACTATTACAGTGATTATCGTCAAAAGTCTTTGCATTGGGCTTCCCTGGTGGTGCAGTGGTTGAGAATATGCCTGCCGATGCAGGGGACACGGGTTCGAGCCCTGGTCTGGGAGGATCCCACATGCCGCGGAGCGGCTGGGCCCATGAGCTACAACTACTGAGCCTGCGCGTCTGGAGCCTGTGCTCCGCAACAAGAGAGGCCGCGATAGTGAGAGGCCCACGCACCGTGATGAAGAGTGGCCCCCACTTGCCACGACTGGAGAAAGCCCTCGCACAGAAACGAAGACCCAACGCAGCTAAAAATAAATTAATTAATTAAAGAAAAAAAAATCCTTTAAAAAAAAAAAAGTCTTTGCATCAAGCAGAAGCACAGACTAGATCAGAGAGAGCTGGGGTCTAATGACTCTACAGACCAGCTGGAGTAGTCTGGGAGATCTGGGATAGTCCGAGGCACCTATACAGTAGACTTGGCACATAAGCACTGCGTGAAGGAAGCCTGGCAGGTTTCAACAAGCAAAGAGCTGGTATCAGAGAGGTCCTGCTACATTTCATATCTTGTTGGAGAGGGAGGAGCTGATACATGGCAGAGTTCAAAGACAAGGATGCTGGCCTAAGAAGCAAGACAGGGTTGTACCTACTGTAAGCTGAAGGGGAAACCTTGATCCCATTGGTAAGAAAGGACACCCAGAATTGACAGCTGGGATGGAAGAACAGAGCAGGACTGGCAGAAAGTTGCCATGCTACTGAGCTCCCAGCCTAACCTTATATTCCCCCGGCTAGGAGCAGAATTTGGCCCAGGGGTTGGGGTGACCTCATCTGTAGAAATAGGACAGCTTTTTCCTTGAGTGCTTGCAGTGCCCGACCCTGAGCATACTCCTGGGGACTCAGAGACAGATAAGACACTGTCCACTCATCAGAAGCTCTCTGTCTAGCAGGCAAGTTTCTCTGGTTGTTTGGGGTAGAAGAATTTCCCTATTTTCAGCATTCAAGCATTCAGACATTCAACCTTTCTGTTGTCAGAATCATTTTCCTGCTCTATGTGATTATCTCTAGGTCTGTACTGGAGGCACCGCTAAAATATTGAACTACCAATCCTGAATAGCAGGGAACTTATGAAAAGAAAACCCTTCATCAACATGGTATAGTGTAGATAATGTAGACATTAAAGTCTCAACTGCTGACTCCTGTTCCCCTCCCCCTTTGTATTTTACTAACTCAGTGACCTTAGGCAAACTGCTGATCTCTTGGAGCCTTAATTTCCTCAGCTGAACACGGGAGTTAATGCTATTTACCTTGCAGAGTTGTCAGGAGATTTAAGTGAAATATTATCGCTAAAACAAATAAGTGCCTTACACATAGTGAGCTCTTAATAAATGTTAATTTCCTTCCCTCCACTTCTTCACAAGCAAATGCCTGGACCACTAAAAAGCCTCCTAAGTGAAATTCTAGCCTTCAATCTCTTCTCCTTCCAACCTATCCTACTAAGTTCTTAAAGGAACAGGTGGATTGTGTCATTCCCTGAGAAAAACCTTCAGTGGTCCTATCACTGCTAGACTGACCTTGAGGGCCCTGCAGAACCTCCCGACCCAGCTTTGCCTTTCCTTCCCTTCCGCATGATCTATGCTGTAATCAAACTGGCCTATTCAGCATTCCCGAGCCTGTGGTCTCCCACATCCGTACCACTCCCTCTTCATTTGAGTCTCTCCCTTTTCTGCTGAAATCCTATCCACACATCCAAACAGCTCCAGTGCCATCTATTCCATGAAGCCTTTTCTGGACACCATCTCCAAACATGATACTGCCTTTCTCTGAAGTTCTGTAACACTTCATGGCACCACTTTTATGCTATTTCTCACCTATTCCTCACATTTTAATTATCCATATCTTGTCTCCCTCCTAGACTGTAGGTTTCCAAAGGAAATGATCACATCTAACTTTCATTATGTTCCGTATAGTATCCACTGCAGTGGAGATGCTCAGTATATTGAATGGATCAATGAGTACATGGATGTCTGTGTTCCTGTTCTGTATAATTCAAAAGCATTACATTGTTTGTCATTATTTTATGGTGCTATTGACTGCATTTGGTTTTACAGACTGAATTATGGCAGGATGCACTGTGTTATGCTTCAGTGGCATTACCTACTATAAACACGCAGTCTAATATCATTACTATACACAGGCTCTTGGTGAGATCATTGACTCTTCTGCCAAGGCCACTGCCCCCTAGGCAGAGGCTCGTCCTTAAATACAAAAACAAGTTCATCTCCTTGGTTTTAGTCCTAAAAACAGAATCAAGCTTGGATTAATTTTTTCCTTCAGGACCATTTAGTTCATAAGAAACTGACCTTATAGAGTTCACTTGTATAGAACCCTTAAATATATCTGTTTGTATCTCTTTCCATAGTTAATATTGGGATTTATAAACAGGCTCCACAAATGACTTTATGGACCTTATGGAATTTATTTTGCGATTGTACTGAAAAATATGGAAAACATGTCTATACTATTAAAGTAGCCATAGGTTCAGAATAAAGACCCTGAAATTAATGTTCACAGAAAACCAAAGGCGCTTATTTTGTGGTCAGTTTTATCACATTAAATTTTAAGTGTTAATAGTATATTTAGATGTCAATAAAATTAGGATCTGTAAGGTAGAGTAATACCATCAACCTAGAAGGAATGTTGTGCTATTTAAATGAGCTGAAATGTAAGAAATTTCTGGCACTGTGTCTGGCACATACTGTAAGTTTTCCTCTCTCCTCATCCTCTTGTGTACACTGCCTACTGAGGATTCCATTTTGGAAATACCCGTGTTCTCAGATTGTAAATTTTTAATTCATCCTTTATAGTGGAATTGGTGATTTAGATTTTAATTCTCACACAGATCTGTCACGGTTGGTGCTTGTTCTTGTTCTCTCAATACTGTATTATTCTTGTTTTTATATTTATTTTCATTTATGTATTGTACTAAATTTTTAGATATCTTCGTTAGGTATGTGACAGTAGCCCATACTAAATAGCATCTTTCCCCAAGGATCTCAAGAGTGTAAAGCTTGAACATTACAATTCAAGATAAACACTAAATGTTGGGTTGGGATCACTGAAGCAATTTAAACAGATGTGAAGTAAAGTTAAAGGAGTGAAATGAAGGATAACATACTGTATGGATTAAAAGGAAAGATACAGGAGCTAAAGTCAGGAATTTCTCTAATGCAAGAAATATCTAGGGTGTACGTAAGATTACTGGTGTTAAAGTCAAATAAAAGGGAAAGAGAATGTTTAAGTAATTTAGGGAAAAATTAACACATGTTAGAAAAATTAAACAGGATATTTAAATTCAGATCTACACCTTCAGAAAATGTGAATATAGTTAACAAATGAGAAGATAAACATATATCTGTTATTTTTATTTCCACTTCATAGCATTTATCATCAACAAATAATTGTTGAATATCTTCCCAATATCAATATAGGATACTACAATGTATAGACAGTGAAGATATAAAGAGATAGAAGATCTGTCCCTACTCTTGTAAGGTTTATAATCTAATTGAAAAGAGAGGACATAATTGCATATGTAAACTCAGAAGATAGAATAGTTGAATATATATTAGGATAGACCCATTATATAGAAGGAATCATGTAATTTGGGGAATTCTGACATCTGAAGAGTAAATTGAATTAATTGGCAAAAAAAGAATGAATTTGTTACTAAAGCTCTATAATTTCATAGCACTTTCTCAGTTAAAAAGGCATTTTCAAGCTTCAGAATTAGGTGCAGAACTCTTATATGACTAGAGTCCTTAAAAGATATCTTCTCAAGGATAACAGGAAGAAAAAGACAAAAGAAAGCTGTGTCATTTGTTTATTTCTGGTGGAGAAAGAGAATGGTAAGCCAAAGAAATCAATGCACTCATGCCCAATTCGTTTTTGTTTATCCAGTTTAAAAGTCATGGAAATTAGTTTTTAAAGTAACACTAATATGACTATAAAAATCAAAGTGAAACCACATTGGAAGACAACAACAAAAAACATATACTTGGAAGCCAAGGAGAATCTAAATGGTTGAGATCTGTGTTATTTTTGCTCCAAAGTGTTATGATCATCTTTGTGTTTGATACCCAACACTGTGCTAAGTGCTTTGCATACATAACCTCATTAAATCTCCTTTTATTCTGAGGGGTGGGCATTATCCCCATTTTATAAGTGGGGAAACTTATAAAGAGAAATTAACTGTTCTTGAAGCATAAGAAGTGGGAGAGCCAGAATTTCATCTCAGGTCTTTCTGACTCCAAAACTTACGTTCTTTACCTTATTTGTAAAACAATGGAATTGTTTTGACATGTCTACAAATGGGACACATCTACAATACATTTGTAGATGTATTGTAGATGTATTGTCACATTTAAGTGACAGTGAGGGACTCTGTTGAGAAATGTGGAAAGAAGGAAAATAAAATTATTCCTTTGCTTCAAACTGTTAAATCATGAAATAATGAATCAGACCAAAGATATGCAAAATAACCTTAAATAAATAAAAGGACCCCCAGAAACAAGATGGTTTGGGTATAAAGATATCTAAAAAAAGAATGTTTCCTTCAGAAGGAGAACTGGTCAGCTCTAGAGGCCTAGGATGGTCATGGAAGCATTTGTTGGAAGAAGCCCTCCTGGCAGCATTCAAAGAAATGGTGCCTAAATGTCTGGTTCACCTGGTAGCTAAATCCCCTTTATGAAGATGAATGTAGCAGCTGTCAAATCTCTGTGTCTAACATTCAAGTCATCTAACCCCCCAAACAACCTTCTAATAGTTTGACTCCTGATACAATCTGTCTACAGAGAGTTTCATACACTTCTCAGGCCAGCATCAGTATCCAGGCTGCTTGGCAGTGATACATCTTATGGTAAATTAATAACTTGGCATCTGGTTTATATATCAGTCTCTAGTGAACTTTGTTACATGACTCAGCATTCCTAAATCTAGCCAGTGCTAGGACACCATGGAAATTTCTTGAGACTGGAAGACCAATGGCCAGATCTTAAATCATGGTGAATCCATCATGCTAAGTACCCTCTTGCGGCTACCTGCCTTCCCAGCATGCTGACCTCTCCCAAATGATGGCTCTATTGTGCAGTATGTCACAAACCTTTCCAAACAAAATCCCACTCTTACTACCTTGAAGAGTTGGGAGGAGTAAAGATAATGTATATAAAGCATCTGGCATAGTGTCATGCATAGTTAAAGTCTCAGTAAATTATTATTACAGCACTCTGTAACTGCTGTCATTATCATCATATCATCATCCTCATCGTCATCCTCTCAATTGATCAAAGAACCTCGATCCCACTGTGTTAAACCAAGAAAGCCCTGTTTTCTTAGAAAGACACTTTTTGTGTTTGTAGTCTGTTAATGTCATAATAATTGTTGAGAATGACGGCTCTGCATGTGATTAATGGAGTGCTTTCACTGATGTGAATGGCTGCTAGACGAGACACCACCTTCCCACATGGTCATGGTCAGTGCCTCCGAGGTAGTGTGTCAGCTACAGTCCTCTAGGTTGCAGGTAGCAGAAACCCCACTGAAGCTGGCGTAGCAAAGAATAGAGGAGAGAGCTAGTATCAAGATACAGTGGGGAAAACAAATACCATATGCTAACACATATATATGGAATTTTAAAAAGGAGTACTGATGAAGCTAATGGCAGGGCAGGAAAAAAGACGCAGACATAGAGAATGGACTTGAGG
The DNA here is from genome assembly GCF_009873245.2 of Balaenoptera musculus. Taxonomy (NCBI): domain Eukaryota; kingdom Metazoa; phylum Chordata; class Mammalia; order Artiodactyla; family Balaenopteridae; genus Balaenoptera; species Balaenoptera musculus. Next base: position 37,077,017 of record NC_045801.1, on the reverse strand, counting down.
GCCCGAAGGGGAAGGGGAACTTGGGGTGAAGTGAGAGAGTGGCATGGACATATATACACTACCAGATGTAAAATGGATGGCTAGTGGGAAGCAGCCGCATAGCACAGGGAGATCAGCTCGGTGCTTTGTGACCACCTAGAGGGGTGGGAGGGAGGGTGGGAGGGAGGCTCAAGAGGGAGGAGATATGGGGATATATGTATATGTATAGCTGATTCACTTGGTTGTAAAGCAGAAACTAACACAACATTGTAAAGCATTTATACTCCAATAAAGATGTGAGGAAAAAAAAAAAAAAAGATACAGTGGTGAGTCCTAGAGGCCAAGGGCAAAATGCAGCTGGGCCTTTAGTAAAGGATAGGGCCAGGAGTGGAAGACAGGAATCCAGGGGAGTATTTACCCACCCTTACTTTTCTCTGCATCTTTCCCCATATTTGCCTTATTCTTCCTTTTCAACAGACTAGCTTCTTTTTTCCCCTGCTTCTCAGACCACTGGTAGTCCCCAGCAACTCCCAGAGCTCCCAGAGTCACATTTACAAGTCCAACCTCTGGTCCCGTTCCACATTCCTGACTGACCTAGTTTGCTGTCAGGTGCTCTTGGCCCATTTAGCTAAGGCCATGGGGTGGAATCACATTCACCAGCATGACTGTGAATTAAGGGTCATTTGTGAGCTTTGCAGATACCCGCGAAGGGATTCATCCTGTATCATGTCTCTTAGCACTCTTGTTTGCCACCCTGGCTAACCTGGCCAAACTCATGGTCAGTACTGGCCTCATGCAGTCAGCTGCTTCTTTCCTGTCTGACCAACTCTGAAGATCTTCACAGTGTATTCTACCCTTCCAAGAGGGAAGCCTTTTATATATGGTCTGTGGTTTCAGAGAAGAGTCGCCACTGACAGGAGGGTCTCTAAAAAGACTGCCTCACTAAAAGAAATTTACTCCTTTTTTGCTGTGGTTTTTCCAGCTTTCTCTTTTGCAAATATCTGTCAAAGCTGTTTCTCTCTGCACATCACAGGCTGTCTGCATCTAGAGATAAACCTCACATCACTTTTTTAAATCTTCTCATTGTCCTCCCCAGGCATCTTCTCAAAATACAGATTAGGCAAGTTTCAATGTCTTACAGATACATATGAGATATTTTCTTTTCCCCAAGTATCTTTCTTGGTCAGTGCTTCCTTTTTAATGCAGTGACTATGTAACACATTAGCAATGCCACAGATTCTATAAATACTCTCTTGGTTCTAATGATATATGAGAGCTTTATACATAAAATAATTTTCTGTTTTTGAAACTGAGTTTACAGTGTGATGCCTAATGTCCGTAGCTTAGTGATTTAATTGTTTGGTTTTCTAATAACATTTTATCTTACATACTTATCCACAGACTGAACTGAAGCTTCATTAAACCTTATAGTTGTGTGGATTTCATTCTTTTTTCGTAATTATGTGCAAAAATGTTCCAAGTCAGAGAGTAATACTCAGTATTACCCAATAAATTAAAAACTAGACTTTTGCTGCTTTAAACTTGACATTACAAGCTTCCTGTGATTCTAAAGCACATGGACCTGATAGGTAAAGGTTATGATATTAGTACATGGTGACACTACAGAAAAAGAAACCTTCAGAGAACTACTTGCAATCAAATATGATTTGCCTCTTCCATGCACAACTTAAAAAGAATAAAAGGAAGAGTTCTTGGGTGTTTCTTTTCAGCTGTGTTGGGCGGTTCACTTATAGCTGCACATATGTTCCCAGAATCCTGAGCCTTTTTATTTTATAAGCACCTCCTGCCCACTGGCAGCTGTACTAATGTGTCCCAGAAGGCTTTGCTCCTATCCATCATCTTTAGGAGTGGTGCTTAAAGCCAGATATGAAATTCATTGTTGCTGAAATGCAGAAAAGAAAAAGAAGTCTTGCGGGCTTTGAGGAAGTAAGAGGCAGAGCCCGACTCTTAGGAAATAAAGGAAAGAAAAAGTCCTGTGTACCCACTGGACACAATAATAAATGGTTTTGAATGATGGGTAACAGTGCTGGATTGACTACTAAGTGTTTTGCATCCAGATGCCATTGCCTCCTTTTTTGGACAATGAAGGGGAACCTAAAATAGAGTATTCCCTGGATACGCTTTTAATTATTCTGTCTTCAAAGTGTTGTAAAAGTATTTTTTAAAAAGGATCTAGGAATATATTAAAAAGAGCTCCGCCTGAGAATTTTGAGGTTAATTCAGTAAATACTGATAAAAGGACCTGCGCTAGGGCCATAAGACATACAGAGGAGGAGAGGGTTCTAGTTCTGCTCTCAAGGCACCTATCGTCTTTTTTTTTTTAACATCTTTATTGGAGTATAATTGCTTTACAATGGTGTGTTAGTTGCTGATGTATGACAAAGTGAATCAGCTATACATATACATATATCCCCATATCCCCTCCCTCTTGCGTCTCCCTCCCGCCCTCCCTATCCCACCCCTCTAGGTGGTCACAAAGCACCGAGCTGATCTCCCTGTGCTATGTGGCTGCTTCCCACTAGCTATCTGTTTCACATTTGGTAGTGTATATATGTCCATGCCACTCTCTCACTTCGTCCCAGCTTCCCCTTCCCCTCCCCATGTTCTCAAGTCCATTCTCTAGTCTGCGTCTTTATTCCTGTCCTGCCCCTAGGTTCTTCAGAACCCTTTTTTTTTTTTTTTTTAGATTCCATATATATGTGTTAGCATACAGTATTTGTTTTTCTCTTTCTGACTTACTTCACTCTGTATGACAGACTCTAGGTCCATCCACCTCACTACAAATAACTCAATTTCACTTCTTTTTAGGGCTGAGTAATATTCTATTGTATCTATGGAGGCACCTATAGTCTTTTAGGAGGAATAACAATTACACAAAATAAGGCAAGGCAGAACTGCGAAGTGATATAGGAGACACATAACGAACATGCCTTTTAATCAAGGAGAGTTTACATCTGACTGAAAACATTAGCAAAAGGCTTCACGGAGGAGATGGCAATTGAGAGGATCCTTGAAGGCCGAATAGGACTTCAACATACAAAATGAGGGGAAAGGGCATATGATGAAAAAATCAGTCTGAACAAAATTTCAGAATTGAATAAGAGAAGACAGAACTTATGCTTGGGAGGTGGCAAATAAACTGGTTTGACCAGCACAGATTATACAAGTAAGGGGTTAGTGGATAAGTGATAAGCTGCAGACCTAGGTTTTTAGTATGACCATTCCATGGAGGGAAAGAAGGTAACACATTCCAAACTTGTCCTTTTACATGTCATGTCTCTTCTATCTTCTCTGTAACCCTGTGCACTTGGTACTGTTATCTCTACTTTAGAGCTAAGGTTACTTAGGTTCTGAGAAGTTACATAATCTTTCCAAGATCATAAAGCAAGTAAGGAGGTAAAACCGAGACTCAAGTCTAGGTTTTTATGAATCCACAAGTTTTTCTTCTGTGTTGTACTACCTTGACTACTTTTTAGAGTATGGAGTTTGTATTTCATTTGATGGGCATTAGAGAACCATTGGCAGTCCAGGACTTGAGGTAAATTAATCTGATAGTCTGGTAGAGAGTGGAATGGAGTAAGAAGAGACCAAAATTGAGAAGACCTGGGAATTCCCTGCCAGTCCAGTGGTTAGGACTTAGTGCTTTCAATGCCAGGGCGCGGGTTCAATCCCTGGTCGGGGAACTAAGATCCCACAAGACGCATGGTATGGCCAAAAAAAATAATAAATTAATTTTTTTTTAAAAATGAGAAGACCTGTCAGGGGTCTCAGAGAAGAGATGACAAAGGCTGTAAACTGGGGGTGGGAGTGGGGTAGGTGAGGAGTGGGGAGGTAGTAACTGGTGTGGAGAAAAATAAATGAATGCAGGAGACATTGTAGAGAAATAATCTATGTTCTTGACAACTAATATGGTAATTTAATGAGAGGGAGTAAGAGAAATCATAGATGACAGCTAGATTTAAGCTCCATAGGAAATATGGTAAGACTATTTACAAAATTTTGGAAATAAGAGGGGCGCCTCTCATGCTGGGCACTATCACCCTGCTCCTAACTGTGCAGATTATATCTCCTCCTGAAGTCAACTGCAGAAGTGAGTGTGTTCTCCCCTAACTACAGGTAAGAAAGCTGAGGGTCTGAAAAGTTAAATGACTTGCCGTGGGCCTCTTCTCCCTGAGAAGTGCATGAATGCACACAAGATTTAACATACAATTTCAAGAAGTTTATAGACGCCTGTAAGCTGTATATGAATCTTTGATGAAGAATCCCAACAAGAAATACTGCCAGAGCTACTGGAGCTCTGTGTCCATTAGGATTAAGTTCAGATGTGAGTGATAGAAAAGACAAAATAACAGCAGCTTAGGCAAAACAAGCTTCTTTTTCTATCATACATGAGAATAATCTGAAGGTAGGTGGTCTAGGGTTGTAAGTGTCTCTACGAAGTCATGAGGGCCCAGGTGTCTTCTTGCTTCCTGCTGCTCTGCTGTTCCCAGCACTTGCTTCTCCTTCATGGTCCAAGATGGCTGCACATGCTTCAAGCATCTTGTCCCCAGTCCAGCCGGAGGAAGAGGAAGGAACCAAAAAAGAGCAGAAAAGGATGTTTCTTGGAACCCACACCCTGCACACTGTGCTGCCAACATCCCAGAGTCCAGAATTGTATCACGTGGCTGCTCCTAGTTAAAGGGGAAATTGGGACTCATTTGCTAAGGAAGAAGGGAAGGAGAGGTCTCGGGAGACAACCGGAAGTCCCTGCTGGCATCACAGCTGTAACTCTTGGGGATCCAGGTCCACACTGTCTGCTGTGCTAGCCAGCCCTGTGACCTGCTTCTGCTTCTGGCCTGCTTGTGAAATTGATTCATCACTTAGTCTATGGTGCAGTAAGAGAACTCACTTTCTACTTCATTAGTGAATAATCTGCTGAAGCAGAATTTGTGGAGAAAACTTAAAAAGCAAATGAGATTTTTGAAATAAAAATAAATAAATAAATAGTTTGAAATGCTAGCATTCCTTGGGCTTCAAAAAAGTAAGAGGTGGAGAAGGAATCTGTCAATAAGACGTGCTTTTAAAGTAAATGGAAAACATTTGCAAATTGGAAGAATACTGAAGTCATTTTTGTCCTGTCACTTTATTTGGTGGTAGAAATTTTATTAGCCTATTTCTCTTTTCCTATTAAATACTCTTATATTTAGAAAGGAGGGAGGGGAAGCTTTTTTTTTTTCCTGGAAATGAAGAACTATGCCTAGCAATCAGCATGTTTGATGTTTTGCTCAGTATTAAAAAATGTTCACGCTATAAAAATAAAAAAAAAGAAAGGACAGTAAATATGAACTGATGGCCTATGATCATCTTTTTATGAATTATTCTCCCCAAATAGAAGTATTTCCCCCAATGAGAGTCACAGTAAAAACCATTATTTAAAAAGTATGACTCGTTTCCTGAAAGCTACAATACCTTGTTGAGAAAGTAACAAACAGAAAGAGAAAAGTGAAGTACAGAGAGGCAGTATAGCCTAGTTGTTAAGAGCAGAGATTCTGGGAATTCCCTGACGGTCCAGTGGTCCACTGGTCATTGGGGAACTAAGATCCCATAAGCCGAGTAGCCAAAAAAAAAAGAGCAAAGATTCTGGAACTAAAGTGTCTGGGTCCAGATCCAGGGTCCACTGGGTGATCTTGGGCAAAATACTTAAGTTCTCTGTACTTTAGCTTCCTTATCTGTAAATTAAGCATCGTAATTTGAGTTGTTGGGAGGAATAAATGATTGCTAGATGTGAAAAGCACTTAGAACATTGTCTTGCACATAGTTAATGCTTTATAAATGTTAGCAAGTATTACTTTCCTCTAAGGGCTTACTGTCTCCAGGTGCCAATTTGTCTCTTATTCTGTCCTAGATTTTGAATGTAGGGGAAAAACTGAGTTTTGATTACAAACTAAAAATTCTTTATCCTTTTACCCATTCTGCTCATAAAGACATTGGTCTGAAAAATTCATTTCTTTCATATCTTTTCAAGCATGTATGGCCTTCCAATTTTCTTATTCGACTCCTAGTTAGGAAAAAAAAAAAATCAAACTTGAGAACCTTACCTTATTTTGTAGCAACATTTTAAATGCTATATCAAAGTTAAGAATCTTGATTCTCTTATACTAGTAACACTTTTTTAGCAGCTTTTTTGAGATACAATTCACATACCATACAATTCACGCATTTAAAGGGTACAATTCAGTAGTTCTTAGTATATTCATGGAGTTGTACAATTATCCCCACAGTCAATTTCGGAACATTTTCATTGTCTCAAAAAAGAAATCTAGTGCCCTTCAGCTATCACTCTCCCGTCTCCCCCTCTCCCAGCCTTTAGCAACCACTAATTTACTTTCTGTCTCTATATATTTACCTGTTCTGGACATTTCATGTGAATGGAATCATATAATTTCTGATTTTTTGTTTCTGATTTCTATCATTTAGCATAATGTTTTTCATAGTCCGCCCACGTTGAATCGTGAATCAGTGTTTCATTACTTTTTGTTACCAAATAATAATACATTGTATGGATTTACCACATTTTACTTACTTACCATTCATCAGTTGTTAGATATTTGGATGTTAGCACTTTTTTTTTTTTTTGAAACCAGAAAACTCTTTATTGCAAAGGTACAAAAGGATCACAGCAGAGATGTACAGCAATAAATTAGGTGTGGCCAGGAGGGGACGGGCAGGCATGCCAAGAACAGGGGCCACAACATAGGGTCTCCTCAGTAATTTATATTGTGATAAAAGCTGGGCATTGGCACTTTTTGAATTCTTATCCACTTGGTCTCTGCTCTGTCCTGCAGACTTGAGGGGAAGGACCAAAAGGTGATGATGATGATTAATAATATTTACAAAGTGTTCTTATAAGCATTATCTCTAAGAGCTTACAATCCAAGCTTCGTGAAACAAATACCTGGGCAACTATCACCCAGTGTTATATAATAAGTGTTAATGGAAGTACTGGGAAGGAAGTTCATATAAAAGTTGATGAGCTTCAAAAGTAGGCTTAAATCCAGATAGTGGAGGATTTTAAATGTTATGCTGAGACATTTGGGCTTATTCCACAAACACATTGTTCTGTGAGGGTAGTCATTAAGGTTATCAAGCTGAGCAACAAGCGTGGCTAATTACAGAGCGAAGGGTGAATTAGAGGATACTACAAATATACTTTGTTTTTATTGTGTTCACTTTATTGCACATCACAGATTTGTAGTTTTTATAAATTTAAGGTCTGTGGCAACCCTGCATCAAGCAAGTCTGTCGGCACCATTTTTCCAACAGCATTTGCTCACTTTTTGTCTCTGTGTCACATTTTGGTAATTCTCACAATATTTCAGAGTTTTTCATTATTATTATATTTGTTATGGTCATCTGTGGTCTTTGATGTCACTATTGCAAAAAGATTACAACTTGCTAAAGGCTCAGATGATGGTTAGCAATTTTTTTTTTAATATACACATAGGATTTTTTTTTTTTTCTGGCTTTATTGGGTTTTCGTTGCTGCGCATGGGCTTTCTCTAGTTGCGGCGAGCAGGGACTATTCATTGCGGTGCACGGGCTTCTCATTGCGGTAGCTTCTCTTGTTACGGAGCATGGGCTCTAGGTGCACAGGCTCAATAGTTGTAGCTTGCGGGCTCTAGAGCACAGGCTCAGTAGTTGTGGCGCACGGGCTTAGTTGCTCTGCGGCATGTGGAATCTTCCTGGACCAGGGCTCGAACCCGTGTCCCCTGCATTGGCAGGCGGATTCTTAACCACTGAGCCACCAGGGAAGCCCAATGGTTAACAATTTTTAACAATAAAGTGTTTTTTTAAATTAAGGAATGTATGTGTTTTTTAAGGCATAATGCTGTTGCGCACTTCATAGACTACAATATTGTGTAAACGTAACTTTTATGTGCCCTGGGAAACAAAAAAATTTGTGTGACTTTATTGTGATATTCACTTTATTGTGGCGGTCTGGACTGAACTCACAATAGCTCCAAGGTATGCCTGTATAGGTCGACTGCATAGAGACCTATTCAGAGCACAATTACTCAGCAGTAATGAGAATGACAGCTGGAATGGGAAGGAGAAAATGAATGTAAGAGATAGACATCTGGAGGTAGAATTAATATTAGGTTTCAATGCCTAGATACAGATGATAATGGGGGGGGGGGAACTAAACCCTGTGGGTCTAGCCTAGGTGACTGGATGGATTGAACATCATTCATGGGAACTGGAAATGTCACAGAAGAAATGAGGTAGTCAGATTTGTGGAAGCGATACCAAGTTCTACATTGAACACTTACAATTCAAGGTTTTATAGATGAATGATCATGAATGAAATGCCTACCACAAGTTTGGAAATGTATGCTGACAATTCAGAAAATGGTCAGATTATTTAAGAAAGGGTTTGGGGAGTCATCCTCATAGAAGTAAAAATCAAAGCCACGAAAGTAAAATAGAGGGAAGTCGCACTTAGAGAGAATGAAGCATTCAAAGATACGAGAACTAAGAATAGAACCATGAGAAATCTCACTATGTCCAATAAATAAATAGTAGATTTGGAATTGTGGTGGGTTGAATAGTGTCCCCCCAAAATTCATTTCTACCCAGAACCTCAGAATATGACTTTATTTGGAAATAGGGTCTTTGCAGCTGTAATTAAGTTACGATGAGGTCATACTAGATTAGGGTGGGCCATAATCCAATGACTAGTATCCTTACAAGAAGAGGGAAATTTGGATAGAGACAAGCACACATGGGGAAAAGGCCATGTGAAGGCAGAAACAGAGATTGAAATGACACAGCTACACACCTAGGAAAGCCAAGGATTGCCAGGAGCCACCAGAAGCTGGGAAGAGGTAAAGAAGGATTCTTCCCTAGAGCCTTCAGAGGAGCATGGCCCTGCTAACACCTTGATTTCAGACTTCTAGCTTCCAGAACTGTGAGAAAACAAATTTCTGTTGTTTTAAGCCACCAAGTTAGTGGTAATTTGGTATGGAAGCCCTCAGAAACTAATAGAGGAATCAACAAAGGAGTGGTCAGAGAGGAAGACCTAGGAGACTACAGTGACAGCAAATACAGGCATAGGGAAAACTTTAGGAAGCTTGGCGAGCTCAGCAGAATCATGACTCCAAACAGACAGAGTACTGTGGACTGGGAAAAAAGCTGTGAATTTGACAACTTGGAGATCACTGTTGACTTGGAGAGAAGTTTTAGTCACCAGGGCACCATGGCAGAGCCATTCCCCTGTAATAGCCCATCTCCTTCTTGGATACTATGCTTGGGTCACATTGGGCTTAGTTGTTTGACATTCTCACTAGACTGTAAGTCCCATGAGAATAAGGTTCTATTCATTATTCATCAATATCTCCCTGTCACCAACTGCTATGTCTCCCAGAGACCAGAACATAGTAGTTGCTTAGTAAGTATTTGTGGAAGGAATTAAAGGATGGAGAGAAGAAGTTAGGAATTAGAAGTTATTAACTTGGTTTACACAATTCTGTGGAGGAAGTTATTGGTCGGAGGGCTTAGAAGTAGAGAGTTGAGTGATAAGTTTCATTCCTTGGAGACAGAAGAAATTAGAGGCAAGATGTCAATTTTTAATAGTTGTAAGATGACAATGACAAGGCCTAAATGAAGGTTTGGTCTATATCTATATGCTTTTGTGTACTATCCAACAAACCTTGATAAATGGTAGTATGCCAAGGACTAAAAACAAACGTGGAAAAAGACCCTAAGTTTTTAAGATTGGAAGAGACAGTTTTTTGCTTTTTTTGCCTCTCGTTTGTTGTTTATTTATTGTCTTCTTATTTAGTGCCAGCCATTGCTAAGAGCATTATATGATTACCTAACTTAATTCTTAAAATGCTACAAAAACTGTTATTCACGTTTTACTAAGGAAGCTACAGCTCAGAGAGGTTAAGTAACCTACTGCTCAGAGAGGTTAAGTAACCTACTGAAGATGCCCTTCGTGAAACACACTTTTACATGGGATCCGTGTTTCTTAAATTTTGGCATGCATGGGGTGGTCCAAAGCAGCCTCCTTCAAGCACAGACTCTTTTTTGAAATGAACTCTTGTTTTCCAACCAAATTCTATGTTCTACTCTACAGTGCATTTTTATTAGTTTTACTGTTATAAAAGAGTATTCCATCTCATTACCTATAATTATGTTATAAAACTGATTGAAACCAAAGTATGTCAGACAGTTTTCTCTATCTTGGTGTCACAATGTTTTAAAAGCCTAGACTTACATAAATAAGTCACTGCAGATGGCAATTCTTTTTTCACTGATTTATCAGCCACATAATAGTGAATCACTGAGTAGGGATGCTTAGAGTACTGCCAAAGCAGCTAAATAATATGTTGGTTTTAGGCTACTCTCAGATGGAATTTCGATAAGTGGTTTTTCTTGATAACAGTTCTTGTATCATATATTGGACTGGAATGGTTGCTTATCCAATGTGCACTATAGGAGACAACCTCTTTTCACTATCTCAAGGAAATAATACTCATACAAGGGCATTTTCAATGAAGAGATGACTGATAATGGTTGTTCTTTACTTTTGTGAGTCTTGCTATATATAAAATGAACCAGAATTCTCAAAGGACTCATTTTCATCGCAACCAGCTTTCTTAACACAGCTCTCAAACTTCGTTTTACTGCAATGATCTTGAAATATGTATAAAGTACATTCACAGTTTTATCTTACAGTTGTTGATTGGAAAGTATTTAGCCTTAGAAAAATGTTTGCTATATAAGCCAACTTTGAACCATTCTTTAAAAGTAAACAATGATTTCATTAATTTTACCCGTATTTTTACTCCCTATTGTGACCTCTCTTTTTTACTCCATAAGGAAAAGTCATTTCCGAACATTGACCAGTACCTTTTTCTCTTTAGCTACGTCATGGTCCATCTGTGTAAAATAGTAAGCTTTCAAATTTGCTTCCTATTTCATTGAAAATTTATCTTAAAAAATGAGTACTCTAATTATTGAATTTTTTTATCTTTTTAAAAATACCCTATTGAGCACATTAAGAAAATTCAAAGCTTAACTTTGATGTAAGGTAATCTTAGTGATTATTGTAGTGTATTTTAGCATATTAAGAATTTTTAAATGGTCTTAAAGAATTAACTTTCCCACAGTTTATTCTATTGTAGGTTTGGCTCCATCTACAATAGATACACAACCCTACATTTTTTTCCCAAGCAATACCTTGATCTCTTTAAAATTTATATACTATGTTGGAAACCTCCACTTGATACTTTATCATCAAGTATAAAGTAGACCTTCATAAATACTATCTTATTAATATAGCCAACATAGACCAATAAAATAACCACCTCACTAAAGTCGATGCTGTCATCTAGTGGTAGGGTAAAGAACCTTAGTTGATCGGGCAATTTTTCAGGTATGTATTGCGTACGCTAAAATTTATCATTTGATAGTATCTATTGGTGATGGCATTTTTTTAAATTAAGGTATAATTGACAGATAATATTATATTAGTTTCAGGTATACAACATAATGATTCAATATTTATATATATTGCAAAATGATCCCCACAATGTCTGGTCAACATCCGTCACCATACATAGTTATAAAAATTTTTTTTTCTTGTGCTGAGAACTTTTAAGATCTGCTCTCTTAGCAATTTTCAAACTTATAGTACAATGTTAACTATAGTTGCTATGCTGTACGTTACATCCATGTGGCTGATTTCTTTTATAACTGGAAGTTTGTACCTTTTGACCCCTTCACCCATTTTGCCCTCCCCACTCCCTGCCTCTGGTAGCCACCAGTCTGTTCTCTGTATCCATGAACTCGGTTTTGTTTTTTTGGATTTTGGTTATTTTAGATTCCACATATGAGTGAGATTATACAGTATTTATATTTCTCTGTCTGATTTATTTCACTTAGTATAATGCCCACCAGGTACATCCATGTTGTCACAAACAGCAAGGTTTCATTCTTTTGTATGGCTGAATAATATTTAATTGTGTGTATGTACCACATTTTCTTTATCTGTTCATCTATTGGTGGACACTTAGGTTGTTTCCATTTCTTGGCTATTGTAAATAATGTTGCAATGAACATGGGGGTGCATATATCTTTTTGAGTTAGTCTTTTCATTTTCTTCAGGTAAAATACTCAGAAGTGGAATTGCTGGATCATATAGTAGTTCTATTTTTAATTTTTTGAGGAACCTCCATACAATTTTCCATAGTGGCTGAACCAGTTTACATTACCACCAGCAGTGCACAGGGGTTCTCTTTTCTCACCAACACTTGTTATTTCTCTCTTTTTTTTTTTTTTTTTTACGATCTATTGATTGATTGATTGATTGATTGATTGCTATGTTGGGTCTTCGTTTCTGTGCGAGGGCTTTCTCTAGTTGCGGCAAGCGGGAGCCACTCTTCATCGCGGTGCGCGGGCCTCTCACTATCGTGGCCTCTCTTGTTGCGGAGCACGGGCTCCAGACGCGCAGGCTCAGTAATTGTGGCTCACGGGTCTAGTTGCTCGGCGGCATGTGGGATCTTCCCAGACCAGGGCGCGAACGCGTGTCCCCTGCATTAGCAGGCAGACTCCCAACCACTGCGCCACGAGAGAAGCCCCTACACTTGTTATTTCTTATTTTTTTTATAATCGCCAATCTAAGAAAGGTGTGAGGTGATATCTCGTTGTGGTCTTGACTTGCATTTCCCTGATAATTAGTGATGTTGAGCATCTTTTTATGTACCTGTTGGCCATCTGTGTGCCTTTTTTGGAAAAAATGTCTACTTAGATCTTCTGCCCATTTTTTAATCAGATTTTTTTTTTTTTTTTTGGCTACTGAGTTGTATGAGTTCTTTATCTGTTTTGGGTATTAACCTCTTATCAGATACATGATTGGCAAATATTTTCTCTGATGATGGTACTTTTTTTAGCTCTCTTTTTTCCCCCCTTTTCCTTTTTATTTTCCTTTTTTTGATTCAGTGCAAATGTGGCCTTTTCTGAGATATGTGCATGGTTTCATGACAATTATTTGTTATTCAAGCTCCACCTTCTAAAATGATTCTTAAATCAGTTTTGAAGGAAGTTTCAAGCAATTTTTAAATTTTTCCTTGATTGATATGCTTATTATATTATTCCTAACAAAGACTTCTATCATCACATCAATTTTAGTTGAGGAAAAAAATCTGATGATTCCCTTTGAAAAAAATTCTAAGTTTCTGTCATGAAAAATTTACATATACGAAAGTGAAGAGTTTAGTATAATAAACTCTGTGTGTCTCTCACACACCATTAGTAATTATCAATGTCCTGTTGTCCTTGTTACATCTATTCCTCTCACCACTTTTTGTTGATCCTGTTATTGTTTTTCCTGGAGTATTTTAAAGGAAGTCCCGGACATCATATTATTTTACCCATTAATAGTTCAGTAAGCATTACTAACAGGTAAATATTTTTAAACATAACTTCAATATCTTTATCAGAGCCAACAAAATGAACAATAATTCCTTAGTAACATATAATAATCTATATTTAATTCTTCCGATTGTCTCAAAACTATTTTTTTTGAGTTGGTTTGTTTGAATCAGGAGCCCAATGAGGTCCATGCATTGCATTTGATTGATATGGTTCTTATCTCTCTTTTAATCTATAATAGTTCCCCCTCTCTTTTTTCTCCCCTGTGTCATTTATTTGATGAAGAAATTGGATCATTTGACCTCTAGAATTTCCTATATTCTGGCTCACTTTATCCTTATAATATTGTTTAACATTTTCCTCTATCCCCCATATTTTCTGTAATCTAGTAAGTAGTTGTTATGGAAGCTTGATTAGATTTTATTGGCTTTTTTTTTTTCTTGTAAATAATGCTTCCCAAGTGACACAGTATTCTTCCGGTTGCATCACAATGGGAAGCACATGACATCTGCTTATTACACTTTTAGCAATGTTAAAATTGATCGGGTCATCATCCATCATCATCAAGTTCCCCATCAACCTTTTACACATTGGTTTTAGCATCCATTGATATGTACCACAGTTGGTCAGCAATTTCCTCAACCCACAGAAATTAAATCCAATGATTCATTCTTCACTAAGAGGGAAGAGGCAACTTGCATTTATTGAGCAATTTCTATGTGCCAGAAATTTTGCTTGGCAGTTTACCTACATCCTTTCATTTGCCCTTCCCAAAATCTTGTGCATTCTGTATCATCATTGTAGTTTAATAGGTAAAGAAACTGCAAATAGAGAGGTCATATAGCTAGTAGGTGACCCAGTTATGCTGGTTTTAGGAGTTGTTTTTACAGAAAATTAACCTAGAAAATATTAATTCTTATTTATATGAAGAAGTAGATTAGATAGTTTAAATATAAAGACCAAACTGAATGAGAATGAAAACATCTAAAGCATTTGTATTACTATCAATAAAGTGATGTCAGTGTCATATAAGCTAGGTACCTCCCTGGCCCCAATTACGGACCATTGGAGTCCAGCAAATAATTTATTTCAGTCTTAAATATCCCTTTAATGAACTAAAAATGTAAGCTATATGGTAGTTCATTTTACAGAAAGCCATGATGTCTGCCAAGGAACATTTTTATAAAATGAAAACTATATCATAAAGCATTTTCTAATAGTGAGACATGCTAAACAATGCAGTGTTGATGAGAGAAATCTTGAAATTTCTTCTTCAAGTCTTTAAACATCATTTGTCTTCATGGTTTGGAATTAGTCTTGTCCAGAGCAAGTTGATGTCTATATGACCTCCCAAAGTCCTTTCTAGTCCTATGATTCTCACACTAATGAATTTAAACAGAAAAGGATTATTGGGCCAAAACTCGGAGTATCTTCAGAGCCAGAATGTAGGAAAAGTTACAAAATACAGATGTCTGTCAGGGATGAGTTCCAAAGGGAGAAAGAAGCAGGCCAGGAGTTAGAAATAGATATGTTGTTGTACCAAAAAAAAAAAGTTTTGAACTTGGCCTTTAGCCAAAAGAATTTTTTTTTAATACTTAGATCAAACTTTTAAGCCATAATATTCAGTTGAGGTACAATAAAGTCTTGGGGTTGAGGATATGTAGTTGGGAAAAAAAATTATAGTTCATTACATTCAAGGAAATGCAGACCAGCTCTCAGTTCCTCAGACCTGTGCCAGATTATGTGTTTTAGAGAATCAATAATCCTATATTTTTCATTCAGGAGTAAAATCATTCTGATGCTCTTTGGAATTGTCAGTATTTGCATATCAAGAATTACAAATGAAAATCAAAACCTTTAAAATATTGTTTAATTATGTAAGATATGACAGAAATGTTTTTACTTTTTAACCCTGAAAGTAAGCCATTCTTTTTTTTATGGAAACATCTCTAAAATTAGTACCATTGATTTTAATTGCTTACTAAATTTTTAAGAAGTGGTTGTATTGGGGAATATAAAAGAATTTGTTCTTTGTGGTTTTTTTACTTTTTTAAAAGTGGCATGTTCCAAGAATACTTTTTTCCCTTGGGCAGCAGGGTCAGAGGAAGAGGATCAAGTAGGGAACACCCATGAAGGTGCCTGTCATTCTGTGTGAATATAAAAACTGATCTATGGGCTCAGCTTGTTGTTGGGTTGTTGTTTTTTTTTTAATCCTGTCCATACTATTTATTAGTTTTCTGTTTTACTTTTTTTTTTTTTTTTTGCGTGCATCTCGAGAGAAAAATTTGTCCCATAAGGTCTGTGATGTACCCCTAAAACAGCAAATTAGGTGTCTGTGGCTTTTATTCTAGTCTGTGATATGTTATGAATGTAACTAAATTGTCTAAAAAGCATTCCCAAAGCTCATCTTTTCCACATTACATTCTTTCTACATGATGATTCGCTTAACAGGACATAGGTCACCACCAAATAATGGTGGTCAGTACAGCCAGAAATTCTATCTGCAGATTTATGAAGAAAGAGCCAGTCATTCCAACCCAGGAAATTTGCCTCTCTGTAGATTTTCTGAGATGATTTTGCAAGACTTAGAAAATTATAGATATCTGTGAGAGCCTTCTTTGTTCCCTCAGCCACCTGAAACCTGAAAACAAAGCAACTGAACAGAGCTGTGGTTTGATATGTTCAGTTGGTATGTAAATAGACATATTTTCTAACACCCTGTGGCTGTTCTTAATGGTAAATCAGGAAAGTATAAGGTTAAGAGTGATTGGCACTAAACTACTGTAAGTCATTATTTCAGGCAAATTTGACATGACATAGAATAGGAAAAGAATCACAATCAGTGTCAAAGGCATTCATGTTTCCTTGTAAGGGTATAAATCATCAGTGTGCCTGACTGCTTTTCTTTTGCATTTCACTTTGGGACTACAGTGTTGAGGTGGCCATTTGCGAGTATGATTGTCCTAGGAAACTCTACAGTTTACTCATGTTTGCTTTATCGGATTTGAACATATATTTGAAATTCCAAAGAGTTTTGTGTGTTGTGAACAAAATTTAATTATATAACTGATGATAAAAAATTAAGGGCTTCCCTGGTGGCGCAGTGGTTGAGAGTCTGCCTGCTAATGCAGGGGACACAGGTTCGAGCCCTGGTCTGGGAAGATCCCACATGCCGCAGAGCAACTGGGCCCGTGAGCCACAATTGCTGAGCCTGTGCGTCTGGAGCCTGTGCTCCGCAACAAGAGAGACCGTGATAGTGAGAGGCCCACGCACCGCGATGAAGAGTGGCCCCCACTTGCCGCAACTAGAGAAAGCCCTCGCACAGAAACGAAGACCCAACACAGCCATAAATAAATAAATTAATTTAAAAAAAAAAAAAAAAAATTAATGCATGCTGATTTTCAAGTTTATAGTCAAATTTTATCCATTTTTTAAAAAACTGGCTGGTAATTTGTGCCAATTACCTGTCATTTCTTGTCAGTTGGATTTTATGTATATTTGAAATATGACAGTTCACATTTTGTTTAATGATATGTGTTTTGTATTCAGTCATAATGTTTCCAAGGTAGGGAAGACTTTGAGTTGAATCCTGAAAAGATGAAACACATCTTGTACATGTGTGAATTTATGTTATTTTTATATTTATATAGTGTTTATTTCTTGACCTTTTATATATTGTTCATTTCTTGACCTCCAGGGGGCCTTCCCTGATATCCTCCATCTCCACCCAAGCTGGGAAAGTTGCCCTTCTTTAGGACACCCTGGGCCTATTAATATTACTGATTCCTTCCTTCACTTTGGGCTTCCTGAGGGCAGAGTTCATAAGATGTTTATCTTTGCTCTCCAGTGCCTAACGTAGTACTTAGTGGGTGTTGACTGTGACTGAGTGAAAGCTTAAAATGAAATAGAATAAGATTAGCTTAATGCATTGAGACTGTCTCCTAAAGGTAATTGCCAAAGTAAGAGGCCCTGCCTGCATATTCATCTTCGTCTGGGCTTTACATACTGTTGTCTTGATCAGTTTGGTGGATCTGTGAAGCCTCCTGAATGAACAGGCTGAAGACAAGGAGACCCTTGTAATATTTCTGGTAAGAGGATTAAACAAAGAGAATAGCAGCTAGGATTATAGCTCTTTCAGCACAGGAGAGTCAGGGAGTTACAAAGGTACACAAGCTGGAGTTCCATACGCACAGATACACACAGATAACTATGAGATAAGATTGTATTACTAAGTGCCAGTAAGAAGAGTTTAAGCTATATGTGTTTGGGGAGTTCAGAAGAGAAATCACTTCTAATTTTGATTATTAGAGAAGACTTTTTGATTTGTTTACTTTTCTAGAAGGAGATGAAGAGAATAGGTTTGAAAGATGGATGAGATTTCAAGAAGCATAGATGGAGACAAACTGATGGCAGCTAAAGGCATATATAGTATAAAAGTAGGAGGTTAGTTTGGGGAGACAGGAAAGGGCCAGAATTTGGGCATAATTCCTTAGGAATGATAATGGAATTTGCACGGTTTCATTTTTACCACGTTGAGATTTATTCCCCTAGCACACTTAATCCAGAATACCAGAAGTCAACCGAGGTTACTATTTTGAAAACTATACTGTACAGTCTGCCCTTTACTCAGGGGTTGATTATGCAGGCTTAGTTTTTTAAATTTTTCATACTTTTTCTTCTTTTTCCTTCCTGTTTTCTGCCTACAAATAATTCTTCTTCCCATAGTACCTCCATCAGAGTTAAAATCACGAGTCACTATTGCCTACTTATTAGCAGTTCTGTATAAGACCTGGTGAAAAGACAGTATGAAAAGATAAACTCTCCCACTGATAAACAGTTAAACCACATTAATTTGGACTCTAAAGACAGGTTCAAATTTACCAGAAAAGTATGGAGTAATTGTGTGAAAACAAATTTTTCTTAAACACACTTTAAATCATTTCTGGCAGTATCAGGTACTTAACTACTTATGTATTACTTGTTGGCAAGTTCCATGAAGTCACAAACCATGTCTGTCTCCCTTGCTGGCCATTGTATCCCTAGCTTACCCTTGACATAGAAACAATAAATATTTGGTAAATAAATTAAAAATACTTGATAGGCTAATTAATCTCACTTTTACACATACATTTATATATGTGTGTGATGTATGTGGTACATATAAAACTATATACTAAATAGAGTATAGATATAGTCAAAAATTGTGAAGGGTTTGAGCTTTACCCCATTTGCAAGTTAACAACTTAGCCTGCCAGAGTCTCATGGATGCTGAAGAAAATATGGGAGCGCTGGATCAGAGGTGAAGGATAGTTTATTACCTACAACAGTGTGTCTGCATATGTGCCAGTTCCCCAAGCCTCAGTTCCCTTAGGGTGACATGAAGAGAGCCAGGTGATGCTTAAACACACAGTGAGTTACATTAAAAGAGAGGAACCCCAAACTCAGGGAATCTGAAATTTTTGAAATGGGGAGTAAGCATGCCTGCCCTGTTCAGAGACAGAGAGACACTGTCTCTGTCTTCCATAGCTGTTTGCTATAGAAATGAACTTGAGAAGATAATCTGGAGCAAAGACAATGCCTTCTTCTAAGATATGTGGAAATGTGATAGACCTGTGGAAAAGTATCTCCCAACAGACATATACTCTAAAGGGCCTCTGTGAGGGCAACACTTTTCATCTAATCAAGGAATCAGTGAATTACAGCCTGCAAGCCAAATCCAGCCCACCACCTGTTTTTGTAAATAAAATTTTATTGGCACACAGACATACTCATTTAGATATTACTTACATGCTGCAGTAGGCAAAGTCAAGTAGTTGCAGCAGAGAGCATATAGCACGCAAAGCCTCCGGTGTTTGCCATCATCTAGTCCTTTACAGAAAAAATTTGTTGACTGCTCAATCTAAACATTTAACTTTATGACAAGCCTTCATAAAATATTCCAAGCTTGCTTTTTTGTTCTAAAATATTTTCAGATTTTTTAAAGTTATTCTGTAATCCCAGTTGACTTCTTCCCAATTATTAAGGGCTACCCTGTCTGTACTATAGTTTTCTCTTATTACAAAGGGTTGTTAAGAGCAATTATCAGTGATTACTGTATTCTTAACTTTTTTAGTTTTAAAAACAATCTTATAGCAGATTATCACAATACAAGTATTTGGTTTATGAACATTTCTTATTTGTCAGGTTGCATGCTTTTGAACCTCTGCCACAATCAGGTAACTAAAATATGGGAGTCATCATTATAAAGTGAATGAGCTCCCTGGGTGCTAGAATCCTACAGTCCCAGGTCTGCAACTTACCATTGAGATCCTTAGCAAGTTATTTAACCCTTCTTTATTTTTCTCATCTGTAAAATGGATATGCTCTTACTAACTTAAAGAATTACCATTGAGATTGAATAAAACAATGAAAATCTTAGCACATAGTATGCACTTTAAAATATAAACTTTCTTCCTAAAATATAAAGTCAAAAAGCAAGTCCTATATTTATATATCACTTTAGAGTTTTAAGAGCTAGAGTAGTCTTATTCCGTCCTCTGAATTTTTTATGGATAAGAGTATTGAGGCTCATATTGGTTATGTGACTTCAAGTCAAGGTGACAAAACTAGTTTGCAACTAAATTTAGATTAGAATTAAGTTCCCCTGATTCCCAATTAGTGTTCCTTACAGTATACTATGTACATTTGACTATTCCATACAGATGAGTAAAATACCTGAACAGTTACAGCTGAGACTAGAACACAGTAGTGAGTTTAGGGTTTGTGGCCTCATTAAAAGAAACCATAAAATAGTAAAGTTGCCCTTGCTCTAAGTTAGTTTTGACTCAGAAGTTCTTAATATATTTTTATTATTTGTCTTTATGGAAAATACTATCTTGAAAGATGTCATATTACACACCTGCATTTGCTTGAAACTTGGTAGCTTGATAAATTGATAAGATAACTGGGTCATATGTTAAGTTTTTTGTAAAACCAACCCAAACATAGATCCTAATAAAAGAATGTTACACATTTCCTTTTAAAGGCTAAAAAAGCATTTCTCAGGACTCTTAAATTACCATATTCTGATACCAAGGGAAAATAAAATCTGGACTTAGAGTCTTGTTTGTACTTAGAAGGTTTTCCGGACAGGAAGGCAGTCTTGATGCAATGCAGTAAGCCACAATACCAGTGGGGCATTACAGGTGAAAAATCTGCAGCTGTACCCCTTCACCACAATGTATTACAACTGTATGCTGGAATATTTCCTGTACAGAAATAGGGTTTGGTTAACTTTGTTTCCCAAGAGTAGATCACATTAAAATGTTATAAAATCATGATTTCCTGCATTTTGAATACTTGTGGTTTCTCAACTGGTTCCAATATTTTAAGTTTTTTTTTTTTTTGTATGACTCCTATTAGTTGAAGATGTATAGAAGCTTTTCTTTTCCTTCTTCAGAATCAACTAAAAAGCAGATACATATAAAAACTGGTATTATAAGCTAAAAAATTTGAGATTATATACATATTTGTATTTTATGCCATTATTAAATGGTGGGTTTATACTTTGAAGTAGAAGCATAAAAAACTGACATGCTGCTATCAGAATACATTTTATTTTTAATTAACTATTGAAAAATATCTCTACTTAGTTGCTTTTGTTTTATGTGATGAATATGTTTCTCTTCTTATAAGTAATTGATTGTAGAAATGTTCTTCATGTTTAAAAGGACAGTTACTTAGGTCCAGTAATAATCATAAATAGAAACCACATCTGTATTTATGGAGGCAAAGCTGGTTTTTTACCTTGTTAGGTTTTAATGTTTATATTGCACTTTATATATCTTAATTTCTATAATAATATATAGATGTCCATTTATCCTAATTTCTATAATAATATATAATAAATTATCCTAATTTATGTAATGATACAATGTATATATACATTGTCTCTTTCAGTCACCCATCAATCCACTATTTTATGCTCAGACCTCACATTCTATATTTTAACTCTCCACTTACCTACTGTCTAGTCATCAATTAAAAACTCTTTATCTACCTCTAATTTTTCTAGTGCATTCCCCACTAGGGAATATATTTGGTCTTATCACCACTTTGACATTGTGATAAATGTAGTGTATCCTTTTACTTGCTTAATGAGATAAAATAACTTTCTATTAACAAAATAAGGGTTTTACAACAATTAACTCTTTCAAAAGTTATCAACTAGGAATGTTCCAGTGTGAAAAACCCTTTTCCCACCCAGGGGTGTAGGTCAGAAAGAATTCGAAGAAATCGATACTTGAGGCAGTGGATAACAGAAAACTTTAAAGCTAAACAAAAGGCTCAAAAGGAAGAGCTGGGGAATGAGATGTCCACACAGACTTTGAAAAGTTCCAACAGATTCCTGGGAAACTAGGAGGATATGTACATGCATAAATCTGTGCACTTACCCCAGGCTCTGCACATGCTAAGAATGACCTAAGAAGGCCCTATGCTCTCACCTCAGGCTGACCTTAAGGCTCTGCACAAGCAAGAAGGGAAGGCCAGGGGAGAGTTGAGGGCATGCCCTAATAGGCACATAGAGCCCCTCAGCAGAAACTGGGTATACTTGTTGTTTCCAGGCCTTTAAGGAAATCTCTGTCTAATTATTAACTGACCACTAAGCTCACCAAGTAGAGACTTCAGTGGCCACATATAAAGAAAACAGACTTTTTAGAATTAATTCATAAATGTTAGTAACAACAACAACAAAAAAAAAGAGAACAAATATCAATGACAAGAAGCCCTGGGGAAGGGAGTCTGATTTCCACAGTTGCCATTATTTATTAATAATATAATAATAGTAATATAGTTAATATTTATTAATATAATAAAATTTTATATCATTTTAAATGTCCAGTTTCCAACAAAAAAGTATGTGCTCTGCAGAGAAACAAAGTCTGACCCATATACAGAGGAAAAAAGTAATCAATAGTAACTGTCCCTAGGATGCCCAGATGTTGACCTCACTAGACAGACTTGAGCTGTCTATTTTGAATATGTTCAAAAAAACCTAAAGAAAGCCTTGTCTAAAGGACTAAAGGGAAGTATGAGAATGATGCCTCACCAAATAGAGAGTATCAATAAAAAGATAGAAATTGTAAAGAAAAAAAAAAAAGAAATCCCAGAGTTGAAAAGTATAAAAAGTGAAATGAAAAATTTACTAGAAGGGCTCAATAGCAGATCTCAGCAGGCAGAAGAAAGAAGCAGTGAATTTAAAGATAGGTCAATTGAGATTATTGAGT
This sequence comes from Balaenoptera musculus, assembly GCF_009873245.2. Classification (NCBI taxonomy): domain Eukaryota; kingdom Metazoa; phylum Chordata; class Mammalia; order Artiodactyla; family Balaenopteridae; genus Balaenoptera; species Balaenoptera musculus. The sequence continues at coordinate 37,054,335 of NC_045801.1, read as the reverse complement.
GTTGAAAACAGAAAGATAAAAGAATGAAGACAAGTGACCAGAGCCTTAGAGACTGTGGAATACCATCAAGTGTACCAATATGTGCGTGAGGGGAGGCCTAGAAGTTAAGGAGAGAAAGGAGAATAAAGACTATTTGAAAAGCTAATGGCTGAACACTTCCCAAATTTAATTAAAAACATTAGTCTGCACATCCAGGAAGTTCAATGAACTCCATGTAGAAAAAACTCAAAGATTTCCATACCAAACAATCAGCCTATCCAAAAAAAAAAAACAAAAACCACCCTGACTGCAACTAGAGGGAAGTGATTCATCATATATAAGGGATGCTCAGTAAGATTAACAGCTGATTTCTCATCAGCAACTGTGGAGACCAGAGGCAGAGAGATAACATATTCAAAGTGCTGAAAGAAAAAGGTAGCTAAAGAGAAAATAATTGCCAAATTAAGTAACTATAAATGACTGGGATTAATGGTAAGGGTCAAAATGTATTCTGCATTCAGATTTCTTTCTATGAATCTACTTTAAAGAAACTGAAACTGGAAATTGTAAATGATACATTATGGAGTCTATTTTTCTTCTTTAATCTAAAGGTAATTAAAGAGCAAAGGATTTATAGCCAAAGGTCTGCCACTTACTAAATGTGTAACCTTGAACATATTACCTAACTTCTCTAAGCCACAGTTCACTTATCTGTAAAATGGGAATAATGTATTCCTCACTAAGATAATATACAAAAAATGTTTGTAAATTGTAAAAGGTTGTTCTTCTACCACAGCTTCCATCAGTATTTTTATTACTGCTACTACCAAAATCACGGATGATGATGGAAAAGTGAACTGTTTTACCCCTACTGTACTGACCTGTTAATTGGTGTCCTGAGAAATCTGGAAATATAGTGGGAGGAGTGATAAAGATGGTATCCTCTGATGTAACCTAGCCTTAATAACTTACTACTGAATGGAAGTTCCGGCTTTGTGCTAACCAGCCCTACACAGTCAGCTAGGCTCTCTATTTCATCATAATATAAAGGAAAGGACAGTTGAATCAGATTGATAGAATGTGTCACTTGCTAAATACTACCACCTCTTTATTATGTACGTAAATACAGGGAACACACTTCCTCTGTATCCGTTTCTTAGGTTGCTTGGTGGCACTGAGTGGGCAAAGGGGCAATGGCCCAGCTTTAGCAGTCCCTGGACAAAGAATTCAGACCTGTTTATCTATGAGCAGATGGGCAGTTGCAACCCTGCTAATAGTCTTGGCAGTACTATTAAATAATAAAAACAAATTAAGTGCCAAAATATTCTTTGTACCAAAAATATTTTTAAATGGCCAACACACATGCAAATCTTCCCAAATTAGCCATCAAATGGAAACAAATCTTGGAATCATATTTTAAATGCAAAAATACATGTGCTTTTACCAACTGGCAGATATACAACCTAAAATATATTCATATGCAGAGACCACATATGCTTAGAGTACAGTTTATTATATATGGCTGGCTAATTTTTTAGGTCCTGTCAAATAATGGATAGGAAAACAAAATGTAATAAAAATATATATAATCTTGACAGTCATTTGAAATGTACCATGTGTTACATGTGGAATGTTTTCCAGTGAAACCAATTTACTTGTTCCCACTTCCCATGACTCAGTACTAGATATTTAGGCTTTCTAAACTATTTTTGGCAACCAAACTTTCTTGGAATAGTCATCTTTCCTTCAAGTTATTCAGTGCAAGCATTAATAATAAATCCTCAGTTATAGATATGTAACTAAAAATCATTCACATCATCTCCTTCAAACCTAAAAGCACAAAATAAAGTTATTTTAAATAGATCACACAAAATAGAGCCCAGATTTATTCCTGAGAATAATTAATTGCTGCCATATGAATCACAATGTGACTGCGTTAGATTTTTAGTTTAATTCTGTTACTACTAGACTAGAGATCAGCTGGGCAATGTCTACCTCTAACTGAAAGGCAAAGGAGGATTAGTGAGCTAATGAAAAGTTTGTTAAAAGTGGGTGTGATTGCAAAATAATTTGAAAGGAGAGCTCAGTATATAAAACAAGACCTTTTTAGAATAGAAGACTGTAAAAAAGATTATTTTTTCAGCACCTATCTTCATTCATAAATTTTAAAACTATTTATTGAGCATATACCATGTACCTCACTCTGTGCTATGAGTTTATTGGAGAAATAGCTGGAGTTCGTTAAGAATGCTTGTCAGAGAACACACGGAATGCAGCCAGGCCTCAGGAAGGAGCAGTAGGCTACTTTTAGAACCACAACCATCGTGCCTACCCTCCTAAATGAGGTCTTAATTCCAACACATGCCTCGCTTCCCTCTTTCCTAGTCACTACCCAAACTGTAAGATTTAGCCCCTCTTGCCTAGATACTGATTTGTATCCCCTTTTCCTTCTCTTACCAAAACTCCTTTCTCCTCTACCTCCCAAACCCTTCCACTGAGCCCTCTGGAACACCTGTTCTGTGACTAGTGAACTTCCCTAAACCTCAGCCTCTTCTTCAAGAATTTCCTCTACCTCTTCACCTTAAATGAAATCCTGCTGTCCCCTGGGACTCTGTCCACCACTGTCACCCGCCTTGAGGTGGAAGCAGTTTATTCTCCCACATCGTTTTTACCTCCAGGTCAGGAGATAAGGTGTTCTGCTGCTCACCTATGCCACTTGCCTGTACTCTTCTCCCCTCCTGTGAAGGCTTCCTGCTTTTTTGAGACTCCTTCCGTCCAATTATATCATCCTCACCCCTCTTCGTTGTTGCCGTCTGCTATTTGGTCGTTTGCCCTCATTCTCAGAAGTCTTCAGCCCATGGCCTCCAGCCTTTTTCTTCACTGCCGTCGACATCCATGTGAAAGAGGCAGTCAGAACCCCAGCTCCTCACTCTAGTGACCTCCTCCTCCACTCCGTCTCAGTACTCACTCCCACACACAAGCCCTGGGACTTGCCAGCGTCCCAAACTGCTCCACCTCCTAAATCGTTCATTCCAGCATCCTAATCTTACTCACAGTCTTTCCATCTCTCCAGCCCGCTCATTCGGCAAGCCCCAGTACAGTCATTCATTAAACCGTATAGAGATCGATAGTTCTCTGCTTTCTCCCGATCCATCAGCTTACTCTGTTTTCACCTCCCCTTTTAACCAGTTTACGTTCTTAATTCGTCATTTAAAACACCTTCTTGCAAATAAGTACCCTGAACTTCATCGTTCTCTTTCTTTCCATTACACTCTCCTGACGAAAGGCTAAGGCTGGTTGAGTCTACACGTATGTGTCAACACAGTTAACTCCCTCTCCAGCTCTCGAGAATAGCCAACTCCATACTCAGGATTTCCACTTGGATGGCTCATTGATGCCTCCAACTCAGCTTGTCTAAAAATGAACTTACGATCTCCCCTCTTCCACCTGACACCACAAACCTACTCCCCAGTGGGACAAATCGATCTTACCCATTCCAGTAAATGACATCAGCACCCATACAGTTGCTTGGGCCAGAGACCTGGGGGTCATCCTTAACACCTCCCTCTCCTATACCTAATCAGTCAACAGATTTTTATTTCTCAAGAATCTCCCACATACCACTCCATTGCCACCAGCCATACCATAAGCCATCTACATTTCTAGCACAGATCACTGCGCTAGCCTCCTAATTGCCTGTTCACATCCGTGCTTGCCCCATTCTCTTTTAATACATTCTCTACACAGTAACCAGAAACTTTTAAAAACATAAATTTGACTTTAAGCATTGCTTCTTTGCTTAAAACCCTTCAAAGAGATCTCACTGACATTAAGATAAAGTCCAAAATCCTTATCGTGGACTAAAATAATTTAGTTTTTATTATCTACATTTCACAAATGAGGGAACTGAGGCCCAGGGTCATTAAATAAGGTGCTCAAGGTCATAGAGCAGTGATTAAAGGTCAGGGCCAGGATTTCATCCTAAGTGAATGTAATACCAACAAGGGTTTTTCCTTATGTTGGAGAAATTTTAAAAATAAAGATTATATCTATATGATTTATAAACCTGTGGCTCAATATATATTTCAGTGGACAGTTGACTAAAATTACCTTTAAAATACTAATTGTACTGAGTGTTGTTATCAGCTTTTCTTTTGAGGTTTTGAGGACAAAAATGTTCTTAACATGGGGGAAAGGATTAATATGTGACTTTTGCAAATGCACTTATAGACATACAATCTTAAACTTTTTAAACAGAAGTTTCATTTATTAATACCCCTTTATTAACCAAGGGAAATAGGGCGTATAAAGGAAAATACTGACAAATACATAACACATATTTTATGATGTATTTCTATAGTAGTTCTCTGTTGTTTCCTAAATTTTGAGAGTAGCCTGGAATGTTCCAATTGAAGTATGTAACCTCAGAACCAGCCTCACACAAAGTTGTGAACTAAATAAAATTTTTCTTTGGCTTTCTTCCAAATCTCTCTTTTTGAACTTTCACAATTTCTCTTTGCCTAAGCCCCAGTGTTGGTACAGTTTACTTTCATTGCCCTTAAACTACCTAATGGCTTCCCACAATGGTTCCCAGCTTGCATTGCCTTTTATTATGGATTTATTCCAACTCTCTCCTGTACGTCAAAACTTGCTAGTACTTTTTCTTAAGGCCTCACTCTGCTTTCCAGTGTGACGGCCAATTTTCATAAGCTATTATACATTGATTTTCTTTTAACTAATTAATTTATTTATTTTTGCCTGCGTTGGGTCTTTGTTGCTGCTCACGGGTTTTCTCTAGTTGCAGCAAGCAGGGGCTACTCTTCGTTGCGGTGCGCGGGCTTCTCATTGCAGTGGCTCCTCTTGTTGTGGAGCACAGGCTCTAGGCGCGCAGGCTTCAGTTGTTGTGGCACACGGGCTCAGTAGTTGTGGTGCACGGGCTTAGTTGCTCCACGGCATGTGGGATCTTCGCAGACCAGGGCTCAAACCCGTGTCCCCTGCATTGACAGGCGGATTCTTAACCACTGAGCCACCTACTGTATATTAGGTGGAAGTCCCTATTGTATATTAATTTAATGGAGAACTTCTGGAGACAATACCTGAAACAAGTCTTTTTTTCACCCTATTTGCTGTGTAACCTCTCTACCAAGAAGATGATTTTTGAACTTTACATTCTGTTAATTTGTTACTAATAAAAAAAAAAGATAGGTATGTTAAATACGCTTTTCTAAACTCATTCGCCCTCTCCCATGAGATTCTTATGTGTCTCATCCCACTTCCCACATCTTATCCATTTCTACTTATGACTTTCTTAAGCTAAAGGACTGACTTACTGGCAGTCTAGAAAAGAGTTAGGCAAGGAGATGTTCCTTTATCTCTCAAGTAATAGGCAACATACAGGGAAATATTTTAATAGATATGCAGCAGAAAACCATATTGAACTATGATTACAAGGTTCCTGAACATCCAGGCTCAAGGTTTATTATTATTATTTTTTTTAATTATTTATTTATTTATATATTTATTTATGGCTGTGTTGGGTCTTCGTTTCTGTGCGAGGGCTTTCTCTAGTTGCGGCAAGTGGGGGCCACTCTTCATAGCGGTGCGCGGGCCTCTCAGTGTCGCGGCCTCTCTTGTTGCGGAGCACAGGTTCCAGACGCGCAGGCTCAGTAGTTGTGGCTCACAGGCCTAGTCGCTCCGCGGCATGTGGGATCTTCTCAGACCAGGGCTCGAACCCGTGTCCCCTGCATTGGCAGGCAGATTCTCAACCACTGCGCCACCAGGGAAGCCCAAGGTTTATTATTTTCTTCCCACAGGTCCAACCCATTGTTAAGAAATCTAACAAGCAGGACTCTTATTCACAACCTACCTGATTCTTTTAACAACACCCAAGCTTCAGAAGTGTTCTTGGAGCATGAGAAGGATAAATAATTAGTAACTAACATTTCTTAAGCTTTTATTATGTGGTATTAAATGGAAGGCTTTGTCTCTTTTAATCCTCACAACAATTCATGAGATAGTTCTGTTATTATCCCCTTTTTAGGGATATGAGTACTGATGTTAGAAAAATTAATTTGCCCAAGAATTCATAGCTAATGGAACTAGAAATTGAATCCCATTAGGTATAACTCCAAAGTTTATGCTTTAATCTTCTACACTTCTTTGTGGAGAATTTTTAATGTGCCATGGATGGACTGAATCACCCAGGATATGTGTATTCGTTCATTCATGAATTATTCATTCATTCATTCAGCAACATTTTTTGAACATTCACTGTATACAGTTTGCCAGGTTCTGTGAAAATCCAAAGCTTAACCAAATGGAAATCATTCCCTCAAGGAATGTGTCTACCAGCGAAAATGTCATGTATAGAAATAACTGTAACATGAGGTGTATAGTGATAAGAGCTATGAAACAGATTCCCATTTTTAAAAACTTTTGGAGTTCAGAAAAGGGAAAGCATTTCTGCATCTGGGAGGTGAAAAGGCTCAAAGAAAGTTGGTATTTCATTTGGACCTTGATAGATGGGAAAGATTTAAACATTAGACAGTGAGAAACCAGGGATTCTACGGGTATTTGAGGCTGAGAGACAGTATAGGAACAAAGACCCAGAGAGGGGAAAGTTAGAAAAATGTATGTCATGGAAGGCAAGAAGAGGGAGAATTTCAAGAAATGGTGGCTAAAAGTAGAATTTATGGATATGTCACTTGTCCTTATCACTAACCAAAACATATGCTCTGTTTCCTCACACTGTTAGCCTCTTATGCTTATCCATTTTGTGCCCCTTTCTTCCATTTAGCACGTTGTCATACATGGATGTTCAAGTCCCTGTGTAAGGAAAAGAAACTCTTATAGGTGGAGGTAAAATTTATTCCCATTCAAAGATTTAGAATCACTTATTTAGGAAAGGAAGGTTAAGGAGAAATCTATTCATTCAGGAAGCTTTTATTAATATCCTATTATGTTCCAAAAACTGTTTGATGCTAATATTTTTAAAAATAATATGCCATTTTTGCCTTAAGGATCACAGAGTCAACTGAAGGAGACAAACATGTAAATAAGGAATGGCGAAATGTAATGACTTCTATGATAGAGGAGTGAGTTAGATATGGAAGTGACACAAGAGAGGCAGTGACCGGTTCTGAGAATGGTCATAGTTAGGAAATGCTTCCAAAAGAGGAGACACATCTGAGCCCAGTCCTTTTTTTTTTTTTTTTAAGACAGATGGGATCAACTCACATGTTCTATTCTGAAGCTTATTTTTTTTTAAGTTAATAATATATCTTGAGTGTCTTTTGTGTTAGTATATATAGGTATTCCGTATTCATTTTAACGGTTGTACAGATTCCAGTCTAGAGATCTGCATGTTATATTTAATTCCATATTGATGGATATTTGTATTTTTCCAATTTCTTACTAATACAGTACTGAAGTAAATACACACACATGCACACACACACACATACTTGTATTGGAATATCTGTAAAACAAATTCTTAGATGTATCCTTCCAAGCATTTAATAGATATTGCCAAATTATTCTTCAAAAATAATGGGTAGAAATGCTTTTTCCCACACCTCTACAGAAATTAGAAATGTCAGTCTTTTCAAACTTCCAGATTAATAAAGAAAAATACTACATTATTGCTTTAATTTTAATTTATGTAGCTATTAGTGAAGTTGAGTATCTTTGCATGTTTACTGGCTGGTTATATCTTTTCTTCTGTGAATTAATTGCTGTCAGAATCTGGGATTTTACCTTATGCAAGCTAATAAATTAGCCTGTTAACGTTTTATGGATGCTGACAGAAAATATTAGACTTTTGGGTCAGAAACAAAGAATATTATTGCTCGTGGCACAGCAAACAGTGTGTGCATCATGTTTGCATTGGTTTCTCTTGCCCCCAAGTCCCACAAGGGCGATGCAGAAGGGCCCCCAGGGGGATGCTCTGCATGCAGCAGATAAATATCACAGCATGGAGCATGGAGCTTGTCAAATCAACCTCTCTGAGAGCAAGTCTGCTCTTTGTCCTGGAAAGAAACTTTACCTCATCACTCAAGGATACTTTCTGCAAACAGAACCTGAGAAATGGTCCCTGTTAACAGCTTTCAGGGCCTTGCATCCTTTGCATACCTGGCAAGAACATGCAGGGACGTTCAGGGCCTCTTCCAACAACTTTCTTTGCTTATTTTTCTATATGCTTACTATCATTTTCTCATTGATTTGTAAGAGCTCTCTGCTATCGCAACAAGTATTTGTAGATCTGTCATTAACTATTACCTGTTTTATCCTAACCTTGCTTTTTATTAATTTTGATGTTATCAGTTGTGAGGTTTGTTTTGTTGTTTGTTTTACCATCTGCAGGTTTCATGCCATACACAGAAAAGGCTACCCTATTATGATAAAAATATTAAATGATTTTTTCTCTTATGTTTTCAGCTTTTAGCCTTTAATATTTTGATCCTTTTGGAATTTACTTACATATAGGAATGATGTAGGGACCCACTTTGGTTTTACCAAATGGCTGACCAGTTCTTGCAACCTCATTTCCCATCTTTCCCCTACTTGTTTGAAATGGTACCTTCATCACATACTAAAATTTATCTGTACTTACATATTATTATTTTTTTCTTCTTCTAATCTATTTGTATGTTACTACTCCAATCTTATCTTTTAATTTTAATTAGTATAGCTTTATAATAGACTTAGCATCTGGTAGAATTTGTTCCCCACTCTTTCTCCTTTATTTAAAAACTTCCTTGACTGTTTCCACATATTATTCTTGAATGAGTCTTTTGAAATAAAGTAGGTAAACAGGATGAATATAACTATGAAAAGAAATCCTAAACTACTGTCCTTTACAACTGTATCCCCTTTTAAAAGTCTCATTAATGTTATAACTTTTATGAAGATTCAAGTTGCATGTCAACAAATACAGAAGCATCATTTCTGCTTGCATCTTCTAAAATCTTCTTTCTTTTAATATAGATTCCTTGTAGTTTGGAATACTGGGATGAACTCCAGAAGGTTTTTGTTGCATTTCGAGAATTTAGTCTGTCTGAAAGCAAAGTTTGTGAGCTGCAGTTGCCAGATATCAATGTTGTGAATGACCAGAAGAAACTGGTATCCTCGGATCTTTGGAGAATTGTGTTGAACAGCAGCCAAAATGGAGCTGATGACCAAAGGTAACTCAGTGAACAAAGTGAAAAATGAAATAGTGGCATTATACTAGGAAACAATCGTCAAGTCATCTTATCTAGTGGCCCCTCACTTAGCTATATCGCAGCTGTCTAGCAGCTGCATCTGTCTAAACTACAGATGAGAACCAGGAAGTGAGATAGAAGCTGATGTTTCAAAGTCTGTGTACTAAAATTCCTGTGTTTTACTGTGAGCTCTCTCTAAGAACCTGTTCCTTAAATATAAAAGGAAAAAAGAGCAAAAAACAAACTTCAAAAAAAAAAAATCCAGTTATCCTGAGCTAAAAAATATAGAGGAAAAGAGCCATACACACTTCAATAGACTCTTAATGACACAGTCATCAATATGTGTAAATGTTAACCCTGGGGCATTAAAAGAAACGTTAAGTAAATTGAATTGTCTCCTTCTTTTTGGAACTACTTCCTTCTTAAGGGGTTTTTAAAAAAACTTTAAAAGACAGACCTCCAGACATTAGGAAAACTTGACTAACCAAAATAATTTATACTCAAGATTTCAGATAACCAAAGTTTTATTCAGCTCTTGAATCTATTTGACTATAGTGTATCTCTAGAGCTATAGACTTCAGGTATTCTGAATCGCGTCCCCAGAACTTCCTGTTCTACACCGCCTACAGGATATCTGGTTAGTGACAAAACAGGGCCAGATTGTCCCTAATTCCAGTGTTTGCCTGCTTACTACATCCACTAACTTAGAGTAGAGAAAAAATGGCTTCAGCAATTTATTCTTCAAGTGCTCCTTCTAGTTTACATATCCTTATTATGTCTTTCTGTTCACGCTCCCCTAAATGACAAGAAAAAGAAAGTAAATCACCATCAATGGAACAGTTTTTCTGGTCATATAATACGTGTACTATGGGCCTGTGCCTATCTTGCTGCCCATCACTTTCAATGTCCTACCTTCTAATTCTCCTGACGAGTTTGCTCTAGCATTATCTTATTCTTTGTATATAATCCACCCCCGTTTTTTCCCCCCAAACAACATTTTGACACTAACAAAAAGAAAAAAAATCCACCGTTTCAACACCCTGCGATTGAACTGTTTTCTCTTTTTTGTTACCTTTATTTTTGCCCATCATTGTATGCCTTTACAGGGTTATAATCATAGCACACCATTTTGTATTCTAATTCCTGTTTTATATTATAGATAGTTGTGAATGCTTTCTCTTTTTGTAATTAATAGTAATATATGTTCATTGAAGAACATCTGGGAAATAAAGAAAATAATACCACCCATCATCATATCACACCGAGATAACCTCTGTTCACATTAGTCTGTAGCATCACAGTCTTTTTCATTGATTACTTTGTATGCTTAATAATAATACGTTTTTTACTTTATGGTTTCTATTTCTAGGTCATTTGGGCTCTTTAAAAATAATTGCCGTCCCAGTATATTACCTAGTAATGTACGACTGGTGAAAATATATTAGAGGAGTCGGGTCTTGATTTTACCTATATGAAATGCAGCAGTGAAAAGAACACCACCCATCCTGGGAGGAGTTAGCAGATGGATAGAAAGATTGCCTGTTCTAAGCATAGGTTACCTAGTCAGAAACCAGGAAATCTCAGAAAACAGAGCTATGGGTGATGGAATTTTTTTAAATCTGAGTTTCATTATTAGTATCAAGTTAGAAATCATTTCTTGATTCTAATTATCAAGGAATGCATTTTCATCATTGAAACAAGCATTTTGGATAAGGTTAATTCCTCTGAATCTGAAACATTCATAAAAATCACTTTGTGGTAAGCTTAGCACTGCAGAAACGTGGAACCTTTAGGGAATGGAAATTTTTGCAGACAGTCAAATTCAGGCAGTTTTTCACCAAGCTTTCGACATTGTAATCACAGATCTTTTGTCCTCACCTCGGATTTTTCAACTTGCCTAATATTTCACAATTGATCTTGCTTTAAATTGTTTGACATTAAGCATTTTTTAGGTAGACATTGATGTTAGTGAAATTAAATTTAAAGAGCTGGTTTAAAATTCAACATAATAAAACACTATTAAGACATTTTTCAAAAAGGACAGTAAATAAATATCATCCAGTTTCTTGAAGGAAAACATCAGTGCTTTGTTGATATGTCGACATTTCACGTAGAAATAAAAGTGCTACAGTTAGATCCAGTATATTCTGTCATGAGAAATCTAAAAGTGGACAAAAACCTGACACTTTTATGATTAGAGATTATCTTCTCTTAAATAATATTTATGGTTTGAGAAGGATATGCATCAGACTGTTGTACTTTACTGGAAGAAAGTTCGTAAAAATAAGTCCCATGAAGCTTAATCTAAAAAAAAAAAAAAAAAAAAGCGTCTTGCCCACAATTGTCAAAAGTGCAACAGTGTAGGATATTTAGTGGTAATGGCATCACTGTGTGTATGTAAATAGAAGCACTATTTATTAGAGATTTTCAAGTTAGCAGACCTGGGTTTAAGTCCTGGCTCCATCACCAACTAGCTGTTTGTCCCTGAGAAACTTGATTTCTAAGCTGAGGCCTTAAGGAATGGGTAGGAGCTAACCAGTCTGAGGGGTGGCAGGTAGCCTTCGGTACAAAGGACTGGAGACCAATGATTCACTCTCTTAAACCTTGGTCTGTTTATCCCATACAGGCATATTATCTTTAATTCAATCCCCGTGTATTTGTGATAATTATTTTCCACTATCTTTAATTAATGGTTTGCTTGATCATATGAAAATGAATGATGGGTAACTGTTGTTTTTTTCAAGGTAGCATTGGAAAGAGAGTAACTTAAGTTTAGTTTCCACAATAGTATTGACCTTTAGGAGAGTTCTCTTTCTATTTGTGGTGCACTGGACTGAAGCAAGAGATACAGCCTTTAAGCCCTGATCAGGGTATCCATTTCAGCTATTTATTTTTAATCTCAGCATGTATGTATTTGCCCACCCCCACTGCCCACTGCTGAAGCCTAAATAAACCCCTTTTCCCAGTAGGTCCTGACAAGAAACAGACAGCACACTCAGACTGGTTAACTGAGGAGAGTTTACTGTAAAGACTATTTACAAAAGTGTTGGCAAGGTGAAGGGATAGGACAGTACCCTGAGGCTAGAAACCATGGGGAACCATCCCACTCTTAGTCCTGAAAGAGCCAGGTAATAGAGCCATTACCAAAACTAACCCAGAATGGGTGGTTGTAGCTGTTTTTGGTGGAGGGACCAGCAACGTGCAGAGACGTGGCTAAGAAGGAGCCAGGAGAATATGAGTCCTCCCGCCACTCTCTTCACACCTTCTGATCTCCCTCGGGCACCTTCCACTGGCCAAACCAAAAGACAAGCCGGGGACAAAGCAGCTTGTTGATACAGTCAGGGGCAGAGAAGAGGATGGGGAGGGGTAGAAAGTGGATTTAGAGAGCAAACAAGATAGCCAGCAAGCACATGATGTATTTGGAATTTACAGTTTCTTACCTAGTGATGGGACCTAGGTGGAAAGATGAGAAATGGCTGGTGGGCCCAACTCTCAGGCTTTGGGCCACTCTACTAGGTTCCCTGAGTTTGGTATCAACCAGATGTCTTCTGATGGACCAGAACAACTTTCTACTTTGTTTCCCCCTCTTACCCTCACCCCAAATGGCTAACTCCAGAAGTATGTGACTATCTAAAGTCACAAGTTACAGGCAATTATTGTGTTACACAGTAATAACTGTGAAGATCTTGATATATATGTCCAGTTAACTTTATGACAAATTGTTTGATGATAATGCTAAACTGTTTACCTGTGCCGAGTCTTTGGTGGTTTTGTCTGTATTACATGGTCACTTTCTCACAACGTTAAAACGTGAGAGTAGGTTGCTTACAAGGACTTTTTATCCCCACCCCCAAAACATTGGTTCATAGAAGAAGGCATCCTGGAAAAAGAAGTGTGTGGCTCTTTCTTCGTGTGATAAAAATGGAAACTGTTGAGTTTTTTAGAGTGCAAAATAAAAAAAAATAAGATTTTCTCCTTCTCCCTAAAGATCCTGTAAGTCGCTGTCCACTCATATTTAGTGATCTTTGAGACAGTGGTCCACAGCTTTTTGTGTATGTGAGGAAGAGATGCTTTTTATTTACCAAACTGTCATTCTTGTGTGTATAGCCAGTGCAGGAATCAGAGGGAGAGCGTTGTGATGGTAAAGTCCCTGGATCATTTCCTTTCTCCTCACTGGTTGAACTTTCTCCTACCAGAAGGTCACTGTGGCCTCTAGAAAATTGTTTGCCTCCATTTGGCTACTCGGATCTGTACTTTTAGATGTACCTAAATTTGCTGGGTACCATTTTTTTTTAACCTTTTGACTTTCATAAACCATTCAGACAACAATCTTGATGTTTGGAACTGCTTTGCCACCTTGTTACAAGGTATTGACAGTAGTTCCCTGTGCTATACAGTAGGTCCTTGTTGCTTATCTATTTTAATTTTTTTTTAATTTATTTATTTATTTTTGGCTGTGTTGGGTCTTCGTTGCTGCACATGGGCTTTCTCTAGTTGTGGCGAGTGGGGGCTACTCTTCGTTGCGGTGCACGGGCTTCTCATCGCAGTGGCTTCTCTTGTTGCGGAGCATGGGCTCTAGGCACGCGGACTTCAGTAGTTGCAGCACACGGGCTCAGTAGTTGTGGCTCGCGGGCTCTAGAGCGCAGGCTCAGTAGTTGTGGCGCACGGGCTTAGTTGCTCCGGCATGTGGGATCTTCCCGGACCAGGGCTCGAACCCATGTCCCTGAATTGGCAGGCTGATTCTTAACCACTGCGCCACCAGGGAAGCCCCGCTTATCTATTTTATATGTAGTAGTTTGTATCTACTAATCCCAAACTCTTAATTTATCCCTTCCCCAGCCCATCCCCCACTATCCCCCTTGGTAACCATAAGTTTGTTTTCTATTTCTGTTTTGTAAATAAGGTCATTTATATCATTTTTTTTTAGATTCCACATATAAGTGATATATGATTTGTCCTTGTCTGGCTGACTTACTTCACTTAATATGATAATCTCTAGCTACATCCATGTTGCTGCAAATGGCATTATTTCACTCATTTTTATGGCTGAGTAATATCCCATTGTGTATATATACTACATCTACTTTACCCATTCATCTGTTGATGGAATTTTTTTAATAAAATAGAAACTATCAATGTGAAAAGGACAAATACTGTATAATTCCACTTATGTGAGATACCAAGAGTAGTCATATTTATAAAGACAAAAGTAGAATGGTGGTTGCCAGGAGATGAGGGAGAGGAAAATTGTTTAATGGGTATGGACTTTCAGTTTGGGAAGATGAAAAAATTCTGAAGACGGATGATGATGTTAGTTGCACAACAATGTGAATGTACTTAATGCCACTGAACTGTACACTTTTAACTGGTTAAAATAGTGAATTTTAAGTTATGTGTATTTTACCACAATTTTTAAAATATTTTCAGTAACCTCCCCCCGCCATTTTATAGGTGTACTAGGTTACAACAGAGGTGTATTTCTTATTTGGGGTTAGAGTTAAAACATTCCCCAAAAAAGACAGGTCTAAGGTGTAGAGAGAACATGGTGTAGCAGGCACACATATCAACCCTTGTCTTCTCTCCTCCATGCGGTGCTCTCCCAGGATGGACAGGACGGTGTTTTTGCAGTAGGCAGGGGAGAGTTTAGGTGAACCAATGTTGAGAGACAGTGCCACACTGGGATGAATGACAGTGTGATATTGTCAGATCCCTCTTGGGAGCTAAAGGTAATCACCAGCAACTAACATTAAACTAAGTAACCAGTACAGTACCCTGTTTGCCAACCAGGAAAAGAGGGATGAAATTTTTTTTTCTCTTATGGAGTGATAGACATTATGCTAAGCAGTTTCTATGTAGTACCTCCTTTAATACTCAAAAAGCAAGTCCAGTTACTACACTTACTGTACAGATGAGAAAACAGATTTAGCTAGATGAAATAATTTGCCCATGATTACAGTGTAAGTGGAAGCAGTGCAAGCATTTTCATCTCAGTTTTCTTACCTCAATCATTCTCTGCTTAATCTCTATGCTATATTATAAAACTCTTATTACCACAGAGGGATACAGAGAAAAGCCCAAGGCTTTATCAATCAAGTCAGATCATTGTTGGATACCTGCAGAGCTATAGGGGTGACATCCAGGGGTGAATCTTTAAGGATTATGCCTGGGTCCCTGCAGTGCCTATGGATCAATCAAATCTAAACTTACTAAAACACTCCTTGTTTAAAGGAATTGATACCCTTCTATGGGTCACCCAGGACAGTAAATAAGTCCCTTTGGCTAAAATGAAGGTATGGATATGTAAAACTCCTGCCATGCTTTCTACTTTTTAGAATATTTCCTCTATTCTAAAAATTTGAATTTCCATTAGGAACTTATTGATATTTGAACTAACTACTGAATCTTGAGTTCTATGTATTACTATTTGAAAGGTTTTGCCCCTTGGAGCCATCTTTACTTTTCCATTTCTGATTATTACACATCTCATGAATTACGTTTTTCCTTTTGATATCTGGATCAGATCAAAGTCCATTGTACTTAATTAAGGAAATGATATAAATGTAGTTGCTATAAGTGTCCCTAGCAGGGTCATTGTTCTCATCTTTATGACTGTTTAGCTCTATCATAGTTAGATATTTCTAATCCTTATGTAAAAGGTAAACATGCATGTGCTACTTCTATAGTGTATAGTGATGATCACATTAAGTTGAATATCAAAAAACTATAAATTTACTGATTCAAAATATAAAGCATTTCATGTGCATATACCATATTAATTTTGTGTTTAAGACATTTTAATTTTGATATAACTCCAATTTTTAAATAAAACTCTAAATTTTTAAATATAGATTAATCTAGTAACATTTTAGTCAGGATTTTAAGATGGAAAGAGTGCTGACCACTTGAATATATATGTTAGGAGTTACTACATAGACCTAAAAATATCTTTTAACCATTGATTTGTACATTTAATTTAGGAAAAGTGAAAAATCAATCAATTTGTTATAAAGATTTTGACACGTACTTATTTGTGATGTCTTAGCAACCTTTTTCAACATGTTACAGAATTTGCTACTCTCAAGAGAGAGAAAAGTAAATCTTGGAAAATCTCAAGAGTGTCAAAAATTGCAGTTGGCAAGAGAAATTCTTCAGATAAACACCTCAAATTGTGTACTTACTGTTTTAAAACTGATCTCAAAGTACTCTCACCTGGATTTTTAATAATATCTTGACTAACGCTATACCCTATTTTTAACAACTTCTTAAAGTATTATAAGGGAGAGATTTCATATGTGTAAAACACATGTACAACTAATTCAGTTTGGTCTTTCTGAATAAATACAAGTTTTAATTTTACCTTGCCAATGAGATGTCTTTTTAACTTTAATTTTTTTAATTGAAGTATAGTTGATTTACCATGTTGTGTTAGTTTCTGGTGTATAGCAAAGTGAGTCAGTTATAAAATGTATATATATATATACACACACACATACACACATGTTTTCATATTCTTTTCCAGTGTAGGTTATTACAAGATATTGAATATAGCTCCCTGTGCTATACAGTAGGACCTTGTTGTTTATCTATTTTAAATGAGATCTTTATTTGTAACTCCACAGATAAATTCCTAGAAAGCTATTTGGGTTAGTATACCCATTTATAGAAGTTTTAAAAATATGCCTAGCTGCATTTTCATGCATAACATTTCATCAGAAACATAGTGCCCCAGAGTTGTGTTTTCTTTGTATGCAATGGAGTTTTTCTAACATTGCAGTAAGTACCACCACATGACTATAAACACCTTGAAGTTAAATACTCAGTAAACCTAGCTTTCATTTTCACCAGCCTGTTCACAACCTCTTTCAAAGCTCAGCTGAAGATTCACACTCTGCAAATCCTGCATGATTCACCCTGTGCCATTCTGACTTCCTCTTGTATTTCCACTCTGGCAGCACTTCCAACTTTCCTATTCCTTGATGGTTGTTCTGTTTTATAATGTTTGTAAACGTCTACATATTTTATATCACCAGTTAGACTGTGAATTCTTTGAAAACCAAGGATTTATTTCTTTAGTTTTTCTTGTCTTAGTTCTCCCTAGGATACTGTAAACCAGTGTTTCTTCTCTAGGCTTCTCATGGATTTGGGAGCCAGGCTACCATAGCTGTAGAGCAAATTTCAGATTTGGAAAGAAGAGGGTGGAAGACAGTAAGGGGGAATAGGGCAGCATCTATTTAGTGATCCACAATTAGCAGAATGCATCTTGGCCCCTCCCAATCCCCAGGTCTCATGCTTCTACTAGCATTGAGGGGAGGCAGCTAGGCTGCACGTTTCCCACGCACACCAGCAGCCGCTATGTACAAATTTCTTCCCTCCTACAGATGCCTTCACTATTTATTTTAATCGACTTTTACTGGTATAAAATGGTGTTGGGAGGATGGACAAGTAAAGAGAGGACACATGTGGTGTAATTGTCCATGGAACCTTGGTTCTTCTGGACATGGTCATAACTTTTATGGCACCTAATACAGTATGCAGTAGGTATTCAATAAAGAGTATTGGCTAACTCATATGGGAATATGGATGTGGATGACCTGGAGAAGTAAAACAAAAGGAAGATTTATGGTGACACTGAAAATGTTGGGTTTTTTGAACAGCACAGTCATACTCTGAATTGTGTTGGTCTTAACTTACGGACAACTTGTTCTCATATTAGTTTAAGTGAAATGTGGATGGAAGAAAATTGGGTTGGAGGTCAACATGGCCTGGGGTTTCAGGAATCCTTCAAAATTTTTCTGCTAATAACTCATAGAGAATAATCAACGAGAACTTAATTTTTTTTAATTTATTTATTTAATTTGTTTATTTTGGGCCGTGTTGGGTCTTCATTGCTGCGCACGGGCTTTCTCTAGTTGCGGCGAGCGGGGGCTACTCTTTGTTGCGGTGCGCGGGCTTCTCATTGCGATGGCTTCTCTTGTTGCGGAGCACAGGCTCTAGGCACGTGGGCTTCAGTAATTGTGGCTCGTGGGCTCTAGAGTGCAGGCTCAGTAGTTGTGGCGCACGGGCTTAGTTGCTCTGCGGCGTGTGGGATCTTCCCGGACCAGGGCTCGAACCTGTTTTCCCCTGCATTGGCAGGTGGATTCTTAACCACTGCACCACCAGGGAAGCCCCAGAACTTAATTTTTTAAAACAACTTGTTTATGTGAGCAAATGTGGAAGATTTGATGAGAACATTGACTATAGGATTATGGGAGCTAGCTTTAAAAACCCCTATAGAAAGACATTTCATTTATATGATGTTGGGAAATTTAGGTTATTGAACTTCTTTTATTAATTATCTCCCACAGCTCTGGAAGTGAATCTGGTTCTCAAAGCACTTGTGACCAACTTGTAACTCCAACAGCCCTGGCTGCCTGTACCAGAGTTGACTCCTGTTTTACCCCATGGTTTGTCCCATCTCTTTGCGTTTCCTTCCAGTTTGCTCACCTGGAGTTCCATTTTTGTCATCACCTTGATCAACTAGGCACAGGTACTCTATTTTAGCATCGGAATAACATTCACTTAATACTTATTGTTTTATCCCTGCACAAAACTCCTTCCCTACTGACCACCACACACATGGTGGAGGAAACTTTTAGAAGTAGCATTCATCTCCTCTAACAGTAAGCACCAGCAAAGTTATTCTGAAGTTGATTTCGTATAATAGGTGTCCCCCTTACATTTGAACCATCTTATGGACCTTTTATATAGGGTACCATTTATATTGAATTGCCGTGATTTTGCACACTTCCTAATGAGAATTTTCAAGGAAGTTACAAAAATTGCAGGTTTTACTGTTACTCCAATTATGATCTTTTTGAAAGAAATACATCTGTTTTTTTCCTATCTTATGAGCCATTACATGAATGGCAAATAGTTTCCAAAAGTACTTGATACTACCTTATCTCGAAAGTACAAATACCTTCTACAAAAAATGGGCAAATTCTCCAATAATTTAAAAGACTAGCATTTTTACAAGTTTATAAGGTAGAAGAATAAGTTTTTCCACACACCAAAAGTGGCCTTTTATAAGTTTGCTCATGTTCATGAATAATTATTCCTAAAAGTCTGTACCAAACCTTTTCTACTTAATACATTTTGATTCTGGTATTAGGTTTTCAACCTACATGTAATGGAAAAAGGAAAAAAATCAGATTAAAACTAAACACAGCTGCTGTTAAGCATCTTGCCTTTTCAGCAAAAACGGAGTTTAACCTGTATTTTCTAACTCTGTTTGGGTCATGTTTTTGGTTTTGAGATTTGGTGGGTAGATACAGAGCACTTCTATGAAATGCTTCTTAAATATTTACCTCCTCTTCATTTTATTTGTTGTCTTTTGTGATCAAATTTTTATCTGTGCATGTACCCTTTGGAAAGAGACCTGCTGATTGAACAAAACAGTTTTGTTTGCAAATATCAAATTCAATGGTAATTCAAATGTTATATTATCTTCAAGAGAATGTTTGAATTTATTAACCAGCAAATATTGCATTCAGTAACCAAGAAGTGAATAATTTAAATGTCATCTCTTTATTTCCATAAAGTGTTGGCTCATCTCAACTGCTGTTTTTCTTGTTTGGTTTCTCAACAGCTCCACCGCAATACCTACAGCCATTTATTTCTGATAAAAATGTGCCATCTGAACTAGAATACATGATTATTTCCTTCAAAGAACCACACATGTATCTTCGACAATGGAACAATAGTTCTGTCTGTCAGGAGATGCAGTTCTCAGCTCAAGCAGACTGTAAACTTCTAGAGTGCAGAAATGTTACAATGCAAAGCATGGTGAAACCCTTCAGCATCTTTGGACAGATTGCAGTTTCCAGCAATGCAGTAGAAAAGCTGATTGATTGCTCTATCAACGTTGACTCAATATTTGTAAACTTTGGGCAACATGTAGTTCATTCTCTAAACACTGCAATACAAGCTTGGCAACAGGTATGTATATTCTAGAACAGTTTACAGTTTGTCCGTGTGTGATCTTTTACTAGGCACTTTATGTTATCACTTCTAATAATAAATTAAGCACAAACAAAAATGTGAGAGAATGAAGAATTTGATGGGCACCATAATATCTGGGGCCTCCTCTGTTTTGGCAAAGTGATGCATGTTATTTTTAAAACCTTTGGAGAACATGGGTTCTCTACTCATGCATCAGAGATGATGCCCACATTTTTGTGACTAATGTACCACATCTGTGTGGAAAGTAACACATTCCCAGAAATTTTTTCCGAGTATTATGGCTTTAGTTTGCCAAAGCTCAACTTGGTATGTATCACATTGTCGAAGCAGCCATTGCAGAAATGAAGAACCTGTGTGAGCCTTTCTGATATAAGCAGTTCATCTTTTCAAAGAGAAAAGGCAGTGAGAGGAAATTATGTGAACACAGTATAATCTTAGTCTTTCCCCCATTATCATTCTGCCATTTTGATTCACTAAAAAAGCACTCGATAATAGATTTTGTAACCAGCTAAAGACTCTTGATTAATAATTTTTTACTTTTATCTTTTGTCAGAAATTATCCATATCAAAAAAGAGATAGAATATACGTCTGTTTTGAATGACATATTTAAAATGGGGAACCTGCCCACGTCCACTAGCATGAAAATAATTTCACAGAATATTTGGATAATATTGATAATATGCTCAGTGATTTAATAACAAATCACCTCTGCTTCCCTTACTGATTTTCAGTATAATATTGCATTTCCATAAAGCTTGTGTTGTTATTTAAGCTGAGACATTTCCCCACATTTTGTATGTTACAGGTATTTGTGCAGACTAACTCCCCAAGAGAAATGGTCCTTCACTCCGCCCTGACCTCATGTGGGGATGGGGCAGTGGTAGGGGGAGGGGCTTGAGTTCTAGAATTTTTATGGGAATGAACTCTTTTCGTTATATGCATGAAGACCTATACAAGACTAAGGAATTAATTACCTAACATGGCACTACAATAGCAAAGGGAAAGAAGATAACACATCTGTTTCATATTTTAAAATTCTTTTTTAAGGGCATTCCATGGTTTTCTTGCTGCAGAGGACATGCGTAAAATAAGAGCTAGTGTGATCTAAATCTTTGCAGCTGGTTCGAATAGCGATGTGAAAAAAACCTCTGTGGCTCCAATTTCTGTTTTTTGTCATATTTTGAACAATGCATTTAATAAAAAACAAACCTAGAAAATATAAAAGAGTCATTGATAGAGCATTTAATCCCAGGATATTTTTGTCTTGGTATCAGGACCATTGTAAGAGGACTCATGTGTAGCAACTACTGCAGAATGGCCCTCAGAAATATCAGTTTCCTCCCAGAGTAAAAATATTCTCTTAGACACAGCTATACATATAAATAAAATACGATGCATAAATATTTAAATGTTTTAAACCACATCAGAGTGTGAATGACTGACTGGCTAACACAGTGCCTTGAAGGAATATTCTGAGTTTTTTTAAAAATGGAATTGTATATTTGATTAAGTAGAGCCATATGTCACGTAGCATATCGCTGACAGGTACATTCTGTGAATAGTTGGTTCTGATTTATACAGGGATTTGGCAATGTTAACATGAGCCACAAGAGGATATACTTCTGTAATTGTTGCTGTAATTTTCTTGTTTCCTCCCATGTCAAGCGTACTTGCCACCAAGTTTTAATGTGGTAGGCATCTCTAACCCTGTGTATTCTAAAGTAAATACAAAAACGCACTACTTTGAAATTACAGGACATTTGACATTGAAATGGGCTTATAGAGGGGTTATTAAGTTCATTGTTTCTAAGATGTTCTGAATGTGGTTTATCCCCTTTAGAGGGGAAGCTTAGTTACCCAAGCTTGGATTTTATTATGTATATAATGCTCATATACAGTATAATTATTGCCAATGACAAACGTGAATTTAACAGGCTGGATAAGCAATTTGAGTTTTCCACATACTTTTTATCGGATTCGTATCCGAGACAAGTCATTTGTATCCAGTGTGGATGGACCAGACAGTTGAAGCATGAAACAATTTGGCCTTTCACCTTTAGGTCACAAGTTTAAGATTAACAGAAGCCTTCATCAGTGTCTGATTTCTCTGGCTGTAGTTTTTTTTTTTTCTCTTTTGTAAATGATTAATGTTTTGTGAAACCAGATTAAGGACCCAAAATGCCACTTGCAGTTTGCTTTATATTTCTTTGTCACATTCCCACGTTTGGACCAAATAGGATTTAAAGGAGATTTTTATTTAAAAATCAAGGTTATGCTCATGTGTCTTATCTTACACCATAATGATATCTCTCTTTAATTGCAAATGCCTGTATAACACTCCAGCACAAATCTTAAATGTAAATAAGCCACCTCTTAATTACGAAAGCATTCTGAGGTTTCGCTTTTATATGATGTCATATACAATATGTACAAATTTTTTTATAATATGCTAGAATTTAAACATTCCAAGAAACGCTTAAACTTATTACAGTTATAATGAACTCCACAGATGAAGGAGCAATAGAGAAACAGTTCCCTGAGGACTTCGAGTATTCTTTAGAAAAATGTAAACAACCCCCTTGTGTTCTTTCATTTACATTTTTTCCTAAAACCCTCATCATTTATTAAAGGTCAGTTTTTAGAGATGAGGAAAGTAATATGATTTTTTTTCTAACCAAGCCCCATCTGGTAACCTAACCTCTGTGTAACCAGTGGATTGATCCCAATTCATTATGAAAATTGAATTTCAGTCTCAGGATGTCTATCTAAGTGGGAGTTTGGAATCATATCCCTTTCTTCATGTTTGTACTGTTGGACCTAACGGAGAGAAAAATGTTTACAAGGAGAGCAGTTTATGTTGATTATATAACGCTAAATGGAAAAATGTCATCAAAACTAATTATACACTGTGACTCCAGTTTAATTAAAGGTTTACAAACCTTTAAATATATAAGATATATAAGATAGGATTAGATAGGATAGACTAGAATAGGAACAGGCAGGACACTCAGAAGTGAAAAATTGCTGGAAAAAAAAAATTCTCCAAAATGTTCACAGCAGTTATCCCTGAGTATAAAATTAGAGACTTTGTTTTTAAAAATCAGTACTTTCTGTATTTTCTAATTTTTATACTGGGAACATATATTACATTTGTAATTTTAAAAGTTAAATTTACTCATGTTTGTCTCATAAGTGTTTATTGAGTACTTATGTGTCAGGCGTTAGGCTGACTACAGGAGCAAAAGTTGTAAATAACAAAGACCTGGTTCCTGCCCTTATGCAGCGTAGAGTCTAATGATGGAGACAACAGTGTCCCATAATCATGCAAATAATTACTCAGTCCCAAGAGGGGTCAGTGCTTTGAAGGCAAAACATATAGTGTTGTGTGAGCATAAAATAGAGGGACCTGAGGTGATCCGGGAGGATCTCAGGAGGCTACTTTACTCTGAGGGCATGACCTGAAAACAGGAACCTGAAAGCCGAGTTGGAAGAAATTAGTCGAGCAAGAAGGAAAAGAGGTCCAGGCAGAAGAAAGGCACTGAGGCAGGAAGGAGTTTGATGTGCTGGATGAATTGAAAGGAGGCCAGTGTGGCGTTGGAGCAGCTGAAAAGGGCTGGTGGAGCCGGGGTCTAGCAGGCAAACGGAGAATGGTTCAAGACGCAGCAGGGACCAGATCAGGCAGGACACCTAAAGCCCACG
The DNA here is from genome assembly GCF_009873245.2 of Balaenoptera musculus. NCBI lineage: Eukaryota > Metazoa > Chordata > Mammalia > Artiodactyla > Balaenopteridae > Balaenoptera > Balaenoptera musculus. Next base: position 37,030,455 of record NC_045801.1, on the reverse strand, counting down.
GGCAGTCCAGTTTTGAAATCATAGCTCATGATTGAAAGCCACAGCAAAAAGTAATATGGTAGGCAGCAGATAACTATTGGTTATAACCGCTTCAGTCTCACTTAGCCAGAGACTCCTTTTATGATTCGTGTGGTTGTCAGGCAAGGTTCCACTCCATGAGAATAGGGAGGTTTGGTGAGAATAGATGGATGATAGAGCGAACACTTTAGGAAACCCTCCAAGAGTATCTGGAAGAATGAGGTATTTCAGGGCCTCTTCACCGACTGCAGCTGTAGAGCTCTGCCTGCCCACTTTGGGGGCCTTCTGGATGATTAGGAAGGGATTGTACCTCCCAAGATAACTGTTCTCATGAGGTTCTAGATCAGGTCTTGGTCCAGGCTGGATTCCAGGTGTGTTCATCCATAGACCCCTTGGCTTCAGGCCATGTAATCACTTAAATTTCTATGCTCATGAGCGGTATACCCCTTTTTACTCTCCCTCCCCTCAGTAAAATGGCAAATGACAGAGTGTGGCATTGTGACATTATTTAGATCCACAACCAGGAAATAGAAGCCAACTGGAGAAGCATCAGTTACATATTACCTCCCACTGTCTGCAGGTTCATTGGCTAGTTAAGATATTTTTCTTGCATTCTCAAGTTAACCATTTATTTAGCTATTCTTTTCATTTACCAAAGGTATGTTTATCATTTTTTAAGCCATAAGCTAACCAAAGTGATAAAAGAGTAAGCACAGAAATTCTTCATCACATTGCCAGTGCTTCGATATAACAGCAACCCGTGGAGATACCATTAAGTTGAGAAGGAGGTACCAACACAGGAACGTATTACTAATTTGCTGAACCTTAGTAGATTAATGGAAGACATTTGCTGATTGATTATTAGCTGAAACAGACACCAACAACTGTTTTTTAACTAACATTTTTTGTCTTGAAAACTGCAGCTTGGCTTATACTGACTCTGAAGTTGATCTGTTTTGTGTGTTCAGCCTCTTAACAATAGCGGGAAAGTTATGGTTTTATTTACATCTCTCCCTGAGCAGATTTACACACACACATCCACCCTCCCCCTCAAGGGAACTGGGGATGTATTACCTAAATGATCCTTACTTTCTGTAGGGTACAAACTGTGGCTTTGGTAATTGGTCTTGATTGTCAAGTTTAGAAGGCCGGGAACATGGTAATTCTAGCCTGTGGTACTCTGCTCAAAAACGTGCGCTACCCAGTACAGCATTCTTTGTAGCATGTTAATTCATTTAAAAATGTTAAAAGTTTGAAGGATCTCATTGTTCTTTTACTCTTCTGTGTGTATGATTTATTTTGCAGGAATATAAATCAAAACATATTCTTGGAACATTTAAGATCTCTTTAAGGTATTTTTTGTGCTTATCCTGGAAGTATAGAATACTTTGTATACCAGAGCTAATGACAACAGGTCTTTTAGTATTTCTGTGTTGTAACAATCGCCACTGGGCAGACAGCTGCCAAACATCTTGCAATTAATCTGATGCACATTGGCTTTCCTATTCTTTTTCTTTCAGAATAAATGCCCTGAGGTAGAGGAGTTGGTCTTCAGCCATTTTGTGATCTGTAATGACACACAGGAGACACTGCGGTTTGGCCAGGTGGATACTGATGAAAATATTCTGCTGGCCAGTCTCCATAGTCACCAGTACAGCTGGCGCTCTCACAAATCCCCACAGGTATTTGAGAAACAGCCTTACAAACACAGCAATTGTTAAGGTTGCGGATTCATTTCTTCTGCATTTGTGTGCCTGTGTCTGGTTATTTCCCTTCTTAAGTCTCCCACGGGGTCGCACAGCATGGCTACATCTGACAGAAACCCAGAAATGTTTAGAGGAGAGAGCACAGTGTACCCGTGCTCCTCTTGGAGTGGACGTTCTCCTGTTCAGCGTAGGTGCTCTTGAGGGAGCCTGGTGTGGTGATTATGAGGTTGAACTCTAGAGCCAGAGTACATCAGCTTGGATCCTGGCTCTGAATTACCTTGCTTTGCTTTCATGCTTCAGTTTTCTCATATGTAAATTGGGGATAATAATAGTACCTGTTTCATAGGGTCATGAGAACTAAATAAGTTAATATGTACAAGGCACTAAAATCGTGCTTGATATACTGTAAACATTGTATGTTGGGTATTATTTTTCACTTGTTTATTCAGATTCTTACTGTGCATATAGTCCGTGCCAGTGACGTCTTAGGCACTGGGAATTCAAAGGCAGAGAAGTCTTAGTCCTTGCCCTCCAATGACAGCTCACTGTCTGTGACAAAATGAGCGCAATGACAGACTATGCCCAAGGGAGCACTGAGAAAAGACATACCAAAGGATGTCTGTTTTCCAAGTAGTATAATTCCATTTTCCTGTCACTTTAGATGGGAATAATTAGAGGGATGTGCCCTGCAGGGATAACTGAGGATGAATTAAATACAAAGATGTTGTCTTAAATGAGTAAAAGAAATCCTAGGAAGTACTCTCAAGAATAATGTATTTCTAAAACTCTGGGTAATAAGGAAACTACTGTCTGCTTATGATTAAAAGAAAGTCATTAGATTAGAGAGTTTTCCCATCTCGTCTGTAGACCAGCTTTAGAATATGTTACACGCTCAGCTTTTTTTTTTTTTTTTTCAGTAGCTCGATTCTGATTTCTTACTTGGTTTTTCATCATATTGCCACACTATTAGTATAAAATTTGGAAAAGTAGATATAGTGCAGTTCTTCTTAAGTCTATTTATTTAATTCTGGTTATTCTAACAGGACATCAAGACATGATATCTCCTTTTTTAATAAAAGTTCTTAAAAAATGAGTACATATGAGTATGATATGATATTGCACTTGTATTTTTAGAATGAACGACATTCCCTTATTTTCTTTTTTTTTAAATGTATTTTATTTATTTATTTGTGGCTGCATTGGGTCTTCTTTGCTGCGTGTGGGCTTTCTCTAGTTGCGGCGAGCGGGAGCTACTCTTCATTGCAGTGCAGGGGCTTCCCACTGCTGTGGCTTCTCTTGTTGCGGAGCACGGGCTCTAGGCACGTGGGCTTCAGTAGTTGCGGCTCGCGGGCTCTAGAGCGCAGGCTCAGTAGTTGTGACGCACAGGCTTAGCTGCTCCACGGCATGTGGGATCTTCCCGGACCAGGGCTCGAACCCGTTTCCCCTGCATTGGCAGGAAGATTCTTAACCACCACGCCACCAGGAAAGCCCATGCCCTTATTTTCTAATTCTCCTTTTGAGAAATGTCTGTGTAAGTGAGTTTTTAAGTCGTTTGGTTGTTTACCCCTTGTAACATCATTAAAGGACAATTGGTTGGTTGGTTGGTTCGTTTCAAAATTAAGTAATTATTTTTTTCTTATTAATTGCAAAAGTTAGAACATAGAGCAGATATATAAACCGAAAAAGGAAAAAGAAAAAGACCACCTATAATTCCAACCACCCAGAGGCAATCCATGTTGTATAGCCTTTTAGAGCTTCGAAAGTCTTCTATGATCATTGCATTCCCAGAAATGAACTAGTAGTGATGGGAAAGAAACCTCTGAGAAGGTGCAGTAATGTGTGATCGTATACTGTACCTGTAGCCACTTCACCCATTCATACACACACGCTGCAGGCCTTAGCCAATAAAAGGCAAAGCAGAGGAAGCTTAACTCCCTTCAAAGTCATTTTAAGCTGCATAGACTACCATGGCCCTCAGTGACCCTCAAGATTCCCTGGAGACTGGAGCCAGGATGGGAAGGGTGATCGTAAGAACAGCAGGCTCAGGGGTGTGGAGGAACAGTAGTCTTCATGTTATGGATGTACGGTTTCTAGATGGGAAGGACATAAACAGGAAACAAGAATGGCTAACCACTGCCACACTATACCTTTCATATTTATGCTCTTCTGCACTTGGGTCTTTTTGCATTTATTACTAGTCTTGTTTTCATAATATCCCTGTGTGATTTGTATTTTTTATATTTATGCATATTTTATAGATAAGGAGACAGAAATGTTAAGCTAAGATGGTGGAAGAGTTGGGACTGAATCCCATGTCTTTTCACTCTCAATATAGTGTTATTTCCACAACATTGTCAAACTCTCCTAGGTTTTGGCAGCGTGATTTGTCTGTTAGAAGAGCCAAATGGTGAGGTTTTGAGAGGAGGGCTGAGAAATCACTGGTATAATACTCCACATTTAAAGCTAGGCTAATATGGGATTCTTGGTACAAGTGTGAACCCTTGCAAAGCTTTAAGAACCAAAAACAATAAGAACCTTTTAATGACAAGCTGGAAACATAAGACAGGTATCTATTAAACTTTTTTTTCCTCTTTTTAATTTGTAACTGCATCTTCTGGATACAAATTTTAAGGTGAGCTACAGTCATTCTAATCTTTAGACTAAAACTTAGATCGTATTTGTAAAAGGTGTCTCTTTACTACAGCTACCTATGCTACGTAAAGAAGTGTGTTTTAGGACCCTCTGAAGCCAGAGAGGTCTAATGGGCCCAGAGGGTCTTCATGGAATTCCATACACCCACAATTGCAAATTCTGCTGTGTTCTAATGAGAGGTTACATCTGAGGATCAGAAAAGCTAACCACTTAGCTTCAAACTGCACCTGGAGGTAGTCATAGACTCACAAGTGAGCAAACTGTTCCTTTTTCCAGACTCCAGGTCATATCCTGCACTGCCCAGCAGGCTTGGTTTTAGGAACATTTGTGTCTGCATGTTTATGCTACCTTGGGTGTTAGTCAATTCATAGTCTCAGGGAGGATTTCTAAAGTTCAGAGAACTTAACTCCACTAAACAATGTAGCTTATATTGCAGAGATCAAGAAAGTGGCAATGACACCTGGAAAGGTTTCAAAGAGGTCAACATGTCTTAGAACCACACAGGAGGTTGCTAGCAACAGTAAGTCCCAACAGGATAGAAAAAAATACGGACACAACCAATTCCAGAAATCCAAAGCTGAAAAACCTTTTAGAATTGAAAAGTTACAAACTCTCCTTATAGTTTCTAACACATGCTCTGAGGCAGAATCACTTAAAATGCTGGATATCCCACAACAGTTGCTTGCCTAAGCAAACAAAGGAAGAACAAAACTTTTTCCTAGGGAATAATTGAACATGTTCAGCTGCACAGTCATATATGCCACCACAAAGGGCCCTTAAATATTCCAGTTCAGTAGACTTCAGATCAGGTTGGACGAGAACAGTGACCGGCAAAGGACTGGTCTTCAGAGAAGTGCATCACATTATATGAAGTTGAATCTGAGGACTGGATATGTGAGTTTATGGAATCTTTCTCTAGAATATGGGCGGTATACGCAGCTCAGAGTCAAGGGAAGCTTTGTTTAATTTAGCCAAACTGACTGTAGTGGCGCTTCCATCATAGTAGGACTTGTGTGTAGGCTGTTCAAGTTAACTTCCTTTTCTGGTTAAGAGAGAGCACTGGTAGGTAATTAAACTGCTTGAAATAGGAATGCCTCTATCTTGTATGTAAGGAATTACATTTGCTTTTATCCTCAAAACATGCCCAATTTATAGATTATGCTTTTTTTTTTTAGAATTCTTACTACGAGTGACTTAATTTTAGTAATCAAACCATCAGTCAAGGTGAAAATGAGCTCTAGACAGAGCTATAGAAAGTAACAAAATATTGCTCCAAAATGGATATAGTAGGAAGTTTTATAAGCTTGTGAAAATGGCAGATATTTAAAAATGCGAAATGCAACAAGGTAAGAATCAATTTGGAAGAGCAGCAGAGCATCTGGGAAATACTCATCAAAGTAATCAGATTTAGGGAAGAAAATGTAAATCAGACATTAGTTTCATCAGGCAGAGATTGGCCAACTTTTTTGTTTAGGGCCAGACAGTGAATATTTTAGGCTTTCAGGGCCTTAGAGCCTCTGACAGAGCTATTCAACTCTGCACAAAAGCAGCCATAACAAATGAGTGTGACTATGTGCCATAAAATTTTAAAATAAATTTTAAAATTTATTTTAAATGAGTGTGACATAAATTTTAAAATTTTTAAATAAAATTTTATTTATAGACAATGAAATTTGAAGTTCAGTAATTTTCACACATCACATACTAGTATGCTTCTTTTGACTTTTTTCAACCATCTGAAAATGTACAAAACACTCTTAGCTCACAGGCTGTACAAAAATAGATGGTGCACCACATTTGGCCCACAAGCCATGCCTGATTTGCCAACCCCTGCTCTCAAGTCTCTCAGTGGACAAAATTCAGGAGACTAAAGGTTTGATATGAAATTGTCTTTGTTCTGATCTAAATGGGATTCCCATCACTTGAAAACTTGGTAGCATTTTTCAGAAATTATGAAATGACAGGTAATAGTTTAAATCTAACACTTATATAATCAACCTGTGCTTACCACATAACAGTAAAATATTTGTATCGTTCTTATTCTCAGCCCATATAGACAGGAAGTTCCGCAGTTCTCTTTTTTTGGATGTAAAAATATTTAAAAGTGAGATCTGATCATTTTTCCTCCTGCCTAAAGGAAAAGTGATGGTTTTGTGAGTATCTACCTATGTTAGGGAAATTCCAGCCAGTTGTCAATTTTATTAACTAGACTGTCATTTCTCACTCAGTCACCACTCTTTCCATATCCATTTATATAGTGCATGTGCACACATATACTTAGAGAATGAGCACATTTCTTGTTGCTACAGTCACAAGTTAAAAAATTTAAAAGTAGACTTAGGGAAGCAGGTAAATATTCTGTGTTGGCAAAACTGTTCGAACCGATAAATTTGTCAAGTGTTCGCCTCTGCTATTATATGGCACACAGCATATCAGAGTTTGCTTAGAAAGGGCAAATGAAAAGACACTCTTACACACTGAAGGTGCAGATGGAATTGATACTTCCTTTCTAGAAAGCAATTTGATAAGAAGCATTATAGCTATTAAAATGGTCATAACCTTTGACCCAGTAAATCTCCTACTAGTAATCTACTCTCAGGAAACAATCCAAATTAAAACAAAGGTTTATACACAAAAATGTTTACTATAATTTGACTTATACCATCAAAAATCTAAAATCAAAATGTTCACTTTTAAAGAAATAGGTACGTAAAATCTGGCGTATCTATGAGATGAACTTTTATGGGACCTTTAAATTTTTACATAGGAAGGTGAAATGCTACCATATCATACCAGTCAGAAAAGCAGAACATAAAATTCCACACATACAATATGATCTTAATAATATAAGAACAAATGCACAGAAAAATACTGGAAAATATGTCAAAATACTGGCAGATATGTCAAAATGTTACCAGTGGTTGCCTCTGAATGGTGTATTTTTTTAAGGTGGTATTTTTCCAATGTATTACATTTTTATATACTTCTCAACTTTTTAAAATAAAGGATATAGATTATTAAATCAGGGAGAAGTTAAGTAAAAACCCTGAAAATATTTATATATAGACTAAAAGACAGGAATTTCAACTGCTAATTAGAACATTGGCAAGTGTAATGACATTGTTGGCCAAAAAGTTCGTTCGGGTTTTTCATAGCATGTTATGGAAAAACCCGAACGAACTTTTTGGCCAACCCAATATATCAAGAATGGTTATTTTAAATGCTTCTCTTATGAACTATTGCAATCGTTTTTCTCAATTATTCTCTTAGTTACATCTTTGCCCCACTTCAATCTACCTTGCAGACTACAACTCGAATCATTTTCCTAAATGTTTTGATACTTTCCTGTCCAAAAATATTTACAGCCTCCATCATCATCTATTAAATATACCCAAATTATCTGGCATCCAAGGCCTGCCTCAGTCTATTCACAAACCCTCCTCTCTGCCATTATTTCTGTCTAGCTGCTTATTTGGTCTCCTTCCCTCCCATTCATTTTTAATCAATAAATGATCATTTCTTGTGACCTATTGTGTGTAATTAAATATGCACATTTTTCTAAGAAACTTACTGTCTGATGAGGGAGTCAGAAAAGTAAACAAATTATTATCGACATGATCTATATCTGTGAGGATATTGTGGCAGTAGTTCCAGACAGGGAGAAATGATGGGTAACTGAATTAAAACACTAGCCATAGGGAAGAAGAGCAAGAGGACCAGGAAGTACAATCAACTGCCTCTGAATATGGACAAGATCTTAATGAGAACTCAAAGAAAATGTTTCCTAACATGAGGAGGGGAATCTGCCAAGACTTCCTAGTGGAAGGCATGTTTGTACTGAATTTTCATGTTTAAATAAGTGTTAGGTCAGGGAAAGGCAGTGGGGAAGCGGTTCCAGGTAAAGGAACCAACATGTGTGAAGGCCACAAAGGCATGAAACAACATGGCATGGTAGGACTTGACTAATTTGGCTACAGTGTAGAGTACACGTGTGGAATTGCAAGACAGTAAAGTAGATGAAGGCCATGAGGGCCCTTGTATGCTGTGCACATGAGCAGAACCAGGGAGACAGACAGGCAGGCAGCATGCCATGTTCAAGGGAATTCAGGTTTTGTTCAGAATAAACTCAGGCATAAATTTGCATGCCATGCTGAAGAGATGTGTGCTAGGAAACTGGCTCTTTGGTGGTGATGGGAATACCCTGATTTGCAGGGTTGGCCGATTATCATGGTGTAAGTACTCCTACCATAGCTGATTTCAAGCTACCAATGATTTAACAACCAGCTCACGAGATTCCTGAATATTTAGCAGTACTTTTTCACAAACAAGTATGAGCCAGCTCCAACACACCACTGTTTGGAGGAATTATGTTCTGAAGAGCCTGGCTGTCCATTTTGAGGAGATATACCTAAATGTGATGGGCAGCTTTTGGCTGCTGAAGGATTTTAAGTCGTCACAGGATCACAGTTGCATTTTGGAAAGATTGCCGTCATGTAGTTGACAAGACAGTCTAGAGGAGGCTGAGAATACATGCAGAGGGTTGTATGGGCACCACTGTATAGTCCAGGAGTGAGAGAGATTATAGTAACTGAGCCAAGACAGAGTAGAAGTCAGAGATTGGTGAAAATGCCTAACAGACTGATCTTTCTGTGAATAACAGCTATAAATTGTGAGCAAAATACAAAACAGCTACCTCTGGGGACGAACAAAGGCAGGCAGATTTTGAAGGTGAATAGAATCTTCGAGCAAGTAATCTGCACAGAACGATTTACCCATTTTTTGTTGGCTTTGCTTTGAGGGCAAACACAGTTGTAGCAGTGCAGGGGTGGCCCACTGTCTTTCTGGCCCAAGGTAACAGGTGAAAGAGCTCAGGCAACCAAGGCTGCTAGAGAGTGAGGAGAAAATCTTGGAAAATGGAATGCCAGAGAATGGGAAAATAATATGTTGAAATTTGGCCCACCTGTCTGCTTACTACTGAACCACACATGCATGGGGCAGACTGAAAGCAGACTGAACCCAAGGCTTAAAGAACTGAATTAATGTGCACTGCCACTCACCCAGGTGTAAGAGTTTTAGTTTGACTCTAAACAAATTAATTACCTGTTAAAAATATTAACACTCTGGAGGAATTATAAGAGAATCCAGAGTGTCCACAGCATAGCATCATTTACAGTGTCCACAATATGACCCCAAATTACTTGACAGATCTCAAGAATCTCAAAAAAAAAAAAAAAGTTACTTAATTTCAAGGGAAAGATAATTAACAGATTCCAACACCAAGGTGACCCAGAGGTTGGAATTATCAGGCATATATTGTACTTTAAAGCAACCATGGCAACAGTAAAGGGATTTTACAGGTATAATTAATTCCTAAATTAGTTGATTTTTTTAACATTTTTTCAATTGAAGTATAGTTGATTTACAATATAATATTAGTTTCAGGTATACAACATAGTGATTCAAAATTTTTATAGATTGTACTCCATTTAAAGTTATTATAAAATATTAACTATATTCCCCATGCTGTACAATATATCCTTGTTGTTTATTTATTTTATACATAGTAGTTTGTACTTCTTAATCCCCTACCCCTATCTTGCCCCTTCCCCCTTCTCTTCTCCCACTGGTAACCACTATTTCTCTATATCTGTTAGTTGTCTTTTAGTTTATCAAAACAGAGGTGATTCTAGGTGGGCTAATTTAATCAGGTAAAAGCACTAAAAGAGAGACTGGACCCTTTTGTGAGGAGAGAGAGAGATACATACATTCCTCTTGGCCTTGAAGAAGCAAATTACCATGTTGCAGCTGCCTATGAAGAGAGCCATGGGGCAGGGAGCTGCGGGAAGCCACCAGCACCTGCAGGTGGCTCCCAGTGCTGGTCATTAAAAAGTCAAAGCCCACATCATATAGACACGGGGAATAAATTCTGCCAACCACCTGAGTGAGCTTGGAAGTGGATTCTTCCCAAGTCAAACCTCTAAATAAGAATGCAGCCCAGCTGACACCTCATTTGCAATCTTGTGAGACCATAAGCAGCTAAGCTATGCTTGGACTCCTGACCCACAGACACTGTGAGATAATAAATGTGAGTTGTTTTAAGCTGCCAAATTTGTGGTAATTTTTTACTCAGCAGTAAAAATACAACATGACACAAGAAAAAAGTCAGTAAACTTGAAGATGGATCAGTAGAAATCATCAAATCTGAAGAAGAGAGGAAAAAAAAGATTCAAACAAAATGAATAGAACTGCAGGGACCTGTGGGACAATTTCAGAAGATCTAATATATGAGTAATTGTAATCAGAGACTGAGAGGAGAGAGAGAGAATGGGGCTCCCAAAATTAAAGAAATAATCTCAGCAAACTTCCCAAACTTTGTGAAAGACAGAAATTTACAGACCCAAGAAGCTCAGGAAAAACTCCAAACAGGTGTTTCAAAGAAATTCACACCCAGGCACATCATAATGAAACTACTAAATACCAAAGATAAAGAGAAAACCTTGAAGCAGCCAGAGTTAAACTATAGGGGAAACAACAATTCAGATAACTACTGACTTTTCTTTATATATAGTGGAGGCTAATAGACAGTGGAACAAAATCTTTAACGTGCTAAGAGAAGGTTTATTAGGGAGAGATCCATTTGGAAGATATTTTGGAGGTTATAATCACCAGGATTTGGTAATTGACCATGGAAGAGAAGGGCCTGGATCGACTCCAAGGTTTCAGACTTAAGGGACAGGTTGGTGGTGTTGTACTTGGCCACAACAGGGAACTGAGTAGGAGGACAGTGTTTTCCATACAGAGAATGGGGCAGATGTGAGAGCACAGCACAGTGTCCCTAAAGTCCATTTTGGACACATTTGAGTTTTAGGTTACTTTGGAGGCAGGAAGGATGATATATTAGAAACAGCACAGATTTGAAGCTGTAAATACCTGGATTTCACTCCTAAGGTTTTTTAGCTGTGTAAAATTGGACAGTGTCATAATTCCTTGGAGCTACAGCTTCCTCTTCTACAAAATTAAGAAGTTATTGTGAATATCCCATGAAATTACATTTATAAGGTGCCTACTAAAGAACTCAGCTCTGTGTATCCAAAGGTGCCTTTCCTTTCCTTTCCTTTCTCTTTTCTAACCAGACCTCCAAGTGGCCATGCTGAATAGGCAAATTGAATGTAATGGTCTGGAGCTCAGAAGAATAGTCTGGGCTAGAGGTAAAGATTTGGCCTCTCATCAATGCCTAGGTAGCAGTGGGAATAGACACGAATGCCCAAGGAAAGAGTGCTAAGATCAGAGTATGTTATTAGTTAGCTCTTGCTGTAGAAAAATGTACAGTGGTGGTACAGGCGTAAGATAACTATTATAGATACTTCCATTCATAGGAGGAGAAAATGGGAGACACATGGGGGTTACTGATCCATAGAAATTCTGGAATCCAAACAGGTAAATGTTGGAAGTTTCTTAATCAGTAATCATTCATACTGCTGCTTGGGAATAATTTTCCATGGCTCCTGGCTTTGGACTTTTGGCTCAAGCCTCTATGTCATCCATCCTTTTCCATGAAAAGTATCCTTTGTTTGCTCTTCATAATTTTCTCAGCCTGCTTTCTACCAGTTGAATTATGAAAGTTTAAAGTCCCCTTTACATTTTGTACTGTCTTTGTCTCTCTCATTCTAAGTTGGCAGTGTTTCTGCCAGTATAATTCTTTAAAACACTGTAGGTCTCTTGTTAATCTTACTGTGGTTCAGCACTGTGGACAAAATCACACCCACATCTCTTCAAGACAGTTCCTTCTCTGCTTTGGGATTCTGCCCACACTGCTGGGGGACATCACCCTTAAGTGTTTCAGAAGCCCTACTGTTTGAATAGTTCATTGAGACACCAATTTAGATCTTTCTGAGATCTTAACAGAGGATTTTACAACCACATCCTTAGCTTCATTCCCTAGACCCAGCTTTCCTGGCTGTGTCCTGGATTTGATCTTTGCCTGGAAGCTCTTGCTTGATTTTTAACATCATTTCCATCTGGAAGGCTAGAAATTTTCAAAACTAGCAAGTCCTGGCTCCTGTTTATCTAACAGTTCTTCCTTATGTGTGCATCGTTCCTCTTGGACTTTATTTAATATAAGCAGCAGATAAAAGCCAGGAGACACTTCAACACTGCCTGGAAATCTCCTTAGCTAGATCACATGGTTTATTAGGCACATTTTCTGCTTTCCATGTTACTGCAGGTTATGGTGTTGCTGAACTCTCTGCCACTGCATAACAAGAAACCCCTTTCCTCCAGTTTCCAGTAACATTTTCCTCACTTCCTCACTGGCAGCCTCCTCTAAGGCCATCAAGTTTCAATTAATAGTATCTTTGAAGCACCTTAGATATTCACTAATACTCTCAAGTCTTTCTGGTTTTTGTGCACAGCCCTGCTCCAATGCCCCATCCCCCCCCCCCATTTTAGGCTTTTGTTACAGTAGCACCCCACTTGCAGGTACCACACTCTGTATTAGTTACATATTGCTGTCTAACAAATTACCCCACAACTTGAGTAAATAAAACAACAACCATTTATTATCTCGATTTCATTAGCCAAGAACTTTGGGAGCGGTTTACCTGAGTGGTTCTAGCTCAGAGTCTCTGATAAGGCTGTAGTCAAGACATTAGCTGGAACTGCAATCATCTAAAGGCTTGACTGGGCTGGAGGATCCATTTCCAAAATGGCTCCCTCATATGGCTCTTGGCAGGAGGCCTCAGCTCCTTGCTACAAGGATCTCTCCAAAGAGTTGCTTGAGTACTCTCAAGACATAGCAGCTGGCTTCCCCCAGATCAAGTTATCCAAGCTAGAACAAGACAAAAGCCAGTGTCTTTTATGACCTAGGCTCAGAAGTCATTAGTAATCATTTCTGTAATATCCTAGTGGTTGTCCAGATCAGCCCTATTCATTGTGGGAGGGGACTATACAAAGGCACAAATAAAAGGAGACATGGATCATTGGGGCTGTCTTGGGGCTGAGCTGCCATAAGGATTTAAACCCCATAGAATTTAGGGGTTAGGCTGAGGAATGGGATCCATTGAAGAGGAATAAGGGGAAGACAGAAAACCAAGACATGGCAGGAAAACTGGACATAATCGTGTTCTAAGAGCCAAGGAGACTATCTAGAAAGATAGAATTATCAGTGTCATATGCCATAAGGAGATTTAGTGAAGCAAGAACTGGGGAGACCATTGTATTGGGCAATTGGGAGGTCACTGATAGCTCAAGGAAAGCATTTTCAGTGGCAGGATAGGGATAGAAATCAGATAGAGTGGGTTGAAAAATGAATGGGAGGTGAGGAAATAGGGAGAATGAGCATGAATTTTTTTTTTTTTAAATCTTGATTGGGTGTTAGCTAGAGAAAGCTGCAGGGTCAAGCAAGGATTTTAAATTAAAGTACCTTAGGCATGTTCATATATGAGCAGAAATAAATAGCAGATAGGTTGGTGATGCAGAAGAGAGGAAGAATGATTAACGGCATCAGGTCCCAGAAGGGGAGAAGAAGAAGGCATCCAGATCACAAGTAGAAGGATTGACCCTGGACGGAACGAGGTTTATACCAAATATCTATTGCTGCTTAACAAACCACCGTAAAACTTTAGTGGCCTTAAAAAATTTATTAGCTCATGAGTGTGTTGGTCAGAAATCTAGGTGCACTTAGTTAAGAGGTTCTTCTGCTTATCTCAGCTGGGCTCACTCATGAGGCTGCAGTCACCCGGTAGGCCAGCTGGGGCTGGGTGGTCCAAGACTGCCCCACCTACATATTTGGTACTTGGCAGACCACTGGCCAGGGTTCTCTTCCATGTGATCCTTCCAGCAGGCTAGCCTAGTTGGGAGAACGAGAGCAAAGACTGCAAAACCTGTTGAGCCTAAGCTCAGAACTCTCACAGTGTCTGCTGCCACATTCTACTAGGCGGAGCACGTCACAAGGTGAGGCCAGATGCAAAGGATAAGGAACAAGATTTTAACCTCTTGGGAGTTGCTAAGAGAATTTGTGGCCATTTTTAACTTACCCCAAAAGCCTCCTCCTGCTTTGAGACGAGAGAGAGTGAGGATGAGTGTGAATGTAGATGTGGTTGTAGTGGGTATTTGCTGAAAGTAAAAAGAGGGGAAAAAAGTAGGAGGCTTTTCACTCCAGGGAAGGTCGGGGGTGGGGGCGGGATGAACCTGTAGAGAGAGGAGAGGACCTTGTGTACTGAGGAGTTTCTGTCTCCACACTAAACATGTTAGGAAGCTATGGCTGTGTTTTAAACATGAGCAAAACTCGATTATATTTGAACTATGAAATGATCACTTTTGCTGCCTTTGACCTGTAGGTGTGATGAAATGAGCAATATATACTAACAGACCTCTTTATATTGAACTGTATCAGCATTCCTGGAATAAATACCTGAACACAGCATTTATTCTTTAAACATACTCCTAGATTTTAATTAGAAGTATTCCACTTAATATTTTTGCATTCATGTTCGTTCATTAGTCTATAGGGTTTTTTTGTTTGTTCGTTGGCCTCTTTGGGGGATCTTTTGTTCTTTTTTTGTCTCAGGATTATGCTAGTTTTGTAAAATAAAAAAAAATTTTCTGCTAACCAACAGTGTAAAAAAAAAAAAAAGGAGGCTTTTAAAAAAGTCATTTTCCATTAGAGAAATGCAAATCAAAACTACAATGAGGTACCACCTCACACCGGTCAGAATGGCCATCATCAAAAAATCTACAAACAATAAATGCTGGAGAGGGTATGGAGAAAAGGGAACCCTCTTGCACTGTTGGTGGGAATGTAAATTGATACAGCCACTATGGAGAACAGTATGGAGGTTCCTTAAAAGACTAAAAATAGAACTACCATATGACCCAGCAATCCCACTACTGGGCATATACCCTGAGAAAACCATAATTCAAAAAGAGTCATGTACCACAATGTTCATTGCAGCTCTATTTACAATAGCCAGGACATGGAAGCAACCTAAGTGTCCATCGACAGATGAATGGATAAAGAAGATGTGGCACATATATTCAATGGAATATTACTCAGCCATAAAAAGAAACGAAATTGAGTTATTTATAGTGAGGTGGATGGACCTAGAGTCTGTCATACAGAGTGAAGTAAGTCAGAAAGAGAAAAACAAATACAGTATGCTAACACATATATACGGAATCTAAGGAAAAAAAAAAAAAAAGGCCATGAAGAACCTAGTGGCAAGACGGGAATAAAGACACAGACCTACTAGAGAATGGACTTGAGGATATAGGGAGGGGGTGGGGTGAGATGTGACAGGGTAAGAGAGTGTCATGGACATATACACACTACCAAATATAAAATAGATAGCTAGTGGGAAGCAGCCGCATAGCACAGGGAGATCAGTTCGGTGCTTTGTGACCACCTAGAGGGGTGGGATGGGGAGGGTGGGAGGGAGGGAGATGCAAGAGGGAAGAGAAATGGGAACATATTGTATATGTATAACTGATTCACTTTGTTATAAAGCAGAAGCTAACACACCATTGTAAGGCAATTATACTTCAATAAAGATGTTTAAAAAAAAAAAAAAGAAAGAGAAAACCAAATACCGTATGCTAACACATATATATGGAATCTAAAAAAAAAAAAAAGGTTCTGAAGAACCTAGGGGCAGGACAGGAATAAAGACACAGACATAGAGAATGGCCTTGAGAACCCGGCAGCCGCATAGCACAGGGAGATCAGCTTGGCGCTCTGTGTCCACTTAGAGGGGTGGGATAGGGAGGGTAGGAGGGAGACACAAGAGGGAGGAGATAATGGGGATATATGTATATGTATAGCTGATTCACTTTGTTATACAGCAGAAACTAACACACCATTGTAAAGCAATTATACTCCAATAAAGATGTTAAAAAAATACAAAAATAAAAAAGTGATTTTCCACAATATCTAATCCTGTATCTTGCTCATAACTGGCGTTCGATAAGTGTTCACTGAATGAATAAATGTTGAGATTTCTCATAACATCTGACATTTCTCAAGAACATAGATTTAAAAGCTTATTTTCACAATATGAACATTGTAAACAGCATTCTTTGCATCATATTGGATGCTTTTATGTGTATTATATAGACACGCAAAAAGGGATCCTCTGATCTCAAAATGTATGCTTTTGTATGCTGTCAGAGTGCAGTTGGACTTGTAATTAGGAGTAGCTCCTGGTCTCCCCCACCTCTACCCCTTTGGCCTCCCAGCGGCCTCTGATGAAAACTGTTATAAAATAGGAAAATGCTACAGGAGGGGACTAGCAGTGTACTTCAAAGGAGACCAAATTTCAGGTCCACATGCATGTCCAACTCTTCCTACTGTGTTTAACTCTGAAGAAGTTTTATTGTTTATCATAAACTAAAAGTACATTGTACAATTACCAAATATTACTGATTTAAAGTAGACATTATTTCAAGTTAAGTTTGCCTTATATTGTCTCTTTCTCTAATCATGGAAATAGACTCCCAGGAACTACAGTAACACCCTTACTGTTGTGTAGGGCACAGCTGTCCGCAACTAGCAGTTCCATTTAGGGAGGAAGGATTGTATGCCTTTGCTCCCCAGTGGCAGTAACAAGCTTCTTTTTATTGTTGCTGACATTAAGATAGCTAAAATCAACAGTGAGGTAAACACTTCTTGGGACCATCTGGCAAGGACTTTAATCCAAAATATTCTGTAAACACTGAGTCCATTTGAGTACCCAAGGCCTACTATCCAGTCACCATAAACTGCATTTTTATTTTAGTTCTAAGCAGTCATTGAGACAGCAAAATAGTAGACTGTAGACTCGGTCTCTTCACCTTTCTCTCAAAATATTTTCAGTTTCCTGAGAGATTCCAGGACACTTACATTCTCTGAGGAAGGTTATTGTGCCTTGTTGAAGTCACCAGTAAATGGGGCCCTAACAGTTTTGGTCATTAAGTATCTAGTGGATAGAGATATTTGGAATGTCTTCATTTACTGTTGGGAAATACACTTAACTCCATTTAAATGAGAGGCAGAAGTTTGGGATTGAGTTTTCCTTTTCCTGTATGTTTCAAAGTTTCTTTGTAAAAATGGTTTGCAGTATGACCTAGTTAAGACTTTTAAAGTCGTAAAGAAATGGCAAAGATAGGATTGTGATAGGGCACTTTATCCAGTCCCAGGGCTGATTTCTGGGGTTTTCTACAAGCCTGCATGAAAGGGCACAACTGGGGATTATTTCAACTGTGAAGCACCCGGAGGAATGACTGCTGGTGCTGCTAATGGTCTCTCTGTCCCTTCTCGGGCAATAAATTTTAGATATTGAAATATAGCTTTGGAGAAAAATGTAACTGAGGATTCCTTAAGCTTTTTACAAGACACTCAAAGGCTTTTCACAAGCTAGTGCTCTGCAAATGTGAATTCTTGATGTCTAAACATAAAGGTCCTTGACTGAACTAATTTTAAATGTGAATTTTAATACAGAGTGCTTGGAGAAAGGGAGTGCAGCTGGACCATTAAAGCATGGTATTTTGCCATTTTTAAGTAATGGGAAATACTGATTAAGAATGTTATAAAGATTTCAGCGTACAGAATGTGATTGTGTTTAATCATAACCTGTTACCACAAGTCTGTGTAACAAAAGCATTAACTCTGTTAAAGACAATGGCATACCTATTAAACTGTGGCACTTTTTAATTCTTTCCGTGCTGAACAGGATATTGAAGAGCTTATTATCTAAAGGTCAGAATAATGCCCAAGACATGGCCAAGCCCAATGAGTGTCAGATGCATGGAATGTTGGATGACTTCATAGTTATGAAATTATTTCATTTCTCATGATAATTCCTGACTTGCCAAGTTAGTGAATTTTAAGAACTCTGAGAGCAGATTTTAAGATAAATGTGAAATAATCCATACTTTTGGAGTCAGGGACTTCCCTTCAGGCATTAGTTCATATTTGACTTGCTTGACTTACACTTGGGGATAAAATGAGTTAGGACAAGGTCTTAGATACCACATTCCCTTACTGGGAAAGAAAACCAACTTGCACAACTTTGGCTGGCTCATGTTTCTTGTTATACAGGCACTAAGAAGCAGTGGTTGCCATGAAATACTTTATTTAACCTTTATGAAAATGTTTTCTTAGTATGGCAAGGCAGTTTAGTTAAATGAAAATAAATAACTGTAAAAATTTTGGATTTCTTTTATATCCATCTGTTGACTTTTTTTTTCTAATGAAAAATTAGGGATAACAATTATAATTGTCTAAATGGCCATGATGACTAAAAATAAATTACAGATTGCATAGAACTACTTGATCTTCTCTTAGGACACATGTTGGCAATGTCTTCTATTTTACATTAAACTAAATTTTGCTAAATGATGAATGAACATTTTAAAAGAAAATTTAAAAGAACAATTTAAAAGAAAATTTTTATTCAAACTTTGGTTAGGTTTCTCTATGGTTTATATTTGTATTTAGTCAAAATTGATTTTCAGACAAACAAAAGCTGACAATTTGGCTCACAAACTCAGAACATTTATCCAGGTCTGAATGACTATCAAACAGTATCTCCAGTTTCTTATCTTATTGGCTTCCATTTCTCAGCTTACCTACAGTATCCTTTATTATTTCCATCCAGCATACCCTTATCTCTTCCACTGAAGAGTTGGGTCTAACCAAGAGCATACTATCATTCTGTCAAGAGAGAGTGTCTACACAGCACCCAAATCTCCTGGCTGTTAGTGCCACTCAATTAAGCAGTTAATGTTTGTATTTATTTTATCTAATTATTTAAAAAGAAAATGTGAATTATTTCATATTTTATAGACAGACTATCCTCTTCTGTACACACTCATAAGCATACATATCAAACTTCTCTGAATTTTTACTTTTCAACCTCTTATGGTAACATTAAGGATGAACAGCCTCAAAGATTATCACACAGTTTTGGACTTAAGGCAGCTATTAGTGTCACAGCTCATGTTTTATCAGTCATATATCATTTAAATATAGGGAAGCCCATACCCTTTAGAAACATGAAAACAATAGATATGTGTAATGTTGAAATTACCTTTTTTTTTTACTGTGTGCATTTATATCTGATTTCATGATTAATATGTTCCCAAAAAGTTATGCATAAAATAATATTTTAACATATGAGAGAATTTGCTTATTAAATCTTTTTGCAAAAAAAAAATTGTGAGGTTGTGAGGTAAATTATTTTTCCCTAATTTAGATAATTTCAATTTAGGTAACTTTATAGCAAAGAATACCCATTAAGCATCCTATTGTCTTGTAGATAATGTATAAATTAAAAGTGCCATACTCTTCACCCTACTTTTTCTTCTTTTTTTAACTTATTTTTCTCTTAAGTTTGTAAATGTTCATAATAGATTGAACAGAGACTAATGTCTGAACAATGAAAAACCATAAATAAATTCTGGAATACAGATTGTAGTTAGTTATGAGAAATCTTTTTTAATTTTTAAAAAGTTTCTATGACTTGATTATAGATACACTGAAACATTGATTAAGCCTTAATGTTTGCTAGATGTGGGCCATTTGACATCCTATTTACTCATGGAAATTCAAATGATTTATCATAAACTGTATGATGAAGTGACACATACTGTTTTAAAACCATGAAGATGAATAGATATATGAATAGCATTTCTTTCTTTATAATAATTATATACGTCATTTTTCTTTCATACCTATGACATTTTCTCTCATATTTCTTCATCTATTTGTCTTTTTGCTCTGCACAATTATAAAGATTTTCAAGTTTTCCTTCCATATTAATTATTCATACTTGCTCTACTTGCATCAGTGTAGATTGTTATTCTGCAAATGCATTCTTTGTTTCCTTGCATTTATTTCTTATCTAATTTCCTTTTCATATCATCTAGTTTTTTTAACTTCAGGCTGTTTTCTATTTATACTAGACTCTTCTTTCCTCTCAGTATTTTCCTACAGTTTTATAGAAATCATGTATTTTTGCATACTTTAGAGAAAACCTAAACCTTTCCTGATTTCTTTCCCCTGAATTCTGCAACTGGGTATTTATATTAACTAGTCTCTTCCCCTTATTTTCTAAGATGATATGCTTTTCCCTTTGTTTCGCAGTATCTTTTCATAGTTCTCATGGCTTGTTTTCATGTCACTTTTGCTATTTATTAATGTTTGTATCATATGAATTGCCCTTGGTTATACTATATTATCATTTGAGGAATGGTGGGATTTTTATTCTCATATCTCCAGCTTCAGGGCCAGATAATAAAGTCAGTTCCTATTCCACTTACCATTTTTCAGCTGGCATTTCCTAATATTCTCAACTATACAAAGGTGAAAGCTTCTACATCCTCCCATGCTTCTCTGTTATCCTGAAATGTCAAAAGTCATAAAAAGCTAGTTTCCCTCATTCACAACTACTGTTTTTTTTGTTTGTTTATTTTTTTCCTGACTCTTTCTTCATCTATGTTTGTCTTGTGATGACCATTCATAAAATACAGTGGTAAAATAAATAAATAAATAAATTATTTACTATTTAAGACTAGATATAGAAAGACCAGGGAGTTAGTTAATAGCATTATTTCAAACAGCCCAACAACTATCAGTTACTGTGTTTCAGTGCCTTTAATGCTTCAATCCCTGGTGTTTATTGATGATGGATGCTCTGAGGGTACGTAGCAGTTCCTGACCTAAGAGTTCACTGCCTCTTCATCCTCCCTTTCTGTACCACTCTCTCTCAGGCAGGTCCTCTCCCTAACTCTCAACTCTCCTCTATCCCCAAGAATCTGCACACATGCCTCTTGGCTGCCTGAGAGCAAGATCTGACCTCCTGAAACAATGATTTTTTGTTCAAGTGTGCCTCTTTCTTTTCCAGGATCAAAATTCAATGGTTCCATTTGGGTTATGGTCAAAGCTGTTAGAGGAAAGTAAGCTGATGAGTTCATAATATAAAGTTAATTTTCCAAATTACATTGACAAGTTGTTTGCACAAAGGTTTGAAGCCATAGTTTGCTACTTTTATGACTTGTCTTGGTTGTAATGCAATCAGTGTGGTTTTCAGACATCAATTTTGTACAGAAAGAACCATTCCAAGTTAGGTTGTCACCTGCTTTTGTTTATCAACAAAAAGGAAGTAACAGTCCTGTATATCTTTTATTCTATTTCAATATGTCTTTTTTTCATGTTATTTCTTTGGGTAAGTAAAATATGTCAATCTCTGGTCAATCTTTTAATTTCCCCAAGCATAATACCTCTGGAGTCCTACAACAATTTTTTCCTTCCTCTCATGAATTTTTGCACTATACTTTTTCTGGTGAAATATCTCTCCCACTATATTGTGAGAATTTTCGGTGTGTGTGTCTCATTTGTCTTTATCTCCACCATGTATAGTACAGTTAGTTGGCTTATGGTGAACATTTAATAGATGTAGGTCCCAAGAATATTTGCTAAATTGGAAAGAAAAAAAAACTATTGCCCTAGGGTGAAAAACCCTCAAATTATTATATTAAACTGCTCCAAGAATCAAGTGAGTAAGTATACAGCAAGCCAGACCCTGTGTGAGGAGCCAGTGGTGGAGGCCTCAGAGATGAACTGAGGCCCATGTCACCCTTTTAGCAAAGTGCCAACAGAGCAAATGGCAAAGCTGACTAGGACAAATGGGGAAACTTCATGCAGGAAGCTGAATTTGAGTTTTTAAAATAAAAATGTCTAATTTCTTTTTACTTGGAATGCAGGCTCTGTATGCTTTCTATTAGACTTTTTTTTTCATTTTAATAACATTAATTTTTATCTGATTGCAAAGTAATACATATTTATAGTATGAAATTTGGAAATTACGTAAAAGCACACAAAAACACACACAAAAAGGAAACTTAAAACCCATAACCCCACAACCCCAAGATAACCACTATTAGCATTCTGGTATATTTCTAGCCATTTTCTCCCTTAGGAATAGGAATACATACTTTTTGTTCATTTTACAAAAATGGGATGTATACTGCACATATCTTTTTGTAATGTGCTCCTTTTCTGGTTAATCTTTGGCTAAGTAATATTGTTCACGTTTTTTCGTTCTGTGAGTTTTTCTCAATGGCTTGAGAGAATCCTAAGTAGAAGAGAGGCTCTGAGTAAGCGCACCTCAGTTCAAATCTTATCCCTGGCCCTCTTCAGCACTGTGGCCCTGGGGAGGTCACACAGCCTCTCTGTAACTCAGCTTGCTTTTTCATCCATAAAATAAAACAAAATCAACTGCCACATAAGATTGTTTTAAGGAATTAATAAGAAAATATATAAAAAGCAGTCCACTGCTTGACACACAGTATGTGTCTAACAACTGATAGCTATTATTGTTTTTACTATATTTCATTTGACTAATTTCCTAGTAATGCCAAATTTTCATTGTTAAAACAATTCTGGAATAAACCTACATCTAGGTAAATCTTTGCACATATGTATAATTATTATATCAGGATAAATTCCTGTTTAGAATTGATGAGCCCAGTGAGTATCTGAAACTTAGATTTTTGATACAAGGATTACCCTCCAGCTACAATTTTCATTCTGACCAACATTTTGTGAGTGTGCCAGGTTTCCCTTCTTTTGTAAGAGGTTGTTTTATGCTGATCTGTAGCCTTCATTTAATTCAAACAATCTTGAGAGAAAACCTACAAGCCCTCATATTTTGTGTCATGATACTTGTGGGATAACAGTGACTTATATCACCTCCTGAAAGGTTGATTTGGAAAGCTTTCTTTTTCTTTCTCCTCTTTCCTCCAAAATACACTGCATCAAAGAGTCCAAGCTGTCCACTAGAAAATAATTCAATTTGACTTATTTCTACTTTATCATTCCTTTAGGTTGTGCTCTATAGAAGTAAAAGGATATATAGGGTCCTAAGAGTTCCAATATTGAATCAGAGTGACACCAAGCATTAGCAATTATCTAGACATTTTTCTACCTGGTTTTCAGCATTATTTCAGATACTCTGAACATCCTGAAATTCAACTGCCTTTAAAAAAGCAATAATGAGCAACATATTTTATTTTGTTTTTGTGTTAGTTTATTGGTGTGAAATGTACTATCAGTTCCACTTATGCATTCCAAACAAGCAGTTTAACATTGATCTGTTTAATTTGATCTGTAGCTTTTCAGATATTATTTTAGATAGACAAGAATGTTTTAATATTTTAACTTAATTTTCCCTCGTGATGCTCATCTAGTATATCATTTGGGCTCTGCTTTATGCTTTAGTATCAGTATTGCAATGTCTGAATTATAGATCTGAGGGATTGTACTGATTTATAGTTCAATCTACTATTGTTATCCACATAAAGCAAACCTCCCGTATAGAAAGGTCATTCAAAATAGGAACTGTTTCTGAATATTTTGATTTGATTCTCATTTTATGATATTATTTTATGCACAAATATTGCCACTAAAAGTTTTGAATATCTGCTTTGGGTTATTTTTCAATAATCCTGATTCATTTATTCAACAAATATTTTATTGAATGCCTACAATGCACTAGGCTTTTGGGATATAGATATAAGTTTAGAAGTTTAAAAAACAAATATGATGCTTAAGCTTTAATATATATATAAATATACATTATATACTATATGTTTATTTTATACATATATATACAGTAGCTTATTTCACTTGCATTTCACTTTAAGTTTTTAGAACTCCTAAAATTTCTACAAAGAATACAATGGATTGGGGAAATTTTTTTTTTAATATTTATTTATTTATTTGGTTGCACCGGGTCTTAGTTGCGGCAGGTGGGCTCCTTAGTTGCGGCAGGCGGGCTCCTTAGTTGTGGCTCGCCGGCTCCTTAGTGTGAAACGCAGCCTCCTTAGTTGTGGCATGCAAACTCTTAGTTGCGGCATGCATGTGGGATCTACTTCCCTGACCAGGGATTGAACCCGGGCCCCCTGCATTGGGAGCACGGAGTCTTAACCACTGCACCACCAGGGAAGTCCCTGGAGAAATATTTTGAAGTTACGTAATTTTCAGTTTCTTTTTAGAACATTACATATTACTGTACAGTAAGTTACTGTAAAATGCAAAAAATATACAAGTGACTCTGAAGACAAACTTTCAATTTCTGATTAAGTAGAAATCACCTTGATAACAATTTTAAAATGAATAGTGAAGTAAAGTGCACAGAAAAGTATCTAGTACCTTCATTTATATTTAAGATACAATTTAAAAATTGTTCTTAACCATCCCCTCTCTGTTTCTCTTCCTTGGTGTACCCTATTATCCTAGATTTCATCTTGTTTTTCTCTCCTCTGTAATCTGTCGATTCAGGAATTCTCCCTTGGATGTACCTGTGGGTGGTCCTGAGAGCTGATCCCCAAGCCCCTGATCAGTAATTCAGTTTAAGTTTTATTTTTTATTCAAAAAAATGAGTGGAAAGTTCTATGCTCCCATAGAGCATAGAGTCTTCAGTGGAATTTAATCTTGCTGCCAGTGCAGCCCTGGAGTGGGAGGGTCTGCTAGAAAAAAATAAATGTGGCCCCTTGAGACCTTCCATTGAGTGTGGCTACTGTACAACCTGCCTTATACTTAGTTTCAGTTCCCATTGAAAAGTTCAAACAAGAGTGGTTCATATTTGACTCTCTTTTTCTCCCACAATGGAAAATATTAGACACTAGCTAAGTAGGCCACAGAGAGTGAAAGCCTGAATGGAAAAGGTGGTGAAGGAAGTGAGTCCGTAAGGGAAACTTAATAGAAAAGAAGGGAAAGAAAATTCCCAAATTGATAAGAGAACATTAAAGATGTCTTGGACTCCAGGCAGAATGGATAGTAATATTTTGCTAAGCCCGTTGCTTCCTTTCTCCTGTTTCTCATTCTGTTGCAGTTGTCCTGACCTCCACACTCTGCTCTCACCATCCTTTCAACACATTGCTCATCTATACAGAAGGCTAATTCCTGAATAAAGCACAAATTCCTTAGCTTAGTAAATCATCAGTGTTGGCCACAATCTAGATCTACTTCTCTGACCTTATCCCTAACTCTTCTTTACATGTTCCCTTTTCTCCAACCAGTTGAGACTATTAACTTTGCCCCAAGCAAACCTTCTGGCTTCACCTCTCAGATTGTCCCCTTGGCCCAGAAATGACTGTCATCCTTACTAGTTGAAATCCTACCCAAACTCTGAGACCCAGATGCTTCAGGAAGCTCTCCCAGTCACAGCAGCCTAAACAAGCCCTCTCTTCTCTAGACTTCTCTCATAATGCCTCTTGTTGGTTAGTTATGCATGCCTTATTTTCCCTGTAAAATCTTAAGCTCCTTGTGGGACAAAGACCAAAGCTCTTCTCTTTATTTCCTCTATAGTTCTTAGCATATTGCCTTCCTTATAGTATCTGAATAATAAAACTGTATTGGATGAATAATAGAAAGAAGTCTCATTAGGATTAGGCAGTCTAACACAAATTTCACATTTTTATGCCTGATTTTATAGTTTCTTCGGTATAGAAATAAAAACAGGCATATGAGTATTTGTTATTAAATGGAGACTTTTCAGTACCCATAGCAGTGAAATTGAGCGAGTTGGTCCAACAGGAACAGAACTTCCCACCCTCACTTGATGTCCAGGCGTATCTGAGCACCCCTGTCTAGTGCCCAAATCACTTACACCATGGGAAGGAGGACTAAAGTACCACTAGGCCTCCTGAATTCCTTTTTGTAGATTTTCTCTCCAAAGAATGTCATTCCTTTCCTATTAAATTATATATATATAATTGCCAATGATATTTAGATGCTTTTTAACTGTAAGCCAAACATTACAAATATTCTATTGGTCATGCGTGTGGGGAGAAGCGTCATGTTTTTCTCCCACTTAACTTTTCTGTGTGAACTAATTCCAAATGTATCTGAATTTTCATAATTCAAAGAAAATATATGTGCCAAAATTTTGAGAACAAATAGCTGCCAAGCGAAACCTGCCAGCATACTCCTTGGTGACATTCAGTCATTAAAAGCTGTGTACACAGAGTGAGCTACCTAAAACTGAGCTCAGATGCAAATGTGAACACTCCTCAATTAAAATTACATTGTGTATATTAAAACTTTCTTTAGAGGCTGTGGAATTTTCAAGAAAAATACAGCTGAGCTTGACCTTAAGTACCTTACCTCATTATTTTTTTGTCATTTCCAGCTACTAGTCTCTCCAAAGAAAACAACTTTCTTTGTTTCTTTTAGTTTTGTGTGTACCCTGAGCTTTATTCCCAATTGCTGCTACAAAAAACTGAAATGGTTCCAAACACCACTATTGTTTTTCTTTTTTTTTTTTTTTCTGTAACTAATATTTAAACATCAAAGATACTCTGGTACTTTAATGTTGAAGAATGTATATAAAATCACATTTTCCCTAAAGGTATTTTATTTGCTGTCCAGGAATTTTTTTTTTTTTTTAAGCTGTTAGACTTCTTTTTTAGAAGTCATCTGAATGGTAGCCTTTTGATTTCACAAGATCACTGGCGATGGTATGGAGGACGAACTGGAGTGGGGCCATATTAAAAGCAGGGAGATGAGATAGGAGAGTTTTTTTTAATATTTTAAGATATTTAAAAACAAAAAAACCCTCTCAGTTTTCCACCAAAAAAATCACATTGTGATGACCAGTGACCTTGGGAAATTTTCAAATTTAAGCACGTTATAAGGGTTCCTCCCAAAGCTAAAACTAAAAAATAATGTTTCCATCAAAAAACTTTTATTGTTATGGCAATTCCCATGTAAGTCCTTAATGTATTTATTTTAAGAGCCTATTATGATAGCTCTTACATAATATTTTCAAAGTTTTATTCATTCTGTTAATTTGGAAAATGTTTCATGTGATTAGCCTTTGGTTAGCTCTTTTAAAAAACTATATATTATATGAAGGAAAATATTAAGTTTGTGTATCATCTAAATCTTTTTCCTAAAATGTCAGTTTTATTCCCTTATACTTAGTAATCATATAGAACATTGTTTATTTTCATTTAAATATGTATCCTAAAGAAGCAGTCATTATTGTTGTTTTAGAATACTTGTTCAGTTAGTGGAATTAAGTTTGGAATACTTAATTGCAGTTAGTGGGTAGGAGTAGAGATAGAAAATATTTGATGACCATGAAAGAAATCTAAATATTACCAAAAGTGGCAATGCTACATGAATAAATATGAATGTGGATCAGGAGACTCAACTGGTAAAAGTTAACAATAAATACATGCGAGAAAAAAGTAGAACAGAGACATTTTCTCACACATTCAAAATGTTAAAGGTATTTCTAATTTGATATAAGTGATCTCATAAGTAGACTGTATTAAATGAACTGCATCTTCAAATTGCTGTTTTGTTCTTAATCAAAAGAAAAAATAAGGAATGGCAATTTAGGGTCAAAAATAATGCTACAAACCAAATTTAGCTTTAATTACTGTCTAGCCAGAAGAAGGAATAAACTATCAGCCAAGACCACGATTCTTTGATCTCACATTTCAGCCTTCTTGTCCTCCAGATGAATGAAATGGTCTTTCCTCAAATGTTCAACAGGCCTTTTACCATTTGATAGGACAGTTATTTTTAAGAAGGTTTAAAATGTGATCTGGAAAACCACATTGACTCTATGTGGCATATTTGCTATTCTTAGCCTGGTTGAATAAGCTGGAAGTGGATGAATAATGCAGGTTAGAAAGAAAACAGATGCTAAATATTACAGATAGGAAGGTTTTCCAGCAATGAGACTTTCATTTTAGGGCTAGTTTTTGTTGGCACTTTTGGCATTATGACGAGTGTTGTTTTTCTCTCCAGCTGTTACACATCTGTATTGAAGGCTGGGGCAATTGGCGTTGGTCAGAGCCCTTCAGTGTGGACCATGCTGGGACTTTTATTAGAACTATTCAGTACAAGGGTCGAACTGCTTCACTGATCATCAAGGTTCAGCAACTCAGTGGAGTACAAAAACAGGTAAGTTTCTTTGTGTTCATGGCCCAGACAACTCTTGATCATTTGATGTAATTAATGGAAGGGAAACTTAAAGAAATGAAAATATCAATAAAAAAAAAAATCACACTGCCATGCCCAGTTATGCCTACTCCTACCATGCACACGAGCACTTAATAAGTGCTTGTTGATGTTCCTGATGATGATGGTGGCTTCATACCCCTTGTCCCACGTCTTTTACAAGAGCTGCTAACGAGCAGTAAACTTTACTGATTTTCATTTCACCTCTTCTCCCTGTCACCACCTACCTTCTGGTGGAGGTGCTAATGAGCTGTGAAATGGCCAAAGCGTCTTTACTGAGAAGGAAAAGAAGTCAAGGATGGTGGGGACTCTGGATAATCCAACAGTGGATAACCAGGAGTTGATTCTCATACATGTAAGAATAACCTGTGCTCAAGTGTCGTGATTCTCTCCCATGACAGAGTGGGCCTGGGTCTCCAGCAAGCTTTCTTTTCCTAGGAGTTAATATTAACTGCAGTAAAAATTCACTGCAGTCTAACTCTTGGCATATAAAACTTCAGCTCTCAGCACATATTTTTATATATTTTATAAAACTTCCTTTTGGCTGTTTTTGAAGTTCTAAGACTGCAAAGGGGAAAAAAAAGTATCTGACACTTTTTTGTGTTCTTAAGATGTGAAAATGTGGTTTTTAAAAGATGTTTTTCAAGCATGGAGCATATGACAAGAGTAGAAAGAAAAAAAGGAAGTATTAAAATCTGAAAACTGGCTTCACTGCACACATAATAACTGGATTTGTCATAAGAGTTTTAACATATACATCTGCATCTGGATTGTAACAGTCTATCCAGAGCTTATGTGAACTGAGGACGTGATAGAGACAGCACTCAGTCCCTAGAAAAGGAAAAAGGGAGCTTTCCATATTGAGCACCTGGGGCTACTCCATTGCTGTATGCCAAGGGCAGGCAGGAAGCAACTGGTGAGGTGAACAGTAGGACCTATACCATATACATTCTTGGCCTGCACCTAATCAGGGAGCTGGACTTCATGTTCTCATTATGGTGGGCAACAGAAGTGAAAAGAAACCTATAGCAGAGGAGTCTCAGACAAGAAGCATGGAAGAGTCTTCCCAGTCAACTGACCATTCCTCCAAGTATTTGTTGATTGCCCCCTGTAGAACAGAGAAAAATGAAAGACACTAAGTATGTAACACAATCTTTGCTCATAAAATGTAAATTTATGTAAACCCAACAATGTGTACGACTGACAGTAAGTGTGAAAGGAATTTAGAGGTTTCACTAAGAAGATTTGACTTGAGCTGGGCTTTACAAAACATGTCAAATTTAGATTAAGAGAGGGCATTCCAAGTCAGCAGTATAGGATAAATAAAGATACAAATATGGGACAAATGTGTCTTACCCAAGGACTCATGAGGGGACCAGTGTGGCTAGTGTGGGCTTTGAGCTGGAAAGTCATAAGAACCAGAAGTGTCACTCCTATCTGCCCTTAGAGCTCTCTTACATGGATATGCTCTCAACAAATATCTGCCCAATACACACTGGTTTTCTGATTCTGTCACTCATGGTCTCTCAAGAATGCCTTGTCTACCTTCCCATTCACCAGCATGCCTGAGAAAAGGTCATACAGCATCTGTTTGAATACTCCAAACAATGAGAGTCTCATTCTCTCACACATCAGCCCTTCCCATTGTTGGTTACTTCCAGCAGTTAATGAAATTCTTTCCTAATTTTGAGCCAAAATCTGTCACCATTCAGCCAGTTTTTACCATTCCTCAGAACTTGTGAGGCATACGCAAAAAGCACACAACTTGTTACCTCTCCTCTATGTTACAGCCCTCCAAAAACATGAGAGGAGGTAGAATATTTCCCCTTAGTTTCTTTCCCTCTAGGCTAGTGGTTTTCAAACTTGAGTGTATATCATAATCCCCTGGAGGGCTTCTTAAAATACAGATTGCTGGGTCCCACCCCCAGAGTTCCAGATTCAACAGGTCTTGGGTATAGCATGATAATTTGTATTTCTAACAAGTTCTCAGGTGCTTTGACCACCATAGCTCTGGTCTGAAGTTTCCCAGTTCATTCAAGTCTTTGGCATGTGGATGCTAGAACATTTACCAGTCAGTGGAAAGGCAGGGTCCTTCCGTGGAGAAATCTTTTCAAGGAATGTCCTTGGTAGTTAAGATCACAGGCAACCTTGCTAGCTGCGTGATCATCAGCAAGTTATCTAACCTTTGTGAATCACTTTTCTAAAATGGGAATAGTAATAATAGTGCCTTCCCTCATGAACTAAGTATGAGAATTAAATGAGTTTCTATATGTACAGTGCTTACAACAGTGCCTGGCCCATTGTCATAATCCAATAAATTTTAGTTACAATTACAATAATGAAATATTCCCAGGCATGAGTGATGCTGGTTGGACTTTTTTGTGTTGCTATGTTAATGCCTCATTCTTGCCATAGATTTATCTACTTTCACGAAATGATATTAAATTTCAGGGATAAATTAATACATACAATGTACCTGAGCAGATACTATTGCAACAGTATATCATAAGCCCAAAAAGTTGGTCATGTAAAACACATTATTTTTTTTAATTCTCACAAAACTTTACCTACTTTTTTCTGATTGGAAAAGATTTCTCAGTCCTAGTACTTATTACCTATATGACCTTAGGCACGTTTCTTAACCTTTCTATGCTTCATATTCCTTTTGTAAAAGAAAGCACCCAATAAGTACTAGTTCACAGTGTTATTTTTATATTAACTATTATAAAGTATATCTGGAAACACAGAAAAGCCTAATGAAGAAAACTAAAATTACCCATAAATCTACCAACCAAAAAATATATTCTATTATTAATTTGGTGTATTTTTTCTACTCTATTTTTCTATGCAGAAATTTTTTAACCAACTTGAACTCTGATTGTAATTACAGTTTTTCAACTTGTTTTTTTCCCTTAACATTATATAATGCTTATTTTCTCATGTTATTTAAAATTCCTGAAGTTATCCCTTTAATGGTTGCATAGTGATTTACCATATGGTATATCAAACCCCATGTAGACATTTCCTTGTTGTTGGACATTTAGTTAATTTCCAAGTTAATTTGTGTATAAATATATGTCCAAATTTCTGAGTCTGTCCTTAAAATAAATTGCTATAAAATTTAATTACCTGCGCAAAGGATATGAATGTTTTTGTGGTGCTTGATGCACATTCCCAAATTAAAAAGATGTACTTTATTCCTTAGACAAAATTCATCGTTTTGTCTTACCAGAGTCTTGTTGGGGCTACACTAATCTTTTAAATAATTAAATATATATTTGTTCTAAAACTTCTGCTGATTTCCTGAGTTTTTCAAACCATTAGCATTTTTAAAATCTTAAATATTTATGAGGGGTTCAAATCAGAACTAAAAAAAATTTCCATACATTGAAAGTTTAAGGAGTTCTTTTAATCACTCTCTCTGTTAATGTCAAATATACAGATTTTAAGACATCTGGTGCCAAGTCACATTTCAGAACTTTTCCAAATGTTATTTGTACTGGTAAATGTTAATAATCCTTTTCTGCGGGGAATGCCTCTCACACTTTTCTCTGCTTCTACCTCATTTATAATAAATACTCTTTTAAAAAAAAGTCAAATCTAGCCAAACAGGAAAGGATTCTTTGGAGAGCGATAATGGAAGCATAACCAGCCCTTGCATCGCATTTACCTTTTTGAGAGGAAGTGTCTTCTTCTCCCACAGGAACTGGGAAAGTCCATTTTACATTCCCACTATCATGGAAGGTACATACACATATAACTTATATTTTGAGTTGTAGCATTTCTTGTCATCATCAAATGAGATTGAGCTCTATATTGGGGCCATTAAAAAAACTTAGCAGAGTATGGACACCAAGGGGGGAAAGCATCGGCAGGGGGTGGGGGGGGGCGGTGGTGGGATGAATTGGGAGATTGGAATTGACATGTGTACACTAATATGTATAAAATAGATAACTAATAAGAACCCGCCGTATAAAATAAATAAATAAATAAAATTTTTTTAAAAACTTAGCAGAGCAGGGAAAATTAGAACACAGAAACAGCAATTCGTTTAACCTAGAATGAAGCAAATGGAAAGTGGGTTATACTGAACCCAGGTAATACGAGGTTCAGCAGACCACCATGCCAACCTCAAACCAACTGTTGCATGCATCAACATTGTAAAAAACCTTTCTAGTCAGTGTTTTTCTGCCTTTCCCCTCTCTCCCTCCCTCTCTCTCTCTCTCCCCCTCTCTGTCTGTCTGTCTCTCTTTCTCTGTCTCTCTCTCTCTCACACACACACACACACACACACACAAAAATGTATTATTTCTTTTTAAATTGGATTTTTTTTTTATGGTCAGGGTAGATTAACTAACATTCAGATTAGCGCTAGTTAAAGTACGTCAGAGACAGGATTTCCTCAGTTGGCCAAGTTAGGAAGATAGGAACCAGGCTTCCAGAAGAACTTCATGGATTCCTGCCTCCCTCACATCTTCGCTTCTTTCCTTCTACCCCACCTGGGCCTGGAAATTTGCAGTAAACCGCAGCTGCCTAATTATGAAGCCCCATTTGGGGAGGAGGGTGTGTGCAGCTCCCTGATGTACCTTAACTGCATTAATACACCACTGGACAATGGATAATTGGCTAAAGCTTGCCTGAACAATGACGTTTGGTTACCTGTACCCTGCCTTTCCTGTACCCCTCTCATTTCCCCAGTTCAGTGAAAACTGACCACACATAAAATTTCTCAGGGACTTTGTACATTATACAACTACTCACGCACATGTATTTGCTTCCGTGTTTTCCATCCCTTCATTGAGGAAAGCTTTACTACTCTAAAAACCTAAATGTACACATGAGTGTATGTATATATATTTGTATCTTTATACATACACTTTTAATCATGGTTAAGATATCATTTTCCAGTGCATCTGGTGCTCTGGAGTTATTCTTTAATATCGCTATTCTTCTTGGCACTGATCTAATAAGAGTTCTGAAACCTGCTAAGTAAAATCATATGTGGAAATCTTCAATACACATCTTTGTGGCTTTGGGGAAAGAGGGGAATTAGTGTGAAACCTGGAAATGTGTATTAAAGAGAAACCCTACATTAAAAAAAATTAAGTAGCTGTCTTCAACTGATAAATTAATCTTGAAATTCTAACCATAATTTTCAAAATAACGGCACTGTAAGTGTTGCCACTTTGAAGAAAAGCAGGCACGGCTCTCACTGAACCCTGCGAGGGAGCAGCGGTGAGAGCGCACCACGCCAAGCGGCAGCCATTTTGGATTTTCCTTCATCTAAGTAGCTTTCCCTCCCTGGCCACTTTTAAGGGTTTTCTTTTTATCAAATTTGAAAGCCTATTTAACAGGCTTTTTGGTTCAAAATGAAACTATAAAAACCCACCAAGAGGATCTTTGTCTTTAAACAAAGCGAGTCCCAGATGGTTGCGGAGATTTCTGTGGTTTCTGTGAGAGACAGCCAAATTCTCTCCTAAATCTCATGGGGCCCAAAGGTTCTGAAACAAGAGCAGTGAGCACACGTTGCCAGGCCTGGACACATCGGAATAAGAACAGAGTTAAATACCGCCTCAGAGCTTTCTATTGTTTATTCAAAGTTGGGCAATGCTATGGCGTCATAAGGCTTATCATGAGTGTCTAGCCTACATATGCTAGAGAAAATCTTGTGTGCTAGTTTAGAACTCATAGTTCAGTGGACTTCCATGTTTGTTATTTTGAAAATATTGTTTTAAAAGATTATAATGTCCAGAGTATCTAGGGGAAATGTAACAGTTAAGCATAGCTTGGTTTTTACAGATGTGTTCCTTCTAAAGAAAATTCAAAGGAGTAGATAGTTGGAAAATAAATGTTTAAGAAAATGCTAAACCTCACTATTCGAATAATGCAAGTTGAAACAACGGTGACTTTAATTTTTGGTCTGTCAATCTAGCAGATTTGCTTGGGGTAAATAATAGTTCATAAGTTGTTCACATTTTTTTGTGTAAATAATAGTTTTGTTTAAAATGATAGTTACAAAGTACTCCTAATGACATAGGAAAATGTATCAATTAGGATGCTTTCAGCCTGAAGTTACAAAATAGGATTTTTAGTCTTCATAGCAAGCTAATGAGGCAGATACTATTATTGTTCCTATTTTATGTTTATTATCTCACATAACAAAAAGGAAGAAGGCAGACTCGATGTCGGTTAGTTAATTAAGCAACTCAGTACTGTTATCTGCTTCTCTGCCGTCCTCTTGAATTTGCCTTCCTGACCTCAAGATGGCTGCAAAAGTTATATCCTCTCCTAACATCCTCCATGGCAGAAAAAAAAAGGAGAGTTTTCCCTTCTCAAATTGTCTCCCTTATTATCAAAGAGTAAAATCTTTCCCAGAACCTTTTAGCAGCCTTCCCTTTTTATATTGTTCGCCAAAACAGAGCTCCATGTTCACCCCTAAACTAATCATTAGCAAAGAGGTAATGGAATTACCACGATTAGCTTGTACCAACTGTGATACAGCCAATGGGGGTCATGGGAGGTGTCCACCTTCCCTGAGTACTGTGCTGCTTTTTGAGACCTAGACCAAATCAGTGATTTTAACAGCAAAGGAAAAGGAGGGACCAGCTATTTGGAATGGAACCACTGGTTTCTGCCACATTTACCTTGTGATGGGCAACCTTTATTCTCTTTATGTTGTTTCTGTTTTCTTAATTAGTAGGTATTAATTTTATGAGATACAGACAGTCAGGATGGTGATCAACACAGACTCTGGGCCAGACCATCTGGGTAACATCAGAAAAGTTATTCAACATCTCTGTGCTTCTCTTTTTTTCCTTGTTAAGATGAGGAGTCATTGTAGCGCCTGTTTTATGTGGTTGTGAAACAGGAGGGAAGGGGGCAGGGCACAACCTTTAAAAGAATGACATAGCCATAGGACATGACAAAGACTGGTTAGAACCGACTGGGTCCAAGATGGCAGAAGATTCGACTTCTAGTAGACCTTGAGCCTCATTATACAACTCATTGTGATACGTTAGTGTGCTAAATGACACACCTACAAGCACCATGACAGTTCTGAGGCCAACCATAAAAGGTCAAAAAGTGGGCGGTGGCCCAATTCCTGGAAATCCCCACCCCTTCCCCAAAACAGTTGGAATAATCCTCCCACTCATTAGCCTGTGAAATTACCCAGCCTATAAAAACTAACCACACCACATTTTGAAGCTCTCTCGCCTTCAGAGATGGCCCACACTCTGTCTGTGAGTGTGTTTCTCTCTAAATAAGTCCACTTCTTACCTATCACTTCATCTCCAAATTCTTCTGCGACAAAGCAGGAACCTTAAATTCACCAGGAACAGTTGCTGTGAGAATAAAAGATAATTTGTGAAAATACTTTGTATTAGTCACGGTTCTCCAAAAAAAAAAAAACCAGAACCAGTAGGGTGTATGTGTGTACACACACACATATACATGTATATGTATATATATGTACATAGAGAAAGGGAGGGAGAGATTTATTATAAATTGGCTCACACGATTATGGAGGCCGAGAAGCCCTAAGATCTGCCATCTGCAAGTTGGAACACCAGAAGAGCTGATGTGTAGTTCCAGTCCAAAGGCTGGAAAAGACCAGTGTCCAGCTCAAGCAGTGAGGCAGGAGGAGTTCCCTCTTACTCAGGCTCTTTGTTCTTTCAGGTCTTCAGTTGATATGATAAGGCCCACCCACGTTCAGAAGAGCAGTCTGCTTTAGTCAGTCTACCAATTCAAATGTTAGTCTCATCTAGAAACACCTTCACAGACACACCCAGAGTAATGTTTGAGTAAAATATCTGTGCACCCCATGGCCCATTCAAGTTGACACATAAAATTAACCATCATATCCTTAGACATACATGCTATACATGTATTACTTAGCATATATTTTATAACCTGGAAAAATATTACGAATAAGGAAAACAGTATGTGACAGTCCTATCTTCCTCAATCATGGTGAAAATTCATATTACACAGGATTTGCTTTCTAAAAGTATTCACTGCATAGGAGTAAATTTTGTGTTATCTTTTCAATTTCCACCAATTTAAGAGACATTTCTTAATGCCTGCTCTGAACTATACTCTTAGCTGGATGAAAAGTTAAATAATACATGGGTTTAATGGATAATTCTGTGTGTTTTATAAAGATAATGCTTCTACGCTGTAAGAAAAACCTGAGTAAGATAAAATATAATTAGGCTTCTGAGTTAAAAGTTGTTTGTATTATCAGTTTATACAGAGATTTCGTATTGCATAAGAGTGCAATAAACCCTTGGAAATCAGCCTCAGGGAATAAATTGATCACAATTGTCATCTCAGCTATGAGAGCTGAAGTCTTGTTTCCAATCCCCTTCCTTTCTGACTGCTACATTGTTTGATACCATCGACCACCACCTCCAGTCAGTCTCTTCTCTCGTGGCTTCAGCAGCCCTGCTTTCTCCTGACACTCCTCCGTCCCTTCTCTGGCTTCTCACCCTGAGTCTGTACCTGAAGTCTTGGTCAGTTACTGGGTTTGAGCCTCCACCCTCTTTTCCAGGTAAACTGTCTTCCTGTCCGCACACATTTGTGAGGCTTTAATTTCACAAGTCTTCCATCTCCAATCCCACCTTCACTCTCAAGCACATGACCAGCATCTGTAGCTGGGCATGGATCCTGCCTACATGTCTGTCCTTTGAATACTGCAAACTCAACATGACCAAAGCAAAGTCCCTTCTCTTCTTGGAAGCCTCTTCTTCTTCTTGTACTCTCTAAATAAGCTAACGATTTCATTTTCTTTCCATTAAAATCAGCATAGTTTACTCTGTCTGAACAAGGCATACCTTGTTTTATTGTGCTTTGCTCTATTGAGTTTTGCAGATACTACATGTTCATCAGTTGAAAGTTTGTGGCAACCCACAAACTTGCATCAAGCAATCCAACAGCATTGGCTTGCTTCGTGTCTCTGTGTCACATTTTGCTAGTTCTCACAATATTTCAAACGTTTTCATTTATTATTATTTTTGTTACGGTGATCTGTGATCAGTGACCTTTGAAGTTACTATTGCAAAAAGATTACAACTCGCCGAAGACTCAGATGATGGTTAGCATTTTTTAGCAAAACAAAATTTTTTAGTGAAGATATTTAAATGTTTTTAGACATAATGCTTTGAATACTTAATAGATTACAGTATAGTGTAAACATAACCTTCATATGCACTGGGAAACCAAAAAATTCATCTGACTCCCTTTGTTGCAATATTTGCTATATTGTGTTGATCTGGAACCAAACCTGCAGTATCTCCAAGGTTTCCCTGTATTTCCAATTGATGAAGTCTTATTGATGGATGGATTGATTGATTGTCTTTCAGATTATCATCTGTGGAAGACAGATTATCTGTAGTTACTTGTCTCAAAGCATAGAACTAAAAGTCGTTCAGCATTACATTGGTCAAGATGGACAAGCTGTGGTTCGAGAACATTTTGACTGCCTCACAGCCAAACAGAAATTGCCTTCGTACATACTAGAAGACAGCGAACTGACCGAGTTGTGTGTGAAGGCCAAAGGAGATGAAGATTGGTCAAGAGACGTGTGTCTGGAATCCAAGACCCCTGAGTATAGTGTTGTCATTCAGGTATGAGAAGTAGTACAATCCAGAATAGAGCAGCTTTAAAATTTGAAATTTCTCGTTATGTTCTTTATTCAGTACAGCACTTAATTTATTAATAAATGCTATATACAGAAGAGGGGAGGCCTGAAATAATATAAAAAGGCTTTGAATATTATTTCTCAAACTTTTTTGTCCCCATCCCGCGACAACACGTTTGTATCAGTTCCAGTAGTTCTCATAGCCAAGACTCTACCCCTCCCAGATGGAGATGATTTATATCTTGAAAAAGATTCTGATGCACAAGGGCTTTGGAGGGACGGGAGGGAATAAAGGGTGTCCTCCCCACTTGAGAAGCTTTATGATGATCTGCTACTTTTTTTATCTCTTTCTCAATCTCCACCATCATCACTTTCATTCCCATAAAGGACAAATCCTCTCTTTTGTTCTCCCACTCGCTCTTATATCAGTCTCTCCACATACAAATCCCTTCATCTTTATGGAAAGAATTGGCCCCATTGACTCACTGCACATTCACTTTATGCCATAATGAAGTCTGTTTTTGCTTATTCTTTGTTTTTAAACGGCTTTTTTCTGTAACTTTAAACTTTTTGTATCCTCCAAATGGATATTATATCTGTGCCTTATTTTGATTAATTAGTAAACTGTTTAGTATTTAATAGAACCGTTTTCTATCTCATGTGCAGGTGCCATCTTCAAACAGTTCTATTATTTATGTCTGGTGCACAGTTTTGACTTTAGAACCCAGCTCTCAAGTGCAACAACGAATGGTAAGTGCTTTCTAATCCTAAAATATGGCATATGACTCTGACCTTTCCTGTTCTGAAATAAATTAAGGTCAGAGTGACCCAGGGAAGAGATTTATTACAAGTTTGTTTCAGCGTCAAACAGCTGGAATACTGCAACAAAGCAAATATGAAAGTTGTTCTGTCCTTTTATTTTTATAGATTGTGTTCAGCCCTCTTTTTATCATGAGGAGTCATCTTCCAGACCCCATTATCATACATTTGGAGAAAAGAAGTCTGGGATTGAGTGAAACACAAATTATTCCAGGAAAAGGACAGGAAAAACCACTGCAAAACATAGAACCTGACCTTGTACATCACCTAACATTTCAAGCAAGGTGCTGGGAAAATCCTTACATTTTCTTAAGAGAGATTCAGTAGAAAAGTAACTTTGTCCTACTGAGGGGGTAAGGGAGGATAGAGTTTTTTGTATGATTTCTTATCTTATGAGAATGTTATTTTTAAATTGCCCTGCCTAGTATTCTCTTATTCTCTTCTACAGTTTAAGATAAAATTCAGCCCCTTTAGATATAAATAAGAGGGATGATCAGAAAATTTAATTGACACATGATTTCTGTAGAGGAACAAGAGATCTCCACCCAAGCACTGGGGAGGAAAGGCCACGGCCCAGATAATTCCCCAAACTGTGTCATCATCCCTAAAGCACCAAAAAATTGACTCACTCTCACCAAAAAAAATATTGGTTTGTAATACATCTGATAATCATTCTTGTGTTTTCTTTCCATTTCCTAGAGAAGAAGATGATCCTTCACATTGTGCTGTTCCCATCTCAACATCCCTCATTAAGCAAATAGCCACTAAGATACACCCCGGAGGCACAGTTACTCAGACCCTTGACGAATTCTATGGGCCAGAAAAGTCCCTTCAACCCACATGGCCCTATAATAAAAAGGACTCTGACAGGTAATGTTCTCTAGCAGTCTTTTTCTACAAACACTTCTCAATATTAAGAAATAAATGACCATTCACAAAAATCTTAGATACCATAAAAACATTTTAAAACAGAAGATGTTTGCACGTATCTGTCAGCTTCTGACCTTTTATCACCTAGTAGATGTATTCTGTAGATTGCTTCATTCTTAATCTCGAACATAATTGCATGAAAAGTTTCTTTCTCCTGGATGCAAATTTAGCATTGCATGACTCTGGTGTGAAGAGGTGTCATACAGGAGCATTGTGTGTCTGGAATCCTTAAACACATTTCATGAATCCTGAAGTCATCATGTTTCATTGAGTCTCTTGGATGTGGTATTTGGCACAGGAATGAGCAGCTGAGCCAGTGGGACAGCCCAATGCGAGTGAAGCTGTCAGCCTGGAAGCCATATGTGAGGACCTTGTTGATAGAGCTGCTACCCTGGGCCCTGCTCATCAATCAGTCCAAGTGGGACCTCTGGCTGTTTGAGGGAGAGAAGATTGTTCTACAGGTTCCTGCTGGCAAAATTATTATCCCTCCTAATTTTCAGGTACTATAACTTTTTTCTTTAAACTAATAGGAATTCTTTCCTTTCAACAACCAGCTTTTATTCTGAGGTTGCATTTATGTTCTTAACAGAATCAATCAGTTGTGGAAAACTGTCCTCCTAGACGCATATGTAAGGGGTATGGAATGTTCTTTGATATTCAAAGACATCTCAGATGTCTTTTTTTTTTTTTTCCCCATCAGCAGTATTCATGCTTGAGTTATCATTAAATTTGATAACTTGTACTAGTTACATTCTCATTTCCATTGCATATAGGATGTTTGACAAGTATTAGGATTTGCCTACTCAGGATATGTTAAGAACATAGAGCCATATTCTCTGCTAACCCACCCCCTAGATATTTTTGTGATTCTTACAGAAACTCTCAGAGATGTGCAAGATGGATAAGAATTAAAGATTTCTGAACAGCTATTTTTGTCAAGGCCCCTTTTCCTTTATAAGTGGACTTGCCTGTCCATAATCATGGATGCCCCCCATTAGTGATAACAGCATAGAATCATTAATAACAAGGGAAGAAAAACTTAATTGTAAAACAGAATTTCATAGGAAGATTTTATATTCCATTACAGGAGAACTTTCTTGATAAGGCTAGCCCAGTTCAAGAAGGCACATAAATCTGTAAGAAAATAGAGTACAAGGAATTTCTAAATAAAATGTTTTCCTGATAGGGAATAATTTGAGAGTCCTTTTTTTTTCTTTTTTTTTTTTGAACTCCGGTTTATAAACATCTTTACTCAATTGCATTTTTCCTTTTTTTTTTTTAAACAATCATATGATGTTACCTTAAGGAATTGGAATGTTGACCTACATGTACGTAGTGTTGCATATTATTCTTTTGTCAAATGAAATGAAACCTTCAGTTTTTAAGCCTTTGGTATATAGGGTAGTCACAGTTTAGATTGATGTTTTTTTCCCTCCTTCCATAAATATGAATTCCATTGTGATTCAGAGAAAGCACTGGGAACTAAAATAAAATGTATGTTGCCATTACAAAAAAAAGGGATTTGGTTGCCTAAGTAGGCCTAGTACATAATATAAAAAATTCCTACGAATTGAGGTAAAAATATCAAACTTAAGAAAAATACTTTATAATTGAGGCATTACTTTTCCAGGAAGCTTTTCAAATTGGAATATACTGGGCAAATACAAACACTGTGCACAAGTCAGTAGCAATTAAACTGGTCCATAACCTGACATCTCCAAAGTGGAAAGATGGAGGTAATGGTGAAGTTGTGTCATTGGACGAAGAAGGGTTTGTTGCTGCCGAAATAAGACTCGGTGCTTTCCCAGGACATCAGAAGGTAGGATCAAAGTCGATAAAAGTCTGTGTGGCTTGGGGGATAGCATGCCATCCCCTCAACCTGTTTAAAATGAGTCTACCCTTTTCTTTTTTCATCCCTTTTTGGTATTACTTGTTCCAAACAATTTTTAACAGTGTAACGTGATTTCTTAGACCTCTCTGTTTTACAGTCGTTTTTTTTTTTTCCTTTACTAGTGATAAAAGCTGTGTCACATAGTTTATCCAATAACCACTCTATTTCAGAACACTCAGCAGTCACTTGATTTATTGTATGTAGGGGAAAAAAGTGAACTTATTCCAAAATATCCACAAGTTGTACTTGGCCTCCTTGTTTTAGAGCGGGAGGCAGAGCTGCTAACATTCTGAGTATTGGGTGAAAGGACAAAGGCTCCTGCAGCAAAGGCTATATTTCTGGAAAGGGCATCCTGAGCAACATCCTGCGGAGTTGTATTATCGAACAGCGGACTGGTACCCATGTTTATGAAGATGAATACAAAAAAAGAAAACAAAAGTTATTTAACTAAATATAAGTGGTATGTGCTTTTCAACATGAATCTTTTCTAAAGTAGTATATGAGAACCAGTTAAGCTGAATAATATAGTAACAAATCCCATTAAACTGTATGTATGAAGTCAGTATCATAGTGTACCGTGTAGAAATCTCATGCTGTCCTTAATGATATCTTCGTTATTTTAGCTGTCCCAAATCTGAAAAAGAAGGGATGCTTCATCAGAGTAGTATAATTCAGAATGACCTTTCTCTGGGGAGAAGCTAGATTTTGACAGGCATCTTCAAAGAGCCTCTTGAGAAAAGTTAGGGTCATTTGGTGACTTTTTAAAAATAAATTTCTCTGATACAAAGTAGTAGGTCTTCAGTATTCAAGGCTGGTATCCATTTCCTCAAAGTTGTCTGGGCAACACATGTTTATGCTCTGCCGGCCAAAATACTGTAACACGGGTGTAAACGGCAAAGAGCTGTAAGCGTGAATCACCCAAAGTTGAATAGTTGTAAGTTGAGAACTACCGTCAAAACCTGGAAAAAAAGTTATGATATGCAGTCAAACACCTAGTACCTCCAGCACCTCGCAAAGTGGCCACAGCAAGTGCGAATAAATGTTAGTGAAGGAATGAATGAACTGTTGGAAAATATAATATTATTATATTTATATCTCATTATTCTCTAGTAGTGATTCTCAAACTTTTTAGTCTTTGGACCCCTTTACACTCTTAAAAAATACCGAGGACCTCCAGAAACCTTTTGTTTATGTGGATTATATCTATTTGATATTTATCAAATTAGAAATTAAAACAGAGAAAATTTTAAACACAAGAATTCACAAACATACATTTCATTAGCCATGAGCATGATGACATCATATGTCATATAGCCTCTGGAAAACTCCACTGTACGCTCCTGTGAAAATTAGAGTGAAAAAGACAAATAGCACCTTATTATTATTTTAAAATTAGTTTTGACCTTGGGCCCCCCTGAAAGAATCTCAAAGACCATCTCCTCCAAGGGTTCCCAGACCACACTCTGAGAACTTCTGTCTTGACATTACCACTTGCTAGATGGATATCTTTAGGCAAGTAATATCTTCTCTGAGCTTCAGTTCCTCATACAACGTGATAGGACGATGAGATGATACACTCCATGGTTAAGAGCAGCACCGGGGAGCCAGTCTGCATGGTTTCTAATTCCAGCCCTTAGACCCTCTTTATCTTTGTGACCTTGGGCAAGTTGCTTACCTCTTTGTGCCTTGTTTTTTCTCTTCTGTAAAATGGGGATAATATAGTAGCTACCCCATGTGGGTGTAGTGAGCATTCTGTGAATTAATATGCATAAAGTACTTTCAACAGGTGGAGCACAAGAAAGCAATATATGAGGGTCAGCTGTTACTATTTTCTTCATCATCGTCATCATTATTTAAGTTCTCAGAACTCCCCTTGGTGCAGGTACACATTCAGTGAGATAGCTGCTAGGATGAGCATGAGGAGGAGAAGGGGAATGCCGGATTGAGTTCTTTATGTTGAAAAGGATAAGTGGCATCTGTTTATGTATAAGTGCTTTATAAATAAATATTTTGTGAGGGAATTGGTTTAATAGCTTGAAAACAAGTCTCTGTCACTATACAATAGCAGGAAAAGTAACCGGTTTGCTAAAGCACCCTGTTGAAGAGTAAATAGTGACCCTTTTTGGGGACCAAGACAGTTTTGAGACTGAAAGGGAACGCTACTAAATCCTCTGGAACAGAAGATAAAATTGATACTGTCCTGGGCAAACCAATGGATAAAATGACTTTTAAAAATAATCAAGAGGTTTTTATATGCCATATAATATATTTTTCTCCCTTTGGAAGCACCCACTTAAGTATCAGATTTAATTTGAATTTATGTATTATGTTCTGTTGTTTAG
The DNA here is from genome assembly GCF_009873245.2 of Balaenoptera musculus. Classification (NCBI taxonomy): domain Eukaryota; kingdom Metazoa; phylum Chordata; class Mammalia; order Artiodactyla; family Balaenopteridae; genus Balaenoptera; species Balaenoptera musculus. The sequence continues at coordinate 36,986,447 of NC_045801.1, read as the reverse complement.
AAGTTGTTAATATTTTCATTAATTAATTGATGAAATACATGATTGGTGAGTCAAAATACTCTAAAGATTGGGCAGAATAAACAAAAAAACAGTGGTTAGATGCCACGAGTAGGTGGCAGTGCCTTAACCTTATGTGCCTCTTCCATCCTTGTCAAGGGGAGTGCTAACCTTCTCTCCTTTCATACAACACCCATATAATATTTTTAAAATTACTCTTTCCTCAATTGTCCTGCAGTTATGCCAGTTCTGCATTTCCTCCATGGTACAGCAAGGCATACAAATTATTCAGGTTGAAGACAAGACTACAATAATCAATAATACACCGTATCAGATATTTTATAAACCACAGTTATCTATCGCCAGACCCCACTCTGGAAAGGAGGTAAGCAATTCACAGATGATTGTTTTGTCTAAGTTTTCATAAATCAATAATAATTAGTATGAACTTTTTTTTAACCTGGAACAAATCAAAAGCTAACACTGAATATAGGTAAAGATTCATTTATTTTTGCTTTCATTAAAACCATGGATGCCATGGTGAGCACTTCCAAGGTAATTAATGAGGAGACGTCCTACCAAGCAGGAGATCCGGACCCACTGGCAGCTGGGTGCTGCCGGCCCCGTCTGCCCCGAGGCTGCAGCGCTCTCTGCCAGCGCTCACTAACACAAGGCCCCACCGGTGGGAAGCGGGCCTGAGGCCTGGCTCCGAGGCTCCTGGAAAAGAACATCTGCCTCGCAGGCCACCGTGCCTGGAGGAGCCGTGTGTGAAGGCTCAGCCCCAACGGAGCCCCAGATCTGGGAGCACTGAGCTCTGTGTCCACGAGGAGAGGAAATGTGAAAATGTACCAGCTCATTTATGTTAACGTCTCTATGGCAGAATACGCGGAAAATGAATCCAAGAAGGATTTTTTTATTCAGTTCTTTATACAGTTCAGATGAACAGTTTAATTTTAAGAGAGTAAGGAGATATTTTAAAAGGATTTGAAAACAGAATATGCTAAGTGGTATGCTATTGTTTTACGCTATTGAAACCATCATATAGAAAAGTATTATTTTTCTTTACTTTCATCTGAATTTATTGTTAGCCCTTACTTTCAGCTCCTAAAAATTACATTAGAGCAATACACTAGGATGAAAGTCTTATTCTTCTAAGCCTACAGTGCATTATAGTATTTATAAAAATGTCAGAATAATAAAATTTCATCTCGGTTCGCTGAAGTATTGATAAAATAAATAGGTGACCAGAAGTACCCTGGTGGGTAGTAGAGGTCAACAGTAATTGCATTGTAGGCGAGGATTTGAGGAAAGAACCAGCATGAGCCCTGATAATTTTCCTGCTTCTCCCCACCCTAGGGCTTCCTGAGGCATTGTGTCAGGGTTTTCAACACTGACACTTCCTCATCTGAAGAGGGGCATAATTTTGCACTCGTTGCAGGTTTGGGGTGAAGGTTAAATGAGGTAATGCGAGTAAAAAGGCTGGGCACTCGGGAAAGGAGCATTGCCAGCACCTCAACACCAGCATCACAGTGGGCTCCTTGAGAGAAGGGGGAGGCCCCCATTCTTTCTGCAGCTGAGGGGGCCCCCTTTTTCAGCCCTGACCCTGCTTCGGGCAGGTGTGGGAATTGTTCAAAGACATGGTAATCCCTACCCTCTCAGGGAGACTGTCTGGGACAGTGGGAGAAACAGCCAAGGGCGAAGGAGGAAGCCTGGCTTCTGGCTAGGCTTTGCCACACACTGGCTTTGCGATGCTGGACAAATCATCTGCACTCTGGGAAGCAGCTTCCTCAGCTGTGAAAGAGGAGGGCCAAATAAATTATCTCTAAAGGTCCTTTTTATGTCTACAATCCTGAGACTCTCTAATGTGCCAGAAACCATGTGGAATTCCAGCAGAGGGTTGGAGATCAGAGTTTCCTGCTCCCTCAGGATGAGCCTTCAAAAAAATTTGTCTTCTGAGCCCCCAGTTTACCCTTCTGTATCTCATTCCGATCTCTTCTGCCCAAGGTCCCCCGGGGTGCCACCCTTTCAGGCCAGCCACACCTCTCTAGGAGGACTCCCTCCCAACAAACAACATTGCTACCACATGGCATGGCCTTTTCTTTGCAATACCTGGGGGTATTGAGAACTTTGCCTCGCCTTTGAAATCACACCAGTTTTATCATGTTTCATTATGCCTAGAAAAGCCGACCCTGTTCTTCTTGCTCCTTGTAATTGTCTCATTAGAGCTTTCTCATGGGAACAGGATTTCTAATATTCCCATGTCCCCCACCTGGCCACCTCCTGAGAATATATGTTATGGTTTCTCAGAAACTGTGCTTTAAAAAGTTTAGCTTCTCTGTAGGACTGTAGTAACTGTGCTCTCTCTGCACTGTCTTTTCTTTCTTCAGTATTTTCATGTTCCAGACAGCGCTACTTTCAGCATTTGCCCAGGTGGCGAGCAGCCTGCTGTGAAACCCAGCGCCCTTCCTTGCTGGGACTTAATGCCTGACATCAGTCAGTCAGCGCTGGACGCATCCCTGCTTCAGAAACAGATCTTGCTGGCCTTCTCTCCTGCCGCAGTTGCCGACCGCTCCCAGTGCTGGAGCCTGCCAGCTATAGTTAGACAAGAGTTTCCCAGACAGAGTGTGGCAGTGCCCTTCGGGAACTGTAGGGAAAAGGGATTCTGTACCAGGTATTCTACATTTATGTGAATGTCCTTCTTTGCTTCATCCAGGTGCCGGGAGAAATAGGAGAATAGTTGCAGTGCTCACCACACGTAAAATTAGGTTTTTGCTTTTATTTTTCATGGCTTCTAGATTTTGTATACAACTGGGCAAACGTTATGATCACACATGGGTTGTCCCAGTGTACTACTGATGAGATTTTTCCCTTATGCAGCTTCTACTAGGGGGAAATGTGATGTTTATACCATAGACTAGCAGAAATCTATCATACTGAAAAGATCGCCTTCTTTTATGGCTTCTTGGCCTCTGTCAAGTGATAAGAAGTAAGGGTTAAAGTATGAGAGAGTCAAGTTGGAAAACCTTTTCTTTTCCCATATTTTACTTTTACTTCAAAATGGAATTTTTCTCAAGTCATTAAGAGAGATAACTTAGATAAACACAAGTCACAGAAGACTCTGTTCTGTGGTTGTTCCTGCACGCAAGTTACTCCAATTACCAATTACCAATTATGCAAATAGCAACCACAGAATCAAGCCAGAGACATGTAATGGTTTGTTCATACCGGACTTTTATTTTGCGGTCGTTTTGCATGCAATATGTCCTTTCTGTAGCTGTCAGGAATAACTTATTTATGGTATATATAAAAAGTACAAAAGAAAACATATTGTAACCTTATGAGAGGTACCTTTTTTCGTGATTATGAATTTATAGACTTTATTTGAGATTTTAGCCATCTTAACTTTGATGTATATAGAGATTTCTAGTAGTAATATTTTAAAAGATAACTTCCTAACTCGAGTTATCCTTAATAGTAAGGCTCCGTTCCCTACACACATCCCTTCTTCTTTCACAACACTCACAAACATCCATGATTTTATAAACACTTTTCACCCCTAACTCGAGAGGAATGTTTTGTCCTTATGTTCTGGTTGGAGAAGTTAAGTGTGGTGAGTTTTTTTTTTTTTAATTAAAACAAACTTGGGACTTCAGCGCAGTGCTTAAGAATCCGCCTGCCAATGCAGGGGACGCGGGTTCGAGCCCTGGTCCGGAAAGATCCCACATGCCGTGGAGCAACTAAGCCCATGCGCCACAACTACTGAGCCTGCGCTCTAGAGCCTATGAGCCACAACTACTGAGCCCGTGTGCCACAACTACTGAGGCTGTGCTCTAGAGCTCACGAGCCACAACTACTGAGCCCACGTGCCACAGCTACTGAAGCCCGTGTGCCTAGAGCCCATGCTCTGCAACAAGAGAAGCCACCACAATGAGAAGCCCGCGCACCGCAACGAAGAGTAGCCCCCGCTTGCTGCAACTAGAGAAAGCCCGTGCACAGCAACGAAGACCCAATGCAGCCAGAAATAAATAATAAACAAATAAATTTATTTTTAAAAAAACTTATTGTTTCCGAAGGGGGGTGGGGGGAGGGATAAATTAGGAGGCTGGGAATTAACATATGCACACTACTCTGTATAAAATAGATAACCAACAAGAACCTACTGTATAACACAGGGAACTATACTCACCATTATGTAATAACCTATAAGGGAAAAGAATCTGAAAAAGAATATATGTAAATAACTGAATCGCTGTGCTGTACACCTGAAACTTACATAATATTGTAAATCAACCATACTTCAATAAAAAAAATTTTTTTAACATCTTTATTGGAGTATAATTGCTTTACAATGGTGTGTTAGTTTCTGCTTTATAACAAAGTGAATCAGTTATACATATACATATGTTCCCATATCTCTTCCCTCTTGTGTCTCCCTCCCTCCCACCCTCCCTATCCCACTCCTCTAGGTGGTCACAAAGCACTGAGCTGATCTCCCTGTGCTATGCGGCTGCTTCCCACTAGCTATCTGTTTTACATTTGGTAGTGTATATATGTCCATGCCACTCTCTCACTTTGTCCCAGCTTACCCTTCCCCCTCCCCGTGTCCTCAAGTCCATTCTCTAGTAAGTGTTATTTTGAGATAATCGTAGATTCACATACAGTTATAGGAAATAATACAGAGAGGTCCCATGTATCCCTTACCCAGTTCCCCCATCTTGCGAAACTAAACTATAATATCACAACTGGGATATTGGCATTGATACAATCAACATATAGAACATTTCCATCAATTAAGTGTGGTAAGTTTAAGGAAGTATTTTTGAAAGCAATGTGAACCTATGTATAGAAAACAAAACGTATTTTTAAAACTGAGAGACAAAATGTAAAATAAAACACTTAGAAATTAAGTTTAAAATTCTAAGATTTTATTAATATAATTTAAATCTTTATCTATAAATATTAAGCTAAATATTAAATTGGAAGTGCCATATTTTAGTCTTGACCCCAGCTCTCTTGGCTATCGGTAGAGCATTCTCTGTGGTTGGCTTGCCTGGCTCTTCCACAGTTAGGCTGGGAGAAGAACTTCGGTGTTAATCCAAAGACTGATACTCGGAGAGTGTTCCATCTCCTCTCCTCTCTCCTCCCCCCAGTCCAACAGTGCACATGTCATGGTGGTAGTCAGTAATATGATTTCCCCAAATACTAATCGACAGTTCACCTTGACATTTCAGACAAATACAGTCTTTGGGAAGAACTCACACTGGCGAACAGAATAGGTAATGAATGGGAAATTCTTTAGTGTGTCATTGACCCCTTATAATAAGTGTAAACTGAGGGCCACATTTGGCAAATATCTGATTTCTTTGATTAATTTCAACAATTGGTCCACAGAATTTAAACTTCAGAGAGAATTTTTTTCCTGCTTTGATATGAAATACTTTTTGGTAGTCTCTAGGTCTAAATTGGAGCCTTTCTCTCTGTCCATTGTAGAGGTCAGCCTATGGCCACACAGCAGTTTCTCTGAGGCCAAATCGTAAATACAGCTTTGCTCTTCGTAGTCAAAATGGAGATCCTGTAAAGCATGATGATTGGCAAAAATTGACAACAAACATATTGAGCATACCTACCTTTAGAATTAAAAAAGAGCAAGTACCCAGATTCTCTAGTCGTCCTTCTAGAAGCACATCAACTCCTCCTTTGCCAAAATTTACCAGCACTTTTGAGGAGGAAGTCACCCCATCTGAAGAGATTAAGGCACATATGCACAGAGGAAAAAAGAGCGGGAGGAAAAGCTAGCACAGGGATATCTGTAATTCTCTCCGAGTGGTAGGAGTTATGGGGGTTTTATTTTATTTATATTTTTAACCTAATTTTTTTTTTTAATTTTTATTTTATATTGGAGTATAGTTGATTAACAATGTTTTGTTAGTTTCAAGTGTACAGCAAAGTGATTCAGTTATACATATTCTTTTTCAAATTCTTTTCCCATTTAGGTTGTTATAGGATTGAGCAGAGTTCCCTGTGCTATACAGTAGGTCTTTGTTGGTTATCTGTTTTAAATATAGTAGTGTGTATATGATTTTTCACATTTTCTTGAATATTTTATGATAAAAATGTTTACTACTGTCAGAAAAAATTAGTAAACCTATCATTAGTGTTTGGCAGGTAATAGATGAGCGGATGACCATCCACTCTCTGGAAAACATTTCTTCTGATGTATAAGAGAGAAGGTGTTACAGAGGTTCTGAATATTGCAAATCCAAATAAACATGTTATCAGGAGAGAAAGCATGCATTTTTTTCTAAACCATTTCTATCCTCTGATCTGATTCTGTTCTAGGGCTATAGCACTGACATATCAAGAGCACTTTGGAGTGACTTATTTAACCCTCTCAGAAGACCCTAGTCCTCGAATAATTTTCCACAACAGATGTCCAGTAACAGTACTTATAAAGGAAAATACTAAAGGTATATGTTATTGTATTGAATTTAAATAATACAAAACCTATATTCTTTCTGGAGGTTTTTGACTTCGTAGTTACCTGTGATCCTTAAATAAAAGTGAGCTTCTTAAAAAAAAAAAAAAAAGTGAGCTTCTTTGAGAAGTTTCTCTTGCCCCATTACGTTTAACATCCCCAAGTCTTTTTCTTCAAGGCCTAAGTCTGCACATGCCTTTCTTTTTTTCAATTTTAGATATTCCAAAGTGTGAGGTTTATTGCAGAAGAATCCCTCCTGAGTGCTCAATTCATCATGAGCTGTATCATCAGTTTTCCAGTTACCCAGACTGCAGGACCAGAGACTTACTCCCCAGCCTCCTTTTGAGAGTAGAATTGCTGGAGGAAATGACGAGTGAGTGGAGCGACGCCATCGACATCAACAATCAGGGAACACAGGTCAGTGAGCCGCGAGGGTTCCTGCCAAAGCCCAAAGAAACAGTCCCTTTTCTAAGGTTCTGGTAATTGTCTGTTTCTACACATAGTTTTCTAAATGCTGAATGTCTTGTCTCTGTGTGAGGGCACATGTGTATCCACTTTTACATCTTCAATGGGCTATAAATTCTCAAACACAAGTATGTATCTCAAAGCGTACTTTGCAACTGTTTATGAGAGGGGAGCACCAGTTAAGCAAGCCCATCTTGGGTCTAAATCCAGGTCAAAAATGAAATAAAATTGTTAATCTTCTTTATACGGAAGGTAATCTAACTGTCCAGATCTTAGGACAATCATATTGTCGACCCTAGATTAATCACCTCTTTTGAAAATTTGCTAAGTGTAAGATATACATATTAATCCTAGTAGTATGTGAAACTTTGCAAATTTAAGCACAGTTTTAAAAACCTGAACAGATCAGATGTCCTGATTTGTCTCTGTCTCACTCTGGATGTTAGTGATAATATTTTTGTTGAAAATGGCACAGGAACCTAGCATTTCCTTTCTGCTCTACTTAAAATTTGCCATTTTTCAGTACAATTCAGTGGCATTAAATGCATTCACAATGTTGTAAAACCATAACCACCATCTATTTCCAGAAATGTTTCGTCATCCTGAACAGACACTCTAAACCCGTAACTCCCCATCCTCCCCTCTCCCCAACTCCTGGTAACCTCTGTTGTACTTTCTGTCTCTGAATCTGCCTACTCCGGGCATCTCATGTAAGTGGAATCATACAACATTTGTCCTTTTGTGTCTGGCTTATTTCACTGAGCATAATGTTTTCAAGATTCATGCATGTTGTAGCATGTGTCAGAACGTCATTCCTTTTTATGGCTGAATAATATTGTGCTGAACTTTTTAAAAGTCCGTTCACATATATTAGTCCATTTGATCTTCACAACAAGCGTATGAAGTAGGTCCTATTGTAATGGTTACAAAACACATATTAAAGTTATAAATGTACTTACAGTGATAACAATGGTTATCATTTAATAAGTGCTTACTGTATGCTAGGCATTGTGCTAAGCACTTTACATTCCTTCTTACTTAACCTTTGCAGCAGCCATACAAGATAGGGACTGTCACCTCCACGTTACAGAAGTGAAAACTGAGATCTCCAGAAGGAACGTGGCCCAATTCCCATGTGTTACAGGGAAGGGACTGGGATTTTATCCGGACCTGCCTGACTCCATAGCATGTGCTGTGAATGCTGCTCCCTTACCTGGAATTCCTTAACTGCCCTCTTCCCCAGTCCTGCTGGCACATTCTTTCTCGTCTCGCAAGAGAGTCTCTCCCTACACCCCCGTGAAGTCTCCTGCCCACCCCCCTGGGACCCCCTACATACTCATACAACATTTGTAACATTTAATTGCATTCACTTCTGTAAATGATTTCCTACCAAGTCAAGATTCCTGGCAGTCAGACACCTGCCTTATTCATCCACAGCCTACAGCAGAATTCCTGCCAACACAGTGAGCTCTGAATACGTATCAAACGAAAAAATGAATGACTGAATGAATGAAAGAGAAGATGAGGTTACCAAGAGAGGTCTTATAAAGGAGGAGAAGAGGGTCCCAGGCCTAACCTTGGGAACCTCCAACATGTGAGTGTCATGCAGCAACAGACTGAGAAGGAGCAGGAGAGTGGCAGGAGGAGAAGCTGGGCAGGGCAGAAGCAGGAAGGCCCTGAAAGAGAAAGTTTACAGGATGGAAGACGGTGGGAAGAGGGCCAGCAAGGTAACCATTACAAGTTACAGGTTCAGAGGGAGTGGAAGTGAGGCAGTGCAAGGACGGGTGAGAAGTGTTCTTGCAAGAAGCCTGGCCATGAAGCAGATGAGATCAGTGGGGAGGAAGCCCTTTGTGTGCTGCAGGAAAGGAGTCAGTCGAGGAGACATGAAAACAGGAGCGAGGAATTGCCAGAGAGACAAGTCCAAAGCACGGGGAGTGTAATTCTACTTGAACAGAAGGGCCACGCCCTCTTCTCTGATGGCAGAAAAGAGTTGGGGATGGGCACAGGTGTAGGTAGAGATCTCAGGAGGGATGGGCTGGGAAATGGAGTGAAGTGATACCCACTGGCCTTAAGTTTATTATGAAGTGTGGAATGAAACATCTGCTGAGAGACAGAGGGAAAGGGGTGGGGGCCTGGGGAGAGCGTAGCTGTGGAAACAGGTGAAGGACATGGCCGGGGACAGGTGCAAGAGGGGCCCCGCTCACCTGGGAGACCTGCATTTGTGGTGCCCCAAACTACTGAGGGGTGTGATCTCCATCCACAGTGCTCATGTGATGAACAGTGAAAATCTGCTGGGTCTGTGCAGCCTCAGAAGACGTTCCCCGTCTCAGTAATTTACAAAATAAGTATCACCAGCTTCTCAAGGGTCCCTGAACTCCCCTGCATCGGTTTGAAGATGTTTGAAACCTTGCTTATACATGTCTAGGGAATTCTTTACAATAGGCATTCTGCCTGCCAAACCTTATTTTGGGGATTCCTGTTCACTCTAAATTTCCTCAAACCTTTGTAGTCAGGGACACTTCAAAGCTGAGAGGAGGTACTGTTTCCAACACCCTTATCATCCCTGGTCCGAGGACCCAGCAAAGTCTCATGTTCCCATTTATCTTTGAGGAGCTGTGTGCCATATGTCCCGCAGACCACGGTTTACTTCCTATTCTGGAGGAAGATTTGTTTCAGGCCCTCGCTGACATCTCCTCAGTAACACACCAGGGCATATAAATCACTGGGGAGCTTGGGGAGCTGCGTCCTCTGATGAAAGGAAGCAGCCCTTCTGTAGGAGGGAGCTTGTCTTCCAGGAGCTTTTCCTCAGCCCTGGATCACAGGCACGTGATGTGAATTTCAAAGCTGACCTAAAAAAAGCAGAATTAAAACACCATAAAATCTCCATTATGCCCCAAGGAAGAAAACTCCTTTAGCTTTTGTCAGTCATAGAGATGCCCCTGCCTTGGTCATGTAAATAAGCCGTGTCATGTTGTTTAATTTTGACGTGGAATATGAGAAGGAATATGCAGACAATAACTTTATGGTTACACAAAGAAGTATTCTTTGATCAAGAGTTAACTAGAAGACCTGAGAGCGTGTCGGCCACAGAATTCTGATTGGGGTGGGTTTTCTGGGGCTGTGTCCTTGGCTCACACCTGGTTAGAAGACATCTCAGCCAGAGGCCCCGCAGTGGCAGCTGGTGCTCTTATCCCTAATGACAGTGGGTGGGAGCCTGACTTCAGGGAGGAAAAATCTTTAGATTCTCAATAAGTAAGAAAGCATGAAAAATAAGCTTACGTTGATCATTTTAAGTCATAATTTTGATCCTATCAGGGAAATACTTTAGAATCCTGTCACAGTGTATGGGATTTCAATTGCTGATAGTTCAAAACCTTATTTTCGTCAAAGTTAGGCAACCGTCTTTGGAAAAATTGAAAACATAAAAAGGTACACAGAAAACATAGTAGTTACCTTTTTACTAATATAGACATTGAGAAACATTGCTTCAGTCATTCAATCCACAGGACTTCTTGAGATTAAATATGCGCCAGACATTATAACCTGGTGCTGGGACTACATAAAATACAGTGAACAAAAATGGAACACAGCCCTTTCCCTCAAGGAGATCATGTGTGGAGGAGATAGATGATAAGCAAGTAATCCCATGGGTCGTTGTACTGTTGTGAACTCTGGTAACAGCTCTGCAGGAGAGGCGGGTACAGGTGTGCTGTTATACGGCAGACTAATTTGAGAGGCCAAGGAGTGTGTCAATGGGTAAGAGACCTGGCATCTATGCCTTAAAGGAGGAACAGGCATTAAGTAGACGAGAGAATGGGAGATTTTTCTTGGCAGAAAGAACAATGTGTTCAAAGCTTTGGTGCTCAGAGAGGGAGCATTGGCCTTTCCGGGATCTAAATGCCAGTGTGGCCCTAGTGCCAGATGAAGGAAAAGGGGGTAAGAGAGGGGAAGCTAGTGAGGCAGTTCAAGGCCAAACCTGGCAAGATGCTGTAGCTCCAATCACGGATTTGGGTTTTTATCTTAAAAGCCACGGGAAGTGATTGAATTGTTTATGAAAAGCAATTTCTGAGCCAAAGAAGAACCAGCAGTTTGAACCCCAAAAGGCAGATTAAAATGATCTCTTTGCAGGTAAATTCTCTTCTACAAAGATCCAGTAAATTCTCATGATCTTTGACTCTTTTTTTTTTTTTTTAATTTATTTTATTTTTGGCTGTGTTGGGTCCTCGTTGCCGTGCATGGGCTTTCTCTAGTTGCGGCGAGCGGGGGCTACTCTTCGTTGCGGTGTGCGGGCTTCTCATTGTGGTGGCTTCTCTTGTTGCAGAGCATGAACTCTAGGCACGTGGGCTTCAGTAGTTGTGGCACATTGGCTCAGTAGTTGTGGCTCACGGGCCCAGTTGCTCCGCGGCATGTGGGATCTTCCCAGACCAGGGCTCGAACCCGTGACCCCTGCATTGGCAGGCAGATTCTTAACCACTGCGCCACCAGGGAAGTTTAGTGGGGTCAGCATCACTGCTGTTTTCTTCTCCTATAAGCTCTGTACCATTTACAAAGTGCTTTCACATCCAGTCTCTGTTCTTTCATTCATTTATTCAACCAACTTTTATTGAGGACCTATCAAGGGCCAAACCCTTTGCCCTGAATAATGTATAATTCCCACCTTCAAGGTACCTGCATAGCTAAATAAATGCAGTCGTGTGTAGTAAGCCCTAAGATAGAGGCTTTGATCACTGCAAAAACTCTTAAGATAGTCGGGGCAGTAATTTTGATGTTTATGTTACTGATGAGAGGATTGAGGCTTAAAAAGCAATCCACTAGGTGGTTTATAATTAAGCAGCATCAGGCTGGAACCTGGGTCTGCTCACTTGTGGCCCAGTCTCATTTTTCCTATACCAAGCTAAGAGCACTGTCTGTCCTTTGGAGTCCTGCCCTGGCTACAAACATTTTCACCTGAAAGTCGATGAAAGCACAAGTTAGAAGAGGTTTTCTAATTTCCCCTTTTACCTAGAGCAAGAGTCCCTTCCATGACATCCCACCCTAGAAGACTCCCAGTGTCATAGTCATGGCTTATTCCAGCAGTGACTATGAGAAAGTTTCTGCTTATATCAAGCTGAAAACTATCCCTCTGTAGGATCCATTCATCCATCCTTGTTTAACCTGCTGAGGCATCACAGAGTGTTTACTTCCCCTTTAATAGAGCAGCACTACAATCATTTGAAGGCAGATTCAGCATCTTCTCTAACTGTTCCCTTATCCAGGCCAAACGTTTCTGGTTCCTTGAATCATTCCTTCAGCAAGTGTGATTTCCAGACCCATCACCACAGTTACCCTAGCCTGAACACACTAGTGTGTTATGTTCCCTTTTAAAAATCTGGCAGCCAGAATTACACATACTATTCCAAATGTGGTCTAACCAGCTATTACCTCCCTATGCTTCCATTAATAAATTAGAAGATTGAGTTAGCTTTTTATTAACGAGTTCAGACTGTTTGTTATTATTGAACTCGTGGTCAGCCACATCCCCCAGGTCTTTATCATATGACTTGCTGTACAGTTGACTTTTTTAACCCAATGACAGGACTTAACATTTACCCCCGGTAAATTAAATCTCGTTGCCATTGGCCTAATCCACTTGTTGAAATCACTTTTTAAAAAACTGTGATGCTGTCATCCAACATACTTAAGTATCCCTAGTAGCTTTATGTCATCTATAGATGTGGTGAGCATGCATTCTACATGTTCATCCAAGTCATTAATAAATATGTTGAACAGGACAAGTCCAAGGTCAACATGCTGCAGTGAATCACCAGACACTTCCCTAATGCATGGGTTCAATCAGCCACTAACACACCAAACTGTACTGTCATCTAGCCCACATTTCTTAAATAAGAAAATGTGTCTAAAAGCACTTTTAAACTATACTGTATAAGATATGTCTTATCTTGCTTGCAAGAATATTGTGAGACACTTTGGTAAATGCCTTGATGAACCAGAACTCAAATGTGTAATCTGTCCATTTGGTGCAGATCAGACAGGGGTAACCCTGAGCACTAATGCTTAAAGAGCATGTAGTCATTTTCAGAGATATCATTAGCATCCATCCCAAAATGTTTACATAGAGAAGCAGTTGTCGATCCAAGTGAGAATCTGCCTTATAAAATGTGTGGTGCAGATGTTTTGGCTTCTTGCTTACTTCAGTCGCCTCCCTCACCCCCCCATATCAGGGCCAGAAGAGATATCAGCAAGTTGACACCCAATTGTAACATCTGCCAAGTATCTTGGTTGAGAGTCTCCTATGTGTTTACAGTTTGTTCTGGTTGAGTCACCATTGCTTCCCAAGATACTCAGGAGTAGGGATTTCCCTAAAATATTTTTCAGTAAGTATACAGAAGGAAGAATTACACCCAGAATATCTGTTATTTTCTTCTCATCCTTATCCAGTCGTTCCTACCTTAGAAATTTTCCCCCCTTCTTTTCCTCTCTGGGAGATCTAATTCATCTCCGAGCTTCAGCTACCATCTGTGTCACCCAGTCACTCCCAGGTACCTGTCTCAGGCCTCCGCATCCCTCCCGAGCTCCAGCTCTGTGTTTCTGGCCACCCACCAGACATCTCTGCCTGGAAGACCTGCAGTCACCTCAAGCCAGCGTCATCATCTGAAACCAAAGGGATCATTTTCCATCCCCCGAGCCAGCTTCTCCTAGAGTCTCTGCTTCAGTTAATATCACCACCATTTTTCCAGTATAAAAACCTTAAATAATATTGATAAAAAGTTGTATTGAATGCCTGCTTTATGTCAAGCACTTTACACAAACATTGTCATTAGTCTGCATTGCATCTCTTACAGGTAGATGGCACCTGAAGCTCAGAGAGGTTAACTTGCACAGGGCAAGTGGACCTGGGATGCAATCCCAGGACTGTCTAGCTTCCAAGCCTGTCTTTTTCTGCAGCATCCCAGTACCTTCCTTTCCCTCTCTTCCCCCATTCTTCCAGTAAGTCACGAAGTTCTGGCAGAAATTCCGCAGAAGTGTCTCTGTATCTGCCCCTTCTCTCTGTGACCAGGGTCTACTTCAGGCCTTTTATTCATCATCTCTCTCCCAGATTTTAACAATAGCCCGTTAAAGGGTCTCTCTGTTGTCAGCCTTCCTACCCACAAATCTGTCTCCACAGCTACCACCAGAGTGATTACTAAAACACAGAGTCCAGTGCAGAAAAGCCTCTTCACTAGACTGCTTAAGACAAACCACTACCTGCAACCAAGCAGGCTACATCTTACTGCCTTATTCCCTCTGCAGGTTAGCGTTCAATCCTGTAGCATATGGGGAAATCTCTTCTTCCCTTCAAAGTCTAAATCTTGAAGTCTTCCATACTATGATTTTCCTTCCTAAGATGTTCTTTTACAAACTATTTGATCTGGGGATATAAGTATATTTTATATTTTTTCCTTCCCAAAATAGAGGGTGAAATGTTTTATAGATTTTTGCCAAAAGTCAGCAGAACAGATGCAATGCCTGATTACCATATCTTCAGATCAATTTGTGGAGGCTGAGCCATCCCACAGTAGACAAGCTGGAGACCCAGGAAAGCCATGGTGTAAATTCCAGTCCAAGGGCAGGAGAAGATGAAATGAAATGTTCCAGCTCAAACAGTGAGGCAGGAAAAAAGGGGCAAATTCTTTCTTCCTCCACATTTTGTTCTATTCAGGCCCTCAGTGGATTGGATGATGCCCAGCCACAGTGGGGAGGGCAGTCTGCGGACTCCACTGATTCGGATGCTCATCTCCTCTGGACACGCCCTCACCAACACATCCAGAAATCATGTTTTAATCTGGGCACCCGGTGGCCAGAGTCAAGTTGACACAAAATGAACTATCAGAAAGGAAGTGCAAATGTGAGGTGGGAGCAAAATGAATCAGGTAAAAGAAAGAGAATTGAAGAGGGATGAAGTCCAGCAAGTGTACTATGATGGGAATTGAGCCCAGTTACGGAGAGAATTAGTACAAATTGGAGGAGGGGATGGCTTAAGGACTTTTAATAACAGGGATACCCGTTATGTAACTGAGCTGCAGTGCTGGGATGCTTTGTAACTGCCTCCTGATTATCCCTGGATTATTCCATATAGTCTATCAGGATAAAAAAGAGAGAAAGAATGGGAGAGAAAGGAAGAGAGGTAGACTTCCAAGAATACTTTCAGTTATTTCCTAGGCGTCACCTTATAACTTAATGACTCAGTAAAATTAAACTGGTGTAATTTTTTTAAATATTGTTTGTTGGATAAAAATATAGTAAATAATCATTTTAATAAAGATAACTGAATATATAGAAAAGCACAAGTTACGTTACACTGTTCCTTATTTGTAATTGTAGTAAAAGATAATGTACTAACTGGGAGGCAGGACCTAGGCCTCAGTGGTTTTCTTATAGCCACAATGTGTAAGAGAAAGTCTTACTGATCTAAGTGCTCTAACACAGACACAAATGACAGAACACGGAGTATTCCCCAAATGTTTTGTGGTTAAAGCAGCAAGTCTCTTACTGTATGTTGCCTATAGCCTTCCGCACACATACCCATACTACCAACGTGAAGTGAAGAAAGTAAAAAATAACTAAATGACAGCATCGATCAGGACTGACTAGCTTATTCTGCAATAATAAACAACTCAAAAAAAAAAAAAAAAAAAGAAAAAATCCCCTTGGCTTTTTATTAAAAAATCAGTCTCTTAATTCATTCTTCCCCTCCCCACCCCAGAGCAGCTCTCCTCCCCAAGATTCTAACCAGTCACCACATCCCACTGGAATTCAGTACTTCTGAGTGATGCCCTCTTAGCCTGGATGTGGCTCCTTTTCATCTGGAGATGTATGAACTCATCGGCTCCCCTCTCCCCGCCAAAACACAGGGCAGGATAACGGTAATAACTCCTCCAAACTGGAAAGAGGGAGAATGAGACACATACACAGCCTCTCACCCATAACAATTCTGAAATTTTTCTGAGCACATGTTGTGTGGGGTTTTATACCTTGTAAACAAGGAATAGTCTTCAAGCCCTGTCTCTGCTCATGGAAGAGCTCTTTTACTGTTGTTCTTCCGGTCCCTGGATCTACCCTCAGAGATTCTCCTTGGCCAACATCTGAAGTTGTATTGAGTCTCAAATAATCAATCACAGACTCTTTTAGTCTAGGTTCATGAATTTATTAGGCAGTAGTAATTTATCAGAAACTCAGTAGACTGCTTATCTGTTTGATTCCAGAGAATTCCATGTGCTAATAACCACATCCTTGGTCCTTTTAAAGACATATTTCTGTACTATCTTGCTTCCTTACCTCTCTTTGGATTTAGGAGAGCTTCTGTGGCAAAGTTAAACTATTCATCTAAAATTTTTTTCTGAGTCACCTTAACAATTAAGAAGTTTTAACAGTGAGTTCTGATGGCTATACACAGCCCTGAGTCTGAGTATTAATCTGCCTTCATGTTCAAAGATTAAGTTTTATCTCTTACTGTTTGGGGTTAAAAGCATTACTGACTTTGCAAAGCCCTGAATTTCTGGAATCTCTTTATTCTCTTGAATTTCTATTTGCAAACTGGCCAGTTCTTTCCTGAGCTCATTGCTTCTTCATAGTGAAACACATTGCCAGACACAGCCAGCAGCAGCCAACACTCACTACTTATGTTTTGTCTTCAAACCTCATCTTCTAGAGCTACAAATCTATTAGGTTTATAATCTACCTCCCAAGTAATCTCAGACAAGTTTTACTAAGTGTCTTGCCACTTTGTAACATGAATTCCCTTTCTTGTAGCTTTCAAGATCAATTTCTACTGCCTACCATTAAGCCAAGGACTCAGATTTTAGGTTTTTGCTGGAACCCTATTTCTATTACCAATATTTCTATCCATTAGTATCGGCTACATTATGCTGCCTATCACGGTCCTGTTTACTTCTTGCTCGTGCTACATCCCAGGGTTTGTCATCAGGGGCTCTGTTCTACATGGTCACTCAGGGACCCAGGTTGACAGAAGCCCCATCATCTTCTGTCTGGCTCATTATAGCAAACCACCCGCAAACCTAGAGGCTTGCAACAACGGTGATTCAGAGGGTTTGGTTGGGTGATTTTTCTGTGTGAGCCTGGGATCACTCATGCAGCTGCATTCAGGTAGAGGGTTGGCTACGGATGAGTTCAGCTGGGAAGTCTGGGCAGCTCTCTTACCACGTGGTCTTTCCTCCATAGGGAGGCTAAACCGGGCTTTCTCACATGGTTGGCAAGAGGGCAAACCCCAAAAAGCAAGCTTTATCATGCTTCTTCTTGAAGAAAATGGACACAAAACTGTTGCCCTCATGAAATTATACAGAGACCATGATGGTTAACACCCTGAGAGGGAGAAACATTTTATACATCTCTGCCTTGGAACTTGTAGCTCTTATCTCATTACTTGTGTACTTGGCTTTTTCACCACCCAAGCTGGGAGCAACTTGAGGGCATGATTACTTCTCAGTGCCTACTGCAGTGAGGAGCTCCTTGTAGGCTCACCTTAAATATCCAATAATTGATTGAATGATTAAATGATCAAACCATTAGACCAAAACAAGAATTTATTTTAATTTCTGGGGGACCTGGCACTAATTCCTCTGGCACTTGTGTTCCCAACTCTCTAATCCCTAGAGCTCACATTGTACAAATTGCTTGGTGTTGCAGATTATTTCTCTACATGTGAAAGGAGACGAGAGTAGGCTACAAGAATTAAAGTCTGCATTTCTTCCGTTCTAGTGATGAGTAAAAGGGACACCCAGCAATATTTCTCTCCAGGGTCCACGTTTTTGGCTGGAAGACGTACCTTAAAGGTTTAGGTTAATTTGCTTACTTTCGGAGTTCCCTGGGCAGTTAACAGAAACCATCAGCTTGCCTTATCCTTACTATCTTAGGAAGTACACGTATCCTCACTTCAAAACGCCTGCCGATTGCTTTGAGAATGAGCAGAACAATAAGTATTTTCCTCTTCTGATCCCCTTCTTCCCTCCTTTGAGGGGTAGTAGTTCTGGTTTCTAACACTCTCTGCTAAAACCCTGGGGTATGCCCTGAAGTTATGGACAGTCCTTGCGAGGAAGGAATATACATGGGAGCACAAGACCTTAAAAAGGTTTGTGTCAAATGAATAATCCCATGTCTGTAAGCCTGGAAGAAAGCAGTTGACTTACTTTACATATCATACAAAATAATAGCTTTTATAAATGTGACTGTCTCTCAAAGAATATCTGTTTGTTTTAGGTTCGTGAGCTGAGCCATTTTTTAGGTTGGCTGCATTCCACATTTTATCATAGTCAAGTTCAGTTTTTATCTTGGAACAAAAAGGCAAATTCAGGATACAGAGTCTTTTGAAACAGATATTTTTGCAAAACAGTCCACTTGGGAAATGTATCCATAGAGAATACAAACTGACTCCACTCCTGCCCTCAAGAAGTTGAGAATCTAGTGATTGAGTCTATGATATAAACCAGTGACTGTAATACAAGCAATAAGATTTGTGATCAAACAGAAGTATTTCAGGAATGTAGGAGTAGGTATCAATCTGAGGAAAGGAATGGAAAAATTAGAGAGTACCCTCCTGGAATAAGGTGTCCTTACCCTGTATGTGCAAAGATGCATAGGATTTGGAAAGGATTTGCATGGGGGGACAGCACGTTGTCTGCACAGAGGGTGCTGAGGGGCATTCAGGGACCTAACTAAGCTAGAGAAGTGGCCATAGGATGAAAAAGAAGGCTAGGGCAGGAGTTGGCAGAGCAGGAGATGAAAGTAGGGAGGAGGCAGAGGTGACCTCCAGGTGCCCTGGATGCTGAGGACGCTCAGGATTTCTGAAGGAGGAGCCGTTGTACAAGAGGAAGCCCAGTAACCTTGAAGTCACTTCCAAGGGTGAGAATCACAGACTCCTGTGGTTCTGTGTACACTCTTTCTGGTACCTCTTCATTTGGACAAAATTAGAACACATTCATTACATGCCAGGCAGACACCTAGCTTTGTTCCTTCATCCAGGAATTTTCAGTCGTTCTTCTTTTATTTGCGGTTCTAACAATAATAAAGGGCCCAGACTTGGACTGAATTGATATTGCAAATCATCAGCATCAACATCCCCAAACACAAGGAGGTTCTTGCCCTTACCTTCAGGTAATGCTGGCAGTGAACATGATGTTCTCGGAGTCATTCTTCAAATAGTTCTGATTTCAAATATTTATCCATTTAAGCAACGTTGGTATTTAATTCTGAAAGGACATCTGTTCTGCTGGCCTGGCACCGGGCTTCTGAGATAGAACTTTTTTGCAGGGGGGGATAGAACTGTTTTTTAAGTCTTAGTCCACCTTCTCATGGAAGAAAAATTAATTTTTACTCCAAGCAAATCAAGTTATCTGACATTCTTGTTACAAGTTATGTGAGGGACCTTGAGGGGACTATAGCATGTCTTGTTGGTGGGTTTTCAGGTATGTTTTTGTGTCCCCAGCGTAAACGGGCATCATTATGGTAATAAGTCAAAACTCAAGAGCCTGAAAGTTTTTTGCACATTGCATTTCAATTCCTGTGTTTTAGGGGGTTTCTTTCCCACAGAGCTTCATACGCACACATAAAGCTGGCCCATGGCTGGGCTCCAGCCCATAGAGAGTTATTTGTCAATTCCAGAGAAGCAGAGAATGAAGACACTCATGCCCTGTCATACATCTTTTTTTTTTTCTATGAACCTTACAGCTGGATATTGAAAAATCTGGATTTGATTCTTTTTTTATTCATTTCAAGTCAGCTGAATAGCCTCTACACATGGATATAAAGAAATATAACCAGGAAGTGTTTGTGGTATTGAATCAGAACTTAAGACATTTGAAGCCTCTAAGAGTTTTATAGTGTCTGGCCTTACATTTAGGTCTTTAATCCATTTTGAGTTTATTTTTGTGTATGGTGTTAGGGAGTGTTCTAATTTCATTCTTTTGCATGTAGCTGTCCAGTTTTCCCAGCACGACTTATTGAAGAGGCTGTCTTTTCTCCATTGTATATCCTTGCCTCCATTGTCATAGATTAGGTGACCATAGGTGTGTGGGTTTATCTCTGGGCTTTCTATCCTGTTCCATTGATCTATATTTCTGTTTTTGTGCCAGTACTGTACTGACTTGATTACTGTAGATTTGTAGTATAGTCTGAAGTCAGGGAGCCTGATTCCTTCAGCTCCGTTTTTCTTTCTCAAGATTGCTTTGGCTATTCAGGGTCTTTTGTGTTTCCATACAAATTGTAAAATTTTTTGTTCTGGTTCTGTGAAAAAATGCCATTGGTAATTTGATAGGGATTGCATAAACATAGGCAGAACACTCTTTGACATAAATCGCAGCAAGATCTTTTTTGACCCACCTCCTAGAGTAATGAAAATTAAAACAAAAATAAGCAAATGGGACCTAATGAAACTTAAAAGCTTTTGCACAGCAAAGGAAACCATAAACAAGACAAAAAGACAACCCTCAGAATGGGAGAAAATATTTGCAAACAAAGCAACTGGCAAAGGATTAATCTCCAAAATATACAAACAGCTCGTGCAGCTCAATATCAAAAAAACAAACAACCCAATCAAAAAATGGGCAGAAGACCTAAATAGACTTCTCCAAAGAGGACATACAGATGGCCAAGAAGCACATGAAAAGATGTGCAACATCACTAATTATTAGAGAAATGCAAATCAAAACTACAATGAGGTGTCACCTCACACCAGTCGAAATGACCATCATCAAAAAATATACAAACAGTAAATGCTGGAGAGGGTGTGGAGAAAAGGGAACCCTCTTGCACTGTTGGTGGGAATGTAGATTGATACAACCACTGTGGTGAACAGTATGGAGGTTCCTTAAGAAACTAAAACTAGAACTACCAAATGACCCAGCAATCCCACTACTGGGCATATACCCAGAGAAAACCATAATTCAAAAAAACACATGCACCCCAGTGTTCATTGCAGCACTATTTACAGTAGCCAGGACATGGAAGCAACCTAAATGTCCATCAACAGGAATGGATAAAGAAGGTGTGGTACATATATACAATGGAATATTACTCGGCCATAAAAAGGAACAAAATTGGGTCATTTGTAGAGACGTGGCTGGATCTAGAGACTGTCATACAGAGTGAGGTAAGTCAGAAAGAGAAAAACAAATATCGTATATTAACGCATATATGTGGAATCTAGAAAAATGGTATAAATGATCTTATTGGCAAAGCAGAAACAGAGACACAGACAGAAAATAAATGTATGGACACCACGGGGGGAAAGAGGGGGTGGGATGAATTGGGAGATGGGGATTGACATATATACACTATTGATACTATGTATAAAGTGGATAACTAATGAGAACGTACTATATATAGCACAGGGAACTCTAGTCAGTGCTCTGAGGTGACTTAAATGGGAAGGAAATCCAAAAAAGAGGGGATATATGTATACATAGAGCTGATTCACTTTGCCGTACAGTAGAAACTAACACAACGTTGTAAAGCAACTATACTCTAATAAAAATTTTTTTAAAAAAAGGACATTTGAAGCCATTTCAATAGTGTTTCTTATTGCTTTTCAATCTGATTTTGAGTATTCTTTTTGCAGGTTGTGTTCCTGACTGGCTTTGGCTGTGTGTATGTGGACACTGTCCATCAGTGTGGCACAGTCTTCATCACTGTGGCCCCAGAAGGAAAAGCTGGACCTATTTTAACTAATACCAACAGGTAGGCTTAATTAGTATACCAGTATCAGCAGGGTATGTTTCCCGTTATAAAGTTGTAAACCTACTATTTGCCATTCTTTGTCATCCAAATATATACATTAAGGCTTTTGGTTAATTATTGTATAATCCATAAGGGTATGGTTATTAGCATTAAATTACACCCATAATAAGAAGCAATATATCATCTTCCGTGGGTACCCCTTCCAGTTCTTCTGTGGTGAGTTTAACAAGCTGATTTACAAACTAAGACATGCATCGTAGAATTATACATTATCATTAGCATGAAATGCAAATTAATACTTCTCTATCCACACAACCACCTAGTAATTAGTAATTAGACTTAGCTACAGCAAAAATAAAGTCACCTCTAAGAGCCACGTTTTCCCCCGTTCAACCTGAGTGTTGCCATCAGATTTTACAAATATGAACCAGAGTTATTATCCTTAATTTAAAGGAACTCATATAATTCAGTAGGAATAATATGAAGATAGTCCCTCCTTCCAAAAATTAAACTAGGGCAAAAGACACGAACAGAAAATTCTAGGAAGAGGAAACACAAGTAATCAAAGAAATGCAGCTTTAAATAGGATATTACTTACTGAATTAACAATGATGTTCCATCGTATAGAGTCCTAGTAAAAGTGTAAATTGTTACTATTTTCTGGCAAGCACTTTAGCAATATGTATCAAGGGCTTTAAAATCCCTCTGGCTTGGAAATTCCACTTTTAACAGTTTTAAGAGCTTGAGAGTTAAAGCAATAATTAGAGAAGTAGGCAAAGGTATGCAGAGAGATTTTATCACATTGCTAATTATAATGGCAAAATATTCAGAGTACAAACCCCATCAGCAGGGGAATAGATGATACATAAATGTACCATAAATGGTATATCCACAGAAAAAAGACTTATAGGATTATAGTGGAATAGAAAAATACATATGATGACTCTTAAATAAAGCAAACAGAATATAAAATTGAACATATAAATATCCTAGTTATGTGCACATACAAGTACATATATGCACACACATTCTCACACATACACAAAGAAAACATTCCTAGAAATAACACTGAAAAGAAAAGAATCAAAGTTGTTAATGGATGTGCGGTTATAAGTGATTATTTAATAATTTTCTGTATTTTAATTTTCTACAAGAAGAATGTACTTTATAATCAGAAAAATTTTAATTTTTTAAATTTTTATTTAAAATATGAAATAGTAATATCAACTTTTATACATTTGTTTAAGCTCCTTTTTTTAAATTTCCTTGCTTTTCATATATGGTTAAGAACTCATTAATTTGGACCTTGCCAAATTATCATTAATTTGAATTTGTAATATTTCAGACAGGTTGGGTAGACTATTTCCTTTGCCCAGAAGTGTTTGTAAAAAAAATTAATAGTGTAACAAAACCGGAGACTAAATTTTGACTTGCATAGCCCAAAATTTCAAGCCCACACGACAATTTCAGGAACATTTTATCTAGGGCATTAAGAGGGCATTGTTATGACAGTAGCAACAATCCATGCATTCAGTGGTAGAAATAGGAAAGGAACAAGGATTTGCTTGTATTTCCTTAATTCATTTGTTCAGCAAATATTTTTCAAGTGCTTACTGGATGCCGGTGCTCTTGTAGGGATGAGGATACACCAGTGACCAAAACGCCCAAAATCCCTGCTCCCGAGGAGATCACATTCTCATAGGTGGGGAAGGGGAGGACAGAGAATAAACATAATAAAAAAGGAAATTTTATGGTTCAGTAGAAAGTTGGAGTTCTGCAGGGATAAGAACAGAGCTTGGGAAGGACTAGTAGTACCTGGGCACAGGGACAGAGAGAGTGTAGTTTTGAAAAACTGGTGTAGGTAAGCCTCACCAGGAATTTGACATTTGAGCAACTTGAAAGCAGCGAGGGGGTTAGTAATGTGTGGTCATCTGGGGTGAGCTTTCCAGACAAAGGGCACAGCCAGTTCAAAGGTCGGAAGCAGTGTGCCTGGCGTATTGGAGGAGCAGGGAACAGGCCAGTGCAGGCCAAGTGTAGAGGGTGAACAGGAAGGCACTAGTGCCTGGGGTCAGGGAGGGAAGGGCTAGAAGGAGGGGACACGTCGTGTAGGGCTTCGTTTTACTTCTGAGTGAAACCAGCAAGTCATTGGAGCTTTTTGAGCAGAGAAGTTACATGATGTGACCTAAATTTTTAGAAGACCATTGGCAGCTTTATTTTTTTAAGTTTATTGAAGTATAGTTGATCTACAGTGTTACAGTGTTACAATGTTAATTTCTTCTGTTCAGCAAAGTGACTCAGTTATACACATATATATTCTTTTTCATAGTCTTTAGCATTATGGTTTGTCACAGAATATTGAATATAGTTCCCTGCGCTTTTGCAGTAGACTATAGAGAAGCACAGGAGGAAGCAGGGAGACTGGTCAGGAGACTATTACAGTTATTCACACTAGAGGTGGTGATGGCTTAGGCTACACTGTCAGGGAAAGTGGTAAGAACTGGTCAGATTTGGGACGTATTTTAAGGAAAAGCCAATGGGA
The DNA here is from genome assembly GCF_009873245.2 of Balaenoptera musculus. Classification (NCBI taxonomy): domain Eukaryota; kingdom Metazoa; phylum Chordata; class Mammalia; order Artiodactyla; family Balaenopteridae; genus Balaenoptera; species Balaenoptera musculus. The sequence goes on along the minus strand of NC_045801.1, from coordinate 36,962,244 downwards.
TTTCCCTGGCGCATTGGATAAGGGTTGAAAATAGAGGCATCAAGGAGGATTTCAAAATTTTTGGTCTGAGCCCCTGGTAGGATGTGGTTGTCATGAACTAAGATGAGAATGACTGTATGTGGGATTGGGGGTGAGATCAAGAGTTTGACTACAGACGTGACCACTTGAGATGTCTTTTGAGACGTGTAAGTCACTACTATGTGGATGGGCAGCTAGAAATACAAGATCAGAGTTCACAGGGAGTTCTAGGCCGAATATGTGACTTTGGAAGTCATCAGCATATAGATGCACGTCAAATCATAGGCCTGGATGAAGATCTCCAAGGGGAGTGAGTGGAGATGGGAAGAGAAGAGGACCAAGGGCTCAACCCTGGGCACCTTAACTTTAAGAGGAGGGTGTCCCATAGGTGCTGAGTGACCAGACGTACAAGAGCTGAGAGCAGACATGCAAAGAAAGTTTTTCCAGAAGGAGGAAGTTATCGACCCCGTCAAATGCCATTGTAGGGTGAATGAGTCACAAACTAAATGCCCGTCATTTGATTTAGCCACATGGAAGTCCCTTGGGGGCCTTGACGAGACTTGCTTTGGTAGACGAGTGGGGACAAAGGCCTGCCTGGAGCAAGGTTAAGAGAAAATGGAAAGTGAGGAATAGCAGACAAGGTGTATATGCTTTGGAGTTTTTATGTAAAGAGGATCAGGAAAATGAGTGATAGCTAGAGGGGGAGATAGAGTTACGAGAGGGATTTTTTAAGACAAGAGAAATAAGAGCATGTTTATAAGCTGCTAGTAGTGAAGAAAAAACGATACAGAAAAGGGGTGAATTTCTGGAGAGATGACCTTGACGGGAGTGAGAGCCCAGTGGTTTAGCGCACGTCAGAGGGGCTCGCGATGGGCAGCTCAGCTCTAAACGTGGCGGGGGGAGCAGAGCACATGGCCTGACACGCTGGTAGCTGGGCTGTTGTGGTGTGGGCTCGTGATGAGTTTTCTTCTGCTTGCTGTACTTTTCCAGCATAAGGCATCTTGGTTATTTTATTATGACTTTCTGCTTTGTGATGATCATGACAGAGAATTAGTGCACAAAGAACTAGAGGGATTTGAGAATAAAAAATCTGGTGTTGATAAGAGAAACATGATACAGCAACACGACAAGAACTTGTAATAGTCCCTTTGGGAACATTTCCCAATACTGTTGGAGTATGACCGGCTCTGTCCAGACACAATGTACTGAAAGTTGAGTTCTTATTTGTTTCTTACGAGAATCTGATGGGACATCAGGAGGTGTTTAATAAGGCACTATCATTAAAAACTAAGACATTAAGGAAGAAAGGGAGGGAGGAAAAGAAAAGCAGGGGAGGAGACTCATTGTTCTTTTCCCTTTCTCCCGTAGAACTCTGGAGAAGATTGTGACATTTAAAATGTTCATCACTCAGTTGAGCCTGGCGGTGTTTGATGACCTCACCCACCACAGAGTATCGTCTGAGCTCCTGAGACTTACACTGGACAGCGTTTTTCTCCAAATAGCCCCGGTGGCTGGTCACATCCCTGGGGAAGAGACGGCCACCGCCCTCTTTCACCTTTACTGTGTGGAGGTCTGCTGTAGGGACCTGCAGTTGGACAACCAGCTATATAACAAGTCCAGTTTCCACTTCGCTGTCTTGGTCTGCCAGGGGGAGAAAACAGAGTCTATTCAGTGTTCCAAGATGCAGAGTCTCCTTATGTCCAACAAAGATTTGGAAGAATATAAGAAAAACTGTTTCATCAAACTCTGCCTCACCTTAACTGAGGGCAAGAGCTTCTTATTTGATATTAACGAGTTCAGTTTTGAACTGAAACCTGCCCGCTTATATGTGGAAGATACATTTGTCTACTACATCAAAACTTTGTTTGAGACCTACCTTCCTAGCAGCAACCCGGCCGGTCACCCTGCGGCCTTCGCAGGTGGGAAACAGGTGTTGCCCGTGCAGGTCAGGCAGCACGCCAGGGCCCTGGTGCATCCTGTGAAGTTACGGAAGCTGGTGATACAGCCGGTGAATCTCCTCGTCAGCATCCACGCTTCCCTCAAGCTGTACATAGCCTCCGACCACACCCCGCTCTCCTTCTCAGTGTTTGAAAGAGGCCCCATCTTCACCACGGCCAGGCAGCTCGTCCACGCCCTGGCCATGCACTATGCCGCGGGGGCTCTCTTCAGAGCAGGTGAGGACACAGCCAAGGGGCCACGATGAGCCGGAGCCTGAGCAGAAAGGAAAGGCTTTGGGGTGGGCTTACTGACTTCAAGACATAGGGAAGCAGCTTGGTGGGAGGTGAAGAGCACAGCCTTTGCAGTTAGACAGTAATGGATTTGAATCCAGACTCTGCCACTGCCGGCTGTGAGGCCTTGGGCAAGTTATTGAACCTCCCATGTCTCAGTGTCCTCATCCATAAAATGGGTTTTAAGATTTTTGACAGGAAAAAGTGAAAGTATGTAAAGTACCCTGAATTTTGGTTGGCACTCAATGAACACTCAGGCAATAGTAGCTCTTATATTTGCTGTTATATAACAGAATTTTAATCCCATTTAGCAAATGCTTTTCAGCTCCTTGCAGGCACAAGGCTCTATGCTAGGGCACTAGTGTGGCCAGAAAAACCAGCCCAGGCCCTCAGGTCCTGGGCCTAAAAGAAATCCAGTTCTGGGTTGTTAGCTTTCTTCATTACAGTCCATGAATAGCTCCAGGTGAGAAATTCAGAGGATTTGTGTGCTCGTCAGAGGCATAAAGAGCCTTCTACCTACCCAGCGCAGCCCTGCCTGTCTAGACAGATGGCAAAGAGAAGGCTGTAGGCATCTCAGCCTCTCCACAGGCCTGAGCCCGGGGCGGGGGGAGTCCGCAGGGGGTGCCTTGAACATGTGTACAAAATGTTGCATGGGGAGCGCTGTGCACTGAAGGTTGCTTTGGAGACCAAGTTGTCTCCTGATACCCTATGGTGATTGGCTTCGGAACACGCCTTCTTGACCTAAATTCACTCTAAAGTGGTTTCAGTCTGATAATCTGGCTCCTCGCGTTCCCATGCATTCCAGCACCCGACACCAAACAACCAGAGTGGGTCTTGCAGCCCCTTCTGGTAAAGAGCATGGAGGTCTTCCTTTCTGAAAGTAACAAACAAGAGACCTTGGTAATGTTGTACTTGGTGGGTGCATTCCCATATAAGGTAACATTGTAGCAGTGACTGACCCATGTAGTTGCCCTACTGCTAAGATTACATTTTCTCCATAAAGAAATTCATAGAGTTAGAGCGCTACCCAGAACTCTCAACTGAAAAGGGCAAGATCAGGGGAGGGCCTTGCCCGGGAACTGTTGTTTTGATAGCTTGTACAACAATGAAGAAAATATTTCCCTCTTGCTAGGATATTATTTAAAAACAAGCAGCTACGATTTCAAATTTAATAGACGGGTATATTAAAAACCTACTCTTTCAGGCAGTTTTTGTTTTTAACCTGAGAAGCATGCCTGTAGGTTACTGAGCTCTGCTCTGGAGCCTGGGAAGGAATAAGCTTCCCGTCCGTCTGGTCATCACATTAGGCTGAGGTGTGGGGAGCACCCATCAGAGTAATGAGCTGGCAGAGAAACTCCAACTGTGACCACCAAGGAACCACGTCCCTGCAGCCTATGTGCTAAAAATGATCTCTCTTTGTTTTGTTTTTCATGAGCTTTCACAAGAACATTCTGTTTGGATTTTTTGTAATCCACCTAAAAGTTCTCTAAGCTGTTGTCCCAATCTCATTATATGCTGAGACAAGAAATTCTGAAACAGAGGGCCAAGTTTTTAGGCCTGCTGGGAATTCTGTCACTAAAGGCCTGCAGACAATCTGAAGATTATCTGGAGGAAAGCAGTGATTTTTGAAAGAGTTGGAAATGGGAAGATGGTAGGAGGTTACCCCTGGGTAGAAGCATCTTAAAGAGAATGTACTGGCATTCTAGTAGAGGAAAGGAAAGGGCTGGCCTGGGAGTGGGCAAGTTGCCTCTGCATCTCACATGGGTCAGTATTCACCCACTGGACTTGATTAAAAGGTTCCTCATTGGGATGACTGAAATACCCTGACCTCATTTCTAGGGAGGTACTTGTAGAGGTTTTAACAGTAAAGTAGTTAGAAATGAGTAACAACTGACCCTATTTGAAGAAAAGAATGTGGGCTCTGTAACTTCCTGGGGTCCCCCTCTACCTCCAAGGCTCAGTTTGATGGGAAGCCAGACAGGCACTTGTTTTCAACAAAAGTCTGGAAACAGGTAAGGAAAAGATACATGTGCTTTTGGAGGGAAATAATTAAAGAAGGAATGCCCTCAGGTGCTTTGGTCATTTTCTGGCCATCTCAGATGCCACTGAGAAGTAGCGCTGGTCCACACGTAGCCTTCCCATCAGCAGTGAACCTAACCCAGGAGAGTCTCCCGCACCGTCCCGTAGCCGGGGTGAGGACTAGAAGGTGAGGCTGGGTGCTTTCCACACACCCTGTGCCCCGCTGCCCTGGCCTGAATGGGCCCATTGTAGAGTGAGTGGTCTTTGCTTGGCAGTAGCTACGCACCTTTCTTTATCTCTATATGGAACTTTAGGAGAGAAGGGGAATTAAGATGTTTCTAGTCCAATCTTCTGCCTCCAGGCGAACCTTACAACTATGCCAAGCTAAAGGAAATTTGTTGTTTCTTCACCTCCAGAGAAGGCCCTCCAAGGGAGACTATTCCACAGCCTTCCACGGTACCCTGCCTACTCAGCGCAGCCTGGGCTCCCAGGAAGAGGGAGGGTGGGCTCTGGAGCCAGCTAAACCTGGCTTGGAACCCTCGCACGTGTCTAAACGGCGGGGAGACTGTGAACTGACTCAACCTCTGAGCCGCAGTTTCCTCCTTGTCCTGCCTGCCCTTGAGATGGTGGAGACGGGGTGACACCGTGTCGGAGCAGGCTCTGTTCCCTGCGCCTGGAACAGTCCCTGAACCCAGGGAGAGTCTCAGTCCTTGGCTAATCTGAATTTGCACGGAGGCAGGTACTAGGACTTGAAGAGTTGCTGTGAGAATTGAGGGAGTTGAATGCCTGGCGCCCATAGGCGCTTCCATTTATAATCTGCATCTTCTGGAAGTTATTCCCTCTTTTAACCTAAACCCTAGTGTTGTCTTCTAATGTTCCAGAGAAGAGAGGTGGGCTCAAAATTTAAGAACGTTCCTCTCTACAAGGACTGGGCCTGGGAACCCTTCAGGACTCTGGCTTGGCTCTTGCACCCGCACCTTCCCTACCCTCTGGGACTGATGACTTGACTGGGGGTCTCTGTCACAGGCCTGGCCTCCAAAACCCTGCTGGGGGGGGGCAGGATCGGCTCCCACACGGGTCCTGTCCCCGCGGCCTCCCCGTTAAAGCGCTCGCCGCCCTGGGCTGGAGAGGCCATGGTGTCCCCGGGGGGAGCTGTCTGTTCGGCATCCTCCTCTCCTGAGCCCCCGGCCCTTGCCTGCACCTCCCGTCCTCCGGGCGAGAGCCCCGAGCCCCCCACCCGGGGAGGAAGGCGAAGGGGAGCCGCTCCAGCCTCCACACCACAGCCCCGTTCCCACGGGGCCGAGCGCTCGGCAGTCGGGCCGCCGCTGAGCGGGCCGGCTCCTGGCGAGCCCCAGCTCAAGTAGGAAACCAGATCCAAAGCTCCCCTCCTGGGACATTCGCGGGGAACACGCCCCTCTCGCTAACCTAATCAGCATGTCCCTGTCACTAGAGTTTACACAACTGAAGCTGGGCTTGAAGGGGAAACATTTCTCTGGCTCCATCTCCACTCCAAAGGGAAGCGCTCAGCTTGGTAGGATTGGGAAAGATTAAAAATAACTGCTCCATCCTTGTCAGAACTGTGCATCCCCTTTGCAACACCGCATTTAGCATCTGGCCTCCTCCCCTGACCAGGCGTCTCCTCCTCATCCTGGTGCCTCCGCTGCCCAAGGAGGTTTTAAGGGTAACTTCCCGGCCTGCGAACACCTGCAGCCCCAGGGACTGCCTTTCCTGGGGGCGGGAGCATCGTCCCCTGCACACGGGTCCCTTTTAGCAGGAATACGGGAGGCTCGGGCAGGGAAGTCATATTAAAGCTATTTGTGAGGCCGCCAAAAGGATCACTTTGATTTATAAAGTATGAAAGTTTGCCATTTATGAATTCACAGTGAATGAGTTATTTCCCATATTTTGCTCCAAAGGAGCTTATTACATTCTCCATTCTAGTATGAAAAATGAATTGCAGGGAAAATGGGTCACTTGTCCCATATGTTGAAAGTGCTGTGTTTAAGATTTCAGTAACCCCTTCCCTTTGGTCCCTCACAGGCTGGGTGGTTGGATCCCTGGAAATCCTTGGCAGCCCGGCAAGTTTGGTGCGAAGCATCGGGAATGGGATCGCCGACTTCTTCAGGCTTCCGTACGAGGGGCTGACCCGAGGCCCGGGAGCCTTTGTGAGCGGAGTTTCCAGAGGGACGACATCATTTGTGAAGCACATTTCCAAAGGTAGCTATTCGGGTTCCTTGTAATGAGGCCTTATTTTCATTCCTTCCCTCTCTTATTTTTTATTTTTAAAGAACGTGTTAAAAGTTTTCAGTGAATTAAGTTTGCCTCTAACTTTGTTTGGCTTGTTAGCTGGCAGTGAAGTGTTGGATTTGTAACAAAGCTCATATATAATGTCTTATATTTTAAACAGATCACTGCTTGCCTGTAGTGTGTGAAAATGTTTCAGAAACTTCAGAATTTGAAACCTCCCAATGGGAAAACAAGGATTGGCTCAACTGTTATTCCATGTGATAAATACAGAAATATTAAAGGTGTTCAAGACTTCTGCTAAACATCAGAAATCCTACACTGTGTTGCCTCATCATATTTTTTTAAATGTAGATACAGTTGTCATAACTTTTGTAAGGCTATGGATACATTTTGACGTGGAAGCCGATTGGGAGGTGAAAGAGCCAGCTTTTCCCTAGCACGCCACGTAAACAGTGCCACCTTGTGGCCCAGACGGGTCATCAGGCGCAGAAGCCAAACTGCCGCCCACAAGGAGAGCGTGCTTTCCTTTCATCCGTGTGTTTGTTTGCCCATATTTTGGTCAGGTTGGCAGTGACTCGGGAACTAACAAGGGCCATCTGAGTCCCCGTTTCTTCTCAGCAGGAGGCAGGGGAAACAGGGCAAAGGCCTCCTCCCCCATAAAAGGCTTTTTACTGTCAACAGTACTGCAACTCTGTTATGAGTGGGCAGGTTACAGAAGTCTCTAGAAGGCCTCAAACAAGACTTGAGCTCGAAATATGAGAACCCATGATCCATAGAGGGGGACTGGCAAGAGAACAGCAAGAGCAATAAACCAAATTCCATGGACAATCACAGGACCACTCCCCCGGGGCCCCGGTCATCCGGGAGGCCTGTGAGCCAAGCTGCAGGAACTCACAGATGAGTCACTGGTGGATTTCTCACTCTTGACACTTGAATCTTTGTGGTTCTGTTGTTTTTATTTTAAAATAAGACAACCAACACTTGCTAAATTGCACTCCGGCAGTAATTTTAGCATAGTGACTCACTGAATGTTTTTTACACTTGTTCTCTCCTTCTCTTAGGAAAATCTGTTTGGTTTGTCTGTGTGTGTGTACGTGGATTTTTTCTTTTCAGATGACTGGTTAAGATGCAGCTGCAAAAACAACATCTTCCATTTCTTCTGAAAACTAGACATCCAATAACAGATGAACTAATTCATTAGCTTCAGGATATGGCCGTTGATGTCTTTCAGTTTTGCTCACTGGGGTCTATGCAGACTTGCTAGAGGGGATTATGACTGTCTTGAGCAAGATGCAGAAATAGCCTTTCTTGGGAAAACCAGACAGAATCGTGGCTTTCACATGCTTTACTCCCTTTGTTGTCCTCACTGTTTTTCAGCTAACACCCTGAATATCAAAATCACACATATTCTCTGTGGCATAATAATTATTTCCTGACTGTCAAATGATAAAAGTAGAAACATTCCTTTACGATCTGTTTAAAATTCAGCAACATAACCTTACCCTTTCAAATCAGAGCAGGCAAATTGCAACCTTCAAAACTGGGCCTCAGTGAGGACTTCAAAACTATTTTAGCCAAGCCCTAACAGTCAAATGAAAGTGCATGATAGCCTCCTATGAGGCCGTGGGCATTTTTCTGGTAACGGAGGTTCTAATTCTACCCGCTGTCAGGAGTGCCATCACCCTTGTCAGCAAGTGTTCATCTTCACCTCATTGTCTTAAGGCTGCTTCTTCAAACTGACCGAGGGGAAGCCACCCTCACTCTCCATGGGCGAGTCCAGAAGGCGGATGTGCTTCCACCTCCCTCTCCCCTCCCCCACAGCGCTCCAGGGACCACTCCCCTAGGGGCCACCGTCTATGTGACCAGGAGACCAACCCACGTGCTCTTGTGCCCTCAGGTACCCTCACCTCCATCACCAACCTGGCCACGAGCCTGGCCCGGAACATGGACCGGCTCTCGCTGGATGAGGAGCATTACAACCGGCAGGAGGAGTGGCGGCGGCAGCTCCCGGAGAGCCTAGGCGAGGGGCTCCGGCAGGGCCTGTCCCGGCTGGGCATCAGCCTGCTCGGTAAGGGGCCGCCAGGGACCGGGGCCCAGGACTTCCCACGGGCTGGTTGTGGACTGTCCCTCTTTCTGCAGAGATGCTGAGGCTCAGAGAGGCCAAGGCACGCATTCTGGTTCCTACCCTGGCCAGCGGGGCTCTGGAACCGGCACCCTCTCCAGAGCCCTTGTGCGGCTGCGCAGGGCCATCCTGGGACCTGGGCGCTCCCCGCCGGTCGCGTTCCCGCCTTCCCTCGCCTCTGGTGGGAGATGCCTCTCTGCGTCCTCGTGGCTTCCGTAAGACATCATTCACTCCGTAGGGCCCCGCGCGCGGGGTGTCAACACAAGGACGGCAGCCCACAGCTGCATGCTTGCTGAAGGGAGCAACGGGCAAACCTCCTGAAGCGCTTGCTGCCTCTCTGCCACAGATACTGCAAACGCCTGCTTGTGTTTGGGAAGCACTTGAGCAATGTGCAAATGTCATGTAAACTTCAGTGAGGAGCCCACTTTTCCCTTTTATTTTTTTAAGAATGCCAGATCTGCCTGACTCCGAGTAATTGCCATTTGTCAAGCAGCCAGATGGTATAGCTAGAGATGAAGATTGCTAGGGGTATTTCCAAATATTACAAATGTTTGAAAAATAAGTTGCTTTGGAAAATCTATGAAAAGGAAGCTTCAGAGCTGAAATTTTACAGAGCAGGATTTTCAAGGGTATCTTTTGTTTATTTGTTTGCAAAGGAATTTAAAACTGTATTGCTTGGCAGCCTGCCTGCCGAGCATCTGAAGGAGTGTGCATCTTGCAGAGATCAAAGTGGCCCAAAGCAGGGAGAGCAAAGGTCAGAAAAGATGAGCTTGAAAGGATTTGTCCTCTCTCCAGGCTGCAGTTCTGTACATAACCCCCCCGACTCGCAGCGGGGCCAGCTGAGGCCCCGAGAGGAAGTCGTAAGATGTTACAACTTCAGGTTAAGTTACTAGAAAGTGTTTAAGCCCTCACCTGCGGTGGTGTGGGGCACGGTCCTGTGATGATGTGTGGGAACGGGGACCCGGGGTGGAGCAGCTGGTCAAGGAGCGACCCCGCCGGCAGAGTGGCTGCTCTGGGGAAGGGCAGACGGCGGGGGAGGGGGGGGGGGGGAACCGGTCCTCGGGAGCCAGCGGACCCCGGGCTCAGGTGTCCAGGCCCTTTCTCTGTGACCTCAGAGCTTCTCTTTTGTAAATTGGGGCTGAAAATTACTCTGCCGTTATTGGAAGTAATGCTGGTCGGTTGTGTGCCAGGCATAGGGTCCATGTTTGGTAAACAGCACCTTCATTATATTCTGGTAGCAAAGGAACTATAAGAGTTGCCTGGTTTCAGAGAGTGTCCCAGCAGAGAGAGACATCTGAGCAGTGGCAGGAGCATTTCTGCTTTAGTTTTAGTCCAGTGGGTTCAGTTGCTGTAACCACAGGAAGTGTCAGTGAGGTTATCTTGGAGCCCTCAAGCCATCATTTGGGAACTGTGGGACCTCTTTCTGCTAAGAATCGTGGCTTTACATGCCCTCTGCTCTGGGCAGGAGAGCTTCCTTCTCGCTGTCCAAGCGCTTCTTGGATGGAGGCGCTCAGCAGAGGAGACCTGAGCCGGCTGGCACGTGGCTGTCCCCATCCTGACTAATCTGTTCTCTCCCCACCCAGAGAAGCCCACATCCACCACCCATTTTCCACAGTGTAAAACTGTGCCTGATGGTAGAAATCAGTTACGTGGGGAGCCATGGTTCTGCCTTTGTGATGTCACCCTTTCCAGCATGGCTCCTGTTATTAACCAGGGTAGAAAATCCTAAACCTTTGAACTTTGCTCTAGCCATCATGTTTTGTACTCACTCATCCATGCAAGGAACCACTTAGCCTGTCTGTGGAAACTACAGTAGGCTCGTGGAGTCTGTGGGCCCCTAAGAGCTCCACTCCCAGCAGCACATGTGGAGCAGTGTGTCCATTTCTGTGCTTCTCAGGCTAAGGTTGGCCCAACCAGCTTCCTTTCCTGGAAGAGTTCAAGAACTCTCTGTATCCCACATAATCACTGGGTCATTTCAAAACGTCTGGTCCTTGATGTGTGGCAGGAAGAAAGGGGAGAGTAGGACCAACCAAGTCCCCTCACCTGGGAAAGTATAGATTTGTCGCCATTTAATCCATCCCCAGAAATGGTGTATAAAACTGCCAAATGCCAGTAAATGCCCGATTGAAGTTAGAGCTATTATCATATAATAGTTTGAAAGCCATGCTTGGTGAAATCAAAATGCTAGTTCCTCAGTTTCTTCCTTTATAAGACATAAACATAAATGACCTGGTCAGTAAAAAATATATTTAAATAACACTTCTGGGTTGTCAAAGTACTTTCACATGGGTCATCTTATTTGATCTTCAAACCTAGGCATGAATGAGGTTAAGTGACTTGCCCAGGTCAAACCTCCAGGCAGGACAAGAACCTGGGCCTTCCCACATGTCACCCACCCTGGAGGGCTCCAAGCCTGGAAACGATCAGGATGTGGGGAGACTGAACAATTGACAGTTCCAGGGTAGGAAAAATACATTTCCCCCAAATGTTTATGGGTTTGATGGGCCTTCTTGACTCGGCTTGGCCCTCATGGGGACACGGTGGAGCGTTATGAGGCACTTGAAAAATCAAAGGACGTCTTTAGCTGTCCTGCCCAGCCCCATCGCCCCGGGATAGTGAGGAGGTGTTGGGCTGCAGAGAGATGCTGCGGAGGCTCCTGCAGGAAATCCACAACCGTTTTCAGAAAGCAGTGGCTTCTGGAAAAACTCTGTTTAGCCTGCAGAGTTGGCATCAGGCTTGCCCGCGTTTACCAGATCCGTTCCCCGGATGCCCCCACTTTCTACTACCCCCTGGAGCCTGCTGAGAGAGGATGTGAGCTCCGTGTCGCAGCTGCACGGCACGTCCCCTCCCAGGTGGGACTTCTCCCTGGTGAATACCTAAGGCAGGATGTCAGAACTCGCTTCCCTGGCCCATGCCTGAGCTGGATGAAGCGCTGCTGGCTTTCCCAGCAGCCACACCTGTCTTGACGGCCGCTCTCGGGACGCCATTCGGAATCCCGACCACGTACGTAGGCCTCCACCAGGTGAGTCGGGGCGGTTTCGCGAGCGAGCGAGTGAAGAGCTCGGCACCGAGAAGGCGCTTAACACACAGTCCGGCTGATGCTGCCCTCAGCCATCAGCACCCTGCTTTGCAGTTAGAAGGGAATTTGGGAATAACAGACGTGCTTCCTTCTCAGTTTGCTCATCTGTCGTGGTCAAAACAAGCAAGCCTCAAGCCGGGATGCCTAATACACTCTGTGGGGTTCGTTTGTCCCTGGAACGTGAGCTGTGGAGCGGTGTCCCAGCCCAGGCCTGTGCCTCCGCTATTGTGATTTAAAAAAAAATGTTCAGAATAAAATTACAACATGTAATAAGGCAGTACCAAAATAGCCACACAGGCAGAACATTCATAGAGAGTGACCCGGTGAGTTTTGCCTAAGGCTGGGGAGCAAGTCACAGAAGAGGTGAGGGAGGGTCTTTTAGTTCCCTTGCTTCACAGAGCAAGCCCTCCTCTTCCAGCAAAGGGTAGGAAAGGAAGCACGTCTGGGACTTCCCTGGCGGTCCAGTGGTTAGGACTCCATGCTTCCCCTGCAGGGGTGCACGGGTTCAATCCCCGGTCAGAGAACTAAGATCCCGCATGCCGCGCAGTGTGACCAAAAAAAAAGAGGAAAGGAAGCACATCCGGCTTCTGCCCTGCCCAGCACACGAGGGGGGGTCCGGGGAAGCGCCCCTTCCCTCCCTGCCTCACTTCATCACATCACAGCCGGCTCCATGTGGCTGCCCTCCCCGTGGGCCTGATGCCAGCGGACAAGTTTGGGGATCAGTCGCCGCTAACTAAAGCCTCAGAGCAGAGTTGGAGCGTATGGCAGTAAATAATTTACCAGTTGTGGGATTTAGCGGGATTACACTGCCTGAGAGACCCTCTGAAGCCCTGGGAGAGCTGCCTCTCAGGCTCAGCTGCAGACGCGGGCCGGGCTGCCGGTCTCTCACGCACCTGGAGCCCAGTGAGGTGTCGGTGTGTGTGACAGACCGGCCTCCCGCCTGGGGCCTGGCACTGGCCCAGGGCATGCGCTCCTGCAGCTCCTTCTCTACCTCTTAGCATCTAACACCTTGTCACGGGGTTCAGGCTTTCCACTTTGGGGGCTGCCTGAAGAATTTATCTATCAAAGTTTATCTATCAGAGCCTTCACCGTGGCCGGTGGCTGGAGAAAGTGGAAGATCAAAGGGGAGTTTCACTGTGATACGGGTTTGCACTTAGGCAGATCCAAGTCAGAGCCTTGTGTGGATAATCACTGCTCTATGCTCCCTGTGCTGGTCAGGCCTGACACATTAAAGGAAAATGGGAGATTTTCACCTGCCCCCCAACTCTGTTTTAATAGTGTTAACGGCAATCTGCCCTTCAGAGAAGACATTTCTACCAGAAATACAGGCAATAACTTATTGGTGAATTTGTAATTATTTACCCCACCTTTTCTACTCTTAAGCATGGAGATCTTTCAAAGAAATCAGAAAGTGAAATCACAAAGTCTGTGTTCTTTGATTTGATGCTATTCACTTTGAACTGTCTGCTATGAAATGATTTGAAGAGAAGACCCCAGGGTTCTTGCCTCTCCCAGTGCAGCCGGTTCCATTAATACTTCCCAGCTGCCCTGACTTCTGACCCTCATAGATGGAGAGCAGAACATCAGATTCCTCAGACTGAAAACAGGAGGCGAGCTCCAGGCCCAAGCACCAAGACACCGGGTGTCTTGGGGGGTGCTGAGACTGCCATCCCTTGACCCCTGATAGCCAAGGTGGCCCAGGCCAGCTGTGAGCAGCTTCTTCCACTTCCCTCATCATTTCTTTAAGAGGTTTGGGAAGCGGTGGTCTAGGCTGGGAAACAGACCTGTCGCCTCAGGTCATTCTTAATCTGTCAGTACATAAACTTAAATGGCTCTGTCAAAATTTAGAGGAGTGGAATCCATGAAGAACATTGGCTTTACAACTGACCCAAAGGAACTGGCCTTTCATTTTACTGGATTTCGTTCAATGGAATATTACTTGAAATTAGCAGGTCATTAACTGAGAACTGGAAATCTCCCTTTACCCAGGAGACTGAATTAGTGGCATTTGGAATAATGGGATTTGACATGTACTACAATTTCTACCAGGGGACTGTGCATTTTCATTAATCCTAGCAGGTTTGAGCTGAAAACAGAGAATTCTGTCAAGAATTGTAATGAAATTTCTACCTCTTACTGGGTTAGGGAACCCTTCCCTCTGACACGGCAAAAAATCTGGACTGTTGGGGCCTTTAGTCGAACTCATCCCTGGTCCCTCAAGGTAAGAGGAGCAAGGGGGAGACCCACAGAGGCTGAGGGATTCGCCCTCCAGCTCCGAGCATGGCCTGGCTGCCCCGCGGGAAAGCCGTTAGAGCAAAGTGCCGTGAGCGCAGGGTTTGTAGCTGTTCTCAAGTGAACGGTAAGTGGCCAAACCTCAGCTGAAGTGAGAGAAAAGGAAATTCTTCCAAGACTGGCAAAGGAAAGAGCTTGTTTTATAAACAGGATCAGTGAATAGCTTGGTGGTTAAGAGCGAGGCTGTGACTCGACTCCCTGGACTCCAATCCTGGCTCAAGCGCAGGGCAGCTGTGTGACCTTGGGAAAAACTCCTTAACCTCCCTGTGCCTCGGTGGCGGTGGCCTTGTCTAGGAACTGAGGGTAAGAGCCACGCCTGATTCCCTAGGGTTGTGGGAATTAACGATCTCCTACAAGTAAGCTCTTAGCACACAGTAAGCACTCAAAACAGATTTGCTATAATAGCAATAATAATTACTATATCAACAATTACTCTTATCATATAATTATTAACATATTAACATTACATTACTATTAAATAATTGCTCTTATTCTTACTAAAAGAGAGAACAAGGAAAGGGGCTGGCCCTTTTCAGTTTTTTCATCCTCTTGATTCAGTGAAAATGTATTAGGCTCACTCTCCTCCTAAGGAATTGTTAGCTCTTGTCCCTAAACTGTGTTGCCTGATTTCTGGAAAAGGATGTGTGGGTGTCACTTGGGAATAGTCTGGCATGTTTATTAAATTCGAAACTGAACTTCACAGATCCTGTGTTGGGCCAAACCCAGCCTGAACATTGTGTTTTGATGAAGATAATAATGTCTAACACATCCTCAATGTACTTAGATAAATGGTAAACAAATGCATAGTAAAGAGCTTTATAATGAGGGTGGGGTTTCATTTTCAATCCAAACAAAACTGTGCTCCAGATTGAAGGTTTTCTCTTTCTCAGGATTTTATGCATCAGTCCTCACCCGGGGCTTTTTTTGTTTTTCAGGTGCAATTGCTGGTATAGTCGATCAGCCAATGCAGAACTTCCAGAAAACATCAGAGGCTCATGGTTCAGCAGGACACAAGGCTAAGGGTGTTATCTCCGGCGTGGGGAAAGGAATCATGGGAGTGTTCACGAAGCCCATTGGAGGGGCTGCTGAGCTCGTGTCACAGACTGGCTACGGTGAGTCCTGGAGAACCAGCCAACTCAGACATCACCGATAAATTTGCGTTATTATACCAAGGTTTCCCTAAAATAATCTAGCCCCTCACATGACAGAGGAGTGAAAAATAAAATAGATAAATCTATAAATAAATAGTCCTTTTTCTTACTTCTTTATGCTTATTTACACAAAGAGTTGAATTGGACTATGACTAATAAGTTACGATAATAAAATTATAAAGCCAGGAAATCAATTAATAATTTCAGGATATACAGGTCACAGAATCTTTTTACAGTCATTTAATAAAATCGACTTTAATGCAAAGTAACCAGTTAGAGGTTGAGGGCAATAAATCCAATATATCGAAGCAGAAAGTAGACTTACTTTTTCTGGTGAGCAATTTGAAAGAAAAAAATAAGTTATAAAGCAGGAAGATATCTTTAAAAGACAATGCATATGTATGTGGAGAATGAGAGAGAGAGGAGCATGCGTGTGGCGGTGGGTGCATGCACTTGCCCATGCAGCTTGGCGTCAGGCATGGCTTTCTCGCCAGCAACTGTGCTGCTCTTGCAGCCAGGCCCAGTCTCCTGGCCAGTGTCAGCAAAGGTGCATGATCTGCCACTGAAAACCCTTCCCTGAGCAGACAGGTGCGGAGAACTTGGGCTCGTGGAACTACCGCATTAGGCTGGTGCCAGGCCTCTCCACACACACACACGTGCACGCAGGAGCAGTGGGTGCGTGCGAAAGGAAGCGCCTCCTCCTGTGCTAATTTTCTGCATTCTTGGCAGAGCACATTAAAGTGACTTTACAGAACCAGGCAACTGGAATTGTTAGTTTTTTTTTTTTTTGGCCGGACCTCGCGGCTTGCAGAATCTTAGTTCCCCGACCAGGCACTGAACACTCGGCCCTTGGCAGTGAAAGTGCAGAGTCCTAACCACTGGACCGCCAGGGACCCTGGAATTGTTAACCTTTTTACCTAAAATCGGTGTCATCGTTTTGGTCATGAAGTGGCTGGCTGGCTGGAACCACAAACTACGGGCAGGAGCTTTGCATCTGTATCTGCATCTGGCCATAAAGTCTGCAGGGTGCATTTGACTGCGGCCTCCTGCGCCTCACTAGGTCTGACAAGAGGCAGCCCACACTAGGGCATAAAACCCGTGTCTGAAAGGAAGAGAGCGGGAGACAAGTGCCCACACTCAGGCAACCATCCGGAGAGGCTCCTTTAAGAGACCACACAGACAGGAACATGTGTTCCTCTCCGCTCTTCCCCTCACCTCCTTCCCCTCAAGTTCTGTCTCTCACTCCTGTGGATGACATTTTCACTCGCAGGGAAACTGAGAAAAAGAACTGCTGCAACTTATAACTGGACAAAGTTAAATGCTCCCTTATCAAATACTTAACACGTTAATAAAAACAGTATTCCTTTTTGCTATAGACTGCAGTGAGGTAAAGTCAACTTATACTTCATAAATTCCTCTGGTCTTGAAAATGCCATTGTCCCTCACTGTGTGTTTCCCAAGGCTGAGGAACTCTCCCTTATGTAAGAGCACCTCAGAACAGAGCCTCACGTGGGCCTTGCTGGTTTCCATCATTCCTGTAAAACTTTTATTACTGCACTGAAGGTTTTACAAACCACTAACTCTTAGTCTAATGACTGTGCCTCGTTTATAAACATTTACAAGCCCTCGGAAGGCACACATGCTGTACCATCTTTGGTTCCGAAGCGTCTCTCTGGAGGGCTGCATGACTGCTGCTGGGTGCCCTCGTCTGGTGCTGGCACAGGGAGAGCGTGTAGTAAACCAGAGGCCCCAAGAGCACTCATAAATGTATATGGATTCATGTTTAACAGCTGGATTAAGTCACTTAAATACTGCATCTAGACAAACCGTGTGCCTTTGTGTGCATCTCTGTGTATGTTGTGTTTTCTATTTCACCAGCCACAGCACAGATACGGAAGTATTGTAATATTAAGCAAGGAAGTCAACTAACAATCTTGACTTTTGTATCACATAAATTGTAAATGATGTGTAAGCTATTGCTCCAGACTGATTACTCCCAGGAGCATTATGCGTCCTCTAATTGCCAGTCTATGCTTGGACTGTAGCTCATTCATATTTCAGTTTGCAGCTAATATAAGATCACCAGGGTTAAGAGCATTGCAATGTTTAATGATTATCTATATACTTGCTTCCAAAGATGTGATATCATTTTGGATCTGTAGCATTTTATGGATGGCTTTAAGCAGATGACATCACTGTAGCATGAAACTGTTTTCCAGAAAACAGCTAGTAAAACTCCCTTACTTCTCTTACCACAGGTATTTTACACGGAGCTGGACTTTCTCAGCTTCCCAAACAGCGCTATCAGCCAAGTGATCTGCATGCTGACCAGGCTCCAAATAGCCACGTCAAATACGTCTGGTAAAATTATCTAGACATTTGTTCAACTGTACACGTGCGTTGTATGTTAACAGGTCCTGGCTTGCTCTCAAGCTAACGGGCCACACTTCCAGGGGAGCCCAAGAGGAGCAGCTGTTTTCGGGGAAAGGCTGCCATCCACGGATCTGGGCTGGCAGCAGGACGCAATGCCCCCTCCCACACGTCCCACTCAGGGGAGGATGTGCACTGGCAGAGGTGCCCGGGCCTGCAAGAGGGCCTGAGATTCTCTATGGAAGCCAGTGTTCTAATTAGGGGTAACATTTCTAATGGGGAGAAAAGGAATTACCAAAGCCAAGGGATATCTTTGTCTCCAGGAGGAGCTGGGTTCTGTTGACCAGAATCAGAATTAAAGTGACAATTACATTTCAAACTGAAATAATCAGATTGGTGAGGGCCTCTGCCTTGGTACAAACAGTGAGCCCTGATAAGTGACCACCTTTTCTAAGCTGGCTTTGGCCTCATTTTTCTCCTCTGAAACAGGAAAATGCTTCAGTCTCTGGGCAGACCAGAAGTCCACATGGCCCTGGATGTGGTTCTGGTGAGGGGCTCGGGCCAGGAGCACGAAGGGTGCTTGCTGCTGACGTCAGAAGTGCTCTTCGTGGTGAGTGTCAGCGAGGACACCCAGCAGCAGGCCTTCCCTGTCACGGAGATCGACTGTGCGCAGGACAGCAAGCAAAGCAACCTGCTCATCGTGCAGCTTAAGCAGCCAAGAGTGGCCTGTGACGTAGAGGTACGTTTCGGAAAACAGGGTGACCAGGGTCAGCTGCCGGCAAAGTTGAGACACAGGGTGACCGCAGGTACCAGGCATTTATGGGCCAGCAGCGTCTGGCGTGGGTGCTGGAGACCAGGAGGGCTGCCAGGGGAAGGGGTGTGGGCAGCAAGGAGGCCGATGGACTCAAGAGCTGGGGCTAAGCCACCATAGGAATTGAAGGTTGGTTGTCATGGAGCTGGGGTGCTGGAGCTTCAAAACAAGCAGCTCTGAACAAGAAGGGCCAGGACCAAGGCAGCAATTCCATGCAAATACTCCACGAAGCAGGCCTCCTGGTCTGAACCCCACAGAGCAGGCCCAAGTCTGCACGTGGCCTGGGAGTGACTGCAGCAGGTCACTTTAGCAGGGACAGGAGAGGACCACCGTAGAAGTGAGGGGTGTCATGAGTGAAACAAGGCACAAGCAGTAGGCCTGACCTTTGCAAGCTCACAAACCAGGAGGCCTGACTCACTCCCCTCCCTCATTCCCAACTCCTGAGAGTTCAGGGTCAAAATTTTGTCAACTCTCTCCCATCCCCTGCCCTATATTTTGTGTGGCTCTGTGTTCCCTTTCCAATAGGACGGTTTCCCATCCCCGAAGTACCACAGGGCACCTCCTGGGGATGCTGCTCAGGCTCTTGGGGCAGCTCCCTGGCCACACAGCTCCTGAGATGTGTGCTGGCTGCTGGCTCCCGGCTCCACATAAGCTGATGTAGAATGGATGTTCAGGTGGGGCATTCTGGGTGTCAGGGGTCAGAGGTGAGCAGCAGTGCAGCCCGGGGTGAGCAGGTGCACCCACTGCAAAACTGCTCTGCCCCTGCCCTCCCTGCTGACTGCCTGATCCATGGGGCCCTGAGAGTTGACCTCAGAGACAGGCATCTTTTCCCACACAGCTTGATGGGGATGGATCAGAGGCAAGGTGTAGCCTGCTGGTCCTAACTTAGGGTCTGAGTAGCCCCAGGAAGAGGACAGCAAACCTGCCTCCAGCAGGTCCTGCCTGATTCCTTCTTTCATTATTTTCTTCCTGGTATGGGAGCCTGCGTCTCCCTCACACCACTGTTTGCGTAAAATTATTTGAGAAGATGGAAGGCAGCCAACCACAACAACTCTGAGATTTCTCTAGTTTCTTGGATCGTAATCAGTCAGGCTTTAAGCTGGGGCTTGGCACTAAGACTACATTGCTGGTTCGAGTTGATGACTTTCTGGGAATAAACAGAGGTCAGATGTCCAGCCTGACTTTATTAGATCTGCCAAAATCTTCTGATCCAGAGGACAATAAAGGAGCAGTGTTCTGGCTACAGGCCTTGGCAGGGGATAGTATCATTATCTTCAAGTCCTTGGTCCTTAACGAGAAGCTCCCAAAGCCCTGAGGAATATCTGTGACCATTGTTATTCCTTAGTTGCTTGGGAAATATTTCAGATCTTTCTTAAACTATTGAGACTAGAGAATCATCTTTAGCTGTTAAACTGTCTTCAACTGTGATCCTTCTCTTTGGCTTTTCTGCTTGAGGAGGGGGTACTGTGGGGAATTACAGCTGGAGGGGAACAGACCTCAGTTTCTCCGGGGGTTACTGAGATGACAGGTGGAGTCACCCCTTCCCCCCCACCCCCGCCAGAAGTTGCCAAGGCTAATTGAGACCATGGGATCAGTGAGTTAGAGGCAGAAGCACTAACACTCTGGACGCCATGCTCACCACTCGTTTTCCATTGGTGTTCAGTGATAACAGGGTTGGGGTGAAGGGGTGGCTGAAACAGAGGCAGGAAGAGATGACTGAGGGCAGGAATACTGCAGGGCAGCTACTGAGCTTACACAGCAGCACCCGGCACTGGGCAGACCTGGGCAAACCGGTAGATACCAAGCATGCTTTCAGCCTCCAAACTGCACTTTCTGTTTCCTTTACCTCTAAACCCCAACTCCTTATTAACAGAAAGTAACTGCCCGATTAATCCTGTGTTCACACCCTAACCTCCTCCCTCACCCCGATGGAGACCCAAGCTGCAGAACAAAATGGTCTTTTTTTTTGAGAGATAGTAGACCCTTCCTTAATAGCACTACAATCCAGTGTATTTTCAAAATGGGAGTAGGGGAGTCACTCAGCGGTGCTTCCTGACCATACATTTTCCTCAGTGGCCATGCCTAACCTAATCCACAGATGTGAAGCTGGGCTGGGAAGCCTACCCATTATCTTCCAGTGAAAACTAAAGAACAGTATTTTAAAATCTTTACATGAAATGGCTTTTCTGGGATTTTTGCTCTAGATGCTAGGAAACACAGCTCCTTTGAATTTTGGAAGGAATTAATTTGTAGATGACATCATTCGGTATATTCAAATATGGCAGGATTTTTTTAAAAACCAGCATTTGCTTTTCTTAGTTAAATGCAGCCATTTTTAGGGTAATAATTGCTTAATACGCCTGGCACATTACTGAAATCCCTTATGAGAGGCTCACAATGAGTCAGGAGGTCAATTTATTCCTTGGCCATGTTCCTTTCACAACACGGGTTTTCCTGTGCTGCTGTTCAGGAGGAGCAATTAAGACTCTTGTGTATTCAGAGCTTTCCAGCTGAATCCTGACCCCATCAAATGATATCATCAGAGCTCTGGCTTTTGCCTGGTGGTGCACAGCTTTCATCTGTCAGTGAATCTTTGGGGGCCTTTATTTTCTTTCCCAAGCTTAAAAATATGAGACGGAACTCTAATGGATGCCCTACTTATTCCTTATTTCTCTGGCAGGCAGACCTCCCTCTCTACCATCCCACTGGCTTTCTGCAGCTTTTAAGACACCCTTGGCTGCATCGTCTCTGTGCCCTACACAGAAATATATCAATTCTTTACTACTATTTCAAAACCTAAAAAGCCCTCATTAAAATGTTTATAATTCTTCCAGAGTAGTCTTCCCAACATTTGGTAGGTAAAGACCACTGAAAGGTCAGTGGCTACCTGATCCCCACAGGTCAGTGGCTTACACAGGAGACTTCCCACTCCACTTGATTTACACAGTAGATACAGAATTTCAGGATGGGAGGAATTTATAGCTCCACTTGCCTTTGATGGGTACTTTCTCAGAGAATCTCTCTTAAGAACTTAGGTAGTATATCTCAGTTCTCCTATTTGAGTTCCACTGAAGATGAGCCAGACTTTTATGAACCATAAATGTACTTTGCATCCTCCCTCTTTTCCATAAAAATTTCCCCTTCCTCTGCCCAGTTTTTTTATTTTCTCTGGCTTTAAATCCTAGTATTTATAAAAGCAGAAAATGTTACAGTTCAAAAGGTATTTGTTTTTCTAATGCTCTGTCCAAAGCCACTGGGTTTGAAAGAGGTAAAGAGGTTCTGTCTGGAGAGGTTTGCAGAGACAGGCAAACAGAGCTTTTATCTCAGGGTTTAATGTTGATTAGATTCAAGCAGAGGAAAGACACTTTTCTCCTTTGTTCCTGGACTAGGCTAGTAAAGAGCCAGTGACAGATGTTTTGAGAGTTAGTTAATGAGTAAAATATTCTGAAATCGTCAACTTCAAACATGGGAGTTTTACACAACACCAAATGCTTATTCGGTGGCTTTATTAGATAACCTAAAAGGCACAACATCCAATGTATCAAGGCAAGAGAAGGAATGATTTTGTTATGGAAGTCTCCTTATGAGCGTTTGGCAACTTAAAAAATCTTTTTTTGGATCCCAGGTGGATGGAGTTCGAGAGAGACTGTCAGAGCAACAGTATAACAGACTTGTGGACTATATCACAAAGACATCTTGTCACCTGGCCCCCAGCTGCTCTTCCACGCAGACACTATGCCCTGTGGTGACTGTGGAACCTCTCCCTTCCACTGTGAAAACATACCATTATATGGTTGATCCACACTTTGCCCAAGTCTTCATCAGTAAATTTACCATGGTGAAAAATAAAGCCCTGAGGAAGGGGTTCCCTTGAGTCCCCTCTGAGGTGTTGATTCCTGCTTGTGCAATTTATTTCTGAAAAAGAAACCTAATGAGCTCTAACAACATCTAATGTGGACAAAACCCACTGTTCTATAATTGTTATAGTAATTTTCTAGCCTCTTCTAAAACTAATTCAGGTTCTTCCTTTTTCCCAAAACTAAGATACTTCAAAATTGAGTGACTGATTGATTGATTAAAAAACCTATTCCTTTCCCATTTGGGGACAATGAACAGAATCCTATTATTAATCTTATCACGTGCAGAAAATACATTCCTTTTTGCTGTTTGCTAAAATTTCGACTATAATTAGGCTCTGTTAACTCCAACACAAAACATGGTCAGGCCTTGGAAACAGATTAAAACTTCATCCCCAGTTGCATCTGTTTTTAGGCTGAGACAACTGCCTAAATAAATACCCTCGTCTGCAGAGGTTCAGATTCTTTATATGAAATAAAATGCTTAGGAGCTTACTGTTTAACTTGTTAATAAATTTGTTACTTAAATGTGATGCTGTTTCTTTAAGTGAAAGCTGCCATGTACATTCCTAAACCTTTATGGAAATTTACAAAACATTCTGATGACTGTCCGGGTACATTTTTGGAAAAAATGTTTTTCTAGTTTGTTTTACTAGGCAAGCTTAGAGAATCTTTTATCTACTGATAAAAACAGACCCCAGGTGCTCAGGTGAGTTTCTTTAGTTCCATAAGCAAAACACTACTGGGGAACTCCCACTACTGGATATTCTTATGGAAGGACTCACCCTGATGCATTGGCAGACTCAAGAACCCGAACATTAACCTGAACAATAGTTTATTTTGCTGACTTGGCTTGATCACAAGCATAAAGATATTCCCAGTATCTGACATTCTTTTGTATTTAAAGATGGATTTGGCTTAAGATGCAGGGTCACCAGGTACCACCTTTAATATTCAGTTAAAATTTGATACTCCAATTAAAACACATTTTTACTCATTACATCCAAACTTGGGCCTACAACCTGATACCTACAATTGTGAGATGCTAAGAAAATTCAATTTCAAATGCCCACTTTAACTTTCTTTAAACTTAAGCCTCACATGTTATTGGGCATAAGAGGTCACTGCATAGTTGTTTGCTGTTAATGGAAATTCAGGCTGAATATGGAAAAAATGGTTCCACCATTACTTTGCTGTAATCATACTCATTTAGGAAAGTTTTGTCAACCTCAAGAGTAACTATTTTTAAGACTGTAAATATGTATTAAGTCGTATGGTAATTTTGCATACTACTTTAAGAATTGTTATATGAAATTGTTTAAAATAAAAGGAATCCTTGAATTACTGATAACACATAAATGTGGGTTCTTAAAATGCAGCTTTTCACTCATACTTGGGTTTATTACAGTTTACATCATTGGAACTCAGGAATTTTGCACGAGTTAAAAAGAAAATTTTTGTTAACATAATAAAAGAACTGGTGATTAAATTAGCTGTGGCTAAAATACACTTAATTCTTAAAGCTCTCTGTAGTATCACTTTTATCACAACAAAACCACAATTATTAAAGGGGAGAAAGGTCCTAAGACCTCCCTGAAAAAATGTTATTACCACACTCTAAATTAGCAGACATTACTCAATCGCAATTCCAATTAAATAACACAACTTTTTCTAGACTAGATGTATATTCCATATTGTACAGTTAGGTCTTCAATAAAGTAATACTGAGTAAAGAACCTTAAATTTTAATTACCTACTATTACATCTGTCCAGTGGTTGGATCCGGTAGGGCAATCCAGTGACAATGAAGTCCAAAGACGTTTTATTGGAAAGGCAAGTCTCTGTTCCTTTTAAGAGCCCACAGTATAGTAGTCATGTAGGCTCATGCAGACCCCTTAAACCCATGGCCCAGGCAGTTACCTCAGTGAAATGGACAAAATGTGAGAGGAATCAAAAATGTCCTAAAACAATGAAAATTTTAAAAAATTATGAATCTTACGATGATAACTTGATTTCAATAAGTTAAGTTCTAATTTAATTCCAATGATATGACCAATTCTAATGCAAGTACCCTGAACTATATGTATCAGCAAGAGTAACTGAACAAAAATTTAGTGTCCACAGTATTTGTTAATCGTTTATTTATCATGAGAAACTATTCCTTAGCCCAGATATTAGTAGTTCATAGTTCAGGAACACAGGTAAGTGACAAACTTCCATGGAACTCAACCCAAAGAAATTCTGTGGAGAAAAACAGAGTGGCCAAGTTAATGACAATCACTCTCTTAATACCTCACCACCCCGGAGATCCCCTGAGGCCTACTGCTACCAGTGGAAGCCACACTTTGATCACTCACCCTTAGCCCAGGAGCAGCCCTGTCCATTCTCCCCCAGGCTCCCTAACCTCCCTGACCAGCCTCTTTTCCACTTGGGACAGTCACACCTTACTTTGGGGTTTTTTTGCTTTCATTTACCAAATTCTGCTTTTTTTCTTCAAGTCCACCCCCCTCTGTTCCCTTCTCATACCCATACTGTTCTTAAAAACCAGTAGCCCATCTGTTCTAAACAACATTTCTATTCCTATCTCCAAATCTGTTCCTCTTTTTCTTACTGTTTTTTAAACAATCAACTTCTTGTAAGTAAAAGGTAAAAAAAATTTATTTAAAAAAATCAGCCTGTTAACATCTTATTATGAAATGCATACCCACTGTGGAAGTTTTGAAAATTTCAAAGGTACAAGAAAACAGCAATGTTAAGATTCCACACACAACCACTAATATTTTCTTGATCTTTTTACCTTCAGCCTTTTTTTCTGTGCACTCTTTAACATAGATCACCCTTTACAAAATACATTCTTAGTTTTCTATTCTACTAATTTCTGTTACTCTGTGATTACCAATTCTAAGGGACATAATAGTCCATGATATGAATGTCATAAATTCCTTATCAATTTTCCAACCACTGGGAATAAGGTTGTTTTTCTACTATTATATATATTAAACTGTGGCATGTATCTATCTGTGACTCAGATACCGCCTTTATATTAAATATAAACAACTACAGAAATGGAATGTAATAGAATTGAATCTTATATTAAGCAAAAGTTATTCATAGTCAAAATTATCCTTGAATCTTTTAGAAAACTGACCTGAGTCCAATACAGCAGGTCTCCCCCACACCCCAGATCTTGGGAAAGATCACACACACACACACTCTCACCCATACATACATATGGCAGTTGGAATGCTCCTTCAGGAACAGTCTGCCTGAAAAAAAAATAGCACATTCACATTCCCCTTGTCACAGCAAACTCACACTGGGGTGGTAGACAGGATCTTTAACTCTACTTGAATTGTTCTACCTTACTATTTTGTTGAGCTTGAATGAAGTTAAACACATGAATTACAAGATTCCACAGTACAAATAGTTTCATCAGGTACTGGACACATGCTTTCAAATCAGTTTAACAGATGACCTTTCATCAGCACACAAGCCAGTCCTCTTCTAGACACAGAACCTTAATCACACTGTCCATAAGGCAGTAGACCTTAACCACCCAAACCAGAATCTCTGGAAAGCCACCAAGTCACCTATGGACATCCAAATAACAAACTAAAAATAACAAACTAACAAACTAAAAATAACTGTCAAAAACTTGCTTTTTAAAGCACTTCTAAAAATGTGATTTTCCTGATGCCAATCTAGCAGTAATAGCACAACATGCAAAATGATTCTGAACATAAAATCAACTTCATGTCAGCAAGATGGTGCAATAACAAAGCTCCATACCCCTACTCCCGAAGAGAAAACGCAACGACACATGGACCAAAGTGTGTTTGTGAGAACTGCAGAAATCAATTAAGCTGCAACAACCAAGCAAACACCTAAATATGAAAAAGCTGCACTCAAAATGGCAGGAAATGTCGTGCACTTTTTTCTCACCCTTGCCCCACCCCCTCCTCAATGCAGCAGTGTGGTCAGGAGGAAAGTGACCAATTCCTGACTCCTCCTTCAGGGCAGAAGGAAAAGAGAAGACCCTGCATGCAATGTTCTGGCTTATTTGAGGGGTTCCCAAGGGACTGCTTCTATCTTTATCTCAGAGCACTGATGAGAATGGTGACAGAGTTTAAGTGACTTATGAGACACCACCAAAAAGACCAATGTATGTATTCTGGAAGTGCGAGAAGGGGTAGAGAGTTTATTTGAAGAAATAACGGCCAAAACCTTCCCAAATTTGAGGAAAGAAATGGATATATAAATACAAGATGTTACTGGAAGTAAGATGAACCCAAAGAGACCCAACACAAAGACACATTATAATCCAACTGTCAAAAACCAAAGACAATGGATCTTGGAAGCACCAAGAAAAAAATGATTCATCGCCTACAAGGGAGCCTCTGTAAGATTATCAGTGGATTTCTCAGGAGAAACCCTGCAGGTCACAAGGATGTCAGATGGTAAATACAAAGTGCTCACACACACACACACACAAAAATTACCAACCAAGAATACTATAACCAGCAAAAATGTCCTTCAAAAATCAGGAAGAAAATTAAGACATTCCTAGATTTTAAAAAAAACTAAAAGATAAGGAATTCATTACTACTAGATCTGCAATGAGAGTTCTTCAAGTTGAAACAAAATTACACTAGACAGGGACTTCCCTGGTGGCGCAGTGGTTAAGAATCCGCCTGCCAATGCATGGGACACAAGTTGGATCCCTGGTCCGGGAAGATCCCACATGCTGCGGAGCAACTAAGCCCGTGCACCACAACTACTGAGCCTGCACTCTAGAGCCCGCAAGCCACAAGTACTGAAGCCCGTGCGCCTAGAGCCCACGCTCCACAACAAGAGAAGCCACTGCAGTGAGAAGCCCGCACACTGCAACACGAAGAGTAGCCCCCGCTCACTGACACTAGAGAAAGCACATGCACAGCAACAAAGACCCAACACAGCCAAAAATAAATAATAAATAAATTAATAAATAAATTACACTAGGCAGTAACTCAAAAGCCATGTGGAAATATAAAGTTCACTGGCAAAGGCAAATATATGAATAAATATAAAAGCCAGTGTTGTAACTGTTTCATATCCCCACTTTTAATTTTGTAGGATTTAGAGACAAAAGCTCTAAAAAAAAAGAAATCTATGTTAATGGGTACACAATATCTAAAAATACAATTTGTGGCATTAGTAACAACGTAGGGGAGCAGAGTTGTAAAAGAGAATTTTCTATGTGATTGAAATAAGTTGTTACCAATTCAAAATAGATTATAACAATAGGTTGGTTTAAACTCCCCAAAAGTCATAGATCTGAGGAATGGATACAAAACAAGGTCCAACTATGAGCTGTCTACAAGAGATTCACTTTAGATCCAAGGACACACATAGTTTAAAAGCTAAGGATGGAAAAAGATTCCATACAAACAGCAATCAAGAGAGCAAGAGTAGCTATATCAATAGCAGACAAAACAGACTTTAAGTCAAAAAATGTTACAAAGACAAAGGACATTATATAATGATAGAAGGGTCAATTCACCAAGAAGACAGATTATAAATATCAATATATATGCACCAAACATCAGAGCTTTGAAATATATGAAGCAAATATGAAGCAAATGCTAACAGAATTGAAGGGAGAAATAGACAGCTCTACAGTAATAGTGGGTGACTTAAAATACTTTCAATAATGGCTATAAGAACCAGACAGAAGATCATTAAGAAAATAAGTGGACTTGAACACTACAGACCAATCAGATCTAAGAGACAAATACAGAACATTCTACCTAACATGAGAATACACATTTTTTTTTCTCAAGTGCGTATGGATTAATTTCCATGTTAGGCCATAAAACCAGACAATAGATGTTAAAATACTGAAGTCACATGAAGTATCTTTTCTGGTCACAAGAGATGAAACTAGAAATTTATACCAGAAGGAAAATAGAAAAATCCACAAATATGTTGAAATTAAACATACTCTCCAACAACCAGTGGGTCAAAGTAGATATCAGAAAAGAAATTTAGGACTTCCCTGGTGGTGCAGTGGTTAAGAATCCACCTGCCAATGCAGGGGACACAGGTTTGATCCCTGGTCCGGGAAGATCCCACATGCCACGGAGCAACTAAGCCCATGCACCACAACTACTGAGCCCGTGCTCTAGAGCCCGTGAGCCACAACTACTGAGCCCGCGTGCTGCAACTACTGAAGCCCACGCGCTTAGAGCCTGTGCTCTGCAACGAGAAGCCACCGCAACGAGAAGCCTGCGCACCGCAACGAAGAGTAGCCCCCACTCGCCACAAATAGAGAAAGCCCACGTGCAGCAAAGAAGACCCAATGCAGCCAAAAAATAAAAAGAAATTTAAAAAGAAGATCAAGTCAACAACCTAAGTTTACACCTTAAAAAGGCAGAAAAAGAAAAGCAAGATAAACGAAAGCTAGCAGGAAATAAAGATTAAACAAAATAGTGAACAGAAAAACACTAGAGATACATCAACAAAATCAAAAGAGCTGGTTATCTGCAAAGATCAACCAATATAACAAACCTTTAGTCAAACTAAGAAAAAAGAAGACTCAACTAAAAACAGAAATTAAAGAAGGGACATTATGTCACCAAATTAGATCACCCACATGAAACAGAATAATTCCTATAAACACACAACCTACCAAGAAATAAGAAACAGATTAACAGACTTATAACTAAGTAAGGAGATTAAATCAGCAATCAATAACCTCCCAACAAAGAAAAGCCCAGGATCAGACGGCTTCACAGGGAAAGTCTACCAAACACTTAAAAAAGAGTTAACACCAATCCTCCTCAAGCTCTTCCAAAAAACTGAAGGGGGGCGGGCGGGAACACTTCCAAATTCACTCTATGTATTTTTTGTTTTCTATATATTTATATTAAGACATCTTAAACATTTCTGTATGGCGGAGAGACTGGCCCCCACCATGTTTTCCTGAACCTCTCACATGTCTCTTGTGGCCACATCTGACTCACCATCTCATTTAAGAATATAAAACATTCTATAAGACCAGCATTACCCTGATATCAAAGTCAGACAAATATAACACAAGAAACTACAGAGTAATATCCCAAATACAGATGCAAAAATCCTTCAAAAAATACTAGCAAACAATTCAACAGCTCATTAAAAGGATTACATACCATGACCAAGGATGATTCAACATATGAAACTATACCACAGAAGTATAAAAAAGCCACATGATCATCTCAACTAATTCAGAAAACGCATTTGAAAAATTCAATACCTTTTCATGATTAAAAAAAATTCAAATAAAGAACAGAAAGAAACTACCTCAACATAATAAAGGTGATACATGAGAAACCCACAGCTAATATACTCAATAGTGAAAGACTTAAAAGCTTCTCCAAGGTCAGAAAAAAAAAAAAAAAACAAGGATGCCCATTCTTAACCCTTCTATTCAACATAGTACTGGAAGTCCTAGTCAGAGCAATTAGGGAAGAAAAAGAAAAGACATCCAAATTGGAAAGGAAGAAGTAAAACTACCTCTGCAGATGACCTGATCTTACATGCAGAAATCCCAAAAAGATTTCACACGCACACAAAAAACTGTTAGAATAAACTCGGCAAAGCTGCAGGATACAAAATCAACGCACGAAATCAGCTGTGTTTCTAGACACTAACAATGAATAATCAGAAAAGCAAATTAAGGAAACAATCCCAATTACATTAGCATTAAAAAAAAAATACAATTCTTAGGAATAAGCTTCACCAAGGAGGCAAAAGACTTGTATACTGAAAGATACAAAACACTGCTGAAATTAAAGACAAAAATGGAAAGACATCCTGTGTTCATGTTCCCTTAACATCATATCCAAAAATTAACAAAATGGATCAAAGACCTAAAGGTAAGAGCTAATAAAACTATAAAACTTTCGCAGAAAATATAATACTTTACAACACTGGATTTGTCAATGATTTCTTAAACATGACACCAAAAGCACAGGCAACAAAAGAAAAATTACATAAATTAGACTCCACCAAAACTTCAAATGTCTGCGCATCAAAGGACACAATTAACAGACTGAAAAGGCAATCCATAGAATGGGAGAAAATACCTAAATCATATCTGATAGGGAGTGTTAAATAACTCCTACAACTCAACAAAAACAATCCAATTAAAAGTGGGCAAAGGACTTGAATAGACATTTCTCCAGAGAAATGTCCAAATGGCCAAAAAGCATGGGAAAAGATGCTCAACATCATTAACCACTAGGGAAATGCAAACGAAGACCAAAATAAAACACCACCTCACACCCATTTGGATGTCTACTATCAAAAAACCAGAAAACAAGTGTTCACAAGGATGTGGAGTAATTGCGACCCTTGTGAACAGAAGTTGGTGAAGTAAAAAATGGTGCAGCCACTATGTAAAATAGTATGGCGGTTCCTTAAAAAATTAAAAACAGAACTACCATATGATTCAGCAACTCCACTTCTGAGTATATACTCAAAAAAGTATTAAAGCAGGGTATCAAAGAGATATCTGCACACAAAGCAGCAGCATTATTCACAGTAGCCAAAAGCAATCCAAGCATCCATTAACAGATGATTAAACAAAATGTGGTATATAGATAAAATTGACTACTTAGATGAAAAGAGTTCTGAAGACTGGTTGTACAACAATGTAAATAAATGTACTTGACAATACTGAACTGTACACTTAAAAATAGTCAGGACTGTATATTTTATATATATTGCCACAGTTAAAAGATTTTAAACAGTAATTTCAAATAACCATATTACCTTTATATTCCAAAATCATTTTGCACTCTGAAAGATACCAGCCTTCCTCATCTCCTCAAAATCTTTCATGGAATCATAATTTCTGTAGAAATCTGCATATGCCTTCTTTCTTGGTTCAGCCACAGCAAACTAAAAAGTAACATATCACATTTAGGACTAATTTTTTTTAATTATTAGAAACAATATCTAAAGACAACATAAATCACCAAGTTTTTGTTCACCTTAAATCCTACTTATCTTGAATCCTATTATTAAGGCCCTTAAAGAGGTAATTAAGTTAAAATGAAGTCTTTAGGGTGGGTCCTAACCCAACATGACTAGCATCCTTAGAGGAGGAGAAAATTCAGACAGAAACAATGCTAACACACAGAGGACCATGTGATGAGAGGGAGAAGACAGGAATACAAAGCCAAGGAGAGAGGCCTCAGAAATCAACCCCACAGCCAACTATTTTTTTGGCCGCGGCGCAGGGCATGCAGGATCTTATTTCCCCAACCAGGGATAGAACCAGTGCCTCCTGCAGTGGAAGCACGGAGTCTCAACCACTGGACTGCCGGGGAAGTCCCCCACAGCTATCCTGATCTTGGATTTTCAGCCTCAAAAAAAACCATTTCTATTATGGAAGCCACCCAGTTTGTGGTATTTTGTTATGGCAGCCCTAGCAAACTAAAACAGCTTCATTTAAAGATGGAGGACAAGCTACCTGGGGAATAACATACTTTCCCATCACACTTAGGTGGGTGGAGAAAGGGTAAGAGGAAAGGAGCAAATTAAAGAGGGAATTTCTTTAAAAGACTCTAGGGACTTCCCTGGCGGTCCAGTGGTTAAGACTTTGCCTTCCAATGCAGGGGGTGCGGGTTCGATCCCCGGTTGGGGAGCTAAGATCCCACATGCCTCGTGGCCAAAAAACCAAAACATAAAACAGAAGCGGTATTGTAACACGTTGAATAAAGAATTTTAAAATGGCCCACGTCAAAAAAAATCTTAAAAAAAATAAAAGACTCTATATGCTATCTATGAAAATAAAATACATTTTCAAATTTAAAACACATTTTTGGACCATGAGCACAAAGTAAAAATAAAACATACATACCTTATAGAAAGCTGCAACTCCCAAGGAGACAACGAATGCTCCAACAATATGAAATCGCAGACGCTTGGCCAGAAGGCCACGCATCTGAGGTTTTGTCAAAGAACTGGAAGCCATGGTAGTTTTTCTCCTTGACAGCTAAAATAATAAAAGACAACTCTTAGAACATAAGATACCTAAAGAACTCTTCTGCATAATGCATTTTAGTACCCAGAGAGGCACAGGCAGGACAGGGGACCTACTCCTCTCCCGAAGCCTAAGGTCTTTACTGGCTTAGCGGTTTCATCTTCTCACACGGTGAACGACCACCCTAAATAAGCAAGATGATCGCAGAAAAACAGTAGTAACCAGGAAACAAGAAGGACAAAAACCTCACCCAACTACAGGGAAGATTAGCAGCGGCTCTGGATGGGGAATCACAAGTGCAAACATTCCTAGCATTAACTCTACAAGCTTACTACCAACTCATTTCAGCCTGTGACACAGCTGTTTTCCCATTTTATTGAGAAAACCGGGATGCAGGAAGGTTACGGGACTATTTCAAGGTCACGCAGTCAAGAACTAACACTCGGGCGGGACCGTAGCAGGTCCCGCAGGGCCCACTTTGTGACCCGGGCCTGAAGGCCGCGGCGCGCGAGCCGGCCTCCCGACCTTCGGCGAGCGGAAAGGTCGTGGGCGCGCGCAGGGGGGCTGCCGGGAGCCCACCCCTGCACTCCTACCACAGGCCCGGTGACCCTCCTGCAGCTTCCCAACTCCAATCACAAACGCTACCACAAAGCTGACGCCCACTAAGGGCCGACAGTGCTCCTTGAGCCTCTGGAACGGATGAGGAAGAAACCACCTTCCCTTTTTGTAGGTGAAGACACTGTGACCAGACAGGTCAAAAGACGCAACGAAGGTCACGCTGAAGGCGGTAAAAAATCAGCGGCCACCGGGCCCGGGCCGGCTGTCTCAAAAGCCCGGCGGTCCCTCGAGGCCCCCTGAGCAAACCCGGCCCCCGTGGGACCCGCGCCGCCGGCCCGCCTCCCCTAAAAGGCCGCAACGAGGACTTGCTGGGGTCGACGAGGGCGAGAGGTCCGAGGTTTTCCGCCCCAGAGATGCAGAGTAACGATTTAGCTCCAATGTAGACCGACAGCAGGCAGCAGGAGGCGGCAGGTACGGGAATCCGAACGAGGGACGCAAAACGCGCAAGACTCACCTCAACAACGACGTCCTTGGAGAAATGGACGGCGTTCCACCAGTGCGCAGGCGCATAAATAGAGGGGACGGAGAGAGGATCCGGCTACGGTGGCCCAAAGAATACAAAAGGCCTCCGGCGCACGTCCCGCTGTTCAGAGCTGAAGTTAACCTGCATTATTTAGCCTCTTCTCTGTGTAACCTTGGATTCAGGGTTTGAACTTGTGAGTCAGTTTCCTTAGTCAAGTCGAGAAATTGATCTTACTCATACACAGAGTTGATATGAACTTATTGGGGAATTCAAAGATTTTTAATATGTGAATTTTTTTTTTTTAATGTACCCTACAAATACAGCACAAATCATCCTGGGCATGGATTGCTCCAACTATGTGCACAAACCAACATTTTCATTATGACTATCCTTATGCATCTAGCCACTTGTTTGGGTAAAGAGTGAATAAAACAGCCAAGTTCCAGGAACTCACAGCCCAGCAGATGAGAGACATAAACTGAGTAACATCAATCCCAAGCAGTAGGCGCTACCATAGACACGTGACCCTGGTGCTGCAGAAGCAATTACCTGCTTGGAAAAGCTGAGCAAGTTCGGATGGAAGTATTTGTGTGGACTTTTAGTAAAAGACAAGTGTTTTAAAGCAAGGTATCTGGAAGTTTATGGAAAGTAGTGTGTAAAGTAAGGCTCTTGTGCCTTAGGGTTGTCAGACTTGGTTTTTATTGAAATAACCTGAATTTGTACTGCATTATTCAACTCAGCAAGTACTGTGAAAGATTCATAGGATACATGATATTGATTCAACATATATAGATTGAGCAATTACTAGGTACCAGGCTCTGCTATTAGCAGGGCAGATCATCAAGGAGCTCATGGAGTCTTTGTCCTCAACTTGTTAACAGATGGTTCTGGGGAGTGAAACCTTTCAGCCACACAGAAATGGTGCTAATTGAAGGTCAAAGTGGACTTGTACCTCAACAACATTTTTTTTCAGACTTCTTATTTTTGTCGAAGACAAGTTCGTGTGCCTGAAAAATGGTGAGGCCAAACAAAGTGAGATGTTGGAGTTTAGAGCAGAGAAAGGTTTATTGCAAGGGCCAAGCAAGGAGAACAGGCAGCCCGTGCTCAAAAAAACCGAATTCTTCAATGGTTTGGGAGGAAGAGTTTTTAAGGGCAAAATTTGGGGTGAGGGCTGCAGAGTATGTGACTTTCCTGTTTTTGGCTGGTGGTGAAGAAACAAGGTGGTGTTCCGGGAATCTTGTGCTCAGCCTGAAGTTACGTTCCTCCAGGAACTGGGTGGGGGCCTTAGTTCCTACCGAAGAACTCAAAGACATATTGTTATATATCTGTGAGGTGAGTTATCTGGGAAGCGAGTCTTAGAGAGTAAATACAGACCTCAAGTAACAGAACTAGAATTTAATATCCATTGAAACATAATCTTTTTCTTTCTAAAATTACCCTCACTTTTACCAAATATAGCTGAATTAAGACTAATTTGTTTACCAAATAAGTCTGGTTAATTGGTCACATAGGGTTTTTTACACTGGCTGTACTGGAACTTTTCATAAGAAGTCTCAGACAACTTTTTTTTTTTTTGAATTTTTGAATTTTATTTAATTTATTTTTTTATACAGCAGGTTCTTATTAGTTATCTATTTTATACATATTAGTGTATATATGTCAATCCCAATCTCCCAGTTCATCACACCACCACCACCTGCCACACCACTTTCCCCCCTTGGTGTCCATATGTTTGTTCAGACAACTTTTAATAGGCCTCTCAAGGCCAGAAAAGTCATGCCAAGGACTTGCCATTAGATTCTGCCTGGGTGAACTTCTCTCCTCTAGAGTTCCCCAAAATATCAAGATTCCTGTACCTGCCAGGAGGCAGCCTTTCTTGTTCACCTGATAAGTCTGTTCAGAACCTAAGAGTTTCCAATTTCTGGATGGATCAGGTAGAGAGAAAAGATAAATGTTTTAGTTCTACTTACAGAGGGGTAATTTACCAAATTGCTTTAAGTCATAATTACCATGAGGGGAAGGGTTTCCTTATATCTGGAAAACACAGATCAAAACCAATAATATTCCAGATAAAAACCATGAAAATTATAACCATATTCATCAGTTCACTGAGTAAGCAATTCTTTTGTTAGTAGTTTTATGAAGCCATCAGATTTTCCATTAGGATTCTTTAATTTCTTACCCAGTTCAGCAGTATGGTCTGAAATTTACCAGAAACTGTGCTTGTCCAAAAGTCCTTCCTATGAATCTTCTAGAAGATGAAGCACTTTTGCAAAAGCATTGGAGTACAATAATAACTGTCTATACATGACAAAAGACTTTAAAAGGCAGTTAAACACCTGATTATGATGTAATTGACAAAGAAACTTTGTTACTGCTGACACAACATTTTAAGATAATAACTAGAATAATGACTGATAACGTTAGCAGATAGGTTAGGGGGTCCCTGGAGAAAAAAGAATCAGTTATAGCTTTTTGACATAAGAGAAGCCGTTTTAGGCCTCGGCCATTTTGTGATCTAAACCTGGCAACAATGCTTGCTCTTGAACAGGTCTCAGTAATAATGATCTTAAGGGAACAAAAGAACTGTTATCAGGCAAGAGAAGTAACAATAACAAAGATAAATCAGATGTAAAGACTCCCAGTTCTGTTTCCATGGTAAAGGCTAGCCTGAAGCACTTTCTTGAGCTGTTTTGCAGAATTTAAACCCCCCTTGGGCACTCAGTCACAGGATCAACTGGAACCTAAGGGATGATGATGACTTTTTCTGACCCTTGTGAGTTCAGTCAACTAAAGCTTGGACTTGGTTGAACTTGGCCCCAATTCAATGCTGAACTCTCCTCTGCTCAAGCCCCTTCATGAATATGCATGTACCCTTAGCTTAAAACTGCCCCAATTTTGCTGCTGGGGAGACACCGCTTTGGGAAAGACCCCAGTCTTCTCCTTACTTGCTGCAAGTGGTAAAGCCATCCTTCTCCCTATGTTTGGCTTGGTTGTGTCTTTTAGTTTGACACCCACCAAGAGGCAAACCCAGTTTGGGGTTAACAATAACACTATATATCAGGACATATCCAAATTTTAGAAATTTCATGTAATTTCTAAAATGTCTATATTAATGATATTTACCCATACAGTATAACCTGAGAAGGCTTATCACTCATTTGACAATGCTTCCCATGTAATTTAACATACCAAATAATCCTAGTTAATTTAATCTCTCTGAGATGCTGAGATGCCTCAGGGTTCCTCTGAAGTATCCCAGAGTTAGCTGGAGGTCAAAAGAACCTCATTAAGAATTTGATATTTGGAAAGTTTGTCAAAAATATCAAAACACTTGGTCAAATAGTATCACAGGTCACTGTGAATACTTATTCACATAATCAAAGTGACACTAAACGATTTTAAAAACAAATACAGGTCACTTAAAGGGAAAGAAAAAATCTGTTATCAAAAGCACCGTTCTAAGAAAACTTTGTTCTCTTAACAGAGAGAAACCAAATCCAGTCTTGCACCAGCCTACTCTTAATAACAAAATCCATTTACCTAATTAAATTTAATCCAATCTGAGCCAATCCTGACCATGTACAAAACTTTTTTCTCAGTGTTCCTTTTCACAAACCTTCTACAACTTTTTGTATCCATACTATTTTGGATTTTATTTTCTTTTCCATTCAGAAACAACCAGCTCTAGGACAAAACTACTGTTTTTTTCCCTAACAAAATGCATTTCCATTCCTCATACATTCTTTTACTGAAAACACATATCGTACTTTCCTGGAATACTGAAATGTTTCCCTTATTATTTTAGTAGCTTCATATTATAATTTTAGCCCTTAAAAACCTTAATCTCTAGCAAAAACCAAGAATCAAGTAATTGTGAACTGTTTGTCATACCAGCATTTCCTGATTGGAACTTATGTTTTAGTTTTCCTCTTGTAAGAAGGCAAAGGTAGGTAAACTCAGACCTGTTTAGCAATTAATGTTCCAGTATTTTATCTTATTTGAAATGACCTAGATTTTCCATAAATTCCTATCATTTAGTTTAATTTAACAAAACTAAAGTTTCAAGTTACCAAAATCAGGGGAGACTATTTGAAGTCTTCAGCCTGGGAAAGCCTCTCAGATTGCTCTGAGGGACTGTTCCAAAGAGGCAAAAGAGGAGCCAGCATATATAAGAGTTTTGCAAAAAACAAAAACAGAAACAGAAAACAAAAGAAAAAACAGGTAGTCGAACATCAAAAGATTACTGCTAATTAAAGAAAAAACAGACATCTCAAGTTAATGAATTTAGAGCTTTCCTATGTATGGGAAGATTCAAGAGTCTGGGCTTAATGAAATTGTTCCTTTGACATGCACCTTAACTATCCAGGGCCAGTATCCTGTTTTCCTCCATTCTGAATCCCCTGAGGGTGCACCGTGGTGGGGGAGGGGTGTGGCCACAGTGGCTGATGGCCACAACATCCTTTGTTTACTGGTAGGGTAGGTGACATTCTTTGTCCACAATATCAAGTTATTTTCCTTGCTGACAAATTGCAACAGATATATTTGACTTCCAGTAAACGTAAGTATAGTAAAAGTATTATTCTTAATACTGATGACTCTAAAGACATGTCTATAGTAATCAAACCAACAAGCTTAAGTTAGCTTTAATACCATATATTAATTGAATATTGAATATTTCCCAGATCATGTGAACCTGAAATTTATTCTGGTCAGTTTCTTTTATATTTATGAGAATTTTTATAAGTGCTTAATCCTTTTAAGCCAATTAAATGAATTCATCCACAAACCTATCTTGGCAATGCCATTTCAAGGCAGAGACACATCATATTTATAATGTACGCATATACATACATCTATATAGACACAGACAGAGGTCTCACAGTTTTCCTGCTTGAGTTTAAAAGGCCTCTTTTTTTTTTTTTTCTTCAGTCTCAGGGATTACAGATGATGAAAGTTCCTGAGAACCCAGGTAGATCATCTACAACCATACATGTCACTCACTCACTTTCACATGTCTCACTTCCAGATGAAATTAAATCAGCATTCAAGTTACTAGGACCCCCTAATGAAGGTCAAAACCAGGAAGAGAGAACAGGATTCAGATTAGTACTCATGTACCAAGACACTGAAGCACACACCTAAGATAAAAGCCAAACCAATTCCAAAAGGCTCACTTTGATACAATAGCATAAAAGCCTATACATAAGGAATCTCATCCCATTTTCCTTCCTTCTACAAAACAGTTCTAGTTGAAAGATGGTGTTATAATTTAAAGCACCATAGGGGCCATTGTTCTCCAGATCCCAAGGAGTACTGAGGCCAAGCAGGGTTACAATAAAATACCATTTTCTTTCATTCATGGGAGCATAGCTGAAGATCTCCCAGTTTTGTAAAATACACCACAGGGGGCTACAAGATGGAACAGAATTCTGATCACCCGTACTTAATTATTCACAGCTGGTGTTGTCAACTATCAAGCAAACAGCAAACCAGTGCAATGCAGAACAGTCTCTGGGAGTTGGTGCAGTTTCCCTAGCCACAGAAAGGGAAATTCTCAACCAATGCCCCACCAAGGATGGAACCAAAGAGCCAAGCCTTAGTCCAAAAGGGAAAATCCCAACCAATGCTCCATCATAGGCAAAGCCAATGCAACAGGGAAGAGGGAAGATCCCTTTAAAGTTAGGAACAGCCATATGACTTACTGTGGCCAAAGCAATATGAGTGAAAATGACATGTGTCACTTCTGGGTCGATGCTTCACACCCCAGCATGTGGTTTGCCATGTTCTCTCCAACTTGCCTTTGTTATAATGGAAGTATTGATTGAGAAGTCACCTATGTCTCCTGGGTCCGTGAAAGACAGAGCTAAGCAGAGACCTCCTACTATCCTGTACTGGCCAGGTTCAGTGAGTGAAAAATAAGCAGTCTGGTAGCATGTTATTCCACTGAGATTCAGGGATTTTTTTTGGTTCTAAAGACAAACTTAGCTTGTCCTGACTGGTACAGGAGGTGAAAAAAAAAAAGTATCTGTTTTAGTTAAACATGTGTATGTAAATGCTAAGAAAGATAAAATGAGTAATAGAGACAGTGAGATTGTGAAAAAGAAATGGAGACATTAAGGTGGCACTGGAAATGAGCTATTTTGATCACCACAATTTCTCCTAAGTTGAAAACAAAACAGCCCTTCCAGGTTAGGGGCATCCCTGAGCCCAGTGCTGACCTCCCCAGAATCTGTGATGTTCTCAGCAAAGCCCTGAGTTTATGATAGAATCTGTCTGCTGCTTAAGAGTCCTCTGGCTGCTGACCGAAGGTAACTCTGGGTGTTTGGGCCCCTCAGGAGGTGTGTGCCTGGGGCGTCAGCTCCCCCAAGACTTCTTAGAGGTAGAGCACTGTATTCTAGAGGATTTTGGACTCCTCCAGAGTTTGTATGTGGATCAGGGATGATGTTTTCTGACCACTCTAAGGCTGAGTTACTGCCTCACTGTAAGCCCTATGTAGTTTGCAAAACATGTGCACATATGTGTTACAGTGGTAGAAGATAGCAGGACTGGGGATGGAATCTAGAGTGGGAATCCTCCCACAGCAGAGATGTGGAGAGCACCTCCAGAGAAACTCTACCTCAGTGGACACCACTCATTAGCCTATGATGATTTGTTGAGCACCTGTTATGTGCTCTGTGTGTTCCTAATGGCTAAGAGGATGGTCCCAAGAAGCCACTGATGACACTCCCCAAATCAGTAAATTATTTCAAAACCTTCCATTTCTCTTTCATTAAATAGATATATCCTCCTAGGTCTCAATTAGAAAATCTAAGAGATTATTTATTCAGACTAACAGTGATGAGGTCTGTGAAATAACTAAGTACCAGATTTGATGCTTTTCTGGTCATTTTAGAGCCAGCAGTATTTAAAAACAAACTTCCCAGGACTTCCTAGTGGCACAGTGGTTAAGAATCGACCTGCCAATGCAGGGGACATGGGTTCAAGCCCTAGTCCGGGAAGATCCCACGTGCCACGGAACAACTAAGCCCATGCGCCAAAACTACTGAGCCTGTGCTCTAGAGCCCGCGAGCCACAACTATTGAGCCCGCATGCCACAACTACTGAAGCCCACACGCCTAGAGCCTGTGTCCCACAACAAGAGAAGCCACTGCCATGAGAAGCCCACGCACCGCAACAAAGAGTAGCCCCCACTCACCACAACTAGCGAAAGCCTGTGTGCAGCAACAAAGACCCAACACAGCCAAAGATAATAAACAAATAAATAAATACATTTTTAAAAAAGAATTTTAAAAATAAATTGTTTGTTTAAAAAAAAAAAAAAGAGGACCTTCAAGATAGCGGAGGAGTAAGATGTGGAGATCACCTTCCTCCCCACAAATACATTAGAAATACATCTACATGTGGCACAACTCCTAGAGAACACCTACTGAATGCTGGCAGAAGACCTCAGACTTCCCAAAAGGCAAGAAACTCCCCAGGTATGAGGGTAGGGCAAAAGAGAAAAGGAAAAACAGAAACAAAAGAATAGGGACGGGACCTGCACCTCTGGGAGGGAGCTGTGAAGGAGGAAAAGTTTCCACACACTAGGAACCCCTTCACTGGCAGAGACAGGGAATGGGCCCGGGGTGGTGGGGGGGAGCTTCAGAGCCACGGAGGAGAGCACAGCAACAGGGGTGCGGGTGGCAAAGTGGAGAGATTCCCGCACAGAGGATCGGTGCCGACCAGCACTCAGCAGCCTGAGAGGTTTGTCTGCTTGGATTGGGGCTGGGAGCTGAGACTCAGACGTTGGAGGTCAGAACCCAGGGAGAGAAATGGGGATGGCTGTGTGAACACAGCCTGAAGGGGGCTAGTGCGCCACAGCTAACTGGAAGGGAATCCGGGAAAAAGTCTGGAACTGCCTAAGAGTCAAGAGACCATTGTTTTGGGGTGCGCGAGGAGAGGGGATTCAGAGCACTGCCTAAATGAGCTCCAGAGATGGGCACGAGCCGCGGCTATCAGCACAGACACCAGAGACAGGCATGAAACACTAAGGCTGCTGCTGCAGCCACCACGAAGCCTGTGTGCGAGCACAGGTCAGTATCCACACCTCCCCTCCCGGGAGCCTGTGCAGCCCGCCACTACCAGGGTCCCGTGATCCAGGGACAACTTCCCCAGGAGAACACATGGTGCACCTCAGGCTGTTGCAACATCACACTGGCCTCTGCCACCACAGGCTCGCCCTGCATTCCGTACCCCTCCCTCCCCCCGGCCTGCATGAGCCAGAGCCCCCTAATTAGCCATTCCTTTAACCTCCTCTTGTCTGGGTGAATAATAGACACCACAGGGTGACCTACATGCAGAGGCAGGGCCAAATCGAAAGCTGAACCCCAGGATCTGTGCGAACAAAGAAGAGAAAGGGAAATCCCAGCAGCCTCAGGAGCAGCGGATTAAATCTCCACAATCAACCTGATGTATCCTGCATCTGTTGAATACCTGAATAGACAACGAATCATCCCAAATTCAGGTGGTGGACTTTGGGAACAACTGTAGACTTGGAGATTGCTGTATGCGACTGACTAGTTTCTGATTTATATGTTTATCTTAGTATAGTTTTTAGCGCTTGTTATCATTGGTGGATTTGTTTATTGGTTTGGTTGCTCTCTTTTCTTTATTACTTTTTAAATTTTTTTATTTTAATAATAATTTTTAAAATTTTTATTTTAATAACTATTTTATTTTATTTATTTTCCTTTCTTTTTTTAAATAAATTTATTTATTTTATTTATTTAATTTTGGCTGCATTGGGTCTTCGTTAATGCACGTGGGCTTTCTCTAGGTGCGGCGAGAGGGGCCTACTCTTTGTTGCGGTGCACGGGCTTCTCATTGTGGTGGCTTCTCTTGTTGTGGAGCACGGGCTCTAGGCAGGCGGGCTTCAGTAGTTGTGGTGCGTGGGCTTCAGTA
The DNA here is from genome assembly GCF_009873245.2 of Balaenoptera musculus. Lineage (NCBI taxonomy): Eukaryota > Metazoa > Chordata > Mammalia > Artiodactyla > Balaenopteridae > Balaenoptera > Balaenoptera musculus. The sequence continues at coordinate 36,920,017 of NC_045801.1, read as the reverse complement.
GTTGTGGCTCGCGGGCTCTAGAGTGCAGGCTCAGTAGTTGTGGTGCACGGGCTTAGTTGCTCCGCGACATGTGAGATCTTCCCAGATCAGGGCTCGAACCTGTGTCCCCTGCATTGGCAGGCAGATTCTTAACCACTACGCCACCAGGGAAGTCCCTCTTTCTTTTTTCTTCTCCCTTTTCTTCTGAGCCATGTAGCTGACAGGGTCTTGGTGCTCCAGCCAGGTGTCAGGCCTGTGTCCCTGAGGTGGGAGAGCCAAGTTTAGGACACTGGACCACCAGAAACCTCCTGGCCCCACGTAATATCAATCGGTGAGAGCTCTCCCAGAGATCTCCATCTCAACACTAAGACCCAGCTCCATGAAACGACCAGCAAGCTACAGTGCTGGACACCCCATGCGAAACAACTAGCAAGACAGGAACACAACCCCACCCATTAGCAGAGAAGCTGTCTAAAATCATAGTAAGTTCACAGACACCCCAAAACACATGACTGGATGCAGTCCTGCCCACCAGAGAGACAAGATACAGACTCATCCACCAGAACACAGGCACCAGTCCCCTCCACAAGGAAGCCTACACAATGCACTGAACCAACCTTACCCACTGGGGGCAGACACCAAAAACAACGGGAACTACGAACCTGCAGGCTGCGAAAAGGAGACCCCAAACACAGTAGGTTAAGCAAAATGAGAAGACAGAAATATGCAGCAGATGAATGAGCAAGGTAAAAACCCACCAGACCAAAACAATGAAGAGGAAATAGGCAGTCTATCTGAAAAAGAACTCAGAGTAATGATAGTAGAGATGATCCAAAATCTTGGAAATAGAATGAAGAAAATACAAGAAGTGTTTAACAAGGATCTAGAAGAACTAAAGAGCAAACAAACAATGATGAACAACACAATAAATGAAATTAAAAATTCTCTAGAAGGAATCAATAGCAGAAAAACTGAGGCAGAAAAATGGATAAGTGAGTTGGAAAATAAACTGGTGGAAATAACTGCCAGAGAGCAGAATAAAGAAAAAAGAATGAAAAGAATTGAGGACAGTCTCGGGGCCTCTGGGACAACATTAAATGCACCGACATTTGAATTATAGGGGTCTCAGAAGAAGAAGAGAAAAAGAAAGGGACTGAGAAAATATTTGAAGAGATTATAGTTGAACACTTCCTAATATGGGAAAGGAAATAGTCAATGAAGTCCAGGAAGTGCAGAGAGTCCCATACAGGGTAAATCCAAGGAGAAACACGCCAAGACACATATTAATCAAACTATCAAAAATTAAATACAAAGAAAAAATATTAACAGCAGCAACGGAAAAGCAACAAATAACCTACAAGGGAATCCCCATAAGGTTAACAACTGATCTTTCAGCAGAAACTCTGCAAGCCACAAGGGACTGGCAGGACATATTTAAAGTGATGAAAGGGAAAAACCTACAACCAAGATTACTCTACCCAGCAAGGATCTCATTCAGATTCAACAGAGAAATTAAAACCTTTACAGACAAGCAAAAGCCGGGAGAATTCAGCACCACCAAACCAGCTTTAAAACAAATGCTAAAGGAACTTCTCTAGCAGGAAACAGAAGGAAAAGACCTACAAAAACAAACCCAAACAATTAACAAAATGGTAATAGGAACATACATATCGATAATTACCTTAAATGTAAATGGATTAAATGCTCCAACCAAAAGACACAGACTGGCTGAATGGATATAAAACAAGACCCATATATATGCTGTCTAAAAGAGACCCACTTCAGACCTAGGGACACGTACAGACTGAAAGTGAGGGGATGGAAAAAGATATTCCATGCAAACGGAAATCAAAAGAAAGATGGAATAGCAATTCTCATATCAGAAAAAACAGACTTTAAAATAAAGACTATTACAAGAGACAAAGAAGGACACTACATAATGATCAAGGGATCAATCCAAGAAGAAGATATAACAACTGTAAATATTTATGCACCCAACATAGGAGCACCACAATACATAAGGCAAATGCTAACAGCTATAAAAGAGGAAATCAACAGTAACACAATCATAGTAGGGGATTTTAACACCCCACTTTCACCAATGGACAGATCATCCAAAATGAAACTAAATAAGGAAACACAACATTTATATGATACATTAACCAAGATGGACTTAATTGATATTTATAGGACATGCCATCCAAAAACAAGAGAATACACTTTCTTCTCAAGTGCTCATTCTCCAGGAGAGATCTTATCTTGGGTCACAAATCAAGCCCTGGTAAATTTAAGAAAATTGAAATCGTATCAAGTATCATTTCCGAGCACAATGCTATGAGACTAGATATCAATTACAGGAAAAAAACTGTATAAAGTACAAACACATGGAGGCTAAACAATACGCTACTAAATAACCAAGAGATCACTGAAGAAATCCAAGAGGAATTTAAAAATACCTAGAAACAAATGACAATGAAAACAAGACAGCCCAAAACCTATGGGATACAGCAAAAGCAGTTTAAAGAGGGAAGTTTATAACAATACAATCCTACCTCAAGAAACAAGAAACATCTCAAATAAACAACCTAACCTTACACCTAAAGCAATTAGAGAAAGAAGAACCAAAAATCCCTAAAGTTAGCAGAAGGAAAGAAATCATAAAGATCAGATCAGAAATAAACAAAAAAGAAATGAAGGAAACAATAGCAAAGATCAATAAAACTAAAAGCTGGTTCTTTGAGAAGATAAACAAAATTGATAAACCATTAGCCAGACTCATCAAGAAAAAAAGGGAGAAGACTCAAATCAACAGAATTAGAAATGAAAAAGAAGTAACAACAGACACTGCAGAAATACAAAGGATCACGAGAGATTATTACAAGCAACTATATGCCAATAAAATGGACAACCTGGAAGAAATGGACAAATTCTTTTTTTCTTTTTAACATCTTTATTGAAGTACAACTGCTTCACACTGTCACACCAGTTTCCACTGCACAACAAAGTGAATCAGCCATATGCACACACATATCCCCACATCCCTTCCCTCATGCGTCTCCCTCCCACTCTCCCTATCCCATCCCTCTAGGTGGTCACAAAGCACGGAGCTGATCTCCCTGTGCTCTGCGGCTGCTTCCCACTAGCTATCTATTCTACATTTGGTAGTGTATATATGTCCATGCCACTCTCTCACTTCAAGAAATGGACAAATTCTTAGAAAAGCACAACCTTCCAAGACTGAACCAGGGAGAAATAGAAAATATAAACAGACCAATCACAAGCACTGAAATTGGAACTGTGATTAAAAGTCTTCCAACAAACAAAAGCCCAGGACCAGATGGCTTCACAGGAGAATTCTATCAAACATTAAGAGAAGAGCTAACACCTATCCTTCTTAAACTCTTCCAAAATATAGCAGAGGGAGGAACACTCCCAAACTCATTCTACAAGGCCACCTTCACCCTGGTACCAAAACCAGACAAAGATGTTACAAAAAAAGAAAACTACAGGCCAATATCACTGATGCACATAGATGCAAAAATCCTCAACAAAATACTAGCAAACAGAATCCAACAGCACAGTGAAAGGTTCATACACCATGATGCAAGTATTCTTCAATATATGCAAATCAATCAATGTGATACACCATATTAACAAAATGAAGGGTAAAAACCATATGATCATCTCAATAGATGCAGAAAAAGCTTTAGACAAAATTCAAGACCATTTATGATAAAAACACTCCAGAAAGTAGGCATAGAGGGAACTTACCTCAACATAATAAAGGCCATATATGACAAACCCACAGCCAACATCATTCTCAATGGTGAAAAACTGAAACCATTTCCACTAAGATCAGGAACAAGATAAGGTTGCCCACTCTCACCACTATTATTCCACATAGTTTTGGAAGTTTTAGCCACAGCAATCAGAGAATAAAAAGAAATTAAAGGAATACAAATTAGAAAAGAAGAAGTAAAGCTGTCACTGTTTGTAGATGACATGATACTATACATAGAGAACCCTAAATATGCTACCAGAAAACTACTAGAGCTAATGGATGAATTTGGTGATGTAGCAGGATACAAAATTAATGCACAGAAATCTCTTGCATTCCTATACACTAATGATGAAAAATCTGAAAGAGAAATTAAGGAAACACTCCAATTTACCATGGCAACAAAAAGAATAAAATACCTAGTAATAAACCTACCTAAGGCGACAAAAGACCTGTATGCAGAAAACTATAAGACACTGATGAAAGAAATTAAAGATGATACAAAAAGATGGAGAGATATACTGTGTTCTTGGATTGGAAGAATCAACATTGTGAAAATGACTATACTACCCAAAGCAATCTACAGATTCCATGTAATCCCTATCAAACTACCAATGGCATTTTTCACAGAACTAGAACAAAAAATTTCACAATTTGTATGGAAACACAATAGACCCCAAATAGCCAAAGCAATCTTGAGAAAGAAAAACGGAGCTGGAGGAATCAGGCTCCTTGGCTTCAGACTATAGTACAAAGCTACAGTAATCAAGACAGTATGGTACTGGCATAAAAATAGAAATATAGATCAATGGAACAGGACAGAAAGCCCAGAGCTAAACCCACGCACATATGGTCACCTTATTTTTGATAAAGGAGGCAAGAATATACAATGGAGCAAAGACAGCCTCTTCAATAAGTGGTGCTGGGAAAACTGGACAGCTACATGTAAAAGAATGAATTTAGAACACTCCCTAATACCAAACACAAAAATAAACTCAAAATGGATGAAAGACCTAAATGTAAGGACAGACACTATAAAACTCTTAGAGGAAAACATAGGCAGAACACTGTATGACATAAATCACAGCAAGATCCTTTTTGACCCACCTCCTAGAGAAATGGAAATAAAAACAAAAATAAACAATATGACCTAATTAAACTTAAAAACTTTTGCACAGCAAAGGAAACCATAAACAGAATGGAAAGACAACCCTCAGAATGGGAGAAAATATTTGAAAATGAAGCAATTGACAAAGGATTAATCTCCAAAATATACAAGCAGCTCATGCAGCTCAATATCAAACAACAAACAACCCAATCCAAAAATGGGCAGAAGACCTAAACAGACATTTCTCTGAAGAAGATATACAGACTGCCAACAAACACATGACAAGATGCTCAACATCACTAATTATTAGAGAAATGCAAATCAAAAGTACAATGAGGTATCACCTGACACTGGTCAGAATGGCTGGTACAGCATCAAAAAATCTACAAACAATAAATGCTGGAGAGGGTGTGGAGAAAAGAGAACCCTCTTGCACTGTTGGTGGGAATGTAAATTGATACAGCCACTATGGAGAACAATATGGAGGTTCCTTAAAAAACTAAAAATAGAACTACCATATGACCAAGCAATCCCACTACTGGGCATATACCCTGAGAAAACCATAATTCAAAAAGTCATGTACTACAGTGTTCATTCCAGCACTATTTACAATAGCCAGGACATGGAAGCAACCTAAGTGTCCATCAACAGATGAATGGATAAAGATATGTGGCACATATATAAATGGAATATTATTCAGCCATAAAAATAAACAAAATTGAGTTTTTTGTGGTGAGGTGGATGGACCTAGAGTCTGTCATAGAGGGTAAAGTAAATCAGAAAGAGAAAAACAAATACCATATGCTAACACATTTATATGGAATCTAAAAAAAAAAAAAAAGGTCACTATATCTGTAGTGTCATCTGCAGATGTAGAGAATGGACTTGAGGACACAGGGAGCAGGAAGGGTAAGCTGAGACGATGTGAGAGAGTGGCATGGACGTATATACACTACCAAATGTAAAATAGATAGCTAGTGGGAAGCAGCCGCATAGCACAGGGAGATCAGCTCGGTGCTTTGTCACCACCTAGAGGGGTGGGATAGGGAGGGTGGGAGGGAGACCCAAGAGGGAGGGGATATGGGGACATATGTATATGTATAGCTGATTCACTTTGTTATACGGCAGCAACTAACACAACAATGTAAAGCAATTATACTTCAATAAAGATGTTTTAAAAATAAATGAATAAAAATGGAAAAAAAGAGATTAAGAAAAAAGCTTCCCACAATCAAGCTGGCATCAATCACAGAAGGTATACACAGAAATTTCCTAGCCTGATAAAAGCCTTTATGAAATGAAGCTGTTAGATTAAAGTCATATTAAACTCAGCTGTTTAAAATATCCTATATGAATATAGAAAGAGCAAAAAATTTACTAAATAGAAAAAATCAAGAGAAGGGGAAATACCATATTTTAACTTCTAAGAGGACACAACAAAGCTAAAAGATATTCTGAGGGAGGACACGATAACAATTCCTTAATTTTAAAAAGAGGATCTCTTAGTAATTACTTTGGGATCCCACTTTGAACTTGTGTTAATTTCAATTTGTGGATGTGGTGAACTAATCAAATCCAATAAACATGGATGTCTTTATCATCCAGATGTTCCTCTGGGTAGACAGTCACCTGTCTGGCTGGCTAGCAGCACACAGCTATCTGAGGGCTGCATGGTCACCCTGACATGGGCCAGGTTTAAAATCTGCGGCCCCAAGCAATCATTTCAGAACGGACCACCTCACCTATCACTACCTGAAAAATGGGCAGACCTGGCCCCTTTTGTACACTTCCCCTCACATTTACCTTTAGCCTTCTCTGGATTACAAAGAGCCTGGATTTAAAATATATTCAATATTCAAATTATAACAAGTCTATATGTGACATGGAACACAGCACACACGTAAAAAAATGAATGTGTGCTATAACTTCTGATAGTGGTAAGTGCTGTGAAGAAATGAAACAGAGTGCTGGGGGGGGTGCCCTTTAAGATGGGGGTCAGAAATGCCCTCTCCAAAAGGGTGAGCTTTGAACAGAGTCTCTACTTACATGAAGCAGTGAGCCCTGTGAAGATCTGGCAGAAGAGTGTTCTCTGCAAAGAGAGCAGCAAGTGAGGGCATGTGAGGCTGCTGTGTTCTAGAAGAGCAAAAGGCTAAGGAGACAGGAACTAAGTAAGCATGAGAGTTTACTCAGGAGGTGAGATTTAAAATGAGATTAGCTTGTCCAGCTGAGTAGATGGGGAGAGCATTCCAGATGATTGGCTGAATTTCCACCACCTGGTGGCATGAGGACTTAGAGAAGAGAATTAGAGTAACATTTCCTACATCTGTAGGGCTGACATCTGAGGACTCAAGTTAACACTTCCTATAACACAATCTATCAGTTACTCCCTTATCAACTATTTTGGGTTTTAATTGCTTGTATATACATTTTTTAACCCTTCTTAGATTGATGATAATAAAGGGAGCAAAATGGGAGTGAATAATCCTATCTTCACCACCTTCTGTAAGCAGTGTCAATGGTCTTGCTTCTTTGAAGAGCTGTAAAGTCCCTTTGAGAGCCTCTACACTGAATTACCAATTTAGAGGAAATACAAGGGACAGAGGAACATGTTAAACACCACCACAGGGATGTAGTTAGCAGAATCCAGACTATGGGAATCTCTACAGGACAACCTGGTTTCTTAAAAAAAAATAATAATAAATTGCAAGGAACAAAAAAAGAGTGAGAATTGTCAACCAACCACAACACGTGGAACTTATTTGGGTCCTGATTCAAACAGACTGCAAAGAAGAAAGGCAAAAAAAAATCTAAACAGATTTATGACCTGGAGGTAACTAGAAATTTGAACACAAATTGGCTATTTATGAATTTAAGAAATTATTGTGAAATCTCTTTTTTTAGGAGTGGTAATGCCCTTATGGTTTAGAAATACATCCTGAAATATTTCCCAATCAAATGATATGATGATTATTATTTCCTTCCATATAATACAAATGGGGATGGCAGGTAGGTAGACAGGAGTGGGGGGTATTGATTAGGGGAGAAATAATCAGGGGTCAGCAAACTGTTTCTATAAAGAGTCAGGTAGTGGCTGTGGGCCAAGGTCTTTGTTGACAGTACCCAACTATCTTGTTGCAATGTGAAATCAACCACAGGCAAACTATAAAGAAATGAGATGACTGTGTTCCAATAAAACTTTATTTATAAAAACAAGTACTGGGGGCTTCCCTGGTGGCACAGTGGTTAAGAATCCACCTGCCATGCAGGGGACATGGGTTCGAGCCCTGGTCCGGGAAGATCCCACATGCTGTGGAGCAACTAAGCCCGTGCACCACAACTACTGAGCCTGCACTCTAGAGTCCGCAAACCACAACTACTGAGCCCACGTGCCACAACTACTGAAGCCCGTGTGCCTAGAGCCCGTGCTCCGCAACAAGAGAAGCCACTGCAATAAGAAGCCGGTGCGCGGCAACAGAGTAGCCCCTACTCGCCACAACTAGAGAAAGCCTGCGTGCAGCAACAAAGACCCAACACAACCAAAAATAAATAAATTTATATTAAAAAAAAAAAAGACTCTGAGGACTCAGATTAAAAAAAAAAAAAAAAAAGTAGTGGGCTGGACTTGGCCCTTAGGCCATAACTTGCCGACCCCTGGTCAAATGGGCATTATTGCAGCTGGATCATGGTTACATAGGAGTTCACCATACTATTCTGTCTACTTTTGCATATGTTTGATGTTTTCCTCAATAAAATGTTTACAACAAATGAATGTCTTTAGCATTATTTACAAGCCTCAGACCACTCTTCAGCCTTCTTGGTATTATTCTTTCAGGTGACTATTCCTCATACCTGACTTGGATGACATACCTTTCATTTCCCCTTTTGGATAAAGGCTTTTAAACTCCAAACTCACCTGAGATCCCCCTGAACAACTACATTAATTTTGGTTTGGCCTCAATATGGAATCTATCTGCCCAATGCCAGTGTGATTCCACGGGTACATCTGTTCTAGCGAAGGACTGTCCTTGTAAAACAACCTGACCATGCTTTCCAGGAGCTGGGACCATTAGCTGGGCCATCTCATTAATCAAAGGCTTATAGATCCTGGCATCCTGGGATCTGCTGGGGCCCATCGAGGGTCCTACTGGGCCCTGTCTTCAGATTCTGGAAGCTACTAGAAGAATGTTCTTCCGTCAGATTTACAGCTTCTGCTGCTCTAAGGCAGCCCCTGGTCTGTTGAGTGGAAACCCACAGTAAGCACAGGGAAATGCTGGATTGAGAGAGGCCCTCACCCTCCCCGCACGCCAGGCCCTTGAAACCACCTTCTGTAGTTTCAAGACTGGGACCAGGACTCAGAGCTGAAAGTCAAACTAGCTCAAAAAATGTTTGGAGACAGAAGTTTCTGTCCACCCTGTGAACACTGAGGTGATCCCCTGAGCTCAACCCTACCCTGAATTGTATGGCATATAAAATTATTTTGTTATTTTGAAATTCTTTTCAAACATGCAGAGAATAAGTATATTTTATTTATAAAATATCTGCCAATCATAGGTAATAAAGGTATTATTTTACCAAAAAAATTTTTTTTGGTTTGGCCCCTATTTTCTGCCATGTTGAGATTATCCATAACTATATTTTTATTTTTAAATTTAATTTAATTTTCACTTTTTGGTCCTCTCATTCCTCTTAAGCCATACCATTTGAAGTGGAATCAGAACACACCTAGCATTTCCCTAAGTAAGTGAAGAAATATAAAAACTCTGCTTTCTCTCAGTCTAAGGTGCTTATTTTAAAAATATTTACTGAGGTTACTCTGGGCCATACTTTGTGACAGTTTTTGTGGAAGCAAAGATGAACATGATTCAGTCCCAAACTTTGGGGAGCTCCCAGAGTCCTGTAGACCGCTACATTCTCATTCTAAACTCCAGGACACTGCCTTCTAAGCTTCCCATCTCTTTAATATCACCAGCTATTCTCATTATTGATAGAATTAAGCTTAGTGTATCAATTTTCTGTGCTTTTCTTTCTGCCTTCTAGAGAGAGAGAGTGACTCAGGACAAGCAAAGATGTGTGCAGCCCCAGGAAAGAGGGTCTTAGTGTGCCTGCAGCCTAACCCAAAGTTTCCAAGCTTTATCTGCACACCCCTACACTATTACTTATTAACCTTCTTTAAATTGACTCATTTTAAATCAATGTAGCCATTAATATTTGGAGATGCTAACATGGGCTTTCTCATTTTCCATACTGCCACCATTCACCTGGGTGGAATAACATTCTATACACACGGTCTTCAGTGTAGTCAGCTTGTGGAAGTGATTTTAAACCTCCCAGCGGGCAAATGGTCTTAAAAGCCACAGCTTTTGATTGGTGTGAGCTCTCTAAGGAAAAAGAAAGTTTTTGAGAATCAACAGCTAAGTCTATCAGGAAGCAGGGGTATAAAGAAAGTGGATTATAAGCAATGAGCCCAAAATATTCACAATTTCCTACTCCAAGGGAAATTAAATGAGATGGGAGGAGGAGAATCAGGGAAGAGGTAACTGGAGCTTGGATGCTTCATGGGTGGCAGAGAGGGGGTTCGGGCCAGTTCTAGCAGGTGCTGTAGAGCAGAGCTCCTTATATTTTAATTCGCGTGCAGATTCAGACTCAGTGGGTCTGGGGTGGGGCTGGAGATTCTGTGTGTCTGAAAGGCTCCCAGGAGATGCTGGTGTTGTTGATACACAGACTCTATGCTGATTAGCAAGGCTGTAGAATGTCTTAAGGATTCCCATGGATTCATGGCGGGGATCTGTTCTGAGACTGAGCTATGGGCCCCAAAGATCCAGAAGATGGGTGAGGAGGACAAAAATTAAACTTCAGGAGCCAGTGCTGGGGCACAGTGTCAAGACTCAGGAAGACTGTACTGTACCCAGTGAAGAAACAGGGTAGACCAGGCACCCAGCTCCTCCTTGAGGCCAGAATGAAAGTCACTCCAGAGAGAAGGGAAGGAGGGGAGGGCATAATTCTAAGGAGAATTCTGAATGGACCCTGAAATGACTGAATTTTAAATCGGGGATGATTGAATTGAGTCACACTTTCTGTTCCAGAGAAAGAAATAGGGAACAAGAGCTTACCTGAGTTCCGTTATAGAGAAATAAAATGACAATTCTTGCATATGGGAACACAGTATCTAAAATTCATACCTGTTAAAATTTTTACTTAACAACTTTATAATATATATTATAAATTATATATAATATATAATTTATATAATTTTCAATAATTTTTAAAAGCAAATTCTGTGTAAATTTTACATCACTACAGAACATAAGTCAGGATCACTTGAGGACCAAGAAATCATATTAATGTCTAATTGAAGGCCCTGAGTCTGACTTGAATTTTTTTTAATTTTTGAAATTAATTTAATTAATTTTTTTATATAGCAGGTTCTTATTAGTAAGCAATTTTATACACATCAGTGTATACATGTCAATCCCAATGGCCCAATTCATCACACCCCAACCCCTACAACCCCACCGCTTTCCCCGCTTGGTGTCCATATGTTTGTTCTCTACATCTGTGTCTCAATTTCTGCCCTGCAAACTGGTTCATCTGTACCATTTTTCTAGGTTCCACATATATGTGTTAATATATGACATTTCTTTTTCTCTTTCTGACTTACTTCACTCTGTATGACAGTCTCTAGATCCATCCACGTCTCAAAAAATGAGCCAATTTCGTTCCTTCTTATGACTGAGTAATATTCCATTGTATATATGTACCACAACTTCTTTATCCATTCGTCTGTCAGTGGGCATTTAGGTTGCTTCCATGACCTGCCTATTGTAAATAGTGCTGCAATGAACATTGGGGTGCATGTGTCTTTTTCAATTATGGTTTTCTCTGGGTATATGCCCAGTAGTGGGATTGCTGGATCATATGGTAATTCTATTTTTAGTTTTTTAAGGAACTTCCATACTGTTCTCCATAGTGGCTGTATCAATTTACATTCCCACCAACAGTGCAAGAGGGTTCTCTTTTCTCCACACCCTCTCCAGCATTTATTGTTTGTAGATATTCTGATGATGCCCATTCTAACTGGTGTGAGGTGATACCTCATTGTAGTTTTGATTTGCATTTCTCTAATAATTAGTGATGTTGAGCAGCTTTTCATGTGCTTCTTGGCCATCTGTATGTCTTCTTTGGAGAAATGTCTATTTAGGTCTTCTGCCCATTTTTGGATTGGGTTGTTTCTTTTTTTAATATTGAGCTGCATGAGCTGTTTATATATTTTGGAGATTAACCCCTTGTCCGTTGATTCATTTGCAAATATTTTCTCCCATTCTGAGGGTTGTCTTTTCGTCTTGTTAATGGTTTCCTTTGCTGTGCAAAAGCTTTCAAGTTTCATTAGGTCCCATTTGTTTATTTTTGTTTTTATTTCCATTACTCTAGGAGGTGGATCAAAAAAGATCTTGCTGTGATTGATGGCATAGAATGTTCTGCGTATGTTTTCCTCTAAGAGTTTTATAGTGTCCGATCTTACATTTAGGTCTCGAATCCATTTTGAGTTTATTTTTGTGTATGGTGTTAGGGAGTGTTCTAATTTCATTCTTTTACATGTAGCTGTCCAGTTTTCCTGGCACCACTTACTGAAGACACTGTCTTTTCTCCATTGTATATCCTTGCCTCCTTTGTCATAGATTAGTTGACCATAGGTGCGTGGGTTTATCCCTGGGCTTTCTATCTTGTTCCATTGATCTATGTCTCTGTTTTGGGGCCAGTACCATATTGTCTTGATTACTGTAGCTTTGTATTATACTCTGAAGTCAGGGAGTCTGATTCCTCCAGCTCCGTTTTTTTCCCTCAAGACTGCTTTGGCTATTCGGGGTCTTTTGTGTCTCCATACAAATTTTAAGACTATTTGTTCTAGTTCAGTAAAAAATGCCATTGGTAATTTGATAGGGATTGCATTGAATCTGTAGATTGCTTTGGGTAGTATAGTCATTTTCAAAATATTGATTCTTCCAATCCAAGAACATGGTATATATCTCCATCTGTTGGTATCATCTTTAATTTCTTTCATCAATGTCTTATACTTTTCTACATACAGGTCTTTTGTCTCCCTAGGTAGGTTTATCCCTAGGTATTTTATACGTTTTGTTGTAATGGTAAATGGGAGTGTTTCCTTAATTTCTCTTTCAGATTTTTCATCATTAGTGTATAGGAGTGCAAGAGATTTCTGTGCATTAATTTTGTATCCTGCAACTTTACCAAATTCATTGATTAGCTCCAGTAGTTTTCTGGTGGCATCTTTAGGATTCTCTATGTATAGTATCATGTCATCTGCAAACAGTGACAGTTTTACTGGTTCTTTTCCAATTTGTATTCCTTTTATTTCTTTTTCTTCTCTGATTGCCATGGCTAGGACCTCCAAAATTAAGTTGAATAATAGTGGTGAGAGTGGACAACCTTGTCTTGTTCCTGATCTTAGAGGAAATGCTTTCAGTTTTTCATGATTGAGAATGATGTTTGCTGTGGGTTTGTCATATATGGCCTTTATTATGTTGAGGTAGGTTCCCTCTATGCCCACTTTCTGGAGAGTTTTTATCATAAATCGGTGTTGAATTTTGTCAAAAGCTTTTTCTGCATCTATTGAGATGATCATATGGTTTTTATCCTTCAATTTGTTAATCTGGTGTATCACATTGATTGATTTGCGTATATTGAAGAAATCTTGCATCCCTGGGATAAATCCCACTTGATCGTGGTGTATGGTCCTTTTAATGTGTTGTTGGATTCTGTTTGCTAGTATTTTGTTGAGGATTTTTGCATCCATATTCATCAGCGATATTGGTCTGTAATTTTCTTTTTTTGTAGTATCTTTGTCTGGTTTTGGTATCAGGGTGACGGTGGCCTCGTAGAATGAGTTTGGGAGTATTCCTTCCTCTGCAATTTTTTGGAAGAGTTTGAGAAGGATGGGTGTTAGCTCTTCTCTAAATGTTTGATAGAATTCACCTGTGAAGCCATCTGGTCCTGGACTTTTGTTTGTTGGAAGATTTTTAATCACAGTTTCAATTTCATTACTTGTGATTGGTCTGTTCATATTTTCTGTTTCTTCCTGGTTCAGTCTTGGAAGGTTATACCTTTCTAAGAATTTGTCCATTTCTTCCAGGTTGTCCATTTTATTGGCATACAGTTGCTTGTAGTAGTCTCTTAGGATGCTTTGTATTTCTGCAGTGTCTGTTGTAAATTCTCCTTTTTCATTTCTAATTTTATTGATTTGAGTCCTCTCCCTCTTTTTCTTGATGAGTCTGGCTAATGGCTTATCAATTTTGTTTATCTTCTCAAAGAACGAGCTTTCAGTTTTATTGATCTTTGCTATTGTTTTCTTTGTTTCTATTTCATTTATTTCCACTCTGATCTTTATGATTTCTTTCCTTTTTCTAACTTTGGGTTTTGTTTGTTCTTCTTTCTCTAGTTTCTTTAGGTGTAAGGTTAGATTGTTCACTTGAGATTTTTCTTGTTGCTTTAGGTAGGCTTGTATAGCTATAAACTTCCCTCTTAGAACTGCTTTTGCTGCATCCCATAGGTTTTGGATCGTCATGTTTTCATTGTCACTTGTCTCTAGGTATTTTTTGATTTCCTCTTTGATTTCTTCAGTGACCTCTTGGTTATTTAGTAACGTATTGTTTAGGCTCCATGTGTTTGTGTTTTTTACGTTTTTTTCCCTGTAATTCACTTCTAATCTCATAGCATTGTGGTCAGAAAAGATGCTTGATATGATTTCAATTTCCTTAAACTTATTGAGGCTTGATTTGTGACCCAAGATGTGATCTATCCTGGAGAATGTTCCGTGCGCACTTGAGAAGAACGTGTAATCTGCTGTTTTTGGATGGAATGTCCTGTAAATATCAATTAAATCTATCTGGTCTATTGTGTCATTTAAAGCTTCTGTTTCCTTATTTATTTTCGTTTTGGATGATCTGTCCATTGGTGTAAGTGAGGTGTTAAAGTCCCCCACTATTATTGTGTTACTGTCAATTTCCTCTTTTATAGCTGTTAGCAGTTGCCTTATGTATTGAGGTGTTCCTATGTTGGGTGCATATATATTTATAATTGTTATATCTTCTTCTTGGATTGATCCCTTGATCATTATGTAGTGTCCTTCCTTGTCTCTTGTAACATTCTTTATTTTAAAGTCTATTTTATCTGATATGAGTATAGCTACTCCAGCTTTCTTTTGATTTCCATTTGCATGGAATATCGTTTTCCATCCCCTCACTTTCAGTCTGTATGTGTCCCTAGGTCTAAAGTGGGTCTCTTGTAGACAGCATATATATGGGTCTTGTTTTTGTATCCATTCAGCAAGCCTTTGTCTTTTGGTTGGAGCATTTAATCCATTCACGTTTAAGGTAATTATCGATATGTATGTTCCTATGACCATTTTCTTAATTGTTTTGGGTTTGTTTTTGTAGGTCCTTTTCTTCTCTTGTGTTTCCTACTTAGAGAAGTTCCTTTAGCATTTGTTGTAGAGCTGGTTTGGTGGTGCTGAATTATCTTAGCTTTTGCTTGTCTGTAAAGGTTTTAATTTCTCTTTTGAATCTAAATGAGATCCTTGCTGGGTAGAGTAATCTTGGTTGTAGGTTCTTCCCTTTCATTGCTTTAAGTATCTCATGCCACTCCCTTCTGGCTTGTAGAGTTTCTGCTGAGAAATCAGCTCTTAACCTTATGGGAGTTCCCTTGTATGTTATTTGTCATTTTTCCCTTGCTGCTTTCAATAATTTTTCTTTGTTTTTAATTTTTGCCAATTTGATTACTATGTGTCTCGGCATGTTTCTCCTTGGGTTTATCCTGTATGGGACTCGCTGCGCTTCCTGGACTTGGGTGGCTATTTCCTTTCCCATGTTAGGGAAGTTTTCGACTATAATCTCTTCAAATATTTTCTCGGGTCCTTTCTGTCTCTCTTCTCCTTCTGGGACCCCTATAATGTGAATGTTGTTGCATTTAACGTTGTCCCAGAGGTCTCTTAGGCTGTCTTCATTTCTTTTCATTCTTTTTTCTTTATCTGTTCCGCAGCAGTGAATTCCACCATTCTGTCTTCCAGGTCACTTATCCGTTCTTCTGCCTCTGTTATTCTGCTATTGATTCCTTCTAGTGTAGTTTTCATTTCAGTTATTGTATTGTTCATCTCTGTTTGTTTGTTCTTCATTTATTCTAGGTCTTTGTTAAACATTTCTTGCATCTTCTTGATCTTTGCCTCCATTGTTTTTCCGATGTCATGGATCATCTTCACTATCATTTTTCTGAATTCTTTTTCTGGAAGGTTGCCTATCTCCAATTCATTTAGTTGTTTTTCTGGGGGTTTTATCTTGTTCCTTCATCTGGTATATAGCCCTCTGCCTTTTCATCTTGTCTATCTTTCTGTGGATGTGGTTTTTGTTCCACAGGCTGCAGGATTATACTTTCTGTTGCTTCTGCTGTCTGCCCTCTGGTGGTTGAGGCTATCTAAGAGGCTTGATGGGAGGCTTTGGTGGTGGGTAGAGCTGACTGTTGCTGTGGTGGTCAGAGCTCCCCACCTTCAGTCTTAAGAAATTTGTTGAAACCTCTGGTCAACTGATGCCCTCTATTTATTTTTGTGGGTTTATAACTTTATCCTTTACAGTAGTTTTTAGGGGTTTGGAGAAAGAGGAGCTAAACACATGTGCTTAATCCACCATATAGAATTACAAGTCTGAAAGTGTTGTTTAGAAATCTTACCATTTCCAGTGCTTTTCTTCTTTCCTGCAGATGCAGGCTCCCATCTGGGATCATTTCTATCCAGCCCTGGGAACTTCCTAAGTATTTCCTGCACTGCAGGTCTAGTGCCAACAAATTTCCTTAGCTTTTGTTTTTCTGAAAATATCTATATTTATCCATCATTCTTCTATTTTTAAAATTTTACTTTGAATTAATTTTAAGCTTACAGAAAATTGCAAGAATAGTACAAAGAACTCCCAAGTACTCTTCTTAACTGGTAACATTTAATTTTTAACCTTTTGCCACATTTGCTTAGTTATTCTATCTTTCTAATCTCCCTCTATTCCTTTGTCTCTGTATATGTATATATATTATACATAACTTTTGATATTATACGTAATTTTGTATAATATAAGTTTTTAACAATTTGAAAGTAAGCTCTAGATATAATGACCCAGGTTCAGGGAATTAACACTGAAACAATACTACCCTCTAATCCACAGATCCTGCTCAAGTTTCACTGATTGTCCTGACAATGTTCTTTACAAGTCTACAATCCAATCCAGGATTACATATTGCATTTAGTTATCATGTCCCTTTAATTTGCTTCAATCTGGAAGATGGCCTCTGTCTTTGTCTTTCGTGCCCTTGACATTTTTATTTATTTATTTATTTACTTACTTACTTACCTATTTATTTATTTTTGTCTGCATTGAGTCTGAATTGCTGCCCACGGGCCTTCTCTAGTTGTGGTGAGTGGGGGCTATTCTTCCTTGCGGTGCACAGGCTTCTCATTGTGGTGGCATCTCTTGCTGCGGAGCACCGGCTCTAGGTGCGCTGGCTTCAGTAGTTGTGGCTTGCGGGCTCTAGAGCGCAGGCTCAGTAGTTGTGGCACATGGGCTTAGTTGCTCCGTGGCATGTGGGATCTTCCCGGACCAGGGCTCAAACCCCTGTCCCCTGCATTGGCAGGAGGATTCTTTTTTTTTTTTAACTTTTGCTTTTTTTTTAAAAAATTTATTTATTTATTTATTTATGCCTGTGTTGGGTCTTCGTTTCTGTGCAAGGGCCTTCTCCAGTTGTGGCAAGCAGGGGCCACTCTTCATCACAGTGCACAGGCCTCTCACTGTCGCAGCCTCTCTTGTTGTGGAGCACAGGCTCCAGACGCGCAGGCTCAGCAATTGTGGCTCACAGGCCTAGCCGCTCTGCGGCATGTGGGATCCTCCCAGACCAGGGCTCGAACCCGTGTCCCCTGCATTGGCAGGCAGACTCTCAACCACTGCGCCACCAGGGAAGCCCATTGGCAGGCGGATTCTTAACCACTGAGCCACCAGGGATGCCCGTTCTTGACATTTTTTTTTTTTGAAAAGTACATGCCTCAGTTTGAAAAGTACTCACTCAGTTTGAGTTTGTTTGGTATATTCTCATTTTTCAGGAGAGGTTTTTTGTTTGTTCGTTTGGCAGGAATATCACAGAAGTGATGCTATGTCCTTCTCAGTGCATCCTTTCAGGAGGGGCACAATGTCAGCTGTCCTCATTTCTTGTAATGTTAACTCTTACTACTTGGTTAAGGTGGTGTATGTCCATAAATAGTCAAACAAAGTTGAAAAAAAAGGACAAAGTTGGAGGACACACACTTCCCAATTACAAAAATATGTGGTACTTGCATAAAGACAGACATATAGACCAATGCAATAGACTAGAGCACCACTCCCCCCGAAAACCCCTCACATATACAGTGAAATGACTTTCCATAAGGGTGCCAAGACCATTCAATTTTGAAAGGACAGTCTTTTCAACAAATGGTGTTGGGAAACATGCAAAAAAAAAAAAAATGAATTTGGACCCTTTCCTTATCTTACACAAAAATTAACTCAAATTGAATCAAAGACCTAAAGGTAAGAGCTAAAACTATAAAACTCAGAAGAAAATACAAGAGAAACCTCATGACATTGGATTTTGCAATGATTTCTTCGATATGACATCAAAAGCACAAGCAACAAAAGAAAAATTAGATAAGGCAGACTATATCAAAATTTAAAATTTTGGGCATCAAAAGACTCAATCAACAGAGTATAAGGCAACCTACAGAATAATAGAAAATATTTGCAAATCCTATGTCTGATAAGCTGTTAGTATTCAGAATACATAAAGAACTCCTACAATTCAACAACAACAAAAACAAACAAACAAATTCAAAAATGGGCACAGAACTTGAATAGACATTTCTCCAAGAAGATGTCCAAATGGCCAATTAGATGCTCAACATCACTAATCATTTGGGAAATTCAAGTCAAAACCACAATGAGATACCATTTCATACCCATCATGATGGATATTATTATTTTTTAAATAGAAAATAACCAGTGTTGGGAAGGATGTGGAAAAATTGGAACTCTTATGTCCTGTTGGTAAGAATATAAAATGTTGTAGTCACTATGGAAAACGGTATGGTATTTCCTCAAAAAAAAAATTAAACATAGAATTACCATATGATGCCGCCAAAGTTTGGGGAATAGACTCTTGGATTCACATGACACACCTAAAGAAAGCACCAAATCTTGACTGGACCTGCACATATCTGGTGAGCTGAAAGTAAAGATTTCCCAGAATTGAAGCAGATGACACCTGATGAGACAGCTTTCCCAAGATTTCTGACAAGGCCTCTTGGAAGCTTGCCACCAAACCTTTGATAATGACATAACACTTCAGATCTCCAGCGTCTATGATCTATTAACAGGACTTTAGATAAAAAGTGCCTGAGAGTCCTCCCTCCCACCTCTTCTTGCTACTCAAATGTGATCTCAATAGGTTTCCAGTCTGTGTACTTTCCCTCTGATGTGAGACACTACACCCAGGAAAGATCCTTCCTGGCACTGAGGGACAAAAAGCCACTGAAACGGAAAACCTGACTCCTGATCAGTGATGCTTTCAAAGAAAGATCTTGATTAAAAGGGGGAAATGTAAAAAATTAATAAACAGAAACCTCAATTAAATAGAGCCAGGAGGGCTGAAGGGGAAGTTCTCACACCCTGTGATAATAGCAGAGCCCAACAGGAAGAAGAAAGACTCCTCTTCCTTCCTGACAATAACTCAGCTAATGAAAAGCTATAGGGTCTTTGTTTACTATAGCCCTTCCAACCTCCTTTTCCCCTCTATAAAGGAGTTCTCCTTCCCTTACTGTGCGGGGACTTGCACATGGCTAGCCATGATTGCAGACCCTAAATTGTAATTCTCTGCTGATGCTGAAAACCACCCCCTTTCTTTTTGCTGGAGAAATAACTGGCAGTCTATTTGCTTTAGGTCAAAAGATTAATAGTTGTTTATGGCAGAAGAGGAGGTCTGATACTAGTTACTTCATCATGTCCAGTGCCAGAAGTCCACAAATATTTCTTAGGTTCTTATAGCTCAATCTTATATTTATACAGTAAAAAATTAAAGGTAAGCAAACCTATACCGTGTGATTTCCAGTTTAGTTCTGTACAGGACAGGAAACATGTGCGATCCCTGTCTGCATGCTTCCTGTAACTTTAGTAATCTCAACTTGCACTCAGGATACAGAAAGGATGATTTGTAAATTCATAAAAACAGAGCTAAAACTTCAAGAATCTACCTAAGTCATACCCAAGTACCATTCAGTTTTTTATTTTAAGCCACTTAGATTTCAGGGTTTGTTATAATAGTATGGCCTGGCCTAGCTTGACCAATGTTCCTATCAAAGAATATCATAAAACTATTTTTGACAAGTAAAAAGGAAGCTATACAGAATCCATATTGTTATCACCCATGAACAACAGTATCATGAGCATATGTATTAGTATTTAGATGAAAACTTATACCCATGCACACACACATATACAAGAACAATTAACTTGCCATGCCATAAAGTACATCTCAGAGATCATTCAAAAAATAACTTCCACATTAAAAAAAAAAGACTTTCTCACTTCATTGGTTGAGAGTTCAAGTGGCTAATCAATTCTTACATGACCAAAAATACAAAAGTATAATCTAAGCATTGTATTATCAAAATATATTGTATCAATGTCAGTATCTTTAGGCCAAGTATTAGAGTCTAAAACCAAAGCCAAGCATCACATTTTAGAAAAATCGAATACTTCTAGAGAGATTATTCTACCTATCTGCCACAGAGGGATGAGATCTGCATTTACTTCTTAATCATCTATTCCATTTCTAGGAAATAAGCAACGTTATTATTAATATCAAATGAGAAGACTAATTTGCTTCATATGAGGCTTGGACTTTAATTCTCCCTTGACACTGAGACTAGGTGTCATAATGATAGTTGGATAGGCTCAAAAGGGAATTAATGCTGGAAGTCATCATGGTTTCATGATATAAGCTGTTAGCAGTGTAACCATGGATAAACTAACCTCTTTGTGCTCCAGTTGTCTCATCGGTAAAATAATAACTTTTATTGATGGTTCTGGTTCTTGTAAGGAATGTAGAACAAGCTGGTAATTAATAACCATTTAATAAATGTTAGCGAACATCATCATGATCACTATCATCATCACTATAGCAAGGAAATTCAGATATTATTAGTGCTGACCACAACTTCATCATTCACTTTGTACAAGAACGTGAATAAGAATGTAAGCAATAGGTTTTATCATTTTGGCCCTTTCTTTTTACCTCCTTTAGTAAAGTAGGAGTATGGCTATACGTGGCATACTGAGAATTGTGGTAGATGTTTTAAAAGTAGAAGTCGGGACTTCCCTGGTGGTGCAGTGGTTAAGAATCTGCCTGCTAGGACAGGAATAAAGACCAGACATAGAGAATGGACTTGAGGACACAGGGAGGGGGAAAGGTAAGCTGGGACGAAGTGAGAGAGTGGCATGGACATATATACACTACCAAACGTAAAATAGATAGCTAGTGGGAAGCAGCCGCATAGCACAGGGAGATCAGCTCAGTGCTTTGTGACCACCTAGAGGGATGGGATAGGGAGGGTGGGAGGGAGACGCAAGAGGGAGGAGATATGGGGATATATGTCTATGAATAGCTGATTCACTTTGTTTTAAAGCAGAAACTAACACACCATTGTAAAGCAATTATACTCCAATAAAGATGTTAAAAAAAAAAAAAAAAGAATCTGCCTGCTAATGCAGGGGACACGGATTCGATCCCTGGTCCAGGATGATCCCACATGCCATGGAGCAACTAAGCCTGTGCGCCACAACTACTGAGCCTGCTCTCTAGAGCCCTCGAGCCACAGCTACTGAGCCCATGCACCACAGCTACTGAAGTCCGCACGCTCTAGGGCCCGCATGCTGCAACTACTGAGCCCGCATGCAGCAACTACTGAAGCCCATGTGCCTAGAGCCCGTGTTCCACAACAAGAGAAGCCACTGCAATGAGAAGCCCACACACTGCAATGAAGAACCAACGCAGCCAATAAATAAATAGATAGATAAATAAATAAAAAAGTAGAAGTCAAGGAATACATTTCTGAACCAGGTTTCTCTATATTTCAAAAGAAGCTTTCAGTTAAATATTAGAAAAAATCAGAACATGCCATCTTGGAAGAGAAAGTTTTAAATTGTGAGGAAAACAGCCTTAAGCAAGCCACATACATTTTTAAACTGTTTTTTTTTTTCCCTCATACATTTTTAAACTTGTTTTGGAACCACCTTGTGGTTCCTTCGTGTTTGCACACACACACATTAGACGGAACACAGGGGCTATGTTAACACAAACACTGCCATCAGAGCTCAAGGTAAATGTATTATAAATTAACTTTTCATTATTTAATCTTGGATCCCCAGGTTCTTGGAAGTATGGTGGAATCACATTCATCAAAATGTCTCAAGGGACACATAAAGCTTTCAAATACGTGAGGATTTGGATAAGGTAACTTGGCAAACAGAGCTTGAACTTGGCAGTGTAGGTTGCTACATCTACAGCACAGATTCACAAAGTATCCTTTCCATCTCCCTTGGTTGATGACCAACTAACGTGGCCAAGTCAGCTCACTAAACAAGGGTGTTATATTCCAGGCACACTGATTCAGAGTTTCAAGAGTCGCTTGTTTTCCCTCTTTATCAGTTAGCTAGAGTTGGAGAAATCCAAAAATTGAAAATTTTTATTTATTTATTTTTAAGGTCACATTGTCTTTTACCAAGAATCAAAAATTTAACTATAACCTCAGGAGATACAAAGTGTGGTGCTTATAAAACCATCCAACTATTTCTTCAAAGGTTTTAAACCTACTAAAAGCCTGGACCCTACATGCTGCTCAAAAAAACACTGAATGGATTTGTACCGGCACTGTCACAAGATGGCATGCAGATAAAGTGACCCTAATTAGACTCAATCAAAAATATATGGCACCTTCTGGATCTGTTAAAAGCATAGTAGGCATATTAACACAAGTATTTTAAACTTTATTCAATTCCAACTAAAATATGACGGATATACCATAGCACTAACCAAGATTTTTCGAGAAGATGGTCACCAAAAAACCTTCTTCAAGCATTAAGCTGCAAATCAGAGCTTGGTTGCCTATACAGGATTCTCAGACAGGCCAAAGACCTATGGAACTGGAATTTGTCCCTTAAATTGGTCATTCTTAATGCATTCATAAGAGATTTACAAAGCCCATGGAATTGTCCATTTTATAAAGCTGGAATGCTGTTGGCTTAAGCATTACTTGGGACTTAAAAAAAAATCATAAAATAACCTGTTTTTACTTTATTGTTTTTTCTTGAAAAAATCTAAGTAGGAAAAAGTAGATCTCATATTTCTGTTGCACTGAAAGGTTTGAGCTTCACGATTAATAGTATTGGCAGCAGATAGTGTAAACAGTCCTCCTTAAATGCATTTTGATTAAATGCATTTAGAGTTCCACTTAAGATGCATTTTGCCATGTTCAGTATGGTGCTAGACATGGGGTGGAAAAACAGCAGATATTTTTCCAAGCAGGAAGCATGAGATTGCTAAAATCCTCAGCCTCTACCACAACATTAATTAGTGTGTTTCACCAACTAAGGCTGTAAGATTTGTAAATGAAATTCTAGAAGGGGCATCAAGCTAAAACAGGATATGGAAGCCAAATGGAAAACATGAACCAATAAAAGAAAAAAGCTAAACTAGCTAGAAGTCTAAGTTTAGTCTTTGAAGTCAGTTCAAGTCCTGCATGCTTTAATTCTGATGTAATCTTAAAATGGTGGGTACAAACAAGAACTCAGAAACAGCTTTTGGAACTTTTGGACCAACTGCACATGAATCAGTTTGTTGATGGCTATAATGATTACACGGTGGTCTTTGCTGAATTACATCTGAATTAAAACCGTCATTCTCCTTAGGCTGAAATATAATAATGAATATTATCAACAAGAACAGCCATCCTGCAAACAGTACACCCCCCATTGCTTATAAAAATTTTTACATAGTATATTACATTTTGTTGATATATCACATTATTTGTCTTAACAACAGTAATGCATAAGCTCTTACACGCTAGCACATTCTTCCTGTATGACAGTGTGTTTGTGCCTTGTTTGTCCTGTCGTTTGTCTCATTTCACGTTCTAGTTAATGACATGATTGCTTTTCTGCGTGCAAGAATATTTTTCTGAGAAGAGAGAATTCTCTGGATTTAAAAAAACTATATTTCTGGCAAGATGGGAACTTCAAGCACATATGGCATAAAAAGACCATGTCCATAATAGTCTTAGTGGACAAAAAAATTCTTCAAGTAGAAGCAAAATTGGATTAAGTGCATTTTTCTTGTCTGCTAACAGCCTTAAAAATAAATAGTACACACAAAAAAAGGAAAATGATTTTTTTTTAACAATCCACTTAAAATCCTCAGATGGAGTAAGTGTTATCAATATGTTGTAAAGTGTTTTTCATATGAGCCAAATTAATTATTCTTTGAAAGAAATGAAAGTTATTTTCTTTTGATGATAAGTGGAAATGTTTACTACGTAAACATTACTTTAACTTAAAAAGAAGGGTCTTTTGATAAAAACTCCTTTATATACATAATTTCAGTACATTTTTAAAAAACATCTTTATTGGAGTATAGCTGCTTTACAATGGTGTGTTTTATAACAAAGTGAATCAGCTATACATATACGTGTATATACATATATCCTGATATCTCCTCCCTCTCCTCCCTCTTGCGTCTCCCTCCCACACTCCCTATCCCACCCCTCTAGGTGGTCACAAAGCACCGAGCTGATCTCCCTGTGCTACACGGCTGCTTCCCACTAGCTATCTATTTTCCATTTGGTAGTGTATATATGTCCATGCCACTCTCTCACTTCGTTCCAGCTTATCCTTCCCCCTCCCCGTGTCCTCAAGTCCATTCTCTACATCTGCATCATTATTACTGTCCTGCCACTAGGTTCTTCATAACCTTTTTTTTTTTTTTTAGATTTCATATATATGAGTTAGCATAGGGTATTTGTTTTTCTCTTTCTGACTTACTTCACTCTGTATGACAGACTCTAGGTCCATCCACCTCACTACAAATGACTCAATTTCGTTTCTTATTATGGCTGAGTAATATTCCATTGTATATATGTGCCACATCTTCTTTATCCATTTATTTGTCGATGGACACTTAGATGGCTTCCATGTCCTGGTTATTCTATATAGAGCTGCAATGAGCATTGTGGTACATGACTCTTTTTGAATTATGGTTTTCTCAGGGTATATGCCCAGTAGTGGGATTGCTGGGAATATGGTAGTTCTATTTTTAGTTTTGTAAGGAACTTCCATATTATTCTGCATAGTGGCTGTATCAATTTACATTCCCACCAACAGTGCAAGAGGGTTCCCTTTTCTCCACACCCTCTCCAGCATTTATTGTTTGTAGAATTTTGATGATGGCCATTCTGACTGGTGTGAGGTGATACCTCATCGTAGTTTTGATTTGCATTTCTCTAATGATTAATGATGTTGAGCATTCTTTCACGTGTTTGTTGGCAATCTGTATATCTTCTTTGGAGAAATGCCTGTTTAGGTCTTCTGCCCATTTTTGCATTGGGTTGTTTGTTTTTTTCATACTGAGCTGCATGAGCTGCTTGTAAATTTTGGAGATTAATCCTTTGTCATTTGCTCCATTTGCACATATTTTCTCCCATTCTGAGGGTTGTCTTTTCATCTTGTTTATGGTTTCCTTTGCTGTGCAAAAGCTTTTAAGTTTCATTAGGTCCCATTTGTTTATTTTTGTTTTTATTTCCATTTCTCTAGGAGGTGGGTCAAAAAGGATCTTGCTGTGACTTATGTCATAGAGTGTTCTGCCTATGTTTTCCTCTAAGAGTTTGATAGTGTCTGTCCTTACATTTAGGTCTTTCATCCATTTTGAGTTTATTTTTGTGTATGGTGTTAGGGAGTGTTCTAAATTCATTCTTTTACATGTAGCTGTCCAGTTTTCCCAGCACCACTTATTGAAGAGGCTGTCTTTGCTCCATTGTATATTCTTGCCTCCTTTATCAAAAATAAGGTGACCATACGTGCGTGGGTTTATCTCTGGGCTTTCTGTCCTGTTCCATTGATCTATATTTCTGTTTTTGTGCCAGTACCATAGTGTCTTGATTACTGTAGCTTTGTACTATAGCCTGAAGTTAGGGAGCCTGATTCCTCCAGCTCCGTTTTTCTTTCTCAAGATTGCTTTGGCTATTTGGGGTCTATTGTGTTTCCATACAAATTGTGAAATTTTTTGTTCTAGTTCTGTGAAAAATGCCATTGGTAGTTTGATAGGGATTTCATGGAATCTGTAGATTGCTTTGGGTAGTGTAGTCATTTTCACAATGTTGATTCTTCCAATCCAAGAACATGGTATATCTCTCCATCTGTTTGTATCATACTTAATTTCTTTCATCAGTGTCTTATAGTTTTCTGCATACAGGTCTTTGGTCTCCTTAGGTAGGTTTATTCCTAGGTATTTTACTCTTTTTGTTGCAATGGTAAATGGGAGTGTTTCCTTAATTTCTCTTTCAGATTTTTCATCATTAGTGTATAGGAATGCAAGAGATTTCTGTGCATTAATTTTGTATCCTGCTACTTTACCAAATTCAGTGATTAGCTCTAGTAGCTTTCTGGTAGCATCTTTAGGATTCTCTATGTATAGTAACATGTCACCTGCAAACAGTGACAGATTGACTTCTTCTTTTCCAGGTTGGATTCCTTTTATTTCTTTTTCTTCTCTGATCACTGTGGCTAAAACTTCCAAAACTATGTTGAATAATAGCGGTGAGAAAGGTTTCAGTTTTTCACCACTGAGAACAATGTTGGCTGTGGGTTTGTCATATATGGCCTGTATTATTTTGAGGTAAGTTCCTTCTATGCCGACCTTCTGGAGGGTTTTTATCATAAATGGGTGTTGAATTTTGTTGAAAGCTTTTTCTACGTCTACTGAGATGATCATATGGTTTTTATCCTTCAGTTAGTTAATATGGTGTATCACATTGATTAATTTGCGTATATTGAAGAATCCTTGCATTCCTGGGATAAACTCCACTTGATCATGTTGTAGGATCTTTTTAATGTGCTGTTGGATTCTGTTTCTAGTATTTTGTTGAGGATTTTTGCATCTTTGTTCATCAGTGATATTGGCCTGTAGTTTTCTTTTTTGTGACATCTTTGTCTGGTTTTGGTATCAGGGTGATGGTGGCCTTGTAGAATGAGTTGGGGAGTGTTCCTCCCTCTGCTATATTTTGGAAGAGTTTGAGAAGGATAGGTGTTAGCTCTTCTCTGAATGTTTGATGGAATTCG
Source organism: Balaenoptera musculus (assembly GCF_009873245.2). NCBI lineage: Eukaryota > Metazoa > Chordata > Mammalia > Artiodactyla > Balaenopteridae > Balaenoptera > Balaenoptera musculus. Next base: position 36,892,695 of record NC_045801.1, on the reverse strand, counting down.
CCTGTGGAGCCATCTGGTCCTGGGCTTTTGTTTGTTGGAAGATCTTTCTTTTTTTAAAAAATTTTTTTTTAATTTTTATTTTTGGCTGTGTTGGGTATTCGTTTCTGTGCAAGTGCTTTCTCTAGTTGTGGCGAGTGGGGGCCACTCTTCATCGTGGTGTGCAGGCCTCTCACTGTCGTGGCCTCTCTTGTTGCGGAGCACAGGCTCCAGACGCGCAGGCTCAGTAGTTGTGGCTCACGGGCCCAGTTGCTCCACGGCATGTGGGATCTTCCCAGACCAGGGCTCGAACCTGTGTCCCCTGCATTGGCAGGCAGATTCTCAATCACTGCGCCACCAGGGAAGCCCCTGTTGGAAGATTTTTAATCAGAGTTTCAATTTCAGTGCTTGTGATTGGTCTGTTTATATTTTCTATTTCTGCCTGGTTCAATCTCGGAAGGTTGTGCTTTTCTAAGAATTTGTCCATTTCTTCCAGGTTGTCCATTTTATTGGCATAGAGTTGCTTGTAGTAATCTCTCATGATCTTTTGTATTTCTGCAGTGTCAGTGGTGACTTCTCCTTTTTCATTTCTAATTCTATTGATTTGAGTCTTCTTTTTTTTCTCGATGAGTCTAGCTAATGGTTTATCAATTTTGTTTATCCTCTCAAAGAACCAACTTTTAGCTTTATTGGTCTTTGCTATTGTTTCCTTAATATTTTTTCATTATTTCTGATCTGATCTTTATGAGTTCTTTCCTTCTGCTAACTTAGGGTTTTTTTGTTCTTCTTTCTCTAGTAGCTTTAGGGGTAAAGTTAGGTTGTTTATTTGAGATGTTTCTTATTTCTTGAGGTAGGATTGTGTTGCTATTAACTTCCCTCTTAGAATTGCTTTTGCTGCATCCCATAGATTTTGGTAGTCGTGTTTTCATTGTCATTTGTTTCTAGGTATTTTTTGATTTCCTCTTTGATTTCTTCAGTGATCTCTTGGTTATTAAGTAGTGTATTGTTTAGCCTCCATGTGTTTGTATTTTTTACAGATTTTTCCTGTAATTGAGCATTGCTTTCAGAAAATATACTTGATATGATTTCAATATTCTTAAATTTACCAAGGCTTGATTTGTGACCCAAGATATGATCTATCCTGGAGAATGTTCCATGAGCACTTGAGAAGAAAGTGTATTCTGTTATTTTTGGATGGAATACCCTGTACATATCAGTTAAGCCCATCTTGTTTAATGTGTCATTTAAAGCTTGTGTTTCCTTATTTATTTTCATTTTGGATGATCTGTCCATTGGTGAAAGTGGGGTGTTAAAATCCCCTACTATGATTGTGTTACTGTCGACTTCCCCTTTATGGCTGTTAGCATTTGCCTTATGTATTGAGGTGCTCCTATATTGGGTGTATAAATATTTACAATTGTTATATCTTCTTCTTGGATTGAGCCCTTGATCATTATGTAGTGTCCTTCTTTGTCTCTTGTAATAGTCTTTATTTTTAAGTCTATTTTTTCTGATATGAGAATTGCTACTCCAGCTTTCTTTTGATTTCCATTTGCATGGAATATCTTTTTCCATCCCCTCACTTTCAGTCTGTATGTGTCCCTAGGTCTGAAGTGGGTCTCTTGTAGACAGCATATATATGGGTCTTGTTTTTGTATCCATTCAGCCAGTCTATGTCTTTTGGTTGGAGCTTTTAATCCATTTACATTTAAGGTAATTATTGATATGTATGTTCCTATTACCATTTTCTTAATTGTTTTGGGTTTGTTATTGTAGGTCTTTTCCTTCTCTTGTGTTTCCTGCCTAGAGAAGTTCCTTTAGCATTTGTTGTAAAGCTGGTTTGATGGTGCTGAATTCTCTTAGCTTTTGCTTGTCTGTAAAGGTTTTGATTTCTCTGTCAAATGTGAATGAGATCCTTGCTGGGTAGAGTAATCTTGGTTGTAGGTTCTTCCCTTTCATCACTTTAAATATGTCCTGCCTCTCCCTTCTGGCTTGTAGAGGTTCTGCTGAAAGATCAGCTGTTAACCTTATGGGGATTCCCTTGTATGTTACTTGTTGTTTTTCCCTTGCTGCTTTTAATATTTTTTCTTTGTATTTAATTTTTGATAGTTTGATTAGTATGTGTCTTTGCTTGTTTCTCCTTGGATTTATCCTGTATGGGACTCTCTGCACTTCCTGGACTTGATTGACTATTTCCTTTCCCATATTAGGGAAGTTTTCTACTATAATCTCTTCAAATATTTTCTCAGTCTCTTTCTTTTTCTCTTCTCCTTCTGGGACCCCTGTAATTCGAATGTTGGTGCGTTTAATGTTGTCCCAGAGGTCTCTGAGACTCTCCTCAATTCTTTTCATTCTTTTTTCTTTATTCTGCTCTGCAGTAGTTATTTCCACTATTTTATCTTCCAGGTCACTTATCCATTCTTCTGCCTCAGCTATTCTGCTATTGATTCCTTCTAGAGAATTTTTAATTTCATTTAGTGTGGCGTTCATCATTGTTTGTTTGGTCTTAGTTCTTCTAGGTCCTTGTTAAACGTTTCTTGTATCTTCTCCATGCTATTTCCAAGATTTTGCATCATCTTTAGTGTCATTACTCTGAATTCTTTTTCAGGTAGACTGCCTATTTTCTCTTCATTTGTTCAGTCTGGTGGGTTTTTACCTCTCTCCTTCATCTGCTGTGTGTTTCTCTGTCTTCTCATTTTGCTTACTTACTGTGTTTGGGGTCTCCTTTTCACAGGCTGCAGGTTCATAGTTCCTGTTGTTTTTGGTGTCTGCCCCCAGTGGGTAAGGTTGGTTCAGTGGGTTGTGTAGGCTTCCTGGTGGAGGGGACTGGTGCCTGTGTTCTGGTGCATGAGACTGGATCTTGTCTTTCTGCTGGGCAGGACCACGTCTGGTTTTGTGTTTTGGGGTGTCTGTGACCTTATTATGATTTTAGGCAGCCTCTCTGCTAATGGGTGGGGTTGTGTTCCTGTCTTGCTAGTTGTTTGGCATAGTTGTTTGGCATAGGGTGTCTAGCACTGTAGCTTGCTGCTCGTTGAGTGGAGCTGGGTCTTAGCGTTGAGATGGAGATCTCTGGGAGAGCTTTTGCCATTTGATAGTACGTGGAGCCGGGAGGTCTCTGGTGGACCAATGTCCTGAACTCAGCTCTCCCACCTCAGAGTCACTGGCCTGACACCTGGCCAGAGCACGAAGACCCTGTCAGCCACACAGCTTTGGGGAAGTCTGAGGTCGTCCGCCAGCATTCAGTAGGTGTTCTGTAGGGGTTGTTCCACATGTAGATGTATTTCTGATGTATTTGTGGGGAGGAAGGTGATTGCCACGTCTTACTCCTCTGCCATCTTGAAGGTCTCCTTCTCTGAGATTTCTTTAGAGCTAAGGTCTGTAGGTCAGAAATACAGCATGGCCTGGCTAGGTTCTCTCCTCAGAGTATCACAAGGCACAATTCTGGAGGCTGGGAAGTCCAAAATCAAGACAGATTCAGTGTCTGGTAAGAACTCACTTCTTGCTTTGTCCTCATGTAGTGGAAGGAGCCAATTTCAGTACTCTTATGATGGAAACTGTATAGGTGGGTTTATATTTATTTATAGAATCTATATGTGAATAATTAATAATGGCTCCCAACTAAGCATGTTCAGTATTTTGACCATACACATTTAATTATTTTTAATTGAACTATAGTAGATTTACAATGTTGTGTTAATTTCTGTTATACAGCAAAGTGATTCAATTATACATATATATCCTTTTTAAAATATTCTTTTCCATTATGGTTCATCATAGGATACTGAATATAGTTCTCTGTGCTATATAGTAGGATCTTGTTATTTATTCATTCTATATATATTAGCTTATATCTGCTAACCCCAAACTCCTGCTCCATCCCTCCTCCACCCCCTTCCCCTTGGCAACCACAAATCTGTTCTCTATGTCTGCGAGTCTGTTTTTGTTTTGTAGATAGCTTCGTTTGCATCATATTTTAGATTCCACATATAACTGATATCATATGGTATTTATCTTTCTCTTTCTGACTTACTTCACTTAGTATGGTCATCTCTAGTTCCATCCATGTTGCTGCAAATGGCACTATTGGGTTCTTTTTATGCTGAGTAGTATTCCATTGCATATATATACCATAGCTTCTTTATCCATTCATCTGTTGATGGGCATTTAGGTTGTTTCCATGTCTTGGCTATTGTGAATAGTGCTGCTATGCACATAGGATGCATGTATCTTTTTGAATTTTAGTTTTGTTTGGATTTTTGTCCAGGAGTGGGATTGCTGGATCATATGGTAATTCTATTTTTATTTTTTTGAGGAACCTCCATACTGTTTTCCATAATGGCTGCACCAATTTACATTCCCACAAACAGTGTAGGCGGATTCCCTTTTCTCCACATCCTCTCCAGCACTTCTTATCTGTAGACTTTTTAATCATGGCCATTCAGACCAGTGTGAGGTGGTACTTCATTATAGATTTTTTGTTTGTTCTTCTAAAATTTTTATTGGAGTATAGTTGCTTTACAATGTTGTGTTAGTTTCTACTGTATACAGCAAAGTGAATCAGCTATACATATACATATATCCCCTGTTTTTTGGATTTCCTTCCCATTTAGGTCACCACAGAGCATTGAGTAGAATTCCCTGTGCTATACAGTAGGTTCTCATTCATTATCTACTTTATACATAGTATCAGTAGTGTATATATGTCAATCCCAATCTCCCAATTCATCCCACCACCCCCCTTCCCCCTTGGTATCCATATGTTTGTTCTCTACGTCTGTGTCTCTATTTCTGCTTTGCAAATAAGATCGTCTATACCAATTTTTTCAGACTCCACATATACGTGTTAATATATGATATTTGTTTTTCTGACTTACTTCACTCTGTATGACAGACTCTAGGTCCATCCACATCTCTACAAATGACCCAATTTCGTTCCTTTTTATGGCTGAGTAATATTCTATTGTACATATGTACCACATCTTCTTTATCCATTCCTCTGTTGATGTACATCATAAAATCTACAAACAATAAATGTTGGAGACAGTGTGGAGAAAAGGCAACCCTCCTACACTGCTGGTGGGAATGTAAATTGATACAGCCACTATGGAGAACTATGGAGGTTCCTTAAAAAACTAAATATAGAACTACCATGTGACCCAGCAATCTCACTACTGGGCATATACCCAGAGAAAACCATAATTCAAAAAGACACATGCACCCTAATGTTAATTGCAGCACTATTTACAATAGCTAAGACATGGAAGCAACCTCATTGTAGTTTTGATTTGCATTTCTCTAATAATTAGCAATGTTGAGCATCTTTTCATGTGACTATTGGCTATCTGTATTTCTTCTTTGGACAAATGTCTATTTAGGTCTTCTGCCCATTTTTTTGATTGGGTTGTTTGTTTTGTTGTTGTTGAGTTGTAGGAGCTGTTTGTATATTTTGGAAATTAAGCCCTTGTTGTTTGCATCATTTGCAAATATTTTCTCCCATTCCATAGGTTGTCTTTTTGTTTTGTGTATGGTTTCCTTTGCCATACAAAAGCTTGTCAGTTTGATTAGGTCCCATTTTTTTATTTTTGTTTTTATTTCTATTGCCTTGGGAGAGTGACCTAAGAAAACATTGGTACAATTTATATCAGAGAATGTTTTGCCTATGATCTCTTCTAGGGAGCTTTACGGTGTCATGTTTTATGTTTAAGTCTTTAAACCATTTTGAGTTAATTTTTGTATATGGTGTGAGGGTGTGTTCTAACTTCACTGGTTTACATGCGAATGTCCAACTTTCCCAACACCACTTGCTGAAGAGACTGTCTTCTTCCCATTGTATATTCTTGCCTCCTTTGTCAAAGATTAATTGACCATAGGTGTGTGGGTTTATTTCTGGGCTCTCTATACCATGCCATTTTGATTAGTATAGCTTTGTAGCATTGTCTGAAGTCTGGGAGGGTTATGCCTCTTACTTTGTTCTTTTTCTTCAGGATTGCTTTGGAAATTCTGTTTTGTTTTGTTTTTCTTTAACAGTAATTTTTCCTGTAATTGATATCTATTCTCATAGGGTTGTGGTCAGAAAAGATGCTTGATACTATTTCAGTTTTCTTAGATTTACCAAGGCTTGATTTGTGACCCAGGATGTGATCTATCCTGGAGAATGTTCCCTGTGCACTTGAGATGAAAGTGTATTCTGCTGCATTTGGATGGAATGTCCTGAAGATATCTATTAATTCCACCTGGTCTAATGTGTCATTTTAGGCTTGTGTTTCCTAATTATTTTTCTGTCTGGATGCTCTGTCCATTGGTACAAGTGGGGTGTTAAAGTCGCCCACTATTACTGTGTTGCTGTTGATTTCCCCTTTTATGGCTGTTAGCATCTGCCTTATGTATTGAGGTGTTCCTATGTTGGGTACACAAATATTTACAATTGTTATGTCTTCCTCTTGGATTGATCCCTTAATCATTATGTAGTGTCCTTCCTTGTGTCTTGTAATAGTCTTTATTTTAAAGTCTATTTTGTCTGATATGAGTGTTGCTACTCCAGCTTTCTTTTGATTTCCATTTGCATGGAAGATATTTTTCCATCCCCTCACTTTCAGTCTGTATGTGTCCCTAGATCTGAAGTGGATCTCTTGTAGACAGCATATATATGGGTCTTGTTTTTTTATCCACTCAGCCTGTCTGTGTCTTTTGGTTGGAGCATTTAATCCATTTACACTTAAGGTAATTATTGATATGTATGTTCCTATTACCATTTTCTTAATTGTTTTGGGTTTGTTATTGTAGGTCTTTTCCTTCTCTTGTGTTTCCTGCCTAGAGAAGTTCCTTTAGCATTTGTTGTAAAGCTGGTTTGGTGGTGCTGAATTCTCTTAACTTTTGCTTGTTTATAAAACTTTTGATTTCTCCATCGAATCTGAATAAGATCCTTGTTAGGTAGAGTAAGCTTGGTTGTACGTTTTCTCCTTTCATCACTTTAAATATATCCTGCCACTCCCTTCTGGCCTGCAGAGTTTCTGCTGAAAGATCCGCCAATAACCTTATGGGGATTCCCTTGTATGTTATTTGTCATTTTTCCATTGCTGCTTTTAATATTTTTATTTTGTGTTTAATTTTTATTAGCTTGATTAATATGTATGTTGGTGTGTTTCTCCTTGGGTTTATCCTGTATGGAACTCTCTGCACTTCCTGGACTTGATTGACTATTTCCTTTCCCATGTTAGGGAAGTTTTCGATTATAATCTCTTCAAATATTTTCTCAGACCCTTTCTCTTTCTCTTCTTCTGGAACCCCTAAAATTCGAATGTTGGTATGCTTAATGTTGTTCCAGAGGTCTCTGAGACTGTCCTCATTCCTTTTCATTCTTTTTTCTTTTTTCTGCTCTGTGGCAGTTATTTCCACCATTCTATCCTCCAGCTCACTTATCCGTTCTTCTGCCTCAGTTATTCTGCTATTCATTCCTTCTAGTGTATTTTTCATTTCAGTTATTGGGTTGTTCATCACTGACAGTTTGTCCTTTAGTTTTTCTATGTCCTTGTTAAACATTTCTTGCATCTTCTTGATCTGTGCCTCCATTCTATTTCCAAGATTTTGGATCATCTTTACTATCATTACTCTGAATACTTTTTCAGGTAGGTTGCCTATTTCCTCTTCATTTATTTGGTCTTGTGGGTTTTTACCTTGCTCCTAAAATCTGCAAGATATTTCTCTGTCTTCTCATTTTGTCTAACTTACTGTGTTTGAGGTCTCCTTTCCCCAGGCTGCAGGTTCATAGTTCCTCTTGCTTCTGGTCTCTGCCCCCAGTGGCTGAGGTTGGTCCAGTGGCTTGTGTAGGCTTCCACATGCCTGTGTTCTGGTGGGTGGAGCTGAGTCTTTTCCCTCTGATGGGTAGGGCCATGTCAGGTGGTGTGTTTTGGGGTGTCTGTGAGCTTAGTATGACTTTTTGCAGCCTGTCTGCTGATGGGTGGATTTGTGTTCCTGTCTTCCTTGTTGTTTGGTGTGAGGCATATAGCACTGGGGGCTGCAGGTAGTTGGGTGGAGCTGGGTCTTGAATTCGGATACAGGCCTCCGTGAGAGCTCTCACTGATTAATATTCCCTGGAGCTGGGAATTCTCTGGCAGTCCAGCGTCCCAGACTCAGTGCTCCCACCTAGAGGCTCAGGCCCGACTTCCAGTCAGGGAGCCAAGACCCACAAGCCGCTCATCATGGCAATAAACCAGATTAAAGAAAAAAAAAAAAAAGAAAGACAAACTAAAACCCAGACAAATGGTAAAAGCAAAATCAAACAAACAAGAACAAAAACAAACACACACAACAACACACACACAAAAGAAACAAAAACAGAACCAAAGAAAACAAAAAACAAGAGACCAAACAAAAGAACCCCAAAACGAAATCAAACAATTAAAAACAAAACTAACAAAAACACAAACAAAAAACAAAACCAAAGCAGAATGCCAACTGAAGAATAAAGCAAAGAAAACAGACAACAATGATAAAAGAAAAGGAAAAAAACACAGAACATCAGAAGAGCAAAGTAAAAATAGAAATATAAACAAATGAAAAATATATTAAAAACAAAAAAACCACAGAACAGAAAACCAAAGTAAAAATAGAAATATAAAAAGATAAAACATATATTAAAAAATCCCAAGACTAAATAAAAATAAAAATAAAAAAACAACAGCAAAAAATAAAAATAAAAATAACCAACAACAGAAGGAATCAAAATATAATAAAAATAGTAGGAATAATAATGTTTTCCTGGGGTCTCAGCTGTCAGTGTCCTTGCCCCTATCATGAGCCACATCTCACCTCTGCCTCCCCAGGAGGCCCTCCAATGCCTCTAGGCTGGTGTCTGGACCTGCTGTGGGCCCTGTGGGGACAGCTCAGGCTCTGATCTGGCCCCACTCCCACGTGTGCTGTCCCCAAAGTCCACAGCTGCCAGAGCTAGACCATTTTCTTTTGTGGGAACACTCATTGTCCATTCAGATATTCCATAGATGCAGGGTCTACCTAGCTGATTGCAGGGATTTAATCTGCAGGTTGTGCAACTGATGGGAAGATTTTCAATCCTCTTCCTTAGTCACCCTGCCCCTGGGGGTCAGCTGTGGTTTTATCCCCACCTCTGCATGTGGGCCACCCACAGGAAGCTGCTCCTGAGGCTGCCCTGGAGCACGTGGGTCTGCCTCGGTGAAGACAGGGTGCAGAGGTGGCATGGCTGCTTGGATTGTGGGAGCCCCAGCAGCTCCAGGTGCACAGGGAAGCCGGCAGCCACAGGCGCAAGAGATATGGCCCTAGTGGGAGGCTTTTCTAGTGCTCAGCAGCAGGTGCATGAGGGCCAGCCCTGGCAGGATTTTTTCTAGCAGCTGGCAGGTGCCATCGTGTGGGGAGAGAGAGGCTACAATGGTGGCTCCACCCCTTGCATGTGACTCAGCAGTAGTGCCCTGCTCCCATGGCAGTCTGGTTTTCCTGCATAGGCATTCCCTATTGCAGATTTCCTCCCTCCCGGTCCCTCAGGCCGTATTCCCACAGCCAACAGCAGTCCTCGCCCCAGGTTTGCTCTCTAATCCCCATGCTCCAGCTCCCAGCCCATGTGCACTGGTGCACCCACATTCCCATGGGGCACATAGGCCCGCAGTATGGACCATCTGTGTCGTTTTCACTCTGTCCTGTCTGCCACAGATTGGTCACTTCACTCTCCTCCGACAGCCTCAAATGCTTTCCTTCTGTCCCAACCGATTTCCCCATCAGTGAGGGGGCTTCCCTGGATGCGGGAATCTCTCCCCTGCTTCAGTTCCCTCCCCCCCTCACCCCACCAGGGTGCAGGTCCTGTCCACTTCCTCTCCTCCTCCTTCTCCTTTCTTTCTTTCGTCCTACCCAGTTATGCAGGGATCTTTCTGGTCCTTTCTGGTGTCCAAGGTCTTCTGCTAGTGTTTAGCCAGTGTTCTGTACGAATTGTTGCATCCGTAGATGTATTCCTGATGCATCCGTGGAGAGAGATGAACTCCACGTCCTCCTACTGCTCTGCCATCTTCAAAACACTGGAAATTCTGGGGTACTTTTTATTGTTCCATATTAATTTTAGGATTATTTGTTCTAGTTCTGTGAAAAATGTTATGCATAATTTGATAGGGATTACATTAAATCTGTAGATTGCTTTGAGTAGTATGGCCATTTTAACAATATTAATTCTTCCAATCCAAGAGCATGGCATATCTTTCCATTTCTTTGAATCATCTTCAATTTCCTTTATTAATGTTTTATAGTTCCCAGCCTATAAGTCTTTCACCTAATTGGTCAGGTTTATTTCTAAGTATTTTATTTTATTTTTTTGGTTTGATTTTAAAAGGTATTGTTTTTTTCATTCCCTGATATTTCATTGTTAGTGTAAAGAAACGCAACTGATTTCTGTACGTTAATCTTGTATCCTGCTACCTTGCTGAATTCATTTATCAGGTATAGTAGTTTTTTAAAAAAATTAATTTATTTATTTTAGTTATTTATTTTTGGCTGCATTGGGTCTTCATTGCTGCGCACAGGCCCTCTCTAGTTGCAGAAAGTGGGGGCTACTCCCCATTGCGGTGGGTGGGCCACCCACTGCAGTGGCCTCTCCTGCTGCACAGCATGGACTCTAGGCACGCGGGCTTCAGTAGTTGTGGTTCGTGGGCTCTAGAGTGCAGGCTCAGTAGTTGTGGTGCACAGGTCCAGCAGCTCTGTGGCACGTGGGATCCTCCCAGACCAGGGCTTGAAACCGTGTCCCCTGCATTGGCAGGTGGACTCCCAATGACTGCACCACCAGGAAAGCCCAGTATAGTAGTTTTTGTGTGGAGTCTTTAGGGTTTTTTATATATAGTATCATGTCATCGCATATGATGACAATTTTACCTCTTCCCTTCCAATTTGTGTACCTTTTATTGGGTTGGCCAAAAAGTTCGTTTGGGTTTTTCCATAACATCTTATATAAAAACCCAAATGAACATTTTGGCCAACACAATATTTCTTTTTCTTTTCTGATTGCTGTGGCTTGGACTTCCAGTACTATGTTGAATAGAAGTGGTGAGAGTGGGCATCCTTGTCTTGTTCCAAATTTTAGTGGGAAGAATTTCAGCTTTTCACCATTGAGTATTATATTGGCTGTGGGTTTGTCATAAATAGCTTTTATTATGTTGAGATATGTTCTCTGTATACCAATTTTTAATCATGAATGGATGTTGAATTTCGTCAGATGCCTTTTCTGCATCTATTGAGATGATCATGTGGTTTTTGTCTTTTCTTTTGTTGATGTGGTATATCACATTGATTGATTTGTGTATATTGAACCATCCTTGTGAACTTGGGATGAATTCTACTTGGTCATGGTGTATGATCTTTTTTATGTGTTGCTGGATTCAGTTTGCTAGTATTTTGTTGACAATTTTTGCAATACTCATCAGAGATATCGGCCTCTAATTTTCTTTTCTGGTGGTATCTTTGTCTTGTTTTGGCAGCAGGGTGATGATGGCTTCACAGAATTTTATCATAAACATTTTTGCCATAGACATTTTTGCCTCAATGATTCTGACTGCAAACATTTTCACCACATATCTAACTGGGCAATTTTGCTGTGAAAGATAAAATAATGAAAAATAAAAGAGGAACATTAAAAAGGAGACATTGAAACATGAGAAATGAATAACAAAATTTAAAAGACTTTATTGTGAAATACAAAATATTTGAATACCTTTAAAATGTGTATAGATTCATGGCAATACTGCTCAAATAACTGATTTTACTTTGTGAGCTGTACCTCAGCACTTGTCTTCCAAGTCTTTCATTCATAGTATTATACATTTTTTTGTTTGTTTGTTGATTTGTCTCCTCTTTGGGCATCACACTTTTTCTTTTTTGCTAAATTTTCTTCTTTTGTTAAGAGAAGTATCAGTTTCCAAATCCTAGGACACAAATTTGTAACTGAGCTTTGTATTGTGTTGTGAAAGCCCTCTACAGTATTATTTGTGCTTGGCATATTGTCACATGTCTGTTGATAGAACTTCCAAAGCTCTATGAGAAATGTGGGTTCAACTCTGTGCCTTCAAATCACTGAAGGATTTTCAAATTAATGTCATCATTTTCTAGTATAGAGGTAATCTGGGTTTACACTGTCTTATTTCACACTTCCAGGAGGTTTTATCACCATGTTTTCTATTAAGTTGATAAATGTAGTTGTTATCATTCACTATTTTAAGAACACCACATCTACTCATCATTGTATAGACCATTACCAGGGCTAAGATTTATGTAATATAAAAATGGGAGTACTGCATCAATGGAGACCATTGACCAAACTACCACACCAAACTGTCAACCAGTTATTTTATCCTTTATGGAAAAATTGCCTTAAGGACAATTAGTTATGTGGCGAAAATGTTTGTGGTGAAATGCTTGTGGCAAAGATGTTGATGGCAAAGACGCTTACAGCAAAAGTATGTAGAATTCCAATGAATAACTGCAATTATATAGGAATAGGCTGTGCCACATATACAGTGCAGAGTGATGCAATGGCAGCACTATTACATTTAGAAAGTAGAAAATAGCCCACAAGGGTAAGAAGAAAAAGCCATTGTCATGATTTTCTGGTAGGAAATTACAAAATTTCAGCCTCATTAAATCACTGAATATCTAATAAGGATGTGATTAAAACATGTAAAAATGCAACACAATTGATAAGTACTATAGCAAGATATGTGCAAGGTACCATGGCAAGACAAAAGAGAAAAAGATCAACTCATCTGGGGGAGAAAAGAGTCAGGGAAAGCTTTAAGGAGAGAATGTTTGAATTGGGCCTGTGAAAAATGGATAGGAGCTTCGTGGGTAGAAGAGGGAAGGGATTTCCATGCAGAGGGGACAGGTATGAAACTGCCACAACCTATTTGTGAGTGGAAGTAATTTGTTCAGTGGGTCTCAAAATGTGGAATGTAGACTCCTCTTTCAGGAGGTCCATGAGGTCAAAACTATTTTCATAATAATACTAAGATGCTATGTGCCTTTTTCACTGTGTTGATATTGGCACTGATGATGCTAATGTGATAGTGGGTAAAACTGCTGGCCCCTTTATATGTATCAAGGCAGTGGACCAGAATGATTGTATTCTTTTAAAGGAAAAAAGAAACAGTTTCACTTAAGAATGTCTAAAATTATTAACTTTATTAATGTTGATTGTTGAGTACACACCTTTATAATATTCTAATTGATGAAAGGGGAAGTAAACAGAAAGCATGCCTGTCACATACCAAAGTATAATGGTTATCTCCAGAAAAAGCACTTGTGTAATTGTTTGAGTTGCCAGCTGACCTAGCCACTCTTTTCATTGAACACCATTTTCACTTGAAAGGACTGGCATACAAATTATAGTTATTCAGACTTGGGTATTTAGCAGATGTTTATTCAAAAATGTACAAAGTGAGACTGTTACTTCAAGAAAAACAACAGACAGTATATTCCATTGTATGCAAGTTCAACATTTTGTTTATCCACTCACCAGTCGATTGATATTTGTACAGTATTCACATTCTGGCTATTATGAACAATGCTGCTATGAATGTTAGCATACACATTTTTGTGTGGAAGTGTTTTGATTTCTCTTGGGTAGTTTCCTAGGAGTGTAATTGCTAAGTAGTATAGTAACCATAACTTTTTAAGGAACTGCCAAATTTCTACCAAGTGCCAGTTACTTTCCCACCATCAATGTATAGGGTTCCAGTTTCTCACATCCTTGTAAACACTTGTTATTTTCTGTATTTTTGATGATAGCCATTCTAGTGAGTGTGAGTTGGTATCTCACTGTGGTTTTCATTTGTATTTCCCTAACAACTAATGATGTTAAACAGCTTTCCATGTGCTTATTAGCCATTAATATATTTTTCTTTGGTGAAATGCTTATTCAAATATTTTGCTCATTTTAAAATTGGGTTGTCTTTCTTTTGGCCGCGTGGCATGTGGGATCTTAGTTCCCTGACCCGGGATAGAATCCATGCCCCCTTCAGTGGAAGCGTGGAGTCTTAACCACTGAACTGCCAGGGAAGTCCCCGGTTGTCTTCTTATTATTGAATCTTAGGAGTTCTTTATGTACTCTAAATATAAATCCTTTGGCAGGATTTATAACATGCAAATATATACATATATAATTTGAAAATTTTTTTTCCAGTCCTCAGTTTGTCTTTCATTTTTGTTTGTTTGTTTGACCTGTTTGTTTTTTGGCCCCACTGCAGGGCATGCAGGTCTTAGTTCCCTGACCAGGGATTGAACCCTTGCCCCATGCAGTGGAAGCATGGAATCTTAACCACTGGACCACCAGGGAAGTCCCTGTTTTTGTTTTTGTTTTTTTTAATGGGATCTTATGAAGCACAAAAGTTTTTAAATTTTATAAAGTGCCATTTATCCGTTTTTATTTCTTTTATGGATCTATTATGTAGTTGATTTCATATAGGGGATATTTTTGACTAACCCAAGGTCATGAAGATATTTCTCCTGTCTTCTTTCAAGAGTTTCTGTTTTATTGCTTAATACAGGTCTATTATCAATTTCGAGGAAGATTTTGCATATGGTGTGAGATAGTTTCTCACTGAATTGCATTGGCACCTTCATTGAAAGTCAACTGATGATAAATATATGGATTTATTTCTGGTTTCTAAATTCCATCACATTGATCTGTATGTCTATCCTGATGCCAATATCACACTGCCTTTTTAAAAAATAAATGTATTGATTGATTGATTGATTTTTGGCTGCATTGGGTCTTCGTTGCTGCGTGCGGGCTTTCTCTAGTTGCAGAGAGTGGGGACTACTCTTCGTTGCGGTGCGCGGGCTTCTCATTGTGGTGGCCTCTCATTGCATAGCACAGGCTCTAGGCATGCGGGCTTCAGTATTTGTGGCTTGCGGGCTCTAGGGTGCAGGCTCAGTAGTTGTGGCACACGTGCTTAATTGCTCTGTGGCATGTGGGATCTTCCTGGACCAGGGCTCGAACCCGTATCCCCTGCATTGGCAGGCAGATTCTTAACCACTGTGCCACCAGGGAAGTCCTATCACACTGTCTTGATTTCTGTAGCTTTGGAGTACATTTTGAAATTAGAAACGTTAAGTCCTCCAACTTTGTTCTTATCAAATTTAATTTGGAATAGATCCTTTGTATTCACATATAAATTTTAAATCAGCTTGTCAATTTCTACAAAAAAGTCTGGAGAATTTTGTTAGGGGTTGTGTTGAATCAATTCATAATTTCAGGAAAATTGGCATCTTAGAAATATTGAATGTTCCATTCCATGAAAATATAACGCATCTCCATTTATTTAGACTTAATTTTTATTAGCAATGTTTTGCAGTTTTCAATGTACAAGTCTTGCACTTCCTTTGATAAATGGAACATTTAAGTATTTGATTTGTTTTGGTGCTATTGTGAATAGAATGTGTTCATTGTGATCGCTTTTGGTTTCTTTATTGCTAGTATAGGGAAATACAACTGGTTTTGTACATTGATCATGAATTTTGCAACCTTGCTGAACTCATGTATTAGCTATAGTTTTTGTGGATTCCTTAGAATTTTCTACACATAGAATGATGCCATCTACAAATAAAGACAATTTTACTTCTTCCTTTCCAATCTGAATGTATCTTCTTTTTCTTGCCTGATTATACTGGCTAGAATCTCTAGCACAATGATAAAGAGAAGTGGAAAGACTGGAAACTTTTGTCATGGTTCCAATCATAGGGGGAAAGATTTTAGTCTTTCCCCATTAAGTATAATACTAGCTGTATTTCTTTAGTAGATGTTCTTTATTACTTTGAAGAAGTTCCCTTTTATTCCTAATTTGTTGAGAGTTTTTTAGAATGGATGTAGGATTATCCCAAATGTTTTTTGTCTATTGATCATGTGGTTTTTGTCCTTTATTAGTACAGTAAATGATTTTGGATTTTAAACAAATCTTGTATCCAATTTGTTTTTGAGCTTCTTAGATGTGTAGATTAGTGTTTTCTATTAACCGGGGGATTTTTTTGGCCATTATTTCTTTTTTTTTCTTTCTTCTTCTCCTTTTTTTTTTTAATACAGCAGGTCCTTATTAGTCATCAATTTTACACACATCAGTGTATACATGTCAAACCCAATCTCCCAATTCATCACACCCCCAATCCCACCCGCCCACAGCTTTCCCCCCTTGGTGTCCATACGTTTGTTCTCTACATCTGTGTCTCAACTTCTGCCCTGCAAACCGGTTCATCTGTACCATTTTTCTAGGTTCCACATATATGCGTTAACATATGATATTTGTTTTTCTCTTTCTGACTTACTTCACTCTGTATGACAGTCTCTAGATCCATCCATGTCTCAACAAATGACCCAGTTTCATTCCTTTTTAAGGCTGCGTAATATTCCATTGTATATATGTACCACATCTTCTTTATTCATTCGTCTGTCGATGGGCATTTAGGTTGCTTCCATGACCTGGCTATTGTAAATAGTGCTGCAATGAATATTGGAGGGCATGTGTCTTTTTGAATTATAGCTTTCTCTGGGTATATGCCCAGTAGTGGGATTGCTGGATCATATGGTAATTCTATTTTTACTTTTTTAAGGAACCTCCATACTGTTCTCTACAGTGGCTGTATCAGTTTACACTCCCACCAACACTGCAAGAGGGGTCCCTTTAATCCACACCCACTCCAGAATTTGTTGTTTGTAGATTTTCTGATGAAGCCCATTCTAACTGGTGTGAGGTGATACCTCATTGTAGTTGTGATTTGCATTTCTCTAATAATTAGTGATGTTGAGCAGCTTTTCATGTGCTTCTTGGCCATCTGTATGTCTTCTTTGGGGAAATGTCTATTTAGGTCTTCTGCCCATTTTTGGATTGGGTTGTTTGTTTTTCTACTATTGAGCTGCATGAGCTGTTCATATATTTTGGAGATTAATCCTTTGTCCGTTGAATTGTTTGCAAATATTTTCTCCCATTCTGAGGGTTATCTTTTCGTCTTGTTTATGGTTTCCTTTGCTGTGCAAAAGCTTTTAAGTTTCATTAGGTCCCATTTGTTTATTTTTGTTTTTATTTCCATTACTCTAGGAGGTGGATCAAAAAATACATTGCTGTGATTTATGTCAGAGTGTTCTTCCTATGTTTTCCTCTAAGAGTTTTATAGTGTCTGGTCTTACATTTAGATCTCTAATCCATTTTGAGTTCATTTTTGTGTATGGTGTTAGGGAGTGTTCTAATTTCATTCTTTTACATGTAGCTGTCCAGTTTTCCTAGCACCACTTATTGAAAAGACTGTCTTTACTCCATTGTATATCCTTGCCTCCTTTGTCATAGATTAGTTGACCAGAGGTGCGTGGGTTTACCTCTGGGATTTCTATCTTGTTCCATTGATCTATGCTTCTGTTTTTGTGCAAGTACCATATTGTCTTGATTACTGTAGCTTTGTAGTATAGTCTGAAGTCACGGAGTCTGATTCCTCCAGCTCCGTTTTTTTCCCTCAAGACTGCTTTGGCTATTCAGGGTCTTTTGTGTCTCCATACAAATTTTAAGATTTTTCGTTGTAGTTCCGTAAAAAATGCCATTGGTAATTTGATAGGGATTGCATTGAATCTGTAGATTGCTTTCGGTAGTATAGTCATTTTCACAATACTGATTCTTCCAATCCAAGAACATGGTATATCTCTCCATCTGTTGGTATCATCTTTAATTTCTTTCATCAGTGTCTTATAGTTTTCTGCATACAGGGGTTTTGTCTCCCGGGTAGGTTTATTCCTAGGTATTTTATTCTTTTTGATGCAGTGGTAAGTGGGAGTGTTTCCTTAATTTCTCTTTCAGATTTTTCGTTAGTGTATAGGAATGCAAGAGATTTCTGTGCATTTATTTTGTATCATGCAACTTTACCAAATTCATTGATTAGCTCTAGTAGTTTTCTGGTGGCATTTTTAGGATTCTCTATGTATAGTATCATGTCATCTGCAAACAGTGACAGTTTTACTTCTTCTTTTCCAATTTGTATTCCTTTTATTTCTTTTTCTTCTCTGATTGCTGTGGCTAGGACTTTCAAAACTATGTTGAATAATAGTGGTAAGAGTGGACATCCTTGTCTTGTTCCTGATCTTAGAGGATATGCTTTCAGTTTTTCACCATTGAGAATGATGTTTGCTGTGGGTTTGTCGTATATGGCCTTTATTATGTTGAGGTAGGTTCCCTCTATGCCCACTTTCTGGAGAGTTTTTATCATAAATCGGTGTTGAATTTTGTCAAAAGCTTTTTCTGCATCTATTGAGATGATCATATGGTTTTTATTTTTCAATTTGTTAATATGGTGTATCACATTGATTGATTTGCATATATTGAAGAATCCTTGCATCCTTGGGATAAATCCCACTTGATCATGGTGTATGATCCTTTTAATGTGTTGTTGGATTCTGTTTGCTAGTACTTTGTTGAGGATTTTTGCATCTATATTCACCAGTGATATTGGTCTGTAATTTTCTTTTCCTGTAGTATCTTTGTCTGGTTTTGCTATCAGGGTGATGGTGGCCTCATAGAATGAGTTTGAGAGTCTTCCTTCCTCTGCAATATTATGGACGAGTTTGAGAAGGATGGGTGTTAGCTCTTCTCTAAATGTTTGATAGAATTCATCTGTGAAGCCATCTGGTCCTGGACTTTTGTTTGTTGGAAGATGTTCAATCACAGTTTCACTTTCATTACTTGTGACTGGTCTGTTCATATTTTCTATTTCTTCCTGGTTCAGTCTTGGAAGGTTATACCTTTCTAAGAATGTGTCTATTTCTTCCAGGTTGTCCATTTTATTGGCATAGAGTTGCTTGTAGTGGTCTCTTAGGATGCTTTGTATTTCTGCAGTGTCTGTTGTAACTTCTACTTTTTCATTTCTAAGTTTAATTTGAGTCCTCTCCCTCTTTTTCTTGATAAGTCTGGCTAATGGTTTGTCAATTTTGTTTGTCTTCTCAAAGAATCAGCTTTTGGTTTATTGGTCTTTGCTATTGTTTTTTTGTTCCTATTTCATTTATTTCTACTCTGATCTTTATGATTTCTTTCCTTCTGCTAACTTTGGGCTTTATTTGTTCTTCTTTCTCTAGTTCCTTTAGGTGTAAGGTTAGATTGTTTACTTGAGTTTTCTCTTGTTTCTTGAGGTAGGCTTGTATAGCTATACACTTCCCTCTTAGAACTGCTTTTGCTGCATCCCATAGGTTTTGGATCATCGTGTTTTCATTGTCATTTGTCTCTAGGTATTTCTTGATTTCCTCTTTGATTTCTTCAGTGATCTCCTGGTTATTTAGTAACGTATTGTTTATCCTCCATGTGTATGTGTTTTTTACGTTTTTTTTCCCACTAATTGATTTCTAATCTCAAAGTGTTGTTTGCGGTCCGAAAAGATGCTTGATATGATTCCAATTTTCTTAAATTTACTGGTGCTTGATTTTTAACACAAGATGTGATCTATCCTGGAGAATGTTCTGTACGCACTTGAGAAGAAAGTGCAATCGGACAGCAGAGGCAAGAAGAACTACCATCCTGCAGCCTGTGGTACAAACACCACATTCACAGAAAGATAGACAAGATGAAAAGGCAGAGGGCTACATACCAGATGAAGGAACAAGAAAACCCCCCAGAAAAACAACTAAATGAAGTGGAGATAGGCAACCTTCCAGAAAAAGAATTCAGAATAATGATAGTGAAGATGATCCATGACATCGGAAAAACAATGGAGGCAAAGATCGAGAAGATGCAAGAAACGTTTAAAAAAGACCTAGAAGAATTAAAGTACAAACAAACAGAGATGAACAATACAATAACTGAAATGAAAACTACACTAGAAGGCATCAATAGCAGAATAAATCAGGCAGAAGAACGGATAAGTGACCTAGAAGACAGAATGCTGGAATTCACTGCTGCAGAACAGACTAAAGAGAAAAGAATGAAAAGAAATGAAGACAGCCTAAGAGACCTCTGGGACAATGTTAAATGCAACAACATTCACATTATAGGGGTCCCAGTAGGAGAAGAGAGACAGAAAGGACCAGAGAAAATATTTGAAGAGATTATAGTCAAAAACGTCCCTAACATGGGAAAGGAAATAGCCACCCAAGTCCAGGAAGTGCAGAGAGTCCCACACAGGATAAACCCAAGGAGAAACACTCCAGGACACATAGTAATCAAATTGGCAAAAATTAAAGAAAAAGAAAAATTATTGAAAGCAGTGAGGGAAAAACGACAAATAACATACAAGGGAACTCCCATAAGGTTAACAGCTGATTTCTCAGGAGAAACTCTACAAGCCAGAAGGGAGTGGCAGCATATACTTAAAGTGATGAAAGGGAAGAACCTACAACCAAGATTACTCTACCCGGCAAGGATCTCATTCAGATTCGATGGAGAAATCAAAAGCTTTACAGACAAGCAAAAGCTAACAGAATTCAGCACCACCAAATCAGCTCTACAACAAATGCTAAAGGAACTTCTCTAAGTGGGAAACACAAGAGAAGAAAAGGACCTACAAAAACAAACCCCCCAAAATTAAGAAAATGGTCATAGGAAGATACATATCGATAATTACCTTAAACGTGAGTGGATTAAGTGCTCCAACCAAAAGACACAGGCTTGCTGAATGGATACAAAAACAAGACCCATATATATGCTGTCTACAAGAGACCCACTTCAGACCTAGGGAAACATACAGACTGAAAGTGAGGGGATGGAAAAAAATATTCCATGCAAATGGAAATCAAAAGAAAGCTGGAGTAGCAATTCTCATATCAGATAAAATAGACTTTAAAATAAAGAATGTTACAAGAGACAAGGATGGACACTACATAATGATCAAGGGATTGATCCTAGAAGAAGGTATAACAATTATAAATATATATGCATCCAACATAGGAGCACCTCAATACATAAGGCAACTGTTAACAGCTATAAAAGAGGAAATCGACAGTAACACAATAATAGTGGGGGACTTTAACACCTCACTTACACCAATGGACAGATCATCCAAAATGAAAATAAATAAGGAAACAGAAGCTTTAAATGACACAATAGACCAGATAGATTTAATTGATATTTATAAGACATTCTATCCAAAAACAACAGATTACACTTTCTTCTCAAGTGTGCACGGAACATTCTCCAGCATAGATCACATCTTGGCTCACAAATCAAGCCTCAGTAAGTTTAAGAAAACTGAAATCATATCAAGCATCTTTTCTGACCACAATGCTATGAGGTTAGAAATGATTTACAAGGGAAAAAACGTAAAAAACACAAACACAGGGAGGCTAAACAATACGTTACTAAATAACCAAGAGATCACTGAAGAAATCAAAGAGGAAATCAAAAAATACCTAGAGACAAATGACAATGAAAACACGACGAACCTAAACCTATGGGATGCAGCAAAAGCAGTTCTAAGAGGGAAGTTTATAGCTGTACAAACCTACCACAAGAAGCAAGGAAAATCTCAAATAAAGAATCTAACCTTACACCTAAAGGAACTAGAGAAGGAAGAAGAAACAAAGCCCAAAGTTAGCAGAAGGAAAGAAATCATAAAGATCAGAGTAGAAATAAATGAAATAGGAACAAAAAAACAATAGCAAAGACCAATAAACCAAAAGCTGATTCGTTGAGAAGACAAACAAAATTGATAAACCATTAGCCAGACTCATCAAGGAAAAGAGGGAGAGGACTCAAATTAAACTTAGAAATGAAAAAGTAGAAGTTACAATAGACACTGCAGAAATACAAAGCATCCTAAGAGACCACTACAAGCAACTCTATGCCAATAAAATGGACAACCTGGAAGAAATAGACACATTCTTAGAAAGGTATAACCTTCCAAGACTGAACCAGGAAGAAATAGAAAATATGAACAGACCAGTCACAAGTAATGAAAGTGAAACTGTGATTGAACATCTTCCAACAAACAAAAGTCCAGGACCAGATGGCTTCACAGATGAATTCTATCAAACATTTAGAGAAGAGCTAACACCCATCCTTCTCAAACTCGTCCATAATATTGCAGAGGAAGGAAGACTCTCAAACTCATTCTATGAGGCCACCATCACCCTGATAGCAAAACCAGACAAAGATACTACAGGAAAAGAAAATTACAGACCAATATCACTGGTGAATATAGATGCAAAAATCCTCAACAAAGTACTAGCAAACAGAATCCAACAACACATTAAAAGGATCATACACCATGATCAAGTGGGATTTATCCCAAGGATGCAAGGATTCTTCAATATATGCAAATCAATCAATGTGATACACCAGATTAACAAATTAAAAAGAAAAACTATATGATCATCTCAATAGATGCAGAAAAAGCTTTTGACAAAATTCAACACTGATTTATGATAAAAAAAACTCTCCAGAAAGCGGGCATAGTGGGAACCTACCTCAACATAATAAAGGCCATATACGACAAACCCACAGCAAACATCATTCTCAATGGTGAAAAACTGAAAGCATATCCTCTAAGATCAGGAACAAGACAAGGATGTCCACTCTTACCACTATTATTCAACATAGTTTTGAAAGTCCTAGCCACAGCAATCAGAGAAGAAAAAGATATAAAAGGAATACAAATTGGAAAAGAAGAAGTAAAAGTGTTACTGTTTGCAGATGACATGATACTATACATGGAGAATCCTAAAAATGCCACCAGAAAACTACTAGAGCTAATCAATGAATTTGGTAATGTTGCAGAATACAAAATTAATGCACAGAAATGTCTTGCATTCCTATACACTGAAGATGAAAAATCTGAAAGAGAAATTATGGAAACACTCCCATTTACCATTGCAACAAAAAGAATAAAATACCTAGGAATAAACCTACGTACGGAGACAAAAGACCTGTATGCAGAAAAGTATAAGAAACTGATGAAAGAAATTGAAGATGATACCAACAGATGGAGAGATATACCATGTTCTTGGATTGGAAGAATCAGTATTGTGAAAATGACTATACTACCGAAAGCAATCTACAGATTCAATGCAATCCCTATCAAATTACCAATGGCATTTTTTACGGAACGAGAACAAATCATCTTAAAATTTGTATGGAGACACAAAAGACCCCGAATAGCCAAAGTAGTCTTGAAGGAAAAAAACGGAGCTGGAGGAATCAGACTCCCTGACTTCAGAGTATACTACAAAGCTACAGTAATCGACAATGTGGTACTGGCACAAAAACAGAAACATAGATCAATGGAATAAGATAGAAAGCCCAGAGATAAACCTACGCACCTATGGTCAACTAATCTATGACAACGGAGCCCAAGATATACAATGGAGAAAAGACAGTGTCTTCAATAAGTGGTGCTGGGAAAACTGGACAGCTACATGTAAACGAATGAAATTAGAACACTCCCTAACACTATACACAAAAATAAACTAAAAATGGATTAGACCTAAATGTAAGACCAGACACTATAAAACTCTTAGAGGAAAACATAGGAAGAACACTCTTTGACATAAATCACAGCAATGTATTTTTTGATCCACCTCCTAGAGTAATGGAAATAAAAACAAAAATAAACAAATGGGACCTAATGAAACTTGAAAGCTTTTGCACAGCAAAGGAAACCATAAAGAAGACGAAAAGACAACCATCAGAATGGGAGAAAATATTTGCAAACGAATTATCAGAGAAAGGATTAATCTCCAAAATATATAAACAGCTCATGCAGCTCAATATTAAAGAAACAAACAACCCAATCCAAACATAGGCAGAAGACCTAAATAGACATTTCTCCAAAGAAGACGTAGAGATGGCCAAGAAGCACATGAAAAGATGCTCAACATCACTAATTATTAGAGAAATGCAAATCAAAACTACAATGAGATATCACCTCACACCAGTTAGAATGGGCATCATCAGAAAATCTAGAAACAATAAATGCTGGAGAGGGTGTGGAGATAAGGGAGCCCTCTTGCATTGTTGGTGGGAATATAAATTGATACTGTCACTATGGAGAACAGTATGGAGGTTCCTTAAAAAAGTAAAAATAGAATTACTATATGATCCAGCAAACCCACTACTGGGCACATACCCAGAGAAAACCATAATTCAAAAGGACACATGCACCCCAATGTTCATTGCAGCACTATTTACAATAGCCAGGTCATGGAAGCAACCTAAATGCCCATTGACAGACGAATGGATAAAGAAGTTGTGGTACATATATACAATGAAATATTACTCAGCCATAAAAAGGAACGAAATCGAGTCATTTTTTGAGACGTGAATGGATCTAGAGACTGTCATACAGAGTGAAGTAAGTCAGAAAGAGAAAAACAAATATCGTATATTAACGCATGTATGTGGAACCTAGAAAAACGGTACAGATGAACCGGTTTGCAGGGCTGAAGTTGAGACACAGATGTAGAGAACAAACGTATGGACACCAAGGGGGGAAAACCGCGGTGGGGTGGGGATGGTTGTGTGCTGAATTGGGCAATTGGGAATGACATGTATACACTGATGTGTATAAAACTGATGACTAATAAGAACCGGCAGTACAAAAAAACATACAAACAAAAAAACAACTACTACTAAACTTTCTTTGGGTTATTTGTATGGAAATATGTTAATATAAATGTTTCAGACATTACATGAAATTTCTAAAAATGTTATATGTTCTGGTACAATGTTATAAGTCATAATTCTAGTTATTACTTTAAAATGTATATCTCAGAAATAACTAAAAAAAAAAAAAGAAGAAAGTGTAATCTGCTGTTTTTCGATGGAATGTCCTATAAATATCAATTAAATCTATCTGGTCTATTGTGTCATTTAAAGCTTATGTTTCCTCATTAATTTTCTGTTTGGATGATCTGTCCATTGGTGTAAGTGAGGTGTTCAAGTCCCCCACTATTGTGTTACTGTCGATTTCCTCTTTTATAGCTGTTAGCAGATGCCTTATGTATTGAGGTGCTCCTATGTTGGGTGCATATATATTTATAATTGTTATATCTTCTTGGATTGATCCCTTGATCATTATGTAGTATCCTTCTTTGTCTCTTGTAAAATTCTTTATTTTAAAGTCTATTTTTTCTAATATGAGTATTGCTACTCCAGCTTTCTTTTGATTTCCATTTGCATGGAATATCTTTTTCCATCCCCTCACTTTCAGTCTGTATGTGTCCCTAGGTCTGAAGTGGGTCTCTTGTAGACAGCATATATATGGGTCTTGTTTTTGTATCCATTCAGCAAGCCTTTTTCTTTTGGTTGGAGCATTTTATCCATTCACGTTTAAGGTAATTATTGATATCTATGTTCCTATGACCTTTTTCGTAATTGTTCTGGGTTTGTTTTTTTAGGTGCTTTTCTTCTCTTGTTTTTCCCACTTAGAGAAGTTCCTTTAGCATTTGTTGTAGAGCTGGTTTGGTGGTGCTGAATTCTCTTAGCTTTTGCTTGTCTGTAAAGCTTTTGATTTCTCCATCGAATCTGAATGAGATCCTTGCTGGGTAGAGTAATCTTGGTTGTAGGTTCTTCCCTTTCATCACTTTAAGTATATCATGCCACTCCCTTCTGGCTTGTAGAGTTTCTGCTGAGAAATCAGCTGTTAACCTTATGGGAGTTCCCTTGTATGTTTTATAGTAATCTTTTCTTTAAAATTTATTTATTTTTATATTTATTTTTGGCTGTGTTGGGTCTTCGTTTCTGTGCGAGGGCTTTCTCCAGTTGCGGCAAGCGGGGGCCACTCTTCATTGCAGTGCGCGGGCCTCTTCTGTATCGCGGCCTCTCTTGTTGCGGAGCACAGGCTCCAGACGCGCAGGCTCAATAGTTGTGGCTCACAGGCCTAGTTGCTCCGCGGCATGTGGGATCCTCCCAGACCAGGGCTCAAACCCATGTCCCCTGCATTAGCAGGCAGATTCTCAACCACTGCACCACCAGGGAAGCCACCCTTGTATGTTATTTATCGTTTTTCCCTTGCTGCTTTCAATAATTTTTCTTTTTCTTTAATTTTTACCAATTTGATTACTATGTGTGGCAGCGTGTTTCTCCTTGGGTTTATCCTGTATGGGACTCCCTGCGCTTCCTGGACTTGGGTGGCTATTTCCTTTCCCATGTTAGGGAAGTTTTAAATTATAATCTCTTCAAATATTTTCTCGGGTCCTTTCTGTCTCTCTTCTCCTTCTGGGACCCCTATAATGCGAATGTTGTTGCATTTAATGTTGTCCCAGAGGTCTCTTAGGCTGTCTTCATTTCTTTTCATTCTTTTTTCTTTATTCTGTTCCGCAGCAGTGAATTCCACCATTCTCTCTTCCAGGTCACTTATCCGTTCTTCTGCCTCAGTTATTCTGCTCTTGATTCCTTCTAGTGTAGTTTTCATTTCAGTTATTGTACTGTTCTTCTCTGTTGGTTTGTTCCTTAATTCTTCTAGGTCTTTTTTAAGCATGTCTTTCATCTTCTCAATCTTTGCCTCCATTGTTTTCCTGAGGTCCTGCATCATCTTCACTATCATTATTCTGAATTCTTTTTCTGGAAGGTTGCTTATCTCCACTTCATTTAGTTGTTTTTCTGGGGTTTTATCTTTTTCCTTCATCTGGTACATAGCCCTTTGCCTTTTCATCTTGTCTATCTTTCTGTGAATGTGGTTTTTGTTCCACAGGCTGCAGGATTGTTGTTCCTCTTGCTTCTGCTGTCTGCTCTCTGGTGGATGAGGCTATCTAAGGGGCTTGTGCAATTTTCCTGATGGGAGGGACTGGTGGTGGATAGAGGTGGCTGTTGCTCTGGTGGGCAGAGCTCAGTAAAACTTTAATCCGCTTGTCTGCTGATGGGTGGGAATGTGTTCCCTCCTTGTTGGTTGTTTGGCCTGAGGCGACCCACCACGAGCCTACCCGGGCTCTTTGGTGGGGCTAATGGTGGACTCTGGGAGGGCTCGTGCCAAGGAGTACTTCCCAGAGCTTCTGCTGCCAGTGTCCTTGTCATCACAGTGAGGCACAGCCATCCCCCGCCTCTGCAGGAGACCCTCCAACACTAGCAGGTAGGTCTGGTTCAGTCTCTCCTGGGGTCACTGCTCCTTCCCCTGCGTCCCAATGTGCACACTACTTTGTGTGCATCCTCCAAGAGTGGAGTCTCTGTTTCCCCCAGTCCTGTCAAAGTCCTGCAATCAGATCCCGCTAGCCTTCAAAGTCTGATTCTCTAGGAATTCCTCCTCCCATTGCTGGACCCCCAGGTTCAGAAGCCTGAGGTGGGGCTCAGAACCTTCACTTCAGTGGGTGGACTTCTGTGGTATAAGTGTTCTCCAGTTTGTAAGTCACCCACCCTGCAGTTATGGGATTTGATTTTATTGTGATTGCACCCCCCTCCTACCATCTCATTGTGGCTTCTCCTTTGTCTTTGCATGTGGGGTATGTTTTTTGGTGAGTTCCAGTGTCTTCCTGTTGATGATTGTTCAGCAGTTAGTTGTGATTCTGATGTTCTCGCAAGAGGGAGTGAGAGCACGTCCTTCTACTCTGCCATCTTGAACCAATCTCCTCAGTAGGAAAACTTTAAATGGTAATTGATGAATTTCTCAAGGCTCAGTGTAGAATAGCTTGAGAGTTAGAAATCCAAGGGGGCCCTTAGCTTCCATACCCTCCTCCCTGCCCCTCCACCACATTCTTGAATTTTACTTACAGGAGCTCCACCAGGTTCTCATTGTAAAGATCAGAGAAAAATCCCCTCCTGCTTCTGGTATGGGGAAGGATGGAGGAACCATACTGGAATACACCCAGAGTTCTCTGGTCTTCCTAACAAGGCCAGCCCTCAAGGGAAACTATTCTGCCACAGCCTAACAGACTGTGGTTTTTCCATAGCCTAACTGACATGGGAGAAGGGAAATACCCAACTCAGGCTCACTAACGGACTGAGATCTACTCAGGGGACTATAAAACACTTTTTCTCTCACATTCTACTACCACATTAATAGTGCTCCTGTATAATAACAGGGATTACAGATAAAAGAACTGCAAGCCTCAGACCCTATGAAGGAATCTCTAGGAAAACCCAAAACAACAGAGGAGATAAAAAATAAGGACATAGAAGAAATTTCAGCCATTAACACCACAGCTATAGCAAACATTAAATACAGCCTAACTCCTAGCCAGAAAAACATAAAACCTCACACACTAAGTGCCCATATGCCTCAGTTCCTTTTACCTGATGCATCATATGTTACTTTCAACAAAATGTTACAAAGCATGCTAAAAGGCAAAAAAAACACAGTCTGAAGAGACAAAAAGTAAGCATCAGAATCAGACTCAGATATGGCAGAAATTTTGGAATTGTCAGACCAGAAATTTATAATGACTATGATTAATATGCTAACAGATCTAATAAAAAAGTGAACAATATGTAAGAACATCTGAGTAATGTAAGCAGAGAGATGGAAATTCAAACAGAGAATCAAAAGGAAATGCTAGTCATTGAAAACACTGAAACAGAAATGAAGAACGCTTTGGATGGGTTCATCAATAGACTAGATACAGCTGTGGGAAGAATCAGTGAGCTTGAAAAGAGGTCAGTAGAAAATTCCAAAACTGAAATGCAAAGAGGAAAAAAGCAATGAAAAAGACAGAATAGAATATCCAAGAACTATGGGACAATTACAAAAGGTGCAACATATATGTAATAGAAATAGCGGAAGAAAAAAAAGAAAGGAACAGAGGAAGTATTTGAAGTAATAATGACAGAATTTTCCAAAATTTATGACAGACATGAAACTACTGATCCAGAAAGCTCAGAGATCACAAGCAGGACATATACTAAAAAATCTACACCTAGACATATCGCATTTGAATTGTGGAAAATCAAAGATGAAGAGAAAATCTTGAAAGAAGCCGAGGGATAAGAAAAGAATTACATTTGCCTTCTCTTCAGAAAACATGCAAGCAAGAAGAGAGTGAAGTATTTGAAGGGTTGAAAGAAAAAAACCCACTAACCTAGAATTCTTTATCTGGTGAAATTATCCTTCAAAAGTAAAGGAGAAATAAAGATGTTCTAAGGCAAACAACAGACCTTCCTTGAAAGAAATTTTAAAAGAAGTTCTTCAGAGAGAAGGAAAATGGTATGTTAGAAACTCAGATCTACACAAAGAAGGAAAGACCATTAGAGAAGGAATAAATGAAGGTAAAATAATACCTTTTATTTTTCTTATTCTTTATTGACCTAGGAGAATAAATGAAGGTAAAATAATACCTTTTATTTTTCTTATTCTTTATTGACCTAGGAGAAAACAGTTTGCTCAAAATAATAACAGCAATAATGCATTCAGTGATTATAGCTTATGGATAAGTGAATTCATTGACAGCAATATGATAAGGGACAGGAGGGAGAAACTGGAAAATTCTGTTAAAACGTACTTGTATTACCCATGAAGCAGCAGAGTATTATTTGAAAGTGGATTTTTATTAGCTGTAAATGTATATTGCAAACTCTAGGTCAACCAACAAGAAAATTTTAAAAAGAAGTATAACTGATACGCTAAGAGAGAAAATGGAATCACATAAAATGCTCAGTTAAAGTCAAAAGAAGGCAGAAAAGGAATGGAATTAAAAAAAAAAAACAAGGGCAATGAATGGCAAAGAGATACAAACTTCTTGGCCAATATGGGGTATAGAGGAGTATGGGAGCAGAGGAAACTACAGGGTTCCAATGCTTTAAAAAAAGTGTCCAAAAAACCACTGCTTTAGAAGAAAAATGATCTTTGAAGTGTGCCTCCTGATGCTTCCCCCCTTTACAATGTCTAACTCTTTAGAGAATTAGGAATGGTAGTTCCTATTTTGAATATACTTTCTGGGATCATAATAAGGTGAAAGTCTAAGGCTTCCAACCTGCTAAGCCAGGTCACAGTCCTTGGAGCTTCTGAGTCCTGAGGCCAACAGATGGTGAAGGTTCATCCTCCCAGATCATTTATTTCAGATTCTCCTTTCCCTCCAGGAAAGAGGATAGGAGGATGTATGTCTGGGTTCTCTCTGCTATAAGTGTAACTCCAGTTAATAAGAGGGCTTTTGCCTTTTAAAGGTCTTCTCTTGCTACCCTAACAGTTTATCTCAAAGAGTGGTCTGTGGAATGCCCGTATCACAAAGACAACTAGGATGTCCATTAAAGAGGGAGATTCCTGGGTTCTGCTCAAGAACTACTGAATCAGACTCTCAGAGAGTGAGCCCAGGAATCGGCATTGCTAGCAAATGTTACGGTGAGTCTTATGCACACTAAAGTCTGAGAACCACTGCTTTAATACACGGTTTCTTTAGAGTGGGATAGGGATAGGGATAAGGTGGGGAAGGCTCTTCCCTCTATGTTTTGGGTCAATTTATTGCTAGGAATATTAGTCCCCTAACCACTTGCCGAATATATCTGCTAACCAAGTACAGCTAACCCTTGAACAACACTGAGGGTAGGGGTACTGAACCCTTCACAAAGTTGAAAATCTGTGTATAACTTATAGTAGGCCCCTGTATCCACAGTTCCTCTGTATGTGCAGTTCTGCATCTGTGGATTCAACCAACCACAGATCTTGTAGTAATGTAATGTTTACTATTGAAAAATATCTGCGTATAAGTGGATCTGTGCAGTTCAAACCTGTGTCGTGCAAGGGTCAACCGTATAGTGAGTGCTCAAGGAATATTTGTTGAAAGACTACTTGAGGAGCAAAACATAGTTCCTTAACGTGGGCGATAAGCAAAACATTTTGATTCTTCTAACCTAGATAGAAGTCATTTTATCCTAAATAAGTTAAAAATTTTTTTATAGTCTTGTATGTCGTGTGTACAGAAGAGACTTCGTTTTCAAACTGTGGAAGTAAAACAAGCTAAACTTTATTTAGATGATAGGCTTGCTCTAAAGCAGACCGTCAAAAACTCACTTGAGCTTCCATGTTAGTTAAATTTGGTTTAAAGAATTCCTGCAAAAAAAAAAAAAAAGAAGAAGAAGAAGAAATGATTGAAACATAAGCTGCTAGAGAAAATTTAAATCCCAACCAACAAAAACAGAAACGTACAGAGTTGTAAGAAGGATCAAAAAAGTTAACAAATGTGTCAGCACACCCTAAATGTTGGAGGGACTGTGAGGTTGGTCTAAGGGGTGGGGGAACTGACAGAGGGCACAGTGGGTAGGATAAATCAGAAGAGAAAAGAGATGAGCAGGCTAAGAGCATAAAGGCCTGCTCGTCAAACCCTCCCAAGAACCAGAAAACTAAGGATTTTCAGAAACAAAAATCTAAGCTACAAGACGGAAGATAAGAGAAAAGGGGCTTTTACTGGGTTCTTTAAGTATTAGGTCAATGGGTTACACACATTACATTATACTAGTATACTACTTTGTAAGGGCATTGTTAAACTCTAATGCTAGTATCAAAACTGTATAATCACATCAGTATCTGTATGAGAGAAGGACCCCAGCTTGATTTTCAGTTCTTTATTTTCAGTTCCTTCTTATATTCCCATCTTGGGAAAGTGGAACTTAGACAAATTCAGCTTGGGAAACCTTGGGATACTGAGCCCACTCTTCCATAAATGTTCTTTGTGGAAGAGAAGACTAGATAAGGAGTAGACAGAAGGAATAAATTATCATTCCCCAGGGGTCTTCCTATTCAGGAGACTGTGCCATTCAGAAGGGAGGCAAGGTGCTCCTAGCCATCAATTTGCTACTGGACAGTGTAAGTGTATGTGTGTGTGTTTTATGTGTGCACTGTGCAGGTGTGCATGTGCATTAGTGTGTGAGTCAGAGGGACATGGATGGGACTGATCAATTCAGTCTATGACTTATCTTGTACCTATCAGCAGCAGCGTATACACTTCCATGAGTGCTGTCACTCTGGAAGTATAATGTAGTGTTGGGTATATGTCATAGTCTTTCCTCCTCAGCAGAGGAGAAAAAAACAGAGACAGACGGAACACACACACACTCTGAAATTCTCCTAACTTGGGGGTCAGAGCAGTTGGGAAGGAATCAGTCCTCATCCCTTCCTACCCTCTCCAGATGGCCAGGTGAGAGGTAGAGTTCTAACAATAAGGAAGAAAGAACTGAAGACAGACTATCACATGAAACTCACTCTGGATGTTGTGGGAAGATATGGTCTTTTTCAAAGACATAGCGGAAGCAGTAGACTTGAAATTTGTAAAAGATGGTGTGGCTGCACAAAAATAAGAGAAATAAGGGAAACAGTGAAGTAATCATTAACAAAGTCCGTTAATATTAATCTGTAATAGAAGATAACAAAGCAACCCTGTAAGCAAAAAGCAAAAATTACCTGCAAACAACTTTGTTTCTAGTTCTTCTTGAATTTTAAGAAGAATCCTTTCCTGTTCTAAGGCTTCTATGTACTTTGAGTAGCACCAGGTTGGCTAAAAAAACAATTTTCAAAATTAATTTTGGAAATATTTGCCCCAGGAAATAAACTGAAGGTAAGATAGTATCAGCTCCCTCATTTAAACCGTTTACTCTAGAAGAACACATATAAAGTAACATGCACATTTCAAAAATTTATATGAATTTTCACAAACAGAACTTACTGATTTAAACTTTTAACTGGGTACCAAAAATTATTATGGATCTACATTTATGTAGATACATTTATGATGAAGTAAAGGGATTTTTCTATAGCCTTGACCTAAATTTTTAATAATTTAATTTTTCTTCTAGTTTTA
Source organism: Balaenoptera musculus (assembly GCF_009873245.2). Taxonomy (NCBI): domain Eukaryota; kingdom Metazoa; phylum Chordata; class Mammalia; order Artiodactyla; family Balaenopteridae; genus Balaenoptera; species Balaenoptera musculus. Next base: position 36,860,054 of record NC_045801.1, on the reverse strand, counting down.
TTGAGATGTAATTGACATATAGCACTGTTTAAGTTAAAGGTGTACAACAATAATGATTTGACTTACACACATCATGAAATGATCACAAGAGGTTTGGAAAACACCTATCATCTCACATAGACATAACATTAAAGAAATAGAAAAAAGAATTTTTTCCTTATGATGAGAAGTCTTAGGATTTACTCTCTTAACAGCTTTCATTTGTAACATACAGCAGTGTTCATTATTTTTATCATGTTGTACATTACCTACTTAGTACTTATTTATCTTATAACTGAAAATTTGTACTTTAGATTACGTTCATCTAATTCACCCTCCCTCCACTCTCCACCTCTGGTAGCCACAAATCTGATCTCTTTTTCTATGAGTTTGTTTGTTTTGGAAGTATAATTGACCTACAACACCACGCTAGTTCCTGGTGCACAACACAGTGATTCGATATTTCTATACGTTAAAAATGATCACCATGATAAGTCTAGTTGTCGTCTGTCACAATAAAGATATTACATAATTATTGACTATATTCCCACACTATACATTTCATACCTCTGACTCATTTATTTTGTAACTGAAAGTTTGTACCTCTCACTACCACTTACGTATTTCTCTCCTCCTACCAATACCCTCCCCTCTGGCACCTGTTTGTTATCTGTGTCTAAGACTCGGTTTCTGTTTGGTTCCGTTTGTTCATTTGTCTATCTCTGACTTATTTCACTTAGCATAATACCCTATAGGTCCATCATGTTATCACAAATGGCAGGATTTCATTCTTTTTTATGGCTGAGTAATATTCCGGTGTGTGTGTGTGTGTGTGTGTGTGTGTGTGTGTGTGTGTGTGTGTACCACTTCTTCTTTATCCATTCATATATTGATTGGCACTTAGGTTGCTTCCATATCTTGGCTACTGTAAATAGTCTTGCAATGAACATAGGGGTGAATGTATCTTTTAGAATCAGTGTTTTTGTTTTCTTCACAAATACTCAGTAGTGGAACTGCTGGATCTTATGGTAGTTCTAGTTTTAAGTTTTTGAGGACTCTCTGTACTGTTTTCCATAGTGGTTACACCAATTTACATTCCCACCAACAGTGTACAAGTGTTACATTTTCTCCACATCATTGCCAAAACTTATTTGTTGTTTCTTGTTTTGTTTTATTTTTATTTTTATTTACTTATTTTTTAACATCTTTATTGGAGTATAATTGCTTTACAATGGTGTGTTAGTTTCTGCTGTATAACAAAGTGAATCAGCTATATGTATACATATATCCCCATATCTCCTCCCACTTGCGTCTCCCTCCCACCCTCCCTATCCCACCCCTCTAGGGGGACACAAAGCACCTAGCTAATATCCCTGTGCTATGCAGCTGCTTCCCACTAGCTAACTATTTTACATTTGGTAGTGTATATATGTCCATGCCACTCTCTCACTTCGTCCCAGCTTACCCTTCCCCCTCTCCATGTCCTCAAGTCCATTCTCTATTTCTGCGTCTTTATTCCTGTCCTGACCCTAGGTTCTTCAGAACCATTTTTTTTCTTTTCTTTTTTTTTTTAGAATCCATATATATGTGTTAACATATGGTATTTGTATTTCTCATTCTGACTTACTTCCCTCTGTATGACAGTCTCTCGGTCCATCCAACTCACTGCAAATAACTCAATTTCGTTTCGTTTTATGGCTGAGCAATATTCCATTGTATATATGTGCCACATCTTCTTTATCCATTTATTTGTCGATGGACACTTAGGTTGTTTCCACGTCCTGGCTATTGTAAATAGTGCTGCAATGAACATTGTGGTACATGACTCTTTTTGAATTATGGTTTTCTCAGGGTATATGCCCAGTACTGGGATTGCTGCGTTGTATGGTAGTTCTATTTTTAGTTTTTTAAGGAAACTCCATACTGTTCTCCATAGTGGCTGTATCAATTTACATTCCCACCAACAGTGCAAGAGGGTTCCCTTTTCTCCACACCTTCTCCAGCATTTATTGTTTGTAGATTTTTTGATGATGGCCATTCTGCCTGATGTGAGGTGATATCTCATTGTAGTTCTGATTTGCATTTCTCTAATGATTAGTGATGTTGAGCATCCTGTCATGTGTTTGTTGGCAATCTGTATATCTTCTTTGGAGAAATGTTGATTTAGGCCTTCTGCCCATTTTTGGATTGGGTTGGTTTTTTTTTTTTGATATTGAGCTGCGTGAGCTGCTTGTATATTTTGGAGATTAATCCTTTGTCAGTTGCTTGGTTTGCAAATGTTTTCTCCCATTCTGAGGGTTGTCTTTTCATCTTGTTCATGGTTTCCTTTGCTGTGCAAAAGCTTTTAAGTTTCATTAGGTCCCACTTGTTTATTTTTGGTTTTATTTCCATTTCTCTAGGAGGTGGGTCAAAAAGGATCTTGGTGTGATTTATATCATAGAGTGTTCTGCCTATGTTTTCCTCTAAGAGTTTTATAGTGTCTGGCCCTACATTTAGGTCTTCAATCCATTTTGAGTTTATTTTTGTGTATGGTGTTAGGGAGTGTTCTAATATTCTTTTACACTTAGGTGTCCAGTGTTCCCAGTACCACTTACTGAAGAAGCTGTCTTTTCTCCATTGTATATTCTTGCTTCCTTCATCAAAGATAAGGTGACCATATGTGCTTGGGTTTATCTCTGGGCTTTCCATCCTGTTCCATTGATCTATATTTCTGTTTTTGTGCCAGTACCATACTGTCTTGATTACTGTAGCTTTGTAGTAAAGTCTGAAGTCAAGGAGCCTGATTCCTCCAGCTCCGTTTTTCTTTCTCAAGATTGCTTTGGCTATTCGGGGACTTTTGTGTTTCCATACAAATTGTGAACTTTTTTGTTCTAGTTCTGTGAAAAATGCCATTGGTAGTTTGATAAGGATTGCATTGAATCTGTAGATTGTTTGGGTAGTATAGTCATCTTCACAATGTTAGTTCTTCCAATCCAAGAACATGGTATATCTCTCCATCTGTTTCTATCATCTTTAATTTCTTTCATCAATGTCTTATAGTTTTCTGCATACAGGTCTTTGTCTCCTTACGTAGGATTACTCCTAGGTATTTTATTCTTTTTGTTGCAATGGTAAATGGGAGTGTTTACTTAATTTCTCTTTCAGATTTTTCATCATTAGTGTATAGGAATTCAAGAGATTTCTGTGCATTAATTTTGTATCCTGCTACTTTACCAAATTCATTGATTAGCTCTAGTAGTTTTCTGATGGCATCTTTAGGATTCTCTATGTATAGTATCTTGTCATCTGCAAACAAGTGTCAGTTTTACTTCTTCTTTTCTAATTTGTATTCCTTTTATTTCTTTTTCTTCTCTGATTGCTGTGGCTAAAACTTCCAAATCTATGTTGAATAACAGTGGCAAAAGTGGGCAACCTTATCTTATTCCTGATCTCAGTGGAAATAGTTTCAATTATTCACCATTGAGAATGATGCTGGCTCTTGGTTTGTCATATATGGCCTTTATTATGTTGAGGTAAGTTCCCTCTACGCCTACTTTCTGGATGGTTTTTTATCATAAATGGGTGCTGAATTTTCTCTAAAGCTTTTTCTGCATCTATTGAGATGATCATATGGTTTTCATCCTTCAGTTTGCTAATATGGTGCATCACATTGATTGATTTGTGTATATTGATGAATCCTTGCATTTCTGGGATAAACCCTGCTCGATCATGGTGTATGATCCCTTTAATGTGCTGTTGGATTCTCTTTGCTAGTATTTTGTTGAGGATTTTTGCATCTATGTTCATCAGTGATATTGGCCTGTAGTTTTCTTTCTTTGTGACATCTTTGTCTGGTTTTGGTATCAGGGTGATGGTGACCTAATAGAATGAGTTTCAGAGTATTCCTCCCTCTGCTATATTTTGAAAGAGTTTGAGAAGGAGAGGTGTTAGCGCTTCAGTAAATGTTTGATAGAATTCGCCTGTGAAGCCATCTGGTCCTGGGTTTTTGTTTGTTGGAAGATTTTTAATCACAGTTTCAATTTCAGTGCTTGTGATTGGTCTGTTTATATTTTCTATTTCTTCCTGGTTCAGTCTCAGAAGGCTGTGCTTTCTAAGAATTTGTCCATTTCTTCCAGGTTGTCCATTTTATTGGCATATAGTTGCTTGTAGTAATCTCTCATGATCCTTTGTATTTCTGCAGTGTCAGTTGTTACTTCTTTTTCATTTCTAATTCTATTGATTTGAGTCTTCTCCCTTTTTTTCTCGATGAGTCTGGCTAATGGTTTATCAATTTTGTTTATCTTCTCAAAGAACCAGCTTTTAGTTTTATTGATCTTTGCTATTTTTTCCTTCATTTTTCATTTATTTCTGACATGACCTTTATGGTTTCTTTCCTTCTGCAAACTTTGGGGGGTTTTTGTTCTTCTTTCTCTAATCGCTTTAGGTGTAAGGTTAGGTTGTTTATTTGAAATGTTTCTTGTTTCTTAAGGTAGGATTGTATAGCTATAAACTTCCCTCTTAGAACTGCTTTTGCTGCATCCCATAGGTTTTGGGTCGTTGTGGTTTCATTGTCATTTGTTTCTAGGTATTTTTTGATTTCCTCTTTGATTTCTTCAGTGATCTCTTGGTTATTTAGTAGTGTATAGTTTAGCCTCCATGTGTTTGTATTTTTTTACAGATTTTTTCCTGTAATTGATATCTAGTCTCATAGCTTTGTGGACGGAAAAGATACTTGATATGATTTCAATTTTCTTAAATTTACCAAGGCTTGATTTGTGACCCAAGATATCTATCCTGGAGAATGTCCCATGAGCACTTGGGAAAAACAGTGTATTCTGTTGTTTTTGGATGGAATGTCCTATGAATATCAATTAAGCCCCTCTTGTTTAATGTATCATTTAAAGTTTGTGTTTCCTTATTTATTTTCATTTTGGATGATCTGTCCATTGGTGAAAGTGGGGTGTTAAAGTCCTCTACTATGATTGTGTTACTGTCGATTTCCCCTTTTATGGCTGTTAGCATTTGTCTTATGTATTGAGGTGCTCCTATGTTGGGTGCATAAATATTTACAATTGTTATATCTTTTTCTTGGATTGATCCCGTGATCATTATGCAGTGTCCTTCTTTTCTCTTATAATAATCTTTATTTTAAAGTCGATTTTGTCTGATATGAGTATTGCCACTCTGCTTTCTTTTGATTTCCATTTGCATGGGATATCTTTCTCCATCCCCTCACTTTCAGTCTGTATGTGTCCCTAGGTCTGAGGTGGGTCTCTTGTAGACAGCATATATACGGGTCTTGTTTTTGTATCCATTCAGGCAGTCTATGTCTTTTGGTTGGAGCATTTAATCCATTTACATTTAAGGTAGTTATCGATATGTATGTTCCTATTACCATTTTCTAAATTGTTTTGGGTTTGTTATTGTAGGTCTTATCCTTTTCTTGTGTTTCCTGCCTAGAGAAGTTCCTTTAGCATTTGTTGTAAAGGTGGTTTGGTGGTGCTGAATTCTCTTAGCTTTTCCTTGTCTGTAAAGGTTTTGGTTTTCCGTCAAATCTGAATGAGATTCTTGGTGGGTAGAGTAACCTTGGTTGTAGGTTTTTCCCCTTCATCACTTTAAATATGTCCTGCCACTCCCTTCTGACTTGCAGAGTTTCTGCTGAAAGATCAGCTGTTAACCTTATGGGGATTCCCTTGTATGTTATTTGTTGCTTTTTCCTTGCTCCTTTTAATATTTTTTCTTTGTATATAATTTTTGATAGTTTGATTAATATGTGTTTTGGCTTGTTTCTCCTTGGATTTATCCTGTATGGGATTCTTTGTGCTTCCTGGAGTTGATTGACTATTTCCTATTCCATATTAGGGAAGTTTTCATCTATAATCTCTTCGAATATTTTTTTTTCTTCTTCTGGGACCCCTATAATTAGAATGTTGGTGCCTTTAATGTTGTCCCAGAGGTCTCTGAGGCTGTCCTCAATTCTTTTCATTCTTTTTTCTTTATTCTGCTCTGCGGTAGTTATTTCCACTATTTTATCTTCCAGGTCATTTATTCATTCTTCTGTCTCAGTTATTCAGCTATTGATTCCTTCTAGAGAATTTTAAATTTCATTTATTGTGTTGTTCATCATTGTTTGTTTGCTCTTTAGTTCTTCTAGGTCCTTGTTAAATGTTTCTTGTATTTTCTCCACTCTATTTCCAAGATTTTGGATCATCTTTACTATCATTACTCTGAATTCTTTTTCAGGTGGACTGCCTATATCCTCTTCATTTGTTTGGTCTGGTGGGTTTTTACCCTGCTCCTTTGTCTGCTGTGTATTTCTTTGTCTTTTCATTTTGCTTAACTTACTGTGTTTGGTGCCTCCTTTTCGCAGGCTGCAGATTCGTAGTTCCCGTTATTTTTGGTGTCTGCCCCCAGGGGTAAGGTCGGTTCAGTGGGCTCTGTAGGCTTCCTGGTGGAGGGGACTGGTGCCTGTGTTCTGGTGGATGAGGCTGGATCTTGTCTTTCTTGTGGGCAGGACCGCGTCCGGTGGTGTGTTTTGGGGTGTCTGTGAACTTATTATGATTTTAGGCAGCCTCTCTGCTAATGGGTGGGGTTGTGTTCCTGTCTTGCTAGTTGTTTGGCATAGGGTGTCCAGCACTATAGCTTGCTAGTTGTTGACTGGAGCTGGGTCTTAGCATTGAGATGGAGATCTCTGTGAAAGCTTTCACCGTTTGATATTATGTGGGGCTGGGAGGTCTCTGGTGGACCAATATCCTGAACTCGGCTCTCCCACTTCAGAGGCTCAGGCCTGACACCCGGCTGGAGAACAAAGACCCTGTCAGCCACTCGGCTCAGAAGTAAAGGGAGAAAAAAAAAGAAAGAAAGAAACGAAAAAATATAATAAAATAAACAATGTTATTAAAATAAAAATTTTTTTTAAATTATTAAAAATTAAAAATTAATTAAGAAAAAGCAGGAAGAGAACAACCAAACCAAAAAACAAATCCACCAATGATAACAAGCACTAAAAACTATACCAACAAAAAAAGGACAGACAGACCTGTAAGACAAATGGTAAAAGCAAACCTATATAGACAAAATCGTACAAAGAAACATGCACATACATACTCGCAAAAAGAGAAAAAGGAAAAAATATATATATAAAAATAAAAAAGGAAGAGAGCAACCAAATTAATAAACACATCTACCAATGATAATAAGCTCTAAATACTAAACTAAAGTAAACATAAAACCAGAAACAAATTAGATGCAGAAAGCAAACCCCAAGTCTACAGTTGCTCCCAAAGTCAACCGCCTCAATTTTGGGATGATTCGTTGTCCATTCAGGTATTCCACAGATGCAGGGTACATCAAGTTGATTGTGGAGATTTAATCCGCTGCTCCTGAGGCTGCTGCGAGAGATTTCCCTTTCTCTTCTTTGTTCGCACAGCTCCTGGGGTTCACCTTTAGAGTTGGCCCCGGCTCTGCGTGTTGGTCGCCTGAGGGTGTCTATTCCCCACCCAGACAGGACGGGGTTAAAGGACCGGCTGATTAGGGGGCTCTGGCTCACTCAGGCCGGGGGGAGGGAAGGTACGGAATGTGGGGCGAGCCTGTGGTGGCAGAGGCCGGTGTGATGCTGCAACAGCCTGAGGCATGCCATGTGTTGTCCCAGGGAAGTTGTCCCTGGATCACGGGACACTGGCAGTGGCGGGCTCCACAGGTTCCTGGGAGGGGTGGTGTGGATAGTGACCTGCGCTTGCACACAGGCTTCTTGGTGGCTGCAGTAGCAGCCTTAGTGTTTCATGCCCGTCTCTGGTCTGTGCTGATAGCCGTGGCTCATGCCCGTCTCTGGAGATTGTTTAGGCAGTGCTCTGAATCCCCTCTCTTCACGCACTCCGAAACAATGGTCCCTTGCCCCTGAAGCAGTTCCAGCCTTTTTCCTGTACTCCCTCCCGGCTAGCTGTGGTGCACTAGCCCCCTTCAGGCAGTGTTCACACAGTCAACCCCAGTCCTCTCTCTGGGGTCTGACCTCTGAAGCCCGAGCCTCAGCTCCCAGCCCCCACGTGCCCCAGCAAGTGAGCAGACAAGCCTCTCAGGCTGGTGAGTGCTGATTGGCACCAATCCTCTGTGCGGGAATCTCTCCGCTTTGCCCTCTGCACCCCTGTTGCTGCACTCTCCTCGTGGCTCTGAAGCTGTCCCTCCACCCATCCCTGTCTGCCAGTGAAGGGGCTTCCTACTGTGTGGAAACTTTTCCTCCTTCACAGCTCCCTCCCAGAGGAGCAGGTCCTGTCCTTATTCTTTTCTCTGTGTTTTTCCTTTTCTCTTTTGCCCTACCCAGGTACCTGGGGAGTTTCTTGCCTTTTGGGAAGTCTGTGGTCTTCTGCCAGCGTTCAGTAGGTGTTATGTAGGAGTTGTTCCACATGTAGATGTATTTTTGATGTATTTGTGGGAAGGAAGGTGATCTCCACGTCTAACTCCTCTGCCATATTGAAGGTCCCTCATTGTGACTTAGATTTGCATTTTCCAATGGTTAGTGATGTTGAGCATCTTTTCATGTGCCTGTTGGCCACCTGTATGTGTTCTTTGAAAAAATGTCTATTCAGGACCTCTGTCCCATTTTTTTTTAAATTTATTTATTTATCTATGGCTGTGTTGGGTCTTCGTTTCTGTGCGAGGGCTTTCTCTAGTTGCGGCAAGTGGGGGCCACTCTTCATCGCGGTGCACGGGCCTCTCACTATCGCGGCCTCTCTTGTTGCGGAGCACAGGCTCCAGACGCGCAGGCTCAGCAATTGTGGCTCACAGGCCCAGTTGCTCCACGGCATGTGGGATCTTCCCAGACCAGGGCTCGAACCCGTGTGCCCTGCACTGGCAGGCAGATTCTCAACCATAGCACCACCAGGGAAGCCCCCTCTGTCCCATTTTTTACTTGGGTTTTTTGCTTTTTCAATATAGAGTTGTATGAGTTCTTTGTATAGTTTGGATATTAACCCTTTGGATATATTGTTTGCACATATCTTCTCCAATTCAGTGGGTGACGTTTTTGTTTTGTTGATAGTTTCCCTCACTGTGGAAAAGCTTTTTAGTTTGATGTACTGCCATTTGTTTATTTTTGCTTTTGTTTCCTTTGCCTAAGGAGACATATCCAAAAATTTTACTAAGACAGGGGGTAGACCTCAGTGGTAGAGCATTTGACTGCAAAAATTTTACTAAGACAGATGTCAAAGAATGTACTGCTTATGTTTTCTTCTAGAAGTTTTATGGTTTCAGGTCTTATATTTAAGCCTTTAATCTATTTTGAGATTATTTATGTATATGGTGTGAGAAAGTGGTCCAGTTCGATTCTTTTGCATGTAGCTGTTCAGTTTTCCCAACAACATTTAAAAAAAATATTTATTTATTTATTGATTTAGGCTGCACCGGGTCTTAGTTGCAGCATGCAAACTCTTAGTTGTGGCATGCGAACTCTTAGTTGTGGCATGCATGAGGGATCTAGTTCCCCAAAGAGGGATTGAACGTGGGCCCCCTGCATTGGGAGCAGAGTCTTACCCACTGGACCACCAGGGAAGTCCCAGCACAATTTGCTGAAGAGGCTGTCTTTTCCACATTACATATTTTTGCCTCCTTTGTTATAGATTAATTGCCCATATCAGTGTGGAATCATTTCTGGGCTCTTTATTTGGTTCCATTAATATACGTGTCTGATTTTGTGCCAGTACCATACTGTTTTGAAAACTGTAGCTTTGCAGTATAGTTTGAAATGAGGGATGTGTGATATCTCCTGTTTTTGTTCTTTCTTAAAAGTGTTTTGGCTATTCGAGGTCTTCTGTGTTTCTCACAAATTTTAGAATTATTTGTTCTATTTCTGTGATGAATGCCATTGGTATTTTGAGAAGCATTGCACTGAATCTGTAGATTGCCTGGGTATGTGGTCATTTTAACAATATTAATTCTTTCAATCCATGAGCACAGTATATCTTTCCATCTGTTTGTGTCATCTTCAATTACTTTCACAGGTACCTTGTAGTTTTCTGAGTACTGATCTTTTATCTCCTTTGTTAGATTTATTCCGAGATATTTTATTCTTTTGAATGTGACTGTGAATAGGTTTTCATTTCTCTTTCTGGTAGTTTGTTGTTATTGTGCAGAAATGCAACAGATTTCTATAGATTAATTTTGTATCCTGTAACTTTACTGAATTCACTGATGAGTTCTAGTAGTTATTTGGTGGTGTTTATAGGATTTTCTACATATAGTATCATGCCATCTATAAACAGTGACAGTTTTACTTCTTCCTTCCCAATTTGGATTCTATTTAGTTCTTTTTCTTGCCTAATTGTTGTGGCTAGGACTTCCAATACTATATTGAATAAAAGTGACCAGAGTGGGTATATTTGACTTTGTCCTGATCTCAGAGGAAATGCTTTTAGCTTTCCAACACTGAGTATGATATTAGCTGTGCACCTGTTATATATAGCCTTATTATGTTGAGATATGTTCCTTTATACCCACTTTGTTGAGTACTTTTATCGTAAATGTGAATTTTGTTAAAAGCTTTTTCTTCATGTATTGAGATGATTATATGATTTTTACTCTTCAGTTTGTTAATATGGTGTATCACATGGATTGATTTGCAAATACTGAACCATCCTTGTATCAGTGCGGTAAATGCCACATGATCATGGTGTAAGATCCTTTTAATGTATTGTTGAATTTGGTTTCCTAATATTTTGTTGAGGATTTTCACAGCTATGCTCATCAGTAATATTGGCCTGTAATATTTTCATGTGTGATATCTTTGTCCAGTTTTGGTATCAGGGTGATGCTGGCCTCATAGATTGAGTTGGGAAGCATTCCTTCCTCTGCAATTTTTTGAAATGGTTTGAGAAGGATAGGTGTTAACTGTTCTCTAAATGTTTGATAGAATTTAAATGTGAAACCATCTGGTCCTGGAACTTTTTTTTTTTTTAACATCTTTATTGGAGTATAATTGCTTTACAATGGTGTGTTACTTTCTGCTTTATAACAAAGTGAATCAGTTATACATATACATGTGTTCCCATATCTCTTCCCTCTTGCATCTCCCTCCCTCCCGCCCTCCCTATCCCACACCTCTAGGTGGTCACAAAGCACAGAGCTGATCTCCCTGTGCTATGCGGTTGCTTCCCACTAGCTATCTATTTTACATTTGGTAGTGTATATATGTCCATGCCACTCTCTCTCTTTGTCACATCTTACCCTTCCCCCTCATATCCTCAAGTCCATTCTCTAGTAGGTCTGTGTCTTTATTCTCATCTTGCCACTAGGTTCTTCATGACCTTTTTTTTTTCCCTTAGATTCCATATATATGTGTTAGCATACTGTATTTGTTTTTCTCTTTCTGACTTACTTCACTCTGTATGACAGACTCTAACTCCATCTACCTCACTACAAATAACTCCATTTCCTTTCTTTTTATGGCTGAGTAATATTCCATTGTATATATGTGCCACATCTTCTTTATCCGTTCATCCGATGATGGACACTTAGGTTGCTTCCATGTCCTGGCTATTGTAAATAGAGCTGCAATGAACATCTTGGTACATGACTCTTTTTGAATTATGGTTTTCTCAGGGTATATGCCCAGTAGTGGGATCGCTGGGTCATATGGTAGTTCTATTTTTAGTTTTTTAAGGAACCTCCATACTGTTCTCCATAGTGGCTGTATCAATTTACATTCCCACCAACAGTGCAAGAGGGTTCCCTTTTCTCCACACCCTCTCCAGCATTTATTGTTTCTAGATTTTTTGATGATGGCCATTCTGACTGGTGTGAGATGATATCTCATTGTAGTTTTGATTTGCATTTCTCTAATGATTAATGATGTTGAGCATTCTTTCATGTGTTTGTTGGCAATCTGTATATCTTCTTTGTAGAAATGTCGATTTAGGTCTTCTGCCCATTTTTGGATTGGGTTGTTTGTTTTTTTGTTATTGAGCTGCATGAGCTGCTTGTAAATCTTGGAGATTAATCCTTTGTCAGTTGCTTCATTTGCAAATATTTTCTCCCATTCTGAGGGTTGTCTTTTGGTCTTGTTTATGGTTTCCTTTGCTGTGCAAAAGCTTTTAAGTTTCATTAGGTCCCATTTGGTCCTGGAACTGTTTGATTACTGAATCAACTTCTTTACTGTTAATTGGCCTATTCATATTTCCTATTTCTTTCTGATTCGGTCTTGAGAGATTGTACATTTCTAGGAATTTGTCCATTTCATGTGGGTTGTCCATTTTAATGACATATAATTGTTTGTAGTAATCTCTTATACTCCTTTGTATTTCTATGGTGCCAATGTAACTTCTCCTTTTTCATTTCTGATTTTATTGATACGAGCCCTTTCTCATTTTTTCTTGGTGAGTCTTGCTAAAGGTTTATCAATTTTGTTTATCTTTTCAAAAACCAGCATTTGGTTTCATTGATCTTTTATTTACTTTTTTGGTCTCTATCTTATTTATTTCCTCTCTGATCTTTATTATTTCCTTCCTTCTGTGACTTTGGGCTTCATTTGTTCTTCTTTATCTAATTCTGTTACATGATAGGTTAGGTTGTTTATTCGAGATTTTTCTTCTTTCTTGAGGAAGGCCTATATGGCTATAAACTTCCCTCTTAGAATTGCTTTTGCTGCATCCCGTATAGTTTTTAAAAATTGAAGTATAGCTGATTTACAATGCTGTGTTAATTTCTGCTGTACAGCAAAGTGATTCAGTTATATATATATATTATACATATACACACATACATACAATCTTTTAAATATTGTTTTCCAATATGGCTTATTACAAGATATTGAACATAGTTCCCTGTGCTATACAGTAGGACCTTATTGCTTATCCATTCTATATATACTAGTTTGCATTTGCTAGCCCCAAACTTCCACTCCATTCCTCCCCCACCCCCCCTTCCTTGGCAACCACAAGTCTGTTCTCTATGTCTGTGAGTCTGTTTCTCTTTTGTAGATAAGTTCATTTGTGTCATATTTTAGATTCCACACATAAGTGATATCATATGGTATTTGTCTTTCTTCTTCTGACTTACTTCACTTAGTATCATAATCTCTAGGTCTATCCATGTTGCTGCAAATAGCATTATTTCATTCTTTTTTATGGCTGAGTAGTATTACATTGTATATATGTACCACATCTTCTTTACTCAACTGTTGATGGACATTTAGGTTGTTTCCAGGTATTGGCTATTGTAAATAGTACTGCTATGAACATAGAGGTGCATGTATCTTTTTGAATTATTGTCTGCATATATGCCCAGAGGTGGGATTGCTGGATCACATGGCAACTCTATTTTTAGTTTTTTGAGGAAACCCCATACTGTTTTCCATAGTGGTTGTACCAATTTACATTCCCCCCAACAGTGTAGGAGGGTTCCCTTTTCTCCACACCCTCTCCAGCATTTGTTATTTGTAGATTTTTTTAAATGATGGCCATTCTGACTCGTGCGAGGTGGTACCTCATTGCAGTTTTGATTTGCATTTCTCTAATAATTAGAGATGTTGAGCATCTTTTCATGTGCCTGTTGGCCATCTGTATGTCTTCTTTGGAGAAATGTCTGTTTAGGTTTTCTGCCCATTTTTCAATTGGGTTGTTTGTTTTTTTGTTGTTGAGTTGTATGAGCTGTTTGTATATTTTAGAAGTTAAGCCTTTGTTGGTTGCATCATTTGCAAATATTTTCTCCCATTCCATAGGTTGTCTTTTCCTTTTGTTTGTGGTTTCCTTTGCCATACAAAAGCTTGTCAGTTTGATTCACTCCAATTTGTTTATTTTTGCTTTTATTTCTATTGTCTTGGGAGACTGACCTAAGAAAACATTGCTATGATTTATGTCAGAGAATGTTTTGCCTATGATCTCTTCTAGGAGTTTTATGGTTTCTTGTGTTTAAGTCTTTAAGCCATTTTGACTTTATTTTTGTGTATGGTGTGAGGGTGTGTTCTAACTTCATTGGTTCACATGTGACTGTCCAACTTTCCCAACAGCACCTGCTGAAGAGACTGTCTTTTTCCCATTGTATATCCTTGCCTCCTTTGTCAAAGATTAATTGACCATAGGTGTGTGGGTTTATTTCTGAGCTCTCTATTCTGTTCCATCCATCCATATGTCTGTTTTTGTGCCAATACCACGCTGTTTTGATTAATGTGTCTTTGCATCCCATACAGTTTTGAGTGTTGCATTTCCATTTTCATTTATCTGGAGGTATTTTCTAGTTTCCTCTTTGATTTCTTCATTGACCCATTGGTTTTTTAGTAGATTGTTGTTTAGTAGATTGTTGTTTAGTCTCGTTTCATAACATTTGTTGGAGAAAATGCTTGATATAATTTCTATCCTCTTAAATTTGTTGAGACTTGTTTTGTGGCCTAACGTGTGATCTATCCTTGAGAATGTTCCATGTGTGCTCAAAAAGAATGTGTATTCTACTGTTTTAGGATGTAATGTCCTGTAGATATCTATTAAGTCCAACTGGTCTATTGTGTTATTTAAGACCACTTATGCCATACTGATTTTCTTTCTGGATGATCCGTCCATTGATGTAAGTGGACTACTCCTACTATTATTATATTATTGTCAATTTCTCCCTTTAGGTCTGTTAATATTTGCTTTATATATTTAGGTGCTCCTGTATTGGGTGCATATATGTTAACGCATATACTGTTCTCTTCTTGTATTGATTCTTTTATCATTATATAATGCTCTTTCTTTTGTTATAGTCTTTATTTTAAAGTTTATTTTGTCTGAGTATTGTTACTGGAAATTTGTCATTTCCATTTGCATGAAATTTCTTTTTCCATACCCTCACTTTCAATCTGTGTGTCTTGAGCTCTGATATGAACCTCTTGTAAGCAACATGTAGCTGGATTTTTTTGAATCCAATCAGCCACCCTATGACTTTTCATTGGAGTATCTAGTCCATTGACATTTAAAGTGATTATTGATAAGTATGTACTTATTTTGTTACTTGTTTTCTGATTGTTTCTGTAGTTCTTATCTTTTCATTTCTTCTTCTTTTAGTTTATTCTCTTGTGGTTTGATGATTTTCTTTAGTGGTATGCTTGTGTTCCTTTCTCTCCAATTTCTGTGTATCAATTGTGGGTTTTTGATTTGTGGTTTTAATGGGGTTCATATATGTTGATGTAAAACTATATCTATTTGTTTTAAACTGATAGTCATTTAAGTTCAAACATATTCTAAAAGCTCTACATTTTTTACTCCTCTCCCCCACGTTTTGTGTTTTTGATTTCATATTTAACATCTTCATGATTATCCCGTTTATTTAGTTATAGGTGATTTTACAAGTTTTGTCTTCATACTAGCTTATTTAGGTGGTTGATCCACAGCCATTACTATATATTTGACTTTATTAGTGGGATTTTTCCTTTTCTATAAACTCTTCTTGTTGTAGCCTTTTATTTCCTCTTAGAGAAGACCCTTAAACACTCCTTTTAGGGCCAGTTTCGTATTGAGAAACTCTTTCAGTTTTTGTTTGTTTGGTAAGTTCTTTATCTCTCCTTCAGTTCTGAATGATAAACTTTCCGGGCAGATTATCCCAGGTTGTAGGTGTTTCCCTTTCAGCACTTTAAATATATCATGTATTTCCCTTTTGGCCAGCAAACTTCCTGCAGAAAAATTAGTTGATTGCCTTATGGGGTTGTATGTGACGTTTTTTTCTCTTGCTGCCTTTAAAATTTTCTCCTTATCGTTAACTTTTGCCAATTTAATTATGATGTCTTGGTGTGGGTCTCTTGGGGTTCATCTTGTTTGGGACCCTCTGTGTTTCCTATATCTGTATATCTATTTCATTCTTCAGGTTTGGGAAATTTTGAGCCATAATTTCATGAAACACATTTTCAATCCCTCTCTTCTCGTTTTGGGACCCATATAATGTGAATGTTAGTACACTTGATGTTGTCTTAGAGGTCCCTTAAACTGTCCTCATTTAAAAATTGTGGTTTTCTTTTTCTTGTTCTTATTGGGTGATTTTCATTTTTCTCTCTTCCAGGTCACTTATGCATTCTTTTGTATCACATAGTCTCCTGTTAATCACTTCTAGTGTGTTTTTCATTTTAGGCACTGTATTCTTCAGCTCTGACTGGTCCTTTTTTACATTTTCTAGTCCCTTGTTAAAATGTTCACTGTGTTTTCCATTATTTTCACAAGTTCAGTGAACATTCTTATTACTAATGCTATAAACTCTCTAGGTGGTAAATTATTTATCTGTTTCATTTTTTTTTCAGAGTTTTTTCTTGTTCTTTCATTTGAGACAAATTCCTCTGTCTTCTCATTTTAACTTTTTTATATCTCTATGAAATTAGGTGAAACAGTTTACCTATCCTGGTCTTGAAGGTGTGTCCTTTTATGGGAGTGTCCCTCTGCAGTCATCATGTGCCCAGTGGTTTGGTGGGAGAGCTGGATATGAAGTGAGCACAGGTCACGTCTTCCCCCAGGTTGCTGTGGCAGTTATCACCTTTGTGGACTGCAGCCAGCACCAGGTATAAGCAAGGGCCTCTCCTATGCTCAGTGTCCATCACCACCCTATCAGGGGTGGGGGTGGGTCCAAAGTTGCTGGAGCAGAAGCACTGAGGATCAGGTCTGAGCTGGTTCCTTTCCCTCTAAGTGTGCACTCTCCTCCCTCCTGACAATGGCACCTTCACCTTAGAGGGAAAGAGCACCAAACAAAGAGGGGCCAGAGCAGGTTCCTAGTGCAGGCTGGGGCATGTGCTGGGATGGCCATGGGAAACTGGCCAGAGCCCTGGGTAGTTTCAATCTGCTTCCTCCACCTTGTTTTGTGAGTAAGCAAGCATGAGTGGAGTCTAGGTTTCTTACAGCCCTCCAGTAAGTCCTGCTGGTTTTCAAACCAGCTAAGGGGACTTGTCTTCCTGATGTTGGGTCTCAGAGCTGGGGTTCCCAATATGTACGTTGAACCCCTTACTCCCCAGGGAGGATCTCTGAGCCCATGATATCCCCCTCCTCTTCTGTGTCTCCTTCTAGGGGTGCAGGTCCTGACCTGATAGCTTCCCCTCACTTCCTACCTGACTCTGTAGATCTTTTCTTACAGCCTTGGTTGTAGAACTGTCTTTCTGCAAATCTAGTTTGTTCTCACAAGTAGATGTATTTTTGATGTGTTCGTGGGGGACCTGAGTTCAGCATCCTCCTACTCTGCCATCTTGATCTCCCAATCAAAAGTAATTTTTGATTGGTATGTTTTTATTGCCATTGTATTATTTGTTTTGGGGTTGTTTTGTAGTTAATTTTCTTTCCTTTCTTCTTTTGTTCTCTTCCCTTTTTATTTTATGACTACCTTAATGTTATGTTTATATTTCTTTTTCTCTTTGAGTGTGTACCTGTTATAGATTTTTGGTTTGTGGTTACCATGAAGTTTATATATAGCAATCTCTCTCTATATATGTTTATCTTATGTTGCTGATCTCTTAAGATCAAATGCATTTTAATGACCCTTCATTTTTTACTGCTCCCTCCAAATTTACTAGTTATGACTCCATATTTTACATCATTTTGTTTTTTGTATCCCTTAACTACATATTGTGGCTATAGATGATTTTATGACTTTTATTTTTTAACTTTCCTACTAGCTTTATAAGTGGTTAATACACTACCTTTACTATATATTTGCCTTTAACAATGGTATTTTTCCTTTTGTAATTTTCACATTTCTAGCTGTGGCCTTTTCTTTTCCATGTAGAGGAGTCCCTTTAACATTTCTCGTAAGGTTGGTTTCGTGGTGCTAAACTCTTTTAACTTTTGCTTTTCTGTAAAACTTTTGATATCTCCTTCAAATCTGAATGAAAGCCTTGTTGGGTAGGTTGTAGGTTTTCCCTTTCATCACTTTAAATATATCATGCCATTCCCATCTGGCCTGTAGAGTTGCTGCTGAAAAGTCAGCTGATAGCCTAATGCGAGTTCACTTGTACATAACTTGTTGCTTTTTCCTTGATGCTTTTAATAGTCTCTTTTTATGTTTAATTTTTGCCATTTTATTTTATTTTATTTTATTTTATTTTAGGTAAGAAGTGGGTTTATTTAGAGAGAAACACACTCCACAGACAGAATGTGGGCCATCTCAGAAGGTGAGAGTGGCCTTGGGAGAAACACATTCCACAGACAGAGCGCAAGCCATCTCAGAAGGTGGGAAAGGCCTAATTTTTGCCATTTTAAATAGAATGTGTCTTGTTACAGTCCTCTTTGATTTGATCCTGTTTGGGACTCTCTGTGCTTCCCAGACCTGGATGTCTGTTTCCTTTCCCAGGTTGGGAAATTTTCAGCTATTATGTGTTCAAATAAGTTCTCCACCCCTTTCTCTCTCTTTCTTCTCCTTCTGGGACCCCTATAATGTGAATGTTAGTGTGGTTGATGTTGTCCCAGAAGTTTCTTAAACTGTCCTCATTAACACATTTTTTTTCTTTTTTCTTTTCCACTTCAGTGATTTCCACTATTCTGTCTTTCAGTTCACTGATCTGTTCCTCTGTATCATTTTGTTGATTTCTTCTAGAGTATTTTTAATTTCAGTTATTGCATTCTTCAGCTCTGTTTGGTTCATCTTTATATTTTCTAACTCTGTTAAAAACTTCTAACTCTGTTCATCCATTCTTCTCCCAAGTTCTTTGAGCATCTTCATGATCATTATCTTAAACTCTTTATTGAGTAGATTGCTTATCTCCACTAGTTCTTCTTCTGGAGTTTTATCTTATTCCTCTGTTTGGAACATATTTCTTTGTCACCTCATTTTGCCTATTCAGTTTTATTTCTATGCATTTTGTAGGTTGGTTATGTTTCCTGATATTAGAGAAGTGGTCTTATGTAGGAAACATACTATGGGGTCAGAAGTGCACTCCTGTCTGGTCACCAGACCTATATGATTTAGGGATGCTCTCTCTGTGGACTGCCTGGGTCCTTCCGTTGTGGCAGGCTGACTGCTACAGGTGTGCTGGTAGGTGTGGCTGGCCCCGTCTGGTTGGTTGCCAGGACCTGCCTTGTGTAGGGGCTGTCAGCCACTGGTAGGGGGGCTAGGTCCTGGCACAGCTGGCTGCAAGGTCAGGGAAGTCTTGGTCTTGGTCCACCAGTTGGCAGGACTGGGTCATGAGACTGGTTTTGGAGCTAATGTAGGCTTGCTGATTGGTGGGGCTATGACCCAGGGCATCCCAGGATGGTGCTGGTCTACCAGTTGGTGGGTTAGGTCTTACAGCTGGCTGTGGGGCTGCTGTGGTCTTGGGGCTGTCTAGGCCCTTGATGTAAATTTTTAAACTCCCTGGCCCTAGGTTGGTGGGGCAGGGATGTGAGTGTTTTCGTGTACTATTTCTCAGTGAATCAATGTTGAAAAAGTTTTATAGCTTTCTTGACAGCTATTCAGTCACATTTATACATTCAATTTGACTATGAATTTAGGTGCTTAGGAAAGATCCAAGTTTTTTTGGGGGGGGGTAGTTATGCTTTTGGATCAATTACCATTCTTCAGTGTGCAAAATCTACCTGAAACAGATGCATATACAGAGCAGCCACACTTGCAAAATCATAGTGTATTATTATTTTACCAATTACTAGAGTAATTCAACATGTGTACCTTAATAGCAATAATAATAATAATAATTTATATTTATAAAATGCTTTTGGTTTCCAAAAGCTTTTTAGTTTCTTACAAAAGTCTTGAGATATATGACAGGATATCACCATCATCATCATCATCATCATCATCATCATCATCATCATCATTCCTTTCTCTCTCTTTCTCTTTAACAGATAAGGAAACAGGCTCAAAGGAGAAGTGATTTTTTTTTAGGCTTCAAAGTAATACTGACTTGTAAGTGACAGAGTAAAAATTAGAAGCCTAGTATCTCTAATTCCACATCTCCTCCCTTTATTTTTACACAGTGTTTCTGAAACTTAATGCTAGTTGTTTGCTAATAAATGTACTTCCAAATGGCATTATTAGGTATCACACACTTTTAGACATGTCTTTTTCAATATATGGTTCCACAAAATTGGACATTTCTCTTAATAATAGCTTTGTAGTCTATTGGTTATCTTAGCTGGGTAGCCGAACACATTTGACATTCTCAAGTATCAAAAAGATTGTTTCTTAAGCTAGTATTATCCTATGATACAAACAATTTCAATACCAGTCTTTAAAAATGGACATAAACTTATGAAATTACTGGGACATAATATTAATGTATGTTATACATGTAAGTATAAACATAAAAACTCTACATGTGGGCTTCCCTGGTGGCGCAGTGGTTGAGAATCTGCCTGCCAATGCAGGGGACACGGGTTCGAGCCCTGGCCTGGGAAGATCCCACATGCCGCGGAGCAACTGGGCCCATGAGCCACAATTACTGAGCCTGCGCGTCTGGAGCCTGTGCTCCGCAACAAGAGAGGCCACGATAGTGAGGGGCCCACGCACCGCGATGAGGAGTGGCCCCCGCTTGCCACAACTAGAGAAAGCCCTCGCACAGAAACGAAGACCCAACACAGCCATAAAAAAAAACTCTACATGTATTAGTTGATGATGATGTATTAGTCAATTTTATGACCACTTTAAAGATTTAAAAAACTGAAACTAGAATGTGACATGCTTTCTTTTCTTGACCCAAGAAGATATCAACCTATATATATTCTCTTATTCTATATCATTATCTCTTTTCCAATAAGATAGTTATTTCAACTTCTGCCACTAAAATCTTCTTCATATGTATCAAGAAATCATTTCCCCTGATTATGTTGTCCAGGATCAGCTGAAATTTTAATGTTCTCTGAAGGCTAAGAAAATTCTCTTCCAATCTCTCTTGGTGATATAATTTTAGCCTCATTTTCAAACAAACACAACTTTACTACTATAAAATGACTCAGTTATTGCATTCTGCTATCCAGTGCTCTACAGAAGAAGTGATATCTTTCCTGCTTACCTGTCGGCCGTATGCTTGCAGGCCTAAACCTGGGTCACTGATTAAAGTGGCTGTTTTGATAGCAGATCCTGAAGTACTTGGATATTGTTTGATTCCATCCTGTAATTATATTAAATTAAATTATTCCAAAAAAGGGGTAACACTATATTAACATAATCTTACAGTTCAGAAGTCATAACATTATATGAAAAAATATTTTGTGGTAAGCACCACACCACAAGGTTTCATCAAGTCAATGTCATGAATATGACATATTCTATTGTTATGATCTTTAATTTCTTTCATACTAATATAAAAATATTAAAAAATAAATGAGAGAAATTACAAAGTAGAATGTAATCATCACCCCCAAATTCTGGCTTCCAAGAAAAACCACTACAAACATTTTCATGAACATCCATCCAAACTTCTCAGTAGACAAATGCTTAGATATAATCTATAACTTGGATGTTGATTTTTTATTACCTAAATTTCATATAAATGGAATCACACTATACAAGCTCTTTTAAAATCTGCTTTTTCATGAAAAATATCATGAAAACATTTCTCTGAATAAAGAAAGAACAGGAATATAAGGGCAGGGTCTTTGTATCATTCACCAAGTATGCCTACTGCAGAACACAGAGTATATACTTAAATATTTGTTGGATGATGGAATGCATAAATTACAACATCATTTTCACTGGATGAATGGTCTTTTTAAAAAATTTTATTTATTTAATTTTATTTTTGGCTGTGTTGGGTCTTCATTGCTGCGCACGGGCTTTCTCCAGTTGCAGCGAGCGGGGGCTACTCTTCCTTGCTGTGCGCGGGCTTTTCATTGCGGTGGCTTCTCTTGTTGCGGAGCACGGGCTCTAGGCACGCGAGCTTCAGTAGTTGTGGCACGTGGGCTCAGTAGTTGTGGCTCTCGGGCTCTAGAGCGCAGGCTCAGTAGTTGTGGCACACGGGCTTAGTTGCTCCACAGCATGTGGGATCTTCCCGGACCAGGGCTTGAACCAGTGTCCCCTGCATTGGCAGGTGGATTCTTAAGCACTGTGCCACCAGAGAAGCCCTGAATGGTCTTATACACTCAAATATTTGTTGAATGATTAAAGAATAAACTACATTATCAGTTCAACAGGTGAATAATATTCTAGTAAAGGAATGTACCATAGATGATTTAACCAATACCTGAAATTTAAGTCATTTAAAATTTTTACTATTATAAACAATGCTGTATACAAACATCTTTCTGCTTTTTAAAAATTCTCTCCTTTAGAATAAATGTTTAGAAGTCTATCTGCCGGATTAAAAAGAATGAACATTTTAAACAATAAAAGTTGTCAAACTGCCCTTCAGAAACAAAGCACCATTTTACACTTTCTCCAATAACGCATGAATTTGCAGGCCTCTTCCTCATACCCTCAACCAACACTGGATATTTTCTTCTTTGCCAGTCTGCATGTCTTTGGTTACTAGTGAGGTTGAACACCTTTTAATGCTTTTAATCATTTGTATTTCTTTTGAGAATTGCCTGTTGATGCCCTTTGCCCTATTTTTTTGTTAAGAGTATTTATGATTTATTTTTATAACATATCATACACTTTATGTTTTCCCAATTTGTCTTTTAACCTTGTTTTTTGCCATTTAAAATGTAAAAATTTTTATCAATCCTTTGTTAATGAATTTGCCACTGTTCATTTTAAGTACTTGATATTAAACTACATGAAAGTTTTCCATGAGATTGTTTCTCCTGTCATAACTTTCTTCAGATTACCTAGTTTCATTTGATTCCTTTATAAGAATGAGAAATGAAGGATATAATTGATATTAGTATTTTTATTATAAAGAAGGCCAATTACTGCTACAATATTAAAAAGATAATAACTAACATTTACTGTATGACATGTATTATTCCTCACATACTATATTTAATTCTACCCTGTGATGTGAGTTCTATTACTATTTCCATTTTCCTGAAAAAAAAAAATGAGGTTTTGGGAAGTGAAGTGGTTTCCCTGAGATATTAGAACTGATCAATGATAAGGCTAGGATTCAAAACCAGGCAGTCTGACTCTAGAAACTGCACTCCTAATCACTATACTATATTGTCTCAGATCAAATGATACCTTACAATTGTATAGTGAAATACCTTACATGTTCTTTTATTCATATCATTTCAATGAATCCCTTTCAAATCATATGAGATTAATATTATCACCATTAGTTGATAGATGAATTTGAGGTTGAGGGTTACGAGTCATGCCCATGGTTACCTAGGGAAATCCAATGTTTTTCATAGTGAGTGATTTTTTTCAGAGGATACATTTTTTTTTAAAATTAATTAATTAATTTATTTTTTGGGCTGTGTTGGGTCTTCGATTCTGTGCGAGGGCTTTCTCTAGTTGCGGCAAGCGGGGGTCACTCTTCATCGCGGTGCGTGGGCCTCTCACTGTCGCGGCCTCTCCCGTTGCAGAGCACAGGCTCCAGATGCGCAGGCTCAGTAGTTGTGGCTCACGGGATTTAGTTGCTCCGCGGCATGTGGGATCTTCCCAGGCCAGGGCTCGAACCCGTGTCCCCTGCATTGGCAGGCAGATTCTCAACCACTGCGCCACCAGGGAAGCCCAGAGGATACATTCTTACATTACAAAAAAAATTTATGAGTTTCCCATATTCACTTTTTCCAACATTTCCTCATACGTCTTCATTGACAATGAAATCCTGGAACAAATGCCGACTCTACTGGTCTTCCTTAGCTTACACTTTCCGTGTTAAAATAATTGCATGTGCGAAATTTGTAGTTACTAATAAGTGATGGCAATATGTTTATTGTGTAAAATAAGAATATTCAAAAGTAGAATTCCTATGTTTTCTTTAGGATTATTCACCCTACAAAAGGAATGCCAATATTTGTACCTAACCCCGTTAGCAGTTACCAGTTGACAGATATGGACAGATCAGAAGATCACTTAAGGACATTTGCATTTCCATAACTGAAGTATAATATGGACGATATAAACATACATTCTGGATTTTCTGGAGAAGCAGCAATTGCAGATTTTCTCTACCCTCATCACACTGTATGTTTCAACTTTTGTTTCAGACAATATGTTTACCATATATGTAAGCAAACTGAAAATACCTGGGATGACACTTAGAGAGCTGTGAAGTTCTTTATAAGTGTTTAGGATACAGTAAGAGATCTTTATATCCTCCTTACTTCTATATTCTTTATTCAATAAGTATATATTTAGAACCATTTGTTAAAATCCTACTATTTAAGACTAACTCAAATTTACCTTTTCTTTGAGATCATTTACCTTTCCCCCACAAATAATTAATTCCTCATTTTCTGGGATTTCAGTTTTTGTTTATATTCTTTTCAGTTAAGTGTATGTGTGTATCTATCTATCCTTACACTATATATAAATTATATTCATATCCCTAGCATATGTAGTAGGGATCAATATGAATAGATGATCAATAAAACTCTATGTAGTGGATGATCAGTAAAAGTCTGGTGAAAGAAGGAAGAAAAGGATGAGGAGGGGAGGCTGTTTTGAGAGACTATTTAGGCCACATTAGTAGAAAATGCAGCAGACTCACGTGAGACTCATCTGATTGGTGAAGTTATTCATGTGCCACAGGTGGAATCAGAAAAGAGCTCCAAGCATACATGTTAGACAACATTCTATTTTTTCTCCCTATATCAACCCTTCAAATATATTTCCTTCCTGAGCCTACCAACTTAGGATCACATTCATGCAGCTCAGTCAGACATGGACTTGCCTCAAGGGACTGGAGAAGGTAAATGAGAGGATTTTTATTTAGTGAACTCTGTTTTTAGTCAGATTACATAGATTGGGCCAGATGCATAGTTGGTTTGAGGGGGAAATCAGCTTTTGTATTATTTGATCTATCATTTATCGCCTAAACCACTGGAAGGGAAATAATTGCAGAAATTGTTAAAATAAATAATCCAAAAATAATTATATTTAAGTTTAATAACATTTCATTTCCATACATGGGATAGATATGTGTATATATTGGCTCCATGGTTAAATAACTCACAATACATCAACAAAAATATGTGAAGCCACATTGTGAAGAACTGATTCAGTAGAAGCAAGATTTTGCAGACACCTCTTCCTATTTTCTTGCTCTTATGTCTTCCCTGATTCTCATTCCCTGAGGGTACTGGAAATACCCTCAACCTCCAGATGATAGAATACATCAACCAAAGATAAGCTTCTGAAAATGTGATAATTTTTTTGTAGCATCATTCATATGAAAATGTTATTATATATTAAATACTTATAAAAACATTTATAACACTCACATAAGATATGAATAACAACAATACCACCAAAGCTTAAGAAATGCAGTATCACCAGTACCTCTGTTCCCCTTTGTGTCACTCTCCAATCCCATCATCTATCTCCACCCAACCCATGAAGGTAACCGCTATGCTGAATTTTGTATGTTTATCATTCCTTTTTCTTTTCAAACTTTGGGTTTATTTATTTATTTATTTATTTATTTATTTATTTATTTATTTATTTAATTTATTTATTTATGGCTGTGTTGGGTCTTCGTTTCTGTGCGAGGGCTTTCTCTAGTTGCGGCAAGTGGGGGCCACTCTTTTTTTTTTTTTTTAATTTTTATTTATTATTTATTTATTATGTTTATTTTTGGCTGTGTTGGGTCTTCGTTTCTGTGTGAGGGCTTTCTCCAGTTGCGGCGAGTGGGGGCCACTCTTCATCGCGGTGCGCGGGCCTGTCACTATCGCGGCCTCTCTTGTTGCGGAGCAGAGGCTCCAGACGCTCAGGCTCAGTAGTTGTGGCTCACGGGCCCAGTTGCTCCGCGGCATGTGGGATCTTCCCAGACCAGGGCTCGAACCCGTGTCCCCTGCATTGGCAGGCAGATTCTCAACCACTGCGCCACCAGGGAAGCCCGGGGGGGCCACTCTTCATCGTGGTGCATGGGCCTCTCATTATCGCAGCCTCTCTTGTTGCGGAGCACAGGCTCCAGACGTGCAGGCTCAGTAATTGTGGCTCACAGGCCTAGTTGCTCTGCGGCATGTGGGATCTTCCCAGACCAGGGCTCGAACCCGTGTCCCCTGCATTGGCAGGCAGATTCTCAACCACTGTGCCACCAGGGAAGCCCCCTTTTTCTTATTTATAGTGTCCCACATTTGTATTGATTAGTTTTATACGAATTTTAACTTTATATAAGCAGAATTGACTGGTTCTATTCATTTGCAACTTTTTCACTCAACATTATACTCCTGCTATATATCTATGGTTATTATTGTGGTTATAGTTAATTTGTTTTCCATCACAGCACTGTGTTCTACTACATGAATTTGTTTTTCCAATCTCCTGTTAATAGACATTTGAATAGCTTCTGATTTTTTGCTATAGAAAGCATGGGTGCTATAAACCATGTGCATGTCTCCTGATATTTGTGTCCATGAATTATTCTAGGATATATCTCCTGATATTTGTGTCCATGAATTATTCAAGTAGATTTGATAAGTTGAAGGCTAAGTGCATCTTTTAATTTACTGGATAAAGTCAAATTGTTTTCTAAAGTGACTATCAATGTACACTCCCATCCACAGTGTATAAGAGTTCTGACTGCTCCCTATTATTGGTGGTTGATGAAAATATAAGACATTTCAAAATGAGCAGAAAATGGCAGGTTATATGCATATAAAACCATTACAAGAATAAAACAGAAAATGAGAACTCCAATATTTTAGCTGATGACACGACTCTCCAAGAAATCTAATCATGAATCAGAGGAAAACTCTAACATAGGAGCCCAAAGTGGATAAAATATCCCTACACAAACATTTTCATATATGAAATACTCCAAATCATAAATGCAGAAACTCAGAACACCGAATAGCCAAAGCAATCTTTTTTTTTGGACTTTATTTATTTTTAATATATTTATTATTTTTGGCTGAGTTGGGTCTTCATTGCTGTGCGCAGGCTTTCTCTACTTGCAGCAAGTGGTGGCTACTCTTCGTTGCGGTGCATGGGCTTCTCATTGCAGTGGCTTCTCTTGTTGCGGAGCACGGGCTCTAGGCATGCGGGCTTTCAGTAGTTGCGGCTCGTGGGCTTCAGTAGTTGTGGCTCGTGGGCTCTAGAGTGCAGGCTCAGTAGTTGTGGCACACAGGCTTAGCTGCTCTGCGGCATGTGGGATCTTCCCGGACCAGAGCTCAAATCCGTGTCCCCTGCACTGGCAGGTGGATTCTTAACCACCACGCCAGCAGGGAGGCCCCCAAAGCAATCTTGAGAAAGAAAAATGGAGCTGGAGGAATCAGGCTCCCTAACTTCAGGCTATACTACAAAGCTACAGTAATCAAGACAGTATGGTACTGGCACAAAAACAGAAATACAGATCAACAGAACAGGATAGAAAGCCCAGAGATAAACCCATGCACATATGGTCACCTTATCTTTGATAAAGGAGGCAAGAATATACAATGGAGAAAAGACAGCCTCTTCAATAAGTGGTGCTGGGAAAACTGGACAGTTTCATGTGAAAGAATGAAATTAGAACACTCTCTAACACCACACACAAAAATAAACTCAAAATGGATGAAAGACCTAAATGTAAGGCCAGACACTATAAAACTCTTAGAGGAAAACATAGGCAGAACATTCTATGACATAAATCAGAGCAAGATCCTTTTTGATCCACCTCCTAGAGAAATGGAAATAAAACCAAAAATAAACAAATGGGACCTAATGAAACTTAAAAGCTTTTGCACAGCAAAGGAAACCATAAACAGGATGAAAAGACAACCCTCAGAATGGGAGAAAATATTTGCAAATGAAGCAACTGACAAAGGATTAGTCTCCAGAATTTACAAGCAGCTTATGCAGCTCAATATCAAAAAAACCAAACAACCCAATCCAAAAATGGGCAGAAGACCTAAATAGACATTTCTCCAAAGAAGATAATACAGATTGCCAACAAACACATGAAAGGATGTTCAACATCACTAATCCTTAGAGAAATGCAAATCAAAACTACAATGAGGTATCACCTCACAAGGGTCAGAATGGCCATCATCAAAAAATCTACAAACAATAAATGCTGGAGAGGGTGTGGAGAAAAGGGAACCCTCTTGCACTGTTGGTGGGAATGTAAATTGATACAGCCACTATGGAGAACAGTATGGAGGTTCCTTAGAAAACTAAAAGTAGAACTACCATACGACGCAGCAATCCCACTACTGGGCATATACCCTGAGAAAACCATAATTCAAAGAGTCATGTACCACAGTGTTCATTGCAGCTCTATTTACAATAGCCAGGACATGGAAGCAACCTAAGTGTTGATCAACAGATGAATGGATAAAGAAGATGTGGCACATATATACAATGGAATATTACTCAGCCATAAAAAGAAACGA
This sequence comes from Balaenoptera musculus, assembly GCF_009873245.2. Classification (NCBI taxonomy): domain Eukaryota; kingdom Metazoa; phylum Chordata; class Mammalia; order Artiodactyla; family Balaenopteridae; genus Balaenoptera; species Balaenoptera musculus. The sequence goes on along the minus strand of NC_045801.1, from coordinate 36,831,756 downwards.
AATTGAGTTACTTGTAGTTAGGTGGATGGACCTAGAGTCTGTCATACAGAGTGAAGTAAGTCAGAAAGAGAAAAACAAATACCATATGCTAAACATATATATGGAATCTAATTAAAGAAAAAAAAAGGGTTCTGAAGGACCTAGGGGCAGGACAGGAATAAAGATGCAGAAGTAGAGAATGGACTTGAGGACACTGGGAGGGGTAAGCTGGGATGAAGTAAGAGAGTGGCATTGACATATATACACTACCAAATGTAAAATAGATAGCTAGTGGGAAGCAGCCACATAGCACAGGGAGATCAGCTCGGTCTTTTGTGACCACCTAGAGGGGTGGGATAGGGAGGGTGGGAGGGAGACACAAGAGGGAGGCGGTATGGGGATATATGTTTATGTATAGCTGATTCGCTTTGTTATAAAGCAGAAATTAACACACCATTGTAAAGCAATATACTCCAATAAAGATGTTAAAAAAAAAGAAACTCAGAACAGAAACATAAAGAAATTTTAAAAGGCAGTGTAAAATGACAGTTTACTGAGCTTAAAAAAAGACTGTAAAAAATAAAAATCTCTCAGAAATGAAGCTATAAGGTACCCAAGCGTTCACGAATATCGATCATAAAGGAAGTGTATATATACATATATACACACATATATATAATATGAATATAAATTCACCTCTTCCAAAGTTGGCAAAAGATATAAACATACAGACTCAAGAACTTGAGTAACGCTCAAACAGAATCAACCCCAAGAAATCTGCACAAGACACATCATAATCAAAATTCTGAAAACTAAAGACAAAGAAAAGAATCTTGAAAGCAGTAAGTGAGAAACAATACCTTACTTACAGGGAAAAAAGAAAGAAGAAAATAATAAATCTTGGAACATCAAAAAGGAAGAAAAATAGCAAGAGCAAAAGTAAGGGTAAATACAGTAGACTTTTCACCTTGAGTTTCCTGATTTACGTTTGATGGTTGAAGCAAAAATTATACAATTGTCTGATGTGGTTCTCAATATATGTTGAGAAATATTTAGGATAATTATAAACAGGTGAGGGGAAAGAGACTTAAAGGGAGGTAGTTTCTAGACTCAAACTGGTAAAATGTCAACACCAATAGACTGCAATAAGTTATGCATGTATAATGTGATATTTAAAGCAACCACTGAAACATCCAAACAGAGATACAGCAAAATGAAATTCTAAGAAATGTTCAAGTAAATCCACAGGAATGCAAGACAAAGGAAACAGAAAAAAAGAAACAGGGAACAAATAAAACAAAAAATAAAATGGCAGATTTCAGAACTAACATATCAATAATTACATTAAAGATACACAGACTAAATACACCAATTAATAAACAGAGATTCGTAGAGTAGACTAAAAACAAAAATCAAACACCACCACGACCCAACTATATGCTGTTTACAGGAAACTTAATTAAAATATAATGATGTAGGCAGTAAAGTAAAGGAATGGAAAAATATACCATGTGAAAATCAAGAGAACAAGATGGTTCTGTAGCTTGGGAGAAGTTTGGCAGTTCCTCAAAAGGAGCCATCAATTCAATTTCTAGGTCCCAAGAAAAATTAAAACATGTCTATACTTAAGGTTGTACAGGATGTTCATAGCAGCATTATTAATAATAGCCAAAAAGTACATTAACTGATGAATGGATAAGCAAGCTGTAGTACAGCCATATAGTGTAATATTAGTCGGCCATAAGAAGAATAAAGTAGTGAAACATGCTACAAAATGGATGAACCTTGAAAATATCATGCTAAGTGAAAGAAGCCAGCCATAAAAGACCACATGCTATATGATTTAATTTACATGAAATGTCCAGATATAGAAAGTAGATTAGTGGCTTCCAGAGGCTGAGAGGGAAGGAGTAAAGGGGAGTGACTGCTAATGGGTACAGAGTTTCTTTTTGAGGTGATGAAAATGTTCTAAAATTAAGTAGTAGTGATGGTTGCACAACTCTGTAAATATACTAAAACCACAAAATTGTACACTTTAACAGTGTGAATTTTATGGTATGTGAATTAAATTTCAATAAAGCTATTATTAAATAAAAGCACTCAAATAAAAGAATAAGAAGAAGGAGGAGAAGGAGGAGAAGAAGAAGGCAAGAGTGACTACATTAGCATTTTATTGTAATAGCCCAAAACAGGAACCAACTCAAATGTCCTCTAATGAGTGAATGGTTAAAATGTGGTACAATGTACCACAGAGCACTACCCAGCAATTAAAGAGGATGAACTATGGATATACACAACAACGTGGATGGATCTCAAGGGTATTTATGTAGAGTGAAAACTGCCAGTCTCAAAGAGTCACATATTGTATGATTCTATTTATATAACATTCTCAAAACGACAAAATTTTCTAAATGGGGAACAGATTCATGGCTAACAGACATTATAATGGGTAACTGGATGGATATGACTTATAGTCATGAGGGACATCTTTGTGGTGCATCTTGAATATAGTGTTGGTTACTTGAATCTACACATGTGACAAAATGGCATAGAACTATACACACACCTTGTATCAATATCAATTTCCTGATTTTACTATTGTATATAGTTAATGTAAGGTGTAGCCACTGGGGAAAACTGGGTGATGGGTACATGGGACTTCTCTACTATCTTTGCAACTTCCTGTGAATGTTAATTATTTCAAAATAAAAATTTTTCTAAAATATAATTTGGAATTTGAAATTTAAAAATATAATAGCAATAGCATTATTTTGAACATGAAATACTTTGGAATAAATTTCACAAAATATACTCAAGACCTGTCATTGAAAATGACAAATCATCGATGAGAGAAATGAAAGAATAACTAAACAGAGATAAACTGTGTTCATGGAGTAGAAGACACAGTATTGTTATGACATCAATTCTCAAACTGACCTATAGGTTCATTACAATCCTGATCAAAATATCCGAATAGTTAACATGTGAAAAGTTGTTCCACCTTACTAATAATTAGGTGAACGTAAATAAATGCATCAGCATGATGACATACCACTTGTCATCAACAGACTGACAAAAATTTCAAAGTCTGAACAAACCAAATGGGGAGAAGTAGGAATATAGATTGACACACGCTCATACTCTCTTACTCAGCCATTCCAAAAACATTTTTATACATGTGAATATGAAGACGTTTACAGGAATGTTGTCTGCAGTGCTGTTTGTAATGGTAAAAATTGAAAAAAATCCAACAATAAAGAAATAGGGACTTCCCTGGTGGTGCAGTGGTTAAGAATCCTCCTGCCAATGCTGGGGACACGGGTTTGATCCCTGGTCCAGTAAGATCCCACATGCCGCGGAGCAACTAAGTCTGTGTGCCACAACTACTGAGCCTGCGTTCGAAAGCCCGCGAGCCACAACTACTGAAGTCCTCGCGCCTAGAGCCCATGCTCGGCAACAAGAGAAGCCACCGCAATGAGAAGCCCGCGCACAGCAAGGAAGAGTAGCCCCCACTCACCACAACTAGAGAAAGGCCGTATGCAGCAATGAAGACCCAACGCAGCCAAAACTTAAAAAAAAAAAAAAAAGAAAGTTAAATAAAAATAGCATATTTATTCATATGATGGAAATGCAGCAATTAAACTGATTAAATGAGATCTAAGTAGAGCAGTGTGGGTAGAATTAAAAGACAAAATTGAATTTAAAATGCAAGATGTAGAAAGCACAATATGTGCTATGGAATGAATTGTGTCTCCCCAAATTCATATGTTGATGTCCTAACTTCCACTGTGTCTGTATCATGAGATAGGGTCTTTAAGAGGTACTTAAGGTTAAATGAGGTCATAAGGGTAGGGTCCTAATCCAAAGGAATTGTGGCTTTATAAGAAGAGGAAGAGAGAGAGAACTCTTTTTCTCCCCAACTTGTGAGGACACAACAAGAAGGTGGCCATTTTCAAGCCAGGAGGAGAGGTCTCACCAAGAATCGTATTAGCTGGCACCTTGATCTGGGACTTCTAGTCTCCAGAACTATGAGGAAATTAATTTCTGTTGTTTAAGCCATCCAGTCTCTGATATTTTGCTATGGTAGCCTGAGAAGACTAATAAAATATGGTACCATTACGTAAGTTAAAATACATACAAAATAGTCCTCTGGATTGTTTATGAATCCATATACCCATATAAAACACTATCTTAAAAAGGAGCTGGGAGAACATACCCCAAACTTAATGGTTGCTCTTGGAGATGGAGAGGGTAATAGAACTCAGGGCTGGAGTTAAGAGAGTTTACTGTTCTGCAGTATTTCACTTCTTAAGGAAAAATGAAAAGCAAATGAGGAAAATGTTAACTGTTTATTTTGACCTGTGCAAATATGGGTGTTATAATTATATTACTTTTATATCTTTAGATTATCTTTTAAATTTTTTTAAAAAAACAGAATAGGGATAAACTTACAAATAAGATGAAATACATTACTTGTTATCCCTTTTCAAGTCAAGGAAAATAGGTAAATATAAAGATAGAGGAATTGATAAATGAATGGACAGACTAAAAGACAAATAGGCAGGCTGGACAATTTATGACTTATATTTGTAAATTTCACAGTCAATATATCATTCTCTAATTTTAATATTGAAAATGCTGCTCCCAGTACATAATATTTTTTCATTCATTCATTCATTCCCATATTTATTTGGTAAACAATAACTTATAATTGAGCATGTGCTGGATAGTGGTAGAAGTGTTTAATAAGACAGATGGTATAATTGAGGATCTCAGTCCAGTGAGAAAGACAGATGCAAAAACTTATTCACAAGACAATATAAAGTGTTCTCCAAGAGAGGTACATAGAAGAGATGACATTTGAGATAAATTTTTTAAAATTCAAAAACAAGTCTGAAACCTCTGAATGAAGGCTTTAAAAACCACTAAAATCTGTATTCTATAACTTCTCTGTATTTTTGCTCAGCCCAAATTCTTCTACATGTATCACATAACTTTTAAAAGTCTGATTAAACCCAAAATGATTCTTGTCTCACCTTTGCAAGTTTTTCGTCTTCTGTGACTACCAATTTTTTTTTCTGCTTACTATATTCTTGTCTTCTCTCCAAAACACTCAAAATTTTTTCATCAGTTAAGTTCTTCCTAAACTCACAAAACTGAGGCCAAAATTTAAACAGAACTCCAAAAATTGTCATCTGTATATAAAACAAAGTATGTCTCAGATTACAGTTTTATACAAATGTACCAATTTAAACTCTAATTCACCATAATAATGGATTAACTATTCTATTCTTTAATATACAGCATGTTTCCTCCAACTTATTGTCTCCAGACATCTTGGTATAGTTTAGTTCAGCACATGCTTATCATCAATGTTTTTTTACTACCAATGAGAAGTCTTTCTTTTAAAAAAAACATACTCTTAAATACAGTTAAAAGTCACTTTATGCTTTATGTTTCCCTATCCAGTTGATTGTATTAATAAAGAATCCATTAGGTCTTTTAAAATAAGAAATTTATGTTTTCTTTGAAAACATATACCAGTTGATCTGCCATACACTCTGCTGTTTTATGCAAGTATTCCAAATATTCAGTTCATCAAGGGGAACTCCTCTCCGGTCCCCTTTCCTTTCTTTTAGAGAAAGGAAATACCATTTTGCCTCTGGAAAAGCTCTTAAACAAAGCTGCAGATCTAAGAATAAATCTTGAGTAACTTTTAAATGATATAATCTCTCTTTTATGTGAGAGCAAGAAAAGTAACATTTAAAAAGCAGAGTGGTATCCTGCACAAATGCTTTCTTAGGACACTCTACATTAAGTGATTAATTGTGATATTTATAGAGATAAGAATTGTTGCTCAAATTCCCATGCCAAGTTTTTCCATTAGTTCCAGAGGCATACATTACTTCCAAGAAGGTAGGACTTGCCACATCAGATCAAGTCCAACGTTTTGTTGCTGGGAATGGCCTATACCTAATGCCCTGGAGAAAAATGAACTATCCCATTAGGCTCTAAGCCAACTCTTCAGGGGGAAAGTGGAATTTTTAAAAAGTAAATGCTGCAGTGATCAACAGCGTCCTGAATTGATATATTTCATGACTCCTCGTTTCTGTACATGAGTATCATTAGTAAAACTATTTACTCCCTTTACAATACTATCTTGTCATTGAATGCTATAGCCTCTTGGGATTGTGAACACAAAAGCTAAACATACTTTATTTGATGAAGTGCAGGCTTTTAAAAAATTTTCATTTACATTTATCTGTCATGCATTTAATTAAGTAATCCCCTTCTCCAAAGTTAAACGATCATGGTAGTTTTTATATGCACTTTTTAAACTTAAATACTCCTCCTCCACCTCTATTTACCAACTATTGACCCTACTTCTCAGTTACCCCTCCAAAACCTAAGTCATTCCCAGCTCTCAAATATATTTATTTTCATCTAGAAGGCTTTCCAGTAAAAGTCACCCTATTAGGACACAATTTTTCAAGGTAGACATAAAATTGCTCTATTTCTAGAAGTTGCAATTAAGGTTAATAACATACATGTTATTCATGAAAATTGTCCTATGCCTCCAAAACCTTAAAAGATAACCAAACTGTGGGTAAGTAAATGTTTTAATAAATACAGAGCTACTTTGCTCACTGCCAGCAGATGGGCAATGCTCTAGTATGAGTGAGAAGGGCCAGTGAAAATATGGCTGGGTGATGAAAACTTTCAAGCTATTAGGAATGCAGGTGGGGGACAGGCAGACGCTATAGTGCAGGGGTCCCCAATCCCCGGGCCACGGACAGGACTGCACAGCAGGAGGTGAGCGGTGGGTGAGCCAGCAAAGCTTCATCTGTATTTACAGCCGCTCCCCATCATTCACAGCACTGCTTGAGCTCCGCCTACTGTCAGATCAGCTGCGTCATTAGATTCTCAAAGGAGCGTGAACCTTACTGTGAACTGCACATGTGAGGGATCTAGGTTGCGTGCTCTTTATGAGAATCTAATGCCTGATGATCTGAGGTGAAGCTTAGGCGGTGATGCTAGCACCGGGGAGCGGCTGCAAATACAGATTATCATTAGCAGAGAGGTTAGACTGCACAGAGACCATAATAAATCAACTGCTTGCAGATTCATATCGAAACCCTATCAGTGAGTGGCAAGTGAAAACAAGCTCAGGGCTCCCACTGATTCTGCACTATAGTGAGTTGTATAATTATTTCATTATATATTACAATGTAATAATAATAGAAATAAATTGCACAATAAATGTAATGCGCTTGAATCATCCCAAAACCATCCACCCACACTCCCGCCCCCAGTCCGTGGAAAAACTGTCTTCCACGAAACCGGTCCCTGGTGCCAAAAAGGTTGGGGACCACTGCTATAGTGAAATAAATACTAAAACAGGCAATTTTTATACTTACTATTCAGCCCTTTTGCTCAACTTTGCTCTCATGTCCAGTTTGATCTATTCCTGTCATGATCCATCTATTCTCACATCATTCATTCATATGTTCAAAAATGTTACTGAGTGTCTATTCTATGCCAGGCACTCAGGCCGCAAAGGCAAATAAGAAACATTCCCTACGCCCAAAGACCTTACAGTCCGATGGGAAAGTGAGGCATGAGAATAGCCATTTTCAGTTCTGTGTGATAAGTGTTCTGACAGGGACAAATACAAGATATCATAGAAGCATAAGAGAGAGAAGATGATACTGTAAAAAGCTCTGGAAGCAAGAAAGTAAGCCCTCTTTATGGAAGTACAAATATTTCAGTAAGACTGGGAGACAGATGGCAGGGAGTGGGAAGACATGTGGTTAGAGAAATATGTAGTAAGGAGCTTGGTCTTCATTCTGAAGACAATGGGGAGTAATTGAAATTGAAAGCAGAGAAATGACATGATCAAATATACTTTTGAAAAGATGGATCTGTCTGCAGTGAGTTAAATGGTTTTGAGAGAGCCTAGAGGCAGGGAATTCTGGTAATCAATGTGAGACATTGCAGATGTGAACTGAGGTAGCAGCATGGAGTTGGAGAAAAGTAGATAGAATAACAGATAAGAAGGAGACAAATGGATACATATAAGTGACTGAAGATCCCCAAAGGTAAGGAATGAAGGATAGGGAAGACATGAAGATGGCAACCAGATCTCTGACTTGTATACCTGGGTAGGAGATATGCCATTCTCTGAGCTTCCTTACAGAAAACAGAAACAACAGATTTGGTGAGGTGAGGCCCCTAAATATTCTCTTGTGTTCTGATACTCCAAAGTCCATATTTAAGATATGTTTGGGACTTTGATTTGGGAAATCAGGTAGGAGGCATAAACTAGAGGACTCCAATAAAGTTCACTGGCTGTAATCCCTGGACAGTGCGGTGGAACCAACCTACGTAAGCAGCTCCAGACATTCACCATCAGACTTGAGGCTAGATGGTCTCCTGGCTATCAGGAGACCTAGGCTAGGCTAAGTGATCTTTTCATTAACAGATGCTACAATTCTGACACCATGTTTTTTCTATTTCTCTCTAGCACATCCTCAATCATTCTTCTTTATTTTTACCTATTTCAATGCATAATTGGATGGTGAGTCTACTTTCAGTTCCTTTTAGGACTTAGAACACAGCTGGCTTGCAAATGAATATTAAGGAATAATGGTCTTTTTCCATGCTCAAGGGCAATCATACCCTAAATCTCTGTTTCATATCACTTAAATAGTGACATGGCCTTCCCTATTACCCCTATTATAATTTATTTTTCTTAATCATTTTTCAGGAACATCACTAAAAGGCTTTTCAAAATGCAAATAAATTATGTTCAGCAACTCACTGTTTTCTATTATTTGTCTTAAAAAGAAGTAACTTGAGCAGGTTAACAGCCATGATTTTCCTTTCATGAGCTTGTGTACTTTATGTTGGTTGGGTACTTAAATCTCCTCTCACTTATTTTATGAGCTATGTGAATATTCCAACCTTTAAAAATACACAAATCTTGGGACACACATACTTTACACATTTTTGTGGTAGCAGATATTTTAAAAGGAAATATGAATGGTGGGAAAGGAAGGAGGAATTAGCTGGAGTTTTATAAGTTAGAAATAAAATGATAACCATGCAAAGTCAAAGTACAGAATTTAAATAATTGTATTTGCTGTATATTATCATCAACAAAATAGTAAGTTACTAGTTTCTATGTTCTGTGGCATACGCAACATTTTTTAAATTAAACAGAATAAATCCCAGGATTAGGAGGATTAGAGCTTTGCCAAATACGAATAATGCAAAAACTTTTAAAGAATATCTAGATTGTTAATCTATTTTAAAGTATGCTTACTACATGCCCTGATTTCTTACCTGTGCCTCTCTAAATACATATGGTCCCAACTCCTTTCTGTGTTCAATAATCTTCTGGGCTTGCTCTAATGGAATGTCAATTTGTAAAGCTGGTGGAATACTGGAATTAATAAAGCAGTTGATAATAGTCATGATCTTCTTGTGGATGAGGGACTCATCACAATGAGAATGGCACAAGTCCTAAACAAGGAGGAAAGATAGAACAATATATGATTAATACATTAATAGAATACTTTATAGAATGTGTCAATATGTCTGTCAGTTAATATATATATATTTTAATTTCAGATCAAGAGGTTACTGGGACATGTTCAAGACTATCTTAAAAAATCATAGCTTTTATTTCTCTTGGGTTTGAAGAACCTAAGAAATTTTTTTCTTTTTTGCTCCTAGCCTGTGTCTTCATATCTATGTGTGTCTCATGGATAGCATCTAGTTCCATGTTTTTCCCACCCATTCTGTCAATCTCTGCCTTTTAAAGGAACCTAAGACTTTGATGCACATACTTTACATAAATACGGGTTTCATTTAATCCTGATTCTTTCTTCTCCTGGCAAAGGAGCAGCTTTAGTGTCTACTTTGACTCATTTAACAAATTCATATTAAGTTCCTGCTACATGCCAGACACTGAGCTGAGCCCCAAGACACAGCACCTGTCCTTTAAAGCCTCAATGTCTACTGGCATCATAAATATCAGATCAGAAATTAATGAAAAAGAAATGAAGGGAACAATAGCAAAGATCAATAAAACTAAAAGCTGGTTCTTTGAGAAGATAAACAAAATTGATAAACCATTAGCCAGACTCATTAAGAAAAAAGGGAGAAGACTCAAATCAATAGAATTAGAAATGAAAAAGGAGAAGTAACAACTGACACTGCAGAAATACAAAGGATCATGAGAGATTACTACAAGCAACTATATGCCAATAAAATGGACAACCTGGAAGAAATGGACAAATTCTTAGAAAAGCACAACCTTCCGAGACTGAACCAGGAAGAAATAGAAAATATGAACAGACCAATCACAAGCACTGAAATTGAAACTGTGATTAAAAATCTTCCAACAAACAAAAGCCCAGTACCAGATGGCTTCACAGGTGAATTCTATCAAACATTTAGAGAAGAGCTAACACCTATCCTTCTCAAACTCTTCCAAAATATAGCAGAGGGAGGAAAACTCCCAAACTCATTCTAGGAGGCCCCTATCACCCTGATACCAAAACCAGACAAAAGATGTCACAAAAAAAGAAAACTACAGGCCAATATCACTGATGAACATAGATGCAAAAATCCTCAACAAAATACCAGCAAACAGAACCCAACAGCACATTAAAAGGATCATACACTATGATCAAGTGGGGTTTATCCCAGGAACGCAAGGATTCTTCAATATACACAAATCAATCAACGTGATACACCGTATCAACAAATTGAAGGATAAAAACCATATGACAATCTCAATAGATGCAGAAAAAGCTTTTGACAAAATTCAACACCCATTTATGATAAAAACCCTCCAGAAAGTAGGCATAGAGGGAACCCACCTCAACATAATAAAGGCCATATATGACAAACCCACGGCCAACATTGTTCTCAATGGTGAAAAACTGAAACCATTTCCTCTAAGATCAGGAACAAGACAAGGTTGCCCACTCTCACCACTATTATTCAACACAGTTTTGGAAGTTTTAGCCACAGCAATCAGAGAAGAAAAAGAAATAAAAGGAATCCAAATCAGAAAAGAAGAAGTAAAGCTGTCACTGTTTGCAGATGACATACTATATATAGAGAATCCTAAAGATGCTACCAGAAAGCTACTAGAGCTACTCAATGAATTTGGTAAAGTAGCAGGATACAAAATTAATGCACAGAAATCTCTTGCATTCCTATACACTAATGATGAAAAATCTGAAAGAGAAATTAAGGAAACACTCCCAATTACCATTACAACAAAAAGAATAAAATAGCTGGAATAAACCTACCTAAGGAGACAAAAGACCTGCATGCACAAAACTATAAGACACTGATGAAAGAAATTAAAGACGATACAAACAGATGGAGAGGTATACCATGTTCTCGGATTGGAAGAACCAACATTGTGAAAATGACCCAAAGCAATCTACAGATTCCAAAAAATCCCTATCAAACTACCAATGGCATTTTTCAAAGAACTAGAACAAAAAATTTCACAATTTGTATGGAAACACAAAAGACCCCGAATAGCCAAAGCATCTTGAGAAAGAAAAACGGAGCTGGAGGAATCAGGCTCCTTGACTTCAGACTTTACTACAAAGCTACAGTAATCAAGACACTACGGTACTGGCACAAAAACAGAAATATAGATCAATGGAACAGGATGGAAAGCCCAGGGATAAACCCAAGCACATATGGTCACCTTATCTTTGATGAAGGAAGCAAGAATATACAATGGAGAAAAGACAGCTTCTTCAGTAAGTGGTACTCGGAAAACTGGACAGCTAAGTGTAAAAGAATATTAGAACACTCCCTAACACCATACACAAAAATAAACTCAAAATGGATTGAAGACCTAAATGTAAGGCTAGACACTATAAAACTCTTAGAGGAAAACATAGGCAGAACACTCTATGACATAAATCACACCAAGATCCTTTTTGACCCACCTCCTAGAGAAATGGAAATAAAACCAAAAATAAACAAGTGGTACCTAATGAAACTTAAAAGCTTTTGCACAGCAAAGGAAACCATGAACAAGATGAAAAGACAACCCTCAAAATGGGAGAAAATATTTGCAAATGAAGCAACTGACAAAGGATTAGTCTCCAAAATACATAAACAGCTCATGCAGTTCAATGTCAAAAAAACAAAGAACCCAATCCAAAAATGGGCAGAAGACCTAAATAAACATTTCTCCAAAGAAGATATACAAATTGCCAACAAACACATGAAAGGATGTTCAACATCACTAATCATTAGAGAAATGCAAATCAAAACTACAATGAGGTATCACCTCACACCAGTCAGAATGGCCATCGTCAAAAAGTCTACAAACAATAAAAGCTGGAGAGGGTGTGGAGAAAAGGGAACCCTCTTGCACTGTTGGTGGGAATGTAAATTGATACAGCCACTATGAAGAACAGTATGGAGGTTCCTTAAAAAACTAAAAATAGAACTACCATACGACGCAGCAATCCCACTACTGGGCATATACCCTGAGAAAACCATAATTCAAAAAGAGTCATGTACCACAATGTTCATTGCAGCTCTATTTACAACAGCCAGGACATGGAAGCAACCTAAGTGTCCATCGACAGATGAATGGTTAAAGAAGATGTGACACATATATACAATGGAATATTACTCAGCCATAAAAAGAAACGAAATTGAGTTACATGTAGTGAGGTGGATGGACCTAGAGTCTGTCATACAGAGTGAAGTAAGTCAGAAAGAGAAAAACAAATACCGTATGCTAACACATATATATGGAATGTAAAAAAAAAGTGGTTCTGACAAACCTAGGGGCAGGACAGGAATAAAGATGCAGACGTAGAGAATGGACTTGAGGACATGGGGAGGGGGATTGGTAAGCTGGGATGAAGTGAGAGAGTAGCAATGACATATATACAAGACCAAATGTAAAATGGATGGCTAGTGGGAAGAAGCAGCATCGCACAGCGAGATCAGCTCGGTGTTTTGTGACCACCTAGAGGTGTGGGATAGGGAGGGTGGGAGGGAGACTCAAGAGGGAGGGCATATGGGGATATATGTATACATATAGCTGATTCACTTTGTTATACAGCAGAAACTAACATACCATTGTAAAGCAATTATACTCCAATAAAGATGTTCAGAAAAATATCTACTGCAAGTGAAGCATGAAAAATGTTTTTCCAATCTGAGATAGTTAATAAGTGGCATGATAAAGGTATAAACAGGGCCCTAGGAGAGCACTGAGAATAGGCACCTTACTCAACTTACAGGTGGATGCAAAAGCTTTTTCTACATAACTGTTTCTACAGCAAGGTGATTTAGGCTCAAAAAGGCTAGCAACACAAGCGGGAATGCTGGTGGTTACAGGTGTATTATTATGCATCTCTTAGGAGCTATATTTTTTCAGATAACCTATTACATTATCATCTTTATAGCTAAAGAATTTAAAAACAGTAATTGTACATTAAAAAGACCCAGTTTTATGTCACAGATGTAAGGCTATCACTTTTTAAAATAAAGAGGTAGCTTAGCTTGAATTATGACATTTTTTATCAAAGACATTGTTCTCTAAATCCCTAGAAAGCACACAGATTTGGAAACTTGTAATTCTAGGCCAGAAATAAGCCAACATTTATTAAGTAGTTACTATATGACAGGCATCGTAATAACTATCTTACAGACAGTATTAAAGAAAGAAAGTTTCTAGTGCTTGCCATATAAAACTTTACATATATAAATTTGGCATTGTTATATGTGAAAAATCTTGATATAAATGTTACACTGAGATAACAGCATTTTTTACTCAATTTAGTATTCCCTCTGAAAATGCCTATTTATAACACATATGTTTGGTATGTTACCAAAAACTAAATTTTTTGCCATTACTAGGGAAATGATCATATATTTGGTAAGCCTGGCTTATTATTATGGAATATAAGGATTATGAAATAAAAACAAATTTGTGAAATTATATGGTTTTAACTTTGAGAGTATATAGATAGAATTTAGATAGAATCAGGATTGGTATTTTTCCTAGTTGTTCTGCCCTATTATACCTGTAGCAGAGTTCACTTTTACCTATCGTTAAGGCCTATGTGTTAAGCACATAGTTGACCCTTGAACAACGTGGGGGTTAGGGGCACCAACCCTGCCTCGCAGTTGGAAATCCACGTATAACTTTACAGTTGGCCGTCTGCATCTGTAGTTCCACATCCTTGGATTCAACCAACAGTGGATTGTGAAGTACTGTAGTCTGAATTTACTGAAAAAAATTCAGGTATAAGCGGACCTTGCAGTTCAAACCTGTGTTGTTCAAGGGTCAACTGTACTGTCCTCTAGTAAACTTTCTGTGTCTCCCCCAGTCCAGGAGATGGACATCCTAGGTACTTCCATTTTACCCTGTGCTTCTCCCACCACTACACTAATCACACTCTTATAATCATCTTATCTATCACTTGTCTGTCCCTCCCCTAACACTGTAAGCCCTGACAGGAAAGACTGTTTTGATCACAGTTGTATCCTCAGGATTTAGCCTGGCCCTTGATAGGTGCTGAAAAAGTATTTCTTGGATGTATATTTCCTTCAGGTCTTTTCTCTGTGGGGATGGACACACACACACACACACACACACACACACACACACACACACACACTTTATATTAAATCATACTGCTTTCTAGTAGCTAGGTTTTAAAAAAATCAGTAAGATGATTATCTTTTCTCATTGATTAATCTCCTAGAGCATAATTTTTAATGGCTGCAGAGTATTCTACTGTATAGATGTATCATAATTAAAATAACCCATGTCCTGTTGTTGTACATCAGGGTTCTTTCCAATTTTTCACAATTCAGAATAATGTTTGACTAAGATCAGTGTAGCCATCTTTTAAATATTACTACAGTCATCACTGGGAGGGAGCATAACTTAGTGATTAAGGGCACAAATTTTAGCAATAGAATGTCTTGGTTCAAATTCCAGCTCTACTACTTAATTAGCTGAAGGATGTCAGAAGTTTCTTAACTTTTCTGTGCCTTAGCTTCTTCATCTGTAAAATGGTGAGAATTAACAGCTTTGACCTAGGATTCTTATAAAGAATAAAGTCGTTATTACATGAAAAGCATTAAGGAAATATCTGACAGATGTAAACACTTAATATGAGTAAGCCATAGAAAAGTGAGCACAGTAAGACTTGCTAGGTGGAATGCTTTCCCCCTGGCAAACTTCTTCAAGACCCAATTCAAGTATCATCACTTCTTTTTTATTTATTTATTTTTAATTAATTAATTTATTTATTTATTTTTGGCTGTTTGGGTCTTCGTTGCTGCGCGTGGGCTTTCTCTAGTTGCAGCGAGCAGGGGCTTCTCTTGTTGCGGAGCACGGGCTCTAGGCACGTGGGCTTTAGGAGTTGTGGCACATGGGCTCAGTAGTTGTGGCTCACGGGCTCTAGAGTGCAGGCTCAGTAGTTGTGGTGCACGGGCTTAACTGCTCCGCGGCATGTGGGATCTTCCCGGACCAGGGCTCAGGCCCGTTTCCCCTGTACTGGCAGGCGGATTCTTAACCACTGCGCCACCAGGGAAGTCCCACTTCTTTTTTATTAAAGTTTTGTTGGAGTATAGTTGATTTACAATGTTGTGTTAGTTTCTGCTGTACAGCGAAGTGAATCAGTTATGCATATACACATAACCACTCTTTTTCAGATTCTTTTCCCATATAGGTCATTACAGAGTATTGAGTAGAGTTCCCTATAAGTATCATCACTTCTGTTGAGATCTCCCTGAGCTACCACCGTCCCTGAATCATTTTCCCCTCTGTGCCCAAATTATAACTAGTTAGAACAGGGATCATAATCAATGTTATTTCATGATATTTTGTTTTCATGGATGAGTCCCTCCTTGAAGGAGGGCAGTGTAGTTTATCCATTTTTTTTATTCCTACAATCTAGCATAATAGTTGGCACATTAGTGATTTAGTAAATGCTTACTGAATAAACAAATTCACCCTTAAAGCATGATTTTTAATAACTACCTAGTATTATATGTCCTCTGTTCTATACCACAGAAAAGATACTTAAATGAAGACCAAGGGAAGTCTTGAAGGAGAAACAGTCACAAAGTTAAGGGTTGACTATGTATGAGTCTATGTTTTCTTAAATGCTTATTTTGCACAGTTTATCTCATTACCTCTTATCCTAGCAGGGTTGGACTTACTCATGTTCATTTTAGCTTAAAGACTGTTCTGCTCACTCATAATAATTTCCTGTTATGGAAAACAGACTCTACCTCCTTTTTAATTTTCAAAAAAATTATCTTAATATTACTTATCTTGTGATAGATTTTTAAAAAACTTATCTCAAAATCCTTTTTTTTTTTTTCCTGAGGAAATTTCTATGTTAACAAAGGTACAAAAACTGGTGATAACAGAAAAGGGTAGAAAACAGTTTCATGGAATGCTGGAGAAAGTCTGGAAATAAGATTGTATTGAGCAACTACTAACTATATAGAATAAATATGCTGCAGAGTATTAGTACTGCATAATATTATACATACGTAGATTGTAGGCCAATTGAAAGCATTATCCTCTTAAATTCCAGCTTTATTTTTACTCCCTATTTTTATAATGGGATTAAATAGGCTGCTTGCAAGGAAATGAGCCTGCTAACCCTGGGAGCAGGGATGCCTACTCTTAGGTATTTCTAGACAACATTCCTGTATTCAAGTCTAGATTACACAACCTAGGAAGTCCTTTCCTCCTCTTCAGTGCAGAGATTCTATATGATTCCATCAAACACTTAAACCTGACAATAAACTGCTTTTGCACCTAATAACTTGTTCTTTCATTTATTTATTTTGTTAAGAATTTGGCCATTCTAATAGTAAAGCCTCTCTCATCTCTGTTGGTTTATTTATCTGTAATCCACTATCTCTTATTACTATTGCTGCAAATATGGTTAGGAGGAATTCTTGTAAACAGGTCTTGGTTAAAGTACTGAATATGAATATCTTCAGCAAAAATGTGTATAGTACATTTATAGATAAGCAATATGCAAAAATATAGTTAAAACTTTTCAGGAAGATTCTTGTTAGATCATAATATACGTGAAACCTTGAAAAACCTAATACTATCATTTCAGGGTTAACTCTTACTTTTCACTGTATAATAATAAATGTTTCTAACACAGAACAATAGATACCTCAATATTTACACATTGGTATGAAAACATCGAAGTTGGGATATCTTATATAAATCTTGCCCAAAAAGTTAGGAAACTGATATGTTAATGCATCTCCTCCTTAAAAAGAGGTGCTTTTCTCCAGCTTCTAATACAATACCTTATATTTTTGTACTTCTTGCCAAAAGAGCACCCCATTTTCCAATAAATCTCCTTTTAGAGCCACAAACCGTTGAAACTGCCTTGCGGTAATTGGATTCAATAATGCTTTACGGAAAGCAATGATTTCACAAGATGACGATATCCACTTACTCTCCACAGGCTGTCCAAATCAGAGAATACAGAAAATTAGCTGTGTTCCAGAAGTTAATAATAAAGTCATTTATTAGGCTAAAAATTACCAACTTCTATCTCCTTTATTTTTGTCTGTTGAAATTTATGGCATGGATAAATAGAATTTGGCAGCTTTCCCCCTCTGTTCTCCCTTTTGTCTCTTTTGTATTTTTATGGCATCAGTTTCTTAAGAGGTGGAGAGAAAAAGAAATGATTGGATGACTTAGAACATATGACTACATTAAGAATGTTAACAATCATTACAGTTTGGGACTATGGTTAAAAACTACACTTTGGTGTACAGTATGAGTTCTGTGCTTAAACAGAACAAAGTAATCATAATGTTATAATTATATATATTATATGTTATATATTAATATATAACTTTCCTGCCTTTTAAAAAGTAAAAACAGTTGAACATTTAAGATATTTTTCAAAAATTTTAGAAAAAATTACCAATTAATCTTATTAATTTAAATAGGAAATTTACTGTGGAGCTTCACTATAATTCTATCCTAGAAAGATCATGTTTTTTTTTTTTTTTTTTGGCCACACTGTGCCGCTTGTGGGATTTTAGTTTCCTAACCAGGGATCGAACCTGGGCCACAGCAGTGAAAGTGCTGAGTCCTAACCACTGGACCGCCACGGAATTCCCGAAAGATCATGTTTTTAGGTGAGACATCTTTATATTATTTTAATAATAAATTACTATTAATAATTAATAACCAGAGGAAATAATTATCAGTGTATATTTTTAATAATAAACTTTCTCTGACCCAGGATTTACTTTATGCAACAAAAAAGCCATGTTGTTTTACTAATGCTTAAAGGTATTACTTATTTTATCTTCACAATTCTGAAGTATATGATGTCTACTTTTTTTACCTTGACCATTTTAGATCACATATTCATCCTCCTTTAGACTCTCAGATTTAAAAAAATAATAGATTTTATAGAATTTACTGAATAGATTTTTTTTCATTTGGTAAATTTATTGAAGTGCCCCAAATCTGAGTTTAGCCTACAACCATGCAAGGAAGCATCACTTTAAAGGCAATATTTTAGATGAACTTAGGAATTATAGTAACAATCAATGACAAATATCCATTGCACATGATAAATATCCATTACTGACAATGCATAAAATAAGTTTCTTGAAACAAATCATATGTGACCAACAATAAAAGTGTTTTAAGAGAGTTATGTAAAAAAGTCTATGGGAATGCAAAGGAAGGAGTAACTAATTCTGCCTGGAGGAGTAAGAGCTTTACAGAGAAGGGCTTTGAGGATGACATCTGAGTTGGAAACTGAAAAGCGAAGGCAACTCCAGGCAGTCTAGACGAATGGTGGTGCCTTTACCCCAGATAAAGTGAATAGATGTCTATCACTATTTTAGTGAGGCACATGTGGTGTTCCAAGGACAAAAAGTTAAGACCATCACCAGATGGTCCATATTAAAATTATAGCCCTATAAATAGGAACAACTATGTATTAGACTGGGATGTTTATTTAAAACCCACTCAACAAATAATGTTTTAAGACCTGCTTCTTAAGATACTAAAACTTAGTAATTTAACTAAAACCCATAATTTAACTAAACAGAAAATAACATAATATATAATGTACGATAATATGACATATAAGCCCATTCTATTTAGTATTTTTAAAAAATACATAGCAAAGGACAAATATAAGAACAGTTTGTTTCCTTTCAAGAGGAAAATACAGGAAAAAAGCATCCTAACAGATACATACGCTCCTCTAACAGTCGAATAGATTTTTATCTTTGTTAGGTTGTAGGGGGTCACCTGGGTCTAGTTTGACATTTTATCAAGACCTATAGAAGGACGAATACACATACATTTGTAGGCTCAAAAAGAAGACTGTGTTTATCATGCTTGTTAAGAAGCAAAATAGGCAATTTCTAGGAAGGTATCATATTGTAGTGGTTTAAATAATCACCAAAATGATAGCTATCTTAATTCTTTTAAAGTTAAAATGTAATTCTAAATAAAGAGGATAATATAAGATAATTTAAGTTGCTGATTTTGCTGCATACTCCTCATTCTTTTTGTGTAATCCACTCCCAATAATAAATAAACTACCATATGCTGGAATGATCAGCCTGTCTCAATAAATTCATCACAAGCAAAACAACTAAAAATACACATTTAAAGTCCAATCGCACACTTCTAGGGTCGAGCAGGTCAAGGAACTCTTTAAGAAGAGGGCTCTAGTACAATCACACTTTCCTGCCGATTCCATCAGCCAATTAAGAACAGTGTCAGCATCTGGTGGCTTAGAAAGCATTATCTACAATGAGGGTCTCTGTACAAGAAGAGGAAGAAAAACAATACTCTGACAGTGGAACTTACAAGAGGAAGAACATAACAAATATTACTTGCCTTCCAGACTCCAATTTTCCTTTCACGCTTCTGTAGTAAAAGCTCTTCAGCTATGTCTTTCATCTGTACCTAGAAGCAAACCAATGATTTTATCCGAGTTATTCAGAATGTCTACAGTATTAAAATCATTTACTGATTTAACAGCTTTAAAAAATGAGGTGAAGGTCAGTGTGAATAAGAGAAAGAACAGGAGGAAGAGGATAAGACTTAGAAACGGAAGCCCTGTCCAGTTCCCCGGGCAAGTCACTCAAATTCTCTTAGCAGTCTCCTCATCTGCAAAATGCAGATAATAGTACCTGAGTGTATTGCCCCAAAGGTAGACAACAGTTTCACTTGGGCCCCATAGAAACTGAAGCTGGAAGGATAATTAGGACTCCCCACATTTTTGTGTATTCTCTAGCCACAACTAACTTGAGAAGAGTACAAAAGTTACTCAACACAGGGAGGTAATACAGTAGATACTTCTTGAGGTTATTGCCTATTCAAAATATTTTCCCTTTTTTGGGAACCACTCCTGCCAAGTCTGTGCTATGTGACTCTACCTCCCTGTCTATAGCAGGTAGATCCAGGAGCTGACCCAGACAGACAGGGACTAGAATCACTGCTGCTGAGTCTTTTGGTAGCCACAGCCTGGAGAAAAGATCTGAGAATTCTTCTTGCTGGGTTCTCAGGGCTGTCCTGGCCCCTGGCCTTTGTAAAGCTTGGGTGTCAACTCTTCCCCTAAATGCGTGAGATGCTCCAGCATCATTTTATTAAAAATTCTTGATCTTCCTTCCCTTTTGTCTTTGGCTTAAGGTTGCCAGAATCAGTGAATATTGTTGGCCACCCAAAGAATTGCTAAGTTAGGAAGGAGCTGTAAATTACAATAAAATTATTGTGGTAAACATAGTGAGAAAACACGGTAAACAATATTAATGAGCCAAATATCTTTTTACTTGGCTTTAGATAGACAATTAGAGTTAGCCTGAAGAAAGGAAATGAGGAAATCTGAGTTGTCCCAAAGCTTACTTCCAGGAACTTTTTGCCTAAAACAAGTCAGGTCTTCTTCCCCATACTATAAGTTCTATGTTCCCAGTTGTACTGTGTTTTCCATAACTTAAGGTGCTAAGAAGACTAAGGATATTTCCAGATAAGTAAGACTCAAAGTGTTTGATAAATTAAATATGGAGGGCAGCTTTTCTACATTCTTCCTGATCAATACTAATGGCATGTGCTTTGCACACTGAAGTCCAAAATTACATGCTCTCTACTCCTTGTGTTCTTTTTGTAAAGATCAGGTTTGCCTGTTTTTAGGTGTGATAATGACTTTAAAATTATTGAAGCAATACATGCTTCTTATAAAATAAAAACTAAACAAAGCAAAACAACAACAACAAAAACCCTACTTTACAAAGTAAAAGTCCTTCACACTCCCCATACCCATTCCCAGGAGGCAGATCTTTTCTTTGATCTTTGTTCATAAACATAAATATAGATAGACAGAGAGGAGAAAGAGAAATGCATAAATAGACAGACATCGAGATATAAGTACATATAACAGGATTATCTTCTATGTATTGTTCTGCATCCTGCTTGTTTCACTCAATAAATAACATCTTTCATTATCAGTATATGTGGAAATCTCATTTTTATAATCTCATTTTATATGGAAAACTGCATAGTTTTCCATAGTATGGAATTCTTATTCATTTAACTATTCCCCTTTGTACATCCTTGCCCATTTATATGAAGACTCAATAATAATAATGTAAAAAATAATAACTATATTAATAGACAGTATGTGAGTGTTTGCTGTGTACCAGGCACCACGCTAAGAAACTACACATATATCATTTCATTTCCTCTTCATAACAATCTTATGAAGCTATTACTCTTACTAACTCTATTTCTTTTCCAAATGAGAAAACTAAGGTTATAAAACTTAGTGTTGTACAATTAATATGTGGCAGTGTTGAGATTAAAACTTGGGAAGTCTGACTTCCTGCTCTTAACCACTATGCCATAGCAATACAATGGCTGAGTCAACAGGCTTTCACATTTGAGGCTTTGAGAGGTGCTGTCCGTTGCTATCCCAAGATTATACTAATTTACATACCTTTATCTTTTGACGTGCTGCAAACTGTTCACTTGCAAGAAACAATGGCAACCACACATTTTCTAGCCTATTTAGGACATGCTTCTGAATTTCAATTAGAACAGCTGCATCAAGCTGCTCATGGAGAATCTTTCCCCAGCCACCACTTAAATGCATTATCTAAGAAAATAAAAATGAAACAGAAACAACAAACTTCTGTTTAGGTAAAGAAATGCTAATCGTCATTCATTTATTCATTCACCCCAAGACTATTTGCTGAGCACCTGATGGGTGCCAGAATTTTCATTTTCTGTAAAATAGCTCCTGGCTTTACTGTGTATAGTAAAGACAGATAACTCCCCTAACATCAAACAGAGAATTGTGGTTTATGTGATGGTTGTTTTAGATGTATGATTTTGCTTATGATAATATATTTCAAAGAACACAGGGATTTCTATCCTGTGTGACAACTGCAATGCCATTTTTTTCTCCATGGCTACAGTTTCTTCGACTGTAAAATAAGGGCATTAGACTTTTAGTTTTCTAAGTTCTCTTCTAGGTCTAATATTCTAGGAATCTCTGATTCTACTCAAATGGACTTGTTTGAGAAGGCATTTTCTTTTGTGTCTGAGAAAAATAAGGCATTAATTAGTTAAGAAACAACCTTGACTCAGACATTATAAATATGCATATTACCAATAAACATTGGGTTGGAGATGGTGGAATGATGGTGGTGGTAGCAATGTAGGGCTGTTCCAACAACTTCAAAGAAGAAAACAGAGATAGCAGGAAGTAGAAAAAGGCCAGGTTATACAGACAATAGTCTCTGACTTGCACAAGTAGCCCTTTTATAAGACAATTTCTCTGTGGCCAAAATCTTCCTTCTATATAATTACTGGCTTCCACGATACTAATGGCCATAAAAAATTAATTAATTAAAAAACAATACTAATGGCCAATCCTACTATAAATCATCCTGTTTCTGTCTATATACCACTCAAAATTGTGAGTTTTTTGTACACAGAAAAAAACTGGGCTCCTCGTTGGAGCCTTAGCTCTCCTTTGATTAATAAGATTACTTAATCCTAATAATAATATTGTTTTATATATAAAAAGAGACTCTCTTAGCCATCCTTTAATAATATTAATCAAATAACATTAACAATAATATGGTTCTATATAAAAATAAGAAGAAAGAGAATAAGAGAAAAGACTACTTTGCTAATCAAACTGCAATTGGCCACACAACTAGGATTAGAACTAGCATGGTCTATATAAAACATAAGGTGATGCAGAAATCCTTAAGTATAAAATATGTAAATAAAAATAAAAGGGGGCTTCCCTGGTGGTGCAGTGTTGAGAATCTGCTTGCCAATGCAGGGGACAACGGGTTTCGAGCCCTGGTCTGGGAAGATCCCACATGCCGCGGAGCAACTAGGCCCGTGAGCCACAACTACTGAGCCTGCGCGTCTGGAGCCTGTGCTCCGCAACAAGAGAGGCCGCGACAGTGAGAGGCCCGCGCACCGCGATGTAGAGTGGCCCCCGCTCGCCGCAAATAGAGAAAGCCCTCCCACAGAAATGAAGACCCAACACAGCCAAAAAATAAAAAAAATTAATAAATTAATAAAAAAAATAAAAAATAAATAAAAGTAAAGACAAAGATGAGGAAGAAGGGTCATTTGGAAAACTCCTCTGTAGTAAGTACAATCATTTGCTATGACAGCAATGGGTGACTTTTTCCACTGAATTTTTAATTCTCAGCAAGTTTTACTATGGAAGGTTCACACAGTAGCATCAGATACCATGAAACCTCACACAATGTAGCACAAGCCAAACAGAAAACAAATGCTTTCCATGTGTTTATTTCATACTTATGCTTATTGAGATACTCCCAGCCACTTTTGCTAATACATCCCAGATTTGTATCTCAGGGAACTAGTGGCAAGACATTTTTGTTAAGGTTGCTTAATTCTAGAATTTCTTCTCCCTCTTACTCCCAAGGACTTTTGTTTATTTCTCCCCCAAGATCTAGATTTTTAATTTGGTATGCCCTACTTGTGAATAGCTCTGAATTTTTCTTTAATTTACTGAATTAATCTGAGATTTGTATTTTACAAATGTATGCCATTAGGGTACACATCCTTTTAAACTACGAAAATAAAGAAATCAAATGCTACACATTTGATCTAGCAAACTTCTAGTATTAGCAAACTTCAGGTTAAATAAATTATAACACTTAATTTTATATTTCAAAGGCATTAAAATTGAGCCATATCTCATGTGATCAGTTACATGAACACTCAAAACCACCGCTGAATCCCAGTCTGACATTTTTGCTGTAAGTAATGACACCATCTAGTTATTAATAAGTTGTGATTAAAGCCATATGATCTTGGCTCAACAAAATGGAAAATCTTTGTTCCTGGTCAATAAAAATTGTTTTGGGAGACAGTACAATGGCAAACAGGATTTTTCAAAGATCAGTTATGTTTGGAGTAATTTCAAGTAAGAGAAGAACAGAAAAGGGGTAGAGATGGGGCTTAATGGCTGGTAATGGCTGTTTTCTGCTTTTGAAAGGTGCAAGGACTTTGTCCTCCTTGTTTACCACTTATCCTGAGCACCTAGAACAGCGTCTGGCATATCACAGGCACCCATATTTGCTGAATGAATGGGTGAGTGGATGAATGAAAGTTATTTTTATTCCATAAATTACTTTAAAAATAACACAGTTTTAATAATATATAATACTTGAGTGAATTTTAAGGCATCTGTAGAGGGACTTCCCTGGTGGTCCAGTGGTTAAAACTCCACGCTCCCAATGCAGGGGGCCAGGGTTCGACCCCTGGTCAGGGAACTACAGCCCACATGCTGCAACTAGGAGTTTGCATGGCTCAACTAAAGATCCCACATGCCGCAACTAAAGACCCCACATGCCGCAACTGAGACTCGGTGCAGCCAAATAAATAAATAAATAAATAATTTAAATTATGGAAAAAAATAAGTAAACAAAGGAAGGCAGCCTTTATTTAAAAAAAAGACATTTGTAGATAATTATGAATACCTAATAAAAAGATATCAAAAGTGTCTAACATATAAGTCATAAAAGCAAAAGAAAAAAAGAAGACGTTCAGATTGTTGGCAAAAAGAAATTACTCGTTTTCATACTTAAATGTAGAAAATATGTCTCCATGTTGATACCTGGTCCTGTTGATATAGAGAAGCTGGACTGTTGGGTCCAAAGAAATATTTTTTATTAAAGTACTTGTTTTTAATGTACATAGATTTTGCCTCCCTTTGCTTTCGATCTCTGTAAGTTATTCTTCGGAACTGTTCAATGTCTGTCCAGCACATAAGGTCCATGCTAAAATGAAAAAGTACAGCCCTTCTTATTTATTTCTTTCAATTCTATTAAACACCAAACAAGTTGCTGTTTTGACAGAATTTAGAAAGTGCTGTATTGAGTAGTTAGTACAACCGATTAAACCACGGAACTAATGAGTACAATATTATTAATATTATTATTAATATTGTCTTATCCTGGCTAAATATATGAATGAATACAAGGAGTGCTGGGATCAGAGAAGAATCTACCACCATACTGGTAGGGTCTCAGAGTTCTTCCATTAATGATGAACTAGTATTATCAATTTCAAATATGGAAAAATTTCCACCTATTGCATGTCTATTTGGCAACCTGCTAAATTTGGAATAATTATCATCACAAAGAAGGGAAACTATATATGTGAAACTTGGCTCCCAGGTCTAACCAGTTTTTGTTAACTTGGGAGAAAATTATTGGAAACAATATGATTAATACTTCAGTTTATATTAGATAAATGTGTCATAAGGTACCAAGATTCTATGCAAAACTATAATGTTTCATTTATGTATTAACTAATGAAAATCACAAAATAGTACAGTAATTTCAATAGCTTAGTGAAATATAAAAGAGACATTCTCAGAAAGAGTCATTAGAGTACCTGTTTAGAAAAATGCAAAAGAAAGAAACATCAGAATAGGCAAAAATAAAACGTACTGGTGTTTTAATTTAGCCAATGGTAAAAGTATCAACAAATATTGTTTGACCACTTAAAATAACATTTTGGAGGCTGCTATTATCAAAATGCAATTCCCAACAAAAAGTTATCCATACAGGTTTCATTAATTTTTACTGAAATGGGTAAAATCTAGCACCAAACCATTTTTATCATATGTTGAATCAAAACAAGTATCTTAAAGAAATAGCAGTTTAGAAAAATATTTTAAGAGAGAAATAAATTTTAAAATGGTTATGTTCCTTACCTTGAAGAATGAGCCTCAAGAAACTGATGGAAATGTTCAAACTCCAGTTTGTTGTTAAGCAGATCATTAAAATTAAAATGCCTATATTCTGCAGGAACATTATTCCAGTATTCTGTTTGTTTAGAGACATGAGGAAGTACTGAAATACCAGATCCAATTTCACAAGTAGTGTCCTAATGAAATAATACTTTTCATAAAAATCTCTTAAATATAACAAATTATTTTCCAAATTTAAAGAGAAACTGAAATAAAAATTAACTATTAGGCCAATGGCATTTATCAGCCCAATGGTAGAACTGGGTAAAGAATCTAGAATCTGGTTCTAACTCACATCAAATTCTGTTCTGTTCCTTTCCATTCCATTCCCTTCTTTTCAGGAACATTAGTAAATATTTACTATACACTTGCTCATAAAATATTAATTTTATTATTTTTGTTGGTACAGAAGTAATATGTCTTTTGTAATAAAAAGAAAACAAAAAGCATACATTGTACTACCATTCAGAGATAACCACCACAAACATTTTTATGTGTATCCTTTTAGTCTTTTTTGTACACACATGTGGTTTATTACAAATGGAAATAGGACTATACAACTATGTATGGTTTTGTAACTTGGTTCTTTTTCTTAACGATATATCATGAACATAAAACATTAGTTTGTGTATAAAAGTTTTTTATGTTATAGAGTAGTACAAGATACTTTAGATGTAATCTCCTTCATATAACAGTTAATTGTCAGGTATTTTTAACACCTCTGATGTTTTGCGAACAGTTTACAAGTCCTTCAGGGCAAAGAGCTAGAGAGGCTTATTCTTCAGAAATCCTTCCTATGTAACTCCCTATATAATTAATTCACCTCCCTATTTGTTTTTGAAAAGCATCAGACCATGAGATAAACTACCTATATTTAAAAAAATCAATTTTTGATAGGTATAAGTATTATGAATAGTATTATAAATTAAAAAAAATTTTAAAGATACAACTTTATGAATTTTTATGTATCCTTTCCAGATATTAATAGAATTTCAAATAAAGAATTTCTGTGTTTATAAGGCAGTAACATGAAGGTTACATTTAAAAAATAGCTTTACTGTTTGTGTAAAACTTTATTGCAAAAGAATAAAGATTTCAGATAGGTACAAAGTAGAAAATTAAAAAATCACCTGAAACCTTACCACTCAGAGCTAACTTTTTAATATTTTGATGAACATTTTTCCAGATAGCCCTCTTTGCATATATGTATACACCTAGGAATGCATGTATAATTTTAGGTGAATAGGATTACACGATACCAGTGTTTTTGTTCCCCACATTTTTATATAATAATATGTCGGGGGCATTTTCCATGTCAACAAGTATGAATCTAAACTGTCATTTTTATGTAGATACGCACATTTAATCTTATGGCCTTATGGATCTATCATGGTTTACGTAGCCAATCACAAATTTGCAAATTTATAAATCAAAATTAACACTTTAATATCCTAGTCAATCCTATGATCTTTTTATTGACTCTGTTAAAGCCTTTCCATATTTTTTCTTTATTATTTTGCTTATTGCTGTCACACAACACTTCCTTTTCTGTTTGGAAAACTCAATTTAATTCTTTTGTGACTTGACAACAAATAGCGCTGCTGCCATACAGAAAATAACCAGTAACATTCAAAGGAATATAATGTGGCTTGAAGGCTCTTAGCTAAGGCAAACGTGTATCTTGGCTCCCTATGCTACTTCATCTGCTTTATTTTTCTGGCTTTGTTGTTAAATGTGTCAATAAAATGTGACACCTGTCAAATGCAGCATGTTGGGCAAAGAAGCAGCAGAAAATGAAACTGCCTGTCCCCTACTTTATCAATACATGATTTCCTCAATATAGGATCCCTACTCCCTCCCCCGCTCCCCCCCAATATATGCAGTGATAATCCTTCCTAGGTTAAAATCTGTGTTTTTCTAAGTAGAGAGTTTCTTACCTCAGCTTTCTTGGAAACTGTCTCTTTATGCAAAGCCTGTAGCTTTCTGAAGTACGTGGAATCTAGCTGTCGAGTTTCCTCCACCAGCTCCACCTATAATAACACAATAATAAAGTTTGTAACATCAAAACAATGTGCATTATGAAAAAGTAGGGAAGGAATGCACCATTTGCCAATAACAGTGGGCTAAAAAATAAATACACTTGACAATAAAGTAAGTTAGTTTGGAGGCAGAAGCAGGAAGACCCACATAGTGAAAAACATTAGCTACAGCAAAGTCAGGCTTCAAATGATAAAAAATGTATACATTTCTATGTAATGATATAATGCCACCAAAGATCATTCCTCCTTTCTGGACACCCCATGTGAACCAGCAGACAATGCAAACATGTTGCGTGGATCACTTTTCCATCTTCTATTCTTTATAACAGGATAATAGTCATGAAGATAGGCACTGTTAGCTTTAGGGACCAAATAATCCACAGTAGAACAAAAAAATGACTGGACTCTATTGTTATCAGTCTGTGAGCAAAGGTTTTACTGCTATAGCAAGAGAGGGGAGAGTCAATCATCAAAGTAAACCTCACAGTAGGACTTAGCCTTCAGAGTGCGTATTGCACTGCTTCATACAGTCAGGAGAACAAGATCATTTTCCATTTCTCTATTGAGAAAAATCAGTTTGTCCGACTGAGAACTCCTGTATTTAATAATTCATTTTGGTTAAATCTTCTTGTTTATCCCGTTTGGGAAAGAGTCTACATAATCCAGTCAGCTGGACTTTTAGAGGAGTCCTCTGGGCTGAACTTAAGAAGTTTATAGAATTAAGAGAAATTTATTTTTCCTCTTATTAAAAAGAGTGTATAATTTGTCCCAGGCATTTCATAAGAATCACTGATAATGCTAAAACTTCTTGGTTTAGGGAAGTCAGTTATAATTCTGAATCTGTTTTGTCATCCTAGGACCATATCTTATATCCATTTTCCTCTGTACCATATACTGTATTTAAAATCATGACTGGGGACTTCCCTGGCTGTCCAGTGCTTAGTACTCTGCGCTTTCACTGCGGGGGCATGGGTTCGATCCCTGGTTGGGTAACTAAGGTCCCGCAAGCTGCGAGGCGTGGCCAAAAAAAATTTAATTAGTTTAAAAAGTAATAAAATCATGACTGGAGAGAATTTTTCTTTTCTTAAAAAAAAAATTATTTATTTATTTGGCTGCATCAGGTCTTAGTTGCGGCACGCAGGATATCTGCTGCCACATGTGGGATCTTCATTGTGGCATGCGGGATCTAGTTCCCTGACGGGATGGAACCTGGGCCCCCTGCACTGGGAGCACAGTGTCTTAACCACTGGACCACCAGGGAAGTCCCTGGAGAGAATTTTTTTTTAATTTCATATAATATCCCAATTTTCCTAGTGTAAAATAAGTATTTTTGTAGTAGAAAGGATACAAATGCTAATTTTTCAGGACAAAACGAAATCAGGACTGAAAAATTCATTAGTTTGGTCAATGAATTTAGTGAGCCGTAGAGTTGTGTTGGTCACTATCCAATAAGGTGACTCTATCCGAGGTGCTTGGTATTAATTTCATCTTAATTACCTCACCCATCCTTTCTGGGCGAAGACATGACCAAGAAGTTGTTCAGGAGATCTGAATGAAGAAGAGCAATACAGAGACAGCAGGGATCCATCTGAAATGACCTCATGTACAGGGTACATGCATTAACTTAATATTAAAAATACCCACAAATGGTTTTAATTTGTGATTCAAAATAAACATTTAAAGAAATTTCCTGCACCCATCAATAAGAATAGTGAAAATATTCAAGCACTGAGACTTAAAATGACCTCTTTTGGAATGAAAAAAGATGTGTTGATACTTTTATCAAATCAAGCAGTCTGACCTGATGAACATCTGAGGGTGCTTTAAGTCAGAGAATGTGCTTTCCACAGTATATATGAAACGTTTATATTTTCCATGGGTGTAATATTTACTGTAATTCATCCAGAATAAAAATAAACAGCCTCCTTCCATTAATCAAAATTAAAGTCACTGCTGAGAAATGGCAAGAAGTGACAAAGCCAGTATATTATCATGGCATATTTTATTGGTTCACAGGAAACCAAAACTCAGATTTTTCTCTGCTGACATATTTGTAGACAGACTTAAAAATGACATCAATTTTAGCCTTTTGTTAGGACACAACAGGGAAACTGGCAAAAACTAAGTTAATAAATACTTTCCCTGCCCCAATTTTGTGTCTGCCCAAATCTTAACTCTGAGTCCCTGGCCCACATGAAATCTTTTCCAGCTTTTCTCTCTTGTGAGTTAACAATGTTGGCCATCATCAGTTTTGGAGTAAACCTGAATTGTTCACACACAATTCATCAGTGCCACAATACCTTTCTGTAAGCAACTTGGTCTGATTTTGCCATCTTTGCCCAAGGCTCAAGAAGGAGGAGAAGGATATATTCTTCTGCTGTGTCGAAAAGGTCTTCAAATGGCGGCTGTATTTTCATATAAATTTCTTTCTTCTTTTCCTGTTGGAGTCCAATGTCAAGAGTGGCTGAAGGAGCAATGTATGTGGCAAAAAGATGCTAAGGGAGAAGGGGGAGAAAGGAGAGGATATTGGAAGAAACCATAATGGTTAGTAGATTCCTCAGCAAAGCCATTTTTAAAAAGTTAAGAGAAGGCAAACAAGCTCAAGTGATTTTTTTTCTTGAAAAGATGTGTAAAACTACTTAAGACAAAGCAATGTGTTTATTCAAAACCTTTGCTTTTCATTTTCTTTTCCTATTTCTTTGTTGGTTATTAGTCAACTAGTCACTGGATCTTGTATAAGTGTACGTGATTTGGGTATTCCATTTTTTCTCAGATTACTACTACGTATTATTATGATTGATTCCAGGTTATACGTCTCTTTTCCTTATGTTCATGACATTTCTAACATATTTGTGTTACTTTCCAAAGTGGTTTGAAATGCCCTTTTGGGAAAAAGAGGCAAGAATTCACCAGGGCTGAAAACTGACTATCAATCTAGAGACCCAACAGACTACCTCCCCTACCCAACTGAGTTCCAGAGTTCTTAAATGTCTCCATCTGGTGTCCAATGCTGTGGAAGAGATACAAGAAGGAAATAAGAGTGGATGGAAAGATGTACATGGAACTTCTAGCTTCCTAGACAAAGCTGCATAAATGTCTCTTCCATTCTACTCATTTGTCTTGTCTCTCAATAACAGCTATTTAAATCTGAGAAGCAATTTAATAACATTTAATTTTTAAAATGTTACATACTGGATATGTCATGCCTTGCACATCACATTTAACTGAAGTTTTTGTTATTGCTTCATACTTAAAATTAATGAATTTTATGGCATGTAAATTAAACCTCAATAAAGCTGTTAAAAATAAAAATTAAAAAAAGAAAGACTATTGGTGATTTCTCCCAAAAGCGACACACTCCTCCGTTTTAAAGATTATCTGATTTCTGTCATAATTTTTTCTTCATTCTGTTCTATTTACATCACTATATCAAAATAAATAGTTATCTAAAAAAAAGAATCTCTAATTAATTGCATTTTATTTCAATTTTATTTTTATACTTAGACTTTGGAACTGATAATGCCTAGATTCGACCCAGGCGATAAGATAGATAGGTAGACGGATAGATAGATATTTGTACCAAATACCGAATAATAGTCCTATGTAAAATAATCTTTTAAAAGTTTTAAAGGGTTCACATTAATAACATAAGCATTTACTGTGTATCCACTACATCTTAGACACTTGGATAGGTGCTACGTATGTAAAGATTAATGAATGCCTGCCCTGAAGGAGCCATTTGGTGTGATATAGAGATGAAAACCAGTGGTTACAACACAGTATGCTAAGTATTACAATAAAGGTATGTATTGAAAATAAGATCTTCAATAATTGTCTTTCTTTTTAAGCTCACCTCCATTAATCACCTTTTAAACTTTACACTCAGATACGCATTTTTCTGTAATTCCCTAAACCTTGATGTTTTGCCATTCTATACCATTGCACATATTGTTCCTTCAATCTTGTATATATGCCCTACCCCATGCACCTTGTCTGCCTGATAAACTCTGATTTATTCTTAAAAACCAATATGGATTTCTCCTCTTCTCGGAGCCCTTCACTCATACCCTCCTCCCAAGATCATGCTTTTTACTACTACACTTATCACACTATAATGCAATCATGTATTTATGTGTCTTCTCTTCTAGAACAAGGATCTTGAGGGCAAATAATGCAGCTTAGTCCTCTCTGATTCTCCAACTCCTAAAAACTGTTTTGGTAGAGAGTAGATGTTATAAATGTTTATTGATTTGTACTGAATCCACAGAAAAGACTCATTTTTGTCTTGGAATGGGGAAGGAAAAGGTTCAGAAACTCTTCCAAGAGAAAGATAAGCTTCTTCCTTAGTCTTTAGTCTGAATCTTTAAAGATGAGTTGGAGTAAGTCAGACAAGAGAGGGGAGTTGATGAGAAGGATAGTCCAAGAAGAAGGAAAACATGGCCCAAGGCATGGAGGCCTAAGGGGGTTTTATAACCTATAGAGAGAGTCTAGGCTCCAAGTAGATAACACTGGCTAAAGGAAAGAGGTAGAATAAGAAAGGAGGATATAAAGGGAGGAAGGCTCCAGAGCATGGATATGATCTGTTTTCCTTTGGTAAGGAATTTGAATTTTTACCTGAAGATATAAAATGGGGAATCTCTGAGGAGTGACATCTTTAGATATGAATTTTAGAAATAAATCACTGTGGCATCATATGGAAGAAACGGTTTGAGCAGATCAAGATTTGAGGCGGTTTGGAAGTTATTTTAATAGCCAGACAAAAAATTACAGGCCACCCTCATCTCTTGTTTGCTTTTTTGCAATAGCCTCCTAACTGGTCTTCTCAGGTTCTTCTTTGCTTCTTCATGGTCTTTTTTTTTTTTTAAACCACAGCAAACAGAGAAATTCTTTTGTGTATTACTCCTCCATTCAAACTCTCCAGTGACTTCCCATCTCACACAGAATAATAGCCAAAGTCCTTATAATTACCTATAATTGGAGTATTTGGACGTTTCTCAGCACTGAGAGGACAAGGATTATAGTTCAGGACCTGCCAGCAGGGAAGCCCCTATAAACCCCAGGCTCTCAAAACACTCTAAGAGCAGGGGTGGACCTGATACAGACTCTTGCCTTGAGTCTTTAAAGGGCCAAAAGAAAATAACTGCTAACCTATAATTCTATACCTGGTAAAAAAAATACTCTTCTAAAATAAAAAGGAAATAAAGATGTCATAAGTCAATAAACAAAACCAGAATTCATCACCAGCAGACCTACACTAAATTAATTAATTAATTAAAGGGAAGCCCTAGACAAAAGCAGGATGGAATATAGAACAATATAAAGCATAAATATGTAGGGAAATATCAATACATATTGATTGTAAAATATAATAATAATGAATAAGGTCAGAGGAAATCGTAAAAGAGCCTAAGAAAAAGAAGTCAGAATTGAAGGTTCAGATTTAAAGTGCAGTTGAAATGACCAACCATGAGGCCCATTATAGGTAGAAAAGCACATGAGGTTACAGTCAGGGTAGTAATACAATAACAAGCAGGGCAGAGTATCAAAGAAGTAGAAGTGAAGATAAAGGAGAAGCCCATGTAGCATAGTTAAAAGGAAGGACTATAAAGTTCAGTGTATAATAGGCACTCAATAAATATTTGCTAAATGAATGAATGGAAGATAGTGGCCTAATCTGAAATTACGATCTGAAAGGGAAATTTCAGAGTTCAAAAATTTTAAGCTGGAGTAGTTCCAAATTATGATGAATTCTGATATATGGCCATCCCTATAGCTAACTTAGGAGAAATGGAGATAAAAGACATTGGAATTGGGTAAATTAAGAAACACTCTAGCACATATGTTATAAGGATTATTAGTTTGGGTATTGAAAAAGCTTCAAGGTGATAAAAAAGAAAAAGTAGGGAGAAATTTCATGAGTCATGTATTGAAATTTTCTAGGAAGATAAAGAGAACTGAAAAGGTCTTTAGATAACATTAGTGAGGTTAAGGAGGGGGGAAAGGAGCAGATGGAGCAGACTCCAGCATTTCTGAAGCTATTAAAAGATGAGTCCTGAACAGCAGCAAAGAACATCTCTTTCTTCCTAAGGGTTGTGAAATACGGGAGAAGGGGCGTATTTAAAAGCCATTCTAGATGTTCTATTTAATTAGATAATCTGCAAGTCTGGAAAGTCCCTTCCCTAAAATATAGGTACATAGTCTGCTGGATTTAATAGTCCAAAGTGAACCATACTCTTACCACATGATTCTAAAATATTTTAAATGAAATTTGCTTCAGACACACATGGCAATTTTTCCTAACCTTGGGAGTTATTTAGAAGAATGACCTAAATCTAACCTGTTTAACAAGCTAAGATTGTATCAGATTAAAATCTACTCTTAAACATTTTCTAAACTGCAAGTTTTAAAAAGTGCACTAATTAAAATAGTGTCTATACTAAGGTAAATTAAGAAACTAAAAACTAACATGATCAAATTAACAACATTAAAAAATGTCTCTAGAATTTGTTTCAGTAATTTCAAATTTACCCCAAAGGAAAGTAAATTTGACCCCCCAAATCACTTAAAATCAGTTCCTATTTAGCAAAAAAGAAAAGAAAAGAAAAAAAAATCAGTATTCAGGTATTATTGGGGCAGGAATATCCTCTAATGGCAAAATAAAGCAACTGTTTTATCACTGAGTCAGCTACATTCAAAACTGTAGTTTAAGGAGACTTGGTGTGCCACATACCAAACTCTTTGTATAGACATCAAGGTGATTCCTTTGATTTAAAAGCATAACAGTGAAGAGGGTAAAGTACAAAAGAAGCTGAAATGGTGACTAGAATAACAGTGATAGAAGTGACTGTCAGCTTCTGGTGGACACCCAAATCTATTCCTTTCCTTTCGACTCCCAGTCTTGCCTTCACTCCCTCATGTCTTTTAAAATCTACTGCTACCCACAGTCTTATGAGACCCTAGATGCCATTTATATACTCCATCATACCTTCTGGAATTTTGCTTTATGATTTTCTTCAGAATGACCTTCACTTCACTTTACCATTTACTATATTAATAGCACAGCTTTCTCGCTCTGACCATTACTCTTCATCTTTTTGTACCTCTCACCAAGCTTTGCTTTACTTTCAGCACAATCTGCGGTTTCTTCCTGTCCTCTAAATAAATCATGCACCACCTACTTTGTCTTACTTTCTCACACAATTTGGACTGAAAACTGCCCATCATTTCAACTACACTCTTAAAACATCCTTAATTCCTCCCACCTCAATCTGCTACCTTGTTGAGGCCAAATTCTGGGTCACCTTAATCATTCGTTCATTTTTCCAATTCTATACTCAAGCTCCCAATAAAAGCTATGATAGTTGGTTCAATTATAAATACTCTTTAAAATACAAACAACGACAAAAAAACAAAAAACAAAAAAAACCCCACCTCAGCTGTGATCACAAAACTTGGCAAGATTTTGCTTATTTCTAAACTTTGCCATGCTCCTTAGAGCTCCCAACTGTACCCTTATGCTTCTCCACATTCAGTGGACTTTATCTTCCACTCAACTGGGAGAAACCACTGGTGTGGATGCCCTCAACTGTCCCCTCAAGAGCTTTCTTCTAAATCTTTCTCTTTCTCTGATGTTTCAAAATTTTCCTTCCCAAGGCTAAATGATTCATGCATGCTGTTGACTCCATTTCCCCAGAAACGTGCAACACCAATTACACCCTTAATCCACCTTTCCTTTGATTTCATCTCCTTTCTAATGCTTCAAAGGTGTTCTAACAAAGCATCTCTCCTATTCTAATTGTCACCATTTTGTCCACAAACTATCACCCTTTCTCTCTTTCCCTTCCCAACAAATCTTCATACTCACTTTTCTATCATTCCTCAATCTATTGCAATCTGGTTCTCATGCCAAAGAAGCTGATGTCGCAGATTACTAAGAACCACGTAATTGCCAATTCAATGGTTTCTCTCCTTAATCTTCATCCTACTTGATTCCTTACGCAGCTTTTTTTGTTTTGTTTTGCTTTTAATTCTTGGCTGCGTTGGGTCTTCATTGCTGCGTGCAGGCCTTCTCTAGTTGTGGTGAGCAGGGGCTACTCTTTGTTGAGGTGCACGGGCTTCTCATTGCGGTGGCTTCTCTTGTTGTGGAGCACGGGCTCTAGGCATGGGGCTTCAGCAGTTGCAGTACGTGGGCTCAGTAGTTGTGGTACACGGGCCCTAGAGCGTGTGGGTTTCAGTAGTTGTGGCACATGGGCTCAGTAGTTGTGGCTCGCGGGCTCTAGAGCGCAGGCTCGGTAGTTGTGGCGCATCGGCTTAGTTGCTCCACAGCATGTGGGATCTTCCCGGACCAGGGCTCGAACCCATGTCCCCTACATTGGCAGGCGGATTCTTAACCACTGCACCACCAGGGAAGTCCCCTTACGCAGCTTTAACACTGTTGACTCTCTCTTCTGCCTTCAACACTTTCTCCTGATTCGCTGCCTATTTCCATTCTTAGGCTCCTTTGTTGATTCCTCTTCCTCCATATCCTCCCCTTAAAGGAAGGCATTCATTAAAGTTCTATGTTCAACTATATTTTCTTCTTAATTCATACTCTTTCAGTTTCACACACATGCCAGGCACTCTCTCACAAGACTTTCACAGTATGTGCTCTATGCCCTCTCTATACTCCACCCTCCTCCTCTTTTCCCCTTTGCTGGGCTTCTATTCATCCTAAAGGACTGAGTCTTCCTTGACTCCTGAAGTCTGGCTTAGGTATCTTTCTTATGTGTGCCCACAGGACCCTGTATTTGTATGTTTCTCCCACTGGACTATAAACTCTATGAAGACAGATTTGGTCTACTTTGTTTATTACTGTATCCCTAGCATCTAGCATAATGATACATTTAGAATGAATGAATGGATGAAGGAATGAATTAAAGACTTCATCCATTCTCAGAGACTTAACAATCAACTATATGTGGAAGAAACACAAATATACACAGCTTTAGACCTGATTTCCTTCCTGAACTGAAAATCTTTGCTTCTAGCTGCCTACTTATTATAGCTACATGGATAGCCTATGGACCCTCCAACTCAATGACTCAGTAATATAACACATTATCTTTTCCTTTTCCAGTTTTCATACGATTCACAGCACAGTCTTTGACTCTTCCTCACTTTCCTTCTTCCTCAAATGCAAGTCCTGTGAATTTAACTCTCTACAATAAAACAAGAAAAAACTGACAAATATAAAAATATGAGGAGGAAATAAGGGGCAGCAGTTCCATCCCAACAAAAACCATAATAAAACACAGTTTTCTCTCCAAGCTAGATCAGACCCTTTCCAGGCTACTCCCTACTTCCTGACCTCACACTCTTACTGTGCTCTATAAAGTCACAGGGCTCCATGTACACTTTTTGCTGTTGTTCGACTATTTTGTTCCAGTTTTTTTTTTTTGTTCCAGTTTTATTGAGATATAATTGACATATAGCACTGTAAAAGTTTAAGGTGTACAGCATAATGATTTGACTTACATACATCATGAAATAATTACCACAACAAGTTAACATCCGTCATCTCATATAGAAACAAAAAGAAAAGACAAAGAATTTTTTCCTTGTGATGAGAGCTATTAGGATCTACTCTCAACTTTCATATATACCATATAGCAATGCTAACTATAGTCATCATGTTGTACATTACATCCCTCGTACTTATTTATCTCGTAACTGGAAGTTTGTACTTTTTGACCACCTTCATCCAATTTTCCCTCCCCACACCGCCCACCTCTGGTAACCACAAATCTGATCTCTTTTTCTCTGAGTCTGTTTTTTTCCACAAATGATTTAACTGCATATCCCATAACCTCAAGGAGCTACAATTAGGGTAGCCATGTGACTTCATTCTGGTTTAAGCCTACCATCCTGGCATAATTATTAATATTTCCCCCTTTATTTTTGAAAGAATCCTGGTTTAGATGATAAATTATATGGTCTCTCTATATTTAACTGCCACCAGTTAGACAAAATGAAAGTTTCTCTAAAACAAGACACCTGGAAGTGCTCGACACATATTTAAAGCTAAAAATAAAGGAAAGAAAGGCAGAGGAACTCCTTTCTAAGGAACACACATTTGTCTAATTTGAAATCATATGAATTGAATACCTGATATCAAAAGCCAAAAATCCCAAAGCAGGAATATTTTATTTAGAACTTGGATTGAAGTTTCACAGACTTCCCTGTTAAGAATAAATGTTCTAAATCAAAATCTTAAAAGAAATTTTAAAATATTTCCTCTCTCTGATTGTACCTAAATGTAGGTATTTGTTCGCCCTCCGACTTTTTTTTTTTTTTTTTGCTTTCTCGAAGCCAGTTTATCAGAACATTGTTCGTTATCACCTAAGTAACTTCTCTTTGTTCAAATATCAACCCCCGCTATGATAACTAGCATAATCCTTAAGAGTAATATACTCCCCTCGCCTTCTTGACTCTTTACCAGTTTTATTATAAAATCACAGAACTGGAAGCATTAGAAAGGGTCTTGAAAGCCCACGTTGTGCGCATTTACTGGCTTCCTTTGAGGCTTGGTCTCTGGTCTCTCCCTCTTCCTCCCCTCTCCAGGAGGGTGGGGACAAAGGTGGTTACAGGGGTAAGGAGGAGAAAACTGATTTACCAATCCTTAATTAGGCCACACAGTAAAATTATAGTATATTCAACTTAATTTTGCCATTACATCTGAGAATGTCTTTCTAATATGTGATTCTAATAATCCAGAGATCATCTTTAAGTGGATAACTGACCAACTGACTATATATAACAAACATAAGGGATGTAATCATATATATGAAACAAAATTAAAAAGCTAAACAACACATTTAAGATCTATATAAAGATGGTGAAAATCATTTGCACGTTGATGTAAATTGACTTTATAATGAAACATAAAGATTATGCTTTATTATAGCTAAGTAATATAGTCTAATCACAGGTTAGAAACATCATTTAAGTATCCTGCATCATTTGCTTTCTTATTGGCCACCCAGTTCTTCCTTTTCAGCCACTGACTAAATAACAATGTAGCTAATGTTGGAGGGGACAATGCTCCCTTCATATCCTAGTCAGCTACTCAGATTCACATTAAAGTGGAGATTCACTCACAAACAGCTGTGGCCGACATGATTCCAGTTTAAACATTAACCTATGATTCTTTAACAACCCAGCAGGGAAGTTTCTGAGAAGGGATACAAGCCTGTCTGTGATCAGACTGCCTGGCACTACACTCAGCATGGCTCTCTCTAAACCCCATCTCTCCTGGAGACACTCAAAGGTTATGTAAGCAGGAAATGCACGATGGGCGGCTTGCCCGGCCCTGCTCTATACCTGTGCCTGTGACTCACTTTCTTGGCATCTGTATCAGATATGCAAATAAAAAGCCATGCCTCCCCCTGAAACATCTCTTACAGTCTTGAAATGCTGGGAGTTAATTTTCTTGTTTAGCTAAACCCTCAAGACTATGAAGAAAAAAAGGTGTAGGATAGATACCTTGGAGACAGGAGGAAGAATGGAACTGGAAAGTGGAATGGAGAAACAAACTGGGAGAAATGAAGACAGAGAGAGAGAGAGAGATTTTGATAAACATTTGCCTTCTAAAGGACAGTAAGATGACAAACAACATTTAATTTAAATTATTTTTAATACACATGACCTTGTTGGAATTATAGGAAAAAATACAAAAATGTGTCTGCTTGCCTTTCAAGGAAATCTCAGATGCTTCATTACTTAGAGCTAATATCCTGAACACAACAACTGTATTGCACTACATAGGAGACGGCTCAAATTAAAATATGATACTTCCCATTGCAATTTATATTTTTTCCAATGCTAAGATACTTTCCATGCAAGGTTTCAGCATTGCCACTTAATAGCTTTCAAATTCACTTTGAAAGTGTATGTGATGAGCATATTCTTGGATGAAAGTGGATACCAATCTCCTTTCAAATATATCATAATGCATTCCAGGCTTGGCTTTCCGACATTTTATTGATTTTCATAGACCCTGAAATGTATTGATGTTTTCTTACTGCATCATAAAGTCTAGATGAACATACCTGAGGAAGGAGAATTTGGGGTTTATTGAGTTTATTCTTGTTTTTAACAGTGTAAAAAGCAAAAAAATAGTGAAATAGCCTCCAAAACTTTCTGTGCTATTTGGGTTTCTCTTTGTACCAAGGACTAAATGATGCCAGCTATGGGGTTAGATTCCAATTATCATGCTGTAGAAGCACCCAACGAAGTACTTTCGCTGTGCCAAAGGTGAGCACAGTCTTTGGGAAAGCATCTTTTCCATAAGTAGGGGCCATTTGATGAGCTGCAGCTTGATACTCATCTGTGTTCCAACGAAAATAAGAACAATTTCTGTGTAGCCTTAAAAGGCAAAGTCAAGAATAACACCAAATGCTGTAGCACATGTGTTGATCTGCTATGTTACATTTCAGCTGTTAGTTATGTTAATGGAACAGTTTCACATAATTTGTCTTGATGTATTTATTTTAATGATCATGTGTATGTATCTTTCTATGATTGCCTGGTAACACTGATTGCATGATGTTCTGCTGTCACCTCCAGGCCAACTGCAGAACTGTATGACGTAAAATGAGTCCCTCAGTAAACTAGGTACGAGATGTGTAAAAACCTATATGCTGTGAGATCTTAATACCGGATTACAGGACAACTAGCAGAGCATATCACCAGGTTAATAAAACTGGGGACATTTAAAAAGAAGATTTTCAAAATAACTTATTAAAGTATTCCAGAGATTAGGAGAAAACATTCATGCTTCAGCATTTGGTGTCTTTAGCAAATCCTTTTTTCTTAGACCCATTACTCCACTGCAATAGTAAAAGAAGTAACTCTAATCATGTAAGGCTACACAAAGATATGTATCTTTCACCATCTTCTAGTAACTGTCCAACATGCCCACCAAGAGCGTAGAGGAAATATAAAGCTGTCTGCTGTTGCTATTTCCTTCTACTTATTGGGAGGTAGCATTAGGGTCCTGCCAGATGGACTGACAGGGTAGTATCAACAAAGACCTCGCTGGCCCCTGAGAAGAAGAAATATCCCATAAAACCCATGACACTATTTCATACACTCGAAAGATAAAAGACGAAAACAACTTTGGCTACTGAAATATACAAAGATTTTTCTTAAACTCCTTTTATTTTCAGTTTATACTAAACAAACTGTGCAGGCTCTGGAGATTCTGGAGCAAAGATAATATGCTTTCTTTGGTAGGTACAAGCGAGGAGTTCATTGGCAGTCTCTAAAGGGTAGAGGAAAAATTTGAAGGTGGAGGGTCAGGATCTCCAGCGATAACATTAGAGAAATATAAGATTGAGAGGATCAGACTGATCCTTTACCCTTGTCATTATCTCTTCCTCCACTGTAAACTGAAGCCAGCTTACAAGAGCTAATTCACGAATTTTCAGGAACTTGGTGAGTGGGTTGTTAAATTCAGTCACTATCAAAAATTATATAAACTTATGGGCTTCCCTGGTGGCGCAGTGGTTGAGAATCTGCCTGCCAATGCAGGGGACACGGGTTCGAGCCCTGGTCTGGGAAGATCCCACATGCCACGGAGCGGCTGGGCCCGTGAGCCACAACTACTGAGCCTGTGCGTCTGGAGCCTGTGCTCCGCAACAAGAGAGGCCGCGATGGTGAGAGGCCCGCGCACCGCGATGAAGAGTGGCCCCCGCTTGCCGCAACTAGAGAAAGCCCTCGCACAGAAACGAAGACTCAACACAGTCATAAATAAATAAATAAATAAATAAATAAAAGAACGTGAATTTCTTAAAAAAATAAAAATAAAAAATTATATAAACTTACAATTAAGCAAATTATATCAAAAACAAAGATGATGAATACTCAAAACCGATTACATCCTAATGATTTTACTGTTTTACGACTGTCCATGCTCTTGAGCTTATTTACCTCTATTCTATCTGTCTGGTGGA
This sequence comes from Balaenoptera musculus, assembly GCF_009873245.2. Classification (NCBI taxonomy): domain Eukaryota; kingdom Metazoa; phylum Chordata; class Mammalia; order Artiodactyla; family Balaenopteridae; genus Balaenoptera; species Balaenoptera musculus. Next base: position 36,789,393 of record NC_045801.1, on the reverse strand, counting down.
AATACTGCATAATGGTGGGCTGCTGCGCCTCTCCTCTCAACTCTGTGCTCAGTAACGCCACGTTGGCAGCTTGTAATCGTCCACGGTGAGAGTATTTACACCCAGAGATCAGCAAAAGCTACAAATCAGGGCTGTTTATCCACCGCCCAGAGAGGTGGTTATTAAACATTTATCATCATACCACTGAGTATAAGGCAAAGATAATTCTCTTTTCCTGTCATGATTACCAAAGAAAGAGAAATAAAGTAGGAAAAAAGCAAATGACACCAACTAATTCATATACTCACTGGAGGCAAAGCCACATACCAGAATAAACTAATTCGGGCCAGAATATGCCAGTTTATAACACAGTTTACTTCAATACTGTTTAACTGGCATCCATTTTTAAAAATACGGCTACAGTAAAGTTCTTTTTAATAGTTAAAGTCAAACTACAGGAGCAGGGCAAGTAAGTTTTTCTTTAAAATTGTTTGTTTACATCCTGAATAGTCTTTATTTGGAAAAGGGCAAAGTTAAACTTCAAATGTTAAATTTAACTTCAGTCGGATTAGGAAACCAGAAGAAGTAAGAGTTTAGTTGGGAAAAGCTTGCTAACTTGTTCTCATGAGAAAGTATAAGGAGAAGCTACGAAGGAGAAACATTAAAGCATCATGAGAAATAAAACTAACTGGTACTAATGGATCTTGATGCAGTGTCTGGACCCCAAAGAGACCAAAATCACTTCACTGATAATCTTGAACACAGCAGAGCAGATGTCCACTACGCTGTAACAACAACAACAAAAACATATTACTGTACTTGAAGGCAAATAGCAAGTAACGTGGGATCTTCTCAACTGAGCTCAATAATTCCATCCTTGGAGTTCATATAAAAAAATGAAATGAAACTGTGCTCCAAAGAGCTAAGGCAAAGAGTCCCTAGAGGAGTTTACAAAAGGAATGTAAATGCCCTGATATGGGATACTTTCAGAAATCACAAAATATTTACTTCAGCAAAAAGAGAAGTCTGTTTTCATAACTTCACAGCTCTAGCAGACATAGAACATCATTATCTGAGTTCATATGAGGAAGAAGAAAAATAATGAGCAAGTTCAAGCAATCCAATGTTGTTGTTTTTTTCTGCAAAAGGAGGAAAAAATGATGATTTTTAACGACCTCTCATACCCCACAAGGAACTCAAAAACTTTACTGAGGAGCTATGCCGAGAGGGAATAAATTACAGATGGAGCTTTCCACAAATGGATTTTCATGTGAAGGACCTTGGGGTTTTTCAAGTAGGAATCTTAAAGATGGGATCTAGAGATTGCAACATCCTGATACTGAGAGGCAAACTACTGCAGAGATCAACACAAGATGGAGTTGCACAAAAAAGATAATGTGATGACAATCAAACAGAGAATTTCTGGCCATTACTCAGATTCTACTAAGCAGAATTCAGTGCAAAAGAGAACCTAAGAAAATGCCAATAGGATAAAAGAGTAAAACAAACTTGAATCATTTTGGACAGAATGAAAAATCAAAAGGGAAAACAACATGTTAAGTAAAGCCAAAAACAAACCACAAACTGAAGGGACAAAACAGACTAGGCTTAAGACTGACTCGGGCCATTGCTTAAGGTATTTTAAGCAAAAATCAACTCAGTATATGATGGAATAAAATTTTTTAAAAAAAGAGTTATTATTAAGCAGTTTAGGCAACCTAAGCAAAAAACAAGGATTTTATTTTTATAATTTTTGGATTCAATTTAAAAAACATTTTAACAGACAAAAGCAAACTATATATTTAAACTAATGGAATTATTTAACCTCTAATAAAAATAATTCCTTGAAAATCAGTGAACAAAGAATAATTCAGTAAGAAAAGCATGACTATATTAACATTTTGGGCCTAAAAAACCTGCCTCACAGAGAAGCTAACCCAGGCCAACAAAGCACAAGAAATTGATACTAAAACCAGGGCGTTGAAGAATTACTTTACAATGAGAAAATCAACCACCAAACAGATGGGATATTTACATTCACCAGCATGGCACCTTGGAAAGCAAGCTCAAATGTAGCAGGTTGCTTGGAGTCAAAATAAGGGAAGTTAACTATGATCCTATGAATGTTCTTTCCTTCCGGATCTATCAGGCTGCCCAGCTGCTCACAGGAGCAGCTGGCTGAGGATAGCGCTTCAAGGGCATGGTCAAGGACTGCCTCTGCAACACCTCTCTTTCTGGATGCTGCTGCTGATCAATGCCTCTTCTTGCCCAGAACACTCTTTTTTTTAGATGTACTGGCATGTTCATTAGAAGTCTTGAGGCCTGTGAAGCCATTCCGTCTCTAGACAACTGCTCATATCCATTCTGAATTATTACACACTGATTTCATAGTTTAAGTTTCAGAAAACAACCTTACTTTTAAGTTCCTTGAGTGAGGTGGGAGGAGACAGGGAGATTTCACTGTTGCTCCAGTGAAGCTTGTAAAGGGCTCCTTACTAAGAGCAATCTTGGACTATAAACACAGTATGTCTGGAAAGACAGAATTTTGATCATTGTTGAAGCTGGGTGACGGTATATGGGGGCTCATGAAGCTATTTTATTTAAAATTTTTTTAACAATTAAAAGCACCCAGCTGGCAGTCATTTATAAATAATCAATTATTATCTATAATTAGGCTTACAATATGTTGCTAAGAATATAAGCATGCCAATGAGTTCATTCAGTCATTCAAAAAATATTACAACACTTTTTATGTGCCAGCTCCAGTTCTGAATATATGAGGTAAACAAAGCAGACTGTCTTCTTGGAACTTATAGTCCAGTGGGGGAAACTATTAAGGGTGAAATTTGATATTCAATGTTCATAAAGATATTTTAAGATACCAAAGTGAAAAATTAAACAAGGTGATAAACAGATACTCCTTTTTTTCTAGAGACAATTAATCAGAAAGCAATGACTTAGAAGTTAAGACTACAGAGTCTGCAGTCAGAATACTTGGTTCTAATTCCAAGCTCGCTAATTGCTAAATGGAAAGTATTGCCTTAGGTAATTACTCAACTTCTCTAAGTCTCAGTTTCCTAATCTGTAAAATGGAGAGGACACCAATATCTGCCTCTTAGAATTGTCAAGAATTAAATAAAATTATCCATGTAAAGTGATTTCCACAGAACCTGACAGATAGTAAACATTAAATAAAGGTCAGGTATAATGATAATTATGGTTTAGAGAAGTTCAGGTGTTGATTTTTCTGGAAACAAAAGGATTAAAAAAGGATCTCTTTTGGTCCAGAATCCTATAATATTCAAAATCTTAGGACTGAACATGGGTAGCTGGTATGAACATCAGGAACAGGGAAAACGAATGAATAACTGTAAGCCAGAGAGCTGGCTGCTACATGTGTTCTTCCTTAGTCCAGTTCACCAGCAAGTGCCACAAAATGGGATGCAGGACAAGAACCCTGTGGATTCCGTGCTCAGTGATTCATAGTGTTCGACAGTCCAAGCCCAATTGGTACTTGAGACACCATCTCTCAGTTAACAAAAATAAATAATGTAACAAAGCCTGAATAATAACAGGCCTGATACTCAGAAACAACCTAATTATGAAGATTCTGAAATTTACCATTAAGCTATAAAGAGGTACATGATTTTCCACATTTAATCATCACCCCAACCTGACCCCTCACCCATGCCCATTCATCTTTTAGGAAACACAGCTTGATTCTTAATACTACTGCTGTATGAAGAAATAATGATCTTTGTTAGTGCACCTGAAAATACACCATCAGCCTAGAGAAGGAGCATTTAGCTCATACCACTTTAATGAAAATGTCAGGACCACCCTGAAGTATTTAAGTCCTGTAAATGCCAAGTAAAGAGAGGAGCTAAACAATTAACGTAATGGATGACAGCAAGCAAAGAAAAAGCTAAGCTGATTATCAAAAAAATCTTCAACACTGCCCCTCTTATGCCATAAAATTTTTTTAAAGGAATTTGTGGTTAACACCCAACGTTTTGGTTACCTAAAATTAGCTCAGACTTCATTGGAAAACATTGTCAGGACAATGCAAATTTCATAGAGAAAGAGCTACATGGTCTCTTCTTTCTCAATCTTTCTAGGACTCTCTGGAAAAGGAGGCAAAAAAAAGAGCATACTCTTTTTTTTATTTAATTTAATTAAATTAATTTATTTATTTATGGCTGTGTTGGGTCTTCGTTTCTGTGCGAGGGCTTTCTCTAGTTGCGGCAAGTGGGGGCCACTCTTCATCGCGATGCGTGGGCATTTCACTATCGCGGCCTCTCTTGTTGCGGAGCACAGGCTCCAGATGCGCAGGCTCAGCAATTGTGGCTCACGGGCCTAGTCGCTCCACGGCATGTGGGATCTTCCCAGACCAGGGCTCGAACCCGTGTCCCCTGCATTGGCAGGCAGATTCTCAACCACTGCGCCACAAGGGAAGCCCAAGAGCATATTCTTGAACTTTGATAGTATTTAGGTGGTAGCACCTGTATGTGCTTTGTTCCTCAAAGTGCTTCCAGCATGGATCAGAGCCTCATGTACTAGATGTTTGATAAATGTTTGTGGAAATATCTGCAACATTTTTAGGCAAGGGCAAATGTGCTTGTAACTGCTGGTCTAAGTGCTACCCAGGTTATGTTTATTTCCTGTTTCTACAGTAATAGAAAATGGAGCAGGAGCAAAGGGGCCAAATACATCGACATTACTGTAGAACCCTGAGGTAGGGCACAACTTGGAATGAACTTCATTTGGATCCACACTGTGCCTAAGATCACCTAATGGAAAATTTAAATGATTTGGGGCCAGAGAGGTTGAGAAGGACAGCAATAAAACATTGTTGAATGAATACATAAATGAATTCTACATTATTATTATATCACAACTTACAGCTTCCTAAAAACACCAAGAGATGGTATAGGCCTGATGACATTAATTGACTTGGTTTTTTAGTTTCCTTTCTCTCTTGTGAAATTTTGCAGATGTAAGAGTAAATCCTATCAAGCCTCACTAAATTTAAGAAAACTGAAATCATATCAAGCATCTATTCCGAACATAACGCTATGAGATTAGAAATAAATTACAGGGAAAAAAACATAAAAAACACAAACACATGGAGCCTAAACAATACGTTACTAAATAACCAAGAGATCACTGAAGAAATCAAAGATGAAATCAAGAAATACCTAGAGACAAATGACAATAAAACACGATGATCCAAAACCTATGGGATGCAGCAAAAGCAGTTCTAAGAGGGAAGTTTATAGCTATACAAGCCTACCTCAAGAAACAAGAAAAATCTCAAGTAAACAATCTAACCTTACACCTAAAGGAACTAGAGAAGGAAGAACAAACAAAACCCAAAGTTAGCAGAAGGAAAGAAATCATAAAGATCAGAGCAGACATAAGTGAAATAGAAACAAAGAAAACAATAGCAAAGATCAATAAAACTAAAAGCTGGTTCTTTGAGAAGATAAACAAAATTGATAAACCATTAGCCAGACTCATCAAGAAAAAGAGGGAGAGGACTCAAATCAATAAAATTAGAAATGAAAAAGGAGAAGTTACAACAGACACTGCAGAAATACAAAGCATCCTAAGAGACTACTACAAGCAACTGTATGCCAATAAAATGGACAACCTGGAAGAAATGGACAGATTCTTAGAAAGGTATAACCTTCCAAGACTGAACCAGGAAGAAATAGAAAATATGAACAGACCAATCACAAGTAATGAAGTTGAAACTGTGACTAAAAATCTTCCAACAAACAAAAGTCCAGTACCAGATGGCTTCGCAGGTGAATTCTATCAAACATTTAGAGAACACCTAACACCCATCCTTCTCAAACTCTTCCAAAAAATTGCAGAGGAAGGAACACTCCGAAACTCATTCTATGAGGCCACCATCACCCTGATACCAAAACCAGACAAAGATAATACAAAGAAAGAAAATTACAGACCAATATCACTGATGAATATAGATGTAAAAATCCTCAACAAAATACTAGCAAACAGAATCCAACAACACATTAAAAGGATCATACACCATGATCAAGTGGGGTTTATCCCAGGAATTCAAGGATTCTTCAATATATGCAAAGCAATCCATGTGATACCTCATATTAACAAATTGAAGAATAAAAACCATATGATCATCTCAATAGAAGCAGAAAAAGCTTTTGACAAAATTCAACACCGATTTAAGATAAAAACTCTCCAGAAAGTGGGCATAGAGGGAACCTACCTCAACATGATAAAGGCCATATACAACAAACCCACAGCAAACACCATTCTCAGTGGTGAAAAACTGAAAGCCTTTCCTCTAAGATCAGGAACAAGACAAGGATGTGGAAGTCCTAGCCACAGCAATCAGAGAGGAAAAAGAAATAAAAGGAATACAAATTGGAAAAGAAGTAAAACTGTCACTGTTTGCAGATGACATGGTACTACACATAGAGAATCCTAAAGATGCCACCAGAAAACTACTAGAGCTAATCAATGAATTTGGTAAAGTTGCAGGATACAAAATTAATGCACAGAAATCTCTTGCATTCCTATACACTAACAGAAAGAGAAATTAAGGAAACAATCCCATCCACCATTGCAACAAAAAGAATAAAATACCTAGGAATAAGCCTAACTAAGGAGGTGAAAGACTCAGAAGACTATAAGATACTGATGAAAGAAATCAAAGATGACACAAACAGATGGAGAGATATACCATGTTTTTGGATTGGAAGAATCAATATTGTGAAAATGACTATACTACCCAAAGCAATCTACAGATTCAATGCAATTCCTATGAAATTACCAATGGCATGTTTTATAGAACCAGAACAAAAAATCTTAAAATTTGTATGGAGACACAAATGACCCCGAAGAGCCAAAGCAATCTTGAGGGAGAAAAACGGAGCTGGAGGAGTCAGACTCCCTGACTTCAGACTATACTACAAAGCTACAGTAATCAAGACAATATGGTACTGGCACAAAAACAGAAATATAAATCAATGGAACAGGATAGAAAGCCCAGAGATAAACTCACGCACCTATGGTCAACTAATCTATGACAAAGGAGGCAAGAATATACAAGGGAGAAAAGACAGTCTCTTCAATAAGTGGTGCTGGGAAAACTGGACAGCTACATGTAAAAGAATGAAATTAGAACACTCCCTAACACCATACACAAAAATAAACTCAAAGTGGATTAAAGACCTAAATGTAAGACCAGACACTATAAAACTCTTAGAGGAAAACACTCTTTGACATAAATCACAGCAAGATCTTTTTTGACCCACCTCCCAGAGTAATGGAAATAAAAACAAAAATAAACAAATGGGACCTAATGAAACTTAAAAGCTTTTGCACAGCAAAGGAAACTCTAAACAAGACAAAAAGACAACCCTCAGAATGGGAGAAAATATTTCCAAACGAATCAACAGACAAAGGATTAATGCCTGATATACATAAACAGCTCATGCAGCTCAATATTAAAAAGCAAACAACACAGTCAAAAAATGGGCAGAAGACCTAAATAGTCATCTCTCCAAAGAAGACATACAGATGACCATGAGGCACATGAAAAGCTGCTCAACATCACTAATTATTAGAGAAATGTAAATCAAAACTACAATGAGGTATCACCTCACACCAGTTAGAATGGGCATCATCAGAAAATCTACAAACAACAAATGCTGGAGAGGGTGTGGAGAAAAGGGAACCCTCTTGCAGTGTTGGTGGGAATGTAAATTGATACAGCCACTATGGAGAACAGTATGGAGGTTCCTTAAAAAACTAAAAATAGGGCTTCTCTGGTGGCGCAGTGGTTGAGAGTCTGCCTGCCAGTGCAGGGGACACGGGTTCGAGCCCTGGTCTGGGAAGATCCCACATGCCACGGAGCGGCTAAGTCCATGTGCCACAGCTACTGAGCCTGCGCGTCTGGAGTCTGTGCTCCGTAACAAGAGAGGCTGCGGCCTGCGCACCGCGATGAGGAGTGGCCCCCGCTTGCTGCAGCTGGAGAAAGCCCTCGCACAGAAACGAAGACCCAGCGCAGCCAAAAATAAATAAATAAATAAATAGTGAAATTCTAGAAGAGAATAGCTGACAATGCTAAATACACATACACATACTGCTATTTAAATAAATAAATAAAAAGAAAACTAAAAATAGAACTACCATATAACCCAGCAATCCCACTACTGGGCATATACCCTGAGAAAACTGTAATTCAAAAAGAGACATGTACCACAATGTTCATTGCAGCACTATTTACAATAGCCAGGTCATGGAAGCAACCTAAATGCCCATTGACAGACGAATGGATAAAGAAGATGTGGTATATACATATACAATGGAACATCACTCAGCCATAAAAAGGAATGAAATTGGGTCATTTGTAGAGACATGGATGGACATAGACTGTCATACAGAGTGAAGTAAATCCGAAAGAGAAAAACAGATATCGTATATTAACACATATATGTGGAATCTAGAAAAACGGTACAGATGAACCCGTTTGCAAGGCAGAAATAGAGACACTGATGTAGAGAACAAACGTATGGACACTAAGCGGGGAAAGCGGGGCGGGGGGGGCAGTTGGTGGTGGGATGAATTGGGAGATTTGGATTGACGTATATACACTAATATGTATAAAATAGATAAGTAATAAGAACCTGCTGTATAAATAAAATAAAGTAAAATAAAATTCCAAAAAAAAAATAGAGTAAACCCTTAGAGATCCTGGGCAAATAGGGGTAATCACTTACACTGACTTATTTGCCATGGGACCCATCAACTGATTTCTTTGTAGGGATATAGATGCACAGGAGTCGCTCACTAGAGCATTAGGTCAGAATATTTACAAGCTGTCAAATTACTGGGTGGAGATGTCAGGAATGGGACTTCCAAATGTCAAGATTTCATCTAGCTAAGATTAAAGACCTAAATCTCAAATGTAAAAGATTTGAGATTTAGTCTAAAGTTGTTGAGATGAATAAAACTGGACGGTATAATATTTTTGTTTGAAGAGTTGTCACCCAGAAGACAGAGATTTATTTTGTATTGCTTCACAGAGCAGGAATAAGACCAAAGGAGAAAAGTTTTTGGCTCAAAAAATGGAAAAAAAAAAAAAAAAAAAAAAAATAGATCTCTCCCTTCTACAGGTATTTGAAAAGAAGTTGATTTAAAAAAAAAAAAAAACGATAACCAACTTTTATCTGCCAGTAAAGGAAGAACTTATTTAATTTCCAGTTAAGATGCTATTATCTGGTTTTATTTTAAATGTGACTGAAGTACCTCCATAATTCTCTCTCTCCCCCACTAGAAAGTGAGCTCTTTAAGCCAAGAACTTTCTCCTAATTATCTTTGCATTCACAGAACATTACTTGGCACATACCAGGCTCTCTGTGAATGTTAATTAAGAAGTGAGTAACAAAATATTATAAAATATAGCTTAAAAGGTTGTAATTATATGAAGCATATTTTGATTTAAGTGGTATTTTTAATCTCAGAATAAGTTATAGTATTGGTTGAATGAATAGCTGTTGGTTTAGGAGTTGCTGCTCTTCTATCCTATTTTCTTCAAATTCCTATCTTCTTTCTCCATTAACCAGGCAATTGATAGAACCTTAAGTATTGACTCTAATAATAATAATACCTACTTATTTCATAGAGTGCCCTACATTAAACTACAAAATATTCCACCTACATTATCTTATGCAGACTTTACAAAGTCCTCTGAGGTAGACGTGATGAACTTTTATACGTAGAGCAGAGAAGGCAAAGTACAGCACTGAAGTAGGTTTTGCACCTCAAGTTTGAGCTTAAGTTTGTTCTCAGCTACGAAACCTTGGCAAAGTTAACATTTCAGAGATCTAGATTCTTTTTTATCTATAAAAAATAGGATAAAAATACCTCCCATTCTTACTATGGGTATTAAATTAGAAAATATATGACTGCTTCTTGCAGAGACACCCTTTTTTGGTACGTTGGCAGGCTAGATTACTTGTACCTTTTTCTCTATAAACTGCCTAGAAGTACTGGATAAAGTATAACTAATATCCTTTTAAATGCATAGCTGTGGTAGTAAGGAAAATTACCATGGGTAAAAATTAAGGAGTGTACTGAAAACCAGGGTGCTAAGCATGAGCTGATGATGACACTACCATGGGGTGAATCAAGGATGTGGGTTATAAGAGCCACAGGGTACAGGAGATAAGGCCTTGGACCCTCACAAAGTGAAAATGTAACACTGAGACCCATACGTACACCATGGTCCTTGAAGGGGTACACACAAAGTGAAACATAGAGTGGGAAAAAATGTACATATATACACCTACCAAACCTAGGACACAAAAAAGAAGCTTGCTTGTCTTGGCTTCTACTCTATGTAAGAGAAAAATATCTCCTGAGGATGCACTATCATGAGTTTACCATCATTTGGGTGTGTTTTTCAAGATTACACTTGGCAAATGAGGAAACCCCAAGATGACAAATTAGCATTAAAAATGTGCCTAACAGAAGCACCACAGATAAAAAATTCACTATAAGAGCTCATAATTCAAAATTACAAAGCACACAAGGAAAGAATCCACCATGTCAGCAGAAATAATAAATAGCAGAATTAGTTCTCCCAAGAACTACAAATCATGGAATTATTGGATACTGTAGCAGCCAGACTCTAGGGTGGCACCCATGAACACTGTCTCCTAGTGTTCATTCCCTTTCATAACCTTCTCCCTCTAAGTGTGGGCATAACGTATGGCTTGCTTCTAACCAACAGAATACAGCAACAGTGATGAGATTTATGTGACTACGTGTACATGATTATGTTACATAAGATGGTAATGCCAGTCTTACTAAGAAACTCCCTCCCTTGCTGGTTTTGGAGAAGCAAGCTGCCATGTTGTGAGCTACCATGTGGAGAGGGCCACATGGCAGAGAGCTGAAGTGGCTGCTAGCTGACAGCTAACAAAAAATGAGTTCTTATTCTGGTGGCCTGCAAGGAACTGAATGCTGCTAACAACCAGGTGAGCACTGAAGCAGACTGTTTTCCAGGTGAGACCCAGATGAGAAACCAGCCCTGGTCAATATCCTGATTTACAGCCTTGTGGAGGACCCAGCAAAGCTGTGCCCAGACTCCTTATCCGTATAAACTGTGAGGTAATAAAGGTGTGTTGTTTAAGCTACAAAGTTATGATAATACCCTTGTGTAGGAATAGATACCTAACACAGCTACAGACTATAAAATATGTTTAAAATGCTTAGAGACATAAAAGGAGAACTAAAAACATGAAGAAAAATAAGACAAAAAGATAAATCACCAAGAAGATTTAAAAAACACAAGTAGAATGTCTAATAATAAAAAAAAGTAATTCCTTAAATGATTTAACTCAATGGATGTGTTAAACAGCAGATTGAAATCTGCTGAAGAAACAAAATATGAACTGGAAAACAGATCAAACAAACTGATCTTGTTCAGTTTTAAAACATATAACACAGATATTACAAGATGGAGAAACTTGAGAGATTAAGAGAGATATGGGATAGACTGAAAAGCACCAACATTGACCAGAGAATCCAGAAAAGAGAAGTAGAAAGACTGAAAGAACTAATGGCTGAGAATTTTCCAGAATTGATGAAAGACATGACTCCTCAGATTCTAGAAGCAACTTAGACCCAAGAAAGATAACTGTAGTAAACACATTGAGGTGACATACAGAACCCCAAAGTCAAAGGGAAGATTGTAAAAGGAATGAGAAAAAACATCCTCCCTCAAGGGAGCAACAGCAGACTCTTCAACAATAGCAATGGAAACCAGAAGACAGTAGAATAATATCTGCAAAGTGCTGAGAGAAAATTGTCCACCTAGAATTCTATATTCAACTGAATGATCAATGAGAGAATAAAATACACATTTTCAGACAAAAAAAATCTGATTTTTACCACTAGTAAATCCTAATGAAAAATCAAACCCAAAGGAAGGAATGTGATGCAAAAACCAATGGTAAGCAAGAAATTTGTGCGTGATATGTATAGCTGATTCACTTTGTTATAAAGCAGAAACTAACACACCACTGTAAAGCAGTTATACTCCAATAAAGATGTTAAATAAATAAATCTACACAGCATTGATGGTAATAAAAAAAATAGTTAAGACTACTTACTGGGTATAAAACAAAATTAATATATACATATTCTGAATCATTTTGCTGTACACCCAAAACATTGTAAATAAACTATACTTCAATTAAAAAATGTGTTACCCTGATGTTCAATTCAATAAGCCAAAAATCTCACACTGCTGCAAGAATATCTTTATATTAAATAGCACTCTGTGGTAAAAGTGCTGTGGATTTACCTAGTAATCCTCTTATTCCTCACTTCCATTTCATTCTTATCTACCCTCTCTACTCATTAATTCCTACATTCTCCACATAATTTTTCTCCTAGGCTCTAATTTATACTCTTCTTTTCTCTCTTCCTCCTTCCCACTGATTTTTTATTTTGAACATGTTTGTGTATACATATGTGTAAACATGTATAATACTTATGCATGTATAATACATTTACTAATTTTTTAAAAATCTCAATGTATATGCTTTGGAGAGTGGTAAATTCTAAATGTGTAGTTTTTGTTGGGATACAGTTTGAAAGATTTCTACAAAGATGGAAGAACTTACAAAAGACTGTGGTACCCAGATCCACTTCATTCTATTGTAATGGTCTATCACTGAAGCAAGTATGTAATGTTAAAAAAACAGTAGGACTATCGGCAGAAATCCTGGTTCCAAATCTTGGCAGTGATAGATGGTCCACTGGCAAGTTGTTGCGAGGATCAAAGACTGTATCTCTGCACTCTGGTGGTGTTTCTCTTCCTCCTTGCCAAGACCATTTCATTTGGTTTCTAACTGAACGATTCCATCTGGAAGCTGTGCAATGAAACCTTCAGGATGTGCCCAAGACTGTCGTTCAAACTCTTGGACCACAGTTAGTCATGCTAAATCACTATCACTGACCTCCCATCTACTCTGACTACAGATATTTCTGCAATACTTCTTGAGGTAGTAAAACTTCAAGGTATGTAATGTGTCGATCAGCATACAGAAAAGCACGTAAGTCTTTTGTAATCAACTCTTGGTCTCCTACCACGCAGCTCATCAGATGTATAAAAACAAAATAAAAATCAAGTTAATGGCAACTTTAACACAGTGCCAGCTGATTATATTCTGCCATTGGCTTGATCAATCCAAAGATCTGTATTGTACATGTACCCTTGAAGGAAGTTATACAGCATTTCTATTATAAAGAAACCAATGGTATTTCATATTGTGAAACAAATCTATAGGATCATGGTATTAGAAGCAATTCTTATATCTGGAGGCAGAAATCTTGGATAATTAAAACCTAAACCAATTTAGACAATTGCTCCATTAACCAAAAAATAAAATAACCACGGATGCAAAAAGCAAGCAAGTCAAAAAGATTACATGATTTGCTCTTTTTATTTCCCCCAGTTAAACTAAAACCAATGTCTCCATCACTCCCCTCCCCCCATACTGTTTTGACTCTTCAAAAGAGAAGCTAGGGAAGGATAAAAAGCTTATAGGCCTCGATAACCCCAAAACAGAATATCTCAGAATAACCAAAACGTGAGTGTATCCTGTTTCACAATCATTTATAGCTAGTTGAATACCATTACAAAGAATTAACATCTGCCAAGCTCAAACAGAATTTCCACTTTTACAAGTGTATGGAAGTATTGTGATTACAACAGCAACAAAAAAACCTACTTAACTGAGTGAGCTGCTGAAGATTTTTAGAGGAGTAAGCCTTGCAGTGGTGAAAACATAATAAAAATAATGGTGGCACTTTAGCAGTCAGAGACAATAGGTTAGGGAAAGAAGGATAAGTAGAGAATTACAGGTAAAGGATTAACAAGCAGAAGAGCCAACTGTGTGGTCTCAGAAAATGGTACTGGCAAATTAGAGATACAGTTTCATGATTTCATGGAGCCAGATCTGGGTTCTGTAGGAACCGAAGCCCTAATTCTCATGGTTAAAAAGTACAAAGCTCTGTCAGCTGATTTATAAAACATAGTTATTAATGCCAAAGTCAGGGTGGTGGAGGTAACAGCAAACACCCGGCAGTACTCTCTGATGTCCTGAATAAGATAATAAACAATATGACGAAGCTAATCTCCTCAGCATTGCTCGAGGAAAGGTCCCCTGGAATGGGGTTATTTCAGATTTATATAAGAACCACTTAAGTGGTCAACAGATATAGAAGTGATTAGCAGTTTTCTAGGCTTGATGACCTCTCTCCATAAAAGATTAGGAGAGCCTAAGAATAAAAACTGAAAAGGTAAGTTAGCTTGAGTCATAATTCTATTCCCTTTCCTTCTCCCCTCAAAAAATGGCTACTCTCTCTTTCTCTTTGCAGAGAATCCTCTGTTCTTCATCCTCTATTTTGCTTTGGAGAGGTCTTAAGATGTTCTTTCCTCCAACTCTGAGTATCTGTCTTGCACAGCAGTAGCACAGAAGGTCAGGTGATGACACAAGGCCTATGCCACACGGAATCAGTCAACATTCTTTCCCCATCTTTAGACAGGCCAACAGCCTAAGTATCTCCAACAGCTGATTGCTGCAGGAAGCTCAGAGAACATCTTTGGTCAATGCCCCTGCTCCCAATCACTTCAATGATTCATTACAAGTCCTCTCTCAGGGTTCTCTTTTAAATTACTCACAACCAAACTAAAAAGGCATAAATTAGAAAAAAAGATAAGATGTCCTTTGTTGGAAAACAATTAATCGGCAGCAAAGAGAAAATAAGGCATACCAAATAAAATAGATAAAAATGAGAACCCACAAATCAGATTATAAAACAATATTCTGCTGACATTTAAATAAAGTAATTCAATGGCAACAATTTACCTGCTGCCTTTTTGCCCACACTCCCAGATTTCTCTTGTTTGAGGTTGGACACAACTTTTCATTTCTGTGTACTTAGTGCTTCACATTGAACCAACATTATTTACTACTTACTTGAGCTTGCTTGCATACTTTAAAAGGGTGAATTGTTTCTTGGTAGAAAAGCTGATGATAAGCTTGTAGGTCAAACCAAAAGTACGCACTGTTCTTCCACAACTGCAGACGGAAAAAGTACATAAATTACTACCACCCAATTATTAAAGCTCTACAAAGCTCTGATTTCAAATAAAAATAATTGTTTAGCTCCTCGGTGTTACTATAAATCAGGTTCAATTTAAGGTGGTTTTATCTTGTATCACAAACTGGCAACATACAAATTATTTATTGGTATTGTCACTGGATCATTATATTTTTGCATATATGTTTCTCACATAATTGGTCATCAAAATAGTAAGTGTTCTAGTTAATAATTAAAAAGTAATCACGCTATCTCTGGCATGAAACCAAAATCTGAAGGTATTTGGATATATATGGGCAAATGTGTGTTATACCAGAAGCAAACACTACTCTAATAATTGAGCTAGTGAAATACTTTTCATTTGAGCAAAATAAAGACTGTTTGTGACAACTAAAAAACAAGCAAACAAAAAACCTAGAAATAAGTTTGTCACTATTCATTGCAACTGTCATTGTTAGACTTATTAAAAATAAAAAGTAAAGGATTGATAGAAATCAGCACTGAAGTTAATATACATTACACTGAAACAAAGTTATATGAAAGTAATCTATTGTTAATAATGCAAGTCAATTCTTGTCTATCTGTATTTTACTTTTCTTTGTAATTTTAGTAGGAAAATGAACCAAAGAGAATTATAATTAAGATATTTAAAATTTTACTAAATATTTAGCATGAGATTTCTTACCAGAGGAGATGGGAATTTTAACATCAAATATGACTACTTGAGCATTAAATTATTTCAATCTCTCATTTTAAATGAAATAAAAGTATAAAATTAGATTTAAAATAATTATCTTCACCTTGTTCCCTGAGTTCTCACAGAATTTAGTAAAGAAGAATCCAGCTCTATTTTCTACATACAAAGATTGCAACAAATTTTCCATGTGAAATCCTCCCAAGGCACCATCTGCCATGGTTTTAATCTAGATAACAAAACAGAAGTACATTATCCACCCAGAAACATTGTTATTTTTTTATGGCATTGTACAACAACAGCGTTTCATAAATTCTACCAAGCTGTCATTTCCCCACTGGACTATTTTATTTTATTTTTGTACCATATATGTAATTAATGCAGTATGTTTGCATCTGCCTGTCGCACAAGATTCATTTATGGAGCCAACTATAGCAGCAGAGTTCATTCTATTATAAACCAATCTGATTTCAAACTTAATATTAAACTGACTTCCCAACCTCAACTATTTTCACATTTCAGGCACCGTGACACCATTTTAGGAGTCTTCCAAATCTCTGTTGGTGGCCTCTTTCCTACGTATTTACTGTTATTTTAGCCTTGAACTGCTGCTATAATAGCTACAAGAGTTATAAAAAGAAATATCTTCAAGGCCTCTCAGTGATGCTCATTAACTTTCCTTATGGGGTCCCTCTTCGGACAGTCTCACTCCATACAGGTCACGGCCTTCAGAGTGTAAATGGCAGTATAAGTTCTCATAAAACTTTGCTATTTATGGGCTTCTCTGCCAACAGTGCTGGCAAGCCTAACACCGTTTCTGAAACACAGAGAGCTGGCTATTTCTCCAAGCACAAGAGTAACTCTAGAATAAGAAAGGGCGTCCACTATTCACATGAGTTCTTTGCTATTTGTTGTGTGGAATTCAGACTTCTTCTTTGTAATCTTAAGATAACTGTGGAATGGACGATTTAGGGTTTAAGTCAGGTTCTTGCTATCTCTGTTATAGTGTCTCTCTGCCTCTCCCTTTATCCCCCTACTAAACAAATTCTGAGGTAAAAATTTAATGTTTTTATGATGTTTAACCATTAGCATTCCAAAGCTAAAAAATCATTATTTGGGTAGGAAATAATACTAAATAGAAGAAAAGGAGAACTGTTTGCTTAGAATAAAATAAATAGTCCAAAATTATATGTAAATGTTCAGCCTATACTAGGACTACGAAGGTTTCTACCTAAAGTATAATTGCTAAAGAATGTGAAATTTTCATTTAGAACTGGTGTATTAAATCCACATTATCAAGGTAACCACACACTGGAAATACTCTGCTTTATAAAAGTTCTAAACATATTTCCAAAACATAACATCGAATATTATGTTTTATAAAATGTTAAAAATTTAATACAAATCCTAGAGGGTTTTATTTTGTGTCTGAGGTGTGACCATACCAAAACAAGAACATAGCTGTTTTTGAAAACAGTAATCAACAGAGTATACAGCAACATGGTACTACAAAAGGAAATAGAAAGTTTTTGCATAAAAATCCTTTTGCAAGGAAAAAATAATTTTTTTGTTCAGTAAAGAAAAAAGTCATTATGGTAAATCAATAAAAATTCTCTAAATTCAGGGGACATTGAATAGGTTAAATGAGGAATCAAATTACTCAGTTCTCAAAATACTTACCACAGGTTCTTCTGTATAAGTATATCTTCTACCCAGCTGGGGCTTCAGACATTCAGAAATGTCAGTAAAAGATGTTAAACGAATAACTTTGCTGCTTTCTGACATGTGCCTTGACCTAAATTATAGGGATGAGAACTAATTGATCAACAAATATTTTGAGCACCTTTGGTATACATTTACCGAATCTTAGGCGTGCTCCTAAGCATTGTGAGAGAATTAGAAAAAAAAGTATCAGCATCAAGTCCAGCCCTCAAGAGGCAGTTGAGAAAATGAGGTACAGTCATACATAAAGACAACTCTCAATAAAATAACTGCTGGTTGAATGAATTCGTGAACATATCACAGATGCCAAGTGTCTGGGACGGATAATAAAACTATGGGCGTGTAAGAATGAGAAGTCCCTTGGAGGTATATTAGTAATTAAAGAAATGAGCTTTTTCCTGAATAATGGGTGGAAGATAAATTCTGTGTGTGTGTGTGGGGGGGGGGTGTTTAGAGGGCTTCTTCAGATGGGGAGAAGAGTGAACAATGTATGAAGGTAAGTAGGCAAAGTCTTGTTTAAAATGCAGCAAGTTAACCAATTTTCTTAGGTCAAGAGAACACTAACAGCTAAACTACATACCAAACATTGTGCCAAATATAATTCATATGATCATATTTAATCCTCACAACAGGTGGGATTCACAAGGGTTTATATGTGGTAGTTTGAGATGAGATGATGGAAGACTCTGGAGTTAGACTAATAACTTTCGACATCATCTTTCTATATTTTCTCATCCAGCTCCCTCTCCCATAGACCACTGCAATTATTCCAAACTTCATTTTCCAGCTCCATAACACACGCCTGTCCCAACTCACCAGCCTTCCTCCACTCCAATCCACCAGCAGATTACTCTGCAGGTTCTTCTCAGACAAAATGTAGGTACAACATGTTTCAGTTTCCCCTGCGCCATGTAGCAGACACTATTAATTGACTGGCTAACTCAACACCCATTTCTGACAACATGATTCTATCACCAGCATCACTAAAATACTAAAAAAGCTGAATATTCACTTATCAAGACTCCAGGTAGGCAGGGGTTGTCATGTAACACAGTTATGATTGAGATATAAAATGAAGTCTGCTAGGGAGCTTCTATGAAAGCCTGCTTTCCTGACTACAGGGAGAGAATTAATGGATATTGCCCCTCCTCCTTCTTTATGATTTGAAAGCCTGATGTCAGGCGCTGTAACACCACTGACTATAAAGGAATGGCCGAGAGCATTACAAAGACTTAGGCCACAATACTCCTGATCTGGTGAACCAATACTGGCAGTTGCCTACATTCAGATTTCTTGTTCTGTGAAAAAAATAATTCCATTTGTCTAGGCCATTGTTAGTCAACTTTTCTGTTATTTGCAGCTGAAAGCATTTCAAATTTATCTATCAACAAATATATTCACCTACACCCATCCTTACGTCCTTCCATCCTGTCTCAGGAAGAAGTGTCCTATTTCCTGTCCAAGGTAGCCTCATTGCCTTGGTTACTGAACCCTTCCCTCTCTTCTCCTTTGAAGGGAAAGGTACAGAGAGTAGATGGGTGGTTACCAGGGGTTGGGGGAGGGAAGAGTGAGGAGTGATTGTTAATGAGATGGAGCTTCTTTTTTGGGTGATGAGTTGTTTTGGAATTATATAGTGGTGATGGTTTTACAACTTCGTGAATATACTAAAAGTCACTGAATCGTATACCTGAACATGATTAAAATAGTGAATTTTATGATAGGTAAATTTTATCTCAATAAAGAAGAATAAAAGTGAAGTAATAAATCCTTAAACAAATAATTATCCACCAGCAGACTCCACACCAAAGTTAACACCAAAGGGTATTTCTTCAGGCTGAAGGAAAATAACTCCGTTTGAAATAAAGAACAATGAAAAGGGTAAATAGGTGGGCAAATCTAAACGAATTTTTAAAATATACTGTATTAAATAAGTACAATATTATTGAGGGTATTTTGAGTTCTCAAGCTTGAGAAATATTACTGAGCAGGGAAAAGAATTGAAGGGCAATCTCAGAGACGTCTTTTGATTGTACAGCTCATGAGAAGCTAGAGATCATAACTACCACATCTTTAAAATTACCAATCTTAGGCGTTCTACAATTAATTAGAGTATGCATGGGAAATACAACCCTCTAATATCTATCCCTGAAATATAATAACTCATGTAAAAAAATAAAAGTATTAGTTTTCAATTTCTATTTAATTTTTATATTCTTCAAAAATCTTACCATTGCAGTTCCAGCCCTGATCCGGGAAGATCCCACATGCCGCGGAGCAACTAAGCCCGTGCACCACAACTACTGAGCCTGAGCTCTGGAGCCCGGGAGCCACAACTACTGAGCCCGCGCACCACAACTACTGAAGCCTGCGCGCCTAGAGCCCGTGCTCCGCAAGAAGAGAAGCCACCGCAGTGAGAAGCCCGCGCACCGCAATGAAGAGTAGCCCCCGCTCGTCCCAACTAGAGGAAAGCCCGCGTGCAGCAACAAAGACCCAACGCAGCCAAAAATAAAAAAGTTAAAAAAAAAAAAAAAATCTTACCATTGCAGAAAAGCACTTGGGACACAAAAAGTTGCACCTACCCTTTCTTAATCACATCATCCTTAGAAGAAACTGGATTCAAAGACTCACTCTTCCAAGGTTTTTGAATTGCTGTTTTTACTCTAGGTGGTTTCTTGGGAGATTTAGAAAGTTGTGATAATCTGGATTCTTCTTTCTAAAAAGCAGTAAGATAATGAACAAAGTGAAAAATGGGCAAAATGGGGAAAAAAGGACAGCGAATAAAGCATAGCTCTCCAAAAATACCTCAAAATTGTTTTGATCATTAGAGGATTTCTTTCCTCACTCTACCACTTACTATGCTATGTTTGAGAAGGAGAATATTTTTTATTCTCCTTCTCAAACTCCGACTTTCATGCAACCAGCAGGCTGAAATCCCTATACCTATTTAGAGTATTAAAAAAACAAGGCCAAAGGCTTTACATTATTATGAAAAAAGACTCTTTCCTGGAGGAAGAACTTTGTAAAAACTTTATTCTGTAACTGAATAAGTTTTAGTGCTCTGTGTGTGTATGTGTATGTGTGTGTGGTGGGGTAGGGAATGCAGGTAGCAGGGCGGGAAAAGATGTGTGGACACCACTGGTCCATAAGAGACTTATATCTTAACAGAACTATTTCCTTCCATTTTTGGACATTTTATTTTCATGGGTATTCTTCTCATTCTTAAATGTTCTTTATGGTAAAAGTTAATTATTTAAATCTAGAGCATGAGATGCTACATACATGAATCAAAAAAATACAAACACCTAAATGTCCAAAGAGAGGAGAAAGAAACAATTATATATACTTATACATGTATTTATATATATATTATATATAAATGTAACATTATATAATACTTAAAAGTAAGGATTATGAAAATTATGGAAAAATACTGATGAAGATGTTAAAAGAAATTACCAGAATCGAAAAATATAAGTATATTACAATTAAAAATTCACAAAAAGCCTAAGAGAAAATAGGTTAATAGTTGTCTACAAGTTGGTGAGATCAGAGTGATTTGTCTCTTCAGTTTCCAAATTTACAGTAGTTTTATTATTTTTATAATTTGAAAAAGAAACAAACTTTTCTTATATGTCAACTTCAATTAGAATGTAATATGTGCTGCTGGAGAGCAAGAAATTTATTTGTGATGCTTTATTATCCAGAACAAACAATAAAATCTTATATACACTCTAGGTGCCTAACAGCTACTAATATTTTTTTAAGAATTCTCTAAACAAAATTAATTACTTAAGTATGTTTCACTTATAACATTCTAGGTATCAGGGCTCACATCCGTTTTAGTAATTTGGAACAAAGCATGACATTAACCAATACTCACTAAATGAGTGGGACCACAGGGGACTGGGCTTATGAAAAGTGTATCATACAGAAGTGGCAAATTCATAGACACAAAGTAGAATGGTGGTTACCAGGGGATGCAGGAGGGGTTGGTTAATGGGTATATAGTTTCAAATTTGCAAGGTAAAATAGTTCTGAAGATCTGTTTCACAGCAATGCAAATATACTTACTACCTCAGTGTACACTTGAAAATGGTTAAGACGGTAAATTTTGTTATGTGCTTTTTACCACAATAAAAAAGTTTTCTTAATATAAAAAAATTTTTTAAGTGTATTATACTTAAAATGAGAGGATGGCCTAAATTAGAATTTTTGAGCTTTCTGGCTTGGGAGAAAGCAAGAAAAGTAGCCAGAAAGAAACTGATAGAGAAAAAACTGACAAAAGGGCACAGTAGAATTGGGGGGTGGGTTAAGGAGCTGCTCTATATCATGATTGTGATGGTAGCTACACAATGTATATATTTGTCAAAAATTACAGAACAGTACACTAAAAAGGGTGAATTTTACTCTACATAAATGATATCTCAACTTTTAAAACAGGAAAAATAAAGAAAATAGAATCGAGTTCCATTCCTTACACTGTTTTCTGCGGGGGAAACAGAATGAGATGAGAATTAGTTATCCAACTAGAAAACACCGATGACCACATATAGTGATGGTACTCAGAAAGCCAAATGTTATCAGATGATGTGCTCCCTACACCACACCTCTAAGATTTGTATTAACTTGGTGACTGGGTCACAAAGCCACATGAGCTAACAAGGAAGCTCAGATTTATCAGCAGAGTGGCATACAAAAAGGCCACAAGTGCAAAGGAGGTCAGAAAAATGTCTAAACAATGGATAAGAAACCATTAGTTCACTACAGTGACACTAACTCAAAGTGTGGTCCCCAGACCAGCAGCAAAAACATCACGTGGGAGGGAGCCTGTTAGATATGCAAATCCTTGGGCCCCATCCCAGACCAACTGAATATTGATCTTTAGGTGCAGCCCTGAAGTCTCTATTCTGACTCAGGTGACTCACGCATGTTGAAGCTTGAGAACCAGCAGCCTGTAGCAATGCTTTGCCTACGCATCACCTAGGAATCTTATTAAAATGTAGGTTCTAAAATGTGATTCTAATGTTCAGGCAGGATGAGAACTTCAATTCTAAGCCAACCTCCTGATTTTACAGTGACTCTCACCCAGTCTATATCAATTAAATCAGACTCTCTGAAGGTGGGACCCAGGCACCAGTATGTTTAAAAGGTCTCTATGTGATTCTAGTATGTATATAGGATTAAGAAACCACTAACAGAAAAACTGTAAGGTATTTCCAGCTCTAAAGCACTACTTGTAGAAGCAGAATTTTAAAAACTGTAATTATACATCTTCCTGACTTTTAAAAATAAGATATCCTGATCATAAAGTAATCTTTTTTTTTGAAGGGCTTGTGTGTGACTATGGCCAATAACACTTAACATTCTGTGACACCTTTAAAGCTAGAAAGATTAATAAGGCTCCTTACTTCTGAAATGCAGGTGTTAGCTACATTTATTATATCTCTATGCCAAAGCATATAGGATTATTTACTTCTTCTCTGTAAAGTTGGTTAACTTTTCTTCTCTTTGTGGACTTTCCCCCCCATCTTTTGTACTATCTTATTCTTCCCCATTGTGAAAAAATGCTCACTATTTCTAATTTTGCTGTTGCTACTTTTCACTCATTTGTTCAGTTTATATTTATTAAGCGCCAGGCACTGTTCTAGGCACTGAGGAAAAGCAGTTAACAAAGAAAAATCCCTTATATTCTAGCAGGAGCGGAAAGACAATAAACATAAATCACGTGGTCTTAAGTACAATAAAGCTCCGATAGTGAGGGAGGGTATCTGTGCTGTCCCACACAAGTGTGCTTACATGGAAGAGTCAAGGATAGCCTCTCTGATTAAGGGATATCTGAGCAGACACCAAAGTGAGTGAGGGGCAACATATCCGGAGGAAGGGTGCTGCAAGTGAAGGGAAGAGCAAGTGCAACCCTCCCAGGTTTTTGCTTGGTGTGTTCCAAGAACAGCAAAGAGGCCAGTGTGGAGTGGTGTAAGCTAGAGAAGAATGCTAGGAAATAAGGTCAGGAAGTTAGCAGGGGTGTGAACAGCTGTGTAAAGACTTTGGCTTGTATTCTGAGTGAGAGAGGAGGCCACTAGAGAGTTCTGAGCAAGTGAGTACATGATCATGCATCTTTAGAAGATCACATTGGCTGATTGGTGGAGAACAAACCATAGGTTTTCTTATTTCCTAATTGTTGCAGAATGTACATTAACAACAACAACAAAAGGTTTATGATGAAACTTAAGTACTAGTGTACAAAACCCAAGCATGGATATTTTATTACAAACTTAAGAGATCAAAGTATCGATGTACATTCTACCTGCATCTCAGGTATCTGTGGAATGCAAGATTTAGGTCTTAATGGCAAGAGGGTTGCCATTTGTGGAAAAGGGTCGACATCCTTCCTTGGTTTCTCTTGACGAAGGTGCCAGAATTTCAGTTCAGCACTAGCATGTTTTGTTGAGGGTGAATGAGTAACACAGAATCTTGGTGCCCTAGTTGGAGGAAAAACAAATTTAAGATTAAACTAGACAATAAGCCTCAAAAATCAAGAGGCTACCAAATGTATAATATCTGTGCTCACAATTATCAGTCTTGCCACATCCCTTTTCTAATAATTTCTTCTTTTTCTGCTGCCTAGCTCCTCCCTCCAATGTTATTCTATGATATATCAACTGCCTGAAATCACATTCACTTATACAATATAAAGAGGCAATATACACGAAGAAAAAATAATTAATAAAATTGCATTCAAATTATTATCTGCTTGATAAGAAAAAGAAACCTATATATCTATTTGATGAAGGAATTTTAAAAAAATAATTTACAGTTTCTAGTAAAACAAAAATAAAATGTACCTGTGATCTGTTTTAAAGCAGTTTACAATTTATCTATAATACCAAATAAAAACTAGTGGATGAAATTAACATTTAAAAATATATAAACATTTTTATAATGCTGAAGTATACTACTAAAGTGGATTATGAATCATATGATCTATTTTCAAGCCTTAAATTTAAAGGTAAGAATTAATTTTATAACAATTTAGATAATAAATGAAAGACCTACACTACTGCCAGAAATTTAGGAAAAAGAATGTTTGGCACAATATCAAGGCCCCACTTAACTGGATGGATATTCCCATACTCAGTCTGTGGGCTAACTCTATATTGCCTATGGGGTTAACTCCAGCAGTCAGGGCCTGTTGTTAATTACTTCTTGGACTAGGTTTTCCCCCTGGTGCCACGGCCCAAAGACTAATTCCCACTTCATATTTCAGGTCCTGGTAGAAAATTGCCTCCCTTTAAAAACAGGAAGATGGTAGATACTTTCCTGATGTAAACACAGGTTAGGAGTGGAAGAGAACCCAAAGTCCATAATTAGTTTAGGATCAGAAAGCACCCTGTAAAGATCTGGGTGGTCATTTTACACCATATTTCAAAACCTTTACTTGCAGACTTGGAAATATCTAAAATTACCTCTTATTTTCATGCCAATTAGTAAGTGGGCATATTTACAAGACCCTTATCAAATAAATCATACATGTGCTGGACAGGAAATCTGGGTATATCAATTTTCTAATTCCCATCATTACAGTATATTCACATGACCCCATTTTAATCTTGCATTCTTATTTAATTCATTGCTTTAAGTTTTTATTAGCCACTACGTGAATTCATCAAATATTGTGGACTACATTTCACAGTCAATCCTAAACAGGTATTGTATTCTTTTTCACGCTTCCATCATACAGGTTCTCATGTACATTGATTGTACACCTCAATCTGAAGCTCTAGAGAGCGGGAGAAGGTATTTGCCACGCAGTCCACCAAAGGAACTGCATCCAATATATGTGTGTGTAAACACGTATATATATGTACATACATGTGTGTGTATGTGAAT
The DNA here is from genome assembly GCF_009873245.2 of Balaenoptera musculus. Classification (NCBI taxonomy): domain Eukaryota; kingdom Metazoa; phylum Chordata; class Mammalia; order Artiodactyla; family Balaenopteridae; genus Balaenoptera; species Balaenoptera musculus. The sequence continues at coordinate 36,763,937 of NC_045801.1, read as the reverse complement.
GTATGTATATCTATCTATATCTATTTATCTATCCATCTATCTATGTATCTCGCAATAGAAAAATGGGCAAGGAAGATAAACAGGCAATTCATGAAAGTTGAAATCCAAATGACCACTCAATATTGAAAAGGTTATCAACCTCACCAATAATCAGGGAAATGTAAGTGAAAAAGCACAAAACACCAATGACATACCAAATACATAGGCAAAAATTTAAGAATCTGACAATATTAAATGTTACCATGGATTTGTAGCAATGGATACTCTCATATTCTGGTTGGTGGGAATGCAAATTGGTACAACTACTTTGGAAAAATGGATATGTGTACAGCATTGCTTGTAATTGTGAAAAGAGAAAATGACACAAATTTTTTAAAACAATAAATAAATTATGGTATATTCATGCACTGGAATACCATATACAACAGTGAAAATTAAAACTCTTAAATACAGTTACAGTCAAATCTTACAAATATATTGTTGATAGAAGACGCAAAGAAGGCATACAACATGATTCCATTTTTATAAAGTTGTAGAATAGGCAGATAAAAATACACGCTTAGGGATTTATTTGCATACATGGTTGGTAAAACTACAAAGAAAAGCAAGGCGATAATCACGAAAGTCAAGATACTGGTTACCCCCAAGTGGGAGTAAGGATGGCATGATCAGGAAGGCAACTTCAGGGGTCTCGGTAATGCTTTATTTCCCAAGCAACATGGTGGTGACATGAATGTTTGTCTGTGTTTAGGTTTGAATTTTAAAGAATATACAGGATTTAGCTAGATCAAGAAAAAAGGTTAAGAAAGAATTCTGGGAAAATGGCAAAGTCAGCAATACTGTTTTTCTACCTCTCAGAATCCCTTCATAAAAACAGACAGCACAGCTAGATGGCAAAACCAAAAACTCACAGACGACATTTAGAACAAAATGTTAATGTGACACGGTATCCCCACAAACCCCAATATACAGGCAGGTGGGTACAAAAGATCAGCCGTAAGACCTGCAAGACATTGGTGTGTCGGTGAGAAGAAGAAGGAAGTGCCTGATGGACCTGAGAACGGAAGAGCACCAAAAGAGCCAGAAAAGCACAGCAGGCCTGTTTGAGGTTAGCAGCTGAGCCTGGAAGGGCTTTTGCCCTCTCCAACACTGAGTGAGTACACACAAATTCAATCACATTTCTACTTACCAACAAAGAACAACTGGAAAGCCCAAATAACAAAATGTATGAACTATGGTACATGCAACAATTGGGATGCATTATGCTTCAGTGGCATTATGCTGACCAACAGAAGTTAATACTGTATAATTATATGACATTCTAAAAAGACAAAACTATAGTGACAAAGAACAGATCAGTGGCTGCCAGGGGTTGGGAGTGGAGGAAGAGTCTAATGACAAAAGGGTGGTGTGAGAGTTTAAGATGATAGAATTGTTTGTTTGTTTGTACACTGATTGTCATGGTGGTTATGTGAATCTATACAGTTTGCTTTCACTGTATATTAATGGAAAACATAGAAAAGAAGGAAAGAGGAAAAACAGTCTTTTCAATAAATGAGGATGAGCAACTGGATATCCATAAGCAAGAAAAAAAACAAACCAAAACTGAACCTTGACCTAAACCTCACACTACATGTAAAAAATAACTCAAAATGGGCCATGGACTTAAATGTAAAACATAAAATTATAAGGTTTTTAGGAAAAACATAGGAGAAAATCTTCAGAATATAGCACTAGGCAAAGAGTTCTCAGGTTTGACACCACAGGTATAATCCATAAAAGGAAGGCCTCATCAGAATTCAAAAATTTTGCTCTATAAAAGACATTTTTTTTGGTTTTTCAGATACGGTTACATTTATTCTTAATAGTAGGTGTATTTGACATAGGAAAGTTTGCATTAGTTGAATAAACTTGGCTCAAGAGGATAACTGCCTCTACTCTAATGAAACATTTGTAGTAACAATTAAGTGGAACCCTTCATTTAGAGAGTCCTCCAATATATTCCCCTCCCCCTCCCAGGGAAAATCCCACACATGTTTAATTTCAGATTTTCCCTTGCAAGTTGTTTTCTTTCTTGTCTGCATGGTCTTCTGTTGTTTGATTTGTCCTGTTTTTTTCAGTGAATTAGTCTTCATAATTAGTATGGTAACATGAGTTTGTGAAAGCTGCATTTTCCATTTGCACCTCTAATTCCAGTTCATCACCACAGGATTCACTCTGTTCTCTTCTATATTTGTAACTCTCTTCCACATTGATGAGAATTCTGGTTCCCATTATCCACAATATTTTTACTTGTTTGCTTAATCTAGATGACTGGCTTACTATAAAAGGATATAACTCAGAAATAGCCAGATGGAAGAGAAGCATAGGGCAAGGGATGTGGGTGCACCTCTACATGTTCACCCATCCAGAAGGTATGAAAGACCTTTTTAAGAAGACTTCAGAAAGCTTGTCTTTAAGAAGACAAGCTAAAGACTGGAAGAAAATATTTGCAAACTATATATCTGACTAATGGCTACTATCTAGAATATAAAAATAACTCTAAAACTCAATAATAAGAAAGAACACAATCAGAAAATGTACAAAACACACAGATATGTCAATGAAGTGTATATGCAAATGACAAATAAGCATATAAAAGACATTCAGCATCATTAACAACGGGAGAGTTTCAAAGTAAAACTACAATGAGATATCACTACACACTTATAAAAATAAGTAAATAAGTATTTACTGGCTAAAATAGAAAACTGTGGCAACATCAAACAATTGCAAGGATGCAGAAAAACTGGATCATTCATACACTGCTGGTGGGAATGTAAAAGGGTACATCAACCCTGGAAAATAGTTTGGCAGTTTCTACTGAAACTAAAAACAGACTATATGACCCACTAATCTCACTCTAGGACATTTATCCCAGAGAAAGGAAGACTTACGTTCATGCAGAAACCTGTACATCAATGTTCATAGCAGCTTTATTAGTAATATCGAAAGACTGGAAACAACCCTAATGTCCTTCAATTAGTGAATGAATGTATAACATCTGTACAACAGAATACTACTCAGCAATGAAAAAGAACAAAACAACTTGGATGGATATCAAAGGAATTATGCTGAATGAAAAAACCAATCCCCGAAGATTACATATTGTATTATTTCATTTATATAACAGATTAGTAGTTTCTAGGAATTATGAGAAAGAGGGAAGGAAAGAGGTAGGTATGGTTATAAGAGAGCAGTACAAAGGGAGGCATGTGGTAATGTAACTGCTCTGTATCTTGACTGTAACAGCAAATGCATGTGATAAAACTATATAGAACTAACTATACACAGAGAAATAAATGCTTGTAAAGCTGGCAAAACATGAAAAAAGATTGGAGAGTTACATCAATGTAAATTTCCTCATTGCAATATTGCACTGCAGTTATGCAAGATGTTACCATTGGAAGAAACTGGGTGAGGTATACAGAATCTCTGTATTATTTCTTACAGCTGCATATGAGTCTACAGTTCTCTTAAAACAAAAAGTTAAATTTAAAAAAGGAAAGCTTCTACTGTATTAGTAATGATTTTTTAAGTTGGGTGGTGTGTACACAGGTGCCTATTATAGTATAATTTACACCTTTCTGCATTTCTTAAATATTTAAGAATAGAAGTTTATAGAGAAAGAGAAAAACAACATTCTCTCTATATATGGAAAAATAAAAAGTTTACAAGTAATCTGGAATACCTAGATGGGAGATAATGCCAGAGACATAGGCAGGGACAAATCATGATAATCTCAGGGTACATGCCCAGTAGTGGGACTGCTGGGTCATATGGTAGTTCTATTTTAGTTTTTAAGGAACCTCATACTGTTCTCCATAGTGGCTGTATCAATTTACATTCCCACCAACAGTGCAAGAGGGTTCTCTTTTCTCCAAACCCTCTCCAGCATTTATTGTTTGTAGATTTTTTGATGATGGCCATTCTGACTGGTGTGAGATGATACCTCATTGTAGTTTTGCTTTGCATTTCTCTAATGATTAGTGATGTTGAGCATTCTTTCATGTGTTTGTTGGCAATCTGTACATCTTCTTTGGAGAAATGTCGATTTAGGTCTTCTGCCCATTTTTGGATTGGATTGTTTGTTTTTTTGATATTGAGCTGCATGAGCTGCTTGTAAATTTTGGAGACTAATTCTTTATCAGTTGCTTCATTTGCAAATACTTTCTCCCATTCTGAGGGTTGCCTTTTCATCTTGTTTATGGTTTCCTTTGTTGTGCAAAAGCTTTTAAGTTTCATTAGGTCCTATTTGTTTATTTTTGTTTTTATTTCCATTTCTCTAGGAGCTGGGTCAAAAAGGATCTTGCTGTGATTTATGTCATAGAGTGTTCTGCTTATGTTTTCGTCTAAGAGTTTGATAGTGTCTGGCCTTACATTTAGGTCTTTAATCCATTTTGAGTTTATTTTTGTGTATGGTGTTAGGGAGTGTTCTAATTTTATTCTTTTATAGGTAGCTGTCCAGTTTTCCCAGCACCACTTATTGAAGAGGCTGTCTTTTCTCCATTGTATATTCTTGCCTCCTTTATCAAAAATAAGGTGACCATATGTGCGTGGATTTATCTCTGGGCTTTCTATCCTGTTCCATTGATCTATATTTCTGTTTTTGTGCCAGTACCATACTGTCTTGATTACTGTAGCTTTGTAGTATAGTCTAAAGTCAGGGAGCCTGATTCCTCCAGTTCCGTTTCTTTTTTTTTTTTTTTTTTTTATTTTTATGGCTGTGTTGGGTCTTCGTTTCTGTGTGAGGGCTTCCTCCAATTGTGGCAAGCGGGGGCCACTCTTCATCGCGGTGCACGGGCCTCTCACCATCGCGGCCTCCCTTGTTGCGGAGCACAGGCTCCAGATGCGCAGGCTCAGTAATTGTGGCTCACGGGCCCAGCCGCTCCGCGGCATGTGGGATCTCCCCAGACCAGGGCTCGAACCCGTGTCCCCTGCATTGGCAGGCAGATTCCCAACCACTGCGCCACCAGGGAAGCCCCAGTTCCGTTTTTCTTTCTCAAGATTGCTATGGCTATTCGGGGTCTTTTGTGTTTCCATACAAATTGTGAAATTTTTTGTTCCAGTTCTGTGAAAAATGCCATTGGTAGTTTGACAGGGATTGCACTGAATCTGTAGATTGCTTTGGGTAGTATAGTCATTTTCACAATGTTGATTCTTCCAATCCAAGAACATGGTATATCTCTCCATCTATTTGTATCATCTTTAATTTCTTTCATCAGTGTCTTATAATTTTGTGCATACAGGTCTTTTGTCTCCTTAGGTAGGTTTATTCCTTCAAAAAGAGTCATGTACCACAATGTTCATTGCAGCTCTATTTACAATAGCCAGGACTTGGAAGCAACCTAAGTGTCCATCAACAGATGAATGGATAAAGAAGATGTGGCACAGATATACAATGGAATATTACTCAGCCATAAAAAGAAACGAAATTGAGTTATTTGTAGCGAGGTGGATGGACCTAGAGTCTGTCATACAGAGTGAAGTAAGTCAGAAAGAGAAAAACAAATACTGTATGCTAACACATACATATGGAATCTAAAAAAAAAAAAAAAGTTCATGAAGAACCTAAGGGCAAGACGGGAATAAAGACACAGATCACTAGAGAATGGACTTGAGGACACGAGGAGGGGGAAGGGTAAGCTGGGACAAAGTGAGAGAGTGGCATGGACATATATACACTACCAAATGTAAAACCGATAGCTAGTGGGAAGCAGCTGCATAGCACAGAGAGATCAGCTCGGTGCTTTGTGACCACCTGGAGGGGTGGGATAGGGAGGGTGGGAGGGAGGGAGACGCAAGAGGGAAGAGATATGGGGATATAAGTATATGTATAACTGATTCACTTTGTTATAAAGCAGAAACTAACATACCATTGTAAAGCAATTATACTCCAATAAAGATGTTAAGAAAAAAAAGGGGGGGATGTGATTGAGCTAATGAAATAAACACATATCGTTGAAAAAAAAATCATGATAATCTTATTTGTTAACTTAAGGAATTTGAACCTTACACTGAAAGCCTTGGGGTAACTAGTTAAAGACTTAAAGCAGAGAAGTAACATGATCAGATCCATCACAGCCACACTGGACAGCTCACTGATCCTCAGAAGGCACACATTTTCTCCACTAGGTCCATTCTCTTTCTCTTGTTTAGAGTCCCTCGAGTCGCAGGTGAAATATTACCTCTTCTCTGTATCCTGTGCATTCACCACACTTTCTTTTATTACACTCATTTTATATGTATGTTCCTCCCACTAGACTAGGATCACTAGACTTGACTGTGTTTTACCCTTGTATCCTTAGCACAACACTTGGCCCATAGAAAGTGCTCATGGAATGTTTATTGAGACAAATCTAACTCAAGCTACATGTACACATGCGCACACATGCACACACACACACACACACACACACATCAATTTCATGAGGTCCTGAGCGTAAAAAGGTCAGGGGTAGAAGGATATGCTCACAAAGTTCAAACGGAGCTTAAGTACTGTCTAGTCTTATTACGGATTTAAAGTCCCTCAAATATCAAAATTATCTAAAGGATAGGTACTTTAGAGAAGGCCAAAGATATAATAATCTTGCCATTTAAAATTTCCATAAATGTTACAGCCTTAAGACAAAAAAGTATAACTTGCAACTAGCTTAAGAAAAGTGAGGGCTTCCCTGGTGGCGCAGTGGTTGAGAGTCTGCCTGCCAATGCAGGGGACACGGGTTCGAGCCCTGGTCTGGGAAGATCCCACATGCCACGGAGCAGCTGGGCCCGTGAGCCGCAATTGCTGAGCCTGCGCGTCTGGAGCCTGTGCTCCGCAACAAGAGAGGCCGCAATAGTGAGAGGCCCGCGCACCGCGATGAAGAGTGGCCTCCGCTTGCCACAACTAGAGAAAGCCCTCGCACAGAAATGAAGACCTAACACAGCCATAAATAAATAAATTAATTAATTAAAAAAAAAAAAAAGTGAAAGCAAATAACTTTGATTCATATTATTTTTTCTTACCAATAAAGAAGTAAGGGTTTTACAACCTCAGTCTGAATATTTTTTAAGTGTTCTTCATTCCACTGAGATCCATCTAGCAGTTTAAATTTTGATAAGATTTCTGCAGAAAGGTAGCAGTCTCCACTGCTCACTAGATAGCATTTTTTCATCTTCTCAATATGTCTGAAATAAAACACATACACAAACATACACACACATTGACACAATATTCAACTAGCCAAATATTTTCACTTCCAAAATGTTTCAGGCAAGTAATGAACTATCTTAAAACCAAAAGTGAGTTACAGGGAGATAAAAATATTTCTCACAGATATGGGAATGGGAAGGGTATTTTTGGTAGGCCAAACAATGGCCTTACAAAGATGTCCATATCCTAATCTCCAGAACCTAAGAATGTTACCTTACATGACAGAAGGCACTATGAAGATGTGATTAGGATTTTGAGGAGATCATCCTGGCTTATCTAGTTGGTGCTAATGTAATCTTAACAGTCCTTCTAAGATGGAGGCAGGAGGGTAATAGTCATAGAGAAAAGAAGTGAGGATAGAAGCAGCGGTCAGAGAGGAGAAAAGATGTCATGCTGCCGGCTTTGGAGATGGAGGAAGGGGGCATAAGCCCAGGAAAGTAGGTGGCCTCAGAAGCTGGAAAAGGCAAGGAAATGGATTTTCCCCTAGAGTGCTCAGAAGGAATGCAGCCCTGCATACCCATTTTAGATTTCTAACCTTTTAACTGTAAGAGAATTAATTCGTGTTGATTTAAGCCACTTAGTTTGTGGTAATTTATTATAGCAACAATAGGAACTAATACAGTATTAATTCTGAAGAATCTATGTAGGTTGCTTGCATATCCCTTCCCTAACATGTCTTGGCAAGTGGTAGTGTCCTTCTACCCTGGGATCAATCAGGTCATGCTTCATAATTAACCATTTGGAATCCCTGCTCTTATAACTGTGTACAACAATGACGTTATGATCATTATGATCAACAACAGTGGCATTATGATCTGAATGCCACTGAGATAACTGGAATAATCCAGTCACTAGTACTTACTCAGTCAAACCTTTAATGGGAACTGCGGTCTGCTATAGCTGATCTGCTTCAGAGTTCAGAGCAGATCAGGAAAACACAAGATAAGGACTTTCCTAAAGCAGGGTCCTCTTAAGGTTCTTAAGACTTATAGTGACCTAAAACATATGGAGCGGCCAAAGACCTGTGCCCCATCAGACTTTTAAGAGGCTCTCTAGAGGATAGCCCGCATCATATCTAGCAGCTATCACATTCAGATATGAATGTCTAAGTGGCACCTGACTAAAGACCATAGAATTTGTTAACTGAGCAGGCTGCTAGGAACAGCCAGCCCCTTACGCTGGCATAAGGTATCTTTTACGTAAATCAATATTATTATAATAAAATAAATCTTATTATTATTCATTCCTCTAAAAGTATAAATTACATTTAAATATTTATTTCAGGCTTTCTGCCGGTGCTTAGATGACCCAAACTAATATTCTATAATTTGGTTTTAAAACTGTTTTGAAAAATAAAAAAGTAGAAATACCTTTGATGTCTTCCACGATCCTTAAGAACTTTTAACCTCTCAATATCCATCCAGAGCCACCAATATCTCTCCCCTAATGTACCTTTTATAAATTTCTTAAATCTTTCAAACTCCTTCCTATTGCCAATGTCATAAGTTTTGTGAGAAATACACCAATTAGCCCTGCTTTCTAGTCCAACGCTCTCAGTTTTTGAAACTGCTTGTGCTAACATGTCTTCTGACTTTTCCTTTAGCGTTTCACTCAGCAAAACATTCTTGCCAGAGGTAGTCCCCAAACACTCATCTAATACCACTTCTGTTACATTTCTGAAATTTATATAATCTGGGCTTTCTCTAAGTGGTGCTCCAAGTATTTGATGAATTGCCACTCTCAAAATAAAGTTTATATAAGATCTTAAAAACTCTTCACATGTTGAGAAATGCAATGTCAGGCTTTCATCAACATCCTGTTGCTTTTCAAGGTATGTCCTCAGAAGAGCTTGAGAAGGAGTGTCTTGTAGAGATACAGGCCCATCTTCTTCAAATTTGGAAATTAACCTAGTGGTTGTAGATGGGCCCTTTTCCGTCCTGGGGTGAACTCCATCATCAAAGATAAAACTCTCTGCATTAAATCATAAAAGGCTATTAGATCAGATATGAATGTAAAAGTTTTCTTTTAATTATTAACTAGATGTTATAGAGCTAGGATGGCAAATGGGTTTATCATCGGTAGTGACTGCAGGGACCAGTGTCATGAGGAGTCTAAGGCTACATTTGGGATCAGTAGAGAAAAAAACTGCCAACAAGGATTAGCCATGTCTTCCCTGGACATGAAAGGGGATATTGGTGGCAGATGAATTAAATTTTTGATATCCTTAATAAAGAGGATCTTCAAAAAGACATTATACACTTTTAAAATGTAATATTCCAGGCTGAAAATGTCAACATACAAAGGCCAAATCTATTAAAGAATTAGAATGTGTACATCAAACAACTGTATGTACTTTAATATTTCATGTGGTATGGTAAAATAAAATTAGCTGCCATAGGTGATGAGATGATAGATGAACAGACCAGAACTGGAGTCATACTAGCAATTTTAAAAATTCACTATTTTATCAGAAAGATTCAATTACTACTATACTTACAACCTATCATTAAAATTACAAAATTGCATAAGGCCCTGGTGAAGACTTACAAATACAAATGGATTGCTTTTACACTTTTTCTAAAGATATAGTCTAGCCCCTATTCTTCTGTCTTTCAGAGATCAGTGAAATATCTGATATCAGTGCTTTATTTCACATGGCAAATCTACCCCTTGCAAAGCCGTGGATCAGGAAAACCCTGATCCATGTGTCCCACTCCCAGTTTTCTCAGTAATAGATTTCAAGTCTCAATGAACTGGAAATGTTTCATTACAATTTTAATTTAAAATAAATATACTAAACTTCCCCAAAATTGAGATTAGACTTTTGTAAACCTGTGAAAGGATACTGGGTATACACTCAACCACACAGACTTGGAGGTAAAGTGCAAGCCTGGCACTTCTGCTCACTGCCTTCCTGCTATCCTTTCTCTTCCTGCTTACTAACGTCACTCTCCAATTTTCTACTTTACTATTTGGGGAAAATAGCAAGAAGTCTATAAATTCAGCAATTTCCAGTTAGGAAGATGATTTCCCCTTTACCTAGATTTGGGTTCAATCCTAGAGAATCCAGACTTATCACCTCCAGAGGTTGCTTATACTTTTCAAAGGAATTATGTAAGAATTGTTAGTGAATTGCTGAGTTCCCCTCCTGAATCACATTGCAAGATTTTTTTTCCCTCTAGCAACATCATATTTAATTACTCCCACTTCTGGAAGGTTCCCTTTATTTATGAAAAGTTTGTATCACCCACAAAAGTTCCCCACAGTAGAAATTTATCTGCTTTTCAAGGTGAGAAACAGTCTGAACTTAAAAACAGAAGGAAAACTCAAGTTCCATAAATCACTATTTACTTTGGGGAGAAGAGAAAGGTTGCACCCACTTCATTTCAAAGGCTTAATAATAAGAATTTGTAAACTGTGACAGGAAATAATGACAAGACAAATATTTATTGACTGTCCATTAGGTACGAAGCACTAAGCATTTTCTATACATTCAGTATGTATGCATCATTAGTCTAATCTTACAGATGACAAAAGCAAAGCTCCCAGAAGTGGAATTATTTGCAGAAGTCACAAACTAATAAGTATCAGAGTTGGGTTCTAAATCCATCCTCTTTTCACTATATCAGGTTGTCTCTTGAAAAACAGTAGAAAGTGGTGTTCCAGGGGAGATAATTTTTTCTCCCCACCCACTAAGTGTTGTACTGTAAGTTTAGAATAACAACAGAAGATGTAAAAAGGAGTTCTGAGGTCATTCTTGTCCTTTTCTGCTTACCAGAAACAGATGAAATAACTGGTGATCCAATTTTGTTGTGGAATACACAAGAAGGTAATGAAAAGGTTGACACTGTTTGCTGATTTTGTTTTGCTAATGCAAACCAATCTTTTGTTTGAGTATAGGAGGCCTAGGAAGAAAGGAGCACAATTGTTTAACATAAGATTAGCAGTATTCTTCCAGTCATGAATCTGGACAAGTCATTATGATAATATTCATTTGCATAGTGCAATATGTAAAGGAAAAATTATGCCGTGAAAGAAAAGAATGTTGTACACAGAAAAACTCATTAACTGAGAATAATGGTAAGGAAATTTCAATTCAGATTATTTTCATATTAGATGATCAAAGGAAAGAAATGAGCTCACTACCCATCAAATTCTTCACTCTTCCACCAGAAGCATGCAATCCTACTTCCTGGATTCACTACAAATTCACACCATCTAACTTTTAACTTGGCAGTCACCAGCGGCTCATCAGTCTTTGGATGCATCTTTTGCCAGCTACTCCCATTCACAACTTTCCCAATTATTTCATGCCCCCAATTCTGTCTGGCCTGGCTCAGTGTTTTTAACAACTCCTCCCTAATATGACAAAAACTTAACTCTCAGTAGCACTGGAAACCTCTCCATGCTCAAATTCCCCTTTACCTTAGATTCAGTTTTCACAACTTTGCTTGGATTGGATGCTTCCTGAAGGCTGATTCCTGACTCACCTGCCCCTGGATGGTGCCTTCAATGTTTCCTTTCTTTTATGTACTCCTGAGCCAGCTGACCCAATTCTCAACCTGACACACAGCTTCTAGAACCCCAGTCCTAAGAAACTCCATCTCAGATTTCCTGGGAAGATTCTTCTTCCTGCTTCTCTTAGTCATGTCCTCACCTACTCTTCTAGGATAATCCAGCTTGTTCAACAGAAGCAGAAAAGGGAGTGTCCAGCATTACTCTCATCTCTCCTTTCTCCAACCTGGTTGGCCCTTAGCCTAAGGAACACTCACAGAGGAGGCAAGGCTCAAATGGAATAGAATTGTTCCCTGACTATTATGCAGAATTAGCAGGGTAAGTCAGGCCACACAATAAGACCAAAAGCAAGAGAAAGAAATATCAGGTGCCATCGGTGTACTCACTGCCCCTCTTAGAAGTAAGGTTTCCTTGGTAGATAAAAGCTTTGAATCTAATTGCCTTTTGTTTCCTCTTTTCCTTCCTCTAAAACCAAGTCATTTATTACTAATTATATGTTCATTCAACATATTTATTGAATGACTACTCTATTTCAAGTAGTATCCTAAGCACTGAGAAGAGACCAAAATAATTAAGGAACTTTCAAGGAATAGAGAGAGACCAACATACAAGAGTCCTTGCTATTTCAACTGCACAAAAAAGAAGAGAGAGTAGAAGATAGGGGAGAAAGAAGTAGTTAGCCAGACATAAAAGCAGTTAACTATACTTTATACTCTTAAAAGATGGGTTAATTGTTTGTGTTTAGATGGTATAACTGAAGACTCAAAGAAATATTACCAATTATATGGATTAATCCCTATCTATAGTCATGGTTTAGTGATTTAAGGGCCCAAAGAAAACTGAATCCTCAAAGTTTAAAGGCTATTAAAAAAATATGTAGTTCAAGTATTACTCAAGTTGACAGAAATGAGCTTTTTCCATCACAGAAAATAGTAAAAGTAAACTAGCTTGGATTTTTATTCTCTTATATTTGATTAAATTTACCTGTAAGGAATCAGAACTTATTCCCCTAGATTGATTCTTTCCTTTGTACGTTTATTGACCCCTACTATCGGTATATTTTTTGACATCCCTAACATTATTATAACATATGGGTTAACATAAAAAATAAATACCTAAAAATAAATATAAGAGAAAAGAAAAATGTGCCTTCAGTACATCCCTGAGCATTATTCAGAGGGAATAATGGGACTGGCATAATTTTTTAACATTTTTGCCAAATATTGCTGATAGAACTGTCAAACTACGAAATTAAATAGGAGCTTACACATGAAAAAAATGTTCACATAAGATAGGATAAGGATATCCATTCCAACAGAGATGGCAAATAGTTTTCCTCTTGTATGACATCTTTGATCACTTGGAAGTGCCTGCCTAGAATGCTGTGTTGAAAAAGAATTTGGAGCCAAGTCCTAGCTCAGCAGGAAAATTGCCATAATTGATTAGCAATCTCCGTCATGAATGCAAACTAGGAGAACAGCAACACATGGGTAACATATTTGCAATTCCTGGTTTTGTAAAGAACTGTGTATTAGAAATGTGTTCCCAGAGAAAAGATATGATAAATAGAGGCTAAAGAGAAGCAGAATACGTGATCCCAAAATATGCCATGGCACTGTGGATTATTGTGAGCTGAAGGAGATCACGACCCAGAAGACTCAAGAAAAACACTTACCTCTCCTTTAACTACCTAAAAGAATTTACATAGGGGACCTGGCTCAGAGACAGCCAGTACCAGAGATAACTTTTATCTGAATGACCGACCTATGTATATGGCAGGTAAACATCTAATTACCAAACATCTGGTCTTCTTATAGTCCTGTGAATTACCCTACTCCACTTTGAAGCCCCAGGCCCCTACCACATTCCTTAGCTCAGGATGGCATATATGCCTCAACTGCCCAACTTGCTCTTGGGTCTTATATTCTTATAGGGGTCCCGTACATACTAAATTAATTTGTTTTTTTCCTGTTACCCTGTCTTATGTCATTTTTTTTTTTAATAGACCAGGCAAAGAACTTAGAAGGGTAGAAGGAAAATTTTTCCGCCCTGGCAAAGGCAAAGATCAAACAACAGTTTTCACTAAACTGTGATTCCCCAAAAGGACATTTGATTCTAGGTTAGATCTCTTCAAACGTACCGATACCACCCAACATTCTCCAATTGTGAAGGGCAAATTTATCTGATAACAGCTAAACAGTTATGCATTTTATTACTCAAGAATAATCTTGACAATAGGGAAGAGAAGGCCCAATTTATTGTTGTTTTGTACAAAAATTACAGATTCCAAATAATAAAAAATTTGGAATGAACAATGAAACCCTTGCTTCCCAGGTGACATTGGGGATGTTCTTCAATTTTGCATTTTTCCTTTGTACACATGAGGATAATAATTCTAATTACATTTCAGATGAAAGAGTGTAGGGCAAATAAGTCAGCATAAATCCAAAAGAATATTTGCTAAATCTACTTTAGAAGTATTTGAAATCATTTTCCTATTCAAGTGGTACAAATGAAATTCATATCCCTAAAATGAGAAGTTTCACTGAAGCGGCAAGACACAAAGAAACACTCACACTTTTACCTCGCCAAGAGAAATGTAGAACTTTTTCATAATTATAGCATCATCTTCTTCAACAGGAGGAGGTGGTGGAGTGGTTGGTTTTTTCAGGACCCAGGGAGAAAAATCTGCACCTAAGGTGATATTCATGCCTGATTCACTCCATCTTACTTGTGAAACCAATCTGGCTAACCTGCATTTCAGAAATCATACAAACTAGAAATAAGTTTCAAATATGGTAGAATTCAGGAAAAAAAAAAAACCTAAAATTTTGTTTTATGTATTCAAATCAATCTCCCGTCCTAACTCTGCAGGATGATTCTCTTAGGATCTGCTAAAATTAATGGCTTATTCATAGAATTACTAATTAATAATTATTCTGTTTTAATTTATTTTATTTTTATTTAAAAAAACAGTTGTTCTAAGCAAAAGTCAAATTTTAGTAAAACTTCAGAATGTTTAGGTACTTCAACTTTAGAAGTCAGGGAGCACAAAAGAAAAACATGGCCCTGCACTACAACATTCTGTCTTTTTTATGACACTCATATTCATTTTTTAACACCCTGAACATAAATACCTTTACAGAAGTAGAAAAAAATTTTAAATATAATGATCAAAGAAGCAGAATTGAAATACATTTATTAGGTACTGTTTCTACAAAATCTCTTTGCAAAAGTTAAGTGATTTTTACCAATGTTCTATCTTATACTATATAGCAAGTGGAATATAAACTCAAATGAGTTTAAAGGTATACGATTTTATTAAGAAAGTACAGAAAAATTATTTTTGGTGAAAAAAATCATTTAAAAATATGTATATTGATGGGATTACAATACCTGTATTCAAAGTAGCAATCACTTTCCAGAAATGCTGGAAGTCTTTCTTTTTTGACCCAGTGAATACCTTGTTCACGATTGAGACACTATTAGAGGACAAGTGAAAAAGAAAAAGTGTGTCAAAGAAATTCACCATTCAGGATAATGATGGCCTAATCACTAGAGCAATATTACCTCTAGCTCTTACAGGGAGGCCTGCCTGTACCTTCTATTTGGACAGGAGAGAGTAAGAACCCTGAGTCACAAGTACTTCTTCAATTCTCTCAACAACCCTATATCAACTATTATCTACGTTTTACGGATTAACAAGCTGAATCCAGAAAATTAAGTAACTTACTGAAAGAGTGACAAAAAATTCAGTCTCAGTATTTTCACAGTCATAAAATGGGTTAAAAATAATCACAAACAGAAAAAGAACTAACCAGAAAACTTGGTAAGACTGCTAGAGTAACTGCAAGCCCTTTGTCCTTCCAATTTTAGGAAATTATGTTAAATATTTAACATCACCAGGCATGATCATCGAGGATACCAAGGTTAACAAGAAAGAGAAGGCCCTTCCTTTAAGGAGTTTGCAGATAATTCAATAAGCAATAATAACAGAGTGCTGTAAGCACCAGAAGTTCAGGATTCTGTGGGAGGCCACATGGGCACGAAAACCAGCAAAGGTTTCCCACAGAACATGACTAGGGGGGCGGGGGCACAGAGTCAACATGGAGGAATAGGAGGATGTGGAGTTCGCCTCTCCCCACAAGTACATCAAGAATACATCTACTGGGCTTCCCTGGTGGCGCAGTGGTTGAGAATCTGCCTGCTAATGCAGGGGACACGGGTTCGCGCCCTGGTCTGGGAAGATCCCACATGCCGTGGAGCAACTAGGCCCGTGAGCCACAACTACTGAGCCTGCGCGTCTGGAGCCTGTGCTCCGCAACAAGAGAGGCCACAATAGTGAGAGGCCCGCGCACCGCGATGAAGAGTAGCCCCCGCTTGCCGCAACTACAGGAAGCCCTAGCACAAAAACGAAGACCCAACATAGCAATCAATCAATCAATAAATAAATCTTAAAAAAAAAAAAAAAAAAAAGAATACATCTACAAATGGAACAATTCTCACAGAGCACCTGCTGAACACTAGCAGAGGACCTTGGACACCTAAAAGGGCAAGAAAAATCCTCACGCAACCGGGTAGGACTTAAGAAAGAAAAAAAGAAGAGGAAACAGGACGGGACCTGCACCCCTGCAGGGGAGCTGAAAGAGAGGAGAGGTTCCCACACTCAGGGAAGCCCTCTCACCGGTGGGGAGACCAGCTGGGACAGAGAGGGAGCTTCAGGGGCTCGGAGGAGAGGGCAGCAAGCAGTCTGTGGCAGACAGGACAGAGTAAGACCTACACGGATGGTCCAGCTGGTCCGTGCCGCAGCCCTGAGCTCCCCAGACCGAGTCCTGTGTCTGCTGGGACGGAGCGGGGCTGCATGCTGGAACATGGGGTTTGGAGAGTGGACTCAGGAAGGGGACAGCTGTTGGCTGTGAAGGGACAGCCTGAAGGGACGGGAGTAAGGAGCTTCACGATTGGGAATGTTCGTGGAAGAAGCCCAGGCCGCCATAGAAGCGGAGTGCCATTGTTGAGTGGCACGCAAGGGGTGAGGCCACCATTGCAGCCCCCTTCCCCATGCACTGGCCCCTGCCTCGGGGGGCACTAGTATGGTCACCTGCCTGAGCAGGCTCGCATGCCCCACCCGTCGCCGCCTCCACCCCCGCCCACCTGGGTGGCTGCATGTGCTCTGGGACAGCCTGAAGAGCAGATGCCAGTGAGAGGAACACATACAGAGGTGGGGCTGAAACCACAGCTGAGCCCCAAGGGCAATGCAACTAAGGAAGAAGAGCTGAAATCTCTCCTCGAGGCTGCAGGAACCACGGATTTACACCCCCGCTGTCGGCATTGTAAACTCAGCAACTGAGGAACGTCCAAATGGACGAGGGCTCCCGTAGCTGAGACGGGTCTAGCTTTAGCAGCTGTGGGCTTTGTGGGCACGTACACACGGGGATTGGACCAGGCCAGAATCTGAGCTGCCTCCACAGCTACCACAGTGGGTCCAGGTACACGACTACTGCAGTCCTGGGATATGACTTCAGTGGATCTGCACTGGTGGCCTGGTGAAAACAACGCCTGAGAGATGCTGGGGCCAATTGCCGGCATACCCACGGTTAAGGGGGCGCTGAGAGCAGTTCCAACAACAGTGTAATTTGTGAGCCAACACAATGGGTGAAAAGTGACACAATAGAGTTCACTCACAGGTGAACAGCTCCAGAGAAGGAAAACTCAGTGGCTTCTCTCCCAGTGGGAGTGCTCCAATCTCACCTACTGCAGATTAGAAACACAGCTCAGAAACAGATCTGAGGGTCTCTACTACAACAAGTAGGGAGCAGACCCTGCCCCTGACAGGGAATTAACGACCACAGAGCAAAGAGGAGGCTGCGCTCAATATCCAGTGCAGGCTTAGGTCACCACAACATCAGTCACACCTCCTATCAAGGGATAACGGCCAGCATACACTGAGGAAAGAGGTAGCAGACATCCATACTAAAAACAGCCCTTGCACCAAAAAATATTAAACACACAGAGACTACATAGGGACATTCCCACATAAAAATAGACCTTCAAGACAGTCTCACGGTCAGGCATTAGGAGGAAGAACCCCTGAGTGCAGGAGCTCCACAGGGCTGGAAGAAACAGACACTCTACTCTTGGAGGGTGCACACAAGACCTCGTGTGCGCTGGGACCGAGCACAAAGCAATACCTCCATAGGAATCACAGCTAGACCTGACTAGGGTCTGAGAGGGTTTCCTGGGGAGGCAGGGATTGGCTGTAACTCACTGTCGGGGCAGGGGCACTGGTGGCGGAGGTGGGGTTTTGTGGGCACCAGAGAATACTGGACCCCAGAGAATACTGATCAGTGTGAGCTCTCCTGGAGGTCCCTATTTTGCACTAAGACCTGGCCACACCCAACAGCCTACAGGCTGCAGAGCTGGAATGCTTCAGACCAAACAACCAGCAGGACAGGAACACAGCCCCACCCATCAGCAGACAGGCTGCCTAAAGTCATACTGAGCTCATAGCTACCTAAAACACACTCCTTGTCACAACCCTGCCCATCAGATGGACAAGGCCCAGCTCTACTCACCAGAGGGCAACACCAGTCCCTCCCACCAGGAAGCCTGCATAAGCCCCTGGACCAACCTCATCCACCAGGGGGCAGACACCAGAAGCAATAAGAACTATGGTCCTGCAGCCTGTGGAAAGGAGACCACAAACACAGAAAGTTCAACAAAATGAGATGACAGAGAAATATGTTGCAAAAAAAGGAACAAGATAAAACCCCACAAGAACAACTAAATGAAGAGGAGATAGGCAATCTACCTGAAAAAGAATTCACAGTAATGATAGTAAAGATGATCCAAGATCTCAGAAAAAGAATGGAAGCACAGATCTAGAAGACACAAGAAATGTTTAACAAGGAGCTAGAAGATATAAAGAACAAACAAACAGATGAACAATACAATAACTAAAATGACAAAGCACACTAGAAGGAATCAGTAGCAGAGTAACTGAGGCAAATGAACGAATAAGTGAGCTGGAACACAGAGTGGTGGAAATCACTGCCACAGAACAGAATAAAGAAAAAAGAATGAAAAGAAATGAGGACAGTCTCAGAGACCTCTGGGACAACATTAAATGCACCAACATTCATTTTATATGGTACCAGAAGGAGAAGAGAAAGAAAAAGGACCTGAGGAAATTTTTGAAGATATTATAGCCAAAAGTTTCCCTAACATGAGAAAGGAAACACTCAAGTCCAGAAAGTGCAGAGAGTCCCATACAGGATGAACCCAAGGAGGAAAATGCCGAGACACATATTAATGAAACTGACAAAAATTAAAGACAAAGAAAAAATATAAAGAGCAACAAGGAAAAAGCAACAAGTAACATACAAGGGAATCTCCATGAGGTTATCAGCTGATTTTTAAGCCAGAAACTCTGCAGGCCAGAAGGGAGTGGCACAATATATTTCAAGTGATGAAAGGGAAAAACCTACAACAAAGAATACTCTACCCAGCAAGCTTCTCTTTCAGATTCAACAAAAAAAAAAAAAAAAAAAAAGCTTTACAGACAAGCAAAAGCTAAGAGAATTCAGCACCACCAAACAAGCTTTACAACAAATGCTAAAGGAACTTCTCTAGGTGGGAAAGAGACCAGCAACTTAAAACAACCTTGTACCTATATAGACTGCTATATCAAAACCTCATGGGAACAGCAAACCCCAAAACTGCAATAGATACACAAACAAAAAAGAAAAGGCAACCCAAACACAATACCAAAGATAGTCATCAAATCACAAGAGAAGAGAACAAAAGAGGAAGGGAAGAAAAAAGACCTACAAGAACAAATCCAAAACAATTAAGAAAATGTCAATAGGAACATACATATCAATAATTATCTTAAATGTAAATGGATTAAATGCTCCAAACAAAAGATACAGACTGGCTGAATGGATACAAAACAAGACCCATATATATGCTGTCTACAAGAAACCCATTTCAGATCTAGGGACACAAACAGACGGAAAGTGAGGGGATAGAAAAAGGTATCCCATGCAAATGGAAACTGAACACTAAGGGATTAGAAATCAATTACAGGAAAAAAAAAACTTTAAAAAACACAAACATGTAGAGACTAAATAATATGTTACTAAACAACCAATGGATCACCAAAGAAATAAAAAATACCTAGAGACAAATGACAATGAAAACACAATGATCCAAAACCTATGGGATGCAGCAAAAGCAGTTCTAAGAGGGAAGTGTATAGCTATACAAGCCTACCTCAAGAAACAAGAAAAACCTAAAAAAAAAAAAAGCCTAACCTTACACCTAAAGCAACTAGAGAAAGAGAACAAATAAAACCCAAAGTTAGCAGAAGGAAAGAAATCATAAAGATAAGAGCAGAAATAAATGAAATAGAGACAAAGAAAACAATAGATAAGATCAATGAAACTACAAGCTGGTTCTTTGAAAAGATAAACAAATTGATAAACCTTTAGCCAAACTCATCAAGAAAAAAAAGGAAGATGGCTCAAATCAATAAAATTAGAAATGAACAAGGAGAAGCTATAACTGACATCACAGAAATACAAAGGATCATAAGAGTCTACTAAAAGCAACTATATGCCAATAAAATGGACAGCCTAGAAGAAATGGACAAATTCTTAGAAAGGTACAACCCTCCAAGACTGAACCAGGAGGAAATAGAAAATATGAACAGACCAATTGCAAGTACTGAAATTGAAATGGTAATTTAAAAACTTCCAACACACAGAGGTCCAGGACTAGATGTCTTCACAGGGGAATTCTATCAAACATTTAGAGAAGAGTTAACACCTATCCTTCTGAAACTCTTCCAAAAAATTGCAGAGGAAGGAACACTCCCAAGGTCATCTATGAGGCCACCATCACCCTGATACCAAAACCAGACAAAGATACAACAATAAGAGAAGATTACAGGCCAATATCACTGATGAACATTGACACAAAAGTCCTCAACAAAATACTAGCAAACCAAATCCAACAACACATTAAAAGGATCATACACCATGATCAAGTGGAATTTATCCCAGGGATGCAAGGATTCTTCAATATATGTAAATCAGTCAATGTGATATACCACATTAACAAACTGAAGAATAAAAACCATACGAGCATCTCAATAGATTCAGAAAAAGCTTTTGACAAAATTCAACACCCATTTATGACAAAAACTCTCCAGAAAATGGGCATAGAAAGAACCTACCTCAACATAATAAGGGCCATATACAACAAACCCACAGTAAACATCATTCTCAATGGTGAAAAACTGAAAGCATCTCCTCTAAGACCAGGAACAAGACAAGGATGTCCACTCTCACCACTTTTATTCAACATAGTTTTGGAAGTCCTGGCCATGGCAATCAGGGAAGAAAAAGAAATTAAAGGAATCCAAATTCGAAAAGAAGTAAAACTGTCACTGTTTGCAGATGACATGATGCTATACATAGAAAATCCTAAAGATGCTACCAGACAACAGCTAGAGCTCATCAATGAATTTGGTAAGTTTCAGGATACAAAATTAATGTGCAGAAACCGCTTGCATTCCTGTACACTAACAACGAAAGATCAGAAAGAGAAATTAAGCAAACAATCCCATTCACCACTGCAACAAAAAGAATAAAATACCTAGGAATAAACCTACGTAAGGAGGTAAAAGACTCAGAAGGACTATAAGACACTGATGAAGAAATCAAAGATGACACAAATAGATGGAGAGATATACCATGTTCTTGGATTGGAAGAATCAATATTATCAAAATGACTATACTACCCAAAGCAATCTACAGATTCAATGCAATCCCTATCAAACTACCAAAGGCATTTTTTCACAGAACTAGAACAAAAAATTTTAAAATTTGTATGGAAACAACAAAAGACCCCAGAGAGCCAAAGCAATCTTGAAAAAGAAAAAAGGAGCTGGAGAACTCAAGTTCCCTGACTTGAGACTATACTATAAAGCTACAGTAATCAAAACAGTATGGTACTGGCACAAAAACTGAAATATAGATCAATGGAACAGGATAGAAAGTCCAGAGATAAACCCACACACCTATGGTCAACTAATCTATGACAAAGTAGGCAAGAATACACAAGGGAGAAAAGACAGTCTCTTCAATAAGTGATGCTGGGAAAACTGGACAGCCACATGTAAAAGAATGAAATTAGAACACTCCCTAACACCACACACAAAAATAAACTCAAAATGGATTAAAGACCTAAATGTAAGGCTGGATACTATAAAACTCTTAGAGGAAAACATAGAACACTCCCTGACATAAATTGCAGAAATATCTTTTTGGATCCACCTCCTAGAGTAATGAAAATAAAAACAAAAATAAACAAATGAACGTAATTAAACTTAAAAGCGTTGCACAGCCAAGAAAAACCATAAATGAGACGAAAAAGACAACCAACAGAGTGGAGAAAATATTTGCAACCTAAGTGACCGACACGGCATTAACCTCCAGAATATACAAACAGCTCACGCAGCTCAATACAAAAACAAACATCCCAGTCAAAAAAATGGGGAGGACATCTAAATAGAAATTTCTCCAAAAAAGACATACAGATGGCCAAAAAAGCACATGAAAAGATGCTGAACATCACTAATTATCAGAGAAATGCAAATCAAAACTACAGTGAGGTATCACCTCACACTGGTCAGAATAGCCATCAACAAAACATCTACAAACAGTAAATGCTGGGGAGGGTGTGGAGAAAAGGGAACCCTTCTACACTGTTGGTGGGAATGAAAATTGGTACAGTCACTATGGAGAACAGTATGGAGTTTCCTTAACAAACTAAAATTAGAGCTACCATACTATCCAGTAATCCCACTCCTGGGCATAAACCCTGAGAAGACCATAATTCAAAAAGATACATGCATCCCAATGTTCACTGCAGCATTATTTACAATATCCAGGACTGGAAGCAACCTAAATGCCCATTGACTGAAGAAGAGATAAAGAAGATGTGGTACATATATGCAATGGAATATTACTCAGCCATTAAAAAAGAATGAAACAATGCCATTTGCAGCCACATGTATGGACCTAGAGATTGTCATACTGAGTGAAGTAAGTCAGACAGAGAAGGACAAACATCATATCACTTATATGTGGAATCTAAAAAAATGGTACAAATGAACTTATTTACAAAACCGAAATAGAGTCATAGACGTAGAAACAGTCTTAGGGTTATGGGGGGAAGGGGGAAAGGATAAACTGAGAGATTGGGATTGACATATACACACTACTATTATATATAAAATAGATAACTAATAAGGACCTACTGCATAGCACAGGGAACTCTACTCAATACTCTGTAATGACCTATATGGGAAAAGAATTTGAAAAAGAATACTTGTATATGTATAACTGAATTACTTTGCTGTACACCTGAAACTAACACAACATTGTTAATCAACTATACTCCAATAAAAATTTTTAAAAACTATAATTGACTGGAAGCATGATTAGCTAGGTTGAAGAGGGAAGCAGGAAAGAAATAAAGATAAGTTTAGTTTAATAAATCACAGGGTAAGATTTGAGAGATGGAGGGAGGAAGGCTGGAGAAGTAGGCAGGGCCCTGATTATGAGTAGTCTTTTAAATAACATTATGGAGTTTAGATTTTACCTTGAGGTTGTGAGGGCCATATGAATTTACGGAAGAGTTACTAAGTTGCTATTCATCCTAAGACATTTATACACTATTGTTTCTATTTTGTCTTATATTCACTTTTCCCAGAATTCTAATCAATGCCAGTACCTTGGACACTAAACAAATGCTAATAATAAGTAAAACAACCAATAAAGTACGCATTTCAGTGAGGCAAATGTGTCTGCACTATGTGGCTTCCACTGACTGTCTGCTAAAGCAAAAATTTTGCTGTGATATTAACGTCAGAGTCAACGCAGACCACTGCTATCTCCTTTGAGGAAATCGCAGGCTCACACAGCAGTGCTGCCACCATCTGAGAAGCTAATGTTCTTGAGGGTGCACCTGTGCTCAGCAATGCTGACATGTGGCACCAAGTCATTAGGCTCCCCAGGACTGGAAAACTGAGCAAACAATGGTTTCCTCCTGTTTAGCCAAAAACACCCACTTGCCTTCACCAAAGACTATCTTCTGGGTACTGAAAGAATAGAGGAAACTTTGGAAACAGCCAGCACCTGAACAGTAGCATCTTGTTGACTGTCTCACTGCTTATCAGTGAGATCTGAAGGATATTTGCATCTTGAGTAAGAAGGATTCCACATATGCTACACACTGACAACCAACCACACAGGAGTCTTGAATTCTCATGAGCAATGCATTCAAGGTATCACAGAAAGATACCAGACCGCACATAAAAATCGACATAAACACTTGAGGAATTCTACAAGGCTGTGGAACTAGTCAGTTCATACAAAATCAGTTTGCATAATATTTACCTAATGAACAGTTCACCTATAACTCTTCCCCTTTTGTATGTTTTGCATCTATTTGATCTAAAAATTAAGTGAAAAGTATAAAACAATAAAATCAAAATTGAAGAAAAGTCTTTAGTCAAACTGCTAAAAAATCCTTTCAAGGTGTTTTTAAGTAACTAAAATATAATGACCAAAGAGATACAAAACAACCCTGCCAACCATAGAAGGATAAATTAATAAATACTATAAGAAACACAAAAATAATTTACCTAAAATAAAATTATTTAATCCTTAAAACTAAAAAAAATGTTAAGAAAGAAAAACAGATAACCAAAAGGTTAGGGGAAACTGGCTGTCGGTAAATCATTCTAGAACTACTTCCAATTAGCCATACACAAGCTCTTTAAACTGTCACCAGGATTAGATTAATAAAAATTATATTTAGATGTACGAGCAACTAAATAAAGCATGGCTATCTGCCAATGGACTAGATTTTCTGTCTAGTCATTTACTGAGGTATAAATTACATAGAGTAAAATCCATCCTTTTTAGTACACAGTGCTACAAGTTTTGACAATTACATACAGTCATGTAACCATGACTACAGTCAAGATGTAGAATAGTTCCAACAGCTCCAAACTTCCTCATGACACTTTGCAGTCAATGACTCCCTCTAACCCCAGGCCCTGGCAACCACTGACAGGTTCTCTATATAGTTTTGCCTTTCCCAGAATGTCATATAAATGGAATCAATATAGTATGTAGCCTTTGATTCTGGCTTCTTTCATTTAGCATAATGCATTTGAGATTGATCTATGTTCTTCCATGGATCACTAGTCCATTCCTCTTCATTGCTGAGTAGTACTCCACTGTACTGATGAACCACATTTTATTTATCCATTCCCAGTAAGGAAATTTGGGTTGTTTCTAGCTTTTGGTGATTATAATAAAACAACTAGAGACATTCACATACAGGTTTTTATGTGAACATAACTATTTCTCTTGGGTTAATATATAGGAATAAGATAGGTAGTATGGTATATGTTTAACTTAGGAAGAACTGCCAAACTGTTTTCCAAAATGTAATTTGCATCAACAATGTAAGAATTCTAG
This sequence comes from Balaenoptera musculus, assembly GCF_009873245.2. Classification (NCBI taxonomy): domain Eukaryota; kingdom Metazoa; phylum Chordata; class Mammalia; order Artiodactyla; family Balaenopteridae; genus Balaenoptera; species Balaenoptera musculus. The sequence continues at coordinate 36,738,635 of NC_045801.1, read as the reverse complement.
ATGCTCTGCATCCTGGCTAGCATTTTGTATTGTCAATATTTATTTGTTGTTTATTTTGTACATCATAACAGGTGTGTAGAAATAGTTCATTGTGATGTGTGTATGTGCGAACACTTTTTTTTAATAACAGCTTTGAGATATAGCTTATGTTTCACACAACTCATCCATTTAAAGTATAAGCCAATGATTTTAGTATATTCAGAAACCATCACCACAAATTTAGAACATTTTCATCACCCTCTCCAAAAAACCCATACCCATTAGCAATCACTCTCCATTCATTCCAACTCCTCCACCTCACCTCCCAATGTTGAATGCACTTCTCTTATGACTAAAGATGTTGAGCATCTTTCATATGTGTATTGGTAATTTTTACATCTTCTTTGGAGAAATATCTATTCAGATCCTTTGTCCATTTTTAAATTGGGTTGTCTCTCTATTGTTGAGTTGTAAGAGCTCTTTACACAGTCTAGATACACAGTCCTTATCAGATATATGACTGGCAAATATTTTCTCCCATTCCGTGAGTTGTCTTTTCACTTTCTTTAGACCATAAACGTTTTAAATTTTTATTTATCTATTTTTTTCTTTTATTGTTTATGCTTTTAGTGTGATATCTAAAATATCAATGCCTATTGATCATGAAGACACATGTAATCATGAAGATTTACATTTGTGTTTTCTTCTAAAACATGCTTCATTATTAGTATTTTTTGCATTGCTAGATTCAGTTTGCTTTTTTTGAACTTTTTTGTGTCTATGTTCATGAGGGATATTAGTTTGTAAGCTCTTCTTTTCTTTGAAATTTCTTTATCTAGTGTTGGTATAAGGATAATGCTGGCATCATAAAATGAGTTGGAAATTGATCCCTCTTCTTTTGTTTTTTTTGGAAGAGTTTTCATAAATTTAGTATTACTTCATCTCTAAAGGTTTGACAGAATTCACCAGTGAAGTCATCTGGACCTAGAGTTTTCTTCGTGGGAATCTTCTTCCCCCTAGACTTATTTTTTTGGAGCAGTTTTAGGTTTACAACAAAATTGAGAAGATAAAGATTTCCTATGTATCTCCTGCATCCACACATGCAGAGCCTCCCCCTTTATCAACATCACTCACAGAATGGTACATTTTTTACCAAGAATGAACCTACATTGACACATCATAATCACCCAAAATCCATTGTTTACCTTAGGGTTCCCTCTTGGTGTTGTACATTCTATGGGTTTGGACACAGGTATAATGATATATATCTATCAGTGTAATATCATACAGAGTATTTTCACTACCCTAAAAATCCTCTATGCTCTGCCTATTCACCTCTGGCCCCTGGAACCCCTAGTAATCACTAATCATTTTTATTTTTTTTTTAATATTTTGACGTGCTTGATTTTATTCTGTATTTTTTTTTGAATTTTATTTTATTTATTTTTTTATACAGCAGGTTCTTATTAGTTATCCATTTTATACAAAACCACTAATCTTTTCATTGTCTACATAGATGTGCCTTTTCCAGAATATTATATAGTTGGAATCATACAGTATGTAGCCTTTTTCAAATTGGCTTCTTTCACTTAGAAATATGTATTTAAGGTCCCTCCATGTATTTTTTGTGGATTGAAAGCTCATTTCTTCTTACCACTCTATAATATCCCATTGTCTGGATGAACACAGTTTAGTTATCCACTCATCTAATGAAGGGCATCTTAGTTGCTTCCAAGTTTTGACAATTATGAATAAAGCTACTATAAACATCCATATGCAGGTTTCTGTGTGGGCATATATTTTCAACTCTTTTGGGTAAATAACCAGGGAGTATGATTGCTGAAATGTATGCTAAGAGTATGTTAGTTTTGTAAGAAACCATCAAAATGTCCTCCAAAGTGGCTGTACCACTTTTGCATTTCCACCAGCAATGTATGTGATTTCCTGTTGCTCCACATCTTAACATTTGGTGTTGTCAGTGTTCTGGATTTTGGCCATTCTAATAGGTGTGTACTAGTATCTTACTGTTGTTTTAATTTGCATTTTCCTGATGACATAGAATGTGGACCATCTTTTATATACTTACTTGCCATTTCTATATCTTCTTTGGCCCATTATAAAATCAGGTTGTTTGTTTTCTTATTGTTAGTTTGGATAACAGTCCTCTATCAGATGTGTCTTTTGCTAATATTTTCTTCAAGTCTTTGGCTAGTCTTTTAATTTTCTCGATAATGTCTTATGCAGAGCAGAAATTTTTAAATTTAATGCAATTCAGCTTAACAATGATTTCTTTCATGGATCATGTCTCTGATATTGTATCTAAAAAGTCACCTTACCAAAGGTTATCTAGGTTTTCTGCTGTATTATCATCTAGCAGTTTTATAGTTTTGTGTTTTGCATTTAGGACTATGATCTACTTTGAGTTAATTTCTGTGAAGGGTGTCAAGTCTGTGTCTAGGTTCATTTCTTTTGCATTGGATATCCAGTTGTTGCTGCACCATTTGTTGAAAGGAGTGCTTTTTGAAATAAACCTGCTTTCACTTAAAAATAAAAAGACTGTTTTGCTCCACTGTATTAACTTTGCTCCTTTGTCAAAGATCAGTTGACTATATTTACGGGAGTCTGTTTTGGGGCTCTCTATTCTGTTCCATTGATCTATTTGTGTTTTCTTTCACTGATACCACACTGTATAGGTTAGTGTAACTTTACAGTAAGTCTTGAAGTAGGGTTAGCATCAGTCCTCCAACTCTTTTGGCTCCCTACAAAAAATTTAGAATCAGTTTGTTAATATCCATTAAAAAATTTGCTGGGATTTTAATTGAGATTGCATTGAATCTATAAATCAAGTTGGGAAAAACTGATATCTTGACAATATCAAGTCTTTCAATCCATGAACATGGAATATCTCTATTTGGTTCCTTAATTTCATTCATCAGAGTTTTATAGTTTTCCTCATATAGATCTTGTACATATTTTGTTAGATTTATACCTAAGTATTTCATTTTGGGGGATGCTAGTGGTATTATGTTTATTATTATGGTAAACGGTATTATTATGATAAATGGTATTGTGGTTTTATTTTAAAATTCCACTTGTTCATTGTTAGTATATAGGAAAGCAATTGTCATTTGTATGTTAACCTTGTATACTGCAATGTTGCTATAATTGCTTATTAGTTCCAGGAGTTTTTCCTTTCAGATTTTCTATATAGATGATCATGTCATCTGTGAACAAAGACAGTTTTATGTCTTTCTTCTCAATCTGTATAACTTGTATTTCCTTTTCTTGCCTTACTGCATTAGCAAGGACTTCCATTACAATGTTGAAAAGGATTGGTGGGAGGAGACATCCTTGCCTTGTGCCTGATCTTAGTGAGAAAACTTGAGTTTCTCACCATTAAGTATGATGTAGGAAGATTTTAAACTATGAATCCAATTTCTTTAATAGATTTAGAACTATTCAGATTACATATATCCTTTTGAGTAAGCACTGGTAATTTGTATCTTTCAAGGAATATGTCTGTTTCATTTAATTACTGAGTTTATGGACATAAAGCTGTTTGTATTCCCTTATCTTCCTTTGAATGTCTGTAGTATCCATACTGCTGTCCCCTCTTTCATTTGAGATACTGATCAGTTATTTCTTCTCATATTTTTTCCTCATCATTCTGGCTAAAAGTTTATCAATTTCATTGATTTTTTTTTTCAAAGAACTAGCCTTTATTTTCATTGATTTTCTCTCTTGTCTTTCTGTTTTCCATTTAACTGATTATGTCATTTACTTATTTAATTTGGGCTTAATTTTCTATTTCTAGTTTCCTAAGGTAGAAGCTTAGATCATTGATTTGTGATCTTTAGTCTTTTCTAACATAAGCACTTAATGCTATAAATTTATCTCTAAAGAATTATTTAGTTGCATCCCACAAATTTTATGTTGCATTTTAATTTTTGATCAATTCCCCATAATTTCTAAATTCCCTTGGGACTTACTCTTTGAGCTATGGGCTATTTAAAAGTCTGTTGTTTAATTACATATTTGGGGATTTTCCAGGTGTCTTTCTGTTACTGACTTATAGCTTAATTTTGTTATGGTCAGAGAACTAATTTTGCACAGTTTCAAATCTTTCAAATTTGTTGAAATTTGTATTACAGCCCAGAATTGGTCTATTTTGGTAAATATTCCAAGTGTACTTGAAAAAGACTGTGTACTCTGCAGTTGTGAGGTGAATTATTCTAGAAACATCAATTAGATTGACTGGATTCCTAATGTTGTTCAGATTTCCTATATCCTTACTGATCTTCTGTCTTTTTTTTATTGGATTACTGGGAGAACAGTGTTTAAGTCTTTAACTATAACTACGGATTGTCTATTTCTCTTTTCAGTGCTATCAGCTTTTATTTCATGTATTCTGAAGCTCTTTTGTAAGGTGCATAATTATGGGTTGTTCTGCTTTCTTGGTGAATTGATCCCTTTATCACTATGTGATGTCTCTTTATATCCACAGCAAGATTCCTTGTTCTGAAGTCTACTTTGATATTAATACAGTCACTCCAGCTTTCTTTAAATTAGTAATTATATGGTATAGCTTTTTCCATTCTTTTACTTTCAACAAAATTTTGTATTATATTTAAGGTGATGTTCGTAAAGACAGAAAATATTGGTGGGTCTTTTTTTTAACCCATCTGAATCTGACTCTTAACTGGGGTGTGTAAGTCATTTAAATTTAATGTAATTATTCATGTATATTATTAAGCTGCTGCTAATTACTGATGTGGTTTGCTCAAAATCTACCATCTTGTTTTCTGCTTGTTCCGTATATCCTTTATTTCTTTTTTCCTCATTTTCTGCCTGTTTTTGGTTTGAGTACTTTCTTATTCCTTTTTGTCTCCACTATTATTATATGATTTATACCTCTTTAAAATATTTTAAAATTGTTGTCCTATTGTTTACAATATGTATATTTAATGAATCACAGTCTACCTCAAATATATGGAGTAAGATCACCTTTCAGATCTTTTTGACAGACTGTGTCAAAATACATAACTCAAGTTAAGAAGCTCCTTGTACACAGATATCGAATCATTATGTTGTACACCTGAAACTAATATAATGTTATATGTCAACTGTACCTCAATAAAAAAATAAGAAGCTCCTAATAAACAGTTTTTAACAGTAAAGAAGTAGGTTATAAAGACTTCCATGAAATAAAAAATTTCTGTTCACTGAAGAAAGTGAATAAACCAATAAATATCACTGTCCCAACTAGGGAAAAAAGTTTTTAACTAAATGTTTATACAGTGCTATACTGTCCATAATAGATTTCCTTGTTTTAAATTCAAAACAATGCTGTAACATAGTTGTTATTACTATTTTTACTTTTGTATTTATAAACATTATTTATAAATACTGTTATTAATATTAATACATTTAATTTGATGAAAGTAAACAAGAAACACAGAAATATATCTGAATTCAGTAAAAGAAGAATTGAAGACCTTCCAGGCTGAAGAAGAGCTATGTTTTAAGTATTAGAGATACGTTAGCTTAAAATGTCCATCAGACATTTTAAATCAAGAGAAAACAGTATTGTTAAACATTATTATTTTCATTTGATTCACACAACAAACCTAAGTAGTAGGTATTGAAGGCATCATTTGACAGATGAGGAAAATGAGGCTCATCAAAATGACCTGTATAGGGGACTTCCCTGGTGGCGCAGTGGTTGAGAGTCTGCCTGCCAATGCAGGGGACATGGGTTCGAGCCCTGGTCTGGGAAGATCCCACATGCCGCAGAGCAGCTAGGCCCGTGAGCCACAACTACTGAGCCTGCGCGTCTGGAGCCTGTGCTCCGCAACAAGAGAGGCCGCAATAGTGAGAGCCCCGCGCACCGCGATGAAGAGTGGCCCCCGCTTGCCGCAGCTAGAGAAAGCCCTCGCACAGAAAACGAAGATCTAACACAGTCAAAAATAAATAAATTAATTAAAAAAAAAAAATGACCTGTATAACAGCACAGTGCTAGTAAGGTGAAGAGCCAGTATTAGAACCCAAATCTTTTTATATCATGCTAGGGAGACGAAACTCAGAAGCTGAGAGAATTTAACGCCAGGAAGTCAGAGCCACACAATGTAATTTCAAGATCAGAAATCTCAACCCCGTGCAGTGCAACCTGGGAATACTCAACCTGCACCCACTCCAGCTACAGTTATCTTGCCAGAGCAGCCCTAGCAAGGCATGCCTTGGGAAACCCTGGAATAGGTCTACTCCAACTCCAACCATCCTACCAAGGCAGCCCCAATGCTGTATGCCCTGGGGACACCCCCCATCCCAGTCCACATCCTCTCCAGCTCCAGCTGGCATTCCAAAGCTGCCTAGCACAAGCACCTTACACAAGGAATACTCCTACACAAGGCCACATCTTCAAAATCAGGAGAGGTAGCTGTTTTGCATAATTCACAGAATCAAATACAGAAAGTCACTGAAGCAAGATGGCGGAATAGAAGGACGTGCACTCACTCCCTCTTGCGAGAACACAGAATCACAACTAGCTGCTGAACAATCATCGACAGGAAGACACTGGAACTCACCAAAAAAGATACCCCACATCCAAAGACAAAGGAGAAGCCACAACGAGATGGTAGGAAGGGAGCAATCACAGTAAAATCAACTCTCATAACTGCTGGGTGGGTGACACACAGACTGGAGAACACTAATCCCACAGAAGTCCACCCACTGGAGTGAAGGTTCTGAGCCTCACGTCAGGCTTCTGAACCTGGGGTTCCGGCAACAGAAGGAGGAATTCCTAGAGAATCAGACTTTGAAGGCTAGCGGGATTTGACTACAGGACTTCGACAGGACCGGGAGAAACAGGGACTCCACTCTTGGAGGGCACACACAAAGTAGTGTGTGCATCGGGACCCAGGGGAAGGAGCAGTGACCCCAGGGGAGACTGAACCAGACCGACCTACTAGTGTTGGAGGGTCTCCTGCAGAGGCGGGGGGTGGCTGTGGCTCACTGTGAGGACAAGGAAACTGGCAGCAGAAGTTCTGGGAAGTACTCCTTGGCGTGAGCTCTCCCAGAGTCTGCCATTAGCCCCACCAAAGAGCCCAGGTAGGTTCCAGTGTTGGGTTGCCTCAGGCCAAACAACCAACAGGGAGGGAATGCAGCCCCACCCATCAGCAGTCAAGCAGATTAAAGTTTTACTGAGCTCTGCCCACCAGAGCAACACCCAGCTCTACCCACCATCAGTCCTCCCCCATCAGGAAACTTGCACAAGGCTCTTAGATAGCCTCATCCACCAGAGGGCAGACAGCAAAAGCAAGAAGAACTACAATCCTGCAGCCTGGGGAACAAAAACCACATTCAGAGAAACATAGAAGGATGAAAAGGCAGAGGGCTATGTACCACATGAAGGAACAAGATAAAACTCCAGAAAAACAACTGAATGAAGTGGAGATAGGCAACCTTCCAGAAAAAGAATTCAGAATAATGATAGTGAAGATGATCCAGGACCTCGGAATAAGAATGGAGGCAAAGATCGAGAAGATGCAAAAAATGTTTAACAAAGAACTAGAAGAATTAAAGAACGAACAAACAGAGATGACCAATACAATAACTGAAATGAAAACTACACTAGAAGGAATCAATAGCAGAATAACTGAGGCAGAAGAACGGATAGGTGACCTGGAAGAGAGAATGGTGGAATTCACTGCTGCAGAACAGACTAAAGAGAAAAGAATGAAAAGAAATGAAGACAGCCTAAGAGACCTCTGGGACAACATTAAATGCAACAACATTCATATTATAGGGGTCCCAGAAGGAGAAGAGAGAGAGAAAGGACCCGAGAAAATATTTGAAGAGATTATAGTTGAAAACTTCCCTAACATGGGAAAGGAAATAGCCACCCAAGTCCAGGAAGCGCAGCGAGTCCCATACAGGATAAACCCAAGGAGAAACACGCAGAGACACATAGTAAGCAAATTGGAAAAAATTAAAGACAAAGAAAAATTATTGAAAGCAGCGAGGGAAAAACGACAAATAATGTACAAGGGAACTCCCATAAGGTTAAGAGCTGATTTCTCAGCAGAAACTCTACAAGCCAGAAGGGAGTGGCATGATATACTTAAAGTGATGAAAGGGAAGAACCTACAACCAAGATTACTCTACCCAGCAAGGATCTCATTCAGATTCGATGGAGAAATCAAAAGCTTTACAGACAAGCAAAAGCTAACAGAATTCAGCACCACCAAATCAGCTCTACAACAAATGCTAAAGGAACTTCTCTAAGTGGGAAACACAAGAGAAGAAAAGGACCTACAAAAACAAACCCCCCAAAATTAAGAAAATGGTCATAGGAACATACATATCGATAATTACCTTAAACGTGAGTGGATTAAGTGCTCCAACCAAAAGACACAGGCTTGCTGAATGGATACAAAAACAAGACCCATATATATGCTGTCTACAAGAGACCCACTTCAGACCTAGGGACACATACAGACTGAAAGTGAGGGGATGGAAAAAAATATTCCATGCAAATGGAAATCAAAAGAAAGCTGGAGTAGCAATACTCATATCAGATAAAATAAACTTTAAAATAAAGAATGTTACAAGAGACAAGGAAGGACACTACATAATGATCAAGGGATTGATCCTAGAAGAAGATATAACAATTATAAATATATATGCATCCAACATAGGAGCACCTCAATACATAAGGCAACTGTTAACAGCTATAAAAGAGGAAATCGACAGTAACACAATAATAGTGGGGGACTTTAACACCTCACTTACACCAATGGACAGATCATCCAAAATGAAAATAAATAAGGAAACAGAAGCTTTAAATGACACAAGAGACCAGATAGACTTAATTGATATTTATAGGACATTCCATCCAAAAAGAGATTACACTTTTTTCTCAAGTGCACACGGAACATTCTCCAGGATAGATCATATCTTGGGTCACAAATCAAGCCTCAGTAAATTTAAGAAAATTGAAATCATATCAAGCATCTTTTCTGACCACAAGCAACACTATGAGATTAGAAATCAATTACAGGAAAAAAAACGTAAAAAACAAAAACACATGGAGGCTAAACAATACATTACTAAATAACCAAGAGATCACTGAAGAAATCAAAGAGGAAATCAAAAAATACCTAGAGACAAATGACAATGAAAACACAACGATCCAAAACCTATGGGATGCAGCAAAGGCAGTTCTAAGAGGGAAGTTTATAGCTATACAAGCCTACCTCAAGAAAGAAGAAAAATCTCAAATAAACAATCTAACCTTACACCTAAAGGAACTAGGGAAGGAAGAACAACAAAATCCAAAGTTAGCAGAAAGAAAGAAATCAAAAAGATCAGAGCAGAAATAAATGAAATAGAAACAAAGAAAACAATATAGCAAAGATTAATAAAACTAAAAGCTGGTTCTTTGAGAAGATAAACAAAATTGATAAACCATTAGCCAGACTCATCAAGAAAAAGAGGGAGAGGACTCAAATCAATAAAATTCGAAATGGAAAAGGAGAAGTTACAACAGTCACTGCAGAAATACAAAGCATCCTAAGAGACTACTACAAGCAACTCTGCCAATAAAATGGACAACCTGGAAGAAATGGACAAATTCTTAGAAAGGTATAACCTTCCAAGACTGAAGCAGGAAGAAATAGAAAATATGGACAAACCAAACACAAGTAATGAATTTGAAACTGTGATTAAAAATCTTCCAACAAACCAAAGTCCAGGACCAGATGGCTTCACAGATGAATTCTATCAAACATTTAGAGAAGAGCTAACACCCATCCTTCTCAAACTCGTCCATAATATTGCAGAGGAAGGAAGACTCTCAAACTCATTTTATGAGGCCACCATCACCCTGATAGCAAAACCAGACAAAGATACTACAGGAAAAGAAAATTACAGACCAATATCACTGATGAATATAGATGCAAAAATCCTCAACAAAATACTAGCAAACAGAATCCAACAACACATTAAAAGGATCATACACCATGATCAAGTGGGATTTATCCCAGGGATGCAAGGATTCTTCAATATATGCAAATCAATCAATGTGACACACCATATTAACAAATTGAAGAAGAAAAACCATATGATCACCTCAATAGATGCAGAAAAAGCTTTTGACAAAATTCAACACCCATTTATGATAAAAACTCTCCAGAAAGTGGGCATAGAGGGAACCTACCTCAACATAATAAAGGCCATATATGACAAACCCACAGCAAACATCATTCTCAATGGTGAAAAACTGAAAGCATTTCCTCTAAGATCAGGAACGAGACAAGGATGTCCACTCTTACCACTATTATTCAACATAGTTTTGGAAGTCCTAGCCACAGCAATCAGAGAAGAAAAAGAAATACAAGGAATACAAATTGGAAAAGAACCAGTAAAACTGTCACTGTTTGCAGATGACATGATACTATACATAGAGAATCCTAAAGATGCCACCAGAAAACTACTAGAGCTAATCAATGAATTTGGTAAAGTAGCAGGAGACAAAATTAATGCACAGAAATCTCTTGTATTCCTTTACACTAATGATGAATAATCTGAAAGAGAAATTAAGGAAACACTCCCATTTACCATGGTGACAAAAAGAATAAAATACCCACGAATAAACCTACCTAGGGAGACAAAAGAACTGTATGCAGAGAACTATAAGACACTGATGAAAGAAATTAATGATGATACCAACAGACGGAGAGATATACCATGTTCTTGGATTGGAAGAGCCAATATTGTGAAAATGACTATACTACCCAAAGCAATCTACAGATTCAATGCAATCCCTATCAAATTACCAATGGCATTTTTTACAGAACTAGCACAAAAATATCTTAAAATTTGTATGGAGACACAAAAGACCCCGAATAGCCAAAGCAGTCTTGAGGGAAAAAAACGGAGCTGGAGGAATCAGACTCCCTGACTTTAGACTATACTACAATGCTACAGTAATCAAGACAATATGGTACTGGAACAAAAACAGAAACACAGATCAATGGAACAAGATAGAAAGCCCACAGATAAACTCACACACTTATGGTCAACTAGTCTATGACAAAGGAGGCAAGGATATACAATGGAGAAAAGACAGTCTCTTCAATAAGTGGTGCTGGGAAAACTGGACAGCTACATGTAAAAGAATGAAATTAGAACACTCCCTAACACCATACAGAAAAATAAACTCAAAATGGATTAGTGACCTAAATGTAAAACCAGACACTACAAAACTCTTAGAGGAAAACATAGGAAGAACACTCTTTGACATACATTACAGCAAGATCTTTTTAGATCCACCTCCTAAAGTAATGGAAATAAAAACAAAGATAAACAAATGGGACCTAATGAAACTTCAAAGCTTTTGCACAGCAAAGGAAACCATAAACAAGACGAAAAGATAACCCTCAGTATGGGAAAAAATATTTGCAAACGAATCAACAAAGGATTAATCTCCAAAATATATAAACAGCTCATGCAGCTCAATATTAAAAAAACAAACAACCCAATCCTAAAATGGCCAGAAGACCTAAATAGACATTTCTCCAAAGAAGACATACAGATGGCCAAGAAGCACATGAAAAGCTGCTCAACATCACTAATTGTTAGAGAAATGCAAATCACAACTACAATGAGGTATCACCTCACACCAATTAGAATGGGCATCTTCAGAAAATCTACAAACAACATATGCTGGATAGGGTGTGGAGAAAAGGGAACCCTCTTGCACTGTTGGTGGGAATGTAAATTGATACAGCCACTATGGAGAACAGTATGGAGGTTCCTTAAAAAACTAAAAATAGAATTACCATATGATCCAGCAATCCCACTACTGGGCATATACCCAGAGAAAAGTATAATTCAGAAAATACACATGAACCCCAATGTTCATTGCAGCACTATTTACAATAGGCAGGTCATGGAAGCAACCTAAATGCCCATCGACAGATGAATGGATAAAGAAGATGTGGTATATATATACAATGGAATATTACTCAGCCATAAAAAGGAATGAAATTGGGTCATTTGTTGAGACGTGGATGGATCTAGAGACTGTCATACAGAGTGAAGTAAGTCAGAACGAGAAAACAAAATATTGTATATTAACACATATATGTTGAACCTAGAAAAATGGTACAGATGGACCGGTTGCAGGGCAGAAACTGAGACACAGATGTAGAGAACAAACGTATGGAAACCAAGGGGGGAAAGCAGCGGGGTGGTGGTGGTGGTGTGATGAATTGGGCGATTGCGATTGACATGTATACACTGATGTGTATAAAACTGATGACTAATAAGAAACTGCTGTATAAAAAAATAAATAAAATTCAAAAAAAAATACAGAACGTCAAACAGAGGAGACAGAGGAATATGTTCCAAAAAAGGGAACAAGCTAAAACTCCAGGAAAAAAAAAAGCGCTTAACGAAATGGAGATAAGAAAGGTACCTGATAAATAGTTCAAAGTAATAATAATAAAGGTGCTCACTAAACTTGGAAGAAGAATGGAGAAATACAGTGAGAACTTCAACAGAGTTAGAAAATATAAGAAAGAACCAATCAGAGCTGAAGTATACAATAACTGAAATGAACAATACACTAGAGGGGATTGATAGCAAAATAAATGATATGGAAGAAGAGATCAGCAATCTGGAAGACAGAATAGTGGATATCACCCAATCAGAAGAGAAAAAAAGTGTTTTTTTTTTTAAATGAGGATAGTTTATGGGACCTCTGAGACAACATCAGGCATACTAAAATTTGTAGATGACTCAGAAGGAAGAGAGAGAGAGAAAGGGGCAAAAACTTATTTGAAGAAATAATGTCTGAAATCTTCCCTAACCTGGAGAAGGACATAGATATCCAGAACCAGGAAGCACAGAGAGTCCCAAAGAAGAAGAACCCAAAGAGATTCACACCAAAACATATCATAATTAAAATGGCAAAATTAAAGATAAAGGAAGAATTTTAAAGGCAGCAAGAGAAAAATAACTAGTCACATACAAGGGAACTTCCATAAGACTACAAGCTTATTTTTCAGCAGTACCTTTTCAGGACAGAAGAGAGTGGCATAATATATTAAAGGGCTGAAAAATAAAAACTTACAACCATGAATGCTGTACTTGGCAAGATTATCGTTCAGAATTAAAGGAGAGATAAAGAGTTTCTAAGAGAAGCAAAAGATAAAGGAGTTCATCATTTCTAAACCACCCTTACGAGAAATGTTAAAGGATCTTCTTTAAGTGGAAAAGAAAAGGCCATAAATAGAAATAAGAAAATACTTGAAAGAAAAAAATTACACTGGTAAAGGCAAAAATTATATATAGTAAAGGCAATATCAGCTACTTAAAAAGCTAGTATGATGCCTAAAAGACAAAAGTAGTAAAATCAACTATAACTACAATAAAATAAAAAGGTGTAAAACATGATGTCAAAAACATAAAACATGGTGGAGTAGTAACAATGTGATGCTTTTAGAATGCATTTGAACTTAAGCAACTATCAACTTAAAATAAACTGCCATGTATATATAGGTTATATTCATGAACCTCACGGGAATCACAAACAAAAACCTATGATATATACACAAAAAATAAAGATAAAAGGACCCAAGCATAACACCAAAGAAAGCCATCAAGTCACAAAGGAAGAGAGCAACAGAGAAGAAAGGAACAAAGAAGAACTACAAAAAGAACCAGAAAAAAATTAATAAGTATATACCTATCAATAATGACTTTAAATGTAAATAGACTACATGCTCCAATCAAAAGACATGGGGTGGCTGAATGGATAAAAAAACAAGACCCATCTATGTGCTGCCTACAAGAGATTCACTTCAGATCTAAAGACACACACAGATGGAAAGTTAAAGGATGGAAAAGATATTCCATACAAATGGAAACCAAAAGAAAGTTGGGATAACAATACTCATATCAGATAAAATAGACTTTATTTTTTTAAATCTGGCCAGAACCTTTATTATTTCAGAAATAAGCATCCTATGTAACTTGAAGTGGTTAGAATAGTTATTTATGGATTATTGTAATAAATATTTGTCAAAACACCAACTACCTCAATAATCATACACTTATTTCATTCATAAGAACTTCCAAAAATAACTCTTCCGTATCAAAAAATTTACAAATGGCACAAGAGAGTTAAATAATGGTCTGTGGAGGAGAGAAGAAAAATTCTGCTAGGGGAAACTCTAATGAAGCGTTTTCTCCATTACATTTTTGATTGATATAGTTGATCAAAGAAGCCTCACTTTGCCTTCCTTTTTTTAGTGATTCCTCTGAGAGGGAATGCAAGAAATCAAATCTGAGGGGAAAAACTGTTTTCATAATCTCAAGTGTAAACCACAAACAGGCTTCTCTGATAAAAGCTTTAAAGCCTGAAGAGATGAGAAAGGCAAGCATGTATTCTTTTAAACATTTCAATAAATTTGTAAAAACATTCAGCAACTATGCACATGTTGTTTGTACACTTAAAAATGCAACAATTTTCATGCTTTGAATATTTTTTCCTGAGTGTTTTAAGGATATTTTGTTCTAGACGATTCAAAAGTAAGGCTTACACACACACACATAATATATATAACAGGAATTCTCCATATGATTAGCACTGTGGACTCTCCTCTAACAGTGTCAAACAATGAAAAGCCAAATATGACCACATCTATACTATAAGGAGAGCCTGGAGAATCACCTATGTCTTTGTTTTCTGCTCAACACTTCTGACAAGTTCAGCAGATGTACAGCCATGACTTGTTTCCAAACATCCAGACCCCTTCACTGGCTCACTGCAATTACACGACTGTTAAGTTCTAAGTATTTGAAGAAAGACTGCAGGTGTCCCTTTACTTCTCTCTGGTCCCTTTACCAAACCCCTACATCGCTTATGACATTACTTGTTAATATTCCACATTCCAAATGAAAAATGCAGGTACACAAGTTTGCTAAATTTCACTTAACCAAATAAATTTAATAATAGATAAAATACTTAAATTCCTGCAACACAAAACTTGGTTTTCACATTCATTAGAACATTTTAGAATTACTCAAACATGAGAATTGAAAATGTGTGTGCTATTTGGAAGAGAACTACTGAATTTATTCTCCAAAAGAAAAAGCAGACCTGAAGCATCACGTTACTGGAACACTTGAAACATGTTGACAAGTTCTTATCTTCTAAATTTCCATGAAAGCTGCTTGCACAAACTATTTAAAGAATATCTGCCCCTATTAGACAAGCCAGATATCTGATGTATTAAGGAAGTCAGAAGCTGAGTCACTTCACTTCTTTCTGTTGCCTCCAGTTGCTAGAATACTGGCAACTTGCATAAATATGTTTAAAATGTCCATGTAGATTCCCAGCATCGAATCGATGGGATCATATTTTTTAACTCCATACACTGGTACTACTTCTGCATGCTTGATTACTTTCTGTGTATCATACAGGAGAAACGTGCTGAAAAGAACTAATCCACCATAAATTGCCACTGAGTACAGAGTGGCACCAGCCACAGTGGTAGGTGGAAGAAACATAGATCCTAGTGAGGACACAAAGACGACACCCAGGCCCACACCCAGGGGTGCTGCCATGTTCAAAAACTTCTCATTGGGCACACACATGGCCATGGTGGAGAGGCCTCCCACAATGCCAGCTGTGTACCATACAGCTCTGACAAGAGGCCCCCCTAATATCATCAGAAGAGCCACCACTGCACCCATCACACCAGAATGTAGTAACCAAGCAAGATGCTTTGGGCCTGGGCTCCGTACCAGCATTCCAGCTTCAATCATGCGTGCAAAGGTTGCACCAGTTGTCACCCAACAGCCTCTCATCATGAAGTTCATGAGAGCAGGAGTTCTGCTCACTGCCAGGGCAGACAAAGCTGTTATGCCAATACTTCCTGCTAAGTACATATAGGTGGAATGAATTCTATCCTGCACATACTGAGGCCAAATTACAGCTTTTTCAATAGCTCCAATCTCATTAGACAATGGCATTCCCAAGCCATAGGAGCACAAAGCTCCAAGACCAACTGCAGCAATAAACCATCTTTCCATCTGATCAATTTAAAATATTTTTTCCAATGATTGTTCCAAAGCTGTCTCCTTGAGCTCTTGGCTAGTTTTCCCATGCCAAATTCCAATTCTTGTCTTGGTGGCGTATTCCCTGCTGGGTGTTAAGAGCCACTGATTCTTTGTGATGGAATTCTTCACAGTAGGGGAGGCCTTGGTGAAACCTTGGTGGAAAACCCTGGAAGGTAGTTTCTGGAGACACACAAGTCTTGTGGCCAGCATGGTGGTGCACCAGGTTTACCAAGCAGATCTGAAATGCTCAGTCCCTGGTCACCTCAAGCATGCAGTTCCCCTACTGGGCCGGCGAAACACAGCCACGCACATCTCCCGCCTCCTCCGCCCACCTCTTACTGACTGCGCATGCCTAAAATAGACTTTAAAACAAACAATGTAACAAAAGACAAAGGAAGGCATTACATAATGATAAAAAGGTCAATCCAAGAAAAGGATATAACATTCATAAATATTTAAGCACCAACATAGGAGCATCTAAGTATATAAAGCAAATATTAACACACACAAAGGGAGAAGTAGACAGTAACACAATAATAGTAGGGGACTTTTGTGACCAACATACATCAACAGACAGATCATGCAGACAGAAAATCAGTAAGAAAACATTGGCTTTAAATGACACAGTAGACCTGATACACCTAATAGACAGATACAGAACATTCCACCCAAAAATTTCATAATACACATTTTTTTTTTCAAGTACACATGGAACATTACTCAGGATAGCTCACATGTTAAGCCACAAAACAAGTCTCAATAAATTTAAGAAGACTGAAATCATATCAATCATCTTTTCTGACCACAATGGTATGAAACTAGACATCAAGTACAAGAAGAAAACTGGAAAAGACACAAACATGGAGAGACCAAATAACATGCTACTAAACCACCAATGGATCGGTGAAGAAATCAAAGAGGAAATAAAAAATATCCTGAAACAAATGAAAATGAAAACACAGCTTTCCAAAGTCTATGGGACACAGTAAAAGCAGTTCTAAGAGGGAAGTTCATGGTGATACAGGCCTTCCTCAAGAAATAAGAAAAATCTCAAATAAGCAATGTATCTTTACAGCTAAAGGAACTAGAAAAAGAAGAAAAATGATGCCCAAAGTTAGTACAAGGAAGAAAATAATAAATATCAGAGCAGGAATACATGAAATAGAGACTTAAAAAAAAGAAAAGATCAATGAAGAGCTAGTTCTTTGAAAAGATAAACAAAATTGATAAACCTTTACCCAGACTCATCAAGAAATAAGAGAGATCCCAAATAAATAAAATCAGAAATGAAAGAGAAGTTACAACAAATATCACAGAAATACAAAGAATCATAAGAGACTAGTACAAACAATTATTTGTCAATAAACTGGACAACCTAGAAGAGATGGATAAATTCCTAAAAACATACAATCTTCTAAGACTCCATCATGAAGAAATAGAAAATCTTAACAGACAAATTACCAATAATGAAATTGAATTAGTAATAAAAAAAAAAAACACCTCCCAACAAACAAAAGTCCAACACCAGAAGGCTTCACAGGGGAATTCTACCAAACATTTTAAAAAGAGTTAACACCTATCCTTCTCAAACTATTACAAAAAATTGAAGAGGAAGGAACACTTCCAAACTCATCCAACAAGGCCAGCATTACCCTGATACCAAAATCAAAGACACTACAAAAAAAGGAAAAGAAAATTACAGGCCAATATAGCTGATGAACAAAGATGCAAAAATCCCCAGTAAAACATAGAGGGTAAATTCAATAACACATTAAAAGAATCATAAATCAGATGAAGTGGGATTTATCCCAGGGATGCAAGGATGGTTCAATATCGACAAATAAATGTGATATACCATATTAACAAATGAATAAAAATCATATGATCATCTCAATAGATGCAGAAAAAGCATTTGACAAAATTCAACATCCATTTATGATAAAAAAAAGAAACTCTCAACAAAGTGGGCACAGAGGGAACATACCTTAACATAATAAAGGCCATATGACAAACCCACAGCTAACATCATACTCAATGGTGAAATTTTTCCTCTAAGATCAGGAACAAGACAAGGATACCCACTCTTGCCACTTTTATTCAACATAATATTGGAACTCCTAGCCACAGCAACCAGACAAGAAAAAGAAATAAAAGACATCCAAACTGGAAAAAAAGAAGTAAAATGGTCACTATTTGCAGATGACATGATACTATATATAGAAGACCCTAAAGACTCTGCCAAAAATTATTAGAACAAATAAATTCAGTAAAGTTGCAGGGTACAAAATTAATATACAGAAATATGTTGCATTTCTATACTCTAATAATGAACTACCAGAAAGAAAAATTAAGTAAACAATCACATTTATAACTGCATCAAAAAGAATAAAATACATAGGAATAAATTTAACTAAGGAGGTGAAAGACCTGTACTCTGAAAACTATAAGATATTGATGAAAGAAATTAAAGATGAACAAATAAATGGAAAGATATACCATGCTTGTGGATGGGAAGAATTAATATTGTTAACATGTGCATACTACCCAAAGCATTCTATAGATTCAAAGTAATCCCTAGCAAAACACCCATGGCACTTTCCCCAGAACTAGAATAATCCTATAATTTGTATGAAACCACAAAAGACCCCAAATATCGAAAGCAATCTTAAGAAAGAAGAACAGGGCTTCCCTGGTGGTGCAGTGGTTGAGAATCCGCCTGTCAGTGCAGGGGACATGGGTTCGATCCCTGGTCCAGGAAGATCCCGCATGCCGCGGAGCAACTAAGCCTGTGTGCCACAACTACTGAGCCTGCGCTCTAGAGCCCGCGAGCCACAACTACTGAGCCCACGTGCCACAACTACTGAAGGCCGCGTGCCTAGAGCTCATGCTCCGCAACAAGAGAAGCCACCAGAATGAAAAGCCCGCAAACCGCAACAAAGAGTAGCCCCCACTCGACACAACCAGAGAAAAACCCGCACGCAGCAATGAAGACCCAATGCAACCAGAAAAAATAAATAAATAAATAAAATAATAAAATAAATAAATTAAAAAAAAAAAGAATAACAAAGCAGGAGGTATTACGTTCCCTGATTTCAAACTATACTACAAAGCTACAGTAATCCAAACAGGATGGTATTGTCACAAAAACAAACATATAGATCAATGGAACAGAATAGGGAGCCCAGAAATAAACCCATACTTATGTGGTCAATTAATCTATGACAAAGGAGGCAAGACTATACCATGGGGAAAAGACAGTCTCTTCAATAAATGGTGTTGAGAAAACTGGACAACTATATGCAAAAGAATGAAACTAGACCACTTTCTTACACCATATACAAAAATAAACTCAAAATGGATTAAGGACTTAAATGTAAGACCCAAAAGCATAAAACTCATAAAAGAAAACATAGGCAATATGCTCTCTGAAACTGGTCTTAGCAATATATTTTTTTTTTGGATCTGTCACCTCAGGCAAGGGCAGCAAAAGCAAAAGTAAACAAATGGGACTACATCAAACTGAAAAGTTTTGCACAGCAAAAGAAACCATCAACAAAGCAAAAAGGCAACTTACTGAATGAGAGAAGATATCTGCAAATGATACATCTGATAATGGATTAATATCCAAATTATATGAAGAACTCATACAACTCAACAACAACAACAAAAAAATCCAATTGAAAAAATTGGCTAAGGACCTTAATAGACATTTTTCCAGAGAAGACATACAGATGTCCAACAGGCACATGAAAAGATGCTCAAGATCACTAACTGGATGGGAAATGCAAATCAAAACCACAACGAGATATCACCTCACACCTGTCAGAACAGCTATTATCAAAAAAGACAACAAATAAAGTGTTGGCGAGGATGTGGAGAAAAAGGAACTATCGTGCACTGTAAATTGGTACAACCACTATGGAAAACAGGATGGAGTTTCCTCAAAGAATTAAAACTAGAACTACCATATGATCCAGCAATTCCACCTCTAGGGGCTGGGGAATGGGCAAAATAGGTAAAGGGAATTAAGCGGTACAAACTTCCAATTATAAAATAAGTCTCAGGGATGCAAAGTATAGCATAGGGAACATACTTAATAATATTGTAATAACTTTGCATAGTGACAGATGGTAACTAGACTTATTGTGGTTTTCATTTCACAATGTATAAAAATATCAAATCACTGTGTTGTACACCTGAAACTAATATAATAATTAAAAGACAGAAATCTCAATTCCCAAATGCTTGATAGGATAGAACTCAAATGAAATAAATTCACTGCACAGGCATAACTTGTTTTATTGTGCTTTGCTTTATTGTGCCTCATGGATACTGTGTTTTTTACAAACTGAAGGTTAGTGGCATCCCTGTGGCAGGCGAGTCTATCAGCACCATTCTTCCCACAGTATTTGCTCACTTCAGGTCTCTGTGTCACATTTTGGTAATTCTTGCAATATTTCAAACATTTTCATTATTATTACATTTGTTATGGTGATCTGTGATCAGTTATCTTTGATGTTACTACTATGACTTGCTGAAGGCTCAGATGATGGTTAGTGTTTTTTATCGAGAAAGAATTTTTTAAATTAAGGTATGTACATTGTTTTTTTAAGACACAATGCTATGGTACACTTAATAGACTACAAAGTAGTGTAAACATAATTTTTATATGCACTGGGAAACCAAAATAATTGTATGACTTGCTTTATCATGATATTCACTTTGTTGTGGTGGTCTGGAGTCAAACGTGCAATATCTCCAAGGTATGCCTGTATACCCACACTTTCTAGAATGCATCCAAACTGTAAAGCATACATACATTTATACTGCCCCAAATTAAACTTATTTTCTAAATATTCAAAGTAAATTACATGAACCTTCTCATATTGATAATCAAATATCAACAAACTGCCAGACTAAACTGGCCATTTGATATGAATAAGATGATACAGTAACTAACAAATACTTTGTGCAAATACAATAAAATTTAATAGATACAGTTACACTTCAGAAAGGGAAGCCCAAGGAACCTGGTGTTAATCTCACTTAACGCTTTATCTATCTAGCAAGATATAAACTCAAATATACTTTCTTACCATGATATTGTAGTTGACATTAATGGTCTCATCTTCATAAGGGGCATTCACTTGAACAGGTTTAACATCACTCTTTCCTTTTCTTACAACATCATAGATGGGATTTCGAGGTTGCTGGTTTAAGAGAATTTTTTTCAGTTGCTTTTCCAGAAGCTGTGGAGCATTGTTAACTACTTCAAAAACTCCATAGTCCACATTAAATCTAATTGCCTCTGAAAAGGTCTGCAAAATAAATTTGTGGAAATACGTCTTACAATTTTAAAAACCAGAAACTCACTGTCTCCAAGAAGACTTGATACTTAATGTATGCATATATACTTACACAAAGTTTTGTATTCTTAATCATTACCTCTTTCCTTTTAGAAGCTTAGAAATCTCTTGACTACAGGTAAGGGAACCCACTGAATCCTTCTTTTCCAAATGTACTTAAGCCATGAGATAAGTGTCAGGATATATTATGGCAGAAATTCCTTTTGCATAAACCTCTTATCTCTGTGCTTCTTTGGTACTGGAAAGAAATACACACCTGGTCTCTATGAAGCAATGTTATTCTCTTAGAAGGGGGTGGATTACTAGGGAAGAATGAGTAAAGTAAGAAGAAATAACACTCCTGTTGTCTCTTTCATCCCCAGGAGCCATGAAAGCTAAGTCTCCCTTGCCCAAAAGGAGAAAATTAAGTACAATGTGTTCTTCATTTAAGACTATTTCAACACCGTTCCATTCACTGTGACCAAAAAAAGGAGAGAGAGTGAAAGACAATATTTCTGAGCTTTTCTCAGTAATTACTAAATGCTGCCAACTTTTATTTCAAGTCAGTCAGTTAATATACAACAGTCAGGAGTCTTGAGTTTGAATACCAGCTTGCCAGTAAGTAGCTCTGTGACTTTGGGTAAATCACTAACATGTTTGGGGCCTCTATCTCCATAGCAAGTATATGGTGGATTGGCTGTGTCTTTTCTCATTTTGCCCTCCAAGTTCAGAATCAGGTCCCTTTTCCAGAATATTAATTTATTTTAGGATTCCTTCAGCAAACTGCATACTCATGTGGATTAATTTATATATATTTAGCCAGGTAGTAGAAGACATTAAGCCCTTCCCCTTGGATCAGTAAGGGTACTAGGGAGAGCATCAATTCTTCCAAGTTTTACTAACAGATTGCTAGATATGCTAGATATACTATAGTTAAAATTTAATAAATGGCAGGATGTTACAAAACTGGAGTTAGAAATATATGTGTATATGTATAAATACCTATTATGTGTTTGTGTGTGTATGTGGGTATATATATATATATATATACACACATATATTTTTTAGTAAAGACTCATCCTACAGTAAGATGGCGTCTTAGGAAGATCCTGAATATGCCTCCTCCAATGGACACACTGAGTCCACAGCTACATATGGAACAATTTCCTCATAAAGAAGCCAAAAGGCTGGCTGAGTGATGACTACACACTGGGCAAACAAGATGCAAACCACATCAAACAGGTAGGAGAAGCTGGGATACAACCTCGTCATAAACCCCACCCCTGGTGCAGTGACCCTGCGAGGCAACTCGAAACCCAGAGCTTCTCCATGAGTAGCAAAGGGTTCGAACCCCACATCAGGCATCCCAACTTTAAAGACCTGCGTGTGAGAGACGAGCCCCTGATTTTGAAAATCAACAGGGCTCACATCCCAAGACATGAACTGAGATGTGAGACAAGGGAAAGGGGTCCTACAGTCAGCACATAAGGTGAAATCATATTTAGTCAAAACTATCCCTTGAAATCCTTGAAAACACTTAGTATCGTGTTATTCTATCTTTCAAGAAGTTTATCACAGTCAATTTTTCCTCTGACATTGAAATGTGTCACTACTTTATTTAGGGACCAGATAAAGTGGTGGGCTTGTGTTTAAAGCTCATGTTATACAAAAATATGTATGTTTACCACGAGAATCACCCTCAGCATGAGAAGATGACTACACTAAGAGGCAAGAGGGAGAAGAGCCACTGAGAGAGTGGCAGATTCTCATCTTCCATCTCACACGCTCTCTAGGATGTTCACAGACTGGTCTATGTGTGTTTGTGGACTGGTAAACAGTCACCCTCACTCTTTAAATCACCCTCACTCACTCTGCAGAGCACGAATAATTCATTTTGAGTAATAACCCGTGTATAAGGCAAGTCCACTTTAACCCACAGTAACTACAATAGAAGTATATACAAACTAGAGTGATGGCACAGAAGGATTTGTTAACTATCTTTAGGAAATTAAGGAAGTTGTATAGAGAAAGCTGAGTCTGGAAGAATAAACAGGCAGTCTCAACAGCCAGATGAGGGAGAGAAGGGAATTCAGCAAAAGAAATAGCAAGTGTATCGAGATACATGCACCAACAATAGACAAGGAGCACCAGACAACAGGGCGCTTTTGAGGACCTGGAAGCAGTTTGACGGTGCTGAAGCTTAATATTCGAGGGGAGAATAACGAGATGGAAGCCTGGAGAGAAAGGCAGAGGACAAGTTCACCAAGGACTTGCTATTTATGCCATAACTCTCAACTTACTCTCTCAAATCAGTGACTCTCAGAGGGTGTCCCTGGACCAGCTGCATCAGCATCACCTAGGAACCTGTTAGAAATGCAGATTCTTGGGCCTCACCCCATAATCAGAAACTGTGAGGGTGGGTCCCAGTAGTCTGTGTTTAACAAGCCCTCAGGTGATTCTGATGCATGCTCAAGTTTGAGAATCATTGCTTTAGAATGATGGGGAGCCACTGCAGAGTTTTTAGCTGGGGGGAGACAGAATCCAGGTTAAGCAAACTTCAAAGCCCACATTCTGTTTCCTACTTCATGCTGACTTTCATGCGTGTTCACATACATGGAGGGGCTGGCCATCTATGGTCTATACCATCTATGGTCTATAGGAGAAAGAACCCTGGGCTTTATTCTCCCAAGTCCTGTTGTCTGCTTAAGAAGAATCTCTCTCACACGTCATGTCCTCTTGTTTTTACCGTTTCTAAGCTCATCTACAAAATTCCTCAAATTAGTTTAGTACGTGACAATAAAAGACACGTAAAGTGGGGGAGACAGAAATGAACGATGGAGGAAGACTTTCCCGCAGAAAGCTGAGTAGGCTGATTTAGAGAACACTCAGCTTTTAATCATATGATAGGAAAAATCTTCAGTTTGAGCCTCAAACCCAATCCTCTGCAAGCTGTTACAGACTGCTCTTTCCCTTACTTAATTTTCTTATTTCAAGGGTATCATTTTCCAAATGTTCTAAAACGAATTGACCTGAAGGTGGTGAAAGCTAACTTTGTAGTACCAGTCATCCATGTGCGAAAAATATTTTCACAGAAAAAGCAAGTGCATGAAAATATTTTTACCACAATAAATTGCTGGTTCCACATTTCTTTGAAAAGAGGAGGAAAAAAAAACCTGTGAATAATTAGTGATGTGCTTTAACTGCCAGCCCAGCACCACTGAAACTTACCGGGTGCCAAATTATTTAGCTGAACAGTATTTAAATTAAAAACTAATGACTAGGTTAATTTAATACACGTTCATCTCTGCTCCAACTCTGTCTCTACTAATTGAGTTCCAAAGCTATATTTTAAACATGCATCTTAGTCAGTGAATGAGAAACATCTGACAACTTGAATATAACAAGTCAGTTACCAATAACAACTTCTTTTAATCTAAGCTTTATTGTCATTTTAGATGCTTAACCATAAACTATTTACTGGACATATTCACCAGTGGGATGGAAGGAATAATGTGCCACATAAAATGCAGAGAAAATATCATTAGTTAATAAAATGAGTTACATTAGGTAATTTGAGTGCTTTATGTTTGAGCTACAAGGCTTATCAAAACACCCATAGGAACAAATGCTGAACTAAGCAGTACTACCTAGGGCTCCAACAACACCTTTAAAAATCAGTCTCTGAGTATTTAAATCTTGGCAGGGGAAGACCCAAGTCCTTCATCCCCACTTCATCCCACCCATTCCCCAAATCCATACTCTCTCTCCTTCTCTCTCGCTCTCCCCTTACCCAACAATCTAACATATAACTCCTTCATAAAGCTGCAAGAAATTATAATAGTTTACAGATCTTAAAAAAGTGTGGAGAATCATTCCAAAAAGAGAAGTTATGGTAAAATTCCAAAGGCACATAGCTAAGCATGGTCTGGCAAACACATGACATACCTATCCTTGCAAGGAGGGCAGAGAATAGGCCACCCCTTCAGCTTCTGCAAACCATAAATGTCACAAACATTCTAAACCACCCACAGAGGACCAACCTAAATCTGTATGTGGGCTCATCTACTCAATCCCACAACAGTCACTGAGCATAATACACACAAAGCGAAACCAAAAGGGAAAAAAAGTGTTTTCACACTATAGCACAGAAGAAAATTTAATAAGCAAACACTTGTCCATAAAGAGTCGACAGTAAAAAAAAAAAAAAAACCTCCCAGACACCAAATGAAAACAATATCTAAAAGTGAACCTGGCACCAGAACAAACGGAATGAAGTTATGAAAGCTAGGATTTGGAAAGTGCCATAATCATTTATAATAGCAGCAACTGTCCTGGATTCCCCTCATCAAAAACTAACACGGAGGCAGGCTACCAGCCATCAATTTCTGGATCTCACAATGTGTCCCAAGGGTGTAATGGTGTAATGGAAAGAAATGATGTAGGAGACAGAAAGCCTGATTCCTAGGCCCATTTGTGCCACAATCCAGTTATGGGACCTTGGGCATTGCACTACATATGTGAAGGAAATCTCAGAAATCTAGACGACTTAAGAGCTCTTTTAGAGAGAGAATGTTATAACATGTATCTACACTCTTGGGCTTAGGTTGTTGGGCCTTTTTTCTGGAGGGTGCAGGTGGTAGAGAAGCGGAGGCAGATTAGAAGGTTTACTTATTTATTTCAAGGATCTTACGTGGAAGACGTAAAAATAAAAAGAAAATCGTCCTCAAGAAGTTTAGGGAGACACAGAAGAAAGGGACCTATCCTGGCCCCAGGAAATTTACGGTGTAACTCCTGAGATTAAGAAATACACGGTTAGAGGAGAAGAAATTAATCAAATTTTCTTTGGCTGAAAAAGTCTAATCTCCCACCCAGTACCTATATCCCCTATAAAATATTGCCCCAAATGATTACCTATACCTGAATATCTTCAATCACAGGGAGTTTAGTTCTGCACAAGCCAGCCATTCTATTGTTAGAAAACAATCTTTAAACATTTTTCTTCTAGTGAGTGAAAATCAATTTCCTCATAAATGCTGGCCCTGGTTCTGCCCTCTAGCTTCACAGAATATGTTAACCCTTCTTCCTCAATCAGATCTTCAAATACTTGGAAAGAGCTCTTCATTACAACACTTCTACCCATTCCCAAGCCAGGTTCAACACCGACTCGTCTTTCAACCCTCACTCATCTGACATGGTTTCCAGAGCATCCATTAACTGAGTCTTCCTGAGTCTGGTTTGGCAGAGCAACTCTTAACATACAGCACCAAGAATGCAACACAATATTCCACATGCGGTCTGACAATTCAATCCGATTCAAAAAACCATTTACTGAGCGCCTGCTATGCTTCAGACTAATATTTTTCTTGATCTTAACTACATTTCTATTAATGCACCCTAAAAACACATTAGCTTTGTTTGTTTTAGCCCATTTCAGACTACCATGACAAAAATGAGACCAGATTCTGTTATCCAAACTATTAGTTTATCCCTCTGCTGCCATGTCTATAGTCACTACAGTGCAGTAAGACAAGTTCTTGAGCCATGTGGACCTGAGTGGACCCTGTCACTTACTAGCTGAGTGACCTTAAGCTGGAAAAACACTGGTTCACTTGCAATGTTTCATCCAAGTCTCCGATAAAAAATAATTTTTAAACATCAAAGCCAATGACAGATTTGCATGGGACAGACTATTCTCTAGAATGACAATGATCCATCAATCCAATTAAAGAGTGACCACTCCTCATGTTTCAGGAATGGATGACAAGATGGGCTAGTTAGTGAAGGGAAAGGAAAGAGAAGCACTAATTCTGTGCCAGGCACTTAATGCACGTTACCTCGTTTCATAACAATCTTGTAAGATAGTTGTATTGTTTTGGTAGAGAAAGGAATCGAAGAATTAGGTAATTAAGGAACGTGTCTAAGATCACATGAGTAATGAGTGGAGGGGCTGAGCGCAAACAGTTCTGCCTGCCCCCCCTTCCTAGCCACTGCACTGGGAGATGAGCACAGGAAGAGCACGTGTGGTTAAGGTGAGGGAGGGTGATTGCGGGAAGCAGGAAAGAGCGCACAGGGTGACATAAGAAGTACGAAGCTAGAGGCAAAGCTAGAAAGGCTCTACTGAGGCCATGTTGCAAAGAGTCCATATTAAGGAATTTGGATTTCAATCTGTCGTCTGTTAAGAGTCAACCCCGGGCTTCCCTGGTGGCGCAGTGGTTGAGAATCCGTTTGCCAATGCAGGGGACACGGGTTCGTGCCCCGATCCGGGAGGATCCCACATGCCACGGAGAGGCTAGGCCCATGAGCCACAACTACTGAGCCTGCGCGTCTGGAGCCTGTGCCCCGCAACAAGAGAGGCCGCGATAGTGAGAGGCCTGCGCACCGCGATGAAGAGTGGCCCCCGCTCGCCGCAACTGGAGAAAACCCTCGCACAGAAACGAAGACCCAACACAGCCAAAAATAAATAAATAAATTTATTAAAAAAAAAAAAAAAAAGAGTCAACCCCTTCTAGCTGTGATTAGTGAAGTCTTTCAAATATTTGAGAACGAATTTCACAGATCATGATAGGGCTTTGCAGACAAATACAGCATAATAAGTGGAGCATGTGCTTCGTGTATTGTTTTAGACACGGTTGGGAGGGAAGGCTTCCTGAACAGAAGTGATATAAATCAGAGAGAAAGTGATACAGATATCTCAGGGAAGAGCCCTCCAGGCTGAAAGGCCCTTTGGCATATTCATGTTTGAGAAACATAAAGAAGGCCAAGTTTTCCAGTTAGGCTGGAAAAGAATTAACAAGGGGAAGAGGCTTAGGAAATAAAGACCAAGAGATGGCAAGAGCCAGGTCATAGAGAATTTTCGATTTTATTCTTAGTGTAATGAGAAGCCACTAGACAAAGTTCTGAGTAGGAAGTAACATGGTTCAATTTATTATCATTATTATTATTTACTGAAATCCTAATACATTAAATTTATTGTTCCCTAAAGTGCCAGTTCATAACTATCCAAAAAAAAGAGAGAGAGATTAGTTTGGCTCACTAATTCTCAGTAAACCCATGCTGGCTTCTAATTCTTAGCTAAGTGCTCATAAACCAAACATTACTAATCTGTTCTAGAATCTTGCTAGGAACTTGGTTTGAGAATCCATTATTCCTTCTCCTCCCTGCCCCCAAATTCTTTTTGAAAACCTGTGACATTTCCCCTCCTCCCATTTTATGGCATGAAGCATGGGTAGTTAGTAAGTAGATTGTGTGGTACCAAATGTAAATGCAAAGGAACGAGAGGAAGAGAAACAGAGACAGAAAGAGAGAGAGAGAGAGACATAGAGACAGAGAATGTAAACGCAGAAGAATTTGGAGAGACAGAAAAGAGAGAGAAGTGGCCCAGGTGGGCTGCATGGGACATATGAAGGGGCGAAACTGCTGGGGAGGGATGAAAAACATTATTGCAGAGACAGAGTTCAACAGAAACCACACTCAGTCAATTCAACTAAAGCCTTGAAGCAAATGTACAAAAAAAGGTCACGTCTATTCTAACTGGATGGCAGGACTTCAGCCGAGTTTTTCTTACGTTTGAAGTTAATTTTCTATACTATTGTTACATTTCTTCTAGAATTAAAAAATATTTTTAAAAAGAAAGTTAGGCAGGGGGATTTATTTTCTAAAGCAAGTAAAAGTCAAGATAATCATAAATCTTGAGACAATGAAATGTAAATCTTGAGAAACTGAAATTAGACCCAATATAAAGATTCTTCTTTTTAAAACTTCACAAAAATGTACTTTTTTTGGAGGAAGAATGGAGAATGCAGAGCCTAGAGGAAAGACTACATAATCCAGAAGAGCAAAATTCCGACAACTTTGTGACTCTGCTGGGTTTTTTATAATATACAATTAGACAAAGAAAGTTCAAGAGTCAGACCACAGAAGAATCTCCAGGGGTGTCCTGTAATGTGGCTCAAGCCTGATGCTGGAAGGCGAGAGCGTGGCTTGGTGTCTCAACCTGACCCCCATAATGGTTCCAAACACCTAGCATGCCAGGTGGAGGAGAAATCGCAAATTCTTTTTGGAAAAAAGGAAACAAAACAAACTTGCATGCATAGATACATACATATACACAAAAGCTAATCTAGGCAAAAAAATACATCTAATACGTTCCCTTCAAAAATCATTTTCAGTGGTTGGGATTTAAGAGATTACTCATTTTAGGGTCCAGTCGCTTTAAAATTATTTGTGACTTTTTGTATTTCAAATTTTGCCTAGTAAGTATTTGAATGAAAAAAGTTTCCATAACAATAATAAAAACCATTTCTTATCTAACTTTCTTTCATCTGACATTCCTGATGAACTTTATTTCTATACAACAGTATAAGTGTTTTTAATGCATCCCCATTTCACTTTTCCTAAATCCCTCAATACTTACTCTACCAGTCACTGTTGTCTAAGACCAAAAATCTCTTATTTGGCATCTACCTATGCTACAGCAACAACAGTGTCTCGAGTCTTATTTACTATCGACATAAAACACTAGTTTCCTTAAACACAAATTCCACTTTAATATCTGTCCAAGAGGATGACAATAATTGCCTAGAGGCAAGAAATTTAGTTTCTTAAATTTTTTTATATTCTCTCCTCATCACCTCAGTTTAAAGTGTAAAATGATACCCAAATACAACTGTATCCAATTCTGTATAGAATGCTTTTGATTGTTCGAAAAATCCCAGGTTTCTTTTTTTCTTTTATTTATTTACTTTTATTGTAGTATAACTGACCCAGCTTCTTCAATAAGAATAATTCCTAAATATGATTCAAACCCAAATGATTAACTCCATAAAAAGGCAAAATTTTATCTAAATGCTTTAATTAGTATTTAAAAAAATATTATCCCTGATAAATTTGTCTCACAAGATAATCCAGTGTTTACAATATTTTGCTTTGATAATATATTCCACAGAACATAATAATACACTCACTGGAAGGCTTAGGAATTCATTAAAGTAGTCCACAAGGAAATCATCTGTTGCCAAAGAATCTTCCTGCAAAAATACAGAAACAATATTATGCTTACACTAAAATGTCTTAAAACATGCCAATATTATTCTCTAATTCTGATACCAACAGATTATAATGTAGATCTTCAAATTATTTTCAGTCAGTCAAGAGTGAACCCTCACTATAAATAGAACACAGTGTTACAATCTCTGGAAGGAAGAAATAAGAAAATAGAATGGAGCATCCTCTTAAAAGGCCTTGCCACTGTACTTAGCTGGAAAACAGAGCACATGAGAAATATAGCACGATGCTCAAAGAAACGTCAACAAGTACAAAATACTACACACAGTAAATTTCCCATGGACTTATTAAATATACTTATTTCATAAGAATAAAGGCAGAGTCAATAAAGACAGAACCAGTGTTTGGGGTTAAGATGAAATTCAGAATTTCAGAATTTCATGAATTGTCTAAAAGAAGTGATAAACTAAGTGAAGAAAATATTCCACTGCCTCCCCCTTAGAATGAGACAGTTTTAGTAATCTGGGTCCTGCGTAACTTTTGCATGAAGAAACTTTGACAATGCATGTGTTCTAAGAATAAGGATTGTATACATTTTTTTTCCATAACTATCTCATCCACCAACATAGTCACTTTTAAAGTTGGCAAATTGGAAAGCCACTGCCAATAACAAAGTCTCTCTTCCAAATAAAATACCTTATTTTATTAGTAATTGTTTCCATTGTGTCAAAAGCACATCATCACATACCCTGTTGTATAGTACGTGTGTTTATTTTGTTATTCATAATTATATTTCAGTTTCACAAATCTAACATGAAAGTTGACAATACGACACAATGCTATTATTTCCATATGGCTGATTATTTTCTTCTTATACGGGCCAACTTTTAAAAATTTGTTGAAGTATAGTGTGAAAGTATAAGGAAGATATTATAGTATATTAACACCTACTTTGGAAAACAGATTTTCAGGGTAATTTCTTTAAGTAATTGCAGTATCAGAATAGAGTTATGAACAATCACTTATAGGATTTATATCAAAGAACTTAGTAAAAATATGAACTGGTTAGAACAACTAAGGATTTAGTTTACTAAAAATCTCAGCTGATTAAAACAACAACAATATCAAACTCAGGATCTCACAAACATACTACCCTCATAGTGGTACTTTAGTAATACATGCTCAAAAAAATTCTGATTGGCACAGGTCAAATACAGCAGAACAAGGCAGATAACATTTGGTGTTAATCATCTTTCGAATTTCACCTTTCAGAGTTACTTTAATTTTCATTTAGCAAACTAATAAATAATTCAATAAATATTTTTAGGATTTCCTGGGTAAATTTCCTAGGTAAAGGCATTGTACTACAATAAGGGTGGCCAAATTTTACACTACTGGGCTCATGATCAAAAATCCACAGATGGGAAAGTTGAGTATTTTAAATTAGTAACTGTAATGGAGTACAGTCCCTGTTAGTTTTTCTAAAAGAGCCATTTCGTTTTTAATTTTTAGCAATAAAACAAAATGAGTATTTCATAAATCCTCATAGACCTAAATGTCACCTAGAATTTGGTCAGTCACATTGCCAGAAATTTCTACAGAATCCTCAGATTCATATATTCATTTCCAGATGCCTCACACTTCTAAGACTCTAATCAATGCTTTCCAAGCCACCTGTGATGAAGTACCTGTTTTGTTTTCTTTTCTCCCTAATCGACTTCAGACAGATAACTTTTGTAAAATACAATAAGAATGAATTATTAGAAAGTGAAATAAAAATATACATAATACAAGCCCAACATTTGTATTATTAAATTCCATACTCTGTCAAATTACTGTAAGGTTTCTAAACATTTACTCTCAATTTCTGAACTCATCTCCGGATAGATGGACAGGAGTTCTCAGGCAGTACCAGCCCACACACCTGACTCCAGCAGCACTGCCCTGACCCTTGGTAAGCAATGTGCTCTCAGCTCCCTCAGGTCCCCCTGAGGCACCACACGAGAGGGCATTCCCTGGGTGTTCAGTCACATCCTCAGTTTGCACTTACAACCATGGACGTTATTATTCAAATACATCAAAATCTGTATTTCTTTTCTGAAACTGTATCTTAATTTCTACCAATATTAAACGTAAGTGTTTCTGCTGATATCAGGGCAGTTAGTTCCCCAATGGAAATAAGTGTAGCCTTCAAGTGCCATCTGCTCAATCCTCTTGTCACACGTTAATGGGAAGTCCTGCACCTCTCTAAATAATTGAGCATATTTTCCCACTGCAGTTTCTAGTTCACTGTGTTCTGATATCTTGTCACATCAGTAACAAAGTCCTGTGAACCTATGAGGATCTGATAAACCCTTTATTCTCCAAACGCTTTAGTTTAAAAAAAAATTTTTTTAAGGCCTTGATCTGGAGAAGCAGCTCAGTTACTCGCAATAAATTTCCACAATCCAGTCACAATGAACTAAGTCTCCATATTCAGGTTTAATAGCTTCCAAATAACCAATAAACTGGTGATGGTTAGTGGTACAATCAAGAAGAAAATTGAGTTACAATCAATTCCTCCATTACATCATTCCATGAACCTGGCTGCAAAATTTGCAACACAGATTCTCTGCAGAATGATGCAATGGAAGGCAGGAACATTTTTTCAGAATTGAATGCACTCTTGAAACCTGTTTTTTCATGTATTACAGGTGTGCCATCTGTGAAAGTGAAGTCAGCTTTTCCATTTTTAGTCCAAACTTCTCAAATTTCTTCCTGACAGAGGGTTAAACAAAATAGTTTATATGTGCTTGCTAATTCTAATAGGTAAAAAATTTTATTGCTTCAAAAATCATTTTGCTGGACTCTCAAATGAGATAAACTACAACTTCTTCACAACTCTAAAAGATGCAAGATATACAGAGACCTTCTAAACAAGGAAGAGGAAATGAGATAAATACAGACAAAAACCATAGTCCAAGAAAGAATACAATACATGCCATAAGAAAATTACAACATAAAACGTTTCCTCCCAAAGGAGGGAAAGATATTATTTGGTAGGGGGAATCAGAAAAGAATCAAGTGGGGAAAATGGCATTTGAATTATATTTCAAATAACTTCAAATTCTATATTTAGAAGTATACACGAGAGGCAATAATGCAGAGTAAAGAGAGAAATGCATGAGGAAAGAGAGGTTGGAAAGCAAAACATAGTAAAGGTAATCAGTTAGCTAATGGCACAACTAGAAAAATAATCCAAGTTTCCAACTTCCTTTTAAGCCATTCACACATTAGCCAAAGCCATTCATCTAATTTCCAATGCAGAATCCTAAACTGACACACTTTAGACTGGGAATGCTATCATCGATCAGGAGATAGGTATAATTTTGGAAATAAGGTCTAAGCCTATCAGGATGGACCTATTTTTACTTCTTCTTCCTAAAGTACATATAAATTCTTTCTTTTCTCCTTTCTAAACAGGCCAGTCACTAGACCAGAGCCTCCCACCCGGTATGGCCATGACACGTGGTGGTGTGCAGACAATGGAATTCAACGGGTCAAGTGAAAGTGGACCTCTTCAGACCTCAAGGCTACCAGGCACAGTCAGGGATGGCTGGTGCTCCCAGGATGGTGACCTCTGGTTGTGAGCAAACTTGTTTGGGACTCCTCAGATCCAACTCCTTTCCCTGGAGTCAGCGATTTATCAGCCACATCCCACACACAGACACTGAGCATAGCCAAAGAGCTGCTCAAGCCCCTGGACATGGATTTATTAGCTAGCTGCAGAGCATACCACTGTGCTACGAAGCTGCTGGAGGAGTTTCTGTTTGAGATGTCCAAGAAGACAGTTCACAGCCAAAAGGTGCTAACAGCTTGAAGGAAAGGGGGAGGGGAGACCCTGGAAGGATGATGGCCCCAAATCTGGCCTTCACATACAACAGATATTTCTGTCTGCTGGCAACTGATGGATCCTTGTAGTAGTATACCAGCTAGATACAAGGCAATCACTTGAAAAATATATGCATATACTGCAGTATAGAGTTTCATCATTATTTTGAAATAACTGAAACATTTTATTGACTTCTATTTCCTAAGAATTTTTAACATTATATTTGTCATGAAAAGAGGGAGTACTGTTAAATTTAAAATTTAATTTCAACTCCTGCAGTTTTGAATGGTTGTAAAAAAGTCTAAAAAATGTTAATACCTATTAGGAGATACAGTTTCTCACCAAGAGAGACTATACAAGAATATTAAAAGATCAACACTGAAAGTCTTGATTAGAAATTACATACAGTCATCTCAAGCATAAAACCTAATATTAAAAAGTTATGCACCTCAGGGGACTGCCCTGGTGGTCCAGTGGTTAAGAATCTGCCTTCCAATGCAGGGGACGTGGGTTCGAGCCCTGGTCAGGGAATTAAGATCCCACATGCTGAGGGGCAACTAAGCCCGTGTGCCACAACTAGAGAGCCCCACGTGCCACAACGACAGAGCCCAAGCAGTCTGGAGCCCACGTGCCACAACTAGAGAGAAGCCCATGCACCACAACTAGAGAGAAGCCCATGCACCACAACTAGAGAGAGGCCTGTGCGCTGCAACGAAGACCCCGTGCACCACAATGAAGAGCCTGTGTGCCACAACGAAGAGCCCATGTGCCAAAACGAAATGATCCCACGTGCCGCAACTAAGACCTGATGTAGCCAAAAATAAATAAATACATTTTTTAAAAAAAAGTTATGTGCATCAAAAAAGGAAATTAAGAAAATAATTCATTTCAGTAGCAGAGAAAAGAATAACAACCAAGGAGGCAAAGACTTGTACACTGAACTAAAAAATTGCTCAAAGAAATTAGAGAAGATATAAATAAATGGAAAGACATGCCATGTTCATGCACTGAAAGACCATATTGCTAAGTTGACAATACTACCCAAAGCAATCTACAGATTTAATGCACTGTCCATCAAAATCCCAATGCCTTTTTTTTTTTTTTTTTTTTTAAATGAAAAACCCATCCTAAAATTCACAATGAATTTCAAGGGACTGCAAACATCCAAAATAATATTGAAAAAGAACAAAAACTGAAGGATTCATATATCCTGATTTCAATACTTACTACAAAACTACAGTTATCAAAATAAAGTGGTACTGGCATAAAGACAGACATACAGACCACTGGAATAGAAAAGAGTCCAGAAATAAATCCTCTCATATACGGTCAAATAATTTTCAACAAGGGTGCCATGACAATTCAGTGGAGAAAGGACATTCTTTTCAACAAATGGTGCTAGGAAAACTGGATAGCCACATGCCAAAGAATGAAGTTGGACCTTTCCCTTATACCATATACAAAAATTAACTCAAAATGGATCAAAAACCTAAACATAAGGGCTAAAACTATCAAATACTTAGAAGAAAACATAAGGATAAACCTTCATGACCTTGGATTTGGCAATGGATTCTTAAATATGACATCTAAAGCATGAGCAAAAACTAAATAAATAAATGGGACTTCATGAAAATTTAAAACTTTTGAATCAAAGGACTCTACTAGGAAAGTAAAAAGACAAACTACAGAATGTGAGAAAATATTTGCAAATCATATAGCTGATAAGGGTTTAATATCCAGAATATATAAAGAACTAAACTAGAAAAAGATAAAAAACCCCAAATTTTTTAACGGGAAAAGGACTTGAATAGACATTTCTCCAAAGAAGATATACAAATGGTCAATAAGCACATGAAAAGATACTCAACAACAATAGCAACAAGAGAATGCAAATCAAAACCACAACAAGATATCACTTCACATCTACTAGGATGGTGACGATTTTTTTTAAAAATGAAAATAACAAGTGCTGGTGAGAATGTGGAGAAATTGGAACTCTTGTGCATTGCTGACAGGAATGTGAAATGGTACAGCCATCATTCCTCAAAAAGTTAAACATATAATTACCATTTAATCCAGCAATCTACTTCTGGGTATAAGAACTGAAAGCAGGGTCTCATACAGATATCTGTACACCTGTGTTCCTAGCACCATTATTCACAACAGTCAAAAGGTGGAAATAACCCAAATGCCCACTGATGTGTGAAAGGATAAACAAAATACGGTATGTATATATAATGGAATATTACTCAGCCTTAAAAAGGAATGAAATTCTGATACATGCAATGACATGGATGATCCTTGAAAATGTCAGGCTAAATGACGTAAGCCATACACAGAAGGACAAATATTATATTATTCCACTTATATGAGTTACCTAGACTAGGTAAATCCATAAAGACAGAAAGTAGAATAATGGTAACTGGAGGCTAGAGGAGGGGTAATGGGAAGTTATTGTTTAAAGGGTACAGAGTTTCAGTTAGGGATGATGAAAAAGTTCTAGAGATGGATAGCGGTGATGGTTGCACAATGTGAATGTGCTTAATGCCATTGAAATCATACACTTAAAAATGGTTAAAATGTTAAGTTTAATCTTATGTATATTTTACCACAATAAAAAATTATGTACACGCCAGAATCATGCAACAACATGGAGAATCTCAAAAACATTATGCTGAGCAAGAGTAATTTTACGCAAAAGAAAACTAACTGTATGATTCCATTTATATGAATTTGAATCTATAATCCAATGGTGAAAAAATAGGACAGTGGTCTTTAGGGAATGGAGGAAGAATCAACTGGAAGGAGGCGTGAAAGGACTTTCTAAGATTATGGAAATGTTCTATATTTGATGGAGGTTTGGATTACACCGGTGTATACATTTGTCAAAATTTGTCAAATGGGACTCAAAAGTTTTCCATTTCACTGTGCATAAATTTTACCTCAACATAAGGACCATAAACTAATATTGAACACTAGTTTATGATATAAAATGCTGAAATGTTTAGGGTGATCTGTATCATATCAATGTCTGCAGCTTATACTCTGAAATGCATAAAAAAAATAAAATGGATTGATGGACAAATGGTGGGATGGACAGAAGGACAGAAACATGAAAAAGCAAATGTAGCAAAATGCTAATAACTGTGAAACCTTGGTGATGGGTATATAGGTATTCACCATACAGTTCTTTTAACTCTCTTATATGTTTAAATTTTTTCATTAAAAAAATGTTGGGATGGGGGTACTTATGTACACGGAAACAGTATCATGTTTCTCTGCACCTATGGACAGCCTTCTTAGCCTCCTGTGTACTAAATGACAGATCCCAAATCATTATCATCACATCTAGAATCAGTCCCTGGTTATCTGACAATCTTCTGACCACTACCCTGCGATCCCATGCACTAATGGTCAGACCCCTGGGACCTCTGCTTCACCCTTCTGCCCATAACATGCCAAACCTCATCTTCCTACCTCTCCGTATCACCATTACAGTATAGATCAATCTTCCTAACAACACCACAATCAATACAAGAGTTCCACCTGTCTCCCAATCCCCCATCCTTTTCTAACACACAACAAATGGCTTATGATGAATGCAATTTAGTTCCTGCCCAGCTGTCTAGCCTCATCTCATACTACCATGCTGCAGTCATAGCAATTTTTTTAATAGTTCTGCACCTTGGCACATGCTGATTATTCTACTTGGAAAATCTTTTCTCCTCTTATTTACCCATCTATCCTTTTTTCTTCTCCAAAAGAAGAGAAGAAATGTGATGTTTCCCCTATGATATGTTTACCCTATCATAACTTTTAATACTTCAGACTATAATTGTCTGTTTAGATATCTCACTCTCTGGACTGTGAATTTCTGGAGGAAAAAGACTGTTTCTTACTCACTTTGAAAATTCCCAATGCTAAAAGAATCTGAAAAAGAATATATATGTATAACTGAATCACTTTGCTGTACTCCCGAAACTGACATATCATTATAAATAAACTATACTTCAATAAAAAAAAATCCCAATGCTTCAGATAATAGATGCTTACACTTTTGTTGAGTGAATGCTTGAATGATTATACTGAGGACATGAAACCTAAAGAGAAGAGACTGATAACCTAAGAAAGACTCTAATAAAGCAACATCAATAAAATAAAAAGCAGAGATGTTGCCAAAAAAGAAAAACAAAGACAACACAAGGGGAAACAAACTTCACAAAGTGGCTTGTTGAAAGTATATCTTGCATAGATCCAAGGCACTTTGGAAACTTAAGAGCCAAAAGCCCATTTATCAGATCCTCACGGGATCGCAAAATTGTATATTGTATTATGAATATAGTTTATGAAGGAAGGAGAAAATAAGAGTGGCTCAAGCAATGAAGAACAAAAGTATGGATCTCCTTTGATACCAAGGGTTATCATCACATATTACAATCAGCATCTACCCCGCGGTACTTTTCCATTTGGTTTCTGTTCTCACGCTCTCTCCTGGAGGAAATTCTCAAAGGCCTGGAGAAGGTAAAGGAAGCTCTCAATTCCCTTTTTATCCAATCACACTGTCTAATTATACCTACTTGGCTTCAGTCAATTCATTTGGTGAAATACCCTAAGGCTTTCTCCCTGTACAGAAGTTCTTACAATCTGATATCCTAATTTAAAAGAGAGTATCTCACACTCTTTATCACCTTTTCTCCCATGCCACACCTTACCTACGGATAGAAAGCTTCTCTAAATGTGCTTTTGGTTTAAACCTCAAAATTCACACTTAAATATAAACTGTGTGTCCTCATTGTTTCATATTAAAGGCCACCTCGCCAATCAGAAGGTATACAACTTTTGGGAATAGCGACGGACAGTGTGTGTCCCCAGTAGTGCCTAATACAATGAGAAGTGCAAGTTGTTGCTTAATAATATACTTGTTGACTATCATATTGATGGAACTTCTAACGCACTTTCTGCAGTTCCAAAAAGCATTAGAGAATTTGATTCCAACCAGAGAACTGGACTCCACAGAGATGGAAGGATTCCAAACAGCCTACACTTTCCAAAGGACCTCTAGGACCAGTCTCAGTTTCCAAATGACTTGTTGGAAACACTTCTCGCACCTCGCTCTGCACCCTCTTAAAAGAAAGTGAGCAGGGAAGCAGGATGGTACCTCCATCCACCTGCCCCTGCCCTCCACCACTTCCACATAACGCCACCTAGCGTGTCAACCAAGTGTGCTCTCACAGTTCATTCAACCAACTGATGTGCAGTCAGCCATATTTACAATCTGAAAAGACAAATACCAGTTGGTCATTAATGTTCATATAATTAGACAGTCTTGTTCATGAGGACTGGAACATATGGTTTTTTTTGCATATTACATTAGAATAATGAGAATATCCTCATGCTTGGGAAATGCTCTGTGTTTATAATAAATTCATTCACCCTATACAAATAACAGAATATGAATTTAAACAGACTAAAGATTAACTAAAAATAAATACCATTTTTAACAAGTAAAATACAGAAAATACTGCTTGAAACTACAGTCTCAATTTTATGGTATAAATAAAGAGCATCTGCTTTTTTAAAAAAACTTTTCTTTTTTAAATGGCATCTGCTTTTAAAGTTGAAACTGAGTTTTATATATCAGAAATCCTTCAACAAAATAGATCATTATACTACAAAATTTTTACTCTACAAAGACTATTTTTGAAGCATGACATATCTATCTGCATAGTTTCAATTTTTAAGGCACAATAAAAAAATATTATTTTGAATTTAAAGAGTCAAGTACTTAAGTCTTTAATACTAATTTATTTTCTATTTTAAAGTCAAAAACAATTTTAGGGGTCACTCTAAAATTTAAACTTTTCTCAATGTATACCTAACACATAATCAAATCTCAATGTATCATAAAGCGGTCTGAACTCTACTATTCTTGCTATGACAGATTTATACTTCAATTTTTATGGAATATGAAAAAGAGTATGGGATTGAGGGAAGTAATGAAGAGAAGCATTCACTTTATCACTTTTATTATTTGAATTATTTACAGGAATGTATTTATACATTGCTTATATAATTAAAAATATACCCCTAAAGGAACTAATGAGAAAACTGGATATGTAAGTTTTTTGTATATATTTTCCCTGAGAAAACTATCAAAGACCAAAGTTAATAAAGACACTAAAGTAGAAAAAATGCTACTTAAAAATGCTAAAATAGAAAATATAGAATATATATCAAATGAAGCTTTGCAAAAAATTGTAAGTGAAGCAATTACACTAATTTATTAATCATCTAATAACATATTCTGGGAATTGTGCTATTAACTATAGGGAATATTAAGGTGTACTGAGTCACAACACTAACCCTCCAGGAGTTCACAATTTTGTTAAGAAATTGCAAAATTTACAAACAAAAAGTTAAAATATATACAAGGCAATGTGTCCCTGACAACAAATGATTTATTCTAAATGTTATTCTCTCATTTGAAGACGTAGGGTTAAAATATTTTGCAGACATACTTAACAGCACTGTAGTTTTTAGATCACTGGTTGAGAAAATGAAATAAGCAAAAAGTTCCTATGACTATGGAAGCACTTTATATTAGAACAGGACTCTGCTGCCAGTAATGGAAAACCAAGATAACGCTATTTAAATAACACAAAAGTTTATTTCTCTCATGTAATTATAAGCAGTTCAGAACTGGCATACTGGCTTCCCAACATATCA
Organism: Balaenoptera musculus; assembly: GCF_009873245.2. NCBI lineage: Eukaryota > Metazoa > Chordata > Mammalia > Artiodactyla > Balaenopteridae > Balaenoptera > Balaenoptera musculus. The sequence goes on along the minus strand of NC_045801.1, from coordinate 36,697,583 downwards.
GGAACCCAGGCTCCTTTGATCTTGTGACTCCGCCATCCTCAAGATGCCACTTCTATCTCAGAATCCAAGACGGCTGCTTCAGCTCCAGGATCACATCCTCATTTCAGCCAGCAGGAAACAAGACGAAGGGCATGTTCTCTCCCTTTACATTTATCTGAGTATTACAGTCAGAATGACACAGGTTCTAATTGTGGCCTGACCAGTTACTAGCTGTGTGACCCAGGGGTGAGTTATTTAATCTCTGTAAACATCAGCTTTTCAGAAGTATGACACAACACTTCTGCTTACATTCCATTGTAAGCAGAATTTGGTTACATTTAGCTGCAAGGGAGGCTAGAAAATGTTGTAATTATTTTGGAGAGTAATATGTCTGGCATGTATTATGGAAAATGGTAGAATGGATTTTGGGAAACCAGAGATCTCTGTCACACAATTTCTTCTAAAAATATTAATGAGAAAAAAATACTTTTATACTTTTGAAAAACAGAGATAAATATTATGTGCAAGACATATGAATTAATTAACCTATAGATAATGCTTGGTGAGCATATGAATTTGAGGATCTGGTCACAAACTGGTCACAACTGAAAGCTGCACAGGGCTCAAAGGCAATCTGGATGATTTTAGGTTGGAAAGGTTTCACGGAGGAGATGAGCTGAACCTTGAAGCATGTGCAAGACTGTGAAATGGATGTGGAAGGGCAACTGAGACAAAACTCAACAGCAAAGGCAAGGAAGCAAGCAGGGCAGTTTGGCTGGAGCAGAGGGCATGTGGAAGTACTTTATAAACCTAAAATGGTATGAACATTGTCTTTATCACATAGAAAGTATCGGAAGGTAAGGTTTAAAGAAGGCTGAAACGTTGTAGAAAAGATTTTGAATGCTAAAGGGAGGCTTTTGACATTGTGGCTCTGCCAGTTACTAGATGTGTGGCCCCAAGCCAAGTTAGTTAGCCTCTGTGAACACTGACTTCCTCACCTGTGAAATGTGGGTGTTAATAACCACCTAATAGAGTTGTTTTGAGGTTAAATATTAACATGCAGCCAGCATTCAGTAAATAGTAGGATTAATAAAGCTCTGAGTAATTGAGTAACATGGTAATTTTTTAAAGAGTTAACAGCAATCTGATAGCCAAGGTAGGACTGATGGGAGAAGGAAAATTATAAAGGCAGAGCAAAGCCATAGCAAGTAATCCAGCAGAGCTGAAGCACAGGAGTCTGCTCTTTAAGCCTTAGGCAAAGGAAAATTGAAGTTGGCAGAGGGAATATTGGAGGCAGTGATATCAGGGAGGACTACTGCCAAAGTCCATGCTCAGGGATGAGGGCCTGAATAAGACAGCGCTGAGGATGGAGAAAAAGATCTGGCTATGAAAGGAACCTGCTAAATGACCGCAAGTGGGAGGTGAAGAAAAGGGAAGAAAGGTTCTGATGTGGGTGACTGAACGGCCAGTGGCACCATTAACCAAAATAAGAAAAAGAGGAAGCAAGACAGAATGGGGTGGGGTGATTAATTCAGTTTAGACTACTGAAGTGATGCAGGGACATCCAGATGATGTTAAGTGTCCAATAACCCAATAGATACAGAGTTCTAGCATCATAAGAGGTGTGTGGGCTGGAGATGTGTAGATTTGGGAGTCCTGTGAAATAAGAGTAGCTGAAGCCATAGGAGGAGAAGAGGAGTCCTCCCAGAGAATCCTGAAGAAGGTCAACACTTTCATGGGTAAGAAAAAAAGAGAAGCCAGAAAGGGGGACATAAAAATGAGAGATGGGATAACTGGGAGACAGTGGTACAAAGAAACCAAGAGAAAGTGTAGTGGCTAGTAGAATCTTCAAGATGTTATGAGTTCCCATAAGTTGGGAAAAGACCTGGAGAGGTTAGCAGACAGCTCAAAGGGTAATGTCGCTGGGTGCTTGTCAGAGTTTGTGCTGGAGTTGTATGGGAAAGGGTTATCTCCAGAAATGCTTACCTACCTCCTGCTGATGTGAAGAACAGTTCAGGAAGCAGATTAAAGAAATTTGCCACTACACAGAGAGATGCCAAGGCAACAGGAAGATGGTTGGAGTTTCTGACACACTCTTTGTGCCTCTAGTTTGGTCTCCCTCTCTCAGTGGTGGACCAAAGGTCTGGAAGGGTGAAAGTGGAAAGTACTAGCAAATGAAGCTAGCAGAGAGCCTCCATTCTCATAGCCCCTACTAGACTGTGAACTTTTGGAGACTTATCCTCAGCATCTAGCACTGCACTGTGAATGTAGAGGCGCTCACGTTTGTTGAATAAAACGTCAAAAGCAAATAAGATAATTGACCAACAAGAGAAATAAGTGCTGTAGGACATAAGCAAATAATCTAGAGAAGTGGTTAGAACTGCTGGAATCAAACCTTAGTAGGAATGAGGCTCTACGGCCTCCTAGCTAATGTATAACCTTGGGCAAGTTCCTTAAATACACTGTGGGAACCACAGCAGAGCCCACCACCCTAGATATAGCACTCACCTAAATGACAACAATTACAATGTACTTGGCCAAGTACTTATTATTACTCAACTCTCCAGAAGTCTGACCTGAGAACATATTTAGCGCATTTTTAAAGGAATTATAACCGTAAATAGACCACTTATTATCAATCAATGCCACCTACCAATGTTTACTGTAACCAGGAACTGCACAGCCCCATCACAACAAAACCATGGAGATGAAGTCTACCACTCATGGAGTCATTAACAAGTTCAGCAAAATTAAATGAGGCCATTTATGTAAAAGAACTTTAAAAATGAATAGCATCCACCATAAAAGTCAGTTGGCCCCTTCTTAAAAATGTACCTGTTAAAAAATAAGCAATTCTTGTACTCAGCACCCTCGTTATGAAACGGAAGCCTCTATTATACTCATTTGGCAAAAAGAAGAAAAGAAACAGCTTTTTTTTTAATGATCTATGATTTGCTATTTTTAAAAAAAGCCAAGAAAAAAAAAAGTAGCCCTCTAAATTGTACTTACAAATCCTTCTTCTGTAATAGTTGGTGGCTCTGAAACAAGATAAAATATTACATTATCTCACTCAAATCTGATTTCCTTTTAAAGTAAATGAAATAATTTGAGACAGCACTTAGCCCTGCTGCTTTATACGTGGGCAAGCTCAGTAAAACTCTTGGCCCTCTGTTCATTCTCTGCACATGGACTGAATTTTAAGTTAGAATTCAAGGTGGAAGTGGGGAGGAAAGGCCTCTGGAATTCAGCTTGGTCACTAATTGACTGTGACCCCGGAGTTAACCTTGATAGACGGAGGCCTCCATTACTCCCGCTGCAAAACGGAGAACTAAGCAAGATAAAATAGGACGGGGCCAACGAAGCACTGGGAAAGGGGTGAGGGGTTAAATTCCTTACAAAATGCGGTGAGAGAACTCTGGAGCCAGTGCTACGGGACGCGCGGGAACCCAGAGGCGGTGCGCAGTGGGGCCGCCCCGCGGGCGAGAGCAGCGGGCCGCGCGCCCCGGCCCCGACACCTACCCCGGCCGCCCCACCTACCGGCGGTGAGCCGCCTCTCGGGCATGCCGCCGCCGCTGCCCGCGCCCCCGGCACGCGTGCGGGCCGTCAGGCCCCGGGAACGGATGCCGACGCGGAGCGGCGCGCGGCCCCGGACTGCGCCGGCCGCTGTGGCCCCGCCCGGCCCGAGTTGCTATGGAACTGAGACAATGCGGGCGTCGAGCAGCGGGCAGTCACGCGCCTTTCGGGCTGCCCGGGCCGAGGAAGGTACGCCGTCCGCCCCAGCCCGTCCTCCTTCGGGCCAGGGGCCGGCCCCGCCGCCAACGGCTGCGGGACGGCGCGCGCCGAGCAGTGGGCAGTCACGCGCCTTTCGGGCCCCCCACGGACCGAGGAAGGTACGCCGTCCGTCCCAGCCCGTCCCCCTTCGGGTCAGGGGCCGGCCCCGCCGCCAACGGCTGTGGAACGACGCGCGCCCAGACCCCGGCGCTGCCACCGCTAGGGCCCTGGAGACGCATCGCCCTTAGAGCCCGAACTAGCTGGGGTCTCGTTACTGTGGTGACTGCGGCTCAGGCCTGTTCTCCCCCCACAAGCTCCGCCCACACCGTCCACAGTAAGAAAAGACCGGCTCCGAGCAGGTGCGGGGATGGAGGCCTCTCTGGCTCGTCCTGAGAAGACGAGGAAGGAAGGGAAGAGTTTTCTAGGTACCGAAGGAGGGCGAGTACTCGCCACACACAGCTCTTGAGCGCGTTCAGTTATATGAATGCCTGTATAAAAAGTTAAATATTCACGTGCTTTAGGAACCAGACCGTCCTCACACTTTTCCTCCAATCGGTTAGGGCAGCCAAATTCTCAAGATAGCTAAGATTTTAAAATTATCGAAGGAATCATGAAGAGGGGACAATATACTGAGGTTGCCCATAGTGTATGTTCCCGGAAAAGTTATGATAGAGGAGTTTAAGTGAAGAGTGAAATTTGAAAAAAGAAAAACAATACCTCTAATTAGGGAAAAGTGAGCGTTTCTAGCAACGTCGTGGCTAACTCAAAGTTCCAGCCCAGAGCTCTCCCCCTGAACCTGAGAACCCTAAATCCAATTTCTACCCGTGGTAGCTCTTCCTGGATGCTTCCAAATCAAAATGTCCAAAGGGAAATTCACAATTTTTCCCATTTCTTATTTTCAAATTTCATCTTCTTACATAAATCCCATATTCAGTAAGCGATACCTTCTTCCACCAAGTGACTCAAGCCAGAAACATCATATTCACTCAAGCACTAGGTCCTGCCAATTCTACCTTGAAGTATTTCTGGAACCTTCTCTCCTTTCCCACTAACAACCAGAGTCCTAGCACAGGCTGCCATTTGGACTGTTGTAAAAAACTTCCTAACTTGTCCCTCGGTCGTTGCTTCCAGTAGAGTTCCCCTTAAGTCCATTCTCCATGCTGAAAGCAAAATTATCCAAATGCAAATGTGACCTACTTGAAACCCTCAGTGGCTCCACATTTGCCTCCTAGGGCCTGCAGGTGTGTGAGTGCTTAAGCAAACAAGGAGTAAGACAAGGGGTGCTGGTACTGCAAGAAACCCTAACACCTGCTTAGTTATATTTATTTCCTCTTCAGCAGTACATAGGCAAAGACAAAAAAATAAAGCAATAAACCACTACCTTGGCCAAACAGAATCAGCGGGCCAAATGAAGTCAAGGGAGACTAGTGAGGAGAACAGGAAGGGGATGGGTGAGGGAACAAATCAACAATGGCTTTGTCGGCCCTCATACGGACTCTGGCTTTCATTCTGAGTGAAACACCAACTACAGGAGTTTGAACAAAGAAGTACCACGATTTTACTTTTATTTGAAAATGATTGTTCTGGGTGCTGTATAGCGAATGCAGATGGGCCAGGTAGTAGCAGGCAAGAGCGGGTGGCTCAGAGCAGGGGAGTAGCAGGTTTGAGTAACAGGTTTGAGAGGGACTCAAATCCCGCATATATTTAAAGGTAGGGCCAAGATGATTCCCTGACAAAGTGGATGTTGGAATGAAAGTAGTTGAGAATAATTCCAAGGTTTTTGCCATGAGCAGCCAGGAGGATGGAGTTGCAATCATTGGAGATGGAGAAAGCTGTGAGAGGAACACAGGTAGGAGAGAGGTTAAGAAGCCTATTAGCCATGCAAAGCAAAGATTTTGAGTTTGCAGTTGATATAGAAGCCTGGAATTTGGGAGATATAAATTTGAGAGTCGACAAACGGGCTTTTCAGGCATTTGCTTGCACCGTTTTTCTGTCACCAGGGAAGCCCTTCTGGCCTTTCTTTATCAGGCTAAATTTTCTCATTCTTCAATACTCAGCTTGGATGTCATCTCCAGAATACCTTCATGTGAGCTCCTTTCATTGACCTCTCCTCTTGCTCCTATGTAGTTAGTACAAACTCATGTCTTAAAGGGATACCCTCTACTCTCAGTGCCACTCACCAGACAGTAAACTCCTGGGGGTGAAGGAGATTCATGTTCTTTTAACAACCCCCCACCCAGCACCCACGACTGAGTGCCACTGCTCAGTACATATTTGTTGAAACATCTTCTCTCCATTGCAGTCATTCTGCCCTGCTCACAGACAAGATACGTTAATTCCTGTTTTAGGTAGCCATACTGATGAGAAGACAATAATTTGTTTTCACATTAAGTGTGGCTAACACTTACTGCATATGCTGTGGGCCTCTAACAATAACCATAACCATGTGAGATTGATATTATCCTCAACAATTTAAGAAACTGAGACTTGGACTTATAAAATTTGCTCAAAGACAAGCAAAGCCTGAAAGTGTTGAAACCACCAACTCATCCAGGCCTGTCTCATCCAAAGCCTTTTTTCTAACAACCAGGCTAGGCAGCTTTTCTCGCTAAAAATAATCTCATTTAGAGATTTTAAAAAACAGCGTAAGAATCATAAAGGCAGTTACTTGAACCCAAATGCTTAGATAAGAAGCTATTCTAATGTTTTGATGATTTTTTTTGGTAACAGTTTTATTGAGATGGAATTCACATGTCATAAAATTCACCTATTTAAACTGTATGATTCAGTGGGTTTTAGTATATTCAGAGTTGTGCAACCATCACCACAATCAGTTTTAGAACATTTTCATCACCTCAAAGAAACCTCATACTCTTAGCTGTCACCCCTATTATCCCGTCCCCACCCAAACCCTATGCACCCACTAATCTACCTTCTGTCTCTATATATTTGCCTATTCTGGAATCACACCACATGTTGGTCTTTTGTGACTGGTTTCTTTCACTTAGCATAATGTTTTTAAGATTCATCCATGTTGTGGCATGAATCAGTTCTTCATTCCTTTTTGTTGCTGAATAATATTCAATTGTATGGCTATGCCACAATTTGTCCATTCATCAGTTGATAGTCATTTGGATTGTTTCTACTTTTTAGCTATTATGAATAATGCTGCTATGAGCATTTGTGTACAGGTTTTTGTGTGGACATGTTTTCATTTCTCTTGGATATATACCTAGGAGTGGAATTGCTAGGTAATGTGGTAATTCTATGTTTGTTTGGCAGCCCTGTTTAATTTTTAGGGAACTACAAGACTATTTTCCAAATTGGCTGTACCATCTTATATTGCCACCAGCAGTGGATGAGGGTTCTGATTTTACCACAGCTTCTCTCACACTTGTTATCATCTGTCTTTTTGATTCTAGCCATCCTACTGGGTGTGAAGTGGTATCTCTTTGTGGTTTTGATTTGTATTTCCCTGATGACTGTATTTTACTTACTTTTAACACATTTTATTATGTCTCTGCCCCCCAAACTAGCTAGTATTTCCAAAAAGGCCTTTTTTTTTTTTTACTACTAGTCTATACCATTGTTGAAAACCTAGGCAGTTCAAAACCACGTTTGTAATAAGACCTATATCTACATAAATGGAATTAAGTTTTTGTTTATTCTCTTCTGATTCTGGACATATTATTAGAGAATTTGAAGGATGTATTTGGGATAGACTTACTAAAACATAGACTTTGTAGTACACCTGAAGTCAATTGGGGGGAATCTTGGAGAGCATCTCAGACAGTCTCTCTGCAAAATAGCTAAAACTGTGATGAAACTGTGGAACAGGACAGAAGTGATATCATGTAAAGGTGCTGTAGACAAAGAAAAATGATCAGGTCTCCAAATATGAATCCTAAACCAAAAGTCACAAGGGCTGATCTGAATTGCAAGGATTAATTTGCATTAGGGCTACTCTTTGTAGCCTGCTCAGGGTGAGAAGCTACAGGGATTTATCCAACAATTCTCACAGGTACTGCTGGAGAGACTGGAGTGTATGTGTATATATCTCCTTGACAGTCAAGAGCAGATTTTTCAGGCATCCTACCTGTTCAGTGATTTCAACTTATTGGTCGTTCCTTGGGTTTGGTGTGGTAGGGTCAAACTTAAGCCTAGTTCCAAACCTTTCTAAATGTGAACAGGAATAGCATCAACAGGATGAAATTCATATTACCATTGTGATTTTAATTTTTGATAGTAATGGGATATTTAATAGAAAGTCTGACTGTACAAATGGACAATGGCCAGACCATATATGACAAGAGAACTTTAATAACCTCTGTAGCAACCAGCCTGGGAAGCCAAGCCACAACTTCTGCAGCAATAAGCCCTAAATGGTCAGGACTTCATCAATAACTGCCAGTTTCTCTCATTTTTGCCCTCACTTCCAACTCAGGACCAACCAGAGAAAACCAAATATGCTTCCCTAACTAGTAACATAGGATTCTAGATAGCCCACTTCCAGCTTCCCCTGCTAACAAACTCCAATCAGAGCACACCTGAAGTTCTCCCCTTTTTTCACTATACAGCTTTCCCACTCTCTTGCCTGCCTTTGAGCCACTGCCACATGCAAATGATGGTGGCTGACTCCTTTGCTAAAACAAGCTCTGAATAAATAGCCTTTGCTTGTTCTCATTTGGGTTCTTTTCACTTATTTCCACATAGCTAAACTATATCCTTAATTTTTACATGAATCATTTTTATTCATGAATAAATGAATCAAAATGACAGGATAATGCAGTAGAATGTTTTTCCTAGGAGCTGGATGGCAACTCAACATCTGATGATATACAATACCATCCCCCATTCCAATCCCTAAAATAAGTGCAGTTGTGGCAGTTATAACGTTTACATATTGTTTCTTTACATTTTCTTTTTGATAATCACTGATTCTTTCCTTTCTGTGAAATTACATATCAATACTGGATAACACCTACATACACTCCGTATCACATTTAACTAGAAAACAGCATTCTTTTTTTAATTTTTTCACTTAACAGTTCATAATTTTTTCAAGAAGGAACATAATTAGTTTAATACATTCATTAGGCAATTTCTTAACTTATTCAAGATAACTACCCTCTGGACCTGCTGGTTTAGATTTATTCTAATTGTCAATATATTCCATTACATTACTTTGTTTCTTTCACAAACTGATGAAATAATTCAATTTTTTAACGCTTCCCTAAAGTTTTAAAACTCTAATATTGCTCTAGGGTTTTGTAATTTTTACAAATAGAGAATACATTATTTTTTCTTTTTCTCCTCCTTTTTTTTCTCCCCTCCTCTACTTTTTTTAAAAAAATGAATTTGAGCCCTAAGGGATTTTTTGACCTGTGTGGGTCTCTCCTGCAGGCCCAGCACCTAGAACAAAACCTGCCATGATATAGTAAATTCTCAATAAATGTGTGTTAAATTAGTGAATTATATTTAATGAAGAAATAAAGATTTTATTATTGGAAGTTATAAAATAAAACAACAATAAGATACCACTACAAACCTTTTCAAAAGGTCAAAATCCAAACACTGACAACACCAAACGCTGGTGGGGATGTGGACCAACAGGAACTAACCACAACATTGCTGGTGAGATGGCAGAATGTTACAGCCACTTTGGAAGACAGTTTGGTGGTTTCTTATAAAAGGAAACATACTCTTACCATATAATCCAACAGTTGTGCTCCTTGGTATTTACCCAAAGGAGTTGAAAACTTATGTCCACACAAGAACCTTCACATGGATGTTTATAGCAGCTTTATTCATAATTGGCAAAACTTGGAAGCAACTAAGATGCCCTTCGGTAGATAGATAAACTCTGGTACATGCAGACAATGGAATATTACTCAGTGCTAAAAAGAAATGAGCTATCAAGCCACAAAAAAACATGGAAGTACCTTAAATGCATATTACTAAGTAAAAAGCCAATCTGAAAAAGGTTACATACTGTATGATTCCAACTACATGACATTCTGGAAAAGGGAAAACTATGGAGACAGTAAAAAGATCAGTGGTTGCCAGAGGTTAGTGGAGAGAGAGGTGAATGGGCAGAGCACGGAGGATTTTTAGGGCAGTGGCACTACTCTGTATGATATTATAATGGTGGATACAAGTCATTATACATTTGTCCAAACTCATAGAATGTATACCACCAAGAGTGAACCCTACCTAAGGTAAACTATGGACTTTGGGTGATTATAATGGTATATGTAGATTCATCAGTTACGGCAAATGTACCGCTCTGGTGGGGATGTTGATAATGGGGTGGCTATGCAAGTGTGGGGACAGGGAGTCTATGGGAAATCTCTGTAACTTCCTCTTAATTTTGCTGTGAACCTAAAACTGCTCTAAAAAAGTCTTTTTTAAAAAGTTATAAAGAACATTAGTAGATTGGTCAAAATAAAAGATCTCTTAATTTTAAAAAATTGAAGTATAGTTAATTTACAGTATTGTATTAGTTTCAGGTGTACAGCAAAGTGATTCAGTTATACATTTATGTGTATATATATACTTTTTATTCTTTTCCATTATAGTTTATTACAAGACACTGAATATAGCTCCCTGTGCTATACAGTAAATCCTTGTTGTTTATCTATCTTATATATGGTAGTGTGCATCCCATACTCCCAATTTATCCCTCCCCCCCTTCCCCTTTGGTAACCAAAAGTTTGTTTTCTATGTCTGTGAGTCTGTTTCTGTTTTGTAAATAAGTTCATTTGTACTATTTTTTAGATTCCACATATCATATAATACTTGTCTTTGTCTGACTTGCTTCACTTAGTATGATCATCTCTAGGTCCATCCATGTTGCTGCAAATGGCATTATTTCATTCTTTTTTATGGCTGAGTAATATTCCATTGCGTGTGTGTGTGTGTGTGTGTGTGTGTGTGTGTGTGTGTGTGTGTGTATACCACATATTCTTTATACATTCATCTGTTGATGGATACTAGGTTGCTTCCATGTTTTGGCTATTGTAAATAGTGCCACTATGAACATTGGGGTGCATTATCTTTTCAAACTAGAGCTTTCATCTTTTCTGGATATATGCCCAGGAGTGGGATTGCTGGAAGATCTTAATTTTTGATCTGCCAGTCAGGCATCAGTGATCAGGAAAAATAAAATGTCCATTAGCTTGAATTTCCTATCTCCTTACCTGAAGCCAAGCCAACAGCAAGTGATTCTCTAATAATCAGGGAGCAGGAGAACCAAAGTTTTGCTGCCATAGGAGAGGGATACTACTCAGGTTAGTATGAGCAGGCAGAAAGCCAAGTCTAAATATCTGGAGTCAAAGAGCCATCATTTTAACCTCAGCCCTAAATTCACTAGTGGGGATGAACACAATTTTAAACTCTTCTAAGCCTTATCTGAAAGGGGGGAAAAAAGCAAATAATGGTACCACTCTCATAGCATTGCTCTTAATATAATGAGATAGTGTCTGTAATATACATCGTTCACTTCCTGGCCAAATTAAAAATTAGCCACCAACAATAAAGATCTATAAATATTTTAAACTGAGATCACTGTCTCAGGATTCCACAGCCCATTTAGTCAACATTTACTGTGTCTCTGATTATACTAGTAGACTCTAGAGCACTAGAGAGTGGTAAGAAAGAACAGCCCCTGCCCTTGGCACATTTACACTCCTCATGAAACAATTCAAAAGTACTTACAAAGTAACTTGAAAATGAGTGCAGATTATCCTCTGTATCAGTACAAAAGGAGAGAGGCAGCAGTGTACATTTCCCTGGCAGCAGAGAATAAGGGAAAAAGAGGCCTTTCATGACAGCAGTCTTGACAACCCCTCGTTTTCAACAATGACACAGAGCTCCCACTCTCTGCGCCCCAGGGCACCCAGGGCACCCCATGTATACCTAACCCAGGCTAGGCATAGGGGAGGTGGCAGGGAAGACTTTTGGCAAGCAGTGAACTTCTATTCAGTGCTAAGGGACTAGACTAAGTACTGGGGACTCAGACACAGGTCAGAGGACTTCACTGGCTAACAAAGAAAGCATAAAAGTTCTGATAAATGCTGTGAGAACACAGATACAAAGGGTCTCCAGAGAGTGATATAACCAGCCAGGGAGTGGGGGGAAGGTGATCAGCCCTGGTGTCCACTGAGCAGAGTTTTAAAGGCAAACAGGAGTGAGGCAGAGGGGAAGAGAGAGAATGACAATCCGAGGAGAAAGCAGCATTGCCATGGGAGAGGGATACTGGTTAGAGGGCTGGAGCAAAGAGAGTATGAAAGGGGCAGTGGCTCAGTTTTAACCCTCCCAAAAGCAAACAACTATATTCGAAGTACTCTAGCATATCAGCTTAAAGAGTAAACTGAGATTTCGATAAATTTATTTGATATCAGCTGAAAAAGAAAACAGATTTGGGTAAAATTTATCTTATATGGTAACCAATTATTATTAATTCATCAATTCAATTAAGATTTTAAACAAATGAGAGACACACTCAAGATGTGTACTTCAATAAGATCACCCAGATCATAATTGTTTTGTTCTTAACCCATGACATTATTATTATTAAAATATTTATTTTAAACATTTAAGATCATTCAGCTCTTCTCAGGTGACACCCAAATAAGCTTCAGGTCATTAATATTTACAAAAACACATGAAAACATTCAAGAAATAAAATTACATTCAGTTAATCTAAGATTAACAAGTTCTGGGGATCTAATGTACAGCATGGTGATTATAGCTAATAATACTGTATTATATACTTGAAAGTTGCTAAGAGGGACTTCCCTGGTGGCTCAGTGGTTAATTATCCACCTGCCAATGCAGGGGACATGGGTTCGAGCCCTGGTCCGGGAAGATCCCACATGCCGCGGAGCAACTAAGTCCGTGCGCCACAACTACTGAGCCTGCACTCTAGATCTCATGAGCCACAACTACCGAGCCTGCATGCCACAACTACTGAAGCCCATGCACCAAGAGCCCGTGCTCCACAACAAGAGAAGCCACCGCAATGAGAAGCCCACGCATGGCAACAAAGAGTAGCCCCCGCTCGCCGCAACTAGAGAAAGCCTGTGTGCAGCAACGAAGACCCAACACAGCCAAAAATAAAACATTAATTAATTAATTTTTTTAAAAAAAGAAAGTTGCTAAGAGAGTAAAATCTTAAATGTTCTCACCAACAAAAAAAGAAATAGTAATTATGTGATGGGATGGAGATGTTAGCTAAGAGTATGGTGGTAATCATTTTGCAATATATAAGTGTATCAAAATAACATGTACAACTTAAACTTACAGGATGTTATATGTCAATTCTATCCCAATAAAGCTGGAGAAAAAAAAGAAATAAAATATTTTTTTCCTTTAAAATAAGTACTATAGGGCTTCCCTGGTGGTGCAGTGGTTAAGAACCCACCTGACGGGCTTCCCTGGTGGCGCAGTGGTTGAGAATCTGCCTGCCAATGCAGGGGACACGGGTTCCAGCCCTGGTCTGGGAAGATCCCACATGCCGCGGAGCAACTGGGCCCGTGAGCCACGATTACCGAGCCTGCGCATCTGGAGCCTGTGCTCTGCAACAAGAGAGGCCGCGATAGTGAGAGGCCCGTGCACCGCAATGAAGAGTGGCCCCCGCTTGCCACAACTAGAGAAAGCCCTCGCACAGAAACGAAGACCCAACACAGCCATAGATAAATAAATTTATTAATTAAAAAAAAAAAAAGTGTTACTTAAAAAAAAAAAAAGAACCCACCTGACAATGCAGGGGACACAGGTTTGAGCCCTGGTCTGGGAAGATCCCACATGCCACGGAGCAACTAAGCCCATGCGCCACAACTACTGAGCCTGCACTCTAGGGCCCATGAGCCACAACTACTGAGCCCACGTGCCACAACTACTGAAGCCCGCGCGCCTAGAGCCCATGCTCCGCAACAAGAGAAGCCACTGCAATGAGAAGCCCATGCACCACAACGAAGAGTCGCCCCCACTCGTTGCAACTAAAGAAAGCCTGAAAAAAAATAATAAAAAATAAAAAGTAAAGAAAGCCTGCGTGCAGCAACGAAGACCTGACGCAGCCAAAAATAAATAAATAATTTTTTTTAAAGTACTATATTTTGAACATATATTTCCCTCTCTTGAATACCAACACACACAAAAATTAAATATCTTTGCCACCCTAGCACATAAAAATTGGAATGTATTGTTTACTTTCTGCATGTAGTAATATACCACTTAATCATAAAGTGATGCATATTTCAACTCTAAAGGCCAAAATCCTCTGCCCTTAAACACCTAACATGTGTGTATGTATATACACATCCATGCGTGCATATCTTAATTCTCATTCATCATAACTATTATATTATATATCATGTGATAATCACTATTAATTTAGCAATTCAATTAATACTTGCAACATCTATCATGCACAAGACATTCTGCTAAAAGAGGCAGAGAGGTGAATAAAACAATTCTGCTTTTAAGGAACTTGCTAATGGTGGAAAACAAGAATTTAATACAAATAAAACATGCCATAAATACCATAAGAAAGGTATGAATAAACACTATATTCAAAGAAGGTAAGAATTTTGTCTTGTTGGAGAGATCAGAAAATGCTTCATGGGCGCCCTGAACCAAGATGGCGGAGTAGAAGTACGTGCTCTCACTCCCTCTTGCAAGAACACCAGAATCACAACTAGCTGCTGGACAATCATCGACAGGAAGACACTGGAACTCACCAAAAAAGATACCCCACATCCAAAAACAAAGGAGAGCCACAATGAGATGGAAGGAGGGGGGCAATCACAGTAAAATCAAATCCAATAGCTGCTGGGTGGGTGACTCACAGACTGGAGAACACTTATACCACAGAAGTCCACCCACTGGAGTGAAGGTTCTGAGCCCCACGTCAGGCTTCCCAACCTGGGGGTCTGGCAACGGGAGGAGGAATTCCTAGAGAATCAGACTTTGAAGGCTAGTGGGATTTGATTGCAGGACTTCGACAGGACTGGGGGAAACAAAGACTCCACTCTTGGAGGGCACACACAAAGTAGTGTGTGCATCGCAACTCAGGGGAAGGAGCAGTGACCCCAGGGGAGACTGAACCAGACCGACCTACTAGTGTTGGAGGGTCTCCTGCAGAGGTGGGGGGTGGCTGTGGCTCACCGTGGGGACAAGGACACTGGCAGCAGAAGTTCTGGGAAGTACTCCTTGGTGTAAGCCCTCCCAGAGTCTGCCATTAGCCCCACCAAAGAGCCCAGGTAGGTTCCAGTGTTGGGTTGCCTCAGGCCAAACAACCAACAGGCAGGGAACCCAGCCCCACCCATCAGCAGTCAAGTGGATTAAAGTATTACTGAGCTCTGCCCACCAGAGCAACAGTCAGCTCTACCCACCACCAGTCCCTCCCATCAGGAAACTTGCACAAGCCTCTTACATAGCCTCATCCACCAGAGGGCAGACAGCAGAAGCAAGAACTACAATCCTGCAGCCTGTGGAACAAAAACCACATTCACAGAAAGATAGAAAGGATGAAAAGGCAGAGGGCTATGTACCAGATGAAGGAACAAGATAAAACCCCAGAAAAACAACTAAATGAAGTGGAGATAGGCAACCTTCCAGAAAAAGAATTCAGAATAATGATAGTGAAGATGATCCAGGACCTTGGAATAAGAATGGAGGCAAAGATCGAGAAGATGCAAGAAATATTTAACAAAGACCTAGAAGAATTAAAGAACAAACAAACAGAGATGAAGAATACAATAACCGAAATGAAAACTACACTAGAAGGAATCAATAGCAGAATAACTGAGGCAGAAAAACGGATAAGTGACCTGGAAGAGAGAATGGTGGAATTCACTGCTGCGGAACAGAATAAAGAAAAAAGAATGAAAACAAATGAAGATAGCCTAAGAGACCTCTGGGACAATATTAAACACAACAACATATGCATTACAGGGGTCCCAGAAGCAGAAGAGAGAGAGAAAGGACCCGAGAAAATATTTGAAGAGATTATAGTTGAAAACTTCCCTAACATGGGAAAGGAAATAGCCACCCAAGTCCAGGAAGCGCAGGGAGTCCCATACAGGATAAACCCAAGGAGAAACACGCTGCCACACATAGTAATCAAATTGGTAAAAATTAAAGAAAAAGAAAAATTATTGAAAGCAGCAAGGGAAAAGCGATAAATAACATACAAGAGTGGCTTCCCTGGTGGTGCAGTGGTTGAGAATCTGCCTGCTAATGCAGGGGACATGGGTTTGAGCCCTGGTCTGGGAGGATCCCACATGCCGCGGAGCAACTAGGCCTGTGAGCCACAACTATTGAGCCTGCGCGTCTGGAGCCTGTGCTCCGCAACAAGAGAGGCCGCGATACAGAAGAGGCCCGCGCACTGCAATGAAGAGTGGCCCCCGCTTGCCGCAACTGGAGAAAGCCCTCGCACAGAAACGAAGACCCAACACAGCCAAAAATAAATATAAAAATAAATAAATTTTAAAGAAAAGATTACTATAAAACATACAAGGGAACTCCCATAAGGTTAACAGCTGATTTCTCAGCAGAAACTCTACAAGCCAGAAGGGAGTGGCATGATATACTTAAAGTGATGAAAGGGAAGAACCTACAACCAAGATTACTCTACCCGGCAAGGATCTCATTCAGATTCGATGGAGAAATCAAAAGCTTTACAGACAAGCAAAAGCTAAGAGAATTCAGCACCACCAAACCAGCTCTACAACAAATGCTAAAGGAACTTCTCTAAGTGGGAAACACAAGAGAAGCAAAGGACCTACAAAAACAAACCCAAAACAATTAAGAAAATGGTCATAGGAACATACATATCGATAATTACCTTAAACGTGAATGGATTAAATGCTCCAACCAAAAGACACAGACTTGCTAAATGGATACAAAAACAAGGTCCATATATAGGCTGTCTAATGAAAGAGACCCACTTTAGACCTAGGGACACATACAGACTGAAAGTGAGGGGACGGAAAAAGATATTCCATGCAAATGGAAATCAAAAGAAAGCTGGAGTAGCAATATTCATATCAGATAAAATAGACTTTAAAATAAAGAATGTTACAAGAGACAAGGAAGGACACTACATAATGATCAAGGCATCAATCCAAGAAGAAGATATAACAACTATAAATATATATGCACCCAACATAGGAGCACCTCAATACATAAGGCAACTGCTAACAGCTATAAAAGAGGAAATTGACAGTAACACAATAATAGTGGGGGACTTTAACACCTCACTTACACCAATGGATAGATCATCAAAACAGAAAATTAATAAGGAAAGAGAAGCTTTAAATGACACAATAGACCAGATAGATTTAATTGATATTTATAGGACATTCCATCCAAAAACAGCAGATTACACTTTCTTCTCAAGTGTGCATGGAACATTCTCCAGGATAGATCACGTCTTGGGTCACAAATCAAGCCTCAGTAAATTTAAGAAAATTGAAATCATATCAAGCATCTTTTCTGACCACAACACTATGAGATTAGAGATCAATTACAGGGAAAAAAGGTAAAAAACACAAATACATGCAGGCTAAATAATACATTATTAAATAACCAAGAGATCACTGAAGAAATCAAAGAGAAAATCAAAAAATACCTAGAGACAAATGACAATGAAAACACGACGATCCAAAACCTATGGGAGGCAGCAAAAGCAGTTCTAAGAGGGAAGTTTATAGCTATACAAGCCTACCTCAAGAAACAAGAAAAATCTCAGATAAACAATCAAACTTTACACCTAAAGGAACTAGAGAAAGAAGAACAAACAAAACCCAAAGTTAGCAGAAGGAAAGAAATCATAAAGATCAGAGCAGAAATAAATGAAATAGAAACAAAGAGAACAATAGCAAAGATCAATAAAACTAAAAGCTGGTTCTTTGAGAAGATAAACAAAATTGATAAACCATTAGCCAGACTCATCAAGAAAAAGAGGGAGAGGATTCAAATCAATAAAATTAGAAGTGAAAAAGGAGAAGTTACAACAGACACTTCAGAAATACAAAGCATCCTAAGAGACAAGCAACTCTATGCCAATAAAATGGACAACCTGGAAGAAATGGACAGATTCCTAGAAAGGTATAACCTTCCAAGACTGAAGCAGGAAAAAATAGAAAATATGAACAGACCAATCACAAGTAATGAAGTTGAAACTGTGATTAAAAATCTTCCAACAAACAAAAGTCCAGGACCAGATGGCTTCATAGGTGAATTCTATCAAACATTTAGAGAACAGCTAACAGCCATCCTTCTCAAACTCTTCCAAAAAATTGCAGAGGAAGGAACACTCCCAAACTCATTCTATGAGGCCACCATCACCCTGATACCAAAACCAGACAAAGATGCTACAAAAAAAGAAAATTACAGACCAATATCACTGATGAATATAGATGCAAAAATCCTCAACAAAATACTAGCAAACAGAATCCAACAACACATTAAAAGGATCATACACCATGATCAAGTGGGATTTATCCTAGGGATGCAAGGATTCTTCAATATATGCAAATCAATCAATGTGACACACCGTATTAACAAATTGAAGAAGAAAAACCATATGATCATCTCAATAGATGCAGAAAAAGCTTTTGACAAAATTCAACACCGATTTAAGATAAAAACTCTCCAGAAAGTGGGCATAGAGGGAACCTACCTCAACATAATAAAGGCCATATACGACAAACCCACAGCAAACATCATTCTCAATGGTGAAAACTGAAAGCATTTCCTCTAAGATCAGGAACAAGACAAGGATGTCCACTCTCACCACTATTATTCGACATAGTTTTGGAAGTCCTAGCCACGGCAATCAGAGAAGAAAAAGAAATAAAAGGAATACAAATTGGAAAAGAAGAAGTAAAACTGTCACTGTTTGCAGATGACGTGATACTATACATAGAGAATCCTAAAGATGCCACCAGAAAACTACTAGAACTAATCAATGAACTTGGTAAAGTTGCAGGAGACAAAATTAATGCACAGAAATCTCTTGCATTCCTATACACTAATGATGCAAAATCCGAAAGAGAAGTTAAGGAAACACTCCAATTTACCACTGCAACAAAAAGAATAAAATACCTAGGAATAAACCTACCTAGGGAGACCAAAGACATGTATGCAGAAAACTATAAGACACTGATGAAAGAAATTAAAGATGATACCAACAGATGGAGAGATATACCATGTTCTTCCAATATTGACTGGAAGAATCAATATTGTGAAAATGACTATACTCCCCAAAGTAATCTACAAACTCAATGCAATCCCTGTCAAATTACCAATGGCATTTCTTACAGAACTAGAACAAAAAATCTTAAAATTTGTATGGAGACCCAAAAGACCCCGAATAGCCAAAGCAGTCTTGAGGGAAAAAAACGGAGGTGGAGGAATCAGACTCCCTGACTTCAGAGTATAATACAAAGCTACAGTAATCAAGACAATATGGTACTGGCACAAAAACAGAAACATAGATCAATGGGACAAGATTGAAAGCCCAGAGGTAAACCCATGCACCTATGGTCAACTAATCTATCACAAAGGAGGCAAGGATATACAATGGAGTAAAGACAGTCTCTTCAATAAGTGGTGCTGGGAAAACTGGACAGCTACATGTAAAAGAATGAAATTAGAACACTCCCTAACACCATACACAAAAATAAACTCAAAATGGATTAAAGACCGGACACTATAAAACTCTTAGAGGAAAACGTAGGAAGAACACTCTTTGACATAAATCACAGCAAGATCTTTTTTGATCCACGTCCTAGAGTAATGGAAATAAAAACAAAGATAAACAAATGGGACCTAATGAAACTTCAAAGATTTTGCACAGCAAAGGAAACCATAAACAAGACGAAAAGTCAACCCTCAGAATGGGAGAAAATATTTGCAAACAAATCAACAGACAAAGGATTAATCTCCAAAATATATAAACAGCTCATGCAGCTCAATATTAAAAAAACAACCCAATCCAAAAATGGGCAGAAGACCTAAATAGACATTTCTCCAAAGAAGACATACAGATGGCCAAGAAGCACATGAAAAGCTGCTCAAGATCACTAATTATTAGAGAAATGCAAATCAAAACTACAATGAGGTATCACCTCACACCAGTTAGAATGGGCATCATCAGAAAATCTACAAACAACAAATGCTGGAGAGGGTGTGGAGAAAACGGAACCCTCTTGCACTGTTGGTGGGAATGTAAATTGATACAGCCACTATGGAGAACAGTATGGAGGCTGCTTTAAAAACTAGGGGGCTCCCCTGGTGGCGCAGTGGTTGAGAATCTGCCTGCCAATGCAGGGGACACGGGTTCGAGCCCTGGTCTGGGAAGATCCCACATGCCGTGGAGCAACTAGGCCCGTGAGCCACAACTAATGAGCCTGCGCGTCTGGAGCCTGTGCTCCGCAATGAGAGGCCGCGACAGTGAGAGGTCCGCGCACCATGATGAAGACTGGCCCCTGCTTGCCACAACTAGAGAAAGCCCTCGCACAGAAACGAAGACCCAACACAGCCAAAAATTAATTAATTAATTAATTAATTTTAAAAATAAACAAAAAAACTAAAAATTGAATTACCATATGACCCAGCAATCCCACTACTGGGCATATACCCAGAGAAAACCGTAATTCAAAAAGACACATACACCCCAATGTTCATTGCAGCGCTATTTACAATAGCCAGGTCATGAAAGCAACCTAAATGCCCATCGACAGACAACTGGATAAAGAAGATGTGGTACATATATACAATGGAATATTACTCAGCCATAAAAAGGAACGAAATTGGGTCATTTGTTGAGACGTGGATGGATCTAGAGACTGTCATACAGAGTGAAGTAAGTCAGAAGAGAAAAACAAATATCGTATATTAACGCATGTATGTGGAACCTAGAGAAATGGTACAGATGAACCGGTTTGCAGGGCAGAAATTGAGACACAGATGTAGAGAACAAACGTATGGACACCAAGGGGGGAAAGTGGTGGGGGGTGGGGGTTGGGGTGTGCTGAATTGGGCGATTGGGATTGACATGTATACACTGATGTGTATAAAATGGATGACTAATAAGAACCTGCTGTATAAAAAATAAAATTAAATTAAATTTAAAAATTAAAAAAAAAAGAAAACAAAGACTAAAAGCTCAGTAACAACCTATTTGTCCATCAGGAGGGGTTTGGGTTCTATTATGGTACAACCACAGGCAGCTAGTGAAAAGAATGAGGCAGCTCTGTATCAGTGATAGATAAGGAAAAGAGATAAGGAAAATGTAAGGTGCAGACCAATGTCACCACCCACAGTGAGTGGGTTTCTTATTTGTTTGGTTTAAGAGATATGGGGATATATGTATATGTATAGCTGATTCACTTTGTTAGAAAGCAGAAACTAACACACCACTGTAAACCAATTATACAAGACGTTAAAAAAAAAAAGAAAATGATTCATGGAAAGAAACTAAGGATTACCTGGATTTGATGGGATTTACAGTGGCAAGAGAGAGAGGAAGCAGGAGAAAGCACAGGAGAAGTTTAGAAAACAGTAAGGAGTCTGGTTTGGCTGGAACAAAATGTACAGTGGAATAGTGGGAGAGATTGCTAGAAGGTTAGGACCATTAGGAGATCCTAAATTCTGCCACATCTTTAATAGGAAGCAACGTAATTGGAGCCATATTTTAGTACAAATAACCTGGCAATGGACACTTAGGACAGAGTCAAATGGGGAGAAAGTAGAAGCAAAGAGACCTGTTAGGAGGCACTGAGCAGAATCTAGGCAGGATGTGATTGGGACCTGAACCAGCACCATCTTTCTGCAGAAATGAGAATTCCAGAGGGAAAAAATTGGTAGCATGCCATCACTAGTCATGATCAGCACTCACCTCCATGTTTCTACTGCTCCTTCCACTCCTCTGGCTCCACAGTCTGTGATGAAGGAGCCAGCATGGCAGAGCCATTGGGCCAGGGAACACAGATGGCCAAGTTACAGACCCAGCCGCCAACAAGGTGTTCTGCTAAAGTCATCCCGGAAAACAGTACACTCTTGCAAGTCAGCTCAAGTATTTCAATTACCAACTCTTAGTAATAACTATTACCAAAATTTATTCTATATACCCTTTAAAAATTAAGTCAAGGAACATTTCCCCTATCTGGCAATGTCACACCACATCAATATCAAATATATAAAAGCGAAATTTACTTTTTTTGAAGGGTAGCCAAAATCACCATAAATGAGTCTTTGGTGCCCCCTTGTGGAATGTTTAGTGTGAGCTTTGAAATATTTACCCTCCTCCACACAGAAACAATAATGGGTATTTCCTTCTTTTAATATATTATACTATTTTTAAGAGACACAATTTAAAATAAATCCATATAAGTAACTTAATGCAAACCAGGAACATAAGAGATCAAATGTAGAAATGTTCAGTAAGTTTCCGAGTCATAAATTTTTGACGGTTTTGCTTTGTGTCATAAATTAAGGAAAGGTAATCAAAAAACTTAGCTTTACGCAGTGCTACATAAGTATCAAAAATGTTTTCTCAGTAGTACCTTTACCATTAAATTATTGATAAGAATTCCATAAGACCTTATTAAGCCTTTTAAATAGCTGGAATAGATTTTAAAATCTATTATTTTCACCCATAGAAATGTTATAATAAAATGATCAGATAGCTCTTAAAGTGTTGTTTCACTTTATATGACTTATCACAAGTTTATCACCATTTTTTTCCAAACTAGGGGGTCAAAATAAAAAAATATCCATCATTCCTGGAATCAAGTAGAAGTCAAATAGAAAGAATATTCTTGCCCACTTGCTAGCAAGGCTGCAAGGGAGGCACACAATAGGGGGAAACAACAGAGAGACTGTTATCCTAAATCAGTAGAACGTAAAGAATGTATTGGTTTTCCCCAGAATTAATACTAGTTCTTTTCCTAATGTCTTCATTAAGAAGTGAAACAGAAGAATAAAGTGCCAAATTTAATCATCCGTCTTGTTTTGGAATCTTCTTGGGAACTGAGTAGTCCCATCAAGAAATGATCAGTGAGCTTCTTCTTATTACTTACTCTCACCCAATAATCAGAACCTATAAGAATGTAGTCATTACTGGAATGTGGTAATACTTATTCTTGTCTTCATGCCTTGTATCTTTAGATTACACAGACCTTGGGATGGAAGCAGTGGCCTTCTTCTGGAACTGAGCTCTCAAGATAATTGTATTCATGCAATTCATTTAGTTTATCAAATGAGATAGTTGTTTAAGCCACATGAGCTAAGGAACTACTCTATTCAGGCAGAATTGTTCTAACTTAGAATTTTTTTTCCTGGTATACCAAAAGATTTATCTTAAATGGCAAAACAGTCTTCCATTAAAGACATGGTAATTATATGCATCTTGAATTTATCAACAAGGGTTCTGCAAAGAGTTTTGTCACATACAAGTGGCAGACCACCTCTGCTAGAATCCTGGCTCCCCACACTTGCTATCTGTGTGACTTTAGATTATTTAACCTGATTCTTGGTTTCCTGATATAAAAAAGGAATGATAGTAACTGCATTATAGAGTCGCTTTGAGGAATAAATGAGTTAACTCATGTAAAGGACTTAAAACATTGCCTAGACATAGCAAATGCTCAATTAATGGTTTGTTGAATTTTTTTTCAAACCAGACATTTTTCACAAGCAGGTTAGAGGTTGACTTTACAGTTTCATTCAGCATAGTGTTAATGATATCAAGATCATATGCTCTATCCCCACAAATGTTATTTCACTTTATTGTATTCACATACAGCCAAACGTGTAGTAACACTGATTGGTGTTAACAGGGTAATTTCACAATACATCATTTCTTTTAACTTCCCTTATTTATAGTTAAAGAAATATACTCAGAATCAATAAGTGACTTGCATAAGGGCACAGCTAGTAAGTAGTTCAGGATACCAACCCAGGCTTTTTGATTCCTGGCCTAGTATTCCTTGCATTACACCCTAACTAGTCATAGAAAAATCAGCTAAAAGAATGAGTAGACCAAACAAATCTATTGATTAGATTACATGTTTAAAATCAATTTAAGAAATCATTTAGATTCTACTTTTTTTGGTAATCAAGCATTAATCAATGAAATCAAGCATTAAAAATTAACAAATTATTAGGATAGCATTTTAATGGTTTACTTGGATAAAAAGTTAACACTGGTAGCACTAAAGAAAATCCATTCATTCAATAAATATTTACTGAGCACCTGCTACTTGCCTGGTACCAGGCTAAGTGTTAGGGATACAATGGTATTTAAATCAAATATGACAGGCCTTCACAGAGCTTACAGTCTCATGGGGAAAGAAAATTAAAGAAACAAGTTAAACAAAGTGAACTAAGTGCCACGACAGAGGAAACACAGGACGCTATTGGAACATATGGCCAGGGTAGCTGCACCAGCCAGTTACTATAATACATAATAATTTACAGCAATTAGGATAATGATGATTATTTTCTGAATAGCTGGAGACTTTCATAAAGTTATTCATGAATATGGATGGAATGTGTTAATACTTATTCTTGTCTTCATGCCTTGTATCTTTAGATTACACAGACCTATGATTTTCCATAGGTAGACCTATGATTTTCCATATGATTTTCTTCCAGTTAACCTACCTACCTCTTGACCTCACCGCAAATGTAAAACCTACCAATAAGAAGCTTGGACTTAGCTTCACTCATTACCTTTTGAATTTCTACTCTGATCTTTTGTCTTCAGAAAGTTTTATTTTTATTATAAACTCATTTAAATATGTGGTATTAAGTCCTTACACTATTTCACTCATATTGACTTTATTACAATACTCATCCCGATTTAAAGCCAGAACATTTTTTTTTTTTAATTGAACTTCCATCGTTTAACAGTTCCTTCAGTAGAGAGGAACACATGTAGATTACTGATTTCTAAAACTAAATGTGGTAAAATCTTCTTTTTCACCACCAGAGTGAAATAAAATACGACATTCTTAATGGACTGAGTAACCATAAGATGACAAATGTGACACACTGAGAGGGCAATGTGATTGCAATACATAAAACAATAACAAAGTGCCTCCTCATAGACCAGAGATAGGATTCCAGATTTCTACGTTGCACTACTGACAATTTCATGTGTAACAAGGGTAAAAGAAACTTACGTGTGACTTATGGGTGTTTATTACCTAAGACTCTCATGGTGAATAACCACATATATCTAATAATTTACTTTTTACATCTTCTTAGCTATCAATATTAAGTAAATTTTATTTAACCAGAAGTCTGCCCAAATATGACACTCACTAAATTAAGAGAAAGATTGAGATTATAGAGTAAATTCAATAGAACTTCTGAAAACATTTTATTTATATTTCATTTCAGTCAAATATTCAAAGATTTTGAAATCTATAAGGGCATCTATCTCAAGTTCAGAATTTTTAATACTATTTGGAAAACTATTTTTGAAAAGTAATCAAAGAACATTTCAACACATAGTGATGAAATGCACAATTTTTAAATGTTACATGAAACAGTTAAATACATATATATAACACTGAAAATTCTTTATTTAAAAACACTAAATTATTAAAATGAGTAAAAATGACATCGTAAAATAAGATTTTTTCAACGCTCACTACTTTAAAGAAAACATACAATGACATGGATCACAATATATACAAAGTAGGAAATAAATCATCATCTGTCATTGATGGGAAGACTTGCATGCTTTCAAAATATTCATAATTTTAAGTCAAACAAAATGTTGCTTAGAGGGAATGCTTCTCTTATATGTGAAGTCTCTTTAGAGGCGTTTTAAATTCCGCTTACTCTGGGCACTTCCTGGAAGAGCATCTTTTCTATTCCTTGGCTTTGCTGCTCCTCTACTACATTCTTCAGACCCATGATAATCACACAAACATAACACACAAAAGTCAAAACCACAGGCTGTGCTGCTACACAGTCCCCTTTTCTTATAAGGCTGGTACTTAGCAGGGGACTGGCACCTTGGGCAAGGTTTTAATGCTTCATCAATAAAAAGTGTTTTGGCAACCTGCAGTAAAAGCACACAAACTAAATCTTCCATTTTCGCATAGAGAATTGCTTTATTTCAAACTCTGTAAATATTTACTTCTAATAACTTATGATAAATACTCACCTTAACATATTCTTCCTGTTTACTACTTAAGTGAGTAACAGAAGAACTCGCTATAGGTGTCAAAACTTCTCCCCAAGGAGAAAATGTTGAAACTTGTTCTTTCTGAAAACCTGGTGTCCTAGCCTGTGCTTGCACAGATCTTAAAGCTGATCGATTTAAAAGATGGAGCCGAGTGGCAGCATCATCAACATTTAATATAGCCCCCTGTGGTAAAAGACAAGAGGGGTCAACACTGTAATATCAAAAGTTCCAGGACAGCTTTCTGATGCACATGTATTTAAATGTTTGGAAGTGGTTTTACACTACTGGAATTTTCTCCCTAAACGTTTCCTTTCTAGAAAAAAGGAAAAAAACAAACAAACAAACAAAAAAACAAACCCTCTCATCTAGCATTTAAAAGTCAAAGAAAAAGAAAAAGAAAAAATTAAGACCATAAATGCTAGCTTTAAGTTTGCATGCTTGGTTATTTTTCTGTTTAGAGCATGGGTTTGCAAACTTTTCCTGAAAAGGACCAGACAGTTGCAAGCTACTTAATTGTTGTTTTAGCAAACACAGCTATGGAGATATGTAAATGAAAAAGCAGGGCTGTGTTCCAATAAAACTTACTTTAAAAACACAGGTGATGGACAGGATTTGGCCCACAGATCAGAGTTTACCAAGTCCCCTTTGAGGCCAAGGTGTAAGAGGAGATGAATCAAAGCGGGACATCATGGAATTCTTTGAAGGTTTCTTACCTTAGCCACATGTCAGCAAAATAATGGGCCTGGTTAGACCATGAAACCCAATTTGTTTGGCTGGTTTTTACAAATACCAGATACTTGCAATACTTGATTAATTTTTACACTTGAGTTTTAAACAGCTTTGATATTTTAAAAGGAGAAAAAAATGTCTCTTATTTGAACTGGATTTCCACATTACTCAAATATTTAGCCAAGAAATATTTTCAATGAATAATCCTTATAGCCTTCTATTTTGTTAAGGTTGGGAATGAGAAAAAATAGTAAGTTGTTTTTTTTTTTTAACAAATTGGCATTCATAACCAATTATCAAAATAAAATGTACTACAGGTGAATTTCCTCAAGTGTCCAACTATAATTGTGTTTCCTCTCCCTTGATAGTCTCCTTTTGCCAGAGTTGGCTCCTAAATGGGGAGAGTTAAAAACATGAGAAATGACAGTAGGATAAGTATAGGAATGAAGTTAGCTGGCCATGAAAACTTATGCCATTAACAGTTTAACAACATATGCATAAGTGTAATGGATGAATATTGGTTTTCAGAAATTAGAATGAATACAATTGAACTTATTCAAGGACTCAATACATCTCTTTATGTTACACTTTATAAATGATTTGCAGCCTAAGCTAGAAGTGTATGACACAAGAGCATACTAAAAGAAGACACCCATTGGATTTCGATGCAGTTGGCAAACACAGTGATGCTGCATGCACCAAAAAATGAATAGAGATTTGTTGTTGAAGCAAATTTCATCCACAGAAGTCATTCATTCACTTAACAAATATTCATAAAACATCTACTAGGTGCCAAGTGAATAAAACAGTCTAATCTCTGCCCTCTTGGAGCTTAAAATGTGTGCTACTATCTCTGAACAGTATAAGGTCAAGTAGTCAACAAAGGCATGCATTCGTGAGCACCAACATTTTTCAAAATATAGTCACCATCACGTTACCAGAAAATATTTAAATGTGACAGGGGAGTCATCTTACTGATGTTCATTTCCATGATTATAAGAGAACAGTGAAGACTACAGTAAATTAAGAAATTCAATGGAAAAAGTGTGATATTCTGATTTTAATGGTCATTCTCACTGCTGCAAAGCAAACAGATTAAATAGAGATCCTATCACACGTAGCTGGTGTGTGCCTTTTAATTTTTACATATAAAGGGCTTTCAGTGACACTATACAAGTATGAGGAAAACCACCAAACAACTTTGTTTTATAATTTTTCTGTTTTGGTTAATGATATACATTAGGATAGTTCAGGTAGAAAGCAACCAGTCCATTTCAGAATAGGAGGGCAAAAGGCATCTGGAAGGACGTCTCTGAGGAAAAGAGAGAACAGGTAGAATACCTGATATATTCAGAGTTAGAGGAGATTTCCAGTTCTGGTGGATAACAGGAGATGAGTCAGGGATCTGTATAGAGAAACACTAAGCAAAAAAAAAAAGAAGAAGAAAAGAAAGAAAGAAACTGGGCAATTATTAACTCTGAGGAAAAAAGTTATAAGAAAAAAGGTATAACAGGTATAATCATATTGTACTACATGTTACAGCTGTCAAAAAGTCATAAGAATCTCAACGCAGTCTTAATAATGTCAGCACCTAATTCTAATTCGCTCCCAAACGATGGTGTAGCTACATTCATAAGATAGGAGAAAGGACTTCAGAGGGAGAGGTGGGTAGATAGGTAGTGGTGAGAGGTTAGAGAACTAACCTAGTCCCTCTATAGAAAAAAACAAAAGAAGAAATAGCAGTAAAGGCATGCCATTCAGAAATATGGAGGTAAATATCAAAAAGAACAACTAAAAAGTGATTGCCTCGATGGGGCAAGAATCAAGAGTAGGAAAGGATCAAGAATCAAGAGTAGGAAGGGCAGGAGAATATGTGCTTTTTTATAAGCCTTAAAGTGCAATTTGATGCTTTAAACCATATACTTGTGTCTACTGAAAAAAAAATTAAAGCAAATCAGAATAAAGGAAAAAACTCAAGTAAGGAAAAAAGTATAGTCCTTTAAGAAACCAAGTTAAAAAAAAAAAATGGTGGCTAGGATATGAGGGTAGAATGCTTTATCTAGAATTACCCAAAGGCTTACCAATACAACAACATGTTTCTTCCACATAGGATGTAAAGAGTACATGGAGCTGTAAGTTTAATATTAATGGGTACTTGCTTAAAAATGTGTTTTTGGTCTGTCCTTAGCATGTAGGGAGCCACTCTGAAACGATATGTTAAGAAGGAAATTTATATCTTCAGTATTATAAGCTCCCAGAGCCAGCAGCTGCAGCAGTAGCCAAGAGCCGTGAGTCAGTCGTGAAGGATTATCATAGGTGAGAAGGTAAAACGTTTCTTCAAATAAAATAGAAAGTCAATACTTTAGTTAATAGCAGTCCCTAATATTTCCTTGGAATGAGAAACCCCCCAATCTGTATCTAGGTGTTCATATTAGTTTATGCCATGCTTCATATCAGTTATTATATTTAGCCAAATTATAAATTTACTTATGTTATTAAACACTTTTTACTAGAATAAGAATAAGAAAGTTAATTCTCAGAGTTTCTTTTGGTATTGATGCCTAAGAAAGGTCTAAAAGTTGAATATACAGTAAATATGGGTGCCAGAGTCATCAGATGCCTGTTATACAAAGTAGTATCCCCAGGAAGAATTAATCAGCTTCTGTAAAACTTTTCTTGTAACTTCAAAGCTGGACCTCAAATCTTCAAGAGAGCACAAGTTTATGATGTTTTACACGTACTAATCTGCCATGCTCACTCACCTCCAGGCCTTCATATATGCTATTCCCTCTGCTGAAACACCTTCCCTATCTAACTCATTATTCAGCTCTCAGCTGAGATGCATTTTTTCCTCCTCTTGGTCCCCACTCCTTTTAAATGTTCAACAGAGAGAACTCTGGGCTTCCTCTAACACACCTGTACTGTAATCACCTGTTTATACCAGTATCACCCACAGGGTATGAGCGCCAAGAAAGCAAGGGATCATGTCACAAATGTTCACCATTGTAATCTGAGCAACTGCATGTAGTATCTGCTCAAAAGACTGGATGGGAAAATGCTATAAGGATGTCTAGCTATGAATAGGGTCCAGCATATCCTATTCAAATGGTATTCAAATACTGCTAACAGCATACACACTTAACAACAAAACCCAGTAAGATGTTCTTGATGTCAGTTAGTCTACTCCACTGATGCACTGGGTAGAGACGGAGTTTGGGAAAAATAAAGAGTTTATGAGTACATGAGTTCCCTGGTGGCCTAGTGGTTAGGATTCCAGGCTTTCACTGCCATGGCCCAGGCTCAATCCCTGAGATTCCACAAGCCACACGGCATGGCCAAAAACAAAAAAAAAAAGAGTTTATGGGTCAATGTTGGTAAATGGAAAGGTTAAAAGATAGCAAGATAGCAGGAAAACCAAATGAGGTTGTCCAGCCATATGGGATTATTAGATATTTATACAAATCCATTTTAGAATAGTATTATATACATTACCTCAGAATCTGTTTTCAATTGTGTGATATGAAATTTCCTCCTCTGATTTGCTTTTTTATCTTGAATAATAATTTCACGCCAATTTCTGCTCACTTTCCAAACACTGTAACAGAAAGATCAGTCCTTATATTGTATATATTCCACAGAATTAATATTTTTCACACATGACAATAAGAAAAATTCATTTTAAAGATTTTGGATAGTTTATTTAAAGCTAAAATTTTACATTAAAAATATGACTTGATCTGCATAGTTGTGAAAGAATACCTATTAAAATATGCCAGCATCATATTGACAGATTACTATCTCATAGATGGTTAAGGAAAAAACAAAGTTTCATGTAAACCCAAATGAGTCCACTGTGAGACTAATTAAGAGGATTTAACTTAAACATGACACTAAGATTAAAAATTTGGAACATGACATGCAGCAAATGATTATCAACTGTAGTGCAAGAGATTCTATAAATTTCTCCTATTATTGTATTTAACAAATTTCTGTCACTTTGATTAAATAAACACAAAAGCAATCAATCCTTTATTGGAAGTACTAAGTGCCAAATACAGTTGATCCCTGAACAACATGGGTTTGAATTCTGTGGATCCACTTACAGGTGGATTTTTTCAATAGTAAATACTACACAGACTCTGGTTGGTTGAATCCAGGGATGCCGAACTGCAGATATGGAGGAAACTCAGATATGGAGAGCTGACTATAAATTATATAAAGATTTTAGACTGCATGGCAGAGGGTCAGCGCCCCTAATCTCTGGCTGTTCAAGGGTCAGCTGTAATAAACATTATTATGGGTAGTACTACAAAGTTCCTATTTTATAAACCAAAGTTTATGAGACTAAAGCAGCTAAAGAAAAACACAATTTATGTCTAGTGATTGCTTATTTATCAATAACTTTGACTATATTAATTATTAAAGAAAAGCTAATCTTGCAGCTGTTAATATGGTCTTTTTTATTACTTTAACTTAACAAATCACTCAAAGTGAATGAGGTCAGGAGAAGGTTATGGAGGGCCCCAGGTTATAGTTGTCAACACTACTATTCTTCCAGTTACCATGGCCACTTCAATTGCCATTGCCTCTCCTTAAGCCGATACATGTGTCTTATATCAGACAGATGGAGAGATATAGGCAGAAAGTCACTCATTAACGGGGAAGAAATGAAATACACATTTGGGTATTTGCCTCAGCTATTTCAACTGACCATAATTTCTCATATTACCAAGAATAAGCACTGCCAAGATTATACATGCACTCTGCAATACAAATACCATAAATCTAGAGGGATGGCAGCAAAGGCAATTATTGAAATATGACTGAATATCATTTGTTCCTACAAGCGAGCACCCAAAAGAGTCACCCAAGTTTTAATTTTAACTGGTCTGTATCCAAATACCCCAGCATATAAAAATAAAATTCCTATATCGCAGCCATCTCCTTATTTTTTTAAACAAATAATTTATCTCATTTGAACATTTTTAAAAGGCACATGTATGTAGGTCATTAATCTGCTTATCATCCTATTTGGGTTACACCAAAGACATTCCTGATCAAGGCTATTCTGAAAGGACTTAAACCTTAATAAGAGTTTTGGGGAAATATGGGCTTAGAAATCAGAGGGCTCAGCTGTAGACCTGGATCTGTTTCTGTCTCCTTGAGTGACCATTGGCAGGTCACTTCTCTGGAGCTCAGTTTTCTCACCTGCAAAATACATGATAGGACTAGACATTTCAGAAGACTTCCAGCTATGAGATTCTACAATTCTCTACAATAGCCTATACTTAATTTATGGCGAAAAGGTGAAGAAGGGTTTTAATAGAAGCAGGGGCCATAAAAGAGTAAGGATTCTATGAACCCAACTCTTCACATATACCTATGGAAAAAGAGGCTCACTAACTCTCTTGCATGTCCTCCCCCAACCATGATCTTGCAAAAATCCTGTTCCACATGGCTTCCCTACTTCCTGGTCACGGCATTCCCAAGGGGCTTGTCTTCTGATAGCCCTGCACTTTGCAAAATTGCCAGTATAAACACAGTTTCTCTTTAGTCTTGTAACTCTAGTTCCTACCCTCAATACTCCTATATATGTGACTTAGTTTCTCTTTACTTATGAAGCAACATTCAATATACTGAAATTTCTGTGAAATTTCTGAGACACTGAAGAATTTCACTAAACCACCTTTGATAAAATATAAAGTAATCAAGATAGAGATGATAAAACAAAATTTTTAAAAAGTACTCAACTAACAGAAAAGCTTTCCAACTTAAAAAAAAGTGATAAAAGGCAGTTTTATTTCAGAAAAAAAAAAAATTCTTACCTGCATAGGCTTTCTGCAGCCAAGGAATCTAAAACCATAGCAAGAACATGCTTTAAATTTCTGTATTTTAATTCTGTTAAGATGTCCAGTTTTTCTATACCCATTTTCTTGCCAATCAGTCCGGCAAGTACACGCTGTAGTACAGCTATTTTCCCCCCGTCCCTTTCTTCTAACAATTCACGTGCACCGCTTTGCTGGAATCTTTTCCTTTTGCTTTTCATAAAGAGCTCATGCACTAACTGCAAGGCTGGGGTCTTTGATAAATTCTTAAAGCTTAAACTCAAATCCCCACTCTTATTGTCACTGCTTGGCTGACTCTCTGAGATGTCTGAAGTGGCCACTGGTGTTGATTCAGAGACAGAGAGGTTGGGCTGCTTTTCTTCTTCTGTCTCAGATTGTGAGCCTTGCTCCCTAAGGGTGGACAATCTTCTTAATCTTCCAAGACGCCTTGATCTTTTTACCGTGTCCCTGACTTTGAGAGTTCCCTTATGTTTCTGAAGCAGTTCTTGGAAAGAGCCCTCTTGGTCAGCGAGGGAATCTTCTGATTTATCCAAGCAAAGTGAGTTAAAACCACTGTCTTCAGGTGTTGAAATATTGCGTCTCACTTCACCTAAAGGAGAAAGCCTTTGACTTGCATTAAATTTAACATTTGCTACAAGATTACTTATTGGAGTCACAAATATGTCCTCATCTGTTCCACAAGTTGTTCCACTGACCGAAGAGCCCAGAAGTTCAGGATATGTATTCTCATCATTAATACATAGACTGCTGTCGCTAAAGTCATGTGTGATAGAGTCTTTAAAACTACTGCCTTGAATTGGAGATATACATTCAACTTCAAATAGGCTACAGTTATCTTTGGAATCATCAACTGTGGACGTCTTCTGTTGAGAAAAATTAAGTCTCAATTTTTGACTGCTGGAAGTCGCTTCTTCTGTTTTCAAAGTGCTAGTAACTAAAGAACTAAAATTATTTTGCCTTGGGAAACCTAAAGCACTGCTTGGAATATTTTTTTCTAAATTGGGAACTTGGCTTGTACTACATTCAAGAGAACTATTTTGTGATTCCAAGTCCCCCTTTAGAAGAGAGAAAGATACGTCCAATCTTCTACGCAGTAAAAATTTTTTTCCACTGACTTTAGGAGTTTCACAAAGGTCTGGGGTTTTATCCTTTTCCTTCCTGGGGAAGACAAATCTCTTTCTTTGAGTGGGAGACTCTAAACTATGTGTTAAGGCCAGACTTGAAGTTTCAGGATGTTCATGGATTAATGTTGAGCCTCTTTCTTTCTTTCCAAATGATTCTTTATCTGTATTATCAAAGCTGCACGATTTTAACAGCTCACTGTAGCCACTATCTTGAAATGAAGACGTGGAACAAAAGTCTCCAAAGCTGGACGACTTGACATTGACAATAGGAGAGTCCACCTCATTTCCTGCTCCAGTGCCAGCTTGACCTGAATGCCTTTCTGACATCTTCAAAATCTCTGTTTCTACAAAGTGAAAACGAATTTTATTCTTCCTTTGAAATGAACAGTCTGGCAGCTTACACCAAAATACATTACTTGTTATGAGCACAAATAATAATGGAAAATTGTATGGCAATAAAAAAGTTACTTTAAAAAACAAATCTACTCTACACTATACTCATGTGTATCTTATTTAAAACAATGTTTTAACATCATGAAGACCAAAATTTCCAGGAAGTAAATATTCACAGATTACCTGACTAAGCATAGTCTAGGCACCATGCACAAATATTTTCTTGAACTACACTTGAGAAAAAAAAAAATCTCATGGCATCATTTTTAGATGATTTTATTACTTTATGACTTTTACAGCGCTAAAGTACATTATTGTAGTTTTAATATTCTAGCTTATTTGTGCTGACCTATATTTAGTCAGTTGGATATTTCCTTTTGAGGTTTTGTGATGTAAATAAAGCTACTTAAAAAAAAACTATATGCTGATTTTTAAACATGTCTTTGGGAAATGTGTCAAGTAAGTGCTGCCACTAGACTAAACTGCAATATGGCTAAACAACTCTAGGATAATGTCATTTATACTTGTAACACAGGCCTGTCTCAGAAACTCAGTCCTCCTCATCATTCACAAGGTCTAAATTCCCAGACTTTCACCTTTGCAAAGACTCTTTGGCTCACTAATAAATTACTAACACATTCTTGAGTTAGCGAAAATGAACCCCTGCCCCACAGATACATGGCCATCTAAAACCTGGCAAGTTATACTCATTCAGGCTTCATCTTCTAAATATTTTCTATCTGGGGGACACCCACCCTTTATAATATTCTTGAAATTGCAAATAAAGAATTCAAGTACATTCATTAAAGAAGAAATGTGATTCAGTAATTATATTTGTAAGGAATGACACTAGGAAATACTTTACTCTTTTTTTTTTTTAAGGAAACACTTTACTCTTTCACCTTTTCAACGCTATCATTGCATTCCTTCTTTATGGAAACTTGAATTACATCTTAGCTCAAAGTATAAGAAGAAAAGATAAGAAAGTTATCATAGCATGTATTTCTGCAGACTATTCAAGGGACACTAAGAAAATTGTCATTCGTTCAAAGTTTTCTCCAGACCAAGTACACGATTCTTTTCTATTAAAAAGATCTTGGGAAGATATATTTTAGTTGAGTATAATGGGAAAGTAATTTATTTATGCTTAAGTTACATCAGTTAAATATGTAAATGAATGAGCTTAAAAAAAAATTGCTACAATAACCACAAAACTAAATAGTTTCTTTACGGTGTAATGATCATTAGGAGATCATTGTTACTGGGCAAAGTATCTAGGTGTTTTTCAGTCTTTAAAACCTATATTCCGTTTTGGTAAATCTCACACATGTTCTCTTCTGATTTAGATTCCCTCAGATTGTGACAATCACTGCTCTCTTCTGTACATGCTTACCAGCCAAACTTATCAAACTTTGCTTTCTATAATTCATATTATATTTTAAAACAATTTTGTTTTCAAAATATTAAGTTAATAAGATAGAGTGTGTTTTCAAATTACACTTCCATCCACGAATATTTCCCCCTCTCTGAGAATCACTCTATTAAGTAACAGTTTTCACTCATATCATTTGGTAAAGTTAGGTCCGAGCCTTTTTTTAAAGTTACAACAAATGTAACTATTCTGCTACTTCACCACTAGGTGTCTCACCATGCTAGAATTTGGGAATCTGAGAGGCAAATTGTTAGAAACAAAAGTAGGGGTGCAGAGATCATCCTCTCCCTGCTAAAAACCATAAACTGGTTGCTTTAAACATACAAAAAACTTCCTAATTTTTTCTGTTCATCTACATATTTGAAGTTGCTTCCACCGTGCTTTCTCTGATGTCATCATTTTTTTTCATCTTTCATCATTTTCAACCCAAGACATTGGTCTCAAACAAAATGTGGTTATTCAAACTTTAAATTTAAAATTATTTATGCAAAATCGTGGAATGCCTGTTGACTTGTTCAATTTTACTGATTCAACAGTTCACTGATGAATCAAACAAGCCTCTTCAATATTCGTTTTTTAAAACCAGACTCCTGATGAGGATTGAGAACACTTATCTCTATAGCGCTCTTAAAAAAAAAAAAAAAAAAAACACTGATTAACTCAATGAAGTACTTACAATATGATAACAAATTAGAACCAAATTTCCTTCATTTGTTAAAGTGTAAAATCTTACCATCAGTAAAGCTTGAGTTCTTAGACGTCAACGTTATGTAGGCTTCCAAAAAAGGAAATTTCTCACTTTGCCTTTAAAATTCGTACCAAAGTAATACCACTTAAAGAGAAAATTTTAATTTGAACAATTCATTGAAACGTGCAGTAGCACGATACCGGCTAAAATTTGGATACGTGAAGTACATGCTACAGGGATTAGTTCTAACACTTGAAAAGGCCTAAATCATTTTGAATTTCCTCCAGCTTTCCGGACAACAGTAATTTTAATATCTTTGTTTTCTCCAGCTAGCCTTGGAACGGAGGAAACTTCCTAAATTGGGATTTCTGAGATGCAGTGTAAGCTGCAGCGCGGTCATCTCCTCCCCCAGGAGCAGTCGGCGGGTGGGTGGTTAACGGTCTCCGCAAGGCGTCAACTGGGCCTCTCGTCCCTCCGCGGACCCTCCCCAGGCCAGGCTGTCGGAGGGAGGCCCGGCCTGGCCACAGGGCCCAGGAAGCCACCGACGGGCTGAGGGTGGGTGGGCGTCCCCTGGAGCAGAGCGAGGGGAAAGTGAACGGCGTCAGGGCGCCTCTCAAGTCCCGGAACCCGGGAAGCAGAGCGAGAGCGGGCGCGGGGCCGGGGACGCCCGGAGGCCGGCCAGCCCGCACACACCTGGCGTCCCCCGCTCCTGCCCACCTGGAGACCCGGGGCGGCCGCCCCCCCGGGGTCGACGGGCGGGCGAGGACCGAGGCGGCTGCCGCTGGAGCACGGGGGAGGAGCCGCGGCCTCGCCTCCAGCCACGCCAAGCTATGGCAACCCCCACGCCAGGTTCGCGTGGGGCCGCCGCGTTTCCCTCCTTCGGTTTGAACGGCCCGCCCTGAGTAACCGCTGCGCGCCGCCCCGCGCCGCCCCTTCCTCTCGCTCCGCGGCGCCCCCGCCGGCGGCCCCGCGACCCGCAGGCGCCCGGCCCAGCCTCCTCCCGAGGAAGTCTGTACGCGCTTTCCCATCCCTCCATACCCACACCCCTCCGAGGCTCCGTGAGGGCTTCCTAATTTGATAGGCTCTTCCCCTCCCCATTTTAACTTTGGGGAACACCGTATAGAAAGGTTAATAGGTCCTACAGTGGGATGCTATTAAAAATAATGTAGGAAAACATTCACTTGCAAATGTTTCCGGAGATGAAATCAAGCGTGAAAAGCAGGTTACCAACCGAATGACTCATTTTAGGTTAGAAGTACAGCTATACACAGGATAAGGTCTGAAAGGTTTGACTAACTTGGTTACAGCATCTCTAGACATCATTATGCTTGTTTATTTAGGCATCTAAAAAGGGATGTTTTATGTGCCAGGCTCCATCCTTGTGCTCTTGGCAACTTCTTCCTAATCTCTTTTTTCCGGCTTATTTTCCTCTGCTTACTGTCTAAATGGGCGTCCTACCCAACATTTTTCTTACTTTACCATTCTGTGCTTACATAATTCTCATTCAGAGTTAAAAGCATTACTTTAAAGCCAGTAACAGCCACTGCTACCACTCTCCTCCAACAGAACATTTCTCCATCCGGATGCCCCACAGTTATCCTAAATGCCATATATCCAAAATCAAACTCACTAACAATGATTAAGTTCTGACTATGTGCCAATTATTGGGCTAGGTACTGGGAATTCAAAGATGGAATGGTGCAGTTACTGCCCTGAAGGGCTCACTGGTGTAAGTGCTATAGTAGAGGAATGGTAGTAACACAAAAGAAAAGGGATCAACTAAATCTACAGCGGAAGAGTGGGCAGAGCTACCTTTATATAGACTGTGATATGAGGTGGATTTTGAAGGAAGGGTAGCATCTTTAAAGACAGATAACAGGTGATTCTAAACTTGAAACAAAATGTACCAGCAGGAAAACTGAAACAGTTGGGCACATTAGAGAAACTACAAATAATTTGTTACAGCTGGAAACTAAGACTGGTTTGAGGAAAGGGCAAAGAAAATTCTTGACAAGGGGAAGAAGCCAAGCCGTGGAGAGTTTTGGATGCACGTTAAGAGTCTGAAGTTTATCCTACGCACGAGCTTTCTCTAGTTGCAGTGAGCGGGGGCTACTTTTCGTTGCAGTGCACAGGCTTCTCATTGTGGTGGCTTCTCTTGTTGCAGAGCACAGGCTCTAGACACGCGGGCTTCAGTAGTTGTGGCACGCGTGCTCAGTAGTTGTGGCTCGTGGGCTCTAGAGTGCAGACCCAGTAGTTGTGGCACACGGGCTTAGCTGCTCTGCAACATGTGGGATCTCCCCGGACCAGGGCTCGAACCCCTGTCCCCCATTGGCAAGCGGATTCTTAACCGCTGTGCCCCCAGGGAAGTCCCAGGCAATGTAGGACATTTTAGAAGGACCACTCTGGTGGCAGAATGGAAGACAGAAGGAAGAGAGGTGAGGGTGGCTTAGGAAGCTACTGCATTACTCTGGAAGATAATGGGGGTGGAGAAGAACCTACACCTGCTTCAGTTGGCAGATTCAACTGCGTGCAGCAGTGGGTGAGGAGCAAAGAGTACAGGTTTGGGAGAAAATAAGATGAATTTAGTGCGAGGTTGTTACGTTTGTGGTACCCGTAGGACTTAAGGTAAGGAATTGGTGAACTACACATTCTTCAAGATGGCACCTCCCTGAAGCCTCCCTCACACGTTTGGATAGAGTGAGTAGTGTCCTTTCTAGGTCCTCAAACCAGTCTCTATTACAATCAAGCCTCTATTTTGCCACTCCCTGCCCAGCACTTGCAATCTTCCTCTCCTGAATTTTCTCCATATAATTTATCACCTTATAAAATACCGTATTATTTACTTACTTTGTGTAAGGTCTGCTCCCCACTCCACTGTAATGTAAACAGGGCAGGGGATTTTGCCTATGGTTAAATAAAAGCCACACGACCCCAAAACACCATTAAACATTGCCCTTTTCTCTTTCTCTAGTAATTCTTTAGATATTTTGTTACAACTGAAGAGTAAAAGAATGTATTATAACTCTCTTCTATTCACTTAAAGAATAATTTTACACCCCTCCCCACCCAAAAAATGGCAAAAAGACACCTAGTTACATGTAGCTTGCCCTAGCTTTACTCATATACCGCAAGTTTAAGCCACTGAGCTATATTTTCCTATTCTTTACACATCACAGTCTTTGGCCTTTTCCCTTCCCTTTCTGGATTGGGTGTAATCTCATTACTGACCTCAGAATTCTAAAACCCATATGTTTTCCACAGGCCTAACGCTTCTTTTGGAGACCATACAGGAAAACATAATGAAAGAGTTTTCCATCACCATGATATTCAAGCTATGCAGGTATACTTAAATGAGTATGATCAAGAAAAAGGAAAACACGTATTCAGGGGAAAAAATAGCAACTTGTATCTCCATAACCATATTATTGCAATGTAAGCATTTAAAAACACTAGTATCCAAGTTGGCAAAACAAATGCCCTCATTAAGAGAGAGCAATGCGATGATGTCTGGCACATAGCAAATGCTCAAGAAAAGTTAGCTGTCACCATTGATAACAGCTTCCACAGACCATGCTCCAAAATGATCCTAAAATTACTGGTTCCTGCTGACAGGAAAGATAATGTTGC
The DNA here is from genome assembly GCF_009873245.2 of Balaenoptera musculus. Lineage (NCBI taxonomy): Eukaryota > Metazoa > Chordata > Mammalia > Artiodactyla > Balaenopteridae > Balaenoptera > Balaenoptera musculus. The sequence continues at coordinate 36,657,778 of NC_045801.1, read as the reverse complement.
ATTGGGAACTAGCCTTGACATGAACTCTTGTTGAAATTCTGGATCTCCTTGCTATAACTTGTCTTTACCCTAACCCTCTGTAGGGTCCCAGGACCCATTTGTATTCTACATGTGTTGATCCATTCTGATCTCCACAAACTGTGTTATGTGCCAGCATCATCTTGATAACCTCAAGCTGCATAGTCAGAACCCAGGTCAGTTTGCAATGATTAAAGTTACACTTTCTGGATCACTCCATAATCTTTCTCTTATCATGACAATGGTTTTACCTAATATTTCTTGAGTGAAGCTAATTTTGACTGTTCTATTGGATTACCTCTTCCCTTTGGCTAAGAGGAGGGGCATTTTGTAAGAGAGCTGATGATCAAAATATTTATGTTCTATCTTAGCCTATCTGTGGAGAAAGAAGCAGGACGGTCCACTGTGTTTCCTGGAAATTTAAAAATCGGCAGCTAGGAAGACTGAGAAAATCGAGTTAAATCTCTCAGGCTGGTCTGTAGAGGTGCAACCAGTTGGAATTCCTCCTGGAAGTGAAAGGTGAGGCTCAAGGTTCTCAAGTTGCTGGATGGAAGACCGAAAAGCAGTATAGCCTGCTTAATAAAAACCAAAGTAGTGCATGTTGGGGAGAAAGAAACCTGCTTCTCAGATTAACTAAAATAGTTATTAACAACTGGTTATTCTCTAAATTTTAATAACTTCATTTTCTTCTCCCTCTTGATATAAGTAAAATACCTGCTGTGAAAGAAGCAAACGAATGCAAATGTTGTGACCCCAACAGTTACTAGTCTCACTAAAATTTTGATCTTTGAAAGAACACGCCTCCACTGGGCAAGTCGTTTTGTTCTTCTGGGGAGGAATGAATACATGGGATGAAAGGAGGGTCGATGGACAGCTACCACTACCTAAATCCCGTAGCTTTAAGTGGGAGTAATTGACGTAGCTGCCCGCAAGCCCACCTGTGCTTTAAAACGAGTAAAAGGAGGGGGTTACAGGGATGACGGGAGCCTAGAAGAGAAAGGGGCAAAAAGCAAAAACGAAATTATGCGAAGGATAGGGGCGGCTGCTCCACTGCCCCAGCACAGGTATCAAACGACTTGAAATGCATAATCTGAAAAGTGCTTTTCTACGTGGAAATGAGCGGTGGAGCCGATTCTTCTACGTTCCTCGGAGTAACGGTCAGCCTAGGATTCCACGAGCACTTCACTTGGGTTTCTCTTCTAACCCTCTGCCCTCCTGGAAAACTGTTACTTTCTACCGACTTCATATGTCAGAGAAACAAACCTCCTTCGACTTGAGAAGCTTCTAAAACGCTTTACTTCCCTGAAAAATGAAAACAGGTGAGGCCGAAACAAGCACTTTTGTCCAGAGTCTAAAACACAAAAAAAGAACCAGCTTCACCACCTGCGCTTAATCCGGCTTTCTCGGCCACACCTGGGGCGGAAGGGGCGGAGACTCCGCTTGCGTCATAAGCCAGCGCCGGAAGTTGGCTGCGATACCCCGGCGAGTCGGAATCTGCTCGGAAAGGCAGAGAAGTTTCTCCGTGTTACGTGGGTAAGGAATTGGCGGATTGGGGGGTGGGTATTTGGGCCAAAACTGGAAAGACGCTAGGGGCTAAACAGGTTTGGTGTGGGGTTAGAGTCGGGAGAGGCTGGGGATAGAGTCTATGCTGTTAGTCCTTTGCCTCTTTAGCTGTTGGGTTGTCTGTTTAGCTGTTGGCTTTTTAGCCGTTGGGAGTTATTTCTTTGTTCTTCCCTTATCTTCGGTTCTCATGTTCTCCTGTTGAGGGATTCAGTTTTTTGGCAATCTCTTGCTAAAGTTTGGAAGAATGGAACTTGTGTTAAATGAAGACGTGAGCTTTGCAGTTAGATCTAAATCTCTGACTCTTAACAGGTGAATAATCCTGCCCAAATTAACTTCCTTAAACCCCAGTTCCTTCATCTGTAAAATAAGAGTAATACCTCCTAGAATTGTTGTAAAGATTAAATAGCATGCATAATTGAAATGACATATGTAAAGTGTTTATTACTGTGTCCAGTTTGGGGGTAAATGCACAATACGTTGTGTTTTTGTTTCGACCCACCTATAGGATTTGGAAAAAGTACAGATTAGGAATTGGGACCTTTTTAGCTTTTTCCTAGAAAAATGAGGCCTGGTTAGATTTGTGAGGAGCCCATTTGAGATATTAAATATTTGAGTCTGTGATTTCAGGGACAACAATGGACACCCAGAAGGACGTTCAACCCCCAAAGCAGCAGCCAATGATATATATCTGTGGAGGTAAGAGTAACACTCACAAAAGTAAGAGTATTTCACCTTTTTAAAAAATTATTGCATTTATCTTTGGCTTAACTGAGTCATTCATCTGTAAAGTTAGAAAGCAGAACAACTTTAGCAATCTTAAAAAAAATCCTCTTATTAAGATTTCATTTTCTTTCCTAGGAAAAATGCATTGCCCGCCACTCTTTTATTCTTTCTCCCTTAATATATTGGTAATGGCAACATACCCTTGAGATTGAGTATACTGTATTTTAGTGCTTTGGGTGAAAAGTATGGTTAAGATAATTTGCTTGTCTGTAATATTTCTCTTTTAGGCATTGAATAAACGTGTTTTGTTTCTAGAATGTCACACAGAAAATGAAATAAAATCAAGGGATCCAATCCGTTGCAGAGAATGTGGATACAGAATAATGTACAAGAAAAGGACTAAAAGACGTATCCTTCTAACTAAGCTTTCTGAATATGAGATAAGAGGAAGTGAAAAATAATGCATGGTTTGATAGTCAAAGACTAATTTCTGGTAAAAATGGTAACAACTTGGATTACTTACCAAAAAAGCAAAAGGCGTGATTAGCATTTTCATGGACCAGTACTCCAGTGTATAGACATATACTAAATAATCTAAATACTAGTTGATTCTGGCTTTCATAAGTGTATTTTTTCAGGGATTCTGTATATAAGTACTCATTCTTGAGCTTCAGTTTATGGGCAAACTAAATGATACAAGGATAAATACAAATACTGAGTTTGTATGCTACCTAATGGAATAAGTGAGGCTTACAAATTAGGTGGAAGACTGAGAGTAAATTGTTATGTAATAACTACCAGTGTTTTTTAGATCACTAAATTATCACTTTTAACACTGCTTTAGTATGTCTTGGTGCGTTGGTCTTTTGTATCATGGGGGGGGCTAATAATTAAAATAGTTTATTTTTTTGGTTCATTTCTAATTATCATAGTAAATAGTGAACTTCATTCTTTTGTGCATTTTAGATTAAATAACTAGCTTATTGCAAAGAGAAAGTGACTTGGAAGTATTAAATTTTTAATATAATTTTAAAGTACTTTTTTTGTCCTTAACTCAGTTTTTGTATAGTGGTGGTTTTTGATGCTCGATGAAACATGAAATTCAGAGGAATGTCTTCATTTGGATTTGGATTTGCTATTAATGTTGTCGTATAGCTTTTGATTAGTGTACTTTATGAATATAACTATATACACATGATTTCATTTTAAAAACCATATTGTATTTAGGTATCTATTAATAGCTTATATAAAGATATTTTTGTTCAGTTACATGGTTTGTACTTTAATTTTATCGTATATGTAATCTGACACACAATGAAGGTTAAAAGTGCTTCCCCAAACTACACTTTAATCAAAACCTAGAATCATCTGGGGCCCTTGTTAAAAATGAAGTTTGCTAGGGCCCTCTAAAGGTCTGATTAAGTAAGTTCCTAGGAAACCACTGTTTTACATCACCAATTGTTTGTAAACTCTCCAGCCTCATTTTGTATAGAGTATACCAATGCACTTACTGTCAGTGTGCATACCTCATTTTGAGTTATAATTTTCATTTGTTAACTTGGCATAGGCCTTTCTGTATTTGTATATAATGCTTGACTGTTTTTTAAATCTTCAGCAAGGGAAAAGAAAGTTTAATGGTTGCTTTCTCTAAGGCAAAATCAACCCCAAGTAAAGTGGATGAAGCAGACTATTAAGGCAGGTGCAGTTTCCCAGGTGTAATCATTCATTAAGGTAAAAAACTCTGCTTCCAGGATATAGAAAAAATAGGAGTTGGTTTACACTGAATTGGATGAATGTCTAAAGCTTTTGCCTTGATCTTAGGGATATGGATGCTCAGATACTCCATCTGTTCCAGGATTCGATTAGATATATTTCAACTTTGTTAATAGCTTTGTGTGTCTCGCACATTCAAAGTATTAACTGTGCAACTGTGCCGTTTAAAAAAGAAAACAAAACATTGTTTCTACTACCATCCTCAAATATTAAGTTCTGTAAATTTATTATGTGCTATACAAAGTACTACCATACTCAAGATTTTTAAAGAGTGCTTCCTTGGTCCAGGTTTTCCTGGACTGTGGCTTTCATAATTTTGTAATTCTGCCATGTTCCTTCTTGAGCTTGTCCTTTTTGTACAAGAGTCCCAATAAATATCTCTTTACGACAGGCTTCTAAACCATAACTCATTGGGTAATGTTGCTCTTAACTATTCTAATTTCATCATAGGTCCTTTGTGTATCAGTAGTTTAATTGAATACTGTTATTTGGTTAACTAGACAGTGGTTTAATGGGAAAAGTATTATCACTGGAACTCAAGACCATCGTTTCAGTCAGTTACCTCTTCGTGTCCCCATCATCTATAAAATGGAAGTAATTTTACTTCTTGCGTACCTGGACAGTTTTAAGAAAAGGTAAAATAGGTATAAAATTGCTTTTAAAAGATCCTTTTGAATAGTGCTCTATAAATATAAAAATCAGTAAATCTGAGCTTGAAGCTAATACATAACTTGTCCCCTACTAAACTGCTTACCAATGACTGTAGACACGCAGGTCCATGAAAAATATCAATACATGGAAATTGGTTCAAATCCAGCGCTGCTACTCAATTACTGGCCAGTTTATTTCTTTTGACTTCAGCTTGTCAAAGTCAAGGAATTAATGATAGTTCAGTGCTTTTAGACTCTGAAGCTATCTTCAGAGATTGAAGTTAATGGCATTCAAAACTAGTAGATGAAATCATAAATGACTAATTTTAAGAAAATTAAAATATCACATAAAATGAGAAAGTGTAAACTGAGAACACGTAAAAACAAGTTGCCTCCTTACATGTACAAATACATGCACATCCATCCACCCTCCACCCTCCACCCTCCACCCTCCACCCTCCACCCTCCACCCTCCACCCTCCACCCTCCACCCTCCACCCTCCACCCTCCACCCTCCACCCTCCACCCTCCACCCTCCACCCTCCACCCTCCACCCTCTGCCCAGACTTAAAAGATTACTGGGTCTGTTCTGTGGGAACGGACAATATAGGGACGGGATGGTGGGAAGCCAGTTAGGGGCCACCTGTAAAAGTTCAGGCTAAGAGTAATGGTGGCTGGGCCAGGGTAGGCGTAGAGGGAGTGAGAAGTAGCTGGTTGTGAGATATGTTTTGAAGTTGAATAGGACTTACTTGTGAATTGGTTAGTACTTAGGAGCACAATAAACAATATGGACTTCGGCAAAAGGCTTTGGGTCTGTATTCCCAGAGTGTCCCTTGTTCGATGCCAGTGACTACCAAGATTCACTTTCCTTATTTGTAAAATGGGCAAATGGGCATGAAATAATAGCACCTATGTCAAAGGTTTGCTGCAAGATAAAATTAAATACTCCATAAAATCTCTTAATCTAATAAATGTTAACTGTTAACACCATTACAGAAAGTATTAGCATTTTCTGCACAGGTGCTTGTATCAGCCTTAGGATTAGTCTCAGTTACCGGTCTTGCTGTTTTCCATACTCTTTAGCTTGCTCATTGTAGAGTCCTAATCACTGGACCACCAGGGAATGCCCAGCTTGCTCATTGTAAAATAGAAATTGCACAGCACTGTCTTGCTGAAAATTCTTAGTAGCTTCCCATTTTGATAAAACAAAAACTATTGGGAATAGTATATTTGGGAATAGTATAGACTCCTTTCCTGCCTCTGTCACCACTTCAACCCACCTCTCAATCTTGGTTTTAAGGAGATGTTTGCAGTTCCTTAAGCAGATAACGGACCTTTTTGCCTGTGCTCCTGCTTTTCTCTCTGCCTGAAATGACCTGTCTTGTGTTCTTCACCAGTGTCAGAATGTCATCTAGTTTTCTGTATTATTGTGGAGAAGTCCAAAACTATTCTTCCTAACGCTTTGTATGTGACCTGTTTTCGCTCTAGAAACTTAGAACTTTCTTTGCTGGTGTCCTGAAATTTTGCAGTTTGTGCCTTGGTATGGGTCTGTTTTCCTTCCCTGTTTTGGTCACTTGGTGGGTGCTTTCAGTCTGGAAACTCAAGCTCTTCAATTCTGGAAAATTTTCTTGAATTGATAACTTCCTACCCTCAGTATTCTCTTCTCTCTAGATCTTTTAAATCTAATATTAGACCTAACTTTTTCATCTTTTTCGATTTCCTTTTTTTTCTTTATCTGCTCTGTGAAAGATTTCTTCAACTTTACTTTCTAATCCATCTATTAATTATTGGACGCAATGTCTTTATGAAGATGATAGTGGTAATTTTCATTTGCCTGCATAGTCCATTTCCTTTGAGTTAGTTTCTATCCTGCTTGTTTATTCAGCATAATTGTATATGTACATAATTATAACCAGAAAAAAAAAGTGCGTGAAAAGAAAATTACAGGGCACGTGGAATTGCAACTGTTCTTATTTCTCGGCTAACGTTCTTCTGTCCGGGTGAAGCTGGGTCTGCAAGGCCAATCAGCCGGATGGCAAACCGGAGACTAGCCAGTCATCACGCAGAGGCTCTAATCCCCGCCCCCGGCGGTCAGCCGCAAGCCCTCGGGTGCCGGAGTGGGGGGGAGTGGGGCGGGGCGACACGCCCCTCACTGGGTACGAGCCGCGCGGCTGGTGAAGTGTGTGGCTGCGGCCTCCGCAAGGCTTGGGGTCTGAACCAGGTGAGTATCTGCCGGCCAGGAGTAAACTATGTCTCTCCATCGCAATCCCTTCTTCCGGGAGCCAGGGTGAAAGACGGACCCGGAGGAGTAAATGCACCGTCGGACTGCAGTTGGAGGGATGAACAACCTTGTCGGCCGGGGAAACAACCTGGGGGCCTTCTGCTTCTCGGGGCTGACGGTGGCGGATGTTGGGGCAGAGCGGCAACGCGGAGGTGGTGGTGCGGCGGGGAGGTTCCCGGGCTCTGGCGGCGGCCACCGGTCCTTGTGAATAAAGCAGGGGAATGGGGAGCAGTTTCGTAGAGTCCTAAAGTGCCCCTTGACCGTTGCGGGTTGGCTGTAGAGCTCTCGGATCTCAGGCAGTCCCTGACTCGCGCTGTACATAGAAACCGTTGCTACGGCTGGAGGATGCCGTTTCCTTTCGCTCTCCGGCTGTAGGTGGCGCCCAGCCCTGTGGATGCTGGAAAGAACGTGCCTAGGTGGAAGAAAACCATTTTTCGTGTTAACTAGACCATTGCAGTTTGCGCTGGAGGTATTACTGATAAACTGATTAGGAAATATGGGAAATGGATGTGGATTAGGATGGTGGAGAAGAAATTAACGCCAATTAGGACCAAAGTTTTTTCTAATCAGAGACAAAGAAATTGCAAGCAGATATGGAAGAGTTCTAAATAGAGCAAACAAAGTATTGTATGACTTGTTTTTTGGAGTTTGAGAGTTAACGTTTAGTGGTCTTGAGAATGTCTCTCCTACCCCCACCCCAAGTGGTAGTTTTCAAAGAGGATTCTCAGAAACGTTGAAACAGTGTTCAGAATAAAATTCGCTTGATTAGATAAGAGGTGTCTTTATCATTTCAAATGTTTTTCACCATATTTTATTCAAATCATAAAATCTCAGGGGTTTCAAGATTCCTTTAATTCGAGCGAATCTATTTTAATCCCATTAGATGCTTAAGTCACTCCCATCAAAGATCCTCCAGCTCTTTGGAAAAATTCTCCTAAAGACAACTCATTCTATTCTGGGCAGCATCAATAATTTTAAAGTTCTTCACTGGCTTTCATGTGACCTCCACCCCGAAGGCTATCCTTGTGATGGGAGACATTCATCATACTGGGCCCCCGCTAGCATGGTGTGAAAGCCATATTCTCACTTCTCAGCTGGATCTCATTCGAAAGCTGGCAAACTGTCATCTATATTCTATACCCAAGCCAAAGCCAGCAGGAATACGGAGAAACTGACAGAGCATCCTCTTTCTCTGCAGAGATCTGATATATGACCAGACTCCCAGAGGGCAGGCATGCTGAAGGGAATACTGCTAATGAATTAGACCCATTGCTACTTGTTTTAAAATTTATCACCCAGTGTGTTTTAGTGCAGTGTTTTTTTTTAAAAATACTTTGACAATAACTCATAATATATTTTTCTTTGCAACATTTATGTACACAACATTCGTGTGTGCATTTATATACACATATATTTATAATTTTTTTATATAGACATGAAATAAAATTTTCTATAAAACAGTATTTAATGGTATGTGTCAGGTAGTCTGATTTTATTGCTGTTCTATCTCATAAAACAATGCTGATTGCAGCTCACGAAATTGATTTCTTGGGTTGCCACCTGCAATTTGAAAAGCACGATTAAATATGATGGTTAAGTATGTGAGCTCTGTAGTGGCCTACTGAGATTCAACTCTTCAGTTCACTACTTAAGAGTTATATGACCTTGAGCAGTTTATATACTTGAAACGTCACCTTTCTCATCTGTAAAAAGGGAGTAATTATTAATATATTTCATGAAAGTGGTTTTGAAGATTGAAATAATTCATGGCATATAGAAATTTAGCTCCATAAATGTTGACTATTATTACTGCTCTCTACTTAAAATCTACTTGATATAGTAGTTGAAGGATTAAATGAAGTAATAATATAAGTAAAGTACATTAAGAACTACGTATTTGTTGCTGTTATTGTCACCATCATTAGCAGCATATCAATAGAGTGAAACTGTCCAGGGCCGTCTTATTCCCAATTCAGTTGAATTTAGCAGGTATTTTTTAAGGGGTATAAGACAGTATTTACTATGTTAGACCTGAAGCTCTTGAGATGAATGAGGTAAGATCTCTCGTGATCTAGAAGGGAAGACAAAGAAACAGAATTTGGATATGTGCTATGTGATATGAGAGAGGTATGTACAGAGTGCCTTTAGAACACAGCTTTGGCAGCTGTTCATTATGGGAGTGGGCAACTGAGAATGTAAGGAGGCAAGGAATAAGGAAGAGGGTGATATTAAGGAGAGTTACAGAAAAGATGTTATTTATGTTTGTGCTGAATCACGAAAGGATGGTTGGGATATTAACAGCTAAAGTAGAAGATACCAAAATCAACATTAAAAGATATCTTAAAAAGCAGTTTGAGCACTAAAGAGGATCAGAATAATCCACCCCCAAGTAGACCACTTTGACATGAAGATTATTTTGAGCTGAAGGCAATTAGGAAACAGCAGACACAGGAAGAACTCTCGGCCTTCCCCTTTTTTGCCAAAAAACAGGGCATAAATTTCCCTTTATGAAGGTGTTCCCTCCTCTCCTTTCTCATACCAAGATGAAGAGAACAACACTTATCACAGTAGATGGACAATCAGCACTGAGGTGAGTCTGCATAAACAAACCTTATTAAAATAACCCTTATCTGCCATTAGTTTCTTCCATAGATTTACCTTCTAGAAACCAAAACCCCTTTTCCTTTGTCTAATCATTTCTACACAATTTATCACCCTTTGTTAAAATGGTATATAGTTCCCCAGGCCTAACAGTTTCTTTGAGTTTTCACTTTTCTGTGAAGCCCCAGGAGTATATAAAATGAACCTTTTCTCCCGTTAATATCTTTTGTCAGTTTAATTTACAGCCCTCAGGTGCTGAACCCAAATGGATACAAGAAAAAAATGTTTTCCTCTATAGCACCAAAACCTGCTCTGTTGTTGTATTTCAATTTTGCTTAAGTGAAGATTAAGTAAAATAATCCATCTGTGGTATATAGTAATTTATTTATTTATTTATTTATTTATTTATTTATTTTTTAAACTTTGGGTATTTATTTATGTATTTATTTATGGCTGTGTTGGGTCTTCGTTTCTGTGCGAGGGCTTTCTCTAATTGTGGCAAGTGGGGGCCACTCTTCATTGCGGTGCGCGGGCCTCTCACTGTCGCAGCCTCTCGTTGCGGAGCACAGGCTCCAGATGTGCAGGCTCAGTAGTTGTGGCTCACGGGCCCAGTTGCTCTGCGGCATGTGGGATCCTCCCAGACCAGGGCTCGAACCCGTGCGCCCTGCATTGGCAGGCGGATTCTCAACCACTGCGCCACCAGGGAAGCCCCCAGTAATTTATTTTTATCTATTTATTTATTTAGCTATTTTTGGCTGCGTTGGGTCTTCGTTGCTGTGCACGGGCTTTCTCTAGTTGCAGCGAGTGGGGGCTACTCTTCGTTGCGGTGCACAGGCTTCTCATCGCAGTGGCTTCTCTTTGTTGCAGAGCACAGGCTCAGGTGCACGGGCTTCAGTAGTTGTAGCACGCAGACTCAGTAGTTGTGGCTCATGGGCTCTAGAGCGGAAGCTCAGCAGTTGTGGCTCATGGGCTTAGTTGGTCTGTGGCATATGGGGTCTTCTTGGACTAGGGCTCGAACCCATGTCTCCTGCATTGGCAGGCGGGTTCTTAACCACCACACCACCAGGGAAGTCCGTATATTGTAATTTAGCCCCATGAATGTTAACTGTTCTTATCAGGGAGAATTTACAATGTGTAGCTTCCTCCTTAGAAGAAATACTCCATCTCCTTTTCTATAGAAATGAAAAATAAATATTACAGAAGTACCTAGATGGTTACTACTATCCAAATTGAGTATTAATGTATTTTTAGATTCATAACTATTTTCCTACACTATATTTCAGCCATGACTGCCAAAGATTATCCGTCATTGTGGGGCTTTGGAACAACAAAAACATTTAAAATACCTGTTGAACATTTGGATTTCAAGTATATTGAAAAATGTTCAGACGTTAAACACTTGGAAAAAATTCTTTGTGTGCTCAGGTAAGCGTTTAAAAATCATATCATGTTTCAGTTTGCCAATTTTAATTATATTGTTGACTTCTAAAATTCTAAGCTACATTAGAAATTTTGGAGCAGATTTTCCAATATTGAAATTGTTGTTTTTGTCCATGTTAGGTTCCAAAATAGTGGTTTTGATCCTGTGGTTAGTTTGGCGGGTTCTGGCTAGATCTACTTCCAGCACAAGACTTAGGCTAATTAGTATCCAAGAGGGCATTTTTCTTGCTTCCTGGCACTTTCTAGGAACCGGTAAAGCAGCCGTTAGGAGGCACCTGCTTATGCTGATAAAGTGCTTTGGCACTCTCCCACTTCACACTATCTGCCAGCAAAGGTGGGTGACTCACTGGGAGCCGTTGCATGGGGGATGGGGTGGCGGGGGAGAAAGTAGGACCAGAAGTCAGGGAATCAAAGCCTTTTCTGGGTAAGAGCCCTGTGGCTGTGATTGTCAAACTTTAATATTTGCCAAACATGGTGGTTAGAAAATGCAAATTTGAGGGCACCACTCCTGGAGATTCTGCTTCAGGAAATCAGGAGTGGAGCCCAGGAACATGTGTTTTTAACAAGCACACTGGCTGATCAACATGCGGGTGGCCAAGGGAACTCTACAAGAAACATTGCCCTGTGGCCTACCAACCTTTGCCAACTGTTTGGGGTTTCTTGAGGGTTTTGCATTTGGAGGGTAGCCTCATTATTGCAGAAGCACTTGTGAGCACAAACTGCCCATTTCCGGGACATCAATAGTATTCCTTTTGCTCAGCAGTGGTTCTCTCTTTTCTTTCCTCTGATGCCCTTCCTTACTGCTGTGTCCTTCCTTTTTCTTTCTCATCACCTTTAGCCTCCTGTCCTTCCTAAGCATCCCTGCGTGTCCCCAGCCAGTGTTGATGTAATAGCCTCATCATATCATTGTTTTCCCTCTTGTTTTTCTCAACGTCTAAGAACGTTTTCATTTTTATTTGATTAAAGACTAAAAGAAAGGGGCTTCCCTGGTGGCGCAGTGGTTGAGAATCTGCCTGCCAATGCAGGGGACACGGGTTCGAGCCCTGGTCTGGGAGGATCCCACATGCCGCGGAGCAACTGGACCCGTGAGCCACAACTACTGAGCCTGCGCGTCTGGAGCCTGTGCTCCGCAACGAGAGAGGCCGCGATAGTGAGAGGCCCGCGCACCGCGATGAAGAGTGGCCCCCGCTCGCCGCAACTAGAGAAAGCCCTTGCACAGAAACGAAGACCCAACACAGCCATAAATAAATAAATAAATAAAATTAAAAAAAAAAAAAAAAAAAAAGACTAAAAGAAAATGTGAAGTTTATGGGATGAAAGAGTTTGAAAGACATTTTATGAATAGCCTAATTAAATTGTATTGACTTGGGATTATTTTTTAAATTTAATTTGAAAATGGGATTTATTTTTATTTTTCTAAAAATTTAGAAGTAAGCAGATTCACAAGAAACGAGGAAAAGATTGATTTTCCTTAAAAAAAAAAAAAAAAGCAAAAAAGAACACATGTCTCTGTTTAACTCTCTGAGGAAGGAATTCTGTTCCTTGAGTGGTTGAATTTAGAGGTGTGTTGTTCTAAACTGTTCCTCTGCCATTTTCTTCCTATCCCTTTGGGGGGGAAAAAAAAAAGAGCCAGAACAGTAACTCCTCATTGGAAAATAAGTCCAAAGTCTCATTCTTTGCCTGTCTCTAATAATGAATTTCCATTTATAAGTTTAAAATTACCTTATGTACAAAATGAACATATGTGTGTTAAAGAGGAGAGAAAATGTTATCTATTCAACTTTTAAAGCGTGTGATGGAAATTGATGTCTTTGGAGCTCCTTTTTTTCCCCCTTCATCTCAGCACTCCATAGATGAGCATGTGAAAGTGGAGGTTGCTCTAATTGAGGACGGTGAGGGGGAAGGCAGCAGCTCAGCCTTCATCCTCGTTCGGGGCAGACCGTGAGATCTCTGTGGAACCCCTGGGCTCCATGGAACCCAGCTTGCAAACCACTGGTCTATATGATCTCTAAGTGAAGTGGTAACTCTAAAATTCTGAATTTTTTAAAAGGTCTGGTGAGGAAGGATATTATCCTGAACTTACTGAATTTTGTGAAAAGCGCCTTTCAGGCTTGGCTCCTGGAAGTAGAGCTTTGAGGAGAGAGAAACCTGCAGCGACAGCAGCCAGTTTCACAGCAGAAGAATGGGAAAAAATTGATGGTGATATAAAGGTATAGAGTAACATCACTTTTTGTGGCATTGTCATGGATATATATCTACTTTACTTATCTGAAATCCTAGGCTTCCTTTTTTGTCAGTAAAGGGCTTTTAGTGGTAATTACTTAGGTGGTACTGGTTGCTTCTTACACCTAGGAGAATATTGTGAATGTGTGTGTGTCTCTGTGTGTGTATGTCTGTGGATTTGTTGGTGGGGGGTGGGGAGGGCATGCTCATGTATTTTATTTTTTGTTTTTTATTTATTTTTAAAATAAATTTATTTATTTATTTATTTTTGGCTGAGTTGGATCTTTGTTGCTGCGTGTGGGCTTTCTCTAGTTGCAGTGAGCTGGGGCTACTCTTCGTTGTGGTGTGTGAGCTTCTCATTGCAGTGGCTTCTCTTGTTGCAGATCACGGGCTCTAGGCGCACAGGCTTAAGTAGTTGTGGCACGTGGGCTCTAGAGCACAGGCTCAGTAGTTGTGGCGCACGGGCTTAGTTGCTCCACGGCATGTGGGATCTTCCCGGACCAGCGCTCCAACCCGTGTCCCCTGCATTGGCAGGCGGATCCTTAACCACTGTGCCACCAGGGAAGCCCTGCACATGTATTTTAAATGACTGAATAATATCCCACCCTATGAAAGGAACATAATTCAGTCAGCATCTATAAATAGTGTTATGTTTGTTCATAATTTTTTTGTACCATCCTGGTTGTTTCCTAGGGATAAATTATTAGAATTCAAGTTACTTGATCAAAGGATCTAAATATTTTTAAGGCTGTTGAAACACATTTCTATGTTCTCAGGAAGTTGTACCTTTGTACTCTCCCACCAGCAGTGTGTAAGAATGCTCACTTCAGGTACTCTTCGCTGGAAACTGTAATCATTTTTTACATTTTAAAGTCAATTAAATAGTTAAAAATGATAGTACGTAGTGTATTGTTTGTTTACTAGTAGCGTTAAATTTTTAAAAATCTGTCACTTGAATTTCTTCTTTTCTTAATGACCTGTTTGTGTCTTTACTGATTTCTTTTAATCAGCTTTATTGTTATTATTTACATTCAATAAAAATTAGCTATTTTATAAAACAAACAAATGTATGCAACAAGGCAGAAACAGTCTCACAGACATAGAGAACAAAATAGTGGTTACCAGTGGGGAGAGGGAGGAAGAAGGGGCAGGATAGGGGTAAGGGATTAAGAGATACAAACTACTGTGTATAAAATAAATAAGCAACAAGGGTGTACAGCACAGGGAAACAGAGCCATTCTTTTGTAATAACGTTAAATGGAATATAATCTATAAAAATATTTAATCACTATGTTGTATACCTGAAACTAACATAATAGTGTATATTAACTATACTTCAATTTTTAAAAAATTAGCTATTTTATGGTAATTTCACTGAGTTTTGACAAATTGCATTTGCTGTGGAATATTTCCATTATCCCTAAAAGTTTTGTTTTGCCCCTTTGCAGTCAGTGCTGACTCCACCCCCTGGCTCCTGGCAACCGCTGAAATGCTTTCTATCATTATAGATTTGCCTTTTCTAGACTTTCATATAAATATAATTATATAGTATATCTTATTTCATGTCTGGCTTCTTTCACTTAGCATGATGCTTTTGAGATTCATCTACGTTGTTGCATGTGTCCACAGTTCATTCCTTTTAATTGCTGAGTAGTAGTGAATTGTATGGATATCTCACAGTTTAACCATTTACCCATTGATGAACAAATGCTAAAATGTTTTCCAAAGTGGCATCAGTCCTGCCAATAATGGATAAAAGTTCCAGTTGCTCTACATTGTGGTCCATGCTTAGTATTGTCAGTTTTGTTAATTTTAGCTATTCTCTTAGGTATATAGTGGTATCTCATTGTGGTTTTCATTTGCATTTCTCTAATAACTAATGATGTTGAATGTCTTTTCATGTACTTATTTGTCATCCATATATCTTCTTTTGTAGAGTGTCTTTAAATCCTTTGCCCATTAAAAAAAATTAGATTTTTTGTGTTCTTATTGAGTTGTAAAATACATGTCTTTCATGTATTTTACACACAAAGATACATCTTTGCAAATATTTTCTGATATTGTGTGGCTTGCCTTTTCATTTTTTTAACAGTACCTTTGAAAGAGCAAAAGTTTTTACTTTTGATGAAACTGATTTTTCTTTTTATAGTTTGTGCTTTTGTGTTCTATTAAGAAATCTTTGTCTAATTCAAGATCCCTAAATTTTCTCCTATGATTCTTCTAGAAGGTTTATAGTTTTAGCTCTTAAATACACGTCTGAGATCTGTTTCATTTTTTAGACACACACACAAATATATACATACACACACATACATATATTTGTACATACTAACATGGATATCCAAAAGTTCAAGTGTCATTTAATTAAAGATTATCCTTTCCTCATTGAAATTCTTGGTACCATTGTCAAAAATCAACTGCCCATATATGTGTAAGTCTATTTCTGAACTCTCTCTATTCTGTTCATCAATCTAAATGTCTGTCTTTACACCAGTACTCCATTGTCTTGATTACAGTAAGTCTATTTTTTAATTTTAGTTTTATCAATATATTGGAGTATAGTTGATTTACAGTGTTGTGTTAGTTTCAGGTGTACAGCAAAGTGATTCAGTTATACATTTTTATATATATCTATTCTTTTTCAGATTCTTTTCCCATATATGCAGTCAGTCTTGAAATCAGATAGTGCAAGTCCTCCAACTCTGTTCTTCATTTACAGAGTTGTTTTGGGTGTTCCAGGTCCTTTGCTTGCCAATTTCTACAAAATAGCTTGCTTGTATTTGAGTTGGGATTGTGTTGAATTTGTGGATCAATTTTGGAAGAATTGATATCTTAACAATATTGAGATTTCTGATCCATGAACATGTATTTTTTCTGTTCATATAGGTCTTTAATGAAGCAGTGTCTCATAGTTTTCAGTGTATACTTCTTGCTTATTTTTAATGAAATTTATTTCTAAGTATCTAATATATTTTATGCTACTGTAAAAGTTAATGTTTTTTAAATTAAATTTTTTTGCTCATTCTAAGTCACTTCAGTTATGAAATTTTATTGGTTTATATAAAATTTATCATGTTAACCATTTAAAAAAAAATTTTTTTTTATTTTTGCTGTGTTGGGTCTTCGTTTCTGTGCAAGGGCTTTCTCTAGTTGCGGCGAGCGGGGGCCACTCTTCATCACGGTGCGCGGGCCTCTCACTGTTGCGGCCTCTCTTGTTGCGGAGCACAGGCTCCAGACACGCAGGCTCAGTAGTTGTGGCTCACGGGCCCAGTTGCTCCGCGGCATGTGGGATCTTCCCGGACCAGGGCTCGAACCCGTGTCCCTTGCATTGGCAGGCAGATTCTCAACCACTGCGCCACCAGGGAAGCCCCATCTTAACCATTTTTAAGTGTACAGTTCATTAGTGTTAAGTATATTCATATTGTTGTGCAACCAATCTCAAAAACTTTTTCATCTTCCAAAACTGAAGTTCTCTACCCATTAAATAACAACTCTCCATCCCACCCCCACCACCAGCCCCTGGCAACCACCATTCTACTTTCTTTTTTATTTATTTTTTGATCTGTTTACATTCTTTTTTATTTTTTATTTTTATTTTTTTATTGAAGTATAGTTGATTTACAATGTTGTGTCAGTGTCAGGTGTACAGCACAGTGATTCAGTTATACATACGTATATATCTATTTTTTTTCAGATTCTTCTCCCTTATAGGTTATTATAAAATATTGAGTAGAGTTCCCTGTGCTACACAGTAGGTCCTTGTTGATTATCTATTTTATATATAGTAGTGTATATATATTAATCCCAAACTCCTAATTTATCCCTCCCCCCCCGCCCCACCTTTCCCTTTTGGCAACCATAAGTTTGTTTTCTATGTCTGTGGGCCTATTTCTGTTTTGTTTATAAGTTCATTTGTATCATTTTTTTTTCTTTTGGATTCCATATATGAACAATATCATATGATGTTTGTCTTTCTCTGTCTGGCTTTTCAGTTAGTATGATCATCTCTAGTCCATCCATGTTGCTGCAAGTGGCATCATTTCATTCTTTTTTATGGCTGAGTAATATTCCACTGAATAAATATACCACATCTTCCTTATCCATTCACCTGTTGATAGACATTTAGGTTGCTTGCATGTCTTGGCTATTGTAAACAGTGCTGCAATGAACATTGGGGTGCATATATCTTTTCCAATTACGGTTTTATCCAGATGTATGCTCAGGAGTGGGATTGCAGTATCATATGGTAACTCTATTTTTAGTTTTATAAGGAACCTCTATACTGTTCTCCGTAGTGGCTGCACCAATTTACATTCCCACCAACAGTGTAGGAGAGTTCCTTTTTCTCCACACCCTCTCCAACATTTATTATTTGTAGACTTTTTGACGATGGCCATTCTGACCAATGTGAGGTGATACTTCATTGTAGTTTTGATTTGCATTTCTCTACTAATTAGTGATGTTGAGCATCTTTTCATGTGCCTTTTGGCTATCTGTATGTCTTCTTTGGAGAAATGTCTATTTAGATCTTCTGCCCATTTTTTTGATTGGTTTTTTTTAATATATATATTGAACTGTATTAGCTGTTCGTATATTTTAGAGATTAATCTTTTGTCATTTGCATCATTTGCAAATATTTTCTCCTATTCTGTAGGTTGTCTTTTCGTTTTGTTTGTGGTTTCCTTTGCTGTGCAAAAGCTTTTTAGTTTAATTAGGTACCATTTGTTTATTTTTGTCTTTATTTCCATTATTCT
Source organism: Balaenoptera musculus (assembly GCF_009873245.2). Classification (NCBI taxonomy): domain Eukaryota; kingdom Metazoa; phylum Chordata; class Mammalia; order Artiodactyla; family Balaenopteridae; genus Balaenoptera; species Balaenoptera musculus. The sequence continues at coordinate 36,639,752 of NC_045801.1, read as the reverse complement.
AGGAGATGGATCTAAAAAGATATTGCTGCAATTTATGTCAAAGAGTGTTCTGCCTATGTTTTCTTCTAGGAGCTTTAAAGTATCCAGTCTTACATTTAGGTCTTTAATCCATTTTTAATTTATTTTTGTATGTGGTGTTAGAGAATGTTCTAATTTCATTCTTTTACATGTAGCTGTCCAGTTTTCCCAGCACAACTTATTGAAGAGTCTTTTCTCCATTGTTTATTCTTGCCTCCTTTGTCATAGATTGACCATAGATGTGTGGGTTTATTTCTTGGCTCTCTATCCTGTTTCATTGATCTATATTTCTGTTTTTTGTGCCAGTACCATACTGTATTGATTATTGTAGCTTTATACTATAGTCTGAAGTCAGGAAGCCCGATTCCTCCGGCTTCATTTTTCTTTCTCGAGATTGCTTTTGGCTCTTTCGGGTCTTTTGTGTTTCCATACAAATGTAAAAATTTTTTGTTCTAGTTCTGTGAAAAATGCCATTGGTAATTTGATAGGGATTGCATTGAATCTGTAAATTGCCTTGGGTAATATAGTCATTTTGACAATATTGGTTCTTCTAATCCAAGAACATGGTATATCTTTCCATCTCTTTGTGTCGTCATCGATTTCTTTCATCAGCGTCTTATAGATTTTGGAGTACAGATCTTTTGCCTCCTTGGGTAGGTTTATTCCTAGGTATTTTATTCTTTTTTATGTGAGGATAAATGGGATTGTTTCCTTAATTTCTCTTTCTGGTCTTTTGTTGTTAATGTATAGAAATGCAACAGATTTCTGTGTATTAATTTTGTATCCTGCGACTTTACCAAATTCATCGATGAGCTTTAATAGTTTTCTGGTAGCATCTTTAGGATCTTCTATGTATAATAAGTATCATGTCATCTGCAAATTGTGACAGTTTAACAACTTCTTTTCCAATTTGGATGCCTTTTATTTCTTTTTCTTCTCTGATTGCTGTGGCCAGGACTTCCAAAACTATGTTGAATAAAAGTGGCGAGATTGGACATCCTTGTCTTGTTCCTGATCTTAGAGGAAATGCTTTCAGCTGTTCACCGTTGAGTATGATGTTAGCTGTGAGTTTGTCATTTATGGCCTTTGTTATGTTGAGGTATGTTCCCTCTTTGCCCGTTTTCTGGAGAGTTTTTATCATAAATGGATGTTGAATTTTATCAAAAGCTTTTTCTGCATCTATTGACCATTCTACTTTCTGTTTCTTTGAGTTTGGCTAACCTAGATACCTCATATCAGTGGAATTTTAATTTCAATTTCTACTTGTACATTGCAAACTTATAGTTATCTAAAATTGGCCTTTCTGTATTGACTGTGTATCCTGTGTCTTGTTTAATTCAAACTAACACATTCGTTCTAGTAGATTTTTTTGTAGATTCCTTGGATTTTCTTTATGGAAGATTATGTCATCTGTGAATATTGAAAGATTTTCTTCTTTTCCAGACTGGCTACCTTTTATTCCTTTTACTTGCCTTATTCCATTGGCGTGGACCTCTAGTACAATGTTGAAATGAGAGCAGATATCTTTGTCTTGTTCCCCATCTTAGGGGAAATCATTTAGCCTTTCATTATGTTACTTATAGATTTGTATAGTTCTCCTTTATCAGGTTGAGGAAGTTCCCTTCTGTTCCATGTTTGATGGGTGGAGAATTTTTATCATGAATGGATATTAAATTTTGTGAAATGCTTTTCCTGCATTTATTGAGATGAACATATGGTTTTCTTAGTAGTCTGTTAATAAGGTAATTTATGTACACTGTTTTTGAGTGTTATAGTAACCTTACATTCCAGGATAAACCCTACTCATCATGATGTATCTTTTTTATATGGATTGGATTGCTAAAATTGTGTTAAGGACTTTTTGTGTCTATGGATCATGAGAGATATTGGTCTGTAGTTTTCTTGTAATGTCGTTGTCTGATTTTTGTATCAGGGTACTGTTGACCTCAGAATGAGTTGGAAAGTATTCTCTATTCTTCTGTTTCCTAGAAAAGCTTGTGTATAATTGATATTATTTCTTCCTTAAATGTTTTCTAGAATTTACCATTGATGCCATCTGGGCCTCAAGTTTTCTTTATTGATAAGGTTTTAACTATTAATTCAGTTTCTTTAGTAGACTCAGGGCTATTCAGGTTATATTCAGAGCTTTCTCTCTGTCCAGCTCTCTCCTCTCAGAAATCTTACCTCCTTAATTCTTGCAGTCTTGGTCTCCCCAGTCTGACCTCCGTTCTTCTAAATTCATTGAGACCTAAGACTGTTTTCTTTCCCTATGCTGTAGCCTGGAAACACTAGGCAGTCAGTTTGGAGCAAATGTAGGGTTTACCTCATTTGTTTCCCTTCTTTCAAGAATTATTGTCCTGTGCTACCTATTGTCCAGTGTCTGAAACTATTGTTTCATATATTTTATCATGTTTTCTAAAGTTTAGGCAGGAGGGTAAATCTAGTCCCTGTTACTTTGTCAGAGCCAGAAGCCCCTTTATTGACTTTTCTATTGATATGTTTCTTATTTATTTGTAAGAGTTCTTTCCTACATATTTTAATTTTCCCCTCAATTTGTTATTTGCCTTGTAAGTTTTGTGTGTGCTGTTTATTCATTTATTTATTTTTATGTAACCACACCTCTTGATTTTATCCTTTATGATCTTTACATTTGTTTTATACTTAGGAAAACTCTGTCTCCACCAGATACATATTTACCTGTATTGTCTCATAGTTCCTTTGTGGTTTCATTTTGCTTAAGAAATATATATTTTTTAAAACAGACTCTGGAAAAACAACTTTTTTTGGTTTTACTTTATTTTATTCAGCGTATTTTTTCTGAGGTAAATCATACACTTGAAAACAATTTTGAGGTATGTGTATTCTCTAACTCAGAATGCTAATTTTTAAAAACTTTCAGCTTTCTCATTTTGTCATTTTATTGACTTGAGTTTGAAAATTTGGTAATTAATCTACAGGTTAAAATAGCAGTTCTTGTCCAGCGTTCTTTGGCTTTATTTTCTGAGGGGTAAACAGCTGTTTTAATTGCAGGGCCTGCTTTCCCCCCAGCTGTGTGTTCTTTCTCAGTCAATTCTTAAGTTAGTTTCCTTCTCATCTTCCTTCCTTCATACTTTTCTTGCCACTTCTCCTTCGTTCCCAGTTTTCTCTCTCTCCCTTTCCTCCTCTATAATCCTTCCTCTCTCTTTTTACCTTTCTTCCCTTGTTTTTCTTTTTCTCTTCCTGTTTCTCCTGTTTGCCTCCTTTTCATCCTCCCCGCCTCCTATATGGGTAGGACAGTTAATATAGTTTATCCTAGCCCCTATTTGAAGAGTGTCTGACAAATATTAGACCCTCACTATATATCTGCTGAATAATAAATAATAGAATTTCACAGATAATAAGGAAATATCTTACTCAATTTTTCTGGCCTCTGTGACGATTCAGTTTAATAAACATTATTGTGAACCTAGTATATGCCAGACAATGTGCTAGGTTTTTTTGTGTTTTTTGTTTGTTTGTTTTAAGTACTTCAACTTTTCTTGTATCTAAGTTAAGTTTTTCAGAGAATTTGTTTATTTTATCTAACTTGCAAAGTTATTGGTATAAATTTGTCTAAAACATCCCCTTGTCATTTTTTTAATATCTGTAGAATTATTAGTGATGTACCTCTTTTATACCTGATACTGGTAATTTGTATTTTTTCCTTTCACTTTCTTTTGACTAGTCTTGCTGAGGGTTTGTCAGTTGTATTAATTTATTTCCAAAAAAACTAGTTTTGAATGTTGATTTTCTTTATTTTTCTATTTTCTGTTTTACAGATTCCTACTCTTATTTTTTAATATTTTTATTTCCTTCTACCTACTTTGGCTTTAATGTGTTTTCTCTCTCTTTATTAGTTTTTTAAGGTAGAAGCTTAAATAATTGGATCTTAAGCCTTTCTTCTTGTTTAAAGTTGTATATTTCCCTCTAATACTTTATCTGAATCCTACAAATTATATGTCATGTTTTCTTTATCACTTAGTTCAAATTATTTTCCAATTTCCCATCTGATTTCCTTTTTTAACCCATGATCTCTTTATAAGTGTATTGTTTAATTTCCAATTACTTGGGGATAATCTAAATACTTATTATTACTGAATTCTAATTTAGGTCTGTTGTGGTCAGATACCATACTTTGTATAATTTCACCCCTATCAAATTTATTGAGACTTTTTTTGGCCTATGTTCCATGTGCTCTTGAAAATAACATAGAAGTCTTTAATATTGATTAGGTCAAGTTGGTTAATGTTTACATCTGCTATAACATTACTGATTCTCTTTTTGTCCACTTTTTCCCTGTGTCCATCCTACTGTTAATCAAATAGATTCATTTTGGATACTGAGTTTTTCATTTTCAGGATTTCCATTAAATCTTTTTAAAGTTTCCTTTCTTCTCCCAAAGTTCTCAATTGTTCATGCATGTTGTCCACCCTTCTCACATATTTACTGTAGCTGTTTTTAAGTCCCTATTTGTTACTTCCAACATCCATCCACTCTATGTGTCTGCTTCTATTGACTGTGGGTAATGTTTTTCTGCTTCTTTGTCTTTCTTGTTATTTGTATATTTTATACTGACCACTGTATATAAAAAAAATCAGTGGAATCTGAAGTAATTAATATTTACCTACAGAAACGAGCATGTTCCTTCTGTCAAACTGCTAGAGTTGGAGACTGGGTCAATCTAATCTGTATGTTAAGTTGCAGCTGACATGCTAAGGTTCTTGAGATTAAGACATAGGCTCTGCCCTCAAGGAACTTACAGTGTGGTAAGAGGGACAAACAGTAAATAGAGGATTTAAAATCTCTATGCTAAACACAGAGGAGGAACACTTTTAGCCCAACCAGGAAGTTCAGAGAAAGCTTGCTGGAAGGGATGATGTAAAAGATCTTGTAAGATAAATAAAGTAGGAAGGGCAACAATGAATATACTGAACAATACTGAACTGTACACTTAAAAATAGTTAAGATGATACATTTTATGTTATTGTGTATTTTCCTACAATTGAAAAAAAACGAGAGAGTAAGAAGGGCATTTCAGGTGGGGAAAATGGCATGATCAAATTGTCACCTAAAAATTGACCCACAGTAAACTATGATGATGTACAGTCCTTTCTAATGCCTGGTTAATTATTTCAAACTGTATATTTACCTTCTTTTTTCCTCTCTTCTTCTCAGAGTTGGGTATCAGAAATTAAAAAAGAAGATGATAAAATACACTTTCAAGAAACTGAAACATTTCCAGCAATGGAAGATAATTTGCCTCCAGTTCGTGGTTCAAACAGCCATCTTCACGTTGCCAAGGTAGGCCTTTTTGGTGTGGGGTGTGGGTGGTAGGGGGAGAAAGTTGTTGTTTATTAAGAACATTATCTTGGTTTAATCAGTGTAGCTGAAGTGTGATGTCCTGTAGGCAGCTGGGGATTTTTTTCAGGTGATCGTGTGTTATCACCTTCTGGAGTAGGCCTCACCTGGATATCAAAATGAAACAGTATTTTCATTTGAAGACTTGCATCTTGGGTTTACTGCCTTCCTCATTGTTTCTTTTGCTGTTCTGTCTCTTCTACTCTGACAATTTTTGATGAGTACTTATGATCCAATTCAGTGTGTAAGAGTTTCAGGGAGTAATTTCATGTATCCAATAGAGGTATAGAGGGAGTAGTTTGTTACACAATTAAGTATGGATTTAAAGCGTAAAACAGATGGATTAATCTGTTTAATTAACCCATTAAACATGGATATCAAGCAGTTATAGATGTCATTTCTCTGTTTAGTGCATTTCTCCCCCCATCTCCAGCCCCTCGTTTTTATTTCTCTGAGATTGGTCCCTATTTTGCCATGCAGATCTCTCCTTGGTAACCCATGGCTTCCATAGAGAAGGGGCCTGTTGGAGTTCCAGGTTCACTTAACTTCAAGTTAAAATTGAGCTTCTTGGCATCCACCTGACCCTGATATTAAAGAACCCAACCCTTGGGGCTTCCCTGGTGGCGCGGTGGTTGAGAATCTGCCTGCCAATGCAGGGGACACGGGTTCGAGCCCTGGTCTGGGAAGATCCCACATGCCGCGGAGCAACTAGGCCCGTGAGCCACAATTACTGAGCCTGCGCGTCTGGAGCCTGTGCTCCGCAGCAAGAGAGGCCGCGATAGTGAGAGGCCCACGCACCGCGATGAAGAGTGGCCCCCACTTGCCACAACTAGAGAAAGCCCTCGCACAGAAACGAAGACCCAACACAGCCATAAATAAATAAATAAAATTAAAAGTATGTGTCACATTAAAAAAAAAAAATTTAAAAAACAAAACAAAACAAAACAAAAAAACCCAACCCTTGTCTCCAGTGGGCTTTCGCTTGGATCACACATTCCATTCCCTCTGCCCTCCTTTTTTTTTTTTTCCTATTATTCCTATCATCTTTAAGAGGATGTTTACCTAAGTCTCTTCATTTTGGGTTGAGTCATTCTTGTTTTTCTCATCTCTTCTTTGAGTCCCCAGTTTTATTAGAAAAACATATATAGCCTTTTCATCACTCTGCTCCTTGGTAATTTACCTTCCTGGGTCTTTTTACTTCTCATTAGGAATTACTCAGGTAACTGAGGTACAAAGTAAGTAAGTATAGGAAGGATACCACTGTCTGTAATCAATGAATTCGTATTTATTGAACACTCATTATGTGTTAAGTCTGTGTCCTGAAACTGTAACAACAAAAAACATTTGGTCTCTGTCCTCAAAGAGCTTATAGTCCAGTAGGGATAGACAGACTAGTGGTACAGTGGTTCTCAAAGTATGACCCGTGGACGCTGGTTGTCCCAGAGATCCTTCTAGGGGATCCAGAAAGTCAATGTTATTTTCAAAAATAATGCTGATGCTTTTGTCTCTTTCACTGGGTTGACATTTGCACTGAGGGTAAAACTGCTGGTGCCTTACCATGAATCAAGGCAGTGGCACCAACTGGACTAGCGGTCATTGTTTTCTCCACTGCTGTGCACTCATAGTAAAACATTCCAATTTAACTTAAAAGTGTCTTTGATGAAACAATAAAACCTTTTTTGTCATTAAATCTTGAATCTTGAGGACACATCTTTTTAACATTCTGTGTGTACCAAATGTAAAATAGCTAGCTAGTGGGAAGCAGCCGCATAGCACAGGGAGATCAGCTCTGTGCTGTGTGACCACCTAGAGGGGTGGGATAGGGAGGGTGGGAGGGAGACACAAGAGGGAGGAGATATGGGGATATATGTTTATGTATAGCTGATTCACTTTGTTATACAGCAGAAACTAACACGCCATTGTAAAGCAATTATACTCCAATAAAGATGTTAAAAAAATATTCTGTGTGACAAAATGAGGAGTACACAGAAGGCACTTCACTGTGAAATGAAATATGATGGTTATCATAAGAAAAAGCACTTGTGTGATTGACTGCCAGCTGAATTAGCAACTTTTTCCTGGAACAATTTTTACTTGAAGAAATGACTGACAGACAAGCTATAGTTATTCAGAGTTGAGTTTTTGGCAGACATTTTCTTGGAAATAGTGAAATGGTCTATCACTTCAAAGAAATCAATGAACAGTATTTGTTGCCAGTGCTAAAATCTGAGCTTTCAGGTAGAATTCAGAGTATTTCATATTCTTAGGGGCTCTCAAATACCTACTTGTGACAAAAAAATTTCCCCTTAAGGGAGACACTTAATGACTTTTATGATGAGCTCCATGAGGATTTTTTTTTTTACTTTTAAACAATTGAGATATAGTTGATGTACAATATTATACAAATTACAGGTGTTATAACAGTGATTCACAGTTTTTAAAGGTTATACTCCATCTATGGTTATTATAAAATATTGGCCATATTAGCTGTGTTGTACAGTATATCCTTGTAGCTAATTTATTTTATACATAATACTTTGTACCTCTTAATCTCCTACTCCTGTTTTGCCCCTCCCCCTCCCCTCTCCCCATTGGTAACCACTAGTTTGTTCTCTGTATCTGTGAGTCTGTTTCCTTTTTGTTATATTCACTAGTTTGTTTTATTTTTTAGATTCCACATATAAGTGATATCATATAGTATTTGTCTTTCTCTGTCTGACTTATTTCACCTAGCATAATACCCTCCAAGTCCATCCATGTTGTTGCAAATGGCAAAATTTCATTCTTTTTTATGTTTGTATACACTACTTCTCCTTTATCCATTCATCTGTTGATAGACACTTAAGTTGCTTCCACATCTTGGCAATTGTAAATAATGCTGCTGTGTACATTGGGGTGCATGTATCTCTTTGAATTAGTGTTTGTATTTTATTCAAATATATACCCTGGAGTGGAATTGCTGGATCATAGGGTAGTTCTATTTTTAGTTTTTTGAGAAACCACCATACTGTTTTCCACAGTGGATGCACCAACAATGTACAAGGGTTCCCTTTTCTTCACATCCTCTCTAATATTTGTTATTTGTGGTCTTTTTGATGATAGCCATTCTGACAGGTGTGAGGTGATATCTCGTGGTTTTAATTTGCATTTCCCTGATGATTAGTAATGTTGAGTATCTTTGCATGTGCCTGTTGGTGAACTCCATGAGGATTTTAACAGATATGATTTTTAATTGTATAATGAAATGTAGGAATATTTGGAAGATCTGTGTAACTCCTAATGACCAGTGTACAATGATACAAAATCGTGCTTGTATAAATGACCCATTCAAATGGTTTCAAATTATGACTTTTAAGAAACCATTTAAGAAACTATTTGTGAACTGTTGTTTGCTTTCCTCCCATTCCCTTCAAGGTGCTTGCAGTGGACATGTGACCTGGGTTGAGCCACTTAATAGCACCAAGCTAGTGCTTGGTCAGTGATGGGCCCATAACGCAAGCTAGCCAATCAGAGTCCTTCCCTGGGATTTCTCTAATTAAAGATGGAGAGAAGAGTCACTCTCCTTTTCCTTTCTGATTGGGAGGCCTGTCAGGTTATAATCCCAGACTGTGTGTGGCCACATTTCCAACTACATAGAAAAAGCAAGCAGACAGCAGGGAAAACAAAATCAGGGAGAGAGAAGCAGAGACTTCTGGGGGAGAGAAGGAGAAAAGGGGAGAGAGGGAGAGCTGTAGAAAGAGGGTATATGAATCCTTTATCCAGCAATACCCCTGCCCTTTCATCAGTTTGGTTACATAAGCCAATAATTTATTCTTTTTAACTAAAATTAGTTCAAGTTGGGTGCCTGTCATTGCAAGCAAAACAGCTCTGTCTAACATAGCAAAGTAGTTATTCTTATTTCTTCAATGCCTCGGTTTTAAAAGAATGAATGATAGTTTAATACTTTATTATTATAAGAAAAATCAATAATAATCACATTTCACACATATAAGTTTTAAAATTTTATATATGTACTTAAAGTCCTGCCCATCACTCTCATAATTAACTACAAATTTAAAATCACTTTTTAACCTGCTCTATATTATTATGTTAAAAAAATTATAATACTGGAGTTGTTGTAACTTCAAGGGTACCTATTTTTCTTACCCATTCAATTTGTGTACCTTAATCCAGTACTACACATTTAAAGGAAAATCTGCTAATCTTATATTAAATATCTCATAAAATATAATTTTTTCTTTCAGGAAAAAAATTCTAAAAGTAGACCAGCTAAAAAGAAAATTCCGAGGGACTATGCAGAGTGGGATAAGTATGTTTTATATTTCTTTATATAAACATTCTCTACCATAAAATACTGTAATAAATTCTTTATTGTTTTAAACCTGAACATATCAAATATCAAGTTATGTCAGTAGAGTACTAAGAGTATTTGGATTAAGCACTCTTGATTTTGTTTTTTCATTAAATAAAAAACTACTGCATCCTTTTATTTATAAGAGTAACTAAAAATAGCTAATGTAATACTTATACCCATCCAAAATAAAAAATAACAAATTTTTAAATTAAGAGAAATTGGTTACAATTTTAATACCAAAGTTCCACACAGTTTAGGTCTGATTAATATTTAAGTCCTCACTAAATTCCATGTTTTCTAGGAAAGAATAGAGGTGACTTCTAATACAAACCTATCATATATTTTTGGAATATTATTTCTAAAGGCACAGTGATACAAATACAAGAATATCAATAATAAATTTTACTCTCTTGTTTGTATTGAGCTTTTTTTTCTAGTTTTATTATTTTTTCATTTAAGATTTGACGTGGAAAAGGAATGTGCGAAAATTGATGAAGATTACAAAGAAAAAACTATAGTAAACAACAAGTTGCATTTGTCTAAAATTGAGACAAGACTAGATACAGCAGGTAATTGGGGGAAAATAAGAATAATTTAGTAGTCTCTAAATTTTTTGAAATATAATAAAAGCTGTTGACCCAAAGACATTCTCTTTAAGTGCTGCAGATTTCCATGAAAAGTTTATGGATTTTCTCCTAGAGCTTACACCTCTAACAAATTCCATTCTATCCTTTAACTTCTTAATTTTATGAGTAAGAGTTACGATATTTAAATTTAGTATGACTTAAAAATATATATATAAACCTATTTTTTTACTGTAATTCATTTTTCATTCCCTTTTTCAAATCTTCTTTTTCCTCCAAATCCCTCAAATTTTTTTCTTTTTGCCTCAAAACAAAAAGATGGAGGAGGTTGTTTTCACTTGAAGTCCACAGGTGTATAGTACCATTAAAGTAAAACAAAACAATTATTCAAAAAATCTAAACCTTCAAAAATTCTGAATAATTAAAAAAAGAAAAGAAATATCTCTAAACTTAGGAAACTTGTATCTTCTTTTATTTGTTTTATAATTTTCTGCTTCTGTTAAAATAAGCATTCTTGGATTTAAATTTGTTAAAATTATACTAAGTTATATTTTTACTTATAGCAGATAACATTTATTTCTAGGTCTAACTGAGAAGGAAAAGGATTTTCTTGCTACTCATGAAAAGGAGAAAGGAAATGAAGCTTTTAACTCAGGAGATTATGAAGAGGCTGTGATGTATTATACTCGGTGAGCAGATTTTCGTTGTGGTTTAAACTTGCCATTTATTTATTTATTTATGTTTTAATTTATTTATTTTATTTTTTTGGCTGTGTTGGGTCCTCATTGCTGCGCGCGGGCTTTCTCTAGTTGTGGCAAGTGGGGCCTACTCTTCGTTGGGGCGCATGGGCTTCTCATTGCAGTGGCTTCTCTTGTTGTGGAGCACGGGCTCTAGGCACACGGGCTTCAGTAGTTGTGGCACATGGGCTCAGTAGTTGTGGCTTGTGGGCTCTAGAGAGCAGGCTCAGTAGTTGTGGCGCACAGGTTTAGTTGCTCCGCAGCATGTGGGATCTTCCCGGACCAGGGCTCGAACCCATGTCCCCTGCATTGGCAGGCGGATTCTTAACCGCTGTGCCATCAGGAAAGCCCAAAAATTGCCATTTAAAAAAATGATAATGTTTAAATTTAATTGTTGAAATGATGTAAATAAGCTAAATAATCAGTGTCAGAACCACTTAAGATATTGTACTTGTGATTTATCATAAATTCATTTGTGTTTGCTTTGTTTTTTCAATAATTTCCTTAAACCTCCAAGCTCCCACTTCATCCCCACTTTTGACAGAGGTTCTAACTTTACTGTTTTACAGAGAAAATAGAAGCTGTCTGAATGGAACTCGACAGAAAGTTCATATAGCTTAGAGGTTAAGAACTCAGGTTCTGTAGTCAGACTGCCTGGATCCTAGTACTTATGGTGCTACCTCCCGCCACAGGGCCTTTGCTTATGCTGGGTCCTCCATCTAGAATACTCTCCCTTCTTCTCATGATTTAGTTAATTCTGACTTATTCTTCAGATCTCAGCCCATGTCTCACTTCTTTGGGGAAGTCTGCCTTTACTTTTCAGACTAGGTTAAACCTCTACCCTACTCAGTTTAACCCCACCCCCCATTTACATACCCATATAGTAATCTTAACTCTACTTTGTTGGAGGTACAATTCAAGTGTGTGTGATTTGGCACTAACTGGACTGTAAGCTCTGTAAGAGCAAAGCCCACTTGTCATTTTTTTAATATCATTGTATCCCTAATACCCAGCAGAGTACCTGGTTCATAGTAGATATTCATTGTATGCTTGCATGAACTTATGAAGCTCTTACAGTCTATGAAAAGTAAACTAATTTCCTGAAATATTGTTAGAGACAAACTGTGCTTATACAACCACTAATGCTTTCTCAGAGCTAAACTCTGTACAATCTTGCTTCCACATTTGGAAAGAAAAGGTTTTTTTTAATGTTGTTGGTGTCTGTAAAGAAGTTTGCTCAACTGTTTAAGTGAACATACAAAGTAAAGAGGATATTGAGGTATCATTCAGTACAGCCTCCCCTGTTCAGGCAGGTGGATGTCAGCTCTGGTATTGTTATTTGTCTTCTTGTAGATTTCCACCAGTGGAGAATCTCTTGCCTATTACAGGGAACAAACTTTTTCTTGTCTTTCTCTTTGAAGAAATCATAGAGGTGAAAAATTAAAGCAGCATATTGTAATGGTTAAGGGAACTCAAATTGCCACTTTTCTGACCTTGGGTAGATTCTTCAACTCTCTTACCTCAGTCTTCTCAATGCGATGAGACTATAACAGTGCCTACCTCAGAGCAGCTGTGAGGATTAAATAAAACAACATGCTGAAAGGCAGGGTAACATGATGGTAAAGAGAACAGGTGCTGGAGTAGACAGCTGGGATTTAAATCCTGACTCTACCATTTCCAAGCTTGTGGCCTTGGGCATGTTACTTAACCTTTCCGTTACATCTATTTTCTCATCTGTAAAATCGTAAGAGCAGTAATGCCTCCTCCGTGGATTATAATGAGGATTAAATGAGTTGACTGTTTAGTGCCTGGCATGTGGGAAGTACTCAGTGTCAGGTACTCGTGTTATTTATTCTTACATGTATTGTCCATGTTTGGTCTCTACCCAACTGTGTAATTTCTTTATATTCATCTTTAATGATCTTAGTAAATTGACACTTTTTGTGACTTTCCCATTTTTTTTTCTGGATTTAGAAAATTTAGTGCACCGATACCCTTATGTTTCCTATATCTAGGAATACATTATTTTACAGCATTCCAAATCAGTTTTTAAAGCAACAGCCAGGTAGGTTTTAAATTCTTCTTTTCATTAATTATTTTGCATTCATACCCTTAATGTACCAAAATTTACTCTCTTAAGGTCTGTATTCCTCAATTACTACTACTCTCTTCTGTTTCCTTCAATTAAATTCCTTTGATAAAATTATGATCATTTCCTTAGATTTAAATTTACTTTTAGATTACAGACTAATTTGTATCTGTTAACACAATAACAACTTAATAAAGGATATTAGTTGTGGTTGATTGCTCCTTTTTTTTTGTACTAGAAACTTGTCCCTAAAGAGTAAAAAAAAAATGTATTTGATATTTGATGTTAACTAAACTGGGTTTTTAAGAGATCTGTGAGTATTTAAGTGATCATGTCACTTCTAAAGCCAGAGTCAACGTTAAATCTCTTAACTGGATATTTAAGCATCTGTCCAAACATTGATTTAATATGTTTATAGAATTGTATGTTATTATTTTTGATGATGCAAGCCATATTCGTTTGCTAGAGCTGCCATATAAACCGTTACAGACTGAGTGGCTTAAACAACAGAAAAGTATTCTCTCACAGCTCTGGAGGTCAGAAGTCTGAGATCAAGGTGTCTGTAGGGTTGGTTTCTTCTGATGCCTCTCTCCTTGGCTTGTAGATGGCCATCTTCTCTCTGTGTCTTCAAGTGAGCTTTCCTCTGTGCATGTCTGTGTCCTAATCTCGTCTTCTTATAGTGACACCAGTCATATTGGATTAGGGAACACCCTCATGACCTCACTTTAACTTAATTATCTCTTTAAAGACTATCTCCAAGTATAGTTACATTCTGAGGTGCTGGGGGTTAGGACTTCAACATATGAATTTGGGGGGACACAATTGCACCCGTAACACGAGCTGTGATTGTTTTACTTACAACTTTAGATGAGTTTCTCTATCTTATGTTTTCCTGCCGTCTGCTTGTTGCCATTAAATGTCTCTTTTACAGGAGCATATCAGTGCTTCCCACGGTAGCAGCCTATAACAATCGCGCTCAAGCGGAACTCAAATTACAGAACTGGAACAGTGCTTTTCAGGATTGTGAAAAGGTCTTGGAGTTAGAACCCGGGAACTTGAAGGGTAAAAGTGTTCATAGAATACCTTTAAATTTGCAACAGGATCTGTTAAAGACCATTTGTAGACACTTATATTTACACTAAAAATATTTCAAATGAACTCAAATTTCTATATGTGAATCATTACCTTCCTCAAGTTACTTTTAATTTCAAGTTTAACTTGGAATTTAAGTTCCTAATTATTTGAATTGAAGTAGCTAATAATCCCAGATGATTGATTGAATAAAGTATACATGTGTTTTTTTTTAATTAATTAATTAATTAATTTTATTTATTTATTTTTGGCTGTGTTGGGTCTTCGTTTCTGTGCGAGGGCTTTCTCTAGTTGTGGCAAGCGGGGGCCACTCTTCATTGCGGTGCGCGGGCCTCTCACTATCTCGGCCTCTCTTGTTGCAGAGCACAGGCTCCAGACGCGCAGGCTCAGTAGTTGTGGCTCACGGGCCTAGTTGCTCCGTGGCATGTGGGATCTTCCCAGACCAGGGCTCCAACCCGTGTCCCCTGCATTGCCAAGCAGATTCTCAACCACTGCGCCACCAGGGAAGCCCCTGTACATGTGTTTTAAAAGAAATATCTCACGCTTGCATTTGAATTGTGGTTTGTGGTTTTTTTTTTTTCTTTCAATTTTTTTTATTGTGGTAAAATTGACATAACATAAAATTTACCATCTTAATCATTTTTAAGTGAATAGTTCAGTGGTATTAAGTACATTCATATTGTTGTGCAGTCATCACTACCATCCATCTCCAGAACTTTTTAAATCTGAAAGTGCACCCATTAAACAGCAACTCTGTATTTCTCCACCCACCCCAGCCTCTGGCAACCACCAGTCTACTTTCTGTCTCTATGATTTTATTATTTTAGGTACATCATATGAATGAAATCATACAGTATTTATCTTTTTGTGACTGGCTTATTGAATTGTATCTTTTTATTCAAAAATAAATTTAAGTATAATTTAATATAGATTTAAAAATATTTATTAATATAATACAATAAGTCCACACCAGAGCTCTAGAACTTTCTACCAGCTGCTTTGTGGGCTTTTCCACCTAGATGTCCATAGACATTTTAAATTAAATGTGTCTAAAACTGACTACATCTTTCCACCAACACCTGTCCTCTGTTCTGATTTCCTGTCTCAGTGACTGCACCACCTTGCTGTGGTCCAAGCCTGAAGTATGCAAGTCAGACTCCACTCTCCTTTTCTGTTATCAGGGAGTCATTCCAAAAGGAAGTGGCATAAATTATAACAGACTCATTCTATTTCTTTAAACACTTACGGATTCAGATAAATATAACCACTTAATTTTTCTTCACATGCCTACAAACGTGGGTGGGCAGAAACCATGGTTGTGCTGAGGGTGGATCCCGGTGCATCAGACCGACTGTCATCATAATAGATTGCTCTCCTTTCCCCAGTAGAGTTCTCCTGTGCCTGTATGTTGTCTCTATCACAGAGTACCGGTGGGCTCCCAGCTTTAGGCAGGTGCCTGGTAAAGGTTTTACGATCTCCTGATGGGCCCACACCATCACTGTGCCAGGCCCTGTGCCATGTAGTACATGCATTAACTCCATTAATTTTCACAACTGCTCAGTAAATGTGCAGGCACTGTTATTAGCACACTCATTTTACAAAAGGACACTGAGGCATAGAGAGATTGAACAACTCACCTAAGATCACACTGCTAGTAAGTGACAGAGCCAGGACTCAACACTGGATGAGACATCAGGAGCCCACATTCAACCACTGTGCTACTCTTCTGCCAGTAGAATGGCCTTCTGTTTTCATTCTTCCTTGATTGAATAATTCCTTAAGCACCAGAATCTTCACTATTTAAAAAAAAATTTGACAGAGCCACATCTAGTAATCACTATGGCCATAAAGCATTGAAGTCTTAGGTTTTCTTAAGTGGATAAATATCTTCCACTTCAAAACTTTATTTTTTACTCAAAAAATAATTGTTCTGAATGCAATGTGGTATTTGATTACATCCTGGAACAGAAGAAGGACATTAGTGGAGAAATTGGTGAAATCCAAAGAAAGCCTGTAGTTTAGTTAACAGTATTGTACCAATGTTATTTTCTTAGTTTTGGCAAAAATACCATAGTTATGTAAGATGTTAGCATTAGGGAAAGCTGGGTGAAGGTATATGAGAACTATCTGTATTAGCTTTGCAACTTTCTGTAAATCTAAAGTATTTTCCAAAGTAAAAAGTTTTAAAAAATGGTAATTGTTATATCATGATTATTTCTTTATGGACAATCCCTTCTGAAATCTGAGTAGTAATAGTAAAAGCTAAACTTGTACTTATGCTACAATTTTGATTACACTTATGATAAAATGATTTATCCTCTAGACTTTCGTGGCTTTTTCTAGGACTAAAATCAAACTAGTGAAATTTATGTTTTAAAATAGCATATTGGGACTTCCCTGGCAGTCCAGTGGTTAAGACTTCGCCTTCCAATGCAGGGGGTGTGGGTTCGATGCCTGGTCGGGAAGCTAAGATCCTACATGCCTGTGGCTAAAAAACCAAAACATAAAACAGAAGCAGTATTGTAACAAATTCAATAAAGACTTTAAAAATGGTCCACATAAAAAAAAAAAATCTAAAAAAAAATAAAATAGTGTATTAAAATAAATCAGATATAAATATCTCACTTTTCAGAATTACCAAGACTGATTCTTTTCAAAATCATGTCTAACTACACAAAATTCTCTCATTATATAATTAATAACAATCGGACTAGGAAGGCATTCATTTCAGTATTAAAAAATGATAAAATTAGATATTGTAACCTACCAAAAAAAAAAACAAAACCCTGATACAAATTGCTAAAGTATTTAATTTCTGAACCTAGCTGACTTAATCACCAGGATTCCTTCAGTTCCCTGTGCTATAGAGATTTCACTAACAACCCATATTCTGGGTCAGGTGCTGGTCAGTAATGTACTAAATTTAAAGGAAGGGTTTTCTAAGTTTTCATAAAGTGGAAATAATAGTACTGATGATTATAAGGAGGAACATGTTACTATTTAGTGAAGACCTTCCCAGTGTTGTAGCACAGCATGGTGCCTCTGAGGGGTGAGGTACTGAGTCTCTCAGCCCTTGGAGCAGCTGGTAGGGACTAGAGCGGCCAGAGGGCCAGGTTGTTGGAAGTTGGTGTAGTTGGCACAATTGCATTCTAAACTGTTCTGTGCTACATATATTCTTACACTTGAAAGGTGTGTTATAATCATAATGCCATATGTTAAAGTATGTCTTTTATTTTGGTAAATTTTCAGCTCTTCTGCGCCGTGCCACTACGTATAAACATCAAAACAAGCTCCAGGAAGCTATAAAAGATTTGAATAAAGTACTGGCTGTTGAACCTGATAATGAGTTGGCCAAAGTAAGTATAGAAAGTGATAACTCACCTAATTCTATAGTTTGCTATTTCTGTATTTATGTTAAAATGATATCAGTCTTGCTGGAAAAGTGATGTTGAGGATTAGGACACAGATTTAAGAAGTAGGTACGAGGAGCTTCAAGATGGCGGAAGAGTAAGACGTGGAGATCACCTTCCTTCCCACAAATACATCAGAAATACATCTACATGTGGAACAACTCCTACAGAACACCTATTGAAAGCTGGCAGAAGAACCCACACCTCCCAAAAGGCAAGAAACTCCCCACGTACCTGGGTAGGGCAAAAGAGAAAAGAAAAAGCGGAGACAAAAGAATAGGGATGGGACCTGCACCATTGGGAGGGAGCTGTAAAGGAGGAAAGGTTTCCACACACTAGGAAGTCCCTTCACAGGTGGAGACTGCGGGTCGTGGAGGGGGGAAGCTTCGGGGCCACGGAGGAGAGCGCAGCAACAGGTGTGCGGAGGGCAAAGCGGAGAGATTCCCACACAGAGGATCGGTGCTGACCAGCACTCACCAGCCCAAGAGGCTTGTCTGCTCACTGGCCGGGGCAGGTGGGAGCTGGGAGCTGAGGCTCAGGCTTTGGAGGTCGGATCCCAGGGAGAGGACTGGAATTGGCTGCGTGAACACAGCCTGAAGTGGGCTAGTGCGCCACAGCTAGGCCTGTGCCTCTGAGGTGGGAGAGCTGAGTTCAGGACATTGGTCCACCACAGACCTCCCAGCTCCATGTAATATCAAACAGCAAAAATCTCCCAGAGATCTCCATCTCAATGCCAAGACCCAGCTCCACTCAACGACCAGCAAGCAACAGTGCTGGACACCCTATGCCAAACAAGTAGCAAGGCAGGAACACAACCCCACCCATTAGCAGAGAGGCTGCCTAAAATCATAATAAGGTCACAGACACTCCAAAACACACCACCAGACACAGACCTGCCCACCAGTAAGATAAGATCCAGCCTCATCCACCAGAACACAGGCACTAGTCCAATCCACTGGGAAGCCTGCACAACCCACTCAGCCAGCCATATCCACTGGGGGCAGACACCAGAAACAATGGGAACTACGAACTGCAGCCTGCGAAAAGGAGACCCCAAACACAGTAAGTTAAGCAAAATGAGAAGATAGAGAAACACACAGCAGATGAAGGAGCAAGGTAAAAACCCACCAGACCAAACAAATGAAGAGGAAATAGGCAGTCTACCTGAAAAAGAATTCAGAATAATGATAGTAAAGATGATCCAAAATCTTGGAAATAGAATGGAGAAAATACAAGAAACGTTTAACAAGCACCTAGAAGAACTAAAGAGCAAACAAACAATGATGAACAACACAATAAATGAAATTAAAAATTCTCTAGAAGGAATCAATAGCAGAATAACTGAGGCAGAAGAACAGATAAGTGACCTGGAAGATAAAATAGTGGAAATAACTACTGCAGAGCAGAATAAAGAAAAAAGAATGAAAAGAATTGAGGACAGTCTCAGAGACCTCTGGGACAACATTAAATGCACCAACATTCGAATTATACAGGTCCCAGAAGAAGAAGAGAAAAACAAAGGGTCTGAGAAAATCTTTGAAGAGATTATAGTTGAAAACTTCTCTAAGATGGGAAAGCAAATAGTCAATCAAGTCCAGGGAGTGCAGACAGTCCCATACAGGATAAATCCAAGGAGAAACACACCAAGACACATATTAATCAAACTATCAAAAATTAAATACAAAGAAAAAATATTAAAAGCAGCAAGGGAAAAACAACAAATAACCTACAAGGGAATCCCCATAAGGTTAACATCTGATCTTTCAGCAGAAACTCTGCAAGCCAGAAGGGAGTGGCAGGACATATTTAAAGTGATGAAAGGGAAAAACCTACACCCAAGATTACCCAGCAAGGATCTCATTCAGATTCGACGGAGAAATTAAAACCTTCACAGACAAGCAAAACCTAAGAGAATTCAGCACCACCAAACCAGCTTTACAGAAAATGCTCAAGGAACTTCTCTAGGCAGGAAACACAGGAGAAGGAAAAGACCTACAATAACAAACCCCAAACAATTAAGAAAATGGTAATAGGAACATACATATCGATAATTACCTTAAATGTAAATGGATTAAGTGCTCCAACCAAAAGACATAGACTGGCTGAATGCATACAAAAACAAGACCTGTACATATGCTGTCTACAAGAGACCCACTTCAGACCTAGGGACACATACAGACTGAAAGAGGATGGAAAAAGATATTCCATGCAAATGGAAATCAAAAGAAAGCTGGAGTAGCAATTCTCATATCAGAAAAAATAGACTTTAAAATAAAGACTATTACAAGAGACAAAGAAGGACACTACATAATGATCAAGGGCTCAATCCAAGAAGAAGATATAACAATTGTAAATATTTATACACCCAATATAGGAGCACCTCAATACATAAGGCAAATGCTAACAGCCATAAAAGGGGAAACTGACAGTAACACAATCATAGTAGGGGACTTTAACACCCCACTTTCACCAATGGACAGATCATCCAAAATGAAACTAAATAAGGAAACACAAGCTTTAAATGATACATTAAACAAGATGGACTTAATTGATATTTATAAGACATTCCATCCAAAAACAAGAGAATAAACTTTCTTCTCAAGTGCTCATGGAACATTCCCCAGGATAGATCATATCTTGGGTCACAAATCAAGCCTTGGTAAATTTAAGAAAATTGAAATCATATCAAGTATCTTTTCCGACCACAATGCTATGAGACTAGATGTTAATTACAGGAAAAAATTTGTAAAAAATACAAACACATGGAGGCTAAACAATACACTACTTAACAGCCAAGAGATCACAGAAGAAATCAAAGAGGAAATCAAAAAGTACCTAGAAACAAATGACAAGGAAAACACAACGCCCCAAAACCTATGGGATGCAGCAAGAGCAGTTCTTAGAGGGAAGTTTATAGCAATACAGTCCTACCTTAAGAAACAAGAAACATCTCGAATAAAAAATCTAACCTTACACCTAAAGCGATTAGACAAAGAAGAACAAAAAAACCCCAAAGTTAGCAGAAGGAAAGAAATCATAAAGATCAGATCAGAAATAAATGAAAAACAAATGAAGGAAACAATAGCAAAAATCAATAAAACTAAAAGCTGGTTCTTTGAGAAGATAGACAAAATTGATAAACCATTAGCCAGACTCATCAAGAAAAAAAGGGAGAAGACTCAAATCAATAGAATTAGAAATGAAAAAGAAGTAACAACTGACACTGCAGAAATACAAAGGATCATGAGAGATTACTACAAGCAATTCTATGCCAATAAAATGGACAACCTGGAAGAAATGGACAAATTCTTAGAAAAGCACAACCTTCTGAGACTGAACCAGGAAGAAATAGAAAATATAAACAGACCAATCACAAGTACTGAAATTGAAACTGTGATTAAAAATCTTCCAACAAAGAAAAGCCCAGGACCACATGGCTTCACAGGAAAATTCTATCACACATTTATAGAAGAGCTAACACCTCTCCTTCTCAAACTCTTCCAAAATATAGCAGAGGGAGGAACACTCCCAAACTCATTCTATGAGGCCACCATCACCCAGATACCAAAACCAGACAAAGATGTCACAAAGAAAGAAAACTACAGGCCAATATCACTGATGAACATAGATGCAAAAATCCTCAACAAAATACTAGCAAACAGAAACCAATAGCACATTAAAAGGATCATACACCATGATCAAGTGGGGTTTATCCCAGGAATGCAAGGATCCTTCAATATATGCAAATTAATCAATGTGATACACCATATTAACAAATTGAAGAATAAAAACCATATGATCATCTCAATAGATGCAGAAAAATCTTTAGACAAAATTCAACACTCATTTATGATAAAAACCCTCCAGAAAGTAGGCATAGAGGGAACTTACCTCAACATAATAAAGGCCATATATGACAAACCCACAGCCAACATCGTCCTCAATAGTGAAAAACGGAAACCATTTCCACTAAGATCAGGAACAAGACAAGGTTCCCCACTCTCACCACTATTACTCAACATAGTTTTGGAAGTTTTAGCCACAGCAATCAGAGAAGAAAAAGAAATAAAAGGAATCCAAATCAGAAAAGAAGAAGTAAAGCTGTCACTGTTTGCAGATGACATGATACTATCCATAGAGAATCCTAAAGATGCTAGTAGAAAACTACTAGAGCTAATCAATGAATTTGGTAAAGTAGCAGAATACAAAATTAATGCACAGAAATCTCATGCATTGCTATACACTAATGATGAAAAATCTGAAAGAGAAATTAAGGAAACACTCCCATTTACCATTGCAACAAAAAGAATAAAATACCTAGAAATAAACCTACCTAAGGAGGCAAAAGACTTGTATGCAGAAGACTATAAGACACTGATGAAAGAAATTAAAGATGATACAAACAGATGGAGAGATATACCATGTTCTTGGATTGTAAGAATGAACATTGTGAAAATGACTCTACTACCCAAAGCAATCTACAGATTCAATGCAATCCCTATCAAACTACCACTGGCATTTTTCACAGAACTAGAACTAAAAATTGCAGAATTTGTATGGAAACACAAAAGACCCCATATAGCCAAAGCAATCTTGAATGGAGCTGGAGGAATCAGGCTCCCTGACTTCAGACTGTACTACAACGCTACAGTAATCAAGACAGTATGGTACTGGCACAAAAACAGAAATATAGATCCATGGAACAGGATAGAAAGCCCAGAGATAAACCCACACACATATGGTCACCTTATTTTTGATAAAGGAGGCAAGAATATACTATGGAGAAAAGACAGCCTCTTCAATAAGTGGTGCTGGGAAAACTGGACAGCTACATGTAAAAGAATGAAATTAGAACACTCCCTAACACCATACACAAAAATAAACCTAAAATGGATTAAGGACCTAAATGTAAGGCTAGACACTATAAAACTCCTAGAGGAAAACATAGGCAGAACACTCTATGACATAAATCACAGCAAGATCCTTTTTGACCCACCTCCTAGACAAATGGAAATAAAAACAAAAATTAACAAATGGGGCCTAATGAAAATTAAAAGCTTTTGCACAGCAAAGGAAACCATAAACAGGACGAAAAGACAACCCTCAGAATGGGAGAAAATGTTTGCAAATGAAGCAACTGACACAGATTAATCTCCAAAATTTACAAGCAGCTCATGCAGCTCAGTATCAAAAAAACAAACAACCCAATCCAAAAATGGGCAGAAGACCTAAATAGACATTTCTCCAAAGAAGATATACAGGTTGCCAACAAACACATGAAAGAATGCTCAATATAATTAATCATTAGAGAAATGCGAATCAAAACTACAATGAGATATCATCTCACACCAGTCAGAATGTCCATCATCAAAAAATCTACAAACAATAAATGCTGGAGAGGGTGTGGAGAAAAGGGAACCCTCTTGCACTGTTGTTGGGAATGTAAATTGATACATCCACTATGGAGAACAGTATGGAGGTTCCTTAAAAAACTAAAAATAGAACTATCATATGACACAGCAATCCCACTACTGGGCATATACCCTGAGAAAACCATAATTCAAAAAGAGTCATGTATGACAATATTCATTGCAGCTCCATTTACAATAGCGAGGACATGGAAGCAACCTAAGTGTCCATCGACAGATGAATGGATAAAGAAGATGTGGCCCATATATACAATGGAATATTACTCAGCCATAAAAAGAAATGAAATTGAGTTATTTGTAGTGAGGTGGATGGACCTAGAGTCTGTCATACAGAGTGAAGTAAGTCAGAAAGAGAAAAACAAATACAGTATGCTAACAGATATATATGGAATCTAAAAAAAAAAAAAAAGGCATGAAGAACCTTGGGGCAGGACGGGAATAAAGATGTAGACCTTCTAGAGAATGGACTTGAGGATACGGGGAGGGGGAAGGGGAAGCTGGGACAAAGTGAGAGAGTGGCATGGACATATATACTCTACCAAATGTAAAACCGATAGCTAGTGGGAAGCAGCTGCATAGCACAGGGAGATCAGCTCGGTGCTTTGTGACCACCTAGAGGGGTGGGATAGGGAGGGTGGGAGGGAGACGCAAGAGGGAAGAGATATGCGGATATATTTATATGTGTAGCTGATTCACTGTGTTATAAAGCAGAAACTAACACACCATTGTAAAGCAATTATACTCCAATAAAGATGTTAAAAAAAAAAAAAGAGGTACATCTCAGACACTCCCAGTGTTAACATCTATTTGAAGTGGAAGAAAGTAGGCTCTTAAATTGTCCAAAATCATAAACCTACTCCTGAAGGGCAAATAATTTTCTCTTTCCTGAAGCTTTGTAGGCAATTCTTTTCTTTGAGCCAAGTTCAATTTATTATGCAAATGGTGTAGAACTTTCCTAGGTAGGATTAAGCATGAGCTTGATGGCTATAAAAGAGTGTTCATTTCTCAATTTGCATGGTAAGCATAGCATCCCTGACAGTAAACTGACTCAGATATACACTTAGGGGATCTGTATTCAAGCCTAAAGAGTAGAGGTAAGTGTCAAGAGCTGTGAAGGGCCTGAGAGTTTACCGTACATGAAAATTAGCAAGGTTGCCTAGAGGAATATACAAGACTCCTGGGTCAGGCACAAAAGACTTTGCTACTCATGGCATGGCAAGCTGATGAGCTTCAAGCTCATGTCCGTTACCCTGGCCCCCAAGTTCCGTGGGGGCGGCAGAAGGCCCAGATAGGTGCTTCACACTTGGTGGGTTTGTGTCACAGCTGAGGAATCCCAAATTCAGAAAATCCAACACCCATATTTTATAATGGGATACAAGCAAATCTGCCAAACCTCTGTGCCAGAGGGAAACGTTATTTTGCTGGAAAGCAAACGAACCTTCTCTCCTCTGAAGGGAAATATTCTCTGTTTCCCAGGGCTGTTCTCAGTACAGACATCCTTAAAAAGATAATCTAGGTCCCTTTCTCCAAGTGCAGACACAGCAGGAAGACAGCTGTCTGTGAACCAGAAAGCAGGCCCTCACCAGAAACCAAATCTGCTAGCACCTTAAACTTGGACTTCCTAGCCTTCAGAACTGAGAAATAAATTCCTGTTGTTATAAATCAAAAAAAAAAAGAAAAAAAAGTCTAGAACAAGGGTGGTTTAGTTCCTCTGCTTACATTATATTCAGAAATATGGGAAACCCATGGAGAACTGTCTTCGACCAATAAGTTGTCACTGTTTCCACATACCTTTCAGGTTATCTAACTCTCTCTGAGAGGCAGCTGATGTCCCTACTGTATCAGCTGCATTTATCAAGTCAGCATTTCAGTGGATTAGGTTTAGGGTGCAGCTTAGGAACACATCTTGACACCATAGTATTTCCTTTTTATAATGGTATGTTCATTAAAAAGTTAGCATTATAATATTCTAAAAGAAAAAAATTGAAACAAGGAAAACCACCTTTAATTTTACTATCCAACGTAAGTTCATGTTTACATATTAACTTCAGACCTTAACCAAATGCATTTTTACCTTAACCATATGTAAAGATTAACTCAAAGTGGATTATATACCTTAATATAAAACTTGAAGTATGAAAGTTCTAGAAGAAAACATAAGAGAAAATCTTTATGACCTTGGATGAGACAAATATTCCTTAGGTATGACACAGAGGCATAATCCATAAAAAGTTGATAATTGGGCTTCATCAAAATTAAAAAGTTTTTATTTATTCTATCAGAAGAATAAAAAGACAAGCCATAGACTGGGGGAAAATATTTGCAAATCATGTATCCAACAAAGGACTGTATCCTGAATATATACAGAACTCTAAAAACTCAATAATAAGAAAACAAACAGGTTGATGAAAAATAAGCAAGATATTTGATCAGACACATCACCAAAAGAGTTATGTGAATGGAAAATAAGCACATGAAAAGATGCTCAATGTCATTAGTCACTAGAGAAACATAAATTAAAACCACAAGAGATACCACTACAAACCTGTTAGACAGCTAAAATGAAAATGATTGACCATACCAAGTGTTGGTGGGCATGTGGGAGAACTGAAACTTTTGGGAATATAAAATGATCCCACTGCTTTGGAATACAGGTAAAAAGTTAAACAAAACAATCATACGCCTACCGCATGACCCAGTCATTCCACTCCGAGTATTCACCAAGAAAAATACAAGCATAGGTCCATACAAAGATTTAAACACGAATGTTTATAATGGCTTCATTTGTAATTGCCAAAAACTGAAAACAGCCCAAAATGTCCATCAATAGGTGAATGGATAAACAAATCGTTTTATAAGCATATAATAGAATACTACTGAATGATAAAAGGGAATGAACTAATAGGTTCATAAGACGACATGGATAAATTTCAAAATAATTATGCTAAGTGAAAGAAGCCAGACAAAAAGAGTACATGTAGTATGATTCTACTTATATAAAAAACTAGAAAATGCAAACTAATCTATCGTAACAGAAAGAACAGTGGTTGCAGGGATGAGCAAAAGAGAAGCATAACAAAAAGATAGGAAGAAACGTTTTGTGAATGATGGATATGTTTATTATTACGTCAAAATCTATTAAAACTTGTGCTCTTTAAGTATGTGCAGTTTATGTCAATTATACCTCAGTAAGGTGTTAAACATGAGGAAGGAAGCAAAATGGTTTGATATATTTTTTAAAATTTCTAGTTGGCATAAAATATTAAAGAACTTTCAACATGACTCTTAAAAAACATGTATAGTATGGTTTAATTTGTATAAAACTGGACATCTCTGTGTGTGTATATGCATACAAATACATCTAGGAAGATGATCAGAATGTCGATAGTTTATCTGAGTGGCAGGATTTCAGATGATTTTCTTCATCCTTCTTTTATACTTGTTATGCTTTAAGTTTTTTACAGCGGACATGTATAGTTCTAATCAGAAAAAGCAGTGAAGTTGTTTGAAAAGAAAAATAAAGACCACCATAAGAAGCTTTATCTTAGTTATCTTTATTCACTTTTTAATATCTTCATATTCTTACCTGCAAGAATGGTTATTTTTTTTAACTAAAGGAAAAATTTTTCTTTAATGTGGCGATTATGTTTCAGAAAACCTTGTTAGAGGTTGAAAGAGATCTGAAAAATTCTGAACCTGCATCTGAGACTCAAACCAAAGGGAAAAGGATGGTTATTCAGGAAGTAGAAAACTCAGAAGATGAAAATGAAAAGGACAGTGGAAGAAAACATGAAGATGGCATTGGAGATAAGAGTAAGACATCTTTTCTCTTTGGTTTATGCAAAAAAAACCCCCTATCTTCTTATATGATGAGCTGGCTCAAATTTTCTATTTGTACAGAAATTCTTAGTCTACCAAATTTTTCTAGCCTTTACCTTGTAAGTCCACAAGCAGGTTTTTCCTTCATCTTTTTCTTAATACAGCTCATTTCTTTTTCTTTTCTTTTCTTATTGCGGTATAATTGACTTATAACATTATGTTAGTTTCAGGTGTACAACATAATGATTCAGTATTTGTATATATTGTGAAATTATCACCACGATAAGTCTGGTTAAAATCTTTTTCTTAATACAATCTCCCAAACCCATTTTTCTTCATAATCTGACATCTTTTCTAGTGCTCAATTTAATTCCTGATTATCACCTTTAAACACAAATGGCTGCCTTTGTGACACCAACCATTTGCAAGTTAACCTTATGTCCATCTCTTAGATGATTGTTTTATATATAGCTACTTGGTCAAACAAATATGTTGGCTTCAAAGGGGTTGTTTGCCTAAACATTAATGCACTGTTGGAATGCCCTGTAACTATGCGTGCCTCTCAAAGAAATTTTTAAAAAATATGCAATTTCACTTTTGATGTAATTTAAAAAAAAAGAATCTAGACTATATAAAGTTTAATCTTCATAATATAAGACAATGAAAATTACATCAACTTTAAGGGGAAAAAAATCTGCCTTTTCATTTGACCAGGGGGGAAAAGTTTTTCTTTTTTCTTGAGAGCTCCTGAGCAGCTGAGGGGGAAATGTCAGCTTTGAAAATCATTCACTGGTAAAAATCAACTTTAAGTAATTTGACAGAATATTTTAATTTAGAGAAATATAAAATGTTCAAGTCATTCAACTTTAAAGAAAGAACAAGGAGTATAAGTTTTTATTTTTTCGTGGCAAAATATATAGTGTAAAATATATACATCAGCTTAAAATATGATCAGTTAAGCTAGGATAAAGACAAAAGCACAGAAAGGAAGGGGGAGAGAGATGAGGAGGCAGAGTAGAGCACCCAAGAAAGATGGAAAAGAAAGTGAGAGCATCAAAAGGATAAAAAGGAGAATTTAAGGTAAGCAGCTTTTCAAGGATTGAGGCTCACCTTTTTTTCTTCAATTTATTTATTTATTTATTTATTTTTGTCTGTGTTGGGTCTTCGTTGCTGCGGCAACGGGCTTTCTTTAGTTGCGGCAAGCGGGGGCTCCTCTTTGTTGCGGTGCGTGGGCTTCTCATTGCGTCGGCTTCTCTTGTTGCCAAGCACGGGCTCTAGGCGCGTGGGCTTCAGTAGTTGTGGCACGTGGGCTCAGTAATTGTGGCTCACGGGCTCAGTAATTGTGGCTCACGGGCTCCAGAGTGCAGGCTCAGTAGTTGCAGTGCACGGGCTTAGCTGCTCCACGGCATATGGGATCTTCCCGGACTAGGGATTGAACCCGGGTCCCCTGCGTTGGCAGGCAGATTCTTAACCACTGCGCCACCTAGGGAAGTCCCGATTGAGGCTCACCTTTAAGCAAGTTCTGGGAGCAAATGTTTTTCTTATGTTTATATTTAGCTTCAGATAATTAGCCAAGCATCTTACAATTAAAGGAAATCATTTAAAATCTTACCTGGAACAAGATATAATATAAACTGTATCAATTGCTACTATTTTAAAATTATTTTTTAAAATTTACATATAGTAAAAATGGACTTTTTGGTATACAGTTCTAACACGTGTATAATTTCATGTAACAACCACCACCGTCAGGATCCAGAACAATTTTATCACAAATTGTTGGCTAAAAGGAAAGCAAAAAAGAACACCTCCTTTTAGCCAAACCCTTCCCTCACCCCAAGCCTTGGTAGCCGTTGATCTATTCTCTGTTCCTGTAGTTTCACCTTTTCCAGAATGTCATATAAATGGAATCAGAGAGTATATAACCTTTTGAGACTAGCTTCCTTCACTTAGCATAATGTCACTGAGATTCATTCATGTAGTTGCATGTATCTTTGATTTATTCTTTTTTATTACTGAGTAATACACCATTATATGGATATACTGCAGCTTGTTTATCCTTTCATTTGTTCAAGGACATTTGGGTTTTTTCCAGTATTTGGTATTTATGAATAGAGCTGCTATTAATATTCATGCACAGGTTTTTGGGTGAACATACGTTTTCATTTCTCTGGGGTAAATACCAAGAGTGGGACTGCTGGGTCATATGGCAAGTGTATGTTTAACTTTATAAAAAATCTCCAGACTGTTTTTCCAGAATGGCGGTACCATTTTTCATTCCCATTAGCAACACGGGAGAGTTCTAGCTGCTTCACATTCTTGCCAGCATTTGGTATTTTATTTAAAATATTTTTTTAGCCATTTTATTAGGTGTGTAGTGGTTTCTCACTGTGGTTTTAATTTGCATTTTACTAATGGCTAGTGATGTTGAACATTTTTTCATGTGCTTATTTGCCATGTCTATATCACTTCTGGTAAAGTATCTGTTGAAATTATTCCACCAGTTTTTAAAGTTGGGTTGTTGCTTTCTTACTGTTGAATTTTGAGAGTTCTTTTTATATTTTTGATACAAGTCCTTTGTTAGATATGAGATCTGCAAATATTTTTTCCCTATTTGTAGCTTTTTTTCCCCTCATTCTTTTATCAGTGTCTTTCACAGAAAAAAAGGGTGTTAGTTTGGTTAGAGTCCAGTTTATCAAAATTTTTTAATGGACTGGTGATTTGGTGTCATATCTTAATGCTTTGACTAAGCTAAAATCATGAGGATTTTCTCCTATGTTTTCCTTTAAAAGTTCCATAGTTTTATGTTTTACACTTATGTACCATTCTGAGTTAATTTTTTTATTGAGATATAATTGACATATAACATTCTGTTAGTTTCATGGGTACAACATGATTCAATAGTCATATATATTGTGAAGTAATCGCCACAATAAGTCTAGTTAACAACCATCACCATACACAGTTAAAAAATTTTTTTTCTTGTGATGAGAACTTTTAGGATCTCTTTTAGAAACTTTCAAATATATAATAGAGTATTATTAACTCTAGTCACTATGCTGTACATTACATCCCCATGACTTACTTATTTTATAACTGGAAGTTTGTGCCTTTTGACTCCCTTCACCCATTGCACACGTGTGCACATGTACACACACACACACAGAAACACACACACACAGATACACCTCTGGCAACTATCAATCTGTTCTCTATGAGCTCAGTTTGGTTTTTCTTTTTAGATTCCACATATAAATGAGATCATATGGTGTTTATCTTTCTCTGTCTGACTTATTTCACTTAGCCATACTGAGTTAATTTTTCTATGAAGTGTGAGGATTAGATTGAGTTTCACTTTTTTGCATATGGATGTCCAATTGTTCCAAAGCCATTTGATGAAAACTATCCTTATACCTTTGAACTGCCTTTGCACCTTTGTAAGAAAAAATCAATTGGCCATATTTGTGTAGCCAATAGAATCTAACTCTGGGTTCAGTTCTTTTCCACTGATCTATGTGTCTGTCCCTTTGTCAATACCACACTGTCTTGAGTGCTGTAGTTTTACAGTAAGTCTTAAAATCAGGTAGTGTGATTCCTAAAGCTTTATTTTTCTTCTTCAAAATAGTTTGGCTATTCTAGTTCCTTTGCCTTTCACATAGTTTTAAAATCAGGGTTTTTTCAATTATATTTTATTTTTCACAGGCTGCATTTCTCCTATTTCTCTTAATATTCAGGTATATTCCTTTATTACATAAAATCACTTAACAGTCACATACATTTGATGACTATTTTACCACAAGCCTGTTTGTTATATTACTAAAATCTATATTTCTACTCACTGCAAAACACAAGGAATTTCCCACTGTATATCACTATAGTATATAGTAGAGTATAATTGGACAGCAAATATGAGGTAGTTAAATCAGTTCTTTTTGATTGGAACTGCATTGAATTTATAGATCAATTTAGGGAAGAAATGACATTGTAACTA
Organism: Balaenoptera musculus; assembly: GCF_009873245.2. Lineage (NCBI taxonomy): Eukaryota > Metazoa > Chordata > Mammalia > Artiodactyla > Balaenopteridae > Balaenoptera > Balaenoptera musculus. The sequence goes on along the minus strand of NC_045801.1, from coordinate 36,608,853 downwards.
TATGGATTTTTCCAGTCCATGAACATGGTATATCTCTCCACTTATTTAGGTCTTCTTTGATTTATTTCATTAGTGTTTTTTAAGTTTTCAGCACACAGATACTGCACATACTTTGACAAATTTATACTTAAGTATTTAAATTTTTTGGAGCTATTGTAAAGAATGTTTTTTTAATTTCAGAAAATTGAAAATTGAATTGTTCATTGCTAGAATATAAAAATATCATTTATTTTAAAAAATATGTTGACCTTGTATCTTGCAGTCTTGCTAACTCACTGATAAGTTCCAGGATGCTTTTTGTAGACTCCTTGGAATTTTTTTCATAGACAATTACATGGTCTGCACATAAGAACAGTTTTATTTCTTTGATTTCCAATCTATACGTCTTTTCTTTCTCTTTCTTACTTTATTGCACTGGCTAAGGGCTATGGTGTTGAATAAAAATGGTGAGAGTGAACATCCATGAGCTTTGTTCTTAATCTTAGAGGGCAAGCATTCAGTCTTCCATCATTAAGTTTTCTGTTAACTGTGGGTTTTTGAGAGATGGGCTTCATCAAATTAAGGAAGTAACTTTCTATTTCTACATGACTGCGACTTTTTATCTCAAATTGATGTGAACTTTTCAAATACTTTTTCTGCAGCAATTGATTTGATCATGTGGTTTTTCTTCTGTAATCTGTTAGTATATTGGATTATGTTGATTGATTTTCAAAAGTTGAGCTAGCCTTGAATTCTTGGGATAAACCCCATCGATCATCATGTATTATTCTTTTCATATATTACTGGATTTTGTCTGTTATTATCTTGTTGAGGATTTTTGCGTCTATATTCATGAGAGAAATTGGACTATAGTTTTTCTTTTTTTTTGTACTGTACATGTCTGGTTTTGGTATCAGGGTAATGGCAACGTCAGAAAAGTTGGGAGCTGGGATGTGCTTCCACCACTTCTATTTTCTGGAAGAGATTGTGTAGAATTGATATTACTTCTTTAAAAATTTGGTAGAATTTGCCAGTGAAATCATCTGGGCCTGGAGGTTCTTTTGTGAAAGATTTAAAATTACAAATTTAATTTCTTTAATAGACATACAACAGTTTAGGTTATCTGTTTTTTTCTTGGGTGAATCCTGAGTTTAGTAGTTTCAAGAAATTGGTCCATTTCATCCAGATTGTTGAATTTATAAGCACAGTTCATAGTACTCCCTTATTATAGCTTTAATGTCTGATTGATCTGTAGTGATATCCTCTCTTCCTGATAGTGGCGATTTGTGTTTTCTCTCTTTTTTGTTTGTCATTCTGGTTTGAGGTTTATCAATGTTATTGATTTTTTCAAATGTTTCATTGAATTTTCTCTGCTTTTTTTTTTTTTTAACATCTTTATGGAGTATAATTGCTTTACAATGGTGTGTTAGTTTCTGCTTTATAACACAGTGAATCAGCTATACACATACATATATCTGCATATCTCTTCCCTCTTGCGTCTCCCTCACACCCTCCCTAGCCCACCCCTCTAGGTGGTCACAAAGCACCAAGTTGATCTCCCTGTGCTATGCAGCTGCTTCCCACTAGCTATTGATTTTATATTTGGTAGTGTATATATGTCCATGCCACTCTCTCACTTTGTCCCAGCTTACCCTTCCCCCACCCCCATGTCCTCAAATCCATTCTCTAGTAGGGCTGCGTCTTTATTCCTGTCCTGCCACTAGGTTCTTAATAACCTTTTTTTTTTTATATTCCATATATATGTGTTAGCATACGGTATTTGTTTTTCTCTTTCTGACTTACTTCACTCTATATGACAGACTCTAGGTCCATCCACCTCACTACAAATAACTCAATTTTGTTTCTTTTTATGACTGAGTAATATTCCATTGTATATATGTGCCACATCTTCTTTATCCATTCATCTGTCGATGGACACTTAGGTTGCTTCCATGTCCTGGCTATTGTAAATAGAGCTGCAATGAACATTGTCATACATGACTCTTTTTGAATTATGGTTTTCTTAGGGTATACGCCCAGTAGTGGGATTGCTGGCTCGTATGGTAGTTCTATTTTTAGTTTTTTAAGGAACCTCCATACTGTTCTCCATAGTGGCTGTATCAATTTACATTCCCAACAACAGTGCAAGAAGGTTCCCTTTTCTCCACACCCTCTCCAGCATTTATTGTTTGTAGATTTTTCGATGATGGCTATTCTGACTGGTGTGAGGTGATACGATACCTCATTGTAGTTTTGATTTGCATTTCTCTAATGATTAATAATATTGAGCATTCTTTCATGTGTTTGTTAGAAATCTGTATATCTTCTTTGGAGAAATGTCTATCTAGGTCTTCCGCCCATTTTTGGATTGGGTTGTTTGTTTTTTTGATATTGAGCTGCATGAGCTGCTTGTAAATTTTGGAGATTAATCCTTTGTCAGTTGCTTCATTTGCAAATATTTTCTCCCATTCTGAGGGTTGTCTTTTCCTCTTGTTTATGTTTTCCTTTGCTGTGCAAAAGCTTTTAATCTTCATTAGGCCCCATCTGTTTATTTTTGTTTTTATTTCCATTTGTCTAGGAGGTGGGTCAAAAAGGATCTTGCTGTGATTTATGTCATAGAGTGTTCTGCCTGTGTTTTCCTCTAAGAGTTTTATAGTGTCTGGCCTTACATTTAGGTCTTTAATCCATTTTGAGTTTATTTTTGTGTATGGTGTTAGGGAGTGTTCTAATTTCATTTTTTTTTTTTACGTGTAGCTGTCCAGTTTCCCAGCACCACTTATTGAAGAGGCTATCTTTTCTCCTTTGTATATTCTTCCTCCATTATGAAAGATAAGGTGACCATATGTGCGTGGGTTTATCTCTGGGCTTTCTATCCTGTTCCATGGATCTATATTTCTGTTTTTGTGTCAGTACCATACTGTCTTGATTACTGTAGCTTTGTAGTATAGTCTGAAGTCCAGGAGCCTGATTCCTCCAGCTCTGTTTTTCTTTCTCAAAATTGCTTTGGCTATTTGGGGTCTTTTGTGTTTCCATACAAATTCTGCAATTTTTTGTTCTGTTTCTCTGAAAAATGCCAGTGGTAGTTTGATAGGGATTGCATTGAATCTGTAGATTGCTTTGGTAGTATAGTCATTTTCACAATGTTGATTCTTCCAATCCAAGAATATGGTATATCTCTCCATATATTTGTATCATATTTAATTTCTTTCATGAGTGTGTTATAGTTTTCTGCATACAGGTCTTTTGTCTCCTTAAGTAGGTTTATTCCTAGGTATTTTATTCTCTTGTTGCCATGGCAAATGGGAGTGTTTCCTTAATTTCTCTTTCAGATTTTTCATCATTAGTGTATAGGAATGCAAGAGATTTCTGTGCATTAATTTTGTATCCTGCTACTTTACCAAATTCATCGATTAGCTCTAGCAGTTTTCTGGTAGCATCTTTAGGATTCTCTATGGATAGTATCATGTCATCTGCAAACAGTGACAGCTTTACTTCTTCTTTTCCAATTTGTATTCCTTTAATTTCTTTTTCTTCTCTGATTGCCGTGGCTAAAACTTCCAAAACTATGTTGAATAATAGTGGTGAGAGTGGGCAACCTTGTCTTGTTCCTGATCTTAGTGGAAACGGTTTCAGTTTTTCACCATTGAGGACGACGTTGGCTCTGGGTTTGTCATGTATGGCCTTTATTATGTTGAGATAAGTTCCCTCTATGCCTACTTTCTGGAGGGTTTTTATCATAAATGAGTGTTGAATTTTGTCGAAAGCTTTTTCTGCATCTATTGAGATGATCACATGGTTTTTCTCCTTCAATTTGTTAATATGGTGTATCACATTGATTGATTTACGTATATAGAAGAATCCTTGCATTCCTGGGATAACCCCACTTGATCATGGTGTATGATCCTTTTAATGTGCTGTTGGATTCTGTTTGCTAGTATTTTGTTGAGGATTTTTGCATCTATGTTCGTCAGTGATATTGGCCTGTAGTTTTCTTTCTTTGTGACATCTTTGTCTGGTTTTGGTTACAGGGTGATGGTGGCTTCATAGAATGAGTTGGGGAGTGTTCCTCCCTCTGCTATATTTTGGAAGAGTTTGAGAAGGATAGGTGTTAGCTCTTCTCTAAATGTTTTGTAGAATTTTCCTGTGAAGCCATGTGGTCCTGGGCTTTGTTTGTTGGAAGATTTTTAATCACAGTTTCAATTTCAGTGCTTGTGATTGGTCTGTTTTTATTTTCTATTTCTTCCTGGTTCAGTCTCAGAAGGTTGTGCTTTTCTAAGAATTTGTCCAGTTTTTCCAGGTTGTCCATTTTATTGGCATATAGTTGCTTGTAGTAATCTCTCATGATCCTTTGTATTTCTGCAGTGTCAGTGGTTACTTCTCCTTTTTCATTTCTAATTCTATTGATTTGAGTCTTCTCCCTTATTTTCTAGATGAGTCTGGCTAATGGTTTATCAATTTTGTTTATCTTCTCAAAGAACCAGCTTTTAGTTTTATTGATCTTTGCTATAGTTTCCTTCATTTCTTTTTCATTTATTTCTGATCTGATCTTTATGATTTCTTTCCTTCTGCTAACTTTGGGGTTTTTATGTTCTTCTTCCTCTAATCGCTTTAGGTGTAAAGTTAGGTTCATTTGAGATGTTCCTTGTTTCTTAAGGTAGTATTGTATTGCTATAAACTTCCCTCTTAGTACTGATTTTGCTGCCTCCCATAGGTTTAGTTTTGTCGTGTTTTCATTGTCATTTGTTTCTAGGTATTTTTTGATTTCCTCTTTGATTTCTTCAGTGATCTCTTGGTTATTAAGTAGTGTATTGTTTAGCCCCCATGTGTTTGTATTTTTTACATATTTTTTCCTGTAATTGATATCTAGTCTCATAGCGTTGTGGTCGGAAAAGATATTTGATACGATTTCAATTTTCTTAAATTTACCAAAGCTTGATTTGTGACCCAAGATATGATCTATCCTGGAGAATGTTCCATGAGCACTTGAGAAGAAAGTGTATTCTGTTGTTTTTGGATGGAATGTCCTATAAATATCAATTAAGTCCACCTTGTTTAATGTATCATTTAAAGCTTGTGTTTCTTTATTTAGTTTCATTTTGGATGATCTGTCCATTGGTGAAAGAGGGGTGATAAAGTCCCCTACTATGATTGTCTTACTGTCAGTTTCCCCTTTTATGGCTGTTAGCATTTGCCTTATGTATTGAGGTGCTCCTATATTGGGTGCATAAATATTTACAATTGTTATATCTTCTTCTTGGCTTGAGCCCTTGATCATTATGTAGTGTCCTTCTTTGTCTCTGGTAATAGTCTTTATTTTAAAGTCCATTTTGTCTGATATGAGAATTGCTACTCCAGCTTACTTTTGATTTCCATTTGCATGGAATATCTTTTTCCATCCCCTTTCAGTCTGTATGTGTCCCTAGGTCTGAAGTGGGTCTCTTGTAGACAACATATGTATAGGTCTTGTTTTTGTATGCATTCAGCCAGTCTATGTCTTTTGGTTGGAGCATTTAATCCATTTACATTTAAGGTAATTATCGATATGTATGTTCCTATTACCATTTTCTGAATTTTTGTGTTTGTTATTATAGGTCTTTCCTTTCTCCTGTGTTTCCTGCCTAGAGAAGTTCCTTGAGCATTTGTTGTAAAGCTCGTTTGGTGGTGCTGAATTCTCTTAGCTTTTGTTTGTCTGCAAAGATTTTAATTTCTCCATTAAATGTGAATGAGATCCTTGCTGGGTAGAGTAATCTTGACTGTAGGTTTTTCCCTTTCATCACTTTAAATATGTCCTGTCACTGCCTTCTGGCTTGAAGAGTTTCTGCTGAAAGATCAGCAGTTAACCTTATGGGGATTTCCTTGTATGTTATTTTTTGCTTTTAATATTTTTCCTTTGTATTTAATTTTTGATAGTTTGATTAATATGTGTCCTGGCGTGTTTCTCCTTGGATTTAGCCTGTATGGGATTCTCTGCACTCCCTGGACTTGATTAACTTTTCCTTTCCCATGTTAGGGAAGTTTTCAACTATAATGTCTTCAAATATTTTCTCAGTCGTTTTCTTTTTCTCTTGTTCTTCTGGGACCCCTATAATTCGATTGTTGGTGTGTTTAATGTTGTCCCAGAGGTCTCTGCGACTGTCCTTAATTCTTTTCATTCTTTTTTCTTTATTCTGCTCTGAAGTAGTTATTTCCACTCTTTTATCTTCCATGTAACTTATCCATTCTTCTGCCTCCGTTGTTCTGCTATTGATTCCTTCTAGAGAATTTTTAATTTCATTTATTGTTTTGTTCATCATTGTTTGTTTGCTCTTTAGTTCTTTTAGGTCCTTGTTAAACGTTTCTTGTATTTTCTCCATTCTATTTCCAATATTTTGGATCATCTTTAGTATCATTACTCTGAATTCTTTTTCAGGTAGACTGCCTATTTCTTCTTCATTTGTTTGGTCTGGTGGGTTTTTACCTCGCTCCTTCATCTGCTGTGTGTTTCTCTGTCTTCTCATTTTGCTTAACTTACTGTGTTTGAGGTCTCCTTTTCGCAGGTTGCCGGTTCGTAATTCCCATTGTTTTTGGTGTCTGCCCTCAGTGGCTAAGGTTGGTTCAGTGGGTTGTGTAGGCTTCCTGGTGGAGGGGACTGGTGCCTGTGTTCTGGTGGATGAGGCTGGATCTTGTCTTTCTAGTGGGCAGCTCCACATCTGGTGGTGTGTTTTGGGGTGTCTGTGACCTTATTATGATTTTAGGCAGCCTTTCTGCTAGTGGGTGCGGTTGTGTTCCATCTTGGCATAGGGTGTACAGCACTGGAGTTTGCTGGTCGTTGAGTGGAGCTGGGTCTTGGCGCTGAGATGGAGATCTCTGGGTGATTTTTGCTGTTTGATATTACACGGAGCTGGGAGGTCTCTGGTGGACCAATGTCCTGAACTCAGCTCTCCCACCTCAGAGGCACAGGCCTGACACATGGCCAGAGCACCAAGATCTTCTCATCCACACGGCTCAGGATAAAAGGGAGAATAAAGGAAAGAAAAAAATAAAATAAAATAAAGTAAAATAAAATAAAGTTGTTAAAATAAAAAATAATTATTAAAAATAAAAAACAATTAAAAAGTTAAAAAAGAAAAAAAAGAAGCAAAGAAAGAAAGAAGAGAGCAACCAAACCAGAAAACAAATCCACCAATGATAAGAAGCGCTAAAAACCATAGTTAAAAAAAAAAAAGGGCAGTCAGAACCCTAGGACAAATGGTAAAAGCAAAGCTGTACAGACAAAATTACACACAGAAGCATACACATACAAACTCACAAAAAGAGAAAAAGGAAAAGTATATATATATTGTTGCTCCCAAAGTCCACTGCCTCAGTTTGGGATGATTTTTTTGTCTTTTCAGGTATTCCACAGATGCAGGGTACATCAAGTTGATTGTGTAGATTTAATCCGCTGCTCCTGAGGCTGCTGGGAGAGATTTCCCTTTCTCTTCTTTGTTCGCACAGCTCCAGGGGTTCAGCTTTGGATTTGGCTCCGCCTCTCCATGTAGGTCGCCTGAGGGCACCTGTTCTTCGCTCAGACAGGACGGGGTTAAAGGAGCAGCTGATTAGGGGGCTCTGGCTCACTCAGGCCAGGGGAACGGAGGGGTACGGAATGCGGGGCGAGCCTGCAGCGGCAGAGGCCGGCATGACGTTGCAACAGCCTGAGTCATGCTGTGTGTTCCCCTGGGGAAGTTGTCCCTGGATCACGGGACCCTGGCAGTGGTGGGCTGCACAGGCTCCTGGGAGGGGAGGTGTGGATAGTGACCTGTGTTTGCACACAAGCTTCTTGGTGGCTGCAGCAGCAGCCTTAGCGTCTCATGCCTGTCTCTGGGGTCCGCGCTGATAGCCGCAGCTCACACCCGTCTCTGGAGCTTGTTTTGGCGGTGCTCTGAATCACCTCTCCTTATGCACCGTGAAACAACAAGGCAAGAAAAAGTCTCTTGCCTCTTCGGCAGCTCCAGACTTTTCCCCCCGGACTCCCGGCTAGTTGTGGGGCACTAGCCCCCTTCAGGCTGTGTTCACGCAGCCAACCCCAGTCCCCTCCCTGGGATCCGACCTCCAAAGCCCGAGCCTCAGCTCCCAGCCCCCACCTGTCCCGGTGGGTGAGCAGACAAGCCTCCTCAGGCTAGTGAGTGCTGGTCGGCACTGATCCTCTGTGCGGGAATCTCTCCCCTTTGCCCTCCGCACCCATTGCTGCACTCTCCTCCGTGGCTCCGAAGCTCCCCCTCTCCACCACCCGCAGTCTCCGCCAACGAAGGGGCTTCCTAGTGTGTGGAACTTTTCCTCCTTCACAGCTCCCTCCCACTGGTGCAGGTCCCATCCCTATTTTTTGTCTCTGCTTTTTCTTTTTTCTTTTGCCCTACCCAGGTACGTGGGGGAGTTCCTTGCCTTTTGGGAGGTCTGAGGTCTTCTGCCAGCGTTCAGTAGTTGTTCTGTAGGAGTTGTTCCACATGTAGATGTATTTCTGATGTATTTGTGGGGAGGAAGGTGATCTCTACGTCTTACTCTTTCACCATCTTGAAGGTCTCCTCCCTTCTCTGCTTTTTTATCTTTTTCAGTTTCATTGATTTCTGCTCTTTATCATTTCCTTCTTTTTGTTTGTTATGGGTTTATTTTTCTCCTCTTTCTCTAAGATAGTTTCTCAAATGGAAGCTTAGAAAGTTGATTTGAAACTTTTTTCCCTAATATAAGCATTTGATGCTATGCTTTCTTCTAAGTGTGGCATTAGCTGCATCCCATACATTTTGATATGTTGTATTCTCACTGTCATTCAATTGGAAATATTTTCTAATTTCCTTCAAGGCTCCCTCTTTGACCCATATGGCATATTTAATTTCCTAATTTTTGAGACATCAGTAATCTTTCTGTTATTGATTTAAAGTTTACCTCCGTGTTATACAGTAGAAACTAACACACCATTGTAAAGCAGTTATACTCCAATAAAGATGTTAAAATTTTTTTTTAAATAAAAAAATTTTTAAAAGAATGGAAATAAAAAAAATAAAAATAAGAAAACATAAAGTTTACCTTTGTTAAGGTCAGAGAATACACTTTGTGTTACATTATTACTTTCAAATTTGTTGAGGCTTTTTTTATGACATAGGATATATTATTTCTTGATGAATATTCCATGTACACTTGAAAAGAATGTTATTCTGCTGTTTTTTGGTGGCGTGTTTTATAAATGTCAATTAAATTAATTGGTTGATGGTGCTGCTTAGTTAGTTCTTTATCCTTGCTGATTTTGTTTACTTGTTATATTCCTTACTTTTATATTCCTTATTGAGGAGTATTGTTGTCTACAGTTGTGGATTTGTCCATTTCTCTTTTTAGTTCTACCAGTTTTTGCTTCATGTGTTTTGAGGCTCTGTTGTTAGAAATATTCACGTTTAGGATTTCTGTGACTTGTTGGTCAGTTGATCCTTTTATCATTATATAATGTTTCTCTATCTTTGGTAATTTTACTTGCTTTTAAGTCTGCTTTGTCTGACAGTAATATAGCTATTTCAGCTCTCTTTGGATTAATATTTTCACAGTGTATATTTTCCTAGGCTTTTACTTTAACCTACCTATATAATTAAGGTGGTTTTCTATTAGGCAGTAAATAGTTGGGTCTTGTTTTTAATCTTACTAACTCTTGTCTTATAACTGGTATATGTACACCAGTTACAATTAATGATGTTTGTAGTAGGTCTAACATTGTATTATTTGTTTTTCTGTTTCTTCCCTCTGTTTTTTGTTCAACTTTTTTTCTTTTATACCTTCTTTTGGGTTACTTAAATATTGTTTAGTTTTACATTTTAATATATTGATTGTGTTTTTTACTATATATCTTTGTACATTATTTTAGTGGCCCCACTAGGAATTTATATATACATACTTAACTTTCCACATTTTACTTAGAATTAATATTTTACCACTTCCAGTGGAATGTAGGAAAAAAAAAATCTTACCACTAAATCAGTCCCTTTATCCCCTGTCTTTATGTTGTAGTTATCATATGTGTTATATCTACATTCATTGGAAACCCCATTAGACAATGTTATGCTTTCTGCTTTCAACCTCTCTACATTTTTTAAAGAATTTAAGAGGAGAAAAAAACAGTCTTTTATTTACTCAGATATTTATCATTTCTATTGTTCTTCCTTCATTCCTAATGGTACAAGTTTCTTCCTGCTATCATTTCCTTTACATATGAAGTATTTCCTTTAGCATTTCTTTTAAAGAATGTCTGCTAGAGATGAATTCTCTTAGTTTTCCTTCACTGAGGATGTCTTTATTTCACCTTCATTTCTGAAGGATATTTTTGCAGGATATAGAATTATGGTTTGACAGTTCTTTCTTTCAGTGTTTTAAACATTTTGCCCTGCTGCCTTCTATCCTTCATGATTCTGATGAGAAATCCATTGTTATTCAAATTGTTGTTCCCCTATATTTGATGCATTGTTTTTCTCTGGATGCTTTCAAGACTTTTTCCTTTGTTTTTATTTTTTAGCAGTTTGATTATGGTATGTCTTGATGTGCATTTCTTTGAATTTATCCTTTTGGGGTATGCTGAGATTCTTGAATCTATAAGTTCATGTCATTGCCACATTTGTGAAGTTGTCTGCCCTAATTTCTTCAAATTTTTTTCTGGACAACACTATTTTTCCTTTCCTACTGGGACTATTATGACACAATTGTTAGACCATTTGGTATTTTGGTATTGTTCTACAAGACTTTGAGGCTCTGTTCTTTTTTTCCCCCAGTTATTTTTCCTGTCTCTTGTTAAGAGTGAAAAATTTCTCTTGATCTATATATTCAAGTTCACTGACCTTTTCCTCTCATCTCAATTGTATTATTATAGCCATTTGGTGAATTTTTTTATCTTGGTTATTGTATTTTTCCATTGTAATGTTTTCATTTGGTTCTTTATTTTGAAATCTTCTATTTTTCAGCAAAACTTTTTAATCTTTCTATTCATTTTAAGAGTGTTTGCCTTTATTTCTTGGAGCATGGTTAGTATTGACACTTTAAAGTCTTCGTTTGAGAATTCATAACATCTGGTTATCCAGGGTTTAGTATTACTTAATTGCCCTTTTCTTTGCCACATGTTGAGATTTTCTTTCTTCTTCACTTGTAAGGAATTTTGTACTGTATATTAGCAATTTTTAATATTATTATATGTGATTTTCAGTTTTGTTTAAATCTGATGGGGAACTTTTATTTTAAAGCAGTTGATCAATCTGGTTAGTTTTGGGTAACAGTTATCCTACCTGACTTCCATGGACTATGGTTCTAATGTCAGTTTAGTTTCAAAACCTTTGCAGCACTATTTGGATCTGTCCTACCCCAGGACCAACTGGGGCCTGGGTAATGGTTTCCCCTGGAATTCACTTCTCAAAGTTTTTGGTAGGATGTTTAAGGTCAAATTTATGCATATGGATCACCTGGTGGGTAAGCTCATTTCAGTTACAATTTTATGCAATTATTTTCTTAAGTTCCCTCCTCTTAGTGATTCTTCCCTACTCTTTTGGGATCCCAGAGGTTTTCCTTCCTCTTCCTTTGGCTAGAAAGCCACACTTTAATTCTACTGTACACTTCCCATGACTATGTGCCTCCAGTACTGAGCAGCAAGAGGACAGAAAGAGAAAAAAAAAGCAATGGGGATATCTTTGGGACCACAGTTTCTCTGACCAGAGATAAGAGTTCCTCTCCCTCAAAGTCTTAGCTATCTACTTGGTTGCTACTGCCACTGCAGCTGCTGAAGGACTGCCTGGGAGCTGGGATTGGAGAGAAAGGAAAAACAAAACAAACACACAAAAAGAAATAGGGAATTTCCCCATAGGGGCCAACTATCTTTTTTTTTTTTTCTTAAGATAAATAATAAAGGGGATCTCCTAAAGCTCTTTTTCTCCATACCCAGTGCACAGTTTTGGGTTTTAAACTGACTTTAACCCAGGCTAGGAGATATCAGAGGAAAGAAAAATGAGAAACTCACTGCTGTTTGGGGGGTATTTCCAATTCTAGTTCCTTTCCCCAATCAGCCTGCTACCATTTACTTTTCAGTGTCCTCATATAACTGCTCCATGAATTCTGTCCCAGGTTTTTAGTTGTATTCAGTGTGAGAGACAGGGTGGATTATGTTTACTCCATCTTGACAGCAATTGCTCTTCTCATTACTTTTTTTTTTTTTTAAACAATTAGCACACTTGGAAGAACTGTGAAAGTGCTTTACTTATATTATTTCACTTAATCCTCAAGGAAGCTATAATTATCCATACTTTTATAGATTAGGAAACAGAAGCTTAGAAAGGTTATTTGCCACATTTGCACAGGTTATAAGTCATATGGTTAGGATGTGGCCCCAAATCTGTGAGATTCCAAAGTCTATCTCTTAAACATGGTTATTAGATACCAACTAAGGAAGTACAGGTTCTATAAAACCCAGGCTGAATATCACTGGGCTACACTGTCAAAGAAACAGATATAATTTGGTGTTTATCCACTCTTGTGCTGACACTGTACTAAGAACTCTTACCAGAGGTTGAACGTATGTTGAGAAACAAGTGGGTTAATGACTAATATGATCATTTTTGATTAAAGAATGGGCAGAGGAACTCAATAGACATTTTTCCAGAGAAGACATTTATATGGCCAACAGGTACATGAAAAGGTGCTCAACATCACTAATCATCAGGGAAATGCAAAGCAAAACCACAGTGAGATATCACCTCACACCTATTTGAATGGCCATCAACAAGAAGACAAGAGATCACAAGTGTCAGCAAGGATATGGAGAAAAGGGAACTCTTGTACACTATTGGTGGGAATATAACCACTATGGAAAACGTATGGAGGTTCCTCAAAAAATTAAAAAGTAGAACTACCATATGATCCAGCCATCCCACTTCTGGGTATATGTCCAAAAGAAATGAAATCACTATCTCGAAGAGATATCCATTGTTCATTGCAGCATTATTCTCAATAACCAAGATATGGAAACATCTAAGTGTCCACCAAAGGATGAATAAGTAAAGAAAGTGTGATAAAACACACACACAACACACACACACACACGAATATTATTCAGCCATAATAAAGAAGAAAATCCTGCCATTTGTGACAACATGGAGGGAACTTGAGGGTATTGTACTAAGTGAAATAAGTCAGACAGAGAAAGACAAATACTGTATGATCCCTCTTATGGTGTGGAATCTTAAAAAAGCCAAATTCATAATAATAGAGAGTAGAATGGTGGTTTCCAGGGGCTGAGGGGTTGAAGGTATTGGGGAGAAGTTGGTCAAAGGGAATAAACTTACAGTTATAAGATGAATAAGTTCTGGGGATTCGGTATAGCATGATGACTATAGTTAACAATACTGTATTATATACTTGAAAGGTGCTAAGAGAGTAGATCTTAAATATTTTTATTACAAAAATAATAGTAGTTCTGTGATGGATGTATTAAGTAACCTTATTGTGGTAATCATTCTGCAGTATGTATGTGTATCAAATCACCATGTTGTACAACTTAAACAATGTTATGTGTCAGCTGCCTCTCAATAAACATACTAAAATGCCCTCTTCACAAATAGAGATGAACAGCAAAGGGCTAATCAAAAATTAGTAATACATATGGTTCCATGATTAAAAATCTGAGTTAGGATTACTGTAGTGTAATATCACTTAACAGATTGATATGTTTCTCTCTGAATTAGGTGGTTATCCCTAAGGTAAGTCCCATAGGGAAGCAATATTCCCATTCAGATTTCCAAGCAGACAGAGCTTTAAAAGAACCATTTCTGATCCTGTCATTCATGCCCGCCTCCCCATAATTATTTTGTAGATTAGGGAATATATAAAAGTATGCAAGATTCAGAAAACAAAAATGTCTTGATTAGGAAGGATATAAATTTTAAGACCAGTTAGTTCCCTTTTATCAGAAGCAAATCAAGATTAGGTAGGTTAAATGGCTGGAAGCCCAGAAGTAGTGCTTTTAAGATGAAGTAAGAACAATGGGACTATATTATGTTCATTTTTACCAAGTTCCATTGTTAGATAATATGTAAAAAGAGGTCCTGGAGCCTTGGACAAGACAGGAGAAACCCAAGTCACTTTTAGGAAAATAATGTGAAAGCCCAGAGGGAGGTTATCAAACTGGAATCTTTGCCTGTGGTTCCCCTCCCACCACGTTCCAAGAAAGAATTCTTAGTCATTATGGGGTATGATGCAGGGAGCCCTGAAGACCATGGGAAAATGCAGCAATTAGGGTGTTCTATCCTCGGCTGATAATGCTGCTCCCCCACGGGCTCCACCTGGGTGGGCCAGGCCCAGTTCATCCAGACTGAGGTGCAACATAACCAATGGGTTTAATTTAATAGCTGACAGTTACTGAGCACCTACTCTATCAGGTACTGAGATAAGACAATTGATAGGCTTTCTTCACCTGTCCTTTTGAGGACTGCTATGAAGAAATACCTGTCCTCGCCAGGCCGATTGGATCTGGGATTTGAGTTTATGGGCTTTCTCGGAAACTTCCCTATTTGTGTTTTCCTTCCCTAGTAGAGAATATTTAGAAGTGGCCGTCAGAGGAAAGTAAGGCTCTAGACTCCCTTGTAGTGTTGTTGCTTATTCTCCACTTAAAAATGAAATATAAGAAAATTAAACAGTCATTGACAAACAGAAGAATAAAATGTAAATATTTCTCTTGTCCTAGAATTGGTGGGATCAGGAGGGTGGAAGGGTGGGGATTTCAAAGAGTTAAAACAACAGACAAAATCATAAGGAGAAAGACGAATTATTTTGATTATGTAAAAATTAAAAACTTGTATAAGACAGATGCCATAAAAAAAATAAAAGGCAAATGACAAATTAGTAAAATGGCAAAGGGTTAATGACCTTAAATATGAAAAGCTTTTATAAAACCACAAGACCAAGTTAAAGAGCCTAGTACCAAAATGAACAAAGCATAGGAACAGAGAAATCACTAATGAAGAAATTAAATGATCAATACATTTTTGTATTGCTAATAAAAAGATGAAAGTTAAATATAGATTTTTTTTTTCTCCCATCAAATTGACCAAGATGGAAAAAAAAAAGTATTCTTTGTTGTCAAGGGTAAGGTAAAATAAGCATTCTTTTTAAAAACTTGAGATATAATTCATATATCATAAAATTCATCCTTTACAAATTCAGTAGATTTTAGTATACTTACAAGGTTGTACAATCATCACGACTGTCTAATTCCAGAACATTTTTATCATCACAAAAAGAAATCCCATTCCCATTAGCAGTCACTCCCATCTCCCTTTCCCCTGGCAACTACTAATCCACTTTCTGTCTCTACGGATTTGCTTATTCTGAATATCTCATGTAAATGGAATCATACAAGATGTGGCCTTTTGTGTCTGGCTTCTCTCACTCAGCATAATGTTTTCAAGGTTTATCCATGTTGAAGTGTTGAAGTATGTATCAGTACTTCGTTCTTTTTTTTTTTTTCTTCCAGTTTTATTAATATATAACTGACATTAGCACTGTATAAAGTTTAAGGCATACAGCATAATGATTTTCCTCACATACATCATGAAATGATTATCACAGTAAGTTTAGAAAGCATCCATCATCTCATATAGATGCAACATTTTTAAAATAGAAAAAAAAATTTTTTCCTTATGATGAGAACTCTTAGGATTTATTCTCTCAACAACTTTCATATATAAAAGTGTTAATTATGTTTATCATGTTGTACATTACATCCCTAGTACTTATTTATCTTATAACTGGAAATTTGTACCTTTTGACTGCCTTCATCCATTTCCCCCTCCCCTCATTCCCCACCTCTGGTAACCACAAATCTGATCTTTTTTTCTATGAGCTTGTTTATTTGGTTTCGAAGTATAATTGACTGACAACATGTTAGTTCCTGCTAAACAACTTAGTGATTTTGTATTTCTATACATTTCAAAATGATCACCACAGTAAGTCTAGCTATGATCTGTCACCATATGAAGATATTACATAATTATTGACTATATTCTCCATACTGTACATTTCATACCTGTGACTCATTTATTTTTGCAGGTGCAAGTTTTTACTTCTTAATCTCCCTCAGCTTTTTCTCTCTTTCCCTCAGCCCCTTCCCCTCAGCCCCTTCCCCTCCAGCAACCATCTGTTTGTTCTCTGTATCTATGACTCTGTTTCTGTTTTATGTTTGTTCATTTGTTTAGTTTTTACATTCCACATATAAGTGAAATCATACAGTATTTGTTTTTCTCTGTCTGACTTATTTCACTAAGCATAATACCCTCTACATCTATCCTGTTGTCACAAATGGCAAGATTTCATTCTTTTTTATGGCTGAGTAATATTCTATTATATATTTTATGTATATTTATTTATATATGTATGCTACATCTTCTTTATCCATTCATCTATTAGTGGGCACTTAGGTTGCTTCCGTATTTTGGCTATTGTAAATAATGCTGCAATGAACATAGAGGTCTGTATATCTTTTCTAATTAGTGTTTTTGTTTTCTTCAGATAAATACCCAGGAGTGGAATTGTTGGATTGTATGGTAGTTCTGTTTTTAATTTTTTGAGGAATCTCCATACTGTTTTCCATACTGGCTGTACCAATTCACATTCCCACCAAGAGTGTACAAGGGTTACACTTACTCTACGTCCTCACTAACACTTATTATTTGTTGTCTTTTTGATAACAGCCATTCTGCAAGGTGTGAGGTGATAGCTCATTGTCTTTTTAATCTCTGATGATTAACGATTTTGAGCATCTTTTCATGTGCCTGTTGGCCATCTGTGTGTCTTTTTCGGAAAAATGTTTATTCAGATCCTATGCCCATTTTTTAACTGGGTTGTTTGGGTTTTTTTGCTATGAGTTATATGAGTTGTTTGGATATTTTGAATACTAACTCATCGGATATATTGTTTACAAATATCTTCTCCCATTCAGTAGGTGGCCTTTTCATTTTTTCATAGTTTCCTTTGCTGTGCAAAAGCTTTTTAGTTTGATGTAGTCCCATTTGTTTGTTTTTACTTTTGTTTCCCTTGTCTGAGGAGACATATCCAAAAAAAATATTACTAAGACCAATGTCTTAGTACCTCACTCCTTTTTATGGAAAAACAATATTCTTGCATTGATAATATCACATTTTCTTTTTTCATTAATCAGTTGATGGACATTTGGGTTGTTTCCACTTTTTGGCTATTATGAATAATGCTTTTGTGAACATTCATGTACAAGTATTTTTGTTTGTGTCTATGCATGTACATATGTTTTTAACTTTGGGGGGTATATACTTAAGAGCGGAATACTGGGTTATATGGTAACTCTATGTTTAACTTCTAGAGGAACTGCAAGACTGTTTTCCAAAGTGTTTACACCATTTTATATTCTTACCAGCAATATATAAGGATTCCAATTCCTCCACATTCTTGCAAACACTTGTTATGTTTTGCCTCTTTGAGTATAACCATCCTAATGGGTGTAAAGTGGTAACTCCTTATGGTTTTGATTTGGATTTCTCTAATGACTTATTATGTTGACCGTTTTCCATGTGCCTATTAGCCGTTTGTATATCTTCTTTGGAGAAATGTTTATTCAAGTCCTTTGCCCATTTTAAAATTAGGCTGTCTTTTTATTGTTGCATTGTAACTGTTATTTATGTATTCTGGACATTAGACCCTTATCAGATACTTGATTTGAACATAATTTCTCCCATTCTGTGGGGTTTTTAACTTTCTTGATAATATCCTCTGATGCACAAAAGTTTTTAATTTTGATGAAGTCCAATTTATCTACTTTTGTTACTTATACCTTTGGTGTCATATATAAAAATCCACTGTTAGGACTTCCCTGGTGGTTCAGTGGTTAAGACTCCGTGCTCCCAATGCAGGGGGCATGGGTTCGATCCCTGGTCAGGGAACTAAGATCTCGCATGCCACGTGGTGTGGCCAAAAAAAAAAAAAAAAAATCCACTGTTAAATCCAAGGTCATGTAGATTTACTCCTATGTTTTCTTCTAAGAGTGTTGGGTTTTAGCTCTTATATTTATGTCATTGATTTATTTTGATTAGTTGAGGTAGGAAGGAGTCCAACTTAGCTTTGATTTTTTTGTTTTTGTTTTTGTTGTTGTTTTTTGACATGTAGAAATCTAGTTGTCCTAACACCATTTGTTAAAGAAACTATTCTTTCCTCATTGAATGGACTTGGCACCTTTGTCAAAAATCAGTTGGCCATATCCACACACTTATGGTCAATTAATCTACAACAAAGGAGGCAAGAATATATAATGGAGAAAAGACAGTCTCTTCAATAAGCGGTACTGGGAAAACTAGACAGCTCCATGTAAAAGAATGAAATTAGAATATTTTCTAACACCATATACAAAAATAAACTCAAAATGGATTAAAGACCTAAATGTAAGACCAGGAACCATAAAACTCCTGAAGAAAATATAGGCAAAACATCCTTTCACATAAGTTGTAGCAATATTTTTTTGGATCTGTCTCCTAAGGCAAAGGAAACAAAAGCGAAAATAAACAAATGGGACCTAATTAAACTAAAAAGCTTTTGCACAGCAAAGGAAACCACCAACAAAACAAAAAGACAACCTACTGAATGGCAGAAGATATTTGCAAATGATAAGATCGATAAGGGGTTAATATCCAACATATACAAACAGCTCCAACAACCCATGTCAAAACAAACAACTTGATTAAAAACTGGGCAGAAGATCTGAATAGACATTTTTCCAAAGGAGATATACAAATGGCCAACAGGCACATGAAAAGATGACCAACATCATTAATCATCAGAGAAATGCAAATCAAAACCACAATGAGATATCACCTCACATCTTTCAGAATGGCTATCACCAAAAAGACCGCAAAGAGCAAATGTTGGCAAGGATGTGGAGAAAATGTAACCCTTGTGCACTGTTGGTGGGACTGTAAATTGGTATAGCCACTGTGGAAAATGGTATGGGGGTTTCTCAAAAAACTAAAAATAGAACTACCATATGATCCAGCAATTCCATTCCAGGGTATATATTCAAATAAAATGAAAACAAATACCGTATGCTAACAGATATATATGGAATCTAAAAAAAAATGGTTCTGAAGAACCTAGGGGCAGGACAGGAATAAAGATGCAGATGTAGAGAATGGACTTGAGGACATGGGGAGGGGGAAGGGTAAGCTGGAATGAAGTGAGAGAGTGGCATGGACATATATACACTACCAAATGTAAAATAGATAGCTAGTGGGAAGCAGCTGCATAGCACAGGGAGATCAGCTCGGTGCTTTGTGACCACCTAGAGGGGTGGGATAGGGAGGGTGGGAGAGAGACACAAGAGGGAGGAGATATGGGGATATATGTATATGTATAGCTGATTCACTTTGTTATACAGCAGAAACTAACACACTATTGTAAAGCAATTATACTCCAATAAAGATGTTAAAAAAAAAAAAAAAGAAAACACTAATTCGAAAAGATATATGCACCCCAGTGTTCATAGCAGCATTATTTACAATAGCTAGGATATGGAAACAACTGGTGTCCATCAACAGATGAATGGATAAAGAAAATGTCACACACACACACACACACACACACATTGGACTACTACTCAGTCTTAAAAAAAGAGTGAAATTTTGCCATTTGCAACAACATGGATGGAGTTGGAGGGTATTATGCCTAGTGAAATAAGTCAGAGAAATACTATATGATAAAACTTATATGTGGAATTTAAAAAATAAAATAAAATAGTGGATATAACAAAAAAGAAACAGACTTACAGACATAGAGAACAAACCAGAGGGGAGAGGAAAGCAGGGAGGGACAAGGTAGGAGTATTGGATTAAGTGGTACAAAGTACTATGTATAAAATAAATAAGCTACAAGGGTATGTTATACAGCACAGGGAATATAGCCAATATTTTATAATAACTATAAATGGAATATAACCTTTAAAAATTGTGAATCACTATTTTGTACACCTAAAACTTATATAATATTGTAAATCAACTATACCTCAAAAAAAAAATAATAAAGATGTATTAAAACAAACAAACAAAAAAACCACCTAACTGACTGACATGGTCCAAAGCTGTGGTTTTTAGAGGTTTCATTGATTTGCATTTGATAAAAATTCAAACATATTTTACCCTAAAAAAAAAAATCACGTGGCCATAGATGTATGGGTTTATTTCTGGACTCTCTATTTCATTGGTTTATATGTCTATCCTTATGTCGTACCACACTGTTTTGATTACTGTAGCTTTCCATAAGTTTTGAAATCTGAAGTGTAAGTCCTTTGATTTTGTTCTCTTTTTCAAGATTGTTTTGGCTATTCTAGGCCCCTTGAAAGTCCACATGAATTTGAGGATCAGCTTTTCCATTTCTTCCCAAAAAGCTGTGGAGTTTTGATAGGGATTATGTTGAATCTGTAGACTGCTTTGTATAGTATTAATATTTTAACAACATTAAGTCTTCCTATCCATGATCAAGAGATGTTTTTCCATTTATTTAATTTCTTTCAGCAATATTTATTATACAAGTCTTTTGCTGCCTTGGTTAAATTTATTCCTAAATATTTTATTCCTTTGGATGCTATTGTAAATGGAATTATTTTTGTAATTTCCTTTCAGGATTTTTCATTGCTAATTTATAGAAACAACTGATTTTTCATGTTGATCTTGTACCCTGAAATCACTGAATTTGCTTATTAGCTCTAGTAGTTGTTTGTGTGTGTGTGTATTCTTTGGGAATATATGTACATTTATATATATATATAGGTATATATAGATAGATAATCTGTATATAATCATGTCATCTATGACATAATCATGTCATCTCTGTAGATAATCATGTCATCTATGAATAGAGATAGTTTTACTTTTTTCTTTCCAATATATATGTCTTTTATTTCTTTTTCTTGTCTAATTGATCAGGCTACAACTTCCAGTACAATGTTGAGTAGCTGCAGTGAAAACAGAATCTTTGTCTTGTTCCTGAGCTTCAGGGGAAAGCTTTCAGGATTTCACTATTGAGTATGATGTTAGCTGTTTTTCATAAAAGTACTTCATCATGTTGAGAAATTTTACTTCTCTTCTTAGTTTTCTGAGTGTTTTTATCATGAAAGGGTGTTGGATTTTGTCAAGTTCCTTTTCAGTGTCAGTTATGACGGTGTCAGTTTTTCCCCTTGTCCTTTAATGTCATGTGTTGCATAGATTGATTTTCTACTGTTGAACTACTCTTCCATTCCTGATATAAATCCCACTTGGTCATGATGTATAATCCTTTTAACAGTTTGCTAGTATTTCATTGAGGATTTTTGTATCTACCAGCTACCCAAACCACCCCACCCCAGGGTACTGAAGTCTTTGTGGTCTTTAGATCTAATGATTTTCTTTAGTCCTTATGCAGTCAAAACTCTTGCCCATTCCTTCCTTTGATATTAGTTACTGTTGACTCCTTTCTCCCTGAAATACTCTTTCTTCTTGGTTTCTGAGGCAGTACACCCTCCTGTTTTCTCTCTCATTTCTAGGTACTCCTCCATCTCCACTGGAGATTCTCATCATCCTTTAAGTGTTTTATTTCTTAGGGATCCTTTGAAAGATCTCGGTGACTCCATTCACACTCAAACTTCAGTGATCCTTTTTATGCCAGCAACCCCAAGTCAGTGTCTCTGGATAAGGCCTCCTCTGATCTACATTTGGAGCCACCTCCTGAACAACTCCTCTGGAATGTCCCACAGGTAGTTAAATACCCAACAGGACTCACAGGTCTTTCATGTTCAGGCCTCTGCTTACCTTTGCAGGGAAATGTTAAGGGGCATTTCAGTCTTAAGGAAAGAGGTACAGCATTCATTTCATTTGAATCTCAGTTATGTTGGTTTCTAGCTCTTCATACTTGAGAGAATTCCTTAGCTTCTTCCTTGTGTTTCTCTTGCTTCATTTGTAATGTGGGGACAATACTTGGTATGAAGATTAATGATAATGAAAAATGATAATGTATGTAAAGGTCTTGACCCATATTAAGTTCTAAATAAATGGCAGCTATTTAGTAATAGTATTGGTCAGACATAAAAGGGAATAGAAAATAATACTAGCTGTCCATCGTTTCTACTGACACTGACTTAAGCTTCCATCCATTTTTATGCTGGGTGGGACTTGAGCAGCAGATACCAGATGAAGAGTACTGGAGCCTTCCTCTGGGTCCAGTCTGGGGATTTATCACTATAATAAGATCATCTTTTTATTGTTAAGCCCCTTTTGGTTAGTGATCCAAAATTGGATGTTATTCTGCTGTATAGAAAACTGTATTTATTAATTAGTGTGTTTTTATACTCATTGCTTGCCTTAAGGTGATCATCCATCCACTGATTTTTATTTAAGTACTAGTGGTTTTCTACTTCCTCTGTTTTTGTGCTTCAAATTCTGGCTTTACCATTCATGAAACAGAATGGGAAATAGATTCATTAAAAATCAGATTAGAATTTGTTACAAGAGAAAGCTGGGAAGTCTCTGCATTTAGTGCTTTGAAATGATGAATTGCTTTGTTTTAAATATTAAGACACCCATCAATGAAATATTTATGCATCATTTGCCTATTTAAATATCAATTCAATAATCAATTATTAAAGCTCTGATAAGTACCTGAAATCTTTCAATCAACATAAAAGGAATTTTTAAATTTGAATAAGGTATTGTACTGGAAATTTTACTGTCTTTTTAAGGTTCACTTTAAAAACTAGGTGCCTGTTTTATGTGAGTTCTTTGCTAAAATCATTTTTAAATGGCTTAGAAATCGCTTGGATTTTTTTTTTTTTTTCAAATTATCTTCTCCCAGTCCCTTAACATAAGGAAAGGGTGCCCTAACTTTGGGTGCAATTATTATATTCAAGTTTTAGTAACTTCATTCATTCACTTCTAAACTGTAAATGGAAGAAAAGTACATATTTTGTAAGACCTACCTCGACACGTATGCTTTGATGAATGGAATGATTTTGAAATGCCGGTTTTCACGTACCAAGCTCTTCAGCGTTTGAAGAGTTAAATCCGGGGTTGGCTTCCGTCCCTAGCCCGGGAAGTCACTAGGGCTCGGAGCGCGGCCTCCGCTGTTAACTCTCTGGGCAGACCGGCCCCCCAAAGGCGCCGGAACCGCCGGATTCCGCCCGAGGGGCGGGCCCACTCTGCCCGGCTTCTCCCGCGACCCCGCCCCTGCGCCGGCACCGCCGCGGCCTCCCTGGTAGTTGCTCGCGATGATGCAAATGCTCACTTCCCGCATCCACTCCCCACAGAGGCCGCGGAGCCGGCGCCAGCCGGGCGCGCCGCCGAGCCGCGCGCCATGGGCAACATCCAGAAGAAGCTGACGGGCAAGAGCGAGGGCGGCCGGCGGCCGGAGACGGGCGCGCCGCGGCGGGGCCGGGCGCCGGAGGCCGGCGCGGACAAGCGGGACCGGCCGCGGGCCCCGGCGACGGCGGGCGGTGCCAGTGGGCACCCGGGCGGCGGGCGGGGCGCCGGGGACCCCGCGGCCAGCGCGCCCCCTGGGCCCGGCGCGTCCCCCGGACCTGGCGCGCCGCCGCCGACGGCGCCCGCCGTCCAGGTCGGCCCCGCCGGCCTGAAGAGCCAGGGCAACGAGCTCTTTAAAAACGGGCAGTTCGCCGAGGCGGCTCTCAGGTACTCGGCGGCGATCGCGCAGCTGGAGCCTGCAGGTGAGTGAGCTGCGCCCGCGGGGTCCCTGGCCCCTCGGGCTGCGGCTCGCGGGACCTGAAGGGGCCACCGCGGGAGAGGCGCGGGCCACCTCCCGAATGACAGGCGCTCGCCCTGTAGGTTCCTTCCCAGTAACCGAGGGCAGGGCGGGAGCGACTCCACCTTCGGGAGCTGTACCTTGGAACGCGTAGCGTGTGCCCGGGCCGGGCACGGTTGCAGCGGTCCCTTACGGGCTTGGCCTCTGTGGCCACTGCGGGCACAGGGAGGTCCTCGGAGCTGCATTAGCAGCGGGGTGTAGGACTGCAGTGCCGCGGGAGACCTCAGTCGTCTGGTGAACTGTGATTTCGCTAATGGATTTTAACTGTATTTAATTAACTGTGATTTTAGGAAGTGGAAGTGCAGATGATCTAAGTATCTTATATTCAAATAGAGCAGCATGTTATCTAAAAGACGGAAACTGCAGTGGCTGCATTCAAGATTGTAACAGGTAAACTGCCCGTTTTCAGCTTTGTCAGGAGATTATCATTTCACTGTGATGAATGCAGTATTTAATATAGTAAATTTTCTGCATAAGAGTCTAATTTCTTAAGACATTTAAGATGTGTTAATTGGTTAATACATAGAACTCGTAAATCCTTTCACATATATGAAGACAATTATAGAAGATTGTGCAAACTTTTTTCACTTCCACTGCTATCACCTTAATTCATACCCTTTTTCACATCAATCCCAGAGTACTGGAGAAGCCTTCTAACTAGTCTCTCTGCTTCCTCTAATCCACTGTGGCATCAGAATAGCTTTTCCGGAAGCATTATTTTGTGCAGACTGTTTCAGCGGGTGTTCAGTGGCTCAGTATGGTCTTCTAGATAATTATAACCTCCTCTGTCACCACACTGCCCCCCGAAAAAGCTTTCTGCTCCCATTTGGTCCATATCTATAATGCCCTCTGCACATCTTTGCTTTTCAGAAATCCTTCCTCTTCAGCTTCCCCATCCTCTCTGCTTTCCTCGTCACCTCAGGCTCCCTGGTCATCTGCATGGCTGTAATGCTTGCACTGTCACTCTCACACCTGTAGGTACTTATGTCATCCACTGCATTGGATTTTAAGCTCCCTGAGGTCAAGAAGCATGTATTATAGTGTTGCATCCCTCAAGCACATTAGTCACCCATGGTACTCAACAAGTTACTTGCTGAGATGGATGAATATATTTACATGAATAAAAAGTATCGTTTTACCATTAAATAATAAGCCTGCTTCAGGAGCCCTTTGGAAGGAAGCTACTATTAGTGCATCTAAAACATAAGAAGCCATATGTACTGGTTTAACCTTCACAGTTTTGGTTTACTCCGGTAGTCTGGTATAATTGTTAATATCACCCCCTTTCACTCTCAGAAGCCCTAGTTTGGACAATAGCATATGTGGACACCTTGATTATAAGGTAAACAATTTTTTTTTCCATTGATAGTATCAGTTTATTGATATGGATAAAATCTTGCTGGTATCTGTGCCTGCAGTTTAAAAAGAAGGCCGTGAGCTGCTTGGATTTTTTGCCAATTTTACATATTAAGATTTAAAATCAGTAGTATTTATATTCACTTTGGTCTGACTCTAGACCCCACCTACTGCTGTGCTTGCTCACACTAGCTAATTGTTACGTTTTCAGGATCTTGTGAGTTGGTTGAAGTCAAGTTGGTAGTTGGAATCTGCCATGGTTGGAGGACTACTAATACCATGAAAATTGGCAAATACCCCAAATCTGGACCTTTTTCTCAGGAGAGCCAGTTGTTAAACATTTACCGCTGCCCATAACTAACAACAGACCACGTGTATTTGCAGATTATCAGGCACGTTGTGACTTGCAGCTAAGAACCTTTCAGTTCAAGTGTGTGATGGTAATACATTACCCTTCAGACTTGTCTTAGGTCTTCCTTCAGTGAGTGAGTTCAGGACTCTAGTTAAAAACAGCGGACTCACTTTATCCTTAAGTGAGAGAGAGTAAGGTGGCAGACATTTTCTTGCTAAAATGTGTTTCAGTGTAGACCCAGGAGGAAGTCACAGAGGAGACTCTGGGGTCAGGAGTGGGGGCGGGCGCTAGAATGGAGGTTTGCCCTGGAGGAGAGCGGGAGATTGCCTGCAGGGGAGGGAGGGAGGTGGGTGGTGGTTTAGGTAAGGTGTCCTTAGTTAAGAGCTGTGTTCTAGGCCGAGGAATCTGGCTCTGCTGGTCAGTACTGACCTTTCTAGAAACCGACTTACTTAGATGTTTTCTTTGATACCTGGTGTATGAGTCTTAACATAAGGGCATGGGGTGATTTTACTCCAAAGCAGCGATTCTCAAACTCATTTCAGTGCCAGGGAAACCATGATTTACTTATGCGAACATGTTGAAATATGGCTGTATTTAAATCTGTATAAACTAGGAACCAATTATTAGCAGAAGGATGACTGTTTTCACCTCAAAAAGATTACATACATTTTAAAGGGAGCCTATTTTTTAGTTTTTCAGTTAATTATCTTTGCTCCTGTTGGAGAGTTGTTTCCTGTTGCAGGAGCGCTTATTACAAAACAAGTGGTAGCAGGATTCAAACAGCGAAAAAGAAAAACTCCCCGGGGCAAAGTTTAAAATAAGGGAGAGGGGGAACCTATGAAATAACTTTGTATGCATTTTTGGGGAAAAGTCTTTGATTTTAAGTGTCTACACTCCTGGGGCCTACTCCGAAGCACTTCCCTTGAGCTCTTTCCCAGGGGCTTATGGAGAGCAGCTGTTGGGAGCCTGAGGCGTGTTTGAGGAGCTCAGTGGCTGCAGGCCCTGCCCTCTCCTCACCTCAGCATCTCCAGGTTTCTAGGTTAGGCTTCCAGGTGAAGCATGAAACAGGGTTATGACACCTAAGAAAAGTTTAAAACCAAATGATTTTAAACAACAAAACAATTTCTAGAAATAATTCTAGAATTTCTAGAATTATTTCTAGAAATTTCTAGAAATTCTAGAATTATTTCTAGAAATTACTTATCATTCTTATAATTGCTTATCAGCTAAAAGAAAAATCTTCACTGTTCCCATCTGTCAGAGAATCTTTTTGGGTTATCTAAACCACATCAAAAATCTTTCACTGACTTTCCATTGAGGGTATTCTGACAGAATCAAGACGAATGAATGTTGCCTAGTAATCCTCTGCTTTTTCTCATCTTTGCTCCTCGCAGACGGACTTGAAATTAGAAGACGATTTAAGAGTCTTAACTGTGTTAACTTGAATAGTTAAACTTTTGTAAACCCTGGTTTAAAAGTTCTCTGTGTGTGTTTGCTTTTATGAATGGATGTGCTTTTTTTTTTTCTTTTTTTCTTCTAGTGGAATTCCCACTTAAAAGCTCACATTCATTTTCAGGATTGTGGTTAAAGAGAAAACACCTTGCATTTACTTGGCTGGGCAATGCTAAAAATTAAACGCATCATCTCATTCAGTTTTAGATTCCACGCCTACCTCAGGTCAATCTTGTGGATAAATAGCACCTTGGGTGCTGGAAGTCTTTGGTAAAATGGGGGTAGTCTTGTGTTTGTGACCTATATTTATAATCACTGTTTGTGTAGTTAATATCCCCTAAGCATTTAACTAAGGTAGATTTAAGGCAGTGGTACAGATGCCCAGAAACCTGTTTTCTAGTGTTTGAGTGTTTTTAATAGACTTTAATTTTATTTTTAAAATAATTTTTACTGGTTACAAGAGTAACACATACCTATTATAGAAAAAAATCTTAAAACCCAGCACAACGCAAAGGAGATCATTAAAATCATCCCCAATCCTAACACCTAGGCAGAGCAAAATTGGTTATTTTTCAAAGAAATGAAGCTAATTAGGTTTAATGACATTTCTAGAACAAATTCTATGGTACGCAGCTGAGGAACACACCCACACATGCAGTTGAGTATCTGTACAATGTAGAGCAGTGGTCCCCAACCTCTTGGGCACCAGGGACCAGTTTCGCGGACGACAGTTTTCCTTGGGTTGGGGGGGATGGTTCAGGAAGTCACGTGAGGGACTGGGAGGTGGGGAGCGGCAGGTGAAGCTTCGCTCGCTCACCCGCCGCTCACCTCCTGCTGTGCAGCCTGGTTCCTAACAGGCCGTGGACCGGTACCGGTCCGTGGCCCAGGGGTTGGGGACCCCTGAATGGCAGATGACTCCAAGTTCCTTTATCTGTGGTGCTCTTGTTTCCGTTCGTGGTAGAAAGAGTGTAGGCCCTGCAGGTTCATTTGGGAGGGGTTTGCCGAGTCCCTCCAGTGGCCTGGCAGTGATCTAGACACTGGGATACAGTGGTGATCAGCTCCCGCAACGCCCTTGCTTTCCTGTAGCTTAAATTCAGAAGAACGGGCACGTGGGCAGACGGCTCCCTGTGTCTCTCCGTTTCCTCACCTGCAACATGAACATATTACTATTTACCTTGCAGGCTTGCTGTGACATTAGGTGAGAATGTCTGCAGAGACTAGCACCGGCAGATGTTGTCGGAGCTTCCTCCTTCCAGATCACCGTAGACAGGAATAGACAGCAGATCTCTAGGACTGTTGGGGAGAAAGTCAAGAAGCCCTCACTCGTGCTTTTCCTGAAGCAAGTTAAATGTCTGATATATAAACTGCTCATGCATAAGAATTACCAAAAGAGCAAACCTTTATCCCCACTGCGGACAGTCTGGCACAGAGATTTGTTAGTGGATTATTAGCTCTTCATAGGATCTCTGCACGGAGTACTTCTTTACAGTTTCAGTTGATTTTGTTAAAACTAAGAGTACAATAGTTTTCATTCATAAATACAATCCTTTGATTGTATGCTTTATTTCAGAGTATACCCTTAAGTAGTGAGGTAGCATTAAGCAGTTACTTCAGACAAAACCAAGGAACATAACCTTGAAATACATCTCTAGTGATATTGGAAATGCTTCATAGACTAAAAAGTGCAAGGTGAAAATTCATGACTTACAAGAAATCATTGGATACTTACTCCCTTGATTTCCTCGGGTCTATGTTTGAAGCCCTTTGGCAGCAAGTAAATCATAGTCAACTGTATTAAGTTTTGGAGAGCTGATTTTCAAAATGCAGTGTAGGTTTTGTGGTTCTGTGCTAAGTGCCTTATTAAATACATAGGTGCAAATAAAAATTTTCCTTTTAATCTGTCAATAACAAGAACCTGTTGAAAGCCTACTCTGTGCCTGGTGCCATGATGGGCTCTGCTAGTACACAGGGGAGTGGGAGGGAGGGCACCGCCTGCTGTCAGGGAGTTCAGTCTCACTGGGGGAAAGAGTAAATGCCAAAGGGCTTCAATACTGGTTTAAAAGAAAGGAAGTAACCACAGATTTGATTGCTCTGCTACTCTGGGTTTGCCTTTCTGGTATGTTGCCAGATCCGCAAGGTAAAATATCAGATATGTATGTGAGAGTCCAGTCCTATCGGATACATTCAGTTAGTGTAAGTTAGGGAGTAATTTTCAAAACAAATGACAGTGTAATATTTCTGTCTCCTTTAGGGCTCTGGAACTTCATCCATTCTCAATCAAGCCTCTTCTTCGACGAGCAATGGCCTATGAAACTTTAGAGCAGTATCAGAAAGCTTATGTGGATTATAAAACAGTGTTGCAAATAGACTGCGGAATCCAGATAGCAAATGACAGTGTTAACAGGTAACCTAATCAGAGGCAGCCGCCTGAGGTCTAGTTGTTTTCTAATGGAATGAGATTTTATTTTCCTCCCCTCCTTCAAGAACGATATCAAAGTGTAGACGTGTTCTTTGTTACTGGCATTACATGAATGATTGCCTTCTTTCATTCCTTCAAAACCAAATGGTTTTGATGGATGTCTTCATGAGCCTGCTAGATATTTGTGTTATATACCCTTTAAATAGACACTCATCTAGGATGAGTATTAACTTAAAATGGTAAAATAGCAAAGAATTTGGTTCTAATTTATATTATGACCTATTTACCCCCTGGGTGAGAATGAGAAGGTAAGAATTTCCAGACTTCATAAATTGCTTTCAGGTGAACTTTGAAAATTACTACTTGGATAACGTTTCTAGTTATGTATAATATTTTCTGACCCCATTTGTCCAAAGTATAATTTCTTCCAAGTATGTGTACATTACACTGAGCCTCGTGTTGGTCTAGTGTACCATGCCCCACTCCCCACAAAAAGACAGAAAGGGGAAAAAAAAATGACATAGTCTCTGTCTTTAAGCAAACTAGAACATAGCTAGGGGGAACAACTTAACATAAGACAGATTCTCCCCAAGTGTGAACATTAGTGAGGTGGGGATCACAGAGAGGTCAGGCTGCCTTTGTCTGTGTGGGCCGCAGTTGTTGGAGAGGTGAAGGGCGTTGAGAGACCACGAGGGGACCTTGAACAAAGCTATGGAAAACGAGAATGGCAGGTTTCGGATTAATTCTTTTTTTAAGATCCTGCCTTACCTCCCCACCTGGTCCCACTGCACTTTGGAGCAAAACTCTTGGAAAGATCTGTGTGGAGAGTGGGCAGCCGTTCCTTGGTGCTTCTACCATGTGGTCGCTCAGGACCTGTCTGGTCCCAGCCTGTCTGGAAGTAAAGGGTAGATATTGGTTATGGGATCTGAGTGGGACCAGATGGAACTGTGGGCATTCACAGCTTGGTCTCCATCCTGTAGAATCAGGCATGTCACTGAGAGCTCTCCAAGCCTTTTCTCCCACTGCACAGCTGCCTTGCTGCACGTCATCTGCTGCCTCCTCATATGTGTCTGAAGGCTCTTCCCCCTTTTTGTCTGGTTAATTCCTTCTTGTCCTGAAGAAGAGGACTTTCCCTGATCCACCATCTCCCCAGCACACGTGCCCTTCAGGCTCCTCTCCTACCACCTGTGCCTTCTTTCCATATTGTTTGTAAATTCTCTGCCTTCTCTTTTTGTAAAGTTCTTTTTCTCTTATTCTTCTAGGAGTTCCTGGAGGTCGGGGTTGTGTTTTACCCGTCTCTGTAGTTGCGGTACTTTGTACAGTAGGCATCCTCAGTAAAATTGTGTGGAATGAATGCATTCTCCAACAGACAGAGCGTGGCTCACCCCATGCTGTGGAATTCTGCTCTTAATTTGCCCATCCTCTGTCTGGGAGTCTCCGAGATGGTTGGGGAAAGTAGGATCTTCTCCTAGGGTTAGGGGTTCTTGTGAAACAAAGAAGTATCTGACAGAGAGACAAGGGGCCTGTTGAGGAGGTGTTTTAGGAAATCTGGTTCATAATGATAGGCTGAATGGTCTGAAGGGAGGAATTTATGTCTGAGAGACTGTGGTCATTCACATTTCTGAACCTTCTGCATTATACTTCGTTAAAAAATTGAAGTAAAATTCACATAACAAGTAAATTAACTATTTTAAGGTGTACAATTTAGTGGCCTTTAGTACACTCACAGTGTTGTGCAGCCATCACCTTTAACTAGTTCCAAAATATTTCATCCCCAAAGGGAAACTCTGTCCCCATTAAGCAGTCACTCCTCATTCTCCCTTTCCAAGCACCTGGTCTGCTGTCTCTATGGATTTACTCTTTCTGGATAGTTCATATAAATAGAATCATACGATATGTACCTTTGGTGTCTGGCTTATTTCACTTAGCATAATGTTTTCAAGGTTGGTCCGCCGTGTGGCATGTGTGTTGACGTCATTTCTTTTTATGACTGAATAATATTCTGTCGTATGGATGTATCACATTGTGTTTATCCATTCATCCGTTGATGGACCTTTCAGCTGTTTCCACCATTTGGCTGTTGTGAATAGTGCTGCTATGAACATTCACGTGCAAGGTTTTGTTTGCATACCTGTTTTCAGTTCCTTTTGGCGTACACCTAGGCATGGAATTGCTGGGTCATATGGTAATTCTGTTTAGCTTTTTGAGGATTGTATTGTAATTTTTATATGTACTCAAGAAGGTTCTTTTACACAAGTTGACTTTTAAGACTCATTCATTTTTTTAAATCGAATGGCTCTTGCTGATACATCGTTTGATAAGAATATGAGGAGGCTTTGTCTGGTTTTGCCATATATATCTTCTATAAAATATCCATTTAGAAAATTTCACTATTCCTTTTCATGAATCCCATATTTACGCTTGCTTTGCCACCTAAGCCACAGAAGCTTTTTTTTTTTTTTAATTTAAACATCTGTGCTTATTTTGTATGTGTCTTCCATTAACCATATCCCTCTCCAGGAATCTTATGTGTTACATTTCCCTGCATATACTTATTTATTCCCAGGCAACACATCATCTCTTTTCAGCTGCTTCTTCCTTACCTCTCTGCTCGTAATACAAGTTTTGCTTGAAAATTCTTTTTTTCTAAAATTTTCTTTCTTTTTCTTCTGCTATTGTGGGTGGTTATACATTTATTTTTTCAAATTTATTTTTTACACTAAAATATATGAGATGTGGTTATCATAACCAAAGATCACTATTGAAATTTCGGTTTATGAAATTGTAGGGAAAGTATATGTATTACGTTTGCCTCTATATAAATATAAAATTTTTTTCACACAAAAAGTACTACTGAGCTAACTAATTTGAATGCATTCTACTAATTACCAGTAACTTTCTCAGTCTTGGGGACCACCTTTTTAAAATTATTTATTTATTTTTAACATCTTTATTAGAGTATAATTGCTTTACAACGGTGTGTTAGTTTCTGCTTTATAACAAAGTGAATCAGCTATACATATACATATATCCCCGTATCTCCTCCCTCTTGAGTCTCCCTCCCTCCCACCCTCCCTATCCCACCCCCTGGGTGGTCACAAAGCACCGAGCTGATCTCCCTGTGCTATACGGCTGCTTCCCACTAGCTATTTTACATTTGGTAGTGTATATATGTCCATGCCACTCTCTCACTTCGTCCCAGCTTTCCCTTCTCTCTCCTCGTGTCCTCAAGTCCATTCTCTGCGTCTGCGTCTTTATTCCTGTCCTGCCCCCAGGTTCTTCAGAACCTTTTTTTGTTTTTAAATTTAGATTCCATATATATGTGTTAGCATACAGTATTTGTTTTCCTCTTTCTGACTTACTTCACTCTGTATGACAGACTCTAGGTCCATCCACCTCACTACAAATAACTCCATTTCGTTTCTTTTTATGGCTGAGTAATATTCCATTGTATATATGTGCCACATCTTCTTTATCCATTCATCTGTCGATGGACATTTAGGTTGCTTCCATGTCCTGGCTATTGTAAATAGAGCTGCAGTGAACATTGTGGTACATGACTCTTTTTGAATTACGGTTTTCTCTGGGTATATGCCCAGTAGTGGGATTGCTGGGTCATATGGTAGTTCTATTTTTAGTTTTTTAAGGAACCTCCATACTGTTCTCCATAGTGGCTGTATCAATTTACATTCCCACCAACAGTGCAAGAGAGTTCCCTTTTCTCCAAACCCTCTCCAGCATTTATTGTTTGTAGATTTTTTGATGA
The DNA here is from genome assembly GCF_009873245.2 of Balaenoptera musculus. Lineage (NCBI taxonomy): Eukaryota > Metazoa > Chordata > Mammalia > Artiodactyla > Balaenopteridae > Balaenoptera > Balaenoptera musculus. The sequence continues at coordinate 36,575,706 of NC_045801.1, read as the reverse complement.
TGGCCATTCCGACTGGTGTGAGATGATACCTCATTGTAGTTTTGATTTGCATTTCTCTAATGATTAGTGATGTTGAGCATCCTTTCATGTGTTTGTTGGCAATCTGTATATCTTCTTTGGAGAAATGTCTGTTTATTTTTTTTATTTTTGTTTTTATTTCCAATTCTCTAGGAGGTGGGTCAGAAAGGATCTTGCTGTGATTTATGTCATAGAGTGTTCTGCCTATGTTTTCCTCTAAGAGTTTTATAGTGCCTGGTCTTACATTTAGGTCTTTAATCCATTTTGAGTTTATTTTTGTATATGGTGTTAGGGAGTGTTCTAATTTCATTCTTTTACATGTAGCTGTCCAGTTTTCCCAGAACCACTTATTAAAGAGGCTGTCTTTTCTCCATTGTATATTCTTGCCTCCTTTATCAAAAATAAGGTGACATAGGTGTGTGGGTTATCTCTGGGTTTTCTATTCTGTTCCATTGATCTGTATTTCTGTTTTTGTGACAGTACCATGCTGTCTTTGATTACTGTAGCTTTGTGGTATAGTCTGAAGTCCAGGAGCCTGATTCCTCCAGCTCTGTTTTTCTTTCTCAAGATTGCTTTGGCTATTCGGGGTCTTTTGTGTTTCCATACAAATTGTGCAATTTTTTGTCCTAGTGCTGTGAAAAATCACATTGGTAGTTTGATAGGGATTGCATTGAATCTGTAGATTGCTTTGGGTAGTATAGTCATTTTCACAATGTTGATTCTTCCAATCCAAGAACACAGTATATCTCTCCATCTGTTTGTATCATTAATTTCTTTCATCAGTGTCTTATAGTCGTCTGCATACAAGTCTTTTGTCTCCTTAGGTAGGTTTATTTCTAGGTATTTTATTCTTTTTGTTGCAGTGGTAAATGCGAGTGTTTCCTTAATTTCTCTTTCAGATTTTTCATCATTAGTGTATAGCAATGCATGAGATTTCTGTGCATTAATTTTGTATTCTGCTACTTTACCAAATTCATTGATTAGCTCTAGTAGTTTTCTACTAGCATCTTTAGGATTCTCTATGGATAGTATCATGTCATCTGCAAACAGTGACAGCTTTACTTCTTCTTTTCTGATTTGGATTCCTTTTATTTCTTTTTCTTCTCTGATTGCTGTGGCTAAAACTTCCAAAACTATGTTGAATAACAGTGGTAAGAGTGGGCAACCTTGTCTTGTTCCTGATCTTAGTGGAAATGGTTTCCATTTTTCACCATTGAGGACGATGTTGGCTGTGGGTTTGTCATATATGGCCTTTATTATGTTGAGGTAAGTTCCGTCTATGCCTACTTTCTGGAGGATTTTTACCATAAATGGGTGTTGAATTTTGTTGAAAGCTTTTTCTGCATCTCTTGAGATGATCATATGGTTTTTATTCTTCAATTTGTTAATATGGTTTATCACATTGTTTGATTTGTGTATATTGAAGAATCCTTGCATTCCTGGGATAAACCCCACTTGATCATGGTGTATGATCCTTTTAATGTGCTGTTGGATTCTGTTTGCTAGTATTTTGTTGAGGATTTTTGCATCTATGTTCATCAGTGATATTGGCCTGTAGTTTTCTTTCTTTGTGACATCTTTGTCTGGTTTTGGTATCAGGGTGATGGTGGCCTCGTAGAATGAGTTTGGGAGTGATCCTCCCTCTGCTATATTTTGGCAGAGTTTGAGAAGGATAGGTGTTAGCTCTACTCGAAATGTTTGATAGAATTCGCCTGTGAAGCCATCTGATCCTGGGCTTTTGTTTGTTGGAAGATTTTTAATCACAGTCTCAATTTCAGTGCTTGTGATTGGTCTGTTTATATCTTCTGTTTCTTCCTGGTTCAGTCTCAGAGGGTTGTGCTTTTCTAAGAAATTGTCCATTTCTTCCAGTTTGTCCATTTTATTGGCATAGAGCTGCTTGTAGTAATCTCTCATGATCCTTTGTATTTCTGCAGTGTCAGTTGTTACTTCTCCTTTTTCACTTCTAATTCTATTGATTTGAGTCTTCTCCCTTTTTCTCTTGATGAGTCTGGCTAATGGTTTAACAATTTTGCTTATCTTCTCAAAGAACCAGCTTTTTGTTTTATTGATCTTTGCTATTGTTTCCTTCATTTCTTTTTCATTTATTTTTGATCTGATCTTTATGATTTCTTTCCTTCTGCTAACTTTGTGGGGGTTTTTGTTCTTCTTTCTCTAATTGCTTTAGGTGTAAGGTTAGGTTGTTGGAGATGTTTCTTGAAGTAGGATTGTATTGCTATAAACTTCCCTCTAAGAACTGCTTTTGCTGTATCCCATAGGTTTTGGGGCATCGTGTTTTCATTGTCATTTGTTTCTAGGTACTTGTTGGTTTCCTCTTTGATTTCTTCTGTGATCTCTTGGTTGTTAAGTAGTGTATTGTTTAGCCTCCATGTGTTTGTATTTTTTACAGATTTTTTCCTGTAATCGATATCTAGTCTCATAGCATTGTGGTCGGAAAAGATACTTGATACGATTTTAATTTTCTTAAATTTTCCAAGGTTTGATTTGTGACCCAAGATATGATCTATCCTGGAGAATGTTCCATGAGCACTTGAGAAGAAAGTGTATTCTGTTGTTTTTGGATGGAATGTCCTATAAATATCAATTAAGTCCATCTTGTTTAATGTATCATTTAAAGCTTGTGTTTCCTTATTTAGTTTCATTTTGGATGATCTGTGCATTGGTGAAAGTGGGGTGTTAAAGTCCCCTACTATGATTGTGTTACTGTCGGTTTCCCCTTTTATGGCTGTTAGCATTTGCCTTATGTATTGAGGTGCTCCTATGTTGGGTGCATAAATATTTACAATTGTTATATCTTCTTCTTGGATTGCGCCCTTGATCATTATGTGGTGTCCTTCTTTGTCTCTTGTAATAGTCTTTATTTTAAAGTCTATTTTGTCTGATATGAGAATTGCTACTCCAGTTTTCTTTGGATTTCCATTTGCATGGAATATCTTTTTCCATCCCCTTTCAGTCTGTATGTGTCCCTAGGTCTGAAGTGGGTCTCCTGTAGACAGCATATATATGGGTCTGTTTCGGTATCCATTCAGCCAGTCTATGTCTTTTGGTTGGAGCATTTAATCCACTTACATTTAAGGTAGTTATCGATATGTATGTTCCTATTACCATTTTCTTAATTGTTTGGGGTTTGTTATTGTAGGTCTTTTCCTTCTCTTGTGTTGCCTGCCTAGAGAAGTTCCTTTAGTATTTGTTGTAAAGGTGGTTTGGTGGTGCTGAATTCTCTTAGGTTTTGCTTGTCTGTAAAGGTTTTAATTTCTCCGTCGAATCTGAATGAGATCCTTGCTGGGTAGAGTAATCTTGGTTGTAGGTTTTTCCCTTTCATCACTTTAGATATGTCCTGCCACTCTCTTCTGGCTTGCAGAGTTTCTGCTGAAAGATCAGCTGTTAACCTTATGGGTAGTCCCTTGTATGTTATTTGTTGTTTTTCCCTTGTTGCTTTTAATATTTTTTTCTTTGTATTTAATTTTTGATAGTTTGATTAATGTGTGTCTTGGCGTGTTTCTCCTTGGATTTATCCTGTATGGGACTCTCTGCACTTCCTGGACTTGACTATTTCCTTTCCCATATTAGGGAAGTTTTCAACTATAATCTCTTCAAATATTTTCCCAGTCCCTTTCTTTTTCTCTTCCTCTTCTGGGACCCCTATAATTCGAATGTTGGTGCATTTAATGTTGTCCCAGAGGTCTCTGAGACTGTCCTCAATTCTTTTCATTCTTTTTCCTTTATTCTGCTCTGCGGTAGTTATTTCCACCATTTTATCTTCCAGGTCACTTATCCGTTCTTCTGCCTCAGTTATTCTGCTATTGATTCCTTCTAGAGAATTTTTAATTTCATTTATTGTGTTGTTCATCATTGTTTGTTTGCTCTTTAGTTCTTCTAAGTCCTTGTTAAACGTTTCTTGTATTTTCTCCATTCTATTTCCAAGATTTTGGATCATCTTTACTATCATTACTCTGAATTCTTTTTCAGATAGACTGCCTATTTCCTCTTCATTTGTTTGGTCTGGTGGGTTTTTACCTTGCTCCTTCATCTGCTGTGTGTTTCTCTGTCTTCTCATTTTGCTTAACTTATTGTGTTTGGGGTCTCCTTTTTGCGGGCTGCAGGTTCGTAGTTCCTGTTGTTTTTGGTGTCTGCCCCCAGTGGCTATGGTTGGCTCAGTGGGTTGTGTAGGCTTCCCTGTGGAGGGGACTAGTGCCTGTGTTCTGGTGGATGAGGCTGGATCTTGTCTTTCTGGTGGGTAGGAACCACCTTTTTTTTAAACCAGATTTTTCCCAAAGACATAATTCAGTTTTGTTTTAAAATCTAAGTATGATATTTTGTAACTTTAAAGTGATGAGAAAGTGATAATCAGGGATGTTATCTCAATATTATGATAGCCATTAGCAAATGTCATTAATACAAGGGCCCTCGTAGTAGAGTCCAATATCCTATTCTTTCATCTTTATGCATATGAAAACAAAAAGAGTAGATAATTTTAGAGATGGAAAAAAACACAAGGTAAAGAGTATCTTAACCACAGGTTTCAGGAAGAAGCACTATTCCATGTAACTGCTACTCCTCATCAGTTTTAGCAGCCAGTGTTATAAACCTGTCTTTCGTATACACTTTGGGCATAGAAATTCCAAAGTACTGCTGATTATTCTCAAGAGTAATACATTATCAATTTAGTAATTATATGAAATGTTATGTAGGGGATATTTCTTCTAGGCCTCCTAAATTTTAGTTTTATACTTCACTTTTTTAAAAATTAAAATTTTATTGCATATATGTTAAAAAAATTTTTAAACTAATTAGAAATGTCTTAATTTTTTCTTGTGATGCGAAAAGGATCTAACGTTACATAGTTTGGGGCAATTTTTAAGAGTCCTTTTTAAGACTGTTTATGTGGACAGCAAATAGCTTGATTGTGTGCTTTCTACAGGGAAGTACAGAAATGCATAGCATTTGTAAATTTTACTCTTGATATGACCTCCAGTAATATAGAAAGCAAATTGCATGCTCAACAGAGAAAACTGATTTTCTTTTTAGGATAACAAAAATTTTAATGGCCCTGGATGGACCAAGCTGGCGGGAGAAGCTGTCACCCATTCCTGCTGTGCCCACTTCTGCACAATTGCGAGCTTGGCGGCCTGTGGCAGAGACGCCCCCAGACCAAGTGGGAGATTCCTGCAGCCATCACCAACCGGGCATCACAGGTAGGGGAAGCCTACACTTATTTCTTCTGAGGGTTATCGTGAGCTGTGCATATATTTTCACAGTAAAGCAGAAGGTAAGTGCATGAAATCAGGCATCTGCTATGGGTTTAAGTTAAGACCCTGTTCTCCCTCTTTCTAACTGCAGAGTCTTAAGAAGTTGCTGCACACCTCCAGTGTTTGAGTGTATATGAAAGGGGGAAATATGAGTAACTGTCTCATGGAGTTATTCTCAGGAATAAATGGAGAGATGCATATGAAATACTTAACACATGTGCTGACTGTGTAAGCTTATAGTAGCCTCTTAATAAATGTTAAGTCAGCATTATTATTAAAAATAAGAAAAAAGAATTGAGTAGCATATAGTTCTCTATACACCTTGTATGTGGCAAGGCTAGTTTAATGAGATTGATGTTTTGGAAATAATAAAGCAAAATAAAGCCCTACAACAAATAGAAAGCTACTGACAGCTGAGCAGAATCACCCTGGCTACTGTGATGAGATTCAGTTATAGAAAGCCAAGGAAGGAAGAGATAGGGGCATTAAGAAACTACCATAATAATCCAGTCAAAAGATAAGGGTGGCTTGAATAAAGAGGGTAGTAGAAGAGGTAGTGAGAATTATTAGATTCTAGTTACAATTTAAAGGTAGAGCTGACTAGTTGGATGTGGGAGAAGAGCTACAGATAATTTCAGGGTTTTTGTCTTGAGAAAGTAGAAGGATGGAAGTGCCATTTATTAGATGGGAAAACCGCAGAAAAATTAGATTTGGAACAATCAAGAACTCAGTTTTGGACACATCAAGTTCAGAAAACCTACTAGACATTCAAAAGAACTTAGAGTTTGAGAGGGGAGGGAGGTTGTATTGACATATAAACTTGGAAGCAGGCAGGTTATAAATGATATTTCAAGTTATGAGGTTAGATGAGATCACCAAAGTTTTACAAAGTATAATTGAGAGATCTAAAGATCAAGTCTTAGGGAATGCCATCATTTATTATAAGAACTTCTATGTACTTCCATATGAATTTTATAAATCTCACCATACAGAAATTCTAGAATGTCAAAGATGCAAGGCTTTAATTTAAAACATCGTTTGGTTGTTTACATTTAAGGTTGGGGATGGGGCTATATAACATCTGACTTTGGTTTTACAAAGCCCAGAGGGAGTAGGAACAAAAATTGTTACTCTGTAGTAGCACCTTTCTCCCATCCTGTGGAGTTTGTTTTGGGGAACATGCCCAGGAAGATCTCTATTAAGTAACAACAAGAAAGTATACATTTTTTTCAGGCTGTGCCGCCATGCCAAGGGAAGGGGCCAGAGCCTCACAAATCATGAAATGACTGACATAAGTTGGGGTCACATGGATCCTTGTAATTTAATCCCAATTTTCTTATAAAATAAACTATAGGTTTTCAACAACAACAACAAAAAAGCCCTACAACATATATCTAGCAGCAGTACCTCCTTCTGCCTTGTATCGTAGTTGTTCACATCCATACCTACATCCCCACAGTGCTTTCCTCAGAACTTTGTGCAGAGTGTTTAATAAACGTGGCTTCGCACTTGCCTTCTGCTTGAAAGCTGGCTGAGGCTCTATTTCTCCTGCCTGCTTAGGAACCCCATGTGTGCCTGTGTTGTGCTTCATCTTGCAGACACACTGAGCCGTGATGTCCCAATGGCTCACCCTTTTCATTGCCTAGAAAGAAGATGCAGGGAACTTCTGCCAAGGCTTTTAGATGGTTCAGCAGTCCTGGGAAAAACATGGAGATCTCTAGCTTCTAGAATCCATTATTAATGGGGCCTGGCACAAAGCATTTGCTCAATAAAGGGTAGCTATTCATTACTAATAACGTGCATATACTAACCATACTATAGATATGCGATAGTGAATCATAAGCACAAGAATAATCAGCTCTTTCTGTTCATATTTGTGTACTAATTATTAGTGAGACTGGATACCAAAGACTTAAAAACAGTGTAGGAAGAAGAGCTTGAGGAAAGTTTTTCAGCAAATTGGAAGAAAAAAAATCCTCTGTAATATTCTGTTTTAGAGCTTAGATATACCAAGATTTATGGGGACTGTCATTTGGCGACATAGTGTGAGTTCTTTTGAAACATGAAACATTAGGCAGAGATACTCTGTAATTTGAAATAAAGGATGAAAAGTTAATATGTCATGCCATTTGTGCAGAGGGACAAATAAGATTATTTTTTACATTCCAAGTTTATACTATAAATTCAGTACATCTATCAAGATTTTTAGATCACAGAATTTAAAGGCATATTTTAAAATTTGTTATGCAATTTTATTTTATATCAAGATACTCCATAGAGTGCAGTTATTACATAGATTTAAAACTTTAAATTTTAACATTTTATGTATGTTAGAAAACTTTGGTTGCAAGTAACAGAAAATCTGTTGACTTATAACTGTAAGGAATAGTTTTGGCTCAAGTAACTGAAAGGGCCCAGACAGGCTCTAATATCAGGCACAACTTGTCAGGGCTCAGGCTCTGGCCAGAAATAATAGAACTGTAGCAGTTTTAGACTTCACGTCTGCACATATCAATGTCCAAAGAGAGAGAGACACCATTGCTTTTGGTGGCATTAATTTAAGAATGAGGAGATATGTTGCCCCAGAGACCCAGCTTTTTTAGCCTGTTACTCTGTTGGCTGAGCTCTGTTGGTATTTATTCTAATGGGTCATGTGCCCATTGCTGAACCACTCCCTGTAATGAAGAAATGCCATGCCATGAGTTCCTGATCAGTGGGGCTTCCCTTGGACACATGGGCTGAGTAGGAGAAGAGTGATAGCTGAATGAATGCTGAGGTACCCTTAGGAAGAAGGAAATGGATCCTGAGTGAGGAGTCAGCCATGCTCACTGCAAGATAATAGGCAATAGTAATAGTTGGGACTCTGATTGCAGATAACAGAAAACCCAACCATTAATGTCTTAAGCAAAAGTGGTTATCGGCACCCCTTGTGGAAAAGTCCACAGGTAAGGATAGCTGCAGGGATGGCTGGATTCGGCACTCAGAGGTTATTCTTTAGCTGTCTGTCTTGGCCTCTCTCTTGCTCTGTTGGCCCCATTCTCAGACAGATTCTCCCCTTGCATCGCACGATGGCAAAATAGCTCCTCCTTTTATCCTCATGTTCCACGGGAAAGAGCAAGAATTACCTTACCAGAAGCTGCCACTAAAATCTTATTGTAGCTCATTGGCTCTCATAGGTCCATTCCTGACCAATTAGATTGTTGTGGCCAAGGGAACATAGTGTGCTGGTTAGTAAAACAAAGATTACTCCAAAAGGTAGGGCTGGGGTGGGATTTGCTTTACTTAAACCTTAGGAGCAGAGAGCTGAGGAGGTGTGATTCCAAGGAAGCTTGGACTGTTGGAAGATGTCTAATTCAGGCTTTAATGGGTTTGTTTGTTCACTTTTCATGAAATAGTTACTACACCAAACACTAGATATTTCTATCTCCAGCAGAGAAAAGAAGGCGTGCCAATATGGATAAAAGGATAGAATCACTTGTATTTTATTTTCTGATTTGAAAAAATAGTGTCATAATTGTATAATCATTTTTACTTATAGCCAATTTATCTTTTTAATTTGTATACAACGTTTTGTTCCATTTAGACTTTAGCTCTGTATGGTTTGTGGTCACTTAATTTACAGTACACTTAAAGTTTTGTAAAGGTGCTTATATGAATACTTGCTCTTTTTTGTGTGTGTCCCATAGATGAAAAAATGTTTAAAACCCTTAAAGAAGAAGGAAATCAATGTGTAAAGGACAAAAACTATAAAGATGCCCTTAGTAAATACAGTGAATGCTTAAAGATTAACAACAAGGAATGTGCCATTTATACAAACAGGCAAGTTCTTTGTAACTTTCTATATTTCTTATGTGAATATTTTTGATGAAAAAATTATAGATAATTGCCAAAGTTTATTCCCATGATTCTGAGACTCTATATAGCAAATTGTTTTAAGTGAGTGTTTTTTAAAGAGGTGGGGCTATCGGAGAGATTGAAAACATGCTGTGTCTTCGAGCTGGGAGGTCTGACGTGGGCTGCGTTAGGTTCCCGCTTGGCCATCGCTGCCTTGGCTGGTGCTGCTTTGACTCTCCCTGGCGTGTGGCCTCGCCGCGGCTCGTGAGGAGGCCTCAGTGCGGTCCTCCAGAGTGGGAGCAGGAATCAGTTACCTTTCAAACTAGCGTCTTAGGTGCCCCTTTTCTCTTGAAGTGCTAAGGGAAGGGCCCGGCATCTTCTAATGTGTAGTAGGAATGGGCAGATTTTTCCAGAATGCTGCTCAGGTGCCATGTTTAACACATTATGGTAAAAAAGATAGTTACCTAGAATATGGTGATTTGGGGATTTTTAGGGAGTAGATAGAGTCTGCGGTGACAAGGAAGAATAAGGTATGGTTCCTAAATAGGGGCTCAGCATGGGTTCTCCTAGCCATTTCAGAAAAAATTTTTAAGCTTAATCTCTCACTGCTTTGTTTTTGTACATGTTTTCCTCTTTTGGCAACCTTTTTTGTGAAAAATTCCGTCACTGAACCCAACAGGTGTTTTTCTACCTTTCTCCTGTTCGGCCTCAGTGGTCTTGGGCATCAATGGCCGCTCAGTTTTTCCTGGAGACCACCTCCCCGCTCGGCTGCGGTGCAGACGGCTCACTTGCCTGGCTCTCCCCTTCTCACTTCTCTTTTTCCTTTCCCTGCTGTTCTCGGGCTTCTAAAGGCATAGATCCCTTGTCTGCTCGAATGTCCTCTGGGCCATTTAATCCTCTCCCCAGCTCCATTTACCACCTTCCAATTATGTCCCCCAAATCTCTGTGTCTGAGCCCCGGACCTGAGCGCCTCCCTCCCTCCTGCGCTCATGGTGGGTTATCATCCCTGACCCACGCCTCCCTCTCCAGGCTGTCAGCAGCTCAGATGTCCTACCTTCTAAATTCCTCTTGGGCGTGAGCCTTTCTGTCCACCCTCACCGTCAGCCCCTGCTCCGGCCGACACCGGCTCTCCCTAGACGTCTGCAGTGCCCTCCCAGGTGTCCCTGCACAGTCTTGTTCCCTCTGATTCTCCATGCTGCAGCCGGAGCGATCATCCTAAAACATGGTGAACGGATCAGCCTCTGCTTAAAAACCCACCACTGGACTACCATTAACCTTGGGATAAAGCTCAGCCTCCTGCCGGGACCTTTCTGATCTGGCCTCCCACTCTCCCAGCCTCATCACCACCATAGCGCTCTTTTCTTAGTCCATCAAGACACCGTGTTCTCTGTCACTGTAGGACTTTGCACGTGCTGTGCCCTCCCTGCATATTAAATCTCAGCCCAGTGCCTTCGCATTGGATAATTATCACTGTGTACTCTGGGCTTCAACTTAAACGTCACTTCTTCTGGGAAGTCTTCCCTGACTACTCCTCCCCTTGCTTCAGCTCCACCAAATGTGATGAGAGTCTCAGCTCTGTGCTACCAGAGCATCCTCTACAGATTTTACTGTGTTTGCTTCTTTTGACTGTCTCTTCCCCTAGACTGCAGCCTCCTTGAGGGCCGGGACTGTTTTGATTGCAGTTGTATCCCCAGGGTCCTAATTGCAAGTATTGCAAGAAAATGCCATAATTGGAGGAAAATGTTAGGTTTCAATTGCAGCAGCTGTGGTATAGAAACGGACTTATTTAGCTATTTTCTGATTTCTGTTAGTTGTCCAAGTTTATAGATATGTTGTTTTGACTTTCGTAATGCTGAGTTCCATTACATACCAGAGCCCTCTGTTACCTGAAGCTGGGCCAGTTTGAAGAGGCAAAGCAGGACTGTGACCAGGCGCTTCAGATGGACCTCGGCAATGTGAAAGCGTGCTACAGACGAGCTCTTGCTCACAAAGGACTCAAGGTGAGGAAATCTTTGTTTTAATATATACATGTCAGCTCTGAACAGATCATGTGGTTTTCATGAACATGAATTGTGGGCTTAAGGAATGGCAGTGACATTATCCTGGGATTTAATCCCAGTTCTGTACTCAGCAGTCCCAAAACCTTGGAAGATGCCTCAGATTTCCCTGAACTATAATGTGGAGCTAGATAATTTCTAAGATTCCTTCCAGCTCAAAAATGATGATTTATTTCCTGATTTTCTAAGGAGTGTTGTTAGTTATAATAGGTCCACTTTAAAGGACAGGAAGGTTTGTTACTGAATTACTGAAGGCCACCAGCAACGCCACTGAATTCCTCTAGCAGGAGACTGGGGTTGTCTGTATGGTGGGAGGGAGGTATCAGAACTGAAGGTGTGTTCACGCCACGGACGTTGGTAGAGACATGGCAGAGTCTGGGAAGTTCGTTGTGATTTGGGCCTTAAACTGGCCAGTGGTCAGAGTGAGGCTATAGGATGGCATTCTTCTCTAAGAAAACCACACCATTATTTTCAAGGAAAGTATTGTATAATTACATTTTTCTTTATGATGATTCTTCTACGTGGAAAACTTGAGTGAATGTTCACATTTGTAGAAAATAACATGACAAGGAAAAATCAGAACATACTGGGAAATGGCATTTCCTGAAATGGTATTTTTAAAGAATCAAGTTGATTAAGGTTTAATACAATGAAATTCACACATTGTCAGTGTACAGGTCATTGACTTTTTTTTTTCCTCTTTAAAGTTTTTTTTAATTGAGATATAATTGACATTTTATATCAGTATCAGGTGTACAACATAGTGATTTGGTATTTGTATATACTGTGAAATGACCATAGTGTGTCTAGTTCACCACACATAGTTACAAATTTTTTTTTGTGACGAGAACTTTTAAGATTTGTTGTCTTAGAGACTCTCCAATATACAATACACGATTACTATCTCGAATCACCATGCTGTTTACATCTCCATGACTTACTTATTTTATAACTGGAATTTTGTACCTTTTAAGGGTCTTCAACCATTCCCACCCATCCTCCACACCCCAGCTCCCACCTTGCCTCTGGCAACCACCAATCTGTTCTCTGTTTCTGTGAGTTCAGGTGGTGGGTTTTTTTCTTGGTGGTGGTTTTTTTTTTGTTTTTTTGGATTCCACATGTAAGTGAGATCATAAGGTAATTGTCTTTCTCTGTATGACTAATTTTACTTAGCATGACGCCTTCAAAGTCCATCATGTTGTCACAAATGGCAGAACTTCCTTCTTTTTTATGGCTGAATAATATTCCATTGTGTAGATATACCACATTTTCTTTATCTGTTCATTCACTGATGGACACTTAGGTTGCTACTGTAAATAATGCTGCAGTGAGCATGGGAGTATCTTTTCAAGTTAGTGTTCTCGTTTTCTTTGGATAAATACAGGTTCCTGTCTCAGGTGGCTGAGCAGTACAGTGTGATAAGGGAGGGTGTACAGCAGGAGGGAGAGATTTGAGGGAGGAGTGTTGACCTTATTGAGTTTGGTGTATAGCACACAGATGAACAGGCAAGTGAACAGGCAAGTGAAGAGGTGCGTAGGGCGAGGTCCAGAAATGTCCCGCGCGCAGGAGCTTCTGTCCCCGTGGAACTGGGGTGCGTCACCCTCCCAGCATGTGGATGCCCCACTCACCACCAGCCCAGCAGCTCCACTGTATCCAGTATTCACAGTGTGTTCACTGTATTCCCAGGGCCCAGGCGACCTGACCACTCCCCTCCCCTTTTTTTTGTTAGCAACATACTCATTTGTAAACCTCACGTAAAGATTTCCTAGGTGGTGTGTGGCACCATGAATTAAAAGAGGCTTCTTGAAAATTTATTCAACTGTTTTTGAACTTAATGGATTTGGGTCCGTGAGGTACTCATGATCTGCATGACTCATGAGTTTATATATGTCCAGACCCTTAGAACAGGTTTATCCCATACTGGCTGCCTGACTCTTTGAACTTGTTTACTTTATTCAAAGTCAGAAGTTGTACCTAATGAAAGACCGGAATTTTATACTTCCTTGGAATGAATTCTAGAAATTGTATTATGATGCAGAAAGATAATCCCAATTTTTTTTTTTTAAAGATGTTTTCTGGCTTTATTTATTTATTTATTTATTTTTGGCTGTGTTGGGGCTTCGTTTCTGTGCGAGGGCTTTCTCTAGTTGCGGCGAGCGGGGGCCACTCTTCATCGCGGTGTGCGGGCCTCTCACTATCGCGGCCTCTCTTGTTGCGGAGCACAGGCTCCAGACGCGCAGGCTCAGTAGTTGTGGCTCACGGGTCTAGTTGCTCCGCGGCATGTGGGATCTTCCCAGACCAGGGCTCAAACCCGTGTCCCCTGCATTAGCAGGCCGATTCTCAACCACTGTGCCACCAGGGAAGCCTGATAATCCCAATTTTTAGTAATGCTATCCCGCTAGAGTATGAGGCTGGCAGCTTGTTTTCCTGGTTTGATTTTTTTATAACTTGATCTGTATACCCTGTAGTTTGAGTTATGTGCCAAGTGAATTTACTTGCAGGATCTTCAAAGGCTACCACTGCTTATAAAACGCATCAGAACTCACACCTGGATCGGCTTCCTCTGTGTGACTGGTGAGGAAGTGGCACAGGGGCTCACAGGGAGCTGGGGCCCTGCCTGTGCTTTCTCAGATATTTTGTTTGTTTTCTAGCTTGCTTTATTTTATTTTTATTTTTTCTGTGTGCCAGGTTTGAAAAATATAGGGCTTTCCTTAATGTTCAGCTGTTCTTCATAAGAAAAGATAATTGAACATTTTACTTTTACTTACAATTTATATCTTCTATCGAGTGCCACTCACGTGCTAGGCTTTGGGAGCATAGAGGTGGTAAGACATAGTGCCTGCCTTAGGGAATTCACAGCCAACCGGGGATGCTATCAGGCCAAAAGTATCAAAAAGAGTAATATCGTCTAAAATAAATGCTGTTATTGGAGTTTAAGCACATTTATTAATAGTAAATGTTATCCTAAACACATGTGATTATACTTTACCTTTTTTTTTTTGTTGAGGCCTAATAAGGTCATTAGCAACCTTTAACGTCCTCCTTTTTGCTGGAGCCGCACTTTTCTCTCTGTGTGAGCTCTGCTCTGCCCCTCACTCTGTGTGGCTGGCTTCCCTTCAGGTCTTGTGTTCTCTGACACACGTGTCAAAGGAGACTCCTTCCCCTCGTTTGCGTCCGTCTCCATCCTTGCTTCTCTTAATTGCATAAATGACAGTGCACGCTTACTTTATTTATTCATTTGTTCACTTGTTTTCTTATTGTTTCCCCTCATAAGACGTAAGCTTCCACGAGGGCCGGGGCCCCGGCTGTCCTTTCCCCTACGGTGTCCTAGCCCCTGGCCCATGGAGGGGCCGGATCTGGTCTGACACTGTGGTTACCCGGCAGCCTGGCCCCTCCTCTGCCACCGCCTCCCTGCTCCATGGCCGTCCATGCTCCTCCTGCTGTCGGGCCCTCTCTTCACACTTGCCTGCCTCTGTTTAACATTTATAAAAGTGTATTTCTTGCTTTCTTAGGTTTCTTCCAACCAGACAGATTGGTCTTTAGGCACAGACTTCACTTGAATGGATGAAAAAGTAGTCATGTCAACTCCTTGCTGGTGGCCTTCTATTTCCAAGGCTGCAGCTCACAAATATCCATTTTCAGGCCTCTCACTTGAGCTCCACCACTGTCTTATCATTCACCTTCTGCTCATTGCTGCCTTCATCGTCTCAAAGATTATCTTTCTATGCCTCAGTTTCCTCATCTTTAAATGGGGACAGTAACAGTTAGTATTTATAGGGCTATTGTGGGACTAAAATAAGAATACTTGCAAAATGCTGAGACGGGTAAGAGTTAGCTATTATTACTTCCTCAACTTGCCCCGCTGCCCCCCCTTCTTGCCTTTTGGTATGATTCCATGCCTGGAACACCTAGGATGGAAACACAGTGTCATTTGTTTTTTGTAGCAGGTTTTCCAACTGCGCTGTTGTGACACAGTGCTGTGTGGAGATTGTTGTTAATAGCGCTGATGTACTACATTTTGTAAATAATTTACCTTTTTAAAAAATAAGTTAGAGCGGGTTTAAGGTTATCCCTTTTAAACACATCACTCTTGCTCTAGTATGTTGCTGGCTGGAGTGGGAAGGGCCGCGGCATTACAGCTCGTCCCCCGGGAGTGTCACATAAGCCCCAGCTTATTTTACCTGTGCTTCAGCGTCCGGTGCATGCTGTTATTATATGTCATGAATCCTTGAGAGGTTACACGTCATTGGAATTCCTGGCCTCCTCACAGAATTAATTTTGGCTTAATCAAAACACGAGTCTAGTCTGTAGTTCTAGAACGTGGCTTGTCACAGCACACTGTGATTCTGTGGTGTCCGTCTCTGCCAGCAGATTCTGTGCAGTGTCTGGTTAAGCGTAGATCCCTTCTCCTTCCCCTCAACCTCTCCAGTGTATTGCCTGACTGTTTATGGAGGAATAAAGGTTGACTCCAGGCTGTTTTGAGCAGTAGACAACTCGAAGGGTGTTACAGAACAGGGCATCATGATAACAGCTAACACTGGCCCAGCTCTTTCTAAGGCTAAGCCACTCCCACGTTATTTTATTAATGCGCTGATTACTCGGCACAACCTCGTGAAAACTAGAGTAGAGAATCTCTTCTCATCCTTACTCTAAAGATGAGAGAACTGAAGCTCAGAAAGGTTAAGTGGGATCTCGCTCAAGCTTTCATTGCTAGTAGGTGCTGATGTGAGGCCGTTCACTCTTTCATCTATTCATTCAGCAGACCACAAATGCCCGTGTGTGCCAGGGACTATGAAAGCTGTGGTGATACAGAACTTAACTTGCCTTCTAACCCCAGATTCTGTGCTCACTCTTCTGTAGAGGATGGCCACTGTGTCGTGGGCTACAATATTTTAGCCCAAGACTTACCTCATAGGCCTAACTTTACTACTGCGGTACTAATGGAACCCACCGCACACGCTCTGTGTACTCGTCTCACCAATTTCACTCCCACCGGGGCTCATCTGTGCCCCTTCTCCTTCTATGTATGAAAATTATTTTCTCTGCCTTCCTGCTTTCAGAATTATCAGAAAAGTTTAAACGATCTCCATAAAGTTCTCCTACTAGACCCAAATATTATTGAGGCAAAAATGGAACTGGAAGAGGTCACCAGAATCCTGAATGTTCAGGATAATGCAGCATCATTCAACAAAGAAAAGGAGAGAAGGAAAATTGAGATTCAAGAGGTATGTATATTTGATTATCTCTGAAAGTACTCTTTTGGAGATCCTATACTCATATGGGATTCTGAGGTCATATTCCTATGACTTTTAAAAATTTCGTGTTTTTATTCTGATGATCAATGAAGACATTTTAACAAATTATAATGACAAGATTTTTCTTTTGTTGTGATAATTAGCCATTGCATTTCCCAACTTGGGTCCAAGGACCCTTGGGTGTCTGCATTCTTCCTTTCTGTGCTCCCCTCCCCCTGTACCACCTGGCCTGTGGTTTTATTGCTTCCACTCCAGGTTGCCCTGCGAGCCTGTGGCCACTGAACTTTGCTTCCTGGTCGACCCAGAGAACCCTACAGGACTGATTCAGTTTCAGCGGTCCTGCACGCCACACCCCATAGAGGGTTCCTGATTGATTTAGACTTTTTTTTAGTAAACTTGTAAACAAGACCGGCCTCATCAGGGGTCCTGGACTACCCTAGAATCAAACCTACCTTTGTGATTTCAGACAACTGGATGCCTTGTGCTGTAGCCTTTTGTTTTGCCTTTAGTGAGGAATGTCAGCTCTTGGATTCCTGTGTCAGCTACCTATCATCTTACATTTCTACTAAGAGTTAAAGGCTAATATGTGAAAGAAGCTAGGGAGTTTTTTCCCTCTAAGGAGGGAAGGAAAAAGCTGTTTTAAGAGAATTGAAAAATGTAAGTTGACTTCTCTATCAAATGTAACGAAACAAGTAAATGTAAAATTTATCATGAAGAAGAGGTATAAGGTTGTTACAGGTCTTCTTTTATACAGCAGCTTTTACTTGTGGAAAATTATAAAATTTCACTGTCACATTCTCAATGTCAAAAATTTTTTTTAAACTTTAAAAAAGAATGCTTTTATGAATGGATACTTATACTTTAAAACTTCTCTTCCTAAAAAAAAGTAGATTTTATGATTATTACAAGTTATATATTTTTCACTTAGAACTTGACTAAACCACAGTCCACCTGTGTTTTTCAGTTCCTTCCCGTTTTAATAAAGGTAACTTACCTTTATGGGGTGGGTGCAGTGGCCGTTGTGTCACAGTGTAATTTGTCTCCCCCTGAAGGTGAATGAGGGCCATAAAGAGGAGCCTGAAAGGACCTCGGAGGACGTCTCCACTGACTCCCGTGCTTCTGAGAAGGGGGACACAAGCAACGGGCCACGAGAATTCTATGAGAAACTACCAATCCCCAAGCCTAACAATGCCTACGAATTTGGCCAGGTTATAAACGCCGTCAGTACTAGGAAAGATAAAGAAGCCTGTGCACACCTGTTAGCCATCACTGAACCGAAAGACTTGCCAGTGTTGTTGAGTAACAAACTTGAAGGGGATACATTCCTGCTCCTCATCCAGTCTCTGAAAAATAATCTTATTGATAAAGATCCTTCTTTGGTATATCAGCATCTTTTATATCTGAGTAAAGCAGAAAGGTTTAAGGTAAGTGGCAAACTATGTTCATGGAGATAGATTTTTTTTAGTGTTTTTATAACAACTTTAAAATGTCAGTTTGTATGCTAATATAATTTTTCTCCTTCTTTCAGATGATGTTGACACTGATTAGCAAGGGCCAAAAGGAGCAGATTAAACAGCTCTTTGATGACCTCTCAGACACACCAAACAAACATTTTACTTTAGAAGATGTGCAGGCCCTCAAAAGGCAGTATGAGCTTTAAATAAAGATTATTGTTAGATTTCTTCCATGCATGTATGTGTTCCAGTAATGCTAATGAGATGGTATTGTAATAGAGTTGCATGGATAAAAACCTGGCTTAGAAAAGATCCCTTGGTCTGGACTATAAAATATTTTACTTATTTTTATACATAGAACACATATATTCTACAATCTGCTTTTTATTAGTTGTAAATATTTTCTTATGTACCAGAGCTAACATCTTTATATTTAATAATAAGTATATCTGGAACTTGTTAAGATGCATTTTAATTTATATTATACATTTTCTTTTAATAACTTACTTGTTAAAATTTTGAGTTAAATTACACTTCTTTGGGCTATGAAGGAGTCCTGTTAAGTTTGATAGAAATGTATTTCTTTACAGTTCATTTTTAAAAGTGGAAATCATTAATGGTGATTATTACATCACTTTTATTTCCTGCTAAGATATATATAAATCCCATTTTATACTACTTGTGGATTACAGGCCTCTAAGATGAAATGTAACACTTAAGTCTATAATATGAAATGATTATTAAATAAATTGTGATTATTAATTTAGAGCTATAAGAGGAACTTATTTTTTTCTAATATGGAAGCATTGCCTAATAATTAAGAACAAAAATTGCCTGAAATTCTGCTCCTTTTTACTAGATTTTTAAAGGCAAGTTTCCCTTATGTGTTGCTTACATAAGCAATAAAGAAACAACCACTATATAAAAGCAACTAAGCCTGCATTTCTATTTGAATTGTCACTCCCACATTTCCCCCAAACATTTTGAGTGACTTCTCCCTCTTTGTTTCCCCCCTCCTTTAAGCATGATCATATTTATTCCCTTAGTGCAAAAGGGAAAATGAAGAACTCTTTATATTGAGAGCTCCCTTGTTAACTGGGTCAGGGTAAAGGTATTTCTTACGATAAAACCTTCAGGTCTCTATCAATCAGTGTGCTGTCATTTATTCCTGTAGTCTTTGGTCAGGTTTCTTTTTCTGAAGCATTTTCTTGTTCTTTAGAAGAGCAGAGGAAAGATGACTATCACATTCGTTATTTCCATATCCATTATTATCTAATATTTAATAATTAAAGAATATTTAAAGTATTGTGGGTAAATGGTTTCAAACTGTGCCATTTTTTAAAAAAACTATTCTTTCCTAAGCTCATAAATGAAAATCTGCTGTGATGGGTATTTAACTCTAGTCTTCAAGCAAACGAACAAAACAGTTTTCTCCTTTTGAATGATACTAAGTTTTTGTGCAAGTACATGAGGGAGTGTGTTAGTAACTTTACAGTAGAAACAACATGAAAAGGAAACGTTCTCTTTTGTTGACAGTTACATACCCAGTACTAGCTGCACGGGGCAGCCTCTCCCGTGGAGGAGGTGGGAAGCAGTGAGCAAGTGCCGGGCTGTCCCAACTGTTGGGTCACACCTGGAGAAACTTGTTTCTCCCCAGCCAGAGTCCTGAGGGGGGACCTCCATGACTGAAGGAAGGGAAGAGAAAGTGAAGGAAGCAGATAAGAATATCAAGGGCATTAAAGGAGCACAGTTCCTGCAGACAGCTTCAGGACTTCAGCAGGAAGTCTGCCCACAAGCCTCTGGGAGTACCCTACTTAGGGATCTCCCCACTGGGTCCGTGGGCATCCCCAACACCCCAAGTGCTAAACCCACACCTCCTGCCATTCTGTGGCCAGATCCTTCTGCATGCTCCTGAGTGCTGCAGCAGTGAGAGCAGGCGCAGTAGTTGGAGTATTCTCAGAAGGATGGACCAGAGTCTGTGGGTAAGGGAGAAATTGCAACTGAAGCTATAACACTACCTTCTGGGAAGAAAAAGAGAGGTTTCCAGCAGCCAGTCTGGTGAGTTCTAAGAATAAGGAGAAACATAAAAGGTTAAGAAGAATTCTGCCACAAGGCAGAACAAGAAGAGTGGAGCAGGTCTATCCATTCAGAAACCGAGGAAACCCCTCATATAGCAACACCAATGATTAGTATCCCAACTGAAGGCAACCAGTAAAGATTTAAGGAGGTGTCTGCTACTTCAAATGCAAAAACAGCAACACAAAAATACAAGGAACATGAAAATCAAGAAATTATGTCACCTCCAAAAGATACCAATAATTCTCCAACAATCAAGCTCAAGCCACAGAATACTCTGATGTAGCTGATAAAGAGTTCATAATAGCTGTTCTGAAGAAACTCAGTGAGCTACAAGAAAACTCAGAAAGACAGCTTAATGACAATAGGAAGGAAAATACGTGAACAAAATTAACTCTTTACCAAAAAAATCACAAAAAAGAACTAAACAGGAATTCTGGAGCTGAAGAAGTCAATGAATGAGATGAAGAATGCACTGGAGAGCCTCTGCAGTAGCACAGAGCAGATGGAAGACAGAATAAATGACTTAGGGGATGAGAATTCTGAAATAAATCAGAATAAAAAAGAGCAAAGAAAGCATGCATGCTCTATGGGACTTGAGACAGCAAATATCAATACTAGAAGAATTGGGGATCCAGAGGGAGAAGGGGACAGAAAGTTTACTTAAAGAAATATTAGCTGAAAACTTCCCAAATCTGGGGAGACTTGGACATCCAAATTCACAAAGCTAATAGATCACCCTATTATCTGTGAAAATACCTTCTCCAAGACACATTGTAATGAAACTACCAAAAATCAAAGATAAAGAATTCTAAAGGCAGCCAGGGGGAAAAAAAAGTGTAACCTACAAAGGTACATCCATTGGGCTATCATCAGGTTTCTCACCAAAACCCCTGCAGGCTAGGAGAGAGTGGGATTACATATTCAGAGCATTGAAAGATTAAAAACTCCCAGCCAAGAATATTCTATCTAGCAAAGTTATTCTTCAGATATGAAGGAAAAATACTTTCTCAAGACAAACAAAAGCTGAGGGAGTTTATCACCATTAGACCTGCCTTACAAGAAATGTTGAAAGGAGTTCTTCAAGCTGACATGAAAAGAGGCTCATCAGTGACATGAAAACACCTTTATACCTGTAAAGGTGAAAAATACGTGCTCAAATTTAGAAAATTCTAATTCTATAATAAGATGGTGTATTACCCACTCAATTATAGATAAAGGTTAAAGAAAAGAGTATTAAAAGTAACTATAGCTACTATAATTTGTTAAATACACAACATAAAAAGATAGATTGTGACATCAAAAATGTAAAGGGTTGGGTAGTGAAGGGAGGAGTCTTCATTGGTGAATGAAGATGCTGTCAGTGTAAAATGGACTGTTTCATCTATGAGCTGTTTTAGCTAAGCTTCATGGTAACCACGAAGCGAAAGTCTAGAGCAGATTCATGAAAGATTTCAAAAAGGGAAAACAGCATATCACCATGGAAAATCACCAGTTTACCAAGATGAAACAAAAGGAAAAAGAAACATCAGGAAAAAACAGAAACAGACGGGAAAGAAACAATGGAAATAGAAACCAGAAAGCAATCAATAAGATGGCAATAGTAAGTCCTTACATATCAATAATTACTCTGAATGTATGGATTGAATTCAACAGTTAAAAGGCACAGAGTGGCTGGATTGATTAAAAAACGAGACCCAACTACATGTTTCCTTCAAGAGACTCACTTCAGCTTTAAAGACACACAGGCTCAAAATGAAGGGATGGAAGAAGATATTCCATGCAAGTGGAAACCACAAAAAGTGGGGATAACCATACTAATATCAGACAAAATAGACCTTAAGCCAAAAACAATAACAAGAAGCAAAGAAAGTCATTATGTAATGATAAAGGGGGTCAGTAAGCAAGAATTTATAACAATCATAAAGATGTACAGGCTTAAAGTAGGAACACCTAAATATATGACTAAGTGGGATTTATCCTTGGGATACAAGAATGGTTCAACACATGTGAGTTAATAAATCTTATATACCATATTTATAGAATGAAAGAAATAAATCACATGATCATCTCAATAGATGCAGAAAAAAGCATATAGCAAAATGCAACATCCTTTCATGATAAAAACCTGCAACAGACTGGATATGGAAGAAACATACCTCAACATAATATAGGCCATACATGACAAGCCCACAGCAAACATACTCAAGAGTGAAAAATGGAAAGCTTTTCCTCTAAGGAACAAGACAAGGATGCACACTCTCACCATTCTTATTCAATACTAGTATCAGAAGTTCTCACTAGAACAATTAGGCAAGACAATGAAAGAAAAGGCATCCAAATAGGAAAGGAAGAAGTAAAATTTTCATTATTTGCAGATAGAGGATATGATTTTATATACAGTCAGCCCTCTGTATCCATGGCTTGAATTCTGGCGTTGATTGAATCTACAGATTTAGAATCCATGAGAGGTTGATATAAGGGACTTGTGCATCTGTGAATTTTGGTATTGGTGGGGATTCCAGAAACCAGTCCCCAGGGACGACCGTATAGAAAATCCCAAAGTCTCAACCAAAAAAACTGTTAGAACTAATCAACAAATTTAGTAAATTTGCAGGATACAAAATCATCATACAGAGATCAGTTGCATTTCTGTACACTAACAATGAAACACCTGAAAAATAAAACTATCCCACTCAAAATAGCATCAAAAGCAAAATACCATGAATAAATTTAATCAAGGAAGTGAAGGATCTGTACAACGAAAACTACAAGACTTTGTTTAAAGAAATCAAAGATGATGGGCTTCCCTGGTGGTGCAGTGGTTGAGAACCCACCTGCAGGGGACACGGGTTCAAGCCCTGGTCCGGGAAGATCCCACATGCCATGGAGCAACTAAGCCCATGTGCCACAACTACTGAGTCTGCACTCTAGAGGCCGCGAGCCACAACTACTGAGCCTAGAGCCCATGTTCCGCAACGAGAGGCCACCGCAATAAGAAGCCCGCGCACCGCAACGAAGAGTAGCCCCTGCTCGCCGCAACTAAAGAAAACCTGCGCACAGCAACAGAGACCCAACAGAGCCAAAAATTAATTAATTAATTAATTTTAAAAAAAAGGAAATCAAAGATGACTCAAACAAATGGAAAGATACCCCACACTCATGAATTGGAAGAATTAATATTGTTAAAATGTCCGTATTACCCAAAGCCATCTGTAGATTCAGTGCAATCCCTATCAAAATTCAAATGGCATTTTTCACAGAAATAGAAAAAGAAATCTTAAAAATTTGTATGGAGCCACAAAAGACCCCCTATAACCAAAGCAATTATGAGAGAGAAGAGCAAAGCTGGAGGCATCACACTTTCTGACTTCAAACTATACAATAAACCACAGTAATTAAAACAGTATGGTACTGGCATAAAAATAGACACATAGACCAATGGAACAGAATAGAGACCCCAGAATTAAACCTCCACATATATGCCAACTAATATTAGACAAGGGAACCATAAACACCCAATGGGGAAAGGGTAGTCTCTTCAACAAATGGTATTGGGAAAACTGCGTAAACAAATGCAGAAAAAAGAAATTAGACTCCTCTTATACCACTCAGAAAAATTAACTAAAAATAGATCAAGGACTTATAAGACCTGATACTTTAAAGTGCCCATCAACTGATGAATGGATAAAGAAGATATGGAATATATATACTCAAAGGAATATTATTCAGCTATGAGAATGAAGGAAATCCTGTCATTTGTGACAACATGGATGGACCTTGAGGGTATTATACTAAGTGACATAAGTCAGAGACAAATACTGTGTGATACCACCTATATGTGGAATCTTAAAGCTGAATTCATAAAAACAGTGTAAAATGGTGCATATCAGGGGGTTAGGGGTGGGGGAATAGAAGAGATGTTTAAGGGTCCAAACTAACAACTAGTAGATAAATAAGTCCTGGAGATCTAACAGCATAGTGATTATAGATAATAATACTGTATTATAAACATCAAACTTGCTAAGAGACTAGACCTTAATTAGTCCCACCACAAAGAAGAAATGATAATTATGTGATGTGATAAAGGTGCTAGCTAGCAGTACAACGGCAATCATATTGTAGTATATAAATGTATCACGTAACATGTAGTACACCTTAAACTTATACAATGTTATATGTCAAATATATTTCAATGTAAAAAAAATTGCAGGTGATATTTTCTTTTAGCTTCTCTTTGTGCCAGGCACTGCGCCTAGTTTATCATACATTGTCTAGTTTAATCCTAATAACAACTCTGTTACAGATGAGGAAACCATGGCACAGAGAAAATTTAAGTTAAATTAAATCCTTATGAATTAACAAGGATTACAAATGCAGCAAATGGTCAGTCCAAGATTCAAACCTGGGCAGTCTTTCTTTTGAACTCATATGTACTGTGCTGTGTAATGGAAAATTTTAAATATATGAATGGAATAATGAGTAAGGTGCCTGGCCTTTAAGAGTTACAGCTTAGTAGAGGCAATGGATATGTAAATTACCAACTTTGGTACCCCAATAGAGGTATTTAGAGTGATTACGCAGAGCAAGAGGAGTGCCCAGCCCTGCCGTGAGAAGGTTAGGAAAGGTTTCAAGGAGTTAATGTTGCAGCTTGAGTTTGCCATTTGGATGAGAGAAAAGGATGTGCCAGGCAGAGGAGATAGGAGACACAAAGGCATCAAGATGCATAGTGATGGTGTGTGTTGAATGAAAGGGTGAAATAACTGGACCTGTTTGGGGAACTGCATTTCATCTTAGTACTAGTGGAGCATAAGCTTTGTGTGATAAAGCCTTAAGGAATTATAATTGGATAAAGCAGATAGCTGCATGCTGCACATGAAATGGTAGCGATATCAGAGTTTTAATTATACAAATAGTTCTTTTCCTAGTCAGGCATTACCACTCTTAACCAGTACCTGGTTTTCTTCCCCTTCTGGGCATACCCAAAACGGTACTTTTCAGCCTCTTTGTGATTGGTTGGAGCCACGTGACCTCTTCTGCCAATAGAGTAGAGCAGGGGTCCCCAACCTCCGAGCCGCAGACCCGTGCTGGTCCGCGCCTGGTAGGAACCAGGCTGCACAGCAGGAGGTGAGCGGCGGGCGAGCGAGTGAGGCTTCACTGCCGCTCCCCATCGATCCGGGTCACTCACGCTCAGCACGCCTGGACCATCCTCTCTGTTCGCTCACGATACCGCCGACCCCCCCCCCGCCCCACCCCCGTCGGTGGAAAAACTGTCTTCCACGAAACGGGTCCCTGGTGCCAAAAAGGTTGGGGACCGCTGGGGTAGAGGTAAAAGCTGTCCGTCACTTCTGGGCCAGAGTATGCACGAGCTGGCACAGAGCCCTCACGCTCAGCCTTTTCCCTCGCTGCAGTGACTGAGAAGGCCTCATGTTCCAGTTAGTGGGTCACAAGATGATGACCCCTCCAGCAGCCTGGTGCTTTGAGTGTGGGTCTGAAGCAGAGGCCTGCTAATCTGCCCTGGACAGCGAGCATAAACAAGAAAGAAGCTTTTTTGTGTTGAGCCACTGAGATTTTGGATTGTTTGTAATTATATCCAAAGACTTAACCTCTCACAGTCTGTTTCTGTATCTCTTCTCCCTTAAGTCCTTAAATCTTTCATGAGTTCCTGGCCTGTAAAGCCAACTTCAAATGGTTCATCTCCACCTGGATGTCTCATTACTACAAATGTAATATCCTCCAAACTAAACTCTGTTCCCTCAAACTTAGGCTTCACTTGTTTGGTGAAAGTTACCAGCATTCATACACTGGCCTCGGCCAGGAACTTTGGCTTCATCCTAGACTTTCCTTGCTCTCTCAAACTCCACATCCAAATACTTCATCCAGGCAACTTGTTTCATTACCCAGTATGGCGCACTCAGTCAACACTGACTGCTTTCAGGGCTTCCCTGGTGGCACAGTGGTTAAGAATCCGCCCGCCAATGCAGGGGACACTGGTTCGAGCCCTGGTCCGGGAAGATCCCACATGCCGCGGAGCAACTAAGCCCGTGCACCGCAACTATTGAACCCGCGTGCCACAACTACTGAAGCCCATGAGCCTAGAGCCCGTGCTCCACAACAAGAGAAGCCACCACAATGAGAAGCCGGCACCACAACGAAGAGTAGCCCCCGCTCGCCACAACCAGAGAAAGCCCGTGCACAGCAACAAAGACCCAACACAGCCATAAATAAAATAAATAACTTAAAAAAACAAAACAAAAAAACATTGACTGC
The DNA here is from genome assembly GCF_009873245.2 of Balaenoptera musculus. Lineage (NCBI taxonomy): Eukaryota > Metazoa > Chordata > Mammalia > Artiodactyla > Balaenopteridae > Balaenoptera > Balaenoptera musculus. The sequence continues at coordinate 36,549,475 of NC_045801.1, read as the reverse complement.
TTTTGCACGGAATGTTTCCCTGCTCCCAATGCTCTTCTCTCTTCCCTCTTCCCTCCAAATGACATTCTTAGTCATCTTTTAAAATCCAGTTCAAATGGATTTTAAAATCCAGAGGCTTTTCCTCACCTCCCTTGGCTGAGTTAGATGATCTGTCTTTGTTTCCTCATGGTGCCATGTGCACAGCTCTATCAATCATAGCTCTAAGCACTGCTGCGGTGTTCTGAGTTGACTTGTCTATGACAGAAAATGTCTGGTTTAGTTCTGTTCCCTATCTTGATGAGCAAAATGTCTGACACAGTAGAGACTCAATAAATCTTCACTGAATGAATGAGAAGCATTGCTAACTTTATCATTATATGTTAGGGTACATATATTAAAGTATTTCAGCAGAATGTTTGCACTTGTTATATCTGATGGGTTGCTGTAAATTATGCAGCCAGAAGTAGAAAAGTCTCAAAGTAATTCTCTATTAGAGTGAGGGTGATTTATCATCAAAGTTTAAACTCATGCCTTAGGGACCTTTTTAAGCAGTTTCTAGACTAGGAGTGAAGGACAAAATAGTAAAACAGAAAAGGAGAGAAAAAAAAAAAAAACACAGGCTCTGAAAACTACACATGACAATATACCTGAGCAAATCATAATCATTAAGTTTGCATATTTTTAAATGATTAGTAGATACCGTCTCACTGACAATCATGTTTGTTGTGGAATAACCTATGAAAATACCTTTTAAGCTATACACTACACAAGAGACCATCATTATTTCTGGTTCATGGACAATATGAAAGCTCCCTCTGTATAGAACCTGAGTCTAGGATTCTACGTCTCCTAACCATGGCCCATCAGTTAATGTCCAGCCTCTGCAGTCATTACCACATGATCCCATGGTCCACTGCCCTGGCTACCCTCAGCCTCCTGACCTTAGCAGAAATAACTGAGGCCATCCCATATGACTGCTCCAATCAGCTTCCCTTCCTCTTGGCTTATGACCAAATTTTCCCTGCTCCTTCTCTCTCCCAGAAAGCAGTATTCCTCTCCTTTCTAATGCTGATCCTTGATCCCACCTGCAAGAATAACACCTCTTTTGCATCTGCAATATGTCCATTTCTATTACTGCCCCCCCCCTCAGCCTACAAACTGACTCAACTCTTCCCACCTAAAGAAGAGTCCCTCTTTCAACATCCAAGCTTCCATCCTTTTCTACACCATCATGTCTTCAAAAATAGATAATTTTCTCCATTTTCCCCACCTCCCAAATTTCCTTTTTTGAAAGAAATTTGGCTTCTACCTCCTATCACTACTGAAACTGCTCTCAACAACCTGGATCAAATCCAGAAGCCTTTTCTTAGTCATAGAATTGTGTTATACCCTTGTAGCCTAAAGAAATTTTTTAGAGATAGTCTCACCTAAAGCTAATCCCTTTATTTATACTGAAGCCCAAATAAGAACACAGCAGAATATTGTATAGTATGAAATGCTGAGAAGTGCTGACTGGGTTGGTTTTGCCCTTTTGCTGAGATTTGTGGGCAAAGGAGGTGAAACTGGAAGGTGAAGAAGCAAAGCTTTAAGGGCAGCTATAATACCGAATCTAAACTGGCTATTATACTTCTGAATTGCTCAGAATGAGCGCTAATCTATTTAGGCATATTCAGAGAGTACCTCCTTCATGAGCAAGATCTCAAAATGCAAAGGGCTGTACACACTGACACTGCAAAGTGGTGAATATTTTGAGAATCTGATGTTTGTCAGGAAAGCTTCAAAAACATGGAGCTTTAAGTTTAGCCTGTTCATTTCTACTTCTTATGCATCTTGGTGAAAATTCCCTTCATGTGACCAATTTGTGGTGCCTCGCTGTTAGGGATGGTGGACTCTTCACTAAAGGCCTTCTCAGAAGGAAGTAAAAGGTTTGATGTTATGTTGTGTGCAAAGAGATTAATCATGAGTTATAGCAAAACTTACATTAGAGTGAGTTCAAAGGTAGTTTATTATACTTGCTTTTCTATTATTTCATGGGTTTGCTATCTAGAAACAGGGTGAAGCAAAGCGGGTTCATTAGGAATTTGTTTTACTCTCCTATTAGCCAGTTGGCACCACCCAGACCAAAAGAACCCCTGAGGACTGATGTGGAAGTCATGGGCTGCTAACCCTCTCAATTCCCCACACAAGAGACGTCTGTTAGCGCGAACTCTGTCTCCAGAATACAATGCATTTCGTCAAGTTTATCGGTTTTGATACCTTTTGCCAAAAATCAAATAAAAGAGATGGTTGAAGGTTAATTAATAATAAAGATCAGTGAAAAAGCAGCAGGAGACAGAGCTGCCCCTTCTTTCTTTTCTGGGAAACTGCTTTAGAGCATAGACTTTGGCATTAGATAAACCTGGAATTAAATCCCAACTCAGGATTTAATTGATACTCAGGAGCTGTATAACCTTGAAGACTTTAGATTCCTCATCTGCAAAATGAGGAGGGATACCTTCCTACCACTCAGGGTTGTAGGATTATGTCGTTCTTGTAAAATGCCTGGTGTTACTTCATAAGTTCCTTATCTTACCTTCTATGTATAGAACTCCTTTCTTCCCATAAGTATAATGATCTCATCTATATTGTTAGAAAAGGATAATAAAGCTATTTTCAAATATTAGGGACACCTTTATATTTACTTACTGGGTAAGTCACACACATTAAGACCACGCCAATAGAAATGGGATAGCCAGAGAAGTGGTCTGGTGCCATCTCCTGGAAATCAGTCATGTCACAACAGCCAAGAGATTACTCCACATGTTGAGTTTAACAACCTATTTGTAATAGCATGTGTCTTTTCCAACCTGTCACTGTTTTGAGAGTGAGCCAACACAGACGTATATTCAGAGTCTGGCATAGGTTGGTAGGTGCTTAGCGAATGTTGAATGAATGAATCTAAAGAACACTGCCCTAAAAGTTGCCCTGGTTTCCAAAATTCAGATTAGAGAAGTTCCTGTTACTGAGAACTTTACAGTGACACTCTAAATATTTCTCAAACAGTAGTTCTTGGAATATTTGCATCAGAATCACTTGGAAATCTTAGAGTCCAGGGGTTGGGAATCTAAATTTTAAAATATTTCTTGTGATTCTGAGGCAAGTTGGAATATACACCCACTGTCCTAGAAGCTGAGTGTGTAATAACTAATTAATATCTGAGTTGCATAAGCATCTAAGTGAACTAAACTATTTATGACCCTCTGAATAAAGTATTGTAGAGAATCAAGAAAAAGGTAGCTCCTGCTTTTAATGAGCTTATGACTAATTTGGAAGAAACGGAAAATAAAACCAAGTTCAAGAGACTCTAGTAGGGAAAAAAAAAGCATCAATAAAATGTTCAAGTGTCAAAGTTATTAAAAGGGCCAAAGTTAATCAAGAACATTTTCAGGAAGAGGTAAAATCTAAGCCATGTTTTTAAATTGACTTGGGTTGATGAGAAGAAAGAGCTCGGTCTGATTGAATTACTTTACTGTAGAATTTCCAGTGTCACAGTGCACTGGAAACTTAGTTTGAAACTCTGCCACTGTCGGCATGCTTCACTGCGTAGCGGTCAGAAACCAGTCAGGATACTTACAAACCAAACTTGGTTTTCTATTTTTCTTATATGTGAACTATATCTCAATTTTTAAAATTGAGGGGAAAAAAAGCAAACCATCCAATTCAGACAACAACTTAGGGTCAAATTCCAATCATTCCAAACAGGTCACCCCTTTAAGTGTGTCACCCCTTTAAGCATGGTCACCCCTTTAATTTATCAGAAGGAATAAAAGCTATGGATGAGTGAAAGACTAAATACTTCCATGCTACAATGGGAAACGAGGATGTCTACTCTAAACCATTCCCATTTAATGCTGTATTGGAGGCTGAAGCTGGTAAAAGAAGGAAAAAAAGAAAAGTTACTAAAGGCTTCCAGACTGGAAAGGAAGAAATAAATCTGTCTTTATTTGTAGACATGATCATCTGTGTAGAAGAATCCTAGAGAATCTGCCAAAAAATTATTAGAATTAATAAATGACTTAGAAGTTTGTAGGATTTCCAGATCAATCTACAAAAATTGTATTGCTATACAGGTAACCTTGGAGATATTGCAGGTTTATTGTGAATATCACAATAAAGTGAGTCATATGAATTTTTGGGTTTCCCAGTGCATATGGAAGTTACATTTACACTCTACTGTAGTCTATTAGGTATGCAGTAGCATTATGTCTAAAAAATTGTATGGACCCTAATTAAAAAATACTTCATTGCTAAAAAATGCTAACCATCATCTGCCACAAAACTTCAGTTTATAAAAACACCATATCTTCAAAGTGCAATAAAACAAGGTATGTCTGTATACTATTAATGAAAAATCAGAAATTGAGATTTTTTAAAAAAATCTACAAAAATACTGTTTTTGAAAACTACAAAACACTGTTTAAAGAAATTTAAAAAACTAAATGGATAGATACAATGTATTCATGGATCAGATGAGTCAATATCATTAAGATACTAATTTTCCCCCAACTGATCTATAGATTCAATTGAATCACAATAAAAATCCCAGCAGGCTTTTTTGTAGAAATCTAGAAATTCCAGTATAAAAACAGTATTCAGATCACAGGGAAAGGATAGATTACATAACAGTGTCATCACAAACACTTTCTAAACGGAAGAAAATAAGATTGAACCTCCATATCATATACTAGACATAAATTCAATACAGATTAAAGCAAAGGTAAAAAATTAAATAACAATCTCTCAAGAAACCTAGGAGACTACCATTTAGGAGCAGTGGAGATCTTAACCACGATTAGAGGCCTGAAATATACCATTAGACACATTTGAAAAACAGAGCTTTCATATGGCAAAAAATATATATATATGAGTAAAGAGTGTATGGGGAGCCTCTGAATTATCTTTGCAACTTTTCTTTAAGTTTAAAAATATTCTAGGGCTTCCCTGGTGGCGCAGTGGTTAAGAATCTGCCTGCCAATGCAGGGGACACGAGTTCGAGCCCTGGTCCGGGAAGATCCCACATGCCGCGGAACAACTAAGCCCGTGTGCCTCAACTACTGAGCCTGTGCTCTGGAGCCTGCGAGCCAAAACTACTGAGCCCACGTGCCACAACTACTGAAGCCCGCACACCTAGAGCCTGTGCTCCGCAACAAGAGAAGCCACCGCAGTGAGAAGCCTGCACATCGCAATGAAAGAGTAGCCCCCTAAAGCAGAAACTAACACACCATTGTAAAGCAATTATACTCCAATAAAGATGTTAAAAAAAAAAAGAGTAGCCCCTGCTCGCCACAACTAGAGAAAGCCCACACACAGCAACGAAGACACACAGCGGCCAAAAAAAAAAAAATTTTAAATAAAGTTGAAGAAAAAAATGCACAGCAAGAAGTTAAAGTCAATAATCAAACACTAGATTTAGAGAAAAATATAATAAAAATATAACTTAATAGTAATAGATATACTATATAGCTATTACGATAGCTATAATATATAATAAAGATATCTTTTAAACTGACAAGGAGAAAACAACTCAAAAAATATAGGCAAAAAATATTAAAGTCAATTTAGAGAACAGCAAATCAAATACCATCATTTCCCTTCCCCCATAAAAAAGAAAACCATAGACATTCACTCATAGGGATATGAAAAATCAAGTAGTAGGTATTACTTTATACCAAACAGCCTTGCAAAAACTATAAAGCTCCTAATATCTATTGTTGGTGGAATACAGGAGAAAGAGGACTCGTGTATTGTTAGTGGAATTGGAAATTGTGACAACCTTTTTGGGAAGGCAATCTGATAATCTTATTAAAATTAAAAATACATATACTTTTCAACGTAGCTATTTGATTTCCATGAATCCATCTCCCATACTCCAAAGTACCGGACGACAAGGACTCATGTATGAGGATGTTTCTTGCAGTGTTTGTAGAGAGGAAAACAAAACAAAAGAGACACAAAGTGAATACCCATGAACACGCAGTCATCAAAACGAATGAACTGGAGCTGTGTCACGTGACTTGGACTGACTTCTGAGATACTGAGAAAATTGCGACCATAATCAATACATATACGCACTGTGTAAGATTATAGGAATGTAGACAAAGCTATGCTATTACACATACTTGGTCATTTGCAGTGGTTATGGGGGAAGGTACTGTGGGAAGAAGGATAGAGAAGAGAAAGGGGGAGCAAAGAGAAAAGAGAAAGGAAAAAGGGGGAAGGGGAAAGAAAGTCTTTTGTGCAAGTTTTCCTCAACTGTAAAATGGGGATAATGAGTACCTCCTTCACAGGATTGTTGTAAAGAGTAAATAAGAATATTTTAAAAGTACAATAAAAGAAAGTCTTTTCTTTTATTTAAACTCTTAGTACTTGTCTCTAAAACATCAGTTTGCACATTACCTCTAAAGCAACGATGATTTCTTTATTTAGCTGAACATATTACATTTTCCTTATATAGAAAAAAAAGCCCCCGGCAACAAAAGTAAAATGCCTTGGCTATACCAACCCTGAAAAAAGATGTTCCAGTGGCTGTCATACATCCTAGAATGTTTATGAATTAACCTATGTGGCATAAAACCTTGTTAAAAGTTTCAGCCACTGTCTTGTTTCAAAACTTACTCTAGTGGACAATGTAATGAAGTGATTGGTCACCAACTCTGAGGCCTTGGTCCACAAATATTCTCATGTCTTTGCTCAGTTGTTCTGTCCCATCATAGCAAGCTTAACCTCAATTCCCTCTCCGTAGATGAAGTACTTAGTAAGCACACACATAGGAAAAAGTAAAGGAAAGATACAGTTCTTGCCCCCGAGAGCCTACAGTTTCTTTCTTTTTAAGGTTTCTGGTTTCCTAGTATCCTGAATTCCGAATTTGGAGGCACCTGGTACACATGGGGTTGTGAAATATCTAAGTTTTACCTCCTTCATGCAGGCCAAAAGGTAGCAGAAAAGGTGTTCCAACATTATTAGGCAAAAAGCTGCAAAGAAAAACAATAAAAGCAGGACTATGTCAGCACCAGACAACCAGCAAATTGCCACACTCTAGGATTAGCAAACTCTGTGACCACAGAGGAAAGAGCTTACCACGCCTTGCTGCTCCTATTATGTAAATGAAAAGGAACTGCTTACTAACCCTGAAAATGTGGACCTCCGTGGTATTAAAAAAAAAAAACAATTCAGAAGGTCCAGACAGCCTTAATAACAATTTCTACCAAACATTCAAGGAAGACATAATTCCGGTCTTACATACTCTGATATTGAAGTTTATCCCAGGAGGTTAGTTTTAACATTTGAAGTAACAAATTCACTATGTTAACACATTAAAGGAATAAATCACAAATACATGATAGATGACCCTCCCCGCAAAATAGCAGCCAATAAAATTCAGCATATTTCCCAAGGTAAACATTCTTGGCAAACTGTTAGAAAAGAATTTAATAATTTTGATAAAGGGTATCTACAAATATATCTACAAATATAACTGAAATGTAAATATCATAATTAATGGTTGAAATGTTGAAAGGGTTCCCTTTGAGACTAACGAGTTAACAATGCCCCCAAAACCACTGCTATTCAGCATTATGCACTTGAAGTCCTAGCCAGTCCAAATGGGCCAGAAAAAGAAATATATGATGTGGCGATCAAAGAGGAAGATTTGAATCCCTGTTCTGCCACTAACCAGCAATGTAATTCTGGGCAAAATGCTAACTCTGTATCTCAGTTTCCTCAACTGTAAAATGGGGATAATGAGTACCTCCTTCACAGGATTGTTGTAAAGAGTAAATAAGAATATTTTAAAAGTACATAGAAAGTGTTTGACACTACAAAGCACTGTAAAAGTGTTTGTTAAATAAAAAAATAATTATTCACAGATGATGACTGTGTATAGACAAATCTCAAAGAATCTAGAGATAAACTCTTGGAATTAAGAGTACTGTTCCCTAGATGCAAAATCATTACATAAAAATTAGCCACATTTCTATATACTAACAAACAGAAAATGATACCTAAAAAATCAAGTACCCGGGAATAAAATTTAAGAAAAGATGTGAAAGATCTCTAGAGGAATAATTATAGGTTCAATGCAATCCCAACCGTAATGCAACGAGGTTATTCTAAAATGTTTATGGAAATGTAAAGTGCTAATAACAGTCAAGACGCTCTCCAAGAAAAACAAGGTGGCCAACATATTTCTAGATATCAAACAAATTCCAAGACTGATGTCTAACTCGTCCATTAACTCACCTGGGGGAAGATCTCTTTCTGGAATGTTCATCCAATAGGTATGTCTTCATAGTTCCTCCCTCATTTCCTTTAGATCTTTGTACCAATGTCACCTAAGAAGACATCTTTCCAGTTTGCCCTGTATAAAACAGCACTACCCAATACTTCTGGTCACTTTCCCCCCCATCCCATATTTTCATAGCATCCATTATCTGACATTATTTTAAGGTATGTGTATATGTTTACTATTTATGTCACTCTCTTGACTATAAGCTTGCTGAAACCAGAGAATCTGTTTATTTGGTACAATGCTGTATCTCCAGATTTACTCTCTTTGTTGAATGAATAAATAAATAAATTGGCAGAAATCACAAAGATTCTCACTGGCATAGGAAATGTAGCAATTAAATTACAACTAAACTTATAAACTGCAAACTCTCCTTCACTATTCATATATTAAATGATGGCTACCAAAATGCTATAACTCTCCCCAGGTTTAGAATACTATTTTGGGCATCCAGAAACAACCAGTATGTAAATACTGGCTTTAAGCAATGATATCTCATACTTAATTAAGGGAAATAAATGAAACAAGCCCATTAAAAGAGCCATATAAAATGTAGCTGAAAATCTTAATTGACTCTAAAATTGGCAAAATGATATAAGGAGTAGGAGTTTAGGTGTTTTGCTCATGTTATGTATGAATTAATAGCTCTGATGGTTTTCAACATATATTTTATCCTTTGGTGATCAAAGTTTATTTTTTAACTTTTTAATTGAAATATAGTTGACATACAATATTATGTTAGGTTCAGGTGTACTATGTAGTGATTTGACATTTACATACATTACAAAATGATCGTTATGATAAATCTAGTAACCCTTTGTCTCCAAAGTTATTACAATATTATTGACCATATTCTTTAGGATGTATATTACATCCCTGGGGCTCATTTATTTTATAACTGGAAGTTTGTATCTTTTAATCCTCATCACTTCACTTATTTTGCCCACAGCACCCTACTTCCCCCGAATCTGGCAACCACCCATTTGTTCTCTTTATCTATGAGTCTGTTTTCATTTTGCTTTTTTAGATCCCACATATAAGTGAGATCATATGGTATTTGTCTTTGACTTACCTCACTTAGCATAATGCCCTATACATCCATCCATGTTGCTGCAAATGGCACAGTTTCATTCTTTTTTATGGTTAATAGTCACATGGAAAAACCCGAACGAACTTTTTGGCCAAACTTATATATATGTGTGTGTGTGTGTGTATACACACATACACACCTTCTCTATCCATTCACCTACTGATGGGCACTTAGACTGCTTCCATATCTTGCCTATTGTAAATAATGCTGCTATGAAGATAGCAGTGCATGTATCTTTTCAAATTAGTGTTTTTGTTTCTTCAGAAAAATACCCAGAAGTGGAATTGCTGGATCATTTGGTAATTCCACTTTCAGGCTCTTGAGGGGCTTCCATACTGTTCTCCATAGTGGCCGTACCAAATTACATTCCTACCAACAGCGCAGGATGGTCCCCTTTTCTCCACATCCTCGCCAATACTTGTTATTTGTTTTTGTTGTCTTTTTGATTACAGTCATTGTGACAGATGTGAGGGGCTATCTCACTGTGGTTTTGATTGGCATTTCCCTAATGATAGTGATGTTGAGCATCTTTTCATGTGCCTGTTGGCCATCTGTATGTCTTTTCTGGAAAAACGTCTATTCAGGTCCTCTGCCCATTTTTTTAACGGAATTTCTTTTTGATATTCAGTTGTATGAGTTCTTTATATATTTTGGATATTAACCTCTTATCACACATATCATTTGCAAATGTCTCCTTCCACTCAGTAGGCTGCCTTTTCACTTGATAGATGGTTTCCTTTGCTGTGCAAAAGCGAGTGGGTCTAGGACTGGGCTCCTTTCGAATTTCTCCCTCTGCACTGGGACCCGGAGCATGTGAGATTTTGCATGTGCCCTCTAAGAGCACAGTCTCTCTATCCTATAGCCCTCCAGCTCTCAAACGTAAGCTCTGCTTTTTAGAATCAGCCTGTTTTTAAAAAGCCCTATTTTCAAAACCAGATGTCCTGGGGGCTCATCTTTCGGTGCAGAACTCCTGGGCTAGCAGCCCAACATGGGGCTCAGACCCCTCACTCCTTGGGCAGGACCTCTGTGCTTGTGATATTCCTCCCATTTGTGGGTCACTGACCTGGGGGTGTGAGTCCTGACTATACCGAGTCTCCACCCCTCCTACGCATCTGTTGTGGCCTCTTCTTTTTATCTTTAGCTGTGGAAAATCTTTTCTGCTAGTCTTCGGGTCGTTTTCATAGATAATTACTCTGTAAATCGTTGTAATTTTGGTGTGCCCGTGGGAGGAGGTGAGTTTAGAGTCTTCCTTCTCCATCATCATGGGGAAGCTCTCCAAAATTTGTATTTAACTAGACAATATGCTATGGAAAATCTTACATATTTACAAATTAACCCAATTTCTGGTGAAAATAAGTTAAGAAAGATGAATTGTATAAATTTAACATAAAAAGCTTACTAATTCAGTGCTCTGAAGCTGGAAATTTGTACATTTAAGAGAATTCAGTTAAACTGGTAGCCCACACAATGAACAGTAGGGTATATGATCACTATCTGTGTATTCTTTCTCTCACTACTATGCGATTTTCCCCATAGGCCTTAAAGAAAGCAAAGTGTAAAGGGCTTTTAAAAGATTTTGATGTGTTAAGGCCTGTCTTGAACTGTGGAGTATTCTCTTATGCTATGGTAGCCCAAGGTTGAGCTCCAGAGGAATCTGGTTAGGTCCTTAATTAATCCAAGTTTGAAGGAACTTCTGAAGTCAGTTGAAAGGATTAGACCATTTTTAAAGTGAGACTGAGGTAGTACTGGTTGGGGTACAACCAGGAGAGGGATGGGGTGCACTGAACGCACAGGCCTCCTAACTCGGCACCGCCTTTGCTGTATTCCTCCCAAGATCATTTGCTTTCCGTTTACTCTTTAGCTTTTTACAGAAATGTCAAGAAGGCAGTCAACATATTCATACATATTATTTTCATGAAGTATTAACTATGTAACAGGAAAACAGAAAAACCATCTATGTATTTTATAGAGGCTATGAGAATAGAAAGCGTTTCATTACAATTATTAGCTTGAATTTAAATGGCTCTAGTTTCATAATCTAATGTTGCCAGAGTAGAATCTCTTAAAACAGTCTTTTAAGACCTTTTTACTTTTTTTTTTTTATAATCTTTGTTTTTATTTTACGAATTTATTTATTTATTTATTTTTGGCTGCGTTGGGTCTTCGTTGCTGCACACGGGCTTTCTCTAGTTGCGGCGAGCGGGGGCTACTCTTCATTGTGGTGCGCAGGCTTCTCATTGCAGTGGCTTCTCTTGTTGCAGAGCATAGGCTCTAGGTGCATGGGCTCAGTAGTTGTGGCATGCGGGCTCAGTAGTTGTAGCTCACGGGCTCTAGAGTGCAGGCTCAGTAGTTGTGGTGCACGGGCTTAGTTGCTCCGCGGCATGTGGGATCTTCCTGGACAAGGGCTCAAACCCGCGTCCCCTGCATTGGCAGGCGGATTCTTAACCACTGTGCCACTAGGGAAACCCTACTTTTCTTTTAAGATGAGGATTTATAACGCTTATCTCTTCACAATTTAAATGATAGATCTATTTACTTTTCAACCAACATACTTTAAAAAAATGAATTTATGTTGATGAATAAAGCAGCTTCTTTCTGGAGGAAAGGCAGGTATTCGACATGAAGAAAGGATAGTTTCTAACACTGTTTGTTGAGAAGTTCAGCAGATGCTTCCCTCTAGGCTGAGACTAGAATGCAGAATCCTCTCAGTGGCTTGCAATATTTACGAATTTGCCACATGGCAAATGAATATTCCTGTTCTTATAAAAATGTCAGTGCACAAACCATAAGGCAGCGATACATTAGTATTTACATTTATTTCATGTATGCAGTTTACACACTCACTATTGAACAAAATTGGAATGCAGACAAATATACAAATACCATAATAAGCATTATCAAATAAAATAACTGGCACTAGTGTTATAAGCATATTAATGGGCCTGGTGAGAAAAATGATGAAAGAAGACTGCAGCCCATGGCATTTTTCTTTTTATCAAAAGAAAAAGCTCTGTAGCACCATAATGGTAATACTTAAAAGAAACACATAAGATGGAATATTTTAACTGCCATCACTGAGGTTAGCCTGTTTTATTTAAGTGAATTATACTGGAAGTTAACAGTATAGGCAATATTTTGGCCAACTTCTGTTTATGTCAGCTGAACGTCTTCCATAAACAAAAGCAAAGGAAAATAAAGCCAGCCATATACAGACCCCTCCTTAGTACTTGGTACAAACTCTGCACCGTGCTTTGATTTCATGATTGGAGAAGATATACATGTGCTAAAAACTGAGGTTATGTAAAGTTATTCACTAAAGCCTGAGTGTGTCTTTGGTAGGCTAATACTTTTTCAGCATTGTTATTGTTAATCATATTTATGTTTCTCTATCCTGTATTTTTCTACATAATCCAAGGTGGCTAGAGAGGACATTATGGAAAACAATACAGCAAAACCCTCAAACAAGTAGGCCCTTAAAATCTACTCTATTCTGAAGGCACCAAGAATTAGTGGGGTGCAAACTTCCCCTTAGTGAAAGGTGACTTTTTTGTAATACTTATAAACTAATGGAATTTTATTTTGCAGTTTTATATATTTTATTTGGTGCTGTCAGTATACTTAATTACCTACTTTTACACTTTTCTTCTAAGATGGCAACAATATACAATATATATAGGGGACCAGGTATTTCTATTTCAAAGTTGTGCAAAAACTGCCACAATCTTGCTCAAAGTGTCTAAGTATCCAAATGGTAGCAAATGGGCTGCATTAAGCTGTATATATCCACACTGCATATGAAGAAAAAAATGAAATTTATGCCCAGTTATGAATAGAAATGTTACAAAGTGTATCATATACTGAGAGTAACCTGCAAGGTTCTTTAAACAGTATCTTTTAGTGGTTTCAATAAAATGTCACTAACCACTTAGCCCTAAGCCTCAAGTTCTCTTCATAAGAATGCTGTAGAACTGCATTAGTATTTTATATTGATTATAAATTAAGCCAAATTTCTATCTAAATACACAAGTATGTGCTTCAAGCAATGTTTTGTGGCAAACACACAAAACATAATTCTCTTAAGAATTACTGTCCTTACAATAATGCACTTTTAAAGCCTTCATTTCATAGTTTGGTAATTAAGATCCACATGAAACACAATGCTTTGCTGAACACAGAAAATGTATCTGCATTATGATTATGTAACCCAGCGTTTGCTGGCAACTTGAAACTTAAAATAGTCACGTGTAGTTCAGCCAGCTCCAAACAAGGTTTTTCAAGTGGTAATTATTTTGCAGCATTTATAGGTCTATATATCAGTCTGAATTGCAACTTTTAATTCCATTGTCTGATGTGAGTGGTTGTTATTTGCTTCTTTTAGTGCACTGCCAAAATATAAATCAATATTGGTTTTTATTCCACTGTTACCATGTTCTTCAGCAATATGATTCAACTGCGGAACTTCTGAACATGAAGCAGTTTTAGTAAGCACAGAAATGCTACATTGATGGGGGGAATTTTCCAGACGGTCGTTTTCTACCTCAGGAAGAACGTTAACAGTAGCAAAGCGGGTGTGATAATCAGTGGAACCATGACTACAAGAAGTTTTCATGCTTTCTAGGTCAGAACAACTAAATTCAGAAAAATGACTAGAGTGGGAATCTGCTACAGAAGGCATACTGTCACTGAGGGATGGCGCCTCAAATTCACTTGAGTTCGTGCTCTGCTGTTCTAACAACTGGGCATCCATGTCCTCTCTGGTCTCGTTTATCTTCATGTTACTCTTTTTCCTCAATTTACCACTTTTTGATTTCTTTCCTGCTGCTGCTTCTTTGGACCACTTGGTGGCACTGGATTTACCTTCAGGCAAGCCACTGGACGAACCCCCAGGATGACTTCGGGTGGCACTGCCATCCTCCACACTGCTGCTTCCACTGTTGTGCCTGAATTTGGATGGCTTTGACTCGATATCTACCTGAACCTCCATACTGTTGCCTTCTCTGGAACATAAGAGTAACACATATAAATTTCTGACTTCCTCTTTTTAAAAAGAAAAATGCAAATGACAGCAAAGGGGGAGAGGTTTCTGTGTGAAAACTTCAAAGACTATATAAAAGCTATTAGAACAAATTAATGCAGGATACATTCTACTAATAGAAAAAAGTTGCTTGAAATAAGAGGACTATCTTTAAAATAATACTTCAATTTAAAATAAATAAAACAGAAGCAACTACACTCATTGCTTATGCTATTCCAGGTACTATGCTACCTTCTCCATTTTTTTTTCAGAACAGTTGTATTGAGATATAATTTGCATATCATAAAATTCACCTGTTTAAAGTGCACAATTCAGTGGTTTATAGTATATTCACAGAGTTTGCAACCATCACCACTATTGAACTTCAGAACATTTTCATCATCCCCAAAAGAAACCCATTAGCAGCCAGTTCCCATTCTTCCCTCCCCCCAAACCCCAGCAACCACTAACCTACTTTCTGTCTCTATGGATCTGCCTATTCTGGACATCTCACCACTTTCTTTTTGCAGAGAACCTAATAGTAGATAACCATTATTCACAATAATTTTGCCTAATGATAGGGATAATTCTTTACAAATTAATTTTAAAAATACTTCTGACTTGATAACAATTTTTTCCTTACTTGTCCAATGGGATGTAGGAATTCAGAATGGATCCTGCCATTGCCTTGGTGCTGGCATTATCACTAACTGTTCCCAAACTGACTGTGCCAGATTCTCCACTTAGACTGTACCGTTCTTTCTGTACATCTGCTTGTACTTCCAATCTTAAAGAGAGGGGTATTAGAAAAAGAAAATTACATATAATATCAACACTACTATAATACAAGAATGTATCTTTAAATAATTTAGTAACAAGAAGCTATTTTAGAAACAACTATAAACATTATTTTTTTAAGTTTCCTTTTATTTGATTATTCAAATTCTACTGCAGCACATTGAACAGTACCAGCCAACCAGATAAAATGGTAAAATTAGCTGTTTGCCAAGTAAGGTAATAACAGAGTAATACAAAAAGAACATAAAGGATTTTAACTTAAACATGCTCCAATATTCTTACTTATGATGTGGTGCTTTGCTCGCCACGCTTCAGTGCAAAACACCAAATCGGAATACATTAAAAACCATCCTACCTGACAAATCAGTGACTCAAAAAATCCTGGGCATCTATGTATTAAAAATGGTTCCAAATTTAACACCTGACTCTTTAAAAAAGACATAATAGGGACGTCCCTGGTGGCGCAGTGGTTAAGAATCTGCCTGCCAACACAGGGGATACGGGTTTGAGCCCTGGTCCGGGAAGATCCCATATGCCGCAGAACAACTAAGCCCGTGCACCGCAACTACTGAGCCTGTGTTCTAGAGCCTGCGAGCCACAACTATTGAAGCCCGTGCACCTAGAGCCTGTGAGCTGCAACAAGAGAAGCCACCGCAGCGAGAAGACCATGCACTACAACAAAGAGTAGCCCCCACTCGCCGCAACTAGAGAAAGCCCGCCCGCAGCAGCAGACCCAATGCAGCCAAAAATAAATAAATAAATTTATCAAAAAAAGAGACATAATATACACCACTATAACTTAAGAGTTTGTGTTTAAAAGCACACTACCTAAAAATAAGATAAATATAACTGATTTATCTTTTAATTCATGTACTCTCCCCTACGTTTAGAAAAACCCCCAAAGCTAATAAACAGAAGTAAAGAAAAGTAAATTAAAGAGGAAACAAGAGAAGATAAAAATGCTTCAACTTATCCTACTTATCTACATGGCTTTGGGTAAAAGACTTCGCGAGAATTAAATAACCATTGATACATAGAAGGACCCAGGCAGACTCTCTTGGCCTCAGTTCGTGCATTTCCGGATATCCTGACTCCACCTGCTCCCCCAGGCTTCAGCCAGTGTCTCATTTCCTAACAGCTGTGGCCACCTCCAGAGGTAAGGTCCAAGCTTAATCACTGCCTTTACAGTATTCACCGAAGCAGCTCCAGCACTGTCTCATAACATAAAATCTGACAAGTGCAGTGAAAAAAATGGCATAACGTTATCCCTTAGACTGGGTTTTTACCTCATCAAATCTCCTTCCTCACTGTGTACCACTAAATTTCAGTTTTTGAAACCTTACTGTTTTCAACCCTGACACAGTAGGATTTTTGTCATCATCTTGCTCTGTGTTCAAAGCTCTCCTCATCTATAATAATTACTAATTTGTAGTTAAGGCAAAACCCAAACCAAACCAAACCAAGCACAGTCTTCTTACCTGTGAAAGCAGTTTACCATGGCACTTCCTGACAGACTCCCCGTGATGCTGGTCCCAGCGAGTGCCGTGGTGCTGGCCGTTTCACTCAGGTTGTCCCGGACGGCGCCCAGCCGATCCATGTGGCTTCCACTTGCACTCAAACTGCCCGTCAAACCACCGACACTTCCCTCCCCTAGGCTAGGGTTGTGTCTTGCTTCTGCTACTGAAGTTGTGTCTAAATGCAAATATGTCAAAGAAATTAAATAAGTGTGATTATTGATTTCCCTCTCCATAAAGTCTGCCACGATTTCAGATAGGACATATTTTCATATTAAGTATAAAACATACACAGGAATAGAAAAGGTGTCTGGAGTTGGGGACACATAACATAACCGTGGGATAAGAGTAAACGGAAATATCTCGCAGGGTAAAGTTGGATTAAGGACGCCCTCAGTTTTAAATGGTCACTACAGGCATACCTTGGAGATAGGTATTGTGGGTTTGGTTCCAGACCATGGCAATAAAGCAAATATCACAATAAAGTGAGTCACATGAATTTCTGGGTTTCCCAGTGCATATAAAAGTTATGTTTACACTATACTAAAGTGTGCAATAGCATTAGGTCTAAAAAAAATGTACATACAGTGATTAAAAAATACTTTATTGCTAAAAAAAAATGCTAACCATCATCTGACAACTCAGGGTTGCCACAAGCCTTCAATCTGCAAAAAATGTAATTAGCTGCAAAGTGCAATAAAATGAAGTATGCCTGTACTTTACAAGAAAATTGAGAAGATTTAGGGATTCTATAAAGAACCTGACGGTTGAAGAATTTAGCTGACTTTGAGAAAATTATGTGACAGTTTTCAAAAAGGGTGTCATTTAAAGAGCTCAGTATTCTCTAGGTCAATAAGAATGGGCCAAAAGTTGACTTCTTGATATATTCCACAGTTCTGACTGTCTACAAGCTATTTCAAGATCTGATACCACTATATTCCAATCTTACAGTACTTTTCACAGGCTTTATATTGGAGGATTTATTTATTTGCTCCAATATTTGAGTTCCTATTATATAACCCAACTCTGTTTCTAAGTACTGGGGACACAGTGGATCAAAGAGACGAACAACCTGCCCTCAAAAAGCTTACATTCTAGCTGGGGAGAGCAATAAATAAAATTATATGGTGATAAATGCTATGAGAAAAAATAAAGCAGAGTAAAGGGGAGTGAGAGTGATGAGGAGTGCGGGTGCGGGTGCGTGTGTGCACACGCAAGCGCCTGTGTACTGTTTTATACAGTATGATCAGAGAAGGCCTCTCTGATAAGTAACACCTGTAGAGACTCAAAGGCAGTGAAGAGGTGAGCCATGAAATTATCTGGGGGAAGAGTATCCCAGGCAGAGGAAACTGCAAGTTTAAAAGCCTATAAGTGGAAGTATATTTGGCATCCTCAACATTAAGGACAGGTGGTACAAGGGAAGGGTTCAGAGATGTAGCTCAGGAAAGACCAGAGGGGGACTTATGGGCCATGGTAGGGACTGTGGATTCCATCCCCCTGCCCCCGGTACAGTTAGAAGCATTGGGAGAATTCTGAACACAAGTTAGATCTAACTTATGTTTTAGAAATGTCATTATGTGGAATGGTGAGTGGAAGCTGAAAGCTGATGGATCACTTAAGAGGCTATTACTATAACCCAGGATAAAAGGGAGTAGCTTGGACTAGTGGAATAGCAGTAGAGATGGCGAGAAATGGTGGAATTATGGCTAAATACTGAAGGAAGCAGCAGAACTTGCTGACGGATCAGACGTAGGGTAACAAGGGAGAAGGGAGAGTCATCATCAGCAAAGGTTCTGGCACAGCAACAGCAAGAATGAAGAGGCTACTTAACAAGGGAAGGATGACTGAGAGGACAACAGGTTTTAGAGTGAAGAGTCTGGTTACAGAGAAGTTAAGCTTGGAATTCTTGTTAGACGTTCCAGTGCAGCTTAGGTAGAAGAGTTAGATGTACAAATTGAAGTTTAGAGGACAGTTCTAGCCTAAACATAAACTGAAGAGTGGTTTGTCTATATATTATTTAACAGAGGAGATTACCTAGGGAGTGAGTGTAGATAAAGAAGAGAAATCTGAGAACTGAGAGCCCTGGGAAACTCCAAAATTTAGAGGTTAGGAGAGGAAAATGAACCAGCAAAGAAAACTGAGAAGGAGTGGCCAGGAGATATGATGAGATGAGAAGTGGTTATCCAGAAAACAAGTACAGAAAATGTTTTAAGAAGGAGGGCATGCTCTACCATGTCAGGTGTACTGTTACAGTAAGGTGAAAATCAAGAATTGACCACTATATTTGGTAACATGGAGGTGAATGGTGACTCTGCTTTGGTGGAGTGGTAGAGAGGAAATTTTGGAATGGAAGGGACCAAAATCTGATTGGAGTGAGTTCAAGAGAGAACGGGAGGTAAGGAAGAGAACATTATCTTTGCACATATGCCTGATTACAGGCAAACCTCAGTTTATTGTGCTTCAAAGATACTGTGTTGGGACTTCCCTGGTGGCGCAGTAGTTAAGAATCCATCTGCCAATGCAGGGGACATGGATTCGAGCCCTGGTCCGGGAAGAGCCCACACGCCGTGGAGCAACTAAGCCTGCGCGCCAGAACTACTGAAGCCCGCGCGCCTAGAGCCCGTGCTCCGCAACAAGAGAAGCCACAGCAGTGGGAAGCCCCTGCACCACAACGAAGAATAGCCCCTGCTCGCTGCAATTAGACAAAGCCCGCGCGCAGCAACGAAGACCCAATGCAGCCAAAAATAAATTAATTAATTAATTTAAAAGAAAAAAAAGAAAAAAAGATACTGTGTTTTGTTTTTTAAACAAGTGAAAGGTTTGTGACAACCCTGCTTTAAGCAAGTCTATCAGCGCCATTTTCCCAACATCATTTGCTCACTTTGCGTCTCTGTGTCACATTTTGGTAATTCTTGGAATATTGCAAAGTTTTTCATTATTATTATATTTGTTATGGCAATCTGTGATCAGTGATCTTTCATGTTACTGTTGTCATTGTTTTGGGGTGCCATGAACTGCACCCATATATGACAGCTAACTTAATTGATAAATGTGTATGTGTTCTGACCACTCCACCAATGGGCTGTTCCCCCATCTCTCTCCCTTCTCCTCAGGCCTCCCTATTCCCTAAGACACAACAATATTAAAATTAGGCCAATTAATAACCCTACAATGGCCTCTTAAATGTTTAAGTGAAAAGAAGAATTGCACATCTCTCACTTTAAATCAAAAGGTAGAAATGATTAAGCTTAGTGAGGAAGGTACATTGAAAGCCAGGGCAGGCTGAAAGGCTAGGCCTTTTGTGCCATTTAGCCAAGCTGTGAACGCAAAGGAAAAAGTCTTGAAAGAAATTAAAAGTCCTACTCCAGTGAACACGTGAATGATAAGAAAGCAAAACAGCCTATTGCTGATATGGAGAAAGCTGTAGTAGTTTGGATAGAAGATCAAAACAGCCACAACATTCCCTCAAGCCAAAGCCTAATCCAGAACAAGGCCCTAACTGTCTTTAATTCTACAAAGGCTGAGAGAGGTGAGGACACTGCAGAAGAAAAGTTTGAAGCTAGCAGAGTTGGTTCATGAGCTTTAAGGAGAGAAGCCATCTCCGTAACGTAAAAGTACAAGGTGAAGCAGCAAGTGCTGATGTGGAAGCTGCAGCAAGTTATCCAGAAGATCTAGTTAAGATGCTTAACGAAGGTGGCTACACTAAATAATAGATTTTTAATACAGATGAAACACCTTATATTGGAAGAAGATGCTGTCCAGGACTCTCATAGCTAGAGAGGAGAAGTCAATGCCTGGCTTTGAAGCTTCAAAGGACAGGCTGACCCTCTTATCAGGGGCCAGTGCAGCTGGTGACTTGAAGTTGAAGCCAATGCTCATTTACCGTTCCAAAAATCCTAGGGCCCTTAGGAATTAGGCTAAATCTACTCTGCTTGTGCTCTATAAATGGAACAACAAATCCTGGATGACAGCACATCTATTTACAACATAGCTTACTGAATATTTTAAGCCCACTATTGAGACCTACTGCTCAGAAAAAAAAAGATTCCTTTCAAAATATTACTGGTTCATTGACAATGCACCCGGTGACCCAAGAGCTCTGATGGAGATGTAGGACAAGATTAATGTTTTCATGCCTGCAAACACAACACCCATTCTGCAGCCCACAGATCAAGAAGTCATTTCAAATTTCAAGTCTTATGATTTAATAAGTACATTCTGTAAGGCTATAGCTGCCACAGACAATGAGTCCTCTGATGAATCTGGACAAAGTAAACTGAAAACCTTCTGGAAAGGATACACCATTCTAGATGCCATTAAGTACATTCACAGATTCATGGGAAGTGGTCAAAATATCAACATTAACAGGAGTTGGAAAGAAGCTGATTCCAACTGTCATGGATGACTGAGGGGTTCAAGACTTCAGTGGAGAAGGTAACTACAGATGTGGTGGAAAGAGCAAGAGAACTAGAAGTGCAGCCTGAAGATGTGACTGAACTGCTGCAATCTCATGATAAAACTTTCATGAATGAGTAGCTGCTTCTGATGGATAAGCAAAGAAAGTGGTTTCTTGAGATAGAATCTACTCCTGTCGAAGACGCTATGAAGACTTGAAATGACAACAAAGGATGTAGAATATTACATAAATTTAGTTGATAAAGCAGTGGCAGGACTTGAGAGGACTGACTCCAATTTTGAAAGAAGTTCTACTGTGGGTAAAATGCTACCAAACTGCATTGCATGCGAAATCATTCATGAAAGGAAGAGCCAATTGATATGGCAAACTTCACTGTTGTCGTATTTTAAGAAATTCCCACAGCCACCCCAGCCTTCAGTAACCACCACCCTGATCAGTCAGCAGCCACCAACATCTGGTGTACTCTAGCCACCTCCACTGGGAGAAAGATTATGATTTGCTGAAGGCTCACATGATGATTAAAATTTTTTAGCAATAAAGTATTTTTAAATTAAGGTAGATGCTTAATATACAGCAGTGTAAACATAACTTTTATATGCAGTGGGAAACCCAAAAATTCATGTCTTGCTTTATTGTGATATTTGCTTTATTGCGGTGGTCTGGAACCGAACCTACAACATCTCCAAGGTATGCCTGTACTTCCCTAGGACAATTTCTTTAATGAGAACTGTGGGAATTTCTTTAACAAGAACACGCACATTTTAAAAAGCTTATTAACTTGTACTCCTAATGGTAGTCTATGCGGGCCTTTGTATGTTCCAGTTTTTGTTATAATTCCTATTTCTTTGAATAACATTAGGTTAAAGATATTTTCTACTCATTGGGCATCTGCATTTCTTCTTTTATGAACTGCAGTTCTCTTCTGTCCTTTTATTACTGACTTGTAACATTTTACACAAAATTAAAGATTAAAAGTCTAGAATTTCTAAGACATTACATTTCCATCGGAGGTTATAGGTACCCAGAACCATTCCACCCTCTTTCATCCATTCACCTTTCCTCAGCAGCTCATTTCTCTGATGTACTTCTGGGTGAATACTATTAGGGCTAGTAAGAGAGCAATGGGAATTCTGACTTGCATGTTACCTATAGCCTTACACTATTACTACTAGTAAGTACATTTTCTTCCTTTGCTGAAAGGACTTACCTACAGCTGTGTTTGTCCCACCAACATTTATATCATTTTCATCATCAAATTCAATCCTGACTCCTTTTCCATTGCCTGCTGAGACTCCACAACCTCCGCTTCGACAGAGAGAAATCGGAACAACACCATAGACATAAGCTAACATAATAGGAACACCAATACCTAAAGAGGAATTAAATTGGTCATTACAAACCAAAAAATAAATTACAGAAACACACATTTCAGAAAGTCTTTTCAAGAGAAGGTGTACAGGAGAAAAGTGTTAGGGTGCTGCAACTCTTGCCAAAAGCGGATTTACCCAACTATTAAAGGATGCAAGCAGATTCAAAGCTTCTAGCCTCAGGTGACACATATGAGGTTAAAAAAAAGATGTAAATCTTTTTTCTTTTTCAGTGCCAGGGCTCTAAACGGTATTTTGGTGGGGAGGAAGGGATATTAACCACTAATAATTTACCAACTATCCCTAAGGCTAGGCTCTTGAGTTTATATTACTTTTAACCAATACAGTTACAGAATGAGAGGCTTTCTGTAGGCTCAAACTGTCCCTAAATAAATAAAAAAAAGTAACTCTTCAACAATATAATGCTCTGTTTTTCAAAATTCTTCCACAAAACTTTAATTCTATAAAATTTGAGGTAATTAGAATTTTTAAGCATTTCTTACCTACAGTTACTGCAGCTACAACTGGAGATACGATTACAGACAATGTTACACCACCTGCTATGGCCAAATTCCGTTTGTGCTTTGAAACATCCTTGCCTTCATATCGATTGTGAATCTTGAATTAAAAAGAAAAATGGGGGTGATGGGTTAAATAAAAAAAATATTACATATTTAATTTAAATGAAACAGACCTACATTTGTTAGAAGTTTAAAGTGATTTACCTTATAATTTCATAGTTAAGTGTCCAAATTCAAGGTAAACATATTATTGTTCTTAAACCCTATTCTTACACATAATTTGCTCCTTATTAATAATCTGGTTACATAAGACAGTGATTTAATAGATTTTACTCTGTGTTTAAACAATCTTGAGTAAAAGTAGTCCTTATAATCTTATTCAAGAACAGTATAAATCATGTTTTGAGCAAAGAAGAAGGAATTAAGAACATTATTTTCAGCATAGTTATGAGTTGGATGTTTGATCAATAGGATTACTTCTAAGAAATGTATCATTGCACAGATTTCTAAATAAGCATCCCTAATTAGTAAATATTGGCTCCTAGGAGAGGTTTACACAGTCTTTAAAAAAAAAAGCAATATGTATAGCTGATTCACTTTGTTATAAAGCAGAAACTAACACACCATTGTAAAGCAATTATACTCCAATAAAGATGTTAAAAAAAATAAAAAATAAAAAAAAAACAAAAAAAAACCTGACCTTAAAAGGCAGTACTAATAAGCAAACATCACTAAATAGAATCAATTTTTTTCTCAGATCCCTTTTTATGAAGAACAATGTTATCAAATGACTCAGGATCCTGGGCTCTCATTTATAGCTCAAAGTAAGGGTACAGAGAGAAAAAAAGAACAAATAGTGTTGCTAGAGGACAGGAGTTAGATCTACTTGGCATCTTTGCAGAGTACAGGTGTTGTTAATAAACAGAACTTAATATCACCATGAAAGTTACTTGTGAGATATTATATGAACTTCAGGAAATAGCTCAGTATCTTTGTTCTTGTGATTTTCAAGGGTTAAAGCTAATAAAGTACATTTCCCCCTGTTTCAAGACAGATTCAAAACAGCCTCAAAAGTGTACAGGTAGTCTCTAAAGTAAAATACTTGACTTAAAAACAATATTACAGATGAGGCAATAATAAAGTAATCTATCATTATTATGTGGTTATTTTGAAGGCTGTAAAGTACAATGAATCTTATGGGATGTATTAAACAGTGAAAAAGCTGGGATGGGGAGGTGGGCAAAACATGCATGGGACAAGGAACATTTCTATTTCCTAGTCAGAACTCTGTTTCCCAGAACTGACTATATGTTCCAGGGAATAGGTCTCTACACTTCCTAAATAGTCCATACAGGCAGAGATGGCAGACCTTCCCAAAGTACCTTTCATTATCCTTCAGTACTCTAGCTAATACCTGTTCCTCGCCACCCCCATTCCTACAAAACTCAGCACTGAAGCAGAAAAAAGCCAAAGCTACAAACTGATGGAGCAGACTGCAAAGGCAGGCTGCCAGGAGAGTCTTCCAGAAAATTCTGCATCCTCAAGCACCAATGTTCAATTACAGTGATCATATCATCCCACTACTTCTGGTTCAACTTAATTTTTTCTGTTTTACTATTTTGTGCCACATTTTCTATTTGTTATTGTAAAGAAAGGCTCAGCTTTTAGGTACGTTATCAATTTAATAGGTTTTCCTGGGCTGGTTTATAACCCTACACACCCCAGAGAACACTGTTTCAATGGAAAACTAATTCATCAACTTGCAACCATTTGAGTACAGGTTTGAAAAAAGGAGACTTGTTACTGCACCTAAGACTGAACAATGAGGTAAATAATCTCTCCTCTATAAATTATTTGTAGGTGTATGCAGTACAACAGTCTTTCTTTCCCTTCTACTTCTAAGTATCTGAATAGTTTTGTTTTCGGCAAAACCCTGCTTTGGACAACTTATGAAAAATTATTATAATCAGTATTATGTTTGGGACTTTAAACAATTACCTTCTGAAATAAACATTTGGCCCATAAATATCTGTTTGTCCTCAGTCTCAAGCTAATTAAAAAAAACAGTATGTACTGTTATTTCTGATTATAAAATTAATATGTGTTGAACATAAAAAAACATGGCTGTCGTATGAAAGAGGATCAGCCTTGTCTTGAGTCCTGAAAGTCAGAACTAGAATTAAATGAAACAATTAAAAGGGAAATGGATTCTGACTCAACATAAGAATCTTCTAACACTTATAGCTCCCTGGCAACAGAATGGGCTGCCTCATGAGTTGGTGGTTTCCCCATCACTGAAGTGCCCAAATGGATAGCTTGAAATTTATCAGGGATCTTATATAAAGAATTTGTGCATCTGGGTTTAAATCCCAGCTCTGCTTCCTCCTGTGTAACTAAAGATAAATTACATAAATTTTCCTAAACTTCAATATTCTAACATATAAATTGCTGTGAGGTTAAAATGAGTCGAAGTATATAAAATATCTACCACACAGTTAGAACTCAACAAATGTTAGTTCCCCTTTTTAAAATTCCTATACTTTGTTCTGCTTGGGTACAGGGTTGGGATTAGATAATTTCTGAGGTTACTTCTCAATTCTGATATTCTACTAATTTAGGCAGCAGCAGACTTCTTAGCCACTTTGTAAATTATCCCTTTAATCTTTCAAAAAATAATTATTTGCTTAGCCAATGAAGTATAATCCATCACTCAGGCCAGTGGCAAGTATTGGGTGTTCGGACTTTCACAAAATTGTTGTAATCTACAAAATAGTTTATTTACTAATAGCAGTAACCTGAAGAAAAAAAAACTTTGAATTGAAGTTGGAAATAATTCAGGAACTGGCTAATTATTCTTTGCCTGAGGGCATATGTTATTTCTCTATTAACCTTATAGACCTGACTTCACAAGGACATACCCATGAGAAAAAATGTCAGGTGTGGATTCTTTAATATTTTATATGTAAAGTTTATAATGCAAATTACTGAAGTTTTCAGATTCAGATAATTTTAAAGCAAGTCTACTTTTTATGCATACATATAAGCTTGCCAAACACTGAAAATTTATTACCTTATGAAAAAACAGTAACTGTTTTACACTTAAGATACTAAAAATGACCTTTGTCTTTCAAAACAAATAAACAAATAAAAGACAAAACAAACACAAAGCAAAACCATCAATCCTAAATCTAAAGATTTAAAATAAGATAATAAATTAACAAGGAATCAAGCATTTTACCTTACGGCCCACATATACAGGAATGCCAATAATCATGGCAGGGATAGCAATGCCAGCTATTAAAGCAATTCCTACGGGAGCACCAACAAGTGTTCCCAGCTGCCACAATATTTTCTTCTTTCGGCTCCAGGGTTTCTTCCCCCAAAAAGTACATCCTGATGGACTAAAGGAAAAAATTACAATGTAAAGTAACTGTTGCAAAACATCACAGTACCAATTTACTGCAATACATTCAGCAATGACTATAAAAGAATTCTCCAATTTAGGAATGAGGGTTTTTTCCCCTTTCTTTGAATTCTGAGTTTACTAAAAGCTAAAAAATCAAGGTAAGAACCACCATAAATTACATTAAAAGGATACTGATAACTGGGATTCAGGTTAAACATTTATCCTTAGTCCTCCATTAGCCTCAACACCTTAGGTTAGTTTTTGAAGAGTAAATTCATGCAAAATATGCTTACTTTATCCCTGTTTTAGGCACATAATTATCTGATTATATCATAAACTCACTGTGGTCTAAATGAGGAAATTTATATATGAGAAAATTAAATGGAAATATTTATGACCTACCATAATTACATGGGGTATTAAATGCTAACTTTCTATTTTAACAAAAAACAAAGCCGGGAATTCCCTGTCAGTCCAGTGGTTAGGACTTGGCGCTTTCACTGTCGGGCCCAGGTTCAATTCCTGGTCGGGGAAACTAATATTCCACAAGCTGCATGGTGCAGCCAAAAAACAGACAAACAAAACAAAGCCAAACAAAAAAAGAAGAAATTTCTGTTTCCTATTTTTGACTAGTTATTAATCTCAAATGACTGGCACAATAATTGGGTCCCTGTTAAATTTATGTAGCTAGAATAAAATAGATCTCTTCAAGTATCATATAAATTCCAAGCTTAAAAATACTAAGGATAATGCTTTTTTCAAAAAAAAGTCTTTTTGTCTTACAACATAAAATTATATTTAGATATAAATAGCCCCTTCTATAAGCTTACCTTAGATAATGTAAATCCGAGATTTCTTTCATACACAACCAACAAAACTCACAACCACAGACAGCACATGTCATGTGATTACAGCTCCCATCATTCATCTTTATTATATAAGCAGCACACCGTGGACATGGTTTTATATCATCAGCTATTAGGAAAATAGACATGTTTAGTATACAAGACTGGTCTAAAAATAACAATTTCTAGTAGATAATCAATTATAGCACTGCCAAAATATCTTAACATGTATAGTTTGTTAACCGATAGCTTTAGCCTGCTAATTTTAGCATATAAAGCACTTTTTTTTTCCCTTCCAAGGAAAGGAACATATTTTACATTAAATTTTCAAACTGTAAACATTTTTCCAACAGTAGCAGAACAATGAGAATAAAGAATAACAAAATAATAAAAAGAGAAATGAGAACCAAGGGCAGCTCTAGGCAAACCAGGAACTATATAAAGTTTGTCTTTGTCCCTACCCCACAGCTATCTTCAATGAGCAGCACTTCAAGTTCCAGGACTTTTCTAACCATCACCACTTAAATAAAATGTAGATATTCTGTATACTATTCCTTTAGTGAATGAATACTAACAGGAAGTGACAATTCGAGAGTAACCTGAAGCACTACATAAAAAAAGCACTATGAGTTTACATCTCTCTTCTAGGTAACATCAACTATAGGCACTGTAAAAATAATACAGGTATCTGTAGAAAAGCAGCCTTTTTCTCGTATTTTAATTCATACAATAGACAGATGGGCCTTGCAAAGAATCAGAACTCAGATAAAAGGGAGGAGGCAAGAGGTTAAGTAAGGGTTGTATGGTTATAAACACTTAATGGAAAATAGTTTCAGAATTAAAGCAACCATTTGTTGGTTATGCTCATGACCGTTTTTAATTAGTTAACTTTGTCCATTTTATTCATTTATTCAAATGCTGTGGTATGCTTCGTGTATAGTAATATGGTTACAATGCACAAAGATGCCAAGTTACAATCAAGTGGTACATAACTTCAGGAACCGCTAACACAGAATAAGAGTTATCTCAAATTATGCAACTATTTTGAACTTTGGCATCTATCTAAATAGCAACCAGTAATTATTTACTGTTACTAGTAATCAGCTGTATTTTCGAACTACATATAAGACAGTTAAGAAAAGATATGTATAGTGCAAGCCACTGAATTCAAGTATTTGTTCCAATTTCTTACATGATAAGCATTAAGCTATATTCTATTTTCCTTTCTACAAGTTTTATGGTCAAATTTTACCTGTGCTTTATCAGTGAATTCAGGTTTCCTTAGTGCTTCATTTAGGGCCAAAGCTGTTTTTTAACTTAAGAACTGGTCGATGCTCACAATTACTGTTTTAACGATTCAAACAATTTTGAGCAAACTGACAATTCTATGCAGCCAGACCAAAACACATAATTACTAGAATATAAAAATTTAAAAATCCATAAGTCATGATTTAAATGATCCAAAGAACACAAAGTCTGCATGAAAATGTTTTTAACACTGGGCATGAATGAAAAAAAGTTGGCTTTTATAGCTAATATAATAGCTAGTACATTAAATTAAAGAAATGCTAATACTAACTGCTTAAGTGGCATATTAATTGATAAACTTCCTCATTTCAGAGTATTCTCAAATAGTAAATATCCCAATTAGAGGTGAGAGTAAAAAGACTCAGGCTTTGGCTCTGACATATGCAATCTTCAGAACAAACTGACAGGTGATATTCCCATTCATTTTCATGGTTCTAAAAACACAAAAAAGCCTTTTAATATGCTAAGATTACATGTTAGAGAATTAACACCATAAGCAATCTAATGGTATGTGTCTCTTTATATATTTGTACTTGCATGCTTTCACTCTCTGTATACTTGTTTGTCTACAAAAAGCTGTTTTGTCTGCTTTGTCTCGTTTCTGGAACAACAAACTGGAAAAAAAAATTTTTACTGTGCACATTAGATAATGTGTTTCTCTCAAAATTGTCTCAAAATGCAAAAATCCTAAATAAAATTGTTTTAATGATTAGATGGTCAAATGATGCCCCACTCCCCAAGCAACAATTAATCCACAGCTCCTCTATACAAAAAAAAAAAAAAAAAAAAGGTTTTCCATTTCTATTTAAAGTGTTTGGCAAAGCTTTTGTCTTTTTAAATTACTATATTTCTATTTGTTGTTAAATTATGTGCCATTGTCATATTAAGAAAAAAACACTGGGTTACCAAATATTATGTTCTCAAAACTTGTTTTGAAACTCCCCTGCCCCTGCCACATTGCCTATAAAGACTTACAACAAAATGTTAACAGTGATTATCTTTAGGGGTGGTAGTAATAGGGGATAGAGGTAGGTGGGGAGCTGAGCCAATTAAATATATTTTCATAAAGACAAAAATGAAAAATATGTGTTTCATTTAAAATGCAGTAACTCAAAGTGTGTAAACTCCCTGGTAGCTATAAGAGTCTCATGTAGATGCAATACTGTCAGAGTTTAAAGACAAATATAATCATAATAGAAATTATTTAATGTACCATATAATTAAGCATACTTATTTAACTTCAGGTAACTGATTAGAAAGAAACAGCCAACCAATTATTATTATTATACCAAGCAATTATTATTAAAAGTGCAGACTATTTTTTAATGTATCATGATAATGAGAGACCAAAAAATACCACGATATCTAGAACAACAGGAATTAATAAAACTATTTCAGATGGTAGTTCCCTTTCCTCTTGTCTTTCCACAAGTCAGTGAAAAGCCAAGTTCAAGGTTTTAATTTTTTTATAGATTACATCAAGGAAACTACCACTGAACTTTTGTTCTGAGAGCTTTGATTTTTGGAACACTGTAGGTGAAAATGCATGTACCTTATATTTTCAGAACAATGAGATAAGATTTTTAAATCAACATGGAAAAATTCCAAATGAAGTTTATTTTTTAAAATAATCACCTTGGGAGGGAGGCTATTCCAACAATGCTACTATTTAACTCAAATCATTTGGAAGTTTTTCTTTCATAATTACTTTCAAAGCTACTTTATATATATATAAAGTCACACTCATGATCATATAAGCACATCTTACTTTGGATCCACACCAAACCAGTGATTCAACTTGGTATGTTACTCTAGGTGTTAAACTTTGCTGCAAAGGAACTTTTGGTTATCCCCAGAAATCAAACTCACATTAAAGGGATAATTTTAAGTGAATGTATAAGGGTTATGACCAGTAAGGCATTCCAGGATAGCACTGCTAAATAAACATAAAATCTCCCACGAAGATTATGAGGAAGACCAACATTCATTGGGATGACTAAATCATGATGTTTACTTTAAAATTAATAACAAAAGTCATCTCTTAGTCATTTCTTTTCTTTTTCTTTTTTTCTTTAATGATGGCTCAGATATATGCAAATCTCTAGCAGGGGACTGTGGTTTCTCTAAGTTTCCCTATCTCATATATCCAGAGCACTTACTATGAGCCAGGAAATGTTTCAACCTTATGGACTTAAGTATTATTAGTATCTTTATCTTATAGATGAGGCAAGTAACTTGCTCAGGGTCACACAGAGAATAAGTGAAGAAGCTGGAATTCGAATCCAGACGATGATGCCAGAGTCCATTCTCCTACTCTATATGTCTGTGTGTCCTGTAAGCGATAAATATCCATCCCCACTTAGAGAAGAGGGATATCATTTCCAAGGGGACCACTTAATAGCTATAGCTGACTCTACAGAGGACAGTTTAGGTATACTCAGGTCCTCTCTGAATTGCTTCTGAACCAATACCTACAGATTATTATTAATACCTTTGGAGTTCTACCCCAAATCTTTAGGAAAGGAAATAAAACAAGTCAATCAGTGAACAAGCAAGAAAATCCATGTCCATTGTATAAAATATTAAGTGTTGAATTTAAAGTTTATTTAATTTTAAATTCAACTTTAAATATTAAGACTTTTCTTTTCTAGTAGCATAAAGTACATGACTATTTTAATACACTGCTGGTAGGAATGTAAATTATTTTCTTGATAAATTTCTGTATTTTCCAAGTTTTTTCCTTTTATAATCAATGAAAAAAGTTAATATTTTTCTAAAAATGACTGAAGTTCCAATAAACAGTGAAAATTCTATGAATGTGAAATATTAGTTTTTTTGAATTTTTATTCAAAGAACATTAAGATGGTCAGACTTTTTAAAAATTTTTTAAGATTTATGAGATGTATATGTTTGCTCATGTATAGATCTCCAAGTAATTTTTAAATTCCTAGCCAAAGACACAAAGTTCTTAGTGTACTCCTCACTAAGGTATGATTCTGAATCCCTGATCCTGGAATTGGTAATATCTGTAAATAAAAATTGTAGTTCACAAAACATGTAATTGAAAAGGATTCCAAAAATAAATACTGTTTTAAATTTGTAACTGGGTGATAGTTATACAATGAGAAATAATCTCTAAGGGTAATATATTCAAAATTATATTTTTTTAAAAATAGTTGCTAAGCTTTGCATAAAACACCTTTATAAACATCAGTTTCAGACCATCTTCAGCTATCAGTTATATAAATCATCACTGATACTTCCTTTCTTCCTTTTTTTTTGGACAATAAAATCTTTCCAACTCAATACCACTTTCTTCTACAGAAAGAATGAGTGCTTCTGGGACAGAAATGCTAACACGTAAAACACTTTTGAAAACTGAAAGGACACAGGGACTGAATATTGCATTTTTAAATTAAAATAACTGGTGTTCTATGTGTCAAATATTTACTAGAAGAAGTTGGATGTAAATACCTGCTGCTCCAGACTCTTGACTATAACTAATGGACGAAGAACGTATAGTTCTCAGACGTAAACTCTGGGCTCTCTCCTGTCGAGCAGCATCACAGGTCTGATTGGGGTGCCAAATCTGTTTACAGTGGTAGCAAAACTCTGTTCCACAGCCTTCTCGCCCACAAGTTAATTTTGGACAGCTAGCACATCCAAATGCTATCACAGCATACCTTTAAAGAACAAGAAAAAAGATTTAAAATGTGATGTAAAGTAAGAGATACTCATTAAGTAAAAATACTATCCAATTGAAATGCTATTCCTGAAAAAGTTTTCTATTTATGCATGAGCTAACAGTCATAAACCCTAAAACTATCTATCTCATCAATATAAAAATGGGGAAAAAATAAACAGTTCACAAATGAAGACATATAAATGCCTAAAAAAATTATTAAAGTTTAATTTTCAACTTTTAACTTTCAACTTTTAACTAGGACACCAAACTGTATATATAGCCTAGTCCTAAAATTCTATTAAGTTAGTATTATATGCACATAGAAAAGACTAAAAAGAAATATACCAAAAGTCTTAACAGTAGTTTCCCTGGTATTAGGGTTTTTTCTTCTTTATATACTTACACATTTCTAATTTTTACAACTACTTGTTAATGCTAAAATCAGAAAGATAAAAAAATTACCTATTTAAAATTATAATGACTATGGATCAGCTATACCTATCAGTTAATGGCAAATGAGGCCAATTCATACATTTTGTGAATATCTTGTATTTATGCATAAATTCTCATATTTTTGTTTTTAAGATGCATGGCAGAAGTTGTCTTTGGTGCCAATCTCCTAATAAAAGGTACACAAACTTTAATTTCTCCATCAGGAAATTTGTTATTTTGCTTCAGATAAAAGACTGAGAACAGCAGATTTGTGACTAATATCTATTTTCTGAGTTAATATTTTTGGCACTTTAAGAATTTCTGACTTAAAATAAATTCTGGGCACTCTTAGACATTTATCCCAGAGAAATGAAAACTTATGTTCACACAAAAGCCTGTATACAAATGTTTACAGCAGCTTTATTTGTAATAGCCCCCAAACTGGAAACAGCCCAGATGTCCTTCTTCAACAGGTAAATGGTTAAACAAATTATGATGCATATATACCATGGGATACTACTCAACAACAAAAAGGAACTACTGATACACTTAAGAACTTGGATGAATCTCTGGGGTATTATGCTGAGTGAAAAAAGTCAGTCTCAAAAAGTTACATACTTTATGATTCTATTTATGTAACATTTTCGAAATGACAAATTTTAGAAATGGAAAACAGATCAGTGGTGGCCAGCAGTTAGGAATGGGGTGGGGTCAAGGAGCAGGCAGGAGCGAGGTGGATGTATTTAAAAAGAGCAATATGAGGGATATTTGTTGTGACGGAATTGTTCAGTACCTTGACTATGGTGGTGGATATGGATACACAAACCTACAGGTGATAAAATGGTATATAACTAAATACACACACAAAAATAAGTACAAGTAAAACTGGGGAAGTCTGAATAAGATAGGCAGATTGTATCAATATCGATATCCTAGTTGTGATATTGCTTTATAGCCTTGCAAAATGGTACCACTGAGGAAAACTGTTTGAAGGATATACAGAATATCTCTGTATTATTTCTTACAACTACACATAAATCTACAATCATCTCAATAAAACTTTCAATTAAAAAAGTCTAGTGTTTGAAAGAGAAACAAACAAGTCATCTATGCATAAGAGGCTTTTGTAAATATCAAACATTTTGCCTAGAAATTTAGGGGAGTTTTTCAGGGCTCCTCTTCTTACTGGAATAAAATTTAAATAATAGTTGTAACAGAGATTTTTATTGAATTTCAAGATAATCTATTAAATTATGCAAAATGTTAGGAGTAAGGAAGTTTCTCCAATTTTGTACCTCTTGCTTCCTTAGTTTCTCACCCTTTAAACTTAAACTTTACATATGAAATTCCAATTTATTTTTGATAGGCCATTTTCCAATTACCATTGTCTATCATAAATATGTTCAAACACGACTGAATTAAAGGCAATTTAAATCAACACAGGGTAATCTAGGAAAGTTCCATTTCCCTGACGGCTAATTAATTGCAGTCTCAATAAAAAGAAAACAATTTTTGAAAGACTCTTTATTTTCTCCCGAGTTATAATCTAAAGCAGTCTTTATAATAGTAGTAATTTCAGTGAAAAGGAAATGGCATTCTCTTCTAAACCTCTTCTCTATCCTACTTCTTCTTGAAAAAAGGAGGGAAGGCAAGAGACAGAACGGGGAAACCCGTGTGTGTGTAGGGGACTATGTTAAGACCAACTATTTTTTTAAGCCAGTCACAATTTATAAAAGCAGAAGAAAAGTTTAGACTACCAAACTCCACTTCTACCACTTATTACCTGTATAATTTTATGTAAGTTACGCAATCTCCCTACAACTAAGTTTTCCCAAACATAAAAGAGGGATTCACTAAAGTTTGGCTTAGCCTCAGTATTCAGCCCAAAACAGCTTCAGCTTTGGCCTTGACCTTTAGAAGGCCAAATAAGCAAATGACTGCTTCAATGACATTTCTAGTACCTCTGCATTTATGCTTGATTAATGACCATTATCATTTCTCCATCTATGTAAATAATGTATGTCATTTAAACTGAATATTAATATCTGAATATTCATTTTAAAATAAACACCGATAGCCTTTCTAGACATAACAAAGTAAAAATCTTACTGCTTTATATGGTGAAATCTTACTGGACAACTGAAGTATAAATGTACACCGTGCTGCAAGAATAAAATGCAGTAATTCTTAGTGATGATTGTGAAAGCCAAATTTAGACACAAGCTTAAGAACTTTCAAATAATTAAATAGGGAAACAGATTTACAGTAAATATGAACATCGAGATTGCTTTAACTAGATAAATCTAGGAAGAAAATATCCTTTCTGAGAAAACAAATATTTATAAAAATATATGAGGTAGATTAGCAGAAATTGGGCTATATCGCAATTCTAACCTTTGTAGAGGCTGTTCAGTGTACTAGCATATCACTAAGCAAAACTTTTAAGAACTGACTTAATTTCTAGTTAGTGATTTAGGCTATCTAGAGATAGCCTTTCAAGAAAAAGCCCTTTTAGGGAATTCTTCACATCTTGACAAGAAGAATTAAAAGCAGAATGTCAATTTTGCCATTTCAAAATTTCACAAGTTCCAAAATCTGGCAAAATACCCATAAAAACATGAAGGGTTATGGCGAAATAACTGAGGACTCATATTTTCTTCTCAATAATCAAATTTCCAAAGAGCTTTATAAACTGCTTTAAGATGAAAATTACTTAAAGCTTTGAGTCTAGAGACTTAAGCTTGTTGAAAATGACTGCTTATAGATATCTATTTAGAATTTTAAAAATATGCAGTGTAATTACCGTGTGTGTGTGTGTGTGTGTGTGTGTGTGTGTGTGTGTGTGTGTGTGTAGGGAGGGAGGGAGGGAGAGAAAGAGGAGAGAGAAAGAGAGAGGAGAGAGAGGTGGGGGAAAGGAAAAGAGAGAATTAGTTTACAGCACATCATATGTACTCAAATGTTAGAGATAAAGTACATCAAACTTGTTTTATGCTACTCTGCAGTATTTTTTTAAATAGAAAAGCTAGATGTCCTACCCCAGAGCTAAACATTTAAGTCCCATTCAATCTAAGCAAATTCCAAAGAAAAACAGGATTATCTTTAACAATACTAACCAAATATTTTCATGACTGTGAATTTTGATAACTATAAAAGTTAGGGTATTTTGTCTAGAACTTTTTTCTTATTCTAACAATTATTGAGAGTTTACTATGTAAGTGTTCCGTTTTCACACACATTCAATCCTAGTAACTGTGTTAAGCACATTCTATTATATAATATATCGAGCAATTAAATGTACCTAGCATTCACATATTTTGATAACAGAATGTCAGGACTCTTGAAGATGATTTTCATTGTGTGGGAACCAAACTTATTTTCCACTGGAGAACAGCTCTCAAATTATAATGGAAGCAAATGGTAAAACTAAATTAAATACAAAATATTTGCTTTAAAGAAAAATTTCAATGCTCTAATGCATTAGGTATTATTTGAGAAAATAACAGGCTCAGCAGGTGGTCACAGAAATAACTGAATAATACTAGTTAACTAACTAAACATCTGTGGCTTAAACTGTACACAAATCTTGGTTCAGAAGATAGTTCCATTTCCTTCTATGATCCCTTATTTAACTCAGGTCTTACTTTCTGTTTCTATTTTTCAGCTGAAGATCTCTAGTTACTTGAAATGTTCAAACCTTCCTACTTAGCAGCAGTGGAGGGATAGGAAGAAAGTGGGAAAGACAGAAAGGGACTGAAACAGGGCAGTTTTTCCAGAAATATTTTCTATTTGTTGGATTGTTAATAGGTGAAACATACTAAGAAAGAACTCAGTGGTCAAGTTAGGGACATGCTAAGCAAAATTACTTTTCTGTTTGTGTTTTTACTATAGGATTTGCTAAAATAATTTTTAACATACCAATAATGTACATATATAGTAAACATTATTTTCCAAATTTATTTGACCATGACATCTATTTCCTGGGAGTGTTTCACAGTACTAGAGTTCCACAAATTAGCATTGAGGAAGTAGGAATACCAACTAGGGTCGTATACTCTGCCTAGAGCAAATTCCTCATGAAGGAACAAGTAAGAAAAACAAACTATACCAAACATGAAATGGAATCCTAAGAAAGATATAATAGTCTCAATAACATTTTTAATTAAAAAATGAGAAAAAAGAAAAGAAAGATTATCCAGGGGTCCAAGATAACTTTTCCCCCAAAGCACAAAGCTTTAACACAACCTTTAAAGAACAAAGAAAATATAATCAGAAATACCAAAATTACTTGATCCAGTTAAGGGGAAAAGTCAAGTTTTATATTCAAATCAATAGGCTCATGATTCCATTAGCAAGAAGTTACTATTATTCCGTGGAAAAGGAGTGACTTAATTAATATATTTGAGAGACGGTCTAGACAAAGTGAGGCTCATCTCCTGGTTCCCCCTTTCAGGATCTGCTTTCCTAGAGAGGATGCTTTCTGTTCTGCTTTCCAGTACATGCTGTAGGGGAGGGGAGGTCTACGGTTGTAGAGAACCGCCCAGATTATTTGCAGAAGTCTGTCTAATTTCAGGTGGGGTGTTAGGCCATTTGGGATGCATATCTAAACCTAACTTCTTTAGCTAATTAGTAAGAGAAAGCTGATATGTCTCCTGTGTCTTATGTATCAACTCGGTTCTTGTTTTCTCAGACACATGTACTTGTTTCCGTGGGAGAAAATCAAAGTTGGACCTGTTCTCTGTTCTAAAAGGTTAACCTACAAAAGCATTTCCAGCATGTCAAAAGACAGGCAAGTTATGGCTAAAACCCTTCTTTGGAGGATGGGAATGAGAGTCATATAGATAGAATAAAATTCTAAAAATACATGTTCCTTAGTTCCTAAGCCTATGGTGCCACTCCATTATGAACAGTATCCATTATGAACAGTATCTTCCACCAGAGTAAGTTATTATTTAGAGCCATTTAAATGTCAGTAAATCAGCTCAAAGCCTAACAAACCTGATTATAGTTGAGCACATTGCTTAAAAATGGTTTGTTAACTGTTCCTAAGACATACGATTTACATTAATGGCATATATTCAGATTTGTTCATTCAGCAACTCTTTATTGAGCATGCGGTTAACCTGTGGTTATAAAGAAAAAATACTTTTTATTTTTATTTTTACTCTTGAGGGGCTCACAGACATTAAATCATTAACTATATTCTAGTATAATAAATGTTCCTGCATATTCAAAGCTCCCCAGTAAAGTCAGAAGCACTCACATGAGATGACATGGATAATGTGTGCTAGTAGAAGGGTACTCTTAGCCAACTGAAACAAGTGATGACAGAAACCAAAATGCCAGTTTTTTGCTATCTGCCTAGACAATGTACAAACTAAGCCTCCTAGGCAGAGGTAATAGATATTTTTATCCAAGACAGGTCTTATGCTTCCCCTCCTACATGTCCCTCACTGTAATTCTTTTCCTCAGCCGTGGCCAGATTTTTCTCTGAACCTGTATAGACTGGCATGTTCTAGAAGCAGTCCACATAACTCCACACTGGTTAAATCACAGCTCACAGGTTTGGCCTCCTAGACCCCTTCGCAAGAGGGGTTTTCAGAAATACATACTGTCCTTTAAACAAGCTTAATCTGCCCTGGCCCTCAGAAGAGTGGAAAGACTATTAGGTCAGAAACCCTCAGAAGTCTCAAATAGAAACCAGGTCAGGTTTTCTTTCTACTCTGAGCTAAGGGCAATATTTCTCAGTGTGTTAAACTACATGTTTAAGTAAAATTGGTGTCAGATACAGAAAATGGTCATTTTGGTAAGTATCAAAAGCAAGAGAAAAACATAATTTCACATTTAGCATTTCTGGAAAAAAGTCTTTCAAGTGTGTTGTACAATGAAAGGGATTAAAATACTACACGCATGCCTGTGGCCCTAGTATGTACTACTGGCTATGCATTGCTATGAATAACTGTCAAACAGATATTTACCAGTATCCCCTGTGCCATATTTCAGTAATAAATGGAGTTAAGAAATTTCTCTCTGTGAATCCAAAGATTTTAATAAGTTGCAAGAGGGCAGAGATTTTCATCTTTTGTTAGTTATTAAAAATCCCCAGTACCTGGCACATGGGTGCAGTAAATATTTGAAGAACTGTCTGATTTAAAAAAATAAAAACAAAACTTCAGAAATGGAGATGAGGAATGATAAATAAGAACTATAAAAGGCTTACTGTGTGCTAGGAATTATGCTAGCAATAACATTAAAAAGCTTCTCAATCCTTAAAACATGATAGGATAGAGACTCAAAATCAGGTCTGTCCACACTCATGCTAAGTACAATTGTAATTTGTAATGAGGTCTTATGCAGTATTCTATGTTTTCAAAGCATATGTATAAATTTTGTCACAGGGTGATCTTTTCCACATAACACAACCATAAAACCTGTAACGTAATCAAGTATATAAAATATGCTCTAACTAATCTAGTGAGCCAGCATAAATTGAATACAAATGAAAATACATAAAGTAATTAATCTCCGTGACATGTTTTCTTTGTCCTTTGTGCGTAAGACTACTAACAACCACCAAAACCAAAAATTAATTTATAGCCAAATTAATCAAGACTAATTCTCTGTTAAACTTATATAACAATCAAGTGGTTTTCATAATAAAGGAATCTATTAAAGTAGGTGTTTCTATTATTCTAAGATTATTTTATACTTGAGTTAACATTCATGTCTTCCTCTCCAAAATACTTAGAATACCTAAGCCATATTATTTTTTAACAATGATGTCTCAATAAGAAGAAAATGTGCAAAATACCTAAGAGTATGAGATTATGAAAAAAATTTAAATTTACTGAGAAATGTCATATATACCAAAGGATTTATAAAGAATAATAAAATGAATACCCCCTGAATCTACCACAAAAGTTAAGAACAGTATCAGTAGGGTGATCATATAATTCACAACCTGACTGGAACACCTGAAAAAGAAAGGTAATGCTATTAAAATTTACACCAGTACAATAAGCATGAATTGGAACTATCTTGGGCAAACCAGAACCTATGGTTACCTTGTTTATCTGTGGCTTTAGAAGTTCCTTGATTGCCCCTTTGAAGCTCACATCCCTTCTTCTTCCTCACAAGAGGTTAACCATGAAACTAAATGCATTTATCCATTTTACTGTTAATGAACTTTTTTGTTCGTTTCTTTGCTATTATGAACATTCTTAAACATGTCTCTTAACTAGATGTCTCCTGGCACACAAGTAAAGAGTTTCTCTGAGGCATTTAACTAGAAGTGGATCTTCTAAGTTACAGGGTAAATGTGTGTTCAATTTTACTAAATAATATAGCAGTAAGTGAGCTAATCAATCTATATTTTCTTTTAGTTTAATTTTTTCCTTTTATTTATATAACTTACCTCTGTAATTTGTTTTGATTTTGTTTTATTATATGTGGTGACAATCTAATTTTTTCCCCTCAAATAGCTAATTTTCACAATTCTTTTATGGTGAATAATCAATCCTTTCCCAGTTGGTTTGGCATTCTTCCCCCCAAATCAAGTTCTTTTTCTGTTTTTTTAATAAATTTATTTATTTTTGGCTGCACTGGGTCTTCTCTGCTGCATGAGGGCTTTTCTCTAGTTGTGGCGAGCGGAGGCTACTCTTCGTTGCAGTGCGTGGGCTTCTCATTGGGGTGGCTTCTCTTTGTTGCAGAGCACGGGCTCTAGGCGCACAGGCTTCAGCAGCTGTGGCACGCGGGCTCTAGAGCGCAGGCTCAGTAGTTGTGGCGCACGGGCTTAGCTGCTCCGCGGCCTGTGGGATCTCCCTGGGCCAGGGATTGAACCCGTGTTGCCTGCACTGGCAGGCGATTCTTAACCACTGCGCCACCAGGGAAGTCCCCAAATCAAGTTCTTATACAAGTGAGAATCTATGTCAGCCCTATCTATTGTGTTCTATTAGCTTGATAGTGTTGATATTGTCCACTATGATGACATGATCCATCAACCCAGCACAAGAGAACATACCTATTTAGTGACCAGAAAGCTTGTGCTCCTGGATTTACTCTCTCAGTCTCCCCTGGTCACAGGTTCTGACACGAAAGCCTCCTTTTAATTTGTTCCATCATCTTCACACATTTTCTTTTAAAGCTATTAAATGCTTAAAGGAACTTGTGAAACACCTCTTATCCAGGGGTTCCATGAAAGACAGTTAGAAAATCACACTTTGTCCAGATGAAATGCAAAATACTTCTGTTTGAACTCTTGCTATAGGGATACTTGCTATAATGACTTGCAAAAGGCTTTTTTTTTTTAAACCTAAAATTTGTAATCAACTTGAAATCTACTCTAATGAATGTGCACACCTGCCCTAGTGAAAATATTCTGCAGGGGTCCACGGGATCAAGAGTGATACAATCGTACCTAAGCTCTTCTTCTCTAGTTCAAATTATTTAAAGGCACTGTTCATTATCCCTATTTTCTTCCCATCTTTTTCTTGAGAATTTAACCCTTCACAGGTCCAGAGTTTGCTTCTACCATACACCTGGAAGCACAGCCAACCTTAGCCCAGTTTAGATAGTATCTTTAATATATTATTTTTTAATTTATGTTACAGTACAAGCATCCTGCAGTATAGGAGATCATAATACAAATGTGATACTGAACAGTACCTCCGAGTCCTTCACACAACTAATGAATTCATAAAATGTTAAATAATTAGATAATCTAATATTTTTAATGCTTTATGTTTCACAGAAATCTCTGGTGGACAGTCAAGTGCTAGTGATACCTGGGAAAACTGGTGGAATCTGCACAGGCTAGAAACATACTATTACCTTTCTCATTTAAAATTATGGAATTCATAGACTAAATACAATCTGAAAATTTGCTGCTCAATAAGTTTTTAATAATGGATTTGATCAGACAGAGTCCTGAAATTGTCATTTGATAAATTAAACTCACATTTCAGCCTTGTCTCTGATTATACCCAGATAATCTTGGAAGTTCTGGGTTTTCCCAAACTCTTATTTATAATCTCTGGCTTACTAATGGTATGCTAAACTCATCCAGGGTTTATGGCTTTCCTTATTCGTGAAAAGCATATGACTATTTTTTTCTAGTTCTGACAACCATACATGGTAAATACTCTATTAACAGGAGCTGCTGTTAACATAATAACCAAATATACAAGCAAAATTATTTTACTTTAAATATTGGGAAAATGGTATTTGTAATTCAAAAACTTGAGGCAAATGAAGTATTACATAACCTCTAGATCTTGTGTCTCAAGAACACATCAACACATGAACACATCATACTGTGGCACGCATTAAGGTGCCTTTCAAAAGGGTCATTTAAGTTTATACGCGTGACTCCCCCACCAAAAGCAAACAAACAAAATGTCTGATCATTTCATCTATTATAACAAAATAAAAATTCTCCAAATGGATGGGGAAAATCAATAGGACTAGATCCTGCACTCTACCATCTCATCCTTTTCTTCTGAAAACAGTCTTAAGTGAATATATGATGCAAAGACAATATAAAAATGAGTAAGACAAGATTCCTGCCTTTAATATCTAACATTGTCCCTGACACATGGTACATACTCAACATATTTTTGTCTACTGAATGAATTACCTGGCATGTTAAGATTTTTCTTTTGAGTAACAGTCAGCAAATTCTTATTTTATCCACAGAGAAAAAAATTAACTCAAGAAAAATCAAACAAAATCTTCTTACCCACAGTCTGGAGCTGGACACCACCTACAATCAGGATCTGCAACGAGCCACCGTCTAAGCATAAATTCTTCATATTTTTCCATCAAGACATCATCACTTAATATCAAGCGAATATCGTGGGGATTAAACCGTTCAGTACATTCTGGGCAACTGATATTAACCCTACTTTCAGAAATTTCTATCCTTAGGTATTGTCGTAAGCAATCCACACAAGATCTATGATGACAAGTCATTATCTCAGGAAATCTGTCTTTAGAATGCCGTAAAAGGCACAAGGGGCACTCTATAAAGTCTCCAACTTGTTTGCTGATAGAAGTTAATCCATTGTCAGAGGAGGTATTTGTAGAGAAAATGGAGTTCTTATCAGTACACATTTCAGAATGTATACTTTCAATACTCGCAATTCCATCCACCCCGCCATTTAGCTCCCTTGATTTACGTTTGTTATCCTTTTTCCTCCGAAACAGAGAGCCTATTGAAATTCTTCTTTTTTTGGGTGCCTTTTTGACCGAAGGCAAGCTCACAGATGAAGCAGAAGACTGAAGATCTCGATCTGAACCCATTTGCCGATGTAAACTCATGTCTAAAATGCTCATTAGAATTGAGTCAGGGTCTGTGGTTACACACAGCCCTTCATTATATTTAGAGATAAAACCTGTTTCTTGTTCTTGCATTCAGATTAAGTCATGATGTAAGAAAATCCTATTCGGTTCCTTCAGAGAATTCTTGAAAGAGTTCAATTTATGGTAGACTTATCACAGACGTTCTGAAAAACAAAAGAAAACAAAAACACCAAGATTATTTAATTGCATGTTTCTTAATAAACTTACAAACTCTCTATGAAACTTCAAACAAGTATGTTCTTTAACCATTAGTTTTTGGTTTTGATTTTTTTAAATAAGGCCAGTTTATTGAGTAGTCTACAAGAGAATATAAAACCAATGTTGATATAACAAAGATATTACTTAAGCTTAAGAGTCTAGATTTGAGCTGACCTTATTCTTAAAATCTTGTACAAAACTTTTGATTTTTATCACACTCAAACCTCAATGATTCCCACTGCCTTTAGGAGTTTAAAAAAAATTGACAATAAAATGGACATGCAAATACAAATGGCTAAGTAGAGCTTACACAATTGTGAAGAACAAAGTGTGTGTGTGGTGGGGGGGCCGGGGGATGCTCTTACACTGCCAGATATAATGACTCATTATAAAGTTACAATAATTAGGAAGACAGTGTGGTACATCACAAAGATGGATACAAAGACCAGTGGAACAGAACACAGTCCAGGAAAAAAGTCCCACATACACACACGGATACTTGACTTGTTGCCAAAAGTGACACTGCTGAGCATTAGCAATGGCCTCGTCAAAAACAAAACAAAAACAACATAGTACTGTTTTACTGGTTACCATCTGAGAAGAGAAAAGGAACTTAACCTATAGCTAACCCCCTGCATAAAAATCAATTGATGGTTCATAGATCTAAATGTGAAAAGTAAAATCATAACGCTTCTAGGAGTTGATAGAAGAGAATATTTCAACGAAAAGATTTCTTAAACAAAACATACTAAAGTACTTACCATAAAATGAAAGATTGTTAAATTGGACTACGATAAAATGAAGAGACAGTATTAAGGGAGTGGAAGAAGACATTTGCCACATAAAACTAATAAAGGACCAGTATCCAGAATATGGAAAGAATACTTAGACGTCAACAAGACAAAGCAGACAATATAATAGAAAAATGGGTGAGGGACATAACAGGCACTTCACAAAAGAATATGAAAAAGTGTTCAACATCATTTGTTGTACACATTAAAGCCACACTGAGAGACCACTACACACCCAGCAAAATGGCTAAAATTCCAACTGACATTTCCAAATGTTAGCAAAGATGTGGACTGCTGGTAGGAGTTTGGAAAACTACTTTGGAAAACTGTTTAACAGTAGCTACCAAATTTGGACACATGGATACTCTATTACCCAATTTATACTCCTAGATATGAATGCATGAGAAATGAATGCATACATGCACCAAAACATCTACATAACAACATTCACAGCAACACTAGTTATAATAAGCCCAAACACTGGTCACAACCCATATTTCCATCAATGGTAGAATGGATAAACAAGTTGTGGTATATTCATTCCACATTCTGGTATATTCTGGTATACCAGAAAGCAATGAAAATGAACAAAATACTGTTACTCATAAAACAAGAATGAATCTCTCATAAAAGGACATGTACTGTATAATTCCATTTAAATAAAGTTCAAAAACAGGCAGAGCTAATCTATGTTGTTGTAAGTCAGTACTGTAGCTACCTTTTGAGGAGAGGCACAAAGGAAGAGGCACATGTATAGTGGTTACAAAGGTATGCTCACTTTGTGATAAATCACTGACCCACAGACTCATGATTAATGCATTTTTCTTGGTGACTGTTATAACACGATTAAAGGTCAAAAAAAAAAAACAAGCTCCC
The DNA here is from genome assembly GCF_009873245.2 of Balaenoptera musculus. Classification (NCBI taxonomy): domain Eukaryota; kingdom Metazoa; phylum Chordata; class Mammalia; order Artiodactyla; family Balaenopteridae; genus Balaenoptera; species Balaenoptera musculus. Next base: position 36,504,555 of record NC_045801.1, on the reverse strand, counting down.
TGAGGTGATATCCACACATATTTCACTCAGGCAAACTTTACTCATGTCTATCAGTTTATATTTCCCCATCATCTGCAGCATATTCCCTTAATTCTGAGGGAAATATAGAGTGTGATGGTAAATGAACTAAAATTTTCTGCACATTTTCTTCTTTATAGTTATTATATTCTCTTGCATCTCAAAATGCTTTTTGTACAACAGGGTTCAATAAATGTATCAATGAACAGAACTGTAGAGGGAATCTATCTTGGGGATTCTGTCCTAAGAATTTATCATTTAAAACATTAAACCAGTGGTATTTAATGAATATCAGCTGGAGAATTTTTCAAAACACACTTTTAGAAATTTGATACCCATATAATTAATTATCCAAAAAAGAACCTAGTAAGAGTGAATGGAGGTGCTATTAATATTTAAACTAGGATAACAGGGGCAAACTAGAACATACGGTCATCCCACTTAGGAAGCCTTTCTAAAACATACTGCAAATAAACAAATAGGCATCAAAGGAAAAGAAACAAATTTGAATACTAAAAAATTTAATATTTTTATATGGTAAAAAATACTATAAAGTAGGATGACGTGATAAATTAGTAAAACATGTATAACAATGAACAAATTTCCTTAGTATACAAACAGCTTTTACACATTAGTAAGAAAGAGATGTACAACCTAGTAGTAAAATAAGCAAGGATATAAGGAGGAAGTTTGGAGAAAAAGAATTACAAAAATTAGGAAGATAGGAAACAGTGTTCAACAACACTAAAGAAATGAAAATTCAAACATCAGATATACCATCTTTGTACACATTAGACTGACAAAGGTTGAAAGGGTTGGTGAACGTGTATTGAAAGAAGCACCTCACATATTGTTGGGAGGACTGCAAATCGGCACAACTCTGGGGAACCATTTGGCACTATCTATCAAACTTCAAAATGGAACTGTTCTTTGACCAGCAATCCTACATGTAAAATTTATCCTTCAGAAAATATGACACAAGTGTGCAAAGAAATATTGTGCAAGGAAACTCACTGCAGCCTAGCTGATAGAAGCAAACAAAACAAAACAAGGCAAACAAGCCCCACACAAAACCTGGAAATAACTTGTGTCCCACAGGGAACTGGTAAAAATAAAGGAACCAACCACAATTTACGTGTAATGATACGGAAAAGATCTCACTACATAATACTGAGTGAACAATAATAACTGCAAAATAGTATGTATAGTATGAACCCATTTGTGGAAAAAAACGCACCCACAGAGGTTTATATGTACCTACACCATTTCTGGAAAAATGTTAAACCATTAACAATGGCTACCTTGGGGAGAATAATCTTTAGTATTCACTTTCTGCTTTCTGCATAGTTTACAATTGTATCATGAGCATCTATTGCATACAGTTTTTTAAAAAACCAGCTAATTGAACCCCACAAACAAAAAACATATTCCACTCTAGAGCTGGGTAGCTGGGTAGGATGTGGTCCAGAACTTGTATATTTTGAAAATGTTCCTCAGTAATTTAGTTGCACACGCTGGTCAAGAACCACTAATTCTAAAGAGAGTCTGCTAAACACTTTCACTTAAAAACAGAATTCTATAGGCTTGGCCTCCAAAACAAGGCTCCTTGTTTTTCATTAGTTTAGGTACTAAAAATAAAAGTGCCATTAAAAAGAAAAAAACAACCTCAGTTTATAGTCATTTTCAGCCTATGGGGCTATAGTGAGGTAGTACTTAAAAACCTATGTATAGAGATAAGAGAGACATTAATAAAAAACCACATAAATTAATGACTATCCTGTAGAAAAAATCCACAAAAGGTGTCTAAAAGCATGTGACCCAACAGTATTGGGAATGCCTCAATCAAGGGGACTTTGGCTTAATTTCAGAGTTAAAGTCTAAGCCTAGCATGTGCTAAACCCTGAGGTTACCACCACAAACAAGATAGACATGGGTCTCTATACTCAATGCGATATGTCTGGAGAAGAAATATATATCACAAAACCAATAGTTATAAACTTATATACATTAAATTTGTCTCTGTTACTACAATTCTTGAAAACAGCTGAGCCCATTTTCACCAGATTTGGAGTCTTTCAGACATTATGACAAGCTATAGGCTATTACAGAATTCATCTTAAAAAGAAAGGAAGCCATCTTGCAAGCCACCTACAAGATTAATAAGAGGCGCTGCATAACAGCAGATTCAAAAGATATAGTCAATATTTCACCCCAACACCCCAAAGTGTGGACATATTCGTCCCTCCTTCCCCTCCTCTCAGTGATTTACAATATACAAGTTTTAGCAATATAAAGTTTACTCTAACTTTGCAGATGGGAAATCAGAGACTCAGAGTATTAAGTAAAGAACTAAACCTAATTATTTTAGTGGTATATGAAATTAAGATTATATGGTTCACCCATAACAAAGAGTTTTTAATCAAACTGTTTATTTGCATAAACATTTAGAAATTAGTAAACTAACTTGGATTTCTGAGACTATACCCTTAACCACCAAAAAAACAAAAAAAGCACTACAGAAATTCTGCCAATTTGAACAGATGACAAAAATGTGTGAAATTATAAAAAAAAAAACTTTCACTGATTTAGAAACTTATTTTTAGAAAAAGCTAATTTTATTCTCCAATGAAAAATAAAAATCTATTATTTGCATCATTTAATATAGTATTCTTTTTGAACTCAACTTTTTAAAGTAAACTATCAACTGTATCAATCTGTCATACTATTGTTATGTTCTGCCTCAGAAATGCACACACCATTAAGACAAAAATATTATTTGAGTTCTAAAACAAAAAGCTGGGTTGCTGGTTGGAAAAAGAAGGGAAAATACGTTGTATATAATAATACCACTACACAGTAGAGTTTTAAAGTGCTTTTAAAGCACTTTTGATTTAAACTTCATTGCCCTATGGAATGGGTATTATTATCCTTATTTGATAGATGAGAAAAGTGAAGTGCAGAGAGGGTAAATATTGCACAGTTAGGAAATAACAGGGTTTAGGGTCAAATTCAGGTCTTCTGATATCTCGGCCTCAGTACCATCATCTGTCTGCAGTTGCCTTCATGAAACAACTCCAGTCACTATCGGTATATCAAAAATTGTCTCAGAAAACAAAAGACAATTATATTTTACATATCATCTAGGGCTGGTCTTAACTATCCCTCAATTCCATGCCTTATTCAAGCCATTCCCCCATCTGAAATGCCACTCCCTTTTCTCTCCTCCTAACTAAACTGTACTCACATTTTATAACTCAGATAAGAAATTTTTACTGTGTTCACTTGTTTTTCTGCCCTGATTACCGTCAATGTTTTAATAAGGTTTTCAATGTAGAACTTGAATATTTGTGATTTCTTTAGTACCACACACAGCCAAGATGGTGTCATGAACATAGACACTGTGAATAAATACCAAATGAGTATTTCTTAAAATGACACAATGTCACTGAAGTGATGCTACTGTTTCATAAGCACAAGAAAAAATCTTGTTATTTCACTGTCATGCCTCCTAGGCATATACATGCTCTACTTTTTTTTTTTTTTTTTTTTTAAATGTTGTGGACTGTCACGTACAGGGAAGTGTAGATTGTAGGAAAGCTCAGTGTTGTGTTTTTTAAAATTTTATTTATTTATTTATTTATTTATGGCTGTGTTGGGTCTTCGTTTCTGTGCGAGGGCTTTCTGTAGTTGCAGCAAGCGGGGGCCACTCTTCACTGCGGTGCACGGGCCTCTCACTATCGCGGCCTCTCTTGTTGCGAAGCACAGGCTCCAGACGCGCAGGCTCAGTAATTGTGGCTCACGGGCCCAGTTGCTCTGCAGCATGTGGGATCTTCCCAGACCAGGGCTCGAACCCGTGTCCCCTGCATTGGCAGGCAGACTCTGAACCACTACGCCACCCGGGAAGCCCCATGCTCTACTTTTTAAAACGTCCAATTAGCTCACACCAAGTTTACAAAGACAAATATGAGGTCTACTGGATCAAATGCAAAATAAATTATGTATTAAAAACCTAGAGTAGTTTACATCATTTCAGAGCAGGAAGAGATGATGAGAGGCAGTAAATGTACTTAATGATATAATTTGAAATGTATACAACTCCTAATAATCCCCAACTTTGGGTATTCTTTAAACTGATTTACTATCACAAGGATTTGTCGAAGTACAACACATCGATAACATGAAGAAAATCAGTGGGGGAAAAAGATAACTGAGGTTGGCCTCCATGATGTTATGGCTGTTGGCTTAGTGGGTATACCTTTCCCCTCTAAATAAAAGTATAGATCTGTAATTGCAGATGCTAGAAGAGCTTAGTGAAACAGAAAAGGAGAGTAAAATACAAGTAGACCCCATATTATGTATTTTCAACCAAGTATCTAAAATCATATAGGAGGCAATTCTCTTAACACCAATGTCACAAGAAATTCCAATCACTTGCTAATTAAAATATGAGAAATGGCTCTCTTTTCCCCTCTTTCCCAGTCTAGCACAACTCCAACAAGTAACGAAGACTCTCTGCCAATTGCTGCTACACACTTTCATCCCCCTGAAGAAACTGGTTGAAAAATTAGTTTTTATCGCTGGCAAAGGAGCCCCACCTCCTGACCTTTTTATGTACTTAAATTGAAGACTACCACCTGAGATTGGTATGAAGGACAAAGATCTGAACCTGCTTACCTAACCTTCTCTAGCCCACAGTGTTTATACCTCTTTAAAGTCAAGATCTCTTTGATTCTAACTTTTTTGTACCTCTTGAGGAATATGTGAGGAATTAAGAAATAGGAATAGCCCACAACAAAGGTATTTCTACCACGTGTCAAAGCTTTAAGGACCAAAGATGTAGTAGAAGTGCTGATAACTTCGTACTGACGCATCAAAAAATACATCTAATTTGGCAGCACGCTATTTTTTATTCTTCGTAAAAATTATGGAAGTTGACCATTCCAGGTGAAGCACCTAATAAACAATTACAATACTGTTTGACGTGAAAATGTGTTGCAGATTTTAAATGCTCAACTTATAAACACAGGATAGATAAAAACAGTTAGAAAGCTCAGATCCATAAAAATAGTAGCCCATGTTTGAAAAGCTGTATGTATCAGTCAGGGTCCTAGCAAAAAAACAAAGCAGTTTCAAAGAGATAACTGAAGGGCTCATTTACAAAGGTGTGGGTAGGGTTAAAGGAACCAACAGGGATGGCAAAGTACTCAGGAAACCACTGCCAGCCTTCTGAAAGAAGGAGCAGGGAGAGAGCTGTCCAATGGCAACTGGAAGAATAAATACCCAGCTTCTCTCTTCTCTGGATCTCCAATATCCACCAATGCCTCACACTGGCTAAATCCAACGAGAAACCAACAAAGGAGCCCAAGTGAGGCAGTCCTTAGACTAGGCCAACCTCCTCTGGGGCACAGAGAAAGTCAAGGAAGGATGAGGAGTGGATCTGGAGGGGCAAATAAAAAACACCCAGTCTGGATGTATAAAGAAGAGAATTTGGGAGTCAAGACCTGGTCAGCCACTGTTAGTTATAAAATCTCAGATTATGTCCGTTCCTGAGTCTGTGATCTCCACTACAAAATATGGATGATACCACTTACTTCAAATAGATGTTATGAGAAGAAAGTGAAATTGGCACATGCTAAAACCTGGCACTATGCTAAATGTTAGCTGAAGTGAAATGTAAGACAAGCTTTGTATCTCTAGTACCTAATACAACTTGTAACTTATTGTAGGTGCCTAATAAACACTGGATAAATAAATTATGATGCAGAACACACATAAGTAGAAGTGAGGAACTGAGGATTCTGTTCATATCTTTGCTTTTGGCTTGTTATTGCTGTAAGATTCTCTTTAAGTGATACAACCTTACCACATCCAGCTTTTTAAACTGTGAAAAGAATCTTTACCCCACAAGTGCTACAGCAGCGGTCCCCAAGCTTTTTGGCACCAGGAATTGGTTTCGTGGAAGACAATTTTTCCATGGACCGGGGTAGGGAAACGGTTTCGGGATGATTCAAGTGCATTACATTTATTGTGCACTTTATTTCTATTATTATTACATTGTAATATATAATGAAATAATTATACAACTCACCATAATGCAGAATCAGTGGGAGCCCTGAGCTTGTTTTCACTTGCCACTCACTGATAGGGTTTTGATATGAGTCCGCAAGCAATTGATTATGGTCTCTGTGCAGTCAAACCTCTCTGCTAATGATAATCTGTATTTGCAGCTGCTCCCCAGCGTTAGCATCACATTCTCAGCTCCACCTCAGATCATCAGGCACTAGATTCTCATAAGGAGCGCACAACCTAGATCCCTCGAATGTGCAGCTCAAAGTAGGGTGTGCGCTCCTATGAGAATCTAATGTCGCCACTGACCTGACAGGAGGTGGAGCTCAGGCGGTAGTGCAAGCGATGGGGAGCGGCTGTAAATACAGATGAAGGTTCACTTGCTCACCTGCCACTCACCTCCTGCTGTGCTGCCACGGCAGTGGTCCATGGGTTGGGGGTGTTGGGGACCCTTGTGCTACAGGATAAATAAGACATGTTGAATATCTTGACATTATACAACTTCAAGAATTACAGATTTAAAATATTCAACCAATAAACATCTCCTAACTACAAACGTTTTAGTAGCATCTACTAACCACCCACATGCCTGTGTGATTTAAGACTCATGAAAGGGTATTTTGGAGATAGAAGGCTAGGCAAAATAAAGTTTATAGACAATAAAGAAATTAATTTACCAAGAGAAAATCCCATTATACTCTTGAATATCTGTTTTTGCCTCTGTTATTCAGCTAAAATTAGGTTTCTTCTGTTACTTCTCACAAAGGTAGAAAGACGGAGAAAATCCAGTAATTTTGCGTTGATAAATGCTAAGTATAAGAGCAAAGAGTACCTACGGTTTCTGATTTCAATTTCTTTTACTGATGTCTGACACCCAGATGTTCAGCACCTCTAAAACATGAATGTAATAAAAGTAGAATGCAAAAACACTTAATAGCACTGTTGAAGAGAACGGAAAGAGGACTAAATATAAAGTTGTTTTTGTTTGTTTGAAGTGAGGAGGGAATAGGTACAGAGATTCCCAGCACAGTTTCTACTGATAATTAATTCTGGTCACTAGTGAAGCCTGAGCTATCTCATACTCAAGTGAGAATAAAGAACATAAAGAAATGAGACTTTCTATTTTAGATGCTACTAAAATACTATTTTATATTACAAAAGCATAACAGGCCATTAAACTTTTTCAGCCATATATACTTATGTTGAGAGGTTGAGAGAAGATGAGGAATAAAGAAAAAATTTTAATGACTATATATTTGGTATTATATGTGGTTCTCAAATGTTTCCAAGTCACATTTCATTTTCTGTGAACTAACCACATGTTCACATCCTGCTGTTGGTATAAGGCCTTTTATGTAAAGGAACTTTGTTATTATGTGTCAAATAAATTAAAAAAAAAACTGTATGGCAATTTTCCAATGTAGGAATTTAAAATTTTGTGTGTGTGTGTGTGTTCAAATTCACATATCTTTCTCTTTATGACCTTTGGATTCTATATCTGTCTTGGAACACCTTGCTCACTCCAAGATTATATTTTTAAAATTTGCTCATGTTTCTTTCTGGTATTTCTATGCTTTGTTTGTTTATTGCTTACATGTTTCATCCATTTCAATTTATTTTCATGTTAGGACTAAGTAGAGATCAAAATTTGAGTTCTTCTAAATGGCTAGCTAGTTATCTCAACACCAATTATTGAATAATGATCTCCTTTCTACCTACCTCTGACCTAATTTGGTAGGCTACTTCTTGGTGTATGAATTTCTTGCTACCTAGGTGGTATGGACTTCCAAAATATGTTCTTGAAATAAACTACCGAACTGTTTTGTTCCAATTTATGCTCCCACCAACTGGAAAGGTGCTTACTTCCCTGAATTCTCATCAACACCCTATATCATTTCAATAGCTTTTTCTAAGTGGCAAAAAAAAGTAAGTACTTTCATTTCCATTTCTTTGATTACTAAACAAATTGAATGTTTGTTCACGCTTACAGCCCTCTTTATTTTTTCAGTGATTTATCTGTTCATATTTTTTGCCCATTTTAACACTGGAACATTAATGGTCCTCTTTGACTTTAAACCTTTCATATTTACTTCCTCCTAATATTTGCCCTTGAATTTTGTGATTTTTGAAGAGGTTTAAGATGTTTATTTAGTCACATCTACCAAGTTCTTCTTTCATTGCTTTATATGCTTACAAAGTATTTTCTGAGGATAAAATCTATTTTTAGACATATTTACCATTTCTGGTACTGTTCATTCCTTCTTGTGGATCCAAGTTTCATCTGATGTCTGATGTCATTTCCCTCCAGCCTGAACAACTTCCTTAAGCATTTCTTGGTGTTGCAGGTTTCCTAGCAATGAATTCTCTCAAGTTTTGTTTATTTGAAAAATGTCCTTATTTCACCTTCATTTTCATGGATATTTTGTTCCGAATATAGAATTCCAGGTTGATAGCTTTATCCTTTCAGAACTTTAAATAGGTCATTCCACTGTCTTCTGGTCTCCAATCATTTCTGATTAAGTCATCCTTCATTGATATTTTAATTCCTCTGTAGTAATGTGGGGGTTTTTCCCCTTTGGCTACATTAACATTTTCTTTCCATCTTTGACATGCAGCAGTTTGATTAAGATATGCCTAGATGTGGTTTTCCTTTTATTTATCCTACTTGGGGTTCAATGAACATATTTTTTACCCTACTGTCTGTCTATGTCTGTCTCTTATCTCTCTTTCTGCTATTCACATGTTAGTTTAATACTGTCCCATTGGCCATCAAGGCTCTGTTCATTTTTTGTAATCTTTTTTATCCATTCTTTGGATGGCAAATTTTGTTGATCTAGCTTCAAGTTCATCAACTTTTTCCTCTTCCTTCTCCAATCTGCTGTTAAATCCATTCAGTAAAATCTTTATTTCAGATATTGTACTTTTCAGTTCTAGACTATCTCTTCTTCTTTATAGTTTCTATTTCTCTGTTGAAATTCCCCATCTATTCAGTCATCATGATCATGCATCTCCCTTTAGGTCACTGAATATATTACAGTTGCTTTAAAGTCTGCTAATTCTGCTAATTTTAGGGTCAGCTACCATTTTGGGGTGGATGGTCTTGACATTAAATCACATTATCCTGATTCTTCACATGTCTAGTAGTTGTCTATTATAAACTGGATTTTGTGGATGTTAAGCAGTAGAGACTTTTACAGCTTCTTATCTGCTTCTAAGAGTGAGGATTTTTATCATACCTAGCAGTTAAATCACTGGCTAATAAAGTCAAAACTGTGGAGGCTGGTTTTATGTTTTAGAATGGGTCTCTGGGCACAAATGTTTAAAACCCCTTAATTTGGTGGGAATGAAACACCAAATTGTCTCCCCTGCAGAGAGTAGCAGGTGAACTCTCTAGTCAGCTTTTTCAGCCTAACTGCTATTATTTTCCATTGAGCTCTTTGGAATCTTTCTGCAGAGTTCAGGGGTCACCTAGGTATTTCAGGGGAGTTTTTTCATAGATTTTGGGGCTATCCTACTACAACTCCCTCCTTTCTGGGATTTATCCACTTAATTTCCAGCCATTCTGGCAGTCCCAAATTCCATCCCTTGATACCTTAGGCCAGTAAGACTTTAGTTTTCTGCTTGATTTTCAGCTGCCCTGTGCTGCATGAACTTTTCCTCAAGAGGAAAGCTGTATACACTTTGGGGGAAAAACATCTGGCAGTTTTCCAAAGGAGACCTTTACCAAAGGATCTGAGATACAGTATTCTTGAATCTGTATACGATGCTGTCATAGGAAATTTTAGCTTAAGCATGCATTAATTCATTATTCTTTATAATCATTAATTTATTTACTCTTTCAACAAATATGTTCAGTGCCTATCATGTGCCAAATACTCTTCTAGGTGGTAGACATATAAGAGTGAACAAGAGAGACAAGGCCCTTGTTCTGTGGAACTTTCATTCTAGTGCATCCTAACCAAGCACTGAATAAAGACATTTCAGACTATGTCTTCCCCAAATAGTAATATTACTGACTTGGCAAGGATATAAATTATAATAAAGTGATTCCCTTTTTTCATAAGCATAATTTTGAAAAAAAAAAGACTTGATTTTATATTTGAGCATATATGATAGTCCCATAATCTGAACAAATATTTATCAATATCCCATTTAAAGCTTTTTTTCTAAAAGACTATACGTATGTGCTTCTGACAGCACTCTATTTTTCACAGTGACAATAGTTTTCTAGCATAATAAATAGCAGACAATTTAAGTTGTACAAAGACGAATCACTAGTTATCTGACCAAATGATCTAGTATAGAGAAAATTAATTTAGCTCACTGTGCATAACTTCAGAAACAAATATGGTAAGTAAACAGTGGGGGATATCCTTGAAACTTAATTCACTTTTTGGGCCTTGCTCTTCCTCTAGTGTTAAATAAAGTTCCAAAGGCACTGAAAAAAGGAAATATTTATCTTCCATAGCATTTACTACATAGAGTTGCAAACAACATATCAAATTTAAATATGCCTAGGTATAATTTGGTAGTAGTTGATTACCAAAAAACAGAATTAATTATCATAAGCCTTCCTTTGATCAGACTACAACTAGAAGTGATGTACTAGAAATGATGTATCTGCACACAAGCTAATTTTGGCCCCAAATAAACAGACCTTTGTACATCTGAACAAGAAGTTCATTAACAGAAATTTGAGGCATTAAATTACTTGGATTTTCATATACAGCTTTGTCTGAACAGTGATAAATCACTAAAGTTCATTATAATGAAGTTTGATATTGCTCAAAAAGGTTATTTATATGTTTAAAGTTATTTTAAGTTATGTCATTCATCTTGTCAATGTCAAATGTGAAAACGTCATATTTTCTTCTAATAAATCTATTCCCCAATATAGCTGGAAATTCAGCTACAGCAGCAGTGCAGGCTCTGGGCATAATTCTTGCTGTCCAAATATTAAGGAGACAGACTCTCCTTATAAATCTTATAAAAACTCTGACTCATTAAACATCTCTTGATACAGTCTGTTAAAGTAAAAATATAATAGGCACGATAATAAATTTTTGGAGAAGGATAAAAATGCTTAAAAATAGCAGCTAATGCATGGATAGGCTTCAGAGAAATCCATGAAATTTCTAAAACTGTATACTAAATTGTGAATATAGGTATATTCTAGAGATAGAATCCATAGCTTTCAAGAGATTCTCCAAGGAGTCTAAAGTATAACAAACTGTTAACTGCTACTGCTGAGATGGCAGAATTTAATTTGCCAGTAAGTTACCATCAGTTTCTGTAAATTGTGTCTGTTCTCACTAATTTACATTATTAGTACAATATTCATAATTATTAGCTCAGTTAGAACATACTTCTATTCCTTTAAGATTTGAAGTTGCAGTTCCTTCCAAAAAAGTTTGGGGGAACATAAAAAACAACGTTCATCCCTAAACAAATGTCTCAGATTCAGAATGCAAGAATAAATATAAGGTATGTAGATAGCCTAGAATAACCCATCACATGTTTAAAAAACAAAATCTAACAAGCAAAGGCTACCTGTTGTATATTCAAAGGACAATTGAGTATAAATATAAAGATATTATAAAGCAATAATGTCATCTTCACTTAAAATGGCAATTACCACTGAAAAACTTTTTTTTAAGTTTATCATTCCTCATAAGGTAAGTCAATAACAATATTCCTATTTAAAATGTAACAGGTACAAAAAAGTAAAATGTTTGATGCCCAATGAGAAAGAATCAGCAACGGTGCTAGAAATACAACCGAAAAGCCTTTTAATTACTGGAATGTCTCCTCAGAAACATGAGCCTATTATATGCAGATCTAAGAAATCTGGGTTCTATAGATAGCTACCAAGTGGTTTTGTGGCTTTAGTTCAGCAATAACCTCTCTGTATCATCTGTGGCAGAGATGATGTTTTATACTCACCTGTTTCATTTTCCTTCCATTTGCAGCTAGATGCAACCATGTGTCCAGTCCTGGCCAGTGCAATGTGAGTACAATGATGTACGCCCTTTCCAGGACTAGTCCCTAAGTCATCCTTTCAATCATCCTTTGAGCTCTCTCTCTTCCCTCACTAGCTGGCTGAATATAGTAATTTTAGTGATTGACTCCAAGTAGGCCTCTGGGGACAGCTGAGTCACAAGATGGAAGGAATTGGAATACCTGAGTCATCCACACGGTTCTCTGTGTGAGTGAGAAATTAACTTTTATAGTGTTCCGCCTGAGATTTTGGGGTTGTCTGTTTCAGACACAACTATCTTACCCAAGATAAGGTAAAATGAGGGAATAACTTATGAGTAGCTTGGACGGGAAATTTTTAAAATACTATACAAATATGGGGTAATGATAGCATCTTTTTATTCAGACAGTAAAGCACAGACTTTGGAGTCACAAAGTTTGGGTTCAAGTTCAGATTCTGACACTTATTAGCTAGCTGTGTGACACTGCGTTAAATTACTAAGACAGTTTACTCAACTGTAAAATAGGAATAATGAATAACCTACAGTCCACAAGATTATTACTAGGATTAAATAAAATATATAAAGAATCCAGCATGCGTATGACATATTAATCACTTAACAAATATTAGCTATAACTATTACAAATATCTGAGGAGATGGCACAAATGTAACTGAACCATTTACTGGATAAAACTGTTTAAAAAGAGATTATCATGCTTAAGGTTAGAAATAAAATGAAACAAACTGTTGGCTCTGAAATTGCTTGTCTAATGTCATCAGAATAGTTAGCCATTTTCAAGTTTGGAATACATCATTATAGTACACGAAGTTCTCCAACATAAATATAGTTTTCACCCTTGTTATGTTTATACAGCTACAAACCTATGACAAGTGGTCTAATATTAAAAGTGGAGTAAATAATTGCAACTTAACTACTTTTATATATGGGGGAGGTGGAGGTAACTCAACAGAGCATTAACATAGGCACATATCAGTTTCCAGCAAGTTTTTTGGAAAGTGAATGCTTATCAAGACTCAAATATACTACCTTGAGCTCTATCCTTAACATAATTTCTATGATCGCCTAGAAACATAAACTAAAAGTTCAGAATAAACTATTCCCATATGCCACAAAGCCTCCCCAAAGAGATAGTTCTTAAACAGCTCCACAAGCATACACCTGTTACATTTATCTGTTTAAGCCTATTCTTGATTGGGAGGTAGAATAGAATGGTACTATGTGGTTTTAATAATACTCATTACAAATAATACTCATTACTCAATCCATTACAAAAATAAGCTGCTGCAGAAAGAAAAAGCATTATTCATTCCATTTTCCAATTAAAAAAAAAAGATTTAAAACATTCTGACTAGCTCATTCCAGGCACTCTTTGTTCAGAAGGGCAAACAATACACCAATAGGGAGAAGGTAGGAAAAGCATAGTGCAAAACGATGGGTATGATAAAGAGGGCCCAGAGACATGAAAAAGTTTTTAAATAGGTTTAAAAAAGATATCCAGCTGTCAAAAAAATGTTTTTGAACTGGTTAAAATACTCATTGCTATATATCAACAGAAGGGAAATATTAACCTAGTCTGATATTAGTCAAGTCTGTCTACTTTTTGAATTTCAACTTCCTTATTAGAAAGCTAAAGTGATTGGATGAGGTAATGTCTAAGGCCCCTTAGTTCTAAAAGACTATGATTCTAATATACAAATATACAGACAGCTGTAATACATAGCATACTCTAGGGTTAAAAGTGGACAATTAATATTTCTTTCTGTTCTTTTAAAAATATCTCCAAATTCACTACAGTGTTGGTATACTCTTTGGTCTTAGTAAAGCCAGTGGAATGAGTATTATCTTTGCAAACTGAATTTTACCAGTTTCATCACTAATCTGAATAATTCTACTATTTGGACAATTACAAATACTAAGTGTTTGGGCTAATTTTGTCCTAACCATTTTTTCTGGAAGTTGTTTTTTGTTTGTTTGTTTTTTAATAAAAAGTATTGATAACAGCAGTATCCTGCCTCTCCAATTTTGGAAGTTCATTTGTCTCTTTCTCCTAAAGAACATGAGGGGTGGGGGAAGCGGAAACCTCTGGTTAGGGTAAATCACTGTGTGTGCGTGTGCATGTGCGTGTGCGTGTGTGTTTGTGTATGCTTAATTTTATGACGTATGTACATAACTAGGTAGAGCACAGGCTGGAAGAGCTATTTGATTATAAGTTCTAAAGGCTATTTTTAAAACTTTCTTCAAATTATAAAGTAATTCTCAGAAGGAACAATATCTCTTGGGAAACAAGAGGCACAATAAGCAACATGTGTCTATTTTCCTTTGGATACACAGCATTCATAGAGCTTCTCTCTAAACACGTCCCCCGAAAATAAAATCAAAACTGAAATACAAATATTTCTTAATTTTATAGGGGAAGAAAACAAGTGAGGGAGTATTTTCTAAAGAAAGCAGAAGAATCCAGGTAAGAATTACACAACAGGTAAACAATCATAAAGGTTTTTCATTGTTATGGCTGTCTCATTAAGAATTCAAAAGAAACAAGATAGATTTAACTATAATTATAAAACATACTATTAAATTAGATGTATTAGATATTTAACTATAGGAAGCATCAACCTAAAGACCAATTTAAAAAATCAGCAATCAAGAGACAGAGGGGATCTCAGATAAGTCATGGAGATACAAAAAATGAAAAGGATACAAACCTGGAACTGTTTCACAAATACTAGTCATGCACAGGTGCATCTGCTAGCTAGATACCCATTTGCTTTTCTCAGAACACTGCATCAACTTTATTTGGCTGTGGAACCTATCCTTCTAGTGACACTAATGTTCCAACCTAACCTTACATTTTATAAGTGAGAAAACTGTATTCTAGAGCTACTCAGTCAAATGTATCATCACTAGCCATATGAAACTATTTAAGTTTAAATTAATTAAAATTAAAAAAAACTAAACTCCAGTTCCTCAGTTACACTAGTCACATTTCAAATACTCTATAGCCATATGTGGCCACTGGCTACCATACTGGACGGTGCAGGTCTAGAATGTTTCCATCACTGCAGAAAGTTCTATTGGATAGTGCTGGTCTGGAGGTTATTTGATTTATCCATGCAGCTAATGTGGCAGAGCCAAAGTCTCAGTCCTCTTTCTACACTACTTTACTTCCTCCACATGACCTTCATTAATCACCTGGTTTCTGAATTATCACGTTGGCCTTTTGTTAAGTTCTGCTTACAAACATCCATTTGCTTCCCACAGGTAAACTTTAAACTTTGCATGGCATTCCGCAATCTTACCTTAGTCTCTCACCATTCTCCTACATAAAAACACACTCTAGCCAACTGGTCTAATTGTTAAATATATTAACAAAACATAGTTTCACCTCCATGACGTTTCCTATGTCTTTGTCTCTGCCTGAATACTCTTTTCCACCTTCTCTGCTCTGCTTATTTAAAGTCCTACTCTTCTTTCAAGGCCCAACACCTACCTTATTTCCACAAATCATTCTAGGTCAGTAATTACAGATAAACTACTAAAAATTGTTTCATACTTTTATATAGAAGTTTACAATTTTCTAAATACTTCACCTAAATATTTTACTGTGATTCTTTGCTAGAATGTGGGAAAAAAGTTAAGCAGAGTAAAGGTAATCAAGAGCGTGTGTATGTGTGGTGCTGATTACAATTTTTTAAAGGGTGATCAGAGCTTACTGAAAAGATGACATTTAAACTAAGACTTGAAGGGAGTTAGCCATGAAGAAATCTGGGGAAAGAGCATCCAAGGCAAAGGCAACAGCCACTGCAAAGGCCTTAAGGTAGGAATGTGCCTGGTATGTTCAAGGAATAGCCTAGAGGCCAGAATGCGGCCAGAGGGAAATGAGCAAGACAAAGAATATACCAGACAGGTCAGAATGTTATGGGACCAGGTTGTGTATGGCTTTACAGACCACTGTAAGAACTTTGGCTTTTATCCTACGCGAGATGGGAAAACTTAGGGGGCTTCTAAACAGAGACAGTTTAGAATCTGAATAATTTAAAAGGATAATTCTAGTGTTAAGAATAGAACGGGGGGGCTTCCCTGGTGGCGCAGTGGTTCAGAGTCTGCCTGCCAATGCAGGGGACACGGGTTCGAGCCCTGGTCTGGGAAGATCCCACATGCTGCAGCGCAGCTGGGCCCGTGAGCCACAATTACTGAGCCTGCGCGTCTGGAGCCTGTGCTCCGCAACAAGAGAGGCCGCGATAGTGAGAGGCCCGCACACCGCGATGAAGAGTGGCCCCCGCTCGCCACAACTAGAGAAAGCCCTCGCACAGAGACGAAGACCCAACACAGACATAAATAAATAAATAAATAAACTACATTCCTTTAAAAAAAAAAAAAGAATAGAATGGGAAGGAAGAAGTAAGGACAGTAACATGGAGAACAGTTTAAAGGCTACTGCAGTACTCTAGGAGAGAGATGATGATGGGCATAAGGATATGTTTTGAAACTAGAACTGACAGAACTTCCTGATGGATTCCAAGAGGATTTTGGCCTGATTAAGCAGAAGGCTGAAACTGCCATCCACTGAAATGGAGAAGGCTGTGTAAAGAACAAGTTTAGGGAGGAGCTGAGAGCAGGGGTTCATTTAAAGACATTCAAGAGATGCCTTTAAATCTTAGGTGAGAATGTACAGCCAAATACCCACATGACAGGCATGGAGTTCAGGAAAAAAATCTGGCCTAGAGATAAAATTTTGGGAAGAGTTGTTATACGAATGGTGGGTAAAATCACAAGCATGGATGAAGTTCCCAGAGGAATAAATAAAGAAGGATAAGGACTGAGCCCTGTGGCATTCCAACTTTAAGATATAGGGTAGAAGAGGAGGCTCCAGTAAAGGAGACAGGGAAGGTGGAAGGAATCACACCCTCATGAGACAAAACCTCTTGGTCTATCCCATCAGTATTACACTTGCCCCCTCCCTAAATATAAACTGTATCTTAAGAAGGACCTGAGAGACAATAACAATGTATCTTACATGATATAAGCTATTTCTTAGGCCTGTTCAGACTTGTGGGTATTAAGACACTTCCTCTGATACTTCTCAGAATGGATAAGAATTCTAAAGGAAGGGCTGTCTGGTCTCTGAGAGTCACAATGCATGATACAAAACAGAAGTAAGCACAGATCTTTTTACTTTTGACTGTATATTAGTTTCCTGTTAACAAATTACCACAAAGTGGGTGATTTCAGACAACAGAAATTTATTTTCTCACAGTTCTGGAGGGTAAAAGCCTCAAATCCAGCAGCGTTACGATCCCTTTGGGGTTGCACAGGAGAATCTGTTCTTTGCTTCTTCCAGCTTCTGGTGATTACAAGCATTCCTTGGCTCGTGGCCACATCACTCCAGTCTCTGCCTCCACGCCTCACATTGCCTCCACCTCTTCTGTGCATCTTCTCCTCTTCTGTCTATCTGTAATTTCCCTCTGCTTTTCCCTTATACGGACAACCTGCCATTGAATTTTGGACCCCTCAGATAACTTGGGATGATCTCCTCATCTCAAGATTCTTAATTACATCTGCAAAGACTCTTTTTTCAAATAAGGTATCATTCACAGGATCCAGAGATTAGTATGTGAACATCTTTTTGAGGGCCACCACACAATCTACTACATGACTCCAGAAATTTTTGCTAAGGTCATCAGTAAAGTGTGTTATGTTTATGCAAAAAGCCAAAGGATGTTCATCTATAATTTTTTAGAAGTTACTATTATTATTATTTTTAATGAAAGGACATGGCTATAAGGAGATACCTATTTGATTTGGCTATGTATTTGATTTAGCTATGTTTGGCTATGTGTAACTGCTTAGCAGGTAACCACTGTAACCCCTGGTTTGGATAAAAGAATCAGTTACTGTGCTATATAGTACATATCCTGTACTATAGGATGTGATGACAGACTTTTCTAAACGGTTGCTTTATTTTCCCCACTTAAATGCACTTAATCAGCCCCCACCCTCTCTTTCCAAAGGACCTTATTTCATGATTTTGATTTAAGGATGCCTATGTAAGAAGTGTTGGTTATTCATGCAAACAAAAACTGAAGGATAGGGGCTTCCCTGGTGGTGCAGTGGTTGAGAATCTGCCTGCCAATGCAGGGGACACGGGTTCGAGCCCTGGTCCGGGAAGATCCCACATGCCGCGGAGCAACTGGGCCCGTGAGCCACAACTACTGAGCCTGCGCGTCTGGAGCCTCTGCTCCGCAACAAGAGAGGCCGCGATAGTGAGAGGCCCGTGCACCGCGATGAAGAGTGGCCCCCCCTTGCCACAACTAGAGAAAGCCCTAACACAGAAACGAAGACCCAACACAGCCAAAAATAAAAATAATAAATAAATAATAAATAAAAAATTAAAAAAAAAAAACACTGAAGGATAAATTAGTTAAGGCAATATTTAAATAGATAGATCAGAGGTTTAAAATCTGGTTCTGGAGCAGACCTAGTCAACTCTCCTGACTCAATACGTTACAAGAGCATCTTGTTATTGATTCATTCATTGTAACTTATTCCAGTGTGGGAGGTAACAGGACCTCAGCACCAGTAGTCTCATGGGTACTTTTTCCTTCTGTTTTTATACTGAGATTTGCTATGACAAGTTACTAATAATTTAAAAATCTATTTTGTAACAGTCTTGTCTGAGTAGTTAAGAGTGTTTCAAAGACATAATTTATACTAATCAAATGAAACAGATGATAGCACATTCTCCCTCATTTTACAGACAGGGAAAGAGAGTGAGGCAGAGCCATTTTGGGAAAGTTGTACAAACGAAAGAAGTCAGGTATCCTGACTTTCAATTCAACTCAGTAATTCCAATTCAATGACATATGTGCTTCTGTATTTGGACTCAAAAGACATGTTAGAAAGAGACTATCAAAAAAGACAAAAGAGGGCTTCCCTGGTGGCGCAGTGGTTGAGTGTCTGCCTGCCGATGCAGGAGACACGGGTTCGAGCCCTGGTCTGGGAGGATCCCACATGCCGCGGAGCAACTGGGCCCGTGAGCCACAGCTGCTGAGCCTGCGCGTCTGGAGCCTGTGCTCCGCAACGGAAGAGGCCGCAACAGTGAGAGGCCCGCGCACCGCGATGAGGAGTGGCTCCCGCTCGCCGCAACTGGAGAAAGCCCTCGCACAGAAACGAAGACCCGGGCTTCCCTGGTGGCGCAGTGGTTGAGGGTCTGCCTGCTAATGCAGGGGACACGGGTTGGAGCCCTGGTCTGGGAAGGTCCCGCATGCCGCGGAGCAACTAGGCCCGTGAGCCACAACTACTGAGCCTGCGCGTCTGGAGCCTGTGCTCCGCAACAAGAGAGGCCGCGATAGTGAGAGGCCCGCGCATTGCGATGAAGAGTGGTCCCCGCTTGCCGCAACTAGAGAAAGCCCTCGCACAGAAACGAAGATCCAACACAGCCAAAAGTAAATAAATAAATAAATTAAATTTAAAAAAAAAAAAAAAAAAAAAAAAAAAAAGAAACGAAGACCCAACACAGCCAAAAATAAAAAAAAAAAAAAAAAAAAAAGACAAAAGAATTTCTGTGGAAAGGAAAAAACATTTCATACAAAATACTCCTAGAGCTGTGCTGTCCGGTGTAACCACATGGTGGATCCAAGACTTGGTATGAATAAAAGAATGTAAAGTCATTCACTAATACATGCTGAGACAATAATGTTTTGTCTATGTTGCGTTAAATAAAATATATTATGAAAATTAATTTCACCTGTTTCTTTTTACTTTTTAATGTGGCTAACAGGACATCTTAAATTAATTTATGACTTACATTATATTTCTATTAGATAGCCCTGCTATAGAAAGAGTTATGAAATAGTTACATTACAATACATACTTTATTCAGTTAGCAAATACTTATCCAACACCTATCATCGTCAGGCCTTATGCTAAGTGCTGAGACCTTAAGAGTGAACAAAGATAATGGTCCCTGGCATCATACAGTTTACATTATCTCCTACACTTCTACTGCACGTTTCATATGTATTATTTCATATGCATAAGAATAACTTAGAATACTTCACCATTTGGGGAGCAAATGCCAATACCTGACTTAGAAATCACAAAATATAAATCATCAGTAGATTTATAGTAATGGCCATCTATTTTTGTGATACATTAGTTATATTATTATGCTATATACGATTTATCTGGAAGCCTAACACTATCTCACTCCCTATAGCTTCTCCTGGTTTCTTGTTCCTTCCCTCTAACTAGTTTGCTCCCTCCTACGGCTCATCTCTACCAGAAGTCTCTACAACTGGCAACCTTGCTTGCTATTCACATTACAGCAGGGCTGTTTATACTTTCAGGGGTCTCCAGAGGAGGACAGAGATCGAAAATGTTAAGTGTACATAATTTTAAGGGGCTAAGTTCAGTTTTTTGAACCCAAGACTGAGTTTTGAAGTTTCTTTTCGGCTTAAACAAACTAGGGTGATTTCTGAGGATTTTGCTTCAAAATTCAACGCACAAATTTATTTGAGGGTTAAAACAACTCCTTATTAGTTTTATCCTACTGAGGATTTCACAGAAGAAAACTCTACTCGGGGAGGGGGAAGGGGAAGCTGGGACGAAGTGAGAGAGTGGCATGGACATATATACACTACCAGATGTAAAACAGATGGCTAGTGGGAAGCAGCCGCATAGCACAGGGAGATCAGCTCGGTGCTTTGTGACCACCTAGAGTGGTGGGATAGGGAGGGTGGGAGGGAGATGCAAGAGGGAGGGGATATGGGGATATATGTATACATACAGCTGATTCACTTTGTTGTACAGCAGAAACTAACACACCATTGTAAAGCAATTTACTCCAATAAAGATGTTAAAAAAAAAAATGCTGGTATACTCACACACAAAAAAGGAAACTCTACCAAGCAGGACTTCAAAAACAAATTAACAAGTTTCTCAAGTAAATGTAATTTACTTGAAATGTAAACAAATGTAAAATGAAATGTAAACAAATTTCTCAAGTAAATGACTTTTAAAAGAAAGTAGTAGGTAACATCAATAGAACAAGAATGTATAATGTTTTTTAAGCTAATATCTTAGCTTTCAAGAAAATGTCACCAATAAACAAATTAATTGTTCAGGTTTTACTGACAGCTACAAAGACAGCAATACAAGCAAAAACTACTTTATCAAAAGGGGCTAATTTTTCTCAGTTTAACACAGAAAGTATTACTGACATATGACAGCTATTGAGAAATGAACGAAGTATCCAAGTTTTAAACAACCAAAATGATTTCACTGCCTTTTTTCTACCCTCATCTGAAATACAGATGTGTTTAGCAAAGGAACAGTATCCCACAGTCTTTAGCTGTGCAGGTGTGGTTATATATATAGTTGTTGCAAGGTTATACAAAGCTAACAAAAGCTGGTACCTCATGACTTAAAAATTAAAAAGCCAAAGAAAAATAATAATTACTCCTGACTGGAGAAAAAAAATCACCTAAGGAAAATTTAGCTGATCTCCATAAGTAATCAGATTAACATTTTGCTTAAAAAAAGATCAAACCAAAACCTTTAAGCTAAAGTACTTCATATACGACCATGGGTCCTTTCAGACCATCATTAAACTACTAGTGCTAGTTTGCCAAACACAATGCCAATACAATCAAATATAAATTTAGAAATTCAACCTTTTTTTGGCCTTCAGCCCAAAATGGCCTAATTTTTACATGGGCCTTAAATGATAAAAGGTCATAAAGCTTAGCACGAAACCAGCCTGCATTTGACAATCAACTGTCACCTGTTAGAAGCATCAGAAAAACAAATAACAATTCTCTAAGATTTCCTTTATAACCTGAGTAGGGAAGAAATATAAAGAGGCAATTCAGATATAAATGCAACAAAATTTATCCCTAGCTTACTCTCTGCCCAGCACCTGACCAGGGATTTTGACGTGTTATCACAAATATTTGTCTTCCTTCTCTTCCTTGAAAAATTCAGAAAACTACGTTTTTCAGTCCTCAGCGTCCTCCAGATTGGGGGGATGGGGGTGGGGCGGTGTGGGCAGGGATGATTAGAAACCAAAGAATTTCTGTGATAAATCTAAGGAAGTGTTAAGGATAAAACCAGAACCTGCCATAATATACAAGAGATTCTTTCAAATGATAAAAGAGTTTGTTTTAAATTACCTATATTGAATTCCATCTAACAACCCTGTGAGAATAATATCTTTCAATCTGATCCCATTGAAGAGAGGCAACCCCAAGTGTCTTAATTCACAACTGCAAAAATATGACCTTACGACTTCCTCTATTTCAAATGTGTGAAGTGCATTTATTTTCCACTAAAATGCTGAAGTAGCTTTAAAAACAGACAATAATCTTAGTATCTTTCATATGTTAGGTAGAAAAAAAAGTTTCATTTAATCAAGTAAAAAGGCACCCAAAATTCTACAAATCACCACCAAAATTTTAAAAATTCCAATATTGGTCTGAAGACAGTAAAATGGACCATTCCTTATATAAACTCTAATGATCAACTGAGGCGTCATTCAAATGAAACAACAATATTTCAAGTAGCTACTATCTGGAGCCTAACAATTGAGTTGTGTTTCAACTCCTAAAATAACGCTACAGTTTTAAAAGTTAATCTTACTGGAATCCTCCTGGAAGTCACAGATATTGAAAACCTACACTAACATTAGTTGCCAAATGTAATTTTTTTCCTCAGAAAGACACCTTGTGGTGACATTAAAATAGTTTCTGAGGACACATGAAATTTAAATTTCAGTTACACTGTATACAATAATAGAAAGGGGAATAAAACTAACTATAAGAATAAAAAGGGTTTTTGTTGTTGTTGTTGCATAATGTGGTTTAGGTCCCAAGACTTAATTCTAGATCTTTACCATGGAATTGCACGTAGCAAGCAAAGAACATTTGAAAATAAGCGTCAACAATAGATCATCGCCATTTTCTAAATAGAAGTATTTACATTTTGATTCAGTTCTGACAGTTGGGTGTTAAGGAAGCATAAACAAGCCAATATGGTAATAACAGCTTGACTTATAAAGATGCTCATTAAGATGGTTAATGGCAAAACCGAAAATGAAACTTGGGCATACCGTCAGACTTCACATAACAAAAAGGGTCAAGGAATTAGGTTAAAATAAAAAATACATATGTATAAATAAAAAGACAGCCATGTTCCTACCAAAAAAAAAAAAGAAGAAAGAAAAGTGGAATGCTAAGGAAAAATCACAAACATTTTAAGGCAACCGATCAGAGAAAAGAATTGCTTTATTCCTCCACCGTTTACTAACATTTAATAATAGCGTTTGCAGCCAACACCTGGGTTTGAAAACTGCAGAGGCATTTAAATGCTGTTCTTTCCAACGTCCACCCAACAGGACGTTCCGCAACATTTTGAATAGTAAATATTAACCAGAATAAAACATCGTTCGTATATTTCTACCTTCAAGAGCTAATGGGAAAAAATTAAGACCTTTCTTTCTCCCATATGTAGCCTTAACCATTCTCTCCCCTCTTTTATTTACTGCCCTTTGTCGCGAGGTTAATGAACCCTGAACTTATTTCCCTTCTTCCCATTAATGAAAAGGGTGGGGGGTGGGGGGAAGGGCAACGGCAGAGGGGAAGCCAAATGATAGGAAAAAGTGGAAATTAAAAACAGTGGCATTACTCGCTGGATGAAGACTGAGAACTCCCTGAAGGTTTAGCGTGAGGAAGACAACCCTGCAGGACCCCTCTTAAGACATACTTCACCCCAGACCACACCATTTTTCGTCTGTTTAATTTCTGCTTTTGCAGGGGGTGGCAGTCCCCCGGATGAACGTTCCCCAGTGCCTGCCTCTCTTTTCCCCGAGGCCTCCAGCCACAGGGGGTGGGGGGCGCTGGCCCCGGCTCCGAATTTGCAGCGAGGCCCGGAAATCGGTCCCGTTAGAGCCGATTTCACCCATCAGGAATGCGCTCCGCCCCCGCCACCTCCCCGCCGCGGCCGCCCTCCGCGTCGCCTGCTCCAGGGGCCGGGGAAGTGCAGGAGGGGAGCGCCGCCTCCGCCCGTCACAACACCGCCGGGTCGGCCGCCCTCGCCCCAGACTGCTCGGGCCAGGAGGACACGGCTCGGGGCGTATGCCACGCCTCGCCTCCGCCCGCGCGGCCGAGGGGACGCCAGCGCCGG
The DNA here is from genome assembly GCF_009873245.2 of Balaenoptera musculus. Classification (NCBI taxonomy): domain Eukaryota; kingdom Metazoa; phylum Chordata; class Mammalia; order Artiodactyla; family Balaenopteridae; genus Balaenoptera; species Balaenoptera musculus. The sequence continues at coordinate 36,480,291 of NC_045801.1, read as the reverse complement.
GGCCAAGCCGGGGACGCGGAACCAGCCCGAGGCCTGACCCCCGGGCCGCCCCGGCCCCGCGCCGAGCACGAGCAGGGGCTCCTTTCCCGTGGGATTTCCGAATCCATTTCCGTCCCGGGGAGGGGCGCAAGGGTAGCAGCCGAAGCGCCCCGTGTCGGAAACTGGAGCCGCCCCTGCCCTCTGGCTCCTGGGCGCAGCTTCCCCCAGTACCCACCAGTACCTTCAACTCCTCGGGGCGACGCAGGGCGCAGGGCTGCGGGCGAGCAGGCCCATCTCCTGGCGGCGGCAGCAGCCAAAGGAAGTACGGAGGAGGGTTCCTCAGACCCGCCAAGGCGCCTCTCAGCTGGGGCGGGGGGAACGGAGAGGAGGGGTCCAGACGGCCGCTTTCCCGAACTCCTCCTCCGCAGTTCTGTCTTGACTGCTGTTCCCGGGAACCAGCGCCGCAACTGCCATTCTCCCCCTCCCGCAGCCCCCGCTGTCTCCGCCCCCTCCTCCCACTCCTTCCTCCCGCCCCCGGCCCGCCCCTGCGCACCGCCCACGTGCCTTGCGTCATGGCGTCACGCCCACCCGGCCCGTCGCGGGCGGCTCTGGGACGCGGCTGTTCGCTCGCTCGTGTTCGCCCCGCGCACGCCCGGGAGCTCCCCGCCAGCGACTCGGGCGGCCGGGGGTGTGGCCCCTCCCGCCTGTCTCCCCGCCCGGGGCTGTCAGCGGCCCTTCCTGCCCATCATCCAGCAAGACTTCCCCGAAGCGGGCCGGGCTGTGGGGCAGGTGTCTCCTCCAAGGACGGGTGGGAGCGGCTGGAGGTGTAGGGAGATGCTGGACTTGCGGAGCCCGGCTTTCGGCGTTTCGCACGCCATTATTCATTCCTTTGTGTTCTCACGGTTCACCTGCTAGATTGGCAGCCCCAGGGAGAGCAGGGCCGTGGTGCTGCAGCGAGTTTCTAACCTCTCCGGGAGGAAATGTCCTTCCCTCAGGGTGGCGGCGCCCCGCCGCCCCCTTCTTTTAATGGACCTTAGTTTTCCGCAGGGGCTGCTAGGAGCAGCCCTTAGCCACAGTTGAACACCTTGCGTGAGGGTTCGGAGAATATCTTCCAGTCACCTCTTTTTTTCCCACTTGATATCACAGAGTCCCTTAAGAATTCAGAATTCATATTTCAGTTATGTTTGATACCTTCTGAATTACTTTAATCCACTTTATCCGTTCCACCCCCTCATATCCTTGAAGCCAGCCATACCCCCTTTGAATTTTTTAACCTACACATGACTGGGTATCAGTTCATCTTCGTTGAATAAACACATTCAGTCCATTCCTTCCTAGTTGATTTCAAGATTTAGTCACTCTTTGGAATACTGAGAAACAGGAATGTTATAGATGCTGGACAGAATGTCCTTTCGCCATCTGTTACTTAACTAAATATATCCCCCTATCAATCCTTGTTTTAGTGTATCTAATTTAAATTAGAAACAAACCAAGGAGCCATGGTCTTTCAGAGGGTACTTGGTATCTTTGGTAACGCAGTAAATATTTACCAATTAGAAAACTAAACAAGGTTTCTAAGCAGTTTAGGTCTAAGTATATTTGACCACAACTCTTAAAGGAAGTAATGATGGATATATTCATTTTCATTTATCGGAAGTTTTAAGGCTGTTATATATTCCTTTAAATGCTATTTGGAGGCTGCCAGCAATTTAATCAGTGGGATACTTTAAGCCTACAGGTAGTACAAGAATAGTAAGTTAAATGGATTTATAGAATGGTACCCATCCATAATATAATCCTTCCTGTAAATATATCAACATGTTGAACAACATTTCAGAACAGATGGGGCATTGTCTTGGAAGGGAGTTTTGAGGAAAGAGTCTGCAGAGTGGGAATGGTCTTGTACTCTGTCATAATTTCCGGAGATGCCTTTTCCTGTCATCTTAAAAACTAGAGGGATTTCCTGTTCTTCACTAGGGCAACGTAAATCTATTAAAGAAATAGCTATTGAACATCTCCACTCAAATCCCCACAGGCACTTCAAACTTAGCCTGTCCAAGACATAATTTGTTGTCTTTTTCTCAAAACTTGCCTCTCTCTTTTACCCAGGCCCAAGCCAGAAATCTAGGATTCTTCCTAGGCACCCTCCTTTTGATCAGTTCCAGTTTGTAGTTAACCACCAAGTCCTGCTTACTGCATGTCCTAAACACCCCTGCACTCACTCTCCTCTATATCCCCCTTCTGCCTTTGGGGCAGTGGTTTCAGCTTGGGCTGCATGTTAGAATCTCCTCTGGAGCTTTAAGAAATATCCTGACGCCCAGGCTGCATCCACCAATTAAATCAGGAGCGCTGAGGATGCTGTTCAGGCGTCAGTATTTTTAAAAACTCCCCAGGTGATTCCAATGCAGAGCCAAGGTTGAAAACCACTGGAGGGCCTCATTATTTCTCACTGGATTACTGCAAAAGCATAATAATTGGCCCCAGGTGCCTTCATTTTCGGCGGCATTCTCCCTGCTTTCCCTACTCTCTTTTAATTCTTTCAATATCAATTCAATAAATATTTATTGGGTGCCTAGTTCGGGCAGAGAGTTTTGCTGTTATTGAAACTGGGAATACAGCAATGAAAAAGACAGGCCTTGTTTCTGCTCTCATAGAACATATATTCTGGGGCGCAGAGTTGGGGAAGGCAGAGTAAATAACAACAGAGACATAAACAAAAAGAAATAAATTTACCAGAGTAACGTATAGAAACCAGGGAGCCTGTTACTTCAGTTTGGTGTCTCAAACTAAAGTCCACTCCTCGGACATTTGAGCTGGGTTCTATTAGGTTGGCCAAAAAGTGCCTTCGGTTTTTTTTTTTTTTCTTTTCGGTTTTTAAGTTTAAAAAAAAAAAAGACATTTTTCATTTTCACCAAGAACTTTATTGAACAACGTATTCACCCTTTTGTTCCACTACCTTCTGCCATTTTTCAGGCAACTTCATAATTCCGTCTTCCCAAAACATATTATCTTTTTGAGCAAAGAACTGTTCCAGGTGCCTTTTACAGTCTTCCAGGGAATTGAAATTTTTTCCATTAAGAGAATTTTGTAAAGACCTAAATAAGTGGAAATCCAAAGGTGCAATGCCTGGTGAATACAGCAGATGAATCAGAACTTCCCAGCCAAGCTGTAACAGTTTTTGCCTGGTCATCAAAGAAACATGTGCCCTTGCCTTATCCTGATGGAAGATTATGCGTTTTCTGTTGACTAATTCTGGATGCTTTTCATTGAGTGCTGCTTTCAGTTGGTCTAATTGGGAGCAGTAATTGTTGGAATTAATCATTTGGTTTTCTGGAAGGAGCTCATAATAGAGGACTCCCTTCCAATCCCACCATATACACAACATCACCTTCTTTGGATGAAGACCGGCCTTTGGCTTGGTTGGTGTGGTTCATTTTGCTCGCCCCACAATCTCTTTCATTCCACTTTATTGTACAGCATCCACTTTTCATCGCCCATCACAATTTGTTTTAAAAAGGGAATGTTTTCATTACTTTTAAGTAGAGGATTGCATGCGGAAATACTGTCAAGAAGGTTTTTTTTGCTTAACTTATGTGGAACCCAGATGTCAAAGCGATGAACATAACCAAGCTGGTGCAAATGATTTTCAGTGCCTGATTTGGTTATTTTGAGTATGTCAGCTATCTCCCACATGTATAACATTGATTGTTCTCAACCAGTGCCCCGATTTGATTGCTGTGACCTTCAACTGGCCTACCCGACCGTAGAGCATCGTCTAGCAAATCTCCAGCACGAAACTTCGCAAACCACTTTTGACACGTTTGACCAGTCACGGCACCTTCTTCATACACTGCACAAATCTTTTTGTGCATTTCAGTTGCGTTTTTACCTTTCTTGAAATACTAGCGCATAATATGCCGAAAATGTTGCTTTTTTCTTCCATCTTCAATATTAAAATGGCTACACAAAAATTCACCAATTTTGATGTCTTCTTTTTAAATGCATGCTGATATGACAGCTGTCACATACAATCTAACAAAATTGTTTCAAATGAAGTTAAAGACAACTAAGTGCTACTAGAGCCATCTTATGGAAAAAACCAAATGAACCTTTTGGCCAACCCAATACAAGATAAGAAGGAGGCAAACAAGTTACGGGGTGGGGAAGGCAGAGGAAACAGCAGATGCAAAGTTTCTAGCAAGACAAACTTGCCAAGTTCAAGGCAACTAGAGGCTGAAGCATGGTGAGTAAGAGGGAATATGATGTAGGTTTAGAGAGGTAAGAGGCAGCCAGATTATTTAAGACCTTTTAAGGTCATGATAAGAATTCTAAATGGTTGGGATGATGTGCGATGAGAAACAATAGATTTTTAAGTGGAGTGACACCCAATTTACCTTTGAAAAGGATCACTCTAATTGTTTTGTGGATCAGATTGTAACAGAGCAAGAATAGAAACAGGGAGAGCAGTTAGGAGGCTACTACAAGAATCCAGGAAAGAAATCATAGTTCTTTGGACCAAAGTGGTGACAAAAGAGGATGGTCTTGGTATTTGTTTTAGAGGAAGAATTGATAAGACTTGCTTGGAATGGGGTAAAAGTAGGGAGTAAGAGAAAGAGAGCAATGGGGTTACAATAATAGCTACTCTTTATTGAATACATATTATATGACAGGCACTGTTTTAAGTGCTTTATAAGTATTAGGCCATTTAATTATGAGTCCCAAAAGGTAGGTGCTATTATTATCCTATTAACAAATGAGGATCTGAGGCTTGAGAGGTTGTCATCTGCACAAAGTTACATAGCTGGTAAGTGGCAGAGCTGGGATTTGGACCACGCAGGCTGTCTGGCTCCAGAGCTCCTACCCTTCTCCCATCCCTACACCAGCCCCCTCCACTGGTGACAGTCAAAGTGAAAATTTCTTCAACCACACAAAGCTGCTTGCAGTACCACAAATCCTCTCTCCTTTCTCCCTTCCTGTCCTTCTTTTCTCTCTCTCTCACACATGAGCATCTTCTTTTCTTTGCACATGCCATCGACTCTGCCTAGAGCGCCCCCTCCCCTCTCTCTGTCTAGCTCAATTTATCAACCTTCGTTGGCCCTTACAGGCTAAGCTGAGCCCATCTTCTCTGGCTCCACAGCAATCCTGTGCCTATCTCTGTAATTTTCTGTGTAAAGCACTTCATTATTTTTGTAGGTCTTTTCCACTAAATTTTGAAGTCAAGTAGCTTAATCCTGACACATAAGGAAGAGAAGAAGGAAGCAATCAAAGATGCCTAGCCATGCACATGTGGCATGCCTTCCCTGGGCAATGAGAGACACAAATATGGTAAAGTATTGTCCCTGCTTTCAAGAAGTTTGTAAATTTGGCAAGGAAACAGACACATAGAAAATCACTCTAATACAAGGGCCAAAAGTGTGATAAAAACATGTAGGAGCACTGGACAGGATATTGGAAGCAAGAAGCTCAGCCTTAGGGTCGTTTCATTGGAAAATATGCAACCAGGAAGGGGAGCTTGGGGTTTCTTTTTTTCACCATCATCATTTAACACGGTTTGGGGAGGCAGTCTTGGGACCTCATCCAGGAAGACTTGGGAGATTCTCAGTTGCCACAATTGGTTCACTGGAATGTGCTACTTCCTAACTGCTCACTCTTAACTGTCCTTTTGTGATTAAATATATTGATTCCCAAATTGGTCCAGTTCCCTTCCTGGCAGGTCATAGAAATGTCTTCTTAGCCAGTTCCCTCCTTTTTCTCATCTATGAGGTTTCAGAGCCTGGGTTCTAGCTGCGGGACCTTGGGAAATTTACCGAACTTCTATGACCCACAACGTGGGGCCCAGCGTGTAAGACTGTGAAGGTTGTGGCCTGCATTACCACAAGGGTGCCGCAGACAGAGACCACACTGTGTACAGTGCCCCTTGGGTGTACTCAACATGCCCCACCATCAAATGGGGGTGAAAATAATACCTGCCCCATTGGGTTGTTCTCAGGGCTAAATGAGTAAATGCAGATACAACACTTAGGCTTGGCATGTAGCAAATCATCAGTAAATGTTAGCTACTATTTCTAGGTAAAGGGAAACTCACTAGAGTGGGAGATATTCCAGCTAGGATTTTATTAATTAATTAATTTGTTTATTTTTGGCTGTGTTGGGTCTTCGTTTGTGTGCAAGGGCTTTCTCTATGCGGCAAGCGGGGGCCACTCTTCATCGCGGTGCGCGGGCCTCTCACTATCGCGGCCTCTCTTGTTGCGGAGCACAGGCTCCAGACACGCAGGCTCAGTAGTTGTGGCTCACGGGCCTAGTTGCTCCACGGCATGTGGGATCTTCCCAGACCAGGGCTCGAACCCGTGTCCCCTGCATTGGCAGGCGGATTCTCAACCACTGCACCACCAGGGAAGCCCCCAGCTAGGATTTTAAAGAATGGGGTCGTCTGTGTCCCGGCTTGGGTGGTTCTCTTAATTGTTAGGACCATATAGAGAATCTGGAGAGGAGAGACCTTTTCTCTTCCAAATTGAGAACCTAGGCCTCTCAATGGAAAACTTCAGGTAGCTGAACGCTGAGCGGCTCTGATCCACCTATCCCACTGCTCTGACCTTGCACAGGGGAACTGGCCTCCCCAAAGCCCACCCAAGGTACTCTTCCTTGTAGGAAGGTTAGACTCCCTGTAGGGCTATTTAATAAGCCTTTAGGGTGGTATTTCTCAAAGCATAGGCTAGAAGCATCATTGCTAGAATCACCTGGGGTGCTTACTAAGATAGATTCCTTTGTAATTCATATCACATGTTTGAGAACTATAGCTTAAGTGCTTCAGCCATTATGACAAAATCCCAACTTCAAGCAGTTTTCTTCCATTAGATCTCTTGATGGGCCCTTCAGAAAGAAGTGTATCTTTTTCCTCTTCATGGTATCCATTCAATTACCTAAAATTTGATTCGTTCTCCCTCTTACCCATTTTCCAGAAGTGATATCTCCTTTAACCTTTGCTTGTTGGAGACTGGATCCTCAGGGCACCATTGCCTGTTGCTTACTCCAGTCTTTCTTGATTACCTTCCTTCTTTGGCTGACTCATGAGCAAGCCAACCCCATGCTGGTGACCTGGGCCAGAAACCCCCAGAGTCCCCTATAACTAGAGCTGGTTAGACTCACTCCAGGTTGGACAGAATGAGTTCGGCTGACTAGGTCCACAGTGGTGGGCTGCAATGGGAGCAGGATGTCACTGGGTGAGGAACAAGGACTTAGTGTAATCGTATGTCCCAGGTGGCTCAGGACACACCTGGCTTATACCTGTGTGTGGGCTTAATTAATAGTACCACCTTTCTTTTTTTTTGGGCCATGCTGCGGGACATGCAGGATCTTAGTTCCTCAACCAGGGATCGAACTCGTGCCCCCTGCCGTGGAAGCGTGGAGTCTTAACCACTGGACCACCAGGGAAGTCCCAATAGTACCACTTTTCACTTTCAAAGGGGCCTGGGTTAGACAATAAATTATATGGTCATCCTGGTAATGAGCTTCATGTCAAGACCAACAGTTGCAATGCCATAGCCCCTGGATTGTGCCTATACTACCCCCTTCCTACCTTCCCAGCCTCCAATACCATACCGTGGTTCCTTTCTTCCCTCTGATTTCTTAATGAACTTACTTTGGTATCATACTTTGGGCCTACATTAAAGGATTTATAAGAAAGCACCATGAAATTTGTTGCTATATTTACTCTCTCTAACAATATCTGGAAAATGTTTTTCTTTAGTTTTAGCACCTGGTATAGTTGTGTTTCCCTTGTGTATTATCCCCATTTGTTTTGTCTTCTGGATACTCAGTTGTGGGACTGACAGTATTTTCCTTGGCTGCGAGGAAGCTTACAGCCATGTACGAGGCATCCTTCCGGCCTGTGTATAATATTGAACAGGATGCACTTTACATACTTAACTCACTTCTGACTTAAATCCTCTGCTTCCATGTCTTCACTGAATTCAGATTTAATTTTTCTGGTGTTATTCATATCTATCTCTATCTATCTATCTATCTACCTATCTAGCTATCTATCTAATCTGTAACCCAGCTTTTATGCTATTAGAAACAAGGCAGGTATAAAAAATATATATGAACACGTGCCCACAAACAAACTGGTACTGATTGCTAGTTATATAACTGAAAGAGATTATTTTTAAATGTACACAAGGAATACTTTTCTCACTTACAAAATATAATGTTAACAAATAAATAGCACTTTAAGTAATGCTGGGTATAGCATTCTTCAACTACATTATTGTCTAAAAAGTGAAAATATTCCAAACAAAAGAAAACAAACAAGAGATTAGATTAATTTTCAAGCTGAAATATTTTTAGCTATGACCCAGAACCTTATACCAAATCATGTAATGAAGAACGCTCACTACCGAAACCACATGGCCTAGTTAGATAGCAATCAGGAGTGTTTACCTTCACAGTGAAATCCTGTGCTGCTGGAGATGAAGAAAGGGAAAGGAAGAGGGGTGGCCAGGGAGTCAGATTTGGGGATGTACAGTCCAGGTAATAATGATGACCCACGAAGAGGAGTCTTTTGCCAGAAGCGTGTGGCCCATAACAGTCCCCAGACAACTGTTCTTTCTGTTGGCCTTGACAAGATTGCAGGGGTCTTGGGGGCTGGCTCCTTGCAGTTTGCAGCTCATATAAAACCACAAAATTTACCTTGATGAAATTACTGAAGAATACATTTTATAACTAGTTTAGTTTGGAGGTTGCACTGAATTTATAAGACTCAAAGCTAGCTGTTCTATGGATGGTATACTGAGTTACTTTATGAATAAATCGGGCAAGTTAAATCTGCTTCAGAAAAGTTTTACCCCAAAATTATGGAGATAATGCTCTGTATAGTGATCCCTGCCCTTTTCCAGCGTGAATATACCTATTTGTCTTTCTTAAGATGGAATTATTTTTAAAATATAAAAAATTTTCAGAAAATAAAGTAGCAGACTCATGTAGCTCTTGACAGAAAAAATGTTAACATATTCTCATATTTGTATTATTTTCTAAAGCAAAAGAAATGAGACGTAGAGTTGAAGCCTACTTTGTACCTTCCCCCCATCCTATTCCTTTCCTCCCAAGGTAACTGTTATCCTGAAAGTTCTACCTTTCTGGCTCACATTTTTATCCTTTTACTATAAAAATGTATATTTCCAAATAACATATTCTGTTGTTTTATGTTCCAAACATCGGTTTTACTAAATGATATTATATTTTTTACATAAATGATATTATAAATTCATATCATTCTATAGTCTTTTTTTCCCTACACAACATTGTTTTCAAGATCTATCCATGTTGATACATGAAAATCTAGTTTATTCATTTTAACTGCTATATAAATGAGCATTCTTATACATATCTCTTTTTGTATAATGGGAGAGTTTCTCTGGGGTATATACATAGAAGCAGAATTACTAAAGATACTCTTTTAAAAGTTTAAAAATACTATAACCCATCTTGTGGCCCCCCTCCACTTTGATTATACTTGTAGGTATTAATATTCAGTGGGTGAAAAAATACATGTGTGCACTTGGATTCTCAGAGCCCTTCCAATAAAAGGTCTAAAATTACTAGTACAGGCAGATAAATGCTCATAGATCAAGGTTCCATTATATCTGTTTCATCTTTATAATGAGGGTAATAAAAATATCTCCCTCTTAGAGTTTCTGGTAGTATTAGATGAAATAATAAAGGTAAAGTATTTAGCACTGTACCTGGCACTTAGTAATAGCTCAGTAAATATTAGCTGTTATCAATAGTATTATTTTAAGATGAGTGGATATTGGATTCAGTGGCTTTTATTTGAAGATAGTCTGTCATAGGAAAATAGAATTGTAAGGAAGGAAGAAAATGTTATTCCTCCCTGTAATACCATTTTGGGAAGTTTTATCTCTATGTTTTTCTTTTCCTTTCAAATCGTGTTTAGTATTTTTGGCAGAATCTCAGCACTGAAACAGTAAGAAGATACAAAACATTTAAGCAGGGAGAAAACACTGGGGAGAGACAACTAAGTCCGAACGAAGCCCTACTGGGAGTGGACAGCTGTTCTGCAGGTGCCATCTTTCACCCTTTTCTGCCATCCATGCTGTTCAATGGAATTGTCACTTTAGCTCCATGTATACTAGCCAGGAAACTCATCAGCAATTACCAAAAACAATTCTGTTTCTAGTATGGTTCCAATTTTAAAAATCCCATCTACCTTTGCCAGGGGAATCCCATCAGAAATGTGTTAGGAGAGGACATATTTAAACAGTTATTTCCTAGCAAATGTGGCTGGAATCCAAAATGGCTAACTGAAAAGTCTATGCGATATAAAAAGATGGACGAGAGATGACATGTCATACCTTGACTGCATCAACTGACATTTAGGGCTAGAGGGGAGAATTTAACTTTGTTAACTTGTTGAAATTCATACTTGGGAGTTTGCAAAAAAAAATAAAAAAACACAAGTTTGGAGCTAAAATGACTGTGCCAAGCCAACATTCCTGTCCATGATCAAAGAGAATAAGATTTGAAACCAGTTGGATAACTGAGCGAGGGAGAAAAATATCTGAAGTCTCAGGGCCAGAGATCTGTATTCAATCTCAAATTGTTTCTAGGGGTTTTATATCCTGTGATAAAAGCAAAAATTTTAAACAATATATCTCAAGGACATGAGGGGGAAACTAAACAATTGCTACAGTGCTGTGATTTTGAGATGGCTTTGTTCAAATAAAAATTCCCACACACTAAAGTTGTATGATAATTCATTTTTTACCAAGAACAGGAGGGTGCCCAATCCAGATTTTGTACAATGTTGGTTCCATACATCACATGAGCTCTTTTAAATTATCTTCTCTGTGATTCAGCATTGAATAGAGGAAAAATAATTTAGTAGCAAGCACTTTGGGATTTAGAAAGAATACTTGAGACATACTATTTTTAGAAGCATAAATCTGCAACACAATCAAATACAAGGACTTGTATGACTAAAGTAGATGGTCAGTTGCAAAGAGGTATTTCTTTTGTTTCCACCTCAATATTTTACTGATTTATAGACCCAACAGGAAAACAAGTGTAGAGTTTTTGCTTTCCTTTTAAAGGAACAATGGATTCCCCTGAAACACTGAAACATTCAAAACTTTCCTAAGTTTTGAAGACTTAGGATATCTGGAGGAGAGTGGAAGTTCCTTTCATTCTCTTCTCCCACCTCACTCCCATCTGACAATGAGTCACTGTTTCTCTTAATTAGGCTTCTAATGTACCTTTGCACTGATACTTCACAAGTGAAGAATTTCCAACCTGAGAATCCTAAGTATATGAGTACATGTATTTGCAAAAGAAACGACATGAACAAAATTAAAAGAAGCTTATAAAAAAAAAAAAGAAACTTATAATAACATTTCAAGAAGAGATGATAAGAAAATTAATTCCAAAGATTCACCTTTTAAATAGAAAATCCTAGAAGGGAAAATATTGATATGTTTGATACTGAAGGCAGAGAGCTTAAACAGCTGACGGGTTTTAGCAAAGGGTTTGACGTTGGGGCCTTCCAAAGAGGCAAATACAAAGTAATTCTGGATTTTGACTTTCTATATGGTACCTGCCAATTTGTCCCTCTGTTTGACCTGGCTAGTGCCACAGTCTTTGATCCTGGTGAAACTGTGTCATTTCTAGGCCCTTTCCTTGCAGTAACTGGGCTCTGGACAAGGAATTTGGTTCTGGTTCTCTGTCCGCAGCAATTCCAAATCTCCAGCCTGTCCCCAGCCTGTCCCCTGGGTCTTCAAGCCCAGTATTTACCAGATCTTGGCTCCATCCTACCACACAGAAGATACAGCAGAACTCAACTAACTGACAGATTTTCCAGTCATTGCTATCAACCCCAATATTGCAGAAAATATCTGGGGATCTTTATGATGGAATGTGTATTTGTGAATAGTATTATACATACACCCCCAAATACTTATATAGATTTATAGACACAAAAAATCTGAGTAGCTCATAATTTTAATAGACATAACACATGTCAATCATGTCTTCTTTCTTTTTCTCCTCCCTTTTTTATTCATTTAATTAACACACTGGGCTACAAGAATCTGGGCTCTAAGACACAATTCATGTCTGAATATTCACAGAATTTAGAGTAAAAATTTGAGCTGGATGCTCAGCCTGTTACAAAGCTATATGCTACACTGGTGTTTTAAAGGGGCTCTTTGTCTAAAGCACTCAGAAGTATTTGTAATCTTGTGACCTTGGCAATCTATTGTTGCTTTCAGTCTGTCCCCACCCTTGACCCCATTTCCAGCCTGAACTTCAGCACTCTCGCAGGCATACTAGACCCTCTTATCCTTTTTCCATTCCGCTCTCTTGGTCACGCCAGTTCCCATCTGTCTGCATTTCTGTTCTTGCTTCTGAATTTCAGAGAAATGCTGATTCAATTTAAATGCATACCACCTAACCTCAGATTAGCAACCTCATTATTCATTTCTGGTTGATTCCTAACATAGCCATTCCCAGCATGTCCCACTCTTCTAAGTCCCTAATGCCCACACTCTTTCATTCATTTTATTCAACGAAAACTAATTGAGAATCAACAATGTGCCATGCACTGTGCTAAGTAGTGGGGTAATACGGTAGGGGACAAAACAGATCCTGTCCCTGCCCTAACAGATCTTACAGTCTAGTGAGGGAAAAAGGTAGCTTCCTGCCCTTATTGCTTTACTGGAAACATCCAGGCCTTTAGGGAACCATCAACCCTCTCGTCTTCCCTTTCTCTATGTCATCTCTCTCTGTCTCTTACTCAAGTCTTTCTTATTTTTCCTCCTGTCTCAGAAGACGAGCCAATCTTACATCCTTTCCCATGAGTCCTTGAATTCATTCCCTTCTTCCCTCTTCTAAGACCTTACTCCCGATCATTCTCATTATTTTTTATTCTGAAATAAATGATATTTCTCTTAAATCCTTTAAACAGTCTGTATTAAACACAAAGCTGTACTTTGATGAAAAAACACTGAGTACATTTGCTAATATCTTCAAATTCAGGATTGGCAGAGTTTCTTTGAATGCTATCTTGTGTTTTTTTCCTTTTGAAATTTGTGTTCTGTCCCAAAACAATCAGCATAGGAGCCAGGGGATTGACATTCTTGGATCTGGTCTAAACATTCTGGTGAACAGTTCCTCGGCAGATATGTCAGCATTACTTCTTTTTAAATGATTTTATTTGGATTGCCTTCCAGGTACTTTCTATTTTGCTCTGAAAAAGTCACACACATCTAAGCTTGGTTTTTCAGTTTTAATCTTAGACTGGTTAGCAAATATAAAGAAATATTATTTTAATTTTCTGACCTACTAATTTTGGATTGGTAAGGAAGATTGTTCCAGTATCTAGGAACTAGAAAATTTCCTGTTAGATTTAGTAATTACTTCTTATAACCTATTTACTGCATTGATTCATGAAAACCTCTCTCCTATAGGTGATGTCATCCATTACTTTATTGTGGTCATAACCTAGAAAATCCCGAGTGTATGGTCTCTCAATTCCAGTGTCTTATTTTTCAGAAAGAAGGTGTTCGAAAGTTCCCCTTAGGAAAACATCTGGTTCCTCTTTTTAAAGTAGTACGAAAAGGGCATCACACAAAACAAGTTTGGAAAGGTGATGAGAGCATCACTGATGGTTTTGCTTTACCATTGCTCTTCAAGCCAGCATTTCTTCTTCAGGGACACAGAATATGTGAGCCAGAAGCACAAATATATCATCTCTTTATTGCTGTTGATACAATCTGACAATGAGCTACTATAGAGATGTGTGGGAAAACTGAGAACTAAATCCTAGCAAACAGGTAGGCCCTTCAAATGTTTGAGGTGTGAATCCTATACTGTAGTGAGAGTCTGAGACCTAAGTCCTTCTGCTTTAAGGGTGACTGCACTGGGTCTTGAATGCATGCATTACAGGAGACAGGATGAAAGGGCAGCTGGTATCTACCCCTGGCACAATGTACCCACCCCTTCTTTGGGTCAGAGAAGAGGTTCCACTTTTGACCACACCCTCAGTGTCACAGTTGCACATTTTCTTTAGTTATCATAATTGGCACTTTCCCAGAGCCTCAAGTACTTAGCACCTCCTGGTGCAGAAGCAGGCTCAAGCTGATAGGAGGGTGGTATTGAGGCTGAGAGAGCAGTGGAGATGAATTAAAGCAAACATGGAGATGAATTAAAGCAAACGTGGAGATGAATTAAAGCAAATGTGGAGATGAATTAAAGCAGTGGAGATGAATTAAACCTCTCCCTGATAGAGGCAAGCTAGCCTCTATCAGGGAGAGGTCAGCAGTCAAAATCATCAAGTCCAAGGAGCAAGGTGAATGCTAGTTCACTTTGGAGGGTCTATATGCAAAGGGTCTAGTCTGGGGGGCCTGGGGTGATGTGTAGGAAAAGGCTTCTAGATATTAGCTTTGTAAGAAAATAAGTGGTGTGCAAATCTTAGATCAAGGAGGCCTTTCCAAATTCTGGGGGCAGATGTATCGTTCCTTGAAAAGTGTCTTCTATGAACCAGATGAGGGATTCATAACGGAATCAGGACCTTAGATGACACAGCAAAAGTAAAGCGGGCTTTAGTTCCAGTAAGGACTGGGGCAGGGTGGGGGGACATCTAGGAACCTGGGACTCTGGTCGAACGAAGACTCATCAGACAGTTTGGCTACAGGGTGATGGTTAGTTAGGCCTCTGACAACTCTGCTTTAAAGCACAGGCCAGGTGTGACTAATTCTAAATCTTTCTGGAGCTGACCTGGCTGCTACTGTTTCATTGGCCACGGGTGTCGGGGAGGGGACAGCTTATAGGCACCGGTGTCTGCTCATCTAGAACAGCTGGCACAAAGCTGACTGACCTGAAACACAGGTCAAAGCTCATCAACTGTTACACACACACAAACAAGCTATGGGCTAGAAAGGCTGCCCACTTATTAGTGGTGCAACATATGACCAAGGCATCAGCAAAGAATAGAAACCAGATTATCAGATTATTTAGGAATCAGGCATGAGAACTGACTCACGCATAAGCCAAAGATGAGTTGGGTTAACGGAATGCCAGAGGGTTCTTCTTTTGCAGCAAGGTCTATAGGCCTTATACCACCCGGTTATAAAGAATCACATTTTGGCAGGGAAGTAACAGGGTGGAGTCTGAAAGAAACAACAAGAAGAGACTGAAAAGAAAAAATTAGGAAGTTCCATTCTTCTGGCTCAAAAAAATACCACTTGCATAGTTACAAAACCTGACTTGGCAACCATTCATGAGAAAAAAGACCTGGGGATTTTATTGGTAACAAGCTCAAAATGGGAGAGTTTGTGCAGTGTTGCAAAAAAAAGCCAATGAAATCTTAAGTTGCATTAGCAAAGTATAGTGTCCAGATAAAGGGAGGCGATAAAGATAAAGATAAAGATATAGAGAGACACATATAAATCAGTGTGAATCCAGAGAAAGACAATTAGGCTGTAGAAAAAGCTGGAAACCACGTTGCCTGATATGTGGTCAAAAGAACTGGTTGTGCTTGGCCGAAAGAGAAAAGACTGGGGAAGGAATGTAAGTGTCTTCCAACTCTTAAAGGATCGTCTGATGAAAAGAGTAGCCTTGAGGTTTGTTAACCCAGAGGGCAAACTGAGAACTAGATTTCAGCTCAATGAAAAGCAGACATTTTAAAGAATCAAACCTGTATGACGATGAAATTAAATACTTTCCGAAATCATGAGCTGTCCATTATAAATATGTTCAAATAGAGTCCGAATGGTCCTGTAAAGGAGCCTAATTCATGTGTGGAGGCTCGCAGAAAAGAAGTAAGGGAGCTGCATTAGGTGGCCTCCATGATCCTTCCCACCCCTATGAGTCCATAATTATTTTCTACCACCAGTGTTTCCATCTGAACACCATCACTTCCCATGTCTTCCAGAGTTTGCTCCAACAATTTCTCCCACCATCTCTAGCATCTTGACTTTTTCTCCCTCCAAATATTCTTTCCAATTTTTATTATTAAAGAACGGAACAATATTCATTTGATCTTTTGTTTTTGCTTAGAGTGGAGTGCTATTACTGTTTTTACTTGTTCAGCACTTTGTGTTTGGAAACAGCACCCTGATTTCTTTGGAGGACTACCCCTCCCTCACTCTTGGGTCATAAGATTAGAGTGGTGTTAACCCTTTAGCGGTGATCATATGACACTTGCCTGGTCTTCTAGCAGTTTGAACAGGATTATTTCAGGGATGGGCATGTGATTCAAGTTGTCCAGTATCATTTCTAAGATTTTACTAGAACTGTTAGGAACTACTGGGACCACTTACTGGTTAATTATAAAACTGGAGTTGTCAGAAGCCAGCACGTGTAAAGAGTCTACAAGAGAATAAATCCAGCACAGAAAAGTGGGTGTGCGGGGTGGAGAAAGAGAAAGAATATCCTAACTGATACTCTCAAATCTCTCGACTTTCCAGTTACACAAGCCAATATAGTCCCTCTTTGGTTTAGATCTGTTTCTTGAAGCCAAAGTAGTCTGAACAATACGTCTGGGCTTTCAGTTTCTTTCTGACTTCTGTCATTCATTCTTCTCACTCCATTGCATCCTGTCTAGGGCCCGTCACAATGGGCCCCGCCCACCTCTCCAGCTTCCTCTCCACAGCTTTGACATTGCTGTAGACAACAGCACTGGTACAGAAGGAGCAGGCTGGCACTGAGCCACTCCTTCTGAAGTCTGATACCCTTGCAACATTTTTGCAAGGTATCTTCTTTACACTCCTAAATGCCTCTGTCTCTGACTCTTCCTTTCACATTGACCTGTTTCTTTCTATGGCGGCTTCATCTTTCTGTTCTTTAGATTAGAATCCTGGAAGTCATCTAAGACGTGTTTATTAAACACCTCCCATCTGGGCTAGATGCTGGTGATTCAACAGGGAAGTCAACGTTGACAGCCACTGCAAACTTGGGCTTACAGTCCAGGGTAGAATGCTAATAATACAGCTTTCTCCAAATCACAACTTGGAGAGAATCCAAGCAGCTGCCTTTTTGAACCTTGGCTTTACACAATGTAGAAAAGCCATACTCTTAACAGTCACATTTTCCCATTGTAGATATATGACACAAAATTCAAAAGGAATGTAAGGATAGAGCGAAAATTCTCTTTGTTAACCTCTGCCCTTCGGTTCCCACAATGCCCCTCTCCCACGCAACTATTATTGTCAGTGTCTCAAGTATCAATGCAAAACAAGTTTGTACACATACAGCAAATGAATATCTATCCTCCCCACCCTCACCCCTTTTACAGAGTGGTAGTCTTTGCACCTTACTTTTTTTTCAATAAAATACCTTGGAGAAATGCTATATCAGTACCCACAAAGGCACACTGTTCTTTTTAATGGATGCATAATATTCAACTGTACAGATACACCATGTATTACTTAAATAATCTTCTATTGACGTATCTTAGGTTGTTTCCAATATTATGCTCCTATAAACCAATTTGCAATGATTATCTGGGTTATATAGTATTTTGTGCAAATTGTGAATTATCTGTAGGATAAATTCCAAAAGTAGAATTGTTGGGTCAAAGGATATGTCTACTTTCCACATTGATATCTATTATCCCCACAAGTGATCACATAAATTAACAGTATATCAACCGTGGATGAGTGCCTGTTTTCCAACATCTTCCTTGAGAAAGTCTGTTATTAAACATTTTGGTCTTTGCAAATCTAAGTGAAAATGCTATCTCATTTTCATTTTAACTCACATATTTTATTGTGAGTGAGGATGAGTATCAGTTTGTGTTTAAAATCCACTTGTATTTCCTTTTCTAGAACTATTTGTCATGTCCTTTGCCCATTTTTCTATTAGATTGTTGACCTGTTGATTGGTGTAAGCTCTTTGTATTTTTTGGAAAGCAGACTTTTTTCTGCCATATGTGTTGCAATTTTTTTCTAGATTGCTATCTGACCTTTCATTTTGTTTATTTATTTATTTTTTTGCTTTCTCTTGTTTATTTTGGCCAAGAACTTTGAATCTTCTCTCTTTTTCATCCTCAGTATATTACTAATTCTAAAATTTGTTTCTTCTTACTATTTCTAGTTGGGAAAAGAGAATGGACAAATCATTCATATAAGTAGTTAATAGGCACATAAAAAGTTCAACCTCACAAATTAAAAAAATACAAATTAGATTTCATTTTTTTACTCTAGCAAATTAGGAAAGATAATTAGAGTGAAAACAGCATTGCTATACTCTGTTGGCAGGAGTGCAAGTTAGTTCAATACTTTGAAATGCAAATTCTCAATAAGTAGCAAGAGCTTTAAATTAAAAATTTTTTTTTATTCAGTAATGGCATATCTAGGAATTTATCTTATGGATATAACCACCAAGATGGGCACATTTAATGTATAGAGATATACTTCTACTCAGCACTGTTGTTTTTTTTTTAAATTTTATAAATTTATTTATTTATTTATTTTTGGCTGCGTTGGGTCTTTGTTGCTGCGCATGGGTTTTCTCTAGTTGCGGCTAGCGGGGGGCTACTCTTCATTACGGTGCGTGGGCTTCTCATTGCGGTAGCTTCCCTTGTTGAGGAGCACGGGCTCTAGGTGCACGGGCTTCTGTAGTTGTGGCTCGTGGGCTCTTGAGAGCAGGCTCAGTAGTTGTGGCGCACGGGCTTAGGTGCTCCGCGGCATGTGGGATCTTCCCGGACCAGGGCTCGAACCCGTGTCTCCTGCATTGGCAGGCGGATTCTTAACCACTGCGCCACCAGGGAAGTCCTCAGCACTATTTTAACAGGGGAAGAAATGAGAGAAATTTGAAATCTATTGTCCTACAAATAAATCACAGTTCATCCATACCAATAGAGACAACACAGCTAATGTAATAATAAAGTTTAAAGCTATTAAGGATGTAGAAAAATTCTCACACATATTATATTAAAGATGGGATACAAAATTGCTTAGACAGTGAGATCACAACCACATAAAAATATATGAAAAACTGGAAAAAATATGTCAAAGCAGTGGTTACTTGTATTTAGAGAGATTATGCATTTTTCTCCTTTTTACTTTTCTGTGATTTCTCAAATTTTATAATGTGCATATATTATATAATCTGATAAAAATCAAAATAAGCACATACAAAAGGAATGTACAGCTATTTCTAGGATTTACTCTTCATCTGTTTCTATGATAACCAATAGGCCTTCAGGGTTTTCTTTTCCACACTGGGATTATTGAAACAATCAATATTACTCAGTCTTGCTATCTCTGGTCTCCTCCAATATTCTGTTAGATTACTCAAAAACACTGCCTATTATTACTGAAAACCCCAGGACAGCATTCCTATTTCATGACATTTAAATTACTCAGGCTAATACACCAGTCCTCTATAATTTGGCCCCAGTCTACTTCAATCATCCAAGTGCATTTCCTACTACTCCCCAGGAATATCCTGCATCCTCGACAGAGTGGTCTCGTCACTGTTTGTGCCACCCCACGCCCTTTCTTTGTTCATTCCGTTCACTCTTCTTGTAACTGCCTTCCCCAGGCTCCCTTTGTGCCCAGATCTGATTCATCCTCAGGAGGTTCTTGTCTCCTCCATGTTGACCTTCACCTCACCCTTGGCTGAACTCTCAGAGCACGTCCCTTCAATCACAGCCACAAAGTAATGCTTCGCAGTTCTGCGACCATTTCTTGTGTGCTAATATTGACTCCCCAACTGTTCTGAAAGCTCTGTGAAGGCAGGCAACGCTGATCACAATCTTCTCGTCTCCTCCCACTTGGTTTCTACCCAGTGCTGAGCAGAGGGTAAGGCCTGGCCAACTCCTGAGGTGGCTGCAATGTTGAGCAAGCAGGTTCTTGGGCAAGGTCTTCTTTTCTCCTTTCCTCTGTTCTTGCCCGGAAGCCTCTCTTCTGAGGAGGGCCTGCCCAGTGGCAGAAGAAAATTAGAAGAAGCCCTAGTGCGGTTCCAACCCTGGCTACACATTCTAAGCATTTGGGGAGCTTTAAAAATGTGGCTGCTTGCAGGGAACTCTGCTCAGTACTCTGTAATGACCTATATGGAAAAGGAATCTAAAAAAGAGTGGATATATGCATATGCATAACTGATTCACTTTGCTGTACAGCAGAAACTAACACAACATTGTAAATCAATTATACTCCAATAAAAATTAATTTTAAAAAATATTGTTGCTTGCCCTCTCCCATCCCCTGTCCTACCCCTGAGGTTTAGAATTTAATTGGCCTAAAGTGGGACCAGCAGTGATATGTTTTCTAAAGCTCCCTCACTGATTCTAATCATTTCATTGAGTGCTACTTCTTTCGGGTCTCAGCCCTTCTGGCGTGCACCCATTCCAGCACTTTCCTGTCTTATTTCCAGGCAGGAAGTCAACCTAGAACTGGCCAGAGACGCCAAAGAGACTGACTTTAGATAAATCCTTTGGCATCAGCTATAGCCTTTGTTGTTTTTCAAAGGTGTTTACTTTTGAATTGACAGCTATCCACGTAGGGGCCCGCTCTGAAGGTTGCCTTGTCAGGGTTGCCTTTCAGTCTAGGCACCAAGATAAGCTAATGGATAGACAGACCAGCACTAAGGTTAAAATAAACTCAGATCCCCCCCAAACAAAACACTGTTGTTATAGAGTATAGCAAGTCAACTGAAGCAGTTTGTTTCATGTGGAAATACAATACATAATTTGTGTGACAGAGCTAGAACAAAATGTTAAAGAGACTATATATGTACAAAGAGGAAAATCTCGACAGTTATCAACCATTATAAAAATCCTACTAATGTATTAGTACATAACTCCCTTATTTATATAATAATAAAACAATGGCAGCAATAATAATAATTAATTTTTAGCACTAACTATGCACCAGGTACCCATTCTAAAGGTTTTATTTGGAATATTTAGTTTAATCTGACAACTCTACAAGATAGGTACTATTATTATCCTCATTTTATAGATGAGGCAGTTGAGGAAATGAATTACTAAAGATTTTGCTAGCTGGTAAGTGGCAGAGCCAGGATTAGAACACTTTCCGAGCTTCTGTTCTTAACTTTGTAGGACTAATTCCTATTTCAATGGAAAATGAAGTTTTTTTGGTTGTTGTTGTTGTTTTTGTTTTGTTTTTACCATCCAAGGTTTCTCAAATATCTGAATACACATTAAATACCTTCCATTATTTTTACTTTCATGATTTTCAAAATTCTTCCAAAGCGTGCTATACACATCACTGTTTCCTTAGACAGAGAGCACTGAACACAATTTAACCTTCTCTTAAAGACTCCATGTTAGGATCATGGACTTTGAGGAGGCTAGATGGAACCTGATTCTCTCAGTCTTTTTAAGGTTTTGCAGAGTTAGGTCCCTCACACTTCGCTGGGCTGGACAATTACTGCAGACACCTTTCCCTCAGCCCCAACTAAAGGTACCTGCGCTGCTCATGGGCCCTGCTGAGGTGTCAGCCCCAGACAACTGTGTTCTGTTCTCCGCCGGCCCTGCAGTTCCTCAGCCACACCTGATAACACAGAGTGGACTCCTGTCCTCAAGCAGCCATGCTCTAGGCTGGCCAGCAGCCTACAACACGGACCAGTGGAAAAAGTTTAGCCACAGCTGGGCGGTGTGGTTCGGATTCTCCCTTTGGGGAATTTGAGCTGGGAATTACTGGTGAACAGTGGGAGCTAAAAACATGTACACAGAGAGCCAATGGGGTAGAATAAGCCAAAGTTATGAGGAAGCAAGTCTGATGCTAAGCACAAGCTGTGAGGTAGAAAAGAGGTAGAGAGCAGGAATCACAGACTCCGATACCTTCAGCTGCGGGGCGGGCTATGCAAATGAGAGAAGGGGGCGTGGCGAAGGTAGCCGGGCTTGGCAAAGATTCGGGTGACGGCCAAGTTCATGCCCCACCCTAAGACTTTGGAATTCTAAACGTGAAGGCACCACACCGGCCAAACAGAATGAGTCTGCAAGTTGCAATAGGTCAAGAGCTGGCAGTTTATAAATTCCAAAGAGGGGTTGAGGAAGTGGGTCAGGGGAGACAGAGAAGACGCAAGACACTGCTAAGCGCGGCCAGAGGGGAGAGCTGAGGCCGTAAATAACTGATCACTGAGGTGACGATGTGCGATGTTGAAGTCCTGGGGTAACCTTGGATTCTCGATGGCGTCCTGGTCCCAGTCTTCCTGAGGTCTGGCGCTGCTACAGCGCCTGGTCTTCCAGAGGCTTGGTGATTTGGCCGTTGGTGGTTCCCACGAGGCCCTGAGGGGTTGAGATCCTTGTTTTCTTCATTCCTTACAACTCCTTCCCCTAATATTAGATGTAACTTGAGCTGTTCCTCAGAACTAGAAAAGCCTGACGAAAACACTCTACATGGCCCCAGATTGCTCCTTTTTTCCCCGGTTGGAATTATTGTTCTCCTATTTACAGTTTTTCTATTTCCTCCTTTGCTGCAGTGTGCTACCTTCTACTAGCCATTCTCTCTTCGTTATTAAGGCTACTCATAGAGTGAGACATGAGATCTGGAAGCTTGGTGGAATTAAAACAAATTTAAAGTAAACAGGTAATTAAAGAAGGGTGCATTTTATAGTATGTGAATTATATCTTAATAAAGCTGTTATAAGAAATTAAATAAGCAATGAAAGACTTTTAGTGTCACGTGAACTTTAGCAGATAGTATTTTCGAAATGTAATTTGACTGTTCAGATGCCTTTCTTGTTTACTTTTGGCTCTAGTCCAATCAGTGAATGGCTTATTAAAGTATCCCTTGAGGGCTTCCCTGGTGGCGCAGTGGTTGAGAATCTGCCTGCCAATGCAGAGAACACGGGTTCGAGCCCTGGTCTGGGAAGATCCCACATGCCGCGGAGCAACTGGGCCCGTGAGCCACAATTACTGAGCCTGCACGTCTGGAGCCTGTGCTGTGCAACAAGAGAGGCCGCGATAGTGAGAGGCCCGCGCACCGCGATGAAGAGCGGCCCCCGCTTGCCACAACTAGAGAAAGCCCTCGCACAGAAACGAAGACCCAACACAGCCATTAAAAAAAAAAAAAAAAAGTTACTTAAAGTATCCCTTGATTCTCAGGAACCAAAACACACTGGAGACTGCACAAGGAAAGGAAAGGAGACTTATATTAAGACATTATTCAGAACCCAACTGAAGGAAGTATTCATGGTCAGAGAACTTCTCTCTCATTCTCTTTCTTTCCCTTTCTCCTTCTAGCTACTTGGTTCCCTAATCTCTCTTTGTCCTGTTTCACATCTGCTCCACCTTCCTCTCTGCAGATTAGTTATTCTGCTTCTCTGTAGAGTTTTCAGTTTCTTTTCCTTCATAACACTGGCTTTGGGCTGCCATGCTGTCGATTTTGGCAATGCATGGCCTTGCATCATGACCTTGCGTCTTCAATGCCAGCACCCTCCAATTCAGCCTTCCTGTCTCTGAAAATATGATTGACTCAGTTTGGGCCAAGTATCTGTCCCTGGTCAAATTAGCTGGTAAGAGAGCAGGGCAGGGCCCTCCTCTTTACAGAATGCTCTTCTAGCCTGCAGGCAACAGGCTCTGAGGAGACTTTGGCAGGGGGAAAATGACTGGCATTTCAGCCAGAGTGAAATTTCTATATTTCTGAACTCTGATAGGTGATGTGTTATTACATACTTATGTTTCCTCTTCTTTGTTATTCTCCATTCAGTGCTTAGAGTCTTGCTAACAATAAACAAATTGTTGATGATATTTCCTTCACCATCTGGAGTTAGACGATCTAGCCTAGTCAAAAGTCACCATCTTGGTTTTCTTTCATGCATAAATACAAAATATATTAAAGGCAATTCTTCCCCTCAATGCTTGCCTGTCATCTCTCAGGATCCTATTACTGGATTATCTTTGTAAAACTTTAGTTCATGTTAAACCAAACATAAGGAAAATTTAATTTTTAACAACGTAGCTAAGAGTTGTTGATGTTTCTGTGAAAAAACACTTTAAACTCCACATCGCATCTACATGGAGATGCTTTCCTGAACCAAAAGTTGTCACAAATGTCGGGGTGATTTGACAATTTGTCTAAAATCACTACTTTTGAAATCATGTTTCCTTCTTTTCAACAAAAGTATGAAATGATTACAAGTCAATCATGGGTGGAAGAGTTTATTATTAGTTTTTCAAAAGATGCCAAGTGTTGGAGGAAATTTTTCTCCCTGGCCAAGACAAGAACAGTTTCATTTTAAAAACAATCAAATGCAAATTAAATGTTCCTCCATTTTTAGTCTAGCATTTGAATGATACTAAACAGTTTTCAAGCATTTTCTTATGCATGATTGAACTTAATACTCAAAACAACATTCTGAGGGTGGTAGTATCATTTTGTAGCTGGGAAACAGGCTCAGGGAGGTTACAGGACTTGTCTAAAGTCACAGTGCTATGTGCTCCAGATACAGACTGGTCATTTTACTCTAAATCTTGTGGGTTTTGAATGGCACTTTGCTGTCCCTTTATTTTGTCCCTAAGAATTTGGGGGGTGGGGGGCCACGGGGTGGCATCAGTTAAGTGCTGTATCTAAGTGTTTCAAAATCCACAAATTCTCAGTATAATCCAGATTTGTTTTTCTAACTCCAAGGCCCATGCACTTGATGACATAACAAAACTACCACCTAATTATTTGTGATAAATGGAAAGTGATAGTCTGGGGGTTACCACTTAAGACAATGTTTGATCCTGTCCCTCACAGTTGAAATCACATATGCTATTTCATTCAGTGAATCCCTTTCTAACCCTTTCTAATTTTGTCAGAGATGTAACCCTAATTCTTGAGATTAAAATAAAATGTAAATCTCTAACGAAACCATTCTTGGAAGGACTAACTCTCAGTGCTATCCCAAGAGCAAATTAGTCCCCTAAGTGAGACTGTGATTGTGTGGTTAGGATGCTAGTCTACTTAAAAGAAGAAAGGTTTTAAAGGAGATACATGCATTTGCTATTTATATTTAAATTGATCCTACTAACTACCCAAAGTGTTATTCGATCATTAGAGTAGGCAAAGCTTAGAAAACCCTCCTTAGCAGTTCAAGTTACTCTAGGTATAGGAAAATAACACAACTATTTGGCTTTTAAAAATAGTCCCTGATTCACATTTTTCATGAATTTAGATTTGTTTTTCCTTCTACTAAGTCTAAAATGAGCAAGATTTTGTGGTGTTAATTATTATACAAAAGGCAGACATTAGATTGGAATTTAGGTCCTCTGTGTGCACGATTCACTAAATCTTGTTTCTTAATATTACATTTGGTGCTTATAACAGGATTCTCAAGACTGTGCCAAGCAGAGGAATTCTAATAGTTCTTATGGTCTAAAGTACACAATCAAGAAATAATCCACATGGAATAAAATACTAAGAAACTGCCAATACATCAGTTATTTCGATTTCTAATTCTTACTTCTTTATGTTGACTGTATTCCTAATCTCTTTGCTTAAAGGTACTTAGGATCACTTTGGGAAGAAAAATCATCCAGACATTTAGGAAACATTTTAGGGGAAAGGAAAGCAAGTGCAACTGATAGAAAGGAATGAAGATGTGAGGGTTGCAGTTCAGAACAGAGAGGAAAAGTTCGAGCTAAACATAGGGAAACGGCAGCATTAGACTTCTGTTAAGGGTAAAAGAAGGTGGGTGTTAGGAAGAAATGAGAAAAGTTATTTAAAGAAGCCCACAAAAAAAAAAAAAAGAAGCCCACAAGATTTGAGAACTACGAATATAAAGAGACGTAGATAGTCCCCTTTTCATATATGAGTTTGTGAAAATGTGAATTAGAGTAAAATGTGTGAAAGCTAAATAATAGAATTATATATTTTAAGGGAGGATTTTATTCCTGTGTGTGTGTACAAAGATTACAAAGATGTAATCTTTGATAATATGGTTCTAGCACTTTACTCATATTCTCAATTTTGCATTTTTCCATCACAACTGGATAAAAATTAATCAGTTGAAGTCTAAAAAGCATCTGAGGAGGCTGAAGGTTTGCTCCTTTCTGACTGTCATGGTTGTATTAAATTTATAAGACCAATGCTTCTTATTCCTATTATCAACACTTTTATCTATATTCTATACTCTTTTAATAAAGGCAAAATGCAGTAAACTATTCAAATATTTGTCCAAACAGTGTGAGGCAGACTGTTGCCTACCAGCCAACTTCCCTCTCTGACCTTAAATAATCATTTGTTAGCTGGAACACAAAGAATCCAAGTTCAGCACATGGAGGAAACTTAGGATGCTAGCCTACTTAAAAGGCTAGTATATCTAATACTATATACATAGTATATATACAATATCTAATATATGACGGTGGATTGAAGTCAAGAAAGTCAAGTACATGGAAGGCCTAATGTTGAAATCATTTCTTCAGAAATATTTGCAATGTATTTGGATGTATATTAGTAAGAAAGACAAGAGATTAGATAGAAGGAGGATTTTTTTTTTTTAAGTAAAGGGAAAAGACAGTAGAAATTTAGCTATCCTGAAAAGGCAAATGTTTTAGTAAAGGTTCAAAGGATTTTGTGCATTTTGGTCATAATCTCCATCGGGCTAAGTGCCTTGGACTTGGAAAGTCCTGAGTGACCCTGGGCAAGTTCTTTCCCTTCAATGGGCTTCATTTTCCACACCTGACAAATGGGAAAATTATTCCTTACTGTACTGATGTAAAGATCTCTAGGTAAAATACACGAAGCGCTAATGCAGTGACTGTCACTTAGGTACTTAAGAAATGGTAGCAAGCTTTTGTTAGATGGGTATTCTAAAGGATAACGACTTCTGATGATCACAGACTGCTCTTTACTGTTATCATAGTTAGCAGAAAGCTACTCCAGCTGGCATTAGGGAGGAAAGCTACACCAACAGCCGCAGCTATCACTCCATGGTTTGTTTAGGTCTCCCAAGCCTGGTTTAGGGGTAGTGTTTTACAAAGACAGGAATCCTATGGTAATAATTTCAGAACACTTTCCCTTCACCACTTTCCCTTCACCACCCTCTGAAATGGTTCTTGAATTCATCCTCTTCCTTTCCTTCCTACTGCCATTGCCCATATTTACGCTCATGTTCTTTAGCTACAACCATGGCAAAATCTTCTAAGTAATCCCCTTCACTAATTTCTTCCCCCTACACCTGGCCTCTAGTCACATCCTTATAAAACATTTATAGTAATCACTTGCCTCTTAAGAACCAGTGGTAGCTCCCCCTTGCTTACAGAAGAAAGTCCGTCCTCTCTGCTGTTTTATGCAGCCTTCCACAGTGAGGCCCCAGCCCACCTCTGAAGCCCTATCACCGTACACCCAAGCCTCTAAAACCCTATCCTACCACCACCAGCAAAGTGAGATGTTTCAAGAGTACATCCTATACTTTATAACTTCTGAATCTTCGCTTTTTCTGTTTTCTTAGTCTGGAATGTCCTTTTCATGGGGGAAATTCCAATCATCTTTCAAGGTTCAGCTCAAACCTTATATCCTCCAATTAGTACATCAAGCTGAAATTAGTTCCTTTTTTCACGGCTCCTATCATGTACCATTTTTAAGTCCTATAGTATGCTATATATTGTGATTATGAATTTCTGTTTTCCTTCTAGACAGTAAGCTCCTAAGGGCAGAGAATTTTCTTATTCATTTTTGTAAAATGTTTTTCCTGGAAACCACTGAAAATGAGCACTTTAATGCTCCCCTTCCATTTTAATAAAATTCTTCTTGGTAAGTGACCAAAGACCTCTAACGGCCAAACTCAGTGGAGGCACTTCAGTTTTATCTCATTTGAACTCTTATGATATTTGAACTGTTCATGCCATTCTCCCTTCAACCTCTTTATTCCCTTGATTTTGGAAGCACCACTCTGTCCTGATGTTTGATTTTTTCACAGGTTTCTACACTGGGTCCTTTACTATTCAGTAATTTTCAGTATTCTTCAGGGCCCTAATCCTTAACCCTTCTCTCTTCTTACTCCATGCTCTACCTAGGAAGCTGCCCATACTTTTCAAAGGTTCAACTACTAAGTATGTATCTAGCTAGAAGCTTTTGTTCATCTGTAAGAGAGATCCCCCAAAATAGTGGCTTAAACAAGATAGAAGTCTGGACGTAGGCAGTCCAGGGCTGGTTGGAAGTTTCACGGTGTCAACAGGGACCCAAGTTTCTTTTCTTTGAGGATGTTATGGCATCCTCAAAATCCTCAAAATCCTGTTTGAGGATTTTATTTGCAAGATACAAGGTGGTCTAAGTTGACTGACAGACCTCCAGCTCTCATGTTTGTGTTATACGCAGCAGGAAGGAGGAGGGAGGGAGATAAACACCTGCCACCCCCTCACCCCAGACCCCTGTGCTTTTAAGGAGACTTCCCGGAAGTCCCACAGAACAGTTCTATGAGAATTTAGTCACAAAACCACAACTATATATCATATATATATTTCATATACATATATACAGATTTCAGGTAACACTATGTCTAGTTAAAAAAGGAGTTTCGGGAAAAATGACCATTTTGCAACCAACATGCTAAAAATTGATCTGGACAAGAATCATCAGAGAATGCTCAATCGGACTTCCCTGGTGGCGCAGTGGTTAAGAATCCACCTGCCAATACAGGGGACATGGGTTTGAGCCCTCGTCGGGGAAGATCCCACATGCCGCGGAGCAACTAAGCCTGTGCGCCACAACTACTGAGCCTGCGTGCCACAACTACTGAAGCTCGCGCGCCTCGAGCCTGTGCTCCACAGCAAGAGAAGCCACCGCAATGAGAAGCCTGTGCACCACAATGAAGAGTAGCCCCCGCTCGCCGCAACTAGAGAAAGCCCGTGCACAGCAATGAAGACCCAACGCAGCCAAAAATAAATTAATTAATTAATTAAAAAAAAAAAAAAGAGACTGCTCAATCCAGGGAGGGACGTTTGCTGCAGAGCTGAACATTTATATGGTAATAAAGTATTTCCCCACGGATTGCTTATTGGTCAAAAAGGGAAACAGTAACTGTACAATGGAGCAACAAGACAACAACCTGACTGGGTGATCAAGATGAATACAACCAATGAGGAGCAGGCAGACATCATGTGGCCTCCAGATGTGACCCTGTGAAGGACATGACATTGCATATGTGGTATTCCAGCTGGAAATGCATAGCCTGAATCGCATCATGAGCAAACACCAGACAAACCAAAACTAAGGAACGGTCCATAAAAGAACTGACCTGTACTTTTTAATAATGTCAGTGTCATGAAAGATAATGGAAAACTGATGAATGTTTCCCAATTAAAGGAAACTAAAGAGACAGCAACCAAATACAATACGTGATCCTGGACTGGATCTTGGACTGGAGGAAAGCAAGATGCTCTAAAGGGCATTATTGAGACATTTGACTAAACTGGTAGAGATACTTCAGAGAGAAAAAGGACAAGACCTGATGACTAGTCTTGAATCTGTTTTCTCCTTTCTATTCCCAGAGTCACTGTCATAGTTCAGTTTCTCAGCATTTCTCCCCTCAGCCTATTTCTAGAATCTTCCAAGTAATATCACAAAGTCCAATGTCTTTCCCTTCCAATCTGTCCTCCATATTGTCACCAGAGTGATTTTTTTTAAAGCACAAATCTGATTATGCCAAATTCCCTGCCTTAGTCCATTTGGACTGCTATAACAAAAATGCTATAAACTTGATGGCTTTTAAGCAACAAACATTTATATCTCATCGTTCTAGAGGCTGGGAAGTCTAAGATCATAGCGCTGGCAGATTTGGTGTCTGGTAAGAGCTTATTGTCTCATTAAGGGCTGCCTTTTCCCTGTAATCTTACATGGAGGAAGGGGCAAGGGTGCTTTCTTAGCTTCTTTTATAAGGGCGATAATCCCGTTTATGAGGACTCAAACCACATGGCCTAATCATCTTCCAAAGTCTCCACCTCCTAATACCATCCTGTTGGGGGTTGGGATTTCAACACATGGATTTGGAGAGGGCACAATGATTCAATCCATAGCACTCTTAATTAGAAATCATCTGTGCGGGACTTCCCTGGTGGCACAGCGGTTAAGAATCCGCCTGCCAATGCAGAGGACACGGGTTCGAGCCCTGGTCCGGGAAGATCCCACATGCCACGGAACAACTAAGCCCCCACGCCGCAACTACTGAGCCTGCGCTCTAGAGCCCGCGAGCCACAACTACTGAGCCCACACGCCACAACTACTGAAGCCCGTGTGCCTAGAGCCCGTGCTCCGCAACAAGAGAAGCCACTGCAATGAGCAGCCTGTGCACCTCAATTAAGAGCAGCCCCCGCTCGCCACAACTGGAGAAAGCCTGCGAGCAGCAACGAAGACCCAACGCAGCCAAAAATAAATTAATTAATTAAAAAAAAATCATCTGTGGTCTAATCCTAGACATTTAAGATCCTTCTCTACATGGATTCAGAGTTCCTTATGGGGCATTTCCCTCCTGCACTCCCATCTCAAATGGTTCCAGTTCTTGAATGTTCCCTCCACCTTTCGTAGTCATGACACAATGCCCAGGATGACATAATGAGGACAAGAAGGGGATGTAGCAAGCCAGTAAAATAGGGAGTTATTTTAAAGCTTTTACCTAATTTGAAATATAGGCTGGACTACCATGTGAAATGACTCCATTAAAATTTTTTAAAGGAGTTAATTTTTCAGAGAAATAAGTAAGTGTCTACTGTTTATGCCAACTCAAAGGAAAGGGCAAATGAAGATGGGCTTGTTGGCTGACTTCCACCCTAAAATTTCCTGTGAGGCTATTAAATGCAGCCAGCTAAGGATCTCATTATCTTAGTCAGAATTATTCTATCAACAGCCCTTTTTCTCTGTCACAGCTGGTGCTGAGAGCCATATGTCATAAAACTTCTGTACTCCCAAAGTTTAGAAGCTTTGCTGAAACGAAAATATATCACTGTTGTTGAATCAAGTGACCTATGGAGTTCCCAAAAGAATTGCCCTTTATATTTTATAGTTATACAGTGAAAACTCATGATTTTTCTTACCCATGTGGCTTTTCTCCCATTTCCCATCTGTTTACTCCCTATAATTTTTCCAAAATATTATTCCATCAATCTGTTCAATAAAAAAAGATTGCTTGCCTCACTTGCTCTCAGGAATAAGAAAGCATCGCCGGAATTGCATTTAGTGATGAGTTGATATAATTCTTTTTCTCTGGACTTATCAAATAAGATTACCAGCAAACAAATACCCGTCTAGAATTCAATACAGAAGATCCAGCTATTATATATTAATATCTATTCCATAGATCTATATCTATACCCAAGCTCGCATTTTAAGGCATTAGTTTTAACCGTTGTCAAGCATTCCCTTAAAAGTCAAGTCTGTATTAATATAATGAACAGTGAGAGAGGATTGGGAGTATAATTGTGAATTGCTTGAGTTAAGATTATTCATTCTGCACCATGTATTCTGTCAAGTGGAATTTTAATTTGTGACCAAACACCATGTTCATTTCCATAAAGGAGAGGTGGTCTATAGAGCTCCTGATAGCTTTGTATTTCAAAGGCATGCTGCTACATCATTTTATACCTAATCTATGAATTTGGCATGTCTATTTCTAGTTTGCTCTGTGAATTTAAAAAGTTACTTACCTTGTATTCTTGGAGTAAGTGAAGTAATATATTATTTGTGACAGCAACAACTTCTAAGCTATGGATCCATTTAATATAAGTTATTATACTTAGACTCCAAAATCATCCAAGATTTACAATTAGATTCCAGGAAATTGATGGAGAAAATCTGAGTTACTCTGCTGATTCATCAATGTCGATGTAAGTTTCCAAAGCATTGCCAAAAATCTTACATGTTTAACACTCCTAAATACAATAGATTAGTGATCACTCTTTTAAAAGAGCAGATAATAACTTCTTTACCCATCTCACAGGCTTGTGAGAATCTTATAAAGAAAAATAAAGTGTTATTCTACTATTAATTACTATTATTAAAAATAACAAGTTTCTTAAGTTGCAGATATGATCAGAGAAACATAACTCTTGAGAAACCACCTAATATTATTTTCTGATAAAAAGTAGACAGAGGAAGAGTAAGTTCCACAGCCTGGTCTCATTATTTATTGCCTGTGAAATCAACAGAGCTTGGAAACCTGTCTTGGGGTGAGCCTTCTAGGGCCTGGACTTGACCTGGATCATGCCTCCCCCTTTGCCTATTGAAAATATCTATGGTAGTATCTTTTACTAAAACCTTATTTTTCCCATTCTTTAAAACAGTCAACAACCACAACACACTCATCGTGGGGTGGGGTAGAGTCCTACGTCCAGGAAGGCTGGCATTCATTCTGATTGATCAGAACTTGTCTTAGACACCCTATGAGGTAGACGCAATTTATTATTACCATCATTATCATCATCACCATCATCATCCCTATTTGAAAATTAGGGAATTGAGAGGTTAAATAATATTCCCAAGGTCATATAGCTAATAAGTGCTAGAGCCAGTATTTGTATTCGGACAGTCTGTCTCCAGGATCTGTGCTCTTAACCTTGACACTACTGACAAGTAGCTGACTGCAAGGGCCTGTGGAAAAGAGTCATATCCAGGACGTGCAGGGGAATCAGATGCATGGAGAGGGTACAAAGAGGAGATGGAAGAATCCCAGAGGTAACTCTGTCTGCCCTACCCCTAGAAAAGGCCTGGATGGAATATCTGTAACTAAATATTATACATTCAAGGAGCGTTTGAACTGGATGGGAACTTGAGAAAACAGATGGATGCCTTCCTTTTACAGATGAAGAAAATGCAGTACCAGAGAGTTTGCATGAGGTACCTAGGGAGACATAGCTCATTAACTCAATTAATCATTCATTTAGTCAAATACCATGCTAGGTGCCCAAGAAATAAAGATAGCAGGTCACGTTGCCTGCCTTTGAGAAAGTTATATTGTAGTCAGAAAACCAGGTATGGTAAACCAAAATTATGAAACAGCAAAAAATACTGTAAAAGAGACTGAGCAAAGTATATAAGAACCCAGAGACTTTCCCTGGGGGTGTCCTTGAATGCTTCCCAGAGGAAGTAGCACTTGAGCTGAGTCTTGAAAGATGAGTAGGAGTTTCCCAGATGGAGAATGAAATGAAGGCCATTTCATGCAGTCCAGCTGATTGGTGGTAAAGTGCAAACTGAAACTCCCATATCCTCACTCAGTCCAGCCCTCATCCTTCCATACCACCAGGTAAAGAAATCCCCAGCCTTGGGAAGCATTCTTGACAGGACTGTTCTATAGATCACAGGAGAATATAAGCCAGGAAAATACACAAAATCGGTGGTAACTTTGAAAACTTTAAATCATTTCTTCTCTCCTAATCCAAGGGTTTCACATCTCTTACTACTGACTTCCTTATACCTTGCAGCTATATGTAAATTACATGTAGAGGATATTTTAATGTATCTGCTTTCTCCCTATTTCAAAATGGCAGAGATAATTTACCATACAGCTTTCTCAAATTACTCTTAGGATTTTTTGCTTAAAGAATTCATGAGGAAAATTGTTTTATTACTATTGCTATGCTTCATATATGATGGTGAGAGTAACCACTAGTTTTCAATTCCAATCTCTGTTTGGCAAACCATTTACTAACACTTCCGTCTAAGAATGATCATGTATCTTGTTTTCTGCTTAGGATCCTAATTCTCTTACAAGAGTAAGACTGGCCCTGGCTTTTGGGATTCAGTCTTCCTGATCTTGAGTGTTTGCAAAAATTTATGTAAAATCCATAGACTTTGTTATTTTTTAATTAAATGACATTTTTCTTCCAAGTTTTTTTTCCCATCAAATTTAAATAGTAACTACATTGGTTAACTGTGCTCAGATTATATGTGTTAAGGTTAGGTGCTGAACAAGGGCTCCTGGAAAGAGGGGCAATTGGGAGTAAAGTCCAGCTTGAGCCTTGTCAGGCTCAAGAAATGAAGACTTTTCCTGACTGGCACATAGGTGCCTACTGGGCTAGCAGACTTTTTGGTTATTCAAACATAGATTTGGTCTTCTGTGAGAAATTAGGAGGACTTAGAATCCCCAGTCAACTTTGCCCTTTTAGAAAGATTATCACTCATGGTTGAGTTCTAATTACACCATTAGATTAGCTTTGACCACATGATAGACCAGGACTTGAATTCAGTCTGACTCTAGAACCCTTGCTTATATCCATCAAGTTGTGTTGATGCCACTGTGCAACTCTGCCTCTAATAAAAAGTGTCAAGTCACATCACAGCATTGGTGCCTGAAGTTCCTGTGCCTGCAGGCTGTCAATCCCCAATACCCTCTCACCCCAAGGCCCCACCAAGTAAAGAACCCTCCTTCCCTGGCTATTTTGGGCAATTTGCTAAGGTAGGGGAAGAGGCATGGAAGTGCTCACACACTTGTTGGTTGGCAGAGTCCAGCCTTTTCCTTCTCTTCTGTTCCTGTTCCCTTCATCAATGCTTACTGTCTGGGAAGGTGCTTGAAGGGGTCTCATTATTGCCACAGGCAATGGTGTCCTTCCAAAGAGGGTTATAATAAGTAGCAAATATTTATATAGCACTCACCATGTTCCAGGTCCTGTTCTAAGGGCTTGACA
This sequence comes from Balaenoptera musculus, assembly GCF_009873245.2. Taxonomy (NCBI): domain Eukaryota; kingdom Metazoa; phylum Chordata; class Mammalia; order Artiodactyla; family Balaenopteridae; genus Balaenoptera; species Balaenoptera musculus. The sequence continues at coordinate 36,445,730 of NC_045801.1, read as the reverse complement.
CATAAAACTCCTTTGATCCTTTAAACAGCCCTGTGAGGCAGATACTATATTATCCCTCCATTTTATAGATGAGAAAACTAAGACACAGAAAGATTAAGTAACTTGCCCAATAAGGTAATAATGAAGCTAGTCTGATGGCAGTGCCCATCGACTTAAGCCCACTGCTTGTACTAATGTCTCAAGACACACTCCTGATGCTTCTAACAGTTGAGGTAAAAGAAAGGCTCTGGATTCCTTTCAGGAGTGATAAGAAGGGCCTGCTCCCAACTGGGGCTACACTCAGTCCTCTCAACTCTAGGGCATCATATGTGCTCAGATTCTCTCAAGCCCTTTAATGTGAACAGCTCCTTGGTTTTCTCGAGTAAATGCTTCCTAAAGAATATTCATGTTTTCATAAGCACAGGCAATGATTTACCTGCACTTAAGGGTCAGTTTCCTACAGAGAAAACTTTTTTTTTTTTAAATTGGGGTATAGTTGTTTTACAATGTTGAGTTAGTTTCTACTGTACAGCAAAGTGAATCAGCCATATGTATACACATATCCCCTCTTTTCTGGATTTCCTTCCCATTTAGGTCACCACAGAGCACTAAGCAGAGTTCCCTGTGCTATACAGCAGGTTCTCATTAGTTATCTGTTTTATACATATTAGTGTATATATGTCAATCCCAATCTCTCAATTCATCCCACTCCCCCTTTCCCCCCTTGGTGTCCATATGTTTGTTCCCTATGTCTGTGTCTCTATTTCTACCTTGCATACGGGTTCATCTGTACCATTTTTCTAGATTCCACACATATGCGTTAATATACTATATTTGTTTTTCTCTTTCTGACTTACTTCACTTTGTATGACTGTCTCTAGGTCCATCCACGTCTCTACAAATGACCCAGTTTTGTTCCTTTTTGTGGCTGAGTAATATTCCTTTGTATATATGTACCACATCTTTATCCATTCGTCTGCCAATAGACATGTAGGTTGCTTCCATGCATGACCTGGCTATTGTAAATAGTGCTGCAATGAACATTGGGGTGCATGTGTCTTTTTGAATTATGGTTTTCTCTGGATATATGCCCAGTAGTGGGATCGCTGGGTCATATGGTAGCTCTATTTTTAGTTTTTTAAGGAAACTCCATACTGTTCTCCATAGTGGCTGTATCAATTTACACTCCCACCAACAGTGCAAGAGGGTTCCCTTTCCTCCACACCCTCTCCAGCATTTATTTTTTGTAGATTTCTTGGTGATGGCCATTCTGACCGGTGTGAGGTGATTCCTCATTGTAGTTTTGATTTGCATTTCTCTAATAATTGATGATGTTGAGCATCTTTTCATGTGTCTCTTGGTCACTACAGAGGAAACTTGGAAGCAGACACAAGTCTGTAACGACGCAGCTTCCTACTGCACACAAGTTATTTTATGCTTGTTTATTCATATTTTTCCCCCAGCAAATAATTAGTGAGCAGCTGCTCTGTATTCACTGATATGGTGATAAGTCAAACAGTCCAGATTCTTGTCTTTATGAAAGTCATGTTTTTTAAACAGCAGTTTAGATCCTTGGGGTCATGTCTCAACCATTTCCATGTGAGAAGAGGTTCTACACTCCCCATTTGAGTAATTAAATGGCCCCATGGCCGGTTTCATGTGGCTGCACCCTGTGCAATTCCACAGGGGCCCATGCTTAGAAGGGGTGTTTGTTTTAATGCTTTGCTGTCACCATTTTGGAATTTTTACAAATTTATGAACAAGGGTCTTGCATTTTCACCTTGCCCTGGGCCCTACACATTTATATAGCTGGTCCTGACTGGCCCTTATAGATGTCCTTGCTCATAAGACTGAAAACTGCTTGCAGTCTTGAAATGGCTATTTTTCCATTCACATTTCAGAAATCTCTGGGCCAAGTTTTTAATCAAAAATCAGACTCAATGTCCCAAAATGATGGCCATTGGGTTCCTTCCCTATCTCATTCCAAGAATCATTGTGCCTTTGTTGTACATCACTTGGCTCCTGTAACTCTGAAAACAAAGATCGGTTGAAGACTTGAACTTGCACTGGGGTACTGACTAACAAGAAAATAAGGTTAAACTCAAGGAATCGCACCTCACCCCAAACCATTGACTTGATCCCTTTTTGGCTCCCCACTTGCAATCCATTTACTTTTTCTTCCTCCCATGTCTTAGATAGTGACAAGAGGAGTGAGCTGTTTGCCTTTGGATACCACATGGGGCCAAGGGGATGTGGCAGAACTGGAAATAGGAATCCCTATTGACCCTGCTTTTGGCTAGACTGTGATGTAGGCACTTGGACTCTAGAGCCTTCCATGACCCTTATTCCCCTTCAGTGTCCAAGACCCATTTGCTCTTTTCCCTTTTCTTAAAACTTGCCCTGTGGGAAAGTGGAAAAGAGATACAATCAACTACTTGTTATCAAAATGCAAATGACTGATAAGACTTGATGTGTATCTCTTCTCATGATATTTCAATTTTAACTTAGTGCAAAACCCATTTGATTACACTCAAGGCTGAAGAGCTGATAGGAGAATTCGAGTTCAGTCAGGAGGGCCTTGGGGCTGTGTGGGGAAGAATGCAGAGGAGATGAGAGAGGAAGAGAGGAGAAATCTTTCCCCTGCTCCTGACTCTCATTCAGGAGTAGTCCTGAAAGATCATCCCTGCCTCGAATAAAATGGAATTGTCCTGTGCTTTCGAATACAGAGGCTGTAGGCCAGTAGAAAAAGGTAAACTGAAAACCAGGTCATAGACCTCAGAGCCCAAAGAAATAAGTAAAAGTTTCCAATGGTAACTGGGGCATAAACACCTTTGTGAATTAGAATGGAAGGAGATTCGTCCTGCTGGTGCCCCAGTTAACACGCTTGTAATTGTCTGTTCTGACTCAGACTGTTCTCAAAGTGGAAGCAAGTCTATCCACAGACCTTTCTTTTTCCTGATTGTCCGTCTTCCTTACCTATGAGCCTCCTTTGTTGCTGGCAGATAAATTATGTCTCAATGTTGCTGTTGATCTTTTGGCAGCTATGCCCGCAATTTAAATAAAAAACTAGCACAAAGGAGTTGACTATGAGGGACCAATAGTCTAAGAATATACATTAGAGAGACAGGGCTCTTCAGTTAATTCAACAGAGTCAGCTTGCTGGAGAAAGCTCCTGGGAGCAAATGAATTGGATTACCGTGACATTTTTTGCCACGATTTTGTTGTGTAAGTTTAGGCAAAGTGCAACTGTAATGAGAGACTCTAAAAAAGAGGGGGCAAATGTCAGGGGGCTGAATTTATTCACTGAGCTTGGAGAGCTCCTCTGGGGGAAGAGAGGAAGCAGCTGGAGGGAGAGAAGGAAGCAGTAGGCAGTGGAGTACTAGAGTTGATTTGGGGGCCAAACTTCCTCCTTCAAGAGGAGTAAAGCGGGGTGCACAGGACCAAATAGCATGGCTGTGAGAAGAAGCCTGACCCCAGTTCAGGCCGAGTGGTAAGGGGCGGCCTGGACTTCTCATGAAGAATGGTGTGGCTTCCTAAGGGACAGGTGTTGGGGATGGGTGTCAGGGATGAGTGGCACAGAGATGGGATTGCCTCATCTATTGGACACATTGTTTAGTAATCAAACGAGGCCAAAAGTTATATGTTTTACCTTTTAGGGTTATAAAAGAGAGGCAAATGTGAAAATATGGATAGCATCAAAAGACAGACTCAAAACGACCCTATCAAGCCCTCACATTTTCTTTCGGGGCATCTGAGGTTCTAGTTCCTGCGTGGAACTACAGGCGTGTTCCTTCTCTCTGGGGCAGAAGGCAGGAGTTTGATGGCAACAGGGACACCTAGAAGGTGTTCCGGGAATGCAGCAGAGCAAATGGACGGGTTGGATATGGAAGAAAAAAAAAGAAATGCTTCACTGGGGTTGGCATGTTCACTAGGCAGGGTCATTGGGGTGGGCATGAATATTTGGGGGGATACTGGTTCCCTAGACACCTAGGAGTAAAATAGACCCCATCTGTAAGACCTTGACATCTGGAGCCCCACTTTGAAGCAGGGGGTCCATTTGGGTCGGGCAGAAGTTTACAAAGTTGGAAAACCCATGCCATGAATATTTTGGGGGAAACTGTATCATCCCCAATCCGCTGATCTGAAAACCACCTATTATATAACCTTTTACTCCATCTTTTTACTCCCAATCAGAATAATAAATTCAAATCTTCCTCCTAAGATAATATATAAAAAATGCTTAGCAGATATTTGTTACTTAGAAAAATTTTTCAGAAATTCAAAAGCCAGTATGTAATTAAACCACAAATCAAAACTTGCACTCCCCCCTCTTGTCAATAAGGAAAGCCCACTGGGGAGGAGAGAGATGCAGAACTCTGACCATAGTTCTTCAGTAGTTGTGGCACACGGGCTTAATTGCTCCACAGCATGTGGCATCTTCCTGGACCAGGGCTTGAACCTGTGTCCCCGGCATTGGCAGACGGATTCTTAACCACTGCACCACCAGGGAAGTCCCCAAAGCACCCTCTTATACAGTCCCTATTTCATGCTCCCAAGAAGCTTCTGAAGACAGGTACCAGCATTTCCGTCTTACAGATAAGGACGCTAAACCTCCAAAAACTTGTGGCTTGCCCAGGATGTCACAGCTGATTTGTGGCAGCCCTGGGACTCAAAGCCTGTCACCTTGTCCCTGTATTGTAAGACATCACTTTAATTCACAGATAATGAGCAGTATTTTAAACAACAAACTAGGATTCTGGACCTCAGGGTTCCTGTTTTTGGCCAAAGTTGAATGGGATATGTGGTTACTTATTGGGGATAAATAGTCCATGTTTGTTTTGGTGAGGAGGATGGGGGAGGGAGAAGGATGGGTCAAAGGTCGGCTGGATCAGCGTGGCTCAGAAATGTGAGACAAAGGGCATTTACTTTCTCTTACTGTGAAGAGTAGCGAGAATAGCTGCTGTTGCCAGCATCAGTCTCTTAGTAGGTTAACTAGAATTTATTGAGTATCAGTTGCATGCCAGAGTCCAGAGTGCTACAAAGATCCAGCCAGCCCCCATCTACCAACAGGACGGAGAGGGAGACAGAGTTATCCTATAAATATACACGTCCACTAGTTAGTTGCAAAATTGCTTAGAAGAAATGTCACTTAAAGGTTGTTTTTGCAATGTCTGGCACATAGTTTTTGTTCTAAATGAGTGGATGTTGGTTGAACAAAATTATCAAATGAATGAATGAGAAAGATAATGAAAAATTCCTGGAATTAAGTGAGTTCAGTGGTGAGGTGAAGAAGAAAAAGCATAGAAGGTGTATGTGTGTATGTGTTGCAGGTGGTGATGGGGAGGTTGGGTTTAGTAGAAAGAAGACGATTTCTCCAGGGATCTGGGCAGCTTGGAGAAAGACTCAGCGGTGGTGGAGTATAGAACAGATGTTGGAAGGCATCATAAAGGCATCTTGATGGAGATGAAGCCTGGGGTTTTGGATAAGAGAGACATGGAAGAAAGCAATGGAAGAAAGCAATGGAAGAAGCTCAATCAGTAAGTAGCTCGTTGCCACATTTTCTTCTTTCCCACATCTCTGAGAGAAGCTCCCAGGCATACTGCTTACATTTGTAATGGGAATTCTAATACAGGCACACATCCAAGCCAACTAGCCTGCTCTTCTGATGCAGTTTTTAACTCCACCCCACTGTCCTAGTATCCTGTGAAACCTTGACACAGGGTGAGAGTGATAATATGCTTTTGTATGTAGGAAACTTTTAGGGTAAACAGCACCACCAGTTTCTGAAAAGACTATACTTCGTGCAGCCTGTAAGGCACAAAACATTAGGTTTGTGAATGTTAGTTAGTCAAGCAGGACCCTTGAGCTTAATTTTAAAACAAAAGATCAAAGAAATGTCACCTTTATTATAAAGCATGAACTGTTACTACCTTATCCTTTTGTGTTCTGTTTAACAGATGTATGCCTTTTATTTTGTGAAGACAAAAAATAAATTCTATTGAAATCTTCCCTCATTTCTCATATAGACTTCAATTTTCTCCACCAAAATAACTTAACAGAAATAGAAACAAAAGAAAAAGGTATTTTTTTTATGTGACATAGAAATTCTAATGGCAGTTATACATCAAAGTGGTTATTGAAGATATTTATATTTTATCTTGATGTCAAACCACTTTGTTTAGACTACTAAAGAAAATGTTTATGGGATGTGTAATATATGGCCTTCTCTAATTGCATCATTTTTCTTCTTGATAAAAATTTAAATGGGCATACAGCAGAATAACAAACATCTATTGGACTTGGAAGGAAAGTGATTTTGTCTATGATGACTTGCTCTACTTTATAACCTTTCATATTTTATCAAACCAGGTTTGACTGTAGGCTGATTCTTCTTGATTATATTATTTAGTTCTGCCAAAATATACAGCTATTTAGAGTGCAATAATACGTTCCTCTTATACCATAGTTCTTTGCTAGAATATCTAGTAGTATTTGAATTGGGTTCCAAATAATTGTGTTCTAGTAAGGGACTCCATACATTCAAGAAAGCAGTATGGCATAGTATAGTGCTTAAGAACATAAGCAGTGAATTGGTTAAGAAATAGGACTCTGAATTTAGATGGCCTGAGTTCAGATCCCAATTCTGCCATTTACTATTGTGTGATCTTAGGCAAGCCACAGTTTCTTTATCTGTGGGGTGCTTATCTTATAGGTTATTGTAATAGATGAGTATTTCTAAGAGAATACTTAGAAAAATTCTGGTCCTTAATAAGCACTCAGTACATATAAACTGTTATTGAAAAGCCTAGTTTTACTTAAATGTGGAAGATCTACCACTTATGAGTCTCTGAACTTTTTTTAGTAACATCTTGATTGAGATATAATTCATTACTATAATTCATGTACCGTAAAATTCACCCTTTTTCTCATTTGGTGATGTATCTGCAGGAAACTCTATTCATCATTGTCTTTACATATTTGGGCAGCTTTAAGCATAACTTTGTCTTCAGGGAAGGAGAGAGTAATCTCAGTGGTATTATGAAGAAGCTTCCCTGTTGACTAAGAAAAGGATAATGCTTTGCTGATTTTAAAATGCTTTATAAGAATTTTTCCCCTCTGGTTTTATGTTATGGGTATTTTACATTTCAAAATTTAATACGTGGGTACTATGGAATGCTATGGTTATATTGTATATGATTAGTACTGTTGCTGGGAGGATATAACTGAAATTAAGCAATGGGGAATTTTTCCTGAATTATTCAAAAATAAATAGCCAGTTTGTAAAAATAACCTGATTTTTTCCAATAAATTTCTTGCCTCTAAATTAGGGGTTAGCCTACAGAGAGATTTACCTTTCCATGTCCATGTAAACTGTCTCCTGAGCATTTCAAACATTTAAACTTTAGAATTTATACATTTGAAGTATTTCAAATGTCAGTCATCTTTTTGATGGTTCAGGAGAAAATGCTGATGCTGTCTTTTTTTTTTTTTGGTGAAAAAAAGAACCATCCAAAATTTATTCTCCAACAGACAGACAGCATCAGCAGGTAAAAACTACAGGGGTTTCTCCGTAGATCATACATTCACAAGGCACTATTAGCTTAACAAGTGAGAAAGCCTCTGGTGTATTTTCTGTAACAATATCCACTTCACAGTGTAAACAGGTCCTATTATTGTGTTCACTTACAATTCCAGAAGGAAAAGCACAACTTGACAAAACAAAAAAAAATTTTTTTGGATCCTAAAATCAGGTGCAATTACCAAGAGACAGACTTGAGAACAGTCACAACCCACTTTTCCACATAGAGGGGCAAAGACTTCACCCAGAAATGTGGGTCTTTCTTTTCCCTTCCTTGTTAAATCCTCAAGAGTAACGCTTCATTGTCTGCTTAATATCACATGTACAAAAGGGGGATTAAGAAAAAAAGAATCACAACAACATCTTGAACTTCCAGCTGTTCCCACGAATACATCAACTATTAGGTTTACGACAGGGCCTAGGAACATTTCAGCGGTCATCAAATAAGAAAATAGAGACTATAGCTACAAAAATAACACATGAATGACGTAGATAAATTAAAGCTTTCACACCTAAGACTTGCCTGTTCCAACTTGGTAGCCTTATGCAATACTCAGGAAAAAAAAAAAAATCTTCATAATTACTTGGCATAAGTCACAATCAAGGAACTTCTGGTACAAATTAGTATAAGAAGTTATTAGTATATAAGAAGAAAACACACCCTTCTGGTGAGCTTGTTTCTTCAAGAACGGATACCCAGCTCTTCAGAGTAGGCACCGGTGAACTAAATTAAGTCACCTGAGATTCCCTGCTCAGGTGCTCACCTCTCCTGGTTTTAGGAAGAAGAAGGGCATCTGGAAAGCATAGGGAGGACCTTGGCACTCTTGGGGCTCCAACTGAACTGCATTTAAATAAGCAGCAACACACATGTTGACTCTCTAAGGACTAAAATCTGTCCACTTGAGGGCATTCTACTTAAGGTTCCAAGGTTGAAGAAAAATTTGGAATTCTACAAACTTGGTCTAAAAAAAAAAAAAGTACATTCAAAAAAGAAGAGAAAAATGGGTGTAGGGTTGGGAGAATACAAAACAGGTCCCTAAACAGACGACAGACCTTGTCCATTTACCCGCATACAGTCACCGCAGAAGTAAGTATACAGTACCCACCCACCCACCCCGCCAACCCCCAAACAGGCAAAACAGTTGTCTTCTCCATGGTGGTTCAACACCTTCCAACCTGAAATAGGTGACAGTCTTTGGAAACAGTTACTCTAGGTTGTACAAAGGTTTTATGTACATAGTTTGTTGCAAGTAACAAAAGTACTCTGCAAGACACGCTTCTTTCCAAAATTAAAAAAAAAATACTAGTCTGTATTTGTTTTAGTATGATTATTTTTTCTTTGTTGTTTGATTGCTTTTGCAAAGCAGCATAGCAACATTGTGATTGTAGGATGTGCCTGAGGTTGTGGTCACAACTCAAAACATTATTTGCGCATCAGGAAGAAAACTGGAGGAGATGGGGGTCTTTAAGAAAAACAAGCAAAAAAGGTACAGTTCTAGAGAGGTCACTGCACTGCTCCTTCGACGTGCACTCTCCTGTAGCTTAGCTGGCGGCCATCTTGTTTTCCTCCAGGAAGTGAGGGAACTGGTATTTGGGGACGCTGTCGGCAGCTCCCGGCTTCTCCACCCCGGCACTCATGGCTGACTGGGAGCCATCCATCTTGGAGGTAGCGGTGTTATTCACCACGGAGCTGGCCCCCAGTGACACCGGGAGGGTGGGAATGCCACCACTCTGGATCACAGAGATTTCGTTGGTCTTCATGGCCAGACCACCACTGAGCATGGTGGTGTACTGGTCCACACAACAGGGTCCACAGTCACTGAAGGGGCCAGGATTTCCTTGGGAAATATCTCGGGGACCCTCTTTCCGTCCGTTCCTAATAGAGCCATGGTGTTCTTGATGGCCAGCTTCCTGCCACAGCGTGCTGAGCTATTGTTGGCCCCATGCGTCATATACTGGACCTTCAAGTTGCCTTTGGTGGTAGAAGCTCGCCCACAAATGTTACACACGAAAGGCTTCTCCCCAGTGTGAGTCTGCTCATGAATCTGAAGTGCGCTCGCAGATGAGAAGTTCTTCCCGCACCCTGTGCAGCCGTGCTGCTTGTCTTGTCTTCGGGGTTGGACTGCTAACAAGGGTGTCATACCTGGGGACATGGCCGTGGGACGAACAAATGCACCAGGAACTTCAACTTTAACATAGGTGGGCTGGGCTCAGATAAATGTCGGTGGGCCACTGCTCCGCCCTTCCATCTCAGTGCGGCTGTTCTCCGAGCTGTCCACTTTGCCACCAGCATCAGGAGACTTGGACTTGACACTCTCCGCTTGGCTATTGGCTGGGGAGACTGCCTGGAAGGATGTGGTCTCCAGGGCATCTGGACTTCGGCTCGGATACTCCTGGTCCCCCATTACTGAGGAGGAAGGGTCGTTGGTCAAGCCATCGCTCTCCACTGAACCATTTTCTTGGCTGCTCTGTCACTGCAGGACAAGACCAGTGAGACCCGCCTTCCCCGGGGCATCTAGAGAAGCCACCGAGGCCAGCCCTAGAGTAGGTGATGCCGAGTGGATGCTGGGAAGGGGCATGGGGACCTTCGAGGAGCTTCCAGGGGCCTCCTGGGAGCAAACTTCATCTACATTGATACTCTCGACATCATCATGACAGACAATGCTTGTACTGCCATTTTCACCGACCATCATTGGCTCGGGACACATAAAGTCACAGGGATTCTCTGGCAGAAGCGTGTTGGGAATCTGACCGCCCATGTGCATCCGAATATGCTGCTGCAGCATGACCGCGTTGGTAAACTTCTTCTGGCAGATGGGGGCATGAATGCTGCGTCTTTATGGACGTGTTGGTCCAGTGCACCCCAAGGTGTGTCTTCAGGTTGCCTTTGGTGGAGAAGGCTCGACCACAGATCTTACACTGGAACGGCCTCTCCCCGGTGTGGGTGCAGTAATGCATCATGAGGGAACTTTGGCAGCTTAAGACACGGTGGCATATGAGACATTCGTTGGGGTCAGTGGTAGTCTTGTCGATGTTCTCCACCAGCTGCTGCAATTTCAGGGTCTCTGACCCCGGCTCGGGTGTCCCACTCCCTTGGAAGCCACCAACCCTCGGGGAATTATGGTTTAGCCCCACCCCAGGTAGGATGGATCCATCCTCACTTTCCGGAGAAGGCTTGGGCTGCAGGTCATTGGGCAACGGGCCACCCATGAGGTCCTTGGTGTTAGTCCCCGAAGAGAGATTCTGAGGTAGCACTACATTGGGGGTCCCCGTCGCAAGGACGGGCTCTCCTTAGAGGATTCATCTACGGAGACAGGGCCAGAGAGCACGTAGGGAAGGCCACTGTCATCTTGTCATGGAACTCGGCAAACAGCTGGGGGTTTGCCTTCACCTGGGGATGCTGATGAAAGTGCACCATGAGGTTGCCCTTGGTGGTGAACCGGTGGCCGCAGACAGAGCACACGAAGAGTCTCTCTCCGGTGTGGGAGTGGAGGTGGATCTGCAAGGAGCTAACAGTCCCCAAAACCTTGCTACAGTACTTACACTTGTGCTTGTAGAGGACCTCGTCCTTGGGTTTGACATCTACCGGGGAGACACTCAGTGGCTTCCTTTCCCTTTCTTGGACGGGTCTAATGCCACCGCGGAGAAGGGGCTCTGGACGAGCACAGAGCCTGGGGCCTGAGGTAGTAACGCCCCCCGAGGGGCGCGACAGGACGTTGGGGAGCACCTGGGTCCCATCTGGCTTCAGGGCGAAGGGCGTCAGCCCCGGGGACAGAGAGCTGGCAGCGGAAGGGATGCTGGTGTGAGGTAGCTTGGCTGGTTTCAAGGTGTCCAGGGGGCAAACCCGGGCTTCCCGTTTTCCGGCTGAGCAGAGCCACAGCCGCCGAAGCCTGCTGGGACACGTGGCCGCCCAGCGTCTTCAGGGAGTTGGCTCCGGCCACGCCGCTGGAGTGGAGGGCGTGGGAGGCCCACAGGTTCACCTGCACGCAGATCTGCTCCGCGAGCTGGATCTGCTGCTGCTGCAGACACAGGATCTGCTCGAGGACCCAGGGGCTGCTGCTGGCGCTGGGCAGCGGGGCTGGGGGCGCGTCCGCGCTCCGCCGGTTCACGGCCACCTTGGTGCCCTGTAGTGCTTGACGCGTGACATTGGTGTTGGCCACTTTGCCTTTGGGTAAATAGCTTATGTCCTGGGATGTGGGTGGCAGGGCGGCCTCTGTCTTGAAGTATATGACGGACTCTGCCCCCGGCTTCTCCTTCGTGTCCCCTGAGCTGCCACCGTCCTCTCTGTGACCGTCCTTCCTGCTTGGGCTGGATTCTCCCCTGAAGTCTCCAGAAGGGAATGCAGCCCTGCCAACACCTTGATTTTAGCACTGGGACCCCTTTTGTACTGCTGACCTCCAGAACTGTAAGATAAATTTGTATCCTGTAAGCCACTAAGTTTGTGGTAATGTTACAGCACCAAATAGAAAGCTATTACAAAACCGCATCTAGATTCCAGGAGATGTTTTGCAAGACTGATGGCCCTTTTACTTTACTTCCTCACCGCCTCTCCCTCCCTGATTCTATAAAAGAAACTGGCATCCAGAGCCAGATAAGATGGTTTTTCAGAGACACTAGTCTGCCATCTTCTCAGTCTGCTGGATTTCCAAATAAAGTCGTATTCCTTTGCCTCAACACCTCGTCTCTGATTCATTAGCCTGTCGTCCAGCGAGCAGAGCGAGCTTGGACTCAGTAACAAATTTGGCTTAGCCAGCCAGGAGCCTTGCTGCTCATGGCTAGCCGGCCCCGCTCAGGGAATATTGGGGCAGGGCCCTAGCAGCTGCCAGGACCATTGTCCTGAGGATCTTCCCTTCAAAGTTCCCTTGAAGCGGCACCAGCTACCCCAGCACATGGCAGTTGAGGCAAGGAACTGACAAACTTCCATTTGGGGAACTTCGGTTCCATCTGGGGCTACAAGTCGACGGACTTGATTCGATTCTGGAGGGTAAGTCACTCTGGCATGCACGCTAGGAACATATTTCCCCCTCAGTCTGGGTTTTTCCTTTATGGGAAGGCCAATCTGGTGGGGGTACCCTGCTGGAGGGGGGAATTGTTGTTGGACTCTACCTGATTCTGGGAACCGGTTCACTGGGAACTAGTTCGTTGGTTTTGTAGGGTAAGTCTACCCGATCTGGGAACTGGTTCGTTGGTCTTGTCTTGGTTTTGTCTTGGTTTTGTGTGCATCAGTGCTAGAATTTGTGCCTTTTGTGTTGGAATTTGTCTGCGTCTTTTCTGTCTTGGTGTTATCAAACTTGTAAAAGTGGAAAATATCTATCCTGAAGGAGAGCCCTTTGGGGAATATATTAGATAAATGGGCAAAACATACCCGTGAGCCTATGACTAAGAAAGACATGATGTATTATTGTAATAGGGTGTGGACCCAATATATGTTAGGATCAGAAGAACGATGGCTCCTGAATGGCTCACTCAATTATTACACAATCTCGCAGCTAGAAATGTTCTGCAAAAGAGCAGGGAAGGACTTCCCTGGTGGCGCAATGGTTAAGAATCCGCCTGCCAATGCAGGGGACATGGGTTCAAGCCCTGGTTCGGGAAGATCCCACATGCCGCAGAGCAACTAAGCCTGTGCGCCACAACTACTGAGCCCGCGTGCCACAACTACTGAAGCCCGCGCACCTAGAGCCTGTGCTCCGCAACAAGACAAGCCACCGTGATGAGAAGCCCGCGCACCACAATGAAGACCCAACACACCCCAAAATAAATAAATATATAAATTTATTTAAAAAAAAAAGAGCAGGGAAAAGAGATGAGATTCCATATGTAGGAGCATTTATGCTATATTGCATCAGGAGGAAAAGGAGTCAGAGGGCTGCCACCTTATGGGCAGGGGTCTGAAAGGAAACCCAAGGGGAAACCTGTTCTACAAGTGAATAGAAAAAAATGAGAGTGGGGACATGTTATTTCAAAACTGAAACCCCCCTCCAGCCTATCCAGCTCCCCCAATGGCCGAGCTGGCTGCACTGGCAGTTGTTCCAACTCCCCCCTCCCATGCCGCCAACATATTCACTGCCTCCCGTTTCCCCTACCCAAGGGGATCAAATAGAACTTTCTATGGTAACCTCCGGGGCACAGGGACCTGGTTTAGTATCACCATCTAAGACCAGACAGGGCACCCAATTTGGACCGGGAGCCACTTATGCAGAAGGGCAATTTCCCTTGCCCCAATATCTTGTAAGAGGCCAGCAGACTTCCTTGCACTTGAGGTATCTGATTCTGATTTCCCCACAGGGGCCTGGGTAACATTGACAGTGGGGAACAAATTGATTGATTTTCTAATAAATATGGGAGATCTTAAGAGGCTTGTAAATACTAAACAAAGGGGAAACAAAGTCATCCTAGGAGAAACTTGCCTGTATCTTTGAGATACAAATGTCCTATCTGGTCTTCTCAAGAACACTTACCTCTGCCATCTTTTTAAAATGCAAATTTTGAAAAAGCGGGTACAGTAATTTAGAACTTGACTTGTTTTCCATAAATATTAGTAGAAAGGGTTTAGCCATCTAGACAAGTGAGCTTGATTTGTTCCATCTGCCAGAAAACCAACTTTAATCCAACCTCTTTTGTAAACTGATGGGTTTTACATTGCTGTACCTGACTCAGGGATGAAATTTTGAAATGAGAACTATGATGTCTCTCTGTTTGTTTGTCTATTTATATGTGTTTGTGTCTTTGGATAACATTGCTGAGGTTAATCTGTAAATGATCTCTATTTAATTGGCTTAAAGAAAAGTAAGCGCTTACAAACCAAACAATTCTAAATACAAGAGAAATTAAGCTAAATGAGTTTCAGGTTCATGTGAACTGGGAAATACATAGTATTAAATTAATATCTGGTATTAAGTTTGTTGATCTAATTAATATAGACATGTCTTTAGAGCCATCAACATTAAGTATAGTACTTTCACTGCACCTAGGTTTAATGAAAGTTAAATGAAATATTGTTATATCTGTTGCAAATTTGTCAGCAAGAAAAATAACTTGATATGATGAAACTTTAAATATAAATGAGATAAGAGCTTTTAGGTAAACCATAAGAATAATTATGTTCTAAAAGTCATCTAAAATAGTTTCTCCAGATTTTGGTAACTATTACTTGCCTCTTGGTTGTCACTGGAAATTAAGGTTTTTAAGAATCAGGGATTCTAATTTAAATATATAATTAAAGCTACTGAAAATAATAAGACATTAAAAAAAAAACAAAACACCGAATCCAGCAACAGACATAAGAATCATACACCATGATCAAGTTGGATCCATTCCAGGGTCACAAGGATGTTCAATATATGCAAATCAAGCAATGTGATACACCACATTAACAAAAGAAAAGACAAAAGCCACATGATCATCTCAATAAACGCAGAAAAAGCATTTGATAAAATTCAACATCCATTCATGATAAAAACTCTCACCAAAGTGGGTACAGAGGGAACATATCTAAACAAAATAAAAATCATTTATGACTAACCACAGCCAACATAATACTCAATGGTGAAAAGATGAAAGCCTTCCTGCTAAACTCAGGAACAAGACAAGGATTCCCACTCTCACCACTTCTATTCAACATGGTATTAGAAGTCCTAGCCACAGCAATCAGACAAGAAAAAGAAATAAAAGGTATCCAAATTGGAAGGGTAGAGGTAAAACTGTCACTATTTGTAGATGACATGATACTCTATATAGAAAACCCTAGAGACTCCACACAAAAACTATTAGAACTAATAAATGAATTCATCAAGGTAGCAGGATACAAGACTAATATACAGAAATTTGTTGCATTTCTTACAATTATACTAAAATGAAATAACAAAAAAAATAGTAAAAAACATTTAAAATTGCATCAAAGCAAACAAACAACAACAACAGCAACAAAAAAAACTAGGAATAAACTTAACCAAAGAGTTAACTATAAAACTGAAAACTATATGCTGAAAACCATAAAACATTGATAAAGGAAACTGAAGATGACTCAAAGAAATGGAAAGATATCCCATGCTCTTAGATTGGAAGAATTAATATTGTTAAAATGGCCATACTATCCAAAGCAATCTACAGATATAATGCAATCCCTATCAAAATACCCATGATATTTTTCACAGAACTAGAACAAATAATTCTAAAATTTATATGGAAGCACAAAAGACCCAGAATTGCCAAAGCAATCCTGAGGAAAAAGAACAAAGCTGGAGGCATAACCCTCCCAGACTTCAGACAATACCACAAAGCTACAGTAATTAAAACAGCATGATGGGACTTCCCTGGTGGTCCAGTGGTTAAGAATCCATCTTGCAACGCAGGGGACACCCGTTTGATCCCTGGTCACAGAACTAAGATCCCACATGCTGCAGGGCAACTAAGCCAGGGTGCCACAACTACTGAGCTCATGTGCCACAACTAGAGAGAAGGTTGTGCACCGCAATGAAGAGCCCACACATCGCAACAAAAGATCCCACGTGCCACAACTAAGACCTGATGCAGCCAAAAAATAAATTAAAAAAAAAACACTTTAAGAAAAAAAAACCAGCCTGGTACTGGCACAAAAACAGACATATAGGTCAATGGAACAGAATAGAGAGCCCAGAAATAAACCCACACACCTATGGTCAATTAATTTACAACAAAGGAGACAAGAATATACAGTGGAGAAAAGACAGTCTCTTCAGCAAGTGGTATTGGGAAAGCTGGACAGCTACATGTTATTCAATGAAATTAGAGCACTCCCTCATACCATTTAAAAAAATAAACTCAAAATGGTTTAAAGACCTAAATATGACATGACATCATAAAACTCCTAGAAGAGAAAATAGGCAAAACGTTCTCAGACATAAACTGTAGCAATATTTCCTTAGATCAGCCTCCCAAGGCAAAAGAAATAAAAGCAAAAATAAGCAAATGGGACCTAATCAAACTTAAAAGCTTTTGCACAGCAAAGGAAACAATCACCAAAATGAAAAGACAACCTACGGAATGGGAGAAAATATTTGCAAATGATGCAATGCAACTGACAAGAAGTTAATATCCAATATATACCATCAGTTCATACAATTCAATATCAAAAAAACCAAACAACCCAATCAAAAAATGGGCAGAAGACCTAAACAGACATTTCGCCAAAGAAGACATACAGATGGCCAACAGGCACAGGAAAAGATGCTCAACATTGCTAATTATTAGAAAAATGCAAATCAATACCACAATGAAGTATCATCTCACACTGGTCAGAAAGGCTATCTTCAAAAAGTCTACAAATAATAAATGCTGGAGAGGGTCTAGAGAAAAGGGAACCTTAGTATACTGTCAGTGGAAATGTAAATTCGTGCAGCTGCTATGGAAAACAGTATGAAAGTTCCTTAAAAACTAAGAATACAGTTATCATATGATCTAGCAATCCCACTCCTGGGCATATATCTGGAAAAGATGAAAACTCTAATCTGAAAAGATACATGCACTCCAGTGTTCATAGCAGCACTACTTATAATAACCAAGACATGGAAACAACTCAAGTGCCTATCAACAGACAATTGGTTTATGAAGATTACATATATATATGTATATATATGTATATATATGTGTATATATATATATATATATATATATATATATATGATACACACACACACAATGTAATATTACTCGGCCATAAAAAAGAATGAAATATTGCCATTTGCAGCAACATGGATGGATCTAGAGGATATCATACTAACTGAAGTAAGTCAGACAGAGAAAAACAAATATTATATGATATTACTTACATGCAGAATCTAAAAAAGAATACAAGTGAATCTATATACAAAACAGAAACAGACTCACAAACATAGAAAACAAACTTATGGTTACCAGAGGGGAAAGGGAGTGGGGAGGGATAAATTAGGAGTATGGGATTAACAGATACAAACTACTATACATGAGATAGATAAGCAAAAAGGGTTTTACTGTATAGCTCAGGGAACTATATTCAATACCTTGTAATAACCTATAATGGAAAATAATCTGAAAAAAAAGTGTGTATATAACTAAATCACTTTGCTGTAACCTGAAATTAACACAGTATCAACTATACTTCAATTTAAAAAGTGGGGGGGGGGGCGGGGAGGATAGAAAGCTAATACAAGTTATAAATGCTCAAACTATTGTACTGAGTAGTCCAGTTTTCCCCATTGGGTACTATTCTAGCCGTTTGAATGTGAAGCAGAGAATTGGTTTTCTGTATCTTGCAAGGCTTGCTTATAAATCTACATGAGGACCACAGCTGGCAATCCTTTTGTTATTTGTTACTTCACCTGTCCAAATCCAGTGAATTAAGAACCTTTTTTCCAGCGTCTGATGCTGTTTTTAACATTAGCAAATCTGTACAAGCTGCGCAAGGACATTGAATATTAAATTCTTTTAAATTTCTTTGCCAAGTTTCACTTAGTTCATGATGATTATATTCTCCAGGGATGTTTCTCAGTCTCTTCTGTTAACATGGAGGATGTCATGTCATCTATTGGTGAAAGAGAACCGCTCTTTGTTCTTTTTCTCAGTAAAGCTCCTCCCCTACTGCCATCACGAGGTACTAATGGGTGCTCAGCCTCCTCATGGTTACTGGTCCTGGCACCACTGTTTGGCTCAGAGATGGCCAATAAGCCAGCTCTTCCCCGGTACTTCTGAACCTGGGGCCTGAGAGCAAGTGTTTCAATCTCTCTGATGGTGAAGCAGTGAAATACTGGGGATAGAAACAACTAGTGTCTCAGCTGAAAGAATAAAGCTGAATAGAGGAGCAGGGAAAAGTGAGAGAGCAAGAGAGGAAAACCTCACAGTCTGAGTTCTTGGCACCTCTTATACTTGAGGCACAGCTTAATCGAAGACCTTCCCAAAGTTTATTTATATGAGCAAATAAATTTTTTTGTTTGGATTTGGTTTGGTTTTTGCCTAGCTTAGTTTGAGTTGGTTGGGTTTCAGTCAACTGGATCTTAGTCTGCAAGGAAAAGGATCCTGATGAGTACTGACAGGGGTCTATAAACTCAAGTTTTCATTGATCTTGCTTCTAACCATGAGTTAGGGGTTTCCAGATCTGCTAAAAATGCCACCAAATAATTATCACTATTACACATTCTTTGGACAATTTTCAAAGTCCTTTCACAAGTCAATTTTATTCTGGTATCTTGTTTTCAGTAATTTTCAAAGAATGTTTTATAGAACCATGTTTACTGAAAGTGATTTATTAAAAATAAGGTTATAAGGATAAAAGTTGGGAAATGTTGAACACTATTCTCTGGAGAGTCACAATACAGATGATCATATTAAAGTCTCTGAGAAGTGTTGCATTAAATAAAACTGATCAGATAGTTTACAAAAATAACTAATGGATTTTAAATGTATGAAAAAAAGTTCAAGTCCACTTATAAGTAAACACAAATTTTAAAACTATCACTATTTAAACCAGATTGGCAAATAAAGAAAATTATGTTACTAAACTGTTTTGGGTAGGATATGAGGAAACAGGAATTTGCATGCATTGTTGAAGGCAATGTAACTTGCTATATTATCTTTGGAGGACGACTGACAATATTTATGATAAAAATACACACAAACTTTGACTCCCCCCTTCTGCTTACAGAATATTATCTTATAGATATGCTTCTGCAATTGCATGAGAATATTCATTTCAGATTTTTTTTTCTAATAAAAGACTTGAAATAACCTAAACGACCACTATATTGCACTGGTTATATAAATTATGAATCATCCATATAGTGGAATAGTATGTGCCCATTAAAAAGAATAATATAGATCTAAACCAAGATTTCAGCAGCACCATTGCTGTTCTGGGCTAGATAATTCTTTACTGTAGGAGATTGTTCTGTGCATTGTAGGATATTCAGCAGCATCCCTGAACTCTACCCACTAGTTGCCTGTGGTACCCACACCCCCCAAGATGTGACAATCAAAGATGTATCTAACATCACCCCCAGTTGAAAACTACTGATCCAAGTGAACCAATATTTCCCCCGAGATATATTAAGTGAACAAAGAGAGATGCAGAAGTGTGTTTAGTGTGCTACCACTTATGTAAGCTATTTACCTATATCTAGCTATATATTGATTAAATAAGATGCTTATAAATGTGTACAATGATTCTGGAAGAACAAGAAACTGGTACAATTCTTGATTTTGTGAAGAACTGGGGGACAGAAGGTGAAGTGAGAAGAAATCTTACTTTTCATTTTATGCGCTTTTCTACTGTTTGAATTTTTATCATGTGTTGAATATATATGCATTACTTTTCAAAGGAGCCTAGAAACTGGTTTAACTTTGTTTAACCCAACAGCTCCTAAATTATATAATTCCATGATTTTCCCCACTGAACAACACGCAGAATGTACTTTAGGAAACATTTCCTTGGTTCCCTTTCATTGTATCATTTTTGAGGATCCAATAGTTTTCTTATTTGAGTCTAGGAAGTTACTAGTTTTAGAAGGTTTTGATCTGAGAAGTACAGAGAAGCCCATTTGACAAACTTGACTTAAGCAGAACCACTGTAATTGAGTTCAGTTATGCCAAAAGGCTAAACGTTTATTAGTCTTGCCTGCTTTCCAAAACCCTGCTGATGCAAATTAAGCTGTTCTTTCCATACAGCATTCACTTTTAGCTGGCCTAAAAAATTTTCCCTCCTCTGTTTCTTATAAACATGGTTTCCAGTTGTTCTGTGGTGATGCTCCAGTACTTGCTTGAATCCTTGCTAAACTCTGCTGTTTAAGATTGAACATGGTACTTTCTTATTAGAGTAAACATTTACTAAGGGTATAGTAGGTGTCTAGTACCATAAAAGGCACTTTGCAAACACTGTCTCTGTTACAACAACCTTGCAAATGTGATATTATTGTTCCCATTTTTCTGATGAGGAAGCTGAGGTTCCAAAAGTCACTTGCCCAAGGTTACTCAGCTTCCACGCGATGGGATTCAAACCCACCTCTTTCACCCTCGAGAAAGCCTGCACTCTTTCTGCTGAATTCTGATTCCTTACCCTATTCTGCTATCACAGGTCTTCTGTTTCCTCAACAATTATTTTTCTGCTACTTTAAATTTCATCTCAAGCAAGATTTTTCCAATTCTTCAAGGACTGTGCTAAAGGCAGTCAGAGGTTGGTAAAAATGCTACTTCTGTATCCCATAACAAAGCCTGTGTTGTCAAGAGTCAAGTCTTATCCCCTGTCATCTGTTATATTTTGAAACAAATTTGTAAGAAACCACCCCCCCACACCCCACCCCTGGTCTGAGCCTATTATTATTTTAATCTCTGCTGAAGAGATACAACTGCCCAAACTGATTAAATTAAAATGCAATTTAGATTCAGAAAGTTGCATGTCTAAAGGAATAAAATGTACAGTTTCCATAAATGAGTTCCTAAGATTCTAGCTGTCCAAGGTACATTTGGGTGTCTGCAGCTATTTGCAAACTGAATTGTCTTTGTTCCCCAAGATAGGGATGATTTATTCATCTCTGCATTAACCAATCTCGACCAAATATTCATTGCCCACCCAAAGCTGTGTAACTTTTCAAAGGATTGAGATACAAATGCCTTTTGTTCAGCCACAAAGGACATCAACTGAGCCTAATGTTAATAGTTTCCTCATGCAGTTACATTTAACAAGATACACAGTCCATTAGGCTCTTGTTTAAGGCCTTGGTCATAAAATGAAAAATTTTCAGCACTTAGTTTGGCAGAATTTCTGGCTCTTGAGGTCCCTGAGGCAACCTGTTAAAAATCAGTAATGACTAACGAGATCATTTTCATCGTTTTTCTTTTAAATTCACTGTATCAGGCCTTTCCTTTAGTAGTTTTCAGCTATTTTAGTGCTCTTTTTAGATTGCATAGTGTTTTCCAAAGTATTTTCAGGAGGAAGCTAGTCCCCAAAAGTGTTCTGCAGTAGAAGAGTTTCATAGTTAAATAAGTTGGGGAAATGCTGCATTCTATAGACCTTTTTTGGATAGCTGCAATATGCATAAGCAAAATAAAGGCTCTGAGAGGTGCTATAATAAAGAAATGTGTTTAATTTGTTTTAACCTAATTTCTCTGAAATTTGTTGAACCAGAGATGACCCCTCTTCTCCCTCTCTCTCTAACACCCATTAAATCTCACAGTGAATTTATTTACCTTTGGAAAACACTGACATTGGTTACTGCAAGGTCAAGGGGACAGTTTACTCCTTTAACCCTTTCCGTAGCGAGACAAATGGGAAGTTTGGAGGATGCAAATTCACGGAAACTCCAGACTTCAAGTGAGACTCAGGGCAGGGCGCCTGATGTGTAGGCATTTGCTAAATGTTCACTGAATGAATAATTCCTTCCGTGGAAAAATGAACTTTATTTTTTTAGATCAGCTTTAGATTGACAGAAAAGTTGTGAAGCTAACGCATAGAGTCCCCATATACCCTGCACAAGGTTTTCTCCTGTATTAGCATCTTCTGTTATTGTGGTAGATTTGTCACAATCAATCAACACTGATATGTGATTAACCAAAGTTCATACTTTAATCGGATTTCTTTCGTTTCTACCCAGTATCCTGTTTCTGTGCCAGGACCCCATCCATGACACTAATACATTTAGTCGTCATGGCTTCTTAGGCTCCTCCTGGCTGTGACAGTTTCTCAGACTAGCTTGTTTTTTTGTCACCTTGACAGTCTGCAGGAGTACTGATTAGAATGGTTCCTTTTAATTTTCCTCTTCCCCTTTTGCTATTTAATTGGTGGACATCAACCATTGGGGGTGCCCTTTACAGTTTTTGCATAAACCTGTGAACAAACTCTTCCAAATGGGAGATGAAGGACCCCTGGATTGGGAGAGCCAGGAGCACAAGCGAATGCTGAACGAACCAGGGTGTGGAGAGCATTGCAGCTGGTGTACCATTCTTGTTTGTACCACCTTTTTTTGTTTGTTTTGTTTTATAATTTTTATTGGGGTCGAGTTGATTTAAAATGTTGTGTTAGCTTTAGGTGCATAGCAAAATGAATCTGTTATACATATACATATATCCACTCTTTTTTAGATTCTTTTCCCATATAGGCCATTACACAGTATTGAGTAGAGTTTCCTGTGCTATACAGTAGGCTCTTCTTAGTTATCTATTTTATATATAGTAGTGTGTATTTGTCAATCCCAATCTTCCAGTTACCCGCCGGTAACCATAAGTTTATCTTCAACATCTGTGGTTCTATTTCTGTTTTGTAGATAAGTTCACTTGTAGCCTTTTTTTAGATTCCACATATAAGTGATGTCATATGATATTTGTCTTTCTCTATCTGACTTACTTCATTCAGTATGACAATCTCTAGGTCCATCCATGTTCTTGCAAATGGCATTATTTCGTTTTTTTATGGCTGAGTAATATTCCATTGTATATATGTACCACATCTTCTTTATCCATTCCTCTGCTGATGGACATTTAGGTTTCTTCCATGTCCTGGCTATTGTCAATAGTGCTGCAAGGAACATTGGGGTGCATGCATCTTTTTGCTTGCACTGCTTTGCTTTTTGCTTTTCTGCTTTCTCCTTTTTTATCTTCTTTTGTTACTAGCAGGTGCCTTGGAGGTAAGGAAATGAGATTTTTCAGCTTTTCACATCCCTCAGTGAGTCCTCTTTAGTTTACAGATCTCATCTGTATCAAGTGCATACTCGGAAAAAACAAAGCCCACTGGGACTCGACTTTGGCAAACACTTGTGCGCCTGTGGTCTTCATCTCTGGTCTTCATCTTAAAAAGGAGAAATGCTTTGCTGGGCTTATTCTGGTATTTTAACCATCCCTATGCCTGTGCCTAGAAATCTTGCTATGAGGTCCCTAGGCTCCAAGGATAAAAGCAGATCTTCTCTGGTGTTACCATCACTGGGGTTTTTCTTTCTTTCAAAAAAATAAGATTTATGCTAATCAAGTGAATGTGTATACTTCTTAATTTCTATTTTTAAAAATAATATCCTCGTCTTTTTTCCATGTAGGCTTTCCCTGTTGATTATTATAGTCTTTTAACATTAAGGTTTTACCACTGAAATTGCTGCTTGTTTCTTCGTAAGGGATTCAGTGACTTCTCGTAGAGAGACCTGACTCCTCAGCTCATGTGCTGGAACAGGCAAATTTTGCCAGGAGTTTTGAGTTCACCTCTGTCAACCGGTCAGTTCCTCAGTTGGGTAAATACTAGATTGTTTCAACAACATTTGCTCAGTTAATCATCTTCTCTAACTGGTGTTACTGCTTGTTTGGAACAAATTTCTTTATGACTTTGCTTAGTCTTCTCACTGTCTCCCTCTTTCCCTTTCTTTGTCTTCCTCATTTACTTCCACCTTGTTTTCTCCACTCTGCGCTGAGCTCAGGTGTGATTACGTCCAATAAAAATCAAAGTGTGAAGAATGGTGTGCACTCTGTAAAGTTCTCAGGGAGTATTTGCAGTTTGTTAATCAGAAAGGATTTCTGAACTGAGGCTGTTTTGGGGGATGGGGTGAGGCGGGGGAAAGGCAAGAGGTTTGGTCAGGTATTTCTGCTGCTATTTGCTTATGCTAGATACGGGTAAACTTTTTTTGCGAAGGGCCAGACAGGAAATATTTTAGGCTTTAGGGGCCATACAGTCTTTGTTGCAACTGCTCAGCTCTGCCGTTGTAACAGGAAAGCAGCTGTAGACAATACGTAAGCAAATGAGCATGACTGAGTTCAATAAAACTTTATTTATGAACACTGAAGTTTGAATTTTATGTGATTTTCATTTGTCACGAAATGGTATTCTTTTAAAAAATGTTTTCAGCTATTTAAAAATGTAAAAACCTGGGCTTCCTTGGTGGCACAGTGGTTAAGAATCCGCCTGCCAATGCAGGGGACACGGGTTCGAGCCCTGGTCCGGGAAGATCCCATACGCCATGGAGCAACTAAGCCCATGTGCCACATCTACTGAGCCTGTGCTCTAGAGCCTGTGTGCCACAACTACTGAGCCCGCGAGCCGCAACTACTGAAGCCCACGCGCCTAGAACCTGTGCTCCATAACAAGAGAAGCCACCGCAATGAGAAGCCCACGCACCGCAACAAAGACCCAACACAGCCAAAAATAAATAAATAAATAAATTATAAAAACAAAAAAAATTTTTTAAAAAATGTAAAAACCTTTGTTATCTTGTGGCCCAAAACAGGGGGAGGGATAAATTTGGCCTGCAGACTCTAATTTGCCATCCCCTGGCTTATGTCAAGATTCCAAGATCCCCCTTATACCAGTCAACTAACAACCAACCAGAAACCAATCAACCACCAAATAAACAACAAACAAACCATGCAGCAGGGTTAAAGGAGGTAAGGGAAGGTGTCTTGTAGAGGATCAAGCCATCTGAGTTGATAAGGGGGAGGGTGGTCCACGCAGAGCGACTGAGCTGTGCCTGATGCCCTGTGCCTGCTAAAGCTCGAGGACAGGGCTAGCCAGGGCCACTCATGCAGTGACATTGGCACCTCTCGGGCAGGTCCACATTAAAGTCAGCTACCATTTATACAGTGCTCACTCACCGGGCGCCGGCAACTCTGCTTGAAACTTCTGATGGACTCCTCACTTTCTTGTGCAGTAGGTGTGGTTGTCCCTCTATGAGGGACACAGAGCTGCTGAACACCTTGCCAACGTCAAACAGCTGGTGACAGAACCAGGATCTGAACCCTGGCTGGTTGACCCACAGCCTCCTTCCGTCCCCCACTCCATGCAGCCTCTTCTAGGAAAGATCGCAGAAAATCAAGGCAGTTATTGTGTCCACAACCTCATCCTGCTGGAGTTCCCAAAAGCAAGCTTTATCATGCCAAATAGGAGACAGCTTGTAAAAACTCGTCAGTATCTGTTAGGATCAGCAAAGGCTCTGAACTGCTGACTTCCTTCATCTGCCACTTTAAGGGAAGAGGCAAAGAGATATAATGGGAAAGAACACCTGAGCTTGACTCCTGGCTCAGCTGTTTACTACCTGTGTGATTTACTTAGCTCCCTTAGCCCCAGTTTTCTTATCTGAAAGGTGGGGAATAAGAGAAACTGCCTAGCAGACTCATAAGAATTTAAAGAGACAGTGCATGCAAACCACTGGCATAGTGCTTGTCACAAAGTAGGCACTAACTCAAGGCTGCTACCCTTCAAGCAGTCATTGCTCATTCATTCTATAAACATCTATTGAGTGGCTGCTGTGTGCTGGGCACCCGGTAAGCATTGGGATAAACACATGAGTCAGACAGTTCCTGCCTCCAAGGAGCTGACAGTTGGTAGAGTGACAGGCACATAAACAAATAAGTTTGACCACATGCCACAGGAATACGTGGGGCCAGAGTGAGAGCACATATGAAGGAGTGGGTATTTCTAAGTGAACAGGTGAAGGGACACAGAATAGGCTTCAAAGAGGAGGTAGCCGAGTTTATATCCAGGCAACTCAAGCTAGCTGGTCCTGTGCAATTCCTGTGGCTGACCTCTCACCAACATAAATCTTGTCTCATGGAAAAGACGAAAAAACAACCCACTTTTCCCAAAAGCATTTTAAAAATCTATGCAAATTTTGGAAAGCAAAACAGGAAGTCAAATTATAGGCAAGGAAAACACTCCTTCCTTCGCAAGTCTCTTTGCTTGGAAGTTTCCTGCCAGGATGTTGACCAGAGAGAGAAACAGCCTGACTAAGAATCATTTGTTCCTCAGGAGTTTCTTTAAAAAGAAGCTGATTTCTTTCTTTATTTTCACATTCTCTGTGGCCTTGGGAAACACCTTCTACAAAAATAGAACTATCCAAAAGAGATTAGGGAGAAACGACTCCTTTCGGGTTTAAACTGTCCATATATGACAGTGGCATTACTGCCTTCGAGTCTGCAGAGTTTTTATATAAAACACATTACAGCGGGAGAGGGCTGGGACAGGCTGCCTGAGTTTGGGTTCTGGCTCCACCATTAAATAGTTATGTGACCTTGGGGCTGTTGGGAGAGATAAATAAGATACCTATAAGGTGATGACCAGGCCACCTGGCCCAAGAAATGTTAACATTTAGTTAACATTTTGTTTCCCTTAGAATCCATCTATTACAGCCCATGAGGCTAAGCATGGTCTGTTCCACCTTCCCCGTGTGGTTCTGTGCTCCTGGTCACTGTGTCCTCTTCTTGGTTCAACACACGACATCCTCCCCCACTGAGTCTTCTCACCGCTGTGCCTTTACCGTGACCAGGTCTCACCTCCCTGCTTCATCTATCTGACTGTTATTCATCCTCTGCATCTCAGGTCAAACAACTTGCTCAAGGAAAACCTCCCTGACCTCCCAGCCTAGGTTAGGTGCCCTGGTGAATGTGCCCATACGTCTGGGAAGTTTTCCATTGTGATGATGTCACACTTGCAGTTACTTGTTCACGTCCAATTTCAAACTAGAATGTAAGCTACGAGAGGCTGCTGCCTCCAGGCATCTAGCTTGGTACCTGGAGTGTAATTATATTCTATAGATACCCATTGACTGGGCAGTAGGTAAGCAGGTATTATTATCCCTCTCACACAGGAAGAAACCAAGAAGCCAGAGAGTATAAGAGCAGACTCATGATCACACAGCTAGGGGTCTCAGGAGCCAGGACTTGAATCCTGGCCTTCTGTCTTGAAACACAGTGGTGCTTCCAGGAAAAAGCCCCAGTGACTGAGTTTAGAGTACTTGGACTCTCATTCATCTACTCTATAAATGTGCAGAAATGTCAAAAACCTACTATCATGCCACAGAAATATTGGGGAGCTGGGCCTCTCTTTCGATGAAAACCCTCTCTTTTCAGTCCCAAGCAGGGTCCTTTCTCAACCCTTTCCTTCTTACTGATAACACAAGTCCCAAGGATGTCTTCTGCTTACCTCTTCTTCCCAGGGTTCCGGCAACTCTTCACTGTGAGCCCCTTTCTTTGCTTAGTTTGAGTTTCAGAATAGTGTAGAGGCATGCATCCCACCCTTCAGTTTCATCCTCTGCTGTGATTGTGAAACAAGCACACAATCTCATTTTTATTTTTAAAGGTTTTTACTGCTTGGTGGAAATAAAGTCACATGCATACATATACACATATACCTAAAGACAAACACTGGGGAGGCAAAAAATCTTCAAGAAATCTCAAAAGTCTCCAGTAGTAATTGTCCCTGACTTTCATCTTTCCTGTCAGTTCTCATTTGAGGGGACTGTCCTGGATGCCCCCATCCCCATCCACGTGCTCATGTGGCTGATGGGGGAAGGCCAGGATCAGGCATGGTGCCCTAAGTTCACAGAGGAAGGCTTTGTAATGAAACTCAAAATAGGAAAGAAGAGAGACATTTAAAAAGTATAATAAAGACCTAGTGGGTGCTAATTGCAGAGATTAACCAGAAGATGATGTCTTTAGGGAGTGCCACCAGTGAAGAGGGGACCACGTGTGGAGATGGCCTAGCTAGAGAAGTAGTAACACTGACTCCTCGGTGGATTTCCTTCTCCCCAGAGGAGAGCTACAGATACTTCCTCCAGATCAAAGACAAGGAGGAAAGCCCAGGAGTTGTGGGGGAATGGGAGGAATCAAAGCAAAGGAAATACAACCTTTCACAGATGTATATTTTCATAGTTTTCTTCCCATCCTCTTGTCTTAGATTTCCTTGGGACAACTGGTATACCCTATTCCATCACTTCTTTCTTTCTTTTTTTCCCTGATGGTGGACCTTCTTCTACTTACCAGGTTGTCATGCAAGATACCCAGATAATCCTGTTAGGGTGAAACAATAGGAGCCAATCAATTGGTTTAAGTGTTCTAGACCCAAGTTTCATTTTGTTTCAAAGCAACAAGCAAGGGACTCCCCTGAGGTCCAGTGGTTAAGACCCTACGCTCCCAATGCAGGGGGTCCGGGTTCGACCCGTCAGGGAACTAGATCCCGCATGCTGCAACTAAGAGCCCACATGCCACAGCTAAAAGATCCTGCATGCCGCAACAAAGATCCCACAAGAGGCAACGAAGATCCCGCGTGCCGGCAAGCCAAGACCCAGCACAGCCAAATAAATAAATATTAAAAAAAAACTTATTAAAAAAAAAAAAGCAACAAGCAAGTCCCTTCCCTCCCAAATCTCACCTGCAGCATATAGGAAAAGTCACATTAGGCATTTCTGACGCAAAATTGTCAGGGGGCCCGGGTTCGATCTCTGGTC
Organism: Balaenoptera musculus; assembly: GCF_009873245.2. NCBI lineage: Eukaryota > Metazoa > Chordata > Mammalia > Artiodactyla > Balaenopteridae > Balaenoptera > Balaenoptera musculus. The sequence continues at coordinate 36,416,975 of NC_045801.1, read as the reverse complement.
GGGAACTAGATCCTGCATGCACGCGACAACTAGGAGTTTGCATGTCACAGCTAAGGAGCCCACGAGCCGCAACTAAGGAGCCCACGTACTGCAAGTAAGGAGGCTGCTTGCTGCAACTAAGACCCAGCACAACCAAATAAATAAATAAATATCTTGAAAAATTTGTTGGAGTAAGGAAAGAGGAATGAGAGGTAGATTCTTTCCCCTGACAGACATTCATCTGAATGTCTTCTGTAGGCTTGAACAGTAGGGTCATGTGGTGTAGCCCCCGTCCCTGAAAAACATGGCAATTCCTAGGAAATGTTCTATCCATGTGAACCAATGATTGAAGGAGTGTTAAGTATATAAAAAGAAAGGGGGAAGCTATGTGCCCTTCCTGTCAAGAGCAGAAACCATGCCTTAATCTTCTTTATATCCCCACAGCATAGTGTAGGGCTTGGCATGAGAGAGTGTGTCAATAAAGGTCTGTTGAACAGAAGAAAACTTTGGAAATGAGGAGAGCTGAGAGCTGTGATTTGATGCAGGTTGAATGACTGCTGGGAATGGCCTTTAGGAACAGAAGAGGAAGAAGAAAAGATTAGGGGAGCTGACTGGAGGTGTGTGTTCACAAAAGGGGAAAGCGAGTTTTGGGAAATTTATGTGAGCAGGAAATTAGGGGAGGATCATGACTTCCAATACCCAGGGCTGTATGTAGTGTAGTCTGGCCTGATTGTGTGGACGTGACCTGACCCAGATAGTAGGACCTTATTCCTCAGTGACAGAATAGATGAGGCAAAGGACTGTTGGTTGGGCTGGACAGAGGATGTAATTAAGAAGTAAACCTGGTATCAGCTATAAAATTGGAACTGCAAAAAGCTCTATCAAAGTAATTTAAGTAATGAGACTATGTACTTCTGGGGATGTTCAATCACTGAGTATGTTTTAATCAGATAAGACACCAACAAAGAAGGATACCAAGGAGAATGATGGAGAAAGCTATGTTAGGAAACAGTGTGGTCTTTGGAAAAGAAAGTCTTCGACAAATTGTGAAGACAATGAAATGAAGGAGGAGGGAAGATAAAGAATATTTTTAACAGGGTGAGTGAGAGAAAAAAGAACAGAATTTTATTTTTTATATTACTGAGGATTAGTTTGACTTCAAGTAACAGAAAATCCCCCAAAGAGAGGCTTATACAAAATATGAGATTATTTCTGTCTCCTGTGATGGTCCAGTTAGGCGACCCAGGGCTGGTGTGGAAAGTGCTTCAAAGTCCTCAAGGCCCCGGCCCCCTCGGCTGCCCACTCTGTCATCCCTAAGAGTGGTCAGCCTCTTCATGGCCCAGGATGGCTGGGTCCTGGCAGAGGGGCTGGAGAAAAGATGTAAAAGAGCAGACACTGGGTGTCTTGTAAGGAAAATCCCCAGGCGCTGCCGCATGATACTTCTGTCCCCATCTCATCAGTCAGAACTTAGCAACAGGGCCACATCTAACAAGGGAAGCTGGGACATAAGGTGTGGTGTCTGAGAACCCATATCCACAGCTGAAAAACAAGGGATTCTGTTACTGAAGGAGATTTTTAAAAATGGATATGGGGCTTCTCTTGTTTTCTCTGCCACAGTGTCATAAAAAATATTTTTTAAAAAAAGCATGGCTAAGAGGTTGTATCTTCATAATAGCTGAAAATTATTCTCCAGATCTTAATGAAAAGAATTTTTAAAGTGAAGATTCCATCCTAGAATCTCATCTTAAAGTTGATTAGCCTTGAGACATAATAATCCCCTCACTTGCAGATAACACTGGATTTTACTCCACGGCCAAGGCTGTCTAAAGCAGTGAGAGCGTTGGTTTGTCCAGGTCTTTATGACTCTGGCTTACTAACTCTTTCTCAGAGTCGTTTTTAAAAGGAAAATAAATCCATTATCATCATTACATTGTTCAATTCAGTGAACTGTAAACCAACAATGTGAGCCTCATGGAAACCCTGTCCGCGCTCAGAAACACAGCTTTGCAGTAATTGCCACACTGCGTTCCTTTGGCTCTGAGCTCCAGTAGCCAGCTCCCTTGGTTTACTTTGTATTGTAGCCCATCCTAGTGCATCTCTCCCCTCTGCTGTCCACCCTGCCCACCAATGCCTGAAGAATCTTCCGAGGGCATTGCTGACAACATGGAACTGTGCTTACCATGTAACTAACATATGGCGCTCCAGTACCCACTACCTTAAAACAACTTCTTCGCCTGGCCTCCCAGATCCATCAAAATCTTACTCACCCTACTAATCCAACCAGAGTTTCCTCTGAAATGTTGCTATTATACCTGGTATTTGGGGGAAGATGTTAAAGGTATTTTGTGCTTTCATCCACCATTCTATGACCTTTGCCTCTTGTTGTTACCACTAGGTGATTAGTGGTCCGCTCACTTAAGTAATATAATGGGCTCTGTGGTTTAAACAACATCGGTTTTCCAACGGGAATGTTAAGAACCCCAGAGAAGTAACATACCTATGTTTAAATGCATTAAAAATAGATTTATAATGGTAAACATATATTAATTATTAACATGAAAAAGTAAGCCAATGTACCAACTAGAAAAAGAATTGAAAAAAAATTTAAGTACAAGCAAATCATTCTATCTTTTTTCTTCTTGTGGTAAGAACACTTAATATGAGATCTACCCTCTTCACAAATTTTTAAGTGTACAAAACAGTATTGCTAACCATAGGCACAGTATTGTGAAGCACGTGTCTAGAACTTTCTTGCATGACTGAAACTTCATAGCAGTTGGTCAGCAACTCCCCTTTCCCCACCCCCCGGCCCCTGGCAACCACCATTCTCCTCTCTGCTTCTAGGAGTTTGACTACCTTAGATATCTTTCTTTGAAAGAAACCAGTTTGTTTAAGTGTTGTTGGTTCTGCTTTTTAGAAAATGCCTATCATTCTCTCTCTTTCCTCTCCTTTACTCCTATCGATTACCTATTTAAGTGCGAGAGATCTGTGAGCAAAAGGGACTACTAATATCTACTCTAATTAATATTCAGTTTATTAAAGTTGAACACTTTATTTTACCTTTTTTAAGTCTTCAAACTTAACCTATAAATCTAACTTACAAATTCTTTTTGTAAATACAGTGATTTATGTAAAAATGAGACTGACTGCTCTTTTTGTTATTTGATTAGTGTTCAATTAACTTATATATTTAAAAAGATTAAATTTCCTCAATTGACCACATTTACACATGTAATTAAGTTTCCTAAAATATTTTTTAACTACCCTTACAAATTTAATATATTTGATTTTCTGAAATATTTCAAATGCCTGATGGGGCAACACAAACCCCAGCAAGTAAAATCTTTCTACATCTCAATTAACTCTTACAAATCTAATAAAACTAACTTATACCTGTCGTAAATTGGGTTCTCTTAAACATTCAAACACTATTTAGGAACATGTTCAATTATTTTACAACTTTCAAATGAGAATCACAAATGGAGTACCAATTTATCATTTCAAAATAAAATCACAAGGCTAATTGGTTAGATTCTCTTAAACATTTCAAACTCCTTAAATAACACACACAGACTTAACTCGTAAAACTTAACACGGAAGTAATAATACTACAAGTTTGATTGGCTTCACCATCTGCATATTTTTTCTACGTCTTTTCCATGGAAGTAAAGTCACTTTAACCAGCCAAGGGGAGCAGGAAGACAATTCAGGCAGGATGGAGTTATTTAGAACTGCCATACAGATTCTCAGTAAGACATACAAGACTAGGATTATTTTCCTGGATGATCCCATCTGAGCAACGGGTTAACACACTGAGCTGCTTTTCATACTTGGATTGGTCTGTCTACTGTGTCACCAGAGGGGGAGTGTGCCATGCATCCCAGAGTGTCTTTCAAATTTCACCCTTATCCTAATTTTATAATAGCCTCTTTCACTTTTTAACACATGATTTGGGTAGATAGAATTCTGCAGTCCCCCTTGGGGTGTAGCCTATCTTTTCACCAAGTGATTAGATTTAATTGAATTTTCCATCCCTCTTCAGTTTATAGAACTCTTTGTATCTTTTACTTCATTATCTGTTTCATTGTGGCAGAGACTGGCTGGGTCCTCACCTCACCTGTTTCCTCTTCTTCTTGGGCACAGAGCCAGACTTCATTTCACAGCTTCTCTGGCAGCTAGGTGTAGCCATGGGGCTGATTTTCGGCCAATGAAATATGAGTAGCCTGCCTCATTAAACCTCCCCAGGCTCCATCATCCAGGATCTTTCCTCTTCTGCAGGCTTGATGCTGACTGAGCAGCAGGGCCATCATGGAAGCTATGTATTAAAGATGGTAGAGCCATGAGTTGCAAGGGCTCTGGATTGGAAAAGGGGTTATCTCACTCAAGGTCGCCTGGTGAATCAGTGGCAAAGCTCCAACTAGACACAAGGTCTCATGAGTCCCAGGCTGGTCTCTTCTTCAAGTTAAGCTGCATCCATTTTGGACTTGATCTGAGTGAAAAATAAACTTCAATCATGATGCTAAAGCAATTATGTATTTTTGGAACTGTTTGTTATGTTAATTTAAATGCCCACTAACCTTTGTTTATTGTCATTAGAGTGAAAAATCCTTAAAGCTGGTGATAGTGATGAATCAAATTCATATAATGTTAGTTAACACTGCACGTCCTGAGTCAATGGGAAACATAAGTGGAGGTGTTGGGCGTATGATTGGCCAGAGTCATTCTTGCCCTTTACATCAAAACCTGACCTAACTCATTTTTTTTCAAATAGAAACTAACACTGTGAGACTTGTGCACCATTTTGGATACCTTTTTTAAAAACATCCAATAAAACAAAAATCAGCAGCCCATTGACAATTAAATCAGCTACAATTCATGAGATAAAAATAAACCTATTGCTCAGCTATAAATATTCTCAGTTCTATGATCAGACAGAAGAATTTCTCCAAGGGCCTTGATAAACAGGAAACTATGTGATACAATGGAGAATATCCTTGACAGACAAAACAATATATCAGCTACTCAGAGTCTCTTAAACAGACCAGATGCACATATTCAAGGCATTAAATTGAAAAAGATTTAAAATAGAGATTTTTTTTTCTTCTAAGAAATAAAAATTTAAAGGTATAGTACTGTAACAAAGTTCAATAATAAGGCTCCCATTCTTTTTTTTTTTTTGCCTCTGGTTACTTCACACTCTGCTTTTGGCATTTGAGGTTGCTAAAGGTTATGGATTTCTGAAAGTATTGTCTTCATGCACAAACAAGCCTGTAGTCAGACAGCTTTGTGCTTACAGACCAGTCACAGTTTCCCTCTTTGGTTCTACACCAACTGGTTCTGCCATGTGTGGGTTGCAACTGCCTCAGGAAACACTTTAATCTAAATGGAGCAACACACATTAGATTTGAAAATAAAACTACACATGAATGTATTTGTTTCAAAATTGATTTTGTAAATCTCCCCCCACCACATGCAAAAAATTAAAACTTAAACCTCTCTATGAGAAGAACCTGCAGGGACAATAAAAACAGACTTTAGTACTGAAATCCACAGGAGAGAGAAAAAGAGGCAAATGATGGATATTTAGGAAGAAGTGTTAGAATAAATATTAGTAAAGCAGAGGATGGGTATGTAATGAAGTTCTTTCCATAAATTGTACCAGTGATCAGTGCATTCAAGTAGCAAAAATCTGACTAAAAGTGATTTCAACAAACAGGGTTTACATTTCTCTAAACACACAAAGGGTAGAAGTAGGCAGTTAATGAGGTTGATTCATCAGCTCGGTGGTGTGATGCATGCTAATATCTCTGCAGTTCTCTTGGCCTTTCTTTATCCTAACAAGATGAGGGCCCCCAAAGTCTGCTGTAGCTCCAGGCATTATACCACTTTCAAGGAAGGAAGAAAAGGAGAAGTGGGTCACAATGAAAATACTTTCCTCTTTTATCAGAAAAGCAAAAGCTTTCTCCATGTAACTGTGTCAAATGGACTTTCCTAGCTACGGAGGCTGAGAAAGTGAACACGTAATGATTGGAGATGGGCAAGAGGAGATGGGAAGGGCCCACAGGTGGGTCAGCCAAACAACAGGTGCTGTAAGAGTGGATGGCTTGTAGTACTCACGCCTTCTTGATCTTCTCACAATGCATTCCTGAAGTCAAATAATTCTACACGACATGCTTTTCTCAGTTCATGTGAGACACATGAGTAGGACTTCATGCTTTAGAGAAAAATAATGCTGAACTTTCCCATTTTGTCCTGCTATCAAGTAGTGACTTCCCCCAGCTCATCTTCCTCCCTATCTCAAACATTCAAATACTCATAATGAAATCCTACCTAAACTTCCTAAGAAAACACACCAAATTATCCATGAACATGGCGGAGGAAAGACTTCCTGGTTTCTGAAACGTTTCACCTATTCCAAGGAAGAACTTTGAAAATCGGCTAGCAAAGGAATTTCTAGAAAGTAACAAATGTAAAAAAGACAATCACCAAATCCAAAAATTCTGAATGCCCAATATAACCTATTAAAAGAGATTTGAACATTAAAAAATAAAGCCAAATTCCCCTTTTATACTATGATAGATGATAAATCCACCTGGAATGGATCCAATGGTACTACTGCTTTCCCAGTTATAGAACCTTCACATTTGGGGGATATTTTATAATACAAGGAAAGCATAGCAAATTCCTGCTGAAAAAGAGCGAATGGCAGCCCAGCCTCCCCCCCGCCTTACCCCTACCCCCAACCCACCCCAAGCTCTGAAACAAGGCAGTGAATGTTATTTAGCTGTGGTTTAAATAGGGCTGGTTTACCTCTGATTCCAGCTATGTATTCAGCTGGGTATGCTGCTAGGTGAACTGTGCTTGAGAAGAATTGGCTCAGTAATCCTGGGCTATGTTCAGGTACCATTAGGCACAATGTCTAGCAGGATTTTCCTCTGTGATATCTTATTATATTTAAGCAAGGGAATTAATTACAGGGCAGCACTTGCCTGATTGCACCTCTGAGTTACATTACTGCTAAAGACTGGACAAGGTGGTCAGAATATCCTGGCTGAATTTGAAAGCATGCTTCCTGTTATGAGGCCTCTCCAGCTGAATAGAAGAAAGAGTGTGTACAAAGAGGGAGAAAATTAAGTCCACATGGCGAGTTGCATGCAATGAAATTGCCTGCTAGAAAAGGGCTGCATGCTCCCCAGATCAGATACGTCTAAGTTCTTCCTCCAGGAAAATATCTTCAGAGGGAAAGACTCTTACTCTTTTTTCAGTCTAGAATCCGCTATAGAAAGCCCATAGAGAGCTCTGGGAGTTCCCTGGTGGTCCAGTGGTTAAGACATTGTGCTTCCACTGCAGGGGGCACAGGTTCAATCCCCGGTAGGGGAATTAAGATCCCACATGCTGCAGGGTGCAGCCAATAAATAAATAAATAAATAAATAAATAATCCAATGTCTAATTGTTTAAAAAAAATTCCATAAATATAGCTAATAAGATGGAATGAAGCACTGATACATGCTACCATATGAGTAAACCTTGAAAATATCACACTGAAGTGATAGAAGCCAGACATAAAAGGTCATATGATTCCATTTACATGAAATGTCCAGAATAGGCAAATCCATAGAGACAGAAAGTAGATTAGTGTTTACCAGGGCCTGGAGGAAATGGAGAATGAAGAGTAATTGCTAATAGGTACAGGGTTTCTTTTTGGGGTGATGGAAATGTTCTGGAATTAGAAAGCAGTGGTAGCTGCCAACATAGTGACTATACTAAAAACCATGGAAGCATACACTTTAAAATGATGAATTGCATGTTATGTGACATATACCTCACTTTTTTAAAAAGCCCACTTATGGGAGGAAGTAATTGAAAAAAATAAATGATGAGGGACTCCCCTGGTGGCACAGTGGTTAAGAATCCGCCTGCCAGTGCAGGGGACACGGGTTTGAGCCCTGGTCCGGGAAGATCCCACATGCCGTGGAGCAACTAAGCCCATGCACCACAACTACTGAGCCCGCGGGCCATGACTACTGAAGCCCACACACCTAGAGGCCGTGCTCCGCAACAAGAGAAGCCACCGCAATGAGAAGCCCGCACACCGCAACGAAGAGTAACCCCCGCTCGCCGCAACTAGAGAAAGCCCGCGCGCAGCAACGAAGACCCAGTGCAGCCATAAATAAATAAATAAATAAATAAAATTTATTTAAAAAAATAAATAAGGACTATACTAATGCACACATAAGATGGAATAGTGCATATTTTGGGATGTTGAACATTGTGGTAGAAAAAGCAGTGGGCTGAAAATCAGGAACCTAGTAACTCTAAAGTCACTTAACCTCTCTGGGCCTCAATTTTCTGGTCCTCACACAGCATGCAGACAGCCCTGGCAGAGATCCTACTACCTTCAAGGTGCTCCTCAAAGTGGGAGTGGCTTGACCCTGCCTTTCCTGAACCCAGTTCTTTGGGGTCAAGTGCTTTTGGGAGCCAGACAGCCTCCTTCCTTCTCTCACAGCTTCCACCTCCTTCCCTCAAGTCAGTCCAATTCTGTGCCTCTGACCAGGGTAGCAAATCTGAGGCCAGAGTTCAGGCACAAGATCCATGTACAAGTTTTTAAACATTTTGAATGACAGTGAGTCCCCTACATTTGAACCTTCAAGTTGTGAACTTTCAAAGATGCAAACGTGCGTTCCATCAACGTCATGCATGAGTGAAATTGCAGCTTGCCCTCCATCTCCTATTGCTGACGATCCTTCAGCTCTACCATCTCCCACCTCCTCTCCCTCCTCCAGTCGGTAACTCTTCTTGCCTGTTCACTCGATGCCAGCCCCTCTATGCCAGCTGTTGTACTGTACTACTGTACTTTTCAAGGTACTGTACTATAAGATTAAAAATGTTTTATTTCTTGTGTTTGTTTTTTATGTATTATTTGTGTGAAAAGTATTATAAACCTATTACAGTACTGTACTATATAGCCAATTGTGTTAGTTGGGTACCTAGGCTAACTTTGTTGGACTTAACAAACAAGTTGGACTTACGAACGCACTCAGAGAACGGAACTCGTTCATATGTAGGGGACTTACTGTATCTATGTCTTTAATTTCTTTTAGCAATGTTCTGTAGTTTTCATTGTGCAAGTCTTTCACCTGCTTGGTTAAGTTAATTCCTAAATATTTTATTCTTTTTGATGTTATTTTAAATGAATTGTTTTAAATTGTTTATGTTTCCTTTTCAGATTGTTCATGGTTCATGTACAGAAATGCAACTGATTTTTATGTGTTGATTTTGTATCCTGCTACTTTGCTAAATTCATTTATTAGTTACAACAATTTTTTTGTGTGGAATCTTTAGGGTTTTCTACATGTAAGATATCAACTGTGAACAGAGATAATTTTACTTCTTCCTTTCCATTTTGGATGCGTTTTTTACTTCTTCTTGCCTAATTGCTCTGGCTAGAACTTCCAGTACTATGCTGAATAGAAGCAGTGAAAGGGAACATCCTTGCCTTGTCCCTGATCTTAGAGGAAAATCTTTCATTTTACCAATAAGTATGATATTTGCTGTGGCTTTTTCATATATAGCTTGTATTATATTGAGGTAGTTTCTTTCTATTCCTAATTTGTTGAAATGCAAGGGTAGTTCAAGATAAGGAAAAAAACCACATGATCATCCCAATTGATGCAGAAAAAAGCTGTTTACAAATTCAACACACTTTCATGATAAAAAGTACTTTGGAACTCTGGAGTCTGTTGAATTTTGCCAACTAAGATCATTAAAAAGCACTACTGTCTACTATTATCATTATTTTATAAATTTCTTTATTTCCTGCCACCAAAAAAATATGTCATTTGGGATGGGCATATTCTTATTCATTCATTCAACAGGTATTTATTGACTACCTACTATGCGCCAGGCACTGTGCTAGATGCTGAGAATACAATGGTGAATGAATAAGATGGATATGATTTCTGCCCTCTTAGAACATCAATCTAGTGCAAAATATGAGCCTGTTTAAAAAAATCACATGAAGCAAACAAATTTATAAGATAATATCAAGCCATTTAAGTGCCGTAATGGAAATAACCGAGTACAGAGAGTAGACTTAGCAATACACCATTGCTGGGGAAGCAAGTCAGTGAAATGGATGAGGAATGGAGTTGGTGGATACACAAGTATCTCTTATTATGTTCTGTGCTCTTCTATATGTTTCAAATATTTCATGGTTAGGTAAACTTTAAACAATTAAAGTAAAAGAAAGAGGTATTCTATACCTCTTTATTTTCCCCTTTTTCTTTTTAATCCCAAACTCAAATTATGCAACACTTTAGAAATCTATTGTGTGAGCGTTGATTTCCAACTCTACACACACATCAGAATCACCTGGAACCCTTGTTAAAAATACAGATTCCTCTAAACTTATTGTGGTCATCATTTCGTGATGTATGTGAGTCATATAATTATACTGTACACCTTAAGCATATACAGTGATGTATGTAAATTTTATCTCAATAAAACTGGAAGAAAAAAAGACTATAACTAATAGAAAATTTAAAAAAAACACACACACACAAATAGATTCCACAGATTTCCATCTCCAGAGATTCAGATTCAGTAGGATTGGGGAAGGGCTCAGGAATCTATTTTTGATAAACACCCTGATGATTCTGATGCAACCATGTAGGATTCTTATTTGGGAAGCACTGGCTCAAAGCAAGGAGTATTGGTTGTGTGCCTAGAAAGATGCACGTATTTTAAAAAGAACTTGCGGGCTTACCTGGTGGCGCAGTGGTTGGGAGTCTGCCTGCTAATGCAGGGGGCACGGGTTCGGGCCCTGGTCTGGGAGGATCCCACATGCCGCGGAGCGACTAGGCCCACGAGCCACAGCTGCTGAGCCTGCGCGTCTGGAGCCTGTGCTCCGCAACAAGAGAGGCCGCGATAGTGAGAGGCCCGCGCACCGCGATGAAGAGTGGCCCCCGCTCGCCACAACTAGAGAAAGCCCTCGCACAGAAACGAAGACCCAACACAGCCAAAACTAAATAAATAAATAAATAAATAATAAAATAAAAACAAAAAGAACTTGCTATTTAAGAGAAGACAGAAAGATAATTTTTGTAAAGAAAAGAACTCTTTGTAACATGAATAAAAACCAATCAGTTCTATGCATCCAAATATGTATACATTGTATTTCCTTCAAAGAGGGCACATGTATAAAGAAGTTGTCTAGGAGCATTTTTCCAACAGAGAAAGTTGGCCCCTTCTGCCTATCCATTATTTTCATCTTAAACACCAATTTGGATGTGTTAAAGTGAAGCTTTAGTTAGTAACTTTGGTTAGGTCACAAGCTCATCTCTGGATGTATCAATGAGCTGTGTTTTTTCTCTGGCCATGACCAGCCCATGTGCCCTACAGAGACCAACCCCTTGTAAGCCTCTCTCTGATGGTGGTGTCATAGCGTCCTGTCTGCTGGGTCTTTTAGGTATTACCTCTCTGGGCTCCAGCAATACTCACCCTCTTCTCCCACCCCCAGCCCCTCTGCCCAAGCAGGAGAACCCTAGAGAAGCTTCCAAAGGACTTTGTCAACGTTTGGCAGATAAAGATGATAAATGTCAGCCAGGACTACAACATCTCCTGTAAACTCAAACTTTAAATCATTGTGCTATTTCAACACTGTCACTTGCTGTGGGTTTTTTTTTTTCTGATTAGTGTTTTTCCATTGCATTTTCTTCCCTCTTCCTTGTGTGTAACCAGGAAGCTGAGCAGGGCAGCCTGTGAGGAAGGCCGGCCTCCTGCTTGAGTGCTCTTGGTGAGGAAAGCCCTGTTCCCAAGTTTCTGAGTGCTTTGGGGCCCCTAAAGCATAACCCATCTGAGAATGATTTCCAGGTAACTGAGCTAGCAGATGCTGCCCAGCTCAGGAAAGAAGGCTGCCCTGGGCTTTGTCACTTTGTTGAGAGGCAGCTGTACATTTGCTGGCCCTTCCTGTCTGGTGCAGGAGGGAAGGAAGGAGCAACTGTTCTCTTTCCTTCCAACTGCATTGAAACCCATGACACACGGGGCTTTCTCCCAAGGTCCAGAGTGACTCAATTTCAGGTGTCAAACATATTTCCCAACGCTGCCTATTAATTTTAATGAGTTAGACAAATGATGATGCAGAGGAGAATAATTTTCTAATCAATAAAATTGATTAGCAATGTAATGGTCTAGACTATAATGTAGGTGTTTATCAATTAGCTCCTGAAGTGAGCCAGGATCACTAATGGTGTTTGATATAATGCTGGAGCAGACACACCTGCATTTGATGCTTTCCAGTTGGGTCTCTTACCTATGTACACTTGAGCAATTTTCTGAGCCTCAATGTCTTTATCTATCAATATAAAATGGAAATAATAATACCTGCCTTTTAAATTTGCTATAAAGATTAAATAAAACATTATATAAAAGCACCTAACATGGAGTCTGGCACCTATTGGGTATTCAATATATAATAACACACATACGATACCTGTAGACTTAGCGCTATATATATATATCACTTTATTTAATCTTCTCAAAAACTCTGTGAGGCAGGTAGTATTATGATCCCCCATTTTACAGATGAGAAAACAAAGGCACAAAGAAGTTAAAGAAGCTTGCCCAAAGTTGGCAGCCCGAAGTGGTAGTCAGAACTTGAACCCAAGCTGTCTGGCCTGGGACTTTGTGCTTTCAACCGTTTACACTAGTGCTCTTCTAATACATGTTTTCTTTCTAACCTTCACCCCTGCCCAAGTAACTACAAAATGCAAATTTTTAGGCCCTTTCAGGATACAAAAAGGAGATGCTGGCTTAGGGAGCATGGCTTTTCTCTCACATTATCTATAAACCCAATAATATGTCACAGAGTCTCTTGGGCAGAACAGGGATACCAAGAATTAGCAGTTATTCTGGCCAGTGTGTATCTTGTTAAGTCACATGGCCAAGGTCAAGAAGATGCGTTTTCCTGTTCTGGGGCTTCAGATTGCTCATGTACCTTCCCCTTCCCCTCCTCCATCTCTATTTCAGGCAGTCATCTTGCAAAAACATATTCTTTAGTCATAAAAGATATATGATTGGAGTGCATGGATGAATGCATTCAGATTCATCACTACTAGAAACATCTTTATGGGCAGAGAATACCATTGTTATAGAAAAATATGGGCTTCTCTTTCACAACTCCCCAACTCTGCTCACAAAGAGGGATTTCAGAAAAATCTCTTCTGCCCACATTGTCTTCTGGTTCCCTGTGTGTGTGTGTGTGTGTGTGTGTGTGTGTGTGTTTCTGTGCCTACCCTTCTATCCTAATTTTTGTTTAAGGGATTTGGCATTTATGTGTATGATTTATGAATTACTAAAGAAAACTCTGGCACTTCTTCCAGGGCTACTTAGTAACTATTAGAATCAAGTGGTGTTAAAACAAGAAAGGATTTAGGAATTCAAAGATAGCACATCTGAGTATCCTGGCCTGTTTCCAAAATTATGTCTAGTGCAAACTTCCTCTCTCATAAAATATCATTATAGTGTATTATCCTAATAAAGATCCACTCTGGGAAGGGCGCTGAAACAAGGCATGCCAAAATTTGGCAAGGCCGAATCTTTATCAGGCAACTATAAACTTCTAAAATTTTATTGTGAAAAATAATCCCACAGCCTGTGTAAAATAATAACAAACATGCAGTCCTCATAACAACTGGTTAATGTCTAAGCATTTTGAGATTTTGAGTGTTGCATGGAAAGGAAAGTGAGTCTAACGGAAAATTCTGATTAATGCCAATTTTGAGTCTAATAAAGTTCCTTTGTTAGCTGCCTAAATTATTAAAACTTACCCTATGAGCCCTTGTTTCTGAAAAAAATTTTTCTTCCTATTTACACTCATACAAGGACATCTTAAAATTGCTGACTCTTAACCTCTGCTTCTCAAAGTCTTTTAACCCGTCAAGTCTTGGTTTTCTAGGCTGTGTTGCTGTGCCTGTCCTAACTCACTGTTGGCTTTTTAAGTTGTATCATGGTAGGCTTTACTCTTCACCATTATGATGGGACTGCTGTTTCTAAGTGCTCAAACCCATCTTCTCTGATATTATTGGGAATGATTCCATTGCTTCAAAACACTTTTGCTGATCTGATGCCCAAAATGAATTGCCATAAATTCTCTTAGAAGTGGAAAATAAAAGAATACATTTTTTTTCCTTTAAATCACATTTGTGATTTTTCAGAGAACATCTTCCCAGTAAATGATTAAGTAGGCTTCACTTACAAAGGGATTCTCCAGTCAAGTGTAAATTTCAGCTAGGCCTCATCATCCAAACATTTGAGTTCACCAACCTATTTCTTCATTTTTATTTATTTATTTTTTTAAAAAATTTATTTATTTTTTATTTATTTATTTTTTTAAACATCTTTATTGGAGTATAATTGCTTTACAATGGTGTGTTAGTTTCTGCTGTATAACAAAGTGAATCAGCTATACATGTACATATATCCCCATATCCCCTCCCTCTTGCATCTCCCTCCCACTCTCCATATCCCACCCCTCTAGGTGGTCACAAAGCACCAAGCTGATCTCCCTGTGCTATGCGGCTGCTTCCCACTAGCTATCTATTTTACATTTGGTAGTGTATATATGTCCATGTCATTCTCTCACTTCGTCCTAGCTTACCCTTCTCCCTCCCCGTGTCCTCAAGTCTATTATCTATGTCTGTGGCTTTACTCCTGTCCTGCCCATGGGTTCTTCAGAACCATTTTTTTTTTTAGATTCCATATATATGTGTTAGCATATGGTATTTGTTATTCTCCTTCTGACTTACTTCACTCTGTATGACAGTCTCTAGGTCCATCCACCTCACTACAAATAACTCAATTTCGTTTCTTTTTATGGCTGAGTAATATTCCATTGTATATATGTGCCACATCTTCTTTATCCATTCATCTGCCGATGGACACTTAGGTTGCTTCCATGTCCTGGCTATTGTAAATAGAGCTGCAATGAATATTGTGGTACATGACTCTTTTTGAATTACGGTTTTCTCAGGGTATATGCCCAGTAGTGGGATTGCTGGGTCGTATGGTACTTCTATTTTTAGTTTTCTGAGGAACCTCCATACTGCTCTCCATAGTGGCTGTATCAGTTTACATTCCCACCATATTTCTTCATTTTTAGACTTGGGAATGAAGACAAACTTTTCTCTTGTATCCTTAGAACTAGAGCTCAAAAACTATCCTCTCTTGATCCTAATTCTTGATGACATGGTGAGGTGTGGTGTCGGGGAGACCAAGACAAAATAGCTTCTAAGTGGTCCAAAAGACATGTCTGGACTAAACTGTTCTTATTGGGACGCATCACTGGGAGCCAATGAGATTTACTTACATCGCAGAGGAAACTCATTATCTCTCCTGCTACGTGCAGAAAACAAAATCCTCTGAGCAAGGTCCTGGGAGATTGTGTTACTTATGAATAAAATATACTTTCTTTAGTACAGAAAGTCCATGCTATGTACTTTAGCTGCCTTTTAGAGGACTTCCCGGTTCTTGGCTTACAGACCTCACAGGATGGTTGTTATCAGTTCCACGAGTCACTGTGAAGGTGTCTTACCCAGTGTCCAGTGTATAGAAGAAGCACCAAAATATCAATTCCCCTCCCCACACTCTTCCATCTGAACAAATGAGGTGGTACTGTGTGTGGAGTCCAGGTAGAATGATGCTAGCAAAAGGGTTAACTTGGCTTATTAAGGCCCATGCTTGCATTTGCTGTAGCACTCAACAGCGGTATCACATGCTCTTGAAGTTTGCAACAGAGGCAAAAGCCCAGCCAAGGTTTAGTGTCTGTTCCCAAACCTATAGTAGCCTTGTCATGTTCAAAACTGTAGTATTCCCATATGCCTCTGCCTCTCTCTCCCACCCAGGATGAGCACAGGTGGGGAAGCAGAATTCTGGGATGTGTCCACTTCATCCCCCAGCTAACTGTGAGGGATGCTTGGGCAGCCTTGTTGAGACATCAGCGCCTCCCTCTTCACTTCCAAGTTCTCAGCCCTGAGAACTGGAGATGCCTCCAGTTCAGGATCCATGAGGAGGAAGTGGGAGGGACAGAGCTGCTGTGGTGGGGAGCCTGGTGGTCATGCCACAGACCCCCCAGGAATGCTCACTGTGTGCTGTGCGCTGGGCTACAGGCTTTACTGACCTTATCTCAAGACATTCTTTTAAAAACCCTGTGAGTGTGGAAGGTAGGGTCAGTCCCCTGAGACTCAGAAAGAGTTAGCAAATCTTTTCACTGCCATATGGCAAGTAAATGGCAGAAACAGGTTCAAGTCCATACTGGCTGATTCCAGAAGTCAACACTCTTAAGAACTCAATGACTAGAGGAACCTGGAAGCGCCATGTGAAAGATTCCCCAGGTTTTCCCTTTGCTATACTCTTGGCCGTAGTCTTAGCTTACATCTATCAATGTACTCTGCATGTTATGTTTCTATTATTTGTTCATGTTGCATCTCAAAACCATCTTATTGATCTTGATAAACCAGAATCTAGGTACATACCAGAGTTATTTGGACAGCTTTATACAATTTTGTTTTTCCTTTGAGTTAGATAACTAGGCTGGAAGACAAAATCATGCAGCCCTTTTCCTGTCCCACTGAGGTGCTGAGCAAGAATGACATTCAAGGTCCTGTCTAGACAGCTGGAAAGGAAACCTCCCAGGCCCTGCCTGCACTTCGGGGTCATTGTCCCAAGCAACTTTCAGCAACAGCCTAGTGGAAGAAGAGAAATAGACCAAAGTGCCAGCGATGGCCATCCCCTTGATAATAAGTATGTTTTATAGTCAATTAAGCATAAGCATTTATACAAATAAAATTTTAAAAGATTAAGTTATTGATTTGGGGTCCTGTCATTTTCTGCTGGTTCCATCCTAGTTAGTGGGAGTGCTGAAAATTTTATCAATGTTTCCTAAGTTGTCTCTGCAATTGAAGTGAAGTAGAAGGCTGAAAGGTTCCCTGAGTTCCTGAAAGATAGAGGCTAAGAAAGTTTTCTAGGAAATTCAATAAACAGTCTAGGTTTGAGAGCTTGAGCTCTCTAGAGAGCAAACTCTATGCTGGTTATGGCATTACAGCCATATCACACTCAACACACACACATTTTTTTTTCCTACTGTAAGAGTAATACCTGTTTTGGGACCTCCCTGGTGGTCCAGGGGCTAAGACTCCATGCTCCCAATGCAGGGGGCCTGGGTTCGATCCCTGGTCTGGGAGCTAGATCCTTCATGCCGCAACTAAGATTTCGCATGCCGCAACGAAAGATCCCGCATGCCGCAACTGAGACCCGGTGCAGCCAAATAAATAAATAAATACTAAAACAAAAAGAGTAGTACCGTTTTTTGTAGACATTTTGGAAAATACAAGGATGGAGGAAGAAAACAGATCATATAGATTTTTACCATCCTGAGAAAGACAGTTACTGATTGGGGAATTTCCTTCCAGTCTTAACACATATATTATAACCAAATACGGATCATACTGTAGACATTGCTGGGTAGCCAGATTACACAATATTTAAAGGATGCTGCTCTGGGTGACTAAAACTCATCTTTAGTAGACATAATACAGATGTGGTGTGGCACTAGCTGGGGCGCTCCATCCTTGGGAGTTTGGACAAAGGGAAGGGAAAGCTTAAGTAACCAGTCAAGGGCTTTAATTCCAGCCTAAACAAGAGCTTTCCTGGGTGACTTCACGGCTGTAGAGTAAACCAAGCTCCCTGACAATGATTTCGAGGCTACTGCCAAAAAGGACAGGAGCTGACCCAACAAAGCATACAGAATTCCTGGGTATATATAATGACAAACATTTTAGCTAATACTGATCCATTGGAAAATCAGATTCCTTCCTGCCAGGTGCTCTGATGAAGGCTATTCAGAGAGCCACAGCTAATCATTCAACACAGAGGGCTGTGTTGAGAAAAATTAAAGGCTATGTGGTTTGGAACTTGTCTATAAAATGCATGTTGTTGACAATGGTTTCTCCCCATAGGCTACAGAAGTAAATTTGTACAAAGAAGTGGCTGGACTAATTTATTAAGTGCAAGATTGGAAGCCAGAAGCTTAAATCAGGCCTCTGCTGCTGACATAGTATACAGTTCTCACATCGTCATTTCTCAGTCTCTTTTCCAGAGAAACTTTCAGGGTTGACAAAGTGATCAATTGTGGTGGCTTGGCTTTGGGAGGGTAAAGTTTTGGGGTTCGGTCTCTTATTGCATGAGTTCCTCAAGGCTATTTCCAGATGGCATGTGGTTTTGAACTAACACAGGATGAAGTTCATGGCAGAGGATTATGGAGGTGGTTTTGGCCAAGGCATAAGTCATAAGACTGTGAAGGCTCAGCTCAGCAATGCTCAGCTTTCTGGAACCTTTCTCTGAGAAATGTGTTATCTCAGAGATGAAGTGTGTAAACAAAAAGGCCTTCATAGCACCAGCCCCAAAGCAGTTCCTATAAGCAAGGGAGAGGGATTTTCTGCAGCCCTGCCAATTCCTGCAGATACTTGCCAGTAGAGACCTCAGATTCTCCTTTTCCATGAGGGCACGAAGCAATGCCCACAAATGAGCAAGGAAAAGCATCTGCTCTGAGCCAGCGTTTCAATCTGTTATAGAGGATGGAAAATGTGCTTGAGGCTTGGAGTTGGGGAAATGTGTTTTTGTTCACTCAGCTCCCATTATAACCACATCTGTTATCAGGAGGGCGGGCTGTGTTAGTATTAATAGCATGACTTTCTCAAGCCTGGAGCTCTCCTCTGTGATCTTTTGGCTGAGAGCATCAAACTGAGAAGGCTGAGAAAAGCCACCTCACTGTGCTGGGGAAATGGCCCCTTGAATCCTTCTGGAAGGCCTGACTCTGGGCCTAAGCTAATTTATATTTTCTCCATTTAAGAACCTAATCTAAAAGTGAATCAGAATAAAGAGCTGCTCTGTCTTTCGTTTCTGGCTTCTCAGACATGCTACCAAGTTTGGTCAGTTCAAAATGTCCCAATTTTCCCCATTCCCTCTCCACAGACGGGCTTAAGTTTTCTCTGACATTTCCTCAACTAGTATTCTGTGGCCAAATGGTTGGCAATAATAGGATTATCCAGTGTCAGAGCTGGAAGTGACTTCAGGGATCCTCCAGACCAGTAGCTCTCAGACTCTACTCTTTGGAGGAGGTGACTCTCGGATCACCAGGGGAGGGGAACATGAAAAGGAACCAAGAATGCACCCCAACACACAACACACATATAACACACACACACACACACACACACACACACACACATACCCCTCCACTGAGAGCCATCTTCCAAATAATACTCTATTTGAACAAAGAGTGATATGGCTAGAGATTGAAACTCCCAATAAATTCTACCCCCTAATTTTACTTGTTAAGAAATAAATTCCAGAACTTACCTGGTGGTCCAGTGGTTAAGAATCCACCTTCCAATGCTGGGGATGTGGGTTTGATCCCTGCTTGGGGAACCAAGATCTCACATGCCATGGGGCAACTAAGCCTGTGTGCCACAACTACTGAGCCCACGTGCCACAACTAGAGAGCCCACACACCGCAACAAAGAGCCTGCACACTGCAACGAAGATCCCACATGCTGCAACTAAGACCCAAAGCAGCCAAATAAATAAATTAATTAATTTAAAAAAAAAAAGAAAGAAATTCCTAGGGAAGTTAATTGACTTACCTAATTGGTTACTTTGTGACAAAGCCAAGATTAGAACGCAAGTGTTCTTATTGGCTTTCATTCTTTCACTCATTCGTTCATTCATTCATTCACAAATGCTTTCTGTTCTAGGCATTGGACTAATTGTTATATCCAAAAAGACTTATTAAACAATTTAAATGTCACATGTATTTGAAAAAAATTATTTTCCATGAATTTGAGCACTAGGTTACATAATAACTTATCTTTCAGTGACTTAGTTAAACTAAGTCTTTCCTTATTAAATATCACATTTCTTCTGACTGCCCTGAGGAATTTGTGGTAAAGTCATATTACCATTTAAAATATGTGGAATATATTAACATTTGCAAATTCTGTTCATTTTAAAAGCATCTTTGTAGTTTATGTTAGTGGGGTCATAGTTGGCATATATTCAACTATATAATACACTCTGTATTAGGTTTCTTTCAATGAAGGCAGGATTTTCAAAATGAACCATTTTTCATGAATATGCTTTGTATAGTCATAATATGCTGTGTATAGCTTGGTCAGTACACTAAGCACATTATTTTACAATTATCTATTTATGTGTTTGTTTCTCCCCAGCAAAATATGAGCTGCTTGAGGGCATTACAGCATTCTAAGCCATTTGCCCTTGCAAACGGATACACAGAAAACCATCTGATAGATCATGTCTCTCCAGGTCATTAGACATCCTGAAAGCCTTTTCTACCTGTAATGGTATGTGATAATGAAGTTGTATCTCTGAGATTCAGCCACACTCTTTGTATTAGTCTATGTAATGAAGTACCACTGGCTGGGTGGCCTACACAGCAGACATTTATTTTCTCATAGTTGTAAGAAAAGACTAGAATTCCATGATCAAGGTGCCAGAAAATTCGGTTTCTGGTGAGAACTCCCTTCTTGGCTTTAGACAGTTACTTTCTTGCTGTGTACTGGTGGTAGGGATGAGTGTCGGTGGGAGGAAGCTCTCTGGTGTCTCTTCTTAAAAGGACACTAATCCTATCAGATGATGGCCCACCCTTAGACCTCATTTAACTCCTTATGACCTCATTTAACTTTCAGTACTTCCTTAGGGGTCCATCTCCAAATACAGCCACTTGGGGGTCAGGGCTTCAACATATGAATTTGGAGGGGACATAGAAATTCCGTCCATAACCTTCTTAAACTGTCTCATGTGTTGCCTCAAATATGACAAATTGGGAAGTAATTGGAAAGAGGGGCCAGAGAATGAAGCTCCTCAACTCTAGGAAGCAGCTGATGATAGTAGTTTGATGGCACTGCTGTTTAAAAGGGGGAGACCTGCCTCCCCGCACTGCCACAGTCTTGCCCCTGTCTTCTCTCTCTCCAGGCCTCCATAAGCTTTGCAGAACTCAAAGAGCACTGCCCAGCGCACAATCTAATTTCAAGTGAGTGGAGAGTATGCACTGTTTGCCTTCCCCGTATCCATTTCCCCTTCTTCAGCAGCAACTTTTAGGTCCCCCGATAGCCTTCTCTTGGTCCGTGAGTCTGGGTGGATGTGCCACTCCAGCTCTGAGGCCAGCAGCTGGTCCCAGCCCCTGCCAATCAGTGTATCTCATTTCCTTGGCCACAAAGATTGAGTTAGTAGTTGACATGTGATCTAAGCTGATCTAATTGGAATGACTCTGAAAATCTTTTGGAAAAACAACTTTTCTCTTTTTACCAACTCTGAACCTTAAGAATATGAGTCTGGAGAATTCCCTGGTGGCTCAGTGGTTAAGAATCCACCTGCCAATGCAGTGGACATGGGCTCGAGCCCTAGTCCGGGAAGATCCCACATGCCGCAGAGCAACTAAGCCCGTGCGCCATGACTACTGAGCCTGCGAGCCCCAACTGCTGAGCCTGTGTGCCACAACTAATGAAGCCCACGTGCCTAGAGCCCATGCTCCACAACAAGAGAAGCCACCACAATGAGAAGCCCATGCACCACAACAAAGAGTAGCCCCCGCTCGACCCAACTAGAGAAAGCCCGCGTGCAGCAACGAAAACCCAACGCAGCCAAAAATAAATTTATTAAGAAAAAAAAAAAAAAACAGAATATGAGTCTGGAAAACCACAGCTATCTTGTCACCACAAGGTCAAACCCTTATCCGAGAATGTAGCCAACCTGGGGGAGGCTGACCTGGACAGCAGAGAAAGAGCAAGTCATGTTTTTGGTGATGTCATTTAGGCCCCCTGTGTCAGGCTGTGCTGAAGCCAGCCCAGCCTTTGGATGCCTCAGTTTGCTAAGTCAGTAAGTTCCAGACCGCTATTGTTGGTGTTGCATGACTTATAACCGGGGGTACCAGATAAAATATAGGACATCCACTTAAACTTGAAATTAAAATAAACAAAAGACAATTTTAAATTTATGAGCATGTTCCAAATTTTGCATGGGACATACTTATACTAAAAAATTATTTGTTGTTTATCCGAAACCGACATTTAACTGGACAGCCTGTATTTTTATTTGCTAAATCTGGCAATCCTACTTGTGACTAAAATGTATTAGTGATGGGTGGTGAAACACTGTGTTCACAGAGAGGATCTGAAACCTCTGTTGTTTTGGTGAATGGGCGACAGGCATCCCTGGCTGGGCCTAGATGTTACAGATAAAGTCTGAGGATGCTGCTACCAATCTTGTTTCCAAAACAGGTGTCACATGTTGGTGTTAACAAGGCTGACACGGGTGGGTGAGTGGCAAGAAGACAGGGGTCTGAGCTGAGCCAAAGATTATCAACCATCAGGAAAGCCCAGACCTAGACATAACACAGAAATAAAGGTCAAGAGGAAATGCAGTTGAGACACATCAAAAACACATATGGTTCACTTTGTATTCAACAGTACAGGCAAGGAAGTGGGAGAGGGAGGAAGAAGAGAAAGAGAAAGAAAATAACAATCGAAATAATGTGGATGCTGAGGGTGGTCCCGAAGAGAGTTTAGGGGGTGACTGAGTGACCAAGTCCCTCAGCTGGCCTCTCACGGTGACAGCATCTCCCCGCTGAGTGTCATTCAAGGGTCTCCACTCTGACAGGGCTGATGGCCAAGATGTTTAACAGCTGGGACTCCAGACTGGTGTGTACGGTTTCTGGTGAGAACTCCCTTCTTCGCTTTAGACAGGCTTTAGACAATTTTCTGCTGATTGTCAGCTCTGCTCTGTTCGAGCAATTTCCCCTTGACACATTGACATTAGCCCTTAACTTCTGCATAAGCGATCACCCTTTAGAAGGTGAGAAATGAGGCGAGCAAGCAGAAGCCAGGCACCTACAATTACCAGAGGTCATAGAACACAGAGGCACGAGAGGGGTGGGAAGGTCAGTTATCAACATGCTTTGCAGTGCTGTGGTCTCCTTGTGTTTCCCCTCCCTGTCATACCCTGAGTCTCCCTCTAAGGGAGTTGCTGGGAGTCCCGGGCCCTCCCCTTTGCTTGCCTACTCTTGCCCTCCAGAGAGTCCCCAGCCCCAGCCTTCATTCCCGAGTAACTTTGGCCCTCTCCTGGAATCAGGAGGTCTCCTTCCCTCTCGAGTCTAGCCCTTCAAGGGCCAAAACTCACCATCAGGTTTGATAAACTCTTCCGTGTCAGTTATGGATTTCCCAGACCCAAAACCTTTCCAAACCTCAATGTCATGCCCCATAGGAAAAAAAAAAAAAATCAATCTCACTCTTCAAAAATAAACTGAGAACTTGCAAAAAACCAAACCAAAAAACCCCACAAAACTGCGCTATTTATGCCTAAAGTACAACCAACCGTTGTATAGATCTGCTGTGGCCCGCCCACCATTAAAGGGCAGAGGGTGGAAAGCACTGACCTGTGACGATGACGTGGTGAGTGCGGCCGGCAGGTCATGGAGGCTCAGGCAGCAGAGGGAGGGGTCGGATCACCAAACACTAGTGCAGGGCTGAGGGGCAGTGAGGCGACTCCACTAAGCTGTGTTTCACCCAGGTATTAGGGATGCATAGACCAAAAAAGATCAGGGAACACGTTTGAATTTAAAATAACAAGGCAAAAATATTTCATATATTTGTTGCGTAACGCGAATATCACTGGACCTCCCTAGCCTGCGGGTACCCAAGAGGCCACGGTAACATTAGAATTTGAACGTTACTAGGCTTGGAGAGGGTGCCGGGAGGTGAGAGGGTCTCGGCTACATCGAGCCAGTCTTCCAAGGATATACTGTTTCTGGAGCATTAGTGGATATTAATGTCAGACTACAGTGAAGTACCAGTACTGAGCAAGGGCTCCCGTAGCAAGGGCCTGATAGGGTTACCCAAGATGCCGATGTTACTGCATCTTCAGCAGTGGCCTCCCCCTCCTCTAGCTTTAACAGGCACAGGGCACTATTCCTGGAGCACCTCCTTCACCTGCTATCTCTACCCCTTCACACCCGGCTCAGGCAGCCTTCTCCGAAGTATTGTCCCGGCTACGTTTTCAGGGCCCATGTGACAAGGAGGCGTGTTGGCGGGGGGATGCATAAGGCTTCCTGAGGAAGTAAGGAGCAGCCCTACATGTCATACCCACCCGTGTCCACTACCACTGTCCCTCCCAAACCCATCCACCCATATCACACTTTAGAAATTCTTTAGGGCTAACGAAACTCACTTTGTTTCAGGTGTAAATACTTCCTGAGTTGAAGGTTAAGTCTAGTGACCATTTTTCATACCTTTCTTTCATTTGCCTTCATCACACCTTAGCTAAGCACAGAGGAGGGAGACAGAGAATGGAGAAGACGAGGAGGAGGACGGGGGTGGGGAGGAGGAGGAGGAGGAGGAGGAAGAAGGAGCACAGGAGGAAAGGAGAGTCAAGGGCTGGGGAGCAGCTCTGCACCCACGTGACTTAGACCCACTTCTTTCCCTTCCACCTCTAGCCTGTCTCCATTTAGGATGAATTCTGGGAAAAATCCCTATTCACAGGGCCTCTACCTAATGGCAAACTACATGAAAATAATGTTCCTCTGTGGTGTGAGGTTTGGTCCCAGCTTTTGTCACCAGCTCTGTTTTTGGTTTCTGGACTACAGTTGTCTCCTCCTCCCCCCCGCCGCCCCCAAGTCCAATCTCTCACACACTCTTTTCTCTCCGAAGCCTCTATTGCCAAGGCAACACGATTCCTCCTGAAGCCTTCCAGCCACGGCCCACGGAGGGCCCCTCCCCCGCAGACTGCTCTCCTTCCCGTGAGTCCCTTGTTTGGTGCATCCTGGTCTGGGTGGGCGCACCACTTGCCCCACCACGGTCAAGGGGAACTCTTTACCCTTCCACATAGTGCTGTCCTTCTTCTGTGAAGCCAGAAGTCAAATGGCTCCTCTTTCTCTGAACTCCTCTCCCAGAAAAGAACCCACGTGACAAACGCAATAACGAGCATGGCAAACTTTCGGTTTATGTTCAAAGAGGAGAGGAGGAGAGAATTTAGGTCCTACAATTCCAGAATCAACGACTTGAAATCCACCCTGGATATTTCTGTTCTCCCAAGTTTATTTTCAGTGCTTCCCTCTCCTCTCCCCAACCTAACCCTCCCTCCTCAATCTTCCCCCTCCCTGTCCCCCACCATACAAGCAGTTCAGTCTTGTCCCAGCTCCCGTTTTACAATGGTTCATCAACCCTCAGGGCAATGCTCCAGAAGACAGAAGTTCTGCCTGTTCTATTTCAGCTCCATCAGACAGCAGTGACTGGTTAAAAGTGCAGGTCTGGACCCAGATTGCAGGTCAAGACCTAGCTTAGATACTTTGTAAATGTGAGAATTTAGGCAACCTACTTAACTTCTCTGTTTCCTCATCTGTAACATGAGGATAATAGTATCTACATAGAGCATTGTTATGAGGATCAAGAGGGATAATATATAAAACTTAGACCCTGGCACACTGTAAATGCCACACCTGGTAATATAGTTCTTACTTTAACGATTTACTCTTGGGAGTTGGCTTATCAACCACTGTTGATAAGTGGGATCTAACCTCTACCCCAAGCACACTCCTTCTAAGGATGGTCAATGCTCTCAACCAGAGGGTTTATGATGAATGAAATATTCTTCATCGAAATACCTTTAAGCCAACCCTCATTCATTCATTCATTCATTCATTGAATCAATTAATGGCCACCTCGAAGTCCTTCACCATACATTAAATCACACTGCTTCATTCCAGTTTCTCCATACGGCCTCCCTGTATCCTTTTAGTCCACCCCCAAATCAGTTTGAGCAACGGCCGTGGTTCCTGGCTCTCCCTGTGTTCCCTCCTGTCAAATGATTATGGCATCAGCACATCACAAAAGCACATTTACAATTTTAGAAGAATCTACAGGAACATAGGGCAATACAAGCCACAATAAACTGTGGAGCTGAATTTTTCTAAAGATAGCTATTAACCGTTGCCTCAAAGCCCCGTTATAGTTGTAGGATTTCATCAGGCTTTTATGTTCCCATGGTAACCAATGTACATGCAAAGCTTATAAACATATATTAAGAGGGCCTGTGAGTGGAAAACATGCAGTGCTGAGAGTTGGAAGAACCAGGTCTAACCCCAGCTCTGCAGCTCATCAGCTGGGAGGTCTGGGAAGCTATTTGTAACTGTCTGAGCCAGTGTTTCAGACTCCATCAGTGTTTCTCAAAGTATGTGCCTCAGGTCACCTACATCAAAATCAATGGTTATACTTTTTTAAAGTGCATATTCTTGGGCCCCTTCCAGAACTACTGAATCTGAATCTCTGGGGGTGGGGACCAAGAATCCCATTGCTAACCAGATTTCCATGTGGTTCTTAAACACACTGAAATCTGAGAATCATGGGACTCTACAGTCCCCCTCCAACATGTTATAGTTCCTTGCTTATTCATGCAGGCCAGAATTTGATTGCTTTGGACCCAAAGAATCATTGCAGAAGTCCCTGAACAACATCAGGCAGGCAGAATACACTCTTCAGAATACTGTTTCATTACCACGTATTCACCCAGCACTTCCTATGGATCAAGCACTATTCTTGGGACACATCATTCAAAAGAGAGAAAAATACCTGTCCTCATAGAGCCTACATTCTAGCGTGTGGGAGCAGAGGCAATAAATAAACTATTAGTAAATGTAAAAATAGGTGAATTATATAGCATGATAGATGGGGATGAGTGTGGTGGGAAAAAAATAGAGCAAGGTAAGGGGGTCAGGATGGAGAGGTGTTAAAATTTCTCCTAAATTATATGTAGCCACAGAAATCAACTTACATATTTATTACAAGTCTGACCGGTGAGCCCAGCTGCACCTTGAAGGGAATGTAGTGGATGCTCTTGGTGTCCCACCCAGATCCCCTTTAGGGCCTGTGCACCCCCCTCTTCCTCACCGCCCCCCCTAACTCTTCCACGCCCTGTCAACGACTCAGTGACTATTGATGGCCCCTTGCCTCAAGGTGGGGTCAACTTGGTGGTATAACTTGTGCTCCCTGAGCTCTCGGGGAGGCTACATCCTTGCTAGCTCCCCCTTCCCCACCCCCTCCTGCTCCCCCCCTCCCCTTGTCCAGGGAGTACTCTCTGTAAATCACTTGCACAAGAATCCCTGTCTCAAGTTCTATTCTAGGGAACCCAGCCTAAGGCAGGCTCCCAACCCCAGTGGGGTTCTACAGACCAGGAGGACTGATGGCTGTTATGGCAAATCTTCATTGTTCCATTTCATCCTCGATGTATATTTAATATTCAGTCTTTTGGGTGCCCGACATTGCCCTGCAGAGGGAAGCAGGTGAGGCCCTGTGAGATGTGTTGCCTAGTGTCTGCTGTGTTTCTTCCACTCCTTTGCCCCCTGTGGCCACAGACATTCCCTGAGTGCCTACATTGTGGCAGGGGCTGTGCTGGGCTTGGGGACACAGCATAGCATGAGCTCCCCCACGTCACATGCTAGGACACTAGCGTCCAATTTCCGTCAAACACCTAATACATACTTGAAAATGACCAAACTTTTTGTACGATCAGCTGGCTTAAAGATAATGTTCATATACCTTTCTCATCAGCAACGTTTTTTAAAAAACAAATCCAACTTTGACACATCTCTGCGCAAATAAATGAACATTCCCATCCTGACTGCCTCTTTGAAGCAAACGGAGAAGGAAAGGCAAGGCTAGTAGGGACCGGGGCCAGCAGCATGTTCTATGTAAGGAGAGATGAACATGTGTACTCCACTGGTTTTCATTACAAAAAGAAAAGCCCCGCTTCTCTTTCATAGACCCTACTTTTCACATTCACCACATCAGAGGTGGATTTTTAAAAGGCTGTTGATGGATGCTGAAGCAGACATTCCTCACAGCCTTGACAGCACAGACATTCTTGAAATAGTTACAAGATTAAAAAAATGCTTGGGAGGTTTCCCTTTAAAATAAATTCTGTAATATAATTCTTTGCTCCTCGCACTTGGTGGGGAGCTACATGGGGAAAAGGAAAGGGGGGCCCGTCTGTGGAAGTTTGCCAGTGACCTCCGCTGTGGTTAGGGTCGACCTGCCCGCTAGTCTCAGATGGCTGAGGATGAGGTCTGCGGCTGGAAAGAGGGTGGTGATGAGGGTCTTGAACGGGCAGACCGCCCTTCATTTGAATGCAGTCAGAGCCTCTATGAATGCTTTTTGAACATGGTTTCCAACAGGCAAAAGAGAATGAAGAATTTTGCATAAATAAAGGACTTGGGGCATTCACTCTGGTTTTCACCTCGCTGGAGAGGGGAGGAACCCGGTAGAACTTAGAAAAAGCAGAGTGCCAGTGACTCACTGCTGAAGTGTCAGGCTGTCAGCGAGTTTCCCCACAGGCAAGAAGGGCTGACTAGTTACACACAGCCCACTTTCTCCCCGGCCTACATGCAGGCCTGCAAAGGAAAGTGTCTGAGCATCACAGCTGAGCTCTCTCGCTTTCTCCTCCCAACAAAGAGGGGAGCCTAGAGCTCATCTCCCCGCTCAGTCAGGGTGTGCAGGAGAATTAGCAGGGGGTCTGGTTAAATACAGAGTTGGCGTCAGTAGCTCTGGGTGGGACCCAACTGTCTGCATTTCTAATAAGCTCACAGGCGATTCTAATGCTAACGTGGTCTCTGAATCACGCTGGAATAGCCAGAACCTAGCTGGTTCAGAATCAGCCACACTGAGGGGATGGAATTTGCCTCCTGTGGCCACTATATAGATAAAGGTCATTTTTTTCTGGTGACAGCAAATCTCCAGTCTTATCCCTGGTGATGATCCCAGTGATCGCGTGCCGCCATCACCGTCTCTCACTGTCCTTCTTTATCTATCACACAGTCAGGCTATACTTAAGGCTCGGGCCATCTTTCCTTCCTGCCTCCTGTGACTGGGCCCAGAGCAGGCCCCCTGGAAGGGAACATTCTCAAGACACAGAAGTGGAAACTGAAATCTCGCATTCACCAGGCGATTTTCTACTCCATCACGCTGCTTCCAGCTGCTTTATGAGCGGTGGCTCAGGAAGGCAGCCCTTTCCCTGCTGCAGCACGGCGTGCGCTTCTAGCTGGAGCCCCCGGCGGGGGAGTGTGCCTTGCATTCACCAGCCGCTCCGGATGAAAGGGCCACTGGCTTCTAAATGCATAAATTGCTATTTCTTTATTGCTCTCGTAATAGGGAGGGGCTGCCCTAAAAGTGGCGTGGAGGGCTCCCGGTTGGCAGTTTCTCCTGTTTTCCAGGCTTTGCTCATTTTTCACGGCTCTTGAACTCTCCCTCTCAATTCCAGCCTGCCTGAGTGGGGGGTGGGGGGAGAGCAGAGGATGGGGTGTAGGTAGAGCCTACTAATTAGCTCAGGCTAAGAGCAGCCTTGGCAAGAAGCCACGAGAAGGGGAGGCCTCGTCAGTCAGGTGGAGATGATGACTCAGGGATCACAAAAGAACCTGCATAAGGAGCAGTTTGGGTAGCAACCAATATCTGGCTTGAGTCACTGATGGATGTTTACTGTGGTATTAGGAGGAAAGCTGGAGCTATGATGATTCCTAAAGAAGGAAAGACAGGTTGACAAAGACATGAACGCTGTCAAGTCAGAATAGGCACGCCTGTGAGCTGTGTCGCCAGGATTTTTCGTTCTTTGATTAATGCCACAGAGCATGGAGCAGTGTGCAGATGGCTGTCTGGAAGCATCCTAGCATCAATCAAAGAGTGCCCTCCTGGGTGGGGAGGGGAGTGGGCAAGCTGCTTCAGGGAGGGGGAAGGACCTTCTCTCCTTCTTGGAGGCCACCTGAGCTCACCAAGGTGTCCTTGAGACTGTTCACTCCAGAGCTGACTTCTGAGAGGCAGGACTGGCTGACAGGTCCTTCAAGAAACTGAATAAACACAACTTTCCTGACAGACCCTCCATGGTCTCCTGGGGGCATTCTCAAGGGTATAGGTACATGGGAATATGGCCTGGATTCCACTGGGGGTGAGGGAGGCCCTTTAGGTAGATAGGGGAGTTAACATGTTTAAAGAGCTTAGATCAGCATCCAGCCTTATATAACTAATAGCTATTACTGTGACGTAGTTCGATTCACTCCGGAGATGCCCCCAAACCCACCTGGAACTGGACAGCATCAGCCTGTCAGAAGTGACCATCTTCCCCGAGCTTCTGTAAATCAGTCTCCACCAGGTTGTCGTGACCAATGTAATATATGTTGCAATGAGTTCTTCACTGTTCAAAGAGTACGTATTTTCTACTGATTTATGTCTTTTAAAAATAATTAAATTAGAATGGATTTGAAGTTGCTCTCTGAATAGTAGAGAAAGTTAGTCGTAGTTAACTCTCTGGGAATTATACGTAACCAGCAGCTTTGGCGAGCTATGCTGTGCTGTAGTGTGCTTATCAGCATATACACTGCATGGGTTTAACTCCTGGCTCCCCCGGTTACCAGCTGTGTGACTATCTTTATGTTCTTTTTTTTTTTTTGCTGCACCGCGCAGCATGTGGGATCGAACCCAAGTCCCTTGTATTGGAAGCGTGGAGTCTTAACCACTGGACCACCAGGGAAGTCCCTACCTTTACCTTCTTTACCTTAATTTCCTCATCTGTGGAATGGAGGATAAAAGTGTATCTTAGAAGGTTGTAATGAGAACTAAATATGTTCATGTGTGTAGAGCACTTAGCACAGTGCCTAGCACATAATTGTGCTACTCTATTGTCATCTCTTTGGAGGTGTTGGTTGTCCTTGGTCACATGTCTTATCAATAGAAAGAAGACAGGGAACCACTATACTAGATTATCTATTGGTCATTCCATCAATATATTGGTCAGTATTTATCCAGGGTCTTCTTGTTTGAAAACTCTGTGCTTCACTTATGGAAAACCAATTCTGTATATCCAGGTTTTCAAAGCTGATATTTGGGGATTAAGTGAATACCAAAGAATCATCTGCTTATTTTTTCAAAGATTTGATGTAGATATCCTTTCAAAATCCAGCTCCTTTAGTGCATTCAAAATGTAACTCAATGAAAACATTGATTTCATGGATTGTTCCAGGATATCCACAGAATTTGTTCTGCATTTTCACTATGAACCAAATTCCAGAGTAACCAAACAGCCCTAGTAAATGAAGGAAGATTTTTCTATGTTGGAGTTATGGAGGATTTGAATTATGAAGGAAATGACACAGTTAGAAAATGGTCATTTTGCAGACCCTAATGAAAAACTGAAACAAGTGATGATCATCAACAGAGGGTAAAGTAGAGGTTAATGAGGAACTTTACCACAGAGCATGCAAGCTATTACCAGCCGAAGTCACTGAG
This sequence comes from Balaenoptera musculus, assembly GCF_009873245.2. Classification (NCBI taxonomy): domain Eukaryota; kingdom Metazoa; phylum Chordata; class Mammalia; order Artiodactyla; family Balaenopteridae; genus Balaenoptera; species Balaenoptera musculus. Next base: position 36,385,604 of record NC_045801.1, on the reverse strand, counting down.
CAATCTTGGCATCACTAAAAATGCAACCGAATATTGTATACCTCCAGATAGGATGTAAAATGAAGTAAATAGGATCACCAGTGAAGTGTACTTGGAAAAATAATTGAACTTGGGCCAAGTCCAGCCATTAATTCTAACTTCCAGGCCATAGAAAATCAAGTGGGGAGACAGACATGTTAAACAGCATCACGAGAAAGGAATCAGTGAAAGCTGGGATGTAAGATACCCCAGAGAAGCTGACTTGGTTTCCTCAACAAGTCAATCACTTGTAAAGAAACATGCAGGGATGACTCTTCTAAATTAAAAGAGATTAAGAGATGTAAACACCACACACAATGGATGGACTATTTGGATCCTGATTTGAGCAAACAACTCTAAAGATAATTTCAATAAGTGAGAAAAGTTAAATATGGCCTGGGATTAGATGCTATCGAGGGATTAATTGTTAATTTTAGTAAGTGTGATGATGGCCTTATATAGGGACATATCCTTTCAGGGAGACAAGTGGAAGTTTTGAAAGATGAAATGACATGATATTTGGAATCTCTTTAAAATATTCCAGCGATAAATAAAACAACCACCAAGAAAAAGCAGAGGGAGAGGGTGGATGAAATAAATCTGGCAAAATGTGGTGGTTGTTGAAGCTGGTGATAAATACGTGATTGTGTGTGTGTATTTTCTCCTTCTGAGTATGCTTAGAAATTTTCATAATAAAAATTTTAAGAAAACCCCCCCAAATAAACATTATTAAAACAAAAATAAAACAAATTTGCAACATTCAATACTCTCCCTCTGTTATAGGCTGAATTGTGTCCCGCACAAATTCATATGTTGAAGCCCTAAGCTCCAGTACCTTATTTGTAGGCGGGACCTTTAAAGAGGTAATTAAGGTAAAATGAGGTCATATGAGTGGGAACCTACTCCAATATGACTAACGTCCTTATAAGAAGGGGAGATTAGGACGTAGACACACAGAGGGAAGATCACATGAAGACACATGGGGACGATGGACATCTACAAGCCAAGGAGACGGGCCTCAGAGGAAACAAATGTGCCAACACCTTAATCTTGGATGTGTGTCTCCAGAACTGTGAGAAAAACAAATTTTTATTGTTAAAGCCACCCAGTCTGACCTAGCAGACTAATACCCCCCTCTCCTGCTTGGTTTTCTTTACAGCATTTACCACTGTCTAATGCATTGTATTTTTATTTCCTTTTTGCCAGTCTTCCCCCACTAGAATGTACACGAGGGCGGTAAATTTTGTCTATTTTGTCAACTGCTGAATCCCCAGCACATATAACAGGGCTTGACCCATTGAGCACAGAAGTTGTTCAATAAATAAATGTGAAATGTTGGATTGATGAATGAACATAGAATAGAGGTACTTCATGATTACCTGCTTGGTTGACAACATTTTTCCAGGGTAAGAATCGTCATCCAGCCCATTCTACCTCTGTCTATCTACTGCATCCTACAGTCTGTCCCAAATTTCTGAATTTGACCTAGAGACTAAGCATTTTGGGAGTTTGGCTTGCAGAGAAGCTACTCTGTATTCTGATTTTCTTCCAGCCTACAGTAAGCCCAAGACCCTTTGTGCATCTGTACACAGAGAAATTTGGGGGAGGCTCCAAACGATTCTAGTGTCTCTCTACAGGGGTCTGAAGAAGCAAAGTATAAGTGAAGCTTTGGAGAGGTGAAAATGTGGCTAGGAGGAAAAAAGAAGAGCAAAATGAGAGCCTATCCATAGGCGACATTTGTCACATTTCCTGGCTGCATGCACAGCACCTACTGAAAACCCTTCCTGTGTTTGGAGAAGGGCCTGCCTCATGAGCCCTGGATCCCAGGGTGGAACATTTTCCCAGGCTCCCTTGCAGCTAATACACAAGCATGTGACCTTGCCTTTACCAATCAGCCACCAAACCTGCCTGAAACTTTTCTTTGAAAGTAGGCAATGTAAGAATGCCAGCACCATCTAGAATCTATTTCCTGGGAAAGATGGTAGAGGGGATTTTGGGCAGTGGCAGTGGCTGAAAGGTCAAGTTCTTGATGTAGAAGTGCCACTGGTGCTGAAGGCAGTTGTACTAAAGTAAGCTCCCCTTCTAAATAGCAACATTGCAAACTGGAGCACCAGGGCCTGGTGGCCATGGTGACAGCACAGTTCTGCAACATGGCTGTGAATGCTTCTCCTTAGGAACATCTCCAGTCCTCCTTATAATTCTGTGAGCTGCCCAGTACCCTTTGTGTATACTCCTTTTCTACTTAACCAAAGAAATTTAAGCAAAAGGAGTACAGGTTCGCGAACCACAAGACACATTTAACGCATATCCTTGGAAAGAGAATGAAAAAAGAATTTTTTTGTGGTAAGATATACATTTAACCCTTTTTAAGTGCACAATTAGTAGCATGAAGTACATTCACAACGTTGTGCAACCACCAGCACTATCCATTTCCAGAACCTTGAGAATGAAAAATTTTAACGTGGGTTCATGTCTTTGAAGATTCTAGATTTCTAGGTCACTTTTAGTTCAAGTTAAAGAGCATTCACTGTCTAATTTCTGCAACGTAAGCTCCACAGCTCTGTTATTTATTGCTGCATTGCCAGCATCCAGCAGGTGCCTGGAAAATATGTGTTTGAAATGGGAAGGTCAAATGGGATATTCTGTAGTCCAGTACTTGTACAGTCTGAATGGGGTGTCGACAGGTATATACACACACTGTGTGTGGACATTGTGTGTTCCTTTAGTGGGAAGAAATGATATTACTGAATGGGTGAAGTAGCGGTTCCCAGCCCAGGCACTCCTGTCTCCTGGGTGTTGGGGGCTGGAAAAGCTAATATAAATTTTACTTTGACCTGGGATGAAGCTAACAAGGTCTACTAAAGACCCCTGTGGCTGGAATTAGAACAAGTGAGTGAGGGCACGTCAGTTAGTTTCTGCTTCTTAGTTGCTCAGACAGGCTTTCAGTGATATAATAAGAATTTCTAATATTTCTGGGCGAAAAGTTGGTAATAAAACATTATTTGGTGGTAAAAGAGTTGGGGGGAACATTCAGTCATTCATTCAACAGTATTTATTGAGCATCTATTTTGTGTCAACTTCTTTTCTGGGTACTGAAGTCTCTGCCACCAACAAAACAGACACGTGCCTTATATCTAGAGCTCGTGTGGAGAGAGACAGAAATTAAACAAATGTCAGATATGTCTGGTGGGGAAAGTGCTAGAGGTATATGTTATTTGTCATACAGTCATCCTGGAGGGTCCCTGAGAAGGTGATATTTGAGTGGGAACCTTAGGAAAGTGAGAGAGGGTATCGCATTGACTGCTAGAGTGTTCCAGACAGGGAGAGCAGGAGGTGCAGCGCTCTGGGGTAGGAATGCGCTTGGCAGATCCCGGGAACCAAGGGGAGGTCAGTGCGGCCAGAGTGCAGTGAGGGGAGAGTTGTAGGTGAGAAGGTCCAAGAGGCGGCAGAGAAGATATTTTGCTCTGGAATATTCGGAGTGAATATTGTAAGACACGGCGGACATACCTCTTGGGTCTGAAAGATGTTTTCTTGAACGTGTTTACCGTCCTGTAGGGCAAGGGGGACAAAGGGACCACTCCCTCTTTTCTCACAAGCTTTTTGATTGTTCTTTCTCTTGAGTGCTAGCTATCAGGGTGAAGTGCCATTTTTACTTTCTGGCTTCCTGGGGCTAAGCTGGTTTTTCTGCAATGAGATGGGAACATTTGTGTGCCTTGTGCAAGCCCAGGGCAGAGTCTGTCCCTGGTGCCTGGCAAGGGGCCAACTGTGTTGTCAGTGAGTGGGATGCGAGACTTATCAATAAGGTAAAGATGCTAGTATGAGAAGAAAAGGAAAGATCCAGTGTGGAGGACAAAGGGAGGAGAGAGAACTCCAGGACAAAAAGCCTGTAAAGGGTGGAGTGCTGAAGACGGTAGAACGATACCCTCTCCCCCGGCCCATCAGCATTTGCTTGGGCCTCTTGAAAATAATTGCTTGTATTTCTGCTCATAGTTTCCCATTAATTTTCCTGATATTAAGAGAAAAGACAAGATTGCTGGAGCTGAGCAGAGAGTCTAATAAACAGCAGGTGCCCGTGTTCCTCCCGGGGATGCTCATGCCTGGGGAACGTGTCATATTTGAAACTGGCATTGTGGAGCCAGCCAGGGCCACGCATATGCCCTGTGCAGGTGAACATCTGATTAAATACAAGGGGAATTATGCTGTTTTCTTTCAGCCTGTTCTTTGCTGACATAAACTATTCTTTGATATGAAGCTGAAACTATCATATTCTGTCTGATACGTAATCTCAGTATCCCCATGTTTCCAGATCTTCTGTAAGCTCCTCTTTTTAATACCCAAATGTAATAGCCTGAATCTTTGTTCTGCATGACTGCAGGAAACCAGTCCCCTCTGGATATTTCTGAGGGGGTTGGCAGGTGCTTGCATGCCCAGGTGCTGCGTGTCACTTACTCCCCACCTCCCACCCACGGCGCCTTCTGCTTTTCTGTCAATGGCTGTCCCATCACTCTTTTCCATGCTACTACCCTCTCTCTGCTCTGCTTCAACCCAAGCATGGACATGGCCCCCTCCTTTATTCCCCACTCACCTCCAAAACCGAGCTGGTATGTGTGGAGGCATGGATGAGAGTCAACACATTTAACAGCTGCTCTGGTCCAGGGCATAGCCAGTCAATCCTAAAGGATCCTGGCTGTGTCGGGCAGAGTCCGTTAGTGTCTGGAACATTGGGGAGGTTAAAGGGTCCTGGGGCTGGGAGCCAGGGTGCTCTAGGCAGTGGTGGTGGGAACTGGGAGAGAAGGCTCAGGACAGAGGCTAATTTACCAATATTTTAATAATATTTTAACATCTAGTATAGCTATATTGTATGTACTCACTAAATAGTCTTGTGCAACAGATTTACTGAAGGAGTGAAGATATTGCTGGGGCAACTTAAAATTAGGTCTCAAACATGGCTGTAAGCCTGTCAGTCATGCCCCATTGGAAGGAACCCCTCACTGGTGGTCTCTCTCCTCGGGCACCAGGTGGCCGCCATGATTCTGGGGTCTCTTCCCTCAGAACTGAGTTCCTTCTCAAATCTACTTCCACTCTCAAGTCCAGAATTCCATCCCCCCACCCCCCACATTCAGCTCAGCTCAAACATTTGTCAGGGAAAACTGAAAATTTCCTCACAAAAACGCCCTCCAAAGAAATCATAGTCATGATTTTACTTCATTGATGAAGAGCAGCCTCAGCCCATCTTACCCGCCCCTTTGCATAGCCAAAGTGCCCCTGAATGTTTTCCTCATTACCCGCCCCTTTGCAGAGCCAAAGTGCCACTGAATGTTTTCCTCAACAGCAGAGCAGTTTCATCCCTAGGATGGGTTCTGCCCCCACCCCCTAGAGCAAGGGGTACAACTTATAGCCATCTTTCAAAATAGCATTTTGAGTTTTCTACCCTAGACATAGAAAGCACTTAGCTAGTGCCCAGTAGGTAATAGAGGCTGAATAAGAGACATTTTTGTCCATTACTCCTTAGTCACAGCTCTTAGTAGTTTCTCAACAACTTTATTGAAGAAATGGATTCATTCCTTCATTCATCTGTTCAACAAATATGTATCCAACTATGTGCTAGGCACTGTGTTCGTTTGGGGAAACAAAAGAAAACCAAAAAAAGCCAAAGATCCCTGCTCTCGTGGAGCTTATATCTTAGTAGGGGAGACAACCATCACAAAATAGGTGAGTAAAATTCAAGGCCTGTGAAATAGTAATAAATGCTAAGAAGCTAAAAAGCAGGAAGGATGAATAGGTAGCGCTGAGGGGATTTTAGATAATGATTTTGATTTTAGAGATAAAGATTTTGTGTGATAGAGAACTGGGAAGGTGACATTTGAGTAGAGAGCCCCTGCTGCTAGCTGGGGGTGGGATGGGGAAGAGAAAACCCATTACCGCACAGCTAGCAAAACCCGTGACATTGGGAAACCGGTTTGTAATAATGACTGAATTGAAATACAGACAAGTGCTCCAGGTGGTCCCTGATTTTCTCCTTCATTGAATAAGGATGAAGTTTTTTTGTTGTTGTTGTTGTTGTTTTTGTTTTTAAGAAGGAGCTATGTTTTCTCACTTTTAGTGCTTTTGGCAATCATCACACTTTTCCTTCCATCTCCCTAAGCTATAGGAGGATAAATATCTCCAGCACGGTAGAGGCAGACTATTAAACTTACGGTTTGTTTATGTCAGGAAATAAAGACAAATGTGACATTTCTTCTCTTGGTGCCCTGCATTTTTCCAAGTAAATCAATCACGAACGGTAAATTTCAGGCTGCTTTTATGTACCTGAACAAGGTATAGTTGTTCCAAATAATTTCACTTTGAAATAACCCAATAATGAATTTTGCTATCACATTTCCAGAGCATATCTGCATTGGGCAGTTTTGTTGACCCACAAACTCGAACTGTTGTCTGTAGCAACAAGTGTTTAGATTTAGGCTGATATAGGAGGCTGTAAGAAGTGATAAATTTTTAGAGGTTTTCAATGTTGAAAAAAGAGTTCTGTCCTCTAGCAACTCATGTTCCTGTCATATCTTATGCCCTTTGAGTTTGGAGATGGCATTCTTATTGATAACAAAACAGTTCAGTGCTTATTTGGCGCTCTGTAGCTATGGCCAGTTATTTTTAGATAAGGTTGCTGTGTGGAACTCCACTTTTGTCTTGTATATCCTTTGGAGGGGGTGTCATCCTTGGAAGGAGTGGCCAGCCTATACTCAATAGCCACGCACCTGGCCTGGCCAGCCAGTCTGCCTCTCTTCTTTTCAGCCATGCCCTTCAATAATTTGATTAAATGACCTGCCAGAGGAAGTATTGTCTGAATGGTTAATCCTGGAAAAAATCCTGATAGAACTCACAGTTAGAAGAACTGAGTTCTAATTCCAGCTTCCTCATTTATTTGGGTAAGTCATCTCATCTCCCTAAGCCACAGTTTCCCCATCTATAAAATGGGAAGACTGATAGCAATCTCACAGGGCTACGGTGTCAACTGAATAAAATAATGTCTATAAAATATCTCACATGCTGCCCAGCTTGGAAGTAAATCATGGGCACTATTATTTGAGATATTTTGAAGATCAAATGAGTTTCACAGTCACGGAAGCATTTTGTCTCTTGTAAAGAATTATCACCTAGAGGGCAGACAGCAGAAGCAAGAAGAACTACAATCCTGCAGCCTGTGGAACAAAAACCACATTCACAGAAAGACAGACAAGATGAAAAGGCAGAGGGCTATGTACCAGATGAAGGAGCAAGATAAAACTCCAGAAAAACAACTAAATGAAGTGGAGATAAGCAACCTTCCTGAAAAAGAATTCAAAATAATGATAGTGAAGATGATCCAGGACCTCGGAAAAAGAATGGAGGCAAAGATCAAGAAGATGCAAGAAATGTTTAACAAAGACCTAGAAGAATTAAAGAACAAACAAACAGAGATGAACAATACAATAACTGAAAAGAAAAATACACCAGAAGTAATCAATAGCAGAATAACTGAGGCAGAAGAACAGATAAGTGACCTGGAAGACAGAATGGTGGAATTCACTGCTGTGGAACAGAATAAAGAAAAAAGAATGAAAAGAAATGAAGACAGCCTAAGAGACTTCTGGGACAACATTAAATGCAAAAACATTCGCATTATAGGGGTCTCAGAAGGAGAAGAGAGAAAGGACCTGAGAAAATATTTGAAGAAATTATAGTCGAAAATTTCCCTAACATGGGAAAGGAAATAGCTACCCAAGTTCAGGAAGCACAGAGAGTCCCATCCAAGATAAACTCAAGGAGAAACATGCCAAGAGAAAAGGTAATCAAATTGGCAAAAATTAAAGACAAAAATAATTATTGAAAGCAGCAAGGGAAAAATGACAACCTACAAGGGAACTCCCATAAGGTTAACAGCTGATTTCTCAGCAGAAACTCTACAAGCCAGAAGGGAGTGGCATGATATACTTAAAGTGATGAAAGGGAAGAACCTACAGCCAAGATTACTCTACCCGGCAAGGATCTCATTCAGATTCAAAGGAGAAATCAAAAGCTTTACAGACAAGCAAAAGCTAAGAGAATTCAGCACCACCAAACCAGCTCTACAACAAATATTAAAGGAACTTCTCTAAGTGGGAAACACAAGAGAAGAAAAGGACCTACAAAAACAAACCCAAAACAATTAAGAAAATGGTCATAGGAACATACATATCGATAATTACCTTAAACGTGAATGGATTAAACGCTCCAACCAAAAGACACAGGCTTGCTGAATGGATACAAAAACAAGACCCATATATATGCTGTCTACAAGAGACCCACTTCAGACCTAGGGACACATACAGACTGAAAGTGAGGGGATGGAAAAAGATATTCCATGCAAATGGAAATCAAAAGAAAGCTGGAGTAGCAATTCTCATATCAGAAAACATAGACTTTAAATTAAAGAATGTTACAAGAGGCAAGGAAGGACACTACATAATGATCAAAGGATCAATCCAAGAAGAAGATATAACAATTATAAATATATATGCACCCAACATAGGAGCACCTCAATACATAAGGCAACTGCTAACAGCTATAAAAGAGGAAATCGACAGTAACACAATAATAGTGCGGGACTTTAACACCTCACTTACACCAATCAACAGATCATCCAAACAGAAAATTAATAAGGAAACACAAGCTTTAAATGACACAATAGACCAGATAGATTTAATTGATATTTACAGGACATTCCATCCAAAAACAGCAGATTACACTTTCTTCTCAAGTGTGCACAGAACATTCTCCAGGATAGATCACATCTTGGGTCACAAATCAAGCCTCAGTAAATTTAAGAAAATTGAAATCGTATCAAGCATCTTTTCTGACCACAACGCCATGAGATTAGAAATCAATTACAGGGAAAAAAACACAAACACATGGAGGCTAAACAATACGTTACTAAATAACCAAGAAATCACTGAAGAAATCAAAGAGGAAATCAAAAAATACCTAGAGACAAATGACAGTGAAAACACAACGATCCAAAACCTATGGGATACAGCAAAAGCAGTTCTAAGAGGGAAGTTTAGAACTATACAAGCCTACCTCAAGAAACAAGAAAAATCTCAACTAAACAATCCAATCTTACACCTAAAGGAACTAGAGTAGAGAAAGAAGAACAAACAAAACCCGAAGTTAGCAGAAGGAAAGAAATCATAAAGATCAGAGCAGAAATAAATGAAATAGAAAGAAAGAAAACAATATAGCAAAGATCAATGCAACTAAAAGCTGGTTCTTTGAGAAGATAAACAAAATTGGTAAACCATTAGCCAGACTCATCAAGAAAAAGATGGAGAGGACTCAAATCAATAAAATTAGAAATGAAAAAGGAGAAGTTACAACAGACACTGCAGAAATACAAAGCATCCTAAGAGACTACTACAAGCAACTGTATGCCAATAAAATGGACAACCTGGAAGAAATGGACAGATTCTTAGAAAGGTATAACCTTCCAAGACTGAACCAGGAAGAAATAGAAAATATGAACAGACCAATCACAAGTAATGAAATTGAAACTGTGATTAAAAATCTTCCAACAAACAAAAGTCCAGGATCAGATGGCTTCACAGGTGAATTCTGTCAAACATTTAGAGAAGAGCTAACACCCATCCTTCTCAAACTCTTCCAAAAATTGCAGAGGAAGGAACACTCCCAAACTCATTCTACGAGCACCATCACCCTGGTACCAAAACCAGACAAAGATACTACAAAAAAAGAAAATTACAGACCAATATCACTGATGAATATAGATGCAAAAATCCTCAACAAAATACTAGCAAACAGAATTCAACAACACATTAAAAGGATCATCGGGCTTCCCTGGTGGCGCAGTGGTTGGGAGTCTGCCTGCCGGTGCGGGGGACGCGGGTTCGAGCCCTGGTCCGGGAGGATCCCGCATGCCGTGGAGCGGATGAGCCCGTGTGCCACAGCTGGTGAGCCTGCGCGTCTGGAGCCTGTGCTCCGCAACGGGAGAGGCCGCGACGGTGAGAGGCCCGCGCACCGCGATGGGGAGTGGTCCCCGCTTGCCACACCTGGAGGAAGCCCTCGCACAGAGACGGAGACCCAACAGAGCCAGAAATAAATAAATAAATAAAAAGTGAAATTCTTTAAAAAAAAAAAAAAAAAAAAAAGGATCATCAAGTGGGATTTATCCCAGGGATGCAAGGATTCTTCAGTATACACAAATCAATCAATGTGATACACCATAATAACAAATTGAAAAACCATATGAACATCTCAATAGATGCAGAAAAAGCTTTTGACAAAATTCAACACCCATTTATGATAAAAACTCTTCAGAAAGTGGGCATAGAGGGAACCTACCTCAACATAATAAAGACCATATATGACAAACCCACAGCAAACATCATTCTCAATGGTGAAAAACTGAAAGCATTTCCTCTAAGATCAGGAACAAGACAAGGATGTCCACTCTCACCATTATTATTCAACATAGTTTTGGAAGTCCTAGCCACGGCAATCAGAGAAGAGAAAGAAATGAAAGGAAAACGAAGTGGAAAACAAGAAGTAAAACTATCACTGTTTGCAGATGACATGATACTATACATAGAGAATCCTAAAGATGCCACCAGAAAACTACTAGAGCTAATCAATGAATTTGGTAAAGTTGCAGGATACAAAACTAATGCACAGAAATCTCTTGCATTCCTATATACTAATGATGAAAAATCTGAAAGAGAAATTACGGGAACACTCCCATTTACCATTGTAACAAAAGGAATAAAATACCTAGGAATAAACGTACCTAGGGAGACAAAAGACCTGTATGCAGAAAACTATAAGACACTGATGAAAGCAATTAAAGATGATACCAACAGATGGAGAGATATACCATGCTCTTGGATCAGAAGAATCAATATTGTGAAAATGACTATACTACCCAAAGCAATCTACAGATTCAATGCAATCCCTATCAACTTACCAATGGCATTTTTTACAGAACTAGAACAAAAAAATCTTAAAATTTGTATGGAGACACAAAAGACCCTGAATAGCCAAAGCAGTCTTGAGGGAAAAAAAGCAGAGCTGGAGGAATCAGACTCCCTGACTTCAGACTATACTACAAAGCTACAGTCATCAAGACAATATGGTACTGGCACAAAAACAGAAATATAGATCAATGGAACAAGATAGAAAGCCCAGAGATAAATCCACGCACCTATGGTCAACCAGTCTATGACAAAGGAGGCAAGGATATACAATAGAGAAAAGACAGTCTCTTCAATAAGTGGTGCTGGGAAAACTGGACAGCTACATGTAAAAGAATGAAATTAGAACACTCCCTAACACCATACACAAAAATAAACTCAAAATGGATTTGAGACCTAAATGTAAGACCGGACACTATAAAACTCTTAGAGGAAAACATAGGAAGAACACTCTTTGCATAAATCACTGCAAGATCTTTTTTGATCTACCTCCTAGAGTAATGGAAATAAAAAGAAAAATAAACAAAGGGGACCTAATGAAACTTAAAAGCTTTTGCATAGCAAAGGAAACCATAAACAAGATGAAAAGACAACCCTCAGAATGGGAGAAAATATTTGCAAATGAATCAACGGATAAAGGATTAATCTCCAAAATTTACAAGCAGCTCATGCAACTCAATATGAAAAAAACAAACAACCCAATTCAAAAATGGGCAGAAGACCTAAACAGACATTTCTCCAAAGAAGATATACAGATTGCCAACAAACACATGAAAAAATGCTCAACATCACTAATCATTAGAGAAATGCAAATCAAAACTACAATGAGGTATCACCTCACACCAGTTAGAATGGGCATCATCAGAAAATCTACAAACAACAAATGCTGGAGAGGGTGTGGAGAAAAGGGAACCCTCTTGCACTGTTGGTGGGAATGTAAATTGATACAGGCACGATGGAGAACAATATGGAGGTTCCTTAAAAAACTAAAAATAGAACTACCATACGACCCAGCAATCCCACTACTGAGCATATACCCAGAGAAAACCATAATTCAAAAAGACACATGCACCCCAATGTTCATTGCAGCACTATTTACAATAGACAGGTCATGGAAGCAACCTAAATGCCCATTGACAGACGACTGGATAAAGAAGATGTGGTACATATATACAATGGAATATTACTCAGCCATAAAAAGGAATGAAATTGGGTCATCTGTAGAGATGTGGATGGATCTAGAGACTGTCATACAGAGTGAAGTAAGTCAGAAAGAGAAAAATAAATATCGTATATTATCACATATATGTGGAACCTAGAAAAATGGTACAGATGAACCGGTTTGCAGGGCAGAAACTGAGACACAGACGTAGAGGAGAAATGTATGGACACCAAGGGGATAAAGCGGCGGGGGGAGGGGTTGGTGGTGTGCTGAATTGGGCTATTGGGATTGACATGTATACACTGATGTGTATAAAATGGATGACTAATAAGAACCTGCTGTATAAAAAGTTAAATAAAATAAAATTTAAAAAAAAAGAATTATCACCATCATCACTGCCGTCACCACCGCTGTCATCGAGGAGCCCTGTTTTCTCTACATAATTATAAACCCCTCTTCAACTTAACCCAGTTCCAAGTATCCAAAGGACATTTAAGGTATCTTATTTGCTACAGTCTTCTATAGAGAAGGACATGAGTCTAAAATCAGAAGTCTTGTGTTCTAGTTACAGTTTTCCTCTAGATCTTTATGGAACCTTAGAGAAGTCACAAACTCTAAGCCTTTCTGACCATCTGTAAAAATGGGAAAGCTGAACTCCTAAATTTCCACAGTGCTCCTAACTTTTACAACCCTGTGTAAAGCGAAGGCAGGAATGGAATTGTGGGTTTAGATTTCTGTGAAATGGGAGATGAAGGAGGTTTCCACGTCAGCCCTGGCTTCTGTGTTCTGCCTACCTTCAGCCTCACCCTGCAGGTGAGTCAGCCAGAGCATCTTTCTGAAGTGGAACTGCAATTGTCACTCATCTGCTTAAAATCTAGCGGCGGCAGGGGGTGGGCAGGAGAGATAAACTAGGAGTTTTGGATTAACATATACATACTACTATATATAAAATAAGTAAACAACAAGGACCTCCTGTATAGCACAGGGAACTATACTCAATAACTTGTAATACATTAGAAAAAACATACATGTCCCCTAATGAGGAAACAAACTATAATATCTTAATAGTTAGAATATTATTCTCAAGTTAAAATAATGGTACTGAGACTAAGTAATAACAGGGCAAGTGGTTATAATGAAGTTTAAAAATGCAAGCCAAAAATAGTTTGCATATCGTGTGATTATAACTATACTAAGACAAAATAGCTTACTTTTTAAAAAAAGACAATGAAAAAAACCAGAAATATGAAGAGTAGTTGATTTGAGTAATTTTTCCTCCTTTGTAACTCTTATTTTCCAATGTTTCTCTTTGATGAGAGCATATTATTTTTTTAAAAATTACTTTCATTGCTTTTTTTCCTTATTCCAAAAATAAGCATGTTCATTTAGGAAACTTCAGAAAACCCAGCTAAGATTAAAAAAAAAATACCTGTACTCCCCACCTGTCACAAATAACCACTGTTAAATTCTCCTGCATATTTTATGTATACATGTATATACAGACACACGCAAATATATTCATACACAAATATATACATATATATACAAGAGGATTTAATGGTGGTTTTATATATGAAAAATTTTTTAATTATAAAAATTCTGGTACCCAGAGTAGGCAAAAACAGGCGAACAGTCCCCTTTATAGGTTCTCTTAATGAGGTTCACTCCTACCGGGGTGTCACACATCTTACATGAGGGTTACCGGCATTCTCTACCCTAGGATGGCAGCCCCATTTTCTACCTTCAGGATTCACACGGTAGAAAGTGCTTCCGGGTCCCAGGAGAGGAAAACTGCTTTCTGTGTGAGAAGTTTAGTGGCTTTCTTATTCTCATTTTATTCTTTATGCTCAGAATCTAACTTTAGAACTCTCAATATAACAACGGAGGCATGAGTCAAGGATATTTAATCATCTATAATACTGAGATCCTGACCATCTTCAGGGGCTCTGTTCCTTAGGATTTCTAACTAGGTGGCACCCCGCTGTGCCTCTGGCTGAAGGAGTTGAAAGGTGAGTGTAGGACCAGGCCGTTTTCTGTGGGCACAGCTTTCCTGTCCACAGCCGGGTATTAGAGACGGGAATCAGAGTGATGAACACATTCATTCGCGCCCACAAAGATAGCTTCACCAAAACTGGAACCTGGGAGGAAGACTTTTATAGAAACTCAACCCACTCACCAAGCCTGATCCTACTGGGAACTGAGCTGTGGGACTTGCCCAACCAAACCGTGAAACAAGTTCATTCATTCAACAACCACTTGAATGGTGACTGCACAGATGTGCCAGGTGCCAGGGGTACAAAGATTACCAAGACAGCAAGATCGCTTCTGGTGGTGAAAATGTCCCCTCCTCTCAAAAAAATGGGTAAACCTGGGAGCAGTCAGTTGTGTAATGGGCAGCAGGAAGAGTTTTCCAGGCAGAGGCTGCGACATGAGGAAAGGGGGTGGAGAAGAGCTCGCTCTGTTCAAGGAACTGCAAATAGACCAGTGCAGCTTCCGAGCGGGGAACAGGAAGTGGCAAACGATGAGGTGGAATTCGCAGGGGATTGAAGGCCATGGTGGAAAGTGTGGATTTCATTCTCAGGGCAGTAGAGAGCTAGAAGGAATTTAAACAGACTAGAGACGTGAGGATGGACTTCGGCCACTCTGGTTTCCCTTTCACTCCTCTCCAAGGTGTCCATTCTCCTGTCTCCCCCTCATCCTCACCTCCCCACCATATTCTCAGCTCCTCTTCTCAGGTCCCTCGATTTCTAAGGTTAAGTTTCAATCATAAGAGGCCAGAAGACATTCCCAGGAGTTTGCACTGTAATGGTAGTTAAAGCCTTCAGACAAGGGCTGATTATCTGACTACAGAATTGTAGGCATTGGCCAGGAGGTAGGAGAGAACTGGTGGAACATTCTTTAATCCTGGGCTATTCTTCCAACTCTGGTCACACACCTCACAAAGGATCAGACTTGTCTCCAAGGAAGTCAAGTAAGCACCTGGTGCCTACTTTCCTGATGGGGGACCACAGCTCCATCCCCAGGATTTGAATTCTAGGATAAAGGGCAGGATTTGAATCCTAGGGTCTTAAGAACAGGAGGGATCTTGGAGTTTCCCTGGGCCATAGCCCACATCACCCAGGCTCTTCTGGAGGGCAGGCTCAAACTATTTCCTTCATCTTTATCAGATTTGAATAATTGGTATCTCATCATGTTTTCCATCTCTTGATCACCTACTGAGAGGGGCTGATGAATGGAAAAAGAGCCGGCAGGGTCGAGGTAATCCACAAATTAGACACCCCATCTTGCTGTCATCAGAAGTGGTCTGTGTTCCATTTTCATGAGAAAGAAACTTCAGCCTTGAATGACTAAGCTGAAATTCATGGCATTATCTCCCCTTAGTCTTACCATGCAGGGTTTTTTCCCTAATATATCTTCAAGTCTCCGTCAAATCTTTGAAATATTATCATGTAGCTGCTGTAGTACATCTTTTGAATTATGGAAATTTTAATGCAATAAAGCTTCTCTGTTGCCTGCCGCAGTGTCAAATATTATCTGGTAGATCTCATATACCCCAGGTGTATCTCTCTCCCACACCACTCCCCCCACTCATATCCCCTTCAAAACACCAGCCTCGACTTGGCACCGTGGGACTCCTCAATTCACCTGTGTCAACCAACCGTTCAGCTCTGGCTGACCCATTTCCTGCCCCAGCTGGCATGGGGCTGAACGGTGATGTTCCATTTATTCTGTTAAAAGTTAAATGTCACCCTCTGATGTTTACTTGCTTTGAAGTTTCCTAGCCATGGTACCTGGGGAAACTTTTGTCTCCATCAAACTCCCCCTCACCCCCACCCCGTTCTGTGTGCAAACAAGCCCCTCTTGTTGTGATTGCTCATTTCTGCCCTCACATCCTTTCAGTTGTGGCATTTCTTATTGTCTTACTAACAAATATAGCAGCAACGTTTACCCAGGACTTAACTATGAGTCAGACACTCTTTTGTAAGCACATTTGGATATACGAACTCATTTCATCCTCACAACAAGCATTCGAGGTCGGTGCAGTTATGAACCCTACATTACAAACAAGGCACTGAGAGGTTGAGACCTGTCCAAGGTCACCCAGCTACTGAGAGGCAGAATCTGTGCTCTTAATCAGTGGGATTTGACACCCCTGTCTCTCATTTTCTTCTTTTCCAACTCTCTCCTATGCAACCACGTTCACCCAACACTGATTACTCTGTGCCAAGCACCATGCCAGGCACTTGGGATTCAGGGATGATACTTTGAAACCCTTGCCTACAGTATGATGGAGGAGACTTGCAGGCACACCATAAACCAGAGTGTGCTGGGTAGGGGAGGGGAGGCCTGGACCACGGGCTGTAGGACTTTGAAGGGTGCATGGGAGCTTGTGACACCTCATCTGGGACATGGAATGGGCATTTGTGATAATGTTATAAACAATAAGTCTCTCTTCCACCATCAGATATTGTTCTGTGTGCTACTTTCTCTTTCTGCAGTTTTTGAAACTTCAATTTTCTTTGCCTTTTGCCCCGGGAGAGCAGCTTTTGAACTTAACTGTGTAATAAGCTCACCCACTGTGGCAGCGACTGGCTGGTTTTCCTCTTGGCTACATGACTGACACGTTTTTCAGTCACTCTCACACTCAGAGGTGGCGTGTGCCTGAGTCTGGCCAAAGGGATGGGGGTGGAAGCAATGCCAGCCTCCTCTAAGCCTGGCCCATAAAACTGCCCTCGAAATCCTCCTCCCTTCCTGTCCAATCCCAGGATCCAGTGGAGGCCTCGGGAACATTCCAATGGACACGAGGGATTGAGAACCACCAACAATCAATACTGATTTTAATTGCTGCCTCGTTGCCCTGGCTACAGCAAGATCACCTGACTTGATGTTTCTTGGGAGGTTGACAACCACGGAATGTTATTTTGGTCCTTTAAATGTTCTCTTAGAAAACCCTCCTCCAGCCAGTGTTTGCTATTGGATTTACCTGTAAGCAGATAAGAGCTGTGGGTGTCTGTGGGCCCTAACATGCATTGGAGTGATCAGAATAAAAAAAGCATTTTTTAGGATCTAAGTCATGTCATACTGTATAAGGGCAGAGACACTGAGAGGGACCCTGCCCACAATAAACATAATAAAAATATAACACAAATAATAAATCATAAAATAGGTATTATTTTGATAGAATCCAATAAACATAAATACACACATATATGAGCAAAATAATATTTGAGCATCTGGTATCTACCAAGCACTATGCTAATCACGCTACATGCCGTATCTCATTTAATCCCGACAACAGCCCTCAGACGCAGGCATTACAATTATTATCCTATTATACAGATGAAACCAAGGCAGAGAAGGGAAGTTATTTGCCCAGGGTCGCATGATAAAGGAGACAAGCCAGGACTGAAAGGCCATCTGACATGCAGGCCCACAGGACAGTATATGTAACACTCTACATACAGGACCATCACAGAGCTGCCCCCCGCACCGCAACCACTGCCACCCCATCCCACCCCATCTCGGTGACCCCTCTCAATCCAGACTGGGCCGTACTTCCCTTATCCACTGCCCAGCACACTTTCTATAATTAAAATTTAGTCGATTTGAACAAAGCCCCTGAATCTCATGATTCCCTCTAGTTTTCTCCATACAGTTTGAGATTCCCCGGCACCATGGCAACCAGATTTTTAGATGAAACTGGATCCCTGGAGGTAAGGAAATGCAGGAATTAAGTGAAGCGCCTTGAAGACCGCTGTGCTGGTAAGTGGTTCCTTCAAGGGGTATCCACTGAAATTCTCACCAGCCTCACCCTACCTCATTCAGGGCCATTTTAGCCATTAAGTACCCTCGAGAGCCTACAGAAATATTTAAAGCTCTTCTAAAAAACTTGTAGGGAATGCCATAGGAAGAAAAGAAAACTCCAAAATTGAAATGGAGGTTCGATTAAATGCCTGCAAAAAAATCATGCTAAGCTTCATGAATAGTTAAATTTGGAATTCATAAAAAATTCATGATGCTTCAAAACAATAAGGTTTGCTTTTCTTACTCTGCAGAGATTTTCTAGTTTGCATAATGATTGTTGAGGAATCATGGCCCATCGTAAATTGAATTTATTCCTTGTAGGCAAAATCATTTCAAAAGCAGAATTAGAAAAGTCGTTATCATATTTTTGCAGCCAAAATATTAAATAATTTGTTCCAATTAGCCAGATATTGAACACATGAGATGTGGGTGCTTTCTGTTATGTTCGGTATGATGTGGGGCGAAGTCTCCAGAAGGAAGAATCCCTAAAATCCCTTGGAATCACACCACCTCCCCAAATCCTGAGAAAGTTCAGTGTAGGCAAGAAACAGAGCCAGGTCACTAGAGGTAAAGGGTGGCCCTGATGGGGTACCCCTCAGCCTGGAGTGGGGAGGCCCAAGAGGGGAAATAGCATTCTCAAATGAAACACAGCAGTTATCCAGCCAGCCCATCGCGGGAAAGAGTGACTGCTTGAATGTGACCAATAGATTCCAGCTGCCCCGACTGGAAACAAGCCAAGAAAAGCCTGCGCCCCATTTTCCCTTCGCTGTAGGAAGGAGATTGGGAGGCTTTTATTTTTCAAAACCAGGGAGTGAGAGGGGTTGCAAAGTGCCAGTGTTATTCTTCCCCCTTCAGGACTGGGGAGCACGCCTTCCTTATCATTCAGCTCTGGCCCCAGAGCTCATTTTGATCGGCGGCATCGCAAATTCGCATCTGTTTTCTTATCAAAGTCCTGGACAGTAGGGAGAACGCAGCAGCTCTCTCCCCCACTTCAGGACGGGTGCAGGGGGAACTCTGTGGTTCTGTGATAAAACGAGAGCTGGGAGCTAATCATGGAGCTGCCTTCCTCCTTTGTCTGGGCTGCCAGCACCTCTTGATAACTCGGCAGAGACCCGAGGAGCTCCTGGGTTCTAGGGTGCAAGCCCTTGTTGTAAGGAAGTCTTAGGACCTTGGTTTTCTCACTTGAAAATGAGCATAATAATTCCTGCCACTTTTTCCTATCACAGAAATGCTGGGCTAGAATGGGATAACGGATACAAAATTGCCTTAAGAGATTTGCTACTCAAAGTGTGGCCCTCAGACTGGCACCCTCAGACTCACCTGAGAGCCTGTTAGAAATGCAGACTCCAAGGGCTCCAAAATTTACAAACAGCTCATGCAGCTCAATATCAAAAAAATAAACAACCCAATCAAAAAATGGGCAGATGGGTTTCCCTGGTGGCGCAGCGGTTGCGAGTCTGCCTGCTAATGCAGGGGACGCGGGTTCGGGCCCTGGTCTGGGAGGATCCCACATGCCGCGGAGCAACTGGGCCCGTGGGCCACAGCTGCTGAGCCTGTGCGTCTGGAGCCTGTGCTCTGCAACAAGAGAGGTCACGATGGTGAGAGGCCTGCGCACCGCGATGAAGAGTGGCCCCCGCTTGCCGCAACTAGAGAAAGCCCTAGCACAGAAATGAAGACCCAACATAACAATCAATCAATCAATCAATCTTTAAAAAAAAAGAAAAAAAAAAAATGGGCAGAAGACCTAAACAGACATTTCTCCAAAGAAGACATACAGATGGCCAAGAGGCACATGAAATCATGCTCAACACCACTAATTATTAGAGAAATGCAAATCAAAACTACAATGAGATATCACCTCTCACGAGGCAGAATGGCCATCATCAAAAAGTCTACAAACAACAAATGCTGGAGAGGGTGTGGAGAAAAGGGACCCCTCTTGCACTGTTGGTGGGAATGTAAATTGATACGGCCACTATGGAGAACAGTATGGAGGTTCCTTAAAAAACTAAAAACAGAGCTACCGTATGATCCAGCAATCTTACTTCTGGGCATATATCCAGAGGAAAACATGGTTTGAAAGGATACATTCACCCCAATGGTCACTGCAGTGCTGTTTACAATAGCCAAGACATGGAAGCAACCTAAATGTCTATCAACAGATGAATGGATAAAGAAGATGTGGTACATATATACAATGGAATATTAGCTATTAAAAAGAATAAATAATGTCATATGCAGCAACGTGGATGGACCTGGAGATTATCATACTAAGTGAAATAAGTCAGACAGAGAAAGACAAATATATGATATCGCTTATATGCAGAATCTTTAAAAAAAGTGATGCAAACGAACTTATTTACACAACAGAAACAGACTCACAGACTTAGAGAATGAACTTACGGTTACCATGGGGAAGGGTCGGTGGGTAGAGACAGATTGGGAATTTGGGATTGACATGTACACACTGCTATATTTAAAATAGATAACCAACAAGGACCTACTGTATAGCACAGGGAACTCTGCTCAATACTCTGTAATAACCTAAATGGGAAAAGAATTTGAAAAAGAATAGATACATGTATATGTATAACTGAATCACTCTGCTGTACACCTGAAACCAACACAACATTGTTCATCAACTCTACTCCGATATAAAATAAAAATTTAAAAAAACAAAACAGAAATGCAGACTCTCAGGCCCCGCCACAGACCTACCAAAGCAGAATCTGCATTTTAACAAGATCCCAGGTGACTTGTATGCAAATTAAATTTGAGAAGCCCTGATTTAAAAAAAAAAAACAACTCTGCACGTCTTGTAAGCTATTACTGGGTGATGATCTGTTGAAAGTCTTCTCTTAGCTTCGTGAGGCCAGGCCCCTAGTGGCTTGTTCCCCACTATACCCCACTTTTTGGCTCAGTCCCTGGCATAGAACAGGCACTCAGTATTTGTTTAATTAATGAATAAGCCTTATATCCTGTGTGACTGACCACACAGAAAGTAGGAGGAAGAGACAGGGTAGTAAGCTCATGCCCAATGAGCCCTGCGATCCACCTGGTGAGGGTAGCCTGCATTTGGCCTCTGGTACAATGCCCAGAGCAGCGCTGCAGGTGTTCTCAAACCTTACCACGCATCAGAATCACCTGGACGCCTTGTTAAAGCAGATGGCTGGGCCCCACCCCTGGAGTCTCTGATTCAATAGGTCTGGGTGGAATGGAGAATTTATATTTCTAGCAAGTTCCAGGTGATGCTGGCACTTTTGGTCCAGGGACCCCCACCTTGAGAACATGGCCTAGTACCTTGATGATGCCTGAATAAGTGTCTTCACGTTTTAAATGCAGAATAGGAGGCATTCACAGTGACAAAAATATCAGATGGGCAGGAAAGCATTTTCAGACCAAGGGATGTGGTGGCTATTTCAGGCCTTGCCTCCTCGTCAGGTGACTGGGGCAGCCTGAGACGGGGGCAAAGACAGGGGGACCGAGGGGTCAGGGGATGGGTGGTGCTAGTGGCCATGAGTTTATAATTTGGGGCTCAGAGGCATGGTTCCAGGTCCTGGCTTGGTCAGCATCACTTGTGTGACCCCTAAAGGCTACAGTTTTCCTCCTCATGCCAAGATTCCTGAATCACCAGGGTGGGACTCGGGTGTCTGTTCAGTGTGTCAGTCAGACAGGCATTCCAGGGCTACTTGCTAACAAACAGTAACAGGAACAGTCATTCCCTCTATGCCAGGCCTTGAACTAAGTACTTTATATACATACATACAGACAAGTAGATATGTATATTTTATGAGATTTTATATATATGTATAAATTTTATATATTAAAAATTTTTATATATTTTATATATAAAATCTCATAAAGTCATCACAGTAGCCTATGAGGTAAATATATTACTTTTCTATTTGTGGTTGATTTTACCTCCAGATTTCCTACCGTGACCTGCCAAGCCTGAGGCTCCAGCCCGGGCCTCCCTCTTCACTCCTCTTAGTGTCTCTCTCCCTTGCTCGCTTCCCGCCAGCTCAGGGCCTCCATCCAGAAGACTGAGAGGACCCATATCTTTCCTTCCTCGGGACCTGCACACAGCTGTTCCTTCTGCCAGACAAGCCCCCACCCCTGCCCCTCTGCCCGTGAACTTCCTCCCATCCTGTGTCCCATCTTAGCAGCCACTTCCTCCGAGAGCAACTCTCTGGCCCTCAGGTGAGAGCAGCCCCCTCTGTTATTCTGTCCGTGCACCTGTTCCCTTCCTATTGCCATCTGCAATTACTTAGACAGTGGTGCTGTGTCCACCGTGGCCTCAGCTCAGACGGAAAATCCAGCTGGTTCTATTCAGCTCCTCCTACTACTCCATTTCCACAGAGGTGTCCAAGTCTCATCCCCTTGGTTTAGATGGATCTCCAAGTGCCTGGGATGCTTGACGAGGTGGGGAGTTGTGTGTGTGTGTGTGTGTGTGTGTGTGTGTGTGTGTGTGTGGTGGGGGACTGGCCCTCAAGGACAGCCCAGCCACTCCCTTCCCTGGTCCTCCCCACAGAAGGCAGCCCTTCCTCTCCATGTGAAGACTGCCTTACTCCGCTTCCCCCCTCTGCCCCTGTTCTTTGTTGCCAGGCTGTCTTCTCACTGTCCTCTCTCCAGGCCCTGGCTTATCTAGGTTCTTATCCAGGAGAGGAAAACAGACTGTACAAGCTTCATGCATCCAAGCATCTTCCTGCATTGCTGTATAATGACCAGGTGTAGTAGTGAGAAGGAGGATGGAGATAGAAATATACAGAAAACCACCAGGTTAATACTTGCCATATATCTTGCCCCATATAATACTTGCCCCATATCTTTTTATCTCTGTGTTTATTGATTTACCATTCAATACCCTGTACTGGGTTGAACAGTGTCCGCCACCCTCCCCCCCAAATTCATATCCACCTGGAACTTCAGAATGTGACCTTTATTGGGAAAGAGTGTCTTTACAGATGTAATTAGTCAAGATGAGGTCATATTGGTTTAGGGTGGGCTCTAAATCCAGTATGACTGGTGTCCTTATAAGAGGAAGGACATTTAGACACAGACACAGAGGCACACAGGGGAGAAGTCCATGTGAAGACAGAGGCAGAGATTGGAATGAGGCATCTACACGCCAAGGAATGCCAAGGGTTGCCAGCAACCCCCAGAAGCTAGGAAGAGACAAGGCAGGATTCTTCAGTAGAGACTTTGGAAGGAGTCCAGCCCTGCCAACACCTTGATTTTGGACTTCCGGCCTCCAGAACCGTGAGACAATAAATTTCTATTGTTTTAAGCCACCGCATGCGTGGTCTTTGTTACAGCAGCCACAGAAAACTAATACACACCCAATAAGACTCTAAAGCCCTTGAGGGCAGGAGCCATGTCTATTTTGTTCACCTTTGAATTCCCAGTGTATAGCAGTGTCTGGTGTGGTGAAATGGTCCAAAATAAACTTTTGTCGAGTGAAGGTAGCTAAGCCTGAGCAGGTGTGACTGAAGCAAGAGGGAAGAGGGAGGACTGAGGTGTTTTGTTTGGTTCCACAGAGAAAAACAGCAGCAAGAGTCAGCAGTTGAACCTGGCTCTTTCTTCCTGAGCTCACTCTC
Source organism: Balaenoptera musculus (assembly GCF_009873245.2). Taxonomy (NCBI): domain Eukaryota; kingdom Metazoa; phylum Chordata; class Mammalia; order Artiodactyla; family Balaenopteridae; genus Balaenoptera; species Balaenoptera musculus. The sequence goes on along the minus strand of NC_045801.1, from coordinate 36,362,025 downwards.
ATGTGCTGAAATGACTAATTTTGGTGAATGCAAATCATAGCTGCAGCCAATGTCTTGAGTCCAAGGCCACAAACGCGTGAGCTGAGCCAGGGTTACAGTCACCAGAGTTTATTTTTAAAGTAACCACGCCTGACCTACAGGATCAGAGGCCTGAGGGGTAGACTTTCCCAAGGGCCGCCCCTGTGTGGCCACCTCTCCTCGACAGAGAAAACCACAGGCTTCAAAATGGAAGAGGCCGTCAGCCTTCCCCCAACACAGCCAAGGAATAGCTCCCCTCCCATCTGTTACCTACATGCTGACCACTTTCTGGTGTGTTTGACACCCACAGGTCACAGGCTGTTGCTCGTGGCTTGCTCCAGTTTCTGGAATTAAAATGATAGGCGTGAGCGTGCTCTGTAGCCCACACGGTACGGCTGCTGGGGCCAAATGCTCTCCCCCAAAGGTGGGGAGCTCCTGCTCAGCCCTGGGGCTTCCCCGAGAAGGGACAGCCAAGCGTTCTTCAGAACTGTTGGATCTGGGGGGTTTTCCTGCTAAATGAGCCATAACCAGCAATCAGCTGTCCATAGGTACAACATAGGTTGCCAAAGATGGAGATCCTCCTTTGTCTCCGGGTTCTCCCCAGGACCTGGGTTAAGAACGCATTTCTTGAAGGTTCAATCAGGATTTGAAAAAACAATAAGGAAAATTTTTATTAACCTGGTGGGACTCAGGGTAACTTTTTCTTTTTTATTCTCACAAATTGTACTTTTCTTATTTAGTCTTTGTACCAATGAAGGATGACTCTGACACTCTCAAAAAAAAAAAAAAAGAAAAAGAAAAGAAAAAAAGAAAGAATACATTATCCATTTGTCCCCAAGCTGGGCTTCGTTGGAAGTCTTTGCATTCACCCTCTCCCACCACGAGAACTCCTGTGGCCTTATTGAAAAAATGAACCCCAAACTCCATATATCTGATTCTAAAAATATCAAGGAATGATGTCGACTTTTACTGAAGGTTTCTAAGGGAGGGGAGTGGGGGTATATATACTATGTCACACAGCATGACCTTCTTTAAAACTGTCCTTTAACATATCTTTCTTTACCCCACAGCTTCACCCCTTGCACTGGCTTCTCTGGCTACCTTCTCCATCTCTATCTTCCAGGCCCTGTCTCTCTCCTCAAACCTGCAGCCACACAGGCTCTCCTTCCAGCTCCCTCCTCTTTCCAGCCTCTCCCTAGAAGATTCCTTCACCTGGGTAGCTCCTTCAGCTTCTCTTACACAGAATCATTTGGCCTCTCTGATTGTCCTCTGTACCCATCACCCCACACAACACAACAGGTGAAACTTGTTGTACTGATAGGATGTCCTTCCTTCCTGGAAAGCATGTGGTTTCCCACTCACAACAGAAATCTTTGGGGGATATAAACAACCACACCTTTAGTTGACATACATGACACCGGGGTGTTCTGGGTGGTCATATTTCATCCTTCCCATTTCCTGTGAGGTTGGAGAGCTAGAAAATGTGTGGTAGAGACGGGGTAGGAGATGGCCAGGACTTCAGCTCCAATTCCATGAAAGGATCGAGGGTTAATGAGAATCAATATGAGCTCACCCTGTGGAGATGCATCAGACATGGCACTGCCCTTGAGGAGTTTATAATGTGATTGGGAGAATGTATATGAGACAATTCTAGAACAAGTTGAGACAGGGATGTGTGCTAAGGGCCCTAAGAGTTCAGAAGGGCAGGTGGGTACAGTCTGGAGAAGTCTCAGGAAGTGTCAAGGTGGACCTAGAAGATGGGCTGGGTCTAACCAGGTGGAGGGGAAGGGAGAAGGAATCCCACTGAGGAGCATCTGTGTGAACAAAGACTGGGGGTGGGGGTGGGTGGATGGTGCCACATGGTGGGGAACAGAAAGGAGGGCCACTTGGCGAGTGATCCATTTCCCCAGGCATGTACCTCAACCAGTCTCATTACTTTAGAACTGAACATGAACTATACCCCTCCTGGACCTTCTCCCATTCCCATCTGTAAGGAGGGCTATGGTCTGGTGGACAGGCAACCAATCCTCCACTCACCAAGGATTGAGGTTCCAAGACTGGTATTCACATTGGTTGATTGGCTCTGAGCATGCGTTTTCCCATAGAAACAAAGCCAGACATGGGGGTTAGCATAGGTGGAATAAGACTAAAATATGGGTGTGTTGAGCTGGGGTCAGGCTGGTACATGGGTCATTTTAACGCAGTTGTGGTAGGGAAACCCTAAGCAAGTAAGAAGCTTCATGAAAAAATTCGATTTTTCTTTTTTTTTTTTTTAACTTTTTACTTTATATTGGAGTATAGTTGATGAACAATGTTGTGATAGTTTCAGGTGTACAGCAGAGTGATTCAGTTATACATACACATGTATCTATTCTTTTTCAAATTCTTTTTCCCATTTAGGTGGTTACATTATTTTTTTTTGAAAAAAATAATGTTTTTCAAATGAGTTATTTTAAAAATTCAGAGAAATGTCAGGTTTCTACAATATTCCATGGAAAGTTGGTGAGCAATGCTCCCCGGATGTTACACTGAGTGTTAGGCTTCTCAGCTGTCCTAGAAGTACTAATGGTCACCCTGAGCCCTGTCTCCCCCAGAGTCCAGAACCAGAAGCACGAGGCCTGCTGGGGCTTCGGCCACACGGCAGTGCAGGAGAGACCCGCGGCTTCGCTGCAGGATGGGGCTGGGGGTGCGTCTAATGTCTTTAATGTGTGGGGACTTAGCTGAGGTCCAGGCGGCTGTCATGGCTATGGCTAACCGGGGGGCAGGGCACCGCAGTGAAGATCAGGTGGAAGGAAACATGCAAAGGCAGGCAGGTGGCTGGGGTCTGCTTCAAGGGGTTTATCTTATAACCCGCACAACCTCCAGCACCGCCTTGTGCTTTTGAAAGCAACATCTAATACGCCAAGGAAGGGTCTAGAAGAGCTTGGTTTGGTGTTACGCTCCACAGTGATGGCTGAGATCCAGAAACTGGGCCTCAAGCTGTCTAGGCAAGTTGATACAGAATCCCAGTCTTGTGAGCTGAGCCAGTGTGGCCGGGATCTAGAATGGTATGACTTGGGTGGTTCACACTGTGGCCAAGAATCAATCACCTCCTTCCCTCTCTTCCTCCGTCCCTTCCTCCTTCCTTCCTCCTTTCCTTTTTTCCCTTCTCCCTCTTTCCCTCTCTTTCTTTCTCTCATTCGTTTGCATTCTGTGCCAAGCCATTTCCTAGGTTATGAGTATACCACAGTGAACACAATTCCTACCCTCCTACCCTCATGGAGCTTATGTTTGTGTGTGGGGGGGGGCGGGATAGACACACAACAACGGTTACATTTGTAATGAAATAATTATAATTGTAGACAGTGTTCCACAGAGGTGTGGCATTTAACAGCATTAAGAGGGAACTTCATCAGATCTGGCTAGGGTTGTTGGGGGAGCTCAGCAAGGCTTCCCCGGGAAGTGATGAGAAGTCAGCCAGGCAAAAGGGACAAAGGAGATAAGAAGAGGAAGAGTGGTATAGACAGAGGGAAGCAGCAGTGCCATGTCACTAAGGCAGGAAGGAGGATGGCTTGTTCTGGGAAATTGCTGGAGAGAGTGAGCAAGTGGGATGAGGTGTGAGACAGTAGGAGCAGATCACTGAGTGCAAGTCTAGGGCTGTTCACCGTGGGCTGAATCTCCAGTGCCTCTGCGTGGAGCTGAGTCTTGGGGTATTAATGATGATAATAATACCTACCTCTTATGAGGCACTTCCTATGTGCTACACGCTTTCCATGCCTCATATTATTCAATCCTCATAATCCCCCTAAGGAATTAGTACAGATATCTTCCCAGTGTGCAGATGAGGAAAACAAGGATTAGAGACATAAATGGATGTATCTAATGCCGTGCAGCCAACAACTGAAGGAATTCAAACTTGAACCATGACCTGCTTGAATGCAAAACCCTTGTTCAGAAAACTTTCGCCTACTGCCTTTTGGTATCAGTGACTTTTGCTGAGAGAGCCTGGGGAGGACGTCTCCAAGATTTAGCTCCTCTGAGCCCTAAGAAGGGTGGGGAGGAGGAAACGGGATGGGGGACAGGGCGCTGGTGACTCTGGCTGTGGTAGAGTATTGTTGAGGAGAACTCCAGTGCCGGGGGTGGGGGAATGCACCGAACTTGTTCGTGTGCATGAATCATTCACAAGGCGAGGATGAGTCAGAGGCCAGCTGCATTGTTACGGAAGCAGTGGGCCGGGTGTGGACTCAACCTGAAGCTGGGTTTTTTTCTGTTATGGTGACAGCATGAACCAGGGAAGCCAAGCCAACTTTTTTGGGGGGGAGGTGACTTTTAAGTGGAAAAACATCTTCACTAATGCTTGCAGGTGACTTTGAAGATTGTGGAAGAAAGATCCACTTTCGAGAATTTATGACGTCCTTGACCAGATATGGCCAAAGCCAGGATGTCTCACCTGCAGAAGAAATCTGGCACTCCATTCTATGGGCTGGTCACACAATCACTAAGCAGCACCTGGAGAAGATTTAAAATTACTTGGGGGAGGAATTCATCGCCAAGATAACTCAGGGACTTTCTGGCAAATCTTTATGCCTATGATTCAGAGAGAACTCCCAAACCCCTTGAGTGCAATAGAGTTGAAAGAAACCTGAAACTGGCTTTGGTGAGATAGATAGCAAAACGGTAAAAAAAAAAAAAGGAACCATTGTAGAATTTAGAAGAAGCAAAATAACTGCTCTTCTTGGAACTACCTCTCCTACCTTAACTATGGCCCGGGTGGGATGTTCCCCTATAATTTTCAGGATGTCAGACTGTGTGGATGGGATGTTTCCCATTTCAATTCGACCCTAATATCAGCGATCCAGGTAGAATTGCTGTTCAGACACCAAAATGTGGAACAGTCATTGAACGTTTGTCCTGTAAGGGACATTCATTTATTCGTGCAACCAAAATTTCTAAGAATGTATTAATACCAAGCAATTCTTTAGGCCTGTTACATGTTACCTCTGATGGTCCTTGGGCTATTCCAAATCTCGCAGTTAAGATTAGGAAGTCTTCATTAATAATACTGTACTTTATACTTGAAAGTTGCTAAGAGAGTAGATATTAAATGTTCTCACCATAGAAAGGAAATAGTAATTACATGACATTATGGAGGTGTTAGCTAACACTATGGGGGTAATCATTTTGCAATTAAAAAAAGTTTAGGAAGTCATCTTGCCTAAGGTCCACAGTTAGCAGCTGCTTCTGTGGCTAGCAACAGTTGGGGTTCCCTTCCATTTTTTTTCAGCAAGGACCAGGTATAGAATATTCTAAAAGGAACCTCTGAGCATGAGATAATCTCTGCACTAACTTATGGAGCTGCAGTCTCAGCTTGAGAAGGCAGTGTGGTCCATGGGAAGGAGCTCTGGCTCTCCCAGTGCAAATCCATTTCTAGGTGTGACCTCAGGCCAGGGCCCTAACATCTCCTCAAGCTTAGATTTCCTTGCCTGGACAGTAGAAACAATTAGATCTTCCTCACTGCATTTTTGTGGGGATTAAATGAAATAATAAGCAACAGGATTGAGGGCAAGTTTTAATGATCTTATATATTTTTTGGTACACTGCACATTTTCCAAAACATGTAGATATCAAAAACATAATCAGATTTTTTTTAATTAAAAAAAAATGTAAGGAGATTAGTGTGTCTAAAGCTTTTACTACTGTGCCTGGCACAGAGGAAGCCAACATGAACCTTAACTATTAATAATAAGTGGACACCCCCTAAGATGGAGGCATGTCCGAGCAAGTCCGGGGATCGGGAAGGGCAGCCCACTTGGGCTATATTTGTAGAAGATCTGAGGCTACTCCTGAGAGAGAATTTGTGCTAAAGGAAGAAACTTGAAGTTCCCAAATTAGATCAACGGCAGTAGGTCAAAGTAGGCTTCTAAGCACAGCCTTGTGTCACATAGACTGACCACTGCCCGGTCCTCGGGGACTCCTGCCTGAGCACTAGGGGAGGGAGTGACAAAACTAAAACACCATTTCCTAAAATCTCTGTTAGACTTTGAGAGCTTTAGGCAGTCTAGTTTGTGACCTTTTGACCTGCTGTACACCAGGGGAACAAAGGGGACTTCCCTTCCCCACCCCCTGAGGGTGTCTGCTGGAGTCTGGAGAACGGGGCACCAGGAACTGAGAAGGTGTCTTGGTGCAGAACCTACAAGGCAGGCTTTACCGTAGGGAGAGAAGGAGAGGAGGGAAACAGCAACCATGTGTACTTGAGGGGATTACCTAGGCACACCTGGGACATTTTTCTAAGGATGTTAGCTCTCTTTAGGAAACATTTATTGAAGACCTCAGAGTGTTAATGAGTGGCCACCTGAGGCATAGCCTGGGAGCTGGGCCATGAGAATGGGGGGGTGTCCCAAGGAACTGAGGCCTGCCCTGTTGGTTGGTGGGTAAGCAAGCAGACCTGTCTTGTTTTCCTCTACTGGGTTTTCCTTGTGGCTTTAACATTTGCTATGTCAACAGCTACCCTTTAAAAAAATGCTGCCAAAGCAGTGCGTTAGGGGAATGTGCTCAGGGAGAGCAAAAGATCCTCTTCCTCTATCTCAGCTATACTTTTTTAAAGTTCATTTTTAAAAATCGTGGTAAAATGTATACTGTTGACCCTTGAACAACACAGGTTTGAACTGCATGGGTCCACTTATATGCAGATTTTCTTCAATAAATACATTCTATGGTACTACATGATCCACTGTTGGTTGAATTTGCAGGTGTGGAACCATGGATTTGGAGGGCCAACTGTAAAATTACACAAAGATTAGAAGATTTTCAACTATGCAGGGGGTTGGTGCCCCTCACCCCCATGTTGTTCAGGGGTCAACTGTATATATAACATAAAATTTGCCATTTTAACCACTTTTCAGTGTACAATTCAGTGGCATTAAATCATGAAGATTTTCCCTAATGTCTTCCCTAATGTTTTACAGTTTTAGCTCCTAAGTGTAAGTCTTTGATCCATTTTGAGTTAATTTTTGTATATGGTGTAAGGTAAGGGTCTGATATTGTGTGTTGATTTGTACCCTACAACTTTGCTAAATTTCCTTATTAGCTCTAGTATGTTTCCTCCTTGTGCATGCTTTGGGATTTTCTACATATAGGATAATGTAACCTGCAAATAAGATAGTTTTACCTCTTCCTTTCCAATTTGAATACCTTTTATTTCTTTTCTGCCTAGCATCTCTGGCTAGAACTTCCAGCACAATGTTGAACAGCAGCAGTGAAACAAGCCATGCTTGTCTTGTTCCTGATCTTAGAAAGTTTTCAGTCCTTCATTATTGACTATGCTATTAGCTGTGGGCTTTATCACACTGATAACTCTACTTTTTATCTAAGTATGTCTTAATTTTTAACCTCATTTTTGAAGAACAGTTTTGCTTTATATAGAATTCTCAGTTGACATTTTTTTTTTTTTTTTAATTTCAGCCCTTTAGGTATATCATCCCACTACCTTCTGGCCTCCATGGTTCCTGATGAGAAATCAACAATTAATCTTTTAAAGGATCCATTGCATATGATGAGTCACTTCTCTCCTGCTGCTTTTAGGATGCTCTCTTTTTCTCTTAGGTATGTAGATTCATGTCTTTAATCAAATTTGGAAAGTTTGTGGCTATTAATCTACAAATATTCTCTGTACTCCTTTCTCTCTCTTCTTCTGGGACTCCCATAAAGCATATGTTGGTCCACTTAATGATGTCCCACAGGTCTGTTAGGCTCTGTTTTGGTTTTTTTTTCTTTTTCCTGCTCCTCAGACTGGATACTTCTTTATGGTCCTATCTTCAAGTTTGCTGATTCTTTCTTCTGCATCTTCAAATTTACTATTGAACCCTTGTAGTGAATTTTTCATTATAGGTATTGTATTTTTCAGCTACAGAATGGTTCCTTTTTACAATGGTCTCATTTTTTTTCATACATCGTTTTCCTGATTTCCTTCAGTTCTATATGCACATTTTCCTTTAGTTCTTTGAGCATATGTAAGACAGTTGTTTTAAAGTCTTTGTCTCATAAGTCTGATGTCTGGGCTTCCTCAGGGATGGTTTCTGCCCATTTATTTTGTTCCTTTGAATTTGCCAAACCTTCCTGTGTTTTGCATGCTTTGTGTCTTTTTGTTTTTGAAAACTGGACATTTGAATATTATACTGTCATAACTCTGAAAAACAGAATCTTCCCCTTCCCCAAGATTTGCTGTTTTTGTTGTTGCATTTTTTTTTGCTGATTGTTGAAGGCTATGATTGCCTGTTTGTTTAGTGACTTTCCAAAATATTTTTGCAAATAATATTCCTTGGCATGTGTGGTCACTGTTCCATTTGCTTACGTTCAGCTAATGTTTGACAAAGTTTCCTTAAATGCCAGAAGTTAATGCAAAACAAAAATAAAACACAAATCATGAAAAAGATAAACACAAAAAAGCAAACATCTCTCCCAGTCTTCACAGACTGGCTTTCTGTTGGGTTGTCCCAGCTCAGTCAGGCTTATACTGAGCCTAGGGATTGGCACAAGGTGAAAGCTTAGGATCTTCTCCGGTCTTTTCTGAGCATGAATCTTGCCTTAAGCATATGCATGGCTTTCTAAATTCCTCTGTATACACAGGTGCTTTGGGAATGTCCCAATTTCCCAAAGAATTTTCCCCAGCTTTTCCTCCTGGGCCTTAGGTAATCTATTGTATGTCTGGACCATAATCTTTTGCCCTAGGCTTCTACATATTGTTAGTTTACCTACCAACATTTTTGAGCAATGTCCAACGCTTTTCTGGCTTGAGGTCTGAGCTAGGCAAAACTGAGACAAGCACCTTCAGGTAACCCCCAGAGAGGTTAGAACAGGCATACAGAATAATGTGTGAACAAGATTTGCTCTGCTCCTTCTGGAACCAAGGAGCAGGAGCCCACACTGGGAACACAGGCAGCCATCTCTTCAAAATTGCCTTCACTCTGGGGAAGGAATAGGGCAAGGGCAAGTAAAAATGCCACAAACTTTCCATTTTCAAGTTGCTTTTTTCTCGATTCAGCATTTACTTGGTTGCTGTAAACTTTGACTGTTTTCTGGAGTTCTAACAAAGTTGGTTCTGAGAGTTTCAGCTTGTTTTCTGGTGTTTCTGTGGGGAAACAAGAGCTTGCAGCTACCCACTGCACCATTTTGCTGACATCGCTCCCCAGCTATATTTTTGATAGTGATTTTATTTTTACCTCTGTACTACTGTGGCCTGAGGAACTGGGTTATACTCACAAAATCCACTTTGACCAAATTCTTGAACTGGTGTATGACACCATCTTTTTGTAGAGTAAGTTAAAAAGGCCATGCGAAACAGGCCAGAAATAAATTTAAAAAATCAGCCTCCGCAGGCCATACTTTTTACCTGTGCACGGTTGTAAATACTGTGTAACAGTATCTACATTGCAAGAGAAGGGTTGCTAAAGTTTGTCTTCATTTACAAGTAATCGTAAAATGGCACTTTCTAAAATGTTGGCTTGAATGGTTATCAGTTCTTGTTGGTCCCCTAGATGCATGTTGGCAAATAAATTTAACCTCTTTTGGTGGTGGCTGCCTGATGCAATTGTGAAGGGTTACAAAGCTATGTCCAGGCTCAGGGGACAAGAGTTCCATAATCAATTGGTGTTATTTGTCCTGGGCATAGGAGGAAGGAGTGTCAGTGTGTGTATCTGTTGCTGTGTAAAAAATTACCTACAAGCTTAGTGGCTTAAATCAACAACAAACAATTACCAACTCTCACAATTTCTATGGGTCAGGAAAATGGGAGTAGCTTGATTGGGTGTTTTTGGCTCTAAAATCTCAGATGAAGTTGCAGTCAAGGTGTCAGCTGGGATTGTAATCACCTGAAGGCTTGGCAGCCTGGAGGATTCATTTCCAAGAAAGCTCACTTACATAGCTAGCAAGTTGATGCTGGCTATTAGCATGAGGTTCAGCCCTTCTCTTCCTGGCCCCTTCCATAGGGCCACTTAAGAGTCCTTAGAACATGGTAACTGGTTTCCACCAAAGAAAACAATCCAAGAGTGTGCCAGGCAGAAGCTACTGTTTTTATGACCAAAACTCAGAGTCACATAGCATCATTTCTGCCACATTCTATTCCTTTGAAGCAAGTCACTAAATCTGGCCCATACTCAAGACAAGAGAAATTAGGTTTTACCTTTTGAAGGGAGGCATGCCAAAGAATTTGTGAATATGTTTTAAAACCACCACATAGCACTGTGCCTACTTCAAAATACCCCCCTGAACCCTAAAATTATCTGAGTCACACGAAGTACTGACTTATTTTACAAAAAAAAGAAAAATGTTACGCAGAATCAAAGGTAGAGAATACATATGTTGTGTATGTGTGTGTGTGCAATAGAATAGGAAGAAAGGGAGCTTCCTGGTTTTTTGGAGAATTACTCAAAAACAGCTTAAGGGAACTCCAATAATATAACAATTCCCTAACTCAAGGAGTGCTACATCTGAAATCTATCTCCTATGATATTGACAGAGAGAGGAGGGCATAAAATGGGTCTGATTTTGCCCCCTTCACTCTCTTGCCCTCAGAAGTTTCTGCCATAAGTTAGGATTTCAAATCCTGGGGAAGACTCTGCATTAAAAGCAGGCGATTTGAGCAGAGCATCCCATTTAGCTTTGGTCAATGCAAACAGTTCCCTTGTTTACTAGAAACAACCCAACAGGCCAATGCCATTGGCAAACAGAATTGCAACATGCGAGGTACATATGCAAACGTGGACACCTGCATTCAATATTCCTCACTTGGGCTCAACAGAAAAACAACTACTCAAGCACAAACTGGTGATCCTGTTTTCTGAACCTTTGGCCCTGAGAGTCATATGGTCTGTGACCTCCTAGCTTTTAAATACGTCTCCTCTTATTTTAAGTAGCAGATTCCTCTTAGCAAGAGAGCACTGTGTACCCTCCAAGCCTGGAACTGGTAGGTTTTCAGAGCTGAGTGAAAATATTCTGTTGACAGCCCTTTGCCTGCTTAAAGCAGCAGGGTTGTTTACTTGGGCTGGAGCACAGCTTTGTTGAGGCAGAGAGTCATGGTCTCATCATCAGGGCTGCCTAGCAACAGGTCTATGCCATGCCACAGAATTTCACAATGGGCTGGACCACAATTACCATTTGGGGGGATTTCCACATCACAGTTTTACTCCCACTCTGTCATATTGCTCCTAAAATCTGAGTAACATAGCAAGATGCAAGAGTAATTATTCAGTGTCCCCCAGAGTTCTCTTCTTGGAAAAATTAAAAAGAATATTTGTTTGTTGAGTCCATTTCTTTAAATACTAGAGAGACTTAGTCACTCTAGATTATTGAAAAAAATCTAATTTTAGTTTAATTGCATCTTATTCTGATAAGCCAGCTTAATATTCAGCAAAGTAGCTGAATGTGTACAGTGATCATTCTATCAACAAAGAAGATGCATTTTAAAAATATACTTTGTCGGGGCTTCCCTGGTGGCGCAGTGGTTAGAAGTCCGCCTGCCAATGCAGGGGACACGGGTTCGAGCCCTGGTCTGGGAAGATCCCACATGCCGCGGAGCGGCTAGGCCCGTGAGCCACAACTGCTGAGCCTGCGCGTCTGGAGCCTGTGCTCCGCAACGGGAGAGGCCACGATAGTGAGAGGCCTGCGCACCGCGATGAAGAGTGGCCCCCGCTCGCCGCAACTGGAGAAAGCCCTTGCACAGAAACTAAGACCCAACACATCCAAAAATAAATAAATAAATAAATCTATTTAAAAAAAATATATATATATACTTTGTCATTAGAAGTGTTATTACCAGGGAAAGAAATCATACATTGGTGTAAACGTATATGCTTCCAACAACAGATTGGAGGGATTGGATGTGATAAAAAAGACACTAATTTATTCATTTATTAAACAAACATTTATGGAAGGACTACTAGTTCTGGGCAGCTAGAAAAGTTAACAGAACAATTTTCACCTGCCTTCCTAGACCTTATAGTGTAGCAAGGAGGAGATAATAACCCCACATGTTGTAGAGAAAAATAGAAGTGTTTGGGAATTATAGTGTGTAGTGGGAGTAGTTAAAGGAAGGGAAAAAGGGTCTGGACATTAGAATGTGCTTGAGGAGGGGGGTTCTCCATGCCGAGGGTGAGGATGGGGTATGCAGTACACCTCCTAGCTACTCCTGCAAATAGAGCCAACTGTGACATACCCCCTTCCCGACCAATAGAAACTGGGAACAGAATGGTATTTTTATTGTGTAAAATTGTGAAACTGTGTCTGTGTGTGTGTGTATCTTTGTGGTAAAACTGATGTTGACATTGGCCCTACGTTGCATTATTTATGATTTTAAAAAGCAATATTGATTCTGTCATAAAGGGACTATTTCTCCTCGGAGAGTTTTGTTGATTAACATTTGTGGCAATTAAAGTCCTAATGTAGCCACTACTGACTCTGGTCACTTAATCCTTCTATCAAATGTTTTTATTAGCTACTGTGCATTATGTATTTAGGGACTTAGCATTAAGTGGATCTATGTTCAGATCACATTGAAGATTTTGGTTAGGAATTATGTTTCTTTTTCTCTCTGTTTCAGTCTTTAGACACTCTTTGTGGATAAATTCAAGGTTAGCAGGTTAATATCAATTTGGATTATGTATTTAGGAACTTAGCATTAAGTGGATTTATGTTCAGATCACACTGAAGATTTCAGTTAGGAATTATGTTTTTTTTTTCTCTCTCTGTTTCAGTCTTGAGACACTTTGTGGATAAATGCAAGGTTAGCAGGTTAGTATCAATTTATGCCAATTTGGATCTTTAACCAGAATATATACAAGGCACTTTATTGATCTTAAAATACTGCCTCTAGGGCTTCCCTGGTGGCGCAGTGGTTGGGACTCCACCTGTCAATCAGGGGACACGGGTTTGATCCCTGGTCTGTGAAGATCCCACATGCCGCGGAGCAGCTAAGCCAGAGCACCACAACTACCGAGCTTGCGCTCTAGAGCCGGTGAGCCACAACTACTGAGCCCGTGTGCCACAACTACTGAAGCCCACGTGCCTAGAGCCCATGCTCCACAACAGGACAGGCCACCTCAATGGGAAGCCCGTGCACCACAAGGAAGAGTGGCCCTTGCTCACCGCAACTAAAGAAAGCCCACGCGCAGCAACAAAGACCCAATGCAGCCAAAAATAAAGAAATAAAATAAATAAATTTATTAAAAAAAATACTGCCTCTATTGACTCTTTAAGGGTATAAACTAAATCTTTCCATCTTGCTTTTTATAGTAACTTTGAAAAATCATATACAGATGTTGAATGTATACTTTTTGTAATGATAATTGCATATTCATTGCTGCTAATTACAGAACTATGGCTGACATTAACTAGTTAATTCAAATACCAGCCACATTTGTTGAGTATTTCTAACATTTTGAATCCCAATTTAGGTTTATCTGGAATGTTTGAAATATTCAGTTCAAGAATCATTTCAGATCATATTTACTCATTTTACTTCCTGTTAAGATTAGCTGGCTAATATCTAGCTAGGATGGGTCAGATAGCAGGGGCAGAGAGCAAAGAAATAGATAAAATAGATATTACATTAAAAGTGACACAGTTGGATCACTGATAAACTGTTTTGAATAAATTACAATAAATAGGAATCTTGAGACAAGTAAGGCTAATGAGAGAGTTAAGCCAGATAATCTTGCGATAGGTCTAGCCTAACAATACAACCACATGATTTTACAATTAAAGTAGAGAAAAATAAATATAGATGTTTCTTACCTACTCAATTTAGCTCTTGTTCCTATCTTTGTGTAAGGTTCAAATTTCATGGTACAAAGTATGTTCTTGAGATCTGGGGTTTTCTCCAAAATGGATAATCATCATTTATTTTCTAATGCAATGCCAAGAACTTCAACAAATAAAGTTTAATTATTCATTGCTTTTCTTTTTCTTTAGCTTATTCTTTAAAATGCTTCTCAATTGTGAAACTGGTTCTCATCCAGAAATGGCATATATTATATTCTTCCTTTAAAATTTGAAATACCCAAGACATTATTTCTCTTTCAAAGATATTTCACCTTATTCTCTTCATTGTGTAATTACTAAGGGTTAGAAAGTTGTTTTCACTGATTTGCCAGAGAGGGAAATAGTTGCAGGATCTTCTGAAACTTGGACCTCTTTGGAGCTGGACAGACCTGGGTTCACATTATGTTATACTTTACACTTCCTATTCTATACTCCTTAGTAATATAACCTTGGGCAAGTCACTTAGACTCCTAAAGCCTTCATCACTAATATTTAAAATGAGAAGAATGATGCAACTACCATATGAAGTTGTTTTTAAGGATTAAATTCAAGTTGACTGTGCAGTATAATTCCAAACACTTAGTAACCATTCAAGCAGTGTTAACTATTTATGTAATTCTCATCAGTAGTACATGTTACAGGCTGAATTGTGTCCCCTACCCCCAAATTCATATGCTGGAGTCCTAATCCCCAGTACCTGAGAGTGCGATTGTACTATTTGGAGATAGGGTCTTTAAAGAGGTAATTGAGGTAAAATGAGGTCATGTGGGTAGGCCCAAGTCCAATATAGGAAGAGGAGATTGGGATGTAGACACACAGAGTAAAGGCTAAGTGAAGACACACGGAGAAGGTGGTCACCTGCAAGCCAAGGAGAGAGGCCTCAGCAGAAGCCAACCTTGCTGACACCTTGATTTAGGTGTTTAAACCACCTAGCCTGTGGTACTCTGTTACAGTGGCCCTAGCAAACTAACACAGTACTACTGACAAAAAGAGTGTATTTCTAAATTACCTGTTAAACAGTGTGAGATAAGGAACTTTTCTGAAAACTACTATGTTTGTTCTGTTTCTATCATTTTCTTGCATGGAAAAAAAAAAAATCAACTGTATGTGCTGTACTCTGGCCCTAAGCTGCCATCTGTGGGATTTGGCTAGCCCAGGTTAGGCCTCAGATGAAACAGACACGAAGATCACATGGCAGTTGTAACCAAGATGCCCCAGAGCGTAATATCAACAGCTTAATGATTTGGCATTTGTTATGTCAATATCGGTTAGAGCAGTAGGTCTGAGCGCAGGAGGCAGAGGTGAATGGAGTGAGTTTCACGTTTAAGGATCACTCCCTTAGAATGGTTTGTGTTTTTCTCCAAGCAGAGCTAAGATGTTGTTGGTTCATTTAGTGTTATTATGGGAACAAAATCATTAAACCCTATAGATTTTTTTTCCTTAAACCAGATTGAGTCATGGTTTCCTTGGAACTGGGGCTAACAATGCCCACGTGAATGGCTTGATTGCTCTTGGCAGACTCTGAATGCCAGGTGATTTCTTTTTCCTTCTTAGCAGTTCTGAGTCCTTTTCCAAGGATTGGATTCCTTCTTCCAAGCCCGTCCTTGCTGACTGCTCACGTCCTTCGCTCTGCTTTCCCTCCTCCGGCAGGCCAGCTAGGCCATGTGTGGGCACGCGGATGACTGACAGCAGCAGAATCCAGGTCACTTGAGTCATCTCGTCCTCCTTTCATTCAGCCCAGGCCCATCTCCTCCAGAGGCAGGAAGTGAGGACTTCCCCATTCCCGCCACCTTCAGGAATCTCTGCAGTCAAAATGAAGCCCTGAATGCTCCCTGGTTGATTCAAAGCAACTTGTCTATTGTCATTGGAGGGAACAAAGAAACCAAAATCATTAAAACAACTACCCGGGAGAGTTCAGGAGGTTGGTGCTCCATCAGTGAGGCCGAGGCATGTGTTTGTAAACTGAGGCGGTAAGAAACGGCCTTTAGTCCGAAGCTCTGCGAGCATTTCAGGGGGCTCGTGCAGGTGCAGGATCCACAGCTGAGATCAGTGCTGGCCTCAGCTTTGCATCCCGGGTGACTTGCTTGCCTCGCTCCAGGCCTGCAGCCACTCCTCGCCATCGGCAGGATGAACAGGGAACAGCCGGCAAGGGAGAAACGTGGTTGGTAGAGTCCAAGCATCATAGACCCCGGGTGGGTTAGAAATGAGAAACAATACCATTTAACAGCGGGCACGGTCACATACGCTCCGTCACTTGGTTTAAACCTCGTGACCATCCTGAGAGGCAGAGCAAATAGTATTTTCTCCATTTACTCAGGCCACTGACTTGTACAGGTCTTGGGAGAAGAACGGGGGCTAGGCTCTAAGTCTTCGCACTGTCATGACGCCCAGATCACGCCTACGCGGCAGCAGTCTCCTTGGCCGATCCGCAGCTTGGCTGTTCTCAGTCAAGGGCAATATGCAGATGGGTCACAACCTAGCGTGAACCCGGCAGCCTTAGTCAGCCTCTGGCTACATTGTTTCTTGTATCTCACACCAACAATGTCATTTACGGTGAACTTTTATTATTGTGGGACATCTGAGGGCTGCCCGGAACATTCCCTGACCTGCGTTTTCCAGAGAACAGATTAGCACAAAGCCCTTTATCTCTGCCAACAAGAGTCGCCTGGCTCTCTCGGCACCGTAACTGCTTTGCCCGGTGTTTCCTGCTCTATCTCTCATCCAGAAAAGGAGATGCAAAGAGTACAGGTTGGAGGTACATGTCCCACGCCCAGATTTTCCCCAACGGGGAAGGGCCGAGCCTGGAAATTGTGCCCAGTGCCCTGGTGACTACGGTTTTGCCTGCCTTGCTTCACAGAAACAACTTGGCCTGATGGAAGCCGCAGTGTGAAACTCATAGAAATTGACCTTGGGCCCGTTAGGTGATTATATATTGATTTTACACTTTGTGCCAAAACGGATTACGGCTTGGCCTGCTTGTTTCCAGCTTACACAATAAGGCGTTTCTGAGCCCTGGGGGTTGGCCGGGGCGACGGTGCTGGGGAAAGAAAACCAAGGCATTTTGTGCTGAGCCTCCCAATCTGTGTGCCAGCGTTCTTGAGCAACCGTGAGAGAAGCCAAATTCAGATGGCAGCACTCTTTAGGGCTTGGAATTCCCCTAGAGTTTCCCATGGAGACTCCCGAGAGAGTTCCCCACCCCCAGCCTGGAAGGAGCAGGAAGATCTTGTGTCAGTGAGGAAGGAGGGTCCAGAGGGGCCAGGCCGGAGCCGGGGCGGGTGACCCCAGTGCCGGCCTTGTTGAGGACAGGCCTTGGTAAGAAAAGCCGCTACTTACACGTTCTGCTGAGAGGAGCATTTCTGTGGTACCCTCGCTCCAGATGGTATGCAAACTCCCTTGGGAAAGCCTTGGGGATCCTAAAAGGGTGAGAGGGACTGCTCACAGGTCCTCCTTCGGCCCCGACGTAGCCCAGCTCTTAGCAGCGGTCCGCCACCCTGAGCAGCCACTCCTGGGGCAGGAAGGAAGGCAGGGCGGGCTGCTCAGTGGGACTTGTGGCTGTGAGAATCTAAATGCTTGGATGAGAAGCAGGAATATTTGTGTCAGTCTGCTTGCCCCGGGACCCTTTGTGTCTATTTGTTCATTCATTCATTTATCCAAGTAGAGCTCTTGAGATCTGCTATGTGTCGGGTTGGATGTCCAGCCCTGGGGCACACAGGTGAGCAGGCCAAAGTCACTGCTGAGCCCACAGTGGGGAGAAGAAGCAAATTTGAGTGATTATAGTGCAGGAGGCAAGCGCTGCCACAGAGGCCTCGTCCCCATGCCGGAGGATACACTAGAGAAGAGGGGCCCCTAATTCAGTCATGCAAGATCAGGGAAGGCTTCCTGGAAGAAGTGACAGCTAAGCTGAGACCTTAGGCCTAGGTCAAATGCAGGCCCCCACTTGGACTGTCTGTGCACCCTGCTCCTTATCCTTCAGTGCTTGGGGCATTGAGCACTCATTTCAAGTGCAAATTCCTACAATTGTTCTAGAATTGTTCTCCTAGCACCTCACTAGGTCTGAGTTCACCCTACAGTCTTTTTGGCTGTTTGGTAGGAAAAGCAGTCTCCCGACAGTGGGATGGACGAGTGGAGTGACAAACTGGGTGAGAAACTGGGACTCGGGATCTCCAAGTTCAATGCTCTCCCTGTGACATTGGGAGAAATGCCTGTCTTTCCAGAGCCTGTTTCCTCATCTGGAAACTAAGGGAAATTTTGCAGTTTTCCTCTGAGGAGTATTTTGAAGAGTAGTTACAGACCATTTTCCAAGTACAAAGTGTCAGATGTACAGAAAGAGTGCTGGCGTTTCAGAAAATATGCAACTCAGAAGTTTTCAAATCCACTATTATTTCCATCTAGGGACATTTTCCTAAAGAGGGGCCAGGTTTGTACCAATGGATTCAATAGTGTATTCAACCACTCCTGAAAAACAATATCAAAGTTAGTTATTTATTCAAGCTTTGTTTGAGACATTTCAGCCCATTATCTTGTAGCTGGACTGCTGAAATTACACAGAAATGAGAACCAGCTGCTTAAATAAACAGTTGCATATGGAAAAGAAGCAGGAAACGCCTTTCCAAAACTAATAATATTAACAAACTTCCAAGGGACACACAATCCATAATTAATGACAATTTGGGGGAAAAAAAGACATAAAAACTTGGATTTGAAATATGACTCTAAGAACAGTCTGGTGTTCTGGGGGTTTTTTTGTTTTGTCTTTTTTTTTTTTTTGCTTAGAATCTGTCCACCCTTTTTTCTGGCCCCTTTCCCTTCTGACAGCTGCATTTATTCAAATTCATTCTGTAAATGTCTTTAGTCTGCAGATTTAGATCCTGGGATTCAAGATTTCTTGCCTGGACTCCCAGAGTGGCCTGTCAATAGGAACTTATTTAAAAAAAAACAAACCTAAGTCGTGTGACCAGACGTAACAGATACTAGCTAAACCCACAGGAAGGATGGTGTTGCTCTCAGAAATCAGTTCTCTGGCAGAACTTGGGGGTCAGATTCAGGGACACTGGACCACAAGCCAGTGCAGACCCCAATCCAAGAGGCTTGGCCAAGATTCAGCAGCCCCAGATGCTTGCAGAATGGGCTTGACCTCCAAGATCCACTCCTTGAGAGAAGCTCCCATGTAAGTTCCTGGAGCATCCCACTTCCAATGCAGCCCATACTATGCCGAAATCCCAGTGCCATTCACCAGTGCCCTCCACCAGTGTCATTCGCCAGGCCATCATATCACTCTCCACTCCGTCTGTCAAGTGTGCCTGTGAGCAGAATGGCTGGTTGATCCCTGAAAAGTCATTCTCCCAGAGTGTAGAGCTGCTGTTGAGAAGCAGCTGACCAGCCAGGGACTATGTTTCTGAGCCCTCCAACCCACCTGGGTGATTGATTCTGGCTAGTGAAATATGAGCCCAAGGGATGCAGCACTTTCTGGTAGTTAAATAACTGGTGTGTCCCTCTCACTCTCTTCTCACCTCTATCACTAAGGGGCAGGGGCCTGGGCCCGGGAGAGCTGCCTGATCTGGCATGTCTGATAAGAGTTGATGTGAGTAGTAAACTTTTGTGTTCAGCTGTTCCTCTACTGGGTTGTTTGTTGCAGCCGTTGGCCTGCACTGAGATAATGCCGATGCAGCATTTTCTAAAGCAACGTGTCTTGTGACGAGTGGGATTTTCCCCAGCTCCTATCTTGCTTCGTGCCGAAAACACCAGTCCTGCCCACATGCCGGTGGCCTTGTTTGAGTCTCTGTGTCTCTCTCTTTCCATGCTCCCAAATGGAACCTTCCTTTGTGAGGAAACAATAAAGCCTGAGTAGAAGTTAAAACATGGTCTCTGAGTCATACTGCCCAGGTTCCAATCCCAGCTCCACCACTTCCTAACACGGGAGCAAATGGTTTAACCTCTCTGAGCTTTAAGTTCCCCTTCCACAACAGAGGGATATTCCCTTGCAGAGTCATGAGGAATAAATGGAACATTCTGTGTAGAGTACCTGACACATACTCAACCCAGTAAAGATGAACACTACTGTCATTATTTCCTGAGCCTGTTCTGGCATCACACACACGCAGACTGCAGCCAATCAGCGTCACTGCGACTCCCGTCTCTCCTCCTGTTTTCTCTTCACACTGATAACTTCTGCCAATAATTCACAACAATTTTCTTTCCTAGGCATTGCTATTTCTTCTACCTCCGTTGCACAGGTGTCACCCTACCTTCTGCTTCTCACCTGAGGTGCTACAACAAATTTAGAAAAAAGTATTCTGCAGAATGAGAAAGTAGGCAGATCCTAAGGAAGTGGGCCCCCATGTGCATTGAATGAACATCATCTGCTTTGGTAGATTTGATCCTGTGCAAGCACTACTGTCCTCTTGTATAAGCACTGCCCTCCCTCGCCTTACCCAGGGTACTGTGTTGCCAGACCAGCTCTCAGGAGCTTCTGTAATGTGGATAGCAAAAGGGGCAGAAGGAAAAGAAGTACCCAGACTAGTATTGGAGAGGGTTTCCCCCAAGATTTCAGAGGAAAAAGAAGCTAGAGCACGTGCGAGGTAAGAAGGACGCAGATGGAAGAGAAAAGGACTGCAAGTTCCATAGAATTGCTTCCCGTGCCTGACTGTCTTTCATGAATCATGATTTTACTCTGAAACTGGACCGTGTGGGCCACAGCTTAAACAGGGTCATTACACATTTTTGCATAATGTATAATATGCTTAACAGATTGACATTCGTTTTAGATTCAGATTAAGAAGCTTATTTGAAGATTTAAGTTAAAATTAAATTTGCAGCATTTGTTCAGCTGAGTAACGGGATCGAGGGGTACGGCTGGGGCGACAGGTAGAGAAATATAGTGAGAAAGGCTGCAGGTTTCCAAGGAGGTGACAGGCCTGTGCCTTGCTCTTAGCTCTAAATATTGAATGAGCAGAGACCAGTGCAGACAGCACAAAGACAGACGTCCCCAAGCCCAAGAGTCTGAGATCGTTCCCCTCCTGTTGTGATGAATAAACTGTCACTGTCGTCTGAACATCTGGGCTGCTGGCATCGGTGCCTTGATCGCTGGTCCCATTTCAGGTTCTGATTAGAATCCAGATGCGCTCACAGCCCGCAGGCGTCTAAGCCCTGACGGAAACTTTCTTCACAGTTCCTCGTGGAGGACCCCTCCTTTGCCCACATTTTCACAGGGTTGTGAGCCCGGCCCAGAGGGCTCCAAAGATCATAAAGTGCAACTCCCTTATTTTCGACAGAAGGGAACTTGAAAAACCATGGATTCTCCTTCTCCGGCACACGCTTTGCTAAGCTGAGATGTAACAGAATCTGAACTTGGCTGGTGGGACGGAGGCCAGCATTTCCCTGAGTGTGAGGAGAGCAAGTGAAGTTCCAGATGGGCTCCCTTCCTCCTCCAGCCCCGTGCTCTTAATCGCCTGTGAGCCGAGGGCATCAGGCGTTCATCCAGGTGCAGATGCCACGGGAATGCCTACTCCGCTCACTGCACCATTCCCTCCCTCCGGGTGGCTTCCTGGGAAACACTGTGCTATCACTCAGTGATCCTTAGCACGAGGGCGCAAAGGTGACTGATATTTTACAAGAGGAAACTGAGTCCTCTGACTTCAGTCTCTGTCCTCTATTAAACGCAAATATCCTGGAACAAGAGGCACCATCATGGGAGAGCGAAGAACTGGATTTCAGTACCAGTTCTGTGGCCAGTTCCTGAGAGACTGTGGGCAGCCTCCTCAAACTGGTCACAGGACACCTCCCTGAGGGACCTTCAGGGGCGGCCAGGATTCCAAGGTAAACAGATAAGAATGAATGACCCTCACACTTGACTGTGGTCCTTTTCCAGAGTGCAGCTTAGGGGGAAATGGATGCGACGAGGAATTGGGAGACTGTGAGCCCTGAAAGGGGACTTTACTATCTGGCTCGGGGCTGCCCAACACAGAAAAGTCAGCGCTCACAGCTTAGAGTCATAACATGCTTGATGTTCTGGACAACTGCGTCTTGAGCCCTTATGAGGCTTAGAGGAGAGAGGATTCTGGGATGCTCCTCTCTCCAGCATGAGACTATGGAATAATGTAGCTGGAAAGGAGAGGTACCCAGTGAGTACTTGATAGTTCCTTAATCACACACAAAAATGCCCCCTGAAGGTTTTACGCCATAATCACTGCTTGCCAGTTTTCTCCAATAAAAGATGAGATGGCTCCCATTATTTTTTGCTTTTTTACTTCTGAGGGCCCACTACTGTTTGAGTTTGAGTTTGAGTTATACCCATTTCAGGCAGAGGAGTTGTTTCAGCTTGCATGTAGGAATGCTGAACTGCGTTAGGCAGGGAATTTTGTTGTAGTTGACCTTGTGCATGACATTGGTGGGTGGTGTATGCTGGCCTTGGGTTGGCTAAGGGGTTGAGTGAAATAGACAATTGCAATGTTCCCTGGCTGTCTGGCAACTTTTTAACCCATCTTTGCTCTTTGGGGAAATTCCAGCTTTATGAGTCCTACTTTCATTAGGAAGGAACCAAAAAATCAGTTCCCAAACTCCTCTGCAATTAGAGTGCAGACATATGAACTGGGTTCCACCAATCAGAGTTACATTTGACTTGGAAGTGAGGACTTTAAGGAAAAAGGCTCTGGGTGGAAATCATTTTGCTGGAATGGGGCGGCCAGGGTTTTGTTTTGTTTTTTTTTTTTTTAGAAGAAATGGGGTAGAAATAGTGTCAGTCGACTGGCAGTATTTGTCGCCTTGTGGTAGGGCAGCCCCAAGGCAGCAGCCTCTTCATCAGGGCAGTTCTGTAGTGTAGATTTGGAGGTTGTTCCATGAGATTGGTTCTCCAGGCTCCCACCGATTCTGTGAGCTAGCTGATTTCCTTTTCATAAACTCCTTCCGCTTGATGACCAGAATCAGCCTCTGTGGCTTACAGTGGAGGGTCCCAGAGGATTCAGCAGCCAACTACTAAGTCTACTCCTCCTCCTCGCAGACGCTCTGGCCCCGAGATCTCCAGCCACAGAAGGAACGGGCGTCTCAGCCAGACCTTCGGGAGTTTCCCTCCTCCCACCTTTCCCTCTGCAAATTTCTTTTCTGCCTGTAAGATCCATGCCTCCCATACTTTCCCTTTGGACCTGTCTTCTCACATTGCCAAGCTAACAGCCACGCTATGGGGAAACACATTGGGGCAGAAGTGGTCTCTAAACCCCATGTGACCACATGAGTTGTCCTCAGCCTGTTTTCAAAGAGCCAGCCCGTCCTTAGAGAGACTCAAGTCCCTTGCTCCTGGAGAGAGAGGCCCGGTTCTTCTCTAGAATGGCTCCCTAAAGGAAGCCACGTTGGGGTTTCCATTCAGCTTCTGAATGCCTGGCCATCATTCCATTCACAGAGCCTTTGAGTTCTTCTTGCTTAGTTAATTCACCGCTAGCCCATGAGACAATCCAAAGAAATGCCCACTAACTTAGGTGATTTCTGCTTGCCTCTGATTAGAAGTATTAACACAATGTAAACTCCACGAGGACAGGGAAGTGTTCCCTGATGGATTAATCCAGTGCCTAGAACCATTCCTGGCACACACGGGGTGCTGAATACATCGCAGTTGAATAAATGATGAAGAAATGAATGAATTCATTTATACTGCAAACTTTCTGCCAGATAATAGTCTAAAACATACAGTGGTAGGAATAAGCAATATGACTTTGGAAATTTGTCATGTCTTGAGAGTTTCACACACACAAAACTTTTCTACCCGTCTATCCTAGAAGCCTATAGCCATGTGAGGGAGGCCCAATATAAGGCCATAGGGAAGAAGAACGGGTCACCCCTTCGTGTTAATTTTGGTACCACCCCTAATAAAAATTTGTTGACACTTAAGATATTTTTATTCTAGGCAGAGCCCCCAAATCTCTACTGTCTGCAAATCACCTCGTTTTTAAAACAAAAATGGAGGGGCAACCCTGCATATTGACATCTTTGGTCTCAAGCCTGCTTGAAACTGGTCTTTACTGCCCTTGTGAATTAAACACAGGCCTCCCATGACGTCCTCCCCTTGCACATGGCCTTCAGGAGATTGTGGAGAGTCTCATGTCAAATTCACTTTTAGCGTGTGTGTGGCTGATTTCACACGAAAATGTTTGCATGCATCGCCACGTTTATCCTCCAAGGCCCTTGAAGGATATTAGTCATATAATAATCTCCGTTTGAACAGATGGAGAAAGTGAGGCATTAAATTATTGGCTAGTGGATGGTGGTACCCAGATTGTAACCCGGTCCAGCTGACACCAGAGCCTGCAGCCCTAACCGTTGAGTGTTCTGCATCTGGTAGACAGGAGGGTTTCTGGGGCCCCTCTAATATCTGTGTATGAGAACAAATACTCAAATATTATTGTCACCCAAAATATCCAGTCTTCACTCTGAGTCTCACAGCACCTATTTGAGACCCAATGGGAGGCACTATGAGAACTTATATATCCCAGCGAGACTCACTGTTTCTAGGATATTACTCTAGTCTTATACCCTGGTATGCCCCATTCACACAAACGCAATCTTTAAAAACCAATTATCTAGAAAATTCTCTGTGTGCTCATTCAACAGAATGCAAAGACTCAATTTTCTATCTTATCTTTTCAGTCAAATATTCTGTTTTCTAACCTCACTCTAAGCACATTGGACCCACTGTTGCAATTTCTTTGAAGGAAAATTGCTCCGGATTGCCATGCGACTTCAGTCGTAAAGATTTGACAGCAAAAGTATTTGCTTTAATTTGCCAGGAGGAAAACTTTGTCTCAGTTACTCCGGTTATTTCAGACTTATCTTCAGTTTGCCAAAGAAAGTTTGCCTAAGAAAGTTTGCCTGAATAGTTTAAACACTGGTGGGAAGTGGAGTAGTGTAGAGTGAGGTTGATTCCTCTGTCTGTTTTCCAATCGCTTCACCCCATATCCACCAAAGGAAGAATGAAATGCATAGACTATTTTAAAGATAACAGCCTCTCAGTCATAGAGCTCTTTGAGAGTAAGCTACAACTAAATGATTTTTCAGATGCTTCAAACATAGTATGTTTGTGGAGAAAGGTTTTATCGTTGTTCTGAGGCCCAGATGTAAGCTGGACTCTGTGGAGGTTAAGTTGATGGAGGCCCCTATCTGAAATCTCTTATCTATACCTCTTCTTTTTTCACAGGAAGGACATTTATGGACATTTCCCTTCTTAGGACAGTGCACTGGGAACATCCCCCAGAAGTCACGTGAATGTTGGCCTGAGGTGATTCTGTGCTGGAGCTCTTGGCCTGGCCTCACTGTTTTCTCTCCTGCTATCCAAATTCAAACCTAAAAATACAAACCCCAAGTTTGTAGCCAACACCAGGGTAAAAACAAACAGAAAAAACAACTATTAAAACCATTTCTACTTCTTTGCCAGAACAGGAAATCATCACCCAATAGAGGAGGCTGATGCTTAAGTTTGGTAGAAACTGAATTACACTGATTGATTTTTTTAATGTTGAAACAATTTTTGCATCTTTGGAATAAACTTTACTTGGACATATTAACAACAACAACAAAAAAGTTGCCGGGCATTGGGAAGGAGCCACGTGGTCCCAGGGAGGGGGCTTTCTCACTGTCCTGGGCTCACCTAGGAAACCAGATCCTAAGACAACCCCTGATTACTTTGCCATGTTCACGATTTAGCATTCTTCCTGGAATCGGAAAACAGCTAAGAATGCCGGGCAAGTCCTACTTGCTCATATGATTCCCGTCTTTTGGTTTCTTGTCCGCTTTTTTGAAACCTGGGACCAGTTCCAGCACTTCCTCATAAGCGTGGGGCTTGCAGTTTGGTTTCAGTTTGATTTGTCCCAGTATCTAACCCAGTATGGAGTTCAACGAAGAATTTTATAAACACTTTCTGATGCCAATGTCTGTGTCTCACAATCTAGACATCTGGATGTAATGTTAAACAAACATTACCCGCCACAAAAACCAGTTGGATATGTTTGTGGATACTTCAGCCCTGAGAAATTCCTTCTTTCAAGATTCTGGCCTGATACCTGTGGGAAGTAGCTTTTGACCCCATCAGGCTGCTGGCTCAGTGAGGTAAAGCTATCCCTGAATCATTTTCTTCTTTTCTCTGACCTATTATACGAAGCTGTATGGCCCAGCTCCTGCCTAGAGGGCGGCTCAGCATTCTTCCTCTGGTGCTAACCCTACTTGTGACAGTTTCTGTTGAAATACTTTTCTTTGGGCCAGATTCTCAACAAAAACACTGCAGGGTCAAGATATGATTCTCCTCATTAGCTTAGAGATCCAGGCAGCATTTGAGAGCAGACATTTAGAATTCCATCCTACGTGACCTGACCCCTTGGAAAAGCTTTCCACCTGCCATACATACCACCATTTGTCCTGAATATAAGATAGAGATGCCACAGTGGTTGATTCACTAGCATTGCCTAACCAAAGTTTCTATTTGTGGCTCATATGCTACCCACAATCTTATAATTGCCAATAATAACAATAGCTAACTTTATTGATAACTTGCTATATATGCAAGGAATTGTTAAGCCCTTTGCGTGCACAATCTCATTTAGTTCTCATAACAACCCCGTGAGGTAAGTATCACTGTTATTCCATTTTTCAGATGGGGAAACTAAGGAGTAGTAAGGCAAACTAGCTTGTTCAAGGGCATACAACTTATAAATGCCAGAACCACCACTAACCCAGGTATTTCTGACTTGAAAATCCATGACCTTAATCATGACTTTAAACTGCCTGTCAAGTCGGGGTTGATGAAAGAGAAAAGAAATCCCAGTGTTATCACTGATGCTAGTTGTGTGACATGTCAGAAGCAAGTACACAGCTCTGGTCCATTCCAAGGTCCCTCTCTCATGGTTGTCTTTCTTCCTTGCCCAGGATGCCAGCAAGCACAGGACTCCAAGTGGAGGATGTGACAGAGCGAAGGAGTAGTTTAAAGATGGAGCAGAAGAGGGAAGGGAGGGAGGAAAGTCGAGGGTGGAAAGGAGCTTCTTGGGGAAGTAAGGAGAGAGAACGTTCTCTGAACTGTCTAGAAAGGGTCAGCTGAGGGGTCATCCTGGAATGATGATTTTGTGCTTCCAAGAGGACCAGTATTTTGACTGTCTGTTCCAGAATGTCCCGGCACCAGCACCCAGACATCAAAGGGGCTGAGGGTGGCTTCCTGGCGGGTTCCATGGAAGGGGGTGGTCAGTCCTACAGCATCTTGGCATTTGTGGTCTCCAACAGCTGTATGCTTCTTGGGGGTTGACCAGACTCCCCAGCCCTGTTTCCACTCTTAACCACCCAAAGGAGAAACTCACACCCACTCGATCTCAACCACACAGCAGAAGAAGGCACCAGTAAACACCCCAGCTTGCTGCCGGCAAGAGTTAAGGGCAGGATGTCTGCTGTAGCAAGGTCTCGGCTTACCAAGACTTCTTTCCCTTTGCACCCCCATTCTGCAGGACGTTTTTATTGGCTTATAAGTTTTGGCATAAATAACGAAAGCTCGGTTAGCCTTGTCAGAAATAAACATGTGCAGCTGTGCTACCCTGTAGCTTTGGGGGGGTACGTGTGTTTGTGTTTCTCGCAGATAGGTAAACCTTGGTGATGTATAAATCCACATTCCAGGGGTCACGTTCCCGTATCTGCTGGAGTAAATTGAAAGCATGATACGGTCAGCTTCCCTTCATTCAACCAAGCAGCTAGGGGAGCCAGGGCCAGCTGGCACCGCCCATGTACCCACGGGCAGCTGTGGGTTGTAAACACATGTGTCTAGGTTAATGTTTATTTATGTTTATATCTTCCCTGATAGGTGGGTGGAATTTGCCTAATGACTGTATTTCCCTGGAAAGCTAATCAATGACTAAAGGAGCCCGTCACAGACCACCACGGACGTGTGGTGAAGTTGGCCTCCGAGTGCTTGTTCCCAAGGGCTGTGTTCCTGGGGTCAGGGCAACAGGAAAGCTGCAGTGAGCAGCACACGTGGCTTGAGGAGCCCAGGGCTCTACTGCTGGTGAACTGTTGTACACCTTATGCAGAGCTCTCAGCTCCAAACACAAGGGGTGCCCCTCCAGAGCATAATGTGACCTGTCCAGCCAGCACACCCGGTTATGGGCCTGCTTTCTGCAGGCCCCTTTATCACCCTGACCAGGGGAACTCTGTACCCACTTCATCGGGGCTGTTCATCCTGGAGTTCTCAGTCAGAGGGCACTTTCATTCCTGCAAACACATGTTGAGCACATATTATGTGCCAGACCTTAGGGGTACCAAGAGGAAGAAGATGGGTGAGATCCTAGCTCTCAAGCAGAAGAGAGAGAAGAATGACAAAAAGACAATTACAAGCTGGTGTGTGACATGTTACACTAGGGAGCCTGACCCCTGAACATGGGGGAGGCCTCTCAGAAGAGAAAAAGAAAGTCTGAGCAGAACCCAGAGGGCTGATGGGCATTTGCCAGGTTGGTGGGTCCTCAAAGATACGTCTACATCCTGATCACCAGAACCTGTGAATGTCACCTTGTATGGCAAAAGGGACTTCGCAGATGTGATAAAATTAAGGATCTTGAGATGAGAGGTTATCCTGGGCCATCTGGGTGGCCCTAAATATAATCACAAGTGTCCTTCAAGAGGGAGATTTGACTTCAGCAGAGGAGAAAGTAGGTTGACCACAGAAGCAGAGACCGGAGTGATGTGCTTTGAAGATGGAAGGGGGGACCACAAGCCATGGAATACAGGTGGCCCCTAGAAGCTGAAAAAGCCAACATTCAACCCTGGGTCTGTGGCTCTAGCAGCTCCCGTTGGATTTCAAAGATCTCCTCTGAAGTTCCAAAGACTCAGGTCAGTTTCACTTCATTCAATTAAATACTGAATACTCAGTTAAATACATTCCTAACTTGTATAGGAGTACCCAAGTTTGTTCTTCATGATAATTGACTACAAATGTGACTGTGTTGGGCTTGAGTTTTGAGATATAAAATTAGGCTGTGCAGGTAGATTTTTCCAACTCTATCTTGTGTAACCATAAAGAGAAACCTAAATAACTTGAGATAGCAGCTGGGCCTGGAACTGGTGGGCTGGTACTTGGGGCCTAGGGAGCGTGTTTCTATGTCTTTGATGATTATATTCAGATATGAACCTACTACTGCTGATCTCTCTGGTCTTTGGACCCTTTACTCAGGTGCCAATGGCTGAGCCAAAACCTCGGGTGCCTTGTCCTCTTCTAGATGTCCCCAGATAGAACTTGCTACAAGGGTTACAAACCTAAATGCCTGCAGGAGCCAGTCAAAACCTAATAGAGATGGGTGGTGCCTGTCCTTTCTAAAGGCATTTGAATTCAAATGTTTAAAAAGTACATCCCATGCAGCCTTCAGGCCAACTTTATAACCCTGATGAAACTAAGCTCTTTTCAAAATCAACCTTCTCTCACAGTTTCATCAGGAGGCAGGAGGTTTTTCTTAAGGAGAACCCACCACTGTGGCTTTTTAAAAAGTTGATCTGTGGTATGGGGGCGCTGGAGGGGGAAAATCTGAGTGGAGCAGGTGCCAGAAGCTTCCTGATGTATATAGGCTTGAGGAGTCGACAACACCAGCTCTCACTCCTTGCCGCCTCCAGCTGTGCCAGCCAAGATTTAGATAAAGTTTAAAGAACATTGCTAATGATAAACCAAACCTCTTAGGCAACGGGAATGTTGTAGCCTTTCAAATATAAATAAAAGACAAAAAAAAGCTTCATAACAGGATGTCCTTATTTAACAAGAGGTCTGGGGGGGTCCTCCCAGGCCAGTATATGTAACTCATGATAAACTTTTTTAGGCAAGCTCATTTCATTGAAGGAGTAGGGTGATGGGTGGCGACGGGAAGATGACAACTGAGTAACTTAGCAAAGAACAAGAGGCCTGGAGCCGTAATTTCTGACTTCTATTTATAGTTTTGGCATCTTCAGTCTTTGTAAAATGGTGATAATTAACTTTGCCCCAAACCCTGTGTATCAAGTACTGGAAGGAAAAAAAAAAAAACCAGAATTCTATATTCAGAGAAAATACACTTAAAGAAATGAAGGCTAAATAGACAATTTCATATAAATGAAAACTATTGATAAAATAATTAATCACCGGCAGACCTGAACTACAAGAAATGTTAAAGAAAATTCTTTCATGCTGAAGGGAAATGAGATCAGATAAAAACTCAGATCATCAGTAATGAAGGACACTAGAAATGCTAAATATGTGGGTACATGTGAGAGTCTATTTTTCTCTTAACAAAATGTATAGCATTGTATTGTAAAGTATACAACATATGTAGATGCAATACATATGACAATTATAGCTCGTAGAAAAGGCAGTGAATGAAACCATATGGTTGCAAAATTCTCACATTTTTGTGAAGTGGTTCAATATTGACTCTAAGTAAATTGTGGAAAGTTAAGGATATTTATTATAATCCCTAGAGCACCTACTTAAAAAAAAAAAAAAAAGCAAATGCAGAGGCTTCTCTGGTGGCACAGTGATTAAGAATAAGCCTGCCAATGCAGGGACCTGGGTTCGAGCCCTGGTCCAGGAAGATTCCACATGTTGCAGCGCAATTAAGCCCGTGTGCTGCAACTACTGAGCCTACACTCTAGAGCCCACAAGCCACAACTACTGAAGCCCACACACCTAGAGTCTGTACTCCACAACAAGAGAAGCCACCCCAATGAGAAGCATGTGTACTGCAACAAAGAGTAGCCCCCTATCGCTGCAACTAGAGAAAGCCCACATGCAACAACGAAGACCCAACGCAGCCAAAAAAAAAAAAGAGAGAGAATAAAAAAACTAATGCAAATAGGGATAGCTAAAAAAACCAGTAGATAAATTAAAATATAATTCAAAAAAAAAATCAATTAACTCCAAAGAAAGGAGGGCAAAGGAACAGAGGAATAAAAAATAGAGTGGACAAACTAAAAGCAAATAACAAATAACCACATCAATACATTAATTACATTAAATATGAATTGACTAAACATTCACTTAAAAGTGAAAGATTTTCAGAGTACTGGTGATGCCACTCTCATGATAATTAATATCCTTATGTTATTTGATAAATGATATAAATATGATAAATAGGACTTCTGGGTGATGCTGAAGAATCTACAACAGATGTTGGATGAGATGGGTCTTCCCATGTCAGACCTTGAGCCTGGAGAAGGCTGGCTTGGTAGGGAGGTTGGGCTTTCTCCTCCCTACCCCCACACCCATGTAGCTAATTTTGACCTCTGGATGGTTTCCCAGCCTGGGAACCCTCCCTACCTCTTCTCCATTTATTCCATTCCTCCAAACTCTTTAAGGTTCTCCTTCCTCTTAAGACTTTCCCAACTCCTGCTGAGCAGAATCTTATTGCATTGGTAACCTGCACGATTCCTGTTCTGCAGTATTCCTTTTTTAAAACTGGAAATGTTTATTCTTTCACATTCATACTTTCTGTTCCTGTACTAGATATGGAAGGTGTGGTGAGCATCTGTCATTTGTTTTGGCTGCCCTGCAGCTGAACCCCCTCCCAATGTTTGGGGAATTCCCCATCTCATGCATGAGTACCCACCTCCCACTAAAAATCAGAACCTTCCAGCCTCCCTTGCAGCTAGAATGTGGGCATGACTTAGAATTGGAAGCCCTAGAATCCTAGCCTTGCAGTGGTGACAGTGGTGTCCTTACCAGGTTGTTCCTATAGGGTTACACAGTTGTACTTCCCACTCTCCAGCCTCTTGTGGTTTCTGCCCATTTTCTCAGCCTAGTTCCCAACTATACTTTTCTACATTTCTTTTCTTCTTGAACCAGTCAGAGTTTGTTTCTGTTGCTTGCAATTATGTAGCCTAAGACAAGTAGAGGTGATCTATATAAGCATTTAAGATACTAAAAAATTAAAGATTCAGGATTCAACGTAAGACCCAGAATCTGTCCCTTCAAGAATTTTCCTGGCCATTTAGGCAGGCATGCTTACTTTTGAGGTCCTTTGTGTAGTTCTCTCCAGAGAGTTTAGCTCTCCATCCAGATTGTAAATCCCTTGAGGTAGGGGCTATTCTGAATACCTCTTGTATCCCAGCAGAGAGGCTAGTCTGTAATATTGCTCTGTAAATACTTGCTAATAAAGGTAATTTGCTTTCTACAAGCCGAACAATCCTTATGAGCCAACAATTCCCACTTGTTCCCATGTGTGTTTATGTGCATATTCTAGCTACAACAAGAGTCCATTCATTCACCTTTGGTTATCTCTTAGCTTGTTGTCTGAGGGCTCACTTAAGCTTTCTCCAACTTCCTTTTGGTCTTTAGCTTAAGAGCAAACTTGTTTTACCCATAAAAGTTTAAGTGTTCTTGCAGCCATGTCCATGATTGGTGGGCTCCCTCCCTGCATATCTCAGGGCTCTGTCTTCTCCCTTTAAGCTGAGACCCAGGAAGCACACCAAGGACTGTCAACATGGCCCTGATCCCAGAGAACAAAAACCAAAACTGTGTACACAAGTTCAGTCTGGCCAAGCCATTGTCAAGACACTCGAGGTCAACCTCATTCACTCACCAGTATTGGCTCTTTCTTAGAAAACACACCTGTGCTGATGTCTGCCTTTCCTGACTCATACCAAGAGTCTCTGCCCAGTTGCAAATCTGTGGATTGTGAGCATAAACAACACAGCGTCCTCTTCCTCTAGAAAGATCCCGAGGAGTGGAGAGGGCAGCATTAATTAAAGCTACTGTCTCCCCTTCCATGTCTTTTTGCAGGTGTGTCCTGGATCTGTGACCTCATCAATCGACCTACTGTCAGGGGTAGAGTGAGTACTTACTATGTGCCAGGAGGTGGCCCCAAAGAAATAGAGGAGACAAGACCCTGCCCTCAAGGGTCCTAGGTCAGTTCAGCAAATATTTATAGATTGCTCACTTAGGCAAAATGGTGTAGGATGATATGCCAAAGCCAGAGGTGAATCTTGGCCTGGAGCTTTAAGGTGGGTCTACCCGTTCTCAGCTACTGAAGCAGGAGGCCCTAGGATCCCAGGGGATGCTGCGAGTTCCTTGGGGGGGAAGGGCCAAGGTGACAGCATCCTGTGCCAAACAGCTAGCTACAGCCAAGCTAAGACAATGCCTGATACAGATGCAGATTCCCGGGGCAGCACCTTCAGAGGTTCTAGTTCACCAGTCTTAGGGAAGGAGACCAGGAATCTGCATTTTAACGAGAGCCACTGGTGGTTCTGAGGCACGTGGTCCAAGGACCACACCCAGAGACACTTTCACCTCTGGAGGCATCTGGAATAAAAATCTCACCCAAACCTCTTAATGAGACAGGAGGGAAGGGGGCAAGGCACAACATTTAAAAGAATGACATAACTAAAAATAGAGTTGCCATATGATCCAGCAATCCCATTCCTGGGCATATATCCAGACAAAACTATAATTCAAAAAGATACATGCACCCTTATGTTCATAGCAGCACTATTTACAATACCCAAAACATGGAAACAACCTAAATGTCCATCAACAGATAAATGGATAAAGAAGATGTGGTGTATATACATACAATGGAACATTACTCAGCTATAAAAAAGAATGAAATAATGCCGTTTGCAGCAACATGGATGGACCTAGAGATTATCATACTATGCGAAGTAAGTAAGAAGAAGACAAATACCATATGATATCCCTTATTTGTGTAATCTAAAATATGACACAAAGGAACATATCTACAAAACAGAAACAGACTCACAGATACACTAAGTCCCCTACATACGAACCTTCAAGTTGTGAACTTTCAAAGATGCGAACATGCATCTGGTTTCAGCAAGGAACCAGAACCTGTGCCATCTACGTCAGGTGTGAGTGAAACTGCAGCTTGCCCTCCATCTTCTTGCTGATGATCCTTCAGCTCTACCATCTCCCACCTCCTCTCCCTCCTCCAGTCAGTAACTCTTCTTACCTGTTCTCTCAATGCCAG
Organism: Balaenoptera musculus; assembly: GCF_009873245.2. NCBI lineage: Eukaryota > Metazoa > Chordata > Mammalia > Artiodactyla > Balaenopteridae > Balaenoptera > Balaenoptera musculus. The sequence goes on along the minus strand of NC_045801.1, from coordinate 36,328,267 downwards.
CCCCTGTATGCCAGCTGTTGTACTGTACTACTGTAGTTTTCAAGGTACAGTACTGTAAGATTAAAAATGTTACAGTACTATATAGCCGATTGTGTTAGTTGGGTACCTAGGCTAACTTTGTTGGACTTACGAACAAATTGGACTTATGAATGCACTCTCAGAATGGAACTTGTTCATATGTAGGGGACTTACTGTGTAGAGAACAGGCTTGTGGTTGCCATGGGGGAGGGAAGGATTGGGAGTTTGGGATTAGCAGATGCAAACTAGTATATACAGAATGGATAAAGAACAAGATCCTACCGTATAGCACAGGGAACTACATTCAATACCCTATGATAAACCATAGTGGAAAAGAACATGAAAAAGAATATGTACATGTATAACTGAATTGCTTTGCTGTACAGCAGAAATTAATACAACACTGTAAATCAAGTACACTTCAATAAAATTTTTTAAAAAATAAAAGAATGACATAGCTATTGAGGATACAACATAAACTGGTTAAAACCAACTAGCTCCAAGATGGTGGAAGATTCGACTTCCAGCAGACCTTGAGCCTCATTATACGCTTATTTTAATACATTAGCATATGCTAAATGACACATCCACTGGCACCATGACAGTTCCGAGATCGACCATAAAAGGCCAAAAAGTGGGCAGTGGCCTGATGCCTGGAAGTCCCTGCCCCTTCCCCAAAATAGTTGGAATAATCCTCTCACTCAGCCTATGAAATTACCCAGCACATAAATACTAACCACTCCAGGCTTCCCTGGTGGCGCAGTGGTTGAGAATCTGCCTGCCAATGCAGGGGACACGGGTTCGAGCCCTGGTCTGGGAAGATCCCACATGCCGCAGAGCAACTGGGCCCGTGAGCCACAATTACTGAGCCTGCGCGTCTGGAGCCTGTGCTCCGCAACAAGCGAGGCCGCGATAGTGAGAGGCCTGCGCACCGCGATGAAGAGTGGCCCCCGCTTGCCACAACTAGAGAAAGCCCTCGCACAGAAACGAAGACCCAACACTGCCAAAAGTAAATAAATAAATAAATTTAAACTGCTCTGCAACATACTAATTAAAAAAAAAAAAACAAAAAAAACTAACCACTCCATATTTCAGGGCCGCTCTCGCCTTTTGAAATGCGCTGCACTCTGCCTGTGGAATGTGGATCTCTGCTTTCACTTTACTATGGTTCACTCTTGAAGTCTCTCCTGCTCGAAGCCAAGGACCCTCACTTGGCGTCCGTCCCAGGAACTCGCCTGAGACCTGGGACATGACCATTCTCTTGTTGCAGGAAAGAGAGTGGGGTGGGAAGGATGGTCATATCTCAGGTCACGTCCAAGTCCCTGGGATGGCCTTCGAGTCTGGGTTCTTGGCTTTGCATAGGAAAGAATTCGAGAGCGAGCCATAGCAAAGAGAAAGAAGGTTTATTCAGGGAGAAACGGACTCCATAGACAGAGCGTGGGCCATCTCGGAAGGTGAGAGAGGCAAGAAGCCAAGAGAGCGGGGGTCTGGGGTTGTCGGTTTTTATAGGGCCCAGTAATTTCATAGGCTAATGAGTAGGAGGTTTGGAGGGGTGGGGATTTCTGGGAATTGGGCCCCACCCACTTGTTGGCCTTCCCTGGTCGGCCTCAGAACTGTCATGGTGCCTGCAGGTGCGTCATTTAGCGTGCTGACGTATTACAGTGAGCGTATACTGAGGCTCAACGTCTAGTGGGGGTCGACTTGTCCACCATCTTGGACCTAGTTCGTTCCAACCAGCTCATGTCGTGTCGTTGGGCTGTGTCATTCTTTTAAAGGTTGTGCCCTGCCCCCTTCCTGTCTCACTCTCAGGCCCCATTTTCCCACAACATCTTTACAAAGGATATGATATTAATAAATTTACTTCTTACCTATCACTTTGCCTCTTGCTGAATTCCTTCTGTGCCAAGACATAAAGAACCTGAGCTTCATTAAGTCCTGAGACAAGTTGTGCAGTTTCAGTTGGAAGATTGTGTTCGAGTCCCGTCTGCAGTGCGGTTTCACTGAGGCTGCAACCATAGCCACAAAACGGAGGGATTACTCCTTTTTGACCACAGTCACTAGAGAGTGGATTCACCTGGTATTTCTACACTCTCCACCACTTCAGGGTGTGCTTTCCACCCTTTTGTGGCTGAAAGCTTCTGTTAACTAACCGGGAGGGGCAGTTGATTGTCTCTGATATAATTCCAGTAGTTTCTTCCTGCAGAAAATCTAGAGTTTTTGCCCCAGTAGGGGATTCTGCTTAAGGCCTGCTCACCTGGGCCTGGTAATGAAACAGGAGGGAAGGGGGCAGGGCAGAACTTTTAAAACAAGCCATTGTGGATACGACATAAACTGGTTAGAACCAATTAGGCCGAAGATGGCAGAAGGTTCAACTTCCAGTGGACCTTGAGCCTCATTATACCCTCACTGTAATACATTAGCATAGGCTGAACGACACACCCACCAGCGCCGACCATAAAGGCCAAAAAATGGGCAGTGGCCTGATTCCTGGAAATCCCTGCCCCTTCCCTGAAATAGTTGGAATAATCCTCCCACTCATTAGCCTATGAAATTACCCAGCCCATTAAAACTAACCACCCCATATTTCAGGGCCGCTCTTGCCTTTTGAGACAGACTGCATTCTGTCTGTGGACTGCGTATCTCTCTAAATAAATCCTCTGCTTACCTATCACTTTGCCTCTCACTGAATTCCTTCTACACTGAGACATAAAGAACCTGAGCTTCATTAACTCCTGAGACCAGGTGTGCGATTTCAATTAAAAGACAGTGTGTTCCAGGGAGATCAGCTCCGTGCTTTGTGACCACCTAGAGGGGTGGGATAGGGAGGGTGGGAGGGAGGGAGATGCAAGAGGGAAGAGATACGGGAACATATGTATATGTATAATGGATTCACTTTGTTATAAAGCAGAAACTAACACACCATTGTAAAGCAGTTATACTCCAATCAAGATGTTAAAAAATTAAAAAAAAAAAAAAAAAAAGACAGTGTGTTCAAGTCCCAGCCCATGGGTTCAAGTCCCAGCCTGGGTTTTGGCTGGGTTCGAGTCCCACCTGAGTCGTGCGGTTTCAGCAATAGCTACCCGAGCGGAGGTAGAACTCAAGAAATCTCTGCGAGCTCATCAGAGGAGGCTCTCTGGAGGAGGCGGGCAGAAAGGGACAGACCAGGAATTCCAGGCTGGGAAAAACAGCAGGAAAGAGGATTCTGAGGTGGGAGTGACCCTCATTACCTGTGCAGGCTCCAAGGTCAGGCAGCACACACCGGAGGCCCCTGGCTGTGGGGCAGGAAGAGGACAGTAATGGGGGATTTGGGGCTGGAAGAACGAATCCCTCTGCAGGCTGAGGAGGAGGGGAAGGAGGGTGGCTTCTAGCGATGTCCGCGCCCTCGGGTGTCCGCTTGCAGTCCAGGCGCTGGCTCCCCTGAGGGCCGGCCTGGGGGAGGGGCAGCATCGGGAGGTTCTCACGGGGAATTCAGGCCCAGATACAGGCAGGGGGCAGTCGAGGTGGAGAGGGCTGAACCTGGAAAGGGGGGTGGTGTGGTTACCAAAGTCACACGCCGAAGAGTGCCAGCAAGTTTTTTTTTTTTTTTTTTAACATCTTCATTGGAGTATAATTGCTTTACAATGGTGTATTAGTTTCTGCCTTATAACTCCAAAGAAGATATACAGATTGCCAACAAACACATGAAAGAATGCTCAACATCATTAATCATTAGAGAAATGCAAATCAAAACTACAATGAGATATCATCTCACACCGGTCAGAATGGCCATCATCAAAAAATCTAGAAATAATAAATGCTGGAGAGGGTGTGGAGAAAAGGGAACACTCTTGCACTGTTGGTGGGAATGTACACTGATACAGCCACTATGGAGAACAGTATGGAGGTTCCTTAAAAAGCCAGCAAGTTCTTAAGCCCTGAGACAGTGAGGGATGGGTGTCAGGACATGCAGAGGTCAGTCAGTGGATTAGCGGCAAAGGCAGGCCCCGGCTGGGGTGCACTCACACTTGGAACAATTAGAAAGAGAAAAGGGAGCCTAAGGTGACAAAAAAAAACTGGTGAGTGTCGCCTAAGGCAGGTGGCTACCTCCAGTTGGACAAATTCCCATGGACCACTGTCGTTTCCCGAGGTGCCACATTGGATCCCCCCTTCGCCCCTCCCCCATCTCTAAGCCAAAAGTGCACATTATTCCACAGGACACCCAATACATATCCAGTGCTCCCCTAAATTGACTTGACTTCTCTTGTACCTTGGTAGAGGAGGAACCAGCCTCAGCTGGGATGGGGGTGGAGGTGTCAAGGCCTGTAACCCCAAGTCTGGTCCGGTTTTCCATTAACAGTATCATTAAGGCAAATGTGTCTGAATGGGATCCTGAGAACTTATCCAAAGATAAATATCACAAGACTGATGCTGAGCTCGAAGCCCTGAGATGCATTTGTGCTCAGGGAAGATGTTTGCTAATGTTTGGTTTTTATTTCCCCTGGAACTGGTACACATCAGTGAGGCCTGGGGATAATGAATAACAGCACGGACAATAAATTTTAAGGCAAACAAAGTAAAAACTCCAAGAATGCTAATGCAGACCAGTGCTGTGATACGGCGTGTGTTACTAAGACAGCAGTGGTGAGTGAGCAGATTCTATTATCTGCTCCTTAGAAGCCGTAGGTGGCTGACTCTTGATTGTCTTAGTTCCTAGGTTGTAAAATTTTCAATACGTCACATTGCAAGGGTGGCACGTGGGGCGAGAGCAGGAAGGCAAGGGAGCGTGGACTGGAATGGGGGAAGAGGAACGGTGTCTGTGGCGGGGCTGTGGGCTTTCCACCAAAACCCATCTCTCTCTCCCTCTTGCTGGGTGAGAGCCAGGCAATATTTCCCAGCCCCTCCTGCAGGTGGGGCGGCCATAAAACTGACTTCCAGGCAATGCAGTGTGAGGAGCTTTTGAGGCAGCAGCATGATTCCTTTAAGTTCTTGTTTCCCTTTCACGGGCTCAGGGCCCTTGGGGATGATGGAGCCGCAGCTGGAAGGACCCTGGGTCACTGACTCGCCATGTGGCTTAGAGCCACCTGTTGACCTGGAATATAGCCCTGGGATGCTATTTGATCTAGAAATACACTTCTGTCGTATTTGAGTCAATGCATTTGGTGGTCTAGTTGTTCGGCGGTTCAGCCTCCCCTAACTAAAGCAGGGCCAATCGGCATGCCCGTCACAGGAATTCTGCAATGGGAGGGAGGGTCACAGAAACGTTGCTTTTCATGAGAGCTCACTCATAGGGCTTCTGGGAAAAAGATGTAGGGGACCCTGGAGCTGAGGATCAAGACCCGGGATACCAGAAGCAGGACCCCTGAGCAAAGCAGGGGATGGTGGGCTGTCCCCCTCCTGAGCGGGGAGGAGGGTCTCAGTGAGCAGGGCTCTTCTTGGGCCACACCTGGGGCAGAAGGAGGAGAGACTTTGAGTGTGACAGTCATTCAAAATGCTCTCTGGAAATTAGGGTCCATTTCTTCATTGGAAGGACCCAGAGGTTAAACGAACCAGCCAAACTAATCAAACGCAACAGGCTTCCTTTGGGGAGTTTGGTAAGAATAAAAACCCAAGGAAGAGCTGTCAGCTTACAGGTGACTGCAGTACCAATGGCTCAATGTACCAGGGGCTCCTCTATAAATTGGTCCCCCAAGGGCACCATGGGAGAACATGAACACAGAGACCCTCAGTGGGGTCAGGAGCAGCTGGCCCCAGTGGGGCCCCAAGGGACTGTGTGTAAAGGTCCCTGACAGCAGCAGAACCTCGTGAGAAAGGCCTGAGACTCAGGGGCTTGGAAATCCGAGAGACATGCCCTTGAGGTTGAACTCATGCCCTTGATCATGCCCTTGCTTGTCTCCTCTTAGACTGTGATCCCGGGAAGTAAAGAGGACATTTGAAAACATGTTAAATCAGTATGTGAATGACATTGCAATGATGCTCATGGGTACATATATCTGTAAAGACTGACTCCCATGGAAAGACATTTTCAAACTGGAGGAAAAAACAAGATAGTTTTCTCCAAAATATTCATTCAATTAATATTTACTTAGGCATTACGAAGACAAACAAGGCCTACCTCCTGCCCCATTGAGCTAATAAAAAACGAGTGTGATTTTCCAAAGTAGAGGTATGTGTATCAAGAAGACGAAGGAACAATTCAATAAGAAAACAGCATTCAGGAAAGAGAAAGAAATGAAATATATTAAAATTCAAGAACCTAATAATGTGTGTACAATGAGTTCAGTTATATTCCAGAATTAGGCCAAAAATTTACTGTAAATCCTATTGACTTTCTAAATGATTTAGCTTGACATAAATGACATCTTTGTGTACACTCAGCAGAAGCTGAATTTTAACTGCTTGTAAAAGCTGTACAACTACTTCCCTGCCCTGCAGAAGGTGTGAACCAGGCCTTGGCATGGAACCCTAGCTTGGTGGGTCTGAGAGCAGATTTGTCTGTCTCCAGAGAGTGGGGAAGGACAGAGAGGCTGAGAGGTGGGGACAGGAGAGAGGATGGAGAGCTAGACCTTTGTACTTGAGAAATCTCCTGCTCCTGTTGAAAGAATTGCAAATCCCCAGAACAACTTAAGCACTCCCATTAAAAAACATAATATCCAAAGTAAAATTAAGTTTAAAATACTGTTTACAAAGCTAAACATACTCTTACCATACAACCCAGCAATTGTTCTCCTTGAAAACTTAACTTTCATATAAAAACCTGCACACCGATGTTTATAGCAGCTTTATTTATAATTGCCCAAACCTGGAAGCAGCCAAGATGTCCTGCAGTAGGTGAATGGATAAACTGTGGTACCTCCAGACAAAGGAATAGTATTCGGTGATAAAAGAAATGAGCTATCTAACCATGAAAAGACATGGAGGAACCTTAAATGCAGATTACTAAGTGAAAGAAGCCAATCTAAAAAGGCTACATGTTGTATAATTCCAACTATTACATGTGACATTCTAGAAAAAGTGAAATTATGGAGACAATAAAAAGATCAGTGGTTGCCCGGGATTGGGGCAGGAGGTGAGAGGTGGGGAACTGGAGGAGAGGGAGGGATAAACAGGTAGAACACAGGGCATTTGGGGGGCAGTGCAACTATTCTGTGCAGTACTGTAGTGGTGGATACATTATCATTATGCCTTTGTCCATGCCATAGAATGTACAACACCGAGAGTAAACCTTAATGTAAACTCTGGACTTTAGTTAATAGTAATGTATCAATATTGGGAATTCCCTAGCGGTCCAGTGGTTAGGACACCGCACTTTCACTGCCGAGGGCCTGGGTTCGATTCCTGGTCAGGGAACTAAGATCCCACAAGCCGCGTGGCACGGCCAAAAAAAAAAAAAAAAATAGTGTATCAATACTGTTTCATCATTTATAACAAATGTGGCACACTAATGCAAGGTGCTAATAATAGGGGAAACTGAGGCAAGGCGGAAGGATATGGCAGAGCTCTGTATTTGCTGCTAAGGTTCTTCAGTCCTCGGTCCTCTAATTTCAGCTCCCAAGGTGTCAATCTAATAGTTCGAGTGGCTAATCCAGAGCTCTCAGTGCAGCTGACAGCAGTCATCCTGATTATTTCATTTGAGCTAAGGGGGAGTTAGCCCTAGTCGGCACTGACTGGCAGGGAGGCAGTGGGAAGCCAGCCCCGGAATTCTGACCTGCCAGGAGAGGCAGGAGGGTTTGCATCCTGGAGCTTGGCTCACTCAGCGGCCCGCACGCTGGCCGTGGGTTCCTCAGCCCCCTGGCCCTTGCCTCCCCCGGTAGGAGACGAGTGAAGAGAAGCAGGGCTGACAAGGGAGGCTGGATGGTGCAGTGGGGAAGCTCACAGGCTCTGGGTGCAGCTGATCTGGGCTGGAGTCCCAGGTCTCCTCTTACTCATCTGTGAAATGGGGCAATAATAGTACTTACTTTATGGGGCTCATGGAGGGAACAAGTGAGATGTTAGTTATAGGACAATGAGCACAAAGTCTGGCATGTTAAAAAAAGTTTAACGCATGTTTTATTTATTAAAATAAAATTTATTTTATTATTGATTCTAATAATAATTATAATCAAAAGCATAATTAGTATAATAATTAGTATTGCTATTATACTTCCTTTCTCATGGGTTTTGGCAAGGAATACATCAAAGGACAGAATATGTATACTATAAATACCTGCTAGAGGTTGGAGCAGAGTTTACAGACAAGAAATGGCAGCTTTATCATTACAATGTTATTTTGTTGACAGTTGTGACACAGCAAAGGACAAATATAGATGCTCGAAAAACCCATGGGTAAATTCCTGCTGGGCTCTAATCATGAAGGATGCAGTTCTAAAAAGAAAAAAAGTCCTCCGTTAAAACACTTACTAGAAAATCCCATTGGGGTTTGCATTCTATTATTTGGCCCTGATGGGCAACCAGGGTACATTTCCAGAGCCGGTGCCCTGAGGTAGAGTCACCTCCCTCCCTGGCCCGCTTCCACACTCGCTCCCGTGGGAGCATCTTTTATGAGGCAACAGAACAGGACTTCATAGATACGCCGCCCCAAACATAGATGGACTGCCGGGTCTGCGGGAGAGAGATGGCTGCATTTAGTCTTCATGACGGGGGCCCAGCAGGCCGTCAAAGCCCAGGCAGGGCCTCCAGGGTGACCAGCTGTCCTGGTCCTTAGCAGACGTGGCCTCCTGCAGACTCTTGCTGGGGGGCAGAAGTGACCTCTAGCCTCCGGGCAGCTGGGCCTGGTGTCCTTGATATTTCTGGCTATGGATTTTTGGGGTGCAGGAAGCAGAATGGGGGTGCCCAAAAATAAATTCCTGCTGTTGTGGAGGGCTGCCTGCATGATCTGCATGCCCTGGGACCCTTTTCAAAAACCTGGTCCAAGAGTGGTAACAGGAGGGAAAGAGACTCTGGCCTCAGACACAGAAGCTGTCCAGTGGTACATGCACAATAAACATCTCTGGATTTTTCCATCGGGGCAATGCAGGGGGCCCCAGTGTGTGATCTGCGAGCCACACACTGGCTTGGCTTGTACTGTGAACAAACTCTGTGACTGGGCCACCACGTATTTTGCACTTCCGTGGCCATGATGAAGATTTGCAAAGAACTCTCATGGGGAAAACAGCTCCCACCCAAGGGGAACACAGGGGTGCACTGATTTGCATTGGGCAGATAATACCAAGGTCCTTTCCCATCCCCAGCACTTTTGTGACTCTCTGGTGAGCAAAGAGAAGCAAGGGGTTCTTAGCTAACCTGGGAGAAGACAAAGACCAGGTCTGTTTAGAGGCACCACTTCTCTGAATGTCCCTCCCCTGGGGACTGTTCTGGGAACTGTGTGACATGAGCTAAACATAAAAGTCACGGCTAAAGTTTAGGGTGTTTATAATGTGCCAGGAGCCATAGCAACCTCTGCAGTAGAAATTAGCAGAGTTAATATTTAGCAGGTGTGCCTGTACTGACTGGCATTCATTTAATAGGTTAGTGCCAAAGCCGGTTATTAAGTGTTTTCAAAAGCAGCCCTGGGTACTAGCACTGGTCCCCATTTTACAGATTAGGAAATTGAGGTTGAGAGAGGGTAGCAGACTTGTCTGAGATCAGACAGCTTGTCTGTGCAGAGCTCTGAGGCAAAGTCAGGCTATCTGAGTACAGACCTTGGTGCTTTGCCCTTGTGTCCACTGCATCCAAGCCCCAGGGTAAATACCTGGATCAGCGTGCTGTGTGCCTTGCAGAGACAAGCCTCCCAAACCCCTGCACCCATGCACCCACACACACATGCACAGAGCAGCAGAGTGGGGTCAGTGAGGCGTAGCTCGCTGTCCTGTGCAGAAATCCCACAGGGGTGGTGGGAGCAGGGCTTCAGAAGTACCAACTCTTCAACAAGAAAAGACCACCAGGCCTAAGGAGGAAGAGGGATACTGCTGGGAAGGAGGGAACCAAGAGAAATGAGGCAAGAGGGATGCCAGGCCCAAGGCTTGTCCTCTTGGGAAAAAAGTCAAGTCTTTGAATCATCTTCCTCTAGGGTCCTGAAGCTGGGATTTCTCCGACACATTCCTCTACATGCTTATTATGTGCAGAGCGCTATGTTAAGTATTTTGCATGTATTATCTCATTTAACCCTAAAACAACTCAGCGTGGGTGAGTTACTACTACTGTGCCCATTTTACAGATCAGAAAAGTGAGGCTGAGAGAAGTTAAAGGACACATCAGATCTGACTGCTGTATAAGCCCACGATGCCTGTAATCATTATACTGGCCCCCTTTTAGGGACTTCAAAACTAGAGCATGATGCGGTGGCTTTCATACATATATATTCTATATTTCCTCAGCACCTGCTATGAACCAGGAACATCTGTTCTTTTATTCAACTGATTTGTTAAGCCTTATTACATGCCAAGCCAGGTGCTGGGCAGTCACTGGTGAGGCTCAGCAGTGGTCCCTACCTCACGGGTCTTTCAGTGTTGGATGAGGCAGGCGGAAGGAGGACGGAGGAAGGAGGAGGGGGAGAAGGCAGTGGGAAAACTGGTTCACACAGTTGAGAGTTTCCTGTGAGCCAGACACTGTGCTGGGTGCTAAGGGATATGTCATTTCACCCTCTCAATAGACTGTCAGGTAGATTATTCTTTTTTTTTCCAACTGAATTATAGTTGATTTACAATATTGTTAGTTTCAGGTGTACAGCACAGTGATTCAGTATTTTTGCAGATTATACTCCCTTATAAGTTATTACAATATAGATAATGCCTATAGTTCCTTGTGCTGTACAGTACATCTTTGTTTCTTACCTATTTTATACATAGTAGTTTGTATCTGTTCATCCCATACCCCTAATTTGTCCCTCATTTGTCCCTCTCACCTTCTCTCTCCCCTTTGGTAACTGCAAGTTTGTTTTCTGTATCTGTGAGTCTGTTCTGCTTTGCATATACATTCGTTTGTATCTTTTTTTAGATTCTACATGTAAGTGATATCATGCAGTATTTGTTTTCTCTGACATTTCACTAAGCATAATATTCTCTAGGTCCATCCACGTTACTGCAAATGGCAGTATTTCTTTTTTTTTTTGGCTGAGTATTATTCCATTGTGTATATATATACCACAGCTTCTTAATCCAATCATTTGTTGATGCGCACTTGGGTTGCTTCCATGTCTTGTTTATTGTAAACAATGCTGCTATGAACGTTGGGGTGCATGTAATGTTTCGAATTAGTGTTTTTGTTTTTTCCAGATACGTATCCAGGAGTGGGATTGCTGGATCATATGCTAGTTCTATATTTAGTTTTTTCTGGAACTTCCATACTGTTTTCCATAGTGGCTGCACCAATTTACATTCCCACCAACAGTGTACGAGGCTTCCGTTAGACTATTCTTATTATCTCCATTTCACAGATGAGCAAATGGACTTTGAAAAGTTCAGTAATTTGCCCGAAGTCTCATAGCCAGAACACAATGGAGCTGGGTTTTGAACTCAGACATCTGACTCCAAAGTGTGTGCTTTTTATTTGCTGCTTTATATTCCCTGCTTTTCACATGTATTACAGCCCCCAACCTGCAGGGGGCCATTATCAGCCCCACGGAACTGATAAGGAAACCCAGCCTCAGAGGGGAAAGCGGGTGGCCCAAGGTCTCTCCGGCTGGAGCAGGGGTCTGAGGGTCTGAACCCAGGGATTCTGGTGCCAAGTCCAGGGCATGCTCCTTACGCCGCATGGCCTCTCTGTGACACAAACCTGGGGCCAGGAACCAGGAGGTAGGGGCTCCCTCACCCTTCTGGCTGGGCTTCTTCCAAGCACTGGTGAAACGAATGTTGTGCGGCTGGACACTGTTTGGCTAATGCGTTTAGGGCTGGCATCCAAGCATCTCCTGAAGCGCTGTAGGAAGCCAGGCAGGTGGAGAGTGCGGGCCTGAGGAGCATTCGCAGGGCTGGGTGTCCAGGGAAGCCCCCCACCAGAAAAGGGGACTGGAAACCTTGGTGCTCTTTCTCCTGTACTGCACATTCCAGAGCCATAGCCTGTGATTTTCACCATTTCTGTATGAGAAGAAAGAGGCTGCTCATTCACAGCGAAAGGAAACAGCATCTGTTCTGAAACTTCCTGTTTATCTGGTATCTGCAACGATATCTGTGTTATGCAAATATCCTCACTCCTGAAAAATGCAGGCGTGTACACACACACACACAGACCCTCTGCTCGGCCCTGTGTACTGGGTCTCCTCTGTACCCAGTCAATTGAAAAATGATTCCATTAACATGGTAGCCAGGGTACTGGGGGAACCTGCTATAGGAATTTATGATCATTAAAATAGCAGCTTTTGCATTTGGTTCAGAGCTTAGCAGATGTTCCTACCAGGTAAGCCCTTGCTCTGGCTCCTGGCCCAGAGCTAGTTTGGTTTCTACCTGGCAGAGCCTGGGAGTTAGGGATCCCTTATGAGGGAAGCAGATGTGTGAAGGGATCTCATACAGGCCTTGGGCTCCACTCCAGCCCAGGAACTCCATTTCCTCACGGCCCAGCTTTTTCCTGCTGGGCTCCTGGAATGTGGGCAGGCCACTCCCAAGCCCACAGTGAATCGAGATAATGACAGACGTTGAAGATTTTCTGTTGGTTCACTGTGACCTCTTTCATGTCTTTCTTTCTCTCAAAGTAAGTTCAGGTCTGAGCCTAAGCCGGCAACTTGCTGAGATGGTCCGTGCTCCCAGGGAGGGATGACCTCTGGCTCGGGCCCGAGACCCAGCCTGTGCCGCCAGCTGCTGGCTGCCTCTGCGCCGGGACGCTTTTTCAAACGCTGAATGTAAGCTTCAGTTTCAATAGGTGACAGTGAGAATGACATGTGACTTCCAGAAAAGTTTCAGAGGTTCAGAAGAATTGTTCTTTGTAATGAGTTAAATAGCACTCTTCAAACGGCTGAATGCTTTTCTCATATTCACAGTTGCCTGAATTAGGGGAAACAGATATAAATTGCTGCAAGAGAAAATCTGGTTAGCTATAGATTAAAAAGAAATTTATTTTCACTCTACTGTCTTCCTGCCCCCACCCGGAACCCTCACCTGGGCAGTGGGAGGGTGGCCTGTTCCTCCCCCCGTTTAGAAAGTAATGAAGCTGAGGTTCCAGGGGGCACGTGCGTCACTGGCTCAGAGCTGAATCCTCAGATTCTAGGCCAGTGCTCACCCCATTACAAAAGGGAGTGGCCCCATGGCAGGAGTGTGGGCTGGGACAGGTCAAACAGAGTGCACTGCTTGGTTCTGCTATCTACCAGCTGTGTGACCTTGCCAAGCCTCAGTTTCCTCACCTGTAGAATGGGGTTATCATGGGGATGACAGGAGGCATATGGATATAAAATATGCCTGGGGCTGGTCCGGGACCTGGAGCCCAGGTCAGGGTCGATCAGGGAGGTGTCATGATGACCATCTGCTATGGAGATGCCCATTGCTCTTTATTAGGGCCTCAGTCACTGCAACAGGTCACATGGGACCAGAAAGATCTTCAAAGAATGTCTCTAAAATCTGTCTTTGAGGCAGAAGTTTGCCTCAAAGCCTGCTCTTGCTTTAGGGATGCTTTTAAGGAGAAAAAACGTGGGATGAATAGTGAAAACTTTTGTGAGAAAGATTCTCTCCACCCCTTGAGAGGGGCCAGTGTCAGTTTTTACACTTATCTGTGAACTTGACCCGCTGTGTCTTTGCTGGCTCAGGCTCTGAGGAAATGAGTGGTCAGCCTGTACTTCTCCACACCTGCAGATATGAGACAGGTCCAGAGAAAAATGGAAACAAATGCTCTAGTGCCTGACCCCCGTGAGGCAACCAAAGACTCAGATTCAGCCCATCTGGCCACCGAGCACTCACTGTGCACCCGCTGAATGCCTGGTGTGCTGTCGAGTATTGTCACCCTAGAATAATAGCTGTGTCCCTACCGCACACCAGATACCGGGATGGGTGCTTTGCAAACGGGGTTTCATTTAACCCTCCCAGGAGCCTCTCAAGTAGGCATTAGCGTCCTCACTTCTCAGGGAGGCACAGAGAAGTTAATTTCCTTGCCCAAGGCCACAGTGCAGCAGGTTGGACTTGCACGCAGGCCCGTCAGCTGCAGTCTGTGCTTGCCAGCCCCACTCTGTAGTAGTGTAACACACACCCTCCAGCCTGTAGGAATTGAGAAGCAGGAGATGAAACACACAGCCCCAAACTCTGAAATAAGGATACAGAGGCCAAAGAGCCCAGAGGAGAACACAGACAAAGGAGGGGAAGGAGGTGGAGTGGGGATGGGACGGGAGCGTCTCTGGGGAACGGAAGGCAGGGCCAGGAAGGAAAGTGGAGAAAGTGAGAAGGTGCACACCTTGAGACCGGACTCAGCTCTGTGGCGCGGGGGCTCGTCAGAGGCCTCTTCTGGTCCCCCTGGAACGGGGGACAGAGCCCCGGGAGGAGGCTGGGCCCTTGGAGTGTGTGTCACCTGTGGGTTCCTGGCTCTGGGGAGGCCCTGGTGCCCTGGCAAGTTCTCCCTGCTCCTTCTGACTCCTGCACCGTCTTCAGTGTTGGCTGGTGGTTGCCTTGGGGGCTGAGAGTTATCTGGACGGCTCCCAAGCGGATGGGCCAGGCGTCTGTCCCTGGAACACTGGCGTGTAAAGCAGGTCTTTCTCGTCAGTGGAGCCAGGTAGGTTGGGTTGGAGCAGGGACGCTGCAGAGGAAAGAGGAAGGGGACAGGGTTTGGGCTGAGGCCCTGGACCTTAGAGGGGTGAGGGTCAGAGAGGTGGGGGGATGGGCAGAGCCCCGCCCTGCGCGGAACCCAGCATGGCTGCCTCAGCAGGGGTCAAGGCCCAGCCTGAAAGCAAAAGCACAGCCTAAAAGTTGAGAATTATGTTTTATTTGGCAGACACAACTGAGGACTTAAGCCTGGAAGACAGCCTCTCTGGATAGCCCCGAGGGACTGCTCCTAAGGGGTAAGGGAGGACCCAGGGTATATAGGAGTTTTTGCAACAAAAACTAGGTAGTCAGAACATCGAGATTACTGTTAATTAGAGAAAACCAGACATCTCAAGTTAATGAATGTAGCGCTTTCCTAATGTATGCGAAGCTGCAAGAGTCTGGGCTCACTGAAATCGTGCCTTTGATGTGCACCTTAGCGATCTAGGGCCGGTATCCTGCTTTTCGCCACCGTGAATCCCCTCAGGGTGCACAGCTGGGGGCGGCTGGCTGCCGGCTTGACGGCCACAGTGCAACATTCTTGGTTCACGGATGTGACAAGGCAACATTTTCACGCACACCTGAACGGCTGTAGGACCCCCCGATGGGCACCATCCTGGCGGCTGCGCTGAGATTCTGGCCACGCCCCTTCGCAGGCTGCAGATGTTGACGGGGGGGGGGGGCAGAGCAGGAGAGGGAAAACACCTCCCAAGGGAGACTCCTGACTTGCCCCCACCTGTTCTCCCTTCCATCTGCGTGTCTCAGGCAGCCGGGGCCAGAATTCCAGGGGTCAGGTTCCACTCCTCTCCCATACCCGTCCCATTCAGCACAATCATGTCCCACCCACCTCCCAACCGTCCCTTGATCTGCCCGGTTTCCTCCAGCGCCACGTCCAGCCGTCTTATCCAAGGGCCGTTTTCTTTGCCTCAGCCACTGCCATGGCTGCCCACCTTGACCCCCGCCCCCATTTCCACCTTGGCTTTTTCCAAGCCATTCTGCCCAAAAGAGCCAGAAGAGCAGTGATAAAACACAAATCAAATCACTTTTGCCTTTGCTTCACCAGCTTCCCAAGGAGGAAAAGACAAACTCCCCATCGCAGTCCCAGGGATCCTCCCTGGCGGTCCCTTCCTGTGCTACGCATTCGTTCACTCTCTCATTCGTTCATCCAAGACACATTCACTGAAGGCCTATCACGTACTGTTTTTAGACCCTGGGGGCAGTGACAAAATAGACAAAAACCCTCATCTCTTAGAAGGAAGTTTTAGTGGAGGGGAGGGGAGACGATTAATAAACCAGTATATAAGATGTTAGATGGTAGGTGGTAAAACTAGAGCGAATATAGAGCAGGGACGGGAACTAGGGAGTCAGGGGCTGGGCGTGGGTGCCGGGGAAGGCGGCATCGAGAAGGTGACATTTGGACAAAGACCTGAAGGAAGTGAGGACTGAGTCACGGGCGTGTGTAGGGGGAAACTCCTTCCTGCAGAAAGAAGTTGTGCCCCAAAGCGGGAACACACACGGATGCTTGGGGTATTTTTAAGGAACACCCCATCTCCTGTTGGTCACTGTCAGATTTTTTTAATCACGGCGTTTCCATAATTTATGAGGGTATATTTTTTAGATTATTCTGTGTCTTCCCTCAGTAAGCTGTCAGCCCTCTACCGTCTGTGATGTGCCTCTCTCGTTGACACCTGAATCATTCATATGACATCATTAGCACAGGGCCTGGTGTCTCGAAGGCATGCAGTAAACTTCTGTTAAATGAGGCAATAAACCTGGCAACTGGCACTACAAAGGGACACGGGTGAGGAGTCCCTTTGGGGGCTTCCGGAAAATGACTGGGGACTCTCTGAAGGGAGTGGGGTTCTACCTGAGCTGGTGGTTACATGTGTGGTGGAGGTGGGGTGCGTCACTGTGAGTGGGCATTACTGGGACACCACTGTGTATGCAGGCGGCTGACCTGCGGGATGCCCGCTCTTGTGCTGGTTTATGAAATAAAAAAGAAGGCATGCTTCCTTCTCCTCAGCTCCGATAACTTGTTTCCAGCTGTCTTCTTCCCACTGCTCATCCTTCCTAAGGATGGGCTAGAGCAGAACTCTTCTCCGAGACCTCCTTTCCGGTTCCAACAGCTCTCCCACCTGTGGCGGCGGGGGGAGTTCCAACTTGTATGTTTATACCCCTCCCGCTCTTCCGGCGAGTGGTATGGAAAACCTGAGAAGCAAATTCTACTTTACAAGAATTTCTTGCCGACCCTAGAGACAGGCTTATTCTTCTTTAATGTGAAGGTTCCGGCCAACCAGTAGCAGGAATGTTAAATATTGATAAGGAGGAGAAGATAAAATCTTGTCACCCTCCAGGCCCTAGAATTTCCCCATTCCAGAGCCCAGCCTTCCCTTTCTGAGAGAGAGACTACCAGTGCCAACTCTATACCCAATCTCCCCTTCTGCCTTACTGGATGTACCTGACTGGGGAGGGGAAGCCACACACCCAGCTAAAATACTGTATTTCCCAGTTCTCTTGAAACTAGGGACAGCCAATGAGGTATAAATGCAAGGGGTTGGGTAGGGCTTCCTAAAAACCTCTTTAAGGGAGATGGGAAATGTCTCTCCACCCTCCCCTCCCCTGTTTCTGCCCCACTAATGTGACAGCTGGAGCTCTAGCAACCATATTGGACTATGAGGCAACTTTGAAAAAGGAAGCCACAAACAAAAACATTGGCTCTCAATCTCTGAAGTCGAGAAAGAAAAAAGCAGCCCCTGACATCTGAAAACTGGCCTGACACTTTCAGGTAGGCCTTAGTTTTGTTAGAACCTGGTCTAGATTTTTTTTTTTTTTAATTTATTTATTTTATTTATTTATCTTTGGCTGCGTTGGGTTTTCATTGCTGCGCGCAGGCTTTCTCTAGTTGCGGCGAGCAGGGGCTACTCTTTGTTGTGGCACGTGGGCTTTTCATTGCAGTGGCTTCTCTTGTTGCGGAGCACAGGCTCTAGGCACGTGGGCTTCAGTAGTTGTGGCATGTGGGCTCAGTAGTTGTGGCTCACGGGCTCTAGAGTGTAGGCTCAGTAGTTATGGCTCACGGGCTCTAGAGTGCAGGCTCAGTAGCTGTGGCGCACGGGCTTAGTTGCTCCGCGGCATGTGGGGTCTTCCCGGACCAGGGCTTGAACCTGTGTCCCCTGCATTGTCAGGCGGATTCTTAGCCACTGCGCCACCAGGGAAGTCCCTAGATGTCTCTTGTTAGACATAAACAATCTCACAGAATACCAATGTCAGACAAGGTTATTCTGTGACTGTAATAAAGTGAGTCAAATGGACCACTTCATAATTTTATCCAAACACAGACAAAAACAACCACAGAATACGGAACACCTCCCTCTCCTGGCTAACATGAATAACAGCTGCTTCTTTACCACTTGTAACTTTAGCTTTGATCTGGTCTGCCCTCGTTACAGATAAGACTTGCTAAGATACTTGACCATAGAATTGCCCCGTTTCCTGGCAGCACCCAATCCAGAGCAAACCCCTGCTTTCTTGGACCCTCCCCAAATTCACCTAACCAAAGCCCAAGCTCCCAGGGTGAGCCATCTGGCGACTTGGGCTGCAGTTAAGTGATTAGGCCAACTTGTCCAACGACAGGTATTCAAGTAAATCACCTGGGGATTAGTTACAAGGCAGACTGTGGTTCTGAGCTATAGAGTAGGCCACATCTGTGTTTCTAACCCGTTCCCAGCAATGCCAACGCTGTTGGGCATCAGGCCATGCTTTGAGTAGCAAGGCAGTCAAGGACAGTGGATTCCAACGGCAGAAGTACTTGAGTTTGACCACAGGGCCCCTCTTGGAACCCTGGACTGCCTTCTAGAGAAAATATGCCTGTATTTCGATTAAGCCACTGCTGTTTGGTTCTCTATTACTAGCAAGCTAATCCAATACCTGGTCCTTAGACGGACATGGGGTTCACGCTACAGAAGCTATTGACGGGGCCTTGTAGTGCCTGGGTGTGTGCAGGAGCTCAGGGAATGGTCGACCAAATGTGTTGCCTTCGAGGTGAAATTTTGAGCAGAGAACCACGTCATTCCACTTAGTGGACTGGTTGAAAATCCTCAAACGGTCCCGTGCTAGCTCCACGCTGGGTTCTCGGGCTCAAGGACCAGAAACATGAGAGGTTCCAAACCGCCCTCCAGCTGAGGTTGTCTGGGCCTCGCCCCACCTCGTCCTCCAGCCCCATTTCTCACCACCCCTCACCTAACAGCACCACGATGCTTCCTACCTCTTTGGCTTTGCTGTTCCATCAGCCACGGTGCCCTTCCCCCCCCCTTCACGTGGTCAACTGCTAACTCTTACTCAGCTCAGCCTCCCGACCCCCTGAGGCAGCCCAAGTGCCTTTCTCTGTGCTGCCAGGGAACCCTGCCTCGCTCGACCCTCACTCTTTCTCAGGTTACACGGCATTTATTTATTTTGTGTTCATCTTTCCATTGGTCATCAGCTCCTACAGGCCAGAACCATGTTTTATTCATCATCGCATCCCCTGAATAGTCCCCAACACTAAATAAATATGAAAGTGAACTGAAGGCTCCAATCTCCCACCGCCTGCCCCTTAACCTCTAACCAACTGGGCGAAGGTTAGACAAGAACAATGAAAGAAACCCTTCACTCATGTTTCCCCTTTTCAGCTTCTGTGAAACTGGGGGATCCCAGAAGCTTTAGGCGTGAAGCTCTAGGTCATACCCGCCTTGGAAACTTGGCCCCCAAGAAATCGTAGGCTTCTGAAGGACCACAGGTGCATGAGTTAGTGTTTAGTAAATGACTCAGCCTGAAAGTTGGGACTCATCTATACCTGGGCTTCTCATGCTTGAATCTACTTATGAATCACCTGAATAGCAAATGCATTTTAGCCCCAGGTGAGTTCCACACGCTGAGGCCTGAGCACTGGTATCACCTGGCAGCTGCTTGGAAATACAGATTCTTGGAACCCACCCTGGGTCCTTCCGAATCAGAATCTCTAGGGGTGCGACCCAGGAATCAGTATAAAACTCTTAGGTGATGAAACCCAGGTTCCCGGAAACAATAAAAGAATGGTTAATTATAGTTAATGGCTCTCACCTAAACAGGTGGGTTTACATTGTGATTTGCTTACTTTCCAATCTTACAACAACTGAAGGGAAGCCGATAAAAATAGACTTTGAAAAACCACGGAAAGAGAGAAATGCTAATGGCAATACCTGTATGATGATGATGGCAATGACAACAGCAGCATAGACTGTGTGCTGGGGCTGTAACTATGAAAGTGTGTCTGGGGAAACCTTTGTAAGGAAATAGACTAAAATGCTCACAGTGGCTGGATTATGAGTAATTCTCCCCCTCTTCTCTAATTAAAAAAATAAATTTTTGTATTATTTGTATAATAGAAAGGTACGTGTATTCAATTTAAAAATATGTTCTCACTCCCCACTGTAGGGGACAAAAGGGGCTGTGGGCTGGGATGGTTCAGTAGCCTCATGGCACCTGAGCGTAAGCCTTTCTCAGTGTCGAAGGCGGGAGAGGCGCTTCTGCGGCCACAGGAGGTGGAAATGCCATCAGAGTATTTTTTGGAACAATTTTAGTGCAAGAGACAAAAACCAAACTCAAACTGTGCCAAAATAAGTAGGAGAGAGAGAGAAGGAGAAGAATGAGGAGGAGGAGGAAGGCAGGGAGGGAGGGAAGGAAAGGAGGGAGGAAGGAAGGAGAGGGGGAGGGAAAGATGGAGAGGAACTTGCTTGGTTCTCTAATGAAAAGACCAGCTGGAGCCGGAGCTCCGAGGATGCTCTCAGGACTCTGCCCTCCTCTCGGCCTCCCTTCCCTCAGCATCAGCTCCACTCTCGGGCAGGCTGTGCCCTAACTCGAGTCTAGCAGTGCCTGCCGAAGTTACCTCTGACTGGCCCAGCCTGGGTTCTGTGTCCACCCCTGGGGCCTGGGCCACGTGTCGCTACAGAAGCATAGGAACAGAGAAGGTTGAAGAGCGCTCCCCAAGGAAAGCCGAGTGCTGCTGTCAGAAGAAGGAGATGCAGAGCAGAAAACACCTTAGATACCTGCTCCAATCAATCAGGTTATTGGTGCTCGGGAGACTGGCTCTTAGGTATGTCCCAGGCATTTTTCAGACTTGGGCTGAGACTTTGGATAAGACCTAGGGTGGCTGCAGTCTTCCAAAAAGCAAAGCTGCCCTCGGAGGCATGGGGGCAGTGGGGTGGTTTCTTACCGAGGTTCACACTGCATGCGCTGTTCTCGGGAGGAAGTGGGAATTTCCACATGGTAAGTTTCCTTCCCTGCACAATGAATTACTATCTTGATGAGAAACCCGTGGGCCGCTGGTTGAAAAGAGAGGTATTCTCTGAGTGAGAGGGAATTTACCACCTTTCTTTCAATGGTGACAGTGCTGGTGTCACGGCAGGGTGTGGACTGATTCATCTACAGATACACACATCTATGCAGACACCATGCCGCTAGCCTCTGCAAAATACACACCTGGAGATCATTTCTGCCGCCCAGGATATGTCACCTTTGTCCCAACCACTCTCTCCACCACCCCTGCGCCCCGCAGTCCCAGGCGTGTGGGCCTGGAGTTCCCCAGCTGGAACCGGATGAGAGCTCTCTGACGGCAGGGATTGCAGAGGCGGGGCTGGTGAGCTGGCTGGCAGTGACCGAGGGCCTGTCCCGGGCCTCTCTCTCCCGGGCTGTCTCTTCTCCCACTGAGTTTCTAACCTGAGCCTTCAAGCTCATACCCATCTCATCCCCTGCCCTGGGGCGCTCGGATTTTCCTTTTCCCTAAGCCCCCAGCCAGAGCTCGGAGCCCTGGCCACTGTTCCCAGAGCTCCATCCTTCCAATGAGGGGAAAGAAGACACACAGGGCCCACTGTTCTGGATTCTGAGTTGGAGCCAAGGGGCTCCATCTGCTGTTTCCTTCTCCTAGAATCCTCCCTCACAGTCCCCTGCAGAGGGCTCCAGCTGCCACAGCTCTCCATGACAGATGTCCCGCTCTTTCCTACCCAAAGGAAAACACGGGCTCTTCCCCAGCCCTGGAATTCCCTGCTGCACTGCGCTCCTGTCGGCTGAGGAGCCTGGGAGAGGCGCCACCCCTCCCACAAGCACCAAGGGGCTCTGCTGGATGGCCAGACCTGACGCCTGGTTCCGTGGAGCTCTCAGCCAGCGCAGGGTCATCTGGGAAAACTGCCCTGATCTCAGAAGGTGGCCTGACCTCCAGTAGAGCCTAAGGAAATTAACTGTGGGTAAAAGTGAAATTATTATGAGCAATGGCAGAGACTCTAAGAGTGAAAAAATTTTTCAACACTTACTGAAGAAGCCAAAGATACTCTTACAATATTTTGCTCTCTACAGGATCACTGTTATCAGCCTACAGATAGGCTGTTATTTTCCCCATCTTTTATAAAGAAAGCTTTCTCTTTAAATAAATGATTAAACAAATTAATAAATATTAGTAACTGATAATAAATAATAAATTAACAAAAAAGAAGGAAAGTCTCTTCTACAGAAGAATTCCAAATAATACATGTAGCTACTCCCCCCTCCAGGAGGTGGAGCTTAAATCCCCACTCCTTGAGGGTGGGCTGCATTTAGTGACTGGCTTCCAAAGAGTAGAATATGGATAGGGGAAAATAGTAACTTTATAGGAAAGAAACCTGGTGGACACCATCTTCACCAAGTGATGAAGGTAACATCACCACCAGTGATAAGCCATGTGGTTACCATGTACCCCCCGGTATGATCTAATGAAAAGGGCACTTCACCCCTGGGGTGTTCTTCCTTAAAACCCATAACCCCAGTTGAATCATAAGAAAACCTTAGACAAACTCAAAATGAGGGACACTCTATAAAATACCTGACCGGTACTCTTTAAAACTGTCAGGGTCATGAAAAATAAGAGAATACGGAGAAATGATCACAGATGGGAGAAGACTGAGACATGCTGACTAAATGCAATGTGGTGTCCAACAGAAAAAGGACACGAGTGATAAAATTGGTGAAATCTGATTAGAGTTTGTAGTTGGGCTGTTAGTATCATACCAATGTTAATTTCTTAGTTTTGACAAATATACCATGGCTTTGTAAGATGGTAACATTAGGGGAAGCTGGGCCAACAGTATACCAGAACTCTCTGCAAACAAGCAAACCAAACTTCCTCTACAATTTAAAGACTGACAGTATCAAGTGTTTGGTAACTCTGTGGAGCAACTGGAACTCATACATCGCTGGTTAAAATGTAAAATTATGTAGTCATTTTGGAAAACATTTTGGTAATTGATAAAATTAAATATACATTATGATATGACCCAGCAATTCTACTCCTAGATATCTCTCCAAGAAAAGTGAAATTTATGTCTAAACTAAGACTTGTATACAAATGTTCATAGCCAAAACAATCATAATAGCCAAAAACTGGAAACAATTCAAATGTCCAACAAGTGAATGGGTAATCAAGTGTGATATATCCATACAATGGAATACCACTTAACAATATGAAAGATGGAGCTATGTCTCAAAAATATGTTGAGCAAATGAAGCTAGACACAGGAGTACCTCACGTATGATTTAACAGATGAAATTCTAGAAAAGGCAGAACTAATCTCAGTGACAAAAAGCAGATCAGTGGTGCTGGGGATGGGGGTAGTTATGGTGACAAGGCCCATGAAGGGGCACGAGGGAATTTTGGGGGGGGGATGATCAAAGTGTTATATACCTTGTTTGTTGTGGTGGTCACATGGATGTATATATTTGTCAAAACTCATTGAACTGTATACTTCAAATGTGTTAAATGTAAATTATGCCTCAATATTTATTTTTTGGCCACGCTGCACAGCTCGCAGGATCTTAGTTCACCGACCAGGGACCGAACCTGGGCCCCAGCAGTGAAAGCACCGAGTCCTAACCACTGGACCGCCAGGGAATTGCCTAAAGTTGATTTTTAAAAGAAGCTTTCTCTTGACCTCACTTACCCTGCCAGCTACCCTTCTGCAAGACTCCTGAAGGAGTTGTCTGCACTCACTGTCTCCAATTCTGTCCCACATATTCTATCTTAAGTCTACACCAGTCAGGCTTTTGTTCCCGTCGTGCCTTGGAAACTGCTCTCATCAAGAATGCAGTGACCTCTATGTTGCTAAATCCAATGGCCAAATCTCATTTCTCAGTCACATCTTACTTGACCTGTCAGGAGCATTCTATACAGTTGTCACCTTTTTCCTTGAAGCACTTTCTTCCTTTGGCTTCCAGGACACAATAGTCTCTTGGTTTTCCTCCTCACTACTCCTCAGTCCCCTTTGCTGGTTCTCCTTATCTTCCCAACATCTTAAGGTTGGAGTGTCTCGGAATACTCTTTTTTGTACTCACTTCTCAGATGACTTCATTGAGGCAAGGCTTTAAATTCCACCCATATGCTGGAAACTCTCAAATCTGTATCTCCAGCCCTGATCTCTTTCCCAAATTCTAGACTCATAATTCCAACTGCCTACTTGCTATTTCTGTTTGGATGTTGAACAGACATGTCAAATTCAACACGTTCAAAATTGAACTTCTGGTCTTCTCCCACAAACCTGCCCACGTGCAGCCTTTCCTATCTCTGTCGATAGCCCTGACATCTTACCATCTGCTCAAATCAAAAGTCCCAGGAGTCGGGACTTCCCTGGTGGCACAGTGGATAAAACTCCATGCTCGCAATGCAGGGGGCCTACGTTCAATCCCTGGTCAGGGAACTAGATCTCACATGCATGCCGCAACTAAGAGTTCACATGCCACAACTAAGGAGCCCACGTGCCACAACTAAGGAGCCGGTGAGCAGCAACTAAGGAGCCTGCCTGCCGCAACTAAGACGCAGTGCAACCAAAACAAAAAAAAAACAAAACCCAGGAGTCATCCTTGACTATTCTTTCTCCCATCGGCTCTACCTTGAAAACATTAGCTATTCTTCATTATCTTCATTGCTACTACCCTGGTCTAAGCACCATCATCTTTCACCTGGATTGTTGAAATAGACTCCTAACTGGCCCTCCTGCCTCTTGCTCCTGCCCTCCTCCACTCTATTCCCAACACAGCAACCAGAGTGGCCCTGTTGAAATTTAAGTCGGAGCAATGCTATTCAAAACTCTATAATGATTTTCTCAGAAAAGCCAATGTCCTTGCAATCATCTGCAAGGCCCTGCATGATCTAGCCCCTCACCACCTTGTCCCTGTGATTTCATCTCCTAATACTCTCCCTCTTGCCATTCCTCCCCAGACACACTGGTCTTTTTGCTGTTTCCCGAACAATAGTGTCAGGTTATGTTCCTGCCCACCTGAGGGTCTTTGCTCTAGTTGTTCTGTCTGGATGCTCTAGTGGCCAACTTCCTTCCTCCTTCAGATCTTTGCATACAGACTTGCTCAAAACTCACCTTCTCAAGGAGACCTACTCTGACCATGAAATTTAATACTGCAACCTGCCCCATCCCCGGCACTTATTTCCTTACCTTGCTCTATTTTTTCCTTTGTTTCCATAGCACTTATGACTTTCTAATATACCCTTTGATCTGCTTACTTATTTTGTTTACTTTTTATTGTCTGTCTACTCAAGGGCAGGAATCTATTTTGTTCACTGCTGTATCCCAAGTCCTAGAACAGTGCCTGGCACATAGAAGCTGCCCAGTAAGTACTTGTTGAGTAAATTAATGAAGTTTCTCCAGAAGGAGAAAACGTCCCACTCCTGGCCTATCAACCCATACCTGACAAGGCTGAAACAAGAGACTACAGAGAAAAGATGAATCTGGAGGGATCCCACCCCATGTCAGGACTGCAAAAATTGGGGGAGGCTTTGGACGACTCCTGATTTGGGTTGTGTTCTAAGATCTCAGAGTAGGGCCTCTGGTTTGCTGGGCTGCAGCTGTGTTCTCAGAGCCAGTGCCCACTTCCTAGGGTCATATCTCAAGGGAACCTTCCCAGGATAGGTGACATTTGTCTGTAACTGCACTGTTCAGCAATAGTAGCCCCCAGCCCCATGTGGATACTGAGCATTTGAAACATGGCCGGTCCAGACTGAGGTGTGTTGGAAGGGTACAATTGCAAAGACTTAGTACAAAAAAGAATGTAACATAGCTCATTAGGATTTTTTAATATTGATTCCATCTTACTATTTTAGATGTATTGGGTTAAATAAAATATACTTTAAAAATTAAGTTCACCCATTTCTTATTACCTTTTAGAAATGTGGCTACTAGAAGATTTAAAATTCCTTCAGTGGCTTGCATTGTATTTCTATGGGACAGCCTGATCTATGAGGAAAAACTACTCATGTCTAGAAGTCAAATCCCGTGAGCTTGAAAACCCACACTTCCTAAATGCAAACTGATGGTTCCTTTATTTCAAGTCATATTGAGATAGAGTAGAATTCCATTAAGACAAAGGCCCCTTCAGGATTTGACTAATTGGGTTAATCGGAACTTTTAAAGAAGCTTGGCTTTGTTTTTATTTTTCTATCATCTGGCTATGCTTTGCCTGAGGAGCTGGAAGCCCTCCCAGAGACACACATGGTCTCCCCCGTGGTTCCTCAGATGTTTATTGAAGTCCCACGTGTCCAGGAACCGGGTGGAGCAGGAGGGGATTGGGAGGTAAAGGAGGGCCGGCTCCACGCCCTGTCCCAGAGCCCCTGCCCTGACCCTGTGGCCTGGCGGGCGCCTGCTGTGCCTGGGGCAGTGTCAAAGCTGAGGCGGCCTCCGGCTCACACCTGCAGGATGGCAGTGGTAGGCCGCCACTGTGGGCACCCAGGCTGGCAGACCTGTGCTGCTGAGACCTTAGGCCAAAGGGAAGGGCTCCTGTAATCAGCACGAGCACAAGGGGCCGGTGCTGCTGGTAACTGATTCAGGGATGGAGATGTGAGGCTGTGAGCAAGGGTCAGGAAAGACTAGCTCCCAGAGCCTGGGAATACCGTGGAGGCCAGGCCCCAGGTGGAGGATGCCCCAAAACTGGAGGTTGGGGTGACAGGGAAGACAGTATGAGGGGCTCAGTGACCTAGGGACCTGGCACCAGGTAGACACAAGGATGGAAGGAGGGGTTGAGTTGGGGAGACTGTCTCCTATCTTCCAAAATTCTGTAATCTTGCCATATTGTTTTTATATAATTGAAGAGAGAGAGAGAGATGCATTTCTTGAAAACTTGCCCCTGGATGTAAGCAATGTGCCTCTGGTCTTGCCTGGCAGTGGTCATTCCTTCCTGACTCAGGGCTGGGGATCTGGACTGGGAATTATACTCTTTAGTTTCTCATGAAAAGCAAAATAGAATTTCATCCTCTGTTTTCTCTCTCACTCACTGTGCCAACTGTAGGGGAAAAAAATAGAGAAGAATATGAAAAGCAAAAAGGATTCGCAAGAGACTGCAAGGCTAGAAAGTGTATAAGAAAGGAAAACAACAAAATATTATTTTTAATCTGCTTTAACAGCAACTCAGAAATGCAGGTCAACCATTTACGAGAGGGAAGCGGGCCCCATTGTGCCAGCTACTCCAGGGATGGACTGGGCAGGAGGCAATTTAGGATGGAGACCAGGGAAAACACGTCCCCAGGCAGCTTGCCGCTGGGTTATGGGGTCTGCTCAGCAGAGAGGGGATTGCTGGGGATTTTGCCAGAAGCACCAGGGAAGCAGGGCTGCTGATGGCAGTGGCGGGGTGAAGGACCCAGCCTCTTGGGAGCTCTTCTTCCATCCCAAAGCCATTGTCCGCCTGTGACTGCACTTTCATCAGCTGCAAACTGAGTATTTATGGCTTCTTGGAATTTTCCAAACGAAGTAACTTTTTTCCCCAGACTATTTTTTTCACAACTGAAATCAGATCCCCACCGTTCATGGAGACAAACAAAACAGCATGACATCACCCACCAGGGAATTGTCACTTCACACACCGTAGCAGCCTTTTATTCAATATCAAATGGATGTGATTTGCCTTGTGGAGGTCTTCACATCCTGCCCTGGCAGAGGAGGGGCTGGTCCCCTGAGCTCGCCTTGAGGAGCTGGGAGGGAGGAGGGTGGCAGGTGCGCTGAGCAGCCTGCAGGGCGGGCCTGGACAGGAAGGGCCCGGTGGGGAGGTCTCTCTAACTGCAGAGATGCTGCTCCGCGAGTCGTGCCGGGAACAGCCCCACCCGCCAGGGACACTAGCCCCTGTGTCCATCCTCTCTCGGCCTCCAATGCTCTGGTGACGGCAGCCGGGTGCAGAGAGCACTGACCTGGAGGGTTAGGTGGCCTAGATTCAGCTTCCGTTTTGCCTTGCAGAACTTCTAAGCCTCAGTTTCCCCCTCTGTAAAGGTGGGGAGGGTAAAAAAAAAAAACCCAGTTCTGCTACCTTACAGAGATGCTCTTGGACCAAACAAGAGAATAATAAGTGTGTGGACCTGGAAAGCACAAGGCCTATTTTGTTCTTGCCCTCAGATCTCTCAACACTCAGAGGGAAGTGTTCTGCAGCTTCTCAGCTACAAGACCCTTGGCTTCCTTACAGAACCCTACAGGAGGGTTCTGGGGGGATTGGCAGCGACTGTGACCCACATCCTCTTGAGCTAATAAGGAAGGTATTATTTAATGAAAGCTCAAAGAAGAGGGGAAGCCATCCTGTCATCTGCGAACCCCATCAGCCAGCACCTGAGGGCCTGACCAATCACAAGAGAACAGAAGTTGTCCTCTCTTTCTGCAAATAAAAGCTTTTTAAAGTGGAGGGCAGGGGCTGCCACAGTTCTAGGTAGCAGTTGGCCTAAAGGGAAAGCAGTCGCATAATTATGCTTATAATTGAGAGTTACTGTTCACCAGGCCCCACGCTGAGCCTCATGCGCTGTCTCCTTCAGCCTCTAGTTACCATCACTATTGTCAGCTAACAGTCGATGACCCTGAGGCTGGGAAGAGGGGGTGGGTAACCTGCCCAAGGCCACTCAGCTCTAACTGTGGGCTTGGGATCCAAACCAGGTGTGCCTGACTCCAAGGCCCAGGTGTTTCACCTTCACACCATTTTGCCTACTGGTCACAAAAAGAAGCTGACTGTGCAAAGGTGTGCCTTGTTTATTTTGTTTTCATATGAATCTGGTAAATGGTAGGGCAGGAAGACGTGTGCGTGTGTGTGTGTGTGTGTGTGTGTGTGTGTGTGTGTGTGTCTCTCTCTCTCTCCCCCTTGGGTGCTGAAGATGGGGCACCTCATCTCCTCCTTTCATATCCATTGTTGCCACTTGGAAGCACCATGTCAACTCTCTGTTACAACTTGTGTGTGTGTGTGTGTGTGTGTGTGTGTGTGTGTGTGTCTCTCTCTCTCTCCCCCTTGGGTGCTGAAGGTGGGGCACCTCATCTCCTCCTTTCATACCCATTGTTGCCACTTGGAAGCACCATGTCAACTCTCTGTTACAACTTATTTTACCTGAATTAAATGATCAAGAAATATCATATATGCATACATATTGTAAAAGGCTGACATTTAAAATAAGTTGACAGTCCATATTTATTCCACAGCTGAGAATGTTACTTGAGCAGTTGTAAGCCAGGGAACCAAAACTGGACCACTGTCTGGGTCATTAGGACTCCATTAAAGACAATAAAGAATTTCAACCAGCAGGAGAAAAACGGTACAGCCACATAACTTTGGAATTGGAATAATTTCTTTCTAGTAAGAATAAGCCTCTTGGAGCTTCCCTGGTGGCGCAGTGGTTGAGAATCTGCCTGCTAATGCAGGGGACGCGGGTTCGAGCCCTGGTCTGGGAAGATCCCACATGCCGCGGAGCAACTAGGCCCGTGAGCCACAACTACTGAGCCTGCGCGTCTGGAGCCTGTGCTCCGCAACAAGAGAGGCCACGATAGTGAGAGGCCCGCGCACCGCGATGAAGAGTGGCCCCCGCTTGCCGCAACTAGAGAAAGCCCTCGCACAGAAACGAAGACCCAACACAGCCAAAAAAATAAATAAACAAATAAATTAAAGAAAAGAATAAGCCTCTTGATTTAATAGAAGTTGTATTCTAAGCAGGGGCAGACGTTTAGTTTGTAGAAAGAGAATCGTAATTTTGGGGAGTGGAAGCTCCGGGCCCCTTCTACTCATAGTATTATCTGAGTCAGGACCAGAGAACAAGATAATTGCTTGCCTTCCAAGTCTCAATCTCTCTTTCCTCTAACTACAGCTCAAGACTAGGGCAGGGTAGGCCTTGGAAAGGTATAGGGTTTGTCAAAGGAGAAATAAGAAAGGGCATTGCTTCTCTGTGTTGGAGGCTGGGGCTGCCACTTTCCAGAATGGGAATTCCAGAATGACTGAAGGTTTGTTGATTGAGGACCTAGTGTGTTCCCGTATCATGGACCAACACATATATTTTGAAGATCATAAGAAGTATAGTGGGTTTCTAAGCTCAGCCAAGAAAACATTTTTGTAGTTAGGCAAGATGATGTCATGACAGCACCAACATAATCACAGATACAAAAACCAGGAGAGAAAAGTTTCATGCTTCCTAAACAGAAAACAAGCTCAGTTAGAAAATATAAGCTTCCATAATTCTCATTTCCAAGTTAGCAACAAGAGCACTTCTATTAAAGGAATCCCTTCGAAAAGAATTTAGCAAATGTGGCCACTAACATCTGGATCTTTTCTCATGGAACTCAGTGGAAATCACCCTCTTGAGTCTTACAAGGTGCGCATTTGGAATTTTAAAATGTCACAGGTGTTTATAAAGGTACTTCCCTTCCCAATGTATACCTGAGATGGGACAGTTCAGAGGTTATGAGCCGGGGCATTTCCCTTCTCCTTATCATTGGAGAGGTCTCTGGGCTCTACTGATGGCTGAGAGGCTCCTTTACTGAGGAGGGGCAAACAGAGCTAATGAGATGATGCATGGAAGGTTCTATAAGGCCACTGGTATGAAAAATAATGGATGAGGGTTGTAATTAATAAAGCAGTTATTAAAGTTTCCTTGTCAGAAATTGTGTGATAATGTGTAGATCATTCGCTCATAAAAAGCTAGAGTTCAGTCAATAAATCACATAATTTATTCTGCTGAGAGAAAAGAAGAAGTAACTTGTATTGAGTCCCTATAAAGTACCAGGTACTTTCAGATGTGGTAACTCACTTAATAGGAGAAGCACCATGTTCTAACGGCCACACGCAAAAATCACTGTAATTAGACAGAATCTTGGTTTGGTCTACTCCATGAACTTAGGAAGCATACTTAACCTTTTAAGCCTTGTCTTCTTTATGAGGATAACAACAGTATCAACCCTTGTAGGGCCTAGTACACATGCAAACACACAGCACTCAAATAAGACAGTTTTATTATTATTATTATTAATTATAGGTATCTTGAGGAGGGTATTATTTCTGTCTTACAGATAAAGACAAAGGTTCAGAAAACCTAAATTATTTGAGCAAGGTCAGTCCATAGTAAGTAGAGATAGGATCTTGCAACTCCAAGACTACACGTTTTCCAGTATAACTACAGCCTGCACCATCTGATCCAAACTATAACTTAAACTAAAATAACAAATGAATGTGGATAGTTCAGTAAGGTGAAATACAGAACTGATATCTGATTAAATGTCTCCCCTCCCCAAATCAGGGGCTCTACTAAAATAAAGGAGAATCATCCAAGCCTAAACTTACAGATAAGAATTTAGGGAACCTTACATTTTATTTTCTCCTAAATTTGAGTCAGAGTCTAAGAGAACAGCCTGTGCTGATGGAATTGTACTAACTAGGACTATCCAAAGTAAGTTATAGCTTTTAGCCAGCTTTCTGTGCCAGTAACCTAGAAACTATTTCAAAACCTATTTTTGTTTCTTAGGGGCTGAAATTTCAGTGCAACAGTCCGGCCAACTCCGACCCAGAGTCTTCAAATTTAGAAATTAATCCCCAAAGAAAGGGAATATTAATTTTTATTGTGACAAAGAATAACCTTCTCATAGCCCAATTATTGGAAGAAACAACTACCTCTACAATGCCGCACTTCTAAATACTTGCAATTTATAGCATGAAGATGCAAGAGAATTAGGCTAGCAATTGTCCTTGAACCTCCAAAAAAGGAATTTGGCTTATGGACACACACAAAACGTAAGCATTCTGTAGTGCTAACATTGCATACCACATAATTTTAAAAGCCCATCAAGGGGTACTGTAAAAAAAAGAGAAAAAGAAAACAACTAAAATTTGCTGAAATATATTATTCAGAAAATAATATATGTATACATTAATTTGTAATGATTCCAGCAAATAAAAAAATTATCCATTTTTTTTTTTTTAATCTCAGGAATAGATTTACTATTGCACATTTCAAGTTGGGATTATCCTTGGTCAGAGCTTATTATTAAGTTGATCCTCAGACTAATTGGACATGAAAAAAATAACCCAGAAGTAAAACAAAACAAAACCTTTGGGAAAAGAAAGGGGGGAGAAGAGTCTAGTGAATACCCCTAAAGTGAGTGATTCCTAAGCAGATACAGTGATAGCATTATCCTGGTGTGGGTTATTTTCCTATCTTCACACATTTCTCTTTTTAGAGATGCTTCCAAAGATGTGGCAAAGGACAC
Organism: Balaenoptera musculus; assembly: GCF_009873245.2. Taxonomy (NCBI): domain Eukaryota; kingdom Metazoa; phylum Chordata; class Mammalia; order Artiodactyla; family Balaenopteridae; genus Balaenoptera; species Balaenoptera musculus. The sequence goes on along the minus strand of NC_045801.1, from coordinate 36,296,058 downwards.
ACAGGAACACTTATTGAAGAGCTCAATTAACACCCACAAGACATCCCTGACACACTAGGGAACCAGGCAGTGAACGGCCTTGTTAAACACCATCAGACAGGGCATTTTATAACTCTAGGGCTTGAGTTTACAAATGGTCCTGTAACCATCAATCTCCTAACTTGAATGAAAAGTATGTAGCAGACAGTAGTATTGAAGAAATAGTTGTTCTAGTAAGAAGTACTGTGGGGAATTCCCTGGCGGTCCAGGGGTTGAGACGCTGCGCTTTCACTGCCGAGGGCCCAGGTTCAATCCCTGGTCCGGGAACTAGGATCTCGCAAGCGATGTGGTGTGGGCAAAACAAAAAAACAACAACAAAAGGAGAAGTGCTGTGACTTACCAGGGACACAGTGGTACTCTGGAACTTTCTACTTAGCTTCCTCACAGCATTTCCATGGTGTAAGGCACTTTATAGAGAAAGTCCATTATTTCCTGCAGGTTTTTTTTTTTTTTGAGAAGTGAAAAGATTTCTCACTTAAAATGTTTATCAAGAGAAGATGATAGTTTATGGTGATTCTCCTGTTCATAAAAAAAAAGGAGACTTGGGTGACAGGAAAATACATCCTTGGCTTATGACAGCGTCAGCTTACTAACAGGTCAGTATTTTGGTTAATTATTAAAATACACAGAACATAATGCGAGGTTTATCTTTATGTATCTAACGCCAGATACTCACATTTTAAAATAACATTTAGAATAGCATGTGGGGGCTGGAGGGATGGAGACCATGTGAGTAAGGGGCAGTGTAGTTGAGGTAAGCGTAATAGAGTGGGTTCACCTAACATTTCTGCCCCTTTCTTACTTGAGGGACCACAGTCATTGAGTTCTTCTTGGTCTTCTACCCTCCCTAGATGATTTCTAATGGCCCCCCATCTCTAAAATTCTATGATTATAGTACTTGTTAATGTTGATTTTTTCAGGCTTCACTCAAATGATTCACCAAAATGCTTGAATAGAACTAGGACATTTGATTTCCAAAGTTTAGACTAATACCTGCTTATTCAGCTGAACTCAAACCCTTTTCGAAACAAGGAGAGACAAATAAATGAGGTAAACTAACAACTGCAGCCATGACAAAAACCATAACTGCATTTTGAATAGGAGGCCACAAACTATTTTTTCCAACTGCAAAAAGTCAATGCATTTTCTGTCATTAGTTTCCAGAAACTGACAGGTAGTTTTGTGGTAGTTCTTTCCAAACTAATAACTGTCTAATTAACTATCCATCCCCCCATCATGATCCAAAAATGATTTAAGGGGGCTTAAATAATACAGAATAGCATAAATTCAGAGTGAACATTTAGAATAGGAAAATAAAACTAAAGATGAGGATATAAAATAAACCAGGAATGAGGTTCTAATAAATCACCATAATGACCAATATTACAATTGCTTCTGGTGGAACCCAAATTTGACATTAAGCTTTTCAGCATCTGATGTGAAAGAGAGATTCTACCTGATCAACTACATAATTCATAGAGAACATAAGGTGGAAGCAAAGCTCAGCAGAAATGCAGTTATCTGTGGTTGTAAAAAGCAATTGGGGTCTTCATACTGAAGAACTGTGCCAACAGCATGCTCAGTAACTTTCCTTAGAATAGATGCAATGGTTAACACACTGGGCTAGTCCTCGAGACAATTCGTACTTCACGATGATGGCACCACAACTAAGCAGACGGAGGCATCACAGCGCAACGGTTAGAAGAGACTCCAGTCCTATCCTGTCAGACTTCAAACCCCAGCTCTGTCACTTAATAGCTGTGTGACCTGGGGCGTTTTTCCAACCTGCCTCAGGTGACCTCATTTGCCCTGTGAGGTGGGGATACAACAGCAATTTGCTGAGGATTAAGTGAGTTAATAAGCACTGTTACAGTGTTACCACTTGTTAACAAAGAGCTCAGTAAAAGCAAATGCGGTGGAAACTGCCTTAATACAGTTCCATAGCTAGCTCTACCCCGACCCGATGAGCCCAAGGTAGATTTGAGAACAGTGCTGTCCAAAAAAAGTTTCTGCAAAAATGCTGTCCAATACAACAGCCTCTTGTGGCTACTGAACACTAGAAATGTGGCTAGTTCTGTTAAATGTAAAATGGAGTTGGGTTTCAGGCTCAGATAACTGTGCTAATGAAGAACTGAATTTCTAATTTAATTTAAATTAGTTTGAGTAGCCACAATGATGAGTGGCTACCACACCAGACAGCACAGAAAAAGAAAATCTCCACCACTGCAGAAAATTTGGACAGTGCTGACCTAAAAGAGCTTCCAAGGAATACTCTCTTAATACTGTTATCAGCTGAGTTTTTGATGACTATTAGGCAACAAGGAACTCCAGATTGTATTATTCCTTGACATCTAACTGGAGCGTGACCAAACCTCTGTTGCCTAATGAGCATAGACCCCTATGCCTTATGTGGAGCTGTCCGCTTGTGATGTAAAATGAACACAATGAACACATGAGCGACTGAACAGAGTGCCAGCCTATCTGCACTTTGAGGGAAGCCAAGGATGTACCCATAGCAAGGCCAAGATCCTCCCTAGAAAACTGTTTTGAATCGACTTCAGAGCTGAAAGGAATGGGCTTGATCCCAAAGTCCTACTTCATCTAGCGCAGCTGGGACTGTTTCAGCTTGAACAATTTTAAAAGGTTTAACCAGATGCTGGCTTCTTTTCTTCTCCCCAGTGTTCTATTAACTTTGAGAAATGCTACTTCCTGGTGTACCCTCCAAGATAAACTACTAGGAAAAGGTATACCAAGATGACTAAAAGAAGCTCTAGTATACATCCCAGATAAAAGTGAGTAACAACTGCTGAAATAAAATGATTTAATATAAATCATGTAATATAAAGGAAAAATAAAGGGAAAGTAATTGATAACAAAGTGTGCATTTCAATATGTGAAGACCCAGGCACAGCTACACTGGAAGAAACAATGAAGTCATCAGTAGCCACACAGAGAATTATATGGGGGACTCAATTATCATCAGTAACACCACCTTCAATAACAAGATTTCTTGGAAGAGGTATAATTCCTGGTCAAGCTTTGAACAACATAGAGTAGAATCTCCCCTCAATTATCTTGTGGTTGTATTCTTAGAAAATTCAGGGTACATTAAAACCGTATGAAAAAATACTTTAAAATGTGAAATGGAGTTAGGGTTTAGGCTTGGATAACAAACTTAAAAAAAAAAAAAAAAAAAACCACCCATATGAATGACCAGCAGAACATTCAAGAATCATGTGGGATGTGGAATGATTCTTTGTTGTGCTAAACTGCCCCATGTTCTGTAAGACATAAAACATCTACGGGCCCTGCCCACTTACTGCCAGCAGCACCTCCCATCATTTCTAAAACAATTGGTCCAAGCCAATCACATTAATCCTACCAACCCCACCCTCCCCGATGACTGATCCATCAAGCTAGGCCTAGTAAATCAGTGCATGGCATTGGCTGGTTTGAGAATAGGGTACACGATGTAATGTCGGCCAATGAAACCAAGAGGAAGTTGGCTGGGGACTCTGCAGGAAAAGCTTCCTAGGAGAACACCAGAGGAAAGATGGTTTCTTTCTTCTTCTCTACATGGTCACAAATGCATGTCAGGCCTGAAAACTCTGGACTCATCTCAGATCCAGCTGGAGGATGAAACCAACAAACGGGAGGACAGCACGAAAAGCAGAGGGTAACAGAGCTAGATTTGGATTATGTCACCCTTGGGGTCTACTCTACCTCTGGGCCTCCAGTTACATAAGTCAGTACATTTCCTATGGTTTAAGCCACTTTGAATTTGGATTTTGGCTTCTTGCAGCTGAAAGCACTTTGATACATTCATAAACAATTTCACAAGTCAAAGACTGAGGCCTGGTTAAAATAAAACAACAATAACAACAAAAGGTGACTATTGTTTCTGGACTTCTAATACCATGTGGTAAAAAAGATAGCAACTATGCTTTTTAAAAAAACCTGTGGTAAATGTGAGGCAGGCTATACTAGTGGAAAGCCTGCATGCTCTTACATAAAGAAGCCAGGGGTACAAGACTCTAGCCCTTCCATCCAGCGGCAGGCATACTGCGGAAGAAGAATGGTCAGCACATTCACACATGCAGCCTGTTGGAGGAAACGTGTGAAAAGCACGTTTAAATCTGAAAAGAAAAAATACAGTTATTGTAAAAAGAAGTCTTTGTGTTCAAAAGAGTTCTACAGGGTGCATTGTGAACAAATAGGAAAGGAAAAATAGACGAAGTCCCTGCTCTCATGAAACTTATAATCAAAAAGACCAAAAAAAAAAAAATTCAGTTGAGGACTTCCCTGGTGGTGCAGTGGTTAAGAATCCGCCTGCCAATGCAGGGGCCATGGGTTCGAGCCCTGGTCCGGGAAGATCCCACGTGCTGCAGAGCAACTAAGCCTGTGCACCACAACTACTGAGCCTGCGCTCTAGAGCCCGTGAGTCACAACTACTGAGCCTGTGTACCACAACTACTGAGCCCATGTGCCACAACTACGGAAGCCCATGTGTCTATTGCCCATGCTCTGCAACAAGAGAAGCCACCACAATGAGAAGCCCATGCATTGCAACGAAGAGCAGCCCCCGCTCGCCGCAACAAGAGAAAACCTGCGTGCAGCAACAAAGACCCAACGCAGCCAAAGGGGGAAAAAAAAAAATCCCACCAGGCTTTAAAAAAAAAAAAAATTCAGTTGACCCTTGAACAAGGGTTTTAAATGCATGGGTCCACTTACACCCGGATTTTTTTTGTTAAATACGTAGTACAGGGACTTCCCTGGTGGTCCATTGGTAAAGAATCCGCCTTACAATGCAGGGGATGTGGGTTTGATCCCTGGTCGGGGAACTAAGATCCCACATGCCGTAGGGCAACTAAGCCCATGCGCCACAACCAGAGCCCACGTGCTGCAAACTACAGAGCCCACGCGACCTGGAGCCTGTGCGCCACAGCTAGAGAAGAGGAAACTCGCGCAGCACAACGAAGAGCCTGTACGCCACAACGAAAGACCCTGCATGCCTCAACAAAGATCCCGGGTGCCGCAACTAAGACCCAGCACAGCCAAAAATAAATAAATAAATAATAAATAAATCTTAAAAAAAGATACGTAGTGCAGTACTGCAAGATCATCTACTGTTGGCTGAATCTGCAGACGCAGAACCAGAGATACCAAGGGCCCCCCGTCAAGTTACTTGCTGATTTTCAGCTGTGCAGTGGTCAGTGCCCCTACTTCCTAGTAACCCCTGCACTGTTCAAGGGTCAACTGTACCTGTTTACTGAGTACGGTAAGTGATGAGGAATGACAGGTAGAGAAGTGGGCAGTCAGATACGTTTAACTATGTTAGGTTTTCTGAACATGCCAGGGTTTGAGCTTCAGTATGAAGGGTCAGTAATCCTGGGAGGATGTGGAAAAATGGTGCATCATAGGAGGAAGAAAAGTAAGTATTTAGAAACAGGAGTGAAAATTTTAGTAACAGGTGTTGCTGAGACGGCAGTAGGCAAGATTCTAGATGGTTCCACTGCCAGACTCATGACAGACAGCAGGGCAGAAGGAAAAAGCAAACTTATAATTGGGGATAGAGCCTGAATGTGGAATCCCTATTCCACTATGTCCTAGCTGTCTGATATTGGACAAGTCACTTAAACCTCCTAGTATCAGTTTCCTCATCTTATAAAATGGGGAAATACAGCAGGGGTGGGGTGAATATAAGGATGAAATGAGATGAGGCACATGAAGTGACCTGTAAAACTGGGAGGTGCTTAATCATGGTAGTTATTATCACTCTTAAATCCAAAAGCAATTGACCCAAATTAGTGTCAGAACATTTATAAGGCTAACATACGTGAAACGTGATATACCTATTACATCAGGTTTGAAAAAAAAAAAACTTTGTTTTTATGAACAGCCAATTGGAACCCATTTAAACAAATCCTAAGTTAAAAGAAAAACAATGATACCTAAGCAAACAGATTGTGATTAAGAGATTATAAATACGTTTATTGGTAGTATTACTGAATACTGAACACAGAGAATACAAAGAAATCAGCACTTAAAAGGAAACATAAATCTTTAAAAAATGCAATATATTTACATATATGTTAACCAATTTTGCACATCTGTTTAGAGTTACAAACAAAAGCAAAGCTAATTCCAAAGCTTTTAATCTGAATATACTCTGATTTTGAGTTCTAGTGTTCTCCATTCTAACATCCACGGTTTGCTGTATTTACACCAAGTATGATTAATTTTGTTTGTATCTAACCTAAAAGCAAGATGCTGTGAGCTGATCCTGAGGCAGCCAGGTAAATCAGAAATTTCAGAACAGCTCTTTAAGACAGGATAAAGTCACATAAAAGAAAAATGCCTCAATCCTAGATATATAAATGCAAAAGAGAAAATATTAAGAAGCAAAAAGAATCACAGAAATACCAATTCTGCTTTAAATTATAATTTCTAATTCTAGCAACAATTCAATTAGCAGTAGCTTAGATGACTTATGTTCTAAAAAATAAAACCATTAGTTCTTTCACTATAATTTTCTGACTACACCCAATGAATAATTCTCAAGTCTTCATATCCTTTTTTAATAACCCAAGAATATGACTTAAACATAGCAGAATCATTAACAAAAGAGGCCTTCAAACAACTGCTAAAAGCGTCAATATAGTTTGGGGGCCATATTTCAATTTACATAATATTAGCGTTCATAAAGAGTTTATGACACCTAGTACAATAGTGTTCAGCACTGTTAATTCAGAAATACACCATCCATTCTTGCCATCAGAGAACAACTGACATGGATGGGATTGTCACCACAATTCTAACAGGGCCTCTAAACCGGATTGCACATAAAATGAAAAAATTACAAACTATGATACAATTGTGACAACACAGCTAGCTTACAGAACTGAGTTTTTCACCATAATAATAGTACTACAGAATTACAGTGACATTTAAACATCAGAATTATTTTCCCCTGCTAACTACTGAGTAGAGAAAGTTTTCTGACTGCATTTTTGATGAACAGAATATCTCTGAAATAAAGACTAGGGGAAATGGACAAATGAACAAAATTAACTTCTCAAGTTCATTCGTCACAGATATCAACAACAAGCAAAGCAGCTTAGAAAAAAATCAAAATTATCTTAAAAACAAATAAATATAAGATCAAATCAGTCATTTTTGAGGAAAATACAGCTCATTTTCAAAAGTTCTGTTTGGTTTGTGACTAGACTTGAAAATATTAAAACAAACCAAACATTCCAAAAATACTGATTTGCTCTACAGGATTTGAAAAAAGCACTTCAAGTTTTAAGCTGAATGCTTCATTCTCCCCTGGCCCCCGCCCCCGATATTCCCCAGAGAAAGTAAATAAAAAGAGAAAAGCAGCTCTTGCAAAAATAAACAAAAACAAAACAAAACTACCAACCAAAACTAATCATATAAGACAATCTTCAGACACTTCACTTTAGTTGGTCTTTTGTTACGGTAAGGTTTCTGTAGCAAGGATTTCCTAGTCTCATCCTCTATCTCTCATTCTTTAGTCACTTCCATGTTTTTATCAAACAAGGCTATGCAGAGCCTTTCCTAAGAAGTCAGGCTGAGTTGGAGGTAGCTTTAGGACAGTATACTTGACTACAGTATGTAGTTAGTTCTTCTACAAGGATTATAATGTGTAAAACTGCAAAAAGAAAAAACGTACAGCCCTCACTGCCTTGCACCAAGAGAAAACTTTGAGAAACTGAGAACAAACAATGGAAGCCAGGACACTGGCATCTGCCTCCTCTCCCATGGGCTCTCCTAATGCACCAGTTCAGGCTGGTTTTCCACGAAGGGTAGCACCCCACTCACATAGTAGGCGATGCCAAGGGACAGCAGAGCAATGACAAAGATCAAGAGCAACACCCTCCAGAAGCCCAGATCCTCTACAAACTCCTGCCACGTGGTTCGGAAGCTGGACAGGACCCCCTCACCTTGCTGCAGGTTGGGATTGAGGAGGGAATGGCTTTCCATGGCACTGTGAGAGAAGCAAAGGGAAAAGAAAGGGCATGAAACAACACATTTCAGAAACATAAAACCACAGGAACTGCACTGTTTAGAAAAGACCAACCTTAAAATACAATATTTACAAGAAGAAAACTGACTTATATATATATATTCTCACCCATTTGTGTACTGATTTATTTACGTGCAGGTATCTGGACAATCTACCTTTAACTATAAACTGCTATACAGTAATGATTATGTTTCTTGGTTTAGTATCTAGAAGAGTCAGTTAAAACTCCTTTTCTAATAAAAACGTCCCAAGCAGAAGTCTTGAAGTAGGTCAAATGAGTTGTTTCCACCAGGTACTAAAGCAAAACACATTTTGGTTATTTGAAATTTAGAATTCAACACGAGGATTCAAAATTTGAGAATTCATGTTAATGGAATTAAGCAAAGACGGGCAAATCTAAAACACTGTTCTATAAAGTATGTGAATCTTAAAGTGAAAAGGGAATTTTTATTAATTTAGTTCAATAATCTGACCAATGAAGGAATTCCTTCTTTAAACTGCAATACTCCAGTAATGGATGCTTACTCTTCAGTCTGCTGTACACCTGGACAGGGCTAGTCATTAGGAATTCCTCTTAATAGGTGCCTCCGACTGGTTTTAGTTCTGTCTTGTACAATAACACAAAATACGTTTGTTTCTCTTCTATATAAAGGCTGAGTCTAGTTGAAAATAAGGCAGCACAAATACCATAAAAACACTGATTCAGGGCTTCCCTGGTGGCGCAGTGGTTGAGAATCTGCCTGCCAATGCAGGGGACACGGGTTCGAGCCCTGGTCTGGGAAGATCCCACATGCCGCGGAGCAACTGGGCCCGTGAGCCACAACTACTGAGCCTGCGCATCTGGAACCTGTGCTCCGCAACAAGAGAGGCCGCAACAGTGAGAGGCCCGCGCACCGCGATGAAGAGTGGCCCCCACTTGCCGCAACTAGAGAAAGCCCTCGCACAGAAATGAAGACCCAACACAGCCAAAAATAAATAAATAAATAAATAAATAAATAAATAAATAAATTTTAAAAACACTGATTCAGGTTTTCATAACTATATAAGCGAGAAATATGACCACTACAAATACAGTATATCTGACATTGGTATTTGGAAGGCTGCACAGTGATGAATTTGAAGCTCTAAGGGATTAGCACCCACAACTATGTCACAACATGCAGGACCAACAACAGGGTATCATTTAGATTAAAGCCACAATGACCATAATCATAGGTATCAACTATCTACCGCTGTTACTATCCTTCCTAAACTCCTTCTCTTCATATTCTTCCAACCATCTTGGGGCAGAACAATGGAAACAGCACAAAACAATGTCTTAAGAGTCTGGTTCATCATGCAAAATTGACAGTTTTTTTTTCTTTTTGGGTAACCTACAACTTTATTTTACTTCTTGACACTGTTAAACAAAGGCACTTCAGCGTTTACTGGCATTTAGAGTCTTCTCTAATCATGGGAAGGTGATTTCTTAATGGGCCAATATGTCTGACATCCAAACTTTTTTTTATATTTATCTTCTGAATAGGAGAAGACATTTTCAATGGGAATCTACAACAACACAAAAATTTAAAGAAAACTCAAGCAAGTTCAAAAATAAGATTAGAACTTTAAGAAGTTCGGGAGAGGTTAATTTTGACTTACATGAAATTTATTGACTACGTCTGAGTCAACATGCTCTCATACTTAAAAAGTGTTAGATATACAGGTATCCCCCATTTTTTGAAAGTTTGCTTTATGCCACCTCACTTTTAAGAAACATCTACAATACTACCAGTATTTGCTAACTGAAAGTAATCCCAAGAGGATTTTTGCTTTTATACGAAAAAAGGTGAAAAGCAAAAACAGTGTTCAATGTTTACTTTGCAGCAAGAGTGGCCCCACCAAGCTCCTTCCCCAGGAACTGCACTCAGCATCTCAGCATCCAGCTGCAGTATCTCTGAACTGTGCCTGTGAGCATCTGTGCTTTATCTCGATTTATTTTGTGCATCCATTAGTAAGATGAGTCCTAAGGCAATTGCTTCTTTGCTTTATGCCATCTTGGCTTAAGGAAAGGTTTCCTAGGAACACTCTACTTTTGGATAGTGGCGGGTGGGGTAGGGACCTGTAAAATGAGAATTCAGTTGCACGTTCTCTAGGAGCCCATGAAGTTTTGCCAATCAGAACTGTCTATAGCAACCTGATCCAATGAAATGTTTTCTACTGTCTAGGAAATACCTGATTCTAGCACGATGGTCTGCGTGTGCATGTGTAATCTTTTTTGTACATGTGTCAGCTACACTGTCTCTGTCATCCCATACCTACAAAGTAAAAAGGAACTAAATTAAACTTAGGATATAAAGGGGTGTAGGGAAATGTTTTTCATCAACTTGACTGATAGGCCCTTAAGAAGTTATGCTATGTTTCAGGGAATCATAAGGGAAGTGGAAAATACTAAATACATTCAAAATCTTGCTTTATCTTCTGTTCTAGAAAAGGCTAATCATCACACAGCTATGCCATGTACTAGCCAATCCCTTTAAGCTTTTCCCCCACTTTTTTTATTTTTTAAAAAATATTTATTTATTTGGTTGCACAGGGTCTTAGTTGTGGCAGGCGGGCTCCTTAGTTGTGGCTTGCAGGCTCCTTAGTTGCAGCTCACCAGCCCCATAGTTGCAGCACGTGGGCTCCTTAGTTGTGGCATGCAAACTCTTAGTTGCAGCATGCATGTGGGATCTGGTCCCTTAACCAGGGATCAAACCCGGGCCCCCTGCACTGGAAATGTGGAGTCCTATCCACTGTGCCACCAGGGAAGTCCCTCCCTCCCTTTTTTTAAATTGATGTAATTCATGTACCATAAAATTCATCTTTTTAAAGTATGTGATTCAGGGGCTTCCCTGGTGGTGCAGTGGTTAAGAATCCACCTGCCACTGCAGGGGGACACAGGTTCCATCCCTGGTCCGGGAAGATCCCATATGCCGCGGAGCAACTAAGCCCATGTGTCACAACTACTGAGCCTGTGCTCTAGAGCCCACAATCCACAACTTCTGAGCCCGCACGTCATAACTACTGAAGCCCGTGCACCCTAGAGCCCACGTGCCCTTGACCCCACGCACCACAATTACTGAGCCCGTGTGCTGCAACTACTGAAGCCCACTTGCTCTAGGGCCCACGTGCCACAACTACTGAGCCTGCATGCTGCAACTACTGAAGCCCACATGCCTCACGCCCATGCTCTGCAACAAGGGAAGCCACCGCGATGAGAAGCCCGCGCACCACAATGACGAGTAGCCCCCGCTCGTTGCAACTAGAGAAAGCCTGCACACAGCAACAAAGACCCAACGCAGCCAAAAATAAAAATAAGTAAAATTTAAAAAATTAAAGTACATGATTCAGTGGTTTTCAGTAAATTCGCAAAGTTGTAGAACCATCTCCACTATCTAATTTTAGAACATTTTGGTCGCCTCTATAATAAACTCTGTACCTTCAGCAGCCACTTCCCACTGCCCCTTCCCCTGCTCCTGGCAACCACTACTTTCTATCTGCTGATTATGGACACTTCATATAAATGGAATCATATGACATTTGGCCTTTTGTGCCTGGCTTCTCTCATGTAGCATGTTTTCAAAGCTCATCCGTGTTGGAGCACATACCAGTATTACATTCCTTTTTATGGTGGAATAATGTTTCACTAGATGGATAGATGACAGTTTATCCACTCATCATCGATGGACTTTTGGGTGGTTTCCACCTTTTGGTTATTATAAATAATGCTTCTATGAAATTCATGTACAAGTTTTTGTGCGAACATGTGTTTTCAATTTTCTTGGGTGTATACCTAAAAGTAGAATTGCTGGGTCGTATGGTAACTCTGTGTAACTTTCTGAGGAGCTGCCAGACTGTCTTCCACAGCAGCTATGCTATTTTACACTCCCACCAGCAATGTATGACGGTTCGGATTTTTTCACGTCATTGCCAGTACGTGTTATTGTCCATCTTTTTGATTGTAGCCATCCTACTGGGTATGAAGTGGTATTTCACTGTGGTTTTGATCTGCATTTTCCCTAATGACCAACGATGCTGCTTTAAGCTTTTTAATTTAAGCTTCAACCACACCTTCCTATCATGACACTGAAGGGCAGGAGTAAGATAGGACAACTAGGTAGTACAAATATTAATAATTCAATTTTCAAAGAATAGGCTTTACATAATGCCGTAAATAATGCAAATTCTCATGCTGAAGTGCAATGGCAGGTACGTGAAAGAAGTAGGAATAAATACTTCATATTGCATTGCTCAAATGACTAATCACTTCTTAGTTAATAAGTAATCACAACTGAGGCAAAACAAAGTATATTTCTAATAAAGAGATGCCAAGAAATTGGCTATTAACAAAATATACCAAGCAAAGTCCTAAATATGTACCAAGAAAATGCACATTCTTGGACATTTTTCAGAGTAAAGAAGCTTAAAGTAGTTTTGAAAATAAATTTTAAGTTATTTTGCAAGAACATGATCTTTAACAAAAAACAGATAACTCAATGTTATTGAATTGCTTATAGCATCCTGACTGCCAATCCAGAGCACACAGGTGAAAGAAGGGCTTCCCAATGCACCTCTGGCTCATTTTATGTACTTGCCAGCCTTCAGTGATAACTCATAAGGAGCATGCACTGTTCTAGAAGTAAAACTGTTTAATTTCTTTGGACAATAATAAGTATGTGAAACAAACAAAATAATCCTAAACTTGAGAGTAGAAGTAATGGTCCCCAAGGAGTACACCAGGCAGTCCACGAAGAGGGAGGAAAGGAATCATGGGCACAGAGGAATCAAATTAAGGGTGAACTATGAAAAACAGAGGATTTCATCTGGAACTCACAGAAACAATGATCCCAACAGTCTAAGTGGACCATATGCTCCTAATTCAAAGTCTTGGTCAATCTGCTACCGGGTCAATAGCTAATGAGGGCCCTAGTCCACTGAAAATTTTGCGAGGAGACTATAAAGCTCATCATCCTTCTTACCCTGTAATATCTGGAGAGCTTCAACTCCATGGTGGTCAACCAAACTACATGCTAGTACAACTAAGTCTGGCCTAGAGACTTTACCTGTTGAGCCCGTGATGCCAGAGAAAAGATGACTGGTCACCTTTTCAGAGCTCCCTGAACTATGTTCTAAACTGCTTCTAGACGAGAAATGATGAGATATTTGAGACCCTGTCAGTCACTACATCTTAGTTTCAATTACTTACAGGAGCCCACATTTCATTTGTTCCATCTCATGTAAAAGTCACTTTCACATCACTGAACTGTGTATGTGTTAAGTTTTGTCTTACTCTCCTCCTGTTTTACTTTTCCTCAGCACTTTAATTCCCTACCTTTGAAAGGAAGCTTTTTGGTCGTTTCTAATACTGTCCAAGTTCTTGTCCTGACTTATCTTTCTCTTCCTTTTTCGAAATTCCATTTTTTTGGGACCTGTGCTTAAATTCTCAGACTCCTGTTTCCCTCCCTCCTATTCAGCTCTTCTCACTTGTACTACCAATACAGCAGGCTGCCCTGCCCAGTGGCTAACAGAACATTCTGTGCATGTGGGCACATAGTACTTTCTGTTAATAGCTTTTCAGTTGTAATCTGGAGCCATAAGGACTAATATAAGTTCAACGAAAGTATCAAAGCACTTTACTTGAAAGCAAATAAATATAAAGCTGACAAAAAGTTGTCATAGAAGATTCACTTAAAGTGACTTGCCCCTTAAAAAAATGATATCTTAAGTACCTTTCACTCTCAGCTGTCTGCATGGTCTCCAGTTTTGAGTGAGTTCCTCTGTTAAATCCTTTTACCTCCTGTTCTTCCAAAGATTCCAGCAATCGGATGACATCTTTATTCACTCCCCTGCGCTTTGCCAGAACTAGGGGTGTAGCACCTTGATGATTGCTAAAAAGTTCATAAAAATAGAGGTTATATTATACTGTTAGTAGCCATTTGTGTAGATCTCAGTGAGGAAGGCATGGGCCCCATTAACTCAAAATTAAAACCCAGAGCAGAACCTGCGGTTGAGTTGGAACCTGAATTTTGAGTCAACCATTTTTTTTTCCTTTTAGGGAAAAAGGAAAAAAAAAAAAATACAGGCAAGAGTAGATAAATGAGAATAAATAAAAGAAAAAGAGGGTATCTTCCTAGAAATTAACTGGAAAATTCTAGATTCATCCTTATCTGACATTTATACATTTCATGAGAAGAGTGTGTATTTTTTTTAAATGTCTAAGAATTAAACAAACAACAAAAAAAACACCCACACTCAAAAGCAATCAAATAAGCTGCTTTGGTTCACCTAGCTATTTAACAACAGGAGAGAGCCCAAGTAACACTGAATCCTAGTTAATTCCCACCACATCTTGTTCTATAGCAGCAGAACCATTTACTGTCTTATTCAGATTTAGGGACATTATAGCACCAATAAATTAGGGCAACATGAAACTGCAGCTTAAAGGTCAAGGTCACTTTTTAAAGTGGCCTGATGTCTTTCCCACTCAAGAGACAAGGAATCACTAAAACAAACCAAAAAAAACCACTTCTTCACATTGTTGAGTATCAAAAGGACTGTGAGCGCCCCAGAGAGATTATGAAGCTAGCATGGCATATTATACCATAGAGGGCAAACAAGCTTTGCAATCAGGTGGAACTAGGTTCACATTCCAGCTGTGTGACCTTTGTTAAGTCATTTCACCCAGAATACCTGTCTCAATTATTTCATCTATAAAATGAATACCTACCTTAAGAGTTATTCATTCTGAGGATTAAATGAGCTAACACAGTATGTGCAGTGCCCAGGCCGTAATAGATTTTCAACAAATGTTAGTTCTTTTCTTCTTTTGCCCTTGTCTTACAATACACAATTAATTAGTAGCAGAACCTAGCCACTATTTTCATAGAAAAACATACACTGCTTCAGCATAAATCTAGAAGTCAGCCTCTTGTTCCCTCACTCATTGTCCTCAATACCCTTCTGAACTTGTCACTATGCTCGATCAGTGAGGAAACAATATCAACAGACTCCTAGATGATTGGTTGAGAGACTAATGGGAAGAAGTGACAAGACTTCAAAAACCACAGAACTTACCAAATATCAATTTTGAGTCCATTGGAAACTAAGAATTGAATAGTATCCACATGGCCACAGAGATGAAGAGCTGTGTTTCCCTGATAATCTGTGGCCAGGAGATCAGCACCAAATTTATGTAATAACTGGCAGATGTCTACATTCCCTCGGGCTGCTGCGAGGTGAAGGCCTGTTCTGCCCCTGCTGTCACGAATATTTGGGTCAAAGCCACTTTCCAAAAGCCTCTTGGAGTAGTTAAAGTCTCCATCAATACAGGCTTGTAGCAGGGGCACATTAGTCTGAGAAGAATCATTCACAAAAACGTAGGACATTGTTCAGATGTGGTGGATGGAATGTGCCTGTAATGAAATATGAGGTGAGCAAGATTCAGAGAAGCCAACTAAATCAAGACAATGAAGTCATTTAGAAAAGCACTATTTCTTTTCCTTCTTGGCCTCCTGCCTCTAATAAATTACCTCACCAAACAGAAACAACAACAGAGTTATTATTATATTTTATTTTCCATTAAAATGTCTCATTTTTTTCATATCTGTTGAATCAAAATTGCAATTAAATTACCATAAAGCCGTATTTCACTTTTCATCGTATAAAAAGACTGAGATTTTTTTTTTTGGCTGCGCCAAGCGGCCCGTGGGTCTTAGTTCCCCAACCAGGGATCAAACCTGCATCCCCTGCATTGGAAGCGTGGAGTCTTAACCACTGGACGGCCAGGGAAGTCCCTGGATTGAGATATTTTTAAAGCGAAGCAAGATATAAGTGCTTAGATTTAAGTTTATTACATTGTCAGGAGACAAAGACAGCATGTTCCTTAAACTTCATACAACTACCTATACACGCACATACACACACACAAATGCTACTGCTGGTAGAGATTCTTATTTAAAACAAAGTAATTCTCTTTCATATATTTGCTTTTTATTGTATTTGAGATATTCTATATGGTAAAACAGAATTATCAGCTCAAAAGTTAACTAAATCAGCATGAAAACACCAATAACTTAATTCACACTCAATAAGGACCTGCTAAATGTTGTGTTTAGAGCACAAACTTCAAATTTTTCATAGAAAGAGAAAAGCTAAGGAAGGCAACAAACTAAATTTAAAAACTGAAAATATCATGAAATTAAGAATTCTGTCCTTTTTACAGTATTGATCCTATTCTGCTTTGTTCTGTGGTTATCTAAATATCTGATTTTGCCAAACTCCCACTGTCTGAAGATGGAGAGATGAGGAAAAACAAGTCTGTGTGGGAATGCAGAGGCAGGACAAAAGCAGCAATCCCAGCTGTGTCCATGCTAATACTTCACCCATCTGAGTAGCCTCGGTTCACCAGTAGGTGTTTCCACACATCCTTCGTTGATACTTCCCTGCCCTCAGCAATCTCTTGGTCTCTCAGTGCATGCGTGTGTGCGTGCGTGCGTTTGTCTCCACCCCACCTGCAATTGTCCCTTCCTTGGTTCATTTAAGAAAAAGTTAAAGCCTGACAAAAGAAACTTTACTAAGAAGTTAAAGAGAAAACAAACCAAAACAAGAAAACACAAAGGCAGAGACCGATGTGTTTGTTAAGATGGCTCCCTTACTCTAAGGTTAAAAAAGCTTAGTCACAGATGAGCTTGGCTTATAATTTATCAGGCAAAGTCTTCCTGGAACACAGATGGAACTGGATGCTAGATCAATCTATTGTGCCTAACCTCCCGGGGATTTAGGAAAGCCTGGCTCTGGAGTTTGGTGAGATTCTTGGCCCCCACTCCTTTTAGCCTGGTTTCCAGCAGAGCCACTGTCCCTCTATTCCTGGGCCACCTTAAGCTCTGCTGCTACCATGCATGCAAGGGGGAAACATTAACACAGACTGAGAGCCTGTTCCGAGCCAGCCACTGCATTAAGGGTGTTAATGAATTTTATTTAATCTTCCTAACAAGTCCATAGTAAGATTTATTATACCTGAATTTTAGTAAGGAGTCATTGAAGGATTTTAAGTCAAGGAAATGGCATGGTCTTAGTATATTAGTCTTTCAGAAAGATGACTTTCTGGCAATACAGAGAGGTTAGTTTGGAGGGGGTCAAGATTGGAGACAGGGAGATCAATCAGTATGTCATTGTAGAGATCCAGGCAAGAAATGATGATAGCCTGATGTAAGGCAGTGGCAGAGAGAAGGGGGCATACTGGAGAGGGATACACTAGATAGAATGAACACAACTGAATGACCTGTTGGATATAAAGGGTGAGAAGGAGCTGTTAAGGATAATTCTAAATAACGGGAAAATATGTTTATGATTAAGAATTACAGGGATCAAGACAAGATAAACCTCAGATTATGATACTATATAATGTTTTTTAAAGAAATTAACCCAATGGGAAGATGTTTCTCAAAAAAACAGTCAAGAATTCTCTTCCAAGGGTAATCTCCCTATTTTCCCCTAAGGTAGTCATTGGATTGGATCATAAAAAAGACAGAGGTATCACAAGCTTTTTAAAAATTAAAATACCACATATCAAGTGCTTTTCAAGAGGTACCGTGTTTTGGTTAAATTCTCTAAGAATAGATAATGAAAAACAATCTACTTGGTATTTTTGGTTCAAACAGTTAAGAATTCTTGTGGTTGCAGACTGGGATTCTTTCGAATATCGGCTCAGTAAAAAGGACAAGTCTTTCTTGTCTATTTTTTAAGTGAGAATAAGCATGGTTTATTTTGTGATTTCTCTGTGTCCTTGAGAAACTACTAACCTCCAAATTTAATAAAACCAATGATAGATAACATTTTTCATCTTGACTACAGAACTGAATCTGCCCAAAAGCAAGGCCACAGTTCACTGAAGCTTTCACATGTTGTGAGGGAGTCCACAGTAGAAAATACTCACGTAAGCCTTAAGATTAGATCTTTCTCTCCGTGGTCACACGGCAGTTTCTCTGAATTCTTAAGAAGGTTCAATAGACTATCCAGAAATGTGCCAGCAAGGATCTATAATAAATAGAAAATTCAGTTATAACAAAGATGCGGTGTGAAAAAGGACTTGCTATTCTACTAAACATAGACAAGGTACAGGGACCTGTAGATATTTTCCAGAAAATCTATGGGTAAGGCGTTAACTTATGAGGCTACTAAAGTCACTGACGAGTAATAAAGTGGTGAAAAGGAGGAAAGAAGGGCTTAATAAGGAGAAGCGCTGTTGCCCACTAACAAGAAAGCACGGTCAGAAAGATGAAAGAAAGAGAGTCAGATTATGTTACCATCAATACAGGAGAAACTACGCTCTGAAAATTCACTCTAACTTACCAGAATTTGGAATACATATTTTTCCCATTATAAATGGTGGCTTCATCTCAGGTTAGCCTACTAAAGCAATTTTAGAAATAAAATGCTATTTGCAGTGGGGGAAAAAATTAAAAACAACCAATACTTGGGTTTAAACCAAACAGGTACACTTAAGAAAAAAAAATGTCTAATCTGTCTTGAATACTGGTACTTAAATCTCCTCCTGAGATTGTCCCCCTACCTTTTCTTTTCAATGTGAAAGAAAACTGGCTCAAATCTATCTGCAGTCTTTTCCACATGCCTGACCCCACCCCTCCTGCATCTTGGTGCAGCCCCACGCTCACACTTTCGCTGGGACCCCCCCTCAGGTTTCCCCTTAGGGCACTGACAAACATTTGGAGAGTCCCCCGTCAGTCCCACTGCACTCTTCTCTTGAGGGAACGTGGAAGCGAGGGGGTCACGAACAGGCAACACGGACGATAAAAAATCAATAGTAATTTGTTAGGCAAACATTTACTGCGTGCCCAAAATGTTCCAGATAATATGCTAAGTGGTAAATCTGGGATATAAAGTCTAAATCCCAAATTTACAGTTCCAGCTGAAATTCATGACTTTTACTAGTCATTTATGCTGTCATCAAGTCCCTTTAAATAAACTTATAGGGAATAATCAATGGCATTTTATGAAGCTCCATTTACCATACGTAAGTCAGGTTGTATCATAAGGGCTATCAGTGCGAGGTTGGAAGTGAAGACAAACTACATGTGAGGACCAGTCCCACAACAGTTCAGCAAATACCATGATGACATGATAATACGCAAAACATCCACCCTCTTCAACTGTTCCCTATATTTCTGCAAGTCTGTAATACCAATTTAGACAGACCTCATTATCACTGAGCCACTTAATTGATTTCCCTGAACAAATAGTCTGTGTTCACCCAAAGCCTACTATTTTCCTTTTTTGTCCTGCCCACTAGAGCTGAGTCTTCCTGACTAAAGTCTCTCTCTAATATATTAATATAAGATGTGGCTTTTTCAATGTTAAAATGGTGCAGGGGTTATTCTGAAGATAGTAGGGTTTATATTATGAAAAGGACAAGTGTAGCTGTTTATTGGGAGATAGAATTATAGATTATATAGTTATGTGCCCCCAAAGTAATCCTAATGTTTCCTTAAATCCATAAGAAAGGCCATTTTCTGCCAGTTTCTTTTGATATGACAAGGCCACATAAGAAAATAAATGATCAAATTACAAATTTATATGATTTCAAACTTAATACTATATAAATGCATTAGACCTAATTACTAGAAACCTGCCAAGAAAATGCTGAAGACCCTAAATAAACCACTAGAAAGCTACTGATAGATTCCCCAAGAAATAACAGAAATGAATACAAATCGGGACACTTTAACTATTGTCCAAAGGGTGAAGAGGACTAAAGATTTTTTAAATTAAACTTTTTATTTTGAGATAATTGTACATTCAAATTCAGTTGTAAGAAACAATACAGAGAGATCCTGTGTACCTTTCACCCAGTTTCCCCTGATGGTAACACAGAGTAAAACAATAGTAGTACCCTATCACAACCGGGATATTGACATTGATACTGCCAGGATACAGAACATTTCCAGCCCCACCAGGATCTTTGCCCTCTTACAGCCACACCTACTTCCCTCCTGCCCCCACCTCTCCTTATCCCCTGGAAACCACTACTGTCTTCCATTACTATAATTCTGTCATTTCTAGACTGTTACATAAAGAGAGCCATACAGTACGTAACCTTTGAGGATTTTTTTTTTTTTCACTCAACATAATTCTCTGGAGATTTATCTGGGTTGTTGTCTGTATCAACAGTTTGTTTCTTTTCTACTGCTGAGTAGTATTCCAAGGTATGGATGTACCACAGTTTAACTGTCTACCTACTGAAGGACATCTGATTATCTCCAGTTTTGGGGTGTTATGTTAAGGCTTCTAAAAACATTCAGGTACATATTTTTATATTAAGTCTTCATTTCTCTGGAATAAATGGTCAGGAGTGCAATGTCTGGGTCATATAGAGGCCTAAAGATTTTGATGAAAAGATTGTTGAGTCTAAATGTGCTCATCTTCTCCATGAAGAAAGGAAGGAAGGAAGGAAGGAAGGAAGGTCTTCTTTGAGGTCATTTCTCTGGGTGCTAGGAGAGTAAGAGGTTATTTATGGAAGAGTTTGTAGGACCTACCATTTGGAAGGGCTCAGGTAGAAGCCCTGGTATTTACCAAAGGGAATGTGTCATAAGAACCATTCCACAAGCAGAGTTAGAGGCACTACTGTGTGATATCTTTCAAGATTCACAGAAGGCTGAGTCTGTCACCTTGTGAACGGACATGGGCATACTGGAGGCTGCTTTAGAGGTGGGGAAAGCAGAAGGGAGAGAGACGTGATACAGTCTGACTGTCCTGAGAGGCGCTACTTTCAGGAGTGAACAGTACTCTAGAGAGGCAGTTTCTCTACTGTCAGATGTTCAAAGAGCTTGGCTACTCCACCCAGAATGTATCTGGAGCTGGAATGCCTGGGTCTGAATCCCAATTCAGCTACTTACTAGCTATATGACTTAAGCACCCAAAAAATAACAGTTATTACTCTCCTGGGGCTGGGTACAGTCCTCAACTGTGCTCTAGCTTGCATAGAGCACTGATCCCCTGGTAACACAGCAGTTTCTAACAACTGGGTGACCTCTAGTGGGGAGTAAAGACCTCCAGGAAAGAAAAAGAGAACTGGTTCCTCCTGGCAGAAGAAAAACCACAAGAACAGTCAATAATGGGAATAGTCAAGCCCCAGAAAGTCCTCTGGTTGTTCCCCATAGCCTGGTTCTGATTCCTAAGGGACAGTGTCCATAAGGGACAGTGTCCAATGACTGGCTCAGAGGCTAACTCCCTGGGATTGTTAAAAGCAGGACTTTGGGGGTCAGATCTTAGACGGCTGGCACAGCTTAGTATTTAAAACTCAAACTCCATGCTCTGTGGCACTGCCCAGGAAACTTCATGAGGATGGAGGCACTCATCCTTTGGGACAAGGCAGTCACCCAGACCTCAGTAACAAGAGCTCCTAACGCCAAAGAGCACTTGTCTCAAGCCACATAACAATAAGGAGGTTTTAGTGAAAGCTTGTGAGTCCCCAACTTGATAAGAAAGTTCTAGTTAATACTCTCTTTCCTTTATATTTTATTTTATGTTACTCTTAGGTCAATCTACACAACTTTAAGATAAGTATTCTTGATGGTTAAGAACTAATGGAGAAAATGTGTTCTAGTTTAACATATACTTATTGTAACATAACTTTAAATTTGTCTTCCATACCCAATATCACCAACCATACATAATGTATTGACTTATTTTTCATTTTGAAAGGTCACTGGGAAAGGCAAGACTAAGTGCTACAAATGGTTCAAATGGACTGACAGCCTTATGCCTATATAGCAACTTTGATCAGAGATCAAAGCACCAGACAATTCAACAAAATTCAAGGGAAAAATGGCGTACCTGAAGAGATGTGCTATCAGATCTCAAGGCCTGCATTTTCTAATGTCAAAGGAAAGTACTAAAACTGAGAATGACATACAGTAAATGGAACCCCCAAATCTGGATTCACTATACCTCACTTGGTTATTCTTACCCTTTTAAAAGGATACAGTTGTTTTTAAAATATAAAATAACCTCAAAGAACCATAAAACAAGAACATCCAATGAATTCATTAAGTCCTAACTGCTTGCACTTTAGAATTACTGTTCTTAAAACCTAAGCACTGCACAGATCCACAGATATTAGGAAAGGGTAAAAAAAAAAAAAGCCCAATCTAAAAGAAATTTAGCTGTGAGCAAGTAAAAATTTTAACAATAATTTAAACCCCTTCCCAAAATATCGATAATATATTTCTTCAGTCTGTTTATCTTCAGCAGCTATACTTCTCTAATAGAGTGGTCTTAATAATTTCCAAGGCTCAGAAAAGTTAATGTGTCTAAGGCCATATTACTGTACGTGGCAGAGTGGACTTCAAATTTAGTCTATAATATTTGCAATATGCCATGCAGCTTCTATAGTTATGAAGATAACCAGGAGAAAACAGTTCATACAAAGCTTTGTTACTTGTTCAGAACCGTTCTCTAAAATTCTTGACAGACAGTCTTCCTCTAGAAGACAAAAAATGGGTCTGACCTGTCTGTGCACCCTGGCAGATTACACAGTGCTTGGCATGTTATTTCTTGAAATCTAGACATGAGAGAATCCAGTAATTCTTTGCTGAATGTACACTCAATTAAGTTCATTGTAACAGGATTTTAAAGTAACATTTTTTTTCTTATGACTAGTTCTACAGTTCATTGTAAAATTCTTAAAATAAACATGAACAAAGAGAAGAAAATAAGTTACCCATAATCCTACCAACTAGAAGTAACTATCATTAACATTTTGGTGCTATGGTCTCACAGCTTTTTTCTCTATATATTTTTTAAATTCATAATATACATACTAATGTTAAACTTTTTAAATTATACTGTGAACATGCTTCCATGTTACCAGTCTTCTATAACAATTTTTAATGGTTATGTTATATTGTATGCATGTACCATAATTTTCTTACTGAATTTCTTAGCACACTAAAACAGAATTTTCCCTATACTTTTCTAATTATTACACAGATTCAAATTCACTGACATTTTAAGCCAATCAAAATGTAGATAGTCTAAGAGAATTTTAAAATAATATTTTTGGTCAAAATTTGACTATTACAATGGGTTTTCAGGCAATGTGACACAGATGGATCGACTATAATGTAAGGCTGGGGAACCAATTTCATTTTTTTATTGGCAAATGGTTTCACTGTGATAGCAATCTTGATGCAATGCTCGTTTTGCTCACTATAAAACTTCCAAGATCCTGGTTTACAGTTCATCTTAAACTAAGTTGGATTTAGGATCCTTATTTATCTGTTTTTTTGAAGATTGCCTTGGGTCTGAGATTCACATAGATCTTACGGGTAGGATTCCAAATTTCAACCTTTGAGGTATCTACCCAAACAAAGGCAAAAAATATGTAAATATTTACTTTGAGTTCTTAAAAAAAGGAAAAGCGTAGTCCCCCTTCTGAAAGCATGGTAGTAAGTAAACAAAAAAAGAATTGCGAATACTATCCTTTCAGGCTATCGCAGTACCATGAAGAACATTTAAAGGAGGAAGCTTATAAGTAGAACCTTCTGAACTTTACTTCCAAGGCTCAAAAATAATTAACAGAAGTCCAAAAAAGAGTAATTTTTAGATAAATCTGGACCCACCACAGATACATTTTTACTTTATATTTAAATTTGTGGAGAACACACGTTTTATGGTATTTCCAAGTCGAATCTGGTAAAATTTTTAATCTTGTGATTTCTTCAATGCCAAGCTATCAATTACTTCATAATTAAAATTTTTTTAATGCACTAAAGGGGAGGTTAATTTCAAATGTGTGAATTACAGATGCTACTTTAAGAAAGGCCAGTTCATTGTGTTTAAGTTCATATAATAATTAAAAGTAGGCTAATCGGGTATTACTTAGGTGGTGCTCTTAGGGAACAAAGGATTTATTTATGTTTATAAATATTTATTGTTATGTTTATTATTTATAATTAAGAAGGAAAAATGATTTATTTGTATGTTTGCTATTACTCTGCCAACAACTGCTTAGCAACATGTTTAACATTTATTAAGTTATTATTACTCCAGGTACTGTTTAAGGGTTTTTCCTGTAATAACTAATTTAGTCCTCATGAAAAAAACCTATATGGTAAGTACTATCGTTATCCTCATTTTATGGGTGAAAAAACTAAGTCCCTAAGTTTGTTTTCATAAGATTCTTTTTACATAATGAATTAGTTTAGCAAATCTTTTCATCAAAGGTTATATAAAGGGAAACATCAGACTAGCCCACACACTCCGAATTAACTCAGAATTATTTCATTAAAAGTAAACTTTTTAAACTGCGGAAAAACAGATAAAAACATATCTGGAAATGTTTCTTACTTTACAGGAAGCATCAGTCTAACACATATATTCTGATTAATTCTTTGCAATCATTTCACACAAAGTAAACTTTTTTAAGTGTGAGAAAAATAAAAATATTTGGAAATATTTTCCACTTTACAGGGAGTGGCTACATTCCTGGACTTGTTATTCTCAACTATTTCTTACTTGTTGGGATAGTGAGAAAACACTTG
The DNA here is from genome assembly GCF_009873245.2 of Balaenoptera musculus. Classification (NCBI taxonomy): domain Eukaryota; kingdom Metazoa; phylum Chordata; class Mammalia; order Artiodactyla; family Balaenopteridae; genus Balaenoptera; species Balaenoptera musculus. Next base: position 36,271,389 of record NC_045801.1, on the reverse strand, counting down.
CCTAAGTTTTTATTTCTCCATCAGGAAATCAAAACACACCAAACAAGAGTTTCTGATAACATTGTTTATCTTGGATATTTTATTTTACTCTAATGCCTTTCAGTATTTTCCAAAATTTTTACTGTTTACCGTGTTTAAAATTCTTAGCAAGGAACCTCCTCCCATAGAAGTTTCCAATTTATAATCTATAATTATATAATAAAGACATTAAATAAGCACAGAGAGGTCAATGTGAAGTCTTTCATGCACATGTATTACTTCTGTAATAAAGTTATCTGATTTTTTTAAAAATCAGTTTTTTCCACCAAACCAGCTCTACAACAAATGCTAAAGGAACTTCTCTAAGTGGGAAACACAAGAGAAGAAAAGGACCTACAAAAACAAACCCAAAACAATTAAGAAAATGGTCATAGGAACATACATATCGATAATTACCTTAAACGTGAATGGATTAAATGCCCCAACCAAAAGACATAGACTGGCTGAATGGATACAAAAACAAGACCCATATATATGCTGTCTACAAGAGACCCACTTTAGACCTAGGGACACATACAGACTGAAAGTGAGGGGATGGAAAAAGATATTCCATGCAAATGGAAATCAAAAGAAAGCTGGAGTAGCTATACTCATATCAGATAAAATAGACTTTAAAATAAAGAATGTTACAAGAGACAAGGAAGGACACTACATAATGATCCAGGGATCAATCCAAGAAGAAGATATAACAATTATAAATATATATGCACCCAACATAGGAGCACCTCAATACATAAGGCAACTGCTAACAGCTCTAAAAGAGGAAATCGACAGTAACACAATAATAGTGGGGGACTTTAACACCTCACTTACACCAATGGACAGATCATCCAAAATGAAAATAAATAAGGAAACAGAAGCTTTAAATGACACAATAGACCAGATAGATTTAATTGATATATATAGGACATTCCATCCAAAAACAGCAGATTACACGTTCTTCTCAAGTGCGCACGGAACATTCTCCAGGATAGATCACATCTTGGGTCACAAATCAAGCCTCAGTAAATTTAAGAAAATTGAAATCATATCAAGCATCTTTTCTGACCACAACGCTATGAGATTAGAAATGAATTACAGGGAAAAAAACGTAAAAAGGACAAACACATGGAGGCTAAACAATACGTTACTAAATAACCAAGAGATCACTGAAGAAATCAAAGAGGAAATCAAAAAATACCTAGAGACAAATGACAATGAAAACACGACGACCCAAAACCTATGGGATGCAGCAAAAGCGGTTCTAAGAGGGAAGTTTATAGCTATACAAGCCTACCTAAAGAAACAAGAAAAATCTCAAGTAAACAATCTAACCTTACACCTAAAGAAACTAGAGAAAGAAGAACAAACAAAACCCAAAGTTAGTAGAAGGAAAGAAATCATAAAGATCAGAGCAGAAATAAATGAAATAGAAACAAAGAAAACAATAGCAAAGATCAATAAAACTAAAAGTTGGTTCTTTGAGAAGATAAACAAAATTGATAAGCCATTAGCCAGACTCATCAAGAAAAAGAGGGAGAGGACTCAAATCAATAAAATCAGAAATGAAAAAGGAGAAGTTACAACAGACACCGCAGAAATACAAAGCATCCTAAGAGACTACTACAAGCAACTTTATGCCAATAAAATGGACAACCTGGAAGAAATGGACAAATTCTTAGAAAGGTATAACCTTCCCAGACTGAATCAGGAAGAAACAGAAAATATGAACAGACCAATCACAAGTAATGAAATTGAAACTGTGATTAAAAATCTTCCAACAAACAAAAGTCCAGGACCAGATGGCTTCACAGGTGAATTCTATCAAACATTTAGAGAAGAGCTAACACCCATCCTTCTCAAACTCTTCCAAAAAATTGCAGAGGAAGGAACACTCCCAAACTCATTCTATGAGGCCACCATCACCCTGATACCAAAACCAGACAAAGACACTACAAAAAAAGAAAATTACAGACCAATATCACTGATGAATATAGATGCAAAAATCCTCAACAAAATACTAGCAAACAGAATCCAGCAACACATTAAAAGGATCATACACCACGATCAAGTGGGATTTATCCCAGGGATGCAAGGATTCTTCAATATACGCAAATCAATCAATGTGATACACCATATTAACAAATTGAAGAATAAAAACCATATGATCATCTCAATAGATGCAGAAAAAGCTTTTGACAAAATTCAACACCCATTTCTGATAAAAACTCTCCAGAAAGTGGGCATAGAGGGAACCTACCTCAACATAATAAAGGCCATATATGACAAACCCACAGCAAACATCATTCTCAATGGTGAAAAACTGAAAGCATTTCCTCTAAGATCAGGAACGAGACAAGGATGTCCACTCTCACCACTATTATTCAACATAGTTCTGGAAGTCCTAGCCACGGCAATCAGAGAAGAAAAAGAAATAAAAGGAATACAAATTGGAAAAGAAGAAGTAAAACTGTCACTGTTTGCGGATGACATGATACTATACATAGAGAATCCTAAAACTGCCACCAGAAAACTGCTAGAGCTAATTAATGAATATGGTAAAGTTGCAGGATACAAAATTAATGCACAGAAATCTCTTGCATTCCTATACACTAATGATGAAAAATCTGAAAGAGAAATTATGGAAACACTCCCATTTACCATTGCAACAAAAAGAATAAAATACCTAGGAATAAACCTACCTAGGGAGACGAAAGACCTGTATGCAGAAAACTATAAGACACTGATGAAAGAAATTAAAGATGATACCAACAGATGGAGAGATATACCATGTTCTTGGATTGGAAGAATCAACATTGTGAAAATGAGTATACTACCCAAAGCAATCTACAGATTCAATGCAATCCCTATCAAATTACCAATGGCATTTTTTACGGAGCTAGAACAAATCATCTTAAAATTTGTATGGAGACACAAAAGACCCCGAATAGCCAAAGCAGTCTTGAGGGAAAAAAATGGAGCTGGAGGAATCAGACTCCCTGACTTCAGACTATACTACAAAGCTACAGTAATCAAGACAGTATGGTACTGGCACAAAAACAGAAACATAGATCAATGGAACAAGATAGAAAGCCCAGAGATTAACCCACGCACCTATGGTCAACTAATCTATGACAAAGGAGGCAAAGATATACAATGGAGAAAAGACAGTCTCTTCAATAAGTGGTGCTGGGAAAACTGGACAGCTACATGTAAAAGAATGAAATTAGAATACTCCCTAACACCATACACAAAAATAAACTCAAAATGGATTAGAGACCTAAATATAAGACTGGACACTATAAAACTCTTAGAGGAAAACATAGGAAGAACACTCTTTGACATAAATCACAGCAAGATCTTTTTTGATCCACCTCCTAGAGTAATGGAAATAAAAACAAAAATAAACAAATGGGACCTAATGAAACTTCAAAGCTTTTGCACAGCAAAGGAAACCATAAACAAGACGAAAAGACAACCCTCAGAATGGGAGAAAATATTTGCAAATGAATCAACGGACAAAGGATTAATCTCCAAATATATAAACAGCTCATTCAGCTCAATATCAAAGAAACAAACACCCCAATCCAAAAATGGGCAGAAGACCTAAATAGACATTTCTCCAAAGAAGACATACAGACGGCCACGAAGCACATGAAAAGATGCTCAACATCACTAATTATTAGAGAAATGCAAATCAAAACTACAATGAGGTATCACCTCACTCCTGTTAGAATGGGCATCATCAGAAAATCTACAAACAACAAATGCTGGAGAGGGTGTGGAGAAAAGGGAACCCTCTTGCACTGTTGGTGGGAATGTAAATTGATACAGCCACTATGGAGAACAATATGGAGGTTCCTTAAAAAACTAAAAATAGAATTACCATATGACCCAGCAATCCCACTACTGGGCATATACCCAGAGAAAACCGTAATTCAAAAAGACACATGCACCCGAATGTTCATTGCAGCACTATTTACAATAGCCAGGTCATGGAAGCAACCTACATGCCCATCAACAGACGAATGGATAAAGAAGATGTGGTACATATATACAATGGAATATTACTCAGCCATAAAAAGGAACGAAATTGAGTCATTTGTTGAGACATGGATGGATCTAGAGACTGTCATACAGAGTGAAGTAAGTCAGAAAGAGAAAAACAAATATCGTATATTAATGCATGTATGCGGAACCTAGAAAAATGGTACAGATGAGCCAGTTTGCAGGGCAGAAGTTGAGACACAAATGTAGAGAATGGTCATATGGACACCAAGGGAGGAAAACTGCGGTGAGGTGGGGATGGTGGTGTGCTGAATTGGGCAATTGGGATTGACATGTATACACTGATGTGTATAAAACTGATGCCTAATAAGAACCTGCAGTATAAAAAAACAAACAAAACAACTAATACTAAACTTTCATTGGGTTATTTGTATGGAAATATGTTAATATAAATGTTTCAGACATTACATGAAATTTCTAAAAATCTTGTATTTGTATGGAAATATGTATGGAAATATGTTAATATAAATGTTTCAGACATTACATGAAATTTCTAAAAATCTTATATTTGTATTTGTATGGAAATATGTATGGAAATATGTTAATATAAATGTTTCAGACATTACATGAAATTTCTAAAAATCTTATATGTTCTGGTATAATGTTATAAGTAATAATCCTAGTTATTACTTTAAAATGTATATCTCAGAAATAACTAATTTTCTTGTCAACTGCATTATTATGAACTTTCATCAAATCTTAACCGTGGTCATTTTTAAGTCTTTTGTCATTTACAGACAGTTCTGGGTGTACTCTGATGATTTTGCAAATATGTTCCTATAAAAGGGTTTCATCTTCAAGAAATTCATGGAAAAGACTCTGACAAGTACAGGTTTCTGGTAACTGACTGTACTGCTGAACTGAATGAATAAGCATTTTCAGAACTCTAATGAAAAACTGATGAACTCATAAAAGTGCTAACAAAAGATCAAGATGAAAAAAAAAATTAATTACATGGGACTGAGTGAACTGATGAGGATGAGTATAATTTTTGTGACTTTCTGTCTGAATTTAAAAAAAAAAAAATCCCACAAGGACTCAGAGGCAAAGAATATACAAATCAATTTTCACTGCAAAGTAAAGGAGCTGTTACAGTGGAGGATTACTGGACTGAATGTCAATATTATGACATAGTATGAGTGTGTTTCATGTTTGGTAATTGCAACCATTGTTGCTTTTGTTGTGGTCATCCATGTACAATGCTTGGTGTCAGTCTATTTATGTCTTGTAAAAATAAAATACAGTGTGTGTGTGTGTGAATAAAAAAAAAAAAAAAAAAAAAAAGAGCTACAGCAGAGGATATGGGGGCGGGGTCTGTCCCGGGAAGTCCCCTGAGGGTCCTGCTCGGTTACACTCTGATGTCCCTTTCCCCACCCAACAGCCAAACTTTTGCACACATCCAGAAGGCTCTCTCTCGCCCAGCCAGTTCCGCTGTACTTAGGGTTCCCACTCTTCTGAGGGGCCTTGCTGTCCCCTCTGATTGCTAGATATTCTAACCGTCCTTTCCTGGGGATGGAAAAACTTCCCTGATCTCTACGCTGAAAAGAGATCCCCTCAACGTCCCCACAGCACTGTGCAGACCTCACACCAGGCCCAGAATAAGTGCTCCATGAGTGGTGGTTATTATGGCTATATTATCCAACTATATTTGATCAAGTTTTTTTTTTAATTAATTAATTTATTTATGTAAAAAAAAAAAAATCAGTTTTTTCCTAGACACAGCTGTATTTTATTTACATGACCTAATGGTGCCACCTTGTGGCCTACCTGGGCTTCAAGAGTAATGTGAGCATCTAGTACTGGTATAAAACAAGAGGAGTGAGGGCCTTTGAAGTTTCCCTTTGTCCCATTTCACAGTCACTTATTATAATTCTCACTAATTTTGAAACTGTTCAGAATTGGGATGAAGTTCAATTTTCCTTAAAAAAGAAAAGTTTACCTAATATAATGTTGTATGCCAATCATATCTCAATGAAGAAAGAAAAGAGAAGAGGTATTCCCTGGCGGTCCGGTGGTTAGGACTCAGGGCTTTCAGTGCCATGGCCCGGGTTCAATCCCTGGTTGGGGAACTAAGATCCCGCAAGCCGTGCAACACGGCCAAAAAAAAAAAGACCAGTTTACCAAGCAAATAAATAGCATAAATATGATTCCAGGCCTTTTAAAAAATCTAAACCTCATTAAACCCACCTTATCAGACTTCATTTATACAGAATTGTTAAAGTGCTACAATAATGACTTTCTTATTCATTTCTTTGGTGTTATTTTAAAATATAGGAATTACAACTTTTGTAAATTATTCCTTATTTCCTAAATAGTTCACAAAATTTAACCAGACTTCACCTCAAATAATTTGAAAGCACAAGAATGTGTTCTTAGGAGAAACTTAAGTATTTCTATGAAATTTTTACAGCTGAAGGGCCATCCAGGATCATCTAACCTAGATCATCTAACCCAATCTCCCTGTTTTACAAATAAGGATACTGAGAACCAGAGAGGCTGTAACTTTACAGGCCAACCCTCACCTCTAAGGTTCTAGCCCTATTCATGATCTATGGTAGAAATATAAGGTACATCATCTTCAACATAATAGGTTTTCACAGTTCTCCCATAATCTGTTCCCATTCATGCTCTGAATTACGTGCTAGATGGAAGCTAGCATGTATTGCATCCTTAATATAAAACACCCGTTCTAGGGACACAGGACCCTCCTTAAGCTACACAACCCAAGAGAGGACCTAGTGGACTTTGAGGTATGGTCTGACTGCTGGTAAGGCTATGCAAATCATTCTAGTCTAGAGCTCCATGATGTTTACACTTATGGCCTAGGTAGACCCTTAAAAATCAGGAACTCCTTACACATCATCATTAGACCCAAATCCTACTCCACTCATTCCAACCTCTAGGGAACCTGGTAAATAATAAGAATACGCAATGAAAAAATGACTAAAGACAGGCCTACGGGGCTAACTTAGCCAAACCTTCAAAAATGGCATGTTTATGTATAGATACCATATGGGGTAGTAATTTCCTCCTTCTCCCCACTGGAAATAAGAATTAAGGATGAGACCTTTGGTAGGAAGTGAGTACAGAGTTTTAATAAGAAAGTTGAGGAGTGTCTGAGGCTTTAAAGGGAGCCTTTGGTTCTTTTCCTGCTGTCTCTCCTTTGGACTGTGGCCTACCTATCTCGGGAGGCATCTTTTGATACCCTGAGAAAAGAAAGTAGTGAGTTATATGCTTAGAAATGGCTCTAGGTTCAAGAAAGAGAAATAGGGATTTTTTTTTTTTCCCACTAGGTTTTTTCTGTTTTTTTAGCCCAGCTTATGAGGATAAAAATAAGTATAGGATTCCAAGCAGAAGCTATATTTTTTGGCTGGAGTTTTCCTCATGCTGCCACTTAGGAACCTAAGATGTGGGGCAAGAAGTGGGAAATGCCAGGATTGTAAAGTGGAACTGAATCAGCAGTCCTGGTAGCTTCTTTAGTAGAACAGCAGTTCTGAATAGAGGGACAATGAACCGCAGGAATCCTCTTTCTGACTGAGACCTGGCTCCCACACATCGGGTCTGTGAGTTGGCTCAGTTTACTTAGGTCTGGTGTAATCAGGTTCTAGGGTATCTTTCAGAAACGGGAATAGGGGCTGGCAAATCCCTGTATCAGTTTCCCATGGAACTATTTTTATAGACTGCCCAAAGACCTACCAGGCCATTGTGACCAATATGGGAAAGAGTGGTCAGTGATTAAGGTCTCAAGTTTTAATAGATACATGGCTCTTCCAGATGTACTGAAATGTCTTCTCAGCAGAGTTTTTTTCTTAACCTTTTCAATTAAACTTGTTTGCTAAGTTTAGCAAATACAAACCTCATTTTCCTTCTGGTCCTTATTTTCAGTCTCTTAAAACGATTTAGTATTTTGTCATTTGGTCTGTGACAAATACTGAAGAGACTGGGAATAATATGGTAAATGTCTTCATTTCAAAATTTTTTTTTCTGTATGAACTGTAGATAGTGTCATGATGTACTATAAAACTGTTAGGAAGAGTCTTTTTTTTTAAGTTTGAACAATTGCTACTTTGAACATTTGTCCTTGTACTCAAGAGAACTGCACTGTCAAGCAAAGATAATTATGATAGGAAAATTATTCTTTAAAATACTATGAAAAGATAATTACTTCATGGTCTTCAAACAATAGATGGGAGGATAAATTTCTTATATTTAAATAAATGAAACAAATTACAATCTCAGAATTCACAAGCTTTGGATTTGGGAAAATGATCTAGGAAATGAAATGTTTAGCATTTTAAACTGCAGAAAAGCATAAGAACAGATACAAAAACAAACTAAAGGCAAACTTCTGAGTTCAAAGTAACTATTAAATTTACTGATATTCTAGCACATCACCCCCAGTAATACAAATACAAATAAACCTAAAATTTTTTCCAGTATATACTGCCTTTTCATACCACTTTCCTTCTATCTTCTCTGGCCCAAATTTTAGTTTTTAATTATATTTTATTGGATGGTTTCCTGTGTGTAACTTATCACTTAAAAAAGATTAACCCAAGAGTTCCTCAAATTTCTCAACGTCAAATACCTTTATCTCCACTTCACTTCAGTCTCCCTTCCTTGGACTTTGTCCTCTGGAACTTGGTTCCACCACCCAGATCCTAACCCCGAACTCTCTCTTAGGACAACTATCTCTGGATTATCTTTTACCCTTTCTACTCTATCACACCTTATAAAATGTCTCCCATTTACATCTCTCAACCTCTTCTTTAGCCCCCTTTTGGCTACCTGGAGCAGAAAGAAATGTCTGTACAACTGTCCATCTCTTCAGCCAGCTTCTGGTTCCTTCTAAGGCTCACTCACTTCTAAGGTTCACGCCCATTTCCACCAGGGAAGAAGGTGCCTTCCCCATCCAGAGGACCATGACACATAGAAGCAAGGACAATGTGTAGAAGTGTAAGGTCAGAGGGGAAGGCCTAAGGGGACTGACAACTGGATAAAAGACTAAAAAATAACTTCCAGAAAAAATGAAGGATTCTATCAAATTTCAGTGTCAGGGTTCTGCTAACCCAAAGGTACCACTTCCCTCTCAATCTAGGTAAGGTTGAAGCTAGAAAAATGACCAGTTAGGTGATCATAAGCTATAAACAGTAAAGGCAGGCCTAAAGACTTGAATCAAGAGATTTTTGCTCTGTGAATTTATCAAGAACTATTCTTTATGATAGGCACTGAGGACTACATATTAATCAAAAGATTTGCATCTTAGGTCCTAACTCTGCCATTTTCTAGGGTACGATCTTAACCAGTCAGTCTCTAAGAGCCTTGGTTTCCTCATTTGTAAAATTGGGATAATAATATCTGCCCTATCTCCTTCACAGTGTTTTTCTACAAAAGGACTTTGAAAACTATAATGCAATATATAAATATACGATGCTAGATTTTTTGCTTAGTTTCCTAGTGAAAGTTCCCCTTAAACAAGTTCAGCCTGAATTAAGGGTAAAAGTATTTCCACATCTTGGTAACAACAGGTAAAAAGATTTCTGCCCCGCAGGAGCTCAGGGGCAATGACAGGAGCAACTCTTAAGAGTCGGCTGCTCTGAAAGGGCAGAGTGAGCAGAGAAATCGAAAGAGATAGTAACAGTACTGTACATTGGAACGTGAGTACACAGGGCAGTTCTATACAGAGACCCATCTGGATATCTTGCCTTCACTTCTGCATCACATCTAACACCCAACACTCCACACACACCCCCCCCCCAACAAAAACACTTCCAAATTTCTGTCAGTGGTAGAGTTTTTCTTGGGGTGTATATGTGTGTGTGTGTGTGTGTGTGTGTGCACGTAGATATGATGTTGAGGTGAAGGCAAGATATCCAGATGGGACTCTAGTAAACCACGCTTCTAATCACCATCCTTGATGCCTTCTTTTCTCCAGACACTGAATCACACACAAAGTCCTGTCAACTCTTCTTTCGTTGTCTCTCAAATTCTTTTTCCTTTCCATTTATACTATTTCCACTCTTACTTTGGGTTCTGACAAACAACCTTATATGCGAAGTTTTCCAATGCTTTCCCAATTGGTCTCTCAGTCTCGTTCTCTCCCCTATCACTCCCATCCCAGTCAATCTACATTAGGTTGCCATGTTCATTTTCTCATTTCATTCTTTGTGAACATCATTTCCAAGCTAAAAAAAACTCTTTAGTGGTTCCCATGGTCCAAGTATGACCTTTTATCTAGCCTACTCCGATAAACTCCTAACCGTTCTCCACTTACACCTTCACCCCTCTACAATTCATTTTCCACATGTAAACAAAATCTTTCAAAAACACAAATCATTTCATGTCATTCCTCTGCTTTAAATAAGTCGATGGCAACCCAACACATTTAAGATAACATTTAAAACCCTTACCGTGGCCTACAAAAGCCCTGAATGATTTCGCTCCTGCCTACCTCCCCAATTTTAGCTTTCACCATCCCCCCACCCCGTCTTGCTCTCTATACTCTAGCCCCGCCTGCCTCCTTCATGCTCCCTGAAGCTCTTTTCTACCTTAGGGCCTTTGCACTTACTCTCCCCTCTACTGGAATGTACTTCCTCTGGATAGATCTTCACTTAACTGGCTCATTCTCAGCACTCAGGTCTCAGCTCAAATGTACTTATCCCCACAACTTACTTCTCACATCACCGTTTACTTCATTCCTGTTCTTACCACAATCTATAATTTTATTATTTGCTTATTTGGTTAATCATTTCCTGTATATCTCCATTTGAAAATAAGTTGAGGGCAGGAGCTTGCCTGTCTTGATAACATGATCCACAGTGTCTAGCAGTGCCTACTGCAAACTAAGTGCTCATTTCATACTTTTTTGGTTAAATGAAATGTATGGTACAAATGTAATGTAAAGTGTGCATTCAAACATACTTTCAGTGGAGTATGGAAATTAGCATACATAATGCCTAAATGGTGACAACAGGAATGAAGACAACCATTGAAGGTGGCCACAGACTATAACTACACTAAAAAGACAAACAACAAGGTCCTACTGTATAGCACAGGGAACTATATTCAGTATACTATGATAAATCATAATGGAAAAGAATATGAAAAGAATGTATATATATGTGTATAACTGAATCACTCTGCTGTACACCAGAAACTAACACAACATTGTAATCAACTATACTTCAATAAAATAAAATTTCTTAAAAAGTTACATGAAACACTAAAAAAAAAAAAGAGAGAGATAGTGACTCTTCATCAACATGGTGAAACTGACCTTTGTTAATCTTCTAGGTAAAAATAGTAAAATGTTGTTTTACTTTGTCTACTACTGATTTCAAATAAAGCTGAAAAACTTTCAAAAAAAAACACCTCACACACACACAAAAAAAGGGAAACCATGTTCATATGACTACTTCTTGAAAGTCTTTTGATGTCTAAGAAGTAGGAATTACTTAGAAATAATAAACCAATATTTGTTACCTCCTTCCATAGCAGGCACATGTTAGCTAGAAATGAAATATTAAAGTAAAATGAAAGTATGGATATTTCAATACTTATTTTATATAATATGGAAACATTAGCATTAATACTGGTTATTCTGTTTTTTAAAATTCAGAATTCATGTTTTAACAAGTAAAATTTAATGTTCAATATACCTCAAAAACATTAATAACATATCAGAGTATCAAATAAAAATATAAACTGATAAAAATATAAATGGGCATACACTATCATCCTAATACAAATCAGCAGAAAAATAAAGTGAAATATTATCTAAAAATAAACCACATGAAGTGATAAAAAAGGCAAGAATCCCAAAAAATTGAAAACAAAAACTGAATTTGATTTTTTGTGACAGCATAATTTTACAAATGCATTACTAGCAATGCAAATGAGTTGTGAGCAAATTTTTGTGCAAATTTTTCCAGCTGCTGAAAAATCTACGTTAACTGGAGGCAACATAACAGTAACATAATTCCACATCTTCTGATTCCATCTTCAAATCGTTTGATCTCTTCTTTGAGGTCCCTCTCTTCTTTTAATTACTTCTTTATTTTTGCAGAAACTGCAATCTTATTATTGCTAATGAGCTTTTAGCTGTGTCAGAGAAAACATTTCCAATTTGTCATCTCTTAATTTCATCAGGGATATCTCAATCAATTTCAGTACTCTCAATTTTAAATTTTGCTTATTTGGAAAGTTTCTGAATTAGTTAGGATTATTTTTACAACAGAAGATTGATTTGACAATTTTCTTTCTCCTCTTGAGATAATGGAAATACAGAAGAGAAATTTGTTTAAAACACATGTAGCACCATTCAGTTTGAAATTAGAACATGTAATTCCCTGGCTATGTCCCAAGGCATATATACATAAGGTTTTAAAAAATATCCCCAAACCCCACAAAGATATATCTTCAAAAATACTTTAAAATAGCACTAAATACGAGAACACCAGACTGCTGAGAACCAGTGTTGCAGTTATTAATGCTAGGTACCATACATTTAAATTTTAAATAGCCTTATGTGGTCATAGCTATGTACTGGACAATGTGGCTCTAACATGTAACAAATTTCTGTTTATGTGTATCTCTATTCTGTTCCCACAGTCTATGGGACATATATGTGTCAATACCACACTGTCTTAATTACTCTGGCTTTATAATAGTTTTTGGTATCTTGTATGGCAAGTCTCCCAAATTTGTTCTGCAAAGTAACAATTATTTGCCATTCCCTATTCCACCTGAATGTTAGGATTACTAACAAATGTTATTTTGACATACATGCTAATAATTTTTCTTAAAGTCTAAAATTATCCAGAAGTTTTATTCTGAGTCCACTATAACCACTACAGAACATTCCATTTCATGATTGTTGTCTAGAGTTTAATTTTACCTTAAAAAAAAAAAAAACCCAAATTTTTAAAAGAATGGTTAACTAAATTATCAACATTTTATCAATCAGACCACTCTTTTAAAAAAAATCCCATGCCTGTATATTCACTCTTCTGACTGAAGTTCATCCTTCAGTCCTTTAATGAGGATCCGTGAGTAGTAAACTCTTTCAGTCTTTGGAAATTTTAAAGTGACTCTGAGTTTATTTTTGAATGATAGTTCATGTGATTACAAGGTTGTAGCTGACGGTTACTTTCCCTCAGCACTTTGAGGCTATCACTCCACTGCTTCCTGGCATCCATTATTGCATAAGAAAAGACTTTTTTCTTTTTCTTTATTTGGTTTAAGAGTTTTCACTTTATCCTTAATGTTCTACAGTTTCACTGGGATCTATTTAGGAGGATTTACTTATTCTGTTTGGAATTCTGAGTGTATTTATAATCTAAGGACCATGTCTTTCTTCAATTCTGGAGAATTCTCACTTATTATCTCTTCAAATATTGCTTTTCAGCCATATCTTCCTACTAGATATATGTTGGAAACTCAATTTATGCTTTTCTTAAAAAAAAAACCAAAACTCTTCTGTGCTACATTCTAGGTACAGTTCTCAGCACTACCTTCTAATTCACTTATCCTCTCTGGCTGGATTGAGTCTAAAAGTTTATCACACATGAAAAAAACCCTCAACTACTGTGCTTTTCTAAGAGTTCTAATTTTGTCTTCATATCCATCTGCTTGTTACTTTTCATTTCATAATTTACTGTTCATTTTTAATAAACGCAAGTCCTTTTTCTACATGAGCATAACAACAATTGAAGGTCTTTGTTGGAGCAACAAGGATATCCTATATAGCAGAGGGAATTATAGCCATTATCTTCTAATAACCTATACTGGAGTATAACAGGCAAAAATACTGAATCACTATGCCGTACACCTGAAACTAATACATTTTAAAGCAACTATACGTCAATTAAAAAAAAAAAGAAAAAAAAACTTTGTTGGATGGTTTCCTAAAATCATTTACATCAGGACTGAATTTGTGTTCCAACTCTAACGCTGTTAGATGGATTTTTCTTTGCACTGGATCTTTTTTCATTTGTTTTGGAATTTTTGCTGCAAGCTTATTTTGGGAGAAGGGTTTGTTCATTTTTGCTCTCCATTCCTCCTCCCCCATGCTTACTCCTCCATACAGTTGCCTCCAGCTGCCCACCTGACAAGGAAGTTCAGAACCAGGTCTTGTATAATTGGCCAAAACTGTTTTTCATTCCCTCAGAGGCCCAGTGCCACTGTAGTGGATATAACGGGTTGCCTATCATTTCTACCATTTTCTGTCCATTAGTACCCAACACTACTACTCTTGGTTGTCTGTATGTATGTTTTGAAGGGATCAGCTTGGATTTTAAGCTATGTAACATATTACATTCTTCTAGCTGTGGTGGTTTATTTAGAAGTAGACATATTTCAGTCCAATAAGACCCTTTACTTGGAATGCTAAAAGTGATATATTCTTTTTTTCTGATAATATGGTGCAAACATGACATCCAAAATTGCTTTAGTCATTTTGAGATATATTTCAGAAGGGACACAGAGAGAGAGAGACAGAGAGAGAGAGAGAAACAGAGCTAGAGAGGTAGAGAGACAGAGAAAGAGAAGGGAAGTATACAGGGTATGGCAGACAGAAAATCAGCAAAGCCTTGATTAAACCTCACATGAAGCTCATACTAGCTCTGGACTTTTCAAATACAGGCATCAGTAAAGTCCCTTTTTTACTGACAGTTTAAATTAGGTTTTCTGTTACTTAGAACCAAATATTTAAACGACAAAGAACCTAAAGTAATCATTACCACTTGATTCCTACTGCCATATGCTTCTGCCACTGCTTTCTAAGAAGGAAAAGAAATATTGCTTGTGTTACATGTTTCAGCAAAAGACAAAGGTCAAAGGAAGGGTCGGGTGTAATGATATCTAACTCTCTTCAAGAAGGAGTTGAATTAAGGTCAAAGAAATCTCATGTTTTAATGGAACAAATAGCACAGGAGGTTGGAAGTAGACTGAAAGCTGGGTAAACTCTAGGAGCTCACCAAGGAGAAAACTTGAAGAACAAGTTGAATGGATACTCTGAATAAATAAGTGAGATAAAAATAAGCTCACTGTGGGGAAAACACTTACAGACAATACCAGTGTTTGTTTTGGCTGCCCTGGGTCTTCGTTGCTGCGTGGGCTTTCTCTAGTTGTGGCTAGCGGGGGCTCCTCTTCCTTGCGGTGCGCGGGCTTCTCATTGCGGTGGCTTCTCTTGTTGTGGAGCATGGGCTCTAGGCATGCAGGCTTTGGTAGTTGCAGCACGCGGGCTCAGTAGTTGCGGCATGTGGACCCTAGAGTGCAGGCTCAGTAGTTGTGGCACACGGGCTTACTTGCTCCGTGTCATGTGGGATCTTCCCGGAACAGGGATCAAACCCAGGTCCCCTGCATTGGTAGGCGGATTCTTAACCATGCGCCACCAGGGAAGGCCCAGTGTTTGTTTTGTTTTTGAGAAAAACAACCAACAGGCAAAACATAGCCCCAAATGGGGAAGTGGCAGAAAGAGATTTAAATGAAAGAAGCCGTGCCATTTGGCTCTTGGAAAAAACTGATACTGGGACTAAAAATGCCACCAAAGTTAGAACGCCTAGATAAACTGTCTGACAATGTCACACTCAGGACATTTTAAACAAATTTAAATTAGGCTAAAGGAAAAAAAGACACTATAATATAATAAAATACAGGGTTTTTGGCTAGTTTTAATATATTTAGTTTAAAAAGTAAAACAGCAGAGTATCTAATCTCATAAAGGCCCCATGTGGGAAAGACAGCTAAATAAACCATTTGCGTTCTTGCATTTGTTTCTGACTGACTTGGCACCATCCCTAAATAACAATGCGCACGTATCTTTTAAATGACTATATTCAGAAATTTGTTAAAAGCAGTACTTACGGGATAGCTTACTGAATACACAGAAGGATCAGTACTTCGCTGGCTTATGTGTGTTTATGGCCACGTGACCAAGAGCTACGGACAAAACAAATCATCTATTTTTTATCAAATGGGTGTATCTCTATTGTTTATTGAACATATTTTAGTCTTAGCATTGTTTTGTTTCTCTAATAATTACTGGCAAGTCAGAAGCTAAATTATTTAAGGTTTGTAAACACTGCAGTGAACAAAGAGGTCTAGAAAAACTGAACAGAGCTAAAAAAAAAAAGGACAAGTTCTTCTTCAAGTTCTATACTTCTGGGTATATATCCAAAGGAAATGAAATCTTATCTCGAAGAGATACCTGCATGTTCACTGCAGCATTATTCACAATAGCCATTATGGAAACAACCTAAGTGTCCACTGACAGATGAATGGATAAAGAAGATATGGTATATATACACAATGGAATATTATTCAGCCATAAAAAAGAAAAAGGAAATCCTGTCATTTGCAACAACATAAATGAACCTGGAGGACACCATGCTAAGTGAAGTTAAGTCAGACACAGAAAGACAAATACTGAATGATCTCACTTACATGTGGAATCTAAAAAAGTCAAATTTATAGAACCAGAGAGTAGAACAGTGGTTGCCAGGGGCTGGGGGAGGGGGAAATGGAAAGATGTTGGTCAAAAGGTACAAACTTTCAGTTATAAGATGAATAAGTCCTGAAGAGCTAACGTTCAGCATGGTGACTACAATACTGTATTGTATACTTGAAATTTTCTGAGCAGATCTTAAGTGTTCTCATTATACACAAACATACACTCAAAGGTAACCATGTGAGGTGATGGATGTATTAATTAACTTGATTGGGGTAATCACTTCACAGTATATAAGAATATTAAATCATCACATTGTACACCTTTAAAAAACCACACTGCATGAACACTATATACAATTTGTATTTGTCAATAATATTTCAGTGAAGCTGGAAAAAAAGGAAAAAGGACAAGCATCTATTTAATTTGGAAATTAGCTATTCCTTTGTCTCTGATTTTATTTATACATTATTATATATATTTATATATAAAGTTTAAGTTGATCATTCTTATGTCTGAATGCTGGTTTGGAACAAAAGGATTTTATTACAAAGATCTAAACCGTAAACCTAAGTAATAATACTGAAAATAATTTTAAATAGGTAAATCTTTTTCAAACACCACAATACAATCCTTTACAGAACACCTACACAAAATCCAATTCTCTATTTTCCTTGTAAGGAATCTAGAAAAAGTCTTTAGTAGAATGGTACGGAACAAATTTGGTAGAACAAATTCAATAGTATAGTGATAATCTCAAAAGTTCTTCCATTTTTAAAGGATGAATAACAAAAGAAAGTCAACATAGAGTTAATGAAAAATTCTGCACCGTAAGAGAAGTTCATTAGCTCTACACAGAGATAAGCAAACCACCAAAGACCATTTACTAGAAAAAAAAAAAAAAAAGAAAGAAAAACACTGGATTAGGAATATACAAAAAAATTAAGAACTCAGGGTATGGAATAAAAAAAGTACCAAATGAAAATTGGGATAAAAAAAGACTATGAATTTGATAAAAACATAAAAGAAAATTTAAAATCCAAATTGTAAACAGTAAGGAACAGAACAACTATTACAGAAAATCAAATCAGCTTCTAACTTAAGAAGCTCTGCAAAAGAAAAGTTACAAAGGACGTGTGAAATGATTATGACAACTAGACAGCAGAGTCAGCCCATGAAAAATTGCCAGAGAAAAAAACAAGAACAAAAGACAAACTTAAGAAAGTACTTCCCTCAAATTAAAAAAAGATTTCCATCTGTAGACTGAAGGATGCATCATCTTCCAGATAAAATTAATGGATTACAAAAAAAATCAGTAGATATAACCCTAAACTTCAAAATATTTTATTTAATCACTTTAATTCTTTACAATGCAATAGAGGGCTGTATTTGCTATGAAAAAGGCACATACCAAGACCATGGAAAGAGTTTATATTCACAGTAAAGATGGTGTAAATCTGGTATATACTGTATACTTTGTAGATTATTTTGTATTTGGGCATTAATTTACTGAGGGCAGAAACAAGAACCTAAACTCATGTCTTTAGATAAAAAGATAGCACACTTCAAAACAAATCCTGGTTCTCAATTTTTTTGTGCATGTACTTTGTTTTAAATGCACAGCTCGTAGCACCTCTAAGTTAATTTTAACTTAAGGTAAGAACAAAGATAAGCGACAAAGGAATACTTTCCACCGAAGTGCTTTTATGAGCTCTGACATGAATTATGTAAAAAGGACAAGCTTCACTGTGTATTGGTTTTGGAGGTTAATAATACATTATCATCATCATCAGTAGTAGTATAGTTATTTTATTTCCACCAGTCACTGATAAAATAATCCAAGTCTGACTGCTAAGTAGCTGAAGCTGGAAATAAAATTATTAACTGTGGATATACTACAGTGCTTTCAAATAAATTATATATGAAAAATTTACAGCTAACCTCCTCTAAAGAGCTGTCCATACTTGCAAACTCCAATCCCTCTCCCCCTATTCTCTCCTTAAACCACAACAATCAGATTTTCTCCCCACTCCTTAAAATGTTCTTGCACTGTCACCAATGACATTCACGTTGCTAACTCCAACGCTCATTTCACAGTCCTCATCTTACCTGACTCGTCAAATCAAAGACTTCTCCTTCTCAGTCTCCTTTGTGGTTCCAACCTCTGAACGTGGAAAGTCCCAGAGCTCAGCCCTCACTTCTTTAGACCAGATCTCAAATAATCTCTTGGCTTTAAATACTATCTATTTGCTAATGGCTCCCAAATTTCTATTTCGAGTCAGGACTTTTCCACTGAACTCCAGCCTCATAAAACCCCACCTCATGTCAGGCATCTCAAACCTGACATGTCTAAAACTGAACCCTTGATTCCTGTTCTACCCGTCTCCCCATCCCTCTCAATCCTCAAGTCTTCCCCATGTCAGTAAAGGGCAACTCCATCCTTCCACTAGCTCAAGCCAAAGGCTTTGCTGTCATTCTTCACTCTTTTACTCTCACACCCCACATCCAATCCATCAGCAAATCCTGCTAGCCATACCTAGAACATGACTGCTTCTTACTACTCTACTGCTACCACCTGGTCTAAACCCCATCGTCTCTCGTTCCAGTACTGACCCAACCTCCCAAGTGGGCTCCCTGCTTCCATCCTTGCTCCTACCGTCCATTCTGAACACAGGCACCAGAGTGATCCTTTACACCAGGGGTCCCCACAACCCCTGGGCCACACAGCAGGAGGTGAGCAGTGGCCGAGCAAGCGAAGCTTCATCTGTATTTACAGCCGCTACCCACTGCTTGCATTACTGCCTGAGCTCTGCCTCCTGTCAGATCAGCGGCGGTAGTGAGTGGTATAATTATTTCATTATATATTACAATATAATAATAATATAAATATAGTGCACAATAAATGTAATGCGCTTGAATCATCCCCAAACCATCCCCCCCACCACCACCCCCATCCGTGGAAAAATTGTCTTCCACAAAACTGGTCCCTGGTGCCAAAAAGGTTGGGGAACGCTGCTTTACACCCATTAAGCCAGATCCCCTCACTCCTCTGCTCAGAGCCTTCCAACCACCTCCCTCTGCACTCAGAGAAAAGGCCATAGTCTTTACCAGGACGGGTTAGTTCTCAGACCCCACCTTGCCCTCCCTTCCTCTGCTCAAACCCACTGGCCTTCTTGCTTGTCCTCCAACAAGCCTGGTGGTTTCTGGGCTTGTGCCTCTGCCTGGTGCACGTGACCCCTATACAGCGGCACGGCTGTCCCCAACTCCTTCAGGTTTGGCTCAAGAGCCTTCTCCACGAAGCCGTTCCTTGCTCCTTCTCTGGCGCTCCCTAGCCCTCTTCACTGCTTTGTTTTTCTTCTAAGCAACTGTTACCATCTGACTGGATATATTTTAATTTTTATAAAGTATTTAATTTACTGTCTCCATCCCCACCTTCCTCCAGTGGAATGTTAGCTCCCGGAGAAGAAGAATGCTGTTTTCTTTTGTTCCTCTTGCATCCCCAGTGCTTAGAACACTGCTTGGCCCTGGGAGGCACTCAGTGTACATTTGCTACAGGAATGCTGAATAGGCAAACTCTGAAATCCTGATAAGGCTAAGTGACTTAGGACACTACAGTATCTAACTTCTTTCCACAAAAGGAAATACCACTTCCCTTCTGACACTGACAGAAACTGGAAATTCTTTCTCTTCCATGTAGTAACACAATCTGCTCTAAATAACATGCCCCAAACCTCTTAATTCCTTTTTACTTCAGTCTTTCCTACATCCTCTAAAATATTAACTTTCTGTCATCGAAAAATCTTTCATTTCCCTTCAACACTACTGTACATAATATTGCAAAGGCAAAGTGAACTCACTACAAATGGTATCACAATGCAAATAATGAAGAAAAGCAATGAAGCTCATTAACAACCAAATAAACCCAACTCTACTTCAAATCAAAGTGCATCAGAGTGGTGAAGGCCCTAGTTCATGCTTAACTTTATTATCACTACACTCCTTAATGAGCAAACATTTTTCTCATTAAACTCCTTTTAAACTAAAAATAAGTTGGTACAGGACTCTTGCATTTAGCCATGAAAATTAAACCTGAGAGAAATCAGTTCAAGCTACAAGTCAAATTAATAAACAAATAGAAGTCTTAGGGAACATGTTTGGATAGGCAACAAGTAGGAGCACTGGAGTTAAGGAGATGAGGTTGAAATCCCAGCTCACCCTTTACTAGCTGTCTGACCTCGGACAAGTAAATTCAGACTCTGTTCCTCAGTTTCCTTATCTGTAAAATGGAAATGGTACCTCCTACGGTTGCTACAAGGATTAAATAAAGATACTAGGTTTTAAAGCACCCAGCACAATGACATATAGTAAGCACTGAAGAGAGCTATTACTATGATTCCTACATCACTGATAATACAGCTCTTTAAGCTAGGAGCTCCTTGGTACCACCGTCATTTTTTAAAGAGTGAGAAGGGTTACTATTCAATGGTATATTTTTTTTACCTCGTTATGTTCTGTAGCCAATTCTGAACACTGGGGACCTTTCTGAAGAATAAACGTGTTTTTCTCGAGGCAGAGCACTGTACTGGAAGACAATCTGCTTCCAGCACTGCATGTGAATAAGAGGCAATGCTGTCTTTTAACCCGGGCACCCGGGGTCGTGTGCCATCGGGACCGTCCACTCACCTCTCAGCAGCTTCTGTTTACGCCTACACGGCGTTTACTAGGCGGGCGCCTAGTAAACGGCCACGTACTATCTGTGCCAACGCCAAGACACAGCGCACCTTTTCGGGCCCGACGCCGAGAAGCCGGCCGCGGGCTTCGGCTCGGACCTCCTACCGTGCGAAGCCCAGCGAGCACGCCCGCCCCAGCCCCGCCCGCCGCGGCCGACCGCGCAGCTTTTACCCACAAAACCCCCAGAACCCTCGCAGGCCCTCCCAGCTCTCGCGAGCGGCCCAGACCCGCGAGGAAGCCACCCGTCGCACCACCACCGGTCTGGTTCCCTGCGGCCAGGCCCCGGGCCGAGGCTTTCCAGTGCTTCGGGGCTGGCGGGAGAGGTGTCAGTGGCTTCCGTCCGGAGGCCGCTCGCGGGCCGAGGCCCAGGTACCTTCGAGTCGGCCGAGCAGCGGCAACAGCGGCAGCGCTTTCTCCGCGGCGGCGGCGACGGCGGCAGCGGCTGCGGCGGCGTGTGGAGGGGAAGGGCTGGCCACTGAGATGAGCGGGGACCCCAGCTGGCCAGAGCGGCCTCACTGCGCCGCGGCTGGTGCTCCCCCTGGAGGCGGGCAGCCCGCACGGCGGCTCTGCCGGCTCTGAATCAGAAACTCAGTGATTCCGCTGTGAACTAGGCAAAGTACCAAAACTGCGACGGGGGAGAAGAGAAAGACAACCGAAAGAGGTTTCATCGATTTGAGTCCAGGAGCATTTTGCATTTTTCACGTCTTTTTCTAAAGAAACATCCCACCCCTAAGCTAAATGAAGGCTTAAAAGGCAAGGACAGTTTTACCAAGAGCTGTAAGCATCAATTAATAGTTGCTGGCCTAATTTAGGTAAGTCTTCTCTATAATCCAAATTGATGTATTAGTAATAGCAACTACCGACTGGCTGCTCTAATTCTAAAATATGACCCTGAGCTTTTTTCTAAAAGGGTTTGAATACTTGCATCCCACTTTTTAGGATTCCCAGACAAAATGCAACACGTGTCCAGCCCAAACTATAAAGGTGGCAGGTCGTGGGAAGTTCATTTACTGGAAACTTTTTTTTTTTTTTTCGGTTTACCAACAACTCCAGTCCTACAGCCAAGAAGACTTGCCCTGCACAGTGATCCTCCCTTCCCTGAATTCTAGCATACTCGCTCAGCCAAGCCACCCTCGAGGGGGTCTCAAGCCCTTCCATTCAATGGCTATTACTCAGTCTAACAGTTTGTTCCTGGAAATGTCATGTAAATGTTTAGGATTATTGTCAAATTTGAGAAAACCTCTATCAAATATCTTTCACATAAGAATAAGATTTCAGGGACTTCCCTGGTGGCACAGTGGTTAAGAATCCGCCTGCCAATTCAGGGGACACGGGTTCGAGCCCTGGTCCGGGAAGATTCCGCATGCCACAGAACAACTAAGCCCATGCGCCACAACTACTGAGCCTGCACTCTAGAGCCTATGAGCCACAACTACTGAAGGCCGTGCACCACAACAAAGAGTAGCCCCTGCTCGCCGCAACTAGAGAAAGCCCACGCGCAGCAACGAAGACCCAACACAGCCAAAATTAAATAAATTAATTAAAAAAAAAGATTTCAGGCATTTCACATTTTCTTGTGCAGTGACTAATCATAAATATTAAATACTCTTTGAATTGATGACATTTATTAACCAATTTGTCATTGATGTCCTCCTTGAGGTTGTGTGTTAAGTGTATATCTTCACTGATGCCTGTAAATTGTGTCAAATCAGCAAAGAATTTCAGCCTTCTCCCAGTGTGTTCATACAGTTCCCTCCTTTTCATTAATTGGTTTATCAAACAATTCATTACTGTTCATTACTTCTGTTCAAATGAATCTCTCCACCTTCATGAACTACTGCTTTTGTTTGATCTGAAAAAATGTAGAGACCGTTAAGTGTAAGCAGTGCTGCTTTCCTTCTGGAGGCTCTGAGAATCCGTTTCCTTGCCTTCTCCAGCTTCTAGAGGTCACCTACAATCCTTGGCTCATGGCCCCTTCCTCCATGTTCAAAATCAGCAGCTTAGCATCTTTTCAGCTCTCTGACCTCTGCTTCCAACCTTGCATCTTCTCTAACTTTGACCCTCCTGCCTCTTTATAAGGACCCTTGGATTATGTTGGGCACATCTGGATAATCCAGAACAGTCCCTCCATTTCAAGGTCTTTAATTTTAATCACATCTGCAAAGTCCTTTTTACCATGCAAGTTAACATAGTCACAGATTCTGGGGATTAGGACATGGACACCTTTGGGGGAATGTTATTCAGTCCACCGCAAGGGCCCTGAAGCTTAAACTCCATTTCCTTCAGGTAAATCTACCTTTTCTTCCTCATTACCAAAATCTGTTTGGTCCTGAGTTCTGACTGTGAGAGTTCCAACAGGGAGGAATACCTGTAATTATAACTGGGATAAGTGTTATGAAGTAAAAGAAGAGAGATGTTATATGAGGGCAAACAGTCCAGGACCTAATTTAGATGGAAGGGCAACAATGCCTTTGAATAAGTGATATTTAACTGAGATACAAAGGATGAGGAATTAATTATACAACAAACAGGGGGAGTGTTTCAGACAGAGGGGACAGCATGTGTGGCCTGGGAATAGTGATGTCAGAAGGTCAGTGTGGCTGAATTGTGTCCCTGCCATCAAATCCTCAGCACCACCACAATGAGTGGCACATAGTTGGTACTCAAGATTATTAGCTTAGCAGTTCTTATTAGCCCTGGCAGCACATTACAGTCACTACAGGACTTTAAAAATACCAACACCCTAGCCGAGACCAAGTCAGAATTGTTTGGAAGTGTGACCCAACATCCATAGTTTTTAAAGCTGCTCAGAGAATTCTAATGTGCAGTCAGGGTTAAGAGCCACTGTGTCAGATACAACCACAGGAGTAAAGAATGAAAGAATGACAAAATATTTGCTTGGGGTAGGATTTTCTCTAAGGAGGTTTCCTTTTGTTTAAAGAAAAGAAGGGTTTTGGCCATCTTGATTATACATTCCTATTCAGTCTTAGAAAATGCAGAAAAGTCTTTCAAAAACGTTGTTAAAATAAATAAGCTACAAGGATATATTGTACAACACGGGAATATAGCCAATATTTGATAAATAACATTTGTAATATAAATGGAGTATAACCTTTAAAATTTGGGAATCACTATGTTGTACATCTGTAACTTATATATCAACTATACCTCAATTTTTTAAGAAGAAAAAAAAGCCACTTAGCAATAGAACGCTTATCAGAAGAGACTCAGAGTGATCTAGCAACCACCCCAGTGTAACCAGTTGTCTCAGTAGAAAAGAGATGTGTTGGAATGGAGAGGTGTTTAAAAAACACACCGTATCTACAAAGGAAAGGGCATTTCTTGGTTTTGAGCTCTATTTCCCAGAAGGTGGTCCAGTTTTTTGTAGTACTAATGAATGACCATCAGAGGGAGACATGCTCCCAGAAAGCTTGGCTTCCCCCAGTCTCCAGTCTACACCAGGCTAACAAGTATCAGGTGTTTTTAACAACACTGAGAGCTCTCAAGGCATAATCATGGAGTGAGCAAGTCACAGGATTAGAGCTAGGTAGCATATATTTATCTATGCCAGAGTTCGGTTCATTTCAGTTCTCCAGCAGTTTAAGCATTTAAACCACCAGAAAAAAAATGAATCATGTATGTATGTCAGGTATTGTATGTGCAAAACTAAGGAAAATTTTCCTTCAGCAGACAGTACAATTGGAAATGAAGTATCAAGCAAATCTTTCGGAAAGAGATCTCTTGTCTTTTGTTAATTGCAAAGAAAACATCCTAGGTCTCCTTGAATTTCTGGAGTTAGAATCACAGCTAGACCCCTCGGGAAGAAGAAACGAGCTCGGCTACTTGCTGAAAACCCAATTTGCTATTTTTCTTTGCATTTACGTACACATGGCAGAACCACACAGGGTTTCACATATACGTTAGATGAAATAATGTATGTGATGGGAATGTATATAGTGCCTAGCCCTAGTTAACCTTCCCTTCCAAAAGTAAAGTAACTGATCATTAGCAAGGGAATACCTTTTGCAAAGGTTTAAGCAAACGCATTGCTTTGCAAAG
Organism: Balaenoptera musculus; assembly: GCF_009873245.2. Lineage (NCBI taxonomy): Eukaryota > Metazoa > Chordata > Mammalia > Artiodactyla > Balaenopteridae > Balaenoptera > Balaenoptera musculus. The sequence continues at coordinate 36,246,065 of NC_045801.1, read as the reverse complement.
CCTTTAAATGCGACTGGTGAGAGGTGGGGTCAGTCAGGGAGGGAGAACATCTGTGTGAGGGGATAATGGATTTATTGCAGGCATTCCGTCTCACACAACTTGGGGAGGAGTCCAGGAAGTGAAGGTTTGGAAGGAGATGCTGGAGGCTCAGATAAAAAGTTACAAACTAGTCTGCCTGAGGGGGCCCCGCTGAAGTGGGACCACAAAGGGGATCTTTAGGACCTGCTGCCTCTGTGCGGCCAGCTACTGCTGTGTGAGCCCCCCACCAAGCATCTATCTGGTGGTGGGCCTGTGCTCTGTTGCTCAGCGGGGCTAGAAGGCAAGAAGAAGAGCTGGACATGAAGTGGAGGGGGACAAGGACATGCCAGAAACTGCCAGGAACTTGCCTTTCCATGTCACTGTATCTGATTGTGAAAAGACTGTCAGAAGATAACAGCCACTGCCTTGCCCTGTCTCCCAATTCTCCTGGAAAGTCCTCCTTGTGCTAATTTTAAACTGGAATCATACCGGAAAGGGGACACTGGGAAACATAGTTCCCACATTAACCAAGTTGACCAAAAAAACAAAACAAAACAAAAAAACAGCACACATATAGGCTCTTACAACTAATTTTGCAGATGAGAAAACTAAGGGCCACATAGTTAGGTAAATTGCCTAAACTCACATTACTATCTCAAAGCAGAAGCAAGCTCAGAATTCAAGTCAGAGGGGTAATCTTCCACTCCACTATCATGCCTCTCATCCTCTGTGGTACTTAAGTATTTCAAGAAAATGGTAGAAAAATTTCATGCATCACTTCTGAGTTCCCTTCCTAGGCTAAGAGTCTTTGAGTAGCCAGTGTACCATCACTAGGCATAAATCAGACTATCTTGCCCAGACTATGTCTGGGCATCTGGGTTACAGGGGCTCTTTGATGAGAAGTTATGCCTGTGGCCACCAAATCTCAAAATCATTGAGTAATGAGATACGAGCTATTAGGCATGTGATGGATCATCTTACTTGGGGTGTAGGATTATGTGAGAACTTGGATTCCAAACCACCTAAGAATTGATTGCCCAGACAGCACTATTGCATATCATAGAAAACATCAATAAAAACTCTGCAAAGTGCCTAAGAAATTATGATGTCCATATATTTGATCATTTCCTTTATACTTCAAAACAAGCACCAGAAACTCATAAAGTCAAAGGTTTGTAAATTTTTTCAGAAACGGACAAGGAAAGGCAATAGGAGATAACATGGGAAAGTCCAGGCTAGCTTTGCCTTTTTCTATTCCTTTCTGGCGCTGGGTTTCCTTTCTAACCCTTTAATATTCTCACTCCTTAGAAACCACACTAGTTCAGGGTTTGTTACATCTGGCCAAAGAAAAGCTAAGGAAGGGCTCATACTGATCCCAGAAGGCTCTGAGATGTCTTCTTGGTCCAGATAATGAGCAGTTTAGAAGATTCCAGCAATCTGTGTTGTTAAAGGGTCCGCTTCAGCCCTAGAATGACACTTAGCTCACCCCAGGGGCTCAACCCAAACTGAAATTTTAGGCTGAGAGGGATCTTAACTCTCATCTTAGTCTCACAACAAACTCCTGGTGATCATTCAAATAGAAGCAAAGCACATCTTAGTCTTGAAATATACTCCAGGAAGTGAATTTTATCAGAACTGGCCTCAATTCCACTCCCTTTCTCTCAAAACACTGATCCTGTGGTTTCATTTTCATCTTCACAAAATTTTGATGCCAAAGTCAAGATAAAGTCCAAGGCTATTCTACTCTGACAATTATTTTCTGCAAATACGACTGGACTAAAGCATCTTCTGACCAACAAGAAAGGAAACTTCTGACATTTTTATAGGGAAAGAAAAGGTGGATAAGTCATACAAATTGCTCTTAGCCTATGCATTTGTTTTTAGGCAAACAGAATGAGAAAAGACTTACAAATGATTTTACTTTTTAAAAACCCCAAAAATGTATTTTACATGTTTACCTTCCAATCTCACAAGGTACATTAAAAAAAAACAAATGTATTTAGTTACTTTTTGTGTTTGTTTTTGTTTTGTTAATCATCTAGCAGGATGTTATAAGTCCTAGGTAAGCAAGTTTGCAATAGGGCAGTAAGGTTTTAGGATTTTTCTTCAGTGAATTCACTACCTAAGATCTCAGCCTATCTTCACTGTAATCCCCAGACTGCATGTCACCTGTTTTAATTTTGACAAATGAAAAGGAAAAAGAGGAGATGAGGTAAGAAAAAGGGGAAAAAAGAACATCTGTGATACGGACAACCCATAGTTAATTGCAAAAGACTCATATTTACATACATAACAGATATAAATTCAGTTACCTGTAAACATCTTAGGTTTAACCACTGTGGTACGTGTTCAGTCAATACATGAAAATAAACTCTGATGTACACTCTTCCTATTTTCTTCCTTAATGTGGTGCTATACAAGTGGTGGGAGTGGAATTGCATTCCCTCTGAACATAAGGACGTGTACTTGTTGGCCTAGCGCTTCTGGAAAGCATGAAGCTCCACCAGCTCTTGTGAAGCAAAATCCGGGAATCAACTCTACGATTAACTGATTTTTGAATAAAACTCGTCTCCAAGTTGTTGACTTCTGCAACATATATGTTTAATAACTGCCATTTCACTTGTCTTACTCATCATTTTTGTTCTGACCTTCCCTTGATTGGGACCCTGAAGTAGTAAATTTACATCATCTCTTCCTCTGCTCACTAGACCCCATTCCAAAGGATTGGAGCTCCTCAGAAATTCCACAGGGACCAGTTTCTAGTGAGAATAAGAGCACGCATGTGCACAGCAAAGCCAACTCAGACTTTTCAGACTGCTGCTCCGAGCGCTTCCACCCCAGACAACTGCTGTACCACAGACCCCATCAAATATGTGCTCATGTGGACAGATGGAAAACCCATTAGGAAGTACAGCCGACTCTGTGTTCCCACATTTGCAGGAGAGAAACCACATTTGGTGCAAGAGCAGTGCAAAACCACTAGGGTCAGTGCCTTTAAATCAACTGAATGTCTAACCTCTTCTAAAATATTACACAAGCAAAGCCCATATGGTTAGCTAAAGACTACCTTACAAAATGTACATGGGCTGGGGCTACACCAAAGACCCAAGCCCACTATGTATTTTTTCTATAGCTCTATCTAATTTTTCTTATTTGGAAAATTGTTATACAAATGATTTGCTTATTAAGAATACTAACAAATAGCTATTATAAAGCAACTTATAAGTACAATTATAGCTCAATAAAGTGGGGGGAAAGTACAATTAGAAGACTTAAAAGCCATCTTATAAGGGATTATTAGTTTGCCATACTTCTTCTAAGTTAACTCAGCACATCTTATTTTGGGGTGTTATGAACCAGCAAAATGTACCTAACTTTTTCTGGACTTTTTTTTCTGGAATCACTGATGGCAGGATTGAGAGCTTCCTCACGAAGGAGAGAATCGCTTTCTACTCCGTCTCCTCCCTGAGTCCACATGGGCCCCTCCTTGAGCCTGCCTGGTGGACCACTGTCCACACACTGCAGGAGGAGGGATGACCAGAAAGCATCTGGAGAAGTAGCTGCCTCCATTGTGGAGTTTTCTTTCGTTCTGTATTTTAAGGTCATTTTGGCCATTATTTTCCCACTGAGGCTTGTAACCTATTTGGTTTTCTGCAAACTAAGATCCCTTAGCTCTTCTTAAAATCACTCTGAGGGGGAACGTAAGGTAATTTTCACATAAAATTTGCTTCCCGATTGTCCACATGGGGACGTGTGCAAGCCGTAAGCTCACCACATACTGGTGGCTTTGGCAAGACGTCAGCTCTTCAAACAAAGCCCGCGCGTGCTTCCCTCCATGGGACGCAAAGGGGCTCGGACCTCCAGGCCTGACTACAATTTAATCAGCTCTGTCCTTTTTTTCCTCATAATTATTTTTGTGAAATTTTGAAACCCAAGTATGTTTGCCTGCGGGCAGAGTGCTTATGACAGTTATTTTAGGAGTTTAAACCTCAGTAGAAACAAATACATATGTCTAGGCGTGGAGAGACATGATGTTGGTGAATGTAGATGTATCAGGAGAAAATCTGGCTGAGTGGGGACCACGAGGAGTGAACCTATAGATTAAACCATATGCTAATTTGCAAAGCCACGTCGCACCCCTTAGGAGTTACTTGAAGGAATTCAACAGTTGCCTACCTTTATAACTCATGCCCTGCATGATGTCTTCTCCCCTGCTGGATGGCTGTGCCGTTGAGAAGGTCCCGACCCAGCAACACCACCTGAAGAGTGAAGGCATCACCCCCAGCAGAGACGGGGTCTCACTCTCCATCTTCTCTCGGAGACTGCAGCAGGGCAGGCCACTCTGACAGGTGGAGCTTAGGCTTTTTACTCAACGATGAAGTGCTTCGATCCACAGGTAATTCAAACTCCCAACGCCGTCTAGAGAAAGATAGGCCCAGTAACCCCCAAAGGGGCTAACAGCCCCTTCTTCTCTTGCATAGCTGCTGAGGAATTTTATTTTCTGCTATCTCAGTTCCTTTATTCTCCATGTTATATACTGTAGAATGTACTTCATCACTTGTATTTTTCTTCACTTGTATTATTCTGATATTGATGATCATCTCAATGTCTTGGAAAAAAACTATTAAATTCAATGTTTCAATTTTTGCCATCTTCAAATGGGGATAAATCGCTCTATTATATTATAGGGATGCTGCAGTCGTGTACGCATATATACTGATCCTTCTTTCCTCTTATCTCCTAATCACTCCCTTAATCTCAAACTTTGCTAGCACAGTTGCTTATCCTTCCCTAAACACTGTACTCACTCTCCCATCAGTGTCTATCCTTTCCTTTTACATGTGTGCCCCCATCTCTGCCTCTACTTGTCTCTACTCTTTCTTCAAAGTCCCTCTTCCCCTCAGGTCTTCCTGACTCACCCCATCCACCACCTTCCTATGACACACAGGTCCACACTACACATTGGACACCTACTCCATGCTGTCTTGGATTACTCGCAATTATGTATCAAGTTGCAACATATGAAATGGGTAACATTCAACTATTTTTGTCCTACAAAACAGTAGTTACATACGGTTCAATCTAATATATGCATCTTCTCACCCCAAATACAAATTCTCTTTGCATTCCTAGGGTCTTCAATAGATCCTTATACAGTGTAGGCATTTGCTATTAAATAGAAATAGACTTTGACTATTCCTAAACTGGCGAAATAGAGGATAAGCTTCTATTTTAATCTGAAAATGCATCCTAGCCCATTAATACACTCACCACGGGTGATCTGGGATGTTTATGATTCCCCCTTGCAAAAATGTCCCACTACAGCCTGAAATATAAATATAAAACTTTACGGTGCTAGAAGTTATGGCTAGAGACATTGCTTTATAAATATTATAGGGCTTTAATAGATTCTACACTTCAAAAAATGATTCACAGAATTTTCATCAATAAATTCTATGTTCACTAGACTATATTTCATATTTATTATATAATTAGTTACACAACCCAGTTAGAAAAGAACATTATAATATGGCACTTTACCTAATTACATTGATTCCTCTGTCCCTCTCCCTTACTGCGATCTTAATTCTATATATATATAATTCTATTCTATAATTCTATTAATTAATGATGAACTGAAACTGGATAAGAAAAAGTCTAGAGAAAAAGTATACATAGTTTTAAAGCTAAGGTATCTGATATCAAGTGCAGGGCCCCATTGGTTTCCAAAATAAAAATATTCAAAATAGCGTCATGACTATTGAACTGAATTCAGTATTCTAAGAACAGAATACAACTACAACAGTGGAGAAACAGAGAACTGGGCAGCCTATTACTTTGAGTACATCCATATTGGTAGGCTCAGAATTATATAAGGAGACAAATCGGTGTTTCATCTCCTCCTTGCTCTGGTGATGGATTAGTGAAGTCCAGATTTCTTTTTCAATGATTCCATTTCTTAGAGCCACAGCTGATGAGTCATGTCTTCAGATCTTAACCCCAAATGCATTTTTAGTGTTTTATATTAAGGCTTTCATTTATGCAATATCAGAACATATAAGCCAGGTTTCATGAAGCCAGGTAAATATCTATTTTAGGGGAAAAAAAAAAACCCAACGAGCTTTGTACTAATTGGTTCAGATTTGCCATTTGTCATTTATAAGTCACTAAAAACAAACTATATAACTTTGTTTTGCATTTCCTTTTAATCTTGAGATGAGCAGAGTTCTGAAGTAGTCTTGATGAATGTGGTCCATCTTAATGCGAAAAAAATGGGAAGGAGTCACATTTCTTCCACTGGTGGTAGGAAGCCTACTTTCAACCCCCAAGCTCTCTCATGGTCAAGACAGCCTTTGAGAACATTTTAAAAAGTTAGACTTTCTCTTCAAAGACCTTCTTCCTTTATGGTCCCCAAACCACAGTCAACTTCAGCTGTCTTAATCTTGCTTTTTCTTGGCAGAAAGCTAGAGTAGTCTTTCTGTTATGAAGTAAACAGAGAGGTTAGAAATACATATGAGAGGAAATAATTTCCATAACAACAATAATAGTTAAAAAGCCAAAGTTTAAAATAATATAAAAAAGGCAACTAAAAGGTTGTATCTGTTAAGCACTGGTTGTTTTAAATGGTTTTATCCTGTAGAAGCTTTGTTTCCGAGGTAGGTATACATCTGTTAGTGCTGAGTGCTTCCTACCTGTATGGAGAGGTACGCGTGTCCAGAGCACCTTTCCAGGCACTGGGATCTCTCCAGGTAACACTTGAACTCTGCCTCTCTTGTCTTTTTCCCCCTCTCTTAAAGACATGTGACTTTCAATTGTTAACCTCACCCAAAACCTTTAGTGCACATCCCACACAAAGTTTTAAAAAGTATTATAGTTATTTTAAAATATTTTAAGAAGTTATGGTTGCTGCAGACCTTCAGTAAGTGAACAGTTGGCTTTCAGTGTTTATAAAATCTCTAAGACAGGGCCATGGAGAGTGGGCTTTGGCCCTGGTGAAATAAATGTGTGGCAGCTCACCAGGCAGAGCAGCTAAAATTGTTTTTTCTCTGAGAGATTTGTCTTGATAGAGAGGCCCCATGGCAGAGTGGTTAAAGGAACAAATAAACTTTATTTGTTAAATAACAAATATAGACAGCTTGGGTACGGATACTAACTCCGTCATTTACCAGCTGTGTGACCTTGGGCAAGTTACTTAACCTCTCTGTGTTTTCAGTTCCCTTGGCTACAAACCAAGGATAATAATAATACTTGGGTTGCTGTGAAGATTAAATGAGTTATATGTGGAAAGCAATTATAACAGTGCCTAGCTTAGGATAAGCTCTCTATACAGGTTGGCTACAATAAGTTGGAATTCAATATAATTGGACACCAGGCCCCCTTCTGACATGCTGGCCCTGCTCAGAGCATGAGGGAGGTTTGCCTGCTTTAGCATTTCTGCTCACCCATGCTGACTATTGTGTTGTCTGTTGTTCTAGGACAGTGGCTCTCAAACTCAAACATGCATCAGACTCAACTGGAGGGCTTGCTAAATACAGATTGCTGGCCCCCAACCCCAGAGTTTCTGATCCAGTAAGTTGGGGGCCTGAGAATTTGAATTCCTAGTAAGTTCCCGAGGGATGCTGACCCTTCCGGTCTAGGGACCCCACTCTGAGAACCACCGTTTTAGAATAATAGTTCCAATCCTGGCTGTGCTTTAGACCACGTGGGGAGCTTTAAAAAATTCTGCTGCCAGGCCCCTCAGATCAGTTAAATCAGAATCTTTGAGGGTGCAGCCCAGCCATCATTAGTTTTTCGAGCTCTCCAGGTGATAACAATATGAAGCCAAGGTTGAGAACCACAGCTCTATGCCATCACTATGCTGCCGAAATGGATGAATTTAAGTGACAGAGTGATTTTACAGATAAAGAAGTTGAAGCTTGGTGTAGTGTTTCCCATTGGAGTTCTTGCTATAAATGCTGATTTACTGAATCCACCTTTTGGGGTGAGGCCCAGGAATTTGCATTTCAGTAAGCACCCCAAGAGTCCCTTATACACATTTAGTTTTTTGATCTGCCTGAAGACACACAGCCAGTAATTGGTGGAGTTCTCACCTCCTGTCTCTGATGTAAGCAGCCAGAAATGCTGTTATTATGTAGGGGAGACAGCTCTGCATTTAATCTGTTTTTAAAATTTTTCTCTGAGCTCATTCACTCGAGGAAGGACCTTATATATTTATAAATACTGTACTTATATACTATCTTTATATACACAGTGGACTCTGTGACGGGAGCTGGACCAATAATAAATCCCATTCAAATGCTACTTAGAGGCTACCTTTATTTTGTTCACCCACTCTAGGATTTGAACCTTGAAAGGAAGCGTTAGTTGAGGGCATGGCTCCGGAATCAGACTGCCTGCTTCCTTCTACCATTGATAACTGTACAGCCTGGAGCAAGTCACCTAACTCTCTGTGCCCCAATTTCCTCAATTGATTTATAGGATCATGGTAAGGATAAATGCATTAATCCACAGAAAAGTGCTTCGAACAGTGCCTGGCAATGAGTGTCTATTAATGCTTCCTATTATGATATTTATTGCTATTGCTATCTGCACAGCAGACCTAAATGCTTGAAAAACTAGTTTATAAACTTAAAAGTTCTTTTCTACAGAGTTCACTGCAGAAAGTCAATGAAACTAAAATATACAAACTAGAAAGAGGATTTTTAAAAAATGTATGGAGTGTAGAAGAAAATTACTAAAGACTTTTGTGTGCTTCTTGGAAGTTTTCTATATATAAATTCAGGAAAGTATTTCTCCTCACCCAACTGGGTGCCACGGTAAAAAAAACACTATTTCTATGATGGTTGTCCAATTGGACCAGCCTATACAGAGGAGCTTCTGTGAAAGACAATTCTGGCTTAACCTTGAAAGTAGAATGACTGGTAACTTAAAGGGGAAAAATGGGCAGATTTATCAGAATTATAATATAGCCATTACATAATTTTACTCACAGACCTGGCTTTGTTGACTGTGGTGTTTTTTACTTTTGCCTTGTTCTGGAACTTCAATCTGCTAAACAGATTAGTGAAATGTCAGTCAGCACAGCCGGAGGAGCGAGCACACAAATAATCTATTTAACCAGCACATTTCTCCTTCCACAATAATCCTCTTAATGGTCCCGAAGGCTGCCAGTCAGCAGGACACCTGCTCGTCAACTGCACAGGCCCCCTTCGTTTGCAAGTATCTCAGCGTTACAGAAATTGAGTCCCCCAAAAGTGAAGTGAAGCTTGATGTTTAACATTGGAGGCTGCCTGTGGATGTTGTGATTTAACACAGCTTTTAAAAGGACTTCACACGAAATGAACTCCTGAATCCAGAAATAATCCACAGAGCTCCAATCCATATGCTGAACCAAAGCCAGATGGGGCTTTGATTAATCAAAAAGCATCATTAATCAAGGGAAGAATCAAACCAAAGTTTAAAATACTTGAATATATCTCATGCACATAAGGTAAACTTAATATAACGGTCAGGGGCCCAGCAGAACATAGATGGCCCACTCCTGGGGTAACTAGGGGAGTTTCTAAAAGGAACTGCCTAATGGGGGTGTGGGGAGGATTCAAGTGAATCAGTGACGGGGTGTGGGAGCCCTCAGAGGCTAGCAGTGAGGGGCTAGGGAGGGTGGGAGTAATTCTTACCGCTTCTAGGCCTGAAGGGGCGAGGGCAGCAGCTGGTACTGGAACCAGAGTGGCCGTAGCAGCAGGGAGGAGAGGTCACCTACAGGAGCCGTGGCCCTCAATAGAGGGCCGGGCCAACCACAGAGACCCAGCTGGGACAGAGCTGGAGAAATAAATACCCCAGTCTCCATTTTCTCCCACTCTCCAACCTCACTGGGTTTCCCCATGGCTGACACTGGTCGGAGGCTGGAGGTCAGAGGGCAAGATCACGGCACACAAAGGTCAGTCTCCTAGCCAGGGTTTAGGGGAAAGTGCTCTTAGACTCTCCTTATAGAAAAAGAAAAGAACTGCTATTAAACAACTGTGCATTATGTGCGTATGTCAACTTATCAGTCTATAATCCTGAATGTTTCTGTACTAATTGCCTTTCTCCTTCAACAATAAACTTCTTAACACTGGATTCTCAGTTTCTAGCCACTGTATGGTAAACATAGGCATTGGTAAATGATAGAATGAGGGGGTGAATTAACTAAGTTGTTTATTATTGCTTGTTACTCATGAGACTATAGAGTGGGACATTACAAAATAAGTGGGATAAATAACATGACACTGCAAAAGAGCATTATCTTTTAACTTAATTTTGCCATAAAATACATTGCTTTGAAGGATACGTAGGACTTCCTTTAGGTTAATATTCTCAACAGAGATGGTTATATAATTGAAGCCTATCTCAATAGTTTTAAAAAATCATTATTAGGTCTTGGTAAATGAGAAATTAATGTTCTGATATCTTATGTGTTTCATTATTATTATTTTACGATATTACATTATAGTTTGTAAGTAGTCTTGTGCGACGAAATACAGAAGTTGGGGGAAACCTCCCGGAATTTTTCTCTCTCCTAGTCTCCTTCCCCTCCCCCTCCCCATGTAGAAATGAAATAAAATAGAACCCACTACAGATGTTAAGCAATTTCTGTTATAATCAGTTTCCTTGACTTATTTCAATAGGCTTTATATATTTTATATACGGGGGTAATAAAGTTGGGGGAAAAAGGTAATCCTTTTTTCATAATGCAGTATTCCTGCACTCTCTCTCTCATCAACAGAATTTCTGTTAATAATATAACCCTTCATTCCTGCACAGTAACTTCCCCCTTGGCTCTCTAAAACTTTGTCCTCCTGCTGTGCTCAGACCATTCTTGTGATGACTGTAATGTCAGTACATTTTCTGTTTCCTGAACTGGACCAGCTGTGCAAAGGCTGCCATTCTTGGGACATCACATAGCACTGCCCTTGGTGTTTCCCCTTCTCATCACATAGCAGAAGCACACTTCAAAGCACCCATCTCTGAACCCAGTGGCCTTTTACATAGTCTGATCTTGCCCCAAATGAAAGAGGAGTGGAGAGAGAAATATTTATGGCAATGGTAGTTGGGGAGGGAAGGGGAGGTATGAGGCAAGCTGGAATCAGAAGGTTACCTGTTCTTTGCCATTTTTCGGAAAACCAATTTAGAGATTCAGACCCACTGAAGACGGTAGAGCAGAAAGGTCTCTGGTGACATCATGGAGTCACCATCCCAGCCCCAGACTGCCTACTTCTTGGCTTCTTTTAGATGAGAGAGAAACAAACTTTTATCTTGTCCAAGACACTTATTTTGTCTTGTTTTGTTTTTTGTTACAGGAAGCCAAATCTATTCCTAACTAATAGACTTTATTTTCAAATAAAATAATCCTTTAATTCTGTTCTATTTACAAGTAGCAAATATTAAAAAAAAAACAATTTAGGTTTTTGTGTAGGAGCATAGCTCTAAGAAGAATGTTACACTTCTTTTTCCCTTTCTGGTTTTCAATTAATACTGTCTGAAGAATTTAACATGGTTTTTGTTGCGTGTTTACATTTTCCTTTAGTGCATTTGTTTGACTTCAAATTTTAATGATCTCTTCATAAATGGTTCAAGTCTTACCTTTGAAAGCATTGCTTAAAGCTAACTAAGCTAATTAACTTTGTTGGCACTAAATTTCTTCTTTCACTCCTTCCTTCTTACCAGGATAAAACAGTACTATTTAATCACCCTAGGGACCATCTGCTTTATTTATGGGGCTCATTTGGTTACAGTTTTCTTAATTTCTCTTTCCCTCCCCAGATTCTTCAAAGTTATCAAAATCTTAGAATTTATTCTGCCTTGCAAATTAGAGACCTCTGTATCTTAGTCCATACAAGCCTTCTATAAGCGATAGGTGTCAGTTCAGACGTTATGTGTTTACCCAGAAAATGAGTGAATGTCACAGTCAAACATTTATATGGCTACTTTAAGCTCCATAAGATGACTTGTTCTCATCAATTGTGCTTTGTGAGGAGGTCTAGAACTTAGTCGCAGTTAAACAGCTGATCTGTCTGTTCTATTTCCCTTCCAGGGTCCCATTCTACCCAGGGGTTTGTAGATGAAATTCCAGACTAAAATGTGTACTATTCCTACAACATCCAGTTTTCCAGAGGAAGGCTCTTAACTTTTCTTTCTAAGAACGAAAATAAGGGAAGAAATAAAGAGTTTGTGGAAATAAAACTTGAGTATTTGGATAAAGCAGTACAAGTTTTATTGACTACCATGCTGATTTTGCTGTCAGCCACTGGGATAACTATAGATTTTAATTTGCGTGCAAATCTAAGGAATGTGGTAGCATGCTTGTTTTTCTTTAAAACTTTAAATAGACTACTACCTTCTCCTATTATAGAGCAAACTCTTTTGCTATTCACTGTACAAGTATTTCCTGCATCAATTAGCCTACACTTTACTGAACCACATTTGAGAGTACTTCTCCCTTTTAATGGGGCTACTTTAATTACTTTTCTCTCTCTGTCTCTCTGTATCTGTCTCTCTCTCTCTCTCTCTACATATATATACACGCACACGTATGTATAATGACATGATATATTTATGTTTATATATATTTATCATTATATATGTAAATATGTAAATTGGAGCCTAAGAGGGTCCATCCTGCCTAGGAGGTTAGATTTCATTACTCTTTTAAAAAGAGCATGGGACTTGGGACTTCCCTCGTGGCGCAGTGGTTAAGAATCCGCCTGCCAATGCAGGGGACACGGGTTCAATCCCTGGTCCAGGAAGATCGCACACACCGTGGAGCAACTAAGCTCATGCACCACAACTACTGAGCCTGTGCTCTAGAGCCCACAAGCCACAACTACTGAGCCTGTGCACCGCAACTACTGAAGCCTGTGTGCTCTAGGGCCTGTGTGCCACAACTACTGAGCCAGTGTGCTGCAACTACTGAAGCTCGTGTGTCTGGAGCCTGTGCTCTGCAACAAGAAAAGCCACCACAATGAGAAGCCCGCACACCACAATGAAGAGTAGCCTCTGCTAGCCGCAACTAGAGAAAGCCCATGTGCAGCAATGAAGACCCAACACAGCCAAAAAAAGAAAAGAAAAAAGACACGTTCTTAATTAAAAAAAAAAAAAGCATCCTTGATTCTTTTATTGCTTTGATTTGCTACTTTCTAGTACATTTTGAAGTGTTCGAACACCAAGGGGCAGTAAATTTTATCTTCCCTGGGAAAATATTTTCAGTTCTAGAAGAAAGAGAAATAAGTATAAAATGCAAGTTTTTTCTTAGAAAAAAGCTGCTAAGTCAAGTAAAGATCAATGTTAAACTAATGGTATTATCCACCCTTTTATAAAACACTAAAATTAAATGAAAACATTAGGGAAAGTTTTCAAATATTTTCTGTTGTATTTTTAAAGACCAGTGTACTATTCTGCAAGAGAGTTATGTTTATAAATGTCAAGCAAGCATTAGTATTTGTAATCATTTTTTATTTAAAACCAAACTGTACTATCTTATTTGGGACAAGCTTTTTTCATGATGGTGACAAGGCAAGTAGCAAGTTTAAAATCTCAGGAACTCTCTTTATAGCACCAACACTTTCAGTGAGTAACTAGGCCTTTATTGAAGAGATGAAGACTAGAAAAACAAAGTAAATTTTACATTGAGGAAAAATTATAGCCTTGAGAGCTTCTTTTACTCAATGGCTTCTCCAAACTGCTAAAGGCATTTTAATTTGGCACCATGGAAGTATTAAGAGGCTGTGAGTTCTTTCTAGAGACAAAACTGCAGAGCTTATGTAAGCTCATCGCTGCTGTGTTAAAGACCTCTTAAGATCCTGTCTTTATGATGTTGCTTTTGTGGTAAATCTGGAGTCTTCCATTTGGGGGAAGGTAGAAATACAAGGATACAGAGTAGAGGATTAGAGCGTTCTCAGCAATCCAAGGATAACTTCTCCTTGGAAAAAATGGCTTGCATTCTGAAGACTAAGCTCCCAGAAGGCAGAGAAGCTCAGTTCTGGGCAGTTGGGTTCTTCCCTTGAGGACCAGACTTGCTGGCCCAGGGAATTCATCAGTGTAGTTTAGTGTCAGCTGATGGTGGAAACAAAGTGAAACATATACACAGATAAGAGCACTTACCATTTCTGGATTCTCTGCAGCTTGCTTTGCCATCTTTTCTGAGATCATCTTTTTCAAGCAGCTACTCAGCAAAAAAGCCTAAGAAACCCAGAAATAAAGAACTCTCTCAATTGAAGAGATCCTCATTCTCTTCCTTCCCTCTTCATACAGCGAAGCAGATTTTGTGCTCTGCCCTACAACAGTATGCTTTTAAGAATTTAGGGGACTTCCCTGGTGGCGCAGTGGTTAAGAATCCGCCTGCCAACGCAGGCGACACGGGTTCGAGCCCTGGTCCGGGGAGATCCCACGTGCTGCAGAGCAACTAAGCCCGTGCGCCACAACTACTGAGCCTGCACTCTAGAGCCCGTGTGCCACAACTACTGAGCCTGCATGCCACAACTACTGAAGCCCGCGCACTTAGAGCCCATGCTCTGCAATGAGAAGCCCCCACACCGCAACAAAGAGTAGCCCCCACTCGCCATAACTAGAGAAGGTCCTCATGCAGCAACAAAGACCCAACGCAGCCAAAAATAAATAAATAAATTAATTAATTAAAAAAAAAAAGAATTTAGAGTTCTTTAACTTTCATTAATTTGCATAAGATATAATTAGCAAATAACCATAAATTTTCTCAATTACATGGATATATTTGCAGGAATTTTTTAAAAGGTAGATTAAAAATGACCAGGATCTCATTATTAATCTTTTTCCCTTTCAAAACTTCCCCCTTACATCCCTTTTTTTTCTATTACTTTGTAAACAGCTCATCTCTTATGAGCAACAAATAATAAAAACTGCTTATAATTGCAATCAAATCAACTGATTATGGTCAATCTTATATTTAACTGTATGCATAATGACTGAGAGACCTATTATTAGGCATACATACTAACCTGTTTGAAAGAATATATTAGTACCTTATGGCTTTTACTGAACTAAAGACAAAATTAGTTGTTTTTCTTCATTTTTAAATTTTCTGGTATTTTTAATCATTCACTGTCAAGACTGTCAGTTGCCGCCAACATCACCTGTGGCTTATTTCTGGCTCATCGCTGTTAGTGCCAAGACACACGTCATCCACCTTGCTGCACAAAAGCCGGGGCTTCCTTTTTCCAGGAACTTCACCCCATGTGCCAAGTTTAAGGTTCCCTGTGATTTTCCCATTTGCTCCTTTCCCACAAATCCTTTTCTTCCCCTCTTTTTTTCTGCTCTCAACTCTTGGCTTGTTCTTTTCTTATTCAGCCCGACTGAGGTTTGAGACAACTGAAGCTCAAAGCTTGAGGCTATAGAACTTTGGTATAAATTTGTGCCCAAGGATGGTCACTGAACAGGGTGGCTGGGGACTGGGGAAATGATGGAGAGGAGGAGGGGGGAGAGGGAGAGAAAACTCAGCTGGGGGTGGTAGCCGATATAGAAAACTCTTGGAGGACAGGACATAGAAAGCAGAATTAGAGGGCGACTGGGCCACACAGAGGGAGCATTCCAAAGTTTTGCAGGACTGTACAGCATGATGGGTTGCATTTTATTCAAGGGGAGAGAAAGGAGGGAAGGGAAAAGAAAGGGCTTCCACCAACAAGGAAAAGAGTGACAGATGTGGGGTTTATACACAGAAACAAAATTTGCCTTCCTGGTTTAGCTGAAAACTAACCCCGTTTATCTGTGCATATATGTAACCTACACAAAACCAGGGTATGAAATAGTTAAAACAACAAACTCTGAGCTGATGCAGCTAGGAAGGGTGTTTAGTGGTGTCTCACAAGGTGGGGACTGATTCCATACTCCTGTACAAAGTACAGAGATATGTAGGTTAGGATTCTGCTATAAGCCAGGTAAGGTTTATTAAATATGAAGGGACTGAGCTTCCGTTTAAGGGGCTCAGGAACGATTTGGGCCCCAGCCCTTTTTTGTATTTGCAAGGCACACAAGCCACATTTCTGTCTTTTGCAGAAGCAGCTCTTGGGTGCATATCAATAAACCCACACTCCAAAGGAAATACGACCTTACCAGGAATCCTTTAAAAGAATGTTTATTGCACGTCTCTATAGTGGCTTAAACTCATTTGCCTCGGACTAGATTAAAAGACCATAATAAAATTTAACTACTGCACATAACATTCTAGCGGAAGGGCGTGGTTTCACTGCCAAAATCTCTCTGTGTCTCTCCAAGTGACTGCAGATCTTGCCTCGGCAAACCATCCTATCATTTCCCTAAGAATGTTTTCTATTTAAGGTGAACCTGGGGAGACATTTCTTTAACCTAGGATGTTGGTTTAGTACTTTGTGTTATTCAGAGGACGTTGATATCTATTATCTCCTGATCACCCCTGTACCAGTAGAGAGTTGAAAGGGAGCTTTGTGCCTGAAACCAGAATGCTCCATGGAACACAGAAGTGAGTATGATCACCAGGGACTCAAGTTGAATATAATGTTGATGCAAAGATTACTTTGATATTTTGGTTTCATTTTAGAACTTTTGTAGTTTAGACTCCAAACTGAAATAGTTTATCTTGGTAAGAAGAATTTTCAATTGGATTTGGCATTTAGGAAATTAGATTTTTTAATGGATTTTTTATTTCAATTATTTCAAATTTACTTCAAATTTAATTATTGCTACCCAACAGCCATTGTTCCTTCTTCCCTCGTAACAGAACACTGATTTTGGAAGTACCCAGCTCTAGGCAATGAGGCTTATTCTAAACTGATCATGAATCCAGTTCCTCTATGCTAAATGCTTGATTCCCAGACTCCCTTGAAGCTAGGAGTGCTCATGTGACCCAGTTCCAGCCAATGAGACAAAATGGAAAGTCTACTGGGGGGCTTCTGGGGTAAGGCTTTTGCTTTCCAGATAAAAGGGATAGCTTTTATCTACTTGGAAAATGCCAAAAGAATTATAGAGATGCCAATCATTTGCCTCCAGTATTCTTATTAAATGAGATGATAAATATCTGTATTGTCTAAGCCAGGGGTTGGCAAACAAATCTAGCCACCCCACCTCTTTTTATAAATAAAGTTTTATTGAAACACCCATTCATTCATGTATTGTCTGTGGCTGCTTTTGTGCTACAATAGAGTTGAGTAGTTGCAACAGAGGCCATATGAACCTCAGAACCTAAAATATTTACCAACTGGTTCTTTGAGAAAAAGTTTACTGACCCATGGTCTAAGTCACTGTTAGTTGAGTCTTCTGTTACTTGGTAACTAAATTCATTTCTAACTGATATGAAAGCTTTGGTGACTAGTAAAATAAAATAAAATGAAACCAAACAAAATAAATGACATTACAGGCTCAAAAGAGCATGTGTAGCAAACTCTAGTACTCTGCTCCAGTTGGTTTGGGGTAATGTGCTTTGTCCACCCCAGAGTGCAAGAGAGCATTTTAGCACAGAAGGTTTTCCTGCTCTGCCTTAAGAACTTACCTGTTTGGTGTAAATAACAAACCACTGCCAGTGACTATCCTCACTATACTGAAATCTGAGCTCTAAGTTCTGGTTGAGAGTTTGCTGGGGCCCATCTGTATCCAGCAGAGTCCCCTACAAAGGAAAAGATATTATTTGATATTCAGTAGGAATGTAAGTGGCTATTATGTGCTGGGCAAAATATCAAAACAAGTGAGACTATTCCTATTCTCAAGAAACTATAAGTATCAATCTATTTGGGAGCCATTAAAGCAAATCATCATAGTGTGATGTAATAAGTATCAATATTATAAGGGAAATGAATACAGGTCTATGGAAGTAAATAGGAATGGACACCTAATCCAGACTAGAATGTAAAGGAAGGCTGGAGGAGGCTGGGGCGGGGGGGGGGGGGGGGGGGGGAGGAGGGTGGTGTTATTTGAGCAGAAGTAGAAATTATCCAAGTTTGTTGTATGTTTTTTTTGGGGGAAGGGGGGTGATGGTGACAAGTGGTTCCTGGTAGAAGAAAAAACAAGTGCAAATGCACTGAGGCCTGAGGGAACCTGACACACTGGAGTATGGCTGAAGCACAGACTGCGAGGCATGGGGGGGTGGTGAGAAAAGGGACTTAGAGAAGCAGGGTAGGGCCAGATCCTGAAAGCCTGGAGAAAGCCCCTGTGGTTTTTGCTATACAGCATCTATCCCTTTCTCTTCTAGAACTGGAGTTTCAAATTCCCTTGGGAAAAATTTCCCTCTTCGCTGTGGCTCTCTAGGTAGGACTGTCAGGAAATGCTGCCCTCCTGGAGGGTGGCACATGTATTGCATGGTTTATGAATTATATCTCACTAAAACTGTTACAAAGGAAGAGAATGATGGTGTGGTATTGGTGGAGGGATAGACACAAAGATCAGTGGAACAGAGCAGAGAATCCAGAAATAAACCCACACAAATGTGCACAACTGATTTTTGACAAAGGTACAAAAGCAGTTCAACTGAGAAAAGATAGCCTTTTCAACAAGTGGTGCTGGAGCAATTGGACTTCCATAGGCAAAAAATGGGAACCATGTTCTAAATTTCACACCCTATATGCAAATTAACTCAAAATGGGTCATGGACTTAAATGTATAACCTATAACTATACAACTTTTAGGGGAAAAAACAAAAAAACAAAAAAAAAACCCAGGGAAAAATCCTTCAGGATTTAGGGTTTGGCAAAGAATTCTTAGACTTGACACCAGAAACGCAATAAAAAAACAGATGAATTAGACTTCATCAAAATTAAAATCTTTTGCTCTGCAAAAGGCCCTATTAAGAAAATGAAAAACTGCAAAGTGAAAGAAAATATTTGCAAACCGCACATCCAACAAAGGACTAGTATCTAGAATAAATTTAAGTACTCTCAAAACTCAACAGTAAACAAACAATCCAATTGGAAAATGGGCGAAAGACATGAAAAGACATTTCACCTAAGAAGATATACAGATGGCAAATAAGCACATGAAAAGATGTTCAACATCATTAGCCATGAGAGAAAAGCTAATCTAATCAAATCATTAAATACCATTAAACACTTATCAGGGTGGATAAAATAAAAAATAGTGAAAACACCCAATTGCTGAGGAGGATCCAGAGAGACTGGATTGCTCATACATCACTGGTGGGAATGTAAACTGGCACAGCCCCCTTGAATACAGTTCGGCAGTTTCTTAAAAAATTAAATATGCAACTTCCACATGACCCAGAAATTGCACTCTTGGGCATTTATCCTAGAAAAATGAAGACTTGTGCTCAGACAAAAGCTTATACATGAATATTTATAGAAGCATTATTCATAATAGCTAAAAACTGGAAACGACTAGATAGTAGTTAAACAAATTTTAGCCATTCCCTACCATGGAATACCGCTCAGCAACAAAAAGAAACAAACTACTGAAATACACAACAAGCTGAATGAATTTCCAAAGAATTATGCTAAGTAAAGAAAATCCCAAAAGGCTACATAATGTTTGATTATACTCATGTAATATTATTTTATTTTTTAAGGTAATCAATTCCTTGTTTTTATTTATATTTTTACCTCCTAAACACAGTCAATTCTTATTATTCACAGTAGTCATGTTCTATAATGATACCATAAACACTAAATTAGTGGGTACTGAAAAACAGCCCAAGGGGAAATATAGGTTTAGGTTCCTGTGAACCTCTGGTCACAACATTTTCATCAACTGATCAATACATAACCTTGTTTTATGCGTGTTTGTTTTTTCAGTTGAGGTATAATTGATATGCAAAAAACTGCACATATTTAATGTACACAATTTGAAGAGTTTGGACATATGCATATATACATGAAATCATCACCACAATCAAGTAATAAATATATCCATTACCTCCAAAAGTTTTATATAATATTCTTGAAATGATACAATATGAAAATGTCAAATAGATTAGTGGTTGCAAGGGTTTAAGGAGGGATGGGGGTGGGAGAAAGTGGATGCAGCTATAAAAAGCCAACATGAGAGATCCTTGTGGTGATGGAAATGCCTTGACTCTTCATTGTATCAATGTCAATACCCTGGGTGGTGATGTCGTACTATAGTTTTGTAAGATGTAATAATTGGAGAAAAGTGGGTAAAGTGTATGCAGGATCTCTGTACCATTTCTTTCAACTGCATGTGAATCTACAATTATGTCAAAATTAAAACTTTACCTAAAAAATAATTAACTGTTTAAAGCAAAAATAATTATAATATAGCATGAGGCTTATATGTAGAAATAAAGTATAGCAACAAATACCACAAAGGACAGAAGGGACAAATAGAGGTACACTGTTGTAAGGTTTTTACCCTTTTTGTGAAATAGTGTAATATTTGAAAGTAGACTGTAATAAGTTAAAGATATATATTAAAATCTCTTAAATAACCATAAATTTAAAAGGTATTAAAAAAAGACAACAGTGCAAATGAGTAGAATCATAAAATAGTCACTCAGTCAAAAGAAGGCAGGAAAAGAAGGAAAAAACTGATATATCTCAAAGAAATGGACAAATCCACAATTATAGTTGAAGATTTTAACACTCCTCACAATAACTGACAGAACATGTAGAGAGAAATGTGTAAGGAAAGAGGCTATTTGAACACCATCAACTGCTTGACATAATTGACATTTATAGACTATTCTACCCAATAGTGGCAGTGTATATTTACATTCTTTTCAAATGCACATTGGACATTTCAAGATAGACCAAACTTTGAGCCACAAAACAAGTTCCCATAGTTTAAAAAGCCTGAAATCATATGATATATTTTTTTCTGACCCCCAGAGGGAAAGAGTGGCACAGAAAGAAGGGTTAGGAGGCTGTGGATTTCATCCAGGCAGGAAATGTTGAGACCAAGCTGTGACGGCAGAGAGGAAGGGAGAGTTTTGAGGGATAGCAGGGTCATAGAATAGATAGGTCTCTATCAGCAATTAAATGTATAAGGTGGGGGGAGGATAAATTAGGAATTTGGGATTAACAGATACACACTACTATATGTAAAGTAAACAACAAGGACCTACTGTATAGCACAGGGAACTATATTCAATATCTTATAATAACCTATAATGGAATAGAATCTGAAAAAGAATATATATATATATATATATATATATATATATATATGAAACTGTATCACTTTGCTGTACACCTGAAACATTGTAAATCAACTATACTTCAATAAAAAAATTTTTTTTTTTAAAAAACCATGTAAGGTAAGAGAAAAGCCAGAGATTATTTCAAGATTGCTGGTTTGGCAATTAAGGAGTGGTGGTAGAGGTTCCCTTTATCAAGATAGGGAACACAGGAGGAAGAACCTTAGGATGGGCATGAGAGGGAAAACATGGATCTGGCTTGGGGAAAGGTTGAGTTTGCGGTGTCTATGAAACACTTGGTGAAGACGTCATGAATGCAGTAGGAAATACTGGACTTTTAACCAGTCGTCTGTAATTGATTTCAGGGAATATGTAGGGGAAAGATGCTAGAAATGGAACCCCAGGAAACACCAGCATTTCAGGAGTAGTCAGAGAGAGAGGCAGCCCACAAAATTAGGGGAGGAAGCAGGGGAAGTTTTGAAAAGGAAGACATGGTTGACTGTATCAAATGCCACAGACAGGCCTAGTACCAAGCCAGCTAAAAAATCCCTGTGGGTTTCATGGATTTAGCAACTGGGTCTCATGGTTGCTCTAGTAGCATTCATCCTCTACTAGTTAACCTCCATTTCCTGTGTAAAGGGGATAATCCCTCTTAGCTCACTGGGTTATTTTTAAGAACTTAATTAAATAGCAGATGTGGCATTGCCCAGCACAGCACCTGGTACAAAGTAGGCACTCAGTAAGTCTGATCAGAAGGGTTTCTCTTGGGAGGAGATGGCAATGTAGATATGATGCCAGGGATCCTTAAAAATAGCTCTGATGGGCAGCGTTCAGTTTCCAAGCATAGAGATCTTGTAGGTACTGAGTACGTATTGAGTGCTCAATAAATGGTAGCTGCTATTGCTACTCGTTGTTATTACTTTAAACACCCTTCAAGCAGTAAAGAAGCCTGAAGGTGGAAGGTGGGAAGATGGTTGTCTCTACAGCAACAGTGGGGAACTTGTAACAGATAATAGACAGGTTTTTACCACTAGGTGATGTTTACTGTGGCTTAGATGCCAGTCCACTCAAGGTACTGATTCGAATGGCAAATCTGTCTCCCCAATACCACTGTTGTCATCCAAGAACACTAGGATTTTAATATCATGGGTGGAGGATTTAAATCATGGGTAAGGCAAGCTGCCAAGATACTCACAAGGAAAGTGACCTGCCAGCACTTCACTCTGTTCATCTGGAAAATGACATCCTGGGTCTGGTTATCAGGCAGGGTTATGCAGCAGCTGATCTCATTATTGCCAACAGAAAGAACGGTCCCACAGCTGGGTTCTGGGTAGTCACAGGTACAGGGATCCAGCTGCACGTATCCATAGTGCCACACCTCTTGGGATAGCTCCAAAAACTGCTCCAAAGGGGGGTGGGGGATGGAGGAAGCAAAAGACTGCTTGAAGCAGGTGAAAATCTCATGTCAGAAGCTACTACCATTCTAATGCAACACATGGAACGGAGTCACAGTGAAAGCACCTTTTTCTTCTGGACGATACAAATGAAGACAATGCCCCTTGTGCTGACAATAAAGGCTGCCCACGTTCATGGTGTGTCCTGCCTCGTTGACCACTGTGTTCCTGCTCCTGTTACAGTGCTCAGACAGAGTGGAAATAAAAATATTCGATGTGTGAATGAAGAAGGAAGAAAAGAGTAGAAGGAAATCGAATGAATAGTTAGGATTCTAGCTCAGCAGATTATAGCAGCAAAATAAACAAAAAGTGTATGTTTAAAATGCTGTGTTTTAAGAAACTAAGCTGAGATCAGGAAAGTAGTTGATTTTTACAGGCTGTTTTATATGCTGGTGGCATTAATTGTCAGAGACAGAGTTTTTGGAAATGGCAATGAAATGAGGGCAAGAGTGAGTCTTCTCTCTAAGTAGAGTTCCACAGCCCAAAAGTGCCAAGGGAATGTTTAATGTTAGTGATGCTTAAGGTTTAGATTTTCCCTCTGCTTCTGATGTTACTCAAGAACAGAGGACAGCTGCATTTCACACCTGTGGTCCTGGCATCCTGTCTTTTAATGTCTATTGAGGACTTTTTTTTTTTAAAAAAAGTGATTATTAATGACTGCATTCAAATAACCTGGTATCAGTTTAGGGACCTCCACCTTGTTCTCCCAGCCTTCACCATGGTCCTGCCTGATGGGGTGGGAGACGTGTGTTCAGAGAAGGTAGTTCTCACTTTACCACATGGTTAAGTCAGAAGGACCACCCAGTGACAACCTGGCTCTCTCCCAATCCTTCCCTGAAGCAAGGTAACTGACACCTCCCTTTCAAGGACTACGTGAGCGCTCTCTGATAAAGGGAAACCTGCTGAGATATATGCGGTGAGGGACAGCTGACTCTTGCTACTAGATGGCAGAGGATTCCAGGCTACTGTCCCTCCTGGCCACATGTTGGACCAGCTCATTGTGCTGCAGCCCATGCATTCAGTTTAGGAGATGCGTTAAGCTGCCGGGCCTCCCTCTGGGTCAGTGGGCAACAACAGAAATGACAGGTTGTAAGTAGATGCTACCTACCTGTGTGGGTGGGGACCCGGGCTGAGCAATCTTGTCACAGAGCATTTAGAAGAGTTTCATGGCTTTTACTACAAAAGTTCTTTTTTATTATATGGTATAAATCTTTAATTTAATTAACTTAAATTAAAATAAATTTAATTTAGTTTATTCTTTGGTAACACTTAAAAAATTTGTAATAAACTCTTGGCTGCAATGTTCTAAAAGAGATGAAAGTATTTGTTTAATTAAAAGTTAAGCTCCATTTCTCAAGAAAGTTGTTGATGGATAAGTACTTTGCTCAAAATGCTGGCTGGCATTTGCCATTCAAAGGAGGTGCACTGATATTACTGACTGTGTGAAAACCAGAGGACAGAAATCTAAAAGGATTATCTATTTGAAAATTAGTTCTGGTTTTGCTTTTGGCTCTGCCGCACAGCTTGCAGGATCTTAGTTCCCCAACCAGGGATTGAACATGGGCCACGGCAGTGAAAGCATAGAGTCCTACCCACTGGACTGCCAGGGAATTCCTGAAAATTAGTTCTTTTAAGAAGTACTTTAAAGGGACTTCCCTGGCGGTCCAGTGGTTAAGACTCTGTGCTCCCAGTACAGGGGGCATGGGTTTGATCCCTGGTTTGGGAACTAAGATCCCGCATGCTGCATGGCGTGGCCTAAAAAAAAAAAAAAAAAAAAGTGCCTGAAAAAGATAATTTAACATGTGTAACTGCTGAAGGTATGGTTATGTATTTTCATTTAGATCAGGGTTTGGCAAACTTTTTTTTAAAAAAATAAATTTATTTATTTTTGGCTGCGTGGGGTGTTCATTGCTCCGCACGGGCTTTCTCTAGTTGTGGCGAGCAGGGGCTGCTCTTCACTGTGGTGCCGGCTTCTCCTTGCGGTGGCTTCTCTTATTGTGGAGCACAGGCTCTAGGCGCCCGGGCTTCAGTAGCTGTGGCACGTGGGCTCAGTAGTTGTGGCTCACGGGCTCTAGAGCTCAGGCTCAGTAGTTGTGGCGCAGGGTTTAGTTGCTCTGCGGCATGCGGGATCTTCTCCGACCAGGGCTCGAACCCATGTCCCCAGCATTGGCAGGTGGATTCTTAACCACTGTGCCACCAGGGAAGCCCTGGCAAACTTTTCTGCAGAGCCACGTAGTAAATATTTTCAATTGTGTGGGCATATGATCTCTATCGCAGCTACTCACCTCCTCCACTCTAGCACAAAGGCAGCCTTTGACAATATATGCATGAATGAGTGTGGCTGCGTGCCCGTGGACTTCATTACACAAACAGTGGCCCATGGGCCATAGTTAGCCTCTCTCTGGTTTAGAACAAATGACTGCTCCTTTAGATTAATTTCACTCATTTTCAATTCCAAGTTTTCTTGTACATGTGCATAAAATTAAGCAATAGTTGTTAATGTGTTCACTCCATTAGCAGAACTTCACAAACACTTAAATAATGCTGGTTTTATAGCAGTATTCTCAGATGCTTCAAGAGAAAATCATTTGTTAACTTGAATAATGGTTCAATATTTTTTCAAATGAAAAAAAACCCCACGCATACCCTGTCCCAAAGCAGTATAGATGAGTCTGACAAACAAGACATATTTTAACAAAAGAAATGGCCTCTGCTTCATTGTGTTTTTTTTTTATTCTTTATATTTGGCCAACCACTAAAGCACTGATTTTGAACAAAATGCAAGGAAAATTTAGAGGACTAATTTCATGCACTCAAAGTGAGCTTTTTAAAAGACCACTATCAAAATAGTATGATAAAATCAGGTAAAACATTCAACATAGAAAATAAAACTTAGGGCTTCCCTGGTGGCGCCATGGTTAAGAATCCGCCTGCCAATGCAGGGGACATGGGTTCGAGCCCTGGTCCGGAAAGATCCCACATCCCACATGCCACGGAGCAACTAAGTCCGTGTGCCGCAACTACTGAGCCTGTGCTCTAGAGCCCGCAAGCCACAACTAATGAAGCCCACAGCAGAGCCTGTGCTCCGCAACAAGAGAAGCCACCACAATGAGAAGCCTGCACACCGCAAGGAAGAGCAGGTCCCACTCACTGCAACTAGAAGAAAGCCCACGCACAGCAATGAAGACCCAACACAGCCAAATAAATAAATAAATAAAACATTTTTTAAAAAAAGAAAAGAAAATTTGTTTTGTGGCAAAAATACAAATACAAATTTTGGTAGAGCCAAGCAACATGGTTAAAAACAGCATTCTTACTAAATTAAGAAGTTTATAGAGCAGAAACGTCCTTAGAACTGGTAACTGTATCCAAAGTAGTAGCAATATGCTGTCCATCAAAATAGAAGCTGTAATTATAAAAATTTACAAATACACAGAGAAACTGAACTTCAAAATTTCTCAGACAAAGCTGTGGTGGAATACTAAGGGGGGAAATACTAAATCATGGCAGTATATGCTTTTTCTCTTTTTTTGCAGCTCAGCAATAAAATTCTCATGGTAGACTTTGAAGAATTACTTTCTATATCAACCTAAGTATAAATGAGTCCTCTAAATTTGTTGGCATTTTCTTCAAAATCAGTGCTTTGGTGGTGAACACTTGTAAAGTATAAAGGATAAAAAAAAAAGACAACACAATGAAGCAAAGGCCATTTCTTCTGTTAAAATATGACTTGTCAGACTCGTATACACTGCTTGGAGGAATGTGAGTTGGTACCATATTTATGGAAGTTTTAAAAATGGACATTTAGAAATATATCCTAAAGAATAATAGAACATGTATTCAAAGATAGAGGATGTTGGCTGCTGTGTTCAGGGACTTTCAGCCAGGAACCATACCAGGGGTTGGGAACACACAAAGTATGTATAAATTAGACTCAGTCCTGGGCCTCATGGCGCTCGCTGCCAACGTGATTTATAGCAGCAAATCCTGGAAACGACCTGACTTCCGATAATAGGAAATTGGTTGGCTAAATGATAACATAACTATAAAATGGAATACTCTGTGTCATTAAAAATGATGTTGAAGGTCTATATTAATTAACCTGGCAAAGGACTCACAATATATTGTCTGTATTTTTTAGAATCTTTAAACAATAAGCCTTTATTAATTTTATGAAAAGAAAAATCAATGAAAGTATTCTCATTTTTAAAAAGGCCCCATTTTTAGTGCTTCATGGGTTTATAAATTACAGAAACAGCTCAATTCCAGTCTGTTTCTTTAACTCCCTTCCAAGAGATTTCTCTTGGTGCAATATTTCATTCACCTTAGTTTGGTTGTCTTCTTTCTGGAGAGCCTCTAATTTCTGCCTCTGCACCTCTGTGGGTTTGGCCCATTCTTTTTCAATGTCCTGTATTGCCTTAAAACAATATAAGTTGTTAAATTAGCAAAATTAACAGAAATGAATTAATCTGACAAAAACATACTCGTGTATGAAAGGCTATAAAAACAGACCCAAGTGGACACATATAAGGATTTAGCATGTTATAAAAGTCACTTTTTAAATTAGTTGGATGTGGGAAGCAATTTCTCAATGGTTTGGGGACAACTGGTAGCACTTAGGAAAAAAAATAAAACTAGCTCTTTCCCCACACCACCCAATCAAATAAACACAGATAGGTTAAAGATTCGAATGTAAAAACCATAAAAGAACCAGAAGGAAATAAAAGGTATTTTTATCTGATCTTGTGATAGGAAATACCTTTCTAAGATACAAAGATAAAATGTCATATAAATGAATGTATAATTACATAAAAATATAAAAACTTCTGTATATAAAACCACCAAGAACAAAACTAAGAAGCAAATGGCAAACCAGGGGAAATGACTGCATCATATGTGGCAAAGAGTTGATCTTATTTACATAAACCAATAGTAAAAATGTAAATATCCCTAATAGGAAAATGGACAAAGGATATGTATCAGCAATTAATAAAAAGGAATTCCAAATGACAAATATAGATTGAACCTCACTAGTAGTCAAAGAATCTGTTTGCCTCTCAAACTGGCAAAGACAAAAAATATATATAATATTCAGAGCTGGCAAGGGTTTGGAGAAACAGGAAGTTTCATATAGATCTGATGCAATTTAAACTGGTAAAATTTTATGGAGGTGACTTGGTATATAAATCTAAAACCACCTATAGGCATGATAAACATAGACGTGGGGAAAATGTACTGATAAGGCTATTACTACTATTGTTTGTAATACTGAAAAATTTTCAACTATTAATAGTGGCAAACACATGTATAGTGCTTACTATGTGTCAGGCAATGTTCTAATTGCTCTAAAACAAAAGTCAATCCCACCCCCTCCCCCTCTAGTAACTACTAATTTGTTCTCGGTATCTATGCATTTGTTTTTGTTTGGTTTGGTTTGTTCATTTATTTTATCATATTATTTATTGATTATTTAATTTATATTTCAGTGAAATCACATGGCATTTGTCTTTCTCCATCTGACTTATTTCACTCAGCAAAATGTTGTATTTCACTGAGTGAAATACAACATGTCCATCCATGTTGTCACAAATGGCAGGATTTCATCTTTTTTATGGCTGTGTAGTATTCCAGCCAAGGAATGCTCAGAGCCACCAGAAGATGGAAGAGGCAAGGAACAGAAACTCCCTTAGCACCTTGAGAGGGAACATGGTCCTGCCAGCACCTTGATTTCAGACTTCTGGCCTATGGAACTGTGAGAGGATAAATTTCTATTATTTTAGCGCTCCTCCCCCCACCCCCACCCCGCATAAAGAAAAAAGTCAACCCTCACAGCCACCCTATGAAATAGGTACTATTATGAAATGCCCCAAAATAGGTGATTGAGTTTAGGTACAACCAAATAATAGGTTATGTTATCATTTAAAACTATACAGAATATTTAACAACATGAGGAAAGTCTGTGATGCATTGATACCTGAAAAAATGTCAAGTTACAAAATAAGGGCATAGTAGTAGATCCTGGTTTTTATAAAACAAAAAATATATATAAAACAAAACCCAAAAGACCTTGTATCCACACTTAGGAGTCAAGAAAATGGATGTATATATGAGCGAAATGTAGTATATGAAATAAACACATCAAAAAAGTTGAGTTTATACGTATGGTCGATTTAAGATTTGGGATGATGTTTACTTTTGTTTTTGAGCTCTTCCATATTTGCATAGTTTTATAAGATGAAAACAAATTTTACAATTGAAAAACAATTAAAAGTGAATACACTGTTAGGCCCTTTTTGCTCAGCTTTGGGTAACTGCCACCAGCTAGTGTTCCCAAACTCCAACTCCCTGATGGGCTGCTCAGTTCTGTTTCCTAATCTGCACTGACAATTTAAGCAGAACAACACTGGTCTTAAAGACAGAAATCACCTGAAGACAACTTAAACCCTCAGCAATTTCTTCTGTGCTCTTCCCTTCTTTTCCTGGCATCCAGCCTCCCTTACCCCTTTATCCCGCCTGGCCCCAGGGCAGGCTCTGAGATCAGCTTTGCATCTCATCAGCTGCATACACTTAGCCTGTGCTATGCTGCCATCATGCTTTAAAAGAGTTTTCCAGTGGTCCTCAGACTGTTAACACCTCAAGGAAAGAGCCTGAGTCCTTTACCTCAGTGTATCTTGTCCAATGCCTTACATACAGCAAAATTGCAAACAATTCTTTGCCAATTATCAGCACTTATTTATATCTTAGTCTGAATGTAAGTCTATGTGTTATGTCCCTCATATCACTGAAGGACAGGTTATGCCTTATCTCCAAGAGGAGAAAGAAAAGCTGAATAAATTTTTGACGCTGCCCTTTAGGTTGGAGGAAAGGAGATGGATTTAGAGAGGAGAAGAAGAATAACTACTATTTGTTGAGAACCTGTTTTACATAAGTTTTCTCATTGACTTTTTCCAAACTGTTCTGTGGTTAGGAACATTTACCCCCATTTTACAGATGGGTAAAATCAAGGTCCAGAGAGGTTATGACTTTCAAGACAACCCAGTAAGTAAGTGGCAAGGGTTAGATTAAAACCCAGATCTGACCACTCCACCAAGCCCTCCTCCTATTGCCCAAGACACTGAATTCTGACCACGTAGGC
This sequence comes from Balaenoptera musculus, assembly GCF_009873245.2. Lineage (NCBI taxonomy): Eukaryota > Metazoa > Chordata > Mammalia > Artiodactyla > Balaenopteridae > Balaenoptera > Balaenoptera musculus. The sequence continues at coordinate 36,216,319 of NC_045801.1, read as the reverse complement.
AGCTACACACGCCAAGGCTTTCTCCTTGTTGCCAACTATTCTCAAAACTGAACCTAGACACCACACCAGAATGGAATCAGCATGGGTGTGAAGAAGAAAACACCTTTTTCTTTCCAGAATTCTACTTGATCTTAGAGCCCTGTAAGGACTGTTAGAACAGGGCAACGATGTCAAAGAGAAACATGGCTAAAAATACAAGGTAAACAGCAATCATGGTGGTTAGTACGTAAGTACTAACCAAAGATACATCATTCATCATTAGAAGATCTGGGAGTCTCAAACACAGAGATTTACATGTCCTACAGGAGAGGTAACATAACTGTTTTTGTTTTACTACCTTTGAAAACCTTTGCCCCTGATTATGACTTCAGAAGTCATCACTCAAATGTATTATATACAGTACCTCACTGCAGACAATGAGAGAGTCAAGTTTAGATAAATGTCTCTACTCAGTTATATGGCTCCCCGAAGACTGGCTGATGGAGACTCACGTGGAACCTAATTTTTAAAATTGCATGAAATCACGTAAGTCAAGGTTTTCATGAGCTTCAATCACGCATACGCTAGTGCCCTCTGCAGAGGCTTTTGTAGTGAGAAATGGAGAGTGCATGCCTTTTTAAACAAGGCATCAGCCACTTGGCTCTGGGCGTTTGAGGCTGAGCAGAGCAAGGCCAGGAATGCGGGAGCAGATTGGGCCCATACAAGGGCACTGAGCCATGGGGGTATTAGGAGGCTAGTGGTCAGCCCACACTCCCCTTATCGTACCATGGGCCCTGATGCAGGGCTGGGCCTGCCTGGGGGAAGGGGCACCTTTTTCTAATTTGCACAAATTGTAAATGGGCCAGTGGTGGCCCTGCTGAATGTAGGCCCAGAATTGACTGAGCCTTCAGTATTTTTTAGAAAATCCAGAAACTTATACTTTTATATGCAATCTTCCATTTTGTTTAATGTCACTCAAATTTTAAAAAAGAAGGAGGAAGGAAACACCTTGCAGGAGTCCACTTGGCTCATGGGACATCACTGGACACGCTTGCTTTAAAAAAATTGAGAGTATTCCTTAATGGTTAATTATGATGGCACTGTTATTTATCAGAACTCCTCAGAACTTTTTCCATTAACTTTTTAAAAGGATGATTGCTTCTCACTCACATATCCTAAGCACCCAGGACACAGTCTGTGCCCTTGGCCATTCAGAGTCTAGCTAGGGAGATACTATGTGAACCAGTATTCACAATACCAGGTGCGGGCACCATAATGGAGGGCAGAACAAAATACCACAGGGGCAGGGAGGGAGAAGGCAAGTAAGGCTTCCCAAAGGAGGCAGCACTGTGGTTCCCTCCCTCCTGCTGCCCTGGGGCCCCCTTTCCATTTCTCAGGGGCTCCGCTCGAATTCAAGGAATGATAATGGCACAGGTTATTATGACATCAACTACAGTTTTTTGAAGACTTTGCCAGGCAAAGAGCTAAGGTTTGAATGTCAGTCTGTTAAAGCTGGAAGAAAACTTACTTAGAGACTATTAGTTCAGTCTCGTCGCTTCACAGGGAGAAACTGTAGTTCCAGTTCCAGAAGGATGAAGTGACCGTCCCAAGGTCACCCAGAGAGAGAGAGCCAGTGACAGAGCAAGGGATAGAATGCATTTTTGAAACTACAATTCAGTGTGCTTTCCATGAAGCCATCTTTCCCCCAGCTATAAGAGGAGGAGACACCATCGATATCTCTCTGGTTTACAACTCCTTAATGAAGACAGGTAAATATCGTATTATGATGCTAGCAGTTCCTAATTCTCACTACTCTGTATCCCTGGAAACCATGCCACAGAAACAATATTAGAATTAGGTGATGCATTCTCAATGAAGGATGTGCTGGCAAATAAACCAGACACTAATAATGTATCATAACAGCAAGAATGGCACAGAGCCTCAGTAAGCATTTAAAACGGTAAATTATGTTCCAGCTCATGTAACAGGGGTGTAAGTACACTGAACATGGGTATACATGGATCAAAGTGGGATATGAAACGAGCTCAAAACTATATCCTAGCCATAAAAAATACCATAGTGAACATTAACTATTTAATAAGTGATATTTTGATTTGCCTTCTTAGAATTTAGAAGAGTTTCGTGGAAATCATTTACTAGATGGTCTTGGTCTCTTAAAAAATCACCTAAGGAGAAATGTGTATTAAGGTTGTGAGTCCTGTGACATTCTGATTGCTGGGGTCTGCTGTGTCTCTTCAGTCATACACCCAGGTTCTCTGCCCTGTGCTGAAAAAGCCAAGGTCCCTGTGTGGAGCTGGTGGTCTAGTGGGGGAGATATATACACAAATGATGCTCTATTTTGTCAAACTGACGATTCCGTTGATTTTACAATATGATGGTCTCGTGTGACACTAAGAAAAAACACTGCCAATTGAATTATAACACAGTGCCATGTGGCAGTCCTGTGCAGTGCATGAACTGCTCATGCCAGTCTCTCCGGCTGGTAATTGCTTTCATTTCTTCTGAGACATGTGGCAATTTCTCTCACCTTCAGCAGCACTGTTCAGCCTGTGCTAGGCAGTCCTTTTGCTTAATCTTAGTATAAAACGGAGCAGTTTCCTCTCTCTGGGAACATAAAGCACCTGGTTGTTGCTTTGCGAGAAAATGTGAAACATGGAACTGCGGTCATTTCTTCAAAGATGAACATTTGCTTTTCCAGTATAAAAGGGAACCCTGCCACCCACTCTTTGCCTCTCTGTGTAAGCAATAACTCCCATTCCATGCAGAATCATACTTTATGAAGTAAGTTTAAATGACAATTAGACTCAACACATATGTCAACAACATACCTAATCCAACTAAAGGGAAAACAGTATGAACAGCTATGTATCAGTTAGCTATTGCTGCATAACAAACCACTCCGAAATGAAGACTTGCTTAAAATAATCCAATTAAAGCAAATGTAATTGCTTAAAACAAAACCAGAAGTCACCTAAGGAAGTATGTGCTTTTCCTCTTCTATGCTCTTTTGTAAACCAAAGCATCAAAATCCACCCTTTCACTTTTTTGCTACAACCAAAGTACTGCAGGAGGTTCTATCAGTGTTTCCTTGTCCCCTTGCAAAGCTCATTAAAAGTAATGTCTGACCTGACACTTCTCCCCTCTCTTCAATTCTACCTCCTTAGTTTATGAAAAGCCACAGAGTATAGCAGCTTAGAACCGCACTGCATAAAACCCACCTGCAAATGTGTTAAATCCCTTTCCTAAATCCTCCACATCTAAGCCTACTCAGTCCTTTGTCAGCAAACGTTATTTTTTCTTTTTCTTAAAAATGCAGATGGTACCAACTGCTTGACAGAATTATTATGAAGCTTAAATGAAACAATGCATTTAAAACAGTTAGTACTGTGAGAGGCCCCCCAGGAGGCTTAATGCTAAGGTCATGCTGGGAATAGTTCTAGTTTCTGGAGATACAGCAGTGAACAAAACAAATTCCCAATTTCATGGAGAAATCATTCTAGTAGGGACAGAGACAGTAAACAAAATGTTATATATAGTGAAATGGTGGAAATGCTAAGGAGAAGATTAAGCAAGTACGTCAGGATGTGGGGCTTAGTCTGAGGGAATAGAAAACCGTGGGAGGGTTTGAACAGGCCAGGAGTTCGATCCACCATTCTGCTGCTTGAGAACAAACTGAGGGATAACCTCATGGAACACCTTAAAAGAAGTTTCCAAACCTCCCTCCCACAACCGGCAAGCCAAGCCTGGGAAAGGATCAGGCCTCCAAAGATGCTGCCTCATGAGGGTGAAGAGTGGCGGGGAGCTGGGGAAGCAGGCGGGAGCTGAGATGGGGGTAACTAGTGGTGCATCACAGAGACAGCCTCTGCTGACCATGGCTGAGCAGAGCCTTCACCACGTTAAGTAGGGAAAGGAAAGGAGGCCAAACTCTAAATTTACTTTTCTGGAGACTGAGGGGCAGGGGTAAGGCAGGACCGACTACATAATTTGCAGGGCCTAGTACGAAATGAAAATGCAGGGTCCCTTGTTAAAAAATCAAGAATTTCAAGATGTGACAGCAGAGTATTCAACAAGCCTGGGGCCGTCGGAGCATGGAGGGCAGGGGGCAGTGCAGCGCCACAGGCCACTTGCCCATGAGGCTGGCCCCGGGGGCAGGTACACTACTTGTTGGTTTAGGGAAAAAGAAGATTATGCTAAAGTGAGATTTAGGGACCATGCGTGACTTTAAATTAGCAGGGATATCCTTTCCGGGCTCATGTAAATTAGCCTAGATGATGGAGCGTCAGCTGCCAATTCGGAGAGATTGTTAGAATGGAGTAGAATTCTTCTCCCTCTAAACTCTACTTCTTTAAAAATATTTATCTATTTATATTGTATTTATTTAGTTACTGTGGTTAAAATATACATAACATTTATCATTCTAACCATCTATAGGTATGCAATTCAGAGGCACTAAAAACACTGACAATGTTGTGTAACCAGACCACTCTCTATACCTAAAACTTTTTCATCATCCCTAGCAAAAATTCTATACCCATTAAACAATAACTCCTCTCCTCCTCCCAGCCCCATGTAACCTCTATTCTACTTTCTGTTTATATGAATTTGCCTCTTCTAGGTATGGAGGTAGAATTCTGAACTGCCACACGTGTTCTGTAATGGTTTCAAACTCAAAAGGCCTATAGTATCTGGTGTTCTGATAGCTCTTGGTTCGCCTCACCTGCATATAGATCAAATCTACAGCTGCTCTGCAGTCCATCAGCCTGGAGTCGAGGGACGGGTCCAGGTACCTGCGTGATTCAGGAGCGTTTAGTTAACTCATGACACGGCTAATGGGCACACCTGGGAGTGCATACTCTCTGAAGTGGTGGTCCTCGACGCCTTGAACCAAGGCCCCCTCTTCTAGCAAAGCCACAAGCCTCTGCTTGCCTAGTCTTCACCTGTCCTTCCGCCTCTTCTGTTTCCTATTGTCTTTATATTGTAAGCTTACCTGGTGGGCTCTGAGAATAGAAATGCAAAAAAAAAAAAAAAAGCTTGAAGGGAATGGTGTACATCACCGTTCACACCCAGCCCCCCTCTTGGCGACCAAGTCTTCACGCCCTCTCCCCACCCGCAATTCCTGGCATAAGGATCTGCCCTGTACCCACATCTATATCACTGCCCGGTACCCAGGCCACGTCATCTCTTGCCTGAGCTGCTCCCGTGACCTCCTCACCAGACTTTCTGCCTTGGATGTGTTCCCTCAGTCCCACACTCCACATTCTAACTGGAGTGGTCTTTCCCAAGTAACTTTTCAGACTCTCATAGTCCCAGGAGTTAGAGCATTTATCCTGTTTGCTCCCAAGACCCCAATGTCATTTCCGGTTCCATCTCTGACCTCTCTCCCCTCCCCCACACTCTACATTCCAACCCTGTTTTCTCTTCTCTCCCTCCACCCCGAAGACCACTCGCCTCATCAGCCTCTGTCCCGGCCTTATCCGCCTCTCCCACAAGCTTCAACCTCATGTCCCCTCCTCTGGTCTCTACTCCCCGAGTCTGTGTTAGCAACCCACCCACCCCCTGTGCTTCCTCAGCACCCTGAGTTTATCCTGACTGCTGCTCTGATCAAGCTGATCTTGACACCAGGTGTGAAGACCCCTTAGATCAGGGCTGGGTCCTATTCAGACTTGCCCCTCTGGACAAAGGGACTTGCAAATAGCAGGGCCTCATGTCTGTCTAACAGCTCTAGAATTGCCAGGATGAAGTGAAGTTACAAGTACTGTGTGAGCCCAGTAGCAGGCTAAGAACCGACAGAGACCATCAGGAGAGGGTGCACCAGGGCTGGTCTATCACCAGCCTGAAGGCACAGGTGAGCAGAATCAGGGCACTCAGCAGTGGAGGGGGAGGAGACAGTGGGATCGGCATAGACCAGGAAAAAGATGAAAATGTTGCTTGAAGATCAGCTTCATTCTAGGGGCTGCTGAGGAGAAGCTGAAGTATTCCTCCCTGTATTCCACTTAGCTATTTCACCCCTTCTCCCCAGGTGCCCCGTGTGGCAGAGAATAGCAACTGTTGCACCAGAGTTGGAGAACTCCCGGACCCACCCCAGACTGGGGCCCTGCGAGGCCAGGGCAGGCACCCTCTGGTCTGGAAGGAACTATACCATCTTAGGAGAGATGCACCAGGGAATTCACAGACGGAGAAAAATCCCTAAAACTTGACTAGGTCTCACTGCGAGGCCTCACCTGCTGGGAATTCCACAGCTAGTGTTAGTCAAGCGAGCCTCCCTGCTCCAACCCAATAAGACCTCACTCTGGACAGAGGGCCAGGCACCTGCGGGATCCTTTCTCCAGGCTCTCCCCTTCCAGTGACCTCATCCTCAGCTCTAACAGCTGAAGTGGGACCTCCTTTCCTCCCAGTCCCCAGGAGCAAAGGTAATCTGCCCAGATCTGAGATACAGGCTGGTGATGGGGTAGACATTTTGTCTTGCACTTATGATCCAGAAGTTATCTATTTAATGAAGACATAGGCAAAGCCCAATTTCCAATTCAAGCTTCGAGGTGAGGGACAGAATCCTCATCTCTTCTTTGATCTCAAGTTCTCTGGAGAGTCCATGGACAAAACAGTCTAAGCCCCAGGGATTTGGGGGGTAGGGGTGGTTACTATTATCATCAATATAACAATAATAAACATGACCAAAATTTATTGAGCATATAGGATTACTCCATTTAACTCTCACTATAATCCTATGAGATAGACCCTATTATTATTATTTCCCATTTTACAGATAAAGAAACTGAGGCTTAGAGAGCTTGAATAACTTGACTAAAGTTCAGCTGAACCCTGCGATTCACATACTCAGATCCTAGGAACAACTATGCTTAGCCACCTGTTATTATGGGCAGCTTCCAGAAGAATAACTACTCTCTAAACTCTCAGACAGAACTGCATCCTTTTCCCCTTCTCAGGGCTCCATGCCACAGGTTTTGACCGTTTCTCAGAATACTTTTGAATAGCAGTATATGAACTTCTAGCCCTGCTGGGAAACTTCTTCCAAAATTCAAAGGCACAGCCTGGAGCTCTAGCAAGGCATCACAAGGTCAAGATATCTACTATTCCTCGATGTCAAAATGCCTTTCTTTGAAAACTTCTGTGTTTAGATTACAGATTAACTGGGCTGGGCGAGAGTGAGCCAAAGAAGCAATCCAATACAGCCACAGTAATAAACATTGGGAATTACAGATTAATTCCCCCATTCCCCCATTGTTATTTTGTTTGTTCTTCAGAGGACCCCTTGTTTCTGGGAGAAATAAAAGTATTTTCTGCAAAAATACTGCAGATTTTTTTCCTAGATTGTGTCCTATCAATCTAGGAAAATATGTCTGGCTCTAGTAAATAAGCATGTATTGTTGGAACCCTTTAGGAATATAAGCCAAATACGTAGAGTTCAAATTCACTGTGGGGGAATTCCCTGGGGGTCCAGTGGTTAGACTCTGCACTTTCACCGCTGAGGGGGGGGGGTGGGTTCAATCCTTGGTCGGGGAACTAGGATCCCGCAAGCTGTGCAGCACGGCAAAAAACAAAAATCACTGCAAATCGGCTGAGTCCGCTCTTTGCCTTCAGGGAATACCACAGTTCAACAGATAAATCAGACTTGCTTGTAATCATCAACAAAGTCCTTCAATTAAATACAGTCAGTCATCTATTCCAAAGCAAACACACGACCTATAATTCCTCACCATTACCTGCTTCAATCCCCAGCCCCACCACCCCCAGCCTTACCTTCATGGCTGCCATCCTCATGATAATATCCCTCAAGTTTTTAACTTGAGACCAGTGAAAGTCATCCTCAACGTCCTATTCTTTAGGGCAAATGTTCTGGTTCATTCCCTCCTTTCTCTCCTTCATTGCTTTCCTGGACCTTCCCCAAGCTCCTGAGCTCCCTGGAGCTGTCAGACTGTGAGCTGGATGTGGGAGATTCTGACAAGCTCTGATCTGCAAAGCTAAGATATTCTGAGATACCTTCTGTCACAGTAAATGCTTACTCACCACTTCCTGAGTCCAACCTGGAAGTTTTCCACTTCAGAACTGCAAAGGCTAACATAAGGGAGTTCAAAGTCCACCAATTTTTTAATGACTAGAGAAAGGGAAAAGAGTCTTATTGGTTGAAACAGCACAGATAGTTTTCATACAGTGCAGTGCTTTAAAATGATAAAATAGAGCATTACTATTGGAAGAATAATAATACTGTCTTGCATTTATATGTAATTTTTAACTTTCTGAAGTTCATTTAAAAAATAAGTAGCATGTGATCCTCATAAAAGACCAATGGCTTAAGTAGGGGACATTTTCACTGTGATACAGATGAAGAAACTGGGGTCCAGAGAGGTCCAGTGCCTTCACCAGCACACCACAGCTCCTGGTGGCCAAGCAAACTTCCACCTCCAAATCACCTCCCCACAGCTTCTGAGGACATATGTAAACTACTCGGAGACAACTGATACCATCTCACAACAAAAAAAGTTGTAATATCTAGAAATGCACTGTAGAGAAAAGCAAAAGCTATATGAAACAATGTCATTGGTCACTATCTCACTGCATGTATATTTTTTAAAGAACCTAAGAACTTATTTACATCATCCACATTTCATAGCAAATATTCCTTAACAAGGTCTGATGAGATCGGCTGATGCCCAGAGTCCAGCACTCCATCCACAAGGGGGTTGTGGTGTGGCTGGAGACCAGCCCCCAGTGTGCAGGGATAAAGGTGCACCGGACAGCAGCGCTGGGGCTCAGGAGGCACAAGAGGAAGTGTGGTTACTGGAAAGAACTGATGTCTTGCTCCTGACCACGCTGCCTCTCTGGAGCTGCTCACCCCCAGCTCACCTTGAACAAAGGCACAGCCCCCCATCCCCAAATGTCCGGTTCAGGGGCCGAGAGTCGTAGTAGAGACCACACACTAGGGCGTTCCCCTGGGGGGTGACTGGCCCCTCAGCTGCAACCCCGCATCTCCTGGCTGAGTGCCTGCCCACACCTGCCCACCCCGTCTCAGGCTGCCTGCATTTCCTTCTTTCCTTACCAGACAGCTTGCCCTCTTTGTAAGACCGAATGAGAAATAGTCCAAAGTATCCCAGCAGCTCCTGACACAGTCCAATTTTGCGTGATACCACCTTTAACCAAAGATGAGAAAGAGGAAGGAAAAGTTAGGAGTGTCCGCCTGTAAATATCAATAAAAAGAGCTTTAAGGGGCCAACAGATATTAAGAGGAATCTTTCCCGAATCTAAAAATGGTATATACTCATTTTAGAAAATTTGGAAATTTTAAAAAATTACAGTGAAAAAAATAAAAACCAGTCCCCCCAACAATGGACATGAACTGGCCCCAGCTGAGACTGGTTTGTCCCATCTGGGATGAGGACTCGTCTCCCAGATCGGTTTGGCATCTATTGTCCACTGGAGGGCAGTAGCTGTTCTCCAGGATCATCAGCCCTTCTGTAATACCTGCCCCTGGGGCCCACACTCCAATTTACCTTCCCTGGGGGCTGGATTACCAGATATTGGGAAAAGGGATGTTCCCCACCATTGGCTGGCATATACAAGTATACAGGCTAATGTCCGCCTATGACACTCCAGGCCTGCTTCTCTCTGATGTCTGCTGTGACGCTCAAGGCTAATTTATGTGGCTTTTGCTCAGTGAAACCTCAGATCCCGGGCACAGGCTGCCCTCATTTCATATTCCTCTTTGACCTTTACCTCAAACAGCTTTCATTTCAACACCAGTGATTTCGTTTTTACCAACTGGTCATGAGGCTGTAACCTCGAAACATTTCACATCCATTCACCCTCCCTTAGTAGGAACATTCATGCTTCCACAGACTCTTTCCCTCTCCACTCGGCCAGCCCACCCCCTCTTTAAGGCTGGGTTGCTGGGTGATTTCTTTGCATGCCTAGTCTGAATTCGCTAGATCACCTCTGCAACCCTCTGCGCGAGGGTCCACCTGTATGGCTCTGTGCGTGAGCTGACCCTTTGACCATGGCTCCAAGTTCTCAAGGTGGCAGTTGTACCAGGCTCAAAGGGGTACTTTCTTGTCCGAGGTCTGTAAATTACCTTGGGAGATGGTCTGATTAGGTGGATGGTATGAGTAGGTGTTCTCAGAATAGCTCTGAAAATAAAGAAGAGCCTGGGAACTTTTCACAACTTCTACTCAATGTTTATCCCCATTCTCCTTCTTTCTACCTTACTCTCTTCCCCATGCCCTTGCAAAACAAAAACAAAAACAAAACAAAGCAAAACCCTGAACCAAAACACAGGGCACCTCTGTGTGTGGGGCTGAGTGTGCACCAGTGATAACAGATTGCAAAGTCATCTTCTCCTAGAGTAAATATGAATCCATGCCCACTCAGATTAGATTTCTCTCTTCTCTGACTCATTCAGTGAAAACAGCAAGCTTACATGCCAAGGAAGATAGAGGAGTGGGAACGGAGCCACTTTCTATAATTTATAAAGACATAAACACAGACACCTTTTGAGGAGGAGAAAGCAGCACAAAAAGAGACACAATAGTATTTCCTTCTTAGCAAATGTTAATGATGCTTCAAAACACAAACACCACCAATAAAACTACATTAGCACAAATGCATAGAAAGCAAAAAAGAGATTTTAGTTTGTTGCTGGTGCTTAAAGAGCCCATCAGGATGGCTGGAGAAGCAAAGTGAGTGTGGTGACAAGTATGCTTGAGAAGATACGGACAATAATTTTTAATTACAAAATGTACGTTACATTTTTATGTCAGCTAGAGAATTTCCCAGCCCCTGGAAGAGAATTCACATCTGTGCCTGGCCAAGTGCTCACTTTACCTTATACAGAAACGCCTTTACTTCATTTTACCTCCAGTGTTAATGATGTCCATGCTATGGATTTGAATTTCTCACGAGCCAATGTGATGGAAGAGGGGAAGTACATTTTTCTGAGGTTAATGTACCTCATTCAACTTCTGCTATCAGTTACAAGGGGAACTGGACAAAACAAGTTGCACTGTGGAACCCTAGACTTACTGCCCTACTCAATACTTATTCAGCACTCCCTCTAACATCAATACTAATAATGATAAAGAACCATACTCAGCACTGCTGACGGATCGTGAGCTATTGCTATAATTACTTAGACATCATTTCAAAAAATTAAATAACTTACCCAAACTCACATGTGGCAGCTCTGTAATTTGAATCTGGGACTTGTCCTAACCCCAGCAGATAGGAGACCCCATACTCCCACCAGCAGCCAACTTCAGCTACAGTTATGTCTAGTTTGGCCAGTGAGCCCAGTGTGTGTAAAACATGTCAATAATGGTGTCCTTGGGCAGGGCAGCTGCTCTCCGGTTCTCTGTATGCCCAACCATTTCCAAATGAGCTTATATCCTACAGCTGCACCCCTGACTTACCTGCCTGGCCCCAGAGTACCTGAGTTTGTGGTCCCTACCCTCACTATTTCTGTCTTCTCCTCTTTCTATTACGTGTCTGTCTCCCACTTTGTAAGTCCTGGGAGGGCAATTTAGGGAACTGTGTTTTGTGTTTTGGGGTCTCTTGGTATAAATCCACTCAAGTGTTAAGCATCAAGGGCCCTTGATAATTTCTAGAAAGATCATTCTAGAAATCAGTACAGATTAGCAAGATTGGAAGCAGGGAGATTAGTTTGGGAGCTGCTAGGGGCATGGGGATGAAGGGGAGGAAATTGGGAGGGGGATGAATAGGAGAGAGACTTGGGATGTAGTGTCAGTAGAATTTGGGGGGTGAAGGAGGAGGACCCAGGGTAACTTCTCAACGGATGGCCTCAGCAACCAGGTCACAATCCAGGAGCCAAGAAAAGGGTGTATGTAGTGACTTTAGTAGGAAGAAAGCTGCAAAATAATCATTCTCGAGCAGAGCAAGATCTAGAGAAGGAGTATTTCCTAATCTGAGGACTCAGCCAGGAGGGCATAGGTGGGCTCAAATCTCCAGGCTGGGAAGGGGAGCCATGATGCAGAAGGAGGGTCCCACAGTCTCAGGTAGAGGCAGGCTCAAGAGCTGGGAGCCCAGCGGGCAGCACCTCCGGTCATCGGCTCAGAAGGTGGCAGACACCAGGACCCCAGCACAAGAAATTTCCATCCTTGGAAAGGTCCTAGAAACTTTCTGACTTCCTCCTGTTTATAACTTCTTATTCTCCCTTGAATGTTTCTCTGGAGGATTAGAATTTGTGAAAGAATTTCGACCTAAATGGAACCGGAGGATATAAGATGGAAAGCCCCACAAGTGTGACTCAGGAAGACAAGACGTAAGGACTGAGAGGCTGATTTCCCGTAAATGCCTAATTCACAGAAAACAGATAATATTGGAATTTTCTTAAATGATAGGGAGTTAGTCCGGGGTTGCCTCATATCAGCCTTGGGAAATTTTGCTCATGGTTTCTAGAGACCCAAACAAGATAATGACCCAGGTCAGGTTGGTCTCACAAAATAAGTGGAATTGAGCTTTGTTTGTGTGACCGGACTGGTTTTGTCTGCTGGGGGAATTTTCAAATCTGGTCTCCGTTTGTTTTGATTTTAGTAGACTCTAACTGAACTCTCCCCTCTTTACATTCCTGGCTCATAAATAAAGCCTCCCCCAAACCCTCAGCAGACATGCCGGCAGCCTTTCCAGCTTTCATGTCCCCAGCTGCAATTCCTCTGCTATTCCTGAATACACTCATCTTCTTGACAATTTTGAGCTACCTCATTTTACCTTTTTATTTAAGTTGACAAACTAAAACCCTCCAAAGGCAAGGGACCTGGGAGCTGGCCCTAGAGCAGTGTGTGGGTGTGAGAAGACAGAGTCCTCTCTGAAGCCCAGCTCAAGGAAGGAAGGGCCTCAGGGACAGAGCTGGTAATGGTTGCATCTGCAGAAGGAAGGATGCTTTCTGGGTCTCGTCCTCTGAGTCCTCATAGAACCGACCAGAACTCAGTTCTGGCCCTGTGGACCCAGAATTAGAAGTGCTGGGCATTGGTTTCAGGGGTTTTCCCCTGCGAGGGAGGAGGGACCACTCTTTCTGGCTTTGACAACCCCACTGTCACTCTCTGCCAGAAGCTGTCACCAGCCCACCTGGGTAGTCTCATCTGGGCTCCACCCTCCTTCCTGCTCCTAAGTAGGGACATCCTGTAATAAAGCACTTGGCATATTTGCAGGGCACATCCCTGGCTGAGTTCCAGAGAACCAACAGCAGCCTTCGCAAGGACCTGGAAAGTTGATGCCCACAGAGGGGGAAAAAAACCCAAAGAGACCCTGGGGATTGGCTGTAGCTGAGATTCATCCATCAGTCTGTCAGAAAAAGCCAGCATCTCTACAGATAAGTCAACCAGAGTAAAATGATAGGCAGGAAGCTTCTGGAAGGTAACCGTATCCTAGTCCCTGCCTTCAAACAGAATGATTCCTAAATTCAGTTCTGGGGCTGGAATTTGGATAGAATTTACCTCTAGGACTCTTTCGGCAGTATCTGATGTTAGAATTTCGACTTTAATGCTCCTTCCATCGGGCAGAAATATATCCAGAGACGCTTTCTTGGTAGTGATACTAAATGTGTCCTATAAGCAAAAGGAAGCACAATAAGCTTTGGCGCCCTTCCGTGGGGCACATCGACGCAGGAGACAGTCATCTTCCTCTCTGTGGGCCCTTGGGGCATACAGTATCCAAAGCAAATGAAAGCCAAGTGCAGAGATTTGGGGGACTGGTTTTGGGGGTGGGGTGGGGGTGAGGAGAGGGTGGTGAGGAGCCCAGGCAAAGCAATGACATGCAGCTTGAATAATTTCCAAATAAACAAGGCATCTGTCTTAGGAAAAAAGCTTTTGAGAAAATCATCCATGTGACTCTTGGTCATCCCAGATTTTAACTCTCATATTGAATATTGCCAGGCATCCCTAAAAGTTCGTAATATGCGCTAATTTATGGTTCTGCTGCAGCAAAACTCTGAAGCCGCAAACTCTGAGGCCTGTGCAGGGATCAGGTCTCTATCTGGTGAATGGGTACCCAGCTAAGGGGCCAACACCCCAGCTCAGCACAGCCCTGCCTGCACTTTCGCATTCTGGCCTTCTGTGAGGGGATGCGTGTGTGCCAGAGGGGACTGCGAATCTAGGCACCTGTGAACCTCTCGGATGGAGCATTCTAGTATGTCAGAGACATGCTAGACACAGGGGAAGCCCGTCCGAGTTCAGGAAAGCGTGAGGCTGAGGTTGGCACTCAGTTACCGTAGAGAGAGTGACCCTGGCGGGGAGGCAGGGCCAGCGGCTGCCCACACGGGCCTCCAGGGCAGCTGCATCTGGCGGGGGTGGGGGGGCTGTTCTCAGTGCCTCTGAAGGGGACCCTGTCAGTCCAGAGAGCTGCTTGTCTCTGGGAGGCTGATCCCGGTCACAGCGTTCTTATCTCAGGTTCCACGATGGACTAAACCCTGACGCAGCCACTGCATGCAATGCGTTCACTTCTCTCCTAGGCATTTAGAATGGCACTAGTGATGTGTCATCCTTGGGAGAAATGAGAAAAGAGCCATTCAAATCATTTGCTGTGTTCTGAGCCTGCTATATAAGCCAGAATATTAGTAATTAGCAACACAGTGTGTGGGGATGGGGGCGGGGGGTATGTGGGGAGAGGCAGTATCTCTTTTTAGTGACCAGAAAATTTACATCCAGGTCACCTCCTTCCTGGTATCAGTTTGGGGGAGGGAAGATCCTGATGACTGATCAGAAGATTATTGGGGGAACACGGGGTTGGGGCTCAGGTCAGCTGACCAGGTGAGACCCCTTTCCCCTCAACAGGCAGCACCTCGCCCTCCTTAGTCCTCCTGACCACCCCCTGCCATTCACAGACACAGCGGATTAGGCACCAGGCTTTGTAGGGAACCGGGAAATCCTACAACCCAATCGCACTGCCCAGGTACCTCAAAAGATCCATCATGTTAGTGACAGGCTTATTTTTTCCTAATTTTGTTATCCAAGGGCAAGCTTTGACTTTAAATCTTAACCACGCCTACCCTGAACCCACTTACTTACAATCACTAAATGTCTATGATTCTGAACCTAAGTACTTTAGAAGAGAAATGCTGCTGTTCCCCGGATTCAAAGGGTTCGTCCACAAAAGCAGCAGTTTGTGAATGTGTTATATCTACATATACAGGCAACTTGTAGAGATAGCATCTCATTTATGAGTAAATATAATATCTATGTATTTATTACATACAAATATATTATTAGATCACGATACTGATAATTGTGCTCTGTGCTAACTGCTTCACATACATTGATAGTAGCACATGTAATTCTCATAACAACTCCATGAGGGATATGCACTTATTAAGCCCCCTTTTTCAGATGAAGTACAAGTTTACAAAGGTTAAATAACTCCTCCAGGACATACTGCTAGTTGGTGGCAGAGGCAGGATTCAAGGCCACCTCCTCATGACTCTACAGCCTGGGCTCAACTAGGCTGGACTTATCTCCTGGCTGGTCCAGGAAGGCTGGTCCAGCATTGCCTTGGAGTGAATGTTTGTGTCCCTCCTCCCCCATTCATATGTAAGCCCTAACCTCCAATGTGATGGTATTTGCAGATGGAGCCTTTGGGAAGTGATTAGGGTTAAGTGAGGTTGTGTCCCTCATGATGGGATTAGTTTCCTTGTAGGAAGAGACACCACAGACCTTGCTCTCTCTGCACACACGCACAAAGAAGAAATTTATTTCTCACAGTTTTAGGAATTTCTGTTCTTTAAGATTCCCAGTTATGGCAGCCCGAGCAGACTAACGTATCATAACAATCATAGTGTTCCTTCCACTCTCAAAAGTGTCCGAGTTTGGATAAGTTACATGGCTGCCACGTTACTACCATAGTACCAGCACAAGGGACCATGTTATGCTGCCCCCTCCATGTACAGTAAGTGTCTGTCTGCCTGAGTGAATCTGCCACTTATTGAACACTGTGTTGGTCACTTTTCAAACAGTCCTGTGGCTTCTCCCTGTCAGTACTAGCCTCCAAATCAGCAGATGCTAAACCAACCACCTGCCAGGTTTTCCCTTCAAGCATCCAGTGCTGGGACAACCCACCTCCTGGGATCCTGTGAAAATCACTCCAAGCCCTCCCACAGCATGTCAGGGGCACTGGTTTCCCGCCTCCATAGCACAGGCCCTGAGCTCTCCCTACACAACCTCAGCCATACTTTCTTCACTTCTACCTTCCTGGGGGAATTCTGGCAGATTTCCCCACTTCCCCTGCAGTTATGATAACTGATAACAGTAGGGCTCCCAAGACCCCATATCTAGCAGAGTAGTCAAGGGTCAGGGGTTTCCCCAGAGCAACTGTTGCAAACAGTCCCTTTCTAGGTATACCTTTGCCTAGGTCTTAGGTTCTTAAAGGTATTTGGCCTCACAAACACTTCTTACCTCCGAGGAAAAACACTCTTGAAATGAACGGAAAGATGTCATTGTCTTTGGGTTTGATTTAAGGAAAAGCTACCATTAATTTGTTACTTCAGTGCAACTCCCAACTCAAACTATATTGCAGACCAATAGATATCTAAATTATATAAACAGTTAAAATGATAGAAATGCATATCCATATTAAATTCTTCTGCAAAAGAAAAGTGAGGAAGCAGATTGCATTGGTAGAGTGGTTCAGATTATAGATGGCCCTGAAATCAGACACTTGAGGATTTTATTTAAAAAGGCAAAAAGGGGCCATGATGGTTCTGGATCAGGCACATGGAAGGATGTAAATGGAGTCATGGAAAGATGTGTCTGGCACTGTGGTGAAAATGAGCTAGAGGAGGGACTGGAGGACATGGGAGACTTGAGCGAAGTTGGAGACAGTCATCCGTGTGCCAGGTACCGAGGGACAGGGCTAGACCGTGTGCTTAAGAAACGCATGATCCACAGAGCAGACTGCTTGGTTCCAAGCCTAAGTCCACCCTCACTGCATGTGACCCTGTGTAAACCTTGACAG
Organism: Balaenoptera musculus; assembly: GCF_009873245.2. Classification (NCBI taxonomy): domain Eukaryota; kingdom Metazoa; phylum Chordata; class Mammalia; order Artiodactyla; family Balaenopteridae; genus Balaenoptera; species Balaenoptera musculus. The sequence goes on along the minus strand of NC_045801.1, from coordinate 36,199,354 downwards.
GTGACTTCCCTTCTGTGTACTCCATTCCTTCAGCTCTAAAAGTAAGGATGGCAAGAGTGGGATGCCATTCATTGCAGACACTCAGATGACAGCTTTATTGTTTCATTATTGTTAGCAGTAGGAATGATGAGGTCGTTATGTATCTTTGATATGACTTAGTGGCAACAGATAAGAAGTAAAAGAGTCAAGAAAAGATTCAGGGGTGGGACTTCCCTGGTGGTCCAGTGGTTAAGACTCTGCACTCCCAGTGCAGGGAGCCCGGGTTAGATCCCTGGTCAGGGAGCTAGATCCCACATGCCGCAACTAAAGATCCCACGTGCCGCAACTAAAGATCCCGCGTGCTTCAACTAAGACCCACACAGCCAAATAAATAAATAAATAAAATTTTTAAAAAGAAAAGAAAAGATTCAGAGAGATGTTTTCAACACTCATATCCAATCAAGTTCTGAGTCCTGTATATTCACATCTTAAAGTATCTCTTCAGTCCATCTACTTCTCTTCATCTTCACCACCAGCACTCTAGTCCCAACTGATATGTCCTCCCCCCTAGACTCCTGCAATGGCCTCCTTATAGGTCACCTTGTTTCCATTCTTGCCCCACTCCCCTGCTCCCCACAAGGCATTCGCCACACAGCAGTCAGAGAAATATTTTTTTTAATGCAAACCTGAAAATGTACCTCTCATGCTCCAAACTCTCTAATGTCCTTACATCATTCATGGGACACTAAAAAGAAAAACACTATTTTTCTCTACGCCACTCACATCAACATTTTTGACACTAATTACGTGTTAGCACAGACCACACGGATTAAGGACCGAGTCCCACAAGTCTGCCCCTCCCTCACTTCAGAAGCCAACTGCAAGTCCAGGCCTCCCATACTTCTGATCAACTCGCTATAAATCTGGGATTCCCAGCACTCCTTACTTGAGATTGATAATTTTCTAGAATAGAACTCAGGAAAGCTCTTTACTTACTATAACCCATTTATTATAAAGGATACAACTCAGGAAGAGCCAAATGGAAGAGAAGCATGGAGCAAGGGATGTGGGTGCACCACCCTCCCAGCTCCTCTACATGTTCACCCACCCAGAAGCTCTCTGAACACCATAGTTCAGGGATTTTTATGGAGGTTTCATCATGTAGGCATGATCAGTGATCAACTCAATCTCCAGCCCCTCTCCCAAACCGGGAAGCCAGGGGGTGGGGCTGAAAGTTCTAACCTTCCAATCATGCTTTGGTCTTTGGGGTGACCAGCCCCCATTCTGAAGCTCTGTAGGGGTCCCCAGCCACCAATTATCTCATCAGCATGCAAAAAGACACCCTTAGCACTCCAGAGGTTCCAGGGGCCTTAGGAACTCTGTCAGATGCTCCTATCATCCCCATCGCTCAGGAAACTGCAAGGGTTTTTGGAGCTCTGTGTCAGGAACTGGGTTCAGAGACCAAATATCTATTTCTTTTTTTTTTTTTAAGTGTTCCATAATTTATTTCTTTTCTCAAGTGCACATAAAATGAGAAGTTAATATTTAACATATTTAGGATCTTATATTTTAGTTTCCTCTGACTCAGTTTACAAATGGACATGAAGATAATCAACATCGTAAAAATGTTAGCATTGATGTCAACATCACCAGTGATAAGTCATCTTGAGAGTACATACCCTTGATATGATGTGATGGGAATGGCACTTTACCTTTGTGATCTTCCTCACCAAAAACTCTGAAAAACTTCAGAGTCTAAATATCTATTTCTTATTCTGTCTCGGAGACCCAGCCCTTTGCCATTGGTCAGGATGAGGCAAGTCAGTTGGCAGCTGACCTTCACTCTCCTTCCTCCTTCTCTCTAGCAATCACCCTACAGGTTGCCTCAGCCAGTGGAGCTCTGACCCCATCCGAGAGAGGGAAAGGAGGGTGCTCTCCTTCAGGTGGGGCTGCCAATCCTGAAGCAGAGGCCATGGCATGAAGCCGCTCTGTGAGAATGAAATCAACACAGAGGAAAGCAGAGCTCGGGGTAGGGAGTGGAAACAGTGTGCCAGCAAAGCTTCCCCAGCTTTTCAGTTAAATGAATACATTTCCCTTTTATGGTTGTCCCTTGCGATTGAAAAAGGCCTGACTAATATGGAAATAGTTGAACTCCACCTTACCTATGCTAAGTATTCATTTCTTGCATGCTCTATTTTTTTTTTAATAAATAAATAAATTTATTTATTTATTTATCTCTGGCTGCGTCGGGTTTTTGCTACTGCGTGCGGGCTTCTCGTTGCGGTGGCTTCTCTTGTTGTGAAGCACAGGCTCTAGGCGCGTGGGCTTCAGTAGTTGCAGCACGCGGGCTTCAGTAGGTGTGGCCTGTGGGCTCTAGAGCGCAAGCTCAGTAGTTGTGGTGCACGGGCATGTGGGATCTTCCCGGACCAGGGATCGAACCCGTGTCCCCTGCATTGGCAGGTGGATTCTTAACTACTGCACCACCAGGGAAGCCCTGTGCTCTTGGCTTTTTTATACGTAATTTGTTTAAAGCTGGGTCAGATGGCTGCTTAGATGATAAACTCCTTCAGAGCAGGGATTAGGCAGTACATTTATTTTGAAGGGTGCCCTGTGCAAACAGATCTTTGAATAATCTTGGTGCCATATTTCTCAAAATAATCCAAGTGAGAGGATCAAAGGAACTATGATAGTGGCATCTAAAATGGTACATTTAAAATTGATTATTTATGCACATAACCTCCCTCTCGAGCCCACCACTCCATATTTACGTGACCTCGATTTGAGAAGAGAATGTTAAGATTAAAGTCTCCAGTGTTCTGTTTGACACAGCAACACTGGTTTCAGTTGGGCAACCTCCTCTCCGTGGGTAACCTCCACATCAAAGGAGGTACAAAGTTTAAGCGCCACCCAACTCTTTGCCATTGGTTAAAAGGAGACGCGTTGGTTGGCAACCGGCCCTCAACTGCCCGCCTCTCCAGCTTGTCCTCTTGGTTGCCTCGGCTAGTGGTGTTCTGACTATCACTCTGCTTCAAGCTTCCCCACTTTCCCCAAGACTCCAACCATATTTACCTCCTCCCTCATCCCCACCAGGTGACCTCACCTCTTATAAGTCACAGAGGAAACATCAAGAGGGGACTCAGTCTACTTCAACTCACAAACCTCAGACCTGCCTGTAGCCTCGCCCAGTCTTTCTCTCTGTCTCACATTCATTTCAAGAGGACTCCTTCCTCCACCCAATCCCAGTTCGTGTTCAACCCTCCTTCCTCAAGGACTTGGTCCCATTGATTATCAAGGCCAATCCCATCTCTTTCTCTACTGGCTACTCCCCACCAGCAGGCGGATTGACTCAAATCTCTCTCAAACATCAGAAAGACAGAGACTCTGGGTGGATCACCTCCAAGAAAAGGATCTGACTGGTTTGACCGTGGGAGAAGTTCTGCTTTCAGCACTGCTATGGGTATGGATAGAGTCATATGTTTAAAAACAACTAAGCATTTTTTTTTCTTTTAAATGATGCCATTTTTAACTCCCCCCAAAAAACCCACAAAAGTTGTTCAAGAAAGTAAGGGTAATCATAAACATTATTTGTTCAGTAGTAAGAAATATTTATGTATTATAATGATCAAAATATTGACTAAGGGTTTAATTTTTTTTAATTGTAATATAACAAAATTGGGGAGAAGAGGGGAATGAAAGAAGGTGGTACAAGAAAGCTGAATCCTCGTCCCCCATAACAGGCAGTCAGTGGATAATGTCTTCAAATTGAAGAACAGGGGAAAGAGATGTATATCATTAACCTCTAGATATTTAAATATCTAAAGAAAAAGCTAAAAGATTTGAAAGCCATTGCCTCTGGAAAGCAGGAGATGGTTATAGTATAATCCTTTCTAGCACTATTTTACTTTTAAATCCTTTTTAGCACTATTTTACTTTTAAATCCTTTTTAGCACTATTTTACTTTTAAAACTATCAGCACATTTTGCTTTGATTAAAAAAATAAACATTTTTAGAACAATATGGTAAAGAGGAGAAATAAACCATTGAAAAACCTTTGTATTATGAGATAAAAGCAAGTGAACAACAGATAAAACATTTGGAGTGGTGATCAAGGAGGAATTTGGCTCTATTTGTGATATTTGAATTTTACTTTACATATATAATTTATAAAATGTAAAAGCCATACAAAAACGCAATTAGAGGAAAGAAACCAAAGTGGTGGGTTCGGATTGTAGAAAAACAAAACTTAACTCATCTTGATCTAGGGCAGATCAGGAATTAAAACAATTCACAGTAGTAAATGGAATGCATTTATCTTTAAGAAACCTCGAAATCCTCCAATACCATGGGCTGCCTTAACACATTTTGAAACATGTGCTAATTCTTTTCAAGTAGAATGTAACACCCTGAGAAATTGTTTAATTTATCAAAGAAGCTCCATCAGTATGCTTTATTGATATTCTGCTCTGAGGCAGAAGAATGTCTGGTAGCCACAGTGCTTACCCTGAGCTTTATTATCCAAGAAAATCCATATTTGGACTCGCCAACCTCTAAATTTCCATCACACTTAATAATCGGCCCTAATCATTTCACTCCAAGGGACACAGAAAACATTCTTAAGAGGAAATGGGGAAACAGTCATTTCCTAGAGCCCCCAGAGCTATGGTGGGCAACACTTCCCAGATACATAAATTGCCCCTAACTTCCCAAGTATACAAAAGCCATTCCAAATACCTTCTTAGTCTCCTTTTTCTCAAACATGTTGTTCACACTTTAGATTAAGAACCAGGAACATAAAAAGTCTTTAGTCTAAAGACTGGTTTTGCCTTTTCAAAAGTCCCTTCATCTCAGAGGCAATCGCAGGGCAAAAACACAAAGCATGGTAAGTCGGGGGGCGGGGGGGTGGGTGGAGGCTAGACACACACAACAAGGGGTACTTGGTGGGGGGCGGGGCTGGGGGGCGGCCACCACTCTAGAAATATCTCATGGCATCAGTGGATCCAGGCTCGCTGGGCTTCCACTTATGAAGATGTGGGTCCTTGGACAAATTACTTAACCTGAAAAAGAGATACTAACAGCACCGTCCTCAACAAGTTGTGAGGGATAAATGAGATACCACACAGAAAGCACTGGGTCTGGCCCAGACTGAATGCCCTGCAGAGGCAACCCCCTCTGATGACTGCAGCTTGCCTTTGGCCATCCTTGATAGAGCCTCCTCGGAAGTCTCCTACGCAGTCACACTTATTCATGTTTCTCACATGGCGTGTCCTTGCCCAGAGACAGGAAGATGTGCTTGTACTTGCTGAGCCCTGGAGGGCCACGCCCGTGAGTGTGTGATTATTTGGCAATAACCACTGGGAAACTGCAGGCCAGGCACTTATCAAAGGCAGTGAAAATATTTAGGTGGGGTCTTTATAATACTGAGGTGGGGAAACGTCCCAATCCCTGCTCCCTGGGTTCCTTTAATGGTCTGGCAGACCCACACCTCATCATCTTTGAAGAAGTTGAAAATGGTCCCAAGCCTGGACAACTGGGTTTTCAGAGGGGCTGTCTCTGGTGAAAATTGGGTCTGGTCAGGGAGGAGGGAAGCAGAGGTACAAAGATGCAGCAGGCAGGACTCAAGACACATAGAAGCTGTGTTAAAGCAGTTCATCAGGAGGCACTAGGCAGGTCTGGGAGCACAACTCTGGGTCCATTTGACACCACCTAGTGTCTGGGGAGAGATGTGCTGGCACCATCTTTGCCGGAAGCAATCTCTCAGCAGGCTGGGAAGAGGAAAAAGGACTGGCGTTGGTAATAGCAGGAGGACCTCATAGGTGTTATAACATTGGCCAGATTACATTTAAGTGCCTTAAGAGCACTGGCTCACTTAATCCTCCCAACAACACTAAGAGAGGAGCCATTCTCCCCATTTTAGAGATGGGGAGACTGAGATACAAAGAGACTAAGTAAACACAAATCCAAAGTAGGGCAGCCAAAATTTGAACCTTGGCCATTTCACTTTGAGCCTGCACTCCTAACCACTAAGCTAGTTCTGAGGCTGATTAGTCAGCAGGATGGTTGAAGATGTGATCTTGATAAGAGAAACTGTGGTTTGGGTTTCACTGCAGACATGACGCTCTGGCCTGGGGCAAAGTGTTAGTGAGAAAGTCCTCAGAAACGGAGAGGCATGATCCAGAAGTACGGCAGACAGGTTCCACCAGCTCAGCTCCAGCAACTCCCAACACCGTGGGTCAGCCATCAGCTGGCTCACTGAATGCACCCCTTTCAAAGCTGACGGATCACCTGGGAAGAACCAGAGGCAAAAATCCCACAAGAAAGGAGGAAAGAAACATGACCAACTAAGGGTGAAAAATATATCCCCCCAAAAGTGATGCCACCAAGGAGATGAAAACAATGGCTGTGTTAATCAAAATAAGGCTTCTCTGACCTCAGACCTCAAAGAACAGATCAAGGTCTCAAAAAAGAGGTAAGCGAATAGACATGAAAGGAAGCTGGCCAAGTTCACGGAAGCAACAGAAGTGAAAAATAAAGCCATTGCAAAAGTGAAAATCTCATCAGAAGAAGCAAGAAGAGACACTGCAAAATGCAGCGGGGGCAAAAGGTTTCTGTGCAGAGTTATACAGATAAAAAAATACTGAGAGCACTAAAATCAAATAAAACAGATGTAGAGAACAAATGTATGGACACCAAGTGGGGAAAGGCGGGGTGGGATGCATTGGGAGATTGGGATTGACATATATACGCTAATATGTATAAAATAGATAACTAATGAGAACCTGCTGTATAGCACAGGGAACTCTACTTCAATTCGCTGTACAGTAGAAACTAACAGAACATTGTAAAACAACTATACCCCAATAAAAAAGAAAGAAAGAAAGAAAGGAGGAAAGAAAAACACATTAAAAAAAAACAACAACAACTCCTTTAAATTATCAGGAAAAAAAAAACACTCAAAACAAAGCTCCAAAACACTGCCACCCTCTGAATGATTTTTAGAAAGCATTGAAAGCAAAAACCATAGTGCACACAAAGATGACAGAACCACGGCTGACGGTACCTCCATGCATTCGCATAGAATGATTTGCAAGATGTAAACTTTGAAAAACAAGGTTCAGAAAGTGGGTAGAGTGTGTGCTTATCTGTAAAGCAAAAAAGGATATGCATACATACGAATGCTTGCATGTGCATGGAAATGTGTAGAAGGGACATACATTAAACTGTAAACAACTGTTGTCTCTGAGGGGGGGGCCCTGGAGATCCGTGGTGGGTGCGAGGTTACTTTCATCATAGACCCTTTTGTGCTGTTGGAATGTTACCACCAGCACCGCCTCAAAAACAACCTTTTCAAAGAAAAGAAAAGTATGTACATATACATATATATATATATACACACATACCATTAAGTGTATGTGAAAGTACGAGCAATTATACAATGGGAGGGGAGGCTCTAGGGGCATTTCTCAGTTGGCTGGACCAGTAAGTTTGTCAACACACTTGAACAACTGAGTAAATGCAAATTTGCTCCCAGTTTTTACACGTCTGATCAAGGTATCATTCGTTCCTGACCTAAGGAGCCAGTTCAATAATATCACGTCATCATGTAATTTCAATCCTTTTGAAGCTCTTCCATTCAGTCAAGAATGTACACGCAGGGCTTCCCCGGTGGCGCAGTGGTTAAGAATCCGCCTGCCAATGCAGGGGACACAGGTTCGAGCCCTGGTCCGGGAAGATCCCACATGCCGTGGAGCAACTAAGCCCGTGCGCCACAACTACTGAGCCTGCACTCTAGAGCCCGCGAGCCACAACTACTGAAGCCCGCGTGCCACAACTACTGAGCCCGCACGCCTAGAGCCCGTGCTCCGCAACAAGTGAAGCCACCGCAGTGAGAAGCCCGTGTACCACAGCGAAGAGTAGCCCCCGCTCGCCGCAACTAGAGAAAGACCGCACGCAGCAACAAAGACCCAACGCAGCCAAAAATTAATTAATTAATTAAATCTATATATTAAAAAAAAAGAATGTACATGCGGCATAAAAAATGTTCCCATGTGTACCACCTGAATGGGTGTTGTGCTAAACAAATGTACTTGGCCAAGTTCCAGCCTCTAGGGGACAAGAGGCCAGTTGTTCTTTAGACCAACAAAGGAAAGGGAGTTGCTGTCTGTCACTATGTTGAGACTGAATTTTCTCCATGATCCGTTTACGATACAATTAGGAGCAGAGGGGGCTTCCCTGGTGGCGCAGTGGTTGGGAGTCCGCCTGCCAATGCAGGGGACACGGGTTCGAGCCCTGGTCCGGGAAGATCCCACATGCCACGGAGCAACTAGGCCCGTGAGCCACAACTACTGAGCCTGCGCGTCTGGAGCCTGTGCTCCGCAACGGGAGAGGCCACGACAGTGAGATGCCCGTGCACCGCGATGAAGAGTGGCCCCCGCTCGCCGCAACTGGAGAAAGCCCTCGCACAGAAACGAAGACCCAACACAGCCAAAAATAAATAAATAAATAAATAAATAAATATTAAAAAAAAAATTAGGAGCAGAGAATATACAAGTGATACGTGGCTATTACTGCTGTCCTGAGGTCTTCACTGTGGCACACTTGGAAGTCCCAGATACAAAAGTAGGGTCCCACAATTGTCATGGGGGCTCTTAATGGTAAAATGTTCTCTTCTCCATGGCCAGTTTTGAGATGCACAATGCTTAAGCTACAGGAAAAAAGGTATCTGCTTAAATAAAATGGGCAAAAGGTCAAGTGACACACTTAATTTTCCATCTAGAATCTAAACTTCCAAAACAACAAAATAGGAACCATTTTCCTGTTACTCCAAACGAATGTATTTTATCTGAATCCAGGCTCTGTAGGGCTGATGACCAGAAAAGCACACATGGAGACATATTCTGCAGTGAAATAATGACCTTAGTCAAGAAAAGCAAGCTTACCAGCTGCACCAGTTTCAAAAAATCAACGAAGACATCACTTCTCAACATGTTTGGGTCCATGGTTACTGAAAAACAGGGACAGCGAGCCAGGTTACCACGGGGCTGGGTTGACTGCTCTGTCCTCCAGGAAGCCCTCCAGGCCTTGCCAGTGCACCGTTGCCTCCTTGAAGGCGATGGAGCCTGTGACTTCTCAAATTCAAGAAAATCTACAAAGCCCGCCTCCTCCAGGCAGCCTCGCAGATGGCATGAACCCATCACACCAATCCGGCTGACTGTTTCCAGGAATCCTACTTTATTCATGCACACCCATGGCCCAATATCCATCTAGCTGCCCCTATAGAAGGATGATGAGGTTAATACGAGGTAGCAATAAGATCTAAAAACTTGGACCTAGACTCCCACTTTAGCAAGATGCTTGGTAATTTGAAAATTTTAAATCAACCAAGAAACACTGATTGAGAGGACCTCTTTTCAAGATGGGAGTTCTCAAGAGGTTACCAAAAAAAAGCAATTATAAGGCTGTCAGATATTTAAAATTTCATTCTTCTATACTTATAAGAGCAATTTCCCCCTTCGTTTTAAGGCTCCAGATACCAATACCCAGAGCTGTGGCCCGAGCAGATGGGCCAAGACTTTCCCCTGAGGACCTCACACTCACACGTGAAGTGCTTCTCAGCCGCTTCCTCACTTCTTATCTTCCTCCCCACAAGTCCTCTCCTGGACCCTGCACTTGAGCTAAACTTATCCAATTTCTAAATCTGTATTAAATGTCTTTCTTTTTGTTCCTGTTTTACTGATTTTATCAAATAACTTCTACCAGCATTCAAAACTAGCACTGACCGAGGTCATTTGAGGTAGTGCTTCCCAAACGATGCCATGTTTTTCAAAATAAAGTAACTAAGAGAGAGAGCGTCTCTGTAACAGGAGAAACTTTTTTTTATAAAAGGTATTCCCTCTTTTTTAAAGGGGGAAAAAGCTCTTGTCTTATTTTCTGGAATATGTGTGCCATGTATGAAAACTAATCATTATAATCATTAGTGTGGATCCTTGGGGATGGGGAAAGCTATTGAAAAAGTGTTCATCCAACTAGTATTTACTGTACAACTGTTAAGTACCAGGTACTATGCAAAGCACTTGGTATATTTTAGCTCACTTAATCTTTGCAACAAAAGAAGATTACCTGAAGTAAATAGTATCTCCATTTTACAGATAAAGACACTGAAGCTCAGAGAAGATAAGTGTCTTGCCCCAGGTCACACAGCCAGTGAGGTGTAAACCTGGGACTTGACTCTAGGTCTGAGTAGAGCCTGTGTTCACAGTCACAGCACTATGCTGCACTGTCTCCTTCCTTTACCTTCCAAGAGGATGCACGAAGCATCCTGACTACAGATAAAGGCCAGGCCTGGAGAAGTGACCCTTTAAGCAGTGTGATCATTTGTGAAAAGGCCAGTTGTTAAAAGGAGTATTCCACGAATATATGAGAACACAAACCAAGAAGGAATGAAAATTCAAAAGATATTACATTTTGAGCTAGAAAAAGGGTTTATTTAACAGGTCTAAAAGAGGTATAGTCTCCACTACAAAAGATGAATGGAAAATAGATGACTTCTAGAATTTCTATTTACTACGTTTAAAAAAAATATGTGCAGCCCTGAGAAATAATGAGGTAAATCTATAATCTCTCAGCTAGAATGATCTGTAAGAGTAATATTTTAAAAGGAATAATATCAGCATACAGAAGAAAAAGCTTTTTTTCTTTTGTTATGAAGGACATTAGTGGGGTAGTTGGTGAAGTTTGAATAAGGTCTCTATATTAGATAGCATTATTATATCAATGCTAATTGCCTGATTTTGATAACTATACAGTAGTTACAGAAGAGTTGTCCTCGATCTTAGGAAATACACATAGATGTATTTAAGGGTAAACTGGCTTGTATATGCAAAACAAGCATCTCAAAAAATTATATATAATATATATGTATGCACACATTCATAATACAAACAGAGACATGGGAAAGTGAGAGAGAATGATAAAGCAAATGTAATATGTTAACATTTGGGAAATCTGGGTAAAGAGAACACAGAAAATTTTGCATCAGGCTTGCAACTTTTCTGTAAATCAGAAATTCTTTCAGAATAAAAAGTTTCAGAGACTCAGATACAGAAATGTGTATAAGGTAAGTTTCAATTTGTGTTTAACCAACAGGGATGTACCCACACACTAGAATACACATGATGGTTTCTGAGAAATACACAAGCCACTTGTAATAGTGTTTTCTTCTAGAGGCTTGGGAATCTGAGGTGGAAGGGAATGTACCTTTCATTTTATACTCTTTGGACGGGTTATATTTTTAAAACATTTTATGTCTATACCATTTCCCCCTTTTTAAACCTTTAAATATTTGAATGCCAGTGTTTCTATTTCTCCCCACCCCGTTCTCTTTGTGAGAGCTCAGTCCTGTTGTGTACAACACTTTTCAGGAAACCAGCAATGGGCCAGGACCTCTGTATTGCCAACCTCACAAGGCCAGAGCAGACCTCAGAGTATCCCTGGTGCCTTAGCATGGCTCCTGGGGAAGACAGAGATGGAATAACCAACTCTGGCACTGCCAGTAAACATCTCCGCTATCTCCTGAGAGCTTTCACATAAGCAGTTCATTTTATCCATTTGTTCAGTCTTAATCCAGAGATATTTCTTTGACTTCTACAATCAAAGCCAACACAGAGCACCCGGGGGCAGGGGATGGGGGATGGTGAAACTAAACAAAGCATTTTTAAACCAAATACAAAGACCACATATTTTATGACTCCATTTACATGAAATATCCAGAGCAGGCAAATTTATAAAGGCATAAATTAGTGTATAAAGACAGGGGCTGGTGGAGGAGAGAAACAGGGATTGACTGATAATAGGTATAAAATTTCTTTTTGGGGTGGTAAAAATGTTCTCAGATTAGATTATGGTGATGGTTGCACAATCCTGTAAATATACTAAAAACCACTGAGTATATATATAAAATGGGTGACTTTCACATCTCGATAAATCCGTTTTAAAAAATCCAAATACATACCATTTTGCAAATACTGTTCCAACTGGTCCCTTCTCTCATCAGCCATAGATGCGGTCATCGCGAGATAGTACTTTGGTGGAAAGGGTGGCAGGCAATTTCCAAACACCCGCCTTAGCTGAAAGATCCAGAAAACACACGGTTAAGGCAAAGCGCCTGAAATTCAGGGTTGGTGAGATACCAAAGCCTCCTCTTAGGGCAAGTCTCTCTCCAGCACTTTATTCAAAATGAACCCCTCCTGGTGGCCAAAAGGAGATACCTTGATTTTCTTAAGGAGCAATTTATTTCTGTATAGGTTTCTAGAACACTATTAGAAATATCATGGACTGACAACTCCAGTCTGAGTTTGGTAGATTTGGGGTACATTTTAATTTTTCATTTGTTTTTACAAAACTGCCCACCAGTCACATCATACAATATTCCTTTAATTAATTCCCCAATAGTATCTGTGACGTCAATGATGAGAGTTAGGAATTTAATTCCCCCACCATGCCCCCCACCCAATCTGAATATACAGCAGATGTTTACAGCTGTGCTATCTAATTTGGTAGCCACTGACAATGCAGCTAGTCCGAACTGAGATGGGCTGTAAGAGTAAAATACACTCCAGACTGTGAAGACTTAGTACAGAGAGAAGAGAATGCAAAACATCCCGTTAATAATTTTTTATATTGATTACCTGTTGAAATCATATTTTGGATCTGTTGGATTAAATAAAATATATTCTTAAAATTAATTCCACCTGTTTCTTTTTATGCTTTTTAACATGTTAAAATTTTAACAGAAAATTTTATATTATATATGTGGCTCACATTATATTTCTAGTGGACAACGCTGGTTTCTAGAATTCCTATAATGCTGACAGACGATCCCGATAGAAACCCAGCTAGGCCCCTTCTTCCTCCCCACCCACATATGACCCAAGACCATGGCGGAAATTATTTTTATGCAAGCTCATAGTGGATGCATCAAAAATAATTTTTAAATTAAGATAACCAAAAGTGCATCTTCCTTCATTCTGGCCTTACACATACAGTGATAGCTTGAAGATAAGATACCTCATCATTCTCTTTAAAATAGGAGAAAGGAAACCAGTAAGAAACCCACTGAGATTTTAACATGGTACCTCTGGAGCAGGAAGGCTCAGTGGCTTAAAGAAAATGAAAGCAGATCTAAGAGAAATGAGACTGCAAACAAATAAGAACTTTCATTCCATGACCTCTGTCAAAAATACAGTGTGTGTTTGGCAAATATTTACCTTGCATAGGCCTTAACTTCAAAATACATCCAGAATCTGACCACATCTCTCCACCCCCACTGCCATCACCCCAGCCCAAACCACTGTCATCTCTTCCAGTTTATTGCAGTAGCCTTCCAACAGATCTCTCTGCCTCTGTCCTTGCTCCCCTTCTGTCTATTCCTAATACAGAATCTGAGGTTATAACTTAAAAATGTAAGTCAGATCATTCCTCTGCCCTGTGCAAAATCCTTCATGGCATCCCATCTCACTCAAGTACAAGCCAAAATCCTTAGAGTGGCCCAGAACTGTACCATCCGATAAGATGTCCATTAACTGCCTGTGACTCCTTAAATTAAAATAAAATAAAATTTAAAATTCAGTTCCTCAGTCATACAAGCCACATTTTAAATACTCAATAGCCACTGGAAATGTGGCAAGTTGCTACTGAATTGGACACAAAAGATATATAGCATTTCCACCAGCACATAAAGTTCTATTGGACAGTGTTGATCTAACACCTAGAAATGTTATCAACTGTCTACCTGTAGGGAAGATACAGCTCCCTGATTTGTTTTGTTTGGTCTGCTAGGTTGTTTGTTTGACTACTAAAGAATTTTCATTTGATGCCAACATTTATTTTTGCAATTAAAAAAATTTTAAAGTTATGTCCTGAAGAGAATACAAAATGGTACAGCCACTCTGGAAGATAGTTTGGCAATTTCTTACAAAGTAAACATAGTTTTACCACATAATGCAGCAATCACACTCCTAGTTATTTACCCAACAGATTTGAAAACTATGTCCATAAAAACCGGCATACAAATGGTGCTTTATTCATAACCACCAAACGCTGAAAGCAACCAAGATGTCCTTCAGTATGTGAATGGATAAACAAACTCTGGTGTATCCCTACAATGGAATATTACCCAGCAATAAAAAGAAATGAGTTGTCAAGCCATAAAAAGACATGGAGGAATCTTAAATACATATTGATAAATAAAAAGCCAGTCTGAAAAAGCTACATACTATATGACTTCAATTATATGATATTCTGGAAAAAAGCAAAATTATAGAGAGAGTGAAAACATCAATGATCACCAGGAGCTTGGGATGGGGGTATTGAATTGGTGAAGCACGTGGAATTTTTTAGGGCAGTGAAACTAGTCTGTATGATACTGTCATTGTGGATACATGAGGCTATGCATTTGTCAAGCCTACTGAACTTTACAACACAACCTTAATGTGTCCAAATATTTTTTAAAATAATTTAGGAAGTGGGGGAAAAAACAGGATGGAATGCAGAATGTGAGAAAACAATTTAACTATATTACAAATATATGAAACAACTGCAATGAAGGGGGTGAGGGAAAAGGTGCTGACCTAAGTCACTTTGCAAATGAGTGGAGTCTGTAACAGTAAAGGCAAAAGAAGCTGTACCGAAGCACTGTGCTTTAGCTGATAAAGTTGTTTCCTACACAGGTACAGGTTAACAACTCTAATACCACTATATGTTTGTACAGAATGGAATAATTAAGTAAATGGATGGCAGATGGTGGGAGTCAGGTTTCTCACTGTTGAAATGAGAGTTTTCGGGTAAGTAAAGGGAATAGGCTAGAGTAAGCCATGTGGTAATGGATTATTGTCAGAGATATTGGTATGAACTCATGTTTAACTTAATATACATACAGATGGTTACACATAGAAGTATTTACAGACACGCATATATACACATATATTTTCTTGCTCTGTCAGCTGAGAGGGCCTAGAAGCAATGACACTGCAGTAGCAGGGAACACATCTGGTGCCCAGATCTTGGTTTCTAATATCATTCTCCAATAAAAGCAACTAGGGCTCCAGGGAGAAATGGTTGACTCTAGGACCGAGGCAGGAAATATACAAGGTGAGTCTGGGGCATCTTGTAGCACCAGCAAATAAGAAAGTGTGCAAAACAAACAAAAGTCAACAACAGGGGTATGTCAAAGAAACGCAGGAGCAAACTGAAAGAGCTCCCATAGGACAAGCTGGAACAATTTGAACAATAAAATAAAGTCTTACTGAAGTATAACCTAAAATATAAAGTAAATATCTAGGAGTCTACATAGATATAAATTATTGAATAGGTGGGGAGTAACCATGCCGAGTCTGACCCGGTTGCTGGACTGTCGCCGCTCCGCTCCGCGCAAAGGATCCAATGGCAGCACCTGCGCTGACGGACCCACCTCAGGGCAGTGTGACCTTTGAGGATGTGGCTGTGTACTTCTCCTGGGAGGAATGGTGTCTTCTTGATGAGGCTCAGATACACCTGTACCTCGATGTCATGGTGGAGAACTTTGCACTTGTATGCATGCTGGGTAAGGCCCTGACACCCACCCCTATCCTCTGAGCTAGGTTCTGCCTTTATGCTTTTCCCTAGGGGCTGTTGTGTCATTCTCACATCTGGACCATGGATACTGCTTTCTTCTTCAACTGCTTGGTCATGTGTTGTGGTTACTATGGCTAGCAGAGTGCATCCCTACTCCTTAGTGCCCTAACACCAGTAGCCCCAAAGTTGCAGCTAAGGATTCAGGCTTGCAGTGTCCTAGTTCCCTGACCAGGGATTGAACCCAGGCTAAAGCAGTGAAAGCTCCAAGTCCTCACCACTGGACTGCCAGGGAATTCCCACAGGTTCTTTTCTTGGAGTTGAGGATGAAGAGACACCTTCTGAACAAAGCGTATCTGCAGAAGGAGTGTCACAGATGAGGACCCCCAGGGCAGGTTTGTCTCCTGAGAAGACCCAGCCCTGTAAGATGTGCACCCCAGTCTTGAGAGACATTTTGCACTTGGCTGAAGAGCAAGGAACAAATAGGGGGCAGAAAGCATACACATGTGGGCCATGCGGGAAACAATTCTATTTCACTGCAAACCTTCAAGAGCACCAGAAGCCGCATATTAGAGAGAATCCCGTACGATATGATATGGGGAGACCTTCATTTTGGAAGAGCTGCACAGTCCACACAATAGGGAATCTACCTACCTACATGGAGATTGGGAACGACTTCGTGGCCAACATGGGACTTCAGCCACAGGTCACTAATACCAGGAAGAAACCAAATAACAGTAAGGAGTGTAAAGCTGTTTTTCACAGTGGAACAGGTCATCACAGCTGGGGAGAAGGCAAGAAAGCCTCCAGCCACACAGAAATACTTGTTCAGGATGAGAGAGTCCTTACTAGTAAAGGGTTTTGTGAGTGCAGCAAACGTGGGAAAGCCTACACCCAAACATGTAACTTTATTCAGCATGAGCCAGTTCACACTGGAGAAAGGCCTTGTGAATGCAGCCATTGTGGAAAATATTTTAGCCACAAATCTGGTCTCCTTGGACATCAGAGAGTTAACTGTGGAGGAAGGCTCTACGACTGCAGTGACTGTGGGAAATCCTTTAGCCTAAGGAAGTACCTCAGAGCACACAGGAGAATCCACAGTGGAGAAAAGCCTTATGAATGCAAGGAATGTGCTAAATCTTTCATCCAAAAGTGCATCTTAATTGAACATCAGAGAGTTCATACTGGAGAAAAACCTTATCAATGCACCCAGTGTGGAAAATCTTTTGCCCGCAAATCCAATTTCCTTGCACATCAGAGACTTCACACTGGAGAAAGGCCTTATGAGTGCAGTGAATGTGGGAAATCTTTTACTGCTAGGTCAGGCCTTCGTGGTCATCAGAGAGTTCACAGTGGAGAAATGCCATATAAGTGCAGTGAATGTGGGAAATGTTGCTAGGAGTGGCCTCCAATATCATCAGAGAGTTCACAGTGGAGAAACGCCTTATGACTGCAGTGAATGTGGGAAATCTTTTACTGCTAGGTCAGGCCTTCGTGATCATCAGAGAGTTCACAGTGGAGGAAGGCCTTATGACTGCAGTGAATGTGGGAAATGTTTTACTGGTAGCTCTAGCCTTCTTCATCATCAGAGAGTTCACAGTGGAGAAAGGCCTTATGAGTGCAGTAAATGTGGGCAATCTTTTACTACTCGATCCTCTCTCTATGATCGTCACAGAGTTCACACTGGAGAAAGGCCTTATGAGTGCACTGAATGCGGGAAAGCCTTTAAGCAAAGACAGCTCTTCTGCATCCATAGGAAAATCCACACTGGAGAAAAGCCTTTTGAGTGCCAGGAATGTGGTAAATCTTTCACCCAAAGGTGCCACTTGATTAAACATCAGAGAGTTCACACTGGAGAAAGGGCCTTATGAATATCGCAAATATGGCTGGCAATGACGTTGGAGGAGTTTCAGGTGGTAAGAGAGTAAGAAGAACCCGTGCAGCTAATGGACCCTTTCTAGAGAGGAAACTGAGGCACAGAGATGATGTGTCATCTGTTTGTGATCTCCCAGAAATGGACAGGGATCTGGGCTTCAATGCCAGGTTGCCTGGTTCAGGATATCAGGAGTCTGGTCACTTCACTCCTCCCCTGCCCCTCACCCAGGTTTGGGGACTGAAAGAACACCTTGTCCACCCTGACACTTCTGCCAGCCGATCCCCACACCAGGAGCCCTGCTCATACCCCAGCCCCGTGCTGATGGACAGGATTATCTTTTCTCTGGGAACCAATATTGATGACTTTCCTGTGACTGACTCCATTTATCTACCCAACCAAACCAGTGCTGTGATTCAGTTATTATTACTGCCATTTATGAAAGGAGGGGTGTCCAGCTCAGAGAGGTTGAGGGACTTCCACAAGGGCTCACTACTGCCAGGCCTTTGATGAGAGTGGTTCATCTACACACTGCACCCATTCACTGGCTTCTCTACTGCCCCTCCGAGGAGGGCCTCCATTTGCTGTGTCCTGACCATGAACTACCCACACCTGACATCTGCATCTCCACCAGGGTCTCCAGCTTCATTTTCACCAGTGCACATCTCCCAGAAACACCCTCCTGCTTGGGAAGTTCTCCACAGGGACAGCAGCACTAAGCCAGGCACTCCGGACTGGGTCATTGGTGTCACCCCAGATTTGACACTGGCTCCACTGCCATATGCAGTGATTCGTTTCCAAGGTCCTGTCCACCTTCTTTATATACCCACCTCAGGTTGTCCCTGTTGCCCTGTTATGTGGTTGATGCACTCACTGTTCTGGGCAGTGTGAGGGACACGTAAGGACTAAGAATGTCCCCTGTGGCCCTACGTGGCCTGGTCCCTGAGGCTCCTCTTCCTAAGCCCTTGATCCATTGCCTCACTGCTCCTCCTACTGCTCCAGAAAAATGTTAACTCACCAAAATGATGATTGTTAATTAGCAAGAACTTGCCCTCCCCCCCTTGGGACCCACACTTGATCAACTTACCTTAAAAGCTAAGACTGAATGCAGGCTGACCCCTCCCATGAAGACTTAAAAACCCGTCTATAAAAAAATTATGATTTTACGGGTTTCCCTGGTGGCACAATCGTTAAGAATCCACCTGCCAATGCAGGGGACGCGGGTTCGATGCCCAGCCTGGGAAGTTCCCACATGCCGCGGAGCAACTAAGCCCATGTGCCACAACTACTGAGCCTACACTCTAGAGCCCGTGAGCCACAACTCCTGAAGCCCCCACGCCTAGAGCCCGTGCTCCACAACAAAGAGAGGCCACCGCAATGAGAAGCCTACGTATCGCAACGAAGAGTAGCCCCCGCTCGCCGCAACTAGAGAAAGCCTGCGCGCAGCAACAAAGACCCAATGCAGCTATAAATAAATAAATAAATGTATGTATGTATTAAAAAAAAATAAAGTATTGAATAAATAAACAAATCGGAGAGAATAGACACATTTCCAAATAATGTATGTAGATACTTATCCTACAAGGAGATGGAACATAAATCCCTACTCTTTAAGTGTGGGCTGTGCATGGTGACTTCCTTCCTAAGAGCACACTGTGGAAAAGGAGGGAAAAAAGTAACTTTATATGGAGAAACCTGACAAACACTACCTCAGCCCGGTGACCAAGGTAAACAACGATAGTGTTAAGTCATGTCAATATCAAGTATCCTAGCCATGATGTGATTAGAATGGCACTTGGCTCCTGTGGTTTTCCTCTCAAAATCATAACCCCAGTCTGGTCATGTGAAAAACATGGGACAAATTCCAATAGAGGGACATTCCACAAACTACCTGACCAGTACTCCTCAAAACTGTCAAAATCATTCAAAACAAGGAAAGTCTGAGAAACTGTCACCGTCAAGAGGAGCCTAAAGAGACATGACAATTAAATGTAATGTGGGACCTGGGTGGGATCTTGGAACAGAAATAGGACATTGGGTAAACACTAAAGAAGTCTGAATAAATAACATGGTATCAATACTGGTTCATTAACTGTAACCAAAGTATAATACTCATGGAAAACAACAGGGGAAACTGGTTGCAGGGTAGATGGGAACTCTCTGTACTATCTTTGCAATTTTTTAAAATAAATCTAAGATTGGGCCACAAAAATAATGTTTATTAAAAAAAGAAAAACTTATGTTCTGGCTTCTCTTGAAAAATCAGAAGGTCTGGAATCACCAAGTTTACATTCTCTCAGGCTGTTCCCACCACCCACCACTGCCTCTCATCTGATCCATGCCTCTCATTTAAATTACCTGCCTGACCCCAGTAGCCATTTAGTTTGTCATCTTTCCTCTAAATCTAGTAGTATAAAATATTAGAGGAACGATATGTTTCTTTTAAATTCAAGGAAATTTTCCTGCTGTGACAGAGATGGTCCAAAGGCCCCCCAGTTAGAGCACCATCCCAGGCAGGGCTGCTCCAACGACCTGGGATTTATGCACCCCATCTCTGCTAATTCCATTAAGTAGAAGCAGGAATTTGTCTTCTTTGCATGCAATTATTTCTTGATGAACTGAGTGAGTGATCTTTAAAAGGCAATTGTCTTCCTTGGCATGTATTCATAAATGCAGCAGATGCTCCCAAATTGGTTGGAATCATAGCAGCCTTGAGCCAGTAGGGCTGCCTGGGTTACCCATCTACAGGGGAGCATCTGGAGGGGGGGAGCCCTAAGGCCAAGAGCTGGGGAAAAAGTCAACAAGGATTAATACCCAACCCAGAGCAAAAACTCTCCCAGCAGGTTTTACAACCTGAGCTGACTTCTCAAGGAATCTTTCCCCTCCTTTCTTGAGCACTGGTCTAAGGGGGGGAGATAAACACACAATAAACTGAGCAGTTAAGTCCACCAAAAGTCAATCACCCACTCCACAAGTTCTTCAACTCTATCAAAATACAGTCTTTTCCACTGGTCTCAAATAGCACATAGTTTAGCTAGTAAAAGCACTCACATACTAAGAATTATCTGGCATTAGAGTTTAGCTCCATCACTCTTTCAAAAACTGTTTCAAGAGATCAAAAGGAAAACACACCTCTTCTGTTCATTTATTATGAGGTGTTTTTGCTTGTTTGCTTGCTTTGAAAGACCATGTTCAGATAGCATATTTTTTAAATCCCAGCACAATCTCCTGTTCTAATTTCTCCATCGTACAGTTCTGCCTCTTAACATGAAGAGAACTTTACTGGCCAATTGAAAATGTCACCTCCTTCCCCATCCCATGCACTCACAGACCCCTATTCTTATCCCACAATGGTGACCTGGGACAAGTGGAATTACAGTCACAAATGCTGTCCTTTTTACAGTCTCTTTTTCTACTGTTGACTCATTCATCCCACCTCTCCAAGGCCCCTGGTAATAAAAATCTCAGATTCTCCAGATAAAGGGCCACAAGCTCAAAGCAATCTGAACTGTGATATCTTGTACCAAAGAACACTAGCCTTGTATATTATTCCATTTCTTCCTCAAAACAATCCTGTGAGGTAGATGATCATTGCTGCCATTAACATTGTCATCCTCCCACCTTGACAACGAGGGCAATCTCACAACATCCTTCCACCTTGACAACAAGGTTCCTTGACAATCTGAGTAACCTGAAGCTCAGGCAGCTGAAGTGACTTAAACCAAGATCCTACAGCAGCAGAACTTGGACACAGTCTTTTTACTCTTTTTTCCTTCTCCTTGCCCTCTTTTCCTCCCATCCTCCTCCTCCATCAACTCTCTATTGGGCATCTCCTAAAGCACGATTCTGTGCTGGATACACTATGCCTACAGCCTTCATTCATTCCTTCATTTAAGTATTTGGGTTTTTCAACTAAATAAACAGGGGAAACAAGATCTTCACACACACAAAAGGAACGCAACAAGGTCTAAACATAAAGAGGCACAGGAATCAGAGAAAGGCATCTTGTGCAATCAAGGGGGACTTCCCAGAGGTGGTGAGGCTTAAGGTGAGCCTTGAGAAAGGGCTGGTCCCTAACCCATGGGCCAGAAAGCAGGGGTCTTCCCAGAAGGGGGAAGTGAGCCAGGCAGAGGCAATGGGCTGCTTGATGAGAACAGAGGGTCTGAGTTGGGGAAAGAGGGGATATCCGGTGAAAGAAGGGAAGAAGCAAGGCTGAGTCAGCGCTCGGCAGGGAGGAAGACTGAGCCGGTGTGTAGCCCTCCTCTCCCACTGAAGGATCCCATGGCTTGTCTGCATTGCCATGTCTGGCACTGGCAGGGTGTTTTCAAAGAAGCAAGCATCCTTTCTACAGAGTCTACCCTCACTTACACAGGATGGCCAAAATGAGCTAGTTAAAGGTTTCTTTTACAGATTTCTTTAAGTCCCTTTGAGGGAGGCGGTACAGACAAGGGCATAGATCAAACTGGTTTTATTCATCTAAAGGCACAGAAAGCAGTCAGGTCAGGCAGTTCACACAGCAGAGAGATGGGCAGCACTCAGCAGCCGAGGGAAGCCGCCAGACCTTAAGGGAGCCTCAGTGGGGACAGGGCCGCCAGTGTTGACTTCAGAGGGCGCAGCTGACCTCTGGGAAACACAACCATCTCTCCTCAGGTCAGTCTTATAGGCATTAGTCTCCGCACAGCTTGGCTGAGAGGAGCAGGGGCCACTTCACCTGGGCCAGGTTCTCCTCCTTGATTGCAGAGTTTCCCAATACACAAAACAGAAATCCAATTCGTAAATCCAAAAATCACACGTGCTAAAGTCAGAGTCTTCACTTAATTTAACATAGTGCTTGGTATTTAATAGGTACTTAGTAAATATTCTTAAGTAAATGAGTAAATCAGTTAATTCTATTAAGATGAAATTTCTGTTCGATTGTGATGCAGAACTTCCCAAAAAATCAATTGGAAATGAACTTATACTCACCAAACATACACATAACACACACACACACATAAACACAGATGGGGCCTTTATACTGTTTGCCTTTTTTATAGTGCTTAGTATTAGATCAGATTAAGAATTCTGAGCCATTTCACATCTTCCATGGAATAGGAAGAATAAAAACTAGCTGAGAAGTGGCTGGGAGAAATCACCCAACCCTTCAGTCTCAGGCTTAGGGTTGCCAGATAAAATAGACGATGACCAGTTAAGATTACCCCAAATACTGCATGGGACATACTTATACTAAAAAAGTGTTCGTTGTTTACCTGAAATTCACGTTTAACTGGGGATCCTGTATTTTTATTTGCTAAATCTAGCAACCTTACTTGGACTCTTCATCGTGCAATACCAACCTTACAGGGGCTTCCTGGGCAGGTGGAATAAAATCCTGTGCCTGGAACTCTAATAACAGAAATCAGATGTTGTCTGGGGCTAGAGGTGGAGGGAGGGGACCAAGGGCAAGGGGACAAGGGAACATTATGCGTGTGGAAACTGTTCTCTGTCTTGATTATGGTGGTGGTAATTGTATATATTTACCAAAATTCATCACACAATACATAAAATTGGGGAATTTTATTATGTTATGCCTAACAGGATGGTAGTTTAGGATGTAATTGTTTTTCTGATGCAATTTATTTTGTCAACTTTGATAAGGAACCACAAAATGTAATGGGTTAGAGCAGGTTCTAGAGATCAAATCCTGGCTCCAACACTTACTAGCAGTATGACCTTGGGCAAGTTGTACCTCAGTTTCCTCATCTGTTAAAAGGGGCTAATTATAATCCTAACTCATAAGACTGTTGTAAAACTTAAACACGATATGACAGGGAAAGCTCTTGGCACCAATCTTAGCACAGAGTAACTGATGTTAGTTATTGTTTTAAATTAATAATAATACCAATAGCCACCTCCTAAGATCTAAGTAGTTTCTTTAAAATGAAGTTGTTCCTACAGAAAAGGGAAACAATGACACGTGTAAGGTAGTTAGAAACTGGATAAAGAAATCCCCACTTTAGAATTTTGAAAAACCTGGGACAGATACGAAGTATTCATTAATATCCCTTGTATACTTCACAGAGGGCAGTAGGCTGTGGCAATTCCATATGTAAAAGTCCACTGCAGGGACTCCCCTGGTGGTCCAGAGGTAAAGAATCTGCCTTCCAATGATGGGGGGACGAGAGTTCGATCCCTGGTTGGGCCACTAAGATCCCACATGCCGCAGGGCAACTAAGCCCACACGCCACAACTACTGAGCTCGTGTGCCTCAACTAGAGAGCCTGCGTGCTGCAAACTACAGAATCCACGCTCTCTGGAGCCTGTGTGCCACAACTAGAGAGAGAAAACCCGCACACCACAACTAGAGAGAAGCCTGCGCGCCACAACGAAGATCCCACGTGCCGCAACTAAGACCCGACACAGCCAAAAAAATAAAGAAAAACCAAAAAAAAGTCCACTGCAGTGAATAACAGACGGTTTCTTGTTCATGGTTTCCAAAATAGAAGGTCAAAAGAACTGGCTTTATATCTCCACTCCTGGACCTTCTAAGATTGGATAGGTCCGAATTTTCCTGAAAACAAGCATTTTCCTGTGTCTGTTGGTTAATAAGGACCAGATTCAGGAATTCTCCAAGCATCTGAGTCAGTAAATGTTAACTGAACACATAAACTATGTGCCATGCTCTGTGAGAAACTGGACCCTAATCTTCATAAGTGCCCTGTGAAGTTGACATCCATAACCAATTACCTGATTATTTCTGAAAGGGAAATTGAAGATCAGAGAAGAGGTGAAGTGTCCAGCCAGGAAGTGGTCGGTCAATCCCACGCCCTCCCTGCTCCTCCCGGCCGTCTCCTGCTTTTACCCCGTGATAGTCACCTCCCTGATCACACCTCACACACAGGAAGACAGATGAGGGCGGGATATGACCCTCAAATTCCTCCTCCAAATGCCTAAACGACCTGTACTTTCTCTTCCTTTGAGATCCGCATCTGCCTTCCTCTGCAGTTCTCCCAACTCCCCAGACATGTTTCAGTCACAAGTAGCCTGTCATCCTTCAGAAGTCTGAATCCATGCCCTTTTTATTCAGCCATTGACAATCATTCCTGAGGACCTACCAGGTCACAGGCACTGTGTTAGGTGCTACCGACTTAAAGACAAGCACAGAAATTAACTAATGACCACATTACACCTGTTTTTGTTGACGCCAAAGAAACTTAGTCATACCTTGAAAATGGACTTTTCCAATGCACTATGATGTATGAGCAAGAAGGCTCACTGCAATGATGTTTTTAATAGCAGAACAATGGAACTGAGCTATCAACAGAAAATGATCTTAAAGGAAACGTGATGTATCTACTCACTAGAAACCAGGATTGTCTGAAAGGACTCTCCCAAAAATGTTAATAGCTGTTGCCTAGGCAAGCATCTTTCTTTCCTTCCTCTCTTCCTTCCTCCCTCCCTCCATCTCTCTCTCTGTCTTCCTTTCTTTCTTTCTCTCTCTCTCTCTTTCTTTCTTTCTTTCAACTTTAGGTATGTGCTCTTTATAATCAGTACACAAAATCTTAAAAGAAAAAAAACAATAAAACACTGTGCATGAGTGTGGGGGAAGGGTGGAGTTCATTTCAAACTCCTCTAACCCACTTTGAAGACTTGCAACACTTCCTTATTAGGAAAATAAAACCCATTAGGGCAGGCTAATAAATCAGTCTACCTCCCGGAAGAAAATGCCATCAGGACTTGTGAGAAACTGGAGTGAGAAATGGCCTTCTGACTTGATAAGTCGTCTGTTTCCTGGGTTTCCAGACCGCCCGTGTTTGAAGCCTATGAATACCCTCGTTTGAAAACAAAAATAAAGACACACCTTTTTAAAGAGGGGGAAATTAAACTCTGGGAGAAAGGAGATTAAATACCCATGTACAAGATTCCTAAGACTACGCCTTGATCTAGACTTGGTTTGCTCATTTTGAACAGGGATATTGTCCTGGGGGAGCAGCTGGCACTGAGATGCAGCCCAGGTGGGGCTGGTGGGGATCACCGGGCTGGAACGGGTCGGGATAATTACCTGCGCCCTGTTCCCTCATTTCACAGCTATAGGTGATTAGGGGCGATATCATGTACTCATTGAGCTGTATGCCAAGCAATTCACAATTAATTGTTACCACGACCAGGATTAAGAGCCTGAAGCCCTCAAGACGTGCAGCGTCCTGTCAGAGTCAAGCACCCAGAGCCCCCTGGGCGCACTTTTCCTCACCTGCCTCAGGTGGGCGGGCTGGTACCCGCCGCGGATACGCTCACCTGTTCGTTCCAGCGATGCAGCTGGCTGTAGCGCACCTTGCAGAACAGGAACCCGTCCAGGTACACGGAGTATAGCTGCAAACAGAGTCATCACGTCCGGATTAGCCGAGCGAGGTGAGCTCCCGCCCCCGCCTTGTCACCGGCCTCCTCCTCCCTGCCCAGTCGGACCCCGACCCCCGGCGCACCACGTAGCGGCCCCCCAGCGCGTCGGGCCGCTGCTGGGACACTGGGATGCAGAAATGCATCTTCATGGCTCGGGCGGAGGCCCCGGAGCAGCGCTGGGAACCCGACCCGTGGCAGCGGCGGCGGCGCGGTTAGCGAATCCGGACTCCGCGATCGGCGGGGGGAGCCGGACCTGCGGCGGCGGCGGCGGCGGCGCGGTCCTCTGCTCTGAGCCCCGCGGCGGTGGGTGCAGCGGGCTGGCCCCGCGGTCCGGGGCGGGGCCGGGCTCCCGCTGACCCCTCGCCTCTAGTGTCCGCAGGTGGGGCCGGCCTCCTGGTCGCCGCCCCGCTCCGGCTGCGCCACTCGGGTCCCGGGAAGGGAGGGAGGCGGAGCACGTCCACGGCCAAGGGCCCGGGCCCCATGCACAGCCCCCAGGCAGGCCTGCGCCCCGGGCAGGGCTCCCAGGTGCGAGGCGGGGCCTGAGACGCAATTCAGGGTAGAGAGACTCTAGAAAGTGCCAGTGCCTCCCTCGGGCCAGGGGTTTCACCCTGGGGTCTATGGACTCCTGGGGGCTCTTTGGGGGAAAGTTGTGCGTGGATGGGTGAGGTGATGGAATTCTTCTGGGGAGAAGGTCCAGGGTTTCATCGGATTTTCAGAAGGTTCCTCGAACTCACAAAAGTTAAAAATCGTTGCTCCAGCTGCATAGATGTCCTGTACCCCCGCCTGATGAGTAATTCACTAACTACTTCCCACACTGCCCCAGCATCTTGGCTCAGGCTCCTTGCTGGGGGTTAGGGGTGAGGGAGGCACAGCTGAGGAGAAGCCCCTCTTCTCCAAGCGCCTGCCCCAGGGCCGCGTTCTGATCTCTGTGGCCTGCAGAATGTCCAGTCTGCCTTCCATTGGGTCTGGCGTGAGAGACAGAGACAGATCACATTCAGACCGACCCTCAAACTCAAAATGTTGACATTTTCTGCAAGTCAGTGCCCTGACAGGGTTGAAAAAATTTTGTGTCCCATTACCTGCCAACACTGCCTGCAGTACACTGTGAATTAAGGTTTTCAAAATATGCATACATCTAGCAATTACCCTATGACTAGAACATTTCTATTAGGTTCAGTTTTATGTGTTAACATTTGTTAAATGTAACACTTAAGGTATGCCGCAGTATTTATAACCCTGCTTTAGTATTTTTTAAATACTAAATATTTTTCCTTTTAGAAAAACTCTTTTTCCCCTAATATATGAGAAACTTCAACAATTTTTTTCCCCTTAATATACCAGAAACCTCATCAACTGGAAGTGGTTTGGGCAACTCTTGATCCCCAAGAAGCCCTGATTTCAAATAGGTGCCAGCACCCAGTTAGCTGGGTTCATATAAACCCTTTGTTCTCTGGACTAACCATCCCAAGTTCTTTCAACGGTCTCTCATTTTTAGTTGCTGTGGAAAGTAATCCTCCTAATTCTGTTATTTTAGTTAAACCAAGATAGCGTTCCTCCCGCCTTGCGGTGGTCATCAGGGTGGAAGGAGGCTGGAGGGAAGCAGCCGTCACACGTGTGTCCATCATAGGCAGGCATGGGGCTCTCTCTGTGCTTCCTGCCCTTTAATCCTCCTGTAACTCTTTCAGGCAAACAGTAAGAGCGACATCCCACCAATGACAGGCCCAGAGAGTGGAGTAACTTTTCCAAGGTCACAGATCACTTTTTCATAGGTCTGAATAATTTATTCTAGGATTTCATCAGAATCATGGAAAGTCCTTAAAGATGCAGGTCACCACTGGGTGAGAGCTGAGGGCCTGACATGGGAATCTGAGACGAGGGAAGGAGAACAGCACCGCTGAGCCCCCATTCATTCTCACAGGCTTGCTGGGTACCAGGCTCTGATGTACATCATGCCGTTTAATTTCCCCAGTAACTTAGAGCTAGGAACCTTCGACTGTTCTGGTTTTTCAGAAAAGGGAATCGAGACTTAGGGCCTTAGAGTTAGGGAGACTGTATAAGGCAGCGGCTAAGAGAATGGCAGCAGGAATTCATATCCCAGCTCAGCGGCCTCTGGCTCAGGGGCCTCGGGCATGTTAGTGGATTCTTAAACTACACTTTCCTCCTATGAATTCATGTTAATCACTCTACCCACTTCAAGAGGATTTTCATTCCATCCTTTGCCTGTGGGCCATCTCTGATCTGGAGGGCTGCTCTATAGCAAGGCAGGGGTGTCCCTGAGCGTCCCCTTGACTAGAGGCTAATCAGGTATGCTCTGGGATCTGGTCCAGTCTTCAGGCAGCAAAGCGAAGCATCCTGGTCAGGCTTCTCCTCCTGGGAACTTACTTCTACCTGTGAAGGGCCTGGGCCCTGGCTCAACCCCATGGCTATGTCCAGACAAGGCCATTTCCTTCCTTTAACTAATGCCGCACCTGAATCTGAACTAAAACAGGACTGGCCTCTGTGTAAGTCCCTGCCCTCTTCCATACCCAGTCTCTGCCCCTGACAGTCGGCTCTTAATCACTCATTGCCAGTGAGCATTTTTTTTGCTAGAGTATTTTTTTCCCAACTTTGAGATATAAATGACATATAACATCGTGCAAGTTTAAGGTGTGCAATGTGGTGATTTGATACACATATATACATCACCATAATACAGTTAATTAATACATCCATCACCTCATATGGCCACATTGTTTTTTTTCATGAGAACATTTAAGATTTACTCTCCTAGCAACCTTCAAGTACATAGTACAGATTATTAACTACAGCCACCATACTGTACATTATATCACCAGAACTCTTTCATCTTTTTTTTTTTGTTTGTTTATTTTTGGCTGTGTTGGGTCTTCGTTTCGTGCAAGGGCTTTCTCTAGTTGCAGCAAGCGGGGGCCACTCTTCATCGCGGTGCGCGGGCCTTTCAGTATCGCGGCCTCTCTTGTTGCGGGGCACAGGCTCCAGACACACAGGCTCAGCAGTTGTGGCTCACGGGCCTAGTTGCTCCGCGGCATGTGGGATCCTCCCAGGCCAGGGCTCGAACCCGTATCCCCTGCATTGGCAGGCAGATTCCCAACCACTGCACCACCAGGGAAGCCCAGAACTCTTTCATCTTATAACTGGAAATTTACACCTTTGACCACCACCACCCATTCCTCCAGCCCCAGCCCATGGCAACCATCAGTCTACTTTCTGTTTCTATGAATTTGTTTTGTTTTAGGTTCCACATATGTAAGATCATATAACGTTTGTCTTTCTCTGTCTGACTCATTTCACTTAGCATAATGCCCTCAAGTTTTATCCATGATTTTTGCACCAGGCAGGATTTCCTTTTTCATGGCTGAATAATATTCCATTGAGTGTGTGTGTGTGTGTGTGTGTGTGTGTGTGTGTGTGTGTGTGTGTGTGTGTGTGTGTGTGTGTGTGGTATGTGTGTGTATTCATGGACAGTTAGGTTGTATCTGAGTCTTGACTATTGTAAATAATGCTGCAATGAACATGGGGGCATATTTGTCTTTTCAAGTCAGTGTTTTTTGTTTTCTTTGGATAAATACCCAGAAGTGTAATTGCTGAATTATATGGCAGTTCTATTTTTAATTTTTTGAAGAAACTCTCTGTTTTCAACAGTGGCTACACCAATTTACACTCTCACCAACATCGCACAAGTGTTCTTTTTTCTCCACATCCTCAATAATACTTGTTATTTCTTGTCTTTTTAATAATAACCATTCTAACAGGAGTGAGGTGATATCTCATTGTGGTTTAATTTGCATTTCCCTGATGATTAGTGAGGTTGAGTTCCTTTTCTTATACCTGTTGGCCATCTGTACACCTTCTTTGGAAAGGAAGATCTTCTGCCCATTTCTAAATCAGATTTTTAAATTTTGCTATTGAGTTGTATAAATTCTTTATATATTTGAGGTGTTAACCTTTTATCGGATATATGACTTGCAAATATTCTCTCCCATTTGGTAGGTTGCCTTTTCATTTTATTGATGGTTTCCTTTGCTGTGCAGAAGCTTTTTAGTTTGATGTAGCCCCCTTGTTTATTTTTGCTTTTGTTGCCTTTGCTTTTGGTTTCACATCCAAAATTCATTGCCAATACCAATGTCAAGGATCTTACCACCTATGTTTTCTTCTAGAAGTTTTAAGGTTTCAGGTCTTACATTCAAGTCTTTAATCCATATTTAGTTAATTTGGGAGGTACTGTGTAAGATAGTGGTCAAGTTATCCCAGCACTATTTATTGAAGAGACTGTTTTTTCCCCATTATATGACTCTTTTGTAGTAAGTTAATTCACCTGTATGTGTGGGTTTATTTCTGGGCTCTCTATTCTGTTGCATTGATCTATGTGTCTGGTTTTGTGCCAGTATCATACTGTTTTGATTACTAGAGCTTTGTAATATAGTTTAAAATCAGGGCGCGTGATGCTTCTAGCTTTGTTCTTTCTCAAGATTCCTTTGGCTATTTGGGGTCTTTTGAGTGTCCATACAAATTTTAGGATTGTTTGTTCTACTTTTGTGAAAAATGCCATGGGAATTTTGATAGGCGTTGTGTTAAATATGTAGATTGCTTTGAGTTGTATGGACATTTTTAAAAAATTAATTAACTTATTTACTTTTTATTTTTGGCTGCGTTGGGTCTTCGTTGCTGCGTGCGGGCTTTCTCTAGTTGCAGTGAGCGGGGGCTACTCTTTGTTGCAGTGCTCGGGCTTCTCATTGCTGTGGCTTCTCTTGTTGTGGAGCACGGGCTCTAGGTGCATGGGCTTCAGTAGTTGTGGCACGTGGGCTCAGTAGTTGTGGCTTTCAGGCTCTAGAGCGCAGGCTCAGTAGTTGTGGTGCACGGGCTTAGTTGCTCCGCAGCATATGGGATCTTCACAGACCAGGGCTCAAACCCGTGTCCCCTGCATTGGCAGGCGGATTCTTAACCACTGCGCCACCAGGGAAGTCCTGGTATTAACAATATTAATTCCTCTAATCCATGAACACAGAATATCTTTCCAATTATTTGTGTCTTCTTCAATTTCTTTCTTCAGTGTCTTGTAGTTTTCATTGTATAGGTCTTTTACCTTCTTGGTTAAATTTATTCCTTTTTTATGCAGTTCTAAATAGGATTGCTTTCTTCTCTTTCTGGTAGTTTGTTGTTAGTGTATAGAAACACAACAAACTTTTACATGTTGATTTTTGTTTGTTTGTTTGTTTGTTTTTTAATGTCTGAAACATTTATATTAACATATTTCCATACATATTTCCATACAAATACAAATATAAGATTTTTAGAAATTTCATGTAATGTCTGAAACATTTATATTAACATATTTCCATACAAATAGCCCAATGAAAGTTTAGTATTAGTTGTTTTGTTTGTTTTTTTATACTGCAGGTTCTTATTAGGCATCAATTTTATACACATCAGTGTATACATTTCAATCCCAATCGCCCAATTCAGCACACCACCATCCCCACCCCACCGCAGTTTTCCCCCCTTGGTGTCCATATGTCCATTCTCTACATCTGTGTCTCAACTTCTGCCCTGCAAACTGGCTCATCTGTACCATTTTTCTAGGTTCCACATACATGCATTAATACACGATATTTGTTTTTCTCTTTCTGACTTACTTCACTCTGTATGACAGTCTCTAGATCCATCCACGTCTCAACAAATGACTCAATTTCGTTCCTTTTTATGGCTGAGTAATATTCCATTGTATATATGTACCACATCTTCTTTATCCATTCGTCTGTTGATGGGCATTTAGGTTGCTTCCATGACCTGACTATTGTAAATAGTGCTGCAACGAACATTCGGGTGCATGTGTCTTTTTGAATTACGGTTTTCTCTGGGTATATGCCCAGTAGTGGGATTGCTGGGTCATATGGTAATTCTATTTTTAGTTTTTTAAGGAACCTCCATATTGTTCTCCATAGTGGCTGTATCAATTTACATTCCCACCAACAGTGCAAGAGGTTTCCCTTTTCTCCACACCCTCTCCAGCATTTGTTGTTTGTAGATTTTCTGATGATGCCCATTCTAACAGGAGTGAGGTGATACCTCACTGTAGTTTTGATTTGCATTTCTCTAATAATTAGTGATGTTGAGCATCTTTTCATGTGCTTCGTGGCCGTCTGTATGTCTTCTTTGGAGAAATGTCTATTTAGGTCTTCTGCCCATTTTTGGATTGGGGTGTTTGTTTCTTTAATATTGAGCTGAATGAGCTGTTTATATATTTTGGAGATTAATCCTTTGCCCGTTGATTCATTTGCAAATATTTTCTCCCATTCTGAGGGTTGTCTTTTCGTCTTGTTTATGGTTTCCTTTGCTGTGCAAAAGCTTTGAAGTTTCATTAGGTCCCACTTGTTTATTTTTGTTTTTATTTCCATTACTCTAGGAGGTGGATCAAAAAAGATCTTGCTGTGATTTATGTCAAAGAGTGTTCTTCCTATGTTTTCCTCTAAGAGTTTTATAGTGTCCAGTCTTATATTTAAGTCTCTAATCCATTTTGAGTTTATTTTTGTGTATGGTGTTAGGGAGTATTCTAATTTCATTCTTTTACATGTAGCTGTCCAGTTTTCCCAGCACCACTTATTGAAGAGACTGTCTTTTCTCCATTGTGTATCTTTGCCTCCTTCGTCATAGATTAGTTGACCATAGGTGTGTGTGTTAATCTCTGGGCTTTCTGTCTTGTTCCATTGATCTATGTTTCTGTTTTTGTGCCAGTACCATATTGTCTTGATTACTGTAGCTTTGTAGTATAGTCTGAAGTCAGGGAGTCTGATTCCTCCAGCTCCGTTTTTTTCCCTCAAGACTGCTTTGGCTATTCGGGGTCTTTTGTGTCTCCATA
This sequence comes from Balaenoptera musculus, assembly GCF_009873245.2. Lineage (NCBI taxonomy): Eukaryota > Metazoa > Chordata > Mammalia > Artiodactyla > Balaenopteridae > Balaenoptera > Balaenoptera musculus. The sequence continues at coordinate 36,166,649 of NC_045801.1, read as the reverse complement.
CAAATTTTAAGATGATTTGTTCTAGCTCTGTAAAAAATGCCATTGGTAATTTGATAGGGATTGCATTGAATCTGTAGATTGCTTTGGGTAGTATACTCATTTTCACAATGTTGATTCTTCCAATCCAAGAACATGGTATATCTCTCCATCTGTTGGTATCATCTTTAATTTCTTTCATCAGTGTCTTATAGTTTTCTGCATACAGGTCTTTTGTCTCCCTAGGTAGGTTTATTCCTAGGTATTTTATTCTTTTTGTTGCAATGGTAAATGGGAGTGTTTCCATAATTTCTCTTTCAGATTTTTCATCATTAGTGTATAGGAATGCAAGAGATTTCTGTGCATTAATTTTGTATCCTGCAACTTTACCATATTCGTTAATTAGCTCTAGCAGTTTTCTGGTGGCAGTTTTAGGATTCTCTATGTATAGTATCATGTCATCCGCAAACAGTGACAGTTTTACTTCTTCTTTTCCAGTTTGTATTCCTTTTATTTCTTTTTCTTCTCTGATTGCCGTGGCTAGGACTTCCAGAACTATGTTGAATAATAGTGGTGAGAGTGGACATCCTTGTCTTGTTCCTGATCTTAGAGGAAATGCTTTCAGTTTTTCACCATTGAGAATGATGTTTGCTGTGGGTTTGTCATATATGGCCTTTATTATGTTGAGGTAGGGTCCCTCTATGCCCACTTTCTGGAGAGTTTTTATCAGAAATGGGTGTTGAATTTTGTCAAAAGCTTTTTCTGCATCTATTGAGATGATCATATGGTTTTTATTCTTCAATTTGTTAATATGGTGTATCACATTGATTGATTTGCGTATATTGAAGAATCCTTGCATCCCTGGGATAAATCCCACTTGATCGTGGTGTATGATCCTTTTAATGTGTTGTTGGATTCTGTTTGCTAGTATTTTGTTGAGGATTTTTGCATCTATATTCATCAGTGATATTGGTCTGTAATTTTCTTTTTTTGTAATGTCTTTGTCTGGTTTTGGTATCAGGGTGATGGTGGCCTCATAGAATGTGTTTGGGAGTGTTCCTTCCTCTGCAATTTTTTGGAAGAGTTTGAGAAGGATGGGTGTTAGCTCTTCTCTAAATGTTTGATAGAATTCACCTGTGAAGCCATCTGGTCCTGGACTTTTGTTTGTTGGAAGATTTTTAATCACAGTTTCAATTTCATTACTTGTGATTGGTCTGTTCATATTTTCTGTTTCTTCCTGGTTCAGTCTTGGAAGGTTATACCTTTCTAAGAATTTGTCCATTTCTTCCAGGTTGTCCATTTTATTGGCATAAAGTTGCTTGTAGTAGTCTCTTAGGATGCTTTGTGTTTCTGCGGTGTCTGTTGTAACTTCTCCTCTTTCATTTCTGATTTTATTGATTTGAGTCCTCTCCCTCTTTTTCTTGATGAGTCTGGCTAATGGCTTATCAATTTTGTTTATCTTCTCAAAGAACCAACTTTTAGTTTTATTGATCTTTGCTATTGTTTTCTTTGTTTCTATTTCATTTATTTCTGCTCTGATCTTTATGATTTCTTTCCTTCTGCTAACTTTGGGTTTTGTTTGTTCTTCTTTCTCTAGTTTCTTTAGGTGTAAGGTTAGATTGTTTACTTGAGATTTTTCTTGTTTCTTTAGGTAGGCTTGTATAGCCATAAACTTCCCTCTTAGAACTGCTTTTGCTGCATCCCATAGGTTTTGGGTCATCGTGTTTTCATTGTCATTTGTCTCTAGGTATTTTTTGATTTCCTCTTTGATTTCTTCAGTGATCTCCTGGTTATTTAGTAACGTATTGTTTAGCCTCCATGTGTTTGTGTTTTTTACGTTTTTTTCCCTGTAATTCATTTCTAATCTCATAGCGTTGTGGTCAGAAAAGATGCTTGATATGATTTCAATTTTCTTAAATTTACTGAGGCTTGATTTGTGACCCAAGATGTGATCTATCCTGGAGAATGTTCCGTGTGCACTTGAGAAGAACGTGTAATCTGCTGTTTTTGGATGGAATGTCCTATATATATCAATTAAATCTATCTGGTCTATTGTGTCATTTAAAGCTTCTATTTCCTTATTTATTTTCATTTTGGATGATCTGTCCATTGGTGTAAGTGAGGTGTTAAAGTCCCCCACTATTATTGTGTTACTGTCGATTTCCTCTTTTATAGCTGTTAGCAGTTGCCTTATGTATTGAGGTGCTCCTATGTTGGGTGCATATATATTTATAATTGTTATATCTTCTTCTTGGATTGATCCCTGGATCATTATGTAGTGTCCTTCCTTGTCTCTTGTAACATTCTTTATTTTAAAGTCTATTTTATCTGATATGAGTATAGCTACTCCAGCTTTCTTTTGATTTCCGTTTGCATGGAATATCTTTTTCCATCCCCTCACTTTCAGTCTGTATGTGTCCCTAGGTCTAAAGTGGGTCTCTTGTAGACAGCATATATATGGGTCTTGTTTTTGTATCCATTCAGCCAGTCTATGTCTTTTGGTTGGGGCATTTAATCCATTCACGTTTAAGGTAATTATCGATATGTATGTTCCTATGACCATGTTCTTAATTGTTTTGGGTTTGTTTTTGTAGGTCCTTTTCTTCTCTTGTGTTTCCCACTTAGAGAAGTTCCTTTAGCATTTGTTGTAGAGCTGGTTTGGTGGTGCTGAATTCTCTTAGCTTTTGCTTGTCTGTAAAGCTTTTGATTTCTCCATCGAATCTAAATGAGATCCTTGCCGGGTAGAGTAATCTTGGTTGTAGGTTCTTCCCTTTCATCACTTTAAGTATATCATGCCACTCCCTTCTGGCTTGCAGAGTTTCTGCTGAGAAATCAGCTGTTAACCTTATGGGAGTTCCCTTGTATGTTATTTGTTGTTTTTTCCCTTGCTGCTTTCAATAATTTTTCTTTGTCTTTAATTTTTGCCACTTTGATTACTATGTGTCTTGGCGTGTTTCTCCTTGGGTTTATTCTGTATGGGACTCTCTGCGCTTCCTGGACTTGGGTGGCTATTTCCTTTCCCATGTTAGGGAAGTTTTTGACTATAATCTCTTCAAATATTTTCTCGGGTCCTTTCTCTCTCTCTTCTCCTTCTGGGACCCCTATAATGCGAATGTTGTTGCGTTTAATGTTGTCCCAGAGGTCTCTTAGGCTGTCTTCATTTCTTTTCATTCTTTTTTCTTTAGTCTGTTCTGCAGCAGTGAATTCCACCATTCTGTCTTCCAGGTCACTTATCCGTTCTTCTGCCTCAGTTATTCTGCTATTGATTCCTTCTAGTGTAGTTTTCATTTCAGTTATTGTATTGGTCATCTCTGTTTGTTTGTTCTTTAATTCTTCTAGGTCTTTGTTAATCATTTCTTGCATCTTCTCAATCTTTGCCTCCATTCTTATTCCGAGGTCCTGGATCATCTTCACTATCATTATTCTGAATTCTTTTTCTGGAAGGTTGCCTATCTCCACTTCATTTAGTTGTTTTTCTGGGTTTTTTTCTTGTTCCTTCATCTGGTACATAGCCCTCTGCCTTTTCATCTTCTCTATCTTTCTGTAACTCTACATGTTGATTTTTGTATCTTTACTGAATTCATTTATTAGTTCTAACAGGTTTTTGATTGAGTCTTTAGTTTTTTCTAAGTATAATACCACGTAATATGCAAATAGTGGCAGTTTTGCTTCTTCCTTTCTGAATTAGATGGCTTTTAGTTCTTTTTCTGGTCTAATTGCTCTGGCTAAGCCTTCCAATATTATGTTGAATAAAAGTGGTGAGAGTGGGCACTTTGTCTTGTTCCTGATCTTAGATGAAAAGCTTTCAGCTTTTTATCATTGATTATGATATTAACTGTGGGCTTGTCATATGTGGCCTTTATTATGTTGAGGTATGTTTCCTCTATACCCACTTTGTTGAGAGTTTTATCATAAATGAATGTTAAATTTTCTAAATGATTTTTCTTCATGTATTGAAATGATCATATGATTTTTAAAATCCTTCATTTTTTTAGTTTGGTACATCATATTTTTTGATTTGAGGTACTGAACCATCCTTGCTTCCCTGGAATAAATCTCACCTGATCATGGTGCATGATCCTTTTGATGTATTGTTAAATCAGCTTGCTAATATTTTATTGAGAATTTTTGCATCTATGTTCATCAGAGATATTGGCCTGTACCTTTCTTTTCTTGTGGTGTCCTTCTCTCATTTTGGTATCAGGGTATTGCTGGCCTTGGACAATGAGTTTCGGTGTGTTCCTTCTTCTAGTTTTGGAAGATTTTAAAAAGGAATTGTGTTAATTCTTCTTTAAATGTTTGGTAGAATTCACCAGTTAAGCCATCTGGTCCTGGACCTTTGTTTTTTGGGAGATTTTTAATTACTGATTCAACTGTCTTACTAGCAATTGGTCTGTTTAGATTTTCTATTTCTTCATCATTCAGTCTTGGTAAGTTGTATATTTCTAGGAATTTATCCATTTCTTCTAGGTTGCCCAGTTTGTTGGCATATAATTGTTCATAGTAGTCTTTTATGATCCTTTAAATCTGTGGTATCAGTTGTAGCATCTCTTGTTTCTGATTTTATTTGAGTCCTTTCTTTTTTTCTTGGTTAGTCTAGCTAAAGGTTGTTAATTTTTAAATCTTTTTAAAGAACCAATACTTAGTTTTGTTAATCTTGTCTTTTTCCTATTCTCTATTTCATTTATTTCTGCTCCAATCTTCATTATTTTCTTCCTTCAGCTAACTTTGGCCTAGTTTATTCTTTTTCTACTTCCTTGAGGCATAATGCTAGGTTGTTTGAGATCTTTCTTTTTTCTAATATAGGTATTTATGGCTATAAACTTTCCTCTTAGAACTGCTTTTGCTTCATCCTTTAAGTTTGATATATTGTATTTCCATTTCTATTTGTCTCAAGAATTTTTTAATCTCTCATTTGATTTCTTCTTTGATCGATTAGTTGTTCAGGAGAGTGTTGTTTAATTTCCATGTATTTGTGAATTTTTCATATTTCCTCCTATTGATTTCTAATTTTATACCATTGAGGTCAGAAAATATACTTGATATAATTTCTATTCCCTTGAATTTGTTGAGACTTGTTTTGTGGCCTAACATGATCTACCCTAGAGATTATTCCATGTGCACTGAGAAAAATGTGTATTCTGCTGTTGTTGGATGGAATATTCTATACATGTCTGTTCAGTCTGTTTGGTCTATAGTGTTGTTCAAATCCACTGTTTCCTTATTGATTCTCTGTCTAGATGATCTATCCATGATTGAGAGTGGGGTATTAAAGTCCCCTACTATTATTCTACTGCTGTTTCTCATTTTAGTTCTGTTACTATTTGCTTTATATGTTTCAGTGCTCTTATGTGAGTTGTAAATATTTACATTTGTTATACCTTCTTGATGAGTTGATGCCTTTGTGATTATGTAATAACCTTCCTTGTCTCTTGTTAACATTTTTACCTTAAAGTGTATTTTGTCTCATATAACTACAGCTGCCTTGCTCTCCTTTGGTTACCAGTTGCTTGGAATATATATTTTCATGTCTTCTCTTTTAGCCTGTGTGTCCTTCAGTCTAAAGTGAGAGTCTCTTTGAGGGAGAATGTCATTGATTCTTTTTTTTTTTTTAATCCATTCAGTCATTCTATGTCTTTTTATTGGAGAATTTAATTCATTTACATTTAAAGTAATTATTAATAAGTAAGGACTTATTATTGCCATTTTATTAATTGTTTTCTGACCGTTTTATATGTCCTTTCTTTCAGTCTTTCTTGCTGTCTTCCTCTGTGACTTGACGCCTTTTGTGGTGGTATGCTTTGATTCTTTTATCATAATCTTTTGCATATCTACTACAGGTTTTTCCTTTGTAGTTACCGTGAAGCTTACATAAAATATCTTATAACATCCTAGTTTAAGCTGATAACTTAAATTTGATAGCATATAGAAATTCTATGCTTTTGCTTCTTCCCGTCACATTTTAGGTTATTGATGTTACAATTTATCAAAGAACATTATTGAGCTCCTTCTGTGTACCCAGCACTATGCAAGATACATTGCTCAAACATGTCCAAGAGATAAGTATAATAATAATAGCTAACACTTTAAGAACTTACTCTCCCAGGCATTGTTCTGAACACTTCACATAAATGAACTCATTTAATTCCCACAATAACCACATGAAGTAGGTACTAATATTATCCTCATATATGGATGAGAAAACTGAGGCACAGAACAGTTGAGAAACTTGCTCCAAATGGCAGAATTTGTAAGTGGTGGAGCTGGGATATGAAGCAGGCAGTCTGCATCTACAGCCCATGTTCTAGGAAGTTGCTTTTCAAGGGTTCCTTGTGAAATCTCTGCCATTACTTTACCATGATGCCCTTTATAGTTTTTAACAATTAATGCAGTTTTAAGTAAATAAATTTTATGGTGCTCAATCTCTGAATCAACTCTGTATTATTTTTAAGGGGTATTTTAATTTACTCTGTGCCTGGCACATGGTAGGCATTCAACAAAAGCTTAACATTCCTTCAGTCAAGGACTATTTATTGAATGCCTCCTATAGGCTGGGCACTGCTGTGACAGATTCAGTATCCCAACCTCATAGAACCTACAGCCTAGTTTATAGATTTTTTTTTTAAAGGCTATTTCTGTAGTGTGATCCGTAGTATTACCAAACATATACACCATTTACTGCTTTTTTTTGTTTCCACTGCCTTTATTACTAATATAAAAAACTTTAAAAAGAAAAAAATTAATTCTCAGTTCTCCAACAGCTCTCATCCCTCCCTCTTGCCTACACAACTCCTGACATATTTCGTCAGGGCCAGTTCAAAACTGAACCTGTTCATTGCCATTTTCACAGGAAATAACCAGTGCCAGGGATGTAGGGGAAGACGGTTGGAAGAGGGCAACAGTACTGTCGCCCAGTTCCCCCACAGGAAGACCAAGTGGAGATTCACCGAATTCAAACGAAAGGGCTGGTGGCCTAACAATAATGTAGTCTAACTAAAATGGGCTGGAGAGGAGATAGGGTAGGCCCATCCAAGGCTTTAGAGGACATCTCTCGGGCCTGTGTGAAACCCAGAGAAACCGACACTGGGAGAATGGGGAGGACCAGAGAGGCAGTCTTGTGGAAGTTTCACAGTTTTCCCATGTCAGGAGGTGGGGAAAGTTTAGAGGGCACCAATGGCCCCACACATTTTGGCAGACAAACTTACTCTAGTGTTGGGAAGTCACAGAAATGCCGCGGACACTGAGAAAGGCCTTGAGGGGATGCTCAGTTTCACAAGGCACAGTGATCACAGACCACAGTGGTGGGGATCACGCTGCTGACACAGAAACCACGACATCCAAAAGCAGGGAGCGTGGCCTCTCAGGAGTGACTCTGTACCAGTCATCCCAACTCGACCCCAGGTCAGACAACCTGGTGAGTGGCACAGAGCAGCTGACAACATTGGCGGGGAGGGGGTGTCACATAAAAAGGACTTAGAACAAGCAGCTTGAAGAAGGGAATGGTAGGAAACTGCTCCAGGGCTCTCAGGAATCCAGGGCAATACCGAGGGTTGGGTGGACAGATGCACAAGAAATGGCACCAAAGAGGTTTCCTGTTCCACAGTCAGCTGGCGAGGGGGAAGAGGATCCAGGAGGCAGTTGAATGGAACAAAGATAGGGTCCGGGAGGCGAGTCTCTAGAGGATGGATCGGAAGAAAGGGTGCACACCGTGCACCAGTGATGGAACATGATTCTGGACCCCAAGTAAGGGAGGTGGTGGTGGGGTTGGACTGACTGAGGGTGGCGGGTGGAACAGCCTCACGGTAGCCATCACAGGGCCACAAGGAAGTATATGGCCGCTAGGTCAGAGAGCTCCGTCCAGTGTGGATGGGAAGGCACGGTCTCACAGAGGAGGTCCATTGACGCCTGGGTGATAGAAGGCACAGAGGTCCTCGTATCGACAGTGGCCCTTTTTGGCAAAGTGTCGGCAGGCAGCGCGGTCGAATTTGTCTGACTTGGGGCCACCAGTCTTTCCATTGGTCATGGGGGGTGCCCAGAAGCCTGGGTGGTCCAATGGGACTCATCCTCCTCATCTCCCGGCTCTTCCCGCGCTGGCAGTGGGGAGGGGTGGAGGGACTGCTGCTGCGGCGGGGACGGCTGCTGATTCTACTTCTTTCGTTTGGGCATCATGGTTGCGGCAATCCATCTACTGCTTTTTAAGCCTTTTAAATGTTATTTGCATATAGCCCCTTATCTACTTTGTGTAATTTTTTGGTCCTTTGCTGTATGGTACCCACACCCACAGCTTTTGAGGTAAAGATAGATGTTTTGATGTAGGGGATAAAGAACAAATGACCTTTTGTAGAGAAATGGGCTATAAAGTGAAAGCACACTGTTAAATTATTACAGGTGGTGTAGATGTCAACCATGATTATGACACAAACACAGACCTTGGACATCAGAGTTCAAAGACCATCCAAAGCATTACCCAAAAGCTACAATGGAAAGGAGTTTGCTGCCTCTCAAAAGTTTCTCAAAGGAAAACTTAATCCAGGTTGTAGAAGAGTCTGAATAACCACTGCTACTTAATATTGACGATGATAATAATAAGCACAGCTAAACCTGTAAGGGTTTTCTCAGTGCCAAGCTCTATCTACTTTCCATATACTGTATTAACTCAGTCTTCACAGTGACCCTGAGATACATGCTATTATCCCCATTCGACCTTTGAAGAAACAGGCACAGTGAGGTTGAGAAACTTTCTTAGGGACGCACAGCCCTCGTCCCTCCCTCATGGCCTCCTCCAGCTTCCCGTCACCTCTTCAGAGACTCTCCATAGCCCCCTTCTCTGTGTTCCAGGCACGGCTCCCATTGCACCTTCAGCATGTGCGGGAGGGTTGGTCATTTCCCCTTTATACATCAGTTCTCCTCCGTGAGGGCCATTTCAGAAGGGCGAGGCTCAGCTTTGCCTTTGCCCGGCCCTGCCTTTGGGTTCACATAGGAGGTTCTGAGAGCAGGGCAGGTGTTAGCAAACAAGAGGGAACTGTTCCCCTAAAGCTCTGTAAATTACAAGAACACAAGCAGTACCACCTGAGGATCCCCCAGACCAAGCATCTTTTGAAAAGGAGATCAAATATTATGGAGCTTTGACATCTTAATGTTACTGATCTAGGTTCTTGGACTCTTTAATCAATAGAAATTGCTAAGAGGCCAGACGAGGAATTCAGGCAAGGCTTTATTGAGTCTCCTGCTGCTGCACGAGGGAGTGAAAACCAGTAACAGGTGCCCTTGCTTGCTCCCCGAGGCGGGGTGAGCTGGTCCCTTAAATGGGGTGAGGGTAGGAGTGGATTGGTGGGTCAGGCCAGAGGGACGGCTTAGGTGGTCTGCCTGCCCCCGGGTGGTGCCGTGTGCAGGGATCATGGGCAGCCCCTGCTTTTGTTCCTGGCACCTCAGAAGTGGAAGCTGGGTTTTTGTCTTTTGGTATCTGTTGTTCATAATTTGCCCAACTGAGCATTCATGCAGTTATTTTTAGTCCCTTATAGTATCTTTGTATTCGGTTGGCCAAAACGTTCGTTCAGGTTTTATCCGTAACATCTTACGGAGTTTGTTGCTCAAAGAGTTGTCTGTCCAGGTGCAAGCACTGCAGCAAAGGGTCCCAAGTCCCAGCCTATTTCATTAAAGGGCCCCATTCCTGAACCTTTTCTGCCCCCAATCTTGCCAATTTATTAACATCACATATCTTTAAATATCAACACACATTAGTCACCACCTGTGACCCATTACTACTGTGAAAACATTCATAAACCCATGACATTTGGTTTAGACCCAGGCAGCGCTTCTCAGCCTTGACTGCCCATTAGAATCACCTGGGGAGCTTGTAATACTGAAGCCTAAGTCCCACCTTCAGGGATCCTGATTTAATCGGTGTGGGGCTACATCCTGGGCATCTGGTTTTTAAAATTTCCCAGGTGTGAAAGTTACGGGAGGGTGAATAAAAGCCGTCGTAGTCAGAGCCCCTCATAGGTTTTTAGGATTCTGAAGGTTGAGTTTGGCTCCAACGTGCTCTTTGCGAGATGATGTCTAGTCTTGAAGAGATGGGTCCCTAGGGGGCTGCATTAAGAGCTTCATCCAAGCTGCTTGCTGAGATAAAACTGAAGTCTCTGAAGCATCGCCTGGGATTTTATTCAAAGTCTTTTTTCATCCATCTGCAGAGTGAAGATTTGCTTCCCATGCTGCTGGGGACCTACTGAGGGAGGTAAGTGGATGCAAAGAAACTGAGATACAGAGAAATTAACTATCTCACCCAAGGTTACACAGCTGGTAAATCCCAGGATTTGAAATTCGACTGTTTGGGCTCTGCAGTGAAATGTAAGACAAAAGGACAATGGTGGGGCATGGCCAAAGTGGACACATGAAATGCTCCTGGGATCACCATACTTTTTAGAAAGTTCTTTGCGGTGGCTTCCGGTCTCGGTTTGAGCAGGGATGGCCATGAACCGGTGACAGTGTTTCATCACTCTTGGTGGGACCCAGTGACTAATAGTCTTGGGGGAATTCAGGGTCCAATAGGGTTAGGCTCAAGCTGAGTCATACAGGTAGAAAACATGTGGGTTCAAGAAGAATTGAGATTTACGTATGGATTACAGAGCAAGATCTAGCATTAAGGGACATAAGGAGGCTTGGGGACAGCATTATCTTTTTCATCTGGGTGTCAAGGGGCATAACAGGACCTTCCTGAAACTACCCAGTGGCACAGCTTTCAGAGGCGGATGCCTGAGCTGGCAGATCATACTTAGGCATTTTAATTCTTTTTCTGTTTACAGCTGATGTTATCTTTATTGGTTAGAGGTAACAGGAATGTTTCTTGCTTTTCTGAACAAAGGTAGCAATTCCATACCAGAAATACTTTGGTTTGGCTTTTTTTAAAGTTTCTTATTGAAAAAGTGATGTCCACTCGTAGAAAATTTAGAGAATACAGATAAGCTGAAAGAAGAAAGTAAAAAGCTTAACCCTAAGTCAAAATGTGACCACCGTTAGTGTTTTGGTTTATACCTCTTGGCACATGCTTGGTACAATTTTAGTTTGCATCTTTCCACTCTTTTTCACTCCGGGTTTATAAACTCCCTCTCACCCCTAAAATGAGGTCTTCTAACAAGTGCTGTTTCTTGCAAACACCCCTGCAGGCTCTCTGGAGTGATACTAAACAACTGTCTTTTTCTAACACAAGGGATCAAACCAGTCCCTGCTACACTACTCAGCAGCAGACTTTAACTCATCAAAGGGCAAGGGGCCCTGGCCAGAAGGAAGAAGCTTTGATAGGTAGCAGAGTCTCCACCTGGAAAATTCCTGTATAAGATGATCCAGCTAACACTGGCCATGCCTCTCCAAGTGGCCTGGCCTGGGTCCCTCAAGACTCTGACACCTCTGAATCCCTCCTCCTCACAGCCTGATGAGTAACCGTAAGAATGAGCTAAAACGGTATTCATACAAAAACCATAAATCCAAGTAGTATTTGTAAAAGGGGCTGCTTTAAGAGGTGCTTAGTCTCAAGCTCTGCTGGCAGACCAAGTCCTGGCAAATACATCAGATATTCAAACGAATACAGCACATGTCAGTCCCTCGTGTTTGCCTAACACTGTACTGTGTTTTGGAGCACTTTGATGAACATTTCCACATTCAACCTTCACAACTTTCCAGAAAGGCAGGTAGATATAATTTCCATGTTCCTGATGGAAAACATGGAGGCTCAGAGTTTGTGACTTGTCTAAGGTCAGAGCACTAGTAAGTTACAAAATCATAAATTCTCAAAAGTAGGAGAGAATCAGAAAAGCTCATCTAAACCAGGGATAACCAATAGGACTAGAATTGAGTGACTCTGATCCATTAATGACCACCTGGGGTGCTGTGTAAACAAGGGTGGGATTAGTGGGAAATTGTAATGGCTGACATTTTTTAAAAGAAGTTTTACTGAGACATAATTGACATACAAGCCGAACATTTAAAGTGTATAATTTGATCAGTTTTGACATGCATACGCTCCTGAAACCATCACCACTGTCAAGACAGTAAACATATCCATCACCATCAGAAGTTCCCTTGTGCCCCTTTTTCTTCCCTCCCACCTCTCCAGTCCCAAGAAACCTCTGATGTGCTGTCACTATAGATTTGTTCATTTTTTCACGAGTTCTGTGTAAATGGAATCATATAGTTTTTTTGGTCTAGGTTCTTTCCTTCAGCACGGTTATTTGGAGATTCATCCAGGTTCTTGTGTGTGTTAATAGTTTTTCCTTTCATTGCTGAGTAGTATTCCATTGTATGTATATACCACAATTTATCCATTCATTGGCTTGTTGATGGGCACATGGGTTGTGTCTAGTTTTTGACTTAAGAGCTTAATATTTTTTGAGTACTTACTTTGGGCAAACACCCTCCTAAGTGCTATATATATATATATATATATATATATATATATATATATATATATATATATATATATATATATATATATATATATATGTATATCTCAAATCACTTAGTCATTCAGCCAATCACACAATATGAGGCAGGTACTCTTCTGCTGCTCCTTTGTTAATGAGCTAACTGAAGCATTATGTGGTTGAGTAAACTGCCCAAGGTCATGCAGGTGTTAAAGGGCAGAGCCAGGATTCAAACCCAGACAGCATGATTCTAGAGCCAACATTCTCAGCTGTTCTGCTTAACTGTTACCAAAACTTAGCCACCCCTGTCCTATGTGGGAGTGGGGAGATGGCAGTTGTACTTTGTATTTGCAGTACCCAGGCTTTTAATAACAGTCATCATATCATTTGTCATCTAAACGGTCTACCACATGCTTAAGTCCCCTTACAACATCTATTTCAGGTGTTCATTGAATGAAAAATATTTCTAGGTATGAATTTGTTTAGCACTAGAAATTTCTGTTCTAACGATAGAATATCATAACACAGTTGGCCTTATCTTTTTAAAAGAATACTTTTGACTTCTGAAAATCAACAAAAATCAGGAACACATGATTGCCACTGAATAGTATCTTTGTATTGAAAGTTTAAAAAGAGAAATAACTCTTTTCCCAACAGTACAACTGGAAATGACCCAAGCCACCCTTTTCTGAGAGTACAGGGCTTTCTTGGAATGCCTTTTCGGAAAAGCTTTGTTTCTGCTTTTGATTCTTTTTGGCCCCTCTTCCTCAGTTGCGAGGATACCATGTGAATTGCAGTGATGCCCCGCAGCTCTGCAGCAGAGCTGGGCGCTCCCTGCCTCTTGGCCCTCTATTGTTTAAGGATTCATTTAAAGAAGATTTGGTTCCTTCAAGAGAAATGAGAGCCACAGGTCCATGGCTGGCGATGAAGACAGTGCGTTACCAGCCAGGCCAGGACACTCTGTAAACAATAACCTGCCTGGGTATGCCCTGCCTGCTGAGCCTGTCTTACTATTCAGCTATCGGACTTTGCTTTTGTTGAAATAAACATGAACTTGAGGACAACCAGCTTTTCTGCATCTCTAGTCGGTGAGTTGGAAGGGCAAGGTTGAGCTGGTGGTTCCAGCAGTGAGCTGGTTCAGCAAGATGCACTGGTATTCAGCCAAGAGAGAGAATGTTTAGTGGAGATCTACCATGTGTCTGCCCTGTGCCCGGGCTGTGGGTACCTGGGGACTGTGCAGATGTTGTTGCAGTGCTCACACAGTCTCAGACATTCAGCAAGAAAAAATCACAATAGACTCTAAGCACGATCTGTTCTATGCAGGACAGGCATAGAGCACAGAGCATGCATGGGGTTGGGGAAGGGGGCGTCATCCCTGAGTCAGGGGCAAAGGCAAGGCTTCCCTGAACCAGGGACAGTTAGCTGAGACCTGAGGTGTGAGTCAGGATGAGTCAGATGAAGAGCCTGTGAAGAGAGTGAGAAAGAGAAGTGTTTAAAGTAGAAAAATGGGCAAGTGTGAGGAAACCCTTAGTTCGGTTGGAGAAACAGAAATAAGGCCATTGAATTGGAGTGGAGGAGCAGGAGGTAAGATGGGGCCAGGTGAGGCCCATTGTGCTGATGAGGAAAATGAGGCTCTGGGAAGCCACTACTGTGCCTACGCTTTTGTAGCTGGAACTCACAATCATCACTCATATTCATGCAGCATTTGACCATGCCGTCCCCCTTTATTCCTGTAAGTCCTTAAAAATGTGTCTATTTTAGAGATAAAGAAACTGAGGCTCAGAAAAGGTTTTCTCAAGAGGACATAGCCAGAGGCATCAGAGCCAAGACTTAAATGCTGAAGTTCCGCCTCCGAAGCTCTCACTGCCTTGGCAGCGACTCAAACTTGCATCGAGTGTGAGACAATGCTTAGAAGCTTTAAAAAAAAACAATTCTGACCTCAACCTCAAATTATCTAAGTGGGGCCTTGGACAAGTCACTGGTCTTGAACCACTTCAGCTTCCTGATCTGCAAAATAAGGGAGCAGATCCTCATTTTCTATAGTGAGAGGTCAATAGATGATGCCTGATCCCGAAAAATATGCGGCGTTACAAGCGTGGTATTTGGTGGCATGGAGGTTGTCAGCCAGGTACAAGGAAAGATTGCCTGTAGGGAGGGTAAGATGGTGGTGAGGTCTAGAGACTGCTGTTTGCCTTCATAAACCTTATAGAATTAGTTGGCTCTCTAACCTATATGCAACTCTAACCTTTTAAAAATTAAAAAAATTTAAATTAAACAGGGTGGGGATTGGACTAGATAACCTTTAAGACCCAATCCTCCTCTATCATTCTGTGCTTTGTCAGAATTTCAGATTAAAATTCAAGTGCAAGAGAGGCATTAGCTGTTGTGCCGATACTGAGGAACTGGTTAACAGCTAAGAGCAAGGTGGCAAAGAGGAAAGGGGAGGACGTAGGAGAAATATTTACTGAGCCCAGACGACTGTGCTGAGCACATTTCTGTCTTCATCTCACTGAGCTGCCATTGCAAACCTGGGAGCTAGGTTGTCATTATTGTCCCAAGCTTAAAGATCAGGGGAGTTAAGTAACTTACCCAAAGAGACAGCTGATGAAGCTCAGAGCCTGGATTTCTAGATTTGATTGTGAAAGCCTGTGGTTGTTTCTTGTGTTGACCTTTGATTAAAGCCAAGGGGAAGCTGGGACGAAGTGAGAGAGTGGCATGGACATATATACACTACCAAATGTAAAATAGATAGCTAGTGGGAAGCAGCCGCATAGCACAGGGAGATCAGCTCGGTGCTTTGTGACCACCTAGAGGAGTGGGATAGGGAGGGTGGGAGGGAGACACAAGAGGGAGGAGATATGGGGATATATGTATATGTATAGCTGATTCTTTTTATAAAGTAGAAACTAACACACCATTGTAAAGCAATTATACTCCAATAAAGACGTTTAAAAAAAAAAATGAAAGAAACTCTGAAAAGAAAAATTAAAAATAAAGCCAAGGGCAACACTTAGCTCCCCACCACCTCTCCCAACCCCCTGGTTCTGCAGGGACAACCCACCCCCTTACCCTCACCATGCAGTGTGGCTTCCTGGTGATCTGATTTGATGTGAGAAGAAAACTTAGAATACCTATAGGAATAAAGTGTTAGTTTAGAATTCTTTAGAGACAAGTAATAGAAACCCACTGGAGATGTAAACAAAGAGTGGAAATTCACTTAAAGATACAGGGCTTCTTAAAGAGCCCAAGAGCAGACTATAGTTGGATCTTGGGAAGCAATGGGTCTTGGAACTAGAAAGTTCCTGAAACTCTGTGTCTCTTTTCCTCGTTCTATGTATCTGCTAATCAGTTTCTCCTATTTCCCGAAGCCGCCAGGCAGAATAAAGCTGCCTTACAGCTCTCCCCCTCCCCGACCCTAGTGCTCATTGTTACCTGGTAACAGTTCCAGCCCTGGAGAGAGTGCTTCAGTCCGCCAGGCCCTGGGTTGTAATTCCAGGGAAAGAGGATTTGAGTGGTGCATCCCTGGTCCAATCAGTTATACCCAGAGAACGTGACCATAGTGTATGAATATGCCTGCTAGAGTTCATGTGTGTGTGGGGGTGGGGTGGGACAGGGTGTAGATCAATTCCATGAGAAAAAGAGAAGGTAGAGTCATTTGCTCATACGCTTTACTAAGTCTGACCTATTGGAACGTAACACCCTAGAGTTCACCTTCCCTTTCTATTCCTACTTTGCAGGAGAAAAAATAAGTCAGTAGTAATGATAAAATATCACTGAACAAGCAAAAAAAAAGTTAAGTTGTGTCTACAACTGCCGTTTTTTTTTTAATTAATTTATTAATTTATTAATTTATTTTTGGCTGTGTTGGGTCTTAGTTTCTGCGCGAGGGCTTTCTCCAGTTGCGGCAAGCGGGGGCCACTCTTCATCGCAGTGCGCGGGCCTCTCACTATCGTGGCCTCTCTTGTTGCGGAACACAGGCTCCAGACGCGCAGGCTCAGTAGTTGTGGCTCACGGGCCTAGTTGCTCTGCGGCATGTGGGATCTTCCCAGACCAGGGCTCGAACCCGTGTCCCCTGCATTAGCAGGCAGATTCTCAACCACTGCGCCACCAGGGAAGCCCTACAACTGCCTTTTGAAGCATGTATTAGACTAAATTTTTGTTTGCACATGTCAGAAACCAAACGCAACAAAAATGACATTTAATGTTCATGTGAAGGGGGAAGTATAGATGTTAGAGCTGACTTCAGGCATAGCTGGATCCAGGAGCTCAAATAATATCTTGAGGACTCTGCCTTTCTCCCTTGCCCCCTCTCTGTTCTGCCATCCTCTCCACATTGGCTTCATACATAGCTTCCACAAATGGCTGCTTCCATGAAGCTGGGAGAGAGGACCGCAGGCAGCCCTAGCGTAAAGTTCACCATCTTGGAACAGTGCTACTCAATGAGAGGAATGGGGGGGGGGGGGGCGGCAGCAGCACCCCCCTAGAAGTCATCTTGGAAATCTTTGGGGATGGTTGGAGTTGTCACAATGACAGTGGGGAGCTACTGCTTGAATTTCATGCTAGACATCCTGCAGAGCACGGAGCACTCCTATACAAAGAAGAATTCTCATGTTCTACACAAATTTCTAACCTCCCACTGGACATTCATGTAGGTGGAAAGCCTATTTATAATGAACTGAGTCTAGACTTAACTCTGCAAATGACTTTATATATAAAATGGGGTTATCTTTAATTGAGATGTATATAACATAATGACATAACATTAGTTTCAGGCATACAACGTAATGATTCAATACCTATATATATTGTGAAATGATCACCACAATAAGTCTAGTTAATTTCTATCACCACACATAGTTACACATTTTTCCCTTGTGATGAGAACTTTTAAGATCTATGTTCTTAGCAACTTTCAAATATACAATATAGTATTAACTATAGTCACCATCGCATTATATTCCCGTGACTTTTTTATAACTGGAAGATTGTACCTTTTGACTTCTTTCACCCATTTTGTCCACCCTCCACCCTTGCCTCTGGCAACCACCATCTGTCCTCTGTATATGTGAGCTCAGGTTTTTATTCTTTTTTAGATTTCATAGATAAGTAAAAGCATATGGTATTTGTCTTTCTCTGACTTATTTCATTGGCATTATGCCTTGAGGCCCATCCATGTTGCCACATGGCAAGATTTCCTTCTTTTTTTTAAGGCTGAATATTATTCCTGTGTGTGTGTGTGTGTGTGTGTGTGTGTGTACACCACATCTTTTTATCCATTCATCCATTGATGGACACGTCCATGTCTTGGCTATGGTAAATAATGCTGCATTGAACATGGGGATGCATATCTTTTCAAGTTAATGTTTTTGTTTCCTTTGGATAAATACCCAGAAGTGGAATTGCCAGATTCATATGGTAGTTCTATTTTTAATTTTTGAGGAAACACCATACTATTTTCCATAGTGTCTGAACCAGTTTACATTCCCACCAAAAGTTCACAAGGCTTCCTTTTTCTCCACATCCATCCCTAACATTTATTTCTTGTCTTTTTGATAATAACCATCCTAACAGAAGTGAGGCGATCTCTCATTGTGGCTTTGATTTGCATTTCCCTGATGATTAGTGATGTTGAACATGTCTTCATGTGCCTGTTGGCCATCGTATGTCTTCTTTGGAAAAGAATGTCCTCTGCTCATTTTTTAATCAGATTTTTTTGTTGTTGTTCTTGAGTTGTATGAGTTCTTTATATATTTTGGGGTGTGAACTCCTTATCAGATTATATGATTTGCAATTATTTTCTCCCATTTGGTAAGTTGCCTTTTCATTTTATTGATGGTTTCCTTTGCTGTGCAGAAGCTTTTTTAGTTTGACTTAGTCCCACTTATTTATCTTTGCTTTTGTTGCCTTTGCTTTTGGTGTCACAACCAAAATTTCATTGCAAAGACCAATGTCAAGGAGCTTAGAGCCTATGTTTTCTTCTAGGAGTTTTATGGTTTCAGGTCTTATGTTTAAGTTTTTAATCCATTTTGAGTTAATTGTGGGTATGGTGTAAATTAGTGGTACAGTTTCATTCTTTTGCATGTGGCTGTCCAGTTTTCCCAACACTGTGTATTGAAGAGACTATCCTTTCCTCATTGTGTATTCTTGACTCCTTTGCCATAAACTAATTGACCATATATGTGTGGGTTTATTTTGGAGCTCTCTATTCTGTTCCATTGATCTGTGTGTCTGTTTTTATGTCAATACCATACTGTTTTGATTACTGGAGCTTTGTAACATAATTTGAAATCAGAGCACATGATGCCTCCTGCTTTCTTCTTCTTTCTCAGGATTGCTTTGGCTATTCAGGGCCTTTTGTGGTTCCATGCAAATTTTAGAATTTTTTCTATTTCTGTGAAAAATGCCTTTGGAATTTTGATAGGGATTATGTTGAAACTGTAGATTGCTTTGGGTGGTATGGACATTTTAACAGTATTTATTCTTCTAATCCATTCTTATGGAATTTCTTTGCAACTAGTTGTGTCTTCAGTTTCTTTCATCAATATCTGATATTTTTCAGTATAGAGGTCTTTTACTTCATTAGTTAAATTTATTCCTAGGTATTTTTTATGATGTTATTTTAAATGGGATTTTTCTTAATTTCTCTTTCTGACTGTTCATTATTAGTGTATAGATGTTGCAACTTTACTGAATTCGTTTATTAGTTCCAACAAGTTTCTGGATGGTATCTTTAAGAATTTATATACATAATATCGTGTCATCGGCAAATAATGACAATTTACTTCTTCCTTTCCAATTTGGATAACTTTTATTTCTTCTTGACTAATTGCTGTAGCTAGGGCTTCCAACATTATGTTGAATAGAGGTGGCAAGAGTGGGCATTC
Organism: Balaenoptera musculus; assembly: GCF_009873245.2. Classification (NCBI taxonomy): domain Eukaryota; kingdom Metazoa; phylum Chordata; class Mammalia; order Artiodactyla; family Balaenopteridae; genus Balaenoptera; species Balaenoptera musculus. Next base: position 36,147,373 of record NC_045801.1, on the reverse strand, counting down.
TTACTTTGTTCCTGATTTTAGGGGAAAAGTTTTGTTTCTTATTCTAGGGGAAATTTTTTCACTTTTTTTTTTTTTGGTTTCTTGGTTTTTTGTTTTTTGTTTTTGTTTTGTGCTGTTGAGAATGATGTTAGCTATGGGCTTGTCATATATGGCCTTTATTAAACACACCATATATGTGTGGTACATTTCCTCTATAGCCTCTTTGTTAAGAGTTTTTTATCATAAATGGATGTTGAATTCTGTCAAATCTTTTTCTGCATCTATTGAGATAATTATATGGTTTTTATCCTTTATTTTATCAACGTGGTATCACATTGATTTGTGGATACTGAACCATTCTTACATCCCTGGAATAAATTCTACTTTATCATGTATGATACTTTTAATGTATTGTTGAATTCAGTTTGCTAATATTTTGTTGAGGATTTTTGCATCTATGTTCATCAGGGATATTGACCTTTTCTTGTGGTGTTCTTGTCTCATTCTGGTATCAGTAATGCTGGCCTCATAAAATGAGTTTGGAAGTGTACATTCTATTTTTTAGAATAGTTGAGAAGGATTGGCATTCTTTAAATGTTTGGTTGAACTCACTAGTTAAGCCACCTGGTCCTGGACTTTTGTTGGGAAGTTTTTGATTACTGACTCAATCTCCTTACTACTCTTTGGTCTGTTCAGATTTTCTATTTCTTCATCATTCAATCTTGGTAAGTTTCTAGGAATTTATTCTGGGATGTCCAATTTGTTAGTGTATGATTGTTCATAGTAATTATGATCCTTTATATTTTTGTGGTATCAGTAGAAACATCTCTTTCATTTCTGATTTTGAGTCCTTTTTTCTTGATGAACGTAGCTAATGTTTTGTCATTTTTTTTTAAAACAAGGATTTAATTAATTAATTTATTTATTTATTTTTGGCTGTGTTGGGTCTTCATTTCTGCGTGAGGGCTTTCTCTAGTTGTGGCAAGCGGGGGCCACTCTTCATCGCGGTGCGCGGGTCTCTCACTATCGCGGCGTCTCTTGTTGCGGAGCACCGGCTCCAGATGCACAGGCTCAGTAGTTGTGGCTCATGGGCCCAGTTGCTCCACGGCATGTGGGATCTTCCCAGACCAGGACTCGAACCCGTGTCCCCTGCATTAGCAGGCAGACTCTCAACCACTGCGCCACCAGGGAAGCCCTGTCATGTTTATCTTTTCAAACACCTTAGTTTCTTTTTATGTTTACTATTGTCTTTTTAGGCTTTATTTCATTTATTTCCACTCTGATCCTTGTTTTTTCCTTAGTTCTACTACGGGTTTCATTTGTTCTTTTTCTACTTCCTTAAGATGTAACATTGGGATGTTTTATTTGAGATTTTTCTTGTTTCTCTATGTAGGCATTTATTATTGTGAACTTCCCACTTAGAACTGCTTTTGCTGCATCCCATAGGTTTTGGTATGTTGTATTTCCATTTTCATTTATTTCAAGGTATTTTTTTATTCTTTGACCTTTGGTTGTTCAGTAGCATGTTGTCTAATCTCCATGTATTAGTGAATTTTCCAGTTTTTTTCTTGTAATTGATTGCTAGTTTCATAGCATTGTGGTTGGAAAAGATGCTGACATGATTTCAATCTTCGTAAATTATTGACTTGTTTGTGGCCTAACATATGATCTATCCTGGAGAATGTTCCACATACACTTGAAAGAATGTGTATTCTGTTACTTGGATGGAATGTTCTCTAAATGTTTAAGTCTATCTGGTCTACCGTGTTGTTTATGACCAATGTTTCCTTATTGATTTTCTGTATGGATGATCTATCCATTGATGAAAGTGAAGTATTAAAGTTCTCTATTATTGTATTGCTATCTATTTCTTTCTTCAGGTCTGTTAATATTTTATATTTAGGTTCTCCTATGTTGAGTGCATAAATATTTACAAATGTTATATATTTTTATTGGATTGATACCTTTAGCATTATGTAATGCCCTTCTTTGTCTCTTATTACAGCCTTTATCTTAAAGTTTATTTTGTCTAAGTATAGCTACTCCAGCTTTATTTTGGTTTCCATTTGCATGGAATATCTTTTTTCATCCCTTCACTTCTAGCTTGTGTGTATCCTTATATCTGAAGTGAAGCTCTAGTAGGCAGCATGTAATGAGTCTTGTTTTTTTTATATCTATTCAGCCACTCTGTTTTTTTTTTTTTGGTTGGCAAACTTTTAATTTTTGAATTTTATTTATTTATTTTTTATACAGCAGGTTCTTATTAGTCATCCATTTTATACACATCAGTGTATACATGTCAATCCCAATAGCCCAATTCACCACACCACCACCACCACCCCTCACTGCTTTCCCCCCTTGGTGTCCATATGTTTGTCCTCTACAGCTGTGTCTCAATTTCTGCCCTGAAAACCAGTTCATCTGTACCATTTTCCTAGGTTCCACATATATGTGATAATATATGATATTTGTTTTTCTCTTTCTGACTTACTTCACTCTGTATGACAGTCTCTAGATCCATCCATGTCTCTACAAAAGACCCAATTTCATTCCTTTTTATGGCTGAGTAATATTCCATTGCATATATGTACCACATCTTCTTTATCCATTCATCTGTCGATGGGCATTTAGGTTGCTTCCATGACCTGGCTATTGTAAATAGTGCTGCAATGAACATTGGGGTGTATGTGTCTTTTTGAATTATGGTTTTCTCATGGTATATGCCCAGTAGTGGGATTGCTGGGTCATATGGTAATTCTATTTTTAGTTTTTTAAGGAACCTCCATACTGTTCTCCATAGTGGCTGTATCAATTTACATTCCCACCAACAGTGCAAGAGGGTTCCCTTTTCTCCACACCCACTCCAGCATTTGTTGTTTGTAGATTTTCTGATGATGCCCATTCTAACTGGTGTGAGGTGATACCTCATTGTAGTTTTGATTTGCATTTCTCTAATAATTAGTGATGTTGAGCAGCTTTTCATGTGCTTCTGGGCCATCTGTATGTCTTCTTTGGAGAAATGTCTCTTTAGGTCTTCTGCCCGTTTTTGGATTGGGTTGTTTGTTTTTTTAATATTGAGCTGCATGAGCTGTTTATATATTTTGGAGATTAATCCTTTGTCCGTTGATTCGTTTGCAAATATTTTCTCCCATTCTGAGGGTTGTCGTTTTGTCTTGTTTATGGTTTCCTTTGCTGTGCAAAAGCTTTTAAGTTTCATTAGGTCCCATTTGTTTATTTTTGTTTCTATTTCCATTTCTCTAGGAGGTGCGTCAGAAACGATCTTGCTGTGATTTATGTCAAAAGAGTGTTCTTCCTGTTTTCCTCTAAGAGTTTTATAGTGTCCGGTCTTACACTTAGGTCTCTAATCCATTTTGAGTTTATTTTTGTGTATGGTGTGAGGGAGTGTTCTAATTTCATTCTTTTACATGTAGCTGTCCAGTTTTCCCAGCACCACTTATTGAAGAGACTGTCTTTTCTCCATTGTATATCTTTGCCTGCTTTGTCATAGATTAGTTGACCATAGGTGCATGGGTTTACCTCTGGGCTTTCTATCTTGTTCCATTGATCTGTGTTTCTGTTTTTGCGCCAGTACCATACTGTCTTGATTACTCTAGCTTTGTAGTATACTCTGAAGTCAGGGAGTCTGATTCCTCCAGCTCCATTCTTTTCCCTCAAGACTGCTTTGGCTATTCGGGGTCTTTTGTGTCTCCATATAAATTTTAAGATTTTTTTGTGTTAGATCTGTAAAAAATGCCATTGGTAATTTGATAGGGATTGCAGTGAATTTGTAGATTGCTTTGGTAGTATAGTCATTTTCACAATATTGATTATTCCAATCCAAGAACATGGTATATCTCTCCATCTGTTGGTATCATCTTTAATTTATATCATCAGTGTCTTATAGTTTCCTGCATACTGGTCTTTTGTCTCCCTAGGTAGGTTTATTCCTAGGTATTTTATTCTTTTTGTTGCAGTAGTAAATGGGAATGTTTCCTTAATTTCTCTTTCAGATTTTTCATCATTAGTGTATAGGAATGCAAGAGATTTCTGTGCATTAATTTGTATCCTGCAACATTACCAATTCATTGATTACATCTAGCAGTTTTCTGGTGGCATCTTTAGGATTTTCTATGTATAGTATCATGGCATCTGCAAACAGTGACAGTTTTTACTTCTTCTTTTCCAATTTGTATTCCATTGATTTCTTTTCTTTCTGATTGCCGTGGTTAGGACTTCCAAAACTATGTTGAATAATAGTGGTGAGAGTGGACATCCTTGTTTTGTTCCTGATCTTAGAGGAAATGCTTTGTTTTTCAACCATTGAGAATGATGTTGCTGTGGGCTTGTCATATATGGCCTTTATTATGTTGAGGTAGGTTCCCTCTATGCACACTTTCTGGAGAGTTTTTATCATAAATGTGTGTTGAATTTTGTCAAAAGTTTTTTCTGCATCTATTGAGATGATCATATAGTTTTCATTCTTCAATTTGTTAATATGGTGTTTCACATTGATTGATTTGAGTATACTGAAGAATCCTTGCATCCCTGGGATAAATCCCACTTGATCATGATGTATGATCCTTTTAATGTGTTGTTCGATTCTGTTTGCCAGTATTTTGTTGAGGATTTTTGCATCTATATTCATCAGTGATATTGGTCTGTAATTTTCATTTTTGGAGTATCTTTGTCTGGTTTTGGTATCAGGGTGATGGTGGCCTCATAGAATGAGTTTGGGAGTGTTCCTTCCTCTGCAATTTTTTGGAAGAGTTTGAGAAGGATAGGTGTTAGCTCTTCTCTAAATGTTTGATAGAATTCACCTGTGAAGCCATCTGGTCCTGGACTTTTGTTTGTTGGAAGATTTTTAATCACAGTTTCAATTTCATTACTTGTGATTGGTCTGTTCATATTTTCTATTTCTTCCTGATTCAGTCTTGGAAGGTTATAACTTTCTAAGAATTTGTCCATTTCTTCCAGGTTGTCCATTTTATTGGCATAGAGTTGCTTGTAGTAGCCTCTTAGGATGCTTTGTATTTCTGTGGTGTCTGTTGTAACTTCTCCTTTTTCATTTCTAATTTTATTGATTTGAGTCCTCTCCCCCTTTTTCTTGATGAGTCTGGCTAATGGTTTATCAATTTTGTTTATCTTCTCAAAGAACCAGCTTTTAGTTTTATTGATCTTTGCTCTTGTTTTCTTTGTTTCTATTTCTTTTATTTCTGCTCTGATCTTTATGATTTCTTTCCTTCTGCTAACTTTGGGTTTTGTTTGTTCTTCTTTCTCTACTTCCTTTAGGTGTAACATTAGATTGTTTATTTGAGATTTTTCTTGTTTCTTGAGGTAGACTTGTATAGCTATAAACTTCCCTCTTAGAACTGCTTTTGCTGCATCCCATAGGTTTTGGATCATTGTGTTTTCATTGTCATTTGACTCTAGGTATTTTTTGATTTCCTCTTTGATTTCTTCAGTGATCTCCTGGTTATTTAGTAACGTATTGTTTAGCCTCCATGTGTTTGTGTTTTTTACATTTTTTTCCCTGTAATTGATTTCTAATCTCATAGCGTTGTGGTCAGAAAAGATGCTTGATATGATTTCAATTTTCTTAAATTTACTGAGGCTTGATTTGTGACCCAAGATGTGATCTATCCTGGAGAATGTTCCATGCGCACTTGAGAAGAACGTGTAATCTGCTGTTTTTGGATGGAATGTCCTATAAATATCAATTAAATCTATCTGGTCTATTGTGTCATTTAAAGCTTCTGTTTCCTTATTTATTTTCATTTTGGATGATCTGTCCATTGGTGTAAGTGAGGTGTTAAAGTCCCCCACGATTTCCTCTTTTATAGCTGTTAGCAGTTGCCTTATGTATTGAGGTGCTCCTATGTTGGGTGCATATATATTTATAATTGTTTTATCTTCTTCTTGGATTGATCCCTTGATCATTATGTAGTGTCCTTCCTTGTCTCTTGTAACATTCTTTATTTTAAAGTCTATTTTATCTGATATGAGTATTGCTACTCCAGATTTCTTTTGATTTCCATTTGCATAGAATATCTTTTCCCATCCCCTCACTTTCAGTCTGTATGTGTCCCTAGGTCTGAAGTGGGTCTCTTGTAGACAGTATATATATGGGTCTTGTTTTTGTATCCATTCAGTGAACCTCTGTCTTTTGGTTGGAGCATTTAGTCCATTCACATTTAAGGTAATTATCGATATGTATGTTCCTATGACCATTTTCTTAATTGTTTTGGGTTTGTTTTTGTAGATCCTTTTCTTCTCTTGTGTTTCCCACTTAGAGAAGTTCCTTTAGCATTTGTTGCAGAGCTGGTTTGGTGGTGCTGAATTCTCTTAGCTTTTGCTCGTCTGTAAAGCTTTTGATTTGTCCATCGAATCTGAATGAGATCCTTGCTGGGTAGAGTAATCTTGGTTGTATGTTCTTCCCTTTCATCACTTTAAGTATATCATGCCACTCCCTTCTGGCTTGTAGAGTTTCTGCTGAGAAATCGGCTGTTAACCTTATGGGAGTTCCCTTGTATGTTATTTGTCAATTTCCCTTGCTGCTTTCAATAATTTTTCTTTGTCTTTAATTTTGCCAATTTGATTACTATTTGTCTCAGCTTGTTTCTCCTTGGGTTTATCCTGTACAGGACTCTCTGTGCTTCCTGGAGTTGGGTGGCTATTTTCTTTCCCATGTTACAGAAGTTTTTGACTATAATCTCCTCAAATATTTTCTCGGGTCCTTTCTCTCTCTCTTCTCCTTCTGGGACCCCTATAATGCAAATGTTGTTGCATTTAATGTTGTCCCAGTGGTGTCTTAGGCTGTCTTCATTTCTTTTCATTCTTTTTTTTATTCTGTTCCTCAGCAGTGAATTCCACCATTCTGTCTTCCAGGTTACTTATCCATTCTTCTGCCTCAGTTATTCTGCTATTGATTCCTTCTAGTGTAGTTTTCATTTCAGTTATTGTATTGTTCATCTCTGTTTGTTTGTTCTTTAATTCTTTTAGGTCTTTGTTAAACATTTCTTGCATCTTCTCAGTCTTTGCCTCCATTCTTTTTCCGAGGTCCTGGATAATCTTCACTATCATTATTCTGAATTCTTTTTCTGGAAGGTTGCCTATCTCCACTTCATTGTGTTGTTTTTCTGGGGTTTTAGCTTGTTCCTTCATCTGGTACATAGCCCTCTGCCTTTTCATCTTGTCTACCTTTCTGTGAATGTGTTTTTTGTTCCACAGGCTGCAGGATTGTAGTCCTTCTTGCTTCTGCTGTCTTCTTGCTTCTGTAGTTCTTCTTGCTTCTGCTCCAGCCACTCTGTTTTTTGATTGGAGAATCTAAGTCATTTATATTTTATTATTGATAGGCATGTACTTATTGCCTTTTTGTTAATTGTTTTATGGCTGTTTTGTAGTTCATCTGTCCCTTTCTTCTTTTCTTTTGTGATTTGATGATTTTCTATAGTGGTATGCTAGATTCCTTTCTCTTTATCTTTTGTGTATTTATTATAAGTTTTTGCTTTGTGGTTACCATGATGCTTCTATAAAACAACGTATATTTATAACAATCTATTTAAAGTTGATAACAACTTAAGTTTTAACACATTCTAAAGCTCTACATTTTTACTCCCCACCCCTACGTTTTGCTTTTAATTTCACATTTTACACCTTTTTTTCTTGTGTATCCCTTTAATTATTATAATTAGTTTTACTACTTTTGTCTTTTAACCTTCACACTTGCTTTATAAGTGATTAATCCACCACCTTTACAACATTAGATTATTTTGAATTTTACTAATATTTACCTTCACCAGTGAGATTTTTAATTTCACATGTCTTGTTACTAATTAGCACCCTTTGGTTTTAGCTTAAAGGAGTCCCTTTAACTTCTAAGGCCAGTTTACTGGTGATGAACTCCTTTAGCTTTTGCTTTTCTGGAGAACTCTATCTCTTCAATTCTGAATGACAACTTTGCCTGGTAGAGTATTCTTAGTTGGCTTTTTGTTTTTTTCAGCACTTGAATGAATATATTGTTCTATTCCCTTCTGGTATGTGAAGTTGCTGCTAAAAAAAATCTGATGGCCTTATGAGGGTTTCCTTGTATTATACATAACAAGTTGTTTTCTCTTGCTTTTCAGATTCTCTCCTTGTCTTTAACTTTTGACATGTTAATTGTAATGTATCTTGATGTAGGTCTCTTTGAGTTCCTCTTACTTAGAATTTTCTGGGATTCCTGAATCTGGATATCTGTTTTCTTCCGCAGTGTGGGAAGTTTTTCTCCATTATTTCTTCAAATAAGTTTTCTGCCCCTCTTTTTTATTTCTGGGACCCCTAAAATTGGCAGGAATTCCAGCTATGCTGTGCACACGCACAGTGGGAGATGGCAACACCTGAGAACAGGGTTTGCCATCCAGGCTCCCCCATTGAATGGTAAATCAGTCCTTAGGAAACACTAGCAAAGCACTAATTTTGGTAACACTTGGCTGCATATAAACGATTGCACAAAATAATGGCACTCTAGGGAATTATATCCACTCCATGCCAGAAGCACTCCTCCTCCAGGTGTGACAACCAAAAATTTCTCTCCACATTGCCTGGTGCCCTGGTGTGCAAAATTACCCCTGATTGAGAATCACTGATCTAGGGGAGCACTTTAAAAATAATTCTTGTCCACACAAACACTTGTACATGAAGATTCATAGCAGATTATTCAATAGCCTAACACTGGAAACAACCCAAACGTCCATCAAATGATGACTTGATAAATAAATGGTGGCCTATCAATACAATGGAATATTATTTGTCCATAAAAAGGAATTGAATAATGACACATACTACAATATAGATGAACCTTGAAAACATTATACTAAGTGAAAGAAGCCAGTCACAAAATACAACATATTATATGATTCCATTTATATAAAATGTCCAGAATAGGTAAACCTATAGAGACAGAAGGTAGATTAGTGTATGCCTAGGGCTGGGGTGATAGCGGGATTGAAGACTGATGATGAATGGGCACAGGGTTTTTTTTAGGGGGTGATGAAAATGTTCCAAAATTGGTCATGGAGATGGTCGCATCACTCAGTGAATATACAAAAAACCACTAATTGTACATTTTAAATGGGTGAATTGTAAACTATGTGAATTATATCTCAATAAAGCTGTTAACCAAAAGAAGAAAGAAGTCTCTGCCACATGTGCTCACTCACTTCCTATCCCAGAACTACTGAGTGAGGTTCTATAAGGAGCAGACCCTGAGAATCAGGCATGTGTTGAAAACTCCGGATGTCATCCTGATGCAACTGGCCAGCTGTCCAGTGTTTGGGAATCTCCACCAACCCCATGGTTCTCTCCAAATCTCAGGCTGAGTCACAGACCTTTTTTTTTTGTTGAAGTATAGTTGATTTACAATATTGTATTAGTTTCAGGTGTACAGCAAAGTGATTCTGTTATGCATAATATATATATACCTTTCCAATTATTTTCCATTATAGGTTATTACAAGACATTGAATATATAACATAATTCCCTATGTTCTACAGTAAATCCTTGTTGTTTATTTTACATATAGTAGTGTATATCTGTTAATCCCATACTCCTCCCCCAGCCCTTTCCCCTTTGGTAACCATAAATTTGTTCTCTATGTCTGTGAGTCTGTTTCTGTTTTGTAAATATATTCATTTGTATCACTTTTTAGATTCCATATATAAGTGATATCATACAATATTTGTCTTTCTCTCACTTACTTCACTCAGTATGATAATCCCTGGGTCCATCCATGTTTCTGCAAATGGCAATATTTCATTCTTTTTTATGGCTGAGTAATAATATTCCATAGTGTATATATGTACCACATCTTGTTTATCCATTCATCTGTTGATGGACACTTAGGTTGTTTCCATGTCTTGGCTATTGTAACTAGTGCTGCTTTGAATATTGGGGTGCATGTATCTTTTTGAATGAGAATTTTCACTTCTTCCAGATCTATGCCTGGGAGTGGGATTGCAGGATCATATGGTAACTCTATTTTTAGTTTAAAGAACCTCCATACTGTTCTCCATAGTGGCTGCACCAGTTTACGTTCCCACCAGCAGGGGGAAAGCAGGTTCCCTTTTCTCTAACCCTCTCCAGCATTTATCATTTGTGGACTTTTTGATGATGGCCATTCTGACCAGTGTGAGGTGATGCTTCATTGTAGTTTTTGTTTTTGTTTTTGTTTTTTGTGGTGAAGGAAAGTGCAGCATTTATTGCAGGGCACCAAGTGAAGAGTCCAGACAGCTAGTGCTCGAAACACTGGGAACTCCACAATGGGTTTCAGCAAAGCATTTTTTAAATTAATTTTTATTGGAGTATAGTTGCTTTACAATGTTGTGTTAGTTTCTGCAGTACAGCAAAGTCAATCAGCTATACATATACATATATCCCCTCTTTTTTAGATTTCCTTCCCATTTAGGCCACTATAGAACACTGAGTAGAGTTCCCTGTGCTATACACTAGGTTCTCATTAGTTATCTATTTTATACATAGTAGTGTATATATGTCAATCCCAATCTCCCAATTCATCCCACCCCTCCTTCCTCCCCTGGTATCCATACATCTGTTCTCTATGTCTGTGTCTCTATTTCTGCTTGTAAATAAGATCATCTGTATCATTTTTCTAGATTCCACATATAAGTGATATTATACAATATTTGTTTTTCTCTTTCTGACTTACTTCACTATGTATGACAGTCTCTAGGTCCATCCACATCTCTGCAAATTGCACAATTTCATTTCCTTTTATGGCTGAGTAATATTCCATTATATATATGTACCACATCTTCTTTATCCATTCTTCTGTTAATGGATATTTACGTTGCTTCCATGTCCTGGCTATTGTAAATAGTGCTGCAATGAACACTGGGGTGCATGTATCTTTTTGAATTATGGTTTTTTTGCAGATATATGCCCAGGAGAGGGATTGCTGGGTCATATGGTAGTTCTATGTTTAGTTTTTTAAGGAACTCCATACTGTTCTCCATACTGGCTGTATCAATTTACATTCCCACCAACAGTGCAAGAGGGTTCCCTTTTCTCCACACCCTCTCCAGCATTTATTATTTGTTGATTTTTTGATGATGGCCATTCTGACTGGTGTGAGGTGATACCTCACTGTAGTTCTGATTTGCATTTCTCTAATAATTAGTGATGATGAACATCTTATGTGCCTCTTGGCCATCTGTATGTCTTCTTTGGAGAAATATCTATTTAGCTCTTCTGCCTATTTTTTTTATTGGGTTTTTGGGGTTTTTTTGATATTGAGTTGTATAGCTATTTGTGTATTTTGTATATTAACTCCTTGTCAGTTGCATTGCACCATTTGCAAATATTTTCTCCCATTCCATAGGTTGTCTTTGCATTTTGATGATGGTTTCCTTTGCTGTGCAAAAGCTTTTACGTTTGATTAGGTCCCACTTGTTTATTTTTGCTTGCATTTATTTATTCATTTAGCCTTAGACTGATCTAAGAAAATATTGCTACAATTTATGTCAGAGAATGTTTTGCCTATGTTTTCTTCTAGGAGTTTTATCATGTCATGTTACATTTAAGTTAAAGTATTTTTAGTTTATTTTTGTATATGGTGTTGAGAGAATATTCTAACTTCATTGATTTATGTGAGGCTATCCAGCTTTCCCAATACCACTTGCTGAAGAGACTGTCTTTTCTCCATTGTAGATTCTTGGCTCCTTTGTCGAAGATTAATTGGCCGTAGGTGTGTGGGTTTATTTCTCTAGGCTCTCTAGTCCATTCCATTGATCTATATATCTGTTTTTGTGCCAATACCATGCTGTTTTGATTACTGTAGTTTTGTAGTATTGTCTGAAGTCTGGGATGGTTATGCCTCCAGTTTTGTTCTTTTTCCTCAAGATTGCTTTGGCAATTCTGGGTCTTTTGTGGTTCCATATTAATTTTAGGATTATTTTAGCTCTGTGAAAAATGTCAATGGTAATTTGATTGGGATCACATTACATCTGTAGATTGCTTTGGGTAGTATAACCATTTAAACAATATTAATTCTTTCCAATTCCAATTCTTTCCATTTCTTTGAATCATCTTCAGTTTCCTTTCTTAACGTTTTATAGTTCTTAGCATATAGGTCTTTCACCTCCTTGGTTAGGTTTATTCATAGGTAGTTTCTTTTTTTGACAGTTTTAAATGGGATTATTTCTTTACACTAACAATAAAATATAAGAGAAAGTAAAGAAATGCAACAAATTTCTATATGTTAATCTTGTATCTTGCTACCTTGCTGAATTTATTAGTTCTAGTAGCTTTTTTGTGGAGTCCTTAGAGTTTTCTATATAGAGTATCATGTCATCTACGTATAATGACAATATTACCTCTTCCCTTCTAGTTTGGATACCTTTTATTTCTTTTTCTTGTCTATTGTTGTGGCTAGAATTTCTATTACTATGTTGAATAGAAGTGGTGAGAGTGGGCACCCTTATCTTGTTCCAGAATTTAGTGGGAAGTCTTTCAGCTTTTCACCGTTAAGTATTATACTGACCATGGGTTTGTCATAAATTGTTTTTTATTATGTTGAGTGTGTTCCCTCTATACCCACTTTGGTGAGAGTTTTTATCATGAATGGATGTCAAATTCTATCAAATGCTTTTTCTGAAGCTATGTAGATGATCACGTGGTTTTTGTCTTTTCTTTTGTTGATGTGGTGTATCATATTGATTGATTTGTGTATGTTGAACCATCCTTGCAACCCTGGAATGAATCCAACTTGATCATGGTGTATGATCCTTTTTATGTGTTGTTGGATTAGGTTTGCTAATATTTTGTTGAGAATTTTTGCATCTGTATTCATCAAAGATATTGGCCTATAATTTTATTTTTTTGTAGTGTCTTTGTCTGGTTTTTGTATCAGGGTGATGGTGACTTCATAGAATGACTTTGAGAGTGTTCCCTCCTCTTCAATTTTTTGGAAGAGTTTGAGAAGGATAGGTGAATGTTCTTCTTTGTATGTTTGGTGGAATTGCCCAGTGAAGCCATCGAGTCCTGGACTTTTGTTTGCAGGGAGGTTTTTTGGGGTTTGTTATTTATTTTATTACAGACTCTATTTCACTTCTAGTGACCAGTCTGTTCAAATTATCTGTTTCTTCTTGACTCAGTTTTGACAGCCTATATATTTCTAGAAACTTGTCCATTTCTTCTAGGATGTCCAATTTGTTGGCATATAACTGTTCATAGTATTTTCTTATGATTTTTATTTTGTATTTCTGTGGTATCATGGTATCAATTATTTCTCCTCTTTCCTTACTTACTTTATTTGGGTCCTCTCTCTTTTCTTCTTGGTGAGCCTGGCTAGAGGTTCGTTGATTTTGTTTATCCTTTCAAAAAACCAGCTCTTAGTTTTATTAATTTTTCTTTCTATTTTTTAAATCTCTACTTTATTTCCTCTCTGATTTTTATTTCCTTCCTGCTGCTTACTTTAGGTTTTGTTTGTTCTTCTTTTCTAATTCTTTTTGGTGGTGGTTTAGGTTGTTTATTTGAGATTTTTCTTGTTTTTTTTGAGAAGCCTGTATTGCTATGAACTTCCCTCTTAGAGCTGCTTTTGTATTGTTGTGTTTTCATCGTCATTTGTCTCGAGATATCTTCTGATTTCCTCTTTGATTTCATGATTGACATATTGGTATTTTTTAGTAGCATGTTGTTTAGTCTCCATGTAATTATTTTTTTCTGTGTTTTTAGGCTATACTTTAATTCTTTTTTTAATTGAAGAATAGTTAATTTACAATGTTGTGTTAGTTTCAGGTGTACAGCAAGGTGATTCAGTTATACATATATACATATATTCTTTTTCATATTCTTTTCCATTATAGGTTATTACAAGATATTGAGTATAGTTCCCTGTGCTACACAGTAGGTCCTTGTTGTTTATCTATTTTATATATAGTAGTGTGTATACATTAATCCCAAACTCCTAATTTATCTCTCCCCTCCCCTCATTCCCTTTGGTAACCATAAGTTTGTTTTCTATGTCTGTGAGTCTATTTCTATTTTGTAAATAAGTTCATTTGAACTTTCTTGTTTTTCTTTCTGTGGTTAATTTCTAATTTCATACCATTGTGGTCAGAAAGGATGCTTGAAATAATTTCTGTCTTCTAAAATTTGTTGAGGTTTATTTTGTTTCTTAGTAAGTGGTCTATCCTAGAGAATGTTCCATGTGCACTTCCATTCTGGGTTTTGTTTTTTTGTTGTTTTGGATGTAGTGTCCTATAGGTATCAGTTAAGTTCAACTGTTCTATTGTGTCATTTAAGATCTCTGTCTTACTGATTTTTCTGTTTGAAAGATCTGTCCACTGATGTCAGTGAGGTGCAAAAATCTCCTTCTATTATTGTATTTCCATCAATTTCTCCTTTTATGTCTGTTAGTATTTGTTTTATATGTTTAGGTGCTCCTATACTAGGTGCATATATGTTAATGAGTGTAATGTCTTCTTATATTGATCCCTTTATCATTATATAGCATCCTTCTTTTTCTTTTTTTTATGGACTTTGTTTTAAACTGTACTGTGTCTGATATGAGTATTGCTACCTCCACTTTCTTATTTCCATTTGCATAAAATATCTTTTTCCATCCCTCACTTTCAACCTATGTGTGTCTCTCACCCTAAAGTGGGTCTCTTGAAGGCAGCATATTGTAGGTTCTTGGGTTTTTTTGTTTGTTTGGGTTTTTGTTTGTTTGTCTTTAATTAGTGAAAGTATATTGTGCACATATGAAAAAGACAGCTTGCAAACCAGGAGCACTCAAACCAAAACATGGAATGGGGCTCAGGGGTAAACTGTTATAAAGCAGCTTATATAGTGAAAAAACGTTACCATTTATTCTTCACAGTGGTTGGTTACAGTATTAGAATTTTCAGTGGTTGGGTCATATCAACCTAGGGAAACAGTCCAAGTTTTGCTACAATTTCCAGAGATACATGTAAGAAATGACCCAGGTCACGTTAGTCTCCAAAAATAGGCTAAATTAAGCTTTATTCTTTGACTAAACTGGTTTGTCTGATCAGGAATTTTCAAGGCTGGTCTCCCTTTTTTTGTTTGTTTTTTTGAATTGAAGTATTGTTAATTTACAACGTTGTGTTAGTTTCAAGTGTATGGCAAAATGATTCAGTATATATATATATATATATATATATATATATATATATATATATATATATATATATTTTTTTTCAGATTCTTTTCCATTATAGGTTATTACAAGATATTGAATATAGTTCCCTATACTACACAGTAAATCCTTGTTGTTTATCTATTTTAAATACAGTAGTATGTATGTTAATCCCAAACTCCTAATTTATCTCCCCCTGGCTATCCCCCCCATAAATCTGTTTTCTATGTCTTTGAGTCTATTTCTGTTTTGTAAATAAGTTCATTTGCATCATGTTTTTAGATTCCACATATAAGTGATATCATATGATATTTGTCTTTCTCTGCCTGACTTCACTTAATGATAATCTCTAGGTCCATCCATGTTCCTGCAAATGACAATATTTCATTCTTCTATATGGCTGAGTAATATTCCTTTGCGTGTGTGTGTGTGTATATATATATATATATATATATATATATATATATATATATATATACACACCACATCTTCTTTACGGACAATTTAGGTTGCTTCCACGTCTTGGCTATTGTAAATAGTGCTGCTATGAACATTGGGGTTCATTTATCTTTTTGAATTAGAGTTTTCATCTTTTCCAGATATATGCCCAGAAGTGGGATTACAGGATCATATGGTAACTCTATTTTTAGTTTTTTAAGGAACCTCCATACTGCTCTCCATAGTGGCTGCACCACTTTACATTCCCATCAGGATTCCCTCTCTACACCCTCTCCATCATTTATTATTTACTGTAGGTTCTTGTTCTGTTATCCAGTGTGCCATTTTATGTCTTTTAATTGGTGAACTTAGTCTATTGACATTTAAAATAATTATAAGTATGTATTTATTGCCATTTTGATCCTTGTTTTCTAGTTGATTTTGTAGTTCTTTGCTCCTTTCTTCTTTTTGTTTTTCCTTTTGTGGTTTGATGGTTTTCTTTTGTATTATGCTTGAGTTCCTTTCTTTTTGGTTTTTGCGAATCTATTACATGTTTTTAGTTTGGGGTTACCTTGGTTTTCAAGTATGTTAAGCCATAACTATATCTACTTGCTTTTAGACTGATAGTCATGTAAGTTCAAACACATTCTAAACGATCTACATTTTCTTATTCCCTTCCCCTACATTTTGTGATTTTGATGTTCTATTTTACGTCTTCATGTTTATCCTTTTGCTGTTCATTGTAGTTATAACCATTTTCAGAAAAATTGTTTTTTAATCTATGTACTGGCTTATGTAAGTGATCTTCAATTATTTTATATATTTGCCTTTCCTGTTGTGATTTTCCCCTTTCCTATAGATTCTTGTTTCTCTTCTAGAAGCCCTTTTATTATTTCTTTTAGTTTAAGTTTAATATTGCTGTATTCTTTTAGTTTTTGTTTATCTGAGAAATTCTTTATCTCTCCTTGTATTCTAAATGATAATCTTGCTGGGTAGGGTATCCTAGGTTGCAGACTTTTTCCTTTCAGGACTTTGAATATATCTTGTTACTTCCTTCTGGCCTACAGAGTTTCTGTAGAGAAATCAGCTGATAGCCTTATGGGGGTTCCCTTGTAACTGACTTTGTTTTTCTCTTGCTGCCCTTAGAAGCATCTCTTCAACTTTTGCCATTTTACTTACGTTATGTCTTGATGTGGGTCTGTGTGGGCTCATCTTGTTTGGGGCCCTCTGTGTTTCCTCTACCTGGATATCTGTTTCCTTCTTTAAGTTTGGAAAGTCTACAGCCATAACGTCTTCAAATGCATTTTTGATCCCCTTTTCTCTTTCTTCTCCTTCTGGAATCCCTGTTATGTGTAGGTTGGTATGCTTTATATTATCCCAGAGATCTCATATGTTGCTTTGATTTTTTTTTTTCATTTGTCTTTCTATCTGCTGTTCTGATTGGGTGATTTGATTGGTTCCTCTTTATAGTTTCTAGTTCCCTGTTACAGTGATCTGCATTTCTATTGATAGTCTTTCTTAATTCCTTTAACGTTTTTATAACCTGCTTTTCGAACTCAGAGCCTAGTAGACTGGTGAGGTCTATTTCATTGTTTGTTTTTTCAGGGGATTTCTCTTGTTCTTTTAATTGGGAGTAGTTCCTCTGTTTTTTCATTTAACTTAAATTTCTCTGGCTCTATGAATTTAGGAGAAACAGTTATCTACTGATAGCCTCCATGAGTCTAATATTTTTGGTGTGAGGGCTGTTTTTGGTATGAATGCCTGCCACATCTTTCCTCAGAGTATACTGGCCATTGTCCCCTTGATAGGGGGTGTGTTTGGTGTTGTGGTGACCAGAGCCTGCACTGGATATTGTGCAGGGCCTCCTCTTTGCTCTATGGTTGTCACAGCCCTGTCAGGGGCAGGGTCTGCTTCCCAGTTGTTTGAGTAGAAGCCCCCAGATCTGGTTCTAAGCTTCAGTGGGAGGTAGGCAGGACTGGAGCACTCCATCTGGGAAAGGAGTCACTGTGTGTTCCTTCCCAGGGGCTGTCCACCAAGACGTGCAACTCTGTGGCAAAACCCACCACCAGGTGTGCACGCCTACAAAGTTTGCTGCTGCTGGCGCTGCCCCCAGACCCGCCCCCCCCTGCAGGAGTGCTGGTACTCAGCTCAGATGTCAGTCCCACCTCTGAAGTCCACTGAAGCCCCACCTGCTGTGGGAGTGCCCATAATTGGCTCCAAGTTTGCTCCCCCTCCAGCACATGCCCACTCACAAAGCCTGAGGTGGCCCAAACCAAGCCCTGCCATGAGCATGCTGACAGTGAGTCTCTTACGGTGGACCTACACCCCACCCTTTGTGCACTGATAATGGCGCTTCTTTGGTGGACCCGCGCTCTGTCCTGCTCATACCCACAGTGGAGGCCCAGACCACACTCCAGGCCCTTCAGGCTGTCCAGCACAGCCAAACAGAGTCCTCTCCCCAGGTCTGTTAGCTGAAGCCCAAGTTTCAGCACCTAGCCACTGCAAAGGAGGTTTCCAGGGCGAGGGAAACTTTCCTCTTTCACCGCTCCCTCCCAGGGCTCAGGTCCTGTCCTGATTTCTTTCCTTTCTTCTTTTTTCCCTTTTCATCCTACTCAACTACGTGGGGATCTTTCTTGCAGCTTTGGTTGTATAACAGATCTTCTGCCAGGTTTCAGTTGGTATTCTGTGAGAACTGTTCCATGTGTTAGATGTATTTTTGATGTGTTTGTGGGGGGAGGTGAGCTCCATGTTCTTCTCCTCTGCCATCTTGATCTCTCCCTAACCTTTTCTGTTTTTAAAGTATATATATATACATATATGTGTGTGTGTATATATATATATATATATATACACACACACATATATGTATATATATATATATATACACACACATATAGAGAGAGAGAGAGAAAGAGAGAGAGATAATTGACATGTCACATTATATTAGTTTCAGGTATGCAACATAATGATTCAGTATTTGTATATATTGTGAAATGATCATCATAAGTCTAGTTAACATTTATCAACACACATAGCTACAAATTTTTTTCCTTATGAAGATAACTTTTAAGATCTACTCTCTTAGCAACTTTCAGATATACAATACAGTATTATTAACTATAGTCACCATGCTGTACATTACATCGCCAGGATTTATTTATTTTATAACTAGTAGTTTGTACTTTTTAAACCCCTTCACCCATCGTGCCCACTCCCTATCCTCCTACCTCTGGCAACTACCAATCTGTTCTCTGTACCCCTGAGCTCAATTTTTTGTTTGTTTAGTTTGATTTGGTTTTTTAAGATTCCACAAAATCTAAGTTGTGATTATTCACTGGGAACCTGATTGTGACTGGAAACCTCACTGTGGTTTTGATTTGCATTTCCCTGATGGTTATTGATGTTGAGCACCTTTTCATATACCTGTTGGCCATCTGTATGTCTTCTTTGGAAAAATGTTTATTCAGATCCTCTGCCCATTTAAAAAATCAGATTTTTTGGTTTTCTGCTATTGAACTGTATGAGTTCTTTATATATTTTAGATGTTAACCCCTTATCAGAAACATGATTTGCAAATATTTTCTCCCATTTTTCAGGTTGCCTTTTCATTTTGTTGATGGTTTCCTTTGCTGTGCAGAAGCTTTTTAGTCCCACTTGTTTTTGCTTTTGTTGCCTTTGACTGACCTTTTTTGAAAAAAAAAATCAACCAATCCCATCAGAAGAGGAGTATAAGTTAATAAAGACAAGAGATAAAAACAGAGTTGTCATTTGTTTGTGTGTAGGAGTTGTTTGTGATGTTCAGGTGTTTAGTGACAGAACAGAAAGTTCCATAAATTATGAATTGGCATGCAATGCCCCCCTGTGGACTATTGCAACAAGAAGTCTCAGTGTTTACATTGCTTTCAGATATTTTAACCATATAACTCAATCTTTCCTGTTGGTATCATCTTCTTGTCAGTTCACCTGTCTTAGAATATTAGAGACAGCGCACATCTTAGTCCTTGGAAATACAAAAAGAGAGAACACACCTTAAAAGGTGACATTCACAGAACTGGTGGAATTTCAAGAACAGATTTCCTCAAGGTCAGAGAGATCTGGTCACATCTCGTTCTTTCCTGTTACCATCACAAAAGGATCCAGCTCCTTCACGTTTTCCTCATCCCTTCATTGGCCATTTTCAGTTGGTGATAACAAATGTTGGTGAGAATGTGGAGAAAAGGGTACCCTTATAACTTCATTAACGGGAATGCCAATTGGTAAAGCCATTATAGAAAAACTGTGTGAAGGTTCCCCCAAAAACTAGAACTACCATATGATCCAGTAATCTCACTCCTGGGCCTATATCCAGGGGAAATGAAATTAGTTGGTGAAGCAGTACTACATGGTCATGTTACTACAGCATCTTAACTGCTCTAGTGGCAGATGAACCTGAGTGCTCCCTCCTCTCCTTTTGCTGTCTCCCTTCTTACTAGATGGACCATGGCTCCACATGCTTCCTAACCATTCAGACAGGCCTGGGCTCCAGTTCTGGTGTGCCTGGGCATGTTGGCATGTGCTTTTCCTGTATTATCTTAATCAACTATCAAAACAATCCTATGAGAGAGATGCGGTTATTATTAGGGTCTTCAGATAAGGACACTGAGCCACCAAGAGCTTAGTTCAATTATCTGAGGGAAATTGGGTGTGAAAAACACAGGCCACAGTGCCCGCATGCAGCTGGGTCACATTATCCTTTGCCTTATTCTCCAAGTTCTATTCTGTTCTTTGCTGATTTAGTTTGATTCATCCTTGTTAAGTGTTTATGTCTTCTACTGACTCATTGTGTTAGCACTTTCAAGTAACACATTTGCATTTTTACAGGGACCTTCTAGCAATCAAACCATAAACTCAAAACCTGAATCCCTAAAGCTGGGATTTCAAGTGCTCCAGCTGATGTGTGGAAGGTTAATTTTGGACAGAGGCTCTTTCCAGGTGGCTCTCAAAGTACCATCTGGACACATAACATTAACTCCAATTTGCTGAAAGCCTTTCTGCTTGGCACTTTATATATTCTCTCTGTTTTAATCCTCCTGATAACCTGCAAAGGTATTATTATCCCCATTAAGAGCAGAGGAAACTAAGTAAGCCTCAGTGTCAGTGAGCAGAAGAGCCAAAATCCACATCCAAGGCTTTCTGACTCTTACCAGCATGCTGCTGCCCTACCCATCATGCAGCCTGTCAGAAGTTAGCTATTTCCCTCAGATGGTATGGAAAGACCTGAGCAAAACTTTTGGCCAGCCCAATACCTGACAGGAGTTCTGAGCACTTTCTATCCTGTCCACATCTGTGCCCCACCCCCTAACAAACCATACTGTAGGTCTCTCAAGGAGACTGGATCCTATCCATCTGTGCTCCCTATGGAAACTCTGGTACACATAGTAGGTACACAATACATGTATGTTGCAAGAATGGATGGCTGGTTAGATTGGCTGCTGCTTGTTTGCTGCAGAAACGGACTCAGCCTTCGCATGAAATAGTTGAATCATGCCCCAGATGCTTGCCGGCAGGTTACAGCCAACCTTCCCTATGGCCGATGGCCGTCAGCATTCATGCCATCTAATTGTAGCAGGCAAAATTTGGCTTATCAAATACAATTTTAACTTGCCTTTAGGCTGATTGTTTGTTAAAGGCCTAACATAATGTCTCTCCAGTCCTAGCTCTCTTGGCTCATGCCACCAGGTTAACTTGCCTTAGCCAAGAATCTTTCTGTTGCAAGTCACAAAACCCCAACCAGATTGTATAACCTGGGGTCTTACTGGCTCTCACAGCTGGGAATGACTTGGGGAGGCTTGGAGAACTTGGGGGAGAGCTCCGAGCTCAGGGCCTGGGATGGAACAAGGGACGCCACTCTGGCAGGACCTGTCTCCCCTCCACTTGCCAGGTTTCATCTTGTGGTAAGATGAGCACCATAAGGCAGGGAAGATGGTCATCTGCAACCCAGAGCCTGCCACCTGGTAGCTCACGAGCCCAAGACAAAAGAGAGCAATTCTCCTTCACCTTTGACTTGGGAAATCTGGGGAAAGGCTCCAGTCAGCCCAGCCTATGCCGGGTTCCTGTCACTTGGACCAATTCATTGTCAGTCATTCAACAAATATAATGAGCAAAATGACACTGTAGTCATGAAGCTCATAATCAGTAGGGGGAGACAAATGTAAATCAATGGCCACAAGTGCAAGATTGCACTGTGGCAGGTGCCTTAAGAAAGAGATAGGTGGTGTTATGAGAGTGTACATAAGGACTTGACCTTGGAGGTCAGGGAAAGCTTCCGTAAGTAAATGATGTTTGAGCTAAGATCAAAAGGATGAGTAACCTAGGTGCAGAGTTAGGGTAGAGGTATTCAGGGTGGAAGGAACAGCATGTACAAAGCAGCATGTTAATACCAAGGCCTGGGGCTGCAAGAAGGCCTGAGTAGCTGGAACGAAAGTACCCTGTGGAGAGTAGTTCAAGTGAGACAGGAGAAACGGGGAGGCAGCAGTCCATGGAGTGCCATGTGGGTGACATTAAAAAAATTTGTCTTTATCCTAAGGCCATGGGAAGCCAGGATAGAAATGGGGAATGGATGGAGTGACACAATCATATTTGTCCTTTGAAAGAAGGACTCCAACTGCAGTAGACTGGATGGAGGTGACCGAGGTGGATGTGGGAACATCTGTTAGGAAGCTATACAGTTGTTTGGGAGAGATAGTAACAGCTGGGATTAGGGTGACAGGAGAGATGGACAGCAAAGAAATGTAGGTGGTGAAATTGGCAGGCCTTGACAGCTTGGATGTGGCAGGTAAGGGGGCAGTTGGTATCAAGGATGACATACTGCTTTCCAGCTTGCTCAATAATGTCCAAAGGTAGGCAGGTCCAAGACTGGCCTGGCGGGGTCATAACCTACCCCTGTAGACAGGATCAAACACAGTGGCTTGTCAAACCCACTAGAGTCACCTGGAGTTGGGGGGACATTTCCTGAAGGAAAGGGGGTACTGTTACCAGGAAAAGAGGAATGGGAAAACCAGCCAAAGAGACCCCAGCTGTAGCTACTACAGCCCACTGCAGAGACAACATGGAGGGTCCAGTCTCTGGGCTCCTTGAGACACTGGCAATCAGTGCCATGCTTATTTAGTAACGTATTGTTTAGCCTCCATGTGTTTGTCTTTTTTACGTTTTTTTCCCTGTAATTCATTTCTAATCTCATAGAGTTGTGGTCAGAAAAGATGCTTGATATGATTTCAATTTTCTTAAATTTACTGAGGCTTGATTTGTGACCCAAGATGTGGTCTATCCTGGAGAATGTTCCGTGCGCACTTGAGAAGAACGTGTAATCTGCTGTTTTTGGATGGAATGTCCTATAAATATCAATTAAATCTATCTGGTCTATTGTGTCATTTAAAGCTTCTGTTTCCTTATTTATTTTCGTTTTGGATGATCTGTCCATTGGTGTAAGTGAGGTGTTAAAGTCCCCCACTATTATTGTGTTACTGTCGATTTCCTCTTTTATAGCTGTTAGCAGTTGCCTTATGTATTGAGGTGCTCCTATGTTGGGTGCATATATATTTATAATTGTTATATCTTCTTCTTGGATTGATCCCTTGATCATTATGTAGTGTCCTTCCTTGTCTCTTGTAACATTCTTTATTTTAAAGTCTATTTTATCTGATATGAGTATAGTTACTCCAGCTTTCTTTTGATTTCCATTTGCATGGAATATCTTTTTCCATCCCCTCACTTTCAGTCTGTATGTGTTCCTAGGTCTAAAGTGGGTCTCTTGTAGACAGCATATATATGGGTCTTGTTTTTGTACCCATTCAGCAAGCCTGTGTCTTTTGGTTGGAGCATTTAATCCATTCACGTTTAAGGTAATTATCGATATGTATGTTCCTATGACCATTTTCTTAATTGTTTTGGGTTTGTTTTTGTAGGTCCTTTTCTTCTCTTGTGTTTCCCACTTAGAGAAGTTCCTTTAGCATTTGTTGTAGAGCTGGTTTGGTGGTGCTGAATTCTCTTAGCTTTTGCTTGTCTGTAAAGCTTTTGATTTCTCCATCAAATCTAAATGAGATCCTTGCCAGGTAGAGTAATCTTGGTTATAGGTTCTTCCTTTTCATCACTTTAAGTATATCATGCCACTCCCTTCTGGCTTGTAGAGTCTCTGCTGAGAAATCAGCTGTTAACCTTATGGGAGTTCCCTTGTATGTTATTTGTCATTTTTCCCTTGCTGCTTTCAATAATTTTTCTTTGTCTTTAATTTTTGCCACTTTGATTACTATGTGTCTTGGCGTGTTTCTCCTTGGGTTTATCCTGTATGGGACTCTCTGCGCTTCCTGGACTTGGGTGGCTATTTCCTTTCCCATGTTAGGGAAGTTTTCGACTATAATCTCTTCAAATATTTTCTCTGGTCCTTTCTCTCTCTCTTCTTCTGGGACCCCTATAATGCGAATGTTGTTGCGTTTAATGTTTTCCCAGAGGTCTCTTAGGCTGTCTTCATTTCTTTTCATTCTTTTTTCTTTAGTCTGTTCCGCAGCAGTGAATTCCACCATTCTGTCTTCCAGGTCACTTATCTGTTCTTCTGCCTCAGTTATTCTGCTCTTGATTCCTTCTAGTGTAGTTTTCATTTCAGTTATTGTATTGGTCATCTCTGTTTGTTTGTTCTTTAATTCTTCTAGGTCTTTGTTAATCATTTCTTGCATCTTCTCAATCTTTGCCTCCATTCTTATTCCGAGGTCCTGGATCATCTTCACTATCATTATTCTGAATTCTTTTTCTGAAGGTTGCCTATCTCCACTTCATTTAGTTGTTTTTCTGGGGGTTTATCTCTGTTCCTTCATCTGGTATATAGCCCTCTGCCTTTTCATCTTGTCTATCTTTCTGTAAATGTGGTTTTTGGTCCACAGGCTGCAGGATTGTAGTTTTTCTTGCTTCTGCTGTCTGCCCTCTGGTGGTTGAGGCTATCTAAGAGGCTTGATGGGAGGCTTTGTGGTGGGTAGAGCTGACTGTTGCTGTGGTGGTCACAGCTCCAGTAAAACTTTAATCCACTTGACTGTTGATGGGTGGGGCTGGGTTCCCTCCCTGTTGATTGTTTTGCCTGAGGCAACCCACACTGGAGCATACCTGGGCTCTTTGGTGGGGCTAATGGCAGACTCTGGGAGGGCTCACACCAAGGAGTACTTCCCAGAACCTCCGCTGCCAGTGTCCTTGTCCCCACGGTGAAACAGAGCCAGCCCCCACCTCTGCAGGAGACCCTCCAACACTAGCAGGTAGGTCTGGTTCAGTCCTCCCCCAGGTCACTGCTCCTTCCCCCGGGTCCCAGGCGCACACTATTCCTGTGCGTCCCCAAGAGTGGGGTCTCTGTTTCCCCCAGGCCTGTCGAAGTCTGCAATCAATTCCAACTAGGCTTCAAGTCTGATTCTCTATGAATTCCTCCTCCCGTTGTCGGACCCCCAGGTTGGGAAGCCTGACGTGGGGCTCAGAACCTTCACTCCAGTGGGTGAACTTCTGTGGTATAAGTTTTCGCCAGTCTGTGAGTCACCCACCCAGCAGTTATGGGATTTGATTTTACTCTGATTGCGCCCCTCCTACCATCTCACTGTGGCTTCTCCTCTGTCCTTGGATGTGGGGTATCCTCCTTGGTGAAGTCCAGTGTCTTCCTGTCGATGATTGTCCAGCAGCCAGTTGTGATTCTGGTGTTCTCGCAAGAGGGAGTGAGAGCACGTCCTTCTACTCCGCCATCTTGGTTAATCTATGCCAGTGCCATGCTTATTTTCTCCATTAATCACTAGTTTGCACTTGCCATCAGGCCAGATACCAAGGGACACAGTCTGGCTGCTTTCAGGGAGCCCCTGGGAGAGGTTTCCGATGGTCAAGTTCACTGTCATAGACACATCTGTAGGGGGCGGTGTTACTCTTCTCACTCACTTCTCTGGTTCCTGAGGTGGCCAGCCAGGTGTCATTTAGATCCCAGTTTAAATCACAGGTTAAAAAGGCGGAGGGATTACTTCCAACCGTTTCAGCCAAACTGGGAAGTGGCAGAAAGAGCTAAAGCAGAGCTGCCAGGGACATTTAGTTCTGGTTTTGCATAACAGTTGCTCACATGTTCACACACTTTCTCGTTTGGCATTCTTCAACTCTTTCCTCCATCATGGGACACAATCTTAGGAAGAAAAAAATGCTCTCTTGTTGTTTATCTTAGGAATTTCTTTCAGTGATACCTGGAAGCCATTGGCAAATATGTTAGAATTACAAACCCAAATGATAAGACAGTGAGGAGGTTAAAATAACAAGAACTGGTCTTTCAAGGTCCCCTAAGATACTCAGCAAAACCAGATGTATTAACGAGAAAGTAAAAGAAACCAGATTGCCCAGGATGTTTGTCTAAGAAAATGGTAGTGTCCCTTTTCATGTATCCAGTGACGAATGTGGATTTGCCAGAGTTCGCTAAGTCCTTGTGAAGGGACAGTGGTGGCTGCAGGCTTTATCATGGAAAAGATGAGTGTAAGGTCAAATGCTCTATCTAGTATGTTGGTTTTTTGTTCAAGTATTGTTCAAAAAAAAATGCTTTGGGAGCAGTTCAAGTAGTCAAGAAGGGAAACAAAACTCGAGGAAAGAAAAGATACTGTGCCATTAAATAACAACAAACAGGAAAGTCCTGGGAATTTGTCACAAAGGTGTTAAATAGTAAAGGAAGCTAGTTGCCTTCTTCTCTACGATGGTGGGAATATTGAGTAAAAAGTATTAAGTAAATCGATAGCACTTCCAAGTTGGTGGTTTCCATACTTCCTGTACGACGGGTCTCTGCGCCCAAGCCCACCGTCAGGGTAGGCGGCCTCTCCAGGGAGGTCATGTCTTGCTTGTGGTAGTTCTGCTCAGTAATAGTAGCTACTGTTTGTGGGAGAATTCACATGGGCCAGGTGCTCCAAGAGCTTTGCATGGGTGATTTCCATTACATTACATCTTCACAAGAACCTGTGAGTAGGGCTACACTCATCCCCATTTTAACACGAGACCATTGAGGCCTAGTGAGGAGACATAACTTTCTGAAAGCCCTACAGCTGGTAAGTGATGGTGCTGGGATGTGAACCTGGAGGTCTGCTTCTAGAGTCTTCCAGCCTAAGACACGGTGATAAACTAGGCCCTCCAGACTTTCAGTTCTACCTTGCTGCTCCTTGAATTCTGGCCCTTGCTGGGCAGAAGGTGGGGTGGGCAGGCATGATGGTACCAGAGCCTAAATGAAAGGCAGATTTTACCTCTGTGCTTCAACTCTGGGTTGGCCCTGGTGACCTCCCTGCTGTCCACATATGGGTGATTGGCAGCTGTGCCCAGTGTCAGCTGCTGCTGCCAACAACTTCCCTACATGCTGAGAGGACACAGAGGGATTACCAAATGAGGCCAGAGGGACAGATTCCTGTAACCTTCCCAATATGCATCCTTCCCTTTCACCCCTAGAAACAGATTGCTAATTTTACTCTGGGTGGCAATGGGCACAGCTGGAAAATCCAGATTTTCCTGCCTCACTTGCATGCAGCCAGGTGAATAAGTTTGAAGCAATGAGCTGTTAGCAGGACTGTTGTGAGGGTTTTCTGGGATTAAAGGAAGGTGACGCAACAGGGAGATGAGTCCTTCTGCCTTCTTCTTCCTTCCCGATGCCTTAGATGCAGCTGTGACACCTGACACGCCAACAGCTGGCTAGGACACGGCAGTCTTTACTCTACAGGTGGGCCGTGTGTCTCAAACTTTAATGTGTGTGTGAATCACCCTGGGGTTTTGTTAAAGATGTGTACTCTAATTCAGTAGGCCTTGGGTATATTCCCTAGCACTTTCACTGAGACAGCTTAGGAGCAGAGACCCTCTTAATATACACAAGCATATATATAATATATACACCCAGGTCTTGGTTTATAAATGCTATTTTCCACTAAAAGAAACTAGGGCTCCTTAGAGAAAATGGCTCATTTTAGGGCTGGAGCAGGAAAAAGATAAGAAAAGCCTGGAATATCTTGTGGCCCAAAACAAGAAAGTGCTCAAAGCATAATGGGAACATGTCAAAAGGACACATAAGCCAGCTTGAACAGACTGCTACTAGTCACCTCATGGACAATTGTCACACAGTAATTAATAATGAGAACAACAGATTATAACCTATTGAATAAAGTAGGGGACCATGACTCCATACAGATATAAATGAATCAATGAATAAATGGAATGTTTTGAGGAGAAACTGGGTATGTACATAGTTTCAAATATTCCTTACAAAATAGTTATTAATTACAAAGGGAAAAATAGCTACTTTACAGGCTCAGATACCAACTTAATCAAGTGTTCCAAATGAACATCACCAGTCATGGGACAAATGGAAACTGTGGGCCACCTGACAGGATGTGATGAGAAGAAAACACCAGTTCCGTGACATTCCCACCAAAAGGTATACTCTCAATCTCATAATGAGGAGACATCAGACAAACCCAAATTGAGGGCTATGCTACAGAATAACTGGTCCATCATGTCCCACGGTGTCCAGGTCAGGAAGTGTGAGAATAGACTGAGATTTGCCCCAAATCGAAGAAGACAAAAAGGCATGACAACTAAATGTAAACGTGCTTTTAACTAGACCCTTTTGCTATAAAGGACATCACTGAAACAATTAGAGAACTTACATGGGGTTCGAGGATGGTGGTATTATGGTTCTGCAGGAAAATGTCCTTTTTATAAGAAACAGGCACTGACAGTATTTAGGGTAAGGGGCATCAGGTTGGCAACTAACTCTCAAATGGTTGAGAAAAAACAATTCTTTGTACTATATTTCCAACTTTTCTATAACTTGTGATTGTTTCAAAGTATAAAAAATTTAAATTTGACTGAAAAAACAATATGCTGAGCAGTATAGCAGGACATTTCCTTCTAGCTTCTCCACTGCAGGGCATATTTTGATTTGGAGGTTTGAACATGGACATGAGTGTTTTGATTGGGCCATGTCAATCTCTTGCTCAAAAATGTTAAAACCATTCCTTTAGGATGTAAGAGACATTTTCGAAGTTTTCCTTCATAACTCCCCATCCCCAACACTCCCCCACCCCTCCTCCACCCAGTACTTCTGCTTTATTTTGAATAGTTTTTAAGAGGAGCTATTATTTTTAGAATAAGCGAAAGGACAAACTAATACAGACACTTTTTAAAACACATGCTATGGGCAAAGTGAGTGAATAGGATCAAAAGGTACAAATTTCCAGTTATAAAATAAGTCATGGGGATGTAATGTACAGCATAGTGACTACAGTTAATAACAGTGTATTGTATATTTGAAAGTTGCTAAGCAAGGAGATCTTAAAAGTTCTCTCCACAAGAAAAATTATAACTACCTGTGCTGATGGATGTCAGCTAGACTTATTGTGATCAATTCGTGGTACATACAAACGTTGAATCATTGTTGTACACGTGAAACTAATATGTTAATTACATCTCAATTTTTTAAATGCCGCAACTTATTGTCTTAGCCTCTAAGGTTTTGCCGCTTAGTGTCCCTCATCACCCTGCTCCAACAATCATACAGGAATTTAACAATATTAAGTATAATACCTTTACTGAGTACTGAGAGAGGACCTAAATAACATGAATCACATAGGAAAAAATTGATATACTGAACTTTATAAAAATTAAAACCTCTGATCATCAAAAGATACCACTAAGAGAAAGAATAGGCAAATCACAGAATGGGAGAAAATAATTGAGAGACACACACAGAGAGACACACACACACACACACAAAGGACCTGTACTTAGAACATATAAGGAAACTTCTACATCTCAGTAATAAGGAGGAAAATAAGCCCAATTTTAAAACTTGGCAAAAGACTTGAACAGATATTTCACAAAGCAAGATATACATAAAAGTGGCCAATAAGCAAGGAAAAAGTGCCCAGTATCACTAGTGTCAGTAGGTAGGAACCTTTAAATCAAGAGAGGCTTAAGAGATGTGTCAGAGATACGTCAACCAAGACCAATAAATTGAACTTATTTAAATCCTGATTCAAACAGACAACCTGTTGCCAAAAAAAAACAAAACAAAACAAAACTGAAACAATTGGATAAATATGAACACTGACTAGATATTTTATGTATTAAATATGTTAATTTCTTTAGCTAGAATGATGGCATTGTGGTTATTTTAAGAGTCTTCTTTATAGATACCCTCTGAATAATTACAGATACAGTGATATGCTGTTAGAAGTTTGCTTCAAATAATCTGGGGGCATGTGGGTTCAGAGAAAGGTAGATGAAACAAAATTGACCAAGTGTTAATAATTGTGAAAGTGGGTGATGGGAACATTGGATTTATTATAATATTTCTTTATTTTTATATACATGTACAAATTTCCAAAGTAAAAATTAAAAAGGTCAAAATGACAAAAATAAAAATTTAGAGAAGGGAAAGAGAAAAAAGGAAAAGTAAAATAGGATAATTGACTGTAGGTGGTTAATACTTAGGAGTCAAAGGATAGCCTTAAAGATTCAATTAAGGTAATCCATTACATCAATAGGTCAAAGAAGAAAAATCACATGATCACATCATTAGATGCGGAAAAAGCATTTGATAAAATCCAACACATATTCTTGATAAAAAGCAAACTAGGAATAAAGGGGAACTACTTCAACTTGATAAAGATTATTTACAAAAACCCTATGGTTAACATATACTTACTGGTGAGACTCTCAAAGCTTTCCCACCAGGTACAAGGCAAGGATGTCCCACCACTGCTTTTCAACATTATACTGGAATTCCTTGCTAACACAAGAAAGACAAGAAAAGGAAATAAAAGGTATACAGACTGAAAAGGAAGACATAAAACTGTCTTTGGTTGTAGATGACATGATTGTCTATGTAGAAAAGAAAATTGACAAACTCCTGTAACAAATAATTATAGCAAAGTTAAAAATACAAAGTTAACATACAAAAACCAATTACTGGGACTTCCCTGGTGGCACGGTGGTTAAGAATACACCTACCAATACAGGGGACCCACATTTGATCCCTGGTCCGGGAAGATCCCACATGCTGTGGAGTAACTAAGCCCATGTGCCACAACTACTGAGCCTGCGCACCACAACTACTGAAGCTCATGCACCCTAGAGCCCATGCTCTGCAACAAGAGAAGCCACTGCAATGAGAAGGCTGCACCGCAACAGAGAAGCCCCTGCTCGCTGCAACTAGAGAAAGCCCGTGCGCAGCAACGAAGACCCAACACAGCCAAAAAAGAAAAAAAACAATTACTTTGCTATACACCAATAATTAACAAGTGGAGTTTGAAATTAAAAACAATACCATTTACATTAGAACAAAAAACTTAGGTATAAATCTAACAAAATATGTACAAAATGTATATGAGGAAAACTATAAAACTCTGAATTAAATCAGAGAACTAAATAATGGAAATTTCATATTTATGGATAGGATGATATTGTCAATATCGTCAAAGGTGTCTGTTCTTCTCAACTTGGTTTATAGACTCAATGCAATCCCAATCAAATTCCCAGTGAGTAATTTTGGGAATAACAACAAAATGATTGTGAAGATATGTGGAGAGACCAAAGACCCAAAATAGTCAACCCAATTGAAGGAGAAGAGCAAAGTTGGAGGACTGATGCTATTTGACTTTAAGACAATGAAACTACAGTAATCAAGATAGTGTGGCACTGGTCAAAAGACAAATAGATCAATGGAACAGAATAGAGTACCCAGAAATAGACTCCCAGAAATATGGTCAGCTGTTCTTTGACAAAGAAGCAAAGGCAATAAAATGGAGCAAAATAGTCTCTTCAACAAATGGTGCTGGAACAGCTGAATATTTTCATGCAAAAAACAAAACAAAACAAAGCAAAAAGAACCTAGACACACAACTTACACCCTTCACAAAAATTAACTAAAAATGGATCACAGTCCTAAATGTAAAATGCAAAGCTATAAAACTTCTAGGAGATAACAGAGATAACATAGGAGAAAACCTAGATGACTTTGGATATGGTGGTGACTTTAAGGTTTTTTTTAGTTCTTTTTTTTTTTTTTTTCTTTTGGTTGCATTGCACAGCTTGCGGGATCTTCGTTCCCCAGCCAGGGACTGAACATGGGACCCTGGCAGTGGAAGCGCTGAGTCCTAACCACTGGACTGCCAGGGAATTCCCTGGTGGTGCCTTTTGAGATACAACACCAAAGACACAATTCATGAAAAATAACTGGTAAGCTGGACTTCATGAAAATTAAAAAGTCTGCTCTGTGAAAGACACTGTCCAAAGAATGCGAAGACAGGCCACACACTGAGAGAAATATTTACCAAAAGACATACCTGATAAAGGACTGTTAACCAAAATGTACAAATAACTCTTTAAACTCAACAATAAGAAAACAAATAGTCTGATTTAAAAATGGGCAAAGATCTTAACAGACACTTCATCCTAGAAGATATACAGATGACAAGTGAGTATATGAAAAGATGCTTCACATCATATATAATCAGGGAAATGCAAAGTCAGACAATGAGATACCACTACACACCTATTAGAATGGCCAAAATCCAGAACACTAACACCACCAAATGCTGATGAAGATGTGGAGCAACAGGAACTCTCATACATTATTGGGGATGTAAAACAGTTTGGTCATTTTGGAAGAGTTTGGTAATTTCTTACAAAATTAAACATATTCTTACCATATGATTCAGCAATCATGCTCATTGGTATTTACCCAAATGAGTTGTAAACTTATGTCCACACAAAAGCCTGCACACGGATATTTATAGAAGCTTTATTCACAATTGCCAAAACTTGTAACCAAGGTGCCCCTCAGTAGGTGAATGGATGAGTGAATTGTGGTACATCCAGACAATGGAATGTGATTCACTGATAAAAAGAAATGAGCTATCAAGCTATGAAAAGACATGGAGGAAAGTTACACGCATGTTACTAAGTGAAAGAAGTCAACGTGAGAAGGCTACATACTGTATGATTCCAACTGTGTGACATTCTAGAAAAGGCAAAACTATGGAGGCAGTAACAAGATTAATGGTTGCCAGGGATGTGTGTGTGTGTGTGGGAGAGATGAATAGGCAGAGCACAGTGGATTTTTAGGGCAGTGAAAATTCTCTGTATGATATTATAATGATGGATATATGTCATTGTACATTTGTCCAAACCCATTGAATATAAACCCCAGAACATACAATGTGAATCCTAATGTAAACTGTGGACTTCAGGTGATTATAATGTGTCAATATAGGTTTATCCTTGATTAAAAAGTGTACCATTCTGATGAGCAATGTTGGTAACGAGGGAGGCTGCGCATGTGTGAGGCCACAGCAATTTTGTTATAAACCTAAAACTGCTCTAAAACAAAAAGTCTTTAAAAAAAAAAAAGTAGGGGCTTCCCTGGTGGTGCAGTGGTTGAGAATCTGCCTGCCAATGCAGAGGACGCGGTTCGAGCCCTGGTCTGGGAAGATCCCACATGCCGCGAGCAACTCGGCCCGTGAGCCACAATTACTGAGCCTGCGCGTCTGGAGCCTGTGCTCTGCAACAAGAGAGGCCGCGATGGTGAGAGGCCCGCGCACCGCGATGAAGAGTGGCCCCCGCTTGCCGCAACTAGAGAAAGCCCTCACACAGAAACGAAGACCCAACACAGCCATACATACATACATACATAAATAAAAAAAAAAAAAGAATGTAAGCAGACAAGAATATCATTAAAAAAAAAAAATTAAAAAAAAAAAAGTAAATGAGGTAAAATGTTAAATTTCAGTGAATATGAGTATGTGAAAATTCTCAATACTCTTCTTGCAACTTCTCTGTAAGCTTGGATTATTTCAACGAAAAGTAAAACTAAAAGTATGCCATCCTTCAAGTAATTAGTTTCTCATTTTAGAAGTAATAACCTGAGAAGAAATGTATTTGATGTTTGAACCGTTGATTCAGCAAGGATTTACTGAATACCCACTATGTGCCAGGCACTAAGCTAGAGAGAACACTCGGTAAGGACCCTCCCCTTAAGTGCCCTAGCAGAGAGGGAAATCCAGCTCTATTATCTACTTTTATCTATTTTGCTGAAGTCACCTTCATCTAGGATCTTAGCAGTAGGGTCGGATTTCAATGCAAATCCCTGAATCGTCATCATCACCTTTGTTATTATCATCGTGATTGCAGTCCACTTCTTCAAAGAGCAAAAGCCCTTCCCAACAGTTGAGAAAAGGGAATAAAGAGAAAGGAAATTATATGTAGGTTTGTTTGAAAGTCATAACAGTAAATATAGACTTCAAGACATCTCATTTTATTAAGACACTAATAGTACACATTTTAAGATTTGCTCTGATTTTGCAGCACCTTGAAGACATTTTTCCCTTTGTTTTGGGAATCACCATATAAACAATGATTATATTGCAATGAACAAATGAATTTATATTGTCTCTGGAGTTTGGGGCTTGTTCTAGAGCACTAAATCAAGTTGTAGTTTGCTGGTGGCCTTAGCAGAGCAATTGTCACTACAGTATATGGTATCCCACTTGTTGGGTTTTTCTGTAGTTCAAAGGCCTGGTCACAAGCTTGTTTTTTCATAACAGCCAAAGACTGAAAACCCAAGTTTCCATCAACAATGGGATGAATAAATTGTGGCATATTCATACAGTGGAATACTATACAGCAAAGTAAGCAAACTACTGCTACACACAATATGGATAAATCTCACAGACATAATGTTGGACAAAAGAAACCAAGCTCAAGAGTCCATTTTGTGTGAATTCATTTCTATGAAGTTCAAAAACAGCTAACACAAATATATGGTGAGAGAGGTAGGAAAAGTGTTACCTTTGGAAGAGGGGAGTGAATATTAACCGAGTGGGGTTGCAGGGGAGCCTCCTAGGGTACTGAAAGTGTTCTGTTTCCTGGTGTGCGTGGTGATTACACAGTGATTATAAACATTGGCTAAAAATCATAAAGCTGTACTCTTTAGATTTTTGCACCCAAATGAATATAAATACCTCAATATAAAAAAATAGAATTCATGTAAAAATGAAATCTGGTTGTAGTAAAAACAAACAACAAAAACCCTCAAGGCAGGGCATGAGGTAATGTTCCCAAATTGCCATGTATCAAAGATGTTATTAGAAGGAAATACACCAAAGATACCTTTTACAGTATGCTAAAAGTCTCCTGGCTACACTCACACGTGATAAATACACCATCTCTCCATAAATCCATGGGTTTGTTTCTTCATGGGAAGAGCTGGGATGAGATCTATGTTTACATTCAATGTCACAAACATATGTATTGGTCATGTATAAGTTTTCAATTGAAATTTATTTGGCGTATAATGTGTAAATTTAAGGTGTACAATGTGTTAATTTAATACATTTATATATTATGATTGCCCTTGTGATAATTAGCACCCCTATCATATTACATAATTACCATTTCTTTTTAGTGATTGGAAACATTAAGTTCTAGCTCTCTTAGCAAGTTTTACGATTATAATACATTATTGTTGACTATGTTGCTACCCTGTGCATTAGATCTCTAGGACTTATTTACCTCTAGTTGCAAGTTTTTACCCTTAAACAATATCCATCCTCCCCCCAACCCCCAACCCCTGGTAACACACCATTGGTGGCTACATGAGATTGGTTTTTTTTGTTTTTAAAGAAATCCTTTACTTTTATTATTTATTTATTTATTTATTTATTATTTATTATTTTGGTTGTGTTGGGTCTTCGTTTCTGTGTGAGGGCTTTCTCTAGTTGCGGCAAGCGGGGGCCACTCTTCATCTCTGTGCACGGGCCTTTCACTATCGTGGCCTCTCTTGTTGAGGAGCACAAGCTCCAGATACGCAGGCTCAGTAGTTGTGGCTCACGGGCCTAGTTGCTCCGTGGCATGTGGGATCTTCCCAGACCAGGGCTCGAACCCGTGTCCCCTGCATTGGCAGGCAGACTCTCAACCACTGCACCACCAGGGAAGCCCCGAGGTTGGCTTTTTAAGAACATTATTTAATTTCATATTGATGTATAATTGGCATGTAACATTATATTAGTTTCAGATGGAGAGCATAATCACTTGATATTTGTATCTATTTTGAAGTGATCATAAGTCTAGGTAATATCCATCACCGCATATAGTTAAAAATTTTTTTCTTGTGATGAGAACTTTTAAGATCTACTCTCAGCAATGTTCAAATATGCAATATAGTATTACTAACAGTAGTCACCATGCTGTATATTACATCCTCAGAACTTACTTATTTTATAACCGGAAGTTTGTACCTTTTGATCCCCTTCATCCATTTCACCCACTCCACACCTGACTCTGGCACCTGCCACATGTTCTCAGTATCTGTGAGCTCAGGTTTTTTATTTGCTTTTGTTTTATAGATTCCACATATAAGGTGAGATCCTATGGTATTTGTCTCTGTCTGACTTATTTCACTTGGCATAATGCCCTCAGGGTCCATCCACATTGTTGCAAATGGCAGGATTTCCTTCTTTTTTATGGCTGAATAATTTCCCATTTTATATATGTGGGAAATTATATATATCTATGCATATATATATTGAATATATACGCATACACACAGTCAGACCTCCATATCTGCAGATTCCGCATGCATGAATTCAACTGAGACAGAAAAAAAATTTTTTTTAATTCTAGAAGGTTTAAAAAAGCAAAACTTGAATTTGCTGCATACTGGCTGCTATTTACAAAGCATTTACATTGTGTTAGGTATTATAAGTAATCTAGAGATGATTTAAAGAATATGGGAGGATGTGCATGGGTTATAAGCAAATACTATGCCATTTTATATAAGGGGCTTGAGCATTGGAGCTTTTGGTATCTGTGGGGGGTCCAGAAACCAATCCCCCTCAGGTAAGAGGGATGACTGTACTACATTTTCTTTATCCATTCATCCATATCTCAGCTACTGTAAATAATGCTGCAGTGAGCATGAGGGTACGTATATCTATTCAAGTTAGCATTTTCATTTCTTTTGGATAAATAACCAGAAGTGGAATTGCCAGATCATATAGTAGTTGTATTTTTAGTCTTTCAAGGAACTTCCATACTGTTTTCTGTGGTGGGAATGTAAATTGGTGCAGCCATTAACAGTGCACAAGTTTTCCCTTTTCTCTACATCCTCGCCAACAATTGTCATTTCTTGTTTTTTTGATAGTAGCCATTCTAACAGGAGTGAGGTGATATCTCATTGTGGTTTTGACTAGCATTTCCCTCATAATTGGTGATGAGCACCTTTTCATGTACCTGTTGACCATCTATATGTCTGCTTTGGATCTTTAAGATTCTCTGCCCAATAATTAATAGAATTTTTTATGTTTTTACTGTTGAGTTGTATGAGTTCTTTATATATTTTGAGTGTTAACCCCTTATCAGATATATGATTTGCAAATATTTTCTCCCATTTTATAGGTTGCCTTTTCATTTTGTTAATTGTTTCCTTTGATGTACAGAAGGAAGACTAAAGTCAAGGAGCTTACCACCTGTTTTCCTTTAGGAGTTTTATGGTTTCGGTCTTACATTTAAGTCTTTAACTCATTTTGTGTTAATTTGGGGGGTATGCTGTAAGATAGTGGTCCAGTTTTATTCTTTTGCATGGAGCTGTCCAGTTTTCTCAACACTATTTGTTGAAGAGGCTGTCCTTTCCCCCACTGTATATTCTTGACCCCATTGTCCTAAATTAATTGGTCATATATGCATGAGTTTATTTCTGGGCTCTCAGTTCTGTTCTGTTGATCTCTGGTTTTGGCATAAAGAGAGACACATACTGTTTTGATTATAGACCTTTGTGATATAGTTTGAAATCAGAGCACATGATGCCTCTAGCTTTGTTCTTCTTTCTCAATATTGCTTTGGCTATTTGGGGTGTGTGTGTGTGTGTGTGTGTGTGTGTGTGTGTTTGTGTGTGTGTGTGTATGTTTTAGTTCCATACAAATTTTTGAATTGTTTTTTTCTATTTCAGTGAAAAATGCCATTAAAATTTTTATAGGGATTGTGTTGAATCTGTAGGTTGCTTTGGGTAATATAGACATCTTAATCAATGAGCATGGAATATCTTTCCATTTATTTGTGTCTTCTTCAATTTCTTTCCTCAATGTCTTATAGTTTTCAGTATACAGGTCTTTCACCTCCTTAGCTAAATTTATTGCTAGTTATTTTATTATTTTTTTTTTTTTTATAAATTTTTTTTTTAACTCTTGGGTTTATTTATTTATTTATTTATTTATTTATTTATTTATGGCTGTGTTGGGTCTTTGTTTCTGTGCGAGGGCTTTCTCTAGTTGCGGCAAGTGGGGGCCACTCTTCATCGCGGTGTGCAGGCCTCTCATTATCGCGGCCTCTCTTGTTGCGGAGCACAGGCTCCAGACGCGCAGGCTCAGTAATTGTGGCTCACGGGCCTAGTTGCTCTGCGGCATGTGGGATCCTCCCAGACCAGGGCTCGAACCCGTGTCCCCTGCATTGGCAGGCAGATTCTCAACCACTGCACCACCAGGGAAGCCCTATTTTATTATTTTTGATGCAATCATAAATGGGACTATTTTCGTAATTTCTCTTATAGTTCATTATTAGCGTATAGAATCTTGTATTAGTTCCAACAGGTATTCTGTGGTGTCTAAGTTTTTCTATACATAATATCATGTCATCTGCAAATAGTGACACTTTAACTTCTTCCTTTCCAATTTGGATGTCTTTTATTTCTTTTTCTTGCCTAGTTGCTGTGGCTAGAACTTCCAATACTACGCTGAACAGAAGTGGGGATAGTGGGCATCCTTATATTTTTCCTGACCTTAGAAGAAAAGCTTTCAGGTTTTGTCTGTTGAATATGTTAGTTGTGGGCTTGTCATATATGGCCTTCATTATGTTGAGGTATGTTTCCTCTATACCCACTTTGTTGAGAGTTTTTATCATAAATAGATGTTGAATTTTGTCAAATGTTTTTCTGTATCTATTGAAATGATCATATAATTTTTATCCTTCATATTGTTAATGTGATGTATTACATTGATTATATTATGTTGAGCCATCCTTGCATACCTGGAATAAAACCCATTTCATCATGGTGTATGATCCTTGTAATGTATTGTTGAAGTTGGTTTACTGATATTTTGTTGAAGATTATTGCATCTTTGTTCATCAGGGATATTGGCCTGTAATTATTTTTTCTTCTTGTGTCCTTGTCTTGTTTTGGTATCAGGGTAATGCTGGCTTTTTAAATGAGTTTTGAAGTGTTTCTTCTTCTCATTTTGGAAGAGCATGAGAAGGATTGCTGTTAATTTTTCTTTAAATGTTTGGTATAATTCATAAGTTGACTCATGTGGTCCTGGACTTTTGTTTTTTGAGAGGTTTTTGATTAGTGATTCAATCTCCTTACTAGTAAACAGTCTGTTCAGATTTCCTACTTCTTCATTTAGTCTTGCTAAGTCGTTTGTCTCTAGGAATCTATCAATTTATTCTAGGTTATCTAAGTTGTTGACATATGTAATTGTTCATAGTAGTTTCATGATCCTTTGTATTTCTGTGGTATCAGCTGTAACATGTCCTCTTTCACTTCTGATTTTGAATCTTCACTCTTTTTAACTTAGTCTAGCTAAAGGTTGTCAATTTTTTCTTTTAAAAAAAATCAGCTCTTAGTTTCATTAATCTTTTCTATTTCCTTTATCATCTCTATTTTATTTTTTTTCTAGTTCCTTGAGATATAAAGTTAGGTTGTTTATTTGAGATCTTTCTTGTTTCTTGACGTGTAAGCATCTATTGCTATGAACTTCCCTCTTAGAAATGCTTTTGCTGCATCCCATAAGTTTTAGTTTGTTGTATTTCCATTTTCATTCATCTCAAGGTATTTTTTGATCTCTTTTGATTTCTTCTTTGACCTATTAGTTGTTCAGTAGCATGTTGTTTAATCTTCACATATTAGTGAATTTTCCAGTTTTTTTCTTGTAATTGATTTCTAGTTTCATGCCACTGTGGCCGGAAAAGATGCTTGGTATGATTTCAGTCTTCTTAAATTTATTAAGACTTGTTTTCTAGCCTAACATATATCTAACCCAGAGAATGTTGCATGTGCACTTGAGAAGAATGTGTATTCTGTTGCTTGTGCATAGAATGAATTCGGTATCACTTATATCTGTTAAGTCCATCTGCTTTAATATGTTGTTTAAGGCAATGTGTTTTTTTTTTCTTTCTTTCTGTTTGGATGATCTATCCATTGATGAAAGCAAGTTATTAAAATCTCCTACTATTATTATTTTTACATTGCTATCTATTTCTCCCTTCATGTCTGTCAATAAATATAAAATATATGCTCCTATGTTGGGTGCATAAATATTTACAAATGTTATATCCTCTTGTTGGATTGATCCCTTTATCATTATGTAATTCCTTTTTTGTCTTTTATTACAGTCTTTGTCTTAAACTTTATTTTGTCTGATATAATTACCCCAGTTCTTTTGGTTCCCATTGCATGAAATATCTTTTTCCATCCCATCACTTTCAGTCTGTGTGTGTTCTTACTTCTGAAATGAGTCTCTTGTAGGCAGCATATATTGAGTCTTGGGTTTTTTGTTTGTTTTGTTTTTGTCTTTTTGTCCATTCAGCCACTCTGTTTTATGATTGGAGAATTCAATCCATTTACATTTAATTATTGATAGGTATGTACTTATTTCCATTTTGTTAATTGTTGTGTGGCTGTTTTGTAGTGTTTCTGTTCCTTTCTTCTCTTGCTTTCTTTTGTGATTTGATGATTTTTCTATGGTGGTATGCTTAGATTCTCTTTTCTCTTTTGTGTATTTACTATAAGTTTTTGCTTTGTAGCTACCGTGATGCTTATAAATAATAACTTACAACAGTCTATTTTAAGCTGATAACAACTTAGGTTTGAACATATTCTGGAGGTCTACATTCTTATTCTATGCCCCTCCCCCCCATCATTTTATGTTTTGATGTCACATTTTACATTTTTTATCCTGTGTTTCCCTTTAAAAAGTATCGTAGTTATAGTAATTTTCACTACTTTTGTATTTTAACCTTCATAGTAGCTTTATTAGTAACTAATCTACCACCTTTACAACATTAGATTTTCTGAATATTACTGTACATTTACCTATACCAGTGAAATTT
Source organism: Balaenoptera musculus (assembly GCF_009873245.2). NCBI lineage: Eukaryota > Metazoa > Chordata > Mammalia > Artiodactyla > Balaenopteridae > Balaenoptera > Balaenoptera musculus. The sequence goes on along the minus strand of NC_045801.1, from coordinate 36,106,638 downwards.
ATATTTTTGTATATTTTCCTGTTGCTCATTAGCACCATTTTGTTTCATCTTAATGAAATCCCTTTAACATTACTTGTAAGGCCAGTCAAGTAATGATAAATTCCTTTAGCTTTTGCTTTTGTGGAGCCGAGTAGAGTATTACTGATTGGCAGTTTTTTTTCTTTCACACCTGAATATATTGTGCCACTCTTTTCTGGCCTGCAGTTTCTATTAAAATCTACTGATGGTCTTACGGGGGTTCCCTTGAATATAACAAGTTGTTTTTCTCTTGCCGCTTTTAAGACTCTATCTTTGTTTAACTCTGATACTTTAATTATACTGCGTCTTGGTGTTGCTCTCTTGGGTTCATCTTTTTGGAACTCTCTGGGCTTCCTAGATCTAGATTTCTGTTTCCTTTTCCAGGCGTGGGAAGTTTTCAGCCATTATTTCTTCAAATAAGTTTTCTTCCCCCTTTTCTCTCCCCTTCTTCTGGGACCCCTATAATGTAAATACTGGTCTGATTGATATTGTCCCATAAGTCCCTTAAGCTATCTTAACTTTTTTTCTTTTCTGCTTTGCTTGGGTAAGTTCCACTTTCCTGTCTTTGAGTTTATTGATTCTTCTTCTTCATCTAGTCTGCTGTTGAACCCCTCTACCTCTAGGGTATTTTTCAGTCCAGTTATTATTTTCTTCAGCCCCATGATTTCTGTTTGATACTATCTTATATTTTATTTTAATGATTTTTTCTTCAGCTAAGACAGCAAAAGATTTGATTTATTGTACATGTGTTATATTCAGCCACAACTGAGAACAGAACTAGTCCAGAATGTCACAGGTCCAGGGCAAAGGACCAAAAGGGACCATTTCGATATGAGCAAGGTGGGTCTCTCAAAGGTGGGATAGATGTTCTAGATCCATTGAGACAAGTTCTAGACAGTAGGCATGCAGTCCAACAATTTGTACCAGCATCCCTGGCCTCTGTCTGCCCTTGTTTCTGCTCCTGTGGTTCCATGGGTGTACAAGTTTACTTGGCCCTCTGTCTCATCTTTCTTCTTTTGCACTTCAGCCTGCGCATTTGCTTCTTCCTCCACTTCGCTCTAATGGCGTGGAGGTTTCTCAGAAGATGGCACTAGGGCCAAGAGCTATATTTTCTATCTCTGTTGACATTCTCACTGTGTTCATCCATTCTTCTCCAGAATTTGGTGAGCACTTTTATGACCATAATTTTGAACTCTTTATAAGATAAATCACTTATTCTTATTTCATTAATGGATTTTTCTGAGGTTTTATCTTGTTCTTTCTTTTGGAACATATTCCTGTTTCTTCATTTTCCTTGACACTCTGTGTTAGAGTCTATGTATTAGATAAAACAGCCACCTCTTCTTGTCTTGAGGAAGCAGTCTTGTGTAGGAGATGAGCCTTATCATTCAACCTTGTCCTATCTTTTATCTGTCTCTCAAACTTTTGTGATTGTCCAAGGAGCCTATTTTATTTTTCGTGGCTCCCAATAGTTGAGGGTATGTCAAGACCTGTCAGTACTCCAAAGGGAAAGGTCTCATTCAGTACCTAGATTCAGGCTGATTGAAAGCTGGACCCCCAGGCAGCAGCTTTTAAAGTATGCAGATATATACAGACCTGTGGAACTGCAAGCATAAGTCCTGCTGGCCACCAGATCCAGGTGATCTTGAGATGTTCCCTGGGTGGGAGTCACAAAAATTGAGGCAACGGATGAGTATACTATTGGATTGGCCAGAAAGTTCATTCGGGTTTTTCTGTAACATCTGATGGAAAAACCCAAAGGAACTTTTTGACCAACCCAATAGTTCCTTTCAGGAGATACTGGTGACCTGGAGCAAGGTAAAGAGAATGGAAAATGGTATCCACTGGCCTCCATCCCTGGAGCTGAGCAGGCTCCTAGATGTGTCAAACCAGAAGCCTGCCCATCAGGTTGAAGCTCCAGAATAAGCAAACCGGTCTCTCTCACAGAAAGAGTGTATGTGGGGGGGTGTTTCAGTCCACTTGTCTGTACAGTGCCCTGGGCATGGTAGCCAGCCAAGATCTGTGTCTCCATTTGTTTCAGTCCCATGGGACTCAGGGACACAAGCCCCACTGGCCATCAGAGCTAGGCAATCAAGTGGCATCCCCTAGGCAACAGCCACAAAAACCAAGGCACCAGATATGTGTACAGGCTCCTCTCCAGGAGATACGGGCACTCTGGAGCATAGCAGAGGGAGAGCATGAAGATAGTGCCCACACTTGGGGGTCTCTGGAGAGGATTACAGTGGACCCTCACATGTGTGTTTAATTAGAAGCCTGCCCTTTAGGCCACAGCTATGAAGATAAGCTAATAGGCTTCTTTCACAGTAGGACTGGGTGCCTCAGTCTGTTGCTTCTTGTGCTCTGGGGGTGTTAGCCAGTTAAGAACACTTTCTCCATTGGTTACATGCCTATGGGACCTGCCAGTGTAAGCCTGATTGGTCACCAAAGCCAGTCAATCTCAAAGGTATCCCTGGTGGCAGCCACAAAAATCAGTGTTAGAGGAGGGTACAAGCTCCTTTCCCAGAGATACCAGCAAGCTGACATGAGGCAGAGGGAGAGAGCAAAGATAGCACCCACGAGCGTCCATCTCCAGAGGGTACCCCAGCAGGTCCCTAGATGTGTGTTAAATCAGGTGCCTGCCCCTTAAGTCAGTGCTTTAAGGTAAGCAAATAAACCTTTATCACAGGACGTCTCAGTGCCTCTCAGTTGGCTCCCTGTGGTGGGTGAGTCTGAGCACACAAGACCTTTAGGAGTCATTTCTCAGTTCACTGTATCCTTGTATTTATTATGGACATGAACCCCATTGGTTTTTCAAAGCTAGATGTTTGGGGGACTCGTCTATAAAGTGCAGGTCTTAAAAGTTGAGGTGTCTGATACAGGGTTCAAACCCTTCATTCTTCAAGAAGCAGCTCCAGATTTTGAGTTTCCTCCCAATTCAGGGTTCTCTGTGCCAGGGGTGGGGTTTATGGTAACATTTTGTCTCAACCTCTCCTACCCGCTTCAGTATGGGTTTTTTCCTCATTTGCCTGATGTGTAGGAGTTGCTCAGCCTAGTTTTTGGTAATTTCCCAGAGGAAATTGTTCCATTTGTAGCTATAGATTTGGTATATCCGTGGGATAAGGTGAATTCAGGATCTTCCTACATTGCCATCTTGAACCGGAACCCTATGAGTTTGGCTTTTGTAGATTCCACATATAAGTGAGATCATATAGTATTTGTCTTTCTCTGTCTGACTTACCTCACTTAGCATAATGTCCTCAAGGCCCATATATGTGGTTACAAATTGCAGGGTTTCCTTTTTTAAAAAAGGCTGAATAATATTCCATTGTATATATGCCACATTTTCTTTATCCATTCATCTGTTGATGGACATTTAGGTTGTTTCCATATCTTGACTATTGTGAATAAGGCTGTAATAAACATGGGAGTGCATATATCTTTTCAATATCCTGTTTTCATTTCCTTTGGGTATATACTCAGAAGTGGAATTGCTGGGTCATAGGGTTTTTGTCTTGAAAGGATGTTGTATTTTGTCATGTTTTTTCTGTATCTATTGGGATGAACATGTGATTTTTATCTTTCATTCTTTTACTATGATGTATTACTTATTGTTTTACCTATGTTGAACCATTCTTGCCTCTCAGTGATAAATCCTACTTGCTCATCTTGTGTAATTCTTTTAATATGTTCTTGAATTCAGTTTGCTAAATATTTTTTTGAGAATTTTTGCATCTACATTTATCAGGGATATTGACCTAGAGTTTTCTTGTAGTGTCCTTATCTGGCTTTGGTGTCAGGGTAATGTTGGCCTTGTAGAATGAGTTTGGAAGTATTCCCTCCTCTTCAATGTTTTGGAAGAGTTTGAAAAAGATTGGCATTAATTCTTCTTTAAATGTTTGGTAGAATTTGCCAGTGAAGCTGTCTAGTTCTGGGGTTTTCTGTGTTGGGAGGTTTTGATTATTGATTCAATCTCTTCACTCATTATTGGTCTGTTCAGATTTTCTATTTCTTCCTGATTCAGTCTTGGTAGGTTGTGTGTTTATAGAAATTTATCCATTTCTTCTAGGTTATCTAATTTGTTGGCATATAATTTTTCATAGTAGTGTCTTATGATCCTGTGTATTTCTGCAGCAATCAGTTGTAATGTCTCTTCTTTCATTTCTAATTTTATTTGAGTCTGCTCTCATGTTCTTATTCTAGCTGAAGATTTGTTGATTTTGTTTATCTTTCTGAAAACCCAGCACTTAGTTGTGTTGATCCTTTCTATTTTTATCTGGTCTCTCTTTCACTTATTACCACTCTGATATTATTATTTCCTTCCTTTTGCTTATTTCGGGCTTAATTTGTTCTTCTTCTGAAGTTGTCAAGTTAGGTTGTTTATTGGAGATCTTTCTAATTTATTAATATATGCATTTTTGCTTTAAACCTTCCTCTCAGAACTATTGCAGCACAGGATTTGATATGCTGTGTTTTCATTTTATTTAAGATAATTTTTTATTTCCCTTTTGATTTCTTCTTTGACTCATTGGTTATTCAGAAATATGTTATTTACTTTCCACATGTTGATTTTCCAGCTTTCCTCTTGTTTTTAGTTTACTGTTGTGATCACAAAAGATAGATGATTTAGATCTTCTCAAGTTTATAAAGACTTGTTTTGTGGCCTAATATATGATCTATCCTGGAGAATGTTCTGTGTGCACTTATAACAAAATGTATTCTGCTGCGGTTGGATGAAATGTTCTATATGTCTGTTAATCAATTTGGTTAAAAGTATGGTTCCAATGTTTTCTTAATATTTGTGGGGATGATCTATCAATTGCTGATGGTGGGGTATTGAAGTCCCCTACTATTATTGTATTGTTGTCTATTTCTCCCTTCAGATCTGTTAGTATTTGCTTAATACATATAAGGTGCTCCAATGTTGAGTGCATATAGTTTTATGATTGTTATATCTTCTTGATGTATTGACCACTTTATCATCATATAATGACCATTTTTGTCTCATTACTGGTTTTGGCTTAAAGTCTATTTTGTCTGATATAAGTATGATTGCCCTCGCTTTCTTTTGGTCTCCACTTACATGGAATATCTTTTTCCATCCCTTCAACTTTGAGCCTATGTGTCTTTAGGGCTGAGAGGAGTCTCCTTCAGGCAGTACATACATTTGGGTCTTTTTTTTTTTTTCAATCCATCCAGCCATTTGGTCTTTTGATTGGTGAATTCAATGCATTTACATTTAGAGTGATTATTGATATGTAAGGACCTACTACTGCCATCTTATTGTTAGACTTTTGGTTGTTTTGTATCTCCATTGTTTCTTTTTCCCTCCCTTTCTGCCTACCTTTGTTGGTTTTCCATGGTGGTATGCTCTGCCTCCTCTCCCCTGCCTTTTTTTTGGAAAGCCAAGTGTTGGGCTCCTGTGCTGTGGGGACTTTGTGTCGTGCCGATGCTCCAGGGACCGTCACTATGTCCGTGGTTATGCGTGGGTGCGGTTGGTTGTAGTCTTTTTTTTTTTTTAAATAAATTTATTTATTTATTTTTGGCTGTGTTGGGTCTTTGTTTCTGTGCGAGGGCTTTCTCTAGTTGTGGCAAGCGGGGGCCACTCTTCATCGCGGTGCATGGGCCTCTCACTATCGCGGCCTCTCTTGTTGCGGAGCACAGGCTCCAGACACGCAGGCTCAGTAGTTGTGGCGCACGGGCCTGGTTGCTCCGTGGCATGTGGGATCCTCCCAGACTGGGGCTCGAACCCGTGTCCCCTGCATTGGCAGGCAGATTCTCAACCGCTGCGCCACCAGGGAAGCCCTCCCCTGCTTTTGTTTCCTGAATCTACTCTAGATTATTTGCTTTGTGTTTACCATAAGGCTTACTTAAAACATCTCATAGATAAAACAGTCCTTTTTATGCTGATAGCAACTTATCTTCATATGTCTTCATATATAAGCCATATAAGTCTTCATATATAAGCCTTTATATATAAGGCTCTACCCTTTTGTTCCTCCCCTTTTATATTTTTGATGTTATAATTTACCTCTTTTATGCTGTGTATTCATTAACAAATGATAGTAGCTGTTTTTTAATACTCTTTTCCTTTAACCTTTATGCTATAGTTAAATGGTTAATACACCATTCTAATATTGAGTTAGTTTTCTAATTCTATTTTTCACCTTTCCCAGAGTATTGTATACTTTCATATGTTTTCATGTCTCTAATTAGCATGTTAATTTCAACTTTAAAAACTCCTTTGAGCATTTCTTGCAAGGCAGGTCTATTGGTGGTGAATTCCCTCAGCTTTTGTTTGTCTGAGAGAGTATTAACTCCTTCATATCTGAAGGATAACTTTGCCTGATGTATTCTTGGCTGGTATTTTTTATCTTTCAACACTTTGAATATGTCATTTCACTTGCTCCTGGCCTGTAGAGTTTTTGCTGAGAAATCCACTGCTAGCCTAATGGGGGTCCCTTTGTAGGTTACTTTTTCTCCTCCTTGTCTGCCTTTGAGATTCTTTATCATTGATTTTTAACAGTTTCATTATGTGTGTTGGAGAAGGTCTTTTTGCATTGAAGTAATAGTCTGTTCTATTAGCTTTATGGTATGTATGTCCAGGTTCTGGGACGTTCTCAGCTTTTCTTTAAATAATGTCTTATCTCTCTCTTCTCTTTCTGGTACACCAATTAATCTTGTCTTTCATATTGAATTCAATTAACTCTCATGGTTTTTTCACTCTTTTTAGATCTTAGTTCTCTTTCCTCTTCTAACTGAATTATTTCTATATTCTTATTCTCCAAGTCACTTATTCTCTTTTCCATCTGGTCTGTCCTGTGATTGATGCTCTCTATTGCATTCTTCATCTATTTAATTCTTCAGCTCCAGAATTTGGTTCTTTTTTATAATTTAAATCTCTTTGTTAAAGAATTCCTTCCATAACTGAACTACTTTGCTGTACATCTGAAACTAACACAACATTGTAGATCAACTATACCCCAATATAAAATAAAAATTAATTTTAAAAAAACCTCCTTCTGTTCATTCATTTTATTCCCTAGTTCATTGAATTATCTTTGAGTATTCTTGGAGCTTAATGAATTTCTTCATCAAAGCAATTTTGAATTCTTTATCAGTTAGATTGCCATCTACTGTGCCTTGTGTTCAGTTGGTGAATTATTTTTCTTTTTGTGATACCATACTTCTTTGATTATTCATGTTTGTAGGTACAAACTCCTGCTTTCACATTTGAAGCAGCAGTCACCTTAACTAAGGTTTTATGTCCTCCTTGGTTCTTACAGTTCAACAGACTGGCTATTTAGAATCCTTTCTTTTGTATTTCAGACTGTGGTTCTAAAGCTCAAGTTTGTGGCTTTCTCCCTTGGCTCACCGAGCTTGACCTGCTATCTGGGCATCCTGTGTGTCTATTGGAGCTAGCTCTTGGGATGTATTCAGGAGTGTGCACAAGGAATTGGCAGTAGACTGGGGTGGAGGTGAGTCTGGCACTTGAGGCAATGATGGTGCCCACAGCCTGGTGGGGGTATCCTTGAGTGGAATACTCCCAGAGGTTTGTTGGTGGACTTCCTGTTAAAGTCCTGAAGCAGACACCAGGAAATGCATTTCTTTAATGTCCTTTGATATCCTTACCTTTCTCTTTCCTCTCTCCAGTCATGGATGTCTGTTCTCAGAAAACTTGGTGCTGCTGGAGAGAGATGGGTTTCTCCAGCCAAACTCTGCACAACTGTGGTAGTCAGGCATTCATTCACCACTTTTGCTCTCCACCTACCTTCTCCATAGGCGAGGTCCCCACTTTCCACTTCCTCTGCCTTAGAGGCTGCCACTGCTGCCACCAAAAGCCCAGCCCCTTGCAGTGCGCTCTTGGGGAAGGCGGCTGCCTGTGTGAGTTCTTCCCTCTTCTCTGCATCCAAACTCATCTCTATCTGTGTCTATGCTGTTCTGATGGCGTGCTGGAATCTCCCGAGGCAGGCTGGACTTCCACCAATTCTCTCTCACCTGTGAATATCTGCCCAGTTTTGCACTCTCCAGGCTTTTTTTTTCCCCCATCATGGCAAGTGGTGGTGGGTAAGGCAGGTTCACCAAACCCCATGGATCCACAGCCCTTACTACGGACCTGTTATTTTTGCACAGGTGGGCTGGTGTGTCCCTTGGTGTAATGTGCAGAGGCACTTCTGTTCTGTTATGAAGGTCTAGTTAGTTGTTATTAAAAAAGGAGTGAGAAAAGAATGACTTAGACTGCCATGATTCTGACATCACTTCAGTGATCTCTGAGACCAGGTGAAAACTAAGTTTAAATGACGACCAAAAAAAAAAAAAAAGTCTTTACAAGTTGTTATCCATTAATATAATTGGTAAAGAAAATACAAAGAATTCCTGTCGAAGTTTTTTCACCTTAAAGGATTAGCAAGAGAAATAAAAACTAAACCAAAACAAAATGAAAGTTAATAGCACAGACTTGAGTCAGAAAGCCTGGAATTCTAGATTTGGCCTTGCCACTTACTGGCAGTATGTTACTTAAATAAACATACCTAATTTGTCAGAAATTTCTTCTTTAGCAGCAGCCAGTGGCATTTTATCTATTTGCTAATAACTGTTGAGAAAAGGTTGACATCTTCCTAATTGGCACAGAAGTACAATACAGGGTCAGAAGTTTATTCCTCAAGTTTTATAAAAACTCAGGATAATTAAAAGGTTTTGGTTAAGTCCATTTACAATTCCAAGGGAACCTAGAATGAGAATATGAACAAGCTCAGAAAAATGATCACAGGGTTGATAAAGGAAATGTCTGATATTCCCAGGCAGTCCAACATGCTCAGAAGAAAGGAAAATATTCTGATTTAGAATTTTAGGCTCAGTTTGGTCAAAGACCTCTTTTAACTTTCTAAATAATAACTTTCTCTTTCCCTGTTTTTTGACTGCCCTAAAATGTGAAAACAAAAAAGCACCTTTACGTTTTGGCTTACTCTCATGCGCTTTGATATACTTGTATCATCCCATCTCCCATGCCCAGGCTGAAGGTAGCCCGAGCATCTGAGATTTTATGGAACTTTACTTTTTCGTAGTTCATAGGCAGTTTACACAGAACCTGAGAGCATGAACTGTAGGTCTGGATTCAAATCCTAGCTTCACTACAACTTACTATGTGACTTTGGGCAAGTCACAAAACTTCTTGAAGCTTTAGTTTCCTCATCTGTAGAATGAGAATATGATTGAATCAAACTTATAGGATGGTAATAAGAATTAGATATAGTGCATGTAAAGAGTTCACTTGATAAGTGAACGTGTAGCACATGCTCAATATTCAAAAGCAAGCTTTTCAATGTTTTAAGAAATTCTGATTTTCAAACAATGACCCACCCATCTTAAGAATCCCTGCTCTACAGAGGTGCCCATAACCGCTGTCTCTTCGTGCACACGATCTCCATTCCTCAGACACTTATTTCATGATTTTTGTTGCTGCCCATAATTATGGTGCCACCAAATTATCACTGTATCATAATTGGTACTGTAAATAATCACCAACATTTGCAAATAATTACTTACAAAAAATGAGATTTAACAAGTTTAAAAATTGAAAGGATGTGTTTAGCATACAATTTAGCATCTGAGTCATTTTTTTACATCACTATAACTTTTTATGCTATTACAAGAAAATGGTCAAAATGTCTTCAATAGTTTGGGAAATATTAACTTTTTGGATGTCAGTCTGGCATGTTTACTTAGCAATTTGAAAATCAAAATAAAATATTCCAAGTACCACATTTTACTTGGGGCTGGGGGTACACAGAAACAGAACCCCATGACCAATCACAAATCCATCTGCTTGTGTTTATCAACTGTTATTACTTATTTTGTGGATCTAAGAAAGATTGACTTCCAATGTAAAGAGCTTTTTCTCTACAGAGAGAATGAGAATGTTAGTTTAGGCTAATGAATAACCTGTTTCACGTTTTCTGGGGAATATGTCAGTAACAACGTCAGTAAATAAATTGCATGTTTTTCTGCCTTTGCAGATAAGACAATTCCCCCCACCCCCGAACCTTGCAATTGTGGACAGACAGAAAGGTAAATAAGGTAACATGTAAAATTTGAAATAGTTACCTTCTTATTCTGCCAAATTTACACATAGTACTTGCAAACAGGTGGCTGACACAGCAACATCCACGATGTATCAAAGAAACTAAAAAACCCTTCAATTTAACTAGTTAGATTGTCTAATTGAAGATATGTTATATGCACAGAAGAGTCAATGTGAAGCCTAGAAAAAGGGAGGCCAGAACTCATCAGTGTAGCACTGGTCTCCAGCAAAGCAGCATGCATCAGACCATCACGGCTGGTCAGAGCTGACCAGCTCTACCCGCTTTGCTTCCAACTTGAACCAAACTTCTGATTTTGCTTCCATGAGAACTGGTCTTACAGGGAGAATGCACTTATTAAGCACAACTATCCAGGTCCTCTTCAGTCATTTGCTCACTGCACATGAATAGGGACCATGGTTTTATGTCAAGAGTACGAAAATTTCAAGGTACTCTCCAAAATGTCACTCATTCACTTGTGATCCATGAGTCTGATGGGAGAGAAGTAAGTATAATCAAAGGTAGCATCCTGTAAACAAGACACATTACTTTAGCTTGTTTTATCCATGTAAGTCTTAGTGTACATGAACTGGAGAAAAGGAGATTCTAGGCTAAAAAAGCAGTTTCCAAGTAGCCATTATATATCTACTACCCACAGAAAAACTTAATCAATTTAGTTTATCTCAGACCTTCCAACAGAAGCAGCCACACATATGCCTTGTGTACGGTACAGTAGTGCCAGCTGCCTTCTTCTGCTTCACCTCAAATCCTGCACGAAGTTAGGTGGTTTAAAATAACTACTGTCGATGATGAGCCATACATTTATCAGACACTAGTCCTCATTAATTGTGGAGATTGTTTTGTGAAGTCTTGTTAACACTGTAATTAGTTAATACTGAATCATTGCTCCTAGAGGAAATAACAGGGTTAGATACCTGTGAGCCCATCACATTTCCATCAACTGATACATAGCTTTGTTTTATGTGTCATTTAACACACACACACACACACACACACACACACACACACACACACACACACACACACACACACACACACACACACACACACACACACGGCACAAGAATGACCTTGAAAAGGATACTTGTTTATGAGAGCTGAAACAAGAAGGCAGACTTTTTTGACCTCAGCTGGGGACATGTGCATTTCAGGAGACTCAAAATTTGATGCTCTGTGCATGTCTGCAAATGACGGAAATCTATTGTTTGCACAAGTAGATTTTTGGGGTTACAAGTAACTTTTAGTGAATTTGCAAATACAGAATCATCAAATAATGAAGACTGACTTTTTTTGATGTCAATTCCTGCAAGTAGATCACAACTACTTGAGTTTTGCTGCCTCCGCTAAGAAAATAGACATTTCAAAAATAGAAATGAGTTATCTTCATATCACACAAGAAATACCAAATTCCAGCTATCCAATGTATAAAGCAAGCTACCGTCTGTGCAAACCCTATCTGTAACTCTAGATTTGGAATCTGTGAGAGCTGTGAGAACTTTAGCTTGAGACATCTTAGAAGTTGCTCCTTTAAAACCTACAGGCTTGAACCATTTTGTAGTCAAATTTTGATAAACATAGTATATATTCCTCTGCCTTCCTAAAGCACTGAGGAACACTTTCATGATAACTCAAAGATTGTTTTCATCTCAACAAACTGTCAGAATAGGACAATGGCCAGGCAAAATACAAAATCATCACTGTAATGCCTACTAGGTGCACTGATTTAAGCCATGGGATAGGAGGTGGGGTTTGGGTATATCTTGGGTTCCAAATGAAGCCAAGGTGAAAAGCATTCCAGGTACAGAAGCATCATAATGCTTCAACATGCAGGGAGGGCTGCCATTGTCATAGCCAAGGTTTTATTTGGATTTATTTATTTGCTCCCAAAGGCGAGAGCTAGAGTTGAGATCATTCTAGCATGGTGATGAGATAATCAGATATGCAACTTAGAAAGCTAACTCTGGCAGCAGTATGTAGAGAATGGAATAGAGTTAAAACTAGGCCATTCTCTAAAGTGCATTGAAATTGCCAGGGGTATCTGGTTTAATGCATGTCCTGGGCCCCAATCCTGATCTTCTACATCTATTCTCTAGATGTAGAAGCCCTATATCTTCATTATTCACAAGTACTTTGGATGATAAGGTATTACACTGAAATAAGTCACAATCATCAAATTAAAGGACTTTTAAAAAGAAGGCTTAAAAAAACGAATCCTAAATTTTATACACTTAATACATCTAGTCTTCAGTGTAATTTTTATCTATACCCTCCTATCCAACAAATACAGTAGTTGTTACTGTTTTATACCACATAAATGAGGGTTTAAGCTAGTTATCTGCCAGCCTAGAAACCTTAACATAGTCATATACTGGCATCATCTCAAAAGATGTTAAGGTCATTTAACAAATAAAATATATGCCTTGATTTAAGAACTCACATGGAAATCTAAATTCATAAACTGCATTACAGACATTGTCTTATGCCTCTTTTCCATAAAACTAAGAAACCTCTGAAGTACCTTTCTCATGAAAGAGGTTCTTACACCAATTCCAGCTTATCACCTATTTACCCAAGCCAATTACAAAGAGAAATAAAATAGCATAACATCACTGTGCACTGTTTAAGGAATTTTTATTAAAGCAAGAATTTTATAATCCAAATTACGTTTCATTGCTCAGTTATCAATTCTGTTATTTAAAACAGAAGTGACATTCTGAGCTATGCCACAGTAAAGAATTAATTACAAAATTAAAGAAAGGAATGCTTTAAATTTTTGTACTTTGCTGAAAATTCTTTTTCCCAGGGTCTATAAAACATTAATTTGTTTTTATATTTTACTATTTTTTTGTGTTTTTTTTTTTTGTTTTTAAATCAATAAGTAATCTAGGACTAGCATTACGTTTGCTAGACCTGGCATTTGCTCGGTACATAAGGTTCAAAGTTTCCTTTCCTTTTTTTATTTATTTTATATTTTGCAATGTTTTTTTTCCATAATATTTAAGTTTTTCGATGTTTAGGTATTTTTCTTCGGTGAAGCACGGGTTTCTTTTCGTGGTCCCTGATCATCTGTAAATGTGGGGGGAAAAAAGATTATAATCATCAAATTTAAGAGACAGAACTTAATGATTCCAACCACTAAAAAGAAAGGATCTTTACCTAAGTGACAGAGGTGCTAATTATAGCTATAATGGCAGTCATATTACAATATATAAATGATTCCAATTAACATGTTACACACCTTAAATTTACAGTGTCATATGTCAAATATTTTAACAAAACAAGAAAAATAACAGGACCAATACTGGCACTTGTTAGTATTAAAGCCCTTGGCCAAATTCAGCCTGTTTACAGGCTGCTGCTTCTGTAAAGCTCTACTGGACCACAGCCATACCCACTGGTTTACATGTTGTCTGTGGCTGTTCTCACACTAACGGTGGAGCAGAGTAGCTTCAACACGTAACACGGCCCCCAAAGCCCCAACTGTTTCCTATTTTACAGAAGAGCTTTGCTCATCCCTGGCTCTGGCTACACAGCTACATCACCCCATTTCTTGGGGGTAACGAAAGGCAACAGCAGAGGCCAAAAGGCAACTGTCATCACTGCCACCCAAGAAAATGTATTAAGCTATGAAAAGTCCTCCAAGAATAGCTACACAGGGCCAACCCCTGTTACAGCCATTTAATACAAATTACTATACAAAATGCTTGAAAGGGCTCTGATCTTAAAAATTCAAGTCAATACCAGGGTTAACAGGTAAAGTTTCCTTTAATTCCTCTGTATCTCTACTTCTCTTCGAAAAATTTGCAATGTATTTGAATTAATGGTAAAATGAGTTTTTGCTATGTTTCAAAATGTGCTCAAACTGTTAAAATAGAATAAGAAACAAACACAGGAGGCAGGCTCACTTTAAACAGTTGGAACCCCAGTGGCACTGTTCACTGCTTTCTGGGCAGCCTCTTTTGCTTGGTGGGCTTGTAGTACAGCTACAGCTTCATCAACCTGAAAAAAAGAAAAACTGGTTCTGAAAAATAATAATTAGACGATAATTTCAAATTGACAACACACAAATGTCCAACAAAGGCAAATTCCTTTCTTCAACACACAAATGTCCAACAAAGGCAAATTCCTTTCCTCAGATGAAAGTGGAAACAACTGTTATCGAAAAACATTCCAACTATATCCGTATCTTTTGGGTTCCATTCCACCACTGTTCTACAATTATGAACCTCTTGCACTTCTTACTCTCTCTCCACCAAAAATCCCCCAAAGTTGAGAATTATCAGCAAACATCCCTTTCTCCAATAAAGATGTAGCACAGTTAAGAGAGCACGAACGCTGGAGTTACAGTGACTGGATTCGAAACCAAGCTCTGCCATTCACTAGCTGCTTTGTGAGCACTGGGCAAATTACTTAACCTCTCTATGCTTCAGTTTCCCGGTCTATAAAATGGGGATAACAGCACCATAGGTTATTATTAGGATTTTCAATTAATATTCATAAAGCTCTTAGAACTGTGCGTGACTTGTATAAAGCACTTATAAATGTCCTAGAAAATTAAGTTCCTACAAAACATCCTGGAATATGTACTGTAAGAAGCTACTAGATAAATGATAAAATTTAAATTACTTTAGAACGGAGAGACTCTGGAGACTCAAGCATATGAAGAAGTTCTGAATTATCAATCTCCAACAACATGCCAGTGATTTTACCAGCAAGAGTAGGGTGCATGGCTTGAATTAGAGGAAAGAGCCGTTCACCTAGGAACAAAAACATTCAAACACTCCTTCAATCAAAAAAACAAAAAATTTTTAAGGCATCTACCATATTAAAACTGGGGTTTAAGAACCTTTTGTATACAGCAAATAAATGTTAACCCATAATCCACCATTTCATTATCTTTCATAAGATTGCTATAAAACGGATTAAGATCTACCACAAGGCAATTAATTCTTGGCAGTTGTCAGTTTGCCAAAAAAAAAGATGAACTGAAGCTATGTTTACTATTAAAGTGTTAAATCTGTGCTCAGGCAAAATCAAAGTGGTTTACTCATTTGGTTCAAATTCTTTCTTCCAAAAATGTGGCAGGGTACATGGCAAGCAATGCCCTATTACGCTATCAATCAAAGGCAACATTTTAATAGCTTTTCCAGACAGACAAACTGTGCCATCATAATCATTCATGCCGATTCACATCCTGCCACCCTAGCTGTCATTTTTAGGTACAGAGGAGGTCTAAATGTCTTCCTATTTTCTAGTGTCTCCATAACTGACTAGGTGGGACAAAGGTACTTACCCAACATTTGCTTCTGTTCTTGAGGAGGGGCAGATGCCAACATGGAAGCAGTCAAAGGCTCCTGACCTTGTACATGAACAGCAGGCTAGAAAGAAAACGGGAAAATTCCTAAGTTTAAAAAGTACAGAAGTAATGGCCAGTACAAACACAGCCATCACTGGAAATTAACTGGATAAAGACTGTAATCTAAACATAAACAGAAGCTGAGTGATTCAGAAATACAGCCTAAGATAGCTATATTAACACCTAAGTGCTCAAGTATCATAAGCACAGGGGATGTTGAATTTTCTTTTTTATCTGGAGTATTCTTTGGAATCATACTTCTACTATGATCAACGACGATTTTGGTCCTAGGGTCAAAAAAAAAAAAGGTAAGGCAAATCTCACAAACTAAACTTTATTTTACCCTTTCTTACAACTATGCCAAACAAAACCCTCATATCACATAAGTAATTCAGGATGAGGGACTGCTGAATGCTTGTCTAGTTCCTAGAGTATAACACATAGAAGACATTTTTACATACTATCAATTAGTGGCACCTCAACAAGGTGTTCTACATGGCTTAAGCTCTCATGTATCATACAGTTGTCTTCAATGTCTTTGACTGAGATCAAGGACTGTCATCTTTATAAAGAAATCATTAAATCCACACCTGCTGCATGGTAACTTGTGGCTGTGCGTTAAGATGTTGTTGAGGATTGCGAACTCCCGCAGCGTATTTATACTGTGGAACGGTGCGAACAGCAGGAGTAGCTGCAGCTGCAGCAGCTGCAGGACGTGGACCCATTGTCTGTGTTGATGTGTTAGCTAAAAAAATAAAAAGATTTTCGTATTTATCTTGCTATTTCAAATTGGAGACCAACTTTTACAGGAAGGGTTAAGACTCACCAACACGCTGTGTTGACATGACTCGTGGAACCTGTGAAGAAGCTGGTCTCATAGTACTAAATGGTGGTCTAGGAGCGGCTGGGCGGATAGCACCGGGCATATTTTGGAATGCTACGTTTAAAGATATGAACACACATTAACTGGGAAAAACTCACCAAGTGTTCATGCTGCTTTTTCAGAGCTGAGGTTTGCACAAAAGGCTATAGATGACCAAACATAAACAAACCATTTTTAAAAGCTTAGGCTCCTATATGCCATTTCTCCAGACTTAATCATATCAGAGCTTCAGTAAATAAAAAATTTTCATTCATACGAGGACAAGTACTTATTAATATCCGAACATGATACATGAACCTGATTCTAAGTGTTCCTGCAATACAGCACTATTCCACAGGACAAGGCTGAAAATGCCTGGACCCTGGTCCTCATACATGGAACAAGATCTTTTAAAACTACTGCCTAACCAAATATGAAATTGAGTTGGATGCATTCCCAAACTTGTCATAAATGAAAATCAAAACAACATAGATATTGCTGTCTTAAGGAATGGTGAAACATTTTACAATTCTTTTTTAAAAACAAAATGCTAGGATCCCCAAAATGAACACCCATAAAAATAAACTATAAAAAGCAACAGCTAATATACCATTGGGATATAACAGCTAATTCGCCTCATTTATGTTTTTAGTTCAAATACTTTGCAACCTTAAAAAACAACAACAAAAAGCTTACGATGAGGTCTGGCACCCTGAGCAGTCCAGCGAGGACTTGGTCTTAGTTGAGCAATTTGGCTAGGAGGATAGTATGCAGCACGGTTCTGAGTCTGGAGAAAGCAAGCAAATGTATCAGCTAAAGAAAAAAGCAAATCATGCAACTAGTTATGCACTCAAAACATTTAGCAGGTCCTCACACTCTAAGCATTTTTCAAATCCAATCATAATTAACATCTCTTCATCTTAGGGCTTTATTTATTTTTTAGTGGGGCACAAAACATTAAAGATGACTGAAGAGGAAAACCTTCATGAGGTTTCTGTTCTCTTGTAAAAAAAAAACCTACCTGTGGGATAGCTGCCATGAAGTAACCTGAAGGAGGTGCTGGCTGATAGGGGTTGATTACAGGGTTGGGCACAGCTCTTACACTTGCCATTCTCTGCATATACTGGTTAGTGAGGTGAGCCTGGCGCTCTTCTTTGCGCTGAGCTAAAGCTACATACAATGGCTTGGTGGCCACAATTCTACCATTCATTTCTGTAACTGCTTTAGTGGCTTCTTCTGGGGAGGAGAAACACACAAATCCAAACCCTTTGCTGCGACCACCCTCCATCATAACCTATTAAAAGAAAATGGAAAAAACCACATGATTAATGCAATGGTAGGATGAGGCACAAAAAGCAGAGTATCAACTATAGCCACCGACTCACATTTAACTAAATCCTGTCAATGCTTTCATCTTTTTTTCCCACAATTTTTCCCTTGATATCCAAATATTAAGGGTAAATACATGCATGCATTATCCCAGCCAAGCAAAAGAAGTAAAGGGGTGGAGGTACAATAGCAACTTTGTAAAAGTTTTAGATTTTCAATATTAAGGTTTAATTTCTAAATACAATCAAGGCCTGCTAAATTTTAGCACCACTAAAAACATGCACAATTAAAATTTGACTATTCTAGCAATTCGAGCTGACAAGATGCTTTATTACTCGTTAAGAGGGGAGGAAAAAGCAGTTGAATATCATAATATCCACATTTTAAAATTAAAATTTCACATTCAAGACCGTAAGGGCCATAAATACTGGGGTATAAACAATATTCAGGAAGCTCACAATGACTCAAAATCTTTTAAACAAGCAATGAGGAGACGTGAAGAACTTCTCAGTAGCCCTGCAATATACATAAGCATGCTATACAGCTATATTAAACAGGAAGCTGGTGGCACAGAACAAACAAAACAGCAATCAAACAGAGACCAATGATCTTACATAAATGTGGAATCAAAAGAACATAAACCAACAACTGGGCTCAAGGATACACAGAACAGACGGGTGGTTGCCAGAGAGGTACGGGGTGAAGGTGGCTAAAAAGTACAAACTCCCAGGTATAAAGCAAGTCATGGGGTCGTATTGTACAGCATGGGGACTACAGATAATACTGTATTATACATCTGAAAGTTGCTGAGAGTAGATCTTTACAGTTACCATTAAAAGAAAAATAATGTTTAACTATGGTAATGAATGTTAACTAGACTTATTGTGATCACTTTGCAGTATATACAAATACCAAACAATTATGTTGTACACCTGAATATGTTTTATGTCAATTATATCTCAAAAAACAGTCCAGAAACATACCCATGCAATTATGGGAACTTCGTATGTTAAAGCTTACATTTTAAAACAGTGGGGAAAAGACGGACTTTGGATTATCTAGTACGTGGTACAAAGGGATAATTCTGAATTAACTTAGAGCTCTTATTCACATCACATTGAAAAAAATCAAATTGCCAGATAAGATTCTGTATCTGAAAATAAGATGCAAAAATACAGGGAAAATCTAAGATGACACAAGACCCCCAAAGTCCTAAGTGGAAGACTTGGAGAAAATACTTGCAACATAAAACAAAGCGCTGACATGAAATTTCCCCTAAATCAATAAAGATAACCGATGCAGTATAAAAACATGCAAAGAATAGGCTAAACAAGTAAACACATAAAAAGCACATCTCATTTAAAAAGATGCATACCACTTTCTACTAAATTGACATGACTAGTAGTAATTTAATTTGTTCACCCTTTTTGGGACAATTCAGTTGTATGAAATTTAAATACACACACCCACTAACCAGAAACTTCAATTCTTGAACTTCAGAAATACTGGTATATGTGCAAAGATATATGTATAAAGATGTTTATTAGAGTGGTGGGTCCAACACTGTTAGTAGCATGCAAAGCAAACCAAATGACCAATAATACAGGCATAGTAGAATAAGTTGTGGTACATCTATACCATGAATATTCAGCCCTTAGCGAAAAATCAGAAAATGCCTGAAATAAATATGTACCTAGATCTGTTAAATAAAAAGACAAGTTGCAGAATAGGTATACTATGATCCTGTTTCATAAAAACTGTTTATACGTATACAAAAAGTATACAAGCATGGAAAATTATCTGGAAAGGCCAACCAAACTCCTTTTGAAGACTGAAAATGAAAAATGGAAGGGTCACCTTTTTCTACTTCTGTCTTGACCAATTTGTTTTTCAGCAAGCATTATCAAATTAACACAATGACCTCCTCTCCCAGAATTTCTGCAAAAACTTTTTCACCTCCTTGCCAACAGCGATATGATCCACAAAGGACTTTTTGAAAAGGACTTAATAAAGACCCTCCTTTGTAAAACATGCATGCTTCTTCATACATTCAAAATAAACTGATGCACAATATTCAATTTAAATGATTTTCAGGGAACATACTGAGGATAAACAAACTCAGGAATAGATTCTATCATACTCCAGGTTCTCCTACAAAAGCACAGGCTGAATGAAACAGAAGACAACTACATCACTTGCATTTTTGTGTGTATTCCTCTACTGTGCTCCTTAACATTCTATCGTAGAAGTTCCCTCGGTCAGTGGGGTTGCAGAGTAGAAAGATCAGCTACGAGGTCACTCCAGAGCACTCAGTTTTAATTTTTCCTGTTCTCTTTTGAGAATCTGTTTAAAGTTTTAGATACTCTTCCCACCCCTCAAGGTACATACATACAGAACTTTAAATACAGAAGGATTCTTGGGCCATGGACACCAGAAAAAACACCTAAAGTAGAGGTTCTTATATCAAAATTCCAGAATTTAGACTAGAATCTTACTGTTGTATTTCTTAATTTCTGATTTCAAGTAAAAGCAAACACGATCTCTACCTTTACTGTTATAGGGGGCTTTAAGTTTGACTCCCCAGAGTGAATTCTGTAAGCAAATATAGATTAGCTCAAATAGTAACAATTACAGTTCCCTAATAAGTTGCTTTCTTTAACCAGTAAAATAACTAGTTTAACAGAGTACAGAACAGTGCATATCATGTGATGATCGATCACTATGGTCATCAAATGCAGCCTTTCCAGCCACTTCAAATCTGAATATAAGTTTTTTTTTTTTGAATATAAGTTTTTGAAGTAATGAAGCAAAGATATGATTTTCTGAAAAATGAAAGGCTGATTTTTTAGAGAAAAGGAAAAACGATTTGACCATTCATTTATAAAGAAAAACACTCCATATGAAATATAAAATTTATATACATATATCCATGGGCATGGATTTTTCCCAAATCTTAAAAAAAAAGTGCATCATATGCTTTACCTTTGCACTAGTGATTGTACCAAACGGAGAAAACTCTTTCCGGAGACGTTCATCATCAATACCATCATCAAGATTTTTCACATAAAGGTTAACACCCTAAAAAAAAAATAAAATAAAATAAAGAAAAAAAATTTAGAAAAAGGAAAAAGAAAACCATAGTGGTACTTAAGCATACTTCCTATTATCCCATGTTTCCTCTCCTTTTCCCCTCTCAAACCCTCCAGTTACCTGTCAGTAACTGAAATGAACATAAAATAGGTTTCCTCATCCCTGTCTTATTTTTGCTCTTTCAGTTAAAAAATGAACCTGGTATCTGGTGATCCTATCTTGCTTCATCTGTTCAAATTTGCGCTTAAGTTCCGTCTGCCGTTCCACTTTTTTCTGGGCTCGACCAACGTAAATTTGTTTTCCATTGAGCTCCTTTCCGTTCATCTCATCCACAGCCTTACAAAGACCACAAAATTTTAATTACTAACTTGCAATATATAAAGTCATTTTTTAACAATAAAGAAAATTTGTTAGATTATAAAAGCTAAAGATGGACCCACCATAAAAACTAAACTTTGAGGTTTTAAGACAATAGAGGTTTTCAATTTATACTCTCAAAATATATAAAACGCAAGTAATTCAAAACAATACATGTGGAGATGAACATGTAGACTAGCCATTGGTATGCATGTGTATTTCAATGCAAGAGCAACTCAACTTTATACCCCCACATCTTACTATAAAATACAGAAAAACCCACACTGCCTTTGGTTAGTATATTTTAAGTCTTACTTTCTGTGCATCTTCATGCCTTTCAAAGCTTACAAATCCAAAACCTTTGGATTTTCCACTCTCATCGGTCATTACTTTCACACTTAAGGCAGGTCCTAAAAAAATTTTTTTAATGATTCAAAGGTATTCCATACAACATTTAGTTTATACATTTCAAGTTTCAATACACAAACAAAGCCATGAAAAAAATATAAAAATGGGGATTAAAAAAAACCTCCAAGCCTCCAGAAATGTATTCCTCCTATAACCACCCTCTTCTCTCCCACCATGGGCACTAAATATTCTCTTTAAGACCCTTTATTTCTACTAAGAAGCTAAGTAAATACTCTATTCCCTGAAACACTCCTCCTTCCATTTAAGGAGGTATGTTTTAGAGAAATGTAAATGATGATGAAGTTTTATTCTTAGCATTAGTACAAAACAGATGCATTATTTTAAAACAATTTGCTTTTCTTTAAGAATTTTTAAGCCTTGGCCCACTTGATTTTCAACAAGGAGTAGAGGAAACACGGGGTTTGACCTTTGACATAGCAGAAGCACCTGGAGGAGGTGGCATGTTTCTGAAGACACATATTCCCCCACCACCCCCTCAAATAAAACAGACTTAACTGAAGTGGTAAGTATTATCTCAGGTAGGTGGGGAGAAAAGATTAAAAATCACATCTGATTACAGAGAATCTGCAAGATGTATGGGCACACATCAACTGTTTAGAGGGTTCAATGTGGCATGCCAGCTTGGCAATAGTAAAGTATTAGATTTCCTCATTCTTTATGATTTGGAATGCTTTTAAAAAGGGGACACCTATTTAAGTTAAACAAAAAGGAAAGCAAAGGTAAGGGGCAAGTAAATCACCTGCAAGAGTACAATTTAAAGTTCGTTTTCTGATCAGCTACACAACTATCTAAAGTGAGACCGGTTACACACTTCACGGGAAAATCTGGATCTTTGTCTTTAAAAGTCATTATTTTAAATTGCTCAAACACGATGCTGAGACTGGCCAAATATCCTAAAGCTGGCCAGCTTTCCTGTCCCATAATTAAAGACTACATTCCAACCTAAGTTGGCTGTGTCTCATGCAATGCCTCTGATGAGATGGGATCTGTTAGTGCATAAATCCAGCACAATTTCTTAACATAGCAAAAGCTTTTAAAATCTGTTCCAATTACACAGTCACTCCTTACGGTGCTAATACAATGCTATTAACCTTTAAACTGGATAGAATTTTATTTATAAGCTAGTATAATGGACTATCAGTAGCTTAATCCAAATAACTACAATATTTTAAAATATGTGAAGTCCCATTTATTTTAATATAAAATATTAGCCAAAACTAACATTGAACAATTACTCAGAACTGAGTATAAAAATTTAATTCAGACACATTACCGAACTTGCCAAAGAGATCCTTCAGGCGCTCATCATCCATGTCTTCTCCAAAATTCTTGATGTAAACATTGGTGAACTCTTTTGCCCTAGCTCCGAGTTCTGCTTCTCGTTCCTTACGAGACTTAAATCGTCCAACAAATCTAATAAAATAGATAAGAACTATAAAATTAGGTTCTATTTTATGAAGTTCAGGTTAATTAAGCCTGATGGTTGACTCTGTAATATTTACTGGTAATTTCAGAATCTCTAATAAAAAGCAAACTATAAAACAGAAATAGGGCCTTAAGTGCAATGTGAGAACAAACCTCTTAACTATAATCACGAAAAAGAACATTTTTCTTAATGCACACTCCTCTCCCTTCCTTCTAGCTAACCTAGGGTTAAGAAGATTACGTCCAGCAATACAAACTAGTGGAGTATGCCTGCACCACTAGTGAAAGACAGCGAAAAGACAGAAAAGCTTTTATCGTTGCTGTTTCAACATGGCTCTTGCACTTTGTTTGCAATCTCCTAAAATATAAATTTAAGCTACCGAATTCTGTACTCGAACATACAACGGCCTGGAACAAATTTCTTTGCAGCATTATCAACAAAATGTGTTTTAAAAATTGAGGTTTTCCCTAAAAGTAGTACATGTGTCATTAAAGAATATAATATACATCAAAAAACCATCACGCATAATCCCACCCAAATCGTGACTGACTTTTCGTAGGCCTTTTTGTTCCCTGTGCTTAAGAACGTTAGTCCAGCACAATTCCTTTCCATAGGAGACACCTACATTTTATTCCCTTAGCCACACCCCACACCTCCCCCCACCCATATGGTGCTGCTTCTCCATGCAATTAGTTTTATAAATGTTCTCGGTGGGAACATGATATTCCATTGTGGACAACAAAACTTTCTTTTGTAAATAATGCCGCAACATTATGAAACTTTGTTATTTGTTCTTAGCATAGAGTTGCAGAAATCATGGCAGCTCGAAAGGTATATAAATGATCTTAAGTTTATACCTACAAACTGCTTTCCAAAAAAGGGTTATATCATTTTATACTCAAAAAACAGCAATAAATCAAGTTCTTTACTTAATCTAGACCTCCACCAGTGGTAGCCATTCTTTTTTTTCCCCTAAAGCACTGCTGACAGGCAAAAGATAGTTTCATCTCTGAATACTAATGATGCTGAACATTTTTCTCATTTAAAGATGTATTATTTTTAAGAATTACCCTTTGTAAACATTGTTCCCACTGAGGAGTTGCTGGTTTTCTTAGACTTGTATGGGGTTCTTTACATACTACAAAGTCTTTCCTTAATCATGTAATTGACGGAACTCACAACAGGTACCACCATGTGCATGACTCCTCCGTGTACAGACTGACCATACCACTTGATGCAGATTTATGAGAACCTCACCTTAAGAGTGATGCAGTTAACCTGTAAGAACCAAACCCAATCTGCATGCCATCACTGCAGTTTACATGAGCTCACAGCTCACTTACAATATGACCTCACAGCTGAATTTGCCTAATTAAGCAAAATCCACTGGCACTGAGGATAAAATTGAGATTTGTAATTTCTTTGGGCTCATAAAATCTGTATTTTTACAACTTGTAGCAGAAAGCCTTATAGAGGTTTTATCAGTGTCATTATTTTAAAAGTTTGCAACTTTTAAGAACAAGTTTATTTCAGAAAAGATTAATCATGAAGACTTCTGGTTTAATTACGATTTATCTTTACATGGGGAAGGGAGCCAAAAGGTGTTGAAACAACAATTATGACAATCTTTAAACTCCATCAATAAACTGTGGGAGTAAAGCCAAGCAGAGAGTCACCCTGGGCTCTGAATTTAGACCACTGGGTTTGTATCGCAGTTTATCTGTCACACCAGTATGTAAATACAGGCAAGTTATTTTAGCTTCAGCTTTGAATGTAAAAGGGGCTAATTACTACCTTGGGAATTATGATTAAGTTTCTGCCTGGATTTCTAGTTTTTCAACTAATACGCACTTATTTTTGAAAAAGCTTTATATTCCAGCATACCTATCTTCTGCTGTTTCTTTTCTGTTTGAATGCTGACCAGCTGTATTAATTCACTGTTACTTGTATGTTACACTGAATGTGGAGAAAAGACAATTATAAAATCTACCAAGATGTGGTTTATTAATTTTCACTTTAGCTGTATCTCTTTTAAGAGCACAAATATATTACTTGTAAAATGCATGAATTGAACTATTAAAAGCATCTGAAGTATGATTAACTAAATATTTATACTTACACTTTGCGATCATTTAGAAGCATCCCATTCATTTTTTCAATAGCTCTTTCAGCTGCTTCTTGTGTCTCAAAATGCACAAATCCATAACCCTTGGAACCATTTTCATCACAAACCACCTAGGGAAAAATGTGTAATAATTTTTCATTACTTGCTATTGATTTAGCATTTTTCCAGTATTCAGAGATAACTTGTCAGCTACCTAACCTGGGCATTTGGGAAATAAAGATATCCATTAACACAGAGCATGGTTGCTATCTTCAAGAATAAACTACAATTAAACTAAAACACTGTATGTTTACCTGTCATATTTTTGCTTACCTTACATGAAAGGATGTTACCAAAAGCAGAAAATGTATCATACAGTGCTTTATTGTCAATGGATTTGTCCAAATTTTTAATGAATATGTTGCCCACTCCACTTTTGCGAAGTGATGGATCACGCTGAGACCACATAATGCGTACTGGCTTGCCCTTTATAACATCAAAATTCATGGTGTCCAAAGCACGCTCCGCTGCAGGAAGGACATTTTCAAAATAAATATTATTTCAAAACTTTTACAGCCCACTTAAATTTATATAAACTATTGTGGAGGGAACAGTAGGGCACATGGTCCCTCTACCTCTTTAAACTTCAAGATGGCTGAACCTTACCTCATATCAGTCTAGATTTAAATGGTACAACGCAAAAAGAGAAGACAAATATCAAAAAACCCCAAATTTCCCACGTTAATTTGTTAATGGATGACGTATCGTTAAGAACTAACTTATTTCTGAAACAACCTCTTCCTTTAATTGCCATGAAATTTAAAAGCACCTTTTTGTTCCTAGTCAACTGTAAAAGCGAGATTCCCCTTCACAATCTGCTTAATAAGCAATATAAAAGACAGTAAGCAATTGTAGATTATCCACAAGCAGAGCAGTTTATGGATTTTCAAGCATTTTAACTTCTTCTCTATTACTTGTCAAAATTGTTTCTTGCTTATCACTGTCAATACTGTACAAAAATTAGTCCATTTTCTAAAAAAAAAAAAAAAAAAAATTCCTGACTTATTGGGGGGATTTCAGTGATTCATGGCACAATTCCTATAGCCATGTTTAAAAAAAAAAAAAAAAGGCTTTATCCATTCAGAAAGACTTGAATCAGGCTTTCAAAAACTAAAGTGAAGTTGGACGTACTTAGCTATGTAACACAAAACTTTTGAAATACCAGGTCTACGATAGTCACAATTCACTTTAAATGCTTTATTTACATATAAAACCAATTTTATCTTAGATCACTCATTTACTTAGATCAGTCATTACATTAATAACTGATGATTAATCAATTATTTCTGAATAGTGCTAGAAAATGTCAAAATCTACCCTATGATTACATCTATGAAGGATCAAATTATGTGCACCCGTACCATTAAAGAAACACTTATTACAGAAGTTTAGACTCTAAATGGAAAAATATATCATTAAGTAGAAAACACTAGTCCCTAAAGAGTGGGAACACACAGTCCACTTGAAGTCCTGAAACACCAATTTTCACAAATTCCATGCTAGTGTTAACTGTAAAATTAGTGAGAGGACAAATTTTCCAGCCACTTCTTTCTATAAATGAAAGTTTTAGTTTCTAGAAGATAGTGACAAACAACTGTCAGCTCATTTATCAATTGACCACGCCTACTCAGCTCCCCTAGTTTTTTAGCTGACTCTGCTTGAGCTTCTTTTGAATGAGTCACCTCTTCCTGTTAAATTGGAAACTGGTCACTTTCAGAAGCTATTCTACAAATACATCAATGTAGCAATAAATAAGGGGAAGAAAAAAACGGAAACCACTGGAAATAATATTTGGAAAGACAATAATTTGTATATATAGAAATGAAATAAATGGAAGATGGAAAAATGCTACCTTCTTTTGAGTAGTTACAATACTGGCCTACTGCAATAGATGTATAATACACAGTGAGTGTAACCTGAAGTTCAACTTTTCTAACCCCAAGAAATTTTTAAAATTGTTTTTTTCGGATTTAAAATTGTTAAATTTAGAAAGAATAACAGCCACTTTCAGAAGTTTACATTTCATGCTCTCTAGAATTTGTCCAAGTTTTCTCTATCAACTCTTCAGTTTGTGATTATCTGCCCCCAAATTATCTTCCTTGATATTTCATTCAGCGATAAATCTTGACCAGAGTTGGGAGGAACCGTTATGGAGTGACATTTGGAGCTACTGCCTACAGAGCAAAAGGGCAGAAAACCTGCAGTGCAGTTTTACAACTTCGGGCTTGCTGTCACTCAATAGCCTGCCTACCCAAAAATCTCAGTATTAACTTTACCTAGTGAAAAGCTGATCACTAAATAACTCCAGATCTGTTAATGAAATAAAAGTTTCAATTCCACCTTTAAGGCCTTTCCTACAAAAATAAAAATAAATTCCTTATATTTTGTAACACTTGACATATATTCAAGTAGCCAGGGGAAAGAAGGGCAAAAGTGGACCATAAAATCAAGTGAAAATGACTTTTGCAAGTCAATTGATCCAGATATAAAGAAAAATCCTGGCAAGTCATCAGGTCACATATCTGTTTGCCAAATTTTGGATTTTTTTGCAAACTGTTTAACTTTACTTTAAAAATACAAGGTTAGCTGCGTCTTTTTCCCCATAAATTTCAAGCTGACTCTAGTGCTCAATCATTCCCCATGATGTATGGATATTCTGGACTACTTTAAAAAAAAGGAAACCACCACTAGAATGCCACATAAGTATAAGAGTCCAGTCCACACGACACTCACAAGTAACATTTTCCAGTCAAAATTGGTGACGGCATTTTTAAGTAAAATCCTTCAAAACCATAGAAACTATTTCAGAGAAAAAAAAATATTCCGAACAAATTACCAGTACTACGAAACTAAGTCGATTAAAACAATCACAACTACCTAAATAGCCTGAGATAAACGATGGCCTCCAAAAGGGTTCTCTTCCACATCCCCTCCTTCCTAACCTGCTGTTAAGAGTGAGAAATGTCTGAACTGGGGGAAAAACCCCAATGCACGTCTCATTGGTAGTTTATACTTCCAGGGCCATCAGTCACTGACAAGTTATTAAGAACGGAATCAGAAGCCTGATGACCACCACCAGACCACCATTATTAACTTTATTCTAAGTCCCCGTGGCTCCGCCAGGCGATTGGGCCAGTAGCCGGAACAGGCCTCGGGCCTGTGAGGTTACAGGGTTCAACACGTGGTATTTTTCGAGCAACGAAATGCACTTCCTGGGGCGTCCTGGGGCGCCGGCAAGAGCCTCGGGTGGTGGGAGCGCCTCCACCTATTACCGGAAAAGGGGGCTCGGCGCTCAACACCCCAGAATCCCGCAGCTACTGGCGGGACCGTCGTGTTAGAACCCATTCTCACCCACCCTCCCGGCGCGTCATCACCCTGAAGTTTGAGAGCGGCTGAGGCCGAGAAAATGGTCGCAAAGGAGGAAGTGGCCCGGCGTAAGAGGGGCGTGCGGCTGCCGGCAGCGCGGGTCCCTGCGGGCACGGGGAACCGGGGTACTGGCGCCCGAGCCTCGCCCCGCTGGCCCCGGGGAGGGCTGGTGACATGCCCTCCTGCCCCCTCCCCCCGGGCCCGCCGGCCTAACCCGCCCGCCGCCGCCGCCTGAGCCTCATGGCCGCCCGCCCGCCGTCGGGCCCGGCTCTCACCGTCTGCCGGCTGCTGGAAGTTCACATACGCGTAGCCCAAAGAGCGGCGGGTGATCATGTCCCTGCAGACCCGGATGGAGAGGATGGGCCCGGCCGGGCTGAACTTCTCATAGAGCATCGCCTCGGTCACGTCGGGGTGTAGGTCCCCCACGTAGAGCGAGGCCATGGGGTAGCTGGGGGCGCTGGGGTTCATCTCGGCACGGCTGCCCGCAGGGCCACAGGCCGCGACCTTTCCGTGAGAGGAGAAGAGCGAGTGCTGGGGTCGCGGGCCGAAGCCGGGGGGAGGGGAGCGGGGGCAAGCGCAGAGGGACAAAAATCAACCGGAATCGAAAACTACTCAACAGCCGCAGAACGGAGTCGATCCGCTGCCGCTGGCTGCTGGCTACCAGCTGCCGGCTGGGGAGCGAGGGTGGCGGTGTCGGGTCCGGGCAGCGGGAAGGCCTCGGTCTCTTGGTTCCTTCTTGGAGCTGCTGCGGGGCCGCGGGCGGGCGGGTCGGTCTCGGTTGCTTCACCGGGTTATTTTATAAAACAGGAAGAAAAAAAAATAAAAGTCTCCGGCGGGGGAGACGCGGATTTTTTGTAAATTTTTTTTGGGTTTTTTAAAAGATTTTTTAAGATTTTTTTTGGATTTTTTTAATAATAAATGTGTGTTCCGAGGCCGGAGCACACACTCCGCACTCTCAGCACTAACCGCCGGGGAGAAGGGGAAGCACCGCCTCCTGCACCCTCTACTTATACCCCGCGCCGCAGTCGCCCCGCCCCCGCGCGTCTGACGCCAGGGCCCTACGCGAGCGTCAGCGCCGGAGGAGGAGGAGAAAAGGAGGCGAGGGGGAGGAGGAAAAAGAAAACAGGAGGAGGAAAGAGCAAAGAGGAAGAGAGAGGTGGCGGAGGAGGCCGCTGCGGGGGTGGGGGTGGGGCTAGGGCGGAGGGGCGGGGCTTCTGCGCACGCGCCGCGGCCGGGGGGGCGGGGCCCACGCGGCGTAGGGCCCGTGGGGGAAGGGAGGGCTGGCTTGCCGGCTGCTCTCCGAGGAGTCGGGTTGGACGGCCCTTCCTCCCACACATCCCACCCCACCTCCACCCGGGAGAAGCGTTAACCCGTCACCGAGGCGGTGGGCGGCGCGCGGGGTTTCCGGGTTTCTCGGCTCTAACCACCCCCCACGTGCATGGCACCCGGGCCTCTTCGCGCGGCAGCCAGGCCTGCTCCACTCGCATCCGCCCCTGAGGGTCGCTGGGCACGAGTGGACCGGTATGATCCCTTTCAGACCCAGTTTCCGAAACGTGGGTGAAAGGAGCCAGGGCTGGCTCCCCAGTTCTCCTACCGGACCGCACTACGAGTCCCAGCGGGCAGCGCCGCCACGCGCCTCGGCCGCAGAAGCGGTGCCTGCTGGGAGCTGGAGTCCCCAACGGCCGCGGCGCTCGCTGACTCCAACTGGCCGCGGATCCTGGCCGCCCGCTCGGGGACCCCCAACCGTCCTGGCGCTGGACCCCGGTCGCCGCCCCGCGGTGCTTCCAGTAGAGGAAGGGGGAGGGGAGGGGCCCTCGGACTCCTGGTCCTCTCGGTTCCGAGCCCTAGAGTCTCCCCGGTCTCCCCACTGGGTGCTGTCGTTGGTCAAAGTGATTTTAATTGGGGGAAACTATCTTGGGGTCTTTGTCCGCTTCCCTTTTTAAAGTATCGTGATCACTATTCACTTAAGGTACTAGGTTGGAATCTGATTCGTGCTCTTTCTGCCAGAAATTTCTTTGAGGTAGAAAACAGGACTCCAGAAAAATAAATGCTTTTCTTTAAAGTATGAGTCTATCACAGTCATACATGGCACCACAGACCTGCAACCAGGCAAAATTAGAAATAGTCTAAACGCGGTATTAAAAATGTTTAAAACAATTTTGTAGTTAGTTGGGATCTTTAATAGGAATGGGAGCTGTAATGAATCGATAGCAAAAATACCAGTTAATAGGAATGACATTAAGTCAACATACAAATCCCACTTTAAAGTAGTAATGTACTTTACAGTTTTTAAAGCACTTGCATAAACATCCTATCATTTGTTCCCTACAGTAATCTTGTGTGGGAGGTGGAGCAAGTAGTAATAATTTTATCTTACTGTTAAGGGAATGGTCTCAAGTTAAATGATTGCCCAATTCATTCTTTTATTCACTAAACTTTAATGTATGTCAAATATATTGCCAGGTGTGGACTGGGTACTTTATTCTCATTTAATTCAAACTTAAACCTGCAGAATCCCACATAAGTGCTATTTTGTCCCTGTCTTGGTAGGAAGAGGATAATATTTTGGAAAACATGTTGCCTTATGTGCTTTATTAGGCAAAAGAGCAAGACTGAGGGCTGTGCATTAGGAAGACACATCTATTACTAGATGACAAATCACCATTCAATCTATTAGAACTCTGTGGTTAAAATCAATCCATTCATATGTTTATTGAATACCTACCAAGTGTATCTGTATGTAGGGAAAGTACATGACAGACACAAATTGCTGTCCTCAAGAGGCTGCGGATGAGCTCTCTGGTAATCACATAAATATAAGCATTACAGCGAGTACAATAGACATCCAATCCCAGTGTTTAATCTGGCTGTGACGATTTTCTATTAGATTCTAAATGTGTTTCCTTAAAAAGAAAAAGAGGATGGAAATTCCATTATTGGACTTTAGAAGAAAACCTGACTTCATTTTAGTATTTTCATTAAATTGCTGAACAGAGACTATGAAAAACCAAAAAGGAATAAAAGAAGAGGTGCACTCATTAAAAGAAATGTGAAAGGGGGTCACCTCCAATAACTTGGAAATTATACCAAGAGCTAAAACTACCAAAAAACATACATAATTACTAAGATTATATATACCTCTGGTAGGGAAAAATGAGGGTGCAGTTTCTGGTGAACCTCACTAAAACATCATTGTAAATAACAAAGGTGGGGAAAAGATGGTCTGCTTGGAGTCTAGAAAATTTTGTCAGAGAGCAAGAGTTTGGCAAGCACCCTCTAAGGTGGATTTAGGTACTCCAGCCACTAGAAAGACCTTACTCTCAGGTTTCACCAGAGGCTGGATTAAATCACTCTCAAAAGATTTATCTTTATGATAATCCAGTTTGAACAAGCAACCTCCCAATTGATAAGTTCAGTTAATAGTTGAACCACCACGGCACCCTGACACAGGGAAGGATGCTCTAGATGGCAGACGAAAGTATTCTAGTCACTGAAAAGGTATATCAGCTCTTTGTAGATTAATAAATACTGTGGGAAGCAAGTTGGTCAGGATTTCTATGCAGCTGCGGTTCTTGACATTCAGTGGGTGTCACTCTAACATTTCAGGGAGGTACAGCTGAGTCTGAACAAGAGAGACTAGAAGCAAAGTCCATCCCTGGGGGGAGGGAGCTAGTAGAATCAGAAGTGGGAGTCAGAGCCCATCTCAGGAGGAAACAGGAATGGGATCTGGAACTGGAATCAAGAACCTGTTCCCTTGATACATCATTCACCTCTTTCTCTTTCTCTTCCACCAGCTCCTTTCTCTCTGATTAGAAACCTGTTTTTCTGATCAAAAGTCAAGACAAACTCCCTTAATGATATATTCCTCTCTAATTTACTCTTTTCACAGCCAAGATTTTATTTTCCACTTCTTGCCTCCCCTTAATTCCTCAACATGAACACGACACTGACTTCTCACACCTCCACCTCCCCAATAACTGTCCTGTCAACAGGCATCAATGATCCCTCTTCTGTTTGTCAAATCCAATGGACTTTCTTCAAGTCCATCTTGTTCAATATCTGAAGAATCTGACTGTTTTCCTCTTCCTTCTCTCTGTCTCTTTTTTTTTTAACACACACTCTTGGCTTCTGGGCTGCAACTCTCCTGGTTCTGTCCTGCTCTCAGACTATCCCCTGTCTCCTGTTACCTTCCCTGACCACCAGATTGGGCTGGGTACCCTTCCTCTGGCCTTTACCCACACCACCCCTCTGCCACTACATTTACCACATTATAGTGAAGTAGTCTGTTCTTGAGC
This sequence comes from Balaenoptera musculus, assembly GCF_009873245.2. Taxonomy (NCBI): domain Eukaryota; kingdom Metazoa; phylum Chordata; class Mammalia; order Artiodactyla; family Balaenopteridae; genus Balaenoptera; species Balaenoptera musculus. The sequence goes on along the minus strand of NC_045801.1, from coordinate 36,073,849 downwards.
TGTCTCCCCAAATAAGCTGTAAACTCCAAAAGAGAGCCTAGGTCCTATTTGTCTGTATTCCTATCACGGAGCATGAAGCCTGGCACATTGGAGATGCTTTTTTCTTTTTTAACCTAACTTCAGGGAGAGGGCCAGCCAGGCTTGTAGCCTGACGACACAGAATAGGGGTCAATAGGGAGATCTCAACCTGAAGTTCACAAGGGCAGCTAGGGCTGTGTTCAAGTCCAGACCACGTGGCCTGCTGCAGGGCACTACTTCCAAACTCCACCAGCTACCGGAGGGGGTATTTCCTAACATATTGGCTTGGCACTCATTTCCAGTGCTGGGCTTGGAGGTAGACTTTAGTACCCAGAGTCAGGCAAGCAGGGACAAATAGGGCTGCTGGATAAAAGGAGTTTCTGGACCTCCAAAGCTGAGGACACTATACCATGGCAATCCCATTAGTGTTCTGTCACCCTTCAGAGGCTATCAGACAGCTTAGCTGTCTGACTTTAACAGTGTGATCATTTCTGATAGAGGTAGTTAAGGCTACAAGTAAAAGGCAGAAGATAGAATATGTGTCAATTCCCTTTGACTTGATTCACCACTCTCATTTTTCCCTCCCATCATTTCTTTTTGGTCTTAAAAGAATGTGCTGTCTATGTTTATCTGGCTTGCCTGTGTATTTCTAATTTTAGATTGCTGTGGGACAGAATAATGTCTTGATATGTGCAGCATCTCACTGTGGGTGCCTAAGAATGTCTAATGACATCAAAATCATTCAATTAACCTGTTTTTCTCTTAGCAAATAAAATGTAAAGTTCTCCAGAGAACTTGTTCACTTGAAGCTCACTAGAGATTTATAAATAATTTTCAGGCTCTATCCAGTGTATATTCAAAATATATCCAGAATAATTTATAACATTTCATGTAATGTATGACAAACTAAAGTTGACTGGTCTTATAAGATCTTAGGTAATCCTGAGATATATTTGAGTTGAATAATAAGGGAATATTATAGCCTCCGCCCAACTGAAGGGATATACTTTCTGTAGATCCCTGAAATAGAAAAATATTAATGTCCATGATAAGACCCAAATTATACAATGTTTAAGAATATTAGCTATCTGCTTCATTGGTTTGCTTGGTTGGTGAGGAACACAGCACCTACTCAAATTTGTAAATTGTCATGCTTATGATCAGAAAGATTTCCTATAAGAGTCCCATTCAAATTTTATGTTTTCTTCCATACACGTTACATATTTTCCTCATACCAAAAGAACAAGGAAAGGGATTTATAAAAGAGTTTGAAATTGGTTCTGACATTGTGTGTCAGATGATGTAACGTTAGTTCTGAGAAAATGGCTGCCAAGTAAGAAGACATAGATCTTGAAACAGAGACCCATTTAGAGTCATAAACATAGACTCATAAACAGAGAAACAATCTTGGGAGAAAAAGATAATTAATGGCTTTGTTGTGGAAGAGAATAAGAAACTCAAAGAAATTTCAGCACACTTAGGTTTCTTACAAGATGCTCTTCTAATGACATAGCCATCTGTGTTAAATCAGTGTGTGTGTCATAATGATAACAAGAGGGATACTGCTACAATAGGTGTATTACCACCTACCTAATAGGATTATTGTGAGACCTGAATAAGATACTATATGTAAACATAAGTTACATAATGCACAGTGCTACCATTTATTGAGCAGCTCCTATTTCTGTGACTATAACCACACATCAATTTGGCAGATACTAAGTTCAAATTCATGGCAGAAATATTACATAGAGTCATATACAAACAGACATACAAAAGATACAACTGTCACTGTCCTAAGCATTAGCTTTGGAGGATAGAAAATTGCAATGGCTACATTAAGACAGTGTTAAATATTAGATGAATAACAACAGCAACAACAAAACTAACATCAATTTCTATCTAGGGTGTGGATTATGTGGGGAGGGGGTCAACATGAGAACTTTGAAATGTATTCTACTCTAGGACCATGGTTCCTAAGGCACAAATAATCTAAGTACATAAGTTAAGGTATAAGGAATAACAAAAATATATTTCAGGTAAATAGAAGAAATTTTATTAATACTAAGAGCTAATATTTATTGAGTACTTAAAACAACCCTATCAGATAGGAAACTACAGTATTGCTGGTGAGGAAACCAAGGCTTAAAGTCAAATAACCTTGATTCAAACACAGGCAGTGCAAGACCAAAGGATGAGATCTTTGATCTGGGAATTAAGGGGGCTAATACTTGGAATAATGAGAGGAAAGGGCATTGGAAAGTGGAGGAAATAACATCAGGAATGTCATGGAGGTGGGAATAAGCAAGATGTGTTGAGGGTATGAGAAAATTGTATGGCTGAAACATGACAGACAAACGGGGTAAAGGTAATAAGTGAGAGCGTGAAAGAGGGGGGCAAGGGCAAGGAGAGATAGATTAGGGTTTTAATACTGGAAAAAATAGATTGGGGCATGGGATCTAATCTTGTGACCCTGTGTTTTATCAGAAGGTAATTCTGGTGGCAGTGTAAAAGTATTCGTTCGAAAGAGGAGAGACAAAGAGAGACCAATTAAGGTATTCTTAGAATGGTCCCTCTTTGCTCTTCCTGGAAGTGAATTCAAAGAAAACAAGTTCTTACTGTCTAATGAAAAGAAGCACGCAAGGTTTTTTTCAGGAAGACAAACTTTTTTCCTGTAATAAATCTTAAAAAGGAATTATTATGTAACTCTTTATATGAAGGATACTGAATTATAGAATTCATTCATTTGTTCACTACAAATCAAATATTCATTTAGGCCTACAGTTTAAGGGCCTGCATATAAAATATTAAAACCAGTGAAGTCTCTACCCTTGTGGAGCTTACTTTCTAGAAAATTGGGCAACTGTCTTAGTGATTTTACAAAACAAAATGCAGGAACAATTTTCATGTGGATGTTTTTCTTTTGTCAGCTTTTAGTAATGGCTAGTTATAATCCAGAAAAAGTTCTTCTGTTGAGAGCTGAATTTGACATAAAGCTTACCAAATCTATAGAAAATGATGGCCGTGTAGCCTTTAGGCAACATACTTCAAATATCAGTGGGCTTTTTAAAAAAGGTAGATTGAAGTCACTTTCAAACTGAGGTCTCTGGTAGGTGACTAAAGGACACCTATTCTGGATTGGTGATTAAAAAGAGCTCTATATATTTACATGTATACTTAACTCATTCAATATATATTTACTGAGTGTTATATTAAGTACCTTGAAACACTGCAGATACAGAAATGGACAAGAGAATCTCTACCTTAAAGAATGTATAATGACATTAACACCATTTAATTCACCTCTGGTGTGGATGTGTATTTAATCTTAGTGAATGGATTGCAAAGTTCTCTAGAAAACTTGACTATTAGATTTCCTTAGAGATTTGTAAATAATTTTCAAGCTATTGCTCTCTAGGATATACCTAAAAAAACTTACAATACACTTTATTATGTAAGGTAAATCAGGGTTTCATGAGGTATTTAAGTCTAACATTAAGAAACGTATTTGATATGAATAAAGAGGGAATATAGCAACTCCCAACCGGAAAGGTAAACTTCCTGGAGACCTCTATAATGGTAAAATATTACATGAAGGAAATATAGTTAGGTGGGGTGACAGACATGATTGCCACCAATCACAATGCAGCACAGTAAGTGGTATAGTAGTAGGTGAGCACAGAGTATTCTGGGTACACAAGCAGGTGCACTGAACTCAGCTTTGGGCATTTGGGCCCGGGGGCGTGAGAGAAGCAATCAGGCTGAGTTTCTCTAATTTAATAACAGCCGCCATTTACCAAGCTCCTTTACTCAATACACAGCTCAAGGGAGGAGCAAAGCGAGGCCCAGGGAAGGTCAGCACAGAGCTACCCTCTAGCCCACTAGCAATGCATTCAGCGATGGTACCACCTCCTCTGGGTTAGGCCCTGACAGAGCACTGCAGCTACTCTCAGGAGTCAGTAGTGACCTACCCGCCAGATTAAAGAACTCAGGTGTCAGTTGTCTGCCTACTGATGCCCTCAGATGGACCAAGACAAAAGGACTAGAGCCTGCACTTGTAAGTATAATATAAGCATGCAAAATGAAGACTTACTGAGTGGCAAAATTGTTGGTCTGGACATCCTTAGTGAGATGCATTCTAAGAGAAAAGCAAAGAAAAATTTGAATGTTATGTAGTAGTTTCACTGTTAGTATTACTATTTCTAAATATTACTGTATTATGCTTTTATCATCAAAGAAACGAGTGATTGTGGTAACTTTGTTAAGAATCCAACATTTTTATTGAGAGTGATAATTGAATGTTTCATTGAATTATAAAAAAAAGGAAATATAATTTAGATGAAGAATAAAAAATTGAGGTAGGCATACTGTAATGTGAGGACTAATTTGGAAATATTAATATAAACTAATACCATTTAATAAAATACATCTTTTCTAGCTCTGTTCAATGAGATGGCCAAGGAACAATATTACTCCATCATCACGAGGCTGATGCTATGCAATCCTAATTTCTAAAAGTTGGGGTCTGATGCATTTTTCACTTAAAGAAAACAACATGCCTAAAAAGAATGACTGATTCATGTCTGGGTCTGGGAAGGTACAGGTGAGTCTTAAAACATTTTATTAGTCCAGAAAGCAAGAAAGCTTTAAAAAATAATGGTGTTGGGTGGAAGAACACAGAAGCCAGCTTAAAGGGACACTCATTGGCTAACTTCTGTCAATTTGAGTATCAGAAGGAAAATGATGACTATGGTCAGTTAAATTGTGTTAAAAAAAATAAATAAAATGTGTTAATTTGTGAAAAGCTGTGGTCATAAATGACAGCAAAAATGAGAAGAGTTGACAAATTGTACTAAAGAAGTTGAATATAATTGAGTCTCATTACTCACCCTTATCATGTTAGTACTGTTGACTCATTTATTGAATCACTGCAGAATATCAAATTCAGTAAATATCAAGTATGTTAGTTTTACTTAATCTAAGTTTACATTTAGAAAAATAATTCTTAACTCTCAGGCCATTAACTGCCAGTGTTTATACTAGTGCAAACTGATTTTTTTGTAGTGACAAAATTATATCCCTGCCTGCCTTAGAAATCTAGTGGCGGGAGTTTTGATTATACCTCAAAGTACCATCCTAGTGAATCATCTTGGGGGAATTAGCATTGGAATATATTTAAATTACTGTACTCCTGAGTCTCTATGTATAAATCAGCTAAGTCTTGAGAGCTAGATCAGAACCCTAGTGGTATTTTGCATAAGTCTATGTAGCAGGCTATCTGAAAGAACTTTCCATGATATGGAAATATTCCATCGATATATCTGTGCTATACAGCATAGTAGCCATTAGTCACATGCAGCTAATGGCTATTAAGCCCTTGAAATGTGGCTAGTGTGACCAAGGAACTGAATTTTTTTTTTTTTTTTTTTTTAAACTGAATTGCAGAGCATGAATTCGATTGTTTTATAGCTACTTTATTTATTTATTTATTCATTTTTGGCTGTGTTGGGTCTTCGGTTCGTGCGAGGGCTTTCTCTAGTTGCGGCAAGCGGGGGCCACTCCTCATCGCGGTGCGGGGACCGCTCTTCATCGCGGTGCGCGGGCCTTTCACTATCGCGGCCCCTCCCGTTGCGGGGCACAGGCACCAGACGCGCAGGCTCAGCAGTTGTGGCTCACGGGCCCAGCTGCTCCGTGGCATGTGGGATCTTCCCAAACCAGGGCTCGAACTCGCGTCCCCTGCATTAGCAGGCAGACTCCCAACCACTGCGCCACCAGGGAAGCCCAAGGAACTGAATTTTAAATTTAACTTTGTTTAAATTAATTTAAAGTTAAATAGACACATGGCTCACAACTACGGTATTGAACAGCATAGGTCTAGATTTTAAACTTCCTTTTAATTATATAGAGTAATTTTAGGCTTACTCAACAATGCAAATTCCTTCTCATCAATTTTGAGACATTGTCCGTTTCTTTTAAGATAAGGATCTTTTTTTGAGAAACTAACAGAACATTGTGAATCAACTATCCTTCAACTATACTATAAAAAATTTTTTTTGAAAAGGTAATATGTTTACATTATTTAAAACATTAAAAAATATAAAAAGGTATACAGTAAGAATTCTCTCCCACTGTATTCCCCAGCTACCCAGGTCTCTTCACCATTGGTGTGACCAATGTTATCAGTGTCTTATGTATCCCAGAGATATTTTATGCATGTACAAGGAATGACAGCACACCTTTGTTTTGCACAAGGCTTTTTCTTCCTAACATAGTTTAGGGATATGTCATATTAGTACATCAGCAGTCTCCTTTGTTATGACTGCATAGCTTTAAGAATCTAATAAAGGATCCCTGAAGGTGACCTCTCTGCTGATGAGATAGCTTGCATCTGGAATGTGAAGAATCCTAATTTCACAAGACAGGTAAGGATAACAGCAGGCAGAACCTATGACAGCTCCTACCCAGTGCACCCACCAATATGGAGGAGGCCCAAATTTTAAAATGCCTAGTCCTTTTTCTTTTAAATGTACATTTTGAAGCAAATCATGCTAAGCTTTGTGAAATGGCCCAAGGTATTTATAAAACTGACTATGATTTAAAAAAAAATAGTATAATTATAATTTCAATGATATGTAACCTCCATTAGTGGCTTTCCGTTGCATGTAGGATAAGATCCAAATTCCTCACCGAGATCCACTGGGCTTTGCATGATCTGGCTCCAGATTTCTTAATCACTAGGCTCCAACCACATAGGCCTCTTAACACAGCCAGCCCTTTCCTGCCTCAGGGCCTTTGCACTCACTCTTCTCTCAGTCTGGCATGCTCTTTCCTGGGCTCTTTCTGTGGCTCTCTACTTCATCCTCCAAACTCAGCTTAAATGTCACCTCCTTTTTGATGTCTTTCCTGAATGTGCCATCTATAGTGATCCCTCACCCTGCCCCCTCACTACTACTTTCTTCGTAGCCCTTATTATAATCTATAATTAGTTTATTTACATGTTCTCTCCCTTCCATTGGAAAGTAAGATCCCTGAGAACAGGAACTTGAACTGTCTTCACCAATATAACTCCAGGACCTAAAGCAGTGCTTGGTATACAGACGGGGTACAATTAATATTTGCTAAAACAAAAAATGTTGAATGAGCAAATATTGACTGCATTTCAAATATAGTGCCCAGAACTTGCGAGAATTTGGTCAAGTGCCATGCCTTTCAAATAGTCCTGCATAATTAATAAACACAGTAAATTATTCTAAAAAATACACTGTTTTTGTATGAGGTCTTTGATTCCATTAATATTTATCTGGAGTCCTATTTACTTCTTTTGTAAGTCAGAGATGTTCGGTATGCTTGAATCATTAAAGCTACTTGCATCTGCTATGACAGGCCATCTATGAAGTGATGCTGCTTATGCCATAATGGTATGTGCTCTTCATCTTGTAATCTTTCTGAGTCACTAAGTCAACATGCATTGGTCATTATGTCAACATTTATTAGTGCACGTGCTTACCTCGCATCATTACTGAAAAACATACATTTATATGGTGCTTTAAAGTCTGTAAAAAAAGTCTGATATCAATTTACTTGGGCTTCAAAACCCCTTCTACCCTGTAAGGCATCTTATGGTCATTTCACTGGTGAGGTTACTAGAACTCAGGAAAGATTAAATGTTGCTTAAAATAACATAACTGGTAAAAGATGAAGCTAGTAAATGAACTCAACTCTTCCAATTCCAACTTCCAAGTCCAAGTCCTTGTCTTTTTCAGCCACCCCACACTGCTACTCCAACACTATATTTGAATAAAACTTGGTAGTTTACAAAGTACTTCCACATAAACTATCTCATTTCATCTCTTTACAACCCTTGTGATTGACAAGGATGGTAAAATTCCTTCCCTCAAGAATTTATATAGTTTCTTTAAGGAAACAATACAGGTGGAAAACTGAAGACATTGTTACAGAGTTATGTAAACACATGGAAGTTAATTATTGAAATGTATACAGATACCAAGGAGATTATGAACTGTATACAGCTAAATGAGATCTATTATAAAGCCTAGAAAGAGGTGAATCCTAACAGGATTCAGGAGAGGAAGAAACTAGGTTAAAGGCATCAGAAACGAGAGGGATCCCAGGCTTCCACACAGAGGCAATGGGCCAAGCAAAGATGTGCTTGTGGGCACAGTGTCGTGTGGAGAGCAAAGCCAGCAAATTAGCCTGACAAAAATAGAGGGGCTGCATCAAGAAATAATGAAAGCTGAGAATGCTAAGATGAGGAGTACTTCTAGTTGACAGAAGACCTTAGATGTCAAGGGGAGCTTAGATTTTATTCAACAGACATTGGGGAGTTGGTAAAAGCTCATGCAAATAAAACATTAGAGATGAAAACAAAGTTTGATGACTCTTCTGGCAGCTCTGTGTAGAATTAATTGCAGCAGAGGAGACTGACCCAAGGCTGGTACAGTAATCCTGGTGTAAGGCCACGTGGTCATAGACTGCAGCGGTGACTGAGAAAATGGGAAGGAAAGTGGACCTTGCAGAGAAAGGCCCATCAGAACTGGGTGATGGATTTAGAGTGGGAGAGGAGAGAAAAGAGTGAAAATCGGCTACGAGGTTTCCAGCCTATTGATCTGGGCTTATTGTGGTGTGATAAACACATTATTTTTACAGGGAAGCAGTTGGCTGAGGCCAAGAGTAGAGAGCTAGGGATAAAGAGGAATGAGCTGAGTTTTTAAAATACAAAGTTGAAGGTGGTGCAGGATGTTTAGTTGAAGGCAACAGAAAAACAAGTCTGGAAAGAAGGCGAGAAGTCAAGAGTTTATATTTTGTCATTTTTATTAACCTCTGTCTCTGTTTCCCAAACTGCACACTCACCGCCTACTCACACAGCCTCAAATGCTCCTTTCTCGACAATTCACTATTGAGCAAAATTCACATTTATAGATTTGTATATTTCCTTGTGAACCTTCTGTATGGTAGCATTAAAAAAATAGAAGAAAGGATTTTTAAAATGCATTAAGACTTTTCACCCTGAAACATTTATTAAGAAGTTACTTTGGTTTTTAAAATTAATATTACTTCCAAAATCAAAATTTGTGCATCAGCTTTTACATGAAGTACATCCATTTATTCTATTTATAAATCTAACAAACTGATGTCTGATCCACTTGGTTAATCATTTTAAACTGCACTTGTTCATTTAATAATTTGATTATGTTTTTCAAACACATCAATTTTCTGATTAACACACCTTCCCAAGTTCTTAAGTAATTCTCATAAAATTAATAAATCAAACAAATATAGTGCTTCCCTGGTGGCACAGTGGTTAAGAATCCGCCTGCCAATGCAGGGGACACGGGTTCGAGCCCTGGTCTGGGAAGATCCCACATGCCGCGGAGCAATTAAGCCCGTGCACCACAACTACTGAGCCCGCGTGCCACAACTACTGAGCTCATGAGCCACAACTGCTGAGCCCGCGCGCCTAGAGCCTGTGCTCTGCAACAAGAGAAGCCACCGCAATGAGAAGCCCGTGCACCACAACGAAGAGTAGCCCGCCGCTCGGCTGCAACTAGAGAAAGCCCGCGTTCAGCAACGAAGACCCAACACAGCCAAAAATAAATAAGTAAATAAATTAATTAATTTTTTTAAAAAGCCTGCTGCTTTTGGAATTTGCACTGGAATGGAGGTAGAAGAGGGAATCAATCTTTAAACTTCTCCCCATTCCCCTCATCCCCTCACCTTGCCTCCCCTCCAAGGCTTTGGCCCCCTGTTTCTGACAAGCACGGATAATGTTAGAGTTTCTAGTTTCTATTTGGCTGCTACAGAGAGACCTCCATCAAGAACCTGGAAATAAGGTTGAGTTCTCAAACTATGAAATCCACACTTAAAGGATGAAAGCAAAAGCCAAAAGGATGGCCTTGGCTAACAAGCCTCTTCAGTAACTTCACTAAAGAATTAATGAGGGAGAGGAGCACTCAGACCAGGGGGCAGGGGAAATCAAACAGGAATGACAAAGACTAAGATTGGCAGTGACTGTCCTGGCTTTGGCCAGGGAAAAGGGAACATTAGTTAACAGACTTCTAATATTACGGTCCCATTGGCAAGCCCTTTCCTAATGTGGAGATAGAGGCATCAGATTTTTCAGCCTGATTCCAAGAGTTGTTTGATTCATCTAACTTCCATTGTTCTGATTCTCATTCGCCTCTACAGGTAGGTCTTTCCGCAGGGAAAGAAGGCACTGGTCTCTGGCACTCCAGGATTGCCATCCTTAGGAAAGTTATAATTCTTATTATAATTAATTTTTGATATTCTGACTTTATACATTTTTCAAGAAGTTAGGTAATTTGAGTCTGCCCCTAAGAGATGGATCCATTTTCAATATGCTGATGAAATCAGGTTTCTGAATCTGCCAGGTTGAGTACCAGATGCTGGACTGGTAAACTCACCAAGGGAAGACCTTAGGAGACTGAGTGCTGGTCTTCCCAATTACTCCCTAAGACACATAGTCACAGGATAAATGACAGGGGGCCGCAAGCCACCTGAGGATTCAGAGGAGGGTTCTTGGACATGATAACATCTGAGTTGTATCTTAAAGGCTGAGTGAGAGTTTGCAGGTAAAGAGAGGTGGGCAGGGAGGTCCCAGCATAATCCAGGGCACAGAGAAGAGAATGAGCAAGTGTAAGTTGCGGGGTAGCTGGAGAAATAGAGGGGTCAAATCAAGGAGAGCCTCAAGTCTAATGGGCAGGAGGGAGTCATTCGAGTTTTTTAAGCAAGAGGATGACAGGGCAAATTTGGATATATCACTCCTGCTCTAGGAGAACATGAATATGAAATCTATCAGTAGGATATGGTTTTAAGAAGCAGCTAGTCCAGAGGCAATTAAGAGGTCATAGCCCAGAAGAAAGATAGTTCTGAATTCTTACAGTGGAATTGAAACATTTCAGAAGCAAACACCAACAGGATTTAGTATTCGGACACTCAACGTCAAAAGGAAGGATCAGGGAGACAGGAGCCTAAGAGAATACCCAGGTTCTGGTTTGGGTGTCTGAGTGGATGGCAGAGCCATGAACTCATATATGGAATAGAGGTGGGAGCGTCCCAGGGTTTGTTTCATAGAATCTAGGGGGTGAGGGATTAAGTGGGGTGAAAATAATGAGGTTAGTTTTGAAAATGTTAATAGTGAGGTATCCGCGGGATCTCCAAGTAGAGATGCTCAGCATTTAGTAGTATATAGTTTCTGGGTGCTCAGAGAGGAGGTCAGTGCTAGACGTAAAGACGTAAAAGTTCTCCACAGAGGTGGTATTTAAAGCCTGAAACTGGATGAAGTTGCCCAAGCAAGACAAAGAAGGACTAGGGTCCAAGGGAAAATCCTTGGGAGCAACTTTTAGTGGGTAGGCAGAGGAAGAACCCATGCAGAGGAACAAAAGCCCTGATACCAAAGAGGAGAAGCAGAATGGAAGAGTTTCAGGAGCCAAGGGAACCGTTTCAAGGAGGAGGGGCGGCAACTTCCAAGAGAGATCCAGGAACTAAGGACTTAAAAGTATCTCCTGGGGGGCTTCCCTGGTGGTGCAGTGGTTAAGAATCCGCCTGCCAATGCAGGGGACACGGGTTCGAGCCCCGGCCCGGGAAGATCTCACATGCCACAGAGCAACTAAGCCCGTGCACCACAACTACTGAGCCTGTGCTCTAGAGCCCGCGAGCCACAACTACTGAGCCCGTGTGCCACAACTACTGATGCCCACGTGCCTAGAGCCTGTGCTCCGCAACAAGAGAAGCCATCGCAATGAGAAGCCCGTGCACCACAACGAAGAGCAGCCCCCGCTCACCGCAACTAGAGAAAGCCTGCGTGCAGCAACAAAGACCCAACAAAAGGGATTCTTCAGTAGCCCTGGGAAAGGTAGCCCCAGGGGTGTGGCAGGAGCGAATGGGAGTGGAGGAGGGGAAGACAGTGAGCGGGGATCATTCTTTCATAAGGCTGGCTGAGCTTCTCAATCCTGAGATGCTGGTGTAGACCACAGTCATTTTGTTGGGCCCCCTTTCCTTTCTGCTTTCCCTCTTGCCTAAGAGTCAAGTGATTGGGAACAAGAACCCTAAAGTAAAGGAAGAACCCCTGAGGCCAATACTGGTCGAGGATTCAGGGGTGTTCTCTTTCCCCCAAATCACTCCACTTAACCTTCTCCATCTTTTGCTTCCCTCCACTGGTGGATAATGGATTCCAGTCTCCCATGCCAACAGAGACCCCTCTCATGGGGGAGCAGCAACCCACAGGGCTCCGCAGAAGTGATTACAGCTCTCAGGGATGCAATATGGCAGGAAGGAGAGAAAGACCATCTGTCAACCCTCAGAATCAGCATGCTTTCCTGAGCCCCTTTCCCTTTAGTTAGTGCCCCTGCTCTGATTTCCTCATACGTTACCCAGCCCCTCAATTTCCAGTGTCTAGAGAGCCACCATATTGTGGAGTATCAGATTCCCAGTTCCCATGGGGCCCAGGCTCGTTCTGGAGGAGAAACTGAGGATGTGACTTGGGACTTATTTAACGTGCATTCCTCTAACTTCCGGGGGAAGGGGGAGCCCTAGGATGTCCTTCCCTCCCAGGTCAAACTTGAACTCAGATAAAATGCTGTGTATGACGCTTCTGAAGGAAGGCTGGTCTTTCACCTGGAATCTCTTAAAAGCAGGGAAGAGTGAGGAGGAATTGGGCCCCTTCTCTTCATCACTGTTTGGTCCTTTTTGCCCTACTCCAGGCCTCAGCCGGATCCAAAGGCTTCCTCATTTACCATCAACATGGAAGCCAGCCCTGTAAGGAGGAGGGAGGCCTACTTAGCCTTGAGCAGACCCTGGCAGTTCTGCTCCAGCCAGAGTGATCTGACCAGTCACCCGGGCTCTTCTTTAAGTTTATTAAAACTTTTCATTAAAAGAAAAAAAAAGCTTGTTAGAAGAGAGGCAAAAGAGTAGGAGTTAGTGGAGGGCACAAGATTCACTGATGGACCTTTTGTCTTGGCATAAGAGACTTGAGCAAGCTTGAGAACAAAGAGCCAATGGGCAAGAGACACTCAAGATACAGGAGAGAAAAAGTTAATGATGGAAGAAGATGTTGGAGGAGACAGGATGAGGGGTGCAGTGGGATCACCTGTGGAGGGTCTGACTCCAAACAGGAAGATAGAGACTCATCCTTGGAGACCAGCAGATGCTGATACTACATAGAGTCAGATGGGGACAGTCACGTAAGACACTCTTGGGTGAGGTCATCTGAATTTTCAGTGGATCCTAAGTTATTTAACAAACCAAGGAATGTCTACTTGGTGAGAGCCCATTTGCACATATCATTTCATTTCATCCTCACAACAGCCCTACGAGGTAGATACTGTTCTGATTTTACACTAGAGGGAAGAGCCTCACGGAAGTTAAGCAACATGGCCCAGGTCACACAGTTCACAGGAAGCAGACGCAGGCTCTGAATCCAGGCCTGTCTAGCACATGTTCTTTGTGTAACTCCACATTGCACCGTGCTGCTTAGGGCAGATGAGAGGGCACTGTGCTGTCCCAGAAGGCCAGCGAATCTTTTCATCTCGGAAATCACCACATGGGTGTTATCTGCCTAGGTGTGGAGCTTGTCCTAGATTCCAGATTCTCTAGTTTGTCTGGAAATCTGTTCAACTACAGTAAACAGCATAGGCCCACCCGGGGCCTTGAAGAGTCAGGTGATAGCCTGGTAAGAATTTGAATTAAAAGTCAGCAAACAGCAGATGCAAACCATTATATACAGAATGGATAAACAACAAGGACCTACTGTACAGCACAGGGAACTATATTTAATATCTTGTAATAAACCATAATGGAAAAGAATATGAAAAAGAATATATACGTGTATATATATATATACATATATATATAAAACTGAATCACTTTGCTGTACACCAGAAACTAACATAACATTGTAAATCAACTGTACTTCAATAAAATACATTTAAAAAAGAAAAAAGGAATCAGCGGACTTCCCTAGTGGCTCAGTGGTTAAGAATCTGCCTGCCAATGCAGGGGACACGGGTTCGAGCCCTGGTCCAGGAAGATCCCACATGCCGCGGAACAACTAAGCCCGTGAGCCACAACCACTGAGCCTGTGAGCCACAACTACTGAAGGCCGCGCCCCTAGAGCCCGTGTTCCGCAACAAGAGAAGCCACCACAATGAGAAGCCCACGCACCGCAACGAAGACCCAACGCAGCCAAAAAAATAAAAAATAATAATAATAAATAAATAAATTACATAGGTATTAAAAAAAAAAAAAGTATCGGCAAACAGTCTCCTGATTTTGTGTCTGATATTCATTACATAGTGTCTTTGTGATCATCAAAAACGTGGGAAGGGCTGGAGAAAATATTTGCAGTCCCTAAGTTTCTTAACCGGTAACCTTATCTAAATCCTGTGAATTAAGTAACCATCTATCAGATGGTCAAAGTGGTTGCATCCAGGAGAAGGGACCTAGGAGACCGCCCAGGGCCTATGTACATACATCACTGAATCAAATACGTTCAAAATCATCCCTCCATAGGAGGGCATAAGCTGACTCATCAAATGCCAAGTAGCCAGGTAACTTCCCAAAGGCAGGCCTTTTGCTGCACTAGTTCTCCCTGAGCACAGTTACCGCGAGAGGAGCCAGATGCCACGTGGGTCCCTGTGCTCCACAGCCCACAGCGTGCAGAGCCTTTGGACCTGCATTCAGAGACCCACCCCCCCACAGCACCCTCTGCCAGAAACCTCTCTCCCGTTGTATCAGCGCATCCCATGCGGAGTGGTAGGGAAAGGTGGGGTGAGGAAGGAGTCTCTCTTTCGGAACCCTGTGTGTTCTGAGAATTAACGCCAGCAGGAGGAACAGGTCCCCAGGCTGACACGGTTGTTATATAAACTTTCTCCTGGAGTTGGGCTAGAGATCAAATTGATGAGGGGGACATGCAGGAATTTAGTGAGAAGAAAGAGGAAGGATACTATGAAGAAAGGTTTTTAAGAAAGTGTCTGGAAATACCAAAAAAGATGGCTGGGACCAGTGTGTGGGATTTGTGAACCTCCCCGAATCTCCCACTTTTTCCATGAAGCCTCTCAGAATTGGCCAGAGAAAAGAATTGTGCTTTCCTGTGCCTTGATGAGTCTAGACTTGGAATTACATTAGTTACCTTCCCCATAAACTCTAAAATATTGGGCAGGTCTTATGTGCTCGGCTCTGTTCTAGGTTTTTAGGAATACCAGGGTGAATGAGGACAAGGTTGCTCCTCTTTACTTTCTGATGCAAGCAGTTAGAAAATATCAGGTGTTATGAACATGCCATCAGAGTGATGAGCCAGAGAGGACTGGCAGGCTACTTGAGATGAAGACAGTCATACAAGGCCTCTCTGAAGTTTAAGCTGAGACCTGAGTGAGAAGGAAGAAGTGGACTTTGGGATGAGCGTTCTAAGGCAGAGGGAACAGCAAAGGCAAGCTCTCCTAAGCTGAGAAACATAAAGAACAATGTGGTCAGAGTGAAGGGAGCATGGGGAAGAGGTGTAGAAGAGGAGGTTGGAGAGATAGGCTCCAGCTGGGGTGGGGAGCCTGGATTTTATTGTAAGGGTAATGGGGAGCTATTGAAGGTTCTAGGCAGAGGACACACATGATCCTCTTTATGAGTCAAAAGCTCTCTTTGGCTATGATGTAGAGAAGAGATTATACACGGCAGAGAATCAGAGAAAACAGGAGGTAATTGCAGAATAATTCAGGTGATAGGCTTGAACCAAGGTGGAGATAAAGGTGGAAGAGGAGAAATGATGAGATTCTGAATATGTTTTGGAGACAGAGTCAACCCAGCTTGCTGATAAGTTAGGTGCAGGGGATGAGAGAAAGGAATCAGGGATCATTTTGAGGTTTGGAACAGGGCAACTATGAACTTTTCCTTATTTCCTACTGCTAATACATACCTTAAGAAAAAACTTAACATTTTAAATTATAAAAGCAATATACATTTCTGTAGAATATACAAGAAATAAAATTAAGAAATAGAAAAATTCATCAGCCTATAGTTCACAGGTAATTACTAATCATCGTTTGGTTCATTTACTTCTAATCTTTTCTTGTTTTTATAAGGAAAACACTTTCCAGGTAATAAAATTATACATATTAATTAGAAACAATACAGAAAAAAGTAAACATAGAAATTAAAATCACACAAGTATAACCAGAATTAATATTTTTATGAATGATATACACATATGTATTCAACTAATTTTGAACATTCTCAACACATGGCTTGTATTTTGCTTTTTTAAAAAAAATTTGCCATGGGGACTTTCCTGGTGGTCCAGTGGTTAAGACTTCGCCTTCCAATGCAGAGGGTGTGGGTTCGATCCCTGGTTGGGGAGCTAAGACCCCACATGCCTCACAGCCAAAAAAACCCAAAACATAAAACAGAAGCAATATGGTAACAAATTCAATAAAAACTTAAAAAAACATTTGCCATGAACTTTAACTCATTATCATCATAATTATTTTAAAATATTATTTTATTGGTTTGTAGGCACTTATTCCTGATCTATATGAAACTGTCACAACAGCTCTGCCTTACTAAAGGTCCCAGGTTGCTACATTTTGGAATTTTGCCTTCACATTAACCTCTGCCCCCCACTGCCCCAATCCCCCATGTTAGAATCTTATAGTTGCCCAGAGGTCCCTAAGCTGAGGCAGGGTCTTCTCAATGACTGGTCTCAGCCCCCTCACACCACCACCTACCATCACTGCCACCAAGAAGCAGTGCCCTTGGTGGCGGCCTGCCTGGCATCATCTTTTGCAACACGAAAGGAAAACATACCTGAATGTATTTCAGGTGAATCACTGCATGATCCCCCCCACCCCGCACCCACCGCCGCCCCCCCTCACCCCGGGGTAACCTGTTTTCCAGGAATGAATTCCAGGTGGCTAGTTTCGAGGCCCACCCTCCCCAAACTCCTGGGACCATCTGCTATGGCACAGGCAGAGTCACCAGGTATAGCCACTTGGATCGTCACCCCTCCCTCCAAGAGGACATGTGTGTTTTCTCCCTGGTCTCAAGCCTGGCTCTGAGTTGCTTTCTGAACTGCTCTCACATTTACCCTGCTTCTAAGCCTGCCCTCCCTGTGTGAATCTCCCCACCTTCAATCAGGCGGGAGACGATAAGGCTGGTATCACTTGCTCATTTGGAGGAGGTAGATAAGAAAGCCAAGTGCCACCTGGAGAGAGGTACTCAGAGCCTGCTTCTTGATTGATTGATTAGATTGATTGAAAGATACACCCTTTTCATTTACATCACTATAGTTAGTTTCTTACCATAGGCAGATAGTGCCATAGTTATTATCCCAAAGAGAATTTGGTTTATTTTTAAACCATAGATGAATCTGAGTTTTATAATCATCAGAGTCTGAGCAACTGCCACAAGTAAACGTACTTCAACTGCATAAATCTGAACTGATGCAGAGTGGAAAGCTGAAGGATAATAATGCTTTATATTTGTAGCACACGATGCATGCTTCCACACTCTCCCAAATTATCACATTTGCTCATTACAAAACTTGTTGAGACAGGCAGAGTTGATATTTGTATTTCCATTTTATAGGCTTAGTTCATCAAACATTTATTGATTCCTTTTTATATACCTGGCCCTATGCTGGGTACCAGGGATACTGAGAGGAAGATAATACAGTTTCTATCCTCAGATTGCTCACCGTCTGGCCGGAGACACAGATATAGCAACTAACTAAAGTACGTGTGGTGAGCATTATGCATTTTTTAGGAACAAAATGTTATAGGCGCCAAGAGGAAAGAGTAGAGCAGGGAGTGGGGAGAAGCAAACATCACTGAGTGCCTACTAAGTGCCAGGTATTGGGCTAGGGCCTTGCTACTCAAAGTGTGGTCCACGGACCACCAGCAGCTACATCCCCTGGGTGTTTGTTCAAAATGCAGAATCTCAGGCCCTACTCCAGACCCACTGATTCAGAATCTGCATTTTAACAAGATGTTCAGGACATCTCTATGCCCATTAAAGGTTGGGGAGCATTGGGCTAGGTGATTTACAGATTTTATTTAATTCACAGCCTAGCAAGGTAGTTTTTATTAGCCCTGTATTACATAAGGTAGGAGATGGAGTTACAGAATTCTGTCTAAGTCTCACAGCTATGTCATGGAGCTGGAATTTGAACTAGGCCTACCCTGTGATGTTTCTTACTCTCTAGGGGTTTCAGAAAGGCCTCACGGACAAGATGGTGTTTGTGCTGGACCTGGAAGGACCTCACTGGGAGGAGGGAGGGCCTTCCAGTCAAAATGCCCCTTGAGTGAATGCTTGGTATGGCAATGGAATAGGGCCTGTCGTGGGGAGTGTGGGAACTAAGGTGAGCAAAGAAGATTGGAATCAAATTATCCAGGGCCTTGAATGCCACCCTAAGGAACTTGAATCTATCCCACGAGTAGGTGTTGCAACCTGCTGTGGAATTGCGATTGTGGAGAGACTGCTTGTGTCAGAAGCCCAGGCTCGCCACTCACTAGTTCTATAACTTCAGGCAGGGTCGCTGGTGGGGTTCTCTGAGATGTACTTGGGAGTGAGAAATGGCTATTAGAAATCAAGGCCTGGGAGGAAGAGGGAAGAAACAGGGTAGGGCAGAGGAGGAAATCAAAGGGTGGCCCAAAAAAGTCTCGGCCAACCTGACAGGGAGCTAAGGAAGATGACCAATCCAAGTTGTCCTGTATCAGGCCGAAACGGCCAGGGCTTTATCCCTCACCGCGCCCAGGCACCAGATGCCCAGGCAGGGCATGACCTCAGGTGATGTGGATCTCTATGGCTGGGGCAGACCCTGAAGGAGGAAGCTGTCTGCTGACAGCTAGGCAGCAAGTCCTCCTCCCTGGAGGGGCTCTGAGCAGGGCACCCTCGGGGGCTGCCACAAACAGTTTCCTTACTTCTGTGTCTCTGTCCCTTCACTGGCAAAATGGAAATATTAGTAGTCGATCCCCCACGGGGCAATTATATGCCTGGCATATAATTCCAGGGATGCTCGTTATTATTATTATCTGCCTTGACAAGATATTCACTGTCTACTTTCTCCCTTGGAGCACTTGGAGTTTGAAAATCTCTCAGTGTGGCCTGAGGAATATGAGGATCCTGCCCAATTCCCAGTTTGCCTGGATTTCTGCCCCTTTTCACAATGTTCCAGGTCTCATCATTTGTCAGGATACCTGGTTGAGTTAACCTGTGCTAGGCAAAAAGCAAGATTTGAGAAATTTGGGGCTTCCCTGGTGGCGCAGTGGTTGAGAATCTGCCTGCCAATGCAGGGGACATGGGTTCAAGCTCTGGTCTGGGAGGATCCCACATGCCGTGGAGCGACTAGGCCCGTGAGCCACAATTGCTGAGCCTGTGCGTCTGGAGCCTGTGCTCCGCAACAAGAGAGGCCGCGATAGTGAGAGGCCCGTGCACCGCGATGAAGAGTGGCCCCCGCTCGCTGCAACTGGAGAAAGCCCTCGCACAGAAACGAAGACCCAACACAGCCATAAATAAATAAATAATTAATTAATTTTTTAAAAAAAATAAAGATTTGAGAAATTTAAAACGGGAATGCCAAGTCAGATCAGTGATTTGAAAATATCATGTAAGTTGAATCATAAAGGATGGACTCCAGGGTGCATATTGGGGGTATAGGCTAAGCTTCTGCACCATAGAGACTCAAAATAAGACCCAAACAGAAGAGTTTCCTTCTTTCTTATGTTAACAGTCTAAAATGAGTGGTCAAGGGCCACAAAAATGGCACTATTCCATAAGGCCATTTGGGGACTGAGATTCCTTTTCATCTTGTTTCTCTACTATCCCCCAAGACAGTGGTTCTTAAAGTGTAGTCCCTGGGCCAGCAGCATCAGAATCACCTGGGAACTTTATTAGAAATGCATATGGTGGACTTCCCTGGTGGCGCAGTGGTTAAGAATCCATCTGCCAATGCAGGGGACACGGGTTCGAGCCCTGGTCCAGGAAGATCCCACATGCCGCAGAGCAACTAAGCCCGTGCGTCACAACTACTGAGACTGCGCTCTAGAGTCCGCGAGCCACAACTACTGAGCCCGTGAGGCACAACTACTGAAGCCCGTGCTCCTAGAGCTTGCGCTCCACAACAAGAGAAGCCACCGCAATGAGAAGCCCGCGCACCGCAACGAAGAGTAGCCCCGCTCGCCGCAACTAGAGGAAGCGCGCGCGCAGCAACGAAGACCCAACGCAGCCAAAAATAAATAAATTAATAAATTAATTAATTACAAAAAAAATAAAAGGAAATGCATATGGTGGGGCCCGGCAATCTGTGTTTTAGCAAGCCCTCCAGGTGATTCTGAGGCACACCCAAGTTTGAGAAACACTCACCTAAGAATTTTTTCCTCATCTATCAGGTCAAAACTGTGGGATGAGCCTGCGGAAAGGTGGAAAGGAAGCAAAGAGAGGGCAAACTATTTCCTTTTCAAAGAAAGTGCCTGGAAGGTGAATGCATAACTTCCTCTGACATCCTATTGGCTGATACCTAGCCATGTGTCCATGTGGCCACCTAACTGTGAGGGACCTTGGGAAACGTAGGCTCTAACTGGGCAGTCTGTGTCCAGCTAAAACTTGCAGTTCTGTACTAAAAGAAACATCAGGGAATGAACACTGGCAGAAAATTAGTAGCCTCCGTCACTACTGCAACAGGACAGGCAAAAAAGTGACGGGAACTACTCCTATTAAAGTAGTGGTTATGTATTGGAGAGGAAGGGATGTATTTGGGAAGTAGATTCTGTTTTGATCCTACGGTGAGGGAGAGGAAGGAGAAGTGACAACTCCTGCGTTTCTAGGTGGGTAGATGGTGATGGTGTTGCCTGGGGTAGAGACTCTAGGGGAAGAGAAAAGAAAGGAGAATATGAAATTTGACACTAGACATAATGAATTTGAGCTGACCGAGGAATGTCCAGGGAGAAATATCCAGATCTGTAGGCAGTTGGAAACACTTGTTCAAGGACCCTGAGAAAGGTTGGTGCTGGAGACAGAGACTGGCAAACGCCATGGTGATGGGAGCTTGAGCGTGAACTGGATTGCCCAGCATGTGTCACAGGAAGGGGCACTAGGGTGGGGGACACTGATATTCAAGGCGAGTGCCGGAAGACAGGCTCAAGAAGAGTGGTCATTGTGGTACTGGGACCAAGACAAGGGGATTAGAGAACTCAGTGGAGGAAGGAAGGCACCTTAAGGTCAGGGTGGTACCAGTGTCAACTGCTGCAGTGGTGACATATGGGACAAATCCTCAGAAGTGGTCTTTGGTGACAGATGAGAAAAGCTGCGACTTGGACAACTTAGGAGACATACCGAAGGTTCCACAGCTAGTAGGCAGCAGAGCCAGACCAGCCACGTCTTCTGGCTCTAGCCTTCCCCTTACAAGGTGTTGAGGCAGCCACTGTTGCTCCCTCCTAACACTATCTGTGCCGGAGGCCTTAGCATTCTCCCGACACTGAGCTGGGGTATAAAAGCTGACTTCTGGTTTGTGGCTCTCTAGCCGTCTGTAGGACTGGTTTCCAAAACTGTCATGGTTCTTTCTGCCTCCCATTGGCTTGCACTGACCCATCCCGAGTCTAATTGTGACACCAGGTCGGGCTTTATGGGCTTCCCTTTCCTCCTAAGCATTCCACAGTCATGTTGCCCTTGTCCTTGTGTCATGTCTCACCCTGCATCCCAGCTTCAGAGCAATGTGAAACAGTTGTTGTCACACCCTTACCTACCATGCTCTGCCAGCCCAGTGCGAAAGAGGAGCTTGATGACTAAAACGCAGGACTCAAGTTCAAATCCATCGCACAGATGATCCTACCTTCCATGCATTTTCAAGTGCAAACATCTTGACTTGCTGAAGACGCTGGACACCTCTGTCAAGGACAAACCCCACCGACGTGACCTTATTCACTGCAGGTTGATCATGAACTTGGCACCATGCAAAGTTGCTTATCTCCAAAGTGTTCAACTTTTTTATCCTATGTTCCTAAGTGTTTGATAATTGTGTAACAGGGTACTTTCAAGGCAGCTGAATTCTATGGCAGCTTTCAGCATCCTGCTCCTGGTGAATGTTTTTGCCTGTTGGAAGGACTTTGCAGCTACAGGCAGACTCCCACCATCCACCGACGGGCTCGTTATCAATCCATAGTTGTGTGCTGACTGCAAAGTGGCCCCAGGTTTTTGCATATATTGTGAGATCACTATGGGAACACAGTCATTATGATACAGCAGTTCTGTCTTGAGTACTTTAGATAGCGTTTTTTTATGGTTTTCTTTCCTATTGATATGAAAGAGATTCTTGATAACCAAAGATAAATATATCCACAAATTTCAGGTTCCTTGTTTCATATATGAGCATGACTTCATCATCTAAATTGAATAAGCCCAGATCTGTGATGCAACTGTGTATTCTCGTAGCAGGTGAGTCAGACAGGACTCCATCAACTCTGACATGTTGGATGACCTTGAGAATTCAGTGATTTCCTATGATGTAGAACAAACCAGGTTAGTAGCTGCCAGCAGAAACCAGGCATAAATACTGCTAGTAAATACTTCTACTGGTTCTAAAATATATACCTATCAGCTCATACTTCATGTTTTGCTGTTACCACCAAAGTCCAAGCTATCATGACACAATCACTAACCTGGGCCCTTAACCAGTCTCCCTGCTTTCATTCTGACCCCCTCCATCAGTTTTCCACACTGAAGCTGGAGTCATCTTGTATGTAAAATGTATTATGTCAGTCGTCTGCTTAAAACCCATCTGCGTTCCATCTCATCTCAGAATAAAATCCAAGATTAACACCACGGTCTATGAGGCCCTATGTGATCTGACTGCCGCCTGACTCTCCCATCTCATATCATACCACTCTCTTCCCCTTTGTAATAATCTGTCTACACTGGCTCTCCTCCACCTCATAATGATCTATCCACACTGGCTTTCCTGTTTCTTTCCCACAGGACCACCATGTACAGACGTGCAGGTTGTGCACTGCATAACTCTGGGAGGGGCATTTGGTAGGCTGCAGGGTGCATGACGGACCCGGAAATGCACAGCATGGTGGTCCAGCTCACATACACCAAGATTTCGGCATTTGCTGGTCCTTCTGCCCGGTACATCCATCAGGTTCTTTGCACAGCTGGCTCCTTCTTGCCATCCATTCAACAAATATTCCACAAAGCACTATTCTCTACCAGGCAGAACTGGTTACATAATTTGCAGGGCCCAGTGCAAAATGAAAATCAGGGCCTCTTATTCCAAAATTATTCAGAATTTCAAGATGGTAACAGCAGAGCATTAAACCAAGCAGAGGCCCTTCTGAGTATGGGGCCCTCTGTGACCACACAGGTCTCACCCCCATGAAGTTGGCACCGGCCTCGGTCTCAGTTTAAATGTCACCTTCCCAGGGGGCCCTTCCCAACCACCCAAGCCAAAGGAGCCTTCTGATACTGTGCAAAGGTGAGCTAAGGACTCCCTTTCCTTTCCAGGTAAAATCACAGCATTTTGAATTACTGATGAAACAAGAATCCTGGGTTCCACTCGCACTGTGTTTTTAGGTTGAACATCCAATCAACTTAAAAGGTTTTGTGTTTCACTTTAATGAAGTCTTGGATGGGTTCTCATTTTTCTATAGATTGGCCCTGAAGGAGCTGATGGGCCTCACAGGCCAAGGAGAACTTTGCTGTACAAAGATCAAAAAGGATCCATTATAACATTAAAAATTTGAAAAGGATACTATGGTTGGATTTTTTTTCTAATAAAAAACAACAATGCACATTTTATGGAGCTAATGATTTCATGTGTAGTAATAAACTCAGCGGTATTTTAAGGTTTAATAGAAATTGCACAGTTACTAATTGGCTAGCATATATTTCCCCCTGCCTTTGGAAATTAAAGTTTTTGCTTTTGATGAAATAAAAATTATTTAAGTACAATTTCATCCTCGAAAAGTTAAAGTTTTGTTGTTTTGTAGCACTGTGAAATTTCTTATATAACATATGGTTAGTTCAAAATATACATTGCTATCATTCATAAGACATTTATAAATAATGGATTATAAAGTTCCACATATGGTATTTGACTCAGAAAAAAAAGGATGCATAGAACAGTTTCTTTATAAGATCTTCTCATCTTGTTATGGTTTCTCTCCTACTCATAGGAATCTAATACTCTCAGCCTAATAACAGGAGAAGCAAAAACTTCAAGGCTCTGTGACAGTGAGATAAGGCAAGAACATGTAATTTTCAGAGAGACTGCCATTCCTGCCACCATCCTCTGGCTAGGCAATGCCATCTGGGGGTTTCAGATATGGTTTTCTGTAGTGGATTACCCTTGGGTTACTGCCAGGAGCAAAGCAGTTGTAAAAATGCAACTTCCTAAAAGTGTTTGCAACCAAGGGAGAAAACAAGTTTCTGCCCCAGTTTTTTGCTAATTTTGTAAGCAACCATAAAAAAAAAAAAAAAAAAAAGAGAGAGAGAGAAAAAAAACCCCTAAGAACGATATGCGTTTACATTTGTGTAAGGCAAAGAATGAAAGTAAAAGCTAACCATGCATAAGGTACCTCACTCAAGAAGTCTAGTCCTAGACTGAATTATGAAGGAAAGAAACCCTGACTTCCTGCCTTCTTGCCCCATTTGCTCTCAGAAAAGTAGCTGATAAACTAATTTATACTAAGGTATAAATGACTAATAAATGCTAATGGATTATCTTTTGCAGGAGTATTTGCTTTAGAGCAGGGAAGAAAGAGTCTTTGCCAAAGAGCTGAAAGTTTTAGTGGTAGAATTTCAGCAGAGCCCAAAACTCATCCACAAACTGTTCCATCTTAAGAGAAGACAGAGTTGTCTGTACTTACTAGTTCCTTTTTATCTTCTCTCATTTCTCTCTCTCTCTCTTAACTTTTTGTTTTTGTTTTGGAATAATTTCAGGTTTACAGAAAAGTTGCAAAGATAATATAGAGAGTTCCCATGTATCTCTCACCCAGTTACTCCCAATGTTAACATTTTATATTACTATGGTACATTTGTCAAAATAAAGAAACTAACATTGGAACATTCCTATTCGCTGCACTCCAGACTTTATTAGGGTTTCATCAGTTTTTCCACTAACGTACTTTTTCTGTTTGCTCCAATCCAGGACACCACACTGCATGTAGCCCATTCTTTTTTATTCCCAATCTAATCTTTTATCCCCAGAATTCCACATGTAAGTCTGGTTATGTCACTTCTTTATTCAAACACCCTGATGGCTTCCTTCTCACTCAAAGCAGAATCCAAAGCCATTACCAAGACTACAAAGCACTACATGATCTGCCCCCTCCTCCAACTCTCTGTCTTAATTGCCCACCAGCTCTCTCCCATTTATCCCATTCCAGCCACCCTGGCCTCGCTCTTCCTTCGACCTTCCAAGCGTGTTTTGCCTCAGGGGCTTGTACT
This sequence comes from Balaenoptera musculus, assembly GCF_009873245.2. Lineage (NCBI taxonomy): Eukaryota > Metazoa > Chordata > Mammalia > Artiodactyla > Balaenopteridae > Balaenoptera > Balaenoptera musculus. The sequence continues at coordinate 36,048,370 of NC_045801.1, read as the reverse complement.
TGCTATGGCCTCTACTTGGAATGTTTTGCCCCTAGGTATCTTCCTGGTTTGTCAGGAAGGGAGGTAAGGTTGAATGAGCAGGGTGGGGTGACCAACTCCTCCAGGTTTGCCAGGGACTATCCTGATTCTAAAACTGAAAAGCCGGGCTTCCCTGGTGGCGCAGTGGTTGAGAATCTGCCTGCCAACGCAGGGGACATGGGTTCGACCCCTGGTCCGGGAAGATCCCACGTGCCGCGGAGCAACTAAGCCCGTGCACCACAACTACTGAGCCTGCGCTCTGGAGCCCGCGAGCCACAACTACTGAAGCCCGTGCACCTAGAGTCCGTGCTCCACAACAAGAAAAGCCACCGCAATGAGAAGCCTGTGCACTGCAATGATGAGTAGCCCCAGCTCGCCGCAACTAGAGAAAGTCCGCGCGCCGCAACGAAGACCCAACGCAGCCAAAAAAATTTTTTTAAAACCCTGAAAAGCCAGGTACCCTGGGATCCCCCTCAGTTCCTGGTAAACTAGGACAGCTGGTCACCTAGCAGGGGTAGGTTTGTGTAGGGGATTTGCCAACATTTAATATGGAGGCTAGAGAAGACCTCATGGACAAGGAGACATTTGGGCGAAGGCTTGATGGAGTCGGGGGACTGAGTTTGCCATTCCTTATTGTTGTATGGTTCCTGGGGGCCTGTCTACAGATCCCATTGAGCACAGATAAAGAAAACCCCAACGTTTGTCAAAAAATACATTAAAAATTTTTTTCTTAAATGATACAAATGAATTTATTTTACTACAAAATTTTATTACAAAACTTATTACTTATTTACAAAAATTTGTGGCTACCAAAGGAGAAGGGGAGAGGGGGGAGGGATAAATTAGGAGTTTGGAATTAACAGATACACACCACTATATACAAAATAGATAAACAACAAGAACCTACTGTATAGCATAGGGAACTATCTTCAATATCTTGTAATAACCTATAATAGAAAAGAATCTGAAAAAGAATATATGTCCCATGTATATCATATATATATATAACTGAATTACTTTGCTGTACACCAGAAACTAACACAATATTGTAAATCAACTATGCTTCAATTTAAAAACAAAAAGAAAAAAAAGTTTTTTCCTTCCATTTTTCTTGAGATATAATTGACAAATGGCACTGTATAAGTGTAAGGTGTACAGCATATGATTTGACTTACATACATCATGAAACGATGGTACAAAATTCCAGGTGTAAGATAAATAATTACTAGGGATGTAATGTACAACATGATTAATATAATGAACACCACTGTATCTTATATATGAAATTCGTTAACAGAATAAATCCTAAGAGTTCTCATCACAAGGAAAAATATTCTTTTTCTTTTATTTTGTATCTACAGGAATGATGGATGTTCATTAAACTTACTGTAGTAATCATTTAAAATGTCATTTTTAATAATTGCGCTCTCAGATTTTATGAGATCTACAAAGAGTAGCCAAAGAGGCTTTGGAGCCCAGCAAATTTGGAGTCTTGGCTCTGCCATGTGACCTTGAACAAGTTATTTCATTTCTCAAAGCCTGATTTTTCTCACTTGCGAAATGAGGGTTATAAAAACCTCAAGGGTTACTGTAAAGATTAAAAGAGTTAATATGTCTAAGGTGCTTTGAACCATTCTGGCACATAAACACTCAATTATAATCCATTATTGTTGTTCTTTTCTCCCCATGTTTTTGGTGGGGCATCGATACTCAGTGTAAGTGCTGTTGTGTGCAGGACACAGGGATATAATCAAGGGCTATGGAAAAGGAGTTAGGGAGAAAGAAGGCCACAAAGAAGGGGATCACAAAAGATGAGTTAATTCAGGTACTTATTTTTAAATGATTTTTGAGATAATTGCAAAAATTTACAGGCAGGTATAAGGAATAATTTAGAGACGTTGGGTATACCCTTCACTCAGCTTCCCTCAGCAGTAACATCTCACATTACTACAGCACAATATCACAACCAGGAAATGCATAGTAGGTACTCCTCATTCTGTTACTGAAACTAAGACCGTCATCTTCATGGAATTGAACAACTAGTGCTTCCTCCTTGAGGGTGGAGAGCCGGAGGAGTGTAGGCCCATGGTCCTTATCACGTCAATGATGGACCATTGCTGTGGGCGCGTCACCTTGCTCTCTGCTCCAATCCACTGTAAACCACAGCCTGTGCTTCTGATAGGGTCACTTCTTAGCAGTGTTCTCTTTGGCCTTAAGCATAGTCAAACTTATGGCTTACTGAATGTTTATTATGGCCGCAGGCTCTGTGCTAAATATTTTTCATGCATTATCTCCACCTTTACAAGAGCCCGAGGTGATAATATTGTCCCCATTTCATAGATGATGAAACTGAGGTCTCATATGGTTAAGCAGCTGGCCTGGGTCATATATCTAGGAAGTAGGAGAGCTGGGATTAAAATGCAGACCACCTGATTCCAAAGCTATGCTCACCAACCCACTTCCTCCTCACATTCATGGCAGAGTACAGAGGAAAGGGACAGGATTGACAGGTATTTTCTTGCCTTTCTCAGTGAATTCACAATTGAGTTGGGGTGGGGCAGAATATAAAAACATAAATGATAGTACAAGGCAGGATATGTAAAGCACTAATCCAGGGTGATCTAGGCACCCAGGGGCAGGGCAGCTGGGAAAAGCCTTCTGAAGGAAGTAGATGAGGGGAATGGGCTGGGCCTTGGGTGTGAAGAGGCCTTGTCTGGCAGAGCTCACACTGTTATGACAGTTATATCTGGTTTCACCCCACCTTCCCCTGTCTCCCTCCTGACCTTAACCAAACGGATCTGTGGTAGACTGACTTCAGAATACATAATAATCGTAATAGCTGGCCTGTACAGAGTGCTCACATTGGGCTAGTCACTGTTTTAAGTGCTTTATATATGGTAACTCATTTAATCTTCACATGAACCTAGAGCATAGGTACTATTATTAGCCCCATTTTACAGATGAGGTTATTGAGGCACAGAGAGGTCAAGCAACTTGCTCAAGGTCACCCAGTTAGTAAGTGAAAGCCAGGATCTGAACCCAGGCGGTTTGGGTCTAGACTCCCCACTTTGGAGTCTACTCCTGCCCTCTACTTTGCAAGTCCTTTGTACACATCTCTATAAAATCTCACCCAGTCAAAACTCAAGTTAAATAGCACAACACCCATCACCCAAAGGGGAGCAAGCACTTTCTGAGCAACAAACTTCTGTGACTGGCCCTGGGCCCAGTGATTCACATTTCATTTTCACTACAGTCCTGCAAGGTTTGTATACATGAGGAAATTAAGCTTCAGATATTTTTTTTTTTTTTTTTTGCCTGGCCCATCTTGGGGCCAGATATTCTTTTTTTTTTTTTTTTATAAATTTATTTATTTATTTATATTTATTTTTGGCTGTGTTGGGTCTTCGTTTCTGTGCGAGGGCTTTCTCCAGTTACGGCAAGCGGGGGCCACTCTTCATCGCGGTGCACGGGCCTCTCACCATCGCGGCCTCTCTTGTTGCGGAGCACAGGCTCCAAACGCGCAGGCTCAGTAGTTGTGGCTCACGGGCCTAGTTGCTCCATGGCATGTGGGATCTTCCCAGACCAGGGCTCGAACCCGTGTCCCCTGCATTGGCAGGCAGATTCTCAACCACTGCGCCACCAGGGAAGCCCCAGCTTCAGAGATATTAAGTAACTTGCTCACAGGCTGAGATTCCCACCCGAAACCTATGTCCTTCTCTGTATGTAGCTCATGTTTCAAATCCCTCTTTCTCTGGGGACTTCCTCTTCCCATCACCCAGCAGCCACACATCAGGCCCTGCTCTGCGCCAGCCACACGCATTCTGAACCTATTTAGAAATTTGCACACATGGCCTTAATGATTTTCTCAGCAATACTCCTCTCCAGGCAAGAGTGGTGCAAGTGTCAGGAGACACGGGGCCTGCTTTGTAAGGCTTATAACATCCTAAGATTCCAGATCCGGAAAGTACCCAGAGATAATCAGACCCACTACTCACCCCAGGGAGAGTCTCCTTCTACAGTGATCCCTGATCATTTATTCATTCAGCAATAAATGCCTACTATGTGCCAAGCATGTCCTGAGTGATGGGGATATGGCAACAAACAGGACAGGCAAATCCCTCATCTCCAGGAAGTTCCATTCCGGTTAGGGGAGACTGCCAATAAACATGATTAAAAAGTCGAATATATAGGATGTTGATATATGGTACGGAGAAAAAACTTTAAAATAAAAATTAAAGTATGGAAGGGGAAGGTAAAGAATGGGGTATGTGTGAGTGTGTGTGTGTGTGTGTGTGAGAGAGAGAGAGAGACAGACAGACAGACAGACAGACAGACAGACAGACAGAGAGGCAGAGAGAAAGAAAGAGAAAGAGAGAGCTTGGGTTGGCCAGTGGTAACCTCTCTGAGAAGGATTTCTCCCTCAAAGTCCATCAGCCACTATTTGCTTGAATATGTCAGCTACAGAAAAGTCATTCCCTAAAAGGCAAACGTTCCATTTTAAGCAAGCTCTGCTTGTTCTGCAGTTTATCATATCTTCTCCCAGTGACTTCTGCTCTTCATCCTGAGTTCTGCCTTCAGTAGCTGTACCCAGCAAGCTTAACCTCCTCTCCCAGGGCAGACCACCCTCCACCTGTTGGAGGACATCTGTTTCCTTTCAGTAGTTCCCCGTAACCCTAACAGCCTCAGTTCTTTCAGCTGGTTCCTGAATGACATGGTTTCAATACCTATCACCCTGGTGGTTGCCCTCCTTTGAATGCCCTTTATCTCAAGAACAGAACATTTCCCTCTATGGTGAGTTGATCAGTGCAGAATATTCCAGGTTATTGCTCCCTGGATATAGACCCAGTACTACACAAAAACAAAATGAAACATGTTTTTAAGCTTTATCCTAATCAGAGCTCAGTCTCCACTGGGGGAAGCCAGTCTAGAATCGTCAGAACCCGGAAGCTAGGGGGACATCCGGGGGCCAGTAGAGGGAAAGCCTTTTTTTCTAGTGGGCTTATATCCAGTTGGGGTTTCTAGAAGGAGGCAAGAGGGGGAGTCCAAGATGAAGAGAGGCAGGATGAGGAAGATCCTGCGCTTGTCAGTGGACAGAGGTCCTGGCACGCAGGTAGGCACAGCATCTCAGGAAGCGTGAAGACAAATAGCTTATTGTAGTTTTTGACTTGTCTACTTAACTTCTTTTCTTAGGGTGAGGTAAAACATCTTTTTATCTGTTTAAGAGCAAGTTATATTTCTTTCAAACATCCTTTGCAAAACTTTCAATTAGTTTACGGGTCTCTTCCTTGTTGATTTCTAGAAGACCTTTATATAGCAAGGAAATTAACCCTTTGTGTTGTATGGTACAACTACATTTACCAACTTTTCATTTGTTTGTTCACTTTATGGTCATTTTTATTTCTAGGTAGAAAAGTTTTATGTTTTCAGTAGTCAAATGTATCAATCTTTTCACTTGGGGCTTTTTTTCTTCTCCTTCTCCTCCTCCTTCTTTACATATGTCATTTTAAAAAGCCTTCTCCATTCTGTTATTATAAAAATAATCTCCCATGTCATGTTCAACTATTTTTATTATTTCACTTTTTACATTTAAATCTTTGATCCATCTGCACTTTGTTCTGGTGCACCATTTATTGTTCATTTACTGTGTGTGCCAGACATGGTGTTCAGCATTTTACATACATTATCTTATTTAATAATCAGAATTATGGCAACCTCTATTTTACTAATAAAGACATTGAAGCTTAGAAACGCAAACTCAGCCAAGATCTTACATCTAGTGAGTGTCATAATAGAACTCAAGTTAGCCTGAGTTCAATTTTTATGCTTTTCACTATAATATTTATAAAAGTAGCATTCTATGTTGTTTGGAAATCCCCAACTTCATGGCTGCTATTTTAGAAAAAATAGTTGATGAGTATGTGGTGACAACTAACCATTCCATGAGATGTAAAGAACCAGGAAGATGCATTGAGGAGGGGCTACTAGATGTCAATTAGCCAAAGTCGTTCTCCAGCTGGGCAACTGACTCATGCCCCAGACTGGAAGCTGATGATTCAAATACTTCTCCCAGCAAAATTATGGATGATTCGATTACATTACACCAGAGTAAACAGAACTGTGACTATTAAATCTTTGAATGTAAGAGTCTCTTGAACCTCCTTTGTCATGGAACAGCATAGATTCCAAAGTTTGGATTGGGTTCAGCCTGCAAGCAGAGCATAATTATTGGATTTGATTGATTCTTAGATACACATCTTTTCACATTTAACATCTCTGAGATTAGGATGCCTCTTCTGATCAGTGGTGTCTTGTAATTGTTGTTGGCCAGGGGACAGACAAGACGTAGCAGTGGCCGCCTGCATTTGTGCCAACCTGCTTTATATTTCTCATGGTACAAATGGACAACAGCAACTCATCAACTTTTCATTCAACGAACCATTTAAGGACCATTTCAGGAAGGAATATAATCTTGGTTGTTTTCTGGACTCTTCTGTTGACACCTTCTGAAAAGAATCAAGAAAGGAGCTGTATTAAAACTTGGGGTTAGGGGCTGGAGTCATTGGCTTGGGAAAAAAACATCCTCCAAAGACCTTTTTTTTAAAATAAATTTTATTCATTCATTTATTTTGGGCTGCGTTGGGTCTTTGCTGATGCTCGCAGCCTTTCTCTAGTTGGGGAGAGAGGGGGTCTTCGTTGCGGTGCACGGGCTTCTCATTGCTGTGGCTTCTCTTGTTGCGGAGCACAGGCTCTAGGCGCACAGGCTTCAGTAGTTGTGGCACGTGGGCTCAGTAGTTGTGGCACATGGGCTTAGTTGCTCCGCGGGATGTGGGATCTTCCTGGACCAGAGATCGAACCTGTGTCCCCTGCATTGGCAGGCGATTCTTAACCACTGTGCCACCAGGGAAGGCCCCAAAGAACTGTTTAAAGAAATCCTGCATAACTGACACCCCTGCTGGCACAGAGGGTGATTGTGTTTGGAAAAACAGGACATATATACCCAACTCTGAAGTGAAATGCATTTCGAAGACTGGACTCTGAATGAGAAGTCTGGGGAATACTTTAACCTATTTATTTCTCTTATGTGTTCCTTTCATATTATGCACAATTGATGTGATAAAATCTATGTCTATTAAACTTTTTTTAGTAATTAATTAAAATAGCTAACTTAAACATCAGCAATGGTGACTTCAACCTATACTCCTGGCTCTGTACTGATTGAAGTAATCTGTTGAACAATCTCAGAAGAGCTGTGCAAATCAATGATCACTTCTGGACTCTCATCTTTTGTTTGTTTGCTTGCTTGCTTGTTTTTGGCTGCATGGCTTGCGGGATCTTAGTTCCCCTACTACGGATTGAACCCGGGCCCTCAGCAGTGAAAGCATAGAGTCCTAACCACTGGACCGCCAAGGAATTCCCTGGACTCTCTTCTGAAAGCAATCCCAAGTCCTAAGACCTTCAGCACAAGGAATTTTTCTTGTAGTAATTCTCAGGGTCTTAGTGGAACACCAAGGCCTTTCACTTTGAGGTTCTTTTCCTTTGTGCCTCTAATAAAGATGCCCACACCTTCCGCAGGGGTTTCGTTTCCATTGCAGCTGGTTAATGCGACTCTGATTCTGTGAATCCCTCTCTTTGGCTCCGAGGATGTCTTTCCAGTATCCTTAAAAACTTCCTCACTAACTGTTCCTGCACACGAGCTAACAGCTGAGGGTCAGGAGGTGCCACAGTCACTGCATCTTCTTCAAAGAGCTAGTAAAGTTTAAAAACTTCCTTCAATCATTATAAAATAAAATGCTAAGTAATATGAAAGCATTGTGTCCTAGTTTAATTGATGCATTCCCTCCTCCTTTCTCAGTGGTACGAAACCACTGGTGCATCTTGCAATCAATGGCCTCTCAAATTAGATGAAATATGGTAGTTTCAGCTTGGGAGGGGTATGGGTCAGGGAGCCAGTGAGACAACGAAGTACATGAGGTCATTTTGTTGTCGTTGCATATTTATCATTTTGAACGTCTATAGGAGACTGACTGTATCAATAGATCTAATTAATCTCCTAGGTTTTGTCTTACGCACTTAAGCTGGGTGTTCCTGATCATACTTTCTTTTGTAATCAGCGTATAGGATTTTACCATGGTCCTTTAAAATTTTTGTCTTTTTGGCTCTGGTCTGTTGTTCTCATCTGCCAAGATCATTCTGGATCATTATTCTCTTATTTACAGTTTTAGCTATCCCTCCCTCTACCTTTATGCCATGTGTAAATTTGATAAGCCCAACCTCTATATTTTTATCCAAGTCACTAATAAAAATGTTGAGCAGTTCTGGGACAATTTTGTAGACCCATGGCAGCCATTAGTGATTCCCTCAGGTTGGCATGAACCACAGATTGACTCTTTCTGGACATGGCATTTTACCCAGCTGCAACTCCATGCATCTGAGATATAGTGCAGTTGGTAGGCACCCAAGCTTTGATCTCAGAGTTGATCCCTCAACCCTAGCTCCACCCTATCCTTGCCATATGACCCTGGGCAAGTTACCTGATGAATCTCTGCTTAGTTTCCTCATCTGTAAAATGGGACAATTCTTTTTACTTTATAGGAATGGGTAGATGTTTAAATTAATTAGTACTCACAAAACACTTAGTAGAGTTCTTGACATAAAGTAGGCTCTCAATAAATATTAATGGTTAATCCTATCAGTTTTCTCAGATTTCTGCATCTTGTTCAATACATATCATGAGACGCTTTGTCAAATGCCTAAGAAAAACTCAACATAAACTAACTTCATCATTCTGCTGTTCTAACAGACATATCAAAAAAATGAGATCAGTTTAGTATGCCGTTTTTATTTATAATTTATAATGACTATTTTCAACAAGGGTTTGTTGGAGCTTAAAATAAAAGACACGTATGGATTTATTTGTGATGACTCCAGGCTGACTATTAACGATCAACACTCTACTTTTAAGTGTTTCGGAACACTGGGAATCCATATACAGCTGACAATTCTGTATTTTATTGAATCTCCCCTTTTGCCATGTAATGACAACCAACATTTGCCTGTCTCCAGCTTCTAGGGATCGTGCCATTCCCATGATTTCTTAAAGGTTGATGTTGATGTTTGTATAATTGCATCTGCAGGTTATTTTATTATCCTGGATGTATTTCATAGGAGTTGCAGAATTAAATGCATTTGAAGCAGCTGGGACTCTCACCACCTTCTCATTTATCTTGGATTTCGTTGCCTTACAGCCCTTGTCATTCTGTCCTTAAGGGTAGTGGTTTTAAACCTTTAGAGTACATGTGAATCACTTGGAGGAGGGAGAGCTGTTAGAAATGCACATCTCCAACCTGCTTCCAAAGATTTAGGCTTAGCAGGTCTGAAATGGGGCCTGGGAATATACATTTTTACAAACACTCTAGGTGAGTTTCATGCACCACCTGTGAGAAACACCTTATACAGAGGAAAATGATTTTGTAAATATGATTTTTTTCTTATAATGTTCTTGTTATGTTAGCATTATACATCTCTCTCCCAAAATTGATCATAGTCTTACTTGGTTGTTTTGGTCTAAACAAACTTATCAATAGCCCTTTTGTTTAGCATTTTTCATAAACCTTGGATTATTCTCGATTTTTGACCTTCCTGACACTACTCACAAAGCTTATGCATTTAAAAAATAATTGTCCTTGGGAAAAAAAAGTAATAATTGTCCTTGGTTCTGGGCCATTCCTGCCATTGTTAGCATGTGTGCTTTGAAAGCCTGAGCCCATTAGCGTGCTCTCTGTGCAGTCCTGCCTTGGCTCCTTCAGATGTCCACAGGGCGGTACACTATACACTTGTGGCATCCAGCCAGGATTTCCTGGTAATGAGATGAGGCTGTGGATGACAGAGAGAAGAGCTATATGAGCTATTTATTAAAATGCCTATGGGAAATCTGCCCAGAAACTGGTCATGTACTGGTGCTCTGCCATTTGTTAGTGGTTGAGGTGAGAAGAGATGAATTCAGACCAAAGCTGAGGCCGTCCAGCCTTCTGAAATTGCTGATGTCAGGCCTTCTTCTAGACCACTTCCCTGATGGCGTCATCCCACTTCTTCCTCTCTGACCCTTTGGACCTTGATATGCTTTCATTGCTGCGTATTCCACACTGGATTTTAGTTGTTTGGTCATGTGTCCACCATTTATTACATTAAATAAAGGAACAACGTCTTCTTTATTTAAAACAAAAACAATATAAAACAAACAAAATCCTGCACTTTGCACACTATTTGACGTTCAGTATTTGTTGAACTAAGCCACCGATAACAAATATTCGACAGGCATGCTATACTCCCAGTCCTGTGTTGGAGCAGACTTTGCTAAAGGATCTCTGAACTCTTCCCTCCTGAACTTGGAAGCAGTTTCAATATTCTTCAGAACATGGCTTTTCCATCAAATCTACCAGAACTGACTTGCAAAATGACACCTACTTGCCAATTCTAAACAAAACAGAAGTCCTTTTCTCCTACTACAGTCCAGTTGTTAACTCCATTCATGGAATAAAAAAAAAGAAAATAGTTTACAAATACAAATTAAGTACTTGGAAAGTCAAGTTGGTATGATAAACACTAAGGGGAAAACACAGGGAATTTACATTGGATATAGAGTAGCCAGCATCTTGCAATAAGCAGGTGTCTGGGTTTTCCAGCTTTTGAGACTCTAGAATGATACTAATGATACAATAATGAGAATGATAGTAAAACTCAGCATCTCATCTCGTGGGATCAGCAAAGTCTGAAACCTTTCAAGTAATGATTCTCCTATACCACAGAAACTGGGCCCACGTTTCGGTGAGATCCAAAATCAATGTGTAAGTTGAGAGCTGCGTCTCCTAACGTACATCAGGAGGCAAAGGCAGCATCATTTGGGCTGAAAGGGAGATAAACAAAAGCAGGACGGTCTGGGGAATGTTTTCTTTCCTCCCTCTCCTTCATCTCCCCTTCCCCATGCAACTTTTGAACCCTGATTATTAGCTATCACTTAACAATCTTGACAGTTCCATTTTGCACTGATAAACTTCTTTTTTGTGTATCTATATAACCGGCCCAAACTGGGGCTGCTCTGAAGTAAAGCCAGACCCTCTCCATCTCTGCCTCTTTCTCTCAAACGTGGCCACTATAGTTGTTTTCTCTTAAGTTCCGATTTTAGAGCTCAGTGATACTGAGAAAAATATCCCTTCTTTCAACTCCTAGATTGAAGGCTAAAGGACTGAAAGGTACATTTAGGGTATTTATAAGCTCTGAATTTGCTCAAGTCACTCTCAGAGGGAACGTGGATTTCAAGAGGCTATTAATACAGAAATCCTTATTTTTCAGACCCTGCTAGTGAGTGAGATTCTCCAAATCAGAAAAATTTTACCATAAAAGTAATTTAAAATTTTAATTCCTTAAAAATATAGAAAATGTATTAAAGACATTGCATCCCTCTCTGCCTTTAGGAACAACTTCACTGGTTTGATGCTGCCACAGGATCAACACCAAGAGTGTAGACATTTGTTCACTAAGCTGTGAATGGTGCAACGAACCTCCCACAAACTTTTGTAGAATGTTGGGCAAATGCCTCCATGTTCCTCTCCTTGACCTTTTTGGACAGCTTTTTATAGTCTTCTCTACTCTTCACCTGTAGAGTTGTCAGATGCCATTCCTGGGTCTTATAATGAGCCTGCCTTTCAAAATGCATGTTTTCCTTCAAGTTATTCCTTTTAAGTGTTTATGGGCTAGAACCCAGACAATGAGGTTTCTTTGAATTGTGTATAAAATAAGAGCTAACTCTGAATGAGGCCTTAAGGACTTCTGATGAATAAAGTACATTAAATAAGGAGACATTCCTTTTGCCATCTAATTGGACTGTATAGGGTCATTTTATTTACTTTTACTCTTGGATTCTTGGGTGGATGAGTTTTCTGGAAAAGTAACTTCTGCATAAAGTGTTGCAATTTTAAAATAATTTAGTAGTGGTTAGAAAATTAAATTTGGGGGGAGAAAACATTTCTTAGAAAATTTCAGATATTTTCCTGAAAATTTTTATGCATTTCAATTTTTGTAGCCTATTTAAGGGAACCTTGCAAAGATTCTTTCCCTGAAGTACAAGAGACTTAAAAAACATGTGCTGAGACTAGACATCAATTACAGGAAAAGAACTGTAAAAAATACAAACACATGGAGGCTAAACAATACACTACTAAGTAACCAAGAGATTGCTGAGGAAATCAAAAAACACTGAGAAACAAATGACAATGAAAACACGATGACCCAAAACCTATGGGATGCAGCAAAACCAGTTCTAAGAGGGAAGTTTATAGTAATACAATCCTACCTCAAGAAACAAGAAAAGGGCTTCCCTGGTGGCGCAGTGGTTGGGAATCTGCCTGCCAATGCAGGGGACACAGGTTCGAGCCCTGCTCCGGGACGATCCCAATGCCGCAGAGCAACTAAGCCCATGCGCCACAACTACTGAGCTGGTGCTCTAGAGCCCATGAGCTACAACTAATGAAGCCTGCGTGCTTAGAGCCTGGTCTCCGCAACAAGAGAAGCCACCGCAATGAGAAGCCCACGCACTGCAATGAAGAGTAGCCGCCGCTCACCGCAGCTAGAGAAAGCCCGTGCGCAGCAATGAAGACCCAATGCAGCCAAAAATAAAAAAATTAATTAATTAATTAATTAAATTTAAAAAAACAAAAAGAAACAAAAAAAGTCTCAAATAAACAACCTAACCTTACACCTAAAGCAATTAGAGAAAGAAGAACAAAAAAACCCCAAAGTTAGCAAAAGGAAAGAAATCATAAAGATCAGATCAGAAATAAATGAAAAAGAAATGAAGGAAACAATAGCAAAGGTCAATAAAACTAAAAGCTGGTTCTTTGAGAGGATAAAAAAAAATTGATAAACCATTAGCCAGACTCATCAAGAAAAAAAAGGGAGAAGACACAGATTAACAGAGCTAGAAATGAAAAAGGAGAAGTAACAACTGACACTGCAGAAATACAAAGGATCATAAGAGATTACTACAAGCAACTATACGCCAATAAAATGGACAACCTGGAAGAAATGGACAAATTCTTAGAAAAGCACAACCTTCCGAGACTGAACCAGGAAGAAACAGAAAACATAAACAGACCAGTCACAAGCACTGAAATTGAAACTGTGATTAAAAATCTTCCAACAAACAAAAGCCCAGGACCAGATGGCTTCACAGGCCAATTCTATCAAACATTTAGAGAAGAGCTAACACCTATCCTTCTCAAACTCTTCCAAAATATAGCAGAGAGAGGAACACTCCCAAACTCATTCTACGAGACCACCATCACCCTGATACCAAAACCAGACAAAGATGTTACAAAAAAAGAAAACCAGTATCACTGATGAACATAGATGCAAAAATCCTCAACAAAATGCTAGTAAACAGAATCCAACAGCACATTAAAAGGATCATACACAATGATCAAGTGGGGTTTATCCCAAGAACGCAAGGATTCTTCAATATACGCAAATCAATCAGTGTGATAAACCATATTAACAAATTGAAGGATAAAAACCATATGATAATCTCAATAGATGCAGAAAAAGCTTTTGACAAAATTGAACACCCATTTATGATAAAAACCCTCCAGAAAGTAGGCATAGAGGGAACTACCTCAACATAATAAAGGCCACATATGACAAATCCAGAGCCAACATCGTTCTCAATGGTGAAAAACTGAAACCATTTCCACTAAGATCAGGAACAAGACAAGGTTGCCCACTCTCACCACTATTATTCAACATAGTTTTGGACGTTTTAGCCACAGCAATCAGAGAAGAAAAAGAAATAAAAGGAATCCAAATCAGAAAGGAAGAAGTAAAACTGTCACTGTTTGCAGGTGACATGATACTATACATAGAGAATCCTAAAGATGCTACCAGAAAACTACTAGAGCTAATCAATGAATTTGGTAGAGTGGCAGGATACAAAATTAATGCACAGAAATCTCTTGCATTCCCATACACTAATGATAAAAAATCTGAAAGAGAAATTAAGGAAACACTCCCATTTACCACTGCAACAAAAAGAATAAAATACCTAGGAATAAACCTACCTAAGGAGACAAAAGACCTGTATGCAGAAAACTATAAGACACTGATGAAAGAAGTTAAAGATGATACAAACAGATGGAGAGATATACCATGTTCTTGGATTGGAAGAATCAACATTGTGAAAATGACTCTACTACCCAAAGCACTCTACACATTCAATACAATCACTATCAAACTATGAATGGCATTTTTCACAGAACTAGAACAAAAAATTTTACAATTTGTATGGAAACACAAAAGACCCCGAATAGCCAAATCAATCTTGAGAAAGAAAAACGGAGCTGGAGGAATCAGGCTCCCTGACTTCAGACTATACTACAAAGCTACGGTAATCAAGACAGTATGGTACTGGAACAAAAACAGAAATATAAATCAATGGAACAGTATAGAAAGCCCAGAAATAAACCTACGCACCTTTGGTCACCTTATCTTTGATAAAGGAGGCAAGAATATGCAATGGAGAAAAGACAGTCTCTTCAATAATTGGTGCTGGGAAAACTGGACAGCTACATGTAAAAGAATGAAATTAGAACACTCCCTAACACCATACACAAAAATAAACTCAAAATGGATTAAAGACCTAAATGTAAGGCCAGACACTAGAAAACTCTTAGAGGAAAACATAGGCAGAACACTCTATGACATAAATCACAGCAAGATTCTTTTTGACCCACCTCCTAGAGAAATGGAAATAAAAACAAAAATAAACAAATGGGACCTAATGAAACTTAAAAGCTTTTGTACAGCAAAGGAAACCATAAGCAAGATGAAAAGACAGCCCTCAGAATGGGAGAAAATATTTGTAAATGAAGCAACTGACAAAGGATTAATCTCCAAACTATACAAGCAGCTCATGCAGCTCAATATCAAAAAAACAAACAACCCAATCCACAAATGGGCAGAAGACCTAAATAGACATTTCTCCAAAGAAGATATACAGATTGCCAACAAACACATGAAAGAATGCTCAACATCATTAATCATTAGAGGAATGCAAATCAAAAGTACAATGAGGTATCACCTCAGACCAGTCAGAATGGCCATCATCAAAAACTTTACAAAGAATAAATGCTGGACAGGGTGTGGAGAAAAGGGAACCCTCTTGCACTGTTGGTGGGAATGTAAATTGATACAGCCACTATGGAGAACAGTATGGAGGTTCGTTAAAAAACTAAAAATAGGACTACCGTATAACCCAGCAATCCCACTACTGGGCATATACCCTGAGAAAGCCATAATTCAAAAAGAGTCATGTACCACAATGTTCATTGCAGCTCCATTTACAATAGCCAGGACATGGGAGCCACCTAAGTGTCCATTGACAGATGAATGGATAAAGAAGATGTGGCATATATTTACAAGGGAATGTTACTCAGCCATAAAAAGGAATGATGTTGGGTCATTTGTAGAGGTGTGGATGGACCTAGAGACCGTCATACAGAGTGAAGTAAGTCAGAAAGAGAAAAGCAAATACCGTATGCTAACACATATATATGGAATCTAAAAAAAAGAAAATCGTTCTGAAGAACCTAGCGGCAGGACAGGAATAGAGACGCAGACGTAGAGAATGGACTTGAGTACACGGGGAGGGGGAAGGGTAAGCTGAGACGGAGGGAGAGAGTGGCATTGACGTATATACACTACCAAGTGTAAAACAGACAGCTAGTGAGAAGCAGCCACATAGCACAGGGAGATCAGCTCGCTGCTTTGTGACCACCTAGAGGGGTGGGATACGGAGGGTGGAAGGGAGACACCAGATGGAGGGGATATGGGGATATATGTATACGTATAGCTGATTCACTTTGTTATACAGCAGCAACTAACACAACAATGTAAAGCAATTATACCCCAATAAAGATGTTAAAAAAAAAAGAATAAAACATGTGCTTACTTTTTCATATGTTAACTTACTTACAGTAGATCATGTTGGTTTCTAGTTTCTAAGTGTGCAGTTCAGCCAAGCCTAGGAAGATAAGCAAAGGACTTCCATTTCCAGGAATAAGGCAAGATGGGGATCAGACCAACCTCCTACTAGAAACAACAAAAAACACTGACTAAAAAATTTTTTTTATAACTTCTTAAAAGCATCAAAGCTCTGGCAAGATATTAAGAAGTTAAAGCCCCAAATCAAAGGGAGACAAGGTCTCTGAAAGTTAAGTGGCACTCTGAAGCTGTTTTTCAACTAAGAACATTTGTCATTTTGGGCAAACTTGAACTTTGGTTCTGCGGGCTTCTCAGGACAAGGACAAAGCCAAAGCCCAGGGTCTGCTCCTCCCCTCACTAATAAGGGTAAAACCCTCAGGGCAAGGGTGAAACAAAAGTATAGGATCCTCCTCCCTCAGGTCCTTATGATGAGCAGAGCAGGACAGGTGGTAAATGCAGGGAACTGCTCTGAGAAGTTATAACTGCAAGTTAGTACTTTCACAGCTTCCAAATCCATATCAATTTGATGATGAAAAAAATAAATAAATGAACAAAAACAAAGAGAAAAAGAAACCATAATACCATAAAACCCTCTTAAGTTGTGACTTTAAAGTGATTTAAAGTGTCCCTGTGTGCCTAGCAGATGCAAATGAAAGTTCTTTCTGGAGAAAATTAGTTGTCAACCTAGTCTTCAAAGAATCCCTCCAAATAAAATTTCAAGGACAACAAACAGTGTACAGTCAAAAATAACTAAGCCTACAAGGACAATAAGCCATCAGGAATGAGAACTAAAAGAAAGAGATCTTCAAAGACTTCAGATTTTGAAATCACTAGACAATCTATAAAAGCAACTATGCTTACTCAATTCAAAGAAAAAGTAGAAAACATATGTACAGAAAAGAAAATGATAAAAAGTGATTTAGCAGATTTAAAAAGAACCAAATAGAATGTCTCAAAATAAAAAATACAATAACCCAAATTAAAAACTCAACAGTCATGTTTAAGCAGCTTAGATATAACTGAAGATAAAATTAGAGCAGTGAAATATAGATCAGGAGAAATTATTCAGAGTACAGTGTAGAGAAACAATAAATATGGCAAATGTAAAAGAGAGGTTAAGAGGCAAGAAAACAGAGTGAAAGGTGTAGCATTCATTTAATCAGACTTTCAGAAGGAGAAGAGAGAAGTGCTTGCATAAAGATAATATTTGAAGAGATAATGGCTAAGAATTTTTCTAAACTGATCAAAGATATCAATCCATAGATACAAGAATAATAAGTAGAAAAAAATAAAAAGAAATTTATACCCAGACTCATCATGGTGAAACTTTAACAAACCAAAGACAAATAAGATGCTAAAATTAACCAGAGAAAAGGATGATCTTCAAAGGAGTGGCAACTAGACAATAGCTGAATTCTCAGTAGTAACAAAGGAAGTAACAAAGGAAGCCAAAAGTGGAATGAAACCATCAATGGTTTATACACTTATGTACTTATATAAACCTGTGGTTTATAAACTTAAATAATTGGCAACCTAGAATTCTACACCCAGCAAAAGTTTTTCAAGAATGAGGTCATAATAAAGTTATTTTTAGACAGATCAAAGCTGAGACAGTTTGCCACCAGCACACTCTGATTTAAGACCTTTCCTTTAGGTAAAATAAAAGTGATCTCACAAGGAAGACCTGAGATAGAAGACAAAAGAAAGCAAAGAAAATGATAAGTATATGGATACATCTAAGTGAATATTAACTGTATAAAACAACAGTTATAATGTCTTTAAGGGCAAAACTTACAAAATAATAACAAGATAGAACTAAAATATTTGAGACTAAAACATGTCAGGAAGGGTAAATGGAATTAAAATATTTTAAGGTTTTTGAATTATGTGGGAGAAAGTAAAGGCATTGATTAATTTCAGACTTTAAGTTTAGGATGCATATTAAGTTCTAGAATAATCCCTAAAAAATAGAGAGTATATAATTTTCATACCAGTAGAAGGAAAAGAATGGGGTCATTAAAAAATTTCTTTGAACAACCCCAGAAGGCAAGAAAGGAAAGAAAAGGCAATACATAATACATGGGACAAATATAAATGAGATGGTGGTTTTAAACTCTAATATATAAATAATTACATTAAATATAAATGGATTATATGAGCAAAAGAATATATACCATATGATTCCATATAAATGAAGTTCAAGAATAGACATTACTAAAGGAAATTATTTAGAGGTTGTGATAAACTGGTAAATGTCCCCCAAAGATGTCCACATCCTAATCCCTGGAACCTGTAAATATGTTACCTTATAAGGTAAAAAGAACTTTGCAAATGTTATTAAGAATCTTGAGATAGGGAGATTATTCTGGATTATCCAGTTGAGCCCAATGCAAACACAAGGGTCCCTTTTGAGAGGGAGGTAGGAGAGTCAGAGTCATAGAGACAAGAGAACAAAAGCAAAGGGAAGAGAGGACAGAAGGTGCCATGCTGCTGGCTTTGAAGATGCAGGAAAGGGGCAGCCTCTAGAACCGAACAAGGCAAGATAACAGATTCCATCCCAGCCTCTAGAAGGAACACAGCCCTGCAGAGCCATTTTAGACTTCTGATCTCTAGAACTATAAGATAATTTTAAGCCACAAAGTTTGTGGTAGTTTGTTATAGCAGCAATAGGAACTTGAAATATATATTTATATGTCTCTATCTATATCTATCTATGTGGCAAAGCAACAAATAAAAGCAAGGAAATGATTATCACAGAAGTCAGGATGGTGATTTCTCCAGTGCTCAGGGAGAGAGACAAGGCAGGCAGGGTTCTGAGGCCCTGACAATTCTATTTCTTGACATGTGTGGAGGTTACACATGTAATAATTATTCTTAAACCATACATATATTTTATGTACTTTTCTGTAATAGCAAATATTTTATCATAATAAAAACTGTAAAATATAAACATAAAGATCAGGAAGCCTGGAATTTAAGTGGGATTCACAGAATATTTAATTAATGAGTAATGAGTTTCTAATAATTGAGAAACAGATTATCCAATCTGTAGAATCTCCCTGCTCTTATAGTGTTCCCTTACAGCCTGCTGACATTTGACCTCTCCTCTGCTCATCAATACCCTCGCATAGTTGAGCAAGGAAAGAATCTGGAGGAACAAGAGCCATCTGTGGACTTTATCATTTATTAATATGTGGACTTAGGCAAGTTACTTAAACTCTCGGTTTCTTAATCTCTAAAAATGGCAGTAGTAGTAGTATCTTCCTCTATAAAGTTGTTATAGGAAATAAATGAGATAAAGCACTTAGCACGATACCTATCTAAAAATTCCACCTCTTTTTTATTTCATTTATCCACCCCCACCCCTGCAAATAATGTTTATGGAGCACTTGCCTTGTACCAAGCCCCTTGCTAGGTCCTAGGGATGCAAAGCCAAATAATCCATGGCCCCATCTTCAAAGAGTTCTTAGTTTAGTAGAGGAAACAGGTGAAAAATATGTAATTGTAATGCAAAGGGTTAGCAGTACAGTGAGGGTATAAACAATGTGCTGAGGTGTTGTATGAGGGGTCACTAAGTGGGCATGTGGTGGAGTAAGGAAGGGGACTAGGCAGAGAAGCCTGTCCAGAGGTGACCCTTAAATGAGGTCTTGAAGGATGAGTAGGAATTCACCAGCTGGAGATAAAGGAGGGATATTTCTGTAAAGGGATCAGTATAGGCAAGCCTGGAAGGAGATAATGGACAGGCGAAATGGCAAGTTGTGGGGTATTGAGGAGGGAGATGAAATTGGGAGTAATCAGCTGTGGTCATACATCGAAAGGTCACATTTCTCTGTAAAAGAGTTTAGCCCTTCTTCTCTAAGCAGTGGATGGCTATGGTGAGGAGGGGTTAGGATGATCTGAGCCACATTTTAGAAATATCACTCTGTCTCTGTGCAGGTGGGTGGGAAAGATTCTGAAGACTACTACCTACCTAGTTCAGGTGAGAGGGCTTGAACTAAGGCAGTGTTCTTGGAATGGACAGAGATTCAAGAGACATTTAGGAGGTAGAACTAAGTGGACTTGGTAACCTGTTGATTCAGAGTATTGATTCAGAGCTAGTTATCAGACTTCTAGCTTGTGCTAATGATGATGGTGGATAATAATACCATTAATCAAGTTTGAGGAGACCAATAGAGCAGGTAGTGGGGTGAAGATAATAGCCACTTTATTTTATTTTTTTTTAATTGAAGTATAGTTGATTTACAATGTTGTGTTAATTTTCACTTTATTTTAGATTTACTGAGTTTGAGGTGCCTGTGGGACATTTAGGTGGAGATTTCTAGTAGGGAGCTAGAAATTTGGCTCTGAAACGGAGGAGAGAAATGAAATGTGGCCATGGAGATATGGAAGCCATAAACATTTATAAAATGGAGGTTGAAGCCAGAGGAGAGTGTGGGATGGTCCAGTGATCAATGTGCTTGTTGAATCTACTTGAAAAGAATGAATAGTGTGCTAACCTAAGTGCTTTTTCCCTAGCATATATTTTGGGTCTCGATTAAGAATGTTTTCATAAAATATCTTTCTTTACCCAAGATCATATTGATCTCTCCTTAGAGTGACTACTTATGACTTGAGTTCATGTTACAGCTTTAATTTAGAATGTTGGAGTTGACCAAAGTCATTTAAGAATGATAGATGTGGAAAATTCTATTAGAGTATCCTAACGGGCAAATCTTGTACCTGAATACTAATTATGTAAAAAGTTTGCACAAAATATTTAATGTAATAGGAAGAGCTCTGAGGAAGTCAAGATACGTACTCTTCTCAGAAAATCAGTAAGCAACTTATTTTAAAAATTAAGCATAAATAAAAAATTCCTTAAGTTTAAAAACTTTTTAATCTAATATCGTGATTTTCAGTAACATACCTCAGAAGTTTCAGACCTTTTGAAGCCAGAACCACAGAATTATTAGCCCTGGAAGAGATCTTAGAGGTCATTTAATTGAATCCTTTAAGTTTTCAAATAGAGACTAAAGAGAGAGTGCTACGCCGTGGTCACTCCACACCATGGTCACTGGGCCTGGGATGAGTGACTCAATCCCTAGATCATTCTTTCCTCTTTATCCTTCCTTTCAATGGAATCCAATTTGCTAAAGTTTCAGGATAGAAATGAACTAAACTTCAGCTGTCTAAATGAGAGGTTTTCATTTATTTATGAATTTAATGCATATCTGTGACACTTGGAGCTAGATAGAACAAAAGGCCAAGTGTGATTAAGATTCTTCCTTTCCCTCATTCTGTCTCAGGCTTCTTGGCAGAATGAATTATCGGAGTCCCACAAGGACAGACCCAGAGGATAGGACAATGACAAGAGTCTGATCTTGAGTAGGGCTGCCAGATTTAGCAAGTAAAAATAAGAGGCTGCCCAGTTACATATGAATTTCAGCCAAATAATGAGTACTTTTTTTAGTGTAAGTATGTCCCAAGTATTGCATGGGACATACTTATGCTAAAAAAATGTATTCATTGTCTATCTACAATTGAAATTTAACTGGGAGTTGTGTATTTCATCTGGAAACACAAATCTTGAAGTCAAGGCCACAGACTTTCAAGCACTTAGACATGAGGGAGGCAGTTAGCCCCACTAGAGGTAGCTGATGTTTCACAAAATTGCAAACTTCAAAACAAAGACCTGCTACTCTTTGTGCAACAGTGAAGGAGCTGTCATGCTATGGCACTACCATCCCCACCGAATTGTAGTATACCGTGAAACTGATCTTTCAGGAGATTGACAAGGATGGTGGCGGAGGCGGTGGGACTTATGGACCTGGAGGAGCCATCTCTGTGTGTTCTAAAGCAGCTGTATCTCCTGTGTCTTTAATAGTGCAGACTGATTTTGCCAGAACAGAACCAGAATTCATTATATAATCAGTGATTACAAAACCAAAGCTAAAGTCTGGAACAATGAAATTTCCCTTACAGAAACCGTAAAAAAGAAGTATTCTGCAAGACAGTGTCTCACCCTGACGTCCAAGGCCAGGACCCTGCACATAATCCTCATCTAACAAAAGGCTGAGCATGAAGTCTCACCAGGAAGTGGGAGCCTTGTCACATAACTGGGGCTAAGTGAAACGGGCAATGAAACGCCAGTCACGTGTCAGCATCTTGGCAGAGTTTGGCCACATGCTCAGAAGCAGCAAGATGTCATGATAACACTAACTCTAAGAGTGACTTTCAAGTTCAGCTAGTGGTCACAGAAATGCCAAACCTACGCTGAGGGCCTAGGTATGAAATTATCACCACAGGTGGCTCAGGGGTCCTCTGTTGGAAGTGGTAGGAGCAATGGCAGTGCTGGTGGGAAGAGGGTTATGAGTGATTGCACAAACCTGGGGAGGAACACAATTTAATTAATCAACAGTGTTAGGGTATATGCAAGCATACCTGTAAAGCTGTACCTAGAGCCATGGCCAAGATTCCTCACAGCACCATTGGGAATCATGTAGTTGATTTCAGTTTTGATCTGTTATGCTAAACAGAAATGCTCTTACAGGACATGTGAGCCTAATGTTTTTTTTAAAAATTCATCATTCAGTCTTAACGTTGCATTAGAATAAAAAATGAATGTTGAAAACCACGTCATAGTGGGGTTAAGAATGTGGTTAATTATAAAAAACAAATGTGGCTGCCATGGTCAAAAATCACATGGAACAATTACATAATAGTTCTATTTTCTAAAACTTTAGTGAAGGAGGAAGCTAATGGTATTTGTGTCCACTATGGGCTGGGGCTTTATAGGAGCTTTTAATCATCTCATCTAATTCTTTGAATTTTCTTAGTATTTTTGATTGTGGTAAGATATACATAAACATAAAATTTACCACCTTTGGGGCTTCCCTAGTGGCGCAGTGTTTGAGAATCTGCCTGCCAATGCAGGGGACACAGGTTCGAGCCCTGGTCTGGGAAGATCCCACATGCCGCATTGCAACTAGGCCTGTGAGCCACAACTACTGAGCCTGCGTGTCTGGAGCCTGTGCTCTGCAACAAGAGAGGCCGCGACAATGAGAGGCCCGTGCACCACAATGAAGAGCGGCCCCCACTCGCCGCAACTAGAGAAAGCCCTCGCACAGAAACAAAGACCCAACACAGCCAAAAAAAAAAAAAAAAATTTACCACCCTAACCATTTCCCAGTGTGCAGTTCAGTGGCATTAAGTACATTCATATTGTTGTGCAACTATCACTGCCATTCAGCTCCAGAACTTTTTCATCATCTCAAGAGAAACTCTGTACCCATTAAACAACAACTCCTCATTCGCCCACTGCCCCCTTCCCAGTAACCACCGGCCCCTTCCCGGTAACCACTAATCTATTTCCTGTTGGTGTGAGTTTGCTTATTTCAGGCACCTCATATAAGTGGAATCATATTTGTCCTTCTGTATCTGGCTTATTTCACTTAGCATACTGTTTTCAAGGTCCACCCTTGTTGTAGCATATATTATCTCATTTCATTCTTATAACCTGGAAAGTAGGATTTATTATTACCTTAACGAAATGACCCTGCCCCAAGCATGCATACTCTGTCTCTGGAATTAAGGTTGAATAGTCTATTCTGGTGGGACTGCCCTATTGACACCATAAAGTATGCCCACACCCTGGGGGTCAGGGGCCCAAGCCCTTAGAACCGTCCTGGAGGAGGGAGTGGTGGTGCAGTAGGAGGTGTTTCTAAATTCCTTCAACCTCCAAGGAGGGAAGAAATGGGCTTGAGTGAGGAATAGAGCTGCCTGGTGATTTCCTGGGGACAGAGCCAATTTGCTGAAAGCAGCATTTAGAGGCCCTGAGCCCTAAAATGATTCTAGTGCCTCATCTTCCCTCCCAATACGTAATTCACAATAGAACTAATACTAAACCATTTAACAATGTGAGGAAATCTTACAACAGTCCCATTACTTTATGCTTTAAAAAATAAATGTTTATTTTGACATAATTTTAGACTTACAGAAAAGTTACATAAACAGTACAGAGATTTCCCCTCTATGCTTCACTCAGCTTTTCCTAATGTTAACATTTAGCAGAGGGTGGAGTCAAGATGGCCTATTAGGAGGATGCGGAATTCGAGTCTCCTCAAAACTAGTGCACCTACCAGGCACCAGTGGGGGACCATGGACACCTAAGGGGACGGGAGGAACTGCCAGCAAACCGGCTTGTGAGATCTTGGTTCCCAGGCCAGAGGTCAGGCCCAAGCTCCTGTGATGGGGGCTCCGAGTCCAAACCGCTGGACTAACAGAGAACCTTGGACCCCAGGGAATATTAATCGGAGTGAGGCCTCCCAGAGGTCCTCACCTCGGCACCAAGACCCGGCTCTATCCAACTGCCTGCAAACTCCAGTGCTGAACAACTCAGGCTAAACATCCAGTAAGGCAGGAATACAGCACCACCCATCAAAAAGAGAAAAAAAAAAAAAAAAAAAGAAACAACAAAAAATTATGTTACAGACAAAGGAGCAAGGTAAAAACCTACAAGGCCAAATAAATGAAGACGAAATAGGCAACCTACCTGAAAAAGAATCCAGAGTTATGATAGTGAAGATGACCCAAACTCTCAGAAACAGAATGGAGAAAATACAAGAAACATTTAACAAGGATCTAGAGGAACTAAAGAGCAAACAAACAGTGATGAACAACACAATTACTGAAATTAAAAATACTCCAGAAGGAATCAATAGCAGAATAATGGAGGCAGAAGAACGGATAAGTGACCTGGAAGACAGAATGGTGGAAATAACTGCCAGAGAGCAAAATAAAGAAAAAAAAATGAAAAGAATTGAGGACAGTATAAGAGACCCCTGGGACAACATTAAATGCACCAACGTTCAAATTATAGGGGTCCCAGAATAAGAAGAGAAAAAGAAAGGGGCTGAGAAAATATTTGAAGAGATTACAGTCAAAAACTTCCCCACACATGGGAAAGGAAATAGTCAATCAGGTCCAGGAAGCACAGAGAGTACCATACAGGATAAACCAAAAGAGAAACATGCCAAGACACATATTAATCAAACTATCAAAAATTAAATACAAAGAAAAAATATTAAAAGCAGCAAGGGAAAAGCAACAAATAACATACAAGGGAATCCCCATAAGGTTAACAGCTGGTTTTTCAGCAGAAACTCCGCAAGCCAGAAGGGAGTGGCAGGACACATTTAAAGTGATGAAAGGGAAAAACCTACAACCAAGATTACTCTCCCCAGCAAGCATCTCATTCAGATTTGATGGAAAAATTAAAACCTTTACAGATAAGCAAAAGTTAAGAGAACTCAGCACCACCAAACCAGCTTTACAACAAATGCTAAAGGAATTTGTCTAGGCAGGAAACACAAGAGAAGGAAAAACCCCACAAAAACAAACCCAAAACAATTAAGAAAATGCTCATAGGAACATACATATCAATAATTACCTTAAATGTAAATGGATTAAATGTTCCAACCAAAAGACATAGACTGGCTGAATCGATACAAAAATAAGACCTGTACATATGCTGTCTACAAGAGACCCACTTCAGACCTAGGGACACATACAGACTGAAAGGGAGGGGATGGAAAAAGATATTCCATACAAATGGAAATCAAAAGAAAGCTAGAGTAGCAATTCTCGTATCAGACAAAATAGACTTTAAAAAAAAGACTATTACAAGAGACAAAGAAGGACACTACATAATGATCAAGGGATCAATCCAAGAAGAAGATATAACAATTGTAAATATTTATGCACCCAATATAGGAGCACCTCAATACATAAGGCAAATGCTAACAGCCATAAAAGGGGAAATCGACAGTAACACAATCATAGTAGGGGAATTTAACACCCCTCTTTCACCAATAGACAGATCATCCAAAATGAAAATAAATAAGGAAACACAAGCTTTAAATGATACATTAAACAAGATGGACTTAATTGATATTTATAGGACATCCCATCCAAAAAAAAACAGAATACACTTTCTTCTCAAGTGTTCATGGAACATTCTCCAGGATAGATCATATCTTGGGTCACAAATCAAGCCTTGGTAAATTTAAGAAAATTGAAATTGTATCAAATATCTTTTCCAACCACAACGCTATAAGACTAGATATCAATTACAGGAAAAAATCTGTAAAAAATACAAACACATGGAGGCTAAACAATACAATACTTAATAACCAAGAGATCCCAGAGGAAATCAAAAAATACCTAGAAACAAATGACAATGAAAACACGACGACCCAAAACCTATGGGATGCAGCAAAAGCAGTTCCAAGAGGGAAGTTGACAGCAATACAACCCTACCTTAAGGAACAAGAAACATCTCAAATAAACAACCTAACCCTACACCTAAAGCAATTAGAGAAAGAAGAACAACAACAACAACAAAAAACCCAAAGTAAGCAGAAGGAAAGAAATCATAAAGATCAGATTAGAAATAAATGAAAAAGAAATGAAGAAAACAGTAGCAAAGATCAATAAAACTAAAAGCTGGTTCTTTGAGAGGATAAACAAAATTGATAAACCAAGAGCCAGACTCATCTAGAAAAAAAGGGAGAAGACTCAAATCAAGAGAATTAGAAATGAAAACGGAGAAGTAACAACTGACACTGCAGAAATACAAAGCATCATGAGAGATTACTACAAGCAGCTATATGCCAAAAAAATGGACAACCTGGAAGAAATGGACAAATTCTTACAAAAGCACAGCCTTCCAAGATTGAACCAGGAAGAAATAGAAAATATAAACAGACCAATCACAAGCACTGAAATTGAAACTGTGATTAAAAATCTTCCAACAAACAAAAGCCCAGGACCAGATGGCTTCACAGGCCAATTCTATCAAACATTTAGAGAAGAGCTAACACCTGTCCTTCTCAAACTCTTCCAAAATATAGCAGAGAGAGGAACACTCCCAAACTCATTCTACGAGGCCACCATCACCCTCATACCAAAACCAGACAAAGATTTCACAGAAAAAGAAAACTACAGGCCAATATCTATGATGAACATAGATGCAAAAAATCCTCAACAAAATACTAGGAAACAGAATCCAACAACACATTAAAAGGATCATACACCATGATCAAGTGGGGTTTATCCCAAGAATGCAAGGATACTTCAATATATGCAAATCAATCAGTGTGATAAACCATATTAACAAATTGAAGGATAAAAACCATATATCTCAATAGATGCAGAAAAAGCTTTTGACAAAATTGAACACCCATTTATGATAAAAACTCTCCAGAAAGTAGGCATAGAGGGAACCTACCTCAACATAATAAAGACCATATATGACAAACGCACAGCCAACATTGTTCTCAATGGTGAAAAACTGAAACCATTTCCTCTAAGATCAGGAACAAGACAAGGTTGCCCACACTCACCACTATTATTCAACATAGTTTTGAAAGTTTTAGCCACAACAATCAGAGAAGAAAAAGAAATAAAAGGAATTCAAATCAGAAAAGAAGAAGTAAAGCTGTCACTGTTTGCAGATGACATGATACTATACATAGAGAATCCTAAAGATGCTACCAGAAAACTACTAGAGCTAATCAATGAATTTGGTAGAGTAGCAGGATACAAAATTAATGTACAGAAATCTCTTGCATTCCTATACACTAATGATGAAAAATCTGAAAGAGAAATTAAGGAAACACTCCCATTTACCACTGCAACAAAAAGAATAAAATACCTAGGAATAAACCTACCTAAGGAGGCCAAAGACCTGTATGCAGAAAACTGTAAGACGCTGATGAGGGCTTCCCTGGTGGCGCAGTGGTTGAGAATCTGCCTGCCAATGCAGGGGACACGGGTTCGAGCCCTGGTCTGGGAAGATCCCACATGCCGCAGAGCAACTAGGCCCGTGAGCCACAACTACTGAGCCTGCGCGTCTGGAGCCTGGGCTCTGCAACAAGAGAGGCCACGATAGTGAGAGGCCCGCGCACTGCGATGAAGAGTGGCCCCCGCTTGCCTCAACTAGAGAAAGGCCTCACACAGAAACGAAGACCCAACACAGCCAAAAATAAAAAATAAATAAATAAATAAATAAGACCCTGATGAAAGAAATTAAAGATACAAACAGATGGAGAGATATACCATGTTCCTGGATTGGAAGAATCAACATTGTGAAAATGACTCTAATACCCAAAGCAATCTACACATTCAATGCAATCCCTATCAAAATACCAATGGCATTTTTCAAAGAACTAGAACAAAAAATTTTACAATTTGTATGGAAACACAAAAGACCCCGAATAGCCAAAGCAATCTTGAGAAAGAAAAACGGAGCTGGAGGGATTAGGCTCCCTGGCTTCAGACTATACTACAAAGCTATAGTAATAAAGACAGTATGGTACTGGCACAAAAACAGAAATATAGATCAATGGAACAGCATAGAAAGCCCAGAGATAAACCCATGCACCTTTGGTCACCTTATCTTTGATAAAGGAGGCAAGAATATACAGTGGAGAAAAGACAGTCTCTTCAATACGTGGTGCTGGGAAAATTGGACAGCTACATGTAAAAGAATGAAATTAGAACACTTCCTAAAACCATACACAAAAATAAACTCAAAATGGATTAAAGACCTAAATGTAAGGCCAGACACTATAAAAAAATTAGAGGAAAACATAGGCAGAACACTATATGACATAAATCACAGCAAGATCCTTTTTGACCCAACTCCTAGAGAAATGGAAATAAAAACAAAAATAAACAAATGGGACCTAATGAAACTTAAAAGCTTTTGCACAGCAAAGGAAACCATAAGCAAGATGAAAAGACAGCCCTCAGAATGGGAGAAAATATTTGCAAATGAAGCAACTGACAAAGGATTAATCTCCAAAATATACAAGCAGCTCATGCAGCTCAATATCAAAAAAACAAACAACCCAATCCAAAAACGGGCAGAAGACCTAAATACACATTTCTCCAAGGAAGATATACAGATTGTCAACAAACACATGAGAGAATGCTCAACATCACTAATCATTAGAGAAATGCAAATCAAAACTACAATGAGGGGCTTCCCTGGTGGTGCACTGGTTGAGAATCTGCCTGCCAATGCAGGGGACACGGGCTCGAGCCCTGGTCTGGGAAGATCCCACATGCCGTGGAGCAACTAGGCCCGTGAGCCACAACTACTGAGCCTGCACGTCTGGAGCCTGTGCTCCGCAACAAGAGAGGCCACAATAGTGAGAGGCCCATGCACCGCGATGAAGAGTGGCCCCCATTTGCCGCAACTGGAGAAAGCCCTCGCGTAGAAACGAAGACCCAACACAGCCAAAAATAAATTAATTAATTAATTAATTTAAAAAAAAACAAAACTACAATGAGGTATCATCTCACACCAGTCAGAATGGCCATCATCAAAAAATCTACAAACAATAAATGCTGGAGAGGGTGTGGAGAAAAGGGAACCCTCTTGCACTGCTAGTGGGAATGTAAATTGATACAGCCACTATGGAGAACAGTATGGAGATTCCTTAAAAAACTAAAAATAGGGGCTTCCCTGGTGGCGCAGTGGTTGGGAGTCCGCCTGCCAATGCGGGGGACACGGGTTCGTGCCCCGGTCCGGGAGGATCCCGCGTGCCGCGGAGCGGCTGGGCCCGTGGGCCACGACTACTGAGCCTGCGCGTCTGGGGCCTGTGCTCCGCAGCAGGAGAGGCCGCGATGGTGAGAGGCCCGCGCACCGCAATGAAGAGTGGCCCCCGCTTGCCACAACTAGAGAGAGCCCTCGCACAGAAACGAAGACCCAGCACAGCCAAAAATAAATAAATAAATTAAAAAAAAAAAAAAAAAAAAAAAACTAAAAATAGAACTACCATACGACCCAGCAATCCCACTACTGGGCATATACCCTGAGAAAACCATAATTCAAAAAGAGTCATGTACCACAATGTTCATTGCAGCACCATTTACAATTGCCAGGACGTGGAAGCAACCTAAGTGTCCATCGACAGATGAACGGATAAAGATGTGGTACATATAGACAATGGAATATTACTCAGCCATAAAAAGGAATGAAATTGGGTCATTTGTAGAGGTGTGGATGGACCTAGAGACTGTCATACAGAGTGAAGTAAATCAGAAAGAGAAAAACTAATATCATATATTAACAGATATATGTGGAACCTAGAAAAATGGTACAGATGAACTGGTTTGCAGGGCAGCAATAGAGACAGAGATGTAGAGAACAAATGTATGGACACCAAGGAGGGGAAATTGGTGGCGGGGTGGTGGTGGTGGAGTGAATTGGAAGATTGGGATTGACTTGTATACACTGATGTGTATAAAATAGATAACTAAGAACCTGCTCTATAAAAAATAAATAAAATAAAATTCAAAAAAAAAAAACCATTTAGCAGAACCACAGTACAAGGATCAAAATTCAGAAGTCAGGACTTCCCTGGTGGCACAGTGGATAGGACTCTGCGCTCCCAATGCAGGGGGCCCGGGTTCAATCCCTGGTCAGGGAACTAGATCCCACATGCATGCCACAACTAAAAGCTTGCATGCCACAACTAAGGAGCCAGCAAGCCGCCACTAAGGAGGCTGCCTGCCTCAACTAAGACCCTGGTGCAACCAAATTAATAAATAAATATTTTTTAAAAAATTTCAGAAGTCAACACAAGTGTAATACTATTAACTAAACTACTGCCTTTGTTCAGATTCCACCAGTTTTTCTACTCATGTCTTTCTCCTGTTCCTTTCTCCAATCCAGGATCCCACACTAAATTTAGTTGTCACATCTAGTTGGCTCTTCCATGGCAGTTCTTCTGTCTTTCCTTGTCTATCGTGACTTTGACACTTTGGAAGAGTATTGGTCAATTATTTTGTAGAATTGTCTTTAACTTGTGATTGTTCAGTGTTTTCTCATGATTAAGTTGAAATCATACATTTTTGGTAAGAATACAGTTCTCAGTGCAAGATCTTCAGAGGGTACACACGTAGATATGTCTTAATACTGGTTATCTCAGCCTCAATTGCTTGGTTAGGGTGGTGTCTGCTGCTGCATTTCTCCACTGTAAGGTTACTATTTCTCTCTCTCTCTCTTTTTTTTTTTTTTGGCCACACCACGTAGAATGCAGGATCTTAGTTCCGCGACCAGGGATCAAACCTGCGCCCCCTGCATTGGAAAAGCAGAGCCTTAACCACTGGACCACCAGGGCCCACTATTTTCTCTTTGTAAATAATAGGTACGATGGGAGACACACTTTGAGACTATGCAAATATCCTGTTTCTCCTCAAACTTTTGCCTGCTAATTCTAGCATCCATCAGTGGACCTTGCATGTAGCAGTTATTACTGTGGTGTTCTAATTGTGATTTTCTATTTTCTTCATTCTTTCTACATTTATTAAGTGGAATTCTTTTGTAAGGAAGAGCTGCTCTTTCTCCTACATTTATTTATTTGTTCAGTTATTTATTTATACCAGGATGGATTCATGGATATTTATTTTATACTTTGACGCTTTAAGAAATTAATCAAACATCAAATTATTTGTAAAAATTCCCTCTTCTCCCTCCCATGTTCACTTTCCATCCCTTCCTCTTGTGCCCCAGACTTGTTGGTACCCTAACTCCTGGCTGTCGAGTTGTTGCTCTGAAGAGATGGGAGTGAGTTCGTGGACAGCGGCCATTCAGAGGATGGTCCGGGAGGCCTCTTCATTCTGGTCTTGGGGGCAGGTACTGCGAAGGCGTGTTCTCAATGCTGCTGTGACTCACTGGAATGAGGGGCTGAACCCCTGAGGTCCAGGGTGGGGAAGGGGGGGATCCTCACCTCCGGCCATGATGGGCAGGAAAGAGGAAAGGAGTGCTTAGGAAAGCCAGGATGTCGATAATGTCTTACACCTGGTATTTCTCAAGTCCTATGGCTCTGGTCTGAAGAAAATATGATTACATAGGTCAAAGTCTCTAACCGTAGAAAACCAGGCATTGGCTGGGGATAATCTCAAGGCCACCTCCGTAATGAATATCTGTTTACTCTTTGTGTTAGTCCTGATTTGGGCATGCGAGGACCAGGTGATTATTTGGGTTAAAGGTCTCCTTCATGAAAGGATTCACTTTGAATGCAGAAAACACTCCCCTCTTCTTCCAAGTACACTTGATAATTATTCCTTTTTTTAAGGGGTCAAACTGGGACTTGGTAATCCAGCCAAAATTGGATTCAGGGGGTGAATGAGCCTTATTGACCATCCATGTGTTCACAGATCACCTTGCAGTTTCCAACCTGACCTTGTGTATGGCTGTCCTACCGAGTCAGAGGTCCCCAAAGGAGCAGGGGAGATTGTCTTGTTAGGAAGAAGAACCCAGGCTCACCTCCCACCACTGCAGGATTAGAACTCTTCATAGACAGACTGCCCCTCTGCATGGTCTCTTAGCCTCACTTCTGCAGGAAATATAAGGCTTTTCCCCCAGGCGAGTAATTTAGGGCAAGGCAGACCTGTACTCTGCAGTAACCTTGGTTTTCCTGTCACCCAGTGTAATGGTTTGTGCGTATGTCTGTCTGCCTGTCCCTTGCTGAGCCTCTTCTATGTACCAGGCCCCAGGCGGAATGCTCTTCTGTCATAACGAAACTTTCAGAAGTACTGTTAGGCCACTTTACAGGTGAAGAAACTGAGACCCAGCGGTTCCCATCACTAGGGAGGGTGGGGCTAGGACTGAGGTCTCTCTAGCTCCAAGGTCAAGCCTCCTTCCATCAGGCCACACCACCTTTAGGAGGGAGTACATCCAGTTTCAGCCCTTCTTTCATTCCCTGTCCTCGTGATCGTCAAATGTTGTGCGTTCGGAACCTCTTTCTTGGCTTTAGGCTTTGGGTCTCATCTCCACAGCGCCAGGAACATGTGCATAGCCTTCTGGGGAGGTTATTTTTCCAAAACGTGCAGGGCCTTCAGTGATAGGGCTGGTGGAAGGGGAGTCAGTGCCTCCGAGTTTGATGTTTCTCCTCGGTGAATTCCAGAGTGACAGGAACAGGAGCAGATCAATCCTCATTCGAATATTTTGTAATAAAAAATTCTAGTCTGTACTTCTTGAGTATTTACAAAGTGCCAGGCATTGTTACAAGCACCTCATACACATTATTTCCCTTAGTACTTCCAATAACCCCAAGGAACAGGTCCCCAATCCCTTATTCAGATTCCACACAGATCCCCTGGTATGCTTCAGAATTCAGAATCTTTCATATTTGTGAGACACAAACCTGTGCATATACTGGACTATTCATAACACCTCCATAACACCCATCCATCCTCATACACATTGATGTTTCTGCAGCAAACATATGGATAATCATGCTTAATGGGATAAATAAAAACTATATAAAGTCTCACATTAGTTCAGTTCAGGTTTTGCCATCAAATGAATTTCCTGCAAACTTAAAAAAATCTGTTTTTCAGAGCCCTTTGGATTTCAGAATTGCTAAAAAGGGATATGGATCTGGAATATTATTATTCCCATTATACAGGTGAGAAAACTGAGGTTTAGATCTATGAAGAGCCTATCCAAGGTCATACCATAAGTGACAGGGCCAGCATTTAAATTGTCTGTGCTCAGCGCATTACACATTTTAACCTCTGCTTGACTCCAAACCTTCACGTGGCAGGAAATAAAAGTACTCAGAGCTGCTCTACTTGGTTTCCACTTGAGAAACTAGTTATGGCTGACATTCAAATTCATTTTCACTGGGAATGATGAGTAGATCTTCTTATAAATTGATAGGCTAGAGAGCATCTGGGAACACCTTCTCAAAGAGATTAGTGAAACAAAACTCCAGGCATGTTTGGGGAGGGGAGGAGAAGGGTGTGGGACTTTCCCATTCTCGCTAAGGAAATACCTTGTCCTTTCTGTTTTTTCCAACTTCGTGTGCTTTCTTCTTTGGTTCCCTTTCTGCTCTGATTAATGGACTACCAACCTTGGCTTTCCGTTCACATGGGCTCCAGGAGTTGTTGGCATTTCCCACTGCTGCCTCCCCACTGCTGCTGGGGAGCCTCTTCCTCTTTTCTTAAGTCGGGTCTCTCTTTACCACGTCATTGGCCCCATCGGTCAAGGTTCTCGCAAATCCTCTCTGTCTGCTGACGCGAACCCGGTCGCATAACCACCCGTTAACTGAATAGCAGAGAAATAGGATGATTTCACATAAACATCCTCCGAGTCATTCTAGAACTTAAGGGTTTGACATTCTTACTGTTTCAGGGGATTGGAGAGGACAGAAGTGAGATGTATGTGTGTGTCTATGTGCCTGTGTACATGTGTGTGCGTGTGTGTGTTACTGCCGCTCTGCCAAGGCTCCTGCCTCCTCCAAGTCACCAAGAATGTGAGTACCCAGCCAGCTACTTAGCAAGACACCAGCTTCCAGGGAGCAGAGGAGAAAAGCAGAGAGACACTGACTTTTTGGCCCTTGAATCTCTGCATTTCAGCTGGACTTGACCTCGTTAAGTTATCGTCACAGGCCATTCCCTCTGGATAATGAGGAGAGATTGTGGTGAATTTACACACAGTTGGTTAACTTCATATTTATATTTTTTTGAGTAAGTATATTGTCCTTTGGAGATGTTTGAAGCATGTCCAAACTTTGGTGGGGCACAGCAATTGCTAGTATTTATTCAGGTTATTTGGTGGAGTCTGACATGGGCAAAGGAAAACTAAAAAAAAAAACGGATCTGCCCCTTTTAAAATTTTATTTTTCCACACTGATCCCTCTTCTTGTGAAATCCTGTTTACCCCTGATGATCCTATGAAAGATACTCTTTTGTTCTTCAACTTAGAAAACAAGCCACGGAAAGTAACCGGAACGTTACTGATTTTTATTAAGGGCTGATGAATACTTGGGTCAAATCTCTTAATTACAGAGATCAAAGGAGAATTATACATTTTCACTCAAGTTCTTTTTTTCTTCGAAAGAATAGACCTCAGTGAAAACAAGTATTTCCTAACCCAATAAAGAACTCTTTGACAATCTATTTTACGAGCTAATTTACTTCTGTGTTGAAATTATGCATGGTGTGGTGAGTCTTGCCCTCTCTGTGTTTTTTACAACTCAAGCCAGTGAACTAAACACCAGCAAAGATTTTCACGGGCACAGTTTCTTCTGACAATGAAGCAGTCCCTCATTGCTTTGTTTACATATTCCCAGACTCACAGTTCCCATCAAAGCCTCTCTTCTCTCACCTTTGATTCCAGCTCATGTTCTCTGCCCTCGACATTGCAGACTTCTGGTGACACATGGTTTTATATTCAGCTTCTTTATGTTCTTATTCTATACACTGTCCCTCTGTGACTATCCAATGCTATGACTTGCTTGCTCACCTAGAAGCTGGAGACTCTGATGTGTATTCATCCCTGTTAAGCTCTAGAGCTCAGAACTCAATGTCATCCTCTTGGATTCTCTGTTGGGATATTCCACAAGCACCTCAAACTCAACATGCCCCAAAGTGTACTTGTCATTCACAGCTGCCCTTCTTCCCTCCATCACTACCAACTCCCTCCTCCTCCTCCTCAAACCTGTTCTCTCTCTTAGTCTTCAAGCTCAATGGATGGTGTCATCATTTATCCATCTCCTAAGCCGGAGTCATTCTCAGGTCACCCTCCATGACTGTCATCCTTCAAATCCGATTAACTCTTCTTCCCAACCACGTTCTTCAGTCACTCTACTTTCCAACCAGCTTTGGGGGCCATTCCCCTTCTCCATCTCACTGCCATTGTCTTGGTGTAGACGCTCCTTTTTCCTAACCTGCACTCCAAGACCACTAGACACTAATTCCTACAGCCCTGGGTTAGCTTCACTCCCATCCATCCTAACCCTCACCTCAAACCAGCCTTCACACTGTGCTCTCCACTGGAGCTAACTTTCTCAAACACAAATCTGATTTTGTTTTCACCTCCTTAAAGCTCTTCAAGTGTTCCTCTTCATTTTCAAAATAAAGTCCTACCTCCTTAGCACCATATTCCAGGCCTTCCATGTTCTGGCCTCATTGTCTGCCTCTTCTCTTGCCGTATCTTGCCTTGCATGTTTAGATAATTGGCTACTTTTCACGGATCCTTGAACATAGCAAGTGGCTTTAAAACTTTGGGTCTCTATACGTGAAATTCCCTCTACCTAGAATTCTCTTTCCCCTCCTCCACCTAGAAGACACCTACAAGTTCATTCGACAAACATCAATGGGGGTCTACTACGTACCTGAAGACTGTGCCAGGCACTGAAGACAAAAAGAAGGCATGGCTCTTTTTCTAACCATCCAGTTGAAATATCACTCCTTGAAACTTCCTTTAAATATCCCCTCAGCAGCCACACCACCCCTGCATAGTAGACCAATTCTTCCTTTTGCTTTGTGTATCATTTTTCATTGCATGTACATGATATCATTTTTGTTTGTCTGCCTGGGCTCAGAACCAATGCCCATAACCTCGGGGAGAGGAAGTGAGTAGTTTAAAGAATATGTGGGCACTGACATCTGTGTGGTAGGCAGAATTCTAAAATGGTCTCCCAAGATTCCTGACCCTTGGCAAATTCTATGATGCTGATGAATCTTAGACAAGGTCCTGGAAACAAAATCTTAAAGTTGCAAAAATATTAGTATTCTTAGAGAGTACTCCAAAGGAGGTGTCTGTTAATAAGATATTCTCCTCTCCTGACCACTCTCCTGAGCCAGTAACTATCTCTTACCACAATCAAGTATTAATATCCAGATGTTTGTGTTGAGGGTTGATAGTATTAGTGCAGTGTTTTGCCAGCTGTTAATGCAAAAAATTTTTTGATCGAATGATAAAGACAAATTTGAAATTCTTACTTTAGTTATTCAATCAAACATCTTCAAATTCCTAGTAATAGGAGGGATATTATGACCTAAGAGTAAAAATAAAGGGAGTACTTATATATAACAGGTGATGAGATTTTGTTTTATTTATTTATTGCTCTGAAATGATATGGAAGACTCAGTCACTGATAGAGGGAGGTAAAAGAAAATCCTGCTGTAAATGTTGCTGCTATAGTTTGTACTCACACAACATATTTAATTATAAGTATGATCATAACTATTGACTTGTCATTGGTACATTTGGCAACTGTCTTTAGACTAAGATCCCAGAGGGATCCTTGCTTAGTATCCAGGGATCTAATAGAATGTTAATTCTCTGAGCTATGTTTCAACATCAAGAGATGTCTCTGGCTAATCTTGCCTCTTAACAAGAGGAAATAGGAGAGGGACTTCCCTGGTAGCGCAGAGGTTAAGAATCCGAACACCAATGCAGGTGACATGGGTTCGATCCCTGGTTCGGGAAGATCCCACATGCCTCAGAGCAACTAAGCCTGTGTGCCACAACTACTGAAGCCCGGGCACTCTAGGGGCCGTGCTCTGCAACAAGAGGAGCCACTGCAATGAGAAGCCCGCACACCACAACGAAAAGTAGCCCCAACTCGCTGCAACTAGAGAAAGCCCGCACTCAGCAATGAAGACCCAATGCAGCTAATAAATAAATAAATAAATAAATAAATAAAAATAAAATGGCAACAGATACATTTTAAAAAAAAAGGAAACTGAAGAAAAGTTTCTAGCAGGAGCAAGCCTTGGGTGGAGGGAGATGAGGAATCCCATATGATACGCAGCGCTAGCTCTATCCTGAGCCATAAGTCTTATGTTAAACTTTTTCCTTCCAGTTTTATTGAGATATAATTGACAAACAGCACTGTATAACTTTAAGGTGTATAGCATAATGATTTGACTTCCATACATCATGAAATGATGACCACAATAAGTTTAGTGAA
Organism: Balaenoptera musculus; assembly: GCF_009873245.2. Classification (NCBI taxonomy): domain Eukaryota; kingdom Metazoa; phylum Chordata; class Mammalia; order Artiodactyla; family Balaenopteridae; genus Balaenoptera; species Balaenoptera musculus. Next base: position 36,010,565 of record NC_045801.1, on the reverse strand, counting down.
CATTCATCATCTCATATAGATACAAAATTAAGGAAATAAAAAAGTATAGTTTTGGGACTTCCCTGGTGGCACAGTGGTTAAGAATCCGCCTGCCAATGCAGGGGACACGGGTTCAATCCCTGGTCTGGGAAGATCCCACATGCCGTGGAGCAACTAAGCCCATGCGCCACAACTACTGAGCCTGCGCTCTAGAGCCCGCGAGCCACAACTACTGAGCCCACGTACCACAACTACTGAAGCCTGTGCGCCTAGAGCCCGTGCTCCGCAACAAGAGAAGCCACAGCAATGAGAAGCCTCTGCACCGCAATGAAGAGTAGCTCCCACTCGCCACAACTAGAGAAAGCCCACGTGCAGCAGCTAAGACCCAACGCAGCCAAAAAATAAAGAAATTTATTTAAAAAAAAAGTTTTCCTTGTGATGAGGACTCAGGATTTACTCTTAACGATTTTTATATAAAATGTACAGTAGTGTTAATTATATTTATCATGTTATACAATATATCATTGGTATTTATTTATCTTATAATGGGAAGTTTGTACCTTTGGACTGCCTTCATCCAGTTCCCCCTATCCAAACCTCCTGCCTCTGATAACCACAAATATGATCTCTTTTTCTATGAGTTTGTTTGTTTCTTTTTGAAGTATAATTGACCTACAACACTATGTTACTTCCTGGTACACAACATACTGATTTGATATTTCTATGCATTTCAAAATTATCACCATGATAAATCTAGTTACGATATGTCACCAAAAAAAGATATTACATAATTATTGACTACATTCCCCACACTGTACATTTCATACCTGTGACTCATTTATTTTGCAACTGGAAGTTTGTAGCTCTTAATTCCCCTCACCTATTTCTTCCCTCCCCCTTCTCCCCTCCCCTCTGGCAACCACCTGTTTGTTATCTGTATCTATAACTCTGTTTATGTTTTGTTTTGTTTGTTCATTTGTTTTGTTTTCTGGTTCCACATATAAGTGAAATCATATAGGACTTCTCTGTCTGATTTATTTTACTTAGAATAATTCCGTCTAGGTCTATCCATGTTGTTGCAAGTAACAGATTTAATTCTCTTTTATGGCTGAGTAATATTCCATTTTATGTATATATCATATCTTCTTTATCCATTCATCTCTGGATGGGCACTTAGATTGCTTCTACATCTTGGTCATCATAAATAATGCTGCTATGAACCTAAGGGTGTATGTATCTTTTCTAAATAGAGATTTAATTTTCTTCAGATAAATACCCAGGAGTGGAACTGCTGGATTATACGGTACTTCTATTTTCAATTTTTTGAGGAATCGCCATACTCTTTTCCATAATGGCTGCACCAATTTATATCCCCACCTATAGCGTACAAGGGTTCTGTTTTCTCCACATCCTCACCAACACGTTATTTTTTGTCTTTTTTGATAATATCCATTTTGACATATTTGAAGTGATATCTCATTGTGGTTATTTATTTATTTGGTTGTGCTGGGTCTTAGTTGTGGCAGGTGGACTCCTTAGCTGCGGCTTGTGGGCTCCTTAGTTGTGGTTCACTGGTTCCTTAGTTGTGGCACATGGGCTCCTTAGTTGTGGTATGCAAACTCTTAGTTGTGGCATGCATGTGGATCTAATTCCCTGACCAGGGATCGAACTCAGGCCCCCTGCATTGGGAGTGTGGAGTCTTAACCACTGCACCACCAGGGAAGTTCCTCATTGTGGTTTTGATTTGCATTTCCCTGATGATCAGTAATGAGTAATGTTGAGCATCTTTTAATGTGCCTGTTGGCCATCCATATGTCTTCCTCGGAAAAATGTCTATCCAGATCTTCTGCTCATTTTTAATCAGGTTTTTTTTTTTTTGATGTTGAGTTGTATGAGTTATTTGTATATTTTGAACATTAACCCCTTGTCAGATATATAATTTGCAAATATCTTACCCCATTTGGTAGGTGATGTTTTTGTTTTGTTGAGAGTTTCCTCCACCATGTGAAAGTTTTTAGTTTGTTGTAGTCCTATTTGTTGATTTTTGCTTTTATTTCTCTTGCCTGAGGAGAAATATCCAAAAAGTATTACTACGATTGATGTCATTTAGCCATCAAATGATACCTACATTTTCTTCTAGAAGTTTTATGGTTTCAAATCTTACATTTAAGTCTTTAATTCATTTTGAATTTATTTTTGTACAAGAGAATAGTCTAGCTTGATTCTTTTGCATGTAGCTGTCCAGTTTTCCCAATACCATTTATTGAAGAGGCTGTCTTTTTCCCATTGTATATTCTTGCCTCCTTTGTGGTATATTAATTGCCCATATAAATGTGGGTTTATTTCTGGTCTCTCTATTCCATTCCATTGATCTATGTGTCTGCTTTTGTGCCAGTACCATGCTGTTTTTATTACTGTAGTTTTTAGTATAGTTTGAAATCAGGGCATGTGTTACCACCAGTTTAGTTCTTTCTCAAGGTTGTTTTGGCTATTTGGAGTCTTTTGTGTTTCCATACAGTTATTAGAATTTTTTGTTCTAGTTCTGTGAAAAATGTCATTGGTATTTTGATGGAATTGCATTGAATCTTTAGATTACTTTGGGTAGCATGGTTATTTTAATAATATTAATTCTTCCAGTCCATGAACATGATATATCTTTTCATCTGTTTGTTTCATCTTCAATTTCTTTTAACAGTGTCTTACAGTTTTTCGAAAACAGGTCTTTTACCTTCTTCATTAGATTTACTCCTAGATAGTTTATTCTTTTTGGTGCAATTGTAAACGGGATTGTTTTCTTAATTTCTTCTTCTGGTAGCTTGTTGTTAGTGTATAGAAATGCAACAGATTTCTGTATATTAATTTTGTATCCTACAACTCTCAAATTCATTGATGAGTTTTAGTAGTTTGTTGGTGACATCTTTAGGATTTTCTATGAATAGCATCATGTCATCTGCAAACAGTGACGGTTTTACTTCTTCCTTTCCAATTTGGATTCCTTTTTTTCGTTTTCTTCTCTGATTACTGTGCTAGGACTTCCAAATTTATGTTGAATAAAAGTGGCAACATCCTTGTCTTGTTCCTGATCTTAGAGGGAATGCTTTCAGATTGTCACCATTGAGTATGATGTTAGCTTTGGCTTGTCATACATGGCCTTTATAATGTGGAGAGTTTTCATCATAAATGGATGTTGAATTTTGTCAAAAGTTTTTTCTGCATCTATTGAGAGGATCATATGATTTTTATTTTCCAGTTTGTTAATGTAGTGCATCACATTGATTGATTTGTGGGTATTGAAACATCCTTGTATCCCTGGGATAAATCCCACTTTATCATGGTGTATGATCCTTTATGTATTGTTAAATTCTCTTTGTAATATTTTGTTGAGGATTTTTGCATCTACGTTCATCAGTGATATTGGCCTGTAATTTTCTTTTTTTGTGTTATATTTGTCTGGTTTTGGTGTCAGGGTGATGCTGGCCTTGTAGAATGAGTTCGGAAGCATCCCTTCCTCTGCAATTTTTTGGAATAATTTGAGAAGGATAAGTGTCAATTCTTCTCTAAATGTTTGGTGGAATTTACCTGTGAAGCCATCTGATGATCCTGGACTTTTGTTTGTTGGGAGTTGTTCTTTTTTATAACTGATTCAATTTCATTACTAGTAATTGCTCTGTTCATATTTGCTATTTCTTCCTGGTTCAGTCTTGGGAGGTTGTACATTTCTAGGAATTTGTCCATTTCTTCTAGGTTGTCCATTTTATTGGCATACAATTGTTCACAGGGATCTCATAACATCCTTTGAATTTCTGTGGTGTTGGTTGTGACTTTTTCTTTTCCATTTCTGATTTTATTTTATTGGGTCCTCTCGTTTTTTTTCTTGATGAGTCTGGTAAAGGCTTGTCCATTTTGTTTATCTATTCAAAGAACCAGCTCTTAGTTTCATTGGTCTTTTCTATTTTTTTTTTTCTATCGCATTTATTTATGCTCTGATCATTACAATTTCTTTCCTTCTACTAATTTTGGATTTTGTTTGTTTTTCTTTTTCTGTTTCCTTTAGGTGTAAGGTTAGGTTTTTCATTTGAGATTTTTCTTGTTTCCTGAGGTAGGCTTGTATCACTATAAACTGCATTCTTAGAACTGCTTTTGCTGTGTCCCCTAGATTTTGGATCATTGTGTTTTCATTTTCATTTGTCTCCAGGTATTTTTTGTTTCCTCTTTGATTTCTTCAGTGACCCATTGGTTATTCAGTAGCATATTGTTTAGCCTCCACGTGTTTGTGTTTTCTGCAGTTTTTTCCCCCTGTGGTTGAATCCTAGTCTCAAAGTGTTGTGGTCAGAAAAGTTGCTTGATATGATTTCAGTTTCTTAAATTTACTGAGAATTGTTCTGTGGCCTAGCATGTGATCTATCCTAAAGAATGTTCCATGTGCACTTGAGAACAGTGTGTACTCTGCTGCTTTTGGTTAGAATGTTTTATATTTATAAAGCTATTCTGGCTTTCATTTCCATTTGCATGGAATACCTTTGTCCATCCCCTCACTTTCAGTCCGTGTGTCTTTAGATCTAAAGTGGGTCTCTTTTAGGTAGCTTATATATGGGTCTTGTTTTTGTATCTATTCAGCCATTCTAGGTCTTTTGATTGGAGTATTTAGGCCACTTAATTTTAAAGTAACTATTGATGGGAATGTACTTATTACCATTTTGTTAATTGTTTTGGGGTTGTTTTTGTAGTTCTTCCTTGTTCCTTTCTTTTTTTGCTCTCTTCCTTTGTGATTTGATGACAATCTTAACTGTTATGTTTGGATTCTTCACACTTTTTTCTGTGTGTATCTATTACAGATTTTTGGTTTGTGGTTAGCATGAGGTTTATATATAGCAATTTATATGTGTGTGTGTATGTAATATATATATATATATATATAATTGTAAATTGCTGATCTCAATTTTGAATGCATTTTAACAATCTTGAATTTTTACTCTTCCCCTCCCCTTTTACTGTTTTTAACATCACATTTTACATCTTTTTGTTTTGTTCCTCTCTTAACTACTTATTGTGGAGATAGATGATTTTACTACTTTAGTCTTTTAACCTCCCTACTAGCTTTATATGTGGTTGATTTACTTCCTTTACTGTATATTTGCCTTTACCAATGAGATTTTTCCTTTCATAATTTTTATATTTCTAATTTCTTTTCTGCTTGGAGAAGTCCCTTTAACATTTCTTGTAAAGCTGGTTTGGTGGTGCTGAACTCTTTTAGCTTTTGCTTGTCTGTAAAACTCTCTCTCTCCGTCAAATCTGAATGAAAACCTTGCTGGGTAGAGTATTCTTTGTCGTAGGTTTTTCCCTTTTATCACTTTAAACATATTGTGCCACTCCCTTGTGGCCTGCAGAGTTTCTGCAGAAAAACAGCTGATAGCCTTATGGGCATTCCCTTGTACATAACTTGTTGCTTTTTCTCTTGCTGCTTTTAAGATTCTCTCTTTGTCTTTAATTTTTGTCATTTTAATTACAATGTGTCTTGGTGTGGCCCTCTTTGGGTTGATTCTCTTTGGGACTCTCTATGTTTCCTGGACCTGGATGTCTGTTTCCTTTCCCAGGTTAAGAAAGTTTTCAGCTATTATGTCTTCTAATATGTTCTCTGCCCCCTTGTCTCTCTCTTCTTCTGAGACCTCTATAATGTGAATGTTGATGTACACTTGATGTTGTCCCTGAGGTCTCTTAAACTGTCCTCATTTCTTTTTATTCCTTTTTTCTTTTTTCTATTCAGCTTCAGTGATTTCCACTCCTGTTTTCCAGTTCACTGATCCATTCCTTTGTATCATCCAATCTACTGTTGTTGTTTTTCTAGTGTATTTTTATTTCAGTTATTGTATTCTTCATTTGTTTGTTTGTTCTTTATATTTTCTAACTCTTTTTGTTAAAAACTACTAATCTCTCACTCTGTTCATCTATTCTTCTCCCAAGTCCTTTGAGCATCTTTATGATCATTACCTTGAACTCTTTATCAGGTAGATTGCTTATCTCCACTTCACTTAGGTCTTCTTCTGGGGTCTTATTTTGTTCCTTTGTTTTGGAACATATTCCTCTGTAACCTCATTTTGCCTGATCTGCTGTTTTTATTTCTATGTATTTGGAAGGTTAGTTACAGTTCTCGACCTTGGAGAAGAGGCCTTTTGTAGGAGAAATCCTATGCATCCCAGCAGTGCATTCCTGTCTGGTCATCAGAGTTATATGCTCTAGGGGTGCCCTCTATGTAGACTATATGGGTCCTTCTGTTGTAGGGGGCTGACTACTGTGGCTGGTCTGGTAGACATGGCTGGCCCCCAGTCTGGTTGGTTGCCAGACCCTGCTGTGTGTGGAGGCTGCCAGCCACAGGTAGGTGGCGCTGGGTAATGAGGTGGCTGGCTGCAGAGTTCTGGGGGGGTCCCAGGGCTAGTGTTGGCATATTGGTGGGTGGAGCTATGTTCTGGGGTGGATGGTTGCGGGGCCAGGAGTCCCAGATCTAGTGTTGGCCTGCTGGTAGGTGGGGCCAGTTCCTGACACGGCTGGCTGAAGTGTCCAGTGTGTCCCAAAGCTACTGTCAACCCACTGGTGGGTGGGCTGGATCATGCAGCAGCTGGTTGAGGGGTCCAAAGTGTCTTGGAGCTGGTGTTGGCCTGCTGGCGGGTGGGATCAGGGCCCAGGGTATCCCAGAGCTGGTTCCCACCCACTGATAGATGAGGCTGAGTCCTGGGATCTCTGGGGCCAGGGCCTGGGGTTTGGGAGCAGGTGTTGGTCTGCTGGTGGGTGAAGCCAGGTCCTGGGCCTTCTGGTGGATGGCACTGTGTCCCAGGGCAGCTGGGGACTCAGCAGGTCTTAAGGCAGCTGGCCTGCCGGTGAGTGGGGCTCTGTCCCCACCTGGTTAGCTGCTTGGCCTGAAATGTTCCAGTACTGTGCTGACAAGCTGGTGGGTGGGGCCATGTCCTAATGTTAATAAGCTAGAGGGAGGATTCCAAAATGCTGCTTGCTAGTACCAGAGTCCTCTTGGTAGAATAAGCTCCCCAAATGGCTGCTGTCAGTCTCTATGTCCCTAGGGTGAGCTCCAGTTGCCTCCTGTTTCTCTGGAAGGCTCTCCAAGATCAGAAGGTGGGTCTGATCCAGGCTCCTTTCAACTTACGGCTTTTTCTCTGGGTCTCAGAGTGTGTGAGATTTTGCGTGCACCCTTTAAGAGTGGAGTTTCTGTTGTCCATAGTCCTCTGGCTCTCCTGAAAGTTAAGCCCCACTGGTGTTCAAGGCCAAACATTCTGGGTGTTTGTCTTCCTGGTATAGGACCACCAGGCTGGGGAGCCTGCTGTGGGGCTTGGACCATTTAATCCTTAGGAAAACCTGTGCAATTGTAATTATCCTCCCATTTGTGGGTTACCTACCTGTCTCCACCCCTACTACTCATCTTGTTGTGGTTCCTTCTTTATATCTTTAGTTGTAGGAAATCTGTTCTGCTAGTTTTCAGGTCTTTGTTGTCAATCATTTTTCTGTAAATAGTTGTAATGTTGGTGTGTCTGTGGGAGGAGGTGAGCTGAGGGTCTTCCTACTCCACCATCTTGGCCACTCCCTCTATGTTAAACTTTTCAGTTCAGAGCGGAAGACTGTGTTCCCCACGAAGCCTCAGATAACCATACTATTTGAGCAACAGTTTGTGAAGAACGAGGTCCAGGAAGAGTGACTAGTTAACTTGTGTGTGTATGTGTTTTGTTTCTGTGATTCTGGGTGGGTAGGAATGTAGGTTAAGGGGTTAAACAACTCCTACTCACCCACACCTGCTCCCAGCAGACTGTTGGCTGTCCTAGGGTGGAGCAGGGGCAACAGAGGGTTTGGGGATGATTATTAGTGTCCCGAGGGAGGAAAAAGCCCCATGTCACTTAAAATGGCTTAACCTTACCTTCCAAGAGAGGAGAGGAACTGGTGGGCCTAGGCAGGGAATAGAGAGAGAGGTGTCAGTGATCATCAAGGGAGGGAAGGGAGGGGATAAATGTTCCAGGTTCCTAAAGATGTATGGACCTCAGATAGGCTGTGAACCCCACTCCTTCATGGGGGTGACCACAGCCAGTACAGCCCAGGAAGCTGTAGCTCCTTCATTGCCTCCTGTTCCAAACACTGGGGTCAGAAACCAGACCCAGGCAAAACACCAGGTCCTTGGATATCCTTGCTTCATGAAAAGTGCTCCTTTCCCCCTCATGAAGAGGTGCAGGGTAGGGTAGAAAAGCCCCTGTCCTGGGCTCTGGGAACTGAGTCACTTGTAGAGTGCTTTGAGGTTACAAAGAACCTTCCTCTGCCCGGTCTCACTGAGTTAGCACCACAGCCCCTGAGACAGAATTGTTATTCTTACCGTGATTATTGTGCAGTAGAGGAGGAAACGGAGTCTTCATGAAGTTAAAGGGCTTTCCCAGGATGACATAGCCAGCAACTGGTAAAGACAAGTCCTAGCTCAGGTCTCTGTAGCTTGACCTTCTTTTAATCCTGTGCTCCATCCATCGGATGCTCTAGGGTAAGAGAAGCCAGAGTAGGGATCATGTCCATTCCCAGGCAGGGACCGCAAGACCCTCCTCGACGCTTCCTGGGCCACACTACAAGTCCGTTCAGGCAGCAGCACTTGGGCTTGTCCTCTGCCTGATTCTCTAGTTTAGAGGGTTCTGTGGGATCATAGACTGGAGTCTAGGGGAAGCTTTAAACACCCTCAGCTGTGCACGGTGAGAGACGGCACCTGGTGGAGGTGGATGTAGTAGTACGTGTAGTGGATGTGAGGCACTTAGTGGGAGCATCAGCGGGGGTGCCTTCCTGCCCAGGTGGGTGTGTGGAGGAAGCCCCTCCCCCGCTCCTCTCAGGAGGCAGGAAAGCCCAGGTCAAGAGCCTGAACTGTACAGCCTGACAGGCCTGGGCCAAGCCCCACCTCTACCATTATTAGTTATATGACCTTGAGCAAGTTATTTATTTTTTCTAAGTCTCTGGTTCCTCAACAGTAAAAATGGGGAAAATAATTGCACCTCCCTTGTGTTGTTAAGAGGATTACATGAGATAAAGAATGCAAAGCACTTAGCACAGTGCCAGACCCACTGAAAGAATGCTTTAATGACATAACAACACACACGATGGAATGCTCACTCATTCATTCATTCGGCAAGAATTTATTAAATGTCCATTCTATGTATAGCAAGCAGTATGCCAAAAACTCAGTCCCTGGGGCTTTACCAACACTGGTCTCTTTAGGATCTAATCACACAAAAGATCCTTTATTCATAAGTATTACAGTATGAGCTGGTTTTATAAACATGGAAAATGGTTTTGATGCTTAAGTTATTTCTGCCCTTTATTCCTCCTTTATTTCCAACATGAGAACATAGCTGGAAGCAGATGGGATTTGGAGTGAGGGAGACCATGTTCTAGGCACGAATACCTGAGCAATCGCCTCCCTCCTCTAACTCTCACCTTCTCATCTGCAAAATGGAGAGACTCATACCTTCCCCATAGGATTGTTGAAAGGAGAAAATGAAACAATGGATCAGGTAAAGCACCTGATTTAGGGCAGGTGCTCAATACGTATTAGTTGTCTTTCTACTTTTCAAAACATACAGATGGAACTTCTGGTTTCTGGTCTGGTACGTAAGGAGCTTGAAAGTCACCACTCCATCCTAGCAACAAGTAAAAAGCTGAACACACTGAAAAATTAGCAACTTTTCTTAGATCCATAATAGAAGTGAGGTCACAGGGCAAATCACTGGCCCCCAAACTGGAGAGCATGACAGGCAAATACAGAGAATCACAACTTACCAAGGCAAAAGCCTCCATGGGAACCAGTGCCATGTTAGGGAAACCTGAACTGTAATTGATGAATTGCTGGAGGCTCAGTGTGGACAAATTAAAAACTCCAGGGGGATCCAGTCATCAGGGCACCCCGACACTTTTGTGAGTTTTGCTTCCTGGAGCCCCACCAGATTCTCACAGTGAATAGTGGAGAAAAATTCTCTCATGCTTCTGGCAGGGGAAGTGGAAAAGAAGCCATTTTGAAATATTTAATAGCATTCTGTTCTTAACAAGGTCTACTCTCAAGAGAAACTATTTAGCCAGATCCTCACCTGCTGGGGTTTTATCAGACCCTAACTGATTCCAGCTGTCGGTAGCCTTCCACATAGGTGAGGGGAAATACCAAACTCCAACCCCCTCCAGACACCCTGTCTCACCTAAAATGAGGGGACTGCTGAGAAGCACTTGTGAAGTTCACAATTCAGAGGCACAGGCTCACTAAAAGATCCAGCCCTAATCCTAGGACTATAGAATGCTTCCCCTAACCCCGCAACTCACCACTTCACCAAAGGCCTATTTACAGTAGTTCCTTTTAGCCAGTACATCATGTCTGGCTATCAAGAAAAAATTAAAAGGCATAGTAAAAGACAAAAACATAGTTTGAAGAATCAGAGCAAGCATCAGAACCAGACTCAGTTATGGCAGAGATGTTGGAATTATCAGACTGGGAATTTAAAACAACTGTGATTAATTTGTTCTGGGCTCTAATGGACAAAGTGGTCAGCATTCAAGAATAGATGGGCAATGTAAGCAGAGAGATGGAATTCTAAGAAAGAATAAGAAAGGAATGCTAGAAATCTAAAACACTGTAACAGGAAACAGAACAAAACAAAAGCACAAGAGAAATGAAGAATGCCTTTGATGGGCTTATTAATAGACATGGCTGAGGAAAGAATATTTCAGCTTGAGGATACCACAATAGAAATCTGCAAAATTGAAAAGCAAACAGAAAAAAAGACACACACACACACACACACACAAAAAAAACAGAACAGAATATCTGAGAACTATGAAACAACTACAAAAGTATAACATATGTGTAATGGGAATACCAGAAGGGGAAGAAAGAGAGGAAGGGACAGAAGAAATATTTGAAACAATAAAGACTGAGAATTTCTCCCAAATTAATGTTAGACATCAACCACAGATCCAAGAAGCTCAGAGAATACCAAGCAGAATAAATAGCAAAAAAAAAAGCTACACCCAAGCATATAATTTTCTAAATAGAGAAAATCAAAGATAAAAAAATCCTGAAAAAAGTTGGAGGGAAAATTCTTAACCTATAGTGGAGCAAATATAAGAATTATATCTGACTTCTCCTCAGAGACCGTGCAAACAAGAAGAGAATGGAGTGAAATATTTAAAGTGTTTAGAGAAAAAAAAAAAAAAAAGCCACCAACCTACAATTCTGTACCCTGTGAAATTAACCCACAATAATGAAGGAGAAATACTTTCTCAGATAAACAAAAATTGATTGAGGGAATTGTTGCCAGTGGATCTGCCTTGAAGAAATGTTAAGTTCTTTAGAGAGAAGGAAAATGATGTAGGTTAGAAATTTAGATCTACATAAAGGAAGAGCATAGGAGAAGGAATAAGTGAAGGTCAAACAAAAACTTTTTTTTATTCTTAATTGATATAATAGTTTGTTCATAATCATATTAGTCACAATGTATTTGAGCGTGGGTGAATGGATCAATAAACTGTGGTACATTCAGACAGGGGAATATTATCCAGTGCTAAAAAGAAATGAGCTATCAAGACAAGAAAAGACATGGAGGAATCATAGATGTGTATTACTAAGTGAAAGAAACCAATGTGAAAGGTTACATACTGTATGATTCCAACTATATGACATTCTGGAAAAAGCAAAATTATGGGGACAGTAAAAGGTCAGTGGTTGCCAAGGGCTTGGGGTAGAGGGATGGATGAATGGAAAAAGCACATAGGACTTTTAGGGCAGTGAAACTACTCTGTATGATATTATAATGGTGGATACATGTCATTACATATTTGTCCAAACCATAGATTGTACAACACCAAGAATGAACCCCAATGTAAGCTATGGACTTTGGGTGATTATGATGTGTCAATGTAGGTTCATCAATTGTAACAAGTGTACTGTTACCCAAAAAACTGGTTTTGCCTCTTGGTGGGTGTTGATCCAAAAGATGCAACCAAGCCAAAGATTCGGAGAAGGAAGGATTTATTACTTGCAGCAAGTAGGGAGAACGCCGGGGATCTTTCCCAAAGCAGTGTCTCCATGAACAGCAAAATTGGGGAAGTTTTAAGCTGAGGGTACATGTATATTCATGAAAGGGCTTGAGCAAATGAGAATTCAGCATAGAATTGGGGCAAAGGTCCACAGAGTCCGAGCTTTAGTTGAAGTCACGAGGGCCAGAAAAAATCAGCATCATCAGGCCTTAGGTTCCAGTCTATCTGGAGGTTGAGGCTTCAGGCTAATCTTTACCATTGAAAGAGAACTGGGAATCCTTACAACTGATGTATTACCTTTACTATTGTTACTTCTCTTGCCTGATAATGGTCATTTGTTCCTGCATTCTTTTGTTCCCTTAAGACCATTAATTACTGAGACCTGTTCAGGGACATGCACTGAGACCGGGCTTAGATCACAAAATGGCTTAGGCCAAAATGGCTTCTCTTAAGTCAAGAAAGCCATGCCTGGTTCTCTTTCTCTGGGATCCCCCTACCCTATCTGCTCACAGTACCACTCTGGTGGAGGATGTTGGTAATGGGGGAGGTTATGTGTCTATGGGACCAGGATGTGTATGGGAAATTTCTATACCTTCTGTTCTGTTTTGCTGTACCCTAAAATGGCTGTAAACGCTAAAGTATATTTTAAAAAATAATGGGAAAAGAATAAAAAATAAAACATCTTGATGAGATTAAGATGTGTTAGCCCATGGCTGTTCTTCAGTCCACTAAAGAGGACTCCGGCCAGGTCTGCCCAGTTCCCCATCTTCCCTGAGGCCTTGCCAAAGGCAGTGGGGCTTTTATAAAGGAGATTTCAGAGAGGAAGTGGAAAGAAGGGTGATAAGAGGTTGAGGGCCCAGAAGGCTGTTAGAGCTGCTGGAGTGTTTTGGGAGGAGAACCACGGGCCACTCAGGAGCAGCGGTGCTGGTGGGGACAGCGGCCGCCTGTCCCCTTTCACGGCATTTGAGAAATCTGGGTACAAATGAACTTATTTATAAAACAGAAACAGACTCACAGACATAGAAAACAAACTTATTGTTACCAAATGGGAAAGGGGGTGGGGGAGGGATAAATTAGGAGTGTGAGGTTAGCAGATATACACCACTATCTACAAAATAGATAAACAAGGACCTACTGTATAGCACAGGGAACTATATTCAACATCTTGTAATACCCTATAATGGAAAAGAATCTGAAAAAGAATATATATAACTGAATCACTGCGCTGTACACCTGAAACTAACACAACATTGTAAATCTACTACACTTCAACTAAAAAAGAAAGAAAGGAAAGGATCTGAGGAATTTTGAAATTACCTTCTTTTGCATGGTCTATTTTTTCACTTTTGTTTCTGGCTATTATCTGATCCCAGAATCAGTTCAGAGCAGAGCATCCTGGGTCATGGCTGCATATGCACTTATATCTACCTTCCCCTGGGTCTGGTGGGAAATACTAAGACAGGTTTCTACCTTTCCTTGGTACCATCCCTGTTGCTAGATATGAGTAAAGAACATATTGAACAACCATTTGGAAATGCAGGCTTCAAGTTCTCTGGGTTCTCCTTACACAAGTAGCTTCCAGACCTGTTGATTAACCTTTTGACACATCCTTTACTTTTTTCTCTCCCTCTTCATCTCCTACTACCAAATCCTGACAGCGGCCCCCCAATGCATCTTCTAGCCTCCACTCTCTTTGTTGCCAGCCCATCCTACACACAGCTCCTGGACTAGTCTTCTTAGAGCACGGTTGGTAAACTTTCTCTAACAAGCCCGACGATAATAAATATTTTAGGCTTTGAGGGTCACTGGGCCTCTGTTACGACGGCTCAGTTCTGCCATGGCAGAGCAAAAGTAGCCATATTTTGGGATAACTTGTGACGCAGCAATAGTGACCAGAACAATTTTTATTCAGGTTCTCGAGAAAGAAGACTTAGCCTGGTTGATTTTGTTCTTCAGGTTACCAGCCAGTCTGTCACCTGCATTTGGGTTAGGTGCCCATCCCAATGCCCTCACCTGTGGCTGGGGACCCTGGTCATGAGAAACAGACATGGGGGCTTAAAAGAGGCTCTGGATAGGAAGTTGAGTAAACACGTGTGGCCCGTGCCCCTTAACTGGCTCCAACCCACCTTCCAAACTTTTTCCATTGATGCCCTTAGCCAAGCACAGCTTCTCCTGCTTTCCTCGCTCTGTGGACTCTCCTCCTTTGCCTTCTGCCCTAAATGTTTTTGCTCCAACCCCTACCTCCACCCACTTCCAGAAGCTGCCCAGCCGTCAAGGCCCAGCTGAAATGACTCTTTTCCCCAGCTGGAAGCCATTGTGTTCTCTCTTCTGAGTATCCATATCACACTTTATTTCTATCTCTTTTAAGACACTTTCTGTTTCTATCTTACACTTTCGTCACTCCTGGTATAAGTTGTCTGAAAGCAGGACCCAGGTCTGATTCATATGTGTATCCTACAGTTTGTGCCGAAAATCCAACTTAAAAAATCACAGATCCTCAGGAACGGTTGCTCAGAGAATGAGTGGATGAACCAATGTAACTGTGATGGAGGCCCATTTTTTCACCTGAGAAGCATGGGTAGGAGACCATTTAGCAGGAATCATGGAATATAATAATACAAGAGTTGTTGAATACTTACTGTGTTCCAGGCATTGCGCTAAGAGGGTTTACGTGGATTTTTCTCCTTTAGTTCTCACAACAGCTTGGTAAGGTCTGGTTGGGCTGCACCCCACAGACCTGCAAGCCCTGTACGTGCCCAGCCTCAAGACCCAAGAAAGAGCCCGGAGTCAGCGACAGAGACATCAGTGGTTTAATGGATAGGGGATCTTACACGTCTGAAGCAAGGTCCTGGAGCGACACCCCACCGCCTGCAGCAGAAGGCAGGCAGACCATGGAAGTAGCCTTTGCTACCCGGGGAGAGGCAGAAGTTATCAGTTATAGGGGGAATTGACGTCAGTTGGCTCCTCGGTTACCAGGGAAACCAGCAGAGAAGCACGCCCCTCACAGCCCGTTTGAGAAGCTACCATAGTAGAGAAGTTCTGGTGGTCCAGTGGTTAAGAATCGCCTTCCAATGCTGGGGACGCGGGTTCGATCCTTGTTTGGGGAACGAAGATCCCACATGCCGCGGGGCAACTAAGCCCACATGCTCTGGAGCCCACGCACCGCAGTGAAGATCCCGTCGTACCGCAGTGAAGATCCCGTCGTGCCGCAACTAACACCCGACGCAGCCAAATAAATAAATAAATATTTAAAAATAAATAAATAAAGATTAGAACAATCACTAGCTGGGGCTGGGGGCTCTATGATTAAGAAGGCAGGTCAGTCCAGTCAGTTATGTGAGTAGGTGTAGGTGAAGCAGGCACTGGTCGAGCAGGGGATGTACAGAGAGCAAGAGAACAGCCATCTTGGGTGGCCTGATCAGACAGGTCGAGACAATGATTAAACTCACTTACAGATGGGTTTAATAAGGCCCTGAATGGTTAAGACCTTGCTCAAGGACATCCAGCCAGTGGCAGAGCTGAGATGCAAACCCAGGCAGCCTGACTCTAAGACCCAAGCTCCAAACCACCTCACTCTGCTGTCTGGGAAGTTCACTTGGGATTTACCAGGGATGTGGGGATATACATCATCATGCTGTCATTCCTACATGACGTTGACTCTTCCGTGCAGGGTCCCCTGTTACTCAGGCAGGCATGGAATGACTTGGGAAATCTAGCTTTGGGCCTTTCAGAGTCCAGGATAATTCCCAGTCACGTAGCACCAACATTCATTTCCCAAGGCGTTAGAGGCTCTTGGCAGGCAAGGTAGGTGCAGTGAGGCCCAAATGAAAGAAGAGAGGCAGAAGGCCAGGCAGGAAATGAATCTCTGCTCTGCGGAATCTCTCCCCATAGCCTTTCTTTTGCTGATTGGTCATGGACTTAACATCCTTTACCAGGCTGCTTCACAGTATGTTTCTGAAAAGTTTAAATGCTTTTTTTCATTCCATCATTGCATACCAGTTGAACCACTACTGTGTACCAGGCAGTTAAAACAATAAATTTAATCACCTAGGTCAACAAAAATAATGAGGAAATAAGAGGTTTGAGGGAGTGAGAGGGAGAAAGCGAGTTCTGATACGTTTCTTACGCTCATGCCAATAATTAAATCTTTTCTTAAGAAGTGCCTTCCTTAGTTCTGCATTCCAGGTGAAAGTAGAATAGAAACCTCACCATTTTACTTGGCTAAAGCTGAACATTTGGCTACCCCATACACCAGTGTGTCCCATATTTGTCTACCAAAGTGTCCTGTGATAACTGACAAAGGTCACACACCCCATTTCAGTGTTTATTCCTGAACCTGCCCCTCTGCCACGCCCCAGCCATCTCTTATTTGTTAGTAGGATATTCACATTACTGAAAGCCTGGCCCTGCCAACACTTTTGCCCCTGCCCCTTCCCAAATTAGTGTGATTCCCTGACCCATCCTTTCAGAAGATGCCACAGTCCCCGTGCCCAATGCCTCCCATCTTAGTCTAGTAGAGCTAAAGGCTCAGGAACCCCCTTGTTTGCCCTTCTGCTGGCCACCACTATGTTTATAACAGAGACACACGTCATCCTAGAACTGACTTAGTGGGGGTCACCTAGGCTAAATGTTTACACTTATTTATGTATTTTTAAAGTTATATTCCGATTTGGCAAAAACATGCCTGCACGTGCACACACACACATGCACACACGCCTGCACACCACTTCAGTATAAATTAGATTTTGGACAAGTCTCCTAGAGCAGCCAGAAACGCCCTAACCTACAACTGGGCAGTCACGTTGAGAAGCAGGGCTCCAGGATGAAAAACAACCTTTGCTGAAAGCCCATGAACAGCGGCTATTTGGTCCTCGGGAGGACCGAGTCTCAGCTCTCCTAAATGCATGTCCTACCAAGGAATCCTGCCAAGCTTTCCCTGGATCATTATATGGCCCATTTATTGTTGTAAACAGGTATGTGACATTGTGATCCTATTCCAGACCCTATTTATAGCAACCTCATACCGAATAGCTAAGGGATAATTATACTATCTTGCCCTTTGGAAGAACCTTTCCGCAAAAGATTTCAGAGAATTTTATCAAACAATCCCACTTCCTCTTCCTCCCATTTGACAGGTGGAGAAGCTGAGGCCTGGTAAAGCCAGGAGCACATAGTCAAAAGGTGAGTCAGAGATGCAACAGGCTGCGCCTGGTTACACCTTCTTGCTCATATATGCTTACCCCCCACCGTCACAGACTTCCTGGAAAGGGGTAGATTCTTTTTGACTTATCTGGTGAGTAAGCATCGCTATGAGCTTTCAAAAGTTTCCCCAGGTCGGAGGAGGTTGTGTCTCTGAGAAGGAAGTAAGAAGAAAAGGGCCCCCTTGGTCAACACCGGTTTCCCTGTGCAGGTTTATTTGCAGCCCTCAGAATCCAGCCTCCTCCTATTGTGATCTGCTGCAATACCTTTCAGCAGTTTCTTGGCAAATTACTGCTTAGAAGTCCTGCAGTGTCACGTCGCTTTCCTCACCCAAATCCTACCCCAGTTTGTAACAGCGAAACTATTTGGGATGGTGGGGTCGTCTGTTTCACCCGCTGTTATATTATCCCGTGTCCATGAAGATAAGCTTTGCTAAACTTTTTGCCCCTCCACTTTACACACTGCCACCAGCTCCTTGTCTGGTCTCTTTCCCAGGGACGCTGTTCACTCTGTCCTAGTCTGAAGGGAGAATTTGGAGCAATGACATTTCTCCCTCTATCACGAATGAGACTTACACTTGTCAAGATCTCACAGAACTTAGGATTTATAGAGTTAGGGGGAAAGAAGAAATGCTCCCGAGGATAAGAAAATAGAGGGATCTCTGATTCCATAGAAACAACCATTACACTAAATTCCAAAACAACTTCATCTGTTGCCAACTGGCGATCATTCCTTTCCATTTTCATAGTAAGAAACTGTATGAATATATTTTTAAAAGGTAGGTGTGAGTGAAAGTAGGTTTGGTTTCCATTTTTTCCTTTGGTTGGTAATAAGCTATGAATGCTTTCTTTAAGAATATTTGTAAATGTGCCCAGAGGTTAGTGAAAAATAAGAACATTTGATACAGCAAATAATACCAGCTTTGTGTTCTCCTGGAAGTTCCCCAAGTTTGGATCCAAGCTAGAATCATTTTCTCCAATATCTTAAAAGACTACATAAAATAAAAGGTAGAGAAACTTGGTATAACCTGGGAAAGTAATGTTTACAAACAAATCAAAGAACTTCTCAATGTTCTGTAGATAAGCGGAACTTTAGGGAAAAAAAATCACATTCAGAAAAAAATCTCTGAGCAGCTAAAATAGTTGTGACAAACCCCAAGCACTTAAGCATCCCTGACTAAGAGGGAGACCCCCTCCATCATTCTTCAGGGCTTATTGGCTCTTAGTTTGCACACATTCCTACAAGACATGGTGTCTGATGTTCACGGACAATTTGAAAAAGGGTGATTGATGCAAGCAGGGCTCACATAACAGAAGTGACAGCTAGGAGTGACAGCTAGAGAAGAGAAAAAAAAACTATTATGTGAAAGCATAATTTAAGAATTACTAGCCATATTACTCGTCCATAAAAAGAAACGAAATTGAGTTATTTGTAGTGAGGTGGATGGACCTAGAGTCTGCCATACAGAGTGAAGTAAGTCAGAAAGAGAAAAACAAATACCGTATGCTAACACATATATATGGAATCTTTAAAAAAAAAATGGTTCTGA
This sequence comes from Balaenoptera musculus, assembly GCF_009873245.2. Taxonomy (NCBI): domain Eukaryota; kingdom Metazoa; phylum Chordata; class Mammalia; order Artiodactyla; family Balaenopteridae; genus Balaenoptera; species Balaenoptera musculus. The sequence goes on along the minus strand of NC_045801.1, from coordinate 35,991,793 downwards.
AGAACCTAGGGGCAGGACAGGAATAGAGATGCAGACATAGAGAATGGACTTGAGGACATGGGGAGGGGGAAGGGTAAGCTGAGACGAAGGGAGAGAGTAGCATGGACATATATACACTACCAAATGTGAAATAGATAGCTAGTGGGAAGCAGCCGCATAGCACAGGGAGATCAGCTTGGTGCTTTGTGACCACCTAGAGGGGTGGGATAGGGAGGGTGGGAGGGAGACGCAAGAGGGAGGAGATATGGGGATATATGCATATATATAGCTGATTCACTGTGTTATACAGCAGCAACTAACATAACAATGTAAAGCAATTATACTCCAATAAAGATGTTAAAAAAAAAGAATTACTAGCCATAACCATCAGCATGATTCATTAAGAAAAAGTTAGATCATGTTCATCACCCTCTGTATGTAATCCCTTTTGGGTTTTCTGTCAAAAGGTGGTTACAAGGGTGAGCTGCAAGTATGTGAAACATTCCCTTAGGTGGACCGTGACCTCATTCAACAAGGAAGGCTTCCCCGGGCTTATTTAACATCCTTCCGGACTCCTGCTGATGAAGGGCGAGACGATGGCCTCCTGCCTGACTCACTGGCTCTTTACAGGCAGCCGCTGGCTTCTCAGGCCGCTTCCCCTCCAGTAAAAAAGGGGAAGAAGCTCACCAGTACTTGGTAGGGAGCCCGGGAGACCTTTGATGGCAGGCTCTAAAGCAAGGCCCGCTTCACAATAGGGCAATTACGCTTTAGGCTAATTGGTGCAGAGACGCTGTAAAAGCATCTTTTTGGAACACAAACAAAATAGCACGAGGGTGTTGGTGTTTGGCAGCAACACTACAACACTTAGAGACACAGGGGAAGCCCACGTGAAGTCTGGAGATGGGCCAGCCCTCGCACCAGTCCCGGGCCAGGTAGGACCACGGAGGGGGCGGCCTCCGGTTGACCCCTTGCTAGCTTCTTGGTCCGTCGACAACCTCCCCACCTCCCGCCAGCCCCGCAGCACAGCCCAAGCAGCCTGCCAGACACCCTGAGGGGCAAGTGTCTTAGAGGCACTCAAGCGATCGGAGAAAGAGCCGGGTGACGGCCAATTCCCTCTGCGCCGCGTCCCTGCCGCCCATCCCCCGCCCACCCTTCCTTCTCCTTCGGAGGCCACGGCATCTTCTGGGGCCTCGTGTGCGTGTGCGATACTGGAGATGCCCGCGTGAGGGTGGGAGGGGCCGTTTTAAAATACGAGGGAGGTTTTTCTCCCCAGTTTCCTGACTCCAGTCTGTGAAGCCACCTGCCACATGTGGCCACTGAGCACCTGAAATGTGGCTAGTGCAAACGGGTGTGCCCTGAGTGTAAAATATACACGGAAATTCAAAGACAGTGCAAAAAAAGGGAAATTATCTCATTAATAACTCTTTTTAATGCTGATGGCATATTGACATGATAATGATTTGGATATATTGGGTTAAGCAAAATATGATAGTAAAATTAATTTCACCTGTTCTTTTTATATTTTTTAATGAGGCTACTAGAAGATTGAAAATTATCCATGTTTGTGGCTTGCCTCTGTGGCTCAGATGAACTTTTTACTGGCTGGGGCTGCTCAGCCTGGCCATCCTTGGGAAGGCAGGGGCTCGAAGGGAAAGGGGTCTTTTATAGCCTTTCAGCTTCAATAATGTGGGCCGACTGGGGACAGATCCTGGAGAATCTTTGGCAATGACATAGGGCAAGGCTCCCCAAGCCCCCTCCCAGCCTTCTCAGATCTGCTGAGGACTCCTCAGCTTGGAGGGAAGGAGGTGAGAAGGTTGGCGGGGAGTGAGGAGAGCTTAGGTTCTGGTGTGTCCCAGAGAAAGGGAGAAGAGACCAACCCACTGCAAATATATGTTTAGCATCTGGCCTGTGTGCCTAAGATACTGTTCTAAGGTGCTGGGTTCCTACAGTGAAAAGCAGCCGGAGTCCCTTTCTCCACAGTGTGTGAGACAGAGACTAAATGGGAACAAATAAATAAGAAACTACAGGTATTGGCTAAGTGCTACAAGACTCTCTGATGGGGTTTGTGCGGGCCTGGTGAGCACAGTACTAATTGGGTCCCAGTCTCCTCTGCCCTTTCTGCTAAATGAACTTTCTAAGAATGGCCTGTCCTAGTCATTTTAGCTCTTTACAATCCTTTTTAAAAATAGTTTTTTTTTGTTTGTTTTAAAAGCAGTTTTAGGTTCACAGCAAAAATGAAAGGAAGGTACAGACATTTCCCATATACTCCCTCCCCTGCCCCCATGCCTAGCCTCCCCCATTACCGACATCCCCCACTAGAGTGGCACATTTGTTACAACTGATGAACCTACAGTGACACATCATAATCACCCAAAGTCCGTAGTTTACCTTAGGGTTCATTCTTTCTATTTATTTATTTTTTAATTTTTATTGGAGTATATTTGATTTGCAATGCTGTGTTAGTTTCAGGTGTACAGCAAAGTGAATCAGTTATACATATACATATATCCACTCTTTTTAGATTGCTTTCCCATATAGGCCATTACAGAGTATTGAGTAGAGTTCCCTGTGCTATACGTAGGTCCTTATTACTTATCTATTTTATATATAGTAGTGTGTATATGTCAATCCCAGCCTCTCAATTTATCCCTCCTCCCCTTACCCCCTGGTAACCGTAAGTTTGTTTTCTACATCTGTGACTCTACTCTGTTTTGTAAATAAGTTCATTTGTACCCTTTTTTTAGATTCCACATGTAAGCGATATCATATATTTGTCTTTCTCTGTCTGACTTACTTCACTCAGTATGACAATCTCTAGGTCCATCCATGTTGCTGCAAATGGAGGGTTCATTCTTGGTGTTGAGCATTCTGTGAGCTTGGACAAATGTATCAAGACACGTATCCACCACTACATAGAATAATCTTACTGTCTGAAAAAATCCTCTGCTTTTAATTTAATGAAATCCAGCTTATCAATTATTTATTTCATGAATTGTGCCTTTGGTGCTGTATCTGAAAAGACATCACCATACCCCAAATCATCTAGGTTTTCTCTTATGTTACCTTCTAGGAGTTTTACAGTTTTGCCCTTTACAATGAGGTCTATGATCCAATTTTTGTGAAGAGTGTAAGGTCTGTGTCTAGATTCACTTTTTTGCATGTGGATGTCCAATTGTTCAGCACCATTTGTTGAAAAAAACATTTATTTTTTTAAAGTTCATTTGTTTCATTGATTTGTAAATGTATTTCATTTATTTATATTTTTCAGCTTGTGCCTCTGAATGTAATTTCTCCTTGGAGGTTTTTGCCACTGTGCCCAACCCAGGGAGTCTACTCTCTGAGCTTTAACCAACATTTAGGTTTTCTCGCTATAATTAAAGTGAAAAATGTGTTGTTTAATCTGCCTTGCAGAGAAGCAGGAGCCCTGCTGGAATTCTTAAAATGTTTTGTAATAATCTATTTAGCTTGATATTAGAATTTTCCCTGGTGTTTATAATTTAAATTTTTCCCCTTGAACTTTATTTCAGTATGTCTGATTGTATCTGCTATACAATGCTACTTAATTTCTCAGTCTTTCTTTGTGTTTTGAACTAATACATGTTTAACTACTGTACAGTTATCCATCCCTCCAACTGATATTAAACTGCCCTGTGTCCCCAGACCTCCTACATCAGAGCTGGCAGGGGCATCTGTGGCTAAGCTTTGGTCTCTCTCATGTGCGAGTAACAGGGCTTCCTCAGTGGGAAGTGGGGCCTGTCCCCCACCAGGATGCCACACAACTGGCATATCCTTAAAAATAGAAAGAGGTTAAAATGCTTGGCCCCAGTCCCTCAGCTGCCAAAGCTTGACTGTCCCCTGTAGTTAAGCAAGCCCTAAAGAGATATATAACTTAGTACCTTATGACAGGAGAGTGAGGGACAGATGTGTGATCTGTGGCCTTCTTTTCCATCTCTAGCTTCTACCTCTGTGGAAGTAGAAAATGTACCATCAGGAGTGTGTAACTAATTGGTTTTTCTTTTGTTTGTTTGCTTGTTTTTATTTTTTAATTAATTTTTATTGGAGTAGAGTTCATTTACCATGTTGTGTTAGTTTCTGCTGTACAGCAAAGTGAATCAGTTGTAAATATACATATATCCATTCTTTTTTAGATTCTTTTTCCATATATGTCATTACAGAGTATTGAGTAGAGTTCCCTGTGTTATACAGCAGGTCCTTATTAGTTATCTATTTTATATGTAGTAGTGTGTATTTGTCAATCCCAATCTCCCAGTTTATCCCTCCCCCTCCCCTTTCTCCCCCTTGGTAACCTTAAGTTTGTTTGTTCTATATCTGTGACTCTATTTCTGTTTTGTAAAATAGGTTCATTGGTACCATTTCTTTAGATTCCACATATAAGTGATATCATATGATATTTGTCTTTCTCTGTCTGACTTACTTACCTCAGTATGACAATCTCTAGGTCCATCCCATGTCACGGCAAAATGGCATATATTCGTTCTTTTTTATGGCTGAGTAATATTCCAATTGTATATTATGTATCACATCTTCTTTATCCATTCCTCAGGTCGAATGACATGTAGGTTGCTTCCATGTCCTGGATATTGTAAATAGTGCTGCGATGAAACATTGGGGTTACATGTATCTTTTCAAATTATGGGGTTTTTTTCCAGATATGTGTCTAGGAGTGGCATTGCTGGATCATATGGCAGCTCTATTTTTACTTTCTTAAGGCACCTCTATACTGTTCTCCATAGTGGCTGTACCAATTTACATTCCCACCAACAGTATAGGAGGGTTCCCTTTTCCCCACACCCTCTCCAGCATTTATTGTTTGTAGATTTTAAAAAATTAATTAATTAATTAATTTATTTATTTATTTTTGGCTGTGTTGCGTCTTCATTGCTGTGCGTGGGCTTTCTCTAGTTGCGGTGAGCGGGGGCTACTCTTCATTGTGGTGCGCAGGTTTATTGTAGTGGCTTCACTTGTTGCGGAGCACAAGCTCTAGGCGCGTGGGCTTCAGTAGTTGTGGCACATGGGTTCAGTAGTTGTGGCTTGTGGGCCCTAGAGCACAGGCTCAGTAGTTGTGGCACACAGGCTTAATAGCTCTGCGGCATGTGAGATGTTCCCAGACCAGGGGTTGAAACCGTGTCCCCTGCATTGGCAGGCGGATTCTTAACCACTGCGCCACCAGGGAAGTCCTGTTTGTAGATTTTTTTGATGATGGCCATTCTGACCTGTGTGAGATGATACCTCTTGTAGTTTTGATTTGCATTTCTCTAATAATTAATGATGTTGAGCATCCTTTTCGTGTACCTCTTGGCCATCTGTATGTCTTCTTTGGAGAAATGTCTATTTAGATCTTGCAAACCCATTTTTTGTAACTAACTGTTTTATAGGAAAGATCTGTAAGTGGCACACATAACTTCTGCTCACAGGCTCCTGGGAGGAACTGAGCTGCAAGGCAGACTAAGAAATGTAGTCTTTGCCTGGGCAGCCATTGTACTCAGCTAAACCCTGTTATTGTGGAAAGAAGGGGAGACTGGATAGAGGGGCAAACCAGCAGTCAGCCACAGGTATCAGGCCCCATTCCCACGTAGAACTAAAATCTCCAATTCCAGAACCAGGAACCCAAGATGATAGCTGGAGTTCTCAGCTTGTCAGATAACTGACAAGTTCTCTGAACATCCTGCTGCTGTCTCCAACATCTTGTCTAGTGTCATCTTAAAGGCATTGTGTGGCCTCTGACACCATGACTACTGGAGGATTATTTTCAGGAGTCCACAGGGCCAACAAACATGTTACCTACCAAGGTCTTTTGAGGATTTAAATTCTTTGGCATATCTTAGGCTTTCTGGCACACTTGATGAATTTTAGCTGGTCTTCCTATGCCTACAGTGACCTTAGTTTTAGAAAAACAAAGGACGTGACACATAGTCTGACAATGGAACAGGATACCTAAAATTTGGACAGTCCTGGAGAAACTAGCACATATGGTCACCCTGCCCACGCTCATGTATTGCGCTACTCCTGTAACAATCCATTGAAGGGGCCTTGGGGAATCATCTCCTTTCCCAATAGAGTTGTCACCCACATAGCTCCAAGCTCCTTCTTGGCAAAACACTTTTGTGCAAAAACATGTGGCATGAAAGCATGGAAGAAACAATAGTTGCCTAAAATAGATTGCTTTCCAGTTAAAATGCTTACAAGTCAGTATAGAATCCATCCCTTGCAATACAAGAGAAAAGGAAAGATTTTGCAGCCATGTCTCCACTATAGTCACTAAACAACGCTGTCTGGAAAAAGACAAAGTCACAAGCATTCAGCAATAGAGAGCAGAGACCCAGACGATTAACCGAAGATAAATTCTTATCACTGGGCTGGTCACAATAAGATGTTCAAAGGTGGTAAAAATATTAATCAAATCTTCTTTGTTCCCAGCAAAGAAATCTGGACTCCTTAGCCTGGCATTCAAGGGTCTTCAAAAGTTAAGGTCCTATTCTCATTTAAGGAACATAGATGCAAAAATACTAAAAAAAAGAAAAAAAAATTTAAAGTAATTTTTTACTTAAGCACTATGACCAAAGCAGTTCAATTTTAGGGATGCAAAGGTGGTTCAACGTCAGGAACTCTATTAATATAATGCAGTACATTAATAGATTAAAGGAGGAAAATCATTTGAGTTTCTCAGAGATGTCAAAAAACTTTTCATTAAATTCAATACCTATTGCTATTAAAAATTCTCAGTAAGGAGTTCCCTGGCAGTCCAGTGGTTAGGACTCTGCACTTCCACTGCAGGGGACGCAGGTCCTATCCCTGGTTGGGGAATTAAGATCCCACATGCTGTGCGGTGTGGCCTAAATAAATAAATACTTAAAAACAAAAAACAGGGCTTCCCTGGTGGCGCAGTGGTTGAGAGTCTGCCTGCCAATGCAGGGGACATGGGTTCGAGCCCTGGTCTGGGAAGATCCCACATGCCGCGGAGCAACTGGGCCCGTGAGCCACAATTACTGAGCCTGCGCGTCTGGAGCCTGTGCTCCGCAACAAGAGAGGCCGCAATAGTGAGAGGTCCATGCACCGCGATGAGGAGTGGCCCCCACTTGCCGCAACTGGAGAAAGCCCTCGCACAGAAACGAAGACCCAACGCAGCCATAAATAATAAATAAATAAATAAATAAATAAGAAAATCTACCACAAAAAAAAAAACAAAAACAAAAAACAAAAAACAAAAAACAAAAAACCTCTCAGTAGATGGAGTAGATGGAAACTTAGCTACTGGGACCACACAACAAACAAGATACTTAGGGTTGCGAAAGTAGTATTCCCACAAAGCCAGGAAAATGATGGTATTATTTTCTACCTCTGCTACTATTCACTGGAATCTACTAAAAATCTTACTAAATCAATAAAATCAGTACACGAAAAGAAGTATAAAGACTGAAAGGAAATTATCACACTACGTGAAGTAAGCCAGACAAAGACAAATATCATATGATATTGCTTATATGTGGAATCTTAAAAAAAAAATGCAAATGAGCTTGTTTTTCAAAACAGAAGAGACTCACAGACATCAATAACAAACTTATGGGACTTCCCTGGTGGTACAGTGGTTAAGAATCCGCCTGCCAATACAGGGGACAGGGTTCAATCCCTAGTCCAGGAAGATTCCACATGCCGCAGAGCAACTAAGCTCGCGCGCCACAACTGCTGAAGCCTGCGTGCCTAGAGCCCGTGCTCCGCAACAAGAGAAGCCACCGCAATGAGAAGCCTGCGCACAGCAACAAAGAGTAGCCCCCGCTCGCTGCAACTAGAGAAAGCCCGCGCGCAGCAACGAAGACCCAACGCAGACAAAAATAGAAATAAATAAATAAATTTATAAAAAAGTAAATAAATAAATAACAAACTTATGGTTACCAAAGGGAAAGGGGGGGCAGGGGAGGGATTAATTAGGAGTTGGTATTAACATATACACACTACTATATATAAAATAGATAACCAACAAGGGCCTCCAGTATAGTACAGTGAAGTATACTCAATATTTTGTAATAACCTGTAAGGGAAAAGAATCTGAAAAAGAATATATATATATGTTTTTTCATGTATGTGTGTATAAATGAATCGCTGTGCTGTACATGTGAAACTAACGTGATATTAGAAATCAGCTATACTTCAATTTAAAAAAAACCTGGAAAGAAGGATTCAACTGTCACTATTTGTAAACAATATCACTGTCTATATAGGAAATGCAAGATAGTCAAATGAGATATTATGAGACTAATAAGAAGGATACAAAAGCAACACACCAGGATTCTATTTATTATTGCCATACACACAAAAATACTAAAATAGGCAAAAATATTATCAGAAATATGTAAAATATGAATAAAATCATAAAAGTTTACTGAAGGACATACAAAAAGACCAAAAGAATGGAAAGGCATTCTAGCTGCTGAATGAGATTTGTTATTGTATAGATGTCAAGTTTCCCTCAGATTAATCTATAAACTCAATTCAATTCTAATGGAAATGTTAATTGAATTTTTTTGGTAGAACTTGATAAACTTATTTTAAAGTTCATGTGTATGGGCTATTTCTAGAAGGGCAATAAGAAACTAGTAATAGCAGTTCCTTCTTGACAGAGAATTGAATGATGGGATGTAGTGGAGAGACATTTACCCGCTGTTTACCCTCCTGTGTCTTTTGTAATATACACCCTCCTGTGTATATTCCCTAAACAACAAATGATATAAAATGAAAATATAGGCCTTGTGTGAGGAAAATCTTTGTTTTTTTTTTTGGCTGCACCATGCGGCTTGCAGGGTCTTAATTCCCCAACCAGGGATTAAACTCAGGCCACAGTAGTGAAAGCGCTGAGTCCTAACCACTGGAATGCCAGGGAATTCCCAAAAATCTATTTTTTTAAAAGAAGACTTTTTTTTGAAAAAAAAAGTGTAATGATATCAAATAGGAAGATATACAGTAAATGAAGCCATAATGAAAGGCTTCGGTATTGAGGCAGAAATAGCTGGACACATCAGTGGAGCAGAATAGAGAGTTAAAACAGAGTCATGTGTATACCGCAATTCACTTTATGTTAAAGGTGACATTGTAAATCAGTGGATAAAAGAATGGACTATTAAATAAATATTGAGCCTCTCAGCTCCTTCTCTGTAACTGGGGACAGTGACTTCCTAGGATTCTTGGGAGGATTCATTGAAATGATGTGTGTAAGTGTTACGCAAAGTGCCTGTTTAATAAATGCGACTAGTAGTGTCAATAATAGTAATAGTGTGATTACAACAGTTAATAAATGATAGAATAGTTTAAAAACTTAACCATGGGATATATATTAATTATATTTATAATTCTAGGCTGTTAGAAGCCAGTAAGGAGCCCAGAATATTTAAAGTGGACTTGCATTTCTACAGTGATTTTTGGTTTTTTTAAGGCACTTTTCAGTATGTCATCTCATTTAATCCTCTCAGTGCCTGAGCAACAGTTTTTGGGTTTTGCTGTTGTTGTTATCCCTCAAAGTATTATAAACAGGGCATGGGCGACAGACACCCAGGTGTAGCAGGACATAGATTTAAAAGAGGGCTTTGTAAATCCCTTTACCAGTTTTGCTTAAAGACTTTCCCATGAAGTCTCTGAAGCTGCTTTTTTAAAGGTGGAGATGGGGTGGAGAAGGGGCTCAGGTTGTTGTCATTTTGAGCAGTGTTTGGGCTTCCTCCATAAGAAAGCAAGGTGACCAGGGCTGGGTGGAGACAGGGATGGGTGTCGGTGTTGATGGCAGAAACAGTGGGGCAGCGGCGCCAGGCCAGTCCTCTCTCAGCAAGGTTCTGATGGACGTATTAGCACGTGGGACCAGGGAAGGAGGAGAAAAGAGCAGGTATTTCTCATGACTGTTCTTTTTGTGTCACTCTTTTGAATCATCACCTTCCCCTATTCTTTGCTTTTCCCTCTGGACACAGTTTCTTTGTCAGGGTCTCTAGGAATGGATGGAGAGGAGAAAACAGGTATCCTCACGCCTGTCTTGACCTTTCTCCTGGTGTAGGATGGAGTCCACTGCATACCTCTGCCTTGCTTCTAGATGCCAAGTGTCAGCTTCCCCAGAGCCTACCTCCCACTTCCTTAGCCTTCTCACCCATGGTCCACCCACATATAAGGGCCCTATTAGACCCTGGCATCCCTCCTGCCTCTCCTCAGAATAGGCTGCAAGCTCGAAAAGGCTCTCTGGCCACATGGATCTTAGGACCCAAGAAATTCTGTGCCCTGGAGGATTTCCACTGTGCTCTGTGGCTCTGAAAGCCATCGGCTACGCTCAGTTTACAGTGGAGTAGGGGGTAACAAAATGAGTTAAAAATTAATTACCCTGGCATCTTTTCTTCCACTAAATGACATTCTCAACTCTCAGCAGAGAGTTGAACTAAACCCAAAGTAGGAAACTGATATTTTAATTTGAATTGAAACTGAACTCAAATAACAATATTGTTCTCTCTTTGAAGTTTGAACTGGATCTGACCTGGACAAAATCCAAAAAATTTCTTACCCTATTTCTTCTCTCCAAAAACAACCCACAAGACTAACCTAGATCTTTCTCAATGCTGAAACTGCTTCATGTTTTGCTATATTTTTCCAACTGAGAAGAGTAATATGTTAAATAATTTTTAAAAAAAATATATTTTATTATCATGATAGAGGCATGACCTTTTAAATACAGATTCTATCTTTGCTTTTGAGAGAATATTAAAATGAGTTGGTAAGCTTCAAAAGTTTTTTTTTAATTAGAAAAATTTTGAAAATCAATATGAAATTTGATCTGAAGTTCCATACTGTATTTCCAGTTTTTGTGTGTCTTTTTTCAAATGATGGATTCAAGTAGCTAAACAGAAACAAAATTAAAACTTGGTGACCATTATATTGCCCTATTTTTGTCACTAGGTCTTTAAGGAAGAATTTCAGTAGGAGAGGGTAAGGTGGTAGTAAATGTAGATTCCTTGAGTCAGTGGTGATCTCTCCTCAAGACATGGCTTAGCATCCTGAACACAGCTGGAGCTCAGTACCTATTTGTTGAGTGAATGAATCGAGAGAGAGGCCGCTCAGCCTTCTTCTATTCCAGGACATACTTGCCTCTGTTGCTCTGTAGACCTTTGGTCTTGATTTCAGGTGTCCTCTCAGTTCAGCTCTTTTAGTCTTCTAGGCTTGTCTCTCTCTGTCTCTCTGTTTCTCTCTCTCTCTCTCTCTCAGAACTGCAACCATCTGTCTCATTTCCTGTGAATATCTATGTAATTCATTTTCTTCCTGACTTATTTTATTTTTTAAATTATTTATTTGGTTGCGTCGGGTCTTAGTTGTGGCAGGCGGGCTCCTTAGTTGTGGCATGCAAACTCTTAGTTGCGACATGCATGTGGGATCTAGTTCCCTGACCAGGGATCGAATCCAGGCCCCCTGCGTTGGGAGTGCAGAATCTTTTTTTTTTTGGAAAATTTATTTATTTATTTATATTTTTGGCGGTGTTGGGTCTTTGCTGCTGCGCGCGGGCTTTTCGCTAGTTGTGGCAAGCGAGGGCTACACTTCATTGCGGTGCGCGGGCTTCTCATTGGGTGGCTTCTCTTGTTGCAGAGCACGGGCTCTAGGCACGCAGGCTTCAGTAGTTGTGGCATGCAGGCTCAATAGTTGTGGCTCGTGGACTCCAGAGCGCAGGCTCAGTAGTTGTGGCGCACGGGCTTAGTTGCTCTGTGGTATGTGGGATCTTCCCGGACCAGGGCTCGAACCCGTGTCCCCTGTATTGGCAGGCAGATTCTTAACCACTGTGCCACCAGGGAAGCCTGGGAGCATGGAGTCTTAACCATTGCTCCACCAGGGAAGTCCCCTTCCTGACTTTTAATTCATTATAGGTATGTGTGTGTGTTTATGTGATTTTTCTAAACATTTGATCTCTAATATGATCTATCTTTCTGAATAACTATTTATTAGAAGCTTTAATTTAATTTTCTTCGCAGATGGAAATGTGTACTTTTAAAAATATGCACAAGAATAAAGAGGGACTATGTTGATTGAAGACATTTATTTCTTTTTTCTTTAGACACCCAAACATAGGCTAGCCCTTATGCTTTGGCTCAAAATTTGCAAATTTTTTCCTTTTCTGTCTTCCATATTTGTCTTGTACCTATGTAAAAGCACTGGTACCTTCCCTTGGGCACGGCTAATTGGGGCATTTTTCCCAAATTGTACATGGCAGCTCTGAAGAGCAGTGAACAGGAAGAGAAGTGATTGTCCCTCCTCTCCTCACACACATCTCTGAAGGATGCTCTTTCTGACATTGCCTCCCGTTTCTCCTGTACTCCCTCCTGCAGTACTTTCTCTATTGCTGTTTCTACTATTTCCAGTCTCAATTCTAATGACCAGTGCTGCATTAAAACTCACTCCAGGGCTTCCCTGGTGGCGCAGTGGTTGAGAATCTGCCTGCTAATGCAGGGGACACGGGTTCGCGCCCTGGTCTGGGAAGATCCCACATGCCGCGGAGCAACTAGACCCGTGAGCCACAACTACTGAGCCTGCGCGTCTGGAGCCTGTGCTCCGCAACAAGAGAGGCCACGATAGTGAGAGGCCCGCGCACCGCGATGAAGAGTGGCCCCCGCTTGCCGCAACTAGAGAAAGCCCTAGCACAGAAACGAAGACCCAACGTAGCAATCAAGCAATCAATCAATCAATAAATTAAAAAACTTTAAAAAAAAAACAAACAAATTAGCTATATGTAATGCAAAATACTTTAAAAAAAAAAAAAAAAACTCACTCCAGTGAGAGCCTACCTGCACATCCCTAGGGAAAGCCCAGGTGAGTAAATACACGTGGGGGCATCCCTTGCGCAGCCTCCGTGTCTCCATCTATTTCCCATGTGGACACTGCCCCCATCCACGGCACGCAGGTTTGGTGAGGCTGTCCCTCAAGGTGCCCCACTCCCAACCAAACTAAGTGAATGGGGACTCTTGTCCTGTGGAAATTAGATCTTGGGCCTCATGACACAAGGACCCAAAATGGCAAAACAGTTTCATCCCCAAGGACAGGGTTGCTCATTACTTCCTGCTTCCTGGATCCCTGAGCTGCCCTAGTTCTGCCTAGTTCTGCTGAGGCCTTTTCCTGATTCTCTGGGCTGCTCATAGTCTTTCAATACTCTTCTTTTTGTCTTCAGTTATCCAGAGTTCCTTTCTGTTGTTTGCAACCCAAGAGTCCCGAGTGATACAAGTGTTTGCAATTACTTGAGAACTTCCTCTATTTCTTCCTTGTGGTTTATCTAAGACTCTTTTCTGCTGCCACATAGATCAGTGTGGATCCTTAAGCCTTGGCTACCAGGTTGTTGGTCTCTTAAGGCTACTTTCTCCAACCCTCTCCAGGTACCTGAGTATCCACCTTTGTTTCCCTGGATCACCATTGCCTTTGGACAATGTGGAACTATCCTGTTTATATTAAAATCAGCTATCACTTTGGGATGACAGGGTACATTTCACTGCCATTTGGAAACCAGTTGGAGCTCTACCCCTACTCATTTACTTAAAGAGAAACCAGCTACCTAGAGAGTATCATACTAAGTGAAGTTAGACAGAGAAAGACATATGATATCACTTATATGTGTAATCTAAAGAAATGTTACAAATGAACTTACGTATAAGACAGAAAAAGGCTCACAGACATAGAAAACAAACTTGTGGTTACCAAAGGAGAAAGAGGGGGGAAGGATAAATTAGGAATTTGGGATTAACATACACATGCTACTATATATAAAATAGATAAACAACAAGGACCTACTGTGTAGCACAGGGAGCTCTACTCAATATCTTGTAATAACCTATAATGGAAAAGAATCTGAAAAAGTATATATATATATATGTGTACATATGTGTATATATGTGTGTATATGTGTGTACATATATGTGTGTATACATATGTATGTATATATGTGTATATATGTGTATATATGTGTGTGTATATATGTGTGTGTATATATATGCGTGTATATATGTGTATATATGTGTATATATGTGTGTATATGTGTGTATATGTGTGTATATATGTGTATATATATGCATGTATATATACATGTGTATTTATGTATATGTGTATATATATGTGTATATATCTGTATATATATGTGTGTGTATATGTGTGTGTATATATATAATTTGTGTATATATATGTGTGTATATATGTGTATATATTGTGTGTATATTGTGTGTCTCTATCCTTTTGTGTATATCTGTGTGTCTATCTCTGTTCTCTGTGTATCTCTGCCTGTCTCTCTCCTGTGTCTTTCTGTCTGTGTCTCTCTCTGTGTCTCTCTCTGTCTCTCTCTGTGTGTGTATCTGTGTGTCTCTCTCTCTTTGTGTCTCTCTCTGTGTGTCTCTCTGTGTGTCTATCTGTGTGTTGTCTCTCTGTGCCTCTATGTTCTCTCTGTGTCTCGGGTCTGTCTCTCTCTGTGTCTCTCTGTGTGTCTCTCTCTGGTGTCTCTCTGTTGCTCGCTCTGTGTGTCTGTTCTTTTGTTGTCTCTCTCTGTGTGTCTCTGTTCTCTCTGTGTTCTCTGTGTCTCTCTCTGTGTGTGTCTATCTGTGTGTGTCTCTCTGTGCCTCTCGTGTGTGGGTCTCTCTGTGTGTCTCTCTATGTGTCTGTCCTGTGTGTCTCTGTGTGTGTCTCTCTGTGTCTCTCTGTTGTGTCTCTCTCTGTGTGTTCTCTATGTGTCTGTCTCTGTGTGTGTCTCTCTGTGTGTCTCTGTGTCTCTATCTGTGTGTCTCTCTGTGTGTGTGTCTATGTAATGGAGCAGGCCCCTATGGGGCCTTCCTGGGACAGGCCCTCCCCCATCCCCTCTGCTTTAGCTCCTCTCTGAAGTACCTAGATAATAGTATTTGATGCAAACTTCCTGAGTTGTTTTGCAGATGTGAGTCACGCCCCCCCCCCCCTACCAATGGAGAACTACTTGATGACCATGAGCGCACAGCTCCAGGCCTCCTGGAGCCTAAGGACTGATAATGTTAACCCCTGTGCACCACCCTGCTGCCTCACTATCAGCTAATCAGAGAATTGTGTGCAAGCTGATCACGTACACTGCCACCCCCCACTCTCCCTGCCTTTAAAAATGCTTTGCCAAAACCCTTCGGAGAGCTCGAGGCTTTTCAGGGCATGAGCCACCTCGTCTCCTTGCATGGCCTTGAAATAAACCTTTCTTTGCTCCAAACTCCGCCGTTTCAGTTTGTTTGGCCTCACCGTGCATCTGGCGCACGAAATTGCATTAACATATGTATATGTATGTACGTATAACTGAATCGCTTTGCTGTACACCTGAAGCACTGTAAATCAACTATACCTCAATTAAAAAAATTAAAAATAAAAACAGAAACCAGAAAAAACCAGAATGAAATCAGCCTACTGGACTCCCTCTCACTTCACTTTCCACCTGGGCTCCGTCTGACAATAGGTGACCTTTAGGTGAAGTTGGCACAGAATGGCGAGAGACAGGACTCCCAGTTGGATGACATTTTCAGCACAGAGCACGTCTTTGTGAAGCAGCATCTTGGAGAGCTTTCCTCAGGAACGTCAGGCATCTTGTCTGTGACTGGCACTCTATTCCCTCTCCCCCCACCTCTTGCTACCTTCCCTCTTCCAATCTCTGTTTCTGCCTCACTGTACCTTTGGCCAACTGAGGTTCCCTCTGCAGAACAATGCCTCTGGAGAAGGCTCAGGGACTCCTCAAAGACCTCATGTCAGAGTCAACACAGCCCTTTTCCTTTTTCTTAGTGGGCCTAACTGAGAGGCGTGGTGGCCTTAAGCAACAATGGTGGTGGCTTTTTTTTCAACAGTAGGACAACATCCACCCTGGCAGTCCTGAAATGAAACTGAGATGGACCCTATGGAACCCTCCAGGGTATAAAAGCCTTTCCGTGTTTCTTGTTTATAGGGAAAAGGCTTCAGCCTCCTAGACCTTCCCTGAGTTCCAAAGGGCAGATTCAAACGGTTACTAATTAGGGAAGGGAGGGAACGCAGAAACAAAGGAAAAGCAGTCAAGAAACAATGTGCAGCCTTGGGGCAGGGTCCTGTTTCCTCCTCAAAGACTATAAATAACAGTATCTTTGAGTTCTTCTGCAGGAACTAAGGCCCCCACCCAGGTGGAGCAAGAAAACTTTAAGCTGAGCGCAAGATTCCTGGGGCACCACCCTGTTACCCACCACACCAACCAGTCAGAAGAAAGTCACACTCCCTGCAGCCCTCACCCCAAATTTTGCCTATAAAAACCTTTCCTTAAAAGCCACTGGGGAGTTGAGGTCTTTTGAATACAAGCTACTAGTTCTCCTTGCTTGGCCCTGCAATGAACCTTTCTCTGCTCCAGATGTTTTGGTATGTTTGGCCTCACTGTGCATTTGTAACAGGGAAGAGCAAATTCTGACTCCATGTTTGTTCTGCATCTTTTACTTTAACCTTTGCTTTTCGTTGCTTTTGTTATTATTATAATCACTGTCTATAGCTGTAAGCATACTTAATGGCCTGCCACAGGGAACCCTGCCCCTCTGCCTGACTGTTAAACTAAAAGACCTTTGTTCAGCTCATAGAGAGACATTCTGACCCTGCCCACCTGTGAATGGCTCCAGAAAAGAAGAAATTAACACATCCCCTCCCCGTGCAGCTGAGCGAGGAGATTTTGCAAGACAAATGGCCTTTTCACTTTACTTCCTCACCTCCTCTCCCTCTTTGTTGTATAAAAGAAACTGGCATCCAGACCCCAATAAGGCGGTTTTTTGGGTACGCTCATCCGCCATCTTCTTGGTCTGCCAGCTTTCTGAATAAAGTTGCTATTCCTTGCCTCCACACCTCGTCTCCCAATTTACTGGCCTGTCGTGCGGCGAGCAGAGTGAGCTTGGACTTGGTAACACATTGGGCATACGGACTTGTGTTAGGCAAAAGAAGCATTTAGAGTAAACCACTCGGCACAGCTTGGTGTGAGCTTCTGGAGGGCAGGGTCTCAGTCTGGTTCCCCCTCTACCCTGGCTTATAGAATAAACAGTTGACTGCAATATATATAGCAGAGCACACACAACTACTTAATTTTAATCCTCATCTAGCACCAGGACTCAAGAGTCACTGAAGCAAAGAGAAGAGTAGGAAGGTTTCCAGAGCCTTCCAGAGGAGGAAGAGTTTTACCGTGAGTAGCTAAGAGCATGAACACTGTACTCAAACAGATCTGTGGGTAAGAACCAACAGCTCTGCTACTTAGCCATTAATTTAGGCAAATTATTTTTGTCCTCAGAGCCTGTCTATAAAGGGGAGATAATATTAATACTTATAGGATTCTTGTGACAATTTTTTTTAACATCTTTATTGGAGTATAGTTGCTTTACAATGGTGTGTTACTTTCTGCTTTATAAAAAAGTGAATCAGCTATACATATACATATATCCCCATATCTCCTCCCTCTTGCGTCTCCCTCCAACCCTCCCTAACCCACCCCTCTAGGTGGTCACAAAGCACCGAGCTGATCTCCCTGTGCCATGTGGCTGCTTCCCACTAGCTATTTATTTTACATTTGGTTGTGTATATACGTCCATACCACTCTTTCACTTCATCTCAGCTTACCCTTCCCCCTCCCCATGTCCTCAAGTCCATTCTCTACGTCTGCGTCTTTATTGGTTCATCAGAACCATTTTTTTTTTTTTTAGATTCCATATATATATGTTAGCATCTGGTATTTGTTTTTCTCTTTCTGACTTACTTCACTCTGTATGACAGACTCTAGGTCCATCCCCTCACTACAAATAACTCAATTTCGTTTCTTTTTATGGCTGAATAATATTCCATTGTATATATGTGCCACATCTTCTTTATCCATTCATCTGTCAATGGACACTTAGGTGGCTTCCATGTCCTGGCTATTGTAAATAGGGCTGCAATGAACACTGTGGTACATGACTCTTTTGAATTATGGTTTTCTCTGGGTATATGCCCAGTAGTGGGATTGCTGGGTCATATGGTAGTTCTATTTTTAGTTCTTTAAGGAACCTCCATACTGTTCTCCATAGTGGCTGTATCAATTTACATTCCCACCAACAGTGCAAGAGAGTTCCCTTTTCTCCATACCCTCTCCAGAATTTACTGTTTATAGACTTTTTTGATGATGGCCATTCTGACTGGTGTGAGGTGATACCTCGTTGTAGTTTTGATTTGCATTTCTCTAATGATTAGTGATGTTGAGCATCCTTTCATGTGTTTCTTGGCAATCTGTATATCTTCTTTGGAGAAATGTCTATTTAGGTCTTCTGACCATTTGTGGATTGGGTTGTTTATTTATTTGATATTGAGCTGCATGAGCTGCTTGTAAATTTTGGATATTAATCCTTTGTCAGTTGCTTCATATGCAAATATTTTCTCCCATTCTGAGGTTGTCTTTTCGTCCTGTTTATGTTTCCTTTGCTGTGCAAAAGCTTTTAAGTTTCATTAGGTCCCATTTGTTTATTTTTGTTTTTATTTCCATTTCTCTAGGAGGTGGGTCAAAAGGATCTTGCTGTGATTTATGTCATAGAGTGTTCTGGTCTGTTTTCCTCTAAGAGTTTTTATAGTGTCTGGTCTTACATTTAGGTCTTTAATCCATTTTGAGTTTATTTTTGTGTATGGTGTTAAGGAGTGTTCTAATTTCATTCTTTTACATGTAGCTGTCCAGTTTTCCCAGCACCACTTATTGAAGAGGCTCTCTTTTCTCCATTGTATATTCTTGCCTCCTTTATCAAAGAAGGTGACCAAAGGTGCATGGGTTTATCTCTGGGCTTTCTATCCTATTCCATTGATCTATATTTCTGTTTTTGTTCCAGTACCATACTGTCTTGATTACTGTAGCTTTGTAGTATAGTTTGAAGTCAGGGGAGCCTAATTCCTCCAGCTCCGTTTTTCTTAATCAAGATTGCTTTGGCTATTCGGGGTCTTTTGTGTTTCCATATAAATTGTGAAATTTTTTTGTTCTAGTTCTTTGAAAATGCCATTGGTAGTTTCATAGGGATTGCATTGAATCTGTAGATTGCTTTGGGTAGTAGAGTCCATTTTCACAATGTTGATATCTTCCAATCCAAGACATGGTATATCTCTCCATCTGTTTTGTATCATCTTTAAACTTACTCCTTTCATCAGTGTCTTATAGTTTTCTGCATACAGGTCTTTTGCCTCCGTAGGTAGGTTTATTCCTAAGTATTTTATTCTTTTTGTTGCAAGTGGTAATGGGAGTGTTTCCTTAATTTCTCTTTCAGATTTTATCATCATTAGTGTGTAGGAAGTGCAAGAGATTTGTGTGCATTAATTTTGTATCTCTGCTACTTTAACCAAATTCATTTTTTAGCTCTAGTAGTTTTCTGGTAGCATCTTTAGGATCTCTATGTATAGTATCATGTCATCTGCAAACAGTGACAAGCTTTAACTTCTGCTTTTCTGATTTGGATTCCTTTTATTTCTTTTTCATCTTTGATTGCTCTGGGCTAAAAACTTCCAAAACTATGTTGAATAATAGTGGTGAGGGTGGACAACCATTGTCTTGTTTCCTGATCTTAGAGGAAATGGTTTCAGTTTTCACCACTGAGAGTGATGATGCTGTGGGTTTGTCATATATGGTCTGTATTATGTTGTGGTAAGTTTCCCTCTATGCCTACTTTCTGGAGAGTTTTTATCATAAATGGGTGTGAATTTTGTCAAAAGCTTTTTCCTGCATCTATTGAGATTATCATACGGTTTTTCTCTCCTTCAATTTGTTAATATGGTTTATCACATTGATTGAGTTGCGTATATTGAAGTATCTTTGCATTCCTGGGATAAACCCCACTTGATCATGGTGTATGATCCTTTTAATGTGCTGTTGCATTCTGTTTGCTAGTATTTTGTTGAGGATTTTTGCGTCTATGTTCATCAGTGATGTTGGCCTGTAGTTTTTCTCTCTTTGTGACATCTTTGTCTGGTTTTGGTATCCAGGTGATGATGGCCTCATAGAACGATTTGGGAGTGTTCCCCCCCTCTGCTATATTTTGGAAGAGTTTGAGAAGGATAGGTGTTAGCTCTTCTCTAAATGTTTGATAGAATTGGCCTGTGAAGCCATCTGGTTCTGGGCTTTTGTTTGTTGGAAAAATTTTAATCACAGTCTCAATTTCAGTGCTTGTGATTGGTCTGTTTATATTTTCTATTTCTTCCTGGTTCAGTCTCGGATAGTTGTGCTTTTCTAAGAATTTGTCCATTTCTTCCAGTTTGTCCATTTTTATTGGCATAGAATTGCTTGTAGTAATCTCTCATGATCCTTTGTATTTCTGCAGTGTCAGTTGTAACTTCTTTTTCATTTCTAATTCTATTGATTGAGTCTTATCCCTTTTTTTTCTTGATGAGTCTGGCTAATGGTTTATCAATTTTTGTTTATGTTCTCAAGGAACAAGCTTTTAGTTTTATTTATCTTTGCTATTGTTCCTTCATTTCTTTTTCATTTATTTCTGATATGATCTTTATGATTTCTTTCCTTCTGTTAACTTTGGGGTTTTTTTTGTTCTCTTTCTCTAATTGCTTTATGTGTAAGTTTAGGTTGTTTATTTGAGATGTTTCTTGTTTCTTGATATAGGATTGTACTGCTATCAACTTCTCTCTTAGAACTGCTTTTGCTGCATCCCATAGGTTTTGGGTCATCGTGTTTTCATTGTCATTTGTTTCTAGGTATTTTTTATTTCCTCTTTGATTTCTTCAGTGATATCTTGGTTATTTAGTAGTGTATTGTTTAGCCTCCATGTGTTTGGTTCTTTTTACAGATTTTTTCTTGTAATTGATATCTAGTCACATAGTGTTGTGGCTGGAAAATGTACTTGATACAATTTCAATTTTCTTAAATTTTCCAAGGCTTGATTTGTGACCCAAGATATGATCTCTCCCTGAGAATGTTCCATGAGCACTTGAGAAGAAAGTGTATTCCTGTGTTTTTGGATGGGATATCCTATAAATATCAATTAAGGTCCATCTTGTTTAATGTATCATTTAAAGTTTGTGTATCCTTATTTGGATGATCTGTCCATTGGTGAAAGGGGAGTGTTAAAGTCCCCTACTATGATTGTGTTACTGTCGAATTTCCCCTTTTATGGCTCTTAGCATTTGCCTTATGTATTGAGATGCTCCTATGTTGGGTGCATAAATATTTACAATTGTTATATCTTCTTCTTGGATTGATCCCTTGATCATTATGTAGTGTCCTTCTTTTACTCTTGTAATAGACTTATTTTAAAGTCAATTTTGTCTGATATGAGAATTGCTATTCCAGCTTTCTTTTGATTTCCATTTGCATGGAATATCTTTTTCCATCCCTCACTTTCAGTCTGTATGTGTCCCCTAGGTCTGAAGTGGGTCCTCTTGTAGACAGCATATATACGGGTCCTTGTTTTTGTATCCATTCAGCCAGTCCTATGTCTTTTGGGGTGGAGCATTTAATCTATTTACGTTTAAGGTAGTTATCGATATGTATGTTCCTATTACCATGTTCTTAATTGTTCTGGGTTTGTTATTGTAGGTCTTTTCCTTCCCTTGTGTTTCCTGCCTAGAGAAGTTCCTTTAGCATTTGTTGTAAAGCTGGTTTGGTGGTGCTGAATTCTCTTAGCTTTTGCTTGTCTGTAAAGTTTTTAATTTCTCCATCGAATCTGAATTAGATCCTTGCTTGGGTAGAGTAATCTTGGTCGTAAGTTTTCTCTTTCATCACTTTAAATATGTCCTGCCACTCTCTTCTGTCTTGCAGAATTTCTGCTGAAAGATCAGCTGTTAACCTTATGGGGGTTCCCTTGTATGTTACTTGTTGTTTTTCCTTTGCTGCTTTTTACTATTTTTTCTTTATATTTAATTTTTGTTAGTTTGATTAATATGTTGTCTTGGCATGTTTCTTCTGGATTTATCCTGTATGGGACTCTCTGTTCTTCCTGGACTTGATTAACTATTTCCTTTCCCATATTAGGGAACTTTTCAACTATAATCTCTTCAAATATTTCTGAGTCCCTTTCTTTTTCTCTTCTTCTTCTGGGACCCCTATAATTCAAATGTTGGTGCATTTAATGTTGTCCCAGAGGTCTCTGAGACTGTCCTCAATTCTTTTCATTCTTTTGCTTTATTCTGCTCTGCAGTAGTTATTTCCACTATTTTATCTTCCAGGTCACTTATCCGTTCTTCTACCTCAGTTATTCTGCTCTTGATTCTTTCTAGAGAATTTTTAATTTCATTATTGTGTTGTTCATCATTGTTTGTTTGCTCTTTAGTTTTCTAGGTCCTTGTTAAACGTTTCTTGTATTTTCTTCCATTCTGTTTCCGAGATTTTGGATCTTCTTTACTATCATTACTCTGAATTCTTTTTCAGGTAGACTGCCTATTTCCTCTTCATTTGTTTGGTCTCGTGGGTTTTTACCTTGCTCCTTCATCTGCTGTGTGTTTCTCTGTCTTCTCATTTTGCTTAACTTACTGTGTTTGGGGTCTCCTTTTCGCAGGCTGCAGGTTCGTAGTTCCTGTTGTTTTTGGTGTCTGCCCCCAGTGGCTAAGGTTGGTTCAGTGTGTTGTGTAGGTTTCCTGGTGGAGGGAACTGGTGCCTGTGTTCTGGAGGATGAGGCCATATCTTGTCTTTCTGGTGGGCAGGACCACATCCGGTCGTGTGTTTGGGGGTGTCTGTGACCTTATTATGATTTTAGGCAGCCTGTCTGCTAATGGGTGGGGTTGTGTTCCTGTCTTGCTAGTTGTTTGGCATGGGGTGTCCAGCACTGTAGCCTACTGATCGTTGAGTGGAGTTGGGTCTTAGCGTTGAGATGGAGATCTCTGGGAGAGCTTTCGCCGTTTGATATTATGTGGAGCCAGGAGGTCTCTGGTGGACCAATGTCCTGAACTCGGCTTTCCCACCTCAGAGACACAGGCCTGACACCCATCTGGAGCACCAAGACCCTGCCAGCCACTCGGTGTGCCTCCAGGAGGGCTGAAGAATCTCCAAACTCCTCTCTTGTGACAATTAAATGAGATAAAATCTAAAAGCCTCCAGTATGGAGACTGTCACATAATAAGAGTGCAATAAACTTTTGCTATTATCAATCATCAGTAACTTGCTACCAGGAGAGGAGCAATCTATGTGCGTTTGGCTACCACTGGGACCTTTCTGGAAGCAAAGGCTGTGGAAGGGCCTCTCCAGTGAGTCAGGACTAGAAACTATAGTGGGGACTCCCCATGCCCCCTCCCCCAAGCCTATTCCCTCACATCACAACGGAGGTCAGCATAGGCCAGACCAAAACAAAGAAGAGTTAGCCCTCCCCACCAATATCAGGCTATTGCATAAGCCCTGAGATTTAGAACTAATCCTAGGGAGGAGGAAGTGGGGAGGGTGAATCATGTGGTTGCATAAGTTTGTGAGTGGAAAATAGTCATACCTGTTACACCTGTAAAGGTCTGTCCTGGAAGAACTACAGCAGGGATGCAGACGATTTGGCATATGGAGTGAAGCAACCCACCTCCCACCTGTACCCTACATCCTCGCCACCATCCTACTCTCCTCAAGGGAAGGATGAAAGTCTGGTTAAAAGAACAGTGGGACACTACTAGAAACCTTCACTCACATTCAAATATGGAAGACTAAAACCCTGCACTTGATCCTGAAGGAATGGGTTCTATAGCTGGAGTTTGAGCAGGGAGGTGGCGTGGCCGTATGGGGTGATGACTGGCTTGCTAGCAGAGCACACAGTAGTTTGGTGACTGCAGAGACAGGATGATGGAGACGGGAGATGAGAGGTGGATAGAGTGGGGATGGAAAGGAAGACATGGATTCTGCAGAGGTTCTTGAGTTTTTTCCCGAGTAAAAAGTGTAGGGGATGCACAGACGGGAAATGTTAGAGGTGGCTGAGGGAAAGACGATGCCAGAAATTGAGATGTCAGGAGAAGGAATGGCTTAAGGGTGAGCAGGGCTGGTGAATATACTGTTAGTCAAGTTGCATTAAGGTGCTGATAGGATGTCCAAGTGCAAATATCAGGAACACTATTGAAAAAGTTATTACAGGCCTAGCGTGGTGGTTCTCAAACTTTTGGTCTCAGGACTGTATTACACTCTTAAAAATTATTGCGGAGCCAAAGAACTTTTGATTAAGTGGGTTTTATCTACCAATGTTTATTGTATTAGAAATTAGAACAAAGACATATAAAATTTTTAGTAATTTGTTTAAAAGTAACAGCAAACCAGTTACACATTAACATAAATAATATTACTGTATTTTCCAAAACAAAAAAATCTCAGTGATTGTTTTACACTTTTGCTAATCTCTTTAATGTCTGGTTAAGAGAAGACAGCTGTATTCTCAGATCTGCTTTTACATTCGATTTGTTATGACAAATTGTTTTAGTTGAAGTATACGAAGAAAATCTAGATTCACGCAGATATGCAGTTGCAAAAGGGATTATCTTTAGGATTTACCCCCCTCCCCCACCAGGGACCTTGGAACCATATTTTGAGGACTGCTGATCTACAGAAAGGCTTTTTTTTTTTTTTTGGCCACACCGTGTGGCTTGTGGGATCTTAGTTCCCCAACCAGGGATTGAACCTGGGACCATGGCAGTGAAAGTGCTGAGTCCTAACCACTGGACCACCAGGAAATTCCCCAGAAAGGCTTTAAAATGAATGTTTTGAAGTAGTCTGTCTGGAGATGATAGTTGACAATGTAAGAATAAAGCAGCTCTTATTGGAAGAGGAAAGAAAAAAGTGCAGAGAGCTGAGATCCTATCTTTGGGTGCATTTGTACAGTTGATTTTTGTTATTCATAAATTCTGTCTTTGCAAATTTGCCTACTTGCTAAAATTACTTTGTAACCCCCTAATCAATATATGGTGCAGATCAGTAAAAAATCTGAGTTGCCTGATGCATCTGTTCCCAGCTGAGAAAAGTATCCAAATGGAGGTACTGATCAACTTGTCAGATAACAGCAGTGGAAGCAGAAGAAACACCCTCTCCTGCCTAGACAGGTTCTCCAAGCCTTCAGCCTGCCTCTACAACTCAGTAAAGCCTCCAGGCTTGCCCCCAAGCAGAGCGTGTGGTCCTTCCTAGGAATGTAAGGAGAGGGGAGGGGCTCCTCTACTGTACAAAGAGGGGAAAGGAAAATAGAAATAGAACGTGTTAGATGACAAAGGTGAGCTGATTGGAAAAGGAGGGTTCTGAACTCCTGACTTTCTCAGAGGTGAACAGAAGGGTGAATTTTTCAGCAAAGAGCACGCTGGGTTAAAACCTAGACCTTTAGAGCCAGGAATTGCCAGAAAGGGCAAAACATCTTTGATGAACTCCAGGTTGAATATGGGCTGAAAGGAAAGGAAGTCCTAGCTCACCGTGGTTTTAAGACGATTAGAGGCAAGGTGAGCTCAGCTTCTCCAGCTACCAGTAAGATTCCATGGACATGCCCACTTCCACCACTGGTGACCACACACTTAAATTGCAAGGCCTGCTTTTAGAAGCCAGGGGGACATCCTTTGGCTGAATGGGGAAAGCCAATGAAATTAACTTATAGCAAAAAACTGCTAATTTTTTAAAACCTAGAAATAATAACTGATCATTCTAGATCAACCTGTACTGATCACTCTCTTTCTGTGGATTAGTGTACCTTTTTGATGTGTTTTTTGAACAATACCTGGTAGATACTGAACTGCTCTTGACTTGACAACGGACGTTAAATAAAAGTCAATTGACTGTTCAACAGCAGGGAAGACCTAATAGCATCTTCTCCTGGATCCCTGAAGACTTTTAAACCAGGCCCCAGAAGAAGCTGGAGCTCAGCTATCTTGCTACAAAGACAGAGTTTGGTTTTGCTCCCCTGGTGTGATCTGAAAAGCCAAGGAAGACACACCTCTGAAGTGCAAAGGGCCCTAAAATCCCTGCATTAGTAACCAGATCTATTTCCTTTCAAGTGTTCTCTTTGAAAAGGTAGATACCCATTGTGAAGAGGGAGCTGTTAATTCATTAGCACTTCAGTGTGAAAAACTGTCTTAGCCATGCCCTTAGAGCGTCCTGGGAGAAGGGTGAAGAAGAGGGACCAAAATGGGGAGGAGACGGCTTCACATAAGGTCTTTCTGATTATCCTGGGCCAACAGGGTCAGGGAGGACCCCTGGTGAGAGCCTTGCACAGGGTAACCTGCTTCACCCCAGGCTGCAGGAACATCAGCAGAACTGTTGACCAGCTCACCAGAGAAAGCCATGTGTGGAGTGACTGGAGGACACTGGGGGAAAGGCTAAGAAAGAGTGATTCCCTCAGGATCCCACAGAGATTCTCTAGCTGGGGGACACTTTTGTTTCTTTAAAGCAGAGCGTGCAAGGCTTGTGGGCCCGCTCCTCTCCACAGATATGAATTGCTTAATTCTCAATATGTAAAATCAGGAGATTTCACACAAAAATCTGGATTTCCAGCTTTTCCTGAAAAAAGAATAAGAATGAGGAGAATGATGAGGAGTCCGGCATTTTTCTCTGACAGGAACTGGCTGGAACTGACTCGGGGCTGCTCCCCCAGGAGGAATGCGCTCACTCCACAGTCCCCACCCAGCCCACATGCCTCATTTACATTCCTGGCCTGGGTCTGAAAGCATTTGAGGTTGCAACTCAGCTTTTAAACAATAATTAAAACAATGAGAAAAATCCTGCAACTATCAGTAATAACCAGTTATTTAATGTTACTACAAGCCAGACATTGTGCTAGTGATGTTATCCAAAGATTATCATTAATTCTCACAAAAACAACGGTGTTGGGACTTCCCTGGTGGCGCAGTGTTTAAGAATCCACCTGCCAATGCAGGGGACAAGGGTTCGATCCCTGGTCCAGGAAGATCCAGCCTGCCGTGGAGCGACTAAGCCCGTGCTCCACAACTACTGAGCCTGTGCTCTAGAGCACGTGAGCCACAACTACTGAGCCTGCGTGCCACAACTACTGAGCTGGTGTACCACAACTACTGAGCCTGCGCTCTAAAGCCTGTGAGCCACAGCTACTGAAGCCCGTGCACCTAGAGCCCATGCTCCGCAACGAGAAGCCACCGCAATGAAAAGCCCACGCACCGCAACGAAGACCCAACACAGCCATAAATAAATAAATAAATAAATAAATAAAAATTAAAAAAAAAAACACAACAGTGTTTATATTCCCATATTAGAGAGAAGGAAACCATGGGACAAGGGAGAGTTTTATATTCACATGTTCCTTTTCATACTTGTTTAGAATATGGCCACTGTAGACGTTCTTGGGTATTTATTACATAATTTGTATTTATTTGTCTTTATTCTCATTTCATTATAGATGCAGCTAAAAATGACTAGTACTACATTCCCTTTCAACATAAGCAACAATCTAACTCTGTCTGTAGCACCAAAATCACCACCAAACTGCACATCCTACTTGGTCTCACCTCTGCTACAATTCAAGATTCAGAGCAACACCCCTCTAACTTTTCCCATCTTGCCCAGGAGATAATGGAATTTCTAAGACTTCTTTCTAAACCACAGATATTCATGGCTCCTTATTATTTTGCTAATTCATTAACAGCTATGCTGTATTTCAAATGACCAAGTACATGTGTGCCAACAGGGAAAAAAAGAGGCATTTCCATTTGTGCCCATTTATTAACAATGAAAATCGATTTAAGCTGTTGTTTCTCTGGCTGTGAGGGGTAATCCTTAGGGAGCCAGTGGAGGAAGGCTCAGAGGGCAGCAAATGGAGCGTTCTTTTTTTTTTTTTTATCCAGTTTTATTGAGATATAATTGGCATACAGCACTGTATAACTTTAAGTCGTACATCATAATGATTTGACTTACAAGCATCATGAAATGATGATCACAGTAACTTTAGTGAACATCCATCATCTCATATAGATACAAAATTAAAGAAATAGAAAACATTTATTTTCCTCGTGATGAGAACTCGTAGGATTTACTCTTTTAATGACTTTTTTTTTCTTTTTTTTTCTTTTTTTATTTATTTTGGCTGTGTAGGGTCTTCGTTGCTGCATGCGGCCTTTCTCTAGTTGCGGCAAGCGGGGGCTACTCTTCATTGTGGTGCACAAGCTTCTTATTGCAGTGGCTTCTCTTGTGGAGCATGGGCTCTAGGCACACAGGCTTCAGTAGTTGTGGCACACGGGCTTAGTTGCTCCGTGACATGTGGAATCTTCCCGGACCAGGGCTCGAACCCGTGCCCTCTCCATTGGCAGGCAGATTCTTAACCACTGTGCCACCAGGGAAGTCCCTTTAATTACTTTAATATAAAACATACATCAGTGTTAACTATGTTTATCATGTTGTACATTACATCCCTAGTACTGACTGCTGTGGCTAGGACTTTCAAAACTATGTTGAATAAAAGAGACAAGAGTGGGCATCCTTGTCTTCTTCCTGATCTTAGAGGAAAGCTTTCAGCTTTTCACCATTGAGTATGATGTTAGCTGTGGGCTTGTTGTATGTGACCTTTATAAGGCTGAGGTATGGTCCCTCTATATCCACTTTGTTGAGAGTTTTTATCATGAATGGATGTTGAATTTTGTCAAAAGCTTTTTCTGCATTTATTGAGATGATCATATGATTTTTGTTCTTCAGTTTGTTAATGTGTTGTATCACATTGATTGATTTGTGAATACTGAACCATCCTTGCATCCCTGGGATAAATCCCACTTGATCGTGGTGTATGATCCTTTTAATGTATTGTTGGATTTGGTTTGCCAATATTTTGTTGAGGACTTTTGAATCTATGTTCATCAGTGATATTGGCCTGTATTTTTTTGGTCATATTTTGCCTAGTTTTGGTATTAAGGTGATGCTAACCTTATAGAATGTGTTCGAAAGCATTTCTTCCTCTGCAATTTTTTGGAATAGTTTGAGGAGGATAGGTGTTAACTTTTCTTTAAATGTTTGGTAGAATTCACCTGTGAAGCCATCTGGTCCTGGACTTTTGTTTGTTGGGAGTTTTTTCTTTCTGATTCAATTTTATTACTGGTAACTGGTCTGTTTATATTTTCTATTTCTTCCTGATTATTTCTTAGGAGATTGTACGTTTCTAAGAAATTGTCCATTTCTTCTAGGTTATCCATTTTATTGCCAAATAATTGTTCATAGAGATCTCTTATGAGCCTTTGTATTTCTCTAGTGTTAGTTGTAACTTCTTTTTCATTTCTGATTTTATTTATTTGCACCCTCTCTCTGTTTTTCTTGATGAGTCTGGCTAAAGGTTTATCAATTTTTTTTATCTTTTCAAAGAACCAGCTCTTAGTTTCACTGATCTTTTCTATAGATTTTTAGCCTCTATTCATTTATTTTTGCTATGATCTTTATGATTTCTTTCCTTCTACTAACTTTGGGTTTTGATCTTTCTTCTTTTTTGCTTTAGGTGTAAGGTTAGGTTTTTTGTTTGAGATTTCTCTTGTTTCCTGAGGTAGGCTTGTATCACTGTAAATTTCCCTCTTCAAACTGCTTTTGCCACATCCCATAGATCTTGGATCATTGTGTTTTCATTATCATTTGTTTCTAGGTGTTTTTTGATTTCCTCTTTGATTTCTTCAGTGACCCATTAGTTGTTCAGTAGCATATTGTTTAGCCCTCATGTGTTTTGTTTTCTGCAGTTTTTTTCTTATAGTTGATTTCTAGTCCCATAGGGTTGTGGTCAGAAAAGATGGTTAATATGATTTCAATCTTAAATTTACTGAGACTTGTTCTGTTGCCTAGCATGTGATCCATCCTGGAGAATGTTCCATGTGCACTTGAGAAGAATGTGTATTCTGCTGCTTTTGGATGGAGTGTTCTATATGTATCTATAAAGTCATCTGTTCTAATGTATCATTTAAGGCCACTGTTTCCTAACTGATTTTCTGTCTGGATGATCTGTCCATTGATGTAAGTGGGGTGTTAACATCCCCTACTAGTATTGTGTTACTGTCAATTTCTCCCTTTATGTCTATTAATATTTGCTTTATGTATTTAGGTGTTCCTATGTTGGGTGCATATATATTTACAATTGTTATATCTTTTTTCTTGAATTGATCCCTTGATCATTATGTAATAGCCTTCTTTGTCTCTTGTAAGTCTTTATTTTAAAGTCTATTTTGTCTGATATAAATATTGATACCCTGGCTTTCTTTTGATTTCCATTTGCAATGGAATACCTTTTCCCATCCCCTCACTCAGTCTGTGTGTGTCTTTAGATCTGAATTGAGTCTCGTGTAGGCAGTATATATCTTGTTTTTGTGTCCATTCATCCACTATATATCTTTTTTTTTTTATTAAAAAAATTTTTTAGGCTATGCCACGCAGCATGAGGGATCTTAGTTCCTCGACCGGGGATCAGACCCGTGCCCCCTGCAGTGGAAGCACGGAGTCCTAACCACTGGACTGCCAGAGAATTCCCCACTATATATCTTTTGATTGGAGCATTTAGTCCATTTACATTTAAAGTAATTATTGATAGATATGTACTTATTACCATTTTGTGAATTGTTCTTGGGTTGTTTTATAGTTCTTTTTTGTTCCTTTCTTTTTCTTTTGCTCTCTTCCTTTGTGAGTTGATGACTATCTCTAGTTTTATGTTTGGATCTCTTATAGATTTTTGTTTTGTGGTTACCATGAAGTTTATATATATGTAATTATTTTAAGTTGCTGCTCTCTTAAGTTTGAATGCCTTTTAACAGCCCTGCATTTTTACTCCCACACCCCACATTTAATGTTTTTGGCATCATATTTTACATCTTTTTGTTATGTGTCTCCTTTAACTAATTATTGTGGATATTGATGATTTTACTACTTTTATCTTTTAACCTTTCTCCAAGTTTATAAGTGGTTGATCTACTACCTTTACTGTTAGTTTGATCATGTATTATGTGATTAATGAAAAACAAACTATCCCAATGACACATCTTTTGATATTCCACAAACTTTGTAACTTTCTTTTCTTCCTTCTCTTTTTGTTTATTTGTTTCAACCTCAGCGATTTTCTTTTTATCATTTTATTTCTTATCAAAGTTATCTATGATCATAAAGAGTCAAATACAAGGTTTGTTACAAAAATGGCAGATACCTCACACTTCATTTCCTAATACAACCCCTTTCAAATCTCCAAATAACAATCTTATACTGTATTCTATATATTTTTCAATTTTATATTTTATTTATCAAATTCCTACTATGGAAGATAAGGATTTAGCTACCTTCTCTCTCTCTCTCTCTTTTCCTCTCTCTCTCTCTCTCTTTTCCTCTCTCTCTCTCTCTCACACACACACACACACACACACACACACACACACACACTCTTTCTAACTCCCCATCTTCCCAAAATAGTTAAATAATTTTTGTTAGTTAAGTATTTAGGGTTGAATTAATCAAGGTCCAATCAGGAGTCAGAAACTGCACAGTGACTTGTAGAGAGAAAGTTTAATATAAGAATTATTAACTGCATGCAAGAGGGAAGAGATATGGGAACATATTGTATATGTATAACTGATTCACTTTGTTATACAGCAGAAGCTAACACACCATTGTAAGGCAATTATACTTCAATAAAGATGTTTAAAAAAAAAAAAAGAATTATTAACTGCAATATAGGAATATAGGGTCATCTATGGAAGAAAGAGAACTCTGGAATATACCCTAGAGATGAACAAAGCTACTCAAGGAAGAAACATCCCTTCCTGAGGCTGAGATGGCAGAGAAGTGTACTGAGTTGCTCCAGGCCAGAGCTGGTCAACAGTTACCGGACAAGCAGGAGACACTGCTCCAGGGTGCAGGTGGGTACAAAAGCATGGCCAGGACTAGCAAGCAGAAGAAGCCTCTCTGAAGGGCTGTCAGGCCAGGGCTGAGAAGTCAACCACTGGGGTGCTGGCATGATTCAGTGGGAATCTACTCATTGGAGTGCTGCAAAAATTTGTTAGGAAGCTCTCTATGAGGTACCAATGAAACTTAATATAGGTGAATGCCACTGAATGTCTTCCCCAACCCATCCACAGCTGGCACCCAAACAGTAGGAGCAAGAAGAAGGAAAACAGAAAACACTGGTACTGGGAAGAGAAGCCTCTTCCTCCTGCAGTTTCCCTCCAGTGCCCTCTACTGACAAAGCTTTTAACACCATGTCAGCGCAAAGGAGGAACTGAGGATCCAGATCAATTTTCACAGGTCAAGAAATGGAGTTTGAATCTGGGGCCAAAGGCAACAAATTGCTAACTGGTATAAGTGTTTACCTTTTATGATTGTAAAAATCTTACTGACAGCTAAGCCGTGTAGTGTACTATAATCACTTCTCCTTCCCTACTTGGTTTTTTGTTTTCTCTTGAATTAATAATTAACTTTGTTGTTTTTGTTTCTTTAATTATCACCAATCTCCAAATTCTCCCCCAAGTTATGTAAATCTCCCCTCCATTGGGGGAGCAATAGTCTCAGTCCTAATTCTGGCAGCTTTCAGTACCAGAACCACTAGTTAGGTGAGGAAGGCTTGGCAGCAGAGACCATCGTTATTATTTGAGGAAGTTTATGCATCTTCAGCAGGATTCCCCACAATGGCCTTGGGGCCAATTCACAGAGGCCACTGACTCTTTTCTCTACCATCTCCTTTCTTCCCCCGAGGGGTGATCTCACAAATGCTGTGCCCTCTCCTTCATTAACTCACTGCTCTCCTGGCTTCTCAGCATCCCATTTATTAATTAAAACAGAGCAGTAAAGATGGCTGATAACCATGAACGGTGGAGCAACACATTGTATTAAAAACAAGGAGAAGAACAATTGTGACATAATTCAGACCCATGCCATCAACCTCTAACCCCTTGAAAAGGTCTCTGAAACTTTCTGGAATTTCCACAAAAGTCATTCTCTTTGTACTAAACTTTTAACTTCCTTAAGGACTATCATTCTAGATAAACAGACTGTGTCTTATTAAGTTCTATTGTTTTCCTCTTTTAATCACTAGTATCATATCTGAAAAGTATCCCTTGTAACAAATGTATATAATTTCAACTACCTATCATAGAAAATGTGTATAATTTCAATCAAACAAAAAATCTATAGTTAGGCTGGTTCTCACCACTACTTAGAATCTTATTTTTATAGTGACATAATTTCTGAGTTTTGAACCACTGATTTAGAAACAAACCTTTGAAATTCAACACATTTGTGGATTGGAAACTACTCATTTTCAAGGTCTGACTGTGAAATAGAAAAATTACTTTCACGGTATTAGTTATAATGTACCATGTAATATCACACCATATATATAACACATAAATTTATGTATTAACTCAACAAATTTGTATTCCATCTCAAAATTATTTGCATCACAAATGTTTGTTTTGTTGTCATGCACTTTTTACTGCCTGGAAACACAGGGCCAAGACACATAGTAGGAGCTTAAGAAAGGCATTGGATTAAATGGGAATTTTAATCCAATTGAATATTTAATCATTAAAATCACTTTATACCTGTTATTGTACTATTATATAATGTGTTATGTTATTTTAGAATTAGGACTATTAATGTATAATATACCAGCATTGTGTGTAGTTATAAATTATTGAGTCTGTTTCGTAAGATTTAGAACTCGCCTTTCTGCAGTTTGAAGCTTTACCCCAACCTTTCATTCCCAGGCACAAACATTTCATGCTGGCTTGTGCAGAACACTAAGTGGCCCCAACAGATAAAGCCCAAGTTTTTTAAAGTTCAAATATATAAATAGTTTTCTTCCATGGATAGTGTTTTTCCATTGGTTTTGAAAATCAAATAACTTTCGGATTCAAAGGAATGTGAAAGCTGTAAGTACACATTCATATGGGTTGATGGTAAATTGCTATACACAGAATGCTGTTCAAGCCTGAAATATTAAGGAAACTCATTGTTTCCTTTAACAAAAAGTTGGCTTTAGTTGTTGGTCTTTTACTGAATGAATGGATTTTCCAGAAAGACAAAAAGTAGTTTTCTACAACTAGCAGAGAAAGGGAAGGAAGAAAACTGGTTTCAACGGGCCAGTATTCAGATAATGGCAAATCCAGGTCTCCTGTCTGGTTAAAAGCTTATGTCCTTAGAGACTATTTTGAAGCTGTTATTTGAAGAATAAAATGGCAAACAAAGTACTTTAACTGGCAAAAAAACAGAGTCAGAACTTACCCCAAATTATATTCCAGAATGATTAAAATTTGAATGTAGAATAAGGCAAATATATAAAAGTTTAAGAAGAAAGTGTATGTACATGTTTATGTATCTCTGGTGAAAGAGGCCTTGCTAAGCTAACATATCACTGCAGACAAAAGGCATCAAGAATATGACTGACAGATCAGACCACATGAAAATCCAAATTTTTCCTGTTATGGACTGAATGTTTGTGTCCCCATAAAAGCCATAAGTCCTAACCCTCAATGTGATGGTATTTGGAGATGGGACATTTGGAAGGTAGTTAGGGTTAGATGAGGTCAAGAGGGTGAGGCCCTCATGACCTTATAAGAAGAGACACCAGAGAGCTTGTTCTCTCCCTGCCGTGTGAGGACACAGCAAGAAGGTAGCCATCGGTGAGCCTGGAAGAAAGCTTTCTCCAGAAGTTGACCATGCTGACACCTTGATCTTGGAGTTCTAACCTCCAGAACTGTGAGAAAATGAATTTCTGTTGTTTAAGGTACCCAGACTATTCTATTTTGTTATGGCAACTCAAGCGGACTAATACACAGCCTAAAGGAAGTTTAAAAACCAGAAATGTGAAGAAAAAGATTTGCATCATACATAATAGGCAACACGTCTATAATTCCAAAATATATAATTTTTGTTTTACAAATCCGCTAGAAAAATACAAATATCTTAATAGCAAAATGAGCAAAGGTCACAGAAAGATAATTTATCAAAGAACTACAGATTGTCAATAAATAAAACATGCTCTATATCATTAATGTGACAGGTAGAAAAATGACCCACCAGAGATGTCACGTCCTAATCCCCAGAACCTGTGACAGCAAAAGAGATTTTGCAGAAGTGATTAAGGATTTTGAGATGTGATATTATTCTGGGTTATCTGGGTGGTCCCAAAGTAATCACAAGGGTACTTATAAGTGAAAGAGGGAGGCAGGAGGGTCAGAATCAGAGAAGGAGATGTGAGGAGAGAAACAGAAGTTAGACTAATGATGGTGGAAGGGGCCACAAGCCAAGGAATGCAGGAGGCTTCTAGAAGAAAGAAATAGATTCTTCTGTTTCAACATAATAAATTTATGTTCTTTTAAGCTACCAAGTTTGTGGTAATTTATTACAGCAGCAATAAGAAAGCAATATAATGACTAATCAAAGAAATAGAAATTTTAAAAATGATTTTGCCTTTATAGCTCTATAAAGGCAAAGTGTTGGTGTGGGAAACACAGGCACACATATGCTTTTGGCAGGAATGTAAATTAGTATACCCTTTCAGGAGTCATTTGGCAGTATGTATCAGATCTTTAAACATGCATACTCTCTGACATAACAATTTTAATTTTCCTTGACTATGTCCTAAAGCACTGGATTTCCAGCTGCATTTAGTGATGGAACTCTTTCTTCTCCCCAAATGGAGCCGAGAGACGTGAACCTATGATTGCTGAAGGAAGATTAAGGGCTGAAACCCTGCAGCCTTCACCTCACCCCTGCAGGAGCACCTCACACATTTCCACGGGCTCCATGGAACACACTTTGAGAACCAGTGTCCTGGGGGAAGAACTGGACAAGCAAACCAAAGACCCCCAACACACAAGGATGTTTATCACAACATTGTTCATAATTGCAAAAAATTAGAAACCACCTACATGGCCCTCAAAAAAGTGACTTATGGTTTATTTATAAGCAGTATACAATACTACGTACCTATTAAAAATGATGACATGCAACTATATTGACATGGAAAGAGTTATGTATTTATGGAGTGGGAATAGGCTATAAAATATCTTTGCATGGTAAGGTTCATTTCTTAAATATATACATACAGATATGCATAGAAAAGACGTCTAAGGGGATATAGATCAAAGCATTAACAGTGGTCATCTCTGTGTGGTGGAATTAAGATGAGTTTTACTTTCTTTTTACACCTTTATGTATTTTAAAATATGAATACATATTACTTTTATAATCAGAAAAAAAATCTGGCTGGGGACTTTCCTGATGGTACAGTGGTTAAGAATCCACCTTCCAATGCAAGGGACGTGGGTTTGATCGCTGGTCGAGGAACTAAGATCTCCATGCCACGGGGCAACTAAGCCCGCATGCTCTGGAGCCCACACGCCACAACTAGAGAGAAGCCCGCACGTCGCAACTAGAGAAACTCGTGCACCACAACGAAGAGACTGTGTGCCGCAACGAAAGATCCCGCATGCCGCAGTGAAGATCCCGCATGCCACGACTAAGACCTAACTCAGCCAAATAAATAAATAATAAATAAAAGAAAAAAATCTAGCTGTACCTTGAATAACAATGAGCAGCAAACGAAGGAATGGCTAGAATATGCGTGGGTTGGGGGCAGCTGAGAGAGGGAGAGAGAGGGAAGTGGTAGAGTGAGATAGAAGCAGATATTTAAGGTGAGGACGTTGGAACAAAGCCATCAGTGTTGTATATCTTCCACTTCCCCCGCTAACTCCTCTTTTTCCCTTTTCCTTTCTGCTCTGTGCGTGGGGAGCAGAAAGGAAAAGGGGGAAAGAGGCTCCATTCCACTGGGGTGGTAACACCTAAGGTCACTCAGTATGGGACTTACTCCACCACCTACTTTTCCCCAGTTTCATGCCTAAGAAATGGGGAGCTTTCCTGGTGTCAAGGCACTGGCCGGTGGGATGTCATTGGATGTCACTCCTGGGACACCCCATTGCTCCTCTGTTCTCAGAGAGCGATTCAAGAGTTTCAGTGTTTCCTTCTCCTCCTTCTATGCTGTCCACAGGCACGCAGGTATTGTTCTGCTCTTCCTGTCATATTCTGGGGTGTAGGAGACTGGGAGGCTGCCTGAGCCCCATCATCACATCATATGTACAGCCACTGCTTCTCTCGGTTTGGCCACTCCCTTAGGGCTTTGCCAGGGGAACATGACACACACCCCTCTGCTGCTCCCACTCTGACCTTCCATGATGTATCTTACAGTCTTCCTGGGTCCCAGCTTGTGGTTCAGGCTACAGGGCCTCACTCTTTGGGACCCACCAATACCCACCCTTCAATTGTTCCCCCAGCAGCTCTATTGCCCCCCAGTCTAGGAAAGGTATTTTCTAGTCTGATTGTGGGGAAGCTTTCTCATTATACATTCTCCTAAATATTTGGTTTAGTAGTTATTTAATCTATGCATGCTCACCTATAAGGCCAGTTTGATAGTGATAACTGTGAATGTGGTACAAAACCTAAT
Source organism: Balaenoptera musculus (assembly GCF_009873245.2). Lineage (NCBI taxonomy): Eukaryota > Metazoa > Chordata > Mammalia > Artiodactyla > Balaenopteridae > Balaenoptera > Balaenoptera musculus. Next base: position 35,954,459 of record NC_045801.1, on the reverse strand, counting down.
TACATCAAAAAAGTTCAGCATCATGACAGGTGAATATGTAGAGACTGTTAACAGAGTCATTTTTTTTTATTGTCTAATTTTCTCTTTCACACACTTTATACAGTTGGGTGCATCTAAAACTTTGGGGAGAACAGGCTTAAAGTAGACTTATGGTACTTTTTATTAAATACAATACCACACTAAAGATGCTCAACACTGCTAATTATTAGAGAAATGCAAATCAAAACTACACGGAGGTACCACCTCACACCAGTCAGAATGGCCGTCATGAAAAAGTCTAAAAATATTAAATGCTGGAGAGGGTGTGGAGAAAAGGGAACCCTCCTACACTGTTGGTGGGAATGTAAATTGGTACAGCCACTATGGAGAACAGTATGGAGGTTCCTTAAAAATCTAAAAATAGAGTTATCAAATGACCCAGCAATCCCACTCCCGGGCATATATCCAGAAAAGATGAAAACTCTAATTTGAAAAGATACGTGAACCCCAATGTTCATGGCAGCACTATTTACAATAGCCAAGACATGGAAGCAACCTAAATGTCCATCAACAGATGAATGGATAAAGAAGATGTGGTACATATATATATACACAATGGAATATTACTCAGCCATAAAAAGAATGAAATAATGCCATTTGCAGCAACATAGATGGATGTAGAGTTTATCATACTGAGTGAAGTAAGTCAGACAGAGAAAGACAAATATCATATATCACTTACATGTAGAATCTAAAAAATGATACAAATGGACTTATTTACAAAACAGAAACAGACTCACAGACATAGAAAACAAACTTACGGTTATCAAAGGGGAAAGGGGTGGGGAGGGATAAATTAGGAATTTGGGATTAACAGATACACACTACTATATATAAAATAGATAAACAATAAGGACCTACTGTATAGCACAGGGAACTCTACTCCATATCTTGTAATAACCCATAATGGAAAAGAATCTGAGAAAAAATATATATATATGCATATGTTTGAATCACTTTGACGTATACCTGAAATACTGTAAATCAGCTATACTTCAAGTTTAAAAAAATACTGTACTCCTACAAGTGGAAAACCTGTACATTCCTTCTCTTTCAAAGTAATTTAACCTAAAGTCTCCCAATTGGAGTATGTACAAAAGTCTCATAAATTAGAACTTTTTCAAGTCACTTATTTGGAGAGGATCTGCTAGGGCTGCAGATACAATTTTCTGCCACTAGATGTCTCTGAGTCTTAAAGAAGCACAATAATGAGGTCTTCGTCTATTTATACACACAGATCACCTACCTCCCTGTTACAGAGTTTCATAATCCTCTTATGTAATGCAGGGTTGTCAGTTACAGTTAATCATCATTTGGGAAACGGGCAGGCGGGCGCCTCAAGAGCTCCATGCCCCCAACACAAGGCCGGAAGTGTTGAGAGATGGGTCTGTGTGACCCTGCAGAAACCCACAACCCTGAAATGTGTCCCTGCGTTGGGCAGGGAAGGCATGGACAGGGAAATTGGGCAGAAGAAACAAAGGGCTGCCTGCGGCATGACCAGATGGATGTGGAGACCAAATCCTCCTTTCTCTTACCGCTTGGAACCAGCAGAGGAGCTGGTGGGCTGAGTAGTATCTCAGCCCTGCATGTCTCCCCTGCCTGGAGGCACTTCTTAAAACCCTGAAGCCTGGGACACCTGCCCACCCCTCCCGACCAGGGAACCCAACAGTCAGCAAAAGCCACAGAATGCTCCCCGGCCTCCTTAGCACGTGTCAGGCCATCTCATCAGTCTGCTTTCTGTGATGTTTACATGGATGCGTCTGTTAGTCTAGACAGGGACTCCCAGGACCCTTCTTCAACTTTGCAGCCCTTACGCCCTGCGCCCATTGCTTTTACACAGTAGGTGTACAGTGAACATCTGTTGAAACCAAAGTGTGATCGTTGAAGTGTGAGAATGATGAAATTATTCTCCTCTGATGAGTTTTTGAATCTTAAGAAAACAGCTCAGATCCTCCTCTAAGAGAAATCGCCTTTAATGAATGCACCCCACCACCCCCATAGTTATTGGGAGGCTGATTTAAGCAGCTTTTTAAAGCCTAGCATTTCAGTGCGAGGGTTAAGGATATGAACTCTGGAGTAAGATTGGGGTAGATCTCAGCTCCAGTATTTATTAGTTCTGTGATCTTGTGGCCAGGGCTAGGCAATCTTTAGCTCAGTTTGGGCTTTTGTAAAATGGGAATAATAATAGCACTCATTTCACAGATTTGTTGTACAGACTCAGTAGGTTAATACTCATAGCACCGTTAGCCCAGCTCCTGGTACACAGCAGCTGCTCAACAGTGGTTAAGACCTAGGGGCCAAAGCGAGAATGCCTCAGTTCAAACCCTTCTCCTGTAACTAGGACAAGTTACCTAAACTCTCTTAGGCCTCGGTTTCTCCATCTGTAAAGTGGGGTAACACTGCTTGCCTCAGAGGGTTGGTGTGGGAAATCAGTGGGACAGGCAGCTACCAGCACACCTTAGCTGTGATTATCAGTACCCTTCAGCACTTACAACATTAAGTAAACAGTAGATAGGTCCGTCACGAGATGGGGAATCAGTCATTACGCTAACATTCACAATACTGGCAACCCCCTACCTTTTCAACTCCTTCCTTTTGTATGATTTTGTAAAGTATTTTTATATTTATTATTTCACTTGGTTCAAAAAACCCCTCCAGCTCACTTTAATCCACAGGTGGGTGGCGATTCGCGAAACACGTGGTTCCAGTCTAGTCCCTCATCAGATCCACATGGAAAGCCAGGAATGGAGACAGCTGGGCAGAGGGAAGGAGGGGAGGGAGGAGAGGTCGGGAGTGGCTTGAGAGCTTTATCTAAGCCATTGGCTCCCGTCCTTTTCCAGTTGGTGGTGCTTTTAGTAATGCAATGAAAGCTATGAATACTCACCCAGAAAACCGGACAGGCACACATTTTCATAGAGTTGATGTTGCCAGAGCTGCTCCAGGTCTTTGCTCACAACCCTCCAACCCGCACCTTCGGCAGAGTTAACATAAATCTTTAAGTTAAAGCGTCCAGAGATTAGAAGGGAAGCTACAAACAAACAAAAGCCAGATGGAATCAGCTGAGACCAAGATGGCGACGAATCCGACCTCCACCAGACGCTTTAGTCTCATTATACTCTGATTTTACTACATCAGCATATAAAATGACACACCTATCCGCGACCATGACCCGACAGTAGGGACCAAAAAGGATAAAAAGAGGGTGGCGCCTCACTCCCTCAGAAGAAGCCCTGCCCCTTCCCAGCAGACTAATGCATATGCCTCCCCCTCATTAGCCTCACTCCTCCTCCCTTTGTCTTTACTCTAAAATTAAATCCCTCTCGCCACGTGGGTGAGAAGTTAATCTGTGAACTTAGTTCCCGCTTCTCCATTCTTTGGTCACTGAATAAAGTTTGCGCTGTCTCCATCTCGGTTATTTGTCTACTTGAACCTGAACAGAAAAAGAACCTTCCCACTCCAACGCAGAGCCTCGGCCAGCCTAGGGCCTGAGCTAGGTCCCTATGACTTAATTCAGTAAAATTTACACAGGGTCAGATTGAGATCTGTGGCAAGCTATCATTTTGCATCCCCTTCAAATCAGTTTTTATTTTATTTTTATTTATTTATTTATTTATTTATTTATTTATTTATGGCTGTGTTGGGTCTTCGTTTCTGTGCGAGGGCTTTCTCTAGTTGTGGCAAGCGGGGGCCACTCTTCATCGCGGTGTGCGGGCCTCTCACTATCGCGGCCTCTCTTGTTGCGGAGCACAGGCTCCAGACGCGCAGGCTCAGTAATTGTGGCTCACGGGCCTAGTCGCTCCGCGGCATGTGGGATCTTCCCAGACCAGGGCTCGAACCCGTGTCGCCTGCATTGGCAGGCAGATTCTCAACCGCTGCGCCACCAGGGAAGCCCCAAATCAGTTTTTAACAAATATTTATTAGCAGTAGCAGAGAGAAATTTTATATTAATAAAATTCCTGGGACTTCCCTGGTAGTGCAGTGGATAAGACTCCGCGCTCCCAATGCAGGGGGCCTGGGTTCAATCCCTGGTCAGGGAACTAGATCCTACATGCATGCTGCAACTAAGAGTTCGCATGCCGCAATGAAGGAGCCAGCGAGCCACAACTAAGACCCAGCATAACCAAATAAATAAATAAATAAAAACAAAAAACTCCTGCACCTCTTTGTGCTTGAGTTTAGAATTTACTCATATACACGCAGTTTTCTGAACTTTTTGAATTCATTTGAAAGCTAGTGAAATAAATTACTAGCTTCCGGTAGCCAGCACAACTCCATGATTTATTCCACTGACTGCGAATGTCAAGTAGCTGTCTGCTGGCTGGGCACCGTGCAAAAACACTCAACAGAAAGAACCCCAGTGAGGAATGTTCTCTTTCTTCGCTACAGGCTGAGAACAGGGGCAGTTGAAGTGTTTCCACCTGGGCAAGTGTTGCCTGTGGAAACTTTAATTAGGAGGCGCCATCTTTCTGAATCCTCCAGTGCCATTTGGGGGCACGTTACAGATGACACCTGTGACCTACCCACCCTGTAGTCCATATTTGGGCTCAGGGCCCAGGTTAAGACACGTGGACCAGAGAGTCCGGGTTTAAACACCAAGGAGGTCGGCAGTAGCTCTGCGTATGCACAAATCCCTCTCTCTTCACCTGAAGTTCATAGTGATGGGTAAAGGGAGAGAGAACAGGAAACCTGTGACTCTACCTGAAAGCCAAGGAGGGAGAAACCATTGGGCGTCCATGGAAGCTCTGAGAAGGAGAATCAAGTCAAGTGGGGCTGCCCTGTAGCTCCACGATTGTCTGTAATACGCTGACATACGTGAGCTGGCCTGAGCCGCTCCCCACCGCCAGCCCCGGCCCGTCTCTCCGGTTCTGAGCGCTAGGTCGGGGCACACACAGGCTCTTTAAGGCCGAAGGGGAAGAGGCTGAGGCGGCTGTGGAGTGGAGCGTTCCTGCCTTAGCTGCATGGGGTCTTGGTATCAGCTGACACAGGAAGCAGCTCTCAGACCTCCTGCCGGCCTGGCTTCATCTCTGGGCCTCCCGCTCCGCCTGCGTGCAGAGGAGGGCCGGGGGTGGGGGGGTGGGGGCGGTTGGCTGGGAAAGCAGGGGGAGTTTTCGCATCAGTTTTCAGAGCCAGGAATCCACGGGTCTAATGTTATGAAGATTTGGTTCATCCCCAAAACACAGGGTGGTGCTTGTCAGCAAGTCTGCATCACAGAGGACGCTTTGTGTGGACCATCAGCTAAGCAGAGGGCTGGGGCCTCCCTGGCGGCTTTGCTGATGCTGCCGAACTGCGTGCTGGGAGGGGGCAGGAAAGGACGGCCTCTAGGCTGCTCCCAGGCTGCGCGCGCAGCAACAGTTTAGCAGTCAGTACTGGAACGGTGTCACGCCTCAGAGGAGAAGGCGGCGTTCTGCACAGCAGTGGTTCTCAGAGTGGGGTCTTCCTCGCGGAGGTAGCTGCAAGCAGCTGGGAACTTGTAAGAAAAGCACATTCTCGGGCCTCGGATGCTCTGGGGGCGGGGCCTGGCGGACTAAGCCCTCCAGGGGATTCCGACGCGCACTCGAGTTCGCGAATCATTGGGAACGGCCCCGCAGTCACATGCTAGCCTGCCTTCTCACACCGTGGGGACTCCCAGGGGCCAGCTGCCGAGCGGACGAGGGTCTAGCTGGCCAGTCCCAACATCCATTCCAGCACCTTCCCCTGAATCCAGGCTTGGGGATCAGTGCAGGGAAGCCAGGCCGGAGGCTTCTCTGTCAAATCCCGCGCTGTCTGCAGCGGCCCCAGGTGGGACCCAGGAGCGCAGCTGGGAAGGCTGTTCCCCGAGGAGAGCGCTGGTCCCTGGCTCCCGGGAGGGGCTAGGGGGATGGGAGACCCCACCCCCCCCCTTCCTCCTTGGGCGCACCAGGCTTCTGCAGACATGGGCGAGGGGGCTTCAGAGCAGGAGGCCAGGGTTATCAAATGCCAGAAGAGAAGGTCGTTACTCTCGCTCCTTCTGATGGCCTACTTACTCCAAGGCCAAAGGGCTGGGGAGGCGGCTTGCCGTTTCTGTGCCGCCCAGGTGGCTGCGACAGGATGAACGTTCGTTATTGAAGACCCGGCTGTGCGTAAACATGGAGACACCAGTGCTTTGTCCTCTGCACCAGGAGAACAGCACCGGGGCCAAAGCAGACTCTTAGCTCACGTTTATAAGGTGAAGAGAGAGGCGGGGGATGCAGAGGCCCGCCGGGGTTACACCCAGCTCAGGGGACTCAGTCCTCAGGAGTCCAGAACCTGCAGAGAGACAGGAGGAGCCTAGAGGTGGCGCCCGCCCCTCCTCCTGAGAGCCCACCTCACCCCTCTGGTGGCAGGGCCTGCACTCATGAGGTTAAAGCAGAGGAACCAAGAGAGGACAAAATGCAGATTCTCTGAGCAGTTTGTTTTCATCTTGACCCTCTGTTTACTGGAACACACATTCCTTAGCCCCCAAAAATTCAACAAACCACTGCCATTGGGAGAGTCCAAAATAAAAACACAACCAATCACATAAACAACTCTCCAAATAAAGCTCTACAGCTCACCAGGTTCCACTTTTAAATACCCATCTGGCCAGGGAACAACACTGCCTTTGCACAGTGCAGTAGTGGAGCAAACAAAGCCTGGAGTCAGACTTTCTGGATTTAAAACCCAGCTCTGCCACTTATCTCCTGTGTGACCTTAGGCAGCTTACTTAACCTCTCTGTTCTCAGTTTCTCCCTCTGTAAAATGGGGATATTAATAATAATAGCTACTTCTTAGGAGAATTATAAAAATGCGTTAATATACATACAATGCTTAGAATAGTAGTTGGCATGTATTTATATGTGTGCTATATGAGTGTTAAGTATGATTTCCAAGTGAGCTGTGGTGGCTTTGTGATAGGCCCGCGTGGCTAGGCTGAACTACATTTCCCAGAATTCCCTTCCCTGTATATTTTGGTTGGGTTTGGCCGCAAGAGAGACTGTTGAGTGATTTTGAGGGTGGAAGTGAATCAGCAACCAGCTTGCAGCTCAGCTTATCGGTGGGCTCATCTCCTGATGAGCAGCACCTGCTCCATCTTCCCCTGGATCCTCCTTCAGCCTCTCTGACTCCTGGGCTGGGTGTGTGTTTGGCCCCATGACCAAAGACGGACACCCACTCCACACCACCAAGGGCAGAGGCAACACAAACAGGCACTGGTGTCACTCCGTCCTCCCTGTGGGGCACAGCTCATACTTGGGGTTCCACTTTGTCCATGCTCTTCCCACTTCACCCCCATCTTCCCCTCCCAACGGCCTGCCCGCAGGCCTTCAAGCTGATTAATGAGTTCCAGAAATAGTGAACATGGAAAATAAGGGTGAAAAATCATCAAATAAATAACAGAAAATAATTTTCTCAAGCTGAAGGACATCAATCTTCAGAGTAAAATATTTATAATATTAATACTTATATTTATAATATACAAATATGCATCTATTATGTATATAATATACAATATTTAGATATGTGTAATGTAATATATGCATATATACACATTTATAATATACAAATATATAATATTTATATTTATAATATACAAATATATTTATAATAAGAAATATTTATATTTATAATATACGAGCATATTTGTAATATATAAATAATATAATATATAATTGACAAGAAAGTACCAAAAAATAAGAAAAAAGAAAGAAAGGAAAGAAAAGAAAGGAAAAAAAAAACCAATTCAGAGAAAGGCAGATCTCAATAGCAACAAACATCTGAAAAGATGCCCAAACTCACCAGGGAAATGCAAATTAAAGTAACTTTATATCTACCGGACTGGAAAAAATGAAAATAGCTAGAACACCTTTGTTGGCAGTGATACAGGGAACTGTATAAAGGGAACTCTCAGTGATAAAGGGAACTCTCTTGCATTGTTCGTGGAGCGGCAAATGGTTAGAGGCATTTTGGAAAGCAATCTGACAACATCCATTACAATAGAAAAATTAAAGTTTTGACTCAGCAATTCCACTCCTGTGAATCTACCCCATGGAACCTAAAGCACCCAAGGATAATGTCCAGGGATGTTTATAGCCACATTATTAGTAATGGAAAAAACCTTGGGGGGTTGGGAGGTGAGGGTGGATGAGGCAGGATAAATCCTGGGACCTCAGTGCACATCCCTGGCCGGCCCCTGGGAGCTTGCACCTGCCCTCCCTCTAGGCTCACATCTCTCCGTTCCTCCACCTCCACAGGACAGAGAGGCTGCACATAACTCCTCCAATTTGCCCCCATGGCCAGCAGTGCTGGCCTCCCTGCCCTTGGTACCCATTCTTTGTTGGTGTGGCAGGAAGGGAGATGTATAATCTTGCATGTCTTTCCCTGATAAGAACAAGGATGCCTTCCTCCCACCAAAGCACCTCGACATCTCCTCATACGGTAAGAATTAGCCCCTCTTCCTCTCTGAGGTTTTCTCCCCACTGACTGCTGTTCTCAGCTGTGGTTCCCGATGGTAGTGCAGCAATACAGCCAATAAGTATCCGTACAATAGATCCACACTGTCCTCAATATACACCTGGACCTCTGTCTCTATCCATACACCCACCTCTCCATCAGAGCTCCCTCAAGCTGGGGTAGGCTGAAGTGACCTGTCTCTCTTTCAAGAACTTGGAAGCTCCATGGAGGCCAGGACCCGGCCTTGGGCACCATTTTGCCCTCAGGGTCCAGCATGGTGTCTGCTGGGGGAGATTTTGATGGGTGCAACCATATTAACACCTGTTCCTGCTTTTCCATCTTCTCCTTTTATCTTCTCCCATCCACTAACGGGGTAGCTTTTGTGATACAGAAGCTGGAGAGAGGACAAGCTGGAAGAAAAGGGGAAAGGTCTTAGCAGAGTGGCCGTGACAATTTACAGAACAAAGAGCTGCAAAGCAGGGAGCAGAAAAAGAGGAAGAAAAAAGCCACCTGTGCTTGAGGGAGTCTGGTTTCGGATGCTGGAGACTCCAGAGGAAGTGTGGGTCTGTGAGAGCCACCGAGCCGAGGGGCTCAGAGACACATTGCTGTGGATTATTCCCTTGAGTGTTCTTAAGACACCCAAGTAAAGATCAGAATTTCTTTAAATTACTATCACGGTCAGAGGGTGCTTTTTTGCATGAAACTCCACTTAGGACCAAAATGTAGACCGAAGGTGGAGCATTGGAATAACAAAGATTCGGAAACAAGATTGCCTGCAGGGGGGTTAATGATGAAGCAAGATCGTAATGGCTGCACACGGACTAGGCAAAATCACCCTGAAAGGGAGCGGCTTGGTTTCAGCTGGGAAGCTGGAGGAGAGCTGCCTGAAGGCATTCACACATCCAAGAAAAAAATGTGCAAATCCAAGGAGACCCAATGACGTAAGTGTCTGCAGGGTGGGTGCCTTGGCCCACAAAGCAAGTTCCCCCATCTGTTTGCGGACGCTGCAGAGCTTGGGAACATCTGCAGTGAGGACCACTATCTCTCTACCATCTCAGAGCCCATGCCTAGCAGGCAGCTTCCTGGCTGTCATCTAGTTTTCCATGTACTTGCATCTTCAAGCCTCAAGGAAGAGCAGGTGCCAGCAAAAGCTCACCTGCATCTGATCTGCTTGATAGCTCTTCTTTTCACCCACTTACGGGGTTTTGTGAGGCAGGTAGCTGGGACCCATTCAGCCCTGGGGTAACTGACAACTGAATTTCTCAACCTGTACAGCAGGGGCCAGACGTGGTATGTGGGACCAGGTCAAGGAGCTGCCACAAGCCAGGCACCCATGTGAGGGACAATGGCCTTCCCAGGGTGAATTCTTCCCTCCCCCAACAACCTCCCCACAAGCTCTCCTTCATGTGCAGTCAGAATTAAAACAAAGACAAGGCTAAGAATGAAACAATTTGTGTTCTAGTCCAGCCCAGAGCTGGGTGCAGGTTCTAGCTTCACTACTTGCTGGTTTCATGAGCTTGAGTAAGCTTTTTAAATCTCCCAAGCCTCAGTTTCCTTATCTGAAAAGTGGGGATAACAATAGTACCTCTCTCTAAGGTTATTGAGAAGAGCAGAGGAGATGATGGGCACAGATAGCTTAGCACAGCACTTGACACATAGTTAGCACTCAGTGTCAACGTGCTTATTACTTAACCCTTTGAGCCTGAGTCTGTATTGTTTAGGATGTGTTTGATTAGTTGCAAATAACAGAACCCCTTAAGCCTTCTATAAAAGATATTTAATTGTCTCAAGTAATCACACATCTAGAGGGAGGACAGCTCCAGGTTTGATGTGGTGTGGCTTACAGCACCATTAAGGACTCAGGCTCTGTTTGTCTTCTCATTGTCTTGTTGCCTCATGGTTATAAGATGGCTGCCATGGTGCCAACAACAGTGGTAAAGCAGGAAGAAAGGATATGAGCAAAAGGCATGAGCCTTTGCTTTTCTATTCGAGGAGAAATTTTCCTTAGAAACTTCCCTTGGGTAATCAGAACAGATCAAATGCTGGTTATAGCCCTGGAGCAAAGTCTTGGAAGCCCCTTCTATGCCAGAAGTAACCTTGTAGATGCTGGATTGTAGGGAGATGCAGAGGATCTGGGGCAAGGGGAGACGAGACCAGGGGAGCAGTATTTACTGCCTGGTGCAGAAATATTTCACTATTTTAGTAACTAATACCACCATTCTGATGTGCTCCTACTAAACATCAGTCCTGCTCTGTCTTATTGATCAGACCAGGCCACACACCCACTTGTAGGCCAATCACTGCACAAGGAAACCAAATTGCCACAACTGATTTGGACTAATCATGATTCATTCCTGGGGATAAAAGAAATGTCCACCTGCTAACCGAGTACAATTGGGCCTGTGACCAGGTACTCATTAGGCTGATCACCTGACAAATACTTATTGAGCCCTGCATGCCAGGCACAGCATGAAGGATGGTGGAGGTGTGGCACAGGGAACACGAATGGTGGGTAAGTAGCTGCCACAGTTTTGTTTTGTTTGTTTTTTGTTTGTTTGTTTTGAATTTTTTTTAATTGAAGAACAGCTGATATATAAGTTTCAGGTGTACAATATAGTGATTCACAATCTTTAAAGGTTATACTCCATTTATAGGTATTATAAAATATTTTCTATTTCTGTGTTGTACAATATGTTTTTGTTTGTTTTGTTTTTTATTGTAGTTGATTTACAATGTTTCAGGTGTACCTCGAAGTGATTCAGGTATATATATATACATTCTTTTTCAGATTCTTTTCCATTATAGGTTATTACAAGTTATTAAATATAGTTCCCCGTGCTGCACAGTAGGCCCTTGTTGTTTATTTTATGTATAGTAATATGTATCTGTTAACCCCAAATTCCCAATTTATTCCTCCCCTCCCTTGTTTTGTTTTTCTAATCAACCAAAATCCATAGTGCACATTGGAGTTTACTCTTTGTGTTGTGCATTCTATGGGTTTTGACAAATGCATAATGACACGTATTCACCATTATAGTGTTACACAGAGTATTTTCATTGTCCAAAAAATCCTCTGTGCTCTGCCTATTCATCCTTCCCTCCTCCATAACCCCTGACTTGTTACCGTCTCCAGAGTTTTGCCTTTTCCAGAATGTCATATAGTTGGAATCATACAGTATGTAGTCTTTTCAGATTGGCTTCTTTCACTTAGTGATATGCGTTTAAGTTTCCTCCATGTCTTTTTGTGGCTTGATAGCTCATTTCTTTTTAGTACTGAATAATATTCCATCATCTGGCTGTTCCACAGTTGATCCATTCACCTTTTGAAGGGCATTGCCACTATTTTTTTAACCTGTAAAATGGTGACAATCATATTAATATCTACCTCATGGAGTTATTACTAGGATAAAACAGGAGGATATTGGTACTTAGTAAATGGTTTCTCAAACAAGATTCGCAGCTAAAGACACCAGCATTTGCCCCATAGGCTTGCCCTTTTATTGTTCAATTACTTGCCTTTAGGCAGACCTACACTTAAATCATCTCAAGCCAATGAGAATTCAGGGTTTTTTTCTTTTTTTTTGGCTGTGCCATGCGGCTTGCAGGATTTTAGTTCCCCAACCAGGGATTGAACCCGGGCCCTCGGCAGTGAGAGCGTGGATCCCAACCACTGGACCACCAGGGACGGCCTAACACTCATGGCTGCCAGGGCAGGAGACCCCACCGCCCTCCCGTCCAGCCCACTCCATGTCTCACAGTCTCCACTTGGAACTCAGGGTTTTTATGTACAAGGCGTCACTGGAAATGTGAGCTGCTTGCCTTTCTTTTCTTCCCTGGGGAAAGTTTATTTTTAAATAATTCGTTGCTTTCAGAACAAGGCTTGGATCTTACTGTTTAGTCATTTTATTCCAAAGTGGATACAATAGTTTACCTTAACTCACCCCAGGACTTGGGGGTGCTCACGACAGTGCCTGCAGCCGGCCTCACCCATCAGCTGGCGTTATTCGTCCCTCCTTCTGCAGGGCTGTCAGCGGCCTCAATGCCCGGTGAGTGCACTGACTCTCCACTTCGTCGGAAGAATAGGATTAAATAAGAATCCTTCTGTGAGCCATCCTTCAGTCATCCGATCTCACCCAGACCTGCCACTCTGTCACTGAGTCAAAATAGAGCATTTCTGATTCAACTCACTTCTCAGGGAGGGAGATCCTATTTGATCCCCCAGTGAAACCCATGATTCTGCTAAAAGCCAACTCTGCTTTGTGAACTGTGAATGTTTCCAGAAGCCCTGGAGCTTGGTTGTACTCGATGCTGTCAGCCTGGTTGTCTCCCCTCCTCGGGAAGAGAGCCTGGGGTCCAGGCCCAAGTGCTAAAGACGTCCTCGTGGGTGGTTTTCGTGCAGAGTGACGAGATGCAGAGCCCCCTTCTCTTCCTCGGCTCCCCCGGCCCAGAGGAAGCGGAAGAGCCAGCCTGGAGCTGCTCTGGCTCGTCAGGCCAGGAAACACATTCTCTGCGCCCTGCCTGTCCCCCCCAGCCCAGACCACTGGCCCAAGCTGCCTAGCTATTCCTCAGGGTCAAGGCTACTGTCCTGCAATTACCCTAGACAAAGAGGGGCCCATGGGGCAGGGCCTCATCACGGGACACAGACCAAACTGCAGGACAGCAGAGCCTGGGCCCAGGCACAGTTCTCTGTGGCTGAAGGGAGAATCCAGGGAGATTCCTCCTCTCTGGTTCTCCACTGGCCTCTGCAAGTTGCCCCTTTCTCCCATAAAGCATGTTCCTTAATCCATGCCATGTGAATGGTGGGATTCATCCTAACCCCTGGGGCAGCACAGGTGGGGACTACTAGGCGCCCACCTTGCTTGGCACTGTCCGGGCGTGGCTGAACAATTCCTGGGTTGTGCTCCAGGAGAGGGACCCACCACCTCTGCTTCCCGTTTATGTAGGGACTCCAGGCAGGGACAGGATAGCACCTGGTGAGCATGTAACAATGCAGGCATCTGCGGTCCTTAGAGTGGTCTTGCTGGCAGAGAAAGGCTTCTTGGAGGTGCACACTGAAGCTGACAGCAGCCGACGACCCCGCAGGGGGGTGAGCACAGCCCCTCTCCTGGGGGAGGGGGAGCCCCGTGTCTCAGCCAGCTCAGCGCCGGGCAACCTGGAGTTTGTACCTAGTCACTCAGCAGAAAAACCTACCTGTCTCATTTCACACGCCCGTTACCTACCGGGCTCGAAGGCAGGTCTTATGAACCCTAATTTAAAGAAGGGAGAACTGAGGTACAGAGAGGTTAAATGACTTGCCCCAGGTCACTTGGCAGACAAATGGGTAAGACTAGAATTTAAAGTTATCTGACTATAGAGCGTTATGCTTTTCTTTTTTCTGCTGTGTTACTTTACTAAACTAATGTGATTGGGTAACTATGAAGGATGATCAACAGCTTTTAAGGACTTAAAAAAGAATCAGAATGCATTTCTCCTCAGAAGTCAGGAGGAATAACTCCTCTGGAAATGGAAAATGAATGAATGAGTGAATGAATGAATGAATGAGTGAATGAATGAGTGAATGTATTCCCTTGATTACAAATAGAACCATTATCCACAGCCTCCTTGCATGTTCTATCTTCTCTCACACATAGTTACCCAGTTCAGGAGGAAGTTCCGGCTGTCGTCATCCAGGGGTATGTGCCATCCTCTCCTTTCCTTGGGCAGAAGCAGGAGACCCCCAAAGACGGAGTTAGATACCTGGGTGTTGATCCCAAGACAATCTCCCCTGAGATTTTCAGAGCTTTGGTGACTCCACTCTAAGAGGGAACGGGAAATGCCACCTCAGAGGTGATGTGAGCCTCCGATGAGATGAAGTGCCTGAAAGCAGCTCGCCAAGCATGAGGTCCCGGGGGACAGCTTTGGAATGACGATGGTTTTACAGCTCTTCCCAGCCAGTGACCTGCTCTGCACCAGGGCTGGACACCTGGTCCCCACCCTCCAAGTGTAGGGACGCTCTACAGTTTGACCCACACCTACCTTTCTCTCACTTTCTTCCACTCTTCCTGTCCTGATCCTGCTAAATTACCCCTGTGCAGATATGAATTTCATAGATCATTCAGAAATGCAAAAATGGAAGTTTTTTTTCCTATAAATGAACATAACTTTGCTTGTATGCTCATGAGGGGCCTCAGAGAGAAATTCATTATAACCTGAATGATTTTCTACTTTTCCTCCAGCTGGTAAGACATTCGTCTTCTTTCTCAGAGATGGGAAAACTGCTCTCCCATCATCAAACCCCTTCTTCCACGCCCTATTTTCCTTACTCTATGGTTGACGGCAAGGGTTGGCAAACTTTTTCAGTTATTAAATACTGTTGGTTCTGTGGAACATTCTACCTCTGCGGCGACTACTCGACTCTGCCATTGCTGCAGGAGAGCACCTATTCAACATGTATATGAAAGGGTGTTGCTGTGCGCCAATAAAGCTTTATTCACAAAACTTATCTCATGACAGCAGTGGTTCTCAAAGTGCAGTCCCAGGCCAGCAGCACGAGCATCCCCTGGGAGCTTGTTAGAATTACAAACTCTTGCATCCCAACATGCATCTACGGGATCAGAAACTGGGTGGGGCTGGTAATCCATGTTTTTCCAATCCCTGCTGGTAATTCTGATGCGCACTAAGGTTTGGGAACCCTACACTACAGCTGTGCATCCTGCACGCTGTTTTTTCTTATTTTTGTTCATCCTATTTCCTCCTCCCACATGCTTCTGCCACCCTCCTTCAAGCCATTCTACCTTTAAAACTCATCTAAATATTGTTTAGTACCTTGTGACAGGTCCCAAAGTATCTCATTGTTATTTACTTCTTTTCCTTTTAACTTTTTGCATGTTAATGTGTTGCCTCTGTAATGGACCAAGAAGCATTTTACAAATAAGAATTGGGTCTTAAACCTCTTTGCAGCTCTCACATCACCTAGAGAACATTCTGTCTCTGGTCAGTTTCCTTGAAAGGATTCTGAGAAAGGATCTCAGAGCCTGTGACTTTTAGAGACAGTGGCCTGAGGGAAGACTTGTAAGGGGTTTAGGGAAAGCCCGAAACAGAGAAGGGAAAATGCTAAGCAAGGATGTGGCTCAGGTCAACACCAGCCATGATTTTGAGGGGCATAAACCCTCTCTGATTTGAAGCAAGGGGTTGGCATCTTGTCTGCCCTATCAGTCAGTCATGGGCTATGGGCCAGCCTGAGGGGCACCACTTCCTGGGTGGGGAGGCACCTAATGGCCGAGGCCACTTCTGCAGAGAGGGAGGTAGCTGCAAGCCATCTGCGGCCACCATGCTTTGCAGCTGAGGGCTGAGAACCCTAACCCAGGCAAGAGGATCTGGGCAGGGCTCAAACACCATCCCTATATATGGCGGTGAGTGTGGACACGGGGGTGTGGAAAGGGAAAATGGACCATCTGGAACCACTGAAAAGCAGGAGGAAAAGTTACACAAGTACCACAACCTTCCTTGAATAAGTGCAATTTTTGTGTTTCATCTTGAGTATGAGTCATTTCCCACTTTCTTCCCCTCAGCCTCCCCAAAGTCCAAGTCAACCAGAAAGCATCTCCAGATGGCTCACCCACAATTAGGTCCTCTTTGATTGTTCCAGGAGGATTAATTAGTCACCACTGCGAGTATGAAGACCAAATCCAGAGACAATATGGCAGAGAATGAGGGAGGGAGGGAGATCCTTGCCTGCGGATGAGGCGAGCACAGAAGGGCCCACAGATCAAACAGATGGCGTGTCATTCAAGAGCTCTTCTGAGAAACGCCAGCGTAGGTTGGACCAGACGTGTTAAACAGTCCAGCTCAATGATTCACAGTCCTGGCCGCACACTAGAACCACCTGGGGGCCCTAAAACATGCTGATGCCCAGGCCCTGCCCCTGAGGTTCTGCTGTACGTGGTGCTTCAGAGCCTGGAGATCAACATCTCTTTTTTTTAAAGCTCCCTGGATGATTTCAATGTGCACTTAGTGTTGAAGAACACTGTTGTAGGCTTTGCAATTTATTTGAACTGCAGTCAAGGTTTAATTGCTTTCCCCCCAAGTATTTCTCATCTATCTGCCCAGTCCTGTGTTTGACACCACGGAGAAACCAAAGAAATGTGAAACCGGAGGGGGCAATAGACTTGGGGAGTCAAAAGGCTTGGGCTCCAATTCCAACTCTGCCACTTCCCAGCTGGCTGACTTTGGGAAAGGCACTTGGTTATTTGGTTCTCAGTTTCCTCACCTCTGAAAAGCTGGGGTAAGGGCTCAGAGACAGGAAAAGGAGAAAACCAAGGGTTAACGCCTTCCTCAGCTCTTAAACCAAAGCAGCATTCACATTAACAACAATTAACCATTTCTGGAATCACTGAAACGTCACAGAATTTTCCTTCCTGTTGGAGTGGTAAAAATCTACCTGGTGACATGGGTTTCCAAAGCTCCTCCTGACACTCCAGTGATTCAGCCACTGCTCACAGAGTCCACTCCCAGGAACACCATGGCCCTGATTCTTATTCCTCTGCCTCTTTGCTCATGTTATTATGCCCTTCTCATATACCTTCCACCTCCTCAACCCTTAAGTTTCAAGTCAAGTCCCTTCTCCTCTAAATCATCTTTGGGAAGTAATTCTCCTTTTTCTCCCATCTCTGAATCCCTTAGCATCCACGGAGATAACTGAGCAGCCCATTGTTCCCTCATTGCCACTTGCATTGTTTTCCCCACAGCACTGGTACTCCTTAAGGGTTTTCAGGGCAAGAGTTCTAATCTTTCTATTATACTCAATAGCCAAAGCAATCTTGAGAAAGAAAAACAGAGCTGGAGGAATCAGGCTCCCTGACTTTAGCCTATACTACAAAGCTACAGTATGGTAGCTTGATTAAGACAGTATGGTACTGGCACAAAAACAGAAATATAGACAAATGGAACAGGATGGAAAGCCCAGAGATAAACCCACGCATCTATGGTCACCTAATCTATGACAAAAGAGGCAAAGATATACAATGGAGACAAGACAGCCTCTTCAATAAGTGGTGCTGGGAAAACTGGACAGCTACATGTAAAAGAAGGAAATTAGAACACTCCCTAACACTGTACACAAAAATAAACTCAAAATGGATTAACAACCGGAATGTAAGGCCAGACACTATAAAACTCTTAGAGGAAAACATAGGCAGAATACTCTTTGACATAAATCTCAGCAGGATCTTTTTTGACCCACCTCCTAGAGTAATGAAAATAAAAGCAAAAATTGACAAATGGGACCTAATTGAACTTAAAAACTTTTGCACAGCAAAGGAAACCATAAGCATGATGGAAAGACAGCCCTCAGAATGAGAGAAAATATTTGCAAAAGAAGCAACTGACAAAGGATTAATCTCCAAAATATACAAACAGCTCACGCAGCTCAATATCAAAAAACAAACAACCCAATCAAAAAATGGGCTGAAGACCTAAATATACATTTCTCCAGAGGAGACATACAGATGGCCAACAAACACATGAAAGGATGCTCAACATCACTAATCATTAGCGACATGCAAATCAAAACTACAATGAGGTATCACCTCACACCCATCATTAAAAGATCTACAAACAATAAAGGCTGGAGAGGGTGTGGAGAAAAAGGAACCCTCCTACGCTGTTGGTGGGAATGTAAATTGATACAGCCACTATGGAGAACAGTATGGAAGTTCCTTAAAAAACTAAAACTAGAACTATCATATGATCTAGCAATCCCACTACTGGGCATATACTCAAAGAAAACCATAATTCAAAAAAAAACACATGTACCCCAATGTTCATTGCAGCACTATTTACAATAGCCAGGACATGGAAGCAACCTAAATGTCCATCAGCAGAGGAATGGATAAAGATGATGTGGTACATATATACAATGGAATATTAGCCATAGAAAGGAACGAAATTGGGTCATTTGTAGAGACGTGAGTGGACGTAGAGACTGTCATACAGAGTGAAGTAAGTCAGAAAGAAAAAAACAAATATCGTATATTAACACATATATGTGGAATCTAGAAAAATGGTATAGATGATCTTATTTGCAAAAGACAAATAGAGACACAGATGTAGAGAACAAACGTATGGACACCAAGGGGGGAAAGGGAGGGATGAACTGGGAGATTGGGATTGCTATATATATATATATATATACACTATTGATGCTATGTATAAAATAGATAACTAATGAGAACCTACTGTATAGCTCAGGGAACTCTACTCAGTGCTCTATGGTGACCTAAATGACGAATGAAATCCAAAAAAAAGGGGATATATGTATACGTATAGTTGATTCCCTTTGCTGTATGGTAGAAACTAATACAACACTGTAAAGCAACTATACTCCAGTAAAAATTAATTACAAAAAAACTAATCTTTCTATTACACTCTCCACCAATTACAGAGTACTTACTATGTTCCAGGAGCAGCTAGGTGCTTCACTTACATCATTTCTAATCCTCAAAGCAAGCTGTAAAATAGTAGGTGCTCCTTGGACTTCCCTGGTGGCGCAGTGGTTAAGAATCTGCCTGCCAATGCAGGGCACATAGGTTCGGTCCCTGGTCCAGGAAGATTCCACATGCCATGGACCAACTAAGTCCGTGCGCCACAACTACTGAGCTTGCACTCTAGAGCCTGTGAGCCACAACTACTGAGCCCACGCGCCACAACTACTGAAGCCGGCGCTCCCTAGAACCTGTGCTCTGCAACAAGAGAAGCCACCGCAATGAGAAGACCCGCGCACCGCAACGAAGAGTAGCCCCTGCTCGCCACAACTAGAGAAAGCTGATGTGCAGAAATGAAGACCCAACGCAGCCAAAAATAAATAAATAAATATATACTTTTTTAAATTAAAAAAAAATTAAGAGTAGGTGCTCCCCGTGCTTTACGGATGAAGACCTGAGGCTCCAAAAGATTGTGTAAACTTATCTGAGGTCCTGGTGTAGGAGTCAGGGCTCAACCTTAGACTTGTCTGACTGTCAAACCTATCTGTTTCTATCACTTTGTTGCCTCTGTAGTAGAACATTTGTCAAATGATGGATTTAAATATCCATGAGTAAATCCAGGTAATATATGTATAATCGACAACTTGAGGGAGAAGCAGGGAAATCTCTTTGGACTCATCTTTTGAACAGAAAATTGACACATCTGCCCAACCCCAGCCTGAACATCTGCTTCGTATGGTTAATGTGTCAATTCAGTTTGATGGATTATGTCCAAGCCGACATGGAAATTATAAATTCCTCAGGGGAGTGGCATTATGTAGCAGAAAGAGAACAGGAAGGACTAAGGTCAAGGGTTCCAAGTTCTAATCCTATCCCCTTTGCTGTTAACTGGCTGTGTGACCTTGAGCAATCATCCAGCCTCTCTGGGCTTCCATTACTCTGTAGGTAACAGGAAAGGGTGAGACCACGTTGGTGATTTCCAGACTTTGTTTTGAGAGGCAGAACCCTCGTGGTGGAGGTGTTTTGATTGCAGAGTGAGAAGACAAGACTCATATCCTTAGGGACCCCCACGTCCCCTTCCAGAAAATGTCAGAGGTAATGCCAGGGGACTTGTTTGAAATGCACGGGGCTGGAAGATGTTCTCTCAGGACCCCGGCTTTAAAGTCCTGTGGTCCTGTCTCTCACTTACTCTGGACAAGCCCTCCAAGCAGTACTTTGTGCACTCGGAGCTTACTGAATACTTTCAGATGATGAGTGGGGATTGTTCCTGGATCTTGTCCACCGGCACATTTTCCTAAGTGCATTGCTAATTCCTCCCCCCTGACTTCCTTTGCATCCTATCATTGATTTCTTCTACTTGATATGTTTGTCTTAATTGCTGACCCTCTTTTCCCAGCTCTTCTTTCCTTATAGGATGAGCTGGACTTAAGGACAATGAATCGTATGTCCACTGGGGATTCTAGAAAAGAGAGGACTTCCCAAAGTATGCATTTCTGTGATTTCCACAACTCTACTCTACCAGGGCCCTTGGGCTGCCTCACTCAGCCCTGAGCTAGGAAAGCGATATCTACTCCATTAACTCAGCTTTCTCCAGACTCCATTAAAGGAGGAGGAGACAGGGTGTTTCCTAATCGATGATGCTTATTAAAATTTTATACCTTGCCAGTTGTTACAGGGCCTAGGTCAAAACGAGGAGATTATGGTTACAGGGAGAAATAAAGAGTCGTCTCCAAATCTTCTAGGTCAGTTCAAGTCTTCTGAGAAACAGATACCAAAGTGGGATTAGATGTGCCAGAGATATATTGAGGGAAATACCTGTGAAGGATAGAGGGGAGGAATCAGGAGTAGGCAGGGAGAGGCTTCAGACCACATTGCAGGTCTGACACCTGTGCAATGAGAGTGGGAAGGAGGGGCCCCAGATAAGAATAACCTCTAACGGTGGTGCAGGTTGAGAAAGTCTTAGCTGGACAATGCGGAGTCCCACACTGGGCAGGAATGCCCAGCTCCAGAACCTTCATTGTGCTCAGCCATTAGCTGGGAGCAGCTCTGGGAAAGCATGGTCTTGGCATTGAATGCCATGGTGGAGACAAATGTATACAGCTGGAAGTTGTCAGTTACCTATGCTTCCTGCTGGTCCTCTTGAAAGGAGATGGGAGGGGAGCACCTCCTTGGCCGCCACACCTCCACCCTTGAACCAGCTGATGTAGATTTCACCCAAAGGACCCCAAGAAATTGCAGCACCCCTGTCATGGGCGGTACAGACTCTGTTGGAAGGTAGTCCATTGGCTGGCTCTGGGTGTAGCTGGAGATGACAGTTGCTTAGGTGGCAGAATTTGAGGACCCTGGAAGTGCCCAGTCTCCTCGAAATATCCCCCCTTTCACTAGACTTGCTCTTGGACATTCAAGCCATCGTGTTGGGTGAAGCCCCTTTTGAAATGCAGATGTGATGATCGTGTCCCCCACAGTGAAGAGCACATCTCAGCTTAAATCCATCAGAATATGATTGGGCCGTGACAGCAGCTCTGAAAGATAGTCTAGGAAGGTATCATTTCTTCCCACTTACAGATAAGAAAACTGAGGTTCGGAGAGGCTGAAGTGACTGATCCAAAGTCACAACAGTTAGTAAATGACAGAGGGCTGCATTAAGAGCAAAGTCCTGATCCCCTTCATTCACTCAACAAACATGTTTGTTGAGCACCTATTATGTTTCAAGCACTAAGAATACAGCTGTGTCTTGTTAACAGACAAAAACCTCTGCCTTCAGGGAGCTTATACTGCTGTTGGGGGAGAGAGGCAGTAAACATATAAAGCGATTAATTTCAGATAGGTAAGTGTTATGAGGAAAATAAAATAAACCAATAGGACAGAAAAGGACTGGAAGAGGAGAGAAGTGCCCTAGCAAGGGGGGTTGGAAAGTCTTCTCTGAGATGTGAATTTCCTCTGAATCCTGAATGATAAGGTGCAAGCCATGGAAAGATCTGAGGGAAGAGAATGGTCGATGGAGAAGACCGTGGGCCCTGCAACAGGACCAGGCTGAACTGGGGATGTAAAGGACGGATGTGGAGACTGAGGGAAACAGGGACAGTCGATGGTCCAGAGAATTGTCAGGGGCTTTGTAGGTCCTGGTGAGTTTGGATTTTTATTCTAATTTCAATGAAAGCCAATCTATAGGAGATGCTAAAACAGAGGGAAAGTCCTTGCCAGCTGTCATATTTTTGGTAAGTTTCTGCGCTGGGGTTAGGGACACATCCTCTAAAGGTACCTCAAGTTATAAGATGATCACTAACCAGTTGTTGGAGGGGGGATCACCTCACCCAGGGGAAGAGGGCAGAGGAAATACACTTCCCTTGTACCTCCTCGTTCTCCACCCTTCCCCTGCAGAGTACTCAGGCTTTCTCTCAAAATCATGGTTCTTAACCCTGGCTCTCAAGGAAATCATTTGGACAGTTTCTAAGAAAATATTTAAGCCCGAACCCCTGGATCCACCAATTCTGATTTAATTGATCTGGGTTGGGAGACTGAATATACAAACAGACAATGGCGAGACCACATATGACAACAGAACTCTGACCCACTGTCTGCAACAACCAGCCCAGGAAACCAAACTACAACTTATGTAGCAACTGGCCCCAAACACTCAGTACTTAATATCTGCCAGCTTCCCTAATTTTGGCCTCTGCTTCCAACTCAGGAAGAACCAAGGAAAGTCAAATATGTGCCCCTAACACAAGAGGAAGCTCTTCTTCTAGTAAGCCTGCTTCCAGCTTCCCCATGTCAACAACCCCAATCAGGGCACACCTGGAGCCTTCCCTTTTTCCACCGTAAAGCTTTCCTACTCTTCTGCCTGCCTTTGAGCCTCTACCAAATGCAAGTGATTGTGGCTCTTTTTCTTGCTAGAGCAAGCTCTGAATAAATAGCCTTTGATTTTCCTTGGGTCATCTTCACAGGGTACAACTCAGGAGTTGAGTGTTTCAAAAGTTCTAATGTACAGCCTAGTTTGAGAACCATGGCTCTAAATAAAATTTGAACAGGTATTTAGTGATATTGGTTTGAAGGGTCACCAAATTGTTAGCCTCCTGGGGATGCTCACGTGTCTTCAAGTTGGAACAGTGTTATCTTCACCCATGAATAATAACTTATTGAGCAACTACTGTGTGCCTGCTGCTGTTCTAAGTACTTCACATGCATTAAATTGTATAACAATCCTATGAAGTATGAACCATTATTATTCCTACTATTATTCCAATTCCTAGTCAGGATTCAAGCTCAGGAAGTCTGGCACCAGAGCCTGTCACATAGTCTTCCATTCTACTTGGCTCATTGCCATTTGGCTCGTTGCCTGGCACAGTATGTAATAAATGCTCATTTTTAATTCTGAATGTGAAATGTCAAAGATATGGGGCCTGAAAGAGAAATCTGATGGAATGGCATGTCCAGGGAGATAGGGAACTTCAGGGGTGGGGTGAAGGCAGCAGGGGAAGGAAGAGGGAGGAAGGGGAAGCCAGGAGGCTATGTGAGCCTATCAGGTAACTGCAAGAGGATACCGAAAGGGGGAAGAGAAACAGCAACGTCAAACACCACTCATTGCCAGGTTCTGGGGGATGCCCGAGATCAGCCATGGGACCGCAGTGTTCTGAGGACACAGTGAATTTCCAGCCAGAAAGGAAGCCAAGGTCAAGCCAGAGCCTCTGAGGTGCTTTGGGGAAGTCGAGAATGAGCAGGATACAGGTTTGATTCCTCAAGCCCCTCTATCTTTCCTCTTCTGTAGCAGCCTCACCTTGGGGCTATTTTTGAAGGCTTCTCCAACCCTAGGTACCATGTGTACACAGGGAATGCATACTTGAGATGACTAGACAGAATTTTGAGTCACAAACCTTCATTTTGCCAACACTTCAAGAAGCTCTGCAAATTGGGCTACGGGCAATGGGATTAACGAAATGAGGAAGACTGCGCCCTGCCCGCAAGGAGTTTGCAGGCTAGTGCGGTGTCAGACACGTAAACACAGAGCCCGGAGGCTAAGTGCTACAATGGTACATAAGGAAAGCCCTGAGGCCACAAAGGAAGGACTAATGAAAAGCTTCAGAAGGGAAGTTATACATGAACAGTGCCTAAAAGCGTTACAGTTTCCCAGACCCATGAGGTAGGGAAGGGGATTCCCGGCAGAAGAAACAGCACGACCTAAGCCCTAGAGTGACGAGAGTGGAGGAGACAGTAAGGAAGCAATGAATGGTTTCATAGCTGATGTGAAAGATGAGTCCACAGGAAGAACAGAGGGAAGGTGGAAGAGTTAGCAGGAAACGTGAGGAAGAAAAGTAGGGGTCAAATTAGCAAGGGCTTTGACTGTACGTAAAAACCACTGAAGTTTACTTAAGCTGAACAGATGGATTTGCTATAAAGAAGCAGGAAATCTCTCAGAACCCAAAGACAGGAGCACACCAGCGTGCCAAGAAGGACTAACACTTGGAAGCAGAAGGTCATGGTGAGCCCAGGCAGTGTTCACACTTCATTTTTTACACTTCTCTCTGCAGACAGGAATGTTTCCTTCTCTCTCCTTCCAGACGGGAATTCTGGCCAATCCAGTCTATGGGACAGAACACCTGTCCTGCTCATAGCTCTAGCGTGTCCATAGAACAGACTCAGACACACAGAGAAAATAATTCTGTGGTCCTAATTCCAATTCTTGGTGCAAGATCTCTGGCTGGTACAGCGCCAGTCATGGGACCACCCCTGGTTCAGTCAACTACTGCTAAGGGGTGAGGTCACACCTTGCAAATATGGTGCCTGATAACCCAACCCTGGATGAGAGAGGGAACAATTCCCAGAGAAAGGGGGATCTGTGACTCGTGGACTGGGTGAGTACCCCAGAAATTCTCACCCGTGACCTTGTGAGGCACAATGAGGGGTTTGGACTTTATAGTGTGGGCAACTGGAGGGACTGAGGGGCATGACAGAATCAAATTTGTCTTTAGAAATGTTGTAGACAACATGGAAATGGATCCTAATGGGGAGAGACTAGAGACTGGGAGACCACTTGGGAAAGTGTTGAAATAACCAGCCCAAAAAATGACGAGACCCAAATTAAGAAAATGTAGTGAGGATGGAGAAGCATTTTAAGAATTGACACAATAGGACTTGGTGACTGATTGAAAGTGGAGGCTGAGGGTGAAGGAGCCGAGAGGTTCCTTGGTTTCCTGCCAGGGTGATAGGGAAGAGAATGAGTTGGTAAGTAGGACAGAGGCTACAGAAGGAGGAGGAGTTGAGAAGGAGGGGCACAGAACATGGAGTGTGGGGAAGTAAGGCTAGCTTAGCACACACTGAATTTGAGAGATGACCAGATGAAGAAATCAATGGATCCCATTCCCTGTTCCTTTTCCCAGACAGGCCCCTTGAAACAAGCTGCACTGCTAATAAAAGAGCATTGGGAGGCATCATAAAATTATTCTCATCTCATTGGTTGGTAATTGTGAAAACAGGAGGAAGCTAAGTCTAGAAGACAGAGCGTGGGCTTTGGAGTCAGTCCATGTGTGTACAAGTCAGCTGTGTGACCTTGAGAAAAGTACTCAACCTCTCTGAGTCTCAATTTTCCCATCTGCGAAATGGTATATCAGGCTAATCTTGTCAAATTATTATGACAAATAAGTATAATAATATCTGTAGAGTCCTTACAATATGAAAGGCCCTCAGTAAGTGGTCATTAGGATCATTATTGTTTTTCTACATCACATGGTCTGGATCTTTGCTTGCAGGCAGAAATGCTATATCGACAGTCTCAGGACTGAAGCTAGGTTTCCTTAAGAAGCAAGCCCATCCACTCCCTGACATAAATGCCACCTGAAATGATTAATCAAACTTACTTACCATTTAATGAAAATCTATCATAGCAATCGAAAGCTAAGTGGATGCAAAATTTGGGTCTACACCAGTGATCAACTGACTCCGAACTAACTGATAAATTTGACTATGTAGTGGATCAAATTGATGGTGAAGACAAGCGCAATAGCCATCTATTGGCTCTTTATTGCATGTTGAACACTGTTCTGGGGCTTTACAAAATATAAACTCATTAAATCCTCACAAACAACCCTACAAAGTCAGTGCTATTATTATCATCCCCATTTTACAGATGAGGAAACTGAGGCCCAGAGATGTGAAGTAATCTACCAAGATTGTACTGCTGGGATGCAGTAGAGCCAAGACTGCCTCCCAGGAAGTCTGCCCCAGAGCTCACAGGATCATCAGGTCACAAATACTGCATAATTCACACTGGTTTTTCATTGTTCTTCCAGAAGACATCTCGCTGTTCAGTTGAGCATTGATTCTCAAGTCTGTCATAATCCAGTGTGAGGAATGTTGGAAATAACTTCATTTGGGACTAATTTCCTCTTTGAAATAAATTGGGGCAGTTAGCTCCTCACACACCCTCGCTTGCATTCAAATATTCTCTTTTGAGGAGGAAAGGGACTCCTACTAAGGGAGCAGAGATAGTTCTAGCACTTGTGAGCCAGGTGGTGCTCTGCTTCCTGCCATAATTTGGGGGTGGAAGTGGGAGGGATGTCAAAATCTGAACACACGACGGGAGGGCATCCTTCAGCTGGAGGTCTCCTACAGAGCTCAGAAGACCGAGTCTTAGAGATGTGGAAATAGATCAAGATTCCTAACCTTTGAGGGGTCAAGCACCCCCTTGAGAATCTAAAGAAAGCTGCAGCCTCTCTCCTCATAAAAATGCACAAGCACAACTCTAAATAAAATCCCATTAAATTTGGGGGAGGATGGATCTCCTGAAATGCATCACTGAACCTCAAGTTAAGAAGCTCTGCCACAGAAAATAGACTAGCCAGGCACTTTAATAATCATCCCTCCAAACTCATCTCGGCTTATTAATTTGTAATGTAACGCCCTGGAAATCTCTCTGTAATACTGAAATTCATTATGCTCACTTATCTTGCTCTGCCCTTGAGACACTTGTGAAATTAGCTGCAGAGAACAATTCGGATGGGCAGGCACCGTTTCTCACCTGACATGGCATTATATAAGGAGTTATACCCTGCCTTGCCAGTCTGGAGTACAGAATAAGGTTGTATCTCTTTGCAAATTCAAATACAATGACTCAGCCCTCATCTTGACTATGACAGAAACTCTGTTCTTATTATAAGCTTCTCCTCCCCTAAATAATTTCTGAAAACCATGAGACATGGTTACCTAGTCTGTGATCAATCCTTCTGGCTGCTTCTGAAGGCCACCCCACCACCCTTTGGGGTCGTTGCTGTGGTGGTCAATACATGAAGTGCTCCACGCACCCGAACAAGTCAGCAGATCAATAAGGAGTTCTCTTCAAACTCCTTAATTTGAGAAGTCACCAATGTCCCACCCTGCAGTGATGGCAGCAAGGCCGGCAGCAAGGCCAGCAGCAGTCTTGCTAAGGTTTCCACTGACCAGTTCTTCCAGCTAACACATTTCTTCATGCATTACTGAAGTGGTGGATAGTAAAGCCATTCATTGACTCAGGATTTACAGGAACGCAGTTGCTTATAAACTCTCTAGTTCGGTAACATAAGTACATGTATAAACTCAATGTATTTACTTATGCATTAAGCCATTCAAGTGATAAAGAAATGATCTGTAATAGATTTCAAGCCAACGAACATTATATACATTTCCTCTAGTTCTTCCCAGCAGGACAATTCTAGCCCACAGATTAAGTAGAAAGAGGTCAGGGGTCAAGACAGGAAAGGCTTGGTCCTAAGGTATCTCCCACTCTTTCCCAGGGCCTGACTGTAACAAGTGTAGCACTAGTTAGATAATAGTCTCACTCTCCGTTGTGAATTTGTTGAACTATACAGCTATTTTCTCAAGGATTCACAGGTTATTCACAGCTGGAGCCTGGGAAGATTAATGGAGGATTGGGAGGAGTTCCCAAGCAAAGCTGGGAAACCACGGTAGGATGTTCTGGGTAGCCAGAGAGCAATGAGTATCTAGGGAGTGACATTTCCATCAGATGTGTATGTTGGAAAAAGGAGAGAGATAGAATGTCTAAGACAAACTTCACCTGATTTTTAATTAGACCCAAGGCCAGTACTACATTTCCCCAACCCACCCAAGAGGTGCCTAAGCTAATGAATGCCTATTTCTCCGTGGGTCAGATGAAGCTTCTTTCCCCACTGCTTGATGTCATTTAGATTCTGCCTGATTCCTTCTTCACACTGGACCTGTAATAAATTCTAATTTGCAAAGTCATTCTACAATCCCTTGCAAAACAAACCACTCCAAAACTTAGTGGCTTAAAACAACAACCATAACTATCTCAAGTAACTTTTAACAAAGTATTTGGGCCATATACCCTGAAGCTAGAGACAAAAGTTAACCTGTAAACATTGAACTCAGGTCAGTAGTTTTGTTTTGCTTTTTTTCTGCCGAGGTATGGTTTAACACTTTTGAAATGACTTTCTATATATTCTAGGGTTAAGAAGATAAGACATTATGTCATGGATAATAGGACCCAGGTTTTTCACTGTTGGAAGAGGAAATTATCAATATAGAAAGTGAGAGAGTTAGAATAAAGCCCTATGGTATTGGCTTAGAATGGGAGGTATCAGTATGAACGTGTGGTTTGAACTAATGGTTTTAAGATAGATAGATAGATAGATATAAAATAAAGTGTGGAGATATATATCTCTATCTATATATTTAAATATATATTTGTGCATGTGTATATGTACATGTATTTCTGACTTCTTTCCACTAAGAAGGCCAAAAAGTGATGACATTCAGTAGCAATGAACATGCTTAGCACCCAAATCATGGTTTCTAAATACCTTTCCCCACTAAAAAGCATTGGGACTCCTTAAGAAAATGGTTGATTTCAAGGCTGGGGCAGGGATGGTACAAGATGAGCCTGAAACATTTTGTGCCAAAAAAGTATAGAAGGGCTCAAAAAATGATAGAACATATGAAAGTACATAGAGCCAGTTGAAGAGACCCCTAAATGCCACCTCTTGGACAATTTAAGCATCAGAATAAATCATGATAATAACCAGTTATAACCCACTGAATCAAATGTAAATAAATTAGTGAAAACTGATATAAATAAATAAATGGGAGAGAAGAGCTCTTTCTTACACTGGAATAAATTAAACACAGAAGGAATGATGAAAATAGAAAATTGTCATTTGGCAATCAGCATGGTAATAAGTGATTCATCAATTCATCAATGGATACTGAAGCTAGTGGATCAAAGTATCGTGATAAACAGGATATTTACATGGTCTCAAAGAATCTCTCTGTAAGACACATTAATTACAAAGAAAAAGATAGTAACTTAACATGGAGAAAACTGTCACACGCCATCATAACCAAGTTCATATTCAACATCACTGGTAATGAGACAAATCAACATTGCATATCTCCTGATAACGATGCACTAAAAAAAATACAACATCTCTTCTGTAGTATTTCCTGCCAAAAATGTATAACCTGAATCTAATCATGAGGAAACAACAGAAACCCAAATTGAGGGACAGTCTACAAACTAACTGGCTAGAACTCTTCAAAAGTGTCAATGTCACAGAAGGCAAAGAAAGCCAGAGGAACTGGTCCACGTTAAAGGAGATTATAGAGACATGACAAGCAAATGTAATGTGTGATCCAGGATTTTCTTTTGCTATAAAGGACATTTTTGGGACAACTGGCAAAATTTGAGCCAGGTATGTAGATTACATGATACATTATAAAAATGTGATTTTCCGATTTTGTAACTCTACTGTGTTAATGAAAGAGAATTTTCTTGTTTTTAGAGAGATACACACTGAATTATATAGGGATAAAGAGTTATCACGTTTTACTTTCAAATAGTTTAGCGTGGTGGAGGGTAGGTGGATGGAATGTTAGCATTTGGGCAATTTGGGTGAAAAGTATATGGGATTTTTTTTTGGTACTATTTTTATATCTTTTCTGTAAGTCTGTAATTATGTCAAAATAGAGTTTTAAAACAATGATTTTCTTGTTTCTCCTGCTTCTGTGGGTTGTGGGGCTGGTCAGTTCTTCTTCTGGTCTTACTCAGGATCTCTTTGCCTCTACAGTCAGATGTCAGCTGGGGCAGGAATATCCAAGATGGCGCCACTCGCATCTCCACTTCTCATCCCGGTTTTTGGTGAGGGTGACCGGGAGGCTGGGCTCAGAGGGACACTGAGGCGGGGGGGCCTCTCTCTCATATAGAGGGAGGGCTTCTCTATATGAGAGAAGGACTTCTCCCTCTCCAGGCTTTTCCATGTGATCTCTCCAGCAGGGTAGCTGGACTTCTTACATGGTGCCTTGGGGATCCTACAAGTGCCAAAGAGGTAGTCGCCAGGCCTTCTTTTTCTTTTCTTTTTTTTTTTTTTTTTTAAATAAATTTATTTATTTATTTATTTTATTTTTGGCTGTGTTGGGTCTTCGTTTCTGTGCGAGGGCTTTCTCTAGTTGCGGCAAGCGGGGGCCACTCTTCATCGCGGTGCGCCGGCCTCTCACTGTCGTGGCCTCTCTTGTTGCGGAGCACAGGCTCCAGACGCGCAGGCTCAGTAATTGTGGCTCATGGTCCCAGTTGCTCCGCGGCATGTGGGATCTTCCCGGACCAGGGCTCGAACCCGTGTCCCCTGCATTGGCAGGCAGATTCTCAACCACTGCGCCACCAGGGAAGCTCTGCCGGGCCTTCTTGAGTCTTAGGGCCAGAAGAGATATTCGTCGCTTCTACTGTGGTCTGTGCTGATTCAAGAGAGCCACAGGGCCAGCCAGACTTCACAGAGCTGTAACTTTTGGTTGGCTCACAGGTGCAGGTCTGGAGACCAGCTACCATAACCATAATGGAATTTGATTAGGGAAGTAGAACCACTGAGGGTACAAAATAAGAGGTTTGTTATATGAATAAGACCTTACACAATTGTGGAAGAAACTGAGAAAGAAGGGTTTAAAAGGAAGGGCTGGAAGATCAGCCAAAGCACGGGCATGGATGGACCAGTCAGTGCTTTCGGGGAACCTGGGGAGCCAGGAATGCCCAGCAGTTGGAGGGACCACACAAGGCTGGTGGATAAGCCCATGAGAGGTTGTTACCTCTGTGTCTGGGGTTGAGCCTGCAGTTGCTTTTGGTCAGCAGGGCCAATGGTCAGAAAAAAGAGCTGGTCACAGATGTGGGAAGAATGAGGATAAGCTGGAACCTGCCAGCCCCTCTGGATCATAATTGCACTACATTTAAAACAGCATGACTTTCAGAGACTATTGGTTAGCTTAGGCTAAATTCTTTTTATTTCTTTAATTTAAAAAAAAATTTTTTTTTTAATTTATTTATTTTTGTCTGCATTGGGTCTTTGTTGTTGTGCACCGGCTTGCTCTAGTTGCAGTGAGCGGGGGCTACTCTTCGTTGTGGTGCGTGGGCTTCTCATTGCGGTGGCTTCTCTTGTTGTGGAGCACGGGCTCTAGGCGTGCAAGCTTCAGTAGTTGTGGCACACGGGCTCAGTAGTTGCAGCACATGGGCCCTAGAGTGCGTGGGTTTCAGTAGTTGTGGCACGTGGGCTCAGTAGTTGTGGCTCACGGGCTCTAGAGCACAGGCTCAGTAGTCGTGGAGCACAGGCTTAGGTGCTCCACAGCATGTGGGATCTTCCTGGACCATGGATCGAACCCGTGCCCCCTGCATTGGCAGGCAGATTCTTAACCACTGAGCCACCAGGGAAGCCCAGGCTACATTCTTTTACAAAAAGAAAAAGCAATGCAAAGTCAGAGATTTATCCAAAACCATTTTCTAGCTTATATGAGCAATAATGATGACGATACCCAACATTTTTATACTCACTGGTATTAACACTTACCAGGCACCGTTCTTCTTCTTCTTTTTTTTTTTTTTTACCAGGCACCGTTTTATAGAGCTACATGTGCTGGGCATCGTGCTAGCCTCTGGGGTTACCACGGTGAACAAAGCCTGACCCAGACCTCATCTGGTGGAGTGTCCAGACCAGTGGAGGTGGAAGCCGTCATTTCAATGCGCTCACAAATGAGAGTATAATTGCAGGCTGGTGAAGGATGAGGCAGTCGTTAGTGATTCTATTATTCCCTGCACCGTCCACATACTAAGGCAAGAAAGTATATATTTTCTGGATAATTTTTTGCTAAAAGGGTCAAATTCCTTCTTAATATCTCTGCTCCCTGACTGCCTCCATCTGGCCCCTCCCTCTGAGGGCTGGGGCAGCGTTTAGCTTCCCGTGTCTGTCCTGCCTCTGCACCTCAGTCTGATTGCCTAATTTTCCCTTCTCGTCCTAGTATTTCTTCTGCTTGTTGGGCTTGTTTGGCTGCCAGCCCTCCTCCTGCCTCTGTTACAAAAAGGTAATTACAGAGATTAAAGGGAAAAAAGTAGTTGGCTAAATATTAAGTAGCCTTTCCCAAGAACGCT
This sequence comes from Balaenoptera musculus, assembly GCF_009873245.2. Classification (NCBI taxonomy): domain Eukaryota; kingdom Metazoa; phylum Chordata; class Mammalia; order Artiodactyla; family Balaenopteridae; genus Balaenoptera; species Balaenoptera musculus. Next base: position 35,922,125 of record NC_045801.1, on the reverse strand, counting down.
GAAGGCATTTTAAAACTGTACACAGCTGCCTCCCCATTACGTCATGCAGACCTGGAAAATAGTGAGTGGTTTAAAATTTCTTCAAGGGGAGCATGAGTAGAAAACCCACAATTTAATCAAAAACAATCTCTCTAGGGCCCTAAGATCTTAATTGGTTGGAATGTGCCTTCATCCCGACTGACATCCTTCCTGGGGAAAATTGAAGCTAGGTGACAGCCGGTGCAAAGTCCCTAAACACAGGGAAAGGGCTTTTTAGAGTGACTGTTAGTGTTACCTATTAGAGAAAGTGCTTTGTTTTGGGTTACTGTTTCGCTTTGGGGGTTGAAGTTGGAAGGGGTGAAAGTATGAGGAAGCGGAAACAAACATTTAATAGACTTTGTGAGTTTTCTGAAGTCATTATGTCTACTCATTTACACAAACACAATTTTTGTATTCTCAAATTTGATACTTAAGAGTCTCAACTCTTTAAGAATGAACACGTGCTATGGTCTGAATGTTTGTGGACTCCCAAAATTCACATGTTGAAATCCTAACCTCCAAGGTGATGGTATTAGGAGGTAGAGCCTTGGGAGGTGATTAGGTCATGAGAATGGAGCTCTCACAAATGAGATTAATGGCCTCAGAAAAAGAGAACCCAGAGAGCTCACTTGCCCCTTTTGACATTTAAGTTTACAGTGAGAAGACAACCAGTCGTCTATGAGGAAACAGGCTCTCACCAGACACTAGCGCCTTGACCTTGTACTTCCCAGCATCCAGAACTGTAAGAAATAAATTAATTTTCTTTATAAGCCACTCAGTCTGTGATATTTTTTATAGCAGCCTGAATGGACTAAGACAATGTGGAAGTTCCAAAACCTGCAGTAACGAATGTAACTCACCAGTTAAATTTGTGTCCCTGAGATTAGTGAGCAGGAATAATTGTTGAATGGGGCTAACACCCGGAGTCTCACGAGGTCTCTGGTGAAGCCAGTTCCTTCATTGCTGGTCCTCGCCCCGTAACAAGGGCTCTGTCCTGCTCAAGGAGCCAGGTGGGAAACAGCCAGCCCACGGTTGATCCCTTTCTCCTGGCCCTGCTCCTCTCCAGTGGCCGCTACACAGTCTACGTAACCCACTCACTCCTCTCCTCCACCACTCACACAACCAGAGGCTCCCTGGCAATCAGTGTGTACAAAGGAGCCATCAGAAGGAAGCCTGTGGTCCGTCTTCCCAGCTGCCCGGCCAAGATGCCCTGTTTGAACAATTCACAAGGATCTTGGGGGGACAAAAGAGCAACAAACAAGCAAAAACCTCTAAATGTTCCTACACACAAAGCCTTTTTAAGTGTGATGAAGAATTGGAAGAATTCTTAACTACATCTTTCCTCTTAGACTCTTGCATCTCTGCATGTGTAGGACGACAGCATATAGATGTGGAAAACTGTACAAAATCTGAAAGGTATCCACACCAGATGATGGGGAGCAGCCTCAGAGAAAGAGTAGAAAAAGAAGATGAAAATGAAGGGCTGAGAAAGGAAGGGAGGAGTAGCGGGGTAGGCGTCCAGGCTGGAGCTTAATAATGAATGGTGTTCGCTGGCTCCCCGGGGAAGCCCTGGAGCCTCTATGGCTGATATAATTGAATTATTGATAGGAAATATATGACGCTCTGGCCCGAGCTGACAGCTGGAAGACAAGCTGACAGCAATTTAAATTGATTTTGCCCCCAATAAAGTGGAGGCATTTCTGATTTTCAGAGATGCTCAAGGCCCCTGTGGGCAGAGATGGTGAGGAGATCCAGGTTTTCAGAGGGTCTGTGACTCTCCCTGACCAGGTCTGGAAGCAGCGGGAGACTTTGGCCAGAATCATGGGCTTCCCCGGTGATGTTATTTTTTTTTTAAGTTTTATTGGAGTAGAGTTGATTTACAATGTTGTATTAGTTTCAGGTGTACAGCAAAGTGAATCAATTATACATGTACATAAATCCACTCTTTTTTAGATTCTTTTCCCACATAGGCCATTACAGAGTATTGAGTAGAGTTCCCTGTGCTATACAGTAGGTCCTTATTAGTTATCTATTTTATATACAATAGTGTGTATATGTCAATCCCAGTCTCCCAATTTATCCCTCCCCCCTTCCCCCGTGATGTTCTTTATTTAAGTGTGGATCCCTAATGGCTCCTCCAGGACTCTGGGCATTTCTCAAGCAGTGTCCAGCTCCCGCTCTAATCTGCTCACTCCAGTTGGAGCCTGTACTAGTTTGCTAAGGGCTGATGTAACACAGTACAGTCGACCCTCAGTATCCACGGGAGACTGGTTCCAAGACCAAAATCCCGTAGTCAGCTTTCTGTACCTGCCGTTCTGTATCCATGGATCAACCAACTAGGGATCATGTCATACTGTATTTACTGCTGAAAAAAATCCACCTATAAGTGGACCCACACCATTCAAACCTGTGTTGTTCAAGGGTCAACTGTACCACAATCTGGGTGGCTTGAAAACGACAGAGATCTGTCTATTGTCTCAGTTCTGGAGGTTAGTAGTCCGTGATCAAGGTGTCAGAAGGATGGTTCCTTCTGAGGTTTCTGAGGAAGGCTCTGTTCCAGGTCTCTTTCCTTGGTGCTGGTGGTTTGCTAGCAATCTTCGGTGTTGCTTGGCTTATAGACACATCATCCCAATATCTGCCTTTATCTTCACATGGCGCTCTCCCTGTGAGTGGGTCTGTCCCCACATCCAAATTTCCCCTTTTTATAAGGACACCAGTCATATTGGGTTAGGACCCACTCTACTGACCTCATCTTGATTATCCATTTGATGATCCTATTTCCAAATAATTAAGAAATAAGGGTCCAAAGGATCCTGTTACCACAGTTTGCAATATATAAGTGTATCAAATCAAATAAATAAATTTACACAATGTTATATGTTAATTATATCTCAATGAAGCTAGGAATAAAAGAAGCAGAAAACAAAAAAACTCTATTACCAAATAAGGCCACATTCACAGGTACGGGAGCTTAGGACTTCAACACCTTTTTGAGGGAGACAATTCAACCTATAACAGAGCGGTTTACACCAGACCTGGCTTTCTCTTCTTTGCACTGACTCCTGGCCCTCTTCATATAGAAGACTCTGTGTTCTGCTTGTCTCCCGGGCCCGGCCCCAGGGGCATCCCAGCTCACTCCTGGAGCTCCATGCCTCGTCTGCGCCCAGCTGGCTCCACAACGCTCTCAGGTAGGCACCTCTGACCCTGAAGGCCCAGGGCTTTTGGACAATAGTGCCCTGTGTCACCGCCATTAGTCTCATCAGCTTCTACAGGGTCCGGACCACTTCTGTTCACCTAGTGTGCGCAAGCACCAGCCCTGCTGAGATGTGTGCAAGCACCATCCTAACAGATGCTAAACCCGCAGAGCGTCTGTTAGGGTGATAATCAACATCAGGAAAGTGGATTTGCTACAACGTTCATGTTATCTCAAAGGTTAAGGGAAAAAAAACCCCTGTATTTTCTCAGTCTCTGGGGTCACTGCCAGAGCACAGAACTAGTTCTCACAGGATCTGTGTACGAGTCTCAGCTCCCACTTACCAATTGGAGTGGCTTTGAGCACATCATTTAACTCTCTGGCACTTTCTTCTCTCACCTGGAACGCACATGCCTTGAACTAGGTATTTCTAAGTTGTTTGGCTCTACGATTCAAGGAGGACAGGCAGAAATCAGGCAGGAAGTATGTGTGATATATGGCGATAGCTATTTTTCCTGGAAGCTACACAGGGCAAATAAAGTCTCTGTTGTTCACTGGTGAAAATTTAGGGCCCAGCACACTACCTGGGGTGTGCAAGGTGCTCAATCGATATTTGCTGAATAAATACAAGAATCCACGGATGAAGGAATGTCACAGAAATGCAATGATTTTCAGAAATTCTGATCCTTTCACCCTGCCTGAGACAAGCTCTAGGAATAAGATTCCTTACAGTCACATTGGGTTCCTTAACTAGATGGGAGCAACTCTGGCATTAGAGGGGCTGAGTATTCCCCTAAAAGGGGGCAGGGACCCCAGGAAGGAGACCAGCGCTGAATGGCTTTTCCGAAACAAATTTTATCTGCAAGTTTCTCAGATACTCTTTTCTCAGCTGCCGCTCTCTTACTTGGTGTTGAGTGACTCAATAGCCAAGCCACCTGAAACTCTGGCATTTAACTATTGTCCCTCCCCAGGAAAATTTCCAAGAAAAGGGAAAGCCCTTGAGTAAAACAGTAATGTTGGCTTCAGTGCACTTGTTTGTAGAGGGGAGTCCAAGAAAACAAAAAAAAACTCCCTCGGGATAAAAAATGGTACAATTTTTTTTCTCCCTCTGCTCCTTCCCCCTGCTGTCCTTCTCACCCCGTCCAACCTGGGCCTCTTCCCCCACCCAGGGGTAGGAAAAGGAGAAGAAGATAAAATAATTGCAGGAGAAACAGAGGCAAAGGACAAGAAATGGACCAAAGAAGGATGTACAAAGTTCTGGAGAGACTTTTGTCCTTTTTTTACGAGAAAAAGGAAAAGATTATGTACAACTGGCATCTCAGCAAAAGAGAACTGGAGAACTCTAATCCCTCCTCCGCCAAACCCTGGCACAACTGCCCCAGACACTGTGTGCCTTTCAGGATTGCCACATCTGGCCCGGGGCCCCATGACCTGCTGCGGATCTGGAGCACCGTCCAGGGGGCTGGGCAAGGGGGCAGCCGCTTCAGGAGCAGGTGTTGCAGGCTAAGGGCCAGGCGTGGTGCTGAGTCCTGGAGATGCCAAGACGGGAAGGCGAAGGCTACAGGAGAGGCCCCGCAGGCACCACGGGGACCCACGGGAACGAGTTCTTGATTCTACACGGGGGCACCAGGGAGCCTTCACAGAGGAGCTGAGACTTGGGGGATAAATAGGTGTTTGCCAAGGAGAAAAACAACGAGGGCGTTCCAGTCAAAGGAACAGCATGTGCAAAGGCACAGACCTGTAATGGGAGCTGGAATATTCTGTCAACCAGAAGCAGTTAAGTAGGGCTGGATGGCACGGCTCGAGGTGGGAAGTAGCAGAAGGTGAGGTCAGGCTGAGAAGTGTGACTGTTGCTTGATGTGCTGAAGGAGGATACGGGAGAGGGACAGGGTGAGATCTGTGACCGAGACAGGGTAGGACTCAAGGTCAGGCGACCAGAAAGAGCAGTTGCTACGGACTGAATGTTTGTGTGCCCCTAAATTCGTATGTTGACTCCTAACCCTCAGTATAATGGTATCAGGAGGTGGGCCTTTGGGAGGTGCTTAGGGTACGAGGGTGCAACCCTCGTGCAAGGGACTGCATAAAAGACCCCAGAGGGCTCCCTGGCCCCTCCTGCCACGTGAGGTTGCAAGGGCGAGTCTCCCGCCGAGGAGAGGGCCCTCACCTGGCCATGCCTGCACCTGCTTTCAGTCTTTCAGCCTCCAGAACTGTGAGAGATAAATTCCTGTTGTTTCTAACTACCCGGTCTCTGGTATTTTCTTACAGTAGCCTGAATGGGCAAAGGCAGGAGCCAAGAGGGGAATGAGCTCTGGGCACAGCATGGCAAGGTGGCGGTCAGGGGCTTGGCGGTTGAGACACTACCTGGCCGTCAGACAGTTCCTTAACCTGTCAGGGTCTCTCCTGTGAAATAGCGTAGAATCTGCACTTGAAGGCATTGTGATTATGAGAAATAAAGCAGGTGCCTGGCCTATAGGAGGCCCTCAGTGCGGAGAAGCCATGATTTGAAGTACAGTGGAGGCCCACTTAGTCACACTGAGACTGTGCAAATTCAACTAGCTATGCTCAGCAATACCCTCCGGCCCCCCAAAAAAGTGCAAGAGAGAAAAAGGATTTCATTTTACTTATTGTGGTGCTTTAAAGATGGCCACAAATTCTTTGACACTCCTCCCATAGATAGTTGAGGTCTGTGTCTTGTCCCCTCGAGTTCAGACAGGCTCCGTACATGCATACAATGGAAACTTATTCAGCTATAAAAAGTGAAGCACTGATATCTGCTGCAACGTGGATGAACCTTGAAAACAGCATGCTAAGTGAAAGAAGCTAGACAGAAAAAGCCACATATGCTATGATTACATGAATATGAAATGTCCAGGTTAGGTAACTCCATAGAGACAAAAAGCAGATTGGTGGTTGCCAGGGGCTAGAGGGAGAAGGAAACGGGGAGCAACTGCTTAATGGACATGCTATTTCCTTTTGGGGGTGATGAAAATTGTTTAGAACTAGATAGAGGTGGTATTTGCACAACATTGTGAATGTACTAAATGCCACTGAATTGTTCACTATAAAATGATTAACATTGTGTTACGTGAATTTCACATAAATACAAAAATAAAGGTAGTTGCTTTTGTGGAGCATAAAAAAGTATTTCTCATAATTTGGGGAATTTTATCCCCCGTTGTAGAGAGTTTCAAAGGACATTTTGCATTTGTCAAAAATCACACATACTGGCCTGCCACAGAGGACTGAGTGCAGAATAAGAGAATAAGCCTTTTTCTTGCGGGGGAGGGGGGGTTATTTATTTACTTATTTACTTGGCTGTGCCGGGTCTTAGTTGCAGCATGTGGGATCTTCGTTGCCGCGTGCGGGATCTTTCGTTATGGCATGTGGGATCTAGTTCCCTGACCAGGGATCAAACCCGCGCCCCCTGCATTGGGAGCACGGAGTCTTAGCCACTGGACGACCAGGGAAGTCCCGATAATAAGCCATTTTCTCTGACAAACTTGGCAGCATTTCCAAAATGATAAAATGGTTTTAATCACATTAGTAATTGGAATATACCCAGACTACTGGTTTAATATGTATATTCCTAGTAGTGTAATATCCTATATGTAGGAAAAAATCCACTAATGTGAGCACTTAGAATTTGTAGACTCCACTTAAAATTCTGTAGAGAATTGTTCTCTTATCAGGAGCGTATTGATTAAAGGGTAACATTTTGAGGACTAGACGTCCCACATGTTAATGCTGGGGGGCGGGAGGGAGTGGCTAACAGAAGCAGGGAAGGATGAAGCTTGCTTCTGGAGCTTGAGTATTTCCTTTAGCGTTCCTGGCGGTACCAAGAAATGGTGAGTTGGGTGGGAATCACTGGGAATGCTTTGGCAATAAGATGGGTGAGTTGAGGAGGAATTCTGGGGAATGGGGACAGCGTGGAGCTCAGAAGCCTGACTATTATGGTCTTGTGTGGGGTTACAGCCCGGGAGAGCAACGAGGGAGACAAGTGCTGCTTTGAGAGGGCAGTGCCGCCCTAGTTCCTAGGGAGCTGATGTCCTTTAAAACCTTGCCCTAGATTCGCTGAGCAGTCAGTCCTTGGAGCAAGGTGAGGGGTCTCAGAGGTGGCACCTAAAAAGCCTTCTTCAAGGATCGACTTAGCATTTGGGGGGGTCATCACAATCTATTTCATTAAGGTGGAGACAAATACAAGGATTCAGATTAAGAGCACAGGAAATAGCCCGATTCGGGGTCAGGAGACCCAACTTACAGTCTGTCATGTCACCAACTGCATGACGTCAGGCAGGTCACTGAGCTTCTCTATTGCCCGCTTCTGTCAAGTGAGAGGCAGCCCCAGAAACCCTCCCCAGCAGTCGGTTCTAAGTCGGTGTCATTCCAGAAGAATACAAACATATAGTTACACTGACCAGCTGATCTCTAAGCTAGAAGCCTGGGGGTGAATATGCTTTATAGACTATAAAAGCCATGCGAAGGTAAGGAATTTTTTTCTGGAGACTGAAAACACTAAGGTATATTTAATTCTCTCCATCAACAATCATACATAGGGCAACAGATACTTAGTGAGCTCTGTGCTGGGTGCTGAGAATACAAAGAAATGTAGAACAAGCCCCTGACTTGGAGGAGCCTAGAATCAAGAGAGGAGACAGCCAAGGGCAGTGACTGTTGTGAGGTGGGGGGGGTGGTCCTTGCACAAGGAGGCATTCAATCTGAGTCTCAAAGAATAATATTGTAGCCAAGGTGCATTTGTCTTCAAGGAATAGAAATGTCTTCAAATTAGGAATTGAGAGATCTCCTGGAACCTAAGCCAGGAAATGAGTTATGTAGCCCAGGGTCATTAATCTGGAACAGGACACTGGAAAGTGTAGAGGAGACACAGAGGCTCCCTGCCCCTCCCTTCCTCTCTCTCTCTTTCATTCCCCCTCTCTCTCACTCTTTCCCTCCCTCCCTCCCTCTCTCTCATTTCTGATTCCCTCTGTGTGTCTCTTCCTTTTTCTCTGTAGATCAGCTTCTCTGCTGGCTCATCAGCTTATAAATGATCCCCAAATGGCTGCCATAGGCTCCAAGCCCAGAATCCAAATAAACTTCTAGTACCATTTTTGATTTGCTTTGTTTTTGTTTTTGTTTTATCACTACCTGGCCACAGTGTATAGAAGCTGATTGATCCAGCTCAATTCTCCAATCCAGGACACCCAACTCACTAGCCAGCCAATGGTCAGCTGTTTGGGGCTCAGCTGACCATCTCTGGTCCAATCAACAGAGCGCGTACTATTGGGAACTCTCTCTTCCAAGGGCCAGGCAAGCTACAGAGGAGTAGCTGGCTTGTTTGTTGATGTTGTTGAATCTGGTGGAGAAGAGATAGGAAGAGAGATGGAAAGGGCAAGGAAGTAGCATGTGTGAAGGACCGTAGGTCCATCTTGGCATAATGAGGCATCTTGAGAGGTTCCGTAAAGGACACCTCCATCCAGAGGTACTATTTGAATAACAGCAACTTAACTGGAAAGGCCTGGGCACCAGCCCATCAGAACAGGCAGCGGCTGTCAACAGCCGGAATGGAATTCATGGCTGAATATCAGGCCTGCCTTTATGTATTATAAAAGCTTTTCATGCATCTGCATTTTTACTAAAGGGTGTGGCCCTCTCTTATTAGGCTCCCCTGACCTCACTTTCTCTTTTCTCAAATGGACAGTTCTCTGACCGGGGAGAAGAGTCGGCTCTGTGGGCTGGGCCCGGGCTGGGCTTCACTTCCAGGCCGCCTGTGGAGTGGATGGCAGTTGTCCCTTCTGCCTGCTGCTTGGGTCTTAGGGGACTTGATCCGCCTGAGGGAGTTTAGGAGCTGCTTTTCCCTTTCTCAGTCTTTCTGGGGATAAGGAGAAGGAGAAAGCTAAGTGTTTGAGCCCCATTGGAGGCTGCAGAGAATTCTGGATGAGTGAGTACTAAAAACAGGGGAAGTTTCTGAAAAGGGTTTCTCAGCCCTTTACTTTAGCCCTGGCTGGGGCGAGTCACTGCCATTCTGTGTGTACAAATGACTCATGTGAGTGACTCTCTCCCTTGCCAGAGGGGCCACTGGTACTTATGGAGCACCTCCTATGTGCCGGACACTGAGCTAGATGTGATGTGTATCATCTCATTCAATCACCCCCACACCTTGCAAGGATTCGATCCCAGACTGTCTCTACAGCCCACACGCAGATTCACTGCATGAACTTTACTATCCCAAACATCCTCAGAGCCCACCTATTTCATATGAAGCTCTGGGTACTGTCAGAAAAAACAACCAACATTTGGAAATAAGGCAGACAAGGTGGACGGCACATCCTTTCCATATCATAGCAGGAAAAGACCACCCAAGAGTGTCTGGAATTACCCTGCCCAATGCAATAGCCACTAGCCATTGTGGCTAGTGAGCTTCTGAGTGGTTGCCTCTGAATTGAGGCATGCTGTAAGTGGAAAATCTACACTGGATTTCATAGACTGAGCATGGAAAAAAATTGTAACATAGCTTATTAATAATTTTCATGTTGATTACATGTTGAAGTGATAATATTTCAGATATACTGGGTTAAATAAAATGTATCACTAAAATTAATTTCACGTGCTTTTTTAATATGGTGACTCGAAAATTTAAAATTACGTATGTGGTTTGTATTTTATTTCTATTGTAAGCACTGGACCAGTGGAATGTACTTAGTACATCTCATTGTTTCCTACTGATTAAAAGTCCCAGACTTAGTGAAGTTACTTGTTAATTTATAAATTTTGTCTAGGGGCTTCCCTGGTGGTGCAGTGGTTGGTGGTGCAGTGGTTAAGAATCCACCTGCCAACGCAGGGGACACGGGTTTGAGCCCTGGTCCGGGAAGATCCCACATGCCGCGGAGCAACTAAGCCCATGCGCCACAACTACTGAGCCTCCACTCTAGAGCCCGCGAGCCACAACTACTGAGCCTGCGTGCCACTACTACTGAAGCCCACGTGCTTAGAGTCCGTGCTCCACAGCAAGAGAAGCCACCGCGATGAGAAGCCCGCGCACCACAACAAAGAGTAGCCCCCGCTCGCCGCAACTAGAGAAAGCCCGCGTGCAGCAACGAAGACCCAACACAGCCAAATATAAATAAATAATACATTTTGTCCAGTAAAGAGGCAGATAATTTCTGTTGAGTGGAACAAATAACCCTTAAGGTTTAACTGGTTTTATATCTAACCCAGGCATTGTGTCCTAATATTTTGTTATTAAATTTCGTTGTTAAACCCTAACATCTTGGCTTCTCACATATTGGTTCCCTCATTAATTAATGAGTTTCAAAAAATCCTTGACACGTTCATGACACATTTGTTTGAGAGTTGTGATTTTTACTTTTGAGACAAGCACTAATAGAAATAGAATGCAAGCCACATATGTAATTTTAAATTTTCTAGTAGTCACATTAAAAAGTAAAATTAATTTTTAAAATATATGCCTTTTAATTCTATATGCACCAAACATTATTTCTACCTATAATCAAGATAAAAACATCTTGATTAAAAAAAAAAAAAAAAAACAAAAAAAAAAACATCTTGATTGATAAAAACATTATCAATGAGATACTTTACATTCTTTTTTCATACTAAGCCTCAGAAATCCGGCACAGCTCAGTCTGGACCAGACACATTTCAAGTTCTTCACAGTCACCTGTGGCGAGCGGCTCCTGCATTGGACAGGGCGGGTTTTGACTTTATCCTTAGAAGTAAAGAATATGACCAACAAATAAAGGCAGCTTGAGACATCCGGGGTCCATGTGTGAGCTGGAAGGCAGTTGTCTCTATAAAGACAACCAGAGGCCTGGGCAGAGTGGGGCTGTACCTGAAAGTGTGTCCCAGTGTTCACGTCACTTCAGTGGGACTCCTGAAAAAAGGGCACAACCTGAAACTAATGAGAAAACATCAGGGAAAAATAAAGGAAACAATAAAAAAAAAAACATTCGATAAATTAATTGGTCTGTACTCTTCAAAATGCCATGAAGACAAAAACCGAGAAGTTGTTCCAGATTAAAGGAAACTAAAGAGACATAACAACTAAAGGAATCTTAGACCCAAACAAAAAGTTTCTTTCTTCTGCCACAAAGGTCATTTGTAGGATAACTGGTAGATTTGAATAAGGTCTGCAGATTAGATATTAGTATCACATCAGTGTAAATTTTCTGGTTTTGATAATTATATAGTTTCACATGAGACTATCTTTTTTTTTGGCTGCGCTGTGCACCTTGCGGTTATCTTAGTTCCTGGACCAGGGACCCGGCAGTGAAAGCGCTGAGTCCTAACCACTGGACTGCTGGGGAATTCCTGAGACTGTCTTTTTTTAAAGAAATAAACACTCAAGCATATAGAGGTAAAGAGGCACCATATCTCTCAAATTTACTCTCAAATGATTCAGAAAAAAATATTTAGGGAGAAAAATGTGGTAATATATTGACATTTGGAAAGTCTCGGTGAAAGGTACATAAAAATTCTTTGTACTATTTTTGCAACTTTTTTGTAAGTCTAAAATTTTAAAAAGACTATTTCATGTTTGCTACTCTAGTTAAGAATATGCAACCAGAAAAGGCCTTTAACTCCAAGTCACCTGAAGTTCCACAATGCTGATTCTATTTCTTTGATGAGAGGCCACTCTCACAAGTTTTGCTAAATGATACAATCAAGGTTTTAAAAATAAGATACAATATATAATATATAAATTTTTTTTCCTTAATAAAAGACAAGACTTTATTCTCAGGAAAAAATAGTTGCAGTTTTGTGTCATTAGGCAGAAAAGATTTCCTGGGAAAAGTAAAATTCCTCATTGTTAGTATTTTGCTATACAGTTCCTTGAAAGAAAGAAAAAAAATGAAACAAAAAATCAAGTAGGAAATAGGAACATGTTTTCTTAGTTTATTGAGCTGGGTTTTAGTTCCAAATTAGATTACCGGCCAGATTACTCAATTACCTGTTCAATTCATTTTTTTCAGTGTCTTTTTTCATTTTGGTTTCTATTCTTTCTTTCACCTTCTTAATATATCAAACACATTTTATAGCTTCTTTCAGATGGCTCTTTCACTCAGGCTCTTGGTGTGCTAATCCTTTGTCTTTTGCAGACTCACCCTTGTCATTTTTCACTGAGCTGAGATTGTTATATAAGTGGGGATGAAGATCTAATTGCACTTCCTGTTAAAGCTCCTTTCCTTTGTGGTCCACTGCTGGAGGGACTTTTGGGCAGCTTCATTCTCCATGTCCTCACCTGGCCCACTCCTCCCTCAGCCACTGGCTGCACTGGCTCCACCGCGGTTGCCTTGGGTGGGGGGCGGAAAAGGTCTCACAGGATGGAACCTGAAGGAAACTGGGTATTGCTCTCCTCTGACCACGACAGTTGTTACAGCCAACTTTCTTAGTCTCTCGCTGATTCTTTGGAGACAAGTCACAGGTTAGATCTTGAGCACTCTCACCATCGGCTGCTGCTGCTCTGCCCCTCAGACTACGGTACAGGGATCCTATCCAGGCAGCCCTTTTAGGCCAAGTTCCTGGTCTTGATCCTGGCTTCCTGGAAACACGGCTACATTCTTCGCCTCCACAAACCCTGAGAGAGCGGACGATTTCTGATGCAGTTACTTCTCACGGCTCTGCCATCAGCATTGCCAGCTAGACACTATCTCGACTTGAGAATTTCCAATGAGCCTAGCTTCACTCTGTCATATATTAGATTCCAGAATAGTTTATGAAGTGCCCCCCTCCTCTCCTCCACTGAGCAGGCAGGTGATGGTGGAGGGACATGCCCAGCACTCTAAAGCATTCTCCAAAGAAATTGTCTCATTTCCAATTTTTCTGGCTCTTCTACTTCGATCCTTCATAAGACCCTCCAAGTATGGACTAAAGTCACCAAACATGACTTTCTGGACACCTCTCTTGCAAATCCTGGGAAAGAAAATAAAGGACCGACAACCATATGTCTATTTGACCTAGTACCGTTTATGGATCATATAGATTTTGTACTTTAAACTCAAGTCAGTAGACTTTCCCTACAGAAGCCAATTAAGAACTCTTGAATAATCCAAGATGAGGAAAAAATAGTGAAAAATTTAAGACTTGGCTATACATAGCATACGATAGGAGATGCCTCAGTGATTCAGGTCTGAATGCAGCATGTTTCCTCTAAAGGTTAAGAAGTGAGGAACCTTAGGCTGAATCTGCTGAAGTGGTTTGGCTGATATGACAAAATTCCTCAGGCCTCACAAGGACGGACTCAGAACGTGTTACCAAAAGTTCTTGAAGACTCCTCTTTCGAGACCCTTCACTTTTCACTCGCTTCAGTGTTTCCTAATACAGCCTTCCCAGCTCAGTCGTTCTTCTGCCCAAATCTCTGGTTCTTGCTTCCTGCTCCTGCAGAGTTAAATGGAAAGGATCGTAGGACAGTTTTAGGGTGTAATGTATGGGGTGGCAATTTTTAAGTCTCTATTGACAGTTTCACATGCTGTTTCATCAAACTTGCTATTTTTCGTATTTTAAAACTGTGCCAATCTTTTTACCATTCAAGCAAGCCTTTGACTAATGAATTTATTGGCCTACTGTACTGTTTCCATTTAGTTCCTTTCCTTTCTGTGACTTCTAATGCCCAGAACTGGATTAATCATAATCCTTGTTTCACCCGTTCTTGAATGGATCTCTTTCTGAGTATTTGTGAACCCACCGCCCTGCTCCCAAGCTGATAACTTACACTTACTTTGCCTTCCTGTCCTAGCCTGTCCCCCTGCTTCTTCTCCAGTTAACCTCTATTCTAAATTTTGTACTTGTCATTCATATCCTTGGTAAAGGAAAGAGAAAGTTTTGTCACATATATGTATGCCTAAGCATAAGATCTCATTTTTGAACTTTATAAAGATATTGTACTGTTTTATATAGTTTACTGGGGCTGTTTTTTCCCTCAATATTGTTATTAAAATTCAACCATGTTCCTGACTGGACTATAGTTGACTTATTTTCACAAATGAAGACGATGTCATCAGGAAAATATTTATCCATTTCCTTTCAATGAACATTTGGATCGTCTCCAATTTTTTCCAATTCAAATTGTACAGCTCTGAATAATCTTTTTCAATTTCCTGAGGGCACACATGCAAGTATTTTAAATACTTAAAAAAAAGATATGCTCAAGAGAGAATTGCTCAGTTGTAGGGACGTGGAATGTTCAACTTCACAATACCAAATTGTTTTCCAAAGAGATGTACTAATTTAAACTTCCATCAGCAATGTATGAGAGATCTCCATCCACATCATCTCTGTCTGGTATGGCCAGACTTTCAAACTATACTAATCAAGATTACTTTAATTGTGGTCTTGGTTTGCATTTTCCTGGTTAAGCCTCTTTTCACGTATTTATTGATCAGATATCTCTTCTATAAAAATGCACTTTCAAAATCTTTGTCCATTTTTCTATTTTACTATAATTCTTTATATATTTATACCAATTTTCGGTCCATTAGCTTGTTTTTTCTCAGGTGCTTCTTTCCACTTCCAGATATAAAAATTTCTATGCAGTTGAATTTATATTAACGTTCATATATTAAGATTCTGAATTTACATATAACTTTTCTAGTTAGGTTTTCTGTGTCCATCTTAAGAGATCTTTCCTTACAGAGTTCAAGGTCAGCAAGTGATTCACTTAAATCTTATGAACATTCCAAAGTTTGCTTTTAAATCTTTCATTTTTCTTAATTTGATTTTTGCCACGCCTCGTGGCTTGCGGGATCTTAGTTCCCCAACCAGGGATTGAATCCGTGCCCTCGGCAGTGAGTCCTAACCACTTGACTGCCAGGGAACTCCCTGGATTTGATTTTTATGCATGGCAGGAGTTAAGGAAAACAGTAGAAATGGCATTCATTAAAAATACAAACAAACAAAAACCCCCGTAAAATCATGTGTTACCTTTCTTCTCTTGACACACTAGAAGTTTTAAAGTACCTAACTGTTTCCAAACTAAACCAGGATCATTAATGTGAAAAACCTTTTGTGACAGGTAAACTTTATCATTAATCTCTGCTTGGGAAACATGATCTGCTGAGCAGATCCACAAACTTTTGTTTTGCAGACTGAAGTTCTCAAGTTTAGAAACAGCTTTTATTTTTGGGGGGTGGGGGCCGCCACGGTTTTACACACCCTTGTTTTCCCGAACGTTACACGTTCCCTCTCCTCCTATAGATTTCAGCAATGTGGACACTAAGTTATTACAGCTCATGAAGTAAATGCATATCCCTGGGCTTTAGAAATTAGAATCCCAGAGACTGGGTGCTGGGAATAAGCACTTTAACCCTGATTTGATCAAAAGCATTAAAAGTGAAAGCCACTTGCCTGTTACTTATAAAGCAGAGCCTATTTCTTCTTCCTACACTCTCTCAGAGTTCCTCACCTGTGAGTGCACAGAAGTCGTCTTTAAATTCTCCTATCTTGATGCCTTTGTTCATACTCCATCGGATACCATCCATTCTGCAAGTTTGACTCAAACATAAATCTTCTCTGAAAAGTCCTTCTTAATCACTCAGAATAGTAACTGGCCCTAACCAACCTCCGATAATAAAAAAAAAAAGTAAGCCCCTACTGAAATACTGATAGGTTTTAAAAGTTCTTGAATTGGAAATAAATTTACTACTGACAAGTCTTCGATTAACATTAGTTAAGTCTGGTCTTTCAGAAATTTTATGGAATGGACTTATAAGAAAAAAGTACTCATCACCAACGGAGTCCCTGGCGTCACCTAGGATTGATAATAGCTGTGCCTAAATATATGCATTCAATATATTCTTGGTTTCTGCATCCAAAAGACACATATGCTTGCTTGACCAGCAGGATGGTTGGATATTCTTACAAACTGAGTAATTATGGTACACAGGTGAGAAGCGTATGTCTTCCAAATAGTTGGTCTACCATCAAGTTTTGAAATACTTGGGGGTTGAGTCATACATAAAGTAGACTTCAAAGGACCCAGGTGAGTAGCATAACCAGACTTGGATGTACACAAGCAACATTTTTAAGGTTAGTTTTCAGACTTTTAAAGCAGATCTACCACTGTGATGGGTTCCTGAATACCATTTTGTCATCCAAGAATATCAGTTTCCTTAGAGGTCTGTTGTAAAGTTTCTAAAAAAACAAGAAACAAAAAACCTACAAAGACCCAGCAGTATCTTATGTTTAGGTCTCTAGTCTATTAAAAGGAACCAGAATTAATCGAGATAGTGACTGCTATAGGTCACACTAAAAATAACAGAGAAGTACTTTACAGATGCAATTTCACATTCAGAAAAGTATCCAAGTCCAGCCATTTTCCAAGGGCCCCGTCTAAGCCAACACCTTAAGACTGTAGATATTTCAATTCCACCACTGTAATTTCCTATATGGTGTATAACAAAATATAATAAAGCAATTTATTTAATGATTCCTTCACCTTTTCCCACAGGAAGGTGTATATCTCTGAGCACCAGTTAAAGTTCCTCACACACTGCAGGCTCTCATGCAGTGACTATGATATACTTGCATCCAAATAAACTGCCATTCTCTCCTAACGGAGAGATAAACGATTAAATGATGCCACCACCGCTGAAAAGTGTCAAATTCTTAGATCTACATTCAGAGCCTACTAAAGATTTTTAAACATCTCACCATTGTTAGAGCTCCCAAGTTATTCCATCAAGTTGAGACCTGACCACAAATAATCTAAGATTGCGGATTACAAATTGGCCTTAACTAGTTTTAAAATATGCGCTGGGCCATGGCAGGATTGGTGACTATTTTTAGGGAAGACAGGAAAAGAATTGAGCTCCTATAGTTACTAAGCCACTTGACATTACATTCTTTTAATTCTCTTTTACTCCCCCACCCCAATTTCTATCTTCATAGCACAAAAAACAGCTATTAACTGGAAAAGCCAAGACCACAGGCCAAAGTGGCAGCAAAATCCATCCTTTTAGCTGATCACACTCCTGCCCTCTCTCAAGGCACAGCTCTGAAGTGGATATGTACATTTAACAACTCCAATACTACACACACACACCAAATACATTACATTGCTGGAGTCTCCAAATTCCTGAAAGTGTTGACAGAAACAGACATGAAGCCTGAATTTGGGGCAATTTAAGAAATGTTATAAAAAATTTATTATTCAAATCTCAAGGCAAAAAAATCTCAGGTTGAAATTTTCCTTTATCTACTGGGCACTACTATGTAGAAACCTATTAACAGCTAATATTAACGAAGTATTATCACAATTTATTTCAGAATCAAACTAGTAGATGAGACTGAGGCACATAAATAGGCAAATGAGACAAGCTTTAGATTTTATTTATAATTTACTTGAATAAAACCCATCTCCTCAGTCTAACTTCATTCTCTGTAGCTATAAAATGATTATTTCATGTCCTTGGCCTGGGGGTCAGGAGAAATCAATAGAAAAAGAAAAGAGCTGTGCGTGAAGATGCATTATGTTGTTGTCCCAAATGCGTAAGAGATCTTTTTCTCCTGGAAAGAAAGACCCCAAGGCCTCCATTGCACTTTTATTTGAATGTAACATTTGGGACAATTGTCCCAAAGGGCTGATATTTCCCAATTTAATCTGAGGTCATAATAAAACAAGCAACAAAACAGTATTCGGGGTTTCAGTTCTCACCCTTATCATCAAGACTCACTGCCTCCCATCATCAGTATTTATTGAGCATTTACAGTGTACTAGGCACAATAGAACATACAGAAAACATTGTCCCTGCTCTCGAGGAGCTTACATTCTAAAAGAAAAAAAAAATACACCTCTTTTAAAATGGTATTTTTGTTTGGTGTTTTCTGCAAGGTACTGAGGAAATAGCTTGTAGGGTGAGCTTTGGGTATAACTTAGCCCCATCATTATTCAAAGAGAGGAAGAGGAAGGATTTTAAAGGCAAAGACAATGACAGACCATTCAGGATAGGTAGGGTTTACAGGGAGATAAACACAATCTCATCAACTAGGGAGAGATTTGCTGCAGTGTATAGGATGAGGGAAATAGTTTGTGGGATGCAAGCAAAGGAAGCAGGGTATCCTTAGGCATTGAGTGGAGCCAGAAAGATCATGCGGCCTTTTCCCCAAGTACATGGCCACCAAGTAGGAACGGTTGGTGACAAGACACAAGGCTTAAAAAAGGTAATCCTGTGCACCTGACAAATAGAAAGAATAAAAGATCAAAATTGAAGGCAGGCTGTAAGAGTATCAAGAAATTCTTAAAAACAAAAGTGATTTGGAAGCACGAAACTTACAGTTAATGCTACCCAATGTCATGATGGGCCAAGAACATTGCGGCTTCCTAAGTTAGAAAATGCCATATACCAAAATTTTAAATGGAACACATTACGCTTTTTTTCAATCAATCCCCCTGTCTCTGAAAAAAAAAAAAAAATTTTTTTCAGGGGGAGGGGGGAGTATGGGACATGACTGGGAACAGTAGTAGTTATCTTAGTAGTATTTTGTTGTTATGATAAACTTTGTATTCAAACTTAGTAAAAGCCCATTAGCTGCCAAGAGGGAATAAGGAATAAATTTCCAAAAATGTACAATTTTCTTTAGAGAAGTTTCAGAACCAAAAGACTAATTTACATGAAAAGCTGTAGAGAAAGTAGTTGAAAAGTCCATTCATAAAACTTTTATTCCACTTACATGAACTTAATACACGTGTTCTTAACAATTATGCTTGGATTGTTCATGAAAATCTCATAAGACATTAAACAAAGCTAGCCATCATCTCAAGTTATTTCCCTGTTAACTATTTTTACAGCACATGCATGTTAGGCAAGTATCAAAACAAAACAAAACAAAAAAAACCCCAAAAAACAAAACAAAAACAAAACAAAACAAACCCACAAAAGCAAAAAAAAAAAAAAAAAAACCAAAAAAATGTTAAATACATGGGTTTTTTGTTTTACTGCTGCGCTTGATACACAAGAAGTAATGAATATCAAGCAATTCATTTTTACTGCATCTTTACTTGTACATTTGTTCTTAGGTTGCCTAAAACATTTAAATACAAATAAAATGAGTGTAGCAAAAATAATGAAAGCAAACAGCAGGTAACTTTACAAATAATGGAATGTGAACCGTTTCTGCCCTTATCCAGAGTAAATTGGGTCACAACTAAAGGAACACTTCTGTAGCTGTAGTCAATGGTGTGCACATTGAGACTGAGTATTCCACAGATAACACATGGTTTAACATGTAATATCCATGGGATATCTATTTCTACTATAGCCTTATAAGTGCTCCAAACCTTAAAGTACCCACAGCTACACCTGTGACTGGAACCAATTATCCCTTTTATTCCCCACCAGGACAAACCAATACGAGGCAGTTTTCTTTGCTTAGACATGGAAGCAGTTTTAACACTGGCCCTCGTGAAGCCACAATGTACCAAAAGTACTATGCCAAACATTTATAACTTGTATAAAAATTCCACATCCCCATATTGGCCACCTCAAGATGAAAACAGATAACTCCCTAAATGTTAACTGGCTCTACTCCCCTAATATTAAACATAAAAACCACATGGGAAATATAGAAATTCAAATAGAAGTAACATAAACCTGTCATAAATCGTAAACAAAAAACTATTTGTGGGACAGCATGGATGACAAATGGTCTACTGTGTAAATTTTAGAATGAGGCAGACAAAAGTTGGAAGGCCTTTTAATTTTCCCCTCCTTCTCCTGCTTCAGCTTCGTCTCCTTGGGTATCCGATGTCCACAACTAGTTAAGAGGAGGGAGGGAGGGAGGGAGGAGGGGAGGGAGGGAGGGGGGAGGGCAGGAGGGAGAGAGAGAAATTTTAGTATATTTCAGTTTAAAAAAAACCTTAATATATATGCCGAAGTACCAGAATCTAAGCAGTTTTTGTTGGAAGGCTTTCTTTAAAAAATTGCAGCATTTAAGACAGCTTCAAGATGTAAAACGCCTCCAGGGAATTATATTCAATATCCTGTGATAAACCACAATGGAAAATAATATGAAAAAGAATGTATATGTGTATAACTGAATCCCTTTGCTCTACAGCAGAAATTAACACGACATTGTAAATCAACTATACTTCAGTACAATAAATTTTTTAAAAAGATATAAAAGGCCTCAATATAATACATTTATTTCCTCCCTAATCATTCTGTAAGCATTGTAAGTACACAGCAGAGATGTCTTCAAATAACAAAGTCAGATACAGGAAATTCTTGGTTATTCATAGAAGGTAAAGAAAAAGTAGAAGAAATCATAGAAATGCTACAGTTCTAAATATCAATAGCTATCAGAATAGTAGCTTGTCCCAAATAGCCCCAGTGAGAGACGGATGTATAAGTTTAGTGCAACTAAACCAGAATCATCAAATTCAGCCAATGCTCAAGGAGCTCAGGCTGACTACTTTCCCCTGGTAGACTTTAGACTGCCACTCTAAAGAGAATACCACACTCCATGAAATTCAAGAGTCAGGATCAAGTCAGAACTAAACTACAAATTTAACTAACATTTTTAGTTTACAAAAAAAAAAAACAAAAAAAAAACTACCTTTGTGAATTTGTCTGATTCAAAATAAATAGATGAACACAACAGTATGGTCAGAACCAAATCTTCTAAGAGGTAAAAACTGAATTGTCCCATAGTAGTAGGACTATGGTGTCTATTTATTTTTAGATTAATGTTACAGTTTTTCAGCAGTTTAAAAAGATGATTTCAAAATTATCTCAGCTGTTCCAAATATTAATTTTTTTTACAAGTCTTAGCACTCTATAATGATTTTTAGAGGCAATTATAAAAGGATTGTTTCAAGATACCTTGAATTTTATATTGCTTATACATTGCAGAATGAAGGGGGGAAAAGCTCAATATTTTTCTATCCCCCAAATCACCCATTAGTTTTATTTATTTATTAACCAAATATGTTACTGGCCTGGAAAGGAGACTTCTTTGAACATCATACAGTTAGCTGAATGACCTCTAGAAGTCTGTAAGCTTCTATTAAACTGGTGGTCTTATAAGACAAGATGAAATTATTTTTTTATCATCTCTTTCCAGTTCTTTCATGGACCCTTGTTTTTTCCATATAAACATTAAAAATTTGATGAAGGATATTTATATTTATCTTCCTAGGGTTATGTGTTGACAATACTGGTCAACCAGATCCAGACTCAGATACTAGATAGTTTTGACAAAATTTCTTTACTTGACAGATAAGTGATCCAATCAACCTATAATGATAACAGGCAATATGACAAGAGCTCAGAGAAGGCACATAGTAAATAGTGACGGAATCAGAATCAGAACCTTGGTTTTCTTCTTACTCAGCTCTTGTAATATGCTCTTCATGCTATACTGATACCAAGATTCAGCTGGAAGTATATATTTCAGATCAGGCCTTCTCAAAAAGTGATGACAACACAACTCGGTAGTGACTAGGTCTCAAGTTCTACCTTTTAGAACTATCTCATCATTTCAAACCAGAAAAATTTGAAAAATTCTTAATATTAAAATTAATATTAAAATTAGCTAACAAACTGAAGTGCTTCTTTCATTTGATATGCATAAAAAGATTCACTTTTTAAGGAACTATACCTTACCCTCTTGACTAAAATAATCTCCAGAGTGTGTAGGTAGCCTCCAATTATACTTTCTAAAATAATTTTCAGTGTTTAATAATAAACAAGTACATAATGACATTCAAAAAACTGCTGAGAATATAACTGGTTCAGAAAATTGGCAATGGACTAAAAAAAATAAAGCTGAGAAAAGTTAAATGTATACAATGATGATGTACAGTCCCCAAAACAAATGCCCCAAAGCTAATAAAAACCAGTAGCACTAAACTATAATCTTCATTCCTAGCTCTTTATCTGGCACACAGCAGATACTTGATACTTTTTTTCACCCAAGCCTCAAAACTTCAAATTTAATATTTATGTGAAGGAGAAGAATGTGAAAACCTATGGGACCAAAGAGACATATCAACCAACTGCAATATGTAGACTATTTGGATCCCAATGCAAATAAAAAACTGTTGGAAGAAGAAAAAAAAAAAGACAATAAAAAGAAACACAAAAAGACAACTGGAAATTGAATGCTAGAAATTTAATATTATTAAGGAATTAACTAAATATTTTTTCAGTGTGATACTGGCATTGTGGTTTTTTTTTTTAGTCTGCAGTATACCAAGGACAATCATGACCTGCCACAGTTAAGTCATTTTTTTTTTTTTAACTAAGAGACTAGGCAAAATAGATGTCCACTTGGACTCCATAGAGTATCTGAAATTTTGTAACTAAAGTTATTAATGCCCTACCATAGCTACATAAATATAGAAGCAACTTTATGGTCTCCATTTTTAATGGAATTTAAATATGAAGAGAGGGCTTCCCTGGTGGCGCAGTGGTTAAGAATCCTCCTGCCAATGGAGGGGACACGGGTTCAATCCCTGGTCCAGGAACATCCCACATGTCTCGGAGCAACTAAGCCCATGCGCCACAACTACTGAGCCTGCGCTCTAGAGCCCACGAGCCACAACTACTGAGCCCACGTACTGCAACTACTGAAGCCCGAGTGCCTAGAGCCCATGCTCCGCAACAAGAGAAGCCACGGCAATGAGAAGCCAACGCACCGCAACAAAGAGTAGCCCCACATGCTGCAACTAGAGAAAGCTCGTGCGCAGCAACGAAGACCCAACACAGCCAAAAATAAATAAATAAATAAGAAGAGAACTTAAGGGACTTCCCTGGCAGCACAGTGGTTAAGACTCCGTGCTCCCAATGCAGGGCACCCAGGTTCGATCCCTAGTCAAGGAACTAGATCCCACATGCATGCCACAACTAAGAGTTTGAGAGCCACAACTAAGGAGCCTGCCTGCTGCAACTAAGACCCAGCACAACCAAATAAATAAATAAAAGTTATTTTTTTAAAAAAAAGAGAACTTAAGTATGCTTTTGATACTAAAAGCAAAACTCTTCCGTGACTAAAATGGAAAGAACAGAATCACCTATATTGAAATGAAAAATAAAATGGCTTCTTATGTAATTGAAAGTTCAAAACCATGAATTACAAAGTCATTTTAAAAACCAGAATTTTAACAATGGGTATATGTAACTAATCAAAGGACACATATTTAGTCCTTAGTCTAATATTTCAGTTTCTGTAAGATGGTTTTCTTCAGAGTTTTAAAAGCAGATAGGATCTTACATTTAAAAAAAAAAGAAAAAAAAGAAAAAAAAAACGAATATAAAAATAAACTGAGTCACACGAATTTTTTGTTTCCAGTGCATATAAGTTATGTTTACACCATACTGTATGTAGTCTATTAAGTATGCAACAGCATTATGTCTTTAAAAAAACCAACATACATACCTTGTTAAAAAATACTTTATTGCTAAAAAATGCTAATCATCAACTGAGCCTTCAGCAGTTGAAATTTTTGTTGGTGTAGGGTTTGAAACAGTGAAAATTACCAAAATGTGAACTCAAGAGACATGAAATGAGCAAATGCTTTTGAGAAAAACAGCACCCATAGACTTGCTTAACACAGGGTTGTAACAAACCTTCAATTTATAAAACTCGTAGTATCTGTGAAGCACAATGAAACAGAGGTATGCCTATAATCTCTTCGCCATGTTAACCACTCATGATGCTGATATGTACTTACTGTCAAGTTGTCTCTCAGTAACTGCATTATTAGTGTGCTGTCTTTGTATGACTCTTCACTTAATGTATCAAGTTCAGCAATGGCTTCATCAAATGCCTGTGATAAAAAAGAAATAATTTCAATGCTCAAATAATACTGATTACTAAATTTCCACATAACAGGTAAAAAATACATACTGTTTTTGCAAGAGAGCAGGCTTTCTCAGGGGAGTTCAGAATCTCATAATAGAACACAGAGAAGTTAAGGGCCAGACCCAATCTGATAGGATGTGTTGGCTGCATTTCCTTTTTGCTGATTTCAAAAGCTTCTTGGTATGCTTGCTGTGATTGATCCACAATCCCTGGATAATAAAATGCACCAAAATGTATCGATAAAAGTTTGCACTTCACCTTCACCCCTCAAACCAAACCATTACTATCCAATTATAAACTCTGAAATATTAAGCTGTAGCAACCTTAACTGATTAAGGCTCCTAAATTTAAAAGAGAAGAAAAAAAAAAGAAAAGCTTCTCCTGGAAAACTACACTAGCCATTGATCAATGTCAAGACAAAATAACTCTAATCATCTCAGTATTATTTTTAATAATTAGTTTGTACTGCTCTACAGTTATACTAAAACCACTATTAAAATTGTGAGGAAACATTCCTATACATAAAATTGGCTTGTTAGCAAGCATACATTTCAGAATACCAATTATTCGGCAGTAGATATATAGTTGACCCTTGAACAACAAGGGGTTTAGGGATGCCAACTCTTCATGCAGTCGAAAATCTGAGTATAATTTTGTAGGCGGCCCTTCATGTCCAACCTTGGATCATGTAGTACTGTAGTATTTACAGAAAAAATCTCTGTGTAAATGGACCTGTGCAGCTTAAATCTGTGTTCCTCAAGGGTCAACTGTTTAGTTGAAGGAAGGATGGGGGGAGGGAAAAAGGGAGGGGAGGGGACGGGAGGGGAGGGGAGGGAAGGAAGAAAGAAAGAGAGAGAGAGAGAGAGAAAGCGCAAAGTCCATTATTACTCTTCATTTAGTGCTCTGAGCAATTAAAAAACAACAAAACAATTCTCTACACTCCAGAAGGGACTCCTTCCATACTGTGTCATTTTCTAAGCGTCCAGCACACAGGCTGAGGCAGCATACCTTTCTTGTCATCACCTGCAGCAACCTCAGCCAAATAGCGGTAGTAGTCTCCTTTCATTTTCAAATAGAAGACTTTGCTCTCTGCTTGTGAAGCATTGGGGATCAAGAACTTTTCCAAAAGAGACTTGGGAAGAAAAGAAACAGTCATAATAAGACTAAAATATTTACAAAACTGAAAGAATCTGCATTTTTCAAGAGCATACTATAGCCTAAGTTATAAAACTTTAATACCCAGTCATTGCCAATGATACAACTTTTGAATGCCGTAGGCTCGTAAATTTGTGGTTTAAAAGCAGAATGCTTTGGACAGCAATACTTAAAATTTGAAATTAGTGTTCAGCTTATTATTTAAGGATGATAATTTGAATATTGGCCTCTCCCCCATAGTGCTATCAATTTACATGCTGATAAAGACTGCATGTTTCA
Source organism: Balaenoptera musculus (assembly GCF_009873245.2). Lineage (NCBI taxonomy): Eukaryota > Metazoa > Chordata > Mammalia > Artiodactyla > Balaenopteridae > Balaenoptera > Balaenoptera musculus. Next base: position 35,896,666 of record NC_045801.1, on the reverse strand, counting down.
ATGAATGTGAAAGCATGACAGCTCATAATATTATATGTTATTATGTTTTATTACTATATTACTTAACAAAATGGCAAACTTTTCATTTTCAAGGTAGTCATGACACTGGAATGCAAAGAACATAAGAGATTAACTTTCTGGTACTCTGGAGGAATATATGACTTAAGCAGAAACCGACAGTATAATAGACACTACCAGAGTCCATGACAGAGGAAGCAGAACAAAAGAACAAAACGTCATTTATAAGACTACAATTAAAGTAATACCTCACAACAGGTAAAAAGCTGTTCAAAGTTTTATTCTTCCTACCTAAATTAAGACACTGGTAGGAGTATGAGAATTAAAGATCTGAAAAGTTGGGGCTTCCCTGGTGGCGCAGTGGTTGAGAATCTGCCTGCCAATGCAGGGGACACGGGTTCGAGCCCTGGTCTGGGAAGATCCCACATGCCGCAGAGCAACTGGGCCCGTGAGCCACAACTACTGAGCCTGCGCGTCTGGAGCCTGTGCCCCGCAACAAGGGAGGCCGCGATAATGAGAGGCCTGTGCACCGCGATGAAGAGTGGTCCCCACTTGCCGCAACAAGAGAAAGCCCTCGCACAGAAATGAAGACCCAACACAGCCATAAATAAATAAATAAATAAATATTTTTAAAAAACGATCTGAAGAGTAAACCTTTAGTTTCATTAAAGTGATTTTCAGCTAATAAGATACATATTTACCGATCACCCCAAACAGGTAAAAAAACTTCATTCTACATAATTCTGTTCAAAACTATAACAATGTAAGCTAAGTAAATCCTAACATGCTAATAATTATATTCTACAATGGATTTAAAGAAAAACTTGATTTCACTATATTAGGGGGATAAGGCACAATAAACTAGTGATTTTTTTTTTTAAGGGGGAGAAAGATAATATTCCAGTAGTAGAATTAGGCAAATTTTTTTTTTTTTTAAAAATACTCCACTTCTTCCTACTAAACACACTCTAGGAATCAAGGTGAAAGTCAATTTTCAACTGGGCTTAGCCCCAAACAAGTCTCAATTTTTACAAGGAAAAAGGGTATCTAATTCTTGGTTTCTATTCTTCTGGTAGTAACCCAGTAGTTTATATAGCACCTACTTATATGCCAAACAGGTTGAAAAACGCTTTTAAAATAATAACTCTCACTTTGTATGTCTACCCCATTATGTTCCAAATGGTGAGTGGGAGAGTAAGCTTTAACCCGGCTTCTCCCCCTTTCTGCAACTTAAGCAACAGATACTCAGATGAAGTGGGTAGTTCCAAGTTGGCAGTAGGAGCAGGTTGCAACGCATTACAGCAAAGGGTTGGAGATGAGAGAATTCAACCTGAAATTATGTTTCCTGTGATTATTAACTGATATTTGAAACCGTTGGCCTGAAATCAGAAGACCACTTTGGTTAGGATAACAAAATTCTTATTACACCATCCCCAGACTTTCATATTCAAAGATCTCTCAGCTGCAAAAGTGTTTTGGAATTCATTCATTCATTGATTCATTTAAACTTTGAGGCAGCGTCTAGTGTGAAATCTCAACCAAACTAGAAATAAAGGAACCCTCTGGGCTTGGAAGACCACTGCTTCCTCCGAAGAAGGAATGCCTATAACCTAAGACTTGGCAATATTCCAACTTCCCGTCATTTTTGTCCTTTAAACACCATCATCTTCTTTGAGGCATGAACACTCTGTGAACACTATAGCTGCTCTTTGGGGATCTGCCTAAACAGCAAAAGATAGTTCCATTTAGTATAGTAAGTGGTTTTTTTTTTTAACTTAAGAAACAAATGACCAGGCTTTTTCAAGTTTTATATCTTAATATAAAATGCATTATTCATTCCGCTATGGGAGACGGTATAGCATAATGGCTTTGGATTCAGAAGTCTAGGTTTAACCTGTGGCACTCCACACTTGGAAGGACAAATTCCACTTCTGATTGGCTAGGCTAAAAGTTAGACTATGAAGTCTAACTAAGGAAAAAGTATATTGCGATTAACCAGAATTCACAAATCACTTCAAATTAAATAGCGGGAAAAATATATATAAATCTAAAGAAGGTTCCATATACAATTCGATTGTGAACTGCTCTCTGGCTCACTTATGTATATTTAAGATTGACAAAGAATATTTTCAAATGAAAGAAGTGACAACAAGTAAAAGCCTAACCATGAAATCAATTCTCTACCTAGGCATTTCTATTTCGTATTTTACTGCTTCAACATATTTTTTACATTCACTTATTCTTCAATACTTAAATGGCACTGTGCTAGGCACTGAGAATAGTGAACAAGACAGTCTCTAAGTCTGAGGATAAAATGTCTAGCAGGGAAGACAAGAGAAACAGAATAACACTGCCTCGTCATGTCCTTCACTTTTCAATGACTTTTATCTAACCCACTGTATATATGTAAAGATGAGGGCCACAAACATGTGCAGTTAGTTAAGGGTGAATCATTTAAAATGTAAAACTTTAAAGTATACATCTGAAAACTTGCAGAAGTTATTTAGGCAAGGTGTCAATAAATGTCATAAGAAATTGTAACTCATCTTTTATGAGTAATAACTTCTATATCTCTAAAAACTGTTGTTTTACATTTGGGTAACTCACACTGAGAATTTTTAAATTAGCAATTAAGCACCTCTTCCCCCAAGGTGAACACTGAATTTAGCCATAACATCTGATTAAAACAATAACAACGGCAAAAACTACTTTAAAGCTATTAACCAGAACCTACAAGTAACAAGAAGGCAAGATACCAGTAGTCAGGCTGTTTATTGGCCTAATGATAGACTAAAAGGACCAAGGATCAACAGTGGCGAATGTTTCTGGTAAAATGCTGACTACAAGAAGTTGAAAAAGCAAACTCATCACACTGTACCCATTAAATAAATATGCGCAGTTCTTTGTATGTCAATTATACCTCAGTAAAGCTGTTAAAAATAAAAGAAGTTGAGAAAGGGATAAATGACAAACTTCTAAAATCTTCTGATGACATAAAGGTAAGAACCATTAAGACTTAAAAAACAAAAAGCAAGAAAGACTGGATTAAACATTAAATTTGGTTCAAAAAGCTAACTATGAAAGAAGAGAATGTCCTCCACCAATTCCCCTACCATCCCTGTTCACGTATGCCACTCCTCCTGTCAAGAGGTGGAATTCATTTCCTTTCTTTTGTCTTGCTTTAACCAGCAGAATGCAGTGAAAATGACTCCTGTTCCAGTTCTAGGCCTAAACCTTAAGAGGACTAGCAACTTCCCTTTTTGCCCTCTTGGAGCCCTAAGCCAGCATTAAAAAAAACAAAAAACAAAAACTATCTTGCTGGAGAGAAAGGTCAAGTCAGCCCCAGTCATGGAACATGTTTAGTGAAGCCATCTGGATATTTCAGCCCCAGATGAAGACAGCAATGAGTGACCACAACCAACACCATGTGAAAAACTGTCCAAAAGAATCCAGACAAGCCACAGGGTTACAAAAAAGAATAAATCACTGTTTTAGTTTTGATCGGTTTGTTATGCAGCAACAGACAACTGAGAAAAATAATAAAAACATCATTTTCAATAATAAACATGCCATTTTTGACAATCACTTTACATGGAGTAATTTGATCCTTCCATAACCTTACCTATGAGGTACAAACTACAATTATCGCCATCTCATAGAAGACAACAAACGGCGCCGAGCTCAAAAACCACAGCTAAGTTGTGAAGGTACAACTCCAACTAGGCAATCTGACCTGTTCTACATTATTCTACATTTTCTCTGCCTCAACAGGATGATATGCCTACTAAGAAGGAGAATATGGTTCCAAGATATTAATTAGAAATCAAAATGAAGGATGATGATTCAGTTCTACACTGTGCTGAGGAAACCAAACCTAGAGTATACTGTTCCTTTAAAAATAGGGACTTCCCTGGCAGTCCAGTGGTTAAGACTCCGTGCTTCCACTGCAGGGGGGGGGGGGGGCACGGGTTCGATCCCTGGTCAGGGAACTAAGATCCCACATGCTGCGTGCCTCAACCCGCCCCCCCAGCCCCCACCAAAAGTATCAAGTAAGGCTTTGACAAACTGGAGAGTATCCAGGAAAGCAAGCAAGAGTGTTGATGAAAACTGGAAACAGTCATGAAAACTGAAAGAATATGACATGAATGGCTCCAGAAGACAAGACTAGTTAAATTTGGGCAGAGGTAGATTTCTGCTCAGTATGAGAAAACTTATGAAACAAATTTGGAATAGGCCACCTTGTCAGATAGCAAGTTCTACTCTTCTTACAGAGATTTTCAGGAGAAATGAGAAAAATCACTATTTTTTAGAGATTCACAAATAAGATGTGGTCTCATTCAACTCTAAGATATGGAAGATATAGAGTTCACTGAATTAAGTTAATTCTAACACTACAGAGATGATTAAGTATGTTAATTTATCAAACTAACCAAAGAGAAATAAAAGTTCAATTTTCCGGATTTAAAAGCCAGAGGAGAAAGGCAAATGTAGGGAAAAGACCATGATGGAAATAAAAACAGAGGGGAAAAAAAGGAAGCAGCACTTATCACAAAGCAGCAGTGACAAGAAAAACTGAAGAAGAGAAAATGAAGAGAGGAAAGAACTAATAGCTATTTTCAACATACAAAAACTTCAGAAAATACCCTGTGCTAAGTATACAACTTCCTATATTTCATTCATGTGTAGTAGTAAAGTAAAGGTGATGACAACTGTGGGACATGGTGAGAATCTGAATTTAAAAGGAGACATAGCATTAATATAAGGAAAGAAGCAAATGAGGTGTCACAATTTCTACTTATAAAACAATGGTTAGGCCAACTACTGATGAACCTTCCACTTGTAAAATTCTCCACATAACACTGACTTTCTAATCTAAATGTAATTTGTAACAGAAAAGGATTTTCAGGTCAAACACAAACTTTAATAACATCTTACACTCAAGCACCTGAGACTACAATGTTAATATTGAGCTGATCTCCATTTTAGCCAGTCAGAGAAAAAAATAACATGAAGGAGCATGTAGTCTAAAGTTAGTACCCACTGCCCTCATGTACATTCCACTGGTAAAAACAGTCACTTGCCTGTATTTAAGAGGGACACTGGGAAATTTGGTCCAGCTGTGTGCACAGGAATTAGAGGGGAGCCTCAGTTTTAGTAAACAGATAGCAGTTTCTGTCACACAATTGATGGAAGCATTTTTTCTTAGTTACTGGTATTGATTATGAATTAATATGAAATTGAAAAGAACTAGTGAAAATGGAAAAATGGTGTGAATTTTTTGTAGAAAAAATTAAAAAGCTAAATCTTTTTATACTCACTACCTATATGATTTTTTAAAAATTTTCACATCAGCATCATATGCTAAATATGAACGTTAAAATGTTATCAAACAATAGGGAGGGAGTAGCTACTTGTCTGAAGAGCAGTTGTACTATATATAGTGTCAATAAGGATCTTGCTGAAATAGAATTTGATTTAGAGATTCACAGTAGTTCCCCTCAAGCAGTTTAAAAAAATGTTTGTGATGACAGCTACTGTCTTTTAAAGATAACCATGGCCATTTAAAAATACCCAAAATTAATCTGCTGAATTAGAGTTAATGCATATTCTGACTTTATACAGTAGTCATCCCCACTTAACGTTATGTGGAATTGAAAGTATGAGGCCCACATCTGAAATGTCTCTGTAAATGGTTCATAGTCCAGAGCTAAATACATGCTATAGTTCTGGAGAGGGCGCTGAACCTTAATCTAATCAATGGATAAATTATGTGGAGCTTGAGATTTTAGAGTTAAAAGATTTTTTTTTTTCCTCTACAGCACCATGTACAATTAACCTCTTAGGTTGTAAGAACACTTAAGATATGGGGTCAAGTAATGATTTTTCCCCCAAGCCAGTCAATTTACCCAGGGCAGAATATATTAACAATAGTTTCTAGCACGTGCTTGATCCAAAGATGGTCTACGTAACATCAATGCTTTGACTTTGGAGCGTATTAACATTAAGGAACCACACAAACTGACAGGTTATCTAGTTCTGACTGCCCTTCTTGAGGTAGGCTCAACCTGCCCCCACTAGGAATTTCAATAAACATTCAATTCTAACTGTGGTCAAATATTTCTAATAAAAAGTTTGTAAACTGAAAATCCATCTCTATTCTAGTGATATACCTCTCACTGTCCTTTAATATGATTACAGCTTGAAATTAAGAAGAGTAAAATATCAAATCTGTAGGAACAATCAAGACTAGAAACTACCTAAAACACCAAAACTGCAGCCTGAGCTGGTGGCAAGGCCCTAATCTCTGGGCATCCAAGCATTTCTTGGAGCAACAGCTTGGTGTAACAGAAACAGTATAAACTAAAATCAGGCAGACCTTAAATCCCACTCTCATCAACTTTGAGATCTCAGGCAAGTTAATCTCTCAGAGCCTTAGTTTTCTCATCTATTAAAGAATTAAATGAAATTTAATTTTATAAAATGATTTTTTTTAATAAAAAATATATTTACAAATGATTAAAATGAAAATCTACTTCAAAAGGCCGCTACGAGGTCTAAATGAGAGTATAAACAGGAAAGCACCAATCACAGCTCCTAAAAGAGTAGGTACTCTACTCAGTTAGATGTAAATATGACATGGGGATCTTGACATCCAAAAAATCTGCTTTAGTGCACTTGTACTCTCAACTTTAGTACTTCAGTTCGGGTTCAGTAATCAAAAATTTGTGTATCTAATAAGAGTGGTGAAATAATGCACAAAAAACCTTTCATTTAAAAACACAGGATTAAAGAGGGCAGGGACTTGCTGAGCTCTGGGCTTCCCCACCTGGTTTTGTGGCGCCTCCTGAAGGTTCTGGTGAAGGAATAAACTGAAGTAATTACAGCAAAACAAAAACAAAAACAAACCCACAGGATTAAATTATATCAAAGTACGACAGATGAAGGAAACATTTTCCGTTAGTACTTGTTCTTTTTACAGCAGACTTGTAAAAGGCACAAGCTTACACTGCTTACTACCTATGTTCAAATCCCAGTTCACTGCTTACTAGCTATGTCAACTTGACGAAGTTCTGAAATTTCTCTGGGCCTCAGGTTTCTCATCTGTAAAAGAGCAGAAAATAGGTGTGACTTCATGAATCCCCCCCCAGCAGGACTCCCAGGGGTCCACAGATCACTCTTAAGAACTGTTGACTGACTTAAAGTAATCTGTACCATTCACCTACCTTTCAATATACCCAGCTCTAACACTATGTTCTCCCTCAAGCCAATTCTCAAAAATATTCAGTTTAGTCCCAGGTCTAAACAGTACGTGCCAGTATGGAATGAAGCGTAAGATATACATCAAAGTGTTGTGTGTGTGGGTTCAACTTACAGAATAGTTTGTATATGATCCTACCTGTGTATATTCTTCAAGGACAGAATTGTTTGCGTGGGCACTGCAAGTTCCCAGGAGGATACAAAAAAGATTAGACATTACCTCTGAGGAAGTGGGATGACATCAGAAGAGTTTTGTTTTTTGAACTTTACATCCTATGCTCTGCAACATGTTATCCAGAGCAAGTGTAATTTAAAATAATTATGATTTTGCACCTTTGACTTTTCACATATGTATTCTTAATCTACTTATAGGCTCCTTAGAGACAAACGTTTTGCACACATTAGGCACTCAAACATCAAATCCCCAGGCCGAATTAGTAGACTAATTTGAACAGCTTCATTTAAATATAGCAGAGGAAACTTAGAACAATCTTAAAGGAGAAAAGCCTAACATCGAGAAGACTATCAAAAGTTCATCATCTTACCAAACTTCTAAATATAGTTAAAATAAAATGTAGTAAAAATTATTGAGGTTGATATTGTAGGTTAGATAATGAATATTTTGCTCAAAAAGGAACAATGTTCTGCTTCTTTAAAGACCTAGAAATTGCTCAAAAATGACAGGTGTTTGGGTGCTGTACTAAGCACATATATTCAGAAACAGCAGCCAAAGGGCAGGCTAGGTATATCCTAATATGCTTTCAGGACCCTTGGATAAGCGCCAGATACTACGTAATGCCTCTGGAGGGGACAACTAAGGGAGACAAACAACTACAAAACTTCACCAGAGATAGGGTGGGAGGACAGTTCCAAGCAGCAAGGTAGAGTAAATTTGTTTGCAAGTCAGGACACCTAGATTTTGGTACTACAACTCTGCCACCAAGAGGAGTGATGTGAGTTTCAAATACAAAATCATGACACCTCCTCATTTGATCTTCTTGTGCTTCACAGTAGCATTCATTTCAAAACCTTCCTTCCACATTTCACCCCAGGAAAGCTTCTCTAACGCAATGAACACGTCCCGCCCCCCACCACTATTCCTCACTTGTCCTTTCCTTTTTTTCTTAAATGGGAATCAGACAATGTAGAGAGTAAGGGTCCTTAGACTAAACTTTAAAAAATTAACAAGAACTCATTGTAAACCATTTATGTATTTATTTCAGCCCTAAAGAATGACCACCTGCCACTATGCACTCAAATTAAATCACTGGGCTAGTGGCTGTGATTTAGCTTGTCAATTAGAATACATGAAGCCAATTAATGAAAATGTATTTCAAAGGAAAATCACAAGTTATAGAGCTGGGATTTCTTTCCCCTTTCAAAAGAGTAATCCATTCATTATAAAATTACATAACCCATTTAAAAAGGACTTCGGCAAACTATATTTAGTTCTAACCTTTGATAAAGTAATCATACTTATGTGGCATCTATCTTTAAAAAAAAAAAATTTATACTTTTACACCACAGGGTGTTTTTAGAAGTCCTCCCTGCTGTTTAAATTAGAAAATATAATGTCCTATCTAAAGATAATGGTTCAGTAACAGAACAACATGTGTCTCCTAATACGATGCACCAAGGAGGGCACGATATCATTTCCAGGAATTCTTCCCCAAAATGCACAATCTGAGTTTATTCATGAGGGATCACCAGACAAATCCAAATTGAGGGATATTCTACAAAATAACTGGCCAGTACTCTTGAAAAAAGTGGCAAAAGGCAAGGACTGAAAAACTGATCCAGATTAAAGAAGAGTAAGGAGACATGACAATGAAATGCAAACTGTGATCCTGTATTGAATTCTGGACCAGAATTAGGCAATTATAGTGGTATAATTTGTAAGTGCTATAGGTTATATAATAGTTTATTTTATCCATTATTTTATTAATTTATTGATTTTGATCATTATACTGTAGTTACACATGTTAACATTTGGGGAATCAGGTAAAGGATATATGGGAAAACTTGAACTTATTTCAAAATAAAAAGTTAAAAAATAAATGGTTAGAAAGGCACTTTAATTACCATATGTAGAAGAAGCTATTTTCCCTTTTGGTTAGTTAATATTGCACTTATATAAAAGTAAGTTTTAAAGAAAAACCTTCTTAATAGGACTATTTCTGGGGGACTTCCCTGGTGGGGCAGTAGTTAAGAATCCACCTGCCAATGCAGGGGACACGGGTTCGAGCCCTGGTCCGGCAAGATCCCCACATGCGGCGGAGCAACTAAGCCCGTGTGCCGTAACTACTGAGCCTGCGCTCTAGAGCCCACTGAGCCACAACTACTGAGCCCGCACGCCTAGAGCCCGTGCTCCACAACAAGAGAAGCCACCGCAATAAGAAGCCCGTGCACCGCAACGAAGAGTAGCCCCCACTCGCCGCAACTAGAGAAAGCCCATGCACAGCAACGAAGACCCAGTGCAGCCAAAAATAAATACATAATTTTTTTTAAAAGTGATTAAGAAAAAAAGTGATTATTTCTGGAAGGTGGCATTATCAGTGAGTTTTGCTCTCCACCCTTATACGCTTTATGTGCTCATCTATGTTTTTCAAATTTCCTTATTGGGCTGGTAAAACTTGTATTTAGGAGAAAAAAGTCACAAAAATAAGTGATGCGTTTGCAAATAAAAATGAGGGGTGGAGAGGAGGTTCCCACTTTGTCTTGGAGAGTATTCCAACAATTGGTTATACTGTTAAATTTAATTTCCATTAATTAATATACATTAAAAAGTCACTAAGCAAACAGTAAATAGTCCCAGAATATTAAACCAAAAGAATCAACCTCTAATGAGACATTTACGGACTGCAATTTGAAAACATAGCTGGGCAAGTGTCTCCTTTGACTTGATTTCACCAGATGTGTGCACGGGAAAGACCAAGCCTCTGCAACCCATTGCTCTGTTTTAGACTGTACTATCATGGCCCTCTTCCCTAACACAAAGGAAAAGAGGCCAGGATATAGATACTAGGCTTTCATACCAATCAGGCACAAAAAATGCCAATGGCTGAAAGGGAAAAGGTGCCAAGAACTTGAGGCACAAGGCCCTCAAGTGTGATTCTTGCTATTTTCATTTAAGTATAGAATCCTAAAATATAGTCTAAAACTAAAGCCATCACTTTTAATGAAATTAAACAAAGTGGTAATTTTTCCAGTTACAAGATGGGATTTAACCTTCTCTAAAAAACACTTCTAACTTCTCTAATGTCCAACTCATTAAACAATTCAAATACATGAAATTCCAATGCAACAAAAATTGGGCACTCCTCATAAATTAAATGCAACAGGATCTCTCCTAGATTAACAAACATGCATACAGGTCACGCAACTGGACAAACTCTTATTTTGCTTCAGCTTCTTGATCTGTGAAAATGAAAAAGCTAGGGTAGATGCTCCTTCAAGCCTCAAATCCAATGATTCTATAAAATTCACCTCCCAATTTATTTTATTATTCAATTAAAAATCTCAAAAGCCCCACAAATGTCATTTTAAATAATATCCTCAATATGAAGTTTAATTCAAATTCTACAGCACAACGTAGAAGTTCACAATTCTGGTCCTGCACAATTCCCTTGTGCACAGAGAATTTTCCCAGAACTTTCACTTTATTCTGTAGAGCCCCTGGGACTTTTATCATTCCTAAAGTCTCAAAATTCTAAAAAGCAAACAGCTATTTTCGTTGCAACAAAGGCCCACCAATTTAGAAATTATCCTCTTACTCCCTCTTGTGGCTGCATTGCTTTCCTTTCTTTCAATTGCAACTCCACCAGTTGCTTCCAAAAGTCCTCCACCAAAACTGCTAATGAATTAGATGGTGTCAAGAACTAATTTGGTAGGGATCTGAAGACTTTCTGTGCACTCACCTTTCTGTGTAATGTTGGCACACAGTAAAATTTTAGGTGTTCTATAAATGATAAAGTCACATAGATATGAAGGGACAGAGCTTCTTAACTTCAAGGATGGAATCACAGAGGACTCTGACCAGTCACTTAACTGAATGCATTTTCCACTAATAAGAAATAGATGGCAAATCTGCACCATCTAACTTTTAAAATAGCAACAAGGAATTTGATAAAGCCAAGATATATTATTCTCTGGTGTTTAAGGAATGTTGAAACCAGCCTAAAATTTCATTTTAATTCTTGCTAAAAAGCCAGAGTAGTTGGCTCCCTGATTCTTACCAAAAATGAAACAAAAGATAACCACATAAAAAAACTCAATGCTGATAGAAAGCCTGGAGTGTTCTAAAATGGTTTTTTTTGAAAATTAGTATTTTAGTCATATTCGAAATGTACCTCCTAAGGATTAAAAGATGGTGAAAAGTACCAAAAAGAAATTATTGAGCATTGAGTGATAACTGCTAAAACTGTCTGACACTAGGGGGCTTTCCTTCTCCCCTTCCCCAGAGCCCTTCTCAGAGCTGGCATTAATGTTGACCTACTTGGGCTGAAGTTTCTCACCAATCAAGGCCCCATTTCCCAATATTTCCATCACAAAGCACTTTTTGTTTTAAAAACCTCATTTTTTATAGTGTTTTTTTAAACTTGCACATGCACATTGTGTGTTATTATAATTCCTTAGTGGGACCAGATTATCAGCCACTTTTAAAAAGGAAGGTTGAAGACCAGCTAGCTCTTCTGAATTTGACCAACACACAGTACTTTCCCCTCTAGGTTGTTGAGATTCTTTTTATGAGCAGAGGCTTTTTATATTTATTATGTTTTTCTTTATGCACAGGGCTTATGAAGTAGCAAGTAATCAATAAATATTAAATTTAAAGTTTAAGCAGTTTATTAAAATTCTCTTAAATTTAATCTAAAATTAATAAATCAAGCCACAATGAAGTGATATCAAAGAAGCACAAAAGAAGGTAAGCAGTATATTTGCTATCCACTATTACCACGGGGATGTATTAACTCTATATAAAATATCCTAGAGGTAGATGCTATTATTATTTCCATTTTGCAGATGTGAAAATAAGAGTCACAGAGATGTAATACCCTGCCCAGAGTCATAAAATGAATTTAACAAATCCAAACACCAAAAGTCTGCATAGTCTGTGCTAGGTTGTATCACCCCTTTAAAGTAAAGCAGCACACATTATAGTTTATTTTTTAGAAATATTACATAAGATTATTCTTCAAGTCTTATCCCTATGATCCAATTAAATTTAAGTCTGATGATAATCCTCTTATCAGATGGAAACTATCAAATGGGAAACTGAAGGGAAAAGTCATTACTGTTAACAAAGTGTTATGATCCGTTTGATGTCTTATTTCCAAACATCTTCTAAACACCGTAGTAAAATACTCATCAAATTATTGACTTGAGAATTTGCTTGTTCTAAGAATACTACTGCCTACCTATACACTGTCCTCAACTGTCAATTTCCCAGAATCACATTTTAAAGGTAACGTGTTTTGAGTAGGATTTTCATCACGTGTCCCTTGGTTGAATGTGGTCCAAGTATTCCTTTTGAAATTCTGGGCAATGGTGTTTAATGTATGTTGTTTTAAGGAGCAAAAATAATTATGAGTTGACAATTCATGAGTCTTGGATCAACAAGAGAAGTAGATTTTTCTCAGAAAAGCATTTGTATTTAATCACTTAGATGAGAAACATTCAAATCACCACTGGGTTCCTTGGTAATACCGCTAATTTAAAAAACTCGTAGATCCTGAAACTTGTTTGCGAGATGGAAGTTAACCTCCACTAAAACATTTCTAACTTCTCTAATGATGTCCAACTCATTAAGCAATTCAAATAAATGAAATTCCAATACTACAAAAATTGCACCTTTTCTAGGTTTTAAAAGAATGAACATGCATACAAGTCAGCCAATTGGACAAAGTCTTAGTTTGACTTACTTAACTCTATAGATTAACATTTGACTGACTGTCCTTACATTCTTACTTTGCCATCCTACCTGTAGCTAATACCATTGTAACTGTATTTTTATTTGGGGGAGAAGGGAAGAAAACTCACAAATTCTGTTGAAAGAAAGAAACAGCTTACATGCTGAAACCTTTTAGTTATCTATTCCAATACAAACAAACGTGAATGTGCCATGCAACAGGACCATACTGGTAGAAGTCAGATACATTCAACCATGCTTTGTTGCCCCCAAGTTCCACACTATAGCAAACTAACGTCAACAGAAAAAAATTAGTGAAATCTGCCAAGATATAAGGCTATTTTATACTACATCACTACTTATGTCACATTATACCTTACCAGAAAATGCAAAACTATATCAGTGACAAACGACAACTGCTACCGCATAGCAATTTTTACAGATACAAGTTTTTCATCATTATAGGGAAATGCTCACTAGAGAATAAAGGAGAATGACCTGTTGCAAAGAAATGTACTTAGTACAATGAGAACTGATAAGAATGTGGTGGGCTAAGCATGCCATTTCTCCCAAGCCAAATTCAAACTTGTGCCACCTAAATATTAAGCGTATCATATTCCTTCAGCATACTTTACATATTAAATACCACATATGTCAGTGGTCCTGTTTTTAGGGGGAATAAAGAAATAGAGCCAATCTTCTAAAGTTCAAAAACAACATGGACATCAAAATTAAAATAAGTTACAAATCAGAGTAATGAAACCCTCAGGAAACCCTTGGGCCATAAAGATGGGAATTAGCAATGGCTTGTATCAGGGAAAGTAAGACCACCAAACTAGAGCTGAAGGCTTTATAGAGGGTATTCTGGCAAAGATGGAGCAAATGAACAGAAGGAAAGCACTGTTTTATAAAAAGGTAAGAAGAGTAAGAGCTGTCTGTATATAGCATAGAACCGGGAAAAGAACAGTAAAGATAGCAAGTCCGAGTGAATGACCACCACTAGCTGTAAAAGGTTTACAATTTAGCTTCTGTCCATTAAAATTAGGTCAAGTTTACCCTTACTTACACCATCACTTTCTTGCCAATATGCTTCTGAGTGGGAGAGTAAGGGGTAGAACTACTACTAACTAGTACAATGGCAATGGCAAATAATCCTGGGTACTACCCACGGGAGTGCATCATACAAATGAGTATCAACAATGTAAAGGGTTGAGAACCTATGATGTAGGCAACACAGCAATAACTTGCAATCAGAAAATGAAGTCAAAGTTGAGCCCAAGATGTCATTTTGATTAAGTCTAGAAAATGTGCTAAAAATTAAGAGGTTAGGAAGGACAGGTAGTTTCAAAAGGAAGATGAACTCTTGCTTGTAGCACGCTGAAATTGACAGCAATTCTAAATCCTCTAAAGAGCAGTGTTCATTCTCAATGTAAAACCCTAATAAAGAAAAGAGCTATGGAAACCAGGATGAAATCACAAGAGGAATATCTCAGGAATTCTAGAAAAAAAATTCTAATGCTTATTAGAATTTCAATGGACTACATTAAATTTTTAACTTAGCTGACATCAGAACACCCGTAATTGACTTTTAAAAAATTTCTCATACACACAAATGTTCTTCAGTATAACTGTGTCAAAGATCACCTATTTTGGAATAAAAAACTTGTGGTCAGGGCTTCCCTGGTGGCGCAGTGGTTGGGAATCTGCCTGCCAATGCAGGGGACACGGGTTCGAGCCCTGGTCTGGGAGGATCCCACATGCCGCGGAGCAACTGGGCCCGTGAGCCACAGCTGCTGAGCCTGTGTGTCTGGAGCCTGTGCTCCGCAACAAGAGAGGCCGCGACGGTGAGAGGCCCGCGCACCGCGATGAAGAGTGGCCCCCGCTCGCCGCAGCTAGAGAAAGCCCTCGCACAGAAACAAAGACCCAACACAGCAAAAATAAATAAATAAATAAATTAAAAAAAAAAAAAAAAAAACTTGTGGTCAAATTAATCTAAATGGTCCAATAACATTTAATTTAATATTATAAATGAAGAACTATTTCACATACTGGGCTCCCTCTATGTGGTAGAACCAGTCATCAGATATGAAAATAGGTATTATATTCATGGGGGGAAAAAAAAAAACCCTATGTCTTTCATAGGTTAAAGCCCCAATGCCAAACAAAACCCCAAGGTTAATATATGAATGATGATAAACTATGATGGAGGGCACTGAGAATCTGTTTCTGACATTAGTAAAAGGAGAAAGTTAGTCCAAAGAACAGAACCGGATGATCAGAAATCAAAAAAATTGGTCAAATCAAAAGCTCTGATTTTCTTTATAAAAGCAGAATTGTTTTTGCATGTCTATCAACACACCTTGTAAGAGGCAAAATCTGGTGTCATTTCCTTTGCCTGAAGTTTTCATATGGCCATTAAGTCCCACATTCCTTAATTTATAACATAGTAGACCCTTCATGATCTAACCAGTACCCCTCTCTCTCCTCCTCATCTCTTGCAAAATTATTGGAAAAGGCTTTTAAATAAAGCAATGTTCCCACCTACTGTTCCGAAAGAATGAACCATCACTTAATCTGCTGGATTAACCAAATCCTACTTACCTAATAGACTGGCTTTACATTAGGCCTTTCATTCCTAAGTAAACATCAATCATGTCCATGACTTTGGGCTAAATATTTCAGATAGGTTTTTCGGCTACTCTCTGGAACTCCCTTCAGCTTCTATCAGCAGTTATATCCTTACTAAGAGTCCCATATTTGTTCCCCGAACTATGCCATTATACTTGGCTATAATTACTTAAAATGGTATGTTACTTAAGTGTTATGAAGTATAAGTATGAAAAGAAGTGTTCCTATGAAAACTAAGCTGAATGCGTCGAACGACTGGTTTTGAAAGGAGAGTCACACTCTCACACACACACACACACACACACACGCACACCACTTGGGTTATTCAAACAACTAAAAGATTAGAAAAGTTGCATATTTCTAGGATTATGAACTGATTACTCTTCTAGCTTTTAAGTTCTCACTCTGCTATGCAAACTCAAACAGCATTTTGTAATGGATGCATCTATTTTAGGGGTATCTAGTAAATTATTTTCAAACTGTGGATCTATGCATATTCAGAGAAAAGGTCTTAGCTCCACATTAGCAATGGGCAAATGAACATACACATCTGTTTTAATTGAAAATAAATGTTTAGACCAAGTATGAACACATACTTGAACCACTTTCCAATTAACCAACTAACTTGGGTCTTCTACCGTACCACTGTTGAGGTGTTACCAGTAATATTTCTTTACTGATAAAGTTGGGTTTTTAGAAGAAAAAATGAAAAGCAAAATTACTCTCCATATGCTATTACAACTCTAAGGTAGCTTTATTTTCCCTCCTTTCTAATTCAAAAGCCTCTGCTAGGGCTGAATACAATTTCTTCCTCTTTCTTGGGCAGATTAGATGCGTAAGTGTGCATGTTCCTCCTCTACTTTAAGATTTTACTCAGGTTTTTTGTTTTAAGTCCAATTTTGAATCCTTTCATCTTTTCCTCTTAGTTCACTTTTCACTATCTTCACAGCTCATCTAATCACTAAACATCTCTAGGTCATCTATATCTCCTCCTAGAACAGGCAGGAAAGACTTCATTCTTATCTAAGTATTGCTATGCCAGAAAAGGACAGGTAACCTGTTGCTCTTGATCAAGTTGTTATTCTTCCCCTTCCCACCAAATGGCAAACATCTACCTTTCCTTTCTTTGTTCCTTTATTTTCTTTCATTTACACTTCACACACCTCAGACTTCCCAAATATACAAAATACACCACCAGGGTCAATATTTAATGGTTATCATGAAAACTCTTTTAAAAAGACTACTGAATTTTATTCCCAAAAAGACTATCCAATATACTCCTTCCTGGAAGGGACTGTTGCTATCTGCTATGTCACATAAGGTCTTTGTACTGAAACATACCAAAAGCAGTTATTTGACAAAAACATGTAAATATATACAGTCGTGAAAATGAATATGACACTGCAGAATTCTTCTGAGAAGCCCTTATTCCAATAAGTGAACTGCCTAGTAATTTTCAACTTAAAACTCTATATAGCAGTTTTTAAAGCCTAAGACACATATTAACACATTATTGACCAGGGGATTTCTGCAGAAACTAACGCCTGTGGCCATAATACGTCTCTGGTCAAAAATGTGTTAACATATTCAGACTAGGAAGGACCCCAAAGCTGCCTGGTTTCCTAGCTTGCTCCTGCTTAATGGCAGTTCTATGAGCTAGAGATAAAAACCAGTGCCCAGCAACCACACCTTAAAAACCACACCTTAAAAACGTAGAGAAGCATAATAAAATGGAACGCAGTCAAGTTAACTGAATCACACAACTACTGTTGCCAACTGTTACAAATGGCAGACTCATGATTTTACTGATTTGTGAAAGGAAGCCATTCTTTACCTTATACCAGTGGCTTTCAATTTTTAAATGAAACCTTTGAAAATTTTCTGGCCAGTATGGGCCCTCTGCCCTAGAAAAATACACAATTTTTAAGGCTTCTTGGATCTTTTAAATCCCATTCTTGGACTCCTGAGTTAAGAGACCTCTGTATTATTAGAGGCAGGTTTGTACTATTGTCACTGCTTTAAACAGAAGCCCCAAACTGAGATAAATTGGGGCACTAAGAGTACCTGATTTTCTTTCTCCACAACAATCCTAAGGGGTAGATATTATTCCCATTTAATTGAGCTCAGTTTTCTCTGAGGGATGAAAGATTTCTTTAGGCCACTCGGCTATTCAATGGTAAAAAGTCGGTTTGACTCAAAACCTGGAGCTCTTTTTACGACGCTACATTCTTCTTTGAGTTTGAATTAGGTTCAATCTAGTATGCATATCCTCATTTCATTTTCCATTTCATCATGTTCAAGATAAACTACCCAATTTTTTGGCTTCTTGTGAGTTTAGGCAGAAGAGGTGTTGATCCCCTCCCCCACTAACACGAGAGCTTTTGGTCTAAGATCTGGTAGAAAAGGCAGACTGCATTAGTTCACAATTTAACGACACAAGGAAGAAAACTGCAAATTTTCTGGCATAAAGAGAAGTCCATGTTGTGAAGAATAAAGCCAGTGACCATTTTCCACAGTAATGCTCTAAAACTTTTGTCCAAAGTAACATGTTCCCTGCTCTTTCTCTGCTTAAGTAAATGGTATAAATTAAGCAAACACTTGATAAAGTGCACATAACCAGAATGGCGGTAACCTAATAATGGACTAAAGAGCTCTTCAGAAAAACTTTGAACCGTGGAGGTTAGTTCCCACTAATAGGAAGAAAGAGAATATGTTCTTAGCCAGTATGACACAGGTACTCAATAGAACAATGAAGTCTGGTTCATCACTGATGCCAATAATGTTAATTCTGAAAAGGAATTACCTGCTTGTTTTCCTCAAATTAAAAGTCAAAGTTCAGAAAAAAACTAGAGTAATAAAAATTGTAACTGGTTATATTTTTATAAGTAAGATATTGAGATATAATTAAGCACACTTTCATTAATCATCAAGTAAATCAGTTCAAACAATTTTTTTCTCTAGGAGAAATAACAGTTCTGCTATATTTTACTCTTCCATTTTACTAAAAAGGGGAAAAGGAATTTTATGCAAGATGTTTCCAGAGTCAACATGACCTGCCTGAAAAAAGATGACAGGGAAAGAAAGAAGCCTGCCTGTAATGAATCACAGTATCTGTAAATATCGAATTTTCCCAAGTTGAAACAGAAAAGGCCTTGGAAAATTAGCAGTGCTGCTGACCTAGTTCTATTATCCTCTTTTCCAAAAGAAGCCTTTCTGCTCATTTACTTAACAAATACTTGAGTATCTACTATATGTTAGGAGGCATGAGCCATGCAAAGATCACTAATGGAGCTTTACTTTAGAAAAGACTAAGGCTGGAAGCAAAAGCTTGTTTAGGATTCTCTGAGTCTTTTGTATAATAAAAGAATTAAACTTTCATTTATCTATACTTTCCAAGTGGAAATTTCGTTTAGACTTGGTAAGAAGCCAGTGCTATTCTGAAGAACACGGGTAGTGACCAGTATGAAACCCCCTTAATAATCATATCAACAAGGAGAAGCTATTTAGAGATTAATCCAGTTATTCTCACCCACTGATCCTATTTTTTTTCCTTGATAAGGAAACCAAAGGGAAGTAAAGTTAAAACTGCTATAGTCTTTTCCTAGGAAAATCCTCACAATGACAGGACCTTTTATACTTCTTGTGTGGAAAACATGCAAATACCTACCTGGAATCGCAAATAAGCTGTAAGTAGAGGGTAAATGTTACTGCGTCCCCCATTTATTCCTAAAATTGACTTTTGTCTTAAGGGAAATTATAACTTGTAGCAAACTCTTTGAAACCAAAATAAAAATTATTTGATCTATAAGGTGTAATAATTGGAGGAAAAACATCAGAGCGAACAAAACTCAGTAACATACACAGGTACTAATCAGTAAACAGAGCAAGGTGGGAAAAGCCCGACATGTTCTTTATTATAGGAAAATATCATATTTTCAAATTTTAAATATTCTTATTACCTTAGCAAACCACAAGATGAGCATTTGTCATTTAGTATAAATAAAAGCCAGAACTCCCTTCTCATCTTAGAAATGAATGATAGCTATCAATGTAAAGATTTCAAGTAAGCAATCAAAAACAAACCACACACAAGACAGATACCACATAAGACTATGTGCCCATGTTAAAATAAAAAATATTATTGTTCTTTAAAAAGATAGCCTAAAGAAAATTATCATTTAAGAAAAAAAGTCATAATTTAGGAACTGAAGATATTCCATTAGTCTCAGACTAGTATAAAGGAATCATAATACCATTATAACTTTAACAAAAACTCCAAACCCACAACATGAGAAATAATCCTATATCGCTCGTTATAGTAGTTCTTCCGTGAACAAGGTTCAAATAATTAAGTAGTGCAGCTGGATTTTCAGAGGAATTGGGATACTGCATCTCTCTATATACCAGAGCCCTGCCATACTGAGACCCAATGTGTAACCTGAAATCCTGAAATACAAGAGAAATCATTTAGTAAAACCCACTTCAAATATTATTCCAAAAACTCCTGCTTCATTAAAAAGGGAAAGTATTAGTGTATATAGGTTGTTACATGCTAAATGGTTGGATCTCCTACCAGTTTATCCTCAGATTTAAACTTTTCTGACACAGAAAATCATCATTTGTAGGAAAATTTTAAAATTAACCAAAATGTAATGTTCAATTCTTTTAAGCTATTTAGAGAAGCAGTGCTTCAACAAGTAGATACTGAATACTTAAAATACTTCTTTAATGAACCTGGAAAAATCAAGCTTCAGTTTTTCATAATCTTTTATTGTGGTTGTCAGTGTTCAAAGTTGACCTCCAACACTTAAATGCAGGAAGAGGCAAAAGCAACTGTGAAGCCAGTTTTCTGCATGGCTGACTCATTACATTAACATTACAGTGGCTAATCCAGGGAAGGCTATTAAGTCTACAGTGAGTCTCCTGTTACATCTTACCTAAAACAGGGTATGTAAAATTCCTGCATCCATATATGTACTTTAAAGAAAATCAGCTCTAGAACTACTACAAATATTCTAACCATAACTGAAATGATATACTATTACTTTACCTTTTCAATTAGAACAAAAAACACTACTAATCTATTTGAACTGATTGATAATCATCTTTGCATTTACCTTATACAAGTGTCTTAACATCTTTTAGTAATGACACCCTGAAAGACTTGTAAATCTAGAACACCCCATCTTTAAAAGGAAAAGAAAAACCAAAGAAAGAAAAAGTTGAGAGTACCCTAACTGATACGCATTACAAGAACTCTATATTATAGCGACGCTAAACTGAATGGTTTGATTCTCACCAGTACATCATTGCAGATATCTCTTAGCTCGGTCTCAATTTTCTCTCTGTATTCTCGAGCCATCTGCTGTTTTTTCTCAGCACCTTCCGTCTTTTGCTCAATACTTGAGACGACCCTCCAAGATGACCTACGGGCTCCTACAACATTTTTATAAGCAACTGAGAGAAGATTCCTCTCCTCGTTGGATAATTCAGCTCCTTGCTCAGTTACAGACTTCATGCAGGCCGCCATGTCGTCATATCGCTCAGCCTGCTCGGCCAGTTTGGCCTTCTGCACCAGCTCATTTTTATCCATGACTGGATGTTCTGCCGGGAAAAAAAAAAAGTAGCATTTAGATATTTTTTTCCATTAAAACAAACAGACTGAAAATTATACCTTTTGTAAACAAGCTATGTTAACACCTCAAACCTAATTACCTATGGAAGATTTTTTACATGAGAAATTTAATGCAACCTCACAAAAGAATGCTAAGAAAAAAAAAAAACTGGCATGCTCAGCATGCAGAGGGTACATTTAAAGCCATTAACACTGGTTTAGCAAAACTAAAATTGCATTACCTCATCTTTGTTCAGAAGATCCTAATTTCACAAAAGGTTAAAGCACATTTCACCAAGAGGCGGCCTTAAAAACCAACCGTTATCTTACTTGGTCAAAATCTCAACTCCAGTTTCAAGTATCACTAAATAATCCAAAATTAAGCAGCTTTTAGTGAAAACACCACCTATGAAGAACATTATACTATCACACTTCCAGAATCACGATACCTGTCAGTTGAATGTAATTCATGTCCTTTTACTTTGTTAATAGCTACGCTTGTCAGGAGTGTTTAAATTTTAGTTGGTTATCACCCCCACCCCAAGTCCACTGATCTTTGCAACAGCTGATCGTAGCATGCCAATTTTCTGTGAGAAATGACCAAACTGCTTGTTTTAAAATACTGTGAATGTAAAACCACCACCAAGGATCAATACATAACTGACCCTAACGTTTCATTTATCTGTACCTTGTTATATGCACACAGGCTTAAAAAATAACACCCATGAATCCTGGAACTTCATTCTTACTATCTGCGAGCACTAAAATGTATATGTTAAGTGCTTCCCGGTGTCACCAGTGTTTCTGATGTCATTGTTCAGTTTAAATGCAGAATTACTGCATTGTTCCTAGTAGTCAAAATTTAATTGAATACATTATCACCCGAGCTGCCCTTATATCGTAACTTCCTAATTCTTTCTCATTTTAAAGCTCCTTCGACTTTTCAATTTCCCCCGTTTTACTACTCCTTAAGATATCCTTCTGAAAGGTCCTAAAGCAGCACAGAAAGCTACTAACCCATACAGGGGTCCCACAGGGTACAGGATTTATGATGAACAGAAGAAACACTGTCATTCACTACGGGAAATGACTCCCTTTCTTTACCTTCCCAGGGAAATCCCACAATACTTTTTTTTAAAAAAACCAAATCGGCACAGGTCCTGTGTTTGAACAAGTGATTAGCGAGCTTGAATGGGAACTAGACTGTTTCAATGCGAAAATTAAAATTTGTGATCGCATAACCTCCCCATCCCCCTCTTCTTGAAATTACTAATTTCTCCCCTAGGAACTCAAAAACGCTCTCGGACTAACGCTGCTTCTAATGAAAATTATCTAAGACCAGTACAAAGGTTTCTCTCCCCAACCCCTCGGGTACAAGCGGGAAATGGATTAGGTTTCTTAGAATAACCAGCGCTCCAAGGACTGGCCGCACCCATTTAACCCTTAACCGGCCTAAGACGTCGAGGTGGGTGAAACGAAAACGGGCCGACTGCGACTTTAAAGTGCAAACCCTTCCGTCCGCGCCATCCGTAACCCCCCTCCTTGGCTCCGCCCAAGCTGGTGCCTCCGCTCGGTCCCCGAGTCTCCCTCTTTGTCATGGCGGATCTGTGTCAAGGAGCCCAACCTACTGCCGAGTGTTAATTCCCCCACCGGGGCCGGAGGGAGGAGCCGCGCGCCCCCGCCCGAGCCGGGGAGGGGGAACCGCCCGCGCCGGGGGCACCGACGCCAGCGCCGCCCGCAGAAGCGGAACCAGACGGGCCGGCCGCGGACACACCCCACTCTCCCACCGGCGTCCGTCCGCCACCGGCCACCGCGGGTGCTTACTTAGTCTACGGGGATCCGACAGCTGCGGCAGGTGGGGGAGGGGCGAGCCACACCCAGGCGAGCCGGGCCACCGCCGGCTGTTATGCTCCGGCTCACCCGCCCCGCAGAGCGAGGTCCCCGTCTACACACCCAGACCAGGACCCTTCAGTTTCAGCCCCCGCGGGAGCGAGCGAGACACGCGGCCCACCGTCTTCCCCATCCCCATCCCTACCTGGGCTCCCAGCCCCCCTCCACCCGGACACAGAAAGCCAGCCCATCCCCCACCCCGCCAGGAATATTCAAGTCCCCCCCCCCGCGGAACCCAGGAAATTCGGCTCTGGGTCGCGGGCGAGCCCCACCCCGGAGCCAGGTCGCCCGAAGTGCGGCCTCGCCCAGGTCTACCTGGCGGGCGCTTCCGGGCCGCCCCGGCTCGCAGCCCGGTGCTCGGGCCTCCCGCCGCGCCACCGCCCGGGTGGGGGAGGGCTGGGTGCCGCCGCCGCAGCGCGGGGCGCGGAGGCTGCGCCGAGGAGCGGGCGGGAGAAGCAGGGGAGGGGAGAGGAGGGGGAGGCGGCGGGGAGGGGGCGGCCTCACCTGCGCCACTGCAATGCCCGCAGCCGCCGAGTCATTATCTCGGGCGGAAGCAGGCAGCGGGGCGGCGCTGAGGAGGGAGCTTCGGGGGCGCGGGTGGGAACGGATCGCAGCCGGCGGTGCCTCGGCCACCCCCGGGAGCCGGCGACCGGGCGGGTCCCGGGGATCTGGCGTGTGGGCGCCCTTCCCACCAAGGGGGACGGGACCGGGGCCGGGCGCTCATCGCGGCCGAGGCGTTGATGCGGAAGCAAGTAGCCCGAAGCAGCCGCGAGCCGCCCGCCCGAATCCAGCGGAAGAGAAGCCGCCGCCCGTCTCCGCCTGAGGAGACTCCGCCTCAGCCCAGCGCCGCTCCCGCCGGGCGAGTGGGGCTGAAGGGATGCGGAGCAGGGACGGCCCCCGCGCTTTCGGAAGGCTGGCCTGGGACAGGAAGGAGCCGGGCGAGGCGGCGGCGGCCGGGTCCCTTACCTGTGTCCGGAGTGGGTGGCGACGGACGGACGGGGCTCAGCGGTCTCTGGGCGGCAGCGGCGAGGCTGAGACTCTGTCCCTGGATCTCGCTGCTCACAGGCTACAGCCGCTCCGCAGACACGGGGTTTCCTCCAATCACCAGCCCCGGCAGCAGGGGCGCCACACGCACGATGACGTCAAACGCTGCTATGGCAACCGTTGATTGGTGCCCACAGCTCAGGGGGCCCAGAGCAACCGCCGCTCCCCAGCGCGCGGCCGTCTTGCCCGCCCGCACTAGAGGGCGAGCGGAGGAGCGCGCGTCCTCTCCGCTCCCAACACTCCTCCCCAGCCCGCTCGGCTTCCAGCTTCTCTACTCCTGTCCTGAGTGCGCCTGAACAGGAAGCTCTTTTTTTTTTTTTTTTCTCCTGGCCACCAATACCCCCACCCCTCACTCGCCTTCCCTTCGGATCCCCCCGCTACCTCCGCCGGCTCACTCTTCTAAACCAGCCAGCAGGAAATTTCTCCCCACCCCCACCGTAGCTTTTCGTGCGATCTTTCTGCGCCTGCGCCAGTTACTCTCTCTAGAAGGGGCTCCCGTTCAGCAACATCCGGGACCTTTCACATCCTCCCCCCCACCACCTCCCAGCCGCCTGGCCCGCCCCGCCCTCCGTGTTTCGCGGTGGTAGCTGCCCCCGGGGCCATCCGAGGGGCGGGATTACGAGAGCGGCTCCGCGGCGCGGGCGTTATGATCTGGAGTTGGGGGGGTGGGAGGGCGCGGTCAGAGGGTCGGGGAGGGGCGTGGAGGCGCGCTACCCCGCTAGCCCGCCGCTCCCCCACGCCGGGCGGGGCGACCGGGGCGCGCGGCCCCTCCCTTTCTCCCTTCCGCCGCCGCGGCTTTACCTGCTGGCTTGCGGAAAGCGGCCGGAGGCCTTTTAAGGCTCGGCAGAGAGTGAGGCGTCCGGTCCCAGAGGGTGGGCTGAGCGACGGGATGGTTTTCCAATCGGGACTTGGGGATCAGCGCGCAATGACAGCTGCGAGGGGACAATGGGTGGGCGCGAAGTGGGGCTGAGGTGGGGCGGGCGGGTGGAGCTGAGGCCTGGAAGGAGGCTCTCAAAGCCTACAACCGCCGAGGGGAAAAGACAGCTTCCTTAGATGGAGGATTTGAGGTGACCGTGGAGGCCTTAACAAGAAGGGAGGCAAAGAAAGAGGTTTGACCGTATTGCCTCGTTTCTCGTAGGTTACATTTTTCTGTCCAAATAAAGCTTTCACTTAAAGGCCTCATGCTGCAGTGGTTTAAAACGTAATGATGATTACGTATTTTCTCCTGAAGCAAGGTTTTAGGGACTCGGGGGTTCCCGGGGCCCGGATTGACTCAGCTGGCGGTGGGCCGGAGGCAGGGCGAGGAGCAGGGACCCGGAGCCAGGAAGAGAGGAAGGAGAAGGGCGGAAATTGCAGGTGCCGCATTAACGTGCCAACCTAAAACGGTAGGGCCTCCACCCAGTCAATTTAAGGAAGTTCTAAGAGATATATTCACAGTGTGAAATGTCCCTGATCCGTCTTCCTTTAAATGTATTAGAGCTTAGAAAAGATGAGTGCCTGGTTGACCTGCAAAACCAGTTGCAAAAGTCGTCTGGAGTTCATAGAACTCAGAGCTCTTCCTACTACCCATGTGTAAACTCCATCTTGGCCTCATTGACTTTTCCAACATCTCTTTACTGAGCACCTACTAGGGCCCTGCTTTAGGCACAGCTGACAAAGGAGCCTCACAGGAGTTCAGCCTCAAGTTCCGCAGAGGATCGAACTTACCGGTAGCAGACACAGAAAATGTTTCCTCCTTCGTCCAGCACCTGGTTCTTCGGAGCACCTTGTCTTTTTCTGTATGATGGATACAGTGTCTGTGCCACAAGACTGTTCTACAAATGACGTTTTGCCTGAAGTTCCAACTGGCATTTTAGATACTAAAAGATAAACCAGGAAGAGAGTTTTCCAGTGACCGGTTCAATTTCAGTGTTTTTTATTTTCCCCATCGGAACAGAGTCATCATAGGCTGAATGGATGAACAAATTGATCAGGGTTTTGTTTCTGGGATATTAAAGTCACCTTTCTTTGACTCCCAAGCAAATTCTTTTAGGGAGTGAGTCACTTAAAATGACTAATATTTCAAAAGATTTCTTTAAAAAAAATTTTTTTGGCCTCCAGTTTTGTGCTAGGCACCAGAAATTTGACAGAAGGTACTAAGTTTAAAAAATCTTTCTTAAAAGGAAATTGATGGGAGTTCCTGGTGGCCTAGTGGTTAGGATTCCAGGCTTTCACTGCTGTGACCTGGGTTCAATCCCTGGTCAGGGAGCTGAGATCCAGTAAACCATGTGCCCCCCACCCCCCACCCCCAGAAAACGGATGTTTCTTTAATATCTCAAATACGTGCCTAGATAGAATATATGCCCTTTGTTTTAGAGGAAGTTTAGGGATTTCTCTGCATAAATAAGTTGTGGATTTACCTTAGGAAACAGCTAAGTTAGGTTTTTGCCTCCTGCTTTAAATAGCAAGGCTTTTTTGGTGAAACGACAGGAGCTATTAGGTTTTACATACTCAGATCAACATGCTCATGGAATAAAGTGTAATGAGGTTGCAGGGGAGCAAGAATAGGGAATGTCATGAAAGCCCCAATTGATAAGTATTTTGAGGAACAGGAATAATATATGGCAAGGATAATTGAAAACAAAGAAATAGAACCTATGAACTTGAACTCTAGGACAATTACTGGAGACTTTCAGTGGTAGCCTAACCTGTTTTTATTTTCTTCACTGCTCAACTCTGTTGCCTCCGTCAAGTTGCTTAACCCTCTGTGCCTTGATATCCCCATCAATAAAATACTGGTAATAAAAACACTTAACTCATTAAGTGGTGTTGAGGATTAAATGAAGACATATATAGGGGACTTCCCTGGTGGTCCACTGGCTAAGACTCTGCGCTCCCAGTGCTGGGGGCCTGGGTTCGATCCTTGGTCAGGAAAATAGATCCCACATGCAAGTAAAGATACCACGTGCCACAACTAAGACCCGGTGCAGCCCAATGCATAAATAAATAAATATTTTTAAAAATAAATAAATGAAGATATATATATACACATACATATATTTATATATACATATATAAATGTATAATAAAGGTATAATAAGTATCTTATATAAGCAATTATATAAGTATCTTAAAATGTGAAAGATATACATATGTATAATATAATGTATAAGTGATCTATATCATATATATTATAGATATATATTATACTTATACTTAATTATTCTTATTATAATATATACAATATTATGTATTTTATATACATAGTGCCTAGCAGCATTCCCTGCTAACTTAGCTATTATTATTCATTGAATAATGAATTATTATTATTATTCATGAATAATAATTCATTATTATTATAGATGGATATATCTGATGTCTCTGCTCTTCAAAGGGTTGTGAATATAAAATGAAACCATATATTTAAAACGTCTTTGAAAAGTATGAGGTATAAAGGTGTTCACTCTGGAAATGCAACTTTGTTAGTCTGTTAGCGCAAAGGAGCCGTAAGTGATAGGTCAGTGACTATTGCTCCATTCTTGTACAAGAGACTGCAATGATCTGCTCAGATCTATGTTATACATTAAAATGGGAAAGCGTTCAGGTAAATTAATGTAAGTCCATCGTTTTAATTGGAAAAACATCTCACAGGATGGACTCTATTGATGATGTGGCAGTTACATGATCTTTTAAGCTTAATCACAATTCAGTCAGGTTATAATCTCACTTCAACATTATGCTTTAATTGGAGAAATGCAGCATAGTGCAGTGGGCTTTGGAGTCAGAATGGGATACAAATTTTCGTTTGTCATTCAGAGCTACGTGACCTTAGGCTACTAAATTGGACATACTAATATCCAATTCCGTCAGATTATTGCAAGGATAAGTAGGAGATAGAGTAAGGAGAGAGCTACACATAGTGCTCTATATCACAATTATCTATTGTTGGAATAACAACCTAGAGTTTGTGGTAGAGGCAGACTAGTTATTCACCAAACCTATTTTTCTCTCTCAGAGCCTCAGCTGGACTCCATTGCCCAGTCTCCCTTGCAATTGGGTGTGGCCACGTGACTAAGCAGTAACTAATAGGATATGACCAAAGTGATGTGCTTCACTTGTGGCCTTGGTCCATAAAATCCTCCCTGTTTGAACCTCTATTAGGTCCCTTAATGCACCTCTATTTGCCACCTGAAATGGAGAGGATTTCAAGGCTTTAGAGGAGAGGGACTGTAAAATGAAAGGAGCCTGAGTCCCTGAAAGTCTATGAAAGTTGGCCTTGAACATTTTGGACTTTATCGAGGGATATCTTCTCTTTTTTAAGCCACTGAGATTTAGGATTTATCTGTTATAAGAGCTAGCACTGTAATGTCTGTAGATGTCATTGGCAAATCCAAAGCATGGTAAAGATTTTTTTTAAAGAGAAAATGGGAAAGAAAAAAGGGGGGGTGGGAGGGAAAAGAAGTGAGAGAGTAAGAAAAGGGAACCTGATCTTGTGATAAAAGGTATTTTATGTATTCGCGACTAATCTCTTGACTTTTAGCATGACCTTAGGAAAGTAACATTTTCTCAATTCTAAATCAATCTAAGGGACTTCCCTGGGACTTTCCATCTGCCAATGCAGGGGACACAGGTTCGATCCCTGGTCCGGGAAGATCCCACATGCCGTGGAGCAACTAAGCCCGTGCGCCGTAACTACTGAGCCTGCGCTCTAGAGCCCATGAACCACAACTACTGAGCCCTCGCACCTAGAGCTCGTGCTCCACAACAAGAGAAGCCAATGCAATGAGAAGCCTGCACACCATAACGAAGAGTAGCTCCCACTTGCCACAACTAGAAGAAAGCCCGCGCACAGCAACAAAGACCCAACACAGCCAAAGATAATAAATAAATTTAAAAATAAATTAATCTAAGAGTCTCACTACTTTACTTTTTAATTTACTATTTACTTGATGCCATCCTCATTCTTTTGTCTACTACTTTAGCCTTATTTTTCTAAAAAAAATTTTCAGTCTATACGTTTTAACTGTATCCCCACATCCCAGACTCTAGCCCTGTGTTCTATGATACTTTGGTCACAGACCGGGTTTTTTGCATGCTGATTAAAAAAACCAAAATGTAAACCAATAAGAAAGCCAAGTCAACTGTGAACTCTCATTTCATACCTTCATCGGGCACTTAACTAGGGCCCACTGGTCAGAGATTATGCTGCACTGGAGGGGTAAAAATGCATGGATTTTGCTCCCTCCCTGAAGAAGCACACAGTCTAGGGACAGAGCCAAACACCAAATGCAATTACAGTGAAGCACAGTGAAGTAAGGGCTTGTAAAGGTAAGCAGATTGTGTTTTGAGAAATCAGAGCTGTGAGCACTGTCCATGGAGAAGTGAGGAAGGTTCCCCGAAAAACTGATATTCATCCTATAAATTACTGATTTGATCATCAGCGGAGTCAATTTTGCTTTTTTGCCTCCAATGGCATTTTTAATTCCACAGTGAAATTTTTAGCTTCCTTACATTTTTACCTTACCAGTGACTGATAGATACCATATCTCCCCACATCCTATTAAGTACACAAAGAGACATTTTCTGAAGTTTTCTTTTCCTATAGTAAATCGTCTTCAGTTGTATACTCTTCTTTGGAGTCTTCAGATAGCACTCTGTTGCCTTGTGCTATAGAGTTTTTTTCGATCCTATGTTGGGGTGGTGACTGTTTTCCTATTACATGTCAATAAGGGAAGTTCCTTCCAGTCTCAGAGTTGGCCAACTGGCAGATGAAATTTCCTCTGCTTCTCTTTACCATCCTCTTGAAAACAGACCTAAAGTGGTAGGGAGAGTGCAGGACCACACTCACCTACCCAAATGCTGGAATCCTGAAGACATTTACATTTATCACCTGTTGAGCAACCGCCATGACAGGATCTTCCCCTGACCCATTGTTCAGTTGTCTGCAAGGAGGAGAATTTATGTTGACAAGAATCAGAGGCTATCTGGGGTTCTTCTTTAATCAGCTGTGATAAATGGAAAAACTACAATCTTGAATGCTGAAGGCTGTCAGCATGCTTCCCCACGATGCTTTATCTGCAGCCTCTTATGCCAGGGGTCTATCCATCACGTTCTGTAACCAGCCACCCCTGCCTCCCTGGTCCTCTGTAATTCTACTGTGCCTTCTCCTGGGATTTGGAGATTCTGCCTGAATAACAGTGTGAAGGCTTAACTTCTTCCTACCCATTTTGCTCTTCTTTCTCAGAGGATAAAATATTCATGATAAAGTTTCTTGGTTTAGTTTCCTCTGCACTGTAGTCAGTGGAAATGCCTCTTGCAAATGGCTGACTCTTATTTTTCAAAAACTTTTTCATGATATTTTAATGGCAAAATGGGAACCATTGTAGCAAAGATTGTAGCTTGGCACCATTTTAACATCTTAACCTTTAAGTCTCCTGTTGCAGTCTCCAGTAGAATTTATTTTAGGTTCACAGCAAAATTGAGAGGAAGATACAGACATTTTCATATAGCCCCAGCCCCCCCTTATGCATAGCTTCCCCTATTTTTGACATCTCCCACCAGAGTGGGGTATTTGTTAAAACTGATAAAATTGATTTGTTAAAATTGAGTGGTATTTTGTTAAAATACATTTACAAATCATTATCACCCAAAGTTCAAAGTTTACCTTTGGGTTCACTCTGGGTGTTGTCCATTCGATGGGTTTGGGCAAATGTATGATGATATATATCCATGATTAAAGTGTCATATGGGGTAGTTTCACTGCCCTAAAAATTCTCTGCTCCATCTATTCATCTCTCCCCCCAACCCGTGGTAACCACTGATCATTTTACTGTCTCCATAGTTTACCCTTTCCCAGAATGTCATATAGTTGGAATTATACAGTAGCACCTTTTCACATTGGCTTCTTTCACTTAGTGATATACATTTAAGATTCCTCCATGTCTTTTCATGGCTTTCCTCCATGGATTTTCTTTTCTTTTTTTTTTGGCCATGCCCCACGGCATGTGGGATCTTAGTTCCCTGACCAGGGATCGAACCCTCACCCACTGCAATGGAAGCGCGGACTCTTAACCACTGGCCCACCAGGGAAGTTCCCTGGATTTTCTTTTCTTTTCTTTTCTTTTTTAGGGCTGAATAATATTTCATTGTCTGGATGTACCACAAAACTGTGATACACCCGTTCACCTACCAAAGGACATCTTTTGTTGCTTCCAGGTTTGGATAATTATGAATAAAGCTGCTATAAACATTCCCGTGCAGGTTTTTGTGCAGACATTAGTTTTCACCTCCTTTGAGTAAACACCAAGGAGTGCCATTGCTGGATTGTATGGTCAAAGTATGTTTAGCTTTGTAAGAAACCACTAAACTGTCTTCCAAGCGACTATACCATTTTGCATTCCTGCCAGCAATGAATGATAGTTCCTGTTACTCTACATCCTTATCAGCATTTGATGCTGTCAGTGTTCTGGGTTTTGGCCATTTTAATAGGTGGGTAGTGTTATCTCATTGTTCTTTGAATTTACATTTCCCCAATGACATATGATGTGGAGCATCTTTCCATATGCTTATTTGCCATCTGTATATCTTCTCTGATGAGGTGCCTGTTAAGGTCTTTGGTCAATTTTTTAGTCCAGTTGTCTTCTCATTGTTGAGTTTTAAGAGTTCTTTATATATTGTGGATAACAGTCCTTTATCAGTCATTTGCAAATATTTTCTCCCAGTCTGTGGATTGTCTTCTCATCCTCTTGATCAATTATGTTTTTTAATATATTATATTTTTATATTTTGTAAGCAAAGGTAAAAACTTTAATTTGGTGTTAAGCATTAAAAAAACTTTTGGAAGTTACAATTGAGATTAGTGGCGCAGAAATGAAGGTTCTGGTTTATGATATTTACCAGAAATGTCTTCTGAATTCAGGAATCATTTCATATGAGAGGTACTCATATATACAAAGCAAAATGAAAAAAGGTACAGGTACCACCATATCTGATCATCTTTTGGAGATTGCCACCATTTGATAATGGTTTGAGCCAGATGAAAGCAGCTGGGAACTCACAGTTTCAAAAGTGCATCATTTACAATTCAAAAGTAATCATGGAGTGGAAAGGTCAGAAGAAAAATTTGTCCCCTTCTGGCCTGTATTTCAGTCCTGAGTACCCAAGAATAAGCAAAGGGAACATGTGGAATTCATTAAGGGTTGAAAATACAATAAGAATGCATATATATCAGAAGACTTAAAATAAAAATTCCCTCCTTTAGGCATCTGGAAAAGGCATCAAGGGCAATGTGAATTTCTGGCAGTTTTCCCAGGACCTGATATAAAATTTTTCTGGACCTAAGAGCAGAATTTCTGTATTCTAGTTTCCCTGCTCTTTCCTCTGGGGCAATTGCTCTCAACTTGAAATTATTTTTAGGAGGAGTTCACACACTTTCTTAACCATGAAATCCTCAGGAATCCCTGAAATATTTCAATATTTCAGCGACTAGATAGGAAATTTAAACCAAACCCACTCTATAGGACATGAGATGGTTATTTGGGGCAGTCATGTGTGTTTTTGACATGACTAACTTTCATACAGTTAACGCCTCACTTATTTGTTAAACATTGATTTTTCAGTCAGGTTAGTATAGTCAGCAGGCTTCAGGCTTGGTCAATTAAAAAATGAATAAGTAACAACTGCAGGAACACTTAAATTGGTAAGGGACCAGTAGAAGGAAAGGGCACATGTGTTGAACTGTTTCTCTAAACCACCATTGACCAAAAGATCTATCTAAGCAATTTATAAGATGAGGTCACCTTCCTTTTGTGACTTTCCTATCACAGCTTTGCAGCGAGCAATAGCTTATGCATGCAAGTGGCATAAATAAATCAAAGCGTATCTGCTAGGCAGCGGCTATATATATGAGAAGGTAGGGATTAGAAACAGTACAAAGGTCAAGCTTTAGAAAGAACAATCAACCCTGAGCTGCTGACAAAGAAGACTTGATTGTTTTATTAGAGTAAGTTGAGAGTCAGAGGTCAGGGAGAAGTGAGTGTTGTACTTGACTGAGAATAGAGGGAAATATAAATGCAGGAAAAGCGCCGACATCTGCTGCAGAGAGACGGAGAATGGAGAGTGCATTCTAGCACGGGCCTTCTGTATGGTACCCTACTCTTCTCCTTTGCTGAAACATCTCAAGGGCCTTTTTGGAAGGGCAAGTAAATAATATCAGAACCAGGGGATTCTGGAATGTCAGTGAAACACTCAACATCATCATGGATTGCCTTCATTATCTTTAGGAAAACAGAACATCAATGGATCTGGGTTCTGGAAAGACCACATTTATTCTTTCATTCTGAACAGATGTTTATTGAATAGCTACTTAAATACCACATGTAACAGGTGCTGAGAGTGGAAAGATGGAAACTGCTAGACCACAATAGAGTCACATTTTGGTGGGAAGGACAAATATATTAGCCACCTCTTTGTAGGTAATTGATAAAGACTGGTTGAATGGAGGAATAATGAATAAATAAATGGACTTTTAAAAGAGAATAGCATTTTGGAGATTACTAATATTGCTACATATGAATAATAACATGAATAAATGAAATTCACTGATAAACACATTCTCAGTATATATTTAAACCCAGAAATACTAGGAAGTATTTCTTTATTAAGAAAAACTGAGTAAATTTACTTTATGTTCATTTCTCTCCAGAGGACCCCAAGAGAGATTTGGTTAGCGATGAAATGAGGTAGGGGAATCAAAGGAGAAGAGAAACAAGTCCTGGATAATCCAGTTACATATAAATATTGAAAATAAAAGGGACCTTGTCATTTTTAAAATATTTACTTTATTCAAGGGACAGACTCAAGACATAAACTTAAAAATGGCTATTAGAATTAAAATATCACCTTCAAGTCTATTTCTGAAAAATATACAAATAAACAAAGGATTATATTATAACAAAAAAACCTAGTATTCTTTAAAAGTCAAAATTTAATCCCTTGTTGGGTAGATCAATTTTATAGAACTTTTTTTTTTTTAACTTCAGACTATACTACAAAGCTACAGTAATCAAGACAATATGGTACTGGCACAAAAGCAGAAACATAGATCAATGGAACAGGATAGAAAGCCCAGATATAAACCCACACACCTATGGTCAACTAATCTATGACAAAGGAGGCAAGGATATACAATGGAGAAAAGACAGTCTCTTCAATAAGTGGTGCTGAGAAAACTGGACAGCTACATGTAAAGGAATGAAAATAGAACACTCCCTAACACCATACACAAAAATAAACTCAAAATGGATTAGAGACCTAAATGTAAGACTGGGCACTATAAAACTCTTGGAGGAAAACATAAGAAGAACACTCTTTGACATAAATCACAGCAAGATCTTTTTTGATCCACCTCCTAGAGTAATGGAAATAAAAACAAAAATAAACAAATGGGACCTAATGAAACTTAAAAGCTTTTGCACAGCAAAGGAAACCATAAACAAGACGAAAAGACAGCCCTCAGAATGGGAGAAAATATTTGCAAATGAATCATCGGAAAAAGGATTAATCTCCAAAATATATAAACAGCTCATGCAGCTCAATATTAAAAAAACAGACAACCCAATCCAAAAATGGGCAGAAGACCTAAATAGACATTTCTCCATAGAAGACATACAGATGGCCAAGAAACACATGAAAAGATGCTCAACATCACTAATTATTAGAGAAATACAAATCAAAACTACAGTGAGGTGTCACCTCACACCAGTTAGAATAGGCATCGTCAGAAAATCTACAAACAACAAATGCTGGAGAGGGTGTGGAGAAAAGGGAACCCTCTTCCACTGTTGGTGGGAATGTAAATTGATACAGCCACTATGGAGAACAGTATGGAGGTTCCTTAAAAAACTAAAAATAGAACTACCATATGACCCAGCAATCCCACTACTGGGCATATACCCAGAGAAAACCATAATTCAAAAAGAGTCATGCACCCCAATGTTCATTACAACACTGTTTACAATAGCCAGGTCATGGAAGCAACCTAAATGCCCATAGACAGACGAATGGATAAAGGAGATGTGGTACATATATACAATGGAATATTACTCAGCCATAAAAAGGAATGAAATTGGGTCAGTCGTAGAGATGTGGATGCATCTAGAGACTGAGTGAAGGAAGTCAGAAAGAGAAAAACAAATATCGTATATTAACACATATATGTGGAACCTAGAAAAATGGTACAGATGAACCGGTTTGCAGGACAGAAATTGAGACACAGGTGTAGAGAACAAACATATGGACATTACGGGGGGAAAGTGGCGGGGGGTGGGGGTGGGGGTGAGATGAATTGGGAGATTGGGATTGACATGTATACACTGATGTGTATAAAATGGATGACTAATAAGAAAATAAGTAAATAAATAAATAAACATTTTTAAAAACACAAAAACCAGGTATTGTTAAAGAAACCACAGATCAATAGTAAGGGTTTTGGTTTTTTTGTTTTGTTTTGTTTTGTTTTTTTGCTACTAATAATGAGGGATTTTTTTTTCCCTTGAGTGTG
Organism: Balaenoptera musculus; assembly: GCF_009873245.2. NCBI lineage: Eukaryota > Metazoa > Chordata > Mammalia > Artiodactyla > Balaenopteridae > Balaenoptera > Balaenoptera musculus. The sequence goes on along the minus strand of NC_045801.1, from coordinate 35,860,768 downwards.
TCTTTATCTTAATGATTTAGCATCTAGCACAGTTTCTTGAAAAAAGAAAGTATGTTTATTGAATGGATGATGAGCCAATTAATGAGTGTTGGGTGTTTTTTTTTTAATTGAAATTTTTATTGAGATAATATTAGATTCACATACAGTTTTAAGAAATAATACAGAGAGATCCCTTGCACCCTTTACCCAGTTCCCCTAATGATAACATCTTATAAAACTATAGTATAATATATTGACTACCATATTGACACTGATACAATCTGCAAATCTTATTCAGGTTTTCCAGCTTTACTTGTACTCATTTGTGTGTGTGTGTGTTAATTCTATACCATTTATCACATACGTGGTTTCCTCTGTCTACCCCTAAAGTTAAGTTACAGAACAGTTCCATCACAGGAGGGATCCTGTCGCCCTTTTATAACTACGTCCATTTCTCTCCTGTATCCCCACCTCCTTTTTCACCTCTGACAACCACTAATCTGTTCTCCATTACTAAAATTTTGTCATTTCAAAGTGTTACATAAATGGAATCATATAGCATGAAGTTGTTGGGAATTAGCTTTTTTTTCACTTAGCATAACCTTGAGATAATCCCCTTGGGATGCATCCAAGCTGTTACAAGTATCAATAGTTCATTCCTCTTCATTGCTGAGTAGTATTCCATGGTATGGGTGTACCAGAGTTTGTTTGACCGTTCATCTGTTAAGGACATCTGGGCCATTTCCAGTGTTTGGTTATTTTTTTTTTAAACATCTTTATTGGAGTATAATTGCTTTACAATGGTGTGTTAGTTTCTGCTTTATAACAAAGTGAATCAGTTATACATATACATATGTTCCCATATCTCTTCCCTCTTGCACCTCCCTCCCTCCCACCCTCCCTAGAGTGTTGGGTGTTTTATATTTTTATAGAAAAGTCATATTTTTTGTTCAGACTTTTCAAGAAAAGAGAGGCTTGAGAACCATCGAAGAAACAAATGTAAATGTGGCCTGTGGAAGAGTCTGCAAGTTTTCTCCAATACATCTTCTTGCTTTCTTCTAGAAAGAGTAATAGAATTTCTGATATTCCGCTGGGCACAATGTTCCCTGGAAAAAAGACCACATTTCTTACCACCCACCCAACTAGGTGGGCCTTGTAACGGCCAAGACATGTAAGGAGATGTTTGATGTGAGACTTCTGGAAAGTGTCCAGAAAGGGCAAGGATGCTCACTGCTTTGTCTCTTCCCCTTCCTGCTGGCCAGAGTGTGGACGTAGTGAGGGCTAGGTAAGCCAACCTGGACTGAGGCAGAATACCAGGAAAAGTGGAGCAGCCAAGCAGAAGGAGCGTGGGGCTCGCACAACTTCTCGGAACTGCTGTACTAGCCCTAACCTGCATTTTTGTTGTTGTTTCTGTTCATGAGATTAAGCCTCTGCTAATTCAGAGTGTCTATCATTTGTAGTCAAAAGATTGGGATTGACATATATACACTAATATGTATAAAATGGGTAACTAATAAGAACCTGCTGTATAAAAAAATAAATAAAATAAAATTCAAAAAAAAAAAAAGTAATCCTAGGGACTTCCCTGATGGTGCAGTGGTTAAGAATCCGCCTGCCAATGCAGGGGTCACGGGTTCGAGCTCTGGTCTGGGAAGATCCCACATGCCGTGGAGCAACTAAGCCTGTGAGTCACAACTACTGAGCTTGTGCTCTAGAGCCCATGAGCCACAACTACTGAGCCCGCGTGCCACAACTACTGAAGCCCACATGCCTAGAGCCCATGCTCCACAACAAGAGAAGCCACTGCAATGAGAAGCCCATGCACCACAACAAAGAGTAGCCCCCGCTTGCCATAACTAGAGAAATCCCATGCACAGCAACAAATTAATTGGACACCTACTATGTGCCAAATTGTGTGCTCCGTGCTTTATATATGAATTCTCACAAAACTAACGCAGCCTAAATAAATAAATTTTTTTTTTAAAAAAGTAATCCTAGCTAATAGTGGCATAAATAGTCCTAAAATTGTTACCTGTTTTGTATACTTGTTGTGGATTCTATGACTCTAGTTTGAGATTCAATTTTCTTTTTTGCCTATAGATGTCCAATTGCTCTAGCATCATTTTTTTTTTTTTTTTAGAAAGGTATCCTTCCTGCATTGAATTGCTTTTGCACCTTTGCCAAAAATCAGCTGGGCAAATTTTTGTGGATCTATTTAGTTCATTCCTTGTTATTACTGAATAGTATTCCATTATATGGATAGACCATGGTCTCTTCATCCGTTCACCCATTGCTGGACATCTGGTTGTTTTCTTGCTTTTGACTATTATGAAGAAAGCTGCTGTGAACACTGACATACCCATTTTTGTGTGGACATCTGCTTTCATTTCTCTTGGGTAAATATCTAGGAGTGGGATTGAGGGGTCATATGGTAGGTGTATGTTTAATTTTTTAAGAAACTGCCAAACTGCTTTCTAAAGTGGCTGTACTATTTTCACAAGAAATGTATGAAAGTCCCAGTTGTTCTATATCCTTGGAAACACTTAGTATTGTCAATCTCTTTAATTACAGCCACTCTAGTGAGTGTGTAGGGCTATCTCATTGTGGTTTTAAAATGCATTTCCCTAATGACTAATGATGCTGAGCATTTTTTCATGTGCTTACTTGCCATTTGTATAGCATCTTTTCTATATTTTTAATTTTTTTGACTTATTAGGTACATGTTTAAAAAACACCAAATAAGTATCTGAGGGAGCTTACCTTTAAAGGAATTCTGAAGTGCTTCTTCCCAGCTTCAAGGGGTATTAGGTCTTTAGGAAAACAAAAGTCGCTCTTCATTAAATAAAAAGAGAGAGAGAGAGAGGACAACTTTCTTAATTTATTTGGTGTGTGTATTTGGATTTGCATGTATAGTACTAAGTTGTTTAAAGAAAGATATACAACAGAATAACTAAAAAAACAGTGCTTACTGCTCATCCTTCATTGAATTAAAGTGAACATGATATTTTGGTGGTCATATTGCTAACCGAATGTGAAGAACTTAACTTCTTCAAGCCAACATGTTAGCATTTTAGCGAATAATTCTTCCTAGCAATTTTCTGACCCTTCTCAAAGGTAATCATTCCTTTCTCTAACTTTGAGAAGCCTCTCTGTGTTGCAAAAGATGTGTCTCATGACATGCCTCTCCTAGGAATGGCAGTAATTGCCACGATCCAGTGTGGTAGTGGCACTAGAGATGGATGGAGGGTAGTAGAATCTTCCATCTTGCTTTTCGTTTCAATCCAGTAGATTGAAGACCAGTAGTAGATTCTAGGCCAGAGTCCATTAAGCACATCTGACAAGAGTGATATGGAAGTCAGCAATTGGTTACATTGTTTAAAATAAATTAACTTTATTTACAGATTAATTTGATGGCATCACAGCTCTTAGAGGCAATATGGCAGAGTGAATAGAGATTAGGTTATAGAGTCACTTGCAGCCTCTCTGACCTTCTGATCCTCAGTTTCTTCATCTATAAATAAAAAAAATAATATCACATATAATGTGAAAATTAGTGATATGTAAATAATGTCTGCCACTATGCGGGGCGAATAGTAGAGGTTCAATAAATAATAACTCTTATTCTCATATTTCAGTCTTCCTAGTCTACAACTCAAGTTAATCACTTAAAAATTAGAAGTGATCATTGTGATAAGGTTTTAACTTCAGGTTACGTTTTATTATAGATCGTTTTCATTAATTGGACACCTACTATGTGCCAAATTCTGTGCTCAGTACTTTATATATGAATTCTCACAAAACTAACATGAGGTAGGTTTCCTTATTCTTATTTTTTTTTGAACAGGAGAAAAGCATACCAATTTTATTGAATATTTACATATACACGGGAGCCCTCACAAGAGAATGGTGACCTGAAGAAATGACCAGAGCAGGATGCTTTGATACAAGGAGAACTTTAATAGTCTGGTTTTCCACTTGCTGTCAGGTAATCCACTTGTTGTCTGATGTGAAAGTTGACAGATGTTACTGCAAAATCTCTGCTGAGGGGTGGTGTTGGTGATGGGGTTGTGACTCACCCCGGGGTCATAGACACTGGTTCAGGCATACTGGAGAACATTCAGCCATGTGAACAGCCCTGGGGACTGACATCTTGGATCATCTCCCTATTCTTATTTTACAGCAAATAGAGACCCACAAAGGGGAAGTAATTTGCTCAGGATTCTTCAGTTAGTTGAGGGGCAGAGCTTGAATTCACACCAAAGCCAGATTCTGACGCTGGTATTTTAACCACTGCGATCTCCTGCCTCCCATCTTTATTTTTATTTGCATTCTAAGCTTTACCTAATCTCTACCTCACCTTACCTTAAGCCCCTCAGCTATGTTTGCAGATATCATTGCAGATATTATTCATCTAAGTTATTGGAATTGTAGCACATATAAACTTGAAAAATATGTTATCTGTTTAGCATTTCTGAGTTTTCTCCCTGACAGGCTCTGAGATCTAGAAGCTGACTTCTTCCAACTCATTATTCCATTCAGTTAAAAATATCCAAAATTTCCCAAGGACTAGTGTAGAGGATGAATATTTTATTTGTTGGTATAACTCTGATTTTTAATTAACGTATTGAAAAGAAATGTATGAATTTGAGTATTACCCTTGTAACTTTTTCTTATTTCTTCTTTTCTTTTTCACCTTTAAGCTCTTTAAAATTTTAATTTTCAAACTACAATTTTGATCACTGTTTTAAAAATTAAAATTCCCTGCAATACCTCTTAGTAGTTCCCCTTTTCCATTTTAATCTGGCTCCTGCCTGGGAATAGATGATCCTTATTCTATGACCTGAAGGTCGAAGAATTCCAAACCTGTAGTAGAGGCAGGGAATTATAGAAACAGAACCCTCCCCTGCTTCTAAGTTGTACACGTGTGTGTGTGTGTATGTAGGTGTGTGTGGGTGTGTGTGTGTGTAGCTTAGTTCTGGTTTGAAAGCATGCTTTTAAGGCTTTTCATGCTGGGAGGCTACAGAGATTTGGCATTAACAGGTAGTATTTATTATTATTTTAAAAAAAAATTTTTTTTGCCTGCGTTGGGTCTTTGTTGCTACGCACGTGCTTTCTCTAGGTGCAGCGAGCGGGGCCTACTCGTCGTCACGGTGCGCGTGCTTTTTATTGCAGCGGCTTCTCTTGTTGCAGAGCAAGGGCTCTAGGCATGCGGACTTCAGTAGTTGTGCAGTGTGGGCTCAGTAGTTGTGGCTCGCGGGCTCTAGAGCACAGGCTCAGTAGTTGTGGCGCACTGGCTTAGTTGCTTTGCGGCATGTAGGATCTTCCTGGACCAGGGCTCGAACCCGTGTCTGCTGCATTGGCATGCGGATTCCTAACCACTGAGCCACCAGGGAAGTCCACAGATAGTACTGTAAACCGTTTTAATTATGTAGAACAACTTTAAATAAGGTCTGCTTGAGATAGGGTCCTGCTAATTAGATTGTGAACTGTTGAGAGTTAGTTCTTTGTATCACCTGCAGCAAGTAAAGAATGCGGCAGGCAGATTAGCCTGACATTCAAAATTTAGAGACATGACAGCTCCTGCTCTGGGAAAAACCACCACGGAAGGCGAGGAGGCAAGTTGGATGTGCTCAATGCTTATGAAGTTTGCCGAAACCAAAAACTAAAGGACAGTTCTTAGAGTCTCAGAGTCAAACCTCATCTTTTCACCCACTTTTTACAAAGAAAAAATACCCATCAGCATTGTCATTTTGAAATTCAAAGGACAGACTCTAAGGAAATGGCATCCCCAGATCACCTGTGATGACAGGAGTTTCCTGCAAGGATACTGGGTAGCAAAGGACATGTTGCCTCTTCAGGCAACAGCAGGGTGGATGCCGACTGCTCTCTGGCCAGCTCAGTGCAGCAGGTGAGGGGGGAACAACGCTCAGTGCCCCTTAGGATGCAGCCTGAGCACCTGCTTCAACCCCTCCTCGAAACTAACAGGAGTGTTGAGTTAGTTTGTCCTCATTCAAAATGGGACCATTTCACATCAAGCCAATCCCATCCTGCATGTGACCTTCTTGGGCCTTGGACCAATCCCCTGGTGAGCCCTATAAGTTGCAGCTAAGGAGCATGGCTGGTCACTCAACACAGGGGGCAGAGGCCATGGCAACTTAGGCAGAAAATAATTGGACTACTTTCAGTAAAAGGCAGCTGTGGGTCTCGTGGGAAGAGGTTACATCCCATCCAAACTATGTCTGCTGATGGCAGTGCTATCCTAATTGTCAGGGTTCTCCTTAACCTCTTCCTATAGATCTGACCAAGCACCACGAGTTGCCAAGACTTCTCTAAAATGTCTGTCAGATTCTCCCATTCCTTCCCTCCTGGGGCGGACAGACATGTGTTGCTCAGAGCCCTCTTCAAGAAATGACTGGCTGCCCAGACACAGGGTGTGTGATTGTCCAACAGCCTGCAGCCGTCAGCTCCTTCAGGATCTGCTTCAGCTCTTCAAGTCAAGGTCACAGTCTTCTGGGGGGATCCCCAGCCAAGGGCTGAGTAAGATGGCGGTGCTAGCCTAGCCATGTCCCCTCAACGCAAGACTTCCCTGCCAGGCAATCCCTGTGGCTGAGCTCCTCGTGGGGCTGGCAGACTCTGTCAAGTCTGATGGCCTTCGGACCACTCTGCCTGCCCAATTCTGCTTTCTGCCCATCTCCTTTTATAGACCTTACCTCCCAATAGACCTTTTGTACCCCCTACTCTTTCTCAGCATCTACTTCCCGGAGAACCTAACCTGCAACGGTGGCTCCCTTCCCCTAACCTGAGGTATGTCAGATTCCACTGCTAGACGTGCTGTGGAGTTTGCAAAAGTCTCCCAAGATCCTGCACCCCTCCCAGTGGTGCTGCTATTTCCCCCTGGGAACAGTGGAAAGTACTGTTGACTTTTTACCTAGAGAGGAGACGTGTAAAGGAAAACACAAAAGATGTGTTCAACACTTGAATAAGCATCATGTGACCACAATGAAAAATGGGTACAAATCACCCGGTTTGGGTTCAATATTGGAATTTTTTTCTTTCTTCTGTTCTTCATTTTTTGCAGGTTCTTTTTAATTTTTTCCATAAAACTATTCACCACAGGATCATCTTAGAATGTCTCCATGATGCATTTAAACTCATTGATTTACAAAATTTGAATGTACACTTCTCTTCTCTCAGAAAGTAGCTATCAAGTTAAGTAGCTATAATATGCTTGAAATAATTGTTCTTCAGTATTGTAGGGGACACATAGTGATAGATTTGCTTTTTTTTTTTTTTTGCTTTGCTTTTCTATGGCTGAAAATACTTGAAAGAACTGAAGAAACACTGAAACATGACTTAAAAGAGGCCAAGAGGCTCTCAAATGAGGAATGAGGATCCAAAACAATCCATCATTTTATGTTGTGAAAATAATAACAACAACGCAGCCAGTTTTGCGCTGAGGGTGAATGAGACATGGTGAACAAACCTTTTGCATGTGACACACATGTAAAGTAATGTTGAGATGGTGAAGCAGGCTTGATTTGCCCCACTTGGTGAAAGAGGGGAACTGACCACGTTTTTCTTTCACTTTTTAATTGTTTTAAGTAGCTATTATTTTCACACGACTCAAAATGCAAAAAGTACAATATGCATGAGCAGTCCCCCATCCACCCCGTCCCATCCCAGGGGAGCACTTTGAGCCCTCCTTGGCTTTTGAGCCCCCACATCAGTCATTCATTCGTTCCACAAACATTTATTGAGCACCTACCTGGTGTGAGGCACCACTTGCAGGTGTAAGGATACAGCAGAGTATCAACAACATCTCTGCCCTTCTGGAAATGACATTTTAACAATGCAGAGACCGACGCTGAAGACAAACAGAATATACAGTCTAGCTGATGGTGATAATTGCTATACAGGATGAGGAGTAGCAGATTGCAGGGACGCTGGGGGTGCTATCGGTAAAGATTGGTCTTGGAAGGCCTTTTTGATAAGGAGATATTTAAGCAGATACCTGGAGGAAGTAAGGAGGCAAGTTGCATGGCTCTCTTGAGAAGGCTTCCAGGCTAGAGGGAACAGGAAGTAAACAGGTGCATTTGAGGAAGGCTGGTTTCCTGTACTGCTCCACTTTAAGAGTAACTTTTAGGAACTATACTCAATATTTTGTAATAACCTATAAGGGAAAAGGATCTGAAAAAATGTATATATATAACTGAATCACTTTACTGTACACCTCAAACTAATAAATACAACATTGAAAATCAACTATACCTCAAAAAAAAAAAAAAAAAGAAAGAAAGAAAAAAGAGTAACTTCTGTTCCTCTTCCAAAGGGAGATTTATGGGACAAATCACCTTTTCAATATTTTATTTAAAGCCAGAGGTTGAACTTGACTTGGTCATGGTGTTGTCTTTTTTTTCACGCCTAGCCACAATATGTATTAATTGGGCCATTTACTTATAAGAAAGAATTGTTTTATGTATAGATGTACTTGGCTTAACTAAGCTCTTATTTATTTTTTATTTTTTGGAAAAAATAAGTAATGTGTTGATTGGATTTTTGTAAGTCAAATATCTTAAAAAACATTGTAAAATTTTGTACCTGCCCTGAACCCAACCAGTATTGTACTTCTAACCTCTCTTCAATGACTACTTCAGAGCAACGGTTCTTAAGTAGGGATGATTTTGCACCCCAGGGCACATTTGGCCATGTCTGGAAGCATTTTTAGTTGTGACAGTTGCGTTGGAGGGAAGACTTTCCACTGGCATCTAGTGGGTAGAGACTAGGGATTCTGCTAAACATCCAACAGCAATGAACAGGATTGCCCCTCAAACAAAAACTTTTCTAGCTCCAAATAACAAGAGTGCCAAGGTTGAGAAACCCTGCTCTAGGATCATAAACTTAAGCTAAAACTTAAGGAGAGTGGAGAGGCCTGTGGCACATGCATTCTGACCAGGTTAAAGCAGATGGTGTGAGGCCATGTTTTATGTTGCTCTTACTCTAATTCACTCATTTATTCATTCATTTGTTCAACAAATACTTGCTGAGTGCTGGTATTTGTTAAATATTACTGTGTACAAATTACTTCAAAACTTAGTAGCTTAAAACCACAATGATGTGAATGTGGTCACAGTTTCTTTTTTTTTTTACAACTGTTCTGTGACTTTTTTTTTTTAACATCTTTATTGGAGTATAATTGCTTTACAATGGTGTGTTAGTTTCTGCTGTATAACAAAGTGAATCAGCTATATGTACACATATATCCCCAAATCCCCTCCCTCTTGCGTCTCCCTCCCACCCTCCCTATCTCACCCCTCTAGGTGGTCACAAAGCACCGAGCTGATCTCCCAGTGCTATGCAGCTGCTTCCCACTAGCTATCTATTTTACATCTGGTAGTATATATAAGTCCATGCCATGTTCACAGTTTCTGTGGGTCAGGAATTTGGAAGTGGTTTATCTGGGTGGCTCTGGCTCAAGGTCGCTCATGATGGGATCAACCAAGACGTAGTCATCTGAAGGCTTGACTGGGGTTGGAAGCACTGACTCCAAGGTTCTTCTCTCACATGATGCAGACTGTTGGCAGAAGACACAGGCCTTTCCAGGCTACTTGAATGTCCTCACAATACGGCTTCCCTCACAGCAGGTGATCCAAGAGAGAGCAAGGCAGATGCCATATGATTTATTCCCCAATCTTGGGTGTCACACATGGTCACTTCTGCAATATTTTTTTAAAATTAATTAATTAATTAATTTTTGGCTGTGTTGGGTCTTCGTTTCTGTGCGAGGGCTTTCTCTAGTTGCGGCAAGCGGGGGCCACTCTTCATCGCGGTGCGCGGGCCTCTCACTATCGTGGCCTCTCTTGTTGTGGAGCACAGGCTCCAGATGCGCAGGTTCAGTAGTTGTGGCTCACGGGCCTAGTTGCTCCGCGGCATGCGGGATTTTCCCAGACCAGGACTCGAACCCGTGTCCCCTGCATTAGCAGACAGACCCTCAACCACTGCGCAACCAGGGAAGCCCACTTCTGCAATATTTTATTGGTTGTACAGGATGTGTTGGTTGTACTGAACTCTGTGACAGACAATACCTGGCCCTCACAGAGCTTTCGTTCCCAGTGAGAGGAGATAGACAATAATTAAACTGATGAACAAACAGGGTAAGTGCCGGAAAGGACATGAAGCAGGGGTGAAATGGCGGTGACTAGCTAGGGAAGCAGAGGCACTCAGTTGGATGGGGCAGTCAGGGAAGACCTTGCTGGGGAGGCATCCTCTGGGCTAGGACCTGAATATAAGGAGGAACTGCCAGGGAATACCCAGTGGCAGAGTGTTCCAGGCAGAGGGAATAACAGGTACAAACTATTATTAATAGCAACTAGTGGAATCTTGATTTGCACATGAGGCTGAGGACGTAGAGCAACCAAAAGAATATTTTGTTTCGTAACAGTTACTCCTTATTCAATTAAGGCAGGAAGTAGTATAGAGTCATGATGTGAGTATGAAATAGGACAGACACTTTGAAAACTTGTTCAGCAGGATCTACTGAAAGCTGAATGTGTGTCTCCTTTTTCAGCCAGGAATCCCACTCCTAACACCCAAGAGAAATGAGTGCTTAAGTCCGCCCAAGACATGTAGACAAATGTTGACAGCATCTTTATCCATAGTAGTCCCAAACTGGAAACAACCCAAATGCCAACAACTGAGAAGAGGTAAATTGTGATGTAGTCACACAATGGAGTCCTACACAGCAATGAAAAAGAACAAACTACTGCTATATGCACCAACTTGCATGAATCTCACAGACATAATGTTGAGTGAAAGCAGACAGACAAATGAGTATCTACTATATGATTCCATTTATATGAAGCTCAAGGATAGGCAAGCTAATTGATGGTGACAGAAGTCAGTAACAAGGGCTTCCTACAGTGGGGTGGGGTGTTTTGACTTGGGAGGGGCAAGAGGAGACTTTCTGGAGAATTGGAAATGGAAAATAGAAAATTGGAAATGTTCTATACCTCGATCTGGATTGATTATGGCTGTGTCCACCATGTGTAAAAATTCCCAAACCCAAGTAGCAAGGCACATACATAATTCTTACTAAAAACAGCAATAAGGAGGTTCAGTTTTATATATGATAACATTGACTCAGATGAAACAGTCACAGAGAATCTAGAGTCTTCAGGTTTACCTTATGGGTCCAAAATTTTATCCAGTGCCATAATTGGCCAAGCAGATCCCATTTTTTTCAGAGGTTGATCCCCACAAAGACAAAGCCACTCAACTCCCAGAAACTCACCCCCCAGGAAGTCCAGCCCGGCCCAGTGGATCCTGCTGGGTTTCCTGTTTCCTAGACCTTCCTTTTCTCTCTTTCATTGGGTGCCTTTTTATTCCCTTCCTCTGCCCTAGAAAAAAGGTGTTTTCTTCAATATTTTAGAAAATATATTGCATTCAGGAAAGAAAAAAAAGTTTTAAATCGATGGCTATAGCAGCTTGTAAAATTTTCTTCTAAAAGCTTTTTTTCAGCAGAAGTAATGGGGGTGAGAAAGGGGTGAGTGTGGGGAGGAGGCAGGAGCAGGGTAATGACTTAGTCACCCAGGAAACCACAGTCTGAGTGGAAGAGCGTCACCACGGCTCCTTAGTAGCAGGAGAGAAACCTCTTTTCTACTAGGTTTGGGAAAGGTTGGGAATAGGAGGCGATGTCAATTTTTATTGGCACCTAATTTATATTGCGTTTGGTGCCACTTTATGTAAAAATAAAGAACCAGGGGAAAATTGGTTAGGCCTTACTGGAAACTACGTATAGACACTTAGCGATGTGGCGTCCCTTCTCAGCAGTATGGATGCGCGAGGGTATGAGCTCTGTTTTTTTCTGCTGTGACCTTACTACAAGAATAGCTACCTTTTTATTGTGGGCTTAACAGGCAGGTGCCATGTTAAACACCCTATATCCATTTTCTCATTTAATCTTTGGGACACCTCTACAAGGTAATATGTACAAGGTGTTATTACATATTTTGAGGAAGTGGGGCTCAGAGAGGTCAGGTAACATGCTCAACGGCACACAGCAGAGACAGGAAAGAAATGAGGACTCCTCACACCTGAGTTCTTAAGTCCCTGCTGCCTGCCTGACCGCTGTGACCTAGCTTTCCTTTTTGTGTTCTAAGGAGGCACTGAGAATGCCTCCCGTTCCCTCTCCTTCCAAATGAAATATAAGCATTTCCAATACAACTCAATGAAGCAACAAACACTTCAGTAAGTTTTAAGGGTGGAATATGTCACATTTCCCCCTCCTTTGTAGCTCTCCAACCCCACACCAGATGACCAAGCCTCTTCTGAATGTTTTGGTATTTTACCTACATCATTTCAAAAGCATCACATTTCTCTTTGAATCTGACTTTTATGCACACACACACACACACACACACACACACACTGACCCTTAGTTCCATGGGGATCCCTGTAATTCCACAGCTCTTCGTTCACATTTCTGATATTGCACACATCATGTTGTGTTTCATTCATTCAGCTTATATGTTTGAGTCCTTCACATGCTGGGCAATGCTCAGGTACTAGGGATTCAGCCACGCATCCCGACACAAAATCCCTCACTCACAGAGCTTACATTCTAGTCAGGGGGAAACTGATGGTAAAATGGTAAAATATAGGGCATGTCAGATGGCGATAAGTGATATGGAGAAAAATAACGCAGGGAAGATGGCGGGGTGATGGTAGAAGGGGTGGCATTGGTGGGTCTTTTTTTTTTTTTTTTTTAAACCAATTTTTTAAATAAATAAATTTATTTATTTATTTATTTTTGGCTGTGTTGGGTCTTCGTTTCTGTGCGAGGGCTTTCTCCAGTTGCGGCGAGCAGGGGCCACTCTTCATCGCAGTGCACGGGCGTCTCACTGTCGTGGCCTCTCCCGTTGCGGAGCACAGGCTCCAGACGCGCAGGCTCAGTAGTTGTGGCTCACGGGCCTAGTTGCTCCGCAGCATGTGGGATCTTCCCAGACCAGGGCTCGAACCCGTGTCCCCTGCATTGGCAGGCAGATTCTCAACCACTGCGCCACCAGGGAAGCCTGGTGGGTCTTTTATTATTTGTTTACTCCTGTGTCTTCTCAAAGGCAGAAATCAAGCCAGTCTTGGAGTCTTGAGTCCTTACCTTTCACACGGCCTGACCCTGTGAGGCTCAAGAAATATTTGTTGATTGAATACGGGAGGCCAGTTTCATGGAGCTCATTTGGTATGGAAATAGTTTGCTTTTCGCAGCTTTTGATGAAAGAAGTATTGGTTGGACTACGAATTGCCCTTCCAAGAAGGAAGTGACTGTTTATCTTTGGGGTGGGTTCTCCACTTTCTATGGTTTTATCAGGGCCCAGTGTACATTGGCAGTTTTGAACAGAGCTTCAGCATAAGCCCACAGAGAACAAAAAATAGACAGACTTGGTCAGCAACGACGAAGGTTATTCCTTTTATGGAAGACATGAGAAATGAGAAATTAGAAGTCAAGAAAGAATGCCAGTGCCAGAAAAGGAGACAAGAAAAGGCAATGAAAGGAAACAAGGAAGAAACAACAAGAGAAAAAGGTAAAAGAGAATGAATTGGTAGAAAAATCCAAAGCCATGGTGGGAGAAACTCACAAACTCTAACTCTGATGAGGCTGAGAGAATTGGCAGGAGTAGGGAGCAGGGAAGCGTGGAAACATCCAGAAGCAAACCCAAGGCAGGGAATCCTAATTTCTTTCTATTTTTGACCAATTGGAGCTCTCCCTGAGGGTCTGGTAAGAGGTTATATCTCCACCCACTAGTACAACTATCCTAACTCGTCTTCACCATCCTTAACATCAGAAAGGTGAAGTTTGAAAAGGAGCAGCTCATGGACAAGACTTTAATGTGACAGAGGGGTCAGGAAGCACGGTGAATGTGGGCTTGTACAGGGTTCAAAACAAGTCCTCTCTCATGAAAGTTAACAGTGGAAAAGCAGCAGTTAGCAAACGTGAAATTTTCTTAGGTCTATAAGGAGAGCTTTGCTCATTCTACTTAAAAATACTCCTCCAAAATACTCAGAAGCTAGAGTGAGGTCTCTTTTAAAGACCATTTCATGATAATTTGAATATATTTCGTGTCTGTCTTACAGGGCTGAGGGTTCTTGGCTATCTCTACGTGGTTTCACCAAACACACCTGCTCTTTCTCTAGTGACTGTTACTGACAGTTGCAGGTGAGTGGCAGTTGGCAGCCAGGCTGAGGGACCTGAAGATGAGGATGGGGCACTGGTGAGGGCTCCCCATCGCCCATCACAAAATGTCAAGCTCTCCTCCTCCTGGTAGTACTTGTGTCCTCTCCTTAGACGGTACCTCAACCTGAGACCCTTAAGAAAGCTCATCACATTCTCCAGAACCTTCACCATCTCAGAGGGATGGGAATTCGCACCATCTACTATGAATTTATTCCAGTAAATCCACATATTTTCTTCCTTTGCCTTCTCACAAAAGTTCTAGAAGTAAATGGAGGCACGAAGTGGTCAGTAACTTACTCCGGGTCTCACGGCTAATAATGCTGGGGGTCAGAATGTGAACCTAGCTCTGCCTTTCTGTTTGTGTGTTTCTGATTACACCTGGCTGCTCCATGGTGTTCACAGGAGGGCAACCGCAGAGCATCGAGAGGATGAAAACATAACAGGGAGGCATTTGTGATTGTTTGCTCCATTTTTTTTAAAGAACTCCTCTCCAAATTAAAAAAAAAAACAATAACGTTTTGTGTTGGCATATTTTAAAAATAATGAATACAATTTAAGATGAGATATTCATAAAGCTTTTTTTTTTATAAATTTATTTATTGATTATTTATTTTTGGCTGAGTTGGGTCTTCGTTGTGCGTGGGCTTTCTCTAGTTGCAGCGAGCGGGGGCTACTCTTTGTTGCGGTGCGCGGGCTTCTCACAGCAGTGGCTTCTCTTGTTGCGGAGCACGGGCTCTAGGCGTGTGGGCTTCAGTAGTTGTGGCTCACGGGCTCTAGAGCACAGGCTAAGTAGTTGTGCTGCACGGGCTTAGTTGCTCTGTAGCATGTGGGATCTTCCCGGACCAGGGCTCGAACCCGTGTCCCCTGCATTGGCAGGCGGATTCTTAACCACTGCACCACCAGGGAAGTCCCGTAAAGCTTTTTAGCTGTATCTTCAACAAAATAAAATTTTAAAATGTGATCAAAAGAGCCTTACAGTGAGTGATACCCTACATCTTGTTTTATCTCTTCCGTGTGTACTTGATCAAGATCTTCCACTGCTGCTGGTTTGTTTTTGTTTGTAAAGCATCATTGCAAGGAGCATCTAATCATTAGCCTCAAGAAATCAAACATTAGAAGCTATCAAATAAAAAACATTCCTGGCATCATTGCTGATCCAGAGAGTGGGGGAGGGGTAATGACAAGACAAATCTATATTTTCTGGAACACTTACAGTCTACAACAGAAAATTCATCCTGGCAGGAAGTGCTTTAATTATTAAGATCAGCGTGGTGGTTTGTCCTGTAGGCAGGCTCTGAGAAAGGTCTCTTAGAGTCAGAGTATGATGGGGAAGGGAATCTGCTTAAGTAGCAATTAGTGGAGTGTTGTCTTTCAAAATATTTACCTATGAATGGAGAGAGGGGTCACGGCTTTTATGAGACCAACACTCCAACAAGGTTTGGGTTAGCTTGTTTCATGGAGAAGAGAAGCGCAAACGTAAAGTTCACAGATATCAGTTATCAATGTGGGAGGCCCCACAAAAGGCAGGGAGAGGTGACTCTGGTTGGCTGACTCTGCAGGAAACAGGGGCGCCGTAGGGGAGAGAGGGAAGGAGAGCGAGTTGCAGACTACAATAAGATTCTCTTTTCGTGGCCCAAACTTGCTTCCTCATGACATCATCGAGTTGGGTACTCTCCAGAGCTCCGGGAGATCCAAGAAAGGGATAAGCAATATAAAAAGCTATTCATAGGAAAGTTGCTGTCTTCAAAAGAAAAGCATGCATAACATAAAACAATGTCATTGAAAACCCTAGGAAACTGATAGAAAAGTTGTGGTTCTGTCTTTCAGGTTTTCTAAAAAATAAAGAGGCTATTTAAGAAAACAGGGGGCTTCCCTGGTGGCGCAGTGGTTGAGAATCTGCCTGCCAATGCAGGGCACACGGGTTCGAGCCCTGGTATGGGAAGATCCCACATGCCGCGGAGCAACTGGGCCCGTGAGCCACAACTACTGAGCCTGCGCGTCTGGAGCCTGTGCTCCGCAACGAGAGAGGCCACGACAGTGAAAGGCCTGCGCACTGTGATGAAGAGTGGTCCCCGCTCGCCACAACTAGAGAAAGCCCTCGCACAGAAACGAAGACCTAACACAGCCAAAAATAAATAAATAAATAAATAAATTAAAAAAAAAAAAAAAAAAAAAAAAAAAAAAAAGAAAACAGGGATGAGTGACCGCTTTTTAGTTCCTTAGCTCTAAGGATCACTGTACCTGATGAAGATGTTGTCTGCAGGTGGCCTTGAAGACTTTAAAGCCAGTTTCATGCCACAATCCAAAGACGGGAGGAGGGGAGCATGGGGCTGGAGCCTCAAGGGTATGTTTAAGAGCTTTCCTTTTATCTTCAGATGAAGTTAAACATAGTCCCAGAGATGCCTAATGGGATTGAAACATAATGATCTTTATACAACTTTGACTTGAGGCAGACAACACGCTATACCAGTATGAATTAATATTTAATAAAATCCACAATTAACTAGCCTTATTTAACTTCACTGTTTTTTATTATTACTTATTATTATTCATTATATTATTATTGCATTGCATTTGTGCGTGTGTGCATGTTTTACTTCGTTAAAACTAAGCATTTAAAAAAAATACCCCAAATTTTTCCCTATTTTCAATTGTCTCCATTAAAAGAGAAGTAGACCCGGAGCTTCAAAGAACGGAAGTGCCTCCAGCCTTTTTTACTGTCTCAGAGGCCTGGTCTCAAGCCAAGCGCCCCTTTGCCAGCTACCCCTCAGGCAATCACCTTGACAAATACAATTTTTTAAAAAAGACTTCAAGTTCATTTCCACCTGGAAGGATGGGAGGAAACAAATCGAAATGCTTAGTAAGAGGCAGGAAGTAGTCAGAACGTGGCAAAGCTCTTGGATAAGAAGGCCTGAGCATCCATTATGATGTTCCTGAGTTTGTTGGAATTACAAAGCACGCTTGTCCACTGATGTTGCGGATATAGTTTTCAGTGGAGCAGGACAGGAAAAGGTTTTTAGGTGTTTTGTCCAGATGTCTGGTCTGGGATTCTGCAAACCACATCCTTCCTTCCTTGGGATGCGGGTCCTTTGTGCAGCTCCACCACTGACACCACTCACGTCTACTACCCTGTAAAACAGGAATCTGCCTCGGTAGATACTTAGGAGGAAGAACGCGACAACTTGGCCATTAGAAAAGTAAAGACATATGTCCCAAGAGAAATCCTCTGAGATGATTAAAATGAAGCAGTAGGTGTTAGGACTCTTCCTGGAGTAGTTTAGAGAAATGAAGGATATGCGATAGTTATTTGTGTGGGGCAAAAATGTGTTCAGCAAGGTTTTTTCCTCCTTTCTTTCTCCGCCTTTTTCTGAAAATGGGTGGGTACTTCTTATAATTACGGGACACTTAATGGACTCACACTCATAAAGTGTGTTTTATAGTGTTGATAGTTTATCCTTTTTTTAAAATAAATTTATTTATGTTTTATTTCTTTTTTGGCTGCGTTGGGTCTTCGTTGCTGCGTGCGGGCTTTCTCTAGTTGCGGCGAGCGGGGGCTACTCTTTGTTGCTGTGCGCGGGCTTCTCATTGCGGTGGCTTCTCTTGTTGCGGAGCACGGGCTCTAGGCGCACTGGCTTCAGTAGTTGTGGCGCATGGGCTCAGTAATTGTGGCTCGCGGGCTCCAGAGCGCAGGCTCAGTAGTTGCAGCGCACGGGCTTAGTTGCTCCGTGGCATGTGGGATCTTCCTGGAGCAGGGCTTGAACCCGTGTCCCCTGCCTTGGCAGACGGATTCTCAACCACTGTGCCACCAGGAAAGCCCGGTTTATCCTTAACTTGGCTCCATCCCTCACAAACTGGCACACCCTAAAAGATGCTATCAGCAGCTTACAATTCCGTGTGTGTTAAGAAGTGCAAACAGTTCAGAACAAAAGTCAATCAGCATATTTATAATTAAGAAGGATTTATTTTAAAGGGAAAATATATCAAGCACAATAATTTTGTGGCAAAACTAAATTACACATAATATCTTTCCTATTTTCAAACAGGTTACTTTTGACTTATAGAGTACTAAAATTAAACATTGACCTTACTTAATTTAAAAAATTTCTCTATACCCCTCTACGCTAAAGGACTGCAAAATTTTCTCTCTCTAAAAGTAGATGAACTCTCCTTCTCACAAATGCCGCTTCCCCCCGTGCCTTTGGTTCTTTATGTTGGCAAGGAGGTTCAGTCTTTAGTGATCTTGTAAAAACTTGGAACCCTTGAGCAGTGGGGAAAAACAAATGCCTAGGTCTCTCCTTTAGTTCTGGGCCTCCACGGGACCCCCCAGGGGGCTGTCTCTGATTTGCCCCTCAAGGCGGCCACATTCCGGGTGAATGCTAAGAAAATATGTGTTGACTGATGTGTCCAAATGCAAGTCATTCTTCTCTGGAAGTGTGCTTGTTATTTATTAAGCACCCACAATGGGTCAGAGAGTCAATGAATTTCAGAGCTGGAAGGGATTTTAAAGGTGACCTGGTCCAACCCCTTCATTTTATAAACAAGGAAATTGAGATCCAGAGAGAAGGGCCCTGCCCAAGGTCAGACACCTGGTACGTGGCAGAGCTGGAAACAAAACACCAGCCCAAGCTCTTTCCTCCTACCACAGCTGCTTTATCCCTCATCGGACCTGATCCCTGCTCGCTAGAAATTTATAATTTAATAATACCAGCTTTTTGTAGCTTAAGATATTTGCATAATCGGAATGATGGAGCTGGGATCTACTTTTGGATTTAGGGAGAAACTGATAAGAAGACAGAGATAAGGAGAAAAATGAATACCCCTAACATCTATATTTTCAAAATTGATTTAACTTTATTTATATTCTACTTCGTTCCAAAAAAGATGTTAAGAAGCTTTGAAAGGGACACATACTACAACACGATAAAACAGGTAAGAACAGTACTATAAAAACGAGTAAGAAAAATGACAAAAAGGAAAATAAATATATTTTTAAATTTTTCAAAAATTTATTTTTGACTGAGTTGGGTCTTCGTTGCTGCACGTGGGCTTCCTCTAGTTGCGGCGAGCGGGGGCTACTCTTCGTTGAGGTGTGTGGGCTTCTCATCGTGGTGGCTTCTCTTGCTGCGGAGCACGGGCTCTAGGCACGCAAGCTTCGGTAGTTGTGGCTCGCAGGCTCTAGAGCGCAGGCTCAGTAGTTGTGGCGCACGGGCTTAGTTGCTCCACAGCATGTGGGATCTTCCTGGAGCAGGGATCGAACCCGTGTCCCCTGCATTGGCAGGAGGATTCTTAACAACTGCACCACCAGGGAAGTCCCCAAAAAGGAAACTAAAGGTAGTAAAGGAAGTTGGGAACTAGAGTGAAATTAGTGCACAAAATACGAGCCTTAAAGCCCTAGATATTTGCTACAGGGAGGCTACAGATTTGCTGCTAAGCCTCCTAGCAAGAAGCAGGAACTGTTACAAGAGTCACAATTCCCAGATAAAAAAACAAACCAGCCCTGGAAAAGCACAACATTCTTCATTAATGAGGCCAGAGAGAAGGTTCTCCCATGTGTCCTCATATACCCTGAAGTCTACTAGGATAAACTGGAGTTGGAATCCCAGGCTTTTTGAGGTGTTGGGGACCATCCAGTTCAACTCCCTGCCCAGGAACTGGAACAGAGACTTCTCAAGGTCACATCCTGGCACTGAGTCTCCTGGATTTGGAGAAGGAGGAGGGAATCCAGGCAACCTCTTCTCTTCCACAGCGGACCTCTGGAGAAGGTTGGGATGTATCCTGATTAAACACAGATGCCCTTTTACCTGGCCAAGAAGTCATCTTCCTCCTCTTCAAGTGTCCGGAAGCCAGAGGGTTCAGATGCCAGAGAGCTGCAGCTCTTCCAAGTTACCCTGTCCCCCCTCCCCTCCCCTGCCACTGTCTTGAAGATGCCCCAAGGGAGACAGAGGGAAGAATCTGGGGCCAGCTTCTAAAAAGACTGTTTATCCTGACTGGCTGGCAGGATTGATTTAAAAATGCAGAAATTACTTCCCCGGGTAAAAGGCAGGGGACCATTTAGAGCTTTAAATACACAGCATATGAAAGAAGGAGGACAAATTATCTGTGGGAGAGGGAAAGGGGGAGGGGAGGTGATTTACCATTTCTCCTTTAGGGGAAACGAAAGAGAACATCTGGGTTCTCTGTGCCCATAAAAATGTTGAGAGTAAAGATGTAGTATTTAGATTGCTTTGTAGTAGAGGTGGAGGGAAATCTGTTACAAAAAGTGATTTGTATTTTTTTTATTTCTCAATTTCTTTTCTAGTCTACCGAGGAAATTGCTGCCGAGAACAATAAAGTGGAACTTGGACAAGCTCAAAAATGTTTAGAAGGATATCCCACCGCACAGGGGAAAAGGAGTACGGGTGCAGATAGAAAAAAAATTTTTTTTCAGTTTCAAACTTTCCCCTTTGATCTTGATTACTAAAGTATTACATAATCATTGTGTAAAATACAAGAAGTAAATTTTAAAGGAATAGAGGACAAAATCCCCTCGAAGCTGATATATCTTAAGGTTCTGGTAAATTTCTTCCTGTCCTGTTTTTTTTTTTTTTTTTTTTTAAATCTTATTTATTTATTTATATTTATTTTTGGCTGTGTTGGATCTTCGTTTCTGTGCGAGGGCTTTCTCTAGTCGTGGCAAGCGGGACCCACTCTTCATCGCGGTGCGCGGGCCTCTCACTATCGCGGCCTCTCTTGTTGTGGAGCACAGGTTCCAGACGCGCAGGCTCAGTAGTTGTGGCGCACGGGCCCAGTTGCTCCGCGGCATGTGGGATCTTCCCGGACCAGGGCTGGAACCCGTGTTCCCTGCATTGGCAGGCAGATTCTCAACCACTGCGCCACCAGGGAAGCCCCTGTCCTGTTTTTTATGTGCGATTTTTATACATAAATATGATTCGATTAGAAAATTAACTAATTTGAAATTCAATTTCAAGTTGCAAGATAGTTCTTGAATTTGCTTCTTGTCCGCATTCTCTAAACCTGGAAGATTGGATTTCCTCTGCAGAAAGTCTGTACATTTTAACTATGAGGTAAGGATGCTGATTTAGCAAATCTCTCAGAATTTAACCATCTAAAATTAGCAGGTCCCCCTCAAGGTAACTTGGGAGACAATGACATAATACCACCACACATTTCTTTTAATGCTGCTGACTTAGCTCACAATGTTTCTGGAATTCCTCCTATGGAATTACCTTCTGAGTCTACGGCACTTTCTTTTGAACGTTATCCGATTGACAAGTTCTCCCACTTTGAGGGTGGGTTTGATATTTAGAAACTTCCAAAGTTATCAGATCTGATGAATAAGTTGTGTGATCCCTCAAGTTGAGCAATATTGTTTTTGGTTAAGAATATATTGAGTCGTAACTGCAATGAACTTATTTTCTCATACAGTAACAAGGTTTTAGTGGAAGGGAGATTTACCCTTTCTCTGAGTCTCAATGAATTACATGGTGTGAAGGGGAAAATTGTCTCTGTAATTTTCCCCTTCACTAATTCAAATTATGTTTTCTGACTTGTAATTACACTTTTGGTGGCCAAAATCTATTTGTTTTACAAGCTCCAAGATAATTCTATTCTCAGTTTCTAGCAAAGCAAAAAGTGTTCCATATTCAAATGTAAGATAGTCACCGAGGCAAATTGTTCTTAACCAATTAATTAGCTAAAACTACACTTGACATTACCATTATCTCGAGATGTGGAAGGCTTCATGCTTTAATTATCCTGTTACTCATTTATAATGTTCCTTCTATTCATTTCAGCCTGAACATTCCTTCCCTAGTTTCTGCATCACTCTGGAAGTACAAAAGAGAAAATTAGATGGCACCGTTTGTCAGTACAGATTGTTAGTATTTCTGAAGGTTGCATACAGAGTCTTGTGTAGCTTTCTGAATTCTCAAGCTTGCATAATATTTTAAGTACAAAGTATAACTCTACTCAGTGTTCCTTTTATCATGTTTCTTATATTTGACAGCAAAAGATTGCAAACTTTTTTTATAACTCAAGGATTTTAGTAAACATCTTGAAGAAGAACCAACAATATTTCCCTTTATATTTTTTTCCTACAAATTCTTGTTTCTTCATGAGAAATTGAGATATATAAATGGTGAAACTGGGGGAAAATAGATACATATATTTAAAAAATTATTTACTGTCTTCTTAATATTCACGTTTTCTTATTTCTTGAAGACTGGTCCCCTCTCTTTCACTGAAAAATGTTATCCCCCTCTGGGTTGGTCAGTTCTGTAAAAGAAAAAATAAAATATTATCTGTTGTCTGTGTGTATATTATGCTGCCATTTGGCTAAAAAAAAGGTTTGGGGTTATACATGCATACATATTGCTTGTATGTGCAGAGACTATTTCTGGAAATATAAAAAAGACCTTGTTCGTCTCTGGGAAGAGAAATTGGGTGGCAGGGGGTAAAGAGGGAAGGAAATTTGATCACCTATCTCTTTTGAACCTTTTCAGTTTTTGGACCCTGTAGAACGCAATTACTCATTAGGGAAAAAAAACAAAAAGCAAAAAACAAAAAACCTGACAGTTTAAAAAAAGAAAAGAAGAGAAAAATCAAGGGGGAAAAAATACTTTCTGTTGATCTGAGTCTGGAATTTGTAGTGAAGATCAAATAAAAATGATTCCCTTTCTTGCTAAGTCCATCTCCTCTTCTCCATTCCTTCTTCCACTCTGGCCAACAACTTTTAGCTTCTATTGATCCAATAAGTACTTAGAACCCACAGGTAGCCAAGACATGTAAGTGTCCTCGAGCTGCCCCTAAACTCTTGAGAATCCTAAGCAGACACATGGGTGTCCTTCATGGAATGTAGATGGAAGCCACCTCCTCTGGTTTCCTCATTACAGCCTTAGCCTGCACATGTGGCAAGTAAATACCTTTTAATCAGTGTGTTCAAAGCCACGTCCTTCTTGAAGAACTTTAGGAATGTTCTTGTCCTTTGCTGTTCATTAAGTACCCATGTTTCTCTCACCTCTGAGCCTTCTGGCACATGACTGTCTTCTTTGTCTAGCTAACTCTTACCAGCTCTTAGGAAAGGCCTTATTTCTTGAGCTCACTGAGACTTAACGACTGACTAGTCCAGGCTATCTCCCCCCTAAGTACAGGAGGAGACGCACAGGGCCCCCTGCTTTGCATTTCCTCCGTCCCCATACCCCCAGAGCCTAATTTAGGGCCCCCTGCTTTTGCCTCTCAGTGTTTGATACAACAGATATCTCTAGAATAAATAGATGAATAAATAAACAAATGAAAATCATGTCCACTTGCCCTACTTTACCTTCTAGCCGGAAGAGATGCATCACATCAGGGGATCTCCATCTCTCCAGAGTTTCCGGGTGGAATTCCCAGGTCTTAGCGTTGTAGGCCATACATGTTTGATCTTCACAAATTGAGTGCCCATGAAGTTGAAGCATGCTGG
This sequence comes from Balaenoptera musculus, assembly GCF_009873245.2. Taxonomy (NCBI): domain Eukaryota; kingdom Metazoa; phylum Chordata; class Mammalia; order Artiodactyla; family Balaenopteridae; genus Balaenoptera; species Balaenoptera musculus. The sequence continues at coordinate 35,837,105 of NC_045801.1, read as the reverse complement.
CATTCTCTTGCCTCATGATGGGTAAACATTATCTAATTTGAGTTTAAGTAGAAAACCTATGCAAAATAATAATAATAATTTCAAATCCTACCTCTCAGAACTTTTATTTTCTTATCCAGTACCATAAATCTCTATCTTTCCTGCTTCTTTTTCAACCATTTGTTTATAAATGGCTATAATAGGGCCAGAGACTTTAGGTCAACAGTCATCTTTTAAGCGCTAAACCATACAAAATTTTATTATTCTATGGAAAATATACTTATAAAATACATATATGCTATAAAGTTGGAAAGGTTGATGACAAAAATGATCCCAAAAGTTTTTGAAACATTGAAAAAAGTTGAAACTAAAAAAAGAGGAAGTTTAACAGGATTAAATTAAAGCTCTGTATCTAGGTTTAAAAAAATCAGTTGCACAAGGAGAGGGTGGGGTAAAGCAGGCTCAGATAGAAGCTGTTCACATGGAGAAGGTCAGTTATAACTGACTCAAATGTTCAGCCAATGGTGTGATGGTGTTACTTTCAAATTCAATGCATTTAGGTTTCCTTAAAATAAAGACACTAAGTTCTGGACTCAGGAAGTAAAAGCCCCTTTTGCTTACTCCAATCAGTCTGCAGCATCAAGGCACTACCCTCCAAGAATATTTATAGGCCGGAGTGCATCTGAAGTAGTGATTTTCTAACTATGGGTTGCCACTTATGAGTGAGTATGAAATCCATTGAGTGGATAGCAACCTGCCTTTACAAAATAAAATAGAACACAATACATTGAATAGAATAGAGTTGAATTGGAAAATATACAAGTTTGCATCTGCTCATAAGGCTACTTATTGTTTTATGAAACTTCTGTTTCATTTACATGCAGGTATATGTGTACTGATGATATGTAAAATAGATTTCTTTCTGTGGGTCATAGTCAACAGAGTTCGAGAAACACTAACGTAGAGAAAGATATTCAGATGGTGAGAGAGATGGGCACCTGGTTACTTAAGAAACAGTTGCAACAATCAGGAATGTTTGGCTTGAAGGGTAGAAGACTAAGAGATGACAGAAGAGCTGTTTTCCAATAGCTGAAGCACTGCCGTGAAGAGGAGACAATGGATTTTTTCTCTGTTGTTTCAGGAGATGGGGGTTCAAGGGAGGCAGTTTTTGGATCACCATCCAGATAAACTATCTGACAACCAGAGCTGTCCATCAATGCCACTGCAGAATAACACTCTCTAGGGGTGCTCAAGCACAAGACGGGACCATCTGTCAGGGTTCTGTGGCAGAGATTCCTATATTGGGAGGGAGGTTGAATTAGATATCCTTGAATGTCCCTTTCAACTCAAAGTTTTGACCATTCTATTTTGACCATTCTATGTGCTTTAGATCAGGTAATTAATTCAGGAGATACTTTATTTATTTTTATTTTTTTAATCATTTTATTTTTTTCAACATATTATTTATTTATTTATTATTTTTTTAACATCTTTATTGGAGAGGAGATACTTTAAACAAGGGTTTCTCTTATATGCTTATAATATCATGTGTCACAACATTTACTTTTTAGCCACGAAATATCTATTTTACAGATGAGATTACTAAGTCACTGGACACTTGGGTAGACGTGAGAACAGGATCCAGGTCTCCTGAATTCTAGGCTTTCCACTTAATTATAATTATGGCAGCCTCTCAAATCTGAGTCTCAGCACTGACATCGTTCAGGTTGTGGCAGACTCTGTTGGGTTCTTACCTCAGTATCTGTTCTCTTTTTGCTTGTAACAGAACTCCAGTTTTTACCGGGGCCATGAGTGCTGTAAATAACATATTTCCCAAGCTCCTTTGCAGTGATGGATGGTCAGTTGGACTAATTGTGTCCATGCAATGTGAATGGAAGGCAGTTTCTGGCAAACTTGCCAAAAAAACAGCTGATGTGTACCCAGCTGAGGTAGAGCAGCTTTTCTACCTCCTGCTCCTTCCCTTCCTCCTTCCTGTTGGGTGGATCTCAAGCAGCCATCCTGAACCACGAAGTGGAAACCATGTGCCAAGGATGGCAGCGCCTGGGTCCCTGAAACCATGCAATTGCTATACCAGCCCTAGAGTGGTTCTTTTACAGGATGAGAAAGAAACCGATTTCTGTCTTACTTAAGCCCATGTTATTTGTTTGCTGTAAGCAGTTAAAGCCAGTCTTAATTGATAAGCAGTGTTTTTCTCTCACCTGTGGATATTGGGTGTACCATCCTTATTTGCTCTAACCCTGACAGGATGCCAGATCTTCTGAAATTAGAATTTCTGCACCTCAACATCTTTCATTACAGGTAAACACCCACAAATGTTGGGCCAGTTTCTGTGTAGCTATTCCCACGGTTAAAATGAGGCATATTTGCAAGCAAATTGCTCTTTTTGTATCTTCAATGCTCCCTTCCTTAGAAGGTGCAATTAGGGAGACTTCCAAAGGGTCCTGACTTAAGGCACTGAGAGAGTTGAACTCATCCATCGCCCTTCTCTCCTTCAGACAATTTTTGCAATACCAATAGCCCTTCCCTCTTTTCCTAGTTTCAGTTCATCCTTGTAACCAAACTGGACCTTGGTTTATCATCCTTTTTTTTTTACCACTTATTACAACACAATGGGATTTTAGGTGACTATGATTCTGGGCAGGCCCTTATTTCAAAGAACTCAGGGAGTTTGTACAACGCTTCCCATTTTCTCGAGAAAAGGGGAGTCTGAGATGCTCTCTGAGTGCTCATACAACAGTCTGGCTGAAAGATTATCACAGAATCCTTGTGCAAAGAAAAAGAATGATGTGTAAGACCTGTAGTTGGAACGTTTCCATTTCTACTGCCACTGTCTCTTGTTAGATTTGCGGCAACAAGTGGAAACTGCTGGATCTTTTGGTCAGTCTGATTCTATAGCTAGACCTGTAACTTTATCTGGTGAATCAAAATCACTGTGATTTTTGAGGATAATAGTAGACTTGATTCCTGATTCAGAACTTTACCCATAATGGTGTTCAGTGGTCCCTGTTGGTGGTACTTTGGGATAAATTCGATATAATAGAAGTTGGTATCATAATACCTGTCCTTTATAAACGTATCACGTTAGAACAGAGAAAAAGTAATAGAAAGGTGAGTCATGGTTTTGAGGCTGTGATTCACATAGCAGCCAGAGATCTAATGATACTGGGAATTTGATGGGTTTATGGTATTACAGAACCTTGATCTAACATCTGAGGTTCTGCCAAGATTTCTTTTAAAAGTTCGTTTTACTTTAGAGTTTTAAAAAAATCCATGTATTTTAATGATATGCTATGTGTATACCATAGGAGAAAAAAATTATAATCCACTGAATAGCATAGCTAAAAATGTTTATTTCAAAGACAATCCAGAGTCTTTATAAGAAAGTTCCAAATTGGACTAAGTGTAAAATAAACATGGTTTTTACAAAAGCATCTGGTATGATCCAATGCATCCAATAATGCTCCTTGAAGGATTACCTCAACCACTTAACACTTCCATACATATTTTCATTAGTGCCTCCAAAAAGAAAATCATTTTTTAAAGACTCCATAGAGACACATCAAAGAAATTTAGCATGTTAGACCTCTAAAATGTGACTCTGTAACACATGCCCACATATGCTCTTTTCTCTTCCTCCCAATTCCCCCTTCTTTAAAGTGAACTCCCAGGCTATCATTTTTATAAGAAAAAACAAAGGGAGTAACCTATTAAAGCAGAATTGCTTAATTTACTTTTCGGATCAAACCCTTTCAAAGTTTATTTTGTTTTTGTTTTTGCTTTTGTTTGGTATATACCTTTAACATGAGAAATAGATGACAAAACCTCAATAGCTAAATATCCATGAAGGATGAAGTGTGTCAAGTGTCGAGTGGTTAGGACAGGAATCTTTGATTTCCTATTTGGCATCCCCCGTGTCACTTTGGACCAATCAGGTTTCACACTGTTTCAGTGTCACCAACTCTAATGGCGAAAGCAATACCTGCTTCTCAATGATAGAAATGCAATATTATCTTGACTTAAAGGAAGGCCATCCTCATTACCACAAATAGGAGAATAAGAATCATTTTGAGGCTTCATAGCTCAGTAATTTAAAAAAAGTTTTTTAAAGTCTTTATTGAATTTGTTTACAATATTGCTTCTGTTTAATGTTTTGGTTTTGTCCGCGAGGCATCTGGGACTTTAGCACCCCGACCAGGGATCGAACCCACACCCCTTGCATTGGAAGGCGAGGTCTTAACCACTGGACCACCAGGGAAGTCCCTGAGTAATTTTAATACAACAAAATTCTGGTGGAACAAAAGAATCAGGACAAATACACTGATGCTCACTGAAGCAACATTTACCTTTGTTTAATCTGCACAAAATCATCACAAGGACCAAATCTAGTTTAAATGAGATGCCTCTAACATTCTCCAGCTTTAAAAACTTCACTTACAGGAGTTTGCTGACAAAGAGGTATTTCTCTGCTGCCCCTACAGAAGGCTGCATTCATTACTCATGCTCAACTTTGCCCCTCCCAGGTGACTCCACCCAACTTGATCACCAAATAAGGCAATCCTACAAGTGAGTTTTCCTCCTATTTACTGGAATTGTTCAGTGAACGGGAGGACTTTTAAAGGACTAGCTGGTGCCATTTCCTTTTCAACATTCTTGACTCATCAGCCAGGGAGAGGATTGGAGGCATAGAGGAGAGTGATTCTCAAACTTGGTGCACAACAGAAGCACTTGGGGAAATTTAAAAATACTGATATTTGACTTATTGGCCTGGGCATTGGGATTTGTAAAAGTTTCCCAGGTACTTGTAATGTGTGTGTATTTTGGGGTGGAGGGAGTTGTTGAGAACCACCATTAGAATTAAAATTTGTGCCCCCTTAATTCCAGAAGCCACAGGTGATCACTAATTGAGCACTCCTTGGGCCCAGCATTCTGGTAAGCGCTTTACTAATGATGTCATTGTCTCCTCCCCACAACCGTGTGTCAAGCCTGAGCGATAATCTTCATCATCGGTCTAATGCAGCAAATATTTATTGAAACGCCATCATTGTTCTAGGCAGCACTGTGAATACCTAGATGAGTAAGACACAGTTCATGTCCTTGAAAAGCTAATAATGATAACAGGGATTCATTATAACCATAATACAATGAAGAAGACTTTCACGAGAGAGTACAAATTACTAACGAAGTTCAGAGGAGGGAAGGAATATTACAGCCTGGGCGTATCAAGAGAGGTGACACTGTAGGTTCAGTGGTGCACTAGAGCCAGCTCATTCTGGTCTCTGCGTCTTCAGAAATTTTGTGAGCCAGTTGATATCAGGTTGGTAGCTTGCAATTGGCCATAGTGGGAGTTTTTACACTATGAAAATTGACAAAAACTACAAAGCAGGGGTCTTTCTGTCTGCAGAGCTGGTTGTTAAATATTTACCAGCACATCGCTGATGGACCTTAAAAGATGTATAGGATTTCATTCTGGAGAGGTGGGATAGATCAGGAAAAAAGAGTATGATCGGACTTCTCTGGTGGTCCAGTGGTTAAGAATCCACCTGCTAACGCAGGGGACACAGGTTCAATCCCTGGTCCAGGAAGATCCCACATGCCAAGGAGCAACTAACCACAATTACTGAGCCCCGCGCCACAACTACTGAGCATGGGTGCTGCAACTACTGAAACTTGCATGCCTAGAGCTCATGCTCCACAACAAGAGAAGCCACCACAATGAGAAACATGCACACCGCAATGAAGAGTAGCCCCCACTCGCCGCAACTAGAGAAAGCCTGCGCGCAGCAACAAAGACCAGAGCAGCCAAAAATAAATAAATAAATAAATTAATTAATTAATTAAAAAACAAAAAAGAGTATGATCAAAAACAAAGAATTGGGAGAGAATTCAAGCTTGCTCAAGTGAGAAAGAATGAGTAACCTAGTTTGCCTGGAGTAAGACACAAGCAGGCAAATAATAGGAGTTACGACTGAAAAGCAGAGGGAGGGGTATGTTAATTAAGTTTGAAGCTTCAATGTAAAATGTCTAATAGAGCCCGACACATAGTAGGTGCTCGTAAAAAGTTAAAACCTTTTATCTCCGCTTCATTTCCCGAATAAGTTCAAACTCTTGACATCAAAGTTTTTCTAAAAATGAGGTAGGTACTTCTTAAATAAATGAGACTGGGATTCAGAGAGATTAAGACACTGGACCAAGGACACACAGTTAATGTTTGAGCCTTATGGCAGGAAAGTAAAGCAGATAATGACCCTAAGATGGTGACTGGGAGAATGGAGGATGGAGGTGCTGTCTGGAGAAATGGGGAAGTAGAAGAATTAGGCGAAATCCTCTAAGTCCAAGGGCTGGCTGTGCTCACATGTGGCAATACCAGCAGCAAAGCTGGAGCTGGGGAGAGAAGCAGGGGCTAGGGTATGGTTCGTAAGTGGCTACCCGGGGCCTGATGAACACCACCCCCCTCCCATTTCTTAGGATCCGTTGGGCTTGATGAGCTATGGGTTTTCTCTCTCTCAATCCCCTCTTGGAGGCTGGGAAGCTCTTTGCTTCAATCAGCAGCAATTTCAGGGATCCGGATCAGCTGAGGCTCACCAAAAGTACTAAGAAGCCCAGGCACTGTGTGTAATGTCCCCGGAGACTCAGGCCAACCTCTGGAAGCTGGGATGCTTCTTGGGAACATCAGACCCCACCAGGCTCTTGAACTTTTAGCTGTGACTTCAATTCTCGGGTGGAGGCGCTCTAATCCAACCTGGTCTCTTTCTGCCTCTCAGACCCAGGAACATCTGACCTTTGGTGAAGGGAATGAGGCAGATTTCCTGAATCCAACCCAGTTTAGGCCTGACCACCTCATGAGAGCTGGCTAAGAGCACGCCTTTCATCACCCCGTAACTGGCTCACAGCAGACAGTCCATCCAGCAGAGTTTGTAAATCAAGCTTAAGGATGGGCTTGAGGCTCTTCTCTGGTGGGAGTCCCAACCTGAGGATTCTCCCTCCACATCTTCAGCAAAGTCCTGAAGTACCAAGACTAGGCAGGTGTGGAAAGCCCTGCCTTCTTTTAAAACCCTGCTTTCTTTTAAAACATGTCAAAGAACATCTTTTAATCCTAGACTGCATTAAAAAATTTCTGGGTACAGATGGTTCCAATTAGATTTTTAAATGTCAAAAGTTTCTTAAAATAAAACTCCTTAAAATAAACCAAATCAGCCATTCTGGATTACAGCCAACATAAATCAAAGTACCAAACCAGATGGGGATTCTGTAAACTAAAGGTAATAGCAGTTGTTCACAGCTTAGGGCCTAAGGAGAAAAAGAAGAAGACGTCGAGAGGCCAATTTTCCTCTTCAGATTGTTTTTCAAAACACAGGGTAACATCCTAATAAACAAATGAATCGTGCTTCCTGCAGCACCTGTTCACAGAAACCCGAAAATATGCCCGTGACGTTCTGAAAAAAAGAAGCTGTAGTCCAGTTAGCAAAACAACTGAATTTATTCAGAGCGAGGGAGGAATCCAGCAGCTGCTTGTCTAACCTGGAGAGAAGCATGTGGGAAATATCACTTACTCTAGACCTCCATCAGCCTGAGTGAGGGCATCAGCAAGATGCAGGCCGGACTTGACCCAGCACATGTGGTTCTCCGACCACTGAGACCTGCCGGGGGCATGGCGCCGAAAGATGCAGCTGTGTTAGACATGGTTTCCTGCACAACCACTGACTGTATCATACACATTCACCCTGCAATGAGCCTGAATTATTGTCCTGAGAGCAAAAAAGAATTCTATTAGGAAAGAAGCGCTTTCTAATAAATTGAGAGGAAAAAAGCTGCCATTGCCTATCAGCTGGGGAGGGATCCTGTGAGCTGTCGACACCGGTATGGGAGAAGTGGGGCAGAAAACGGCCCAGGCCAAGGTCAGACACAGACAAGAACAGAAGCAAGTGTCCAAGCCTGGGCTACGGAGCTGTCAGCACACAGGGCACTGGGCAAGGGCAGTGTGGAGCCAACAACCGAAGATGCCAAGTGGGAGCGGGGGTACTCCATTCGCTGGTGGTCTCCAGGGAACAAGGAGATCCCCTTCTTTCTTAGCCTGGCTCACCACTACTCATCCTTTGGGCCCTTGGCTCAGATATCATTTTCTCAAGGCAGCCCCCAGACCCCACTGTCCCAACATGAGGCGGACCTGTACCCTCTTAATGGCTGCATCTCCAGGACCCAGCACAGCACAGTATGTGGCCCACTGTCAGCCCTCAAGACATCTTATTGGGAGGAAGGAAAGATGAATAAAGGCTACAAGAGAGAACAGAGGGCTAGAGGGAGGATAGGAGGGGAAATCAGAGGGTGGTGCACACAGAGCTTCACCCTGTTCCAGGTCCCCTTTCTGAGGATCTGCAGGAAGACTTGCAAATATAAGTGGGCGTGACTGGTCCTGAAGGCATGATACACCCAGCCCAGCAACTGACCCATGAGATGGATACTTGAGGGCATACAGCTTAGGAAACTAAAACATGAGTCTCTCCTGGAAAAATGGTCTCATTTTTCTTCTTGGTGTTTCATCTCTTGATGGGGATTTTTATCTTTCTCTGGTGTTTTGAGATGAAAACAAGCTGTAACCTGAACCTATAGATACTTTGCAAGGATGACGGTATGTTGAAAGAATGTAGTTAAAATGCTCATTAGAGATCATCTGCAGTTGTAAAGAACTGGGTAGAGAAAGAGATTCCTGCAATCCTTGGATTTACTCCACAGGATTTTCCCAAAACAGGATGAACCTCTGAAAAAAAGAAAACCATTTACAACACCATTACAAAGAAAGTTTAATGAAAGACATCTGAAGGATACAGGCAAAGGAAGAGCATTAAGAAGCCTGCGTTTTATAGGCAGAGAGCTTTACCAAAAGCTTTGATATCCATAGAATTATTGATGTTGGCTATCAAATCAGTGGCAGATGGGAGCCCCAAGAGTGAAAAGGTGATTGGTACAGTGGGTTTGGGACTATTATCTGGGGAGAAGCAATGCTCCTCAAAGTTTAATGTTCTTACCTGGGGTTGAGTAGATGTGGGGTGAGGTCCCAGATTCTGCTTTTCTTTTAAAAACAATCTCACAAGTGATGTATATGTAGGTCAGGTTTGGACCACACTGTGAGTAGCAAGCCTGTAGGACACCACAAGAGGATGTGTTGCTATGGAGAAAAGCAGAGGAGAAAACAGTAAGCTCCTTGCACATAGGGACCATCTCCAGGAGGTTTGTTTTTCCCTGCAGTCTCTTGTACACAATAAACACCCGTGTATTTCCATTGTACTCAGATTCTTTGGGTTGCAAGGATTAAAGTGTCACTCAACCTAGTTCAAGTGATGAGCTTTGTGGGGAAGAAATTGCAAAGCAGTGAGGGTGACAGAAACTGTAGGAAAACAGGACCTGTGGACTATCCAGACCTCACAGAGACTGGAACCAGATATGTCCTGAATCCAGGGCAGCTCAAGGGACCTCGCGGGCAGGGATTTGTGGAACTCCTCAATGTCTTCCTATTCCTCCAAGGGCTTTCCTCTGTCTCATAGCTTTGACTCCCCTTGCTTCCTCAAAACTTCCTTTCTCCTACGGCCTCTCTCCACCACCTCTGACCCAAGCCTCTTTGTCAGCTTCCTTACATTTCCCCCCCGCATCGTGCAGGACCCCCACCCCCCACCCCAGTTCCCACTTCAGGCTGCAAGTGCGAGAATCTGACTGGCATCCCTCGCAAGTCAGGGCAGATCACCCAGCTTTTTTCCACTCAGGGCAGGTGTGCCCCAGGGCGGGGAGGATGGATGGTGGATGGAGTGGTCCAGCGTGGCTGCCAGGGCACCGATGTGGAAAGGGGAAGGGTAGGTGTCATCGAGAGGTTGACATCTGAGCAAAGCCTTGAAAGAGGTGAGGGAAGTTTTGAGAGTTTTGCAATATCCCTCAGGACAACACGTTAGAGGCACCTTGGAGTCTTGTGAAGCCAGCCCTGAAAACTCAGGGAATAAACCATGGAAGAGTAAGAGTGTGACAGGTTACGAACATTCCATGGCTTTGCACCAAGAACAACCCAACACAAATATTTTAAGAGCCATGGCAGTGAGAAGGTTTGAGAAAGAAGGGTCAAAGCAGCAATATGGGAAATGGTGGCAAAGTCAAGGATCATTTCAGTGTATTATTCTTTCAATTTTTCTGTAGATTTGAAAAATTCAAAATAAAGTTGGGAAAAAAGTTTTCGTTGTGATAATGGTATGGTGGTTATGTAGCAGAATCGCCTTATAATTAAGAGGTGAAGTCAGGGAAATATGTCATGATGTCTGCAACTTTCTATCAGATGGTATGTAAAAAATATTTCATGAAGACAGAAAGATAACAATATGGCACAATGTTACCAACTGAGAATGGAGGTAAAGGATGTATAATGTGCTGTTCTTTCAACTTTCCTATAGATTTGAAAATTTTCAAAATGAGAAGTTGGATTCCACTCTTTGGTATTTACTCAAATGAAATGAAATGATAATATATGACTACACGTAGACTTGTATGTGACTGTTCATGGCAACATTATTCATAATAGCTCCAAACTGGAACCAAGCCAAATGCCCATCTATTGTAAATGGATAAAGAAAATGTTGCATATTCATGCAATGGAATACATCCAGCAATAAGGAACGAGTTACTGATATATACTACAACGTGGATCAACCTTAAAATCATTATACTACATGAAAGAAGCCTGGAGCAAAAGACAACATATTATGTAATTTCATTTATGTGAACCAGCCGGAAAGGGAAATATCTATAGAGACAGAAAGCAGATCAGTGGCTGTCTAGGGCTGGGGGTGAAAGTGGCGTTTGGACTGCAAACAAGTATAAGGGAACTTTGTGGGGTGTTGGAAATGTTCTAAAACTGGTTTGTGGTGATGACTGCACAACTCTATAAATTTGCTAAAAGTTATCACATTGTACACTTACAGTGGGTGAATTTTGTTGTATGTAAATTATGCCTCAATAAAGCTGTTAGAAAAAAAACAGTTAAGAAAAAAAAAAAAAAAGTTGGGCTTCCCTGGTGGCGCAGTGGTTGAGAATCTGCCTGCTAATGCAGGGGACATGGGTTCGAGCCCTGGTCTGGGAAGATCCCACATGCCGCAGAGCAACTGGGCCCATGAGCCACAACTGCTGAGCCTGCGCGTCTGGAGCCTGTGCTCTGCAACAACAGAGGCCGCGATAGTGAGAGGCCCGTGCACCGCGATGAAGAGTGGCCCCCGCTTGCCACAACTAGAGAAAGCCCTGGCACAGAAACGAAGACCCAACACAGCCATAAATAAATAAATAAATAAATAAAAATTTAAAAAGGCAAAAATGACAAAGCTTAATCTTAGCAAGGCTATAAGGGCACGTCATTACCCCAGGGAACAGTTTAAAAAAAAAAGAAAAAAGAAAAAAAAAGTTTATTTCTCTACCTGGGATCAGATGGTGAGACTTTATTCGTTCAACAAATATTTTTTTGAGACCTACTGTGTGCCAGGCATTGTGTGCTAAACCCTGGGGCTACGGTGCTGAATCAAATAGGCATGAAGTTTGATAAGTTTTATGAGCTATTTGTTTGGTATGCTTTCTATGGGACCTGCCTAGTGGTGGAGGGGTGGGCTAGATAAACTGTATTTCTTTGGCTGCTTGATTTGTTCGGGTTCTACCAAAAATAAAGTCTGAGACGAGTGTGAGTTGTTTATTTGGCAGGTGTAGTGGGTAGAATGGTGGAACTCAAAAAGTTATGTTCATGCCCCAACACTCACCACCTGTAAATGTGACATTATTTGGAAAAAGAATTTCTGCAGATGTGATGAAGTTAAAGATCTCAAGATGTGAAATTATCCTGGATTACGTGGGTCCTAAATCCAATGACAATTGTCCTTAGAAGAGAAAGAAGAGAAGGCACAGACACAGAGGAGAAGGCTATGTGGAGATGGGGGCAGAGATTAGAGGGATGCTGTCACAAGCCAAGGACACCTGGAGCCACCAGAAGCTGGAAGAAGCAAGGGAGGATTCTCCCCTAGAACCTTCAGAGCGAGTGCAGCCCTGCCTCCCTCTTGTGGACTTCAGGGAGAAAAAGAATTCCTATTATTTTAAGGCACAAAGTCTGTCTGTCGTCATTCGTGATGACAGCCTAGGAAACAAATACAACAGGTGATCCCAGGTGAGGGAGGGGGGTCATGAGACACGGATGGGAGGCAAACCCATAAAGAGAATGTGAAGGGGTGCATTTCTGCCCTGGGGGCCCTTCTGAGAGACCGTGAAGAAGGGGTGAGAAGGCTTGGGGATCCACAGCCCACTCCTCGCTGGTTGAGGGTAACTTCTGTTTATTAATATTTAATGGAAGGTGCTCGTGTTCCCATTACATTTGTCTTACATGTGAGCTCTATAATCGTGCATTAATATCCTAGAAATGCTGCCAGGTGCTTTTGGAGGCTGACTTTCGCATGACTCGGGACCTCACAGCACCCAGCACAGTGTGGAAACCCAGCAGGTGAACTAGAAAGCCTGTCAGGTTTCTCACTCCCCTTCCTGATCTCTCCCCCCGCCCACTGGACCCCATCACAGTCATTGCCAAGCAGTGCTTCCCGCAGCTCTCTTTTTTTTTTTTAACATCTTTATTGGAGTATAACAGTTCTCATTTTTGTCTGTCTGTTCTTTGTTGCTTCCAGCCAGCAATGTTCTTCCCTTGTTCCTTTTCTTCTAGTCTCCCTGGGTAGAAGCCTACAGTGCTTTTTGCCAAGACTAGGTGGGGAGCTCCCAGTGACTCTCTATATCATTTATAAAGCTCCCAACACCAGATCTGGTATTTCATATCTAGCTTTGAACAGCGGTCAGCTGGTCACCCACACTCCCAATGAGGCTCAAGGGTACCATTTAGCACAGAATAAATGTGCACATCTGAAATTAAAAATTAAAATGTATCTGTTCATTTCAAAACTCGGCTTCTCCTTTTCAGGGTGTAGAAGGCCCTGGAAATGGCATGTCTTTGCATGTGAGCTCTCACCAGGGCCTCCTGGGTAAGATCCTGGCTGTGGCGTCCCTCTTTTCTTAGCTGTTTACTTCTCCTATGAGCTGGACTCAGGAAAGAAGAGTATCCAGAAGACTAAGGTAATTTAATTTCTAGCCATCTTTGGCTTGAATCCTTCCGGCACCCTCAACAAACAAAAATAGCATCCTCTATCTGCACTAAAGCCTGGAAGAAGTGATTTTTTTCAAATGCCCTAATAATAATAGCTCATATCTACTGAGTGCCTACAACACTTTAGGCTCTGTAGTAACTGCTTGGCATTCTTTATCAATTTTAATCCTTACAACAACTTTATAAAGTCCCTCCTTTATCATCCTCATTTCACAGATGAGGAAACAGACTTGGGGAGTTCAAGCATGTGTCTGGAGTCAGACGAGTGGTGGAGCTAGGATTCAAGCCTAGGTCTGTGTGACTTCAGGACATATGTGTTGAACCTTCAGGGCATGTGGCCTTAGATCAGAAGAACCCTCATCTTTTGTTCCTGTTCGGAGAGAGTTAAATGCAGAACTGAAAAAGCAACAGCTTCTGAAAGTGTCCTTAGAAAATCCCACGGTGAGAAGCCAGGTCTCTTCGAATCAGGGCAAATCAAGCGAGAGATGCTGGCCAGACAGAGAGTGGGCTTTTTCGTTCAGAAACATAAGATTGCCTCTAAAAGGAGAGTCACTGAAATGGACATTAGAAAGAAAGAGTGAACACTGGACCATGGAGATGGAGGGGGCTTGAGGCCTGAGCATCTCAAAGACCATTTGGGGCAGCAAATGAGAGCAAAGCTCAAACCATATGAGTCTGCTGTTCATGGGGGGCCTGGGAAAAAACAGGCAAGAAGTTCTGACTGTTGGGCATTCGATGCTTATCCGGCGGCTGACAGCGGAAATGATATGGGGTCACTGGTGCACAGAGTGTCAGTGAACCAGTGGTAAGCTGACTCCTCATCCAGTCAGAAGGGAGACTTTGGCTGTGAGAATTCTGGCCCAGCATGTTCTCTGCCTGAAGTGTGGCCTGGCCTCCTGTCTCTCCTGGCTATCTGGCTTTTATCACACAGAAAGAGAGGAGAAAAATAAATTGGGAATATGGATAACATTTAAGTGACTCTGAAAAGTTTTGTGACAACATGGACCTGTTTCAAGAATTATTTTTAACTGCAGACATTTGGTCCCAGTAGGAAATAAAACTTAAAAGGACAGTTATAATTAGGTCACATTTTGAGAAACTTATTACCTTTTGCTGTATGTCCCAGGAGTAGTGTATCTTAAGTGATTTTAGTATTTAGATTCAATCATAGCGCAGAATTCCATTTTTCTATGCAAGAATGGGAAGCAAATAAGAGAAATTATGATACCGGTATTAGATTAGCAGTAAAGCAAAGGCAGGAATAAATTTAATTTGGAATAGAAGAAAGAAATATCATATAATTTGTCTCCTCACTCCCCTCTCTTTTCTTCTTGTCTGCATCCTAAAAAAGTATCTGTGGAAGGACCCTGGATCTTTCCATCTGTATTCCCCATTAAAAGCCCTTTTTAATTTAATTTTATTTTATGTTAATTTGTGTTATATTATGTTATTTTTCAACTTTTCAGAATTTTGTTCAATATCCTTGCTCTGAGTCAAACATTACTTTTTATTAAAAATTTTTTTAAATTTAATTTTTATTTTTTTATTGGAGTATGGTTGATTTACAGTGTTGTGTTAGTTTCTGCTGTACAGCAAAGTGATTCAGTTATATACACACACACACACATACATACATACATATATATATATATCTCCACTCTTTTTTTAGATTCTTTTCCCATATAGGCCATTACAGGGTATTGAGTAGAGTTCCCTGTGCTAGACAGTAGGTCCTCATTAGTTTATTTTTGCTCTGGATGAAAATTTGACCAAAGACAACCCTTTCATGTCTTAAGTACAATATAGTGAAGCAATTTAGTGGAAGAAAGGCTGGTATCTCACTGGGAGCAAGAAAATAAACATTAACATTGGCTGTAATACTGTTTCTATGATCTCTGTACAGGTCTCAGCACCGAGGCCCAAGTAGGACTAGTTATTGGACCCTTGGGAGTGAGGCTGACGGGAAAGGGGGAGAAAGTGTGAAGATGGGGTGAGGAGACGACAGTGGCCAAAGCAGGGGTCACACCTCTCTTCTGTGAAAAATGTCCCTTGAGATCTTTACTAGACTGGAGCCTGGCAGAATTGAAGGCCCTTTGCTCTGTGTTCTACAGACACATGATGAGGTCTAGCCAATCTCTTTTCCATCTCATGAACCTGTGAAATTAAAAAAAGGAACATTAAAATTTATCTGTATGGCGGTGCATTAAAATGGGCCAGGGATGTTTTCTCCCATTGACAAATACATAATATATTCTTATAGTTAAATGTTTGCCCACAGAAATGATTTTACTAGACTCCTCCTAACCTTTTTAAATATAAAAGTTTCATGAAATCTGTATATTTGGGAATTCCTTGGTGGTCCAGTGGTTAGGATTTTGTGCTTTCATTACCAAGGGCCTGGGTTCAATCCCTGGTCGGGGAACTAAGATCCTGCAAGCTGCACGGCGCGGCCAAAAAAAAAAAAGAAAAAAAAATTGTATTCTTTACCATTCATCTGGGATTAAATCATGATTTGCCTTGGATGAGTGGATGTGTTGCTATTTATCGAGTTAAATAAGATGATAGAAGAATTGTGTAGAGAGATCAGAGCTACACATACCAAAAGCTCACTTGCATTTGATGCGCAGAGATGTTGCTTACAGGAAAATGGCACAGTGGGTCCCCTCCCTGACTGGAGAAAGTGTGGGGAGTCAGCCTCGGTAATCAGCCATGTGAGAGTGAGTTGCAGCCATTCGTCATGTGGTGGCCTTGGTGAAAGCTCATACTAAGTGTCTTCTCTTGGCAGGTCAGCATCTCTGCTGCTTCCTGCCTCAACTGCCCTTCATTTTGTACCTATTCTACTTAGAAGTCAGAAAGTGTGTTTTGTTGCCATGCAATCTATATTGGGAAAGATCTGTGGGAAAAAAAAATACTCAGAGAAGTCAGGGATTAGCAGTTAATGAGCTACCCTACATTCCAGACCCAACAGTCCAATTGACCTGGCAATTAGTCCACCCCAATCCTTTTTCATACATTCGAAAAGGAGGCCTTTGCCTTCTGTCTTCCTGTCTGACAGACCTTCCAATGATACGGTAGACTAGTCTTTATCAGTGAGTGATGGACGTGTTACAGCTTCTAGAGTGCACACCAACACCTTAACTCAGGTGTCACCAACTCCAACACTTACAGGAGCCAGGCAAGTGCTATGAATGAGCACAGGTTGAGTGGGGCCTAGGAGAAAAGATGCCCCTTCATAATATGGATGTATGGGTCCATTGTTGTCAAAATTCCCAATTTTTTAGGGAGAGTTTGGGAATCTGGAGTTTTATATGATCTCCTAACACTGAAATGTTGGGTAGTCAATTCAAAAATTAAGTAACTCTCATAGACCAAACAAACAAATTAAGACACACACACACACACACACACACACATACACGCTCTGGATCCTCCATGAAAGCCAGTTAATTACATCTGCATTAACTCAGGTGGATTTAGAGTGTATGGTAGAAAATATCTTGGCACACCAAACTGTTGTCGCTGGTTACCTTTGGGAACAAGAGTGGGTGTGGGGGGGAACTCTTACATTTTTCTCAGTATACTTTTGTATTGTTTGAATTTGGGGCAATGAGAATACATTTGTATATTACTTATGTAGTTATTTTTAAAAAACAACAGTCTGAAAAATACAAGGGACAGGCCTTAGAAGCTGGAAGACTCCAACATTTAAAATGGCTAGAGACTTAACATTTAACATGGCAGACTGATTGCATGAAAGACAGAAACCAAAAGAAAAAAAAAGAAACTTTAAGGAAGCAGAAAAAAAAATCAAAAGGACTATCAGTTTATGAAATGAGAACAGGGTCCTATAAAAATCAGAGAACAAGAAAGAGCTCTTTGAAGTTAAAAGTGCAATACCAGAATAACATTCAGTAAAAAAGTTAGAAGATAAAGTTGATGAAATCTCATAGAAAGTAGGAAATTAAAGATACAGATTTGGAAAGCAGGAGAGAAATAATATGAAACTGAGAGGGTTGATTTAGGAGTTTCACATTCAACTGATAGTATATTCGGAAAGGGAGAAGAGAGAAAGTTGAGGAAAGGAAATTACCATAGAAATAGTACAAGAAATCCCATGGAGTGCCCAAACACAAGAAATAATAATCATAAAATAAAACCTCATATCAAGGCACATTATCATGAAATTTCAGAACACCAGGAATCAAGAGAAGATTCCTGAGAGACTTCCTGAGAGAAGAAATAGGCCACAACAAAGGGTCAGGAATAGAATGACATCAAGCTTCTCAACAGCAATACTGGGTGCCATCAGGAAATGAAACGTTTGGAAAAAATATTTCTGAACTGGTACATACAGTTATCCTTCAGTACCCATAAGGGGTTGGTTCCAGGACCCCCTGCAGTTACCAAACTCTGCTCATGCTCAAGTCCCTTATATAAAATGGTGTAGTATTTGCATCTAAGCTATAAGTTTTGCTTTGGGGAACTTTCTGAATTTTTTTTTCCTGAATATTTTTGATCCGCAGTTGGTTGAATCCTAAGATGCAGAACCCATGGATATGGAGAGCAACTGTAGAGTCAAACTAACACCAAGTGTAAGGGTATAATGAAGACATTTTCACACAAGAAGGGTCTCAAGTTTTTTCTATGTACTCATTCTTAGGAATCTATTTGAGGATGCTGTACTTTACTAAAATGAGTAAGCAAATCTAGGAGACTTGGGATCCAGACCACAATGGATCCAACACATGAGATCGAGTGGGCAAAGGAAATTCTCAGGGTGGTAGTAAAGATAGGCTTGAAGATGACAGCTGTGCAGCAGGTCTAGAGGGAAACCAGTGCATAATACAGCAAGAACATGAAGGGATACCATAGTAGTATCTCCAGGGGAAAAAATGGAACTAATGGAGGATCCCAAATGTATGACACATAGGATATTTGGGGAATAAGTTATTTTTTTAATTTTTATTTTTAATTAATTAATTGATTGATTAATTAATTAATTTTTGGCTCTGTTGGGTCTTCGTTGCTGCACGCGGGCTTTCTCTAGTTGCGGTGAGTGGGTGCTACTCTTCGTTGCAGTGCGTGGGCTTCTCATTGCTGTGGCTTCTCTTGTTGAAGAGCACGGGCTCTAGGCGTGCGGGCTTCAGTAGTTGTGGCTCGCAGGCTCTAGAGTGCAGGTTCAGTAGTTGTGGCGCACAGGTTTAGTTTCTCCGCAGCATGTGGCATCTTCCCGGACCAGGGCTCGAACCCATGCCCCCTGCATTGGCAGGCAGATTCTTAACCACTGCGCCACCAAGGAAGCCCTGGTGATAGACATAATACTCAGAATATTGAATATTAATATAACAAAAAATTGTAATGTAACCATTGGAAAAATGAAGGATAGTGAATAGCTCCATGTGTGTGAATTAGGAGTGGGAGATACATAATAAAGTTAAATACTTTTCTTCATTAGTAGTCAATAGATAATGCTTAAATTGAAAATCAAGAAATAATATAAGCATTAAAAAAAGAAATATAGGAATAAATATCTGAAAAATCAATTAAAAATTTAAAGCCTTTGGTAATTGAGAACTGGCGATGGGAATGGGGTAGAGCAGGGGATGGATTTTTTTAAACCTTTGGCTCAGAAAAAACCAAAAAACAAACTAGTCACTGGGGGTGTTCCCAGTGTTCTGCTAATACCAACAATGCTGGAATGAATAACCGCATACATATGTTATTTCATTTGTATGCAGATATAGCTGGAGGATAAATTTCCAGAGGTCAAGGGGCAAATGTATTTGTACTTTTGATAATGTCTAATTGCTCTCCACAGAGGTTGTATCATCTTATTCTCCCGCCAAAATTGTGTGAATGTGGTTATTTTCCCACAGCCTCATCAGAAGAATGTACTGTCAAACTTTTGAGTTTTTATCAATCTGCCAGGTGTCAATATGACTGCTCTTATTATAAGTAAGATTAAGAATCTTCTAAATGTTTAAGAGCCATTTATATTTCTTTTTCTCTGAATGCTCTGATTATGTTCTTTGCCCACATTCCTATTATTTTTTTTATCTTTTTCTTCTTGATTTCTAGGAGCTCTTTATATTTTAGGGAAATCAATCATTTGTATTGCAATTTCTTTTCCACTTTGTTGTTTGTCTTTGCTACTATTTTCTGCTAAGTTTTTGATGGATATGTAGTATATTTATAAATATTTTCTTTGATAGATTCTGGATTCTGAGTCATAATTAGAAAGACCCTCCCCACTCAAAGCTTATAAAGCAATTCATCGATGTTTTCTCTTAGTGACTTTAAGTTCTCACTTTCTACATTTAAATCTTTGATCCATTTAGAATGTATCCTCATATATTGATCCAGCTTCATCTCTTCCAGGTGGCTACCCAGTTGTCCCAACTCTATTCACTATTTGACTCTCAATTTAAGTACAAATATTACCAGGAAAAAAAAAAAAAAAGGGGGGGGTGCGGGCAGAGAAGCCCTGCTGATGACCTAAGTGATGAGGGAAGGGAGGAAGTGAGACGATCACCTCCTCTTTCCCAACCTCCCGGTCCCCACACTGCCATTCATACGGCCATTTCCATAGAGTTGTCTCGCCCTGTGGCTGGTTCGTGAGGAGGGATACTTGGCTGCAATGAGAAGTGTGAGTTTCATACCAGACCCCGGGAGGGATGAAGCAGGAGTTGCTCCAGGAAATTCCCTGTCGCAGGATGACTCAGCTCTAACTGCCTTCCCGCCTGACGGCACTGGCACTTAAAAGTTTCAGTCCCTGGGAGAGAAAATCTGATTGGTCACTTGCCCATCTCCTGTCAGCAGGGGTCCAAGTGGCAGGATTAGCTGGACATCAGAACCAAGTGGGTGGGAGTAGGGAGGGGCAATTCCAAAGGAAGAGATGCCAGGCAACAAAACCAAAAAAAAGCCCCCGCAACAGCTGTCCACAACATTTGCAAAAATAGTCACGATAAAAATAGCAGCTATTTGTGGACTATTTCTATAAGCCAGGAACTGTGTTAAGTGTTTTATCTCATTTACGTCTCACCAGCTGTGTGAGGTTGACAGGTGAGGAAGCTGAGGATGAAGAGAGGTTAAGAGACTTCTCTGACAACAGCTAGTAAACGGCGTAACCAGGATACAAACTTGGATGATCACCCCTGCCCAGCCTCTGCCTTTTAACCATTCAGGGATACTGTTCTCTGAGTAGGAATAAACGTTTTCCTTGGTGTAAGTCAGCTTCTGCTGCCTACACCCCCGGCTGTCGGCCTCTGTGGGCTTTGGACGTGGCCGTAGGTGACTGACCTGGTACTCCCGGGGCTCCTTCAAGTCCCCATTGGTCATCCTGGTGCTCGTTGCCTGCCCTCCTGGGAAGTGTCTGGTGGCTACAGCACCTCTAGGGACCAAGCCTTCTCGTTCCTTCTCGTTCCTTCTCTCCTCACGGCCATCTCCGGGCAAGGTCCTCTGGGCTGGGCATTGACCTTGTCAGGGAACCATCTCTTCCTACATGCACAGACCTCCCTCAGACCCTGAGCCATTGCCCGGGCCCTCTTGTGCGCCTCTACACTCTCTTCCCTTGGGATGGGGTCCTTCTCCATTAGACATACTGCATGGGAGATTGAGGGGTGGCCTATGTCCCAGAGTGTTAGTCACCACACCCTCTAGGTCAGTAACTGCTCCTTGAATAGGGCTCACACATTTCTGTGTAAATACCCCTCACCCTTCCTTCCACCTGCCCTGGGGCCCCTCTAGCCTGCCTGGATTAGAACTGGGTGCCCCGTGGAATCCTCCGGCACCAGCCCTACACTGCTTCATCCCTTGCTCCTCAAGCCCCAGGCTGCCCATCGGCAAGGGTCTCCTGTGCACTGACCCGCCTTTGGCCACACTCAAGCCTGGAGTGTCTTCTTCTTCCAACTTCCTTCCTTCATGATTCTGAAGCCTCCAAAGTTCTGCCGTTCTCTGGGCTGGGCAGCTCCTGCTGGGTGTTGTTTGGTGCTCGCCTCCAGTTGTAGAAACACCATGATTGAATTTAAACTAGAATTACGCACTCAGCATTGCACAAGTGCTGCTCTTCCAAACGTGATCGCTGCAGGACTGAGTGACTCACTCTCCCTCCCCCTCGGATGCTCTGTGTTGTACACACAGGCTGCCTGCCACGTGTCTCAGCGTGGCGCACGGAAGCTCCGTCTGAGCAGTCACGAAGGTCACCTGCAGCTGGGGGTAGCCATTGGGATACTTTCTCCTAGGTGGTCTAGGGGTGGGAATGCCAGCTGTAGGGAAACTCCTCTCCCCATCTGCACCCACGAGGGACCATGGTAGCAATGACCAGGGTTCACAGGGACTTGGTTCCCTGGTCATACACTGCACGCACGACACAGCCCATCACCTCTCCAAACCACGGCCTGCCCCACTCCACCTGCTCAGTGAGGACAAGTCTGATGGCTCTATTTAAAATGTAACCTGGCTCTGGGATTCCAGAGCTCTCTCCCTCCCCGTCCCTCCCCCTTCCCCCAAGCACTTAAACTGCAGCACACTATAAAATGTACTTATTCTGCTTACTGTTTATTTTCTGTCTCTCTCCACTAGAATTAAACTTGACAAGGGCAGGCAGGGACGTTGGTCTGTTTCGTCTAGGATGTATTCCAAGCATCTACAACAGTGTGGGCACATAGTAGGTACTCAATAAATATCTGTTAAGTGAATGAATTATGCATCCCTAAATGTCTGTGATGGTTTTTTTTTAATTAATTAATTAATTAATTTATTATATTTTTGGCTGTGTTGGGTCTTCGTTCCTGTGTGAGGGCTTTCTCTAGTTGTGGCAAGCGGGGGCCACTCTTCATCGTGGTGCGCGGGCCTCCCACTATCGCGGCCTCTCTTGTTGCGGAGCACAGGCTCCAGACGCACAGGCTCAGGAGTTGTGGCTCACGGGCCCAGTTGCTCCGCGGCATGTGGGATCTTCCCAGACCAGGGTTCGAACCCGTGTCCCCTGCATTGGCAGGCAGATTCTCAACCACTGTGCCACCAGGGAAGCCCTGTGATGGTTTTAAAATAAGCTCATTAATTCTGTGCTACTGCTCCCTTCAACAGTGGAGCTAATTCACATGAAAAAATGTGCAACATCGTTAATCACCAGAGAAATCCAAATCAAAACCACAATCAGGTATCACCTCGCACTGGTCAGAATGGCTTTCATCCGTAAGAACACAAATAACAAATGTTGGCGAGGATATGGAGAAAAAGGAACCCTTGTGCACTGTTAGTGGGAATGTCAATTGGTGCTGCCCCAGTGGAAAACAGTATGGAGGTTCCTCAAAGAACAAAAAATAAAACTACCATATGATCCAGCAATTTCACTCCTGGCTATATATCCAAAGAAAACAAAAACATTAATTTGAAAAGATACATGCACCCCAGTGCTCACTGCAGCATTATTTACAATAGCCAAGGTATACAGGCAACCAGTGTCCATCAGCAGATGAATGGATAAAGGTGTGGTATATATACATACAATGGAATACTACTCAGCCATGAAAAAGAATGAAATTTTGCCATTTGCAGCAACACAGATGGACTTTGAGGGTATTATACTTAGTGAAATAAGTCAGACAGAGAAAGAAAAATACTGTATGATATCACTTGCATATGGAATCTAAAAAGGAAAACAAACCAGTGAATATAACAAGAAAGAAACAGACTCACAGATGTAGAGAACAAATTACTGGTTACCAGTGTGGAGAGGGGAGGGGGAAGGGGCAAAATAGGGGTAGGGGGTTTAGAGGTACAAACTATTAGGTATAAAATAAGCTACAAGGTTATATTGTACAACACAGGGAATATAGCCCATATTTTATAATAACTATAAATGGAATATAACCTCTAAAAATTGTGAATCACTGTTCTATACACCTGAAACTTCTATAATATTGTACATCAACTATAACTCAATAAAAAAAAAGTGGAGCTAATTCCCTCCCCAGCTGAGTGACCGCCTCCCCTCTAATGAATAGAACGTGACTTCTGAGGCTGAGTCATAAAAAGGGCAGCTTTCACCTGGCTCCCTCTAATGGATCACTCACTCCGGGGGAAGCTGTGGCCTTGTTGTGAGCACATTTAATAACCTGGCAGGCTCATGTGGGGAGAAAGTGAGGCCTCCACCAATAACTGCACCAACCTGCCCGCCATGGGAGCAGGCCATCTTGGAAGCGGACCCTTCAGGTGACAGCAGGCCTAGCTGACATTGTGACCATAACCTCATGAGAGCCCCCAGGCCAGAAGTGCCCAGCTAAGGCACACCTGAATTTCTGACCCACAGATATTGTGAGGATAATAAATATTCATTATTGTGTTATGTGCTATGTTTGGGGGGTAATTTATTATGTAGCAACAGAGAACCAATACAATTTCAAGGTCACCTAGTGCATCGAAAATATGACTTGCTTTATAAAAACTCCACACACACCCCACCTTCTAAGAAAGCAATGCTGGATAAAGTGGGCTACAACTGTTGATGTGTAAATGGAGGTTGCGTGGGTTTGGCGGAGAAAGAACAGTCCCGGGGACATAAAATATAGAAAACTGTCAAATAGGCCCCAGTCTGGCACTTATGTTGGGAATATCATTTTGAGGCAGTGAGTCCCTGGGGGAGGCATGTGTTAGCCAGGAAGATGGTACAAAGACTTGAGCCCTAACCCAGGGGCGCGTGCTCAGTGAAAACACTTGTCCGCTGATTCGAGTGCCCATTGTTGGTTATGAATGATGCTCACACAGAATGAAGTGCGCCGCTGGGGCCTGCTCAGTGGCTCACAATCTGGACCTCAACAAAGGCGGCAGCTGTTGTTGTCTTCACTTAACTTCAGAGCGACCTGACATTACCATCCCCCAGCGGTGAAACAGCCAGAATAGCACACCGTTGAGGACGTTAATTAACCCCCTACAGGATACACAAGGTAGAAAATAACCACTTGGAGAGCTGCACAGTCTCCCGAATCCTCATCAGATCAATGTGGCTGCCATCGCTCTGAGCACATTTCTCTTTAGTGCCAGGAATGGTGCCAGATGAGAGGCTCTAGGGGCTTCCAGCCTCCTGCCCTTCTGCCACCAGGGATCACCAGCCAAGACCTGACGACTTGGTCTGACAGAGGTGTTTGGTCCCTGGAGTCCCCTCCGGCTCTTGGTGTTTCTGCCTGCAGGGCTCACAGAGGTGCAGATGCCACGGTCTGGCTGGCCATTCATCTGTGTAAGAAGCGTGGTCCTTAATGAGAAGGGTTGGATTGCCTTTGACAGAATGATCGGAGGTTCTCATTGGCTGAAATTCTCTTATCTGGGAGTTTCACCAGATCATGGGGGAGAACACCGAGAGGGCTCTAGCCACTGGCCGTTCACTGGCTCCTCCTTTTACAGTCTTATTTAATGGATGGAAGACAAGACACACAAAGCGTGGGTGTTTATGAGTATCGCGGGAGGGCATTCAGAGTTTCCTGGAGACCTTGCTTGCTAGTTGTAGTAGTGATAACAGTAGGTAATAATGAGCATTTGTTCTCTGTCCTGTGCCATGCTAAGCACTTTAGGTCTAAATGTTCCTATTTAAAGACTCATGACTCCCCTACGATGTAGCTACTATTTTTTTTTCTTTTTTTTTGGCTGCGCTGGGTCTTCATTGCAGCATACGGGCTCTTCACTGCGGGCTTCTCTGTAGTTGTGGCGCACAGGTTTAGTTGCCCCGCAGCATGTGGAATCTTACTTCCCTGACCAGGGATCGAACCCGTGTCCCCTGCATTGGAAGGCGGATTCTTAACCACTGGACCACCAGGGAAGCCCCCAGTAGCTACTATTTGTATCCTCATTGAACAGATGAAGAAACTGAGGTTCAGTACGGTAACTTGCTCAAGGCTACATGGCTGAAGGAGGGTCTCGCTCCAAATCCACCTACCAAAGAACTGATGTCCCTAAGTAGTTAGTGGTCACTCTCCTGAACATTGGTGGTTCCTGGGTATCTGCCTGTTTCCAAGGTTGGTGAACTTGTTGCATCTCAAGCCTGTCACATCCAGACAACGCCTTACATCAAGGAAGGAGAAGGCAGAAAACCCAGACAGGAGGCCCAGCCCTGAGCACCCCGTCCATACTGCAACGCATGCTCCTAAGGATGGTAGTGGATTAAAACAAAAAAGTTAAGTCATGTGCTTTGCTTGGAAAGGAGAGAGGTGAGGACTCCCAAATGATTAATATTTTGGGAAAAGTGTTGATTCTCAAAGGGAAAAACTTCTGTTATCTGGGGTATGCAGAATACTGCATTCCCAATACCACTGGGTCAATGAGGTATCTTCATATTAACATTCTAACATACCGATGTACTTTGGGATGATATGATTTTCCCATTTTGCAGGATCCCATAGGTGGATCAAAAGAAGAGGAAACTATTCCAGTGTGCTATCATTGGATTCTCCCTGCTCTACGTAGAACTCATCATGGGCTGCTCCAGGCTTGGTCGTCTGGTTTATATAAACCGACACATCAGTATCCCTACACTGGAGGAATGACCCATACCGCATCCACACGTCGATGGTAATAATAATGTTTGCATGTATTTGCTTTGAGCCAAAACACTGCGCTAGGCACTTGCATGTATTATTTCCTTTTATCCTCTCATTTTCTCCATGGGGTAAGTATTATTATGCTCATTTTACAGATAAGAAAACCAAAGTAGAGTGAGGCTCAAGTAACTTGCTTAAGATTACAGAGAGAGTAAGTAGTTGAAGCCCAGATTTGTACACCCATCTTTTTCCAAAATCCATGCCTTTTTCAGACAATCTCATTGCCGTGGGTCCTCATGGGCAGAGAAAATACCCGGGACAGCTGGGGATCTTCATACCTGGAGAGAGAATTGAGAACAACTTCTGTAAATATAATATTGTAAAGTCAGGTTGATTAAAAACACACACACACACATACACATATGTGATCTGGTTACCCAGAATGAGAGACATTCTTTAAAATTGTTGTCTTGGGAGACTATAACTCCTTCCAAACATTATCTAAAATGCTTTCAATTCCTCTTTGAAAATTGTATTCACAACTAGTTGACACTCTTCCTTCACTCCTGGTTTCTTTTGGCTACAGCTCCACCAAATAATGATGTCTCCCAGCACGATCACATACCTTGGTCACCAGGTTTACCCTCAAATACTCCAGTTGTTTCCAAATAATCAAATTGACCCAAGGAGGAATATTCGAGGCCATGGAGAATTTTTCATAAAAATCTACAGCAGGCTCTAGGGACAATTTTAAAATATGGTGAGCCATGGTAACGTGGTTTGAAAAAAATTTGCCACTTGGATGTATAAGCTCTGATTTCTTTGTTAAAATAATAAATAAAGTCATACCATTTGAAGTCACCTAGCGTGTTATAGGGACTTCTTTCCTTATACTTTGTTAGTTGCCTCTGGGTTTCTCAGTTGAGATAGATAGAATTTGGAAGCCCACTAATGAGACTACATCTCATTTGGTACAATAATAGTTACAAAGGACAGGATTTGATGACAACCTAGTGTCTTGACTTTTTTGTGAAGGTAAAGATTCCTTTAGCACTCATGGGATCACTCTTCACTCAAAGGGCATTTCATGGGCTTCTGATTTGGATCTAGGAAATTTGCTATGGGGGAATGGTGAGAGAAACATGGACTTAAAGGAACAAGATTGTTATGGGTTTGAGGTTTTTCTTAGATAAGGCCAGTATAAAAAGAATAGTGGGGCTTCCTTGGGGGCGCAGTGGTTGAGAATCTGCCTGCCAATGCAGGGGACACGGGTTCGAGCCCTGGTCTGGGAAGATCCCACATGCTGTGGAGCAACTAGGCCCGTGAGCCACAATTACTGAGCCTGAGCTTCTGGAGTCTGTGCTCCGCAACAAGAGAGGCCGCGATAATTAGAGGCCCGCACACCGCGATGAAGAGTGGCCCCCACTTGCCGCAACTAGAGAAAGCCCTCGCACAGAAACGAAGATCCAACACAGCCATAAATAAATAAATAAAATTTTTAAAAAAATGTATGTTGTTTTTAAAAAAAAAAAAAAGAATAGTGGAAAAGGAAGAGGTAACAATAGGCAGAGAACAGATGATGTGATCAATGTTTGTGACATCCTCTTTTGTTCTCCCTGAGGTTCCCTTATCCTGGGCTTGAATTATCTCTGGGTGGTATAGGCCTAGGATGTTGGGAAGCTAATTTTCCTTGGTGTTGCCCCTAATTTCAACAGACCAAGCCTTGATTCTGCCATTTACCATCCATGCGAGTTTGCTCTACCCCTCATATCTGGAATGGAGCCAAGAAACATCTAGTACCATGGTAGTAAACCAGCTCAAGGCTGGTCTGAACTTGATGCCACAGAAACAAGGGACTATTCAACTGGTTATTGGGATAAAGTGTCAGCATCATTATCAAAAAGCACGTATTGAGATACCAGTAAGCAGGTCACATTTTAGCACCCATGAAGCATTAAG
Source organism: Balaenoptera musculus (assembly GCF_009873245.2). Lineage (NCBI taxonomy): Eukaryota > Metazoa > Chordata > Mammalia > Artiodactyla > Balaenopteridae > Balaenoptera > Balaenoptera musculus. Next base: position 35,809,466 of record NC_045801.1, on the reverse strand, counting down.
AAATCATACTTATTAATGTACTATATTCTGAGTATCTAAACCAGGGGTCCTCAAACTAGCACAAATAATTACATGGAGAACTTTTTCAAAATGCACTTAACTTAACCCTATGCCTTGAAATGCAGGTCCTAGGAGAGCCTAAGCATCTGTATTTTTGAGGATTCTGCAGCTGAATATAGCTCATATCTAAGGCTGAGAACCAGTGGTCTTTGTGGAATACTGGGAGCCCGTGGAGAAAGTTCAAGAACTCTAAAAAGAAGTGAGCATTTTAAAAATAAAATTAATATATCTTTCCTTCCATTACACATTTGCTTTCTACACAACAGAGTGAAATCATCTAGGGGAGAACTAACATTTTTTGAGATGAAATGCATTAAGCACATTGCATACTGTGTCAGTCAGAATTCGGTCAGGAAAACAGAAATTATACAAGGTATTTCAACTGGAGGGTATTTAACATAGTGAGTGAATTTCACAGGTGTTGGAATATTCAAAAGGGAGCAGTGAGGTAAGTAAACACAGGAAGCAACCTGAAGGTAGAGGGAACAAAAGGAAAGAGGTATAACCAGAACCTAGGAATGCAGAGGAAGGGCCACCACCTTAGGAGGTGGGCTGCTACAGGGCCGTCTTGTACCTGGTAGTGGGACTGCCAAGGGGGCACTGTGTAGCTAGTGATGGGGCCTCTGAGAAAGTGGCTTGACATTGGTGCTAAGAGTGTCAAAAGGTGCCAGAGTCATAGCAGTCCAAACAAGGCGTGAGGAGGAAGAGAATTCCTTTCTCTCTCCTCCGGCCTTCCAATCTCCCACTTGTGCCTCCCAGTTGCAGACCCTAACTGGAAATCAACTAGCAAGGGAATCTGGGAAATGTAATTTTCAGACTCCAAGCCCATAGTATTACAAATAAAAGTACAGAAGGGTGTGCACGGAACTGAGAGATAATAGAAAATGACAAACACATTAGTCAATTCTTTGAATACTCTGCAAAACTGTGAGTAAGTAGAACCAAAGTTCGAACCAAATTTCAAACCAAAGTCTAACACCAGAATCCTTGACTTTGCAGTAAGTTTTAAACAGTTTAACTCAGTTTACATTTATACTCTGCCCTTGACATTTTTTCTCATTGCATTTATTTAGCACCATCTATGTGCCAGGTCCCGTGCTAAACTCTTAGGCTATCCTTATCCTGTTTAATTTTTGAAACAGTGTGGGTAATGTTGATACAAAGTTGCCCAGTAAACAACTGAATGAGAAAACTAAATAAGAATAGAACTTGTTTCTTGAATTGTAAAGGTACTTGTGTACATGTGTGTTTCTTTATTTATATTGATTTTAATTATGCAGAACACAGGTTAAAAAAAATACCACAATTAAAGGAGAATAAGAATATTGCCCTAAATTATTCAGCATGTCACTTTAATCAAATTCAATTCATTTCAAAGCATAATTGTTAAGTACATATGTGTGCACAGCACTGAGCAAGAGACCATAGAGGATACAAGAAAAATATATGATAGGGACCTTGTTCCCAAGAAGCATATTGTCTAGTTCTGAAGCTAAGACTTAGCTACAGGGAACAGCGTGTGAAAACATAAAGATCAAGGAAGGCTATGGAAAGTCTGGGGGCTGGGGTAGTCAGGGAAGGTTTTGGGGAGGAGATGAGACTTGAGGCAATGGTGAAGTCAAGACAGGTGTGGAGAAGTGGGGTGAATATTCCATGTTAGGGAAGAGCATGAGGTCAGAGGTGGGACATGAACCCACCATTTTGAATGACAGTAAAGAGACTGGGGGTATTGGTGAGAGAAGGAATGTTAAGTTGGCTTGGGGCTGAGTCCTAGTTGTACTGCCCCATGTCCATTCTTCCCCTTCCCTATAGGAATAGAAGTTTAAGCTGGTCACTCAGCCAGCTTCCCTTGCAGCTAGGTGCGACAGTGTAACTAGATTCTGGCTAATGGAGCATCAGCAGAAATTATATGTGAAATTTCCAGGTCATGTTCCTAAAAGGAAATAAGTTTATCCTCCACTGCTCCTCTTTCTCTTTTCCTGTAGGCTGGAGCGTGGATGTGGCACTGAGCCCTTTTGGACTGTGTGGATAAGGGCAACATCGTAGGATTAGCAGATAAACAATCTGGAAGGAGTCTAGATTCCCAAAATTGCTAAACTGCCATACCAGCCCTGGAAAGCCTACACTGAGTGATAAATGAGAGGAAGGATTCCATCTGAAAGGCATGGGGAGCCACTGCTCTCAGCCACCCATAGCACTGATTAGAGATTCTGGCATTTGTTCTATCTGAAGTAGAAATGTAATCTTACCTTACCCACACATTTGTATAATTGTTACCAGGAGTATCTTTTGGGAAGACCTTTTAGAATGGGTACAGCAGTGGGAGGAGTGATTTTCTCTCTGTATGTCAGGCAAGGACACTCAAGACTTTGGCCAACCATGTTCTGAAGGAATGTGAGGTTCGCTGCAAATCCAGAAAGCTGCTGTGAGATCTTACAGTTGGTGTGGGGGAGGTATTAAAAAACACTAATATTTCTGGAATGGGAGCTTTAATTGAATGTAAGAAAAATAACATAACTTAGAACAAAATTGCCTTCGAAATCAAATACATCTTTTGCAGATGATCTGACCCAACTTTTGGTTGGCACTTTTCAAAATAATCCCCACGAAAGGATGAGTCATTGCATTGGCTCCAAATCTGCACCATCTTTCTCTTCCCTGGTATAGCAAGAAGCAAATATCCTAGGACCAGACTTGGGGAGGAGGGGTAGAATTGATGGTTTTCAGATTCTGAATTCTTTCATGTTAAAGGGTTAAGTGTTAACTTTTTTAAAAATTGAGGTGAACTTCACATAAAGTAAAATTAACCATCTTAAAGCAAACCACTCATTGTCCTTTGGCACATTCACTATGTTGTGTGCAGCTATCTAGTTCCAAAACATTTTCATCACCCCAAAAGGAAACCCTGTACCCACTAAACAATTATTCCTCCTTCTTCCCTCCCCAGACCCTGGCAACCAACAATCTTCTTTTTGTCTCTAGGATTTACCTATTTTGGATATTTTATATACATGGAATCATACAATATGTGACCTTTGGTGTCTGGCTTCTTTCACTTAGTGTAATGTTTTCAAGGTTCATCTATGGTGTAACATGTATCAGTGCTTCGTTCATTTTTATGGCTGGATAATACCCCATTGTGTGGATATACCCCATTTTGTTCATCCATGCATTTGTTGATGGACATTTGAGTTGTTTCTACCTTTGGGCTATTGTGAATAGTGCTGCTATAAACATGTACATACGTATATTTGTTTGAGTACTGAGTGCCATTTTTAATGAATGTAAAACTTAAGACTCAGAAGAGAATTAGGAGCATCTGAAAGTTCACCAGAACCCTTTCCACCTCCCTCAACATGTCAGAGGAGCGGGCCGCTATGAAGGGACTGCTGCATCACACAAGCCCAGTTCTAATGGCCCCCCAGAGTTGTGTAACAGAGCGGTTCTGAGCGTGAAGGAGAGTGCTGAAGTATGGACCCCAACCTCCCGCCTTGCTGGGGCTACTTCCTTTCTTTGCAAATCCAGGCAGCCACGGTGTTGAGTGAGGTTGAAGCCCATTTCCTCTCTCTGTGATGCATGACCTGCCAGCTGGTTCTCATCACTGCTGTTCTATTCAGTTGGCTCAAGGCCAACTGCCCTCACACACTCTGAAAGATGCCTTCCTGGCTGTATCGGACAAAAAAAACTTCCCAGGTTAGACCTGAAGGGACCCCAGGCCTCGTGATTAGAGACAGAGGACAACTAGGAAAGGGGACCAGTTCTGCAAAAATAATAATAGCTGCTATGAATTGAGCATCACCTGGAAACAAGACAATGTCTTATTTAATCCATTCAATAACCCTAGGAGGCAGGCACTATTATCCCCATTTTATAGGTAAGGAAATTGAGGCTAGCAAATAGTCAATGCTTTCTTAAGTTTATTCAGCTAGTAAACGGCGACGTCAGGGATCAAACTCAGGCAGTGTGACCCCACACTGGAACTCTTCATCTCAACTCCCACAAGGGACTTACTGCTAGGCGGGCCAGGGAAGAAAGGATTTTGGCTGGAAATAGGTTCTGGGGACCAGATGAGTGATGTTGACAGGGAGCCAGGAGAGGGGGTTGCAGCTGGATCAAAGCAGCAGCAAACTGAAGCAGAAGGACAGGCCAGGCTCAACAGGGGTTCAGGAAGGAGTGGTCCTGGATCAGAACTTGTTCCTGCGTGGAGCCCTGCACACAGCTCAGCTCACCATTCGTTCATAAGGGATGACCTGGACCAAGAGACATTGGTGACAATCTGCTTTGGAGCTGCACCCACCCCAGGATGTTTTGACCATCCTTGTATAATCAGCTCCTGACACAATGCCTGGGGCTTGTGGTTAGCACTCGATAAAGATCTGTGGAGGGCGATGAATGGACACACACGTATGTATCATTACAGTGTCTCTGTGGCTAGGACACTGCATTTGCCTCCCCTCAGGCAGTGTGACACTGTATATTTTGTCATTTGGATCTATAGTGCCTGAGACAACCTCCAGGGCCACTAATAAGGGGTGCTAGTTTCCTGGGGCTACTATAACAAATGATTACAAACCTAGTGGTTTAAAACAACAGAAATTATTTGTCTCCCAGTCCTAGAGGCTGGAATTTGAAATAGGTGTCTGAAGGATCTTGGGGGGAATACATTATTGCCTCTTCTAACTTCTGGTGGCTCCAGGAGTTCCTTGGCTTGTGTCGGCCTCCACTGTCACATGGCCTTCTTCTGTCTCCAATGTCCCTCTGCCTTTTTCTTACAAGGAAACTTGTTATTGGATTTAGAGCCCATCTAGATAATCAGGATGATCTCATCTCAAGGTCCTAAATTTAATTACACCAGACAGAGATAAAGAGGAACCACGGGTTCCAGTGGGGCTGAACTTCTCCATCTGTGTCATCATAGTGGGTTGCTGCCTGCTCCTAGCACTCTCCCCTGCAACCACTGATAAACTGTGAATCTGTGAAGAAGAGTCACAGGGCACCCCAGGAATAAAGAGAAGGAAGCCCAGATTCCCTGGGCTGCTCGCTAGGCCCCCACAAGGGTAGTCAGGCTAAGTCAGGCCACCATGATCTGTCTGGGCTCATTTTAGGAGCTCAACAGAAATTCCTTAATAAGCCTGGAAGTAAGACAGGTAGCAAGGCTTCCTTAGGGAAGAGGGGGAGGGTAGTTAGAGAGATGAACAAAGTGTAATAAGCTGGGCTGGCTTTTCCCTAACCTCCTTCTGTTTGGCCACTCTGAGGCCATATTTCCCTTTCCCTCTCATAGTACCAGACTCGTTCTTTGGCCGAGTCTTCAGCATCTGGACTACTGACCCACTGGCTCCTAAGACCCAGGCTATGGGCCTGGGAATGTGTGATGGCTAATTTTATGTATCAGCTTGTATGGGCCAAGGTGCCCAGATATTTGGTCAAACACATCAAGTTTTTAGATGAACTTTCCTTTAAATCAGTGGACTTTGAGTAAAGCAGATTGCCCTTCATAACGTAGGTGAGCCTCATGCAGTCACATGAAGGTCTGAACAGAAGAAAAGTCTGACCTCCCCCTGAGCAAGAGTGAATTCTGCAGCAGACGGACTTTGAACTTGAACTGCAACACTGGCTCATCCTTGGGTCTCTAGCCTGCCAGACCTGCAGATTTTACACTGGCCAAGTACCCATAATCACATAAGCCAATTCTTTAAAATAAACCTCTCCCCCCCACCTCTGTATATATATATATATATATATATATATATATATATAAACATTTTATTGGAGAATCCTGAATAATATAGAATGTCTCCACCTTCCCAACCTAGGCATCAAGGGTGGGACTAAGGTCTTCTCTATGTTCTGTGCTCAGCCCCATGCTTCTTCACTCTCCCTCTGGTCTACATCCAGACCCCAAAGTTTCTAGCTCAGAGAAAAGCTGGCTTTGAATGTGGATAAGAAACTCATATTGGGTGTGTGGTATAGCGCTCTTTGTTTCAAACAGGTGATTACAATTTGACCCCAGCCAGGAGCTAACTCAGTAAGATTCATGGAGGGGGAACATTTGAATATGAGAAATGGCAGGAACAGAATAATGGTATTGGCCAAGCTAGGGGTCCAGAGGTGCCAGCCAGGCTGAGAAGGGCAGCACCAATGCAAGAGAATACAGAGATTGCAGCCTGGGTGTAGTAACAGCTAATCAAGTTCTCCCAACAAGCAAGGAGGACCTGGGAACATCAGGGCCATGTGTGTGCCACCTGCCTGGCATGATCTGAAAGTGAACACCAAGGAACCAGAAAGAGTCCATGAACCAGGGGGTGTGAGGAAACAGGAGGAATGGGGCTGATGAATTTTACTGACAAGGGGAATTGTTTCAGCTGTCATTCAGCCCTGTTTTTGCCACTTGATAGAGGACATGTAGGGCTTCTCACAGGGAAACCATTTGGTCATAAGAAACCCCGTCCCCAGTGCTTTGACAGTCCAGCATAGGGAAATGGGAGAAATCATCTTTCTAGCCCGCAGGCTGTTCGAGAGTTCTCTTCTCTATGACACTGGAGGAACAGTGTCCCTCCTTAGGGGGCTAGAGGGAGACAGAGCCCCTGGTCGATACCAAGGGGTCTTCTGTCAGGCATTTAAAGCACACCCAGGGGCTTCCCTGGTGGCGCAGTGCTTGAGAATCTGCCTGCCAATGCAGGGGACATGGATTCGAGCCCTGGTCTGGGAAGATCCCACATGCCACGGAGCAACTGGGCCCGTGAGCCACAATTACTGAGCCTGCGCGACTGGAGCCTGTGCTCCGCAACAAGAGAGACCGCGATAGTGAGGAGGCCCCGCGCACGGCGATGAAGAGTGGCACCCGCTTGCCGCAACTAGAGAAAGCCCTTGCACAGAAACGAAGACCCAACACAGCCAAAAATAAATAAATAAATAAATTTAAAGCACACCCAGACTTCAGAAATGCAGCCAGAAGTCTGTTCTCTATGTCTGTGAGTCTGTTTCTGTATCATAGATAAGTTCATTTGTGCCATATTTTAGATTCCACATGTGAGTGATATCATATGGTATTTGTCTTTGTCTGACTTACTTCACTTAGTATGATCATCTCTAGGTCTATCCATGTTGCTGCAAATGGCATTATTTCATTCTCCTTTATGGCTGAGTAATATTCCATTGTATATGTGTACCACATCTTTATCCATTCATCTGTCAATGGACATTTAGATTGTTTCTATGTCTTGGCTATTGTGAATAGGGCTGCTCTGAACTATACTTCAATTTTTTTAAAATTTAAATTGTTGTACAAATGTAAAAGGCATTTTTTCCCTTTACTTTTTTTGGGGGGGGGCTTTATTTATTTATTTATTTACCTTTGGCTGAGTTGGGTCTTCGTTGCTGCGTGCAGGTTTTCTCTAGTTGCGGCGAGCGGGGGCTACTCTTTGCTGCAGTGCATGGGCTTCTCAGTCGCGGGTGGCTTCTCTTGTGTGGGAACATGGGCTCCAGGCGTGTGAGCTTCAGCAGTTGTGGCTCGCGGGCTCTAGAGCACAGGCTCAGCAGCTGTGGCACACGGGCCCAGTTGCTCCACGGCATGTGGGATCTTTCCCGGACCAGGGATCGAGAACCTGTGTCCCCCTGCATTGGCAGGCAGACTCCCAACAACTGCGCCACCAGGGAAGCCCCTATACTTCAATTTAAAACAATTTTTTTTCAAGAATGTAGGAAAAATTGAGAAAGATTTTTGAAATTTGGTGGGGTATTCTGGTCAGCTCAACCATCTTCTTTGTCTTTGAAGAGACTATGTTACAAACTCTGTAGAGGTAGACATTTGTTTGTATGAAACTAATTGTAACAATCCCCTAGCCAGAGGAATGCAAATCGTGTCCACTGGAATGCAAGTGATAATCTCTCTGTGGATATTGAACAGTTTTGCATCCATTTGTCAATTCGTTTTAGCATTCTTCATCTAACCGGAAATGTGTGGGACTCCGAGTTCCCTTTGACCTTTTTTTTGAGGTACCTACTGGTTCCTTTGTTAATTTATCAGTTAAAATCTTTGACACGTGATCATTTTATATCTGTATGGGAGTCACGATCTTACCTTTTTTATCCTTTAACAGACCTCAGCCTCTGTCAAGCTTCCCCCAAATGAGACGACATCATCTCATTTGATTGCCTCCCCAACAAATAAATCCACTAACATGGATTAAGATTATGTTATAGAGCTTTAATATGGACACAGAATGGGACTAAACCCTACAAACGAGTAGAAACATTTTCAAAATGTCCTATGCTCCTTTTCTCCCCCCCTGTTTACAGCTTTATTGAGATTATGCTGAACTTAAACATCATAGTAAGAAGATAAGCATACTCTTGACAGAAGAAAGTAAAATGATATTGAGTCATCTTTTTAGAAAACATGGTGTGTTTTCCCATTGTTTATGTGTTCTGCTGCTGTGTCCTTTGGTAATGTTTTTTATTTATTGAGGTATAAGTGACATATTATATTAGTTTCAGGTATACAACAGAATGATTGATATTTGTATTATTGCGAAAGATTCCAACAATAGTCTAGTTAACATCTGTCCTCTCCTCACACTTACAATTCGTGTGTGTATGATGAGAAGTTGTAAGATGTACTCTCTTAGCAATTTTGAAATATGCAATATGGTGTTATTGACTATTGTCACCATGCTATACCCCTCTCCTCCTTTAATCTTCAAAGCAGGGTATTTAGAAGGACCAGGTGTGGCATATAACTTGCCCTTTTTTCCTTCTTTCAGTCTAGCTCAGCGGTTCTGAACTTTGAGGTATGTAAGATGTAATGTATAGGAATTTGTACCTAAGACTGAGAATACTGTTCATGAAAGAGATTTAAAGGACTTACTGTATTTTAAGGAGCGCCTATGGTAGTACTGACAGCCTGAAGATTTTTGTGTTCCATGATTCTGAAACTACCAGACCACCTCCTCTTCCCCACCAAACACGACTACCCTGGAATTGCATTCATCAGCAAGGTGTCTGGGCCCCTAGTCAGTTGCTTTGATTTCACATTGCATTTCCCTGGGAAGGCAGGTCTCAGGTAAACGAGACCCTAACTTAAAACATATATACGTATATAGAATTGAAGCAAAATTCACATAACATAAAATCAACCATTTAAAAATAGGCAATTCATTGGCATTCAGTGCATTCACAATGTTATGCGACTACCACCTCTATGAAGTTCTCAAACATTTTCCATCACCCCAAAAGGAATCCTGTAGCCATGAAGTAGTCACTCCCCATTCCTCTCTCCTTCCCCCAGCTCTGGCAACCACCAATCTGCTTCTGTCCTTATGTATTTACCTATTCTGGATATTTCATATAAATGGAATCATACCATATGACCCAGCAAATCCACTCCTAGATATATACCCCAGAGAACTGAAAACAGAGACTTGTACACAAATGTTCACAGCAGCTGTCATTGCTGTCTTTCCTGGGCCCTCTCTACTTGCTTCGTCGTGGTTCTGCGGGCAAATATGCCTTCATCTGAGTTGGACAAAATGAGGCAAAAGCCAAAACGAGGACGGGAACAGGAGACAGGCTCCCTGAGCTGTGACAACCCAGTGTGATGGATAAATGCTCCCCACCGAGGGTGCCGGACAATGATGAATCAAACACACCCAGAAAAGAAAGGCTTGGCAGACATGGTCCACTGGTTCACCAGCTTCACAGGAAACTGGGCATGCCCCGTGGTGGAAGCCACAGAAATGGGAATAGTCGAAGTCCCTCCTGCTTAGAGATGAGTGTTGTCCTGAAGCCTGTTATATAAGTGAGCTGCACTCACAGCCTAAGGGAAAGATGTGCAGGAGAACCTGCCTCAGTGGGGGGGGCGGGGGGGGGCAGGGTCCTTGTGGTCATCATGGTGACTGCCAGTAATGAGCCCAAGCCTGGCAGACCCACTGGTAAAGCAGGCCTGTTTCTAAATCTTTTCCCACCTCATGAACTGTCCAAGCCCTCTGTGAGCTCAGGGGCTTGGCTGGCCCTACAATCTTTGGTTTGCAAAAGAAGGAACTGAAGCTGAGACCTTTTCCAATGTATTCTCCCCTGCTTTCACCTCCGGCAATTATTATAAAGTGCACTCCTCAGCCTTACAATGGTTCGGAGATTAAAGCTTAATTTGGCCTGTTATTTCTGCAGCTTTGCCTTAAAAGCATTTGTAGCTGTACCGGCTCCACTAGGCTGTGAAGCCAACAGATTCTTAAATCACCAGAGGCTGGAGTTTGCGTCCTCATCTTGGTTCCTATTGGTCTGGCCAGAGGCAGTTTTCATGAGAACATTTTAATGGGTCACCAGGGCTTTCTGTGGGGACAGCTATCTCTGTAATAGGCAAAATGGGATTCTCTTAAGAGAAAAGCTGGCCTGCAGGAAAAATGGTCAGGCTGGAACTCTAAATGCAGTGGCTGAATAGGGCACCCTTTGTTGAAAGCAAACGCAGATGAAGCTGCTCTTCTCTTTCGGGAGGTTCACGGTGTGCGTCTGGGAAGCAGACAGATCTGAGCGCGAAGCCTGCCTCTGCCGGTGTTCTGTATTCCGTGTATTATTCGGACAAATCCTTTCATCTCCCTGAAACTCAGTGTGTCCAACTGTGGAGTGGGGTGGTAGAACCAGAGTTATTGTACAATTGAATACAGTAATTTAGGGAAGTAATTTAGGAATAATACAGCATTATTATTCATTTTATTTTCTTTTACTTTCATTTTAGTACTAATAGTTGCCTCCAGTTTGAGTTGACCCAAAAGGATCAGACAATTTGGGGCCTTTTTAGTCTTAGAAGCAGTGGCTTCTGTGATGTCGGATGCATTAGAGCTCTCCAGACCTTGACATGTTGTAGGGATTCTCGCCTATAGTACTGGCCCCTCCACTCAACCAGATATGTGGTTTATTTCATCACCTGGGGGCTTAGCCATGTTAAAGTAGCATTTTGAGGTCCATGATTCCTGGGTGGGGGACAAAGTCCAGAGAAGCCAGTGGAAGTGTAAAGAAGTATAGATGAGTAAGAAAGAATAATCTGGTTTTTTCTGTGTTGCATTCAAAGCTCTTTTGGTTCTATGAGTTAATCGGATACTTTTCCATTTATCAGTCATTCAACAAATGTTAACTGAGCATCTGTTCTGTGACTGCCTGATAGCCCGGTCCCTCCTTACACCCGCCTTCCTACCTCCTTCCTGCCTGCTCCCTTAGAAAGGTCACTTCTAAGTGTAAGATAATACACAGTTTTCTCCCTAAGAGGAAGGGCCATGTGAGATGGCTGGAGGATAGTGTGAACAAAGAGGGTGTCTGAGAGAAGGAAGACAGACAGGTTCTGGAAGGAGGTGGGGGGTAGGCATGATGGTTTCTGTTTAGCAAAAATGCCTACTGCCCCGGGGCACCCCTCTCTCCCCAAGCGTGTGCCGCTGGAAATCACCCCTGGCAAAGGCAGGCAAAGGCATGGAGAGTCTAGCTGAATACCCTTGGCTAGAATTGCCCAAGGGATTAGAAAATTGCATGCTTGCTTGCGTGCGCGTGTGCGTGTGCGCGTGTGCGTGTGTGTGTGTATTGCAATGTTTCTCCATCCCCTGATAGAAGAAATGCTTCCATTTAGTTCCACTACTCTCAGGTTTTCTGTCTACACACACTCTCTTGGTCAGGCTCAGGGGACTCTGGAGAGGTGTGGTCCTGCTGCAAAGAGCACAGCCAGACTCAAGCGGCAGGATCTGGGAGGCACCAGGCAAAGGAAAAGACAAACACGCGGGAGAGGGGAGTCGTGTCTTCCAGCCTGGCTTGTTTATTATTACAGCTCAGGAAGGAGGAATGTGCAAACGGTTCTTTTATGGCCGAAACCATGCCTGCTCAATTTTTTCTCCTCTTTTCCTTTCTCTTTAGCATTCTGCTCCCTCAATTCCCTGACAGCCCAAGACAAATTCTAATCACCAGCAGTGCCCTCACCTTCCCAGTATTCGGGAAAAGTGTTGCTAATGCCCTCTGGGTAATTTGTTTCATTAAAGCTCAGGACATATGTTGGTTCCTGGGATAGGTGAAGAAATGGAAAGAAAATGAGAGGTCAAGTGAATTAATTGCCCACGGCCAGATCCATCAGCTCCCCTGATTTCTTGTACCCTTTGTTAGCCAAAGAAAGGAGCAAAATGGGGAACCATGACTAGATTTTTAACTGTTTTGTAGCATACATGCAAAACAAAGTTATGGATTAATTGTGGTCCACGATGTTAAGCAAAAGGTATTACACATCTTTTTATAGGTTGGATCCCTTACTTGATTAAAATGGCAATTTAATTTATACTGCCTTTGTTGATTGTGCAACTTAATCAGACCTGCTGTCTTGCTGCGCCAGTCCCTAGAAAACCAGCCTCTGAGACTTTGAACGTGAGTCCTGCTGTTACACTGTGATTATTTTTATGGCATCGACCATTTGAAGGAAAGGAATGGCTGATTTAGTTGGGTGCAGTATCTCGTATTGTAATGTGTTTAATATTATTCATCTGTCTTCAAACATTCAAGGGAAATGGCTGTGCAAAGCAATTCAGCAGGTCCAGTGTAATCCTCTCCCCAGTCCCCACCTTCCCCCAAAACCTGGAATCTGGAGATTTCTGCATATCCACTAGATCCATTGTGATAGTTATTTGTCAATCTCAAGGTATGATTTTTTTATGATATGATATAGTTGTAGTACCATATCTTACTTACAAGTACATGTTTTAAAGGCTTCATTCACTTCCTCACTCATTAAACATATATTGAGTGCTTACTGTATGCAGGTATTGCTGTTTGTGCAGGAGAGGCAAGATTACATCACTCTGGGTGACTCACTTCCCCTCTTCTTTAGCCTGTCAGCCTCCTGGTACCATCCTGCACCTTGATATTCAATCAGAGAGACCTGATGGATACATGGTCCCTGGACACTCTAGGGTTTCATTTATCAACTTGTCAGCCTCATGGAAACAGACCATTTCCTCTCTGATGGGTCCAGCAAAAGCCTGGGTATGTTTCCCACTCTGAGGAGCCTGGTTTGGGTCACGTGACCACACCTGACCCAATCTCTGTGGTAGCGGGTGGTGGACTCTGCTTGGACAGCCTGGTTAAATGTCTACTCAGATAGGTGAGGGGGTCAGTTCCTCACAACCACATGGTTTCCCAAAAGTGTAGTTCAGCCAAAACAAGATAGGTAGGATGGTCAGGAAAAAAGCAGCAGATAGTGACTCTACAACTAAACCTCTGTCATGGGTACCAGACCTGGATTAGCTAATTGCTTACTCAACATCCTCACTCGGATGGCTCACATGCACCATCTCGAAAACGATTCAGTAGCACACGTGCAAAAGGACTCATCATCCTTCCCCACAAATTTACACCTTCCCTGGTTTACCTCGTCTTGGTGAAGCATATCACAATCTACCCAACCACCCAAACCAGGACCTGCCCATTGACTTACAAGCCTCAACCCCCTTCATCCCCCTGGTCAACTGTCACCGGGTCTAAGATAGTTCTTGTCTCTGTCCTTCTCTAGCCCTACTGCCACCCCTTTGGTTCAGATCATCATCGTCTTACCCAAATGACTGCAGTGGTCTCGTGACTGACTTTTTTCTCTCTAGACTTGCCCCTCTCCAATCCAGGTTGATCTTTCCAGAACTAGAATATGACCATGTCACATGCCTGTTTTAAAGTCATTCGATGACTACCCAGTGCCTTCAGGATAAAATGCAAGCTCTTAAAACTTGGCATACAGAGGTATGCCTTCCATGCCAAGCCCCCTCACCTGGCTTGGGGACCGCTCCTCTGGCTCTCACTGCCCCTCCCCACCCCTTGCCCCGTACTGCACTGATAATACTGTAATGTCTGTTTGCTTGCCTGACTTTCTCCCTAAGCTGGAGCTCTTGAAGAGCCAGGATGATGTAGTGTGGCTCACTCAACACCCATTCCAAAGCCTTCATACCTTGCTTTCCTGTTTTTTTTTTTTTAAGAAGTTGAATATTTTATTATTAAACTGTTTCTTATTTTCCTGCAAGGCTGTTGCTTCACTGTATAAAAATAGCACCAGCAAACACAGTATATTGCAAAATTAAGATAGTAATGTTCTTCACTGGACACTATACAACTAACAAACTTTTCTCCACTGTCATTTATTTCCAGTGGCAAGTTCATTGAGTATTTTGACCCAAATCCAGGGATGGCTGTAAGCAAGTTACAATATTATATAAGGTTAAGATAACAATGTTATCCTTGAATTACATAATTTTTATAACTAGTTTTACACAGATAATTTCAGGAATTCTGAGTATTATAACTGGAGACTAGCCTAAAAATCACAGGGTGTTGTGAAAAAGATGCATAGTGTTTATCTGAAATCCATAGGAAGTTAAGGGGTATTTTCTTCAGGCAACATTGTTTCAAGTAGTTTCTTTTGCTAAAAGTTGCTTTTTAAAAATCTATCCACCACTAATTTAAGACAACCATGCTAGATTAAGTTGTTTCAAACTAGTTTATTTAGGGGTTCCATTTTCACTCCTCAATAGATTTTATGTATTTCTCATATGCTTCTTCACTCATTAGTTCATCTAGTTCTGAAGGGTTACTGAGTGTCATCTTGATCAGCCAACCATCTTCATAACAAGATTTGTTGACAAGTCCTGGATTTTCTGCTAGAGCTTCATTAATTTCAGTTACTTCTCCTGATAGAGGAGAATAGAGCTCACTAGCAGCTTTCACACTTTCCAAAGCACCAAATTCCTCTTGTTTGTTCAATTTTGTCCTAACTTCAGGCAGACTACAGTAAACAACATCTCCCAAAGCTTCCTGTGCAAAATTGCTGATTCCCACTGTTCCAACACCGTTTTCTGTTGTTACCCATTCATGTTTGTCTGTGAATTTACCACCCGACAGCAGAGCGGGGCCGGTGCGCAGCGCCGGGACGGCGCCCGCCCGCAGTCCCCAGGGCCGCGGCAGGCAGGGCGCGTTGGGCGCAGAGATGGCGCTCAGGCTGCAGACCGCGGCCCGCACGCTGCGCCGCTTTCCTGTTTGAGCTGGAAAGCTAACAACTGCATTTATGAGACTCCCTTACAGCTGGGATATAGGAATGTGACCTAAGTTCCATCAAGCAGATATACTCGTATGAAACTTCCACAGAAGCCAACAGTGAAGACTGGATCTTCTGGCAACCTTGGTGGTGATATCTCGTTCTTCTGGAGTCTTTATGCTCCAGCCCCTAGCACAAAGTGGCTATAGTGTTGGTGTTTCCATCAGAGCATTGCCTTGGTGTCATTGGTCATTTTTCTCAGTCTGCATAGTTCTCAGCTGCATTGCTGTTGTCTATATTCTTAGACACCAAGCCTGGCCCTGACCCTACCCAAGATTCTGTGAGCTACTCGATTTCTGTAATAAAAGTCTTTCTGTTTAAACTAGTTAGAGTGGATGCTCTTGTCTGCAAGGAAGCACCCTGATTAATAAATGGTGCCTAACGCATCTTTGTGCCCGCAGCGCTCAGCACAGTGCCTGGCCCAGGAAAGACGCCACATGCCTGTTATCGAATAAATGTTTCTTTTTAATTAAAAAAATTTTTTTTTAAATTTTTTCATTTATTTTTGGCTGCGTTGGGTCTTCGTTGCTGCGCGGGCTTTCTCTAGTTGCGGCGAGCGGGGCTACTCTTCGTTGTGGTGTGCAGGCTTCTCATTGCGGTGGCTTCTCTTGTTGCGGAGCACGGGCTCCAGGTGCGCAGGCTTCAGTAGTTGGGCTCGCGGGCTCCAGAGCGCAGGCTCAGTAGTTGTGGTGCACGGGCTTAGTTGCTCCGCGGCATGTGGGATCTTCCCGGACCAGGGCTCGTACCCATGTCCCCTGCACTGGCAGACGGATTCTTATCCACTGCGCCACCAGGGAAGTCCCTGAATAAATGTTTGAATGGATGTATTTCCTCTGTTCTTAGAGAGCTCACTGTGCAGTGAAGGAGGCACACGTGAGAACAAATATTTCAAGGCAATGGGTTATAACAGAGTTAAAAGGTCACGAAAGTGCAAAGATGGGACCATTAGGACCATCTCAAGGAAGGTAACATTTGAGATGGGCCTCTACGAATCAGTAGCAATTCATTAGCTAGAAAAGGAGATAAAGGTCATTCCAGGCAGGAGAATGGCATCTGTAAAGGCACAAACATATGAGATTGTAGGACATGCTTAGGGGATGTGTGTGGTTGTGTAGAATATGACCCTCTGGTCAGGAGATACAGATGGAAAGGGAGGGGAGAACAGGGTGTGAATAGCAGCAACAATTATAAAAGTGAGTGTTTCTGGTACTTTTGAGACACCGGATACTGATCCCCGTCGCTTATATACATTCTCTCATTTAATCCTCACTGTTATTATTACTCTCATTTTACAGGTTGAGTTGCAAGTGGCAGAACTCATATTCAAAGTGAGCTTTCTCTAACATGATAAAGGGTTTAGACTTTATCTTCAAAGGAATAAGAACCAATGAAGGTTGGACAGTGATATGATTAGATGGTTGTTGTCAAAGCGCTGGAGAAAGAGAGCTTGACAGGAGGACTCGTTAGGTGTCCAGAGGAGAGATGATAACAGCCCAACAAGTCAAGAGAGGTGAGAATGGGGAGGACTGGCTATAACTGAGAAGTATTTTAGAGGCTCAGTAGACAAAGCCTGGAGACCGATCCCATATTGCAGAGTGAGGAGGCAACAGGAATCAAGGATGAAGCCAAGACATGGGCTTGGGTGGCTGGATGGATGGTGGCTTCGTTCATCAAAGTAGAGAAAACAGGTGAAGAAGCTGGTTTGGGATTAATGAATGATTTTGGTTTTAGACGTGTTAAGATTTGATTCCTTCAGAACAATAGCTTGGAGATCATCAAGATATCCATTTGCCCAAATCTGTAGTCCCCGTGACCCTGGAGCAAGACCTGGTGCCCTGAGTGTCTTGGCAGCTGTTGAAGCATGGCTGGAATGCGGCTCAGCGCTGGCCGGGTGAGCACAGGGCCACGCGTTGCTGCATATTTAAAATTACTTGTCAGGCAAGGGAGCTACAGAGAAGAAAGGCTCTGGCTGGGGCAGGCAAACACCCGCGCCGTTCAATAATTCAGCGCAGAGCTTGTCTTGGCTGTTACCATCACAAGGAGCAGTTTTAAAGTCAAACTCAATTTCTGTGCTACGTCATGCCTGAGTGAGCTGTCTAGTTGCCAAAAGACAAGCGAAGACTCCAGGCCTCTTTATGAACAGGCCCTGACAGATGGGGGTGCTGCAGGATGAAGCTGTCACTCAGGTCCCAGCAGTGCCGCAACGTGACTCATTTGCATATGTCACATCCTTCAGCACAGCTCGGTCCGCAGGCCCGGGCTCCAGACCCGTGGGCACATGAATCTGTGCAGCACAACCTCTGACTATCAGATTCAAGCTTTATTAGATGCAGGGATCTGGCCTCCTATCCCTCCTCTGTATGCTGCTCTGGACCAACTCACAGCCCCTCCAGCCAGAGTGGAGCTCTTCTGAGGCATTTCAGTGGCATTTCAGAGGAGTACCCCAGCTTGGCTTTTCTGTGGGGCTGGAGAGGGGACTGGCTAGAGCACCATTAGCATGCTGCTACCAGCAGCCAACTCGCAAAGCTCTGGAAGGACAGGCTGCGTCCGCTTTCCCGGGGGGCTGCCTCGCAGCTGGCCACGAGGACAAGTCCTGTGTGTGGGGCTACCTGTTCCCTTGCTTCTCCCTGGCCCTGCTTCCGTGCCTCCTTGATTAGTCCTGGAGCCCTGTGCTACCCATACTGGGATTCAATTACTAAGCAGGGGGCCTCTAAGGAGACCTTGATTGGACGTCGATGACGCTGCCTAAGATCTGGTATTGATGCTTGTTGACTGGTTAGCTGCCTGGTTAGGGCTGGATTCAAGCATTCATTTTCTTTTCTTTCTTTCTTTTTTTTTTGATGTGAGTTAGACACAAGGCTGCTCCCAGCAGGAAGGATCTGCCCTGGTCGCCCCATGGTACTGTCCTAGCCTTCCTGGCTTCCCTAAGGGCCAAATGCATCTATATTTCAACTGGTCCATAACCCAGTAGCAGAGACAGCAGCTAGCAGGAACTAGGAATAACAGAAGTGTGTCTTTTCCTGCAGGCTGGCTCATCCCTGCACCAGGATGCCAGGCTTGGTAGACAGGACACAGGCTAGATTTCAGCTCCCACCCACCCCCCTATGCCAGGTTCCCTGTGCTGGTCACCAGCGGCACAGCCCTGCTGGGGGCCCTACCCGTGAACAGTCCATCAGCGTGCTATGATATGCCAATCGGTCAATTCTGCTTTAGAGACCCTTCCGCAACCCCCCACCCTCATTATGTGTTCCAAATTTTAAAATATACTGACTCTTAAAACACAAACTTACTTGAGTGTTGAAATTTTAATGACTTTATTTGAGATGTTTGGATTGCAAAACTTTTGGTTCGGTTCTCACTGAAGGTGAACTTTTTGTAGTTTTGTTGGAGGCCTGTGCTGGGCTGGGTCTCTGAGCTCATGTTTAGGGTACCCACTGGGCAGTCCAGCTCAGCCCCTGTGGCTAGACCTCCCGATGCTGCCTTCTCTCAGGCCCCACCCCATGCCTCCTTGATCCTCCTCCTTAAAGAGACTGCTCGGACCTTGGGTAACAGTGCTTACACCTGGCTCCTACTTTCCCCCTTGGGCTGGTTCTCTGAGAGCCCCATCCCAGAAGTGACACAGTTTTGACCGTGTTCTTACGTTTAGGTACCCCTAATCTTTCCTGACTGTGTCTGATTCCCGATCCCAATATTGTCAAGTGGACCTTCCTCATGCTATTATCTCTGGATGCATAATAACCCATCACATTTAGGGGATCAGGATAGTGGAGGCAGTTCAGGGAATCTAGCTTCCTTCATGGCCTTTGGTGATTTTAAAATAAGTCCATGAATTATTTGATACTCCTCCCTTCCAGAGCTGGAGTTTAATTTTCTCCCCTCAACTGTGGGCTGAACTTAGTAAGGGGCTCCTTATGAACAGAATGTGGTTTCTTTCTTTCTCTTTCCCTTGGATCCTTTACTGTGGGGGAAGCCAGCTGCCATGCTGTGAGAACACTCAAGTAGCCCTATGGAGAGGTCCACATGGAGGAACTGAGGCCTCCTGCCAACAACCAGCATGTGGCAGTCCTCTGAGTCACCATGGAAGTGGACCCTCCCACCCCAGTCAAACCTCCAAGTGACTGCAGCCCTGGCAATATCTTGACTACAACCTTCTGAGAGACCCTGAGCCCGAACCACCCAGTCAATCCATTCCCAAATTCCTAACCCCTGGCAACTTTGCAAGATCATAAGTGTTTATTGTTTTAAGCCATTAATTTTTGAGGTAATTTGTTACGCAGCAATAGATAACTAATACACCTCCCAAAAGTGAGACTGGAGAGAGAGATGGGGGGACTCTTCACAGAATGGTTTTCTGTACAAGCAGCTCCCATATTGTTTAATACCCCTTTCCACATCCTAATGGCTTGTTTGCTTCTCTATTCCCCAGATAAACTGTGGGCCCTTGAGAAGAGGGTCTTGATAAACTTATCCTTAATTTAGCCGAGTTCTAAGGATACAAGCTTAAAGGCGTCAGTAATCTAAAATTCTCTATTTTCTGTAGCTTGCCCTAATATCTCTTTTGGGCATCTGTTCTGAGAGTAACATACACAATCAATACTGGGGGCCCCCTACCTCCCAGGTCCTGTTTCTCTCAGTTCCTTCCATGTCCCCACTGGGTTATGGGAAATACTTGGTTGTCTCTGTACCCTGCAGGATGTGGGAAGTCCTGCCAACTGTTCTCAAGTCCTCTGGGACATGGTTTGCTCCTTCTGGGCCTCTTCCCCAGAAAGGAGGCCCCTCCAGGCACTTGCCTGCCATGATTCACCCCATGAACCAGTGGCTCAATGCTTTTTTCCCCAAGAGAAAAGAATGAATTCACTTGGACTGCTAATTATAAATGTGTCAGCAAAGGGACCCTTTCAGGCTTTGTTAACGATAAACCTTAACCTTCCCGGGAAAGGAGATCAATGCCCCTGCCTTCAGTTTCTCTGCAGCCCAAGGATCTGTGTCGGCAACTACAGCTCCCGGGATGGTACATATTTTCAGCAGGAACAAGTATTATGATTGATTAGTAGTGCTGTCTGCATAAGAGAGGGAGAGAGTAAATATAGCTCTGCTCTATTAACCACCTCTGACCTATACTTTTGATGCTACCCTGTTACTTCTCCAAGATGTTGGAGAAACAGGCCCTTGGGTGGCAAAACGTCTCCTGTCCTTCTAGAAGGCCCAGTTGCTGATGCTGTTCTGCAGCTAGCTGACCTAGAAGGGCTCTGCCTGGATGCGGCCTGGGTAGCAGCACTCTTTTTGTAGCTAGGCTGAGAAGATAAAACAACAGCGGCGGAGTTAGAGTATTATTACCCCAGACCCTCTGTGCTGGGTGCAGATCAGTACAGATGTCTGAACTGGCCTCATTTCTCATTGAAGGTCCAGGCAGCAAGTATAAAGGCGCTTTCATTACTTAGCATCCTGATGGAGGTGTGTGCTTGTCAGAGACAGAATAAACCTCACAGGTCCCGCTATCTCATTGATGCCGCTGATGAAAGAAAACAGGCAGCCTGGCCACGGGAATTCCAAGTTGCAAGGGCAAAAGGAGCAATTCCAACCCGTATCCACTTTCCTGCATGTGCTGGCCCTACTGGGGTGGCCTGTCCATTGAGGGTTCATTGACTTCTTGCTTCTGCTAACTGGTCACAGTGAAAAATGAAGGCTGAATCTCTGGGCTGTAAATAAGAATACGGCAGAACTCTCTCCCCTGCCCTGAAAGGGATTGACAGGTGTCTACTTGTGCCCAGTGGAAGCAAAGACTCTGAACAGAAATATGTGCTTTCACCCTGCAGGGCTCCTGGGGACCCCTGGGGGAGGGGCACACGTGGGGAAGGGCAGCCAAGAGGAAGCTGCTGAGGGCCAAGCTCTGATGATCTCCAGTCCTCACTCACTGCAGATCAAAGCAGCCTCGCTGTGTCCAGACCATATAAATATTGAATAAGGCTGCTTGGAAGATTTGAGATCCTTAAAGGAGTTAGAGGGAAGAGGATGAGTTCAATGCAGAAGATGGTATCAGAAAATGCTGACCCTCAGCTAAGAGCTAATACAAAAGTCAGCAACAAAAGAGTGAGCATGGATTCTATCAGGCATGGCTTCTATTCCTGGCTTAGAATTTGCACATGCATTACTTCCGAGGTATAGCTGTGCAGGAATTTGACTGTCTGGGTCAGAACAGTCAGGAGGAGGAAAGCATTCATCTCTGTTTGGTTTCCTAAAGTCTCCTCCCTTACCTAGAAGTGCAGCATGTTAACTCCAGGCTCCTTCTGTACTGCAAGAGAGCTTTCCACCCCATCGCAGGACACACGCGCTCAGGGTAGGTTATTCTCTGAGGGACCCCAATCGGCTAAAGAGTCATTTTTGCTAAGAAGCCTTCCAAACACCCCAAATCTAGGCCAGGCCCCACTCTCTGCACCTCCGCAAGCCCCACTATTCATTTCCGTCAGAGCACACATGACCCTGGCTTGTATAGGTAGCCATCTCTCCCACTAGACCACAGCGATGGGGCAGGCGGTGCTTTACTCGCCATTATGTCTC
Organism: Balaenoptera musculus; assembly: GCF_009873245.2. Lineage (NCBI taxonomy): Eukaryota > Metazoa > Chordata > Mammalia > Artiodactyla > Balaenopteridae > Balaenoptera > Balaenoptera musculus. Next base: position 35,787,754 of record NC_045801.1, on the reverse strand, counting down.
TTAGCAAAGTGCCCAGGTATGCAGTAGATGCCCCCAAGACATGTATTGAATGAATACACGAGAAAGTATATGGGGAGCCACAGAGCAGGCTGTGCTGAACAGCTGCTGCTAAGGCGGCCCCCCGGCCAGAAGGTGCCTCTGAGTTCTTGTTGTGACTTCTCCTGGCTAATTGTTGGTGCCACCTGGGAGATTAGCTAGGGATGATTCTCTTGCAAAGGCTGAGCCCCAGGTTTTATCATCTGACCCCTTTCCTTTCCTAGTGGTACCCACCAATCACCCAGCTTGTCTGCCCTGGAGCACAGCACATCCAGGAGGCCAACTTAGAAGCCAGGAAATTCTCCTTCCACAGTGTGGTGAATCTGGGCACACAGCAAGTGGGACTTCCACTGCGTGGTTTAGGGTTAAAGCATTTCCCGAGTCTCTTCCCAGACTTTCCCACCTCTCTTACCATCTCTGGCTGCCCTAAGTCCACACTCACGGGGCTTTCTGTCCTTCTTCATATTTTCCTTTAGTTACTCTCCTTGCCAGAGGCTGAGCTATCTCTCACTCCTTTCCTCCTTTGTGGGTTCCTGGGAGTGTGGGCACCGTTAGGTCAAGGTGCCTAGGTTTCCAGCTGAAATCGCTCTGCTTACAACACCCTGAGAGATGCTGCGGCCCCGCCCTGAATCCCTGGTGTTCATACGCTGTCCTTCCTAGTTCTCCACTCTCTGCCCTCCAGGCTCTCCTGAAAACACAGCCCACTGAATGCATGTGCCCAGGCCTCACGCCCCATTAGGTTTCACCACCCCCAGGGCCCCCTCCACAAGCCCTGCCTTGTGGAAGCTTCCTTACTCGGCCACACTGTCCCCTGGGCCTCATACATCTCTGCCGCTCACAGGGCCTCACCCTGACCCCAGGTCTTGACTCACACTGCTTCCCAGGCATTTGCCCAGCCTGGGCCTCCCCTCAGTTCTCTCTGATTTGGAGGAAGAGCCTCACAGCTTCACATCGGCACTCTCCCCTGTCCCCACTTGCTCTTTGTATGAGAAGGTGCCACAGACCTTGAGGAGGTGAGCAGTAATTTACCAGGAGGAAAAAGGGAAAATCTCATTCCAGGAAGAGGAAACAGCCAATAATACAAAGTCCCCAGGGAAGAAAATCAATGAAAGAGGGACAGCCAGAAACCTGGAGTAACCTGAAGGGACGGGGTGGAGTGAGGTGAGGGAGAGTGTGGAAGTGGGGATGGAAGGCCTAACCTTGACATGAATTTGATGGGAGATCGTCAAAACATCTGTGGGCAAGAGAGTTATTGATTAGCTCTGTGTTTATATTCACTGTTCCTCATATTACAGACAAAGGGCTAGTGTCCTTGATAAGAGTTTGAAATTGATAAGAAAGTTGATGAGAAAAATTAATAAGAAACTGACTTTTAAAAATAGACAATAACTCCAGAGAAGAATGAGCGAAAGATACGATCAGATAGTTCACAGAAAAGGAAATACAAATGTCTCTTAAACATATAAAAGATGTTTGACCTCACTCAAAATAAGAGAAATGCAAATTAATTCTTACTGAGATTCCATTTTCACCTATTGTATTGGCAGAAATCCCAGAATTTGATAACTCGTTCTGTTGGCACGTTCAATCATTGCTGGTAGAAATGTAAATTAGCACAACTCAATGGAGGGCGATTTGGCAATATCTACCCAAAGTACAAATGCTATACCCTTTGAACTCCACTTCTGGGATTTTACTACAGAGGTATACTGTGCACATGTGAAATAATGTATATTCAGGGTAACTAACTATAGCGTTGTTGAAATGGTAAAATATAAGAAGCAGCTAAGTGTCCATCAATAGGGTACCATTAAATTGATGATGTCTTGTTAGGGAACCGTTGACTGAAACCTCCTGCTTGGCCAGGCACCATGGCAACTACTTGCCTGAGTTGTCTCACAACAGGAGGTTCCGATAAAGAATGCGGTGCTGCCACCCAAAACTAACCGGGAGAATTCGCGAGGAGCCAAAAGGAGGAGGGAAGAGACCATATGTCTTGCCAACCTCCCAGAGACCCTCACGCTCGAATCCATCTTGGCTGAGAGACGTGTGCGCCACCAGGAAGGACCCTAAGTCAGAATGCTTGTCCAGAGACGACCTGGAAACTAACCCCATTACCATGAAACCCGAGACTTCGAGCCACGTGGCAGAGCAGTTCTCCTGGGTTCCCTTACCCTGCTGCTCTCTGCCCGGGCTCCCCTTCCCAATAAAGCCTTTTGCTTTGTCAGCACGTGTGTCTCCTCGGACAATTCATTTCCGAGTGTTAGACAACAGCCCACTCTGGGGCCCTGGAAGGGGTCTCCCTTCCTGCAACAGTCTAACTACACAACTGTGAAAAAGAATGAGCTGTGCTCTCTGTCCTGACAGGAAAGAATTCCAAGACATCCAAGACAGTGATGAGATGATTAAGTAAAAGATAGACTAGTGTATACAGTTGGTACATTTTGTGTAAAACAAGGTGGGGAGAAATGAGAACATATATTTGCATTTTCTTGTGAAAGCATACAGGAACTTGGGATGGGTCCAAAACGGCCGCCCAAGTGGACGTGGGAGAGGTGTGGGAACCAGGCAGGCAGGGGATGGGAGTGAGAAGGAGAGACTTTTCACTGTGAACCTTTTTATACTTTTTCTGAATTTTGAATCATGAGACTATGTACCGTATTCATAACATTACATTAAAGAAACAGAATTCCTGTTTCCATAGTCTCTCACAATAGTTCTTCTGTAGCCTGGCTGCCCAGAGGAACCCAGCATCTGCTCTTATGACTCACAAACCATCCCCAGTGATCCCCAAGTGTGAACAAATATTCTCCCCGAACAAATTCATAAGTGTCTTCAGAGGACGGCCACGCAGTATCACCCAACTGTAAGTCATTACAACTCCCTCAAGGTTGAAAAATACCTCCTCATTCTTCTGGAGCTCTGATTCAGATTTCTGCATTTTCCCATGTGCTTCTTTCCTGCTCAAGTCATCCTTTTCAGGTGGTATTTTTTAAAATTTATTTATTTAATGTATTTATTTTTGGCTGTGTTGGGTCTTCATTGCTGTGCGCAGGCTTTCTCTAGTTGCGGCGAGCAGGGGCTACTCTTCATTGCAGTGCGCGGCCTTCTCATTGCGGTGGCTTCTCTTGCTGCGGAGCACGGACTCTAGGCACATGGGCTTCAGTAGTTGTGGCTTGCGGGCTCTAGAACGCAGGCTCAGTAGCTGTGGCGCTCGGGCTTACTTGCTCCGCGGCATGTGGGATCTACCCAGACCAGGTCTCGAACCCGTGTCCCCTGCATTGGCAGGCGGATTCTTAACCACTGAGCCACCAGGGAATCCCCTCAGGTGGCATTTTGATTGAATAAAGCCTGTGTCTGCCCTTTACTCCGGTGTCTTTCTTCCTCAGTCATCCCCTCCCTAACGCGACCTTGCTGAAAAGTTCTGTGGCAACCGGTCACTCTTGGTGTTTTGTGATCACTTTCCCAGACCCTGCATATCAAATGTGGTTGCCCAATTTGAACACTTCGTAAAAACAGTAAAAATCACTTGGTGAAAATCCTTCAAACAAGGAGCAGCTGTGCTGGAGAAAAAGCCAGCTGGGTGCTCACCACTTTCTTAGAAGTGTGGTGGGAAGCACAGTGTTCAAGAATTCCAGGAGGTGAATGGCAAAGTTTTCCTACACGTGCCCTTTGGTTGGGATAGGATTGCGTGAGAAATGGTCTTCTCCATCAGCTCGTTGACAAAGTTGCCCTCTTTAGAACACATGGTCAGGAGTCCTCCTAGGAGAGCTTTGGGTCTGGGCTTCCTTCTTCTGGCTTCCTTGCTCTGTGGATGTGACACCTGTTATCAGGCCTAAGCTAAATTACCACCCACACATCCGCAAGCAGGTGCTGAATGAAAGATTTATAAGCTCAGGTCTGACTAGGTTGATTCCCTCCCCTGCTCTTCTGCCTTAAAGCTGATCTTTTGTAAAAGTTCTATTCACTCACGTGTGGCTCGTTTTATTCCCCAGATGAAAAGGGTCTATAGCTTTGATAACACATATATGCGCCCAGCAAACTCCTGGAGTATAGGGACCCAAAACATAGCCAACCCTCCATAAATATTCGTTGAATAAACAAATGAATGAATGGTTAAGTGGATCTCTAACATTTGCTGTGTATTTAGAGCCAGTCTTATCCAATAGAAATTTCTGTGATGGTGGAGACGCTCTATAGCTGTGCCGTCCAATACTGCAGCCACTAGCCACGTGTGAGCACTTGAAATGTGTCTGGTGTGACTGGGGAGCTGCATTTTAGATTTCAATTAATCTGATTTAAAGGGCCACATGCCCCTATTGGCTGCCATATTGAATGGTATAGATTTAGATTATTGGCTATATAATTTGCTCATCTACATTGATAAACCGTGTATCCTTCTCAGGTTAACTCTTCTTGTTTAACACGGCACAGAAACTTTCATCAACCATTGTGGAAGCAGTGGAAAGGCATATTAGTACTTCTCATGGCACTTGCCATCATCACCACAGGCAAACGGAAGCCAGGAGGAGGAAGAGGGAATAGAAATTGGTTCTGCCTGCTTTTTTCTCAAAAAGTCTTGGGTCACCCCGGGAGTGTAAGTGGTCAGCCTCTTGGTTTATGACTTACCCAAGAGCCACCCTCTATGACTGCTCCAAGTCCCCACCAGCCGGCTGGGCATAGAGTCAGGGTTGAGTCCGAGAGAGGAGTGCCACGTGGTGAGTCATCATTACCATTTCTCAGAACAGGTGTTCTTCAGGGAGCCTCCTCGAAGGGTTCCACACCCAACCTGCCCTTACCTGCAGGGGTGGCTGTAGCCTGAGGACAGGCATGGAGCTCCATTCCTGTTCAGTGTGGAGTTACCAGAAACTTGTGCTCAAAGATCCCACAACGGGGACTTCCCTGGTGGTCCAGTGGCTAAGACTCCGAGCTCCCGATGCAGGGGGCCTGGGTTCCATCCCTGGGCAGGGAACTAGATCCCGCATGCCGCAACTAAAGATCATGCGTGCCGCAACTAAAAAGACCCTGCATGCCGCAATGAAGATCCCACGTGCCACAACTAAGACCCAATGCAGCCAAATAAATAAATAAATATTAAAAAAAAAAAAAAAGGCCCCACAAGGATTTGGATCCAGGGGTGGTTTTGTGCTCTGGCCACTTGGGTGGTAGCTGAAGTCCCCTGCATGGGTACCAGCAACAACTTTAGCAACTTTAATGCCAAACTGGGACCCTCTCTTTAGCACTTGGCCCATCTGGTTCCATCCACTGTTGCCCTGGCAGAAAGCAGAGCACGTTCTCACGCTTTCTGGAGAGCCTGGGGCACTTCAGTCACAGCAGAAGGGATGGCTGCTGAGTCGGCCCTTGTGTGTGACTATGTGTGTGCATGTGATCCCCTAGGTGCCACTGTCCTCTAATGGACGGAACGGGACAATCTCTACACCCAAGGCGAGCAGGACTCGCTTCTTCTGCTGAACGAACGTAGTTCTTTTGCTTTCTGAATTAAGAAATGTCACAGATGCCAGGTCACGAAGCCAGAGCCCCCAGAGCATCTTCTCTCATCCCTCAGGGATACAGGCAAAAGGTCCATGCCACCTAGCGCTCCTCAGTCCTGCACTAGCCTGCTTGCCACCATTCATTTGAAAGACGAAAAGACTGCAGCGACAGGTCCCTGACACAGCAGAACTCCCGAGGTGCCTGAGGCCCAGGGCAGTGCCTGGGAGCAGTCTTCCATTGCTGGTGAGCCTTATTCTAGAGCCTAGAGGTATTTCCACATATCCAACATGCCCGACAGGCCCAGCAGGCAGGGTGGGGAAGCCCATACTGCACGACACACGGGAGAAGCTCTGGTTACCAGAAGCGCAAACAATGCCTCATGCAGGGGCTCAGGTAAGAGTCAGGGTAACCCGTCACTCCACACTGATGCACCTCGCCCTTCCCTCACTCTGCTGCTTCTCCTCCCAACCTCATCTTCCAAATCCTTGGGGGAGGGGCAAGCCTAAGTTTGAACAATTGGTGTCCAGAAACCCAATCCTTGCAAGAACAATGTGCTGACAGCATGGCAGTCTACTGTCACCTTGTTATTTGACCCTTTGCTTCTTGAAATCCCATCCAGCTGTGTCTAAACTTCCTATAGTTTCCATCACTGCCTTACTTTTTCAGAGCTACTTATCCCTGCAGATGGTGTGGCTCTTTCTGGGTCAAGCGTGACTGAGAAGGCTGATGTGAGTGGATCTCCCTGGCCATTCTGGAAGACCCCTAGTTCCCTGGAGAAGGAGTCTGTCCCAGCCTACTGTGTGTGGCTCTGTGAATTTCTTGGGACACTGAAGGTTACTACCTGCAGAAATTATTCCCTAAATAAAGAATAGTTATTTGAGGGCAAGTCTATCTCTGTGTAGCATAGTCATAGAATTTTAAATTTTGAGAGCTGGAAGAAAACCTAAAAATCACAGCTTCATTTTTAGGGTGAAGAAAACAATATCAGAGAGGTTAAGTAGTTTGGCCAAAGTCATTAAGCTTACAGACACAGCTACTAGAACCTAGAGGAGACAATTGCCAAGACTTGACACGTAAGTCAACGAGTTGAGGTTGACTTCAAATGGAAATAGGGAACTTACTATGGACTCCTCACTTAGAAGAAGGGGTATGGATTCAAAATTATTTCAAATAATTTCTCCCTTTTTTCCCCAGTATCAGATACTCTAAATTTTATCCTATATTAAGCAGGATAATCATGTGTCCTCTCTTTTACTGTAAAATGTTTTGCTTCCCTGCCCCCCGATCCCACCCCTGCTTAAATTGTACCAACTGGATTTATGTAATTTGGGATTCACTTGGTTGACAGAATCTGCTCATAGGGGAAGATCTAAGTGAAAGTCTTGCTGCCCAAAGGGTAAGTAAATCTTGCCTGGAGCCATCCTTACATCTCCGGGGCTCTGGATGGTGCCATTTGTCAAAAGATGCTGAGACCTCTTGGGACGATGACCTCCAAGGTTGAACTGGGGTCAAGGCTTTCTCTTTCCTTTCTCCTTGATAATGTACCTGTCAACTCTCAGGAGATGTGGGCTGCTATGATATTGAGATGAGAACGGGAGGCTGATACCATCTTGGGACTTACATAAATTTCCGTCAAATGAACCCCTTTGAACCAGGTGAGAGGTAGCCAAAGCCCATTGCCGTGGAACAGGATGCACCCGAGGTGAGTGAAGGCTCTGCTTTTTTATGAGCCATATAGGTCTCTTTCCTCCATTTTATCCTGGAAATGCGGGGGTCAGCGCCTCTCCAAGTAGGGGCTGGTAAAAGGATCAGTTAATGTTTTCCACAAGGTTCTTTATAGAAGTTTTTTACTTTTCCTGCTAGAGGTCATTCCAGTTCTGTTTATGAAATAGTTGCTAGTTAAGAATCTGGCTGTCATCCATCCTTTATGTTGGGCCACTTTTGTGGTGGGAATCCTGTTTTTCTGGAGATATCAGGGTTATAAATGGTTCCTGGGATGATGACTCATGTATCCTACCAATCTAGCACTGTATTTTATGCTATTCTGTATTATTCCTTCAACAAGATTGGGCATTCCTTGAGCCCAAATAACGCAATTTGTATTTTCCTTAATTTCCTGTCTGGTACACAGCCTAAGCGCACTGTACCTGTGAATAGCAACTTGATTTGAGTTATTAAAGGCTTCAATTAGGCAGAAACATACATTAGTAGCAAAATATCTGCGTATTGTATACAGAGTAAAAATTTACAGTAAAAATACAGTGTTACTTGTTCAAGTCAGCAATGAGAAATGGAAACTTTTTTTAGAAAAAAATGATCTCAGTAAAAGACTTTGATTCAAATGTCCAAAATTTTTCAATAATAATTTTTCATAAAAAAATTGATCGAAAATGTTGCAGAGGGCGTTAAGTCAGCTTGGAAAGTACACACTTAGCGTTCACATACGTGAGGAAGCCGGACCACACCTTTGAAAGCTTAGAACCAAAGAAAGGTTGAGAAGTGTGACAGATATGGAACACAGCCCTGAGACTAGATGGTTTGTCACACTTGCATGTGTTGTGAGGACAGTTTCGGCATAAGTGCCAGGTATGTGGACAGATAAGGGGAAAGCACATTTCAAGAATGCCCTCCCAGAGCTGGAGAGCCGTGGCTTGGATGCGACTAACAGCCACCGCGCGGCATCCTTTCGAAGGGGTTTTCACATACCTGAGGCCTGACATTCTCCCAGGGGTGCTTGCAGCCTGAGTGCACCTGGAAATTAAAGGAAGCATCTGGCTCCTGTTCTGGGAGCTGAGTCAAAGGCAGAGTGGTGCCCAACCATTTTCTTGTAAATTTTAACAACGTGAGGGATTTACGCAGCCCTGCAACGTCTGCGTGATCTGCGTGATCCACAGCTGCCAGGGCAGAAAGCAAGAGATGGTACTCAGACTCCAGAAAGCAGCACTTTACTGGAAGATAATGAGCGAGAATAGCTAGCATTCTTAAGTCCAAACTGCTCAGTCCTGGAAGGCTGTGTGAGGGGAGGAACCTGAGGAAGTTTGAAAGGAGGAATTGTTCTGCTCTCTTGGGTGCCGGTCGCAGATTAAGTATCAGCAATAACACGTGCACTTAAATTGTTCCATTGGGCTGAAGAAGTTTTAGCCGAAGGTCACTTATTTCCGGTTCTGAATAAAATTATCTAAGCTGTTGCCTTAACATTTTCAGATGCATTTTTGAACTGGACTTTGGGCATGCTGTCAGGCAGGCGTTCAGGGAAATGTTGTTAGCTTTGGCCCTCTTGGCCTGGAGGAATTAATCCATCTCCTGAAGCTTCTCTTTGGGCTTGGAGACCTCTGCGTGCCTCTCACTTGCTTTTGTCCTGGTTTCTGGTTGAAGCCCACTGAAGTCCCCCACCTTTGCTTTTCTGGAGGACTCTTCCCAAGTCTGAGGACAACAGCAAACAAACAAAACTCAACCAAACAAAAACCCACACAAGGGGTAGGATGTCTGTGTCTGGTTGTTGCTTGGAGTATAGTAATGTCATGGCTGTTCCTTAAAAAGGTATCATTGACTTCTGTTTTCAATGGTCAAAACCAAAGTTAAAACAAGATCTGGTGTCAGAAGTAAGGGCCTCCGGCAGCTCAGCTCGAGGGTGATAAGATGGGCCCTGAGGAAGGGGTGCTCATGGCCATGACCCCCTGGCTCACCACCCATCCCATGGGAACAGACACTCCCTTCTCTCTTCTTTGTGGGGAACTCCATGAGCAAATCGGGGGTGATGAATCCTGAGCTCCCCTAGAACTCTTCTTCCTTTTCCCCGATGAGACAGACCTGCATACAGGAGTTGCTTCGTTGCCGAGTCAGGCAGCACCCACTTGCTGTGACTCTCAAGCTGAGCTGAGCTGTGTAAGATCAAAAGCGCAGAGACGTGGAGCCCCAGAGGCCCCTGATGCAGGTTGAGGAGGGCTCAACCAAGTACGTGTGACTTTCTGCGCTCATCTCTTGACGGGCTCAGACATCTGGTGAGGGCTGGATGCATCCTCATTCCAAGAATGGTACTGAGAAGGTCCCCTTTGGCCCCAGAAAGGAGAGGAACTTCCAAGATATACATGTTTCATGTTTAACAGCTGGCTCTTGGTGGGGGAAGCCCTGGTTTTGTATCATTTGCCAATCTCTGTGGTGTAAATACTCCCAACATGGCCAATTTCAAGCTTACAACATGATGGCAACTGGCTTACAAAATTCCTGACAAAAAACGGTGGCCTCTTGTGAGTAGAGGCGAGCTCCAGCTCCCCATGGGCACTAGCCTGGCACGGCATTACTGAAACTAACCTGAAGACACAGAGCGTTGGCATCAGAGCCAGACAGACCTGGAGAGGCCCCCTGGCCCCAGCGCGTGGGAGGTGTGTAGCTCAGGCATGTTACCTAACCTTCTGAACTTTCGTATACTTAACCAGGAAACCAGGATGAATAGCCGTCAACATTCTTTCAGTTGTGAGTGGCAGAAATCATCTGAAGTAAAGAGGAAAGGGGGAATTTATTGGTTCATGCACACAATCGAGGAACTGGAGCATTGTGGGATTTGTTCTTCTCTTTGTCTCCCTCTGTCAGTGTATTCTTTCCTAAGGGTAAGAACTCAGGCTCATCCGCAATTTCAAATTTATATTCTCACGGTTGAATGACCAAAGGTGAGCAGCTCTTTCCCTGCTCCACTTTGGGAAATCCCAGGCTTGGCCACCTAGTGTGTCATGTTGGGTCACGTGTCCATCCCTGGCGCAGTCTCTGTGGCCAGGTTGACGGAAGACCATGACTGGCAGCACCCATCCTACCTCGTGGTCCAAGTTAGACTCGCCCAGAAGAAGATGCTGTTCTGAGCAGACGCTACCCCCAATGACCACCTTGGGAGTTATGTGCTGATCTTGAGGTTTTGTTGTGAGCCTGGGATAAGACTGTGAGTGGAAAGGGCTGCCCTGCAGGAGGGATTCAGTGTTAGCTGCCGACTCCTCCCCTCCCATCCTTCCCATCCCTCCTGCTTTCTCCCAGTGAAGTCCCAGTGAAATTCTGCCGGACAGACCATGGGCCATTGATGGGGGTCTGGCTCACCCATTAGAAACAGCCTGTACACTTTGCCTCCTGTCCGTGCAGGACGAACAAGCCTGGACAGCACAGAATTGGGAGGTGTGAGACATGGACATTAGTGTGTCCCCACCGTCTTTTTCAGTATCTTTTCCTTCAACCTCCTTGGCCACTGATTTATATCCTGGATACTGTTCTTAAAGGGCTTTGCTCTTGGTCATTGTGAATTATATGTGAATTACAGCCACATCTCCTAGAGATGAGAAGATGTAGAACACTCTGCCAGTGCCCTACTGTGTCCTTGGCTCTTACCAAGCCATGCGTACCCCTCTAGCTGCCGGCTGCTGGTGCTGGCATTTTGCTGTCTAGGGGCTTCTCCTCACTCCTGGGGCGTCCTCTGCTCTCTGATGGCAGCTGAGAGTGTCTCCGGGGAGCATCCTGCAAGCAATAACTGATGAGCATTGGTGATGAATACCCAGGCCCCCGCCCCTCTGAGGGCTGTGTTTTACGTGGAGCCCCAGAGCTTCCCGGACAGCGTTAAGCTCCGTCACCCACACTGGCAGCTGGCTAGTTCAAAGACCCTCTATTAGCTGCCTTCCCTTCCTAGTCTCTCTTCCCATCCCCGTCTGGTTTTCTCTGCACCTATTTGTGCTTGAATCCTTGTCTCAGGGTCTCCACTCTAGGGGGAACTCAAACAATCATAGGGGATTTCTGAAACAGCCAAAAGAATAATTCTTGAATTGGAATTCCAAATTCTGTTTTCTGATTTGGGAATAGCAGAGTCTGACATGTGCACATAAATGGGTAGGACAGAATACTTGAAATGGAAATTATCCAGAAAATCATGGAGGTTTGGCTGCTACCGTGATAACAATTCAAGGGAGGCTACTTTGGAGTGGAGATGCTGCTCCAGACGCCGAGGGCCAGAGGAAGCAAGTAGCTTCCTATCTCGAGGCCAAGGTCATGCAGAGGAGGACAGTCCTATAAAACTTGGGCTTAGGCTCCTGCCTGTTGTTGGTACTGGCCCTTACAGGACACCTGGAACACATCCTAACTCTCGTCTCTGTGTCTCACCAGATCCTTGAATAAAATCCACCTACATGTGGGAGCCATTCCCATGGAGGGCCAGACTCCCTTTGCTGAGGATAAATTGCTATTTCTTGGGACAGTAGAAGGGAGAGCAGAAAGCAGGAATTCCACTGCACATGTCTTTGTTAAGCCCCTGCGTATATGAATCTGTGCTCGGAGCTGGGAGGGACTCCGGAGGATTATGACCTGCCCTCAGGGAGTTCCCAGCCTGAGTGGAGAGACAGACAGGACACCCACTAACTGCAGAACAGAGCCACGTGAAAAAATGCCCTGGAATCTTTGCCAGTGAAATGCTGAGGGAAGGTGGGGAGGAATGATCGATTCTGATTCACAGGGTTGGAAATGACATCCTGTATATGATGAATGGATATAAATCTTCTAGTAGGGGGTCAGATGTATCAGAGGATTGATTCGCTTCTAGGGTCTTTTCCACACTGAGAATTCTGTGTCTAAGTACCAGAGAATATGTAGATGTCTGATGAGTTCTCGCTACAGTTATCTGCAAAATGAAAGGCAAGAGCCAAGGGCCTATTTGTAGCTGAATTACCGAACACTGGGAGGATCTGGCTGGTATTATCTGGATTGGCTGTCCTTGCTGCCAGAAAACGGTGCACAGTTTCCTACTATCCAACTCACTTGGCACTGGTGGCCCTGGCATCCCAGTGCTGGATACTGGGGGGAGGCAGGGCCCTCAGTGGGAGAGGTTACCTATCTGGGGAGGATCCAGAACACAAGGGGCATTTTCAGCACCAGCCTCTGCAGCCTTTTTTGCTGTCCTCACCGAATTGCAGTGCCTTCCAGAAGGGACTGTACTGGAGGGTGAGCTCCTGCAGGGAAGGCTCAGACACCAGACACATTGGCATTTGCAGGGGAATTTGCTGTGGTGCCCGGTGGGTGGGAACCGTTCCCAGGGTATGTGAAGGGGTGGGAAGGAGAGAAGGCAGGGAAAGCAGGGGATTATTTGCGCCCAAGTCCAGGACCACCCTGTGAAGCCCTGCAAGGCTGCGTGAGACATCGTCATCTTGAGATTTAGGGGAGCGCTTGCAGTCTGCACCCGGGGAATTCTCCCCAGCCCTCCCACACAGCAGGAAAGATGCAGTGCGTGTTTGCTGCCTGTCTGCTGCCAGGGCGGAGACTCTTGCTCTAGCTGAGCAGCTCTGCTTGAACACAGAGCTGTGGATGGGTGTGTGGGAGTGCGGGTGTGGTGTGTGCCAGGGAGGGCCTTTTGCCATCCTAAATGGCAGGGGGGCAGCTGTTTTGGGATGAGAGGCAGAGCAGGAGGGTGTCTGAGCTAGAGCAAAGGTAATGGTTAGCTGGTTTATCTAGCTAGCTCCCACGGAGGAGACCAGAAAGCAATGATTTGTAAGCGCTGGTGTGTGTGGGGTGTGTGTGTGTGTGTGTGTGTGTGTGTGTGTGTGAGAGAGAGAGAGAGAGAGAGAGAGAGAGAGAGAGGGAGAAAGTCTTAAGAAAACAACTCAGGGAAAATAGGCAATATTTATCTTTAGTAACTTTTACACTAATCATAAGTAATCGAATTCAGTTCACAAATGTATTTCTTTGTAAAATCGGATGCAATTGTATATCGGCTTGTTGGGGTTTTTGCTGGCTGGTTGAAGAGATGTTACAAGGGAATGAAAACATTTGCTGAGGCAATCAGGCCATCCTCCCTACCCTACCCACCACAAAACCTGAAGAAAATCCTTAGAGAAAAATATTTTTCCCCCTCCCTTCCCACGGCCTCTCACCACTGCAACTACTTTCCCTCCTTTCCCTTTTTCTCTTCCTTGCCCATTTCCTCTGTTTTATAATTCATTCATTCATTCAGTCGGTCAGTCAACACACATATTATAGACATATATGCCAGCATTAGTATCTGTGCGTGTAAGCTACTACGTAAGCAGATTTTCAGTTTTCACTTAGTCTGAGGAAGACTTCTCTGATTAATTTCACTCCCAAAGGCAGTGTGTTCTCCATCAGGGAACATGTCTGATTATTTGAGTGGCAGCAGCTAGCTGGGGTGCTTATGGCGGATTCCTGCTTGATGTTGGGCTTGGCTGAGATATCACCTCAGGCTCCTCCCTGTGCTGAGATGCCATGATTTTGTTGTGATCATTTTTAATGGAATTAAATAGACACCGAGGAAGGACTGTGGTCCCTAAATTGGATTTCCACCCCCTCTACTCCCAAGTGATCAATTCCAACAAAGAAAATGTCAGGCTGATTCCCCACTTCACCCTGAGCTCTGCCTTTTCTCCAGCATTTGCTGACTTGAAAGCTGTCTAGACTGAGCTGAAGAAATTGAGAAATGCGCAATGTCAGTTCTCCAGAACAGACAGACTTTGTGGAGAGGAGACAGGCCTGCTACATCCAGGACGTGGCACGATTCACCCCAAAACAGGTAGGAGTCCTCGCTCAAAACTAAAGGTAACAATCGAAAATGAAGGACAGGACAAAAAGGCAGATAACTAAAAACAGGGCAATTTTCTAACTGGAGATCCGGCAGCCTCTCCAAATCACACTGGGCAGCGTGAAGCAGCAGGGGCTTCACTTGGGGTAAACTGGATTCACTCTAACGGACACGTTTTGAGCATCCCCGCTGCATGAGTCTGCGCTTTGGGGACCTGCGGGAAAGCTCTGCTCTGTCTACCCAGATCAGACGGTCCTGGGCCCGATGCCCGACTCCACGCGGGTGGGGACAGGGCAGGCTTTCTTCCTGGAGCCTGAGATGACTTCCCTTTGCCTGGTTACCATTCTCATCCAAAACAGGGGGATTCTTGCCTTCAATCTCAGTGATTAACACGGAGAAGAGTAAGTTCTGACTTTAGTAATCCTTCCGAAGATGAAGAAATTCTCCCTGGAGCCCACCCTCCTCTAGACTTGTGTTCACAGGTGATGTATAAACCTGCACCTCTCCCCTCACCTCCCCCGTCAGGGTGCTGGTGTATAAAGCTGCCCTTAATCAGGGAGACCAGGCAGTGGAAGCGTCTGTCAGAAAGGCTGCTTTTCTAATCGAGACCTGCCTGTGTGGGTGATGAGGTAATTTCTTCTTAAGCTTCTGGTTGGTATCCAAGGAGGAAAAAGAACAACAAAACAAGGTCTGTTAATAAAGGTGTGAGAGCCTCTGGGTGTTTGCTCTTATTAAAGAGACCCCAAGGAAAGCTGCTTCTGGGGTGAAAGCAAACCTTTGTCAAGGATTTCATTTTAGAACGTTCAAAAGACACCAGAGAGAGAGAGAGAGAAAGAGAGAGAGAGAGAGAGAGAGAGAGAGAACAAGAGGCAGGAAGAGGCAGGCACAGAGAGGGGAAGAGATGAAGGGAGGGAGAAGCAGGAGAGCCCGTGCCTCACTGAGATGTCACAGGAGAGAATTACAAACACAGGCTCCGGCAGTTTGATCGCTGGAAAAATGTTTGTTAAGGGTTGGTGCAATGGAAGAGAGAAATTTCTGGATTTTTTTTCAAAAAAGATGTGCCTTTGCTCCTGCAGCTCTGTTCACCTGGAATGCCCCTTTCTGTCCATCTTTAGCCCATCTATTCTAAAAGGCTCAGTTCAAATGTCCCCTCCTCCATGAAGCCTTCTTGATAGCTCCAGTTAGATATATAATTGCTTTACTTTCTGCAGGTCAATAGTAATATTTTTCCATTTAAAATTTTGAAAAGTTTTTAAAATTATGGTAAAATACACAGAACGTAAATGTTACCATCTGAAACATTTTTAAGTGTACATTTCAAGAGTGTTAAGTGTATTCACATTGTTGAGCACCCAACATTCAGAATTTTTTATCTTGCAAAACTCAAATTCTGTAGCCGTTCAACATTAACTCTCCATTTTCCCCTCCCCATTCTACTGGCAACCACCATTCTACTTTCTGTCTCTATGAATTTGACTGCACGAGGTACCTCGTAGAAGTGGAATCAGACAGTATTTGTCTTTTGCAACTGGCTTATTTCACTTAAAATAATGTCCTCGAAGTTCATCCGCATTATAGCACGTCAGAATTTTCTTCCTTTTTAAGGAATAGTAATTTGATTTGATTTTTGTAATGGCAATTGTAACATGCTGTCTTATTTTTAAGTTCTGTGTACACTTTATATCTCCCCTAGAGAATTCTAGATGCCTTGAGGGCAGAGTCTGAGTCTCCCCCACTGAGTTCCATCATACCTATTAGCCCAGCACATGGCTGAGAGTTTGTGCTAACTGAATATTTGTTGAGATCAAAGGAAATATGCTGTAAAATACGCTGTAATACTGTCTTGAGGGGGCTCTTCTCTCCATAACCACGTAACTTCTCTCTTCTCTCCGTATCCATAACTGCACCCCACACAAGGCTCAACCACAGTTTAACCCAATCTACGTCATCAAGTTGAGGTGAGAGGAAAGGAGTTGGCATCAACAGTTTAGGGCTCATCTACTTACCCTGCAGCTTTCAATGAGTCCTGTATCTTCTCTTGGCATGAGGCTTCTGCTTCCTTCTGGGAGTTATTTCCTTTGGGAAAAGAAAGCAGAGCCAATCGTAAAAGACCAGAAAGCCAGGATGGAAAGAGTAAGGAGAGAGGGCGATGGTTCACGTAGAATGGAAGCTGATATTTAGAGTTAGGTTTCCCATCCTGTTAGCTTTCTGGTTGTGTCATCACTTTTAATACTCATCTTCTGATAAAGATGAGGTGGTAATGGGGGGCAAGGGACTGTGGAGGTCTTCTTGTTAACTGTACCAAACATCCTTTCCCACCCACCCCCTCACCAACTTGTCACTATGGAAGATTTGCTTATTTTGTAACTCAGGACCGATAACGGAAGCTTTGCTAAAATTCGGTTTGAGAACTTCTTGGAGAACTAAATGAAACTTCATGCTTGGTCTGTAATAGTTATTTCTGGAGTTGCTTTAGTCAGCTTGTCTTAGAACTCTGCCTTTCCCTTTGTTTCTACAGTCATTTATAGACTGTGGAATGAACCCAGGCGTTGAGTCAAGCAACCCTGTGTTCTACTGGTGGTGTGACCTGGGGCAGGCCAGTTCACCTCACTGGACCTCAGTTTCCTCATCTGTAAAATGGGGAACATACCCTCTTCCTCACCAGACTTTCCTGAGGAGTCAATAGGACCGCGAATATTAAGTGTTCCGTCTGACACACTGCAGGTGCATAACGGATGTGAATTTCCTTCTCTTCTTCTCCTGAGTTGACCTGATGTCCCCCTTCTCAGGCTGTGGCTGAATTGGCTCCATTTGGCTCCATGATTTCACATCAGCCACACTCACTTCACTGCCTTTTTCTCTTCCTCAGCAACCCCCGACCCCCATGGAAACCCTGTGGCAGTTCATCCTTTTGGGATACCTGAGAACAGCATTGTGGTGTGGAATAGGGCTCCTTTCAGGCCCAACAGAGTCTTGTTGGAAGATGGAATTTGCACACCCACAGGAGCATTCATAGAAGAACAAACTACCGCAGTTAGATTTCTCTCCAGATGGGGCAAGAGGCTCTGTGTTGTACCTGCTATTGGAGCTACTGGAGCCGACCCTGCAGAGGAGCCTTCAGTTTTGGACCCGCATCACCTTTATTAGAGAAGATGAGTCCTGAGGGTCAGCAAATGGGTAGGTGCTCAGACAGCCCAGAACAAGCAGAAATATCCAAAGCAGTTTCTGCAATGGTGTAACAGAGCTGGTACCCTTATCCACCCAGAAAGCCAAAAACCAAAGCCTCAAACTTTTCTCAAAGTTTTTGAGAAAAAAGTACATGAAGTGTATCTGAGTTACTTGGCTCCTACTCATTTACGTGTTGTTGCATTTATCTTCTTGAGCACATAGTAGCTGTTCTTTCCTTCATCAATCTCTTCTCCCTTGGACTTCAGAGAAGGAAATGACTACTTCCTATAAGGGGGTGATTTGCCAAGGCTTCATGGAGGTGGCATTTGAGTCTAGCCTTAAAAGATGGGTAGGGGGACTACCCTGGCGGTCCAGTGGTTAGGACGCCACACTTCCAGTGCAGGGGGTGCGGGTTCGATCCCTGGTTGGGGAACTGATCCCACGTGCCACGCAAAAAAAAAAAAAAAAAAAGAGATGGGTAGGATTGGACAATGTAAATATTTGGAAGCATATAGGCAGAACACTCTTTGACATAAATTGTAGCAACGTTTCTCTGGCTCTATCTCCTAAGGCAAAGGAAACAAAAGCAAAAATAAATCAGTGGGACCTAATTAACCTTAAAAGCTTTTGCACAGCAAAGTAAACTATCAACAAAATGAAAAGACAACCTACTGAATGGAAGAAAACATTTGCAAATGTTATGACAAATAAGGGATTAATATCCAATAAATAAATAAATATTTTGAAGCAGGCATTCCTGGCAGTAAGAACAGCAGCAGTAAAACACAGAATTGGAAGCTTGTAGTGACATTAATGGAGAATAATTTGGGGAATAAAATATACAAAAAGAATAATAAAAATATGGAACATTAAATAAACGCTATGGTAGGCATTCTCTCAAATGGCCCCCAGTGATCCCCGCCTCCTGACCCACACACTCTCTGTAATCCCTCTCCCGGAATGTGGGCTGGATTTATTGACTCACTTCTTTTTTTTTTTTTTTTAATTTATTTATTTCATTTATTTATTTTTGGCTGTGTTGGATCTTCATTGCTGCGCGTGGGCTTTCTCTAGTTGCTGCGAGCGGGGGCTACTCTTCGTTGCGGTGCGCTGGCTTCTCATTGTGGTGGCTTCTCTTGTTGCGGAGCACGGGCTCTAGGCGCGCGGGCTTCAGTAGTTGTGGCACGTGGGCTCAGTAGTTGTGGCTCACGGGCTTCATTGCTCCGTGGCATGTGGGATCTTCCTGGACCAGAGCTCGAACCCGTGTTCCCTGCATTGGCAGGTGGATTCTTAACCACTGTGCCACCAGGGAAGCCCTATTGACTCACTTCTAATGCATAGAATATGTCAGAAGTAATGGGGTATCCCTTCAGAGATTAGGTTATAAAGAGACTGTGGCTTCCTTCTTGGGCTCTCTCTCTTGCTCTTATTCTCTCAGATTGTGTGCCCTGAAGAAAGCCAGCTGCCATGTCATGAGGCATAGTGAGGGGCTGAGGATGAAGTAGTGGGTTTACAGGTGTCCCTCTCCACCTCCAGCCGAGCTTTCAGGGACCTCGTGGCCAACTGCTTGACTGCATCCCTTGAGAGACCTTGAGGTAGAAGCATCTAGCTAAACTGTGCCCAGCTTCCTGACCCACAGAAGCTGAGATGATGTTTGTTGTTTTAAGCCACTCAGCCTGAAGGTAATTTGTTATACAGCAACAGGTAAATAACATAAGCACTTAGTCTAATGCGCCAGACACTAAAAGTGCCTCATATATGTGATGTCACTTAATCAACAATATTAGGTGGGTATTATTATCCCAACTTTTTTCAGTTGAGAAAACTAAGGTTTAGACACCTGCCTGTCATCTATCTAGTAAGTGGAGGAGCTGGGATTCAAACCCAGGCTGTCTTACTCCTGGGCTGGTGCTCTTAACTTGGACACTGTATATTCTACGAGGAGTCCCTGTGGGTTACAGTTTGGTCCACTCCCCCTGCCCCTCTGCCCTTCTCCAGGTCCCCTGTTGGTTACCCAGTCTTCATGTCTCAGCAGATCCTGGAAGGAGACTTGGAATTCTTCGTAAGTGTTTGAACAGAATCTCACTCTCTACACTCAGTTACCTCTGCTGGACTCTGCCATCTGCTTGTTGAAGCTCCATCCCTGCTCTTGGCAGTGGCCACCCAACCCCAGGAACCTCAGCCTCCTGGTCTTCCTCTCCTTGCTGCTGCTTGTCCTGGGCAACACCTGTGGTCTCGGAAGTCAAGGCTAGTGGTGCTACACTCAGGTGGGGGTAATGGCAGTATTTCTCTTGCCCAGGGCTCGAGGTTGTTTCCTTGGAGACCACATCCTATTCTTCAGGACCCAACAAATGTGATTTTTACATTTACTTGTATCATGGAGCTGGGAGAACCCAGAAGGTTCTGCTCCCACTCCAGGGGATGGAGAACTCTAGCCCTGCGAGTCTTTCCTTAGTCTCTGATAAGAAAATAGAACACTGCCCAGCCTTACTCTGCTTCCCCCACAGTTTAACTGGGCAGTGGTTTGTTGCGGGGCATTCCTGGGAGATTGACACTTGCCTCTGCTAGTGTGTCACACGAGATAGTCCCTCTCTGGGCCTTTGCAGGGATGCAGGGGTGCAGATGTGTGGGTCGCCACATGCTCGGTCCTGAGTGACCATGGTATTCCTTCTGGTCACAGCATCTATGGGCAACTCAGTGAGACCTTTGACACGTTGGCTGAGTCTCAAGAGGTCTATGGATGAATGATTATCTTTGGCTAATATTAACAACAAACAAGTAAAGTAATCAAACCTTATGAGTTGGAAACGACCTTTCATGATTGATAAAGACATTCTTCACTGTTGACCAAATATTACATTTTGCTGTAGTGTGTGTGTGTGTAAGCTCATAAGCTCAAAGGAAATGACTGCTCACAATGGTAGCTCCAACCAACTGGACTTTACACCTCAGTTCCCTGTTAACCCTGAGTGGGAATGAGCAGCGTCCTAAGATTCAGAAAGAATTTACAATGGATGAACCGGGGTCTAAAGGCAACCTCTTGGAACTTCCCTGGAGTTCCAGTGGTTAAGACTGTATGCTTCCATTGCAGGGGCGAAGGTTCGATCCCTGGTCAGGGAACTAAGATCCTGCATGCCACGCAACGTGGCCATAAATAAATAAAGGCAACCTCTCCCTGGGGGCAGAAGAACTGGGCTCTTGTCCCAGCTCCAGCTGGTCTCTGGATGATCCGGGGCTGTTCACCTCACCTCTGTGAATATGTTTCCTTATATATTAAAGCAGGAGGCTGGAGCAGGTCACTCCTAAGAACCTTTTTAGTCTTGACTGTGGTTTATGGGACTTTGTGATTGTCACTAGGGCTGGCCTGTGAGCAGGGCACCACCACCTCCCTTTCCTCCTCTCACACCGGTTCCCTAGTCCCACTGCCTCTTCTTGAAGCAGTACTGGTTTATCTGAAACAGGGTTTCACCTGGAAGCACCCTCTGGCTCAGAGGCTGAGCACTCCAGGCCCAGCACCTGCAGGATAAAGGAGAGAAGTCTTTGGCCTCCCAGATCGTTCCTAACAAGCCCAGAGCGTCCTTTCAGAAGGGTAACGTACTGGTCTCTAAATACCCACAGCAGCCATCCCACACTCGTTGGGAGATGAGGGACAAGGTGGGCAGTGACGAACATCTAGACAGCTCCCTCCTTCCGGGAACTGGGCACCAGGCTGGAGACCCACACAACGACCTTTTGAATAGGTTTCGTTTTACAGAGGCGGAAAATCAGCAAATGCTAGAATCAAAACTCAAACTCAAGTTCATGACAGAGGAGACATTAATGACTTCCATAAATATTTATTAGAGTGAAAGGGACCTCAACTCAATAAATCATCTGAGCCGGCTTCAAGGCAGTTTCTCAAGCAGAGCAGTAAAATGATTTGCTCAATGTCATACAGCCAGAGAATGCCTTTGATTTGCATTGTGCTTCAAGACGTTTTTCTCTAGGGGGACGGTCTCAGGGCCCTTTAAAAATAAGCTCAAGAAAATGGAAGTGGGAGGCAGTCAGTTACTCTGCCTTCCCTCTGGTTCCTAACAGGACTTCCTTTACTTTTCCAGAGGATGTTCTTTGGCCTCTACACCAGAGGACCCGCCCGGAATCGAAGGGCCCTGGGTAAACACCCTTCCTTCTATCTTATCAGAATCCCTCCTGCCTGGGTTTATCAGAGGTGACTCACTTCCCAGAGCCCTTTGCGAGCACCCGGCTGGAATTGCAGGGCTGAGCAGGAAACAGCTTCTCCACCCTCTTCAGGGAAGGACATCTTAAACTTCCCCTCTTCTCCATCCTCCCCACTGCTGGGAGCTCTGCCGCCTGCATTTAGGGGAGCTGGACTCCAGAATTTGGTCCCTGCTTTCCCCACAAGCCTCTTCCCTGTCGCTGGCCTTTAGGGGCACATGATCCCCAGACAGCTGGGGGGGACATGGGAAGCGGGGCTGGTGAGTGTAAGAAAGAGCGCAAATGCTCTGAAATGTAAGCCAGATGGCGGGTACCCCATCCCCATTCTTGCTGGAGTCAGGGCACTCAAGGAACACTTCCTTTCGAGCTAGAAGTATTAGCTGCTCCCACCTTCAAGAAATACATTTTTGAGAGTAAGACAAATGACGGTTTGGTTAAAGAGGCCAGAGCCCTTAATACTCCCTGTGTTTTCATCATCATCAAGGTCAGATGTAGAACAGCAGCTCAGGAGAAACGTCACATTGGTTTCTGCGTCCCAGCTGGGGCAGGCCCAGGGCAGCGAACTGCGTCACCTACCTACGTCCCCAGTCAGAACAAATGGATGGGTTTCTCCCTCCCTCCCTCTTTCTTTTCCTTCCTCCCTCCCTCCCTCTCTTCCTTCCTTACTGTTGAGTGGGGACCATCTGCCAGGCACTGTACAGGGTACAGGGAATCCAGTGGGAGCAGGGGTCCTCTGGGCCTCTCAGTTCCACTGGGGGAGAGAGACAGACACCCAGACATGGCAGCTGTGAGGAATGTTGCAAAGAAGAGGTTATTGGGGCCTCAGGGTGAAGTGACTGGTCTGAGAGGTCAAGACAGGCGCTCCGGAGGAAGTGATGTTTGAGTCGGTATCTGAAGGGGCAAAAGGTGAGAGGGAGTGGGGGCCTCCCAGGAGGAGGGAAGGGCTTATGCAAGGGCCCGATGGGAAAACAGCAGAGAATGGAAAGGTGGTCAGTGTGGCCCAGGGCAGAGCGGGAGGGGACCCAGGAGGGAGGCGGGGCTGGAGGGGAAGACCAGCTCAGAGCACGAGACACTTTCAGAGTCTTTATGCCCGGAGCCTAGGGAAGCCTTCAAAGGGATGGGAGCAGGAAGTGACATTCAGGCAACGCTGGATGTACATGCGGGCGCCCAGTTCAGTGGAAGCCACGGGCCCAGAGCCTCTCCGCCCTCCCTGTCAAGCAGTGCCAATGGGTGGGGACATTCCCGGGAGCAGCGAAGTGAACCAGGACATGGTGGAGGCAGGGCAGGGACAGATGGTCGGAGAGTGGGCCCTCAGCATCACCTTCTCAGTCCTGTCCTCGCGGAGCTCAGGCCCCCAGGTCTGCCTTCCCCAGATCCTGCACACACACCCGCTCCTGGAGCGGCTGAGCGTACCAGCAGAGGCTTCCGTATGCCGCCTCTGCCCCGGTTACAGCACAGGTGCCGTGAATCAGCCACCTGCATGGTGAGTCAGGGGAGGAGGTGAGCACGCCAGTGCTGAGGAGGCTGGAAAGGCAGGTGGGTGCTTGGCAGGTGCCCAGCTTGCGAGGGTTGGTGGGGGCAGGGAGCAGCCCCTTCCCCCAGGAGCCTCCTCAGAGAAATCCTTTGGTCCCATACCCTGCACTTTCCCTCTCCCTCTCCCCTCCCTCCCCGCCACCCCCTGGGCTGGCAGACTGCCACCATCACCATGGCTACGCTTGCTCCAGCTTGCAGCCCCACAACCAGCAGGAGTCAGAGCAGGGGGAGGGCGGCCGGGCTCATTAGTCTTCCTATTGAGCTGGGTTCTTTTAAAACTGGCCCCTGGTTGCACACTGCAGATGCAAGGCCTAGCCGCTCACCTGGAGGGCTCACCTCAAACAAGCACAAGGTGAGAACGACTGAATAGAGCCTATATACCAAGGAGGCTTATTTGCACCATGCACGGATGCACCATAGCTTCCCTTTAAACACTGATGCATAAGAGATTGTTGGACATGACTGATTACTGGAGATTTAAGGCCCACCCACTGTGTGACTTGAGGTAGATTTATAAGGCGTTGGTGGTTAGAGGCTATTTGGAGCCAGACAGATCTGAATTCAAATCCTGACCCTGCCACTTATCAAATGGTTGAACTGGCACAAGTTATTGAAACTTGCTGGGCCTCAGTCTCCTCATCTGTAAAATGGGGATAATAATACCTACCTTGTAGGTTGTGGTGAGGATTAAAGATAATTTATGCAAAATGTTTGGCACATAGTAGGTGCTAAAAATGGTTATCGTTGTTGTTGCTGTTATCATGACAGTGTTCTGAGCCCTTTGAGATGGTCCACTTGTATTGGTTGATTTGAAGCTAACACAAAAGGCCAACGTTAGCTTAAAGGCTGCCAGGACCGTGAGTTTTAAGATGGTGGGTAGAGCATTTTCCACCCCGTCCTCAGAAGTCTCTTAGATGTTGGAGACATATGTAACCCTGAACCACAGTACATGAAGACAGTGGAAAGGTGAAGGAATCAGCAGGGAGAAGGAAAGTCCACACTGAGTGCCTGGGGACAGGGGTGGCATATACCAGAGATAAGGCTATGGCCTGTAGAACTGTGGCAAGCCTCAAGAATTGGGGCACCAGACTTCCCTGGTGGCGCAGTGGTTAAGAATCCACCTGCCAATGCAGGGGACACGGGTTCGAGCCCTGGTCCGGGAAGATCCCACAAGCCGCAGAGCAATTAAGCCCGTGAGCCACAGCTAGTGAGCCTGCGTTCTAGAGCCCGCGAGCCACAACTACTGAGCCCATGTGCCTAGAGCCTGTGCTCTGCAACAAGAGAAGCCACTGCAATGAGAAGCCCGCGCACCACAACGAAGAGTAGCCCCCGCTCGCTGCCACTAGAGAAAGCCCGCGCGCAGCAACGAGGATCCAACGCAGCCCAAAATAAATAAATAAATAAAATTTAAAAATAAAATATAGTGGGGAAGGACAGTAAACACACAAGTAATTTCTGGTTGTGATAAATGGTATGAAGGAAACAGTGTGTAATAATAAGGAACAATAGGATATCAACTTTTAAAGGTGGTCAAGGCGCCCTCTCTGATGAGGTAACAATTAAACTGAGACCTGAAGGATTCAGGCCAGGGTGCTCTAGGTGGCAGGAATGGCTTGTGCAAAGGCCCTGAGTTGGTGATGAACTCGGTTTGTTTAAGGAACCCAGAAGGAGCAGATATGCAGTGGTGGAGGCGAGAGATGAGGCTGGAGAGCAGGATGTGGGTCAGATCACGCAGGGCTCTGTGGGCCGGGAAGGGGAGGGCAGATTTCACACAGATACTGTGCAAAGCCACTGAGGAGTTCTAAGCAAGAGAGTGACTCGATTTGATTGTTTGTTCTTTTAAAAAAAAATCATTCTCGGGACTTCCCTGGTGGCGCAGTGGTTAAGAATCCGCCTGCCAATGCAGAGGACACGGGTTTGAGCCCTGGTCCGGGAAGATCCCACATGCCGCGGAGCAACTAAGCCCGTGCGCCACAACTACTGAGCCTGCGCTCTAGAGCCCACGTGCCACAACTACTGAGCCTGCGTGCCACAACTACTGAAGCCCGTGTGCCTAGAGCCCGTGCTCCACAACAAGAGAAGCCACCGCAATGAGAAGCCAGTGCACTGCAACGAAGAGTAGCCCCTGCTCGCCTCAACTAGAGAAAGCCCGCACACAGCAATGAAGACCCAACACAGCCAAAAATAAATAAATAAATAAATAAGATTAAAAAAAAAAAATCATTCTCTTTGCCCATCAGATTGGCAAAGAATAAAGTTTGAAAACATGGTGTTGGCAAAGGTGTGGGAGACAGACAGACTCTCACACGGCTGGTGGAGTTATAAATCGGTATAAACCCTAAGAGGAGCAATTTGGCAATATTTATCAGAATCAAAAGTGCACAATTTTTACCTAGGGGCTTTATTTCCATGAATTTATTCTACACATGTATATTTCAAAATCGATGTATACTAGGTTACTCATTGCAGCATTGTGTATGATTGTAAAAGACTGGAATAGTCTAAATATCAGTAAGTGACTAAATCCAATGATCTCGACAGATAAGGGCTTGGATGAGTAAATGCTGGTCATGCACACGCTACACTGCTGGGCAGCGGCGAGCATGTCCTGACATGGCTCAGCCTCTGAGATGTATATGTAGCCAATGATTAAAAGCAAGTTTCAGGGCCGTGTGTATAGTGTACACCTATGTTATTTGCGTAGGAAAAGGATGTGTGTCTGTGAGTTTGGTGTCCTCCAGGAAGCAGACACCAGAATGGAATTAGAAGTGCAGAAGATTTGTTGGGGGAAACAATGTTAGAGGATAAAGGGGAGACAAAGCAAGAGTGAGGTGGGAAGAGCTTTCAGATCCCAATGTCGCTCTGACGCCAGTGAAAAAAGAAGGGGAAGGGAGGAGATGCAGCTCTGAGAAGGTCACAGCCACAGAGCAAAGACCAAGTTACAGGAGTCTTGGGTCAGGCAGGAGCGCTGCCGGCTCCATCACTGACCGGGAGCAGCAGGGAAGGTGTGGCCCCGGCCTGAGCACTGTGGTGAACCCTCAAGTGTAGCACCCCGAGGCTATGGACTGCCGACACCCCTCACAGTCGTACGCCCTGGAAGGTAGGTTTGAGCTGTACACCTCCATGGCTGCCACGGATTTTTATGCTTGGAATATTCAAGAAAGAGGGTAAGAAACTGTGCAACACAGGTTACCGCTGGGGAGAAGAAACTGAGGGCCAGAGCATAGGGGTCGGAGGCAGATTTTCCCCATACAGTCTTTTGCATCATTTGAATTGTCTCTTTTTTTTTTTAACTTTTAATTCAGTGGCATGTAGTATATTCACAATGTCATGCAACCACCGCCTCTATCTAGTTTCAAAATGTTTCATCACCCGGAAGGGAAACGCTTTACCTGTTCAGCAGTTGCTCCCTCTTTCTCCTTCCCCCTCTATCCTCACTGCTCCCCCCAGCCCCTGACAACCACCAATCTGCTTCCCATCTCTACAGATTTACCTATTCTGGATATTTCATATAAATGGAATTATACAATACATGACCCTTGATGTCTGGCTTCTTTCATTTAGCATAATGTCTTTGAGGTCCGTTGTACCACGTGTCACTGCTTGACTCCTTTCTACAGTTGAATAATATTCCGTCGTATGTATATGCCACAATTTGTTTATCCTTTCACCTGTTGATGGACACGGGTTGTTTCCACCTTTTGGCTATTGTGATTAGTGCTGCTATAAACATGCATGTACATGTATTTGCTTGAGTTGAGTTTTTAGTTCTTTTAGGTACATACCTAGGAGTAGAATTGCTGGGTCATATGATAATTTCATGGTTAACTTTTTGAGGAAATGCTAAATCATTTTCACAGTGGCTGCACCATTTTACATCCCCATGAACAGCGCACAAGTGTTCCAATTTTTCTACATCCTCGCCAACACTTGTTATTTTCCTGTTTTTTTTTTTATAGTACCCTCCTACTGGGTGGGAGGTGGTATCTCATTGTCATTTTGATTTGTATTTCCCTAATGTTTAGTGACAATGAGCATGTTTTCACGCGCTTATTGATCATTTGTTTATCTTCTTTGGAGAAACGTCGATTCGAGTTCTTTGCCCAGTTTCTTAAAAGGTTGTTTGTCTTTTTGTTGTTAGACGTCTTTATACAATTTGGATACTATATCCATATCACCATTTGAATTTTGATCCATATAAATACGGAGACCTTCTCGAAAGAGACATAAAATTAAAACTTTTTAATTTGGGGCGAGTGGAAGCAGCGGGTACAGTTCAGAAGCTGCCTTGGTGCTGGGCTAGAAATGCTGGTTCGGATGATGGCAGGGCCAGCAGAGATGGGGAGAAGTGGGCAAATGTGAGATGGGAGAGCTGGACTGGATATAGGGGTGTGAAGACAGAAACAAGGAATGAGGGACCCCTAACCAGGTTTCTTGCTTGAATTCCTGGACGGGAGTGCTATTTACCTGGAGGAGAGGCAGCCTTGGGATAGGGTGTAGGATCTAGCTTTGGACAACGTCAAGTCTGAAGTGCCCAAGAGTCATCTGAATTGAGATGTTGCACAGGAGACACGACTGTGAGTCTGGAGTTTAGACTTCCTGCTCCATCCTTTCCCCTTGAAATACTGCCAGCATCTGTAAAGACAATTGGCCATTTTCAGATGACAAGAAGAGGCAAGAGCATTCCCAGGAAGGGAGAAGTGAGTGCCAAGGCATGGCAGATAGTACTTGACTGAGACGCCACAGAGGGTTGAAGCCTAAGAATGGCATGACGTGGTTTGCTTTGTAGAGAGTTCTCTCTGGTGGTAACATGACAGATGGATCAGAGAGAGCCAGCTAGGAAGTTCTTGCTGGAATGAAGGAGCCGAACACACTTGGGGTCAATGGGGATGGAGAAGAGGGTACTGCTCGAACGTGGATGGGACGTGGGGTGGGGACGGGTGGACGGGCCTAGAATTGCTCCCCACTTTCTGGCTCGACTGATTGCAAGGGGCGGGGGGGCAAGGGGGGTCTTCCCTAAAAACAAAGAGGGCGGCAAATCCTTCATTGACTTCAGCTTGACTCTGTCCCCAGGCCCAGTGCGGTAAGAAAGCTTCCTCGCAGCCTGTCTCTCACTCTCACCATGTCCCACGGCAGCCCTGAGCGAGGAAAGCCGTGGGCTCTTGTTCTATCACCGCCAACTTGGACTCTTTCTCTCCTTGGCTCCCACATCAGCTCCATCACTGATGCCTCAGAATCCTGCCTTCAAACTGTCTTGCTTCTGTCCTCACCTTTCCATTCTTACTGGGGCCTAAATGGTGGGAGATGGCCAGGGCCTCTCGGGGCTTCAGGGGGCCTGTCGCCGGCTTACAGGACTCATCTTGCTGAAATGAAGGGGGCTGTGCCTGAGACGACCTCCTCCAAAACGCACGTCAAGTCGCTAGCCGTTACGAGGCGCGTGATGGCAAGCCCTCCGCTTCCTCTCATGGATACTGCGGGCTGAATCCGAGGGCAGGATTCAGCGGAGGTGCTTCTCAAGTTCCGGAACTGGGGAGTCCTCTGATGGGCGGCTGACCGCTGTCCGTGCAGCTGCCTCCCCGAGAGAGCCTGACCGCCGCGCACAGAATGCCTCAGGCCACGAGGCCCCGGCTCTGGAGGGCCCGGCGCACCCTGTGGCTCACAGAGCCCAGCTGTGCCTCAGCTCCTCATCTTGCAGCTAGGGACTGAGGGGGTCAACACCAAGCCGGCCAGGTGCCTCGTGTCAGGAGTCCAGCTAGGAGAAGGGACGCACACAGCGTGTGTGTGTGTGTGTGTGTGTGTGTGTGTGTGTGTGCTGTGTGGTCTGTGTGTGTGTGGTTTGTGTGTGGTGTGTGTGTGGGGGGGTTGTGTGTGGTGTGTGGTGTGTGTGGGAGGGGTTGTGTGTGTGTGGTGTGTCTGGTGTGTGTGTGGTGTGTGTCTGGTGTGTGGTGTGTGTGTGGTGTGTGTGTGGTGTGTGTGTGTGGTGTGTAGTGTGTGTGTGGTATGTTTGTGTGATGTGTGTGTGTGGTGTGTGTCGTGTGTGTGTGTGTGTTGTGTGGTGTGTGTGTTCTGTGTGTGGAGTGTGTGTGTTGTGTGGTATGTGTGGTGTGTGTGTCTGTGTGGTGTGGTGTCTGTGTGTGCTGTGTGGTGTGTGTGTGTGATGTGTGTGTGGTCTGTGTGTTGTGTGTGTGGAGTGTGTGTGGTGTGTGGTGTGTGTGGTGTGTGGTGTGTGTGGTATGTGGTGTGTGGTGTGTGTAGTGTGTGTGTCTGTGTGGTGTGTGTGTGGTGTGTGTGGTGTGTGTGGTGTGTGTGTGTGTGTGTGGTGTGTGTGGTGTGTGTGTGCTGTGTGGTGTGTGTGTCTGTGTGGTGTGTGTGGTGTGTGTGGTGTGTGTGTGTGTGGTGTGTGGTGTGTGTGTGTGGTGGGTGTGGTGTGTGTGGTGTGTGTGTGGTGTGTGTGTGTGTGGTGTGTGGTGTGTGTGTGTGATGTGTGTGTGGTGTGTGGTGTGTGTGTGTAGTGTGTGTGGTGTGTGTGGTGTGTGTGTGTGTGTGGTGTGTGTGTGGTGTGTGTGGTGTGTGGTGTGTGTGTCTGTGTGGTGTGTGTCGTGTCTGTGTGGTGTGTGTGTGTGTGGTGTGTGTGTGGCGTCTGTGTGTGATGTGTGTGTCTGTGTGGTGTGTGTGTGTGGTGTGTGTGGTGTGTGTGTGGTGTGGGGTGTGTGTGTGGTGTGGGTTGTGTGTGTGTGTTGTGTATGTGGTGTGTGTTGTGTGTGGGGGGTGTGGTGTGTGGTGAGTGTGTGTGGTGTGTGTGGCGTGCGGTGTGTGGTGTGTGTGGTGTGTGGTGTGTGTGGTGTGTGTGTGGTGTGTGTGTGTGGTGTGTGGTGTGTGTGTGGTGTGGGTGTGGGTGTGGGTGTGTGGTGTGTGTGTGTGTATGGTGTGTGTGTGTGTGTGTGGTGTGTGGTGTGTGTGTGGTGTGTGTGTGTGGTTGTGTGTGCAGTGTGTGTGGTGTGTGTGTGTGGTGTATGGTGTGTGTGTGCGTTGTGTGCAGTGTGTGTGGTTGTGTGTGTGGTGTGTGCGGTGTGTGGGGTGTGTGTGTGTATGGTGTGTGGTGTGTGGTGTGTGTGTCTGTGTGGTGTGTGTGGTGTGTGTGTGTTGTGTGTGTGCTGTGTGGTATCTGTGTGTGATGTGTGTGTATATTGTGTGTGACTGTGTGGTGCGTCTGTGTGGTGTGTGTGGTGTGTGTGTGTGTGTGTGTGTTGTGTGTCGTGTGTGGTGTGTGGTGTGGGTTGTGTGTCTGGTGTGGGTTGTGTGTGTGGTGTGTGTGTGTGGTGTGTGTGGGGTGTGTGTGTGGTGTGTGTGTGTATGGTGTGTGGGGGTGTGTGTGTGTGGTGTGTGATGTGTGTGTGGTGTGTGTGTGTGGTTGTGTGTGCGGTGTGTGTGGTGTGTGTGTGTGGTGTATGGTGTGTGTGTGCGTTGTGTGCAGTGTGTGTGGTTGTGTGTGTGGTGTGTGCGGTGTGTGGGGTGTGTGTGGTGTGTGGTGTGTGGTGTGTGTGTCTGTGTGTTGTGTGTGTGTTGTGTGTGTGCTGTGTGGTGTCTGTGTGTGATGTGTGTGTATATTGTGTGTGTCTGTGTGGTGCGTCTGTGTGGTGTGTGTGGTGTGTCTGTGTGTGTCGTGTGTCGTGTGTGGTGTGTGGTGTGGGTTGTGTGTGTGGTGTGGGTTGTGTGTGTGGTGTGTGTGTGTGGTGTGTGCAGGGTGTGTGTGTGGTGTGTGTGGTGTGGGTTGTGTGTGTGTGGTGTGTGTGTGGTGTGTGTGTGGCGTGTGGTGTGTGGTGTGTGTGTGGGGGTTGTGGTGTGTGGTGAGTGTGTGGTGTGTGTGTGTGGTGTGTGTGGTGTGTGTGTGGTGTGTGGGTGTGGGTGTGGGTGTGGGGTGTGTGTGTGTGTGGTGTGTGTGTGTGGGGTGTGTGTGTGTGGGGTGTGTGTGGTGTGTGTGTGTGGTGTGTGTGGCTGTGTGTGCGGTGTGTGTGGTGTGTGTGTGTGGTGTGTGTGTGTGTTGTGTGCAGTGTGTGTGCGGTGTGTGCGGTGTGTGGTGTGTGTGTGTGTGTGTGTAGGCATGCACCCACGTACTGTGTGGTCATGCTCAGGTGGAGGAAGAGCACTGACTTGGGAGAAGGAGTCAGCTGGACGGTGTCAAGTTGTTGCCAAGGCTACTTGTGAGTCATTTCACTTCTCTGAGGGCCACGTTCATGGCTGTCAGATGAAGGGTTTGACCAGATGCTTTAGATGCTTTGTAGGAAAAAAAAAAAAGGAAGCACCAAACTTCTAAAGTCTCTATGATTCAAGGCTGTACTCAGACCACTACACGCTGTCCGCTAAACATCTTTCCCGTACACTTGGCCATGTTAAGCTGAATATTTCTACTGTCTCTGGAGTGAAGGTTGCATCTTGGTGACCTGGGAGTTGAGGAGGACTCTTCTCCCTTCCAGCTCACCCTCTGGGTCCACTTACCTCCCTGATGGCAGTTATGAAGTAAAAAGTGTGAGTGGGTGTGTTGTGTGGGTGTGTGTGTGAGCTAGGTGTGTGTGTCTGTATGTTGTATGTGTGTTAGGTGAGTGTGTGTATGTGTGAGTGTGTATGTGTGAGTGCATCAGAACAGGATGGCAGGAAAGCTCCTGCCAAGGTCTCTGGATGGCAGAAAAGGTGCCGAGAAGAGGATGTCAAGGGAACGGGGAGGTGGTCTTGGGCTTTTCTTGCTCAGGTGTACTGCTTCTCCTCTGAACTGGTCACATTTGGAAGCTGGACTGGCGGCCTGAACTGTTTCTGAGAGCTTCCGAGAATCCCAGCACAGTTGTCCGGAAGGTGACGGGGAGAAGGGAGTAGGTTTGCCTTCTCACTTGCCTGACTCATGGTTGTAACTTGTCAGCACGCTGACAGGCTTTTTGTTTTTCAGTCAAATGAAGCTTTTGTTGGATGTTTGAGTGAAGAGCACGACACACTCACAGAATCAAAACCCTACCGTGGGGGAGAAAATCAGCCTTTATTGTATGAGCAATTGTATCTTCCTGAAAACCAGAGAGTATAATTTCAAGCACAACATCTAAATAGACTTCTCCTTTTAGACTGATCGAATGCATTTTATGTGCGTGTATGTGTATGCGTGTGTGTCTGTGTGTGTGTGAGGTAGTGCAGGGATCTACTTTTGCTTTGCCCTCTGGGGCGGGGTGTGCTCCTGGGCAGGGAGGAGCCGAGCAATGTGGTCTCAGGATCTTCCACGCTCCGCTGGCGCCAGTCTCCATCTTCACCTCTGACCCCTGCCGCCCGGAGTGTCCAGCACTGTGCAGGGCACATCCTGAGCCCTCAGGAGGTGCTAGTGAAGGGGTAGCTCAGAAAAGGGCTGGATGAGTGATGAATGTGTCCATATCTGGGGCCACAGCAAGCTTTGGGGGCAGCTGTGTGACTCTGGCCTGTCACCACTGAGCTTTCTGACCCCTGGGCTATATCCATCAGGGTCACCTACAAGACCTGTTGACCTTAGACCCCGCGGGGTTGAAGCTCATGTCCTTGGACCTCACTAGGTGCAGCCAGGGTCACTCCCCTCGCTTCTTCGAGATTGAGCACCTGCCTCTCTGCCACCCTCTCAACTTCCTCGACTACAATTCTTGGTGATTTCAGTATGCACAGAGTTGGGGGGTTTTTTTGGCCGCGCTGCACCAGGGAAGTTCCCTCCCTTGGCTCTTTTAATAGAGCTTCTGGAACTTTGATGAGAGTTCTTAAAGAGCTAAAAAATAGGTTTTTTCCTTGAAGCAAAATAAAAATTAAACAAAGATCATATTTCTTCATTTGGCCCTAACAAACTCCTTTTTATGGCCACATCACATGGCTTGTGGGATCTTAGTTCCCCAATCAGGGATCAAACCCATGCTCCCTGCAGTGGAAGCACGGAGTCTTAACCACTGGACCGCCAAGGAAGTAACAGAGTTGGTCCTGTTAACATCCTGTCCTTTTGTTCCTTGCTCGCTCTCCTTCACAGATGCTAGACCTTCCCATTATCAAGAACTGCCTGGAAAGCCTCTGTCGCCTCTTCTTCAACCACGTGCTACCTTCTCAGCCCTGCTCATTACTTCCAGAACCCCAATTCCCACCACTCCTCAACTGGATCAGGACCTCAAATCACTGATCCTATCACATTTGATGGGTCCCTTACTGCCCTCATCTTCTCTATTTCCTCCTTATCCAGCTGAAATTCCACGGCCACTCATGATAACAGCTCCCGTGTACGCATAATAACATCCACAATCCCTCACGCACATTGACTCCTCTACCCTTCTCTTGCTTTGTGGTCCTCACAAAACTGCAGCCCTGGTGGAATTCAACCTTTCGTCAACTCCGCCCCTGTCCCACCCCCAACCTCAGCTGCCCATCCTCACAGTTGAATACGGACGAGGAAGCAGATGATAAGCAGGCGGATTGGTGTTATTTTAAATCTAAGTGAGCCCTCAGTGCTTCCTGAACCCAACCGTGTTCCCTGGTCCCTCCACTCTCTCCCGCTCCTGGATGACGGCTTTTCACTTCTGTCCTCCAAGCTCCAACGTCTCCATCCTCACTCCCAGGAGGTGACACTGCTTCTGATTTCACTTAGGAAATAGTGAAATTGGAAGAGAATTTTAGGAGACTCCTGTAATCATATCTTTATTAATTTACTAGAGCTGCCATAACAAGATATCACAGACTGGGTGGCTTAACAGACATTTATTTGCTCACAGCTCTGGAGTCCAAGATCAGGGTGTCAGCAGGGTTGGTTTCTCCTGAGGCCTCCCTCCTTGTCTTGCAGGTGGCCGCCTTCTTCCTGCGTCCTCACACGGCCTTTCCTCTGTGTGTGCCCATCCCTGGAGTCCCTTCCTCTTCTTATAAGGACACCAGTCCTATTGCATTCGGGCCACTCATATGAGGCAGAGCCACCCCTTCCCAGCAGCTCCAGCTCCGCCCAGGAAGCCTGAGTCCCTCAGTGAAGGCTTCAGGGGCAGAGCAAACCCCCTCACCCCCTGCACTAGTGCGTTATTTTACTTTTAAACAGATCTGATTTTTCAGTCACTTCCCTAAATGCCAGCAAAACACAAAGAAACAATGGGATTCCAGGAAGGTCAAATTTTTTTTGATCAAACGTTTCCTTCGTGTCTGGTGATGGAAGTCCTGCGGTTGCCCCTTCTACCCTCGGATGCCTACGAGACAGGCCTGGGAGGTGGCCCGTGTGTCCTCCCCGTCTCTCCACTGTGCTTCAGCCTTCCTGGCTGTCAGATGCCCATGGCTTCCGTTCCGCGGTCCTGTCCAGGAAAGCCAGACCCGGCCCAAAGGGGAGAAGAGCGCTGGGGCAACACAAAAGTTTATTGATAACCGCATTAAGTACGAAAGTCCAACTGAGCCCAGTGACTCAGAGCTCTTAAATTGGGGAGGGCAGTGAGTTTGGAGAAGAAAACAGTGTCCTTAGATTCTTTTATATTTTTCTAAATTTCTCCTACTTTTCCACTTCATTCTGGTGTTTGGAGAGAGAGAGTTAGGGAGAGATGATTTTATTTCATAAAGATTTTATATCCCATAATCTTAATGATGGAGGGAGTCTCCAGTGTTTATTTGTTTCTGAGACCTATAAACTTGCCCTGCTCCTGACTCAAGTCACCTTGAGGCCCCCGCCCAGAAGACTAATGATCAATTAAAATGTGGAGAAGCTGCCAAAGCGAGTGGCATGTGTGAAAATCAAGGGGATGTCAGTTGTAAAAGATCATTTTCTCTTGGGCCTGAGGCTGTTTCTCTTCCTTCAGGCAGCCTCAGAGAATCAATCAAATCTGCTTTTCTGAAGAGAAAGAGATTCCAGATTTTTCTTATTAACTCATTCCTCATTACAATGAAGGCGTTTCTCTTCACCCGGAAAATCTTCCCAGCCGCGGCTTCAGTGTCAATATAAATTTGTTTTCTACAGTTTTCTGTCTCCCAGGGTTAGCCTTTCTTAGTTAAATTTTTATTATTTTTCCTTTGTTTTTTCCTACTTTTATTATCATGATTCTTTCCTCTTCTTCTTCTCCTCTTCCTCCCCCTCCTTCTTCTTCTTCTCATTATTATTATTATTATTCCCTCTCTTTGCTAATCCTCTGATTTCATAGTTATAGCTCCAAATGCATGGTGGATATTAAATAAACGTTTCCTATTAATAAATGTTACGTCACTTGATCTGCAGTAACAGCTCATATTTACTAGCCTTTACCATATGCCAGCTCTGATGCAAGCTCCTACAATGCATTACCCTGCCGAACTCTCAGAGTTACCGTGTGAGGTCTGTAGGAGAGCTGGGGCTAGGATGAGGCAAGCAGGACACCTAGGGCACAAGATTTAAGGGGGTGATCACTCTCAGAGTCCCACAAGTGCAGCATCAACACCTGAGAATCTCTCAGTGCTCCCAGCCCTGGTCATTACTATAATCTCCATCTTCATTTTAACATCTAAGGAAATGAGGCTCACAGAGGATAGGTCAATTGCCCAAGACAACAGAGCTAAAGAATGAACAGAATTTGAACACAGGTCTAGCTAACTCCAGAGCCCAAGCTCTTAAGAATTATAATGAATATGTACCCAGGACACCATCCTTAAATATGAAGAGAAAGCCAAGCACCTTCAGACATTTGAGAAAAGCTTCTAACACAATCACCAGAGATCTAACTAAGCAAAGAGACAAAGAAATGCAGAAAGTCCTAAAGCTGAAATAATGCAGGAAGCAGAAGAAAATTTCAGCCAAACTGAAGTTTATATCCTTGAAGAATTAGAAGACTTTGCTTCCATGAAATAAGAACAGGATAAAAAAGAAACATTCAGAGAATAAGAAAACACTTGTAGAAATTAAGAAGTTCAGGGAATCCCCTGGTGGTCTAGTGGTTAGGACTCTACATGTTTGAGGGCGTGAGGGTGCAGGTTCAATCCCTGGCTGGGGAGCTAAGATCCTGCAAGCCATGCAATGCAGCCAAAAAAAAAAAGAAGAAGAAGAAGAAGAAGAGATTAAGAAGCTCATAAGAGAAATGAATCTCTCAGTAGAAGAGCTGAATAGTAAGGTTGAAGAAGTCTCCCAGGAAATAGAATAAGGCAAAAAGATGAAGAACAGGAGAGAAAAGATAAAAGAGAATCAATCCAAGAAGCCCAACAACAAACTTACAGGAGTTCCAGGAAGAAAGGAGAGCAAAAAAACGGAGAGGGGGAAATTACTGAAGAACTGATGGAAGAAAATTTGGACCAAGTGCTGGGAACATTAAATAAAAAATAGGTAAGTTATTGTAAAATTTGAGAACACCAAGAATAAAGAGATTATCATAAAAACTTCTAGAGGAAAATACAGAAGATCAGAAATTCAGATTTCTCACTATCACCATTGGAAACTAGAAGAGAGTGGAGAAGTACTTTCAAAATTCTGAAGGAGAACAACTTCCAAATGGCCAGTTGAATGTGAGGATAAACCGAATACGTTTTTCAGATAGGCAAAATCTCAACAGATTAACTTTCTCAGCAAACTACTAAAGGATAGGCTTCAGCGAAACAAGAGAATAAACCAACAAAAGGTGACCCAGGAAATATCTAGTCTAACACAGGAGAGAGGTGAAGGGAAGTCCCAGGGCAACATGGTACAGTTGGTACAGGTCTAGAGAGTTCTCCATTCAGAATGGAGCTGAAGGATGGAGGGCACTGGACCTCTGCATTCATGCCGTAACAGGGATAAATGATCTGAGTTTACACTTCATGTGTTTGTCCATGTTGAGAAGAGTCTAACGAGAAGTTGGAGGAATTAGTGAGAGGCACTTAAAAATCGGAGCAAATGTAACGTGGTGATTAACTCCAGGAAAAGCAAAACACTGTACATGAAGGGAAATGTAATTATAGCAAACTCTGAGGCTTAGCTGTGAGCAATATTTAACAATATTTACCGGGACACAGCAACATAAATTCTGAGTATTCATTAATCCAAAAGAGGTGAAATACCATACTGAAGAATGAGTATGAATGTGCTCATGTGTACAAAATGCAAAAAATGAATTTTCCTCTGCCATAGTAAGAAGTTGATACATGTCTATAATGGGAAAAAATTGAGAAATATATTACTTAAAACTATGGAGGAAAATACCAGAAAAATGTCCAAACGAGTTGAAAGTGCACTCACCCAGAGCTCCCTCACCTCCTCCCTTACTCAGAGCTCCCTCACACCCTCCCTTAAAAAAACAAAAGAAAAAGAAAGAGTTGAAAGTGCTTTCCTCTGAAAAGTAGGACTCA
Source organism: Balaenoptera musculus (assembly GCF_009873245.2). Classification (NCBI taxonomy): domain Eukaryota; kingdom Metazoa; phylum Chordata; class Mammalia; order Artiodactyla; family Balaenopteridae; genus Balaenoptera; species Balaenoptera musculus. The sequence goes on along the minus strand of NC_045801.1, from coordinate 35,750,469 downwards.
CAGGGAATCCCTGCTTTTTATTATAAGCATTGTAGTACCTTTTGATATATAAATAAGGTATATTTGTTACCCTGAAAAAATTAATCATAAAAGGTAATTTCATTATCAGCTATTTACTTGCCCTTCTTTTTCCCTCTAAAACTAGAAGCTAGAGTGGGAAAATGTCACTTCTCTGGGCCTTTTTGCTCTTTGAACAGAATACACTGTCTTGGTCCTTCCTCTTCTGTGTTATTACAGGACAGAGCAGCAGTTTTAATCACTCCAAACAGCACATAATCCTCAACCCGATATTTGACTTTGAAATTAATTTTACCATTATATTTGACTACACTTAGGTCATAAAGTACATTGTGAAAAGCCAGCTCATGAAACATTTAAAAGCTGGCTACCTTTCCCACCTGCCTCCCCACCAGGGTAAAGGTTACTGTTTCTCTGAGGGAAGGTATCAATGAGGGCTAATTTTGCCCTCATTCATGTTCCCACACCTTGCCTAGAACTGGCTGTCGAATTCAGGGTTTCGAACCCTCCAATGGCCTTTGGGTCACTAACTCAGTAACGTTTATGAAGCATCCCAGGAAGCTCAACACCATCTTAGCCTTGTGTGGGGAGAGAAAATAACCAGAACCAGTCCCCGACTTGAAGGAACTTAAAGTCCAGCTGAGAGAGAGGGCCACGGACAAAAAACCATCATGAACAAAGCAGAATTAAGAGAGCAACAGTGTGATGCAAGAAGAAGTGAGGCTTGCATCCTGAGTAGGGGAGACCAGAGAAGGTGGGAATGGCCAGATCAGCCTCCAGGGAGGAGGGGGAACTCCGCCTGTGTGCTCAGAGTCACGTCCTGCTTCCAAACTATCCTCCTGGACCCCCTTGACTTGGCACTTCTCCCTCCTCAAAGTTAATCACGCTTCCTCCGGGCTAACGCTATATTTTGTATGCGCTCTGGTGCTGCAGCCGTCATGTGGCATGACACTTTGTGACTGTGTGTGTTTATCCCACGAAACCGTGAGTCTACCAGCTCCTGGGCTGTGTATTTTGGCAGCCCCAGTGCCCAACTCAGCCCAAGGGCTCGAGGATGTGAGCCGAATGAGCGAGTATTGTCTCATGCGAGGAGGAAAGTGACGACTGGCATGTGGGTCCCCCCGGCCCCCCCGGGCCCCCCTTTCCCACCCTGACAGGTTTGCACCTGCCTGTGGAAAAGCTGGCAGGAGAGCCAGTCAGGAAGGCAGGCAGGACAGGGGGCGGGAGTTGTCCCGAATCGTCGGGCGGGGGTGCTGAGCTCTGGCTGCGTCTGGTACGTGGAGGACTCCCACAGAATCCACACAGCATTCCCCCCAGGCCCTGGCGCTTCCTCCTTTCTGCCCCCTGTAGCCCCCAGGAGACCGAACTGTCCTCTCCTGATTTCTCAAGAACACAGAGCAAACCAGAGCGCTCAGGTGGCCTTGTGGGGAGCAGGTGGCCGAGGTCCATCGACCTCCCCAGATCTGCAGGCCTGGGGCCCCCTGAGCCCATGTTGTGAGTCACATAGGACAGTGAGAAGGGACAAAAGTGAGTGGGGCAGGCGGGGTCTGGTGGCTCCCGACCACCCTGGGGACGCCGCCAAGCAGAGCCACTCAGGCCGCCCACGGGCTTGGCAAAGCTGGCGCCAGTCTCGCCTGACACGCCTGTGTGTCCTCTGTCACGGTTATTTAACTTCAGCCTCTTTGCTTGTCAAAGGCCCTGACACCACCTCCCTCATGGGGCGTCCACAGGCCAGGCTGAGATCAAGCAGGAACCCGGCCCGCACGGGGCCCGGTACCCTCCCCGCCCTCGCCGGTTCAAGGCTCTCAGCTTGTTGGTACTGCTTCCCACCCCCTCACACTGTAGAACCAGCTCTTACATGTGGGAGATGCAGAGCACAGCAGCGTCCCGAAAAATGATGGGAGCGCTAACCGTGACTTGCATTTTCTATAATTCTGGTTTTCTCTTGACCCAATTAAAAAAAAAAAAAAGGAGGCTTTTTGCTCCTTTTCCTCTTGGGCCCAGGGGCTGTGCTACTTAGCCTGGCTGCGGGTAGATGGTGTCAGTCAGAGGGCGTTGTGGGAGGGACCCTCGGAGCAGTCCCCAGAGGCAGTGCTAAGCCAAGGTCAGGGCGAGAAAGTCAGACTCCCCGGCCTCTGCTCAGCGGCCCTGTGGGGCAGGGGGCTGGTGCAGGAGGGGGAGGGAGCAGACTCGAGTGGGCAGTTCCTTGCCCCCCATGCAACTTCCGGGCCCTTCCTGACCAGCCCCAGCCAGGGAACCACCTGAGACGCTTTTGTAAAGTATTCACGCCCAGCTCCCACCCCCTTCCCATTGGTCTTGGATGGGACCTCATCATGTCATCCAGCAGTCCCCAACCTCTTTCGGCACCAGGGACCGGTTTCATGGAAGACAGTTTTTCCACGGGCCGGGGAAGGGCGGGGGGATGGTTTCAGGATGATTCAAGCGCATTACATTTATTGTGCACTTTATTTCTATTATTATTATATCAGCTCCACCTCAGATCATCAGGCACTAGATCCCAGAGGTTGGAGACCCCTGATGTCATCGGTATTGTTAAAAAGCTCCCCTACTGATAACAAAGTGCAGCGGAGGAGGTTGAGAAACTCCCAGCCTAATGTGACTTGGCTTCTGAGTTAACCCTTTCTTGTAAAGTCATCCTTGGAGCTCGTGCTCAGGAGTCAGGTCACCTCGGTCTGCATCCTGGCTTTGCCACTACTGGCTGCGTGTGACCTTGGGCAGGTCAGCCAGCAGCCCTGAACTTCGGTTTCTTCATCTCTGCGATGGAGAAGATAACAACAGTCCTTCCTCACAGTGTGTAGTGAGCATTAATGAGATCCAGCATATAAAGTGGTTAGCACAAGAATTGACATGTCATTACTGTTAATTACTATTAATACTAATTATTATCATCACTTGGAGAAAATGCTCTTATTTTCTACCTAATCTTGCAAGTGCAGAAAGCCTTTGGATTATTCCAGGCACTCATCTAATGGATTCTGCAAATTACCATGTGGACGGTGACACCCTAGGCCATTTCTTTTCTCCCTACTCTACTTGTAAGTCCCAGGGAAATCTTCCCAGATTGTTAGTCTCCAATGGCAACAGAAATACAGTTCTGTAATACATAAATGTTTCCAAAGCATTTTTCAGGCATCATTTCATAAACACTAGCCCCTGCCCCTGTGAACATTTCACAGCTCCTTCCCAACTTGAGTGACAGACTGAGGCAGGTCTCTGGGCACAGCGGGCATGGACAAGCCACAGAGGTGGGCAGCTCGGGCGCCAGCTCTGGCCTTGAGAAACCTAAATCTCAGACATGTGTGCGCACGCTGCCTAGTCGCTCTTGCTGACGCCTAGCAGTGCAGCAATTGGGCTTAAAAAAAGCAACTCTCGCTTCCTCTTTGGGGAAGGGTGCTGCGCCCCAGCTGCCACCTGCCCTCCCCCCACCCCCAGCAGGTGATAGCGGGCACAGGGGTGCACGGAGGACCAGGTGTAGGCTCGCAGGAGCAGGGAAGACATGGAGTCGCCGAGCAGTCGGGGAAGCCCAGACCTCATCCCTCTAACTGCTTCTCCTCTTCCCAGGGGCCGTGTCCCGAGACGTCTCTACCAGGTGAGCAGACCGGGCGGCTCCCTGCTGGGACTGCTCCAGGCAAGGTCAGAGGTCACTTCCGGAGGAAGGAAGGGGTCCCTCGAAGAACTGAAACGAGGCCATGTGGCCAGCATGAGTGAGCTGAAGGGGCCAGGGAGCTGAGTGGGGTGCCCGTGGGAGCTTTCAGGCTGGGCTCAAGGACTGTCTCTACCCTCAGACAATGGGAGGCCACTGAGGGCACTGGCAGTGGGGTGCCATGACCAGAGTTATATTGCGTGCTGGCTTCAGTTCTATTCATAACCCTTTTATTCTTTCCAAGAAAAGCTCCACCAAACACAGCAAGCAACATAGGCCAGCACTACTTACCCTGTGGCAGGCCACGTGCTGAGTACTCTACCTGAATCAGCTGCCTCCTCTATGGGGTCCCACCCCATGTCCAGGAGGATGCCAGGGCCCTGTTTTGTCCCTGGCCCATTCCAGGTCTCTTTCTGCAATGGAGTGAAGGGTTATTTTTTATTTTAATTATAATTTTTTTATTGAAGTGTAGTTGATTTACAACATTTCAGGTATATAGCAAAGTGATTCAGTTACACACAAACACACACACACGCACATATTCTTTTTTTTTTTTTTAATGTTATTTTCTTCTTGACCTCTGGAAGCAAGTGCACTTATTTTTATTTTTTATTTACTTTATTTATTTATTTATTTATTTTTGACTGCACTGGGTCTTTGTTGCTGCACGCGGGCTTTCTCTAGTTGAGGCAAGCGGGGGCTACACTTCTTGAGGTGCGGTGGCTTCTTTTGTTGAGGAGCACGGGTTCTAGGCACGCGGGCTTCCCTAGTTGTGGCTCGCGGGCTCTAGAGCACAGGCTCAGTAGTTGTGGCGCACGGGCTTAGTTGCTCCGCAACGTGTGGGATCTTCCCAGGCCAGGGCTCGAACCCGTGTCCCCTGCGTTGGCAGGCAGATTCTTAACCACTGTGCCACCAGGGAAGTCCCACACACACATATTATTTTTCAGATTCTTTTCCATTGAATATAGTTCCCTGTGCTCCATAGTAGGTCCTTGTTGTGGAGTGAGGGGCTCTTTTTAGCTCCCAAGGTGATGTCACATCTCACATCTGAGAATATCAAGTGTTCTCAGAACCAGAAGGACACCCGACATTCACCTGGTATGCACTCTCACCAGCTCCTTGAACTCACCCCTCTAAAAGCCACTTCTGGGAGTCAGGACGGCAACAGAAAACATCCCTCTGGGCTGAGTGCTCAGATGTGGTGGCCACAGAGGTTTCCTAATCCTTCCCACCCCAAGTGAGCTATCCCCCAAATGGCAGACCTCCCTCCCCTTGCGGGGCCTGCGGCTGCCTGGACAGCTGACCTCAGGGTGAGGGTGTCTACAAACAGAGGGCCTAGAGGGCCTGAGCCAGAGATGTACAAACTCGTTAATTAGTCAAGTCACCGAGTTCATTCATTCATAAAGTCCAGAAACACCTACTGCTGAGCCCAGGTAGAAATGAGGAAAGGGCTGGTGAATGGTGTTCCCTAGCTACCACCATTGGTTGAGAAACTAGTAAGCACCTGGCACTTGATAGACATGGTCCTTGTCCTACTGGCAACCTATTTCACAGATGAGGAAACTGAGGCCCAGAGTGGTTATCCAATCTTGGTCACATGCCTCTTAAGTGGCTGAGCTGGGGTTTGAACCTGGAGCTGCACAGCTCAGTGACAATATCATTCCTTCCATAGGTGCAGAGTGGCCTGGGCCTCTCTGGTGAGCAGGACCCTGAAAAGAGGCATTGTTTCTATTGTTCATACCAGTCTGGTCTTACAGTCCAGCAGCTCAGCTCCAACTGGTTTTAGCCAGTTTAGCCAGCAGCCGATTGCTGAGCCAGCACTGGGGGGTGAGATAATGGGCTCTCAGAAGCATTCCCTTTTCTGTTTACACCCAAGTACAAACTGCTCTAAGAACCTCCAAGTCCTAACGAGGCAAGTAAGACAAGCCTTGCTAGTGCCAAGTTACAGGCTATCCTGGGCCCTAAATTGTATGCAGTCACAAAAATCACTTAAATGATTTTTCACTTTCAAAACAGGATCCTGAAATGGATCCTGTAAAGTAGTGAGCTGCATGTCATTTGAGAGTATCCAGTAGATGCTGGATGTTGTCAGAGCTGTGGTAGAGGTGCTTCCTGGACATACTGGACATCCAGGTAGGGCAGACTAGATGGCATCTATAGTCTAAACAAAACTAATGTAGGAAACAGTGTGTGTGCCGCTGGGCACTTGTGTGCGCATGTGCACGCATGCATGGTGTGTTTTGGGTTGGGGGGAAGGAAGGGGGAGCTGGGTATGCAGGAGGGTCTCCGGATGTCCCTCCCTATTATTCAACTGTTAATTTGTTATCTACTGGAGGCCTTATGCTAAAAACGGAAAAAACACTGCTAGAGGGGAATGGTGAGTTAAGGAGGAATTTTGAGCAGAAAAGTGAGGTGGTAAGATTTGCATTTTAGAAATATCACTCTGCTTGCAAGGTGGAGGATGGGATTGGAGGGAAGCAAGAGTGGAGGTACTAAGACAATTGGGGGGTGACTGCAGTATTGATGGCAGCCAAAACCAAGGCAGTGGCAAGAGAAGGGGCAGAGAGAAGGGGCATTTTGGAGGTAAAATTAGAGAGACCAGGTGGTTCCTGCAAGACGCGAGCTAGAAGAGGAGGCATCTTGCACAGTTCATTGGTTCAGGTCTGGGAGGATGGTGGTGGGGCCGCTGGGGTGGAGCACACAAGCCAGAGCAGTTTCTAAGGAAGATGGATGAGCTGAGTACTGGGCACGTGGGTGTGACCACTCTGTGGGACATTCTAAGGATAGGTGGTAAGTTGGCAACTGTGTTTTCAAGTCCTCAATGGAGAGCTCAGGGCTTTACATATCAGCTTGGATTTTCAATATTGAAATGTCTTTAAAGTTACATGGATGGATGAAGTAACCAGGGGGAAAGTATAGCTAGAAAAGGGAAAAGGGCGCAAGAATAAGCCCTGAGAAACCCCTAACATTAAGGGGGTGGCAGAGAAACTGGAACCAACCAAAGAAATAACAAAGTGGTTGTGTGTTAGTGGGCAACTGGGTTTAAGTCTGAAGCTCAAGGAAAGCACTAGGTTCAGATGTGTGAGTCATCGGCATCTAGGATGTCAGTGAAATGATGGGAGATGATGGGAGTAAGAAGAACTGTGAGCCTTGGAACACCAACTTGTTGTTGATGGGGAGGGGGAAGAGGAGAAAGCCTGGAAAAAGATGATAAAGGATCATCCAGAGAACAGGGACAGAGTAGAGTCTTAGAAGCTGGATCAGTCAGGATACTGCTGGCTACAGGTAATAGAATAGCTGCCTAAAATTGACTTAGGTAATAAGAACATTAGTTCTCTCACAAGAGGTCCAGAAGTAGGCAATTCCAGGGTTGGTTCAGTGGCTCAATAAGTCAGGCTTCTCTTTGGCTTTTCCTCATGTTTACAAGATGGCTGCAGCCGCTTCAACATCAATTTTCTTTTTTCTTTTTTTTCTTTTAACCAATAATGTGGCTTTTTCTTTGTGTCCCTCCTTCCTCTTTCTCAGAAAGTAAATCTTTCCTAGAAGCTCTCGCAGGTAGACTCTCCCTCAGATGCCATTACCTAGTCCTAGCTGCAAGGAAGATGGTCACTTGAATAACTAGTATTTCAGTCACAGTAGAAACAGCTCTCACTACAGGAGGAAGGCGGGAGAAAGGCTGGCAATCAGGAGGGCAACTAACAGGGCTTTCCTCCGGAGCCAGAAGAGGTTCCAGAAGTAAAGAGTGGTAAATATTTCACTAGAGCAGTGTGACTCAGTGCCATGAACACAAGTGGTTTTACAATACAGGGTAGAGTGAGTGTTAACTAAAGCAGTAGATTGGGGAAGGAGTAGACACTGAATTATGAGTGAATTGAGGAGTGAATTCAATTATCTTGGATATCCTGGGATAAGAAAATAGAATAAATAATGTAAACCAGTGGTTCTCAGCATGGGGGGATTTTTGTCCTCCAGGGAACATTTGGCAAGGTCTGGAGACAATTTTGGTTGTCACAGCTGGGGTTGTCAACAACTATCATGACTCGGAGTGGGGGGATGTGCATCATAACTCTCACTACTGGCTTCTAGTGTCCTTTACCATCTTTCCAAACTGAAAGGAATGCATCTCTAGTGGGCAGATGCCAGTGATGCTGCTAAACATCCTACAGCTCTGCAATGGACTGAATGTTTGTGTTCCCCAGAAATTCATATGTTAAAGCCCTAACCCCAAATGTGACAGTATTCTGGTGGCAGGGTGGATGGGGCTTTGGGAAGTTGTTAGTGTTAGATGAGGTTATGAGGGTGGGGCTCTGGTCTGATGAGATTAGTGCCCTTATAAGAAGAGTCGTCAGAGAGCTTGCTGTCTCTCTCTCTCCTCACACTCAGAGGAAAGGCCAGGTGAGGGCATGAAGAAGAGGTGGCTGTCTGCATGCCAGGAGCAGAATCCTCACTAGAAACTCAATTGCCAGACTTTGACCTTGGTCTTGCAGCCTCCAGAACTGTGAGAAATAAATTTCTGTTTTTAAACAACCCAGTCCATAGTATTTTGTGATGGCAGCCCAAGAAAATTGAGGCAAACACATAGGATGGCCCCCACGATAAAGAATTATCTGGCCCCAAATGGCAATAGTGCTGAGATTGACAAACCCTGGTGTGGACTATCCTTTTAAGAATTCAGGTCGAATGGGGAAGTGGCATGAAAATGCCATGGCAAAGAAGAAGGGAGAGACAACAGCATGTTGCTGGGCTGGGGGCGCCAGTGCAGAGGAAAGGCCAGAAATTCTGAAGAGAAGGTTGACCACTGATGGAGAAGGAGCCTGGAGGGCCAGGAGGGAGAGAGGTCAAAAGGGAGAGGAAGGGGGCTTCCTGCAGCCTTAAGACTGAAGAGGAGAAAACAAAAACGGGGTGGAGGCAGGTGTGCTTCCAGGCTTGGGGCTGGACTAAAGGCTCTTCCTGCTCAGGACCATGATCGTCAGGAGTCACAGGACGCAAGAGCATCTGCGGAGTGTGGGAGGGGATGACGGGAGTCGGGGGGGGCCATTCTGGAAGTGTTGTTAAGGGGAACGAAGGGAGGCCAGGCCAGGCGTGGAAAAAGCCTTGTGGAGCAGGTGAGGGCCTGCCTGAGGCCGGGCTCTGTGGTGGCCACAGTCCTCAGTGTATGACTCTCCAAGCTGCCAGCACCCAGGGCCAGCCTGGGGAAGGTGCAGTGCGGGACTCACGGGCGGGGCAGAGGCTGAGTGTACAAAATGAAAAGGATCTCAGAAAGGGATGGGAAAATGGTTCCGGGGATCAGCCCTGTGACCTAGGCCCCAGGCAAGTCATTTAAACTCTCAAGACCTCAGTTTCCTCATCTGTAAAATGGGGTTAATGGTGCCATTTTTCTCTGTCGCCTCATGGGGTGGTTGTGAGGTTCAAGAGAGTTTATGAGAGAGGCTTTGTCAACTAGGACTCCTTCCCTGAACGCTAGTTATTATCACCAGTCCTTGGTGGAGTGGATGGTGACCAGGACTTTCATGGTCATCTTTGTTAAGTATCTCGTACCCTCCCTCTACTCCTGGGTGTACAGAACTGAGGATTTCTGTCCTGGTGTGACAGATGGACAAACAGAATTATCCCAGGACACACAGTGAGCCCTCAGACCTTCCCTCTGTCTCTGGTGTCAGGTCATGGCCGCATAAGGAATCCTCCTGCTGCCCCCCACGCCCACCCCCCCAGGGCCCAGGCCTCTCTTCATCCCGTGTCTCCGGTGTGTCGTGCACAACCCTTTGATGAGCACTTGGAAGGGAGAGGGTGTCGTCATTGCCACCTGCTGCATCATTTAATTAGAGTCTAATGAGAGCCATGGGGAGCCACGGAATGGGGAGAGAGAAAAAAGTTAGAAAAAAGGGATAGGGAGTGAGGAGAGCAGCTGGAGACCCAAGATGGCAAAGAGTTGGAACCAGACAAACACGGGAAACAGGGAAAGGTGGGTGTTCCAGGGGCTTCGTCCACCTGGTTTCGCCGTGTGCGCTCTTGCTCTTTCAGGCTGGATGGAGTCCAGGTGACAGGAAGCTGGGGCCAGGCCGGGACAGAGGTGGGAGGAGGGAGGGCCGGGGACAAGCGGGAAGACCCTGGGCGGCAGGACGGCAGGGCTGGGGAGGGGGGGGGGTCCCTGGGACACCAGAAATGGTGTCGCCAGAGCGGTAACTCATTTCAGAAGGAACAGCGGGTTAGTCATCGTCACTGACTTATTTCTTTTTGGCTATAATTTGTGTGATCACAACAATAGCGGCTTCCATTTGCAGAGCACCTACTCAGTGCCAGACACACTACCAACAGTAGCTTATTTAACCATTAGCCACGAGGTCGCTCTCAGTATCCCCAAGGACAGATGAGGAAACTGGGCCCCCAGAGGCCACGTGACACCCCAGGCCACACAGCAGTACGAGGCGTAGCCACTCGGACCCAGCTCGGAGGCTTTGGAGCCTGAGTCCCAGACACTGCTCCACCGCAGATCACAGTGGCAGCCGCGATCTCCGCAGAAACTCCCAGCACCCCGCTCCTCCCTCCTCGCACACTGGGATGACTTCTTCCCAGGCCATAGGCCTCACCTAGCCATCCCAGCAGCCACGGCACACGGCCAGTCACTGCCATCACTCCAGTTCCCGAGGGGCTTCACAGACTAGAGCTCAAAGGGACGCATTTCAACAGCAGATTCACAGGCCCTGAAACTTAAAAGAGGAAATAATTTTGAACAGGGGGTTTTCGTGTCTGTCTCTCTACAAGCCATTAACTGATTGCTTCATCCATCCATCCATCCATCATTTATGCGTCAAGAGTCACTATAGTATAATGGTCAACGACATGGACTCGGGAGTCCATTCAGCCATGCCCGGTTGCATCCTCACTCCCCGTTCCTGACTTTCATGAACCCCATCTGTCTGTGTGTCAGTTTCTCTACCTGAGAAATGGGAATAGCACCTCCTCGGGTAGAGGCGAGGGCTAGTGGGTTAACTCAGAACAGTGCTTGGCCCTGGTGAATGCTAACCTGGGCCAGGAGATACCGAGTCCAGTGGGACACAGATTCTGCCCTTGATATGCTCACAGCCCAGGGCGGGCATCAGTGTGGCTCTGTCCACCCCACCTACCTACCGGCCAGCACAGGGCAGGACAAGGCCAGATGCCCTCGGGCCTCTCCTCAGCCTCTCCAAGGGCCTTTCGTTCAGAGGCAGGTGCTGCAGGCTTGGGCGGTGGCCCACAGGGGCAGAGGGCTGCTTTTGAGCTGGGCCCACACCAGCCTTGCCGCTGGGAATTGGCTTCAACCTCCAGGTGTGCGGGCCTGTTTGAGGCCGTGCCCCAGTGTGCGCCCTGCTTACTTCCTTCTTCCCTGAGTGCAGAGACTGGGGAGGGAGGAGAGGCTTTTAGGACGCCAGGGGCTGGCTCTAACAAGGGTCCAGCTCCCTAGGGCGGCTGGTTGATGAAGAAAAAGTCCCAGGGCTCAGCATGCTGACCCCAGACACCTTACAGCAGAAGGCAGAGCCCAGTAAGGGAAGTCACAGCCAAAAGTAGGGCACTGGCCTGGGCTTTGTCACCTGCTAAAGACATCCACTGCCCCCAGCGCTTTGTGATCCGGATCCTGGCGGCTTCTCCAACAAGACGGCAGCCTCTGATCTCTTGCTTTTTGCTGGAGCTCAGGCAGAACAAGGCTGGAGTCTCATTTGTCTGTCTGAGATGGAGGCTTTCAGAGCCAGGCAGCTTGGAGAAATGAGGTGACAAAAAAGAAGCCGGCCAGCAATTAGGTAATGCCAGCCTGCCTGCCGGGCAGCCCCGCACAGAGCCTGCCCCCAGAGTCCACCGGGAGCCCAGGCGAGAGCGGACACGTGGATTCCGGGGCTGGAGGCACACAGCCAGGCATTAGAAGAATGGCCAGGACGTGTGAAGGCCAGAGGGGCCCTGGGAAGTGGCCAGTGACCTAGCATCTCTGAGCCCCACCTGTGTAATGGGGTGGAGAAAGCTTCTCTCACTGGGAGGCAGGAGGCCCTAACCTAATTCTCCTGTGATCACAGGTGCCAGGACAGGTGGTCTGTACAACTACTGAGCCTGCGCATCTGGAGCTTGTGCTCCGCAACAAGAGAGGCCGCGATAGTGAGAGGCCCGCGCACCGCGATGAAGAGTGGCTCCCACTTTCCACAACTAGAGAAAGCCCTCGCACAGAAACGAAGAACCAACACAGCCATAAATAAATAAATTAAAAAAAAAAAATCTTTACCCAAAGCCTCATTCTTCCTTTCTGCAGAATTCACTGCAACACCCTCCCGTTTGGGTGGGCCTTGGGAGCCAAACAAGGCCCAGGATATCTTCTCTAAATATCTGAGTCTTTCTCTCTTTAACCAGGTACTTATTCTGGTGTTTGTTTTTGTTTTTTTAAGTATATGTGGGCCTGCGTTTCTATGTGGAGCGTGGGAAATGTCCAGAAGTTCTTTGGTCCTGGCTTCACTATTTACTAGCTGTGTGACTGTAGGCAAGTCACTTAACCTATCTGAACCTCAATTCCCTCATCAAATAATAGTTTCTATAAGTGTTTCCCTCACATATTGTCTTAGCAGCTCTTCAGAATAGCCTCATAACAAAGGAGTTATTAGAAAGTCCTACTTTACAAATGAAGAAACAAAGGCTTTGAGAAGTTAAGTTCCCTTAACTGTGTCTCTGGGACACAAAGCTAGTCACAGAACCTTGATTCTGAACTCCCCATTCTTTCTATGGGATCGGGGAAGATAAGGATCTCTTTCTGGTTTACTTCTCAAAGCTGTCACGGAAGTCAAAGGACACCGTCCATTCATTTATCTAATAGACATTTGCTGGGTGCCACGGTGTGCCAGCCTTGGTCTCATGGAGTGAGGGGCTCCATAAGCAGTAGGGAGCTGGGCAGGTGCCAGCGAAGATGGGGCACCACCCCCCTAGGGCAGCCTGCCGAGCGGTCTTGCAGAGGAGCGCCCCCCTAGCGTGGCGCCTGGCACAGGGCTCCCCTTAGCCCTTGACGAACGATTCCCTTCCCTTTCCAGCCCAGGCTGTCTCGCACTTCAGCCTCACAACACCCTGCTTGGGAGGTACCATGAGCCCCATTTCACAGATGCAGGCAATGTGGATCCCAGGGGTGGTGGAGCTCAGGCCGGGCTGCATGTGAAATCTACAAAAGCCAATGCCCAGGCCGAAGCCCAGGCAATGAAATGAGGAACTCAGGGCTGGGGCCCGGGTGTCAGTGTTTTTTCCAAAGCTGTGGAGCCATTCCAAGCGCAGCAGGGAAGAGACCGATGGTCTTGGTGGCTGGGTGCCTGCAGTGGGTGCTGATGGCCCGGGAGCTGATTAGTTTCTGTTTATTTCCATCTCCTCCAGAGGAAGTGAAACCCAGGTCCGTTCTCCCTCTTAGTGGCAGCACTGCTCGGAGGCTGGAGGGACCTTGGAAATGGGCAGGGAAAGGCTTGGAGAGGCGACTGGAGTCGGAGACTGGCAGGTCCATCTCCATGCTTGGCCTAAGTCTGGGCCTGGAGAATTAAATGAAGGGAACCAGTCTGCTCTGGGCACGCGCAGCCTCCCAGCTTGCTGGGTGCAGCTGCTTCCTTAATAGGCTGGGGGCAGTGGTCACCCTCTGTCTTTGGAGGGAGGTTTGAGAAGCAAGGCTGCCAAGAGGCAGCCAGAACAACAGCTTCCCTGGGTATTTGTGGGCCAGGAGCAGTGTTACTCTAGGATGGAGCTTGGCTCGGTGCCTGGAGCATGGCAGGAACTCAGTCAATCCCTGCCTTGAAATGGTATCCTTTGTGCGTTTCATCCCTTTTCGCCGCACCCCGTGTCCCAGCTCTTCGTGCAAGACTTCTCCCCATGTCTGTCAGAGGCATCCTTGCTGCCTCAGGAAGTTCGGGGTTTTTATTTGAGAAGCATCTTAGTGAGCTTGGGCTGCCATAACAAAATACCATAGACCACCATGCGGCTTAAACAACAGGAATTTATTTTCTTGCAGTTCTGGAGGCTTGAAGCTCAAGATCAAGGTGCCAGCAGGGTTGGTGTCTGTTGAGAGTCTTTCCTGGCTTGCAGATGGCACCTTCTCACTGCCCTCACATGGCAGAGAGAGAGAGTAAGTAAGCTCTCTGGTCTCTTCTTATAAGGACACTAATTCATGACAGGGGGACCTTATAACCTCATCTAAACCTGACTACCTTTCAAAGGCCCCTTCTCCATACCATCATGTTGAGGGGACACAGTTCAGTCCATAGCATTCCATCTCTGTCCCCCCCAAATTCATGTCCTTCTCACATGCAAAATATATTCATTCCATTCTAAATCCCAACAGTCTTAACTCTAATCAGCATCAGCTCCAAAGTCCAAAGTCTCATCTAAGTATCATCTAAATCAGATATTGGCGAGACCTGAGATACAAGTGATCCTGAGGCAAATTCCTCTCCAGCTGTGAAACAAGTTTCATGCATCCAGAATACGATGGTGGGACAGGCACAGGATAGGCATTCTCATTCCAAAAGGGAGAAACAGGAAAGAAGGAAGGGGTGATGGGTCCCGAGCAAGTGCAAAACCTAGCAAGGCAAATTCCATTTAGATCTTAAGGCTCAAGAGTAATTCTCTTTGGTTCAACGCTCTGCCTTTCCAGACTCACTAGGACCGTGGTTCTGCCTCTGCAGCTCTGTCAAGTGGAAGTAGGGGTCTTTCTCAAGGCTTTCTGGCCTGTTAAACCCTAGGTGGTGGTCTGATAATCTCCGAATTGCCTTCAGGGTCCTTCTTCCCTTTCCTTGAATAACAGCGTAAGTTTGTAACCAAAAAGCTCTGTGGTCTGCTTTTGTGGAACTCAAGGAGTCTGACCATCTTCTCTCCTGTCTTGCTTTCTTGGTCCCCTTTAGTTCAAACCAGCAGCATCTCTGCTAGTATAACCCCATCTCCTGACCCCTCCCCCCGCCCCAGACTCATTAGATCTGCGGTCACACCCACGGTCTCTTTATGGAATGATTGTTCAGCCACACCCCTAGTGTTCTATTCAGAACAAGCTTTTTTCTCTCTCTCTCTTTCTTTTTTTTTTTTTTTGCAATATGGCACACAGAATTTTCTAAATCTCCAAATTCTGGTTCCTTGCTACTTAATTCTTGCTTCAATTCATCTCTCTCCTTTTGCATTTTACACTAAAGTTTCAGGAGAAACCAAGCTGCTCCTTCAACACTGCTTAGACATCTCCTCCGTTAAACATCCAATTTTATGGCTCATGTGTTCTACCCTCCACAAAACACTACAACACAGTTCAGCCAAGTTCTTTACCACTTTATAACAAGGATCACCTAGGGAATTCCCTGGCAGTCCAGTGGTTAGGACTCCGAGCTTCCACTGCAGCGGGCCCGGGTTCGATCCCTGGTCAGGGAACTAAGATCCCACAAGCTGCGCGGCGAGGCCAAAAAAAAAGGATCACCTTTCCTCCAGTTTCCAATACTGTGCTCCTCATTTACATCTGAGACTTCACCAGAATTGTCTTTAATGTCCATATTTCCAGCTCAGTGTGACAAGAGGGGCCACCTATACAGGGGCCAGGGCCAGGCTGCCGTGCGGAAGACCAGTCGACTTGTGAGGCTAAGCCTGCAAACCATTCCCCTGCAGGCGGTACTGCCAGCGCCTGGGCGGGGAGCCACATCAGCATGCACGCCTCACTCTCCATGCGCCTCTGTTGAAGGCTGCCTGCACGTCACCAGTGCATCAATCAGATGCTTGTTTGTACTCAGACCTTTTCCAAAGCCCCTGTAAGTGTCCCACATACACACCAATTTTCAAAGGTCCAGAAGAGTCACAAGCTCTCCCATAGAAGGGAGTCTCTGCACCCACAGGCAGGGTGCTGATGGGATGGAAAAATCCCAGCATCACTGCATTGGTGGGTCAGGAAGAGTGGGGAGCACCCCTCCACCCTTATTACGTAGTCTATACACTAGCAGCACAGTGTAGCGGGTTGGTACCCAAGCCTGGGAGCCAGATTACCATGCTTAAGTTCTGGCTTTGCCCCTTCCTGGCAGTATGATCCTGGGTTAAATCTCTCAATATCTGTGTTTCAGTTTCTTCCCCTGAGAAATGGAGATGATAATAATACTAATTCCCATCTCATGGGGTGATGGTAAGAATCAAATGCTTAAATTCTAGTAAAGTGTTTATACTAGTTTGTGTTATTGTACATAGTAACTGCTCAAAACAATGTTAGTCATTATGATGCACTCATGAGAACATGCCTGGCTAAATGTCTGACAGCCAATCAGGAGCAAGGAGGCAAGAAGAGGCATGGTCAAGGCATGGTCAAGAGGAGGGGCTGGAGGAAACAGGCCAGGATGGAGATGGGGCCACCTTGGTACCCAGCCTCCCTGAGCTTCGGTTTCCTCATTTGTAAAGTGGGGACTACACAAACTAACACTTGCAAATCTCTTCTTACAATATCTGATGGTAGTAAGTGTAAAATAAATATTTACAACTACATTTTTCAGATAAAGAAACTGAGGCACAAAGAGGTAAGAACTTGCCCAAGGTCATCGGCCAGTAAGTGGAAAAGCTGAGACTTAAGCCAAGGCCATCTGTCTTCAGAGTCATGAGACCTCACTTCAAACAAATTGTTGAAAATATAATATTCACTCATGTTTTTCACTAGGAGCAGTTAACAGGATAATATGACATTGGCCAAGCAATGGGACAAATTTGTTCTTAAACTTAATTTCCAGTGATTTTTGTCTCTATCCTCTTTTGATAGACTAGCATCCTTTAGAGATTATATAAAAATCCATTCGAGTTGACATTAGCCATAGCAGACTCTTCTGGGGGCTCAAGCTCATTAGTGGTGGATAGGCTTAAGCTACAGTGCCTATAACCCAAATCCACATGCCATGCTGGAACGTCATTCCGAGAACATCAAGTAGTGTGGAAATGCCAGCTGATGCTGCTTATTTCGGGATGTACTCAATACCACCAAAGCAGAAAGAGTTTAGAAGCTTCCTAAGGATGGCTGCAATTCAAGTTTGGCCTGTGCTCATAAATTAAACGCAGGCATGGGGACCTGGTGACCCTGGCTTGGCTCCCACTTCTGCCAGCTTCTAGTCGTGCCCCCTTGCAAACTCAACTCATGATCATTCGGCAGCACTCATTTGTGATTAATACATCTATATTCAGGGGAACTTCCTCAAAATCAGTGACACTCAAAGTGAGGTCTACCAAGCATCTGCCGAGAAAACATCAGGGCCCTTGTTAAAATGCAGATTCCACGGCTTTATCCGGTTCTGTTGAATTTCATGCCCTGCGAACAAGGCGAGGGAATGTGCATTTCTGACAAATCCTCCAGGTAACCCCAAGCCCGCCCTCTCAGCCCGTATCGCATACCTCAGGCAGGTGTGGGGACATGGGGCAGCTCTAGAGGAACCGTCCTGCACCATGTCACTGCCAAGTCTGTCGGGGAGCTTTGCCTCAAGCCTCAAAATCATGATCCCTTTGGAGGTGGCATGGGGGTGGGGGACGGACGGTGGTTCCTGCTCGGGGCTGTGTGAGTGTTATGGGCTACGAGTAATGAGCTTTGTAGAACAGAAGCCACCGCTCCCTGGCTTTTGTCTCTTTGGCTTCCTCATGATACACGCCAGCTTCAGGAAAGGGACGCACTCTTCCGCCTGGGGCCATGTGGCCACGCACCCAGCGGTCGGCCGTGACTCAGCTCCGGCAGCTCACGCCCAAGCCTGGGGCGGGGCCGGACGATCAACAAAGAAGCGTCCGAACTCGCCCTCCCGGGGCCGCCCTCACCTGCCCAGCCGGCCGGCCCCGCCCCTCCCGGAGGCGGCCCTGGGGATGACCGAAGCGGGGCCGAAGCGGGGCCGACCGGGCCCGGGGCGGAGGCTGCGGCTCTAGGGCCGCCCCCCGCCCTCTGAGTCACCCCTCCCCGCCCGAGCCGAGCCCGGCGCCCCCACGCCCCACCCGCCCTCTGCGCCTGCGCGCTGCAGTAGTTCGCCCGGCGGGGCTCCTGGCGCTGGCGGGGCTCCTGGCGCTGGCGGGGCTCCTGGCGCTGGCGGGACCCGGAAAGCTCACCCGCGCTGCCCTCCCGGCACCCGGACCAACGGGGTTCCTTCCTGAGAAGGAGCCCGCTACCCCGCGTCCCTCCGCAGCCGGTGTCTGTCCAGCCGCGCGCACCAGCGGGCAGGAAACCCCTACGGTCACTGTCCTGTCACTGGGTCTTCCGCGGCCTCCCTGTTGCTGTTCCCACCCCCCTTGCCATGCCTGGAAAAACTTGGCAAGTCGCTAGTGGCACCAACCCTGCACAAACGTCAGCTTTCCCCTTTCTCCTGCCAGTGGTTCTCAAAGGTTGCTGCCCATTGAATCACCTGGGGAGCTTTTAAAAAACTGACCAATTAAATCAGAACCACGGTGAAGTAAGTCAGAAAGAGAAAAACAAATATCGTACATTAACGCATGGATGTGGAACCTAGAAAAACGGTACAGATGAACCGGTTTGCGGGGCAGAAATAGAGACACAGATGTAGAGAACAAACGTATGGACACCAAGGGGGGAAAGTGGGGCGAGTGGTGATGAATTGGGAGATTGGGATTGACATATACACTAATATGTGTAAAACGGATAACTAATAACCTGCTGTATAAAAAAAATAAAATAAAATTCAAAAATTCAAAAAAAGAAAACACACACACACAAAATCAGAACCACGGTTGTTGGACTCGGGCATCAGCGTTTTCCTAAGCTCCTCCGGTGATTCCAGGGTTCAGCCTGGGCTGCGAACCACGGACAAGACGTGGGCTTCCCAAAATTTCATAGGCATTGAAATCACCTGGAATCTTGTTAAAATGCAGATTCCGTCTCAGTAGGTCTGGGGAGGGGCCTGAGAGACTGCATTTCTTTTTTTTTTTTTTTGAAATTTATTTTTTATTTATTTATTTATTTATTTTTGGCTGTGTTGGGTCTTCGTTTCTGTGCGAGGGCTTTCTCTAGTTGTGGCAAGCGGGGGCCACTCTTCATCGCAGTGCGCAGGCCTCTCACTATCGTGGCCTCTCTTGTTGCAGAGCACAGGCTCCAGTCGCGCAGGCTCAGTAGTTGTGGCTCACGGGCCCAGTTGCTCCGCGGCATGTGGGATCTTCCCAGACCAGGGCTTGAACCCATGTCCCCTGCATTGGCAGGCAGATTCTCAACCACTGCGCCACCAGGGAAGCCCCGAGACTGCATTTCTAATAAGCTCCCAGGTGACGCTGAGTCTGCTGGTCTGAGGGCTACATCTGGAGCTGCATGACATTACATGCTCCTCATCCCTTTACCTTTTCTCTTGTGTAGTGATAGAGGAGACATGGGCTTTGGAGCAGACGGACAGGGGTTTGAATACCACCTCTGCCACTTGCTAGCTTGGTGAAATTGGACTCTGGTTCTTGTGTGTAAAATGGGGGCTTGATACTTTACCTTGCAGATTTCTGGTGAGGATGATGTGACATGATGTATGGAAGGCACCTGGCATTCGGTGAGTGTTCAGTGAAGATCAGCTGTATTAGGATGGCTTAGCTCTCCAGTGGCCCTCAAGGCTAATTCAGCCAAGGAATAACAGAAGCAGAGAAGGAGTCTTCCAGGTTCCCTCTTCCCTGCTCTCCTCCCTTCTAGGAGGACTGGGTTGGACGCCAAAACACACCACTGCAGGGGGCAGGGGGCAGAAAGGAAGGGGCTGGGTTGTGGGAGCTGGAGGAATGTGAGGTGGCAAGGAAGGTCCACATGAGAGCCCTGAGGAGGGTAGTGGGACCATTCATGCTGGTGGTGGAATCCACCCTTGATCTGGCTCTCCTGAGACTTTGGCCAGAATGTGTCTCATTTGATGGCCCAGGGAAGGGGTTGGAAGTCAGAGCCTCTGCATTAAAGCTCACTGCCTTGCTTGAGGCCAGTGATGATGGGGATGACGTGCAGTGAGACTGTGCACGTAGTGAGATATATGAATGCTCCGTTAGGCTCTGCCCAAATGCAAGGCACATTTAGGATCTTCTCTTCTTAATGCACGAGATTGTAAGACTGCACTTTCTTTTAAGCCATAGGTTCCAGTGTTCCTCCGATGGGTAGCTCAGTGGGCAGGATTTTTAAAAACAAGCTTTCTTCTCTACAGAGCCCATAGGCTCTGATAGCAAGGCACCTGCATCTGAGCCGTGGAGCTCTGGTCCTCGGGCTGCCCCCTCTGGGCTCCTGCAGTCTGCTCTGAACACTGCTGGCCCTGTGTTCCTGCACTGTTGTATAATCATTGTTTCGTGTCCTTCTCCTCCCCTGGACAGTCAGCTTTGTGAAGGCAAGGGCTGTGTCCTAGCCCACCCTGAGTTCCCATCACCCAGCAAAATGCCTGACACCTAATGGGTGCTTACTAAGCGCTCACTGTCAACACAAGAATAACTGAGCAGCAGGTACTCACGTCTTTGTTTCATCTTGGGCCTCAGCTTTTTCATGCGTAAAATGGGGTTCGAACTAAATTTGATGTCTTAGGCTCCCCCTGGCTCTAACAGTTGATGAGTTTGCATTGTTCTTCATCTGATTGTAATCCACTTTATTTTTCCTTCCCAGGTACACATTCCTACACTTGACCTTGATTTTGTGTTTGACCCTTCCTCAGCCCATTTGTATGATGGGCTTTATAAATGCCCTGCCAGTTAAGGCCTGAAATGCCTTTCTTTTCTCACCAACTTCTTCATGCCGAGGCCATCTATCTGGTTTTTGTTAGACGCACATTGGACTGATCATTTTAGGTGAATGGGGCTAGTTTTCTCTTCCATGCTCACCTTGGCAGCTTCTGCAACATCCTTGGGCATATCCCTTCTGGGTCCCCGGTGGAGCCAACACCCCCTTGCCCTCTTTCCTTTGCCCAGGGTTTGCTCTTGGCAGAGAGAACGTGCAGACTGCCCAGACCAAGGGAGGTGCCATCCCCTCCTCCTAGAGTGTGATGCAGGCACTGGACCCAACTGGTCACACAGCCCCCCCAAAATGTCATCACCCACAGGAATAAATGTGTGACAGCCCTCAACTCCTCTAAAATACCTCTCATATTTACCTGTTAGGGCTTAAAGAGTCCAAATAGAATGTAGTTTCGGGGGGGTAGGGGTGGTCTTTTCCTTTCCAGGAAAGCTGCCACAGTAGGATTTTCTGTAATATTGGCCTAACCCTTGGATATCTGCCACTAACAAGTCACCATGTGTGGTGCTGTCCGCAAAGATGGCCATGCACTGGCTGCCCCTGTTTAAACACGTGCTGCTCTTCTCATCAAAAGGTATGGTTTGGGGCTTCCCTGGTGGCACAGTGGTTGAGAGTCTGCCTGCCAATGCAGAGGACACGGGTTCGAGCCCTGGTCTGGGAAGATCCCACATGCCGCGGAGCAACTAGGCCCGTGAGCCACAACTACTGAGCCTGCGCGTCTGGAGCCTGTGCTCCGCAACAAGAGAGGCCGCAATAGTAAGAGGCCCGCGCACCGTGATGAAGAGTGGTCCCCGCTTGCCGCAACTAGAGAGAAAGCCCTTGCACAGAAACGAAGACCCAACACAGCCAAAAATTAATTAATTAATTAATTAATTAATTAAAAAAAAAAAAGGTATGGTCTGTTCGTCTCCCTCCCCTTTTTTTAAAATTTGTTTAAGTTTTAATTTTGAAATAAATTCAGATGTACAAAAGAGGCAAAAATATTACAAAGAATTTCCATATATCCTTTATCCAGTTTCTTCAAAGTTTATACAGACAATTATCAACACTTGGAAATTAAATTAATACAATACTAATGTTCCCCTCCCCTTGAATCAGGGGCCTTAAGACTGGCTTGGACCAATAGAAGGAGACAGAGAGGGCGCTGTTCCAGTTCTGGGCTGAGGTCCTTTGCTTTCTTGCCATCCTGAGCCACAATGTCAAGTCCAGGCTGTCCGGCTGGTCAGAAAGCCAGCTGCCAACCTCGAGGCCCCAGTTGTGTGAGAGAGGCCCTACTCCCGCCAGCCTGGTCGACACCACATGGAACAGTCCTGAGACAGCACTGCTGAGCTCTGCCCAGAGTCCTGGCCCCCAGAATCAGGAGCAAGAAAATGCTTTTGTGGGTTAAGCCGCTACGTTTTAGGCTGGTTTGTTACACAGCAATAGGTAGCTGAAGCACCATACTCTCTAGATTCTAATTTCTTCATTTGAAAAATGATGGATCTGTCTTCCATCTTTGAAGGCAAGCTGATGCTGCCATAACTGGTGTCAGAGCCTCTCACCATAAATAAGCCTTCTGATATCTGGGCCCCATTCAAGGGTTGGAAATCAAGAAAAATACCCTTGAATCCTAGAGACTACAGCACTAATGCAACTGAAATTCATCAAGGAAAACAAAAGAACACACCATCTCGAAGCATTGATTTTGGAGTGGGAGTCCCTGGCTTTGAATTCCAGTTCCGCCGCTTCCTAGCCATCTGATCTTGGACAAATTTCTTTCTCCAAGTCTCAGTCTTCTCATCTGTGAAGTGGGGATAATGATATTACCTACTTATAGGATTAATGTGAGGATTAAATAAAATAATGTCCATACATTGCTTAGCGTGGTACCTGGATGTTGAAAGTATTCAATAAACGTTAGCTGTTCTCTTTATTGGCTCGGATAATATTTTTTGCTTTTACACCTGTCTGTAGAGGGACTACGCGTTAACCAAAACACAATAACCTTGCCCCAGCCAAGGAGAAAATGAAATTATACATTAACAGGGGCACTCATAGCATTGGTGTATACTAGCTCTGTAGGTTCAGAGAAAACGTGTAAGATTTCTTCTGTGTAAAGAAATACAGACTGCATGGGAGGGGCAGAGAGAAGATGCTGGGTAATGATTTGCTTTTGTTTCTAGGAAGATATTGCTCACTGAGTTTATGATTAGAGAGGAAGGTTGGATGAAAAGGATTTAAAAAATTAATTCGTGGCTTTGTCGAAATAGAGCACAAGAAAGGCGCGCGTTGGTTAGCACATTTTTAGAGAAAAACAACAGTGGAACAAGAGAAATTAAAACCTAACCTTCTACCATCTGCCACAGCTGATTCCGCAGCTCTAACGAGAATCTCATTAGCATCTTCTAAGAGGCTGGTTGTGTCACCAGCACAACAGTGATGGGGAGAGGGACACCCACACCCACGCAGCACACACTCTCACACAACCTGAGCCTGCTCTGGTAGCGAGGTGGCCAGACGGGACTTGGTCCTCTCTCCCAATTCCCTCCTTTGCACACAGGAATTCCATAAGCCTGCAAAAGCTCCGGTTCAGCAAGGAGAGAGTTACCCTTTAAAAAAGATCTGCTTCAGGCAGCAAGCACAGCGAGGAGGAGTGCTTGGCCTAGCGAAGACAAGAATAACACCGCACACCCACATTTGCTTCTCGTTCTGGGCCTCCTGGGTCTCCAATCGCCTGGCTACATTTTCAAGTGCTGCATTTTCTGGAGCTTTTTCAACCTGGGCCTGCCCGATTTGAGGTGCCAGGAAAATGTCCTCCCCTCCCCAGCTCCTCCAGTCACCTTCCCATCTCGCTTCCCAAAGGAAAGCAAGACAATAGAAGTCTGTTCTTGAAGGGCTTTCACCTACTTAGCTGCTGTGAAAAGAATTTAGAGCTTTGAGATGAAAAATGTCACAGGGGGAAAGGAGGGCAAGTCCAAGAGATGATTCCCAAGGAAGTTTTAAGGAATTCTGGGGGTGGGGGCTTTTCAGCATCTTTCTAATTCTTTTCTGGAGAAGTGTGTGAGTCTGGAGCCGGGGTGTATATATACCTACATATACATCCATACACATATACACATACACACACACACACACACACACACACACATACACATGCAATGAAGCAAATATCACCTAGTGATTTACTCTCTCTATGAAGATTGGAATCCATGAGATTCCAGAAATCCACTAAAACTTTCAGGAACTCCTGATTCAACCAGACCCTTTTACTGGGGCCAGAATTAGAGAAACTCAAGACCAAAGAGTCACTTTGATCCAGTCCAGTGTGATTTCAATTCAGAGCCACTTGACTCCTTTGCCCCAGTCTCCTTGTCTAGAGACGTCCTAGGTCCCCAAGCAAAGCACAGCCCAATTTAGTGTCCCCTTGTCTCCAAACATTCTGACTGCATGAGCTTGGGGCTCCTTTCTTTTAGGGGGTCCCCAAGGATTTCAGAGGCCACATGGGCAGATTGGTCAGTCTATATGGAGGGTAATGAAGTAAAAATAGACCACATAAGCTCTGGTGGTCAGTCAGTAAAATGCCGTGAGCTCTTGGGCTGGAACTCTTAACCTGCTAGGTTCATCATTCATGAAACTGAATGATAACACTGAATTACTTTCAGGAGAATCTCAGCTAAGGCTGTGAAAATTCGCACTACTCAAGTCGAACTTACCATGAACCAGTTAATCCTGTAAGGTTGTGAGGGACCTCAAACCCAACTAGCCTGAGCAAACAGAGGGGATGTATTGACATCTATCACTGAGCAGAGCAGCAGGGGTGGGCTCAGGCAGAACAAAGCCACCAGAGCTCTCTTATTTACCTATTTACTTCTCTCCTTTGGCTTTATTCTCCCCATGGCTGATGGGTAAAGGGAGGTATGGATACAAACAGTTCCTTTCTTATGGCATCACAGATCAGCAACCCCCGTGGAAAGAAAGGGTCTTCTCCCAATATCTGTAAAATCGAAGGGAAATTTCTGATTGGTGCAGCTCAGATCATGCATCCACTCTTTGGGCAAACACTAAGGACACGGGCGTGGGTCTGTGAATGACACCGGGTCGGGATAGGGCAGTGATTCCAAAGAACGGAGGGGATGCCATTACCAAAATAGAGGACAAGGGACCCTATGTGTCCCATGTGCATATGTTACCTTCAACATTTACTAGATCTTTCCCTTTTCTTGCCTTCAGATTCAGTTTTCATAGCCTAGGAGCTAACTGAAGGGATTCTGAGTCATGGTCTGATGTGTATTTTCCAACACTATCAACCAGTTCTCCAGTTCCCAGCGGACGTTGACTGGTGCCCTACAATTCACCTCAACTCTGGAGATCGCATCGGATCCCACAGGTTAAGGGCTCAGTCCCACAAGACCACGCCCCACTTCAGACGCCAATTATAAATCCAGGTTGTCGCCTGTGCTCCTGACCAAATGGCTGTAAATCAGAGGTTCCCACAACCCCGTCCTTGGATTTGAGTGATTTGGTAGAGCAGCTCACAGAACTCAGAGAAACATTTACTAATGCTTACCAGTTTATTATAAAGGATACAGATAAACAGCCAGATGAAGAGGTATACAGGGTGAGGTCTGGAAGGGTCCAGAGCACAGGGGCTTCTGACCCCATGGAACTGGGGTGCGCCATCCTCCCAGCACTTGGATGTATTCACCGGCCCAGAAGCTCATCAAAAATATTGTTCAGGAGTTTTTATAGAGCCTAATCTGCGGCTGCCACCTCCACTTCTCCTCCCCAGAGGTCAGTGGGTGGGGCTGAATTCCAACCTTGTAACCTCTTGGTCTTTCTGGTGACCAGCCCCATCCTGAGGCTACACAGGGTCCCACTCTAAGTCACCTCATCTGCATGAACTCTGTTGTACTCCAAAGGGGCTCCTTATGATAACAAAAGACACTCCTGTGGCTCAGGAAATTCCAAGGGTTTTAAGATCTTTGTACCAGGAACTGGGGACAAAGGCCAAATATATTTCTTATGATACCATGCATGGTTAAACAGTAAATGCCAACAAGAGCAGAATAGAAGGCATTAGGCAGGGCTCCTGTGTACGCTTCCAGGGTTAAAGCCATCCAGGGCTGGCTTTGCTCCTAGCCTGGGCCACGGTGCCCTCTGCCCGCAGTACTGTCCTTACCCAGTTACTGACCTGATCCCAAAGTGCCAGGTCCACCCACCCGAGGGGGACGTTTACGGTTCCTCCACACCCTGGGACTGGTTATTGGAACAAGTGTAAAAGAGCTCCTTCTTGAGACAGACCTACCCTCTTCAGAGCCAGGGTGACTCACAGCTAACACCACAGTATGCCAAGCATTGTTCCAAGCATTTTAATTGTATTAATCTAGTTCATACTCACGCTGCCCTGTGCAGGGTGTTTAACTATTGTAATCCCTACTTTATCATCGAGGAAATTGAGGCACCAAGGAGTTAAGTAACTCACCTGAGGTCATGTGGCATCTAAGCGGCAGAGCTGAGAAGCCTTAGGCATTAATGTGAAGTGTGAAGGAGGCAGACCCTGAAGTAAGACTGACTGTCCTACCGTGTGACAATTTAAAAGCCGTCTACCTACTGGTGATTCTCAAAGTCAGATCTTCGGGCTGGCTTTCTCCCTAGAACTCTTGCCTCTTGAACATTGACACTTGAAGGTTCCTTTGCATCTCCAACGTAGCAAAATGGAACCTGCTCTTCCTCACCGAATTCCTTCCTCGCCCCCGTCCTCCTGACCTCAATGCGTGGTACCCTCCACCCCACCAGGTGCTAAGGCTAAGGCCCTGGAATCTGAATTGCATTCCTCTTGCTGCTCACCCCGTAACCAATCTTCCATTAAGTCCTATTGGCTCAAGCTCCCAAATATCTCCTGAATGCTGGTCGTGTTCACTGTTTCCACGGCCACAGCTGTAGTCCCAACCCAGAGTCTCCGGCCCAGATCACTACCTGGCCTTCTAATGAGTCTCCCTTACTGCATCCTTGCTCCATCCCCGTAAATCAGACCATTTTCACATCTCTGCTTAAAACCCTTCTGTGTTTTCCCACTGCTCCAGGATAAAATCCAAGCTCCTGTCTATGGTCTACACGATCCTACTTAACCTGCCTCTGCTTCCTCCTCCAAATCCTCCTACCTGCTCTTTCCTTCTTGTTCTGTGACAGCAGGCTGCTCGTCTATTTTGTCCCCTGCTGGATCCCCAGAGCCTAGAATAGCAGAAGCTCAGTCTCTATTTTCCTGTTGAATGAATGAATGAATGACTGTGTGCCAGCCTCACAGACCCCCGTCTCTCCCCAAACCCACCACGCTTTTTCCTGCCCCAGGGCAGCTGCACTTGCTGTCCCTCTGCTTCTCACACTCTTCCCCATGCCCTGCATGGCCACGTCCTCCCCAGCTTTCAGCTGGTGACTCAGATTCAGCTTCTCAAAGACACCTCCCGGGAGACTTCCCTGGTGGCGCAGTGGTTAAGAATCCGCCTGCCAATGCAGGGGACACGTGTTCGAGCCCTGGTCCGGGAAGATCCCACATGCTGTGGAGCAACTAAGCCCGTGCACCACAACTACTGAGACCACGTACCACAACTACTGGAGCCCGCGCACCTAGATCCCGTGCTCCGCAACAAGAGAAGCCACCGCAATGAGAAGCCCATGCGCAGCACCGAAGAGTAGCCCCCGGTCGCCGCAACTAGAGAAAGCCCGCGTGCAGCAACGAAGACCCAAGGCAGCCAAAAATAAATAGATTAATTAATTAATTTTAAAAAATAAAAAATAAAAACATCCTCATTAAACTCACATGCTGTACACTTGAATTCTGTGTTACCTCCCTCCTTAATTTCTGGGCCTGAATATAAACCTGGAATGTTTGCAGGGTTTGTTGCTGTATTTTTTCTTCCTTCTGAATTGTCCTTTTATTTCCTCTCTAGTTTTCATGTATTACTTCGATAATCCTGGTGGCCAAATTCCGTCTTGGCTCATTAACTGGTTCACCAAGGTGAGATCCCAGGAGGCAGAAGGGGAAGTAAAAAAAAAATTTTTTAATAAAATAAATAAATAAATAAATTCACATGCTGCTAAAAAAAAAGACACCTCCCAGGAGCTCTGCACAAAGCAGCGCCCTCCTCCATAGAGCTCCATCCCATTACACACTCTATTCTTCATAGCCTGTGTCAGCATCTGAAATGATCTTCTCTGTTTATTTAGGTTTTATTGCCTGTCTCCCCCCCACGAGAATGTGTCTCAACGACAGGGACCTTGTCTGTCTATTCACTGCTCTATCCCAGCACCTAGATCAGTGCTTAGCACATAGTAGGGGCTCAACTGCAAACTGACTGATGAACACTTAAGGTTGTTGTGATGATTAAACATATATTAAAACAACCATGTTGGAAAACTGGCCATTTCTAATAAAGCTAAGGATACACTTACAAGGACCAGTGCTTTGACCCCGCAGTATATACACCAGAGAAATGAGTACATACATCCAGAAAACGCCTTGTACAAGAATGTTCACAGCAGCCTGATTCACAATAGTCAGAACTGGAAGTAACCTGAATGTCCATCAACAAGGGAACTGACAAATTGTGGTCATACAAGGGAATAAGAAGGGCTTAACATGGATGAATCTCTCAGACGAAGCGCTGACCAAAAGAAGCCACACACAAAAAGGACACACTGTGTGATTCTATTTATATGAAATTCAAGAATAGAGGAAACTATTCCTGGCTGTGCCTGGTGACCCGTTTCCAGCGCCGCTCACGGGCCAGAGTGACGCAGGCAGCTTTTTTTGGGAGGAGGAAGTGAGACAAACTCAGTTAGAAAGGGGAAGGATTTGCATTCACAAAGGTGGAGGGTCATTGCGGATCCTGTGGGTGGAAAGAATGCTGACAGTAATTTTGGAAAGCTATGTGCAAGGCCGCCCTGGCCAACAAAGGTTTGTGGAACAGCTGGAAAAACACAGAACTTTCAAAGAACACCGAAGAGGATGCTGAGGCTTCACGCAGGAATCAGATCTCAAAATGCTAAGCACACGACGAGGGTGACCTCAGCAGTGACCGTTGCTGCGGCAGGTGGCTTCCTGCCCGGCGTGGGGGAGGGACGAGGGGGGCTGACAAAGGTTGGGTTGGGTGGCAGTAGATCCTTTTCCTGGCCCTTGTCTCCAGGGCTGCACGGGAGAAGGTATTCCTCCATCTAGTGGTGGAGCAAAGCCCCTTTGGGGGCCCTTTTCACTTCAACTGAAACTATGCAAAGTGTGAGCAAAACAGGAAGAGGCCTGTAAGGCATCTACTTAATAACCAAGAGATGGAGACTTCCTTTGTAATAAAAGCCCCCAGAGGCAGCACACACAATGACAAGGGCCCTCTGTCCATCCCTCCCCCAGCACCCACCTTGCAGCCGTTTCCCCCCATCATTCATCTGTCATGTTGCCGCAATGGCTTCAGTGGGTTGGGAAACTCTGAGATCAAAATTAGCTGCTCAGTGTGTCACCAGAAACTTGTGAAACCTAAAGTAAGCTGAATTCAGAAAACATGCAATGACAGAGCCCCAGAAATAAACCCCAGAGAATGAGATCCTTGGGGATGCAGATATGCAGGGAAGCAGTTCTTTGATTACGCTGCTCGTTCTGTTAATTACACACAGGTATTTACTGTGATTTGTCTCCTCAGATACACTTTGCTCCAGCTGGCTTAAAAATTCTTTACTTTCTGGAAGGTTGGGGATGTGTTTTATTGTTCTCGATAGTGTCCAGTTTAAAAAAGGGAATCTGGTGATCCTGGTGAGCATACTCTAGGATTTTAATACCATGTGTAATTCCAATCATCTTTTGGTTTAAAAAAAATGCATTCCTAAAAGAGATCCTCCAACCTGAAGATAAGCAAGTAAAGGAGATGAGAGGGACTTTCCTGGTGGCACAGTGGTTAAGAATCCGCCTGCCAATGCAGGGGACACGGGTTTGAGCCCTGGTCCGGGAAGCTCCCACATGCCACGGAGCAACGAAGCCCGTGCACCACAACTACTGAGCCTGTGCTCTAGAGCCTGCAAGCCACAACTACTGAGCTCATGTGCCACAACTACTGAAGCCCACGCACCTAGAGCCCGTGCTCCTCAACAAGAGAAGCCACCGCAATGAGAAGCCTGTGCACCGCAAATGAAGAGTGGCCCCCGCTCACCACAACTAGAGAAAGCCCATGTGCAGCAACGAAGACCCAACGCAGCCAAAAATCATAAATAAATAAATAAATTTATTAAAAAAAAGAAAAAGAAAAGGAGATGAGAGGTCAAAAGTTCGAGGAAATGGAAACTTGGGTTTCAGTTTGAATTGAAATACTGTGTAGTCAGTACCAAGAGTGACAGTATTGTTAGAAAATGATCCCAGAGTGAAATCAAGAGAGAAACTTACGAGATCAGTCATCTGTGGGTGTGACAAGGAATCAGTGAATAAGCGGCTCCAGGGAATGAAGAACTGCAAATCCATCCAGGCAGCCAGGAGACAGACCAAGGGACAGACCAGGCATCGTCCCAGCCAAGCAATAATCTCCTCACTTGCAGTGGTTAAAAGACTTCAAGACAAGACCCCATCAAGCCTAAATCTTATTGGTTACGAAAAAATGGCTGAAGCAAATCATGCTGATAATAAATTACACCAAGAAAAAAAAAAAAAAAACATGAAGTGTAACTAGTCTTATTTAATCAGATGATGTGTACAGACTTTTCCTGCTCAGTCCTTTTAGATCTTTGAGGGACTTGCTCTGTCTCCAGGCCAAGTGTTTCTAGTAAGTCGTCAATCAAGATTCCTGACCACAGGGGTGGGTTTGTACCCCAGCCCTTAGCAACAGTGATTGGAATAAAAAGGATAAGGAGACCCAAGCAGGACAGATCCATTGCTATGTGGATGCTGGGAGAAAGAACTTTGTTATTTAAAATTTTTTTTTTCTGTTGAGATTGTTATGGGAGGACACACATGGAAGCCGTGGAATAGATCTCTGTAGAATGAAACAAACAGAGAACAGCGAAGACCAGAGGCCGATGAACTGAGATCTGGCAGGAGTTCTCAGCCGGGGCTGCACGTTGGGTTTGCCTGGGGAGCTCTAAAAACTGGAATTTTTATTTGATTGGTCAGGGATACAGCCTGGGCCTTGGGACTCTAAAAAGCCCTCTGGATGATTCTTACGGGCGGTCAAGGATATGAACTGTTTGTCTAGAAGGACCACATCCGATCCCCAAGGCCTTGATCCCGGCAGCTCTTCCTGATCCTGTAACCCACCTGGGTGCCCTCAGCTGCCAGTGACTTTCCTTGTCTTGCTTAATTTAGTTTGAATGGCATTTCTGTCATCTGCGGCCAAAAGAAATCTAACCAAAAAGCTGAAAGAGACTCTGTAATCCTAGCTACCAGTGATTCAGCACGAGTGATGGGCTAGGCACTGTTCCAAGTGCTTTCCTTATACTAACTCATTTAGCTTAATCATTACAACATCCCTGGAATTAGAAAACTGTTATTGTTCCCATTTTACAGATAAGGAAATGAGACATCAAAAGATGAAGGGACTTGCCGATATTTACACAGCTTGTAAAAGCAAGGCTGGAATGTGAACCTAGAAACTTCCTTAAAAACCTCACCTCAAGGTAGAACCAAGAAAGGAGGCCACTTCTCTGCAAGAAGCTCAGAAAGGGGGTCTCCTGTGAGAATATGAGTGCTTTTATCAGGAAGAAGCTTTTGGCTGTAAAACAGAAAACCCCAACCCCAGCGGCTTGTGCAATTATTTAACCCATCAAGAGGAAAGGAAAGGGGGCAGTTCTGGGGTTGGCTGATTCAGTGGCTCATTTTAAGTCACCGGGTACCCCGCTTCTTCCCACCGTTCTCCTCTGCCTGCTCCCCGCATTGGCCTCTTCCTCGGGCTGGCTCTCTGGATGACAGCGAGATGATAGCGGTCCCCAGGCCCCATATCATCATAGAACAACCGCAGGCAGAGAAAGGTACTGTTTACGAACCTTGTGTTTCTTATTATCAGGTAGAAACACCTTGTGCCAAAGGCCATCAGTAGCATTCCCCTGGTGTTTCATCACAGGACGGGGGATGGGAGCACCGGGGTTCGCTTGGATCTGTCCTTCTCAACTGGGACATTGGAGAAACGTGGAGGAGGGCATTTTCTATTGTTTCAATGATTCAAGGCCATTAGCGGCCTTGAATTAGTAGCTAGAGATGTAAAGACAGGAGATGGTTAACGACCCACAATGCATGGAACACCCCTTCTTGTGACCTTCATGAATTTTGAACATTCACACAGGTGAAGAAACTGTTCAAAATATTGGAGCTAAACCTAACTCTTTTTATCTGTAAAACCAAAGCATTTTAAAAATGCACTGTATTTTCCAGGCAAGCAGTTACTGCATACATCAAGGGAACACTGAGCTTTGTTTTATTTAGAACTTTTCCAAGAGTTTGTTCCCCATTTTGGAAAATCACATTAGCAATGTCAGCACCACTCACGGAGTCTGCATCTTCACTACAACAGATCTGTATGGGCCTGCACTGCTAGCTGCCACATTCACAGTGATTCTGGGTATCGAGCACCTACAACATTGTTATTCATTTCTTCTAAGGTAGTCCTGCTGAGCATTTGCACAGTTGACAGACTTGCTCTTTCATTGTAAATTATTTTCCTTTTAATTCTACTTTGTGCTTTAGTCAGTTCAAGCAGTTGGCTTATCAACAAGAGAAATTTATTTCTCACAGTTCTAGAGGCTGGAAATCCAAGATCAGGGTGCCAGCATGATCAGATTCTTATGAGGGTGGATGGCCATTTTCTCTTTGTATCTTCACTTGGTGTAGAGGGACAGAGAGCTCCCTGGGGTCTCTGTTATAAGGACACTAATCCTATCCATGAGGGCTCCACCCTTAGGACCTAAGCAACTCCCAAAGGCTTCCACCTCCTAATACCGTCACTTTGGAGGTTAGAATTTCAACATACGAATTTTGGGGGGGATACAAACATTCAGTCAATAACACTTTGTAATATGATTATTGAATTTTTTAAAAAGATGTGTACATATTATATTATCTATAAAATTCATTTCAGTGTAATAAAGGTGAAGTTATAAAAATACTTGTTATAAAAATAGGGTGTTGGCTCCAACAGGATGAGAGCTACTGTTCGAGTGCTTGAGACAGGCGTCACTGTCATCAAAGTGGATGAGATGGACCTTGGCAAGTACCTCTTACAGGCGTGATACTTTCTTCTTTTCTGTATACAAATGGGCTTATGTTACTTTTAAAATTAGGGAAAATGTTATTAAAGTAAGTTATTAGAAAGAGTTTTTGAATAAATGTCCATGAAGGAAATAAAAATGTAAAAAGGAAATACCAGGTAATTAAAACATCTGCAAGAACAGTAGACTTTGGACCCTGAGGAGGCCTTAGGAGGTGTGGTTAGAAAATCAACAGCAGATGGTTCTAGAGGAGTTGATTCTGAGCTGTTATTGTCAAAGAAATCCTAGGAGAAGAACCTTTGCTGTTAGTTAGGCTGGTAAGGTTTCACTCATTCACTTAACTATTCATTCAAGAAACACTTTTTTGTGCTAGGTTCTGGGAATACAGAGATGGGTAAGTCACCATCCTGTTCTTAAGGATCCCACATTCCTGTCGAGGGGCAGATACGTTAACAGTTACAAACAGTGGAATGTTAAAGGTGCCATTGGAGAATTTGTGAAAGGGGACAGCAGGGACCCCAGAGGAAGGCAGGCACTGTGTCCATTTGACCACCATTTTATCTTGAGAGGAATGGTACCCTCCTGTCTACTCTTTCCCTCACACCTATTTTTGTTCACGGTATTAACTCCATTCTTAAGTTCTAACACATGAGGGTTTGAAAGATTCTACAAAGAAAAGTCCAAATAAACCACTTGAAGATACCAAGGCAGAACTGCTGTAACCATGCAGATGTATGGCTTGATTTCATATGCTTTGGGGTCAAATGTAGCTAGCGGGTGCTTCCATCACGACAATGTCCCCCATCTTAAACCAAGGAATTAACTTTCTTTGTGCTCCCAAAGGGTAGACTATTGGTTGTAATTTTCCGTATGGAGCCAGGGGGGGCAGAAATGTAGGGGCCTCTGCTCAAACCACGAAGAGTATCAACTGTCAGGACAGAAACAGTGCTCCAGAAATCTGATCATTCAGTCTTAAATATTAAGAAACTATCACTAATTTGAGGGGCGAGGGTAAGAGTAAACTTGACTCCATTTAAGATTGATCAAAATCTGGTTCTATTCTCCAGTATTTGGGTTCCCAGTAAAAGTCTACTCTGATTTGCCAATCCCTCATGTCTACAGGTATAATAAAAGAGAAGTCACAGATTAGTTTTGATTAATTTCCATCATGAGGGTTGGTTTTCAGGGAGAGAGTAGGGGAGGAATGACATGGGTGATGAAAATCCACAGATAGCACAAACACCCAATTTAACCAGCAATTCCAAATCCTCCTCCAATGAATTTTTTTTTTTTTTTTTCATTAGAGGTGCCAAGTAGCAAGGCTCAGCCCACCTTTTAGGGCTGGATCTAACAACATGTGAACTCATCACAAGGCAGGCAGGTGGTTGCAAGAGG
Source organism: Balaenoptera musculus (assembly GCF_009873245.2). NCBI lineage: Eukaryota > Metazoa > Chordata > Mammalia > Artiodactyla > Balaenopteridae > Balaenoptera > Balaenoptera musculus. Next base: position 35,716,489 of record NC_045801.1, on the reverse strand, counting down.
AACAATGAGAAGCTGGGGGTTGCTGGCCTTTCTGAAATTGCAGATTGGCCACTCTTGCTCACTCTGTTGGTTTCATTGAGCTGAAGCACCGCATCAGCACTGTTGGTTAACATTGGGGGCTGCCAGGCAGAATTTTTAGAAAGACCAGTTCACTCTTTGGTCACCACTAAAAAGCAGCTCACAGATAGAGGACCCCCCTGTGTAAAATGGGTTTGCAGTGACTGTAGGCAGAAAGATGTGATGGAGCAGAGGCTGAGCTCCTAGAGCAGAGGCCCTTCTCATTTGCCTCAAGTTCCAGTTTGAGCTTCTGATAGGACTCAGACTCAACCCAACTTGCAACTGCCACCTATTTAGACTTCCTCACACCCAGCCCTTCCCGAAGGCCTTCATATGGCCTCCCATCTGGCTGCCATCAAGGCTGCACGTGACCTAACCCAAGTCAGACCTCACTTCTCACTACTCTCTAAACCACACACGTCAACATCTGCCCAGGTTTACCCACTGGTTTTGGCATTTATCTGACTTCCCACCATCTTGCCTTTCCTCTGGTCATTCCTTAAGCTCCCTTCTCTTGCTGAAAATGTAGCTATTTTTTCAAGGTCCAGCCCTTCCATGAAAGCTTCCCTGTTTCCCCAAACTCAAAATGATCATTCTCTCCTATGACAGCACTTTGTTTGTCTTTTATGACACTTACCACATTATGCTTTTCATTATATCACAGTAGCTTATGTACCCTATGACTTTAATGTTCTCCAAAATGTGGGTCAGGAACCACCAGCGAGTTTTGAAATCACTTCAGTGAATCATGACCTGAATTTTAGAAAATGAAATAGAGTCAAACAGAAGATTTTAGAGTGCATTACATGTAAACATATTTCTCACTTTGGTTTATGGTCAAAAAGCTTGAAAATCACTGCCTTACTTAGTAATGTTTTCAGCTTCTACGTACAGAAAGCCTCCACCCAAACAGTTTAAATAACAAAGGATTTATTATTTTCTATAATGAGAAGTCTGGAGGTAGGGGCAGCTCTAGGTTACTTTATCAGTAACTTATCAACATCAAGGACCCAGATTTTTGTCATCTCTGTAATCCTTCCAGCTACCTACCCTCATATTTGCAAGATGACTGCAGGGGTTCCTTGTATCACAACAACATCCAAAGGCAGAAAAAAAGGAGCTTATTCTTTGGATCTCTTTTTATCCAAAAAATTTTTTTCCCAGAACTCCCCCCAAGCCCCTAGTAGATCTCCTTCCATTTCTCTTCAAAATAAATTGAAATAAAATGAATGATATGCCTAGCCAAGTGTGGCAAGGAAAACCAAAATTAGTTTACATGAGGATAAGAGCACCTTCCCTGAGTATTTGTCTGATCAGAAATATGGGGAAGACTGATGAATCTGAGGTAGGCAAGCAAAAGTATCTGCCAGCCCCACACAAGATACATCGGAAAGGGGTAGGACTAGGGTCCCTTTCTCTTCATATTCTCTGCAAGGCTTACCATGTAGTAAGTCTAGACAGTCACCTCAATTTCCAGTGATAAATTAAATCAATCACTTTGCCTCAAAGTATAAATATTCATGGGCTACATAGATCAGATATCTAATTTGAGATACTGGAGGCATTCTGCAGACATGATTTGCCAATATATAACTCACCAGAGGCTAGGATTTTTTGTCTTAATTTTTCTATTGAAATTTTAAACGTGAAGGGCTAGACTAGCAGCGTTGTACATTGTAATACCATTTAAATAATAAAACACATATTTGTCACCGTGCAGATGGCAACTGAAAATTCCACAGATGGAATTGTGGCTCTCCAGAGGAGACGGTAAACTTGTGACGGTGGGTGTAGAGAGACGGCTGTATTGGGGTGGAGAGACATTACGTCATCCCAGATATGGGTTTTCTTTGGGAACCTGGCAGGATTACTGCTGAATCACTCAGCTAGGCAAATTATTGGCATGTTAGTTGTACGAAGGTCCCTGTAATTAAGCCCTTGTTCCACCACTCTCCTTGGCATCTTTCTGCTTATGTTGCCATTTAAGGCCAGACTTGAAAATAAGAATACATAAAATAATCCTATTTGCAAGAGTCAGTGGCTTAAAGTATGGAGCCAGTGCTGTTTCTCCCCTCTTGCATGCACACGTATGTGTGTACACAAACACACACATCAGAGAAACCACAGGTTCAGGGGACTTTGAACTGCAGAAAGACTTTTGTCTCTGAGATGGTTAGAATCTTTCTCTTTTCTCCTGTTATAAATGCAAGATCTTCCCATCTGACCAGTAGATAAGACTAGCCTTGTTAGGTGCCTTGCAACTCCTTCAAAAGTACACCTGGGGCTTCCCTGGTGGCGCAGTGGTTGAGAATCTGCCTGCCAATGCAGGGGACACGAGTTCGAGCCCTGGTCTGGGAAGATCCCACATGCCGCGGAGCAACTGGGCCCGTGAGCCACAACTACTGAGCCTGCGCGTCTGGAGCCTGTGCTCCGCAACAAGAGAGGCCGCGATAGTGAGAGGCCTGCGCACCGCAATGAAGAGTGGCCCCCGCTTGCCACAACTAGAGAAAGCCCTCGCACAGAAACGAAGACCCAACACAGCCAAAAATAAATAAATAAACACACATTTAAAAAAAAAAAAAAGTACACCTGAAACTAACATGATATTGTAAATCAACTATACTTCAGTTAAAGAAAAAAAGAAAGAAAGAAAAGAAGAAAAAACAGAGGCCTTTAGTTCTGGAGTAACATGGCAAACTTTTTCTCACCTGCTGGACCACAGGATGCTGAGGGTGCATCTGGTTGGCCTGGCGCAGTAGACTTGGGTTCTACTCTTGCTTCTGCTACTAACTTGTTACCTGGTTGTAAGGCCGTGTTGGGACTGTGGGTGCTCTCCCTGCTCTGCCAGAACTTGCTTGAAGTTCCATGTTCAGTTTCAGGGACCTTGTTTTAAGAAGGTTCTTGGCTGGCAAACTCAGTGGTGTGCTTGCAGCTATAACATGAGATGTCCAGAAACTATGGAGAAACTCTGAAGATATGACAATAGAAATAAGTACCATTGCACAGGCCTTCTACATACATTATTTGATTTGTTCCCTCTATCAACCTTATAAGGTATTTACACTCATTTTAAAGAAATTCTAGAGATCGTAGGTCAGAGAGATTAAGGTTGGTGCCCCAGGCACATTCTTTTCTTTTTTGGCCACACTGAGCAGCTTGTGAGATCTTAGTTTCCCGACCAGGGATCGAACCCGCGCCCCCTGCAGTGGAAACGTGGAGTCCTAACCACTAAACCACCAGGAATTCCCTCCCAGGCACATTCTTAACTGTGTTGTTTAACAGATGGCTTAGAACTTGGAAAGGAAGTGGCAATTACAGAGGACCACAGGACTGCACCCTCATTTCCTTTCAATAGCATTACCCCATAATTGATAATAAGAGCTAAGATGTATTGAGTGCTTTCTAGGTGCCCTGCTCTATGCTAAGTGTTTCAATGCATTTAAGCTTCACAAAAAATCATGAAGTGGGTGCTATGATTATTTCAATTTACAGATGAGGAAACTAAGCCTTAGAGAAAGAAGCAATTTTTTTCTGGTTGTGGCTATCCCCTGTTTTTCCTCCTGTTCTTTAAAAGACTCATTCTTCAGGACTCAGCTCAAAGGTTCCCAGTGAGGCTTTCCCTGCCCCCTCTCCATCATCTACGGTTGCCCACTGCCAACCTCACGTCCTCCATCACACGCCCCCTGTTCATTTCATTCACAGGACATATTAGAATCTGTAGATAGCTTGTTTACTTACTGATGTGCTTCTTTATTTTGTCTTTTCTATTCAGATATAAATTTGTGAGGGTAGGGACTCTGTCCTCCTGATTCTCCAATGCTAGTGTCTAGCAGGGTGTATGGAATATATTAAGTACTCAATAAAAATTTGACTGAATGAATGAGTACATGCATAAATGAATGAGTATAGTCAATCAATGGGATTTGGACATGAGTTTGTCTAATGACAGAGACAAAGCTTTAGCCCCTCTGCTCATGCATTTACTCACTCATCCTTTCAACAAGCATTTATTAAGTTTATCAACAAGTGCCAGGCACTGAGGTAGGTGATAAGAATCAAAAGAGTAAGATAGAGTCTCTGTCCTTGAAAAATCTCACCTATGAGGGGTGGAGGTGGTAGTTTGGAGGAGTGATTAAGTGGGGTTTATAAAAAAGCACAGAAAAAAGTATAATGTGATATGGTTTAGAATAAAGTACAAAATGACACAGCAGGAAAGAAAGGGACCTCGGTGCCCCTGCTGGACTCGGAAGACTTCTGCAGAGCAGGTGACTTTGAACCTGACCTTGAAAGAGGACTCTGAACTGTGGAGGAGAAGTCATGGTGCATCTGGGGACAGCACGGAGCCTGTCTCCTGTCCTGCACTGTTGAGTCACATTTTGATCACCGTGTCCAGTTGTTAGAAGGGCTACTGACCAACTGACCTTTCAGTGGAAATGTCACGGAGGGGAATCCTGCCAGGGGTAGGGGTGGGAGGGCACCAGGAGGTAGGTCTGAGTGGCCTCTAGGTGTCCTCCAACCCTAAGAGTGACATGACAGGGAGTACTGTTTCTCAGAGGAAAGTACCAAAAGACAGAACCAGAGTACAGCATGGAAACAGCCATATTCCTGCCCTAAATATAGAGAATTTCCTGACGAGAGAGCTGACTATAACCCAAGTGTATATATTGGCTTGTAGTTTTCAAAACATCTTCTCAAACATGATCTCATTTGATCCTTCAATAGCCTGCTAGATATTCTGAGGCTCAGCAAGACCATTTATTATTCATTTATTTGGTCAACATTTACAGAGGGCCAAGCCCCATCCAGACCCGGGCAATGCAAGGGGGAAGAGTACAGCCTCTGGCCCCAAAGCACTTAAGTGCAAAGATGCAACGAGGGCACAGTGTAAAGTGCCGTGACTCCACTCAGCATGTAGGAAAGAGACTTAGCCCAGGGGACGCATGAGCAGAGTGCTGAAGCGGTGAACGACAGTGTGGGATCCTGAGTCAGGCAGTCTTGGGTTCGAATCCTTGCTCTGCGCCCACTTGCTGTGCCACCTTGGGTAACTAAATGAGATTGTTAAAAATAGATGAAATGAAATAATACATGTGTACTAGTTAGGTTGTAGGCTGGCTGCTAAAACAAAGACTTAAATAGACAGTCACTTATCCAAGATGGAAACTGAATTCTCTTCTCTTTCGCGTACACATTCAGCCAGGCTCTGCTCTAGGAAGTCATTCTGTCTCAGGCTCTTTCCACCAAGATGCTCTGCCAGGTCCAAGGGTTTGACCTCATCTACCTGGTCCAAAATGGCTCCTCATCACAATGCATGCTGTGTTCAGGTGCAGCTTGATACAGGACCTTAAACGGTATCACCAGGACCCCATCCTCTCTCAGCGTGGCTTCCTTCTCCTCTGGACATTGGCTGCAGTCTCACATAAGCTCTCCCATCATGGTTGCAGGAGGATTTGGGCAGCTTCCAACTTCATGTGCTCTTAACTTTCTGTCCAGTGTCTCCTTTCTAAGAGTCGAATCGGTAACCTACACTAATCCCAGTGGTCAAGTGGATGGGAGGAGTTGATCAGCTAAGACTAATTAGGGTTCCCTCACAACGGCATCGCTTAGAGTGGCGGAAGAATGAGTCCCTACATAAAACTCTCCATACTGCTTTACCAGGAGAAGGATGAATGTATGCCATATGGTTAAAAAGAAAAAAAAAAAAAAAATCCCTCAGGGATGCCTTTCTAGTTGCTAGATGGGATGCTGCCTGATTCGTGAGTCGTTGAATGAAGGCAATTGAGCTTCAAATTTACTTGGTTGAGAAAAGAAAAAACCTCTATTCCTTCTTTCGATTAATTATATGCACTTTAATGTACTATAATCCACAACAGTGGTCTTTAAACTTCACCCCAAAAGCCCCAATCTTGATTATGCACCCAACTAGTACATTTATTTCTTTGTAAGTATACATATGTGCTATCCTACTACTAACATATTACTATGGTAAAAACTGCTAGTGGCATCCCGTGTCCATCCTTCCCCGCTTCCTTAGTGTAGCCTTTCCTAATGGGCGCATGGCATCCTACAATTTCCCAGGACCCTTTGCAAATAGATGTGGTCACATGATTAAATTCTAGCCAATGAACTGTCAGAAGTGTAAGGTGCAATTTCCGGGAAGTGTCCTCAATGGAAGGAACATGCAGTTCTTCCCTTCTTTCTCCTTCCTGCTGCCTCGAATGTGAGCAGGATGGTTTGACCATGAGCAACAGCCTTGGACAACGGAGCGGAAGCCACATGTTGAGGACGTGGAGCAACCAGAAAAGACACTTCACCAGTTCTGGGCGCCCTATCCCCAGACTCCATTTGCATGAGAGAGAAATAAACTTCTCTCTTGTTTAAGCCTTTGTTGTTTTGGATATTCTCTTCTTTCTTTTTTTTTTTTTGTTTTATAAATTTATTTATTTTATTTATTTATTTTTGGCTGTGTTGGGTCTTCGTTGCTGCACGCAGGCTTTCTCTAGTTGCGGCGAGCGTTGCAGTGCGTGGGCTTCTCATTGCGGTGGCTTCTCTTGTTGCAGAGCACGTGCTCCAGGCATGTGAGCTTCAGTAGTTGTGGCTCACGGGCCCTAGAGCGCAGGCTCAGTAGTTGTGGCGCAGGGGCTTAGCTGCTCCGTGGCATGTGGGATCTTCCCGGACCAGGGGTCGAACCCGTATCCCCTGCATTGGCAGGTGGATTCTCAACCACTGTGCCACCAGGGAAGCCCCTTCTCTTCTTTCTTAATCTCAGTCAAATCTGATCCTAGGTGATAAAATTTTATACGTTATAATACATGTACCAAAATACATATAACAAGAAGAGATAAAATAACTCTAAATGGAAGTTCTAATATTTCTTGTACCCCACCGGATGGAGGTTCACATACCCCTGGGGTGCATACCTTCCCCCCCCCTTCATTTTAGAGCCCTCTGGTCTCCTTGGTCCTGGCCCTGTGGTGCCCCGTGGGGTTAGATGCATTTGTGAGGCTGTTTGCCTCCTCTCTCTGAATGCACTTTGCTCTTTGAGGCAGTGACCCTGAAGCGAGGCCTCTGAAACGCCTAGCCCAGCTGGGGCAGAGTCCCTCCCTGGCCCTGCCTTTGCTGCCTGCTGACTCTGTGTCTGTTTCTATCATCCAGATTTTGCTTTTGCAATGGGGAAAGCAGACCAGAAAATCTGAGGGAATTGATGATGAGATACGATCTGAACCCAAAGAAGTTGGCAATCCATAATTGTCAGGGAAAAAGACCTGCCCCTTTAGCCTTGCTGTTGCAGCCCAGAACTTGAGCTAATTGGTCTGATTCTGTAGGGAAAGAGAGGGGGAAGGGAAGAGGCCAAGAGCTTTGTCATTCTAGAGCTTTCTCCGAGGCCACGGTTTTCTCTTCCCAGGAAGGAGACAACCGTGGGCCCACGCCCACCTCACCACATCAGACATGATCAGAGTGGACCCATTTCTAAGACATCGAGGCTGGGCCGGGGAAAGCCGACCCTGCCCGGTCTCTTTAGGATCTGGGTGAGTCCATTCTCCCTCTCTTCACCCCCTTGAGGCATCAGTGTCCTGATGGTATCACAGCTTCAAAATTCCCTGACTCATGCCATCCTCGGATTTTAAAAGAGCTTATTCAAGTGGTGTAGGCTGCATGCTCCACCCTCCACTCAGCTCAGCAGTTCAGTACAGCACTCGTGTGTGTGTGTGTGTGTGTGTGTGTGTGTGCGTGTGCGCGTGTGTGTGTGTGCATGCGCGCGTGAGTGCATGTGGGACAGAGGGGCCAGAGAAGGAAGGGGCTGGAGTGGGGGAGAGGGGCTCCTGAAACCAGAAGGAAAAGTTCTTGAGGGAAACTTGTGCTGCTCTCATTATGAAAGCAATGAATTGGTGCCCCAAAGAGCGGCTGGCCCTTACCCCCTAAGTGGGCAGGTCAGAACGGGAAAGTGCTGCGTAGGTTTGCTCAGGAAAAGCAAACATGCTGGGGAGGAAAGCATCTTCTCTCTCCATCACAGTCTGAGCCAGCTGTTCTCCTACACTTCCAGGGAGCGAGGCTATCATGTGATTTGCTGGTAACCATGGCAACGAACCTTGTTCCGCGAAGCGTAAGGAGAGAAATCCCACAGAAAGAGATCTGTCTCTTTCTGGATGTTGTCCTGTACCCAAGGGCAGCTCGACTCCAACTCAGTTTGTTCTCTGTCACTGCTGTGGCAATTGTTGTTGGAGGAAATGACAGTGATTTGCTCTTTTCTGAGCTGGAGACCTTGGCTTTTTTTGGTTCTCCTCCTGACACTTGCATCCCCTACTTTGGAACAGTCTCTGAAGACGAAAGACAAAAATAGCTCTCTCCGAAGGAGAGGATGCTAATGCATGCCGAGCTTTCAGAGATGGGCTTCTCTTTGTAAAGCGTGCACCTCCAGTAAGTGAAGCCTGGGGGCAAGTTCCACTTTCTTCCCTGGCCACAGAGAAAGCACTAGTGACGCTGGGGGAGTGATCGCATTGCTCTCTGCCGGGAGAGGCCGGAGCGGTGGTCTGTACTGAGGAAGCCTAAACAGCAGTGAGTGGGGTGCAGCCAACCTGACTGTGGGCACTCACCACTCCCCTGCTCGCAGGCTTACTGGGAGGAAGTGGCTCTGATATTCTCTGCTGCAAACGAAGGACGTAATTATAATTTGGGGAAACGCACACTGTTAAATGATGCAGCCAGAAGACGGCTGCAGGGTGATGGGCACACACAAGGTGCCCCCTCTGAGCTGCAGCTTCCATCTGCCTTTAGGAGACCAGATAGTGGGCGCTGCCTTTTCAGTGGGATGCCATCACGTTTATTGCCTCAGTGACCTTGAACGAGCCACTGAGACTCTTTGGGTGTCAGTTTCTCCATCTTTAAAAGAGGCAGAGCAATATTTCTGTAGCCTTTCTCACTGGGTTTTTGTAACAATCACATGTGATGATCTAAGGGAAAGGAGTTTAAAACTATAAATCTCTATGTGGTACCATTATCCTGCTTCTCAGTTACAGAAATATCCATTCTTAAAGGATTCTGAAAGTTGGAATGAGTAAGTAATTAGGTCAAAAAATTATGATAGTGCAAAGCCATAGCTGTTACCAAGAGAGTGTTTTTAGCTAATGTTTAATGAATGCAAAGCAAATTGCACACTGCATGTAATCCTAACAACACCCCCATTGGTATGACAGTTCGCATTTTACGGATGAGGCCCAAATTCACATAGCTGGTGACAGAGTTGGGATTCACGTCCTGGCCAGTCTGATTCCCAAGTCCAGGGTCTTAACTGCTGCTGGGGCCTTGTGCTAGGGGAAATTCACTGAAACATTTCCCCGCTGCTGGAGTTAAGTTAGCAGGTGGTTTCCTGTCAGTTCACAGAGCAGCATGGGGGTGTGTATGCGTTTATAAAGAGGGGCTGTCTTCCTTCCCCATCTGGGGGGTACCCATTCATCCCATGCAGACATGGCCATCTCTTGGCTCCTCATGGAAAACTCCAGTAGCTAAAAGCTGGACTGCCTGGGTTCCCACTCCTAGTACTGTCGAACCGTCAGGCCTTGCCATGTTTGCTCTTCCAGAGTCATGCTTGACTTTTCTCACCCTGCTCATGGCCTGAAGGCCCACCCCTCTGGACCACGGCTGCGGTTGCGTTTGGCCACTGGGGAGCCCTGGCAGGAGAAGAGTGAGGCCAGGGAGTTTGCTCTTCCAGCTCCCTCCCTCCTGGGTGGCTGCCAATGGCTGCTTCTCTCATCCCTTCAGGAGGCATAAGGACTCCAGCTGTCACCAGCCCCAGGGATGACGCTATTCCTTGCAGGGTTCCTTAAACCCTGCTCAAACTTTTATAAAAATCCCTTTATTAAACATTCCTCAGTTCCCCAGCTTGGGTGAGCTAATCTATCCCCTTCTGGGCCCCTGCCTGACACAGTAAAACAATTTCTCCCTCCTAGGACTATTATGGGAATGAAATGAGCCCGTGAGCGTAAGTGAGCGAGCTGTGTGCTCCGTAGGGGTCAGCAGGTGAAAGTGGGATGAGTGCCTCCCCCAGTGCCTCTGCGGGCATCGTCCTCTCCAGGGGAGACAGTGGTCAGCAACCGCCCCGACTGCCCGGCAGCCTGGCTTGTCCAGGAGCCCAGCCTCCATTCTTCCTCAGGCGTTGGCTGGTTTGCGGTAGGAAACAGTGCGCACTAAATAAATAGAAGTCGATGATTTATACGATGTGAAAAAGGAAACAAGAACATTAAGCTCATTGAAGGTGAAAATGAAAAATCAAATAAACACATACAGCAGTTATTCATTTATCCTAAAAATATCTATTGAGCACCTGCCATATGCAAAAGATGTAGCAATGAATAATACAGACCTGGCCCCATTTTCTCACAGAGCTTGCGCTCCAGTAGCGGAGACATACGGCTAAGTAAAGGATACTGAGAAATCTTTTCCCATTTAATTAAAATTGTGGGGAATTCCCTGGCGGTCCAATGGTTAGGGCTCCATGCTTCCACTTCATGGGGCATGGGTTCGATCCCCGGTTGGGGAACTAAGATCCTGCATGCTGCGCGGCACAGCCAAAAAAAAAAAAAAAAAATGTGTTGCAGAAGTTGGAATGGTGGTGAGGGAAGTGACTGTCAGTTCAGTACTTACTATGTGCCAGGTACTGGGTAAGGCATTTCATTTGTATCATCTCATTTAATTCCACAACATAGGGTAGAGTTATCCTTTTTCTGCAATGAGGAAGCTGAAACCCAGAGAGTTTATCTGATTTATACCAAGGTCAATGACCATTCAAAAAACATTTATAGAGCACCTGCCTTGCTCTGTCCCTGCTTTTCAAGAATTTACATGTAGTAGGAGAGATAGGTATGCAAACAGATGTTTATCAAACGCTTGGTTATGTGTGGTGATAGGCGTAAAGGGAGCGCTGGGGGTGGGGGTTGGGGGATTCTTAGCCTCACATGAGATGTCAGGAAAGACTTAGGGAAGGGAAGGTCTCAACTGAATTCTAGAGTTGATAATAGCCAAGTTGGAGGTAAGAGAGAGCAGGGGTCTCTTGGGCAGAAGGGGTTCCATAAACAAACACAGGCTGCAGAGCAGGGAGTGTGGACGGGGAGCTGTAGGCAAGGGCAAGGCTCTGGCAGAATCTTATTTTATAGCAAGAAACATGGACTGAAAATCCTATACCTTACCTTCCAGGTAAAGAGTTCAAACAGAGCAGTAACATGGTCAGATTTGGGTTTTAGATACATCACTCTGGCTGTTATGTGGAGGACAAATTTGAGGTGGATAAGAATGGGAGCAGAGAGAGAGACTTCTCAAGAAGCTTAATTGTCATCAAGGCAAGAGATTGTAAGACCCCAAAGGAGGTCAGAGGTCCAAGTGGTGGAGAGGAGGCAACTGTTTGGAGAACTACTTTAAAAGGTAGTGTCAGGGGCTTCCCTGGTGGCACAGTGGTTAAGAATCCACCTGCCAATGAAGGGGACACGGGTTCGATCCCTGGTCCGGGAAGATCCCACATGCTGCGGGGCAACTAAGCCCATGTGCCACAATTACTGAGCCTGCTCTCTAGAGCCTGAAGGCCACAACTACTGAGCCCGTGTGCCACAACTGCTGAAGCCTGCGCGCCTAGAGCCTGTGCTCCGCAACAAGAGAAGTCACAGCAATGAGAAGCCCGTGTGCCACAACTACTGAGCCTGTGCCCTAGAGCCCACAAGCCACAACTACTGAGCCCGTGTACTACCACTATTGAAGCCCACGTGCCTAGAGCCCGTGCTCCGCAACAAGAGAAGTCACAGCAATGAGAAGCCCGCGCACCACAACGAAGAGTAGCCCCCGCTCGCCACAGCTAGAGAAAGCCCGTGCGCAGCAAAAATAAATAAATTTAAATAATAAAATAAATAAATAATAAAATAAATAAATAAAGACCCAACACAGCCAAAATAAATAAATAAATAAATAAATTTATTAAAAAAAAAGAAAAGATAACAGGGTTCCATAACTTCTAAGCCACCACCCCACACAAATCAGGTGCTGGGTAAGCATTGTATGGAAATTAAAAATAAATAAATAAAGGTAGCGTCAGAATGTAATCATTGGACTGGCTTTGTGATGAGAGGGAGAGAGAGAGAACCTTCTTCCCAGTCTAGGTGGTAGATGGATGGATGGCAGGGTTACCAATTGAAATGGAGAATGTAGAAGAAAAAACAGTTTTGGGAGGCAGAGGCATGATGGCTATTGTCTGGACCCTTTGCATCTCTTGTCCCATGTTATTGCTATAACAGACCCAAGAAGTAGAGCCATGATCTAAGCTGGCCGTGTCAAGTTCACTCCTGGAAACTTGAATCTATGCAGTGACCTGGTTCTCGCCTCCAAACACTGGGCTGTTCAGTGGTTCCTTTGACTCTAGGAACTACCTTGCAATCCTTCCAGCTACTCTCCTCTATGCATAGGCTAGTCAGGATCGGTCCCTGTTGCTTACAACCAAAGAGCACTAATGAGAGATGAATTCAGCTCTGGACATGGTGGGTTTCAGGCCCATGTGACTGCCACCACGGGAAGACCAGCACCTCCAGAAAATATGAATCAGAGGGGAAAGGTCTGGCCTGGAGTTATCGGCGTACGAATCGTGGTTGAAACTAAGAATGAATCAGACCACTGAGAGGGCGGGGTGAGAATACGGGTGGGCAGAGGGCGGCACCCAGGACAACAAGATGTAAAGGCCGGGAGAGGAAGAAACAGGAACTTAAATGCTCAGAGAGAGCCCAGAAGAAGCAGGAGAGCGTGATTTCATAGAGACCAAAGGAAGAAGAGTTTAAAGAATGAATAATTGAAGGTTTCACATACAGGCAAGGGGCCAAAGTAAACAAGGGGCTGAACTTTGACTTGACAAGTACATTGTTGATGATCCAGGGGGTAGCATCCCTGGCGGGAGGAGTAAGACGGAAGCCAGACTGTGTGAGGATGCAAAGCATATGGGACGTTAGGGAGAAGAGGTAAGTGCTCTGGAGAGTTTTAAATGAGAGACTAGATCGGAGAAACTAGATAGTGATGGGGAGGGGGCAAGGTCAAGGGAGGGCTGTTTTTAGTAGCTCCAATCAGGATTAGCTGACTCAAAGCCTGAGCTCCTGGGACTTCCCTGGTGGTCCAGTGGTTAAGGCTCCATGCTCCTAATGCAGGCGGCCCAGGGTCCGATCCCCGGTCCGGGAAATAGAGCCCGCATGCCACAATTAAAAGATCCCACATGCCTCACCTAAGACCCGGCGCAGCCAAATAAATAAATAAATATTAAAAAAAAAAAAAAGCCTGTGCTCCTTCCATTCAAAATCTGCTTTCCTGTGCCTGGAGAGAATGGGGGTTTGACTGGTGAAAAGAGCCCTGGCACAAAGAGTATTCTTTTCAGGTTGGTGGTTTTGTCTGCTGTCAGATGCCCCTTTGGGGCTTCATATCTGAGTGGGGGAGGGGCTGAGGAGCATTTGGAAAGCTGACAAAAGGACAAAAGCTGGTGGATTTCTTGCGCCTATTTCCTGCCTGACTTGGTTCTGTATAGGCCCAAAACCAAAACAACAAGAAAAAGAGGGAAAACTTGATTTGCTCTTTTATATTCAAATTTATAAGCCCCTCTGCCCCTCCCCACCCCAACACCAAATTCAGGGGGAAAAAAACAAAAAAGCAAACAAAACAAAACCTCGAACCATTCCTGGGAAATGAATTCGTGTTAGAAGAACAGTAACTGCCTGTGTTGTCTGGGGCGTTTGTTCCTTCAAGGAAGACGTGGCTTGGCAGGTCCACCGTGCTAATGCTTCAGATAGACTTTTACTTTAGATATTTATTGGCAAAGGATGGATGAAATAGAGTTGAGCCAATGACAAGAGTTTTAAAAAATCATTTTAAAATTCCTTGATATTATAAAACTTATATATGCTCATTGGAGGAAGTTTGGAAAATACAGAAAGACCTAAAATAACCTGAAGTCCGACCCCCAGGAGGACCGTCTTGGAATACTTCTTTCTAGTCTTTGTATCTAGGAGCAGGGCCAAGTTTTGAGAGCTGTTTTTATGGCCGATCCACTAATGTCAGTTGCAAGGCCATTTCCGGAGCGACTGTACCGCAGGATCCTACCCACGGTGTGTGAGGGGAAGGGAAAAGGATGATAGGTGCAGGGAAAGAATGTTCTAGTGCTAACATCTATGGCAGAAAATAGCAACAAGAGAAAGGCTGAGTATGCCCCAGAGATAGATCTGGAACCCAGACCTCCTGACTGCAGTGTCAGAACCCTTTGCACCAGACGGATGGCTCTCTTGTTCCAGGTACTCCTTGCTTTAAGAAACCTGACGTCTGGGGTATAACTTGTATTTCAGTTGCTGTGGCAGGTTGGATTCTTATTCCCTAGTCTCTCCTCCTCCCATCGCGTGACCTTGTGGTGCCTCCTGGTAGAGCTGGCCTACTTCCTTGCCCCATTGTCTTTGGACTTGGCCACGTGACTTGCTTGGGCAATAGAAACATTAGGGTGGGTGATGTGAGCAGGGGCTTTACATATGCTTTTTTTTTTTTTGAAGATTTTTTTTTTTTAATGTGGACCATTTTTCAAATGTCTTTATTGAATTTGTTACAATATTGCTTCTGTTTTATGTTTTGGTTTTTTAGCCGCAAGGCATGTGGGATCTTAGCTCCTCAACCAAGGATTGAACCCACACCCCCTGCATTGGAAGGCGAAGTCCTAACCACTGGACCACCAGGGAAGTCCCTAAATATGCTTTCATGGCTTGGCTTGGTCTCCAGCACTTCTGCCATCTGCCGCAAGATGCATTTGCCTACCTAGCCTCTGGTCCCAGAATGAGGAGACACTTGGAATAGACCTGAACACAACTGGCAGCTTCAGCTGAACCTATCTGGTTCCAGCCATCACAGCCAATCTGCACACCCATAAGCAATAAATAAATGCTTATTGTTGTAATGCACTGAGATTATGGGGCCGTTTGTTACACAGCACTTTAGTAGCAGACTCCTGACTACTATAATGGCTCAGATGTGCAACTTTAGTCATCTCTGACATTTGCATTTCCTTTATCCTCATAGCCATACTTTGTCAAGCCCTTGTAAGCTCCTTTGAACCATCTTCCAGATGATTCCCACTCCACTGTCCTCACCCTTCATCACTTTATCCTTGGCTTCCTGCAAAGGCTTCTGTTTTTTCAGAGCTGAAGCAGCCCAGCAACTCAGAGCTAAACTTTGTGCGGTTTTAATAACCAGGCTTAGCCTAGGGTTCTGGTACAATTCTTTCCCCTGCTTTCCATAGGTCTTATCTTTTATCTTTATGGGATGGTCCTAGGGATTGTGGGTCATTTTAGTTTAATTCTCCTCAAGTCATTTTTTTAGAAGTAACAAATATAAAGTTCTCTTCACATTAAGGTCAAATGTCTCTCCTTGATTTCTCAAGCCCTGCTATAATTTGGCCTCACCTCATCCATTATTTAACACAAAATAATAATCATACTTATCCAGCACATTGAATTGCTTACTATGTGCCAGACATCACTTTGTCTTTCACATTGTATAGGTTAAGATTAGGTTCAACCATGTAATTAAGGCCCCAAATCACAAAGGCTTACATAAGATAGTCGTTTCTCTCTCTCTTGTGTAAAAGCACGGAAGTAGGTAGCCAGGGGCTGCTACAGTAGATTTGTTCGTGAAGTCTTCAGGGACAAAGGCTTCTTCCAGCTCACAGCTCCACCATCCTTACGGTGTTACCCTTATCCTCAGGTCTGAAATGGCAGCTAGGATGCCAGATATCACATCCACATTCCAGGCAGCAGGCTGGAAGAAGGGACAAAGAAGACAAAGGGAGCCAAGAGTACATGCTAGCTGGCCTTTCCAGGTAGAAGCCAAGTAGCATCTGCTTATATCTCACTGGCCATAGTTACATGGCCAGGCACAGCTACAAAGGAGGCCGGAAAGTACAGTTGTTATACTGGGAGGCTATATGCCCAGCTAAAAATTGGAAGCCATTACTATGGAAAAAGAGGAAAAAGGATATTGTGGGGTAACCAGCAGCCTCTGTCTCGGATATATTCACTCATTCAATCCTCAGGACAATCCTATGAGATAGATACTACTCTTATGTTCACTTTACAGATGGGGCAACTGAAGCATACAAGGATAACTACCTTGGCCAAGGTCACACAGCTAGGATGAACTCGGGCAACCTGCCTCTGGAAGCTGTGTTCTTCACCCCCAAGCTACCCAACTTCTGTGGGAATGAGCCTGGCCCACCTGACTCGTGTAATCCCTCAGCTGAGGTCTCCTCTGTCCCGTCCACTGCCCCTCAGGACCCAGGTTCAGGCCCTGCCCTGTCCTCCTGTAAATTCTCCCCTGTGGCATCACTGTCGTGGCTCGCAATGCCCAAGAGGGAGAGACACTGTCTATGCAGCAACAGAGTACCTACTCCATCTAAGGAGTTCGATGTAGTGATTAAGAGCTTGGGCTCTGGAGTCCAGCAGAGTGACGTGTGAATCCTGTGTGACCTTGAACAAGTCACTTGACCTCTCTGAGCTCAGTTCCCGCTTCTATAAAATGGGAGATATGAGGGAACCTGCCTCATAGGACCATTATGAGGGGCAAATGCTCAGTACAGGGAAGCTTCTGTGATTCTGCCAACATTACGGATGCTCCCGCCTTCCAAACAGAAGTGCTTTAGACACACAGAGGAGGGGGGACCTTTACTGGAGGCCTTTCCATTTATGCCTTCCTCTCTTCTCTCAGGGATCTGCAGAGGCTGCTTGAGAACGTTCATCTGTGGCTCTGATCCTTTAGACACGGTCCTGAATGACCAGGAGGAGATACAAGTTACAAATTCCTTGATTTGCAATACAAACTGGGCACCAGTGGAATCTGCTTAGTGGGGAAAATGCTAGTATTTAACAGATGTGAAGAAATACCGTTCTTGGACAGAACACAAAGTAACAACAGTATCCACCAAAGAGAATGATTTTTATTATTACACAAAACATTTCCTATCGGAGCACATATAAATCCAGAGAACAGCTGCATTTTCAAAACAAACAGATTAGATACCTTTGATGAATTGAGTGGGGTGGGGACTGGGAGACGGGAAAACGAAGCACATTATTTTAAAATTTGGTAATGCTTTTCCTGAATTTAAACAGAAATGAAAATTAGGACAGAGTGAGAAAAAAACACTTGTTCATGAACAAGATGCCTTCTCAGGAGCAGAGCTTACTGTGATGCTCATTGTTTTATGCAGGAAGAACTCGGTTCTATCAATATTTCCCGGGCTTGGGACGAGGCAGCAGCACCCATGCCTGGCACGGCAAAACAAAGGCTTCCCGGAGCCCACTTTTCTGAATCCCTAAGGTGGCTAAGCTAATGTGCTCCCCAGATCTGCCCTCCCCCTCCCCAGCAGCCTTCAGCCAAGCTCTGTTTATTCTCTCTTACATCTGTTCCTTCCAGCCCATTCTCACTGCTCCCACCCTTATTTTCTCACATCGGGGCTAGTGCTGTAGTTTCCAGACAGTTTATAGGAACCTTTCCTCTCCATGCCACTATAATCACACAGCTAGAGTCTTAAAGGCTGACCGTTTACCCATCGTCCCTCTGACTGTATTCTTCTGACCATTTTCAGAGGTGGAGAACTCTCTCAAGACAGCCCATTCCTTCTTTAAGAGTTCCAGTTTTTTCTTCTAAATTCAAATCTATGCTTCTGATAACTTCCACGCAGCTGAGATAGAATTAATCAATTGACTTCCTCTTTTACAGTTTTTCTTCTCACATGGAATTCTTTTTCTCCTGTAGCTGATTGTTAATTGTCTTCCCAATATCTATTTTCTCCTTCAAAAGTAATAGTTTTAGCTGGGCATGAGGCTACCAGTGAAGGACTACATTTCGACTTCCTTTAGGCTGGGTGTGGTCACGTGACTAAGTGCAGGCCAGTGTGATATGAATAGAAGCCATATAAGCAACTTCCTGTTATGTCCTCAAAGTGACTGAGTGGTACATCTTGGTCTCTATCACCTTTCTGGCTGGGAACGGTGAGGACTGGAGCAGTCACCTTGAACCCGCAAGTGGAAGTCTCATATCGAGGACAGTGCAACTTGGTTGGACCACCTGCCACCTCAAGCACTGAGAGAGAAATGAACTGTCACTGTGGTAAAGTCTCTGTATTCTGGACTCTCTTTGTTACAGCAGCTTAGCCTGTACCTTAATCGCCTCATGTCCATTTAAGACAGTCCTACTCTGTAAGGCTTCACTCAACCAGAAATGTGCCTCTCCATCCTTTGACTCCAAAGCCTTTTGACCTACCTCTTGTGTTGGGCCTCATACTTTACCTTGTACTGCATTGGTCTCTGCATGAGTCTTATTTGCTCCCTGAAGTTCAAACAGGACAAGAGGCCAAATCCTAATCATCACTTTATATTACACAAAGCCTAGTATGCTGCCTTACACTTGACTGGTTGTCAACAAACGAATCAAATGAATGCAGAGATTACACTTCAATGTCTATGTACGTGATGAATTATAACAAAATATAGTCATATGTGCTTAAATAACCATATCCAAAGACTGCAAGATAAGATGTCACTGTCAAGGGACTTCCTTGGTGGTCCAATGGTAAAGAATCTGCCTTCCAATGCAGGGGACGTGGGTTTGATCCCTGGTCAGGGAACTAAGGTCCCACATGCCACGGGGCAACTAAGCCCACGTGCCACAACTACTGAGCCCACGCTCCCTGGAGCCTGCACATCACAACTAGAGAGAGAAAACCCGCATGCCACAACTAGAGAGGAGCCCGAGCCCCACAACGAAGAGACCTCACGCTGTAACGAAAGATCCCGCATGCCGCAACAAAGATCCCGTGTGCCACAACTAAGACCAAATGCTGCCCAAAAGTAAGGAAAATAAATAAATAAATAATTTTTTTTTTTTTTAAATGCCACTGTCAAGCTAGAGAGTGAGATGCCAAGCTGGCAAGCTACTGGTCTTTCTCCTGTTCAACATTTGTATCAACAACTGCAGTGAAAGAGTCAGCATACCCATCACATCTGTGGGCAACACAATGGGACACCAGTAAACTAGATAAGAGAATCAAGAATCAGAAAGATCTGTACAGACAAGAACAAGGGATGAAAATTAAACTCTAACAGGTGAAGTTTCTGAATATCAGTTCGAAAGCAGGTAAAAGGAAAGAATGGAAGAAAACTAGATTAAAGATTACATTTTTAGGGTTTCCCTGGTGGCGCAGTGGTTGAGAATCCGCCTGCCAATGCAGGGGACACGGGTTCGAGCCCTGGTCTGGGAAGATCCCACATGCCGCGGAGCAACTAGGCCCGTGAGCCACAATTACTGAGCCTGCGCGTTTGGAGCCTGTGCTCCGCAACAAGAGAGGCCGCGATAGTGAAAGGCCCGCGCACCGCGATGAAGAGTGGCCCCCGCTTGCCGCAACTAGAGAAAGCCCTCGCACAGAAACGAAGACCCAACACAGCCAAAAATAAATAAATAAATAAATAAATAAATAAATAAATAAATAAATAAACCCAAAAGTTAAAAAAAAAAAAAAAGATTATATTTTTAAAAAGGCTTAAAGATTTTATTTGACTGGAAGCCCAATATGAGTCAAGAATACAATGTGATGGCCAAAAAATGTTAGTGCAATTCTGGGCTGAACAAATTTAGTCAACAACTACTTATTGAGTGCCTACTAAGCATGAGGTGTTGTGTGGGAGACGAGGATGAGGAAGGGGTGGCCCATTTGCAAGGCGCTTACAAAGACATGGCACGTGTTCCACCCACAGCGCCAGGTAGAAAGCAAGCATTTGGTGCTGCAGGAGCAAAGAGGTGGGAGCTTGGCACAAGTATGATGAAAAGGGAGTAGCTGAATTTAGCTTGAGTGTGGGCCCGTGAAGAGCACGGAGCGCTAAGGGAGGAGAGTTGGACACCAATCTGCAGTGTTTCCTCAGTGCCAGGCTAAGGAGATTGGGATGTATGTGAAAGGAGGGGGCAACTGAAGGATTCTGCAGGAGAAAAAAAAAAGAAGATCAGTATTTTAGGAAGATTTCTTTGGAAGCAGTCTGTTCAGCAGATTGGAGTGGGGAGACACACAGCAGATTAGAAATGGAGGCATCTCTTTAGAGACTGTCTTGTTCAACATCTTCATTTTATAAGTGGAGAAACGGAGGCCGAAGATATAAGTCATGTACCTAAAGCCACAGAGCTGGCAGACGCACAGCAGAACCAGAATCCAGGACTGGGGGCTTCTTTGTCCTGGGGGAGACAAACCAACAGCAATTAGACCTTGCATAGCAATCGAAGTTTAAGAAAGCATTTCTGGTCTTCCCTGGTGGCGCAGTGGTTGAGAATCTGCCTGCCAAGGCAGGGGACACGGGTTCGAGCCCTGGTCTGGGAAGATCTCACATGCCGCGGAGCAACTAGGCCCGTGAGCCACAATTACTGAGCCTGCGCGTCTGGAGCCTGTGCTCCGCAACAAGAGAGGCCGCGATAGTGAGAGGCCCGCGCACCGCGATGAAGAGTGGCCCTCGCTTGCCACAACTGGAGAAAGCCCTCGTACAGAAACGAAGACCCAACACAGCCATAAATAAATAAATAAATAAATAAATAAAATTAAAAAAAAAAAAAAAAAGAAAGCATTTCTGGAGAGACTTGAGGCAAGAAAACCAGTTAAGGGACTATTTCCACAGTCAAGGAAAAAAATTCGAGTAGTAGAAGTAGGAAGAGGGTGAGCTGTGGGAGAAATTGCTTGGATGCTGGGGCTTGGGAGAGAAGGAGAGGCAAAGCGACTGCATTTTTAGGGCTGGGACACACAAAGGACGGCAGTGGGATTCATGGACACTGGAAACATACGGATGGGGAACAAGTTGGAGGAGTCCCATTTTGGGTGGGTCCCATCTTAATAAAACTGGAATGTGTCAAAGGAATATGTCCAGAAGATGGTAACTAGAAAGCAAATCACAGGAAGGTGTGATAGAACTGCTTAGTCTGGAGAAACCTAAAGTGATTGCAAGAAGCAGAGTTGAGAAGATTTCTGGAGAGATATGGTAGCTGGCTTCACATCTTCACATTTTACAGAACATTTGTGAAACTGCCTCCTAATTAGCATGGCACCAGTGAAGGGTGCTGCAGGGCACGGGCCAAATGACTGGGGTAAATAATCTCCTCTCTGTGAAGCATTGTAGCAGGAGCAAAGGCTTTGCAGTCACACAGACCTGGGTTCTAGGCTCAGCTGTGAGCTGTGTGACTTTGGGCAAGTTGCTGAGCCTCTCTGTGCCTTAGTTTCCCCAGATCCAAAATAAAGAGGCTAGATTGGAAGACTTGAAAGATCCAGTCTAGATATAAAATTCCTTGGTACCAAAAATGTGGCTTATGTGCATAAAATAAACAAATGGAGATTTTAAGGTTATCTTATTTGGATTTTGCTCCTGAACTTGTACTATTATTGGTGATCGGTACGAACAGCCAGCTTGCTTCTGTTGCACTCCACGATGGCATGTAATGATGGAAAAGAGCTGACATGTTCACAAAAGCACTTTTCTCTGTGGGTAGGAGTGGGAAAGAGTCCCATTTAGCTGATATCACTAATTTTTAAAGAAAACCATATGAGCTAAAGAGAACTGAAGATGAATGTGGGAGCTATGAGTCAACCACTGAATTTCAACTGCATTAATTTTACATTATAAATGACACAGTTTTAAAGTTTCTTAGATTTTATAAAACTTGTGATTTTTCTTTAAAAAATCTCATCCAGATACATGCCAATATATGTTAAAAAAATACTGAACATTTATTCCCATCCTAAAGCATCTTTAGAACAATGACTATGCTCTTAGCTATTTGCAATACAAAATCCATTTTCTAGCAGCCTTATAAACTGATAACAATACTTTTTGTGAAAACTAGCTTCTTCTTATAAAAAACAGTCTGTTACCCTTGTGTGATTTTTTTTTTCCTTTTCAAATTGTTTTGTAAGAGATAATGTTGCTTAAAAACATCCAGCATTTCCATTAGAAAGGAAATATTCAGAAGGCTTCCAGATAAGCAATACTTACATACAGTTCCTTTAATCTTAGATATCTAAGTTTTAACAGCAGAAATAAGAGATTGCTTTCCTTTACTGTGGTAGAATCAAAGTAGCATTACAAATTTTCAGGTAGAGAACTAAAATATAAGACCTAGAGATTATATAAGAGAGATCTGTGTTTGCCATCCTCACCTCAAAGCAAAACAAGACCCAGAGGCAGAAAAGCATTTCAACGCCTGACTTAGAGGACTATGGAAAATACTTCTATCAAATCAAATTTTAGGACAATCTTGAACTGTGGCAAGAAGAAAAGAACATTGTTAAAAATAAATATTCCTTCTCTTTTAACCATAGACAGTTCTGCAACATCTTACATTAGCAACACAGACAGACTGGACCCAGTTTTAGTTCATTCTCAGTCACTTAACTGTTCCCAGACTCGGTTTTTTTCATCACCAGAATGGGGGTTATGTTATTGCTATTTATTTACTGCCAGGGTGAGTGTGAGGCTGAAATGAGACCACGTGTGTGAAATGTTCTGTAAGCCATACAGCACTTCACGTCACACCAGGGCTGTCCTGGTGTGGGTGGAATCCGGTCACGGTCATGCTAACGGCCTGGAAAGGACTAGGAGCTGTTGTCTAGTAACACACGTTGCTGGTATCAAAACTGCAATGGGCATTCAGTTACACATAGCATTATTAAGGGGAGAAACTCTGCTCTGCCCGTCGTGACTGCGACAGGGTGCTGCTTCTTGGCGTAGACCTGCCACTCTAGCTAAGTTCCTCAAAGGTAGAAAGATTCACCATGTGGACTGAAAGGACAGAATTGTCTCTGGCTTTGGGTTTTTTTTTTTTTTTTTTGTAACAGAAAGCAGAATTCTCTTTGTTTAAAAAAGAATGTGGGGGAAGGAGAGTGTATGTGGGTTTGTTCAAAGGCTTGAGAAAATGGTTTAAGCAGCAGGAGGAATAAAGGAAGGAGCGCTGAGGAAAGGATGCACAAAGACTAAAGGTGGAAGTGACCAGGAATGGATTGCACTTTGGTGACAAGGGAGGCAGGTAATGATGAGAAGGCAGAATGCTCACATATTGAAGAGGCGCCCTTGGAAAACAGGCTTTTCCTTTTAATTAGCTTTGCTGCTGGAAGAGTCTCCTCCTGCCAGTTCCTGACCATTCTCCCAACCCAGAATCTTGTTTGCCGTCCTCACGACGTCCTAAGGGTGCTGTGGGCCGGCTCTGATTGGGGGCGGGTCCGTAACTGCAAGGCCACCTCACACACTGGGCCCAGAGTCCCAGGAGGAAGAGCTCCTGTGACAGGGAGTGTTCCCCCTCGAAAGGAAAACCAGGGGGAGCACAGGCTTTTTGATGGTGACTTAGATACTTTAAGCCAGATGTCGTTCTTCGGATGAGGTAATGATTCCTCCCTCCCTGGCCCGCACAGTCCCCCTCTGAAATGTTCTATTTTCCAGGAATATGCTGGAGAGACTACTTGTTGTTCCCCAAAGTCTGTTCCCTTCCTCCCTCTTAATAGAATCTGCTTTTACTGGTTGCCCAAAATAAAGACAACCTTTACCAGCTTTTCCTGGGGTTGGTTAAGTGCTGGGAGCATCTTCTGGGGAGACAGCATGCTCTGCCTCTCTCTCCTGCCTGGGCCGAGGATGTGGCCATCTGGACCATGCAGATGAGGGCCATCCCCCAGGAATGATGAAGCAGTAAGACAAGGGGAGCTTCGGTCTCTGACATCATGGAGCCACTGTATAAGTCCTAGATGGCCAACTTTCAGCCTATTAGTAAGAGAGCAATAAACCTCGATATTGTTTAAGCCATTGATACTGTAGGTCTCTGTTAGAGGCAGCTGAACCAATAGTCTAACAAATGCACCTTCTTGACTCAGTTTTACCTTCTTGCTCTGATGATTCATATTCAGAGAATTCATTTAACTTTGTCTACATCTGGGGGTAAAGACATTTTTGAAGGACCCAGCAGCTCTTCAATAAATCTAGTTTTCTCCAAAAATATTCCAGCAAATTCATGTGATTGGGAAATTAGGCTACTAAGTAGGGACAAAAATGGGGTTTTTCACAGGAGATTGTTTGGGAAAGCAAGCATATCTAAAATACAGTCCTCGGCTACGTCTGCAGAATGCTCTTAGAGCCTGTCTGCTCAGTTACGAGTTGGTGAGCCTGGAGCCTGTGCAGAGACAGAGAATGTGGACGCACACGCGTGACAGCAGGCTGGGCCCTGGACACCTATAGGGGAACAGAAATCAGCTCGGCTGTGCTAAAATGGTTCTCCGCAATATCTGGATAAGAACTGAGCACAAGTGAGTCACCAAAGTTAAAGATGAAAAACAACAGCTGAGGTTGGACTAAGAGACCAAGAAGCCAAAGCCAAGTCTGTTATATATTATTTTACAGTGTTACAGGGAGAGGGAGAGGTTTTGGAAAGGAGCAATGTGGAAGAATCTGCGTTGGGCTAAGCGCCCCCAGATATGTGTGTGTATATATGTGTATATGTATATACATACAGTATTCCAGGGTTAGGTTATAACATCGCTTTGGACAATATTCTTTACATTAAAATTCATTTCCATAATAAACAATTTAACAACTATAGCTTTCAAAGAATCTTAGAAGTAGAAAGAAGACCCCTTGGGATATGGTTGTTCAAGCAGCTGTAAATTCACACAAGCTGCATAATAACTCAGTCTTCATTCCACCACCACGGAGTGAGGATATTCTGAGTAATCTTGTCAGATGTAGGGATAACTTCCATCACCAGCACGCCCCCCTAATTTACCCAAATAGGAATGGTCTACCCTTCCTTACTGATTCCTTTTTTAATAAAGTTTCATAAATTGTCTTTTTAATTAAGCATTCTACATTTTCTTCAAGGAAAACAGATTCAAACTCATTGGCTTGTATTGTCTATGAGTCACCTTTTGGACAACCGGGTTGCTGTGTTCTTGAGTCCTGTCTTTGGGTCACTCATTTCTCATGAGCTGTGAGAGCTTATGGCTACTCAGTTATACCTGCAAATCTTTTCAGTGCCCTGAAAGCAAGTTTTTAGGACCTAGAGACAAATATATTTTGTACAGCCACTTACATGGAGTGTTCTCTTTTAACCATGTTTGTTTCATCCTTTCTAATTCTGAGAGCACTATTTTTGATGGAGAAGAAATGGAAAGGAGTTATTTGTTGATTTGAAAAGAAACAGGTATCATGTAGAATAGAGCCTTTAAAAAAGTGTTACATTTTTCTAACATCTAAACAGCAGTGGTTCTCCACCCTGGCTGCACATCAGAACTGCTTAGAAAGCTTAAAACAAAATAAAACAGAAGAAAAACCCCACAAAACACAAAAATACCGTGCCCGGGGCCCCACTCCAGATATCCTGACTTAACTGGTCTGAGGTGTGGCCTGGGTATCTGTATTTTTCTAATGTGCAGGATTGCAAGAATCACTGCAAATCTAACCATTAGAAAGTATAACTTTTTTTTAAAGGTCTTATTCTATAGGTAAGCTATGGGTCCCATAAGTTAGGCTGCAGCCAGGCTTTGGCAGATAAAAAGGCATTTTCAGGCCGTAAGCCCACACACTCACGAGGGCCCTGGGCAACAAGGTGCTGGCAGACTTGACTCAGCCCAGTGGTTCTGAAATTCTCTCTGGATGTAATCTCCTGAGGACCATGTTTGAAATGCAGATTCCCAGAGCCCCCTCCACGCTTAGGTGTTCTGAATTGGTTGGGGAGAGAAGGAAGGTAAGGGCGACCAGGAATCTGCACTGGTAACACAAGGGCCAAGCAATTCTGATGTTGCCATCTCACAGACTTAGACAGTGGCACGTGGCCTCGTAACACACATGAACTACACATCTTGAGCATAGTTTAGTGTATTCGAAGTAGAGCTTTTCAGTGTCAGGTGTGAACCTGACCGACCAGGGCTGGCTTAGAGTTCAGGTCTGCCCCTTGACCCGCAGACCCAACAGGAAAAAAGCCTGATTCTGGACCAGAGAAACACACTGACCAAGCCATGTTATCTGGGTGGTGCCCATCATTTCTGGGGTCTGTCTTTACCAATCCCTCCCCAACACAGGTTCTGCTATTTCTTCTCACTGTCCTCCTCCCTTAACCTTTGCACACAATTTCTAAGTATTGACTAGCCCTGGCTGGAAAGCCTCAGCCTCACTGGTGTAGGCCTTCCTGCCGGTTCCCACCGTCCACTGGAGAGCTCCACCACGCTCAGGGTCTTCGGGGCACCTGAGCCACTTCCTCCTCAGGTCAATCATGTGCTCGTGTGACGGAACAGCCTTCTTTAGGACTCCATCTCTTTTGCACCATAGCCCCTTTTCGTTTCTGGCCATGAAATCCTACCTATAGTTTTCTAAACTCTGTAATCTACCCCTCATGAAAGGCGAGCCTTCTAGACCGCAGAGCTGGACTCTGCCCTGTCTCGGAGCGAGATCTCTGCTTATCCAGGCCCTCCCCGGCTAGAAGCTGGGCACAGCTTGTGCTCTTTTCTGTTTGAGTTTTTCACACTTTTCCACTTTGGTCTCAATACCTTTCTACGCATCACTGTGATCTTGGCAATGAAGCATTTTTCCTTCTTGGTGAGAAGTATATCTAGATGGTTGACCCTCATTTTTCCTTCATCTTCTCAAAGATGAAACCGACATGTCAAAAATCTAACAAATGCACTCTTTTAGCAGAGTGAACATTCTAGTAAGGGTTCAAAGAGCTGAAATACATTCTTATTTTTACCACATCTTGCCCCTCTTTGGATTCGGGATTAGGAAGCCATGGCCTACAGACGCTGGTAATGGCCTGCGGTCCCTAAGTTCTACAGAGCCCCCATGGTGAGATCACTTCTGATCCTCTCTCCTTCCATCTCCACCCAAATACTCTCCATCACGCTTCTTCATGCAGGGTTCCGGCTTTCTGTGTACTTTTATCATTTCTGGACATTTACTGCCCCTCTGCCACCCCTTATTTCAGGGCTTCCATATTCCCGTCTGAGCCCTCTGTTTCAGGGGGTATCTGGGAAATACTGATTTCTTCCAGGCGTTAACATCTCAAGTTCCCTTTGCTTAATACTCACAATCTCCTAACTCGAAATCAGATTTTCCCTTTTTTTTCCATGCAAATTAAGGGATTCTTCAATTGCTCACTGTGTCACACATGTTTTCTGATGAACAAATAGCCAAGGGCTATAGTTTCACCTGAGTGATTTTCCCACCCTCTCAAATTCCAGCGTAAGTCTTCTTGGTGAAGTTACCGCATCTCTGACAAGCACATCTTCCCTGACCTTCACAGGGTGAGTTCTGGCCCTCGCCAGACGTCCGCCTTTCTGGCATGACAGTTGTTCCCCAGGTCATCTGTCTGCCAAAGGCAATCAAGAGTTTCGGAAACCCTTACAAAAGAAATGACAAGAGCTGGCTTGGGCTCGTGACTGGCCGCGTTGCTGACACGCGGTGGTGCCTTCTGCCCCACGGCCCGGAAGCCCTAGACGGCGGTTCATGGCGCAGCTGATCTCAGAGCCAGACCTCATTACTTGTTCAGCGTCGGTCTTAACGTTCCTAAGTCCCCAGTGCTGACCTCTGTCCTGCCTGTAGCTGCTGCTCGCATTTGCTGAGGTGGGAGAAGGCTTCTTGCCCCTCCTGTTACAGTTCCTTTATTCGAGTCCCCGGAGGCAGCCTTACTTACCAGTCAGCATTCCTAGAGGAGCCTCGGATTCACCACCTCAGAGCTGGTCAGACGCCTAAAGGACACCACTCAGACCCAACGTCCAAGGGCTCTTGGACACTGGTTTCCTGCTGACGGGGACCTGCCTCCCAGTCCCTCAGGGCCCGGCCACCCTGACGGTCCTGAGCAGCGGCAGTCCTGCTGACCCGGGCGCCGTCCACCCGGTAGTAGCTGGCGGCAGCTTGCGTTCTCTTTTTGTTTGAGAATCTAATCCCAGCGAAGTGGGGTGAAGACTATGAGTTGCAGTGTTCTTTTTTACAACTTCTACCTAAATGAGAATTTAAGACCCCCCGGACCCCACGTCCTCCTCCTCCCTGTCCCCTCTCACAACAAAACTCTTGAATTGGGAGGTCTAAACAGGCTGTTTCTACTTTCTCATCTCCCGTTAATCTGGCTTCTGTCCTCACGACGCACTTGAAAATGATCGTGGTAAGATCACCAGTGTGCCCTGCTGTTGCCAGGACGTTTCTCGTTCCGTCCTGCTGACCCTGGTCTCTGAGGCACTGGACAGCGAGTGTGCCCTCCCTGAAGGACCCCCCCCTCTGTGCTGCTTGACCCCCTCCCCAACCCCGGTTCTTCTCTCCTTTCCTGCCTCCTAGTCCTCTACCTGACTTCTGAATGTTGGGTTCCTCAGGGCTTGGGCCTACTACCTCTTCTCTTTTCTAAGTGATTTCACCCAGTCCTACAGCTTTCAATACCTTCCACAGGTTGACAATTCTGGAATTTATACCTGCAGTCCCCAGAATATGTCCACCGAGCATATGTCCACCGAGACATACATGCTTCAAGTACAATCTACTGGACATTACCACTTGGCTAACGCACATCCCAAACATGTCCAAAGGTGAGTTATTAATTTCCTGGCAAACTCCTCCCAAATCTGTTCCTTCTCTGATATTCTCCACCATCTCAGTATATGGCATCACCATCCACTCAGCTGATTAAGCCAGGAACCTGAGAGTCCTCTTTCATTCCCCCTTCTCTTTCGTCCATAGAGAAGCCATCAGCAGGCCCAGGTGGTTTTACCTCTAAAATACCTTCTACACCAGCCCACTTCTCTACTGCCCCCACTCAGGTCCAAGTCTCCAACGTCTTTCGCTTGGGGTACAGTTATACTCTCCTCATCTGTCTCCACTACCACACTCGTCACCTTCCAAGTGACTGTCCACATAGAGGAAGAGTGCTCTTGACAAGACGTAAGTCATAGCATGTCACTCTCCTGCTCTGAACATATCTTCAGTTCTTCCCATTGCATTTAAAATAAAGTCCCAAAGCCTCGCCACAGCCAACAAAGCCTTGTCTCCTGCTCACCTCTAAACCCCAGCCCATGCCACTCTATCCCTGGAGTGTTTGCTTCTCTCCAGCATATAAGCCCTCTTCCCATTCCTAGAATAGGCTAAGTTCTTTCCTGCCTCAGGCCCTCTGTACTTGCTATTTCCTCAGCCTGCAAAGCCCAGGTCACCTGGCCTCCAGAGAGGGACCTGATGACCACCCCATGTGCAGGAGCAAACACCTGTGATACTCTCATGGGACCCGGCTACCTGTCTGCCCAGCAGACTACAAACTGCCTGAAAGCAGGGACCCTTCTATCATGCACCGGGTTGCAGCCCCAGTGCCTGATACATAGATGATCAAAACTTAACAGTGATCTAGATATGGGTCCTTTCACCTATAGGATTCTTAAGGGCCTATCTTCATATGCCACAGTTCCCCAAAAAAGGTATGCAATTTAGGGGTCTGCAGCACCCCTGAAAGTGTGCTGCTAAAATCTCCTTCAAGACAACCAAGCAGCTGTGGGAAGTCTAGTTGACTGATAGCCCCAGCGGTTGCCTGTTTGGACCCACTACTGTCTTCATGCCAGGCTATGCTCTCCACCCCCTCCCCAGGCTGCCCCCAGCCACTGACAGCTGAGCGAGGGGAGAGTGCTGGCCCATCCCTGCCCCACACGGGATTTCTCTCCCGGGCAACTTTTGAGGGCACCCCATCGGTCTGGCAGAAGCTTTTTCAGAACTGCACTGCAATCTGAGGGTTTTGCTACCCCATTCTTCCCTTCTTCTCGCCTTTCTCCCTTCACAGGTTTGAGAACTGCACCATGGTCCAAAGGCTTTTATAGGCTATTCCCGCTCTCCCCCTTTTATCCTTCATAGGCTCTCCCCCTAATCTGTTAAAAATTCCAATCCTGTTTTGACATCGGTTTCCTAGGGGCCCCTTCAGAACCTTGAAAGATTGGAGACTATAAACCATGGTCCAGAAAAACAAACTTATTTGACACTATGTATAAAACCATCTGTTCACTTCCCATACCCCTTTTCCAGGCATGACCTTCAACTAAGAGAGATTTAAAAATACCACCTATGCCCTGGAGCCCTGGTTTACCCCCCAGGGCTCCAGATCACTATAGATAGTGATCCAGTCCAGATTTCATTTCACATTCGTTCCCACAGGAGAATGGGTAACCACTTGCAGACCTGATCAATTCTGGCACAACTCAGGTCCATGCTCCAGAAAGGCAGCCTTAAATTCATGCTCAGGCATCTATAAATCCCTCAGTCACCAACTCCTGCCCCTTGTTTTGGTACTAGTGACATAATGTTTGCAGCAGCTGGTGACTAGAAAGCTTCAGTAATTTTGTGGAGAATAAAACCTGCTCTCTTCAGGAAAGAAAACCATATGCGATTTTATAACTTGTATGTATATACAAGTATATATGTGGCATTTCTTTGCCTTCTCTGATTGAAAATCAGTATTTATTTAGTCCTGCTCCGTGTAAACTCCATGAACACCAAAACTGTATATTTGCTTCATTGTTGTACCCCATAAAGGCACTCAGTAATTATTTGTTGAGTAAACTGTCCTGTAGGTTCTTTCACATTATCTCATCTAAGCCTCAAAACAACACTGGGAGGTAGGTATTATGTTCATTTTACTAAAACTCAGAAGGATCAAGTGACTTTCCCAATGTTACCTGGCACTCTCCAACAATTCAGACACCAAACATTCAAACAGCTTGTATGGGGTCAGATAATTAGGTTGCTTATTGTGTTTGGCTTACATTTATTGAATACTCTGCTCCAAGCACTTAATAATACTTTTATCACATTTAAGAGGTAATTAACTTTTTATCATCCTTATTGTATGGCTACGTTGAATGACTTACCTAAGGTCACAAAGGTAAGGGGCAGGGCTGAAACTCAAACACAGGTGAGTTCAGAGCCCATGTTCTAAATTCTCACACCACACTGCTTCATTCCAAATGACAAGAAACAATCACTGCCCCCCAAATGATAAGACTTTAAAAGAACAGGTAGCTACATCTTTGGGAGACTAACAAAAGGTCTGGTAGAAGCAGTAAACCACAGGGCAGAATTACATTTTACCTTTCCCTAAAAGAAAAGTAAATGGATCTCAGTGTTAAAACAGTAGCTTGGGGAGATCAGGTTTGACAGCGATCTTGTCATTGGCAGTATTCTGTTGACACTGACACTACATGACTTAAGGTACCCACGTCAAGATCTAATGATAAAAGGACAAAACAAAACGGGCAATGTCCTCTCAGGCTGCAGTGGAAAAAAAAATTGTGTATATGAAAAAGAGAGAAGGTACGACAGTACAGAAGAGTTCAGAGAGCTAAGCAACCATGTGATGTTCTGCCTGAGGTTTGGTGTTCTCAGCAGTTTGGCATTTGACCATTTTAATCATACATCACATTCCTATACTCAGTACTAAGAAAAAATTTGCCAAATGTAGGTTTTTGGATTATCCACTGCTGTGCCATTCAGCCATCCTTGAAATAGACAGGGATGAACATTCAAAATATGGTATTTAACAACTAGTAGGGCATGGGCTAATCAGACCAGATCCTGGACCAGTGCTGGTATGTGGTCCAACAAGCCCCTCCTCTGCCAGGTGTCGCCCCTCTAACTGCTGCATCATGAGGAGGCTGGTGGGGGCCTAGGGACAGGATGGCTGAAGCAGTAGGCATCACTTGGGGTAGTCAGGCCAGTGGTTATTCCTAAATAGACAGAAGTATTTTAATATGGTAACTGGAAGGGCCATACAGGTTGGTACGGCTAAAAATCAGCTCTGGACACAGGTTAATTGGGCACCAACTAGTTTCAACCTTTTAAGTGGAAATGTTTGACACTGGACTTTTTCCTTATTTTATTATAATCATTTTAATAAAGAACCAGCTTAGAATATAAGAGAGCCATGCCTCTATATTTGGACTTAAAGGTCACTTCATTGTCTTGATGCATTAGAAGTATTTTCTTCGAAATGCATTTTTCCTTTTAATCTGTCTCCTCCCAGGAATCTGATGGTAGTCACAACAGCCCACAACAAGTAGATTTATTCCCTTAGGCTTGTAGTTAGACTTTCAAGAACCAAACCAAAAAATACTAGTAAACTTCACTTTCTATGGTCATGTTGACATTCTTTATGGAAATGGCATTGAAAGTTGAGCTGTGACATCAAGCTGCAGGCCTCCCTCACACTGGGAGCTTTTGCATATACCAGCAGTCTGTGGCATTTTGTTAAAGTGGCAGGCTCTCTTATTAGAGCCTAACACAAGCCAATTAAAATCTGGTTTTATATAGAGTTGGTGAGCTTTGTAGTTGGAGCTTGCAAGGTGTTTTAAATCACAGTGACCCAGTTTAGTTCAGGAGCAGTCTTTGTCAATAGGTTGACCACTGGTCATAGGAATTTCTAGCTGTAGACAATGCAAACGATCGTTAAAAAATAGTGGCATTTTGAATCTGAAATATCAAAACACAAACTAATCAACCCACCAGTCAACAAAACCAAAACAAAAGGAAAACCACTTGCATGGTATAAATGAAAAAATAAGGGATTTTACTTATTTTATATCTGTATGTATTGGTTGAATTGTTTATCATGAAGAACTAAAAATGACCCTCAACAAGACTAATAAAAAACAAGATAACTTTGAAGAAAAGTTCCAAAGCATTTAAGAGCTAAGGTATTTCCCACTGCTATTCCTTCAAAATATCACAATCTTCAAATATTTGGAACACTCACACGTATCCAGACTGGACGCCCCGGTCCAGCAGCGCATTTGCACAACTGCCTTTTCCAGGGAGTGCTACCTTGTGGACAGCTAACAAGAAACACATTTTTGTGTTTTAATTTCTACCAAGTACAGGAACAGAGCTAAATGCGCATCACCCAATAAAGCAGGTGGTTACCCTCATTTCAGAGAGGAGGACTGTGCGATTCAGGGATGTGACTTGAGTTTACTATTCAAAGTCACTTAGATTCTACATGGCAGCGATGGATTTGAACCCAGGTTTACCTACAGGCTGAGAAAGAAGCCTGTGCTATTTCCTCTACATCACTGACTCTAAAATATTTTCTTCCTGCTACAAGACACAGGCCATTTGACATTTGCATGTCTGACACACCGACAGGCATATCTAGGGCCATACATATGATTCCTGACTTGGTGGCTTTAATTGGGTTTTTTCTTTCCCTCTGGAGAAAGCATGCTGAAATGCAACTAAGTGGTATTCTTGAATCCATCCTAATTCACAAACAGTCTACAAACGTTGGTACTTAAAACAATCATGAGTTAACATCCAGCTTTTCATGGCTGGAAGCCACACACTAGCACACTGCACACCACCCACCCCTCAAAGGGCTTTACACCTGAACAAAAGCACTTCAATGTACTTTTAAAAACTCCTCATGGTGCTACCAAGAGCTTCCAAATGGCTCCTCCACCACTTCCCCAGGCAAACGTTCTGGACACACAGCCTTGTAACCAATGACAGCCAGTGTGTGTATCTTTAACTCAGAAATTCCACTTGTAGGAATTTTTTCAAGAAAATAGCCACTGTTACATTTTTTGATTTACAAGAGTAAAATGGATCTCAGGGGTTAAATTGTGGCCAGAGAGGATATCACAAGGTTCCTTATCTCCTTGTTCAACCAACAGTGAATGAGTAACTTGAGGTATGCTCTATTTTCATGCTACCAATGAAGGCTGGTACATTTTATACATCCCTGAGGTTGGAAACATCCGAGAGCATGGGTTCAGAAGCTATATTTAAATATGGCCTATTTAGTCATTTCTAAATATTTTACATCAACATTTTAATTATAAATTAAGCCTAAAATTATAAATTAGGCCTGAAAAATGAATGCCTTCACAGTTCCTTTTAAACTGTCAGCACTTCTTCCTGTCAACTACAAACAGGTTTCTCCGGCCATCAGTGCTTTAGGTCTCTCGGAAAAAGGCCTTGATGGCGTGGATAGACATCTGCCATGTGACACTGCCTTGCTTTTCCAGTCAGTGGTCTACACCTGCTCCTTCCTTGCCACTCAGCTTCCATCCCTTCTAGTTTCCTGAAACCACACTCCCTTGACCTCAGGGGAACATCTGGAGGATGAACCCTGCTGTTAAGAGTGTGTTTAATCCACGCTGGCACAAAGCGGCACTCACTGAGTGAATGGTAGTTCACAGCCCTGACCAGCTTTTTTTTTGCTCACTCTTCGCTTCTGCGGGCCTGTATATCCTGGTACCCCTCCTACCCCTTCGAATGCTCTTTCAGTTACGGTTCCTAGCTCCTTCTCTACCCATCCTCTAAAAGTGAGGGCTTTCCAAAGTTTTATACTCAGCTGCTTGTTCTTTTGATTATATACTGCCTTACAGATATCATCTATTTCTAGGTTTCAAAGATCACCTTATGCATATTAATGCAAATCTCTCTTCAGTCCTGACTTCTCTTAAGTCCCAGCATCATGTTCAAAACTACATGTGCGTGGGAAGCAGCCGCATAGCACAGGGAGATCAGCTCGGTGCTTTGTGACCACCTAGAGGGGTGGGATGGGGAGGGTGGGAGGGAGGGAGATGCAAGAGGGAAGAGAAATGGGAACATATTGTATATGTATAACTGATTCACTTTGTTATAAAGCAGAAGCTAACACACTATTGTAAGGCAATTATACTTCAATAAAGATGTTTAAAAAAAAAAAAAAAAAAAAAAAAAAAACTACATGTGCTAAATACTCAAAAAAAGTTGCCACCCGCCCCTTACCCGTCTACTTTTCAAGGGCATTCATCTTACATTCTTCACATGCTTTGCAAAACATTTTATACACAGCACGGACCCTTCTTACATATCATATCCTTTTATTAACTTACACAGATCTATGCACCTGTAAGTTGCTAGAAACTCTTCAGCTTAAAAACAAAAGGGAAACCAAGATCCCAAGTTCTATGCCAAAGAGCAATGGTTTCCAAAGTGAGGTACGTATGTTTCAGGTGCTAATGCAAGATGATCTACTGGGATGTGGAAAGAAAATATTATAATTTTTTTTCATATTATCCTATTTTAATGTCTTTTTGTGAAGGCTTTATAATTACAACAAAAGTACATGCATATGATTTATAAATACATTAGTAGTGTATAGAATTTTTTTTACTGACAGAACTTGTTATTTAAGTATGGAGTCCACTGACATCAAGAATGGTCTTGACACACTATATTTATATTATTACAATACCATTTGCCAGGTGATAAAAAGATGCACCTCTAAACTAAGTTTGACATCTAAGGGCCTATTAAAATACTGACCATAAATACACCCTGCTGTCAGATGCATATCTCAAATCCAAATGTGATGAAGGCATCCTGTCTCCTATCCTCACTCAATATTCCCATTTAAAATTTATAAGCAACTGAGAAAGATGAGAAACAATAAAGATCAAGCAGTTTATATGTTAAAATAATAAGAGCAGTTCTTCCCACTACTTTTTCTATTTTCCTTTTGATAAAACTTGATCGAAATACAGAACAATCCAAGCGCCTCCAGCACTGTGAATTGCCTGATATCACAGAATTGCTGAGTAAGAAGAGATCTCAGAGCCTATCTACTTTACCTCCTGCCAAGTACTAGAAAATCCGGCTGCACTGTCCCAGACATGATCAGCAACACCTTTGCTAAGAACTTTGGGGAAGAGATGCTCATTCCACTAGGTGAGCCATTCTGCTACTGGATAGATCCAGGCATTGTAATGATTCTTCTTACAGTGAGGTCATCTCCACTCATGGCTTCAGATCTGCCCCCTAGGACAGCAAAACACTGCAAGGGAGACGCCTGGAAAGCTGCTAACACGGGCTACCGTCTACTCACCATCCTCGGCCTCCTCCTCCTTTGAATGGAATCTAGCTAAGCAATGTTTCACTTAAAACAACAAAGAGGGCTTCCCTGGTGGCACAGTGCTTGAGAATCTGCCTGCCAATGCAGGGGACAGGGGTTCGAGCCCTGGTCTGGGAAGATCCCACATGCCGCGGAGCAACTGGGCCCGTGAGCCACAACTACTGAGCCTGCGCGTCTGGAGCCTGTGCTCCGCAACAAGAGAGGCCGCGATAGTGAGACGCCCGCGCACCGCGATGAAGAGTGGCCCCCGCTCGCCGCAACTAGAGAAAGCCCTCGCACAGAAACGAAGACCCAACACAGCCAAAAATTAATTAATTAATTAATTAATTAATTTAAAACAAAACAAAAAAACAACAAAGACACCCAAAATCAAACACCAGTTGCAAATGAGAACTGGCAATCAATGAATGAAGATGGCTTTGTGTGATTAATGCGTTCTAAACCAAGGTTGCATTCCCACCTTTTACAGCAGAGAAATCATGCTTGACCCATAAAAAGCCTGCAATAAACTAACACATTGGCTCTCACGTGAAAAAATGCCAAGACGGATTCCTGTCCATATTTTGGACTTGCAAATGCAATTTCTATAAATCCTAACTAGATTTACATTTCTCCCACCTAAACTGTTTCTTGTTGGTTTTACTTGTGTTTCAGCCCAAAATCTTTCGGAATTGTAATTCTATTTTAGCTTCCCTCCATACTTTGTGTCCCCCGTAAACTGATCACATGCGCATATGTGTGCGCGCGCACACACACACACACACACACACACACACACACACACAGTTTAAACTGGACAGGACAGAGCTTTATGGAACTTGACATGTTGACAAATAACTATTAAACACATCAAAATAGAAGTTCAAAATTAGTTTAAGTCCACTCAAATGTACTATTGCCTATATGAAATCTTGCTATCACGATTACAATAAATTACTCTGCCTTGCTGAAATTAAGATATATTATCAAGCTGTCCCTTGATTTCTTCAAGTGTACTTTTAAATGCATCTCATAAAAGGACAAATATTTTTCAAACTATAAAGTATTCTACATGTACAGCATTGCCTGTAACAAGCACTCTTTATGGCTTAAGTTACCTAAAAAAGTAAATCCAAGAAAGTTTTTTACAAAAATAACCCACAAAAGCAATGAGAATGGTTTCTTGCAATTTAGGGAAAGCTCCATTTGAAACAGTTGCATGCTCTGCCACAAACATTCAAGTAGGTACAAAAATAAGCCAATTCCTTTTCTTAAGGATCCTAAAAGAATGGTACAAATAATGCTGAAAAAAGGCTACTCCAAGTGGCTATGAGAGTTAGAATTGGAGAGTGTCAGGAAAAGTTAGAGACAGGCCTCAAAGGAACAGAAGAGAAGAAAGGTGGCACTCTAATTAAGAGGCAGAAAAACTGTGTGGAGGCAAAAAAGGGGTAGTGAGAGTTACTCAGGAACAGCAAGCAATTCACTGTAGCAGGAGCATGGGATCAAATACGGCAGTGGAAGAGGCTGGCTGCTAAGCACGCGCTGGGGCCAGATGTGGGGGACTCAGTCACAGTCAAGGCTTGTGTGTGCACCTGGTGGGCAAGGGGGACACCTAACAGCTCCAGAGGAAGGGGGTGTGGCTGGAACTACACATGAAATTAGTTCAAGTGAGGAAAAGGGAGGTTCACAGTAAAAAGATAATGTATGTATTTACCTAGAGATTAAGAGCACATTTACAATCCTGCACAGCCTTTAATATTCTCTTTTGTGCTTTTTGAAAATCAAGACACAAATTACCTATCTCTAGCCTTCTGGGTAGCTTCTCATCTGTATCACTTTCCTAGAATGACAGTAGTTCAGATTCAACAATGTCAAGTTCTACAAATTCTTATAGCTTTCTGAGTTGTAATTAATGAAGGCCAAGTGAAAACTCAATGAGACCATGTGTCCCTTTGGTATTTCATCATATTGGGTTTGTTTCATTTTTACAGTGAGACTTTTACAAAATACATGGCACATAAATAGGACTTGCTAAGGCAGCGCTACCCAACACCCATTCCTTGTTATTGCTGTTTAACTCAGGAACTTTGCCCTTCTAAAATTTAGTCTCCTGACACTATTTTTAACAGTTTGCAGTCATGTTTCATGTTTATTGTGTACTCCTCTTTCCCACATTTAGTACATTTTTAAAAATGCTGACCTTCAAGAAAAAAAAAAATCAGCATTTGAGTTGAGTACAGAGGAAGGGATGGTATTAATTCCACATGAAGAGACTGGGCTTAGATGGAGAGAAGAGAAAGCATTTCAGTTAGAAAAAGCACAAGCAGAAACAGGCACAAAATAAGAAGGGTATGTGTGAGACACATTATGTACTGAATACTACATTTCCGTAGAAGCGCAGAGGAAAGGAAGAGAGTGGGAGGAAAGCTAACAGTTACTGAGCACCAATAACTGGGCAGGTACTCATACTCAGGATGTCATTTAGTCCTTAAGTCAGAACAATCCTTTGAGGTAAGTATTAGTTTCTGCATTTTATAAGGGGACTGAAGATACCGTAGCTCAGAAAGGTGAAGTAACCTGTCCGAGTTCACTCAGCTAAGGAAAAGCAGAGCTATGTGAACCTAGATGTTGACCTTTTTCTTACTGGGTTATTTAACTACAGCTTTAGATAATCTCCTATTTAGGAGGGAACTCTGTTCCTATCAGAAATACTCCTGGCTATTCAAAGCAAGGGTTAAATACAGTCTATTTTGTTACTATGAAAATTCATATATGGAATTATGAAATAACAGAACTTAAATGATGAGAAATCTAGAGAGATCTAGAAACACGAAAGGCTATTTTGTTACTGTAACTTGAACCGACTTAACATACTAAAAATTACTGTCCTATTTCTTCATTAACAGGCAGGTATCAATAAATCAAAAGCAACTTTCATCAGCCCTGAATAGAAAATATGCCTTAAATGCAAACCGTGGTTTTATACTTTATCTGTTAAGACGTCCAGCAAGTAGTGTAGACAGGTCCTATAATTTTTGTACCTTGTGTAAAATAAGTTATGGGTTTCACAACCCTAGCTGTCTATTGTCCCCTGGCAAGTTCCAGTTCTTCTTAGTTTACTGTGGATAGCAGACTGAATGTAGTTAGAGGACCCCAACAAATAAACTGGCAATGGACAATTCACAAAAATAGGAACTATAAACGGTTAACAAATTAAGATGCTCAAGCTCCACTAGAAATTAAGGAAATACGCCATGCTTAAGCTACCAAATTCATGGAAAAGTGCTAGTATTCAAATGAAGGTGATGCAAAAATATTCAAGGTCAAGTGTAACCTCCTCCCCTATACTATCCAGCCTTCAACTCAGGTTCTCTCTCATCTTCTATTTTAATAAACTACCACACATTCTTCAGAATCTCATCCCCTATCTCCTTGCAAGAACTTTAAAGTTTATGATGCTTAATTCTAAACGGAAATAAAGCCTTCTGCGTAAATTTGAGAAAACCTAAATGATCAACAACAGGGGAATTGTTAAACAACACAAAAACATATAGCAAATTTATGCAATGGATCATTATACAGCCACAAAAATTCACTTACACAAAGTTTATAACATGAAAAAAAAAACTCCACTTGTTATAATGTGAAATGGCAAAGTACAAAAACATAATGTGCAAAAAATGACATGAAAGTATGCATTAACTTAAAAAATACATTTGCATGTATGCATATGCACATGTGTGTGTATGTGAGAGAGAGAATATTCACCAAAAAGTTTCTGTCATGGTGAATTTTAAAAATTCAACTTTAATATATTCTCTAGAATTCAATATATAATAAAAATGTATCACTTTTATAATGAAGTAGACAACAAATATCACAAAGAAACATACTGTGTATAGTCTGGGACCACTTAGAGCACAGGCAAACATCCCTAAACACAGCTCTTTGGGTCCTAGCAGTACCACTGCACTACAGCAGAGCAAACTTCTACCTGTAAATCTGCATTCTTAATGACCTTGAATGATCCAAAGTTAAATTATGGACAAGGAAAGTGCAAGAGGTTGTAAAAAAGATCTCTATCAAAACAGTACCAACAGCATATCTCACTGTTAAATATTAATCCTCCTAATAACCTAATAACATGCCACTCCCCTGTCCCTAAACCCGGAAAGTATCCCCACAGTGTTGTCAGTAATATGAACTATTCACTGCAGGGTGTGCACATCGCACAATCCAGTCCCATTCTAATGCCTGCTCCCCGCTCTCACCCATGGGCTCAAAGGCTCTCATTCACAAGCCTTATGCTCTGGTTGGCCTACTCACTTTCTCTCAAAGAAACTTTATGTACTTGCCTGAGCTTCTGCTCACTCAGCCACCCTCACTTTTCTTCCCTTATTCACTCCTCCTCCTCCCCAGTGACTCCCCATCCTTCCAGGCACAGACCAGCCTCTCCAACCCACACATCATCTCCTTCCTATACATTCCTGTAGAAGTTATTGCCTATAAAACACACGAAGCACTTAACCCTATAGCCTAAAATTATGTAAATAAATGCTATCTCCTAAAATGCATTGTAATTTCTAAAGATTAGGGACCTTTGTTATATTTTTTATAATAATAAATTGCTTTTATATAATGCTTTAGTTTATAAAGCAACTTCACATATATTATTCTCAACAAATATGTTGGTAACTTAGAATGCTTTAAGAAAACAGAAACAAAGAAAAATTTTTTAATGACAAAAGATTTTTTAAAAAGAGAACACTTCAATAATGATGGGCAGAAAAGTACTCACTCAGAGTCCATCACCTAAAGATCTGGGAGAATGATACTTTTCTTCCCCACAACACACACATATATTAGTTAATGGTGGGAAAAAGTTCAACATTCATAATTAAAAACAACAAAACAAAAAAACCCTCATACCCAGTGTCCAGATCTTGGTTTCTAAATATCATTCTCTAATAAAAAAATACCATTCTCCAATCAGGTCTCTCTGGAGAAATAGTTCATTCCAGAGCTGGGGCAGGGGACATAAAAGATTAGCCAGGAGCTTCTTGTAGTAATAAGGAAATGCTCAAAAAGGGATGGGGCATGTCAAAGGGACGTGTGAGCCAATCTGAAAGAGCTCCCAATGGCCAAAGCCAGAATAAACTGAATAACAAAATAAATAAGAGTATTGGACTTTCCCGGTGGCACAGTGGTTAAAAATCCACCTGCCAATGCAGGGGACACGGGTTCGAGCCCTGGTCCGGGAAGATCCCACATGCCGCGGAGCAACTAAGCCCGTGCGCCACAACTACTGAGCCCGCATGCCACAGCTACTGAAGCCTGCGTGCCTAGAGCCCGTGCTCCGCAACAAGAGAAGCCATCACAATAAGAAGCCCACGCATCGCAACAAAGAGTAGCCCCCGCTCACGGCAACTAAAGAAAGCCTGCGTGCAGCAACGAAGACCCAACGCAGCCAAAAA
Organism: Balaenoptera musculus; assembly: GCF_009873245.2. Classification (NCBI taxonomy): domain Eukaryota; kingdom Metazoa; phylum Chordata; class Mammalia; order Artiodactyla; family Balaenopteridae; genus Balaenoptera; species Balaenoptera musculus. The sequence goes on along the minus strand of NC_045801.1, from coordinate 35,675,024 downwards.
TAAATAAATAAATAAATTTTTAAATAAAAAAATAAATAAGACTATTGGATTATGAGTCCACATGGGTATAAATAAGTGATTCAATAAATAAACGTGGAGAAGAAACAAATCTTCCTTATGGAAGAATTCCAAATTATATACATATTTTCCCCTCCAGCAGGTGGAGCTAAATCCTTACTCCCCTTGAGTAAGCGCTGGACTTACTTTGAAAAGATAGCATATGGAAAGAAAAAAATAGTAACTTTCCATTGGAGAAACCTGACAGACAGCACCTTAACCAAGTGACAGAGGCTAACATCACTAGTGATGTCACGTGGGGATCATCCATCCCCAAGATGATAAGAAAGGCACTTCACCTTTGTGGTCTTCTTTCCAAAAACCTGCTACCCCAATGTAACCGTGAGAAAAACATCAGACAAATCCAAATTGGAAGACATTCTACAACATACTTCCATGCATCTCAAAATTGTGAAGGTCGTAAAGAATAAAGTGAAGACTGAGAAACACAGACCACAAGAGACCAAGAAGAAATGATAACTAAATACAATATGACATTCTGGACTGGATCTTGGAACACAAAGGATATTATAGATAAACTGGAGTTGATGGTAACATACCAATGATGGTTCCTTAGTTTTGACAAACAAAATAATGTAAGATTATAACATTAGGGTCAACTGAAATTGGGTGAGGGGATACAAGAACTCCCTTGTACTATCTTTACAACTTCTCTGTATGCCTATAAGAGTTTATAAAACAGAAAATTGCAGAGATCCAGATCAAATAATATGTAGAAGCATCCTGTATCAAATCAAAAGATTTGCCCTAAGTTTTCAATACTGTTAGCCTAGAGGATGTCTAACTTGCAGCCAATGCTGCAGACTTCCCTTTCTTCCTCAGTAAAAGTGTTCTATACTAACAGGCAGCACCTCTAATCCCAACTGGCAATTCTCCTAAGTCCTTTGGATGAAAGGATGATCAGGAGACAAAAGTCTGAACAACATGGTACAAACAACATAAAGTTTATATGAATGTTTGTAAATAAAGGCATTTCACAGTTTTAAAATCTAGTTAATTTTACCAGATGTTTAAGTCTTGGTAGAATATATTTTTTAAAAATTAAATAAAATAGATTCAAGGCCTTTAAAAGACAAACCTTGCCAGTATGCTATATTCCCATTTAATGAGTAAGGATTTCTGGGTATCATAGTTTTCTTAAAAAACCTACGTTTAGAAAAGCACTTCAGGGATTTCCCTGGCGGTCCAGTGGTTAGCACTTGGTGCTTTTACTGCAGTGGGCCTGGGTTCAATCCCTGGTCAGGGAACTAAGATCCCGCAAACCGTGCGGTGTGGCCAAAGTATGACTTCAGCTGTTCTACACAGGTGACCTTATAAACTGATGACGCGTGTGAGTAAAAAGGGGCAATATTAAGATTTATGAGATACCTTATAAATAACATTACTTTGATATTAAATATCAATTAATATTAAATCAATATTTAAGCCAAGGTGGTCTTTGGCAAACCAGGATGTATGGTCACCTTAGCTATAAACCTCATTATGAGAAACATTGTTACATCGTTATAGAGGAAATATTATGATGGCCTATTTTCTAATTAAAATTTTAATAAAATAGAATCCAAAATGCAAGTCCCATTCTGAATTTTACAAGGCAGAAGGTAGTGATAAAGTGAGGTGCTTATGTCTACAAAACCCTAAGCCATTAGTATTAATATCATGCAAAGAAACAATGATGCTCATAAATTAAAAAATGATTAGAAAGGAATATGATTTTTAACATAATTACTTCACAATATAGATATGCTCATATGGCTATAAATAAATGACTGAAGTCTGTCTGTATATGTGCAGATTTTAAATTTGCAGCCACATTACACACAAAAAAACTGGAGCTAAAGAATGGCTGTTCAAAAACAAAAACAAACAAAAAAACTCCAAAAAGATGGTAACTTAGTAAACAGCTTAGCCAAAGAACATTTAAAATAGAAGATATTTAATTTTCAGTTTAATATGGTAATCCACAATTAATAAAGACAGGTTGTACTTTCATTAATAAAACATCTATTTTCTCAGCCAAGCAGACAGATGTTTTATTAAATCTTCACATTGGGAGCACTTAAGATTTTTCTGAAACTTTAACAGATAAAATTAAGCTAGCCTGAAAGATCTCAGAATGTAAAGTCACAGTAAACACAACCCCCTAGTGTTGATCTTCATTGCAATACACTCTAAAAAGTATATTATCTGTGACCAAAACTAAACCAGACCAAAAACTACCCCCAAAACGAAAATTCTAGCACAAATGAATTAATGCAGATTCATAAGTTTAAATATATTTCAGTTATAGTTTGGACTGTGATCGATCACTGTATTATAGAAAAAGGCCTCTACATTAACCACATTTTAAAACAGGTACAGTATATTCCACATATTTAAAAAATGAAAAACAAAGGTTTTGGGGGGTAAAATAATAATGTTGGTAAAGCCTATCTTATTCATGCTACATACATCCCAGTATGATATGATTACTTAGCTATACAATATCTTAATATAAAACCAAAAGTGTTATCTCAAATCTGAGTCAATGTCTTTAAGGACTTATCCATCCATTCAATTCAATTAACTGATCTAAGCATTTTTTGTTTTAGTATTATTTTTATATTAATAGCTAATTACTTCCCCCTTCCAACAGCTTACACTTATTTAATATAGCAAGGTTCTAAGCAACGTTTTTCCTTTTATTCTTAAGAATATTCTATAGACCTCAAACAGATAGACTAAAGGGAAAATCTTGGGAAATGAAAGAAATCTCTTGCCACCCTTAGAACTACCAAATTCTACACTCAAGAGACAATTCTAAATTGAAAAGTTTAAAAAAAAAATGGGAAAAGGCAATATAAAAATCTCCTAAAATGTAGAAGAAATTAGACTAATTTAGTTTTCTTTAATATCTTCTTTAATAAGACATTACAGCACACAACTGAGCCCCCAGTGTGTCAGTTAAACATGGGGATGTAGATGCATACGAAGGAGAATGGAAACAAGTTTAATCTTAACCCCATTCCTTTTGGCAACTAATGGCAATACAGAATACAAAAGGAGCAATTCTGTGTATTTTATCAAGTCTTTGAAGACACCATAACAGTTTTATAATGAACTTTGCTGTGATCTGTTAAAGAATCTTCAAATTAAATAATGAGGATGTTTAAAAATTGTAATCCTCCCCTTACAGCCGATTTAAGCCAAACACAAAAAAAGGGGACTGCACTAATAATCCTCACATGAAGTATAAGAATTAATGTCTTATGCTGTATCAATGCAGCCATCTCCCTATCACTGAGATCTAAAGTTAAATATGGTGTCCTCAGCTGCTTATAAAAAAAGGGTTAAATACAAGAACATAAAGCTTTTATTCTGAATTAGTCAGTAAAACAAATGGAAAAAAAAAAATTAAACCAAAACTTGTGAAAGGTTTTTAAATGATTTGTTACTAACATAAACATACATATGCTCAAAGCACTTTTAAAAACTTTTAAATTGTAATTTAACCAGAACTTCTGTTAATAACCACTATAAGCAATTAGGCCAACTCTAATGTTCTGGTAACCAACATATTGGGAATTAATAAATAATAAATCTGAAACTGAGAAAATCAAATACATGAAAAAAATGACTATTTTAAAGTAAGAGTATAAGAATAGGAGTTACTAAGAAACTATCACCACTGAAGCTTTTCCTTGGAAATATCTTATTTTAAACTTACAGTGAAGACAAACAAGGTGGGCAGAGTATGTACAGCTACAAAACAAATGCAGTGACGAGTTACAGCAGAAGGAGGGAATGCATTTTGTAATCCACAGGATCAGATTTGTGGCTCTAAGCAATTACCAGTAAATATTTGAGTGTTCTTCCTATTCTATCAACTTTAAAATTTAAACTGAGTTACAGCGGTTTCACTTGTATTAATAGTTGGCAAAAGCAAATTAGAAGAAAACTAAATTAGTCTGTTTTAACTGGGTAGGATTTACCTCATTCATCGGAACCAACCCACTTCCCCATCCTTAGAGCCAAAAAAATGTGGATATTGGCCTATTTTAATATTTTTCTAGTTCAGACGGAAGTCATACTGTACACAGCCTTTGATTTTAGGAACCAGAACAAAGTAAAAATCAACTACTCACTTAAAAAGGAAAGGAAGGAGAAGGTTCTGGGAACTAACCCAGTCCCAAGCCATTCCAATCTTTCTGTTAATGCAAAATCCATTCATAAATTGGCCAAATTGTTATTAACTTCCAAAAACTCCTTCGAAAATTATGAGTTTCAATTTCAAATGAAAGAACTTGAACAATTTTCAAAGAATCAAGTATAATTTATAAAAGATAGATCTTTACCAGTTCACATATGTTCCATCATATTTTGTATTGAACAGTAGGCTGATTACTTCATTGTGGCATATACTTCAGAACCTAATTTTTCAGACGGGCTGACTGACAATCCAACCACTTTAAGGAATTTATCAGTTATCTACAAGCTATACCTGGCTGGCAGGTATAGCCAGGTCACACAGCAAGTTTAAATATTCCAACCTCAATCACAAGAAACAATCAGAGGGGAAAATGACACATGATTGCAATATACTAAGGCAGCTGGTAAGTCATTCTTCACCTAGGTCAGCAGCTGCCAATAAAATCGTGTGCACAAATTTAATGAATGGGTCTGCTCTAGTTTAACTATGAACATGCCCCTGAATTAGAAGGGAGATAGGAATTGCGCTTGCAATTCTAGCTGATGAATCATTAGATTTTATAAGGCAAATAATGTAGAAAGTTAGAACAGAATTTCTAGAACCATTTATCCTGTGATGTTGTAAAATCAAAGTACTACTTTATTAAATGAGTTATTTTATACAATATGAACATCAATATAATTACAATTGTAAAAAAATTTTTTATAACAAGGATGGACTGATTTTCAGATTTCCAAATCAGAGTCAACTGTACATTTACACAGAATTGTCTTTGCATGAAGCCCAAAAGGGAACAGCATAAAAATGAGTGTTTCTGTAGCCCCTTTATTTTTGCTGATCAACAGTTTGTTAGAAAAGCAGCTGCAGGTTTGTTACCTAAGGTCTGAGACAGGAGAAGAGTCAAAGGTGTCACGAATTCACCTACAAAACATAAGCAAGATTTTCAGTGAACGTAAGCATTACACAAATGTGATTTATATGCATTTCAAATGTCTTTAAAAAAAAAAAGCACAGGATGAATTGGGAGATTGGGATTGACATATATACACTAACATGTACAAAATAGATAACTAATAAGAACCTGCTGTATAAAAAAATAAATAAAATTCAAAAAAAAAAAAAAGCACAACATGTCTAAGCTACGAAGTTAGTCTGATAGATCTGTCAGCTAAATTTTTATAAACAGATCTTTGATGAATTTACTTTGAAAATAATACTCATGCATATACCATCACCACCATTTAGAAAAAAAAATCCAACCACACAAAGTATGAACTGATTATTTTCAAGCAACTACCTAGTTTATACAGTGAATGCCTACATTTTGCCTTATATTTTAATGTACTTAGAAGCTCTGCTAAGCATTCTAAGTAAAATACCTGCAAAAAAGCACTCATAAACTTTGGTCTGCATCATTTCTGGGAGCAAGACTCTCAAATACCTTTACAATAGTTATTTTCTCTAAACTGAAAACTTTCTTCCATTCTTGGACCAGAGTTGGCCAGCATCACCTCATGCCATTTTTGGCTACCGTGGTTGAAAACGTGGATGTTTCAAAGGCACTGAAACGATATGGTCTGGGAAAATGGACTTTTAACAATTGTAAAGTTAAACATTAACTTAAAAGGGGGCAGTAATGAAGTCTCAGCTAGAAGACAGAAATCAATTTTACAATTACAGAAGATAATTCTGCTCTTGTATACAGCCCTGCCACTAACGAATGAAAAGAAGAAAAGGTCAATTACCTGTAAACAACTTTATGCCTGAACATCAGCTAATTCTGGAGGAAGTGGAGTCTTAGGATGCTTGCTCTCAAAGTGCTGCTTGAAGGTCTTAGGGTCTGGCATTTGTGTCTAATTTAAAAAATTGTGCAAAAAAGAAGAGTTACACCTGATTCATGAAATAAAAATGTGATAACTTTTAAAATCCTGAGCCTACTCACGATCGACAACTATTGCAAAACACTTTTAAATTCCTATAACTTAACGGCTGGCATATGAAAAAGGACCCCGTAACAAAGAAATTCCTAGCATATTCCCATATTTCACATATAAAGGGTCACACAGAATGAAGTATTCTTATCTGATTAACAGTAAACAATAAGTAACATTTACCGAACACATTATGTTAAGCATGTTACCAAAATTCTCATAGAACCTTCCAGTAATCTTAAATCAGGTCCTACTATTCTCATTTTATGTGCTAAGGAAACTTAAAACCTAGAGATTAATTTGTCCAATACCTATGTTTAACCTAGTACTAGGTACTTCAGATCTCAAATACTACACTATACTGACTTACCTGGGCAAGGACCTTCAATTATTCTTTAGCACATTACATTAGACAAAACATGAAATAAACATTTTTTGCTGTTTTGAGTTTTTAAATGTATGAGCTACTCTAACACCTTTAGGTCAAGGTATTTCTTCATTAGTAATTTAGTGAAATTTACTTTTACCTTGCCTCTTTCCAAACAGAATCTGAAGCTGCTCAATTTCATTATTTTGAGTATATCAAAGCTCACTATGAACAGGTTATTTAATGTAATAGATTTCCTCTCTTAGATTAATGAGAACTTTTATGTAATTAGGAACTTCTATTTCATCAGTAATGACTTCAATAAATGATAAACTTTAGTCCAGGAATCAAGTCTTATCAAGATCCCTTCCCATCCATACTACCAATTCTACCTAGGCATAGGGCTTTGGGGGGAACAAAAAAAGTTTGTTGTAACTGGACCGACCTCACTATGCACTTTTCCTTTGGCACTTTTATTCACTAAATTCAAGGGTAGTGAGCTTGAACAAACAGGCAAAAAAGAGACCCTGGCTTGGAATTTGAGAAAAACTTCTTTGAGGCAGTGTGGTATAGTGGTCTAAAAGGTGGGCTCTGGAGCTGGACTTCCTGGGTTTAGATCCCAGCTCTTCTGCATACTAGCTGGGTGACCCTGCACAAATTATTTAGTCCCCATGACTCAATTTACTCTCCTGTAAAATGAGAATAAAAGTACTTTATGCCATAGGGTTGTTATGTGAATTAATGGGCTCGTGCATGTAAAACACTTCGATCAGTGTCTGGCACCTGGTAAGCACTCAATAGCAGCTGTTATGATTATTCTTCAAATCTAATAAAACACATTAATTCTAGTAAAAGCCCTCAATGTGAATATACTCTAGTTTTGCAGACATCATAACTATGAATTTAGCGAAGAAAAAAAAAACCAATTATATAACCAGAGGTATATTACATAGCTCTAAATTAAGAATGTAAATCTGACCTTTTTTAAAGTTCAAAGTGTATTATTTGCCCTTAAGAAGACATCTTTATTCTCCATGAGGAAACAGATTTCGCTTTGTTCACTCCTTTTCACTAACACCAAGAGCCTGGCCAAAGGAGCTATCCAAAAAATGTAATTGTTGGGACTCCCCTGGCGGTCCAGTGGTTAGGACTCCACACTTCCACTGCAGGGGGCACAGGTCCAATCCCTGGTCAGGGAACTAAGACCCTGCATGCTGCATGGCGCGAACAACAACAACAAAAAGCATATATATGTGTGTGTGTGTATATGAATATATACGTATATATATAAAATTGTTGAACAGATGAATGAAGATGGGTTCCTAACACAACCAGCTCTCAAATCTCCTATTTCAAGTAAAGCATTTATCTTACCATGTTTGCAAAATTTTAACCTATACAAACCAATCTCTAATGAAAGGACTGTCCACGAGAAAGCTATGTCTTTCAATTCCCCTTACCCTACAGACAGTGCAGGTATATATTAAGGCAGCTTTGGCAGCAGCCTTTTGATCATGTCCTTGTTTCTTCTTTTGTCCAGCTTGCTTTTTGGCATTTTTCTGCTGAGACTGAATCTTCTGCTGTCCACGAGCCATATCTAAAAACAGATGTTGAGGCATTAAAGTGAAATCTAAGTATGATAACACTCTCAGAGTTTGACAGTTGTTTTATAGAAAACACTTGTCAATCAAAATGTATGGATATACAATGTTACTAGAGGATAAATTGATATAACCACTGTAGAAAACGAGTCCTCTACTCTATAATCTCACAATTCCACTCTTGGTATATAGTCAACAGAAATGCAGGTATACTGTTTCCAAAACTGGAAACAATCCAAATGCTTACTAACAGTAAGATGGATACATTAACTTGTAGCAGATTTCTACAATGGAATACTATGCAGCACTCAGAGAAGAAACTATTGTTAAACAACATGGTTACATCTCAGCATTAAGGAAAGAAGCCAGATACAAAGAACATATTGTATAAAGTTCAAAACAGGCAAAACTAATCCAGGAAGTAACGCTGGGAAGAAAGGGCATGAGGGGGATTTTTGGGGTACTGATAATGTTCTGTGTCTTGATCTAGGTAATGGTTATACAGGTGTATTCACTTGTAAAAATTCACTGAGCTATACACCTAAGAATTGTACACTTTCTTATATGTAATCTTCAAAAGTTTACCAGAAACAGTTTAGCCCCTTCCTCAATCATTTGTCTGATCATTTTGCAAAGGTTCTCTCCCCTTCCAGTACTCACTGTGTGACCTGAGATTCTTACAACTTTAAGAGAGATAAAAGCTGTCATCTAGGGCTTCCCTGGTGGCGCAGTGGTTGAGAATCTGCCTGCTAATGCAGGGGACACGGGTTCGAGGCCTGGTCTGGGAAGATCCCACATGCCACGGAGCAGCTGAGCCCGTGAGCCACAACTACTGAGCCTGCGCGTCTGGAGCCTGTGCCCCGCAACGGGAAGGGGCCGCGATGGTGAAAGGCCCGCGCACCGCGATGAAGAGCGGTCCCCGCACCGCGATGAAGAGTGGCCCCCACTTGCCGCAACTGGAGAAAGCCCTCGCACGAACTGAAGACCCAACACAGCCAAAAATAAATAAATAAATAAATAAAGTAGCTATTAAAAAAAAAAAAAAAAAGAATGAATGACTCTTAAAAAAAAAAAAAAAAAGCTGTCATCTAATGTCTCTAAAGGAGCTCATATGAGCAATGGAAACCGTTCTCTTAAATACTTAGGTTTCATGAAACTACTGTGCTATTCTTTCTTAAAAAAAAAATGGTATTCATAGGATTGCTGGACAAATTATTAAATAAGATTAAGGGTACCTTTACAAAAATGAAAGATACCACTTTTTACTACTGATGATCTGAAATGAACATGGGTTAAAAATTAAGGGAAAAGAACTACTTTTACTTTTTCATTAAAATTAAAGACTCCTTTAAGACAACACAAGTTAAATCTGTTCACAAAAGGTATATAACGAGTCTCAGCTGCTTTTTTTTAAAACATCTTTATTGGAGTATAATTGCTTTACAATGGTGTGTTAGTTTCTGCTTTATAACAAAGTGAATCAGTTATACATATACATATGTTCCCATATCTCTTCCCTCTTGCATCTCCCTCCCGACCTCCCCCAGCTGCTTTTTAAATACTTTAAAATAGGATCTAAGGAGAATTCCTATGGATAGTTTTGACTAGCACTGCAATTAAATTTTAAACTTTTAAGTCATTGCAGGACATGAACATACAATGGATCTATAACTTCACCAGAAAATAGTGCTAGTTTTTTCTGACTGGTTAACAGATATGAGGTCAAAGCATTTCATTGAAACACCTGAGCCTCTCCCAAAAAGAAAAAGGGAAACTGAAAAAATAAACACATCAATTGGACACGTTCCCACTAGCATTGAACACTGAACCAGAAGTCAAAATATAAAGGAGGATCAATCCTTTTCTAGGAAGCTGGCTGAATATTTTAACAAATTACAAAAATGTTTAGTATGCTAGCCTAATATAAGAACCCCATTCCCACCAAATAAAGGTAAATATTACCAGACGTCTTAGCCCTTGAAGACTACCATTTTTGTTATTTTTTAAAAACCAAATTCTTATTAATTCCAAGCCGAATGAAATGATTTTTTTTAAAGTATATTTATGGCACGCTTACAAACCTATTCCCATGGAAACAGATTTGGATACTTTTGTATTATTTGGATGATAGGTATTCAATCTTTATGCATCCTAATGTTTATGGCACTCTTAATGTCTCAGTGTCTTAGTATCAGTACCTTATGTTAGAATACTTCAGTCCTCTCATAGATCTGAACTCTTCCACATGATGTATGCTATGCTACGTATGTTAATACACTGTGTGGGTAACCTCTTAATTGTTTTACATTGAAAAAAAAACTTATAAAATGGTAAGCTACTAATTCTAGAGGTTTCTTTGATATCTAGAAGTTATTAGCTATTTTGATAACATTTTCATGCAGTGATCTGTAGAAAGCAATGCCATTAGATAACATATTATTTTTAACTTTTGCAGTTACCATTTCACCTCAAATATAACATTAGCAATACATTTAACCCATTTTCATTGTCATCTAACAAAAGTAACAAAAAGCCATAGAAGTTTTAATAAGTAGAAGACTGTGGTTGCTAGTTCTTATTTTTAAAACACAAAACACCAGGTAAGGGAAACTGAATCAGTCTTAACGCCTGAGATAGGCCCCTAAGTTCTAGCAACACGCTGCACTGATTTCCTTTCTGAAAGCAGAAATGCAAACGAACAAACCACCTGCTTTTGGACAGCTCGACTTAGGACTTACTCTCAAGCCAGCTGAGTTTTCTACAGGATCTAAGCGTAACCAAGCATAACTTCTCCTCCTTGACTAAATGCAACAAACCGAGGAGCAAGAAGTCCTTTATAAGTACCTAAAAGCTGGCTTTTAATATAACTCTTATTTTGTATGGTCTTCTGAGGGGGCTCCAAAGAGGGAAGCAGTAGAGGGAATAAGGAGTTCTTCCAAAATGAGGAGCTCTTACAGGAGGCAACACGTATGCACTGTCCCAAAGATCCTCTTAAAACCAAAACAAACGAGTAAGAGAGAAAAAGATTTTGGATCCAAGAAGTTGGATCGTTGTTCACAAGTATCTAAAACGAAGAGGCCCAAGCAGTGACCAACATTCTGACCCTAGCCTTTTAAATACATCCCTTTTGGAGAGGAGAGAGGATGAAAGCACCAGCGGTGAGGTCTATCTCACCCAGCACTTCGCTGAGCCCAAGCTGCAGCCCCGCGCGCCTTCCTTCCCAAACCGGCCTCTCCCGCCTGGGAGAGCTCCCTCCTCTCTTCTGCCACCCAGAGCCACACAACCTCTACCTACCCGCCACTCCTCACGGACCCCGGCCCGAGACGCGCCTCCTGGAGGCCTCGGCTGCCCGAAACCCGGCCCCTTCGGCCACGGGGAGCCCCAGCCTCGAGAAACCGACCAGCTGCTGTCGCCGGCGGGTTACCGCTCCGCCGCCGCGGCCGGCCTGCGACGCGGCCACCTGCAGGGCCTGGCAGGCGCCCGAGCTTCCCGTCCTTCCGCGGCCCGCGCCGGGACAGGACGGGCTCGGCCGCCCCCAGGGAGGCGGGGCAGGCCGGCGGCCCCTCGCGACCCGCGATGACCCCCCACGGTCCCCACCGACCCCGCCGGCAGAGCCCCCACCCGGCTCCCAGGAGTCCTGCGGCGTCAGTACCGCCCCACAGCCGCTCACCCGGGCCGGGACAGTCTTGCGTCGGAGAAACCGCGCAGCGCGAGAGGGCCGGGGGAGGTGGCCGGAGAGAGAGGAAGGGGAGCGCAGCGCGCCCAGTACCGCTTCGGCCTTCTCCACCCGCCAAGGAGGGGAAAGGGGAGAGCCGGGAGCACAACAGCCCGCGCCTCGCACCCGCCGCCGCGCGCGCCCGCCGCCGCCTCAACCTAGGGGGAGGCCACTACACCTCGTGCTCGCGCACGCCGCACAGCTCTCCCAGTCGCCCCAGCGCAGCCTGCGCTGCGCAGCCCCCGCCCACCGGCCTTCCTGCCGCGGCCTCCCTCCGCCCCCACCCGCTCGCGCGCCTGCGCCTCTTCCGGTCGCGCGGGCCAATGGCAGCGCGCCCCTATTACATAAGCGAGAGGGGGCGGGGCTTCGCGGGGACGGCGGCCCCTCAGAGACGGGAACAGCAGGGGACGTCGCGCTCTGTCCCCGGCGCACCGCCCCCCCTTCTCCTGCGTGCTCCATCTGGGCGGCTTCAGCCGGCCCTGGGAGCCGCGTGATCTCGGTCCCGGCGGGTGACGGTCCGCAGTGTGATTCACAAGTCGCTTGCTCACTCACTGGGGCGGAGGCCAGGCTTCGACCCCTGCGTCCCCTCTCACGAGCCTCCAGTCTCGGCGGCGTCCTCCTATGCCCCGGCCTGGGGAGGGTCCCGGAGAGGCGCGCCAGCGCCGCGGCGGTGTGGGTCACCGACCCCGGAGTCCGCCACCCGGGCACACCGCCGCTTCCGCCCCCAGTGCGGCCGGCGGGCCGGGAGGCCCTGAACTGGGACGCGCCGCCTTTGTTCTCTCACCACCTACCCTTTACCTCGTTCCCACGGAAACCTCAGTTATTTGACCATTCTGGGGGTTTTAGTGAGTTCAAGATTCACGCCTGACTGTCTCACTGAAAATTGCCGGCTAGGCCCCCCATGACCGTTTCAGGCTGATTACTTAACAATATACTGAGTTGTTAATACTTAGGGAAATGGTTAAGTTGTGGGTTTTTTGGTCTTGACTTATAGGCCACGACAGCTAATTTCCAATATCTGAATCAAGAGCGATGGCGATTGTAACGATTATTAAATGTTTATCTGGAAAGGGCAGCATGTTTAGACGTCGGCTTTTTCTTCACCTTCCCCCGCCCCCCGCCCCCCAGCACACGTTGGTTTGTAATTAGAACTACAGATAAAACAACAAAGGAGGGTCTTGCATTTGACTGTCCCACCTTGACCCATAGCCTCCGCTCTCCCAAATTGGGCTGTCAGTGCCCAGGAAATGTTAGTTGAACATAAGTACATCGCAAGTTTTCTGGACTGGGATATGTGTATCACAAAATTGTTTAAAATAGCCAGGAAGGGGTTAACTGCTTATTGCATTTGGGTGGCATACGACAACGAGCTGGTTGTTCAGTCCTTCCTTTTCAACCTCATTTCAGTTCCTCTCGCCTTCACTTTTCACGCCCTCCCGTATTGCAGTTTTAAGTTACATGTTCAAATTTTATTAATATCTCTCCAGTATTCAATTGTAAGCTCATTTCCACCACTATATACCCAGTGCTTAGCAGCGTATGAAACATGGTAGGAACCGAAAAGAAAGCAGGACTTTTATGACATTTCATGAAGTCATAGCTTAATTATTAGTAGTCACCATAACCATAATAACTATATTAACCTGGCTAATAGGAGGTGGATGAGGTACTTGGAAAACCTAAAGACAGGAAATCCAAAGAGCTGTGTTTGTCTAGCCATGAATGAGATTGGACAACAGAAAGGGACAGGGAAATCTGATTGGCAGAGATAAGTCTTTTTAACTAGAAAGGTGATTTCTGTTGTGAAATAGGGTTAATATGTCACTTGTTACCAAGGCCTAGATGAAATACTCATTAAAACCAGTGTTTCTTAAATTTTTGAGTTTACCACTTTCAAGAAATTGGTAAATGCTATGGACTTTGCCCCTAAAAAGTTCATGTACATATAAACTTATCCCCATTGGTAAAATTTCTGAACCTTGGTATTAATCACATTTTGGGCTGGATAATTCTTTGTTATGGGGGCTGTCCTAGGGACCGTAAGATGTTTAACAACATCCCTGTCTTTCTACCCTCTTGATGTCAGTAGCACTTCATCTCCAGTTGTGACAACTGAAAATGTCTCCAGACATTGCCCAATGTCCTCTTTGGTCAAAATCTCTCCTGGTGGAGAACCACAATAGAGGATATGGTATTACGGTAACTTTATATGATGGTTAGGGCATTTAAAATACAAAGGGAAAAAAATGAGAGGAGGAATGAATAAGATTCAACACCTGTGAAGTGACAAACAGTAAATGAAAGGCAGATGAATTCGCATAACTACCAGCTGGTGTCCTACTTATGTTATAGAAATGTGACAGCAAATGGGATATGAACTCGTTGGAAAAATTTTTATACATAGTTCTGGTTTTAATCGTGAATGCTACAGTACTTCTACTGACTGTTTTTCCTCTTCTGCCTGAGACAATTACTCTAGGTTAATATGCAGTAGGCCCATGCCTATTTTCTATCCCAATCACAATCAGATTAAAGTGCTGCTCCGAAGACCTGAAAGACTTATTTATTTATTTGTATTCATGTCAGATTTTCAGGGGTGAAAGAGCTGGTGGTTTGTCAATATATTATTTCTCAGATAAACATGGATTTATCTGTGGCATGTAGGTTAATATCTATATGTAGTGAAGTGCTGGGAATTCCCTGGTGGTCCAGTGTTTAGGTGCTTTCACTGCCGAGGGCCCAGCCTGGGTTCAGTCCTTGGTCGGGGGACTAAGATTCCACAAGCCACGTATTGTGGAAAAAAAAAAAAAAGTAGTGCAGTGCTCAGCTCAAGGGTTCATTGGAGAACAAAGGAGGCAAAGGAGGCGATTTCCTGCCCCTATAGGTCCTTCCATCTAGTGACAAATAATAACAACAGCAATAATGACAATAATAGACTCAAAACAAAAATGTTACCTTTGCTGGCTCTTCTTCCTCTGCTCAACTTCTACTTGTTGAGATTTCTCAGGGCTGCAATGTGGATTCTCTTGTCTTCTCCACCCTCTTAGCCCAAAGGGAAAAGATGTGGCTTTAAATAATGAACTTCATATGACCTATCACCAGTTCAGACCTCTCTTCTGATTCCAAATTAATATACCCAAATGCTTATTTTTCATTTCCACTTCAACGTTTCACAGACATTTCACATTTGGTGCTATATGGTATTGAATCTAAGAAGCTATTGATTGTAAGTCACATTTATGTCCACCAAGATAAAAAAATTGCTTCCAGTTGAAGGCATTATACTAAAATACTGTTGATTGTAAGACACATCACAATTTCAGAGGTGTTAAAATAGGTTGAAAAATAATGTGATGTATTAGAATAGCATCAAGAAGAATAAATTACTTAGAAGTAAACTTACCAAAAGAAGTGCAAAACTTACATTCTGAACACTAAAAAACATTGTTGAAAGATATTAAAGAAGACATAAATAAATGGAAAGGCATTCCATGTTCACGGATCAAAAAACTTATTATAAAGGTGGCAATAGTCCCCCAAATGCTCTGCAGATACAACACACTTCCCTATCAAAATCTCAACTGATGTCTTTGCATAAATCAACAAGGTTATTCTGAAGTTCATTTGGAAGTTCTAAGGAACCCAGATGTGGTATAGTAAGAAATGTATTTGGTCTTTTTCCCTGTCCCGTTCCTAAAAAGTTTCTAAAACCCCCAGAATGTTTGAATGATAGGAGTGTGTTTTGTAATTTATAAGAAGCTCCTTTAGAGCACCCCTGAATTTATGCTAATAAGATGATTTAGGTTGGGGGCCATAGATGGCCTCAGGATGGGGCTGGTCACCAGAAAAACCCAGGTATGAAATGATTAGAACTTTCAGCCCCACCCACTGACCTCTGGGAAGGTAAAGAGGAGAGGGCTGGAGATCAAGCTCTATGAAATCTCTTGAACAAGATTTGATGAGCCTTCCGGTTGGTGAATGGGGACTTCACATGCTGGGAGGGTAGCACATCCCAGTTCCATGGGGACAGAGGTTCCTGTGTCTAGAGTCCTTCTGGACCTCACCCTCTGTCCTATGTAACATCTTTTATAATAACAGTTTAAACATAAGTCAATGTTTCTTTGAATTCTGTGAGCTGCTCTAGCAAATTAAATCAAAGCTACAGAGTGGATCGTGGGAACTTCTGATTTATAGCCCATCAGTCAGAAGTGCAGGTAACAACCTGGACATGCAATTGGCATCTGAAGTGGAACTGGCATCTGAAGTGGCAGTCTTGTAAGACTAAATCCTTGTAAGACTAAATCCTTAACCTGTGGGATAGGATGCTATCTGTAGGTAGATAGTGTCAGAGTTGAGGTACATTGTAGGACACCTACCTGGTGTTGCAAAATTTCTTGATGTTTGGACAACCTACATATCTGGTATCAGCAGTGAAGTAGTGTAGTGAAGTAAGTATTGAGAGTAGAGGACACACACACAGGAGTGTTCTTCCTCACACCAGAAGAGCCAAAACAATGTTGAAAAGAGGAACAAAGTTGGAGGGCTTACACTTCCCAATTTCAAAACTTGCTACAAAGCTACAGTAATCAAGACTCTGGTACAGGCATAAGAATAGACATATAGATCAGTGGGATAGAATTGAAAATCCAGAAGTAAATCTTCACATTGATTTCAAAATAGGGGCCAAGAAAATTCAATGAAGAAAGGAACAGTCCTTTCAATAAACGGTGCTGGGACAACTGGATATTCAAATGCAAATAATGAAATTGGACCCCTACCTTGCACCATATACA
This sequence comes from Balaenoptera musculus, assembly GCF_009873245.2. Taxonomy (NCBI): domain Eukaryota; kingdom Metazoa; phylum Chordata; class Mammalia; order Artiodactyla; family Balaenopteridae; genus Balaenoptera; species Balaenoptera musculus. The sequence goes on along the minus strand of NC_045801.1, from coordinate 35,658,350 downwards.
AAAATAATCAAAAATGGATCATAAACCTAACTGTATACGCTAAAACTATAAAATTCTTAGAAGAAAATATAGGAGTAAACCTGCATGATCTTGGGTTAAGCAAAACCTTCTTAGCTATGACACTTAAAGCATTGATGACAAAAGACATAACCCAGTTAAAAAATGGGCAACAGATCTGATTAGGTATTTCTGCAAAGAAGATATACAAATGGCCAATATGTACAAGAAAAGATGCTCTCCATCATTAGCCAAAAGCAAAATCAAAACATTGAGATAGTACTTCACACCTACTAAAATGGCTACAACTGAGAATTCCCTGGTGGTCCAGGGTGGCCTCAGCGTGCAGCAGCTTGAGGCAGGATCTCAGTTCCCCAGCCAGAGATTGACGTCTGGCCACGGCAGTGAGAGTGCTGAATCCTAGCCACTAGACCATGAGGGCCAGTGGCCAGTGACAAGGGCCCTGGCCCATCAGCTTTGTAGAAATGAATTTCCACAAAGAGACGGAAAGTAGTGAAACAAGTAAAGTGTTTATTAGGACCTAAAAGAGTACGTGTGAATAGGCACACGTGGGCAGACTCAGAGGGAGGGTCGCACCCTTGTGGTAGTTTGAATCACTTATATGGGGCATTTCTTCCACATTTCCTCTGGCCAATCATCTTGCTTTGCCTGGTTCTGAGTCCATATTTGGTTTATCTCAGGGTCCTCCCCTGTGTGCACACGCATCTCTTAGCCAAGATGGATTCTAGTGAAGAGGCCTATGGGTAGGTTGACATCACTTACTATGGGGTGGTGTCCCCTCCCTTTTAGGCCCCCAAGAAGCCTTTCTGCACGTATGTAGTTGGGAAGGTCTCCTTGACTTCGAGAATGAGGAATATGTGGTCTCTTTATCTTTTATCTGGACAGGCTCAACTCCTCTTCGCTTTTGCCATTTATCTCTATCTTGGATTATCTGTCCACAGGGGACAGACTCCAGCTGCTCAGGTTGGGGCCCATCTATCTCCTGCCTCAGTTAGGACTCAGTGCTTTTACTGCCGTGGGCCTGGGTTCAATCCCTGGTCAGGGAACTAAAATTCTGCAAGCCGCGCGGTACGGCCAAAAAAAATTAATTAATAAAATAAAATAGAATGGCTATGATAAAAAAACAGACAATAAGTGGTGAACAGAATATGGAGAAACCAGAACCCTCACACACTGTTCGTGGCAGTGTAAAATAGCGAGTCCTCTGGAAAACATTCTGGCAGTTCCTCAAAAAAGTCAAACTTAGAGTGACCATATGACGTAGCAATTCCAATCATAGGTCTATATCCAAGAGAAATGAAACATACATCTACAATGAAACTTGTACGTGAATGTTCAAAGCAGCATTTTGGCTATTCATAATAGCCCCCAAATATAAATAACTCAAATGTTCAGCAGCTGACATATTGATGAATAAAATGTAGTATATCCATAAAATAGAGTATTATTCATACCTGCTACAAAATGGATGAATCTTGAAAACATTATGCTAAGTGAAAGAAGCCAGTCACAAAAGATTAGATTAGGACTTCCCTGGTGGCGCAGTGGTTGAGAATCCGCCTGCCAATGCAGGGGACATGGGTTCAAGCCCTGGTCCCGGGGGATCCCACATGCCGCGGAGCGGCTGGGCCCGTGAGTCACAATTGCTGAGCCTGCGCGTCTGGAGCCTGTGCTCCACGACAAGAGAGGCCGCGATGGTGAGAGGCCCGCGCACCGCGATGAAGAGTGGCACCCGCTTGCCACAGCTGGAGAAAGCCCTCGCACAGAAACAAAGACCCAACACAGCCATAAATAAATAAATAAATTAATTAATTAATTAAAAAAAAAAGATTAGATTAGATATTGCGTGATTGGATTAATATGAAATGCCCAGAATAGGTAAGTCTATAGAAACAAAGTAGATTAGTGGTTGCCTAGGGCTGGGAGAATTGCAGGGAAAACGGAAGTGACTGGTAATAGGTATGAATAAGTATGGATTATCTTTTGGGGATGATGAAAATGTCTTAAAATTGATTGTGGTGATGATTGCACAACTCTGTGAATATACTGAAAACCATTGAGTTGTACACTTTGAGTGGTTTGTATGTGAATTATATCTCAGTAAAGCTGTTATATATTGAAAAAAACCACTTGCTTTAGAATAATAAAGAGCATAGTGTCCAATATTCTCTCCACTGCCATGCCCACATCTCCTTCTCATCAATCTATCCTATCTCAATAAAGGCACTGCTATCCACTGGGATAATCATTTCGAAAGCCTCATTGTTAGTCCTGGTACTTATCAGTCCCTGAGCCCGCACTTCCAATCTATTGCCAAGTCATGTTGATTCAACTCTAAAATATACATCGACTCTGTCCACTGTTCACCACCTCCACTGCCATTATTCTAATCCAAATCACCATCTTTCATCTGCTTTGTCTGGGGCATGAACGTACCAGGAAGTGGAGAACTTCTCCAGCTCCACCCTCCCACCCCTATTTTTTTTTTTTTTTTTTTTTTCCGGCTGTGCCTGGCGGTTTGCGGGATCTTAGTTCCCCAACCAGGGATTGAACCCGGACCCACGGCAATGAAAGCGCTGAGTCCTAACCACTGGACCGCCAGGGAATTCCCTCCAGCTCCTCTTTAATACAATCACTTCTAGGCAATCAGAATGACCTTTCTAAAATAAAGATCTGCTCAGGACACTTCTGTGCTTAAAACCCTTCACTGGCCAGCCATGGCACACAGAATAAAATCCAGTACTCTCATCATGGCTCACAAAGCCTTGTCTGGGCTCTTGACACTTCTCTCTTGCTGTGCTCCAGCCTCAGTGGTCTTTCAGCTCCTCAAGCCTACCAAGTTCTTTCCGACCCTGGGGACTTGATATATGGTCTACCCTCTTTTGTGATATCTGTAATGTGCTTCTACCCCCTCCGTCTACTTTCTAGTCACTCTTCGATTTCCAGCAGAAATGTCACATTCTCAGAGAAGCGTTCCTTCCTTGAGCCCCCATCTAAACGAGGATTCCTCTGGTTTAGTGCTCTCATAACACCCTGTACTTTTCATCCTTAGGACTTACACTATGTAATTTATTGTAAATACAGTGTATATACATGTATATAGGTATATGTGTATATGTATATATATCTGTAGAATATACATAAAATGTCTTCTTTCCATTTGACTCCTAAAATAATAAAAATATGTAATACTTATATAGTTCCTACTATCTACCAGGCACTGTTACATGTGTTTTACATGTTTTGTTTTTTTTTTAATAAATTTATTTATTTATTTTTGGCTGCATTGGGTCTTCATTGCTGCGTGCAGGTTTTCTCTAGTTGCGGTGAGCAGAGGCTACTCTTCATTGTGGTATGCGGGCTTCTCATTGCAGTGGCTTCTCTTGTTGCAGAGCACGGGCTCTAGGCACGCGGGCTTCAGTAGTTGTGGCACATGGGCTCCATAGTTGTGGCTCGCAGGCTCTAGAGCGCAGGCTCAGTAGTTGTGGTGCACAGGCTTAGTTACTCTGTGGCATGTGGGATCTTCCCGGACCAGGACTCGAACCCATGTCCCCTGCATTGGCAGGTGGATTCTTAATCACTCAGCCACCAGGGAAGTCCCTGTTTTACATGTTTTGATTCATTTAATCCTCCCAACAACTCTTAGGTAAGTAAGGTACAAAATGGTTAAGTAAATGACCTAAGATTACATGGCTAGGGAGTAGAAAAGCTAAGATGTGACTCCTGGCACTATGGTTCCAGAGGCTGGGCCACTGTCCTACACCATATGGGTAGGTTCTGTATGAGTTCTTTTCACCCGCCGTGTGTAACCAACATTGAGCATAGTGTCTGGCATGCTGTAGGCATCCTATAAATACTTGTTGAATGAATATATGCCCGGATGATCCCTCCAAACTCGGTTAGGAGGGCTCTTAAGTACCAGAGAGAGTGCTATGAATAGCATTTATATAATGATAATAATGTAAATATGGATCTAACCACAATTATAAATACAAATATACTTTTCCTGGGAGGATGGGGGAATGAGAAAACTCTGTGTGTGGTGAGGCCATGTAGGGGGATGGGCTGAAAGAGAACTAAATTCTCCCCTACCATAAAGTCCCTAGATAAGGCCCAAAACCGGGAAAAAACTTTCAAGAAATAATAGTATAAGAAGGCTATTCAGGGCTTCCCTGGTGGCGCAGTGGTTGAGAATCTGCCTGCTAATGCAGGGGACATGGGTTCGAGCCCTGGTCTGGGAAGATCCCACATGCCGCGGAGCAACTGGGCCCGTGAGCCACAGCTACTGAGCCTGCGCGTCTGGAGCTTGTGCTCCGCGACAAGAGAGGCTGCGATAGTGAGAGACCTGCGCATCGCGATGAAGAGAGGCCCCCGCTTGCCGCAACTAGAGAAAGCCCTTGCACAGAAACGAAGACCCAACACAGCCAAAAAAATAAAAATAAAATAAATAAATAAATAATAAAAGTAAAGGAATTCCTTAAAAAAAAAAAAAAAAAAAGAAGGCTATTCAGAGATATAGAGAAAAATACCAAAAGAATTGACTTAAAGAATTATAAGTAGCTGTGGTTGAAAAGAGAATTTGGCAGGTGGGAAAGCACTGTTTTTCATAACTAGTCTTGTAGGACTAGCTGAATTTTTAAACTGTGTGCATATGTTACTGTGATGAAACCAAAACTCAATGAAATGACTTTTATTTCAAATAATTTTCTATCTGTGTTTGCTTTCAGGCAATATGCCTGTCATCACAGTGCTTCAGAAAGATACATGAATGTGGCCAGCCATCTCAAGCACCCTTGGCATCTCTCACGGTTAGAGCCTCTACTTTTCTCTCCCCATGAGCATATGCCTCAGGTTGCACCATTTCATTTTTCTGGTTCTCTGCGTACCATCTTTATCATTAGACTCTCAGGCAGCTGAATGAGCAAAGGAGAAGAGAGTATCCAAATTTAATGTGCCTGGCCTGCTGTCTTTCCATTATTACTCTTAAGCAGGGGGAAAACCAAAACAAAACAAGGAGATCAAGGATGGAGTGATTCATTCTTCTCCAGACATGAACTCATTGTCTATTGAGTGAGGACCTTTGCCTTAATCTTAAATGTAAAGCTGTCTCGGGCTGGGCAATGGTCTTGATGTTGTCTGAAGTCTGCTGAGAGCGCTGGTGATGGCGGGATGACTCCATATAGAGAAATCTGTCTTGAGAATGACTCTTGTCGTTTTTCCTAACTTCGATGACCTGCAGAGACTTTTTTCTTACGTCTCCACTTTGAACTATTACTTTGGAGGAGAGAAGACAAGACAAGAAAAAAGTTTCCTTACACTCTGAAATTTAACCTCTTTTTGGCTGAGAATGGTTACTAATGCTTTTAATTACGTGCTTAATTATATTCTATGTTTGATCTTAATAATAGTAAAGGCATTAAGACTCAGAAGAATTTTTATTTTATTATTATTTTTTTAACCAGGAATTTTTATTCTTTTTTTTTTTAAACATCTTTATTGGAGGATAATTGCTTTACAATGGTGTGTTAGTTTCTGCTGTATAACAAAGTGAATCAGCTCTACATACACATATATCCCCATATCTCCTCCCTCTTGCGTCTCCCCCCCACCCTCCCTATCCCATCCCCTCTAAGTTCAGAAGAATTTTTAATGACTGATTCCCCAGATATAAAATGAAAGTGTTGGTCTGAGTAACTTCCAAGACCCCTTCTAGTTTTTGAACTTCTATGACTTAATGACTCTACATGAACTTCAGGGTCTTTTAAAAGAACAGTATTTATGAAAGGCAGCATAACAATCACTGCAAACTCCCTCCAGATGAAAATTTGAAAGCAAGGCTGCTTGCTATTTACTTATAAAATGAAAAGGTAATTTCTATATACCATAGGAGAGAACTAAGTGATGGAGGGATGAGTAAAAAATGGCATGAAAGGGAAAATACTTGTTTGAAATTTCCGTGACTGTATTAATCATGTTTTATTTTCTGTATATTATGAAGCTTTAATATTTTGGGGGCCTTCTAGCCCCAGGGAGAGACTGCACATCCCAGCGCTAGCTAATTCCTAAAGATAATAACCACTTACCTAGGAACATGCCTTTTGTATGCAAACCAACCAATCTCGCGTCTGCGCGGTGTGGCATGCCCTCTCCTCTCTGGAGACGTAAGTAGTCAATTCTTCTTTCAGTGGCATTGATCTCTCTGTAACCTCATTCAGTCACCTCTATAAATTAAAATCCCATGGGTACATTACAATGAAAGAACTCTAGTGTTTAAAGTACTAACTCTTGATTACTAATAAAAGTATATATCCAGTGTGACATTCCCTGTAGGTTCATAATGGCTGAGATTTTCTTGTATTTTTGTTCAAAAAATTAAACTCTAATTGTTCTAAGTTGGTCAAATTGTTTATAAATACAGAATTCACTTAGGTCAGAGGCTGAAATGAATACATCAAAAAACACAACAAATCCAAAGGAACTTAATGGTATGTGATTCAAATAAACCTCACATACAAATTCTAAAAAAAAAAAAAAATCCCATGGGTACAAATGAGACAGTGACCTACGTTCAATTATGTCATCTGTGTGAACTGGGACGGGGGGATTCCCTGTCCTCCATGTGTTACAGAGTCTAAGCTCGTACTGCTCACCATACGACAGGCCAATAAACAAGAGACAAGCTGTTCGGGCAAGGAATAACGACTTTATTCAGAAAGCCAGCAAACTGGGAAGATGGTGGACTCATGCCCCAAAGAACCATCTTGCCTGAGTTAGAACTCAGGCTTCTTTTATACTAAACGGGGAGGGAATAAAGTCAAACACTTCCTGGTTCCCATAGGCCTCCAAGGGGTGTGTTAATTTCTTCCTGCCCGCAGTCATTCACAGGTGGACCTGGTCGGGATGTTTCCTGTGAACTAAACAAAGGTATTTTGGCTTAATGCTCATTACCTGGGAAGCAGGGTTCCCAGAGATGGGCCATTACATATAATTTAAGGTTATAGGCAATATCCCTTTAGTGATTAACTTGTAATAGAATACATAGGTTCTTCCCTATTAACACATGTTCCATATGGAGCTGAGAGGTTGGTTCACTTGCTTAGGACAACTTACAAAGGATCACCCAGACTTCTAATTCAGTCCCCATGTGTGCCATGTAGCTTTGCTTCATGTTCACACATCAAACCCCTAGAGTAGGCCAAATTCTCAAAGTAAATGACTTATTTCAAAGTATAGGGTGACAAAGGCATTTGGAGATAGGGAAGAGAATGACAGATCATCACTGCAGCTATGACTTGTTTCTTCTGGAACAATTAGCCATAGAACATGCCCTACTGAAGCTGGGTCCCCAGTATAATCTTCCCATATAAAATTGAATTCATTATTGCTCAAAGCCTCCTAATGATAATAATAACAGCTATAATTTGGGCCCATGCTGTGTTACTCTAATCCTCACATCGGACCTTCACAGTACATCTCATTGTCCCAATTTACTGATGAAGAAACTAAGACTCCAAGATATTAATTTTCTTATCATCACGCAAAAGGAGAACTAGTAAGTAAAAGAGCTAGGATTGAGAATCCAAATCTGATTCCAAACCTGACCTTCCTTTCCCCACACCACACAGCCTCAGGAATGGATTCCAGTGTGGAGAGTTCCTCTTCCATTTGGCTGAGAACCGCTGATGCCAGACTTAGAATGGCTAACGTGGGCAACATTGTTCTTTCTATTGTCACGATCATGCTCTGCTACTCATCTGGGTTGCGCAGAGAAATTGCTTATCATTTCTGGCTCTTGTTTCTTAATCTGAAAAAAAAGTGAGGGACTTGGAGCAGGTGTCTTTTATGATAACAATTTGCATTTTTAAAATATGATTGTAACTTTAAGTATGATGTATGAGAAAATTTATATTTTATACACTTCTTATTCCCAAAGTAGATTTGGAGTACCCAAATACCCAAGTGTTAGTTTTATTTAGCTGACATTTTAACTTTTTTTCTTTCTTATAATTTCAGAAAGTCAACAGGGAACATGAATTGGTTAACATTAAAGAGAACTATCTTTAGTGGCTCGGAATTTAAAGTACAAATAAGAGAAGGATGTCTTTAATAAACAAATGATGTGTCATTTGGGACAAATGTAATATGATGTGTGGGTTCGTCCAACACAGTCATCAGGATACTTCATCATACTTGGCATAGTTAAAATTTCCAAGGTACATGTGTGCTCGTGTCAACCTTACTTAGTGTGTAATTTCACCACTGATTGGCCTCAGTAGGGCTTGTGTTTTCAGCTGTCTTTCTGTCAGTGGGGTTGGATGGATATACACAGATCCTTCTCTTCCCTGATCCATCTTTTGATTTATGGCTTACTTGTGTCAGATGTTTGGCTCACTAGAAACTGTGATCATAATAGTGCATGATTATCTGACCCTCCAGGGGCCTAGTCCCATTAGCCTTAGAATCTAGTCAACTATCTTTACCTATCACTCCGTTCAGGAGATGTGAATTTTATGCATCAGCTGGGCAAGTTGTGCTACCTCATTATGCCTTAGTTACTACATTTTTTTCACAGGAATCATATCCTGTGATACTTAATGGAAGCCAATATTTTGCCTGATGGTATATGTTGACTGCAAGTAGCTGAATGGCTTATAAAATCATCCAATTAACTGGAGGGGAAGACAGTGTACAATGTTAAAAGCAGTTTTATGGACTAAAACCTAATTAAAACTAAGTTGAAAATTGGCTTTTTTTAAAAAAAAGGAATGTTTTAAATTTGTGGAAAAAAGATACAGGGAAAAGAAAGAGAAAGAAATTGAGAGAAATAGGAAGATAATTTTTTATTTTTTGGGATCAAAAGTTTTTGAGGAAATCTGCCTATTCTAATCCCTGACTTTTCTTGCTGTTCAATAAAATTTGCTATAACATGATGATTCTGAGTTCTTTAATTGTGAGACAAACTGTCTTTTGCTGTTATATTATTATTGTAATTAGAGTGTATTTTTCAGCTGACACAGCATTTCTTTTTTCATAACATAAAGGCTTAGCCTGAATTGTGACCAAGAAGTGGCAGAGTTAAAACTACAGATCATAAACACGTATTGAAATGTGACTGACGGTAGCAGGTCCAAAATATTAGAAATGCAGCTGAATAAGCATTTGAAGCAGGGTGTGATTCTAAATAACACCAATATATCTGGTTCCTGCCTAGTTAGGAAAGGGATGAGTAGACTTGCTAGACGAGTTGAACGGAGACTAACTCGAAGCCCTGAAATTGTGAGAATGTTCTCACGTTCTGTTCCCATAGGATAGCATTTGTCAGGTTAAAAAAAAGAAAAAATTGCCATGCAATGTACTTTCAACAAAACATAAAACAGACTTTAGGATTTTAATGTTAAAGTGGAGTTTTGGTATTATCAGTGCAGTTAGTTTTTGAGAGCAGTTGGTTGATGTTTTTCATCTTATAGCTCAATACTCCACAGGCCGTGTCACTGACTCCTTTATGCCAAAAATCTCTTGAGCATCCCAGTAGCATGATTCATCTGCAGAAGTACTAACAGAGAGTCATTTTCCATCATCCAAAAAGATGATCTTTCTATTTGCTAAACAGAATTCTGGCTCCATAAATTTGATTTTTATTTTCTTATTCATCCTCTTCTTCCTTCCAAACAAAAAATAATTTAGGCAACTGTTGACATTTTCTTAATACATCATTGCTTCATTGCCATCTTTTTTGCTTTTTAATTAATTAATTAATTAATTTATTTATTTATTTATTGGCTGCATTGGGTCTTCGTTGCTGCGTGCGGGCTTTTCTCTAGTTGTGGTGAGCGGGGGCTACTCTTTGTTGTGGTGCGCTGGCTTCTCATTGCGGGTGGCTTCTCTTTGTTGCGGAGCACGGGCTCTAGGTGCACGGGCTCCAGTAGCTGTGGCATGCGGGCTCAGTAGTTGTGGCTCGCAGGTTTAGTTGCTCCACGGCATGTGGACCAGGGCTCGAACCCGTGTCCCCTTCATTGGCAGGCGGATTCTTAACCACTGCGCCACCAGGGATGTCCTCATTGCCATCTTAAAGCATGTGTCAGAGGAGGGAAATGTAGAGGGATTGTCTTAAATCAGGGTGCAGACCAATTAGGAATCCCTCTGGAAAATTACTGGAGACAAATCAGGGCCTGCTCAAATGGAATAATCATGAGCTCCATCTTATGTATAAAAAGGATGTTGATTTCTATGAATAACTCAAATTGTCTAGTCTACGTATTAACGTCTTTGCAATTATATGTAGGGAATATTTTTTCTTGTTCTCTTTACATAGCTACTTTGAAATCTTCAGCACAGCAGGTTAAGCATTTGAGAGGAGGAGTACTTAAAGATCTGCTAACAGCGATAAAGAACTTAGAAGCTCCGTGGCTTCTGAGTTCTGGCGTAAGAAGGGAGGCTGAAAGCACTGTGAGATGAATGAGAGTGATGGATGCGCTTGGTTCGTCATGTGAGCAGTGAGAAAGGATAACTGCATAGTCATTCTCTTACACATAAATAGAAGATAACCTCTGAGAGAGAGAGAAATTGTGCAAATGAGCATGGCAAATTAGAATAATCACCATTTTTTAAAAAAGCAAATATCCTCAGGCATATTTGCTTCAGATTTAGATTGCACCTTTAGTTCTGTGTCCTGTATAGTGAATTTCATGTTAAAAGCCTGCAAATCTTTTCTAGTAACAGAAGTAATAAGATATTTTCCATTACTCACTTAAATTAGAAGTGTGCAAGTTTTCTGTGATTCCATTTCTCTGCCCCCTGGTGGATTTTACTTAAAACTGCAGTAGTAATGTCCTGGCTATGAGCATGTCAGCTGATGTTTATGTTTTATGATTTATCTCATTTGAATTTTTCCAAATGATTGATACTGTTAATAAACACTTTTAAAGCCCATCATAGGTTAGTAATAAAAATCCCAAGGATACCTAGGTCCCTTTTAAGACTCTTTTTAAAAGAATTTTTATTATTAGATTATTTTTTACTTAGGCCCATTTCTAAGCAGAAATAGAGTGGTCATAACTTTGGGCAAGAGTCTTGGTTAAGGTTTCTGATTTCTTTCAGATTTTTTAAAAGGCAAAAACTTTCGTGCATCCAGGAAAGCTGAAAGACTTTTACAGTACATCACTGTATACTCCCACAGAGATTCTACCATTCACATTTTACTTTACTTGCTTTCTCACATATCATGCATATACCTAACCCTCTGTCCATCCTTTAAACGAATTTTAAATTAAGTTGTAGACATCAGTACACTTCCCCCTAAATGCACCCTATTAGTGAATGTTTGCTTGCTTATCATATAGACCCTATGATTTATGACTGATTCTTTCTTTGGTCACTAGGAAGCTTAGGAATTGTGACCTACCTACTTTGCAATAATTTCTGGTATATTATATTTTCGTGTATGTTACCCATGACTTCATTTTACAATGCCATCCATGATTTTCTCTAAATCTCTTCTTTTTAAAAAAACCTATTTTGATCCTTCTGTATTTTGTAAACTTCCTCAAATAAATTCTGGACTAAGGTTAAAATAAAATTAGGCTGGTTTGGTATACTGTTTAAAGCACTGATTATTCAAAGAGAATGTTGCTAGTAATTGCCATGTATATATTTATAAGAAATTGGAAACGTTTGTAACAGAGGTGAATCACAAGAACAGATTAAATACCATTCTTTTGTAATTAGGGTTATTAGAGTTGCTAGGCATTTAGTAGTAGCAGCATTATTCACAATAGCTAAAGGGTGGAAACAGCCTAAGCGCACATGAACAGATGAATGGATAAACAAACTGTGGCATATACATATGATGGAATATTATTTGGCCATGAAAATGAAATTCTAATACATGCTACAACATGGATGAACCTTGAAAACATGCGAAGTGAAAGAAGCCAGACACAAAAAGACAAGTATTGTATGATTCCACTTGTATGAAGTATTTAGAATAGACAAATTCATAGAAACAGAAAGTAGAATAGAAGTTATCAGGGCTGGGAGAGGGAAATGGGGAGTTATTGCTTAATGTTCATAGGGTTTCTGTTTGGAGTGATGAAAGAGTTTTGGGAATTGATAGTGGTCATGGTTACACAACATTGTAAATGTACTTAATGCCGCTGACTTTTACATTTAAAAGTGATCAAAATGGTGAACCTCATGTTATATCTATTTTACCACAATAAAAACTTTTTTAAAAAGCAGGTTAAATATCATTCTTTTTGCGATTAGGGCAATTAGAGTTGCTAGTCTTTCAATGGGTTGTTTGTAGTTGCCATGCAGTTTTTCCACAAGGCATCCTAGAACTCATACCACACAGTTGATCATTATAAACAAGGTAATGTTTTATTAAAGGAACAATTTTATAATTGAAAGTTACATTTCAGGGTACATGACCAAGGAAGCAGTATTATGTAAATTGCAGAGATGACCAGAAATATGCCATAAAAGCCAGGACACTACAATAATTGTCGCAACTTGGGGCTATTGTGTGTGTTCCCACACAAAGAGGACAGTAGGGAAAGGCAGCCTAATGGTGACCCTGGGTATGTTCAGAAAAATGGTCTGCCCCAGGGGTCAGAGCAGTGGGCAGGTAATCTGGAAAGGGAGCCATGACAGACAGACAGGAAGACAGTTCTACCTGTGTTACATTACCTCTAGCCATGACAGGTAAAGGCAGACAGGAAGTAGACACCTGGAAGGCTTACATATGAGGGGCAAGGTCCCACCCACTGCAAGAAGCACACAGCAGGACTCCAATTCCAGGATAGAGCTAAGGATTTACTCAGTGTCACATATCAAGAACACGGAAATAGAGTGCCTGGGAAAGCTATCAAAAGCCTTGATAATAATTATATACTTCAATATAAAAACTTATTGATAAGGCATTTATTCCACAGAAGTAATTATTTAGCATAAAGATGTAACTATTAGTACAAAGATTCTTATAACAACAGTGCTTAAAATAATACAAAATTATGATTAACTTAAATGCTCAACAATAAGGATATCCATCCAGCAAAATAACTGGAGCCATTAAAAATGCTGTTGTGGAAGCATTCGCAGAGGCATGTAAGTAAAAATGCTTCCACTTTTATATATACTATAACTATTCCTTGGTTAGATATGCAAGTACTCCACTGAACAAACCAAAGGAGATTACACTGCCAGCATTTTATATCTGAAGCTATCTACGTTACTCAGAACTTCTTTTGGTTGCAGAGTAAGCTCATCTTACTTTCTTTCATCATCTTTCTTTCACTCATTTCATCTAACGATATTAAAGTATTTTACCACCTTTGTATATTTTACAGAAAGAATACTTTCATAAAGTTTTGTGTAAATGCAGAGGCAAAAGACTGTATTAAAAAGTTTGCTTTATGGGCTTCCCTGGTGGTGCAGTGGTTAAGAATCCGCCTGCCAATGCAGGGGACACGAGTTCGTGCCCCGGTTCGGGAAGATCCCACATGCCGCGGAGCAGCTGGGCCTGTGAGCTACAACTACTGAGCCTGCGCGTCTGGAGCCTGTGCTCCGCAACAAGAGAGGCCGCGACAGTGAGAGGCCCGCGCACCGCGATGAAGAGTGGCCCCCGCCCGCCGCAACTGGAGAAAGTCCTCGCACAGAAACGAAGACCCAACACAGCCAAAATAAATAAATAAAGAAATAAATTTATAAAGTCAGTCATTATAAAAAAGAAAAAAAAAAGTTTGCTTCTATTATTGCAGAGGGGAGAGGGGCCCTGCTCAGTAATAAATCCACTTTCATTCATTCAGTCATTCATCAGACACCTGCCATGTGCCCAGCATTGGTTAACACCAAACGGAACTCTTGGTTATAGGCTGCTTACATTCTAAGGGGGAGGGTGGGACAGACCACCAATAAGTAACCATACAGTATTGTAGGTAGTGATAGATGCTATTAAAAAATTGAACAGGAGAGAGCAAGACTGGATGGGAAGGCTGCTTAGGCAGAGTGTTCAGGAAAGTGCTCTCTCTGAGAAGCAGATGTATAACCAGCCATATATGTCATTGCCAGGAGGAAGTATCCCACACTTGACACTTCTATAAAATAATAAACAATGTCACTTCATACAACCTATACTTATTTGCTCTCTGTTCAAGTATGACACGATGCTGGTGGTGTGCTATTGAGAAAAAATTTTCGATAAATGTCATTCTTGACTCTTTGGTCGTCTGCAGTTAGATCACTTCAAAGTGATCTTTGGTGAACTTCACCAAAAAGCCGTAAAAGATATCACCAGGTCATTAATTCGGACTTTACAAAGCGAGCTTCAAAATTCTGCCCAGAAAATTTCTAGGACACGGCTCTAAGTGGACTCCGTCCCAGAGCTGCCGGCTCAGGGCACACATGCCGGGCTTTGGCTGGGGAGATGGGCAGGATGTCCCGGGCACCCAGCCAGTGCCACAATAGCTCCTCCCCTTCCTCACCCATCCCCCATCAGACCCTGCACGAGGCCAGGTTTGTGCCAGCCGATCTGTTAGAGACGACAGAGTTCTTTTTATTCACTTATTCAGTGAATATTTACTGAGAGTTCAGTGTGTGCTGGGCTCTGGGGGTAAAACAGGGAGAGAGACAGAAACACTCCCTGTGCACAGAGCTTGTAGCCTAGAGGGAAAGGCAGACGACTAACAACCAGCAATTACAACAAATTGTAACAGTGTTATGGTAAGGTGCCATGGGGCCCCCGAGCAGGGCCCTGCTTGGTATAGAGGTGTCAGGAAAGGCTTCCCGGAAAACGTGCTGTTTGTTTAAGCTGGGCTGAGAGGTTGAGTGGGAGTCAACTAGGACAAGGAGGGAAGACTGGAGAAAAGAGGGTTCTGCGTGGAAGGAACTCGGGAATGCTTGGAGGTTCAGTACTGGACTCTGAGGGGCTGCACGTTCCTGTAGCTGCAGCACGGAGCCGTGGAGAGTGGGGAGGCGAGGGGACTTCTCAGGTCTCTTCGCCCAGTACATTTTTAACAGAAAAATTTCAAACATACACTGAAGTAGAGAGAATAACGTAATGAACCCCTAAACCCAGCACCCAGCTTCCATAATTATCAACTCATGATCAATCGTGTTCTCTGTACCTCTTCTGCTTTACCAACCCCCCCTCCTCCACTCCTTGGGTTATTTTGAAGCACATCTCAGATACTGTTTCATTTGTAAATATTCTTTGATTTATTCTGTATTACTTCTTCCCTAGCTCCTGGTACAGTATCTGCTCATGGTAGGTGCTCAGTAACTAAGTAGACTTGTTGGGTGAACCAATAAACAATTGAGTGGATGATAGAAAGGCAGGCAGGTGACGGAGTTTGGACTCAGTTGTGTGGGCACTGAGAAGGCCGTACAGGGTGTTGAATTGGGGAGTGACATAAAGCGGTCACTCTACTGAAAGTGGAGGAAGAATTGGAGGTGGACACTGCCACCACAGAGGGATTTCTAGGAGGCTGTTGTACAAAGCCTGGCAACCAAATTACAGTTATGTGTGGGAGACGGTAAGAAGCTGGAAGAAGGGAGGGGAAGGGCAGAAAAAAAACCCCCAAACACCTAGAGAGAGAGAGGAGAGGAAGGAACGTAGACCGGGAGACAGAACAAAGGAAAGAAGTGAGTCAGAGAAAGATGAAGGAAAGGTATAAAAGGGGCATATGCTAAGAAGTGCTAAGGCAGAGGGGTGCAGAGGGCACGGGGGGACGGGGGCAAGAGGTTCTTACAGAGATTCTCACTGTGCCAGGCCATACCAATGCCAGCTGGAGGGGACCGTTTCCTGCCAGCTCTCTTTGCCACTGTGGGTGAAGTGCCAGCAGCACTCAAGGCGAGAAGTCTGGTGTCAGTATTTGATCCAAGAAGCAGGGGTGGTGGGGAGGGGCGGAGGACGGGCACAAGTGCAGCATAGTACCTCTCAGGCTTGCGTGGGTCTCCAAGGGGCATCCGGACCATACGGGGGAGGTGAAATCCAGGCAGGAGAAGAGCTGGCAGGAAGCAGGCTGAGGGGAGAGCCTCCAGCCAACTTCGCAGAGGTTCAGGGCCAGGTCCTCTCCCTGAGGGAGCTGGAATGGGAACAGAGCATCGGGACTCTGGGCAGATGACCAATGTCCATGGCACATCCAAGTGCTGTTTAATAGAATGTCAGTGGCTCAAGGATCTCACAGACACGGGTGACAGGGGAGAGGGCAGGCACCCCGTCCCCAGGCGCACAAAGGTACGGGAGCCACTTGCTGTGTGTAGGTCCCACTTCCAGACCTTCAGCTCAGGGCATCGGAAAAGCAGATCTTGAAGTGAACAGCCTTGAAAACCCAAAGCTTGGCAGGCAGGGGACCACTATTTGAAATATTCCTATTTTCTAAACTGGCAAGATTTAATAAGGTTTCCTAACCGTTGTGAATATTCGCTTGTTTTAGGGTTCGACAAACACGGGGGCTGCCTCCACTCTCTGAGCTAGACGGTGCTGCAAGGACTCCCCTCAATTCAGCTGGCCTCTTAGCCCACCCCTTCCTCTGCGGCCTGAGGTGGGTGAGTCCTTGGCTAGTAGGTGACAGTCGTTGGTCTGTGTTTGTTTATTGCGGGGAGCGATCTCCCCCAGCTCCTAAGCATGCATGGATGGAATTTGTTCCTGGTCTTCATTTTCTTTCTGCACTGGCAAGACACTGCCACCTGGAAGAGCGTTTGCGGATTCCACCTTCCCCTGGGTGGAGGCTGACCTTGGACGGGGGTTAGCAGGCCCTGAGCTGTGCTTCCTAACCAAGCCTTCATCGGCAGCAGAGGTGGCCTTTGGTCAGCTCTCTGCCACTTCTCCAGTCCGGAACTTGGGGACTCGCTGTTCTTAGGCCTGGGAGGACCTGGAGAATGCTACATGTAGGCGAGCCTTGGCTTCTGGCAGAGGAGGAAGACGTCCTGACTCCCTCAGGGACTTTGTTACTCCCTCGGGACTGGTGGTGAGATTCCCCTGACACTGGCTTTTTGGTGATATACATGCACAAGTTTCTCCCAAACTCTGTAGGGAGACATTTGGATCAAAAGAGAAACTAACAGGAACAGTAAACAAAAGAGGTCCTAAGCAAGGGATTGGTGGATGTCATTCGTATTCCCTTGGGACAAACCACATATATCTAATAGACAAGGGAACAGCACACTTAGATTTTCTCGCTCAAGAACGCTGGTCACAATCTACTGTGCTCTTCGTTCCCGTAAGAAAGATGGTCTGTGACGCTGTAGATGCTGGGAGCTTCAGGGCCCCCTTTGACATTTTTCCTACTTCTCTCCCTGTCTCTCCAGATGGGGCTGGATCAGATCGAATGTGAACCTCTGCCCTCTAGTCTGAATGTCTGTGCTTTGAGCTGGTGCCCCTAATGGTACAATACAGTAATAGCTCAACATGCATTGGCAGAAAATGGTTCTAGATAAGGGCATTTTCTCTGAAACATGACAATTTAATTCCTGAAATTCATGGTTTGTAGCCATTTTAGAAAGAAAGCTTTCAACAATACGTACTCATTACTCTGCCTTAGTTAACAGAATGAGTGGGGTATAATTTGAAGTTCTGTTAATTTAGGATTGCTGTTGTTATCCTATTCGGTCTGTGGAGGAACATGGCCCGTCTTTTCCCTGAATTCCACCAGATTATCTCCACCGGTCAAAGAAGCAGCCATCTTTGTCCCTGCTTCTGTTTTAGTAGTTTAAGTTTAGCAGTTTAATAGTTCAATAGTTAAGTTTAAGACTTTGGCACCAGTCTCCCTTTAGTAGGCTCCCTAAACCTACAGCTACTCATAGAATGAGAATTTTTAGAGCTAGAAGGAAATGGGAGCCTTTAGTCTTTGATTGTCACCGAGGGCGGAACTGCAGGTTGCCAAGGAAACCAGAGAATGCAGTGTTGTTTGTAACATGAAGTCAAAATTATTCTCTGTGCATCTGAAGGAAAAAAGTATCAAGACTTTGTCACAGGGACTTCCCTGGTGGCGCAGTGGTTAAGAATCTGCCTGCCAGTGCAGGGGACACGGGTTTGAGCCCTGGTCTGGGAAGATCCCACATGCCGCGGAGCAACTAAGCCCGTGTGCCACAACTACTGAGCCCGCATTCCACAACTACTGAAGCCCACGTGCCTAGAGCCCGTGCTCCGCGACAAGAGAAGCCACCACAATGAGAAGCCCCCACTCACCACAACTAGAGAAAGCCAGCACAGTAACAGAGACCCAACACAGCCAAATATAAATAAATAAATCTTAAAAAGAAAAAGAGATGACTCAGTTCTAAAAAAAAAAAGACTTCGTCTCAGTTGTCTTTTTGAGTTCAGAGTCTTTTAAACTGATTTACAGTTTATTTTCATGGTCACTATAAATCTGGAACCAGGCCCAGATTCTATCCCCTCTGAAGCAAGAGTAAGCGTAATAGGGTTTGCAACCATCTCCGTTCCCATCTAAGGCTCACGTGCCTCTGGAGTCAATGTCAGATGCAGCCAGAGGTAACACTGGGTACTTGGGAGGCGTACGAAATAGTCCACGTGGAAGGTTAGGGAATCATGATGGGAACAGAGGAGCACCCATGTTCATCAGATGTTCCAAAGTCAGAATTGGCTGGTTTGGTGACTGGTTTCTGGATAAAGTGTGATGGGGCGAGTAGTCCCAGGTAAGCCAGCAATCTAACTTGGCTGTGACACAAACCAAGATTTAGAGCACAAAGATAGGAGCTATATGAAAAGTGTAGATAGCAGGTTTCTCTTTGTACATGGGTTTGAGGGGACATGCAGGGGAAATACAATCATCCCTGGCTTAACAAACATTCAGATCACAACTATTCTGAAAGATATTTACAGAATTGCCCCAACTGTGAAGGTCAGGTGGTAGAAAGATGCAGGACATTAGTTCTCTTGGGCCAGGTTCTTCCACTAATCAGCTATGTTCCCTTAAGCAGGTCATAACTTTTCTGCAACTTCCATTTTTTAAAGTATCTAAAATGAGAATATTTTCAAGGTGTGTTTTAACTGTGACAACTATAGTGAGATGTGCTTTGATTTGCTCTGTCTCCTTTCCCAGGGTGGTATACTTGCTTATTTCTTCAGTCAATACATTTGTGTATTGCCAGGAAGACAGCTGTGTCAGTCAGTCTCACAGATTTCTCAGCCAAGTTTATTAGAATCCTTGTGGCTCTGTCAGTGTATTGCTTTCCTGGTAGGGATTGAACTTAGTGCATTGTGTGATGGTTACTTTCTATTTCCTTAATTTCTCTTTCTGATACTTCGTTGTTAAGTGTATAGAAATGCAACAGATTTCTGTATATTAATTTTGTATCCTGCAATTTTACCGAATTCCTTGATGAGCTCTAGTAGACTTCTGGTGGCATCTTTGGGATTTTGGTTACTTTCTAAAATAGTGAGAGGACTAGACTTCCAGCACTGTGCTAGTTCATTTGCTAAACCATCTCTGGGACTCATTTGTTATTGTGCAAACTTAGGAAGGTTTTTTTCTTTCTTTAAATTGTGGTAAAAAAAATCATATAACATGAAATTCACCATTTTAAAGTGTACAGTTCAGTGGCGTTTAGTACATTCACAATGTTGTGCAATCATCATTATTATCTAGTTCCAGAATGTTTTTATCACCCCCAAAGGAAATCCCATCCTTATTAAGCAGTCACCCTCCATTTCCCCCTCCCCGAATCACTCATCTGTTTTCTGTTTCTATGGATTTGCCTGTTCTGAACATTTCATATGAATGGAATCATGCAATATGTGTCCTTTTCTGTCTGGCTTCTTTCCCTTAACATGTTTTCAAGGTTCACCTATGTTGTAATATGTTTCAGAGCTTCATTCCTTTTTATGGCTGAATACTATTCCATTGTATGGATATACCATATTTTGTTTATCCATGCATTTGTTGATGGACATTTGAGTTTTCTCCACCTTTTGGCAATTGTGAATAGTGTTGTTATGAACATTTGTGTACAAGTTTTTTTTGAACACATCTTTTCAATTCTTTGGGGTATATAATTGGGAGTGGAATTTCTGGGTCATATGGTAATTCTATGTTTAACTTTTTGAGGAACTGCCAAACTGTTTTCCACAGCAGGTGAACTATTTTACACTCCCACCAGCAATGTGGGAGGGTTCTATATCCTCACTAATACTTATTATCTTCCAACTTGTTGATTATAGCCATCCTTCAGGGTGTGAAGTAGTATCTCATTTTAGTTTGAATTTGTATTTTCCCAGTGACTAATGATGTTGGTTAACTTTCCATGTGCTTGTCAGCCATTTGTATATCTGCCTATTGAAATTTTTTGCCCATTTTTTTTTTCATTGAATTGTTTGTCTTTTTGTTGTTGAGTTGTAAGAGTTTCTTATATATCTGGATAATAACACTTACTAGATATATGATTTGCATATATTTCTCCCCTTCTGTTGATTGTCTTGTCATATATTTAATGGTGTCCTTTGAGGCACAAAAGTTTTTAATTATGATGAAGTCCAATTTATCTATTTTCCTTTGTTGCTTGTGTTTTTGGTGTCATATCTAAGAAATCATTGCCAAGTCTAAAGTCATGAAAATTTACCTCTATGTTTTCTTCTAAGAGTTTTATAATTTTAGTTCTTATATTTAGGTCTTTGATCTATTTTGAGTTAAATTTTGTATATGGTCATAGGTAGTGGTCCAACTTCATACTTTTCCATGTATACATGTAGTTGTCCTAGCAACACTTGGAAGGTGTTTACATCTATTGGTTTAATTCCACAACAGCTAACCAAGTGTGCTATGATTTCCATATATTGTGGCCATGTATAGTGAACACTGTTGGTTGCCTATCAGTATTATTCCTTCTTTCTTTCTAACAGAATCCTACTTTTGTTTAGGTATTTACTTCTCTCCCACGTGATTCAGGGTAAAGTGATCCCACTATGTGCCCTAGATCCTGCTAAACCTAAGCCTGTTGTTCTCATAGTGTAGTCCCTAGAACCCTTTCAGGAGTTCCGTGAGATCAAAACCATCTTCATAATTATACTAAGACATTATTTGCTCTTTTCACTTTAGCTGACATTTGCAAGGATGATGCAAAAGCATTGATGGGTAAAACTGCTTGTGCTTTAGCACGAATCAGGTCAGTGGCACATACTGTACACTCTAGGGTGGTATCGATGTATTCTTGCATTCCACCATGAACTTGCAGGGGGAAAAAAAAAGCAACTAGTTTCACTTAGTGTCCTTGATGAAGTAAAAAAAAATTTAATTCTATGAAAATTTGATCCTTGAGTATACATCTTTTTGATCTCTGTATGAAAAAACTGACAAGTATTCATAAATCCCTTCTCTGCATATTAAAGTATGATGGTCATCTCGAGGGAAAGCACTTGTGTGATTGTTTGGGCTGTGAGTTATTTCAGCTCCTCTTTTACTTGAGAGAATGACTGATAAACTGTGGTTACTTATGCTTGAGTATTTGGCAGACGTTATCTGGAACGTGGACAAAGTGAGCCACTTCAGGGTAAACAATGGGCAGTATTTGTTATCAGTGATAAGGTCAAGCTGTTGAGCAAAATTAGAATTTTGGAAAATTTGCATGTGCACAGCTTCCCAATATTTACTGATAGTTTCCCAATGTAAAGACTTTTCTAAGATCAGTGGTGGTATTAGTTAATTGGATTATTTTGATATGTTATAATGAAATGTGTCAATATTTGGAAGACCTGCATAACGCAGTGGACTAATATTTTTCAAATGACCAATGACTTTACAAAATTATGCATGGGCTAAAGATCCATTCGAGGTGCAAGATACAGACCAATAGGTATTAATACCGTTTGACAGAATATAAAAAGTTATTGATATGGTTTCAGACCCACATTATAACTAACCTTCAGGGAACTGATCTTGAGTTTGAGTATACTATCAAAGAAGAATATCAACAATTATATGAAAAGGCTATTAAAATACTTCTCCCTTTTGTAACTACGTATCTGTATAAGACCAATTTTCGCCCATATACTTCAACCAAAACAACATTGAATATTCCTCAGTTTTAGTTTTTACTACAACAAATATTAATAAATATAACCCACATAAACAGCGTAAAGGAATCCTGAGACCAAAAGTTTTGAGAACTGCTCGTCTAAGCCATAATGGTCTCGTTGAATCAGTAATTTTACTGTCCCTGGAGCCTGCCCTAGCTCTGTTATCTTGTTTTGAGTGATATGAACTTTCTTCGGTGTTTAAGTCAGAGTAAGTGAAGGTTTATTATGGCTTACAGCCTAAAACATTCTAAATGATACAGCATGGTACAAGGTTCAAATCAATAGACTCTTTTTCTCTGATGAAATTGTATCTGAAATATTTTCAGCTGTTTTTACTTTCTATGTTCTTCAAAGTCATTTCATCATGTTCTTTTGTATCATAAGCAGCATAATTATTTAAATCCAAGTAATTTAATTCTTGTTGTCTACCTTCTGCAAAATAGAATGAGCTTAACACTACGCTTGATTCCTTCTGGCCAGCTCCTGCTTTTCTCAGCTTGTCCAAGATGTTATGGCTAATGTTATTATCATTCTGTTTGCACTCTCAAATCCTTCCAATTCCTGAGCTTGTTTTGAGTAAGGCAATAAATATCTCATGAACCTTAGCTTAGAAACCAGTGGGGGCTAGAAAGATATTTGCTGCTATTTACGTGGAATTGGTGCATAGCGGTGAGTTCTGGGCTTCAAGGAGCTCTTCTTGCTGTTACATTCTCTGACCCTGCCTCCTTATTGGTTTCCCTGTCTAACCCTTCAGTTTCCTGTGAATCCAGTAGTGGCCACCCAAGTTTTTTTGTATGCTCAGCATCCATATTGCTGCTTCTGGAAACAGCATTAACAGCATTCTGATCTTCCTTTGAGGAACCAACTCTTAACTAAGTACATGCAGTTTTCTGGGGACTATTATTCAAGGTACTCTGTCCATCACCTGCCAAAGTGAAGGTGAGTGGCCCATGCTAAGCCATCAGGCTCTCTCTCCCCTTGGAAACTGAATTTTGGTTGAAAAGAGGAAAGGATAGAAAACTGCTGAAGTTGACACTGAGAGAGATTTTTCCCTTTGTCCTTGCTACCTGAATTCTCAGAGTTGCCCTAATTCCTGTCCCTTCTGAGGGCTGAATGTTCAAGTTTTCCGTAGATTTGTGAACCACCTGTATTTTTAATAAATTATTTTTGCTTAAGGGAGCTAGTGTCTGAATCTGCTGCTTTTGACAAGAACTTGGACAGAGATGTGGAAAGCTGCTCTGAGCCGCCTCCTAATTGGCTGGAACTCTGATGCTCTCCCTGTCTTGTTGGGACTCTTGTGACTCTAACCCATAGATTAGGGACTTATGAATAACATTGTGGATGGACAATGGATGGAATTAATTAACCTGACTTCCAGCTAACTCACCTGTTTAAACATCCAGCATCCATCCATCAGATCACATCACTGTGCATAAGGATCACCGTTCTGGGCCAAGCCTTCTCCCTCAGTGTCCATTCAGACAGTGTATAAGTAATATCCTGGATGCCTCCTTGAGGACTAAGTACAGCCTGGTCCCAATTCCTTTCCCTCCCCACCAGTCCTGTGCTTATGAGTCCCACCATTTTTCAGACCCAAGACTTCAGTACACTTATAGTAGAGAAAGGACATATACCTGTTTTATATACATCTTCATAATGCATTGGAAAGAACATGGGACCCAGCATAAGAACACCTGAATTCAAATCTCAACTTTACTACTTGCTATGTAGCTTTGGGCAAATCATTTAATTTCTCTTGAGTCTCAATTTTCTCATTTGTGAAATGGGGGTTGTAATTTTTCCTGTTTTACTTAACCTTTCAAAGAGATTGTAAGGATCAAATTAGATGATGGATGTGACAGCAGCTAATTGTATCAGACTGAGTTTCTTTTTTTTAATTTAAAAAAAATTTTTATTTTATATTGGAGTCTAGTTGATTAACAATGATGTGTTAGTTACAGGTGGACAGCAAAGTGATTCAGTTATACCCATACAAGTATCCATTCTGAGTTTCTAAAGGATCAGATTTGTCTTTTACCTGCATTCCAAGTACATGGCACAACACCTGGTTCACAGCAAACACTCACAACATGTTGGTTGAATTAATCCACTTTGGGTAGGAATTGTTCCAAAGCTCAACTAGAATTGGGACTAAATTGGTGATGGGAAAAAGAAGCAGATCTGGGAGCATGTGGCTTCATTATTCTGTCGTCTTATTGGTTAGCTCCTCTTTCAGGGTCCTTTACACTGGACTGAGTTTCTGTAACACTGAAAACCTGGGTTTTTTTGCTTCCCCCAGTTGCCGTTGAAATCGGAACTGCCTGAAAGAACAGCTGAGCAATTCATCAGGCTCTTGTGGCTTAGAAGGAGCTGCTAGGATGAGATTTCTAATGACACACAGGCTCCAGTGGGGATGTTACAATTTCACGGTCACACGTTGTTCAAAGCCTGCATGAAAGATTTTGCTAAGCCCAGCTGCCTTGAGCTCTGCATCAACCATTTGGGCAAAGTGCCAACCCCTCTGCCACATTCTTTCCAGACCAAAAAGATTGTTGAGTATCCCTCACAGATTTTTCATGGGTGAAACAACCCAGCAGATATAGGTATATGTGCCCTTGGACTGAGGCAAAGGCCAATGGGATTTTTGTTGTTAATTAAAATTTTATTTTTATTGAGATAAAATTTATATACAAGAATACTCCAAGATCTTAAGTGTACAATTGGATGAATTCTTTCAACTGTATATGCCTAACTAGCCCCCGAAATAAGGTGTAGAACATTTCTGTCACCCCGGAAAGTTGTCTTCTGTCCACTTTAATCTCTGCCCCACCCAGTAGACAGCAGTTTTTGCTTTTTCTAGAATTTCATATAAATGGAATCATGCAGTGTGTCCTTTTTTGATCTACTTTTTTTGTGTCTTTCTTGTTTTTGAGATTTACCCTTGCTGTTGCATGTATCCATAGCTCATTATTTTTTAATTGCTGACTAATATTTCACTATATAAACATACCACAATTTGTTTATCCATAATGTTTTGAGATTTATTCTGGTTTTTGTGCATATCAAACTTTTGTTATTTTTTATTGCTGAGTAATATTCCATTATGCAAATAGACCATAATTTGTGTATCTCTTCTCTTGTCGAAGGACATTTGAGTTGTTTCTAGTTTTTGGCTATTATGAATAAAGCTCCTGTAAAGATTTCTGTAAAAGTCTTTTTGAGGAAGTATCTTTTACCTAGGAGTGCAATTGCTGGGTCACACAGTAAGTGTCTGTTTAACTTCAGAAGAAACTGTCAGAAGTTACTATGAAGTTACAGTTGTTCCACATCCTCACTTATCCTTGTCTTTCATTTTAATCATTTTAGTGGAAGTAACATGGTTGGTATCTCATTGGATCAGTGGGATCTTAATGGAATTTTCTATATTTGCTACACACAATTCTAAGCCAGACGGATGAGAGCAATAGGAGAACACTGGCAGTAGTCAAGGGTTCTGGTACTTTAAACTCACCTTCTCCCTACCCTTCACCAAGTTCCACAAATTTTTTCCTTCATAGTCTCCCACAGATTTGGCCCTTTTCCATTTTCAGAGTTATCACTATACTTAGTGCTCTAATGGTTTCTATTTTGGGGTTAAATCCCTGAACCTAGGACAAACTGCAGCTCCTGTTCCAGGAGAGAGGGGGTCCTTGAGGGGAAATGATATCGAAAAAGGTGCTTCCCTCTCACCTCCACCTCATCTCAGCCTTTTGGCCTCCTTCAGGATTATAATTTCACTGGAATATGCAAGACAGAGCAGACACCAGGGCTGTTCTATCATGTGGAACAGAAAGTTCTTTGGGTATTGAAGCTGATTCCCAGGAATCAGAGAACTTAATCCAGTTACCATCAGAGCTTCACCAAGAAAATACAGTCAAGGATGACTTCAAGGTTTTGAGTCTAAAAGGCTCTCTCTATAGACCCTTCGACTTTCATCTTTATAAAACCGTTGGTTTATGGGAGCTCTCCAGGGTACTGGACTTCTTCCTGAAAACATCTCTGATACAGAAGACTAACGTTCCATGTCTGCATCTAACTAATGGTTCTCTGTGTTTTGAACATTGTTCTCCTTATTCCAACTGTTAATTCTAATGCAAATTCTGCATGCCTATGACTATCTTTAAGACATCCCCTCTACTTTTCCATCTCCCAGCCACTATGTTAGGCCAAGCTACCTACTGTGGTCTTCCAACTTAGCTCTACTCAAACTTTAATGTGCAAGTGAATCACTTGGGATATTGTTAGGATGCAGACTCTGATTCCAGGTTTGGGGAGGGGCCAATATTCTGCCTTCCCAACAAACTCCTAGGTCAATTTGTGCTGCTGGTCTGTGGACCACAATGAGTAGCAAGGCTCTAGTTTTCTCACTTCCACCCTTGCCTCTCAACACTAGAGTTACCATTTTGAAAACGTAAAACCTTTCAGTGACTTCTAGTTATGCTTAGAATGAAATCTAGACTCCTTATTGTGGCCAGAAAAATGCTGCTGTGTGGACTGACATCTGTTTACCTTCCTTGCCACATTAGGTTCACCCTTCCCCTCCTTCTCTACACTTCAGTCACGCTGGACTTTGACTGCACTTACAGAGGACCACATTCATCCCAACCCCAGGGATTTGTGCGTGCCATTTCCTCTCCTTGGAACCCCCCCTTCTGTGTAAGACTCCCTCTTTCTAATACCACAAGCTCTACCAAACTGGTCTTGGTTAACATAGTCTTTTATCAGTTACAAATAGATAACTTGTTTTTTCTGTCTGGTACTCCAATCACTGATTATTGTGTCCTGAACAATTGCCCATAGCTTTCTAACTGTATCTCTAGGATTTCCTGCTTGTTAACCCGTCATATGTTCCATCATCAGTTAATGAACCTAAAGCACCTGAATATGTTTATATCCTAATGCCCAGAACCTGTTATTCTGGTACCACACATGGCAAAAGGGACATTGCAGATGTGATAAAGTTAAGGATCTTGAGATAGGAAGATTTTCCTGGATTATCTAGGATCAGAGTCAAAGAAAAAGGTGATGACAGAAGCAAAGGTGAGAGAGAGAGAGAAAGAGATTCAAGGCTGCTTTGAAAATGGAGGAGAAGCGGTCATGAGCCAAGGAATGCAGATGGCTTTTGAAGCTTGAAAAGGCAAGAAATGGATTATTCTCTAAAGACTCCAGAAAGAACACAGTCCTGCTGACCTATTTTAGACTTCTGAACTGTAAGATAATAAATGTGTGTTGTTTTAAGCCACTACAGTTTTGGTGATTTGTTACATCTGCAATAGAAAACTAATGCAGTTAATAACACAGGGAACTTTTCAAAAACCAAGTTCCCAGCCAAGGGGACAGCTATGCGAGCAGGTCCTTCTAAAGAGCAACATCAGGCCTACAGTGTTAACTCTTTCCTATACAAGCTGTTAGCCAGCCAATTACCAAACATGTGAGAGGGATCAGCCAAGATCAGCAGAGCTGCCTAACCCAACCCACTATGAGTGAGCCCAGCCAAGACAAAAAGCACTTCTCAGCACAATTATTATCATGGACAATAATGAATGCTTGTTGTTTTAAGCCACTGAGTTTTATGGTGGTTGTTATGCAGCAATAGCTAGCTAGATCACATGGAATTTAAGGTCTTTGAGTAGGAATTCATGAGCCCATTCCATACATCCCACCTTATCTCTTGTTTAGAACTGTTTTATTTATACTGGTCTATTTCTTTTTTTTTTTTTAAATTTATTTATTTATTTTTGGCTGCGTTGGGTCTTCATTGCTGCACGCGGGCTTTCTCTAGTTGCGGCAAGCAGGAGATACTCTTCATTGTGGTGCACGGGCTTCTCATTGCAGTGGCTTCTCTTGTTGCGGAGCACGGGCTCTAGGCACATGGGCTTCAGTAGTTGTGGTGCGTGGGCTCAGTAGTTAAGGCTCACGGGCTCTAGAGCACAGGCCCAGTAGTTGTGGTGCACAGGCTTAGTCGCTCCGTGGCCTGTGGGCTCGAACCCGTGTCCCCTGCACTGGCAGGCGGATTCTTAACCACTGTGCCACCAGGGAAGCCCTATACTGGTCTATGTCATGTCACCCAAGCAATCCTTGTTCCCTCCTATCACTGTACTTTCCTCCATGTCATCACTGTATCTGGAGTGCTTTTTCCATTCACATCTTTGCCTCCTATTTCAGAATGTAACTGACAGGCAACTGGCATGTACTTTCTTGAGCATCCAAGCTTCCAAGCCTAGTCAAGTGATGCCATTTGGAATTTGGTTAGGATCATTCAGTGTGTTACTAGTATTAAAAAGGCTTTTAAGGCATTGCCATCTGTCAGCTCTCAAAAGAACAAATACTTTAGAAAACACTTTCAGCTTAGATAAAAAAGTAGAGTTGGTGAGAGAGCTGCCAAAGTTATTTGTTCTTCTGTTACTGAGAGGGAGGTTTATTGATTTTTTTGAGCGCTTATGGAACTCTTGTTTCCTAGGTCCCACAGCTGAGCGCTCTGGTACTCTCACTGGCACTTTATTATTATTATTTTTATTTTTTATAAGCAGATATTCATTTTTAATTATTTATTTATTTATCTATTTATTTTTGGCTGTGTTGGGTCCTCGTTTCTGTGCGAGGGCTTTCTCCAGTTCCGGCAAGCGGGGGCCACTCTTCATCGCGGTGCACGGGCCCCTCACTATCGTGGCCTCTCTCGTTGCGGAGCACAGGCTCCAGACGCGCAGGCTCAGCAATTGTGACTCACGGGCCCAGTTGCTCCGCGGCATGTGGGATCTTCCCAGACCAGGGCTCGAACCCGTGTCCCCTGCATCGGCAGGCAGACTCTCAACCACTGCGCCAGCAGGGAAGCCGGCACTTTATTATTGTATTTATAAATACTAAGAGCATATCTGGCCCAAAGTTAGGCTACTTGCATATTTCATTGCCATATAAGAGTTAAACTAGCTACAGAGTCTTGAAACCAGGCAGAGTTCTAAGGTAAGAGCTGCAAATCTTGTTGCCAATGACAAAATGGCAAGTCGGCAAATGCTCTCACTGGGTTGTAAAACAGAAACACAACAGCTAATATTTCTGGAGTGCTTACTCTGTGCCAAGCCTTGGGCTCACTTACGGGGGTACAGAGGTGATAAGACGGAAAAAGTCCTTAACCTTATGGAATTTATAACAGAGAGTAAAAGCAGTAATAGTTAAAGTCAGAAGAAAATATTTCCTAAGGTCAGCCATGAGCTATAAAGGCATTTGAAGGTGAAAAAAAAATCTGAGAATAGTGATGTAATCCCACGAATATCCTAATATCTTTTGTATAATATAACCTATTCATTTCTAAATTTTGTGTCAATATTCTCCTACACAACAAATATGTCTTGAATGCTAATATATCAGAGGCACTCTGTCTGACACCAGGAAGACATGGAAAAGACCAATATAATCCCTGCCCTCGTGAATTGGATATCCCATCTAAACATTAACAGCAACGGGGACAAAATATCTGGGGCCACAAAAGTGTGGTTCATATTGCATTTTTTGTATTTTTTGCATTATTGAAATGTGTATGTTTTGTTAAATCATCCAACATACTCCTGAAACTTAGTTCTTTTTCTGGCTAAACTCTTTGATAGATATGTAGATTAATCGGATGGTCAGAGTTAGATTATGAATGAACTGCACCAGTAAAAGAGCTGGGACTTCCCTGGACGTCCAGTGGTTAAGACTCTGCACTTCCAATGCAGGGGGCGCCGGTTCGATCCCTGGTTAGGAAACTAGGATCCTGCATGCCATGCGGCATGGCAAAAAAAAAAAAAAAGTAAAAGAGCTAACCCTAGGACTTCTGGTGATGTTTTAAATGGGTTCCCCATGTATCTCACTATTTGGTGAATGTAAAAAGAGCCCTGGACTTGAAATCAAGTGTTCTAGTTTCCATTTTGCCATGAAACACAGCTGTGTGATTTGGGGCAAATCACTTCACCTCTTGTGTCCTATGAAAACAGGAATTTCAGCTCCTCTCAGCCCCGAAGGCCTGTAACCCTCTGATGTATTTTCCCTATACAGTTGTTATTTGTATTCCTCTGAAAGTTTAAATTTGTTAGAGAGAACCAGCTATCCTGAGATAGAACTTTTAGTCTTATAGGACTAACTTCATGTGTTACTATCACTCATTTCAACAGCAAGAACATGAAGTGGCAAAGAGCAGTTGCTCGTGGAAGAAGGCTTCTTTGTATTTAGACAAACGGGATTTGGAGCACAAGCCACAATCAGTGGGATCACGGATTGTGAAAGCCTGTTCTAGCAACTGTTTCAAAAAGGACACTTGGCTTCAATTTCAGGATGTTAGCCCTGCCATGGAGAACAGAAGAGGGATGGGGCCAGAGCATGTGTGGCTTTTGTCATTCTGCCCACCCACAGACCCAGGGGCTGAAAATAGTGCATGGATTTGTCCTTTGAATTTTTTTTTTCTGCTGCGGAGCCTGAATGATTCCGCTTTAGCAGCCAGGTAACCTCTGGGGATTCAGACTTTGCAACCCGGTCCCAGCAAAAGCCACCAGGGTCAGGTTAGGGAGATTTCTTAACTTGAAGATGTAAAGAAAGAGTCAAACGAAATGAAAAATATGATAATATTATTAAAATCCCCTGAACAAATAGTGATGCTTTAAGAATTTCAGGATACTGGCTAGAGGGAGCCCATCTGATTGCTTCTCACTAAGGAATCTTGCCCATAAAATCGCTGACAGCACCAAATGGATGGCTCACTCCTTAAACCCTGGGTGAAGAATGATGACAAGGGGAAGTAAATATTCATGAGGCTATCTGGGGCATCAGTATTTATGAAGAACCATTAATGTGTTAGATTCAGAGGGCACAGGTAGCAGAGGACACACTCTCCCACAAGCTGCTACCTGGCTGCAAAGGAATCCCTGCACCTCACTGACCAACATCCTCCCAGACACTCACTCTCTCCCGCCTCACACCCCTGAGGCGGACTCTTGACTTAGAGAGTCAACTTCTTGTTTTTACAAAAAGTGTGTTTCGGTTATCCGTGGTTGAAAATATCTTCCATGTATCTTCATGGCAAATATCTAATCCAAATGTGGTACCTCCTGTGCCCCAGTGGATTCTGGAGTCTCCTCCTGGTTTCTGTCACTGCTCCTCAGTGGACGCAAGAACATTTTTTTTTTTGGCGGCACCAAGCGGCATGCGGGATCTTAGTTCCCCAACCAGGGATCGAACCCACGCCCCCTGCGGTGGAAGCACAGAGTCTTAATCACTGGACTGCCAAGGAAGTCCCAAGAACTTTTTTTTTTTTTGGCCGCGTTGGGTCTTCATTGCTACACGTGGGCTTTCTTCAGTTGCGTCGAGGGGGGCTATTCTTCGTTGGGGTGCGCGGGCCTCTCATTGCAGTGGCTTCTCTTGTTGCAGATCGCAGGCTCTAGGTGCGCGGGCTTCAGTAGTTGTGGCTTGCGGGTTCTAGAGCGCAGGCTCAGTAGTTGTGGCGCACGGGCTTAGTTGCTCCACAGCATGTGGGATCTTCCCGGACCAGGGCTCGAACCCATGTCCCCTGCATTGGCAGGTGGATTCTTAACCACTGCACCACCGGGGAAGTCCTCAAGAACATTTTAATATTAGTCTGAGTAAAACCCACTGTGAAGGTGAGTCTCTTCTGTGTGAAGACGCCTTTTAGACGGGCCAGACACCAGAGTTGTGAGAGCGGGGTGTCTAAAGTAAGAGGGACCTGGGTGTGCAGGCCAGCTCAGGTCCCTGCTGGCTGGGTGAGGCCAGGCCAGTTAATTCGTTCACCTAGCAGCCTGTTTTTTCCATCTCTAGAGTGGAGACTCTAAAGCAATTCTACTTAAGTCACAGGGTTGTCATTAGGATTAAATGAGCAAACGCGTATGAAGTTCTTAGCACAGCCTCAGGCATATGGGAGGCCCTGATGCACTGCATCAGTTTATCCGTCGGAGGGGGCCCTGGCAGGAGCCAGACAGCACATGCAAACGGGGTCATCTGAACAGGGTTTAGTAAAGGGTCTTCAGGTGCTTACAAAGGTATTGGCAGGGTTTAAGGGTTAAGGACTAGGGACGTTGCAGTACAGTGAGACTCCTGACTGTGTAACCACCGAAGGGGTCAGGGGCGGGAGTGGTTCCCAGAACCCAGAAAGGGGGGCCTGCGTGGGGAGGCCACCCCCATGGCAGCTGTGGCCCTCTTAGAAGAACACAGCTAGTCCACGTGATCTGAAGGGAGGGAGCATCAGGCCCTGGGGAATAGATACTCCTCCTTCGCTCTCTTCTCTCCCTCCCTCAGTTCCTGCCAGTACCGCCTTTTGGCTGAACCCAACTAGAAATGAACCTATTTTTACCGCCTACGTGGGTCAGCCTCCCGGGGCTCAGAGTAGGATAGAGAGACAAAGCAGAAAATACCCAGTAGAATTAGTATTAAAAATCTTGGGCTTCCCTGGTGGCGCAGTGGTTGAGAATCTGCCTGCCAATGCAGGGGACACGGGTTCGAGCCCTGGTCTGGGAAGATCCCACATGTCGCAGAGCAACTAGGCCCGTGAGCCACGACTACTGAGCCTGTGCTCCACAATGGAGAGGCCGCGACAGTGAGAGGCCCGCGCACTGCGATGAAGAGTGGCCCCCGCTTGCCAGAACTGGAGAGGGCCCTCGCACAGAAACGAAGACCCAACACAGCCAAAAATAAATAAATTAATTAATTAAAAAAAAAAAAATCTCATCTGTTCCAACTAGCTGAGGAGACAACTAGTCAATCTAGGTTAGAGAGACATCTGAACCACTGACTAGCCAACAGAGATCCAGCATGGGAAACAGGAGAGTTCCCTGGCGGTCCACCTCAATAAGTAAATAAGAAACCACTTCTAACTAGTACCTCAGTTGTATGTAAATAGTACTTCTAAACCAAATAAGAGTTTCAAAACAATTTGTTCTCTTTAGTGATGTATGCTTTCTCTTTTATATTGTTTATTCAGCAAACACATAGATAAACACAGGGGCAAAATTTTGAGTGATCTTCTGAATTCATCATAATTCCTGATCCAGTTGAACACAATGAATAAAAATTCTGGTACATCTCAAGACTTCCCTGGTGGTCCAGTGGTTAAAACTCTGAGCTTCCAAGGCAGGGGACCCGGGTTCGATCCCTGCTCAGGGAACTAGATCCGGAGTGCTGCAACTAAGACCCGGCACAGCCAAAAAAAAAAAAAAAAAAAAAAAATTCTGATACATCTCAAAGATCCAGTCAAATGATTCTGTAATATTCAAATATGGAATTTGTATTGGTTTGCTAGGGCTGCCATAACGAGGTATCACAAACTGAGTGAACAGAAATTCATTGTCTCATGGTTGGAGGCTATAGAAGCCTGGGATCAAGATGTCTGCAAGGCCCTGCTCCCCCTGAAGGCGCTAGGAAAGGACCTGGGCTGACCTGTCTCCTGGCTTCTGGTAGTTCTTGGCTTGTGGCAGCATACCCCAGTCTTCACATGACGTTCTCCCTAAGTGCTCTGTCTCTATGTCCACATTTTCCCTTTTTATAAGGACATCAGTCATATTGGATTAGGGCCCACCGTAATGACTTCATTTTAGCTTGATTACCTCTCTAGAGACCCTATATCCAAATCAGGTCAAATTCTGAGGTATTGGGGGTTAGGACTCCAACACACATTTTAATGGGGGAGATATAATTCAACACCTAACGGAATTCTCGGGGCCACTGCTTCCTCTTCAGGATACATAATGAGAGCTGGCTGTGGGTTTGGCTCTGTGTCCACTTACATCGAGCTATATAAGCATCTTCCTATGTGGAATGATAGCCTCTAGCTGGGGGGAGCTTCATGAAATGCTGGGTCCCAAGTGGGATGACTCTATGATACTCTTCAAGAAACAAAGAATAAGGGCAAAATTAGTATAAATCAACCAGCTTAGAGGCAATTGAGGGCTGAGCGTGAGAAAACAAAGTACCCAAACAAAGCACTCCACGTTTACGGTAGCAGCAGGACACAGGGCCCCTCAAGGGCTTACAGAATGCTTATCCCTTCCGGACACTCTTGGAGGCAGTCTTTGCCCAGGGCAGCCTTCAACGCCTGCAGCAGAGCTTCTGGGAGTCTGCCACACATCTCAGGCCAAGTCAGACATTACCTGAAACAGCTTAGACTGTTTTAACTCCAAAACAACTTGAATGTGCTTAGCTAGGTACTTCCTAAGCCAACCTCTTGCCCCTATAATCCTTGGTCAAGGGCAAAGGCAACCCACTTTGTCTCCCTTTCCCCAGGCCCCCTCTTTTCTCCTTCCCCTCCCTCATCCCAGTATCTCCTACCCTTTCTTGTATGCTTATCCCCTTATTGTTAAACACCCCGCTGAATGTTATCGTTTCCCAGGATTTTGTCCTTGGCCCATCTACTTTCTCCCTTTGTACACTCCAAAGATAACCGTATTCAGTGTCATGGTTTCAACCACAGTCTATCCAGTTTCTCTGTTCTCCAAGTCTGTGTCAGAGCCCTGCTAAACAACTTGCCACCGTGAATGTTTTTTGTCTCCTCCACTAAACTATGTCTTGTTTGTCACTGTATTTTCTGGTCCCTCAGAATGAATTTATTGAATGTCATTCAATAAATATTTGTTAAATTGTGCAAGACAGAATGACTCCAGAATATTTATCTTGACGCCCCTCCTGAGCTTCAGACGTCTACTTACGTCTGCCATCTTGTTGTTCCATAGGTGCCCATGTGTCCAAAACTGAACAACTCTCAGTCTGCTTTGCCTCTCTCTGCATGACCCAACCACTGCCCTCATCTCCCACACTGTAGGCCCGAGCATCCGTTCTTTACTCCTCTCTCCCGTCCTCCCATCTCCAAACAATTATGAGGCCCTTCCAAATAAATCTCCTAAATACTTCTCAAATCCATTCTCTCTGTCCAGTCCACTCCCCTACTAGAATATAAGCTCCATGTAGGCAGGAATCTTTATCTGATTTGCTCACTGCAGTATCCCCAGTGCCTAGAATAGAGCCTGCCACATAATAGGTGCTCAGAAATGTTTGTTGAATCAATAAATACTACTAACACCCTAGTTCAGAGCACATGCTATCTGTATCAGTTATCTGTGCTGCATAACAAACGTCCCCAAAACTTAGTGGTTTCAAACAACACTAATTTATTATTTCCAGTGGGTGGTCCTTGAGCTGGTCTTGCTTGGGCTTGCTTATATCGTTGTAGTCAGGGAGCTGCTGGGATGGCTACCTGACCGGTGAGCCTCAGCTCTCCACATTTCTTCCCATCCTCCAGTTGGCTAGACTGACTACTTTGCAGCGTGGTGGTCTCAGAGTTCCAAGAGAAAGAACGTGGAAACTACATTGCCTCTTAAGGGACAGCCTTGGAAGTCACGTAAGGTCACATCTGCAGCATTCTACTGATAAAATCATGTCACAAGGCTAGGGCAGACTCAAAGGTGTGAAGAAATAGACTCAGCCTCTTGATTGGAGGAGTGGTGATGTCATATCACAAAAGGGTGTGAACACAGGAAGGCATGGTTCATCGGATGTCATTATGATAACGATCAACCACACCGTCTCTCCCAGTTCACCGCAGCAGCCTCTAATTGCCTGGGGTTGTGCACACTTCAAATCTGTTTTTCACATAGCTTCCAGGACGATCTTCCTGAAGCACAGATCTGAACCCGGCTGTTGTCTTCCTTCATTTTCTTCTAAAAGATAGAAGCTATCAAAAAGATATCTTTTGAATAGCAAATGATTAGCTATAATTACAGCTCCATCTACCTTCCACTGACAGTACTTTGGTGCAGTGGAGAAGGAAATGCAGAGACACATGCCTCCCCAGGCTGGCTCTGGTGGTAGCCCACAGGGACACTTGAACGCTCCATGGACGGCACAGAGACACCCCCGTTGAGCATGGCATCGGCAGCCTGCGGTGATCTTACAACTTGGCCAGCTCCCCATTTTGACAGTGAACTGAAATCTTACAAAAAAGGAAGTGGCGGAGGAAAAAACTAAATACAGTAGAAGGAAAATTCAGAAACAAATGGCAGGTGGTTTGGAAAATGTGA
Organism: Balaenoptera musculus; assembly: GCF_009873245.2. Taxonomy (NCBI): domain Eukaryota; kingdom Metazoa; phylum Chordata; class Mammalia; order Artiodactyla; family Balaenopteridae; genus Balaenoptera; species Balaenoptera musculus. The sequence continues at coordinate 35,622,215 of NC_045801.1, read as the reverse complement.
AACCTGTGGGAAGAGGGGGTGAGAAGGGGAATGAAGCCAAGATCTTTTCTCCCTCCTGCTTCAGTTCTCTTCCGGTAACTAAGACACACTCTGAAGCTGCAGTTTTGGAGAATGTGCACTTTCTTTATCTTTTTATTATTTTTAAAAATTTCGGTATATGGATTTTAAATGTTTTTGTTGGTTTTGTTTTTGTTTTTTTTAAAGACAGTTGATTTTTTTAAAAAGTATGTATTTAGGCTGCCCGGGTCTTAGTTGCGGCATGTGGGATCTTCACTGTGGCATGCGGACTCTTAGTTGTGGCATGCATGTGGGATTTAGTTTCCCGACCAGGGATCGAACCCGGGCCCCCTGCATTGGGAGCGCAGAGTCTTACCCACTGGACCACCAGGGAAGTCCCTGGATTTTAAATGTTCAAACGGCATGGCAGGAATCTTAAATATTTTTGCTGACAATCTTCATAGAGCTGAGTTGCCATCATGAGCATCTTGGGGAAATACTTCCTGAGCGCCCAGCAAATGCTCCTGTGCAGTGTTTCCTGGTTTTATTTCTGCACAGGCTGTGTTCTCAGAGCATCCAGCAGGAGATGATGGAGAATCCCCAGATGAGACGAATGCAGTAATGTCCTAAGATGCCCAAAATGTATCTCCGCTTATTCCATTAGTCCCGTACATGGTGAGATGCTGTGGGATTAATGGCGGATGGATCTTGGTTACAGGGAAAGGAGAGAGTGGGCAGATGAGGGATTCAGCTCAAAATGCAGCTCCTTCAACCTTCATTCATAGGCCCCAGCACCGGGGGCGGGGCGAGGGGGGGCACTTGGAAGTTCTTAACATTTTGAACAGAATGACAGAGCGGAAGGTGTTAGCAGCTTAAATAAAGAATTAGATGTGGATTTAGGACAATGAGGAAACCGGAAAAGAGGATGTGCCCTGGGGACAATCGGGATGGGGCATTTGAGGCCAGGTGTCATATATTTGAAGCCTGTCTGCTTCCCTACTTTAACCGGCAGGATGGTGGGAGCTAGAATGCCCACTTGGTGGCCACCAAGACAGATAACCCTGGGGCTTCAGGAGTCTGGGACCTTGGAAGCTGAAGAGGCTGGAAGAAAACGGACATCCAGGCTAGACAGGATGGAACTGGAATACATACCGACCAGCTGACTCTGACTTCACCCCTCCCTGAGACTTGATCCTGAGATAGAGCTTTGGGAATTGGGGGTGCCAGTTCCCACCCATGGGACAAGGTTTCCTAGTGTAACCACGGTCTCTTTCTCTACCGGGTTGGGGACGAGGACTCCCTAGAGCTGTGTCCCAAGGTCCATCCCTGAAGCCCCTCATGCCTCCATTAGCAGGAAGCCCACACTTTCTCTCTCCAGGTCATCTTTCATGATATCCCAGAGCCCCAAGGGGCTTCCCCAGTGCAAGGGATCAGTCCTATCACTCCAACCTCGTGGGAACCAGAGGTCTGGTTGTTCCATCAAAGGGACTTCTTCTCAGCTGTCATTACCACTGCGTGGTGAAATCAGAAGGCCATCATCCCTGCAAAGTCTTGCCCGCTGTAAAAAAGACCCACATCATCTTCAGCAGCCTTCAGGCTTCACAGAGGAGCGGTTCTTGGGCAGGACTGCCCCTCCTCCATCTGCCCTAGAGCTGTAGTTCGTCCTTCTGTGTTTCCATAGCAGTCCTCTTTATTCATTTATTTATTTATTTTATGGCTGCGTTGGGTCTTCGTTCCTGCGCACAGGCTTTCTCTAGTTGCGGTGAGCAGGGGCTACTCTTTGTTGCGGTGCGCAGGCTTCTCATTGCGGTGGCTTCTCTTGTTGCGGAGCACGGGCTCTAAGCGCGCGGGTTTCAGTAGTTGTGACACGTGGGCTCGGTAGTTGTGGCTTGTGGGCTTAGTGGCTGCACGGCATGTGGGATCTTCCCGGACCAGGGATCGAACCCATGTCCCCTTCATTGACAGACGGATTCTTAACCACTGGACCACCAGGGAAGTCCTCATAACAGTCTTCTTAACCACACCTCTTTGACAGTGCTTTCCACATAGGCTTGCTATTATTTCTTTGCATATTGCGGTCATTTTGGGGTCTCAGAACTTGAATAGTGCCTGACATAAAGGATGAGTGTTTGTGGAATGAATCAATGAAAGAAAGTTACTTTAGGAAATATTTAAAATCCCAGCTTATATTCATATAGACCTGCAAACGGGTCAAGGAGGACTATGGAGAGTACAAGTAGGCTGAAACCTTCCAGTTCCATAGGGGGCATCAAAAGATATTTAATTTCCTTACATTGATAATTAGAAAAGCATATGTTCAAGTATTAAATAAATAAATGGCTTCTTTGGTCCTCTGCAGTTATTGGTTCAGGTGTTTACTATGACTATGATTTTATGTGAGGAACCTGAGACCCAGGTTGGTTGAGAGACTTCCCTAAGGTAGCACAGCTAGTAAGCAGTGCAGAGGGTACTGAGACTTCTCGCCTCCAAGTCTCTTTCCACATACCACACTGCTTCCCTCTGACCCATCACATAAAATCATTGATCAATGGATGGATTCATTCATTCATTTGCTAAACTACCAGCTTGGATTTGGCACTTTTCTCAGCAATGTAGATAAAAAGATACATAAAGTTCTGGGACTTCCCTGGTGGCACAGTGGTTAAGAATCCACCTGCCAATGCAGGGGACACGGGTTCGAGCCCTGGTCCAGGAAAATCCCACATGCCGCTGAGCAATTAAGCCTGTGCGCCACAACTAGTGAGCCTGGGCTCTAGAGCCCGCGAGCCACAACCACTGAGCCCACGTGCCACAACTACTGAAGCCCGCGCACCTAGAGCCCGTGCTCCACAACAAGAGAAGCCACCGCAATGAGAAACCCGCGCACCACAATGAAGAGTAGCCCCCGCTCACCGCAACTAGAGAAAGCCTGCGTGCAGCAACAAAGACCCAACAAAAGGGAGTCTTCAGTAGCCCTGGGAAGGTAGCAACGAAGACCCAATGCAGCCATAAATAAATAAATAAATATATAATTTAAAAAAAAATACATAAAGTTCATAATCTGGCAGCACAGAGAGGAGTAATTCCTTCTGCCTGGTGGGTCAGAGAAGGTTTTACAGAGAAGTGACACCTGAGCTGGGCCTGACCCTCCTGATTAAGCCGATAAATCACCTTTTTGACTTAAGCCATTATGAACTATGATATGGTCAGTTGCAGCTAAGAAGTTCCTTGTGTGTGCTATATGGATGTATCAGAACTTACTGACCAATTCTGTAGGACATTTAGGTTGTTTCTAAAAGTTCAGTATTATTAACAAGATTATGAATTAACTTTTTGCATATCCGTCTTTCTGTGCATGTCCTGCGGGGTCAGAGGTTATATCTTTGATCCCTGTTACCTTATTGCCTTCCAGAAAGATTTATCAATTACTCTTCCACCATAACGTAAAAGAATGCCAGTTTCTCCCCAGCAAGCTGCCTCCTAATTGCAAGGCTCTGTATTAGGATCAAGATAATATGCATAAAATACTTTACAAAGAGTTATTAAATTTTTATTCATTATAAAACAGAGCTTTTCTCTTAAGAAGGGAAACTCTCATTTATTGACTGCTTCCAATGTTCCAGATACTGACTAAGAACTATGCATTATGCTTTCTAAACTTCACAGGCCTTTGAAAAAGGGATAATTATTATCCCCACTTTTACAGATGAGAAAACAGGCTTCTAGAAGTGGAGCAATTTATCCAAGGTCAAATGCAAAGCCAGCATTGGAACCCAGGTCAGTCTGATTGCAGACCTTCACTTTTATCACTGCTTATGTAGGTCAAATGTGCAAGTATGAAATAGTGGGTGTGTCAGACATACACACAGCTAACCATACTACCAGGCAAAGTTAGATAACAGACAAGTTAAACAGATGGATAACAAGCTAAGTTTGTGTCCTTTCTAGGATGACTCAGCCCCGGCTCTGTGACGGCAGTTGAAAGCGAAGAAATAAGCAGCCTGGGAGATAATACTTTCCCAAGACATTTTCCCCTCAATTTTCTTTTCCACCAGACACACCCCTAACTCATCCTGAGCATTCCTCACTAAAGACAAGCCTGGATGATCCAGAGCCTCTTTCATTTCATCCTCAGCAAAATTCTTTAGTTCATATAAAATCTTAAAAGGTTTTAAGGGCTTCCCTCGTGGCGCAGTGGTTGAGAATCTGCCTGCCAATGCAGGGGACACGGGTTCGGGCCCTGGTCTGGGAGGATCCCACATGCCGCGGAGCAACTGGGCCCATGAGTCACAATTACTGAGCCTGCGCGTCTGGAGCCTGTGCTCCGCAACAAGAGAGGCCGCGATGGTGAGAGGCCCGCGCACCGCGATGAAGAGTGGCCCCCACTCACCGCAACTAGAGAAAGCCCTCGCACAGAAACGAAGACCCAACACAGCCATAAATAAATAAATAAATAAATAAATAAAATATTAAAAAAAAAAAAAAAAAAAAAGGTTTTAAGGTTCCTAATTTATTCTTAATAGCGGTCAATTAATACACAGTTGTTAGCCCAGTAAAGATCAGTTTTCCTCTCTTGTCCCCTTGTATTTTTATTAAAATAAAAGAGCTTCACCTCATTATAAAAGTAATTCATTTCTAAAGATATTTATTTATTTGGTTGCACTGGATGTTAATTGCTGCAGGTGGGCTCCTTAGTTGCGGCTCACTGGCTCCTTAGTTGTGGCATGTGAACTCTTAGTTGCGGCATGCACGTGGGATCTAGTTCCCTGACCAGGGATCGAACCTGGGCCCCCTGCTTCGGGCGTGCGGAGTCTTATCCATTTCGCCACCAAGGAAGTCCCGAAATTCATTTTTATGCTACTACAAAATGAAAACGTGAGTCAAATATACCAGAGGCAAATACATTTCTCTCTTAGCACCTATTAGGATACTTTGCAAACTGCGCACAAACTGGTTTCCAGTCTCCCAGGGGCTCAGGTACCCAAGTCCCAAGCTATGGCTCTCAATTAACACAAAGAAGTCTTATCAGACTGGGGCCTGAGGCCTTGGACACGCCTGCCCCACTTGCATGTCAGCTCTGTGGGACAAAGTGGGGAGAGCTGGCTGGACATTGCCAGGGCGACGTGAGACCTTGTAGCTTCCTGGTAAAGGGATACAGGGACTCTGCCACTTTACTACATTTATGGCCTTAGACCAGCTTCTCATTTGTTTCCTCATCTGCAAAATGGTGATGAATGTCCTTCTCAGGGCCTTTGTGGGGATTATGTGAGATAATGTATATTAAACTCTTAGCCCCATAAGAAATCTCTTTGCACTCTACCTGGCACACGCAGTGCTCAAAACATAGGCATTCTGAGTGGCTTCACGCTGGGAACAAGAAGAGAAAAGATGTCCATTGTGACTGCCATCTTGAAAACTCCAAGAGCTCTGCCTCCCCGTCCCCTTGGCTCCATATTCCTCTGACCTTTGGAGAGAGGAAAGCAATAATGGAGGAGACCACAGCACCCCTGTTAGCGGTCTCCCTGCCTTCGTTGTAGATTTAACCACTGTGCCCTACCTCAGCTGCATATTTTTAGCTATTACCCCTGTTCCTCTTCTTACTTGGCATCTTGCACTGTTATTGCATGCAGAACACTTGGAGCTGCAGGATTTAAGATAAAGAATGAAAATGATGAATTCATATCATTTGCACATAAAAAGCATCTGCTTTCATCAAAGCAGAAGGTAAAAGAACATTTCTAATCTACTTCAAATCGTTTGAAGTCCCATTCTTATAACAATAATAGGCAAAAGATTTGCTTATAATTCTTTGATCATGTTCTACTCTATTTTAAATCAGCACTTCTCAAAGCATGCTCTATGAAATAGCTGTTCTGAAGAATATTAGGAGTTAACACAACATTAAAAAGAATCCCTTGCTAGTAAAATATAAGAAAAGGTGGGCTCAACAAAATTTAAATTGTAGGACCTCTCAGAGCTTTGAAATGATACTGCAAATGTCTAAGGTGCGTTGTGGCATGCAATATTTTCCAAATTAGAGTGCAAGCTCTGTTTGTGAGAAACATGTCATAGGACTCGTGTTCTTCTAAATCCACTTTGGAAAACAGCTATCCACCCAAGGAAGATGAAACCACATTTACTGATGGTTCTATAAAATGAAAAGTGGAAGTAAAGCTGAAAATGACATACTTGGGGACAGCCAGAGAATCTGTCCTGTTGCCAGGAGGATCCTTAAGAGGGAGGAGAGGACAGTGGTTATTGATGCACCAGCCAGTCAAATGGGGGCAGCAAGTTTTGGGGACAAAGCAGCACAAATGTGGAGAACTTTTCTGGATGCTTGTTGTGGAAAGGGAAAATAAAGTGTGCCTAAAGAGAGTATATGTCATGTAAACATGGCATGGGGGAGGGGGCAAAGAGGTGTGTGTATGTGTGTGGGGTACATTCCTCTCTTTACCTTTTTGGAAATACGGTAGAACTGTGCAAAGAAATTAAGCCAGTGCCATAAATTATTAAATAAAGGCCCAGTTATGTATTTCTGAAACAGTATACAAAAATCACAAAATGTTTAACCACATGGAAAACAAAAAAGAAAACAATGAGTGCTTCACTTTTGCCTTGTTTAGACTTTTCACTGCTAAATCTGAGCAGCTTGTACCTCTCCCCCAAGCCCCTCCACATTTCAGTCAGGCTATGCGCTTAGCCACTGATATTATCCCCATCTCTGTGCCTCATCCTAATCTCAGATAAGGTATATCATTTTGTTTAGGACTATTTCACTTGCTTCTGGCAACAAACAAACAAAATGAAATGTATAAACAAAGCCTGGCTTGAACAAAAATGGAATTTATCGGGTCACCTAACTGAAAAGTTCAGAAGAGTCTGATTTCAGGCACAGCTTTGAGAGGACCTCAAACAAGGTGATCAAAGGCCCAGGTACTCTTTCCATCTTTTGGCTCTACTGCCCTGCGTGTTGACTTCATACTCAAGCTCTGTATCACGGCAAGATGGCCACAGTTCTTTCTCACGCTCCTCCAATCCGAAGTCCAGTAGATAGAGTGGTCTCACACCCAGAAGTCCTTGCAATGGTCACCGTTGAATCTCATGGGCTCTAATTGGGTCCAGTCCCTGGGCCTAGGGAATGGGGTGCTCTGACCAGCTTAGGCCTAGGTCACATGATCCACCATTCTAACCAGAGCACAGGATGAGCTTGGGGAAGGAGCTGATTTCCCAGAGGAAAATCGGTGCTCTATTTAATTACCCACAGAAGATGAATGGCTGCTGGGGGGCACAAATGAGAGACCTTCACCATGTCAGGCTTGAGAGGTCATTTAGTGCTACAGTCTGAATGTTTGTGTCCCCCCCAAAATTCATATGTTGAAATCCTAGCTTCCGAAGATGATGGTATTAGGAGGTGGGGCCTTTGGGAGCTGCTTAAGTCATAAGGGCAGAGCTCTCCTGAATGGGATTAGTGCTTTTATCAGAGTCTTCAGAGAGATCCCTAGCTTCTTCCACCATGTGAGGACACAGTAAGAAGTAGGCAGTCTGCAACCCAAGAGAGGGCTTTCCTTTGCCAAATACAACCGTGCTGACACCATGATCTTGAACTTCCAGCCTCCAGAACTGTGAGAAGTAAATTTCTGTTGCTTATAAACCACGTAGTCTGTAGTATTTTGTTACAGCAGCCCAAATGGACTAAGACATTTAGTGTACAGGTGGTCCCTGATTTATGATGGTTTGACTTAGGATTTTTCAACTTTACAATAGCGGCACCTTCTCAGCTCCGGGTCTGCAGCTCTCTGGCTTCCCTAGTCAGTGTCTAAGCCCCAGGTTCTGAGAGAAGAATCTGATTGGTCCAGTTCATCTGATCCTGCTAGGCCGAAGGGGAACTATTTGTTTAGGGTTTTCCTCTCTGTTGACTATAAACATCCAGAGGAAAGAGACTTGAAGCTCTTGTTCACCACTGTATCCCCAATATTTGTCACAGAGCTTGGCATGTGGTTGGTCCTCAAAAGATAATTGCTACATGAATGGATGGCCAGTTTATGGAAGGATTGCCTTCATCTTTCAGGCTATGGGCATAAGTGACAGTGGGCCCAAGAGGGCAACAAGGGCCCTGGACACAGCCAGCATCCTTTGCAGGGCCAGTAGGCATAAGGCACCGTGACTGACATCTCTAGTGTGTGTAAGATCATTAGAACATCACTGAGTTGCTGGCTTAGACTTGGTGGCTATAAAGCACGGATCTAAATTTTGGGCTTAATTTTAGCAACTATCTTCAGCTTAGGTTTTTCCTATACAAGCATTCCTATCTGCTCCTTGGCTGACCTTCCCCTCCATCCAAAATTTTATGAATTTTTCATTAATGATTATTTTAATGGCCCATTGCCTCTGTGTCTTTGTGAAGTTCCCTGTATCTTCAAAAAGTTATGTCTTAACAAAATGATAACAGTCATAAATGATAGGGTGGAGACAGACGGTTCACGGCCATGAAGGTCTGGCCCCAGAGTCACTGCCTGGCTTGAGGGCACATGAGAATGATTCTATGCTCCAGGCCCTGAAGGAGAACAAGGGCTGTTGCCTTTCTACTCCTGAAGAGGGTGTTGGGCTCTGCAGGTCAGATCTGATGGAAACAGAGTAAACAGGATCTCTGATCAAACTAGTAGTGAGAGTAGAGGCAGGTACTTTCTCATTTTAATACAGTTGTCTCCTTCTATCTGATCTTTAGAATATTCTAAAACCTTCAGCTTTATCTTTCAACCACACGCTGGGGGTTCATTACAGGATTAACCAGGCTAATACACATAATGACTGGTGTGAATTTTGCGGCTGGGGCTATGTTCTGGATGCTGTTGTTCTGTGCCAGTGATATTCTGGATCCAGCCTTCATCTACGAGGTAGCTCCCGTCTCCCCCTACCCCAGACTCCCCAGGTCACAAGCATCCCTCTCTGTCATCCCACTTCTGCTCATCATCTGTGCTTCCCCAGCCTCTCCTGTCTACCTTGCACCCTCTAGGAGTGTGTAACAGGGTCCCCCTTAGAAGTTCCCCGGCCATTGGTGACGCAGGGTATTGTACTGTCCCTGTGGCCTTTTCAGAGGAGGCCTTGGAGAGATGGGCATCCCTATCCCTCCATCCCATTTCTTCCTACTGGCAGCACAGCATGTAGATAGATATGCTGGGCTCCCCACACCCACACTGTCCCGTTGCCTTAGCAACAAGATTGAGAAAGTTGGGTTTCCTGGTATCCAAGGTTACACTGTGTTCAGACAACTGCTGCCTACTACATGGACATATGGATCTACGGTTGGTTCGATGAGAGGAAGATTTAATTGTATACAGATATATACAGGTGACACAGCAAATCTGGGTCTGATCATGAGATTCCCTTTCATTTGTAAAGCTAGAGCTCAGGGTTATAACCAGGAACATTTTGCAGTGTTTCATGTGATCTTCCTCAGTCAACAGAGAGAGCTTTCTCCCTAGGAGTAAGGAAAGTGTGTTCTTAAAGGCAGGGAGAACTGGGGAGAGGGTGGATGGAGAGAGAGGATGAATGTTTTTATTACTTTTTATTCAGTAACGTTAACTTACGAAAGAAGAAGAGATGGTGGCATCTTAGGGCGGTATAGTTCATAGTCTTGGGTGCTGTTTCTGGGGTCCCACAGACCATCTCCCCCAAGATAGCCAAGGTCAAGCTTGTAGTCCAAGGGACACAGAGCTCACTCTAGATACTGGCATCTGAGCAGAAGTGGCAGACCCTCAACCCACAGTCCTCTGATGCTTGGCCCTGGGCCGTCCTCCCAGCTCTCTCCTGCAGCCCAGGAGGAGAGCCTGGGCCCCGGCTCTGCTCTGCCTGTGGCCTCTCGGCCCAGCTTAGCTGCGCAGCCTTCTCAGCCGGGCACAGGTTCTCAGGCCCTCGGGTCCGGGGCACCTGGCTCCCTGCTCAGTTCACAGCAGAGCAGTTTCACAGGCATCACGTATGATCTTGCAAAATTCAAGGGGGAGGAAGGTATTCTCAGGCTCATTTGGCAAGTGGGCAAACAGGGCAGCCCTCTTGTTAGCTTGGAGCCTCGGCTGGACCTTGGTGTCCCGGGTCCTGAGGCCTGGGATCTCCTCTCTCCGGGAGATCCCATGACCTGGGAATGTGGTCCTCCCAAAGCCATATCTGCCACCCAGTTGCAAAGGAGACTTGGCATATCCCTTCTACCTGGGGTAGAATTTTTCTTTCAGAGAAACTGGAAGAAATTAAAATGATCCCATCAGCTCTAGTAGTATAGTTCTCAATAAATAGTTTACAGCCACAGTGACGATATTTCCAGACTCAAAAAATAAGACATGTGGTCTCACCAAGGATTCTTGCTAATTTCTCTGAATTTGGTTTTATGAAAAAGAAAGCTCATAAAATTGAAATCTCATTGAGCTATACATTTAATCAATTGCACTCAGTAGAAAAAATAAAATGACTCGATCAGGATTATCCCAGAAAGTTTGGGACAATTTTGGCTGTATTTATGATGCTATGTGGTATATAGCCATACTTGACTTATTTTTTAAATTCTCTGAGGGAGATTAAAGTGATTTACGAACGACTTGTCAGTATTCTTTTGTGAATATTGAAATTGAGTTCAGTAGAAATTGGTTACTTACTAGGTTTCTTCAAAGAAACCAGGCAGAATTAATATTTAAGAGAACTGTAGAATTCTGATTGTTAATTATATATTCAGATTAGGAGATTAGTAAAGTTGACCATTCAAACTTGAAAAAAAAAATGTGATCTTTGATTTATGTCATGATACATTGTCAAGGCTTTTAAATGAAATTTTATCCTAGGTTTCAGGTTTCTTTTTTTTTTTTTCTGGTTTCCTCTCAAGGAAGTTTCAGAAGGATTTAATAAACATCTAAGTCAGGTAAATGTCTGGAATTTCTAAGAATGAGACTGTAAATTCTTTGCCACCAGAGCTCTCCTTAGAAGGAAGGCTGGTGATGGCAATGGGCCAACAACTTTATTTTATGACAATTAGAAATAGTGAGATTTTAGTATTAATCTGATTAAGCTCTGCTCCAGAAACACCGGCAGTCACATATTTCTTATAGGTTTTAAAATTAATAAAAACCTAACTGAAGTATAATTTTATGACATTTCTATATTGCTTGTAAAACTATAATTATATAAATATGAAAATAGGCTTCGTTATTTGAGTTCTCTCATTTTATGCAGCTCTTGGAAGAATTTATCCTCCAATATAACACTAAACACTTTTAAGCTGCCTATTTTACAACATCAACAAAATTAAGCTCCCTGTTTGTCTTAACCTAGACTATCTTGCAAGAAGCCATTCTTAAGATTTAATAAGTGTTTTGCAGTTTTAAAGGGAATGTAAGTAAACAGAGTCACATGATAATTTTTTAAAATAAGTTTTGCGGGACTTCCCTGGTGGTCCAGTGGTTAAGACTCCACACTTCCCCTGCAGGGGGCACGGGTTCAATCTCTGGTCAGAGAACTAGGATCCTGCATGCTGTGCTGCGTGGCCAATTGAAAAAAAAAAAAAATGAGATTTGCATTCTCTCTGCAGGTGACTATAAAAAAATGTTTTTTAAAAAAACAGAATGAAAACTCAGAAACATAACAAATGTCATGGACACTAAAGCTCTACAGTGCTTTCCCACCTTTACATACACATTTGTTCTTGCTTGACCTTTAAAATTGTAAATTACCAACTGCCATGTCCAGTGTCGTTCATGGCCAAGTGTCCAGGAACTTAATTTTCTTCCACTTCGGAGATGCCCTGTGTGAAGCTTATTTACATGCATATTCAGAACTCGCAAGGTGCACACGGCTACATTTTACAAAGATAGTCGTGCCTCCCTTGCATCTGACTGGTGTTACCTGTTCCGAATGTGAACAGGTGAGACACGTGGTCTCTTCCAGGTCTGGGGTGATGAGACTTTAGTAACTATGCACCAGAGAGAAACCTGGTACCAAATGTATCCAGGTGGAATCGGATTCTAAAAACAGCCACCAGATTTGCCCGGAGTTGACTCTGATAATACACAACCAGCTGCAGTTAAAAATGGGTCCCAGACACAGCTTGTGTCACAGAAGTGGCCAGGTTTGGGCACTGCAGCAACATCTTCCTTTTTCCTTTTCTCCTCCTCGCTTTATCTCTTGGCCACACCAAAGGCTCTACACCAGCATAACTGAGCCTCTGTTTGGCTGCCCACCCAGCAAAGTCAGCGGGGCTGCCTATTCTTGTGTTTTCCCTCCATCTGCACAGAAACAACCCTCCTCCTAGTCTCTAAATCAAGATTCATGCCGTGGGCAGCAGCTTTTGCTAATAGAACTTGAAGGATGAAAGAGAAAACAGAATTGAGTTGCCTTTTGGGAGGTTAATTGAAATTAATCCTGGATGGAACGAACAGCTTGAATGTCACCACTCTCCTCTTCCCCAGCCCAGCCCTCTCCTGCCCCATGCTCTGTCCCCAGGGCTGTGACACCTGGCTCCCGACACACAGTCTTAATGCCAGCTTCCCTCCAGAGCCTCTGCACAGCACAATTATTCTCTCCAGTCCAGCCGGTCATTTGCAAGTTCAACACATTTACTGGTTTTTCCTATGGGCCAGGCATTGCGCAGGGGAGGCAAGGATCCGTTCATTCAATCAATCAGTTATCAATATTTGTTAAACCACTCTTATGTGTTCTAGGTGCCAGTTATACAGCAGAAAACCGAACAGCCTTCATGGAGTTTATAATCTACAGGGAAGGTGGTGGAGACAGAGGGACAAATTACACACATAAATATGTACTACGTTAGAGAAGTGCCTGAAGAGAAACACAGCTGGAAGAGGGATGGGGCATCGGGAAGGCCACACTGTCATGACTTAAATGCAGACCTGTGGGAGGTGAGGGAGCATGCCATGTAGACATCTGGGGCAGAGCTGTCTAGACAGAGGAAAAGCCACGCAAAGGCCCTGAGGCAGAAGGTACTTGGCGAGATCAGAAAGGAGTCAGTAACGTGGCAGGGGCTGCGTTTGTGAGGGGGGCAGTCGTAGGAGATGAGATCAGAGAAATAAAGGGTGGGGGTAGGTCACATAGGTCTTATAAGATACGGAAAGAACTTCAACTTCACCTCTGAGTGAAATGGGGGCCACTTGGGGGTTCAGGGCAAAGGAGGGACAGATTTGCTGTGGTGACAATCGGCTGGTTGGGGAGGGGGAAGGGTAGAAGCAGGGCCACTGCAGTGACACAAGGGAGAGGGGATGGAGGAGGGGGTGGCGGTGGTGAGAAGCACCCGAAGTCTGGGTAGATTTTGAAAATAGAGCTGACGGGATTCGCTATGGATTGGATATGGGATGTGGGGAAAAAAGAGAGGAGGTAGGACTAAGATTTTAGGCCTGAAAGCTGAGAAATAAGGCTGAGACACCATACGTGCCCCGGAAGAGCCCACAGTCTAGTGAGGGCCTCACGTGCTGGGGGAGAGCTTGTGCAGGACACCAGGGAGGGGTCTGGGTGGGCGCAGAGTAGGCACTGAGCTGAGCTGTGAGGGAGGAGCAGGGATGTGGCAGGCTGGCAAGGTGCGGGAGTGGAGTCCAAGCTGAAACCCCACAGAAGGGCAGGGAGTTCCGGGGGCCCTGGGTCAAGCCCAGCACACCGGGCCAGCAAGCAAGTGGCCTCCCATGACTTTGAAGCCAGTGTGGCTTCAATGTTGCCGGAACGAGCCGCGAGTCCTTCCCACCTCCTCCTCCCCTGACAGCTTATCATGGCTGGGAAAGCTAGATCCCCATCTTCACCACGTCCTCTGCAGGTTGGAGTGACCAGGTGACACAGTTCTGGCCAATGTCACGTAAGCTTGTATCTGGCTGGGGTCTGCAGCGGAAGCATGCTTTGCTCTCTTAACGAAGGAGACAGCCATGGCTGCTGGTGAGGAACTCACATTCCTGTATTCTTGTCCTGTGTTCCTCTAATACAGACGTGATGTGGAGTTGCAGCAAACAGCTTGCAGCCTTGAGGCAGTAAACCCACCTGCAAGGAGGGAAGTGGGAAGCTGGAAAGAGAACGAGACTTGATGAGGGCGAGCCGCTGCTCCAGCTCTGATCACCTACGTCTAGACCGCTCGTATGTAAGATGACGAAAGGTCTTTGCTTGCTTAAGTCTCTGTAAGTCAGATGTTCTTGAAGTGCCCCAAGGATTCCTGAGTCATGGGGTCAGAGCCTTGCAGATCTTGCTGGGTTGCTCAGACCTGTGGGCAGTGGGGAACCGCCGAAGGGATTATAGGGGAATGACGTGATCTGATTTTTTATTTTAGAAAAATCCCTCTGGCAGCAACATGGAGCTGGATTAGAGGTTGGAGGCAGGGAGGCCCAGGAGGAGGCTGCCTCACGTGATCAGCAGAGCTTAAGGTGGGGGCAGCGATGGGTGCTTCTCGCAGTCCTGTTGGCCTGTCCCCTCCGGCCCTCCTGCTCTCTCTGCTCTACCTTCGTGCAGGGCCTCCCCTCAGGCTCCCACCGCAGCCAACCTCGCAGGAGGCTGTGTCTGCCTCCCCTTTCCCCTCGTGACCCTTCCTGAATTCTGGCCTCATCCACCCACAATTGTGACTATGGAATTATGTGGAGCAGGAGGCCCTGCTAAGAGTTCAGAGGCCTGGATTCTAGCCCAGGCGCTGCTTTTATTGTGCTGAGGAGCCTCGGACAGACTACTTTAACCTCTGCAGGCTGAGTTCCTTTACTCTAAGATCAGGGGGTAGAAATGGAGGGTCCCATGCTGCTCTAACAGTCTCTAATCCGGAGACATCTGGCCCTAACAAGCAGGCAGACAGGTGGCTGCTGGGCTGGGGGGCAGCTCCTGGAGGCTGACCATCTCCAGACAGTGTTCTCTACTCTACATCATGGGCCCTGAACACCCACCAATAGTCATTTCCTTCCTTTGGGTCCTGAAGACCTTAAGTCTTTCCATATGCTCCTGCCGATGTGCATATACCCCTGGAGGGGGCTCCCTTTAATCTTCATCTACTAGCTGGGGAAGGGGAGGAAAGAGAGGGACTTGACAAGAATCTATAAAACTTTCCTACTATGAAAGGAAGCCGGGGGCAGGAAGAGGGGAGAGGACTGATTTGAAAGGTCCAGAACCAGACTATCCTTGCTTAGATAGTGGGACTATCCTCCCACTGCCTATGGCTTTGTCCCACTGTGACTCTCTCTGGACTATATAGACTAGACAGTGTGTAGTCTATTCCCTTGGAAAAACCCTGGCCTAAAACCACGTGGCCCCAAGAAACTTCTGGTCGGTAAAGAAGATGTGCAGTAGTTTTCAGGTGCCCACAGCTCTTCCATCCTGGATGTGCCTCCACTATAACTAAATGATTCTCTAAGCTCACATATGGATTTCATTTCCTAAATATTGTAGGGTCAACTATCAAACTGGTTGCCTTTCTTGAAGAGACCAAATACTAAAGGCCGTGTCAAAATGCCAAGAAGCTGTGCATTTTGGTACATTCTTTTTCCCCTGAACTGTTCAAGGGGATTATATAATAACTGCTACCTATGTGCATGGGTGTGCATGGATGGGTGTAAGGTGTCACTGCATCTCTAGTTGAAAGATGCTATTCTCATTCCATTCCAATGCTGTCTCCCTGTTAACTTTCTCTTTTTTTACATGTATTATTAGCTATTGCAGTAGCTTTTATTTTGGTTTTTACTAATTAATAGGAAGAACATTTAGCTTTATCTTTTTTTTTTTAATCTCCTAAAACTTTGAGTACTAAAACTTGCATTTAAATGAAGAAAATGAGTTTCACTTTCTTTTAGGTTGATGGTTTCAAATTTTTGATCTTGTACCCCAATCAGTAAAAAGATGTTTTAGCATGAGAAAAAAAAGGGGGCATGAGTTGTGCCTCATGTGCTGCCCTCTCTCCATCACCAGATGGCCAGCCCCACATCTTCTCAGTCAACTCCGTGACTCAGTTCTTCTTTTTTTTTTTTTTTAATTTATTTATTTTTGGCTGTGTTGGGTCTTCGTTTCTGTGTGAGGGCTTTCTCTAGTTGCGGTGAGCGGGGGCCACTCTTCATCGCGGTGCGCGGGTCTCTCACTGTTGTGGCTTCTCTTGTTGCGGAGCACGGGCTCCAGACGCGCAGGCTCAGTAGTTGTGGCTCACGGGCCTAGTTGCTGGCTTCTCTTGTTGCGGAGCACGGGCTCTAGGTGCGCGGATTTCAGTAGTTGTGGCTCGCGGGCTCTAGAGCGCAGGCTCAGTAGTTGTGGCTCACGGGCCTAGTTGCTCCGTGGCATGTGGGATCTTCCCAGACCAGGGCTCGAACCCGTGTCCCCTTCATTGGCAGGCAGATTCTCAACCACTGCGCCACCAGGGAAGCCCTGTGACTCAGTTCTTGAGTCCACTTCTTATCACTACCTCCACTCCCAACTGGCCTCTCCTCATAGGTGACAACTTGCCCATTTCTTTTCAAGGCTTTGAGACGTCTGCCAAATGTTTGTTTATATTGTTAAAGAGAGAGGTTATATGAGATACTAGAAGGTGGTAGATATTTTTGCTCTGAATAATTCCATACCCTGTTCCCCCGCCACGTATGCCCTCCAGGTCTCCCAGACCCATCAGGTAGTGATGTGATGGTGTGGTCTGGGGTTACCTGGGAAGAGGCTTTAGTCCCAGGTGGAGCCAGAGGTGTGGAGAGCCTGTGTGCTCGAAGCTGGAAGACTCTTAACCTTGGCACCTCCTCCTCGGCTTCTCTAAGTACCGTCTGTGTATGTAGGGGAAGAAGGAATGGGGCAAGAAGAAATTCTAATCTCTGCCCTTTCTCACTGAAGTAGTTTCTAGGCTGCACAACAAACTACCATAAACTTAGGAGTTTAAAACAACACCCACTTATCGTCTGGGAGTTTCTGTGGGTTAGGAGTCTGGACACCGTATAGCCAGGCTCTCTGCTCAGGGCTCACCAGGCTGAGATCAAGACAATCAGCTGGGGCTGTGATCTCACCTGGAGCTGGGGATACTCTCCCAAGCTTGTTCAGTTTGTTGGCAGAATTCAGTTCTTGGGGTTGTAGGACTGAGGTTTCTGCCTTCTTGCGGCTCTCAGCTAGGGTGGCTCTAAGCTCCTAGTGGCCTGTCTCAGGTCCTAGGCAACAGGCCCCATACGCAGTCCTCAACACGGCAGCATGCTTCCTTCTCTGAGGCCAGCAGGACAAATCTGTCTTGCCTGTCTGCTGAGATGGAGTTGCATGTAACCAAAGTAATCCCAGAATGACTATCCCATCACATTCCCAGGTTCTGCTCACAGAAGAGAAGGGGGTCAGACGGGGCATACATACCAGGGTGGAAGCTGGGGGGTCACTTGGATTTCTGACTCCTCTAAACCCATTGTCCTCCCTACCTCTTCTTTCCCCTGTTCTCTGCACTCTTTTGGGACTTAATCTCTATGTACTTCCTGCCTCTAGAAACATGTGAGTCATATTCTAGGATAGGAATTTTATTGTCAAAAGGGAATTTTAAGTGAATCAAAGGATTTCAGATAGACCTGAACCTGGGACTTCCCTGGTGGCTCAGTGGTTAAGAATCCGCCTGCCAATTCAGGGGACACAGGTTCGAGCCCTGGTCCGGGAAGATCCCACATGCCACAGAGCAACTAAGCCCGTGCACCACAACTACTGAGCCTGCGCTCTAGAGCCCGTGAGCCACAACTACCGAGCCTGCATGCCACAACTACTGAAGCCCGCGTGCCTAGAGCCCGTGCTCTGCAACAAGAGAAGCCACTGCAATGAGAAGCCCGCGCACCTCAACAAAGACCCAACGCAGCCAAAATAAATAAATAAATTTATAAAAACACCCAAAAAACAAAAAACAAATAGACCTGAACCTCACTCACTGGCTAATCTGAAGTCTACCAGATTTATTTTCCGCACCATAGTATTTACTGTGTTCTAGGTACTGCTGTTAAATGCTTTATATATGTACATGATTTTATTGAATCCCCTCAACATCTTTATGAGGGGAGCATTGGTGCCCCATTTTACAGACGAAGAACCTGAGACTCAAAATGAGACCCCCAGGTAGCAAGCAGAGGAGGCCAGTCTGTTCATCTTGCCTCTGGCTATCACCTTACCAGGGGGCGTGTGGAGGGGGTGCGGTGAGGAACAATAAAGGCACCTCTTGGAATGACATACCTCCTTGCATTAAACAGGAGACTACCCCGGCTTGCGAAGCCATACTCGTCTGGTGCATCAGACAGCCCCCTTTGGCCTCTCTCTTCGTGACTGATGGGGTCTGACATTTTCGAATTAGCCTTCAGGCATCCTCATTAGAAGCACAACTTTGAGTAAGAGAAGAATAATTTTAAACCTCAAGAATCAGAAAGAAGAGATTGTGTGTGGGTTAAACCTGAGGCAGAGCTTCCAGCTTTCAGGACTTGCACGCCTTCTGGCTAGAAATCAATGGAGCATGAAATAGAAATGCTGAGTGACCCCTAAGCAAAGCACACCCCTTCCTTGAGCCAATCGCCCAGGCCTCTGCACCGGCCAACGACGCCTGGCATCGCTTCTTCAGGATTTAGCTCTTGAGTGGTTGCGGCCGGGCTTTTGACCAAAGCTTTCAAAGGAGGCAGGAAGCTACGGGCACAAATGGCCATATCACTTTGTTTTAGAATCTTCGTCTACACTCGTTGACCAAGAGAGCACCATGGAAAGCCTGGTGAACATATAAGGGAAGCAACTTAGTGCAGCGGTAAAGACCACAGACGTTGGCCCAGCTTCTGTGTTTAAACCCCTGCTTTCCTGTTTCATAGTTGTTTGACTTAGGGAAGTATTTTTTTAAATGATACAACTTTATTTCATTCACTGTTACACTGCTACAAGTTAAATATAATTGAGTAGTGATCTTTTTTTTAAATTGAGGTATAATTGACATATAACATTATATTCGTTTCAACATAGTGATTCAGTGTTTGTATATGTTGCAAAATGATCACCGTGATAAGTTTTGTTAACATCCATCACATACAGAGTAACGAATTTTTTTTTTTTTTGATGAGAACATTTAAGACCTACTCTCTTAGCAACTGTCAAATATACAATATAACAGTATTAACTATAGTCACTGTGCTGTACATTACATCCCCATTTAGGGAGGGTTTTTTTTAACCCTCTTTGAGCCTCAGTTTTCTTATCTGTAAGCTGGGCGCATGAATACCTGCCTCTGAGGGAACTTAAATGAGATACTAAATCACCTAGCCCTCGGTATTGCCCCTGCCCCTATAATTGTTTGATAAGGGACAACTCTTGTTACATTGATTTTGCAGCTGATACTTTTCTGCTCTGAACTGTCTGCCAAATTCTAGCAGAGTTACCTCCATGCCCCAGTGGCAGCTTAGTCAAGTTGCAAGCAGGAAATGTCACATCTCCTAAGAAACCTTCTTTTAGGTGAAGCTCCTAACCAAGCCTGGGAGCGTCAGAGAAGCTTCTAGTAGGAGAGGAGGCTCAGAGATACACTGATGGATGCACAGGAGTCAGCAAAAGAAAAGAGTGCAGAAAGGGGGTCTAGGAAGAAGGAGCAGCATGTGCAAAGGCCTGGAGGAGGTGAGACATGGTGCATCCCCCGTGCTCTGTGGTTTGTTATTGCTGGAAATTAAGTCCTTCATGTTTTACCTGCCCTGATGTCTAGAAGAATGTGTGTAGGGGTTTAAAGCATATGCAAGTGTCACCATCTGTATCACTTAGAGATTTAAGTGCTTGGAAAAGTTTATGTGTATGTGAGCAAGACACACACATACACACAGAGTTAAACACAATTACTTTAAGGCAACATTCTCCAAAAGTTCAGTGATTCCAGTCTCAGGAATCAGAGCCTATTTTATAAACTGTGACCTGGAGGAAGCAAGCCAACTGGCTCTTTGATGCAGGTACGCTTGGGAACAAAACTTCCACTGCATTTTATTTGTTTATTTATTTATTGGCCACGCTGTGCGGCACGCAGGATCTTAGTTTTCTGACCAGCGAACGAATCGGTGCTCCCTGGATTGGGAGTGTAGAGTCTTAACCACTGGACCACTGGGGAAGTCTCTCCACTGCATTTTAAAGTAGCAAACCCGGGGCTTCCCTGGTGGCGCAGTGGTTGAGAGTCTGCCTGCTAATGCAGAGGACACGGGTTCGAGCCCTGGTCTGGGAAGATCCCACATGCCGTGGAGCAATTAGGCCCGTGAGCCACAATTACTGAGCCTGCGCGTCTGGAGCCTGTGCTCCGCAACAAGAGAGGCCGCGATAGTGAGAGGCCCGCGCACCGCGATGAAGAGTGGCCCCCGCTTGCCGCAACTAGAGAAAGCCCTCGCACAGAAACGAAGACCCAACACAGCCATAAGTAAAATAAATAAATAAATAAATAAAAATTAAAGTAGCAAACCCAAGATCCAGGCCCTGTGGACAGCACTTTACCTGTGTGATGCAGCTATGCTATTGTCTTTATCCATTTTCCCTAACTCAGTCTGCAGGCCGTTTCCTTTCCTGTGGACGCAGAACGTTTCACGGGTAAGAGCATGCCTGACTCGGCAACTGGGGTTTCTGCCTGTTTGTTTGTTGCTCTTGTTGTTTTTGAAGCCTGAATGGAGGCTTTTTGTACCCATGGCCTCGTAACCTGGAAAGGACAGTGACCAAAGGACTGTTCACACTGGCGAAGGGGACAGGATGCTCTCAGTCTTGGGACCTTGCAGCTATTCCTTTCAGACTCTTTGATTTCATCCCTATATCGTATTCACCTTTGTTTGTATCCTGTCTCTTTCAAACTATGCCATAGAATGACATCATCTGAAAACAAATGTATCTTCCCCTAGATCTCCTGAAACAGAAAGAACAAAGGAAAGAAAGAGGTAGAAAGTCCTCATGTCAGCCAAGTGAAAACCAGGGCAATGTCACTGTTCTTGGGCCTCCAGGTACTGTAACTTACAAGCAAATACAGCTGCAAAAGAAATCACAGACCACCGCACCCTCAGGGCCCGGATCAGGCCCTCCTGGCAGGGTCAGGTCTGTGGCCAGCCAGCCGAGCCTGCCTGCCTCTCTCTCCTTGCACCGTTCTGAAGCTTGGGTTTCTTCTGCATTTTTACCCCCTTCTCTCTGGAGTCTGCTGTTCACACACAGGGGTTACTATGGTAATAGAAAATCCCTGTTTTGTTAGAAATTTTGTGGAAATACAATTCAGGAAACAGCATGAAACTGGTGTGTTTATCTTTTTTATGGGAATGGGAGCCTGGATGCTGAGTTTCCAGGGTCATTGCCTGGGCCGCTGGACCAGAATGAACTGTCAGGCCCGGGTGAACCAGAAATGGCTTAGAGGAGAGCAGGGGACAACAGCCCTGGCCCTCACTCCTCTCGGTAAACTGTCAGCCTCCGGGCGTGCTCATCAGCCCTGTACCTGAGAAATCTTTGCGGGTGAATAAATGAGCACGGGGCCTCGCCTTCTGTTCGTCCCCTTGCTTTCTTTCTCCCCTGAAGAGTTGTATCAGGGGGAGGAGGCTGGACGGAGAGCCTCCTGATACCAGGGCCTGAAGCTTATTTGGGTTTTGCCCCCTCTTCCCCGGTTCCTCATCTGGCCCCCATTCTAGGCTCAGTGGATGCGTGATAAATGCTTATGTTGACTTAACCCACAGCACTGGAGACCAGGAGAGAAGGTTTCAGCAGTGCTGTGAAGGGAGTTAGGTAAATGCACGGCCTCCTCTGCAGAGACCTGTCTGAGCGGAGCTCCTGGGATGAGAGGAGCCTTCGATTATCAGTTACCACATGAGTCTGAAGACATCGCTCTACAGAGGCTGGGAAAGTGACCACCCTCTCCTTCCCCCAGGCAACCCAGGGCAGTTCCAGATGACTCTATTATGCAAAACATTTCTATGACTCATGACAGGACCCACCGGCATATCTCCTCCACCCCAGTCCCCCCACCCTTCCCCCGTTTTTAAGGCTAATTATCTTTTCCTTTGCTTGGCAGTATAAATCATAGGGAGGTATCTGTCCAAGAGGATAGAACAAAGAAGAAGAAGGAGGAGGAGGAGGGAGAGAAGGAGAAGGGGAAGTTGAATACAGAGATAATAGGTATCACCCTGGGAGCTTTGTTTTTCTCCCGCCAAAATCACGGTACCCAGAAACGCTGTAAACTTAATTTTCTGGGAGTGGTGCTGATACTCTAAAAATAAAGGGGTTGGAATATATAAGAAAAAAAAAATCATAGGGAGGTGATTGAGCTGTTCACACCAGCGTTTTGTAGAAATCATAGTCTCACGGAACGAAAGCACTGCCATGAATCTTAGCTATCATCTGGACCAGTGGGTGATTCACAGTCTTTTTTCCACCCAGCACTCTAAGGGGATGAGACACACTTCCATCAGCAGGGGAATCTTCTACAGCAGTGATTCCACCTGGGGTGGGATGAGGAGGTCACACTTGGAATCTCGGTGGGGGAGGGGGTGCTGGTACCTGTCGGGTGTGCTTTCTGTCATCTAGAAGGCAGAGTTAACATAGGACAGACGCATTTTAATAAAGGTGATCAAGAATAGTCTGGACCACATAGTTGGAGGAAATCCTGTACCCCCTACACCCCACGATTCTGATACCCCATTGTCTAAGTTGAAAATCAACAATCAAGTTAACATCTCGTTTTTGAGGTGTGTCAAGCCCAGGTCTCCTGACTCCCAAGCCAGGTCAGGATGTAGCACAACACCTAGCTCTCTAAAAAGGACTCTGCTTTCTGAAGGAGAGGGGTAAAGGATATTGATCTATTCACTCATTAGATTAAAATACGGGATGAAGGAGGAGCCAAGGAACTTTTTGAAAAGGGGCTGAATAAGGCAGGGGAGGCTGGGCATCGGCCAGAGGCAGAGACAGTAGGACTGGTGCTCGTTCAGAAGAAGGCTGTTCTTCAGGATCAGGGGCTGGGAAGGGGGGTGCAGGTGTGCTGGGTGAGGCTGTCTAATAGAACATCCTGCAATGATGGAAGCGTTCTAGGTCTCTACTAAGCATATCTCTAGCCACTAGCCATAGGTGGCTATGGAGCTCTTGAAATGTGGCTCATGTGATTGGCAGGCTGAATTTTTAATTTTGCTTAATTTGAACTAATTTATATTTGAATAGCCACATCTGGTCTGTGACTATTGTATCGGCATGTGTCTAGAGGACAATCTTACCTCTTTCATGTCCACCCTTCATAGCATTCAAACGTGTTTTGATTTGTTAAAAACCAAAGGTTGAGGGTTAATAAGGAAACGGGGTAGCGTGAAAACGCTGGTTTTTGACAATTCCTTTCACCTGTTTCTCTGGAAGAAAGTTGTGAGGTTGGAGGACCATGATTCACTTAACGCAGTTGCTGTTCATAAGAGAATCCCCCTGGCAGGACTCACAAATCATAGACTTACCTGCTCGAATTATAAGACTTGTGCCACCCAGTATGCTGGCAGGTCCTATAATAAGTTCAAATAAAATTACTCCAGGAACTTCCCTGGTGGTCCAGTGGTTAAGAATCCGCCTTCCAATGCAGGGGACGCGGGTTCGATCCCTGGTCGGAGAACTAAGATCCCACATGCTGCGGGGCAACTAAGCCCACGCACCGCAACTACTGAGCCTGCGTGCTTTGGAGCCCGTACACCACAAATAGAAGCCCACACGCCACAACTAGAGAAGCCCACACACCCCAACGAAGAGCCCTTGTGCCACAACTAAGACCCAACACAGCCAAATAAATAAATAAATATTTTTTAAAAATTACTCCAGGACTTCCCTGATGGCTCAGTGGTTAAGAATCCGCCTGCCAATGCAGGGGACACGGGTTTGATCCTTAGTCTGGGAAGATCCCACGTGCCGTGGAGCAACTAAGCCCGTGTGCCACAACTACTGAGCCTGCACTCTAGAGCTCGCAAGCCGCAACTACTGAGCCCAAGTGCCACAACTACTGAAGCCCGTGCGCCTAGAGCCCGTGCTCTGCAACAAGAGAAGCCACCGCAATGAGAAGCCTGCGCACCACAACGAAGAGTAGCCCCTGCTCGCCACAGCTAGAGAAAGCCCGTGCACAGCAACGAAGACCCAACGCAGCCAAAAATAAAATTAAATTTAAAAGAAATTACTCCAGTGTTCTCCTGGTAAAGTCCTTCCAAATCCAAGCTAATTTAATACCCCTTGTTCTTTTTTTAGCCACATGTTCTTAGAGACACTGTTTCCCATGACCTTGAGTTTATTAAGTTGTCATGAGAGGTTGAGAGCCATGTCCTTTGGAGGAACATTGAACACATTTTCCTAGGAGAGAATGTTGACTTATAACCATTTGTAGTGTAGAGAAAGAAATCACAATCTCTTCTGCATGAAGGGTTAAGTCAGGCTGTCCATACGGGCTGAGGGCCCTCGTCATTATGCAGTTTTGTGTTGTGACCAGTCATGTCTCTTGCTGTTGTTGAGACAAAGGATGCAGGATGGTGACAGATAAGAGCTTGGGCTTTGGGGTCACCCAGACCTGGAGTGGATGCCTGTGTCTTCCTCTATGTGACTGTGAGACTTTGAGCTCATTACTTGATCTTTTCCCACCTGCGAAATAGACATCATAATAATACCCAGGCCAGCACATGCCCGGCACTCAGCAAATACTGACATCTTCACCATTGTCATCAGGCAGACTCAAGTTCCAATCCCAGCTCAACCGTTTATTGTGTGACCTTGGCCAAGTTGCTTAACCTGTGTCAGAATTTCCTCACTTTTATAATGGAGATAATATCGAGCTTGAAGGATTGTAAGGAATAAAAATAATCTGTAGGCAGTAGTTGGTATGCAAAAGGCACTAATTATGTAATTATTATCATATCTTTTTTTCCCTCTAGTGATAGTCACATGGGAAGCATGTAACAAATGCTTTCTGACTCGATTTTTTACCCTTTCTCCTGAAAAATACCAGGCCTCTTTGAAATCATTTTAGTGGACTCCGAAATTTATGTAGTGTTCTATGAAGATACTTTGGGAATATTCTCTCATTTGACTTCTTGTTTTTACTGACTATAATCAGGGATAAATTTTGTATTTTACATTTATATTTCAGCCATATTTTGTGCATACTCAAGTCCATTTCAGGGATGAGGAGTCTGGACTAGGAATAAACAAACATTATCTGAGGACTTTGTGTCCAGCACTGGGTCTAGATTTACCTGTACAATCTCATTTTGTCTTTATAGCAATCCTTTGTTATTCCTCTAAGGGGCTATTATCACACCCATTTCACAGATAGAGAAACTGAGGCAAAGAGCTGTTAAATAGGTGGTCCAGGGTCACACAGGGCAAAGCCAAGTTGCAGGCCTGGCTGTCTCCCCTCCAGAGCCCTAGCTCTTCATCACTCTGCTTATTCCCTACACCTCTCCTCAAGGATCTCTACTCTGGCAAAATCTTATCAAAATGAGTCTCAAAGACTACACCAAAGAGCCCTGCACAGCCCGAGGAGGGTGTGTGGAGAGGGGCAGAGCTCCCTCGTGGTCAACCCCGGCGCCCGAGTGAGGCCTGACCTTGGCCATGCCAACATCAGCCCATCTTTGAGTTCCTCTGCTCTTTCCTCTCCTTGAACCGCTGGGTCCCAGCAGCAGTTCAGCCCCTGGCCCTCCCTTCCTCAAGGTCTAGGTGGACAGCAGCTGTCCCTACTTGCCACCCCATGGGGACAGCTCCTGTGCTTGCTTTTCTGCAGTTAAAGAGCTCAGTGAAGCATATAATGCGATAATGAATTTCCAATTGCTTTAGTAACATCTTGGTAAATGGATTTCCATCCGCTTCCACTGCAGGCCTTTGCCATTGTGAGGAAGGCCAGGTAGGTGACGATTTGTGCACAAATGGGAATGCAGGGTGTGTGCCGTGCGTGATACAGAGAGTCAAAAGCAAGGTTGCTGGTTGGGTCTACTCTCTCTCTGTCTCCCTCTTGTCTCTCTCTCTCTCCAGCAAACTGAACGAATGTTATTTCATGAGCACGAGTGTGGCAATATCCCTTCTTTTAAAGCAAGATGGGGCTTGCTGTGGTGGCTTGAATGCTAAGCATGCACTGGATCTGGGCTGCACGTCACACAATTCACATTCCTGGCTTCCTGAGTCACTGTCATTACCTAACCTTTCCGGAGAGTCTGCAGTGTGTGGGCGTCGATGGACAGGAAATCAGATAAGCCCCATCTGTGTGCACATCTGCTCTGGACCTCTTTACCTGTTTCTGGGGAAAGAGCTTCGCATTTAAAGTAACGTGACTGAAAAACTCTTGTCTGCAGTTCTAAATCCCTCGTTGGAGTCAGTGGAGTTTCTCGACTGGAAGGCATAGGGCCGCCGTAAAAGGCTGAATCAGAAGGCAGAAAGCTTCTCTTTCAATCCAGGGCCTCTCTAACTGTGGACTGAAACATCAGAGGTTAAACTAGTCACAGCTTGTGAAATTATTCGCAGAGCGAGAAGCATTCTCCAAATCTAGTCTTAATTCCAAACCTGTTCCTACTCTTTTTAATCCCACAGCTGTTGGGAGAGATTCTTCTTCTGCACTAAACTCCAGCCCTCTTCAAATAGGAGGCACCTTTGGAAACTTTCTCTTGAGAGGTTATCCCTAAGTGGTAGATGTCTCTGCCACCTCTCTCTCCATCTGCCCACGTGCCCACTCCCTCCATCTTTGTCCCCTGGTTTGTGTAGAAAGCCTTAATAAGAAATGAGTCTGTGAGGGTTTTCCAGGGTCTGCAGTGAGGATGAGATGGGGGCGGGGAGTGTCCATTACACCCCACAATGGTCACTTTGTGAGGTCCAGGCTTAGGATCGGGACACCCATATTCTCCTGAGGAATTCTTTGGCTTCTATCCTGGGGACCCTGTAAACTAAGTCCAGGGTCCCAGACTCAAAGGCCCATGGGACAACGCAGGTAACAGATGAGGAGCCACAGGGAGAATCGGCGAGCATGTGTGAGCTTCAGAGGGGACGGCTGCGTCAGCTCCAGCTGACTGCTGCCAGGTGGGAAAGCAGGCCCAGTGCTGCTGCATCTTCTGAGTTTTTTAATGAGGAGCGAGAAATACTTTTGAACCACTTAAAATCTCTCAATTTTTTTAAGGTTGGCAAGCAACCAACTGAAAAATAAACGAACGATCCTGGAAAGGCCCAAACAGAATATATGCATCGGCCACATTTGGCCCACAAGCTACCATTTGCATCTTCTGGCAAGACCTCCTTGCACCGACTACTAAACCCACGTTGGTGGCCTAACTTCGCAAGCCACAGAGGATGTCACACTACGCATTTTTTGTACTCCATTGTATTTTGAGCTTCCTTTTGTGTATCCTTGCTTTTTTAAAAATCCATCCTCATCACTTAATCCTATTAAATATTATCTTGTTAAATTGCACATATCACGAAGGGAGCTTTTTGGAATAACAGAGGAAAACCATCAATTGCTTAGTTGCCGCAGGCCTTTCTTCCCTGTACTCCCAGGTCCACCCGGCTTTGGACTACTTTTCAGGTGAATGCTGATTAGTCTAAAACAATCATGGTAATTCCAGTCCCCTTGCGTGGTCATGTGACATAACTTGCATAACTTGCATTGGGTTAGGCATAGTCATGTGACATAACTCTGGCCAATAAGGTGTAAGATAAAATCCGGGGCAGGGGCGTGCACTCTGGAAAAGTTTTCCTTGATGAAAAAGGTCCTGAATCTTGATGTCATCATGAGTCTCAGAGCTAACAATCCTGGGCCCCTTGCTGTCTGCCCCTGCTTAGGTGAGATAATCAATTTTCCTTCTTAAGCTAATTTTAGTCTAGTGTTTCTGTTGTTTGTAATCAAAAGCGCCCAAACTGGTACAAAAAAAGAACATTTCTGGGTCTCTAACCATGCTCCACTCATGAGATCAGATGATTCACCCATCAGTGGGCACAGGCTGGCTACCCCCTCAAGGGCTGTTCTATCTAGACCAAATCGAAGACTCTGCCCCTCTCTTGTTATTGCCAGGTGGTGGAAACAGGTCACAGGCATATTCATTCCATAATGTTTAGCCAGTACCTACACGTGCAACCCTCACCTGCAACCATCGCCTGGCTACAAGCAGGAGGAACTAGGTTGTGTGTTTAGTGACACCCTCACAGAATTCCAGAGATGAAAACTGAAGGGAGTGATTCTGGAAAAGGTCACATTTCCTTCTCAAAACCTGGCAGGATTCCTAAGCTGTCAGGATTAGGCCATTTTTTGCTTATTTTCTTTCTCGCATCAACATTTTAGCCGTATTTGACCCTCCTACTCTACAAGATGCTAGAAAATGTGATTTGTGACTCCCGGCAGAGGCACTGGGGACCCAGACACCCTTGAAGGGTCTACAGTGGGATGAAGTCGAGGGTGTTCATTACATTCCCAGCGGCCACTGTGCCCAGATGTGCACCCTCTGGTCTGGGAGCCTCTTCCCTAATTCTGGGTTCCTTCCAACACTTTCTATTTCCTGAGCCCATTGAGGCTACAGGAAACACTATTCATAAATAATGACGATGATGCCAGTAGTAGTAGTAGTGATGGCCAATCCATGTTGAGACTTCGTATGTGTCGGGCACTGTTGTAAATGCTTTTCATATATTAACTCATTAACTCTCACAACAAACTTCTGAGGTAAGTTATCCCCATTTTACAGATGAGGGAACTGGGGCCAAAGCCACAAAGCTAGTCCCCCAGCAAAGCTGGGATTCGACGGCAGACAGTCTAGTTCCAGAGTTTGTGCCGACACTGTCCTCCCCGTGTTAACAGTTCTCACTGCTGGGCATGGGAAGAGCGGATGAGAGATGTTTGCTTCTCACTCTGCGTGATTGGGATTTTTAAAATCTTGAACATGTTCTACTTTTTGCTGAGTTAAAAATATTAGACGTGACAGCCAGCACACACTCTTGGGAGTTTGTGTCTAAAGACTATTCACCTAACCTCTGATGTGTTATCCTTCATAAACGCCTTCATGTCTGATGCCTACAAACCTCCACCACTCTCCCAGCTCATGGGAGGCTGGAAGAGGAGAGATGAAGGGTGCATTCTACAGTAAGAGTTTGGGGCGCTCATGTGGTCCCCGGATAACCTTAGCTAAAACACCTCTGACTTGGGGGAATGGAGGGAGAAATTAGTCAAGTAAAGACAAGGAGCTGAGCTTGGGCAGAGTATTTATCATGGCTCTTAGGTTGCAGGGTTTACAGCATGAGAGTCAGGGCTGGTGATATGCTTTTACAAAGTGAACATATGACTTTCTCGGTTAGATGTCTTTCTTCATTAAATGCCATTGGGTGCACATGTTCCAGTACTAGGTCTGCATAACAATTATCCCCTAAACTTAGTGGCATAAAATAGCCACGTATCATGCTCATGGGTTCTGTGGGTCAGGAAGCCGGTCAGGGCGGAGTGAAGATGGCTTGCTTGTGTCCATTCCACAGGGTCTGAGCCTCAGCTGGAAGCCTTGAAAGCCGGGGGCTGGGACCTTCTGAAGGCTTGTTCTTTCACACGTCTGGTGGTGGATGCTGGCTGTTAGCTAAGGGCCTCAGTTCCTCTCCATGTGGTTTCCCCGCTTGAGCTAGTTTGTGCTTCCTCACTGCATGGAGGCTGGGTTCCAAAGTTGAGCATTGAGAAGGTGGTGGGGAAGGGAGGCGGAGAGAGAGAAATGTGAGCGTCAGGTGGAAGTTGTAACCTCCTTATGCTGTAGCCTCCGAAGGCCCATAACATCACTTCCACCGTTCTCCAGGGGCCAGAGCAGGCTTAGGCTGGTGCCCAGATTCAAGGGGAGAAAAAAACAGATCCCACTTCTCAGTGGGCGGGGCATCAGTCACATTATGAGAAGAGCACGTGGGATGAGATAGGTATCTCCATCTTTGGAAAATATGGTCTGCCCCATCATACGATTGTGGCCGCAGTAGAAGTAATGGCGGCAGCAGCTGAATGAGCCTTGACCATCCTTCCCACGTCTACCAGAGAGACTACCCACCCCTGTTCTGGAAAGACCCCAACACTATTTTTAACAGTTACCCATCCTATATCTCTTTCCACCAGAGCCTTGTTCTGAGCCAGTTAGTCTGAGAAACTCATGACTGTTAATAGGTGCTAATGGGTTACTCATCCCAGGAGACCTAATTGCAGTTAATAGGGATCTGCCTCCTGGAGATACGATTACTTAGCCTAGAAAGTGACTTAATAATGGCCCTAGAAGAAGAGAGTGGGCACAAATGGCTCTCTTCTGGTGCCACTCAGTTCATACTGTGTGAGCGGCCACCTGTCTCCCCCAGTGCGAACTAGGATCTGTGTGACAGTTCAACTAATGCAAGATTGCTAAGTGCAAGTATCCCTACAACATGAGCTTAGAGAAGTCATTTATTTTCTGGGTCAAAAATTTCCCTTTTTTGGGGATATAAGTGCTATAGGCTGCATCTAGATACTTGAGAATTCCTGGAAATCAGAGACTTTAAGCTTAGCTCACCTCACCTTGAAGTGATTATGTAAGCCCTCTTAAACTGGTATGTCAAACTAGGAGGTGCAACTTGTTTGTGTTTCCGGGCTGCCCATCTTCCCAAATTTCCAAAGATCCCCTTATGTGCACTGACTTCTGTTCCCCCTCAGAAGTGCAACTGAATATATCCTCAAAGGAGCATATAGCACATCTATTTCAGGGCTAGCCTTCATATATGTAATAAATCTTAGCATAGGAATATCCACTGAAATCTATACCAGTTAACCTTCTTGCTCCCCTTTCCACTATCACTGAGTCTTAACTCCCCACTGGCTTATAGAACTCTCAATTTTTTTTTTTTTTTTCATTTTAAGAATTCACAGATAACACAGTAGTCACTGCTTACCCACTCTGGGTTTTTTTTTGTTTTTTTGTTTTTTTTTTATTTTACTTTTGGCTGCATTGGGTCTTCGTTGGGTTGCGCGGGCTTCTCATTGCAGTGGCTTCTCTTGTTGCGGAGCACGGGCTCTAGGCTCGAGGGCTTTAGTGGTTGTGGCTCTCGGGTTCTAGAGCACAGGCTCAGTTGTAGCACACGGGCTTAGTTGCTCCCCGGCATGTGGGATCTTCCCAGACCAGGGCTCGAACCCGTGTCCCCCGTATTGGCAGGCGGATTCTTAACCACTGCGCCACCCGGGAAGCCCCAACCCACTCTGGTTTTAAATAAATCACCAACATTCTATTTAATTTTATCACAAGGGAGGACAACTATTTCTCTTACTGGTCTTTACCACCTTGTTTCTCTCTCCTCTGTGACTTTTACTTAACCCAAGAAAGACATTTCCGGTCTCCACTATCATCTGCTCTTTATTTTTCAGCCTGTTCTCTGAGACCCTTACTTCCAAAATTTCTCCAGCATACACTTATTACAAAATCAAACAAGAAACAAAGCAAGCAAGCAAACAAACAAAAAACCCTAATACAAAACACAACCATTCTCATTTATTTCCTTTCTTGTCCAAATGTTTTTAGTAGCCAGTGCCAAAGCATGGATAGAAGCTGAAGCATCCAATGCTTTAGTATAATCTTATCTGGGAGAGTCCACTGTTGCTTTTAACATGAATTACTGCCTATTTTGCAAATGATTAACATTTGTATCTCCAGGTTAGACTTCTCCTCTGAATTCAAGACCTGTATATTCATCTATTCCTTGACATATCCTTTAGGTATTCCGCAGGTACTTTAAACTCTACATATCTAAAGCCAAAATAATCTTTTCCCAAACCTCACTCTTTTCCAGTCATGCGTGTTTAAATAAATATCATTATTGTCTATTTCCTTTTTAAAAATGTATTTGAAGTTTTAAAAAAATTAGTAGACTTTATTTCTTAGAGCAGTTTTTGATTTAAAGAAAAATTGAACAGAAACATATGGAGAGTTCCCATACATTCCCTTTCCTCCTGCCCTCAGTTTATCCTGTTACTAATATATTGCAGTGATATGTTACATTTGTTACAGCTGATGAACAAATATTGATACATTATTATTAACTAAATTTCATGGTTTACATTAGGGTTGACTCTTTGTATTGTATAAATCCATGGGCTTTGCTAAATGTATAATGTCATGTATCCACCGTTGCAGTATCACACAGAATACTTACACTGCTTTTTACTGTCTCCATAGTCTCACCTTTTCCAGAATGTCATATAATTGGGATGAATTATATGAAAAGTATGTTGCTTTTTTAGATTGGCTTCTTTCACTTAGCAACATGCATTTAAGGTTCCCCCATGTCTTTTTTGTAACTTGATAGATCATTTCTTTTTATTGTTAAATAATATTCCGTTGTATGGAAGTACCGCAGTTTGTTTAGCCATTCACCTATTGAAGGACATCTTGGTTGCTTCTAATTTTTGGTAATTATAAATAAAGCTTATAAAATTATTAAAAAAAATTCCCTTTTAACCTGCAAAACAGTATCATGATGTTAAAAATAATTGTGTTTGAGTGGTAAAACTAAGGGTGATTTTTGTTCCCTAATTTTCTCCACTTTCTCATTTTTTTTTCCATGAGTATGCATTACTTTTACAGGAAAAGTTTTTAAATTGTTACTTTTAAAAATTTCACCAGTAAGAGTTAGGAAAACAGAAGACCTGGGCTCTAACCGTCCTGTGTCACTATCCACTGTTGACATCTCTGTGACTCCGTTTCCACAAATGTCCATGTTGGCACCATTCCTAACTCTTGCTACTTCACAAGGTTGCCGTGATTATCTCACGAGTGAGCAGTTGCAAAGCATTTGGAAAAGGGCAGTATTGCTTTTGTCTTGCTGAAAAAAGTTGACTTCCTCAAAACAATAAAAGTGAAGCCAAGTAATTTACTTGTTTACCCTAACACGCAGGGCCATTATGCA
Source organism: Balaenoptera musculus (assembly GCF_009873245.2). NCBI lineage: Eukaryota > Metazoa > Chordata > Mammalia > Artiodactyla > Balaenopteridae > Balaenoptera > Balaenoptera musculus. The sequence goes on along the minus strand of NC_045801.1, from coordinate 35,589,401 downwards.
GCAAAATCTAAGGCTGAAATATAGGATTCACAACATGTTCTGAAATCCTACTCCTGATGTCTCACACACACACACACATTTGATGTGACACGAGGCAAATGGAGAGAAGAGTTTCAGAGACACCACACTCACGAACAGAAATCTCCTTTAGCATTTTCTTCTCTGGCCTTCCTGACATCTATCTTATAACTAGATGCAGCACCTGTGCTAATAAATAATGTACCCAAAGAATTCTACCAATTCAGAAAGGTCACCGTTTGTGCATCATTTGTCTGCAAGAGAAATTTTTGGTTCAAAGTGAAAAAGCAAGTTTATTTTGGGGACTGGTGACTTGGAATAACAGCTGCAAAAAGAAATGGGAAATAAAGACCTGCTACTTAATCTTCTCTCTAAATATTCAATTAAAGTCCAACTTTGATCAAATTTGATTGGTCTTAATGGGCGAAATCTTGCCCGATGGGGACGTGAAGAATGGGAAGGCAGCACAACCTGGAATCCGGAATTGCTGGATGTGTACAAGCATTGGTTAAGAACTGAGGGTGAGCACAGCCTAGAGTGGGTGTCAGCCCAACTATGACGTGGTGTCCCAAGCCCTGCCTGCCTTGTTGCACAGCTCAGGAGACGAATGATGCTGCAGAGACCAGGACCACTCTCGCCACCCCCTCCTCGGGTCCCAGAGCAATCCTGATGGAGGCCCTAAGCTTTGCGCAGAACCCCCTCCTCACCCCCATGCCGGGTGACTTGTACTGACCGACTTCAGCCCCACTGTTTCTTATGAGGCTCAGCCCCACCCCCCCCACGGCGCCACGTTCCCATGACTTTCAACAGGCATCGCACGGACTCGCCAGGCAACCCCGAGAGGGAGATGATGACATCCCCATTCTCTCAATGAGGGAACCCTAACTTAGGTCGGAGGGTTTGCCAAAGGCCACCCAAGTGACCAAGCTAAGCACGCTTGTCCCCATTCCCTCCCTTGTGATGTTTGTGCTGTCCAGCCTCCCTAGGCTTCTGTTGGGCCCCTCGGGTAAGTCTCATCCCCACCGCCCTCTGCCCTCCCTGGCTCAGTGCTGGTTTGTAGGTTTACACCTGTGTCACCCTCTGAGGCACTTCACTGTTGCCTCCCGTGTTCTGTGGCTTGAACATTTCAGGGCTGTAATCACTGGGTGCCAGTCAATTTGGTCTTGAGAAATTTCAACTTTGTTGGGAGGAAGGAACCCTTCCGTTCCTTTCTCAGCCTAAACTAACAAAGATCACGGCCGGCGTTCACAGTATTGGCAATTTCCCTTTCTCTCCAGGCCATGGGACTGGCTTGGAGCTCCCGCTCTGGCTTCAGTTCTTCAATATCGGGCCCAAGGTGCAGCCAATTCCTCTCACAACCAGGGGCCCTTCTTGGGAAGATGGTGCCCTGACCTTGGAAGAGCCAGTTACCCACTCTTAAAGCAACTCCCACAAGTGAAAAGACCTCAGACACAGAACAGCTAATGCCCCGGTGGCGCTGACCTCCTCCGCCTCCGCAAACTTGGCAGTGGCACTCCCACGGGGGATGGAGCAGTGACGGGCCTGACTTGTATTGTTTTCAAATGCTCAGGTTTCATCTGTTTTCAGTCAGAGTAGGCTAGTCAACCACGAGCAAATTCTTTCATGTGGCTAAAAATGTATGGAAATGCCAGACCAGTTTTTAAAACTCTAAGTTGGACATTCAGCCCAGGAATCGTACTCTGCAAGAGAATAACACGTGCATTTGTCTATATTCTGTCTCAGTGCTTGAGAACAGACTCCCAGATCTTGTAACCAAAGGCCTCGGGTCCCAGAGGCTACACCGGTCTGGTTCCTGACAGACCCTGGATTCCAGCTTCTGATCTTTTACAGGCCTCACTGTGGACAGACTAAACTCAGAATGTCTTCAAAGGCGGCATTGCAGCCTTGCACGGGCTGGCTGCTTTCTGGGCTCAAGTTCACTCCTTGATCACATGAACTATCTTCCCTAGAGAGGCAGACTTCTTCCACTCCAGCTCTTTAATCATTATTTGTATTAGGCTTGATCAAACTCTCTGAAGGGCAATTGATTTTAAATAAGTAGTCACAGGCTTAAGTGAAGCCTACAAAACACATTTTTATTCCACTGTTGTGGAAGAGCCCATGTAAAACTGTGCATGGCTCAGAGAAGGCAAGAGAGAGGAGGGTCAGCTCAGGACAGGAAGAGAATACACTGTCCCACAAATTACATAATCCACAATTACATAATGCATTAGCAAGGACCACGTGACATCCCAAACTCTCGGGGAGGAAAAAAATACTTTGTTTTTTTTTTCTTCCCTCGTCCTTTTTTCCCCTCTTAAATGCTGAAAATGAGTTATGATGCAAAATCAGATTACTTCAAACCTGGTGATCAACACCCACACTTGGAGACAATATTAAAACAAGCAGGGAATGACTGTCTTCCATTTGATTTCTCCTGTAGTACTGTTACTATAACTACCACTACAAACTACGACATTGGAATAGGCTTTCTCAGATTACAAAGCTCTTCTTATTGCATGTGTCACCACAAACGACTCTGTGAGTCCTCATTTCCATTGTCCCCACTTCACAGATGGGTCGCCTCGTTTATCACTATGGAGAGAGGGGAAGTCCAAGTCCACACTATCTGATGACACTCCGGATTGGGATTTGCGGATGGATACCCCCTAAATTTCCACCCTCAGACCCGATGGAAAAGTGACTGGTGCACAGTGTGTGTGGTGGTCACCAGATTATCTACTGAGCACCACAGACTACCCTGAAACTTAGAGGTTTAACACTGCAATCAATTTCTTCTATCTCACAGCTTCCTGGAGCAGGAATTCAGGGAGGACTTGACTGGGTGATTCCTCTGCTGCCCGTGGTGTGGACCGGGTCATTCAGTGGTATTCGGTTGCCCACTGTGCCGGTCTGGAGGGTCCGAGGCAGCTTGCTGGCATACCTGGTGCCTTTGTAGGGGCAGCTCCCCGGCTGTGCTCAGGTAGGCTTCTCTTCTCCTCCCAGGACTCTCTGGTGCTCTGCATGGGGGTCTCTCCAGCAAGGTAGTTGGACTTCGTGTGGGGAAGATCAGGGCCCCCAGAACCAGTGTTCAGAGAGACAGGACGTGAACATTGCCTCTTTTTTTTTTTAATTGAAATATACAGTAGTTGATTTACAGTGTTTTTTTTTAATTGAAATATACAGTAGTTGATTTACAGCGTTGATTTACAGTGAGAAGCAGAGTGATTCAGTTTTTTATATATATTCTTTTTCAGTGCCTGATTCCTAAGGCCTGGGCCTGGTCAAAGCAGTCGGAGAGCCTGCCTAGATTCATGGGGGATGGCAAATGTATCCAACGTCTCCAGGACCCCACACAAACCAGGGAGCTCCAAAACGATACTATTTGATGTTGTTAACTGAATACATGTCTAGGAATGAATGCTTTTGGGGAATTTCCGCTCACAGGGGAGAAAAGAATACATTGTTATCTGCTTTGGGGCCCACAAATTCCTACCCTGGGACAAATGACCAGCTCTGGATTTCCCCAGAGCACAGTGTATATAAGTGTCCATTGACCATCCCCAGGAGGACTTTAAAAGAAGAGACAGTTCTGAGGTGGTTTGTGAGGCCTGGATTTCCAAAAGCTTGTTCCTTCCCCGTGGTGGGTGAATAATGGCCTCTGAAAAAGTCTGAATCCTAGTTCCCTGAACCCATGAATGTCAGCACACATGGCAACAGAGACTTGCAGATGTGTTTAGGTTGAAGATGTTGAGATGAGGTTAATTTGGATTATCTGGGGGTCCCCTAACAGGGAGGCAGGAGATCAGAGTGGACAGTAGGAGACGTGATGACAGGGGCAAGAGGTCTGCGTGATGTGAGGAAGGAGCCGCGAGCCAAGGAACGTGGGCAGCCTCTAGAAGCTGGAGGAGGCCAGGAACGAAATCTCCGCTGGAGCCTCCGGAAGGAACCAGCCCTGCCAACCTCTTGATTTCGGTCCTGTAAGACTCATTTTGGACTTCTGATCTCTAGAACTGTAAGGCAATAAATCTGTGTTGTTTTAAGCCACTAAGTTCGTGGTAATTCATTACAATAGCAATAGGAAACTAATATACTCCCCTAAAGCATTGCTAAGAAATTACCTACAAACACCTCATGGGCTTTATGTCAACAAAGGGCTTGACCTCATAAATAATAGAGTAAGATCTCTTTCTGCCCAGAGATAAATTACAATTCAGCATCCTGCCTCTGACTAAATCCCTGTTAACACACTGTTTGATTTTTGCTCTCCTCTTTCTCTCCTCTTTCCAAGTGAACAGCTTTCAAGGAAAAGAATCAAAACTAACCAAGAGCTAAAGACCATCTTCTTAATGACAAGGGAGGGAAGAACAGTGGATTTTGCTTTTATTTCAACTTCTGAACTTAAAAGAGTGGTTTAATGTGTGTGTGTATGGGGGGGCGGGGGTTGTTTCTCTTTTAAGAACAAGGCCATTAACCATGGATACAGGGCTTCCCTGGTGGCGCAGTGGTTAAGAATCCGCCCCTGCCAGTGCAGGGAACACGGGTTCGAGCCCTGGTCGGGGAAGATCCCCACATGCAGTGGAGCAACTAAGCCCGTGCGCCACAACTACTGAGGCCTGCGTCCTAGAGCCCGGGAGTCTCAACTACCGTGCTCCGCAGCAAGAGAAGCCACCGCAATGAGAATCCCGCCACAACCGCAATGTAAGTAGTCCCCCCAGGCCCCCTCCCTCCAAGGGGCGAAGAAACAAAGACCCAGTGCAGCCAAAAATAAATAATAAATTAATAAATTTATTTTTAAAAAAACCATTGAATACATTTCTTCAGAATGATCTGGGTGGTTCAGTTGACTTCACACCAAGGTCAACTAATAAATTTTTTACCGGGAAATACTGGAGGTTTGTGTAATAATGTTTATTTACTTTTGGCAAGTGTTTTCACAGACCTCTCTCCATGCGTTTTGAGGCTCCTAACAAGCAAGCTTGTCTTCCCCTAGGAGAGGCTGGGAAGGGAAGACTCATCAGATCCCAGACTAAGTCACAAAGGAGCAGATCTGGGATTGAGTCTGAGCCTGAGACGCACACGCCTTCCACTAAACCTCTCAGTTCAATGTCAAAGGGAAACATTCCCACCTAACTCCCTGCCCCTCATCCAACAAGAAGGGTTGGGGAATTGAAGTGGGTTAAATGGAAAATCAATAAGATGTGTATCAAGTAACAATCTGAACTCAGTTTAAGAGAACTGACTTTTGAGACAACACAGAAATATGAGTATGAGCTAATATGGTATTAGATGATAAAGACTTGGTGGCTGGGAATTCCCTGGCGGTCCAATGGTTCTGACTCGGCTCTTTCACTGCCGGGACCGGGTTTCAATCCCTGGTTGGGGAACTAAGATTTCGCAAGCCGTGCCGTGTAGCCAAAAAAAAAAAAAAAAAAAGACTTGGTGGTTATGTTTAAAAGTCCTATAAGTTAAAGATGTCCCTCTGGGACTTCCCTGGTGGTGCAGTGGTTAAGAATCCACCTGCCAGTGCAGGGGACACAGGTTCGATCCCTGGTCCGGGAAGATCCCACATGCCATGGAGCAACTAAGCCCATGCACCACAACTACTGAGCCTGTGCTCTAGAGCCTGCGAGCCACTACTGAGCCCGCGTGCCACAACTGGTGAAGCCCATGTGCCTAGAGCCCATGCTCCGCAACAAGAGAAGCCACCGCAATAATAAGTCTGCGCACTGCAACTAAGAGTAGCCCCCGCTCGCCGAAACTAGAGAGAGCCCGTGCGCAGCAACGAAGCCCCAATGCAGCCAAAGATAAATAAATAAATTTTTTTTAAAAAAGATGTCCCTCTGACATATTTATGAGTAAAATTATAGGTTGTCTGAAACATGCTTTAAATTCCCCACCCCTGCCTCCCGGAATTAATACCAAGAGATGATACAAGATTGGCAACCTGTCACAGCTGGGTGATGGGGTCCATGGGGCTTCACTTTACTATTCTTTCTACTTTTGTGTATGTTTTGAATTTTCCATGATTAAAAGTAAAGAGGGAGAACTGTGGCCTTGGGTCCCAGGACAAGACCAATGGAGATCCCATTACAGAGGGTCTCTTCTCCTAGCACGTCCATCCGCAGCCTGGATCCTTAGACTGGCCTCCTTGAACATCTCAGTGCCTGAGAGCAAAGATCTTACCTGGAGCACAAGTCTGAGGAAGGTGGAGGTGGCGAGCTGCTCCCGGTCAGCATTTCAAAGGAGGGAAAGACAATCTCCAGCTTGTCTGAAAGAGAAACAAGGAAATGCTCACGGGGCAGCCAAGCAGCATCTGTCACCAGCTCTCTGTCGGGCACCGGTGGAGATGGGACCCCTGTGTCCTGAAGATGGCAGAATTGGGGTCAGCAGCTGAGGGCTGGAATCCGTCAGGCTCCCAGAGCGCAGCTGTGCCCACTCATCAGCTCCAGGATCCAAGACCCCTCTCCCCTAAAGATTCTTGATGAGTTCCAGAAGAGAAGGGGAAGAGGCAGGCAGTGCAGGTACAAGGTCAGAAGAGATGGGGGGGGGGTCGGAGAAGCAGCTCAGGGGGGCCATCTGGGGAGGCAAAGGGTGCTCGCTACTGTAAGACACAGAGATGGTAGGACAGCCCCCTGCTCCCAGGCAGGCCGCTCGAGGGAACCCAGGCGGGGGCAGGACAGGGCAGTGGCCACGTTTCCCCTGATGTTCAGAAAAGTGAGATGACTCAGCAGCCCAGACGACTGGCAGAGCACGAGGCGTATTCTGACTTGCTGAGTGAGCTCTGCTGTCCAGCTCGCCTCGGTTCCAGGGAGCAGCTGGGAGAGGGTCTCTGTGCTGCAGTCAGCCCTACATCAGGCAGCAGCAAAAAAAAGAGTCCCTTTTCATTTAGCTTGGGGATAATTCCCTACCAAGGCGTGTGATTTCCTGCCTAGATGTTTAGAGTTGATGGTTCTCAACCCTGGGTGTGCACAAGGATAACCTGAGAGACTTAAAACTCCCAGTGCCCGGACCCCACCCCTGAGCAGTTAAGGCAGCATGCTCGAGGCTGGGCCCGGGCACCAGCCTGGTTAAAGCGTCCCAGGTGATTTCAAGGTGCACCTGAGGCTGGAGCCACCTACTTGGAATCCTTCAGGGCTCTGCTCACCTGTCGCCTCCCCAGACGGGCTCTCTCAGACCTGCCCACTAAAAGAACCTGCTTATTTTTTCTTCAGAGCACCTGTTGATGACAGCCATCACATGATAGAGTTGTTTGTGTTTTTATTGGACTTCATTTAATCATCTGTTTTGTTCAGCTCTCTATCCCCAGCTCCAAGAATTGTGCCTGGCACACGGAAGGCACCACTGAACCGTCGCTGAATGAACGAATTCATTAGTCGGAAGCAGTTTTATACATGTAGGATCCACTCACAGGCTGGTGGTAGATGAATAGTGTCTGTAAGGTTGCAGAGGAGAATGAATCAGAGCGGAGACTGGTTCTAACTCCAGGCTTTGGGGGTCAAACCCTCCTGTTTGGGGGTTGGTAGAGTCCCTTAAAAATATTGAATACCTTTCGATCGCTCTACAGAGCGCGGTGCACAGCGCCATCTGCTGGATAAAACATAACACTGAGTTTATCCTTCTAAGCCTGGACGGTCACTTCAAAGCAGCTCTTCTTGGAAAAGAGCGGCCGGCAAGCCTCGTCTTGGACACAGTCACTAGTTTGGGTACAAACCGTCGTGGATGTGAGTGTATGTGTGTGTGTTTATGTACATGTTGACAGTGATGGAGATTTTACCTAAGGCACAAATGCAAAGCCAGTCCCCACTACTCTTTTAGGACTAGATCCAGGCAGTGAAGAATCTCTGGGTCTGTGACAGAAAAGTCAAACTTAAAAATCTTCAGATAACTCTAAAAAGTAAAAAATGCCAAGCTTGAACTCTGTGGGAGATACATGAAGGCTAATTTGTGGTCTTTGATCAACTTCCTAGAGCTGAAATGACAGAGGACCCAGCTGTTAGAAGAGTTATTCCAAGTATTTAAGTGGGTTTCCAGATGCTTACGTTATGTTCATTAAACTTTAGACTGATTTGCTTTTTATATTGTAATCTGATCTTTAGAATGAAACCTCCATAATCTCTGTCTCTGTCTCTCTCTCTCAGACACACACACACACAAACAATTTAATATATTTAGAAGCTTCTCTTAGACCCTTACAAGAATAGTGTTTTCTGTTTCAACTTGAAAATATTGGACAAGGCCAGAAATAATACCTGGGACAACTGAGATTATTCAACCCAGAGAGGAGAAAATTGATTTAATAGAAACTTCAAACCAAGAGCAGGCCTTGATTAGGTAGGAATAGGACTGAAATGCGAGGGCCTAGTTACACCATGGGGGCGTCCACTTTGTAGGGTTCTGTTCTGGGGTCACCCTGTGCTCTGCAACAAGAGAAGCCACCACAGTGAGAAGCCCGTGCACCTCAATGAAGAGTAGCCCCTGCTCGCCGCAGCTAGAGCAAGCCCATGTGCAGCAACGAAGACCCAGTGCAGCCAAAAATAAATAAATAAATTTTTAAAAAAGATGCCAATGCTCAAAAGGAATGGTATGACCCACATACGTTCTGAGTCTACGTTTTATTCAGCTGGGTGTTGGGACTCCCGGGGGTCCCCTCTGTGTCCTGGAATATCTCAGAAAAGGCGCAGGAGAAACTGCTGGAGCCTTCTTCAGCAGACACAGCAGCTGGGACACAAGAAGATGCACGATCCACCAGGCTCACCTGAAACCCAGCTTAGGAGGTGTAACCTACTCAGCATTGCATGAAAGCATCATAAACAGATTTCCACTTTGCTATGTTTGTAAATTATAATCTTATACAGATAATAAACCCGCTCTCCTAGGCACTGAGAGGTCTACAAGCCTCTTTCTATTTTTCTAGGAGGAATAGCCTCCTTAGGTATTTTGAGGGTGGTTTATCTCCCTTATCTGAGATTTCCACCTACACTGTATTTGCTCCCTCTGATAGGCTTGGTGCTATTTGGAGGCATTTAAAAAACTGAAGTCTTTTCGATATTTCTGGGGTGAGAGTAGTCAAGTGGTTAAAGCTGGGCTTTAGAGTCAGACTCCCTGCGTTCACATCCTAAAAAACATATTGTGGGCATATTAATTATGCCCTCTAGGCTTCGGTTGCCTCATCTGTAAAATGGCCATAATAATGGTACTACTACCTGATAAGTGACCGAGTACACGTGATTAAAACAGGGCCTCAGGCAGAGTCAAAGCCCCGTAGATGCTCTTTCCATTATTTTACTTCCTGTCCTTGGGTCAAAGTCAGCCTCTCTTTGTTAACATCATGCCTGGCTCCCAGCTGGCCTGGGGCTTTGATTCTTGCCGCAAAGCCCTCTCTTGCCAGACTCCTGCTACCTCCTAGACCTCAGGTCGTGCCGCACTCTGTACCGTCCACACCCGACGTTACCAAACTCTGCTTCCCTAGCGCTCTTTCACGCTTCAATGCCTTCGCACATGTTTTCCCAGGATTTTACATCTCCTCTCGGTCGTTCAAACCCAGTAGAGGTCATCTTCCCTGTGAAGACTGTTGGGCAGGGCTGTTCCCACCACCCTCCATCACGACCCCCCCTCCCCCGCCTCCAGAGAGTGGGTGCGCCTCCACCGTGACAGCCTGGGCTTCACTCCTATTTCTATCGCTGCGTCCACTGTGCTGGTGGGTAATTACATCTTTATACACCTGTCTCCCCGCTGCACTGGCAGCCCAAGGACCTCATCTGTGTTTGTAACACCCGGCATCACGGGAGACAGCGGGCACCTGATAAACGGTGCGCACCTGAACTATATCGCTCTGCGAAGATTCGAATCCAACCTGGAGCTCATAGTGAGTAAAAGATGCTGTCGCGGGTGCTTTGCGGGGCACACAAGCTCAATAACAGTGTTCCATGAAGCTGATGGACTAGTTAGGGACTCCTTAGGCCTGTAGGTGACAAGGCCCACGAGGAGTGCAAGGACAAGATAAATAAGCACAAAATCATATAGAGCTGATAAATATCAGGCGAAAGTGCTGAAGGTGAGATGGGGCGAATCTGAGTCTGGAGATAAGGGAAGCAAAGACTTGGATTTGAGGACTCTGGAATAAGGGCAGCCTTGGAGAAACACACGTCCTAGAGGCAGGATGCACATGCCCTGTGCAGGTCAGTAGCCCATGAGAGGAGCCAGGTGAGAGCAGGGCTTCAATGTAAGAATTAGATGGGGAAGACTACCCCATACATCCTTGGGCAAGGGACCCTCGCGAGACATGTCTTATTCTGCTAGTTATTAGATTCTTTTAATAGGAGCCTTTAATAATTATTTATAGAATGAACAGCAAGGAAAGAAACGATGCAAAAGAAAGAAGATGAATTGTGGACTCAAAAGGACACCTGGGTTTGAATCCTGCCTCCACTGCTTGCTAGTTCTGTGACTTAGGTGTGTTCCTTAGCTTTTATAAGCCTCAGTTTCCTCATCTGTGAATTGAGGATGATACATGCTCCATTTTTGGGTCAGGTCAGTTTTATTTAGGTGTAATTTACATGCAATAAACATTCACCAATTTTAAGTATTCAATTTGAAGAGTTTTACATTATGCTTATTGTGTAACCACCACCACAATAAAGGTATTAAACATTTTAATCATCCCCCCAAATTTCCTCATGGTCCTTAGTCCTTGTTAATATTTTTTTTAATAAATTTATTCATTTATTTATTTATTTTTGGCTGCGTTGGGTCTTTGTTGCTGTGCGCGGGCTTTCTCTAGTTGCAGCTAGTGGGGACTACTCTTTGTTGCGGTGCGTGGGCTTCTCATTGCGGTGGCTTCTCTTGTTGCAAAGCACGGGCTCTAGGCGCGTGGGTTTCAGTAGTTGTGGCTCGCAGGCTTCAGTAGTTGTGGCTCGCAGGCTCTAGAGAGCAGGCTCAGTAGTTGTGGCACATGGGCTTAGTTGCTCCGCGGCATGTGGGATCTTCCCGGACCAGGGCTCGAACCTGTGTCCCCTGCATTGACAGGCGGATTCTTAACCACTGCGCCACCAGGGAAGCCCCAGTCCTTGTTAATTTTGATGAAGTCTCCAATTTATTAATTTTTTCTTTTGTAGCTCATGCTTCTTGTGTCCTATTTAAGAAATCTTTCCCCAACCCAAGTCACTAAGACATTTTCATGTGTTTTCTTCTAAAAGTTTTATATGTTTAGCTCTTTCCCTTAGGTCTATGATTCACTCAGGATTAATCTTTATATACAGTATGCAATAAGGTTTAAGATTCGTTTTCTTACATAACCAACTGCTCCAGCACCATTTGTTGAAAAGATTATTCTTTTCCTATTACATTTCCTTGGCTTCTTTGTCAAAATCCGATTGGCCATATATGTGTAGGACCATTTCTGAACTCTCTAGTCTGTTCTGTTGATCTATATGCCTATCTTTACACCAATACCACTATCTATTATTTTTACGTTTAACTTTTTTCCATTATGCTTTATATTCAAACTAGAGCCTAAGTTCCTTGAAGATACCGCTTCAGGAATCAGTTCAGGAATATTATGAAGATTAAATTAAATTGCTGGTGAAACTATCCACCCCAGAGTTTGGTGTATATAGATGCGCAATAGATGTCAATGGCTTGTTTACTAATTCATGTTTTCTTCTATTCATTTAATAAATGTTTACTTGCCTGGCACCATAAAAGGAATTGAAAGGCAAGGTTCTCAGACAGATCTGACATCTAAGACACTAACTGAGATATGTCATCAGTGTAGCTACATGACATTATCATATTTTAAAAGTCTGCAGTTCTGCAGGAAAGTGGTGGTATTTTTGCTACAGCCCACATCAAAGTCCAGATGGAGTGAGGGAGGGATGGAAGTGGGGCCCCATAACCCCCAGGAACTCTTTAAGATTTCATCTCCTAAGTAGTATGGTCCATCTGTTTCTGTAACTTCCTTAGCAACTTAACAAGTGAATCCTTAAATAGTAACTGCCAGCAGTATTTCAGCTTTTTAAATTTCTTATTAGGTACAAGAGCTGTGAAGGACCTCTACCACTATTTGAGTTGTCTGTTGAGCTGCTTCTTTGGACCCATATGCCCTTCCAATTTGTCTCTAAGGGAAGGTCTAAACTTGGTCATAATGAGCCAATGCTCACAAGTCCATCATTTCTGTAAGTCCAGAACCCAATACCCCTACTTGAGGCAGCAGCTCCCTGACTTTCCCTGGACCCCTTCCCCGTTTCAGACCACATGGTTCGGGTAAGGATGGTGCCCCTTGGATAATTATTTATTTAGAGAACCATTCTGAGAAGCACATCTCCTCTTAAAAGAAATACGTAAAAACAACGTTTGTTCTTGCAACTTTGATCTCCTGGATGGTCCTATCTTTGAAGAGTTTTCAAAAAGACAGAGAAAAAATATTTTGTTATTCATTGTGGTTTGATTGGAAGTCTGCTGGTCAGGCATGGGGACATGATGAGTGTCTTCAGACATCAGACTTCTTGTCTCAGATGATGTTTTTCAAATCAGAGCTTTTTGCTTTTATTTGATTATTCTTTTAATGTGACTCAAGCTGCAGTCACCACCAGAGTGCTCAGTACTGTTTATCATTCAAACTCCCCAGTAGCTGGAATCCAACCCTCGGACAGTGTGAGTGTCCCCACATTGCCCGCCGCTGTGGGGTGACATCCGCTGACTGGAACCAGAGCCTTTGTCTTCTCCATCTTGGTTCTCAGGCTCTATTGTCCAAGTTCCCAGTACATGTGAAGCCCAGAAATGGTGACCATAGATAATTTCAGATTATTTACTCCTGATTTTTAAAATATCCCTTTGTCCCCAACCATGTTTGGTCAGCCAGCTGTCTTTTTTTTTTTTTTTTTAATGTTTTTTGGTTTGTTTTTTTTTAAATTAATTAATTAATTTATTTATTTTTGGCTGTGTTGGGTCTTCGTTTCTGTGCAAGGACTTTCTCTAGTTGCGGCAAGCGGGGGCCACTCTTCATTGCAGTGCGCGGGCCTCTCACTATCGCGGCCTCTCTTGTTGCAGAGCACGGGCTCCAGACACGCAGGCTCAGTAGTTGTGGCTCACGGGCCCAGTTGCTCCGCGGCATGTGGGATCTTCTCAGACCAGGGCTCGAACCCGTGTCCCCTGCATTGCCAGGCAGATTCTCAACCACTGCACCACCAGGGAAGCCCAGCCAGCTGTCTTGATGTTTGGGTTGGTATCTAAAAACTAGAGCGCTTGGTGTCATCACCTGAATTCTTGGCTCCTCCACCCCACCTCTTCTTCTCCTTCGTGGGTCCCTCTTGTTCTTCCCACTTCTGGAATGTGAGTCTTTGGCTTTCAGCCTTTCCTTTGGCAAACTGATGACCTTCTATCCTGATGACCATTGTAATAGGCAATGCCATACTTTTCCTCCAGCTCCTTGGGCCTCTTTAAAAAATTATTTTGGTGTGTTTCTAACCACAGAAAGATACGCAGAGCACTAGAAGTTCCTAGGAATGTCAATCCCCTCCTCCACGGCCCCAAGGCCATTAGACTGTCAGTGCAGGAGCATGGGAGCCCAGTTCAGGCTGGGACAGCTCTGAGGTGAGCCTCACGTTCACAGCTCCCCCGAGGGGTGAGGCTGAAGCAGCCTTGCAGATCCTTTGGCCCTTGCTTGGTGTGGTGGGATGGATCGTGTCCCTGCAAAATTCATGTGTCAAGGTCCTAACCTCTGGTACCTCAGAATGTGTCTTTATTTAGAAATAGGGTCATTATAGGTATAATTAACTAAGATGAGGTTATTTTGGAGTCAGGCGAGCCCTGATCCAATATGACTGGTATCCTCATAAAAAGTCAATATTTGGACAGAAAGACACACACACACACAGAATGCCATGTGAACGTTAAGGCAGAGATTGGGGCCATGCGTCTATAAGCCAAGGAACACCAAAGACTGCCAGCAAACCCCCAGAAGCTAAGAGAGAGGCATGGAACCAAACCTGCCTGGACCTTGATCTTGGACTCCTAGCCTCCAGACTTGTGAGACAATACATTTCTGTTGCTCAAGCCACCCACTACACAGATGGTAGTACTTTGTTACGGCAGCGCCGGGAAACCAATCCACTTGCTTGTCACCCTTGCCTGTCCTACTCCCACTCCCCCTCTGGGAGCACTGCCGTGGTGAACTACTCACACGTGAACCCTCCTCGCAGGGCCTGCTTCCTGGGAACCCTAGACAGATGTCAGGCCGACATCAGCTGTCCCTCGCCAGCACAGGTCTCTCCTGAGCTGCAGACTGCAGTGTCAGCTGCTACTGAACATCTCCACTTGGACAGCCCTCCGATAGTTTAGATTCCACGTGACAAAACCAGACTCATCGCTCTCAAAGTGCCCGTGTTCCCCAATCCTGCTCCTCGCAGGTGGAAGGGCACCCTCAAGCTTCACAGCTCATGTCGGAAGCCTGAGAAGTCCCCTAGCCTCCTTCTCCTCTCTCCCTCCCCTGACGCCCATCATTGTTCAAAGTCCGTTAGGTTTCCCCTCAGCCCCCAAGTCTGGCCTCCCTGCTCCATTCCTACCTGCTGGCAGTGGGAATGAAGCCTAGGCCTCAGGTGCCTCTCTGGGACAACTACATTCATCTTCTTTCCCCAGCCTTCCCTTTTCTATCCCCCACCGGAATTTTTCCGTGACATACCCCAACGATGTGACTCTTTCTCTTAAAACTTGTCAGCGGCTCCCTATGCCCAGTAGATGAGATCCGAACCCCTTGGCATGGCAAGCCTGTTCCCTGCCCCGCATGGTGCCTTCCTCATGGGCCTCACTGAACCACCGGGAGTGCCCCAGGTCTGTATGTTGTGCTCTCTCCTGCCCCCTGCTCTGCACGTGTTCTCAAGTCTAGGACCCCTTCCATTTTCACCCCCTGGCTACCTAACTCCCCTCGGCCCTCCAGAACCTGGACTTGCTCCACGGAGCCTCCCAGCCGCTCTGCACGCGGCTCCTGTGCTTGTCCGGGATGCCTTGGCCGCACTCCAGATGTTGCCCATCACTCTGGATCGTAACTGTTGCTCTTCCCACCAGACCGTGAGCTCTGTGACGAGCAAAGGAGAGGACGCCATGAGAGCCAGCGCGACGGAGCTGAGTGGAGCCCCGAGGAAGCTTTTCTAAGACCTGCTTTTAGCGTTGGCTCTAAAACCTCCTGGGAGAAGCCTGAATTCCATGTGGGTGTTACACGTTTGCTTGAAAGGTAACCCAAGCTCTTTGTTATGAAACCAGTGGTGTTGGGGCTTCCCTGCTGGCGCAGTGGTTAGGAATCCGCCTGCTAATGCAGGGGACACGGGTTCGAGCCCTGGTTCAGGAAGATCCCACATGCTGCAGAGCAGCTAGGCCCGTGCGCCACAACTACTGAGCCTGCGCACCTAGAGCCGGTGCTCCAAGATGAGAGAGGCCACCACAATGAGAGGCCCGCGCACGGCAATGAAGAGTAGCCCCTGCTCACCGCAACTAAAAAAAAGAAAAGCCCACGCACAGCAACGAAGACCCAACGCAGCCAAAAATAAATTAATTAAAAAAGAAAAAAAAGAAATGTATAAAAAAAAAAAAAAAAAAAACCAATAATGTTTTCTTTGGCATGACGTTCCTGAACATCGCAAGTCCGGAATTCACCTCATCCCCACGCCCCTCTCCTTTCTCCCGTTGGTGCCACCCTTTGCTTGGGGCAGGCAGACAATTGTGCCCAGTGCTCTCTGGTGGCAAAGGAAAGACAAGCTTCCTTCTAAGGCTTTGGGGATTATAGTTGCCTCCTTGGGTAAGCAAAGAGGGTGAAATCAGAACTCAGGAAGGTGAGATTAAGCTCAACTGTAGCCCCATTAGGGTTTTCACTTTCTACCTCTTGTCTGTCATTTTAATGTAAAGGCCTCCACCCTTAAATGAGAAGTCGTCTGGACTTGGAAGTCTCTGGGTTACGGTGCAGGTGATGAGTATCCTCAATGTACTACTCAGATAAAAGTCATTTTATTTTTATACTCACAGAGTTTACACTGAAAAGTTTGTCCTCTGTGACTCTCTGACAAAAAGGTCATTTGTATTGCAGGCATTTACTGAGCACCTACTGTGTGCTGGGCATCGGGCTAGATTCTGGGAATGCAAAAGTGGCTAAGAAATTGTACGTCTGGGGCTTCCCTGGTGGTGCAGTGGTTAAGAATCCACCCACCAATGCGAGGGACACAGGTTCAAGCCCTGGTCCGGGAAGATCCCACATGCCGCGGAGCAACTAAGCCCGTGCACCACAACTACTGAGCCCGCGTGCCACAACTACCGAAGCCCGCGTGCCTAGAGCCCATGCTCCGCAACAAGAGAAGCCACCGCAATGAGAAGTCCGTGCACCGCAATGAAGAGTAGCCCCCGCTTGACGCAACTAGAGAAAGCCTGCGCGCAGCAATGAAGACCCAGCGCAGCCAAAAATAAATAAATAAAATAAATTTAAAAAAAAAAGAAATTGTACGTCTGCACAGACACTGAAACACGGAAGAGAATGTGGCATGACTGGAGATGGCTAGTTGTTCTCCAGTCTCCCTTCTCCTCTTCTTCACAAGAAGAGTTTCCTCAGCTCCTCTGTATACCTGGGGCAGATAGTGAGCCTGGGGCTGGGACTCTGAGAAGCCAGGAGGAAAGAGTGAGGGTGGTGGGGTGTGGTGTGTGGTGGAAATGGGGGTAGTTTCCAAGAGCAAAGAGGAAGGAGACTTTGCAGCCATAACATGTGACCCAACTTCAGGTCTACAGGAGCTTCCCTTCAGACCCATTCCATAAATATTGGTTCAAGTTTATTTTATAATCCTAAATTTTATGCTTATGAAAGGTCATGGGGCAAGTTTGCTTGGTCACAGATTGAGTTTGTTCCACAATGAAATGCAGCCCAGCTGGATCATCCAGGCCTGGTGTTTATGGCAGACTTGTTAATAGCTTTAAAATAAATAGGGACATTGGAGTTGCAAAGGAACATGAACTCTGAGGCTTCTAAAACTTCCACCTAGACCTTCTTCCTTCAATCTTCCCTGTGCTGGGGGGGTAAAAAAAAGAATTTGTTCCCAATACTTAAAGGCTTCGTCTAAAATAAACTTCTAGTAGCTATTTCATGGTCTGCATCCTCTGATTTCAGATCTGGGTTTCCTATTCAATCTCCAAACTCTTCAGGCTTCAATATCTTCCTTTATTTCTTCTAAAATGAATGAAAGGACAGTTGGATCTTTAGAAGGAGCTGCTGCTCCTCCAAGTTAAGGAATCTCCATTCCAGAGATCTCGCCTTCCCTGCCTACAATGATTTTCTTGGTTGCAACCCGTTTCTACTCTCGCCGTCAGGGTAACATTCCTGCCACACTCCAGCCCAAGCCCAGTGACTCAGAAGTGGAGAAGGGTCTCTGAGAGGCCATCTCCTCCCTCCTCTCACCCCCACTCAAGTTGCAGGAAGCAAAACCCTTGCCTCGACCAGAGAAGGAATATTTAGTGTTTTCTTTCATTCTTCATTTTAATTTTCCTTTAAATGCATTACAACTTCACCATCTGAGGCTTTGATTTTCTTTTAACTGTATTTCAGGGCTACTCAGGATTTAAAGACTAATCTTCCTGTTTCCTGTTTTTGTTTTGCCATTTGGATTAGTCAGACAAAGCTCCTTCTTTGTAAGGAAATTATCTTTGTAACTTGGGGGCTATTCATCCCCTAAAAATATTCTTGGGACACATACAAAGACATAAATGCATGCATGCTATGCCCAGCGAGTAAATACAGAGCCACAGAATTTTTGCCTGTAATTTCAGCCATCCCAGCTATTTACAGGTTCATGGTTCCATACAATGCTTTAACTTTCATTAGTCACACTATGAAAACTCCCATTTCTTTCAATGACTGAGAAATGGGGTTCCTGGTGAATTGTTTCTCTGGGCTATGTGAAAGTTGCCAAAATGGCATCAATGATGACCAAAGTCCAAATAAGCCTACGACAAAGTGTACTTAATCCTAGAACCACCCAGAACATTCTTGAATCTTTCTTTGATGATTCGGGAAGTCTTCTCAGTCTTGCAGTGTATTACTCAGGTCATCAATAGACTGTTGATTATCCACACTGGAAGGAGTGTCTTAATTATTTGAGCTTCCTAGACGTTAGCATTCTGGATGATTGGAATTTTATTCTAAAACACATCCGTAAATGTGCTGATGTATAAATGACCACATTTTGGGCAGGTTAAATGCTAACAGATAAGAAATGATTTGGCCTTAAAACAGAGAAACAGATACAGATGATCCGATTTAATTCCTTTAATTTTCCTTTTCAGGGTGGAAAGCAGCAAGATGGGGCAGCAAGGAAATGCAGCCAGTTAACCATCCAGACTCTGGAGTCCGCCTTCATTGTTTTCAGAAAATTTTAAGTACAGAGGCTATGAGCTCAGCTTATAATTCTCCTGGCTACTCATTTACTTATTCTGCCTTCTAAAGATGTTTAATACTAACATTGTTCTGATAATATGCCTGGAGTCTTCAGCTGATACCTCCCTGCATGGCATATCAGCTGATATCCTTTCTTATTTGTTGGATGTCTGTTTTGGTTAGTTAGACTCATGCCATACAAGTTGTTAAATATTTTGAATAACATCCTTGCCTTATAAACTTGTAATAGGAGAGTGGTTTGTAACATCAGCCAAGGTTTGCTTGCTTGTTTCTTTTCTTTTCCCCTCAAGAATCTCACTGTGCTCCTGGTACTTCCTCAATCCGTTTGCAAGGGCATCATCCTGTGGTACAGGCTGTACAGGCTAGACTATGCTACAATAACCAACAATTGCAAAAATCTCAGTGGTTTAACACAACTATAGTTTATTTCTAACTCATGTGTGGGTTAGAACATATCCAGTGTGGGTTAGTGAGGGACTCTCCTCCACATAGTCACTCAGGGACTCAGGCTGAAGGAGATGCCATCATCTTGTAGCTGCACCATCTGGGCACATGTGCTCCTAGGTAACCACAGCAGGAGAAGCGAACACATGAGGGTTTGCACGTGGGTGTGGGGAAGTGACACGTTTACCTACATTTCACGGCCAGAACTAGTCAAGGGACCCCACCTAACTGCAAGGTACTGGGAGATACAGAGCATCAGATGGAATTTTACCTTAGGGAAGAGAAGACCCAGTAAAAATTCTGAGAAAAGGGAAAGAGCCAACTGCGTTTCACAATAAACTATCAATGTACATGCAAAACAAAAACAGACTCACAGATATAGAAAACAAACTAGTGGTTACCAAAGGGGAGAAGGAAGCGGGGAAGAGTTAAATTAGGGGCATGGGATTAAGAGATACAAACTACTATGCATTAAATAGATGAATCACAAGGATACATTGTGTAGCATTGTATGTGCATTGTATAGATAATTATAGCCATTAGCTTGTAATAACCTATAATGGAGTCTAATCTGTAAAAATACTCAATCACTATGCGGTACCCTTGAAATGAATATGATTTTGTAAATCTACTTCAATTAAAAAAACCGAAATAAACTATCAGAATATTTGGTAATGAGAATAGCTTGGGGATAAAAAGGAATGGAGTTGCAAGTACCCAGGCATTGAACCTCAGAAACCATACCTAAAGAGCTCAAAGAAAAAAATCCATAAACATAGACTGGAAAATAGGTGAAGAGTTCTAATAATTGCTGACGAAGAGATGATGATAGTTCTAGAGGAAAGTTGGCAGATGGGTGTATATTTAGTTAACAGAATGATTGTTCTTTTCATGAAAGGAGACTAAATCAACATGTACTAAATTACTTGTGCTATGCACCATCTGAAATCTATTTATTTTGCAGGACTTTACCATAGGTATTCTTATTTCCATTGTACAGGTGAAGAAACTGAGGCTCAGATTCACACAGCTAATGGATGGGGGGATCGTGACACCAGGTCTCTCTCATGCTGTCTCTAGCTGTGCTTATCAGTAGAGTTAAAAATCCATTATTATTTTCTTTCTACAATTCTTATTTATTAATTGTAGAGGCTAAAGCAAATTAAAAAATAAAAGACAACTGTGTGGTTTTTTATTTTAAATGGAAGTATGTATCTTTCTGAAGAACTCAATAAAGGAAATGTAATCTGAAGTTGGCGCCTGCCTGAGTGATGTTGCAAACTATCGTGGTTATTTTGGATTGGAACACAAATTGCCATAATCTGTATTTAGTTTAAAGGTCGTAGCTAATACACATTCTGCACAAACTATTTTATGCACCCAATTGCGCTGTGATGTTTTGGTCAGCAGGTGGCGATATTGTGTCACAAGGGACATTTAACATCTTAGCCGAAGAGGTAAATGGTGATTTTATTTCCATATCAATACTTCTATTTTATTTTATTTTCTGTTTTTGTGAGATTTTATTTTTTTAAACATCTTTATTGGAGTATAACTGCTTTACAATGTTGTGTTAGTTTTTGCTGTATAACAAAGTGAATCAGCTATACGTATACATATATCCCCGTAACCCCTCTCTCTTGGGTCTCCCTCCACCCTCCCTATCCCACCCCTCTAGGTGGTCACAAAGCACCGAATAGTTCTGTTTTAAAATAAAATAATGGGCTACAATTTGATCGCTTGAATCCTGTCTCTTCACAGGAAAAAAGCAACACAGACATTTCAGGCAGTTCCTTTGGAGCAGTGTTCAGACATCAGGAATGGCGTGCAGTGAGGAATGGGACCAGTATTCTTAACCTTCTGCAGAAGAGCCACTGCACACTGATGGCAACTTCTTGCCTCCTGAAAGCAGGTGCTAGTCCCAGGGTTCAGAGTCACCTAATGGAAGGGTAGGTTCTTCTAGTGACGATAGATATTACAACAACTTCTCACTTTAGAGATCCCCAATCCAACAATTTCAGCTCAAGACCCAATTCAAAAAGTGAAATAAGGTGAGGGAGATAAAAGCATTTACAACAAAAAATGGTTGCAGAGTTGATGCACAGAGACAAATTTGTGTAACTTATGCCTGAAAGAGACACGGAGCTTTTTACTTAGGGGCTGTTATTATTTGGGGCATAATTCTAATCAGGCTATTTAGTTTTCTGGTATATACAGATTGAAAAACAGCTGTTTGGAAGAGGGGAAAATTGTTAGAGATAAGTACAAAGATGGACTCTAGTTCAGAAATCAGGGTAGTAAGACTGGGAACAGAAACATGAAAAGAACAGGAAATAAGAACTTGAAGGCCTGGGATTACAGTGCAGGGACAGAGAGCCCCCGGGGGCATCACTTGTCACAGAGTTCAGCCTGCTTATAAAGATGGACCTAGAGTCTGTCATACAGAGTGAAGTAAGTCAGAAAGAGAAAAACAAATACCGCATGCTAACTCATATATATGGAATCTAAAAAAAAAAAAAAAAAAATTGGTCATGAAGAACCTGGGGGCAGGACAGGAATAAAGACACAGACCTACTAGAGAATGGACTTGAGGACACGGGGAGGGGGAAGGGGAAGCTGGGACAAAGTGAGAGAGTGGCATGGACATATATACACTACCAAATGTAAAATAGATAGCTAGTGGGAAGCAGCCGCATAGCACAGGGAGATCAGCTCGGTGCTTTGTGACCACCTAGAGGGGTGGGATAGGGAGGGTGAGAGGGAGACGCAAGAGGGAGGGGATACAGGGATATATGTATACATATAGCTGATTCACTTTGTAATACAGCAGAAACTAACACACCACTGTAAAGCAATTATACTCCAATAAAGATGTTAAAAAAAAAAAAGAAGACCCCTGAGCCATTGATCTGTGTGTGAGTTATGTTTGTAACACTTGGTTCATAAGGCAAGTAAGTGTATAATGAGATGGAGATGAAGAGAGTTCTACCAGTGGGGGAAATAGAAAAAACTGGTAGAGCACAGTTCCAATGACTGGGAAAATGAAATCCTTGCCCAGTGAGAAGCAGTACGAGCTCTTGGGCTCTGGAGGCAGACAGACCTGGGCACAAACCCTAGCTGAGATGTGCTACAGGAGCATCACCAGGTTACTCAAAGTTCCCTAAGGCTCAGTTTCCTCATCTGTAAAATGGGGGTTAAAGTGTTTGGGTGAGCGTGCACAGTGCTTACTTAGCCCAGGCCAGGCACACATCAAACATTTTTTATTCCAGGTAAGCTAAAGTGTAAATGTGTGGTCATGACCTCCACTGCTGTGGGGATCCCAGGACCACAGACACACCTTGGGTTTCTCTCAGCAACAGCTGTTGGGCTGAATCCCACCTCTGGGTGCAGGGTTCGGGCTATAGCCCGCAGCACACTGTTCTCTGCGCTTGCTGCAGAGACTGGCCGGGGGTCCCACCCCACCTGTGTAGTGGGGGTTCCCTGGCCACACAGCCAATCTGCCCTCCACATCCCTGGTCACTCTCCCCCCACTCTGAGTGCTGTCTCTACCTTGCGCCTGGACACTGCCATTCCAGCCCACCAGCAAGGTCCTCACGGAGGCCCCATGTCGCAGGGCCCCATGCTTTCAGCTTCCAGCAGAGGCTCAGCAAAGCAGTATCACAAGATGGAGCCCAGCTTCATGAACAGCACTGACCTCGGGATGAGTGCTCCCCACCCAGGCAGTTCCTGACAGGCTGGGCTCGTCCCTTCCTTGTGACCCTTCATCCCCCATGTAACCCCTCCTTGCTTCCCCCACAGAAGTAATCAGCACCTGATGGCTTTGATGACAGCTCAGCGTCCCTACGCTCACTGTACAGTACAACCCCTGGGTGTGCTTGGTTCCTCCCAGATGTGTGATGTAACAGATTCCCACAAGCTTGGTGGCTTAAGACCAGAGAATTGTATTCTCTCAAGTTCTGGAGGCCACAAGTCCAAAAGCAAGGTGTCAGCAGGGCCATGCTCCCTTTGAAGTCTCTAGGTGAGAATCCTTTTTTTTTTTTGCCTCTTCCTGGATTTCTGGGGCCTCCACGCATCCCTTGGCTTGTGGCTCATCTCCGCCCCCATCTCCATATGACCTTCTCCTCCTCTGTGTTCACATCCTCCTTCTTCTGTCTCTTATAAGGACACTGGTGACTGGGTTTAGGACCCCCCAAGGTAATCCAGGGTGACCTCATCTCTAGAACCTGAACTTGATTACATCTGTAAAACCTATTTTCCAAATAAGGTCACATCCACAGGTTCCAGGTCATGGGCGTATATTTTGGGGGTTACCATTCAACCCACTACACACTCAATGCCTTGATGCTTACTGAAGGTGGGGGAGAGTACTGGAGGATGGCTCTGAAGTTTCTGGTTTTGAATGATTTTCCCAGGCTTTCACATGAATCCATTGGAGGTATCTACTCACCCTTGCCCCACCCCACCTCCCTCTTTCTCCTCATTCCCAGTGCCCTCCACCAATCCAGGCCATCTTCATGCAAGCTAAGAACAGATTGGAAAGATCTTTAGTATCTGGGGACTTCCCTGGTGGTCTAGTGGTTAAGACTCTGCACTTCCACTGCAGGGGGCACGTGTTCTTCTATCCCTGGTCGGGGAACTAACATCCCTCATGCTGCACATCACGGCCAAAGAAAAACCAGGAAAAATGAAAAACCTTTAGTATCTTAAGATCTGCCCACGGGAGGCACTCTGCGGACACCCTCATGCCACACAATTTCCCCAAACCAAGGCCCTGTGAGTTCCGCTAGGAAAGCCCCCGGTCCCCGTGAACCTGTGAAGCCGGGCTGAGGCCCCACTGCGCTTCCTTGGATGTTGACATCACACCATGAACATCCAACTGCAGTCTCACCAGCCTCTGTGTATCACACCAGCCTCATCAGTTTCAGGCCTATCAAAACTCCTTTGGCACCTAAAGTGTACCCATCACACACACACACACACACACACACACACACACACTTCAATGCCCCAAAGTGGAATGTAGTACCGTTAATCCAACAGGTATTCTGAAAAATTATATCCAAATCAGAAATTGACTTCTATTTTCCTATGGAATTTCAATATTTTAGTGATGATCTATATACATTTCTTTTCTCATTACTTTTCTCATAACTTAAATGTGTCTGTGCAAGTCCAGGTTGTGATTTGTACATATTAAAGTGAACAGTCAGAAGTCTTGTAGGAGGAGGGGCAGTTCTTCACCCAGCAGGACTGGCCCACACACTGCAGAATGGCTCAGCCCCAGCCCCTCTTACAAACCAGCAGTGCCTCCCCATCAGTGACAATGGAGGGCACCTCTCTGAGCAGAACGGGACAGGCAGTGGGCCAGGGAACGAATGCCCCTTCCCTCAGAGAGAAGCAGCGTGAGCCACCCTGTGTGCAGCAGTCAGGGCAGGGTACCCAGAGCACTGGGGCTTGTATTGGTTTCTCTGGATTTTTTTCTCAGTTCCATTTCTAACATGATTCCCAACCATTAAAATAACTGCAGACCTTGGTTCTCTGGCATAAATCTTGATGCCTATTTGTTCATTAAGCTGATGGGTGCTAAATAGACTTTAGGTTTCAATCTGACAATAATTTGAAGATCTGCTAGATCTTTATGTTGATATATGGAAATTCACCTGTATGCAAATGGCCACATCCGCTGAGCCCAAATGCAAAGCAACCCTTCAGGTCTTTCAAAGGCTTGGGTAGCCTCTGAGAGAGTCGGATAAGCAAAATTCACAGATCTTTGCCCGAGGGAGAACTGCTGGCTGCCCTCTTCCTAATTCCACAAATCAAGATGTCTGGCGGAGACCTTCCAGTGAGGTCCCTAGCTTTGTTTTTTATGCTTTCCAAAGTGCAACTAACTTCACATCTGCATTTCTAATGACCCACATTCTCAGTGGGACTGTATGCCCTTGGGGTTTGGAAGAGCCCTTAGAATTTTTACTTTTTGGAACAAGATTATTAGGCCACCAGCAACCAGGTGATCCCAGACTCGCCCCTAGGAGCCTGCTTTCACCCGGCCTTGCTCAGCCAGCCAGACGCCCAGAAGCTGTAACTGGGGGAGAAGAAAGAGTTCTTTCCTGCTGGGTAAATATTGACTTATGGTTTGGTATCATGGCCATCAAGGCTTCTCCTGCCCTGGCCTGCCACACGCTGGACTCCCGCTCCCTTCTGTACACTGCCCCCCACCGTTCTATTTCACAGACCATTAGGTACCCCATAGTAAGCTGGAAAATAAGCATTTAAAAAAAAAAAAACTCTATGTTGTTCACTTGGGTCTTCATCTGGATTCTCTTTCCCCTGCTTTTCTGCCTGGTGAAAGCTTCCTCTTGCTTTCAGGCCTCAGGGAAACCTTGCTGGCCCAGCCTGGCTATCACTCTACCCCACACAGCAGCACTTCCTGCACAGCCTAAGTGAAACCAGGCATCCCAGCTTTGGGTAGCCTTCCTTTGGGAGTCTGGGTTAGCTGATCCTCACATGTGCTACATTAGCATCCTGGAGAGACAAACCACCAAAGCACCATCTCACTGTATCACAACGGTCCCTTTTCTATTGGCAAGGTTTTGCACTTCTAGAGGGCAGGATCGTGTTTTTGTTTGATTGCTTGCTTTTGTGACCCCAATCCTCAGCAAAGTAACTGGCACAGAGAATATATGCTCTACTAAAGCTGACTGAATTAATAAATTAGAATTTCAAAGCTGAAGGAAAGATCATCTACTCCAGAGGTTATCCCAGGTACAGAGAGGCAAAATGGCTTGACTAAACTTACCATCAAGTTTTGGTAGAGTGAAGACTAAACCAAGTTCAGTGAATAAATGGTTCTGGAACACTTGCTTTTTATTTAGCCCTCTGCAAAGCATCATGGGATCAAAAGAAAAACAAGAACATGTTTCTTTTTCCATAAGAAAATTACACTTCAACCCACTAAGTACTAGGTCCTCCAATTATATTGCAGCTAACCCTCAGCGAAGGTTTACTGAATGACTCAATGAATAAACCAATGGATGAATGAATGAATGACATCTCTTTATTATTTAAACTCTTTAATGTTAAGTACACACGCATACAGAGAAATGCACAAGTTATAAATATATAACACAAAATTCTCAAAGTGAACACATGTAATTACCATTCATGTTCAGAAATAAAACTATGCCAGTACTAAAAACCCTCTTTATGTTTTATCCCAACTATTGCTTATTCCCTCCTCTCCAAAAGCAACCACTTTCCCAACTTAACCATAAATTTGTTTTGCCAGTTTTTTTAATCTTTATATAAATGGAATAATACAATATTATTCCTTTGTGTTTGGCTTCTTTTGATTAATGTCATGTTTGGGAGATTCAAGTATGTTATGGTATATTAGCTGTGGTTTGTTCATTTTCTTTGCTGTGTAGAAGTTCATTGTATGATTATACCATTTTTTTTTATTTTTCTATTGATAAATATCTGGGTTCTTCCTCGGTTGGGGCTGTTGTGAATAATACTGCCTATGAACATTATTGCTCATGGATTTTGGTGTACGTGGACATACATTTCCCTCTAGAATATCTATGGGAATAGACTTGCTATGTCATAAGGAATGCCTATATTTAACATTAGTAGATAATGCCAAACTACTGATATTTTTCAAAGTGATTCTATCAATTTACATGCTCTCCAGAAGTGTGTGAACATTCCCATTGCTTCACATCTTCACCAAGATTTGATATTGTCAGTCATTTTAATTTCAATTTTTTAATTTTAAAATTTATATGCAAACACTAAAGACCCCAAAGAGCCAAACTAATCTTGAGAAAGAAAAATGAAGCCGGAGGAATCAGGTGCCTTGATTTCAGACTATACTACAAAGCTACAGTAATTAAGAGTATGGTACTGGCACAAAAACAGGCATATAGATCAATGGAACAGGAGAGAAAGCCCAGAAATAAACCCACCCACTTATGGTTAATTAATCTACAACAAAGGAGGCAAGAATATACAATGGAGAAAAGACAGTCTCTTCAATAAGTGGTGCTGGGAAAACAGGACAGCTACATGTAAAAGAATGAAATTAGAACATTCTTTAACACCATATAAAAAAATAAACTCAAAATGGATTAAAAACCTAAATGTAAGACTGGATACGATAAAACTCCTAGTGGAAAACATAGGCACAACCCTCTTTGACATAAATCGCAACAACATCTTTTTGGATCCGTCTCCTAGAGTAATGGAAATAAAAACAAAAATAAACAAAGGGGACCTAATTAAACTTAAAAGCTTTTGCACAACAAAGGAAACCATAAACAAATGAAAAAGATAACCTACAGAATGGGGGAAAATATTTGCAAATGATGTGACCAACAAGGGATTAATTTCCAAAATATACAAATAGCTCATACAGCTTGATATCAAAAAAACAAACAACCCAATCCAGAAATGGGCAGAAGATCTAAACAGACATTTCTCCAAAGAAGACATACAGATGGCCAACAAGCACATGAAAAAATGCTCAACATTGCTAGTTATTAGAGAAATGTAAATAAAAACTACAGTGAGGTATCACCTCACTCTAGTCAGAAGGGCCATCATCAAAAAGTCTACAAATAATAAATGCTGGAGAGAGTGTGGAGAAAAAGGAACCCGCCTACACTGTTGGTGGGAATGAAAATTGGTACAGTCACTATGGAGAACAGTATGGAGGTTCCTTAAAAAATTAAAAATAGGGCTACTATATAATCCTGCAATCCCACTCTTGGGCATATAGCCAAAGAAAACCATAATTTGAAAAGATACATGCACCCCAATGTTCATTGCAGCACTATTTACACTAGCCAAGACGTGGAAGCAACTTAAATGTCCATTGACAGATGAATGGATAAAGAAGATGTGAGATATATATATATATATATATATATAATGGAATATTACTGAGCCATAAAAAAGAATGAAATAATGCCATTTGCAACAACATGGATGGACCTAGAGATTACCATACTAAGTGAAGTAAGCCAGACAGAGAAAGATAAATATCATATGATATTGCTTATATGTGGAATCTGAAAAAAATAAAATTATTTACAAAACAGAGAGAGACTCAAAGACATAAAAACAAATTTATGGGTACCAAAGAAAGGGTGGGGGGAGGGATAAATTAGGAGTTTGGGATTAACGTATACACACTGCTATATATAAAGTAGATAACCAACAAGGTCCTACTATATAGCACAGGGAACAATACTCAATATTTTGTAGTAACCTGTAAGGGAAAAGAATCTGAAAACTAATATATATATATTTATATATGTGAATTACTGTGCTGTGCCCCTGAAACTAACATGATATTGTAAATCAAGTATACTTCAATTTAAAAAATAAAGAGATTATATCAAAAAAAGAAGAAATTAGGCAAACTAATAAAAAAGGGTGAAATAATACCATTTGCAGCAACATGGATGGGCCTAGAAATTATTATGCTTGGTGAAATAAGTTAGAGAAAGTTAAATACTGTATAATATCATTTATATGTGGAATTTTAAAAGTAGTACAAATGAATGGATATGCAAAACAGAAACAGACTCACAGATATAGAAAACAAACTTGTGGTTACCAAAGTAGAGAGGGAAGGGGGGGCGGCAAGATGGGGTATGGGATTAAGAGATACAAACTACTATGCATAAAATAGATAAGCAACAAGGATAGATTGTATAGCATAGGGAATTATAGCCAACATCTTGTAATTATTATAATCTGCAAAAATACTGAATCACTATGTTGTACACCTGAAACTAATATACTATTGTAAATCAGTTATACTTCAATTTTTAAAAAAAGAAAAGAAAAAAAAAGAAATTAGGCAAACTACTTTTAAGTCTTTTCTCCACACAGTCCTCCAACACTGTGAAAGCACAATACAGATTTATTTCACAATTTGTTCTTCCAAACAATTTAGAGAAAATTCACAGTTCTAGGCAGCATATATGTATCTTTTACATATATAATGTAAAAGATACATATATGAAAAAAGTATATATATATATATATATATATATATATATATATATATATATATATGTATATATATATATATACATACATGATGAAAAAAGCATATTTATTATTTGGCTATGATTCATGTTGCAAACATGAATATATGATGTCCAGGGTGTCCTAAATCTACACTGCAGTTCATCTATAGATTTGAGATAAGGTTTGAAGAGAAAATTTTCTACTTCTAGCTAATCAAAACCTTTTCCTCTGCTTTGCTTGACGCTTGGTAGGACTCTAGATCTTTTTTTTTTTTTTTTTTAATTTTTATTTATTTATTTATGGCTGTGTTGGGTCTTCGTTTCTGTGCGAGGGCTTTCTCCAGTTGTGGCGAGCGGGGGCCACTCTTCATCGCGGTGCGCGGGCCTTTCACCATCGCAGCCTCTCTTGTTGTGGAGCACAGGCTCCAGACGCGCAGGCTCAGTAATTGTGGCTCATGGGCCTAGTTGCTCCACGGCATGTGGGCTCTTCCCAGACCAGGGCTCGAACCCGCGTCCCCTGCATTGGCAGGCAGATTCTCAACCACTGCGCCACCAGGGAAGCCCTCTAGATCTTTTTCTTTCTTTTCTGTGACAGTTTAATCATTTTTACTTATTAATTTAGATCAAAATGGACAAGCCAGTATAGCACAGGGCACTATATTCAGTATCTTGTACTAACCTATAATGGAAAAGACTCTGAGAAGAATGTATATATATAACTGAATCACTTTTTAAAAAATGGGCAAGCCAATTCCCATCAGGTCTGAATCTGAATGTAATTTCCTACCACATTTAACCCGCAAACCATGCTCCAGGTAATGACTTCCAGTAATGGTAACACAGTGGGCATAATTACATGCTAATGATATTCATGGGCTACATTTTCCATGATGCTGGTTTCTTATTTTCTCTGGGGGAGAAGTAGGACAGAAGAGTCATTAGGTTATAAAATAATGCACCACAGCCTGTGAGATTCGCCTTCTGTCTCAAGTACATTCCTGCTTGGCTAAGTCAGCAGTGGGCCTGGCCCCTCCAACTCCCAGCTCAGTAGGAAGAGAAGGTATGAAACTCTGGCACAGTTTCCAGGGAGCTGGCCTCCAGGCCTAAAGCAAGAGGTGTGTTGAAGCCAGGTCGTGCCAGAATGCTAGACCAGTTACACACATCTCTTCCCAATTCCGTGTTCAGTGATCTCACGTTGATAGCTTGAAATTGGCCATGATGGGTTTATTTACACTGAGGGAATTTTCTTTTTGAAGAGCCTGATGTTAAACGTTTACCAGCACATCACTGGCTGAAGTCTTCAGAGCTGAGACCACAGGCTATTAGGAGATGAGGGGTGGCAGACCTCGGGAAGGCTGGGCTGACATCCCTTCAGCCATGATTTAGCTGGTTACACTGCAGGAAAAAAATCAACATAGGGACAAAGCTGGCAGGACTGTTCTGGAGAGCACAAAGCAGCAGCTTGGCTGACCCTTACAGGCTAAGGGTGAAGTAGATTTGTTAAATATGCCTTTCATTTCCCACCCAGCTGTTTTGGGAGAAGGGAAGCGCTTGTTCATCAAGGAGCAGACCTGGCCTTCATGAGAACTAACAAGATGTCAGCAGGCACCCCACAGTGAAAATAGGTCCCTGTTTTTTACGAAAACCATATGATCCCTTTTGATATTAGTTATCATTTTTGGTTCTTCTGTGTCTCAACATCAATGAAGAAATTAAAAATTAGGTAAAGAACTAAATTTTACTTGAAAAGGGTAGGAAAAAACTGAATCAAAACTGATATAGAAGAAAAGGTTTGCGTATGGCATTTGTTATGTCTTTATCATGCTGTGAAGTTGTGTCTTTATTTTTCTCTTTGCCTTTGCATGTGTTTATGCATCCTAGCAGAATGTATAAACGGAAACTGTATGATGATACAAGCGCTGTCATCCTTGGTGGATTTGAATGGATGAATATCTGCTGGTTAAATAAATGTTGAAAAATTCAGAGTTAAATATTTATTGGATAGTCTGTCCTTGCCGTTATTACTTCCACTGATATGCAATCTAAATGTGCTGCTTCCATTCCAGCTGACGTTATCGGAACCGAACAGAGAGGATGATGAATTTAATCCACTTAGCAAAATGACATAGACAAAGTAATACCCAGAAATGTGTAGTTTTAAATAGTTTTGTCCCTGAAGAAATGAAAGAATTTCTTTCTTGTGCTTTCAAAACTACTATCCAGCTTCCAGACTCATTAAACTGTCATTTTTTTAAAATCCAAAATTGACATTGCTGGTCACATCAATTTATTCACATTTAAAAGTGTGACTACTGAAAAAAAAAGTCACATAAAATTCCCCCTTCAGAAATGTACAGAGATTTTTAAAAATTTCTGTGTGAATATACATAGAGAAGAGTCTGGGCTAATAGCTGTAAGAGTGTGAGAGATAGGTAGCATTTAATTAAGTGTATTCTGGATGTTTGGAGAAAACATTCTAGATTTATCTGACATTTCGGTAATGGCCATCTTTGCAGACTACAGCAAATGTTGCTCTCTGGAGAAGAAAGCTCCTAATCTCAGAACTTATTAAATGCTAACTACCTTGTTGAGGAAAGGTGGAGGCCTTGAATGTCAACTCTAAAATGTCAGAAAATTCTGGAGTTCTCCTGGCAATGTTAATTTGCTCTTCTCGTTAAGCATTTTAACATTAGTGAAAATGCTGTTAGCGGGATGGGAGAAGGAAGTTCCCTCTGAGTCATGTTGGGTAAGCTCATCTCAATTAAGCTACCAGGTTCCTCCACTTCCTGGCCGGACACAGAAAAGACTTTGTTGGTGTGATAGGACAAGAAATTGAAATGGGTGGAATCTATGGCTGGGGAGTGTCAAGAAGACAGAAATGCTCCTGGAAAGGCTCTGAGCTCAGAAGGACCATGACCGCCATGACTGTCTTATCATGAAGCAACGGCAACTGAATTTTATGCCTGAGTCACTCACAGGGAAGAAGGCGTCCTTGGCACTCTGGGGGGCTTGGAATCCAACAGCCCGGAGTCTGCTTTAGTGGACTAAGTCACAAAGTTTTTGTTAAATGGGTCTTAATCCTTGACTCACTGCTGAAGCTATAGCTAATTCCATTGGCTTCAGATCTATTCTTTTGTCCTGCTTCCAGTAGACCATTGAAATGGCACTCAAGTCAATGGCTAAATTTAAAATAAACCTTTGAGATCATTTGACGAAGTATCTCAAAAGTGACCTGGGAAGGATAAGCGCCCAAGTCACCAGGATTGAGACTATGTTGGTTCCCTGGCCCTTGCTGGCTAACTGTATCATCCTGGAAACATCACTGAGATCTCTTACTTGGATCTCAAGTGAAATAGAGACAGACTATTCCATTTGTGTGTGTGTCAAATTAAATGAAATAATAAATTCTAAATACTTAATCAGGTATCTGCTCTAAGACATTATGATTTATTCACTTAGATTCTCTCCCATTCCCACTCCATGCCCCCTCTCCCTGGCTAGATACATATGTTGTTCTAAAAGGATTTAAAAGAGAATACATTTTGTTAGCTTCTTTCTCTTCCTAACTCCAAATTCTTTATCTACTGACCCAGGATTTCTTGTTTGGGGAGAACAAAAAATGTTAAAGTGATGCTCAACTGTCTAGCATTCCTTGCAGCTAAAGACATCCCAACTGCTACCTCTGCATCCTTTCAATCCGTAAAGAATTTCCACTGGGATCAAGTCCAATTATCAGTGGTGGTTTGAGGTATATTCCCTAGGGAACTAATCAGGGGCAATCCATAAATTAATGCAGTGGTTCTCTACCGTGGCTGCACATCGTGATCCCTTGGAAACCTCTAAAAATACTGATGCCTGTAAGAAACAAGAGTCTTTAAAATTTTCACACCATTTGACTTGGAAATTCCACCTCTAAGAATCAATCTATTTTAAAAGAGCAGAGATGTGGACAAAGATCTATGCCCAAAGCATCTCATGTATTTTTTATTTTTGTATTTTTTTTTTTTACAAATTTATTTATTTATTTTTGGTTGTGTTGGGTCTTCATTGCTGCGCTCGGGCTTTCTCTAGTTGCGGCACGCGGGTTTCTCATTGCGGTGGCTTCTCTTGTCGCGGAGCACGGGCCTAGGTGCACAGGCTTCAGTAGTTGTGGTTCGTGGGCTCTAGAGCGCAGGCTCAGTAGTTGTGGCTCATGGGCTCTGTTGCTCCGTGGCATGTGGGATCTTCCCAGACCAGGGCTTGAACCCGTGTCCCCTGCATTGGCAGGCGGATTCTTAACCACTGCACCACCAAGGAAAGCCCCTCATGTATTTTTTAAAAAGTATCTTCCAAGTTCAATTAAAGGACTGGGGTATGGTTAAATAAAACATGATACATTCATAAACTATTGCAGCTCCATTAAAAATTATACTTATGCTACGGGTTGGAAGTTAAGATATCATTACCCTTGGGGTAGGGATAGGACAGGGAGGGGGTATATAGGGGAAATAAAGGGGCCTTATGGGGTGCTTGTAATATTTCATTTCTTCATATGGGTGCTGGTTATACAATTGTGTTCACTTTGTAAAAATTCATCAAACTGTATTTTTTTAAAATAAATTAATTTATTTATTTATATTTATTTTTTGTCTGTGTTGGGTCTTCGTTTCTGTGCGAGGGCTTTCTCCAGTTGTGGCGAGCCGGGGCCACTCTTCATCGCGGTGCGCGGGCCTCTCACTGTCGCGGCCTCTCCCGTTGCGGAGCACAGGCTCCAGACGCGCAGGCTCAGTAGTTGTGGCTTACGGCCTTAGTCGCTCCGCGGCATGTGGGATCCTCCCAGACCAGGGCTCGAACCCGTGTGCCCTGCATTGGCAGGCAGATTCCTAACCACTGCGCCACCAGGGAAGCCCTGTATTTTTTTATATATACACTCTTCAAAAATCGTGGTGAAATACACATAACATAAAATTTACTATCCTAACGATTTTTAAGTATATAGTTCAGTAGTATTAAGTACATAACATTGTCGTGCAACCAAGTTCCAGAACTCTTTTCATCTTACAAAACTGAAATTCTATACCTATTAAGCAATCATTCCTCATTTGCCCCTCTCCTGGCAACCACTACTCTACTTTCTACATCTATGAACTTGACTACTCTGGGTACCTCATATAAGTAGGATTGTTAACACTTGTTTTTGTATTTTTGTGACTGGTTTATTTCACTTAGTATAACATCCTCAAGTTTCATCCATATTGTAGCATATGTCAGGATTGCCTTTCTTTTGAAGGCTCAGTAATGTTCCATTGTGTGTATAGACCACAGTTCGTTTATTCATTCATCCACTGATGGACATTTTGGTTACTTCCACCTTTTTGGCTCTTGGGAATAATGTTGCTATGAACATGGATTTACAAATATCTCTTTGAGACCCTGCTTGCAATCTTGGGGGGTGTATTTCCAGAAATGGAATTGCTAAAGATACATGCACTTTATATATGTATGTAATACTTCAATAAAAATTTAACTTCAAAACGTTAATGCTTGGATTTTACTTCTAGGGATTTTCATTAAATGGCCTGAGGTCACTCTGGGCATCAGAATTTGTTAAGCCTTCTCAGGGAATTCTAACATGCAGCTAAGATTGAGAAACCTTGACCTAAGAGATGCATTTAGTACCTTCTTGCAAATAGCTTACTGAGAACTGTGCAGGAGTAACCATTAGGGGCTAGTGTATCCATTCTTCATGCCAACCTTTGCTATCCCTTCAGGCTTTTTACTTCGAATCGTTCCCATCACATGGTGACCTGGACCAGGATGTTACGTAAATCAATGCTTTTGCCTCCCATTGAGTGCAGGTAGACGAGGCAGCACTCCTGGGTCTTTATTTCAGCTCTTTCCAGAACGAGTGCACAGGACTGGTCTTTCTACCCACAGAACAAGTAGTTATGTGCCTCCGTGATGAGAAGGAAGGAATAGCCAGGAGGGCCTCCTCCACACATACATACAAAACATTTTTCCCCATGGCTTCTCAAAAGTCTTCGCTTCCTTTTTCGTATGATTTGAAAGCTTGCCAAAAAGTGAGAACCTCTTTTAAAACCCAACTGACCCTGGAAGGTTATACATTGACTATCAGCCATTCAAACCATCTTGTGAATTAGCTCAAATAGATGCTTTGCAACAGTGCAGCTGTGATTTCAGTACACGAACGCAGGGTTTTCAGTCTCGGTCCTGGTGACATTTTGGGTTGGATAATTCTTTGACGTGGGGAGCTGCCCTGTGCCTTGTAAGATGTTTAGCAGCATCTCAGGCCTCTACTCGCAGGAGGTGCCAGTAGCACTCCAGTCCTTGGCTGGAATCACTGTGAATGTCTCCAGACATTGACAAGTGCCCCTGGGGGTGCAAAATCCCTTCCAGCTGAGAACCACTGTACTGAAGGAATGGGATTCTGATGGAAGAAGACATTTTGCAACATAGGAAGATTTAGAAGAGGCCAGGCCTGGGTAAAGTTGGGAGCAGGTGTTGATACCCTCTTACTTCTCATGATCCACTAGGGTCTCAGCCCCAGAAAACCTTCCTCACTGTTCTGGGGTGGGAGTCAGGTCACCATGAGACATAGGAAGGCACTGAGGACAAAGCCCATCTGTGTGGAATAGCGCCTTGCACCTGCATGGGCGCTGTGTCCTCTGGTGCCCCGCTGGTCGCCTCTCCACTTCCTTACCGCCCAAGAAACATGAAATGCTGTGAAATTAGGGTTTCTTATGGGATCCACCCTGCCCCGCCACTCCACTCCCCCCCCCCCAAAAAATATTTCCAGCTTTTCACAATGACAAATCTACCTCTTGTGAATGCCGTAAACATTGTTCACTCATTGACACGGCGTCGTGTCCTTTTTCACGTGCGAGACCATAATGCCCATTCCTAAAGTTCTTTATCTGAATTGCTTAAGTAGAGGCATTCTCAAGTACACAGATGGGAGACGGAGGAGCATTGCCGGCTGAGCGGGGCTCAGAGCGACCCGGAACCTGGGAAATCCACCCTCTTTTTCGCAGGCCCTGTCCCCACCCTGGAGCAAGAATCTTTTTTTTATTTTTTAATTAATTATTTATTTATTTATTTATTTATTTTTGGCTGTGTTGGGTCTTCGTTTCTGTGCAAGGGCTTTCTCTAGTTGCGGCAAGTGGGGGCCACTCTTCATCGCGGTGCACGGGCCTCTCACTATCGCGGCCTCTCTTGTTGCGGAGCACAGGCTCCAGACGCGCAGGCTCAGTAGTTGTGGTTCACGGGCCTAGTCGCTCCGCGGCATGTGGGATCTTCCCAGACCAGGGCTCGAACCCGTGTCCCCTGCATTGGCAGGCAGACTCTCAACCACTGCGCCACCAGGGAAGCCCTGGAGCAAGAATCTTAAAAGCTATTTCCAAGGCCCCTTCCTGACAGGGTGTGTTTTATGCCTTTTGTCCTTCCATTGTGTTCTCTTCACCTCAGCCTTCCACTTTATTGTTGTTATGGAACCCCAAGCCCCGCTCTGTGAAGAATATGCAGCCCACACTTTCTCTGCGGGCAGGGGAGCAGCACCCCTGTGGAGGCAGACCCTGCCTGTCTCCTCAGCCTCCTCCGACCCGGCTCCGCTCAGCTCAGCTTACGACCCTAGCCGGGCGTTCATTTTGCAATGAAAGCCACTGAGTAAACAAAGCGACGGCCCCAGGAGACGGGCTCAGACTTAATAGAGGATGTATGCAGGCTTTCAGGGTTCCTCGGCCCACAAGCTTTAACCACTGTTCAAACTGATTTAGAACACTAAAGCCCGACTGTTTGCTCAGTGCCTGTGTTGACTCAATTCCCGCCTCGAAGGCAGGTGGCCTCGCCAGCCGGTCATTGTTCTGACTCAGTTCTCCTCAGTGACGCGGTGGCCTCCCTGTTGAGAGTTCCTTTCTTTATTTCACTTTCTGGTCCTTGAAAAGACGGGCAATCAACTCACACTTACAGGTGTAGTGTTTCATTTTTAAAGAGCCATATTTCACTCCAGTCAGAATTTTCAGTGTCGAATTGGGTTTGTTGGGTAAGAGGGACTTTTCTACTTTCCTCTTGCAAAGCAAAGAGCTGATTTCCTGGTGACGGGAAGGAGTGTTGTCACCGTTTTGGTATATTAACTCTTCCCAAGCCTGGGGCCTCGTTTGCAAATGGCTTCCCAAGTGCCCTAATGTATAATTAAGATGAACCAAAGAGCTTCGATAAACCTCCAGCAGTGCGTGGCTCCACTGTGAGAGCTATGGATTTGACCCAAAGTGACAACTTGGGAGAAAGAAACGGTGATCTCACTGGTTCACTGGAACAGTAATAGCATCTGTTGAGCATATACTTTGTGTTATGCCAATTTTTTTTTTTTCTGGTTTTTGGTTTTTGTGGTTGTTATTGTTTTAGGTGCACTGGCCCCTTTGACCTTCACCACAAACATTTATTCTGGGTATCATTGCTCTCCCTTATCAGATCGGGAAGCCAAGGATGGATCCGTGAAGGAGCTTGCCCACAGCCCCTTAGTGTCCGGAGGCAGAGCAGGAATTTGAGCCGAAGTCTGTTTGACTCCGAAGCCTGAGCTGCTCCCTCTCTAGCACCTGCCACTTCCCTCTTCACCCCACTCGACTAGGAGAGAAGGAAAGCCCACAAGACCCCAGGGAGGGGAGCGCTCACGGGAGTGGTCCAGGAAGCTAGGCCGGTGGTGGCCCTCGTAGGTGTGCTCTGCCCCCACCCGTCAGAGCCTGCTTGGCCCAGAGCTGACCTCCTCCCTGTCCGTGGCCAGCGCTGTCCTTGGACAACTTCCTCAAGCTTTCTCGTCAGAGGGCAGAGCTCATGTGTCACTTGATCTGGCTGCCAGTAAAGGAAGTTGGGAGCAGCACACAAACTCACACATTCACACACAAGCACACTCACCTGTGTCATTCAAACAGGCACACATGCACACGTATTCATTCAGGCACACGTACGTGCACTCACATCCCCACTCTCAAACACGTTTATGCACACACATCTACATGCAGACACACTCACAACCACACACATTTACTCTCAATACTTTCACTCACACACTCATTCACACTCTCACACACACTCACAAGTGCAAATACTCACCTTTACATCCATCACCCACACACGCTCACAAATGCGCTCACACAGGCACAACCCCTCCACTTACATAAATCCATACCACACGCTCACATGCACTCACACACGTGATTCACGCACACTCACACACACGCACACACACACAGGTATATACACTCCCGCACGCGTTCACCTCTCACTTCCTGCGGAGGAGCTGAGGTCACGCTGTGGTGCAAGGTCAAGAGGCCAACACCCAATACGATAGACCTCGGGGGGTGAGGGGGAGTGTACTGTGGGATTTGGCGACTCCAAAGCCACTTGAAATAACTGGAGAGCTTACAGCGGGGACATCGCATTTGTCCTAAGGAAATGTGGTCTCTCTCCTAACTTTAATTGCCCTCAGTGTTCACGAATCAGGTTTTTGGAACCAGGCCCTTTGCTCAGAGCGTCTACTTTGGAGTCTCACACACTAGCTCTGTGACCTTGGACAAGTAGCCTAACTTCTCTTTGCCTCCATTTCCTCACCTGTAAAATGGGGATAGTAATACAGTAAGTCCCCTACATACGAACCTTCAAGTTGCTAGCTTTCAAAGATCCGAACGTGCATTCCATCAACGTCAGGTGTGAGTGAAATTGCAACTTGCCCTCCTCCGTCTCCTATTGCTGAGGATCCTTCAGCTCTACCATCTCCCACCTCCTCTCCCTCCTCCAGTCAGTAACTCTTCTTGCCTGTTCACTCGATGCCAGCCCCTGTATGCCATCTGTTGTACTGTACTACTGT
Organism: Balaenoptera musculus; assembly: GCF_009873245.2. Taxonomy (NCBI): domain Eukaryota; kingdom Metazoa; phylum Chordata; class Mammalia; order Artiodactyla; family Balaenopteridae; genus Balaenoptera; species Balaenoptera musculus. Next base: position 35,550,619 of record NC_045801.1, on the reverse strand, counting down.
ACTTTTCAAGGTACTATACTGTAAGATTAAAAATGTTTATTTTTTGTGTTTGTTTTTTATGTATTATTTATGTGAAACGTATTATAAACCTATTACAGTAGTACTATATAGCCGATTGTGTTATTTGGGTACCTAGGCTAACTTTGTTGGACTTACGAACGCACTCTCTGAACAGAACTTGTTCGTATGTAGGGGACTTAATGTAGTGCCTGCCTTAGAGAGTTATGAGCTACTTGGGCTAAGACATGTGAAGCTCATGAACCGGGCAGGGCACATACATGTTCAGGGACAGTGGGCTCTCAGCAGCTTGGGTCTGCTCTATCATTAACGAGTGAGAACAGTACCAAAGTTGGACATCAACTTGAGATTTTGGTATGAAAATGAAGTCCAAGGAGAGATTTACCAAGCTGTAAGTTCTTTTTGCTCTAATGGCTGCAATTTATAAACCCTTACACTTGAAAAACTTCTGAGCAGGAGAGAACTTTTTCCTTCTCAATCTCAGAGTGTCCGTGACACCTTAGGCCAGTAGGTGATAAAGTCAGTCCCCTGGGTTCGATGGGCAACACCTCAGATTGCTGGAAAGGCAGGATTTGCACCTTACTCTCCCCCCATCCCCTCAGTTAAAATGATCCTCATCTTGTGAAAACTTTGCTCAACCCAATTGGAGAAGGAGCCATGCAACAAATCAGAATTTTATTTTTGTGCTCAGTTTCCTTGTAAACAGATGACATCTAAGAATTAGCACAATTAATCTGCGGTTCCAAGACATCTCTTAAAAATGATAGAAGAAGCTGAAGTCATTTTAAGTAAAAGCGGTTAGACCAATGACACACTATTTTATTCTGTTTCTTTTCTTTGATCACATCCAGGATCATTTTTCAAAACCTCCGAGTCTTCATTCTCCCAGTCATCTTAAGTTTCCCTCAGGCCCCCTGGCAGTTTATTGCTTTGGCAGTAACTCAGAGTCATACCTCCTCTTCCCTTCTTTGCTCTGTGATGGTCCACACCTTGGCACTTTCTTTCCTTCAGAAAGTCCCCAAGGGGAACTAGAGGCTGTTCCCCTCCTTTCCATCCCTCCTCCCACCTCTGAGTTAGGCCAACTGTTTGATCCAAAAGGCACTATTTACCTTAGAATTCCAACTATTTCGTTATCAGAGCGCTCATCTCATCAGGGGAAGGACCAGAGAGAGGCTCTTTTACAATCTCTGAAAGCACAAGTTCCTCTCTCTCCTCCACCACAGAGATGAACAGAGATTTCCCAAGCAGTGTTCCTTTGTCATTTATTTTTAAAGTTTGCACCCGTGTTTACAAAATAATTCCTACCTCTGCCTAGAGACTTGTTGGAACGATAGTCACTTAATGCTAATACTAGTTACTTGGGGAGGTGATGTGGGGTGATTTTTATTTAATATATTGACTCTTGCTTTGTAGTGTTCTGTACCAATTGACTTAAAAATGAACACACATCATTTTTGTAAAAAGAGAAGACATTCTGAGAAGGAATTTTAAAAAGCATTTACACAAAAATATGGCAAGGCTTTTCTCAAATGCTTTGAAATGTGACTTTTTTTTTCCATGGTAGTTTCTGAATACCCTTCTCAACTGTCCAGTTAAACAGCACCTCTTTCTGAGCTCTGTTCAAGGTGGGTTTTGAGGTGAAAAAAAAAGTTACTCTGATCACGAAGGAAACATTTTCCTTCATTTTGGAAGGCATTGCTGAATTATCAACTCATAAGCTTTTGTAAAATATGCCTTATGGGCTTATCTTGTTTCAAGCACTTTATTGGTCAGATGTCTCTAAAGACAACCAAAATGGTCAACTGGGAAAGGAGTGTTCAGGGGTTGCAGCGCGTGGGCTCTTCCCAGTGTGTGGGAATCTTTGAAAAGAAAGGGGTCCTTTTGGAAATAAATGTCAGTTTCCCTTAGTGAACACCATCAACTATACTTTGGCTATACATCCCTGGGGTTGATTTTAACTTTGCATTGAAGTCTAGCTTTTTTCATTTAAACTCATGAATCTGAAATTCATCTAATTTTGCATGTACTTGTAAATAATTCATTTTCCTTGCTATATGGGACTCTGTTGTGTGAACAGACGATGATTTACTTATCCATTCTACTGTGGATGGTCATGGGGTAGTTCACAGTTTCAAGCTATTATGATCAGGGAGACTATGACCATTCTAGTACATGTCTTTTGATAAACATATGTTTGCATTTCTCTTCGGTGTATGTATAGGAGTGAAATAGGATATGCAAATGTTCAGCTTTACTAGGTACTACTAAATAGTTTTTCAAAGTGGTTATACCAGTTTGCATTCCCACCAGCCAATTATGAGAATTTGAACAGAGCATTTTTTTTTTTTTTTACAAGATTTGTGATGGATAGTAACCCTGGAGAGAAATATTTCCCTGAACAAACAGATGATAATGCACATGAGTCTTTCCAAGAAGTCCAAGGCATCATTCATTTTTCACATTAATTTTCAGATCAAAACATCCCTGGCGGGGGCTTCCCTGGTGGCGCAGTGGTTGAGAGTCTGCCTGCCAATGCGGGGGACGCGGGTTCGAGCCCTGGTCTGGGAGGATCCCACATGCCGCGGAGCAACTAGGCCCGTGAGCCACAATTACTGAGCCTGCGCGTCTGGAGCCTGTGCTCCGCAACAAGAGAGGCCGCGATAGTGAGAGGCCCGCGCACCGCGATGAAGAGTGGCCCCCGCTTGCCACAACTAGAGAAAGCCCTCGCACAAAAAACGAAGAGCCAACACAGCCAAAAATAAATAAATAAATAAACAGAATACCATGGCCAAAAATTAGTAAAAATAAAAAAAATTAAAAAAAAAAAAAAAAAACATCCCTGGGAAATAGATGGAAGTATGTGTTATGCCATTTCCTCCTGAAGCTGAGAAAATACTACAGAAGCAACTGAAATGCTTTTTCTAAGCCCTGCTAAGCTCCCTATCTCCTACTCTAACCCCAGAGCTTTGATTTTAGGTCCAAATGCCTACTTGTGAATTTGTTACGGAAATGTCACGCTCATGCTGGCATTTCTACTATGACATTATTAGTTTCAAATAACAAAGTCTCATGCCATGAACCCTCATAGAATTTTCCAGGCAATCAACCAGCAATAAGGGGCATATTCATAAGCTCTCAGGCCTGACCTTGAAGGTCTTCTGACAGTTTTAAATGGAAAAAAGAAGCCTGTCCAGAATTCCTGGCCTGGCTGCTTCTCAGACTCACCTGGGCAGCTTTTCAAAATACAGAATTCCCATCCCCAGTCTAGAACAATTGAATTGACTTGCTCGGGGTTGGGACTTGGGAATCTGTATTTTATAAAGTTCTTTTTTTTTTTTTTTTTTAATAAATTTATTTATTTATTTATTTTTGGCTGCGTTGGGTCTTCATTGCTGCATGCGGGCTCTCTCTAGTTATGGCAAACGGGGGCTACTCTTCGTTGCAGTGCACAGGCCTCTCATTGCGGTGGCTTCAGTTGTTGCGGAGCACAGGCTCTAGGCGCGCGGGCTTCAGTAGCTGTGGCACACGGGCTCAGTAGTTGTGGCTCGCGGGCTCTAGAGCGCAGGCTCAGCAGCTGTGGCGCACGGGCTTAGTTGCTCCACAGCATGTGGAGTTCTCCCGGACCAGGACTTGAACCCGTGTGCCCTGCATTAGCAGGCAGATTCTTAACCACTGTGCCACCAGGGAAGTACCTATAAAGTTCTTAAGTGATTCTGATTCAACTGGAGATCACTGGTCAATCTTTGGAATCACTGTTGCCCCCAGATCATTTTTTAAAAACGACAGCCATCCAATGAAAATATTAAATACATTAGCAAAATCCTGAAAATAAGAAGGAAAGATGAGGGCTTCCCTGGTGGCGCAGTGGTTGAGAATCTGCCTGCCAATGCAGGGGACACGGGTTCGAGCCCTGGTCTGGGAAGATCCCACATGCCACGGAGCAGCTAGGCCCGTGAGCCACAACTGCTGAGCCTGCGCATCTGGAGCCTGTGCTCCGCAACAAGAGAGGCTGCGACAGTGAGAGGCCCGCGCACCGTGATGAAGAGTGGCCCCCGCTCGCCACAAATGGAGAAACCCCTCGCACAGAAACAAAGACCCAACACAGCCAAAAATAAATAAATAAATAAATAAAGTTAAAAAAAAAAAAAAGAAGGAAAGATGAGTAAAAGATGAGACCTTTCCCCCTCCTTCAAAATACTCTCCCAAAGTACAATGTTTTGCCAAATAAAACAGATGAGAGGGTTCAGCTGAAGATGGTTCTGATTCCCAAGTAATAATACTTACAAGTAACAATTACGTGGCACTTAATAGTTTGTTGAATGGTGTCACATATATTATTTCACTTACTCAAGATTTCTTTAAGGAGAAATAATAATTCCCAATTTACAGAAGGGGATACTGAGGCTTGGAGGTTAAATGCCTCCTCTATTGATATACATGCTTTAAGTGGTAGAGCTCCTCACAAAACAGTTCCCTGCTTCCAATTGTTTGTATTTCTCACTATGCCCCAGGACTCCAGGAGTCAGAAAGCTATAATACCTGAAGGTCAGCAGGAGTTAAGTGTTTCAACAACTCTGAATGAGTTCCTGTAGTCTTACCGGACCCCTTCCCCTCTCCCTCCCTCTTCCCCTTCCTCTTCTCCCTTCCTTCAATATGATTTTAATGTCTCCCGAGCAACAGGTAATCTGCAGTATGCTAGGGAATCAGAGACTAAAGAAAAAGTCTTTACCCTCAAAAAGTTCACATTCCAGTGGGGAGGTAAGACAAATCATTGTTCAGTGATGCACCAAATGTCACAGTCATGTCTAATAAAATGACAGACCACCACAATTAGGTTGAAATGGGAAGGGGAGATTATATTGTGATCACCCATCCAACTGGGCATGTGGATTCACAGTCTCCACTCAGATAGAAGGTCCAAATCCTTAAAGGTAATGACTTGCTTTTATGTATTCTCACTTCAAAGGGGGACTGTTTTATTTTGAAACAATCCTGCGGCCTCCAATATCCTGTTAGTACACCCTTCAAAATGTGTCTTCAGATCTCTCACCTATATTCTATAACATGTGTTTACCCTTTCCCGACTAAATTGAGAAGTGTGCCACCTTATTAGTGGTTCATTTACATACTCCTTAAAGAATTATCAAAAGAGGTACAGAGGTCTTAAATAAGTGTAAGGAGGGGCTCAAGGGTTCCCTTCCAGGACTGGTGCATAGGGAAAACAGCTTCTGATATACTGGGAAACAGCTTTGTTTATACTCAGCAACTCGGCTAGATCTAATGGATAGAATGGGGTAGGTAGGTGTGTGTGTGGCAGACAGATTTTTCTAACATACTATTTCATTAGTGACAATAAATTACCAACTTTATTTTCAAACCCCTAAGACTTATTCAACAATAACTAGTTGTCAGGTGCCCAGTGGGTACCAAGAGCTTCTTAAGCCCTGGGTCCACAGTGGCGAAAGAGACAGATATGTTCCTGCACACTCCCTGTTTTCTGAGTAGACTGCTGAGGACCAGTGGATCATTTCTGGAAGAGAGAATGTGAGCGTTGCTCTGGAATCTGACGCTTTATATCATCACTTAACCCGCTCGACATTTCTGAAGCAGCGCACATTTTTGTGCACTTGTTCACCCTTTGGTTTCTGTGCCTCTGATCTGTCCCAGTTTTCATTTTTCTGAGTGCTGGATCTCCTTCTCGTCTTCATTATGTCTCCTCTGGACAGCTGTGGCTTTTTCTTCCCCGCTCTCCCTGCTCCAGGATCTCCAGCTTTTAATCTAGTTCTCTCTTTCACATTTTTAAAAAATTGAAGTATAGTTGATTTACAATACTTTATTAGTTTCAGGTGCACAGCAAAGTGATTCAGTTGTATATACATATTTTTTCAGATTTTTTCCAGTATAGGTTATTACACGATATTGAATATAGCTCTCTGTGCTATACAGTAAATCCTTGTTGCTGGTCTATTTTATGTATTGTATTTTGTATCTGTTAATCCCATACTCCTAATTTAACCCTCCCAACCCCCTCCCTTTCCCCTTTGGTAACCAGAAGTTTGTTGTCTATGTCCATGAGTCTGTTTCTGCTTTGTATGTAGATTGATTTGTAAAATTTTTAGATTCCACATATAAGTTCATCTTTCACTTTTTCACTAGAGTTGTCTTATGTTTTTTTCCCTTTCCAACTCTAAATAATAATGATTGACAATTGTGTGGGTTTTAAAAACATTTACAGAGAAAGTTCCATCCACCGTCTGAATCAACAAACACTTATTGTGGACCTGCCTTCTGTGTGATAGGCATGGCGCCTGGTACCAACCGCAGTGGTAAGTACTGAGGCTGGTCTAAGATAACACGGTAAGGATGGGACAGGCTCAAACACAGTCTTCTCACCCTTGATTCTGGTGCCTTCCATCTGTTGCAAGGTGGGTCCCTAGGAAGCAGGCCCTGAGATGACGATTAGCATACAGGAGGTTTATAAGGAACACTCTTGGGACCAGAGCCTGTAGAAGTTGGGGGGAGGAAGCAGGATTGGGCAGAGGGAGAAGTTGAGACAATGTAGTCTCAAAGGAAGTCTTAAGAGTTCTGAACATGGGATGGCGCCCCAGACCTGCCTGCTTTTGAAGTAAGACTGACAGCTGAAGGTTGTCTGCCTGCAGCATTCACAGCAGGGGTGGGGAGTGAGTCCTTCAGTCATGAAGTGGGGGTCAGGGAGGTGCAGCTCAGCATTCACCACACCTCGCATTGCTAACATTCACTGGAGGTGACCGACTTGACTTGTTGCCTTGAGCCTTAGTATAAAGGGCAGGGAGCTCATAGAGAAAGATAGCTGAGTTCCTGCACCAGGACTATTGCCCCAGGTGGTGGCAGACCAGGAAGAGGCTGGAATGGGCCTGGTCAAGTCCCACCAGATAAATGAGCAAAGGCCAAGGTCAGGTCAAGACAGGCAACCCTACTTCCTGCCTCAGGTCTTCCTTTACAGAGGTTGTTCCTTCTGCCTGGAATGTTCTTCACTCAATCTTCAGGTCTCTGCTTACACGTGTCATCCTTTATGCTATCTCCTTTGGCCCAACCTAAATTAAGATCCTAGAGACACACTTGCTTAATATCCTGAATTTGACCTTTGTCACACTTGTCACTCTATGGCCCGTTGGGGGACTATTTATTCAATGTTTTCTTTCCCATTTTACTGACAGCCTCAGGAAGGCAGATATTCTTTTTTTTACTGTGTCATCCCCCATGTCTAGTGGGGGCGGGGGCGTGCCTGATGCATAGTACGTGCTCAATAAACACTTTATAAGTGATTAAAACTAAAGTAGGGGCTACCTCAGGGTTCTTTGTTTGCAAGCAACAGAAACTGACACTGGCACAATTAAGCAAAAAAACAGGGACTTATGGAAAGAATGCGGAGAGTCCCACATAGAGACCAGGGGTGAAAATAGGTAGCACCCATCAGGTCTGAGGGTGGCGAGGTGGGGGGATGGGAGGGTGGGAGGGGTGGTCACCAGGCAGGAGCTGCTGGACAAAACAACCATGTATTATCTTGGCCATTCAGTTCAAGAGTCAGTTTCCACATGGGAGGGTGAGGGTCTGCTTGGTCTAGCCTGGGTCATATGCTGTTCCCTTGGCTGGAAGACGACAGCTGATAACAGTCCCACCAGACTATATCCAAAAGGAAACTGGGGGAGACTGAAGAATAGGAAGTGGACTAAGGACAGCTAACAAAAGAAAACGAAAACCATTCCCATACAGGAGCCAGAGGGAGGAAGAAGCGTCTTGACTACCTGGGGTATCAGGGAAGAATCTTCGAAGGTAGGTAGGGGGGTCTACCTTGTTTACCTCTATCCCAGAGCAAATGTTATGCCTGCCACCCATTTTTCTCTACAAAATTCTCAGTCTTGCATTTGATCTCTTTGAATATAGTCAGAACACTTATCTTAAAATCTGCAGCAACTCCATTTTCTGTATCTCCTCTGTCTCTGTTTCTATTGTCTCATGTTTTTCATGGATTTTAGTAATGTTATCTGGTCTCATTGTGTGCTTGGTTATTTTCTGTTGAATTTCAGACATTGTAGATGCAAAATTATAGGATAATTTAAGTCCTACAAGAATGCCGTCTTGGGCTTCCCTGGTGGCGCAGTGGTTAAGAATCCACCTGCCAATGCAGGGGACATGGGTTCAAGCCCTGGTCTGGGAAGATCCCACATGCCACGGAGCAACTAAGCCCGTGCACCACAACTACTGAGCCTGCGCTCTAGAGCCCGCGAGCCACAACTACTGAAGCCCTCGCGCCTAGAGCCCGTGCTCCACAACAAGAGAAGACACCGCAATGAGAAGCCTGCGCACCACAACAAAGAGTAGCCCCCACTCGCCGCAACTAGAGAAAGCCTGCGTGCAGCAACGAAGACCCAATGCAGCCAAAAATAAATAAATAAAATAAATTTTTTAAAAAAAGGAATGCCATCTTTCTTCAGAGAGAATCTATATTTGTTTCTGGGAGATAGTTTAAGTTCTAACAATCAAGGATCAGCCTAATCCCATTTCAGGGCTGGAGGTGATTGGAAGCTGTGTTCTACGTGAAGACTCATCTATTTCCACATTCGTCGTGCAAGTGTAGCCCTTCAGGATCTGAAACCAATGCATTGGAAGTTTACTAGAGGCTCTCTTTTTCAATCATCCTTATATTCCAATTTTTATTCCCTTAGCTCCTCAAGGCTCTCAAAGTACTGTTGTCTACACCTCTCAGCCATCTACATTGAGATGTCTCCTGGAAACATCTGGGAGTGGGTGGAGTGGACTCTAAAGGAGAGCAGAATAGTGGTTCCTGTGTAGTTCAGGTTCTCAAAGAAGCAGACATCCTGTCAAAATTAAATGTGCAAGGAATAGATTGACGGCAATGCCTGTGAAGGGAAAAAAGAAGGAGTCAGGGAAGGTGGGGAAAGCCTTCACACCATGGTGCATGTCTGAACCTTGTGAAGTAGGAAGAGTCTCAGATTTCAGACCCATTCTCAGATGGTTTCAGCCAGGCTGATGGGGAGTCCTTGAGCCAACATCTCCTGGTTGAGGAGTCCCATGTCGTGCCATGCTCAGGAACCCCATCATGCTCAGTCATTGGCTGGGAGCAGCCCGTGGGAAACACAGCCATGGTACATACGTGACAGTAGACACAGAGGGGCAGCGTTGGAGCCTTCAGACAATCATGCTTCCATGGAAAGAAGTCTAAGCAGCTCACCTTCATGGTGAGGCCATGTGCTGGTGAGGCCAGCACAGAGAAATATCATTTGTTACAGTCTGTGAAACCAGATTTTTAACCCCAGGCCTGTGTTTATCTACATGGAGAGATTTGGGTTGCAATGGTTACAAATTTTAAAACTCTTTGGGGCTTAAAGAGTTATACTCTTAGTTATCTGGGCTCCTTTATCCAAAACTCTGCCCTTATTCCTTCATGATGTCTGTCAACTGAGGCACCTCTACAGTAGAAGCTATTAAAGGGCATCAAAGAGGTTCTGGAATTGCCAACAGCTTGTACAGAGATGGTGAAAATGAGATTTTCTGGCGTCAGAATATGGAAAGATAACAGATTGTTTGCATTTCTCTAAATGTGCATGGGATTGGCTAGACTGATAAAGGTGAGAATATGTGAAGGAACCCAGGTAAAAGAGGGGGAACAGTCAACACCCCCTACTCCAGTTGCTCAGAAATACTCCAGCTGCTCAGTTGTCTAAGGAATAGAAAAACTACTTCGTATGCCTAAGAGTTCAGAACAGTGGTGAGAGGAAGCGTTTTAAGGGACTGAAAACCTGAGCCAGTGTGCATTTGCAATGATGTCATTGGTCAGAATGGTCAGTTCAAGAATTATTTGTTCAACTGGTGCTTCAGGCACATCAGGTTGAGCTTGTTTCCCAGCTCACAACACCTAGAGTTACTCCTGGAAAGTGAGGGACATAAATATAGGACAGGGAAGGAAGTGCATAGGTGGGAGCAACTTACTGAGCTTGTTCGGTCAAGAAGTGATGACAGCCAAAAACATGAATAACATCACTATTAAAAAGTTTAGGGACTTCCCTGGTGGCGCAGTGGTTGAGAATCCGCCTGCCAATGCAGGGGACACGGGTTCGGGCCCTGGTCCGGGAGGATCCCACATGCCACGGAGCAGCTGGGCCCGTGCGCCACAACTACTGAGCCTGCGCTCTAGAGCCCACGTGCCACAACTACTGAAGCCTGTGCGCCTAGAGCCCATGCTCTGCACCAAGAGAAGCCACTGCAATGAGAAGCCCGCGCACAGCAACGAAGACCCAGCACAGCCAAAAATAATAAATAAATAAATACATTAAAAAAAAAAAAAAAGTTTAGCTAAGTTCATGTTTGACAGATCACTGTCTGGGATTTGAGGGTGCTCTTCTCTGGTCTTTCGAGGGTGACATTGGAGAGATTGTCCTGTTTGTCCCACAACAGTATCTACTTGGGCCTCTGCGAAAGTCAGATTGCTGGACCAGATGTAGATGGTTCTAATTTAAATAGTCTCAAGTGAACGAATGAATGTGAGGAAATTCTAAGGCAGCTGTTAACGCCTGTGGCTGTGCTCGCTTCGGAGTATCACACTTCCGTTGGTGTTGTGGGGCTCTTCAACCCAGAAGACAATGTCATGGTCACTTCCCGGACATCTTCATTTGCTCAGCTCTGGAAGACCCTGAAGTCCACCTAGTATGTGAGTTTCCTCTCATGCAGATGTTGAACCAGAAGCTGGATCATCTGAAAGAACAGAGATTGCTGAAACCTTTTTCAAACCCGGGATCCTAACCCATGGAAATGGAGCAGCTCTGATTGAAGGAATGGTGGAGAGAGGACTGGGGGCTGAGTACAGACAGCAGGTGGCCTGTGCCCATCCCCATCCTCCTTTTCTGTCCCCACTCAAGTCCCTGTGAGGGGACCTTCTCAGGGCACCATTTGAGTAGCACCATAGCAAAGGAAATCAATGTATTTTGAGTTGGACTGTGCCATCAGGGACACCCATCCAGGATTGCATGTTTGACTGCATGATTACAAATGCCACACCACACATGGCAATCAGAGTTCTCTGGCGAATGGAGATGGACTTCTCTAAAAGGTGACCTGGACAGAACAAGAGCTTTGGAATTAGAAGACCTGGGTTCTAGTCTTGACTCTGACACTTACTAGCTTCCTGACTTTGGCAAATAACTTCTCCAAGTCTCAGTTTTCTGACCTTTACAATGGGGAGAATAACATGCCCCTCAAAGAACTATAGGGAAGAGGAAGTGAGATGCCGAGTTGTCTTGGCCTAGAAAGGACAGTCCTGCTCAAACAAACATTCTCCAGGAGCTCTTGTCTGGTTTTCTGACAGCCTTTTGTGCTTTGATTCCCAACATTGACCCCAGGCGTCCTGTCTTTGGTCACCCACTTTGTACAAATCATTGAGGCCCAATATCAGTGTTTCCTGGGACACAATGCTGATCATCACCCCTTGACTCAACCTTCCACAACCATGGGTCAAAGGCATCAGGTCACTCCTCAGACTGGCCTTGCCGGACTCTGGCTGCTGGAGAGGAAGGGTGGCAGGTAGGCCTCAGGCCTGGAGGCCTGCTTGGTTTCTGACCAGGTTCAGAGTCAGCCTTCCTACTGGGACTTGGGTTGTGGGCCCTACCCAAGCTGAAAAAACCTGCAGTGACTCCTCGTTCCTCACCATAAAGCCTTCTGCCTGTCAGATTCAGACAGCCCAGTTCCTCACCCAAATAAGCATCTGTCCTGACCACAGGCCACTGGGGGAAATCTTTAGGTCTGCAGAGGATGGCATGCACAGAGAAGGCCAAACAATAGCCAGGACACCAGGGTGAGAAGACAGGTCGGGCTCCTCCCGAATGAGTCCTGGCTGCCCAGAACAATCAGGAAAGGCACCATGGAGAATCCGCTCCAGCCACGAGCAGAGATGGCAACCAGACCTGTAAGGAGGAGAGGGTGATGGCCCGAGAGTCAGGAGACCTGGGCTCTGGTCTCAGCTCGGCTAGAATCCAGCTGTCGCCATGTGTCATGGCTTCCTTATCAGCAGAAGGAAAAGGCTGGATGAAGTGATCCCGTGGACCCCATAGGTTCACAAGAAAGAACGTATGAACTCAAGAGCTTGAGTCACATGTGTTATTTACTCCCCAGCGGCCCCCATATGGGCACATGGGAAAGTGGAAGGGAAGACAAGGCTTCCAATCTGGCTTATTTGGGAGAAGAGACCCTCAGCTCTTAAGAACTTGAGTGGAAGCAACACCTCGGCCTTATCACATTTTATGCTAAGCCGTACCCCGCTGATATCTATAACACATGTTCTTGTAATTCCTGATCTCAGAGGATAGGCTCCCTTCTGTTCATTGTGAAGGAGTTAACAGAAGTGAAAGGGTGTGGGTAGCAAGCAATAGGAAAAGCAGGTTTGTCAAGCCCCATCACCGTGGATGCCCGGTAATTTAATCTGCAGAATATCAGATAAGCAAACCAATCTCTTAATGGTAGGAAATGAAGTCTGGACTCAGCAAACTAAGAAGAGAGATTGGGCCAGCTATTAAAGAGCCCTTTCCTCTCCAGAGGCCATCATTTCTATCTTCTTGCTGATAAAGAGGATGAGTCAGGTGTTTAATTTTACCTGGAACACGAGGCGGTATTGTAGCCACATGCTCCGAATGTTGAGAAGCCTGACAGGAAACAAGAATCACGGAATTTTGCAGAAAGGAGGTGGGAAGACAAGACAACACACACTGTGTTGCCAATAATTTGAATTTCCAGGGTAAATCCTATCTGTTGGGTAAGTTCAATTACCTATTTTAACTGCTTAGGGCCTTTCCCACAGGAGTAATGTTTGGCACCTGGTTGATCACCAGCGGTACAGATCTTGGGGCAGTTTCTTCTCTCTTGGGCTTGGAATATTTATTGCCCATCCCCAGGAATTTCCCAAGCAATGCTCCTATGTGAATCGAAGGATGATGAGCTTGACACCCTTCTCCCCACCCCCTACCATGAAACTTTGTTTAAACCTTCTAAAATCATTATGTGGCCAGCGCCACGCTTTGCCCCTATTTACCACCCTGGCAGGATGTGAGCCTGTCACTAGTCAGGGCCAAGCTCTCAGAACTATGCTGGGTGTTCTAAGTCGAGTCTGGGATCTAAAGGGCTTTGGGATTTCCCAGCACTAGGCCTCCATTTGACTGCAGGTTCCAATCTGTCCCAGGCTTCTTTTCCCCAGTCACAGCAGCGTTGCCTCACCCCTTCCAGACCTCCTCCACTTTTGAAAAGGCCCCCTAAAGCATTTCGAATGTCAACCTCCATTTCCTGCAGCGTGTTTGGATGTAAGTTTTCTGGAGTCTTATCAGCATGGAGAATCTCGAGCCCTTTCTGGTGTTCTCTGCCCACCTCCCACATCCTCATCAAGTCCTCCTAATTTGATTCCAGATTAAGAAAACAGCAGTTCTTCCATACAAATGAGTGACGCCTGCCCCAAGGGTTTCACAATTTCTTTGTCCTTTTCTCTTGTATAAGACCTTATCCTTTGCCATTTGAGGAAGACATTCCTTTTGCGTCCTTAACCTTTTTTTTAATTGTTCATTGTTTTTGTCCCTTTGCATGCTTCAAAATGGCCAGTTGCTTTCTTTCTAGGACAATGTTTTGTCTTTTTGAACCAGGACTTGACCAAGCTTTAATTTCCTCATCTGTCAAGGAGTTGGACTAGATCAGGGCCAGAAACCTTTTTCTGCAAAGGGCCAGATAATAAGTATTTTCGGCTTGTGGGCCATGATGTCTCTATAGCAACTACTCAACTCTGCCATTATAGTGGGAACGCAGCCACAGCCAATACATAAATAAGTGAGCATGGCTGTGTGCCAGTAAAACTATTTACGGCCACTGAAATGAAAACTGCATGTAATTTTTGCTTTTCATGTAATACTATTTTACCAACCATGTGAAAATGTAAAAGCCATTCCTAGCTTGTGGGATGCATAAAATCAAGCAGTGGGCCAGGTTTGGCCTCGGACTAGATGACTCTAAGTTTCCTCCTTAATATCGAATCATGACATTTCAGAACTGGGGGGGGGGGGGTAGGGGGGGCAGTTAGAAGCCATCAGGTCCAATTGCCCTGGGTGCCACAGAAGGAAAGAGTGGCCAGGAAGACAAAGTGACTGACCCACGCTTACACAGCTGATGGGTGAGGGGCAGCTCAGGACCACAGCGTGAGTCTGTTGGCTCACAGTCTGGGTCAATCCCACCCCTGTGCACTGCCCCCCAGAACGTAAACATACATGCTGGCTTCTGTTTATTAGCAGAATGAGATCATTTTAAAGAGCTACAAGTTTGGGGACCACTCTTTACTCTTGCCCGGAAATTTTACACCTCAATATTTAAATAAAAACGTGACTGTGAACACTTTATTCGAATGAACATATAAACTACTTGCGTCTATGAAACACTAAAAATTTGTATAGAATATGCTTTTGTTGTTGTTATGATTAAGGTCAAATTAGACAATGGCTTAAATCAACTCAGAGCAACTTACAGATATCCAAAATTTGTGACACTTGAATTAAAAAATAAGTAAAGTCAATGTATATAGAAAACTTGCTTGGATGAATTGGATGGAAGTACTAAATAGAAGTATAATCCCGCCTATACACAGACACACAAAAGGGAAAATTTTGGTGTGTCGCCTCAAAGAGTGGTAAAATTAGCACAGATAAGTAGAAAACTACCCCTAGATAAGCTGTGTACAGGGTATGCCACCTCTAACCTCCAAGAAGCCCTGCAAAGTATTTTGACAAGAGCCTGATTTTGCAGCAAGATTGAGTCAATCACACAGCAGCCAGCTTAAAATATGAAGCCCTATTTTAAAATCTATCAGTCCCCATCCAGATGGATTCACCAGGCAATAAGCTAGGTTATCGCAAAAGTCTGCATTTTCCTTACCCTGTTTATCTGCTAAAAATGGATAGAGTGTTTTAGAGGGGGGTGTGTGTCTGTGTGTGTGTATCGGGGTGGGGACTGGGAAGTTGCTTTAAAAATTCAGTGCTCCCACTTCCTTTTTTTGGTGCCCAGGAAGGCAGGAAGTGGAAGTTGGGATAAGAAGGAATTTTATTTAAAATAGTCCACGAAAACAAGTTTTAGAATGGTAGTGGAGAGAGGAGGAGGCGGTCCAGAAAGGGAGGACTGTTCAGCAATTCCCATCTGGAACTCAGTTTATGCTTCCTGAATCTTCACACTATTTCTGCAGTCTCTCAACTTCCAGGAGAGTCCCTGCCTCAGCAGCCAACTCTGGCAAGTGGTCCAAGGAGAGACATTACAGCAAAGAGACAGCAAAGACACGGCGAGTAGCTCTCCAGGAGGCCCACACCTTCCGCTTGTCACCCTGTTGTGGATTGCTGGCTCCCGCGCCTTCCCGAACCCTTCCCCGAGCTTGCTGGCACTCACACCTGGGAAGAAGAAGCATCCCCTGTAGCAGAGGCAGCCCTGCTGACGCGAGCTCAGGTCTCTACCTACTAGACACCAAGCTGAGCTCACAACTAGTCAGCAAGATGCCCTAAACGCTCCCAGCCAGCACGCTGGCGTCCAGCCTTATATGTGAACCTGTTCTTGCAGGTGCCAAACCGTTTCCCCTGCTCCCCAGGCCTTCGGGAGTTCAAGTCTCCATCTCACAAAAGAAAAGGATCTGGGCTTTTTACTTTGCAGGGGAGGAAGTGAGTGGTTTGGCTTTTGCTCTGGGGTAAAGAGGCCCTTGGCCTCAGTTTATCGTCTCCTCCCCTGTTCCCTTAAACACACACACCACTCAGTCAACACCTGGAAGGAGGATCTGGGCATCCCACGTCCACTCAGGCAGAAGTCCAAGACATCCTCACTTTTTGCTCACCTGGTCCATTCTTGGGCATATTTGACTCCTGAGCTCTCAGTTTTATCCCCCTTTTCCTACCCATCTCTAGATCTGTGGCTTTCTATTCATGTTTGTTAATTCATTCATTTATTTCTGCCACCAACATTGGGTGCCGCTGTGTGCAGGCTAATGCTGGTGGAGACAAGATAAAGGCGGTCCCTGTGTGCTTGGGACTTGAGGTGTAGCAATGAATGAGGTAGTTGAGAAAGAATTACATAAGGATTTATAGCCTTACTGTGTGGTGAGTGCTGTGAAGGATATTTGCTCACTAAATATTTGTAGAGAACCTACTCGTGCCAGGCCGAGGGCACAATGTTCATCATCAAGAGATATCCCCATGCCTGTTTTCATGGAAAGAGACCATTAATCTCACAATCACACTCATGAGTGCTACAGTTACACTCTGAGGATGTAGCAGGGGAACCTAGTGTCCTGGGAGTCAGCTCCCAGTGGCTTCTGGGAGGCCATGGTGTTGAAGCAGAGACCTGAAGCCCAGCTAACTTGTTTGGCTTCTCTGCCATATATCCAGGAGTAGGTGTGATGCCCCTGCCTTTTGCCTGTATCTGGTGTTGCCAGGGAACCACCCAAACCTTCCCCTGGGACTACCCCAAGGTCCCTGACAGTGGGTATCTGACACGTGGACCATCCGACTGCTTCAGCTTTGCTCACCACCTAGCACAGGGCCTGCACGTAGTAGTCACTCACTAAATTATTATTAGTAGTCACTCACTAATAAATTATTTGAAAAGAAATTTTATAGAAAGTTAAAAAATAATAGCTCATAAGGTTAAGGGGACACTCAGGCAAAAATATTGGTCTTTCTTTGACAAGATGCATAACACTAAAAATTTTGCAATGGCTGTAATTTTGCAGTCCATGGATGTAATTGGTTGTTAAGCAAGAGGAAAAGGAATTCAGTATTCTGGAATTCATGTGCTTGATCTATTAATGCCATTTTCTTTCTCCTCTCTATAATAAAATCTATGGCTTTAAGAAAAAAAAAGAAAAAAAGTCGGCAGGTGGGCGTCCCACTGATGTCAACAATCACTTCCCAATTCTCAAGTTGACCCTTTCCTTCCTTTTAGGTATATGATCTGTGATATTTAATATAAAGTAAGTAATTTCCATTTCTTTGATAACTAGCTCTGCTCCTCTGTGGTTGGGGGTCTCCTCTCACAGTATTCTCACATTCCTTTGCCCTCTGGGGAGACCTTGTTGCTAACTTGCTTCTATCTGCAGTAGCTTTGTACTGTCCACCAACACAAGGCCAGTTGCTAATTTATACTGTAGCCTCTGGGAGGGGTGTCTCACTACTTTGACGAACTGAAACCCATAGCAGTCCATCTTTCCCGGCCTCTGCTGTGCTCGCTCCAGCAGCGCATATATTTCCTGGCCTCTGTTTGGGGAACTGGAAGATTAAACTGGAGGAATACACACGGCTTGAGGAATTTGTAACAATCGGAAGCGCAGAAGCGCGGCTGCTCGCTCAGGCAGAGAGCTTGGGTCCCCAGCTCTCATCCCCCTTTACTACTTATTCTTTTCAATCCTTGCTCACCTGAAGCATCAGCCAGGCTCAGTGAACTAAGGAGCGTTCCGAGCCCCAGGAACACACAGTTCCGATTGCGGTTCTCCTCCCAGGGCGGCTCTGAGCAACCACTCAGTGACCGTTGCACGTCGCCTACAAGGAGAGTCACAGGCCAGCCCTGGGCTCACCCCCCCCGGGGGGGGGCGGTGGGGGCGGGATCCTCATTAAGACAATTTGGAGACACTTAGCAGAGTTGAAATTCAGGGTCAGTGCGCAGCGGGGTTCCTAATAAAAACCTTGGCGCTTTTAAGAGGAGAGCTGCTGAGGAAAGGTGAGATGCTCCACAGAGCGGCCAGGGAGGGGCTGAGGGAGGGCAGCGCTTGGCCGGCAGCCGGCCACTTGCGATCACTTGGGAGGAGGACATACATGGCCCAGCCTCTTTACCTGTTTCACAGCTGTTTCGTGGCAGTATTCCTGCAGTGGGAACAAGCTGCAAGATCTGATCGTGTTCAAGTGGTCACCCTGTTCCCCTCCTAGGCTTGACTGAGGGACTGTCATTCATGTCCCCAGCTGGCAGGTGGGCGTCCCATTGATGTCAACAATGACTTCCCAATTCTCAAGTTGACCCTTTCCTTCCTTTTAGGTATATGCTCTGTGATGACTTGAGGGGCTCCCAGAAACTGCTCAGCTCTGAGCGTTAGGAGAAAGAATTGTTTTAAATCATCTGTATAATATAGCCACATTTTAGAAATAAAATTGAGAAAATTAAGAGAAAACACACATGATCTCGTTAACCTGATATTTTACTACTGTTGCCATTTTGGTGTATTTTCGTCCATCTTTTTCAAACGCACTTTTTTACAATGCTATAATAATGTGTGTTGAATCGTGTCCTATTTTGCTTTTTGTGTCTATCCAGTCTTCATAATAATGAATTGGAGTGGCTCGATACTATTTATTGAAAGACTAGCTCATATTTATTTTAATTGTTCCTTATGGCTTTAGATTTTCTTGCATCCAGCTTCTCCACTAGTGTAATGGCAATGGAAGCACCATTTTTGCACAAGATCCATGATACAGTCCCAGGAAAGAGCCTGAGTCATGTGGCAAAATAACTCTCTCTGCTGAAGGCTGACTTAAATCAAGGGTGCCTTCTGGGGTATCTGGACTGAGGCTAACTGCACATCAATATCAGGCAGTGCTCCGTATGGTAGATAAGACTCTGTCCCAGATCCTGGATTTGCCACCTGTCTCATTTCTGTCTCTACGAACACCTGCTTCTGGCTTTCTCCACTTCCCAGAACACATGGTAGATGAAAAATAGGCACTCCTGAGCTCCTGGGTTCAAATCACCTTTCAAGAAACTGATCTCTGTCTCTTAATCCCTATTCCAAATTCCAGACAGAGGGAATCTGATGGTTACATTTAGGCCTGGTATAGCTCTCCTCTATTCTGTCAAATACAGTCAGGGAGGTAAAGTCACCTAGTACTCACTGGAGGCCCACCTTGTTACTACTATGTTTGATGTGTCCTTCCCTGATCCAAGGCCACACCCTCCAATTGTGCCCTGCATCCCACTCCTTCTCACCTTCTCAAAAACGTGGTTCCTGCAACCACACCCTCCCTCTCTTGCTTTTCAATTTCCCCCATCATTCATGTCCTCTTGTTTATCAGCAAACATGTTCTGGGTATCTTTCAACTTAAATAACAAACCTCCCTTGACTCCATGTCTTTATTTAACACCCAATCTCTCTGCTTCTATTGACTGGTAAGATTCTCAAAAGAATGATCTCTACTCTGTCTCCATTTCCTCATCTTCATTCTCTTCTCAGTCCCTTCAATTGGATTTGCATCCTTCCCGTTCCACTAAAATTCTCTGGTTCAGGTCACCAAGTCCTCCATCTGGGCACGTCTCTATCCTCGACTGTCAACCTTTCAGATATCGTCCATACAGTTGACCATTCCTTTCTTGCAACATTCTCTTCTCCTGGTTGAGGATACCATATGTGATCAATGCTCTGGCGTGCTACCCAGATTCCCCGGCCGGGCCGAGGAACTCCTTCCCCCAGTTGTCAGGCACGTTGGTATTTGACAGCTCAGGGCTCAGTCCATCTCTGCGAATTGCTCTCAGAAGGGCAAACTGCTTTGCTCCTTCCTGGGGATAGCCCATATCCGAGGACTGGTTGATGTGAGGGTACAAAGCATCCATCTGGGACAACTCTAAAGGACTAGCTCAGTTCCAGAGCTCTCAGCTGGATCGGACAGGCTGAGGCTCCTGTTGCAATAGCATCACATTCGAATTTCTCCCTCTGCCCAATCCCGCTTACCTCATTTCCTTCAACGTGCTGTTCCTGAGATCTCCCAAATCTCGGTCTCAGAATTTGTCTCCAGGGGACCTGACCTAGGACAACAAAGTCCCCTGGTTTTCCTCTTATCCCATTTTCTGCCACCCGGATTTGTTACAAGTTCATTCCTGATTTCTTTTCTGCCTCAACAATTTCAAAATACCTCTTTTTCTCTCTCCCTCTCACTCCTTCTGTTCTCTCTTTAGCTTTCTTTGTTTGTTTGTATTGTCTGGTTGTTACACTTTAGAGAACTAAGAAAGTCGTCCCACTCTAACAGTTTTCCTTAGAAATACTCACACTACCCAATGACTGTATTCAAGTTTTCTGAAATCTAAGGAAGAGAGAAATTGCAGGATGGATCTTATTCACTGGGTTAGATAAAATAAATGCAGCATTATCTATTCTTCCATAATTGGGTAGGTAAGTAGTATTTACCCATAGGTGCAAACCTGCGGACTTGATACACAAATCAAACTAGTGAGGTGAAATTATGTACTTAGCTGTTATTTTGTTGTAAGTACATTTTATTATTTCTCTTAATTCAGCTCTAAAATAAAGAAGAAAAGGACCAAAAGTTTGGATTCGCAACAGCTGTAAAGTTTCCAGTGGGGTAGGGGGAAATTGAACACTTTTTCACAAAGAGCTTCACAAGCTGAAGCATCAAGAGGAAATTGGCTTCCTAGACTACTAGGTACAAATGAGATCATCTAGAAAACCAGAAAATATCCATTATATAATGTAGCATTCACATCTGTAACATATTAAAAGTACATACACAACCAATGTTGATCTCTTTGTTTTGACAACTGAACCGTGGTTATGTAAGATGTTAACATTAAGAGAAGCTGGGTGAAGAGTACAGGGGAGCTCCCTGTATTGGCTTTGCAACTTTTCTGTAAATCTAAAATTAAAAGTTTAGGGACTTCCCTGGCAGTCCAGTGGTTAAGACTCTGCGCTTCCACTGCAGGGGTTGTGGGTTCGATCCCTGGTCAGGGAAGTAAGATCCCACATGCTGTGGGGCATGGCCAAAAAAGAAATTTAAAAAAGTAAAATAGAAAGTTTAAATAATATACAGTTCAATATGTCAGCTCAATTTGATTAGTAAGCTGTGGAGAAGAAGTACCTCTATTTTGCTGAAATTGGGTGTTTGGTGATGCCAGCCATTCAGAGTACAGCTCTGAACACTGAAATCAGAGAAAAGGTCTTTGAGCAGCTAAAAGCTCTCAGGAACTCATAGGAAAGGCAGAGTCCCCCTCAGGCCTGCTCACAGCAGTAGCGCATGAAGCTACAGACAAGACCAAAAGCTGCTGAGAAACCCAGATTGCAGCAAGTAGTGCTAGAAGGAAAACTACCAATAGACGCACAGCTAGTTGGGGACAATGTGTAGGGGTAAACAGAACCGGGCACGTCATGGAGTGTCACTGAATTATAATGCATGTCAATGGAGGGCATTCATCATGATATTCTTGGATGACAAATAGAGGTTGAAGTTATTTTTGGCTTAGGTGGGAAAGCCTTCTTGGAACTTCCTGCTCACCTCTGCCCGCACACCCTCTTCCCGGAGCGGAAATTCAGTGGAGGAGGATGAGCGTGAGCTTTGGAGCTCACATCTCACGCCATCTGACCTTGGGCAAATTCCTTCATCTTTCTGAGTCTTAGTCTCTCCATCTATAACATGCCAATACTGATAGGTATCCTGCAAAGGTTGCAGTGAAGACTCTGTATGAGACAGATAGCAAACGCCTAGCACTCAGTGGATAAGAGGGGTCTGGGAGGTAAAGGATGCACGTCTGACTGAGATTTGGATCCTGTTGCGGCTCCCTCTCTTTTCGGTCTCTGAGCCCTAGACGGACTGATCTGGTCCAGTCAATGATCTTCTTAAGCCCAAGCAATCGGAGTGAAACTTATGGGATGAGGTTGGAAGAGGTTAGAAGCTCTGGCATCTTTGTGGTCTTGGCTTGACTTTGTATCATCAGCTTTCTGTATGCTTTTTCTCTCTGGAAGTTCCCATGAGGCTGGCAGAGTAGATGGGTCTGGGGCTGCCATTACCCTCCATCTGCAAGGTGGTGGTAGGTTGCTCAGGCCAGTCATGCCCGGCCCAACCCGACCTTCCGACTTATCTCCTGCTGCTCCCCATCGTGGCCTCATGGGCCTCCTTCCTACTTCTTGAAGGCATCAAGCACACTTCTACCTCAAAACCTTTGCCCTTGCTCTTCCCTCGGGGTAGGACACTCTTGCCTCAGAAATTGGGAATTCCCTGGCAGTCCAGTGGTTAGGACTTGGTGCTTTCACTGCTGTGGGCCTGGGTTCAATCCATGTTTGGGGAACTAAGATCTCACAAGCCGGGCGGTGAGACCAAAAAAAAATTGACCAGCTCGGCCCTCACTTCCTTCATGCCTCGACTCCAATGTTACCTTATCAGTAAGGCCTTCCCTCATCATCCGCTGCCCAACCCTTACCCTGCTTTCTTGCTCTCCTTTCCACTTATTATCTGGCATACGTATTTATTGGTTTGGTTTTGGCGGTCTCACCCAATGGAAGGCTAGCGCGATGATGTCAGAGACTTTGCTTGATTTGATGATGCGTTTCCAGGCCGGCAGACTGGAGGCACTTAGGAAATACTTTTGAATGGCTAGGTGAATAGAAATTAACTGGGGCGCTGTGGAGTACAGTGAGGGATGGAGGTAATCTAGATCTAGAACTCTGGTTTTCAAGCCTTCCTTAACCACGGAAGTCTTTCTTTAAGTGTAACCAAAGGGTTGGGTGTCGGGGGAGAGTTGAGGGAGTGGAGGTCCATTCATGGGACTCGACTTCTGCTCTTCAAGGAAGTCCCGGGCGTACCTTGGCTGAACCTGCAGGGGTCTGAGGGGCACAATCTAAAGGCCAGTGATTGGGCTTCCCTGGTGGCGCAGTGGTTGAGAATCTGCCTGCCAATGCAGGGGACACGGGTTCGAGCCCTGGTCTGGGAAGATCCCACATGCCGCGGAGCAACTAGGCCTGTGAGCCACAACTACTGAGCCTGCGCGTCTGGAGCCTGTGCTCCGCAACAAGAGAGACCGCGATAGTGAGAGGCCCGCACACCGCGATGAAGAGTGGCCCCCGCTTGCCGCAACTAGAGAAAGCCCTCGCACAGAAACGAAGACCCAACACAGCCATAAATAAATAAATAAATAAATAAAATTTAAAGACCAGTGATTGAGCAGATAATTTTAATCTTGTAGCTGTTTATAGTGGTTTAGAGAGTCTTTTTGTCCTTTAGCTATTATTTAGGGTACACATATGGGTTCTTTTAAGATATTCTCTAATTGAATACCTTTACCTCAAAAGAAGTTCCCCCTCCTTCTGAGAAAATAGAATTTGCTTTGTATTGATCAACTTTATAATATAGTTTTTGGAACCTTATGTGGTGAAAAGCAAAGACTTCTTGTGATGGCATTTTGGCGAGGCGTCATTGAGCCAGAACCAAGGAGAAATGTTTAGACTCGACTTTTTGGTGATAGAAACCAAGGTATTCATTATCCAACAAATACTTATGAAGTGGCTGACTCATGCCAGGCACCTCTAGATGCTGAAGATTCAGGTGAGACCTAGACAGACTCCCTGCCCCATGGCATTTACATTTGAGGGGGCCAGGCAGATAGGGAATACACACAAAAATGAATTGTTTATTTTCAGATAGTATTGCATGCCATAAAGAAAATAAATGAAGACTATGTCACAGAGAAAGATTAGGGATTTGTCAAATGACCATAAACTTATTTGCTATTCAATTGTCCACAGAATTAATCAAGCCAACTTCCTTATTTCAAGACTGAACAGTGAATTTTTGTGTTCAGAATGATTGTCCAGAAGATCTGAAAGATTAATTCTATCCCTTATATTCATTTTTAGGAAAGGAAGGAGAGGGCTTCCCTGGTGGCACAGTGGTTGAGAATCTGCCTGCCAATGCAGGGGACACAGGTTCGAGCCCTGGTCTGGGAAGATCCCACGTGCCGCGGAGCAACTGGGCCCGTGAGCCATGATTACTGAGCCTGCGCGTCTGGAGCCTGTGCTCCGCAACAAGAGAGGCTGCGATAGTGAGAGGCCCGCGCACCGCGATGTAGAGTGGCCCCCGCTCGCCACAACTAGAGAAAGCCCTCGCACAGAAACGAAGACCCAACACAGCCATAGATAAATAAATAAATAAATTTTAAAAATAATCTGTTTAAAAAAAATAAATAAAGGAAGGAGAGAAAATAGGAGGGAGAGAGGAAGAAAGGAGGAAGGGAAGGATAAAACTATGTTCTAGAAAAATTTCTTAAAAGGTAGGGAAAATCCAATTAACCAAAACATGCTATTCCCAAAGAATTCCAGCTAATCAAGGATCCATGGAACCAATTAAACCTGTACCTTATTACTTTGACTATTTAGACTGAAAAATCTAGGAAATAGTGCTTATATTTATTTATTTTTCCTGATTTTGAAAATCATCTCTTTTTACTGGAGAAAATCCTGGTGTGGTTTTTATAAATATTGCTTTGATTTCAGGTATATCTATTCCGTAATCTAGTTCCTTTTGGGTTTACAAGTGACATGTGACTCATCTGTGGTCTTTATATAACTGGAAAAAATATGTCTGCAAAAATGACACATTTGCAAAAGTTACAGTATTTTTTAGATCAAAGCAATCCACTTTAGTTCAAATTGATTCAAGCAGGACATGTTATTACTGACCTTGAAAAGGGTTCAGGGTGCATCCCGGACCATATAATTGCTTCTATTTTTCTTGATTGACTAATAAAAGGCAGGGACATCCTTCTCAGAGTGAGTCCAATTAAACTGAGTGTGACACGGGCAGGGCCTGCATGATTTAGATGCGATTCCCTTCCCATCTATAAATACAGCTTTTAAAGTCAAGGATAAAGGATGTGACCCTCAGCTAGGGCAGAACTGAGATTTTCCAAAGCAGTTTTCTGTCATATTAGGGTTCATGGAGAAAACTAAGAGCTTGGTTAGAGTACAGGCATTCTGGAATGTTCCTGGGCATGGTGGCACCAAGCTAGACAGATATAAAATTGTTAGGGGAACCACTGACCGAAACTGCCCACCCTGGCCAGGCAAGATATTAGCCACTTGCATGAGTTATCTTAACAAAAGGAGATCCTGGTAAGGAACACAAAACTAACAAGCTACCACCAACTGGAAGAATTCTGGAAAGGTCAGAAGGAGAGAGGAGACGCCAGCCTATATGTCCTACCAACCTCCCAGAATCCTTCTCGCTGGAATCCATCTTGGCTGAGCCATGCGCACGCCACCAGGAAAGACCCTGAGTCAGAATACTTGTCCAGAGACAATCCGGAAACTAACCCCATTACCACGAAACCCGAGACTGCGAGCCACGTGGCAGAGCAGTTCTCCTGGGTTCCCTTACCCTGCTGCTCTCTGCCCGGGTGCCCCTTCCCAATAAAGTCTCTTGCTTTGTCAGCACGTGTGTCTCCTCGGACAATTCATTTCCGTGTGTTAGACAAGAGCCCACTCTCGGGCCCTGGAAGGGGTCCCCCTTCCTGCAACAAAATCAGAACAGTGTAACTAGTAAGAGCTGGAGTTTTAAAACATGGTTCTAGTGGAAACGCCTGAACCATGGTTGGGAGCTGGTTTGTCCTCTCTTCCACCATCAGATGCTCATATAATAAATGCTAACCTTTGAGTACACAGCAGGTGCCTTTGATATATTCATTAGCTCATGCAACTGCCCTGTCATGTGTGTACCATTATTATGCCCATTTTGAAGATGCGAAAATTGAGGCTTAGCTGGATAATTTGGGCAATCTCACATTCTGGTAACTGAAGGAGTCAGAATTCCAGCAAATGACCCTAGAAGCTGCATTCATTAACACTTCTCTTTGATCGTGTTTTGTGTTGGTATTTCTTGTAAAGTTTTGTTAAAAGAGAAAAAATAGATTAGGTTGTTAAAACAAACCACCCACTCTCCAAACCAGGCTTAAAGACCACCCACTTAGAATTATCAGAACACCTCTACCTAGTGCCGCTGTACCTGGCAAAGAGGGGTAACTATAATCTCCAGAGAGGTGAAACCTTTGTCCTGGGAAGGGGCTTAGAGCCTTCTCACTGAGCCCAGACACCTGGGATGATAATGAGAAGGAGACAATGGCAATAATTAATAACAACACTCACAATTATTGAGTGCTTGCTATGTGCTAGGCATTAAAGCATTATGCGAAGCACGCTAGGTGAATTATCCCCATTGATCCTTCTTCAAACCTTTTGAGTCAGTACTGTTATCATTCCGAATTTTAAAAGGAGGAAACTCAGACTTAAACTGTGCGCCCTGCCCAAGGTCATGTAGAATTCCTAAGCAACAGATATTTCAACCTTCATCTATCTGACTGCAGAGGCTGAGTCCTTAGCCACTAGACTGTATGCAACCCAAGGTCAAACCAAGCTGAATGTCATGAGGAGTTGGGGTCAGGTTAACTGCCTGAGTCAGAAACAGAAAGATGAGTTTTGCTAAAGAGTAAGTGGAGTAAGGGTACAGCAGTTTAGAATGTATTCACCAAGCCACTGATTCGTTCTATTCTTCAACAGATATTTCTTGCTTGCTCACTATTTGTTAAGCTCAGTTAGTTCCTCTCATGAGCTCTTTAATTCGTTCAGCAAACATTTACTGAATGCTTCATCCTGGGGAGATAAAGATAAGTAAGTCCCTGTCCCCAGAAGCTCCTGCTTAGCAGAGAAGTTGTGTTGACAAATCGCTAAGAAAAAAAAAAAAAAATCACTAACCCAAAGAAATAAACCAAACCCCACCGACCCCAGGGGCTTGCTTTCTGGACTGCCCCCTTCCCACTCACAGAGGCTGGTGGCAGAGGGAGCTCACCCCTGCCTAAGGATGCGGGAAACTGGCTTCAGAACTCCTGCTGCTGGAGTATGCTGCCATGGGGGGCACACTCTTTTACTCATTCGTGAGTGTTGGACATCCAAAGACAAACCCAGATCTTAGTGAGGGGAGGGAACGCAGACTGAAACACAGGGAAATGACAGGAACGGGGACTGGTGAGTGAAAAGAAAATACGCATGTGTTGACGGGCTTCAGGATGAGACGAGCCTCATCCCAGTGCAGACATCTAAGGGCGCTCTCTGTGGGCCATAGCTGAAGCCAGAGAACGGTTGGTAGAATTAAGGAACACTGCTATTTCATACATGCTTTTAAGCTGCTGCCTGTACGATGCTTGACTGCAGACCAATCCTTCTCTCCCTCAAACCTTCTGTAAGTCTGGTATTCTGCTGTTACTTGTGGGAAGGAGACGGAAAAGCTGCTGTGAGGACCCAAGAGGCAGCAGGGAAGCAGGATGCAGACTGAGTGTGGGACCGGCAGCCCCCAGGTAGGCTCAGAATCCTTAAGGGCATTGGGGTGGGCTGCAATAGACAAAGGGGGCGTGGCAAGGGTCAGGAATCAGGAGAGCTGGGAGGGTGGTAACTTCCATCTCTGCAGAAGCAGAAGTACTTCTAAAGTCTAGATGACTGGGGTGACCTTGCAGACCCTACGCTGGGGACAGGGGGAGGCAATCTGGGCTGTAACTGAAGGATTTGGGTCAGCACAATACAGGAAGAGCTAAAAAGAGATTTGCCGGGTGCTATGGAGCGCAGAGTGTACGTGTGTGTGTGGAGGCTGGGGGGAGGCTTCAACAGCCAAGGGCTTCCTGGGTGAGCTCATGCTTGAGCTGGGCCTCGGAGGTGAGTGAGAGTAGCCCAGCCGAGCAAGGTGGCGTGAGCCTTCCCGGCAAGATGAAAGAGAGAGAACAAATGTGTCGTCGGGCAAGAACAGCAGGGTCTGTGGGAGAAGCCAAAGGGGTTCTGCATTGCCGATTCCAGGCGGGGCTGGGTGGGAGGCGGGGTCGGTAGAGGAGGGCAGGGCCGGGAGTTTGGGCGCATCTTGGGGAGGCTGGTCGTCCATCCACAAGCCCACGGTTCCCAGTCTGCCATGATGGAGTTTTCACAGGTCCTGCTGAAATGAGAAAAATATGGGCATCTGTCTCCTTCAAAGGACATTTCTTCCTCCCTAAAATTATATTCTTTTTTTTTTTTTTTAACTGTTGGGTTACAATGACCTTTTTTAATGAAAAGATAGTGATCGTTAAATGGTTATTGTTTCGAATGACTTATTTGGCAAAAGAAAAAGTGGGCAGCTCCAGTATTATTTAGTTTAATTTAGTTTACATTTTTAACAAGGGAGAGACACAGATTTGCATTTTGGAGTGAAAACTAGTGAGGGTGTGAGGATGAGATCAGGAGGGTGGGGCAGTGGCAGGGAGATGAGGGGGCTGGAGCCGCAGCTGAAGTGTGGAGGAAGCTAAGCCGGGGCAGCGAGGAAGGGCAGGACGCAGAGGGCAGAGGAAAGGCATATATGTGGGCGGCAAAGTTCCAGAAGCTGAAGGGCCTGTTTTGTTCACCTCTGGATTTGGTTCACCTCTGTGGGTGAGTGAATGAACTGGGAGACTGATTGAAGTGGGAAGTAAGGGCTAGAAGGGCAGGCTAGCGATTCCTGCTTGCATGGCTGCATGGATGGTGATACCCAAGGCTGAAATGGAGGAGAACAGAGAGAGCGGCAGGACCAGGGCGATGACAACTTCTGCTTTGGAGGTGTTGGGTGTTAGGGGCTTAAGGGACATCCCAGCGGAGAGGCACAGCAGGTGGCCCAGCATAGCCCTGAGGGTCCAGGAAGAGGTCCAGCCTGGAGCTGACCTTGAGAACACTCCCTGACACCCCGAGGACACAGCCGGGGTCCAAACGCTGTCTTCTCAGACCACCTTCAGTTTCCTCCAGGGCAGTATCTCTTAGCATAGACTGACACTTACATATTATTGCTCAGGCAGCAGTGCTGTTTCTGATGGAGCTGTCTTTTCAAGCCAGCCTTGCAGGGTACCTCAACCCCCTGCCCTCACCTCAGGGCCTCCCAAAGAAAGTCATCTGAGTGGATGACTCCCGAGGTCCAACGCCACTGTCCCCGCAGAGTGATGATTATAATTCGCAGTTTTATAATTTGGATTTGTTTATTATTTAGGCCCTCTCCTCCAGACTATAAATTTTGCAAAGGCAAAAGCCTGTGTCTGTTTTACTCACCACTAGTGGTCCCAGTGGTGAGCACCACTTTACTTTACTTTACTTTACTTTACTTTACTTTACTTTACTTTACTTTACTTTACTTTACTTTACTTTACTGATTGATTCTTCATGGGTCAAATGGACACCTCTGGTCCAGTCAACTGGGCCCAGGGTGCAAGCTCATGTTGACTATGCATTTCCGCAGGCTGCCAGCTTTCTGTGAATGGGTGTAGAGCAGGAAGTTAAGTGGTCATTGAAGTTGGGCAAAAATCCCCGGAGCAGTATATCCTGGGCAGAGCCATCTCTGTTATTCCTTTGTATCTACACAGCATTTCATACAGTGCTGAGCACACACATGTGATCTGTGGAAGCTGCAGATGGCTTGATTGATTACAGTACTATTTTTACGCTAGGAAAGAAAAATCTACCACAGCAGTGACAAGGCAGTATTAGGGGACCAAGATTTCTCAGCCTCAGCCTCCCCAAGTAACTCCGGACAAATAGCAAGTTAATAGATGAACAGTCTCTACGCTGCAGTCCAGTGTTTTCTCCTGTCTCTTCTTTACTCCTTCTTTTTTCCTCTTTTTAATTCCTACATTTCGGAGTCTAAACTTCCATTCTTCATTAGCATTTTTGCTTTATCTCTTTCAATCTCAGCAAATCAGAGTTGTAAAGGGAAAAAAACTAAAGCAAAACAGTGGGCAGAGCACTAAAATTTTAATCCAGTTTTGGCTTTAGCACAATCTAGCTGTGTGACCTTGGGCATATGACTTGATTTCTCAGGGCTTTTATTTCCTAAAAAAAAAAGAGAGAGAGAGAGAGGACATGGTGATCCGCAGGCTATCTTCCCTGGAGACTTGGGGGTCTGCAGAAGTGCATCAGGGGCAGTCACAGGGTAGGAAGGTTGATGGGGGGCCCAGCCCCATGTCCAACTGCAGGGAACCTCAGGTTTAACAGTAGGTATAAAATTCAGAGTTCTGCTCTACACAGGACTAGTTGACCTCTAAAATTCTTTTCCGTATCAGTTAAGAATTTTGTTAGGTGGCAAGGAAAGTGTTTACAGGGGCTTTAAAAAGAGAGTGAGCGGTCTACTTTTCCGTCATGTGAAAGAAGTCTGGAGACCAGGGTCAGGATGGGTGCTCCACAATATCAGCAATGGCCTTCACCTTCATTCTTGCTGCTCCACCATTCTTAGCACTGGTGCCCATGCTCACAGGTGCTAAATATTTACTGGGCACCTGTCTGTAAGTGCTTGAATGCCCACATGCATAAAAACCCAGAGACCTCCAGGAATTTCTCCAGGTACCCTGCCTTTGAAGTATTCTACAGGCGGATTTAGTAATTCTCACATGTGGTGCCCATTCTACTTTGTTTATATATGTCAAGTATTGCGTTAACCACATTGCATTATATGTTATCTTTCTGTATGTTAGACAGGTCTGGGCTCTTGACAAAGGGCACCGTGTGTTACTCCTCTTTGGTTTCCTGGTGCCTGATCCAGTGCTTGGCAAGCAGCAGGAGCGTGGTGTTTGCGGAATGGATGAGTAGATGGATGAGTCAATGCATCATTCTGTCCTCAGCTCCCATAGCCCATCTCTAAGAAATGAGGATTAGATTGTTTGGGCATGTTTGCATACCCAGGGGAAAGGGAGAGGAGGAACAGGACACAGCTGATTATCCACAGGTCTGCAGTTCCAGAAGATGGCTAAGTTGGAGGTACATTTGAGAATCCTCAACAAATATGTGGAAGTTAAATTGATGGGATGGATAGATTGAGATCACAGAGTGGGTCAATGGAGAAAAGAAGAAAAGGGACCTCTAGGGAACACCCACATTTAAGAAGTGGGTAAAAAAAGAGGACCCAGCAAGGAAGACTGAGAAGGTATGCGAAAGTAGGAAAAGAACTGAGGTAGGAGAGAGCTTCAGAAGGAAAACATGGTCAGCACTCAAAAGATACAATGAGGTCAAAAGGGTCCCCTGCTTGGTCCCCTCTGGACCAGTCTCTAGAATTGTAGGAGACCCATTGAACTGAACCCCAATCCTCACTCTCAATCCCCTCTGCAAAAGAACATTTTCCAGAAGTTCAGAGGAATCTATTCTCCACACCCAGCTCCATCTACCATCGCAACTCTACCTCCTTCGCTATAAGGTAATTTTATCTACAGCAAAAGCCACTTACAACTAAAATCTATATATATTTAAGGAAGGAAGACAGTTCTTGCTGCAGAGGATGTATGGCTGGATGGTCATAGCTTAGGTCTGTCCTGGGATAACAAGGCCAAAATCAAACTGTGAGTCAAGGGAACAATCAGAATCTGAGCCAGTCCTCCAAGCTGGGGTTACAAGTATAGCAGTGTTTCCCAAAGCACATGCCAAGAAACACTTACCTCCCTTGTTATAGGGAGGTGATGAGGAAAACAACAACGACAAAAGAATCTCGTGGTTAAATATTAAGAACCAGGAGATGAGAATCAGTTTGCTGAGCCAGAGGCTGAGAGAGAGAAGCTCAGACTCAAGAATAAGAGAAGAAGCTCCAGAGCCGGGGCTCAGATGGTGGAGCAGAGTGACAGCCCAGATGCGTAAAAACTCTAACAGCGATAGAGACAGAATGCTGAGCGAGCACTGGGGAAGGAGAGATGATTTGTACCAGGGACCCCAGGACAACCCCCAGATCAGCATGGGCCCCTAGCAGGCAGAATGTGTTCATGCAGAATCAATGATTTAGGTAGGATTTGAGCTGCTCTTGGAAGAATGCAGACAGGGAAATGGGAAGGTCATTTTGGGCAGAGGACAATATTTGAAAACGAAATAGCCTGGATGTGGGGTTAGTTCTGCTGTAGGTGGTTAGAAGGGGCGGGGGCGGGGAGCACGAAGCATTAGCTTTGCACGTTCTCAGCATCTCCCCAGGGAAGGGAGAGCTGCTTTCAGCCTCACGCTGTTTCAGGGCACGGCCCTGGAATGAAACCAGACCCAGTGCCATCATCAATGCCGGCTTTTGACTGAGCGTGGCCTAGACCTGGGCCAGGCAGCCCAGATTCCCACCTGGACAAAGCAGACACCCAGACTCTCCTGGCCTGGGCCACCTGCGTGGGGCCTGCTCAGCCGAGCTCAGAGTCTCCGTTACTCGGAGCTGCAGGCTCGCAGGCAGGGCCCCCGCTGCTTTGCTCACGGCTGCTCCTCTGAGTGAGAACAGCAATGGTGTATCTCCTCCCCGGCCCAGACGCTCGCTTTGTTCGGTGGGACAGCCCCACCGCTGTGCACTCCATCACGTCCCGCTCCAGGCCAAGGGAGCAAGAGATACCGTATCCTCAGTTTGACAGGCTTGTGAGATCTTGGGTGGGAAGAGAGTGTGGAAAAAGATACGGAGCTAGAATATCTATAGATGGTGCAAAAGCCCAGCCCCAAGCCTCCTGGAAAGACTTCAACTGAACCCTCACTCTCAAAATTTAACATGAGACAAAAATAGGAAGCTGTCCCTTTGTTCAACAGTCACTTATGAGAGACCGAAGAAGGCTAGGAGGCCTTAATTAAAGCGTCAGAATCATTTTCTGGCCTCCTCCGGTGGTTGATCTTTAATTTCTTGGTAGTTCTATCAAGTTCCTAACAGTTTTTCCTGCCTATAAAATGGGTCACCTCAGTCCACAAGCCCTCATGCAGCTATTGTGACAAATAATGAAAGTGTTGATAAAGACACTCAGGGAAGATGAGGATGTCTGGCGAAGACTGAGGAAGCGGATGAGTGAATTCCCCCGTCCCAAATGATTCTCCCAGTGAGCAAATCACAGCTGCTTATGACGAGCCAAGATATTTCAGCAGGAAATCAGGGAGACTTCTGGGCTGCAGTCTTGGCCCTGCCATTTATCTGCTGGTCAAACTAGGTCCAAGTACTTAACTCAGTATCTTCTTCTGTTAAGTGGAGATAATCACATCTACTTTAAGAGTAGTTGTGAAGAGTCAGTAAAATAAAGGGTGTGAAGCATTTAACAACGCAATGCCTGGCATCTGGTAAGTGCTCCACAAGCGTTAGCCACTCAGTGTGAAAATCACTGCCCTCCCTGTCAGGGCTGTCCCTTTACACAAAACAGGAGGGAACACGCACTCGCACTCATAGCCTTTGATCCAGTAATCCCTCTCCCAGGAATTCACCTTAAGAAAGTCTACAACCAAAAGGAAACAAGAGATAGAGGCATAAAGATATTCTTTACAAAGTTAACAACAATAACAATGCAAAAAAAAGACTGGAACAATTAAATGAGGAAGTACATTTATTGTAAAACATCCATTTTATGAACTATCCTGCAACCATTAAAAATTGTCACAAAGAGGGAATTCCCTGGCAGTCCAGTGGTTAGGACTCGGCAATTTCACTGCTGGGCCAGGTTCAATCCCTGGTCTGGGAACCAAGATCCAGCAAGCCAGGGAAGCGTGGCCAAAAAAAAAAAAAAAAAAAAAAAAAGTGTCACAAAGAATAGCCAAAAGAAAGTTTAAAAAGAAGAACAAAGTTGGAGGATTTGCACAGCCTGATTTCAAGACTTATTTTAAGGCTACAGAAATCAAGACAGTACAGTACTGGCATAAGGATAGATGCGAATAAACCAAAATTGGGAGTCTAAAAATAAACTGTTATATTTATGATCAGTTGACTTTTGACGAAGGTGTGAAGGCAATTCAATAGGGAAAGGACAGTCTTTTCAACAAATGGTAGTGGGACCACTGGTTATCCACATGCACAAAAATAAAAGAACAAAACAAAAACTCTTAGTCCTTATATTACACCAGACACAAAAATTAACTCAAAATGGATCACAGGCCTAAATATAAGAATAAAACTTTAGGGCTTCCCTGGTGGCGCAGTGGTTAAGAATCTGCCTGCCAATGCAGGGGACACAGGTTCAAGCCCTGAGCCGGGAAGATCCCACATGCCGCCGAGCAATTAAGCCTGTGCGCCACAACTACTGAGCCTGCGCTCTAGAACCCACGAGCCACAACTACTGAGCCCACGTGCCACAACTACTGAGGCCCGTGCTCCTAGAGCCTCTGCTCCGCAACAAGAGAAGCCACCGCAATGAGAAGCCCGTGCACCACAACGAAGAGTAGCCCCCGCTCACTGCAACTAGAAAAAGCCCGCGTGCAGCAACGAAGACCCAACACAGCCAAAAACAAATAAATAAATTTATAAAAAAAAAAAAAAAAAAAAGAATAAAACTTTAGGATACAACAAAGGAGAAAATCTTTGTGACCCTGGGTAAGGCAAAGATTTCTTAGGTATGATACCAAAAGCATGATCTGTGAAAGTTTGATAAATTGGACTTCATCAAAATGAAAAACTTTTCTTCTTCAAAAAAATACTGCTAGGAAAATGAAAAGCCACAGATTGGGAGAAAGTACTTGCAAATCATATCTAACAAAGAACATAAGTTCAGAATGTATCAAAAACTCCTGGGCTTCCCTGGTGGTGCAGTGGTTAAGAATCCACCTGCCAATGCAGGGGACACGGGTTCAAGTCCTGGTCCGGGAAGATCCCACATGACGTGGAGCAACTAAGCCTGTGCGCCACAACTACTGAGCCTGTGCACCACAACTACTGAGCCTGCGCTCTAGAGCCCGTGAGCCACAACTACTGAAGCCCATGTGCCACAACTACTGAAGCCTGTGCACCTAGAGCCTGTGCTCTGCAACGAGAGAAGCCACCACAATGAGAAGCTCGCACACCACAACAAAGAGTAATCCCCGCTCACCACAACTAGAGAAAGCCTGTGCGCAGCAACAAAGACCCAACGCAGCCAAAAATAAATAAATTTTAAAAAAACAAAACAAAACAAACTCTTACAACTCAGTAACAAGAAGACAATCTAATTTTTAAATGGGCAAAAGATTTGAATACTCATTGAAGCAAAAAAGATATAAAAAATGCTACTACACATGAAAAGACATTCCACATTAACTAGTTAAGCAAGCTAAAATCAATGAAATAGCTCTTCCCACCCACTTTGAAGGCTATAATCAAAAAGAGAGACAAAAACAAGTATTGGCAAAGATGTGGAGAAATTGGAACCTTTATACATCTCTGGCAGGAATGTAAAATGTTGCAGCCACTTTGGAACAGTTTGGGTGTTTCTTTAAAAAGTTAAACACAGGAGAGACGTTCAAGATGACAGAGGATTAAGACGTGGAGATCACCTTCCTCCCCACAAATAAATCAGAAATACATCTATATGTGGAACAACTCCTACAGAAGACCTACTGAACACTGGCAGAAGACCTCAGACTTCCCAAAAGATATAAATTTTTTTCCTTTTTCTCTTTTTGTGAGTGTGTATGTGTATGCTTCTTTCTGTGATTTTGTCTGTATAGCTTTGCTTTTACCATTTGTCCTAGGGTTCTGTCTGTCTGTTTGTTTTTTTTTTTTTGTATAGTTTTTAGAGCTTGTTATCATAGGTGGATTTGTTTTTTGGTTTGGTTGCTCTCTTCTTTCTTTTTTTATTACTTTTAAATTTTTTTATGTTTAATAATTTTTTATTTTAATAACTTTATTTATTTATTTATTTATTTATCTCCCTTTTCTTCTGAGCTGTGTGGCTGACAGGGTCTTGGTGCTCCGGCTGGGTGTCAGACCTGTGCCTCTGAGGTGGGAGAGCCGAGTTCAGGACATTGGCCCACCAGAGACCTCCCAGCTCCACGTAATATCAAATGGCAAAAGCTCTCCTGGAGATCTCCATGTCAACGCTAAGACCCAGCTCCACTCAACAACCAGCAAGCTACAGTGCTGGACACCCTATGCCAAACAACTAGCAAGACAGGAACACAACCCCACCCATTAGCAGAGAGGCTGCCTAAAATCATAATAAGGTCACAGACACCCCAAAATGCACCATGGGATGCAGTCCTGCACACCAGAAAGACAAGATCCAGCCTCATCCACCAGAACACAGGCACCAGTCCCCTCCACTAGGAAGCCTACACAACCTACTGAACCAATCTTAGCCACTGGGGACAGACACCAAAAACAACGGGAACTAAGAACCTGCAGCCTGTGAAAAGGAGACCCCAAACACAGTAAGTTAAGGAAAATGAGAAGACAGAGAAACACACAGCAGATGAAGGAGGAAGGTAAAAACCCACCAGACCAAACAAATGAAGAGGAAATAGGCAGTCTACCAGAAAAAGAATTCAGAGTAATGTTAGTAAAGATGATCCAAAATCTTTTAAATAGAATGGAAAACATACAAGAAACGTTTAACAAAGACCTAGAAGGACTAAAGAGCAAACACACAATGATGAACAACACAATAAATGAAATTTAAAATTCTGCAGAAGGAATCAATAGTGGAATAACTGAGGCAGAAGAACGGATAAGTGATCTGGAAGATAAAATAGTGGAAATAAATACCGCAGAGCAGAATAAACAATAAAGAATGAAAAGAATTGAGGACAGTCTCAGAGACCTCTGGGACAACATTAAATGCACCAACATTCGAATTATAGAAGAAGAGAAAAAGAAAGGGAATGAGAAAATATTTGAAGAGATTATAGTTGAAAACTTCCCTAATATGGGAAAGGAAATAGTCAATCAAGTCCAGGAAGCACAGAGAGTCCCATACAGGATAAATCCAAGGAGAAAAACGCCAAGACCCATATTAATCAAACTGTCAAAAATTAAATACAAAGAAAAGATATTAAAAGCAGCAAGTGAAAAACAGCAAATAAAATACAAGTGAATCCCCATAATGTTAACAGCTGATCTTTCAGCAGAAATTCTGCAAGCCAGAAGGGAGTGGCAGGACATATTTATAGTGATGAAGGGGAAGAACCTACAACAAAGATTACTCTACCCAGGAAGGACTTCATTCATATTCGATGGAGAAATGAAAACCTTTATAGACAAGCAAAAGTTAAGAGAATTCAGCACCACCAAACCAGCTTTACAACAAATGATAAAGGAACTTCTCTAGGCAAGAAACAGAAGAGAAGGAAAAGACCTACAATAACAAACCCAAAACAATTTAAAAAATGGTAATAGGAACATACATATTGATAACTACCTCAAATGTAGAAGGATTAAATGCTCCAACCAAAAGACATAGATTGGCTGAATGGACACAAAAACAAGACCCGTATATATGCTGTCTACAAGAGACTCACTTCAGACCCAGGGACACATACAGACTGAAAGTGAGGGGATGGAAAAAGATATTCCATGCAAATGGAAATCAAAAGAAAGCTGGAGTAGCAATTCTCCTATCAGAAAAAATAGACTTTAAAATAAAGACTATTACAAGAGACAAAGAAGGACACTACATAATGATCAACGGATCAATCCAAGAAGAAGATATAACAACTGTAAATAATTATGCACCCAACATAGGGGCACCTCAATACATAAGGCAAATGCTAAGAGCCATAAAAGGGGAAATCAACAGTAACACAATCATAGGAGTAGACTTTAATACCCCACTTTCACCAATGGACAGATCATCCAAAATGAAAATAAATAAGGACACAAGCTTTAAATACATTAAACAAGATGGACTTAATTGATATTTATGGGACGTTCCATCCAAAAACAACAGAATACACTTTCTTCTCAAGTGCTCATGGAACATTCTCCAGGATAGATCATATCGTGGGTCACAAATCAAGCCTTGAAATTGTTTCAAGTATCTTTTCTGACCACAACGCTATGAGACTAGATATCAATTACAGGAAAAAATCTGTAAAAAATACAAACACATGGAGGCTAAACAGTACACTACTAAATAACCAAGAGATCACTGAAGAAATCAAAGAGGAAATCAAAAAATACCTGGAAACAAATGACAATGAAAACATGACGACCCAAAACCTATGGGATACAGCAGAAGCAGTTCTAAGAGGGAAGTTGATAGCAATACAATCTTACCTCAAGAAACAAGAAACAACTCAAATAAACAACTTAACCTTACACCTAAAGCAATTAGAGAAAGAAGAACAAAAAAACCCCAAAGTTAGCAGAAGGAAAGAAATCATAAACGTCAGATCAGAAATAAATGAAAAAAAAAAATGAGGGAAACAATAGCAAAGATCAATAAAACTTAAAGTTGGTTCTTTGAGAAGATAAACAAAATTGATAAACCATTAGCCAGACTCATCAAGGAAAAAAGGATTAATCTCCAAAATTTACAAGCAGCTCGTGCAGCTCAATATCAAAACAACAAACAACCCAATCCAAAAATGGGCAGAAGACCTAAGTAGACATTTCTCCAAAGAAGATATACGGATTGCCAACAAACACATGAAAGAATGCTCAACATCACTAATAATTAGAGAAATGCAAGTCAAAACTACAATGAGGTATCACCTCACACCAGTCAGAATGGCCATCATCAAAAAAAATCTACAAACAGTAAATGCTGGAGAGGGTGTGGAGAAAATGGAACCCTCTTGCACTGTTGGTGGGAATGCAAATTGGTACAGCCACTATGGAGAACAGTATGGAGGTTCCTTAAAAAACTAAAAATAGAACTACCATATGACACAGCAATCCCACTACTGGGCATATACCCTGAGAAAACCATAATTCATAAAGAGTCATGTACCACACTGTTCACTGTGACTCTATTTACAGTAGCCAGGACATGGAAGCAACCTAAGTGTCCATCAACAGATGAATGGATAAAGATGTGGCACATATATACAATGGAATATTACTCAGCCATAAAAAGAAACAAAACTGAGTTATTTGTAGTGAGGTGGATGGATCTAGAGTCTGTCATACAAAGTGAAGTAAGTCAGAAAGAGAAAAAGAAATACTGTATGTTAACACATGTATATGGAATCTAAAAAAAAAAAAATGGTTCTGAAGAACCTAGGGGCAGGACAAGAATAAAGACGCAGATGTAGAGAATGGACTTGAGGACACAGGGAGGCAGAAGGGGAAAGTGGGACGAAATGAGAGAGTGGCATGGACATATATACACTACCAAATGTAAAATAGATAGCTAGTGGGAAGCAGCCGCATAGCACAGGGAGATCAGCTCGGTGCTTTGTGACCATCTAGAGGGGTGGAATAGGGAGGGTGGGAGGGAGACACAAGAGGGAGGAGATATGGGGATATATGTATATGTATAGCTGATTCAGTTTTTTGTAAAGCAGAAAATAACACACCATTGTAAAGCAATTATACTTCAATAAATATGTTAAAAACAAAAACAACAAAAAAAGTTAAACACAGATTTACCATAGGACTCAGCAATTTCACTCCCAGTAGTCTGGCCAAGAGAGATGAAAACATATGTTCACATAGACATACAGTTCATAGCAGCAGTATTCATAACAGCCCCAAATAGGAAACAATTCAAGCGTCCACTTTACTGGTGAGTAAAGTGTGGTATAGCCATTCAGTAGAATGTTATTCAGCAGTAAAAAGGAGCAAACTACTGATACATGCCACAGTGTGGATGGTCCTCAAAAACAGTTTGCTAAGTGAAGTGAGCCAGACACAAATTTACATAAAATTTCTAGGAAATATAAAGCTATGGCAGAAAGCAGATCAGTGGTTTCCTGGGACAGGGGATGAAACCAGGAACTACAAATGGGCACATGAAAATGTGGGGAGGTAGGTGATGGAAATGTTCTAAAATTGAATTTTCAGCAACTCTGTAAATTTACTAGACGTCCCTAAATCGGACTTCCCTGGTGGCGCAGTGGTTAAGAATCCTCCTGCCAGTGCAAGGGACACGGTCCGGGAAGATCCCACATGCTGCAGAGCAACTAAGCCCGTACACCGCAACTACTGAGCCTGCACTCTAGGGCCCATCTGCCACAACTACTGAGCCCGTGTGCTGCAACTACTGAAGCCC
The DNA here is from genome assembly GCF_009873245.2 of Balaenoptera musculus. NCBI lineage: Eukaryota > Metazoa > Chordata > Mammalia > Artiodactyla > Balaenopteridae > Balaenoptera > Balaenoptera musculus. Next base: position 35,510,884 of record NC_045801.1, on the reverse strand, counting down.
ACGCGCCTAGAGCCCGTGCTCCGCAACAAGAGAAGCCACCCCAATGAGAAGCATGCACACTGCAAGGAAGAGTGGCCCCTGCTCGTTGCAACTAGAGAAAGCCTGCGCACAGCAACGAAGACCCAATGCAGTCAAAAATAAATAAATAAATAAATAAATTTTTTTTAAACTTAAAAAAAAAGTCCCCAAATCATACACTAAAATGGGTTAATTTAATGGTATATGAATTATACATCAACATAATACTTTAAAAACTGTTATGAAGATTGTGTAGCAACATGAACACATTGTATGATACCTTATGGAAACACAAACAAGCTAATGCAAAATACAGAAGTAGTTAAAATACAAAATAGGTTAATGATTACAACCATGGATGGATGAGAATAAAGATGAAGAAACTGGAACAATTAAGGTGCCATATTAGCAAAATGGGGAATTGTTTTCTGTCTTTTAACAAAATGTTCTTTAATCATTTTTTGTTATATTAGAAAAGATAAAAAGCTGAGACAGACTGTTCTGTGTTTGGTCTTTTAGCTTTGCAGGGGGTGTGGGAGGAGATAATAACACCTGCTAGCTTTCCAGTTCTTTTCTTCTGCTTTGCTAGAGAGCTTTACAGACATTAGCTCATTAATCCTCAACAATCTACCACGCAGGCAGGGAATAATATTACCTCCCCCACGTTGCTTATTCTGGCTCATTTAAAGGTATAATTGTTTGAATTTATAATGAGGGATTTATGTGAGGCAAGTGATAATCATATTTTTATATGTTATAAATCTCCACAGATGTACACAACAGAACAAATGGATTATGTTTTAACTACCTCTTCGGAACTAGGTTATTTCTCCTCCACTGTCATTGTCCTCTTATCCATTCTGAGCTAAAGCTGAGGTGTCACGTTACCTTAGCTTCCAAACAAAAAAAAACTAGGCCTGCTAAATGCTTCTGGTGGGTGAAAATGGGAATTTCTCTTTTTGCGCCTATATCCTTACCTTATCCAGACAGTAGAAATGAATGTCCAGGCACCAGCTTATCCAGCGATTAATGGCATCTCACTTTGTTTTGGTTAGGACTTAACTTTCTCTCCATCACAGACAGGTCAGGTTCCATGTTACAGAACAAATGACTCCTAAATAACAAATCCTGAAGAATGTCCTTGTCACCCACGAATTCCACTGTATGTGCTGTCCCCTTACCTAAGATGCCCTGTCCCACCTTATTTATCAAGTGACCTTCCCTGGTCTTTTCAGGACTGGTATACTTTATAACCCCCTTTTTCTCCTTTACTTCTCTTTAAGTACCCCCCACCTCCATATGGTAAAGCCTTCCCTCTCTTGTGCTCTTATGGGGATGTACAGACCTTTATTTTTGTCCTTAGCTCGTATTGTAAAGTATATTTGTCTATGTGCTTGTCTCCCTCTATTAGATTGTGAATTTACTGAAAAAGAGTTAATAGCATAATCATCTTTGAATCCCAGCGCACGATGATGGTGATGATGATGATATCAATGATGTTGAAGACAGTTGTATTAGTCAGTTAGGGCTGCTATAATAAATACCACAGACTGGGGGGCTTAAACAACAGAAATTTATTTCCCTGCAATTCAGAGGCTAGAAGTCCAAGATCAAGATGTCAGCAGGGTTAATTTCATCCTGGGGCCTGTCTCCTTGGCTTCTAGATGGTTATGTTCTCCCTGTGTCTTCACATGGTCTCCCCTCTCTGTGTGTCTGTGTCTTCATCACCTCTTCTTTTTTTCTTTTTTAATTTTAATTTTTTCTTTTTTGGCTGCATTGGGTCTTTGTTACTGAGTGCAGGCTTTCTCTAGTTGCAGCGAGCGGGGGGCTACTCTTTGTTGCAGGGTGTGGGCTTCTCATTGCGGTGGCTTCTCTTGTTGCAGAGCATGGGCTCTAAACACGTGGGCTTCAGTAGTTGCATCATGCGGTCTCAGTAGTTGTGGCACATGGGCCCTAGAGCGTGTGGGCTTCAGTAGTTGTGACACACTCATCACCTCTTCTTACAAGGACACTGGTCATATTGGATCAGGACCCACTCATATGGCTTCATTGTTACCTTAATCACCTCTTTAAAGGGCCTATCTCCAATTACAGTCATATTCTGACCTACTGAGGGTTGAGACTTCAACATATAAATTTAGGGGGTGACACAATTCAGTCCATAACAACGGCAATGAAGAGGATGACAACAGTTACAATTTATTGAAAGCTTACTGTATTCTGGGTACTTGACTTTCTACCTGATATCTCTTTTAATTGTCAATAACCCTATAATTATGCTATAATTATGATATATTGTCATTCCTGGTTTATAGAAAAAGGAGCCAAGTCTTATGGAGATTAAGTCAATTATCCAAGGTCATAGAGCTAACGTGCAGTGGAAATAGGATTCAATCCCAAATTATTTTGCCTCCAGAACTACACTCTTCATCATCATGCTCTGCTACCTGGTACAAAATAGGTGTGCAGTGCATTTCTGAAGAAAAAATGACAAGGTAAATGAATGAAAAAATGATTAATATGGACAAGTGACATTTCAATTAAGTTGTACCATAGACCATATCATAGTTTCAAGGAAACTTACAAAAATTACACATAGATGATTATCCCAAAGGTAACTTTATTCTTGTCTTCTAATGCCAGATTTTGATAAGGATTCTATCGAATTTAAAATCTAGCATTTTTTTGCTTAAAAAAATAAAAATTGAAGTCATACAATCAAAGAACTTCAGAGACGGCAGAAGTTTCACAAAATACCAGTTCAAATTCTGTCTTTTCCAAATGAGGAAATAGAGGCTCAGTAAGATTAGCTGACTTGCCGTTATTTTATTAGACTGATAACACATTATTAATTATGCACTATTTTTCTCATTATTTATCGTCACTGGGCTCCTAGGTGTGGAGTAATCAAATTACATTTTCCTTTTCCCCAGGATCATTCCAGAGTAGTTGGGGTTAGACCTGGGAGGAGGCAATAGGAGGGGTCAAATCAGCAATCTTGCAAAGCCACCTTCCAAATTCCTTTTGTCCACTTGCCTTTTCTTCCACCACAATTCATCCAAACTAAAGGAAGGGGGCTTTTGCATTCATACACTGGCTGGGAGGCATATTCCCCAACCATTGCTAATGAAAGGAAAAGCAGAGTCCTGCAAAGTTCCCAGGAAGACTGAGCATGTGTATGGACCGGTGCTAGGGAACCGACTGGAGCTCAAGGCCACGCTGCTCCTGACAGCGTCTGGGTCTGGCAACAGAATCTTGGAAAACCACAGATCGTTAGGGAGGAACTCAGAGCCTATTTAGTCCAACTCCTTCAGATGAGGAAATGAGGTTGTAGGAGGTGAGTGACTAACCCAGGACAGATCAGCCAATTAAGGAGAGTGTTGGAACCAGTCAGCCCCTTCCAGGGATGAACTGGGCAGAGCATAAAGTTTCACTCACACTTAGCACCCTCGTTATAACTGAGCAGGATTTTCCAAAACGTGGTCTGCATGCCAGGGATGTTTTCACATGATGTTTTTAGTTATTTTTTTTTTAAATGGGCCAACACTTTTTTTCTCTTAATAGCTATGTACTTTTTCAATTGATATTAGAAAAAAAATGAGCCCGTAACGTTATGAATTCACAGACAAAACTGATTCTGAAGACTTTGACAATTTTATTCAAAAAATATTCTACTTAGATAAAAAGGTGAGTTGACTTTAAGACAAAAAAAATCAGTGAGTAATATTACAGCTGGCATGATAATATAGCAAAAACTGTGAGGTAGTGTGCAAGTTGTTATAGTGTGGGACACCCTGAACTAAGATAATTCTCTCTTTTTATCGATGCATTAACTGATGTGTGGAGAGGAGATGGGATCTGCTCGTGAATAGGACAAAAATATTTTTACTTATAGTTGAGGGATCTGGCCTTGCCCTACCCTTACAAGCAAGAACTAGGACTGCTCATTTGTGTTTGACAGGTCATGAGGGTTGCCATCAAATAGAGGTTTTTTTCCCCCTTTAGATAAATATTATAAATATAAATACATTGTGAGAACAGCCGTTGTCTTGAACTTTGATGGATACACTCATATGGTTAGTGATGAAATGATGAACCAGAAAAGATCTCGATGCACATGTTCTCAGGGTAATCTGTCACTTACCAGATCCCGGGCTTTTGACTGAAAATTGGCAGATCGGACAGCCGCCAGTCTGTACTTGTCTTCTATAGCTGCTGCTCTGACATGTTTACTGCAAACAAATGCATTTTGTTTTTATAGGGTGAGTAATATCCTGAAAGGGCAACTTAGGTTTCTCATTGCCCAATTTAAGCTGGTCCCAGATATCTTTAACCTTTAAGTAATTCCTTTCTTTATTTAAAATACCTCATTAAATCCTCAAAATTCACAACATTCAGTAATGAATTAAGGTAAGGCTTTCTGTAGAGTTGTTTTGTGATCGTTTTTGTTGTTCACGAAGTTCCCACCTCAAAGATTTGTATCTGGAGCGTTTTTAATCAACCAGCAAAGCCTTAACCCCAGTTCAGAGGAGGACCATTCATTAATCCTCAGATTTGAAGTACGTGGGCCCAAAACTCTGGGCTCAGAATCCCCTTCTTAACACAGTCCCCAGAGGCTCTTGAGTAATCTATTAAACCTCCTCCTCCTGCAGAGAGACTCGCGCTAATGTTTTCTTGGAGACGTTACTCAAAGGAGTATCCCAAAACAAATTGGAAAGATGCAAGTCCAGTCCTGGGGTCGGATCTCACAAGCATGTGAATGGCATGCAAGACTACAGCAAACCACAGGGCAATCCCTGGGTTGGTCTTCAAAACTTCCCAGGGGACATTATTTCCAAGGCATTTCTAGAATGTTTCACTCACCCTTGTGTTAAATATGGCTTAAGACATTTTCCTGGTCTAAGAAACACATCCTTCTTACCGCCAAACCTCCCTTTAGTCAGAGGTTATGAGAATATAGTAGCTAAGAACTTATAAGTTTTCAAACTGAATACAAGTTGACTATTAGAGTCTCACAAGATAAATACAGCTCCAAGCCTGGGAGAGATCTTACATGCCTGGTACGTAGCTGGCACTCAACACAATCACTGGGGTGGAGACATCACCCAGCTCAGCACTCTCATTCTACCTGATTCTCTGACTCTCTCTACTCTTTTTCTTTCTTCCTTCCTTTCTTTCTTTTTTCTTCTTTCTTTCTTTCTTTGCTTCCTTCCTTCCTTCCTTCCTTTCTTCCTTCCTTCCTTCCTTTCTTTCTTTCTTTCTTTCTTTCTTTCTTTTTCTTTTTCTCTCTCTCTCTCTCTCTCTTTCTTTCTCTCTCTCTCTCTCCCTCCCTTCCTTCCTTTCTTTATTTTTCTTTAATTTTTAACTTTTTATTGGAGTATAGTTGATTTACAATGTTGTGTTAGTTTCTGCTGTACAGCAAAGTGAATCAGTTATACATATACATATATCCACTCTTTTTTAGATTATTTTCCTGTATATAGCACTGAGTAGAGTTCCCTGTTTATACAGTAGGTCCTTATTAGTTATCTATTTTATGTATAGTAGTACGTATATGTCGATCCCACTCTCCCAATTTATCCTTCCCTACCCCTTTCCCCCTGGTAACTGTAAGTTTGTTTTTTACATCTGTGACTCTATTTCTGTTTGGTAAATAAGTTCATTTGTACCATTTTTTTAGGTTCCACCTATAAGTGATATCATATGATATTTGTCTTTCTCTGTCTGACTTACTTCACTCAATATGACAATCTTTAGGTCCAGCCATGTTGCTGCAAGTGGTATTATTTCATTCTTTTTTTTATGGCTGAGTAATATTCCATTGTATATATGCACCACATCTTCTTTATCCATTCCTCTGTCAATGGACATTCAGGTTGCTTCCATATGTTGGCTATTGTAAATAGTGCTGCAATGAACATTGGGGTGCATGTATTTTTTTGAATTATGGTTTTCTCTGGATATGTGCCCAGCAGTGGGATTGCTGGATCATATGGTAGCTCTATTTTTAGTTTTTTAAGGAACCTCCATACTGTTCTCCATAATGTTTGTACCAATTTACATTCCCATCAAAAGTGTAGGAGGGTACTCTTTTCTCCACACCCTCTCCAGAATTTACTATCTGTAGATTTTTTGATGATGTCCATTCTGACCAGTGTGAGGTGATACCTCCTTGTAGTATTGATTTGCATTTTTCTAATAATTAGTGATGTTGAGCATCTTTTCATGTGCCTCTTGGCCATCCGTATGTCTTCTTTTTTTTTGACCTTGCCACACAGCACGTGGGATCTTAGTTCCCTGACCAGGGATCGAACCCATGCCCCCTTCAGTGGAAGCGTGGAGTCTTAACCACTGGACTGCCAGGGAAGTCCCTGTATGTCTCTTTGGAGAAATGTCTATTTAGATCCTCTAATCAAAGTATAGTTGATTTATAATATTGTGTTAGTTTCAGGTATAGAGTATACTGATTCAGGTTGGGGGTTTTTTGTTTTTTGTTTTCTGGTTTTTTGCAGATTATATTCCACTATAGGTTATTACAAGATATTGGGTATAATTCCCTGTGCAAGTACATCCTTGTTGCTTATCTATTTTATGTATAGTAGTGTGTATCTGTTAATCCCCTACTCCTAATTTGTCCCTCCTTCTCCCTCCCTCTTGATAACAATAAGTTTGTTTTCTATGTCTGTGAGTCTGCTTCTGTTTTGTATATAGATTCATTTGTATTATTTTTTTAGATTCTGTGTATAAGTGATATCATATGGTATTTGTCTTTCCCTGTCTGACTTATTTCACTAAACATAATATTCTCTAGGTCCATCCATGTTGCTCTGTACTCATTTTCTAGTTTCACTCTAGATATTCTGAGACCCAAAGTGGAAGCAGCAGTTCTTGTCTGGTTTCTGGTCTTGGTTGGCTTTCCTCCCACTCCAACCTACAGCTCCCACCTTGGCTCTCATTCCTACCCAGCTCTTTCATACAACTCCTTTTTCTTCTTATTGTCACCTTCCTATTCCCATGGTCTGAGGTCCTCCTTTCACCTCTCCTTCAAATGGAAACCAGAGCCTTTCAGTTGAAACATTTTAGTGTTAACTCAAGAATTTTCCACAACACACTGGAAGACCCAGTTGCTTCAAGTCAACATTCAGAGGGGAAATTTCCATGTTCTCACAGGAGATCTTCTTCAAGGGAAAACCACATCCTAAAGAATTTGGGTTGGAGATACAACCTTTGGAGATTCTCCATAAGGACTGGAAGAAATGGTGAGAAAATATACTTTGAAGGAGACATTTAATCTATAAGGAGGTATCTTGTATTTTGGTAACATCACAGGTAAAATGTCTCCTACCAGATTTAGCTAGTTTCCTGACCAGTCCCCATCTCCTGCTGACTGGGCAACAAACCAGGTAAGGCTGTTCCTCCACACTCAGTTGACTGCACGTGGTGAGGGCACAGGTCTGAGGGATGGTCCATTGGTAGCCCATGACATAGCCTGGCTCAATGGCTAAGCCAGTCAAATTCTTCTCTCAGGATTTAGGTAAAGATGCCCAGAAGGAAGTTAGTTATGGTTGCTGAGCCTGGAAGATCATGCATATTTGGGGACTGAATGGTCAGAAATAGCCAGTTGGCAATGAAGATAAAGGAGGTAATATACAGAGCGAGAATTTGCTGTGAGGGGGAGAGTTGGAAATGTGAAAAGAGCATATCACAGAGCTGCCTTGATTCCTACCTTTCCTGAGGCTGGGTTTTTTGGCTCTTCCAGGATTCCCATGTATACATGTCCTTTCAATAAACCCCATTATTTCTGGAACAACTTGAATGAGTCTCTGTTCCTTATTAAGACAAAACCATGGTGGAAGCACTGAGTGAGTTAGTCGTTATGGACACTAACATGGGTGACCATCAGAGCCCCCTCGAGGGCAGGTTGGTTAGTGACCCTGCTCAGTGTTGGCTTGGACATCAGCCCAGGGGATGCGCCCAACCATGTTCAGCCCTCATACCAAGACTCTTGCCTCTGCCATTTTGCTTGAAAGGATCTGCATCTGCACATCCTTAAATCTCTCTCATATAGAATCATAGACTCTCAGCGTGGGAAAGAAATGAGGCCATCATGTCCAACCACCCTCGCCATGGTTGAATCACCCCTGTAAATTCCTGGCCAGTGATTTTTAAGTCTAGACTTCAGTACTTACAGGGACAGAAAATTATTATTAGTTTTTTAATTTTTAAAATTTATGTTTGGCTGTGTTGGGTCTTCATTGCTACGGCGAACGGGGGCTACTCTTCATTGCGGTGCGTGGGCTTCTCTTGTTGCAAAGCACGGGCTCTAGGCACATGGGCTTCAGTAGTTGTATCACGTGGGCTCAGTAGTTGCAGCACGTGGACCCTAGAGTGCACAGGCTTCAGTAGTTGTGGTGCGTGGGCTCAGTAGTTGTGGCTCGCAGGCTCTAGAGCACAGGCTCAGTAGTTGTGGCACACGGGTTTAGTTTCTCCACAGCATGTGGGATCTTCCCAGACCAGGGATCAAACCTGTGTCCCCTGCATTGGCAGGCGGATTCTTTTTTTTTTTTTTTAATAATTATTTATTTATTTTTGGCTGTGTTGGGTCTTCGTTTCTGTGTGAGGGCTTTCTCCAGTTGCGGCAAGCGGGGACCACTCTTCATCACGGTGCGCAGGCCTCTCACTATCGTGGCCTCTCTTGTTGCGGAGCATAGGCTCCAGACGCATAGGCTCAGTAGTTGTGGCTCACGGGCCTAGTTGCTCCGCGGCATGTGGGATCTTCCCAGACCAGGGCTCGAACCCGTGTCCCCTGCATTGGCAGGCAGATTCTCAACCACTGCGCCACCAGGGAAGCCCCAGCAGGCGGATTCTTAACCACTGTGCCACCAGGGAAATCCCAGAGAGAAAATTATAATCAAATCATTTCCATAGCTACCATTTATTGAATACCTACTATGTGCTAAGCACTATGTTAACTACTTCACATACATTCTCTCTTAATTTTTCTGAAAACAGAGAATTTATGTTTTCAAGGAGAAATAGAAGGTAACCAGCATTTATTGAGCACCTACTATATGTCTTTCTCTTCACAGATGCTATCTCATGTTATACTCTAAAACCTACTGGGATTATTTTCAAATGAAGGAACTGGGGCTCAGAGAGGTCAAATTGTTTCCCACAATCATAGCCATGAATCTAGTTAATGGCTGTGTCAGAACTTTTTGCTCACAGTAGAAAAGCATTCCTATTAAGCAAAAATAGAATTTACTGGGGAAACATAGGAAACTCACAAAATTGAGAGAAAGTTGAAGAACAGGACCAGGGATGATAATAATTCTATTCTTCAAGGGCAAACAGCATCATAAGGAATTTAGATTGGAGATATAATCCTTGGAGAGTCTCTTTAAAGGCTGGGAAAATAGTGGGGAAATTGAGCTTGAAGGAGATGTTTAATATATTAGAATGTATCTTGTATTTTGGTCGGTGCACTGCTCAGGGAAGAGTCAGCTCCAGCCATTTTCCACCCTCATGTTACTCAGTTCAAGATAGAGTGTCCTGGGAAAAAGAATCTGACTGGGCCAACTTGGGTCACATGTTCAACTCTTGATGAGAGGTGAATAGTACAACTTGATGAATTGTCCCACCAAGACTGTTCGCAATGGGGAAATGTTATTTCCCCTGAGAAAATCAGGCCATTGCTTTCAGAATAAAGAGGAACGGACTCTGGAAAACAAAAACAACAAATGCTTACTGCAGTGATGGAACTGGCATTCCAACAGTCTTTCCACTGCTTTCCAGTTGAAGGGACAACAAATTCGTCTTTATATGGGATCAAAATCTGTTTTCTTCCAACTTCCTCTTATTGGTCCTGGTTTTCCAATTTAGAGCTACACAGCACCATCATATTCGGACAGCTGTTCAATTTTTTGAAGGCAATTAGCATACTCCTCCCCACCAATCCCCCAGTCCTAGTTTCCTCAACTCCTGGCTATAAATATTTCTGGTTCCTTAAACTTTTCTTCACATGACATTGTCTGAGTATCTTTCTAGCCTGGTTGTTCTTTTTAAAACATGCTTCAGATTGTTTATTTTCTTAAAGCACAGCGATCAGAGGAACCCAAAATGTCACTTCTGATACGATTTGTTCAAAGCAGGGTAGAGCATCTCAGAATCACAAAATCTTAAAGACTGAATGGAAATTTGCTTCCACCTCCTGCCTAATGCAGGCTCTAGTGCCTGATGGGTCTATTCTGCATCTTAGCATTGCCATTTGTTAGCTGCATTTATGTTTCACGAGCAGGCTTCCTTCACTGTTACCTGTAATCATAACACATACTTATGGCCACTGTAATTATTAAATGACAGAATGCATGTAGAATAAGTGGCACAGTGCCCGGCCCATAGCAGGCCCTCAGTACACTTATTACTATTGCCATTTGTCATTATTATTACTCTACCCTAAGTAAGTGGCCATTCAGCCTTTCCATGGTCACTGAAAGTGGGTCACTGCCAGAGAAGCCGTATCTATCCTTCAGAGTTTACTCAAAGGCACATGAGGAATGGCTTGGTCAAAGAGCACAGAGTTCAGGATTTATACACACTATCAGAAGGAAATAAGAACAACCTTGCAGGAAAATGTGTAGTGCTACAGGGTAAGGAAACCCCTTTGAAGTACTTCCCTTTGAGTAGGTAAAGTGCAAGCTAACTTTGCTTTATTTTTTTCAGGATTCACAGGAAGCAGTCCTTATGTCTGAATCTGTGATGATCAAGTTCAATTATCAAGAGGTAAAAACCAATATGCAAATATTAGTTATTGATAAGATACTTAGTAATCGGAGTGGCTTCTCACACCCACAGTAAGCTCTTTCAAACTTGAATTTACTGCTCCCACACAAATTAGGCAAATAAAACAAAGCAGGCCTGGAGTATACATGTAGTATACGGCCTAGAAAATAGCCATTGTCCTTTGCTGCACTAAGACGCTGCTACTGAGGGTTTCTCAGCACAGCTGGGTCATGGCAGAGGTGAAGGTCATGGTCTCTGGTATGGCAATCAGTGGTATCAGAGACAATGGCAGACTTTAAAGTATGTGTACTACTAAGAGGCCGTCTAGAGATAGTCAAGAGAACTGGTATTGGAGTCAGAAACAGTACAGATCTTCCTTCACTTACTATGGGTTACATCCCAGTAAACCCACTGTAAGGTGAAAATAATGCAAATCGAAAATGCATTTAACACACTAACCTACCGAACATCACAGCTCAGCCTTGCCTGCCTTGAACATGCTCAGAACACTTACATGAGCCTACAGTTGGGCAAAATCATCTAACATAAAGTCTATTTCATACTAAAGTGTTGAATATCTTATATAATTTATTGAACATTGTACTAAAAGTGAAAAACAATGGTTGTCTGGGTACAGAATGGTTGTCAGTGTATCGGCTGTTGACCCTTTGTTGATTGCGTGGCTCACTGGGAACCTCAGCTCAAGGCCACTACCCAGCATCACCAGGGAGTATCGCACCACACATTGCGAGCCCAGGGAAAGATCAAAATGTTTCTACTGAATGAGTATTGCTTTTGCACCATCATGAAGTAAAAAAATCAAACGCTGAACCATTGTAAGTCAGGAAACGTCTGTAATCAGACTCTACTGAGTTCAATTTGTCTGTGAAGGACCAGCTCTAAGTGTTCATCATGGTCTTGTGAATCCCTGGCACCGTGCCTGTCTCAGAACAGGAGTTCAAACCTGTGAATGAATGAATGAAGTGCCTGGGTTCAGATCCTAGCTCTGCCACTGAACAACGATATGCTCTTCGGCAAAAGCTCTGGAACTTCTCTGTGCCTCCGTCTCCTTGTCTGTAAAATGGAGAGCATGGTAATGCCTGTCTCAGGATTCTGTGGCGATGAAATGAGAAAATGTAGCCAGCACATAGTAAGAGCTCAATAACCGTAAGTTGTTAATGTTCTGACTTTTCGTTATTATTATTATTACTGACTTTTGATCAATTCTGGTAAAAGGTCTGTACACAATAACCTTCACATTTACACAAATACTTAAAGAGTTAAATCGCCACATTAGCAGCTGTTTTACCACCAGCAATAGTCAACAATGCGACAGCTAAGTTTTTGTTTGCTTGTTTGTTTCTGCCAATTGAACTTTAAGATCTTCTGCTTCCCTATAATTAACTCTTTGAACTGGCAAGGAGCTTTCAGGGTAATCACCAGCTGCCCATTCTTGCTCACCTCTTCCACCACACTCCCAAGGGCCTCAGTGATGGTATCCTGGGACTCTGCCTTGGGACTTCAGAGCACACAGAGCAATGGGAAGCACCGATCATTCATTGGGAGGGATGTAAATAATTTCTGCACTGAAGAGAGACAATGTGAAAGAAAGGGAGATTTTATCTTTTAGAAAACTACCTTGGTAAAACAAAACAAAACAAAACAAAACATCATGGGAATTCCCTGGCAGTCCACTTCCACTGCTGGGGGCCCAGATTCGATCCCTGGTTGGGGAACTAAGATCCCGAAAGCTGAGTGACGCAGCCAAAAAGGAAAAAAAATAGAAAACCAACTTGGTAAATTTTTTTAAAAATTAACTACTTGGAAATTTTCAGAGTTTTGAGTTTGTTTGAGCAACGTTCCCTATAACATCGCAATTCTCAGGTCCCAATCTCCCTTGGCTTGGTTTTTCCCCTTCTCATCAGTGATGAATATGATACAGGAAGTTGAAGTGATACTACCCAAAATCCCTCTGAGTCAAAAAGAAGTCACGTTATGTATGTGGGTCTGCGTCCAGGTAGATGCTCCATTATACTGTATATTATGCATGTGATATTATCCTAATCTCCTTCTATTATTTTAAACACCAAATTACTTTCTTTAATTACATTTATCGAAACAGTATTTTTAACTTTCCAAAGATATACAGATTATGTATTGAGGAAAAAACCCTGGAACTTTGCTTTTCCGAGTGTCTTCTGCAGCTGTATTAAGAGAACCAGCAAACATTTCTAGACTGTCTCACTTAAGCCAGACACTACCATTCAAGGAGCCTATCTTTCCCTCTCATTAATATTATGACCTCTTTAAAAAGAAAAGGGAGAAAAAAGATGGGGGGAGGGGGACATGACTTTTCAATTCTATTATCTTTGGCATTTTGCACCAGTCTGGGGTTTCTCAAGTCTGGAGACAAGAAGAACATATTCATTTTAGACATTAACAACAACAACAGAAGTTCTGAATGCCTTTGCAGTTTCTTCCTTGAGCTGTCTAGAGGGAACTATTTATTTTGCTTCTTTACCTTGCAAACAGCTAACGGCTCCCAGCCAGGGCTCAACCCAACCCTTTTGTGCCCTGCAGTCATCTCTGTGTCTTTAAAAGAAAAGCGATTCTCTGGAATGCTGTGCGTGCACATGCCTGTCGGACTCAGCAGGCCCCACCTGCTGAGCAGGTAAACCAGATCCTCCGACCCACCTCTGCAGCCACATTCCAGCCAGGCAAGCTCCTACTCTCTAATTGTTACCTGTCAAACAGGTCAACCAGGCACTTGGGTCTGGTCCAAACACGCGCATGTTCCCACGAAACCCTAAACCTGCAAACCTTTGACCTTTCCATAGTTCCCAAGTTCCCTTGATTATTTTAACCAGGGCTGATTTAAATCCAAACGATGACTTTTTAACAGGCACACAGGTTCTTTTTTCTCCCTCACCATGGATGGTAAAGCTGATCACACACTGTTTGGGGTTTCTGGACTAGAGCACCGTGGTAATTCAAGATGACCAGAGGCATAGGTCAGAGTAGTTAGGGCTCCTGAAATAAAATCCACGAGTCCTAAATCACTCATGGGAACTGCAGGCTGTCCACACTGACCAAATGGAGACTGAATTCCCTTGGGTGGATAAAAACAGAGGTGACTTACAGGTGAAGATTCCCTTCCTCTCCTTTCTGGCACTGGCTTGACAGCGGAGACTGTGTCCTATGGGCTCAGCCCCAAACCTAAGACAGGTAAGACCTTGAGCAAGTCATGTGACCCGTGTGGGCCTCAGCAGTCCCTCTCTAGTAAAGAGAAGTGGGAGACTACACAGGCTGTAAGCCTCTTCCAGCACCGTTTCTATTTTCTTTCCTTTCATTGATGTCACTCAAGGTAGGGGGATCATGTCACAGGAATGCTGATATCCTTCACCCTTGATATCCCACCCAGTGAGTTCAACAGAATATCCATCTTCACCTCAGTTTCCCCTCTGTATCCCACCCGGTGGGTTCAAGCATTTTTGTTGGGAGATGTGATGATTTTTGTTGTTCTGGTAGCACAGACTACCCTTTTTATTCTACTGATAATGAATTCAGAATCAAAACTACCAGGCTCACTGAATCCAGCCACTTCATTTAACAGATAAAGAGCCTCTTGGAGGGGGTTAAGTTGCCGTACGTCGTGCAAGGAGTCAGGCTTCTCGCTCGAGGGACCGTGGGAGTTCGTGAACACTGTGGCTGGCAAAATCGTTGCCAGAGAAGTGACATCGGAAGATGTTCCCAGGACTGCTCCAATGAAGGAATTTCAAAACCGAGCTCTGGAGCAGGTTTCCGAGGTGGGCGGTGCCGTCAGGCCAGTTTGCTGGTGGGTTTCTCCACCTGAGCTGGACAGGTTATTCTACAAAGAGCTCGGGATCGCTGTGTGCAGAGCAGGAACTGGCGCTTCCTGCTCGTTCATCCAGCTCAGACTTGTCCGCCAGAGCCGAACCGGTGGGGCTGGCTCCCAGGAGAGAAACTTCCTCGAGGCTCTAGGACGATGGAGTCGGGCAGTGTGCAGGCCTGCTTAGTATCCTTCTCACCAGCTGCTCGCTGTAGGGAGAGCAAAGTGTACAGTGCATGGACTCGCGGAGGGGAAATTCAACCAGAAGCCTCCCTGGCTTGTTCTCTGGGGTACCGTTAACTCACGAGGGCTGCCCTATGCTGTGGGGGTCATAACCCCCCCACCAAGGGGCTGGATGCCCTGAAGGGGCCTTCAGAGGTCAAGCTGGATGAACAGGCACTTCCTCCTGTGAAGCCATCCGGGAACATGGAGATCACAGTGTGGTTGCCGTAAAATAAATCTTAAGCGGTATTTACACCACATACCTGATTAGAATTATTTTCTCATTACCAATCACAAAATCTTGCACAAATAATAAATTGTTTAGCTATCAGCTTCTATTCAACCCAAAGGTCCTAATTTGTATGCTCTTCCCCTCGTTCACTCCACCACGTATTGGCTGTGGAACACTGAGCAAGTCACATTGGCTTTCCGAACCTCAGTTTCCTCATCTGCAAAATGGGAACACTTGTCCTATTTTCCTAATAGAACCATTGTGTGGAATAAATGAGATAAAGTTCTGTGCCTGGTATGGGGCCTCACACATAATATACATTTAACATCAGCTATTTTTGTGGCCGTGGTTGATAAAAAGCTTAGTAAAATAGTGACCCACATGGTCCGGTTTCAGAATGGTATTCTGACGATCAAAAAGTAACTGCAGAATAACTCAGAGTTCTTTACTCATTTTCTCCAACACTGTCGGGGAAGGGGGTTATGTTCCTCATGGAGCCCTTAAATTCTAGGCTCCTCCTCCTGCCACTCCTCACACGTCTCATTGCCTCGACTTGCCATTTGTTGGTGAAGGATCAGGGGTTTTAAATAGAGTTTAACATCAAAGAATCCAAAGCAAGATTGGAACAGGCACTCTGAAGGAGAGGGTACTTTTGGATTATGGCTTGGGGTTTTTCCACCATGGTCGTCCTCTATTGACTCAGCTCATTCAAATGACCGCATGGCAGTAGCTATGTTGCGTGACTGTCCCTCTCCAACCCTTTCTTGAGGCCACCATACTGATTACAAAGCAGTGTTTCAAAGAAAGAAGAGTCTAAAGACTGAGAGAATCCACTAGCAAGCGAATTAACTCCCAAATCCTCAAGTGTTGACAGCTCTCTTTAAAGTCCTGGCTTTTCTAAAAGAGGAATGGTCCCAGGGCTACCCCAAGTACACTCCACAGGGCCTGCCCCCAGCAGAAGCAACCTGGCCTCTGAGGATGAATGGGGATGGACAGGTTGAGAGAGGTTTGCTGGACATTCGCCCTAGGGGTTGATAAGGAAGTAAATCAGTCAAGGTCTCGCAAGGAACAGATGGCGTCCTCAACAAACAGTTGTTGAATCCTTGCTGACTAAACCCAGGATGTCCAATGAATCACCAAATCCTGTCAGTTCTACCTCCTAAATCTCTCAAATCCATTGACGGCTCCACATCCTCCTGGCTTTGTCTCCCATTTAGAGCACTAAGGTTTTGCATTTGAATTAATGAAGCAGCCTCCTAACTGGTCTGTTAAGAATGGTTTATGTGGCCTTTGATTTCTCTCTCTAGCCTTGCTCCTGGCCTTGCCTCCTCTTTGCTCCAGGGCACACGTTCCCTCGGCCTGGAACACCCTCCCTGCCCAACCCCCCAGCCTTCAGGTATCTGCTTAAACATCCATTTCTACAGCAACAACTACATTCTACCACTACCCATCTGTAGCCACCCCCCACAGGCTCTAAGCAGCGCGATGACAGGCACGCCTTCCATACTGGTCACTACGGCAGACTGTTCAACATGCTGTTCAATGTGTGTGTTTTCATTTAATCTGCATGACTGCCCTAGAGCACGTGTGTGACCATGCCCACTCGACAGATGAAGAAACTGAGGTTTCGAAACATGAAATAACTCGCCCACGGTCACCCAGCTAGGACAGAGGCAGTCTATGTTTTAATCCAGGCCTACGCTTTTAACTTCTACCAGAAGCTGCCGCAGGAATACTCAGTTCACTCCATAATTAAACAAGTCAGGGGGCAAATAGTTAATGAGGTTCTGAGTCAGTAATGAAGGGAATCAAAAGGTTCTGGCTCCCCTCAAATTCAAATTCAAGCAAACCTGTGACCTCTCAGAGGAAGGTGTGGACCCCCCTGGGGGCAGCAGCTGTCTGAGGCGCCCTAGAGGAGCCATTTTTACTCTCATATGTATTGAAAAGACTCTTAAGGCCATATTCTGAAAAACCTTTTTATAATGGTTGAAAAAGAAGTTTGAATGCAGATGCACGTTTTTGCTTTTAGTTTAGACACTAGCAGTTAGCAAGTTTTATGAAAGAATGAGGTCTTGAAGGGCAGTCCTCCAAATGCAAAAATGTAGAGGGTGGCTGGAGTGGCCTTAGGGAAGAGGCAGAGCCCGAGGGAGGGAAGGTGACAGTGGAAGAGCTCTGGGCAGTGTATAGAGGATGCAGGAATGCTAATAGCCCAGAGCTCCCGACCTCAGAGGAGAGACACTAAATTTGGTGCAAAAGAAACAAAACAGTCCCAGACTAGTGACGGTTAGAGACATAGCAGAGGGAGCTTGGATGGGGGGTGTTTGGGAAAGGACCCGGGAAAGGAGTATGAACCAAAGGCTTCCTAAGGTCTCACCCAGGTACCCCTGAGAGGTCTTCAGGATTAAATGTCTGAGTTAGAGCCGCAAAGGACAGGAGGACATCAACTGATCTGGCTTCCCGCCCTTGAAGAGAATGAGAGTCAACAGTATTTAGCCAAGGGCTTTGGGTAGAAATAAGTATGAACAGAAGCGGATAGCTTCAGACTCTAAGCGCAAAGGGAGCCGCACCCAGTTGCTCTGGCTCCTTTCCATCCCACCTCTTCTTTGTCCTCCTGCAGGACCTCTCGTTTCTGCTCAGGAGAGGAGAGCATTCAAGACCCTCAGAGATGAATAAGATTATTGATTAGAAACGTACAGAATGTAGCCGGATTTGCTAAACAAATGGTGAGAGAAAAGAACATTTTTCTTAAACTAACCATCCTAAGTCCTTTCCGAGATAAGGTAAGGTACAAAACGATGCAATAAAATAAAACTTAATATTGAAAGTAAAAAGAGAAGATGGTGATGGTGTTTATAAAAATTCCTTGAGTATAGGCATATAGAACTAAAATCCACCAAATCATCAGTAGCACCCATTGGGTTAGCTAAAGAAAAAAATCATGTCAGAAGGGGAAACATTCTTTACAGAAAAAACGATGAAGATCTGCAGAAATCAGTTTGTGCTTTAAGAGTGAGCACCATATAAGAACGTGCAGGCCATATCCCCAAGTGGAAGGTATTGCTCCTGTTTATGGAAGCAATACGTCTAAACTTGAATGTCAGCAAACTATGTGAATCAATTAGCGGCTGAATGAAGCAACTGAAATGCATCCAACTTCCTACCTGGTAAAGGTAATAATGTTTCATAATAATGAATGATAATAACCTGTGATGGTATGTGAACACTGGCTGAAAAACCAGTGTCAAAGGGAAGTGTTGTTTTTTTCTTAAATAAACACATACATGCACACATATTCACACGCACACACACACACAAGGGTTTGTGCTATTCAATTACTTCAACAGGAAGTCCCTCCATGGAAAACGTAATAGGACCAAAGACCCATCTGTGTCCAAGGCAAATCAATGCTGACTCTGATGGGAGCTTTGGAGAGAAAGGAACCATATCATGGAGTAATTGGCTAAAGCTGGCTATAGAGAAACTCTAGTCTAACTTATCTAGGGAAGAGGAAAGGAAACGTTACACTCTCTGGGTTTTTGTTAATACATTTATAGAATATATTAAGAAAGTACAATTCTTATGCTCGCAAAATTTCAAAGGGATTTTGTAAATTCATGCAGAAAGAAACATCGCACCGGTCTATTGTGTGTCCCTGAACTTGCCAAGGTCTTTCTGAGATAGAGGAAATAGAAGAGACCGTCACTTCCCTCCAGTTTTCATCTAATTGGGTAGACGAAACAAATGCACGTTAAAGTCTAGGTTGTCTAGAACATCGGGTAAGTGAAGGAAGTTTGTGGGGTTTGATTACCTGGGGACACAGAGCGTCAGAGAGCCGAAGAGCATGGGCTCTGGGACTAGCCAGGAGAGTCCCATAAAGTAAGTGAATCTAAAGATATTACTTGGACTTGACATGTCCCAGTTCTGACCAGGATGCCCAAATAAATCATCACAAGGATACATGCTTAGTATCTCCAGGGCTTATTACACTGTAAGGTTTACTATGTGCAAAGTACTTTATGTGTGTCATCCCACTTAATTCTCATACCACCACCAAAAGGCAGGCCCTAACACCATCCCTGTTTTTCAGATGGGGAAACTGAGGCACAGAGAGGATAATCACCTTGCCCTAAGTGACAGAACTAGTAAGTGGCCTGCAACATGAACCACTGCCTCTACTAGCTAGACAGTAAATGCTAATAAATATTGAGGCTTCTGGTCAAGCAGAAAAACTATCACAAATTTTAGGTTTAATCTTAATACTTCCGCTAAAGTAACAACTGCTTTAAAACGTAGAAGTTTGGTTTGGAAATCTCATGGGTATCAGTGCATCGCACAACATAGCTATTGTACAAGGATGTTCAGTGAACTCCTACCACTCAGGATAGTTGCTAATTAAGTGTTGAAGTCTTCTCTAAACATTCCATTCAGCTTATAATGTTGATTATAACAAGCAGAGTTTTGGCAAAATTTCATTCTTTCCCAAACCAGAACATCTGATTCTGCCTAGTTTTGTCAGCAGAGGTTACGTTTAACACATACAACCTGATTTCTTGAACCAGACTTAGTCTTTGCCCCTTTTGAACCTGTAAGAGGTTCAGCTAAGATACACAGGATTGGAAGTCTTACCCAATGACATTTTGGAACAAGCCAAGAAATGGTTAAATTTCACTGAGATTTCATTTGAGGTGATCCAGTAGTCCCTGCTGGAGACCACCTCCTCTACTAAAATCCAGCTTGACAGAGTACAGGGATTAAATGACACTGAGATCCCAAGATTCCCAGCTCTTTCTGTGGCATTAAGGGTGTATTAGATTGTTTTCTTATAGCCACTTATACATATGTTTGGGCATCATTATTAAAGTCAACGTATTACAAATCACTTGGATTTTTCTTTTTGGTATGTATTGATGTAAAAGGATCCATCATGTAAAAACATATAAGCAATGAGATCTAAAGTATATAGCTAATAGATCAGAGAGGGTACTTATCCCAGATAAATTCTCACGCAGGTGCACAAGGAGACATTCACAAGGATGGCTCCTGTAGTGTGGTGGTGCTGAGGAGCTGGGAGCAATATGGGTGAATATCGCTGGGGGTGTGGATGGGGAAAATGGTAGAAGCGCAGACTGGCAACCTCTACAGCAGTTAGGAACACAGACAGGATGTACCCAAAGCAACAGGGATGGAGTGAAAAATTACCAACCAGAATGAGTCTAGAGCACAATACATTTACATAAAGTAAAAGTGCAGGTGTAAAAACCAGTGAAACACATGTTTACAAGAATTCATATACACACTGGTAAATATTGTATAAACATCAAGTATATTAAGATGGTTGTCTGTGGTAGGGGGAAGACACTTGGACGAGAGTGCCTTGCATGGACTAATGAAGACAATGCACTTGAACTGATGGATATGACAAACTCAGCTCTGCATCTGAGGTCCAAAAACTAGCAAAGAAAGACATTTAACCCAACAACGTCTTCATCTTGGGTGCTCAGCCCTGTGGCTCCTGAACCCGGTGTCTTCACAGTGAGGTTAATGATTGCCGGGTGGGTTTCTTAAGCTCCTCGGATGTGCTTGGATACTCCTTAGGCCAGAGGCTCTCAACCTTGGCTGCGCCTGAAAGACAGCTGGGGCAAAGTAAAAAAATCCCACTGCTGCGCCCCACCCCGGAGATTCTGTTTAAGCGACCTGTGGTGAGGCCCAGGCATCAGTATTTTTCCAGAGCTCCCCAGGTGATTTTAATGGGCATCCAGGATCGAGAACCATTGCTTCAGGCTTTTGCATTTTTTTCTAGTTGCAAATGTTGCATTCTTTGGCATTTGAAAAGAGACCATGAAATCAGATTATTTTCCCCTTACCAAACATAAATTCACTAATTAACAGAGAGCACAAAGGATAACATAATTCATTTATTCGTTTGATCATACAATTAAAACTTTCAGCTGGGCCTCTATGTGTTTAGGGTGGGCACTGCATAATTCTAGGGGATATGTTCACGGTGTAGCTTACGCAAATGGAGCCCCTTGGAGCTGATCAGAGCACAACCTGCTCTGGGTACGAGCAGCCTGTTCCAGTGCCCACTGCGTGCCATGTGCTGTGCTGCATCTTGGCCACACTGGTGAACGAGCTGATGTCATCACTGCCCTTGTGGAACATCTATCCTGCAGGGAAGGCGGTCACACACGTGGTTTCCATGATGTGTGGCTGTGCTAGGGTTGGAGGGGCGCTTCCGGAGCTCAGGTCAGGGCCCCTCACTCAGTCTAGGGGTCAGGGAGGGCTTGCCAGAAGAAATGGAATTTGAGCCCATTGAACGTAGGGAGGTCTGGGGGTGTGGGAGAAGGATGGTGCTGTTCACCCAGAAGAAACATCTCAGAAAGGGCAGGGAGATTCTACCGTGCTCATAACATAGCAAAGGAGCTGAAAGAAGCTCAGACGGAGTGAGTGTGATGGGCAGGATTAAGAAATGGGGACTTCAAAAGAAGGCAAGGTCCAGTTACAAGGGGTGTTGTGGGCCAAGTTAAGAAGTCTGGACTTTATGACATGGGCAAAGGGGAATGAGCTCATCAAATATGAGACGTAGAGCATTCTGGCAACAAATGGAGCTGAGGCTGCAGGGAGCATGAAGGACCGGTTATGGGACTACTGTGCCGATGCGGGTGAGTGATGGAGGAGGTTGGTTGAGAGTAGTGGCCTCGGGCTGAAGGGAACTGGACGTGTATGAAAGATGTCTGGGAAAGACAGAATATAGAGAGTGCCTGAGGGTGGGAAGGTGGTAGACAGAGCAGGTGCCACTCACTGAGGCTAGGCACAGAGAAGAGGGGTAGGGAAGATGACGGCTCTGCTTTGAACATGTTGGTTTTGGGAGACAAGTCTTACAGGGACTAGTCTTCCTGGGAAGTAGGCTCTGAGACACAGTTTGGTGAGCAGGATATTTTTTTTAGCTGTGTTTTTGAGGGCTACACCAACAGAGAAGAGGGGAAGAAGACAGGCATGGGCAGAGAGAAAAACTGAGATGCAGGGCCCGCCTAATGACGGCCATGGCTGTGGCAGATTATACTCTCCAAAGATGGCCACACCAACTTGTGTCCCATTCTATTACAGTGTGACACTGATGTTCCTCCATGGAGAGGTGGGGTCTACACTCCACACTCTTGAACCTGGGTGGCCTTCTGTAACTGTTCAACCAGAGTGATGCTACATGACTTCTGCAGCTAGGTCACAAAAGGCAATACGGCTTCTTCCTGGCTTATTCTCTTGAGATATGCATTTTAGGAGCCCTGAGTCAACAAGTAAGAAGTCTGGCTCCCCTGGTGCCTTCGTGCTGGAGAGAGCATATGGAGAGACCACGTAGAGAAAGAGATGCCCGGGAAGCCCAGTGGTTCCGACCCCCAGCACTGTGAGTGTGCCCAGTGCACATGCCAGACACGTGCAAGAGGGAGTGAGCTTTGGAATGCATCCAGGTCCAACCTCCAAGCCACCCCAGCAGACACTGAGTGGGGCAGAGACGAACAACCTCCTTGCTCGTTCCCCCACCCAGAGCCCAGCCCACACTGCAGATTCATGAGCAAAGTAAACGTCGTTGTTTTAAGCCATTACATTTTGGGGTGGTTTGTTACGCAGCAGTAGGTAAATGGCACATCAGTTCACCCCTCCAGGAGTTCTAGAGCTCGGATGGCCTTCAGAGCTACTCCAAATGGGGCCAAGAGGGCTGAGCCTTCATATTCCTGCTCTGATCAGTGATTGGACGCAGGCTGCCCCAAGAAGCCCAAGAGGTGACATGGTCTTGGACAAGGAGGTTCTCTCCAGCTGAGGCCATCCTGGAAGGGGCTGACAGCTGAAGGCTGGACGCAGACAGCACTCCCTGCAGCTGGAGCAGAAAGTCCTTCCCTGAAGGGAGAAATGGGTGGCGCATTGTATGACTCCTACAGCAAAAGAGACAGCAAGCCGACTCCATACTGCAGAGTTGGCTATTCCAGTCTGGAGCTTGGAAAGGCATGGTATTGGAGAGTATTAACCTATGATGCAGTGTCCCATCCTGCGGCGTGAGAGCCAGAAACAGCCAGCATAGAGTCATCTGAATGCAGCCCCTTCCCCTGAGCTGAATCTGCGGTCTGGGTTATCACCAGGCTCCCTCAGCCCATCCTCACGCCCACTAACATCAAAAGTCTCTGCGTAGGGCTTCCCTGGTGGCTCAGTGGTTAAGAATCCGCCTGCCAATGCAGGGGACATGGGTTTGAGCCCTGGTCCCGGAAGATCCCACCTGCTGCGGAGCAACTAAGCCCGTGCGCCACAACTACTGAGCCTGAGCTCTAGAGCCCGTGTGCCACAACTACTGAAGCCTGCGCGCCTAGAGCCCGTGCTCCGCAACAAAGACAAGCCACCTCAATGAGAAGCCCGCGCACCACAATGAAGAGTGGCCCCCACGCGCCGCAACTAGAGAAAGCCTGCGTGCAGCAATGAAGACCCAACGCAGCCAAAAATAAATAAATTAAATAAATAAATTTATATATTAAAAAAAAAGTCTCTGCATAAGGATGCTATCAAAGCCACGGCACAGTACATGTGAGGTGCCCCAGGGAGACTCCTTAGGGTGAAATGAGAACCCTGGAACACACCACTGTCTGGGAGAAACAGACTGCAAAGGAGATGGGCTGGGGACGAGTCAGGAGCACAAGGGCTTTCCAGGGGGAGCAGACGCAGATTGAGTCCAAGTAGGGTGAGAACGCCGAGTGCCCCCAATTTGGCTCTAGCCGGTATGGTCAGGGCGGCTGTGAATTACAGGGCACAGCCCTGGTGATGTTTATCCTGAGCTGCTTCTCGGCTGGGGCTCCCGGAGCAGAAGAAGGAACTAGACCTAGGAAGCACGTCGGAGGACCGGATGGGGCTGCCTTGGGGTGGGGCCTCGGTTCAGAGCAAAAAGAAAGGGACTGATGAAACAAAGGCAGCACAAAGTAAGATAGGATGACGTACATGAGTGAGAAGCTAAAAGGAGGGGAAACTACCTACCAGGGACACTTGGGACTAGCCGAAGGAGCAAAAGCCAGAAAAATGTTTATTAAACAAGAACCCCTCCAGGTTTACACACCCACACAAGGCAACCCAGCCCAGGTGCTCAGAGAGTCGCTTTCAAAGCCAGGAGAGCAAAGGAGTTTGGAATCAACAGACTTATGTTCGGTTCCCAGCACCGCAGAGGAGTTATCTCCTTGGAAAGCCATTTTAGTTTTCTAAGCAACCATTTCCTTATCTGTAAAATGAGATAATAATGCCTCACTTGCTACTTTGTTGCCAGGACTATAGCTTGTTCATTCATTCATTCAGTGAGCATCTTCTCAGCATTGCCACGTGCCAGGTACAATGCAAGACACAACCCTTCCCCTCCTGGAGATAAACATTAAGTAGATTATAACATTAATGGCATCCCTACCATTGTTAGAAGGGAGAAGAAAGACTAAGTATGTTAGATGTCAAACATGTAATGTCTGGGACATAGTAGGTGCTGAAGAAATGATATTTACAACCTTCCTCACCACTGGGAAGATAGTTAAAGAGACCATGTTCAGCAAAATTGTGAAAAGAGATATTTTACATTCAGTACCTGCAGCTTCCCTCTTTCTGCTATTTTCCTCTCTTGTGGAAGTGTGGTATTTCATGTTTTTCATATCAAAATTAGTACTTAATTGGCATTAAATACGTCCAGGAAGAAGTGAGCAGAAAGGGGGCAGAGAGGGCATTGTTTCAGGGTCTTCAAAGCTGCTCTTTGGGGCAACAATCTCAGAGAACACGGGTAGTCGACACTGTCACTCATAATGTCACCTCACTCTTGAATTTCTTACACATAAAAACAAAGGTTTTGAAAGCATTTTCTCCTCCGGCATTCATTTATTAGAAGCAGCACAAAGGTGCTTTCTTGTGATGGTAATCTGTGTAGCATCTTGCCGCCTCTTTTGTTTTTAAAAAATTTTTGGAGCAACATTGACACAAAGCTGATTCATTTAGAAGTAAATTTACCAGTATGCACGGGGAGTGAGTACGAAAGGCATTTTACAACCTGTCAGTCAAAGGAGTCACCGGTAACAACCCCTGCCGGGACAGCGTGTTCACATCAAGTATGGGATGTGACACTCTCCACGCCTCCTGACACGGACTTGCAACACAGCCAAGGACATGGAGACTCAGAGCAGTTTACCAGCTCACCCAAAGGCCCGACTGTGGCTGGACCCAGGCCGCACGTTTCCCAAAGCTCAGTCCACCACCCCAAGCTGTTTCCACAAGAGGAAGAAGCCAGCATGGGGCCCAGATGCTGGGGGAGACCTGGGAGGGGTCAGCCCCGGGCTCCCGCCTTTCACCCCAACCACTGCTCGCGCAGCAGCCCCCAGGCCCACACACACAGGCTTTGGGTCAGGGACCAGTGTCCAGGCTCAGAGGGAAAGGGCGAGACAGCAGGGCAGCAGCTGCAGGGAGCGTGGGCCTGGGAAAATGCAGTAGGGGCTTAGCCTGGAAGGAAACGCGGGCAGGTTAGTACAGCTGCAGCAGTTTTGTCAGAAGTACGCAGTGCAGGTGAGAGAGAGAGACTGAGAGAGACTGAGAGCATGTGTGTGTGTGTGTGTGTGTGTGTGTGTGTGAGAGAGAAAGAGAGAGACTGAGAGTGTGTGTGTGCGTGTGTGTGTGTGTGTGTGTGTGTGTGTGTGTGAGAGAGAGAGAGAATGTGTGCATGTGAATGCATGGCTGTATGAGTGTTACGTGAGCCGGGTGTGTTTTTGCATGTGGAGAGAAAGTACGTATAAGCCAGCATGTATTCATGGGTGTATGTGTCTGGGAGCACGTGTGTGAGTATGGATGTGAAACGTGGGTTGTTTGTGAAATGTCTGAGAGTGTGTGTGTGTGACAGCATGTGTGTGTGTGTGTGTGTGTGTGTGTGAGAGAGAGAGAGAGAGACAGAGAGAGAGAGGGAGAGAGAGGGAGAGAGATTTCTTGTATAAAGAGTCCACCTGAAGGCGTTCAGAGATAAAGGTGCTTTAGCTGCCCCGGGTTATACCCTGAGGCACAGCCGCTCCTGCTGGGCTAGGACACTACGATTGTTATTAATTTTCATGAAGGGAAAATCTGAAGGAACACAGTCCCAGAGTTACCTGAGCCACTAATCCCTGGGAGTGAAATTCCTACACTCCAGCAGGTATCATTTAGAGCCTTTCTCAATTAGCAATCATAACACCTGAAGCTTTGAACAGTTGTATGTTTATCTTTCTCTTCAAGTTCACTCTGCTGGCTCTCATAACCAGCCAAGTTCAAACAACCTTCTGTCTGGCAGCCACGAAGACAATGACCCCAGCCCTCACCCCAAAACAGTTCTAATCAGACAGAGATTGGAGCCAGTTCCCATGATCTCTGTGCGTGTTCTGTTGCTTTTTTATTTAATTGTGCTTTATGGTGTGCCTGCTTCCAACAAGGATTTGTGCAGGCTTACAGTATTAAAAACACACATCCAACAGAAATGCTTCAGAAACACACAACACTCAGATCAAAACTCAAGCCATAGGATGGGAAAGCTGTTCCAATGTGTGTGTTCCGTGACTTAATTTTCACGTCTGGTAAAACTGAGCCATGAGAAGTGCAATACCGGGTAATGGTTAGGAATGTGTCTTTAGGAGTTACCCTGTCTGGATCCTAATTATTGTGCTGCTTGCTTAAATTCTCCAAGCCTCACTTTCCCCATCACTAAAAATGGGGATGACGGTGATACCTACCTCATAGGATCAAAAACAGAGAAAGATAATGTACATAAAGTGCTTAACACAGTGCCTGGGACGCAGCAAGCAATCCATTTAGTTGTGCTGTT
Organism: Balaenoptera musculus; assembly: GCF_009873245.2. Taxonomy (NCBI): domain Eukaryota; kingdom Metazoa; phylum Chordata; class Mammalia; order Artiodactyla; family Balaenopteridae; genus Balaenoptera; species Balaenoptera musculus. The sequence goes on along the minus strand of NC_045801.1, from coordinate 35,483,938 downwards.
GCCATTTTCACTGCCATTGTGGGACTTCACTCACACCCTCACTGCATCTCTTTTGGGTTGCATGCACAGATCGAGGGGGGATCTCCCTCTCTTTGGTCTGATGTGAAGAGCAGTGAAGTCCCGTCATCCATAGTCCAGGAGTGGGCACCATGTATGGCCTGCTCTTGTGCATGGCAGCAAGAGTCTTCAGGTTGCATGGGAGACTGCATGACTCGGGATTTCTTTAATTTTCTGTTATAGTTTTGGTTTTGTTTGCAAGCTCTGTTGGACATATGCATGAGCTATTTGGTTTGTGGGCTCTATGATCACCAGGTGTGGAGATGAACTGAGCTGAGCTGAGCTGATGCCATGTGCGCAGCTGCAGGTCAGGCTGCATTGAGACTATGCCAGGGTCATGGCCCTGGAAGACCGCAGGCCTCCTCAGGGCAGCCAATCTCAGAGAATGCTGCTGGCGTATTTGATGGACACAGCCGATAGCAGAAACACTTCCATGAGGGTTCTCCACTCAACCCAAGATACCTAGACACAGGATGAATCCATCTCTCATGTCTCCAGTGGGCAGGTGAGAGGGGCTCTATGATCTCCTCAAATGTCATCAAATGCTCAAGAGAATCCCACCGAGCCCTCCCACCCATTCAAGAACCACGCCCTATCTCCCAGCTTCCCCTTGGCATTGCCTCAGGTTCCCAGGTTCCTGAGGCAAGCACCAGCTGGACATGGATGTACTTGGGACTTACCCCAAGAGCCATCAACCTCATCCTGCCCAGTATTTGTTTTCCAAGTGGATGTCTGTCTTCCATTCTCTCCCTCCACCCAGCCAGGTGGGTTCAAAGGCTTCAGTGATTCATTATTTATTTCTGCATCTCCCTCCCCATCTCTCAGCCCAGGTCTACTTGGTGCCTGCCACTTAATAGGTGCTCTATAAATATTTGTTGAATTAGAATGTGAGTATGAAAGCATGTGAACAAAGGAATAAAGCATAAAGCATTTCACAGAATGAGAAAAATATTAAGGCAGAAAAAAACCCTGGAGGCTGTTCGGTTGAGCACCCACATATAACAACAGTCAAGGAGACAGAGGCTGCAGCTCCCTAAAAGGTGACGAGCCTCAGTGGCAGGACTGGAGTCCAGGTGTCCCACTCTTGCTGTGACCCTGTGCTGCTGCTTATTTCCTCTCAGTCTTCATCTATCACTCTTCTCAGAGAGATACTCCGGGAGTCTCCCTGGGTGTCTGTCAGCTCCTCCTCTTGCAGAATCACTAGTTCATTAACAACCAGGGTTCAACCTAGCCCAGCCTCATTACAAACCAAATCAATAAATATTGATTGAGTGCCTACTATGTCGACAGCCAGGTGAGAACGAGGGAAGGCAGGAAGCACAGAAGAGAGAAGCTATGTACAGCTTATCTGCCTTGTTAATGGTCAGTCTGACACCCAGGTCATGTCCATAGAACAGTCCAAGAATGCTTGTGGGCTTTCAGCTAGGAAAGATAAGGGGGTTGGGGGAGGGTCTCTACTGGCTCCAGAGAAAGCCCCTTTCTCCCTCGGGCTAGAGGGAGAGGAGAATGTTGTGTAAATAATGAGCCCACACTACACCCTGTTCATGTACAAGAATTCCAAGAATGATTAAACCTGACTGTGGCTCCAGGATAAACAAAAATTTAACATTGCACCTGCCTAGTACACTTTGTCTCTGTCTCTGTTGCATGTGCGCTCACACACATACACACACACGTGCATGCATGAGCGCACACGCTGTGCACATCTGCTACCTTGTAAATGGTTCATAAGGAAGGCAGTATAGTCCGATGGAAAGGTAACACTGGGAGCAGTCAAAAGACTTGACCATTGTCCCTGCTCAGCCACTCATTCACTGTGATCCTGCATCCATCAGTTAATCACTCCAGGCCTCTACTTGTCCATGTATGAAAAGTATATTACTAATATCGTTATTTATCTGCTTTACAGTGATGCTGTGATTACATAACTTCATAGATATAAACAATGCTTAGAAGCTGAACTACTGTATGATTCACACAGCTGGAGTATTCTTCAAAGTCAGCTACAGGATTCAATGATCCATAGAGGATCAAAAGGAAATAGAAGACCTGAACAACACTGTAAACCAACTAGAGATAATAGACATCTATAGAACACTCTACTCAACAAGAGAATATACATCATCTCAAGTGCACACAGAACATTCTCCAGGATAAACCATATGCTAGGCCACTGCTATGGACTGAATTATGTCCACCCCCAAATTCATACGTTGAAGTTCTAACCCCCAACACAACTATTTTGGAGTCAGGAAGTAATTAAGGTTAAATGAGGTCATAAGGATAGGGTCCTGATCTGATAGGATTAGTGTCTTTCTTTTTTTTTTAATGACATATTCTAAACTGTGGTTACAGCCACATTTATGGCTAAGAAGGTTACCCCCCCCCTTTTCTTAAAAATATTTATTTATTTATTTGGTTGCACTGGGTCTTAGTTGCAACTCACAGGCTCCTTAATTGCAGCTCACCAGTTCCTTAGTTGTGGCATGCAAACTCATAGTTGCGGCATGCATGTGGGATCTAGTTCCCTAACTAGGGATCGAACCCAGGCCCTGTGCTTTGGGAGAGCAGAGTCTTAAGCACTGCACCACCAGGAAAGTCCCAGGATTAGTGTCTTTATAAGAAGAAGTACCAGTGTCAAAGAGCATACTGACTGTTTATTTCTAGAAGTTTTATGGTTTCAGGTATTACATTTAAGTCTTTAATCCATTTTGAATTTATTGCTGTATAAAATTTATTGCTGTATATGGTGTGAGAAAATAGCTCAGTTTGATTCATGTGCATGTAGCTGTCCACTTTTCCCAGCACCATTTATTAAAGAGGTTGTCTTTTCTTCATTGTATATTCTTGCCTCCTTTGTCACAGATTAACTGCTCATATAAGTGTGGGTTCATTTCTGGGTTCTCTATTTGGTTCCATTGATCTATGTGTATGTTTTTGTGCCAGCACCATACTGTTTTGATTACTGTAGCTTCGTAGTATAGTTTGAAATCAGGGAGCATGTTACCTCCTGCTTTGTTTTTCTTTCTCAGGATTGCTTTGGCTATTTGGGGGTCTTTCATGGTTCCATACAAATTTTAGAATTATTTCTTCTAGTTCTGTGAAAAATGGCATTGGTATTTTGATAGAGATTTCATTGACTCTGTAGACTGCCTTGGGTAGTATGGTCATTTTAACAATGTTAATTCTTCCAGTCCATGAACACGGTATATTTTTCCATCTGTTTGTGTTGTCTTCAATTTCTTTCATCAGTGTCTTATAGTTTTCAGTGTACAGGTCTTTAACCTGCTTAGTTAGATGTATTCCTAGGTTTTCTGTTCTTTTTGATGTGATTGTAAATGGGATTGTTTTCTTAATGTCTCTTTCTGATAGTTCATTGTTAGTGTATAGAAATGCAACAGGTTTCTGTATATTAATTTTGTGTCCTGCAACTTTATCAAATTCATTGATGAATTCTAATAGTTTTTTTGGTGGTATCTTTAGGATTTTCTATGTATAGTATCATGTCATCTGCAAACAGTGACAGTTTCACTTCTCCCTTTCCAATCTGGATTCTTTTTATTTCTTTTTCTCATCTGATTGCTATGGCTAGGACTTCCAATACTATGTTGACTATAAGTGGTGAAAGTGGGCATCCTTGTCTTGTTCCTGATCATAGAGGAAATGCTTTCAGCTTTTCACTGTTAAGTATGATGTTAGCTGTGGACTTGTCATATATGGCCTTTACTGTGTTGCAGTACGTTCCCTCTATACCCACTTTGTTGAGAGTTTTTACCAACAGGCACATGAAAAGATGCTCAACATCACTAATCATCAGGGAAATGCAAATCAAAACCACAATGAGATATCACCTCACCCCTGTCAGAATGGCTAGTATCAAAAAGACAACAAATAACAAGTGTCAGTGAGGATGGGGAGAAAAGGGAACCCTTGTGCACTGTTGGTGGGAATGTAAATTGGTGCAGCCACTATGGAAAACAGTTTGGAGACTCCTCAAAAAATTAAAATAGAACTACTATTTGAAAAGATATATGCACCCCTATGTTCACTGCAGCATTATTTACAATAGCCAAGATATGGAAGCAACCGTAGGGCCCATTGATAGGTGAATGGATAAAGAAGATGTGGTATTATATACAGTGGAATATTACTCAGCCATAAAAAAGAATGAAATCTTGGAACAACATGGATAGACCTAGAGGCTATTAGGCTAAGTGAAATAATTTAGACAAATACTGTATGATTTCACTTATCTGTAGACCCTAAAAAAACAAAACAAATGAACAAACATAACAAAACAGAAACAGAGTTATAGATACAGAGAACAAATATTTGGTTGTCAGAGGGGAGGAAGGTGGAGAGAGAAAAGAAACAGATGAGTGAGATTAAGAGGTACAAACTTCCAGCTGCAAAATAAATGAGTCATGGGAATGAAATGTACAGTGTGGGAAATATAGTTGGTAACTATGTAATACCTTTGTATGGTGACAGCTTGTAACTAGACATATCATGTGATCATTTCAAAATGTATAGAAGTATCGAATCACTATGTCCTGTGCCAGGAACTAACATAGTGTTGTGGGTCAGTTACACTTCAAAAACAACAAATAAACAAACTCAGAAAAAGAGATCAGATTTGTGGTTTCCAGAGGCAGGGCGTGGGGTGAGGGGGAATTGGATGAAGGCAATCAAAAGGTAGAAACTTCCAGTTATAACATAAATAAGTACTTGGGATGTAATGTACATGATAAATATAATTAACACTGCTGTATGTTATACATAAAAGTAGTTAAGAGTAAATCTTGAGTTCTCATCACAAGAAAAAAAAATTTTTCTATTTCTTTAATGTTGTATCTATATGAGACAATGGATATTCACTAAACATTGTGGTCATGATTTCATGATGTATCTAAGTCAAATCATTATACTATACACCTTAAAGTTATACAGTGCTGTTTGTCATTTATACCTCAATAAAACTGGAAGGAAAAAAAAGAAGAAATACCAGAGAGCTCGTGCTTTCTCTCTCTACCATGTGAGGACACAGGGAGAAGGTGACAATCTGTAAACTGGGAGGAAGGCTCTCATCAGGAACTGAATAGGCCAGCACCTTGATCTTGGATTTCCCAGCATCCAGAACCAAGAAAATAAATTCATGTTGTTTTAAGCTACCCAGTCTATGATATTTTGTTATGGCAGCCACAAAACAAACCAATACAGCCACAAAACAAACCTCAATAAAATTAAAAGGAGAGAAATAATACAAAGTATGGTCTCTGACTACAATGAAATGAAATTAGCAATCAATAGCAGGAAAAAATTGGGGGAACTCAGAAATATGTGGAAATTTACCGAAAGACCAACAAAATAGACAAATGTTTAGCTAGATTGACCAAAAGTCATCTCTAAACAGACTTCGCTATGGAAAGAGCCCTCAGATCACTATTCAACTGTGCAACGGCCAAAGAGTCTGAGGCTTTAAGAGCTTGTGGTGTGGCCAAGGCAGAGGCAAGACTAGAAACTAAATACACTGACCACCAGGGGCTTCTGACACTTTGCTGCCTCATCTAATGTCAAACACCAAATCAATGCTTGTATATCAACTCATATTTGAAAGACAATAGGAAAGCCAACGAAGAGACTTTTACCATGATGTAAGATGAAAAAGCCTTGAGCGAGTCAATCATTGCCTCTTACTTTGTCTTCCACAAGAATCAAAAAGTGTCCTATTTTGACTCATTTGAAGTAGAGATTAGTCCCCCAAGCACTGGACCTGTTTTCTCTGGTTGCTGAAGAACAATCCAAGGCTATAATAGGAGAGAAGTGAAATCAAGCTACTATAAACAGCAATTCTCTTTCACAGTCATGGTGACTCTTTCAGAAATATAATCCTGGACAGGAAAACAGCTGGGCAGTGGAAGAGCCAGGGCATGCACTGTATTAGAGAATATGGTCTAGTTTAGGGAATCAGGATCCCTAGAGCATTCCCTGTGTTTCTTGTAGTAATATAGAAGCACTGAGTGGGTGGCAGAAGCTGAGATGATCCTGCTGTATGTGATTTTAGAGAGAATGCTTGATTCTCTTGAGGAAAGATGAGCTTAGTACTTCCGAGAAGGCAATTAAAATCTTAGAATAGTGTTCTAACGGGGGACCCTACATCGTTCTCTTTCTTGAGCAAGTAGTTTACGGCAGCCCCATGTGGGAGCATGACAACTCACACATCTAGATTTTGCCCCTTTAAGTAAGTTTCCTAACAGGATTCCAGCAACATTCATGCCTTCACAACACCAGCTGAGCTTGCTCTTCTCCTTGATAGGAAATTTTATTCAGCTAATGAGACAGTAGAACCTGAAGGTAGGGAGGGGTTTGTAGTTGTAGTTAAATGAGCTTAGGTCGAAGGAAGGAGTCTTTTTTTTTTTTTTTTTTTAATGTGGGATCTTCCTGGATCAGGGCTCGAACCCGTGTCCCCTGCATTAGCAGGTGGATTCTTAACCACTGCACCACCAGGGAAGCCCGAAGGAAGGAGTTTTAGAGTCATGATAATAATAGATAATATTTATTGAGCGCTTGTAATATTGCCAATTAGTGTTCAAAGTACTTCACATGGATTAACTCATTTAATCTCAAAAATTCTATGATGCTGGTACTAGTATTGATTCCATTTTACAGGTAAGAAAACTGAGGCAGAGAAGTTAGGTAATCTGCCCAAGGTCACAAGAGGCTGAGATCCATTAAGTCTGTACTCTCTTTTTTAGGGAAAATGAAATTAATTTTTATTGAGCAAATGCTGAATGCTTGCTATAAAATGGCAATCAAACAAAACAAAAAATAACAATCAAAAAACCTCAGCCTTTGTCTCAAAAGAGATTATACCAAAAGAGAAGGACTAAAAATGATCAATATGCCTGCTAAGAATATACCCGCTTTGTAAGAGAAGTTTAAAATAATTTGTGGATTATATTCAACTTTGGCAAAAGAAGGAACATTCATGTTTTAGGCTAAATACAAAGAAGACTAGAACTGCAATTATATTTTATAATCTTTTTAGGAAGATACTTTTTTTTTTTAAATTTTATTTATTTTTGGCTGCACTGGGTCTCCATAGAGGTGCGCAGGCTTCTCATTGTGGTGGCTTCTCTTGTTGTGGTGTGCAGGCTTCAGTAGTTGTGGCACACGAGCTCAGTAGTTGTGGCTCACGGGCCCAGTTGCTCCACGGCATATGGGATCTTCCTGGACCAGGGCTCGAACCCGTGTCCCCTGCATTGGCAGGCGGATTCTTAACCCCTGTGCCACCAGAGAAGCCCTAGGCTCTTTCTTTAAATGGAATGGAAAGTATTTGACTCTGGAACTCAATGTTCTGTACAAAAGACAGTGAATATACATGTTAAAGTTATAGGGATTGGGGAAGAATATTCACTGACAACACACAGTCATTGCATTTACATTTACCAAGAAAATATTTATCAATTGCCTCGTCTGTGATTTAAGCCATGTCCTAGGTCCTAAGGATGCTGCAGAAAATGTTAGACATAGTTTCTATCCTACATTCCAAATGGGATTTACAATCTAGCAAGGACATTGACACACACAAAAATAATATCAAGCCTTACATTACAAAGGATACTATAGTTCAATGAAGGATATAATGGAAAGATCTAAACTTGGCTAATGAGTCCCAAGTAGACTTCCCTCAGGAAATTATGTTTAAGCTGTTATCTGATAGGAGGATAGAAGTTAGCCAAGGAAGCTTTAAGGTGACTAAGTTATTATGCCTTTCTGTTCTTATTGAAACTCATATGGCTTTCTATTTTTCCAGCTGGAATAGCTCTGTTCTTCATCAAGGGAATATGGAGTAAGTATAATGATAAATACATGTTAATCTAAGACTAAATGCCTATATAGATTCAAATATTTTAAATTACTTTGAAAGAAAAAGGGAACAAAAGTGAAAATTTTCATTAAATACTCATACTTTTTTTTAAAGAGTTTGTTTTTTGGCTGCATTGGGTCTTCATTGCTGCACACGGGCTTTCTCTAGTTGTGGCGAGCAGGGGCTACTCTTCGTTGTGGTGCGCGGGCTTCTCACTGCGGTGGCTTCTCTTGTTGTGGAGCAACTAGGCGTGCGGGCTTCAGTAGTTGTGACATGCAGGCTCAGTAGTTGTGGCTCACGGGCTTAGTTGCTCCACGGCATGTGGGATCTTCCCAGACCAGAGCTTGAACCCATGTCCCCTGCATTGGCAGGCAGAGTCTTAACTACTGCACCACCAGGGAAGTCCCGAAACACTTTTTACGCATACTTAAGCCTGGGGCCCTTGAATCAGAACACACTGGGGCAGAGTTTGGACAACTGCATGCTTTTATTATCACCCCCAGGTGAACTCCCTGCCTAGTGAGGGCTGAAAATCATTTATTTAGTCAATATTTGATGGGTTCTTGGTGATGGTGGAATCGTTTTTTATTCCATAGGTAGTTCTTCCCACAACCATCTGGGCATCTTAGAAAAGCAAAGGTACTGTGGCTGTTGTGTCCTGAATTCTTTCTGTGAGTTAAGAATCACTTGCATAGTGTGTAACCCCTTCCTGGTATTCCATTAAGCCTGGCATTAAGTTCAAGGAGATAAGCGTGCTGGAGAAAACACAAGCTTTTGGAGGTAAATTGGCGTGTATTTGTCTAATCCCGAAAGGCATCAGCAAATATCTACACACGTCCCAGCCTTGGCCTTTCCCTCCCTTGGCATGCAAACACCTGTGGGTCCCAGACCAACCATCTGGCCCCAAGCTAAAATCAGGCTAAAATCTGGCTAAAATCTAAAGATATTTAGTTATCTAAAAAAAAAGTAAAGTGTGGGCCAAATAAACGGCAGGCTGTCTTCCCACAGAAATAATGAGCCCACTTGCCCAGAGGGCAAGTACTAAGGTTCAGGAGCACAGGAATGAAGTAGGGAGGAGGTAGAAAGCCAAGACCCAAGCCTGCCCCCCACCCCAGCCCTCCTGCACTAAATAAACAGCCATTTGAATCACTTTACTTCTCCTTTTTATTCTGCACAACGATAAAGACCATCCCTATAGTGTCTGGGGGCTAGAGTGGTATAAAACTGCATTTTGTCAGTTTGAATAAGTCAATTTGAATGACTCAAAAAAATTTTTTTAAAGGCTGAGATCAAACAGAGGTGAAGGAAAGTGTGGGGCGGGGGTTAAATGGTCCATTTGAGATGTTTGCCTTGGGTAATGTGAGAGGGAAAAGAGGGAAAGCAGAACATACACCACTGGGCAATGCAGGGCTCTCCCAGCTTCCCGCAGCACCGTACGGTAGGGAGAGGCACAGGGTTTAACACCAATCCCTGAAGGACTCAAGGAAGCTTGTCGGAATCCAACTCGTCTGCTAAGACAGAATTAGCCAGAAGACAGGAGTTAATGAAAGCTCTCTGATGAGCAGAGATGAACAGTGACTAAAGCATCTGGGTCCAAAGAAACAATTGCAATTGGAACAAAGTAGCCAAAATTGTTTCCTATACTTGTAAATGAAAAGCACAGTGTATGCTAAGAACGTAAATGTTTCAGTGAGTTGTACCTGTGATCAGCTTGTATTGATGAGAGAGGGTATCAATAAAATGATCACAGGAATACGTTATTGATCTTGCTCAGATTCTTGAATGCAGCGCCTCTGGATTCTGAAATCAGTGTGAATTTTTATGAAGTGCTCTTTTTTTTGCACATTTCGTAGCATACAGGAAGACCAAGCTGCAACGTCACCATTCCCCACCCCCCAAACCCTCTTCCTTCCTCTTCAGTTTGGCTTCTGTGCTAATGACAAAGGGAGCCCCGAGAGGGAGGACTTTCCACGCCAAGCTCCTTCGGTGCCCAGCATGGGCTGGAGTCAGGGAAGGAGGGGGTTTACCACCACTGGAGACAGAGCGTCTCAAACAGGGGCCTCTGCTTTTTCCTAAGGTGGAAGGCACTAGAGACAAGGCTGATCTTAAGGAGAGATAGGGATGCCACTGGCCAAGGTTTCTTAACCTCTCTTTATTTTTGGTTTGCATATTCACCAACAAAGATCCTCATTGTTAAGAAGCAGTCTGAAGCCTTTTACATGCATTTAAGCAAAGTGAATTTGCTTTCTCTAATCCCTAGGAGAAGGGAGGAGACTCAATATTTATTACATTCTTAATGCGTGCCAGGTCCCTTACAAACGTCCTCATTTTAAATCCTGTAACTTACCCAATGAGGTCAGCATTATTCCTTCCCTTTTTTTTTTTGATAAATTTATTTATTCATTTATTTATTTTTGGCTGCGTTGGGTCTTTGTTGCTGCGCATGGGCTTTCTCTAGTTGTGGCGAGCGGAGGTTACTTTTCGTTGCGGTGCACGGGTTTCTCACTGCAGTGGCTTCTCTTGTTGCGGAGCACGGGCTTGAGGTACGCAGGCTTCAGTAGTTGTGACACACAGGCTCAGTAGTTGTGGCTCGCGGGCTCTAGAGCGCGGGCTCAGTAGTTGTGGCATGCAGGCTCGGTAGTTGTGGCTCAGGGGCTCTAGAGCGCAGGCTCAGTAGTTGTGGTGCACGGGCTTAGTTGCTCCGTGGCATGTGGGATCTTCCCGGACCAGGGGTCAAACCCGTGTCCCCTGCACTGGCAGGTGGATTCTTAACCACTGCGCCACCAGGGAAGTCCTATTCGTTCCCTTTTATACTTATCTGAAACTAAGGCTCAGAGAGGGGAGGTAACTTTTCCAAGGTCACACAGTAAACCCACAGTGGAGCCAGGTTTCAAGCCTAAGTTTCCTGGGTTCCAGGATCCTCGTTCCTGTTCTCAATACTAGGCAGCCTCCCTCCTGCCATTTTCTCTTGGCCCATCATTATCTTTCTCCAGTTCTCTTGCCTCCTGTCCTGAAGGGTGGTTTTACCAATAGCGTCTTCCCTCACACTCTTCTTATCCCTAGTGACAGGGCAGTTGCCCCTGACTGACCCCACAGAGGGCCTTACTAAGAGTGTGGGAATTTCTAAACAATTTCTTGATGCTATTTTATGATCAGAAGAAATAATAAATGATATTTATTCTGATATTTCAGTCTTGCTTTTCTCTAGCTATTCTTATGCTTCTTCTTGATTATATGATGACATTTCTTTTCCATCTTAGGTCATAAAGGTTAAAAGCTTAGGCTCTGGAGTAAGAGAGAGCCAGGCTAAAATGCCCTGTGTGGCTTTGTGTAAGTGACTTGCGTTTGTAAAATGAGGATAATCACCCGCTTTTGTCAGCAGTACATGAAATAATGCAAAGAGCTTAGAGTGGTGACTGGCACGTAGAAGGTGCCTCCATAATGTTTCTCTTCCTCATCCTTATTTTCCTCCTCTTCCTCCTTCTCCTCTTTATTATTGTTATTATTTCCCCTGGAAATTGGAGGCAGAGTAGGGGTACAGAATTGTATGTCTGGCCTGCCAAGATATCACAGTCCGACCTGCCAGGTCGCAGCCATCCGTAGGCTCTCAGGGAAGCTGAGCACGGGACGGCGGAGGCAAGCTCTCTTGTTTTTGCCATTTTCTCTGGCTCCAGAGACTTCACTGGTAACATGAGTAAGAGTTGGGGATGGAGATTGGAGGACTGGAGAGAGCAGAGCAGAGGGGGCTACCTGATTGGAGTTTATATAAAATACAACTGTATGAGCACAATGGAAATAATGTGGGCTTTGAATTTAACCAAATATACTTGAGTTTGCCTCCACTGCTTATGAGTTATTTATCTGGGGGCACATTATTTCACCTCTCTGACTCTCAGTCTCTCCATCCTAATGTTTATTGAGCTGCTGTCGTATCCCAGGCACCTTGTTGATCATATATATATATGTATTTCATATACTATATAAGAGGGCTTACACATTCACAGTCACTCTGTAAGGTGTTAACATCCCTGTCTCTTTTACACCACTGATTCGTCTCTACCTGTTTAGCAAATATCTATGAAGCCATATACTGTGCTTGGAACAGGGATATGATAAGTGAAGAAGGCAAGCACTTTCCCTGATGGGGCTTGTATTCTGGTGGTAACTTGAGGTATGAGGGGGTTAGCATGCCCAGCACATAGTGTGCCTTCAATAAATACCAGTTCCCTCCTCCTTTGCCCTAATTCACCCCACTGTGCTCCACAGGGTTCAACTATTCAATTGAATCACATAAAATTGACATATTTAGAATAAAAAATGGTTAATAAGCGACAGTTGCATATGGTCCCAAATAACACAGAAAGGAGAAGTCCTGCCTGGGTTAAAGCAGTAGCAGCAAGTTCCCAGTGGAAGCTCGAGTGGGCTCGTTTTTCTTGACTTCCCAGGATGGCAATTCCATTCCTTACCTTGTTAAACCCAGTTCTAAAAACAAGGCATTAAAACAGACCGTGGAATGCTCACCGAGGTAGAAAACCAGAGCCCAGCAGCAGTGTCCCTCACTGGAAGCCAACGGCTGGAAACAAGGGCAAGGGCAGCAGCAGAGAGAGAGAGCCCACCCGGGGAAGGGGCACGCTGCTGGCCTCTCTCCTTCCCTGAAGCCAGTCCACCCAAGAGACAAGACCCCAAGAGATCATACTCCCAGTCGGAAACCGGGCAAAGCACTACCGTCAAGGGGGATAACCAGAAAAAGTGTACTCTGCCCCAAAGTAATGCTCCCTCTGCAAAAATTGGGCAGCTCAAGGAATTCGACTCTATTAACATCTAAATGCCTCTGAACAACCATTTGCCTACCACATCTCATCACTAGCTGCTCTCAAGGACAATTATCTATCATTATTGATGCCTTACTTTTGTTAATTAGGTTGATAATGTCCAGTGTAAATAAAATCTTCTTTGCTCATTTTAACTGTGTACAACGAAGAGCCTTTTATTCTTTCCCCCTTTTTCTTTCTTTCCCCATAGGGTTCTTTGCACTGAATTTACTCTGGTTCCTGAAGTGTGGAAAAAGTAAACAAAGTTTTGTTTGGATTCTACCCTTCAGTTCCTCTGGACCAGAACATACAAAAGTGCCAGAATTGTCCTGTGGTATAATAGTTTCAGGAAATATTATAGAAAAAAAATCCAGAGGTTTTACAATTAAAGAGATGGAGGTTGAGGGTACATTGTTTGGTCTATTTCCAATTGCTTTGTATTTCCATTAAAAGGTAAACAATTTAAAAATTCATGTTAAATGAATTCACGTTTAATGAATTCATGTTAATTTTAGCCAAACGAGTATCCAGGTCTTTAAATGAAAATCCCAAATGGTAGATTAAATATTTCACATGCTCATATCAAATTCTGACACAAGAACTTAAGGACTTAAAAACACACAAGAACGCAAAGGAACAAAAAACACAAAGAAACAAAAATCATCTAAATAAGTGACCTTAGTCTTTCTTTGTGGCCCTTAGTGATGCACATAGAGGAGTCTAGTTAGTAAGGTGACTTATCTCTGGGGACTGTGCTAATCATTGCCAGTGTACAGGTGTCCCTCTCACGACACAGCCAGCTTTTCCCTGGAGAAACCACTGGCCGAGCAGTCAGGAGTGGGCTCTACGCCTCGCTTATGGGAACTAGAACATCTCCCTGATGTCCTGAATCCTGTTTTGAGACTAAACTGGGGCAAGACTTATTGAACGGCTTGAAGGTCTAGGGCAGAAAATAACTTGAAACAAAAATGCCAACAGTTAGGTGGTTAGATTACAAATAATCATTATATTCTTTCTCTCCACGGTGATTATTGAAATGAATTTCATTATTTTATAGTAAAAGAATAGGAAATTAGAAAAATACATGATGCTACATAAGGTAACTTAAAAAAAATCCCATCTTAAATGGCCTATTTAAAGGGGGTTTTATAATGGTTAATTCTCATCCCAATTTCCATTTGTATATAGAGGCTTGCAAATGCAGGGTAGACCCATAAAGGTATTCCAAAAATGTATAAAACCTCTCTTCTATTAACCATTAACAAAAGATAGACTTTTTCCCCTTTTCTAAGTCTTTTATTAACAAAATCCTTGAAAATTATCTCTAGTATATTTTTAACAAACACCAAAAATCTATAGAGGATGAATAATATACATACATTTTTTCTTTGATTATAAAAAGTAATACAGGGAATTCCCTGGCCGTCCAGTGGTTAGGACTTGGTGGTGCCACTGCTGGGGCCCGGGTTCAACCCCTGGTTGGGAAACTAAGATCCTACAAGCTGTGCAGCATGGTTGGGGAGAGGGGGATGGGGGAGGGGAGGAGGGGGGAAGTAATATAAGCCCATGCAAATGTTAGAAACTATAAAATATTACCTAAAAATAAAAAATCACCCAAAAACCTACCAACTGGAATCAACCTTTATCAACATTTCTGTGCAATAGGCAAGAGGCCCACCACAGCTGGGGGCTTCTCTCCAGAAGACTTGGGCCCTCTCAGCTGAGGGGCAAGCGTGGGCCAGGGCGAGTTGTGCTTGTCACCAGACCTGTTTATGCCCCTTGTAATGGAAGTGATTTACTTCAACACCACATAAATTAAGGAAATACGATCGAGAAAACAAAGGGAGTTGTTGTTTCTATGCAAACTAGAGTGAACGCTTCAGAAAGACACCATGAGGCAAGATTTTTTAAATAAAAAGGATTCTGCACTCAGGTGGCCTTGTAGGGGTCCGTCTTGAGACTGAGATGGCCCTGTCTTGGGCACTGCGTTCCACCTTCTAGGACCACGGTGGGCAGGGTGGGCACATGGGCTGAGGCAGCCACATGGGGCACCACAGACTGCTGGCTGGTCACCTCCGTCCAATAAATCGGGATCTGGAAATGAACACTGTGTGACTTCACCTTCCTCTCCCTTTGAGATAGGACCACTGGACTGGAGAGACTCTCAAGGGCATCTGTTAGTTCCATACACTTTTGAGGATCTACTCCAGGTCCTTCAGGTGAGTGACAATGCTGGTTAAATTGCTGTCCGCTTTAACAAAGCACCAGCTCAAGTTTTCCCCTGCTGCCCCAGGGAAAGGACCTTGCCTTTCCTTTTAGCTTTCATGATTTGGAAAGTGCCCCAGGATGTTTAAGGATGAGTCATACTCAACCAAAGCTATGTTGGTTCAGATTCCCATCCAGATACCCTATTTAAGAATGTTGGAAAGCAGGAAACATTCCTGGATGGAGTCCCAGCGAGGTGCCACGGCTGGAGAGGCCTCCATCTCTCCTGGGTGCCTGCGTAGGGAGCTTCCCAGAGGCTTCTTGGCAAAATGAATGGACCAGGCAGCAGCGACCTCATTTTCCATCCACCTCACCACAGGTATCACTGCCCTGACAGTCCAAGGGGCTCTCACAGTGGGCTCTGTTGTCTTTGCCTATCTGGAGTATAACCCTCTTGACAGTATTGCTGTGGGGACTCTGTCCTTGTCCCATTGGATGCCATTTGGTGGGACAATCAGTCAAGGTGCTGGGGTGGGAGGCATGGGGCCATTTGACTAGAGCTAGGCCAGTTAGATGCCTTCTCCCTGGGATCTGGATTTCGAGTTAAGGGCAGAAAATGGTGGGACAGCATCCTAAGGAGACCATCAACTCATTCCTGCTGACTGAGAACCTGAGAGCAGCCCCAGTTCCTGTCCTTCCTGAACCTGGATATACAGATTTCTCTTTGATTCTGTCCAATATCTATAGGTTTCCACTGAAATCTGTTTCTGTTAAAGAAGCCAGAGCTAAATACTTCTGATTGTAACTGAAGAATCCTGAGGGGCATAACTCATAGCGGTGTGTGTGTGTGTGTGTGTGTGTGTGTGTACATATGCACACGCATGTGTGTGTTCTGCCCTAGAAGCACAACCTGGGTCTGTGCATTTTCATAGTCAATCATATAACAAACATATATTCAGTTTACCACATATATTTCTTTCACTAACATCTAGGCCACTGAGCTAGTATGGAAAACAGAAAAAGGAGTAAGATTCAATACGTCCTTTCAAAGCTGTGGTGTGTGTGTCTGTATGTTTAGCCAGGAGAAAAATCCCACAAAGTTACTACACCGCTACCCAGTCTAGTGGAAACCTACTGGATTATGAGCCCAGTGCATCCAAACTGGTGTTGGTGCTGGTGGTTGGTGGGGGGTCAGGTAGGGAGTGTAGCCATTTCTCCTGCATGCTCCTGCCTGCCTGGCAACAACTGACTGGTCCTTAGGGTCAATGCTGATCTAATCTAGGCCAATCATATTTTTCTCCTGGGAACTTAGAATGGGGATGGGGCCAGAGGGGAGGGAGGGGTGGAGACAGGGAGGGAGAAGGGCTGAGAGAAATGTGGAGAGAGAGATTTCGGTGGTTTCCTCCGTGTGCTCAACCATGAGCACCTGAGTGGAGCAGGAAGGCATCTTCCGCCCCCCACCCCCCGCAAGGTACCAGTAGCAGAGCCAGGTAGTTTGTTAAGAAAGAAAGAAGGGATCGTCAGAGAGAAACCAGAGAGGCAGCGAGAATGTGCTCTGGGCTCTGTGGCCACCCAGCTGCTGGCCACAGCCCCCTTTTTTTTTTTTAATTTATTTTATTTTATTGTTTATTTATTTATTTTATTTTGACTGTGTTGGGTCTTCGTTGCTGTGCCTGGGCTTTCTCTAACTGCGGCGAGCGGGGGCTACTTTTCGTTGCGGAGCATGGGCTCTAGGCGCTTGGGCTTCAGTAGTTGTGGCACACGGGCTCAGTAGTTGTGGCTCACGGGCTCTAGAGCACAGGCTCAGTAGTTGTGGCGCATGGGCTTAGCTGCTCCGCGGCATGTGGGGTCTTCCTGGACCAGGGCTCAAACCTGTGTCCCCTGCATTGGCAGGCGGATTCTTAACCACTGCGCCACCAGGGAAGTCCCACAGCCCCCTTTTGAGACACAGCTGCACGCCTGTCTTGGGATTCTGTGAGAGCCCTGGATCCTGATAATGTATTCCCACTTGCATAACCAGCTCAAGTGGGTTTCCGTGCTTGCAACTTAGAATCCAACCAATACAAGCATAAGTTCCACATACTGTGGAAACCCAACCTACAGGACGACCTTCTCAAGGGGTAAGAAGAGGTTCGAAGGCCACCTGCACACAGAGGAGGCATTTCATTCCTCTTTCGTTAGAACCACAGAATGTTTGCCGTTCCTAATGCACCAAAATACTTATCTCAGGTCTGTATCTCCATTGAGTCTTCTAAGGGGGATTAGTCGAATTCCATTTCATAACAGAAAACAACTATGTACAAATGTAGCTGCCTATTTTTATATTTAGGATAACTATTCGCAAGAGACTCCCAGGATTAGATATTGCTATATTGGCGTATGATGCTTTGGTGGTCACATTGTACTGTGGTTCAACAGCTTCCATTGGTATGTTCCATGAACAGAGAAATTGTTACCACCATAGAGGAAGATGTGAAGCAAGCCTGGCATTGCACTGTCCCTCACAAGAGCACCATCAGAGGTCACACTTAATGAGTTTTACTGGTGTAGGCTTGCACTGGACAGCACATAAAACCAAACCTTTTCCTGTCATAGTTGCCATGTCTAAGAATTCTCTGGTCCCATCTAAATTCTCATTAACATCATGCATTAGTAGAGCTTATTGGGGGGCATTGTTCGGACCTGTGCTCTTGTCCATAGGACACACCTTTAGTGATTTGAGTGACTTACCTGATTTGAAAATTTGGGGAAATAAACTAGACGTGTTGTTTTGGCTTCTTGCTGTCTTTCATCCCCTTGAACAGTACCCACCTGCGGGCAGCACAGGCTTTCCTTTGCTCTTCCACAGTGCAGTTTGCAGGCCTGGGACCAGGCCCCAGGAACAGGAACTCGATTCAGACTGCAGGCCCAACTTCGTTTTTCCATTAACTCACGACCTCATGTGTACCTCTCTCAACCGGAAAGATGACATTTTGGCCTCCATCTTTAATCTTTATTTTTTGTCTCATATTTTTTAGAACCTCGGTGATAAAGAGTGCAATTTAATGGGGGCCTCTTCGGAGACCTCAATAAACTATTCCTCCAATTTTACCAGTCTTATCTTGCACATGCCGAGTTCCAGTGTTTCCCAATTGCTAGTAAGGGACGATACAGTTTGCAATGTTTAAGAGATGCTTTTATTTTTTATTTATTTTTTAAATTTATTTATTTATTTATTTTTACTTCACAGAGCTATTGTGAGGATCAAATAAGCAGGATGACATGAAAGCAAATAATACGTATTCTTTAGCAGTTAATTAGTAACAGAAAATTGATAAGAGGAAAACAAAATTTAGATTTAGATGGTAGAACATCTTTTTTTTTTTGGATGACCACAACAAAAGCAACGATTGCAATTACCAAACACGAAACACACTCATACTATGTCATAATATTGACATTCAGTCCAGTAATCCTCCACTGTAACAGCTCCTTTACTTTGCAATGAAAATTGATTTGTATATTTTTTGACCCTGAGTCCTTGTGGGATTTTTTTTTTCTTATTCAAACAGAAAGTCACAAAAATTATAATCATCCTCATCAGTTCACTCAGTCCCATGTAATTAATTTTTTTTTTCATCTTGGTCTTTTGTTAGCACCTTTATGAATTCATCAGTTTTCCATTAGAGTTCTGAAAATGCTTATTCATTCAGTTCAGCAGTACAGTCAGTTACCAGAAACCTGTACTTGTCAGAGTCTTTTCCATGAATTCCTTGAAGATGAAACCCTTTTATAGGAACATTTTTGCAAAAGCATCAGAGTACACCCTAAGAAATGCTTTTATAAAGCCATCATCTGTGAAAGGTTTAAATGCCCTGACATCAAATTCATAACTGCATTTTGCAGCAACTTCATTGACTTTATTCACATATAAAAACAAACTCTTGACATGTCTATCTTCTTCTTCAGTTTGATAACGTTTTCATCCTGTGTAATCTCATTTATCCTAGCTTTTATGATGTTTTTTATTTTTATTTTTATTTATTTATTTTTTATTTTGGGCTGTGCTGCGAAGCTTGTGGGATCTTAGTTCTCCAACCAGGGATCAAACCCAGGTCAATGGCAGTGAAAGCACTGAGTCCTAACCACTGGACTGCCAGGGAATTCCTTATTATGTTTTTTAATGACCATTATTAATTTGTGTTTTTCAGATAGTTTCATTATTTTTTTCCTTCCAGTCTTACTAAGATATAATTGACATACGACCCTGTATAAGCTTAAGGTGTACAGCACAATGATTTGACTTACATACATCATGAAATGATCACCACAGTAAGTTTAGTGAACTCCTTCATCTCATGTAGATACAACATTAAAGAAATAGAAAAAATTTTTTTCTTGTGATGAGAACTCTTAGGATTTACCCTCAACAATTCTTATATGTAACATATAGCAACGTTCATTATATTTATCATGTACATTGCATCCCTAGTACTTACTTATCCTATAACTGGAAGTCTGTACCTTTTGACCACCTTCATCCAATTCCCTCTCTCCCAACTCCCACCTCTGGTAACCACAAATCTGATCTCTTTTTCTATGAGTTTGTTTGTTTGTTGAAGTATAACTGACCTACCACACTATGTTAGTTCCTGGCACAGGACATAGTGATTGGATATTTCTATACATTTCAAAATGATCACCATGGTAAGTCTAGTTGTCACCCATCACCATACAAAGATCTTATATAGTTATTGACTATATACCCCACAGTGTACATTACATAACCACGGCTCATTTATTTTGCAGCTGGAAGTTTGTACCTCTTAATGTCCCTCACCTATTTCTCTTCCCTCCGCAACCTTCCCCTCTGGCAACCACCTGTTCTCACAGATACAGGCATTCTTTACATAATAAACATCACACTATTCTTTATTTCCGTAGAGAAATAGACTCTTAATTTTCTTAAAATCGGTGGTCTTCTCAGCCTAAATTTTTCCCCCATTCATGATAAAGGCATAGAAGCAGAAAAAATATTGGAAAAATAGTGGAAGAGTGATTAGAAATGGCAGCTGACAGCCAGCCCGAGGACTGCAGAGATGCAGAGCCTGGTAGAGGATGAGCAAACAGGAGGCAACTATATCCACTTGGGGCCATTATTGCCACGTGGGCCCAGTGTTGCCAGATCATCTGATCTCTAAAAAGAAGCTGAAATCAGACTTTTATGTGAAATTTCACTTAAAAAAATACTACCGCAATTAAAAAAAAACAAATCACAGAGCATACCAACAAAATACATTCTTTGGCAGAATCCTTCCTAATCCCCTCAAGGGCTGCCAGTTTGCCTATTATCAGAAGCAACAGGGAGCTTCTAAGGTGGTTGGACATAGCCGGCTACCTGTGTCATGAAATCTGTTGGAGAAGGACTGGGGCCCTCTTCAGAATGGACTGTCTTCCTTTCTAAGGGTTGAGACGCCTGGAGCAGAGAACAGAGTGGGTAGGGATGGTGGGCTGATCCCGGCTAAGGACTCATTTTGCTTTTTGCCTGGGCATCCCAGGCTGCAGGTGACTCCGCAGTGCTTTCTCCAAGATTCCAAGCTGACCACGTCCACTCTCAGACTTTCTTTCCCTTAATTTTTCTTTCCCTTCCAGTCTGCCCATTCTCACTGCTTCCATTTTTTAAACCAGAGAAGTTCAGCTTCAGTTCAGGTTCTGTAGATTGGTGGATACTTGGTAAATTCTACCAACTGAGGGACACGGCTAAACAGCTGAAACAAGGACAACATTAACTAAACCAGAAAGGCTGAATGTCTGGGATAAAATAGAGAAGCCAGAAGAAACAAAAAAGCATTTCATTTGCTGTGGAAAAAATATAATCATTAAAGAATCCAAAATGAAGACTACTTTTTATAAGAGACATATAGAACACGTTAAACTCTCCTATAAAACTGATTTGACGTTCTGAGAGGATTGTATACACACGTACATATTACACAACATTTTCACACATGTATATTACTTTTACAAGACTTTTGTAAAAGTAATAAGTTGTATTAAAAACAAGTTTCTGGGGTTTTTTGTTTGTTTTTTTAATTTATTTATTTATTTTTGGCTGCGTTGGGTCTTAGTTGCGGCATGCGGGATCTTTCATGGAGGCGCCCAGGCTCTTCACTGTGGCGCGCGGGCTTCTCTTTAGTTGTGGTGTGCGGGTTTTTTCTCTCTCTAGTTGCGGTGCATGGGCACCAGAGCACATGCTCTCTAGTTGAGGTGCACAGGCTCAGTAATTGTGGCGCGCGGGCTTAGTTGCCCCACGGCATGTGGGATCTTAGTTCCCACAGGGGATTGAACCCCTGTCCCCTGCATTGGAAGGCAGATTCTTTACCACTGGGACCACCAGGGAAGTCCCTCTGTTTGTTTTTGAGTACATTTCTGTGTAGAGTGATTATTTGGCTATCCACTTTTTGGAGTTGCTTATTCAAGTTTATTGGCTCATTTCACATTAGATTGTCTTTTCTCATGGATTTGTAGAAGCCTTTCTTTCTTTGTCTTTCTTTCTTCCTTTCTTTCTTTCTTTGTCTTTCTTTCTTCCTTTCTTTCTTTCCTTCCTTCCTTCTCTCCCTGTCTCTCTCTCTTTTTTTTTTTTTTTTTGCATACTCTAAGGTCATGAAGATACTTTCCTGTTATCTTCTGGAAGGTTTATTGTTTTACATTTAATATTCAAAACTATAATCCACTTGGAATTAACTGGTTTTGTGTGAGGTAGGGGTCAAGTCCTTCCTTTCCTTTCCTTGTTTTTCTTTCCTTCCTTCCTCCTTCATCTGGATATCCTACTGGCCCAGAGTCACTTATTAAAAAGACTGTCCTGTTTCCACTACACTTCATATAGCTTTGTCATAAATGAAGATGTGTGAGTCTATTCTATTAGTTTTTCAAGTTTTTTTAATTTTTAATTTTTTTTAAGCTTTGACAACTACCCATATGTGGTAGGCAGCCTCCAAGACAGCTCCAAAGATCTCACCTCCTGATATTTACACCCTGGCATAGTTCCCTCTCACATCGCACCAAGATTGGTTTGTCTGACCAACAGTATACAGCAGAAAAGATGAAATGCCACCTTCAAAATTAGGTTATAAAAGATGTTAAGGTCTCCCTCTCTCACTTGTTCTAGGGGAAGCCAGCAGTCATTTCTGGAGGATATACATACATCCTTGTGGAGAGATTCACATGGCAAGTAATTGAGCCCTCTGTCCAGCAGCCCATGGATCAAGAACGTGAGTGAACTTGGAAAGAGATCCTCTGGACTTCAGGTGACTGCAGACCTGGCTGATGGCTTGACCACAGCTTCATAAGGGACCCTCAGCCAGAAGCACCCAGCAGAGCTGCTGCTAGATTCCTGACCCTCAGAAACCAAGTGAGATAATAAATGTTTGGTGGTGGTGGTGGGTTTTTTTTGGTGTTGTTGTTGCACCGGGTCTTAGTTGCAGCAGGCAGGCTCCTTCGCTGTGGCTCCTGGGCTCCTTGGTTGTGGCTCGCCAGCTCCTTAGTTGCAGCATGGGAACTCTTAGTTGCGGCATGCACAGGGGATCTAGTTTCCTGACCAGGGATTGAACCCATGCCCCCTGCATTGGGGGTGCAGAGTCTTATCCACTGTGCCACCAGGGAAGTCCCTGTGTGTTGTTTTAAGCTGCTAAATTTGAGGTAGATTGTTACACAGCAATAGATAACAAATACACCATTATTTCATTTAAAAATGTTTACATATTCAAAAATACAAACAGACCTCCTAAAATTGTTACTTTTTATGAGTCGTTGAAATGTCAAAGGCACTTGTAAAGCAGAGGATTGCCTAATGATTAATGCCTTACATGTTACAAAATCACAGGCAGTTCTGACTTCGAGCCACCAGTGATACAGAAAATGTGTGGCAGCAACAGATAGAATGAGAAATGCAAGATTAAATCTGGGATTCCAGGATAATTTCTGTAGGTCCTTCCTTCTGGACAATTTATGATTCTGGTGGAAGCCTAAGAACTCTATTTCCTTAAAATCCTTAAGATAAAGAGCAATCACATTTCTTCCTCTCTCTTCATTCCTACATCAGTCTTAAGTTATTAAAGTTAAATTACTTTAAATACCAGCTGGAAAATGCAATGAGCATTTAAGATACAATGGGCAGAGCAGTTTGCCTGGGGCACAGAGTCAATGAAGGGAAGTGTTAGGAGGTCAGACTGAGTAATTGATGTCTTTTTGGTAAATTGATGTCTTTTTGCTCTTGGCCATTAGAGCTGGGATGAGCCATACAGGAGCCATGCACCAGCTGGCCCGATGAAGTGGTAGATTCTAAAGGCAACCTGGGCTGATAGTTCCTCAGACCTGCTGGCCTTGGTACCAGTGCTTGCCTGGTGTGGTGAAAATCCCTGTGCATATGGAAGCGCATGTTACAAATACAAATTCCTGAGACTCACCCCTGGGGATTCTGATTCACTAAGTTAGAGGTTGGGCCACGAAATGTACATTCATGACAGGCTCCTATGCAGATTCTATGGACATTCAGGTTTAAGATCCAGAGTTCTAAGTGATTCTCCGTGGGCTGGCCCTGTTATCCCCAAGTCTTACGTGCTCATTCTATCTCTCACTCCAAGGCCCGACCATGAACCTGCCCCTGTTAATTCCTGAGGATCCTGTGTTTCTGGGGACCTACCTGGCTTTTGGGCACATTTTTTCTTATACAGTTTCTGCTCCTTTTGTTTTTTTGATTTGGGCATCACCTGATATTTTGGGAAAGGAATTCCCTCCTCCGAACTTGGTCCTTGGGAACTTCATCCTCAGCTTGGTCCTCACCAGCTCTCAGGGAAGAGTCATATCATTTTGCTTAAATATCATATTTTCAAATTGAGTGCCCCCCTCATTGCACGCGCACACATGCACACACACACACACACACACACACCACACAAACACACATACTTCCCAAGCTCTCACCTGCCCAGGCAGGGGCCAGTGGAGGATGGAGACCCCAGCTGGTTCCACTTTCTGGTTCTTGAAAGCCTTGTCTGAAGCCCTCCATACCCACTTATATCTGTCTGCTCCCTTCCCTACAGCACCTTGGCTAGACAAATATGGACATTGAGCTCTGGATTTTGTTGCTCTCAAAAACAGTTTTTTGCTTATAAAAAAATTAAACTCACACAGCAAGAGGAGAGAACAATACAATGAATCCTCATAGACCCATTCACGCAAATTCAATAATTATGAAAAATTTTGCCACATTTCCTTTATCTACTCTTTTTCTCCCTTCTGTTGAATTCTTTTAAAGCCAGTTTCAGATATCATGTCATTGTGCATCTACGTATGTCCATATACATTTCTTAAACATGTTTCTTTTCTAAATCAAGATCCAAATCAGGTCCACAAATTACATTTAGTTGTTTGTCTTTTATATTCATTTCGATGTAGATTTCTCCCCAACCCACAATTTTTTTTTCATGCCATTGACTTGTTGCAGTAACTAAGTCTGTTTCCCTCAGGCTTCTCAATATTCTAGATGTGTCTGTTTGGCTCCTTTGGACTGTCTTTCAACTTGATTCCCTCTCTTCCTTGTTTCCAGAGGCTTGATTAGATTGCTTCATTTTTTAGGGAATAGCACCTCAAAGGTGATGCCACAGGCTTTGCCGTGGAATACCTCAGAAGGCCTGCAGTATCTGGCTGTTCTGCTTTTTTGTTGTTGTTGTTGTTCTGCTTTTAATGATGCTAAGATTGATCAATGGGTTTATGTGGTGACCACCTGATAGCTCATCCTAAAGTTTCCCATTAACCGTTCATCACATTAGTTTCATCCACTGTTAATCCCAAGTGAATTTTGAAGAGGAATTTCTGCTACAACAGATGGTCCACTGGTTACAATTTACCCACAGCCATCCATTGTACTTCTTTGCTCTGAACCCCCAGGAGATACGGCTTTCACTTGTGGCTGTATTTCCAAGCCCTGGAAAAGGCTTCGTAAACCTTTAATGTGCATTTAAATCTTGTTAAAATGTAGCTCTAATTTAGGAGGCTTGAGATTCTATATTTCTAACAAGCTTCCAGGTTATTCCAATATTACTGACCTGTGGCTACACTTTACAAAGCAAGGCCCTGGTGCATCTCTAATGTCTAAAATCTCACAGGAGCCAGAAGGAGCTACATATAGGCCACTCTGAGAGTTTCAAGAAACTGGCCCTAAGAATGAGGGTGTACATCTAAATTGGGCAACACTATAGGGCTGTCTTTCTGGCAAATCTTCTCTCTTCCAATCTGGAAAACTACTGCTTAGAGACCAATCATGGCCTCCTTCATATGGCTTCTGCCTCCAGTGCCCAAGCCCATGACGAGCCCCTTCCCACTGGGCTGGACCACTTAGACTTAACCACCTCCTTCTCCTCTCCTCATGCACATCTCTGCCTGAAGTTCTGCAACAAGAGATGGAAAAAGTACAGTGAAAAATGTCCTGTGCTCTGATGGTCTCCAAAACTTAGTATACTGGGAATTGCATGGACCAGCTTGTGCCGCAGACGCCTGCCTGCTATCTCCAAAGTACCCTGGGAAAGGTCAGGGCTTTCTGCCAGGACCACCCAGGAAGAACTGACAACATAGGATGCAGGGGAGGGAGGGGCTGTACCAAGACCAGGGTGGATAACAAAAGCAAATCATCCCAAGCAGCAAATGCCACAGACAATTGCCCTAGATTTTTTGCTGTCCGAATCTCAATGCTCCCAATCGGCATCCACTCACTCATATCTCTTGGCTTGATATCCTAGATCATGGACCAGTTTTAATATCTCCTTTGTCCCACTTAAACTTTAAGTTCTCTCCAAATATCCTTTTGGGCATTTTGGATCCACCTTCCACTTTTCATTCATGTTTTATGGCTCTGCTTATACTTCTGATTTGAGGGGGTGCCAAGCCTTGGACAAAGACAGTTCCCTCCAATCTGTAGCCCTGCAGACCCCATATCCAGCCATATTCAACTCAAGTCTCTTTCTGCAGAAGACCAGTGAGGATGAGTTGGAGTTAGAGTGGGGAACATCTCAATTCATAGATTAGGTGGCCCTATGTGTACTGAGGAATTGCTGAAGGTTATCAAACTGGAAAGGGGCAGTCTCATGATATGAGGTTTTTTGAATATGTTTTTCTGGGTCGAGACAGTTTAAAGAGTATTTTGAGGTATCAAAAATGAACATGCCTCATTAAAAATCT
Source organism: Balaenoptera musculus (assembly GCF_009873245.2). NCBI lineage: Eukaryota > Metazoa > Chordata > Mammalia > Artiodactyla > Balaenopteridae > Balaenoptera > Balaenoptera musculus. Next base: position 35,457,781 of record NC_045801.1, on the reverse strand, counting down.
CAGAGAGAACATTCTGTTCTGTTGTAGCCCAGCCATGGTCTCTGGGTTCTCATTTTGGCATTCTCCCTTGGGTAAATGTCATCTCTTCCCAGTTTATTTATAGTTCATTTAGACCATCAAAGCAATAATAATCCCCAAAATAGAGAGGGATGGTCTCATGATCAACGGGATACATGAAAAGCATTTTAATACAGAGTGAAAATGAAAAGGGTGGTTTTAATATAATACCTCACAACCACCCTCTCATTCACTCCATCAACCCAATTTGTGTAATTTCCTTCAAGACCATGTCTAAAGTATTTTTCTTCTGTAAAGCCATTCATGACTAAATCTACCACATCTTGATACAGGAAGAACTTTACATTTAAAGCTAGGAGGTGGCATGGTACAGATTTTGGAATAAGGCAGATAAAGATTTGAATCCCAGATCTGCTACTTACATTATCCAAAATGAAGGTCAAATTTATCACCTGTATTATGAAGCTATCAACACTGTGGTATCACTAATTGATACATATTTTTAACCCAACGGCATTCTCCCACTACTTTCTTGTTAAGATAACCCAGATCTATTCAAATATTGAGTGGAGATTCCTTGATCTCACAGAAGGTGGATCCAGCTCCTGAACTCTACTGGTCATGTGACCTAGTTCTGGCCAATGAGATGGAAGGGGAAGTCTGATGGGGACTTCTGGGAAAGATTTTTTCATCCCTAAAGTGAGTGCTCTACCTTCTTCCTGCTTTTGAACTTTGCTGTGTAAGAACGTGAAACTTTTTGCTGTGAGAGGCAGGAAAGTGCAAAAACGCTGACTCAGAGCTCAGAGTTATGAAGCTGCTGACCAAATGCCAGCAATAGTGTCAAGTGCTGCACAGAAAGTGATGAGCCGGTAACAGGCATCATCTCTGCCCTCCTGGAGCTCAGAGTCTAGTGGGAGGAGATGGCCAGTGATCAGACAGCACACAAATAAATATGAAATCACAACTGTGACAAGTGTTTTCAGAGACAGGAGCATGTTGCTGCATTAATAAATCACGGAGAAATATATCTCCCCAGTATACCTACACCTAACCTGGGAGAGCCGAAGATGCTTCTCTGTGCATGAGATGACGGAGCACGGATCCGAAGGAAGGTTAGGAGCTAGTTAGATGAGGGACAAAAGAGACTAAGGGTCTTAGGGATATAGAATAGCGAACGCAAAGACCCTGGGTAAGAGGGAACATGATATGTTTGCAATTGCACTTTTGTTTTGAAAATTAATTTTATTTGATCAAAATTGTATATATATATATGTGTGTGTATATGAACTACACATGTGTATAAAAGTATATATAGTTTTAAAAGTCAAATAATTACCTTGCGTGATAATATTGAAAATAATATTGGTTAATATTATTGAAAAATATCAACCCATGCCTCACTCCTCCCCACTTTCCAATCCCACTCCTAAGGGCAACTCTTTTTCATTATTTGAGCTTTCTTTTTCAAATTCTAGCATTTACTTCCATATTTCTAAATACTATGTCGATTGGCTAACCCAGAACACATTTCCGCGACCTCGTTCTGGCCAATGAGGTAAAGGCATTTAGGAGGCTTCTAATGTCAGTGCTGGCATTTCTTTCTTCACAAATGACAGAGTTGAAATGAGCAACACCCTCTCCCCCTTCTTACTGCCTTAAGCATAGATGTAACAGCTAACGTTGACGGGATCATCTTGTGTCCACGTGAAAAAGGCCAAGAGAATCTCAGAGATGCCAGAACTGAGGGTCAGCCCCAAAGCAAGTGCCAGCTAACTTTCAGACCTTTTTTTTTTTTTAAATGAGAAAAACTAAATCCTATTTTTCTAAACTACTGCTAATCAGCCTTGATATTACTAGCTGCCCAAAGAATTCCTAATTGATGTTTGGTTGCTAGATCCTGATGTATGAGTTGTAGGCAACAGCTATTGACTTTCTGTTATAGTAGATGATGATTTAACTCTTTCACAACCTTCCACATCCTCCTCACCCACACAATACCAGTATCTTCCTCCTTCCATCTTCTCAGGTGAGGTTTATCACCAGTTTTAGTAAATTATCATTCAGTAATTCTATTATGATGATCATATGAATATTACTCACTGTTGAGCCAAGTATGTAGAAGATTAATTTGATTATATTTCCATTCTTGTATAATTTTCCCCCTGGAGCTACTGAATGCTAAATATTTGCTTAATTTTCTCTGTACCTATTCCTAATACCTTTCACACCCTCAGAGAGTTTCTCAATATAATTTTCCACAGTGTTAAACTTAATATTTGGATTCAACCTGCCGCACTCCCCACCCACCTGGAGGCCTCTGTTGGATGAGAGAGTTTAGTTGCTCTCTAAGCCTGCTAAAAAGCCATCATTTTCCGACATCCCTTGAACTTTCTCCTCTGTTGCCTCACCTCTTTCCTGAGTCCTAAGACTATCTCTTGGTTCTTTGTGTTCTCCCATGCCTTAATGGATCACATTGTCTAATATCTTTTTGAGAAAGGGTGCATGAGAGGTAATTTTTAGAACTTGAGCTTCTGGAATTGAATTTTATTCTACTTTCATACTTCATCAATAACTTGTCTAGGCATATAATTTAGTATTTAAAGGTATTTTCCCCCCCAATATCTTCAAGCTGGCAGTGTTGTTGAGTGAGCTAATACATTCTTTTTTTTTTTTTGACTGTGCCATGTGACTTGTGGGATCTCAGTTTCCCAACTAGGGACTGAACCTGGGTCATGAAAGTCCAGAATCCTAACCACTAGGCCACCAAGGAACTCCCATTTTTTTCTTTTTCTTTTTTTACAAAAACCTTTCACTAATTTTAAGGTTGCATAACCCTTCCTTGATCAGCAGCCAAACCCATCTCCACAAAAACCCAACAGAAGTAGGCATGTCATTGCAGGAGGCAGGAGGAATGTCTTTTGAGGTGTTTGTTCTTAGCGGTTCCATCCAGGCACTGCTTTTCCTTGGGTGGCTCTTTGCATCTTGGGGCATACACCACCCATCCATGAGCTCTGGGAAACAGTCTGGATAGATCTGAGCACTCCAAGGATATTGACCTTCTGGTCTTCTCTCATGGCCAGAACACGTCAATGAGGAAAAGGCAAGAAGTTCTAAGATAAAAGGAGGTCCAGGGTGTTACCAAGAGGCCCATACGTTGCTTTGTTTACGCTGAGAACTGCTTGCTCCCGAGGTGGCAGTTCTAACACTCTCCGCTCCTGCAGCCTATTTTTCTCCTGCGGAACAGCTCGTTACCTGGGTGACAGGCACCAACAGCCCCAGCTGTGAGGGGCGCAGCCCAGCCTCCACTGCTCTTTCTCCAAGGTGCCCAGCAGCACCCCCGGCTCAGGTCAGCCCGACCGTGCCATCTGGAGTCTACAGCCAGAAGTCCCATCGCCTCAGGGATTCCTGCAGTTGGTAGGGAGAGCTTTGTCCCAAGAGAGGGAACAAGGGAAAAGAGAGAAAGAAGAAAGGGAGAAAGACAGAGAGACAGACAGAAGGGGGGGGACATGGAAGGAAGGAAGGAAGGAAGAGGGAGGGAGGGAGGAAGGAAGGAAGGGGGAGAGAGGGAGGGAGGAAGGAAGGAAGGAAGGGGGAAGGGAGGAAGGAAGGAAGGGGGAGGGAGGGAAGGAAGGAAGGAAGAGGGAGGGAGGAAGGAAGGAAGGAGGGAGGGAGGGAGGAAGGAGGGAGGGAGGGAGGGAGGAAGGAAGCTTTTTTCTTATTCTTGATCGTTTGTGTCTAAGCAGTTTCTTCTTTGCTTATTTCATTTTATTTTCATTTCATTCATCTGGGCTAGAAAGTTCAGCCCAGACATTTTATGAGAATTGCTTCAGTTTACACTATTTAGAGTCCACTGTGCTGACCACTAGGTGGGTCATATCAATCAGAAGACTTATAATACTTGAGTTTTTAAAAAATCATATTCTCTCTTTTCTCTGATAATTCCCTCCCCAACATTTTTCCATTCTCTTTTTCTGAAACACCTCTTAGTCACATATGAGACCTACTTGACTGATCCTGCAATTTTGCCATTTGTTCTCTTTCACTCTCTATTTTGTTGTCTTTTTGTTCTACTTCTTGGGAGGCTTCCTAGATTCTATCTCCAAATATAGAGAGGCTCTATTTCAGCTTTTATATTTTAACGTCCACAAGCCCTTTTTGCTTCTCTGACGGTTGTTTTATTGCTTTTAAATAGTATGCTGGTGCTCACTTTGGCAGCACATGGCAAATGCACAAGGATGACATGCAAATTCATGAAGCATTCCATAAAAAAAAAAATAGTATGCTGTTCTTGTTTCATGGATGCAATATCTTCTCATATTTTAATTATAGAATCTTTATTCCATCCTTATACCACCTGTTTTCCTCAAAATCACTGTTCTACTTACATTTTTGTTCTGGTCTTTATACTTCATTTTGGAGGCTTTTCTCAAATGTCTGGTGACACCTAACCTCATATCTATATTTAAGAGTGTCACATAAAAAGCTTCTTAGAAGCTCTATGTGTGAGGGTGGGACTTGTTGACTGATGGACTTTGTTGAAAGGGGATCTGGTAGAGAATAGTCCCTTTCCTTCCCCCCTTTCTTCCTCTCTTTTCTTTTCTTTTCTTTCCTCTCTTCCTTCTTTCTCTCTCACTCTCTCTTTTTTCCTGATTGGGAAATACCCACATCAGTATCTGTAGGTCTTTCCTCTAGGGCTTTATAATTAATCCAAAGAAAGATCCTCTCATCTCCTACCTTGAGGAGAGGCATGGCTGGCAGTGGTATAAGCTGGCTGGTATATTGTGGTATAAGTGGTATATTCCTGGCTCACTGGGCTGGGTGGAGGAAGCTAGGAGATGGTATCTCACTGATTAGCATGTGGCCTTCACATGCTCTCCTTGTTATAGGTCCAATGCCTCACTCCTGATGGTTCCCTCGATGTACCCAAGCCTGTGGTCTTCCTGGTTCAATTTGTCTAGAATACACTTCTGTCTCCTGACAGCATGGAGGAGGGATGGTGTTATGGGCTGAACTGTGCCTCCCCTAAATTCATATGTTGAGGTCCTAACCCTCAGTAGAGGCATACTCCATTTTATTGCACTTCAATTTACTGTGCTTTGCACATATTGTATTTTTTACAAATTGATGGTTTGTGGCAACCCTGCATCAAAGTCTGTTGGCACCATTTTTCCAGCAGCATTTCCTCACTTTTTGTCTCTGTGTCACATTTTGATGATTTTTGCAATATTTCAAACTTTTTCATTGTTATTATATTTGTTATAGTGATCTATGATAGGTGATCTTCGATGTTACTATTGTAATTGTTTTGAGGCACCATGAAATATGCCCATATTAGATGACAAACTTAATAGATAAATGTTGTGTGTGTTCTGACTTCTCCACTGACAGGCCATTCCCCCATCTCTCTCACTCTCTTCAGGCCCCCCTATTCCCTGAGATACAACAATATTGCTATTAGGCCAATTAATAACCCTACAGTGGCCTCTAAGTGTTCAAGTGAAAGGACAAGTCACACATCTCTCACTTTAAATCAAAAGCTGAAAATTATTAAGCTCAGTGAGGAAGGCATGTAGAAAGCTGAGTCAGGCCAAAAGCTAGCCCTCTTGTGCCGAACAGTTAGCCAAGTTGTAAATGCAAAGAAAAAGTTCTTGAAGGAAATTAAAAGTGCTACTCCAGTGAACACATGAATGGCAAGAAAGTGGAACAAAATTATTACTGATATGCAGAAAGTTTTAGTGGTCTGCATAGAAGATCAAACCAGCCACAACATTCCCTTAAGCCAAAGCCTAATCCAGAGCAAGGCCCTAATTCTCTTTAATTCTATGAAGGCTGAGATAGGTGAAGAAGCTGCAGAAGAAAAGTTTGAAGCTAGCAGAGTTGGTTCATGAACTTTAAGGAAAGAAGCCATCTCTGTAACATAAAAGTGCAAGGTGAAGCAGCAAGTGCTGATGTAGAAGCTGCAGCAAGTTATCCAGAAGATCTAGCTAAAATAATTTTTTAATAAATTTATTTATTTATTTATTTATTATTTTTTTTTCTTTTTGGCTGCGTTGGGTCTTTGTTGCGTGCGGGCTTTCTCTAGTTGTGGCGAGCGGGGGCTACTCTTCGTTGTGGTGCGCGGGCTTCTCATTGCAGTGGCTTCTCTTGTTGTGGAGCACGGGCTCTAGGTGTGCGGGCTTCAGTAGTTGTGGCACACGGGCTTAGTTGCTCTGTGACATGTGATATCTTCCCGGACCAGGGCTCAAACCCGTGTCCCCTGCATTGGCAGGTGGATTCTTAACCACTGCGCCATCAGGGAAGTCCCTCTAGCTAAGATAATTAATGAAGGTAGCTACACTAAACATCAAACTTTCAATGTAGATGAAAAAGCCTTGTATTGGAAGATGTCATCCAGAACTTTCATAGCTAGAGAGAAGTCAACGCCTGGCTTCAAAGGCTGACTCTCTTAATAGAGGCTAATGCAGCTGGTGACTTGAAGTTGAAGCCAATGCTCATCTACCATTCTGAAAATCCTAGGGCCCTATGCTAAATCTCTGACTGTGCTTGATAAATGGATTAACAAAGCCTGTATGACAGCATATGTGTTTATAGCCTGGTTGATTGAATGTTTAAGCCACTGTTGAGACCTACTGCTCAGAAAAAAAAAGATTCATTTCAAAATATCGATGCTCACTGAAAATGCACCTGGTTACCCAAGAGCTCTGATGGAGATGTACAATGAGATAAATGTTGTTTCATGCCTGCTAACACAACATCCATTCCACAGCCTATGGATCAAGGAGTCATCTCAACTTTCAAGTCTTACTATTTAAGAAGTACATTTCATAAGGCTATAGCTGCCACAGACAATGATTCCTCTGATGAATCTGGACAAAGTAAATTGAAAATCTTCTGGAAAGGATTCATCATTCTAGATGCCATTAAGAACATTCATAATGAGGTGACTCATGGAAAGAGGTCAAAATATCAACGTTATCAGGAATTGGGAAGAAGTTGCTTTCAATCCCCATGAATGACTTTGAGGGGTTCAAGATTTCATTGGAGGAAGTAACTGCAGATGTGGTAGAAATAGCAAGAGAGCTAGAAATAGAAGTAGAGCCTGAAGATGTGACCGAATTGCTGCAATCTGATGATAAAACTTTCATGAATGCTGAGTTGACCAAAGAAAGTGGTTTCTTGAGATGGAATCTACTCCTGGTGAAGATTCTATGAAGACTGTTAAAATGAGAGAGAGAAGTACATTCTCATGATGGGTGTGGCAGGGTTTCATAGTCACTTACAACTCTTTTGCCAAAAGAATCAAAACAATTGGGTAACAGAGGTAATTGCATGGTCAATGATTTTAAATGGTCCACGGAGGACCTTATCCTTCACAAACTAACCAATCAATGTCGCAGTAGGTAGCCAATCAGGGGATACTAAGTGATGCAGTCAAAGTTGAGTTATTAGCTATTGGAGAGGAAGAAAGGAATCTTGGCCACCATTGACCAAAAAAAGGAAAGGGTTGCCCACAAATTCTGGTTTTGTTTGCACAAACAAATCTGGGACAGTTTGGTAAAAGCTTTTGGATAGTTTTGGAAATGGCTTCCCATTAAAGATGGCAGATTGGCCCATACTTGTTTATGTTCATTGTCTCCTGAAAAGGACAGTAAAGGAACATAAAAGGATAAATCCACAGGGACAAAGAGGATGGAGGTGGGGTCATCTGCAAAGGATATATTTCAACACATTTCTGGAAGATGGTCTGGATGGAAGAGTGGAAACTGTTTTGTTTTGGGTTTTTTTTAATTAATTAATTTATTTATTTATTTATTTTTGGCTGGGTTGGGTCTTCGTCGCTGCGCGCAGGCTTTCTCTGGTTGAGGCGAGCGGGGTTACTCTTTGTTGCGGTGCGCGGGCTTCTCATTGTGGTGGCTTCTCTTGTTGCAGAGCACAGGTTCTAGGCACGCAGCCTTCAGTAGTTGTGGCACATGGGCTTCAGTAGTTGTGGCGTGTGGGCTCTAGAGCGCAGGCTCAGTAGTTGTGGTGCACGGGCTTAGTTGCTCCGCGGCATGTGGGATCTTCCCGGACCACGGCTCGAACCCGTGTCCCCTGCATTAGCAGGCGGATTCTTAACCACTGTGCCACCAGGGAAGCCCTGGAAACTGGTTTAACAGAACATCGGAAGCTACTCTAATGTCATCCTAGAGGTCAGTACAGAAACAGCCCAAGAGATTATTCTATAAAACACCAGATAGGCCTGGGTCTTGGAGATGCCAGAGATCATGAGAGAGAGAGATGTTGATGAGAGGTCTCAGGATCCCAGAAGTGAGGGAGAGGTGACAGGCCGAGAGCTGAGTGAATGTGGGTATTTGGAGTTGTTAGATCCTCAGCTCAGGTGCCCTGTGCCACTTCTTGGAGCCAGGTGATTACAACTCCAGCAGGAAAAACAGGAGAGAGGCTTGTGCATCAGGCAGAAAGAAGGGCAGGAGTAAGGCACCTACAGGAAAGAAAGAAGGAGAAACTGCATACCGAGCAGAGACCCATCTGGATCCCTTCTCCTGAACTGCTTTGAGAATACTGGCAGCCAGGTGAGTTTTCCCTCAGGCAAGAGATAGCAGATACTTCTCTTGAGATGCTTAAGAGCCCAGAAGAAAAGACCTCTAGTTTCTGATATTTGGGGGATCTTCCTAAGGAAAGGTGAACTTTTTATCTGATCACCACACAGCGGGCCCACCAATAAGCAAGCAGACTCCCTCCCACCCCTATATGTAGTTTCCAGTGGGGTTTTATGACCTCATTCTTAAGTAAGAAGGGAGAGTCAAAGGTTTGCAAACATTTGATGAAAGCCTCCAACATGATAAAATTTCAGAATATTAGGTAACCAAGGCACATAATCATGAAATTTCAGAATATTAGAAATAAAGAGATTATTCTATACGTTTTTAGAAAGAAAAATTCCAGATCACAAAGGAATGGGAATCAAGATGACATCCGAATTCTCAATGGCAACATTGGATGCTAGAAGATAAAAGAGCAATTTTTATGAACTTATGAATGAAATATTTCAACTTAGAATTCTACACTTGGTCAAACTCTTTAAAAAGTAAGAGTTGAATAAAGACATTTAAAATTTTACCTTCTGTACCCATTCTTGGGCTATTACTGGAACATATGCCATGGAAAATGAAGCAGCAAACAAAGATAAAAGGCACAGGACAGAGAAATGTGGTTCTTACTCTGGAGATGTCCCAGGATGACAACTGAGTAGCAGGTCCAGAGAGGAAATTATCTCCATTGGAAGAGAAGGACAGTGGACTTCGGAGGGATGTTTCCGGTGGGGGGGGGGCGGGGGGGGAATGGGATTGATTGTTTGATCATTTGGAAAATAAATGTGACAGTTATTTGATAGACATGTTGTAGAAAAAATATCAGGTTGGAAACATCACAAACTGAGTAAACAGATAAAAGGTTTTTATAAGAAAGAAAACAACCATAGTTGCTCTATTGTGACTAGTATTTGCACAGTCACTGACTACTTGTTATCCCTAAACTGTGAAAGAGATATATTGGATGAATGGTGGAAGATGAAACTAGATGGGGTTTGATAGAGTTAAGTCCTTATCTAAGGCAACAGGTGGACAAAGCACATCATCTAAATAGATAAATCAAGGGATAGCTGTGTAAATTATTTAGAAATAGGAAGGTAATGACAGAATAGATAGCTAAAAGTGGAATTTGGTAGCCTCTAGACAGGAGGTTAAGAAGGCAGAGGAGAGGTGGGTACTGCATTATCTTGAAGTATTGTATTATCTTTAAAAAGTAAGCGTGTGTGCTTATACTGTCTTTAAAAAGTAAGAAAAAATTTTGAAATTCATTTGTTGAGAATGAAACACAGAACAGCCAAACCTTATCTCATAATGTAATTTTCATTATGATCCATACAGGTTAAAATAGAAGTTGTTTCATCTCTGTCAATGTAGTATTAATTCGAAATAAATCATGATAAGCTTTCCATGCCCTCTTTATTTCTACAATTCATATGCATGGGCTAGATTCCTGTCGAACTTCCACAGATACTCGTTGGAAGTAGTGGTTATAAATTACACGTTTGCAAATTCGTTGTTCCCAACCAGGAGAAACAAAACTGCAAAAAAGTCAGTTTCATTCTGAATTGTTTACTTGGCAACCATATTAAGCTGGAAGGATAAATCTCCTTTGTAATCGCTGCTTCTATTGAATTACAATGTAAATGTTGACGCTTGCCTGGAAACGTCAAATGACAACAGGTTTATGGGAGGGATTCAGTGGTTTGCAGCTCTGGAATCCCAGGCTGCCGAGTTAAGATGGAAGAGGTGTGCCTGAGCCATATTAGCGTCTGTTCGACCACATTTCTTCAGCCCATCAAAACCACGCCACTCCCTATCCGTCTAGGTCATGAAAGGATGCTCACCTATTTGTAAATCTAGTAATCTATCGTATCTGTTACACATCGAGACACGAAAAGTGTTTGTTGTGGATAAGTATGTTAAAAATGCAATTACGTAACAGACTCGGCGATCTTTGTGTTTTTCTCCTCCTCTGAGCACAACGTACACTTTAGTCCCGTACTCTTCCGACACTGTCAAACAGTCCTCTTAATGTGGGTATTAAAAGCCTTGTGGTGGTGCGGTGCATTTGATTCCGGTTGGCTTGGGATCCCCGAGTTCAGCTCTCCTTAGTCCTTCCGTTTGACCCACAATCCCTAGTGGTTGCAGGTGTTGCTTTTTTTCCTGTTAACTTCTCTCCCTCAATCCCCCCCACCCCCCCGCCAAACCCCCAACCCCCCTTCCCAGGCCGGCCTCCGGGAAGAAGGGAAACGTAGCATGAAGTCTACTCGAAGCACTGACCCTCAGCTCCCACGGGCTGCCGCAGAGCTGCAAGCGTGCCGCCGCTGCTCTCAGGTAAACTTCGGAGTGAGTTACCTGCACTTGGAGAAGGGCCTTACCTGAGCGCGCCTCTGCCAATGGCAGCTCACCTGAGGGAGCCCCGCAGCCAATCACCGCGCAGCTCGTCCCTCGGGCTTGTACCCTTTAGTGAAAGAATTCAGCTCCTTGCGAGAAAGTTACCTGTGGCCGCCCAAGTCCGCCACTTTGTGCTCTGTGGCTACCCACTGCCACGATCCGGGAGGACTCCGCGCCGCCCGGCCGCCTCCGAGCTCGGGCCCCATGTGAGGGGGCCCCCCCCTTATCCCACCTTTCCGGCTAGGTGAGGGCGCGAGCGGGCGAGCGAGCGAGAGTGGTGAGGGGGGACGGAAAAGCAGAATTACCTGTAGCTCTTGTTCTGCCATCTCGGGCGCTCTCACACACCTTCACCTGCACAGACTTGAAAGTCCAGTTTCACCAGAGGCTGAGGCTCCAGGAAAAGGGGAGCGAGTTCATTGGATCAAACATGTCACAAGAGTCGGACAAGTAAGTGGATCACACGCGCCGGCTGCTGCTACTACCACTTTGGGCTGATGGCAACTGGTTTGTTATGTTTTTTGGTTTTTGGTTTTTTTTTTTTTTTTTAGGTTGCTATTGTTGGGTTTTTTTTTTGTTTTTTTTTTTCTTTCTTTTTTCTTTTTCTTTTTGGTGTATCCAGACTTTTCCAGATTATGTTTCTACCCTGGTTAAGGGGAGACACCCTGCAAGAATATGAATGTTTAATACCCCCTTTGGGCCTTGATAGTAAAAGTAGGTTTTCCTCTTTCCTTCCTCCCTTACGAATGATCTCAGCCCCGGTCTCCCAGGACGAATCCTTGTATATTGGCAGAGGTTTTGGTAGAAGAGGGCGGGAGGCCTGTTATTCTCCCTCTCTTTTAGTTGCTCCCACCGCTTCAGGCTCTTAGGGCCATTTGGAAATTCAGCTGAGTTCCTTCGATTAGCCCAAAGGGCCTGCTGGAAAAGCGGGTCTTGGCGGCTTTTGTGCGAGCGCAACAAAGAGCCTTTATCCTGAAGCAGAAACGGCCATCTTCCCGCACTGGGCCGGATGGTGTGCGTGTGCGCGCCCGCGTGTGCGCCCCCGACGGGAGGCGAGGCGCCGGGCGGCCCGGGTCTCGGGGGCCGAGGGGGCCGCGGGGGCCGCCCCCACCGCCGTGCCCCCGCCCCCTCCCGCCCGCCCCCGAATGGCTTGGCCATCTTACGCAGGTGCGGGAGGACTGGACCTTTCGGGAACGAGGGGGATTGATTTGAGGCCCGAGTTTGCGCCACGGTCAGGCGCTACGGGGCGCCTGCAACTTATCGAGTCAGCCCCGCCCGGACAGCCTCCGCGGCCCCGCGAGCTCGCCGCCCTCCGAGGCCCGGCCGGCCCAGGCGCCCCGCTCCGGAGGCCGCCACCTCGGGCGTGGCTAGCGGGACGGAGCGAGTGCGCGGGGGCCTCCCTAGGCGACTCTCGCCTGAAAAGGCGGGGAGCCCGGCTTCCCGCGCCTCCTAAGGCCAGCCTGGGGGCGCGTGCGCCCCGTCCGGGACGGGAACTCTAGACGCGCCGGGGCTCGGCAGCCTGAGCCGCGGGGCGCCGGGCCCGGGTCCCGTCTCGTCCAGGCGGCCGCCCAGCAGGCCTGGCCCCCGCCTCCCGGCCGGCTTTGTGCTGCCAGGGGGAGGTGGGGCGGAGGGCGGGAGCGAGCGGGGGCCGGAGGTGGGTCCCGCGGCCCTGCCCGGGATTCGGTGGCGACGCTGCCTTCCCCCTCCAGGCGGGCGCGTCCTGGGCTGGGAACGGGCTGCGTCCTATCGGGAGTGCGTGGAGGCCACCTTTCCGCTTTTCCTGGTCGCTTTCCCCCGGCGGTGCGGCCACCCCAGGGAGACCTTCCTCAGGGCGTTTCCGCGGGGGGGGGGTGCTGCCGGCGCCTCTCCTGGAGAAGTGGCCTGGGACCCGTCCCAAACCGAGGGACCCTGAGGGGGGCAGCGGGAATGCCTTGTGGACCTGTCCAGGGATGGAGGGGACCATCCTCAAAGTTAAACCCCGGGTAGGGTAGGTGTAGCTAACGTCACAGGCTATCATACTTAAGAAAAACTACCAGATATTAGTACCACTTTGCCCACTAATGAAAAATTAAGTGCGAGCTACACACCGGAGGGGAGGACCTAGTTACAATACAAACACGGGACGAGGTCGGGAGCAGGGGTGGGACTGGGAAAGTGTGGGATTGCTTGAGTGTACCCCCGCTCCCACCCCAAATTCTCTCTGTAGCCTTTAAGAACTCACTACTCGAGTTTGAAAACTTCAGTAGCCAAAAGCCGAGATGGCAGCACGGTTTTTTTGTTTTGATCTTCGTGTCAAAAATGGTTGCAAATCTAGTGAATATTGGATAAGTCTTATTGTAATTCCTTAATTAAATAACACGATTAACATTCGGTTGCACCACTTCGTTTTGTGATACAACGGGACTCGAATTTAGAATGAAAACGGATTGGCTTTTATTTTGACCGATTGTACTTAGCACCAATGAAGATAATTTATTTAGTATTGAAAATAAGTTCTAATATAGTCAATATTGTGTTAACTTTGGTGACGGATTGTAACTAGATTTATTTTGCGGATCGTTTCGTGACCTATATAGACATCAAATCACTATGTTGTACACTTGAAAATAATATTTGAATGTGAATTATACTTCCATTAAAAATAAATTTAAAGAAAGAAAATAAGTTCGGAACACTGGCAATCTAGTTCACTGCAATACATTACCTAATTTTTATGGGTAATAACTATCTAGGGTTATGTATACTTACATTTAATGAAAGTAACTTTTATCTAGTGATGGTTTCCAAGACTTCATTTTGTTTCCTGGGAAAAGTAATACTAACAATACCCCAAAGAGACTGTTGAACCCCATTTACGTCTCTTTGCTTAGACTATGGAGAAATGCTTGAAATTAACAAATGATTTTTGGATCATTTTTGCAGATTCTAGCCTAGTTTTCTTAATGGCTGGCTGGCAGGGGTGGGCCCAGGTTTTATGAGCTTGAAGCTTATGCAATTGTGTTAGGTGGAGTAGGGGTGAGGGCTCTAAAAAAAAAAAAAAAAAAAAAAAAGAACATGTGAGACTGTTTCTGGAGCTTCCTGCCAGAGCAAATGGGAGTCCTGGAGCTTGAACTTTATCAACTTTTTGGTAAATCCCTGTAGGAGGCTTGTCTGTATTTTCTGGAACTAACCTAAAAGAATACACAAAGGACTTTTTTTTTCTATAAACCCATCAAAGTGTAGGCAAGCTTTTGGATAGCATACGAAGATAATTCCAGTTAGCAAGTCTGGACTGAAGTACCATCATCTTTTTTATAGTTGTGAACTTTTCAGATTGACACGATCTGCTTTTTATGTTCTGCAATGTTGATGCTATCACTATTTAAAACAAAGTATTTTTAGGACAGTTTGTCTTTGTACATATTTAGAATTTTTCTACTCCCCCTTTCCAACATTTTATGAAGATTTATGATCTTTGTCAACAAGCATGTGTATTCTAGCAGCCCAATGATAGATTTAGAAACTCTTATTTTACTGCCAAAATATTCAGAATATATATATATATGATTTATTTGAAACTCACAGGTGTTTTTCATTACCTGTATGTGTTTTCTGATTACCTACCATTTGCAACACATTCAGATAGGTATTATAGGAGAAGAAAAAGGCGTATAAAGTGGGCCATGTCCTCAAGGGACTTACACTCTAGCGGAAGATGAAACAGGAACAGATATTACATAAATCCCCCTTCTCCCTACCCACCCCGCTTTTGCCTTAGGACAATTACCTTTAGTCATTCTGTGTGTTTTATCTTAAGGAGTCCAGCCATTATTCTAGAAAGGAAAATGTCCAAAGTTATAGATACCTCATGTGGGTAGCATTTCAAGTAATGGGATGAAATATTTCAATTAATCTTTCTACTCTTTAGTTTTATAAATGGATATGTTTCCATGTAGCTATATAATTTTTTTTTCTTTTGGCCATGCCACACAGCTTGCGGGATCTTAGTTCCCCAACCAGGGATTGAACCCGGGCCACAGCAGTGAAAAAGCATGGAGTCCTAACCATTGGACCACCAGGGAGTTCCCTATATTATCTTTTAAGATCACCAGTACTGAGTTAATCATATCTTCCTCAAAGCAATAAAAATACCCACTCATTTATTCAACAAATAAATCTTGAGTGCCACTATATACTGAGCATTGATCCTGGCATTGAGATTCATTAGCAAATAGAACAAACTCCCTGCCATTGTGGTGCTACCATTGTAGTGCCAGGAAACAGTAAATCAGTAAAGAAGGAAATACATAACAAGTTAGATGATGATAAATGCTACAAAGGAAAGCAAAGCAGGCTAATGGGATTGAGAATAACAGGGAATTATTTTATATAAGGTGGTCAGGGATGGCCTCTCTGATGAGATGACCTTTGAGCAGAAACCTGAAGTGAGATCAAGCACTGAAGATACTTGGGATAAGAGTGTTACAGGCAGATGGATGAGCAAGTGCAAAGACCCTGAGGTGGGAGAGTACTTAGCATATTCTAGGATCAGAAAGGAGCCCAGTGTGGGTGAATCAGAGACTTAGAGAGACAGCGGTCCCATTAAGTAAACTAAGATAATCAATTCTCTACTTAATAGTCCAGATACTCGTACACTCAAAACCAGACAACATTATACTTATAAATGGTCCTGGCAGTCAAGAGGGGAGTAAATAAAGAATCAGCTAATAGTGTCAGTCTTGTTTCTTTCCCCAGGTATCACCAGTTTAATGGCTAGAGTCCAGCGTTCTCTTCCCTACAATGGATTAAATCTTGCACACTTCTTAATTTAGAGATGAAAAAAATGCACACATACTGGATGACCCCTGGGAATTAGAACTGAAGAAGAGGGACCAACATGGTGTTTGCTCTGACACTCATACCTGTCTAAACCTCTTAATTTAGCCTGCCACCCTTCCTAGCTATCTCAACCCTAAATTAGCCTCCAGTTTGCTCTTTTTTTCTCTCATCCGCATTCAATTTCTGCAAACTTGTATCCATCAGAAAACAGACTGGGCCACTGTGTTTGGAAGTGAGACATTGCAAACAGTGTGCTTTGGTTAGTTTTGCATCTTCAGTGAAATAAACTAATATACAGGCAAAATTAACTTACCTGAAAAATAAGAAAATGCTAGACAACAATATAGAAGTCTGGACTGATTGAAAAAAAAGGTTGAAGATAATTATGTATGTGCTTAGTAATAGGAATGTCCATAGGCATTCTTTAAGTCACTGCAACACACTCATCTGATTACAAAAATATATCACCTGAGGCACTTGGTAAAACTACACTCCCTGTGCCCCACCCCAGAGCTATGGAATCAGATTCTCCGGAGAGGGGCCGGGGCATCTGCATTGGGTTACTTAGCAAAATAATGCTTTAAGTGAGTACTTTACATAATAAATTCAATTTATATATACCTTCTCAGGTGTATATCCAGCATATAAGTGAAATGAAACCTGTGGGTTTTATGTTCATTATGCTACTTCTGGATGAGCAGCTTCTGATATTTTAACTAGGGTTTAAGAGTTCTTAGGCCTTCTCTCAATATTGTTTACTTTCAATGTGTTGCTGAACTGTCCCTTCTGGAAGAATGGGATCCTTTTGACAAGTCATATATTTCCAGAGCTGCTAAACACCTGATTTGGAGTGATGTCACCCATGTGGCCTTCTGCCAGGCCCAAAGTTAAAAGGTCAAACTCAGATTTTAGGCTGGATCCCACTCACTAGGGAGCTGGGTTGGAGTTAGAAGGCCAACCTTGTCCTTCCATAGTTTTACATTAGAAGATAAAATTCATGTTCATTTTTCTGGGCACAGTTATTTCATTGAATTTAGATTCTATTTTGTAGCACAAAGTCAAAGATAACGAGTTCTGATCTGTACAATCTGATGCTGGTCCTTGGTGAAATATTTAATGGGATGATGGTTGCAGTCTCATTTCTAGGGCTAATGGTAGCTTTAAGTATTACCCTAACAAGATGGTACTAGGCTTTCTGTTGATCTGTAATTAGGTCCTGTTTTAAACCAACCGCAGAGACTAGGCCACCCAAATGGACCCAGTGCCATCTGATTTAAGGAGGATTAAAAGTAGTGAGGTGGATGGACCTAGAGTCTGTCATACAGAGTGAAGTAAGTCAGAAAGAGAAAAACAAATACCATATGCTAACACATATATATGGAATCTAAAAAAAAAAAAAAGGTCATGAAGAACCTAGGGGCAGGACAGGAATAAAGACGCAGACCTACTAGAGAAGGGACTTGAGGATACGGGGAGGGGGAAGGGTAAGCTGGGACGAAGTAAGAGAGTGGCATGGACTTATATACACTACCAAATGTAAAATAGATAGCTAGTGGGAAGCAGCCGCATAGCACAGGGAGATCAGCTCGGTGCTTTGTGACCACCTAGAGGGGTGGGATAGGGAGGGTGGGAGGGAGGGAGACGCAAGGGGGAAGAGATATGGGAACATATGTATATGTATAACTGATTCACTTTGTTATAAAGCAGAAACTAACACACCATTGTAAGGCAATTATACTCCAAAAAAGATGTTAAAAAAAAAAAAAAGTAAGTGCTGGAGCAGTGATGAAGAGCTGTATCCAGCAATTTCTACTATACTCTGCAAAGTCAAACAGAGCATTTATACATATGGCCAAGTAAGTCAAACATACATAGAAACATTTATACAACACCACCACCCAAGAACCCCAAGAAGTATTTGTTTGAAATCTATAGATAATTTAAACAAGATTATTATTTTGATGTTAGGTTATTAAATCTAGTTTTTTTTTAAAGACTTAGGTAACTCAAGCAAATGCTTTGGTTCCTCTCTGTGACTTTGATACAACCAGGCATACACTTCAGGTTAAAAAATAAACAATTTGGTTAACTTGTATTTTTCCTCTTATTTCATCCTTAGTCTGAAACAACATTTTTTTTCCTTCTTTCCCTCCCTCCCTCCCTCCCTTCTTTCCCTCCTTGGTCTGTCTCCTGATACCACTTTGCTGATTTTTTTCCCTCCCATATTACTTGATAGGAATTGACACGTGCACTTCCTCCATGCAGAGATATCAATATGAATCTGATTTTAGGTGTTCTTTTAGTCAGTGAACTTTGCTGTGTTCTCTTAGCATTTATAACAGCAGTAACCCATTCTTGTTACCTGAGCCAAGAGTTAAGATGATGGCAGCAAGGGATGGCACCTTATCTAACTCAAGTCAACTGAGTTTAACCTTGGAAAATGTTTACTTTTAAGTTCTTCTTAGTATAAGGCAAGCCTTGTCCTAAATTAGTCCTCACTCATGATCCCTGGTATTCACTTTGGGGTGCAGGCACTCTCTTCCTTTTCAAAAGGTGTTCAAGGATTCCTGCTCAATTATAAAAAGTGAGGTCTAAGCTGAAACAGGGTAGTGATTGGCAAACTCGTCCAGGAAAAATTCCTTAGCGAGCAGCAACAGGCTGAATAGGAATTTCTGCTTTGGCCCAGGAGGATGAGTGGGTTGCTTAGTAACAACAACATACACCTGGGAGTCCCTCAGACAGCTTCACAGGTCTTCAAATTGAAGCCTCCGAAATTCAGATTCACTCCACCTGCCCTGCGTATTTCCATCCATTAGAGAAGTCCTGGCTCCTTGGTTCCATTTTATTTATCCATCCATCCATCCATCCATCCTCCATCACCAGAAAATTACATTTTATGCTGTAAGTCTTTTAATGGTCTGTGGTAGAAAGGACTGGGTTATAATGGGGGAAGTGGGATAGAAGCAAGGAAGTACTTCTTCTGGGATCTACCCCCAACTCCCACCCCCATTTATACTGGGAAGAGAATTAAGTGTTTTAGCTTGATGTGTTCTGGTGAGTAGCAGGATTAAAGTAATATTATCTTTAAAAACAGCACATTTTGATTTGCTATATAAAATGCCCACCAAGCACACATTTTTAGAGCTTTGTGGAAAGTACTTAAAAAGCTGATACATTTCAGGGGATTTCGATGTACATTTCGAGAATCTGTCGGGGTTATGGAGATTGACCGAGCATTTGAATGGGCATTCAGTGGAAAGCAATCGCTGCCTGTGGCGATGAAGAGCCTTATTTTACTTTGTAATGAACAGGGCAATGAACTTTGTGGGGAGCATTTTTAAAGTGATCTGACTTCACATTCACTCCCAAGGAAATGCTTCCTTTACAAGTGTGAATGCAGACACCCCCCAGAGCAGAAAGGGAAGCAAGATTCGCCTGTTGCTTCTTTTTATTTTGGCGCCAGCCTTTCGTCCAAATGCTGAATGTACGCGTATAACAAACACCCCAGGGCCAGAGTCTCTTTTTTAAGGCTTCTGAATTTAGATCGGGGTTTTAGAAAAGGGGGAAAGGTTGAAGTGAAGGGGAGAAGAATGGAGAAAAGAGAGGAAGAAAAAAGGAGCAGGGAGAAACTATGCTTTAGCCACTGTTGAGTTGCCAGCCTTTTCTCAGTAGTACGAGATCTGCCGTGCTCCAGCTGCAGAGCTGGGCTCTAAGAGAGGATGACGTGTGCTGTTTGTCCTCCTGGCGGATTGATTCTGATTTTAACTTGATGCCTTGAATCCTAGATCTAGGACGAGCCTTACAGATCATACAGAGTCTGTGAGTAACCAAGAGTAGGATTTGGAGCTAAAAGTTTGATTTGAGGAAAAAAGTGCCTTACATTCTTTCTTGTGTGTTGCATACTGGCGTTGTATGAATTGAAAATCTGAGGTTTTGATTAATTAAAAAAATATACTCCGTTTTTTTGGTAGGGAGATTGAGAACAGGGGAGGCATTGCCTATTTGCTTCTTAAAATATGAACATGGGTATATGAAATACGTGGTTAAGATTCCGACAGCATTACTGTGAGTTAAAGTGGCCTTTCCTTCCCACACTCGCCCCAAGTCATTGGCTTTAGTTCTCAGTTCAGTGAGCCTCAGAAAATAACTGCTTTCTGTACTTCTTGGATCTAACTTTTCAAAGCAGCAAGGAACAAAGGTAGCTTTTGCCTCTTTCCTGTATTGCCAATAAGATAATTAACATAAGATCAGAGGGTTTGTCTTTCGTTATTTTTCACCTGTAAAATGAAGTTGAACTAAATGATCTCTGAGGATAATCACCTGCTCCAGCATTCTGTGAGTCTCGTGTTCTCCCTTCCAGTGGGGTCTGGGCTGGTGGCGGCTCACAGAAGGATGATGTCAACAAGATAGGAGGGTACAGGGCACAGAGGGACCTGCTTCTGCTCCAGGCCCCCCTCAAATCATTTTATTTTAGCAAAATAAAAAGTGGTTTAAGATGACAAAGAAACAGACTTCTGGCAGGCGGGAGGAATTCGGAGGGCCACACGGAATTCAGAAGGGCATCTTAGGCGCTAAGATCAATGGTTTACTTAGTGGACCCCCTCACAGCCTCACTGGGCT
This sequence comes from Balaenoptera musculus, assembly GCF_009873245.2. Classification (NCBI taxonomy): domain Eukaryota; kingdom Metazoa; phylum Chordata; class Mammalia; order Artiodactyla; family Balaenopteridae; genus Balaenoptera; species Balaenoptera musculus. The sequence goes on along the minus strand of NC_045801.1, from coordinate 35,437,346 downwards.
GGTAGATAAAGGTACAAGAAAATCAGATAAAAAGGGCTGGCAGGTACTCTGAGAACCCCCTTCCAGAACAGCACCCAGGAAGTGGTTTACTCTGCACAGGCTCGTAGAGTGAAAGAGAGGCAGTATTGGAATGTTTGGAACATTGAATAAAATTTAGTAAAATGAAAACAGCAGCAAATGGGCCTTCTCTTTCCTCTTCCTGCCTTTTCCTCTTCTCCTCCTCTCCTCTCTCCCCTCCTCCTCTCTTTCCCCTCCTCCTCCCCCTTCTCCTCCTTCCTTCTTCCTTCCCCTCCCATGCCCCACTTCCAGATTCCTCCTCCTCTTAATAAAACATAATTCAGGGACACCTACCGTCAACCAGTATTGCCAAGCCAATGGTTTCATAAGTGTTCAGAAAAGGTATTAAATAATATAAGAATAAGAATAGCACCTGCATTTTCACTTCGATTATAAGACAATATATACAGGGAACCCTGCTCAATGTTATGTGGCAGCCTGGATGGGAAGGGAGTTTGGGGGAGAATAGATACACGTATATGTATGGCTGAGTCGCTTTGCTCTGCACCTGAAACTATTACAACATTGTTAATCGGCTATACTCCAATATAAAATAAAAAGTTTAAAAAAAAGACAACATATGATTTCACTCCAGGGCACACAAATGACTATTCATGTAGGTCAGGAATAAAATCTCCTTCTCTGGTATCCTATTGTGTTATAAGATTTAGAAGTCTCTGAAGTCCATTTTCTCTGAAGCCGGTATTGGTACCAGGACAAAATGGATTGAAGCCCCTGGAAGGTTCTCAAGTGGAGGATTTTGTTAGGTTAGAAGAGCCTTTAAGTACATTTATGCTTCCTGTGCAGACCACGGTTTTTAGCTGCTTTGGAATCGTGGTGGCTACTTTTAAAACTGTCTATCTTACATAGTTTTGAAAACATTTTTAAAAAGGACAACGTCTCAATAGAAATACGGTCCACAAACATGAGTAGACAGTTCACAAAAGCTACAAGTGATTAATATACATATAAAATAATATTCAGTTTATTAATAATCCAAGAAATACAGATTACAGAACAGGGAAGCTCAAGGTTTCCCTGTCAAATTGGCCAAGATTAAAAAAACTGGGTTTGGGTAAAATACATTTCTAGGAGGATTATACATTATTCCAAACTTTCTGGAAGACAGTTTAGCAAAACTGGTTGAAATGGGCCTACCTTCTGACACCTGAATTCCAGTTTTAGGGCTTTATCTTAAGGAAGTAATCAAGGATATTAATTGTAGGAATATTTTTTAAAGTGAAAAGTCAGGAAAGTTCTAAGTGCCCAGGTACAGAGGACTGGTTTAGTAAATCACAGTTCAGGGGCAAGCATTATAATTCAGATTATGGAAAAATATTTAATGACAGGAAAAATGTTCATGGTGTATTATGTTAGAAGGTTTACAGGCATAGAAAATAAATAATAAACTATGATAATAAAACCACAATAGGTTAACAGTGGTTTGCTCTCTGCATGGAGAAATTATAGATGCTTTTGTCTCTTATTTGTTCTTCTCTGTATTCTAGTTTGCTGAAGTGAGCTTGTACTGTTCTTGTAATTAGAAAAATTTTAAGGTTATTTAAAAAAAAATAGTCATTTGGCCATGGAGATATTTAAAAATAACACACACATAGCCGAAATAAAATGGGAAAGCCTGCCTGCTTGCTTGTTCCTGGTAGAATTCATCTGTTCCCTCCCTCCTGATGCCACTCCGCTCTTCACGGCTGGTATGCCACGTGTGTCTTCTGCACTATGCCTCACTCACCTGTACACTTTTGGGTTAGTGTCTCAACAACCCTGTCTCTTTGGATTTGACCAATTATCAAGTCCACCTGTTTTTCAAAATAGTACACATAGGTGTGGGAGTTTCCAGCCTTTGTATAACTTGCAGCTGGGGGCGTGGGGGGTGAGGGGGCGGGGGGGAGCGGCGGTGGTGACTAAGCAGAAGAGAAACCTTTTCATCCACTCAGTAGGCTGCATGCGCCTGCGCAGTTTCCCTTGGAGAAAATTCTCTGGAGGCGGGGCTGCCTTCCATGCCATCTCAGACCTCACCTGAGTGGGTGCTCTTGGGAACGACTCGGTGGTGGGTCCAGTTGTATTTAATCTTTTTTCAGGAATAGGGAGAGCCCGGAATATGACCTCCTTTAAAAACAAAAAGTAGTTGTAGGCACGGTTGAGTTGTTTTTTTTTTTTTTTAACAACAATTTATTTTTTCCATAACATAGACTTGCTTTTCCCTGGAGGGCCAAGCGTGTGAGTCATCTACCTGCTTCTACAAGCTGGTACATAGATCATGCTAGACGCGAGTTGGAGTCTTTTAGTTAAGCTGTGTGAGATTGCATCACTGGATTTCCTGCAGGCGTCTTTAATGAAAGCTTTGTCGCAAATGTGAAGTTATTTACTTATCAACCTATCCAAGGAGCATCCACCAGGGAACAAAAAGTACACGATGTGAACTTGGAGGGAGAACGTGGCCTCCCAGAATCACTTAAGTTGCCAAAAATATGTCAGGGAAAAAACGGGGGAGGGGCGAGGTTTAAACAAAAAGGAAATGAACTTTGCTAATGTGAGCAAAACCAAAGCAACGTTAGGTTGTGGGAATCAACACAGAGTTTGTGATTATACTTTTTGGTTGTGGATTCAAAAGTGAAATTTGCAATTGTCCCCTTCTCTCCCACGCCTACCTGGCTTCCCCTCCCCCATACTTTTCTTCTCATTGTGCAGAAATTCATCAGATCTCAAATACTGTACCTTACATTTTCAAAAATCGTTATCGTTTTTGGTCGTTCAAAGTCTAAATAAAGGTGCATATCCTTGTAGGGCTTGCGAGAAGGAGATTAGGAAGGGCTACAGTTTGTCTTTTTATCCTGTGTTTATCCAATTTCAGTAAACAGCCTGAAAGGTGTGGTTTGTATTCAGCCACGCGAAACCACAAATTTGCTTTTTGAGTTTGCCCACAAATCTTGGGGCACAGTTCATTTATCACTCCTAGTATCCTGAAGTTGAATTGGCGGGCGGTTGTACCTGTTTCTCTTCTCTTTTCCTCATTTAAAAGACCCACATCCTTTTTTGGGGTTCCTGATCCTTCCTAATTTACAATAAAATACCTATGTGGTCAATACCCAGGGCACATTTAATTACAAGTTGGGAGTTTTTCTCTTGCAACATAACTTACGGTTGGCCAGGTGAACCAAATTGAACATGATATTCTGAGATTTTGTTGTTGTTGTGCCAGATATTCCTGGAATATGGAAGAAATTGAAAATTTTTATGAATCTGAGATTTTTATTGTATTTACTGTTTGATGGATTATTTTATAAATCACAGTTTTGAAGCATTTCTGAATGACCTACCTCACTGTTTTCAATGCTATGCTGGAGGCTGACTTTTGTTGCAACTATTTTATGGTGCAGTTTTGCATTTGCAGTGTGTTTTCTTTTTTAAGCACCATTTCTTGGGGAGGCTTTTTTTCTAATTATGCAGATACTATAAGCTCATGAGAAAAAACTGGAAACTAGAGAAAGGTATATAGAAGAGAAGTCACTCATAATTCCAGGGCCCTAACACTTCATATATTTTCTTACAGTTATGAATGTGGTTATAAAAGAGTGTACAAATTGTAATCTCCCGTTTTTACATCATTCATGCCATTCTGCATTTTCTACTTAGTGCTTTATTATTGGCATTTTAGTAGTCTCTTAAGTATACTTCTACATAGCATTTAAAGATGAAATCTATCATCTCCTATTTTTTATGTTTAGGTTGTTTTGCTTTTTCATTATTATAAATCATGCTTGTACATAAATCTTTGTATGTCTGCTTATTACTTTAGAATAAGTTTCTGGAAGTATAAGAACAAAAGATAAATATTTTTAGGTTCTTGATTCATACTTTGAAAATGACTTCTAGATAGGTTGTAAAAATTTATGTTTTCTCCCAGCAGTGTTTGAGAGTGTCTTTCTCACATCTTGTCACCAGTCTATGAGATTTATAATTTTTTGGTCAATTTGAACAGCAAAAAAAGTATATTTTTGTTTTAAATTGCAGTCTGATAATTGATGAGGTTAAACATTGTCTCAGATGTTTATTCGTCATTTAAGTTTCTTTTTTACCGAAGATCTTGTTTTTGCCTTGGCTACTACATACAGTTATTTTGCTGTGTCCTGGACGAGGGGACCTTGGGGTTGAGATCGAGCTATGCTTCCCTCTGGCCTCTGCCCGGGGAAAAGGGCACCTTACAACATCTGTACAAATGTACCATATGGGTTAGAAGTGGTCTGTTCTTAATTTTCACTCTTTTTCTTTTTTTTTGAATTGGGATGCTGATATTTTTATTATTGATTTGTGAGAGCTTTTTACACACCTAAAATTATTAACTGTTTTGTCAAAATTCTGGCTATAGTTTCCTCAAGTTCTTGGTTATCATTTAGTTTCATGATTTAAAAAATATTCAGAGCTTTAGATTTTTTTAAAAATATTTTTTAAATATAAACTTATTTATTTATTTTTGGCTGCATTGGGTCTTCATTGCTGCACGTGGGCTTTCTCTAGTTGTGGCGAGCGGGGGCTACTCTTCGTTGCGGTGCGCGGGCTTCTCATTGCGGTGACTTCTCTTGTTGTGGAGCACGGGGTCTAGGCGCGCGGGCTTCAGTAGTTGTGGCTCGCGGGCTCTAGAGCGCAGGCTCAGTAGCTGTGGCACACAGGCTTAGTTGCTTCGCGGCACGTGGGATCTTCCCGGGCCAGGGCTCGAACCCTTGTCCCTTGCATTGGCAGGCGGATTCTTAACCACTACACCACCAGGGAAGTCCCAGAGCGTTAGACTTTTTGATGTCAAATATATTGTTCTTATGCGTGAGAGTACTTTCATTACTTTCAAATGTGGAAAGTTTGAGATCAACCTTTGCGGACTTAACTCATTAAAATTTTTTCCTTTATTTTAGCCTTATTTTTAAGGTTATTTAAAAGGCCCTTTTAAGATGATTAATTCATACTTAATTGTAAAAACATTACAGAATACAACTACTCTCAAAACTACCACTCAAAGTTATTAATAGTAACACTGCTAACACTCTGACATCTATATTTTTTACTTTTTTCTATGCCTGTACATATAAATATACTATGTATACAGAGATGAGATAGTAATTTATATACTGTTTAGTTACTTATTTTTTAAGTTAACATTGATCATAGCTTTTCATGGTGGTAAATATTTTTAATGGCCCATAGTTTTACATTGAATGGAAATGTCCAGATTAATTTAACCAGTTCCCTGTTGTACATTTAAATTTTTCATGTTTTTTACTATTAAAGTCAGTATTTGAATGACTTATAGCTAAATCTTTACACACTTCTTAGTTTTGTCCTTGATATACATTCCAATGAATAGACATCCCTGATCAAAAGCCATCCTCTTTTTAAAGATATTTGGTTCATGTTTCCAAATTGCCATCCAAAACTCCTCTCCTCATTAACACTCCCTTCAACACTGTATCTGAGGGAGGATTTCACCTTCCTTCCCCAGCAATACATATTATCCTCTTTTTCTAAATTTTATTTTTTAATTTATATTTTATTTTATTCTATTTCATTTTAACTTTTTATTGGGGTATAGTTGTTTTACAATGTTGTGTTAGTTTCTACTGTACAGCAAAGTGAATCAGCCATATGTATACACATATCCCCTCTTTTCTGGATTTCCTTCCCATTTAGGTCACCACAGAGCACTAAGCAGAGTTCCCTGTGCTATACAGCAGGTTCTCATTAGTCATCTGTTTTATACATATTAGTGTATATATGTCAATCCCAATCTCCCAATTCATCGCACCCCCCTTCCCCCCCTTGGTGTCCATACGTTTGTTCTCTACATCTGTGTCTCTATTTTTGCCTTGCAAACAGGTTCATCTGTACCATTTTTCTAGATTCCACATATATGTGTTAATATATGATGTTTGTTTTTCTCTTTCTGACTTACTTCACTTTTTATGACAGTATCTAGGTCCATCCACGTCTCTACAAATGACCCAATCTTGTGCCTTTTTATGGCTGAGTAATGTTCCAACAATGTATCTGAGGGAGGATTTCACCTTCCTTCCCCAGCAATTCTTACTATCCTCTTTTTTTTAATTTATTTTTTTAAATTGAAGTATAGTTGATTTACAATGTTGTGTTAGTTTCAGGTGTGCAGCAAAGTGATTCAGTTTTATATATATTCAGTTATATATATATTCAGTTATATACTCACATATATATATATAGATATATATATACTTTTTTCAGATTCTTTTCCCTTATAGGTTATTACAAAATATTGAGTATAGTTCCCTGTGCTATACAGTAGGTCCTTGTTCGTTTTCTATTTTATATATAGTAGTGTGTTTATGTTCTTCTTTTTAGTCTTTGCCAATTTGATAGGGTGAAATGGTAACTTGTTTTGAATTGCATTTCTTTCCATTTACTCAAATTGTATTTTCTCAGGAGAACTTTATGTTTTGTTTTGTTTTCTTAATGTATATATGTAGTATTTTGATATTTTAAAAGCTCTTCTTGGGGTTTTATAGAGAGTTCAGCGTTAGTAAAAAGAGTTTATCGGCAGAAGGCCCAGCCGTGGTCTCTTCTCTTGGTACAAGTCATTGCGTCTGAGAACTGTCTCTAATTCACAGCTCCCATCCCTTGCCAATGAAAGCAGTGATCTAGGCCTTCACTCAGGCTCCTTAATCAAAGGCCACAAGTTCAGGGAACTTAGTCAAGGGATAGGGAGCCCATGTCTCCAAGCTGACTGGCGATGACTAAGCTCAGGGTGAATACGTCCAAACAACAGATGAGTGGTCACCATACATACAAATCTCTTCCACTTCATGATTTATTGAGTGCCTACAGGCCAGGCACAGAGCCGGGCACCGTGCCAGGCACGGAGACCACAAAGATTAGACAGACTACTAGTTTAAGGTCTGAGAACCTTAAACAATATAATTAGAAAAAAACGTAATTTATTTTAAAAATGCACATTTACCTTTCATTCTTGAGGTAATTAGTTGTGGGAAAAGTGGAGGCAGGCAGGTCCAAAATCCTGTGAGTCTTCCAATTTTCTGCTTTATTTTGATTTGAAAAGATCTTCCACTATTTTTCATTTCTCAGGTTTGGTTAGGCTTGCATCCATTCCCCCCCCCCCTTTTTTTTTTTTTTTGGTCTATTATTAGTGGTTAAGAAACAGTTTGGTTGTTTATCTAAACAGTAGGGCTATTTAAAGTGGAGTCACTTTTCAAAGGTAAATCTCCAGGGCTCTGTAATTAAACTTTATATTAAAAACTTTTCTAGAGCTACGGGTGAAAACTTCTGTTTATGTTCTCTGTCATATGTATGTTGCTTGTAGCGTTAAAGGTAACATCTGTGGAAACTGGGAATTTGTGGAAGTAATTTGGTACTTTTCTAAACTGAGATATAACATTAAAACATCTAGGACAATTAGAAATTTATTTTAAAAGCGTTGGTGACATTAGAGCCAGCTGCATTAATCAGGAACTCATTATCTGGTCTGTGAATTATCCAGGCTGTTTTCTTCTATCTTCCTCTTATAGTTAACCTTTTAGATATATAATTTTTTTTTCTGTACAGATCTAATAGAGAGGGCGTGAAAAGGAAAATTCAGCTTAATTAGTTTGGCTACTGATTAAAAGAAAAAAAAATCTAATTCCAGTAGAAGGTTGAACTCATTATTTTAAATACATTCTTTGATTATCTAGGATTTCACGTGATACGTGTTACACCTTCTTCTATTTTTTCAAATGTTCTTGAAGCTGTAAAATTAAGGATTGTTTGATTAGGAATTCTAGCATTTGCAAGCTATAAATAATGGCCTTCCCCATGAAACCTATAAAGCACTATGCCAATGAAGGGAAGTTTTTAAGTAATTGGTCATATTGCGTATTTTTCTCTTTTTTCCAACCTAACTTTATAACATAAATATTTGGCCATGATTTTATGATTTTTTCTAAATATTTTAATAGCTGCAGAGCATTATGTGCTGTGGATTTACTGTCATCGACTTACATTTAGGTTACATGTAGTTTGTTGCCATAGTTTTCACTATTATAAAATCATACTTTTATAAAATCTTCAGACATAAAATCTTTCAAGATTTTAGATTATTTCCTAGAATAAGTTTCTACAAGTGGAATTTACTGGATTCAAATGAACAAATATTAAAAAAATATTTCATTACACAAAAACTGTAAATAAATTTAGGGAGAAAAAAATAAACGCCCCTTTTATATTTCTTTATCTCCTACCATTTTCAACAGAATTTTGACAGTTTGTTGGATAGCCTTCTAGATGTGTTTCTAGGCATTATATCCCATATGAATGTGTATGTGTTTGAGAATCTACCAAGTTTTCACAAATAAATTATTTTATATATTGTTTTATGATTTTGACTGTTCTATGTCAATAACACCAAATCACCTTTTTGGTTGCACAGTATTCCGCAGTATGAACATACGAGTGACTAAAGGATAAATTCATAGAAGTGGAACTTCTGGGGCAAAGGTTTTGCATATTGAAATCTTAGATTGTTCTCCAAAAATGCTACTTTAATTTATACGCCAATCAATAACGTTAGAATATGCTCATTTCTGCCTACCCTCAATCAATGGATCTTATCAGTCTTCAAAGTTTTTGCTAACACAAAAAATTAGTCTCATAATTTACATTTCTTGGATTCTTTTCACATATTTAAAAGCCGTTATATTTTTCCCCACTGTGGACTGTTAATGTTCTTTGCCTATTTTTCTATTTTGTTGTTGGCCTTTTAAAAAACAAGGTTTTATTGAGGTGTAATTGACACACAAAGAATTGCATGTATTTAATAATGTGTCCAATCAAAGAGTTTGTACATGTGCAAACACCTGTGATACCATCACCACAATCAATATAATAGACATATCCAGCACATCTCAGAGTTTCCTTGTGTCCCTTTGTGTGTGTGTGTGTGTGTGTGTGTGTGTGTTAAGAACATAACATGAGATTTACCTTCTTAACAAATTTTGAAGTGCACAGCAGATCTCCAGAGCTTATTCATCTAACATAACTGAAAGTTTAAACCCATGTATAACAACTCCCCATTTTGCTCTCCCTGCAGTTGCTGGCAACCACTATTATATTCTCTCCTGTGTGAATGAGTTTGACTACTTCAGATACCTCACAGAAGTGGAGTCATGCAGTATTTGTCTTTCTGAGTCTGGCTTTTTTCACTTAGCATAATGTCCTCCAGGTTCATCCATGTTGTTGAAAATAGCAGGATTTCCTTCTTTTTTTTAAGGCCGAATAATATTCCACATTTTATATATACTACATTTCCTTTCTCTGTTCATCTGTCAATGGACGCTTGGGCTGTTTCATATCTTGGCTGTTGTGAATAGTGCTGCAGTGGACGTGGGAGTGCAGATATCTCTCCAGGATCCTGATTTCAATTCTTTTGGATATACACCCAGAAGTGGAGTTGCTGGATCATGTGGTGTTCTTGGTCTTTCCCTGATGAATTTTAAGAGTTGTGTTTGTACTGAGAGGTTAGCCTGTTGTCTACCAGTTTGTTGTCATTTGACTATGTTGTGTTTTTGCTCTGCAGAGGTTTTTAAAATTTAAGTAGCCAAATTCATCTGTTTTATTAAATGGCTTCTAGGTATTATGCCTTGCTTAGGAAGGCTTTCTCTATTCTAAAGTTACAAACAACCCCTATCCCAATACTGACTTCTCCCCAGTTTTATTCTATCATTCTATGACTTATCATTTCACATTTCCATTGAAAACTTTGATCCACCTAGAATTTATTTGATGAAGAAATGAGGTAGGAGCCTTACTTAATTGTTTTTCTAGATAGCTCCCCTGTTTTGCCCATAGTGTTTATTGAATAATACTGTTCATACTATAATAATATTTCCCCCACTTGTTCAAAATTCAGCCTTTATCACATATTAAATATCTGTGTATATTTGGGACTATTTCTTAGGTCTTTATTCCATTACATTGATCTACCTATTTATGCTTCAGGAGTAGCTAACTACCTATTTATTTATCTTTACAAAATGTTTGAATAATATCTGAAAGCGCTGTGCCATCTCATTACTCTTCTTTTAAAGAATCTTCCTGGTTATTTTTGCATTTTTTTAAAATATAAACTTTAGAATCAGCTTCTGTAATTCTCAAGAAATCCTGATTTGAGGGTGGGGAGGAAGGGAGGGAATACATTAAATTTTATGGGTAACTTTGGTATAGAGTTGATATATTAATATTGTGTCTTCCTATTTAAGAACAGAGTTCTATGTTTTGCTCTATTTATTTAAATCTTTGATGTTCCTCAGTATCATTAAAACATTTTCTTCATATAAATCTTGCACTTTTATTGTTAAGTTTATTGAAAAAATTTGTTTACTCAAAAGTAGGTTATCTTTTTGGTACTATTTTAAGTGGGGTCTTTTCTTTTTTTATATGTTTTAGCTAGTTTTTTTAATTAGAAAAGTTATTTTAAAATATTATTTTGTATCCAGCCACCTTACATTATTTCCTTTTTTTTTGGTAATAGTTGTTCAGCTGATTCTCTTGGGTATCAGTCATGGTGTCATATTGTGTGCAAATGCTATTTATTCATCTCTACCAGTTTTTGTACCTTTTATTTCCTTCTCATCTCTAAGTGTATCAGCCTATCACTGTAGAACAATGTTAGCTAATACTACTAGGTGTGAGAGTAGACGCCCTTGTCTAATGTCCTTAGGATTTCAGCATTAAATATGATCTGGTCTTTGAAAAGCTTTCGGTTTTATATGATCTTCTATCTGACCACCCAACTGAACTCCTCTGTTCTAGTATCTATCTAGCCATTCATCTTCCCTTCCTCTCTCTCTCTTTTACTGAATCTCAAATTGTCCAGTAATTATGTTGTCTACAAATAATGATTATTTTTTTCCTCCTTTCTAGTTTTTAGATTTCTTAGATTGTTCTCTTTTATTACATTGCTCAAGATGTCAAGTAAAATGTTGAAAAGTCAGATGGCAGAGGACGTTCTGTAAAGGAAGTGGTTTTAAAGTCTCACTTTTAAGAGTGATGGTACTTTAGGTTTCTTGGCTATCAAGCATGATTTTCATTTTGGATTTTTTTCTTTTTTATTCTCTTTGTTTTTAATCTCTAGCTGGGTTGCTTTTTAAAAAACAATTTATTGAAGTATAGTTGATTTACAATGTTGTGTTAGTTTCAGGTGTACAGCAAAGTGAATCAGTTATACATATACATATTTCCACTCTTTTTTTTTTTAGATTTTTTTCCCTATATAGGCCATTTTTTATTCTCTTAATGTAATGATATTCATAAATAAATTTACTAATTTATTTTCAGAGCAGTCTTGTATTCCTGGGATAAGCCTTGTGTGGTCATGCTGTAAAAACATATCAATAGATTCAGTTCATCAATATTATTTTGAGGCTTTTATATCTATATTCATCCCAATCCCACTGATTACTGGCGACGTGACTTTTTTGTAAGTTAATCCTTTGTGCCATGGTTTCTTCTCTATAAAACAGGGATAATACTAAGAGATCTTGCCTCCTAGCATTGGGGTGAGGTATGTAACTTTTATAACAGTCTGTGGTACATAGTAAACACCCAATAAATGTTAGATATCATTATTATTGTCATTGTAACTGACCCTGGTCTCTTGTTTCCTGGGGTTTGTGTGTGTGGGTGCAGGTACGTGGATGAGTGCTATCTTTGTTGTGTTTTGATATCCATGTTATGCTAGCTGATTAGAATGAGTTAGGAAACTTTCCAAGTCTTATTACGCTCTGCAATAATTCAAACAATGTTGGAATAATCTATTCCTTAAAGGTGGCCTGGGCCCAGTGAATGTCCTTGACTAAACTTTCAGTTTCTTCTATGCTTCCTTTGTCTCTTCAGGCCTTCTATTCCAGGCCAAGTTTGAGCATTTATATTTTCCAGGAAATCATCAGTTTCAGATCTCCTTTTATCAATGGTTACGTCTTCTCACTCTTTCTTTGTCTGATTTTACCTCTCCTACCGTCACCTTCACTCCAGCTCCACCCTTACACACACACACACACACACACACACTCATGCACATATTCACACACTGAGGACAGTTCATCACTGCCTTTATGAATATTTCACTAGAAAAACTGGGCCACAGTGAACAGATTGGTGCAGTGATTCCTAAGCTTGTCTCAGTTTAGGTATTAAATCTACGTAAGACTATGTGTTTGTTCAAATCCTCCAAGAAGCTGTCACCAAGATAAGTTTAAACAAGCGAGGGTTCTGTTAGGGGAATGTCTGTGTGAGGGAGTGTGGGGAGGGGGCTGGGTGAGCAGCCCCAGGCCCTGAGGCCAGTCTGACTCCTCGTGCAGGAGAGAGGAGGCGAGATTGGGTGGAAGCCTCTCGCTTGCCCAGCAGTGTACGGAAGCTCCTCGGAGCCTTGGGGTCTTCTACTTTGTGCCACCAGAGGGGTTGTGCGCCTGCCTCAGCCCTCCAGGCTGAGTTCAGTTATTGGCTATAGGGGTGGTGTAGGGAGGCCTGGTTTCAGCGGCTGCTGGGCCCTTGTCAGTTCTCCGCCTGCTGCTGCTGGAGATCTGCCGGACAAGCTTCCTGACAGTGAGAGCTTTCGACCAATGGCATGAATAGCTTTGTAGGATAGTGACTTCTTACTGGCAGACTTCAGGCAGAAGGATGTTGGGCGCAGGGAGGTGTTTACATCTGAGGGAGCAAGTCTCAACCTTTGAGTACCATTTCTGCCCTCCTCCCCCTCCTCCCCACCCCGTCCTTTCCTCTCTCTTCTTCTCTCCTTCTCCACCCCCTGCTCCTCCTCTTCCTACCGTCTCCCCCTCCTCTTTCCTCTTTCCCTCTTCCTCCCTCTGTCTCTCCACACACACACTTACGTATGTGGTTGGGATGTGTGTAATCACTCTTCCTACTTCATGAGCTTTGTTTACAAATGAAAAAAATCTCTTTTTAATCCTGAAATTCAGCAGTCCAACACCCCGCCCCCTCCCTCTCCCTTTCCTAGGGTCCTGTCTCTTCATTAAGTTCATGAATATAGTGACTTACTTAGGTCAAGGTTTCAGTCTTGGTTACAAGAAAAAGAATAGGAAATAATATTATTTTCACAGGAAAATGATCCTGTGAGATTAGGCCAGGGAGCCTTGATCTCTCCTGCACTTTCTGCTTTTGTGGTCCTTTGGAGTTGCTGTTGAAAACCAAGGCATGTTGTTTGCTGGTCACTAAATATTCAGGTTACACGCGAGGCAGTTTGTGTTCTCAGACACGACCTCTTTTCCCCCCATGCGTGCCCATAGTGCTAGAGGCTGGGACACGAGGATTTCCAGCATCTGGCAGGTAGGGCGCTCAGGAAGACCTGGTGATTGCATCCAAGGCATCAGCCTGAACAACCTCTGTCCTTTGGGTGAGGCTCCCACTAGAAACTCCTGGTATCACTTGCCAGCTGACTGGCATTGGCGCTGCAGTCTACTAGAGACGGCTTAATACTATTGAACCTTAAAATGACGTTACTAGCTAATATAGGTATTATGCTTATTGAGCCATGGTACTACTCTAAGCACTTTACATGTATGAACTCAGTTATTTCTCAGTCAAACCTCTGAGGGTTGATGAGCAAACGGGGGCACAGAGAGGTTAAGTGATCTCCCCAGGGTCCCAGAGATGACAGGCAGCAGAGCTGGGGTTGGAACCCCTGTGGTCGGGTGACCCCATCTGAATTTAGTCATCATGCTTCCTTGCCTGTTGAAAGGGAACAGATAGTGGTCCTGACCTCCTTCTCAGGAGATTCCTTGCCTACTTGCTCTCGCCAGATGCTTGGTAGTTTAGTGGGTGAAACTGGCAATCATGAGCTGCCTTTGGGCTGCAGATATGTTTCATAGGACCCACATAGCATTTGCTTAACACTTATATTGTATTTTTATCAAAGAAATGTATTTAGTTTAAAATGTCAAATAATACTAAAAGGGCTTGAGAAAAATAGTGGTTTCCTGAGACCCACTCTGCTCCCTGGTTTCTGGTCTCCAGAGGCAGCTATGCTCCACTCTTTGTTTTAGTACTTAGCCCCATACATCTCAGTAATAAATACTTCCATTTCTCCATCTATCCATTTAAGGTATTATCTATTGACTTCCAACCATGAAGATAAAGATTTTTTTTTCTTTTGCTAACCAAAATAAAAAAGAGTTATTAATTCTTGTGTCTCTGAAGCATGGGAAAAAAAAAAAAAGAGAGAGAGAGAGAGAGAGAAAAGAAAAGGAAAGAAAAAGAAAAAAGGAAACTACCCTTCTCATGTTTCAGCCCCAGGTCCAGGGCAAGGCGCTAACCCCGCAGGCAGTGTAGGCCCAGGGGCCAAGTCAGTCCTGGGCAGGGCTCCGGACCAGCCCGTGCTTTGGCTCTTCGGCCTGGCTGGCAGGTTGTCTGCCTCAGTTTGGGGAGCCCAGACCTCGGACTAGATGGGGGGTCAGGGTCAAAGGTCTGGGCCACTCAATTCTGGTGCTCTGGCTAAGGCAGCTGGAGGTCAGTGTTCAGATGTGGGAGCCAGAGCCACTGGGTTCTGTGGTCCACCGGATAGCGCCACAGGCCGGAGTCTGGGTTACTGAATCCTAGGCTGGGATCCAGAGGGCGCTAGGTCCCCCGGGTACCGGTGCTCCGTCAGGGTCCAGGCCGCCCGACCCCAGAGCTCCTCAGCAGGGGCGGCCCAGCTGCCGGTGGCCGCAGTGGGGTGCCACTCTCAGCGGCATTGCTGTCCGAGCAAGGGATGTCCTGGGCTGTTCTGGGGGGTGAGGCTGAGGTCTAGGGGCGCCTGAAATTTGGGGGTGCCTCCTTGGGGCTCCCTGAGGCTGGCTCTCCTTTGGTCCCGCCAGCCCCTTCTGACTCGCCGGGCTCCGCTTCCCGCTGGGACCCTCAGAACCGAGGAGAGCGGGCCAGGGATCCTCAGTGGGGGGCCGGCGAAGCAGAGGAGCGGCGCCGCCCAGGGAGGCCAGGGGGCGCCCCTCACCGCAGCCGCCCAGCCCAGCGAGGGCCACCGGGCCCCAACCGGGCCGGGTGGCAGGGGTGGGTCGCCACCGCGGGCTGCGTTCTCAGGGTGGGGTGTGCCCCGGGGGGGTTATCGCTGAGCGAAGTGCAGCCGCCGCCTCCCCTACTGGCCGAGGGGTCCGCGTTCCCGCCGCTGCGGCTGCACGCACGGCAGCCCCTAGGCAGGCGGCGCGGCTGCGCCCAGGCCCGGGGCACCGCTCGCGCCCGCACCGGGGGTGGCCCCCGCCGGCCCAGCTCGCGGGTCGCCCAGGAGACTCGGAAGCTGCTGGAGCAGGACCGCCGTGACTCGTCCGAGGCGTCGCCCCTCGCTGCCTCCAGTAGCTTCCGGAGAAAGGGTACATGAACGGGAGGTGATGTTTTCGAGTCCTTGCCTATCTTAATGTATTTTTTTCTACCATCACCCTTGACTAATAGTTTGGTGAGATGCAGACTTCCAAGTTGGAATTAACTTTTCCTTAGAATTTGAAGGGCACTGCTTCAGTTGTTTCTAGATTCCGAAGAGGCTGATCCTTTATATGTGACTTTTTTTCTCTCTGGAAGCTTTTAAAATCATTTTCGTATCCTTGGCTTTTTGAAATTCCGTAAGTTTTATGCGTTAGTCATTCTTTTCTCCTTTCACTTTTTTTGTACTTGGTATTCCATGGACTTTTTGATCTGGACATTCAGGTCTTTCTGTTTTGGGGAATTTTCTAATATTATTTCTGTAATAATTACTTCCCATTAAGTTCTCTCTTCTCTCATTTCAGAATTCATATTATTCTCATGTTGGGCCTCTTGGATCGATTTTATAATTTGCTCATAATTCCCTCCTGTTGTCCATCCTTGTCTTTTATGTGTTCTGTTTTCTGGAGCTGTCCCTGCCTCTATCATCCAGCCCTTCTGTAGAATTTTTGTCATTTCAGTCATCCTTTTTTTAATTTACAAGATTCTGGCTTTCTCTCTCTCTCTCTCTCTCTCTCTCAAACAGCCTCCTTTTTTTTTTTTTTTTTTTTTTTAAACTACATAGATGCAGCAGCTTCTTTTTATCTCTCTGAGGGTGTTACATATTTTTCTCTGTTCTCTGCATTGTCTCTATCTTTCTCTGTTCTCTGCATTGTCTCTATCCCCTGAAGTTTCTTGTTTGTGTTTTCTAGCTTGCTTTTGTTTTAATCTTCGTGATCCTTGCCTCTCCATTGGGCTGTTCAATAGCTGCATGTAACAGCTATGCAGTCGGTGACTGGAAGCTTCGTGTGTGTGATGGGCGGGCAGGGCCGGCTTGTGGACTGCAGGCTCATTTCTCTAGGTGGTGATCGGCCAGTGACCCTTTTCTCTGTGTTACCCCCAAATGTCAGTATCTCTAGGACTTTCCTCTGGAGCTAGTGATTGTCTCCAGGGAAGCCTTTCTGGTTGTAGGTATGGGATGGGACTTTGGAAACTGGTGGGGAGAGGGGAGTCTCATGGTTGATTATGTTGTCCTTTCACTGAAACCCTCTCTTTTCAGTTAAAGCCTCTAGCTTCTCCTTCTACTGCGCTTGATGCTCCCAAACCCTGGGCCTTTTGAGTTCAGTGTTACCAGGGAATTAGCCTTCCATCCATGCTAGGATGTTGGAGAGGTAGAAGCCTGGCGATTTGAGGTGGGAGAAGAGATCTGGGTGAGGGGGGGTGTTTCTTCTTTTATGTACTTTTAACGAATCCTTTTCCAGCCACTCCCCACACTCCCACATTCTAAGGTCCCTAATGGCTTGCAATCGCTCAGCCCTTCATACTCTGCGTTTCTGTCTGCCTTCCTGCTTGGAGAGCCCTCTGCAAGCATTAAAGCTTCCTCTCACTCCACTCTGCTGGCCCAGTTGCCACTCTTCTGATGTACAGTTCCCCCATTTAAATGATAAAGCTGATACAATGTCATCTCCTCTCCCAAATCCTTTGGCCTCTAACTATCGTTTTAATGGGGTTTCAGAAAAGGTGTTCATCCTGCCACATTAAACCAGTAGTCTCAGTACTATAACTGAATAGTGTTTGTCTTTTCTTTGTTTGGTGTTCTGCTTCAGGGACATTTATTATCTCCATATTTGTTCCTCTTTGTCCCTGATTATCTATTATCTAATGCCTCTAATTTCTCTTTTTTTCTTCTGCATTCACTGTGATTATCAAGCCTTTCTTGTCATTAATTCCTTTTTCAGTTCCCCTGGTATTATTTGGTCTATAATGCTGTTGTTTTGGTCTCTCTTTTCTTAGCTCTGCAGTTTCCCTTTTTAACCTAATTCTGTTGTGCCATCAAATGTGCACTTTTTTTTTCTTGAATTCATGTTATTATGTTTTATACTATAAAGCAATTTCTGAGATTTTTTTGGGGGGTGTTGATTAATTTAGTTTTCTTATGCATGCTGTGTTCTTTTATTATTTGATTTCCTGTAGTATTTTTTGCCCTATTGCTATGCCATTTCTTTTTGACTTGTTTATGCTTGATATGTTCTAGTCAGACCTTCTTTGGTTATGCTGTAGTCAAAATGAATGATTTCTTTACTGTCTTTCTGCCATCTGAGACATGTTTGCATGCCCTTTCAAGGCTGGAAATCATTGAAAGCCTGGGCATTTGACGATGGGGCAGGGTGGGAAAGCCCAGCTTGGCCTTGTGTAGCCTCTGAGTGACTTGCTTAAATGTTCTGTATCGAGTTCACTCCACATCTGCAGGAAGGCATTCTCTTTCCTGCCTTTGGGTTTTAGGTCTGTCCCCTACTTGACCTCGGGGTCCTGGGGCTTCTGTTTCTGCTGGAGACAGTTGCCTTGGTTGTTCACATCCTTTCCATTCTCACTCCCGTCAGTCACTAGGGTTGAAAGAAAAGGGTACCTGAGAGTGTTGGCACCACTGTTCATAGTTCACAGTGGAAGGTTGTCATGAAACGTCACCTGGAGCTTTCGACAGGCTTCTTCCTGCCCCTTCCCTGGTTTTCCCTCCTCCAGAGGGTCTTGCTGCATTTATCTACCATTTTGTTTTCAGTTCTGTCTTTCTTCACCACTAGGGATATTTAGTGCTAGCCCCTTCTTCCACTCCCCTGACCTCTCTGGCTGGACCAGAGCACCCAGGATGAAGTCAGCAGGGACTCTCCAGACAGCTGCCTCTATAACCCCAACAGGTTGCAGAAGCGACTGGGTCAAAGGGTTGTGCTGTCACTCCAGTGGCCTCTTTCTGTCAAAGAAACCAGGCTGCTCACTGCGTTGGACTGAGCTCTGCAGGACACTTTCATTGGGCAATATTCTAACACTTGTTGGGGAGTCTGTGTAATTTTACTTTCCTCAGTGACAAGGCAGACAAAGCAGACAAAGGTTGAAGAAGGTCAAATAGTATAAAACGTACAACGCTGATTATTTGTCTTTTCTTCAGACTTCCACGTACATGTGAAGTAGTCTGATACAAGTTTCACAAGCATTGCAATTAAGCGGCTGCAATTTCTGGAAAGTTTTCTGCCGCGTGCAACCCCGCCTCTTTCTAATGGGCTTGGCATGAGTTTGTCTAGCGTCCGCTTGGAGCGACTAAGGTTGGGAAGTAGAACTGCACATTTTCACGCAGCAGTGAAACCAGGTAGAAGAGGCAAGGCAACTTGGGTTCACCAACATCTTGTGACCCTGTCACATGGCCAGCAGGAGAGTCAATGTGTCTGTAGAATCCTAAATGTTCTAGAACTTCCAGGCTCAAGATGGTCTTCTTTATTTACAACACGGGCTCATGCCCTGTGATCTCGTGCTTTGTCCACAGTAGAGCATGGCCCTTTCTGAACTCTCCTGCACATCTTCCGCCAAGGTGGAGACACCTGCATCACATATTGCCCTGCTCCTAATCAGTACTTATTATGCTTACATGTGACTCTTCCCATTAGAAAACTATAAGTATGGTTTTATAAGTGATGCCTGCACAGAGTCTCCTCTTCACTTGGTTCTGTCTCTCCCCCGTGTTTGCTCCCAAGATCCATTCTGCAGGCTCCTGGTCCTTTCTAAGACATTTCTGCCAGTGCCTCCTTGCCTAGTCAATCAAAACAACATGTTATCCTTCTATCAATGTCCCTTCAATACAGAATGATTCACTCTTAGCCAATGACAGCTACCTCTACATGGTTGAGATCATTTTGTGTTTCTTCTTCTCTTTTCTCCCAGACTAGAAATACCCCAAGTTCTTGCCGTTTCTCCTAAAGTCTGATAGGGGAGATAATGATTTCTCTCAAAGAGTTTTCCTAAGCTGGTATTCAAGCTGTTTTTGTATATGTAGTTGAATACTAAACTTAACTAAAGAATTGCCTGGGATTTATTGTAATGATTTCAAGTAAGAGTCTTATTTAAATAAGTAAATACACAAATGAAATCAAACACCTCAACTACTTGCCCCAGTATCATTTATTGGAAGAGAAATTCTTTCAATTCCCTTCTTTCCTTCTTCCCTCCCACCATCCCTCTCTCCTTTCCTTCTTTCCTTTCTTCCTGTAAAATTTCTTTACATGTGCGTAATTTTGCATACCCACGTAATTTATGTAAATGCTTGAGTGTGATCATATTATACACAGTGTTTCTTGTGCCTTCCTCTTTCCTTTTCTTGCCGCTTCTCTCCACCCTACTCCCCTTCACCCACGTCACATAACCAACCCCAGCCGTAAGTATGTATGTATAAAGATTCATGTATGTATACATTCACATATTCATACATTCATGTAACATGTACAGCTTTAAAATTAATTTTTAACTTCAAGCACAGATCTAAGGCCAAAGGAATAACTTTGATTCTTATTTTCCTGATAGTGTTTTTAGAAGCCTGTCTAAATTCTAATAAGGCAAACTAAAGTTTAACTGATTTTTGTTATTACTAGCATTTTTGTTTAGGTCAAGTTTATTATATAGTAAACCCATTCACATGCCCTATTTTGTTTTGCAGAAGGGACATCTTGTGTAATCATTGTGTTTAGTGTGGACTTTGTATGGGCTTTTCCATTACTTCCTGTGTAATGTGGATCTCTGATTTATTTCCTTATCTATTACAGATGGAGTTGGATTCTAATTCTTTTTTTATAAATTTATTTATTTTTATTTATTTAATTTTTTTGGCTGCGTCGGGTCTTCATTGCTGCTCGGGGGCTTTCTCTAGTTGCGGGGAGCGGGGGCTATTCGTCGTTGCAGTGCGCGGGCTTCTCATTGCTGTGGCTTCTCTTGTTGTGGAGCACGGGCTCTAGGTGTGTGGGCTTCAGTAGTTGTGGCACGCGGTCTCAGTAGTTGCGGCGTGCGGGCTTTAGAGCGCAGGCTCAGTAGTTGTGGCGCACGGGCTTTGTTGCTCCGCAACATGTGGGATCTTCCCGGACTAGGGCTCGAACCTGTTTCCTGCATTGGCAGGCGGATTCTTAACCACTGCACCACCAGGGAAGCCCTGGATTCTAATGTTTTTACCATTGAATATTTCTGTTAATTTTGGAGAGAATAGACTACTCACGTGCTATGTGGGATTACAAATTGAGTAAGACATAATATCCACTTGCATAAAGATAGTAGAAGTTATGACTTATACCTAAATAAAGAATAAGGCATAAAATATTGAATGCCTTCGGATAAGGAAAAGGGCTGTGTACTCTTAAGGGAGACCCTATGAAAATGATTTTTTTCTCATTAGGTAGAAAATAATCCTTAATTTATCTCTCTCCTGGACAATTTCAGTAGCCTCTTTCTTTCTTTTTATGTATTTATTTGTTGATTTAGGCCATGCCATATGGCATGTGGGATCTTAGTTCCCCAACCAGGGATTGAACCCTTGCCCCCTGCATTGGGAACACAGAGTCTTAACCACTGGACTGCCAGAGAAGTCCCAGTAGCCTCTTTCTTGATCTCCTAGTACTTTTTTTTTTTTTTTTAATCCATTCACTGCAGCCAGAGTGTTCTTTTTAAAACACACATTTGACCAAGTTGGTCTGTTGCTAAAGACCCTGCCTGCCTTTCCAATGCACTTAGAATAAAATTTAAAATCCTTAAAGTGAATTACAAATCCTTGTATAATCTGGCCTCTGCCTATCTCTTAAGCTTCATCAGACACTGCTCTCTTCCTTCTTGAAACATTATGCTCCAGCTACACTGCCCTTCATTTAGTTCCTCAACTGGAAGAAGCTCCACGCTGCCTCAGTGCATGCTGTTCCTGTCGTGCACTCCTTCACCTCTCCTTTTCTTTTTTTTTCCATCTGACTAGTTCCTCCTCCTTCAAGTCTCAATTTAAGTGTCACTTCCCCAGTAATCCACTCTTATGCAGCCCCATCTCAATCTAAATTAGATCTGCGTTAGTCTGGGCTCTCCAAGCTGAAGACTCCAAGATGGGATTAAACATACAAGGATTTTATTAGGGTAACCACTTGTGTGAAAAAGTGGGGAGGGAACTGGTAAAGATGGGAAGGGCTGTCAGACCATGATCCAAGTCTGACTCCGAGGGAAGGAGAGAGGGAAGGCATGTTTGAGTGGAAGCCTCCACGACTGCTTACAATCGAAGGAAGATTCGGCAAGGGCACCGGGAGTCTGAAAGCCAAAGTCAGCCATCAGAGGAGTCCCCTGCCTTCCCAGATTGGGCCTGCCCTCCTAGTCCTGCCATGTGTCATCACTGCCTAGGAGCTATGAGGAAGTGTGGCCTCCACACAAATGTGGTTGATTTCAGAGTCAGCAGTGGGCTCCTTGATCAATAACGTTTTCTGTGGTTGGAGGACATGAGGTGTTCATGGCCACCACAGGAACCCTCAGGACATGTTTTCTCATAGCACCCCAGGCTTTTTCTTTGTTAACACTTGTCACATCTACAACTGTGTATTCTTCTGTAAAAGCTTCACCAGGGCTTTGGGTCTGTCTTTTCCTCACTGTATCCCAGTACTCAGAGCAATACCAGCCCACAGTAAGCACTCAAGCTTGTTGAATCAATGTATTTTTAATTTCCAAGATTTATAAATAGAAGTGCCTGCAGTATATGAAAATCCATGCCCTCTATGATACAATTTTCTATTATGTCTTTATACCTGGACTCACATATCTAAAAGTGACAGCCTATTGTTATAAGAGGACCTCAAAGTGTGAGCACTGGGATGAGATTTTTCTTTGCTTCTAGAGGAAGCTCTGGTGGTAAGATTACTTGAATGAATGAATGAGCAAATGGCAGAGACTTTGCCTCACTTGATCACCACTGTATCCCCTGCACCTAGATCAGTGCCTGTTGCACAGTAGGAGCTCAAGAGAGGTTTGTTCAATTAATTGAGGGGGAGATTAAGGGGAGAGGGTGGATGGAGGAGAGAACCTTTTGCCCAAATATGCATGTAATTTCCACTTTATCCTCAAATAGAAGGGCGTTTTTGTGTCCGCAGAGTGCTTCAAATTAGACAGTAGTGTATGTGTCTTCCAGCAACTTGTCCTCTAATCATTTTTTTTTTTTTAATTTTACACTTTATTTATTTATTTGTTTATTTTTGGCTGTGTTGGGTCTTTGTTTCTGTACATAGGCTTTCTCTAGTTGCGGCGAGTGGGGGCCACTCTTCATTGCGGTGCGCGGGCCTCTCACTGTCGCGGCCTCTCTTGTTGCTGAGCACAGGCTCCAGACGCACAGGCTCAGTAGTTGTGGCTCACGGGCCCAGTTGCTCCGTGGCATGTGGGATCCTCCCAGACCACGGCTCGAACCCGTGTCCCCTGCATCGGCAGGCAGACTCCCAACCACTGCGCCACCAGGGAAGCCCCTAATCATTTTGATGTTAACAAAGATACCTGTGTAGTCTTAAGGAAGTGGTATGATCGCTCTGGACCTCAGTTTCCCCATTTGTAAAACGAAAAGTTTGAGGAAAGTAATCATGAAGATTTCTTTCAGCACTTACGTGCTATGATTCTGTTTATAAACACAAAAACAACTTGTACCTCAGACCATCGGCAATCCTTGTAAATACCCATATATAAAAATTATATCTAGGGCTTCCCTGGTGGCGCAGTGGTTAAGAATCCGCCTGCCAATGCAGGGAACACGGGTTCGAGCCCTGGTCCGGGAAGATCCCACATGCCGCGGAGCAACTAAGCCCGTGTGCCACAACTACTGAGCCTGTGCTCTAGAGCCCGCGAACCACAACTACTGAGCCTGCGTGCTCCAACTACTGAAGCCTGCGCGCCTAGAGCCCGTGCTCCGCAACAAGAGAAGCCATTGCAATGAGAAGCCTGTGCACCGCATCGAAGAGTAGCCCCCGCTCACCGCAACTAGAGAAAGCCTGTGCGCAGCGACGAAGACCCAACACAGCCAAAAAAATAAAAAATAAATAATAAAATAAATAAATTTTAAAAAATTATATCTAGCTTTGAGTATTTTTGGAATTTAAGTTGCATAAAATACAAGATGCTCTTTTGAGTTTCATTTCTGTCTTAAGTAGGCCTTTTGGTCATAAACTGGGAGGGTTCACAGAGTAGAAATCTATTTTTAAAAGAAAAACAGGGAGAAGGGAGAAAGAGAGAAAGGCGCACAGTGGAAGCTACGTGCTTTAGAGTGGGGAATTATACAACGGTTGCTGTGATCAGCTTTTATGTCTGGAACAGAGAAAGGGAAATAAGAATTCTGGATGCCACAGAACGGAAATGCCCAAACTCGTTAGTTCCCCCAAACTTACAGAGAGTGCTTAGAGAAGCATAGTACTTCTCTCTGTCAGCTGGATGGCCTTTGCTTCCATTCATATACAGTTGTATAAGCAAAATCAAAGGAGAATTACTGAAGGCAAATCACTCACAGTTTCACCTCCAAAAGTTGATTTTCTTCTATTTTTGTTTGTTTTTCTGTTTCATAACCTTAGTTATTTATTTACTCACGTATTATTAGTTTTAACATGGTTGATGTGATAGTCATCCAGACTCAGGAGTTTAGTAGAATGTCCCTCCATTGGGTTTGTCTGATGTTTTTCTCACGTTTAGCCTGGAGTTGTGGATTTTTGCAAAGAGGGCCACAGAGGTGAAGTGTTCTCATCATATCATGTCATGGTGTTCCTGACATCACTCATGATATTAACCTTTATCGCTTGGTTAAGATAGTGGCTGCCAGGTTTCTCCACTGAATCAGTTTTGATTATTTACATTTTTCTAGAAATATTTCCATTTTGTCTAAGTTTCAAATTTACTAACATCAAGGTATTCTCTTTTTTTGTGTTCCATCTGAAATTGTCTCCTTTATTTCCCTAATATTTGATTATCCTTGCCAGTTTGCTAGTTTTCTTTGTCATTTCAAAGAACCAACTTTTGTCTTAAGTTGCCCTTTCTCTCATGCCTTTACTTCATTAATTTATGTTTTTATCTTTAGTATATCCTTCTTTCTTTGGGTTAATTCTATTATTTTTTTCTAATATATTGTATGCTTAGCTCTTTAACTTTCACTTTTGTTCATTTGTAGTATAAGCATTTAAAGCTATGAAATTACCTCTAAGTGCTGATTTATCTCTATCCCATCACATGTGGGATGTATTTTATTATTCTGTTTTAATATTTTAAATTCCTTTGATTTTTTTTGATCTATGAATATTTGGAAGAGTATCTCATAATTTCTAAACATACGGTGTTTAAAGTTCATCTTTTTGTTATTGGCTTAAAATTTAATAATGCTGTGGTCAGAGAATTTAGTTGGTTTCATAAGAATTCTTTGGAATGGATATTCTTGCTTAATGGCTTGATACAGGGTGAATTTTCTTATGTATCATGGGTGTTTAAAAAGAATACTCCTTTCTTTTTAAAATTCAGTTTGAAAAAAATCTCTTTTAAAAGTAGAGTTAACTCATTTTTACTTATTGCAATGCTGAAATTGTAAGGTCTTATTTTTCCCATGTTATGTCATCATTTTTATTTTTGCTTACTTTTGTTTCATTGATCAATATTTCTTTTTTCCGTTATTTTTCTCTAGTGATTTTCTAGAACAGTGGTCCTCAAACGTTTTGTTCTCAGAATCGCTTTACACTCTTAAACTGTTGAAGTCCCTAAAAACCATGTGTTTGTGTGGGTTATTTATATATATCTATTACAATTTACCATACTAGAAATTAAAGATGAGAAATATAAAATATATTTTATGATTCAGTTAAAATAATGATTGCATATTAACCCATTGCATATTAACATAACATTTAAAAAGGAAAACTAATTAAAATTTCCAAAACAAAGGAATTTAGTAAGAAGAGTGGTATTGATTTACATTTTTACAATTCTCTTTAATGTCTGGTTTCATAGGTGACAGCTGGATTCTCATATCTGCTTCATTCAGTCTGTTGCAAAATGTTATTTTGGTTGAAGTATATATGAAGAAAATCCTGCTTCACACTGATAGTCAGATGGAAAAGGAAAACGTATCTTCATAGCCTTTTCAGATAATTGTAGATACTTGGATACTGCATCAAAATTTGGCAGGTGATAGTTTCTTAAAGGTTAGTTGCAATGTGGAAACTGAAATCATACAATGAACTTTCTGTACTCTCTTACATTAAAATCCCTATGTCTGTTTTGCACTTTGAGTGGCTCTTTTACCTGTGTGTGATTTTTGCAATGTCAGACATTGACGTTTGGAAATGTTGGTTGACAGAGTTATTCAGATCTTCCAAATGTTAACATGTTTCATGATATATTAGCAAAAAATCACATCCCCTACTAGCTCCTTCTAGCTCATCAGAAAATCTTAAAGTATTAGGAAGTTGTCAATAGTGGTGCAAACAAGTTTTCAAAAATTCTTAAAAGTTTAAATTTTATCATTGGCAACAAAGACTGTCAGTTGTTTTCCTTGAAGTGATAGACTCACACTTGGTTTATATTTGAGAAAATGTTGGCCAAACACCCAAGTCTGAAAACATAGATGTTGGCCTGTTAGTCTTTCTATGAAAAAAGCAGCCAGTTCATTTTCAACTTAAACAATTGCACAAGTACTTTCCCTGAGGCAATCATTGTTGTTCAGTATGCAGCAGAAGTGCTTTCTGTGTACTGCCCACTTTGTCACACAGAATATTAAAAAGATGTGTACTCAAAGTTTGAGTTTAATAAAATTAATATTTTATACTACTTCGTTAAGGACATTCTCAGATGAAACTAGCATCTTTTGTTCTTGTGTTTGCTTGTTTTGTTTTTAGTATGAATGTGTGTTGCTAAGAATACAGTGACTCAAGGACACCTTGATGTCACTGCTTTGATTCATGTCAGGAACCAGAACTTTTACCCACTATTAGTTTTGTGCCATCAGTGCAAATGTCAATATAGTGAAAAGGCAAATGTCTTAGTATCATTATGAAAATAGTTTTGACCTTATGGATCCCTGATATCTAAGAGACCCTTAGAGGTCTGCAGACCATATAATGAAAATTGCTGCTCTAAAATTTCTCCATCCTATCTTTATCCTAGTAATTGTTACCACTGAATTTTTAATAAACACATTTAAAAATATTTTCTGTCAGTATCAGGAATTAATCATTATCCATTGCTCTTCCTCCATACAAAGCAAAATCTTCAGGATACTTTACTTATTTATTTATTTTTAATTTTTTTTTTCAGGATTTTTTTGATGTGGACCATTTTTAGAGTCTGTATTGAATTTGTTACAGTATTGCTTCTGTTTAATGTTTTGGCCACGAGGCATGTGGGATATTAGCTCCCCGACAGGGATTGAACCTGCATCCCCTGCATTGGAAGGCAAAGTCTTTTTTAAAAATAATTGATTAATTAATTAATTAATTTTTGGCTGAGTTGGGTCTTTGTTGCTGTGCGCGGGCTTCTCATTGCGGTGGCTTCTCTTATTGCAGAGCACGGGCTCTAGGTGCGTGGGCTTCAGTAGTTGTGGCTCACGGGCTCTAGAGCACAGGCTAAGTAGTTGCGGCACACGTCCTTAGCTGCTCCACGGCATGTGGGATCTTCCCGGCCCAGGGCTCGAACCCATGTCCCCTGCATTGGCAGGCGGATTCTTAACCACTACGCCACCAGGGAAGCCTGGAAGGCAAAGTCTTAACCACTGGACTGCCAGGGAAGTCCCAAAATCTTCAGGACACTTTTAAACAATCTCCTATCCCCTCTCAGATATTTCATTCCAGTTTGGTATTATCTTTAAGAATCCTTTCCTAGTGGCTTAAATTTCATTTCCATGATCAGAAATTAGTTACAAGTAATTTAACATTTTACTGATTTATCTGATACTCTGATTGCTATATCAGTTTTCTTTTCTACCCTGAATGCCTTTTTATTCATTTTGAATTGAGGGGTAATTCCTTCAAAAGGGATATAGGAGTAGAATAGTTTTTGAATTCTTTTATGACCAAACATGTCTTTATTTTGCCATCACACTAATTGATCTTTTGGTGTGTTCAGAATTCTATGTTCAAATCCCCTTTCTCTTGTCTTGCAGCATTTAGCAGATGAGAAGTTTATTGGCTGACTGTTTCTTGTTTTGTTGAAAGTTACTTGGTATTTGTAGCATTTTTCATTTAATCTTTAACATAGAAATTTTGCTAGGATATGGATAGATGTCTTTCTTTTTATTATCCTTTTTAGCATTTTGGGGCCTTTCATTCCCAAGGCTCAAGTTTTTGTCAGCTGGAGGACATTTTCTTCTATTATTTCTTTGATTATTTATTTTTCCCTTTCATCCTCTTGCTTTCTTCTGTAACTCTTATCAGTTGAACATTATACCCCTGAATCTATTCTGCATACCTTTTAACTTTGTCTCATAAATTCTTTTTTTTTCTTTAGAAACTGGAAAAAACCCTTGCTTAGCTCTCCCAGATCATGACTTTTTTTTTCAGCTCTTCTCTATGCAACTCTCAAACAAAGTTTTATTTTTATTTCAGAAATTATGTATCTTGCTTTGTGATGATTTCTTTTTCATAGTAGCCTGCTTTGCACATGCAGTATCTTCTTTTTAACATTATTTTCTATATCTGACATTAATTATTTTCCTCATCAACAAGACGTTTTGTTCATCTTGGGCCTCTCTTTTGTTCATGTTAGTTTTCCTTAAATATCTGGTTATTCTTAGTTCTCCTATTAAGAATAAAGAGTTGGACTGCTCACCTTTCAGAGCTGCCAGGGTTTGTTAGCAGAGCGGAGCTCAGTCTTCCTAGGGTGGGCTGTTCTCTTAAGTGGAAGGAGTGGTCACGGGTGCTGAGGGTACCTGGAGGTTTCCTTTGCATATATACAGGTGAGGTCCCAGGGGGCAAACTTGGGTAGGACACATTGGAGGGTTTTCCCGTTGTTTTAAGCTAAGTATCCACCCCCCCCACCTTTGTTTCCATTTAGTAGCTTGAAGTTACTCTAGGCGTGTTACCGAGTTATTTCTTTCTGGTGCTAGGGCCCCCCCAAAGGCCAACTCCTGTATTTAAGAAGTGAATGCTGTAGCTAGTTCCTATGACTGGCTTGGTTATAGATGCTGAAGACTTTGAGTTAGAGTTTTCCAGGCTCATTGAGAAAACCAGTTTTTACTTATGCATTAACCTCTCCTGCACCAGCGTAGGGGTGCAGCCTTCTTGACTTTGGTTTCTCCTCTATTCCAATCTTCTGCTTTCTGTCTTCTTGAATTGCACAAAATTTCTGTTTTTACATTGACTACACATTATTATGTGTCTCAGTTCAGGGAAATCTTTGAGGGAAAAGTAAACACATGAAATGGTCATGAGATAGAACTCTGTCCTGCAGCCTTTTAAGAGGCTTTTGTGGTTTTTTTGGTTTTTGTTTTGTTTTGTTGCTGCTAAAGACTTGAGCATGATAAGTTCCTCCAAAGAACTGATTCTCTTTTTAATTTTTGAAGCTAATTTGGTTTTAAGATGATTCTTTTCTTTAAAAATTGTATTTTGGTCACTATTGAAATATAATGTTTTTAATATTTCCTGCTTATTTAATGTATATTTTTATTACATCAATTATTTAATATTTTTCTACAGGATATTTAAAAACAGATGGCCTCTAACTGTGTCAAACTAAAGGTGGATAAGTAGTAGTAGCTATCCCTCCCCATATACAATTTATTTGTGTTGTCTGCCTCATATGTACCCTGCAGAATGTTTCAGCACCTTGGAATTCTACAAATAACTTAAACACATCATCTTTGTCTTCAAGGAGCTTATAGACTTCCCCTTTGCACAGTTTCTCTAGAACTTTGAATTTGGACATTATCTCATTTACTTCCATGTAAGAAAATTCGCTGTCGTATTTGTCTCTTGTATCCAGTCTGTTTTCTAGTTCCCCCTTTTCAAGTAACTTTTTTTCTGATTATGAAAATAGAGTATAGTCAAGAATTGGCAACAGAGAAGGATGCTTAAGAGCTCAGGCTCTGTGATGCCATCCTGGTCTAAGCTGACTGCTGCATAACCCTGGGCAAGCAACTTAGCACTCTCTGTTCAGTGTCCCTGTCTATGTAAAGGGCATGGTTACCTTGCCTAACTTTAAGACTATAATGAAGAATAAATGTGTTAACCCACGTCAGGGGCTTAGAACACTATCTGGCGTATGGTAGGGGCTCATTAAGTATGTGTAACTTACAGACTATTTGAAAAGTGAAAAAGTAGAAAGAAGAAAATAAAAATTCACCTATAATCACTGTTAACATTTTGAATTTCAGTTTACATACACACACACACAATTTTAACCAATTTTAGTTATTTCATGATTGTGAGCACTACAAATTGTCTCCATTTAAAATATTATTTTCTTGTCCTCTTTCTTCTACTTTCCATTATGACATCTTTTTCCTCATGGTTGTTTCTAGTGCTTGATGATGTGCCTTTCCAGCAGCTTCTTAATTATATCCCTAATCCTCTCAATCTTTGATTACTTAATAGGTGGACTAAACATGCTTAGGGCACTAGCAAAGCTAGGGCACCGCTGAGAGAGAGAGAGAGAGAGAGAGAGAGCGAGATTACTCTTAAGTCAATGGATCAGTATATTTTGCAGTTAATATATCCAAAGTGGAACTATCCTAATTTCAACAGATGTAAGTTTTGTTTTAAAATTCATTATTTTTAAAAACTGTGCATTTTATATGGTGGAGAGCATTATAATATTTTCACTGAATTAATTGAATTCTCTCTTTCTCAAATATAACCATCTGCAGCATAAGATTATCAATATCATTCCAGGCTTTTGGATTTATTTTATTTCCTTTGACGTGTATATGGATTAGGTCAAGGGCAAAAGGTTAGAGTCATTAAGGACAAGTGCTCAGTGTAGAAACTTCCTAATCAATTTCAACCCTTGTTCTAACATGGAAAGTATCTGTTATCTCTTGTGATTTGCCTCTAGCAAGCACCAAAAGGAGGGATATTATTGAAAGTAGCTACTAGTGAAATGACTAACATCCTTGGCATTTAAATTGTGACATTAACCCTGATTAGGATGATTGGTTCATTAGTTTCCATTTGAAAGTCATATTCTATAACTGGAGAAAATGCCAAGATTCCCAAAGAAAGAATAATTGTTAGTTGTTGAAATCTTGCTCTTAAGTTTAGGGTCTGAATATAGTCTTTTTTTTTTTTTTGGCTGGGAAGCTGAAGTGATTGTAGGTCAGTAACCAGCTACAGTAAATCAGCTACAAGAAATTGAAGTGGATAAAGGCTAAACTCCAAGTGCTGAAGACTTAGCATAAGATGAGATATTCCATTTGGAAAATAGAATTCATAATTCATACAATCTCAAGATAAAGTCTCTATATATGTGTGTGTGTGCGAGAGAGAGACAAAGACAGAGACAGAGACAGAGAGATGGGACAGAGAAGAGGGGGATATTGAGGCAGAGAACATAGCATGAAATCCTAAGAATTATGTAAAAACTTCACTTCTTTTTTTTTTTAATTGAAGTATAGTTGATTTACAATGTTTCAGGTGTACAACAAAGTGATTCAGTTATACATATATATTCTTTTTCAGATTCTTTTCCATTATAGGTTATTAGAAGATATTGAGTATAGTTCCCTGTGCTATACAGTAGTTCATGGTTGTTTATTTAATATATAGTAGTTTGTATCTGATAATCCCATACTCCTAATTTATCCCTCCCCACCCTTCCCCTTTGGTAACCGTAAGTTTGTTTTCTATGTCTGTGAGTCTATTTCCGTTTTGTAAATAAGTTCATTTGTATCATTTTTTTAGATTCCATGTGTAATTGATATCGTATGATATTTGTCTTTCTCTGTCTGACTTACTTAGTATGATAATCTCTAGGTAAAACTTCACTTCTTAAAGAGAGGTGGAAAAAATTCTTTTGCCCCCAGTTCAAGTCAATGTTGAGAATGATATACAACAGGTGGAAGAAAGGGTCATGGATTGCAGAACTTTGCTGATTAGAGTTCAGTCTTCCTCTAGTTTTGCCTCTGGTCTGCACATGCATCTGCTTGGTTTCCTTGTGCGTAGCTCACATTTTAGGAGAACAGAAAAATGAATCCTCATTTTGTTTAATTTGAAGGTGAGAAGTAGGAGGTGAGAGAAAAACAGTTTAGGATCAATCCTTGTTAATTTTACAATTATGCTTCTTAAAATTAAGGCAACTTGCATTTATATAGCATTTTATAGCTCACAACCAATTTACAAACACACTATAAACTGATTTTATGAAAACGTGAAAAACATAGCTCCCTCCCTCCCTCCCTTCATAGTACTTTAAACCCCAACTTATACTTCAGTTCTTCAACTGAACTTTTATTCACTCATTCAACAAATTTAATTGAGTGGCAGGCATAGTTCAAACTGCTTATGATACATCCATGAATAACAACAAAAAAAATCCCAGCTCTGTGGAGCTTACATTCTTGTGGGGATAGACAGACCATGAACACTGAACACAGTAAGTAGGCTACATTGTGTGTAAGAAGATGGTGACTGCTAGGGAAGAAAGAAAGAGTAGAAGCTGTGTAAGGGAGACAAGTTTTGGAGGAATGGGAAGTTCTAGGGTGGGTCGAGGTGGGTCACTGCATTAAGTAAGGTAGTCAGGGTTTGGGCAAAGGTTTAGAGGAGATGAGAGAGTTATTTGGGGGAATTTGGGGGAAGAACATTCCAGGAAAATGAGACAGCTGGAGCCAAGACCCTAAGGTGGAGACATGGAGACCAGTGCAGAGGATCAGAATGAGTGAGGAGAATGACAAGGAGAGTATCAGGAGAGGAGGTCGGAGAAGTAAAGGAGGAGAGATTCTGTAGGGCCTGGAAGGCCAGTGGAAGGACCTTGACCTCTAAGGAAAATGGGGAGTCATTATAGGATTAAGCATGGGACTAGTGTGATCTGATTTATGTTTTAATGGGATTTCTATAGATGCTTTGTTGAGAATAGACTGGAGGGAGGAGGGGACAATGGTAAAAGCAGGGAGATTTATTTAGAGACAGTATTAGTTATCCACTGCTGTGTAACATAGTATCTAAAAACTTATCAACTAAAATAGCAAACATTATCTTGCACAATTTCTGACGGTCAGGAATCTAAGAGCAACTTAGCTGGTTGGTTCTGACTCTGAGTTTCTCGTAAGGTTGCAGACAAGTTGTCATCTGGGGCTATAACTGATTTAAGACTTGTCTCTGACTGCAGAATGTACTAAGCTCCCTCACGGGTTGTTGGTGGTCTTTAGTTTCTCATTGCCTGTTGGTCAAGGCTTCAGTTCCTCTCTACAATATGGCAGTTTGCTTTCCCTAGAGAGAGAAATGAGAAAGAGAGAGAAAGAGAGAGAGACTGACTTACCAAGATGGAACACTTTTATTATCTAATTCTGGGAGTGCCATACTATCATTTTTGCTGTATGCCGTTGGTCATATAAACCAAGTCTGATACAATGCGGGAGGGAACTCCACAAGGGTGTGAGTTCTAGGAGGTAAGGATCATTGGGGGCCCATAGTGGAGGCTGCCTACCTCAGAGACAATTGCAGTAATCCAAGTAGAAGATGACGGTGGCTTGCACCAGCATGCTTCCAGTGGAATGGTGAGAAGTGGTCAAGTTCTGGATATATTTTGAAGGCAGGATCAATAGGAAGGACTTTTTAATGAAGTGGATGTAAGAAAATGAAGACTCATGGATGACTCTGTTAGCTGCCTTTTAAAAGATAAGTGCCTAGGGTGTCTAGGTGTGTTAATTGACTCAGGGAGATGTGTGTGTGTGTGTGTGTGTGTGTGTGTGTGTGTGTGTGTGTGTTGGTGTGGGGACTGGTGCTTTTAGAAGAAAGCCAATGCAAAGCTGGAGAAGAGGGGTTTGCAGATCTTTGAGTGAAGCCAGGAAGGTTGGGAATCCAAGGCAGGTAAGGGACGTGGTGCAGGACAGACTGTGGACTATGTATGGGGACTGCTGGGCTTTTTGATTAATGAATGCTACTTTCTTGGTGTAGTTGGTGGATCTGACAGCTGAATGACAGTTTTCTTTCCATAGTCAGTATTCTTTTTTTTTTTTAATTTTTATTTATTTATTTATTTATTTATGGCTGTGTTGGGTCTTCGTTTCTGTGCGAGGGCTTTCTCTAGTTGTGGCAAGCGGGGGCCACTCCTCATCACGGTGCGCGGGCCTCTCACTGTCGTGGCCTCTCTTGTTGCGGAGCACAGGCTCCAGACGCGCAGGCTCAGTAATTGTGGCTCACGGACCCAGTTGCTCCGCGACATGTGGGATCTTCCCAGACCAGGGCTCGAACCCGTGTCCCCTGCATTAGCAGGCAGATTCTCAACCACTGCGCCACCAGGGAAGCCCAGTCAGTATTCTTTATGTAGTAAAAATTAAATGGTAGAATATATGTAGTAAATAATATACATACTGTAGGAGTCCTTAGTACAGGGAAGCCCTTAAGAGCCCAAATAGGAACAATCAGGGAGTATTTTCTGGAAGATGGGATCTTGCAGCTGGACTTTGATAAGAGTAGAATTTAGATGGAGAGAAGCAGGAAGGGAATTTCAGGCAGGGGAACAGTCTGAGCGAAGGCATGTATGTAGGAATGGGCTTCTTTAAGGTACTGCAAATAAATGGTTTAACTCCTTATGTTAAGTAAGTAGAAAGAAATAAATTTTGAGAAGTATGTAGGGACCTGATAATGGGGAGTCTTAAATATCAGATGGAGGATTTTGGACTTGATATTACAGGTGGTAAAGAATCATAGTACACTCTTGAAAATGATTATCTATGAAGATGATTCCACAGGGCTTCAATAGGGATTGAAGAGGGGAAAGTTGAAGGATAAAGAGACCAGTTGGAGGCATGAAGAGATGAGACCAAAGCTGTGATCATGGATATGGTGACTGACTCCATATAAGGGACGAAGAGAAAGTATAATAGCCAACACACATGAGGCTTTTATACCGTGTCAATTTCATTTGGGGGTACATCTCAATTTTACAGGTGAGGAAGCTGATGCCCAGAAAGGTTAACTAACTTGTCCAGGGTTACACAGCTAGTATGTGGTGCAGCCAGGATTTACACCCAGGCAGTCTGGCTCCAGAGTCTATATTTTAAACCAGTACATAAGATTTGGCCCTGGATGACTGGGGACAGATGATGGTGAGGTGTGCCCAATTGAGAAATGATGATTACCTTAGTTTTGGATTGAGTTAAAGGTGACAACAGGACATCTAAGGAGAAGGCAGAACTGGCTCTTAGGTGATACCCATCTATTAGTCATTAAGATAGAGGATCAGGGACTTCCCTAGTGGCGCAGTGGTTAAGAATCCGCCTGCCAATGCAGGGGACATGGGTTCGATCCCTGGTCTGGGAAGATCCCACATGCCGCAGAGCAACTAAGCCCATGCACCACAACTACGGAGCCTGCGCTCTAGAGCCCGCGAGCCTAGAGCCCGTGCTCTGCAACAAGAGAAGCCACAGCAATGAGAAGCCCGCGCACCGCAACAGAGTATCCCCCGCTCGCCACAACTAGAGAAAGCCTGCACGCAGCAACGAAGACACAGCACAGGGGCTTCCCTGGTGGCGCAGTGGTTGAGAATCTGCCTGCCAATGCAGGGGACACGGGTTCGAGCCCTGGTCTGGGAAGATCCCACATGCCGCGGAGCAACTGGGCCCGTGAGCCACAATTACTGAGCCTGCGCGTCTGGAGCCTGTGCTCTGCAACAAGAGAGGCCGTGATAGTGAAAGGCCCGCACACCATGATGAAGAGTGGCCCCCACTTGCCGCAACTAGAGACAGCCCTCGCACAGAAACGAAGACCCAACACAGCCATAAATAAACAAAAAAAAAGACACAGCACAGTCAAAAATAAAAATAAAATAAATTAAAAAAAAAAAGATTGAGGATCAATGAAAGCCATACGAATCAACAATGGAAAGAAAAGAGCAAAGGGCCCAGGAACGATGAGAGTTAGAGGAATAGGAGGAGGTAGAGTAGAAATTAGAAAAGAGTGTTTGGCTACAGAGGAGAACCACCCTTGCACAGTATCTTAGAAGCCAGGCAAGGAAAGATTTTACAGAAGTGAGAAATGGCCAAGAAAACCCAAGGAGATTAAGAACTGAGAGCAGTCTATTGGATTTTGATCAGAGGTCATTAATAGAATCAGTTCTAAAGAGAAGTAATACTTATAACTATTATTTATTGAAGATCTGTAATGTACCAGGCTCTTCATATGTAAATATCTGAGTTATTCCTTTAGAACAGTACCGTAAGGCTGATATCATGATACAGAGGAAGAAACAAGCTCAAAGAAGTAAAGTACCTCATCTAAATTCAGTAGTTGACAGAGCTGAGATTAAAACTGAGGTTTATTCAACTCCAAAACCATTCTCCCCCTAGATTAAGACCAAAAAAACCCCAAAACAACCCTCCCCTCAAAGACTAATGCCCTTCTAGGAATTATTAAAAAAAAAAAAAAAGAATGATGAGAAATGGATTGAAAGTGATAATTTGACATGAAAACTTCACTGTCCTGGTTTTTTGTGGTCCCAAGTGAAATGGATTTATGTCTGGATTTGTTGACTATTACTGCACATATTTTTAGGAGGTGAAGGCATCATGTACTAAGTTTCACATGCTTCTCCCCAGCAAAGCATTCCCTCTGTTAGACCCTTATTAATGCCCCAGGGCGTGCGGTAGAGTGATCTGGAACTTTTCTTGACTTGTTGGTTATGATCTCAGCTGTGTGACTGCTCCACCTCTTTCATTACTTCAGCTGATGACTCATCTCTTAATTTTTCTCCCAACATCAACCAAATGAAGTAGCGGATTAAAGAAACACACGAAAGAAAAAAAATATTTGTGATCTAACACAGCCTTAGCCTTGCTGTGAGTACTCAGGTGCTAATTTAAACTTTCCTCCAAGGAAGAACAGAGATCAAGTTTATAGT
The DNA here is from genome assembly GCF_009873245.2 of Balaenoptera musculus. Taxonomy (NCBI): domain Eukaryota; kingdom Metazoa; phylum Chordata; class Mammalia; order Artiodactyla; family Balaenopteridae; genus Balaenoptera; species Balaenoptera musculus. The sequence goes on along the minus strand of NC_045801.1, from coordinate 35,400,971 downwards.
TGATGTGTTCTGTGTTCAAGGCAACCCAGAAAATTACACACCTAAAGCTACTGAAAGGATATTTTAAAAGCTGACCAGAGCAGGATTAGAATTGCCACTCCAAAAGAACAGTGATGAAATTCACCTTCAGAAAGTGTTCCAAACTTTGGTAAAAGCTGTTCTGTGAAACTGTCCTTTCTTTACAAGTCTACGTTTTTGCTCAGTGTACCAGAGAGATTGTTCTGTTTTTACTAAACCAAGCTTTATTCAGCAGTGCTCTGTACCGGAGAGATTATAATCTATGAAAAAACAAAAAATCCAAAGTCATTATGCAGTTAAAGGGAAGAGCATGAAAGTCCTTTGGCCATCAAAAATGTGAACAGAAACAGCTAGTAAGGATGTGCTTTCCCAGGATATTTTTTTCCATTGATCATGTAAGGATTCGTCAACCATTTCATCATAGGAGAAAAGCTGATGAATCTAGATTTATGAGTGAACGTTCGTGCTGGGAACAGATAAAATCAGCAATCCAGGAGACTCAGCAGGAGGGAGTAGGGACTTGAAGGAAGACTCAAAGAAAAATCTCTCAAGTGAATCAGGGCACTACTTAGTGTAAATCAAGAGTTGGCTTTTATCCTTCACCCTGGCGCTTCCTGCTAAACTTTTGGAAATTAGCCAGTGTTGTAATTAACACTCCCCCCGCCTCCCAGCTTTTCTTAGGTAAGAAAGAGAGTAAAATCCCCACCTTTTTCAATGGTGAGGTCACTGCAAATAACTTTAAGCCCTTCTTTCCTGTAGGACTGAGCATTTTGGGAAGTATGCATGATGCCTGGGTGCTCATGGGCAACAATTAGGGTTCAGATTCCTCTATTTCTCCCTCTAAGTGAAGGCTGCAGACCGGGCACCCAGGATGGCTCCTACTAAATGACTGAGAGGGGTGGTGGTGGCACTGCCACACGTGGGCCCATCACCTCTGCCTTCGTGGTCCTCCCAGAGACTTCATTTCTTCCACTTGTAGATTCTTAGGAGTCCACCAAAATTCTATCTCTAAATCAAGCCCTATCCTCTGTGATTAGTAATTTCCACAACATGGAAATACTATTTTACTGTTAAATTAAAGTACATAAATTTCTTTTTTTTACACTGAATTATAGTTGATTTACAATGTTGTGTTAATTTCTACTGTATAACAAAGTGATTCAGTTATACATATATATATATATTCTCTTTTATATTCTTTTCCATTATGGTTTATCACAGGATATTGAATATAGTTCCCTGTGCTATACAGTAGAACCTTGTTGTTTATCCATTCTGTATGTACTAGTTTGCATCTGCTAACCCCAAACTCCCAATCCAACCCTCCCCCACCTCCCCTGCCCTTGGCAACCACAAGTCTGTTCTCTGTGTCTGTAGTCTGTTTGTTTCGTAGATAAGTTCATTTGTGTCATATTTTAGATTCCACATATAAGTGATATCACATGGCATTTGTCTTTCTCTTTCTGACTTACTTCACTTAGTATGATAATCTCTAGGTCCATCCATGTTGCTGCAAATGGCATTATTTCATTCTTTTTTATGGCTGAGTAATATTCCACTGTATATAAAATACATAAATTTCTTTAGTTGACTCTCCAAAATGAATACAAATGTGCTCCTTTTGTCAGAAAATTCCATTATTTTGCATTACCAATATATTCTTCACTTTAAAAATGTTTCCCCCACCCCCAAAAAAAATGTTTCCCACATCTGCCCATTTCAACATTGACCGACACACTCCTGCCTTTCCTTCAGGTCTTTGTCAAAACTTTGCTTCCTCCTTGATCCTCTGGTTAGGTTAGTCCCCTCTGGCATATAACCTCATTCATGACACTGTTCATTTCTCACACTCATTGCTCTGGTAACAACGGTGCTTTCTTTTTTTCTTTTTCTTTTTTGGCTGTGTTGGATCTTCACTGCTGCGCGTGGGCTTTCTCTAGTTACAGCAAGCGGGGGCTACTCTTTGTTGCAATGTGTGGACTTTTATTGCGGTGGCTTCTCTTGTTGCAGAGCTCGGGCTCTAGGCACACGGGCTTCAGTAGTTGCAGCACGAGGGCTCAGTAGTTGCAGCACATGGGCCCTAGAGCGCAGGCTCAGTAGTTGTGGTGAACGGGCTTAGCTGCTCCGCAGCATGTGGGATCTTCCTGGACCAGTGACCAAACCCATGTCCCCTGCATTGGTAGGCGGATTCTTAACCACTGCGCCACCAGGGAAGTCCCAACAGTGGTGCTTTCTTTCCCCCACTGGACTGCAAGCTACTTGGGCTATGGGGCAGTGCCTGTGTCATTTGCCATTGCATTCTCAACAAATAGCATGGTGCCTGGCATCTATTGGGCTCTCAATCAAAATAGCTAAATGAACAACTTCAGTCTCCCTTTAATTAATGATTATCTTTAGCACTTCTGCATTATAACCAAAAATCGCTATACCCACAAACTTTACGGGAATATAGAACTGTGCTGTGATAGTAATACCTGTTATTGTATAACATTGTGCAGTTTACAGACCTCTATTTTATTCATTATTTTATTCCATTCTTACAATCGCATTGTGAGGTAAGTAGAGTGGACATTGCTGTCTTTTTTTTTTTTTAACTTTTTATTTCATATTGGAGTATAGCTGATTAACAATGTTGTGTTAGTTTCAGTTGTACAACAAAGTGATTCAGTTATACATATACATGTATCTATTCTTTTTCAAATTCTTTCCCCAATTAGGTTGTTACATAATATTGAGCAGAGTTCCCTGTGCTGTACAGTAGGTCCTTGTTGGTTATCCATTCACACCAGTCAGAATGGCCATCATCAAAAAATCCACAAACAATAAATGCTGGAGAGGGTGTGGAGAGAAGGGAACCCTCTTGCACTGTTGGTAGGAATGTAAATTGGTACAGCCACTATGGAGAACAGTATGGAGGTTCCTTAAGAAACTAAAAATAGTGTTGTCCTTATTTAAGGCGCGAAGAAACCGAACCTCAGGCAATTTTCCTCCACTGTAAGTGGTGAACAGAGACTCACTTCCAGGGCCTGTGCTGTTCCATGTCACCAGACTACCTAATGGTTAGAGAGGCCTTCTACCAGGGTTTTCCTGTTTACTTCCAGAAACTTGATTTTACCTTTTAATCCAATTAATTTACAGTTGGGTCATTTTCTCTTTCTTCCCGATCAGTTCCACCAAGCCCCTGGCACAAAGTTCAAACCAGTGGCCTGGAGACCGTCTGAAACTCCACTCTGCTCAGTGTGGATTTCCCGCCCCGCCCCCAAACATATGTTACCAATGTCAGTGTCATTTTCTGACCCTACACCAATGTGTGGCATCATGCCTCCACATAAAGGGCCCTCAACATAGCCTTTGTTGGGAGTTCATACCAGTTTTCTATCACAAAGTGAACGGGGAGACCATCTACTCTCAGAAGGCCCTGTAGAAATATCAGCAAAAAGGGACGTCTGTGACTGAATGACCATCAAAAGGCTCTTGGTGGCTGCATTTCCACTGATCGGTATACATGTTGCCTTTGCAATCCTGTTATTTGTCTGTGTCATGTTACTCTGAGTGGACATAGGTGTTACTGAAATACAATGTCTCATGGTCACTTTTTGGTTTCATTTCAATGAACAAGGCTGGGGAGCTGCTGAGGACTGTCATGGTTTGTGAGTATTTAAGTTATTATCGCATCCTCCTTAAGAAATCACTTTGATAGTCAATTGCTGCTTTACCTGAGCTTGGCTTGGTTAGGACTGACAAATGACTCCAACCCTTTTTGCCTCTACTGAAGATTCTCCAGGTGCCCTCCTCACTCTCCACGATGATTTTTTTTACAACCTGTAGCTTCTATGTCCTTTAAATATAGTAGGATCCCGTGGCAACACAGGATTCATATACAGAGTTCGTCTCTTTCCTGTTGCTTTGTATCCCTATTACGCAGCATATCTGCAATACGTCTTGTTTGCAGAGTACCTTCTATTGCCTTTTTAAATTAAGGGACTTGGATTGGTCTATAATTTGCTAGCGATTATAGTATAAATCAAACTGGATAAAATAGTTTTTAATAACCATTAACATGTTGATTATATTTAATGTATCGCACATATTTATACATTAGAGCTCAGAGAGTTAAATGAAACCTGTTCCCTCTCAGTTTTTCATTTTAATATTCGCTAATGAAGAATAATCAAAGAAAATGATTTGGCTCCTGAAGTGATTGGATATGATAAGCCAAGTGTGAAGGGAACCAACTTACACTACCTCTGTACTACCTTTGAAAGACCATTATTACTTCTCATGGGCAGTAGAGAAATAAATCAGTGGCTTTATCAATGCAATGGGGCAGTCACTTCAGTCTTAATCTTCCCTCTCTTCCATTCTGGGGAAGTACAAATTAACCAAATAATGTGTATTTTTTAGCGGATATCAAAGGAATACTTCTTTGATAATGAACCTCATGTGTTTCTTGCTTTCACAGTAATAAACGACTGGTGGCCTTAGTGCCCATGCCCAGTGACCCTCCATTTAATACCCGAAGAGCCTACACCAGTGAGGATGAAGCCTGGAAGTCGTATTTGGAGAACCCCCTGACGGCGGCCACCAAGGCAATGATGAGTATCAACGGTGATGAGGACAGCGCCGCCGCCCTTGGCCTGCTGTATGACTACTACAAGGTAGAACCTGAAGCCCCGCCTCCCTCCACTTTCTGCCTCCAGGGCCTCCCCTCTCTAGTGGGCAGAGAGGACAGATTCTTCATCCCAGGCCAGAGAATGAATGGCATTGCCACACTCCCTCTGGAATTCAGCCTCTCCCTGTTCTCATTGCGTCTCTGCTTTCCCATCTATAAAGCACGACTTTCCCACCCCCCGCCGAGGGAGTTTTCATTTTAGGATAATTATTTCTGTGCCCTCTGTTTGCAAGCATACATATTATCTACGTTTAATTTCTACTTCATATCCTATTGCAAATCCTTCTTTGCTGCCATTTTTACTTTATGATTTTTGGTAAATAAAGAGTATTACATTGTGTGGCTGTACCATAATTTAGTCATTGCTCAGTTTGGGGGCATTTAGGTTGCTTTTATCTTTCCTTATTTTATTTTATTTTTTAATTAAGTAATGAGAACCTTTAAAAAAATTTTTTTTTAATTTAATTTTTTGGCTGTGCCACACAGCTTGCAGGATCTTAGTTCCCCGACCAGGGATTGAACCTGGGCCCATGGCAGTGAAATCAGAAGTGAAAACGCCGAGTCCTAACCACTGGACCACCAGGGAACTCCCTAGGTTGCTTTTAGATTTTCCATTTTATAAGAAACATCAGGGTTTCTAGATTTTTCAGTTTTGTAAGAAATACGCCAGTGAATACTTTAGTGGTAGACTTTTGCAGCAATTCCAAAATCTAACTGTCTCCATTTGTTTTAATGAGTACTCAATATTTATTTTGAAAAACCCTTAAAACAAAGTGAATGTAATTCACTTGCATTACAAAAATACCTGCCATAGATACCTTCAAAACAGGAGTATTTCAGGAAATCGAACAACAAACAGTGGTCTGCCTCAACTATAAAGGACTATATCTGGTATGACCTGCTCCCTTAGAACCAATGAAGTGTAAAAAATCAACAGGTATTTACTGAATGAGGATATTTATTGCCTGACTTGATTGTAAACACTGTGGGCTTATGCTGGTATTGGCACAAAGGTGAGAATGGCCTTGTTTATTTTGCTGGTTGGGCACAGTGAACTCTTTATTTTAGAATAAGAACTAAATCCCCCTCTTCCCCTCTCCCTCCATCATGAGAAAATCACCCAAGAGGAATCATTTTTCTTTTGGTAAGCACCAGTCTCAGCTTCCTGTTTCCTTCCTGCTTCCCAGTTCCTGTTTCCTCCCAGTGGTCTCACTTCTGCAAGTTGTGTTGTCCCCTGGGTCTCTCCTAAACCAGAGTTTTTGTGCTTTACAACGATCTCCCACCACCATTGACTCTGGCACTGCCTCCGGGCCTATTTCTTTCACCAAAGTCCTCTAAAATTACTCATTCCTTTTCCAGCTTCTTCCCATTTTTCTCTGTTAAAACACTCAGGAGGGCTCCCTCCATGGGGAGAAGAATGAAAGCCAAGCCATGTTGTGCTTATTTAAGATGAAACACAAGGTATGAGTAACTGATCGGTTGGCCCATCCAGGCTACTTTAAATGAGGATATTATTAACTCAAATAAATGCATTTTTTATGGTTGGAAAGTGCTGGAGAAATATAGGAAAGGCATTCCACTGGTACCCTTGCCAGTCTAGGCTGATTTTTTTTCCCTTTACCAACGGAGCTGGAGTTGGCTGATTTCGACAGCTCTCTTGTGAAGCTGTACAACTCCCAACACGGCTCCTGACATAGCAAGAAGGGCCTTTAACTTCGGGAATTGGGGTCCAGATGAAAGGATATTTTAGGGTCTAACCTCCATTTCATGTAAGCAAGGCAGTTTCCTACAATGAACAGGAATCGCCCGAAAAAAAATGAGCCTAAAAACAAAGATGGTTTTTTGGCAGGCTTTCCTTTCTTCTTTTCTTTGTTTGTGGTTGTTTTATATATTTTCATCCTTTTTGACTAAGGAGCTTATTTGAAAAACACAAGGACGAATTCTAAACGTTTTGGAGTCAAAATTTTCAGAATGTATTGAGGATGGTATAGAAACACAGAACTTATCATGTTAGACTGCTTCATGTTATAGGCTATTTCTTGAGGGTTCAGCTTTATTGGACTTTTGTGTTAACATGTAATGTTCAGAAATGGTCTCATCCCTAGAAAGAAATCACAAAGCAATTTTCCTTTATTATAAAAAATAGTTAAAACTTGACACCTTTTTGAAAAATATCTTTATTGGAGTATAATTGCTTTACAATGGTGTGTTAGTTTCTGCTGTACAACAAAGTGAATCAGCTATATGTATACGTATATCCCCATATCCCCTCCCTCTTGAGCCTCCCTCCTACCCTGCCTATCCCACCCCTCAAGGTCATCACGAAGCATCGAGCTGATCTCCCTGTGCTATGCGGCTGCTTCCCACTAGCCATCCATTTTACATTTGGTAGTGTATATATGTCAATGCTACTCTCTCACTTCGTCCCCTCTTCTCCTTCCCCCGCTGTGAAAACTTGATACCTTTATCAATCTTTAAAATCTAGTAACATATTAAAGTGACCCTGATTTAATCACTTGGGTCATTACAACATTTTTTGGTAACTTTTATAACTATGTTAAACAAATACGTTAGTTAATGCTTTTATAAGACTTTGAAGAAATACATTAAGATACACTTTGAAAAAATATATTTTTCTTATTTTTTAAAAGTAGATTTTACTACTGTGAAATGGATATAATTTCAGGTATCTGTATTAGATGGCAATTCTTTTGTATTAATGAAAAAGAGAAACACACCTTGAAACAAAAATCGTTAGTAATTTAGGAAAGTAACGTATTTTATTTCCCACAGGTTCAGAGGATAAAGTATTAGTAAATATGGTACCTGGATTACCTCTCCTCTTGCACATTTTTACTATTTAGAGGAAAGTTGAAATACTGCTTTCTGTAAATATTTTGAAATGCAGAGTAGAGAGTTTACATAAAACTCAATTTGAGGATGTGGAGAAAAAGGAACCCTTGTATACTGTTGACGGGAATGTAAATTGGTACATCCACTGTGGAAGACAGTATGGCAGTTTCTCAAAAAACTAAAAATAGAACCACCATATGACCCAGAGGTTCCACTCCTGGATATAGATCTGAAAAAAATGAAAACACTAATTTGAAAAGATACATCCACCCCAGTGTTCATAGCAGCACTATTTACAATAGCCAAGATATGGAAGCAACCCAAGTGTCCATCAGCTGACAAATGGATAAAGATGAGGTATATAAATACAATGGAGTACTACTCAGCCATAAAAAAGAATGAAATTTTGTCACCTGCAACATTATGGATGGACTTGGAGGGTATTATGCTAAGTGAAATGTCAGAGAAAGACAAACACTGTATGATATCACTTATATGTGGAATCTAAAAAATAGAAACAAACTAGTCAACATAACAAAACAGAAACAGACTTAAATATGTAGAGAACAAACTAGTGGTTACCAGTGGGGAGAGGGAAGGGGGGGAGGGGCAAGATAGGGGTAAGGGATTAAGAGGTACAAGCTACTACGTATAAAATAAATAAGTTACAAGGATATATTGTACAATGCAGGGAATATAGCCAATATTTTGTAATAACTATAAATGGAATATAACCTTTAAAAATTGGGAATCTCTATGTTGGACACCTGAAATTTATATAATATTGTACATCAACCATACCTCAATTTATTTATTTATTCATTTATTTATTTTTGGCTGCATTGGGTCTTCGTTGCTGCGTGCGGGCTTTCTCTAGTTGCAGCGAGCGGGGGCGAATCTTTGTTGCGGTGCGCGGGCTGCTCATTGCTATGGCTTCTCTTGTTGTGGAGCACGGGCTCCAGGCACGCGGGCTTCAGTAGTTGTGGCACGTGGGCTCAGCAGTTGTGGTTCACGGGCTCTAGAGTGCAGGCTCAGTAATTGTGGTGCACGGGCTTAGTTGCTCTGAGGCATGCGGGATCTTCCTGGACCAGGGCTTGAACTCGTGTCCCCTGCATTGGCAGATGGATTCCTAACCACTGCGCTGCCAGGGAAGTCCTGGTTTTTATGTATTTTAATGATTTAAATTCACATTATCTAGATGAATGAGTGAATACATGATTTAATAAATATTCATAAGCTGCTGAAATTTTTGAAAGAAATCAGCTTTTTATTTTTGGCTTATACATATACATTATAGAAAATGCAGGGAAGCTTAAAGAAGAAAGTGAAATTTCCTGTAATTTTTCTATCATATCATTTGGCATCATTTTCTCCATTGCTGAAGGATTTTGAACATAAGCCTGGTAGATTGGAGAAATGATTTATACATATTACAGCAACAGCAGCAGCAGCAGGGAGGTGGGTTATGAGCAGAGAATCCAGTGAACAGTTCGTTGCAATAGTCCAGATAAAAAATGATGAAGCCCTAAAGTAAGACATGATGGTAGCTGTTCCCTGGGTCAGCATTTGTGAGGTTCTCCCTAAATCAGCCACTCTATTTAGTCAGCCATACTGCATAGAGACAAAGCAGTATGTTCAAGAAATCACTGAGTATTTGTTTGAATGAAAGCTGGCAACTGATTGTGTGTGTGTGTGTGTGAGGTTTGGTGGGAGAACCCTATAATTAGGATCATAATATCTAAGCTGATTCTCAGATTAACCAAGGCGGAGTACAGAAGAAGGGCTTTGGGGAAAAGGATAATTGTATGTTGTGTTTGATGTGCTTGTAGGATGTCCAAGTAGGGATGTCTGATAGACAGTATTGTGGGTGTAGACTTGAGAAAGGGGCCTGAGTTCAGAGGTCTCAGTTTCTCTAAGAAGGACAGTCTTTGGGAAGCTAAAGGTAAACATGGTTCAGGGTGGCCCAGATGGGAGCAAACCCAAAGGTTTCCCTTTGTCACGTTGTGCCCAATACTGTAGGCTGACCAGGCTGCTCAGAGCTGGCATCAGTGCATCTTGGCAACACTAATGTTCACTTCCAGGAGTCTTTGGGAGTTACTAATACGTTTTAGTGTTTGGAATCCCTATTTCTTCTATTTCTTTGATTCTGCTTTTTGCAGGCCATTTTGATTGATTCAGTCATTCTTTCAACAAGAATTTAGTGAGGGCCTGCTACATTCCAGGCGCTTGGGACATAACCATGCACAAGGTGGACACTCATGGAGATTGTAGTCTAATCTTGGATATGGACCTTTAGATGGTTCTCGAAGTAAGCTCACAAGTTAGCTTAGAGAAGGCATGGGTAGGGTAGGGCAGGGGACTGGGGTGCATTCCAGGCAGAGAGGACTGGGTAATGGCTCTGCTGCAAGAAGGAGCATTGCATGGTCAGAGACGCAGTGTGGCTGTACACACAGCAGTGATGGGGGTGGCCCAAGTTGAGGCAGAAGAGATTTTGGAGGCCATGTTCCTGAGAATAACGGGAAGCATTGAAGAGTTTTAAGTAAGAGCATAGTGGGGTCAGACTTAAAGATCACTCTGGATCTTCTTAATGGATCCCGAATAGATTTGCAGGGGTTAAGTGAAGGAGAGGAGAGACCAGTTAGGCTGATGCCATAGCTCAGGTAAGAGATGTCGGGGGCTGAACCAGGAGGCAGGCATCCACAGGGAAGTTGATGGATTTGAGTCACACGGGATTTAGTGTAATGTCTTCAAGCTTCATCCATATTATAGCATGTATCAGAATTTCATCTTTAAGGCTGAATAATATCCCATTGTATGTATATATCACATTTTGTTTATCCATTCATCTGTAGATGGACATTTGGGTCATTTCCACTTTTTGGCTATTGTGAATAATGCTGCTATGAACATAGGTGTGCTGGGTATTAAAATTTTATGTTTATCTGTCGTTTTCAGTAGATGATAGGAGCTATGTTTTATTCATTTCATTTCTGTCTAGCACTTAGTAATACCTGCTACATTGTAGACCCTCATCATTGACATGTGAGTGAAGGACTTACAATTGATTTACTTTATTTTTATTTAACAAATGCTTATAAATTCCCAGACACTCTAAGTGGCTTTAAAAAAATTAACTCATTTAATTTTACTAAACACCCTGTGAGGTATAGGACTACCATTATGCCTGTTTTACAGCTGAGGAAACTGAGGCAGAATTAGTAAGTGGTAGAGCTGAGATTTGAACCCAATCAGGTCTAGGCCTGGACTCTTAGCCACCCTGCTATGTTGCCTCCCTTGCCCAGCTAGCTGGGCTTGCATACATATTCAGGTGAGTGGAAATTATCCATGAGGATTGCTAGTCCGGAAACCAGAAGAGAGATGCTCCTCATAAACGCTCTCTTATGTCAAAATAGTGAAGGCTGTGTTTTGAGTGCAAAGGTGTTTGGCTAGAAGGAAGATCTGGAGATTTAGGAAAAAACAAAATCAAAAACAAAAACAGAAAAACCCAAAACATCCAACCAGCCAAACAAATGTAAACCCACTATTCATGTGTTTGAGAACTATGGTAGAGATAGGTAAGCGATCCTTAATGCGGTAGGGCAGTCAGCTGATGTTCAGAAACACAGCTGGTAGGGGTATCCCTTCTCTCTAGTAGCACTTTTTCAATAATCTTTCAGGTAATATGTTGGCATTGTGGTTGTGAAGTCAATAATAAAAGTGCATTAGAAGAAGAAGGGTGGAAGCCAGTTCGAGAGCTAGGGAGGGTAGGTAAAGGCTGGCCCACGTATTAGATGTTTCTCCCTCACTGGACAGTGCAGCCCCCTACCCAGTTTGCCCCCCTGCATGTCAGCACCTGGAGTCCCTCATCAGAGTGGAGGGTCAGTCCCTGTTCCTTAACGGGATACCTGTTGTAGCTCCAAGATGTTTTCTGTCTGCTCCAGAGCACAGATACTCTTACCCTTTCCCCTCATCCACTCCCAGCCAACGTGGGGAGGGCTCAGGAGGTGCTCAGGTCCAGCGAGAGAGAGTTGCCTGTGTCAGCAGGGCACAGCAGAATCAGGATTGCTGTGGCCCTACGCTGATGATCACCCTTTTGTGTCTGGTACACTGTCATTGCCAATCAGGCTACTTACCTTTAACCATCTCCTGGCCATTGCAAATTTGCCACCGTTCTCTGGAGAATGTTCCATTTCCTTTTCTTTGCTTATGCTGGTGTCAAGCTCTGCATGAGGTCACAGTTGCATCTATATAAGTCTGACTGATGGTTGGTGATGTTTTCAGGTTCCTCGAGACAAGAGGCTGCTGTCTGTAAGCAAAGCAAGTGACAGCCAAGAAGACCAGGATAAAAGGTATGATAATATATACAGGAATATGCCTGACTCCCCAAAAAACTCTTTTGCTATGTTTTTTGAAAACAATAGTATTAAACTATAACTTTTGTTTTTGAGAGGATATGGGAGTCAAGAAGCTTAACGTCTGCTACCTGTTTTTGGAGTCTGGAACAAAACTGGATCTCTCAGGCGGGAGAGAAAATTGCATTTTTTGGTTTTGCAATTCTGCAAAGGGCCATCAGTATCTTCCAAGGGGGCTGCAAATCCCAAGAGTTAGAGGTGATATACAGGCAAGATAGCCTACTGCTGGCGTGAACTTTTCTGTCCGTCCAATGGGTGTATGACTGCGATGAGGCCCTTGAGGGAGTGAGACATTTGAAGATGGTCTTTGATAAGGGAGAGAGGAAGGAGGCCAGGCTGATTTCAGTCCAGGGAGGAGCCAGTAGGGAGCCATGGGTGACAGAGGACACTGTCGGGGTGCAGGGGCAGGAAAGATGTTAGGAGACCATAGGTCATACTCCTTTCCTTCACTGAATTAAGAACCAGTTGAAAACAAGAAACAGACAGATTGAAATTAAAAAGGAAAAAAAATCAATTTTATTTCTGATGCAGCTAATTAGAGAATGTGATTTTGAACCAGCAATTTGTAGCATTTCAGTCCTGACTTAGATATGGCTGTTCATCCGGTCCCAAGCAGGACTTCAGGCCTCCCTGAAGGGACAGGCCACTGATGGCATGGCCGCAGTGACTGGAGTGTCCCCTTTCTTTGACCAAGATGATCCAGACATAAAGGGGGACCCACAAGGGTCTGAACCACCTTGCTCAGCTACTTCTCCCAAACTCACCAGTCAAATACATCTCTTCCCCTGCAGAGGGACGGAGAAGCCACAGTGCTTTTCTGTTGGGGGTTTTTCCACTTGGAAACATGAAGCCAGGAGAAATGAAGTCTCCTGCTAAAACACATGTCAGAATCTTTCCTGGCCTTGCTAGGAACTGCTTGTGACATTGTGATCTTGTCATACGACTAGCAGTGGGGGCCACCCCGCCAATCAGTGGCCCTGTGCTGTGTTATCACCTCTAAGGCACACCCCCAGCAGAAGATCAAGGCTGTCTGCATCTGATTTGTGGTTCCACAGGGATCTTCTGACGCTCTGTGCTGCTTTGGGGCCCTGGGCACTAGTGAGTAGCAGTGATGACAGGGAGAAAGAGGCTGATGCTCTCAGGTCCTTAAACTTTTCCTCCATCCAGCCAGCATTTATTAGGCTAAGCAAGTGCTGTCTCCCAAGTCCTATGCCAGTAATCACAGAAAAGTTGGGGGAGGCGTGGGGGGTGGAGGTGGGGAGGGGAACGAATCTAAGATGTGTGCTCTGTACGTATCATAATAGACAAAAGAGCCCATGTTTTGCTAAAGTATCTTTTAGAACAACATTAAAGACTGACGGCCACTCGTATTTTAAAGGCCATTTTTGTGATATCAGTGGAGTGCCTTAAAAAAAAACTGGCAGTGAGGTATAGACAAACCACCTTGTATGGACTGATTATAACTTAGTAGACTTCCAGTTGAATGTAATTTGGAAGGATAGCATTTGGTCTGCAATGTACTCATGAATTAAGGTGGCATGTGCTGACATGATATCATTACAAATGTTCGTATACAGAAGTCGCCACTTTGAAAAGTAATCTCAGTGTCATGACCCCAATTTTTTTAAAAGTATATTTCAATGAACCATTCTTAGCCTTGCATTTTTTTCTCACATTATAATGTTTGGTTCAATTTTAAATTCTATTGCAGGTGAGTCAGTATATCTCACCATAATTCTTACTTTGTTCTGATCACCCATTTTTTGGATGACTTCCAGAGTTCTCTGGCATCAGCTTTTAAAGTTGGTGCTGTTCTATAGAGGCACAGTTACACATTATAGGATGGTGCCGAGTCTGTTGTCCCCTCGTCTCATGGTAGTGACGATTCAACTAGATTTGCACAACTCTATTAGTTTGCTTATTTATTTGTTTATAAGCACACCAAAAATATTTTGACTTGTGTTTCTTGTTTAGAATCCAAGTGTTTTGCATGAATTAAAGACTTAAGAAATTTGGACTGAAGTGGACTCTAAGTGTAGAGGAGTTGATTAATTTTGAATATTTTGGCAAAGCCAGTAAGACCGTGCTTGTGCAAAGCCCAGAGGTGCCGAAAGTGGATAATTGCTTTGGTAGTTAATGCACGTAGACCAACCATCCTACACCCAACTTGCAGGACATTATCCACAAGTATTAGTAGTTACTCCTCCACAAAAGGGTCCCGTATCAAATGAGTTCGAGAAATTCTGGGTTACAGTTAAACAAGGGGAGGAACCCTTGGGGGCCTTTACTGTGTTCATGACTGTGACCCACCAGGGTGGTCTTGTTTAGGCAGTTTTTTTTTTTTTTTAATACTGATTTTATCATGGTCTCCTTTCTTTGAGGAACATGTATTAACATTCTATGCAATGTTCTCAACAACAAGGTTTAGGAAATACTGATATAAATGGGTGGTCTGGGTTTTGGCATCATCAGCTTACTGGGTTCAGGTTAAAAATAATTTCTAAATTTTCACTGTGTCTTAGATACAGATTCATTGTATTGATTTAGCCACGAAGGCAGGTTATTACTTAAAGCCAGAATGTTTATAGACTCACGATTTTATTCTTTAAAGGATTTGTTTCTAGAATGATTTCTACAGGTCTGTGGCTGACTCAGAGAGGTCCAGGTATTTTTCTGTTGGCTTTGTTCATGTGGAGCCATTCTTTCCTCAAGCTTCACTTTGAAGTTTTATCTGAAAAATCAAAGCTAAAAATACCAAGTCCTGTTTGAGAGGCAAGCTCAGAGGCGAGTGGATTTCCTTTACAGAGAGGAGCCACGAGAGCTCAATTCTTGGAAGAACCAATTTTATTCAAATATTTCTCTCAATGAGAGATGGCTATAAGCCCCAGAAAGCACATGCTAGTTTTAAAAAAACAGACATTGGGGATGGGGCTCCATGCAAAACGTGCATTTTCTCTCTCTGTCATTCAGAATAATCTATAAATAAGTAAGAGGTGGCCTCAAATCTTACTGACCACAAGGACTTTGCTAGTAAAATCATTTTGCTATCAATAACGCTCTTTTCATAAGAAGTTTCTCTTTGCTTCTGCTCTCTCCCAGAATTCTATAGTATAGATGAAAGTATTTCATCTTATCCTGGCAAGAATTAATCTCCTAAATCCTTTCCTTTCTCTTTGTAGCACGGGAGGTCTGAGATCTGAGAGATCTTGTCTTACATCAGCTCAGTTACACCACTTCCTTAAGCCCTGGAAGTAATTCAGTGCTAAGGACATCAATGAGCTGATGTTATTTCTCAATTTAGTGAAAATATCCTAATGATAAATTCTCATTATATTATTTTTCCTGCAAGGAGTTTAGCCTGCAGAAGAGTGAAAAATATTCTTCCCACTCTCTTCCTTTAACTTATTATCCTGCTCCCACCTTTTTAAAAAAAGCTACTTAAAATGTTTTCTTTTGAAAGCTTTCAAACATACCCATAAATAAAGACGATGGTATAATGAACCCCCAAATACCCATCCCATCCTCCAGGTTCAGCACTGATAACTTTGGGTTACACCTACTTAATCTTGACCTTTTCTTTCTTTTTTTAAAATTTTTATTGCAATAGTATTCAAAATAAGTTCCTGGCTTACTTTAGGTCATTTCACCTCTAACAACTTTTGAAATAAACAAAGACATTTTATTACCTAGTCTCAAAATCATTAGTGGATTAACAGTACTTCCTTAACATCAGCTACCTCTCAGTTCATATTCAGTTGTCTCAAAAATCCCACTGCCTCATAAGTAAGTGCCTTTTTGGTTTTTTAGATCAGGATCCAGACAAGATCTGCTCATCCTATTTGATTGTTATGTCTTTTAAGTTTCTTAACCTAGAGCAAGTCTCCCACTTTTCTTTCTTTTTTCATGCCTCTGACTTATTGAAGAAACCAGGTCAGTAAGATGTGTGACATTCTGGTTTGTATGATTGTTTCTTTTCAATGTTGTTTAAATTATTCTTCCAGCTCCCATATATCCTAAGAACTGGAAGCTAGATGTAAAGGCTTGCTTGATTTAGAGTCAGCTGTTTCTTGGCGGGGGGGGCAATAGCACCTTCTAGGTGGCGCTCATTGCATGATACCAGGAGGCATATATGGGTAGCTGTCCTCCTTCTAGTGATACAAAGATTCGTTGCTTTCCATTGTAAAGTTGGCCATCAGCTTTCCCCCTAATGTATTAGCATCCCCTGATTCTTGCTTACATCAGTTATTAGGAGTTGCAGAAGGGTGATGTTTCTAATTCTGTTCTGTTGCGGGGTGTGGGTTTAAACACACAGAAACTGTCTTGGCACCAGTGGAGCCCAGAGTAGTTTGAGTGGAGGAGAAAACCGAGTGCAGGTCCTAAAGACTGTTCCAGTGAACCTTTCCCTAAATCAAGACCACCTGGAGAATTCAAAACGGGAACAGTATAGCACGAACGTCTCTGAGAGCCCAGCCGTCGTCCCCATGGCGGGAATCACAGTGGTGAAGGCCGAAGATTTCACACCGGTTTTCACGGCCCCACCTGTGCACTATCCCCGGGGAGATGGTGAGGAACAACGCGTGGTTATCTTTGAGCAGACTCAGTATGGCGTGCCGTCCGTGGCCAGCCATAGCGCCTACCTCAAGGATGATCAGCGCAGCACCCCGGACAGTACCTACAGCGAGAGCTTCAAAGACGGAAACACAGAGGTGAGTCCCCGGCTCTTACGTCAGCAGCTGGAACTGAAACCCAAAACCACCCAACTTGTTTTCTCTGTTTGCTTTTTAAGTGGGATGAGTGAATTCAACTGTGAGTTTAAGGTTTTGTTTGTTTGTTTTTTTAAACGTGTCTGCATCTTTCTTCATAAACGGGTCTTATTAGACCATTGGCCTAGGTGTGTGGAGGAATATTTCCGTTTTCCTGCCTCTTAGATGACAGATTCCTTGACTGGTTTTAATTTTAGTCTTAAAATTAAATGTTTTGAAGAACAAAGGGCTGTTTGCGTGGAAATTTCCTACTTTGTAAAGTTTTCACTTTGACCTCTTCTAGTTTGTAACTTTCCAAATGGCAGCCAAAGATGTGGCCTGTCCATCACTTTTTAAAACAATATAACTCTTTAAAGATCTGGTCTGATTGAATACTCAAGAAAGAATTGGTATTATCAATAATCAAGTGTGTACATGTATGTGTACTTTGTACCTTACAAATAGATTCTATGTATTCTTCTCGTGTGCCCAGAGAACTTACAGAAGCAATGATCTTTGCTTGCTTGTCTGTTTTAAATTCACACGTTTTAAGGGCACAGATTGAGAATTTTGGTAATTGTTTACAGTTATGTAACCAACATCAGAATCAGTGGAAAGTGTCCTCATCCTAAAAGTTTGAATTTGAAGCCGTCCCCTCGCCTCTTGCTCACGGCAGACACTAATCTGCCTTCTGTCGCTATAGTTTTGCTTTTTCTAAAATTTCATATAAATGGAATGGTAGAGTATAGAGTCTTGTATGAAAGTCTTCTTTCATTTAGCATAATCTTTTTGAGATTCATCTATGTTATTGCTTGTATTAATAATTTGTTTCTTAAATTGCTGAGTAGTATTCCATGGTAAGCACGTATCACAATTTATTCACCAGTTGGTGCACATTTGGTTGCTTCTAGGTTTTGGCTTCTAGGTTTTGGCTATTATGAATAATGCTGCTGTGGACATACGCTTTCATTTGTCTTGTGTAAATACCTAGGACTGCACTTGCTGGGTCATGTGGTAAATGTATGTGAAACACTGCTGACATTGTTTCAAGGTGGCTGGAACATTTTCATTCCCACCAGCAATACATGAGGGTTCCCCTTTTCCATATCCTTGCCCAAACTTGACATTGTCCGTCTTTTTAACTGTAGTTGTTTTAGTGTGTATGTGATTGTGTCTCATTGTGGTTTAAAATTGCATTTCTCTGGTGTCTAGTGATGTTGAATATTATTCCGTGTGTTTATTTGACCATTCCTATAACTTCTTTTGTGAAATGTCTGTTCAAATAATTTGCCCAATTTTAAAATTGGGTTATTTGTCTTCCTTTTGTTAAGTTGTAAGAGATCCTTAAATAGTGTAGCCCTTTATCAGTTATACGTTTTGCAGTTTGATAGCCGCTTTATTTTCTTAACTATGTTTTTCAAACAGCAACAATATTTAATCTTGATGAAGTCCAGTTAATCAATATTTTCCTCTTAGAGTTTATGCTTTTGATGTACAGTTTAAGAAGTCTTGGCCTAACCTAATGTCACAAAGATTTCTCTTGTTTTTTTTCTAGACATTTAATAGTTTTACCTCTTACATGTAGGTTTATGATCCACTTTGAGATAATTTTTATATCTGATATTAGAGAAGGGTTGAGTCCCATTTTTTTCCCACATTGATATCCAGTGTTCCAGCACCATTTGTTGAAAAGACAATATTGTTTCCATTTAACTGCCTTGGGATCTTTGTAGAACAACAATTGCTGATATAATTGTAGATCACCTCTCCAATTTTTGACCCAGAATATGTAATGCATTTTTTCTTGTCTTTAGTTCAGGTCAGCTGCTTCAACATTTAGGAGCAGTGCCTTTACATTTGAGTCGATGGTCACTGACGTCTCATTTTGCAGTCCACCTGGGTCAATAAAAGACAATGGCCGAAGGAGAAAACTTGTGGTTTCTTATTTCTTAAAG
Source organism: Balaenoptera musculus (assembly GCF_009873245.2). Classification (NCBI taxonomy): domain Eukaryota; kingdom Metazoa; phylum Chordata; class Mammalia; order Artiodactyla; family Balaenopteridae; genus Balaenoptera; species Balaenoptera musculus. The sequence goes on along the minus strand of NC_045801.1, from coordinate 35,382,319 downwards.
AGGAGTGACTGTGGTGGCAGTATACCAAATACTTGCAGCCTGATACCCATGTAGTTGCCAATGGGACAAAATTCAGCCACCTGAGGCTGAAATTGTAACCCTAAATAATCATATTTTAAAATAATAAGCATTTGATGAGCACTTACTATGTGCTGGGCATCATTCTAAGTGATCTATACTCATTTAAACCTCACAAAAACCCTATGAGGTACTATTATTGTTATCCGTGTTCTCCAGATGAGGATACCAAGGCACAGAAAGCATAAGAACACCCATGGTCGCACCGTAGTAAGTGGCGGAGATGGGACTTGCCACAAGCTGTCGGGCTCCAGGGCCAATGTCCTTAGCCGTCACCTCTACACTCAGAGACACTGTGGGACCTTCCAGTTCTTAGGAGCTCCATAACTGAACATAGTGCCTTGCTTAAATGTGTTTGTTTTTTTAAATGAGTGTTCTTTGTCTACGTCATTAGCTATTTCTCATCTTTCATGTGAGAATAAGAGGAACGAAAGGAACCAGCTCTCTGCAGCGTTGGGAGGGCCTCACAGTAGATAAGTCACACTAGCAGCCCTTCTTTTCCTGGCCTGTCATTCCTGAGTGCCTGCTGTATTCTATGAAACTGGGGAATGAGCAAAGTGAGACACAATAAACCCCCTGCCCTTACCAGGCTTCCGTATTTCTTGGGTTCTGGTAGCTTTATATCAAACCTTCAATGTCCTTGTAATAAAAATATTATCTTAAAGTTTGCTTCTTTAGCTTCCTGTGTGGTGTGGCTTAAAAGAGTCAACAACCTGCTGCTGCTGCTGCTTTTTTTTTTCAAACTGAGCAAGGGATCTCGTAGGGTTTTGGGTATTGTTGAATATTTGATTTGCCCTCAAGCAGTCAGGGGTGCTTCTGTAGAGAAAAGCAAATCATTCCACATAGGAATGTGAGGTGCATACTTTTTCACTAAAGGGTTGCTACTGATCTTTTTCTCACACAGTGCAGAAATATTCCATTAGTCACAGAAGAGTCCGTGGATGTGGTTCAATGTCAACGGAACCATCATGCTATTTGGAGGATGTGTTATGAGTTGTGTTTGTGTTGTAGGTAAAGAGGCTTATGAAAGGAAGCAATTGTATTTGGGGTTTTATTTTGAAGTGGATGAGAAAGCAACTTACCAGAAACTAAGTGTGAAAATTATTTCCACCGAGTTTGGTTTAGCTGCTCTCCTAGTCTTGGAAATCAGTGTTTACATTGCATATTATATTTTGATCTGATGTAAATTAAATGGAATGATCTATCATGATCTTTAGCCATGGCACTGTCAACTGGTTATAAGATCAGGTGAGCTCAGAGTGATTTCACCAAGTAAATTTCACTAAGGAAAATTTGTCTAAAACCTAGCACTTCCTTTAGGCAAACTACTAAAATGTCTACTACTTGTTGAATTAGCAAGTTTCATTTGCTATTAGAGATGGCTTCTTCTCTCTCTCTCTCTCTCTCTGTGTGTGTGTGTGTGTGTGTGTGTGTGTGTGTGTGTGTGTGTGTGTGTATAGTGATACCAGGGAAGGGAGCAGTTTGGTTCAACTGAGACTAGTAGCATTAAAAAGTTCTTTAATGAATTTATTTTAGCTAATTTGGTTTATATTTTATTCTGTATCCTCTTTGTAGTAACATTTGGTAAATATTTGTTTATACTGGGTGTTAGGTATTGTGCTAGACGTGGGAGTAGAGGGCAGGAGGTGTGTCTTTGTTTCTGCGCTCTAGAAGGTTACTATCTATATAGCTGCTATTTATTGAGTACTACTGTGTGCCAGGCACTGTGGCTTACACACTTTATTTCTAATATTTACTATACCACAATTCTGCAAGGAAGGTATTACTCTTCCCACTTTACAGATGAGAAAACAGAGATTCAGAGAGGTTATGAACGTGCCAAAGGTCACACAGCTAATAAGCAAAGAGTATAGTTGATAAATATAAAACAGGGTAGTATTAACACCTAGCATGTTTTTAGGAAACATGTAAACCTTGAGAGATGCAAGAAAGAGTTTTTATAGAAAAATCATATGAATTGTCATCATAAGAATCAAAGTAGAAGAAAGAATTTGCTATTCTATACAACAATTTTGTATAAGTCAGTTAACATAAGTCTAACTGTACGAATGAAGGAACACCAGATCTCAGTGATTTGATACACTAAATGTTTATTTCTTGCTAATAATAATCTTGATAGATGTCTGCAGACCTGTCCTTTGATCAGGAATCCAGGTTCCCTCCATCTTGTGACATTACCATCTCTATATGTGGCTTCAGGGTCATCCCAGCTGGGGAAGAGAGACCATGGAGACGGCACACTGAGTTGTAAATACTTTGACCTGGAAGTGATGCTGTTACCCCTGTTCACATTTCATTGGCTAGAACCAGTCACATGGTCTTAACTAACTGCAAGAGGACTGAGAAGTCTAGTTTTCCCATTTAGTCCTCCCATGTGCTCAGGAATGAGAATGATTTATGAGTGAGCACCAGATATCTCTACCATGTATTTCATTATAGTCCCTGGTATGTTATTTGTCAAATTAACATAGTTTGCAGAGAATACTGAAATAAAATCAAAGAATTATTATTTGTTATACCCAACAGACATATGATGGTTATATCCATTGATGTTATATTCATCTGTAGACTGATACTGGAAGTTACCCTGGATCTAAACCCTGTCCAACATGACTAATTTTTAACTGATAGTTCATTTCCACCACAAACTTAAAGAATAAAATCTTAAAAATGTTGATTCAAGTACTGAAATGGAACATGGCTTCACTTTTGATTAGTGCAACCCATTTTGTTATTTTTATTTTAAACACATGATATAGTGCATATGGTACCACTAAAACTTCTATTATTTTATTAGTTTGTTTTTGCACCAAGCAAAATTTTGGAAAATCCTTAGCATACACATTTTATACTTGGGAAGGATTTAGGTTTCTCTATACATAGTCAAATTTTACGAGATTGGATGGCCTATTATTAGGTTCCTAGGGGCCATCTACCCAGCTCTTGAATAGAACAGCTCTGGAAATCCCCGTTCTGTTAAAGCTGTTACTTTGCAGCACCATTTGATGCTTTGATCACTGTTGTCTCTTGAAAATGCTCTTAGCTTTATGTCCGCAGCTTCGGTTATCATCTATGTCCTGAATACTTTTCACATTTTTTTTCTTCAGCCCATTTCTCCTCTCTGAGCTCCACACCTTTATGTTCAACTGCCTATTTGACTCTCCACCAGCTCAAAATCTGACTTATAACCTTCCCTCATGTTCTCTGCTCTAGTGGAGTGGCACCCCCGTCCTTCTGGTTTCTCAAGCAACGAGGATTTTTTTCTTGATACTTTGCTCTCCGATAATCCCCATCTAAGTCATTATCAGTTCTATCAACTTCACTTTCTTAAATCTCTCTGAAATCATTTATCTCCATTCTACTTCCACCATACTGACCCAAGCTATCATTATCTCTGGCCTATAATACTGTCTGCTTTTGTACACTGTACCTGGGATGGTCTTTTCAGAATGCTAATCTGATCATGACACCCTCTCACTGAAACCCCCGTTGTTTTTAGGATTAAGATCTAAATCTTTAACGGGTTTATAAGGCCTATAATACTGTCCACTTTTGTACAGTGTACCTGGGATGGTCTTTTCAAAATGCTAATCTGATCATGACGCCCTCTCACTGAAATCCCATTGTTTATAGGATTAAGATCTAAATCTTTAACGGTGGGCTTCCCTGGTGGCGCAGTGGCTGAGAATCTGCCTGCCAATGCAGGGGACACGGGTTCGAGCCCTGGTCTGGGAAGATCCCACATGCCGCGGAGCAACTAGGCCCGTGAGCCACAATTACTGAGCCTGCGCGTCTGGAGCCTGTGCTCCGCAACAAGAGAGGCCGCGATAGTGAGAGGCCCGCGCACCGCGATGAAGAGTGGCCCCCGCTTGCCGCAACTAGAGAAAGCCCTCGCACAGAAACAGACACCCAACACAGCCATAAATAAAAAATAAATAAATAAAATAAAATAAATTAATTTTAAAAAAATAAATCTTTAACGGGTTTACAAGGCCTTGCACGTTCTGTTTCTCCTCTGCCTTTCCCACCTCATCTTGCACATCTTTCCCCTGGGTGCCCTCTGCTCTGAGTGTCATTCAGTTCTGTGAACCTGATATGCTCCCTCCTGCCTCAGGACCCGTGTGCCTGCTACTCCATGTTTCAGAACTGTGCTGTGCAATACTGCAGTCACTAGCCACATGTGGCTATTAAAATTGAATAAAATTAAAAATTCAATTCCTCAGTCCCACTGTCTCCATTTTAAGTGCTCAGAAGATACATGTGGCTAGTGGCTACCACATTAGTGAAGATATAGAACACTTCCATCTTTGCATAAAGTTCTATTGGACAATGCTATTCTAGAATATTCTTTACTACCTTCCACACCCTTCCTCCTGTGTGACTTCCTCAAGGAAGCCTTCCCTGTCCTCCCCTTTCAGTTCCTAGTAAAATCAGTTTTCTTTGTATCTAAGTCCACCAGCCAAAGACTACCATGAACACATCTGTAGTCAAAGTTACATTTATTTAGCCTGCTTCCGCAGGGGACCCTTAGGGACAACTCAGTAAGAGATAGTTGGGAGGAGCTCTTGATAGTGTTTGGGCTTGTTCTGGATGAGTCAAGAAGAGATCATGCAAGTGACAACCAGCTCTGGATTTCGTATGTCAAGACGTTGGGGCAGTCTAGAAACTGGGTACCTCAGTCGTCATTGTTCAGGAGATGGGATGAACAAAGCAGGGCTGAGGATATCTTTGTCAAGAAAGCATCAATCCCGCAGAAGGGGGGATGTTACTCACTTTTGTAGCTGTGTTGTTGTCTTCTGGGGGTCTGTTGGGAGCATTGCTTATCTTCTGTTGGCCTTGTCTGTGTGCTACTGGAAGCAGGACATTCTGTTAGAACCATCAAGGCTGATTGTCAGTGGGACTGATTTTTACTTTCTCGGTGGTGATGTGCTCTCCTAGAGCTCTGTTGCTCTTCCTTAGAGTGCTTGCACACAGTTTGTACATTTTTAAATTAATGATTATTTGACTAATATTTTTCATCTACTAGATCGGAAGCTTCATGACAGCAGGAACTGCTTCTCTTTTTGTTCACTATGGTATCCATAGCACCTAGCACGGTGTCTGATGCAAAGTAGATGCTCAGCAAATATTTATTGAAAGAGTGGATGAATGAATAAATGAATCATAAGACCTAAAAAATTGGTGGCTGATCAAAGACATGGAATTATTTAGCTATATCTGATTTTACCACTGTTAAAGAATCATTGTCTTTTTGTAGTAGATTCTTAGCAGATGTCTCTTTCCTTCCACCCAAGGAAAAAACTAGAATTCTAATATTGAAAATTTAAATATAACATTCTAATATTCCTTGATGTCTAAAGTCCTTTAAGGATAATCTAGAAAATATATGTTACCATACTTCCTTTGCTACCGTTTTTCTCAGGCCAAATGATTAAGAAATGTATAGATGCACTGCATCAAGTCACAGCAAGGTATGGTGATGTTGGCTGCCTGCCTGCCTTTTGGTGTCCTACAAATTATATTAAAATGTTTCCAAATAGTTGTGGAAACTTGGTAATTGTAGTCAGCATGGCCTGAGTGTTTTGGTTCTAATTCTCTCTTTTTTTTTTTTAACCAAAATTTTTTATTTGACTAAATTCTATTTCATGCATAAGCATGACAGTCTCTCCTATTTATTAGACTTTGACAACAACAAAAAAAACAAGCAGCCTTGTACAGAACAGTGCAAATGCCAAGGGTGAGGGTAGGCTACAGTTTTACTGTAGGATAAATATATATATATATATATATATATATATATATTTTTTTTTTAAAGGCCTCTCTCCCTTTGGCCATATCAGCAATCATTTAGAGCCATCATAAAGGATTGTGATGTTTTCCAGGTAGACTATACATTTAATTCTTTTTTTAATTATAAAGATAATGTAACAGAATTAAGGATAAATGTTTAAACTAGGAAAAAGTAATATCCATGTCAGTAATATATGAACTATTTTAATTTTTTCATAGTTCTTGTTTACATGCTCATATTATTGGATTAAGAGTTTTTATTTGTTAGCCCATAGTTGACAGTCTCTTTGAGTCTGAAGAGTTGTAGTATATCACATCTTCTTACATCCCCTGGGAAATTAGAACCCTAGAATGTATCAGTCCAATATGTTTTAGTAAGGAAGCCTATCCTCAGGCTGCAGAGTGCTATGGCATGGACAAGGAACTCATTCAGGGCCATGCTTATTAATACTGGTTCACCATGTGTTGTTACAGGTTACCACATATTCCTTCAAAGAAGACCTTGGAAATGCATCTTCTCTGTCTTGGAGTCACTTCTTTAAATGCTCTTTTCATCATGCTACCCTCCTACTCCAAAATTTCCTAATTCTTAAATATATTAAGAATATATTTGTCAAAGCAAACTTTGTCAAAGCAAAGTTCACAATAGCCATAAAATCTTTCCAGAATTTTGCTGATCTTCCTTTCCTGGTAATGTTCATTCTGTACTTTTCCAGTCATGACACCTGAATAAATGAATGAATGGATGAATGCTTTAACGTAGACCTTCATATCTAGTCATTTGCTGTATTTCAGTTTCTTTTGTTGTTGTCATTTTTCGTATGAATTTACTCACCTCCTCAACCAATTTTTATATCTTTGAGGCAAAGAAAGTGCCTTATATATTTTCTCTATGTCTCTTGGCACCAGTCAGATGCTGAAGCCCCAGGATATTTCCATTTAATGCCTTGTTGATTGGTTGACTGATTGCAAAAGAAACACAAATCTGTATCTTTGAGTCTCTGTCATGATTAATAAACTAGTTAACAAATATTTGTCAAATGCCCCTGGGCTGCGTTTGGGTAAGCTTTGAAGGGCAAACTGTCTTCTCGGATCCACAGAATTTATAAGACTGGATAAAAAGAAAGATCCTATGTATGTACATATAAAGTGTGATGTAAGGGCACACTGCATTCAAGTGATGGTGGTTAGAGATTGTGAAGGAAATTTGGAAAATAGCTGTGAGTAACCCTTTCCTGAGAAGGAAATCTTTGAATTACTTGTCAAAGAATGGAAGTTTATGGCAGAGAAATGAAAGGCAAGATGGTTGTTCTTAGAAAGAGACACTAGAAAAAAGGCCACAGTGGAAGGTCCAGATCTGTGTGGTCCACCAAGTGCTTTTTCGTCAATATTCTATTATATTCACTTTAGGATCAAGTGTTAGGGCTTTTGGTGCATCTACTTTTGAGAAGGTTCTAAAATGTAGCAAAGTGCATCCTACTTGCGCTAAATATACAACAACTGAATGTCTGTGGACCCAAGCCTTTTCACATGTAATACTAAGACTTAGAATTTCCCTCAGCAAAATTACTTTTAACACTGTTGTGATAATGAAGATCTTAGAGAAGGGCATTGAATACGATCAAGTGATTACTATAGAACAGAATTTTTGTTGTTGTTGTTGTTGGAAGAAAAAAATGTCAGTGTAAACTTCAGTTTCACAATTTTGCCTGAGTATAGAACAGAATTTAATACACATAGATAGAGCTCACCACGTTCCAGGAACTCTTTGTAGTACTTTATCTCTGCTAATGCATTTAATTCTTCTCATCACTATTAAGTAGGCATTTTACAGCTGAAGAAAATATGGCACTTGCCTCAGTCTACATAGGCAGCAGGTAAAAGAGCTAGAACTTGACCCTAGAACTTGACTTTAGACAGTCTTGCTCCAAAAACTATGCTCCCAAAACTCTGAATACTGCTTTATGATACGCTATGTGGCTTCTCTGTAATGAGTATTCCGTTAACTCAGAATTTGTGGCTTTTGGAATAAGTGTTGGAGATAAGAAAATGGAAGAGATGTTTACATGTTTGAGGAAACAGTTTCCAGTACCTGGAGACAATTTAGGAACACCTGTGGACATGTCAATGTGGACATGTGAATAAAAGCATAAATGCATTTTCTGTTGAATGTAATTCTCAGTGTGCATGTGGTATGCAAGTTCTATACACAAATGGTAACTATTTTCACTGTAGTTGAAAACATAATACCAAAAAAATGTATAATTTTCCTTTCTAAAATGAGGATAAAACAGTTTGGATACATTTGTCACTTTTTTTTTTTTCTGCATAATGACTCACCTATTTGTTTTAATTTTGATGACTCTTAAATTTTGCAGAAATTTCGGAGTGCTTCAGTTGGGGCTGAGGAGTACATGTATGACCAGACATCAAGGTAGGTTACAGGACATGCCCCTAGAAACTGATGAACTGATAACTGTTTAAATGTATCGTCAAGTTATACTTTTACACCTTTAAAAGCAAATTCTTTTCTCTACACAATGACTTCTAAATTATTATTTCCAGTCTTGATCAATTTTCTGAGACCTACCTGTACCCTTCCTTTGTCCTTTTGCTGCTAGACGTCCCTTCTTAGATGTTCCTCTAAACCTCAGACACTTGGGCCTCCGGCACAGCATGCACATGTCTTTTCCTCTTCTTTCCTTCCTTCTTCACTTCTTTCGCATCTGTTCTTCCACTTTTATTTCTTGTTGTGCCTAATGATGCCATCCTCCCAGCCACACACTCCAGAGGTGCAAGGTGCTTGCCTTCCTGCTACACTTTCATGGCATTTGCCAAGTGCTGAATGTCCTATTCTACTTGTCCTGTCTCTTCCAATTTACTCTTGTGCATATGCTCCTGAGCTGTTGCAACATAACAGGTTGCCCTGCCAGCACTTTCTTTTCCCTTCCGTTCCACTTTGGACATTTCTACCTACTAGCTCTCACAGACTTTGGTGCCTTCCATCTTCCAGCAATGAGATAGGGATTGAGGATAAGTTATAACCTGTCCTTAAAAGAGGCCCATAGACTTTTGCAGGAGACCTGTGTGATGTCATATGAATTGCAATACATTTGCAAAATGATGAGTCCTGCTACAGAGATACATAAACAGACAGCTGAGATGACCTGCAGGCCTGGGTGTGTGTGGGAGTGTGAGTGGGATGGGGCCAGAGGAAAGCTTTACAAGAAGTAGCATTTGAGCTGGATCTTGATGGATTATCAGGAGTTTTCCAGGGAAAGAAGGAGGATTAAGAACATTCTAAGTAGAGGGGCCACATGTTCAAAGTCCTTGGTCGTGATCATGCCTGTAGACTGGAGAGAATGTCAAGGATGAATTAATCCATCCCATTTACAAAACTTATCAGTGATTTCACCATTTCAGACAGAATAAAACACAAATTCCTTATGAAGGTAGTTGGGACTCTCGATGTGCTGGTCCCTTTTTACTGTAAACCTTGTCCTGCACTGTATTTCTTGGCCCTTTACTTTTACGTGTATGGCCCTCTTCTCCTCTCTCTGTTTCTGCTTGAAGTCTTCCTGCTCCTTCAGGGACCTGCTCCAGCCTCAGGCTCCCCAGTCATCCTCTCCAGATTCTCCCAGCCAGAATTTGGGTGTGCGGTGGTGGTGAAGGGTAGAGGAGAGGCAGAGAAGATTAAGTTCCAAATCACCTTCGAAAACGTGGAAATACATGTATAATTTGCATGCTGTCAATCCAGATAACCCTGCAGCCAGCTATCGGGCCAGTGAAAAGAGCATCGACCTACCAGTCATGTGACCTGGTGTCTCTTTCTGCTGCTGTCATTGTCCCCAGGAGTGAGCAAGTTTCTCAGTCTCTCAGCTGTGAAATGAGGAAAGTGGTTCTTATCTTGTGTTGTGGATGAGCTTGGGGGATGTGAATCCCTTGAAATTATATTAAAAATCATTAGTGTTCATATGTGCTTTTATCTGGGAAGAGGGTTCACGGCTTTCTTCATGTTTTTCAAGCAGTCTGTGCCCTAGACTAGTTGCAAGCTCCTGGTCTAGGTGATTCCTTATATCCTGTCCAGGTCTCAAAATTTATGATTCAGTGGGTTATCTTGAAATTGCTTTTTCCAGGCAAAATGACAGAGGAATTGGTTCTGTCTTGAATGACTTATTTCCCACCTTATTCTAAGACACATATTCTGGAATTTGCTTTGTTTATCAGCTTAAGCCTAAGATTTTTATCATGTAAGAGGAATATCATTTTGCCCTTCAAATCTCTTTCTCATTATAAAAGTTAAAAAAAATCAAACATTGCAGAAATATTCAACATAGAAAGCAAGAGTCCCCCGTAATCTTGTAAGCAGATCATTTTAAGAGGCAAACTTGAGTCATTTTTGCACACAGCCGTTCACAGACTGAAATTAAAGAGCTAAAAAACTAGATAGACCCAGTGAAGCACCTCTGATGATTCTCAGAAAACACACAAAGCATTTGTAATTGGATCATCACCGTGTGCCCTCCTGCAGTGTGGCAGAAATAAATACTCTGAATGAGCATCTTAAATAAAAAGATTGTGATTCATATCCGTTGCTCATTTTAAACAATGGGTATATTCTTCAAAGTTGGGAGAATCAGTGTTTTTATTCTATAAATTAAATTATATTTGTAAAATATTAGGGAAATTATTAAGAGCAGGGATCTGCAAACTTTTTTTCTGTAATGGGCTAGATACTAAGTATTTTAGGTTTGGCATACTACACAGTCTCTGTCACAGCTACTCAACCCTGCTGTGGCAGCACAAAAGCAACCATAGATAAGACATAAACAAACAAGTGTAGCTGTGTTCCAGTAAAACTTTATTTACAAAAAACAGGCAGCTAGCTGGCTTTGGCCCACAGACCATTGTTTGCAAGTTCCTGATTTAGAGCAGTAACCCTGTCATGAGTTCTTTTGCAGGCTTAAAAAACAAAACCCCCAAATCAAAAAACACTCCCTGTTATGGAACTAGATTCCATATAGATTTCAATAATGAATGAGTTCTAGACTTTTACATTTTGAAATATTTTAAAGTGGGATGTAGCTATTTGCAACACCTTGGTTAGACAAAAGAAGGTTGGTATACGGATAAATTGAACAAAAGCATTCACATATTTGGCTTCTTCCTAGGATGAAAGTGACAAATTTTAGCGATTCTTAAGTTCAGGCCTTACCAGGGACCAACTAAAACCTAACAGAGGCTCCCCTGGCTCCGCCTGGCACAAGTGGAAGGGCACATTGTGGACTTTCTCCCCTTCTAAACCATCTGGTTTATGGGCCACTATTAGACATGTTGTGTGCAGTGTACTAACAGTGACCTTTGGTATGGTCTCATCTCTTTTGCCATGTGCTGTGTTTTGTCTCTGAAATGGAGTAAACGTTGGTTAATATTCATACAAAATGCTATTGATGTGAAATTGATCCAGAAGGCAGAAATGTCCAAGTGAATGAATCTGACCACGATTTGTCTTCTGTTCACAGCGGCACATTTCAATACACCCTGGAAGCCACCAAATCTCTCCGTCAGAAGCAGGGGGAGGGTCCCATGACCTACCTCAACAAGGGACAGTTCTATGCCATCACGCTCAGCGAGACGGGGGACAACAAGTGCTTCCGACACCCCATCAGCAAAGTCAGGGTAAGGGCCTCAGTTCTCCAATAAAGCACAGAGGGATCAGGTGAAAGCAGTTACTACCTGCCAGCCTTGTGGAAGGGCATGGAAAAAATTCCAAAATAAATAATTCTAGAACAAATGTCAGAGAGTTGGGGCAAGAGAACTTATTGGCTTGCAGTTTATCATTTTAATCAGTAACTAATAAACCCCAGGGAAGGGACGTGGTTGGAACATGCTTTCTGACTGTATCCAAGGAATTTTCCCAGCCTCATTCATTGCCTATGTGCTACCTACCTAGTTGTTGTCATCGTTGTTTTCAATCAAATGATGTGCAGTTTTCAAGTAAGCAGCTGTAAGTCAGAGCGTATGTGTGGGCAGGAAAGAGCTGGGCTTTCTTCTGAAAAGGAGGATGCAATTCATTTTGCGTCCCTGGGTCCTCTGCAGCTTTGCTTAAAAGCCTTCTGCAGCCTGGCGCTTACTCAGGAGTCAAGAGGTGGGCATGATATGATCCCTACCAGGAGTGACTTGGAGGAATTTTCACATTCACGAGTATTAGTTCTATTTGTGGGACATGAAACTGCCTTGGAAGCCTGCCAGCTTCTGGCATTCTCGCTACTGCCAAGAAGGGAGGGAACTGGTAATCCCTGTCGACTGAAAAGGCAAATTATAGCAGAGCTCTCAAAAGAGGTTGAAGGAGTTTCCTGCCCTGTTGTAAAATGATTTATGCTGCTGTGTGCGTGGTGTGCACCCCACCTTATTTTATCCATAGCTGCCTCCTCCTAAGTTCTTTCTTCTGCATACTGAGAAAGGAACGCCGTGCTGTGCCGAGCCCAGTGAGTTTACCCCAACCCAGATTCCCAGGCAAAGGTAACACCTGAGGTAGAAGAGAAAAAGAGGGTCCGGGCACCTGCTGGCCGGTTTGCCTGTTACTAGCTTTAGGTAAAATCATTGCAGTGATGCTTTCTTGAGTCAACCCGGTTTTATGGCTTTGTTTCCATGAGAAAGACAAGGAAGAATTGCTGCTCATTTGTCCAGCAAGCCTTTCTCCCTCCAAGGCCGTCCCAGTTCCAGATCGGAGCGGCAGGAAGCAGGAGGCAGGGCAGCTGAGAGTGAGGGGAAAGACAGGGAGGATGTGGGGCTAACGAGCCACCTGAGGCTGAACCCGTGGCGGGTGGCAAAGTGCTTAGTGTGCCGTCCAGAGGAGTTGGTATGTTCCGACCCTGAGGTCAAGGCCACGGGGGAGGAATGCTGTCAGCCGCAGCATCATCGTCATCATCAATCATCATCCCCATCATCACAACAACCAGAGCCACAATATAACAGCTAATTTTTATTGAGTGTATCTTCTATGTGCTGGGCACTGTGTTACGCACTGTACATCTAGTAACTCGTTGAAACTAACAACAGCCCTATGAAATAGACATTCCTTTTATAATGTTACAGATGAGGAAACTTGGCCTTTTAGAAGCTAGCAACTGACCAAGGTTACGTAGCTCAAATGTGAGGGAACTGGGTTACATCCCAAGCAGTCAGACTCCTGAACCTTCTCTCTTAACCACTGAGTGTACTGTGTTGAGTAGCATGGAGGCCTGAAAGGCAGATGGATTTTAGCATGGGATCCACCGCTGGAAATATATCCTAGAATTTGTATCCTAAACCCTCACATGTGGATGCCTGGTAAGAAGACACTGGATACATATTCTTTAGAAAAAAAAATCTAGTAAATGACAAGTGTATAACTCATGTACACCTTGGTAGCAGTACTATCATCGCCCTGAAAAGATGACGCGTGGTTAGTAATCTGAGGCCATGACAACAGTTTGTAGTGCAGGGACTTTTCCAAGAATGTTCTTTCATTGAAATCATGGAAGTAATTTAACAGAGAAATTTTATTTCCTTCTGTTGCAGTTTGCCTAAAACCAAGAGCCTTCCTTCTCTTAAGGACTTCAGTCTAGCAGCCTTGGAGAGTAGGATGGCCCTTCTCAGAATGGATCTTTCCTCCTTCCAGGCTCTGGGAGAGCCAGCAGTGTGGAGAGATGAGGGGTGCACTTGGAACCTCCTAGCACTGATTTCTGAGCACAGTGTCACCTCCCGAGTCGAAGCTTAGCTTAGCAGTTTCAAACGGCCTTTTTCCTTACCACTGGAAAAATACATTTCCATCCCAAGAATATGCCGTTTTAGTCATGTGCTAGAAAAAATTACCTGAAATGCTATTTTTATTTTGGAACAGACAGAAAAAAAACACCAGGAGGCTGGGCAGTAAACTCTTACATATAAATGGAGAAGCCTGCGGAAGGGGGAGGGAGGGTGGAGAGAGGCTAAGCCCAGAGTTCCACCAGCCCAGCCAGTGGATCCCTTTCTTGTCAGCTCTCCTCCATGCCTTTGAGGGTCATGCCGCTTGTCAATGCAAATAGTACGGATGCCTATTTCTAAACTAGCTTTTCTAACAAATATCTGCTTTCTTGTGTGACAAATGTTTACATACCACTGGGAATAAGCCAGAGTTTGACTTGGCAGTACAGCCGCAAACATGTATTTGGTACCTCTTATTTGTCGGGCACCAGGGCCCCTGCGGTGAGTGACACTGTCCCAGCCCTCACTGAGATAGGCATCAGTGGGAAGACATTGCCACGGACTGAATAATTGTAAATAATTAGGTAGATGACAACAAGTATGTGAAATGCTACAAAGGAGAAGTTATTAACGAATGAGAGTCATTGAAACATTCTTCTGGAATAGCAGAAAAATGTCTAAGAAATATTTTGCATATGGAATGAGGGGGGGAGCATATTCCTGGATACGGTATTCCTCATGCTGTAATTAAAGGGATTTTGCTTTTTGATTTTTTGGTTTGTTTATTTGTTTGTTTTTGGTACCTCCTCCATCTCATAAATGGCAATGAATTAACATATATTTACTTGAACAAGGCTGTAACTTAGAAGTGAAAGCGGTTTGGGATTCTTATTTCTACAAGACATTGTTAGTTTCTCATGCTCATTTTAAAAGTATATCCACATATTTTTATAAATAACATAGTTGACCTTGTAGCTTTTGGTCTATGAAATATCTGTAGCTTAGATCTTCGTTCATCAGTATGAGCTCATCTTTTAGTATTTCTCTATTATTCCCACTAATCCAGCCAGAGGCACTTAATTAGGCCAGAAATAGATATTTGCTCCTTTACAAAAGCACCAAATTCTATGTTTAAGGATATGAAATTTCAAAAATGTTCTTGTTTCCAATACAAGAAAAAAATCTCTTTCGGTATGCCCACTCAGCTCACAAAATAATAAATTTGCTGGTAAATTGGATAATCTGTTTGTTTATGATTCATGGTAAAAATGATGTAGCATTCTTTTTCACTATGTGCTGTTGTCATTTCCCATTCATTTTTTTAAAGTAGGCCCATTTTAAAACAAAACAAACCATACAACTGAGCTTACTGGGCTTTTCTAAAGCAAGAAAAGCAAATTTACAGAAATTACAGCAACCCACCTCTGGTAGAACTTCTAGAACTGGAGACTGTGTGAAGCAGGAGGTGCTGAACAGAAAGTAAGCTCCGTGGTTCTCCCCCTCTGCAGAGCGTGGTAATGGTGGTCTTCAGTGAAGACAAAAACCGGGATGAACAGCTGAAATACTGGAAGTACTGGCACTCTCGACAGCACACGGCCAAGCAGAGGGTCCTCGACATCGGTAAGTTGACCTTGACCTCCCTGCACGCTCTTCGGTAAACCGCCATGTTGTCATGATGCAGAGGAGAGCCCAGCCCAGAAACCACAGCTGGGACCCACATCACTCTCATGATGTGCCAGGCACTAGTCTGTGCAGTTTTCCTATGTGTTAGTACATTTAGTACAAATCAGGCTGAGAAGTCAAAATCAGGCTAAGCTGAGAGCAAAACACTTTTCATTCCATAAAAGTCAACTGTGTCTCCTATAATAATAGATTTAGATTTGCAACGGCCGTGCCAGTTTCTAAAACATATTTCCATGCCCTCTTGTGTTTGAGCCTAATAATTGGCAGGCAGGCCAGAGGAACTCTTATCCCCCTGTGACGCGAATAACCTCAGCTCATTTGGTTCTCAGGTACTTGCGAAGGTCACATGACTAGATAGAGCATTCTCGTTCTCTAATTCTCCATCTCATGTTCCTTCCATCCAAACACATGTCTAGTGCAAATAGTCCTAGGTGATCAGGCAAATGCAATGTTTGAGAGAGCTTTCCTGGCAGCAGAGAAGGAATGGACCTGCCAAGTGCATTTTCTGGAATCTGTACATTCCTACACGTGATGTCTGTTCTTCAGAGACCTAGAGCCCTCTGGACAAGACTCAGAGTCCCACCAGGAAAGCAGAGCCCACACCAGGTGGTTCCATGGAGAGAATTCGTTGCCAAAGTTGGGAGGGCTGAAGGCACCGTGAGGCAATGCAGAGAGGACCAACAGCAGGAGACTGCCGCTCTTAGCTGGGGGGCCAGAGGACCAAAGGGAGTGGTGGTGGGTGTTGTGAGAGCTGCCCAGCAGGAACAGGCGCCCGCAGGAGCTGGGACCACAGAGGGAGCAGCTTTCCAGGAGCAGGCAGAACCTCAGAGGACTCGCTGCCAGAGACACCCCTCAGTGCCAAGAGGGAGGGGGAGAGGGGATGCCCTGGCTTCGCCCTGCCTCCCAGTCTCCCCCAGGGCTTCCCGTTGGCCACATTACCCTGAAGCAGAGGGCACATGACCCTGGCACATGCACTTTGCAGGAATCAACCTCTGAGACACAGAGCAAAGCAGGGGAAGTCAGGGATTGGATCTCAAAGTACCTAGAAATTACTTAAAAACGCAGTAATACAGTAAGTCCCCTACCAACGAACGAGGTCCCTTCCAAGAGCGCGTTTGCAAGTCCAATTTGTTCGTAAGTCCACCAAAGTTAGCCTAGGTACCCAGCTAGCACAATTGGCTATATATAGTACAGTACTGTAATAGGTTTATAATACTTTTCACATAAATAATACATAAAAACAAATACAAAAAAACGAAGAAAACATTTCTAATCTTACAGTACAGTACCTTGAGAAGTACAGTAGTACGGTACAACAGCTGGCCTACAGGGGCTGGCATCGAGTGAACAGGCAAGAAGAGTTACTGACTGGAGGAGGGAGAGGAGGTGGGAGATGGTAGAGCTGAAGGATCCTCAGCAATAGGAGACAGAGGGCAAGCTGTAATTTCACTCACGCCTGACGTGGATGGCACAGGTTCTGGTTCCTTGCTGGATTCAATTCTATCCACCTTCTTGAAAAAACGATCCAGTGATACTGTACTACTGTACTCTGTACAGTACTGTACAGTAAAGTACACAAAAGCACCACCACTTGTAGAGGACGCACGCAGGTGACAACGTACGCCAGACACGTGAGCTAACCTACGTGATTGGACACGTGAACACAGGTTCGAATCTTTGAAAGTTCACAACTTGAAGGTAGGGGACTTAATGTATATGTGTTTCTAAGTAATTTTAACACTTTATCTACATGCTGCTTCCATAAGAAATAAATCATTTCTCATTTATAGGCTTTATTTTCACGTTTTGCAGACCAAGAGCGTACAGCCCCTGTGAGGATAGGCCAAGCGAAGGTTTCCACTGTGTTGGATACCAGAGGTGTTAATGAGCCATTCAAAGGATGTTTACTTTGATTTCTTTCGCATTGTAATGAAGGATTTTTCAGACCTTCCATCTCACGCTTGCTAGGGCCCCTTGACCAATGGCAGAGAACTTAGTAACTAGGTTAGGGTTAGAGACTCACTGTAGAACATATTGAAACTAACTTGCTGGTTTTTCTTGCAAAATGACTACACCACTCCTCCCCCTCCACCCCTGCCACACATACACATCTGTAAACTAGTCAGACTTATTTATCTAATAAACTAGGAAGCCGAGGTCTAGAGAGGCTCACTGACCCACCTTTCCAAGTGACTTGTCCTCAGATAATTAGGGCAGGAATTAGTGCAAGAGCTGGGATAAAAACAATCTTCCTCACCCAGGTCATACCCTGAACCCCCAAAACTGACTGACTAGGACAAAGGGTTTGGGGATACTCGCCATAACCTGCTTTGCAGCCAATCTGCACAGAGCAGAGGAACAATTTTATTTTATTTGAAAAGTTTAGCCTTATAATTATTGCCCAAGAAAATGAGAGGAGCAATTAAATAGAAATATGGACTAGGTCCAAATAAGGCAAATAATAAAAGCATTTTACTGGCATACCTATTGGTTTAAATTTGATGTCGTTACAAGGTTTACTTTTCTTAGACCAGAATGATCTCTCAGGTCTCATAGGATTTCAGATCTTACCTCTTTTCTTTTTATTTATTTACTTATTTATTTATTTTTATTTATTTATGGCTGTGTTGGGTCTTCGTTTCTGTGCAAGGGCTTTCTCTAGTTGCAGCAAGCGGGGACCACTCTTCATCGCGGTGCGCGGGCCTCTCACTATCGCGGCCTCTCTTGTTGTGGAGCACAGGCTCCAGACGCGCAGGCTCAGTAGTTGTGGCTCACGGGCCCAGTTGCTCCGCGGCATGTGGGATCCTCCCAGACCAGGGCTCGAACCCGTGTCCCCTGCATTGGCAGGCAGACTCTCAACCACTGCGCCACCTTACCTCTTTTCTTTATCACCTTTTGCCTGCCTTTTCTCCCTCATGTAACCCTTTACACATGCGTGTGTGCACACATGTACACACACGATTCATCATTGAGATTTGTGACTCTTACTAAGTAGTTTCATGGCTACTTGGGCTACTTGCTCTGAATCTGAGATCGAGGTGTTGAATCAGCCCCTTAGCTTCAAATGGAAAATCAGTTTTCAGACCACAGTCTCTACCCCTAATCTCAACCTGACAGAATTAGGAAATATGCAGAAAATCTCATCTAATTCATTCTTGTACTAGATTAAAAAAAAAAAAATCAAGCCCTTTGTTCCTCTGCCAGTGGGTGGTTAACACCATTTCCAATAGAAAGGGGGGCTGGTGCTGCCACAGCACATATATCTGTGTGTGGTGTGCCGTCAGCGATAGTAACTCTGCAGGGCAGTGTAGAGAATGTTCGTGAGGCTGCACCTTGGCTGCTGAGGGGCTAGGGAGGCCCAAGAGTGTGTATGCTATACCTTTGTCATTTGGGGTTGAGAACCTTCTAGTAGCCTGCAGAAGAAAAGGAAGAATCCAAAATTATGTAATGTGTTATCTTTCTTAACCTCCATGAACTGGAGGTTAAAGTCAGGGCTCCAAGGTTGCAGTTCCCAAGCCTCCACCAGCCACTGTGGTCAGCAAGTTCAACTGAGCCCTGCAGGTAGTGAACTTGAAGCTCATGTTAGAGACTGAGGTGAGGCCCCTTTTGCTAAAACAAGTATTCATAACCTTGGTCCTTGGGGTCTGTGGATGTGGGCTTTAGGGGAACCTCAAACTCCTCAAATTACACGTAACACAATTTTGTGTGTGTGGGTGTGCACATCCTTTCCTCTCCTTTCCAGGGGCGCCTGGGACAACCAGCCCTGTCTCCGGCACGCGGCCTCCCTCCCTCCATTACAGGGGAAGCCCGATGGAGCTCTTACCTCTCTTTGTGTCTTTCGTTCTTCAACATCCCCTCAGCACTCACACTCAAGGATTCTCCTGTCATCTCTTGCACCCCGAAATAATCATGCCTGGAGAACATTCTGCATCTTTCCTTACATAAATCTGTCTCCCTTGGATAAGACTGTTGGCTGTTCTTTGTGGCTACTCCTCATCTCCCACTTACTCTTGATCCTCTGAGTAGCACCTGCCTTCCGGCTGCCTGACGGGAGGGGACCCTCAGTGTCCCTGATGGAGCCCTGTCTGTGGATCCATGGAAAGGAGAGTGAGAGCCTGAGGGCCCGGGAAGGAGGCTGTTCCTCAGGGCGCGTGGCCCCTCAGCTCCCAGCTTCCCGTGTGCTGAGTGGCGTTCCCGGGGAGGCCATTCCTGCCTCGCACCAGTCACATCCCTCCTTGGGTGGATACTCGTATGTTGCCCAGCTTGTTCCCTCACTTCTTGGAGGCCTTTGCTTGTTGTCACCTTATCAGAGAGACCTTCCCTATCACCTTACCCAAAGTCACACCCTCATCACTCTCGAACTCCCGTAACTTCAGTTTACTGCAGACTGCCTATCCTCCCCTAACATGTTATTATGAATATATGTTTCTATTTCTTCTTGTGTGCCCCCTCCTACTAGAATAAGCCCCGTAAGAGCAGGCACTTGTCTGATTTGTTCTCTGCTCCAGCCCCAATGCTTAGCACAGAGCCCAAGTCATCGTGAGTGTTCAATAAATATTTCCTGAAGGAATGAATGAGTGAATGAATGAATGAATGAATGAACAAATGTATGGATGAAACTCTTATTACAGTGACAGGAGGCAGGCTTTCGAAGGAGTGAACTATGTCTTAATGAAAGCTCCCATGTGTCTGTTGCCTTCTATGTACTGGGCTCTTTCTGTGCATCAGACATAAACATTTTGTCCTTCCTCCTGAAAACAACTTACTCTGTTGTTTAAAAACTGAGATGGTGAGGGGCTAAGAATTTTACCCAAGGTCAAATCCCTGGTAAGTGAAGATGGAAACCCAGGAATGCTGGAGTTTGCATCCCTTGTTTTATTTTTTAGTATTCTATGTCTTTACTCCACTGTCTGTCGTCTTTGTATCCTGACCTCTAGATAGTTCTTGGCCTCCATCAGGCCGTAATTACATGCAGAGTGACTGCACACATTCACGAATTGACCTTGCATTGAGGTCCTTCTTCTCCCCTCTACGCCTTTCTCTCCGGACATTGAGAACATCTTGCACTCTGGGTGGTAGGACTCTTGGCTGCTACTAGCTCTGATATTTCTAAAAGCCAGTTCAGAGACGTGGTTCTTGTACATTAGACCGTAAACTATGTTGGTGGGGAAGGAAACATTAGCAATTAGCTCTTACTGGATGTAAGTACAACAAACCAACCCCAGCCCAAGTGCATTCTGCTGCTTGGCAAAGCACACAAGCAGAGTTCTCCAAGTTTCACAAGTTCTTTCTTGTAAGCTCATCGGATAACAAAATTATTCCAGGTCATAAATACATTTACATTCTGCAGCCCAAAGATTGTCCCTGTGCCAATTGTACCTACTGTACGGAATCGCCACTTTGATGATGTCTGTCGTTTGCTCCTCTCTGAGTGTGGAAGCCCCTTTCTAAGGGGACATGGAGTTAGTGTTGGTCCCATCTTAGTTACCACCAGCTTGCAGAAAGGCAGAGTGATTCCACATTCACTCAGCAAATGGACCCTTTGTTAGGAACTGGCAATTCAGAGATAAATAAATAAGGTGGAGCCCCCTCCTCGAACTGCTCAAGTCTGGAGGCAAGAAGATGACCGGCTAAGATACCACGCGTGAGGGGCACATGGGAGGAACACTTCCCTGAGATGTTTCTAAGACCCCTCTGCAAAGATAACAAGAGTGGCTGAGGTCGAAAAGGTGGCAGAGAGTGCTGTGAGCCAAGGAAGCAGCCCACGCAGAGGTACAGGAATCCAGACAGAAAAACCGGAATGAGATTGGCACATAATTGTATAAAATCTGGTAAAACTGTTGGCAAAGATGGGAGGGGTGGAAACTCTCGTGCATGCTGGTGGGAGTGTCATCGATTCAACTTACACAGGGAGTGGGAAGAAGGAGGGAAGTCCCGAGTAAACCGGGTTGAGAAAATGAGATTGAAGGCTCCGGTAGCTGTGGAGAGGCTTGCGTTTTTAAGGGGAATCTTAGAGCACCAGGGATATGAAGTATAGATGGAATTTGCTGGTCTCAAGCTCTAAGAGGAGCCCCATTTAAAGCTGTTTCCATGAGGTACGGGCTGAAGCTCCAGGTCTACCGTGGAGGCTGAATGAGCCCAGCTGGGTGTTTAAGGGTCCAGGGCCCAGAAGGTTCCAGGTATTAGAGGACCATTGACAAATACCACATGTGTCCTGGTGGTAACCCCCAGAGCTGCAGGTGGAGTGTTGGGGAAATTCTATCTCTCAGACCGTGGGGTGGGTCTTCGCAGAGGAACATCACCACACCAGATGCTGAGGGGAATGAAGCTCAGAGTTTCTTGTCCTCCGCCGCTTTGACATTAGCTTGGCTCCACAGTCTTGCTTTGCAGTTTTGTTGGGGAGCTATTGAAAAGTGTGTGTTTATACTTTTTTATACTGAGATGTAACACGCATACTTTGTATTTTGCTAATTCAGTTATTCTACTGTTGAACAGAATGGGCTTTAGCGATCCAGGAATACATAAGTGAGGCTTCATAAAAGTTTTCAGTCATCCAGGTGGATGTGTTCCATTCACTTTTCAGTCCTCCCAGAACTCTGATGAGGAGGAGACTGGGAATAAATAAAGGCAAATGGAACATTGTGATGAGGCAGTATTTCTCTTTAATGAGTTGCAGTATTTGATTTTGGAGGCTTTGGATAACCACTGAGGATTTTCAGCAGGACTGTCATGCAGTGATATCTGTATTTCAGAGAGGTAGTTCTGGGCCAGCATGGGGGTGGGATGAAGTGAGGGAGAGACGGCTATGGCTGGGAAAGGAGAGATGCAAAGTTAACCCAGGAATGCGAGATGAATTCTAGAACTGGTGGACTCTCCAGGACTGACTGGCCGTGGGAATAAAGGAGAAGATAAAAATCACAGAAAAAAACCTCAGCTTTGTTAGCGAGGCGGGTGTCCCGCCCTGAGGCAGGGGGTCCGGAGGAGCAGCGTGGCCAGGTGCGAGGGAGTGGAGGCCGGCCGGTGCTGAGTCCAGCCAGGGGTACGATGACTTGGAGGCACCGTGTACACGTGGAGCAGGCTGGGAGTTACCCAGGACTCATTTGCACGGTGGAGGGATCCAGTTTTGCACAATGGAAACCATTTTAAAAACATTTGAAATGAACCGCAAATCACGAAATGAACCAGACTGCATACCAAGTCTACTCAAACCGTGAATAATTCCAAAACCACTTTCCTGGGAAGGGATATTTTTCTCTTTGTTTCCTTTCAAACAGGGAAGGAAAATTATAAGACGTCCAACAACTAATATTGATTTATAAAATGAAAAATCAGAAGCTACAGCAGATATATTGAAACTCATTCAAATATAATTTCTCTACTGAGCAGAATTACTGTCTTGCTTTACAATGCAGATGTTTCAAAATAATGAACATCACAGTTTTTGCACTTTCAGAACGGGTGGTATTGGATCGTCATGTAATGAGACTTATTCCACAAGCACGTCCAAATAAGCATCATAACGTTACAGTCACATCCAATGTGACCAGTATTGACATAATTTTGTAGTTAATTGTGAAACTAACCATTTGCTCTTTATTCAATCTGTCTTTAATTTTGGTTCCCAGTAAGTAAGCTTTCCCTGTACCAGGATGTATTAGTTATATTGTTAATATTAATCCCATAGTTTTCCATGGTAATTAGCAGGCAATTATAGTACATCTTGGGTTACTAGCATGTGATTATAGGATTTTCGTCTGTGCCCTAACGCAAATCTATCTCTTTATTTTTAAATCGTGTTGTTAATAGCAATCTTATATTAAGATAAAGCTTTCAGGAACACTTAAGTTCCAATGAAATCAAAATATTTCTTCACGTTTAGTTCTAAATTGTTTGCTTTGAGAGTCAAAGAGAAGCCTTTCAGAAGACTTTCGAATATAGAACTTCGTTGACCACTGGGACTTATTCAGCTTGGCTCGTCTGTCCAGGCTTGGGAGCTCTCTTCTGTCTGAAATCCTACTCCACTTTCAAATAGGAATTGCGAATAAAGTTGTCACACCTTTCCTTCCTTCCTTCCTTCCTTCATTTCTTCCTCCCTTCCTCCCTCTCTCCCTCCCTCCCTCTCTCTCTCTCTTTCTTTCTTTCTTTCTTTCCTCCTTCCTCCCTTCCTCCCTTCCTTCCTTCCTTTTTGCTTTGAGCTTTCTAGAGGAGGCTGGCTTTGGATGTACCCTACAAGTGTGCTTTCTTGCAGTTTTTATAGTCAAACCTGGGTTGGGCTACTCAGAGCTGTGCAGAACAGTGGGACGGTAGAGACTGGTGGGTTGGGCGAGGCAGCTGCTGCCTTTCAAGAGCTCAGGTAGCCAAGGAGTCAGAGTGAATCTGTGGCCCACATAGGCCTGGGAGACAAGTGTGCCCTGCCACTCTCTCCTCTTCCTCTGGGTTTCCCACTCCGCCACTGAGTTGTGTTCTGTGGAGAGCCCTCCTCCCCCAGAACTGTATAAACTTGCTCTCTCCTGCAGTCGGGAAAGTGTGGGACTTCCCTCCTTTCAAAATAACTCAAGTAAATGGAATTTTGATGTTTCCTAGACTTTTTCCACACTTCTGAATAGATATGAAAAGGAAATTTGATTCAAAATAAAACACCACCTCTTGAGAGCCATCAACTTAAAAAAAAAAAAGCAAAGAAACAACAAAAACCAACCAGGGCTGCCTGGAGAGAGTCAAGGCAGTGAGTCAGGGCTAAACTAGAGGAGCAGCCTTGAGCCTGCTTTCTGCACAGGAGAGAACAGGCTGGGGTATGGGGCAGGCTCTGCCCGACACGCTGCTCGCGTGGCGTCGTGCTTTGACTGTTGCCACAGGTACAGGCAGTGTAGGGCGCCTCTGTTTTATAGAGAAGTACTGTAACCACAGCTCCTGGAAAACTTTTTTCATCTTCTACTTTGGTTATACAATATTTACGTGATACAAATGGTAGGCTAGGGGCTTCCCTGGTGGCGCAGTGGTTGAGAATCTGCCTGCCAATGCAGGGGACACGGGTTCGAGCCCTGGTCTAGGAAGATCCCACATGCCGCGGAGCAACTAGGCCCGTGAGCCACAACTACTGAGCCTGCGCGTCTGGAGCCTGTGCTCCGCAACAAGAGAGGCCGCGATAGTGAGAGGCCCGCGCACCGTGATGAAGAGTGGCCCCCGCTTGCCGCAACTAGAGAAAGCCCTCGCACAGAAACGAAGACCCAACGCAGACATAAATAAATAAATAAATAAATAATTTTTTAAAAAAATGGTAGGCTATTAATGTTATATATTTAAAAGATTACAAACGGCAAATATTTTTTAAAATTTAATCTTAGTTCAGGCGGAACGTATTAGTTTTCAATAAAAATTGAGCCGCCGTGGGTTTTTATTTATTGCATGCATGTCTCTGTATGAGTCCTAGAAGCTCATTCTGTTGGGGACAGACACCTCTGGGGAGAATCATTTCCTCCTTGGCATGTGTGCCTAGGGTGATCTGGGGCGCCCCCAGCCTTCCCCCAGGGAATGGACCAGGACAGGGCCGGAGTTCAGACCGCCCACACTTACAGGCCCTGATCCTGGCAGACTCCCTTGCAAAAAACTATTGCTGGGTCCTCCTCTTTCCTTCCAATCCATGTTTCTTAAAAGAGGAGTCAATGCCTACCCCCCATCCTAAACTACTACTCATGTCTGAATCCAGCATAACCTGCCTTTTATTAAGATTTCTTCATGCCAAATCTACAGGTATGTTTTCACCCCTCCCTAGTTTTCCTAGTTACTTCCAACCTCTCCTTTATTCCTTCTCTAGGGCTCTTCTCCTTTACCTGGCTGACATCTCACCCCTAAGACCTTTTCCCCCAACCCCACTTAGGTGAGATCTTCCTAATCTTTCAGGCATAGTCAGCTGCTTCCTCCATGAGTTTTAGTTTATGTCTAGACAATAACACTTCTGCTGTGTTTCACTTGGTTTATCAGTTTACATTCTGTCCATTCCACTAGATGCCAAGCTTCTTGAGGGGAGAGAAGATTTTTTTTTTAACTTTTGTATAACCAGCACCTGGTATAGAGCCTGGCACAGAAAAGATGCTCAACGAGTGCTGACTAGTTGATGAACAAACTTCCATGAATGGTTCTGTGTATGTAGGTAATACCATGGTAAGCAGGCATGTGTCTTGTTAACAGGGAAATCAGGGTGCGGTTGGGCTCTGTCCTCTTCCATGATGAAAGGATCAATTTTGGTAGTATTTTTCTGGATGCCAGCTAAATGTGCATTTGATACTTTAATTTCTCATATTTTAAATATTATTGTGTTATGCTGTAGACTTTCTGATGAAACTTGGTTAACAACTCCAAGACTTAATTGCTAACATAGAAATATAATACCTACACTAATAAACCAAGGAGAAATTTCTCCTTTTTAACTTAACTAGAAATTATTGTTGATTCCCTGAAGCAAACAAATAGAAAGTTGTTTTAAAGCAAACTTTCCCAAGAAAAGATAGCTAGATTTGGAAATTAAAAATTATACTTAATGTGGTCTTTCATTTGGGTTAATTTTTCTTCACTGCTTCCAGGAAGTGTGTTTGTCTGGCTCTAGGCATTATTGTTTAATAACCCTTTTCTGGAAAGGTTCTTCCCTACTGCTGGCAATCTGAAGCCCTGAGTGGTTAACCAGAAGGAATGTTACGCAGAGGATTAAAGCAGGGAATGGGTGCTTGAAGAGCATCCACCGAATGGATGCTCTGAGAATCTGTTTTTTTTTTTTTTCTTCCAGATTTTATGTTTTTGGTTTTGTTTTTTTAATTTTTTATTTATTATTTATTTATTATTTTTATTTTTGGCTGTGTTGGGTCTTCATTTCTGTGTGAGGGCTTTCTCCAGTTGCGGCAAGTGGGGGCCAGTCTTCATCGCGGTGCGCGGGCCTCTCACTATCGCGGCCTCTTTTGTTGCGGAGCAGAGGCTCCAGACGCTCAGGCTCAGTAGTTGTGGCTCACGGGCCCAGTTGCTCCGCGGCATGTGGGATCTTCCCAGACCAGGGCTTGAACCCGCGTCCCCTGCATTGGCAGGCGGATTCTCAACCACTGCGCCACCAGGGAAGCCCCTGAGAATCCGTTTTAACGAAAGGTTAAAGCTGTCCCATAAAGAGATACTGGTTTAGATTATGAGCTTTCAGAATTAACATGTGCACACTCTCACGCACGCGCTCACACACACACATACACACACACAGAGATAACAAAAACCTCTTAATAGACCCACCGTGCTTAATACCATAAAATGCTTTAATTTCCTGTCTTGCATCTTTTTCTTTTTCACATTTACCGGGTACCACCACATTGTTTACCCCTACTTGGTGGGCCGTTTTCTATATCTTTACTGATGTAATAAGACCATGCGTTCATCCCAAACATGTTATCTATGCTTTTTATTTGAGTTGATGTTTTTTGCTTGGGGCCTAATTATTTTCTTTCTTTAGAGATGCATTTAATGACACCTCAGATAACCTGATAGTCTCACATTTTTTCATATTATTTGGTTGGCTTAAAAATTAAAAAAAAAAAAAAAAAACCCTGGCAATACAGTCTGATAGTATCACGAGACTCATCTATTTACTGAGCAAAACTATAGAGCTGGTCTTTTCAGCTGTCCTCCAGCGGTGGCTGGCAGCCTCTCTCTCGCCCTGCCTTTCAGCAGGAACAAATGTATGTCTTCGTTGTCTCTGCAGTACCCGCAAGTGTGGAATTAGGCAAATCTAAAGGTTTTTTTTCCCTGTTTACAAAATCTAAAACTTGCCAAGAGAAAGTTTTTCCCAAAATTTAATTAAGCTCTTTGAGGTTGGAGAAGCCAAAATAAGGATCCAATCTTAAGAAAACTCTTTGAACTGGCTCCAGGAACGCAGAGCTGCCACTAGCGTTTCTGCTCTTGAAAAGGCAAGTATTGAAAAAACCGAGAGCCGAATAAATGAGCATCTCGTCATTGTTCAGAGATGCTGTGAGGCCAGCACTGTATTATCTCCATTTCACAGACTGGGAAGCCAGCTCTTCTAAGCCAGCTTTTTCTGCTGTGCTCACACCTACAATCCCCAGATGCTGTGGTTTAGCATCACCTAGGAAAATAGAGCGGGAATTGCTTCCCTCCTTTGAAGGACACATTTACCTTCCTGAAGAAATATATTTAAGAGAATTGGAATTTCAATTTTGAAATAACATCTAAATCCTCTAATAATTGTTGGAAAATAAGTAAACAGGAATAGCAACATGGGTAATTCAAATAGCAGTTAATGCAAAAATCCCTCATATAACAAACACCTCCCAACCCTATCGTCTACATAACAAACTTCCCTTCCGTTACCTGTGGACCAATTTGGTAAGTGATTGGGCAGCCATGGGCTATCGGGGAGGTTGAAAATGGAGGTTAATTTTAATGGATCTTGAGCCACTGAAGGAATTGGGTTTATAATTCCCAATTTATCGAAAGGTAATCCATCTGAGGATTTATACTTCTTGTAGTGTGTCTGTGTCCTGCACCACCAATTACCAAAAAGTTATTTCTTTTGTTTGAATCTATTCAGTCTGCAACTCAAAAGGACAATTATAGGAGCTGGAAAATTATTTCTGATATTAAGGGCTACTAGACACTAGAATGAGTCTTTGAGAGAGACTGTGGGATGTCTTATGACAGAACAGCAATTCTCAAGACTCTTGCTAATAATAAAGTATCATCATTTGAGAAAGAGTTCAATCTTCTTTTATAAATTAGAGTTGGTTTAACTGGGAAGTGTTACAGTTTCTGGAGACATCAACTGGGGTGGGGAAAGTTTGAGGACTTGTGCTAGAGGGAGGGAGCCCTGTTTGTAGGTCTCAGATGATTTGGGCTGATTGACTTCTAATCCTATGTGCCTATAACATCTTGTTCCCTGCCTCACCCTAAGACTGTTAGCATATTAAGTAATGAAATGAAGAATGGAAAACTGGAATAAAACATGTGTAGTTCATGCAGTGTACAAGAATAAATTATTTACTGAAGGACCACCCATGTCTTCATTCAGTAAATTGTCAGAATATGTCAGGCACTTTTGTGTTGTTCACAAATTTAAGAGACAAATAGTTTGAAAAGACAAAATAGGTAAATTGAAGTTAAATCTCACTGAATAACAGACTGTTGAGAAGAGTTAAATTTTAAGCCCATCCAAGTTGATTTAAATTCAGAGCTAGAAGCCATGGTATGTGTATAGGCACATATGCATGTGTGTATATGTGTCTACACACAGACTATGACCTACTTTCAATTTGAAATCAAGTTTATGGGTCAAGATCAGCATTCTTTTTTTTCCCCTTTTCCATTATGGTGTATTACAGGATACTGAATATAGTTCCCTGTGCTATACAGTAGGACATTGTTGTTTATCCATTCTATGTATATTAGTTTGTATCTGCTAGTCCCAAACTCCCAATCCATCTCTCCCCCAATCCCCTACCCCCTTGACAACCACAAGTCTGTTCTCTATGTCTGTGAGTCTGTTTCTGTTTTGTAGATAAGTTCATTTGTGTCAAATTTTAGATTCCACATATGTGCTATCATATGGTATTTGTCTTTCTCTTTCTGACTTTCTTCACTTAGTAGGATAATCTCTAGATCCATCCATGTAGCTGCAAATGGCATTATTTCATTCTTTCTTATAGCTGAGTAGTATTCCAGTGTGTGTGTGTGTGTGTGTGTGTGTGTGTGTGTGTGTGTGTATTTCACATCTTCTTTATCCATTCATCTGTTTATGGACATTCAGGTTGTTTCCATGTCTTGGCTATTGTAAATAGTGATGCAATGAACATAAGGGTGCATGTATCTTTTCGAGTTATAGTTTTGTCCAGATACATGCCCAGGAGTGGGATTGGTGGATCATATGGCCCTTTTCTCCACACCCTCTCCAACATTTGTTATTTGTAGACTTTTTAATGATGGCCATTCAGACTGGTGTGAGGGGGTACCTCATTGTAGTTTGATTTGCATTTCTCTAATAATAAGCGATGTCGAGCATCTTTTCATGTACATATTGGCCATCTGTGTATCTTCTTTGGAGAAACATCTATTTAGGTCTTCAAGACCAGCATTTAAACAATGAAGTCAAATAGAGTAAAAATACTAGCATATCTGAATGCAGTAATGGGTTACAATGTAAAATGCTTTTCTTCCTCTAAGTTTATGGTCAGTGCAATTGAAAGCTATCTCATGGGCCTATATAATTCCTTCACAAGAAATAGAAGGGTGAGTCAAACACAAAGAAAATATTAGGTTTAGCCTACTGGGAAAATTCCAAGAAAGAGTTCATCTTAAATGATGTATGGAGAGTAAATATCAATAATATTATTAATAGCTCCAGCTTTAATAGTGCCAAAGAGTTGTTCTACGCCAGTCACATTCTATGAGTCACAACTTATGTTTTCATAATGTCAGCCCCCTTTGCTCTAGATTAGGTATGGAAAGGTGCTCGTTGGAAACGTTATATATCACAGAAAGCAAAAGGCTCTGCTTTGTATGTAGACAGAACTTCTTAGGCTTCAATCCCAGCTTGGCCCTTTCAAAACTAAGTGACTGCTGGGGAGGAGAGGTACTTGACACATTTGCCTGTTATACCAAGTAGGAATCATTAAAAAAGCTACTGATCAGAATTGCCTGAGGTTGTGTTTGTGAAGTATGTGTATTTAGCACACACTAAGCTCTCAAAAACTGGTGGCTGTTCCTACTGTTTGCTCAGGACCCAGGACCCAGTGATGGAAATACATTTAGTGCCTCTAAAAATCAGCTCAAGTGTCGACACACTTAAGGAAACCCAGGTTACCTCTGACTTGGTAAAAGTATTATAAAGGAAATCATGGACTCATTAGTGTTCTTGTGAGTCATTCAGATTTTAAGAAGCTGCTTCTTTGATTTTGAAAACAGAAAAGAAAAAAAAATCTCAGAACCTACTTGGACAAAGGTTTATTTATTTTACCTATTTCAAGTCAGAGCGAATACTCCTAGAATGACCCTCAACTGTTTCCTGAATTTGAGCTGATCCCCTTTGGCCGTTGCAGACAGAGAAAAGCAGATGTTTGAGGACAGGAGGGATGGGGGAAAGTGGGGAGCAACGTTGTTTCTGTCACTGACTACAGGATTAGCAGGGTCTGTTCCCTTAGACATCGTCTCTCTTTTGTGGCTGAGGAAATACAAGTGCAGAGAGGTTCAGTAACTTTTCATTGGAGGTCTTAGGGCTTGTGAGAGGAGGATAGAAATTAAATTCAGGTCTGGGAGTCTCCCCCACCAGTGTCCTTTCTCTCTGTGCTTTGGGCACCACTCTATAAATGGACTCCTTGTAGCATCCTGACCCCAAATACATGAACCACCCCAAGTTCTTGGCTTTTCAAAATAAGCATCTTCTTAGGCTGTGGTGTATTGCACACTGAATTGGCCGTAGTGCCCTGAGCCATTTTCAACATTCCAGCTTCATTATTACACTAGTCTAGGCAGAATCCACACCTTTCAAAAGAGAAGCAATTTTTACTTTAATTACAGCACTTCTTTTTATCTCCAACAATACATACAAAAAATAATTGAAAGCAGTATTTATAATTTACCAAGCACATGAAGCTTAATTAAGGTGAAGGAATTAATAGTTCCTTTGACCGCGTTCCAGAATCACACTTACACATACAATCAGTCTCAAGAAAACTCAATCTACAAAAGTCTGAATTTAAAGACCTTTTAACAGACCACTGATTACGTGCAAAAAAATTTAAAAAGATAACAAAGGATTCACCGTCCTGCTTTCCATAACAATTAAAATAGAATTGAATCCCATGATTTCAGCATAGAATATAACTTGCCAAAAACGTACAGAAAGTATTGTGCATCCACGTGTGCCTAGCAGCCATTTGCTGAAACACTTTATCAAGTTTATCATCTTTGCCCCGACATCCCTTGCTTTCTCAGAAGGGCTAGTTTGTGAGCTCCATCTTCCTGGGGTCTGCAGGACACACCCCTGACTTTGCCCTCCTTTGTCAAGGCATTTGCAGTGGTCCAAAAATGTCCAGTCTCTCCACATCATCAAACTTACATTCCCCCAGCACTTCTCTACCAGTGAGTTGCCACGTAGGCTACGCTATGATTTTTCTCTGTAAGATATTACTATCTGGTGGCCATTTAGTGTTTAATTTGCAAGATAAATATAGGCAGTGGTTAAAAGTATGGCCTTTGGCATTAAACAGACCTAGATTCAAATCACAGGTTGGTCTGTTACCAGCCACGTTATTTTTCACGAGCAGCTTAACTTCTCCGTAGAAGGAGGATGCTGATACCTACCTCCCAGAGCGGTGGTGAGGATTAGATGAGATAACGTCGGTGGAAGGCTTGGCACTCAGTAAGCTCTCAGTCTGTGGCAGTTACTACCGTCCCAGGAGCATTTGCATTTTCACGTCAGGAGATGACTGTCTGTTCCCAAAGGAAAGTGAGTTCTAGGATGGGATTCCAGGCAAGAGAATAGCAAATGTTTTGGAGCAGGTGGTACCCACATCTCACCACGTAGGTAACTGCCTGGTCCTCCTGTATGTGGTGTTGACGTCCGCCCAAGAGGGGAGACCTTTGAGGAAGAAGAACAGTCTGTCTCATGGACGTCATGGGTAGTTGATGTAGGACATCAAGGCATACCTAGTGCTTTCTAAGACTACATCAAGGCATACCTAGTGCTTTCTAAGACTATATGTGGGATAAATCAAATGCACACAAAGGTTTCAGTCATTTCAATTTGCCATGGATCCATGCTACCCAGGATGGTCTCCAGAACAGCAGCAACAGCCCTGCCTGGGCGCTGATTAGAAAGGCAGATTCTTTGCCGCATCCCAGACCTGCTGAATCAAAATCTCTGGGAGTGGGCTCAGACATCTGCATTTTACCAAAGTCCTCCAGTGATTCTGATGCACCCCGGCATTTGATTATCACTTTTATAGAACATCCACACAAGCCTATAAACTACGAGAATCCAGAAACTATCAGTCTACGTCTTTGGAGGTCATCCTAACAGGCCCTAGAGAATCTCTATGGCTGTGCATTCCCATATGCCTCACTCTGCCATGCCAAGGACACACCCAGCCTGAGAACAGACCCTGGAAAGTTTGACTCTATCACCAGCAACATGCCATTAACAGTGAGATCAACTTCACTCTTATTTCATTAGACGAACTCTCATTTCTTCTTCCCAGGGATTCGTTGTTTCTGATGGTTTGAGCTGGTTGTGTACTTTAGGGTTATTCCTTTGTGTGAATGACTAAGATTCATAAGAACTACCTTCGTGACTCAGATTCAGTTGACATACATTTTTTAGAAACTTGTTTTAGCCAATTGTAGTTTTGTCCCATCATGTCACTTTTTGGAAACATCTAAGCCATATTTCTATTTATATCCCCATGCTCGCCAAGTAGATGCTAGTATTCAATAGATATTTACCAACCAGTGTACAAAACATGTAGTTTTTGTGTTGCCTCATCATTTTTTTAAAGAAATAAGAGTCCATTCGAAATGTAATATGGAGCGTTTTATTGGGCTTCACTTTATGGTGCTTCACAGATACTGCTTTTTAAAAAATTGGATGTTTGGGGCAACCCTGCATGGAGCAAGTCTATTGGCCCCATTTTCCCAACAGCATTTTCTCACTGCACGTCTCTGTGTCTAATTTTGGTAATTTTCTCAATATTTCCAACTTTTTTATTATTACTGAATTTGTTTTGGTAATCTGTGATTAGTGATCTTTGATGTTATTATTGTAATTGTTTTGGGACACCACAAACCACACCTATACAAGACGACAAATTTAATTGATAAATCTATGTGTTCTGACTGCTACACTGACGGGCCATTCCCCCATCTCTCTCCGTCTCCTCGGGCCTCGCTGTTCCCTGAGACACAATATTGAAATTAGGCCAATTAATAACCCTACAGTGACCTCTAGGTGTTCAAGTGAAAGGACAAGTCTCACATCTCTCACTTTAAATCAAAAGCTAGGCATGATTAAGCTCAGTGAGGAAAGCACGTCAAAAGCCAAGACAGGCCAGCAGCTAGACCTCTTGCTCCAAACAGTTAGCCAAGTTGTGAATGCAAAGGAAAAGTTCTTGAAGGAAATTAAAAGTGCTACTCCAGTGAACACACGTATGATAAGAAAGCAAAAAGTCTTATTGCTGACATGGAGAAAGTTTTACTGGTCTGGATAGAAGCTCAAACCAGCCACAAGATTCCCATAAACCAAAGCCTAATCCAGAGCAAGGTCCTAACTCTCTTCCATTCTGTGAAGGCTGAGAGAGGTGAGAAAGCTAGAGAATAAGAGTTTGAAGCTAGCCGAGCTTGGTGTATGAGGTTTAAGGAAAGATGCCATCTCCGTAACATAAAAGTGCAAGGTGAAGCAGCAAGTGCTGATGTAGAAGCTGCAGCAAGTTACTCAAAAGATCTAGCTAAGATAATTAATAAAGGTGACTACACTTAACAAGAGATTTTCAGTGTAGACGAAACAGCCTTATATCGGAAGAAGATGCCACCTAGGACTTGCATAGCTAGAGAGGAGAAGTCAATGCCTGGCTTCAAAGCTTCAAAGGACAGGCTGACTCTCTTGTTAGGGGCTAATAGAGCTGGTGACTTGCAGTTGAAGCCAATGCTCATCTACCATTCTGAAAATCCTAGGTTTCTTAAGAAATACACTAAATCTACTCTGACTGTGCTCTGTAAGTGGAACAACAAAGCCTGGATGACAGCACATGTGTTTATTGAATATTTTAAGCCCACTGCTGAGACCTATTGCTCAGAAAAAAACATTCCTTTCAAAATATTACTATTGCCCATTGACAATGCACCTGGTCACCCAAGAGCTCTGATGGAGAGGTACTATAAGATTGCTGTTGTTTTCATGCCTGCTAACACACATCCATTCTGCAGCCTATGGACCAAAGAGTAATTTCAACTTTCAAGTTTTATTATTTAAGAAATACATTTTGTAAGGCTATAGCCGCCATAGATGGTGATTCTTTTGATGGATCTGGGCAAGGTAAATTGAAAACCTTCTGGAAAGGATTCACCATTCTAGATACCATTAAGAACGTTTGTGGCTCATGGAAAGAGGTCAAAATAGCAACATTAACAGGAGTTTGGAAGAAGTTGATTCCAACCTTCATAGACAACTTTGAGGGGTTCAAGATTCAGTGGAGGAAGTAACTGCAGATGTGATAGAAATAACAACAGAACTAGAGTTAGCAACTCAGTCTGAAGATGTGACTGAATTGCTGCAATCTGATGATAAAACTTCCATGTATGCGGAGTTGCTTCTTATGGTTGAGCAAAGAAAAAAACTTAGTTGATAAAGCAGCGGCAGGGTTTGAGAGGTTTGACTCCAATTTTGGAAGAAGTTCTGTTGTGGGTAAAATGCTATCAAACAACATTGCATGCTACAGAGAAATCATTCTTGAAAAGAAGAGTCAATCAATTCGGCAAACTTCATTGTTGTCGTATTTTAAGAAATTCCCACAGTCACCCCAGCCTTCAGTAACCACCACCCTGATCAGTCAGCAGCCACCAACATCCAGGCAAGACCCTCCACTGGCAAAAAGATTATGACTCACTGAAGGCCCAGATGATGGTTAGCATTTTTAGCAATAAAATCTTTTTAAATTAAGGTTTGTACATTGTTTTTTTAGACATAATGCTATTGCACACTTAATAGACTACAATACAGAGTAAATGTAACTCTTATATGCACTAGGAAACCAAAAAATTTGTGTGACTCACTTTATTTCAATATTGGCTTTATTGGGGTGGTCTGGAATGAAACCCACAATATATCGGAGGCATGCCTGTATGTTCACAATTAAATGCTTTAAAATCCTTTTAAAGTAGAGTGATTACTTTTTAGCTACAGTGGCTCTCTCATACAAGAATAAGCCATACACTCAAATCACATGACTTCCAAATCATAGGAGGGAATCTCAGATGCAGGGGTTGATGGTAACTCTCAAAAATTGTATGTTCATATTCTAAGTCGCAGAAACTGTAAATATGACCTTATTTGGGAGAAAGGTCTTTGCAGATGTAATAAGTTAAGCGTCTCAAGATGAGATCATCCTGGTTTAAGGTGGGCCCTAAACCCAATGACAAGTCCTTAGAAGAGAAGAAAAAGGGGGAAGAAACACAGAGACACACAAGAGTACATCATGTGCAGGCAGAGGCAGAGATTAGAGTGATATGTCTGCAAGTCCAGGGATGTCAAGCATTGCCAGCCCCCAGCAGAAGCTAGGAGAGGCATGGAACCTCCAAAAGGAACCAATACTGCCAACACCTTGATTTGGAACATCTGGCTCCAGAACTATGAGAGAATAAATTTATGTGGTTTTAAACTTCCAAGTTTGTGGTATTTGTTATGGCAGCTCTAGGAAACTAAGCTCATTACACCAGCTCATTACAATACCTTTTTTTTTCTTTTGGCTGCGTTGGGTCTTCGTTGCTGCGCACAGGCTTTCTTTAGTTGTGGTGAGCGGGGGCTACTCTTTGTTGAGGTGCACGGGCTTCTTATTGCGGTGGCTTCTTGTTGTGGAGCACTGGCTCTAGGCACGTGGGCTTCAGTAGTTGCAGCATGCGAGCTCAGTAGTTGCGGCATGCAGACCCTAAAGCACATGGGCTTCAGTAGTTGTGGCGCGTGGGCTCTGTAGTTGCAGCGCACGGGCTCTAGGGTGCGCGGGCTTCAGTAGTTGTTGTGCTTGAGCTCAGTAGTTGTGGCTCATGGGCTCTAGAGCGCAGGCTCAGTAGTTGTGGCACATGGGCTTAGTTGCTGTGCAGCATGTGGGATCTTTCCGGACCAGGGCTCAAACCCGTGTCCCCTGCATTGGCAGGTGGATTCTTACCACTGCGCCACCGGGGAAGTCCTACGATACCTTTTACTGGTTGCAGCTATCAACCTTTACAAAATTTGGGTTTGAGAAACTTTCTTGAGGAAATAAATTCAGGAAGAATTAACAACAGGTTGCGGAGGTTTTATTCCTACACCAAGGGTCGTGAACCCTTAAGCAAACAACAGTCATCAAAGGACATTAAGACAGTTTTCAGAAACAGGAGACACATCTATTAACATTTTGTTTATTAGACTAAAATGCATGTGGACAAAGCAATATCAATGTGTGTAAGTCGTGTACAAAACTTTGACAGTCACCACATGACAGCAGAGCTGTTTTACCATCTATAGGTGAGTGGCTTAGAGACTAAAAACAAAGGGGTAGAGAAGACCAGATATGTCTTTTATAAGGTTAAAGAAGAGTGTGTGACATTAGTCTCTTAGTTATATTTTTTGTTTAGACTGTTCATGGATCCATTATTCATTCATTTACTCAACAAACTTATGGAATGCATCTTATCTGGATAATGTTAAACACTGAGAAAGTAGCAGTATTTAAGTTAAGTTCCTTGCGTTTACATAGCATGTATAGCTAATGGGAAATGGCGGTGTTAAATAAATAAACAAATAAATAAAACATTGATATGTAGTATGAAGGAAATAAGCAAGGTAATGTAGCCACCCAATAAAAAGTAGCCTCGCCAGTCTTGTTTTTTTGTTTTTGGCATAAAAAGCACATTAAACATAATATGTTTTTCATTTATTTATTTGTCTACTTATTTGTATTCTGTCTCCTTCTGAACTGTAAGTGCCTTTAGATCAGGGACCTAGTCTTGTTTTCTGCTGTTTCTTAAGCGTGAGGACGCTGCCCGGTATATAGGGAACACACAGTAAATATTTGTTCAATACATTTGTTGATTGAGTAAGTGAACATGATAGAGAGAAACTGACAGAGACCCTGTGCAAGACCCAGAAAGCATTTATTTGTGTTTGTATTGCATTTGTTTTTAAAATTCTTTACTTTTCTAAGCTAACACATTTTTTTAGGGGAGGAATTTTTCAGGTAGAGAAGGTGTGGAAAAATAAAAACTTAAAAAGATCTAGGTTAAGTGTTTGACCAAACCATTTTGATTTCTCTTTATTGCTAGATATGGCATTTGCTTTTTAAATTTATGATTGATTTATGATTTAAAAAATGCTTATTAAAAATTGCAAAACAAAATTGTAAGACTATCTTTTAAAACAAATAGCTATGAAGAATCAGGGAACTCAGTTTCTTTAAGTTCAGTGATCTATTTTCTTTTCAAAATTTTAAGAAACTGGCTGGCCTGCTGAAAGCACAGGTTTGTATTTAAAATCATCTGAAATATAGTCATAAAGCCTTTTTTTAAACTTGTAGGATATAAAATCGTTTCCCTTTGCTTTCTGTTTTATCGCTTAGCTTTAAATATTTACTTTAAATCAATAAGAAAATTTGAATTCCCTAAAAGAAAAATGAGCAAAAGACAGAACAATAAACTGTTACAATACATGAATACATTTTAAAAACAAACAGAAAGAAGATAAAGAAACACAAAGAGCCAGAAAGCAAATAGAAGACTGTTCTATTCTTTAGCAATCAAGGAATTGCAAATAAAATAATGTTAGCATGCTTTGCATACCAACTTGGAAAGAGACAGTTTGAGGAAACAGGAAGTCACACACTGTTACTGTGAATATAAACTGTTTTAACCTTTCCAGGAGCAATTTGACAAGGTGAATTAGAAGCCTTAAAAATATATTTGCCTTTGACCTATTAATTTCACTTCTGAGAATATATGTTAATGAAATAATGAAGTATATATGACTATTTTGCCATAAAGATAATTAGATGAAGCACTATTTAAGGTAGCAAAGTATTATACATCATTTAAGGGACCAATAGGGGCAAAATAAAGTTATAGCATTTTATTTTAATCCAATATAATAGTATTTAGGCATTAAAACTATTTTCCACAATTTTATTTAGTGACATGGAAAGATGCTGAAGATGTATTAAAGGGAAAAGAAGCAAATTAAAAAATAATTGTTACAATATTGTGTAAAAATATTTACATATTTTGGAGAAAGGGAGACAGAGACTGAGATAGGAAAAATGAAGTCTACACAGATGTGTTTGTAGTGGGTGAGTAGATTTTGCCTGCTTTTAAATATTTTTCTTATTTGTTCATGGTATACGACTTTCCTATGGTGAACACACAAGCTTCTATGTTAAACTGTGTGTGCTTTATTTAAAATGTAAAGATCTATAGTTTTGCTTTAAAGTTTCCCGGAGGAAACCAATAAAATTATAGACAAAGGGCATGAATAGGCAGTTTGTATAAGGAGACACCTCGTTGGCTATCCTGGATGTGAAGAGATGCTTGAACTCATAGGTGACAGAAGAAATACAACTATAATATCATTAAGATACCACTTTGTACCCACTGGATTGGCCACAAAAGTAGAAATTTGGTGAGAAAGAGGGGACATAGAATTCTGGTCAGAGTATAGATTGACATGACCCATTATAGGAAGTGAGTCTGAGGGCCATTCTGGAGAGCACATCTCAGTAGGTTTTTCTGAAGTTAACCAGCAATCCAGGTCCCAGTAATAAGGAGTTATTTGAAAAACACAAAATCAAACTGACTTTGTTTTATTATGGATTATTATGAACTTATTATTATTATTATTTTATTTATTATTATTATTGGCCATGCCTCGCCGCTTACGGGATCTTGGTTCCTCAACCAGGGATCCACCGGGGCCCCAGCAGTGAAAGTGCTGAGCCCTAACCACTGGACCGCCAGGGAATTCCCCCAAACTTATTGATATTATTATTATGGACTTTGTTTTATTATTATTTGTGTTATGGATAGAAAAATCAAATAGGAGTCCTACTTCTCCCAACCTAATTCACACAAACAAAATGAGTTGTATTAGTAAGAGAAGGTAATTAAAATCTTGGTTAAGGATCACATGAATTTAGATTTTGTGATAAATGAGGAGGAAATGATCTAAAAATGATCAGATATGTGAATTTTAGGAAAGCAGACTTCAAAATTTTACAGCATTAACATAGAGAACTTGCTGAAGCCTCAAGAAGCCACCAGCCCTGGAGTGATAAGGACCACTTAGAACACAGGATGAGGAAATGACCATTTGGCCAGAGACATGTCAAATTTTGTAGACAATGAACACTTTATACTTTATACTGGAAGTCAATCATAATAGCTCATCCTAACTCAGAGAGAAACATATTCAAAAAGATTTTATAAACAAAAAGACCTCCAATATCATTAGTATTGAGCCTTCCTGTGGCCCCCATTGCGGGGCTGGAGTGTGATGACACAGAGGAGTGTGCAGGGTCTAATTGCAAAGCATATGATAGGTCATGGTGCAAGTTTTAGCCTTAAAAACATTATTAAAAGCACATGATTAGAGTTTTCATTTTAGATAAATAATTATGGAAGTTTAGAAAAAAAGAACATATGTGATTAGGTGATCAAGTTGTGAGTGAACCAGACCTCAAAGAAAAGCAGATGGGCCTTACCGTCATGCCAGCCAAGCAGGACATGGCCAATGTTTACTTAGTACACAAGGGATGGAGTGAAGGTAGGATGTCATATCCAAGGGGGCCAAGAGTAGGGGAAAAATCCAGATGGTAAGCATAAGCTAAAAACCTCAGGAAGTAGTGAGGATTAAGACTAGGAACGTCGTGTCTAGACCTGAAGACCAACTAAGGCAGTGACAGTGGAGACAGAGGAATATCACAGTGTTGTCTGTGGTACCAGAGAGCTGGAGACCACTGAAGGGTCCATATCTGGGGAGAGGGGATAAGTAAATTGTAGTTGATGGTCACCACTGAATTCTATGCAGCCACAGCTAGGATTAGGCATACAACCAGCAATGTGGATATGTCTGAAAAGGTCCGTAGTGAGGGTTGCCAGATAAAATACGGGGTGCCCAGTTAAATTTGAATTTCTGTTAAACAACAAATACTTTTTTAGAGTATGATCCAAATATTTGCTAAATCTGGCAACCCTAGTCACAGTACGGCACAATTTGTGAAAATGAAAACTAGGTACACAGGCAAATCAACCCAACTTACTTCATAAGGATACAGAGCAAACATGTTGATAGCTATTGTGCTTGGGGGTGGGGGATAGAGAGAAGAAAAAGGAATAAATAAATATTACATAAATAAAGAAATAAGAAAGGGCCTTGAGGGGACAGGTGGTGGTAATGAGCTGAGTACGACTGACTCAATTCTCTGTACCTAAATCCAAAAAGAAGTAAAAAATAAGTTTTTCTGCACTCTTGGATTTCTTCACTGAAGCCCTGGAGACACTGCCCAGCTGATAAAGAGAATATTCTGTCCTATGAAATGATCCCTATGGAATACTCTGGCACTGCCGGCAAAATTAAGTGGCAGAAAAGTGAGTAGGAGAGGGACTAGGTAGGTGACAAGGCACTCAGGAGGAAGAAATTTATAAACCGAGTTAAAAATGAAACTAATGAACAAATCAGTTAGGAACATTGCTTCACCTAGGTTTACTTTTTTAATAGAGGAACACGCTTACATTCTTATAGAGTAAATATTAGTAAAAGATTATCAGCAAGCACAAATCCTTAACTGTTGCCATGGAGACAGACAGAAGAATAGGCAAAGCTGCAATTTCCCCATTGGAAAAATGATAATTCAATACATGTCATCCAGTAACGCTGATTCTTTTAATACCTTTTTCTTTTTTCATGTCACAGCTGATTACAAGGAGAGCTTTAATACGATTGGCAACATTGAAGAGATTGCATATAATGCTGTTTCCTTCACCTGGGACGTGAATGAAGAAGCTAAGGTGAGTGAAAAAGTAGCACTGATTCATTGGTCGTAACTTTTAAATACCGTGTCCTTTCTCTGCAGAGGATTCTTTTACAAAAGCCTCTGAGTAGGGAAAGATCTGTTAACTTGAGCCAGAAAAAAGGGAAATGAACCTATGATCTTTCTCTTGAAGTCACACACATTCAATTACGCACAGCTAAATTGCCTTTTGTGGAGCAACGAGAAAGGGGGTGTACCTATTCCTCTGTGGCCTCCCGCTGAACGGGCCAGGCCCCTTGTCCCTCCCAAATCCTCCAGGCCCCCAAGCTCCATTTTAGCACTTGGGGCTGACAGGACTGGGCCAGAAAAACCTTTTCTACCTGCACTGCAGTTTCCCCAAACACCTCTCCAACTGCTGCCTTCTTCAGAGGCAGGAAGGTGCTCAGAGCTACTGTCTGCACAGGTAAGCAGCTGGGCAAGCCTCCCGACCCCCGGCCCCTTTGAGGCTTAATCTGGTCGAGGGAGGGTGCAGGAAGCAGGGCTGCAGGTCTCTGAACTTGACTCCCTGAGGAAGAGCCACCACCGTGACCTTGAGCCATTTCTTTCCTGTTAACCTCAAGCTTAAGCTTTTCTGATTTCTGTCTGGGGCCAGCACGGTTAAGAAGGGCAACAGTAAAATCTCTGGCCAGGTGCGTCCTGAGGATAGGTGTCCACCGTTGCATGGATTCGGGTAAAAAAGTAAGACTTGACGATACTCTGATTTGCTTTCCAGCCACGAGTCCCTGAGTTTATGAAAACTGAACTTTGCTGCTATGCCCACTCTTCTTCCTGTGTTCTGTACCTTCTGATTCTCGATCCTTATTTTGCACCAAAGGGAAGGTTCCAGATGAACCCTAAGCTTGTTTTCTGCTTCAGTTATGTACCATCTAAGAGGGCGTTAGAAGACTTTGTCTTCGAATTAATGAAAAGGTCAATGTAAACAACTGCTTTCAATGCTCCATTGTCTGCAAGCAGGGGAAGGCCAGGTGAGAAAGGAAACTGGATGGGAGTTTGTGGGCATGACTTAGAGAAGAAGATGAATTGCTCAGTGTCTCATTTCACTCAGGTATAAAACAAAGTAAATGAAATTGGCTTTAGGCCCAAGAAAGGTGACCTAAATGGGCAAGCAGAAACAGAGTTCCAGAGTAGCTGGGAGAATGTTCCAGTGGGTCAGTGCATCTGAGGGAAGGCAGGAGGCCTTGTGATGTGATGGGCACAGAAGTGCAGGAAAAGCTTCTCCTTGAGGCCCCACTCCACCTCTGTTTAAAGTTCCTCACCCAAGCCCCAGCCTTTCTCCTCGTGCCCGCTTCTCTTCTCCCAGAGGCTAGATTACTGGGCTGGGTAAGGAAAAGGCAGTGTGTGCAATGATATCAGGGCCCAGGGTTGGAATCCTGGCAAGTCAGCTGACCTCTCTGGGCCTCAGTTCGCTCATGTAAAGCAGAACAAAACAAAACAAAACAAACTTTTCTGATTGTCCCTGCTGTACTAAGCATGTGCTGGGAGTACGATGTGTGAAAATCCAGTCTCTGAGGGGGAGGTAAGGGAATCGTTAGCTGCACGGCAGTGTGTGTGAGGAGTGAGAGGCAGGCCCAAGCAGAGCCATCCATTGGGAAGACAATGGGATCCTATCCTTGCAAGTGCCTTGTCAAGGTAAAGCAAGCTGTAAAAGGGTGCTGTAACTGCAGCCCTAAATTTCCTTATCATGCAATCTGATAACAAGTGCTAGAAGGTG
This sequence comes from Balaenoptera musculus, assembly GCF_009873245.2. Taxonomy (NCBI): domain Eukaryota; kingdom Metazoa; phylum Chordata; class Mammalia; order Artiodactyla; family Balaenopteridae; genus Balaenoptera; species Balaenoptera musculus. The sequence goes on along the minus strand of NC_045801.1, from coordinate 35,339,509 downwards.
AATGTGTTAACTGTTAGCAGTCAATAACGACCTTTTAAAGAAAATGTCTAAACCTGAAGGGACATCTTGAATGAGGGCGGCTCTATGGTCAACCAGTGAGGTAGTTAATTTGGGGCTGAGTTGACTTTTCTTTCATTGCCCATAGGTAAGGCTCACTTTTCTTGTTGAAATATGTATGTTTGTGCATGTGCATTGTTCCAGGCTGACACATTTAAGGTCACATATGCTTTGACACATGCCAGTGCTTGCTTGTTGTAGCAAAACTTGTTTCTTTAATACCTATTTTCAGTAACTGTTATTTGGTAGTTGTAATTGTGTGCAGTTTGGGTTAATCGATGAGTAATAAAAATATCTCCAAATACTTCTGCCAAACTACTGGAAGAGCTTTTAAAGAAAAACCATGAAAGTTAAATCCATTTCATTAGGTAGGCTGAGAAGATTTTTTTTTTTTTTAACCTGCAGGATGTAAGGTTTTTCTGTAAAATATCATTGATTTTATAATAAGCAGGCTGCAAAAAAAACCCAAAATTACATGATTGGGAAAAAGGTTTTCAACAAAGCAAGGCATAAAATCCTCTCACAGTGGAATTGTTTGTGATTTTCATACTGTGGACTTATTCTCGGGAGCAGTTGCACTTGACTTCGAGTTCCTCTTGGTAACATCCACACAGAAATCTGTTGTAGCCTTTAGGATTGAGACATTCATTCAGTGTCACATGTTGTTTTAGTTCATGTGGCCAGAGGACACAAATTTGTGACCCGCAGCCTGCATATGTTCCACAGAACGTATATGTACGTGTGCATCATGCATTTATGTACTTATATTCCAAGTTTTAAAATATTTTGCCCACATTTAATAATCAGGAGATTCAAGAAACAAACAAACAAAACAAAAACCTAAGTTTCCAGACTCTTTTGGATAATTAGAGATTCTGGCAACATGAGCCCGAGTGTCTGCAAGGCCACGAGTAGCTCTTGTGAGGTACCAGCTGTTCTCTTCAATGCTTTCTCTAGCCTTCTCCATCGTGGAACTTTCCTTGCCTGGTCCTCGTGGACATTTGAAGTTTCACGCCCCAATCACACCCCCTCAGACAACTGAATATGCCGTTTACATCTTTACTGGCTCTCGGTGTCGGGGAAAGTAGTGACACAAGGGAGGTTGACGCCGTGTGGCTGAGAGGAATGGGTCAGTCAGGAACCCCACCAACCTCCCCGGGTTCCTTTGGCAACGGGCCACACACAGGCTGACTTGTGTTGGTGCCGCTACAGAGAGCTGCTGCGCCTTTCTTTGTTTGAAAGAAAGGTAGTAAATCTTGATCTTTGAGGATGTTTTCTAAAAAATCAGAAATCAGTTGGGTCCAAATGTGAGTGGGTACCAACAAGTTGGATAATATCACTTCAGGGGTAAAAATAATATATAGTTTTTGGCACAAGACCAGCTTTGGAGTGGGTAATATCCCGAGAGACACTACGAATCTACTTTGAGCCACGACAGTATCATTTGAGAGATCTGTGTGTCTTCCCAAGATAGCTTCTATTTGGATATTTGGTTTGGGTGCATTTATTAAAAAAATAAAACAGTCCCGTATTTGTTAGTCTTCCCACATATGCATCATAAGGCCTGATGACAAAATTTATGGATTTTTCCAGAACACTACTCTTTTCTTTTGCTGCTGACCTATATTCTATTCTTACCTCTTGTTTAGCAGGAACAGAAGAAAGGAAAGAACGTGAAACTCTAATCATCTAGTTTAATTTAATTACAGGAAAAGTTTGGCCAGGGAAGGTGTTAACAGAACCTAGGGGCAGGACAGGAATAAAGACGCAGACGTAGAGAATGGACTTGAGGACATGGGGAGGGGGAAGGGGAAGCTGGGACGAAGTGAGAGAGTGGCATATGTACATATGTATATGTATGTGTATATGTATATGTACATATGGACATATGTATACTACCAAATGTAAAATAGATAGCTAGTGGGAAGCAGCCGCATAGCACAGGGAGATCAGCTCAGTGCTTTGTGACCACCTAGAGGGATGGGATAGGGAGGGTGGGAGGGAGACGCAAGAGGGAGGAGACATGAGGATATACGTATATGAATAGCTGATTCACTTTGTTATACGGCAGAAACTAACCCACCATTGTAAAGCAATTATATTCCAATAAAGGTGTTAAAAAAAAAAATGAGGTTGCGGGATTAACTGCAGATTGCCAGTCTCAAGGGCAGCACGGTTCTGGCAGAACTACTGCAGACTTCTTCCTCCCAGAACCGGTTTTGCTGGTTGTGCTACAGCGTCTCTGCACAATGACGCCCGCAGCAGAAAGAGTCTCCGGCAGGACATTCGTTTCCCCTCAGGGTCTGTGCAGTCTGGAAGCTCCTGTAACGTGAACCGGGGTCCCTGGGCCCCTGGGAATGACTCAGGTGGCATCCAGGCGAGTGAGGTTCTCAGCATCCACGCTGGTGGGAGCTTGGAGGTTGATGAGGTTGGGGCACAGCGTGATAGAGAAAACAAAGCGCTGGAATGGGGCTCAGGCACCCAGGTACCCTCCGGGCGCGGGAATAGCCCTCTTTGTGCCTTCCCCCTTCTGAGCCTCAGTTTCTCAGCTGGAGAATGGCGGGAAGCGGAACAGGGAGGGGCTGACAAAGTATTAAGGTCCCATCCGTATGAGTCTAGTGGGAGCCCCACAGGGCTGCATTCTTTCACATGACTCCCACTTACAAGGTCATTTCGATTCCTCTTTCTCCCCTCAGCCAAACGCAGGTACCCACAGAGTAGATTTGTTGGTCACTAATCCCCGAGATGAGAAGTTCCCAGGCAAGCCCCTATTGAATTATTGAAGGGTGGTGAGCTCAGATTCCTGGCACCGAGCGCCGGTGATGACATCACCCCCAGAGCGGGGGCACACAAACCCTAATTATACGCTCCCCTTTCTCCCCGATTTCTAAGGAGATTCTTGAAACCAGGCCCCTTATTTGTGCCCAGAGCCTTTTTCTCCGTTCACACTGATTTCAAGATTAAACCAACCTCGACGTGCTACAAAGGCCTCTCTCATGTGACCACAGAGAATTACTTGAGCGTTAAGATATTACTTAGTGCTCTGAGGAACGAGTTTCTTTTTCGTGTCTTTTCACTGGAACACCATACCAATTTCCCCCTGTTTCTATGCCTCACCCTTCTCGTGGTTTATAAACTACCTGAGATGAAGGAGGCCTATTTCCATGAACCCTCTGCTGCTAAGCCTTTCGGAATGATCTTGAGTCAGTGAAATGTTCCTCTTCCCTCACTACCAGCACTGCTAAATAATCAAGCAAACAAGTAAATCCACTCCTAGCCCATTCCCCTGTCTCTATGATTTAAAAAGAAAATGTATTATAATTCAGTAATACGGAGCTCTGTCTGCCCTGTGTTACTCTAGCCCAGCACCTCTGCTTGCGGAAGCAGAGTGACTGCGCTCTGGAGGGAGGCCTAACCCCCACCCCCCCACCCCCCGCCACCCCACTCTCTCTCTCTTGAGTTGCAGGAGGGGCTTTGAGAGAGGAGCTGTCAGGCCCTCTGCTTTGCAAGATCAGGTGGGAAACGTTCTTCCTGCGTTTTGGTATTTGGGAGGAACTTTCAGACCGGAAGTTGTTACAGTTTTAGAGAGAGTCAAGGACACAGATAAGGCATATTTTCATCCCTGTTAACAGATTTTTATGGTGAAACTGGGGGTGGGCAGGGCTGAAAACTGGTTGGGGTGAGGCGGGAAGTAGAGAGGCTGAGAGACATCGTGGATCATTTCCCTGTGCATCTCAGATTCTGATTCCACTAAATATCAACTTTCTTCATAGCAGGCTCTGCAAGATTGGGCAAGTGGAAAAGGTGGACTTTGAACCATGTCCCTCTGAGTCCAGAGTCCGTGTTCTTAAACCATCCCAACAGAGGGATATCTGTCATTTTTTTTTAGACCAAAGAATGCTATGATTTTCCTTCTCAAAGAAATTTATAGGGTACAACCTAGAAAGAAAGAAATCAAATGAATCTCATTTCCTTGAGCAAAGCAATTCTATCAAGTCACCCTGCTTTTGCCACCCATCTCCCCCATCCCCACCAACAAAGATGGGCTCACTGACCCAACACTGCCAGCACACAGGTCTCTTCCTATCCATGTCTTTGGTTGCCCTGGTACATTACCAGTTGATGTCATACATATTATTGACCAGAATGCATACGGGAGTGAGGACTGTTTGGATTCCTTGCCCTCTTCATCTGAGTGTGTGTGTATGTGTGTGTATTAGCCTAACATTAGTGATCTCATTTGCCTAATTATGACCTCGCTCTGGGTTAATTGAAGATCAGTGCATGCTTTCTAGTAGTGCAGCTCTGAGACATAGCAGTGTTTTCTTCTCCATACCTTACACATTTATTCTCCATTTTCCCCACTTCTCTCTAGCTCCTTTCCCTGGTATCCTGAATTTCATTTTCACACTCATTTACATTATTTCTGTACACTTTTCCTTTATGTTTTGGTTTTTTCCTGTTATGAACAGTGAAGACTGTTCCTTACTCTTTTCTGCAATACCATGTAGGAAGCACAGCATGAAAAAATTCGAAGCAAGGATGACGATTATTATTCGAGAAAATGAAGGTTGCAGAAGGCACACAATGGCTCCCTGCTTTACGTTTGCAACTTAAGAAATACAGTAAATGAAAAGCCACATTTACCAAGCTGGTAAATTGGAAGTAAATATTTACACATAAGCAATATTTATTTATTTATTTTTTAAATTTATTTATTTTATTTATTTATTTTTGGCTAACTTGGGTCTTCGTTGCTGCACGCGGGCTTTCTCTAGTTGAGGCGAGCGGGGGCTACTCTTCGTTGTGGTGCACGGGCTTCTCATTGGGATGGCTTCTCCTGTTGCACAGCACAGGCTCTAGGCACACAGGCTTCAGTAGTTGTGGCACACAGGCTCAGTAGCTGTGGCACATGGGCCCAGCTGCTCCGGAGCACGTGGGATCCTCCCGGACCAGGGCTTGAACCCGTGTCCCCTGCATTAGCAGGCGGATTCTCAACCACTGAGGCATTAGGGAAGCCCTGCAATATTTATTTTATAGATAGATTCCTCTCACTTTGGGTCCCTTTGGATGCTATAAATGAATTGCATTTACAAAAGAGATTTTCATGTAATTTTTTTTTTATTGAAGTATAGTTGATTTGCAGTGCTTTGTTAGTTTCTGGTGTACAGCGCAGTGATTCAGTTTCCATGTAATTTTTTAAATTGAGAGAAAATGCCAGATGAGAAGATGCATGTTGATATTCCCTCTAGGCCCTATTTCCCTTAATATTTTTGCCTTATTTCTTGCCTTTGTATCTGATTTTGCACTAATACCAAGGAGATGTCATTTGAGAACTGAGACCCAGTCTGAGGGGTGGAAACATGGATGTGCTGAGAGGAATCAGCTGGCTGAGCAGAAAAACAAAAGTGAAAGCTGGGAGTAAAAAGTTCTCTTCCAGATTTGCAATTCTATCCTTAAGGAAGAAAATGAAGTTGATTGAATGCCCCAGCACTGCCCTGCAGCTGCCCTGGACATAAGGGCATTTGATGGGGCCCGTGTCATGAATTGCTTCATATTGTGAGACATAAATAAAGCTCTCAGATCGGGTGACTTACTTCTGTCATGTTAAGTCCAGGTTTCTTCCTGTGTGGTTCAGCCCTTTCTCTTCCCAGTGCTGTCTTTTCAAGGTACAACAAGTGGTCAGCAAGCCAAACCTAGCTCTTTATCAGCTGCTAACGGGTAGGAAACAGCCTCTCAGTCCTCAGATCTGAATGTTAGTAGCTTCAAAGACAGGATGGTGCAAATGGCAGTGCTTTGATCACAGCCTATGCAAAGGCAGTAAACTAGAGAAAATGTAAGTGTTCTAACCTTCTTGTACCCTGTAAATTATTCAGTCTCTCTTTGTGGAAAATATGGTAATGCTCATTGAAAGACTGTTTCGACATTTAGTACCAAATCACAGCAGACCCATTAAAATTGTCCCAAATTTATCTCACCCTCCTTCCTTTTCTCTCTCTCTCAACATTTCTTTTTGGTCTAGAAGATTTAATCAGTTTTTATGGAGCTCCACTGTGTGTCAAGCAAAGTGCTTTAGAAAGTTACAGTTTCGCTAGTCTTGACGAATCATGCCTTCCAAGGGGATGCTTCTAAATGGACTGTATTCTCTTTCTGCCAAACTCCAGTGCTGGACACCAGGGAGAAGGGGATATGTGTAAATATTGATTTTCAAGATGAAAAGAGAACCCAAAGGACCGGCCAAAGGAAGCCATACTCCTGAGTGCCCCATGGGTTCATGACCTAGTTTGTTTCCCTGACCTCCACCTCCCATCCGCAGTCCAGGGAGTCCCCTTTCTGCTTACAAGACAGTCCAGGGTGCAGTGGAGTTGATGGATATTACTGATAAAGAAGAAGTTATATCCTAATGTTTTGACTAAATAGAGCCCAGGTTTCAGCAGGTCATCATATGGCAGAATAGAGAATATTATAGGGCATCTTCCATGCTCTCCAGAGTAAAGAAGGGGTGGGGAAGGCTCCTGGGAGGGGTCTTGAAAGGTTGAGATACACACTGCAAAGCAGGGCAAATGGCATTTTTATGCGTTTGCTGGGGCGTGGTGTGGGTGAAGGAAGCTTTAAAAGGGAAAGGTAAACATTTGCTGGAGTCTTTGGTATTGAACTTAAAGCCACGCCTTTGTTCCAGTTTTATAAGGTAATGGATGGCAGGAAAAGCTATAAAGCTGGAGTTAATTCATATATAGAAGGAATAATCTTTGGAAACCATCTCATCCAAGCTATCTACGGCTTGATCTTTTGTTAGAATGTGGAGTATCCATGGTTTCTGGCCTGAATTCTCCCGAGGGCTCTGTAACTCACATGTATCAACCGCTGTGTGTATGCAGAGACTGAGATCGCATACTTGGATTTCATAGACTGACGTGTGTGTGTGTGTGTGTGTGTGTGTGTGTGTGTGTGTACCATGGCTAGTATTTATTCAGTGATTACCATATACCAGGCACTCTGCCAGGTGCTTTATATACCTTATGCGATATTCATACTTTAAGTGGATATCATTTTTCATTTAAATAATGAAGAGGTTGAAGTCCAGGGAGCTTACACAATGAATGCACAGCAGAGCTGGGATTCCCACCCTGGTAATGTCTGTCTGAAGCATGTGCTCTTTCCATGGTACCTTTTTGCCTTGGGAGGACGTAGTCATAGTATCTTCTCTGTTATCTGTGGCAAAGGTACAGTCGTCCCCTCCAAGCAGCTTGCCTGCTGCACATCATGTGCTGGGCCAGGCAGTGGGAATTTACAGGCACACCAGCCAAGCAGAGTGTCTGCTGCTCTCAGAGGACATTTTGGCTGGGCCGAGAACTCAGACGTATCTGTAAATGACTGTAACATGAGGAAGAAAGTGACAAAGACTCTGATGAAAACAGAATTAAAGGGCCAGGAGAGTTCTGGAGAGGGAGATAGCCCTGTTTTTTATTTTTTTTTTAATCACAAAATAAAAAGATTTATTTTCTTGAGCACAAATAAGCATCCACCTACTAGATTAGTAGCCAGGAGCTTTTTGGTAACTTTATTTTTTTAAACCATTTTTAAAATTGAAGTATAGTTGATTTACAATGTTGTGTTAGTTTCAGAGTTTCAGGTGTACATCAAAGTGATTCAGTTATATATATATATATATACATATATATTTTTCAGATTCTTTTCCATTATAGGTTATTAGAAGATATATAATTCCCTGTGTTACACAGTAGGTCCTTGTTGGTTATCTATTTTATATCTAGTAGCGTGTATATATTAATCCCAAACTCCTAATTCATCCCTCCCCTGCCCCCCACCCCGCCCCCGCCCTGCCATCCCCTTTGGTAACCATAAGTTTGTTTTTCGTGTCTGTGAGTCTATTTCAGTTTTGTAAATAAGTTCATTTTTTAATTTGTTTTTATTTTTATAAAACATTTCTATTAAGTTTTCTATTTAAAAATTTTTCCCAATTTCTTATGTAAAAAATTGCAAATGAAAAGTTGAAAGAATAATACAGTTCTTACCACATACCCTTCACCTAGATTGACTCATTGTTAGTCTCTTGCCAGATTTGCTTTCCCTTCTCTCTCTCTCTCTCACACACATACACACACACACACACACACACACACACACACACACTTCTCTACTAAAGACTTCCGCACGTAGAGAGGGCGCCGTTCTGTGGGATCAAGGAAGATTCGAGGGAGGGTGTGGCACGGGAGTTATGTCTTCAGGGTCGGGTGGAATTCAGACGAGTGTGGGTTGGAAAGGGGAGCCAGGTGGAAGGACGGGACGCTCAAAGGTGCAGAGACTGACTGCAGAAGAAGAGCTGGGGGTGGTGGAGCTCGGGAGAGAATTTCGAGTGGGCTGTAAGGAGGGGACGAGAGACGCCAGGAGAAGGGGTGAGATGCCGCGGAGAGAATTGGAGGGTGGGCGAAAGAGGGTTAAGGTGGGAACTTTAGACCCACCCATTTAGGGGAGGTGGAGGAAGAGGAACCAGAGAAGGAAAGGGTGGTCGGGAAGGAGAGGACAGAAGGATGGGGGAGAGGAGGAAGTGGCCAGTGCAGTGGGTGTTGTAGGCAGTGGTTTCTCACAGCCTGAGCCTCTACAAACAGCAGCAGCAGCAACTTGGGAAATTGTTAGAAACGCAGATGCTCGGACCTCCTACCTCAGACCTACTGCACTGGAAACTCCAAAGGGGCAGAGTCTTAACATGTTGTAACAGGGCCTCCTGGTTGCAGACCCCTGCTTATAAGGACGCTACTGAGAAGGCTGACCTGGAAGAAAGCAATCTCAGTAGAACAGTGAAGTCCAAAGTCAGATTCAAAATAGTGGGTGACATGGCCTTTACTTACGGCTGGTAATTTATATGTGCTCACGTTGAAAGCATGCATTGCAGCATTGTTTACAAGATGAAAAGACTAGAAACAGCTTCATGTTAAAGAAATTGTTATTCCATAATCATGGTTCTTTTCAAAAAGAAAAAGAAAGAGCTGTCTTCAAAATATCTTGTCAAATGGAGAAAGCAGGCTGCAGAACTGTGTGTTTACTGTGCTACCATTTGTATAGAAAAGAAAAGGATATGAATTTGCATAGCTTGTTTCTAGAAGGATGCACAAGAAAGTGTGAAGGATACTCAAGAAACTGTTGGTTGGGGAACAATGCTGGTGGGGGAGGGGGTGTAGTTTCCATGTTTGCCCTTTTGAACTTTGTGCTGGATTCAGATATTACAAACTCAAAACAAGTTTTAAGTATTAAACATGAACAGAAAGGGTTTAAAATAATAACAAATGATCAGAAATTTGAGTGAGTGGCTCTTTCAGTCTCTGCGTAAATTCTTACTCTGACTGAGAGCTCGTTATTTATGAAACAGGCCAACCCATTGTTACACAATGTCCAAATTTTTCCTTGTCTTGAGGTGCTGTTTCACAAGACCTGTTCAGGTGACAGAGCTGAGTGGCAGAGACTGGTCATTGGCAGAGCAATGAAGGTTCTGCCCGAGAGAGTTCGCACTTGCTCTCTCCCCACCAAAGCCTATGACACTACCCCTTAAAAGTGTCCCACAGAGATAGATTTTATGTTTTAAAAATCAATTCACCTTCATAAGATATCTCTCTATTCGAGTTCTGTGAATATAACGAATCTACTTTGGAATCATTTGGGGAGAACATCACAAAATGCCTTGAGAGAGAATCCGAACAGGAAGCTCTTAGAGTAGTCTGGTCAGAAGGAGAGCTTGAACTGGGGGCCAGGGGGCCGCTGAGGAAGCGAGCCTGGTGGGACAGTTGGGGAGGTAATATGTATGGGGCTTTGTGGACTGTGCCGTGAGGGTGAGGAGGAGCTTGGAGTCAGAGAGTAGGGCTGGCTGGGTGACCAGGTATCTGAGAAGATGGAGATCGTGGTGGTCACAGGAAGCTGCCGCAGATTTTCATAGCACTTTACAGTTTAAAAACGTGATCTCATTTTAAAGTGTCACAGTAGCAAGCTAGGGATTGCTATACCTATTTAAAAGATGAGACAAATGAGGCCCAGAAAGGTTCAATTAGTCCAAGGCCATAGTGTCAGGGTTTGCACCAGGGACATAATTTTGAGTCTCCTGTACCTTTTTCTTTTCTTGCTGTGCTTTCCTCTCATTTCGCCCTCCAGCTTCATAGAAAGCTCTTTCCTCTTACAAAACTTCTCCTGTGAGTTGATCCCATTTAATCCCTGCTTCCGGGGCTCTTAGCTCCCACAGAGCCTCCTCCCATAGCCTTACGTTCATCCTCTCTTGCTGTGTGAACACCTTGTCCATCCTGGAAGAACACCTCTGCGTGGCCCCGCTGCCCGTGTTCCTGCCCAGCCTCCTGCCTCTGCCAGACTCCCCAGCTGAGGTGCTCCCTCTCCACCTTGGTGTCCTGGATCCCTCGCCCCAGCAATCTAGCTTCCTGTCCTTCCCTCCGGGAGTCTGGCCTCCAGAAGGGGTGCAGACCCTCTACTTCTGATCCTGAGGGTCTTTTCTTAGTCCTCACTCTGTCCTCTTGGTAACTTGGATGTTGGATACTGGGACCACAGTTCTATCTGCCCTTGGCCTCAGTGATACACCCTTGACCTCATCAAGTGTTCATGACTTGATCACAGTGATACAAGCATCTTGGTTGGCCTCTTCTCTCCCCAGCTGCCTTTTATTCAGGCTCCCTCTGAACCTCCCACTAGGCTGGTCTCTTCCCTCTTTTGAGAGCCAGGATGCACTTTCTTCTCCTCCATCTCTCTTTTTTTCTAGCTCAGGACACCTATAGGAAATCTTCCCTTGTTGAGCTCTCTCCTTTTTTTCGAGTTCTTACAGTATGTACAGCCTGAGATATTCAACTTAGTTCCTACTTCTATACACTCCACCAGTGTATTGAGAGATGTTATATCTCCCCTCTTCCTTGAGGGCAGGGCCCTACCACAGATTTCGATATCTCCTGTAGCATCTGTATATAGCATCTTCAGTAGCATATATACACGTATCAATACATACATGCATATGTACATACATACATTCATACTGATTCTATAATTGGTGCTTGACTTGTGTTCGTTGATATACAGATAGATAACATTTTTTTGAGGATAAATGTGGTCAGAGCAGCTAACTCTGCTGTATTATCTTGACAACTTCAGCTACACAGAGCAATCCTGACTCTTAGGATGTTTTGCTTATGAAAGCAAGAACATGGATAAAGAGGGAAATGTGTATTTAGAAAAGTAACTTTCTCTTCATTCATTGGACAGATATTTGTTGAATATCTCCCATGGGCCTGGCACTGGGAGTAGAGTGAGCTTGAGGCAGACAAGGGCCCTCGTCTTATGGGTTTAGAATCACATGGAGCAGACAGATAATTACGCACTAAACAGAGAAACAAGATAAATCCAAATGACGTTCAGTACTATGAAGCAACGAGAAAAGAGCAGCGTGGTAGGGTGTGCTACTCGTCATGGGCAGAGGTGGGAGAAGGGGGAGGAAGACAACTCTAGATGGCCAAGGTGGGGATTGCTGAAGAGTTGACATTGGACTGAAACCTGAATGAGAAGAAGGAGTGGGCACTGATGATCCTGGGGCAGCCTTGGAGGTAGAGGGCACAGCACATAGCAAAGACTGGCAACGGGGAACAAGCTTGGCGTATTCTGGCAATGGAGAATATTGAGTACTAAAGGAATATGGAACATGTGGTAGAATATGTGAGTAAGCCAAAAGCGTATCTGTGCATACCCACAGCATCTGTAGGAGAAAATGAAGAAATCTATTCTCAGGTTTTAAATCATTCCCTAAAGGAGCTATATTTATATAATGGAGGTGTCAGGAAATCTAGGACTTTCTTAGATCCTCAACAAAATCGCAAACTCTCTGAGGGCAGGGAATCTCAGCATTCTTGTGTCCCACCTCATAGCATGATGCCAGGCACAGAGAGAAGATATTTGATAAATATTTGATGAATTAACGCATGGAGGAAATGAATAATTGCCCAAGACTGAGATTTCATGTTAATATTATTTACTTTTAGTTTATCTTTCTGTCTCAATTTAGCTTTGCATTTGTACCAAATGCAATCATATGAATGGGAAAAAATGCTGAAATGTGAGAAAACCATCTATAAGGTCTTTAATAATTCTAAGAACCAGAAAGAAAATAGAGTATGGAAACTGGCAAGAGCACACTTAACGTACTAATATATTGTTTGCATTTTACAGTGAAAATGCTGATTTCTTGCTATATGCCATGTCTGTAATTTGGAAGCTAATGTGTGTGCAATTTCTTGTAAGAGAGCTCTTAAGAGTCTCAACCTTAGGAAATAAGTAGCTTTCTTAGTCTCTAATCAGAGGATCTTCTTGAAAATACAAATTACAATTGTTTAAAGAGGAAAATAAACAATTTCCATCAAATCATGGACCTTATGATTTTTTAAATCCCAAATTGCTTTGTAAATCAAGATTGGCCTATTTATTTTAATGGCAAGCTCTCAGAAAAATCTTGGGAGTTAATAATCAAGTTAATGCAGTAATTCTAAAGCCCATTAATCTGTATTTATTTTAATAAATCTTACTACACACATAATGCACAACTGAGAGGTATTATAACCTGGGTAAAGTCACTTTCTTGTGTAGGAACTACAAAATGGGAATTGCAATTCATGTGTCAAAAAATGATTTTATTAAAAATTATCAGTTTTCATGAGACTGCCTCTATTTCTGGAAAGGTCTTGGTACCTTTACAAATGCTCTTTCTATCTGAATCAATTTTTGAACCAATGACAAAATTAAAATTGTATCTATTATTATCTGCCTGGATACACCTGATTCAATTAAAATTTTTCTAAAAAATAAATTATGTGCTGTAAGAATTATAGGAAAATAACATTTATGACTCTTGGTTGGCAGACCAATTGTTCATGGCATTTCTTTACATATTTAGGGCTTCTACTAAAGTTAAAAAGAACTTTCTGTGCTTGACATTTGGATGAACATTGGTGAGGGAAAGCATACCTTTTCCCTACGTTTCTGTAATACACATTTACAAACAGTGCTTTGTAGATAAACTTCCAAGAAATTTGTTGTCACATTTGCCTGCTGGGTATAGAGCTCAGACATGGTTGGGTTTGCAAGATGAAACAAATTAATGCTTATCAGTCCCAAGCCGAGGTTTTAGTTAATGTCCTTCCATGCCTTCCCAACCCCCGCAATTGCAGTTAAAGTTCAACCATTCAGGTTTTAAGTGCAGCACAGCGAAACTGTGATTGATATCATCAGGCACATAGACTGTGCTTTGCTATTGGGTCAGACAGCCAGGCAAGAAGAAAGCAGTGCCAACCCTATTATAAAATCCCTGCTTGTTAGGATAACTCTGGGAGCTGGCAACACAGTGTAGCAGAGAAGGCAGATTCTCGTGTTGTTTACTTCTTATGGAATCAGGATGCCATGAATCAAAGAAGGCCCACTGGATCTTCTTCTGAGGACCTTTCTCCATTAAGAGGACCTAAGTCTAAGTGTCTCCTAGTGGTAGAGTCCAGTGTGTTGTAGCTCATTTCACCTTTAAGACCTTGTCTACATTAAGAGGACCTAAGTCTAAGTGTCTCCTAGTGGTAGAGTCCAGTGTGTTGTAGCTCATTTCACCTTTAAGACCTTGTCTACATTAAGAGGACCTAAGTCTAAGTGTCTCCTAGTGGTAGAGTCCAGTGTGTTGTAGCTCATTTCACCTTTAAGACCTTGTCTACATTAAGAGGACCTAAGTCTAAGTGTCTCCTAGTGGTAGAGTCCAGTGTGTTGTAGCTCATTTCACCTTTAAGACCTTGTCTACATTAAGAGGACCTAAGTCTAAGTGTCTCCTAGTGGTAGAGTCCAGTGTGTTGTAGCTCATTTCACCTTTAAGACCTTGTCTACATTAAGAGGACCTAAGTCTAAGTGTCTCCTAGTGGTAGAGTCCAGTGTGTTGTAGCTCATTTCACCTTTAAGACCTTGTCTACATTAAGAGGACCTAAGTCTAAGTGTCTCCTAGTGGTAGAGTCCAGTGTGTTGTAGCTCATTTCACCTTTAAGACCTTGTCTACATTAAGAGGACCTAAGTCTAAGTGTCTCCTAGTGGTAGAGTCCAGTGTGTTGTAGCTCATTTCACCTTTAAGACCTTGTCTACATTAAGAGGACCTAAGTCTAAGTGTCTCCTAGTGGTAGAGTCCAGTGTGTTGTAGCTCATTTCACCTTTAAGACCTTGTCTACATTAAGAGGACCTAAGTCTAAGTGTCTCCTAGTGGTAGAGTCCAGTGTGTTGTAGCTCATTTCACCTTTAAGACCTTGTCTACATTAAGAGGACCTAAGTCTAAGTGTCTCCTAGTGGTAGAGTCCAGTGTGTTGTAGCTCATTTCACCTTTAAGACCTTGTCTACATTAAGAGGACCTAAGTCTAAGTGTCTCCTAGTGGTAGAGTCCAGTGTGTTGTAGCTCATTTCACCTTTAAGACCTTGTCTACATTAAGAGGACCTAAGTCTAAGTGTCTCCTAGTGGTAGAGTCCAGTGTGTTGTAGCTCATTTCACCTTTAAGACCTTGTCTACATTAAGAGGACCTAAGTCTAAGTGTCTCCTAGTGGTAGAGTCCAGTGTGTTGTAGCTCATTTCACCTTTAAGACCTTGTCTACATTAAGAGGACCTAAGTCTAAGTGTCTCCTAGTGGTAGAGTCCAGTGTGTTGTAGCTCATTTCACCTTTAAGACCTTGTCTACATTAAGAGGACCTAAGTCTAAGTGTCTCCTAGTGGTAGAGTCCAGTGTGTTGTAGCTCATTTCACCTTTAAGACCTTGTCTACATTAAGAGGACCTAAGTCTAAGTGTCTCCTAGTGGTAGAGTCCAGTGTGTTGTAGCTCATTTCACCTTTAAGACCTTGTCTACATTAAGAGGACCTAAGTCTAAGTGTCTCCTAGTGGTAGAGTCCAGTGTGTTGTAGCTCATTTCACCTTTAAGACCTTGTCTACATTAAGAGGACCTAAGTCTAAGTGTCTCCTAGTGGTAGAGTCCAGTGTGTTGTAGCTCATTTCACCTTTAAGACCTTGTCTACATTAAGAGGACCTAAGTCTAAGTGTCTCCTAGTGGTAGAGTCCAGTGTGTTGTAGCTCATTTCACCTTTAAGACCTTGTCTACATTAAGAGGACCTAAGTCTAAGTGTCTCCTAGTGGTAGAGTCCAGTGTGTTGTAGCTCATTTCACCTTTAAGACCTTGTCTACATTAAGAGGACCTAAGTCTAAGTGTCTCCTAGTGGTAGAGTCCAGTGTGTTGTAGCTCATTTCACCTTTAAGACCTTGTCTACATTAAGAGGACCTAAGTCTAAGTGTCTCCTAGTGGTAGAGTCCAGTGTGTTGTAGCTCATTTCACCTTTAAGACCTTGTCTACATTAAGAGGACCTAAGTCTAAGTGTCTCCTAGTGGTAGAGTCCAGTGTGTTGTAGCTCATTTCACCTTTAAGACCTTGTCTACATTAAGAGGACCTAAGTCTAAGTGTCTCCTAGTGGTAGAGTCCAGTGTGTTGTAGCTCATTTCACCTTTAAGACCTTGTCTACTGGATGGCTAATCGTTACAACTCCTCCAAGGAGGATTTCGTGTATGTATTGTAGGATATCGCCAGTAAGCATCTATTATTTCAATGGATCTGTCCTACTCAAGTGGCCCTTATAAAAATACATGTTCCATCAGCTAAGCTTTCTTAATTGAGACTTGGAGCTGACAAGGCCACAATTAATATTGCTTCCTGCCTGTCTGAGTGTATGTCCGCTGTGAGTGACGTATGGATATATCAGTAAGCCCAACCATGAATCCTATTAGCTTAGGAAATACAGAACACTTTTCTCTTCTGGCTGCTGCAGGACTAGGCAGGCTTTATGAGGGTGAGGGAAAAAACCAGTCTGGCTGAGGACCCTGTGGATTACACCCACCAACAGGAAGATTTCTCCATGAAATACGTAGCCCTCGGTAGGAACAACCACGTCATTTGATCCCAGAGTGATCATTTGATTTGCTGACATAAAGCTGTATTTATTTATAGCTTCTGGCCAAGATAACCCCATTGTCAATAATGACAATAACAGTAAAAGAAGTCAAGTGTTCCCGGAAAAGTATGCTTTTATCTTTTGACCTAATGATCGGGGTTTGATGAAGTTATTGTAACCTTTAGAGCACCATCGTGTTGTCTTCCTTTCCCATCTAGCCTCCAACTTCTGTGATTGCAGGGACCATAATTGGTGCATCTGTGCTAGTAACCAGCACAGTCTCAGGGGTGTGGTAGCTACTTAAAAATATTTGTGGCATGAATGAATGTTCTCTGCTGTTAGGGCATCTCCAGGAGCAGTAGACAGCATTTTCTGTCTACTTTTACCCTGGAAGTTCGGTAGGAGAAACAGGCACGGCGTATTCTTTCTGAGTGGTCTTCATCACTCAGCTCTCCTAAACCATTTGACATTTGCGTCTGTAGTTACTCTTTGTCTTTACCATTCCTAAATAATAAACAGATATTTATGGAATCCCTGGTCTTAGCCCAGTGTCTCTGTGGGTTTTGTATTTCGCTTGCGTCCTCCATGTTCAGTGCTCTGTTCTGTGTTCTCATGGCCTCTGTACTCATCTCTCTCAGGGGAGCCCTGACCACCTTGTGTTGGTCATTGCTGGATTACTCATTGGCCTTCCCCTTGGACTGTCAGCTTCATGAGGCTGGGATCTACTTTCTTCTGTATCCCCAGTTTCTAATATTGAGTTTGACCTACTGTGGACTTGTGTTGATATTTATAGAAAGAATGAATGAGTGAATGAATAAAAGAAATGAATAAATAAAATGACCATATTCAATGTTAGATCATCTTTAGGCACTCATTTTCAGATGCAGCTGGAGAAGTGAGATCCTGTGGCATGATGTCCACAGTTGTTGTGATTAGCATGTCACTGAAACCTGTATCTGGCCTTGACTGCTATTGATGTGGTGCCTTGCTAATGTGTTTCTCGTCGCCAAGTAAGGGGCTCAAAAATTAAATGATTAAAATGATCTTTACGTAGATATAGCACTAAAAATGAGAGATCTGGTTGTATAAATTACCAAAGGTCTACAGGCATAGGACTTAAAATGAATTAGGTCAAAAATTTGAATGGCCTTTAAAATGCGGCTCATGGCAGTGGCTCTTTGCTTTCTGCAGGGTTCTTCTCTGGGGTGTTGAAAGGCTTCAGGTCAAGGGTTTGAAGGTGAATAAAACTTCCAAGGGGATGAAATAAAACAAGAGTCAGATAATACATCCAATGAAATGGTTTTCAGGATAAATAACTGTACAATTTTAAAACAGTGAGTTTAAAGTTTTCTGTTAAATACAAGTAATACATATGGTATTAAATGGAAGTAGTATCAAGGATATAATACAGTATGCCTGTTTTTTCCCAAAGACTGCCTCTTACTATTCATGTAGTTACCACATAAATCTAGGTGCTGTCCTTATATCCCTAGTCTGTGATAAATCAACTTTAAATGGTATATATTGACATCTACACACTATAGAAAAGGAGGATAAATTTAGTCGTTTGTACTTCTCTTTCTATTACTGCCAATATTTCATAATAAAATTATTATTTTTAGTTCTGTTGGGCAGTGCTATAATCTTTAATTATTTGCTTGAGTTTCCATTTTTTCGGATTCATGTCATTTTTGTTGTCTTTCTTGATATCTCATGATGTAAGATGAGGACGCAGGTGACTTTACTACCTGCCCTTCCTCCTGTTCCATGTCTTACCTCTGCCAGCCCTTCTTTTACTTTTTCACTAACATGAAAGTATCTTAGTATTTACATTCTGTTCTTCAGGGAGGGATTTAAAAATGAGTTAAAGGGAAAATTGAAAACCAAAGACAAGAAGTGACTTGCCTGAAGTCTGCTTAATGTTAGAGTTGGGAATAAAACCTGGGGCTTTTGACTCCCAATCTAGTGGGCCTTCTAGATAAACTCGTTGACCTCATTCATCAGATGTTTATTGAAAGCTTATTCTCTGCCAGGCACTACGTTAAGTACCAGTAATACAAAAATAATAAGAAATTGTCTCAAATCTCATACTCTCATACAAATAGGACAGACAGATGTGTAAACAAATAACTATGTTTCAGTGCAATAAGGTGCAAAGGAAGGTGTTGTGTAGCTTTCTTTTTTTTTTTATCTCACAGGTCAGAGATTAGAGAAATTGATATAATTATTAGAAGTGACAGCTTTAATACATTGAGGAGACAGCGTTTTACCCAGCTAACTTATGCATGTTTGAAAAATAAGTAAGACTTTGCTAATATAGTTAAAGAGAAGTAATTTAAATTGTCTGTTTCAAGATTAAGTATAAAAGAAAAATTTTTATAAATTTATAACTATAAATTATATAATAAATCATGTTATATGTGTTCAGTAAGTTTTTATGTGAGAATATCCAAATATTCTTCAGTTGTCCTTATAGGTTTATTTAATATTTTAACTTTAAGTCTAAGGCTTATGCATTTTTTTAAATAGATCTTTTTTATGGTGACTTGTGAACTTTTTCCTTTCTTTCTTCCTCCCTCAGATTTTCATCACTGTGAATTGCCTGAGTACAGATTTCTCCTCCCAAAAAGGAGTGAAAGGACTTCCTTTGATGATTCAGATTGATACATACAGTTATAATAATCGTAGCAATAAACCCATTCATAGAGCTTATTGCCAGATCAAGGTCTTCTGCGACAAAGTGAGTAAAGATGACAGTTTGTCATAAAGGTATTTTTGTTATTAGATATTACTTTAATGACATTTCCCCCTTGTCACCTCCTCTTGTCTAGTGGTGTCAAAATAATCCCTTACCAATCACAGTGGGAGTGGTAATCTTTCATTCTCAGTTCCTATTAGATATCTAGGGAGTCATCAATCAACTGTATTTTTTTTTTTCAGTCAGTCATTCTACCACTAATTTAATGACTGATTGACATTGCACTGTGCTATGAGTCTGATTCAGTTAGATAACTGAAATAAATAATAGATTGTTTTTAGTGGGTATATAGATCCTGTCCCAGAACATATCAATGTAACTGCTATTAATTTATGGGTTAAATGGGGTCTCAGCTAGAGCCTTTTGGAATGGAAATGGCACCTCTAAAATAAGTTCATTAGCAAACATGCTTCAGGAGAAGATGTAGTTTTTGAATCTTCCTGAAACCCCTCATAAAAGACAGAGCAATTAAAATGGCAAAGATTAAAATCCCGTGATTATGTGACAAGAGACCCTTACAAAATCCCAAAAGTGAATGGGACCAAACATCAACAATTTCAAGACCTGTGTGATGTCGGCATCGTGAGAGAAAGTAGTGGGCCCACTTGATGACCAAAGAACAGGGAACCTACCAAAGTGACCCATGGTACCAGAGAGAGAAGTGGGCCATCAGAGGACAGTATGTGAAACTAGGGTGGGAGGGGATGGATTGTACAGACTTCAATTTACTGGTGGGTGCAAGGGGACAGAACATTGAAGTGTTCTGGGCTCTATAAACTCTGGAAAGTTATAAATTGAAGCTCCCTGGTAGGATAAAATCCTGCTCTGAGAAAAGGCTGCCGGGAGTAGAATCCAGGTTGAGTTGAACAAAAACAAAAACAAAGGTTCAAAGGAAAGAGAAGTTCCAAATAAAAAGGAAGAGGGGAAAAGATACAGAGTAGGCAGATCTCAGGAAATATAGGACTATTTTCTTTTATCACTTTTTGAACACAACTGAAGCAGGAGCATGAGAGCCATGAAGCTAGAAGAATTATCCTAGTTCTCTCATTTCACTTATAAATGACCAGCAGAAAAGAAAACAGTTGAATCCCATACAGTCTCATGAAAAAAATAATTAATATCAGACTGACTTCCTGTGGACAATGGATGCGTGCCAGAAAGACATGCCCACAAAACAGGTGAAACCTATAGCCTAATGTTCCAAAAATGGGCTTAAAATTAACATAATTTTAAAAAAAATTTTTTTTTTTTGAAATTAACAAAATCATGGAAATTATAAAGAGCAACATAAATCACAGTTTGAAAAACTCAGACATGAGGTGTTTGGAGAACAGAATGATTTGAAAAGAGATATGGTAGAATTCAGGAAAGAATTTAGAAGTAAAAGATTAAAATATTTCAGAAGAAAAGACTACACTACAAGCAACACAGAAGTGAATAAATAAGAAAAGAGAATGCCTTAATAGAAATACAAGTTGGAAAAGAGCAAAATTTTAAAAATCAGAGGAAATGAAGAAACAATTAAGAGAAAATCATAGATATAGAAAAGAGGTAAAGATGATCCAAGAGACATATAATATGTATCTTTCAGGAAGAAAGCTAAAACAATGGAACAGAAGAAATGCTAAAAATGATAATCAGGAAAACTTAAAAAGTATACATTTTAAAATGGGCTACGATGCACCTGGGAAAGTTGACCCAGGATGACTTTAAAAATATTCTTTGAGCATCTAAGAAAAATAAAATAGACAATGAGTCATTTATTTTTTTAAACTAATTTTTACTGGAGTATATAGTTGATTCACAATGTTGTTTTAGTTCCAGGTGCACAGCAAAGTGAATCAGCCATACACATGCATAGATCCACTCTTTTCCAGACTCTCCTCTCATATAGGCTACTACAGAGCATTGAGCAGAGTTCCCTGTGCTACACAGTAGGTCCCTATTAGCCATCTATTTTATAGTAGATAAGGAGTCATTTATAAGGAAACTTTTATGATCAAACTTTTCAACAGCAACACCTTGTCAGAAGACAATGATATTTAAAGTAATCAAATAAAGAAAATGTGAGCCAAGGATTTTATATCCAGCCAAGCTGACTTTCAATTATAAAGATGACAGGCAAAAGCAAAACAAAATAAAACAAAGAAACAAAACCACCAACGAACAAACAAGCAATCAAAAAATCCAGGGAATATTTCTTCTTGAGGAATCTATTAAAGAACAAGCTTTAGACACCAATATGACTGTAAAGACATTGATAAAAGGACTGATGGTGAGCATTATGTGTATATTTACCTTGGATCTAATTCTAAATGATGGAAGAGACAGTAATGGCAATGTGATATGTTCTGACAGTGTAGAAATAGTACAATTATTTAAAAATTGGGTAGGGTGGGGAGAGAATATGAAAAATAGAATAAGCTGGCAACTGCTTATAGGTGTTAACTGGACGTAAAAGGGTATGAGTTCAGATTAGGTCCTGGGGAGAGGAGAGGAAGGGGAAAAAGAGGTTAATGGCTAATTCAGAATTGCCAGCACTCTTAAAGGTGCTACAGTCAGATGTAGATCAAAGATCTACCATGCCATTAAAATGTCTGAGTTGTAGTTTAGCAGAGATAGAGAGTAGGAAGAAGTGGGCATCTGTGAACAGAGGCAGAGATGGTCATGAGAAAAGAGAAGGAAACACATTAACTAGAACTGCACTGAGTTTAGGGACATGCGGCATAGCAGTGTCTCTAAAATCTCGATAACCTTTCAGGTCATGACGATTTCAATTAGTGCTACTCGTCAGAGCAGCACAGCCCTCTCAGGGACAGTTAGGCAGCCCCCATGATACAGAGGAGACACAGTTAAGTCAGTAAGACACAGTTGTTGTGTAGAAGAGAAAACTGCCAGCAAGCACAAGTAACTCACCAGAGTCACACGGTGAAAAAGTAGAGGAGCTGGATGCAAATCCACATCTGATTCCAAACTCATACTCCTTATATCTTTAATTCAGCATATTAAACATTAAGAAAGCATTTTCAAATGACATACAACATGGAATTTTTAAACTACATGTGGGAGAACGTTTAAACAATTTGAATTCCTTATTTTATTCCAGAAGTTTCAAGGGAGATGGTAGAATCCCCCTCAGTGAATCTCTTTCTTGGAAGGGAGGAGAAAGATTAGGATCAAGGAGAAAGGGAGGAAAGGATTGAATGGAGGCCCTGGGCAATCCATTTACCTTTATGTCATAGTTGGAATTGAAAGTAGGAAAGAGAGGGCTTAAGGGATACTCATATAATTATTTTTTTCAAGTGTTGAGGTCATAAATACTAAAAATCAAAACAAAGCAAAAATGCAGAATACATAGAGAGAGTTGTATTGCTGTTCACCTATGCCCTAGAATGAGAGGGACTCTAAGAAACTAGTGATGTAAAGAGTTTCTAGTGGGTAGTTTTTAGTTTATGTTTCCCAATGTTGAGTGTTAGGAAACTCATAAGGAAGAAATCTCATGGAACAAGCAGGGTGTATTAACCTTAACTGCTATTAATTTTTCTGATAAGCTAGAAAAAAAATTTTTTTGCTATAATTTGTCATCATATTTGTAGCTCTGGTTTCAAAATCCAGGCAAAACTCTCTCCTGGGAAATTAAAAAGAGAAAAAGTTTAATTCCTGCACTTTTCAAATGGGGGTGTAAATGCAAATGATTAATTTGAATTATCCTCTAAAGCAAAAGAATTAAGAGCTATTCCGTTTAAAACTGTAAATTTCTCAGTCACAGTCTAGAGTTTTAAACAGATGGTATTCTGCACTATTTATAGTTCCCCAGCTTGATTTCTAATTAATGCACCTGTGAGATTGCAGATGAAGATAAAGTTCTTCTCTACCTTTTTTTGATATTATGATACTTCTATTGAAATACACATGTTTATGAATTTAAAAATTCAGGATCTGCTGTATGGCTGTACTTATATCAATACTTATGTCTATATCTTTACATCTGTATTTAATTACTTCCATTATCTTTCTAAAGACAAGAATTATATTGCTGAAGACAGTGACTATATATTGTTCAAAACTTGAGAATAAAGCCACATTCTCTTAAGAATTTTTTTCTCTTTACTAATTCTTGTTTGGAATGATCTTGGAGACAATGACTGTTGGAGATTATGAAAAGCTAAAGATATCCCTTCAAACTACCTTCTTAGCCAACTTAAATAGGTTAAGGCCACATTCTTTTTTTTTTTTTTTAAACATCTTTATTGCAGTATAATTGCTTTACAGTGGTGTGTTAGTTTCTGCTTTATAACAAAGTGAATCAGCTATACATATACATACATCCCCATATCTCCTTCCTCTTGCGTCTCCCTCCCACCCTCCCTATACCACCTCTCTAGGTGGTCACCTCAATTATCTCTTATTTTTTTTATTTTATTTATTTATTTATTTTTAACATTTTTATTGGAGTATAATTGCTTTACAGTAGTGTGTTAGTTTCTGCTTTATAACAAATTGAATCAGTTATACATATACATATGTCCCCATATCTCTTCCCTCTTGCATCTCCCTCCCTCCCACCCTCCTTATTCCACCCCTCTAGGTGGTCACAAAGCACCAAGCTGATCTCCCTGTGCTATGCGGCTGCTTCCCACTAGCTATCTATTTTACATTTGGTAGTGTATATATGTCAGTCTTACTTTAAAACCTATGGGTATGTTCCTCATCACACACGTTCCTTTTTGCACACAGGTGCAAAAGCTTCTAAGTTTCATTAGGTCCCATTTGTTTATTTTTGTTTTTATTTCCATTTCTCTAGGAGGTGGGTCAAAAAGGAGCTTGCTGTGATTTATGTCATAGAGTGTTCTGCCTATGTTTTCCTCTAAGAGTTTGATAGTGTCTGGCCTTACATTTAGGTCTTTAATCCATTTTGAGTTTATTTTTGTGTACGGTGTTAGGGAGTGTTCTAATTTCATTCTTTTACATGTAGCTGTCCAGTTTTCCCAGCACCACTTATTGAAGAGGCTGTCTTTTCTCCATTGTATATTCTTGCCTCCTTTATCAAAGATAGCATGACCAGATGTGTGTGGGTTTATCTCTGGGCTTTCTATCTTGTTCCATTGATCTATGTTTCTGTTTTTGTGCCAGTACCATATTGTCTTGATTACTGTAGCTTTGTAGTATAGTCTGAAGTCAGGGAGCCTGATTCCTCCAGCTCCATTTTTCTTTCTCAAGATTGCTTTGGCTATTCGGGGTCTTTTGTGTTTCCATACAAATTGTGAAATTTTTTGTTCTAGTTCAGTGAAAAGTGCCAGTGGTAGTTTGATAGGGATTGCATTGAATCTGTAGATTGCTTTGGGTAGTAGAGTCATTTTCACAATGTTGATTCTTCCAATCCAAGAACATGGTATATCGCTCCATCTATTTGTATCATCTTTAATTTCTTTCATCAGTGTCTTATAATTTTCTGCATACAGGTCTTTTGGCTCCTTAGGTAGGTTTATTCCTAGATATTTTATTCTTTTTGTTGCAACGGTACATGGGAGTGTTTTCTTAATTTCACTTTCAGATTTTTCATCATTAGTGTATAGGAATGTAAGAGATTTCTGTGCATTTGTTTTGTATCCTTCTACTTTACCAAATTCATTGATTAGCTCTAGTAGTTTTCTGGTAGCATCTTTAGGATTCTCTATGTATAGTATCATGTCATCTGCAAACAGTGACAGCTTTACTCCTTCTTTTCCGATTTGGATTCCTTTTATTTCTTTTTCTTCTCTGATTGCTGTGGCTAAAACTTCCAAAACTATGTTGAATAATAGTGGTGAGAGTGGGCAACCTTGTCTTGTTCCTGATCTTAGTGGAAATGGTTTCAGTTTTTCACCATTGAGGATGATGTTGGCTGTGGTTTTGTCATATATGGCCTTTATTATGTTGAGGAAAGTTCCCTCTATGCCTACTTTCTGGAGAGTTTTTATCATAAATGGGTGTTGAATTTTGTCGAAAGCTATCTCTGCATCTATTGAGATGATCATATGGTTTTTCTCTTTCAAGTTGTTAATATGGTGTATCACGTTGATTGATTTGCATATATTGAAGAATCCTTGCATTCCTGGGATAAACCCCACTTGATCATAGTGTATGATCCTTTTAATTTGTTGTTGGATTCTGTTTGCTAGTATTTTGTTGAGGATTTTTGCATCTATGTTCATCAGTGATATTGGCCTGTAGTTTTCTTTCTTTGTGACATCTTTGTCTGGTTTTGGTATCAGAGTGATGGTGGCCTCATAGAATGAGTTTGGGAGTGTTCCCCCCTCTGCTATATTTTGGAAGAGTTTGAGAAGGATAGGTGTTAGCTCTTCTCTAAATGTTTGGTAGAATTAGCCTGTGAAGCCATCTGGTCCTGGGCTTTTGTTTGTTGGAAGATTTTTAATCACAGTTTCAATTTCAGTGCTTGTGATTGGTCTGTTCATATTTTCTATTTCTTCCTGGTTCAGTGTTGGAAGGTTGTGCATTTCTTAGAATTTGTCCATTTCTTCCAGGTTGTCCATTTTATTGAAGGCCTCATTCTTAAAATAAATTTAAGAGAAACAATTTAAGTGTCAAATAAAAAAATAAAGATAGCCGTCCCCTCTTAAGAAGTGGCAAAAGTGATCACAATATAATCAGGAAATCCTCAGGCGTATTTTTTTTTTCAAATTTAACACTCCATAGTGAACATATAAGTGGGGGAAATTATTTTCAAATGATAAATTTGGTGTTTGCAGAAAATATACTATTCTGGAAGAACTAGACTTTTTTGCGCTTTAATGAGAGTGAAAAGAATATTTTCTAGAAGCTTTGGGTCAGAAATAATCAAAGGAAGGAAAGGAATTCTTGGAAGGTCATGTTCAAGGATGCCTTCTCTATGTTAATTGAATGTATCAAAGCTGCCCTGGGTCATTGTGAAGTCAAAACTTTATTTTAGATATGAGAACTGTGGTTCTCCTAAGTTTGGATACTATCAGAATTGTTTTGGTGTGCCGATATCTGAGCCTCCTGGGCAGGAAATTTCTTACGTAGGTGTGGTACTAGGACTAGGCTCTATGGAGAGCTACTCTATGTTTTATGTTAATCCTTTGGGTTTGGCATATCAAAGAATACCTGTAAAATAATAAACAGGTGACTTTATTTCCTAAAAATTGACATTGAACATATATAAATCCTGAAACACATTAATTTCAGACCTTTTTCTCATAGCAATTGTACAAAGTAAAACACCAATTTAAAAATAAAATTGCTTGACAAACCTTGGGGTGTGTCTTTGGTGAGTTGTAATTTTTATAGATGAATTTCCATATTTCTACTTACATTAAATACCATATTGTACAGACTTTCAAATACAGAGAAAAATGTCTTACATGGACACAATAAAAATGAATAATAGGGGCCTTTTGCTTATATTTCACACCCATTTGAACAAAGTCATGTTTGTGCATTTAACACTTTATTTTCTGAAAATATTATATGTTATCTAGACAAAAAACTCTACAAAACCTTAGTATATCTTGAAGAGACTTCCAAAGGAAATATTTCTATATTTTTTCTCTCTCTTTCTATGAATTTCTATGGTTTATAAACATCAGTGACAATTCAAAACTTGAAGCACTGTGAAATAATTACTCCCTTTTGGTAGTAAGAAGTTTTTTGACATAAAAATGCATATTTAAAATATCTGATTAAACTATTATAACTATCCAAATCTTACCTATGTAAAGCTCTTAGAACTCACCTGCCACAGAGGAAGTACCCCATCAGGATTAGCTGTAATCACTCATTCTTCAATAATTAGCTCTAAAGCCATGATGGATACCTTGATTGACCATACATCCCTGTTGTGTCATGGCCTTACTTTGGCCAGAATTGGGAATCAGCTTTTTTTTAAAAGCCAATTTGATAAGCAAACTCTATATTTCAATATTTTAATTCAAACCATTTGTGTGTCCTTTTCTGTGAATTGCCTATTTCATGGCTCTTGTCTATTTCTTTATTGGTATGTTAGTTGTTTTTTTCCTTTGAATCATTATTTATATATTAATGATTTAACACTTCATATGATATTTTATTGCAAGTATTTTCACCAATTTGTCCTTTGCCTTTTTTTAAAATAAATTTATTTATTTATTTTTAATTTTGGCTGTGTTGGGCCTTCAGTGCTGCGTGCAGGCTTTCTCTAGTAGCGGCAAGTGGGGGCTACTCTTCATTGTGGTGCACGGGCTTCTCATTGCGGTGGCTTCTCTTGTTGTGGAGCACAAGCTCTAGGCGCGCGGGCTTCAGTAGTTGTGGCATGTGGGCTCAGTAGTTGTGGCTCTCAGGCTCTACGGCACAGGCTCAGTAGTTGTGGTGCATGGGCTTATTTGCTCGCGGCATGTGGGATCTTCCCAGACCAGGGCTTGAACCCATGTCCCCTGCATTGGCAGGCGGATTCCTAACCACTACACCACCAGGGAAGTCCCCTCGTCCTTTGCTTTTTAATCGATTTGTGTGTGTGTTTAACAGAAGGAGTAAATTGTATACTCTCAAATCTATCTCTTTTGTGTGTGATAACTTGGGGGCAGTTTCTAGGGGTAGAGGTTGCTGGCCAGTCCTTACTTTACTATTCCAGGACCAGTAAATGCAGATCTGAAATCTAGGGGAGGAGTCTAGGCTGGGAGTGTCTATCCGGCTGTCACCTGTCTAGAGCATCATGGAAATATGGGTGTAGATGAATTCTTCTGTCATAAGAATGGAGAGAGAGAAAAGAAAAGGAAACTGTGTTGGAATGTCTGTATTTGGGGAGTGAGAAGAGGAAAATGAGTTAGCAAAGCTGACCAGAAAGAGAAGATATTCAAAGAATCATGGAAGGCCAAGAAGGCAAGAGACATAAGGTGACGGTCAACTGGTTAAGTCAGATGGATTTGGCAAGAGAAGCCAATGAAAAAGTCAAAATACAAGGAACAGAGGAGCAAAAAGGAGGCAAATAGACCAGCCTCTTTTCTATTTGGTCAAATGAGCACCATCTCCAAGAGCATATGAACATATTAAGACAAAACCCCAAATCATACTTGTATGTACAAAATGATCTTAAATCCTGTGTAGTTTACTTATGCCCTCCCTCATTTCCCCTACTGTAATGATTTTTTATAGTCCCATACCAACGAGCAAAGGAAAAATTTTATAGGGAATTCGCACTCAACTTTAATGCCCCCCCACTCCGTGCCCAGGAATGATGTTAACGAGCTGATGCTTCCTCCTACAACATTTTATTATAATCAGTAAAATTACTAACCGGCTTCACTGCGAGAGGGAACAGGGGGAACTCTGGGAAGAGTGGGATCCCTTGGAGGTCAACAATGGAGTGTAAACTAAGGAGCAGTCTCAGCCTTCAGAGTGGAGGCCTGACCTCGCCGGAGGATGGAAACGGGGCTGCCTGGCTCTGCTCCCCACGTTTTGTTTTTTATCCCTGTGGCTTGTGTGCAGACAGTTGCTCTGGTAACATGCCTGGCGTTGTCTGCATTTGTTTTTCCCTGTCAGGGAGCAGAAAGAAAAATCCGAGACGAAGAGAGGAAGCAGAACAGGAAGAAGGGGAAAGGCCAGACCTCCCAAACCCAATGCAACAACTGTGAGTGTGGTTGTGAAGGGGTAGGCTTTGTCCGGGCCAGGTCCACTGGGGAATGGGTGAAAAGAAGCGGGTTGCAGGTAAAATATGGACATGCAAGGGATGGCTTGCTTTTCCCTAGCAGTGGAGAAGGGGTGAACTCTCCCTGTTAAAAGTAAATAGAGTCACATGATCACAATGTTTGAACTAGGAGGGATTTTCTAATGTCAAGGAGACCAACATCCTCCTTCTCCAGACAAGGAATCTAGGGCGCAGAGAGGGACAGGAGGGCAAGAGGGGACCGGAGCTCCCCCTCAGGAGCGCTCACGCCAAGTCCACACTCTTTCTGCTGGTTTGGTGATGGGAGAGGGGAGGCTTTTAAAGTGTGTTCACATCTATGGCGTTTGGGAAGCTTCACAGGAGACAATCATGAACTTTAGCTAAGATTAGATCTTACAGGTGAGAGTTCTTAGTCATTCACCACCCTCTCACTTATGGGTTTTGTGATCGTGTCCAGCCTCTGATGGGAAGTTGGCGGCGATACCGTTACAGAAGAAGAGTGACATCACCTACTTCAAGACAATGCCTGATCTGCACTCCCAGCCCGTCCTCTTCATACCCGATGTTCACTTTGCAAACCTGCAGAGGACAGGACAGGTATGGCCTCCCTGCTAACATCCGCCTGCCATCCATTCACTGGGCTGGTAGAGCCTTAAGACAGCATCACTTCAGGCACTGTTGATCTTAAAAATAAAACCCATGAATTCAACAAAAAGTCAGCTGTTCCCTACAGAAAATGGAATTTTATAGAAAGGAATGTCTCAGGAGAGGAAACTAACTTTCTAAGGGGAAGGTGAGAGTGAGCTGATAATCCCGAAGTGTTGACAAAGCAATGAAAGAGGAAGAAAGTAAGAAGGCTGATAACCTGTAAGAAAAGTTTTGTTTTGTTAGTTTTGTCATGTGGGATCCACCTGATGCGATGGAGCGCCATCTAATGGTGGGAAATTGAACTGTACCCATAACTTCCAAGAGGAAAAATTCTTTGATTAAATAAAACTCTATCAACAATTTTTCCCTTAGTAAATTAACAGTTTCCATTGAATAGGTAAATAATTTCACACCAAGAGAAAAATGAGATTGTAGACAAGCCTTTTTAAAAAAGTTCCTGTCTTCTAGGTATATCTATAAGTGAAATTATAGAAATAATATTATAATATATAGATGCAATAATTAACTCATTATGGTAGCTCAAGTTGATGAAATGTTATGCAGCCACTAAAATTATAATTATGAAAACTATGTAGCAACGTAGGAACTCAATATGATAATGTTCAGTGGGGAAAAAAGTACAATAGCCATTTGTGTCTATACTGTGATTCCAAATATATACCTGAATTTGAACAAGACAAATTGTAATACTTGATGAGTAGGGCTATGAGATGGATGATTTTTTGTATTGTCTTTAGTATTATTTATTTTATGTTATGAATTAAAATTGTGTGAGATAATTACTTCCCCAGCGTTAGCCAGAATTGTCTTTCACCAAACCAGTTGGGTTTAGTGACTCTTGTATTGATTAGTTTTCTTTTAAACTCAGAGTCCTCTGAGGAAAGGTCTGTTGAGAAATAGGTGCCTAATGACACATTCCAGTTTTTCTTCCATTCTAAGTGTTCAGACACTCATTAGAATTGACCTTAGTCTAGGAGCAGAAATCATTATCGGCTTAACTTTCTCTTTCTGGAGAATATTTTGTGTATGAGACAAAGCAGTTGTACAACCAGGGCTTTTTTTAAAAGTTGCTGTTTTTGACACAACATGGCAACAAAATACCCATAGTTTTTTCTTGGAGTGCATTCCACTGAAATTTAGCATTCCCATCTTGTCTTACTTGTTTGATAGGAAAAGGACACAAAGAAGAAAGGAAGAATATTATGATTTATTAAGCTATGAGAGCCAGCACCTATTTTTATTCGTATTTTTTAATTCCCAAGAACATGATGGTGATTTGTGTATTTACAGTCTTTGTAAATACATGGGATTTTTTGAAGCTAGGTGTTCACACCTTCCAGGAGAGAGGGGAAAATTGAGTTAAATTGCTCTTATTGTTTAGTGTTGTGATTCTGGCTTCAGCCCCGTGTCAAAACTGACAGCCTGACCTGTTCTCTTGGCAAGATTTCTCTGAAATACACAAAGCTGTAAATGAATCCTAAGAGGAAAAGTGACCAAGTCTGACTGCTCGTGACTGTCAGTCCTCTGGCCTCACTTGCTCCCTCCGTGTCCTGAGCTGGACTCCTAGCCTGTGGCTGAATCAGAAGGAAAGTGTAGCCTTTACCGTTGGTTGGTTGCACCAATTTGCAAAGCAGCCCAATCAGCGTCCCCTGGGGCATTGCGAAGTTAAGTCCTGCTGTCTGGGGCTGTTCTTGAAGAGCCTCAGGCTTCCCCTGTGGCCTTGGCGTCAGAGTTAAGGGGCTCAGTTAGGGAGCTTGCCTGGGGTCCAGGCAACAAAGGAACACACTCTTTTGTGCTCTAGAACAATGCGTGAATGTCCTGTGGTTGATCAACTTGCTTGGCCGAAGGAAGGGAGCGCCTACTGTGTAGCTGGCTGGAACTTTAAAGGCTGCCTTTTCTTAGAAAAGCTGGGAGCCTTGGGAGATGGGTCCAGAGGCAGGAGGGAAGAGGGCAGTGCCGTGGTGTGAGACGTGGGCATGGGACAGGGCTTGGCTGACTTTGACAGGCAAAATGAGAGCTAGCTGTGGCAGATCAAAAGCTGGGCCAGTTTTACCATAAGGGAGCAGGGGCGGGTAGGGGAGGAAGGCCCGTGGTAACCACTGCAGGCGTGAGCCTGGTAAAATCAGCCACGTGGCAGCCCTGCACAACTGCGGAGCAAGCAGCTGTTTAGCTTTCATGGTCGGTGAGCACTCCGAGCCATGCTGAAGGCACCAAAGACGTGGCCTGGGGAGCAGGATTTTCACTCTCAGCCCACGTGTCCCTTGCTCCCTCATTATCTCACTGATTCACTTGTGGGCTGGTACATTCACCAGACGGTTCTCAAAACCTCATATGAGGGCATGAACCCAACGTGCAGGCACTGTGGAGATCTTCCATCTCCCTCTCCTCACACTAAAGTCCTGCTACGCACTGTGGCTTTTGTCGGGAATGCCTTTAAAAAGAAGTGACAAGGGGAGCTTGGGAGAAATTGTGGGATGCAAAGGCATCAGCCCACTGGATAACATGTACTTGGCGGGTATGAGCCTTCCTCAAGGCACCTGATCACAGGGAGGACATCATTCCTCCCTCACACCCTCAAGAACCATCTCCCCACTTGTGGCTTGTAAACCCTCTACCCCCCAGATCATAGGCGTTCTCGATAAGAATGCAGGTTCCCAAGTTCCATTCCAGGCCTTTCAAATTAAAATCTCTGAAGGGGGACTCTGGGAATTTGCATTTATGAGAAGTTCTCCAGATAGTTTTTATGCACTCTAAAGTTTGAGAAACACTGTCTAAAAATTACATTCGTGCAATGAGCCCTACAGCCAACCAGGAAGAAACAGTGGGTCATCACATGCGAGGAGGAGAAATGACAGTGCAAGGAGGTGATAGGGACGGTGCAGCAGAGGCTGCTCAGGAGGCCAGGAGGGCACTTAAGAGACGGCTGCTTCCAGCTTTGGGTCACCAGTCACCTTTGCAGAGAGCTGTGCATTACCCTACCAGGGTGGTGCAGCAGGGTGGATGTATTATGCCACGTTTAAAGAAACCAGCAAAAGACAAGCCAACATCAGGAACTTTCCCCCCGAATCCAGATGTGTGTCCAGTGCTATGGCTCAGGCTCCCTTGCTTATGTGGGTCACTCTCTATGCATCTAAATAGACAGTCCCATTACTAGCACATCCCAGGGCTCTGATGCCACACTGAAAGTTGGGGTGTGGGGAGGAAATGTCTTACCTTCATTGTTCTCTGCTTAAGAAGAAACAAAGTATACAATACAACCACAGACATTAAAAAGTTTAAGAGGAAAAAGTTCCCTGTGGAAATCCGAGCTGATGACTAGAATGACTCATTCCCAAAGGGTTCCTGGTAACCGGCTTTGTTATGTAACTAAGTTTGGGTTTGGCAGCTTCCCAGGAACTGCCACGAGCCTTTGAGAGAGTTTCCACGGAGAGTGTCAGTCTAGACACAGCTGTTTCTCTCCCAGGTGGCTGCAGCAGGGACAGTGAAGAAATGGACCAGAACCAGAGGTGACTTCTGAAGTTCATGTGTGAATGTTGGATACTAATTTGAGTATCATTCTTCACCCAAACGGAAATGGTCCTGCAGCACATAGTTAAAGCTCACAAAAGGCCCACAGTTAATTGTCATAAATAATTGGATGAAGAGGACTTAACATACATAGCAGATCCGCTCTGGATTTCCAGAGTTGCATAAAGTAATAAGGATGCTTCATAATGTCTTTAAATCTGATTCTGCCTGCTGCCATGCTGACCACCGAAAGAAGTCTCTTTTCCTTCTGGCCAGAACACCTCCTAGAGCTAAATGACCTTTCCTGGCCTGAGGGTAGTTGACTCCTAGATTTTTGTGGTCGTGGGATGCCAGGGTAACCCAGGTCCCTTTGGGGAAAAAACAGAGGGCTGGGGTTACTGCCGTGGGGACTTCTTGTTCCCCTCCCTTCTCCAAAGCACTCTGTCTGGAGTCGGCTCTCCTGTGGACTGGACGGGATTGGTTACTCACAGGCCCTGCTCCAAGGCCTTTGTAAACCATGATTTTTAGATCTTGCTAAAATATTTCCTTAATGTCAAAAGCAAGATTTGGCTCAGGGCTATAGGTAATCTGATTTCCAATTTTAGTTCATTAAAATCTAAGAATTAACCCTAGGGAGACTGTGAAGAGGTTAAATTTGTATTTCCTCAGACACACATGTGCAGCGTCACTAAACAGATTTGTCTTTTGTCTTTTCTGAGACAGTGTAATGCCTTAGGAAAGTCTGTGCATCATGTAATATATTGCCATTTCTTGTGTCCAACCTACAGTAAGCCTATTGTTTTGTTCCACAGGTGTATTACAACACGGATGATGAACGAGAAGGGTAAGACACTCGGTCTTTTCACTTAAGCACCCAAAGTCAGTTCATGTCAGTAGAAATGGGTTTCCAAGCACAGGGTAATGGGGCAGGGAGTGAGAATGTCTGCTTAGCCTCCAGACTCAGAGCTAGGAAAGGCTTGACTCTGGGGATTGTCTGGACGAGGGCTGGGGAATACCATTCTCCTTCTAGGTTTCTCTTTACCCCCCTCTCCTTCCTATGATCTGCCTTTGAAGAACTAGCTGTTGTTTTGAAGTGATACATCTCTTGGATTCCACCCTTTCCCTGATAATCCAATTACTGAAATCTTTGGCCCCAACACAAGATCAAGCTGAGCTTGAGGCAGGAGCCGAGGACACAGCCTGTCCTACTTTTAGTGCTACCTGGGCCCCTCCCACGTGCCTCCTGAAGCCCTCACTCTGGGGAGTGAGCTGCGTGGGCTAGTGGTGAGACTGGTTTGGATGGGAGCTGGGCAGGCTGAGAACCTTGTCGCTGTCTTAGGACTGTAGGGAGGACAGGGTTCACAAAGGGGCACTGAAGGCTCCCAGTGTCTTGCACATCAAGTCTCTGCATAGTGCTTTTCTATTCATTAACTCATTGTATAGACTCCTAGAACTTTAGAGCCAGAAAGGAATCTTCAAGGTCATTTAGCTGACCCTGTCTTCTAGGCCATGTAGCACAATATACTGCATCCTTGATAGGTGGTCAGCCAGCTTCTACTTGCATGTTCCCAGTGATGGGAATATTCTGAATATTCTCACTGTATGAGATAGCTCATGATACTGTTGGACAGTTCCAGCTCCAGGAAGTTTGTCTGTTGAACTGACGTCTATCTTCTTTTGACCCATTAGCTCTATTTCTGCTCTCTGGCTAAGTCTCAACCTTTCCTCCTCATTCAAACATCGTTTGACCTCTCAACATCTTAATTCCCCCTCCAGGGGGTACCACCAGATTTGTTAATAGTCTCCTTAAAGCTGGCTCTCAGAAATACACATGTTCTGAGCCACATGAGTTGGAGATTATATTGGGATAATTTCTTCTTATGACCTGGATGCTGTTTTTCTCTTAAAGCAATCTAGAACTATGTTCATTTTTCATCTACATAACATTACTTATATACAGCTAAAGTCTTGGTTTGCATTAATTACATGTGTATAACTAAACTCTCTAGATCACTGGTTTTTCAAACTATAGTCAAACCAGGGCTTCCCTATTCTTCCCTATGCAATTAACATATTTACTTGTAAAACATTTCAAAGTGAAGTAAGTGGAGCAGATATTCTTGAGCTCATTTCCTAGAGCAGAGCTCAGCGAACTATAGCCTAAGGGCCAAATCAAGGCCCAGTACCTTTTGTACTGTCTGCAAACATTTTTAAATGGTTGAAAAAATCCCAAAGAAGAAGAATATTGCATGACACTTGAAAATTATGAGATTCAAGTGCCCATAAATGAAGCTTAATTGGACTACAGCCGCATTAATGCCTTTGTGTCTTGTCTCTGGCTGTCTTGGTGCTACCACAGCAGAGCTGAGTACAGAGACGCTGCTGTAGTTGCAGCAGAGACCGTCCGTCTAGCCTGGAAAGCCTAAATATTTACTTTACAGAAAAAGTGTGCCACCCTCTCAAGGATAGAGAATCTCAAAAGAGCCTAATAATTCCCTAGTTGGTTAGGAACAGAGCCTTGTCCAGGATCTGACCTCTAAATTCTGAGTTCCACATTTTCTAAATACATAATTAGATACCCACGGGCTGCCGCTCACCAGTGTGAAGCCTGGGGCCGCCTCCCTGACCCCTGGGCTTTGGGGTCCTCCATCGTAAAATGAGGATTTTGTATAAGACGGTCTGTAAGATCTCTTGTGAGAAAATTGAGTGTTACGAATAAGAAACGCCTGGGACGTAAATGCTCCTGCATGTGCGCTTGTGAATCTGCCTCAGCCTAACTGTCCTTCCTTGCGAGTCGGCGACATTTAGGTGACTAATTGACCTGCTTTTACCTCTTTTGGTCTGGCCTCTCTGTAACAATTCCCCTCTTTTATTGCAGAATCATGAGGCCTGAGGCCCAAGGCTCTTACTCTTAACCATCTTCTAATTAGAGTTCGATTGAGTAATACGGGCGGCCTTGGAGCCCAGTGTTAACACATAGTAGGTACTTGGCTACTGTTACATGTAAAAGTGGTAATCAACATTCACTGGATACCTTGGCTAGGCACTGTCTTAAGTGCTTTATGTGGATTATTTTATTGGATTCTTCCAAAATTCCCACGGGGAAGATGCTATACTTACTTCCACTTTATAATGAGGAAACTGAAACTTCAAAAGATCAGGAAACTTGTTCTAAGCCGCACAGCTGGTGCGTGATAGAGGCAGGATTTGAACCTGGGTCTAGCTGCACTCCCATCGCCTGCCTTTAGCCGTCACGCCCTATCACCTAACCCTCGTAATTCTTGATCTGTGGCTGCCAAGGAATCATCCAGAGACAGGCCCTCATCGTGACGGCTCTCTGGCCTTGACAAAGGCACACCGTTTGGATTTTCGGACCCAGGTTGTGACAAGCCTAGGCGAGTGTACCTGGCGGAGGGGGTCAGTTCACCGAGCCCTGGGGAGAACCACCTTCCCGGGCGTTCGCTTAGCCTTCCTCAGATCAGGACTGTCTGGCCAGTTCTTCCCTCTCCCTGCCAGGCATAAATCAGTTAGTATTAAAGCATCTAACTGAGTGTTGCAGAGCGTCATTCACGCAGCCACCAGCTGGAGGGCACAGCCTGCCCAGGTGCACCAGGGCCCCCTCCCAACTACTCCAAAGCCAGAGTGGCGGCCAGACACGGACTTGTTCATGAGGAGGAGAGCTTTTTGGCCTGAAGTGCCAGCAAACCTGAGCGCAATTAAAGAGAGAAACTAGAGAAGATTCAGATGAGGTGGGATGGGGAGCCATCATCAGCTAAGTACCTAAACTAAACAAGAAGAGGAACACCTGTTTGCTCCTGTCTAGTGATAAGTATTTGGGGTGACTTCTGGTGCTGAATTTGGGGATCACAGACCCCATGCAGGCTTGTTTCCTAGGCAGGGGCTACAACAGATACAGAGGCTTTTGGACACCATCTCTGAGCAGCAGGTCTCTCGCTGCATATCAGAATCAAGCTGGGGAGTTAAGAAAAATACTCACATACAGGGACCGTCTCCAGGGATTTTGATTTCATTGGCAGATGGGTGCAGCTCAGGCATGGAGACCTTTTTAAAGTCCCCAGGTGATTCTAATGCACGGCAATGTTTGAGAACCACTGCTCTAGAGCCAGTCAGCCATGATTTGAGTCTTGCATTGGTCTTACAAGCTGTGTAACTTAAGATAACAACCTTTTGGGGCCTCAGTTCCCTCATCTAAAAATAGCAAATATTAATACCTACCTGCTAGAATTATTAGAAGCATTAATATGTAAAATGCCCTGACACATGGAAGATGCTTTCCAAAAAACAGAGCTATTATTATTGCCAAGGTTCCTTTTCAGGCACTAAATAAATGATACTTCATTGAGAAATGGAAGAGAGGAAGATGAAGAAAAATGGAAAGAAAAACCAGACGAAAAGAATTTTCTGTAGAGCTGAGCCCTTAACCAGGGATTCATGAATGGCTCTTATGGGGAAGAGGGAAGGGTCTTACACTCCCTGAAATAGTATTTAAATTGATATGCAAATATCATGCATGATGAGAAATTCTATTTCCATTATTTCTGGGGATCTGGTATCCATCTCTATCTGACCTCTAGTTCCTGGAAAACCATTCTTGCCTTGATCCTCTGTCCACACTGGTCCCCACAGAGGTGCCCCCCGTTCCAGCCTATAGTGAGGTCCCCTCAAGTCTAGCAGCTCTGTGGCTTCTGCACTGCATTTGGGGCACAGGGATTCTTGGCAAATTTGGGCATCCTCGTGTCTGTTTTTAATCAAACCTTTTATTTCAAGATAATTATTGATCCACATGCAGTTGTAAGAAGCCCACCCCCTTTTCTTTCTTTTTTTTTTTTTTTTTTTTGGCCACACTGCTTAGCACGTGGGATCTTAGTTCCCTGACCAGGGATCGAACCCAGGCCCACGGCAGTGAAAGCACCGAGTTTTAACCACTGGACCACTGGGGAATTTCCAGGCCCACCCCCTTTTCAATTGATGTATTTTTATTTTTACTGTTAGATATTGCAGTTAAAAAATCCACCCAGTAATACTCAAATCTGCATCAGATATACAAGGAAGATTTTTAGAAAATATTTAAGGAAAAGAAAATCATGTTTACCATCCCTCAGAGTAGCAGATTTTTATCAGTTTCTTATATTAGTACCAGTTATTCTTGCTTGTATACTAGTTAGCCATTCTTCAAATTAGAAGATCTGAACTAAAGACTCTTAGAACTAAGCTTTGCCTCCTTTTATAAATTTAACCTACATTTGCCCTCTTTGTTGCTCTTCATTCCTTCCTTTATTTCTCTGTTTCTCTTTGGGATCCTTTTCCTATTTTTTTTTTTTTAATTGAAGTGTAGTTGATTTACAATGTTGTGTTAGTTCCTGGTGTATAGCAAAGTGATTCAGTTATACATGGGATCCTTTTCCTATTGCCAGAAGAATTCTGTTTAATAATTCTTTTGTTGTGGAACTTTTGGCAAAGAATTCTCTCATATTTGTTTATTTGTTGTAAATGTTTTTATTTTGTAAACATTTTTCTAGGGTATTTCTGTTAGGTATCAAATTCCAGGTTGGCAGTTACTTTCTTTCAGTTTTGGTTTCCATCATTTTTTGTTGAGAAGTCAGCTGTCTTATTGTTGCTCTTTAAAATGTAATCTTTTCTTTCTTCCCTTCCTTCTTTCCTTCCTTCCTTCCATCCTTCCTTCCTTCCTCCCTTTCTTTTTTCTTTCATTTGGAAAAGACTGCTTTAAAATTTTTCTCTTTCTCTCAGGTTTTCAAATTTTTTATGATGCTTCTAGGTGTGGGTTTTCTTTGTACTTTCTTTTTCCCCCTGCTTGGTATTTTATACCACTCATTGAATCTGTGGGTTGATGTCTTTGATCAGTTTTGGAACATTCTTGGCTGTTATCTCTTCAAATAGTGCTCTTCCCTGTTCTCTCCCCACTCCTTTGAGACTCTAAATGTGTATTAGAATTTTTTATTCTGTCCCTGTGTTTTTTATGTTCTTTTCTAAAATGTCCATCTTCTTTACTCACCATGCTCCAGCCTGGATATTTTCTATTGACCTAACTCTCAAATCCTCTCTTCTGCTAGGTCCAATATACTAAACCCATCTATTGAGTTATTAATTTCAATTACTGCACTTTTTAGTTCTAGGACTTCCACTTAATTGGTTTATTTTAATAAATTTCAGTTCTAAATGTCTTGTCATTTATTTTCATGAACATAATAATAACTGTGCTATAAGTATGTTATCTGGGTCTGTTTCTATTGTATGTTTTTCCCTTGGTCCTATTTAATATTTGATAATCATTGAATGATGAACAATATACATAAAAATTATGGAGGCCCTGGATGACCATATTTTTCCTTATGAAGGTTTTCCCTATCCTCTGGTATCTAGCCTGAGTTAACAGATCACCATAACTGAGTCAGGGACAGAACTGACCCAAAGCTGGGTTGCAGTTTATTTTAACCTCAGATGACCTCTAATTCATCCTAACTCCTAGATTGTACCTTTGAGGGACTTTCTATGGGTCTTTTTCCTTCATGGAGCTTGAAGTTCAATTTTTGTCTCCTTAGCATGGGGAGACTACCCAAGCCTCCTCTATGAGTTTCAAGGGCTTTCTGCTTAACTTCTTACTCTCTTATCCTGTGCAGCTTAAAAACTTGGTAAATACCTGGGAAGGAATACTGCAGTGTCTGGCTTACTTCTCTGTGCTTCTCTACTCTCTGGAAGTTTTCCTATTAGTCCTGAATACCTTTGCAGCCCTAAACACCAATTTCTGTTTCTCTAACACCATAAGATTGCCAAAAGCTGTGCAGACTTCTTTGCTCTTAAGTATGTGCCTCTGCTGAGATCACCATCCTCTACTCCCAGCTGAAAAATGGCAAATGCTTCAAGAGGAAAGTGGCCCACTGACTATCAGCTCGCCTCTCGCAGTTTTCTCCTCTGAGATCTCAGCTCTCAGGCTCTGGCTGACTCAACAGTAGTGTCCAATACCTTCAATAAGATTAAATATATATATATATATGTTTACAGTTACTTACATTGTTCTTGGCTGGAACATTGCTTGGTTTGCCACAAGATACAACATCTTAGCCAGAAACAGAAATATCTGTATTTCCTCTTAAAATGATCCTTCTGGGGCCTACTGACCTAGTTATTTACTACTTTCAATTGTAAGCTCTTAACTACCATAATTGTTACTAAACATATGTGGGGTTTGTTTGTTGATTTTGGTTTGTGTTTACTGAGTGTGTCAGATGAATTCTATCAAGACCCTGAACTAGCACTGATTAAAGTCACTTGGGGATGATAGGTTCTTCCCCAGAGTGATTTATTGTTGAAAATAAACTAATGGAGATTCTACTCCATAATGTGAAAGACTTTGTGAGGGCTTGAACATAAGAGCACCTCCTCTTTTCTGAGGCTAACAAAGGGTAGGGACGTTAATTTATTTAGGGTAGACGTGGTCATCAGCCTACAGAGGCCATAAGCAGAGTTGTGAACTAGACAAACTATGTCTCCATGGTGCCTGCAACTCCTTTCCGTGCTTTATTTTGATACCTCGTCACCTAGGTACTGATGCCTAGAGTGGTTCAGCCTGACAGGTAGGGCTCAACATTGCCAAGTATGTTCAGAGACAGGCTTCAGATCCAAACACCTTCCCAGTTTTTCTTCTGATGAAACTTAGCCACCCTTTGTTTACACCTCAGGGACTTGCTTTCCCTGAGATTGACCTCACAAAGCAATGATTTCATATGTTGCTGGACCTGGAGTCCTTCCACATGTTAACACGTTGTGCCCACGGGACGGAGATTGGTGTCAGAGAAAGCACCTTCTCCTTGTTCTTGTCCTTTTGTGGTACAAGCCAGTGTAATTGAACAGGACATCAGGAGACCTGAAATCCTTACTCTTTCTATCAATTGGGCAGTCATTGCTGCCCTTCTTTTCTCGCCTTGCTTTGAAAAGAAATGAAACCATTGAATTCAGACCACACAAGCTTATTGACTCCTACTGGGTTTATAGATTTGAAAGTGTGAAAAAACATTTCTGAACTCCCAAGAGAAATGTGGTTTATCCAAGATGTTATTTTAATGGCAAAGTTTGTCATGCTCAGAATGGGGTGCTGTCAAAAGTCAACAGACCTGGAAAAATGTAAATAAATCTTTCTTGACGAGAGAAAGAAAATCCCTAGTTTAGGAACCCTAACACAGCATGAAAGAGTGTCTGGTGATGTTTCAGGCTATTTACCCATTATTAACCTACTGGTCATTGACAGCAATGTCAATAGATTTTTTAATCTTTGGCTCCCAGGGTCGTGGTCAGTCCAGCTCCAAGACATGACAGAATAATATGACCCGCTTTTATGGTTTTAAAGAAAAGTGAGGGAAAGATAGAGGGAACAGCGCTCTAAAAACTTATTACCACCTTCAGCTGGGACTTGAGTTTGAGTTTTTCTTCTGGCTATTTCCATAGTTTGACTTACTATGGAATAAAATAGAATGCTGACTCTGAATATCGTTTCTCATACCCTCACTCATCATCATCTCAGATTGATCGAGTACTTTATCATGAGGTTGTTCCTCAGAGCTGGGTTCTCTCAACAGCCTGTTTCACTTTTTTAGCTGCGTTGCCCTGCATAAGACACAGAACACCCTGAGCCTTAGTTTGGTCGTCACCGAAATAGGGATAAGATTGGCCCTTGACCTGCTGGCTCACAGGGTGTCCATGAGACTTAATTGACCAAGGAGATGAAAAGTGCTTTGTTAAACGTGGTCTTATTAAGGGCTCATAAACATAATTTTGGACCACCTGGAGTAGAAGATGGTAA
The DNA here is from genome assembly GCF_009873245.2 of Balaenoptera musculus. NCBI lineage: Eukaryota > Metazoa > Chordata > Mammalia > Artiodactyla > Balaenopteridae > Balaenoptera > Balaenoptera musculus. The sequence goes on along the minus strand of NC_045801.1, from coordinate 35,298,027 downwards.
TTTAAAGACTTGGTGGTTTAATAGTTTAAACTATTAGAATTAATAGAAGTACTTTTTGGACTGTCCACAGTTTTATACCATGTGTTCTTTCTACCACTGGACCCCACCATTAGCTCCACTTGAGAATTGATAAAAAGAACTTCTTAATGACAATGAGGCCAACAGGGATTTGGCTTTGGAGCAGGGTTTTATATTATCTTGGAAGCTTGGGATTGATATAACGTCAGTCTCTGATGCAGGAAGCTTTTCCAACTTTAGCCCTTAAATTGGGCCAAAGTGGTAGTTTGGACTGTTTGCTATCTGATAGTAAATGGAAACTTTGAGCTCTTTCAAATTGTCTGCCTTATGTACTCTTCCCCATATCTCTCTTCCTCAAATCTCTCCACCTTTAATTATCATGATCATCATGACCATCATCATCTCTAACTAACACTTCTACAGTACTTACAATGTATCAGGCAACTTTGTGAGTTTGAATTTACATTATGTTGAATTCATTTAATTCTCTCAACAGCCTCCTTCTAAAGACAAGGAGACTGAGGCTCAGGGCAGTTGAAGAATTTGTCCATGTTTCTGTAGCTAGTAGATTGCAAAGCAGGGGTTTAGTTTTAATTGAAATATAGTTGGTTTACTGTGTTGTGTTAGTTTCAGGTATACAGCAAAGTGATTCAGTTATACATATAATTTTTCAGATTCTTTTCCATTATAGGTTATGGGTTATTACAATGGGTTGTTACAATAAGATATTGAGTATGGTTCTTTGTGCTATACAGTAGGTTCTTTTTGGTTATCTATATTATATAGAGTAGTGCGTATATTTCAATCCCAAGCTCCTAATTTATCCCTCCCCCCCTTTCCCCTTTGGTAACCATAAGTTTGTTTTCTATGTCTGTGAGTCTGCAAAGCAGGGGTTTAAACCAACGTAGTCTGGACCCAGATCTCATGTCTTAACAATTCTGCTGAACTGCCTATCTGGCATTGCTTCATGTGCCTGGTTCCAGGAATCCCCAGAGAGATTAAAGTTTTCTAAAAACCTACACCTGCTCTCTTGAGGGCTTAAAGGACCGTAAGACTCCATGCAGGGGCATTTTCTCAGTGTTTTAGTCAGTTTGGGTTGCTATAACAGAATACCATAAACTGGGTGGCTTAAATAACAGAAATGTATTTTTCAAAGTTCTGGAGGCTGGAAGTCTGAGATCAGGGTGCCGGTATGGTCGGTGTCTGGTGAGGACCCTTTTCCGGCCTGCAGATCACCATCCTCTTGCTGTGTCCTCACATGGCAGAAAGAGAGAGAGTGTCCCTTTCTTACAAAGACACTCCCATCATGGAGGCTCCACCCTCAGGGCCTAATTACCTCTCAGTGCCCGGACCTCTGAATACCATCCTCCTGGGGGTTAGGGTTTCAGCATATGAGTTTGAGGGGACACTCAGCGGCAATGACTTCTCTTCAGTGACAATCTGTTCTTCTAACTTCCTTCCTCTGGAACAGCCCTCCCTTCCCTAGAGTGCCCAGAAAGACAGAGACTTTGGGAGGAAATGCACAGCCACCAGAACTGGCCAGCTGGGGACCCGTGGGCCCTCAGGAAGGGGGACCGAAACCCTCTCCCACGAGGAAGGAAGGGCCGGGTCTAGGGAACCTCGGCCACTGCAGTCTCCTCTGCTCCAAGCTGATGGAGTTGTGGAACAGCAGGAACTGAGGGCAGCCTCATAACTTAGAACCAGCGAGGCAGGCCCGTGCCATTTCCAGAGGTCACGCTGTGCCCTCGGGGCTGGCGAGAAAGTGCAGGACACCCAGGCCCTAGCTAGGTGGGATGGGCTGTGTAACTTGCAGACCACACAAACACAGGGCTCAGGCCCGCATCCCCAGCCCTGGTCTTCTGAGCAGGAAGGGGGGTTAGGTGCAGAACGGAATGCGTAAAACCCAGAGGTCTCACCTCGGTGGACCCATGTTCAGCAGCAAGGAGGATGTCTCAGGGCCATGCATGAAAGATATTGGCAAGTATGTTCTGCCCCACATGCAGACTTGGGACCTGTGAGGGGGAGGCAGGAGGTTGGTGCGTGGATCCAGTTGTGATAAGGGATGGCGTAAACAAAGGGAAAAGATAGGGACTGGCACATCCATACACCTTTTTGTTGGCACCCCGCGTGCCTTCCTTAATTAACACTTTCCCCTCATCTTTTCTAGCAGCAGTGTCCTTGTGAAACGGATGTTCAGGCCCATGGAAGAGGAGTTTGGTCCAGCACCTTCTAAGCAGATGAAGGAAGAAGGGATGAAGCGAGGTACCGTTCCCGCTGAGGCCCTTCCCGGTGTTGCTCCAATTAGGAATGGTGGTGGGGGCGTTGCACTGAGAAGAGCCCCCGGCCCGGCCCATGTCCCTGTGGTTCCGTGCTGGCCTGGGGGTGCTTCTATTGACACAGGAAGTCCACAGTCTCCTCCTTTGCTTTAAACCTTATCTTTTTAAACACCCTAAGCAAACATTTATTCTTCCTGGGCACTGATTCTTTCCTTTACCTTGAGGGAAATGTAGTGAATATACTGACTCATCCAGCGGCGAGATATAAGGTTAAAAAGAAACTCGTGCTGTGTTTGACAATACCCTCTCCTAAGCACCAGCAGCTGAGAATCCTTCAATAGACGCAAATGATTAATCACGGTACAAGTAAGGGAAACTGTTTTCTGTGACATCACAACTTTCTCATTTTCTCTCAGTCAGGGATCTTGTTCCACTTCACCAAGAGGATAAGAAACGAAGCACGGACTTGTCAGTGTCTTGCTCAGCATCTCGATGCTGTGCTGACTCATTGTCCCTCCTGGGAGTAAGGGGAAAGGCGGGGTGGTGGCTTTTCTCCCCACATCCTGCTGTAGCCAACACCAGGAGCTTCCAGAGACCTTCCGCTTACAGCACTGGACTTTTAATGAGTCAGGTTACCGTACGTCCACCATCTGCACAGCCTTGAGGTTTTTGTTACTGAGAATTTTTTTTTTCCTATCTGTTGAAATGGGATTTGCATAATGGTCGAGAGCATCCCCGTGTAGCCCCCCTCAGCCACATCGAGTCATGTGACCTTGGGAAGGTCCTCTGCACCTTGGAGTCCTCACTCGTAAAATGGGGTGACAAGAGTACCCACGTCACAGAGGGAGGCTTGATGAGTTAATGCATGTAAAACAGTAAACTCAAGTGCCCAGTACATAGTAAGCACTCCATCTTCACTAATATAATTATTAGTTTTATTTTTAGGCCTGGATCTAGTTAAGGAATATTATCATAATTGTGAATGAGTAATGAGCATTTCAGAATTCAAAGAGTGTAAATACCTGAGTAGTGGTAATTACAGTAGTAATATTTAAACCTATAAAGGGTTCTACGACTTCACAGGCTCACCGTCAAAATATCCGAGTGCGTTTTGAGCTCCATTCCCGCATGCCTTTTATATCTCATCCTTTAGAACGAGGGCAATGTTATATGGAAATCAAGGATCACACAGGCCAAAGTAATAGTAGCTTACATCCATATTTAGTACATGCTGGCTGGTCCAAAGCTTGTGTTTTTTCAGATATTTTGAGGTTGTGAAGTCTGCACAAAAATTGCCATCAGGAATTGCTGTGACAAAATGCAAAGTTACGGCCTTTGAAACATCTCAGTCATAGGGACACATGAGGGCACTGCAAGCTTCCAGCAATAGAGAACTCGTTCTCCCAGGAGTGGCTTTTCTTTGGAAGAGGACAGTGGAGTTCCTGAGCCCCTCGCCTGGAGCTCCTACGCTGAGCTGGGCTTTGAGGAGCGCGAGGAGTCAGGGTCAGTGACGGTGCCCATTGTTTGTTAAAAGTTCTGCAGGACAGAGAATGACTGTAATTATCACTAGTGCGGTTATTTGTTTTGCCTTTGTAGCCACTTCTCAGGGTGGCTCTCTCAAAGTCACCGGGAGCTGCCGTGGCTGGTTGCCTTTGTCTGTACAAGCTCTGGGATGCTGATAATGGTTACTGCTATCGTTAGCGGAGTGATCGTTATCCACAGATACACAGTTAATGAGAGCTGCCTCTCTGGGCAAGCCCTGGGGGTGAGCCGTAAGCCCAGCATGCGGGTGTGCCTGTCAGCAAGCCCAGCAGGAGACGGTGGCGCTGCAGCCCATCAACCCGCTGCCAGGCCCCCTGTAACCCATTCCAGGGACTTCTGCAGCAGGAGGAGCAACCACATTATTTCAAAGACAATGATTTTCCAAGAAGAGGTCTGTAAATCCAGTGAAAGCGGCACGCATGTAAATATTGGGCTGGCCAAAAAGTTCGTTCGGGTCATTTGAACTTTTCGGCTAACCCAATAGAACATGGTTTGGGGTTTCCTTAGGGTCAGCCTGCTGGAAATTACGTTTTTCTGTTGGGGGTTACAGGAAGAAGTTACAGAATGTTCATCTGTAACAGCCACTGGTGGGAAGCAGTCTCCTGGGGCAGCTGCGTGGGCTCCACAGTCACGGCTTCCCGCCCCTTCTCTTTCAGTGCTTTTGTACGTGAGGAAGGAGACAGACGACGTGTTTGACGCCTTGATGTTGAAATCCCCCACCGTGAGGGGCCTGATGGAAGCGGTAAGCAATGAACCCCCTTCAGCCTCCAAGAAACCGGCATGTAGTCTCCTGAGCTGAAATCCATTTATTAAAGTGCAGCCTTCGAGATGGCCCTGGAATGAGCTTTCTCAAGGAAAAAGAAAAAGCAGAGATTTACAGGGACACTGATTTCCACCCTGTCTGGCTTATTATTAGCATCTTAAGGAGAAGGAAACTTTGAAAAACTGCCAATTCCCTGTCGGTTTAAGGCTAATCAGAGTAAGACGCCACAGAGAAAGTTTAAACTGTGAGTTTCCATTTGTCTCTTTGCGTGAAACCAAATTAGATACATTTAACTTCCATATATATACAGAACAAAAACGATTAGGAAGTGTCTTGCCAGCTGCGATAGTATAATCCAAAATAAAATATGACGTCTTTTGGTTAAGAAAAAAATATGAATTGCAGAGCTATAAAATGATTAAGTAAGATTCTGAAATCCCTTCCTCCTTTCTCATCCCCTGTTTAGTCTAGCATTACCCAACCTGGGCTCAGGAAGTTATTTTATGTTTTATCCATGTATTATCCATCTGAATATGACTCTACATTGAATATGATACCTGACTCCCCTGTACAACTATGTTGTAGAAGATCCAGGGTTTTTGTGGTGATGAAGACAACAGGACTGCCAAGGGACATTCTAGAATTTTTGTTGGTCTGGAAAACTGCTACATTGAAACAGCATATTGGGCTATGGAGTAATATGTTAAAGTGTGTAGGGCAGTGACTATAAGGGGAATCATACACTATGTTGTCTTTTGTGGATGATTTCTTTCACTTTGCATAATGTTTTTGAGGTTCATCTATGTTGTAGTATAAATCAGTACTTCATTCTTTTCTACGGCTGAATAATATTCCATTGTATGGATATACCACATTTCGTTTTTCCATTCACCAGTTGATGGACATTTGGATTTTTCCCCCCACCTTTTGGCTATTGTGAATAGTGCTGCAATGAACATCCAGGTACAGGTGTTTGTTTGAATACTTGTTTTCAATTCTTTGGGGTGTATACTGAGGAGTGGAATTGCTAGCCAGACACGTAAGGTTACATTGTATAATCATACAATTTATAGGAAATATCAAGAACAGGCAAATCCATTGAGACAGAAAGCAGATTAGTTGTTGCCAGGAGTTGGGTGAAAGGTGAACGAGAAAAGTCTACTTAGTGAGTTTCCTTTTGGGGTGATGAATTGTTCTGGAACTACATAGTCCTGACGTTTGCAGAACATTGTGAATGTACTAAATGCTACTGAATTGTACACTTTAAATGGTTTAAGTGGGGAATTTATATGATATGTAAAAAAATTATTTATTTGTTCACCTGAAATTTTTTTTAAAAAGCACAAGAATGTTACCAATGTGGTTGGCATTGTTAGGCAATTCAGAGCAGGGCATGGAGGACCACCCTCTGAGAAACACTTGGCTGGAGGGTTTGGTAATCTCTTCTGTTCTCAGGATTTGTCATTGGCATGGAGTTTGTTGTTACTGAAGCTGCCCCCCCCATAAAGGGAAAACAAAACCAGAAATGAACACAACAAAAAGTATCGCCTATCTCTCTTCAAATGCGCTAGGATTTTTTAAAATGATCCTAAAATGACTGGAAGATTGATTTATGAGCTACAGAAGCCCTTTGGACAAATTTCATACCTTTAATCTGGCCTTTAAGATCATATTACTGAAACTGACTTACCTAGGATGGTGGTGAAGCTGAAAATTACTTTAGCAGCTGTTTTTCTTTTTAAATTATTTATTTATTTATTTATTTATTTATTTATTTATTTATGGCTGTGTTGGGTCTTCGTTTCTGTGCGAGGGCTTTCTCTAGTTGTGGCAAGTGGGGGCCACTCTTCATCGCGGTGCGTGGGCCTCTCACTATCGCGGCCTCTCTTGTTGCGGAGCACAGGCTCCAGACGCGCAGGCTCAGTAGTTGTGGCTCACGGGCCTAGTTGCTCCGCTGCATGTGGGATCTTCCCAGACCAGGGCTCGAACCCGTGTCCCCTGCATTGGCAGGCAGACTCTCAACCACTGCGCCACCAGGGAAGCCCCTTTAGCAGCTGTTTTGAATGCATATTCCCAGTCCTCAACCCCAGATTCCCGTTCTGCTGGAGATGGGGGAGGGCGGCGGAGCAGCAAGAATCTGTATTTTTAACAGTTCCTCAGGGTATTCTGAGATCAGCCAGGTGTGAGAACCACTGACCTAGACCAATTCTGAACTGAGTCATTGCGCCTTTTTCCTTGGTGTCTTCCTTTCGTGTCTGTGACATCTGGCTAGTTCTACAAGTGTTCTGTAGCTGTGGTCTCGCTGGATCACAGTGGGGTTACATGTCACCTTCACTTCCACCCAAACAATCCCTGAGTTAACTCTGCTTTTTTGTTTCTCTCTTCCCCAGTAGAATGTAGAGTTCATGAGAACAGGGGCTTTGTCTCCTGCGGGCTTCTGTGTATCCCCAGGTGTTTGAGCATATATATTTGTTGACTGAACTGAGCATCCACTGTGTATGTACCACCATGCCAAGTGCTATGGGTGGCATGTATTTCACATGCATTGCTTCACTTGAGCCTCACAATATCCCTGTGAACTTGGCAGGTAAGATGTCATCGCCGTCATTTTCAGATGTGGGGTTTCCTGAGCTCCACAGAGTGGCAGAGCCAACTTAAGCCCTTGAGCAACTTAAGTCCACTTAGGGAGACGTCCACACATGAAAAGTTATTACAAGAAGAATAACCAGGGCTTCCCTGGTGGCGCAGTGGCTGAGAATCTGCCTGCCAATGCAGGGGACACGGGTTTGAGCCCTGGTCTGGGAAGATCCCACATGCCGCGGAGCAACTGGGCCCGTGAGCCACAATTACTGAGCCTGCGCATCTGGAGCCTGTGCTCCGCGACAAGAGAGGCCGCGATAGTGAGAGGCCCGCACACTACGATGAAGAGTGGCCCCCATTTGCCGCAACTAGAGAAAGCCCGTGCACAGAAACGAAGACCCAACACAGCCATAAATAAATAAATAAATAAATAAAATTAAAAAAAAAAAAAGACTGAAACTAAGCATTAGTAAACATATAAAAAGAAAAAAAAAAAAAGAAGAATAACCATTCCAAGTCACAGCTCACAACAACTAAAGGAAAGAAGCTTAGGCAATAGTAAGCCGTCAGGCAAGAAGTAGTGTGTATGATGGTTGATCCCACACAGTCAGGGTTCAAATCCTAGCTCTGACACTTCAGAGTAGTGTGACCCTGGGCAAGTTACTCAGCCTCTCTGTACCCCAGGTTCATCGTTTCTGAAATGAGAGTAATAATAATGTGGGATATTATTATGAAGATAATGATAAAATGAGATGTAGGGCTGTTTCGAGGATTAAATGAGTTCCTATACAAGGTGTTTAAAGTAGCACATAGAAACACTGTATAGGGACTTCCCTGGTGGCGCAGTGGTTGAGAATCCGCCTGCCAATGCAGGGGACACAGGTTCGATCCCTGGTCCGGGAAGATCCCACACGCTGCGGAGCAACTAAGCCTGTGCTCTGCAACTACTGAGCCTGTGCTCTAGAGTCCGCGAGCCACAACTGCTGAGCCCACGCTCCATAACTACTGAAGCCCACGTGCTCTAGGGCCCATGTGCCACAACTACTGAGCCCGTGTGTTGCACCTACCGAAGCCCACACGCCTAGAGCCCGTGCTCCACAACAAGAGAGGCCACCGCAATGAGAAGCCTGCGCACCACAACGAAGAGTAGCCCCCCGCTCACCACAACTAGAGAAAGCCCACGCGCAGCAACGAAGACCCAACGCAGCCAGAAAAATAAATAAAATTTTAAATACAGAAACACTGTATAAACGAATATATATATGTAGTAGATGGCTGTAAGTGCTATGGGGTGGAGAGGCAGATTGAGATTCCCTCAAGCCAAAGGGGCTAGAGAAGGGTGTTCTCCCCTGGTGAAGCTGGCTGGGTGCACAGAGAAAAGGTGGCTCATGGCTCCGGTAGCACCCCCTTCTATGCAGCTGAGTCATTCATGCGTGGAGATGCAGGCCTGTCCTCCCCAATTCTATTGACAGGTCAAATGTAGCCACCTAGGAAGTATTTATAAGCAAGAGCCACCCCTTTTTCAAAAGTGCATCTTAGAGCCCACACTGAACAGTCTGTAACTCCACATAAAAGTCCTCGGCCTCCAGAGCTGGCAGTTGTGTTGGATGCCTCTAGACCAGGCAGACAGAGTCCTACACTGGTGAAAACCAATGGAAATCTCTAGTTCTGCCTGTCACATGTCTGAGGTTTCTGGGCAAAGAGAACTCTCCGCAGAGTAAAAGTCTAAAAGTTCCAGATCATCAGATAACCAGTAACACACTGATGAGATATGTCCAAGACCTAGGATCCTCTTGGGTATCAAGGAAGTCTTTGGGGTCCTTAAAAATATTGATCATGGGGCTCCCCTGGTGGCGCAGTGGTTGAGAATCTGCCTGCCAATGCAGGGGACACGGGTTCGAGCCCTGGTCTGGGAAGATCCCACATGCCGCGGAGCAACTAGGCCCGTGAGCCACAGCTGCTGAGCCTGTGCGTCTGGAGCCTGTGCTCTGCAACAAGAGAGGCCGCGATAGTGAGAGGCCTGCGCACCGCGATGAAGAGTGGCCCCCACTTGCCGCAACTAGAGAAAGCCCTCGCACAGAAACGAAGACCCAACACAGTCATAAAAAAAAAAAAAAAAGCTAACCATAGAGATTAAAAAAAAAAAAAAAGATGACAAATACAGAAAAAAAAATATTGATCATGAGCTTTTAAAAATGATGGACATATACGAGCAGTTCAGACGACTTGAAAAACAGAAAGAAAAAACCAAGCAGTCCTAATGCCCCCGCTCTGAGAACTATCACAAAGCACGTGCTTGCCACGCACGCGGAAGGGGAGTGTTGTAGTGACACCATCCAGCTCCTGGGCAGAAGGATTCCTTCCGTAACCTCCCGACAGATGGCCAGCTTCCTCCACATGCTATCCTGCACGGTCTCACTTCTTTCCAGGCTTCTGGATTTGGCAAAGCCCACTTCCTTGCCTGGCATGGAGGCAGAGGACGCCGTGTTAGGGTGGCATTTTATCCAGCTGCCTCTGCCTTTGCCTTTGACAACTGCACAGAGGGCAGGACTTTGCCCTCCTGGAGACTGTTGCCCTCGGCAGCCTGATGCCCGTGTCAACTTTGCCAGTTGCTTCTTGGTAGTGGATGGGGTCCATGAGCCCTGCTCCAAACAGGCCCAACATATGCCCCTTTTCTCTATGAGCTTAGAATCTGAAACCAGACCGCCGGACTGTTACCTTTTAAATCCTGTTTCTGCCACTTCCTAGCTGAGGGACCCTGATTACTTCATGAGTGTTAAGCCTGAGTTTCCTTGCCGGAGAAACAGGTCTCATAAAAACACCTATTCCGTTGCAATGATGCGAGAATTGAGCGAGTTAATAGGTGCAGAACTCCCTGTGCTGATAGGCTAAGCACTTGGTAAGCGCTCGGTGAATGCTGGCTGCTGCCACTACTCCCGGCAGATATGCAGATTTATGCAAATTTCCTGACTGTTCTCCACTGATCTGTGAGCTGAGGTATGTGAGTTCATGCTTTGGGAAAAACTGGGAGTCAAACCCCTGAAAAGAGAAGATCCAAGAATCAGATTCACCTCTCTTTCAGAAAAGGGGGACTAAGAGATATGAACTTGCTGATGTTGAGTAGACAAAGGAACACACTTTATTTTTCCATTTCATTTTAAAAAGAAGTTCCAAATGACACCAACCAAAGTTCAAAACCCAACGCTTGCAGGCCAAGCAACTCACAACGATAAATGTTTTGGTTTTTATTTATTTTACTTTGTAGTTTCCTCTTTCTCTTTAGTTTCGCAGTTGGATTAAGTCACTGTTTCTCATCTTTTCTTGAAAGTTATTCCTTACTTTCCCTAAACTGTTTCAGTCTCTTCTCCTTATTGCTCTGTGATTTGAAGATAAATTTCCAGCTGTCTTCCACACCACTACTCTCTAGCTCCCACCACCCCCGGGTGAGAAAAGACCTTTAGAGCCTTCATTTCTCCCCTCTCCTCCCCTCCTCCGCTCACTAGGACGAGTCCGCTGAAATGTTTACCCCACGCTGTTCCCACACACTCCACGCTTCTTGATGTCGCTGTTGTTTAGTACTTTCTCTCTAGGACACAATTAGATTTTTCCTTCCATTATGTTCTTTTTACTTCAAGAATCCTTATTTAACACTTATTTCACATTCCCAGTCCATTTAACTATATATAGGTAGTTATACATACCTATAACTCTATATATCTATATACGGACCATATCTATCTATCTATATCTATATACATTATGTATGGATATATAACTATAGATCTATAGTTATATAGAGAGTATATATAGTCTGTCTTCATGTGTGAGTGTGTGTGTGTGTGTGTATATGTATATATATTTTTATGGTACAACACTGGGTTGCTTGTTTTCTTCCCCCTTCTTTTGCTGAAGTCTTTGTTCTGATGCATATTCAGTTTAGCTAGAGTTCTTTTGTGAGTATTTTCCTCAAATGGGATATGTGGGTGAAATGCATTTCTTAGGTGCCATTCTTTAACCTGAGAAGTGAGGGAGAGCTTGTTGGTGTACAGAATTCTTGGGGTAAAGTCCCTGTTTTCAGTAGTCTGTAGGGGTTATTCCAGTTTGGTTTCTAGTGTTGCAGATGAGAAGACTGAAGCCAGGTTCATTCTTTTTCTTTTCTTTTTTTGGTAACTTGTACTTTCTGTCTGGGACATTCCAGGATGTTTTATTTTCATTACCCTTGGCGATCTGGCACTTTTCAGAATGGCCAGATGCATGGGTCTTTTCTCATTGATCCTTCCTGGGATTCAGGATACCCCTCCTCTCTAAAAACATGGGTCTTTCCTCTATTATTTGTTTACTTGTTTCCTCTTCTCCATTTGCTCCTTCTTCTCTGTCTGGGACTTTGGATTAGTCACATCAGGTATGGTTGTCTCTGTTCTTCAGATCTCTCTTTTTTTCCCTTCATGATTTCCATCTATGCTATGTGTCTTTTTTTTGTTTTAAATTGAAGGCAAGCTATTTTTTTTTTTAATTTATTTTATTTATTTATTTTTGGCAGTGTTGGGTCCTCGTTTCCGTGTGAGGGCTTTCTCTAGTTGTGGCGAGCGGGGGCCACTCTTCATCGCGGTGCGCGGGCCTCTCACTATCGCGGCCTCTCTTGTTGCGGAGCACAGGCTCCAGACGCGCAGGCTCAGCAGCTGTGGCTCACGGGCCCAGTTGCTCCATGGCATGTGGGATCTTCCCAGACCAGGGCTCGAACCCGTGTCCCCTGCATTGGTAGGCAGACTCTCAACCACTGCACCACCAGGGAAGCCCTATGCTATGTGTCTTTGCTCTGCACTTGAAATGGTTTTTCTAATCAATCTTTCCTAATGCGATTGGTTTGCTGAATCGACCACCTGGCCTTCGATTCATTTATTGACCTTTACAGATTTTTTAGTTCAATAATCATATATTTAGATCAGAATTTTATACTTGTGTGCTGTACAGCAGTCTTTATAAGTGCTCTTTTATGTTCTGTTCACATGGATGTCGTCCACATAAGTTCTGTCCATTTTCTTTGCTGCCCACAGGCCGTGTTATTTTATGTGCTGGGCTCATCTGGGCTCCAGTATGGCTGTGAGGCAGTTCCATCAGTGACGGAGCAGTGATGTGCGACAGGCAGGCCATTTGTTTCCCAGTCTACCTTTGCTGTCTCAGCCCTCGGCCCACCTGTTCTGCTCCTTTGGGGCTTGGGGGAGGGGGTGGGAGTTCTTCCTGTGCAGTGTAAGGGATGGATGGGTGGGAATCTGATTCTCTGGAGAATAAGCTCTTCCCAGGAGCCAAAGCTATCCCACCTTTGTCCCAGGGCTCTTTGGCTTCTTTTCCTAGCCCCTGCTAGACTGCCCAGTAGTCCAAGTCCCAAACCTCACCTGCCCTGTTTGTGAGCCCTGCCAGCCACTCGGCTCACAAGAGGTGGGTGGATTGGATTTGGGAGAGAAAAAGCATTTTGGGTAGGTGTCTCTAGAATCCATCTCTAAACTATTATTATACTACTTTATATTTATAGTTTTATATTTATAAAACTGAATCATGGTTACTGTAAAAATAAATAGTACAGAATTGTACAACGTGAAAAGAAAAAGAATCTCCTTGTTTCTGTCCATTCTTCCAGGGTAGCCACTGTTAATAGATTGGTGGGTCTTTCAGATATTTTCTATTTACTTACACATATATTTTTTAAAAAATACAAGTGGGATCACACTATATACAGTGTTTTGCAATTTGTGTTTTTTCACTTAGTATGTTAAGGACATTTTTTTCATATAGGCGTCCTGCATTTCTTTTAATGATTGCATGACGGCGTGGTTTTCAACTGTGCAAATATCAAAATGTGCTTAATGAATGTTTGTTATATACAGTTTTCTGTGTTATGAACAGTGATGCTTTGAAGAGCTTTGCATACATCTGAGTGTATTTCTGTACACCAGATTACTAGATGTGGACTATTTGGGTCAAAAGATACATGCCTTTTAAATTTCAATAGCTTCTGCCAAATTTCCCTCCAGAAAGGTTGAGCTTGTTGCTCTCCTATCTATGGGCTATGAGAGTTGCTGTTTCTTATCCTTTGGCTGGCACTGTATTATCAATTTTTCAGTTTTTGTTAGTCTCATAGATTAAAGGTAGTATCCTGCTGTTGTTTTAATTTGAAGTTTTAAATTATTACTGAGGTGGTGGATTTTTTAATTTGCTTATTGTCCTATTGTATTTTTTCTGTGAATTACTTCTTTATGTTGTTTTCTTCCTTTTCCCATTGAATTGTTAGTCTTTTCCTTTCTTTTAATTGAAGCATGGTTGATTTACAATATTATGTTAGTTTCAGGTGTACAGCAAAGTGATTCAGTTATATGTATATATTTTTTCAGATTATTTTCCATTATAGGTTATTATAAGGTATTGAATATAGTTCCCTGTGCTATACAGTAGGTCCTATTGATTATCTATTTTATATACAGCAATGTGTTAATTCTAATTTATCCCTCCCTCCCCCCTTTCCCCTTTGGTAACCATAAGTTTGTTTTCTATGTCTGAGTCTGTTTCTGTTTTGTAAATACATTCATTTGTATTAAAGAATATGGACTGATTCACGAACTTGCACGTCCATGTGCAGGGTCCATGCTCATCTTCTGTGTATCGTTCCAATTTTAGTGTATGTGCTGCCAAAGGGAGCATGTTAGTCCTTTTTTTTTAATTTGGAGGTGTTCTTTCTAACTTAAGAAAGTTAGTTCCATGTCTGTCATTTGTGTTGCAAAAATGTTTCCCAGTGTATTGTTTGTCCTCAGCTTTTTGGGTGGTTTTGCCTAAACTGGTATTTTTCATTTTATGCTGCTTTATCAACGTTTTGGCCTTTTTTCTTCAGGTTTCATAGCTTGCTTGGCATCTTCCTTACTTAAAGATGATATCTATACAAAGAATTGATTCATGGTTTCTTCTTGCATGGTTTCATCTTTTCCCTGTAAATCTTTGGTGATATTTATTTTGATGGAAGTCGTGGAGAAGGGATCTGACTTAACTTGTTAATTTTTTTCTATATGGCTACCTATTTAATCCAACATCATGATTAAGGTCCATCTTTTTGTGACTGACCTGAAATGACACCTTCATCATAGATTAAATTCTCCTGTGGGTGAATTTTTTGTTGACTGATTTATGGTTTGTCCAAAGGGAGAGCCTTGCAAATGAGCCTTTTTGAGAGTCTGACTCATGAGTGAAGGCCACTGGCACCCAGAAACATTTCCAGGACGGTGAAGTTGGAATTTTCTCTCGTCTCTGCTTGGCTCCCCTTCCACACTCACCTGCCTTTTTGTTATTGGTTGCAGATATCTGAGAAATATGGGCTGCCCGTGGAAAAGATAACAAAGCTTTACAAGAAAAGCAAAAAAGGGTAAGAAAGAAACTGAACTTAAATTGATTTCCCAATCGGATATGTCTATACAGTGCCTTTAAAAAAAACAAGATGGTGCCCATCTTTTGTTAGTTCTGTTGTCTGCCTTTTATAAAAATTTGTCATCCTTCCAAAGGCATGCTGAGCAGCTTACATGTGCCACGCATTCTGAAGACCTTTAATGAGAGAGAGTGGGGGGGTGACAGTGCATTGTCATGACGTCAGCTGAGATGCCCCCCTCCAATGACAGGATTAGTGGGTAGAATAGAGGGGTCTGGAAGTGGTGAGAGTGGCCCTGGGGAGAGTGGCAAGGTCGCCCTTCTGCAGAGAGCAGAGTTTATAGGGAATCACGTGCTGCTCTTGGGGCTGGTTTCAGGGCAGCACAGTAGGAATACAAAGGATTCAGGGCATAGGGGATTCTTCTGAGGTCATTACTAACATAATGATCGAAATGATTACTGGACCTGCTTGTTCTCACTGTTAAGAACAACAGCTCTCATTTATCTGGTGTTCAGTAGGTTCTGGGCCCCCTGCTAAGTGCTTTATGTGTATTGTTCTATTATTCCTCACCACTCAGGTAGATTCTTATCCATAATTTATTGCTGACGGAGGCTAAGCAACTTGCCCAAAGTCTCATGTTCAGTAGGTGAGGCGCAGATTTAACCCAGGTCCGTGGCCCCAAAGCCCTAGTGTTTAGCTCGCACATCTGCTGTCTCCAGCCCTCCCAGGGCCTCCTGTGTATGAGGCTCCAAGTTTAGTTGCCACGGAGCTGGATTTAGTGCCAGGAGAGGGTCTCCATTAGAGTCAGCTTCTGGAGCTATTTTCTTACAAAAAGCAGAAAATAGGTCTTTAAACTCTTCTCTGGGCCTCTTTCATAAAGGAAATTGATTATCTGGGATACTCAGGCTTTTTGAGTGATGCGGTCTCTTGGTTAATTTGGAGCCAAGCAGGAAACCCTTTCCACTTGAGCCCTGGTTGAAAAGCTCACGAAAATGCATGTTACAGTTCTTTCCAAAGTCAGTGCAGGAGGCTGAGTGTATTCCTTCGCTGGTGAGATTTGAGCGGTGTCTCAAGGTCTCACGTTGAGCAGAAACCCTCAGTGTCGATGCACATGCCGATGGTAACATTTCACTTCCACTGAGCCCTGTCTCAGGCCTTGCGCTAAATACTTTAATCCTAACAACAACCGTCTAAAGCAGCGTTGTTATTCTTATTTTTGCGGAAAGGCTAAACAACTTGCCTGATGACACATAGCTGTAAAATGAGAGTCAGTTCTCAAACCAAGATCTGTCTGACTTCAGAGAAGGGGATTAGTTCAAGGACTTCTAAATCATAGACAGGCCCTGGAAGTTGTTGGTTTTCTTAAAACCAAACCCAACCCAGATGGTTAACCAAGGAGTAGGTCACATGTGGTAAAAGTATGAACTTCAGAGTGAGGCAAAGCCAGTTTCAAAACCTAGCTCAGCCGTGAACCAGCTGAGTTTACTTGGGGACACGATCTCACCTTGCTGAGCTCAGGTTTCTCATTTGCAACGTGGTGATGATCGCACCTGCCTTCAAGGTTGCCCTGAGGACTGAACACAAGGTCTCCAAAACACTGGAACACACTACATGCTTGAGGAAGGGTACCTGCAGCTCTTGTTTATTTTCCTCTTCTCCTAAGTGTGGAGTACTTTTTTAAAATGCATTTTCAAGAGGCAATATGGTTTAAGGAAAATAGTTCGGGGACCTGGCCCTGTCAATAGCTAACTCTGTGATTTCAGGCTCTGTTAACTTCTGGGCTGTACTTTACCAATCTAGAAAGCAAAAGGTTTGGGTTGAATGAGCTCTGATATCCTGTTTCATAAGGAGTTAGTTCTGAGAAATCGAGGTTTTGCTTTCCTCAGAGTGGCTTCTGGGGGCCAGTTTGGGGGCCGCTGCAGAGTGGAAGCCTCTCTCCCTGCCTGTCTCCTCTCCCCTCCAACCCCCTCCCCACCCCTTCCTGGCCTCCCTTGCGAAAGCACGGCTGAGGGAGCCCCCAGCCTGAAGCCCGCCCTGGCACCAACCAAGCGCCTTGGTCACGGCCTCTCTGTTCCCCCGTCCCCGGCAGCATCCTGGTGAACATGGACGACAACATCATCGAGCACTACTCGAACGAGGACACCTTCATCCTCAACATGGAGAGCGTGCTGGAAGGCTTCAAGGTCACGCTCATGGAGATCTGAGCCCTCAGGGCCTTTCTCCCCGGGGGAGCCGGAAGCCCGGGCCCTGCAGACCCCCCTCGCCCATCTCACAACTGCTGTTACACGACCGCGCCGGGGAGCGGGCCAAGGCCCAAAGCCCCGTGTTTGGTCCGTGCGTTTGGTCCGCCCACCGGCTCCTGCCGCGGAGCCGCAGCCCGAGCCCCTCGGGAAAGGGCCTTGCGCCTGTTGGATCCTTATTTATTGTCCACCTTTCTCCGGAGCCCGGGGCCCAGGCCCGCCAGGGCTCTGCAGGTCACTGCTGGCTCCCGGTGCCACCGTCCAGAGCCCTCCCCTTCCATCCATTCATCCCGAAGGGCCTGAGGATGCTCGCCCCTGCCGTCTCACCGCCTCACGTCTCCTGAGCGGACGGACAGAACGAGCCGTTTCCCTCATCAGAGGTCGGGGGACAGGTGGACGCCCCTTCCTGGTTAGAAACCTTCAGGCTGCTCTGGGACGGTCATCTCGCCGATGCCCCCAGGGGTTCCCAGCGAGTGGCCACCAGGCCATGTACAGGAAGACATTCAGCCACTGTGTAATTAGTAAGTAACCTAGAAGGTGTGCCCGGCTACCCGTGTACATAGTGTTTATAATATGGCAATAATATATTCTACCTGTGGTATGTGGGCATGTTTACTGCCACTGGCCGGGGGAGGCACCTACCTGGAGACCCTGCTTTCTCCAAGAGGCTTCTGCCTCTGTGCTGTTCAGGAGACGCGCTGGGCGAGGGAAGTGGCCTTCGGGGTGTCGGGTGACTGCAGTGGGTGCAGAGACGGCCACTCCCGTGGGCACGCGCGGGGCCTCGGTCCCTGTCCGCAGAGGGCGCCCTGTTCCCTCTCCATGGGCACTGCCCGCCCCGGAGGCCACTGAGTTTATCTCACGGCGATGCGCTTTGCCTGACTCTCCCTCTGAGCTGTCTCGTGGCAAAGGTCAGATTGTCTGAGGCCCCAGCTCCTCCCGCTTTGGTGTCGGCACCGCCTGAACTTTCTGGAGAGACGGCAGGGGGGTTGCCACCAGGGCCCCGTCTCTTGGGCCCCCTGCAGAACTCCTTGGCTATCGTGAGGATCCTGGCCACCGTGAGTGCCTCGCAGTTTACAAGCACGCCCTTCATCACAAGTGGCCCCCTTAAAGCCCAACTGCGGTCCCGAGAGCGAGGCCGACAGTTCAGCTCTGGGTCTCCAGGCCACAGCGGCCTCCCAGGGCTCCGCCGCCTCTGCTCCCAGCTGCTGGATGTGGAGGGAGCGAGCGAGAATGCCCCAAGAGCCCTGGCCCTTCGGAAAGCAGCGTCCAGAGGAAGACGGAGAGAGAAGGTTTGCCCTCCTGCTGGGTGCCCTGGCAGATGAAAAGAAACGCTTCCCCAAACGATCACGACGTCATGGACCGTCCAGGCCACAGTTCTCTTTGAGGGGACAGGAACGTGGTCTAGGGTCTGTGCTCACCTTTGCGGGTTGAAGCACTAGCTTTTTACTAGCCAGCAAACCCTCCACCCAAGGTCCCAGGTCTAGGACAGGTTCTCCGTAAGGACCCATTTGTCTGTAAAGCACTTTGATGTCTTACCTGGGGGCTTTCTCTTCCAGGGCTCCCTGCCCTCCCACCCCACTGCCCCTGAGGCCCAGAGCCGGACGGGAGGGCTGCTTCCAGCCCAGCTGTTTGTCCTGGAGGCTGCAGAGGATTTGAATGGAATGGCGGGCAGGTGCAGAGCCTAGGAAGATCTCTGGGTGTGGTGAGGAGGCACCTTTCTGTGTCTTCTGGACACATTACCCCTCTCTGTGGTGCCAAAGGTTACATCCTGGATTCACCTCTGCTCCAGCCTGTCGCCTCCTCCTCCACTCTGTGACTGCCATGCCCCGGACCGGCATCTGGGGGACCCTCCTGGGTACTAATGGGGCTCATTGATGGGAGTGCATGATGTACAATGCGCCTCCCATGCTCCTTGCCTGAGGGGCGGTTTCAGACATGATCGGCAGACGTAATGGCGAATACTATTGGGCCGGGGCACAGCACTCCAGAGTAGGAAAAAGAGAAAATCTTTGGCAATCTGACACGGGTTACCTAGCCTTCTCTCTCCAGCCTTTGGGGAAAAATATGTTGGCTGATCCTGCCCTAGGCAGAAGATGAATCAGAGAGGCTTTTGCCTTTGTCCCAGGTCCCTGCGCAATGATCGCGGTGACCACTGCCAGAACAAAGCATATGAGGTCAGTGCCAGCAAAGGGTGGTGCAGTGTCCCCTCTCATTTGATCTGTCCCCATCTTACCACGTCCCTTTGCATTCCCGGTGTGCCCATGGCTTAGCTTCGATGTGGCCTTCACTATGTATATGAGCAGAGCTTTGATGAGCAAAATTGTCCAAGAAAAAACACTCCAGAGAGATAGGAAAACTTGCCTCCTCTTCTTTTTCTGTCCCTTAATAAATAAGCTTTAAAAAAAAAAAAATCCATGTAAGACAAGGGACATGTGAAACAAGTGTTTTTCTTATACTTACCCAAATTGCTTAGACTTTATGGGTGTTTAGAAATTGGGTCCAACAGAAAAATGCAGTCGGGTGTCATCTTGGAATTGGATCCTAAAAGACTAAGGCACGTCCCAGCCCAGAAACTTAAGAAGCATGAACTGAATCAAACATTTATTTTCCTTATTTAAAATTATGCAAATGCAACAGAAGCAGAGGGCTTGTGCCAAATTCTATGAACAGCCCTTTCTTAAAGACAAGCAAGGAAGACTGCTAGATGGACAATTTGCTCTCGTGTTAAAAAAAAAAAAAAAAACAAAGGCAAATGTAACTTAATAGTTTTGTAAATGGGAGAGGGGGAATCTATAAACTATAAATACAGTTATTTTATTTTTTGTACATTTTTAAGAAGAAAAAAATAAATATTCCTAACACTCGACTGTCCGGTGTTTTCCATGAGGTTGGTATTGGGGCTCTTTGCCTGACTGGAAAGAAGCCTCTGTGTGAGCGGGGAAGGTTCTAGGCTCCCCTTGGGCACCTCAGGTCCTGGGCTCCAACACAGCAGACATTTCCTCTTCTGGCTGCTTTGTTGTGCCCAACCCCAAGGTTAAATGAGAAGACGGCTGAAGACATCACAAGGCCTTTGGTGTAACCACGACAGGCCACCAGCGTGGCTATTCTTCCAGTTCCCAGGGCAGGAAGTAGGCTCTGTCCATCTGCATTTGCCTTCCTCAGTCCCAGCTCCCTCACCACCACTTCAATGTACCACGAGAGCTTTCCCGTCCCTTAGTTCATCCTCACCCACCTCTCCACAGAGACTAAAACCACGTGGCTGAAACGCCAACCTCATCGTGACAGTCTCTTGCCCTGGAACCCACAGCCTCGCTAGTATCTGTCAGCTCAAATCCCAGTATTTCTCGGCATTTCCTCAGTGGCCACGCACACTCCTTCAGCCATCCTCCACGATTAGCTCCCGAGAGCCTCTCTGTTCCAAACAAGTAGCGCTTCTATGTTCTTCCACCTCTCTGTCTGTCCATGTCCACAGCTTTCAAATCTTGGCTAAAAATTTGCCTAGGGAAAGCTTTCTCTGACCAACTTTGACCCCCTTGGCATCCTCAGCAGCCTCCGTGCCTGGACCAGTGGGCAGCAAAGAGGAGGTCAGGAGAAGTGCTTGTTGAGGAGGCTTCTGGAGAGATCCTGGGATTAGAAATGGGCCAAAGGCCCATTGCCACGATCCATGTTCCGCAGTCTCAGTAGGAGGTCTGAATGTATTCCCCACAGGCCCGAGGAGGTCCTGCCGGGCATGCACTGGTCTCCACATCTCCCCTGAGGCAGTCCTCCCTTGACCCGTGGCAGCCATAGTCCTGCTGTGAACTCTGCTCCCCATGTGTGCCAACCCCCCCCCCCACACCTCCCTGTACTGGGACTCCGGGTAGGTAAAGCTGTCAGGGCCACAGGGTCCAGTACCAGCTCTTGCCTTCATCGCTATGCCAGCTCAGCTCAGTTACTATGGACCAGGCATTGTGTCCGGTGCTGGGGAGTAAGAGGCACATTAGATGCAGTCCATCCTCAGAGGCTGCGATGTGCCCAGTGATAACAGCCTGGCATCGTCAGCACCGGGATAGGGGTTCACTCTGGGAGAGTCAAGGCTCAACAGTCACCCCAGTCCTAAGGCATACAATCCCCTCTTACCCTTAGACTTTCACAATGTGATGAGAGGTCACCAAACGCTAATCTCACTTTAGGAAGGCTGCCAACTCAAGTGTCTGAGCCCCTGTATCTCTGAGGGTCAATGGCACATTAACAACACCCAGGGCAGCAAATGCCCAGGACCTATCTAAGTCCTGGACATGTGGTCATCATTTTAGTGTAGAGAAATCTATTTGAAATGAATATCCCATTGGTTAGACCCTTGGTGTGGACATCTTTGCACTCTGCAACAATCTTTCTATTTTAGGTGGATTTGACTGATACTCTACTGCCTTGGAAAATACAGGGCTCAATTTTCTTTCTTTTGTTTCTTCAGCCACTTAAAAAAAAAAACAGAAAATTGCAGGAAAGTGAAAGCATACTCCTGACAAAGATAAAGAGAGGCCTGCATGAAGCATCTCCATTTCTTCCAAAGGGAGCTAGCGTGATCTCCCCCTGCCTTGACTGAGAAAACAGGCAGATTCTTCCTCACCTGGCCTATGCCCACGTCCCCTCCCCCCCCCCCCATGCCTGAACTAGGCTGTCAGGGGGTCCAGAGCTGGGTTGGGACACTACCCTGAAAATAGGAGCCTCAGGCTTGCAAATGTGCTGGAAATTAACAGGTTCACCTCCAACAGGTGTGCGAGTGAAGGCTCCTGACCAGGTTGGAGGGTCCCAGCCACCTCCTCACCATCACTGCCATGAATGACATGGCATTACTCATGCTCAGTTCTCATGGGCATCAGGGCCATTGCTGGTCTACAGAGAGAAACTGTGAGGTACAAAAAGACTCCCCTCCAGGCCAACTCAGCTCCTACATGAGGTCTGGTTGGCCCATGAGACACCTACCAAAGCTGACATTCAGCCCCTTTTTCCTACATTCACAAGGCCAAGGACAGCAGCAGCAAGCACCTTGATCTGAATTGGCTTTGAGGCCATGGGCTCTGTATCATGTCAGTTTTCCTATAGACTCTTCTCCAGCCTGAGAAGCCGCGAGAGGGGAGAGGGGGATGTTAATTTCCCACTGAAGAGGAAGTTGCCTCAGTTTCTCCTTCCGGTGCACCGAATGTTGAGACTAGAATTTATAGCTCCAGTTGTGAGGAAGGAGAGGAGGTACGAAAGTGAAGGCCATGAGCAGAGGGAAGTAAGTTAGCCCACATGTAGACCAAGGATGCTTTCGGACAGGGCTGTGGGTCCAGCAGACCCTCTCATCCCCGCTTTCACAAACCCTGCTTCCTTGTGCCTGTAGAGCAGAAAGCACACCCAGGAGGTGGCCAGCACAGCATCTGGGCCCTCAGTCGGGCACAGATTCAGCTGGAGCAGGAGTTTAGGCACGGAAACCTCATGTCCCAGACCATCATATTAAATCAGCAACATTCTCGAATGCCAAGCTAGAGTAACACAAAAGTCAACTGATATAGGACCCACGCCACGGGGAGGGATTCATAAATTACTAAATTCACTTGTGGAAAGTGCCCCAGGGCATATCAATGGGATGGGACTGCGCCCTCAACACCCCTTCCCCACCCTAAACAAGGATACGAACAGTCGGACCACTCTGCATCATCCTTCAAGTCGTAAGCCACTTTATTCCAGTCCCTTGAACATCACAGGCCGGCCTGATTTCAGACAGAACAGACTCCGTTTCCAGAGGCCCCTCAACACAGCAATGGCAATGAACAGCCCAGCACAGGAGTGACATAAGCTTTTAGGCATTCAGCCTTCTGGGTGCTGCCGAGTCCCTTGGCCACACTTGAGTGCATTGGATCAGACATACAAAGGCCTTCCTGGGAAGGAGGAGAATGAGAAAACAACCCTCAAGAAAATACAGACAGGGTCAATGGCAGGCAAGGACAAGGACTATTTTCCGTCCAACCCGGGCGTGCCAGCATTCATCAGCCGTGCGACTGCTTTGTTTTCTTAACAGCTGGAGACGCTCTCCACTGCTTCTCACTCCAGCTCTAGGTTCTAGGGAACAGAGTGAGTCTGGCTCAGTAAGATGTCATGACTGAGGACAGAGCCCAGGTGGGCTTTCCCCAACATTAACTGACTCCGCCATCTAAGGAGAACTAAAGGAGGAATTAGCTCTTCAATCAAGAGCAGGAGAAAGTGGGAGGCAGCTCCTGAACATCACCTATAGAGGTGCCGGGTCCCCTTGCCACTGTGCACGCCGCGTCTTAGGTTAATTCCCTAGTTTTCAAAACCAGATTTTACCACTTGGCCAATGGAGGGACTCAGCAAGTCTCACAGTATAGAACCACTATTAAAAAACCTGACACTCAGAGGAAGATGGAGATTATTTTACTGAGTCCAGGTCTCAAAATTTCACCCTGCCAAGTTGGTTCGTTTTGGTCAACCATACAAATTCAGATTGTTACTATCAGTTTAAATGGAATCGAGTAATACACAGGAATCTAGAGGTTAGAATGGGCTCAGCATCATTTTCCTCATGGTTATAAGTTTATCTTTCTGTGGTTCATGGTCTACAGGAAGTCGCTTGGCTGCAGCCAAGGAGACCTCTCTGCCTTCTCTTGGGGCAGGATCTCCCCGTCTACATCCTTGAGTGTTTGGACTTCCCCATGCCTACTGCTTGTGAAAATATGACTTACCTGTGACCAGCAACTTGTACTCTTACCTTTCAATTCAAATTAGGATGTATGAGGTCATCAGACCAAACAGCAACTCAAATTTGTATTGTCACTTCTGTAAATAGAAATTTGCATTCAGAGAACACGATGATGCAAGATCCTTTTGGGTTCCCCAGGGTGGGCCTTGGAAATCACAGACACACTTGCCTATGCCTTCTTCAAGATGAACCAGACGATGCCCAACCTCTGACTCTTTTCAGGGCCGCTAGAGGCATGGAAAAGTCAACATTCCAGCTATGGCTTCCTAACCATACATGTGGATTAAAGCACTGGGCAGTCCCGAGAATTTATGCTATTTGGGGTGGGGGTGGGAACAGCTACAGAATATTATCTGCTCAGAAAAGCACCACACCTCTGATCCAGGACTGTCAACGGGCTGCTGGGCTGGGTGGGCAAACCCACATCTCTAATAAATATGAACCTTCTGGTGCTCCAGTTGACACATCCCACTCAAACTTGCCCCACTTCTATTCCCGAGGCACTACCACTGGAAAAGCATTCAAAATTAAGGTTGGGCTCTGGTCATGGTTACTTTGTACTTTTCTGGAATATATAAAATATACCTGTTGATTGGTGCATTTGTGCAAAGACGGATATGATTTTAAAATAAGACATAGACATTCATTATAGCTGGCTTACTTCACAACAAGCTACTGAAAACAGTCTCCTGTAATAAGATTGTATTAGTGCTCACTAAACATGCATTTCATTTAAACAAGGCAAAACACTTAATTTCATCTGCAATACCCAGTATTTTATATACAGCAATCTTTTTTTTTTTTTAAACTACAATAGGCAACAAGATGGGTCTGGTTTTGAAATATAAATTACCATTTGTGTTTAATTTCCAGAGAAACTCATCTTAGCTCAACTAGTGTAAACCTGGGAAGAAATAGCTGAGCCATCTTTTTCCTCTCCTCTATGAATTTACCTTGAAATGTTCACAGCTTAGAAACTAAAGCCTGCTGGGGAAGAGGATGGGGTGGGCCTCCAGGTGGGAATCCCCCAGGCCCCTTTAATAGCCTGGCCCGGAGGATTCCTGGTCCCTGGGAAATCGAGCATCTGGTGCCATCACCCCTAGGACATGTGTTACTCCAGACCCAGGTGGGGAATTTTGTTTTCCAAACAGGGCCCTCAAGCTTGCAATACAATCACTGGACTGGATTGTTTTCTCTTCTCTTCTCTTGCCTCCCCCAGTCTTCAGTTTTAGAACACAGACTTTCGAATCAAAGGAAAGGTAATAATAATAACGATGAAAAATCGTCAGAACAATGAACACCACAAAGTCTGTGCACGGCAGCACTGTTCATGCTCTCCACAAGCGCGGGGGCTCTAGACATTCCCACGAAGCGTCCACGACAAAAGAAGCTGCAGGCGGCACGGAGGGAGGTGCATCCGACCACACGGGGAACAGCATCACCGTCAATATTGTTTGGCAAAAAAAAAAAACTTTTTTTTTTTTGTTAAAAAGGAAACTCCAAAGGGAACACAAGCAGCTCTACAGTTGGTGGGGCTTCCGGCTCAGAAGTGGCCGGCGCTGCTGGGGTCGCACTGCAGGAGGCGCACTATGGACGGGTCGCTCTTGGCCCCTCGGATGAACTCTTCCAGGGAGAGTTTTCCTAGAAAGCAAGAGGACCGGTGAGTGGCGGCTGGCGGCCGCCACACGGACGTAGGCTTCCCGCTGCACCTTGGCCCGGCGGCGGCGGCCCACCTCTTCCCGGGGTCTCACACCCGCCGTGAGGCCCACCTTCCGTCTCTCCGAGCCGAGACCCCGGGGCTCGTTGAGCATCGCACAGCGCAGCACGCGGCCTCCTGAGAGCTCTGTGTGCCCGGCCCTGGGCTGCGGGGCTGCTGGGTGCCCCCCCCCAGCTGCAGGCGCCCCGGAGGGTCTCGGTGTCTGTGGATCAGATGGCGCTCGCGCCTTTCAGGGCTGGGCTGGGCTCCTGCAGCGCCAAGGCCGTCCCCACGGGCTCACTGCGCCCTCTGGGCTCCTGAGGGTCACTCGGGTACACCTAGGTTTGCATGTGGGCAGAGGGGCCCGAAGAGACATCTGGGGGGAGGGCCCCTTCTTTGGGCCAAGGTGTGAGGACGGCTGCCCTTCCATCCAGGCGAGGGGTATGTGCTCCGAGAAGCAGAGAAGTGCCGCACTCGGTCCCTCCCGTCAATCAGGGCACTTTCCTCCTACCCCAATGGGCTGGACCGGGGAGACTGGCTGCCTGGGATTCCACTCCTCCTCGATGTCCTTTTCCTTCTTGCCCAAGCTAGAGTATGTATTAAATTCCCTTCGAGAAGTTTCCTCGGTCATATTGCTGGTGGGGAGGCAAAGCTTCTCCCCCTTTCTTGTTGCGGCAGGGTAAACCCTGCATTCAGCGTATGTATCCGCTCCCTCGGATTGGCTTCCCAGCTAACCTGCTGGGGGCCCAGACTTTTCTCTTCAAGTCAGCCGCCAGGGGTTAGATGCAAAGAGCTTCTCCAAGAGGAATCTAACAGCGGGAGGGTCTAGAAGCCCTGAGCCAAAGCACCAAGTCTCCTGGTCGGGCGGAGCCTGACCCCTTGCAGACTTAAAGCCCCTCCCGGTACGGCTCCCACTCAGCCCCGCCCCCGCGCCACTTTTTTTTTTTTTTTTTTAAACCCAAGGCTTTCCCTTAGGAAAGCACAGGGCTTTTAGCAACGAGATGCATTTGGGGAATGCTGACCCCGTCAGGGCTCTGTGACCCCATTGTGGCCGAGGCCCAGAGCAGAGGCTCTCATTTCTCGCAGTGAGGGTTCGATCCTGCAGTGTTTGGATCTTCTCCCATCTTTCAGCCCTATTCTGAATAGGGGGCTGGGCCTCGGGCAGGACACAAGCCCACCTGTGCTCTCCTGGAGTATCAGCAAAATGTGCAGTTTAATGTCAGCGAGTTTATTATTCTATTAAAAGAATCCCGTTTGTTTAGTCTTTGCAAAACAAACTATTCGCTGTGAATCAAGGCACATAGAGAAACAGGATGTAATGGCACCTTTGTGGAGAAACAAAGCAAACAGATTGGCCTGTACCCTGCAAACCCGGATTCTCAGGCAGCTGGTGCCCCAGAGGGCATAGGGATAGAACCTGAGGCTCGCTCTGCGACAAAGCCTTCCGTCGGGGGTATATGACTGCATTTGCTCATCATTGACAAGAATTGCTGGGGATGCCCAGCAGAACAGGCAAGCTGGAAATAAAAGCAAGAACTATAGATGACTCAGGGCTTATTATGGACCAAGCTCTGTGTTAGCACTTCAAACTCAGATATTACATCTAACTAGGGTTGCCAGATTTAGCAAATAAAATACAGGATGCCCAGCTAACTTTCAATTTCAAATAAACAACGATTTTTTAAGTATGTCCCAAATATTGAATAGGGCAAACTTATACTGAAAAGTCATTTGTTACTTATCCAAAAATTAAATTTAATTGTGCCTCCTGTATTCTGTCTGGCAATCCAACATCTAAAATCCACTGTTCTTGAGTTCGAAATCCACCTCTCCTTTCATTTTGGTTTGCTTTGCATCCCCTTGTTGGATTTGAATTGCGGGTGGCTCCCTCAGGGTGGAATCTGCTGGCCAACTCACCCGCCAACAGCTGAGGGGTCCCACTTGGCTCCAGGAAACCCAACACCTTGGAGCATGCGCACGAAACCCCAACAAAACCCCCTGGGCAGGCTGGGATGAAAGCTACTAGGGTCTGGGTGGATAACAAGCCCCTCCCCACTTTCTGATTCGCTGGCCTGCAGGATCCAGCCTCCACCTTCCCCCTACAGGGGGCAAGCAGGATAAGCCACTTTCACAAAGGGCCTTGAGCCAGGTCCTTACGGCCAGTATCTTGTCCTCGAGTGGAATTTCCCTGCCCGGACACCCCAGCCCCTCCAGCAGCACCCCCCCCCCCCCCCGCCGCCCCACTTGAGCAAAGCAAAGCAAAGCAAAGCGAAGCAAAGCAGCCATGGCCTCCTACCATCTCTATTGGTGTCCATCTGGCGGAAGATCTTTTCTGTCCT
This sequence comes from Balaenoptera musculus, assembly GCF_009873245.2. Lineage (NCBI taxonomy): Eukaryota > Metazoa > Chordata > Mammalia > Artiodactyla > Balaenopteridae > Balaenoptera > Balaenoptera musculus. Next base: position 35,270,426 of record NC_045801.1, on the reverse strand, counting down.
CTTCTCTGGGGTCGACTCATCTTCAGGCATTTTCATTACAGAGGAGACCATCTTATAGATTGCCTGGGGACAGAAGCAACATGGCGTGAGACAGAAACATGGTTTGGTTTCGCACACAATGGCCCTATTATTAAACCTCCCAAATACAGGGTTGAAGGGAATGCCTCCCATCACGCAGAGAGCCAGCTCTGTTCCTGACCATCTGTTGTCGTAGAAGAGAGACGTGCAGTTGCTGGTGAGAGCAGCCAGGCCAGCAGAGCTTGTCCAGCGGTAAGAACCTTCAGGAGCGACAACTGGCAGGAAGATCCACTAGGCCCCCCGTGTATCTAACTTTAATGTGCTTATGAATCCCCTGGGAATCTTGTGAAAACGCAGACGCTGACTGAGTAGGGTGGGCTGGGGAGATGGCGGGCTTGAGAGTGCATTTCTAATGAGGTTCCTGTGTGCTGCTGCTGCTGTTTTGAGGTCCCCGCTCTCAGGCTGTAGGGGACATTCCTCAGGCCAGAGACAGGTCAGGGTCTACCGTGGTCTCTCCCTGGGTCCCTCAAGGGTGACAAACACTGATGGTCTGTCAGGGCCTGCCCTCCTCTTCTCCTGGGCAGACATTACCAATCCATCCCAGTGCTCTTTCCCCTTGTATGTGGCAATCGTCTCACATTCCTTCTCAGCAAGCTGCCAAGTATCCCGGGGATGGGAACAATCTGCCATCCAAGTTTTGGATGAAATAAGTATACAATCTCAGCTTGAAATAAACTGGGTACATCAGAAATCTGATGGGCAAAAGAGGGTTCTACTGAAAAGGTTTTGTGAACAGTACTGAAACTATCTCCTCTATCACCTGTGGACCCCCCCCGTGGTACCCAGTAAGCGCATGGAAGGCCTCAGCTGTCGAATGTTGTTTTTATTTTGGGAGCATAATGTAAAGTCATTGTTTTTATCTCCAGACCATGGTTCTGGTACTCAGATTCACTTTGGGAAAATTAGCCCTGGGAAGGAGTTTTAGAAAAAGTAGATTTTGCCAGAGGGTGGGCGGAGAAATCTGGAAAGTTCTGGAACTTGGGATGTAGTGGGAGGAGAGAAAGGAAGGCAGCTGAAAGAAAGTAGTCTCCAAAGGGGAAATGTGGAAACAAAAAGGGTAGCAAAAAGAGATAAAGGCTTAACTTCTCTGCTTTACAGTCTTGTTCAGGATCAACTCTGCCTCAAGTTCCTAAAAGATTCTGGAGAAATGGGGGTAAATATTATAATCTCCGTTGACAAAAGAGGAGTGAAAAATGGACTCACCCAGTGTGTTGACTCTTGGGCTGATCCCACCCCATAGGGACCCCTCAGGCCAGGCTCCCCGAGTCTGACTTGAACCCACCCAGAGCCCTCGCTGAACTGAAGCTGCCTCCACAGTGATTCTGTCTGGGAGGAAGGGCAAACTGGGAGTCATGGCTCTGCGTGGGGTGATGGGTGTCACTGGGGTAAAAGTAAGCTTGGCCACAGTCAGCTGTCCCAAGAGACGCTCACTGAAGTGTGCTCCAGAGGCGAGAGGTGAGCCATACTCCGTCTTCCTCCTGGATCCCTACTGCTGTCCCCCCCAGCCCAGGACTACACTACCATCTGTGCTGGGGTTACACTGCCATGCGCCAAGCCGCTGGGGACACCTGACTCCTTGGGGGAGCTAGAAAAGGCCACAGAGTTAGAGACTGTTTTACAAATGGGAAACAGAGGTGCTGAACTTTCAGGGCCACGTGAATATTTAGTAACCAGAGTGGAAAGCAGGAGACTCTCCATACTACCTATGTTTTGAGGTCTAGCACCCTCTCCTCAGCTTTCTTTGCTCCAACATGGAAGCTTTTCTGTAACTCTTGACTCAAAGAGGAATCGGTGGCACCAACTGATGAACATACACACACACACCCCTCACACGGATTTCAGACTTACACAATCTAAATATTTTGTGAATTCATAATCTTAGAACAACAACAACAAAACAGTATCTAGATATCAGTGTCCCACTAATCACAAGTACACCTCTTTAAAGGTGTAAGAGCTGGTACATTTCAGGAGTTGTAGAGGTGATGTGGGAGGGGCATTTATGGACAAATAATAAGTTTACTTTTGCTAGAAGTCTTAAGGATGCTGTGTAATCAGCCTTCTTTGGGGCTGCGTTGTTCCTTCCCCAAATCTGTTCTGGCCTCGGTAAGGTCCCATAGTAGCAAGTAAAACCCACTGGTCTGGAACACTCCTTGGAACTCTCAGCCTCTAAGAGTTGAGGTTCATGAAATTCTCCTTCTTGGGATTCTGAAGGGAAGTCAACTGTGTAATAATCTAGGCATTATTCTCTTAATACTCTGGCTGAACAAATGAACGAAAGACCAAGCAAACAGATGAATGTGTGTTTGAAAACAAGGCTCTTACACCCAACAGAAAGTCTTCAGGGGTTTAGTCTTTAGCTGTTAGGCTAAAGGAATAGGGCTGGGACAGAGAAATGAGGATAGGTTAGTTCAAAAAAACCAAAAAACAAAAATACCCATAAATAAAAACAAAACAAAAATGAAGAAAGTCAGGACCCCCTTATATGAGGATATTTGCAAACAAGGCTTCTGGAACTGGGTAAGAGATGCAACGTCTGAGTATACTGAGGGGTTGAGAAGGAAGTGCGGGCACCTTTAAGACACTCACATTTCCAGATGGCTCTTTCATAGCACTCAGACTAGATTGTTTTTGTTTGTTTGTTTGTTTTTAATGTGCATCAGCTCACAGAAAGGGATTAGTGGATTATTCACAAAACCAGGTCTATGAACATGGGTGGTACTAGAGCAATGAGCAAAGAGATGAGGTGACAAGCCCCAGAGGTCCCAATGTAAGTGGGTGACAGCCCTGCAAAACCTCAGTGGGGAATCATCTGTCCCTTTGCCCCTCTCTCATGGCCTCAGCAAGCCAGCATTGATTGTATTAGACCTGGGACTCCACAGTGCAGGGAGAGAAAAGACCCAACTCCAGACAGCAATCTGAAACAAATCGTGTCTTTTATTAACTCCAGTTCCCCACACCCCTCCCCCAAATTTAATGGGATTAAACCATGGAGAGGCCAGGCTACTTCCCTACTTTATTTTTAGCAATGTCAGTGAGAGGCCCAGCAGGGACATCCTGTTTTTAATTAAACTTGAAGAGTCCTATTCTTGTCTCTGGGTAAATACAGCGCTATGGGACACCCAGGAACCCAGTTCTGGTTCTGCCCTAGGCAGGCTCAGGACAGCGCCACCTGCGGCCAGGGGAATTACCAGCTTCCTCTTGACATATATATATATATGTGATTTTTCTTTTTCCCTCTGAATGAACCACCTCTCGGAATGCTGGAAAGGAAGGGCTCATGTCTGAACTGATAAAGGTTGTGGGATTAACTGAGGGCAGGCACAATTCCAAGAGCTAAAGTTCACTCTTCTCTCTGAAGGAAACCAGACTGGCTTTTCACCAGAAGATGTAGGGTCTTCCAACAGGACACCCAAGACCCCATGACAACCCACCAAGGGTAAAAGAAGTTAAGCAGTATAGGGTTGTTCTTAGATTATCGATAAAAGAAAAGCATCCTGCTTAGAAGGGTATTACATACCAGGAAAGGAGGGTAGAGAGAGGCCATGAGAATCTTTCTTGGAAATACTCTTAAAATGGGATCAATATCTATGTATCTAGAACAGCATAAGCACTTTCTTGTTTAGAGCTAGAAGAATACAGTAAGTCAGTAAATCCATAATGTTCTCCCAAAGTCCTGTAGATACTTTCACAGGCAGGGAGAGGATGGGGGGAGAATAAGGGCCCTACCCCCTTTTTCAACCAAAGCATCTCCGTTCTTATATTAATTTTCACATAAGATTTTACTTGAAACTCATTATTGCCCAGGCCCCTGCCCCCACTCATGTTTGTTTGTTTGTTTCTTTCTTGGTAAACAGTCCTACCATCCACCATCTTGTAATCAAGTCAAAGACGTCTTTAATACGGCTCTACCACCTGTCTCCACATGCAGGCAGTCAACTAGACCTATCAAATCTGCCTCCTTCATATTTTTCTAAATTTATCATTCTTGCCCATTCCTCAGCCACTGTCTTGTTTCAGGTAAGTGGTGGTACCCATCATTTTTAGATATGGGCAATTACTATTTGTTTCAATCTTATATAAAGTGCTCTGCAAAGGTTGCTTCCAACAGCCCCTTCCAAAGATCCCGTTCACTCTCCTAAAAAGACATTCTGGAGCTGCTGTGGTTTAGGACTTCACATTTTGGGGGGCAATACCGAGTTTGTTTTTGGAATGTTTGACCGTGAGGTACCAGTGCAATGTCTTAGTGGAGGTGTCCATTAACAGCTGGACATAGCAGAGGTGAAGACCTGAAGGTACTCTGTTTCTTCATCCATAAAATGGGGCTAATAAGGTTATTGTGAGGATTAAACGAGATAATGCACATGTACCAGGTTGACTAATGTCCTGCAAAAATTCATGTTCACCCAGAACCTGTGAATGTGACCTTATTTGGAAATAGGGTCTTTGCAGATGTAATCAAGTTAAAATGAGATCATACTGGATTTGGGCAGGCCCTAATCCAATGATGTGTTCGTATAAGAAGAAGGAAATTTGGACACAGTCATACAGGGAAAATGTCACATGATGACAGGAGAGATGCGAGCCCCAAACACCAAGGATCGCCAGCCACCACCAGAAGCTAGGAGACAGGCATGGAGCAGATCCCCCCAGGAGTCTCTGGAAGGAACCAGCCTTGCCCACACCTTGACTTTGGACTTCTGGCCTCTGGAACTGTGATAGAATAAATTTTTGTTGTTTGAAACTGCCCAGTTTATGGTAATTTGTTATAGCAACCCTAGGAAACTAATACAGTGTGGAAAACACTTAACACTATGCCTGGCCCATACAAGCACCGAGAAGATGACTTCCCAGAACTAATGAAAGGAAAAGGGGGCTGAGGCTGGAACTCTGCTTGGGAATATCCTTGTTTAAGAAACAGGAGAAGACAGAGGAGTCCACAAAGGAGACCTGGAGGGCATAGCAGAGTGGGGGGCCTTTGGGTAGCAGGCACTCACTTGTGTTGCCAGATGCCTAACTTCAACTCTTAAACTATAATGTGGCTTGTCACGATAAGATTAATCCCCTGATAAGAAAGGGATAAGCCAAACACAACTGATAAACAAACACTAAGGTTAGTTCTTAGAGAAAGTCACTAACCTGGGCAACTGCTTTAAAGAATTTTCTCCGGGAGAGAAATCGAAGTTGCATTCTAGAGTAACATCTGTGGTCCACACTCATAACTGAGAATTAGGCAACAGTTTGCAGCTGAATTCCCAGGGGCCATATCAAGATGGACCAGAAGCTTTCACCACAACACCACCCGCCCCCAGCCTTTTCTTTCACCATCAGAAGAGCACAGCGTTTCAGGTCTCCAAGGCACATATTACGAGTGACATAGTGTCTACGACACCAATTTAGAAAGATCTTTGGGAGAAAAAAATGCCACTCAGGAAGTGGTTTTGGAAAGAATGTAACCAAGTTTTTCTGGTCCTGATTTTGATCCCTCACGGCACAAATACTCACAAGCTGGTTGTCTAAACTGGTCACAGGTGGTGCTCTTGAGACCAGGTCAGATTAATTTGTGAGTCTGTTTGGTGTTTGTGGACAGTAAACCTTTGCATGACTAACACCATAGTCTCCCTTCCTCTTCATCTGGTTGCTGTATGGATACATATGCCTTATTCTGATGAGTGAATCAGGAAAAAAAATTCCCATATTGCTAAAAGAAACAAACAAACAAAAATGAAGTCTTCCGTGATGGGCTGCCAGCATAAGCCCAACCTCCTTCCTTTAGTTTTCATTCATTCAAAGGGTGTGAAAATGTAGACTAAGGGTGTTATGAAGTTCACTCTGCCTTATCAAAAGTGCTAATTAACCCTGAATCACAACTAGGAGGGAGAGTCTGATTCCAAGACGACACGTATTTGAACACCAACTACTTTAAAGCAATCATTACCATCCAAGGAATGAATATGCTAACTAGAAATGATCGCAACCTGGTCATTAAAGTGAGTTCCCTGAGAACTGCTAAAGGTAACACTGTGTTAGCCTATATATTCCTTTCCGAAAGTCTCTAGCAGGACTTGAGAACAAGTCCAGACAGCCTGTGCCCCAAAAGTCCCGATGCATGAAGCGTACCTATGGGCTCAGGGCAACAGCTCGGAGTTGGGGAATTCCTGGTGCCAACCACATTCTCTCCTGGAAAGATGATCTTTCTGTTACTTAAATCCCGTAAGCATCAGAGCAGCCCAGAAGTTTTAGCTTATTCCCAGCTGGGATGGTGTTTGGTGGGAAAGACAACAGCTGAAGAAGCCTGGGAACTCCTAAAGTCATCTGCACAAGAATATCTCTTCTGTGAGTTCCACCAATTGGAGGTTTAGCTGGGTTACCTCCCTTTGTTTTGTGAACATACATTTATATGACTAGGTAAACTTAACTTAAAACTTAATGGGAGACTCTATTACTTTGTCCTTTGAATGGGAAATGACCTCCCTTTATTTTGCAGGGAAACATCCTGTCTCAGCTCCAGAAACTTCTATAGAATAATAGTAGTCAACATTTACTGAAGGATCCCCCATGAGAGGCACTGTTCTAGGTACTCTACTTGTAATGACTGTTTAACCCTTACGGTTACTCTTGAGGCAGGTGCTATGATTGGTCCAGTTCACAAATCATGAGAACAATGCACAGAAAGGTTAAATAACTTACCCGAGGAAGAGAAGGAAAAGGAGATTGAAAAAGGAGAGGGGCAAGGTGATATTGACCTGCTTTGCTCAAGACAACCGCTCTCACATGCCAATTCTTCCCTTGACTCCCTCTTCATCTTTGTTTTGGATCCAGGTGATCAATTTTTGTCTAAGCCTGTGATTTTCATTCAATCATAAGAGTAAAGCCACACAGATTATGTACCTCCTACCCAATGACAGTCCTGTAGTTAAAACGTTCTTTCAAGGATCCTAGTTACTCTCTGAGAACAGAAGGGGGTCAGTTTCACTCCCTGTTCTTCCTGCATTCTCTCCCTGCGCTCCTGTTGATGGATCCCTAAGTTCATGTTCCCTCACCCCCAAGATCCCAGAGAGCATCTGAGCACTCGTGGTTCAATATGCGCAACGCTACTCACATGCTCGCTTCCCGCTTCCTGAAACACAGGCTGCGCTGGGCTGGGTGTGGGTGTTCAGACCTGCCTCTGGCTGGGCTCAGGGACAGAGAACTGTGTGGGGCAGGAAGGATTCTCCTTCCTCTTGCAGCCGGGGGGGCTGAGACTAGGGCCCTCCCCACCCCAGGAGAGGATCTGCCGTTACGGGAGAAACGTCAGAATTGTGATCTGGCTTAAGACTCATGAGAGACGGTTTTGATGCCAATAATAAAATATTGGGCCTAAATCATGCTCCTAAGTTTGTCACTTAAAAAAAACAAACACATGAATGTGAAAATGTTTGTGTAAGACTCTAAAAATAAATCTGCATATGGTTTTGCTTTTCCACCCAGATGTTGATATAGCACAAAATTATTCTTTGGAAGACGGAACATAACTGCGTTTGGACGTATGAGGTAGACTGAATAACGGCCCTCCCAAGATGGGCATGTCCGAATCTCTGAAACCTGTGAATACGTTACCTTACGCAGTAAAAGGGACTTTGCAGATGTAATTATGTTACGGATCTTGAGCTGGGGGGGGGTTATTCTGAATTATCTGGGTTGTCCTAGTGTACTCACAGGGGTCTTTATGAGTGGAAGGGAGAAGGAGAATGAGATAGCCAGGGGAATGGCAACGTGAGAAGAACTCAATCCACTGTTGCTGGCTTTGAAGTTGGATATAAAGGGCTACAAGCTAAGGAATGTTTCAAAAAGTAGGAAAGGCAAGGAAACAGCTTTTCCTCTAAAACCTCCAGACAGAATGCAAGCTGCGGACACCTTGATTTTAGCCCAGTGAAACCGATTTCAGATCTCTGACCTCCAGAACTCTAAGATAATAAATGTGTGTTGTTTTAAGCCACTAAGTTTATGGCCCTTTGTTACAGCAGCAAGAGGAAACCAATACCGTGTATTTCAGTGTTACAGAGTCCACAATAGAATCCTTCCTACCAATGCCAGGAAAAACAAAAGGATTCCAGTCCGTTACCACCAACACTATTCTGTGGATACCAAAATTAAACCATAGGAAGCAACAATAAAGAAGAAAAACTAGAAAATTTATGGAGTTCCACCCTCCATTCATTGACAAGCCTCATTATAAACTTGTTTGGACCCCGATCTTCACCCTGACCACTTACTAGTATTTGCAGGTGAACATCATGAATTTACATTTTACATTAAATGGCTTGAATTTCTGAGTCTTGGAGGGACAGGAGTTCAGCAAGGAATTTATGTGCTGACACTTGTAATCAAGCTGCAGTTTCACTTACTTTAACAGATAGAGCCTTAATTTGTGTATGATTCTGCTGGCCCACAGCCTGCCTCCATCTTATCACTTTCTAACAGGTATTTTCCCAGACACCTAAAAGACAGTGCCACCTCTGAAGCGATTGTAGCATCTGCAAATATGCACTCTCCTAAATAGTGCAGACCAGCTAGAACCAAACAGTGAGAATCCCCACAAAGGCACACAGCTTCTTGGGACAGTGACAAGGCCCGAGTGTGGACTTTCAAAGAAGAGGGGATGGTGAAAGGAAAAACGACCCCTTTTCCTGTTCTGTTTGGGAAGTTTACTCTGGGTGAGTGATTTGGGGAAATAAAATGGAGTGCTTCCTATTAAAATGATGGAGGCCTTGATTCTGCACTGTTTGTATCTCTGATGAGATAGAAGCTAGATTAGAGATCCCTACTTTTATTCAAGTGTCTAATAAAGTTGGAAATTAGTGATGGCAGTGATGATGAGCTTTTCTATAAGGCTGGCGCTGTGCTAATAAGCATTGAACACGGAGATTCAGTCTAATCTTAAAACAATCCCACAGCAGTGGGCACTGCTGATAGTTCCATTTTACAGATAAGGACACTGAGGCTCGCTTGGGTTAAAGTCACAGAGGTAGTGACTGAAAGAGGCAGGATTTGAACCCAGGTCAGAGTTTGATGATTAAACATCACTCCAGCCTCTAGGTCCAGGCAGGTCATTGCACTGAGTAGATGGAGTGGCCACAGTGAGCATGACCAGCTGAAGAGTGCATGTCCCTCTGTAGGGAGGAGTCACCAAAAAGCCCCAGGGCTCCTATGCCAGGCAAGAACGTGGGCCCAGTGTGGCCAGAGCTCCTGAGTTTCCAAGAGATGCTAGCCAATCTGCATGTTTATGTGTAATCTCCCTGTTTTGTATATGGGTTCCACATTTTCAAAGACACTGGCTAGGCCAAATCAGTGCCCAGGTGGACCACCAGTTTGCAATCTCTCCACTAAGCTATACTGTGGACTTCCCAGTTCTTACTGTGACTCACACTCTTCTCTTTGTAAAGGGCAAGGTCCACGTACCTGCACGATCTCGAGCATTTCTGCCTTGCTGATGTAGCCATTTCCATCCAGGTCATACATGCTGAAGGCCCATTTCAGCTTCTGCTCCAGCTTCCCCCTTGACGTTACGCTCAGGGCTATGATAAATTCTCTAAAGTCTATTGTCCCATCTCCGTTGGCATCGAAGGTGCGAAAGACGTGCTCTGCAAATTTGGAAGCATCCCCATAAGGGAAAAAGTTCCCGTAAATTTTCTTAAACTCCTCCATTGACAAATGTCCACTGGGGCAGTCTCTCAAGAAGCCTTTATACCATTCCTGGATCTCGTGCTCTGTAAAATCTGTGCTTTCCAGCAAGTCCTGCATGACCTCTGGGCGCAGCTTGCTGTTCTGTTTCCCCATCTTGGCAGCAAGAATTCAGCTGCAGATAAAAAAGAATACAGTATATATAGTTTTTTAAACCTGTTCTTTAGAGGCACATTTTACAATCTGTGATTGTTCCTTTGGGAAAAAGAAATAAACTGTTAGCCCAATAACATTGTCTAGGGTTTTCCAACATTGTGGTCAGTGAAACAAAATGTTGAAAGATGGGCAGGCAGAAGATGCACAGCAGAACTATCACGGACCAGAAAACTGATATTTCTTCTACACAGAGCCACCCTAAAAACAGGAGATTTATAATGAAAAAGAGAGAGAAAGAAAGAGAGAGAGAATTAATTGGTTACTTAGTTCTGCCTTATCTATTTGCAAGAGGTTAAGCCTGGCTTTAAAAAGACTGGGGTTCTAACACCCAATCCAAGTATTAGCAGGGAGAATTAAAGGAAAGGAACAAAAGAGAGCGAGCAAAAGAGATAATTTAGCACGTTTTAGACAACTGCAAATAAAGTGCTTGGGTACCTTCTGAATATTATAAACACAGACATGAGTAAGGAAAACAGAAACCCATCTAATTCCATTAAATGCCACCAAGCTTGGTCAGTTATTTAAATCCACAAAGTCAAATCACTGTCAACATTGGGTTAGATGGTAAAGATGATGTTTCATAAAGTTGTTTATATCCTATGATTGTGGCTTATGAAATGGGCCAAATTTTCCTTTTTAAAATACAAATAACTTCATATTTTCTTATCATAACAGTAGCACATCCATAGTAAAATAGTTAAACAACACAGTGATGCATAAAGACAAAGTTAGCATCATTTCAAATCTTAACACTTAAGAGATAACCACCACCAGCATTTTGGTGTGTGTCCTTCTAGATTTTTCGTATGCGCCCTTATCTAAATATGCTATTAATAAATGTTTTAATACATTTACATTTAATATATTTACATTTTAGTACATTTACATTTCAAAAAACAAGAATATATACCCTTTGTTACATATTTTAAAACTTAATATAATGTGAGGAATAAAGGCAACTTTTATTAGATGGGGAAAAAACCTGTAATTATCATCTTCCCATTCACAGAGCTATTCAACATTAACCTAGTGCCATATACCAGGCATGTTTCTAGTGCTGTGAATGCAAAGAGTAAGATGTGTCCCCTTCTCCTTAAGGGGTACCCAGTTGTGTATGTATGGAGGTGGTAATGGCAGTAAGAGGACAACACAATAAAAATTCAAAACATTGTATCAGGGGAATGGACGTGGTGCAGTGAGAGTACATAGAAGGGACACTCAAGCCAAAAGGGGACATGGGTGCTATCAGGGAAGCCTTCTTGGAGGAGGTGATATCTGAGCTTAGTTCCCATGTCCAAAGTCTTATGATTTAAACATGGTTAAGATAAATCCCTTTTAATAAAGGGGCTCTGCACTTATATTTTACATTTTTCTTGTATTGGAAACATAGAATATATAAAAGATAACACATCCCCATTTTAATAATGATTGCCAGTTTCTTTGAGATTTTCACTTTGTGGTGTTTATGTCTGCCTCCCTCCCACTGCAGGGTGAGCTCCTTGAGACGGAGTCTTGTTGAAGTTACTTTGTCTCTCTAGGGCCCATCGCAAATAACATTGGGTGAGTTAATGAATGAAGAAATGACTGATAGACAGATAAATAATTACAACGTGGAAATATGGAATAACCTTCTTGGAAAAGGAGTCTTTCTGCCCCAAAGATGAGGCCCTGGCTTTCATACGGTTATTTGAGACACTAAAGGTATTTGGTAGTTAAGACTTGGTCTTGGGGTCTCTTCTGCCCGCTAATTTTATTGAGATCTAATTGTCATAGAGCATCGCATAAGTTTGAGGTATATGACATAAGACCTGATATATGTATATACTGGGAAATGATCACCACAGTAAGTCTACTTAACATCTATCACCTCGCATAGCTACAGAATTCGTTTCTTCTGATGAGAACTTTTAAGATCTATTCTCTTAGTAACTTTTAAATATACAACACAATATTGTTAACTGTAGTCACCACGCTGTACGTTGCATCCCCAGAACTTATGTATCTTACACTGTAACTGGAAGTTTGTACTTGCTGACCACCTTCACTCAATTCCCCCTCCCCCCGCCTTGGGATCTCTTAGATTGAATTGCCTGTGTACCTATTGCCCCACTAAAAATAAACTTCTTGAGGGCAGGGTTTGCATCTCACACTGCTCAAATTCTTTATTATATCCACAGTTCAGGAAATGACAAACATCTTTATTAGTTGCCAAGTTGATTGCTTTTGTTTTCTGAGTTCTCACTGAAGGCAGAACCGGCCCACTCTGGCTCTGAGGCAGGCATCCCCGAAGGGTAGCGTGACAGAGCTTCCTCCCTAGTAGCAGGACCAACAGTTGCCCTAAGAACTTATTTACTTTCAAAGGTGCCCCTTTATGCAGAATCAGGCAAATACCACTTTATGCAAGAGCAAAATTAAACTACAACTCCAGGCAGAGCACAAACAGAATTTATAAATTGAACCTTTCAATAACTTTCACTTCCCTCTTGTGTCCCTTTTATTTTTTTCTCCTGGAGAAAAAAAAGCAAAGTTGGAGAGGCTGGTTTGTATTAGAATTTTAAAACTGTCATTTAGTTGCTAAGTTGGCAATTTGCCTGAGGCAAGAATTCAGAAACATGAGGTAATACATAATACATGGATTTACAGAGCTCCGAAACATTTTACGGAATTTACAAGTAATTTTGAGTTTTCCTTTTGGTGAGTTCTTTAGAGGATAGCCCTTTGGTGTGGTATTCAATCAAATCACTGTTAGAATACTTTGGTTCCGTGCAAAATTACCGAGTGCAAGGCCTTGGGAAAAAAATGCCACTTTGATATTTAAATCCACTCTCTTAAAGAATGATTTGTTTCCCAGGATATATAAAAAACTGTTTCTTCAAAACCGAACTTAAGTTCCCTTCCCAACATTTAAAAAGTGATTCTCATTTATTAGCTGTTTTTGCCCTAGAAACAAATTGCCTCAACATTTTGGCTAAGACTCCCACTGAGACTGATCTGTGTGCAGCTATTTTTCCGGTAAACAGTAATTAAACCACATTTACAAATTCATTAGCACAGACAGGCCATAACACAAACAAAGCAGAAGAGCATGGAATAAGCTATCTGGGAAGCGGGTGTTTGCAATTTAGTCCAGAACTTGTTTCTGTAGATAACTACAAACACTTTACTAAGTATGATGTCTGAACTTGAGAAAACCATCTGGACTTGGTTAGGCTGTATGACAGAAATCTCCGGGGACACAGGATAGCATTTCATTCTTTGAGGGAGGAAGGGAAAGATAGAAAAATGCCTGACAATACCTTTTTTATTTTGGAAGACAGGAATTTCTGCTGTTTGAGTTGAAGAGGGGGAAAAAAATAACATTAAGGGAAATGCTACATTAATTAGCAGTCAAGAAAACAAATCATCTGGAGACAGAAGCTGCACCTCAGGTCACATCCATTGAATCACTCCATATTTGGTCATTAAAACATTTATTTTGTGCCAGTAGAACATAATGAGGAAGCTTCAGGCCATGGAATAAAAATGCTTTTGGGTTCAAAACCTGGCTTTACCATTGACTAGCTCTCAGGTAATTTACTTAGTTTCTTGGTGCACCTCAGTCTTCTCATCTGTGACATGAGTTCAGTTGTACAAGTTCATGTCTCACTGATTCTATGTGAGAATTAAACGAGACAGTCATGTATGTAAAGCTCTGGCATTGAGTCAAGGCCAGATGCTACGGTCAGTGAAAACCGCATCTTATTCTTGCTGGCACTTCATACGTTATTCTATTGAACCTTCACAGCAACCCTGAGTGATGGCAGGGTAGCTTTTGCCATTTTAGAAGCGAAAGAAAGGAAGGAAGGAAGGAAACTCTGAGAGGCAAAGTGACTTGTCTCAAGTTACACAGCTTTTGAATGAGAGAGCCAAATGGGAAGCTTGATTTGCATGCGGCTGTCTACTGCTTTTTTTTTTACTATGCCCTACTAGCTTCACAGACAAGCACATATAGAAATTAAGACAATAGTTCCATACAAAGTCAGAAAGAAGTAGTTAGAGGGAAGAGATGACCTCCTATTAGAACTCACCCATTCTACAAGTATGGGCTAAGTGTCTACCAGGAGGGAGGCATGGCTCAGGACACTGGGAATTCAGCAGCGAACAAACAGGCAAAGCTCCTGTTCTCATGCAGTTTACAGCCTAGTGGCAAGAGACAGACAATAAATAAGATAAGTGAAATGTTAGAAGGAGATGTGCCATGGAGAAAAGTAAGGTGAGTGGGGAATGCCAGGAATGGGTGGGTGGGTGTTGACCTTTTAAATAAAAAGCCAGGGAAGGCCCCTTTAAGAAAGTGACGTTTGTAAAAGACCAGAGAGGCAAGGAGGTAGCCATGGAGATGACTGAGAGAAAACCATTCCAGGCCGAGACAACAGCAGATGAGAAGGGTCTACACGGGGACTATGCTTAGCACGCTCAAGGACAGGGCTGGAGCAAGGGTGCGAGGAAAGGAAGGAGATGAGATGAGAAGAGTCATGAGGACCAGACGATGTGGGACCAGGAAGTAACTGGCTTGTACTCTGAGTGACAGGCAGCCACTGCAGGATTTTTAGCAGGGAAGTGATAGGAGTGATTTATATTCTAACAGGATCCCTCTGGCCGCTGTGTTGAGAGAAAGCTGAAGCAGGGTAAGAGCAGCGGTGAGAAGACCAGTTAGGAAGCCACCGCAGTGACCCAGGCAAGAGACGACAGCGGGTGGAGCCAGGGTAGCAGTGGAGGATGCGAGACTTAGTGGGATTCTGGACACAGCTTGAAGGTACAGTCAACAGGATTAGTTGACGGTTCAGCTGTAGGGTGTGAAAAAAAAGACAACAGCAAGGATGAAGTTGACACTTACGGAAATAAGAAAAATGCAGGAGAAGCAGGGCTTTGGGGTGAGGCAGGGGGCATGGGTATCAGTGCTAAGTTAGTTGTGCATGTGTTAATTCTGATATGCTTATCATACATTTGATTGGAGATGTTGAGCAGGTAGTTGGATGTGTCTAAAGTTAGAGAAAGAGGTCCAGGGAGGCAATATAAATTTGGGAGTCATCAGTATATAGATAGTCTTCAGAGCAAAAGACAGGCTGAGAATGCCAAGGAAGTGAATGTGGATGGAAAAGAGAAGGGGATAAGGACTGAGCCCTCCGTCGCCCTGCCGTTTAGAATCTGAAAGAGGAGAAGGAACCAGCCAGGGAGGATGACAAGGACGGGCAGCGAGGGGGTAGGAAGACACAGAGACTGAAAATGTGCCCCCTCTGGCATTGTGTCCTTCATGCCAGCTCGAGGGGGCACACGGAAGTGCTCAAAGCAGCGGCACGGTGAGGACTGAGGCTCTTGGTTTCCTCTCTGAATCCTGTGCTCACTCCCCCACCCCAGCCTCTCCTGTCTCCGTAAAGGACATCAGCTTCCACCCAGCTGTTCACTCCAAACCCCTGGGACTCACCTATGATTCCTTGCACTTTCGTTCCATCAGCAGGTGCTGTCTAAACTTGTCTCCGTCTCTAAAATTGGTCTCAGATACACTCATTCTCACCATCTCCACTGTCATACCTCAGTCTGAACCATCATCGCCTCCTTCCTGAATGTCTACGACGCCCTCCTTGCTGGCTTCTTACTCTTGACTCTTGTCCTCCTTCCCCCTACCTGGCCCCGATCTGCTCTCCACTCCCCTCCCCAGAATGACCTTTAAAAAACACAAAACAGACCAGGTCACTCCTCTGCTTAAAGCTCTATATGGGCTTCCTAATACACTGAGAAGAAAATCCAGATTCCCTCCTTTGGCCCACAAGGCTCTGTGGAAGCTGGCCCTGGCCACCCCTGACTTCTTCTCAGCCCCCCTGCCCACGTACCCTGGCCTCCTGCACGCTCCAGCTTTTACCTCTTAAGGGCTTTTGCTTCAGGGCGTTGAAGAATACTTTTAAATAGCAATTGGGTCCTCAACCCTTTAGTTTAAATACCCTGTAAGATCTACCTACCTATCTATCTATCTACTATAAAATATATATAACATATATCATATACAATATATATTAATTTTTGCTGAATCTCAACTGCATTTCATTAAATGAAATACACACATATTCTATTAAACCTCAGCATTCTGTTATTCAGTAGTTTAATCTGAGATGGGCAATGTGAAATTTCCCAACTTATTTTGGGTCACATCCGGTCGCCCAGTGTCCAAAAAATAAATCTGGGGTTAATAATGACCAGGGATGAAAAAGGAAAAATATACAAGACACCAAACCACCAACAAAGAACATGCACAGGAATCTAAACTATGAAGTTTACTTTCCATCTAAAAAGAACTAAAAAAGGAATAGCTCCTAAAAATGATGCCACAGGGAAAGGAAATGGTGAGTAGGGAACAACCTTTTGGAATGCACGTGCTCCCTTCTTTATAATTTGTATCTGTGGATTGGAAAGAGCTGCAGCATTTCATTTCTGTGATTCCCCATAAGGTTCTAAAACTCTGTGAGTTAATTCTTTAATGCCCAGAGTTAGATTTTCCAGGAAAAAATCCATAACTTACCCTGGACAGCCTGGTCAACCTCAGAGGAAGTCTCAATGCAAAGTGCACTGAGGTCTCCTAAAATGGAATAGACAAGAAGCTAGCAGCTAAAGTCACGTTTAGCTGCAACAAGGAACACAGAGCCCACAGTGGTTTCCGAAAGAGGCCGGGTTAATTAAAACATTTGCCTGTTTGGAACATGTAGCCTTGTCCTCTAAGAGTTGCTTTGAATTTTCAACCAATGGAATGTCTAAATTATGAAAACGTAACTGAAAAAAGGTTCCTAAAATGTAAGGAAGAAAGTGATAAAAGTTATAGGTTAATGGGAGGAAGCATTCATTTACCATCACTGGGACATCAGATGTTTTAGCCATCTGAATTTTATAGGCGGCTAAAATCCAGCAAATTCATTTCAAGGTCAGTTGTCCTTAATTCTCACTGAAAAAAGAATGACTAAATAAAAACCCGAAGAGCACAGTTTCAGAAATTTCTCTTCAATGGAACTTTCCTCTCAGTGGAAGTTTGAAAGGAGACCATGTATATAAACTGGCATATTTACATATAGTGGGGAAATTAGGAAATGAAACACAGTGGTGCAGAGAGGGGAAAAAAATTAAGATATTACAGAGGGAGAACTGAAGTTATGTAATAATCTCGCTAACTTAGTTGCCTTGACCGAAGAATGTTCTCTCCTCCAGCCTCTGGTAAGATGAGCTCATATAAGGGAGCAAAACATGCTCCCTACATCCTCATGTGGACCACAAAATGGCTTTGCTGGAACTGCTTGAACTATGTCACAAAGCCACTGCTTGCAGGGAGGCCTTCTTCCCAGTGAGGACGGGGTATTTGGACCCACATCTCCCGACTGAGGGGTCATACCTGTTCTCCTGGGTCACACCCCTGCACTCACTCCCCCTGCAGAGAGGTGATGGGGTTTGAGGTGAGAACTTAACTGGTACAAAATAGACGGCGAGCAGGAGGCTCTCTAGAAGCAGATCCACCCGGCCTTCTGCCTTCCGCAGGCTCTGAGGTAAAGCCCGGGAAACCCATCTGGTCTTCCCAGCGTGAGCAGGGCTTTCGGTCTCTGAAATATCTGGGCCCTTGTTCTATAGAGCCTGAAGTTCAGACTGAGAGGGCCTGGCCTTGGGCTCTTCTCCAAGTTTTATTTTCCATAAAAAATAAAGTACAACCCATATTACTGCCAATAAAACATATATTTCTGATAGACTCTGAATAGAACGTTATCCAACAACAACCCTTTCCTTTGTTTCCCAAAATGGAAACAATCATTTTTAGTTTTGCTGACTGCCAAAGTGCTACATTATTATTATAAAAAATGTAAGTAATAAAGGGATATCAAAACTAGAATGTGGACACCCTTGCTCTGATCCAGTAGTACTCCATAAGAAATAACCACTATTGTTTTATATATGCATATATATGTGCATATATATCATATTAGACATTTAAATGCACATATATGAAATGTGTACAGTCTAACCATAAACGGGATCATTTTCACTTGAAAGTATATTGTGGGCACTCTTCCATGTTA
This sequence comes from Balaenoptera musculus, assembly GCF_009873245.2. Lineage (NCBI taxonomy): Eukaryota > Metazoa > Chordata > Mammalia > Artiodactyla > Balaenopteridae > Balaenoptera > Balaenoptera musculus. The sequence continues at coordinate 35,252,385 of NC_045801.1, read as the reverse complement.
TACATATGGATGTATCTCATTTTTCAAATTGCTGAATTTTGATTGATTGACTGATTGATTCAACAGACAGTATTGAGCACTGACCTTGGGCCAAGCACTGAATTGGGTAGCTGATAGAATAATTAGTGACATGAGGCTTACAGCCCATTGCGTGACATTGATTTCACTAAACCCCCTTGATGGCAATTTCGGTTGATTCCACTTTTCTTTCATTCCCTTGGCATCTACCTTAGTCATGGTTCCTGGATTCCTTCAGCAGTATTTATTACAAACATGTTCTTGATGTCTTTGACAAGTACCATGATCTCTAGACTCTCCCTTATAAATTCTCCAACAAGCCATTTTCCTCTAGAGCCTTTATATGCTAACCGTGCATTTTGTAAGAGTTTATACACCAGCTAGGATCAGAACTGAATTAGAATTGAAATTGGACTTGGAATTGCACCCCACCCCCTCTGCCTGTGTCACAGGCACACACACGCAAATTTGGCATTAGCTATTTCTAGTACCTAGGAGGCCACGTCCACCCTGTCACTACTGTCACCACATGAATGCCCCCTGTCTCATTTCAGCCTGAAGAGCTACTTTACCCAAACAGCACTCTAAATCCTGTGGCTTAATACTCAGCTCCTGACTTTTCATGCCCACTCCTTTCCCCCCACTTCAAGTCTAGCTAATGGCTGACTCCCACGCCCCACCCACTCCTAGATTGCCGGCAATCGGAGGTGAACTTACATTGCATGCTTAAAGTGCCCTTAAGTAAGTGGCTTTGAGTAAATGGACAGGGGTCATACTAAACTACATGCAGAAACTACAAAGCTGATCCAAAGAAAGAAATTGTTGGAGTGCCTGAAGTCAAGGTCTTTGGATGAAGTGCACGTGTCCCCTTGCCATCAGTGTACCTGGCCATCAGGCCACTGCCTCAGAGCTGCCTGTCTGGGCCACCTCGTGGCAGATGCCAGGTCAGGGCCAGCTGCAGGGAGGGAAAGAGAGGGAAGCTCTGAGGGCCCTCAACCATTCTTCAGGGCTGCCACAGGCTAAGACCCTACCTTGGCTGACTTCCATGGAATTCCTATTTTGATAAATTTCTGCTTAGCTAAATATACTAAATATTCTCTTATTTATTTATTTATTTGGCCATGCTGTGCAGCATGTGGGATCTTAGTTCCCCGAGCAGGGATCGAACCCGCGCCCCCTGCGGTGGAAGCGCGGAGTCCTAACCACTGGACTGCCAGGGAAGTCCAATATTCTCTTATTTAAAAGACAGGAAGTACTACTTTGGGTTTTGATAAAACCATAAAGCAGAAGAGTGAGCCGTCATGGACTCAGGAGGGCAAATAGATCAGCTATGGGGATCCAGGCCTCATCATGTAATTAGCAGCCAGAGGTACACGAGGAGCTCAAGTCTCCATTTTTAGACATTCTCCAGGGGCCACAAATGCATTTAGCTAATTGATACAAGCCCCTCCATGGAGTCTAAGAATAGTTTATAATTCTTTTTTATTTATTCAGCAAGCATGTGTTTAACATCTACTGTTTCCTGGCTTAAAATGAATATTCCTACAAAAATAGCATCCTACGTAAGATAGGGAAAGGAAGGGAGGGAGTCTGGTATTCTGGCTGCAGCTCAGAGTATTTTCATTAATATTTTATTTTTACAGTTTTTGCAATTTTGTTGGTGAGAGGGATATTATATCTTGGTTTTGCTCCACGGGGCTTAGAGGGGCTTAAGAAGCTAACCATCATGACAAATTCATGCAGCTCGTGGTCCCAGGGGAGTAGCGTGAGAACCACCCTCCCACTCTCAGCCCTTCCACATCTCTGGCTGGATCACTTCTGGTACTCGAATGCTTCTGTTGGAAGGTGGTGATCAATCAATCTCTATCCTGGCCAATGTGGCTAAAATATTAACGTTTGTCCATCAAACTTACGTACAAGTCGGAAGTACAATAATTGGTGAGAAGGAGAGACTATGAAGTAACTTCTTTTAACCTCTTGCGCCTTTTGTGTCCTCCAGCAAGGTGTGTGGAAAGAGAATTGGACTTGGTAGCAAAGGAACTGAATTAAAGTCCTTATTATAATACAGTGTTATATGACCTTGGGAAAGTCATTTGACCTCTCTAAGGGTCTCATTCTTCTACAGTAAAATAGACGTACTAACACCTCTCTCATGGGGCTGTTTGGTGAGAAAACAGGAAATGAGAAAAAGGAATCCTGATGAGTGAGGGAAAACTCAGTATTGTGTCTGGCATCTAGCAGGTGCTCAGTAAACATTGACTCTTAATCTGAATGAGATAAGGATTCAGTTTGGTGGGTTGCTTACAAAGATGAGCCCTCCAGAGTCATCCCCCTTTTTTCCATGAAGAATTAGAAAGAACAAGAGCAAGAATGTGACATGAGAGAAAGAAAGAGAACCACTGTTAGCTTCCTGCCTGACTCCCCCCTTGGATCACTTGCCAGATGTGAAAGACATTTGTGGGTTTGCACCCAGAGAGGACTCCTGCCAGACCCCTGGCTGAATGTTTTCGCTGCATAGAAGGCATTATTTTAACCAGAAATTAAGCAAAGAGGTCCCATTGGAGAAGCAGCTGATGGACAGCAGGACACTGTTTCTTTCTCTGGTCTTCCCTCCTGAGGCTGGGAAGTGGGGCTGGGGCAGAATCAGAGCAGGCTCAGAGAAGTCCCATGGCGAATCGGCCTTCCAGCAATGGGATGGTCCTACTGCTCTAAGGAGGACTTAACAACCCGTTCTCAGGATCTGGCTGGACAAGAATGCTATTTTCAGAACAAACTGGATACAAATTGGTACCACTAACAAACATAGGGTATCAATGACTCACCAAATCAGTTCTTCTCTGCCTGGGGTAAGAAATGATTCTCCGTTGTTTTATTACTTTTTTTAACCGTCTTTTCTAAGATCAGAGGTGAAAAAGAGGAATAAACTGGTTTAAAGAAAACTCCATTTATCATTAGGGGGAAAAAAACAGCCATAGGAAAATCCTTGTCTCGCAACTTATTTCCAATTACTGCTGCCATTTCTTAATGCAGACCTTCATCATCTCCCACCTGAATTCAGAAATATTAACTGCTCTCCAGGCTTAAGACTCTGCATCTGATCATGTCATGTTATTTCTCAAAAATCTTCCATGTTCCCTACTGATGACAGATTAAAGGCTAAAGCCCATAGCTTGGTCCTCAGGGCCCTTCCAGGTTGCATCCCAACCTCATCAGAACCACCGAATTCGTCACTCTATCCTGAACTCGACACACACTTTTATTTCCACTCCAATCCTCACACTGGTCCAGGGAATGAAGCTTATGAGAGAATAAACTTAAAACCCTTTGTAAACACTGAAGTGTTTCCCAATAGTCAATATTATAACAATGAGTCTCTCCTTCTCTACCTGTTGAAATCTTACTTGGTGTCAGGTGGAGATTATTACTTCCTACATTCAGCTGCCCTTTCTCTTCTAAGTGAGCATTAAGCGTATCTGTGGAGTTTTGTTGGCATTTCTCTTTACGGCTCTGAGAACGATGCTGGCATGTGGTAGATGCCTGAGAAACGATGGCTCTATTCCACTGAGCTTATTTTCTACTAACCTTAAAGAGTATTACATTGCTTGTGTCACTTTAAAGAATTCCACTGATATTTAAAGAATGTCAAGGGTATGCAGGGCACTACACCAGCGGCCCAATGCCACAAATTGAAATAAAGCATAGCCCCTTCTTGCATGTTTACAGGGCTTTCACATATACTGTTTCAGCAGATCCTTGAAATATCGTGAGAAAGGAAGGGACAATATCAATTACTTATATTAAAGAAATTGAGGGTGACGATGTAAGGATTTCCCCAAGGTACCATGGCTGATAAGTTTCAAAGGTGGACGTAGGACACAGAGCTTCGTCCTCTGTCCACTCAGCACAGCACCTCGTGGTAGAAAACAGAGCAAAGCCTCAGGGGGTATGTTGCCAAGTGTTGAAGGATGTGCGCAGGTCTGTGTGCTTAAGAAAAGCCTTCCTGTCTAGCTATTTACACTCTGCTTACTATTTCCGTTTCTCGTTAAGAGAAAATGAAAATGGAAGCTTAATCTGAAAAGAGGGAAGGTGAAAATATATCCACAAAGTGATAAAAACGCAACAAATTCAAACAAAGGATCCCCACCAGCTCTGAAAGAGGTTCTGTGTCCAACTAGGCGAGCCTCTCCTTGTTTAGACTGTGTGTGTGCCTGGGAGAGTTTTCTAACTTATCTTGCACACCCACCTGCCCCCTTGCCAGTGGGGACGCCCTAACCTTTTCCCTATTTCTAAATTCCGATAGGAGTGGGTCACTTCTATGGAGCTACCGTTTTCCCCCTCTACATTCTCTTACATTATAGCAAACATTTAAAAACAATGTAGAATCAGTGCAAAACAATGTTTTCAAAATATTCTAAAGCTGTTCCGAAAAGCTGGCAGCGTTTTCCTGGCATGTCACTACCGGGGTGGGGTTGGCGGAAGCCGTAGCAGGTACACGTCACACTGGCTAATGCGGCAGGGACAGCAGAGACGGCATCCTGCACTCCACGCCCTGCACACGCACAGAAACCCACGTCGCGGTACCTGGGCCGGCAAACCACAGCGTGCCCTGACTTCAGCAGAAGACGTTGTAAAGAAAATTGCATTGTGCCTCTTCCTGAATAATGCGACTTCTGCCCTCTTCTATTTTATCTTGCAGCACCAAAGGGCTTATTAGTACACATAGCTTAGTAGTTATGGTGGCAGCAAATACAGCCTCAGTGTGAAGCTGCCGAGATGAACTAAAGAGAGGAGACTGTCGGGCTATGCATTCATCATGTGTAACTAGCAAAACGCCTTAAATTTATGAAACAGGCAAACAGTGTGGACTCAGAAGCACCAATGGAATCGTATAACAAACGGCTGGAACTGACAACCTAAATCTTTCTCATTGTTAACACATCCAAAGATTCAAATATGCTTACTCTTACATAAAATTTGGGCTTTATGAGTTGGGTTGCAACAAAGACGGTTATAGTAAAAAAATAATGAAAATCTCAAATTTACCCAAATAATTTTATTGAAAGAGAAAGCAATAATGGAAGAGTGTTGTATTATATGTAACTATTCTATTTGAATAATGAGGAAGATAAATTTGCCAGTACTCCTCTTTCCCTTCACTAACGAATTATACGATGTGCAACAGTGTATATAAAATGATACAGAACATTACTCCAATCCTCTGAGTTGATTGCTTGTTTCTTTAGAGCAGCATTTTCCATTATAAGAAAATTATGCAAAATTAGAATTTGATTGTATTCATACAGGAACACAGAAGTGAAGTAAAAGCATTAGAATTAACACACTTCAGTAATCAAAACTGAGTTGGATCCATTTTTAAATAAAAAAGACAAACATCTAAATTTTTTTTTTTTTGGATTTTGAATTTTATTTTATTTATTTTTTTATACAGCAGGTTCTTATTAGTTATCCATTTTATACATATTAGTGTATACATGTCAATCCCAATCTCCCAGTTCATCCCACCACCACCACCCTGCCCCCGCCCCTGCTTTCCCCCCTTGGTGTCCATACGTTTGTTCTCTACATCTGTGTCTCAATTTCTGCCCTGCAAACTGGTTCATATGTACCATTTTTCTAGGTTCCACATATATGCATTAACATACGATATTTGATTTTCTCTTTCTGACTTACTTCACTCTGTATGACAGTCTCTAGATCCATCCACGTCTCTACAAATGACCCAATATCGTTCCTTTTTATGGCTGAGTAATATTCCATTGCATATATGTACCACATCTTCTTTATCCATTCGTCTGTCGATGGGCATTTAGGTTGCTTCCATGACCTGGCTATTGTAAATAGTGCTGCAATGAACATTGGGGTGCATGTATCTTTTTGAATTATGGTTTTCTCTGGATATACATCCAGTAGTGGGATTGCTGGGTCATATGGTAGTTCTATTTTTAGTTTTTTAAGGAACCTCCATACTGTTCTCCATAGTAGCTGTATCAATTTACATTCCCACCAACAGTGCAAGAGGGTTCCCTTTTCTCCACACCCTCTCCAGCATTTCAAACATCTAAATTTCAACAGTGGTATGCATGTAGTTTAAATCATTTCTTTCATTTAGATTACAAGAATCTTAAATATGCATTAAAAGGTATACTTTTAAATGTTTAAATTTATCCCCAATAGATCAAATAATGCAACTGAGAAGTTAGAATGAACACTATTCCTAGAATAAAATTGTGAGCTGTGTATACAGGAAAAGCTTGGAGTAATGTCTTTATTCAAGGAGATCCCAATTCCTTTTGAATTATTTCACAAGAATTTCCTGAGAGTGCACTGTGTGCCTGGGACTGTCCAAGACAGTGGATTCAAATAATTATTATATAGGATGAAATGGCAGGGAGACTGGTCAGCTGGTAAACCAGAAAGACTATTATTTCATATAAAAGACATGGTCTCTATATTCAAGGAGCATAATCTAAACAAGGTAATCACATATCACACATAAACAATGAGGGTAGGTGTTCTTTTCACTGTGTGATTGGGTTAAGAAGTATTTAGAATGACTGAATTTTGCCTATAACCCTACCTATGCAAAGAGGTAAAGGTGGCTCTGTGGTCACATGGGAAGTGGATACAGGTGAGACAAAGAGAAAGTGATGCTTTTCTCTTGAAACTTCCCTGCCCCTCATTCCTCTGACTCCCTCAAAAAACACTGTGCTGTGAGTGACACTACAAATTCTGAGGCTGTTTTCATTAGTCATAGATACCAGAAGAAACAGGATGACAATAAACTAATCTCTTCTTGGATTTATGAGGACATCACATCAGATTCGAATTATAAAAACACCCTGAGGATGCAGCTAAAGGTAAAGCTCTGGACAAGCATCTCGAGACCAAGTTTTGTGTGAAATCTGCTCCTCTCTCCTTGGGTGGGAATGCAAATGGGGTGAACAAAGGTTCCCTCCAACTCTAGGAATAACAACAGTAAGTGGGAAAGGATCCCCTGGAATGAGGTGTTGGATGGGAAATCACAGAGGTGGCGTGGAGTGTGTGTCCTCACTTAACTCCCGAGAGAAGGCAGAAAGACTGAAATGCAAAGAGCACGTGGCATTGACTTGGAAGAAGTACCCATGTGTCTTCCAAGGAGAATACAATTTGTTGGTGGAAGGATCAAAGACCCAGCAAGGCTCAGTCCCTGAGCCACCACTCCACTTCCACGTCCCCTTTCTCCCTTCCTCAACTCCCACCATCCTTGGCATTCAGGGTCCTCACGATCTTCCTCCATCCAACCTTCTTTCTGCCATGCTCACCTCATCCCACCAGTGTTCACCTGCTGCAAGCAGTGTAGCACGGCAGTTGTGAGCTAGGTCTATTTAGACCTCAACTGCAATCCTAGCTCTGCTTTGCCAGCAGAATATCTCTTACCACCACCTCTTCCCAGAGCCAAAAAAAAAGTTAGCTTTTTGAAACTAGAGCATTTTAAACAATTCCATTTCCAAAGAGAATCATCATGGCTTTACGTTTGCATAATTCAAACTTCACTTGGGTGTTTTTCATAGTCACAGAAGCAACCCCAAAGTAACAGAGGAGCTCCAACGCTGGCAAGACAGAGTGTGCTTGCGGACTTTAAAGTGACTTTTTAAAAAAAGCTTCTCCCTATCAAGGTTTAAAAATCTTAGGGTCAAAGTTTCAGGCTGAGCAGGGATCCTGTTTCCTCCCAGTTTACCTACCACGTATCTTCATTGTTAAGGTCAAGCTCAGGAAAGACACTACCTGTGGGAAGTTCTACTAACCACGTGTCCCTATTGTGGAGGCAGGACACAGCAGTGTCTCCTGGCCTGTAATGTCTCGTAGCACCTGTGGAAGATGACGTTATTTTTGCCGCACCCTGGGGATGGTGGCCTAGGTGCCTGTGCCACCCGGAGAGCTGAGGGATCAATACCACCCCACCCACAGCTCACCCGTGGGCCCCACACCCAGGCTGAGAAGTCCTAACTTAAACGATCAAAGTAAAATTTAGTATTTGTAGAAAAGAGGACATCTCATGACTCCACTATGAATGCCCCACCACTGACTCCAAAGAACTCGGTTGCCTTCCTTCTGATTAAATCCACTTCACCATTTCAGCCTGTTCCACATTGCATAAAACACACATAAAGCCAGACTTGTGACTCTCATTCGTCACGCGCTAGCAAACAGCAGTTCCAATTATGTAGAAATGGACTTTGAAATTTGGTCACTGAAGTTTAGGGGAAGACAATTCAGTCAACAGAATAGTTTCTTTTCATCTCACAGCCTGACTCCTGTGTGTCAAGTTTTCTTTCAACATACAAAATCAGATCTACGGATGTCAGAGAATACAGCACAGCAGTCTTTCTATGCACTGTGTAGTGGCTAGAGTTAATTAGAATCTTTTATAGCCAGGACTCAGTTAAAATAATCCTTTTGTGGGGAAAGACTTAATTACAAAGTGATATCACAGTGTAGTTAGTGAGTAGGCCCTGTTTTCGTAAGTCTGTTCTTTCCTTGCTCTTTGGCATTATCACAATCACCTGCTATGTGATCAATCTCCAACTCATCAAGGGCCTCTTAGTGTCCCCAGGCCAATGATCATTCCCACATCGTTATGGTCACATGTCCACAGTATGCTAAAAGTACATTACTTCATTTAATCTCTATAACAATCTTATGAGGGGAGAACAACGTACCCATTTCACAGATGAGGGCACCAGGTTTAAGGAGATTAAATAATTTCTCCCAGATCAGGCAGATAGTAAACGGTGGAGGCTGATTTGAATCCCCAGACTCCCAGGACCTGCTTTTATCACTATGCAGCATTGTGTCATATTTAAAGAACAGCAGCTAGCGATGAAGAATAACCTTCACTTGTATAATGCTTGACAGTTTTACAAAGCACTTTCACATCCATTATTTTACTTAATCCTCCGCAATAACTCTGCAAACTATTATGATCCCCACTTTATAGGCAAGGAAATCGAGGCTCAGAGAGGGAAAGTCATTGAGCCAGAAATCCAGAGAAACTTCAGGTTTCCTATGACAAGATGAAATTAGTTCAGAAACATGAACACGCAATGAGGTTGCATGATGGTAAGGAAGGAACATGGACTTTGAGGTCAAAGATCTGAATTAGATTTCCTGCTCTGTCCCTTTGCAGTTAAATGACCCTGGGCAAGGCATTTAACCTGTTGAGCCTCCATTTTGCATGGGTGAAATGGGCATGACAATAATATCTTATAAGGTATGGATCCAGTGAGGTACTGCACGTGAAAATATTGTGTAAATTATCCAGTGCAATACGAACGTTAATAATAGCAACAGCAACAAGAATAAAACTTGTGATGCTTATAGTATGTTAGTGTTATTACGTGTTCATTTCAGCCTCTGCAGGATGCAAACACAAGAAGACACTCAAGGCAGACCTTCAAACAGCTCATGCTGATTCAGATTCTTGTGATGAGATCTGAAATTCAGGTCTTCAAATGCAAAGCACAGTATTTTTCCTGAACCTCTGCTAGGTGGACGTCATTGTCCTCTTTTCATCCACCAAAACCAATACCCCAAACTGTCATCATCACGCACCTCTTTAATGTAATTTTCACATTACATCTTCAATCTAATTTATTTATTTAGATAAATTATTAATTTAGATAAATCTTTGAACATAATGACTACCTTATTGTTAGCTACAGCTCATTTCTCACTTGATCTTTCCTAAAATCCCACCCAAACATGCCAAATCTGAGACGCTATGACCCCCTGATGGAACTCCAACCTGGCTGTAGAATAGTTCCCGTCATTCCAGTGGGTGTTAATGGGATAGGAGATCCATTTGAAGACAATGAATATGTGCTGAGGAATAGACACGACTCAACCTCAATTAAGTCAAGACTAACACAGCACCCAAAGCAGCCACCTCTACAATATCCAACTGAAGTTGTTCCAACAGGACCCAGCAAGAAGCACAGTTCAGACGCCTCTACTTCCGCAAGTCACTGAGGCATGTGCTGTTGGACGCACACCCACCCAGCAGCTCCTTCCCTCTTCCGCACCAGCAAAGCCTTGATGTAGTTCTGCTACCTCCTCCTGCTCCCCATTGTAACTTGGGCAAATTCTGATTAGTCTAAGCCAACAATGGTGGTTGTATTCCTCTTGCACAGAAATGATTTGAGGAAGGCTTGAGCCTCAGTTTTGGCCAATGAAATGTGAGTGGAAGGCTGCTAGAGGCCTTGAGGAGAGGCTTTCCTTGCTGACAAAATGGGAGCACAGGAAAAGAAACAGCCTTTTCCCACAGTTCCATGTGATGGTTGAATCTGCTGTGGTCATCTTGTGACCATAAAACATTAAGATGATGTGATACTGAGGATATAAGCAAAGAGAAAAATCCTTGACATTACTGAGCCACTCATTGGGCTGTTGCCCAAAACTTTCAGTGGTGTGAGATAATAAATTTTCCCTGTGGCAAGTCACGGATGGAGATTTTGAGCCTCACACCTGGAAGTGTCCTAACTGGGACACCAGGGAAACAACCACAGTTCTACAGCCATGTAGATTATTTCTTCCTCTTTAAGTCTATTTTCCAGGGGCCCCTTTGCCCACTGAGCTTGGGGGAAAATGGCTATACACTAATAGTTGCATGAAAAAGGCTCTGATTTGAAGGACTTGCACCAGCAACTCCCACCTTTCTCCTCCAATGAAATGAGATGTTCATTTCATGAAATACCCCAAAGGCATGGGTTTGATTCCAGAGTGTGAAGGAGGTCTGGTCAACTTCCTTTTTTGTGTGTCCCAATGGCTTGTAAAAAAGTGAAGAAATGCCAAAACAGACTTCCAAAAATTGTGAGGTACTCTTAAGTATTGATGTTTAGCAAATTTATGCTTTTATAATACATGTAAAAATTCCAAGCACTTTAATTATGCTATTTATAAGTGAATTACAGGATTCATAAAGAATATTAAGTCATAGTGCACATAGATGCTGTGGTCCAGGGACCAAATTAAAGCGGCATAATGAACTTCCCACCCATCAATCTCATCAGTCTAACTCTGTGAGTTAATGTGTAAACTTGAGTGGAGACAATAATGACAAAAGTCTGAGTGTGTGGGCCTTTGTGAATATGAGGCCTAGTTTATTACAAACAAACAAACAAACAAACAAAAAACGTTTCCCCGTCTGCCTTCTATCTCACTCACTCTGGTGGGCTGCTGTGATTTTTTTGTTACTTACCATATTTCTATAGAGCACTCCCTATGGACACTATCTCATTTGACCCTCAGAACAGCCCTCTGAAGGAGGTCCTACTAGCCTCCTCATTTTACAGGTGAAGAAACGGAAACGCAGAGAGGTTAAGTGAGTTATTCAAGACCACACAGCTAATAAGTGGGTAAATGCTGGAGCCAGGATTAAAATGATGGGCCATAGCTCCAGAACTCATGTTCTTAACCAGTGCATTATGCAGTCTCTGTGCCGATACAACCATAAAAGTATGGGGGTCAAGAGAAGTGAACCTGGAGGACAGAACCGGTAAGGCTCTTTCAAAGCCAGAGAGCATGTGAGACTTGGTGGTGTCACAGTATAATCATTGTGTAACGTGGGTGTGGTCTCTTCTGCTCCTTTCACCCTGAAGTGTGTGCACACATGCATGTGCTCGTGTGTGTGTTCTGCACACCAGGCGTCAACGTAATCGTGTAGCAGCATTTGTCAGCGATGTGGGTTTACCTCCCTTTGCTCTTACAATCTCCTCAGTAAGACTTTTCAAAGCTACTGTTTTGCTCTCTAACAATTATTTCTAACCAGGCTTTGACTGCTGAGGAGAAAGAAGCCCTTAAAATAATTACATTATCCTGAAATAAGGTCATTTGTCTTTTTCTTTTAAAACAATTTTCATGTTATAATCACTTCAATTGTTTCTAGATTAGGATTCATAAACGGCTCTGCAGAATGGATGGTTTTCCATGGTCAGAAATGTTTCCCCAAAGAACCAAAACGAATTACTGAAAGAGACCTGTCACAGGAGTCCATTCTCCCCACTGAACAGGACCAGGAAGAGGGCTGATGGGGGCAAGTGCTGTAGGACCTTGTGGAACTCTTTCTGGGGCCAAGTTTGAAAGAAAGGAATATTATGGAATAACTGTTCGATCACAGACCATGGTGTCCAACAGATCTGGGTCCAAATCCTGCTCTGCCACTCAGGTGTATGGCAGGCCATTTATGTACAGCCTCAGAGCCTCGGTATTGTCTCCAGCAAAAGAGCAATAATAACGAGTGTGCGGTATACATGCCGTTATAAAAGAAACGTACATAAAGGGTCTTTACGTATTCAGAGGGAGGAGGAAAATTTGCCCTCCCTCTGCCTCCATTCGGGTCCCTCCCCAAGAAGCACTAATGTCACTGGTTAAGTTTCCGGGCTACTAATTTGCCAAAAGCAAGGACTGCAGTTTGCTGAGGTCCAGTGCCTTCCCCCTGCTTCTTGTTTTGCCCTGGCTCCAGAGATAAGCAGAGATCTCTGGCACTTTCTCCCTCATCCCTTCTGCTTACTCGTAGTACAGAGACTATCCCTCCCGGCTTAGCAGCTGGATGGTGGTAGCACTGAGATTTGAGCTGAGAGGGTGGAGGAGGCCTCACTTGGGCCTTGAGCCTAAACTTCCACTCCAACCCGATCACCAGAGAGGCCTGCCCTGCTTGCCTGGCTAATGATAAGAGGCATTTTGATTTCTTGAGGTCTGTGTATTAATAGCTCCCAGGGAAACCCCAAGGGGGAGGAGAGGGGATTGCAAGGACAGGATTTGGATATTTCCAGGTCTTTGGCTACAACATCAACTAACACTACTTCTTGGAATAAAATGGCAGCCGGCACACACCAAAGAGAAGCCCACTCTCCTAAAAGAAGGCTATGCAAAATCCTCCTCCAAGTTGCTTCAATTCCAGAGACAGGGACACTTCCACCCTCCTTTTAAAAATCCCCTTTCCTGCAAAAGCAACCAGACAGCACTTGGCTGGAGCTTTCCGACAGACCCTCAGCGACCATTCCTGCCTGGGAGTGGCTGGTGGGAAGTGGGCAGCCCCTGCATCTCGTCTCTACCAGGCGATGAGGCAGGGCTGTCTTTCCTGGGAGGTGTTTGCACTTGACTCTCAGAAATAAATATGAACTGTAAAGAGGTCTCCACTCGATGACACCTTCCTATACTAGCAGGCTCTCTTTGTCAGCAGGTAGTCAGACTTTTTTAGGGTGATAACATCTAGGTTTCTTTATTTCATCAGAAACAGATCCAAGTGCAGAAATGGCCAGAGTGTCATCACATGTTTCTATGCTCTATTAAAAACTACACAAAGCCCAAAGGTAGAAACAATGCAAATGTCCATCATCAGATCAATGGATAAATAAGATATGCTGTATACATGCAATGGAGTATTATTCAGCCTGCTATACCATGGATGAATCTTAAAGACATTATGCTAAATAAAAGAAGCCAGAGACAAAAGGACAAATATTGCATGATTCCACTTATATGAGTACCCAGGATAGGTGAATTTCTAGAGACAGAAAGTAGAATAGAGGTTGCTGGGCAAGGAGAAGGGAGATGAGTGAGGAATTAGTGCTTACTGTGTATAGGGTTTCTGTTTAGGGCAATGAAGTTCTGGATGGATAGCGGCCCCGGTTACACCATATTGTCAGTGTACTTAATGTCACCAAATTTTGCACCTAAAAATGGTTAAAGTGGTAAATTTGATGTTATGCATATTTTACCAAGAAAGAAAGAAAGAAAGAGAGAGAGAGAGAGGGAGGGAGGGAGGAAGGGAGGGAGGGAGGGAGGAAGGAAGGAAGGAAGGAAAAGAAAGGAAGGGAGGGAAAGGGAAGGAAGGAAGGAAGGGAGGGAGGGAGGAAGGAAGGAAGGAAGGAAGGAAGGGAGGAAGGAAGGAAGGAAGGAAGGGAAGAAAGAACCACCAAGCAGTCTTGGGATAACAATTCCATGGAAAGGGAGGGTTCCAGAATTCCAATCCGCTTCCCGGCATCTAGATGTCACTGGGGCAGAGCTTTTCTGAGTGATCAAGAAAGATCAAAGCCAGAGGAAACAATGCTCTTCACAAGACCTGGCAAAGGGCACTTACTAAAGCAGTGTTACTGACAAAATAATGGACTCCGATTGTTTCTGTTCATTCAGGAGGATCACCACGCCCCAGAGGCAGGGAGGGGCAGCAGGACTCCGCTTCCACAGGCCCCTCAGCCCTTTGACCAGACAGTAACCAAGTAAGCCTGTTGTCGTCTTCAGCACGTGATTTATGACCATAGATATTATTTATTTCCAAATTAGAGTTATAAATTCTCCAGACGTTTCTAAAAAAGATTTTCCTCAAACAATGGCATTTTGGGGCTACCATAACTATAAAATTCAATTCCCTCATTTCTGCTCATGAAATATAAAAAAGTTTCTGACTTCATTGTGCCATTATAAACAGATTTCCTGCTAAATATTTTCTGGATTATGTTCATTTCTTGGCCTTCTAAAAAATCCTGGCTAAGAATACAATAAATGATAAAATATGCATATATAATTCTTTTATCCATGAAAAAAAATAACTGCCAGCTGTAATTTAGTGGAGTTGAATAGAAAGTGCATAATTTATATCTGCATCTTTATTCCTAATAATGACTGTAAAAATAACTAAAATATTCTGGAGGTTGTAGTCATGGAGACACCACTACCTCTAAAGTGTAAAATATAATTTGTTGAGCAATGTCTAATAAGACAGAATGAAAACTAACAAAGAGAAGCAAACCTAATCAAAATCTTTCAATTCTAGTTTCTCCTCTTTCAATTTGGATGATTTCATAAAAACTCAGTGCCCTGAAGTAACCACAACAAACAGTGATTTCCAAACCTGGTAAACTTAAAAAGAAGCTTCAGACTAGTTAGAACACTAGAAAAGAAACCCATGCATCAAAAATCCAGAGGCAGTAGTCAGATAAATCATCCTGTGTTCTTTCATTTCTGAATGGAGTTATCTTACACTTTATTTTAACCAAGTGATGTGCTTTGACTAGATTCCAACTCTGATGGACCCTGAGGTGGGGAAAGGGAGCTACACAATGAATAATAGATCAATTATAATAATAATAGATCAAGAAGATGCAGGCCCTACCCTGTAAGAGCTAACAGTCTAGTGCAGAGACATGCAACTCCAACTGGGAACCATGCAACTCCAAATGGGAACCATGCAGGGAATTTAAAAAATTCTAGTCATCACATTAAAAATGAAAAAGAAACAGGTGAAATAAATTTAAATAATATTTCATTTAACCAAAATGCAGCCAACACATTTGAAATGATCATTTTAACATGTAATCAATTTTAAAATTATTAAATACTTTGCATTCCTCCTTTTATTTGTTCTAAATCTTTGAAATTCAAAGTGTATTTTGTACTAACAACACATCTCAGTTTGGGCCAGTCAAGTTTCAGGTGGTCAATAGTCATATGTGGCTAATGCTACTATATTGGACAGAGAGGAGAGTGGGAGATATAGAAAATATACAGATAGCGCAAAAGCAAGACTGTCCCTCAGCAGGGCTATAAAGAGCCATAAATAAAACATCTGGGGCATCTTCAAAGAGGTGGTTGCATCTGAATTGAGTCTTGAGAGGTCTTTAAGTTAGGAAATGCTATACTCAGACTTGCATTATATGAAGAGCTGACTGGCAGCTGATTGGATGGCTGGGAAAAGGACAGAAGGAACCAAGAGTCTAGGCAAGAGAGTTGGGAAGGCAGGCAAAGGCCAGGGTGGATTTAAGAGATCTTTTGGAGGTGGAATTAGGGGACACGGTGGCTGACTAGAAACAGAGTAGAAGACACTGTACATGTTTACCCAGCAGCCATTTCTCTTTCCTTCCCTGTTCACAAGAAATTGATTCTGTTCAGGTGCCCTGCATCCTCTGCAATACCTTGGGGTTTTTTTTTGTTTTTTTTGGAGGCAGGGGCGGGGGAGATGAGAGGCTTCCCAGCCCCAGGAAGGTGAATCTTGATTAGCATAAGCCAGTTATAATAATTTTATCTTATCATTGACTGGCTTAGAAAGGAACATGGAATCCAGTTTTGGCCAGTGAGGCTTAGTGGTTAGACTGCAAGGTGGGACTCTGAGAAGGGCTTCTTGGATATTAAGAAAAGATACAGGGAAGAGATAGCCTCTTGCTGTCTCTAGTGTGTGGTGAGAAGGTGATGCCTGGCCTATGGCAGCCAGCGTCATCCTGAAGCGAGTCCACCAACATCTGAGAATGACAGAGTGGAAATATGGACTCTTGATGCCATCATCAAACCACGGAATTCACCAATCTTGGAAACACTCCCCCTCTGGACATCTTGTTTTGTGAGAGAATGTTTGTATGGATTATTTAAGACCTGTGGGGTTATCTCTTATTTGCAAGTAAAAGTTTCTTAACAGATAGGAAAAGGGAAGAATCTAGACAACGTCCCAGCCACTGGTAACAGCCATAATATCTTTCCTTTGTTCAGCATGTTACATAGTATGTGAAGCTCTTTCACCTGATGTCTTCACGGAATCCTCTTAACAGCCCAGGGAGGTGTTTAGGCAGATACTATTGTCTACTTTCACCTGCACAGTATCCCTCTCCCCCATTCTCCTTTGCATTCCCAGCAACTAGTATAGTACCTGGAATAATAATAACTGCTATCAATTCTTGAGTTTTGCTATTTGTTAGAAACTGTTCAATATTTTATATACAAAATCTGACTTTATTTCCTCATTTGCAGGAGCTTAAAGCAGCTCTGAGTTGGGTTATTATTATCACCACATAACAGATGAGAAAACTGAAGCTCAGAGGGGTTAAATGATAAGTTCAAGTCTCAAAGTTAGTGACAGAGCCACAACTTGACCCCAAGTATGTCTCTCTGTAAAGGTTATGTTCTTTATCACCATGATACAATGGCACAGAGCAAGTCCCTCCGTTTACTGAATGAATGAATGAAGGGATGCTCAAGGAGATTAAGTACCTTGCATAATGTCATCCAGCTAAAGACAGATCCATGACTTGATGCCGGTCTTCTACCCTCAAGGCCATTGCCCTTCCTACCACATCCTATGACTATCATTTTTTCCAGCTTTATTGAGGTGTAATTGACAACCCATGACTATCATTTATTTGGCACTTGGTTAGACATCACCTTGAATGATCCCTGGCAATTTCTTTGTGTATGAATCTTTTCTCTGTGACCGGATTGTCAATTCCTGGAAGTGGCATGGCTTTTTTGTAGCTCCCACAACAATCAAGACAATGTATTTTTCACAGTTAATAGCTCGATTTTTAAATATAGTGTCTTCAAATTATAGATATATCGTGGTTAGGGTGACCATAACTCCTGGTGTACCTACAATGTCCTGGTTTACACCTGTTACCCTGGCTTTATTTGTAATAGAGCAATATTAATACGCTCCAAAATATTCCTGTTTGAACAATAAATTGAATGGTCACCTTAATCATGGTAAATAAGAGCTTGGTTTGGCCTGTCCAGCTATGCTCTGTCAACAATGCCCGGCACAGCTGCCTCTGGATAAAGATGAATCCAACAACCATCAAGGTTCATAATTAACAGTGGAACACAGAGAGCTTTCAAGCACAGTGCCTACCAAACTTCACCACCTCTTTTGTCTACCTTTTTTTTTTTTTCCCCCATACTCTCCTTTCTCTCAAAAATCTCTTTTTCTTTGTTTTACTGGTTTCCCTTCCAGCAGCCACTTTCTAGCCTGTATCTAACATCCTAAGTCTTGCTGGCAGAAACAAGGTAACAGGTTTTGAAAAGCTAGGGAAATACATTACTGTCTAGCTGCTATTCTTGGCTGAAATCCCTTTCAACTGAGGATCAACACACCCTTGTAAACAGCCAAAGAGGAAGAAACAAACCTTTTGTGGCTAAACATGTATCTTTTGGCCTCTATGTTGTATGTAAGTATGTATATGTCTTGGGAACGTAGGGCTACATGGTAAACCAGAGTTGTTGCTGTTATTGTTTTAACCAGTGAAAATGTACAGTAGTAGCATCAAGAGATTCCCAATGGATTAATGCCATTGTGAGCTCAGCTCGAACTACTTTGAATTCTGGAATTATGACTGATATGGGGAGAATAAAAGCAAAATAATTCCTAAACACACTATACATACTGAGGTGTCTTATCAGAGGGGACCTGTCAGAGATTAGCTTTCTGTTCCCCCTCTTTTTTATTAAGACAAATGGAAAAATCAGATCAGAAGTGGCCTCATTTATGAGTATAAATGCAGGGCTAGTGGCCCTACTGTCTATGGAAAGAAGTGTTTCAAGATCTTTCATTCTGAGGACTTAACAGAAAATCAGGTCCACTATTTGGGTGAAAGACCTTGGGGAAAAGATTCCATGAGGTGGCAGATGCTTAAGAGGCTTTGACTCAGCACAACTGGGGCTGACCTGTGTTCTGAGAAGTGGCTGCATAGATGAACCCTCTTGGTTGGGATACCCTCTTGGCCTGAGTGGTCAACAGGACCAGCTAGGCTTCCCTGCAGCAACGGACAGCAATGACTGTCAGACTGCATGGGGCCAGTTTTCAACATCATTGCTGCGTGACAGTGAGAAGCAAGTACGTGGTGGACCAATGAGACCTCAGCAATCTAGGCGAGGCATGTGGAAGTCAAGGGCTGTTGTTGGACTGAATGAGCCCTAGAGAGTGCTGAACAATTAAGAGAAGGGCTCAGATCAAGAGAGGCACATTGGCTTGCCTGCTAATAGAGTGGGGTGTATGAGAGTTCCAAACATTTAAGTAAATATTAGGAGGAATGCAATTTCACTTGAACCCCAGTTTGTAGAATAATTCTCACTAGTTACAAATGCATCTGACGAGAATCTGGCTGGATGAGATTTTTCTGGTAAGAATCTGGCTCAGACACACACTATACAAAGTGTGTTTTCTTTCATGATTATTACATGTATCCCATTAGAATCTCTACTATTTAATATGTAAATTATTGACTCTTATTTACCCATGGCGATGAATTATGCCACACAGCCACCTTTCCAATAAGAGTGCTGCTAGTAACTTCTGGAAGATTTAACAAAGTCAAAGGCAATAGATTCATACGTCTCTGTCTTCTTTTCAAGATTTTGTTATTCCTTCATGAACATCTTTCCAATAAGCAGAAGCCATCTCATGCTGTAATTCGTTTTCCTCTCCTTGTTTCCTCTTGGGTTTCATGTAAATATTTACATATCACCACTCACTCCTACTCTTTACCTAAGATGGCCTTTGGATCCCGTCCTCAGCCTCTCATCAGATAACCTCATGTTTTCCATTATCTAATATCGCCTCTCATAACATTTCCACTTTGACGGGAAAAACAACTTTCCAAAGTCAAGTGCTGGTCTCTCTTTTAAAAAGAAAATTAGTTGAACATTCAAGGTACCATGAGAATACTGTCCAAAGCTGTTCATTACTTTCTCACTGTTCACTCAATTTTCATTATCTCTCTAGAAGATAATACAGAGCATGGTTTCACCCCCGAAGGCTGCTGGACCAACTGCTCAGAGAGTGCTTGCCATTACTGGCCCTGTGATTTCTTTTCCCAGAGAATATGATGGAGTGGAGAAGAAAGGCAAGAAGAGAAATGGCTGTCTTTCTTTCTTTCCTGTCGCTGATGAAGTATTTTGAATTCCAATGGTCTGAAAGATCTCATTTTCCCATGAAATTATTTCTCACTTGTCATTCTCCATCACCTCCACTTCCAGATAGTCACCTGTTTTTATCAATTTTATCTCGGAAAAATGTATGGCATTGTTTCCCCTTTTTCCATCCTTTGCCTACACTCTGCCTTCATTGGTTCTCAGCAAAATGCTCAGATGCACAGGCTTTCACCGAGTACCGAGAGAGTGAACGAGAACGTCAACTCTTGCTTGCACTAATGTATTCATTTCCTAAGTAGTTTCCCCTCTAGACTATTGCCCATATGGCTATCAGAAAAGCTACTTTCTAAAACTCACATCTCTATGCTGCCTTCTTGCTTGCAAACACCAATAATACCCCACTGTCTTTAATGTCAAGTCTAATCCTTCAGTCTGACATTACAAATCACTTCACAATCCGGTCCCAACCTGTCTTTTCTAAAGCTCTTGACCCTCTCTCCACTCACTCCTGCCCCAACCCTAGAGAGAGGCAGCTTCTTCTTATGTGGCCCTGAGCTCTTGCCTCACCACGGGTGTCTCCTGCTGTGGTCTCAGCCCCACTACCCTTCCTCATACTGCCCAGATGTCTACCCAATAAAACCCGAATCAACTGATTACTCTTCAGTTACAAATGATCATTCATGGAGCATGTTCTAGGTGTCAGACACTATCCGGAGCACATTATATACCATTCCAGTATTCCTTTTAATCCCAATAATAACAATGAAAGTTAGGCATTAATTCACTGACTAACTTGTTTACCCAGTTAATAAGGACAGATCCAGGATCTAACCCCATACATCTGCTATCAAAGACCAGGTGCTCTTACCCACCAGGTATGTGACAACCCACTCACTCTACCCCACCGCATCCCTCACCATGTGTCTCGAGCACGTATCTTTGCAATTGTGCTTACTACCTTACAGGAGAGCTGCTGTTGACAGAGGAAAGTTCCCTGGAGGAATTACGAACACCTCAACAGCAAGGCTGGTCCTCACGGATCTGCGTCTCTCTAGTGCTCAGCAGAGTGCTGGCACACAGGGTGTGCAAAACACTTTTTCTTTTGGTAACTGAATTTGAATCTATGCATCCAATAATAGGAAAAAGCTCTGTCCCAATTAAATCAGGTAGTTGAGCCACATGTAGGTCTCAGAGCTCTTTTACCTCGAAAGAATAAATCCAGTGACTCACTGGATAAGAAGGAAGCTGAACTCCTCTTCCATCTCTTACCTACTTCATACATATTTGTAACTGACCTATAGGAACCTGGCATTGTAATATTCATGGCAACCATCTGCAATTCAACCAAGCATACAAGCAGAAACCACCCACGTTTTCAATAACAGCATTGCTTAATCTGAAATGCTTTTTGGAAGACAAAGAAGCATTCATAAAACGAAACAGTAGTGAATGTTGATAATGAGAAAGTTTTACAACAAAGTGTCTTGCTGATTTACACAGTGCTTCCATGCCAATGACTAGAAGGAATTTTTATAAAGATTCTCGCTGGAAAGCCTAGGCAACATGCCAGAAAGGCTGTCAGAGTCTTTAGAGACAAGGAAACTGAGGGAGAGAGGAAAGGGCAGGGGAGGAAGCAGGAAGTGAAGGAGTAGTGGGGGGAGAGACTTGGCTTTAATCCCCGGTACATAGGGGAAACTGTAAGTAGTAAAATTAAGACAACATGCCATTCCCCCCCATCCCCCCCACCAAGGAGCTCTCATCTGAATTCCAGGTAGGTCTTGAGAAAATACCAGGTACCTGCCTAGTCTCAGTGAGGGACAACAATGTTTTCTTTTCTACTCTTATTTCAATTCAACCATGAGACAAAGAGCTCTGGAGAGCAAGGAGTGGGGAGCTAAACATACATCCCCTAGAAGACCAGAAAAAGTCATCAAAGTTTCAGGTCACCCAACTGAATTTCCAGGAGTTACAGCCACTATTATTTATTTCCCTTGTATGGAAAAGTGTGCAAATGTACAGCTACCCCCAAAGCTTGACTTGGGTAGCAAAATCTGATACTCAGAATGTTGGATAAAAATGTATCATCAGTAGGTCACATCAAAGGAGAGAGGCTGGCCTGGTCCCTGATTAAACAGTTCCCAATACTTACTCTCCCTTAGTAATTCAATAAAGGGCAACCATTCCTGCATTCTGATACTGAATCTCCAAGGCCACACTAGACCTCAAGAAGTTAGTCAAGATGGTGGCCCATAAACAAGCTGACCCAAGGTTATGGCTTCAGTCCCCTTAGCCTGGTCCTGACATGATTCTCCAAGAGCTACCGACTGATAATACACAGATTAGGTCTGGTTAGAGAACACCTCATCCCATTTCTCCCAGTGGAACACCTCAGATACTGACAATTTGTGATGACAAGAACATGTAGCCTGGATTTTCCACTCCTCCCACGCTGCTTGGCTGGCCTGGCTAGCAACCGACTTTATTTTTACAATGCTTATTACTGCGGCTTTACTGGCCCTCCTGGCCAGTGGGCTCTGAAGCAGCTGGAAACAGGGCCAGCTGGGGGCCCAGCTGACCAGCCAGCCACTTGGAACCTTCTACGCTAGCAGAAGAAAAGAACTGGCCAAAGGCCGTACTGCTAAATATTCTGGGAAGGCTAGATGACGAGACAAGGGGGACGGGACCTCCATTCATCCTAAAACAAATGCAAACTGACAAACAGATTAAGGGTAGCTGAGGTTCCAGGAGAGCGTCTGGGTAACTTAACCAGATGCAGTCAACTTCTTGCTAATTCAGATAAATGAAGAAAGGCCAGTGTGCATCAGTGAAATTCCAAAACCGTAGAGCATAGACTGTTTTTTTCAAGTCCATAGAGCAACTCAACTTCATCTTAACCGCAAGTTTCACACTGAGGTGCGGTTGTGCCCTCTGCTACTGAATCTGTGTCTCATTTGGCATAAACAGCAGTCATTTAAATTCAGTTGTTCATGAACTTAAGTCCTGCAAATGTTTGCTCTCATGAATATGATAAACATCACCCCTTATACTATTGTTGACCCTATTTATTTACCCAGCTTGGCCTTCCTTCAAAGGCATCATAGAGATAAACCCAGCCTAGTTCAGGTCAAATGAGTATAAATTGTTAGCAGAGTGCTAGGAGATGAGGTTTCTCCTTGATAGCTCGAAGCCTTGCGTTTTGTCCCCTTCCTCATGGGAGCTGTGAAAAGTTTGAACAGATGTTCAGATTCAGGGGGAGAGAACACTTTACTGCTGCTCTATTTACTTCCCCCAGCAGGATCCGTTTTCATTTCCTTGTGGACTGGAGAGAACAATTCTACCAGCTTAACTGCTATCTGGGGGAGGGGAAGTCCGGGATCCTGGTTCCCATGAAGCATGATGAATTAAGAAAGGAATGCAGTATGCCATGAAACCACATTTACCTCTGGCTTTCTGTTCCCAAAATTAGGTCAGCAAATTTGTGCTTGATCTCTGGGTGCATTAATGAAGCAGCCTCTCAGCTGGAACATGAGTCCTTTGTAGTCCGAGTCTATCTTTTGCATCTGTTTTACAATAGATGGCCCCTCTAGCTTGGCTTAAAGGGGTGTGTAAGTGTACAGAGAGCCAATCTATGACCATGTTGCCTTTTGACATTTATTTCCCTGCAGTATTTACCCTGGGATTGAATAGTGTTTGTTTTGGGCATTATTAATAAAAACTCTCCACAAAAATCTCTTGGATGAAAGTGCATGAACCAAATCACCCAATCAACAAATATTTATTGAATACCTACCATGTGCAAGGTGCTGAGAGTGTAAGATTCAGCCCTGCCCTTTAAGACCTTATTATTTAGTTGGTGACAGAAATATTTACAGATATGTCCAAGCAGGGGCTTTTATTTGTCTCCCAACAGTCAATCTCTCCTTCCTTTTAGTACTAGAATCCCCCGAGCTGGGCATATGGCTACCCTACAGACTATGTTTCTTGGCTTGTCTTAAGTATGGTCATGTGACTAAGTTCTGTCCAATGGGATATGAGTAGAAATGAGATGTGCAGGTTCTGGGTCATGTCCTTAAAAGGAATCCATTTGCTCACATTTCCTACTCCCCCCTTCCTAGGGTCTGAAACATATAGGCGGGGGTGGGAGCCAAATCTGCCATCATGAGAACAACACAATAGGGGATGGTGGGGAAGGAGTTGGGCCCCAAATAACCTTGGGAGACAATCTTCTCTCTCTTGATTGCTTATCAGCTGGGGGAGGAGAGAGAGAGATGGGCTGGGGGTGCGATGGTGAAAGGAAATCCTTCTATCTTTTTTAAGCCACTGTTATTTAGTCTCTGTTAAAGCAGCGGAATCAATATTCCAACTAATGCATACACACTTCCCCTAACAGACCAGAATTTTCTGGAAGCCTCTATAGTTCCCCAGCCCCATCATGGAGCCACAGAGAGTAACTGCTCACCTCAATTTGCGGATGATGATACAAAGATATAGTTAAGAAAAACTCCATTTTGCTCTTGTGAAATAATTTAATACCATTGTTAAGTATTATAAGAAGATAAAAGGATTACCTTACAAGGAAAGCTCTTATAAGTAAGTGATGTCTGGCTTGGCTTCTTAAGGCTGGGGGACACAATGTTAATCTATTAGTGTCTGAAAGGTGGAAATATTTCACAGCAAGGAGATTTTATCAGATGACTGAAAGGCAATGAGATAAGAATAAGAGAATAAACCTTTTCCTATGGTCAAGCATAATCATGTAAATTAGCACTGGTCTATAGACACTGCTATCTGGATAAGGTCTACTTTGAATAAAAAAAATGGAAAATAGGTGTCCAACAATCATTTGCAGAAACTTACCTAAGCTCAGCACTTCTTGCCTGTGACTCTGTTAAGCACTGTTTTAGAATAGCTTTACTACTTACTAATGGTGTCACCCTGGCAAATTACTCAATTCCTTTAATCCTCGGTTTTCTCGTCTCTACAGTGGCAATTCAACCAAAAACATTTACTGCAAGTATACTACATCTCAGGCACTGTTCTAGGCATTCTACCTGAGGCAGACAGAAAAACGACAGTCAGAATAAATAAGGAAATTATATGGTATATAAGAGGTGAGGAGTACTTAGGGATAAAATGAGAGCAAAGGAAAGCAAGCGTGCTGGTGGCAGCAATCTCAAACATGGCGTCCACAGTAGGTCCCCATGAGCAATGATGGTGGCTCACATTAGGCTATTAGCAATGGAAGTGGCCAGCTGGGGTGGAATTCTGGATATGTTTTGAAGGTAAACAGAATTTTCTGACAAGCTGTCTGTGAGGCGTGAGTGGAAGAGAAGAGTCAAGGATGACGCCAAGGTTTTTGACTTGGGACGAACTGGAAGGACGCGGTTGACAAGCAACGACAGGGGAAGGTGTAGGTAGAGTAACTTTTGTCCGAAAGATCAGGAGTCCAATTTCTGGACATGCTGTGGGAGATGATTAATTTTATGTGTCAGTTTGGCTGGGCCACAGGGTCCCCAGGTGTTTGGTCAAACACTATTCTGGGTTTTATTGTATGAAACTAACATTTGAATTGGCAGACTGAGTAAAGCAGACTGCCCTCCCCAATGTGGGTGGGCCTCATTCAATCCACTGATGACCTGAATAGAACAAAAAGCTGACTCTCCCTCGAGTAAGACAGCATTCTTCCTGCTTGACTGCTTTCAAACTGGGACATGGGCTTTTTTTTTCTGCCTTTAGACTCAGACTGAAATATCAGCTCTTCCTAGGTCTTAAGCCTACTGGCCTTCAGACAAGAACTAAACCATTGGTTCTCCTGGTTCTCAGGCCTTCTGCCTCTGACTGGAACCAAGCCATCAGCCCTCCTAGGTCTCCAGTTTGCTGACTCACCTTGCAGGTATCTTGGGACTTGCCTGTATCCATCATCCTTATAATATATGCATACATTCATCCATCCTATTGGTTCTGTTTCTCTGGAGAACCCTATTATGCAGTGCTAGAGATGCCTACTAGATATTCAAGTGGAGAGTCCAGGAGGCAGCTGGATATGAGGAATTTGGAGTTTAGGGCTAGTAATATATATTTGGGACTCACTGGCAAAGATGCTATTCAAAGCCAGAGTACTGGATGGGATCATCGAGAGAATAAATATTGATAGAAAAGAGGAACAGTTACTGAGTCCTGGGTGCCCACAATGTCTAAGGATCAGGAACCTCAGCCACAGAGACTGAGAAGGAGCAGCCATTGAGACAGGAGGAAACCAAGGAAGTGTGTTGTCCTGAAGCCAAGGGGAAAATCACATCAAGGAGGAAGAACGTATCTCATCTATCAAATGCCACTGGTTGGTCACCACCATTGGTAAATGCTCTGGTCACTGGTGACCTGACGAGAAACGGAGCATTGGAGAGGTGGGCCAAACCTGCTGGAGTGGTCTTAGGAGCAAATGTAAGGAGGGAAGTTGGAGCCACTGAATATGGGCCCTTGTTGGAAGAGCTACTCAAAAGGGGTGCAAGAAAACAGGGCAGTTGTTGGCAGGGGAAGAGGGGGTCGAAAGACATTTCTTTTAATGGGCAAGCTAACAGCATGTTGATAATATCATTAGCTGCCATCTGTGGAGCACAGCACTGTGATGCTAGGTGCTTCGTACGTAACACCCCATCTAACCCTCCCAGTGGTTTTGCAGTGTAGATTTCACTACCTCTATCTTTCATGCAAAGAAACAGATATTAAGAGAAAGTGAGAAGCTTTACAAAACCATGGTTAGTAAGTGGCTGTGTCAGGATTTAAACCCAGGCTGTTCGAACTTGAAATCAAGGACTCTTTACTACACCAGGAGGCTTGCTACCTCGCATGATGGAGACTGCCACTCACAGAGACCGCCTCCCACAGGGAGAGCAGGCCTGCGAAGACACCAGGCCAAGGTTAACAGTCAGGATTCTCATCAGGGTGTAGAGGATGAGCAGGGAAGCAGACAGATCCAAATCTTCCTCTGGTCCCAACCTTTAGGAAGGAGGTGTACAATACGATAACCCCGACATGGGCTGCTCCATGCAAGCGGTACTTACATCATATCCAAGGAGAGGAACGAACAGCAGTGTGCGA
Organism: Balaenoptera musculus; assembly: GCF_009873245.2. Taxonomy (NCBI): domain Eukaryota; kingdom Metazoa; phylum Chordata; class Mammalia; order Artiodactyla; family Balaenopteridae; genus Balaenoptera; species Balaenoptera musculus. Next base: position 35,225,580 of record NC_045801.1, on the reverse strand, counting down.
ATTCTATTTTCAGATTGGGCAGGGTGATGAAGTCCTTTCTTACCTAGCACCCTGGTATCGATCCAAGGAACTTCATTAATATTAGCTGCTCCTGCAGCTGCTACACTAAACTGAGGGACACACCGTCCTGGAGATGGGATGGGAAAAGGCTCACCGCTATGCTTGGCAGTGAGGATTACTGGGGTCTCCAGCCATGTCAAACCCCAACATGTACAAAAACCTATCATACCAAGACTACATCAGACTGCATATTACGGATTCCTTATAAAAATGCATGATGAAAAAAATTTTTCTGTCCTGAGTGAAAAGTCAGAGGCTCCTGGAATCTCTGTTCATGTTCAGAATACAATTTTCTTGTAAAACTGTATGGAAATTCCCTGCTCTGAAAAGACAGGGGGTGTACATGTGGGCGAGGGGTAGGAATGAGGAGAGAAAGTGTCTTCCAAACCCAGCGTTCCTGTGGAAGACGATGAGTCTGACACCCCAACTCGAATGAACAGCAAGAGCGAGCAGCTGTTGGGCTTCCCTGGTGGCGCAGTGGTTGAGAATCTGCCTGTCAATGCAGGGGACACAGGTTCAAGCCCTGGTCTGGGAGGATCCCACATGCCGCGGAGCAACTAGGCCCGTGAGCCACAACTACTGAGCCTGCGCGTCTGGAGCCTGTGCTCTGCAACAAGAGAGGCCGTGATAGTGAGAGGCCCGCGCACCACGATGAAGAGTGGCCCCCGCTCGCCGCAACTAGAGAAAGCCCTTGCACAGAAACGAAGACCCAACACACCCAAACATAAATTAATTAATTAATTAATTAAAAAAAATAACATATGCATTGAATTAGTATGATCTCTTTAAAAAAAAAAAAAGAGTGAGCAGGTGAAGAGCTTGAAGAAAACTCCCTTGGTTAAGCATAGGGCGCCCTGGAAACAGCCATTTCAAGTAGTGTCAGACTGACTTGAAATAAGGATTAAGAGGTCATTTCAAACGATAGCTGAAGGATAATTTGCTTAGCATACAGATCTCTCCTACAGCATCCTTTGCTCCTTTCCTCTGCTTTGTAGCATTAACCTCATTGACTGTTCAGTTCTTACAGAGCACACGTCACTAGTCCTAAAGATCCCGTTAGTTTTCACATAAAGACCTCCGCCTACAGCCTCACGCACACGTCTCGTTCACAGTGGAGAACACCGATAATGCTGTCAGAAATGCTCTGTATGGTTCCTCCCCACATACCTCCTTATTTTCAGTCATTCTTAACTTTTATAGAAAGTTTCTTTTTGGACAAAACAGCCCATATTGAGTGCTTTCACAAAGGCATTCTTTGAATTTTTTCAGAGGTCTATCAATCATCTCCGGGTTACGACACAGGAAAGCATTAGAAGCCTGGTCATCAAGAGAGAAACAAGCAGTAAATTCCATTTTAAATTGGAAACAGTTCGACTTCATTTATAATCTTAAAAAATTTTTTCTTGATTATAGAAATAATGCATGCTCACTGAAAACAAATTCAACCAAAACAGAAAATCATAAAGGATAACATGAAAAATATCTTACAATCCCATCTGTCAAACAGCATGATTAACAATTTGGTGTATATCCTTCCACATTTTTCTTTACATGTAATACATATATATTAGAGATCCCTAATCTAAACTTCCTGAAGTTGTATGTGAAATTTTGTGTGCATGTATGTATATACATTTTAAAGGAAAAGGGACCACAAATTTCATCAGTTTCCCAAAAAGTTAAAAAATATATATATATTTATACGTATATATATTTACCTATATATACATATAACTATATATAACATAAAGTATAATACAATAAAGTATAACATATATATAACTATATATATATTCCTATTTAGTTTACAAAAATCTAATCATAATCTACATATAATTCTACCACTCATTTTTTCCATTTATGGACATTTTTCCATTTTAGAAATAATGGTTGTTGTTCCTGATAGTATTTTATTATCACTTGGTTTTTCTCTCTTTAAATGCCAGAATCTGGGCCTGGAGACAGAAAGATCTGGATTGGACTCGTGGCTCCACCACTTACAAGTTCTGTAAGTTTAGCAAGTTACTCAGACTTTAGAAGTCTGTTTTGTCATCTTTAAAATCAACTAGAATTATAATAGAGTTACTACAAAGACTGAACGAAATATATTCTAGGCAGTTGGCACTGACCGGCATATAGTAAATATACAATAAACATTAGCGCTTTTTCCAGGTAGAATGCACTTGGTCCAAATTCATATATATGACAACATCTGGAGAAGTTCTAAAATCAGGATTTAGGATGACAATAAAGTGGATTATTGAGAATAAAGCTGAAGCCACACTCTGGGATAAGATGGTATTATCCATTGCTGAAGAGTAAGTCATCAAGCAAATGATGATTTAGACAGCTGTAAATGTTGCAAAGGATCGGGTATCAGTACTAACCAGCATGGCTAAGGGACTGCTTATCCCTTAGATCCCAATCCTCCTCTTCTATGGTATTGCGAAGGTCACGATCCATACCATTCTTTGTTGGGGTCTGCCTTCCCATTCTGGGTCTTATTACTAAGTTCTCAGACTTTGCATCTGCAAATTGTGCAAGTCCCATCAATGTACGTGCAGAATTCCATTTCCTTTGGGGAAGTTGGTGGGCTCCTCATTTATTAACAGAGGAATGGCTATGGTCTCTGGCTTGACCTGCAGCTCTCTCCACTCCAGTGTTCTCTGCCCGGCTTGTGTCCACTCTTTACCCCTGGGGTCTGGGCAGCCCAGAGCAAGGGCAGGCCTGCTGTGAGGCCTGACCACAACCACCACTCCCTGGGCAACAACTATATGCCAGGCATGTGCTAAGCACTTTGCACATTTTGTTTTCATAATCTCACAGCAATTCTGGAAGTTATCATCTCTGTTTTTCAGTACAGAAATGGAGGTTTAACTAAAATAAGATATTTGTGCAACATTACACACTTAGTAAGGGACAGATTTGGTATTTGAACTGCTTTATTCCAGAGCCCTGGCGCTTATGAATGCTATCACAACAGCTTTTGATTCGGTGTAGTGAGCTCTATGTTACACTTGGAAGACTTGGTGGAAATGGAAAAATATCGATTTGTTGCAGGCTGGAAGTTTCCCTTGGACAGAGTAGATTCCAAAGCACCAGCAGGCCTTCTTGGTAGGAGGTCTTGCTGCAGGACGGCACATTCAAATTCACAGCCCACATCTGCAGATCTTAGCTGTAACGAAGCTAAGCTTAACTCCTGCAGCTTTGTGGGAAGACCAGTGAGAAAACCGATCAGAAAGGATAAACTAAATTATCTGTGGCAGGCAGACTAACGGCCCCCAAAGATGTCCACATCCTGATCCCTGAAACTTGTGAATATGGCAAGTTTGCTTAGCACACAGATCTCTCCTACAGTATCCTTTGCTCCCTTCCTGTGCAATGTAGGATTAACCTCATTTACTGTTCAGTTCTTACAGAGCACACGTCACTAGTCCCAAAGATCCCGTTAGTTCTCACATAAAGGCCTCCGCCTACAGTCGAGGGCAGAGTGTATGCATATATATGTGCATATATGCCTTATATGGCAAACAAGGCATTGCAGACATGATTAAAATAAGAATCTGGAGACGGGAAGGTTATCCTGGATGACCCAGGTGGGCCCCATGCCATGACAAGGGGGAGGCAGGAAGGCTGGATTCAGAGGAGAAGATGTAATAACGGAAGCAGTGTCTGGAGTGACGTGGGCAACCTCTAGTAGCTACAAGAGGTGAGAAAACAGGTTCTCCCCTAAAGTGTCCAGAAGGGAACTCTGCCTCGCTGACCTATTTTAGGCTTCTGACCTCCAGAACTGTAAGATAACAAATTTGTTGTTTTGGGCACTCGATTTGTGGTGACTTGTCACAGCAGCAAGAAGACACTAATACAACGTCCACGTCCCAAGTATCTCATAACAATATTGTCTGCATTAAAGTCCTATGCCCAATTTGTTTAAGTTCCTAAGATTAATGTTTCCTGATATTTAAAACAGCCCATCAGTGATGTTCTGATTGATCTGGTTCTTCCTCTTCGCAGAGAAAATGAATTCTAATATACCACCTGTGAGCTTTGAAGTGAACCTTGCACTAAATACTCTAGAGATTTCCAAAACCTAAGAGAGGAAGGCCATTTTCCTTTCCCCTGGAAAATGACCTAGGCATGCTATCCTCTGACTGACACACGTTCACTCGTTGACCCTCAGCGTGACAAATCTGAAACACGCAGGCATGACGGGAAGGGAATGTGAATTCCCTCTTCTGTGGAGACACCTGTGAAACACCTTCAACACCCACCTCCAATAGCTACTTCCGTCGGCTCAACTGTGCGAAGGTTAAAAACTCTTCCTAATTTTGATTCTAATAAATGACTTGAAGAAAGGTGTGTCCCTGTTTGTTTATGTATATACATTTAGAAGCACAGTGAAATCTCGAACAAAATTAGCCAGCGGCAGAAAGAAAAAATCAGATAACCTAATTAACCAAGGCTGAGCCATTTGCAGGACTCTGGGTAACCCTGGCCATCTGAGCTGAAGGGAGAGCAGATAAGCACTGATGAAGAGCCAGCAGCCCAGGAATAGAATCCAAATAACGGGAAGGAAGGTCATTGGCTGATTGATGAGGCTTCTGCTGTCCTTGTCACTGAGTGTGAAGAAGAGTCCTGTAGCCCTGGAAGGTTCCTAACATCATCGTTATTTGAATAAGCCAGGAGACAGCAGATCCCAGAAATGCATCCTTTGTGGTCATACATTTCAGAGAGAAAGTTTTGGGTTTTGGAAACCTGCTGTGTAGCCCTATGCTCTCCAACTGGACATCACAATCATCACTGTTTCTATGCAGATACTAAACTGCTTTGGAATAGCCAAAGGAACATTCGTTGGTTCTCCTATATTATTCATTTCTCCAATCGAGTGCTCCAAACAGCTGAATGTGCCCAGCGTACTAGACTAACTCCCTTAAAGAAATCTCATCTAGAGCTGGTGTTATACTCATTAGCCAAAATTATAGTAATTATTATTTGTTCCTGGATTTTCTATGGTCTCCTTGTAAACAGGCTCCTTCTTACTCTCTGATAGTAGCAATTGACACTGAAGAAATGACTAAAAATACCAGAATCACTATGCAAATGCCTTGCTGCCTTCCTGCAAAGAAGAAGGAGGCTGGCAAATATAGTTGCTATTTCCTTACCAGGAAAAAATAAAGTTAGAGCAAGTGGCATGTCTGTGTGTGCCAGCTGTCATCTGGGACAGCGGGGCCTCTTGAACCACTTGGCAAATGGCACGAACTTCCAAGTCTCTTTTTCTCTCCCAGGGCACAGGGCAGACAGGGCCACAGTTCAGATTTCCCAAAGTCCTGATTTCAAATAATTTCATTTTTCAACACAGTGATTTGTTTAAATCTAAATGTGGTTTAATCCTTATGCTGGTTGAAGACTGTCCACATAAACGCCTAAGAAATAGATAAACTCTTTATAGACTGTTTGATGACTCAGGGTTAAGCAAATAAGGTCACTATGTTTTCATACATTATGTGTAGTAATGAGGTTTAAATTTAACTCCCCAAATCAAACATAACTTACAATGCAGAGTCTGGACAAATGAGCTCTCTTTCCTAGTCACTGCAGCTGTGGATATGATCTAAGTCCCAATGCCTCCCCATCAAAGTAGCTTGCTTTCCTTCTATGCACACTCTCTAAAATACAAAAATAAAAATGAAGCGCTGTAGGGTAGGTGCAGATGGATGAGATGCGCAAGTAATAACAAGCTCCAGCTCTTTTCCTGGCGGGGCTCTGGTTCTGCTCTATCTGACGTGGCCTCTGCAGAGTTTTAGCAGGAACCACTGCAGCATTATGGCACCTCCAGATGAGCAAGTTCAGGGTAGGGGTGGGGCGGGGCAGGTGAAAACTTTCACAAAAATGCATCATTCCCGGGGTGCAGTAGCACAGAAGAAACACTTTACTTATTTGGGAAACTGCTTAAAATAAACACCACCCACTATAAAAGAGTCGAAGAAAATATCCCATTCTTGCTCCATCTCCCTTCTCCCTTTAAACTTACAGAGCCTGTGGTTACAAAACCTACTTGGGGGCAGCCTTTACTGTCATATGCCAAGATTTTCAGGAAGGATCAGACTAGATACTGAAGGGCCTACTAGACCATTAATAGCTGGGACTAATTCCTAAGGAGATCATTAAGAACATATTTTATATTTGTGGAGAGTTTAATTTTTGCAAACTATTACATTTCCATGACTGTTTTGAAGTAAGATGGGCAGGATTATTATGAGGTCATTTTGGAAGGCAGTTATGCTCACCACTATACTACCAATGCTGCACTATGAGATCATTTTGGATAGGTGAAAAAGAAAGACACCAAGTTAGGACAATCACTCACATCTCCTGATTCTTAGTCCTGTACAAAATCACCTCAGAAATCACTTCTCTCCAACAAGAGTGGGTCAGTTGAGTATTTAATTCTGAACACCCAAGGTGCTACCTGTGGCAGCAACTGGAGTTTGGCATAACTAGATTTCATGCATTCACTCAATTAATAGTCATTCCACAAATAGGCAGTATTTGAGACCCAACTATGTGCCAGAGAGAAGAACAAGACAGGCATGGGCCCTGCCCTTGTACAGTTTACAGCCTCATCTTATGCCCCTACCTGAGTAGTAGGGACCTGGAGAATGAGGCCACATCCCACAGAGGGTTCTACACACCCCTGAGAAGTGAGGAAGGGGCTTTAAGGCAGAAGCTCCAGGAGTTAAGAAGACAAAAGAGCCAGAGGAGTTGGAAATTCTTCCAGGAAGAAAGGGTTCCATGATCAAATTAGTTTGGGAAACCCATCTTACCATATTTTCCTCTTAGAAATTTACAAGCAAATTAAAACTACCGAAAAGTTCTCCAATTAAGAAACATGCTAACTTTCATTTACCCAGGAAGTCTGTTTACCATGGGGCATCCCATAGAACCATCCTTTTGTGGGTCTTACTATGAGAAATGCTAGTAAGTCCACAGTCTTAAAGCAGAGTCAGGGGGCTCTGATTTAGAAACCATATTTTCCCAGCAGCACACACGCTTGTCAGAATGGCCTGAGAAGATACTCACATCTGGGACCTTCCAGCCTTAAGCAAGTCTTAAATCAGGCAGAGACCAAGGCCCTGCTGGTTCCCAACAGTGAACTCTAGAAGGCTCTTCCTGAGACCACTTCCTTCAGCCTTGGGTACCTCCCTTGGTTTCTGGGTCATGGATTTTCTTGGGACTTGGCCCCATAGCCGCTGACTTGGTAGCTCTCTGTGCTCTCGGAGCCAAGTCTTGTGACAACCCCATTTGGCTTCCTGGTACCTGTTCTCATTCTTTAGTCCAAGGCTATAGCCTGACCCTACAGCTCTGAGGCCAAGGGGCTCCCTTGTAAGGTTTTGTCCACTCTTGCTTCTGAGTCAACATGTTAAGTCACCACCTGAAATCTAACCTTATATTTCCTTGTGAGGATTAGTTACCTTGAAGGAGAGGGTTATGGTCCATCCCCATTTTAACTAAGAGAACTTAACAGTGATCCAGTGACGCCGGAAAGGCCAGGGGCCTGATGATTGTATCACATATTATCTCATTTCGTTGCCCCAACAAATGATGAGGTAATTACAACTTTTACCTCTGTTTTCCAAATTAGGAAACTGATCCTTTGAGAGGTTGTAACTTGCCCAAGGTCACAGAGCTTAAGGGATAGAGCCAGGATTTGAACCCAGGAAGTCTGATCTCAGAGTACATGCTGCTCCGAGCCAATAAGCCTCCCTTGATTCCCCACCTCTTATCAAAGTCTACCTATTCACCTTCCAGAACCACTGCCCAGGAGCATGGCACTCCTCTGGGGTCGGGGTCTTGGGGCAGCCCAGGGTTCCCAGTACCACCCCTCCCTCACCAGTCTGGTCAGCACTCCATACCCTGGGTTTGCTCTCTTCTCCCTGTCCCTCTGTCAGAGTGATGTATTTCTACTAAAGTTAACCCTGTGCTAATGTTTCCTTTCTGGTAACAACATGCTTTAACCCAGGCTAAATGTATACTGTGATGGCAGGATGGTGGACACCTATGTGGGGAGACTGTTGAGTCGGGTCTGGAACTTAGCATCCCACGAACCCCTGCTCACTTTGCCTGGACCAGCATTCTCAATTCTCCCTGCACAGGAGCGCCATAGAAGCTTCTCTCTCTCTCTCTCTCTATCTAACAAAAAACATATGTCCAGGCCACAACCCAAACCAAATGACTCAGAATCCCTGGGAGTGGGACCCTAGCACTGGCATGATATTAAAGCTCTCTGGGTGATTTTATATGAGACTAGAGCTGAATATTCCTTTTTTAAACATAGAGTTAGCCATGTAAATAGAAACGCTGTGTCTAAATTTTGGTCTTTGTACATCCCACTGAAGCTGGTGAAAGATGACAAGTGTGCATACTCAGAGGAGGGAAGAGGTTTAAGAATCACGGGTCTGACTCTGATTACCACGTGCTCTTGGGCCAGAATCAACTTCTTTGTGGAGTTTGGTTTTCTTAGCCAGTAATGAGGGGTTAATGCTAACTTGCCTCGAAGGTGGGTAATGAGAAATGACTAACTCAGATGGCCATAAGGTACTACTTAGGCAAAGTTAAAATGCTTCTACGACAAGCAAGGGAATTTGAGTGATTTGCCTCTTAAATATTGTCAAGATAGCCCAATAATTGTAAATAAGGTGCCAGAGTGGACTGCAATGAAGCAGGCAGCATGGACCCCCTGATTACCTACAGATGGCTACTCTCTTCTCCCATTAATATCTTTCCTCTGGATAGCAATTTGAAAATAAATCAAAAGAAGAGAACATAATATCTTGAAGCTTCTTTGGCACACTCCCACAAAGCCAATACTGTCGTGCTGACAAACTGTTTCCTGGAAACAGGTGTGCCTCAACTTAAAGAAGGTGGATCTACAATGAAAGATATAACCAAAGTGTTCTTCCACTTGAGAAATCTTTCTTGAAATAGGAACTTCCCTTGTGCATAGTTCATTAACTTATTACGCTTGGGAGAAAAAAATCAATTCAAAATGGAAATGTAACTCCGAAATGACCATGTTATCCAGTGGGGAAATATGCTTTAATTTACAAAACCTTTACAGTAACTCACGATATTTGAAGTGAGGTTTATTCCCATGAAGCTATAAAGAGCTCTAAGAGAAAAGACATATTTAGACATACAATGTTCAGCCCTTTCCAATCACCAGCTCATTTCATAACTGATGGAGAGCTTGGTCAGTGAGTCAGGGTGAAGGCACTCACCGCTGGGGATGTGAGGAGGTCTACCATAGCGCGTCAGTTCTGCTAGGCAGGCTCTCCCCTCCTGCCACTCCTAAGTGGCCAGCACTGAGGTTAGTCCCCTTTGAATAAGAACCATTTAACACTGACACCCCGCCCCTCACGCCATGTGTCTATTATAAGCTGAGTGCTGTGCTAGGCTTGCTAAGGAAGGTGAAGATAATAGGGCAAGCCCCCTGCCCCCCTACTCTCATCAATTTATGGTGACCAGATACCCAAATTTGACAGCCTCGATCTTTTAGGAAGTGTCCCTAAATAAGCTTAGGGGTAGGACTGCCAGATAAAATATAGGATGCTTAGTTAAATCTGAATTTCATATAAACAACCAATAATGTTTTAGCATAAGTATGTCCCAAATACTTCATGGGATATACTTATACTGAAGAAAACTACTCGATGTTGGAAAGTTCAAATTTAACTGGGTGTCTTGTATTTTTATTTGCTAAATTTGACAACCTTACTTAAGGGATCTGTAGGGCCTGTTGTGAACTTTGTGAATTAGTCCCACCCTTAGGTTGCTCCTCACAAATAGGGAATTTGGAGTTGTTTTCTAGCTGTGGTAGTCATCACTGGGCTGATGACTTCCTATTTGCATCAGATTTCTCTGTGACCAACGGCATACAGCCATAAAAGGAGTTTTCAGTGATACTAGGTGGTCCTGTTGGGTTGAGGGTGCAGATTATGACTTCACAACTTAATAACCCCTGAAAGGAAGAATTGCCTTCAAGGCCTAAAGCAGTGCCCATGTTCCAGAATCACTTGTTAAATGCAAGGGCACAGAACTTGCCTCCTCAAGTCATGTGCTGACCAGCCACATGCTTGGCTGAAATTCCTGGTGTTGGGCAGTCTGTCCACAGCAAGAGATCCTTGGAGAGTGAGAGGATTAGTAAGTTCAGGTAGCTCTCAAGGTTTAGCTGGTGTAAGTTAAGAATCACCTAGGAAGTTCTGTAAAGAGGAAGACCCCAAGTCCCAGCCCTCCAGATTCTGATTCCAAAGTTCTGAATTCAGCCCCAGGAATCTGCATCTCAACCACAGGGCTGTGATTCTAACCCCCGTGGCTGGGGGGACTGTGTTTAGCACTTCCACCTCTCCCCTCAGGCTCCTGGGAAGATTCCAGCCAAGAGCCCCTGGGGGTCAGTTTGGGCTGGTGTTCCTCTCCACTGACCCAGCAGCTCAGATCCAGCTCTGGAATTTTGAAGAATGAGAAGACTTGAGCTGCTCTTCCTGTGTGATCTTCATGCAGTCATCTCTCTCCTGATGTCTCCGGCCCTGATTACTGCAAGGGCTGCCAAAAATTGTGTCCCTTTTTGCCAGTCACTTTACACTGTTAGCATTCCCAGACCCCGTTTTCCTATTAGCATGGCCTGGCGTTTTACTGATGGTTGCCAAGGCAGCTCCTGAGTCAGACAACTGGGAACACCCTGCTTTATACACCTCACATTTAACACCGGACAGCTGAGGGGCCGCACAACTTTACTCTCAAAAACAAACCCAGATCGATGCTGAGAAGTTGGTGTGTGCTGGATGTGCCCTTTGAGTCAGAGTCTCTGCCACGGGGAACAGCACATCCGCCAGACAATCTTGTGTTATGGACAAATAAAAGGAACCTGCTGAGATGTCTTTGGTGATATTCTAAATCCTGCAATGAATTATCCCCAAAGACAAGAGATGGATCATGTGTGCAATACATGATGGAACAGAAAATGGCTGAAATGGAAAGAGTAAGTGGCCTGCAATCTAAAACAGCTCCCTTCGCTTACCGGGGACAATTTCCAGTTCAGATGGAAACTTAACTCTAGTTTCAGAAAAGGCAAACCCCATCTCTTCTTGAATGTTTCATTCATTCTTTCACTCAGCTGACAAATATGTACAGAGCACCTGCTATGTGGGTAGAATAACACATCTCAAAATTGAAAGCCTCATGTTAACTAACCAGGAATCAAGAGCCTACTTGCTTCTGACAACTAGTAGTTTTTAATTAAGTAACCAGACATAGGAGGTGAGGCCCTCAGACCTCTGGGGAGGACTTTCAGGTGGCGACTGGAATCAGAGGCATGTGAGTGAGGCAGTTCTGCCAGAAAATCACATGAACGGCAGAGATGTGTAACTTCAGCTCTGCACTTCACCAATTTCCAGCAGGCTTCAGGAGGCCAACGATGATGGAAAAGCTCCATTTTAAGCCATCTGGGGTTTCATGTTGTTTCTGTGAAGTGAGGGCTCAACACAATTCATGATACTTAATACAAATGTAAGCAGATCCTTTAATATAAATGTGCAAAGAACATTGATATAGGTTTTAAGTCATGACTGTAAAGTACCATGAAGGAGCCTTTATGAACACCTATGGAATTGAGGCACCAGCGTTTCTGCTAAAACAAAACATTAGACCTGCATTCACTGAACTGGCAAAGTTGAAGAACCCTCTAATCAGACTGCCACTCAGAACAAAAGAACACAGCAAAGATTAGAGATTGAACTTGGATGAACCAAAAATCTACAGCCCTCTGGGAACAACGTCCATCATTCCTCCCAAAAAGCCATGCCCCAGTTTGTCTTCGAGCCTTTCCCCATACTGCTCTTTCTGCCTGAAACAACATTCCAGAGCTTCTCCTGACTAATGAGCAGGTCAGTGGCCTCATTTTCAGCAAGAAAGGTCAACACACCTGTTTCCAAGGTCAACATCAAGCTTGTTCATTCCCTTGTTTATGCATTCAGTTGCTTGGTTAATCGATCTGTATTGGGCATTTAATGCACGCCAGCCCCTGTGGAGTGCAGCAAGGATGCAGACCTGAAATAAGGCACCTCATTCACCTTCAGGGAGCTTAGAGTTTAGTGGAAGAGACAAGTAGGAAATTGTAGAGCTGTGGGGTTGGTGTTATAATTGGGGTTTGTATTATGCAGGAGTACTGGGGAAGTTAGCAAGGCTTCCTAGAGGAGGTGGGGCCTGACTGGTGTCCTGAAGGATGAGGCAGTACCTGTTGGAGGCAGATATTATGGGTCTGGTGATGGAGTTGGCTCATGTGATCCATCCTCTCACTCTTTGCTCTCTTTGTAAAAATGATCCATGTTGATCATATGGTCAACCAGCATTGGGAGTGCTGTCCAGGGCCATGAAAGAAAGAGAAATGGCCTTGTGGTGAGTAAGACATGTGCCACGGCCTCATGCCAATCATGGACTAACACACTGGGACAGCCACTCTGAATGGTAGTACAATCTCACTTTAAGATGGCAGACTAAGCTTGCAAGTTTACCTATCCTACCTCTATTTTTCAATTAGGAAGGCAAAAGGAAGATCTACAAGGACTTAGCCCTTCTTCTGCCATTTTGAAAAAATAATTAAAACATATACTCTAGCAAAATTGAAAATGAATCCAAGAAATAGGAAGACCTGGAAACAATGGAAATAATCCAGTTCAGATGGAAAGAAATCCTAGTGGAACAGCTTATATTTAGTCCAAATTACAATAGTGGGACAGAATGCTTGGTGAAAAACATCTTCAACAGAGCAAAAGGTTATGATGATTAAACTGGATATCTAAGAATCAGGAAGTTAAAAAAAAAAGAATCAAGAAGTAAACCACGACATGCCACATATGTACTGAAGACTCAAGTTTCTCCAGGTCAACCAGAGAAGAAAAAGATAATTAGAAACTCTAGAAAGATAAATATACATAAAAGGCAATCATGGTCTAAATATGAAGCAAGCTAAAATACAGTTTGTATTTAAACAATTAATGGAATATAAAAACCACTGGTAATTGTAAATATTTATGCACCCAACATAGGAGCACCTCAATACATAAGGCAAATGCTAACAGCCATAAAAGGGGAAATCGACAGTAACACAATAATAGTAGGGGACTTTAACACCCCACTTTCACCAATGCACAGATCATCCAAAATGAAAATAAATAAGGAAACACAAGCTTTAAATGATACATAAACAAGATGGACTTAACTGATATTTATAGGACATTCCATCCAAAAACAACAGAATACACTTTCTTCTCAAGTGCACATGGAACATTCTCCAGGATAGATCATATCTTGGGTCACAAATCAAGCCTTGGTAAATTTGAGAAAATTGAAATCATATCAAGTATCTTTTCTGACTACAAGGCTGAGACTAGATATCAATTACAGGAAAAAAACTGTAAAAAATACAAACACATGGAGGCTAAACAATTTGCTACTAAATAAACAAGAGATCACCAAAGAAAAAGAGGAAAACAAGAAATACCTAGAAACAAATGACAATGAAAACACGATGACCCAAAACCTATGGGATGCAGCAAAAGCAGTTCTAAAAGGGAAGTTTATAGCAATACAATCCTACCTCAAGAAACAAGAAAAATCTCAAATAAACAATCTAACCTTACACCTAAAGCAATTAGAGAAAGAAGAAGAACAACAACAAAAAAAACCCCAAAGTTAGCAGAAGGAAAGAAATCATAAAGATCAGATCAGAAATCAATGAAAAAGAAATGAAGAAAACAATAGCAAAGATGAATAAAACTAAAAGTTGGTTCTTTGAGAAGATAAACAAAATTGATAAGCCAGACTCATCAAGAAAAAAAGGGAGAAGACTCAAATCAATAGAATTAGAAATGAAAAAGGAGAAGTAACAACTGACACTGCAAAAATACAAAGGATCATGAGAGATTACTACAAGCAACTATATGCCAATAAAATGGACAATCTGGAAGAAATGGACAAATTCTTAGAAAAGCACAACCTTCCAAGACTGAACCAGGAAGAAATAGAAAATATAAACAGACCAATCACAAGCACTGAAATTGAGATTGTGATTAAAAATTTCCCAACAAACAAAAACCCAGGACGAGATGGATTCACAGGCAAACTCTATCAAACATTTAGAGAAGAGCTAACACCTATCCTTCTCAAACTCTTTCAAAATATAGCAGAGAGAGGAACACTCCAAAACTCATTCTACAAGGCCAGCATCACCCTGATACCAAAACCAGACAAAGATGTCACAAAAAAAGAAAGTACAGGCCAATATCACTGATGAACATAGATGCAAAAATCCTCAACAAAACACTAGCAAACAGAATCCAGCAGCACATTAAAAGAATCATACACCATGATCAAGTGGGGCTTATCCCAGGAATGCAAGGATTCTTCAATATATGCAAATCAATCAATGTGATACACTGTATTAACAAACTGAAGGATAAAAACCATATGATAATCTCAATAGATGCAGAACAAGCTTTCAACAAAATTCAACACCTATTTATGATAAACACTCTCCAGAAAGTAGGCATAGAGGGAACTTACCTCAACAGAATGAAGGCCATATATGACAAACCCACAGCCAACATCATTCTCAATGGTGAAAAACTGAAACCATTTCCTCTAAGATCAGGAAAAAGACAAGGTTGCCCACTCTCACCACTATTGTTCAACATAGTTTTGGAAGTTTTAGCCACAGCAATCAGAGATGAAAAAGAAATAAAAGGAATCCAAATCAGAAAAGAAGAAATAAAACTGTCACAGTTTGCAGATGACATGAAACTATACATAGAGAATCCTAAAGATGCTACCAGAAAACTACTAGAGCTAATCAATGAATTTGGTAAAGTAGCAGGATACAGAATTAATGCACAAAAATCTCTTGCATTCCTATACACTAATGACAAAATATCTGAAAGAGAAATTAAGGAAACACTCCCATTTACCACTGCAACAAAAAGAATAAAATACCAAGGAAGAAACCTACCTAAGAAGACAGAAGACCTGTATGCAGAAAACTGTAAGACACTGATGAGAGAAATTAAAGACGATACAAACAGATGGAGAGATATACCATGTTCTTGGATTGGAAGAATCAACATTGTGAAAATGACTACACTACCCAAAGCAATCTGCAGAGTCAATGCGATCCCTGTCAAGCTACCAATGGCATTTTTCACAGAATTAGAACAAAAAATTTCACAATTTGTATGGAAACACAAAAGACCCCGAATAGCCAAAGCAATCTTGAGAAAGAAAAATGGAGTTGGAGGAATCAGGCTCCCAGACTTCAGACTATATTACAAAGCTACAGTAATCAAGACAGTATGGTACTGGCACAAAAATAGAAATATAGATCAATGCAACAGTATAGAAAGCCGAGAGATAAACCCACGCACATATGGTCACCTTATCTTTGATAAAGGAGGCAAGAATATACAATGGAGAAAAGACAGCCTCTTCAATAAGTGGTGCTGGGAAAACTGGACAGCTACATGTAAAAGATGAAATTAGAACACTTCCGAACACCATACACAAAAATGAACTCAAAATGGATTAAAGACCTAAATGTAAGGTCAGACACTATCAAACTCTTAGAGGAAAACATAGGCAGAACACTCTATGACATAAATCACAGCAAGGTCCTTTTTGAGCCACCTCCTAGAGAAATGGAAATTAAAATAAACAAATGGGACCTAATGAAACTTAAAAGCTTTTGCACAGCAAAGGAAACCATAAACAAGATGAAAAGACAAACCTCAGAATGGGAGAAAATACTTGCAAACGAAACAACTGACAAAGGATTAATCTCCAAAATTTACAAGCAGCTCGTGTAGCGCAATATCAAAAAAACAAACAACCCAATCCAAAAATGGGCAGAAGACCTAAATAGACATTTCTCCAAAGGAGATATACAGATTGCCAGCAAACACATGAAAGTGTGTTCAACATCACCAATCATTAGAGAAATGCAAATGAAAGCTACAATGAGATATCACCTCACACCGGTCAGAATAGCCATCATCAAAAAATCTACAAACAATGAATGCTGGAGAGGGTGTGGAGAAAAGGGAACCCTCTTGCACTGTTGGTGGGAATGTAAATTGATACAGCCACTATGAAGAACAGTATGGAGGTTCTTTAAAAAACTAAAAATAGAACCACCATATGACCCAGCAATCCCACTACTGGGCATATACCCTGAGAAAACCATAATTCAAATAGAGACATGTACCACAATGTTCATTGCGGCACTATTTACAATAGCCAGGACATGGAAGCAACCTAAGTGTCCATCAACAGATGAATGATAAAGAATATGTGGCACATATATACAATGGAATATTACTCAGCCATAAAAAGAAACAAAATTGAGTTATTTGTAGTGAGGTGGATGGACCTAGAGTCTGTCATACAGAGTGAAGTAAGTCAGAAAGCGAAAAACAAATACCATATGGTAACACATATACATAGAATCTAAAAAAAAAAAAAAAAGTTTCTAATGAACCTGAGGCAGGACAGGAATAAAGACGCAGATGTAGAGAATGGACTTGCAGACACGGGGAGGGGGAAGGGTAAGCTGGGACCAAGTGAGAGAGTAGCATTGACATATATAGACTACCAAATGTAAAATACATAGCTAGTGGGAAGCAGCTGCATAGCACAGGGAGATCAGCTCGTGCTTTATGACCACCTAGAGGGGTGGGATAAGGAGGGTGGGAGGGAGACACAAGAGGGAGGCGATATGGGGATATATGTATACATATAGCTGATTAACTTTGTCATACAGCAGCAACTAACACACCATTGTAAAGCAATTATACTCTAATAAAGATGTTAACAAATAAATAAATAAATAAAATGTCATTAAAAAAAAACCCACTGGTGTCTGAAGTAATTAAAGTTAAACCTCTATGGTCAAGGGAGAGGGTCAATAAATATAGTGAATTCCTCTAAATTCTCTGTGAGTTCTAGGCCACTGGGTAAAGTAACTGCTTCCCTACTGTATGATTTAGTTTTCCTTTTGAAAGTGGTTCTGACTTTAGGAACTATAATCCTTACATATTAACTTTTTAATCTACTTTTTCCCCAGGAGACCATTCCTAAAGGTGATCTCTGGTTAAAAACTTTTTATTTCCCCGAAGGTATTTTTGATTATCCCTGATCTTTTCTGATCTTTATGAGATTGTAAACTAAGCTTTACTAACTGAAAATATAAACCCATACCCATTAAGAAACAATTAGTTTTTAAGAAACATTGATTCCTCAACCTCTTACTGTTCGATTGAATTTCAATTTTTAATTGGCAATTTAATTTAGTTAAAACTCGTTAATTCCTGCTTTAAAGAAACAGTTATCTGAAGTTCAAATGCTTGAGTTCATTTCAGGGTTCTTTTTCTTCTGTTGAAGTGAAGTAAAATGAAATATAATGCTTTTTAATTTAAAAATATTAATAGTGGCTATTTTAGGCAGTAGAATATTAAAAGTGAGGTTTATTTTCTTCTTCATATTCTTCTGTATTTTCTGAATGTTCTATCATAAACATATATTTATGCTATACTTAAGTTTCTTAGAATAGAAAACTAATATAGGACTATTTGAGAATATTACTGGGACCAGAAAATCTCAGGTTCCATGGCTTTCTCTTTGACAAGCAAGGTGGCAAGCTAAGTGATTATATAAAAATTGTATTGAATATGGTTTAAGTAGGTGGGTTGAAAACATGTATGTCTGAAATCTCTGCATCGTGGAACTTTGTGTAAACTTTGCTCAGTGTAAACCTAAGAAATTTCCAATTATTTGGGGACTTGTAACAGGGAATTTATTTATTTATTTATTTACTTACTTACTTACTTATTTATTTATTTATTTATGGCTGCATTGGGTCTTCGTTACTGTGCACAGGCTTCCTCTAGTTGTGGCGAGCAGGGGCTACTCTCCCTTGTGGCACACAGGCTTCTGATTGCAAAGCACGGGCTCTAGGTTCGAGGGCTTCAGTAGTTGTGGTACGCAGGCTCAGTAGTTGTGGCTCTCAGGCTCTAGAGCACAGGCTCAGTAGTTGTGGCCACATGGGCTTAGTTGCTCCACGGCATGTGGGATCTTCCTGGACCAGGGCTCGAACCCGTGTCCCCTGCATTGGCAGGCAGATTCTTAACCACTGTGCCACCAGGGAAGTCCTAACAGGGACTTTATTAATTGAAGACTTCATACAAAAGAAAGAGGAATCATAGGTTTATTTCAAACTTCCTTAAAATGTCCCTGTTTAAAGAAAGTAGAATGATGGTTGCCAGGCCCTGAGGCGGGGGCTGGGGGTAGGGGGGAGAAGGATGGGGAGTTAGTGTTTAATGGATACAGAGTTTTGGTTTGGGAAAATGAAAAAGTTCTGGAGATGTGTGGTAGTGATGGTTGCATGACAATGTGAATGTACTTAACGCCACTGAATTGTACACTTACAATGGTTAAAATGGTTAATTTTATGTTATGTATATTTTACCACACTAAAAAGTCCCTGTTTCTTAAATCTAGACATGATTTAACACGATTTCATGAGACCTCCCCTTTGTTTACAGTATCCCCAAATCAGCATCTTTTTGTCAACCCATAGCATAACTAAATTTTGCACCTTTAACGAAGTAATCCTCTTGGTGACATTGTTGATGGAGCAGTTAGGCCTTTTGGTCAGTCTGGGTATTAATCCCTAGCCTGTTTTGAGGGCACGAGGAGGAAGAGAATTCTTTTCTGAAGAGCAATGGATTGGGTTTTTAAAGCTGGAAGTTGGCCAGCAATTTGGAGGTGAGCATAGCAGATTCTAGTTGACAGTTACTTTTATATACAAAACGGAATTTGGACCAGAGGTTGCATCTTTCTTAAATAGCATCTATTTTGTGAAAACATCCTTGGGATATGCCAGAAAATAATTTCATGAAAACTATAACTTCCACTTAAATTTCTGTTCAAGCTCTCTATAAAGAAAACCCCCAAGAGAGTGAATGGTTTGCTTTAACTACCCTCAGCAGTTGGCCTTATAAGAGAGCTCAGGCTCACCAAGTGTTCCATGGCCATTCAGGAGTGAATGGCCAGGAGGTAGCAAGGAACATCAACATGGGCAATGGCCTCAGGAAATAGAAATCGATTTCCAATCTGCATGGCTGCCAGGAGCTATGGTGAGTGATGGTCTGTCTACAAGTGTAAAGCACACCTTTACTCTCCATCAGAGACTGAGACAAGTACTCCTCTCAACTGGCTTAAAATCTTTATGTGATTGGAGATTTTAAAATTATGTCACAGATTCAATTCCCATGAGGCACTGGACTTTAGATACAGTACTAACTTGCATGGTGCTGTGGTGAAGTCATCATCAATATCAACGTGTGACCTTAGATATCACCAGAAGGATTAACCAGTGGTGTTTTTGTTAAGTACACAGGCATTTATTTTCTAACATTCTTTATACTGTACATAACTATTATACACACTTTGGCACGTATAACTTACAAATATGTTTCTTGAGAATGGGATGTTCTGATTAAGAATATTCTGATAGCTGCCAAACACATATATTGATGGTCAGTTTTCAAAGAGTTGAGATACAATGAAATGTACTACCAACTTAAAATTAAAACGTCACTGAACCATAGTTAAGTCTTTCACTGATGACTTAATCAAAAGATTTATCAGAATAACGGTGCAATGTCCCAGGGGGTTCACAATGAATATCAATTATCATTATAGTATAGTTCTACAGAAAACGTTATGAAGGTTTGAATTTTCAGTTGGTTTGGGTTTTATGTGAATGTGACTTTGTTAAATAGTAGATTATATTCTTTTAAAATATGAAGTTAACATAGCTCTCCGTACAGATATCACCCAGCTAAAGTTAAAAGCCATTTACACAGTATTGAGGGCAGAAAAGAATTCACATTTTTTTTAATTTAAGAAGTTAGAACTTTTGTATGAGAAAAATGCAGGAAAAGGAATCATTTAGCACATATTCATAATTAAAATAAGCTGTCTAAAGCAAAAGGAAACAGGGTTATTAAACTATTATAATACCACTTGACACATGTATCACTTACCTGCTCCCAAACTTTCACTAGCTTCTTGCTGTCAGATCAAATCCAGTTTTTTAAAATTATTATTTATTTGTTTGTTTGTTTATTTTTGGCTGCGTTGGGTCTTCGTTGCTGCACGCGGGCTTTCTTTAGTTGCGGCGAGCGGGGGCTACTCTTCGTTGCAGTGTGCGGGCTTCTCATTGTGGTGGCTTCTCTTGTTGCAGAGCACAGGCTCTAGGCACACGGGCTTCAGTAGTTGTGGTGCGTGGGCTCAGCAGTTGTGGTGCACGGGCTTAGCTGCTCTGTGGCATGTAGGATCTTCCTGGACCAGGGCTCGAACCCATGTCCCCTGCAGTGGCAGGTGGATTCTTAACCACTTCGTCACCAGGGAAGTCCCCAGTTTGTTTTAAATTGATAAATTCTAGGTCCTCCACAGACCCACCTTACAGGTTGTACATTTTGTTTTTTCCCAGCCATTTTCTTGATCTCAGATGGGTGAGTGTCTACTTCTGTTACTAGGAATGTACTTATGATGTTTCTTATTCATGGGCAATCCTTTCACTCCTGGTCATGCCAAATATTCTGTATCTTTTGAAGCCCAACTCAAAGCTCACTTCCCCTCTGAAGTCATCTCAATGCCATATACCCTTCCATAGTTAATGTATTCATTAACCACCTACCAGAGATTTAATAAGTGGTTACTCTGTGTCCAGTGCTACACTAGGCACTATAAGAAGTTGTACCCAGCGTGGAAGACAAAGCTCTGGACCTCAGTTGCATATGCTGTCCGGCCTCCCCAACTAGACTGTAACCCTTTCAAAGACTGGCTGGTCCTATGTTACCCTCGTAGTATCCTACTTAGCTGGGACATCTTGGGTGAGGTGGGACATGTGTTGGTCACTAAAAGGTCTAGATGACTGGACCACATCTGCCTGGTGTTAGTGGTGAGCAAATGAGAGACAACTGGAGGAACCCTACCAGTCCTTGGACACAAAGGAAATCTTTTCATAGGTGCTCAACAACAGGGCCCACTATATGGAATTAATACATGTTGAATGAATACAGCAAAAGTGAACAAACCAATTAGCCTTCTTAAAGGGAAGGTGGGAAGACCCTCAGGATGGGGTGACGTTTAAGCAAGAAGAAAGTCAGGGGTATTGATTTCTCTGCAGCAGAAGAGACAGAGATGCTTCCTTGAGTCAGGACCTAAGGACTACATTTCTGAGTATTTCAAATACTAGGTTTGACCAACACATGGAGCCGCAAGCCAGTGGGACAGCTGCCATTTTGGCAGCTTTACTAAAAGAAAAAAAGACTTTGCTGAATGAGCTAAATCTTACCTGGCCAAGAGAAATCCCCTAGCTTTACTATAAATCATTAGAGCAGAAAAATAGGTTTAGAAGCATTGGAAATGGGCCAAAAGAGAGTGTCAAGGAGACAGCAGGATCTAACAATAGAAAACTAGGCAGCAGATTAGACAGAGTAGGTGTGAGAGAGACAAAAGCAGATACAGAGACTAAGCAGTGACCAAGGGAAAATGGCACAAGTACTGCTATCTACACAGGAATCTCCTGTCGAGAGGGTCCCAGCCAGGAGGAGGCAACGAGGGAGATTTCACTAACGCATACAGTCCATCGCAGTGTAGCCCAAACCTTCTCCTAGAACCAGCAACAGCATTACTATGTAGGGACTCTCTTCCAAATTTATGAACAGGATATGTACCCAAAGCCCATTTGTAATTTAATTGGTAACTGAAATATATTTTCCTCCAGAAATTATTTTAATTAGGTTAGATACTTATGCCAAATCCCCAAAACCTATTTAATCTACATGTACTTACAGTTTAGCCCTTTACACAGGTATTTTAGTAATTTCTAATTACCCCATACATTCCAGTTACTCTGGTTGCCTAAGAAATAATTCTAAAATTTATGGACTTAAAACAACAACAATTTTTATTTTGCACATGAATCTGCAATTTAGGGCATGGCTCAGCTGGGACAGTTCATCTCTGGTTCACTTGGCATCAGGAAGGGTAAGGGGGACCTGGGACTGGGGCCTGGAATCCTCGGAAGGCTTGCCCACTCACATTTCTGGCAGTTGATGCTGGTTGTCTGGCTGAGATCCTAGCTGGAGGTGTTGGCTGAAACCTACATATGGCCCCCCTATATGGTCTGGGCTTCCTCATGGTGGCTGGTTTCCAAGGGCAAATGTCATGTGTAAGAGAAACAAAGAATAGCCAAGAGAAAAAAAAAATTGAATTCTTTTTCAAATCCAGCCTTGGAAGTCATCTAGCATTGTTCTCACTGTGCTCTATCAGTTGGACCAATCACAAAGCTCATGTGGGTTCAAGGGGAAGGCAATAGACTCCACCTCTTGAGGGAGAGTAACAATATTCCAGAAGAGCAAGGGGGAGTAGATATAATTGGAGAGAAATTATAAATTGAGAATTGGAGAGATATAGATATAATTGGAGAGAAATTATAAATTATAAATTGGAGAGAAATTGGAGAGAAATTTAAAAATAGCATCCCACAATAGTGTACAATCTGCCACAACATATAACATTACTTCTAGAAAAAATATTTTTTCTAGAAAAAATATTCCAGCTTAAAAGGTAATACAGCATAGTGACTCTAGAGCCAAATTCCCAGAGCTCTGTTATATACTTGTGTGATGCTGGACAATGTGCTCAAGCTCTCTGTTCCTTAGTTTCCTCATTTATAAAATTGGGATGTTGTGAAGAAAAAACAATAGTTATTTTGAAAAAAGCTTAGAAGACTATCTAGCTCTCTAAGTGTCAGCTGTTCTCATGACACCAGGGATACACGTCCTCCAACTTCGGCAGTGGTACTTCCTGGTTCCTGGGGAGACAGTGGTGGTGGCAGCACTACCAGGGGTAGAAAATGAATGATAACAGTTCACATTATTGAGTACCTAATACCTGTCAGTTACCATGCCAAGTAAACTGACTTAAAAATCTATAAGGTAGGTACTAATATTATCCAGGTAAGAAAACTGTGACTTTGGTAACTTGCCCAAAGTGACACCTGCAAGTGGTAGAGACGGGATTTGTCCCCAGATCAGTTTAACTAGATGGAAGGAGCCTGAATCCCTGGATTACTGCATGGAGCAGAGCCTGTCTCCCAAATCTGATTTGTGGCTGAGTGAAAAAGGAACAGTACTGTATTATGCTGTTGGGATTTGGGGTTATTTATTAGAGCGGTGAACCTATCTTGACTGGGGGAGTACAGGGAAGATGGGATTGATATGCTTGAGCACAACTAACTTAATGATTCCTTTCATAAGATGAAATGGCTCTTGTTATTTGCATAAGGCAGGGTATATGCATAAAAGAAAATTATTCTCTAGGTCAGTCCCTACCAGTCTCATATATCTTCTGAACAGGAGAGGACAAACAGCTTTTGGAAATAGGGCTGGGTGTACTGATCTGGAACCCTTGACACTGATATGAACAGACTGCTTACAAATTAGGCTGACTGTTCACCAGCTGGGGAATGCCTCTTCTAAGGTTTGACTCTGGTGTAAAATCTAATGGTTCCCAGGTTGTTTGCTTGTCTCTTTTGTTTTGATTTCTTTCCCTTATAGAGAAGATTCTCTTTCTGACTACGCTGGCCAGCACAGCTGTGAGGGAGAAACCTTGGCTGCTGTTACACTTAGGTCTCTGGGCAGGTACCCTATATAGTTAGACTGTAAGTTCCATGATGGCAGAGACCTTGTCTGTCCTGTTCACCACAGCATCCCTAGTGTCTAGTCTAATGTCTGGCACACAGTAGGTGCTCAAAACTTATTAAATGCATGAAAGACTGAATGTTTGAATAAAAGCTCAAGCAAACAAAAGTCAGAAGTCTATAAAGTTAACTTGGGCTCTTTATGCCAGTGGCATATCCCTCAAAGACCACATGAGGGAGGAGCCCAAAATGCCTACTACGATACTGTGGATGCAGTAGCCCCTTGATAAAATGCTTGCTGATTGAGTGATGCTACCTAATGCTTCACCTGATCCATGGTAAAACGTGGGAAGGCACAGGATCAGATAACTATTGTGGGATGCTATTTTTAAATTTATCTCCAAGGATGTTGTAAATATGGCCGTCACAAAAGTGGTCGTGCTTTTAGTTGTATGAATCACACAAAAGTCTGTGGGAGTCAGCAGAGCGTCAGCCAAAGAGTACAACACTCTTCTCAACATTCACCTCTCATGGGTAGGGTTTAAATTCATAAAAGTCAAGCAACTCTAGAATCATCCATAAAAGAATTCATCTTGGCATGAAAGCAGTTTGCAGTCTTTGGTTTTCTGCACTCACTGGAATTCAGAGATCAGAAAATATGGACAATCCTCCTTTTAGGACAGGCAGCAGCTGGACTATCTTTCAGACTAGAGATTTCTTTCTTGAAAATCAAATATAGAACTTGAGTGTGATGTAAGTATACTATGTTTTACATTAATGTAAACTAAAGTTTAAAGGGATGCTATGTCTCTAATTAAAGGCATTTACAGAAATATGTCCAAAAACTCCCTAAAGTTCACTGCAGAAATAAAAAGAACAGACTGTGGTTTGGAGTAGATGGCTCCGTTGGATTTAAATATTTATCATATAATTTTTGTATCGAAGTCTTAATGGGCACTAACTTTTATGGCATCACTTCTGGAAACAATAAAATATACTGCATTTTGGAATGCTATTTCTAGTTGATTTCCATCACAGGGTACCATTAAAATAACAGTGGATTTCATGAAAAATAATGGCACATTCCTTTCCAACTGGAGTCCGAGATTTTTGACTTTTTCCAAGTTTCTTTATCAAGGTGCCACAGACACTCAAAGCCCCCGAAGAAGGTGTTCTTTTCTAGTCCAAAGAATAAGAAATGTTTGGGAAAATCCTCTTTCGTAATTCCCCTGAGAACACATGAAGAAAAACTGCTAAGCTTCCATTTCAAATGTTAGGGATTTGGATTGAGTTTAAACACCAGCTTGTGCATAATGTCATAGCTCCAATTTTCTTATGCTGGGGTGATGGTGCTGATGTAATAGAAAGGATGCAAGGACTAAACGCAGAGCTGGAAAGGCAGCGATACACGACATCAGCCAAATAACTGCAAAGTCACTTAGTTAGCTGCAGAGGAAAATTAGGCAATATCTTCTGCTAGCTAAGAGTGACGTGGGAAATGAGACAATTCTTATATAAGTCACCCTAAACAATAATATTAATATTTCCTGTGTTGTTCTTGAATATCCAATAAGTCAAATAAGATTTTGCGTTCAGATTACTTGGGAAGTGTCTCCACTCCCCATTTCACTTTGAATGAATGTCTCCTGTTCCAGGGACCTCTGACAGGTGAACCAGCAGGCTCTATCCAGAGTAACTGAAATTTACATTACAATTGATCAATTTACGCATGTATGTGCTTTACATCAAACTGAAAAGTGACATAAATTCTTTAATGCTCATTTCAATTGTTGTGAGCACACAAAGTACCTTCTAGAATATTTCTTCAGCTACGATCTCATATGACATCCTGCATTCTTCATGAAAGTGCTACTTGCTTATTTTCTTTGACTGGATAAAGGTCCCTTTGTAAATAGCTATAGTCTTACTTCTATGGTCCATAACTTGCATAACTTGCGTTATCACTATAAATTTTTCCTCTTAACCCCTGTCTAACTAGGTATGAGCTCAGTCCAACCAAGTACACAAGCCTACTTATGGATTAAGGAGGAAAACAAAAGAAATTTACAATTTGGTAGCGATGTGGATACCACCCCTTTCACAGAGAAATTAGAGAATACTGTGAAATTCACACATTCAGAGAAAAAATCAGATGTGGTAGAGCTGAATGTGGAAATGGTGGTGTGCATTTTGTCCGGTGCAGTTCCAAGACCTTTTAGCATCACAAGCTTACATATCATTTAACTCAGGAGTGGAGGGAATTCATGGGATTCAGGAACTTGGATGGGAAAAATATTCTATCTTTAGTTTCACTAACCTCAAAGTAAAATTTAGATTAAAATGTAGAGCATAAACCACCGTACCTGTGGTTTTGTTGCCAAGAGAAATCACAGATATTCTCACATCACATTACAGTCACTGTAGCCATCTCGAAATACCTTTTATGTTCGTCACTACTTCAAAATTATGGTAGTTATTATAACTATGGTAGTAATTATAACTGCTGCTAATTTGTTTTATTTAATAGTGAATTACTGACAACACACACATCACAATTTTAAAAATTTGGTTAATGTATTTCAATAAAAGTAATTCCCTTTGTCATCCTGCATACTTTGTCATGCATTTAAAATCATCATTCTAAGAAGAACCTATAAGCTTCACCAGCCTGCCAAAGAGGTCCATGGCACCCAAAAGATTAAAATCCCTTGAAACTGTACATAAAGCATTTAATAATGCAACATCCAGGTTTCTAGAGTAAATCATTCCTTGCTAGTATCTTTTGAAGTTGAAGCAAACTTGACCTTGAAATCAACACAGTCTCATTGCTGTAAATAGATGATTCTGATGAGAGTCATTTTTTCCCCTTATTTTGCCATAAGAAAAGACCTGTAGATTCTAAAGTACTTCTGCCATCATAGCATAGGTTGTTTTCTTCTAATGATAAACTTTATCATTGTCATTTTGCCAATCAACACTAAAATATTCACTCATTTCGTATTGCTGAAATCCAGTCTGTTTTATTAGGGCACTGAATACAATCATTTTATAACTTTAAAACATAGAGAGAGCATCAAGAAAATCTTCACTACCTGGAAAAACTATAACGAAAATCCCTTATTTTGAGTAAAAGAAGCAAACATCAAAGTACCCCATCAAAGACCGCTTTTAAATGACAGTGCTACTGGCTACGGGTCCTACTCATGCTCACTTGAAATACTGCAAATCAATTAACATATTTCTAGGAGTGTTAAGAATAGGGCCTCTGAGTTATTATAATTATGAGATAAATTAAACAATGAGATAACGCCTCAGTAGATGTGCCTCGAGTGTAAGCACATTAAGACTTTTTGGAAAATCCTCCATGGAGACTCTGGCCAAAAATAGACATATCAAATGCCAGCAAGTTAAATGAATATTCACTCACTGAAAGCTACTGAGAAATTATTTATACACTCACAATTATTCACTTATTACTGAAGCTAAATACTGTTCAAAATGTTCATCTCCAAGAGTAAAATAAAGGTGATCAGAATTCAGAAACTAATAAAGAATGTAGAAAAGAATAATATATTCTTGCTATATTGATATATAACTCACATACTGTAAAATTGATATGTAACTCACATACTATAAAATGTGTATTCTTCATTTACATAGTTAAACCATTATTTTTCTATTCATCAAAATAGTAGGTATATTACTTGTGCTGCTCTAAAATTTGCCTTTTTTTCCAGTTAAATTTGTAAGATTTAGATACCTGCTTATAAATCTAGGCTCGATCAACTTCAGTACCAGAGGTTTTTGTTGAATTACAAGCTACAAAAACCATCCAACTTGTGTGCAATAATGGAAAATTCAAAATTACTAAACTTGGGAAAGAAATAAACTACAACAATGCAAACCCCCCTCCCATTTGCAGTATATATTGTTATAGGAATAGAGATTAAAAGCTTTATTAATCACAGTTATCAAATTACTCATTCAAGATCTAGAGCGATTTTTAGTGGCTATTTATATCTGTGTTTGAATTAAAGTAGATCTACCAATGATAATTTAGTTTTAAGGCTACTGTTTTCTTCTCTAGGTAATTATTTCAATTTTTAAATATAAAAATAGCTTACATGCCTCCTTAGTGAAGACCATCCAATGCTATTCTCTTCACAGCTGAATTTTCAGAGGAAGATACTGAAAATGTGCACTTTGCTCTAAGAACCAAAAAGCAACTGCATGAGCACATGTCAGAGGTTCCACCCCAACTTCCTTGGCATACTGCGGATTATTTTTCTCTAAACAGGAAGCTCTTGACAGTTTTCCCTGGTATTTTCAGAATACTTTATTTACTAGAAGAACCCCAACTTTTGTTTCAAAGTATAATGTTCTTTCCCGCCGTGCCTATTGTTGCTAATTACGAATGCTACAGACAAGACAGAAACCAAATACCAAACTACTCTCGGCTGATTCAGAATATGGTAGAAAATATAAAAAAAAAAAAAAACAAAGTTAGCAACATATTGCAAGGCTATGCTGGAGTCTTTAAACCCAAAGCAATACTGAAGGGAGGATTCCTGGAATTCAACGGGGAATATTTGGCTCAAGCTGCAAAACCTGTATCTCTAAATAATGTCATGTTAGCAAGTGTTGAACAAGAAAGGCGGTTATATTTTAACCTACTTCACAGAACATGAATCCAAATTTAACCAAATGCCAGAGATTCCACCCAAAATTAACAACTAGAAGCTGCTTCACATTTTTCTCCTGGTACAACAATAATTGTTCATGAAGACAAACTTGTAAGAGGTAAGAGAGAGGGGAAAACCACAATGATCTACAAACACATCTAACTATTGCATATAAAGCAAGCTAATTACCTCACACAGAAGAAGTGCAGGATTTAACAGTCCATGCTCCGCAGCCCCTGGGACGCAGAAGCAGCAGCGGCAGCAGCGTTGAGAGCAGCAGCGCGCGCGGCCAGCATCCACCAGATTCTCACAGGCCTTTGCCTGTGTGGACTCAGCCACAGACTCTGCCTCCGGCTGACGTCAAAGTCCCTGTCACATGGCCAGATGAAAGCCAAGAGAGCATTGGTTGTCGTAGCAACCACAGAACAGCTCTGAAATTATTTCAATGGGTCATCTGTCACTGTGATGTGTATGTGTTTGTGAGTGCATGTGAGTGAGTGTGTGTGTGTGTGTGTGTGTGTGCATGCACACACCCCACAACCATCACGGACAGCTACCCAGCAACCTCAACCCTTGAAGTGGTGACTAAAGAGTGCCTACGACTTTCCTCTTCAAGGCTGTTCCTTACAGTTTCTGGCAAGAAAATGCATGCCCCTCTGAAGTTCCCATTGGTCTCACTGTCACCAGCACGAAGTTTGTGTCTCTCTCTGTAGAACAGAAGGAAAGAACTAAGAAATTCTGGGGGTAGTATTCCAAGCTAATTAAATCTATTTGTAAGTAAATGGATAAAAACAGAAGCTCAAGGGGAGCTGGAAGAAAAGATATTTTTAAAATGATATAATAAGAATCCACATCAATGTACTGAGACCAGGCTAGTAATGGAAAGAAAGAGAAGAAACATGGGGCGTGGTGGCCCTGAGTCAGATGAGAGTCTAATGAGCCTCACATCAACTAGGATGGGGAATCAGGTGAGATGAATTCAGGATCCCTGCATTGCAAAATGTCTATGCAAGGATGAACGACCAAAAGAGTTTCAAAACAGTGCTACTTTAAAATACTTTACATTTTAAACTTTTTTGGACTTTTACTTTGGGGGTCACCATACAGGTGCCAAATCCTCCCCTTCTAAATGCTCTTGTGCACATCCCTTTGGGACTCAGCATGGAGTAAATGGGTGTCCCCAAACACAAACTTCAGTGAAAGCCTAGGACAGCAGAATAAAAGGAAGGGCCGGCACATTTTCTAACTTCAGCTTCATTTCCTTTAGGACAACCCTACCTTACTTCTAACTCCACACCGTGCTTATTTCCTAGTTCATTCTCCCTCTTAATTAATAGGAAGTCCATTAAATAAGATGAAATAAAATGCAGAGGAAGGTACTCTGAAAAATACATCCATTGAAACATATACCATTCAAAGGGGAAAGAGGTTAAAAGGCAGGGAGAAGAGATTGCTCTCAAAATCCTAAGGACCTTCCCATGCTCAAGTTATCAGGATTTCTTCTGGCTGGCTTCTGCTGGCTTCTTTAAAAAAGAAAAAAAGTAGCTCTGGGGTGCTACAAAATATAAATGGAAACTAAACCAGCTGAGCAGACTACATTTATGTCACTGCAAAAGAATGAAATTTCTGCAGTTAGAGTCAGGAATTACTTCCAGCACAGTAAGAGTAACGTTCAAACTGACCATAGAATCCCCCTGTTCCATCTTCCTCTCCCTTCACTTCTGTCCCAGCCCCACCTGGGAGAAAAGATACATTTTTATTTGAAAAGTTATTTTCCTGATGCTATCAGCTATAGCACTGCAAAAGTAAAATCAAAGTGCAATGCTATAATGAATGCTCCCCTCTTTAATTTCAGATTAATGATAGCTAGGAATTTACCTGTTAGCACAAGGACAATTGGCTCATTGAATCCAATGTCTATCTAAATGGGTCAGGATGTCACACCAGTGGTAGATTTCAGCAACAGTCACAATTCACAAATATGTAATTTGTTCAGGTTATAGTTCTGGTTCTCTGTCAGAAATGTACATCACAGCAATGAGGGGAATGGGAAGAGAGGAGAGAAAGCATTTCCTTCTAGACTTCCAGGGCCCCATGTTCTCTGAGCTGCCTGCTTTACCAGCTCTTTGACTCCAAATCCATGGCTGCCTGATCATCTCTTCCTCTTTATGCAGTGAAACTGCAGTACCACAGTTTGCCAATAGGTGATGTCCTCTGAAACAAGAAGTTATCAGTTCTAAAAATTCCTAAAATTCTGGCCTTAACTTAGTTTAAAATTCAACAAATACTAACACCTTTTTATTTTGAATCTTCTATCATTTTTAAGACTAAATAGAGGGGGATCTTCAAGATGGCGGAGGAGTAAGACGTGGAGATCACCTTCCTCCCCACAAGTACAACAAAAATACACCTACATGTGGAACAAATCCTACAGAACACCTCCTGAACACTGGCAGAAGACCCAGACTTCCCAAAAGATGCCTGAAGGCGACCTACACACAGAGCAGGGCCAAAACCAAAGCTGAAGCCCAGGAGCTGTGCAAACAAAGAAGAGAAAGGGAAATTTCTCCGTGCAGCCTCAGGAGCAGCAGATTAAATCCCCACAATCAACTTGATGTACCCTGCATCTGTGGAATACCTGAATAGAATATGAATCATCACAAAATTGAGGTGGTGGACTTGGGGTTTGCTGTCTGCGACTAATTTGTTTCTAATTTTTATGTTTATCTTAGTTTACTTTTTAGCGCTTGTTATCATTGGAGATTTGTTTATTGGTTTGGTTGCTCTCTTTTTTTAATTATTTTTTTTATTTTAATAAATTAAAAAAATGTTTTAAATTATTTTATTATTATTATAATTTTTCTTTCTTTTTTTCTCCCTTTTGTTCTGAGCCGTGTGGCTGACAGGGTCTTGATGCCCTGGCCTGGTGTCACACCTGAGCCTCTGAGGTGGGGGAGCTGAGCTCAGGACATTGGTCCACCAGAGACCTCCCGGCCCCACGTACTACCAATTGGTGAGAGTCCTCCCAGAGATCTCCGTCTCAACGCTAAGTCCCAGATCCACCCAGTGGCCAGCAAGGTCCAGTGCTGGATGCCCCATGCCAAACAACTAGCAAGACAGGAACACAACCCCACCCATTAGCAGAGAGGCTGCCTCAAATCATACTAAGTTCACAGACACCCCAAAACACACCACTGGATGTGGCCCTGCCCACCAGAAAGACAAGGTCCAGCCACACCCACCAGAACACAGGCACCAGTCCCCTCCACCAGGAAACCAACACAAGCCACTGAACCAACCTCACCCACTGGGGGCAGACACCAAAAACAATGGGAACTACGAACCTGCAGCCTGCGAAAAGGAGACCCCAAACACAGTAAGTTAAACAAAATAAGACAGAGAAATATGCAGCAGATGAAGGAGCAAGATAAAAACTCACCAGACCAAACAAATGCAGAGGAAATAGGCAGTCTACCTGAAAAAGAATTCAGAGTAATAATAGTAAAGACAACCCAAAATCTTGGAAATAGAATGGAGAAAATACAAGAAATGTTTAATAAGGACCTAGAAGAACTAAAGAGCAAACAATGATGAACAACACAATAACTGAAATTAAAAATTCTCTACAAGGAATCAATAGCAGAATAACTGAGGCAGAGGAATGGATAAGTGACCTGGAATATAAAATAGTGGAAATAACTACACCAGAGCAGAATAAAGAAAAAAGAATGAAAAGAATTGAGGACAGTCTCAGAGACCTCTGGGATAACATTAAATGCACCAACATTCGAACTATAGGGTCCCAGAAAAAGAAGAGAAAAAGAAAGGGTCTGAGACATTTCAAGAGATTATAGTTGAAAACTTCCCTAACATGCTAAAGGAAATAGTCAATCAAGTCCAGGAAGTGCAGAGAGTCCCATACAGGATAAATCCAAGGAGAAACACACCAAGACACATATTAATCAAACTATCAAAAATTAAATACAAAGAAAAAATATTAAAAGCAGCAAGGGAAAAGCAACAAATAACATACAAGGAAATCTCCATAAGGTTAACAGCTGATCTTTCAGCAGAACCTCTGCAAGCCAGAAGGGAGTGGCAGGACATATTTAAAGTGATGCAAGGGAAAAACCTACAGCCAAGATTACTCTACCCAGCAAGGATCTCATTCAGATTTGATGGAGAAATTAAAACCTTTACAGACAAGCAAAAGCTAAAAGATTTCAGCACCACCAAACCAGCTTTACAACAAAGGCTAAAGGAACTTCTCTAAGCAGGAAACACAAGAGAAGGAAAAGACCTACAGTAACAAACCCAAAACAATTAAGAAAATGGTAATAGGAACACACATATCAATAATTACCTTAAATGTAAATGGATTAAATGCTCCAACCAAAAGGCATAGATGGGTTGAATGGATACAAAAACAAGACCCGTATATATGTTATCTACAAGAGACCCACTTCAGACCTAGGGACACATACAGACTGAAAGTGAGGGGATGGAAAAAGATATTCCATGCAAATGGATATCAAAGGAAAGCTGGAGTAGCAATTCTCATATCAGACAAAATTGACTTTAAAATAAAGACTATTACAAGAGACAAAGAAGGACACTACATAATGATCAAGGGATCAATCCAAGAAGAAGATATAACAATTATAAATATATATGCACCCAACATAGGAGCACCTCAATACATAAGGCAAATGCTAACAGCCATAAAGGGGGAAATCGACAGTAACACAGTAACACAATAAGAGTAGGGGACTTTAACACTCGACTTTCACTAATGGACAGATGCTCCAAAATGAAAATAAATAAGGAAACACAAGCCTTAAATTACACATTAGACAAGATGGACTTAATTGATATTTATAGCACATTTCATCCAAAAGCAACAGAATACACTTTCTTCTCAAGTGCTCATGGAACATTCTCCAGGATAGATCATATCTTGGATCACAAATCAAGCCTTGGTAAATTTAAGAAAATTGAAAACATATCAAGCATCTTTTCTGACCACAATGCTATGAGACTAGACATCAATTACAGGAAAAAAACTGTAAAAAATACAAACACATGGAGGCTAAACAATTTGCTACTAAATAAACAAGAGATCACAGAGGAAATCAAAGAGGAAATCAAAAAATACCTAGAAACAAATGACAATGAAAACACGATGACTCAAAACCTATGGGATGCAGCAAAAGTAGTTCTAAGAGGGAAGCTGATAGCAATACAGTCCTACCTCAAGAAACAAGAAAAATCTCAAATAAACAATCTAACCTTACGCTTAAAGCAATTAGAGATAGAAGAAGAAGAATGACCAAAAAAACCCAAAGTTAGCAGAAGGAAAGAAATCATAAAGATCAGATCAGAAATCAATGAAAACAAAATGAAGGAAACAATAGCAAAGATCAATAAAACTAAAAGCTGGTTCTTTGAGAAGATAAACAAAATTGATAAACCATTAGCCAGACTCATCAGGAAAAAAAGGGAGAAGACCCAAAACAACAGAATTAGAAATGAAAAAGGAGAAGTAACAACTGACACCACAGAAATACAAAGGATCATGAGAGATTACTACAAGCAACTATATGCCAATACAATGGACAACCTGGAAGAAATGGACAAATTCTTAGAAAAGCACAACCTTCCAAGACTGAACCAGGAAGAAACAGAAAATATAAACAGGCCAATCACAAGCAATGAAATTGAAACTTTGATTAAACATTTTCCAACAAACAAAAGCCCAGGACCAGACAGCTTCACAGGCCAATTCTACCAAATATTTAGAGAGGAGCTAACACCTATCCTTCTCAAACGTTTCCAAAATATAGCAGAGGGAGGAACACTCCCAAACTCATTCTACAAGGCCACCATCACCCTGATACCAAAACCAGACAAAGATGTCACAAAAAAAGAAAACTACAGACCAATATCACTGATGAACATAGATGCAAAAAGCCTCAACAAAATACTAGCAAACAGAAGCCAACAGCACATTAAAAGGATCACACACCATGATCAAGTGGGGTTTATCCCAGGAATGCAAGGATTCCTCAATGTAAGCAAATCAATCAGTGTGATACAGCATATTAACAAATTGAAGAATAAAAACCATATGATCATCTCAACAGATGCAGAAAAGGCTTTCGACAAAATTCAACACCCATTTATGACAAACACTCTCCAGAAAGTAGGCACAGAGGGAATTTACCTCAACATAATAAAGGCCATATATGACAAACCCACAGCCAACATCATTCTCAATAGTGAAAAACTGAAACCATTTCCTCTAAGATCAGGAACAAGACAAGGTTGCGCACTCTCACC
The DNA here is from genome assembly GCF_009873245.2 of Balaenoptera musculus. NCBI lineage: Eukaryota > Metazoa > Chordata > Mammalia > Artiodactyla > Balaenopteridae > Balaenoptera > Balaenoptera musculus. The sequence goes on along the minus strand of NC_045801.1, from coordinate 35,190,684 downwards.
ACTATTATTCAACATAGTTTTGGAAGTTTTAGCCACGGCAATTAGAGAAGAAAAAGAAATAAAAGGAATACAAATTGGAAAAGAAGAAATAAAACTGTCACTGTTTGCAGATGACATGATACTATACATAGAGAATCCTAAAGATGCTACCAGAAAACTACTAGAGCTAATCAATGAATCTGGTAAAGTAGCAGCATACAAAATTAATGCACAGAAATCTCTTGCATTCATATACACTACGGACGAAAAATCTGAAAGAAATTAAGGAAACACTCCCATTTACCATTGCAATAAAAAGTATAAAATACCTAGGAAGAAACCTACCTAGGGAGACAAAAGACCTGTCTGCAGAAAACTATAAGACACTGATGAGAGAAATTAAAGACGATACAAACAGATGGAGAGATATACCATGTTCTTGGATTGGAAGAATCAACATTGTGAAAATGACTATACTACCCAAAGCAGTCTACAGATTCAATGCGATCCGTATCAAACTACCAATGGCATTTTTCACAGAACTAGAACAAAAAATTTCACAATTTGTATGGAAACACAAAAGACCCCGAATAGCCAATGCAATCATGAGAGAGAAAAATGGAGCTGGAGGAATCAGGCTCCCTGAATTCAGACTATACTACAAAGCTACAGTAATCAAGACAGTATGGTACTGGTACAAAAACAGAAATATAGATCAATGGAACAGGATAGAAAGCCCAAAGATAAACCCACACACACACGGTCACCTTATCTTTGATAAAGGAGGCAAGACTGTACAGTGGAGAAAAGACAGCCTCTCCAATAAGTGGTGCTGGGAAAACTGGACAGCTACATGTAGAAGAATGAAATTAGAACACTTCCTAACATTGTACACAAAAGTAAACTCAAAATGGATTAAAAACCTAAATATATGGCCAGAGACTATAAAACTCTTAGAGGAAAACATAGGCAGAACACTCTACGACATAAATCACAGCAAGATTCTTTTTGACCCACCTCCTGGAGGAATGGAAATAACAAAAATAAACAAATGAGACCTAATCAAACTTACAAGCTTTTTGCTCAGCAAAGGAAACTATAAACAAGACGAAAAGACAACCCTCAGAATGGGAGAAAATATTTGCGAACGAAGCAAGTGACAAAGGATTAATTTCTAAAATTTACAAGCAGCTCATGCAGCTCAGTATGAAAATAACAAACAACCCAATCCAAAAATGGGCAGAAGACCTAAACAGACATTTCTCCAAAGAAGATATACAGATTGCCAACAAATACATGAAAGTGTGCTCAACATCACTAATCATTTGAGAAATGCAAATCAAAATTACAATGAGGTATCACCTCATACCAGTCAGAATGGCCATCATCAAAAAATCTACAAACAATAAATGCTGGAGAGGGTGTGGAGAAAAGGGAACCCTTTTGCACCGTTGGTGGGAATGTAAATTAATACAGCCACTATGTAGGACAGTATGGAGGTTCCTTAAAAAATTCAAAATAGAACTACCATACCACCCAGCAATCCCACTACTGGGCACATACCCTGAGAAAACCGTAATTCAAAAAGAGACATGTACCACAATGTTCACTGCAGCACTCTTTACAATAGCCAGGACATGGAAGTGTCTATCGACAGATGAATGGATAAAGAAGATGTGGTGCATATATACAATGGAATACTACTCAGCCATAAAAAGAAAAAAAACTGAGGTATTTGTAGTGAGCTGGATGGACCCAGAGTCTGTCATACAGAATGAAGTTAAGTCAGAAAGAGAAAAACAAATACCATATGCTAACACATATATATGGAATCTAAAAAAAAAAAAAAATGTTTCTGGTGAACCTAGGGGCAGGACAGGAATAAAGACACAGATGCAGAGAATGGACTTGAGGACACGGGGAGGGGGAAGGGTAAGATGGGACGAAGTGAGAGAGTAGCATTGACATATATACACTACCAAATGTAAAACAGCGAGCTAGTGGGAAGGAGCTGCATAGCACAGGGAGATCAGCTTGGTGCTTTGTGACCACCTAGAGGGGTGGGATAGGGAGGGTGGGAGGGAGACACAAGAGGGAGGGGATATGGGGATATATGTATACATATAGATGATGAACTTTGTTATACAGCAGAAACTAACACAACGTTGTAAAGCAATTATACTCCAATAAAGATTTTTTTTTTTTTAAAGACTAAAAAAAAAAATTAAAAAAAATAAAAAAATAAAAAGACTAGTATACTTAATGTATACTGACTTGGACACTCATATTATAAGTTAAAATTATCAGTGGACTGACCTTCAAAATGAAAAGTGGATACATGTAATCCTTTTTTGTATAGCATGCTTCCAACCTGCCATCACTCATTTCCCTTTGAAAACTGTCTAGAATTAGAGATTCCTCTTACAGCTAAGGAAGTCACTGGTCTCTTGCAGGGTAGAAATTGTGACAATGATCTCTTTGGAGCTCAGGTTTCTACCCATTTGGCTAATTATTCCAAATGTAGGTAAAAATATCATAGGAAATACATATGAGGGCCTTCTCCAATCACAGCCCACCACATTGAAGAGAATATGAGTCATTTTCTTTTTAAAATAATAACTTATTTTTTTAGGTGAAAATGATTCACTTAATTTAAAAATACCCATTCAAAAATACTTCTGCACCATAGTTTTCACTTGCTGTATGAATGTCAGGGCTGCTTATTATTAGTTTGACCACTTTGCCGGAAATAACAGTTAAATGCCACTAAACAAGCATTCTGACTTGGGTTCACATACCTGAATTAACAGGTGTTTTAGGCAATGAGTAGACAACTATAATCAGCCTTTTATTTAATGTTTCTAGGCAGAAATGTGCTGTATCCCTGTCTCAGCATTAGTGGGAAGGCCACAGACCTATTTTTTGGAAGCACTGGGTTCAAATCTCATCTGGGCAAGTTACTCAAGTGCTCTGAGCCTCAGTGCCTACATCCTAAGGTAGTTGTGAGGATTATAAACTTTAAGGTTTTTAAAAATTCTAATACCCTGTGACAGGGTCAGTGGCTCAATGTATATGTCATTTCTTACTTATCTGTCTGACTCTGATAAGTCTAAGACCTTCAGGGAAAGGATGAATCTTATTCATCTCTACAACTCTATGGTTAATAGCACAAGGACCAGAACACGAATGCTCAATAAATGTTGAGTGACTCCTCAAAATGCTGAGAAAGAAATGTTTCCTTTTTCTTCCTGCTAACAGAGAAGAGAGAGCCTCCCCTCAACCTCCCAAAAAGGCAAAGGAAGGAAAAACAAAACCAAAAATGTTGAGTTAATCACAAAATTTTCTAGCGATGAATGGGCTCAAGTAAATTTGCCAAATAAATCAAACTTATCTCTATTAAATCATATTTACTATGAGTGCACGTAAGTTATATGCTGATGTATTTTATGTTTATAGCTGTTGATGTTGGATAATCTTTTACATTAACTGATTAATTGAGCACTTACTATATCTGGAGCATTGTTCTAAGTGCTATAGGTATATTAAATTATTCACTATAATAACTATGAGGTAGGCATTATTCTTTTCCACATTACACAACTAAAGAAACTTAAGCATAGAGCGATTAAGTAACTTGCCTACCTAGCACACGGCAGAGCCAGGATCCACACTCAGGAAACCTGGCTCCATAAATATTGGAAATAATTTACATTTGGTATATTTTTAGAAAGCATTGAATTATTTCTTACGATTATTTTATAATTGAGGGTTGTTTTTATCTTTAATTTCTTATGAGGGGGAGAAGGCCAACTTATCTTTTCTGCATTTGGGAACTCTGGTGATCTTAATCTAGCTTTGGCCTAAGGTGTAATATGGCAAGAAAAATCTAATTCAGAAGATTTGAATCAAGGAAAATGGGCAAAGTAAAATACTGAAAATATCCTGAATAAAATCACCCCAATTATTATAGTCTTAACTGAAGCAAACATCTGGACTACACAGGCTTGGGTAACTTCTGTTTCCCAGTATGATGGAGTTTTTTGTGTTCAAACTAATACTCTCACTGAGATAATAATAGCTGGATTTTTAAAAAGTGGTTGGAAGGCATCAAAGAGTAGCAAAGGCAGCAAAACCTTTAAGTGCCAAGATCCCAGATAAAAGGAAAATATATTGATGTAAGCCCAGCATTCTCCACATTATCTGCTACTTTTCTCCTCAAATTATTTGATAATTCCTAAGTGGTATGGGGTTTTTGGCATTCTCAAAACTGGAGAGACAAAAATTGGGGATTCAAATATTCAAAAGCATCCAGGACTTTAGGGATTGAGATCTTGGTTTAAGAAAAAGGAATCACAGAGAAGAGATCCTAACATTCTGAACTGTTTCCCCCTTAAAGCACCTGCCAATTCCTAGATGGCGTTAGACAAAGCATTAATATGCAGCAAAGAAGATAAAAACATAAAGGGTGAGTTTATGTTTGGGAGTTCAGGATCCTTCAAGGAGCTGGAGCTTGTGAACATCCTAAGTTTTCAGGCCTCATAACTGAAAGGCCCCAGAAGTAGTGGAAAACAGAAAATAGATGCATCCTCACAAAAACCTGGATCCATCCTAGAATCATTACAGGTTACCTAGTTGGATCAAGGTAATTCACCCCTATTCTTACTACTTTCCAGAGAAAATTAACCTTCTTTAAGGGAAGATAACATCATACAGAGCCTCTGCCATTTTTCATATACCACTTCCAATTCACTCCAAAATCATTAATCATGCTAGGAAATAGGTATAACTGACCAAAATCCAAGGGGAAAAAATAGACAGTAGAACTAGATCCATAGGTGATTTATCTTCTATAGTTATCAGACAGGGACTTTAAAATGACCATAGTTGACCCCTGAACAATCTGGAAGTTGACTGTCCACACAGTTGATAATCTGGGTCTAGGTTTACAGTCGGCCCTCCATATCTGCAGTCCCATACCCACAGATTCAACCAACCATGAATTATGTAGTACTGTATTATGTATTTAGTGAAAAAAAAAAACCCCACATAAGTGGACCCACACAGTTCAAACCCGTGTTACTTAAGGGTCCACAGTATAATTAATATGTTCAAGGAAATAGCAGGATGGAGAGTTCCACATGCAAAATAGTAAAATCTATAAAAAAGAGAACATACTAAATTTAATTGAAAAATACAATTAAGAGCACAACAGATGGGTTCAAGAACATAGAAGATATACCAAAAGAGAAAAATAGTGAAACGAATGATTAGCAGACAATATCTAGACTGAAGTATAAGAAGAAAAAAAGAATGGAAAATACTGAAAATAATGTAAGAGACATTTGGGACATATGAAAAGGCTAACATGTATATTGGGGAGAGGAGAGAAGAGGAGAGAGAGATAGGACAGAAGCAATATTTGAAGAGAATTGGCCGAGAAGTTTCCAAAACTTATAAAAGATATGAAACAACAGATTTAAGAAGCCCTATATACCCCAAACAGGATAATTACAAAGAAAACCACACATAGACACATTGTGACCAATCTGCTGAAAACTAAAGACAAAGACAAAATCTTAAAAGCAGTGAAACAAAAAAATTATATAAATTTATAAGGAGCAAAAAAAGAATTTTTAACAGTAAAAATCAACAGTAAAACAAACAAGCCAATTAGAAAATTGGCAAAATACAGGAAAAGATATTTTCCCCAAGAATGTATAAAGATGACAAATAAGCACACAAAATGATTTTCCAGCATCATTAGCTATTAGGGAAATTCAAGTTAAAACCATAATGAGATACTACTACACACCTGTCAAAATGACTAAAATAAAAAATAGTGACAATACCAAATGCTGGCAGAGAAACTGAATCACTCGTATTGCTAGTGGGAAAGTAAAATGGTACAGCCACTATAGAAAACAGTTTGGCAGTTTTTAAAAAAATTAAACATGCAACTACTGTATGTATTCATGCAATTGTACTCCTGGGTATTCCAGGGAAATGAAGGCTTATGCTAACAGAAAAGCTTGTACACAAATGCTTTTAGCACCTCTCTTTGTGATGGCCGATAATTGGAAACAACTCAGGTGCTTACAATGAGTGAATGGGTGAACACATTTTAGTACCTCCATACTATGGAATACTACTCAGTAGTAAAGTGAAACAAACTACGATGCACACAAAAACCTGCATCAATGTCCAGAGAATTTTTCCAAGTGAAAAAACTAATCTCAAAAGGTCACTTATTGTACAATTCCATTTCTGTAACAGTATGACAAAATTATAGAAATGAAAAACAGATCAGTGGTTGCCAGAGATTAAGGAGGGAATTAGGGGAAGTGCCTATGGCTGTAAAAGGACAACAGGAGGGATGCTTATAGTGTGATGGAAACATTCTGCATCTTGACTGTATTAATGTCAATATCCTGGCTGTAACATTGTACTACAGCTTTGCAAGATGTTACCTTTCGGGGAAAGTGGGTAGAGGGTATATGGGTTCTCTCTGTATTGTGTCCCACAACTGCATGTGAATCTACACTTATCTCAAAATAAAAGTTTAATTAAAAATTTTTAAGTGAAGGCGACATAAGACATTTCAGTCAAAAACTGAGGGAATTTGTTCCAATAGAATTACATAAATTTCTGACAAGTTGTTTAAGCAGAAGAAAAATGATCCCACATGGAAACACAGAGATACAGAAAGGGCAAATATATAGATAAATTTAAATGAATACCAACTTTATAAACCCCCATGTCTTGTAGGGGTTAAAATGTGTGTAGATTCAAAATATAGGGCAACATTAGCACAAAAGGTAAGAGAGGATGAATAGAATTAGAGTTTTCTAAGATTCTTGTATTCTGGTCAAAGTACTAATTAATAATAGCCTCTAATAAGGTAAGGGTGCACAATGTAATCCTTGTAGTATCCATTAAAAGAATAACAAAAGAATGTATAACTAATAAACTAATACAGCAGGAAAATGATTTTTAAAATTACTTGATTCCGAAAAGAAGCAAAAAAAGGTGGGGTGGGGGGAGAGAAAATGATAGGATAAATAGGAAGAAATATTGGGTTGACCAAAAAAGTTCGTTTGGGTTTTTCTGTAACATATTACAGAAAAACCCGAACGAACTTTTTGGCCAAGCCAATAGTAACATTGAAGAGTTAATTGCAAACATGTCAATAATTACAATGATTACTATAATATATAAACTGACCAAATATTCTAATTAAAAGACAAAAACATCAGACTGTACTAATAAGAAAATTCTAACTCTTTACTCCACATAAGAGATGCAAATTGATATACAAACTAACCAGCAAAAACTGTTGTAGCATTATTATCAAGCAATAGTACTTACTTGTAATATAAGTGAGAGATACTACTAGAGACATAGAAGAACACTTCATAATTCACTGCTCTAAATATGCATGCACCTAATAAAATAGCAACAAGATAAATAGAAAAATTCACTCATAGTATTGATTTAACATATTTTTTTCAATAACTTATAGAACAAGTAGCAAAATAAGGTAGAGGTACAGAATATTTTAATGATGCAATTAACCAATCTGACTTAATTAACACATGAAGAATGATGATCTCAAGAATTATAAAATATACAACTTTTCTCTCAAATATATTTAACAATATTGACTATATGCTGGGCCACAGGAGTTTTTCAATACATTATAAATGATCAAAATCACAGAGTATACTCTTTGTACACAGTGGAACAAAGCTAGGACTCAATATTAAATAGACAAATAGAAAATCTCTAAATGGAAACCAGGCAATACATTTCTAAATAATCCATGAATTAAAAAGATTTACATTGCAATGTAGAAATATTTTGAACTGAACAACAAAAATATAATGTATCAAAAATTTACATGCACCTAAAGCACTACTTAATGGAAATGCATATATCTGTTTAAAAAAAATACTGAGGTTCCACTTTTAGCATGGTACTTTGAGGACCTCTGTGGACCTGTTCCCTAGTGAAACAAGCATAACTTTTGAAAGTATTTTGAAATATCATAGAAAGTCTCTGAGAATTGTCCTTAGGGTATAGAGCCAATGAAGAAACATTTATTCAAGAAAACATACTAAAACTGGATAAGAACATTGAGAATCTGTGGCACTTTTGAGTCACTTCTATGCATGCTGCATCCTGGAAAGACGTAACCAGTAAGATTGGGCTCCTTTTCCCCTCAGCTCTTTTTTTTTTTTTTTTAATTTTATTTATTTATTTATGGCTGTGTTGGGTCTTCGTTTCTGTACGAGGGCTTTCTCTAGTTGCGGCAAGCGGGGGCCACTCTTCATCGCGGTGCGCGGGCCTCTCACCGTCGCGGCCTCTCTTGTTGCGGAGCACAGGCTCCAGACGCGCAGGCTCAGTAGTTGTGGCTCACGGGCCTAGTTGCTCCGCGGCATGTGGGATCTTCCTGGACCAGGGCTCGAACCCGTGTCCCCTGCATTGGCAGGCAGATTCTCAACCACTGCGCCACCAGGGAAGCCCTCCCCTCAGCTCTTGATAAAGGGACACAGTATCTCACTGGGAAAGGCAGGCCATCAGCATTTCTCCAGCTCTGGTGTTAAATTCCTGGTCGTTGCAGCCAAGAGGTTGGGGGCTCCCTTCCTCCACCTACACCTAGCCCCCACTCATAGGGCAGATGCTCTACTCCAGGCACAATAGGTCAAAAATCCTGAGGCCCCTGTTACCCTCAGTCCAGCTCACTTGTAGGGCAGGGGTTCTATTCCAGAGGCAATCTGAGACTAGGCTACCAACACTGCTCCACATCCAGAGTAGTTACTCAGAGGTTTTTCCCAGAGGGAGACACAGTCCATGAGAGCAGAGAGCTCTGTAGATCTTCCCAGAGGAACTGACTTTATTAAATAGAATGTGGGGAAGTTCAAGTTTAAGGTTGCTCTTGAAAATAATGGAGATTTTGGTGGTAAACAACTGAGAGGAGACTGATAGAAGAGCAAAAGCTAACCTGTAGACCAGCTAGTTTACCAGAGAGAACCAGGGAAAGAGACAGCTAAAAAGAGCCCTTCTGGGATCGGAACAAACAGATTGGCCTCAAAAACTGCCCCTAATGAATTTAATTGGATCACACTGTGGAGCAATTTATGCCCCAGAGCATTGTAAGAAATACTAGAGCAATCAGCCAAAAATTAGTGAAGCCCAACAGCTGGGTGTGATACCAAATGTGGCAGACAGTATAACAGAGATAAGGGGAAAAGACAAAGAGAGCCATGCTAAAACTAATCATCGCAAGCTGACTGGGCACAGTCATTGAAACAGTGGTAAGAGTAGCACCCTTGTATTGTGCTTTATGGTTCACATAGCACTTCCATGATTCTATTTCATTTGACCCTGAATCAATAAAAACATTTAATTTTTTAAAAGGTTTAAAACTCCATGATCTAAGTTTCTACCTCAAGTAGTTAGGCAAAGAAGAGCTGGGATACAGCTGCCCAGAATAAAGACATTTTCTAGCCTCCCTTCTAGCTCTGTAGCTTTGTGATTAAAACAGGCCAGCTGGACGTAAATAGGTATGTCATGTGTAGCTTCCAGAACCTTCCTTAAAAACAAATGAGCAAACAAACTTGTCTGAGCCCTTTTTGTTGTTTTATTCTGCTTACCATCCTACTGCTTGGGAGCATGGAGGTGATGGCCACCAGTGGACCATGAGGAAGCGGGCTATATATCCTAGAGGTGGATGGTGGAGCTGTGAGCTGAAAGAAGCCTGATTCCCAAAGACTTCATGGAAAAAAGCTGTCAGTCCGGTCCTACATTTCTTTCCTCTGGACTTTTAGGTGAGAAAGAGAGAGTGAGAGAGAGAGTGAGAGAGAGAGAGAGAGAGACAGAGGAAGTTCTCTCATATTTAAGGCACAATTATTATATGTCAAACTTATTCCCAAGTGTTAGAGTTTCCACCATCAAAAAAAGGGGGGGGGGGAACTTTGTGCAAGTGAAATGTCAGATGTTAAATAAGCTATGAAACTTCATGAAATTCCAGGAATCCATCTAGAAGAAAACAGAATGCAATGCATTCAAAAGCATTGCAACAGAAATCCTGGAAAACAGCTCTTCATTTCTCCAGGTAATTAAATTAGTAATCTTAATTAATATTTGGTAATAATCATGTGAAGATTCTTTAAAGTCTTTCTAGACACTGAGGAGTCACATGGGTTGAAGATAAAGAAAAAGGAGAAAAGAAACAACAAAATTACTCAGGGAATAAAAATGGTCTCTCCTTTCACCCTGCTTGCCTTTTCATAGATTGCATGAGGGAAATAAATTCTTTTCTTTTAAGGAGAGACAATTTTTCACATGAAACTAAGGATTTCATGGGAAAATGGTTGACAAATCACCTCTTCAATTTCTCATACAAAAAGGAAAGCTGCAAAATGTTAATTTTCCATCAGCAACATCCAGTACAATTAGAACAAACAATGATCTTTGTTTTTGCTTTTTTCTTTTTAAAGATTGGTTTAGAATCATAACTCTCTCTTTGCTGTCAGACACTCTTATACATTTATAAACCTGATTTTTACAAATCATCAAGGATTCTATTCCTTCCTACTTCCAAGAGATAAAGAAACAGACTGAAAAGCATGAAGAATCTAGATGCTTTCTGTGGTGCCTGTGTTGAAATGCAACTCCTATAAATAAGAATAGAGAATCAATCCTGAAATTTATCTGCAGCCCCAAGTCATGCAATTCGTTGAGTTTTTGTACAAAACATGGGTATCAAGGATTCTTGCTGCATTATAATGGAAAGGGTATGAACTTTGGAATCGGGTACACTCAGATTTAAATGTGGGCGCCCAAAACATGACTTTTTCATTTCTGTGACTTCAGACAACTTACTTAACCCCTCTGGGTCTTCATTTTATTATCTGTGAAATAGCAGTACTAATGGCCCTGCAGGGTGGTGATAAAGAGTGATGCTCAAGTTTAGTAGTGCATCTCATACAGTTAAAAGAAAGTTAAACTTCACAATTAGGAAGAATAATTAACAAATATGCTAATTAGGGTCCAGGTTACCTAAGTTTACGCTTTCTAAAGAATAAACTTACTTGAAGTGTGATTTCTTATTTTCATGGAATTCCTTAGTAAGTAAATTATAATAGTTCCTAACATCAAGAGAACTATGAATTTATATTTATATTTTCATAGTCTATATTTCTACTTAACAGCATTTAATGACAGTTGAAACCACAGCATAGAATCACATTTAACCTATTAAAGATGAGATGTTCAATTATTAAGTTTCCCACGGTGTAAAGTTGTCAGCATCCTCAGAGCTCATGAGGATGGGTGTCATGAGATCAGCAACCTCAGCAAAAAGGAGTGAGAGCCCACAGTGCCTGGATACACTTGTGGCAGGGCTGGAGGGACTCAAAACTTTCCAGAGCAACAAGACTTGACATTGGCCTTTTCTCCAAGAAATTTTTTATAAGGAATTTCATGAGGAAATAATTCCCAGTAAACAGAGTTGAAACAGGAATGGGAGGAGAGAAGCAATTTGGTAGGGGCTCAGGGGGAGGGCGGGGGGACCCTCACCAAAGGAGGAGAATCATGAAGTCAAGATGAAAGGAAGATTTCTGACTCAGTAAGGCTGTTCACTTGGGAATGAGTATCAGTGGAAACCTTCTAAAAAAGGATGAGGGGCTTGGAGTCGGAGTCCTACAGCATGAGTCCCCAGGTAGTCTCTGAGCTCTGCAGGGCCTCTCCAGTTCCTATAGTTACACCTAGGCGCACCTCAACATCGAATCAATAACTTCTCGTTTTGCCTCACCAGCTTGAGTGGGCGTTCCATCATTTGAAGCAAGTGATCTCTAATATAAACACAATCATCTTTGTCCTTCACTGAATTAGTGTCACTGATTCCTCGAAATGGAAAAGACTTTCATTACCTCGATCATTGCATTCATTTGTTCATTCATTCACCTAATAATCTTCAGTGAGTGCTTTCTCTGTGTGTCAGAGGACACAGCAATGAATAAGAAAGACACAGACTTTGGCCTCATGGAGTTTATAGTTATTGAACAATTACAACATTTAGTAAATAATGAGTGATACAGAAGGAGAGCTACCCGGTGCCAGCCCAGGAGGACATAATGCAGTCTGGGATTTCACAGAAAAGCTCCCAGAAGATATGACCCTTGAGTGAAGAATAAAGAGGAGTGAGCCAGTTGAGGAGCTGGGAGATGTACTGAGCAGAGCAAACAGTGGGTTTAAAACCTCAGAGACGAGAGGCCACATGGCATGTTAGAGGAACTGAGAGGCCAGGATGGCAGAGCGCTGAGAAAAGTAAGTCGCACACGATGAGCAAGCCAGTTGTGGGCAGCTTACAGAGGGCTTTGTAAACCAACGTAAACAGGTAACTGAGCCACTCGCTCAAGGACACACAGCTAACAGGTGGCAGATTGGACCCTAGGTCATCTGAGCTCTAATTCAGAGACCAACTAAATTTTTTAAAGTAATGTTCTTTTAAAAGTTCCTTTCTGATTCTAAAGGTAACACATGCTGATTGTAGAGAGAATGTATCTTCTATTGGCACAAAGAGCACTATGCAAATGGTCCCCAGGTACCCAGTACACACCTTGCGTGATGTATAACATCAAATGATCACCCTCAGCAAATCCATTATCCCCAGACACTAGACATCTTTAGTGTCTTTAATTATAGGATTTGTCCAGACTGAGCCATACAAAAGTCACAGGATTAGGGTTCATGATGAAAATCTGTCCATTACACAAAGGACCCCACACTCTTCCCCATATGTCAGCTGCTTGCGCGTTTTTACTACATGAAAATGTAGACTTGAAGATAATCGAGTGATTATACTCAGAAAGATATCTGGTAAATTATATTTGCACATTTCCTGGTCTCTTCATGGCCTGGTCTCCAGAACGTCTCTGTCCATTTCAAAGTCAGAAGATGGTGTTTTCATCACTCAACCACAGAAGCCCTTTAGGATGTCCCTGCCTCTCTCTGCACTGCCAGCAGCTCCAATTCCTTGGTCAAACCCAAACTGAGCACTTCTCATAAGGATTCATGTACCAGAATAGAAGCCCCTTGTCCTTCCTCCTGGGAAGGCGCTCTGCAAGGCTACGGAATCAACCTTTCCCTCCTAGTTGGAGTGGCAAGTAAACGAGCCCCGGGAAGCCTGGGAAGCAGATAAAGTGCTTGATTAAGATGCCCTCCTCTTCATAGTTAATTGGCAGATCGTTTTTAGAGTTCATGCCTTAGAATTTGTTCTTTCTGGATTGTCATTTTATTTTCCTGCCACCCACATTAAAAGAAAAGTCTCTTTTGCCTGTCTTTGCAGTTCCCAAGCCTAATGATAATCACGGTTTCAGCCACTTGCCTTGAGATTCTGACAGCATAAATAATGCAGGTGCACAGAAATAAAATGTAGCTATGCTGGCTTTTGCTTCTCTAGGCAATCAACTACCAAAAAAAAAGGAAAGAGACTGAATTGATAGAAAGATGCATTTTACTGTCCAGCTGCCAAGGGGGCATTGCCGACAATGAGGATTTCAGAATAATCACCCTAAAGAGAGGAGAGGTTCAGAGCGTCCCATTCACTGCGGCCGCAGAGCCTGAAAGACGCATTGTTCCCGACAGGTCAGGTGGAAGACCCCTCCCATGAATGCAGCATTCTGAGGAAATGCTAAGCCAACCATTTTTTAAAAGACCCTCTGACACCAGAAATTTCAAACATGATTTGGTTCTCAGGGAGCGATACCATATTCTCACAGGTGTGGGATAATCATGCATCTAAGAAGAGCAGCTTCTCCAAAAACAGCTGCGGAAAGGATAAAGATACAATTGGTCCATTTAAAATCTGTGCAGTGGACTCCCCGGCTTAATGTCTGCATTCTGAGAGCTGCGGCGGGGCTGCGAAATGGGGCTTTCCAGCTGCCAGAAGGAGGAGGGGCCCTGATATGAGGACTTCACCCTGGGAGGCGTCTGAACTTAGAAATACATTTTTAAAAATGTCAACATAGAAAACATTATAAAGGGAAATGCTCAAAAATAAAATATTCACCCATTCCATTATCCTGCTTAAGACTTTTCCCCATGTTTTTTCTCATGCTCTCTTCTAACCTTTAATTTTGACAGAGAAAAAAATGAACATAGTTACAAAGATAATATTTAGGTATGATTCTTTTATTGGCTTGTTTTGCACTTGGCACTGAGTGCTTTATGTGAGTTACCTCATTTGATCTTCATAACAGCCCCATGAGGTAAGTACCATTATTACAGATATGAAGAAACTGAGTTTTAGAAGAGTGACCATCACTTGCCTGAGGTGCCTGACTTAATCTGTGGAGTTAGTTCACACAAGAGCTGGCACTCAAATCCAGAAGCCAAAGGTTTTCCCTTCTTTCCACTCACTGTGGGCTAATGAATACCTTCTGAAGCCTTCAGAGCCTCCATATTTATCCTTTTCAGTTGCTACATAAATTCCAATGAACTGATATGCCATGGTATATTTAATATTTAATTCTCTGATTGCTACAGAGTTCAGTTGCTTCTAGATTTTCTCTATTATAAATAGCAACATATAAACATCTTTATACATTTACTTTTTTTTCCTTTGAGTTGTTTCCTTGGGCAAAAGAGACTAATGAAAGTGACTACTGAGTCACAGGTACTGAAAGTTGTGCCTATTGATACTACTTCTCGTCAGAGTTTTAAATGAAATGTAACTGTTTTTCTAGCCACTAGCAAGAATTGGATGTACTGTATCTCCACAGGCTTGTTAGCACTGCATCAGATATATCTAGATCTAGACCTAGATCGATTGATCTATCTATAATTTATGTATTGTTCTTAGTTTATAAGTGCCAAATAACAACCTGTCATCAATCAGATTTTTATTTCTTGCCCTACTGGAGAGTTGAACATTTTTTCATATATTTGTTTGCCATTTGTAAATTTCCTTGTCTGTCAATTGTATTTAGGACTTCTGTATTCATTGAGACCCAGATTTCAATCCTCACCAGATATAGCTTTGTATAATTCCAAAACTAGTATCTTTCCCCAGTTCCCAGTCCGCTCAGTGAGATGATGATGGTAATGATGATTTCAGCTTTATGTTAATCTCCACCTAAATTCCTTTACACCCCCCTGGTTTTTACCAGAAGAGTCTGCGGCAGTGCCACGCCATTTTCTGACACGTTGTTACTCATGTACATCCATATATATTCCTTAAAGGATTTCGGACCTTGATGAAGCAATGACCTTATTTGCAGTTACGCTGTTCTAATGCTTCCCATAAGTCACGCCTGGTGAGATAAAGAGCACGGCGCCCTTTAAACAGAGTGAAGAGGAGAGGATGCCCCACGTCCCAGCTGTAGACACACCGCAGCGAGGGACGAAGCGAGGGCGCTGGGCTGAGGTTCCACGAGAATTTCAGAAAAATGGGGCTGATGAGGCCCTATCATCTCGCAAACCTGTGAATGAACGGTTGTTGAAAGCCTCCCTTCTTCTCACTTTTCTTTTGTTAGGCTTCCCTTTACTGTCTAGAATATTCTGAATTAGGTTTATTGCTACTGGCAGAGGCTTTCTGGCCTAATGTAGAACGGTCCCCTTCATAACTATAAGGGTAGGTATTTTCGTTTATTTTTTATTATTAAGAAGGACTTAAGTATGAAGCCACTCGGCCATCTGTAAAACAACCACCATCCTCCACCCTTCACCTGCTGACCTCCAGGGATTTTGTACACAGATAGTGGTAATCCTGCTTTAATGAAAAATGGCATCAAAAATTAAGGTGCTTTCGAAGTATTAAGAAGTTAGGGATTACTTAGCTTTAACACTTTTAACCTAGGGACGTTGCCTATTTTATTCACTCTGTATTCACAGCATTGAACAGTGCCTGGCACATGGCAAGTGATCAAAATGTACTTGTTCAATGAATGAATGAATGGATAGGTGAATGAATGAACTAAAATTCAGTTTTTAGGATAAAGACCCCACAAAAAGATACAGATGTATGATCTGAGTTTAGAAAACTGACTCAAGTGTGGTTTCTTCAACTTGGACTAGGGTCTAGGGATGTGAAATATTAAGGAAAACCAGTTTTTATCAGTTTTGAATTTTCTGAAAAATCATATCCAGTTTCTTCAGTTTTTGCCAAAGTAACATGTGCCCTGGTAACAACGGAATCCCTGATGAAGAATGGGATAGGCTCTAAAGGCATTCTGACTATGGCGTGATATATGAAAAAGCTAATTTCAAAGTAGCTTTTTCAGGTTAAACCAAAGCTACAAATGTCAGAGTATGTTGATCCTTGACCCTCAACTTCTCCAAAACAATACACTTGAATATATGCAGCCAATATTTGAATTATCTACACTGGCACCAGCCTCCTAGTGCTTTCATAGCAGGAAACGGCAAATACCCAGTTACTTGGGAAAGCAACAGGGGAGCAAAACCAAATAGGGACCTTTTAATCATCAAGTGCAGAGTAAATTCATGGTAAGTAAATCTGCATGTGAAATTCCAGAGGATAGTTTTGCAAAGGAAGTGAATACTGTGAATACCATGTGTGCAAGTACACACACATACACACAGAGATGATGTGATTTATCCACTACTACTATACACTGAATGTGTCCCCCTAAAATTCATATATTGAAATTCTAACCCCCAATGGATGGTATTAGGAGGTGGGGACTTTGGGAGGTAAATAGGTTATAAGGGCAGAGCCTTCATGAAAGGAATTAGAGCCCTACTAAAAGAAGCTCTAGAGAGCCCCTGTGCCCCTTCTGCCATGTGAGGACACAGCAAGAAGACACCCACCTATGAACCAGGAAGTGGGCCTGCACTAGACACTAAATATGCCAGCACCTTCATCTTAGATTTTCCAGGCTCTAGTCTGTGAGAAATAAATATTTGTTATTTATAAGCTATCCATTATGGTATTCTGTTACAGCAGCCCAAATGGACTAAGACACCTACATCTGTGCTTGAAAACTCAGATCACTTCAATTCAACCATTTGCTTTCTCCCCAAGAAAGCCTCCAGATAGTCAACATATAAATGAGCTAAGTCTTCCTGATTTCTCATTTACAGATCTCTTGGTTAATCACTTAATATATTTTTATTGAGTCCTGATGAAATTGATTATTATGTTTTTTTAACCAATAAAAAATTATACAATGGTAAACTGGCATTTATTAAGCACTTAGCCTATGCTAGCTATAGTATCTGAAACTTTTTGTACGTGAACCAACATATTTTTACAACGACGCTTGAGGGGTAGGCATTATTTCCATTTTATGGAAGAGAGCACAGAAAAATTAATAACCTTCCCAGGTCACATAGCTAGTAAGTAGTGAAGACAGGATATGAACTAAGTTGTCTCTGAAAATCGTGATTCCTGTGGTCTGGCTCTACACAGCTCATGACGAGGGCAGGACCTTCCAAAACACACAATCCAATAGCCACACATTTCTTGAGCTCTTCCTAAGTGCTAGCCCTGCACAAGGTTCTGTGTGGGGTTCAGAGATGAATGTAACCACCGCGGTGGTCCTCAAGGTGCTTACAATAATCTATTGGGAGGAAATGACAGAGAAGCAAATGAATACTATAAAGGGCCAATGAAACCTGTGTTATAAAGAGATTCAAGCAAAGAGATCTGGAAATTCAAGATGGGCACCAGTAAGCACTGGAGTGTACACTGTTTCCTTGAGCTCACAGTAGCATTACAGTAGAAAAAAATATTTTGGCAACCTATTTACAAATCCTATTTTTCCCCCATCAAGGTCTCTCTTGGGGTGCAAGTAAAAAGCTGCCATTTTTTTCCAGGCTACAAAGCCACCATGTGCTGGCTGGAAAGTGCGAGGCAGAGTTTTTGTCCCGGCTCTGGAGGCAAAGAGATGTGAAGGTTTGTCTGAGACTCTGCTTTCTTGGGGAGTGAGGGTGGTGCATATAAAAGTAATTCCTTAGTGGCTGTATCAATTTACATTCCCACCAACAGTGCAAGAGGGTTCACTTTTCTCCACACTCTCTCCAGCATTTATTGTTTGTAGATTTTTTGATGATGGCCATTCTGACTGGATTGAGGTGATACCTCATTGTAGTTTTGATTTGTATTTCTCTAATGATTAGTGATGTTGAGCGTCCTTTCATGTGTTTGTTGGCAATCTGTATGTCTTCTTTGGAGAAATGTCTATTTAGGTCTTCTGCCCATTTTTGGATTGGGTTGTTTGTTTTTTTGATATTGAGCTGCATGAGCTGCTTGTAAATTTTGGAGATTAATCCTTTGTCAGTTGCTTCGTTTGCAAATATTTTCTCCCATTCTGGGGTTTGTCTTTTCGTCTTGTTTGTGGTTTCCTTTGCTGTGCAAAAGCTTTTAGGTTTCATTAGGTCCCATTTGTTTATTTTTATTTCCATTTCTCTAGGAGGTGGGTCAAAAAGGATCTTGCTGTGATTTATGTCATAGAGTGTTCTGCCTATGTTTTCCTCTAAGAGTTTTCCTCTAACAGTTTTCTAGTATGGAGGTTCCTTAAAAAACTACAAATAGAACTACCATACGACCCAGCAATTCCACTACTGGGCATATACCCTGAGAAAACCATAATTCAAAAAGAGTCATGTACCACAATGTTCACTGCAGCACTATTTACAATCGCCAGGACATGGAAGCAACCTAAGTGTCCATCGACAGATGAATGGATAAAGAAGATGTGGCACATATATACAATGGAATATTACTTAGTCATAAAAAGAAACAAAATTGAGTTATTTGTAGTGAGGTGGATGGACTAAGAGTCTGTCATACAGAGTGAAGTAAGTCAGAAAGAGAAAAACAAATACCATATGCTAACACATATATATGGAATCTAAAAAAAAAAAAAAAATGGTTCTGAAGAACCTAGGGGCAGGACAGGAATAAAGACGCAGACGTAGAGAATAGACTTGAGGACACGGGGAGGGGGAAGGGTAAGCTGGGACGAAGTGAGAGAGTGGCATGGACATATATACACTACCAAATGTAAAATAGATAGCTAGTGGGAAGCAGCCGCATAGCACAGGGAGATCAGCTCGCTGCTTTGTGACCACCTAGAGGGGTGGGATAGGGAGGGTGGGAGGGAGATGCAAGAGGGAGGAGATATGGGGATATACGTATATGTATAGCTGATTCACTTTGTTATAAAGCAGAAACACACCATTGTAAGGCAATTATACTCCAATAAACATGTTAAAAAAAAAGTAATTCCTACCTCATAAGGCTGTTGTAAGTATTAAATGAGAAATATTTGTGTATCACCTAGCATTTTGTAAAAGCATAAGCCAAAGCTGCCTTCCTCCAAAACTTGCTGAAGAAACAAATTACAAAAGATAAACTATAGAATGTATTGCTTGATTTTTTTCATTCATATTCCATCTGTAAATATTTAAAAAATGGAAGATATTTAAAATTTAAAATATTTGGGTAAGTGAAAAGAAAGCCAAGTGAACATTTATTCATTCATGAAGCTGGAAAGGGGGATGTGACACATTGTGTTGTTCCATGTCAGATTTGTCTAGAACACATTTCTCCTCTGTGTGAAGGACAGACATGAGCTGTCATTTGCCTGTTTGCTCTCAATTCTATTCCTTCCCTTGCAGGCTCAGCTCTGTTTTGCAGCGAGCTGGACTCTGCCAGCTAGCTACATTCTCCAGAATCCTGCCAACTGACTATCAATTAGATGCAAGCAGTGGGACACACTGGCATGTGTCTGGAAGATGCGAGGAGGAGAGAAGCCGTTGCTCATGCTCTCTCTGCTTCCAGCCCCATGTCCAGCCATGGAGGCAGCAGGTGGCTCTGGACTCCAGTGGTGCTGGCTGCTCCGGGAGCAGCACCAGCGGCCTTGAGTGGCTGTGGCCCAGAGGCCTTTGCAGTTCCAGCAGTAGCATCAGGAGGTCCAGGAGCAGATGCACACTTGGACAATTCCAAGGAGCACGCTTCTCAGCTCTGGGGCACCACCTCGGCTCTTTTGTTCTTCCAGTAATGGCAGCTTGACACTAACCTCTGTGTTATCCCACCTTCCCTTCTTTTGTTCCTTCAGGCCTTACTTTTGGAATCAGTCCCCTATTTTAAACCTCCTCTATTTGACATACCTAACGTGGTTTCTGTTTTCCTAATTAAACCTTTATTGATACATTTAGCCAAAAAAAAAAAAAAAAAGAAAAATGAAAAATCCTTTTCTGATGACCAGAATCATATTTAACCCAAACAAAGCCCATAAAATACAGTCTAATTGTTTTTATAAGCCTTGTCAGGATATAAAAATGTTCTTTGATATTTTGCATTTATGTAGAGTTCAAAAGTTTTCTGATGACAAACGGCATCGCTTCACGGAATGCCAGAATAGTTTTGGCAACTAGTTACAGTTTTAGAAAACTTAAGATATAGTGAGTATGTAGAATGTGAAAAAACTTTTTTCCTGCTGTTAGCAAGGCCATGAAATGTTCTACTTAATAAAAAGAGAAGAAAAAGAGATCTTAGAACTGGCTGAAAAACTAGGTCCTGGAACCTCTGTTTAAAAGGCTGCAATTGGGGGCTTCCCTGGTGGCGCAGTGGTTGAGAGTCTGCCTGCCAATGCAGGGGACGCGGGTTCGCACCCTGGTCTGGGAGGATCCCATATGCCACGGAGCAACTGGGCCCGTGAGCCACAACTACTGAGCCTGCGCGTCTGGAGGCTGTGCCCCGCAACAAGAGAGGCCACGACGGTGAAAGGCCCGCGCACCGCAATGAGGAGTGGCCCCGCTCGCCGCACCTAGAGAAAGCCCTCGCACAGAAATGAGGACCCAACACAGCCAAAAATAAATAAATTTAAAAAATGCTGGCTTAACTCCTAGAGAGTTTCATTATTAAAAAAAAAAAAAAAAAAAAAGGCTGCAATTGTAAGATGCACCCACATGAAAGACAAGAAGGATCTTCCAATGTTCTTCCTTCAAGTTTAAGTTTCTATACATAAGGCCTCCCCATTGGTGAAAATCACTCCCACCAACCTCCTGAGTTTGGCCTGCCTTGGAATTTCACAGTGCTTTTTAGGACAAAGGTACTAAAACAATATTTTTCATCAATCCTGACAAGATTTTCAGGAAATAAAAATGTAAAAACCATCAGTATCCAGGCTTCTTAAGGTCAATAGCATGGGGAAAAAAACATTTCTAGAAAAAGGGAAGGAGCCAATGAATGTTTACAGGTTGATGGGTTCTCAGAATACTAGAGAATTCAAGACTGTACTCAAAATACATTGCTCTTTAACTGGGGTTTAAGATCAGAATACAGGAAAGCCCTAGAGAGAAGTCAGACAATTTTCCGAGTATGATGAAAGTTGACAACAACGCACTGGAAGCATCAGTGGAGCAATTATATAGAGCAGTGCCAACTGAGGCAACAGAATAGGAAAATTCTGGAAAGATCCCTGTTTGCCTTCCAAAGTCCTAGGAAGAAAATTAAATGCAGCAGCTTACTTATTGATCTACATGGGGGCAGTTTGCGTTACAAATTTTCATTTCCTTTTGATCAACTGTCAAAAGGAAACAATGTAAATCCTATAATTATCCTGAACAAAATGTCATTTAATTGTCATGAAACTTCTATATCCAGTCAATTGTTTCTTTGCTCCGATCTCAAAGAATAAGGAAAGAAAAAAATAATCTCTGTAAGTAGAGCAGAGGACCTATGCTCTCTTCTAACTGTCATCTTGGCCCATTCCCAGCCTCTCTATAGAAGCTGGAATACGTTATTATTACTGGCAGTATTTGTACTGATCAGCATCAAACTCCCTATCTATTGAGCCCTCCCAGTTTCTACTGGCCTTTTGTGCCCTGGTCCTGATGGGGACCAAAGCTGCACCCATGAATTATTGCTGTTCTCACAGGCTGACAGCAGCTTCCAAATTACAAATAAAACAACCATACTGGGGTACAAATAGGTACAGACCCTATTTTCCCTTAATAACTCAATATAGATTCATCCTCTTATTTTTATATAAGTTCTTAAAATTTTTTTTTTTTGGCGGAACCACTTCTCCTACCACCACTTTAGACGATGAGCTCATTAAATATACTACAAGTGTACCTTAGAGATACTGTAGGTTCAGTTCCAGACCATCACAATAAAGTGAATATTGTAATAAATCAAGTCACATGGATTTTTTTGTTTCCCAGTGCATGTAAAAGTTATGTTTACACTATGCTGTGGTCTATTAAATGTGCAACAGCATCACATCTAAAGAAAACCAATATACATACCCTAATTAAAAATACTTTATTGCTAAAAAATGCTACCCATCATCTGAGCCTTCACCAGGTTGTAACCTTTTTGCCGATGGAGGGTCTTGCCTTGAAGCTGATGGCTGCTGACTGATCAGAGTGGTGGGTGCCGAAGGTTGGGGTGGCTGTGGAGGTTTCTTAAAATAAGACAACAATGAAGTCTGCCACATCAATTGACTCTTCCTTTCACAAACAATTTCTCTGTAGCATACAATGCTGTTTAATGGTATTTTACCCACGATAGAACTTCTTTCAAAAATGGAGTCAAGCTGCTGCTTCTTTATCAACAAAGTGTATGTCATATTCTAAATCCTTTGTTGTCATTTCAACAGTCTTCACAGCATCTTTGCCAGGAGCAGATTCCACCTCAAGAAACCACTTCCTTTGCGCATCCAGTAAGAAACAACTCCTCATCCATTCACGTTTTATCTGAGATAGCAGCAGTTCAGTCACATCATCGAGCTCCACTTCTAATTTTAGTTCTCCTGCTATTTTTATGACACCTGCAGTTACTTCTTTCACTGAAGTCTTGAACTTCTCAGTGTCATCCATGAATCAACTTCTTCCAAACTCCTGTTAATGTTTATATTTTGACCTCTTCCCATGAATCATTTAGATACTTAAATGGTCTTTAGGTATCTAGAATGGTGAATCTTTTCCAGAAGTTTTTCAATTTACTTTGCCCAGATCCATCAAAAGAATCACTTATCTATGGCAGCTATAGTCCTATGAAATGTATTTCTTAAATTTTAAGACTTGAAAGTTGAAATGACTCCTTGATCCATGGGCTGCAGAATGGATGCTGTGTTAGCAGGCATGAAACAACATTTATCTCATTGTACATCTCCATCAGAGCTCTAGGGTGACCTGGTGCATTCTCAATGAGCACTAATATTTTGAAAGGAATTTTTTTTCTGAACAGTAGTTATCCAGAGTGGGCTTAAAATATTCAGTAAACCATGTTGTCAACCAATGTGCTGTCATTCAGGCTTTGTTGTTCCATTTATAGAGCACAGAGTAGATTTAGCATAACTCTTAGGGGACCTAGGATTTTCAGAATGGTAAATGAGCATTGGCTTCAACTTCAAGTCATCAGGTGCATTAGCCCCTAACAAGAGAGTCAGCCTGTTCTTTGAAGCTTTGAAGTCAGGCACTGACTTCTCCTCTCTAGCTATGAAAGTCCTAGATGGTATCTTCTTCCAATATAAGGGTATTTCATCTACATTGAAAATCTATTGTTTAGTGTAGCCACCTTCATTAATTATCTCAGCTAGATCTTCTGGATAACTTGCTGCAGCTTCTACATCAGCACTTGCTGTGGTATCTACCTTGCACTTTGATGTTATGAAGACGGCATCTTTCCTTCAATCTCATGAACCAACCTCTGCTAACTTCAAACTTTTCTTCTTCAGCTTCCTCACCTCTCTCAGCCTTCACAGAATGGAATAGAATCAGGGCCTTGCTCTGGATTGGGCTTTAGCTTAAGGGAATGTTGGGGCTGGTTTGATTTTTTCTATTCAGACCAGTAAAACTTTCTCCATATCAGCAATAAGGCTGTTTTGCTTTTTTATCATTCATGTGTTCACTGGAGTAGCACTTTTAATCTCCTTCAAGAACTTTTCTTTTGCATTCACAACTTGGCTTACTGTTTGGTGCAAGAGGCCTAGCTTTTGGCCTATCTTGGCTTTTGACATGCCTTCCTCACTAAGCGTAATCATTTCTAGTTTTTGATTGAAACTGACAGACATGTGCCTCGTCCTTTCACTTGAACACCTACAGGCCACTGAAGGTTTATTCACTGGCCTAATTTCAATATTGCTGCATCTCAGGGAACGGGGAGGCCCGAGGAAAGGGAGAGAGATGAAGGAACAACAGGTCAGTGGAGCAGTCAGAACACACACATTTACCAATTAAGTTTGCTGTCTTTTTTTTTTTTTTTTAATTTATTTATTTATTTATTTATTTATGGCTGTGTTGGGTCTTCGTTTCTGTGCGAGGGCTTTCTCTAGTTGTGGCAAGCGGGGGCCACTCTTCATCGCGGTGCGCAGGCTTCTCACTATCGCGGCCTCTCTTGTTGCGGAGCACAGGCTCCAGACGCACAGGCTCAGTAGTTGTGGCTCACGGGCCTAGTTGCTCCATGGCATGTGGGATCTTCCCAGATCAGGGCTTGAACCCATGTCCCCTGCATTAGCAGGCAGATTCTCAACCACTGCGCCACCAGGGAAGCCCCTAGTTTGCTGTCTTATATGGGCATGGTTTGTGGTGCTCCCAAACAATTACAATAGTAACATCAAAGATCACTGATCACAAATCACCATAACAAATACAGTAATAATGAAAACATTTGAAGTATTGTGAGAATTATGAAAATGTGATACAGACACATGACGTGAGCAAATGCTGCTGGAAAAATGGTGCCAGTAGACTTGCTGGAAGCAGAGTTGCCACAAACCTTCAATTTACAAAAAATGTAGTATCTGTGAAGTGCAATAAAG
Source organism: Balaenoptera musculus (assembly GCF_009873245.2). Classification (NCBI taxonomy): domain Eukaryota; kingdom Metazoa; phylum Chordata; class Mammalia; order Artiodactyla; family Balaenopteridae; genus Balaenoptera; species Balaenoptera musculus. The sequence goes on along the minus strand of NC_045801.1, from coordinate 35,165,902 downwards.
CAAAGCACAATAAACTGAGGTATGCCTGATACTCTCCTTGTGAATTTTCTTCAGCTCAACAATAACATCAGCTGAAAAGTACAAAGATTTGAGTGACTACTATTTACCTAGCAGTGCGGAAATCTTTATATTAACTCTTTTACTTAATCTTGACATGAACACTGTGAGTTAAAAGTATTATCCCCATCTTATAGGTGATAAAATTGAACAAACAGTATTTAAGATCATGGCTTCTGCTTCGCTTCTATGATAATGTGAATTTATGACACCCACTTGCCCCCAATGGCTGAAGACTTTTCAAAAATATAGATAGATACATATCCACAAATCAGCACACTGCACAACTTCAAGTAGACATGTTGTATTTTGTGGGAAAAGCATGTCCAGGTATTGTGCAATGCAGTGGTTCCAAGTATTACACCAGACTGAAACAGTTTTGAGTCTGACCCAAATTCCCAGAGTTGTGTTGGGAAAGGAAGGATTTCCTTAAAATCATCCCCTGTGACCAAGAATATACTCCCCCAAGCATCCTATTTCTCATAATAACCCAGTATCAACCAGTTACTTTTCTTTTAATCCTTAAATAAATTACCTTTTCTACCTCACTTCCCTCTTATCCACAAGTTGAGACAATTAGTCCTATACTACCCTCAAAATGAGCATAGTGCATTCACCAAAAGGAGATACTTCATGATTTTTATGAGTGAGGCATTGTGATAGGTGCTGGGAATGCCCTATACAGGTGGAGGAGACAGAAAAAAAAGTGGATCATTTCAATATAACATGATAATTGAGAATCCAACCACCTCTCACTACCGCACCTTGATTACTGCAGTATCTCCCAACAGGCCTCCACTTCTGGGACTGTCCCAGGTTATGGACTGAATATTTGTGTCTCCCCACCCTCCCCACCCCCCAGTTGCTATGCTGAAGCCCTACCCCATAATGTGATGCTATTAGGAAGTAAGGGCTTTGGGTGGTAATTAGGATGAGATGAGGTCATGAGGGTGGAGCCCTCTCAATGGGATTAGTGTCCTTACAAGAGTCTTGAGAGGACTTGCTTCAAGCCACTAAGTCTATGGTACTTTGTTACAGCACGCAGCCTGAACAGACTAAGACGGCCCCCGTTTAGTCTATTGTCTATAAACAGCCAAAACATCCTGTTTAAAACGTTAAGTCAGACCAAGTCATGTCTCTCTGCACAGAGCCCTCAAGGGGCTTCTCATTGCACTTGGAATAAAAGCCAAACTATTTGCAGGGCTCAGCGAGTCTGCCACTGCCTCTCTCCTTTTGACTTGTCACCTCTCTGACCTCAGGGCTTCCTCTCCCCCTCACTCATTCAGCTCCAAACTAAAACCTGAAGCACAATCATTCCTCGGGGTTTTTATCCTTACTGTTCCCTCTGCTCAGTAAACTGCACAGGTACCTGCAGGACTCAGCCTCTCACCTCCTTTGGGTGTTTACTCCAACGTGATATTCTCAGTGATGCTTTCTCTGATTACTGAATTAAAAGTTGCAATGTGTTCCCTGTCACAATTTAATTTCCTTTTCTCCTTTGTTTTTCCCCATAATATTTATCACCATCTAACTTATTATATATCTTATTTTTCAAATGATCTGTTTTCCCTCCTTAGGATGTTAGTTTCATGACAGTTGGGATTATTGATTAGCTTTGTTCACTGTCTGTTGTATACCCACCATCTAGAATGCTGACATCTAGATGGCTGATCAATATTATATTTGTTGGATTAATGGGTGATAAATGGATGACCGGCTAGATGGATGGATGGAATGAATGGAAGGATAGGGAGATGGAAAGGGTGGGTGATGGGTGGGTGGATGTGTACAACAGGGTATTATGGGAACGCAAAGAAGAGGAGAGTTCTAAATGCAGCCCGAGATGATATGCTTTGGGAAGGGCAAAAATGTTCATTTTCAACTGGTCATACCCTTCATGGGTCAATTAGTCAATGAATATGCCTCCTTCCTACCTTCATTCTTCATGACACTTTTATTTTTTCTAGATAGCATAACTGTCATTATTAGATAGTATAATTGTCATCATAGAAACAATCAACCTCTTTGGGTCTCATCTTCTTTTAAAAGAAAAATAAATGAACTCATCTTAAGTTCAACAATTCCTTTAATATATTGACAGAAGATAACTTACAAGAAATTTAAAAGGAAACTCCGTGTATTACAAAAGATTTTCATGGTCACTATCCATCTCTTTATACAGTGCTTAAGGACTCCACTATATTTTAAAGGTCTTGTTTTTATAAAGTTAACCCATATGGATAACATCCTATAACATTCTATGTATGCACTTCTGGCATTAACTACTTTGTTATAAAAACTTTCCTCTGTACGATTTGGGGAATGACTTTCATCTGGCCCTATCTCTGTCTCAGCAGTCATTTACCTAGGTTTTCCATGAAACATTTTTTAATTAAAGAAATAATTGGTGAAGGTATATAATTTCTAGTATATTTTCCCATATGTGGTATGCACACTGGCAAAACACACACCACACGCATGCACACACACACACACAAATTTAAAGTAGTTCTTTAGGTTCTGAATTATTGAAACAGAATCTAGCAAATACTCTAAGTAGAAACATATTGACAAAATAAATGCTTTTATACAACTACATAGCAAACATCCTACACTGCAACACCTGTTCTAATCCTTGGTTCTTCAGACATTCAACAATATTTTCTATTTCTATTCCAACAGTATCAGCTGATAAGAAACGCATTTTGTTTGTCCCTACATATATTGTAGGCATTATTTCAACCATTTTTAACAGCATCAAGAAGAACAGATTTACCCAGTCATATGTGGCTTTTTCAGTAATAAGTAAGAAATCTCAAGAGAGGCTTTTAAAGATTTATCATTAAATCTGGCAAAATTTTAAAGTACTGGTGAGAATCACATGCCTTTAACCACTGGGGGAGGGGGTGGAGGGATGGGGACTACAGAGTTTTGCCTTTAAGTTCTATATGTATTGCTTTTAAATGAATTGCTAATCATGATGGCTTCCTAATGTCCTTGAACTTACTTTAAGGTACGATGGATACCTGGGTGACATTCATCATCAAGGACAGCGAAGGTAATTCACATTTCAAATCATCTTCTTGAAAATATTTTGGCAACTTGTTAGCTCAGATGAGATTGTTGTTTTCAATATCATACTATGGCAGACAATGAGCGTATACCAAAAATAACAGAAACACTGGCTCTGCTGTTTTCTGGGCTTGGTGTGTGTTTGCATCATTAATATTATCCCATTCTTTGCAAGATTCATTCTAAGTTGCTCTTCCTCTCTGTCAGAGGAAGGAAGACCCTGAAATCTATCAATTCACTTCACTACAGGTGAATAAGGGGCAACAGAAGGCAGAAAGTGAACAAGCTGGGGGTCACTCTGAGCCGAGACACGGGAAAGCCCTCAGTCCTCAGGAGACATTGTAACGGACACCTGGACATTGTAATGTGGGGCTGTCTGATATAAAAACTGACAAAACGTGCCAAGCTCAATCTGTGTAGTCAATATTGGTAAAGCTGAATTTCTTTCTGATTTTTAGGGGGAAAAACTCTAAATAGCTTTTCTTTTTGCAAGCAATGGATTATCGTGTGTACCCTCCAGGGTGTAGTGGGTTGTCCATTTTAGAGGCCACTGGTCTAGTAGGAGAAGCACTAGCCTTAGAGGGAAATTCCTCACAATACTGCCATGAGAATGGTCTATAGACTGACAATCCATGCCCATGCAAGAAATGATTATTACTTAAAGAATGGAACCTAATCAAACTTCTAAGCTCTTGCACAGCAAAGGGAACCATAAACAAAACGAAAAGACAGCCTACGGACTGGGAGAAAATATCTGTAGATGATGCAACTGACAAGGGCTTAATTTCCAAAATATACAAACAGCTCCCAACTCAATAACAAAAAAACAAACAACCCAATCGAAAAATGAGCAGAAGATCTAATTAAACATTTCTCCAAAGAAGACACACAGATGGCCAACAGGCACATGAAAAGATGCTCATTATTGCTAATTATTAGAGAAATGTAAATCAAAACCACAATAAGGTACCACCTCACACCAGTCAGAATGGCCATCATTAAAAAGTCTACAGGGCTTCCCTGGTGGCGCAGTGGTTGAGAGTCTGCCTGCCAATGCAGGGGACACGGGTTCGAGCCCTGGTCCGGGAAGATCCCACATGCCGCGGAGCAACTAGGCCCGTGAGCCACAGCTACTGAGCCTGCGCGTCTGGAGCCTGTGCTCCGCAACAAGAGAGGCCGCGGTAGTGAGAGGCCCGCGCACCACGATGAAGAGTGGCCCCCACTTGCCACAACTAGAGAAAGCCCTCGCACAGAAACGAAGACCCAACACAGCCATAAATTAATTAATTAATTAATTAAAAAAAAAAAAGTCTACAAATAACAAATGTTGGAGAGGGTATGGAGAAAAGGGAACCCTCCTACACTGTTGGCGGGAATGTAAATTGGTGCAGCCACTATGGAAAACAGTATGGAGCTTCCTCAGAAAACTAAAAATAGAGTTGGCATATGATCCAGCAATCCCACTCCTGGGCATATACACAGACAAAACTATAATTTGAAAAGATACATGCACCCGTATGTTCAAAGCAGCACTATTTACAATAGCCAAGACATGGAAACAACCTAAATGTCCATTAATAGATGAATGGATAAAGAAAATGTGGTGTGTATATATACATATATACACACACACACACACACGAACAATGGAATATTACTCAGCCATAAAAAGAATGAAATAATGCATCTGCAGCAACACGGATGGACCTAGAGATTATAATAACGAATGAAGTAAGTCAGAAAGAGAAAGACAAATACCATATGATATCACTCACATGTGGAATCTAAAATTCGACACAAATGAACATATCTACAAAACAGAAAGAGACTCACAGACATAGCAAACAGACCTGTGGTTGCCAAGGGGGGTGGTGAGGGAGGGAAGGATTGGGAGTTTAGGAATAGCAGATGCAATCTAGTATATATAGGATGAATAAAAAACAATGTCCTACTGTATAGCACAGGGAACTATATTCAATATCCTGTGATAAACCATAATGGAAAAGAATATGAAAATGAATATATATGTATAACTGAGTCACTTTGCTGTACAGCAGAAATTAACACATTGTAAATCAAGTATACTTCAATAAAATTAAAAAAAAAAAAAAGAAATGACTATTACTACCCAGGAAGGCCTACCTGTGTCATTTGGATTATCTTAACCTAACTCCATTACCTCGCACGGACCCAATGTCAAATTTATCTCCAATTCCCTGGCAAATCAGAATTGTCATAATGTGATAGAAGAAACTGATCAAAGAGTATTTGAAACTCTAAGATCATTGCTCCTCTGTTCCCTCCCCATTTTTGTACCTATATATTTTCCTTGAAAGAAAAACTGGGATGCATTAGACAGACTTCTTTCCCCCTAAAACGTTATGGGCTTATTGTAACCTTTGCTATGAACCCTGAGAATCACCTCCTGACGTTGCTCTGCCTGTTCCTCAGCATCTTCTCTTCTGCCCCAGCAGTCCCAGCACAGCGGACTGCGTCAGAATTGCCATGTGCTCCCTCTGACTTCATCTGGAATATTCCAGATCTAGACAGCCAAGCATGGATTGTGGTTGGCTCCACTCCATCATTTCAGGTTAAAACCCACAGGAACCCTAGTCCTTTGTCAGGAAATCCAAATTTCTCCTGACCCCAAAGGCAATGGAGATTCTGCATCTGCTGCTACTGTTCTCATGAAGCAGTCGTGATTCATACAGCTGTTCTTTTATTAGTAACAATAGAAACAGTCTCCTTATTGTTTGCCACTCTAGATAAAGCCATCTTGAGCAAACCAAATCTACCTCTGGGTCTTGCCAGGGCTATGTCATCAGCCTGACTCTCTGCAGGAAAGAGAGAAAGGGGTGAAGAAAGAACGTACACTAACTGGCTCCTGTACGCCAGACTTCATGATCTGGTCTGGGTATGTTATAGCTCATTTACATGCATCCAACCCCCAAAAACAAAGGAATGCAAATCCTCCTTTCTCTGCCTTCTCTCCAAGGGAAAGAAACACTCCTTCTCTCCCTTCCTCTCTCCTGGCCCATAAACCCATGGGATCTCCTTTTGTCAGGTCTCTAACAGCCTGACCCTTCTGCCACAGGCAGAGAGTTCAGACCTATACATGTGACAGGGCATTTGAACGTCTTCCTCTCCCACTGGAAATACACAGCATTCTATTCTCTCCATCTTGGTTTCTAAAATAATTGTTTTCATTGCTTCCTAGCACATAGCAAGGTTTGACAATCAAAAACAATTTCTTTTTCATAATGACAGCAAAATGTTAGAGCCTATACATGGGTGTCCAGCTTTATTGAATTTCTAGTCCCGTTTACATAAGAAAACTGTAGCCCCAAAGAACTAGGTAGGCTGCCTGAGGCAGTAATTGCATCAAACCTGAAATACGAGACACAGGTTATGTTTATTGTTTTAAAGGAACACCTGACTTTAGGGACCTACTCAATAATAGACATGTTTGGAATTAATGAGGATGTCTCCTCATATAAACAGTGAAAATCCCAACATAGATATTGTGGATTCTGACCTCCTGCTTCCTTGTAGAGGAGATAACCATGCTCCAGCTACCACTGAGAAACCGTTCCCAGCCAGGGGCTGAATAGATGGGGACTCACTATTTACCTGTCTGGCCTGAAATGGCCACATCAGCTCATATCTGTCCCACCAGGGTGTCTCTCAGTTATTTTTAGAAAAGTGCCCACCATGGAAGCAGCTCTAGAACATTCTCTTACTTTGTGGTCGTGTTTAAGTATGGTTGAGAGCAAATATCACAGAGATTTCGGCCACCCCGTGAGCCTGCATCCGGAGAGATGACACGGTTTGTGGCAGCTTGCTTTTAAGATGCAGCCCCTGGTCCTGTGCCGTGGCTTCCCCTTGCGCTCTGAGACACTGAGAACCTGCCTGGGCCTCAGTTCCCTCACATGTCAGATGAAGGAGTTGGACTAGACAAGTGCATCTCTAACTTTAATGTGTACACAAATCACCTGGGGGCCTTCTTGAACTGCAGATTCTAATTCAATAGGTTTGGGGAGGGGCCTAAAATCCTGCATTTCTAGCAAGCTCCCGGGGGTGCCAGTACTGCTGGTTGGTCTGTGGACACACTTTGAGTAGCAAGGAGTTAGATGACTTCTAAAGAAACTTTTCGTGCTGCATTTTTTTCCTATTCAGAATGATGCCACAATGTTAAGTCACAAATGTTGCAACGTAATAATAATAAAGAAAAGCTAAATATCTAAAGACTGAAGTCTCTTAACAATAACCCAGTTCAGCAGACTGTCCAAACACTTTGGCCAGGACTGTTAGCAGTTTAGTTTGACAAAGCATATAGGACTTCAGATGTCTACACATTTTTTTTACTTTATTCCCCATGAGCAATTAAGATGAAATTTTTTTTTTTACAATGACTCAGGAAAATTCAACAATTAACTCCCAGCTCAGACATCCTGAGACCTGAAGTTTAATTCCAAGAACTGTTATTCAAACTGGAGGAAAAGGAGAGAGAGAGAAGTGTGTAAATTGGTGAGTATCCCAATTTAAAATAAAATTTGTAATCTCAAAGAATGAGAATAGTTGTTCCCTTTCTCCCCAATTTAAGACTTGTCTGAAAGGACCAGTTTTGCAGAAGAGAGAAACTACTGATCCGAGTGAATCTGGCAGTGGTAAGGCAGATATTCAGCCTCCCTGGTGGGTGAGAGCCTGGCCTCTGCTACCTGTGAGAATTTACAGAAACTTAACCACTGGGACAGATGATCACTGTTTTGTAAAAACCCCAGGGAAGGCAAGTCCATTCTTCTCTCCATAACTGGTAAGAAAAAGCTAATAAGGGGCCATATTTAAGGTGTCTTCTAGGGGGGAGTTTGGTAAATGAAGAAGTATACCAGGGTCCACATGGTCAGAACTGGCTCAGGGGATGAAGAGACGTAGAATAGAGGAAGGAGGGTGTAAACATGTGTACAGGTGCATTAACTGGTGAGCTTACTCCACAGTTCCTCCAAAGGACGCCTCTCTCACATGGGAAGAGGTGCCAACGTCTCCTGCTAGTACTAGCCTCACCCAGTTGCCCCAGGAATGGCCTGCAAGCTTAGCGTGCCCGGGGCCTGAGCCAAAGAGAGTCAGGCTTCAAGTTCTCCTACGAACATCTTTTCCACTATACAGTGGGCTTGTCCCCCACTCAGAGTACACACCAGGTGTGGCTGGGCCACCTGGCGGGCCTCTGTTTCCCCTGGTCTCCTGGTCCTTAGTCCTCCTCCCTCCCAGTTGGAACTCCATGCTGGCCCTGCTTTGGGGACTCACCTCCTTGGGACCCCACTGAACAGCATCATTGAAGACTGAGGCGATGTTTTACCCCCAAATAGTGACTCAGATAATATAACACAATGAACAGGTAGAAAAAACACAATGGAGGGATGAACTAAAGGTGCTTTATACACCTATCCTACCTGCAGGACTAGGCTGACATCAGCCTAAGTTTTGGCCAAGTTAAACTGTACCAGGTTTTTGAGACAGTGTTACTTTTCAGTGTGGCTGGTTTTACCATTTCCATCCTTTTTTTTTTTTTTAATTAATTATTTTTGGCTGTGTTGGGTCTTTGTTGCTGCACGCAGGCTTTTTCTAGTTGCGGCGAGCGGGGGCTACTCTTCGTTGCATGCACGGGCTTCTCATCATGGTGGCTTCTCTTGTTGTGGAGCACGGGCTCTAGGTGCGCGGGCTTCAGTAGTCGTGGCTCGCGGGCTCTAGAGCGCAGGCTCAGTAGTTGTGGCGCACGGGCTTAGTTGCTCCGCGGCATGTGGGATCTTTCCAGACCAGGGCTTGAACCCGTGTCCCCTGCATTGGCAGGCGGATTCTTAACCACTACGCCACCAGGGAAGTCACACTTCCATCTGTTTTGACTGGAAAGTGTTAGAGGTGGGTGACTTCTGGTTAAGGCACTGGACAAAGCCTCTGGAGGCCTGAGTCCTGGGCCTGCCTCTGCAGCTCACTAGCTGGGTGATCTTGGACAAGTCCCCTCACATCTTCGTACCTGGTCCTCATCTGTAAAGGGAAGAGGCCGAATTGGGTCCAAAGTTTCTGAAGGTTTTGTTCATTTTATTCTTTTTGAGGGAAACCTTTCTTTAAAAGGAATCTTATGCAGAAGTCCAATTTGCAAAGCAGATCAAGCAGTGTGTTTGGTTAGGTACCACCATGTGTTGTAACAAACAAACCTCACATTTTCCACAGCTGATAATCCAGTGCAGTAATACCCAGTTGACTTTCTACTTCACAGTGATGCCGGGACCCATGCTCCTTCCATCAGTGGCTCTGTAACACTCTAGGTAGGGGTTCTCAATCGGGGGTCATTTTGTCTGCCCTCTCCCCCCAAACCAGGGGACATTTATTTGGTAATGTCTGGAGGCAATTTTGGTTGCTATAAAGCAGGGAAGTACGACTGACATCAAGCGAGTAGAGGCCAGGTATGCAGTGAAACATCCTTCAGTGCACAGGCTAGGCTCTCACAACCAAGAATTATTCAGCCCCAAATGCTAACAGTGCTGAACTTAAGAAACCTTGGTCTAGGTCCTTAAATTCTGTATATCCAGCCAACAGATAGGGAAAGAGCACTGAGGAACGCTGCATGCGAGTCTGATAGGCCAGGCCTAGAAGTGGTGTGTATCACTGCTGCTCACATTTCATGAGCTAAGCTTGATTGTGTGGCTGTCCCTAACTCTGTGTGTGTGTGTGTGTGTGTGTGTGCATGCGTGTGTGGCGGGGTTGGGGGGAGTGGGAGAGATGTGGTTTCTGACTGAGAAGCCACTCCCCCCCAGAAACCAATCTGTACTACACACAGGGGAGCATGAAGAGCTAGTGGACAGTTAGCTGTCTGCCGCCTGGTCTCCTCAGCTGAACGCACCTAATAACAAAGATTACACGTGACAGATCTAGATTACCTAAGCAGTGGTAAGACAGAATTGTGTCGAGTCTTGCCACCCGAAGTGTGGCAACACCTGGGAGTCCACAAAGGACCCCCACCAGTGCTCATAAAAAGCCCTGACTGGCTGCCAGGATCACACAGAAGATGCACGTGGAAATCTAACATCTTCTGTGCAACTGCATTTCCCACTGCAGGGAAGGGACCGGGGCTGGGCTTCATGGAAAGCTCTCTTTTCTAGTTGAAGAGCAAAGATGAATACAGTCAAATACAATAAGGAGATTAAAAATGACACAGTGGATTTAACCTCTTTGCCTCTCAGCCCAGAACACCACAGTCATTCTTTTCCTCAGTTACTATCGCTAATCAGACTGTGACCCAGTTTCAAAGGACGTGGACATTTGGAAACACCAATGAAAAGACATGCAAATTGTGTTAGGTTTTCAGAAGAAAGCTCAATGAAATAAGTCAAAATATCTGAACCCAGACCCCTTTCTGCTTCTGACAAGCAGTACTACAGGGGGATACACTTTCCCTTCCTGGGCCCTGGCACCCTCCTTGGCAAAATGTGGAGACAGGCTCGGAGCAGCAGTTTGCAAACTGTGTCGCAGGGAACCTCTTGGAGACATTAACAGAGCAAGTCAATGGGGATCAGTCCCCATATCCAACTCCACTTTTGTCTGTCTGACATACTATATATCGGTATAAAATATTGTTTACAACATTTGAAAACCCCTGATAGAGATCATCACTCATTTCCAATTCTAACAGTCCATGATTAGCTCACATGGCAAGAACAATCTCCGTAAAAAGCTCCATTCATTCCACAATAAGTCAATGTCTTACCTCTAAATTTGAAATTACCATTGAAAAGGCAAAATTAGTCTGGCCCAATCTTTTTTTTTTTTTTTTCTCTGTATACATTAAAGTTACTCTCATGTAGAAGAATATACAATGAAACCCCTCAGAGCCTGCAGAGAACTTCTGCAGATTCTAAATAATTATTAGTTAAACTGAATTTTTACATTTCAAATATACTCTGATCTCAAAAATCTATAATAAATTTGATCTTTGTGTGACCTTTAACAGTTGTTCTCAACCCAGCACCTGCTAGTATCAATGACACTGCTTTGATAGGATTAAGGGACCCTTCGTCCTGCACCAAGACCTGGGGAAACTCTCCATTGCCCATCACTCCACAGAAATGAGCTTTTAAAACATCTCAACATGACAATACTCTTATTTTCCCATTAGGAACCAAGACCTACTTCCATTCACAGTTGGCATTCTCCCTGTGACCTTGAATCTGCACAGCCTATGTCATTGCTTGATGTCATTCCTGAGCTATAAACCCATTGAGAACAAAACAGAGCCCCCTCAGTATCTAGCATGGCTCTTTGCATACAATAGAAATAAAAAACTAAACATTAGTGTAAGACACATGTGACAAAGACCAATAGATGTAAATCAAACTATTTAATTCCATTACTTACTAACATTTGGATATCCACGTGACTCAATCATATTTTGTTGTATAAACAAAATGTGCTTCTAGAAACTCCCCAAGTAGGAAATTTTGTTCCAGCTTTCAGCAGCAGCAATTACTTCCCACTTTCTCTACTTGAACACAATCACTGCCACTGGAGCTGCCGTTGGTGACAGCCCCCTCCCATTACTGATAGGTATCACTATTCTCCTCCAAACCTCTGAGATTACAAATATAAACCTTGTTCCCCTTAACTAGCTCCCCAACCCTACCACAAAAGCACCAAGAATAACCAATCCAGAGAGATCACTGCAGACCCTCTTCAAAAACCCAAACTGCACCACCAGAGCAATACAACTGGCTCTTGTCTGGGTTACGATGGTCTCTTAAACCAGTGATGGAAGAGTCGTAGTAATGTCAAGTGATGTGGCAGAGGTAGACAATGTTTTATGGGCCGGTGAAGTTCTCAAAATTGAAAGACATTCTCTACTGCAATTTTGTTTGTTGCTCTGTCTCTCCTCTCTAAACATGAAGACCTTAAGGCAAGAATTATGTCTACATTTTTCACTCTTAGGTCCCTAGGTCCTAGCACAATGCCTAGCACATGGTGTTTATTGAATGACTGGATGGATAAAAGGCAATGTATAGCCATTTTGGTGTGGCAACACCCGGTTCTCTAAAGGAGGTGAAAATATGTAATACAATTCAAGTTCATATACCCTTCAGTAGTCAAGGAGTATTTTAAAAGTTTCCTTCCTGAAAATTAATATTTTTCAGAAACAGGAAATTTTTTGGAGAAGTTCACACTAAATGATCTAAGGAAAGATCAGTGTATCCCAGATGTTTTGTAAGCCAAGTCAACCTGTATTCATTCATTCAAATCAGAATCTGACAGACTAACATTTGGTGCTCCATTGGAAGGTCACTGGCTGGACCAATGCTTTGTTTTGTTAATATATACATTTTATTTAAAGAGCATTGATTGACACCATTATTTCATGGCACTTTCATAGGTTGCAGAACACTGATAATATTAGAGCTCAGTGAAATAACCAATGCTTACAAGAAGGTCCCTAGTCATGAAGCAAAGCATTATGTTAGACCTTTTTCTTAAGGCAGGGATGTACATAAAATTTTTTCATCTGGAAAATGGTTCAGCATTCATAGGGTTATGTTTTAGCTACCTGTACACCCTTCCTTTGGGGAACACCTCCTTCTCATTGATGCTGGTAAAGATAGACACCATAGTAACAACAAGAGATTAATGCAACATGCCTTTACTGAGCCCACCCAAATGTCAGAAACGGTCTGGGCACTGGTGATATAGAAGTGAGTCAGATACGATCCTGCCTTCAAACTGCTCACAATTAAATGCTGAGGAAAACTGTGTGTTGGACAACTAGAATTCCACGCCATCAGAGAAAGACAAATATCATATGATATCACTCAAATGTAGACTCTAATTTTAAAAAATGATACAAATGAATTTACTTACAAAACAGAAACAGACTTACATATATGGAAAACAAACTGTTTACCAAAGGGGAAAGGTGGGGGAAAGGGATAAATCAGGAGCTTGGGATTAACATACACACACTGCTGTATATAAGTTAGATAACCAAAAGGGACCTACTATATAGCACAGGGAACTCTACTCAATATTCTGTGATTACCTATATGAGAAAAGAATCTAGAAAAGAAGGATTATATGTATAACTGAATCACTCTGCTGTTCACCTGAAACTAACACAACATTGTAAATCAACTATACTCCAATAAAATAATAAAAAAAAAGAATTCCATGCCAGACCTGGGGCGACCAGTAGTGCAGAGGAAGTGCTGTCGGCATACATGAGAGAGGGTGTGATTAATTCTGTCTGGAGAGGGTTCAAGATGATTTCTCAGAAGTACGGTTTACACAGTGAGATATCATCTCACACCTGTTAGAATGGCCATTGACCAAAAGACAAGAGACAACAAATGCTAGCAAGGGTGTGGAGAAAGGGAACCCACATGCACTGCTGGTGGGAATGTAAATTGATACAGCCACTATGGAGAACAGTACGAGGATCCTCAAAAAATTAAAAATAGAACTACCATATAATCCAGCAATTCCACTTCTGGGAAATATATCCAAGGAAAACTAAAACATTAACTCAGAAAGATATCTGTACCCCCATGTTTACAGCAGCATTATTTACAATAGCCAAGACATGGATACAACCTGTGTCCATAGATGGGTGAATGGATAAAGAAGCTGTGGTATATATAAACAATGAAATTTTATTCAACCATAAAAATGAGAACATTCTACCATCTGCAACAACATGGGTGAAATGCAAGGGCGTTACGCTAAGAGAAATAAATTAGACAGAGAGAGACAGATACAGTGTGATCTTCCTTACATGTGGACTCTAAAAACAAAAGAAAACAAAACAAAAAGAAAAATCCAAACTCACAGAAAAAGGCATCGGATTTGTGGTCACCAGAAGCAGGGGGTGAGGGGAGGGGGAATAGGAGAAAGATGGTCAAAAGGTATTGGCTTGGCCAGAAAGTCTGTCTGGGTTTTTCTGTAGCAGCTTACGGTGGAATTGGGACATCTTACGGGGAGGAATTGGAGGAAGGTGTTCAAAATGTGCAAACTTCCCGTTATAAGAAAATAAGTACTAGGGACGTAATGTACAACATAATGACTAGAGTAACACTGCTGTATGATACATGTGAAAGCTGCTGAGAGTAAATTGTAAGAGTTCTCATCACAGGAAAAAATTTATTTTCTTTTTCTGCTTTTTATTGTATCTATATGGAATAATGGATGCTAAATAAACTTATTGCAGTATTCATTTCACAGTACATATAAGTCAGCTCATTATGCTGTACACCCTAAACTTATACAGAGATGTATGTCAATTATATTTCAATAAAACTGGAAAAAAAGGGGAAGAAGTAGGGTTTACACTGGGTTTTGGTAGAGGTCATGGATGCTGGGGAAGGGGAGAGAGTCTAGGCCTTGGGAACACCAAAAACTAAGGAGCAGAAGAAAAGAGAAAGCTGTGTGTCCAGTTCCTGGAGCAGTCACAAGCCCTGCGTAGCTGCAGCTTGGCTGAGTGGGAAGCTGGGGTGGGGTGGTGGAATATAAGAGAGATAGGGTGCTATTATACTCAAAAGAGGCATGCAGAGAAATCAGCCCTCAGTGACACCACTAGAAGGGGCTTTCCATGAGGGGAATGACCAGTGTCTGTGCCAAAGGGTGACTCAGGGGGCTTTATACTCCCCTCCCCACCAAATATCTGTCAGCCTCTGCACAGCTGACTCAAAAAGAAAAAAATACAATTCAAATAAAATAACACACGTTTGCCCTGCAAACACTCATTCAAGACAAGTCCCCTAGCCTCCTTCTATACTGCTACCTCGAAATATGTAGGAACTCAGGAGCTGCCCCTGAGGGCTCCTACAGTCCATCAGGGTGGGCTTGGATAAAGTCAAATGAGTCTTGAATAAAGTGGAACCTACGAGGTGGCTTGCCTTCCTTATTCAGTCGTGGCACCAAACCAAAGGTAGCTGGGGTGATGAGGAGTGCTGAGGTCACTGAAGGGAAACCATCTGAGAAGCTTGTCTTGGATTCGGCCTCTGAGGGCAGGGATCTTGGCAATTAGCTCCAGGCTCCCTGTGGCATAAGCTGTACATATTGGCAGTAAAATAACAGAACCAATTGTGTCACCCCAGGCAGCACTAAATTAGAGGTACAGTGTATCTTCCACGGCTATTAATAGCAAGGAGCCTGGAGCCAATTAGAAATATGTCCATGTAATAGGGAACTGGAGCGCTCTTAAATGTGTATAACACCATTATCTGTCATCCATAGGCAACTAAACAGAAAAACACAGCTTAAGATCATCCTCAAACTGAAGGAATATTCCTATGAAGACCCTAGGTCTATAATAGGGCTGAATGAAAGATGATAGTTCTGGCTTCTAGACACTGGTTAAGAAAAAAAGAAGTGAATGCAAAAAATGTATGTGAATGCAAAGGAGCACATCTAAGTGAATATATTAGTGGTCATTCTTTTAAAAATGGAGTCCAAGGCAAACTCCTCATGAATTGATTAAAGAATGTTTAAGCAAAAGCACTTCTTGGGAGGCCCTGTAAACTATAGCCTATAAAACAGAAAATGTTTTACAGTTTAATGCTTTTTGCTATATCCAAAGCTGATACCTTATGATATATATAAAAGTAGGTACACGATCACTTTTAACAAAACTGGACACCATGAAACTGTCAGCAAATTTGGCCAAAGTCTTCTGTGTCACTTCTTTCATTGTTATTTGAGGGGAAATTGTGATCTTGCAAACAGAAGCCATAAGCAAACAGAACAAATTCTATTTGTAAAGGAAATTACAGGTCATGGCATTGATTTCTTTTAAATCTAGCGACCTTTGTAGAAACAAGTGTGCCTATCATTCAATAATATGAACCATATTTAAGTAAAGTTTGCAAAGGAAGCTTAAAAATTGTTGAACTATTATTTAAACCATAAATATATTTTATTACATCATTTCTTATTTACTGCAAAATGTCAAGATGGATGGATACAAAAAAATCTAGTCATTGATTATAATGCTTAAAAGAGCTACTCCTAGAAATTATGAAATTAATTTAAATATACACCAATAATATACCAACATAAGGTTATTAATATATTTTAAATATTAAAAGGCATTAATTTTACGTGGTGATTAAGGCATTATTATACTCAAAGCTAGTGAAATCTAGTGATTCGAGTAACAGAGTACCATATTTTTTTTTTTTAATTTTTTAAATTTTTTTATTTTATTTTTTTTTTAAACATCTTTATTGAAGTATAATTGCCTTACAATGGTGTGTTAGCTTCTGCTTTATAACAAAGTGAATCAGTTATACATATACAATATGTTCCCATTTCTCTTCCCTCTTGCATCTCCCTCCCTCCCACCCTCCCCATCCCACCCCTCTAGGTGGTCACAAAGCACCGAGCTGATCTCCCTGTGCTATGCGGCTGCTTCCCACTAGTTATCTATTTTACATTTGGTAGTGTATATATGTCCATGACACTCTCTTACCCTGTCACATCTCACCCCACCCCCTCCCCATATCCTCAAGTCCATTCTCTAGTAGGTCTGTGTCTTTATTCCCGTCTTGCCACTAGGTTCTTCATGGCCTTTTTTTTTTTTTTTTCCCCTTAGATTCCGTATATATGTGTTAGCATACTGTATTTGTTTTTCTCTTTCTGACTTACTTCACTCTGTATGACAGACTCTAACTCCACCCACCTCATTACAAATACCTCCATTTCATTTCTTTTTATGGCTGAGTAATATTCCATTGTATATATGTGCCACATCTTCTTTATCCATTCATCTGTCGATGGACATTTAGGTTGCTTCCACGTCCTGGCTATTGTAAATAGAGCTGCAATGAACATTTAGAGTACCATATTTTTATATTTTTAGTCCTATATATGTATCAGACTGCAGTCTCAGAGGATCTAAATAGGCTTATTCAAATTTATTTTTAAATCAGCATTTGTTTTCTCTCTTCTAACTTTAGTCTGCACAAATCTTTCTGACTCACTCAGGTGTCTGACATACAGTTGTAGACTAAGGGCTGGCCAGCCAATGTAATGAGATCCGTTTCCATCACTCAGGGTGCTGTAGTCTGCAGCTGGCTAGACTGACAGGGAGGTGCTACACACGTAGTTCCCTCTGTGGCAGATCTGAGGGCAACTACTTGTTGCCTTCCCAACAGCTCCCCACAGCCCCTTATATCACAGGGTCCCTCAGTCTTACACTCTTGACATTTGGGGTGGATACTTCCTTGTTGTAGGGACTGTCCGGTGCCTTGTAGAATGTTTAGCATCATCCCTGGTCTCTATGAAATAAATGCCAATAGCAACGCCTCCCCCTAGGTGTGACAACCAAAAATGTCTCCAGACATTACCAAATGCCCCTTGAGTTGGGCAAAGATCATCCCTTGATGATAACCACTCTTCTTACAGAACCCTGTTTGTAATTTGGTCCCCATCACTCTATGAGCATCTATGAGCTGTAAGAAAGGCAGTTTCCACTCCCAGCCAAAAGAGGTCAATCTTGACTGGTCTAGATCAGTTATGGTGGACCCAGTCCTCTTCTCAACTATTGGTTTATACAAGGGCATGTAAAGTCTGCTGAGGGGCCCCAATGAAAGGATTCCTTACTCTTGGGTGTTCCTTGGATATTACACACACACACACACACACACACTCACACACAGACGCACACCGGTCAACAAAGGAAAAGAAAAAGAATAGAGAATGAAAAAAGGGGAGGAAGAAGTATATTAGTCTGCTAGCGCTGCCCTAACAAAGTAGCACAGACTAAGTGACTTAAACAACAGAAATGGATTCCCTCACAGCTCTGGAGGATAGAAGTCCAGGATCAGGGTGTCATCAGGGTTAGTTTCTTCTGAGGTCTCTCTCCTTGGCTTATAAATGGCCATCTTCTCCCTGTGTCTTTACATGGTCTTTTCTCTGTGCATCTTTGTATACAAATTTCCTTTTCTTTTAAGGACATCAGTCATATTGGATTAGGACTCACCTTAACAACTTCATTTTAACTTAATTACATCTTTAAAGACCTTATCTCCAAATACAGTCACATTCTGAGGTACTAGAGGTTAGAATTTCAACATATGAATTTGGTGGGGGAGGGGCCCACAATTCATCCCACAACAAGGAAAGACGAAAAAGGAAGCCAGAAGAGAAGACAAAAAAATGGGGCAGGGTGGGCGGAGAAGCAGATGTATCAGTTGGGAATGATTTCCTCTGCAGGTGATAGAAATTAACTGTATTAAAATAGGGTTTTGCTTTTATCACTAACATTGTCTGAATATGGGTGGTTTGCTAACAGTGGTTCAGCTGGTCACAAATGTTATCAAAGACTAGGCTCTTTCATTATTTCTACTCTGCCACCTTTGGATTTTTCATCCTGATTTTGGTTGCCTCATGGTCACAAGATGGCTGTTGCAACCCCATACATCATGTCCACCTTCAAGGCAGAAAGACAGGGAAATAGACTATACCAGTGATCTTCCTCTTACTGCTGTCCCCTTTATATGGAAGCAAAACCTTTCCCAGAAGACCCCCCAGCATACTTCCACTTATGTCTCATTGACTGTAACTGGGTCCCGTGGCCAGCTCTGGCTGCCAGGGAATATGGCACAGCAAATATCTGGCTTTCCAGAACCTATGGTTACACACAGCAAGGAAGAAGGGGGTTGAGATAGCTATCAAATTAGTCAGTCAACCATGTTTATCCAAGGGAGGAAGAGCAGAAAGAGAGAAAAGAATAGGAGAAGATTGGCAGGGGGGAGACAAGAAGAGCAAAGGAAAATTATCTGTAATCATTATTAATTACTATCTACAAAAAAGCAGTTTTCATACGCAGCCCTCACTAAGGAGTTCCCCCAGCCTGCTGATTAGCTATTACAATATCCAACAGCTTGCTTCAGTGTCTAAATGATTGCTCATCTTTTGGCGTAAACATATTGATATAAACTGTACTTAACGATTGCTTCTCGATAAGGAGTTGTAAGTTACATATCTCCAGTATGTAACTTAATACGTGGCACATAATAGGTAGTTACTAAATATCTATTGAATAAATGAATCAAACCAATCCAGATCATTGTGGGAAGGGCACATAATGTCTACTCGACAAGACATCATCAGGATTTGTTTTGAGAACCTGTTAGAAATGCAAATTTTCAGGCTTCACCCCAGACCTACTGAATCAGAAGGAGGAGAAGTTAGTAATCTGTGTTTAAAACACCCTACAGGGGGGGCTTCCCTGGTAGCGCAGTGGTTAAGAATCTGCCTGCCAATGCAGGGGACACGGGTTTGTGCCCCGATCTGGGAAGATCCCACATGCCGCGAAGCAGCTAGGCCTGTGAGCCACAACTACTGAGCCTGCGCGTCTGGAGCCTGTGCTCCGCAACAAGAGAGGCCGCGACAGTGAGAGGCCCGCGCACCGCGATGAAGAGTAGCCCCCTCTCACCGCAACTGGAGAAAGCCCTCGCACAGAAACGAAGACCCATCACAGCCAAAAATAAATAAATTAATTAATTAATTTTAAAAAAATAAATAAAAAAACCCCAAAAAAACCCAAAAAAACAAACAAACAAAAAAAAACACGCTACAGGGGATGTTGATGCCTGCTAAAGCTTCTGAACACACACACACGCACACACACACACCCCTAAGCTATCTGTGTCCTTCATAATTTTAAGGCCATGAATATTTTATTTACTGCAATATCTCTTCTGTGTTACACTGATCATCTGAAGACACTATTCTGTTTTAGGGATATTGTTTAACTTTTTTAATGTTAAGTTACAAAATATTAAAATGTAAAGACAAGTAGAGAGAAAAATATGAACTCCTAGGATTTAACAGATGTTAACATTTGCCATAGTTGCTTGCGTGTCTTTTAAAGTCGCGAGGCCCAGCATTGTTCTCTCCCATCCCTCCAATCCTCTCTGACAGCTCGTCTCCATTCCTAAGCATCCTGGCCTTTTCCTGCTGCTTCCTAAATCCCTAGGCTAAGAGACCTCAAGCGATGTGATGGAGGAGCATATTCTCACTGGTGCTCCCCCAGGGGCCAAGTTAATAGCAATTTTCATGACCTGGAGCTTCATTACCCCTTCACTTAGGTTCCGATGATACATACTGAGATTGGCTTTATGTTCAGACATCCAGGAAGGAGGTTGACTGTGAACTGAATTGTATGTTTCTCATCCAAAATGTAACTCTAAATTCTTTTTCCTCTTCTTAAGCTCAAGAACAATGTTCTTTCAGATGAGATCTACCACAGAGACAGAAAAGAACTAAGCAAGTTCCGCTAAAGGCAGGGACGCTGGGGAGTGGTGGGTTTTAATTTGGCCAGTATTATCTTCTTGACCTCTTTGAACCTTTTATTCCAGCTAATGGAGGAAAGAGAATACTACCTGATTCTGAAATCTAATTAGGCTTATAAAGTACATCCACATATACTTGCTCATTTGATACTACCATTTGATGACAGCTGATATCCTCACAGACTGCCCTGTTGCCCACTGTCTCCCAAGCATCCAGCACAGTACTTCGTACACTGTGGGCACCAACTAAATGCTTGTTAAAGAAATGAAGGACAGAAGGATGCCTAAAGTGTCAGATCCAGAATTTCCAGGAAGAAAGGGCCAGGGTGGCTGTCTTGCTGGAAGGGAGCTATTAGAACAGTTCTTCACAAAGGAGCAGGTCTGCAAACCATTTGTTTCTCTCCTGCACTGATTTCGTCTTTAAGAAAGTCTTAGTGTGAAAAAAATGTCAGTTGAACTAAACAGTGAGCTTAGTAACATACAGTTGGCCCTTTTCCACCCGTGGGTGGTTGAATCTGCAGATGAGGAACCAGTGGATAAGGAGGGCTGACTGTACTAGGCTATTTTATACAAGAGACTTGAGCATCCATGGATTTTGGTATCTGCAGGAGGTCCTGGAACCAATCCCTTAGCAATACTGAGGGATGACTGTACTTGATTTACATTCGAGTTCAAGTTCTTTAGCTTGTTGCAGATCAGTAACAAAGAGTTCTTGGATCGGATCTGCCTGTGAACCAGGCTTTGGGGAGGCCTGGGCCACAAGGCCTAACTTAGAGCTGCATGTGCTCTGTGAGCACTTTTTACATAATTGCATTAATTAGTTTTGGGTTATTTGGAGGAAATGTACATGGATATTACAGGATGGCTAAAACACCCTCCCCAAAGCTACCTTTTAGTGGCCCCACGGAAGCTTAAGAATTGTACACTTCATGAACTGGTTTGCAAGGCAGAAACAGAGACACAGATGTAGAGAACAAATGTATGGACACCAAGGGAGGAAAGCGGAGGGTGGGAGGTGGGATGAATTGGGAGATTGGGATTGACATATATACACTAATATGTATAAAATAGATACCACTTTGCTGTACAGTAGAAACTAATACAACATTGTAAAACAACTATACCCCAATAAAAAAAAAGAAAAAAATAAAGAATTGTACCTTTCAAATAACTTTTAATTACAAAATCCTAGAGTAATGCTTTGTTGCCACACAGGATAGAAGCCCTTCAACTGAGTAGGAAGGAAGATGGCCATCTGAATGGAAGAGGCCTGTGGCATTTGTTGGCATGCTAAGGTTCCTTAGTGGCCTGGTTCTTCCACACAGGTTTTTCTTCAATTTTTTCCTGAACCCAGCAACATCACGACCCTGGATTGTTCTGGTCCTATTTGGGTGAGCTTAATTGTTTTATAAAGACTTTCTAGTGCCTAACTGGACCACTAGCCTATGCAGCCTACACTGGTGATGTCAGGACAGGAAGAGCCCGAAAGGCTAGGATTCCATGTTTAGTCACTCTGGTCCAGTGGTCCTCAGACTTTTGAATGCATCAGAATCCCCTGTAGGGTATTTAAAACAGATTACTGACTCCATTTGCTTATGATTCAGTAGGCCTGGGGTAAGGCCTGAGAATTTGCGTTTCTAACAAATTCCCAGGTGATGCTGATGTAGGTGGTCTGGGGACTACACTTGGACAATCACGCTTCCAGGGACTCAATACAGTCCATTTGTGGGGGGAAGGAAGCCCACCATTCCATCCATATGCAGTATTTTTGCATACTTACCCTGGCAGAGATGTTAGGCTGCCTACCAAATATCCATTATCTCTTTCTTCTTTCCCAACGGAACCCCAATTTTATTAATAACAACATACCCAGTTTCAAGAACACTGCATTTTCAGGCTCCTTTCACTACATGTGTCCATATGACACAGTTTCATGAATGAAATGTAAGTGGACTCACTGGATATCACTTCTGAGAAAGCGATTAAAGAGGGTTGGCTGATTGTTGCTTTGTTGGTGTCGACCACCAACAAGTTTGTCTATGACAAATTGCCCATTCTCCCTCCCTTTCTTCTTTCCTGGAATGTGGACCCGATGCTGGAGGAGCTTCAGCCATCTGGGGACCACAGGTGACAAGCAGATGCTAGGGATTCTTGAATGGACAAAGGTACCTGGGTCCATGATGACATGATGGGCCATCATGCCAGCTCTGGCCTGCTCCCCTCTAGACCTCTAATTACGTGAGTAAAGGAAAGCCCCTAATTTATTCAAGCCATTGTTATTTGAAGCCAATGGAATTCTTAACTAATACACCTACCATATTAAAGACCAATGCTCAATGTGGAGATGGAAAAATAAGACATGTCTTCTACCCTCAAGGAGTTTATAGTACAGCAATGAAGACAGAAAACAGACACTGCTCCTGGGTGCATGTGAGACTCAAGGGACCCAAAGGTTAATGCTTTCTGCGTAACCATTTTAGAGAGACTTAGATCAGAGAGTAGAGTATGGGGTGAGGTACGGATATGTGGTTGAACTTAGGGACCTTGAGATAACAGAGTTTAACTCCAGGCATTTAAGCTCATGAGAAACAGTGATCCTATGTGAAAAGAGGATGCCGGGACATGTTCAGGTCTGTCATAAGGATGGGAAATGGTAAAGAACTATCCATGGTGCAAAAGGGAAATGAGGAGGAACAAGCATTACAAAAGTCTGAGAAAGGCAACGTCTCAAGTAAGAAGGGAAATGATCCAAAGTTGACATAAAGAGACTAATACTGAGCAAGACGAGCATGTGGCTCTGATGGGGGAGAGCAGGAGTTTGCAAACATTTTAAAGCCCTGGAGCCCTTATTTCAGGAAAGCATTGTAAGAAAAACAGCCCCAAATGGAGCTATTCTGGTTAACAAGTCATAAGAGAACCTTAGTTAACTTTTCCTTTCTCATTGCATCTTGGGGTTTCCATGGAGCACCGAGGGCTACAAGAACCAAATGAGGGAAAGAAGTTGAAGGTACGGGTGGAAAATGGAGTGGTTTAGATACCATGAAATAATTCAGAGGTGAAGGAGCAATAGGAAACTGGAAAAAAGTATTGTTTGGGGATTCAAGACCTCCTGAACATGTTTTAGGTCTGCTGAACTATTAACTCCCAGACTGATACAAGAAAGCTGTTGGACCTCTTAGAAGTTCCAAGTTCAAGGTGCTTTCCAGCCCTAAAAGTGTTTTATCCTAAGTTTGGGGAAATTATATTTAGAAAAGAAGAGGTCATGTTTCCCAGAGGCTGTAGATTTTACCTAAAGAGTTGCACTGAAATAGTCCTAAGATTTTTAATGTTCAGTT
This sequence comes from Balaenoptera musculus, assembly GCF_009873245.2. Classification (NCBI taxonomy): domain Eukaryota; kingdom Metazoa; phylum Chordata; class Mammalia; order Artiodactyla; family Balaenopteridae; genus Balaenoptera; species Balaenoptera musculus. The sequence continues at coordinate 35,142,111 of NC_045801.1, read as the reverse complement.
GTTCTTTGCTCTTGAAAGTTAAAGTTTCTTTAACTGAATCCCTTCTCTACTTTGTTTTAAAGTAATAAAATCTATGACATTAACTTTGAATTTGTACATAAATCAGATAGTAACAAAAGAGAAAGATAAAATCCAGCCTGAAAAAATGTTATTCTATGTTATTGTTTCTAAAAATTTTAAGATAAATGAATAGAATTTGGTATCTGATTCAAAGTGTGCTGAGAATTTGTGACTACCTTGTTTTTTTAATAAGATAAAAATTATATGTTGATACTTAGCATGAAAATGGAGCTGTTGATTTATAAAATGCCCTGTAATAATTTTTTTTGTCAATTATTCATAATGTCACTCTGTAAAAGGTCTTTATTTCTCTGCCCATTTTCCAGATAGGAAACCAGAAAACACAACAAGGTAAAATTCACTTAATACAGCTGGGTGATGGTAGTAACAGGAACGGAAGTTTCCTGCATCCTAATCTTTCTAAAATTAGCCAACACAGCCACTATGATGGAAAGAAGCATTTATTTCATAAACGTGTCTTGGATAGAATTATAAGCGAACAGAGACAAGCTAGTGCCAGCTTTCATCTTTGCCACTGTGACAGACATGGAATTTGAAAGGGCCCTGAGCAAGGCAACTGGTACATTCACACTAGAGACAGACACCCTTTCTTGTGGCTCCCCAACTGCTCACACAATTCAGGAAGTTCTTCCAAATTCAATAAAGCTAATAAAGATGTAAAAGGTTTCTTTTCGGATGATATTAATTCAAAGTACTTTCCACATCTGGTTGTGGAAGTAGCCTTGTCACGACTGAAGAGGACTCCGGACTAAGCACGTACACAATCCAGCTCGGATGTCACTCAGAGAGACCTGGTACTGTCCCTTGGGGTGCTTGTCACTAAAAAGGCCCTAGACTTCGAAAGAGCCAAAGGAGCGCCACAGGCCCTGGCATCAGCCACCGGCCCTGCAGAGGAAGCCTCTCTCTATAGCCAGAGTCCTGTCTCCTCTGGGCTAATACCCCGAAGCACGTCTTCCATGGCACATAACCCAGACGAACCCTGAGTCAAGGCACTTCCAAGATACAGGGAGATGGCTGCCCACGCACATAGTCAGGACACACCAGCTAACCTGCTGTGTAAATGAATCTAACATAGAGCACACTGCTTTCTGATAGATCATATTTTCTGTAAGTAAATGATGAGAGAGAAGTGCAAAAATGTGCAGAGCCTCCAGACCTAGGGCTCATATTGGTCTTGGAACCTTGCTTTTCATGACTAGACACAAGTTTGACATATCCTATAATCCAGCTCACCATGGGGGAACCAACCCACACCATCAGCCACTTGGCTAGAACCTTTTCCAGAACAGTAGGGGTTTGGGAACCCAGGCCAGAGGGAGTGATTCACTCCCTTTCAATTTTTATCTTTGGGACAAGATTAACCACTAGACATAACTTACCAGAAACCCAATTACTGGGAAAAGTGAGGAAATTAAATGTCTAGAAGATCGAGCAATGCATTTTAAACCTGGCCCTTGCTGTATTGAAAGTGTCCATACACGCAGCAGCTAGACTAGCGGTCACAAGCTCACAAGCTCGGAGGGGTCAGACAGGAAATTTCAGTGGACACTGTGGTCTCCCCACTGGGACGACGAGTGCGGCAAGCTGGCGTGTGCGAGCCTTGCCCACGCAGCTGACTGTTCTCAGCTTCGGCACGAGCTGGGAATGTAAACAGAAAGATTCCCGGCGTCCCTGTTTTCAAAAGAAGTCAGAAAATCCAGATTTCTATGTAAATTTTCTGAAATTTCGGATTGTGGGTGAGCCATGTAAAATACACTTGTGGGCCAATCTACATTCTCTGATCTAGAATATTGATTGGGAAGGTAAGTTGCTTGAGAGGCTGCATAGCATGGTAGTTAACGTGGACTTTAGAGGCGGACTGTCCACATCCGAGTCCTGGCCCCATCACTTGCTGGCTGTCCTGTAATCTCTCTTTGCCTCAGTTTCCTTATCTATAAAGTGAAGATAACATTAGTACCTGCTAATAAAGTTTAATGAACATTAAATAAGTTAACATCCATAAAGGGCTTTCAGTGGTATCAGGCATTTAGTTAAATGCTAAATAAGTGTTTGTTTTTACTATTAAGGTTCTAAAAAATATATCCCAAGGACCCAGGCCAGCTTTGGAACTTCCTGGATGGCAGATATATTCAAATTTCACCCTCATGCTTAAGCTCACCAGGATGGAAAAACATTTTGGGATAAAATATTCCGCAAAAATAGATGGGGAAAGGTGAAGAAACTGCAGTATAAAATTTTGGGTGTCATAGCCTACAAGACAGAGGGACTTAAATATTCCAGCCCTAGGATCTGCTGGATTTACATGGAAATGGAATTTGAGTCGATTAGGATGTCTCTGTAGACTTAACAACCCTCCACAAGACCTGGGCAGTTTTGAAAGAGAGAAAGCAAATGGTTCCTCCTGTACACAGGAAGAAAGGAATACTTGTTTAATTTCTGAATTTGGACTGAACTAAGTTGGCCTGTAGGTTCTGAGCAGAGGCACAGTGGAAGGTAAGGCACAGTGGCTGGGAGTGGACGCTTGTTCTCTGCTAACAGGCAGAAAAGGGGCAGCTGACTGTGGCATGAAAGCTCAATAGCTTCCTCTCTTCTCAAGAGACAATTAACTTCCATCTGTTGAAACCTCCCCTGGGAACCCCGATATCCCATTTAACCTCCTTCCATAAACCCGGTGTGAAGTTAAGAAAACCAAACCCATTTGAAACGCAAGCCCTTACACATCAAAAGTCATGGGAGAGGACTGGTTGACCTACAGGTCACCATATGAGACACAAAGAAGCAAAAAGGGACATTTAGGAACAACTGCTGTTTCGAGGATTATAAGTCAGAGACTTAACATCTGCTTTGGCCCAAAAGCCAGCTTGAGCTGCCTAAAATGAGGGATATAAAGTACATTTAAAAAATAAAACCTCAAAAAAAAAAAAAAAGAAACCTCTAGTTCTATGTGCTGTTTACTTAGAAAGATGAAAGCATTCCCTTGTGCCAAGAGGTCTCTGCAATGTTTTGAACTAGGGCGGCAGGTGCTGCTTGGCGCCCTCTGAGGGTCTGAGTAACACAAGCTGCCGGCCCCGAGATGGTGCCTGAAGACAAGTGGACTCCACTGAACGGATCAAACGATTCTCCTGACGACAAGGCTGGAGCCACTCTACTTCTAATCTGGTTTCAAACAGTTTGGTTACTTGCAACCTAAGACATGGGAGAGCATTTGGGGGAGGGGGGCCGGGATGGTAGAACTGCAGTCCTGAAGTGCACGTGACAGGAAGCCCCTACACTCATTTTTCTACTGACCATGGACATTTTCTCTCCCACTCACTGCCTTTCCACTTCCCCTCATGTCTTGCATTTTATTAGTCTGTTTCTAATTTCCCTGGTCTCTCCAGGAAGCCTTTTCTTATTCTTCATGCTTCATTCCTCATAACACAAGACCAGCCACTGATCAATCGTTTATTTAAATCCCAAACTATATTTTACTGCTGAATGAACATATCATTTTTCCAGTCTGCCATGGAAGAAGACATGAGCCTCAGGCTTAAATGCAGAGCTAGGACAGCTATTATCCTAGAGTATAACAACAGGTTTTGATACAATATCGTATGGCTTTTTAAAAAATTTCGTAAGATAACGGATTAAGACTGGGCACCTGAATCATTCTTTTAGGAATTTACAACACTATTCATTCACCTCATACAGCAAACCTTAACGAGTATTCACATGGAGCGAGCACTCTCAGTACGGGGGACAGTGCGATCAATGATGCAGCCACTGAGCTGCTCCGACCGGGAGACCTGCGTGTTCCACACAAGTGGGCAAGCAGTGGGAACAGGCTGGGATACAGGGAAGCACAGAGCACCTTGGACGTAGGGGTCAGAGTCTCCCGAGGAGGTGGCTGGGGACAAGGGGGAGTAGTTGGAGACACCTGGAGATGATGCTCAAGCTGAGCAGGAAGGTTGTCAGGCGAAGTCACAGGGGACTGGCACCCCTCATACAGAGAACAGCAGTTGCAAAGAGGAGAGGGAGCACTCGTGGCTTCTTGCAAGATCTTCTAGGGATCGGGTCTGGCTAGAGCATGTGGGAAAGTGATGAGAAATGAAGCCGGGCAGGTAAAGCCTTCACCAGTCAGCTCCTGAAAGGTCATAGTCAGGGAACAGAGTTTATAATGAAGGAGATGGGAGCCACTCAGACACTCTACATCTCTCTGGAGGCAGGTAGAGGATGAATGGAAAGAAAACTAGATGGGAGGCAGGTACACTTGTTAAGAAATTATTGTTGTGATGTGGGTGAAACATAATAAGGATCAAAATGAAGACAGTGGTAATGGGGATGAAATAGAGAGATGGCTGGAGGAGGTATTTAGAGGGAATGAGCAACAGTGACGCTGGGCTAAGTGACTGATTATATGTAGCAAGTGAAAGAGAAATTTAGGATGACCCTAACTCTGTGGCTTGGTAATATGGTAGAAACTTCTATTGTTCTTCCACGTCTGGGTCTCTTCTCTAGACACACAGGAGGATAATACCCCCTTCTCTTGCTTTGGGTAGGACCACATGGCTAGGTCTGGTCAACGGACTCTGAGCAGAAGTGATGTGTGTTATTTCTGAGCCAGATCATTTGATTGCTAATGCGAGATCCTCCGCTTTATCTTTCCTTGGAAGCATATGCTGATAAGAAGATTCCGTAAGATGAGAAGCAATCTGGAATGCTGAGCCTACGCATGGAATGAGCTACCCTGGAGAGTCACTTGGATCTGTAATGGATTATATGTGGGTGAGAAATAAACTTTAGTTGTGTTAAGCCAGAGATTGGAGGGGTCGTGTGTGTGTTTAATAGCAGCATAATATAGTCTATGACGACAGAAACAGTCAGCTATATTTAGAGAAATGGATACGTTCAATAAATGGAGGCTCAAATTTACTTCTTAATTTCTTTTTTAGTTTAAAAGGTTTATTTCTTGGTATTACTTCTACTCTTATTTCACATTTATTTCACGTTTTAACTTGTATGCACCGCTCATAAAACAGCTGCCTTTTATGAACGCACAGATAAGTATAGGTCATTCTTGTACTTGCCACACAAAAACTCAGCCATTCTGGGCTCCTTCTGGCTACTCAGAGATTGAATGTCCACTTCATTGCCCTCACAGTTTTAACCATTAAGTTATATCTTCTTATCTCAAAGCTCTTTCCCAGGGAGGCTTTCCTGTCTGTGTGGGTGAAAGGGAAACTTTCATCTGTGTGGGTGAAACATAACTTTCAAAGCACCAATATCCTTCATCATCCTGAATCATCTATTTCACCAGAATAAGAATGTATGTGATAATAGGACCTACTTCCACAAAGCATGATCTCAAAACACTGTAAAGTGTATCTTTATTTTTTTCAGCTTTATTGAGGTATAACTGAAAAAAATTTTAATATGTTTAAAGTGTACATGATGATTTTTAAAAATTTTTATTGGGGTACAATTGATTTACAGTGTTATGTTAGTTTCAGGTGTACAGCAAAGTGAATCTGTTATACAAATACATATATCCACTCTTTTTCAGATTCTTTTCCCATTTAGGCCATTACAGAGTAACGAGTAGAGTTCCCTGTGCTATACAGGAGGTCCTTATTAGTTATCTATTTTATATATAGTAGTGTGTATGTCAAACCCAATCTTCCAACTTATCTCCCCCTTACCCCCCGGTAACCATAAGTTTATTTTCTACATCTGCAACTCTATTTCGGTTTTGTACATGATGATTTGATACATGTATACATCGTGAAAGGATTCCCACTATCAAGATAATTAATGCATCCATCACCTCACATATTTACCCTTCTTTTTTATGTGTGTGTGAGAACACTTAGGTTCTACTCTCTCAGCAAATTTCAATAACAGAATACAGTATTATTAACCATAATCACTATGTTATACATTAGATCCTCAGACCGTATTCATTTTATAACTGAAAGTTTGTGCATTTTAACCAGATTTTCCCTATTTCCCCCACCACTAGCCCCTGGCAACCACCATTCTGTTTCTTTGTGTTCAACTTTTTTTTTTTTTTTTTGGTAGATTCCACACATAAGTGATACTGTGTAGTATTTGTCTTTCTCTGCCTGGCTTATTTCACTGCATGTTAGGATTGTTTTTTCTATTTCTGTGAAAAATGCCATTAGATTTTGATAGAGATTGCATTGAATCTGTAGATTGCTTCAGGTAGTATGGACATTTTAACAATATTCATTGTTCAATCCATGAGCACAGAACATTTTTCATTTGTGTCTTCTTCAATTTCTTTCATCACTATCTTATAGTCTTCATTGTACAGGTATTTCATCTCCTTGGTTAAATTTATTCCTAAGTATTTTATTCTTTTTGATGCTATTGTAAATGGGATTTTTCTTAACTTCTCTTTCCAATAGGTGGTTGTTAGTGTTTCAAAACACAATAATTTTTGTATATTGATTTTGTATCTGCAACTTTACTGAATTCATTCATTAGTTCTAACAGTTTTTTGGTGGAGTCTTTAAGATTTTCTATATATAATATCATGTCATCTGCAAAAAGAGACAATTCTACTTCTTCCTTTCTGATTTAGATGACTTTTATTTCGTTTTCTCATCTGATTACTCTGGCTAGAACTTCCAGTACTATGTTGAATAAAAGTGGTGAAAGTGGGCATCCTTGTCTGGTTCCTGATGTTAAAGGAAAAGCTTTCAGGGTTTCACCATTGAGTATGATGTTAGCTGTAGGTTTGTCAGAAATGGGCTTTATTATGTTGATGTACATTCCCTCTATACCCACTTTATTGAGAGTTTTTATCATAAATGGATGTTGAATTTTGTCAGATGGTTTTTCTGTATCTTTTGAGATGATCATATGATTTTTATCCGTCCTTTTGTTAATGTGTTATATCATCTTTATTGATTTACATATACTGAACCATCCTTGCATCCCAGGAATAAATCCCACTTGACTGTGGTATATGATCCTTTTAATATACTGTTGAATTCAGTGTGCTAATATTTTGCTGAGGATTTTTGCATCTGTATTCATCAGGGATATTGGCATGTAATTTCTTTTCTTGTAGTGTCCTTGTCTGGCTTTGGTATCAGGGTAATGCTGGCTTCATACAATGAGTTTGGAAGTGTTCTCTTCTATTTTTGGAACAGTTTGAGGAGGATTGGTATTATTATTCTTTAAATGTTTGGTAGAATTCACCAGTCTAGCTAAAGGTTTGTCAATTTTGTTTAGCTCTTTAAAAACTAGCTCCTAGTTTTATTGATCTTTTCTAATGTCTTTTTAGTCTCTATTTATTTCCACCCTGATCTTTTTATTTTCTTCCTTCTACTGACTTTGGGCTCAGTTTGTTCTTCTATTTCTAGTTCCTTGTGGTGTTAAGTTAGGTTGTTAGTTTGAGATCTATCTTGTTTCTTAATGCAGGCATTTATCACTATAAACTTCCCTCTTAGAACTGCTTTTACTACATCCCATAAATTTGGGTATGTTCTGTTTTCATTTGTCTCATGGTATTTTTTAATTTCCCTTTTGATTTCTTCTTTGCCCTGCTGGTTGTTTAGAGGCATGTTGTTTAATCTCCACATATTTGTGAATTTTCCAGTTTTCTTCTTGTAATTGATTTCTAGTTTCATATCATTGTGGTTGCTAAAGATGCTTGATATGATTTCAATCTTCTTAAATTTATTAAGATTTGTTTTGTGGCCTGACATATGATCTATCCTGGAGAATGTTCCATGTGCAACTGAGAAGGAAAGATTTATATTTGTCTATTAGGTCCATTGGTCTAATATGAAGTTTAAGATCAATGTTTCCTTACTGATTTTCTGTCTGGATGATCTATTCATTGTTGAAAGTGGGGTACTGAAGTCTTTTACTATTATTGTATTGCTATCTATTTCTCCCTTCAGGTATGTTAAAGTTTATTTTATATATTTTGGTGCTCCAGTGTTGAGTATATAAATATTTACAATTGTTATAACCTCTTGATGAATTGACTCCTTTATTGTTATATAATGACCTTTTTTCTTGTTAATGTTTTTGGCTTAAAGTCTATTTTTATGACATAAGTATAGCTACCCTTGCTCTCTTTAGGTTTCCCCTTACATGGAATATCTTTTTCCATCCCTTTACTTTCAGTCTAAGTGTGCCCTTAAAGCTGAAGTAAATCTCTTCTAGGCAGCATATAGTTGGGTCTTTTAAAAAATCTATTAAGCCACTCTACGTCTTTTGATTGTAGAATAGCCCATTTACATTTAAAATAATTATTGACAAGTATGGAATTAGTACTGCCATTTTGTTCATTGCTCTCTGGCTGTTTTGTACAATTGACCCTTGACAACAATGGGTTTGAACTGGGTGGGTCCACTTATGTGCAGATTTTTTTCAATAAATATTACAGTATGACACAATCTGCAGTTGATTGAATCCATGGTTGTCGAACCACAGATATGAAGGAACCACAGATACAGAGTGCTGACTATAAAGTTATACGTGGATTTTCAACTACCCAGGGGTCAGTGCCCCTAACCCCATGTTGTTCAAGGGCCAACTGTAATTCCTTTTATTCCTTTTTTCCTCTCTTGCTCTCTTCCTTTGTCATTTGATGATTTTTCTGTAGTGGTATACTTTGATTCCTTTGTCTTTATCTTTTGTGTATGTACTATAGGTTTTTGTTTTGTAGTTACCATGCAGATTACATAAAACATCTTATACTTATAACCATCTATTTTATGCTGATAACAACTTAACTTTGAATGCATACCAAAACTCTACATTTTTACCCCCCTATATTTTATGTTTTTGATGTCACAATTTACATCTTTTTATAATGTGTATCCATTAACAAATTATTGTTGTTATAGTTATTTTGAATACTTTTGTTTTTATACTTTACATTGGAGTTATTATAAGTGATTTACCCCCCACCATTATAATATTAGAGTATTCTGAATTTAACTATATATTTACTTTGCCATTGAGTTATATCTTCATATGTGTTCATGTTATTAATTAGTATCCTTTCATTTCAACTTAAAGAACTCCCTTTAATATTTCTTGTAAGGCTGGCCTAATGGTGATAAAGTCTTTTAGCTTTTATTTGTCTAGAAAACTCTGTATCTCTTCTTCAATTCTGAAGGATAATTTTGCCAGTTAGAGTATTCTTGGTTGGCAGTTTTTTCTTTCAGTACTTTGAATATATCATCCCACTTCCTTCTGGCCTGCAAGGTTTCTGCTGAAAAGTCTGCTTATGGTCTTATGGGGTTCCCTTATACATAACAAATTGCTTTTCTCTTGCTGCTTTTAAGAATCTCTCTTTGTCTTTACCTTTTGGAAGTTTAATTATAATGTGTCATGGTATAGGTCTCTTTAAATTTATCCTATTTAGTACCTTTTAGGCTTCCTGGACCTGGATGTCTGTTTCTTTCCTCAGGTTAGGGAAGTTTTAAGCCATTATTTCTTTGAATTAGCTTTCTACCCCTTTCTCTGTCTCTTCTCTTTCTGGGATGCCTATAATGCATATATTGGTCCACTTGGTGTTCTATAGGTCCCTTAAATTATCTTGACTCTTTTTCATTCCTTTTTTTTTTTTTCTGCTCTGATTGGATGAATTCCACTGACCTGTATTTGAATTTGCTGATCCTTTCTTCTGCTTGATCTAATCTGCTTTTGAACCTGCTATTGAATTGTTCAGTTCCGTTATTGTATTCTTCAGCTCTATGATTTCTGTTTGGTACTTCTTAATATTTTCTATCCCTTTGTTGAAATTATCATTTTGTTCATGCATTGCTCTCCTGACCTCAGTGAGTATCTTTGTGACCATCATTTTGAACTCTCTATTTGGTAAATCACTTATCTCCTTTGTATTTAAGATCAGTTTCTGGAGATTTATCTTGCTCTTTTGTTTCGAATATATTCCCTTATTTCTTTATTTTCCTTGACTCTTCTGTGTTTGTTTCTGCACAGTAGGTAAAACAGCCACCTCTTCTAGTTTTGGTCTCATGTAGGAGATGAACCTCATCAATCAGCCTGGCCCAAGCTCAAGTTGCCTCTCCAACCTTTGTAGTTGTCTAAACTGCCATCTTTGTTGTTAGTAGCTCCCAGTACTTGAGCGTATTTCAAGACCCATGAGTGTCCCAAAGGAAAGGATTGCAGTCAGCACCTAGATACAGGCTACTTAGAAGCCCGATTCTCAGGTAGCAGGTGGGAAAGTATGCAGTCAAACCCCTTCCAAGGAGAAACTGGGAGACAGGCTTTTTTGCCTGCTTCCTCTGCACTGTGGATGCTCAAATTTAGAAAGGAAGATAAAGTGTTTCACATGGCTATGCCATAACTTAAACTAACATTAAGTTTGAGATGACTATGGCGTGTCCAGATGGAGACATGTCAGGGGGTCAGATGAAATATATGGGCTAATTGGACAGTCACCAGTGGAAAGTGGAAAATGAAATCATGGGTGTAGAAAAAACATGTAATGTGAAAAATAGATTAGAGGGGAAAAGGGAAGATCCCCAGAATGGAAAATTTGGAAATAAAAAAAGACAATGGTATCTTAGAAACTCAATGCTCTTAAAAGTCTATTGCATTGTTGATGCCACATTACTTGTTTCTAATGATAAGATCTTAGCAATAATTTTCTCTTCTTTCCTTTGAAGCCTATAGATGATCAAATGTTTATATCTTCGTAAACACTTACACTTCTTACTGAGACATTCTTAGGGTTTCATCTCAGGTTGAGTCACTGCATTTGAAATAGTCTTTGCAGGACACTAGAGGTTACCTAAAGGCACCTTGAGGACAGGAAAAGGCGAAGAATGGAATCTAAGCTCCATCCCTGCAATATATACTACAGCAGCTCTGATCTTACTTATTTCTATATTGAGCTTATGTGTAAGTTTCTATTTGAAGAAAGAGTTCTGCTATTAAGAAAAAAAAGACAAAGAAAACTACTGGTCTTGGTGAATCAAAAATCACATTTTTTTAATATAAATATGAAATCTTATGGGATAATTAATGAATCAAAAAATTATCCTCTGGGGTAGAAAATCCTCCTTGTTACCAAGGTATAAGGGGCCCCTGGAATCCAGGGTCATCCTACTTTCCCAGCTCTGTGGCTTGCCACTTTCCACCAAGCTAGACACACTCCCCAGATATAAAATAGCCTCTCAAAGTACTGTGTCATGACACACACAGATTTTTTTTTATAAAAGATGTCCTGACTCCTTCATCTGCTGGCAAATTCCTGCTTTCTGTTTAAGAAGTCAGTTCAGATGTCTACCTTCAGTGATGCCTTTCTTAACTCCCTCCCTACTCCTCACATAAGTTATTCCTTCCAGTCTGTTTATAATTATAGCACTTTGCTAACATCTCTGTCATAATCTGTTTTATATATTTTTGACTCTCTTCCCCACCATGCTGTGAGCTCTTTCAACTCTGGGTCCCAGTGCCTACTGATTTAATAAATGAAGACAATATCAAAACTGCTTATGAGCCAAGCATTGCTACCATATGATTGTGACATAGCAAAACACGGAATAAATAATAAGATGCCAGGATTTGATTTCATTTTAACTTGCCCTTACTACACAATGTCCATCTTCCTCCTCAAACTCTGTCTCCTTTTTGATTCATAGTTCTTTTGGATAATAGAGTTTCAATAAGACCTATTTGGAGGCACAACTGCTCATTTTCTCTTTGGAATTTGTGAATTTCCAACATGGCTCCCATCCCAAAAACAATCTAATACTGACACAGCCAAGACAATACAGATGCACATATCTACCCATTCAGAGATATTCTGACTTCTCTCTCCTACAGAACTCTGACTTTTCACTGAGTTCTAGTCTCCAAGAACAAGGCCAGAAGAAATAATGTAACACTGGCTTCCGATTTTCTGCTAATGCCATTCATTGATCTTGCTATTACACTTCTTACAGTATCTTTAATTTGCTCTTCTATCTCCAAAGAAAAGGGGAAAGAGATTTACGTGCTGAATAGGGTAGCAAGTCAAATTCTGCTGTCTGCTGAGAAGATGGAGACATCAAGGAAATGGAGGTGAAAGAGGGAGGACAAGATATAGTTCTTTCTCTCCCAGGGTCAATAATTATCTCTGCTTCAAAGAGGTTGGGGAAATCATGATAAGTCAACAAAATTAAAGAAATTAGTAGCGTAATTAATGCATCTGGTTTGCCAGTTTTAGTACTGAATAATCCACATCCCAGAAAACCCCTTTTGTATATATTTTAACTTTTCTACAATGAAACAACATAATCTATAATGAACTTATTGAATAAAACAAGTTTTTTTTTTTTTTAAGGTAGGCTAAATGCTTGAATACAATGATTCTCAGCTCTAGTGAGTATACTAGTCACCAGAGAAATCTGTAAAAATGTAGTCCTGGACTCTGCTCCCAGACACTCTGATTCTTTTGGCATTCGTGGGACCCAGCGTTCTTTATTTTAATCAGCACTGACATTCCCCCCGCCTCCACGCAGTGATTCCAATGCAGCTGTCCTGACAGTCACATGTTGAGAATGATTGCTCTGGGGAGCTGTGGGGGCAGAACAATGCCCCTCCTCCAAATGCCCATTTCCTAATCCCCAGAACCTGTGAATATGTTAGGTCCCAGTGGCAAAGAGGAATTAAGTTTACTTATGGAATTAACGTTGCTAATCACCTGACCTTAAAATGGAAAAGTATTTTGGATTAACTTGGAAGTGCAATCACAAGAGTCCTTAAAAGTGGAAGAGGGAGGCAGAGTAAAAATCAGGAAAGGAGCTGTAATGACAGAAGGAAGGTCAGAGCAATGTGATATGAGAAGGACTCAACCCACTGTTGCTGGCTTTGAAGATGGTGGAAGGGAGCCAGGAGACAAGGAATTTGGGTGGTGTCTGCAAGTGGAAAAATGAGGAAACATATTCTCCCCTAGAGCCTCCGGAGGGAACCTGCCGTGCCTACACCTTGATTTTAGCCCAGTGAAGTGCGTTTTGGACTTCTCACCTCTAGAACTGTAAAATGATCAAACTGTGTTATTTTAAGTCATTAAGTTTGTAGTAATTTGTTATAGCAGCAAAAGGAAACCAATATAGGATGCTTAGTTTTTCTTGGCTTGAGTTAGTTATCAGGGCTGAGGAGCCAAGAGACTGGGCTAGCCCTGCCCACAGGGGAAGTTCACTGAGGAGCTCATTAAACCCTTGTCCTTCCCCTCTGGGTCACTGGCGTTTTCAGCCCCCCCTGGGGTAGTCCCACTGTGGTTCTTGCTGGCAGAGCACAATATATACAGATGGGAAAAGCAGGGGTTGAACATTTGGATGGGAGGAGCAGAGGGAACAAAGAACTCATAAGAAACTTGAAGACATAGACTGAGCAATGCAAAAGTGGGATTTTAAGACCACATGTATGATATTTTTTAAAAAAGAAAAAAACTAACCAAAGTATATAAGAGCTCTACTTCAAGAAAAGTAAACATGAAAATTGCAATGTAAAAGAACAAATACATTAAATGGTAATGAATCGTTGGATAACTGGGTGAGTACCTGCTATAAAGACAATCTTAGACTGCCACTTGTTCTCACATATTTGATTGCATTTCTCACATATATGACTCCATTTGAAACTCTCTGGTTTCATGAGATAGAAAGGGAGATGAGAAAATTAGTGTTCACCCAAAGAAGAAGCCTTATCCACAGCAAGTTAGTTCTTAGAGCTGCATGTGTACCTAGGTCTTGGCTTCATGTACAAGTGTTTTTGTTTTTCACTGTAGAATGCTGTGATAGATAGAAGATATAATCCTTGCTCTCAAAGAACTTATAATCACTTATTATCTCATAATTATGTAATTGTCATTACACAAAAAGAATCCCTCAAATTTGCAGAAGGGTTCATTACCAGGCTGCCCTTAAATAGTAAAGAAGACTGTTATGTTCCCTGATACCACTAAGTATTCATTTATAGGCTTTTAACTACCACACCTGACAATGAATTAGAAGTCACTGTGAATTAAAATCAATCAAAAACAAGACAATATTTCACAGATATTATAAGTTAATGGGGAAATGAATCAAATTATAAAAATTCATTTCAGGCACAGTTGTGCAGGAACATAGCTACTATATAAATTAAAGTGTATCTGAATAGTAATTAATGAACTACTACACAATTGTGACGTATTCTGGGACATAGCGGATTTCCCCTAAGTTATCCCTCTGAGGCCATAGATACAAAGCCTGTAACATCAGGGCCGGTTTCAAATGAATAGTGTTTTCTTAATTATGACCATGAAGCCTTTCTTTGGCTTGAACTTTCTAAGTCTTGACAAAAGTTAGAAAATGTTTAGCACATGCTTTTTCTAAAAGTAAATTATTCAAATTACAAGCAAATATTAACTAGTGATTAATTTCTAATGGCATAATAGAGAAGGAACATAATTTGGATAAACATTTTTTAAATGACAAATACCCGAGTATAGCTTTGCCCATTTCTCATAACTTTGACTACTGTCACTTACTGTTTAAATCTAAAACTAGTTTTCCCTAATGGGGACAATAGAACCCGTCCAGTATTTTGGGAAGAGTCAAAGTCTGGTCACATGTCTTGCTCCTGGCCCCCTGGGATTAATGCCATATGACTAAAAGAAAACTTTTTCCAGCTTTCTCTGGCAGTTTATACTTTTAAAATGGCAGTAATAAACAACAAGGTCCTACTGGATAGCACAGGGAACTATATTCAGTATCCTGTGATAAACCATAATGGATAAGAATTTTAAACAGAATGTGTGTGTATATATATATATATATATATATGTATATATATGTATATATATGTATAACTGAATAACTTTGCTGTACAGCAGAAATTAATACAACACTGTAAATCAAGTATACTTCAATCTAAAAAAGGCCATTAATTATAATAGATGCTTGTAAGCACTTGCTATTTCCCAACAGTTCTGCTGCAAATTTTTCCATATATTTTCGTTTAACTTTCTAATAACCCAATGAGGCCAGGGCTGCTGTTCTCTCCTTACAGAAAGTGAAGGCTCAGGAAGGAAAGTCAAGTCCGTAAATCCTCACAGCTGCTCAGCGATGGGCCTGGGTTCAAATCCACGCAGGCTGACCCTGGACCCTGCTTCCTCCTCAGCACACCCACCAAGCTCCTCACCCGCCTCACGCCATAGCTTCTCATTGCCTTTCATCAGGTGTGAGGCATGACAGGGACAAATGCAGCATCTCTGTGGCTTGTGACTGTTTTTTCTCAACTCTGAGGTTTTTCTTTGACCAGCCAGATTTATTCCCTCAACCTGGATATTGATTCTGTAACTACAGGGATGAGGTTTCTTGCCATTTGTCAGTTTGGCCTCTGCCAAAGACTTGCTTTCAATTTTTAGAAAGATTGGATCTCCTCCCTTTTCTTTTTGGAATGTCTTAAAGCCATGTTTCTCACTTTTTTTTTTTTTAAACTCCGGCTTCTTCTATCATCTGCTTTTCCCCAGCAGCCAGGAGGGTTCTGTGGTTGGTATTCTTAAAAATAATAGGGGATTGGAAATGCAGGGATGATGCCTTAGAGGGCAGGACCCCGTTCCTCCATGGAAATGGAATTCAGTTCCTTATCATTCCACATATATTAATGTGTCGGGGAGCCATTAAGTGCTTTGAAGAACACAAAAGCACTTTGAGGAGACCCGTGACTTTAACGTGCAACAAGACAGAGAACTGAACTACATGAATCAGCGATCAGAACGCCGCCTGACAATCAGAGAGTACTGTATACTTCTGAAAGCATTTTCACATACTTCATAGAACCTCAATTAACCTCAATCAACCTTATAAGACCCGTGAAGCAAGACTACTTACTGCCATATGGTGGTTCAGGAAACATTTTCAGGAAGCTTTTTGTGTCAAATCACTCCTGAAGGCAACTCTGAGCTCCAGCCTCTCTCCAAGAGGCTAACAGTTGAGTGAAATGCATCTACTTGCTACACATGGATATCAACAACCTATGACCACCAGGATCCCCCCTGCACATTAGGGTGCTGGAATGCCGGTGCTGACTAAGGCCGATGGGGTTAACGATGGACACCTGCACGGACGACTGGACTCTTAAATGCTGATGGAGAAAAGGGGCGCAACCAGGAAAGGGGAGTGAGCTAAACATGTTAAGGTAACAAGAAACAGCTTATTATAAAGATTTGACAAAAAAAAACCTGTACATGCCCTATAGGATTGTTCTAATTTCCTAGAAGGACATAGAGTACTTGTAATTTTTATCTACTTTAAATGGAGGACTAAAAATAGAACGGTTCATCAGGTAATCACAAAGATTGGTTACAGCGATGTAACTCAATTGCTCCCAACTGCGGATGAGACTCAAGGACTCAAAAACAAGAAGTCAGGGGCTTCCAGTTTCTCCCTGATCAACAGACCTGCACACATATGCATCTAAGTTGTGGCTTAAATGCTCTAAACCCAGTTCTTGATTTCCCAGAATAAGAGAGATTTTGAATAATGAAAACTCACCTGTTTCTAATTTCATTTTAACCGATGAAATTTTATCATTGTTGCCAATCAAAACTGATACCAAAGAAGCAACCAAATACGATAGTTTGAATTTCTTTCCCTGTTGTGTTTGTTGGGGCTTGCGGGTATGGAAGTCAAATCCCTTTTCCTCTGATCTTGCATTTATGTGAGAACTCTTGGAGGGATATTCCTAGCCTCTTCCCTCCCTGCCTCACTGTCCTATAGGGAGAAGCAGTGTTTTCTTGAATCAGACCCTTGGGGATAGGAACTGAGCATGTGCAGCCTCAGCTGTCCCTCACTCTGTTTTTCCTCTTTGTGATACTAGCTGCCTGCAGGAAGCATGAACACTTGGATGCTCTCAGCATATGCTTAGGGATGTGGGGCTTATCACTGTGAGGCGCTCTCCCTCTCTCTCTCTCTCTCTCTCCCCCCTCTCTCCCTCTCTCCCTCTCTCTCTCTCTCTCTCTGATGGTAGTGGTGAAGTGGGTGTGTATTTCTCCCACTCAATTTGAGTTCAGAAGTCTTGGTCTCCAGTTTTGTTGACTTACTGGATTCTGGTGAAACAGAAATCAACATTCTCTCCAACTACCCTCCTTCACTCAGTGCCAGTGGATTTCTGCCGTGGTATTTGGCAATACTAAGCACTTGGCTTCGGGAATATCCTTGTGCCTTAAGTAATTTTTCAGGAGCCGTGGACGATCTTGTTTTCTAATTTCATGTGTATGAGGCCAGTGCTACAATACTTTTAAGTGTCCCATCAACTCTTCAGATTTACTAAAAAGCAATCCGCTTGGATGATTTTGTGTCTAACTCTACTACTTGGTACATTAATACCTGAAGAAGCAACATCCATGGAAGACAGCCAGTCTATAGCTGCTGAAGGAACTTCAGCCCCACCCAGGCACAGAGTGTCCATCAGTCTGGCTGAGTCTACTCTTATCAAAGTTCCCACTGGCTTCCGTGTTGCTAAATCCAATGGGCAATTCCCAGTCCTCCCCTTCCAACCTCCCAGCAGCATTGGACACAATTGTTCAGCCCTTTCTCCTTGAAACAATTTCTTCACTTGGTTGGTTTTTTCCCCACCTTCCCAGATGCTTGTACTCCTTTTCCTTTGCTGGTCCCCCCTCATCTTCCTGACCTCTGTGCTGGAGTCCCCCAGGGCATAGGTCCCAATATTCTTCTCGTTTCTGTCCACATGCACCTTCCAGGTGATCTCATGCAGCCTCATAGTTTTAACTAAAATCTACATACTGATAATCACCAAATTTATATCTCCAGCTTGGTCCCTCTCCCCTGAACTCCAGACCCCTACGTTCAAATGCCTGCTCATCTATTTTTCGCATGTGTAATAGGCATCTAGGACTTAGCATATACAAAACTGGCCCCTTGATCTTCTAAACCTGTCTCCTTCCCAGTCTTACCCAGTCTGTTAATGGCAACTCCACTCTAGTTGTTCAAATCAAAAACCACGGTGTTATCCTTAACTTTTTATCTCACATCCCAGACAAATTAGAAAATTCTGTTATCTGGCCCATCAAACTATACCCAGAATCTAAACTCTTCTCATTACCTCCCTTTCACCACCGAGTTTAAACACCACGAACCATCGCCAGGAGTATTGCAATGGCCTCCTAACTGGTGTCACTGCTTCTGTCCCTAATCTCCTTCAGCCTCTTCATAGCACAGTGGCCAGAGGGGTCTGACTTACACTTTAAGTCAGATGATGTCACCTCTCTCCTCAAAATCTTCCCGTGCCCCCATCGCACTGAGAGTCAATGCCCAAGTCCTTCTCTTTGGGGCCCTACGTGATCTGGCCCCCACTTCCTCTCAGACCACCATCTCCTACATTCCCCTCTCCTCTCTCTGCTCCAGCCACCCTGGACGTCCGCTGTAGCTCAAACATCCCAGGCCCACACCTGCTGCAGGTCCTGGGCCTTTGTGCTCCCTGGGCCCGGCACAGCCTTCCTCCCAATTTCTGCCAGGCTCCTCCCTCACATCTTTCAAGTTTTACTTAAAAGTCACCTTCTCCATGAGACCATCCTTGGCCATTCGACATAAAATCCCAAACCGCTACTCCTCCCACTTCCCCTACTCTTTTTCCTCCTTAGCAACCATCACTAAAAGGCTATATATTTTTCTTATTTATGTTGTCTTAAACATAAACTCCATAAGAACATGAGGCATAAACTCCATAAGAACATGAGGCATTGTGTTTTGCTCACTGCTCTATCTCAAGTACCTAATACAGGGCCTGGCACATAGTAGAAGCTCAATAATTATTTGTTGAATGACTAAATGACTGTGAAGTAATTTCTCAGAAATTTCTGAAGTAATTTTAAACTTTGCTTTAATGATTGAAGCTTTGATTCCTTTAGGTTTTTCATTCACAAGAGCAAAAGTTTCGGATTTTGAACTTTAATTCCTTGGGGCTTTAATTTTGGAGTTTTAATTTATAGACTTTACTTTTTCTCTGTGAAATTCATAATGTGAAAAAAGTTTATACCATACTGAAGGCATCATCATATTGTTGGCATTTCATTAATATTTATCTTAATATTGTCATTTAATCTCCCTGCCAAATTTCTGATGAGCCTATTGGACAATGTGGCATGATTAGGGATGAATTTTTCAGCTTCGAGTAACTTAATTAATGCACCATCTCTGAACTTAGCATTGACATTCATTGTTCACTCATTCAATATAGTGTTGTCTATTCCTAGGGATTCTGTGCTTTTTGCTTTAAACCACAGGTCAGTTGCAAATTGGAGAGTTGAATGGCCCTTGTGCACATTTTTCTTTTCCTCACACAGGGTTTAAAATAAAACAAAAACAGATTTCTGGTTTTGTTCAAAAAATTCAGAAGATGTAGCAGCACTGGGTCCCCTTCCTCTGGGACACTGTATCTACCTCCTTTAGAAGGGCAGACAGTCTCTCTTTTCCCACAGTCCAGCTCCAGGCATTCGATTCTGTCACCTGTCTGGCTGCTGGAAGCAATGCTGCTTGTAGATGTCAGCAACTGGCCTTGTTCTGAGTCTCTAGCTCCAGAGGGCCCTACTCTGCCCTTCTGTCGGCTGCACTCCTCCTTATAGGTCAAGGAGCACAAGAGCCGAGAGCATGTGCCCACACTGAGCTGGCACTGACCTTCTGCAAAGCCAGACTACATTCCAAGGGCCCAGGATCCCAGAATGTCCCGTCCAATTTTTCCAAGGCACTAATAGGACCTATGTGAACCCCTGCCCAGGTTGGACCTCCCAAGGGCAGACAGGCAGTACTGCTGCTATTCCCAAGGGCAGACAGAGCAGCCCTTGTGTACGTGCATGGAGGGGGCAGGTAGAGGATGGAGCTTGAAAATGCAGGACTGGAGAGTTCACGGGTATCTTAGGCCTCCCAAAGGTGTTTACCTCCCAGTCCCCAGAATCTGTTAATATGTTACCTTACATGACAAAATGACTTTACAGACATGATGAAGTTAAGGATTTAGGATGGAAAGATTATCCTGGATTAGCTGGGTGGGCCCAATGTAATCATAAGACCTCTTATAAGAGGGGGGCAGGTGGATAAGAGTTAGTTGTAGGAAATAATGACAAGCAAGATGTTGGAATTATGAGAGAAAGGGGCCATGAGCTAAGGAATGTAGGCAGCTTCTAAAAACTAAAAAAGGTAAGGGAATGGATTATTCCTTCAAGGCCTCCAGAAGAAACGCAGCCCTGCTAAGACCTTGATTCACATTTCTGACCTTCAGAATGGCAAGATGGTAAACCGGCCTTGTTTTAAGCCACTAGGTCTGTGGCAATTTATTACAGCAGCTACAGAAAACTAATACAGCTTGCTTGCATGGAAGGGCCTCTCTTGAGAGGCCAGAAGGTAAAGGGCTGCAGGCTAAGGCTTCCATCTGTACTCTTGTCTCAGGCAGACTCAAATATTAATTTATAACAATACAGACTCAAAAGATATTGTTTCAATGAAAGACTTAAACCAAAGTCTACATATGCAATCTAAGTTTTATGTGTCACATCTGTGCAGTGGCCAAAATGCCGGGTATTGTTAGAACAACAGTATTTACGTAATCCATCCACTTACGTATTAGTAATGAAATTATTCAGGAGTGGGCCACAAAGAAGAATTTCATCAAATCATGATAAACCAGATGTAAGAAAGAATGATATTTTCTTGGGGCTTGATTTCATGCATCTTTTTGACAAGCTTCAACCCAAATTTCCCTGTATCAAATTTCTCAAATATTTACTTGTGTTTTCTGTTCCCAGGAAACAGACACCATAATATGTTATTCTACAGTTCAAACACTGAGGAAATTAAAAACAGAAAATACACCAGGCCATCGGCATGGGCACAATGCTAATTCACGAGGGTTAGGGAGGACTGAATTAATGTCCTGATTTGCTCAACTCAGACTCTGACAATTCCCCTCAATTCATACACTTAAAAATTCTTCCCCATCAGAAATGTGATTGCTTCAGTGGTTTAGATCTACAGAACAATGACTCTTTTCCCAACTCAAAAGAAGTGCTAGAAATGAGTGTTTAGAGGATGGGCAAAACAAATACCTAATAAAAAAAGAAACCATTTTCCCACAGTTTCTATTTTATCTTAGGGTATCCTCTTAAATTTTGATTTGATTGTATATATACTCACCACAAGTCACTTTGTTCACATAAAGTTCATATGAAACAAACAAACAGGAATCAAAATCATATGAAAGAATCTGCTTTTTTTCCCTCTGGTCCAATAATCTAAGTTGTTATTTTGTTCAAATCATTCCAAGAGCCAGCCAAGGGCAGTGAGCTAAGCTGTCAGATGCACAGTAATTCAGTGGCCCACACCATGTGATGAATTTTCTTCTGGAAGAAGCCAACTCACCATGGAGGCTGCTGAGAAAGGTTTGACTTGGTCAAAGCCTTGACATAGTCTTGAAAATTCTGAAAAAGTTAAGGTATATACAAAAATGGTCTTTTTTTTTTTTTTCTGGAGGTGAAAGTCCTGGAGAACTAAGATTTTATCCATGGGTCCGCCTCTAAAGAGAACCAATTATAAAATGGAGAAGAGAAAATAAATAGGGAAAGAGGCAAGGGGACCTTCAAGGGACAATGTTCTGAGCAAAAAAGAAAAATGAAGAAGGAAAAAAGTTGTCATAAGTTACCTAAAGTACATCTGGCAGATATTGACGTGAAAATGTAATTTCAGATGAGTGTTCTCTCAAGTCTGGAAAGAAACCAAAACCTTATTATAAATATCCTAGTTGAGGTTTTGGAAGAACAGTATATGAGGCTGCATGTCATGTGCTTTGAGTGCAATTTAATTCTTGGGCTTTTCCTAAATCCATCTCAGGAAGGGGTAATCAACAGCATTCTTGGTGCAGCTTGACAAAGAGTGTGCTGTCTTTTGGCTGAATCTGTTCTCTTGGATGTGGAGACCATACCTAGTCTCCTCAGAGCCTCCCAGTTCCTGTCCTCTTTTGGAAAGGATGGAAACCATATCAGCACTCCCTCTCAGAAAGCGCTATTTTAAAATAGAAAAATCTGGAAAAATACAGAACAACATGGAGAATTTTCCTAATTGCCCCTTGTGCAGCTGTCTTGGCTCCTATCATACCCCTCTCCCCCACCCCCATCCCCGATTAAAATTCTGTGGTATTAGGATCATCAGCTTCAACCAGTCCAGTCCAATGCATGCTGTACCCCAACACTATGCCTCTGCCCAACAGGGCTGTGACCATCTGCAGGCACTTACTTCAGCTGTATGCCAGGGAAGATGTGCCCAAACAGAGATATTTTAATCCTCTGGAATTCAGATTTTTGAAAAAAATATTTACTCTTTAAATCCGACTGACCTTTGCAGATGTGTGGGTTTGAATCAATCAGATCTGTATTATGATGAAGGCTAAGGGATGTGTGGGTTTGAATCAATCAGATCTGTATTATGATAAAGGCTAGGGTCTTTTCCTTTCTTTATTAAGTAGGAAAGGATACTAGGGAAAATCTAGACTCTTTTCTAACTCCTTCTGTCTCATAGTATTAAATCTATCTTTTATGCCAAGGTCATATGTCAAGGAGAAACTAACCTGTTCAGAGCACGATTCCGTTAGCAGGAAGTTTCTTGGAGAGTACAATCCCTTTGGCCCTTCAAGTTGGCCCTCTGGTGTATCTAATCAGTTCTCACACCATGAATGAGAGTCCAAAAGTCAAAAAGGAGGAGGATATGAGGACCTCTGCAAAGTCTCTTACCTTTCACTTAATACTCTGCCTCTTTGAGAAACTGCATTTCCCTCCAGTGTTTTCCCTCACCACCGCCTCACCCCCATTGTTTTCCTGCTACTTTGTCTTACTCCTGTTAATTGCTCTTTCTCTCCAGCCCTTTCTTCTGCTATTCATTCCTATTTTTTAAGCCAGAAAAATACCTTTTTTTCCTCATTCCAGCTCCTTTTGGGCCTTTCCCGCAAAGAGAAGGCTTAGTCACTTCTGTTACTTCATTCCAAAATAAAGTGGACAGTCTCCAGTGTCTAAGAATGGATTCCCAATATTTTCACTGATAGGAATGCCTTTTTATATACTCCCAAGCTCTAAGATCACTGGGGGAAAGACTCAGATGGCACTGAGACCTCTAGGGTGCTGCCCCTCACCTTCATGGAGGGGTTTCCCAAAGTGTGGAATGCATACCGCTAGCATTACCTGAGACCATTTTAGGTAGTGCATAGTTATGGTGGATTTGGGCTGTATATTTGTTGTAGTGTACGTTCGAAAAAAATATAGCTGGCGTATCAAATCTGCAATTTCACAGCTATTACTGCTTAAGGCAAATGTAAGTTAAAATATAAAGAGAGGGTGGTTTAAAGAAAGATATTAAGTAAAAATAGTACACAGAGAATATGGGTATGGTAAAAATCATGAAGATAGAACATGAATTAAAACTTGGGAAGCCATTTGACAGAAATGACTTGGAACTAGGAAGAATGGGGCATGAGGTCAGTTTCTGGCTATACTTCCTCTTTCCTTGCAAAGCCAAAGCCCTGAGCTTGGGGCAGAGAGTGGGAACACAGCTGTTACCCAGGCAGAGATTCACAATTTCACACTAGGGACCAAAATATGCAGAAATTTTCCTGAATGGATAAATCAAGTTCATATCCTGCTGTAACCAAGGATAACATTGCCATTGAATTTACAATTAGAAGCATTCTGGTCCAACTCTTTCAGTTTAGAGGCTAAAAAGCCAGAAAGATTACATGACTTGGCCAGTATCTCCCTAAGTGAATAGCAGCAGAACTAGAACTCAAACCGCAAAGTTTGCTCATTCTCAATCTTTCTACTATGTTATTGCTGATGGACGAGTCTTTCTGATGCCCAACAAGTCTTATCTATTCCTGATTATATCTAGCTATATTTAAGAGAGTAGTGGGAGATAAAATCAGAGGGGTAACGTGAATGGTGGGAGGGAGACAGTGTCAGGACTTCAGGCCAGTATGAGGACTTTGTGGGGTCCAGCTCAAAGATGGAGCTGATTGCTGTATCTCATCTAGGCAACAGAACCAGAGTAAGTGACATAAGCACTCAGAGAACAGTCACTGGGACAATCTGATATTATTGCTATAGTGTCCTCTTCTCAGAGCCTTCTTTCTTAACTTTTTATTTTAGAATAATTTTAGACACACAGAAAAGTTGCAAAGGTAATACAGAGAGTTTCCCAGCTTATCCTATTGCTAACACCTTATACAGCCATGGTACATTTATCAAAACTAAGAAATTAACATTGGTACAATACTACTAAGTAGACTACAGGTTTTATTTGGATTTCTGCAGTTTTTCCATTATCTTGTTGTTGTTGTTCCAGGATGCGACCTAGGATACCACACTGCATCTGTCACCATATCTCCTTAGTCTCCTCTGATCTGTGACAGTTTCTGGACTTTTCCTTGTTTTTCATGACTTCGACACTTTAGAATAGGTCAAGTGTTGTGTAAGCTTTCTGTCAGTTTGGGTTTCTCTGCTATTTTCTCATGATTAGGTTTAAGGAATCGGAGGAAGGATACCACCAAGGTAAAGTGCCCTTCATTTCAAGGGACAGATGCTATCAACGTGACTTATCAACAGTGATATTAATGTTGACCCCTTGCTTAAGGTAGTGTCTGTGAAGTTTACTACTGAAAAGTTCCTCTCTTTTTCTTTCCATACTTTATGTGTTAGAAGTATGTCACTAAGTCCAGTCTACACCCAAAGAAAATTAAGCTCCAGCTCCTGGATGCAGAACTATCAAACAATTTGTGACAAAGGTTAAAACTACCACAGTAATTAGTAAATATTTTGGGAGAGACTTTGAGGCTATGCAAATATCCTTTTTCTCCTAAAATTTTGCCCATTAATCTCAGGATTCACCACTGGATCTTGCCTGCAGCAATTATTGCTGCAATGTTCTAAGGATGATTTTTTTGCCCTCATTTCTTCTACATTTATAGTTTGGAATTTTTCTGTAAGAAAGATTTGTTTCTTCACTCCTGTTTGTTTATTTATTTATTCTATCATTTGTTTATATCAGTATGGACACATGGATATTTATTTCATTCTTGTGGTTATAATCTATACTATCATTACTTTTTTTTTTTTTTTTGCCGTGCCATGCAGCATGCAGGATCTTAGTTCCCCGACCAGGGATCAAACCCATGCCCCCTGCAGTGGGAGCATGGAGTCCTATAACCACTGGACCGCCAGGGAATTCCCACTTTTTCTCCCTTAAATTATAGCTTTGGCTATAGGGAGCTTTCAGGTTGACTCCTGTCACCTTTGACATGCTTTATCCTTTAAAAAATAGCACTTTCAAACTTTCTAGCACTACAAGGTGCTCCAAATTTACTTCTATTTTCCCTGCCTCAGCTCTACAATCAGCCATTCCTACAAAGAGCCTTGGTTTCTTTGATTGGAGAATGGTATTTAGAAACCAAGATGTGGGAGCTGGGTGTGTTCACTGTTACAGGGTATCATTGCTTCTAGGCTCTCTCAATAGACAGAGCTAGAAAATACATGTATGTACATGAACCCATCAATACACACATATCAATATTAATTTCTGTATCTATCTGCATGTGAATATAAAATATGTATATATACGTGTGTGTATATGAGTCTATATATGTGTGTGATATATATCCATGCATCTACATATATGTATGTATTTGTGTAAATATACATACATATCTGTCTATCTGTCTATCTATCTATCAGTATAAACATAAGATTATACCGATATCCTCAGATACTACTCAGCTACTTTGAATCAACTCGCCTAATATTGACACACAGTAGTGTCATCTTAAAGCCTCCACCTTGCATCTAAAATCCTAGTGAGAATAAATAAATAAAATCCTAGTCAGCAACTCTTATGGGTTGAATTGTGTCTCCTCAAAAAGACATGTTGAAGTCCTAACCCTCAGTACCTCAGAATGACCTGATTTGAAAATAGGGTAGTTGCAGATTTTATTAGTTAAGATGAAGTCATACTGGAGTAGGATGAATCCTTAATCCAATATGACTGGAGTCCTTATAAGAAGAGGAGAAGACAGACACACAAAAGGAAGACTGCCATGTGAAGACAGAAGTAGAGAATGCAGTTATGCTGCCCAGTACCTGGTACTTGGGGCTACCAAAAGCTGAAAGAGACAGGAAGGAGTCTTCCCTAGAGCCTCTGGAGGGAACATGGTCCTGCCAACAACTTGACTGCAAACTTCTAGTCTCCAGAACTGTGAGAGAATAACTTTCTGTTGTTTTGAGCCACCCAGTTTTTGATACTTTGTTATGGCAGCTCTAGGAAACTAATACAGCACCTATAAAGTTGATACTGTTTTTACCCTGTATAACATGATAATACAGAAATTATCCACTTTACTCCAAAAGCCACCTCAGTTACATCACATTTAAGACTGTCTGGATCCCACCTAGATGTCTGTCATTGGTGGCAAAGATGGTATCTTATTTTTTGTTATATCCCTACAACCTGGTGCAGTGCCAGGTACAGAGTAGGTACTCACTAAGTGTTTGTTGATTTGAATACCTACAGGCCTTCTCTGTCAACCCATTAGGCTAGCCAGGAGGTCTCCTTTCCAAGACGTTTTTTTTTGCCTTCAAGTTCTGCTAGGTGAAATTCATTTGTCCATCCTTTCTTCTTCCCTTCCTTCCTTCCTTCCCTCCTCCCTCCAACAAATATTCATTGGACACATACATGTGCATGGCATAGTTCTAAACACTAGAGAAATAGCAGTGAACAAAAGAGACAAAAATCCTTGCCATCTTGAAGACTTACATTCTAATGGGGGAGAAGGATCTAGGATCTGAAATTGCAAATCACCTTATGTCTAAATGACATAAGTAGCAGGACAGGATAACAGAATGTATTTTGGGAATGGTTTCCATGGGTTATTTGGCCAGCTGTGGTCTGGTGGCCTCCTTTCCAATAACCAAAGGCCCCAGCTCAACAGCTGCACTGTTCTTATCCAATTTTTAAATTCCTCTCCTTCCCTAAGTGGAAGAGTGAAGGGGGGTGTATAATAAGGGGGAAAACCAAACTGGCCATGAAGAGAGTGGAGAAGACAGAATGGGAATAATAATTCTCCTACAATGCATTTTAAAGCCAACCCTTCCTGAGCTGTGCCAGGCTAATTACCTTACCTGTTGTTAATATCTTTATTGTTATTAAATCATTATGTTGACAACATAACTGCATAATAATAATGGCTAGCCAGTACTGAGAGTTTGCTATGTGCCAGGAAGTGGTCTAGACACTAAACAATTTGATCCCACTCACTCCTTCTGAGACAAGTACTATTATTTTTCATTTCACAGATGAAGAGCTGGATGCTTAGAGAGGTAAAGTCATCTGCTCCAAATCCCACAGTTAGTAAATGGCAGAGTCCAGACACAGATGTCAGTATGTTGGACTCCAAAGTCCTGGCTCTCCCCTTGTTCTCAGGGAACACCCCACACACCTCCCCAAGAGAAGGCATTGGCTGGCTAGAGCTGCCCAGCCTGTACAGCCTTCAAACTGGATTTCCTTCCACAAAAATGTTCTTCTCAACAATGGACCCTCTTGCTGCCCCTGTCCCTTTTACCACTTCACTGTGAGTGTTTTTTCTAGCCCCACTGCCCCAGTGCTCTGTCTCCCCTGGTTACTGGCGTACAAGATATCTGGTGTGATATTTGCTGGATTTCCAGTGGTCATGGTCTCTCTATCTTTCCCAGCACCTCTCAGCCTTTTAATTCTCTCCTCATTATTTAAGCCAGCATGGAGCAATTTTCAAGCCGTCCAATTACAAGTGCATAGAAGGAATTGGGTCCATAATTAATTAGTTATTCCAGGACACAACAAAGCAAAAGCAAAGCCAAGAATGTGGAAAGCCCTGAAAAGTGAAACTGCAGGAGGAAAATTTACACATTCCAGGACCCTTCCCCAAGAGGGACAAAGAATCGAACAATATGGTCACTCAGATTCCAAGCTTCTCCACCTATCTTGGGATTGAACAGACATTAATCATTGGATGACAATCCCAAGTGGAACATCTCCCCCTCCAGGATGAACAGCTGCCTCTGTTTTAGGGATGAACTGATTCTTTCCCCACTGTTTTCACGCAGGAAGGTTAGCCCCTCTTTTCTCCCACAACTGTTCAAGCCACTGCAGAGACAGTCTTTCCTTTAAGATGGCCCCAGCCCCTGGGATTTCTTGCTCTTCATCAGAGCAGAAGTCAAGTTAGAACACCATAATTTAAGACAGCAAGCTAGGATGACTTTGGAGGCAGAGAAAGAAAAGATAGTAAAAGAATGCCAGGATTCTCCAATGTACAGTTACTATTTTAATTTGGAGAAGAAAGGAGGGCTTGGGTAGAAGTGCATCCAGATCAAATTCTCCCCAGAGACAAACTTGTTCTCCAACACGCATGATAAAGGGTAAATGACAGGGGAGTGCTAGCACTGTTATTAGTGGAACTATTAAATTTTCATTAGGAGAAAATAGGGATTATGTTCGCTTTTAGTTATTATGGACTCTATCAGCGCCTGAAAGATCAGAGCCAACAAAACAAGAAGTCTGAAGAGCATTACAGCAAGTTCCCACATCTTACAGGGGTGCTATCGCTACCGTCACATACTTGCCAGCAGTGAAAATTAGGAGCCTTATATAGAACATTAGAGTTGTAGGAATCTTTTACTACTTTTTCCTACCTGCAGCCTAATTTCTTTTTGGTTCTACACTGGGCTAATGCCAGCTTTCAGGGCTGATCTCTGTACTTAAGGGAATATACCTAAACCTACCCCCGCCAAGCCACAGTCAAAGCACTTTGCAAATACCATGACAATGGATACAAGCAATGTTAGTTGGAAAGGAAAATAAAAATACCTGCCAGGACATTTATAAGACATACTACTTGCTTTTGCTGTTCCTGCTCAAAAGAGTAAATACTATGATGCATGTTGCTAAGCAATGTTGCATTTTCAGTCCTCAATAACTCCATTAGTAACAAAGGATGCCTTACTTCTGTGAATAATCAGCCTCAGCAACCATGGCTTCCAACACAAGGCAAAAGTGATTACTGCAAATATTTATCCTTCTGATTCAAAGATAACACTGTTTTTAGGGATCCTGTGTGAGAGTGACTGACTCTGCAGGACAGTCCCAGATCTTATGTTGATGACAACCCTTTGGTTTACAGACGCTGGAAAGTTTCTCAGAGTAAACTGTCAACTAATAGCTTCTCACCCTTTTCCCCCAGTTACCCAGCATTCCCTGGTTACTCAGGATTCCTTGGTTACCCAGCATTCTCTAGTTACCCAGAATTCCCAGTTACCCATCATTCATAGTCATCTAATATTCCCCAGTTACTCAGCATTTCACAGCTATGATGTATTAGGCAAAGACAGTCTGCAAGAAAATAACTTCTTCAGCAGGATTCTACCAATGGAATCTCTACTTATAGGAGCAATGCAGCACAAGACACTACTCTATGAAAGTTAAAACACAGAATCTGGAGCCAGACTCCCTGAGGTGAATCTCAACTACACAGTTTCTTATTGAAGTGACTTTGGCAAATTAATGTCTTCATGCCTCTGTTTTCTCACCTGCTATTGCAATGATTAGATAAGCTGATGTGTATAAAGTACTTAGAACGGTGCCTCCTTCTGGAACATTCTAGGTCTGAGGCAGAGCTATAAAAGTGTTTGTGAGTCTTCAAACACATCCCCAATCAAAACAAGTAAATTCCACAATTTGTAAAGGAGGGAAAAGGTGACTCCAGAATGCACCCTTACGATCTGTATTTACTGCTTTTATGTTCCAGAGGAAGAAGCTAGAAATTGCCAAAATTTGAATTCCTATAACATCAAACTGTTACTAATTATGGTTCTGGTCATATGCCATATGTTTCCCAGAAATAACAAATGTTCCATGGAAAAGTAAGTGGCCAATAATGGTGAGAAAAACATATAGTAAATGTTCTTGTTTTTCTTGGCTGTCAATTTTAATATAATGAAATATTCAAAGAAAAATATGAACATTCAACAGCAACTACTTCTTACCACTTCAGAAAGACATTCTTGAACTACTGAAAGTTAGAAATCTATGTTCAGATAGCATTGTCAAGTATTCTGAATCTCTTACATTTTAAATTTTGAAAAATGTTACTCATATTCCAGGTGTTTTCCCCAGTAGAATTTACAGTGGTAGATGTTAAACTAACTCCACGTGATTCTCATTTTCAAAAATACAATTTTGGACTGCTTAAGAGTTTCAATGTATCCCCTTGAGCTGCATAAAAGAAAGCCATTTTGGTTTCAAATATAGTTTTGTTTCTGTGGGGATTTTTTCTATGAGGAATATATTTCTCTTAGACAATTTCTCAATATTGCTATTTAACAGGCAAAGTGTTTTAGATTTCTTTTAAGCTCCATTTAGTTTACTTAAATGAAGTTGAATACAGTGAGTTTTTGCAACTATTTAGGGAAAGAAAATTAAATTATTGATTAAGTGAGCTTCATTTATAAAGCCTATACCAGCACTAGCAGGCTGGGTATTTCATTTCAGTAGATTTTATACTAAAGAACATGTGTTTTTAAAATAAAACAGTTTGATATTCTCATTCATTTCTATTTTCAGTCTGATATTTTTCATTCATACAGGTTAGGCCTGATAATCCTGTAGGTGCTAAAAAGTGATCACAATCTGATCCAAGCTACTTTGGTGCTTTTAGGTGCTGTTATCTGTAACATGATACTTCTACGGGGAATAAGTGTGCTTACTATGTGACAGGCAATGCCAGGTGCTAGAATTATAATGATGAAAAAGCAGACCTGGGCCCTGTCCTCGTAGAGCTTATAGTCTAGGGCAGAGCTACCTAAAGTGTGGTCTGTGGACCAGCACCACCTCATGAACTATTTCTTACCAGCAACAGCACAAGTACAGAGATCGCGGTAATTGTTCAGACAGTTTTACAGCATTGGACATAGCTGCACTACTCAAACGTGTGATCAAGTGGACGTGGCTCATTGAATGGGGTTTAGACCAGTTCAGATATGTGAATTTCACAGGGCGAGATCTAAGTACTGGTCATAGACAGGAAGATACATATTGTCCTGTAATAAACTGGAAATTTAAAAAAATCTAGTCCTTCTCATAGGTAGTTTGAGGAACACTAGTGTAGTACTTTCCAAACATTATAGGAGGGAGAGAGAGATTAATTCCAACTGAGAAAATTTGGGAAAATTTCAAGGAAGAAATGGTTCTTAAGCATGGATTGGAATCTAAGGGGTAGAGATCATAGCATGAGAGCGCTATAAAGGCAGAAAAATGCAAGGATGCCCTGGGCAACCTAGTTCATTGCAGCTGGAGTGTGATATGGAGACAGGGGCAAATGGAGGTAAAGGAGACACATCTGAAGAGATCGATTGCAGTCCAGTTAGTAGAGGGCTTTAAGTGCCATGAAAAAGAATTAGAACTTTATTTTTGAGACAATTGGAAGTTCTTAAATATTTCTGAACATAATAGTGACATGAAAGAAGGCTCTATTTAACAAAATAACATTTGAGCTATATGAAACACTTTGAGTCAGAGGCCTTTAGGTGAAGTAAATAATAACAGTAAAAGGAATTTAAAATATAGTTCTCTTAATGGTGTCATATATTAGTCATACGTCTAAGTGAATTTATGTAATCTTAAGTCTTCCCAGGCACCACAGCATAGTAAAATACCACTTTAGAAGATTTAATCATGTACGATTGAAGTGATTTTGAAATGCCATTTCTTAGCTTAACAGTGACAGAGGGAACACGCATTCTTCCCGTTTTCAGAAACTTTGAGTAAACCACTGATATTAAGGGAACATTAAACCAATATACTATTGTAATAACTTACACTAAAATGTCAAGTACCATCACCAAAGAATACAAGGGTAGCACTTTTTTTCTCTCTGCTGTTTTCGGCTTCCTATAAAACTAGAAATGAACTTGCTGAATGTGCCTCATTCAAATTTCTATGTGTCACCAAAAGGCTATTAATCTTGCAGCTGACTGAGTAGGAGTCTTTTGTGGCATTAAGATTCCCATAAATGCATCTTTAAAAAAACAGTTGAGCCACTAAGTAAGTTTTAAACTTTGAGGATAAAATTTTGTCAGGCTTTGACAAATAAAACAAGGCCCTTAAAGTGTAAACCACCCCCGCCTCCCTCCCTGCCCCCCCCTCCAAAAAAACATATTACCATGTCAGGATTTCACACATTTGGCTGAATAAAAATCTAATTCTGGTTTCATAACATTATTTTTAATTATGATGTAAGAACTATAGAATTAGAAAGATACCATCCTGTTAAACTGAAAGCTATGCATTTAGAGTTGGACACGTTTGCAACACAACAACAACACAAAAGCTAAAGCAGCACTGTGAGTCCGTGATTATGATATACTAAAGAAATGGTTCTCAACTGAGAGTGATTTGGCCCCTTCCAGAAGACATCTGGCAATGTCTAGAGATGGCTGTCATAACTGGGGGGATACTACTGGTACCAGGTTGCCACTAAACATCCTACACTGCATAGGACAGCCCCTCACAACAAAATTATCTGGCCCAAAATGTTAACAGTGCTGCAGTTAAGAAATCCTGTACTAAAGGATCACACTAGCAACATTTCTATTATTCCTCTTGGCTTATATAGAAATAATCACTTTGATTTATGCAACCTGGAAATCAGAAGCAAGGAAGTTCCTGAAGATTAAAACAGATAATTATTATGCCTCCCTTTGATACAATGAACTACTCTCTGATTTTTGCAAACAAGACCTGAAGGTGACCCTCACAGGTGCTCTGGTTTATTAATTCCATCGATGGTAATAATTTATATGCAGATATGAAACACTGTCACCAGGAAATCTTCAAGCAGATCTTCAAGCAGAAAAGACAGGCATGACTGAAACCTCAAACAAGGTTCCAGATAAGTACTATTTTCTGACTGTAAGTCACTGATGATTTTAAGATGTGCCATCAATTAAATAAGAGCTTTGGGGAATGCGGCAAAGAAACATCTCTCCTTAAATGTGTACATTGATTGTAAAATGTGAACCTTTTATAGAGATGGTAAATGTGCAAAATCTATAAAGTATTTTAAGTATATAATGTTTTAAGCTCTTTTTATAAAAAGAAATAGAAAGACTGGGATACTCTCCCTCTGAGATCCTTTTCCATCAGTGTTAGCCTCAGTTATTTTCATTTTTTTCACTGCTTCCCTCCTCCTGCCCCCACCACTCCAGGAAGAGATGGTAAAGGTGCTGGTGAGCAGCGGCATCACTAGCTCCTCAGATACAAAAACAAATGCAGGGCTTCCCTGGTGGCGCAGTGGTTGAGAGTCTGCCTGCCAATGCAGGGGACACGGGTTCGAGCCCTGGTCTGGGAAGATCCCACATGCCGCAGAGCAGCTGGGCCCGTGAGCCACAGCTACTGAGCCTGCGCGTCTGGAGCCTGTGCTCCGCAACAAGAGAGATCACTCGATAGTGAGAGGCCCGCGCACCGTGATGAAGAGTGGCCCCCGCTTGCCGCAACTGGACAAAGCCCTCGCACAGAAACGAAGACCCAACACAGCCAAAAATAAATAAATAAATAAATAAATAATTAAAAAAAAAAAAAAAAAAAAAAAACAAATGCAAATCTCTTAGCTTCCCTCTCTTATCCTATTCTCTTGGAATTTCTCCAAAGTCTTTGACTGTGAATTGAGTACTGTGAAGAACACCTGTGCTGAGCATGGTCCTAGATCTGCTAAAGGATATAACTCTATTTAACTAAACAGAGGAATAACCATACATAGATGCAATATGATATATATTTGAAAGTATTTTTAAAATTCCATCGAAAGACCACTTAACACCATTTATTCATAAACAAAAATTTACTATAAAACCTGTATATTTGCTGCTTGTTCCACTAGAATTTAAGATCCATGTGAACAGGGATTTTTGTCTTGGGTTTATTGGCTGAATGGCTGAAAGAGTGAATGAATACCATCTCCCAAACAGCAGAGGCATTATACAATTGCAAACTCCTTTTATTTTCACACTAATGACAGGAGACGACAGGACTAACTCCATGTTATTAACTACTCGTGTTCATTCGTTCATTCATTCATTCTCTACTAAGTCTTTCACGATCTGCCCCTGCCACCTCTCTAGCTTTTCCTGCCCCACCCCGTTCTCCAGCGACACTGGCCTTGGCTCAGTTCCCAGTAAGCGCCAAGCTCCTTCTACCTCAGGGCCTCTGCCCAGAGCATTCTCCTCCCCATTCCGAACCTCTTCAGGTTTCTTCAGGGACGTCTTCCCCGATCACCACTTAGAATAGATGTAGGTAGTGCCTGTATTTTATAGTCTTGGTTTCCCATTTTTCTTTGTTTTTTTTTTTCCCCCATCATAGTATTGATCACATTTGTAAAATCTATTTGTGTAATTATTTGATTAACATCTTCCCTATACCGCACACTCAACTGTAGACAGAAACCATCCCTGCCTTGTTCCCCATTAAAATCCCCATCATTTAACACAGTGCCTGTCATACAGCAAGCACTCAATAAGTATTTATTGAATGAGTAAATGAATTAGGTTTCTAGGAACATGATCTGTTATTAAATATATGAGTCCATGTTATACTATATCATTCTCCACTAGGGCTCAAGTTAGTAGGTGCTTGCTTAATCAATACTTTATGGTTAATTGGAATCATCAGTTATCTACTACAAACTGCATTCTCCTAAGTCTACATGACACTAAAAGAACTTGTTGCAAAATTGCTGACAAGTCAACAACTCTCTTTCTCTTCTTTTTTCTACAAACTAATAAAAGAGCAGGTTTTTTTCCCATTGAATTTATTAGCTGTTTTGGCATTAAGAACGTGACTGAGTGAAAAATCGTTGTCAGGGAATCAATTATTTGAGTGATCAGTATTTGTCTCTATTTGAAAACATCTGGAAGGATACTTTAATTATCCTTTAGATATTTGGTGTCTTGTGTTCTCAGCCTCTAAGATAATCTCTCCCCATTACTACTCCTGAACGAAAGGTATGCTATTGACGAAGTAGGTTTTTTTGATAGAGGAGGATTTCTGAGACATTGAAAATAAAGAGTAGTAAGCTCCTAGGCTAAGAGGATTAAAATAGCATTTTTTTAAGAGAAGAAGGAAAGAGGTCTTTAGTGCAGAAAACCGTAGAAAAAATATAATTCCATGTAATATCATGTAACTGAGAAGCTAGTCACATAGGAAGCGTTGGGGAAGAGTATGGATTTCTTGGGGACCCAGACAAAATAATTCTAGCCTAAGGGAGCTAAAGAGAGATACCCAGACAACAGGAAATCAGAAATGATGGTAAACCTAGAGTCTAGTCATATACTTCACTTTAAAATAGCTTCTTTACATATACCTTTCCTATCTATTGTTGTCAGGAACTCTGTCACTAGGTAATTTTTACAAGAGTGTCTGG
The DNA here is from genome assembly GCF_009873245.2 of Balaenoptera musculus. Taxonomy (NCBI): domain Eukaryota; kingdom Metazoa; phylum Chordata; class Mammalia; order Artiodactyla; family Balaenopteridae; genus Balaenoptera; species Balaenoptera musculus. The sequence continues at coordinate 35,106,522 of NC_045801.1, read as the reverse complement.
AATTCTTGAACAAAATTCCAGAAAGCCCAGGAAATTGGGGCAGTGTTTGCTAACTTAGGCCATTCTTTTGGAAAGCCCCACTTAGACAGTTTAGCCTCTGTTTAAGGGGTCATCCTCATCTTTGCCTTGCCCATTCCTCTCTCGAGGCAACAGCAGTTGAGCAGGAAGTGGCTCCTTCACTGCCTCAAGAGCTTTTTGGTCAATTTCTTATTCAAATTGTCCTCCTTTGGGTCTGGCAGATGCCTCAAATCTGCAGCACAAACTCCTGTAGCCTCTTCTTGCTCTGCATAAAGCAGAGATGAAGTAGAGTATATTTGGGGCTCACTCAAGAAGGGAATCTGCAGTGAGGAATCACCTGTCCCTGAGATCACAGACACAGAAGAGAAACTTGGATGCTTGAGGAGGGGCAGAAACAACCAGAAGCCAACAGCAGACATACTGATTCTCTACACCTTCACGTCAAGGGGAAGGGTTCTTATGTTGGATCATACTCATGCTTTACTGTCTTTGGGGACAAGAATGCATATTTTTCTATTATCCTTTAGTTTGATATCAGAAAGATCCAAGGAACTAATGCAATGGCTACTATCATGTTTAGGGTTGAGATCCATAAGTACTTCAAAATATCTCAAGCTGCCTGATCACTGCCAACTTAAATGCACAATTCTTTCTTGGGCTCCAGGAGAAACGCATTGGGGTTGAGGCTTAGTTATCAATGTCATGAGGAAAAAAAAAAGATTTTGGTTAGCTTGACTTCAAATATTTTATTACTGTCCTATAGATCTCATTAAAAGAACTGGCCTATCCAATTTGGAATAAAGGCTTTTCACTTTCACCTTCACATTACATCCAGATGAGCCATGTTGCTCATCTAATGATTAAACCATAGAGACTTAATGGGGATGAAGGAAGTGGGATGAAAAAGAGCTATGTACATTTAAGTTTCATTTTATATTGACTTATCTCCCTTCCTTCCAATATCAGCAAAATACAAACCAAAGTTTTGTTCTGGCCCAATTTACTTTAATATTTTTGCCATTTTTTCCTCATATAAAACTATTTGGCCAAGTGAATAGTCATGCCTTGTTTACAAACAGTCACAAAAGGTATTACCAGGGCTTAAGCGATATTATCTTGCCTACAAATCTTGGCTGGCTCTCGTCTGGGGCCATTAGCATATTTTGAAAAATTTCCAAGAAATTCATAAATCAGCAGATTTCCCTTCCTGAAAAGCCAATTTCCTAAACATTCAATGAGATGGCTTTTGAGACCCACATCAACAAAGTAGGAAAGTAATAATGTTCCTATCTTAACAGTAAATTCACTACTGCGGGTGCTGCTGCCCTCATTAGAATTTCAAAGGAATCTTTTCTGAATTAGAAAACATTCCATCTACTTGCTGCACAATATCCTCTTCAATTTTCCATACCAAATGAGTAGATTTGGAAAGTAAGGAGGGGCACATAGTTATTGCCTTTTTTTCCAGGAAGCAAGTCAGGTTTTTACTTCTTTATAACTTCTCCTACTTTTTTTAAAGTAAATTTCTCTAGGTTTCTATTTAATCAGAGGCACCACAGAAGAGAAAACAATTTTTACAAAAGTACAATGGTGGCATAGTTTTCTTTTTGGTAACATACAAATTCATCTACAGTTAAAAATGGAAATGTATACTTCACAACAAAGTTTTCATGGCAGATATAAATTACCATTTTCTATTTACCAAATACCAAAAACATATAAACACACAACAACTTAACTAGGATGCAACATCTTTGCATTCTGAATCATAATTTACACAATTTAAAACCCAGGCATTTGAGAGGTTAAAAAAGTAACTCACGATATGCAGTCACGCAGCACCTCGGATCTCAGAGCCCTCTGCAGTTATCACGACAGATTTTATCACCCGCAGTTCTCTGGCCCTGTGACTGAGATCACTCATAATTAATGAATAACTTACTTGAACACCTGACAGCTCAGTAAGCGGTTTATGTAAGGCCGTTACTTTTATTTCTTCTGTAGTTGCCTTTGCAAACAGGAAACAGGAAACACACCTACAAGAACACTGACATATCTCAGCCTAATTGGTCTTTGGCTCAAAGTACTCAGGGCTGAGTCTTGTACAGCAGGGGCGATAAATACAGTCCCTAAGAGAGCAAGACTCAGGTCCTGGCATGTCAAAGTCTAAAATCCTTTAGACAGATGCCATGCAGGAAATGTATTACAAGCGTTCTTAGCAATATTCAGGCCTTATGGCCTTAATCCTGGAAGGACTATAAATTTCAGAATATATATTTATATATATATATATTATACTTATAAATATATATATATACATATGTGTGTATATATAAACATAAACATATAATACACTAAGTAATATATTATTTAAAATATATACATTATTTAAAATAATAAACATTAAAATAATACATATAATATTTTCCTGGAATATATGTGGAAACTATCATTCAGGAATCTTTTGGCTACAAATAACAGAAAACCCAACTCAAACTCACTTAAACAAATAAATAACAAGCCATGGAAATATTTTGGTTCATTGAGCTGGGGAAGAAAAACCTGGATGTGGGGTTGGTTTTTGGAAAACAGAGGTTCACTATGTATATCATTTGACTCTCTGCAATTCTCTTAGCATGGCATTCTCTGTAGATTGATTTCATCTTGTGGCTGCCTTTCCTCATGGTGCAAAAAAATAGCTTCAGCAGTTTAAGACCACACATCCATCTTCCAAGAGTGTAGTGTTAGCATGCTGCCAGACTCAAGCTCTGAAGTCATTCTGACTGCCCATCGCTTAATCAGTCACGATACTTTGCTGAATGATTTTAAACTAATCTAGCCTTATCCTTAGAGGAGAGGGTAGGACACTCCAAAGAAAAATCACATGGAAAGGCATTCAGATTACTAAGAGGAAGAGAAAAGGAGGAAAGGAATATTGGAGGAAATCAACAAATGTCCACTACAACAATGTTCGGCAATAGTCTGCATCTGAAGACTGGTGTTTGAGGATGTGTATCTATGAAAACACTGGATCTTGGGCTATCTAAAGATGTCCGAAAGAGAATGAGCTGAGGTTTAAGAGATATTGATTACCCAAGTCTTTGCATTTAGTAAGACTTTCTATTAACATTAGGTTTGCTCTCTGAGAAAATAGTTCAGAATGTTTCCACTTTGTTTATGAAACACATTTTATAATGTATGAAATGCTCTTGCATGTGATCTTCCATTTTGTTATCCAAACAACCCTGCTAGGGGGATAGGCAATCCTGGCAGGAGCTTAGAGAGTGGGGCAGACACTGCTGATTAACTATCCAGCTCCCAGTCTACCCTTTGTCCTAACCGAACCTTGATTTTGCTCAGGGCAGCAATTTGCCCTGTTTAAACTACAGCTAAGGATGGGCAGGTGGAACAGTTTGGGCCCCTGGAGATGTAAGCTGGAGGTACTAGGTAGAGCTCCTGGAAAAGCTCTTTTAAAGGGCTCTGGCATTTGCTTTTTGCTCTTTGCCTTTCCTGTTCTTATGCCTGAAACTGAGCAGAGACTTGCCAACAGAAAGCGCGGCAGGAAGCAGTGCCAGGACAGGAAAATGTGAACTGTAATTGACCAACTGCTGGAGTCTCCCTGGGGACAACTCTGAGAGTTAAACACTCCAGGGGGGCACAGTCATTGTGTGGGCGTCCTCAAAATACTGCGAGATTTACTTCCAGGAGCTCTACCAGATATCCACAGTAAATACCAGAGAAAAATCCCCTCAGGCTTCTGGAAGGGGGAGGGGAAAATGAACATTTTTGAAATATGCCATAACACTCTGTTCTTGCCCTCAGGGGAAACTAGTTAACCAGAGCCTAACCTGCTAGAAGATCCTCAGAGCCTAACTGACCTGGGGAAGGGAAATACTCAGCTCTAGACTCCTCTAGGCTTCCACTGTGGGAGAAGGGAACTGCTCAACTGCAGCCCACTCTAGCCATCCTGTCCCACCTAAGTGAGGAGAAAAAAACTGAGAAACACTTGTGAACTTGGCAGTCCAAAGGCACAGGCTCACCAAAAGACTGAGACCTAATTGTAGGGTGCATAGAACGCTTCTTTTCCCTGAAAACTCGCTACCACATTCCTGAAGATCTATTTACAGCAGTTCCTTTTACCCGGTACATCATGTCTGGCTATCAAGAAAAAATTATAAGGCATACCAAAAGAAAAGAAAAAGCCACACAATTTTTAGAGACAGAGCATCAGAACCAGCATGGCAGGGAAGTTGGAACTTAAAAGATAACAGAGCTCTCACAAAGGTTGGAATAATTTACTGAGCCAAAAGTCAAGGAGGAGCCATACCTAAAGATCAATTCCAGAGGGATTAAGGATTTAGCTGAAAAAGCAAAATGTTAAAACTTGTAGAAGAAAATATAGGATAACATCTTTCTGACCTCCAAATGGGAAGAGTTCTTAAGGCTAAGTTCAAAAGTGCTAATCACGAAAGGAAAGATTGATAAATTTGCCTACTCTACTATTAAGTTCTTCTGTTTATGGCAAGGTAACAATAAAGAAAGAAGACATGTCAATATCTGAGACAAGTTTGCAACCTGTGAAATCAATGAAAGACCAGTATTCAGATTATATAAAGAAATGTTACAAATCAGTAAGAAAAAGACAACACAATAGAAAAATGAGCAACAGATCTGACACATCATCCCAGAGAAGAAAAATATGAATGATGAACAGTTTTCTTTCTTCCTTTCTGGTCTGCCTTTTATTTTGTCTTCTTACTTTATTGCACTGTGTAGAACTTCCAGTTCTATGTTGAATAGGAGTTGTGAAAGAGGGGCATCCTTTGCCTGCTCCTGATCTTATGAGGAAAGGATTTAGTTTTTCACTGTTAAGTTTAAAAATCAATTTTAGGAAGTTCCCCTCTATTCCTATTTTTCTGAGAGTTTTTCTTTTCTTTTTTTTTAAATCATGAATGGGTGTTGAATTTTGTCAAACAATTTTTCTTCTTCAATTAGTATAACTATGATACTTTTTCTTTAAACTGTTTATATGGTTGATTATACTGCTTTTCATATTGAATGATCTTTGCATTCCTAGAATAAACATCACTTGATCATGGTATATAATTATTTTTATTAACTGCTGAATGCTATTTGCTAATATTTGTTAAGGAATTTTGCATCTATCTTCATGAGAGTCATTAGTCTCTAGTTTTCTTATGTTGTACTGTCTTTTTCCAGTTTAGGTATCAGAATTGCTTCATATAATGAATTGGGGACTGTTCCCTCCTTATATTTTCTGGAAGAGATTTATAGGATTAACATTAATTCTTCTTTAAATATTTGGTAGAATTTTCCAGTGAAACCCTCTGGGCCTGGAATTTTCTGTTTGGGGAGTTTCTAAACTAATTCAATTTCCTTAGTTATAAGACTCTTCAAATTATCTACCTTACACTGTGTGAGTTGTGGTTGTTGGTGCTTTTCAGGAAATTGGTCCATTTCACCTAAGTTGTGAAACTTTTATGTGTAGATTTATTTGTAAATATTCCTTTAATATTCTTTTGACATCAGGAGGTCTGTAGTGATGTCTCCTTTTTGATTCCAGATATTGGTAATTTGTGTCTTCTTTTTCTTTGTCAGTGTTGCTGGAGGTTTATCAATTTTGTTGATCTTTACAAGGAAGCAGTTTTTTGTTTGACCTATTTTCTCTATTATTTTTCTCTTTTCAGTTTTATTGATTTCTGATCTTTTCTTTATTATGTTCTTCTTTTTGCTTGCTTTGGGTTCATCATCTCTTTTTTTTTTTCTAGTTTCTTGAAAAACGAGTTTCTGGAGATGGGAGCTTAGATTATTGATTTGAGACTTTCCTCTTTTCTAATGCAAATATTTTAGTGCTATAAATTTTCCTCTCAGAACTGCTTTAGCTGAGTCTCACAAATTTTGATATACTGTATTTTCATTTCCATTCACTTCAATGTATTTTTTTAAATTTCCTTGAGACTTCCTCTTTGACCCACAGATTATTTAGAAGTTTGTTTTTTCAATTCCAAATGTTTAGAGATTGTCATCTTTCTGTTATTGATTTCCATTTTGATTCCACTGTAGTCAGAGAATACACTCTATGATTTTAATTTTTTTTAATTTGTTGAAGTTTGTTTTATGGTTTATGGGCTATCTTGGCATATATTTTGTGGTGCTTGAAAAGAACATCTTTTCTGCTGTTGTTGGTGAGATTCTATACATATAAATTAGAGCTAGTTGATTGGTAGCGTTGTGTTCTTCTCTATGATGCTGCTTTTCTGTCTAGTTGTTCTATTAATTGTTGAGAGAGGTTTGTTGAGGTTTCCAACTCTAATTGTGGATTTGTCTATTCTGGTAGTTTTTGCAGTTTCGTTTCACAAATTTTGCTCTGTTGTTTGGTACATAATTTAGGAGTTGCATGCAAAATATGTATCTTTGCTATATCTTTTTGGTGGATTGACCCTTTTATCATTATGTAATGTCCCCCTCTGTTCCTGGTCTTTTTCTTTGCTCTGAAGTCTTCTTTTTTTTATAAATTCATTTATTTTATTTTATTTATTTTATTTTTGGCTGCGTTGGGTCTTCGTTGCTATGCGTGGGCTTTTCTCTGGTTGTGGCGAGTGGGGGCTACTCTTAGTTGCGGTGCACAGGCTTCTCATTGTGGCGGCTTCTCTTGTTGTGGAGCACGGGCTCTAGGCATTGTGGCACACGGGCTCAGTAATTGTGGCTCGCAGGCTCTAGAGTGCAGGCTCAGTAGTTGTGGCACACGGGCTTAGTTGCTCCATGGCATGTGGGATCTTCCCGGACCAGGGCTCGAGCCCATGTCCCCTGCATTGGCAGGTAGATTTTTAACCACTGCGCCACCAGGGAAGCCCTGCTCTGAAGTCTTCTTTATCTGATTTTAATATAACCACTCCTGCTTTCTTTTGATTAATGTTTGCAAGGTATATCATTTTCCATCTTTTTACTCTCACCCTCCTATATTATTATATTTGAAGGTAGTTTCTTGTAGATAGCATATAGTTAAGTCATTTTTTTTAATCCACTGTGTTAATCTCCATCTTATAAATTGTATATTTAGACTATTTACATTTAATGTAATTATGATATGCTTGAGCTAAAGTCTGCCACTTTATTTTTTGTTTTCTGTTCTCTATTTTCTCTTTATTTTCATTTTCCAATATTATTGTGGACACTTGAACATTTTTCAGAATTCCATCTATAATGTTTTTTCAGTATATCTCTTTGTATAGCTTATTTAATGGTTGCTTTCCACACTACATTAAATATACATAACTTACCAGTGTACTGTTGATGTTATACCAGTTCAAGTAAACTCCTTACCTCCCTTTACATCCTTTTACTCTCCCTCATTTATAAAGTAATTTTTAAAAATATCTCCTCTACATACATTGAAAGTCATATCAGACAGTGTTATAATTTTTGCTTCAATCATCACACATAATTTAGAAAACTTAGGAAAAGGAAAGTTTATAGTATTTACTCCTATTTTTATTTTTTGTATTATTCTTTCTTCCTTCTAGTGTTCCAAGATTCCCACTTTTATCAGTTCCTTTTTGTTTAGAGACTTTCTTTAGCTATTTTGTTAAGATAAGCCTGCTGGTGACAAATTCCTAGGTTTTCCTTCAACTGAGAATGTCTTAATTTCCTCTTAATTCCTGAAGGATATTTTTTACTGGATATAGAATTCTGGGTTGACAGCTCTTTTCTTTCAGCATTTGAAAAATATTCTCCCACTTCCTTCTGGCCTCCATGGTTTCTAATGACAAATCCACCATCATTATAACTTTTTCCCCCTATAGATAAGGTTTCATTTCTCTCTTGCTGTTTTCAAGATCTTTTCCTTTCCTTTATTTTTCAGAAGTTTGACTATAATGTGTCTTTGTGTTGATTTCTTTGGGTTAATCTTGTTGGGATTTCACTCAACTTCTTGACACTGTAGGTCTGTGTCTTTTGCCAAATTTGGAAAACTTTCAGCCTTTGTTTCTTTGAATACCTTTTTAGCCTTGTCCTCCTTCTCTCCTTCCAGGAATGATGGTACATTCGCTAAACAATTTTCTGGTTTTAGGGTTGGTAATTTCTGTTATTTTATCTGTAAGTTCACTGATCCTTTCCTCTGTCCTCTCCATTCTACTGTTGAACCCATGTATTGATTTTTTTTACTTCATTTATTATGTTTTTCAGTTTCTAGGAAACTGAAAATGATAATAAAATTTTACAAAGAACACAAAAATCCAGCCAAAACATTTTTTTTTTTGAAGCTGCAAAAGGAAACAGCTATATTCTGCTTCCTAAGAAATGAATACCTTGGTGACCAGGCAAAGGGTCTTGCTTCAGTTCAACAGCCTTCTGTTAGAACCTGTCCTGGGATTTCCTCTCCAGAGCAATGTGGCTGTTCTGGTCATGACTGCCTCCAGGGGACAGGACAGGCATTTGAGGTAGGAACAAGCAGTATTTCAGCAGTAAGCCATAACTTACCATGGTGCTATAAAGCTTTCTTCTTCTGGCCTTTTCATCCTCACCCCACCTAATGGTATTTCAGTCCTTCAGTTCCCTCAGATCCCAGACTCTTTGCATGAATTTTTACACTTTTCTCTCCTCTTGCATACTTTTCCTCTGGCATTCTGCTTGTTTACCTGGTCTCTTACCCATTTTTGCTTGCATTATGACACTTCATGCATGTGTGGATTCCCTGACCCAGCTCCTTAACTGGGGCCCTTGAGCTAGCTAAACACCACCTACACATTTTAATGGGTTTATTTTTCCCAACACTTGTGTTGCTCTCCAAAGCTAATGGAGTACAGATCTTTCTTTCTTCTCTTCAAGGTGGGGGCTAGGGATGTTAATTTTAAAGGTCCATAGTCTCCTCTCTCTAGGAGATACTTCTATGAGGTCACCAGCTGCTTCTGATATGTGCTCCTTCCATCCCAAGCCCCACAACTAGAGGCAAGAAGAGAAATGGGTGGGAGGACATATTAACACTGAAAAGCTTGATAAATACTAACAGCAAATACTAAAAATAACTAGGCAGAAGTAGTCTACTTTTAGGAATTTCATTTGTGCCTTTGTGTTGGGGGCGAGGAGGAGGGAGAGAGAGAGGGCTGTGGAGAAGGGGCTGGAAATGTTAATGTTCTCTGGAGGTAGAGGGCCTAAGAGCTTCCCCAGGCAGATAGTACCACTCCCCCCACCCCGAAATAGCTCTTCCTCTTTCTCAGCTTTCTCGGGCTTCTGCAGCTCTGCAAATGGCCCCTCCCTGTGCTGCAAACAGCATCCCTGCTCTTGCCAGCAGAGAGGAAAAGCAGCTAAAAGACTGCAGGCTGCTTTGCTCCTCAGCCTCACCCTCTCCTAACTGCAGAATATCCTGGCCATTTTTGACCTCAGCTTCTGGAGATTAGAGAGTGGTTGGGATCAGTGTGTGCTGCCTACGTATCAGTGAGTCCCTGGTACGCTGGGTGTGACATGGCAGAGTCATTAACCCCACATGACACAATCTGCACGGTGGAGACAGGAAATCACAGACTAGGAAATTCACATGTCTCCCAAAATGCCTTCTAGGACTGGCAGCCCCTGCTGCCCACTTCTAGGACTGTGACGTGGATAAATGACCACGATCATTTCATGGCCAGGATCTCCTAATTTAACAAAATGGAGGAGAGCAAGTCTGTTCAATTCTGTTTCTGTCATTTTCCCTTCCCTAGTGAGCAATTCAATTATGTTATGAATCGATATGGCTCGCTACAGCAGGAGGAAAATACAACGTGAGGGAAATAAATGGTTCCCACTTGGATGAATTATATGTACTTTTGAGCGTTTCATCATATCTGTCCTGTGCAACCAGCAAAAGGGAAGTATCTCAAGCCTGAGTCTTCCCCTCCTGCTCCCCTAACCTTTCCTCCATAACACGCACTCTCAATAGCACAGCTGGACAGCAGTAAAAGAAATAAAAAGTGTTCCTTCCTCTTCCCTACTCTCAAAGTCTCCACATCTTCATCCATCTCCCCCTCCTTCCTTCATGACTTGGAGGATGAAGGAGCATCCTCCATGCAAAGGTTAATCTCTCTGTCCGGATTCTCCCCGCCAGCATCATCCACAGCTTGATCCATCCCTTATCCCCATCACTCCTCTTATAGCTTTAACATGCTACTTCCCTCATCTCCTTCTCTGAAGCTGGAAAAAGCTTCAGCCTCTAATCCTGCAAATCTGCCTTCTATTTTGTTACCCTTTACCAACCCATTTCTCTCCTCCTCTTCTTCATCACACTTCCTAAAAGGATCTACACTGATTATTTCCACCTCCCTTCCCTTATTTACTCCTTAACCCACCCAATCAGACGTTCATCTGCCTTCTCCAAGGTGCCTAATGATTTCCAGGTTGCCAAATGCAATGGCCTTGACCTTTCTGCTCAGGCCTCCTGAATCCCACTTTGCCCTCTGATGCCATGATAGTACAATATCCTAGCTTTCCTGGGACCTATCTGTCCATTCCTAGGCTTTTCCACTATCTCCTTCTCTCCTGATCATCCATAAATATGAGAAATCCCCATGGTCTAGGGTTGCCAGATTTAGTAAATAAAGTATAGAATGCCCAGTTAAATATGAATTTCAAATCAGCAATGAATAAATTTTTAGTATAAATATGTCCTAAATATTTCATGGGACATTCTTATACTAAAACATTATTCTCTGTTGATCTGAAATTCAATTTTAACCAAGCATCCTGTATTTTACTGGCAACTCTACCATAGTTGTTTCTTTAATGTTCATCTCCCCCCTCCCTCCCTCTCTCTCTCCTTCTGATGCATTTCTCTGTTTTACCCTGGATTTTTTATAGCATCTTCAATTCATTATATATCAAACTGAACTTATTGTTTTAGATCCTCAAGTCTACTTCTCTACCTGGCTTCTCTATCTCTAGTAATATCTTTTCCAGCTTTCCAATCACCTCAACTCCAAATGTAGTAGCCTTCCTAGTCAAGTGGCTGAATCTCGGTTGACTTTATCCTCACCAGCATTCTTAGATCTCTCTTCCCATTTCCATGGATACTGCTAACTTGAAGTCCTTGTCATCTCTGTATGACTACAAACCACACCAGACTATCCAGGGTATTGAAATCACCTTCTCATTATCTTCTCATCCACCCTCCCTCCCTCCACAAGCTGTCACTCAATTAACATCCTAATTAAAGCCAAGTATGGATATGCCACTTTCTTGATCAAGGAAGCTTCCTACTGGTTCCTGGTTAAAGTTGAAGCTCCCTAGCCAGGATTTAGGGCCATCCATGAGTTGACCTTTCTCCTCTTACCTCCCTGTGGTGTCCTCTATGTACCTCAAACTCAAGACACAGCAGAATACATTGTTGGGGTCTTCCTATTAGTTTGCTCACACTTAGGAGAGGGTGACTCTTGCAGTTTCTGCATAATGCTCACAATATGCTCACTAAATGCTTGTTGAATTTGTGAAGTCAGTTCTAAATTATCCACATTAACAGGATGAAGAATTAAATCTACAAATCACTTATATGATAATGCAAGTGAATGTACTTTTTCCCAAACCCATTGCTTGCTTACTGCTAAATATGTGCACTGTCAAGCTCGCAAAAGCATCTCATATCCTGCGATGTCAAGTCACAGCTGGAGTCTGATGGGACTCGCAGGGGCAGAGACAGACACAGACCCACCCACTCTCGCTCTCAGCTGCTTCTCTTGATTTACTTTTTAAACTGATTTCTTCCCCATTTCCCCCATTTCTTAAACTTGGAAAGTTTTAATGTCCTCTGTAAATGTCCTTGAATTCTGTTACGTAAATCTGCAGCCAACCCCACATGCTGATTCAAAAACATCTAAGTGCTTTGGGCTTCCCTGGTGGCACAGTGGTTAAGAATCCGCCTGCCAATTCAGGAGACACGGGTTCGAGCCCTGGTCTGGGAAGATCCCACATGCTGCGGAGCAACTAACCCCGTGCGCCACAACTACTGAGCCTGTGCTCTAGAGCCCACGAGCCACAACTACTGAAGCCCGCGCGCCTAGAGCCCATGCTCCACAACAAGAGAAGCCACCGCAATGAGAAGCCCTCGCACCACAACGAAGAGTAGACCCCGCTCGCCCCAACTAGAGAAAAGCCCGCATGCAGCAACGAAGACCCAACACAGCCAAAAATAAATAAATAAAATAAATAAATTTATTTAAAAAAAAATCTAAGTCCTTTGATAATCTAAATCAGGGGTCTGCTACAGGCTAGATAATACATATTTTCAGCTTTGCAGACCATATAGTCTCTGCTGCAACTACTCAGTTCTGCTGTTGTGTCACCAAGGCAGCCTAGATGACACAAAAACAAATGAGCAGGCCTGTGTGCCAATAAAACTTTACCTACAAAAACAGGCAGTCAGTGTGCGAGTCATTGTTTGCCAACCCCCAACCTAAATCAAGCTTCTGGTGAACAAATGGCTTCATATTTTCTTTCCAAACTCTTTCATTGTGGTCACTTGATTAGATTAGAAAGGATACCAGAATTTCATTTGATATGGTCTTTTCTTTTTTCACAAGGTTATAATTAAACCAAATTCAGGACCCCGAGTGGATGAGGGGAAATCAGGAGTGGGTACTGGAAGCCCTCCCTGGGACCTTCTCCCCAGCCCTGTGGACACCACCCCAGGGTGGGGGCAGGGCAAGGCCAATGGAGTGAGGAGCTCACTCTCTTTGGGCACAAATTTTAAGGGGGGCACCAAAAAACTCAGTAATCAAAATAAATATATTAATGCAATACTTTAGAAAGTCAATATTGTTTTGAATTGATGTTTTGTTCATCATAGGTTTTTTTGCATTAATTTTGATTTAAAAAAAATATTGCATTAAACGTTATTTTATGGAGTTTTATGGTGCCTTCTTTAATTTTGTGACAAAGCGAGTGCCCTACTCCCCTCCCTCCCCATTCCTTAGAACCAGCCCCATGTCACCCTATGGGTGCATTATCAGCACCCACTGCCTTTCAGAGGATGATGTACACCTTTTTAATGTTACCTTTGGACTAGATCATTCCTCTGGGCTGCTTTGATACCATTTCGGTTACTGGACCTGCCTCATACACAGATAGATTTGAAGTGTGTGGAAACTCTTGTACCTGACTGTCTAGAGTCACTTCTTGAGGGACATGTTAAGGTGAGAAGGGAACTAACATTTTATAAAATACACACTAAGTCCCAAGTGACACTAGGGTAAGGGACTTTCTAACCATCATTGTTCATGACAAGCCAGTGAGATTTTGCATACATTCTTTTGTATGAGTGAGGAAAAGGAGGCTCAATAAACCAAGATCACAGAAAATATTAAAGCCAGGTGGAAGCTTCCTACTACAACTCATTACCTATCAAAAAGCTAACACTGTGGACATAGTTAAGGCACCTTTTTGCCCCTCTCCCTAACATTTGCACAGAACCTCTCTCATGTATAAAGAGCATTCCAGTGCTTCCTCTCATTTGAGCTTCATGATAAACCTGGGAGGTAAAAGTCTCATATGTAAGACATGCTAGCATGGACTCATCAATTCTATTCTATGGGTGAGGACATACTCAGAAAGGTTAAGTAACATAGCCCAACGTCACCAGCTAATAAGTGGCAAAACTGGAATTATAAACCTAGGTCATCTGAGGCCTGGTGAGTTGTGCTTTTCATTATATCCTTCCCACCCTAGAGGAGCACCCCCAGCATAGGTGTCTTTGACCCAGTACCACTCATGTTCATATCATAGAGAGTTCCCAAAAGAATATCTGGGACTAGAAATTTTGATAGAAGGAAACTAGCACATAAGGGAAGGAGCCTGAAGTATTGAATGCTATCTACCCTGATAAGGAAGACCTGAGGTAAACAGGGGGTTAAGGGAGTGGAGGGAGTGTTAGGAACCCCTGGAAGGATGGAGGCATGATGAGGCTCAGAAGGACAAGGCCAACCTTGGCCTGCTTCACCCCTTTGCCAAGGGTCATCCTCTTGGTGCTAGGATTCATTGTAATTGTGATTAAAGCAATTGTAATCCATCAATGCAACTTCTGCTCAGACCCCCCAATCTTTCTGAAGATGTGGTACATATATACAATGGAATATTACTCAGCCATTAAAAAGAATGAAATAATGCCATTTGCAGCAACATGGATGGACCTGGAGATTGTCATACTGAGTGAAGTAAGCCAGACAGAGAAAGAGAAATATTGTATGATATCGCTTATATGCAGAATCTAAAAAAAAAAAAATGATACAAATGAACTTACTTACAAAACAGAAACAGTCTCACAGACTTAGAGAACGAACTTATGGCTACGGGGAGGCGGTGGGGGGGTGGGGGGGAAGGCGGGGAGGGATGGTTAGGGAGTTTGGGATTGACATGTACACACCGCTATATTTAAAACGGATAACCAACAACACCTATTGTATGGCACAGGGAACTCTGCTCAATATCCTGTAACAACCTAATTGGGAAAAGAATTTGAAAAAAGAATAGATACATGTATATGTATAACTGAATCACTTTGTTGTACACCTGAAACTAACACAACATTGTTAATCAACTTTTATTTTTACTTTCTATAAAATAAAAAGTTAAAAAAAAAAAAAGAAAGCAAAAGAGCAATTTCCAGCTTCCAGTTCCCATTTGTCACAGGTGCCACCAAGATTTTGTGATCAGAAGGAACGTCAACCGAACACGGGGCACAGAGGAGACCATTTAGATGGGAGAGAAGGATCAGACCAAAGTGAGGACAGGATGCAGGAGCTGAGGAGAGGGGCAGGAGGCATTAGGACATCACTTCCAACCCAGTGCCAGGGAGAAAATGGCAGGTGCTCCACTTTGGAAAGAAATCACATTTCATGTTACTCCAAACAACTTCCAGGGAGGCATCAACCCACATGAGAGGTCACACCTGGTATTATATCTCTGTAATGAGATGTACAACAGGCACTTTCAAGTGTTTAAAGTACTTGAATGTGCAAAGTTTCACAGTTGGTCACACGTTTGTGACAGCTATGTGCCTCTTTCTTTGGGGGAGCTGCCACGCCATGCTGGGATTCCACAGGGCAGCATGGCTTCCCCATTCATCAAAATAGAGCTGCTGAAAGAATCCTCCGGCAATTTTAACTACACAAAAATAGAAGACACTCCAGGCAGAGTGTGAGAGACCAATCTTGTAAACAGCAGGATGGTAAGGTATAAACAAGAATGGAAAGAAAACATACAGCCTTTAAAAAAAAAGAAGTTGCTTTTGACAAGGACGATAAGATGGGATTAAATTGAGCCTCAAATATCTGGAACAAAAGCTCAGAGAAGCGTTAAATCACAAGCTAGGTGGCTGCAGGAATTTGCAGTAATCCATTCCAATCTGCCAACTCATCCCTTTTAGCATCAGGCTTGATTTTACGGATCCCTCTTTCAGTTTTATATGCTTAGGTTTTTGTTTGTTTGTTTTTTTGTTTTTTCTTTTTCTTTCATGCACCACAACCAGCATTTTTAAGGCTGTTGCAACTTTCCTAAGTCACATCTTTCTTGGTCTCTGACCCCACAAACAATGTTGCTTCGGAGAAAGAACCACAAACCACAATATTTCCATCTTTCATTTGACCGAATTTTGTTCTTGAATGCAGGGAAAATATGTTCTCATACTTGTACTAAGTCTTGTGTTGTTAGAAGATGTAGTGCAGCAAAACTCCAGCATCTTCTGCCCTTTCAATCTTTCTACCAATAATTAAGCACTGAGCATGTGCTAGACATGTGGCCTGGGGATAACAGGGATGAACCTGTCAGAACCTGGTTTGAGGACCACACAGTCCAATGGAGGAGAGAGACTCAGAAGTAAACAGTTATGAAAAGGGGTGAAGCTACCTTTACCCCTCCACTCTACAGTGATAATGTGCATGGGCTCCACTCAGACTTTTTCCACTCCCTAGCAGACTGCTTCCAGGCCAAAAATGCCTCTGCAGACCAACCGATCAGGGGATTAGGTACGCCGGTGGCTAAGCAAGCACAGATATTGGACACTACTCGTGTTCTCCTATGAAGGGAGGAGGTCCTTTCTAGGAAGCTATCCTCCACTCTCCTCCACCTCCATCACTGCCTTGCTCTGCATACCTCTTCTCAGCCTCAGGCCTCCAAACTGCCTTGCTTGGACTTACCATCCTCCCTAGCTTTTGTTATTATTATTGCAGTCACCCGTGTCATGCATATTTACTATGTGCCAAGAACGGCCCATACATTCATTTGTTGAATTTTCATGGTATCCTTGGCCTTTGTTATCGTGGTGTTATAAATGAAGGAAATGATCCCCAGAAAATTTTAGAAACTTGTGCAAGGCTACACAGCTGACAAGTAGAAAAACTGAGATTAGAAGACAGAACTGTGTGATCAGGAAGACTATTAAACAGTACACTGGCCTGCTCCATAGGCACATGTGGTCCAACTGCCCTGCTAGGTTATTTACACTATAGACAGAGATCAACATTTCCGTTCTTTTAACAGTTCCTAGGCAGGGTACACCTGTAAGCAAGCAGAGTAGGAATCTCCCTGTGTGGTGTTATTTAAGGGAGGCCAGACAAGGATGGGTTAAAAATATCTTCACTGTTGCTTATCACAGTGTCTGGAATTTCACCATTGGAGATACATTACTTTGGGTCTTGAAGTCTTTCTGGTTTTCAGGATTTCTCTATTAGAACAAGATTGCCCTAGTAGTGTCATACTCAGCTGAGACCTCAGTGACATCAGGGCCTCAGAGAATGAGTCACAGGAGAGATGCCTAGAAAGGAGTCTGGGATCTGGGAATAGCAAAGTGGTCCTGAGAGGAGAATGAGAGGTCCCAAAGTCAGGAGTGATCGTTTTGCTTGGCTGACCCCACCTCTGTGGTCCCCAGCACAGGGCGAGCCAAATGGAGCGTACGTAAGTCTCGATCTGAGGAAACACTGTTTTGATCAGGTGTAAGAGTTGGAGGCATGGGGCATGGTGACAGGTAGTCATCAAGTACTGAGGAGCCTGAGCTTTGTGAAGGCGCAAAAGACAAGAGGCAGAATCCTTGCCCTCAAAGCGCTAACAGTCTCTTTGGGGAGAAGAAGTATCCCTAGCAAAGAATGGGTAAATAAGACAAGACAGGAATGACCAAGAACAGAATACACGTGTGATAGGAAACTCAGGAAAAGGAGAGCTCAGTGTGGGAGGAGGTGGTGTGGGCATCACTGGGGACACAGGACCCCAAGGACAGTACCAAATAAAGAGATATGATGAATGAGTTGGTGAATGCCTGTCTTACGCCAAAAGAAGACCCAGGTGACGACAACGAATTGCTACCTCGGTACTCCCAAACAAGGAAATCCAGCTCAGATTTGATCACCATGATGCAAAATGATGTTAAGATGGTCTAGAAACAAAATCTGAAGACAGATATAATGTACAGAGATACTATTTAGAATATATACTACTTCAAATTAAACTCAGGTCTTTTGATAAAAAGATCGAATCGTTGCTCCAAACGTATTATTAAAAAACCCAGAATTTCAGTAATAGGTGAAAATAACAGATTTATATATTTAGATACGTGGTGAATAAATCTGATGAAATCATTAGGCAAGACTAAACCCCTCTAAAACCAGGGGGAAAGAGATCTGATGATCACCACAGGCCAACAACATTGGCAAATTCCAAGACATTCCCCTGGATTCAGCTCTGATAAGAATGCTTTATCCTGTGACCTTCCAACCAAAGACTAATGCTCTTCTTCTGGGCTTTCACTTAATACTTCCTTCCTAAGCAGGAAAGGTTACTTCTATTTACTCTAACTTATCTTGTATTTTTTTTTTTAAAAAAAGGTCCCTTTATTTAATTCCTACAAAGAAAACATCTCCAAGGAAGAAAGGAAGGAAGCAAGCAAGCTTTGACCTTTATTTGCTACATGAGCTATTTTACCAATAGCTACAAGTGATTATGTTTTCACCATTCTGAATAACAACCCTTTGCACCCCTTGGCATAAGAGAACCAATAGCTGCAGCCTAAGGCTTAGTTGTGATTGAGCAGAAAAATACAGGCAGGAAAAGACTAGAAAAAGGGTGAAGAGTAAGGGAGGAGGAGCCACAAGAAATCATTTCTCCTTTGAGTTTCTTAACTAAATTATTGCAATACATATTTTCTTTTCATGTCAACTTGGCTGCTAATGAGCTTCATTTCCACAAGTTGCCTGTTTTCTTTAAGGTGGCCGCATATCTGAGACAAACTGCAAAGGTCTCTGGTTCAATCTGCTAATAGGTTTGTATTGACCTCCATGGAGATGCACAGACAGTGAACACATTATCCAAACCCACACAATTCAGACGCAGGGTCTAACAAAGCGTACTTGTGCTTTATTTCCAGATGCAAGCAGCAGCTTGGCAAATGCAGTTCCAATGACTAAATGTTAGGATTTCTGGGACATTTTGGTCTTATAAAGAGCAATCAGAAAAAAAAAAAAAATTGAGTTCCTGAAAGTCTGGGTGGTGATTACAAAACTGGAGCAAAATGACGATAGCAGAAATTCTGTATTTACTATTTTATAAGAAAAGGATTCAGAACCCATAAAAAGAAATCAGTGAAAATGGATATTTAATACATTTAAAATATACAAATTTATAAGCATCATGTAAAATGTAAAAATTATAAATTAAACAGTATCATCCTATTAATAATTATTAGAAGGCAGAGTTTAAAAACATA
Organism: Balaenoptera musculus; assembly: GCF_009873245.2. Taxonomy (NCBI): domain Eukaryota; kingdom Metazoa; phylum Chordata; class Mammalia; order Artiodactyla; family Balaenopteridae; genus Balaenoptera; species Balaenoptera musculus. The sequence goes on along the minus strand of NC_045801.1, from coordinate 35,087,771 downwards.
AGTATTAAAAAACTAAACAGTCTCAAAAATGAAAAAAATTAAGTTACGAAATGTTGAAAATGAGATATTATTTGGACTTTTATAATGAGAATGCATAAATGTTGTTGCCACTGAGAACATATTTTTGTGTAAATTTCTTCACTGAAAAGGAAAAAAAACCACCCTAATCAGGAAAACAGTGATGTATTTATGAGCTATCTCCAAATATATTTCTCTGATTCCTTCATCTTCAAATACTCCTCAGGGTTTAAAAATATTCATCCAAGTTAAACATAATGTTGTGTATTTGTGTGTGAATGGGTGGGATGAAACTTATTTAGTTACCTCGAGTTGTAGTTTGCTTGAAGGCAACAAGCAAGCATTTCTGATTTGTTCTCCTTTTATTTGGTTTGCTCCTATATGCCCAGCTGCCTGTGTCTGTTTCAAAACTCTCCTGTTGTAGTGGACACACCCTAACGTGACTGCCCAGTGAGTCACGCCCTAGGATGATCCCCTCCCCTTGAGTGCAAGCACAACCTGTGACTTGCTCCCAAGCCAACAGAATACTGCAAAGCCATAGGGGATAGTCACTCCCTTGATTAGTTTACACTATGTAAGTCTCCGTCCTAGCAGGCTGGGGTCAGAGATTCTCCTGCTGGCTTTGAAGTCAGCTGCCATGTTGTGACAAGGCCTGTGAGAAGCAATCAGCCACATGGCAAGGAATCCTGAGTGATACCTGGGAGGTGAGAGCACTGCAGGTGACAGTCAGCAAGAAAACAAGAGACCTCAGTCCTACAACCTCAGGTGAATCCCACCAACAACCACGTGAACCTAGAAGAAAAAAATCGGGCTCCAAAAAGGAACACAGCCCAGCCAACATCTTGATTATACCCTTATGAGACCTTAAGCAGAGGACCCAGGTAAGATACACCCAGATTCCCAATCCACAGAAACTGCGGGATAACGGTTACATGTTGTTTTACGCCACTAAATTTGTTATGCTGTTAAATTTGACAATCCACTTCGAACTCCAATAACAATTATTTTTGCAAAAAAGGTTTGTGTTGCCAGTGCTATTTTCTTCCTCCGTTTGAGGATAGCAGAAATATAACCTAAAGCTTTATAGATGTGTACACCTCTGTCCAATTCAAAACTTTAATGCAGAATATAATTCTTCATGTATGAGTCTCAAAACATAAATTAGTTGAACTCAACATTTTTCAAAAAACTATTATCTTGGCACTTGAAAATTGGAGAGTATACCTTCAAACCAGTTTCTTTTTTAATGTGCATACTTCATTATTTTTTAGAATAAAGTTTTTAGTTTTGAAAGTTTCAGATTTGCAGAATTATTGTGAAGCTAGAACAGAGAATTCTTGTATACCCCGCTCCCAGTTTCCACTGTTATTACATCTTATATTAGGATGGTACATCTTTCACAATTAGTGAACAAATACTGATACATGTTTATGAACTAAACTCCATACTTTATTCACATTTCCTTAGTCTCTACCTAATGTTCTTTTTCTGTTCCAGGATCCTATCCAAGATACCACCTTACAGTTAGCTGGCCAGTTGCCTTAGGCTTCTCTTGGTTGTGACAGTTTCTCAGACTTTCTTTGTTTTTGATGACCTTGGCAGTTTTGAGGAGGACTATTCAGGTGTTTTGTAGGATGCACCTCTATTGAAATTTCTCTTATGTTTTTCTCATGATTAGACTGGGGTAGTATGTTTTGGGAGGAAGATCACAGAGGTCAAATGCCATTCTCATCTCACATGATGTGAAGGATACCTACTATCAATATGGCATATCTCTGTTAATGTTAACCTTGACTACCTGGCTTGAGGTAGTGTTTGTCAGGTTTCTCTATTGTAAGTTACTCTTTTTTAAAAAAAATCTCACTCCCTTTCCATACTGTGCTCTTTGGAAGAAAGAAACTCTGTGCAGCCCCATCCGGAGTTATGCTTTACCTCCCATAAAGGAGAGTATATACATACATTATTTGGAATTCTTCTGCATAAGAGATTTGTCTATTTTCCTCATATATTTATCCAATCATTTATTTATATCAGAATAGATAGTTATCAGATTTGGGTTATACCTCAATACCAGTTATTTATCTTGTGGTTCAAATTGTTCCAATTTTGGCCATTGGGAGAACTTTTAGTTGGCTCCTGTATCCTTTCGACATACATTGTGTCACAGTCATCATTACGAGATTTTGTTTTTGTTTTACCTTTTTTCTTTTAGTACTTCCTTACTTTCTGGCACTATAAGATACTCCAGGCTCATTTTGCATATTTCTTGCCCCAGTCCTCAATCAGCCATTTCTCTGGTTCTTTTTATTGGGAAATAATATTGAAACCAAGATTTGAGTGGTAGATATATTTATTGCTACTGGAGCATTATTGCTTCTAGGCTAAACCAGTTTTTCAATCTCTAAATCTGGAACCTCAAAATATCCCTATATGTTTAATATATTTTAATTTATTCAACAAACATTTTATAGAGATTACCACATGCCAGGCATTATTTTAAGCATTCTGTAAATATTCACTCATCTAATTCTTGTAATAACCTCATAACAACAACAAGAGAGGTAGTTTTATTAGCCCCATTTTATGGATGGAAAACCCCGGGCACTGAAAGGTTTGGACCTGTGCCCAAAGTCATGCAGCTAGTAAGTGGCAGAGCCAGGACCTGAACCCAAGCATCTGGCTCCAGATTTGGGGCACTAACCAGTGCACCACATCGCCTCACACTAGTGAGGACCTCAAAGAGCATAAAATTGATGAATTAATTAATCCACCCATTCATTCTCCAACAAATTTCTATTATGTGCCCGTTAGGTGCTGAACTCTCTGCTAGATGTTAATTGGTGCTTAATGCCATTTGAGATACTTCTTGGACTATGGCCCAATTTAAAATGGAAGAAGAAGCTGTTGTAATATGTCCCTTGAGAGGACTCTGGCAGCTGTCTGGGATGAAGATGGTACATAAAAAACACTCCACTAGGTGGCTGCAGATATACTTTATTATGCTACGGGCAATATTCAAGAGTGATAAGCAGTGCCTTATTTATTTAATTTCTATCCATTATCCTTTTCACAAATTTTAAAGAGAGGGTTTATTATCTTTCCTGTATATAAAACTCCCATTTTTTTTCCATAAATTTATTTACTTATTTATTTATTTATTTTTGGCTGCGTTGGGTCTTCCCTGCTGTGCGTGGGCTTTCTCTAGTTGCGGTGAGTGGGGGCTACTCTTCGCTGTGGTGTGCAGGCTTCTCATTGCGGTGGCTTGTCTTTGCTGTGGAGCACGGGCTCTAGGCACGCAGGCTCAATAGTTGTGGCTCGTGGGCTCTAGAGCACAGGCTCAGTAGTTGTGGCACACGGGCTTAGTTGCTCCGCAGCATGTGGGATCTTCCCGGACCAGGGCTCGAACCTGTGTCCCCTGCATTGGCAGGCGGATTCTTAACCACTGCGCCACCAGGGAAGCCCCAAAACTCCCATTTATTATACTACTACTATTCACTGATAAAATATTTGAATGAAACTGTCTCTGGTGAAAACCACTGAACAAAACTGAGATTTCCATTTACAGCGATTGAAAGAAAATTTAAAATGTACACTTACTTTATGACTGTCGCTAGTGGATGGTTCCAAGGGATCAAAGCTGAGATGATCTAAAAGAAAACAGGCAAAATAAATATGTTGAATGAAAAAATCTTAAAGGATTTTTTAAAGGTCATTTATCCCCACATATTTACTGGCAGAACTCTGCGAGGCATCCCATGACTTGGCCTTAGTTATCAATAACCGTTTTGGGGAAGGGAGTGCAAGTGGGGTAGAGGTAGAGCTCTCCAGAAAGGACTTGCCTAGAAAAGGCATCAGAGGCAGAAATGGGGAGTCTGGCATTGACCTCTTGTTGATATTTATAAACTCCTTGGAAGAGAATACAGATCCAAGGGAAGGGACAGTCAGGAACACGGGCCTTCATTTTGCACTTCAGAACAAGCACCAAATGAGCCTCCTTTTAGATGTACCAAAGTTTAGGTACATTCCAAAAAGAACTAGCAGACACAGTGTCATAATGTAACAATAAGAAATCACGATAAATAGGTCAATAAGTGAGATTAATGTATTGGTTAGATTCATAGTTCAGAAGAAAGGAATGATCAAAGCTGTTAGCCCAGGAGGAGGCTGTATGGGAGGGAGCCTGTGAGGGGCCCGGCTCAGTGTGTCTGGCTGAGAAGGCTTGGAGGAAGGGGGTGTGGTCTGCTGAATCCCCTCGCCAATGGACACGGGGAGGGGGCGGTCTCTCAGACTGTGTTTCTCGCATGTATAACCTCTCTTTGAGAAAAAGTGTATTTTAGAACTCTGGGAACACTAGTTTAGACAATCTAATTAGTCTACCTACTACATTTACAAAACTATCAACAGGGTCAAAGCCCTCTTGGGAGATCTGTAAAAAAAAGGAAAAAAATTCCCAACTCATATCATTTAATTCTTAAATATCAGAGTGTTACTTGTATTAGGAATAAGTACCAAGAAATGCACAACTTGGGGGTTTCTAAAAATCCTCCTTATTATTAAAAAGAATCAATTGGAGTAATTCGAGAAGAAAAGATGTTCCAACTGACATGTTAGAAAAAAATAATATTCTACCGATTTCTGTGTATTTGATGATGTACTAATCATTGCAAAATGCTTCTCAGTCAATAAACCAAGGACTCATATCCCTCCAAGCATTTAACAGGGAACTGAATACAGTTAAAGCAGAACTAAGAACTTTACCAAAGAGTTAAGAGATTTGTCCCTTTGAACATAGTTAGAGGTGATATATTTCAGTGGTAAGGACCCTCAGGCAATACTGAACCTCTGGATGTACCACAAATAATAGTTATTATGCTATTTTTAGTTCTGGCAATATAAGAATTCTGATGTAAGACAGATTCTTAATTTTTTCTTACTACAATAATCTGTACATTTTAATAATATAGATATTTAAAAGATATTTTGGCTTAATATAATGTAATCTTTCCAAGCATGATTTTTTTTAACTAAAACAAAAAATCTATGAAATGGTTTTTGTATATTTTCCTTTATCTCATAGTTACTTTGTTAACATATAAGCGCATTACAATTTGAAAAGTGATATTTTAGGCTTTTTCACTGTTAAGATGTGGAATTAAGTCAAATGAATTCACAGTGTTTTACATTTTAAAATATATATAGTTAACTCTGTTTCAGAGCTTCAGATTTTACTGAAAACAAAACAAAACACAGATGCTGAGTTAAAGTGGCAAGGTGAATAAATAAGCAGTTTACCAGAGCTGACCAGACATAGGGCCCCAAAGGCTTTCTTTAGTGTCAGAGTGGACAGGCCATTAAAAACCAAGCCTGTTGCTGGCATCCAAGTCAGCTGGGTGAGACCAGGAGAAGAGTACACCACCCGAGAGGTATCAAAGCTCTGTCTGTTCTCTATGCCACTGGACAAGTCTCACTGATTTGCTCACAGAGGCACACTGAAACAGCCTATCTTACCTATTTTTTCTCAGAGACTGATAAGAAAATGATGGAGGTGGGGTGGGAGGGGCAAGGACACATGGGAAAGCAGGTGTAAATAATCCACAGGGTATATATGCATTGTTTATATAATAGCTGCTTTCATTGAAACAGATACAGAAGAGAAATTTTGTAGACTACATGCATATCTTGCTAATTCAAACGATCATGTCAGGGAGACAAGGGGATAAGGGAGAAAGAACACAGGTGTGGAAGTCAGGAATCCTGGGGTCTAACCCCAGCGTGGCCGTTAGTTAGCAGGGGGCTAACTTTGGAGCAGTCACTTACCATCGCTAGATCTCTATACTCCGAGAATGTATGTAATCACTCTAAAAGCCCTTTGGACATCCATTTCAAGTTGGTTCTTACTTTTCCTTTAAGATCTCTATCAGGAAGTTTATTATTTATGAACAAATGAATACGGCCCAGCCAAATTAGCTTTTTCAGAAGGCTGAAGTGAATCCTTTTTTAATGGCGATAGTGCTTAAAATAGTCACCGTATATATTTTGGTTTGCATACACAAACTTCAAGGTCTATGATATGAAAGTCTGAAAACATTTGGACAAAAACTGCTTTAAAAGGCTTTAAATGTTATATGAAGATACTGTACAGTTACCAACACCATTTAACCATTATTTCTGAGTACCTGATCAGTCAGCCATACCATCCATTCATGCTAACAATGAATGAAATGGTTTCTGGTCTTAGTGTCGGTATCTAATTTTTTACCCAAAACATGGCATTTTCACTGAGCAGTATATTCTGACAAGTACTTATAAATAGAATCAAATGGCTTTTTACATTCCATTTTAATTTGATTTAATAAGTCTAGTAATTTGAATTTCAGCATCTAACCCTAACTTTCCTCTGGAAGTGAAAAAGGCTTAACATTTATTCATTTAGAAAAAAATGTACCATGCTCCAAAACACAATTCAACTGGAAACAGATGATATTCATCCTCTCAGGGGCACTTAGCATAAGCTAAATATATTCACAGCACAGCTGACCATTTATAAACCCAGCTACCATCACAACCAGAGAGCTGCGTCAATGGCAGTCCATTCATCGGTCTGAAGTAAAAAGCCATGAATCCTGCTAGGGTGGAGGCCACGTCTGAACATCATGCAATCAACACTGGCTCTACTTTACAAAAATGTTTAATAAAAATATTTTAAAGCACTTCATTGTCTTGTTTTCTACTTTTAGACTGAGTACTTAAATGAGGATTAATTTAGTTCTTTCCACTTCAGGAAACATGGATGTTAAGTATGGAGGGAGCAGATTTAAGAGGAATACAGTTTCCTTCAAAGGAAACCACTGCCCTGTTTCTCACGGCACAACCTCACTTGGGCTAGGTGCTCTCCTGAGCTTCCTTCAGATGCCACGATTCATTCTGGTGTCATGACTCTGGGGCTCAAGTTGTGAGGAATAGATATTTTTCTCATTTTTTTCTCAGACCTGGTCGTAAATTCAAAAAGCACGTTATGAGAAAATAAAAACAATAATAGCACAAAGAAACCAACCTGATTCCAGAGAAGAGAGATCCACTAAATAGGGGGTTAAAGAAATGTCTTATTCGGCTAACTGGTCAGTCAACAACAGAGAACTGACAAGCACAGGAATTCCAGGCCACCTGCAACGCCCCTCTTGGGAGAAAGGCTGGCTGGCTCACAAGCAGAAAAATACAGTCATCCAATAGCCACACATAAGGGGTATGTGTTTATCCATTCATTCAACAAACACTAATTTAGCATCCACTGTGAGGCAGGGGCTAGCCCTAGAAATGAATGACATGACTTCACCCCTAAGGGGCTCACTGCTAGACAGGGCAAGCCAGCTAGTCACTTATGACAGACAAGCAAGCAAATAAACTAATCAAAAGGGGAGCAGCTGGATGACAGACTCATACAAACACGGGTAACCAATCTGAGCAACACCTCCACGCACTCCTCACTCCTTCCTTTCCCTGTCTTACGGCTGTTCTCATTAGTGATTTGTCATTAGCCCTGTTGCCACTTCATGTCATCTATTTGTTTCTGTTTGGTTGTCTGTCCCCCCTCAACTCAAGTATGTCCTTGATTTCTTGGGTTCACTGAGGTAACACCAGCCCCCAGAAGAGAAACTGACACCTAGTAGGTGCTCAGTAAATATTTGTTTACTAAATGAATGTATGAGTGAATAAACATCATAGAAGTTACTCAGAAAAAGGAATGACTATCGCTTCTCGGCCTTTTGGCTAAGATCAAGTGTAGAAAAAGGAATGACTGTCTAGAAAGATGGGAGGAAATGAGGTTGAGTTCTTATAAAAAGCAATTAAATTTTGACAAAGAAGAAGCTGAGAAGTCAGTTGAGAGAAACTGGCTTAGCAGGTCCTCAGAAACACCCAGCGATAGGTCTGTGGAGAACAACAGGTAGTTTCGTCTGTCCAGTGTCCTGTCCTCATGGCTTTGGTGGGGCGGCCAACCCCAGACTTCACTCTTCTTACCAGGGGGAGGGCCCAAACCCAAGCTGGGCCATCTGAACCTCCCTCGTGGGCATTCAGAGGCGACAAGACAAGAGGCTGTGCGGTCAGCAGCGCAGCACCTCACAGGGTGGTTTACTCACTCGTTCTTGCTTTGAAGACCCTCAGTTGCCCTGGTTCCCGCATTCCCCAAGGCCTCTTCCCTCAGTTCTATAAGCTATTTTTTTCAGGCTCCAGTCAGTAATCTCCGTTTATTTCTGTTGGTCACATCCAAAGCTCTCTATGACCACATCCAAAGCTCTCTATGACCACAGGGTCTGATTAAAGATGAATGTGGCTTACAGGGACTCTCAGGAAAGAATTGTTCTCGAACACTGACCATGTGCAGGTACTGGGCTAAGCTCTCTATAGGAGTTACCCAATTTAATCAACAGAACCATCTCTATGAGTGCCCATTCCCACTTTAAAAATGAGGACACTGACATTTACAGACGTTCAGTAAAGTGTCTGAGCTTAGCTCAGAGGGGCACAGGTGAGCTGACTGAGGTAGCCAGGGCCCAAAAGGAGTCTGGATTTTATTCTGAGTGCAACTTATTCTCCCATTATTCCCATAAGAAAACATATCAAAGAAAACAAACCTAAAAAACAAGGAAAATATTTTAAGAAATATTTTCATGTCTGTTAATGCCGAAGCAGCTGACAAAGTGCTATACTCTTGCAACGCTGGGCTGCAAACTGAATGACAATCCAGGAACCGACTGGAAAATGATCCTGCCAAAAGCTTCACACGGCAACTGTTCTATGAATCCTTAGCAGATATGAATTAAGAAATGGACAATTTCTCCAAGATCTTACGAGGTAGAGACGATGACCCACATTTTATACGAGGAAAATGAAGCTCAGAGGGGTCCATAGCTAATTAGGTGGAAGAACCAGGATTTATGACCAGGCTTGTCTGACATCAAATCTCAGTCATAACCATCATGCCACACTTCCCCCAGAGTCAATTTAATAAAATACCATGTTGCTTGATCAACATTACTGAAGAATTATGTAAGCCTCCTGCACCACAGAGATTCTGTAAGAAAAAAAAAAACTTTAAAATATATACCTTGTTGGATGAAAATTTTTCACATTTTCTGCACTTTGTATACCAAATGCCCATGTTAATCACATGAATATGACTGATTCCATGTTGCTGCCCTCATGCACTTTGAAATGTAAACACCTGTTTGCTCCTAAAGGAAATGGGCCTATATTACAGACTCAGAACACTGTATTATTATTTTAGTTTTCTGTGTTTTATTTTTTTCCTGTCTCTTTATTCACTTTCGAGACTTTATTTCTTGCAATTTTCAGTGTGACTGCTTCTTGAAACTCTTCCCTGGATAGTAACAAGCTATTTGTTACTTACTTGGGATTAAGAAACCTGACAACTTTGTTTGTTAGCATTCTTAGTGAAAGAAGAATAAAGAGAAGCCAAGCAAGGAATATTAAATGCAGAAACAAAGGGCTGTGGAAGATAATGTGGCCTGGGGGCCTGACTTCAAAGGGCAGGCCTGCAGGGTGTCCTCAGAGGAGGGTAGGGAATGAGCTAGAACAGAGAGCAGAGGCCAGACTGTGTAGGACACAGATCATCCAGAAGGTCCTTCTGAGCTGGCAGTTTATAACACAGGGCACACTCTTTTATGGGAACAGCATTTTACATGGTGGTTGGGTTGTCAAACCATTCTTTAAAATCTTATTTAATCTATTATATACACGAAACGTTTTCGCCTCGATTCTATGAGAAAGTGAAATAGGAGCAAGAAATCAGAAAGTCAGGTAAATATTGTAAGGCCATAGCCTCTAAAAGAAAAAGGAGGAGGAGGAGGAGGAGGGGCAAAGAAAGGAAGGAGGGAAAGAAGGGAGGGAGGGAGCGAGGGGGGAGGGGTGTTTCCTTGGTTGGGGGGTGTAGGAGGGCAGACCCAGGTTTGTGGTGTCTGAGCTTATACAATTAGAAGCCCTTTTTAAATAAGTACAAATTATAAAACAAAATTAAATATCAATGGGGATATTTTTTAGAATGAGAAAGTATATTATAGAAATTACAAATTTTAATAACTGAAAAATAGCTTAGCATAATAATATATGTTTAGTAATTAACTACCAGATACAGGTATATATGGAAGTGACTGTAAAATCACATAAATATATCTTATTAAGCCCATATAAAATGTATCCCCAACTCAGCTTCCCCTGACTGATCCCAAAAATGCCTCTGGCTATGCCAACACCTCTCCACGTGAGGGTAAAGGCAATCACAGTGGAAAGAGACAGTGCTCTTAACCAACTGTAGTCAAAATCTCCTTTGAAAAATCTTACAAAAACACGTGACCAAGGGAGCCCAAGGCTAGGGTGCCTTAAGCATCCGAGCTCAGGGTAGATCCTATGCCTTTCCCTCCTCCATGTCCGCCCTATTCCCGTGATCAAAGGGTCCTCTTCCTCTCATATCATCACAAAGAGGAAGCAGAAAAGAGTCCATGCTCATGCTTTAATCAGTCAGGAGAGCTCGGGTCTCCTGATCCAGACTCATCAAAACGTGCCACAAGGGAAGCTGTGCAGCAAGACAATTAGCAACGTGGATCCCACTGGAGTTTTATGGAGTCTTGGCTCTACATCTTCTCTCTGAGATAGTCATGAAAATAGCTGCGTCCAAATTTTCCTTCATCAGCACCAGTGTGCATGTGTGGGGCATGGGTGTGTCCTCTGCAGCCAGGACATCAAGTGCTCTGGCCATGACTTCAACTTTTCCTATTCCAGGGAAGTGGTGACATGGCTGGTCTGGCAGCCTCTATTTGTTTCTACTGCAAAGCTTGTACAACTCCTTTTTTGCAGGTTTCGCCAGTGACTTGGCCTTCTGAACTGGAAGCTCCTTATCAGTGTCATATAATCAGGAGCAGGCTGTGCCCCCAGCATCAGTGTTTCTGGCATCACTGAGCCTGAAACCAGCCTGGACCATTCCACCAACTTTCTTTATGGGTCTTGGGGTCAGCCGGCCCACGGCAGATTCAGTACTATCTGTATTCCAAGGATCAGTGAACAAGCAAATGTCCACCCCAAGGCGAAAAGGGCATTTACTACCCAGTGGTGATTTGGACTTTACATGAGAACCTGGTCGATGACCTAGAGCATCTCTGTTATCTGAGGTCTGGGTAAGAAGCCAGAACTCCTCCCTTAGAGCTGGGCCCTTGTCCACAAGGCTGGCTGGGTCATGCTGCCGGTCCTAAAGCACCCTGTGTGCATCTGAAGGCAGAAACTCTGCCAGAAAAATGGAAAGTGGAGTTGGGGAGCAGAAAGAACTCAGGGCCGGGGACTCGAGTGAAACGTGTGTGACTCTATGTCCTGAGCTGTGAAACAGTCACAAACATTATTTGGCAAGAAATAGGAACATGCGTGACTGTATCTCCTAACAGATGTCTCACGTGACGATTAATAATCTTTCTTTTCTTCCTCTTTCTTTCCTCTCTCTTTCTTCTGTTTTTGTTTGGTTGCTTTTTGCTGTCTCTTCTTTCTTTTTTGCACAGCTCCTCTCATTTGTGGGTACAGGCAGGTCCCATGCAGAGCACGTCACATACAGTATCTCTTATTTCACGTAATAGTCCTAAAAAGCAGGAATCATTGTTCTTATTTCACACATGAGGGAACAGAGGCTTTGGGAGGTGACAGCTGTATTAGTGGGTACGCCAAGCCTGTTCTATTAGGAACACTCAGTATCTTTTTCTTGATAGACAGATGCCATCATAGGCTAGAGTAGAGGTCTTTCCTTTGGCACCCTGCGTCACATCCTGCCCGCCCCTCTGCTTTCTGCTGCAACTGGAGGACGGGTGGAGGGGGTGCAGACTCCTCTGGGGCTGGCAGTGCTCTCCTAGGTACCTTCCGACTTTCTGCCTCCAGTCCTTCCCCACTGCTGGGGCCCTGCAGTCTGCAGGTGCAGCCAGGAAGCACAGGGGACAAAAGCTCCGGGATGGTTCTCGGCCAGGGGAGAGTGAGACTGGATGGATAAATGCCCTGCTGTCCTCCTTACACAACTCCCAGAGACAGTCTAAAGTAATCACATCCCTATTTGCCTACTCAAATGCCTGCCTCAAAATTTGCTTCTGGCGGGGAAATCAAACTAAGACATCTTCCAATGATCCCCTTAATTCCATTTGCCTTGTTAGCAGACCTTCTGCTTCAATGTACATGCATTTTATATGGCTAACAAGCTTCTCAAACGAAGGAATTTCTTCCCACTGTTTTTCATTAACCAGTCATTTCCCTTAACTACACCGCCTTTTAAAGAAAAGGGATGCAAGAGAAACAAGCACGCTATAAACATCTCCCTCTTCCTCTGATCAGAATCCTGAAGCCCAGGCTCAAAGTCCCATTAAGAGGAGAGCTCATCAGAGCTACTGACAACACCTCCTACTTTGTTCAGGTGGGAAGCAGACACCTGAACATACTGTAATAAAACAAAACTTAAATGATAATCTGACAAGTTAATTAGTTAGAAAATATTATTTTGCTGTCAGATATTTAGGCATAAATCAGAGGCAGTTCATATAAACGACTCTAAGGTTTACTTTTACACAAAAAAACTATCTAGAATTTTTCCCCTTGGCACTGTTAATTTTCTATTACCTAGAAACAGCATTAATAGCAACAGTTTTTCTTCCATCTCTCTCTCTCTCTCTCTCACACACACACACACACACACACACCTTGACCCTCACACCTGCTAAAAATCAATGATTCTGGATCTCCTTCCACTAGAAGTGGAGAGACTTTTGCTTGTATCTCCACCCTGACCCTGGACCACTGCTGTACGCTGAATAATGGCCCCTCAAATATGTCCTAATCCCCAGCACCTGTAGGTGTTATCTTATATGGCAAAAGGGACATTGCCGATATGATTAAACTAAGGATCTTGAGATGGGGAGATTATCCTGCATCATTCAGATAGGGCCAGTGTAGTTACAAGCATCCTTATGAGAGGGAGGCAGGAGGGTCAGAGTCAAGGGAGAAGGCAGTGAAAGCAGAGGTTGGAGTGACACAGTCAGGAGCCAAGGAATTCCAACAGCCTCTAGAAGCTGAATAAACGACAAGGAAATGGATTCTCCCCTCAGACAGAGCCTCCAGAAGGAACCGGCCCTGCTGACATTTTGACTTTAGCCCACAGAACTGATTTCAGACTTCTGACCTCCAGAACTATGAAAAAATAAATTTGTGTTGCTTTGAGTCTCTAAGTTTGTGGTGTTTTGTTACAGCAGCCATAGGAAACTGATACTTTTCATTCTGCTACTTCACTTCTACGCTGACCTAACCAGCACCCCTTTGCTCCCCTCCCTAAACCTACACACTACATCCAAATGAGAAACTAGACAGTAGTTTCCTCCTCATCAACCCTGAATGACATGTCCTGGGTGTTGGAGACCTCACAGCACTAGGAACCCTGTACCATGAGGACAAGAAACACTTGCATACAAGGGGTAAGATGTTCAGAAACAATCAGATTAGGACAGCAGTGGGGGCTACAGAAAAGTATTTAGGAGTCATTGGCATATGGGTGACGGTTGAAGTCAAACCACAGCTATGCCACATAAATATATGACAGCGGCCTTGGTAGAACTAGGAAGTGGATAGGGGATTTAGTTTGCAAATGATACCCTATCAGAGATCCACAGAAAATTAACAAAAGAAAATGTGATCTGGAGTATAATTTTTACAAATTTTTCTTGAGCTGAAATGCAATCTCAGATAGCTGATGAAGAAGATTATGTCTCATTTAGAGAAAAGCAAGCCTCAAAGGAAGCTCTTGAGTTCTGTTATTAGGCACAAGGATACAAATATAGTTCCTACCCTCAAGGAGATCACAGATAATTTCATTATACTGTAATCTGTGGTATGATAATGGCGTCCCCAAGTGTTATGGGCAGGGGAGGGGACAGTTGGTCCAATTTATGGACTGAAGAAAACCCTACTGGAGGAAGAAATAACTAAGAGGAGTTTTGAAGGATGAAAAGAACAGGGAGAGAGAGGGGGACATTCAAGGCAGAAGAAACAGCACAAAATAGTGGAGGCAGTTAAATGAATATGAGTAGGTGAGTTTCCCCAGGAAGATAATGCATAATGAAAAAAAAAAAAAAAAAAAGAGGAGCAAGGACAGAGCCCTGGAGAGGAGGAAGGATTAGAGAAGGCAGAGGAAAAGAAGCCCCTGAATTAGTCCAAAAAGAAGAAGAGGAGCAGGAGGGAAGTCTGGGGGAAAAAACCGATGAGGGTGGAGAGCTTCAGGTAGGCAGGAGGTGAGGAAATAACCGCTGAAAGGATCAGAGGAAGCCATGAGGGAATTTTCACAGAGCGGATTCACTGGATGATGGGAGTAAACACCGGATTGCAAGGGGCTGTCAGGTAAACGGAAGTAACGAAGTAGAAGCAGATGCACCATGTTCAGTCTGCCCTTTCCAGTTTCTTGGTTGAGACAGGAATGACAACCATGCCCACTCGTCAGGTTTTTAAACTTTGGAGACCAAAACAGGCTTCATAAGCTGGCACTAAAAAGAACAGATAAGATTTAAATACACAATGAGAAGATAAGAATCAACTTGGACCATCCTCCTCAGACTAAGGCAAAGCTAAAATAAGTGGAAATATCACCACAAGAACAGTGGGGCAAGCTGGCTGGGGAGAAGAAAAACGTTTTAAAAGTATGAGGCTACATATTAAAAAAATTATCAGGGCTTCCCTGGTGGCGCAGTGGTTGAGAATCTGCCTGCCAATGCAGGGGACACGGGTTCGAGCCCTGGTCTGGGAGGATCCCACATGCCGCGGAGCTACTGGGCCCGTGAGCCACGACTACTGAGCCTGCGCGTCTGGAGCCTGTGCCCCGCAACGGGAGGGGCCGCGATAGTGAAAGGCCCGCGCACCGCGATGAAGAGCGGTCCCCGCACCGCGACGAAGAGTGGCCCCCACTTGCCGCAACTAGAGAAAGCCCTCGCACGAACCGAAGACCCAGCACAGCCAAAAATAAAATAAATAAATAAAAATAAAAAAGTAGCTATAAAATTAAAAAAAAAAAAAAAATATCAAAGAAGTCTCAAATTAAAGACCCCAAGAAGAAATTAGGAGATCTGGAAGCACATGAACTAGAGAAAGAAGTGGGAATAAGTTACGAAGTGTAAGACAAAGAAGGAGATTCTACATCAAAGGGGAAAAATAATTAAACAAAATATTATGAAAACTACAAGGTAAAAAAATAAAGAAGGAAAGCTCATCTCAATTGATGAGACGTCTGGAATGCAGACTAGTTTTAACGAGGCACGCTTCTGTAAATCACACAGAAGCTAAATGCACACAAACCAGTGGTGAGTGTTACTAAGTAGGTTCTTAGTTTTGAAGAATTAAGACACAATGATAAAGTAGAAGACAGAGGAATATTTTTAAAACCCTATTTCCACAGTCACTTTCAAATTTAGCAAAAATTTCCTAACGACTGACCTAAGGAGACAGAATTACATTTACATAATAGCATAACTTAACAGGAATAAACACAAAATGGAAAATTGAGTTTAAGGAGGATGTTAACATGTTCTTTTCATGCAACCCAAGTGGCCAGATAAGACGTTGATGGATCTAGTATAAAAGTGAAGAGCTTAAAATCCACAACAGAAAACAAGTCATTAAAATGGTCAAGGAAAATAAAGAACAAGAGGAAAGGAATCATTCATGGTGTCAAATGCTGTCAACAAGCCCAGTACAATGAACACTGAGAACTAATCATTCCAGTGAGCAGGACGGAGGTCACTGGGGACCTTAACAAAAGGTTTTGGTAGCTTTCTGGTTACACATATTTGGATAATCTCGTAAAGAAAAGATCAAAATTGTACTATCAGGATGGGCAGGCAAAGAGCATGATGCAACTCAGTCTTGTCATTTCTAATCATTTCCTGATAGTAATTTCTTTGCCGAACAAGCAAAGAAATAATGGTTAAATTTGCAAGTGGCAACAGAAACATGCAACAAGTAACTGCATCCTGAAAAAGTCTAAATAATGATAATGACCTACAGTGTATCCTCAAGCCTGAAGCTCAGGTCAGACCTTCACCTTGTGCTGAGCACAGGCACATGACCCCACAGATCCCTGGTAATTACCTGTGATCACCAATGACTGTCTGGCCTTACTAAAGGGCTGGGTCATCCTTGTATTCACTTCTGAAAGTCAAATAATTAAATCTTTTTTTAAATTAATTTTTTTATTGAAGTAGAGTTGATTTACAATGTTGTGTTAGTTTCAGATGTACAGCAAAGTGATTCAGTTATATACGCATATTATATACATTCTTTTTCAGATTCTTCTTCATTATAGGTTGCTAACAAGATACTGAATATAGTTCCCTGTGCTACATAGTATGTCCTTGTTGTTTATCTATTTTATATATAGTAGTGTATATCTGTTAATCTCAAACCCCTAATTTATCCCTCCCTCTCTCCCCCTTTCCCCTTTGGTAACTATAAGTTTGTTTTGTATGTCTGTAAGTTTATTTCTGTTTTGTAAATAAGTTCATTTGTATCATAATTTAGATTCCACATATAAGTGATATCATATGACATTTGTCTTTCTCTGACTTACTTCACTTAGTATGATAATCTCTAGGTCCATCCATGTTGCTGCAAATGGCATTATTTCATTCTTTTTTATGGCTGAGTAATATTCTGTTTTATATATATATATTTACTGGTATATATATATATATATATATATGTATTATTATATATTGTTATATATTCTTTACCCATTCATCTGTCAACGGACATTTAGGTTGCTTCCATGTCTTTGGTATTGTAAACATTGCTGCTATGAACATTGGGGTGTTAGAGTTTTCTCTGGATATATGCCCAGGAGTGAGATTACTGGATCATATAGTAACTCTATTTTTAGTTTTTTAAGGAACCTCCGGACTGTTCTCCATAGTGGCTGCACCAATTTACATTCCCACCTACAGTGTAGGAGGGTTCCCTTTTCTCCACACCCTCTCCAGCATTTATTATTTGTAGACTTTTTTGATGATGGCCATTCTGACCAGTGTGCAATAATTAACTCTTGCCTTGTCCTTATTCATTCAAAGGATGGAGTATAACATGCTGGTGATGACATTATTATATACCTAGTTAAATCTGGTATCTACCAGTGCTTGGATTTGACCAGGATTCCCAAGGAGAGGGAGAAAGCACATTTTCACCACTAGACAAGGCAAGCTTTATCTCTGTACCTTGATGCCAGAAGAAAAATTCTTCTGTAACTGCATGCCAGGTCACTGACTGGCTGCTAGTAATTGTTCAATGAATTAATGAAGGGATAGGAAAGAGGAGTGCAACCATAGCACAAATCAGTATAAGCAAATGAAGGTCTTTCCCACAATCTTGGTGAAGATGGGCAGCACTTTACTTAATGTTCCACTTTTTCAGTGTTAGAGAAGCTTATGGATTCAGATTAATTGAAAGGAAAGCACATCTTAATTGAAGAAATGTCTGAAATGGCGACAAGTTTTAAGGGAGGCACGCCTTTGTAAATCACACAGAAGATAACTGTACACAAACCAGTGGCAAACGTTACTAAGTAGGTTGTCTCCCCAACCCTTTCAATGACTTAGATAATAATTGTTTTTAATTAATTCTTTCTCTTTATTTGCAAATAGGAGTTTCTAAAAGCTTTAAGTAGCTTAACTTTTCTCCTCATCACCATTCTTGTTGAAAGAAAAATTTGCTTAGCAAATCCCCTCTTCTAAGTAAAAAAAAAAAATTAACTTCTGCTTAGCCCTGTCTGAACAGCTACAAATTCTGATTTAATTAATGATGTTTTATAATAATTAAATTTAGTATATTTACCAACATATAACCTGGCAGTCTCATTGCATCAACAAACCTGGCAGAGAGAAACTAACATTGTGGAATACCTGCCATTTGCGAGGTAGTTTCCGTTTGATGGTGTCATTCGATCCTCATGACAATTCCATGAGGCACCTACTATTATCCTTATTTTACTGATGCTGAAACTGAGGTTCAGAGACGTGAAATAACGGCCTCATGATCAGACAGTTAGTAAGTGGCAGTGGTCAATATGACCCTAGGTCAGTCTTACTTTTTTTTTTTTTTAGCATCTTTATTGGAGTATAATTGCTTTACAATGTTGTGTTAGTTTCTGCTGTATAACAAAATGAATCAACTATACATATGCATATATCCCCATATCCCCTCCCTCTTGCATCTCCCTCCCACCTTCCCTATCCCACCACTCTAGGTGGTCACAAAGCACGGAGCTGATCTCCCTGTGCTATGCGGCTGCTTCCCACTAGCTATCTATTTTACATTTGGTAGTGTATATATGTCAGTCTTACTTTAAAACCTATGGGTACGTTCCTCATCACACTGTAAAATAAGATCCAATTCCCTGGGAGCCAGTTCAGTGCATAAAAGGAGCTTTTAGGAGAGTGGCAGTCAGCATGCATTTATTGCTATCTTTTCATCACTTAACATTCTTTTCAAGGTTGAAGTTGTACTCTTTGAACACTTAATACATATCTTAAGGGCAGCAGGTTTTGTTTCATTTGCAATTTTGAGAGGAGTACCTGGAAGAATATTCTGGACTTGGCATGTTGAGATGAATCTCAAATACTCCTAGAAAATTAATTATTAAGGCAGAGATCCAGGGAAATCCGGTTGCCTTGGGTAGCAATAGGGAGGGATTGGGTTTGATATCAAGGAGCACTTCCTGACAATAAGACAAGATAAGCACTGAGATGAACCAAGGAAATTTAGTGACACTCCTGGATGAAAATATATAACAATCATTAATCCATCATCTGTCAGGGGAGATGTGTATGGAAGCAAAAAGATGATTCATTTTAAATGACCCCGACATGCCCTTATCAAATGTTGACACTAACAGTTAAAATACAAATTGTTCCGTGTTCTTTTATGTGATGGTCAGTCAGGTGTGGCCACAAGTGGAGACATAGGAGAGGCTCAGGAAAACAAAAGTTTATTATGTTCACAGGTCCTAGGAACAGGAGGCACACCAGGCCATGTAGGGCTCCATGGGGAAGCCTCAGGGTAGTCGGGTGGTCAGGAGGCAGAAAGCAGGAGCAAGGGGGAAGTTTGGCCAGAGCCTTTATAGGGGTTTCCAAGGGAAAGGCAAGGCAGGGCAGAATAAACAGTTCTAAGATTGGCTAGTTTGAATAATTCCTGCAGGCGGGGCTTCAGGCTCTATATAGGGGTGGTCTCTGGTTGCGTGGTAGCAGGCCCTGGGATGATTTAGGGGAGGGAAAATATTGGCTTGGTGTGAATTTGCCAGATGCAGGAGGTTAAGACTTTGGATTGGTTAGTTTTCATATCAAAGGTATGATCCCACTGACCCTTTGCTATCTCTAAGAACTGGCTAGCCCAGGGAGGGGCAATCTCTCCCCAGTCAGAAAGGTTTTTAAGGTGTAAAAACATCATAATATATAGAAAATAAAAAATATAGACCATAGACAAATATACTAAAAAGCACTAGATGTTTGAATCTGGATAGAGCTCCAGCATTTGTTTAACCTGCAATGTGACAGCCTTTGTCTCCCACAGAGCCTGTGCAAACAGCAGTAGGCACAGCTGGTTTGGGGAACTCAGAGAGCAAACACAGTATAATGAACACGGCTGTTAAGCCAACAGACAATTCAAACCCAGAATGAGACAAGATCTAGGCTTGGACAAAAGTATTACAATATATTGGATAAAGTTCACAGAACCTAATCTGGCAGCTGCAGGATGGAAAACACAGAAGAAAGCTGAAAGGTCTTTAAGTTAAGGGCACATCACAAAGAACAGCCAAATCCCCATTGCTACAGAGAACACATTTGGATAGATCCAGAGGCTTCTGAACAGAACCCATCTCCAAAGCTATAAAATTTTTAAGATAAAATATTACAAACATTATTTACAAATGCTTTTTTAAGAAGAGGGGAAATACCAACTTTTCACCAACAGACATTTAAGAGTTTACCCTTGGAGCTTCAAGATGGCAGAAGAGTAAGACGTGTAAGAGTAAGACACGTTCCTCCCCACAAATACATCAGAAATACATCTACATGTGGAACAACTCCTACAGAACACCTACTGAATGCTGGCAGAAGACCTCAGACCTCCCAAAAGGCAAGGAACTCCCCCACGTACCTGGGTAGGGCAAAAGAAAAAAGAAAAAACAGAGACAAAGAATAGGGACGGGACCTGCACCAGTGGGAGGGAGCTGTGAAGGAGGAAAGGTTTCCACACACTAGGAAGCCCCTTCGCGGGCGGAGACGGTGGGGTGGTGGAGGGGGAAAGCTTCGGAGCCACGGAGGAGAGCGCAGCCACAGGGGTGCGGAGGGCAAAGCGGAGAGATTCCCGCACAGAGGCTCGGCGCCGAGCAGCACTCACCAGCCCGAGAGGCTTGTCTGCTCACCCGCCGGGGCGGGCGTGGCTGGAAGCTGAGGCTCGGGCTTCGGAGGTCGGAGGTCGGATAGCAGGGAGAGGACTGGGGTTGGCGGCGTGAACACAGCCTGAAGGGGTTACTGCACCACAGCTAGCCGGGAGGGAGTCCGGGAAAAGGTCTGGAACAGGCAAGAGACTTTTTCTTGCCTCTTTGTTTCCTGGTGCGCGAGGAGAAGAGATTAACAGCGCCGCTTAAAGGAGCTCCAGAGGCGGGCACGAGCCGCGGCTATCAGTGCGGACGCCAGAGACGGGCATGAGATGCTAAGGCTGCTGCTGCCGCCACCAAGAAGCCTGTGTGCGAGCACAGGTCACTCTCCACACCGCCCCTCCCGGGAGCCTGTGCAGCCCGCCACTGCCAGGGTCCCGTGATCCAGGAACAACTTCCCCGGGAGAACACACAGTGTGCCTCAGGCTGCTGCAACGTCACGCCGCCTCTGTCGCCACAGGCTCGCTCCGCATCCATACCCCTCCCTCACCCCCCACCCCGCCTGAGTGAGCCAGAGCCCCCAAAGCACCTGCTCCTTTAACCCTGTCCTGTCTGAGCGAAGAACAGACGCCCTCAGGAGACCTACACGCAGAGGCGGGGCCAAATCCAAAGCTGAACCCCAGGAGCTGTGCGAACAAAGAAGAGAAAGGGAAATTTCTCCCAGCAGCCTCAGGAGTAGCAGATTAAATCTCCACAATCAACTTGATGTATGCTGCATCTGTGGAATACCTGAAGAGACAATGAATCATCCCAAATTGAGGAGGTGGACTTTGGGAGCAACAATATATATATTCTTTTCCCTTTTTCTCTTTTTGTGAGTGTTTATGTGTATACTTCTGTGTATGATTTTGTCTGTATAGCTTTGCTTTTACCAATTGTCTTAGGGTTCTGTCTGTCCGGTTTTTTTTGTTTGATTTTTACTTTAAAAAATTTTTTTCTTAATAATTATTTTTTATTTTTATAACTTTATCTTATTTGATTTGATTTTATCTTCTTCTTTCTTTCTTTCTTTTTTTTCTCCCTTTTATTCTGAGCCGTGTGGAGGACAGGCTCTTGGTGCTCCAGCCAGGTGTCAGGGCTGTGCATCTGAGGTGGGAGAGCCAAGTTCAGGCACTGGTTCACAAGAGACCTCCCAGCTCCACGTAATAGCAAAAGGTGAAAATCTCCCAGAGATCTCCATCTCAACACCAAGACCCAGCTCCACTCAACGACCAGCAGGCTACAGTGCTGGACACCCTATGCCAAACAACTAGCAAGACAGGAACACAACCCCATCCATTAGCAGAAGGTCTGAATAAACAAAAAAGAATGAAAAGAATTGAGGACAGTCTCAGAGACCTCTGGGACAACATTAAACACACCAAATTCAAATTATAGTGGTCCCAGAAGAGGAAGAGAAAAAGAAAGGGACTGAGAAAATATTTGAAGAGATTATAGTTGAAAACTTCCCTAATATGGGAAAGGAAATAGTTAATCAAGTCCAGGAAGCACAGAGAGTCCCATACAGGATTAATCCAAGGAGAAACACGCCAAGACACATATTAATCAAACTATCAAAAATTAAATACAAAGAAAAAATATTAAAAGCAGCAAGGGAAAAGCAACAAATAACACATAAGGGAATCCCCATAAGGTTAACAGCTGATCTTTCAGCAAAAACTCTGCAAGCAAGAAGGGAGTGGCAGGACATATTTCAACTGATGAAGGAGAAAAACCTACAAGCAAGATTACTCTACCGAGCAAGGATCTCATTAAGATTCAATGGAGAAATTAAAACCTTTACAGACAAGCAAAAGCTAAGAGAATTCAGCACCACCAAACCAGCTTTACAACAAATGCTAAAGGAACTTCTCTAGGCAGAAAACACAAAAGAAGGAAAAGACCTACAATAACAAACCCAAAACACTTAAGAAAATGGTAATAGGAACATACATATTGATAATTACCTTAAATGTAAATGGATTAAATGCGCCAACCAAAAGACATAGATTGGCTGAATGGATACAAGAACAAGACCCGTATATATGCTGTCTACAAGAGACCCACTTCAGACCTAGGAACACATACAGACTGAAAGTGAGGGGATAGAAAAAGATATTCCATGCAAATGGAAATCAAAAGAAAGCTGGAGTAGCAATTCTCATATCAGACAAAAAAAACTTTAAAATAAAGACTATTAAAAGAGACAAAGGCACTACATCATGATCGAGGTGATCGAGGGATCAACCCAAGAAGAAGATATAACAACTGTGAATATTTATGCATCCAACATAGGAGCACCTCAATACATAAGGCAAATACTAACAGCCATAAAAGGGGAAATCGACAGTAATACAATCCTAGTAGGAGACTTTAACGCCCCACTTTCACCAATAGACAGATCATCCAAAATGAAAATAAATAAGAAAACACAAGCTTTAAATGATACATTAAACAAGATGGACTTAATTGATATTTATAGGACATTCCATCCAAAAACAAGAGAATACACATTCTTCTCAAGTGCTCATGGAACATTCTCCAAGATAGATCGTATCTTGGATCACAAATCAAGCCTTGGTAAATTTAAGAAAATTGAAATCGTATCAAATATCTTTTCCGACCACAACACTATAAGACTAGCTATCAATTCCAGGAAAAAATCTGCAAAAACTACAAACACATGGAGGCTAAACAATACAATACTTAATAACCAAGAGATCACAGAGGAAATCAAAAAATACCTAGAAATAAATGACAATGAACACACGACGACCCAAAACCTATGGGATGCAGCAAAAGCAGTTCTAAGAGGGAAGAAGTTTATAGCAATACAATCCTACCTTAAGAAACAAGAAACATCTCAAATAAACAACCTAACCCTACACCTAAAGCAATTACAGAAAGAAGAACAAAAAAAAAACAAACCCAAAGTTAGCAGAAGGAAAGAAATCATAAAGATCAGATCAGAAATAAATGAAAAAGAAATGAAAAAAACAGTAGCAAAGATCGATAAAACTAAAAGCTGGTTCTTTGAGAGGAAACACAAAATTTATAAACCATTAGCCAGACTCATCTAGAAAAAAAGGGAGAAGACTCAAATCAACAGAATTAGAAATGAAAAAGGAGAAGTAACAACTGACACTGCAGAAATACAAAGGATCATGAGAGATTACTACAAGCAACTATATGCCAATAAAATGGACAACCTGGAAGAAATGGACAAATTCTTACAAAAGCACAACCTTCCGAGACTGAACCAGGAAGAAATAGAGAATATAAACAGACCAATCACAAGCACTGAAATTGAAACTGTGATTAAAAATCTTCCAACAAACAAAAGCCCAGGACCAGATGGCTTCACAGGCCAATTCTATCAAACATTTAGAGAAGAGCGAACACCTATCCTTCACAAACTCTTCCAAAATATAGCAGAGGGAGGAACACTCCCAAACTCATTCTATGAGGCCACCATCACCCTGATAACAAAACCAGACAAAGATGTCACAAAGAAAGAAAACTACAGGCCAATATCACTGATGAACATAGATGCAAAAATCCTCAACAAAATACTAGCAAAGAGAATCCAACAACACATTAAAAGGATCATACACCATGATCAAGTGGGGTTTATACCAGGAATGCCAGGATTCCTCAATATATGCAAATCAATCAATGTGATACACCATATTAACAAATTGAAGCAGAAAAGCCATATGATCATCTCAATAGATGCAGAGAAAGCTTTCAACAAAATTCAACACCCATTTATGATAAAAACGCTCCAGAAAGTAGGCATACAGGGAACTTTCCTCAACATAATAAAGGCCATATATGACAAACCCACAGCCAACATTGTCCTCAATGGTGAAAAACTGAAACCATTTCCACTAAGATCAGGAACAAGACAAGGTTGCCCACTCTCACCACTATTATTCAACATAGTTTTGGAAGTTTTAGCCACAGCAATCAGAGAAGAAAACGAAATAAAAGGAATCCAAATCGGAAAAGAAGGAGTAAAGCTGTCACTGTTTGCAGATGACATGATACTATACATAGAGAATCCTAAAGATGCTATCAGAAAACTACTAGAGCTAGTCAATGAATTTGGTAAAGTAGCAGGATACAAAATTAATGCACAGAAATCTCTTGCATTCCTATACACTAACGATGAAAAATCTGAAAGAGAAATTAAGGAAACACTCCCATTTACCATTGCAACAAAAAGAATAAAATATCTAGGAATAAACCTACCTAAGGAGACCAAAGACCTGTATGCAGAAAATTATAAGCCACTGATGAAAGAAATTAAAGATGATACAAATAGATGGAGAGATATACCATGTTCTTGGATTGGAAGAATCAACATTGTGAAAATGACTCTACTACCCAAAGGAATCTACAGATTCAATGCGATCCCTATTAAACTACCACTGGCATTTTTCACAGAACTAGAACAAAAAATTTCACAATTTGTATGGAAACACAAAAGACCCCGAATAGCCAAAGCAATCTTGACAAAGAAAAACGGAGCTGGAGGAATCACACTCCCTGACTTCACACTATACTACAAAGCTACAGTAATCAAGACAGTATGGTACTGGCACAAAAACAGAAATATAGATCAATGGAACAGGATAGAAAGCCCAGAGATAAACCCACGCACATATGGTCACCTTATCTTTGATGAAGGAGGCAAGAATATACAGTGGAGAAAAGATAGCCTCTTCGATAAGTGGTGCTGGGAAAACTGGACAGCTACATGTAAAAGAATGAAATTAGAACACTCCCTAACACCATACACAAAAATAAACTCAGAATGGATCAAAGACCTAAATGTAAGGCCAGACACTATCAAACTCTTAGAGGAAAACATAGGCAGAACACTCTATGACATAAATCACAGCAAGATCCTTTTTGACCCACCTCCTAGAGAAATGGAAATAAAAACAAAAATAAACAAATGGGACCTAATGAAACTTAGAAGTTTTTGCACAGTAAAGGAAACCATAAACAAGACGAAAAGACAACCTTCAGAATGGAAGAAAATATTTGCAAATGAAGCAACTGACAAAGGATTAATCTCCAAAATTTACAAGCAGCTTATGCAGCTCAATATCAAAAAAACAGAAAACCCAATCCAAAAATGCACAGAAGACCTAAATAGACAGTTCTCCAAAGAAGATATACAGATTGCCAACAAACACATGAAAGAATGCTCAACATCATTAATCATCAGAGAAATGCAAATCAAAACTACAATGAGATATCATCTCACACCAGTCAGAATGGCCATCATCAAAAAATCTACAAACAATAAATGCCGGAGAGAGTGTGGAGAAAAGGGAACCCTCTTGCACTGTTGGTGGGAATGTAAATTGATACAGCCACTATGGAGAACAGTATGGAGGTTCCTTAAAAAAACTAAAAATAGAACTACCATATGACCCAGCAATCCCACTACTGGGCATATACCCTGAGAAAACCATAATTCAAAAAGAGTCATGTATCACAATGTTCATTGCAGCTGTATTTACAATAGCCAGGACATGGAAGCAACCTAAGTGTCCATCAACAGATGAATGGATAAAGAAGATGTGGCACATACATACAATGGAATATTACTCAGCCATAAAAAGAAACGAAATTGAGTTATTTGTAGTGAGGTGGATGGACCTAGAGTCTGTCATACAGAGTGAAGTAAGTCAGAAAGAGAAAAAGAAAAACCGTATGCTAACACATATATATGGAATCTAAAAAAAAAAAAAAAAAAAATGGTCATGAAGAACCTAGGGGCAAGATGGGAATAAAGACACAGACCTACTAGAGAATGGACTTGAGGATACGGGGATGGGGAAGGGTAAGCTGGGACAAAGTGAGAGAGTGGCATGGACATATATACACTACCAAACGTAAAATAAATACTAGTGGGAAGCAGCCACATAGCACAGGGAGATCAGCTCGGTACTTTGTGACCACCTAGAGGGGTGGGATAGGGAGGGTGGGAGGGAGGGATCTGCAAGAGGGAAGAGATATGGGGATATATATATATGTATAACTGATTCACTTTGTTATAAAGCAGAAACTAAAGCACCATTGTAAAGCAATTATACTCCAATAAAGATGTTAAAAAAAGAAAAAGAGTTTACCTTAATCTCAAGTAACTAAAATATAATGGAGACATTCTATTAGATAAACTTCCCTCTGCAGTCTAAGTTACAATACATTCTAAACCTCAAAAGTAGTCTATGCTTCTCTTTTATCAGAAATCTAACAGAGCATTCATTCATTCCCTATCTATACAAGCTAACGTTTATGATTATTCTGATGCATAACAAAAACTTCTGAATCGGATTGCAAAAATAACATCTGTGCATCTTTCCAACTAATACAAGCAGGAGTTCACATTGGGCATTATGTGGTGCACTTGTCACATGCATGCACCTGCACCTGCAAAGATGTTTACGAGGGAGCAGGATGACAGGTTGACGTGGGGTGTTGACTGAAAGCACATTCTCATCTTAACTACAGCAATTTCTGTAGTAAATCATTGTTTGATATCAATTCTTTTACAGTCATTAATATATCACAAGCATAGGCGAAACGGTTTCAAGCTGGAAAAAGACGTATTTCTTTTTGCTTAAGGGAAACCCAAAACAGGAAGTAATAAATCGTTATTTATTGTCTTTTCCTTTTATTCCCCCAAACATCTCAAGTCAAAAGCTTGGGGAGGAATTTAGTTAGCCATCATGAGAATGAGTCATCTTTTGGATGTGGCTACTTTCACAGCAAACACTTCTTCATGGTGGTAGAATTCCAATTTGAGTCAAGGTCATGAAAGCTACATTTGAAACCAAGCAAATGTTTTATTACATAAAGGGGAGCGAAAAGGAGAGGCCCTGAGTCTCACTTAATATTCATTTCAAACGCTGCCTAGAGCTTACCTAGAGAATAGGCGAAGACTCCTCTTGGCACTAGAATTCAAGTTCTGACTCTGCACTTGGTAAATCGTGTGAGCTGATGAGGGCAGGCAGAGGCACCCAAATCCAGAAGCCTTAACACATCTGCTACTGGCCTCTGGCTGAACAAAGAACTTCACTGCAAGCTATCAGCATCAATCCTGAGGCCAAAACCCTTGACGAGCTATGGTAGTTTTTTTATTTTAACCAATCGTAAACATTAATTAATTGCCTACTCTTGCCTGTAAGAACCTCAAGGCCCAATATGTAAGACAGAATCCAAACTGACAGTACAATGTAAAACATGCTATTAGAGGTATGATCAACATACTATGGGAACACAGGGGATGGACAACCTCTCCTTGGCATGTTCGAGAATAATAAGAAAAATGCACCACAACAACTACCACCATCATTTGTTGAGAACTGACTTTGGGTCAGGCATAATTCCAATGCTTTGCATGTTTTACCTAACTTATCCTTATCCTTAACAATGAGATAGAAAATAATACACTACAGTATTCATTAAGGGTTACCACAAATGGGGCATTGTTCTAAGGGCTTTTTCTTAAATGAACTCATTTAATCCTCACAACAAATCTATACAGATCTTATCACCTTCCTTTTACAGATGAAGAAACTGAGGCACTGAGAATTTCATTAACTTTCTCAAGGTTATATAGCTGGTAGGTGGTTGAGCCAGCATTTGAAGCCAGGCAATCTGGCTCTGATGCCTTTAGGCTTAACCACTGAAATATGCAGCCTCACCCATTTACCACTCCATATTTACAAATGCAGAAATCAGGGCCCCTGTCGAGAGGCTGACTAGATACAAAGTGCAAGTGGTTTGACTGCAGAGCCTACCCTCATGGGGACTATCTCACAGGAAGGAGCATTTGAGCTGAAACTTGAAAGACAAGACTTTCACAAGGTGGAGGTGAAGGGCAAGGGTGTTCTCAGGGGTAGGAAAGAGTGTGTGCAGAGAACCAAGCACCGTGGAGAGTTCTAACATGGACAAATGGTCTGGAATGACTCAGTAAGTAACTGGGATGCCCCACTGGTTCTCTTCTTTAACGGGGTAGCGCGGAAGAGATTCCACACTGGGGAGAAATGAGCACTCAAAGAGAATAGCGACCTGGCCACCAATCAAGGCTGCCATCCTGGAACTTTACCAACAAACAGTTGCTGTCATTTTTCATAAATTCAACTTTCCACATAATCCAAAATGCCAGAATACACTCATTTCCTATTTGTGGGAGGTTTTGCAGGGCTGATTATGACTAAAAAGCATCATGCCCTGTTCCTTTTATCAGGAACCTGATTGACAGAGTCATTTACTTTTTACGAAGACAAATGAATGTGGTTATTCTGATTAGAAGCAGAACAGCATCACTCAGGAACCAGACTCTGAACACAACATCTGGGGCACCACAGCTGTCCCAGCTAATCCTGGAGTGGGGGAGGGACTGAAGCTGGGTCACACAACAGGAGAGCCCAATGCCGGGCACACTTGGTGAATCCAGTTGACAGAGGCAACTTGTCCTGTGTTCATAGACTCTAACGGTGAGCGTTAGCTGGTCCCTCCCAGCAGCCCAATATTGATATTATTAGCCTTCATATGGGAGGATGGTCACCTTGGGGGTGACAAAGTACTGGACATGCAAGGTGGCTTCCAGTCAGACTGTTTCCTCTGAGGAACCTGCAACCCATAACCAGTTCTGAGAGATTTTTCGTCACAGGCCCCCCTGCTTGGCAGCTAACTGAACCAGAGATAGGTGTGGAATCCAAGGACAATCTTCACAGGCTTCCCTGTGAGTGCCCTGTCCAATATTAGAGGATAACACCATCAGATTTTCTCTGGAAAAGTTTAAATGCAAGCCATATAAAGAACAGTAGACAGCAGAGTAGCAGAGACGCAGAAAAGACGGATACCGTAAACTGATGTCAAGAAACATTGGGCGCCGTAATAGATTGGAGTGGGGGTGGGCAGAATAAAGGTGGTCACAAGTGACCGCTATTTAAAGAGAGAATCACTTACTAAAAACAATGGCACACACTAGCTTTTCTCCTGTCCCCCACCGCCAGGTCCATGCCCCCCCTTCTGAGCCCCAGGAGGCTGGCTCTACAGGTCACATCACTGAGGTGCCTTGCTTCCGGGCTCCCCGTGGGGCTGTGCCAAGTGGAGACTCAGCAGGAGATGAAAGGTAAGGAGGAGAGAGTTTAGGCATCTCTTCCTCTCCCGCCTTGCATTGTCTCCTGATGTGACCGCATCCCTCTACAAGCGTGCCCCCAGCCATGGCCCTCTCCATACCCCAGGCCTCACCAGCTCCAGCTTTTCCCTTCAGGCCCAAGAGTGGTAACAGTTTCTCACTATTGCTGGTCCCAGGAAGCTCCAGCCACCTGCTGGTTCCCCTGCTCCTGCCCACTCCTCTATAAACAATCCCTTCGTGAAATTTTCTTCCAAATCCCAGCCTGGGAGCCTCCTCTTTCAGTGGGGGCTGAGGTGTGGGAGAACACAACACAGAGCACAACAGAACCAGAAACGAGTGAAATGCCCGTAGGAGTCTCAGGGCGAGGTCCATGCTCTGCACGAGGTCTGCTCAGAAGCCCTCATACTCCTCCCCGCTCCTCTTCACCTGCGGTAAGCGGAGCAGGACTCTGCACAGAGGCTTGGTGATCTACAGGTGTCAGGGGGTCGCCCACACGCCTCTCCTGTTACGACTGCCACTCAACCAGCGATGTTTTACACAAGCATTCATTGAGCCCTAGCGTGTGCCAGGCAGCATGCTGGGCTCTGGGACCCAGGTGACAAACAATAGATGCAGTCTTTGCCCCCATGAACCTTACAGTGGTTGGCGTCGGGGAGGCAGGGGCTGAAGCAGGGAAGGGAGCAGACAGCAAACGAATAATCAGGCAAATAATCGGAGAATTACAAACCCTGACCAGTGATTCAGAGGAAAATTGAAAGGAGCTAAGAGAATAACAGGGGATCTCATCTAGAACATCAACTCTGTTTAATGACTGGCGTTGCTACTGGCCAAAGTATCCATCTTATGGATGAAGAGACTGATAAAAAAGGAAACCAAGCCTCAGGGAATGTGGAAAGGAATGTGAGATAAGCATGTTTAGGTAAAAATGCCTGGGCTGATACTGTGAAGCCACATCACCTCCATCAGTGCATCTTCCGCTGCTGAAAACAGATGATGCTGGGGTTTGATAACTATGCTCCGTGGAGGACAAGTTTTATGATGGCCAAGGTTAGTTCAGACACTGTCCTCAATCCCCGCTTTCAAAGCTTCCCATCTTCAGAGAACCTGTCTCTGAGGAGGTAAGGATTTTAGTGTTTGAAGAGGTGTGAACTGAGGCCAAAAGCTGTGCCAGCCACTTCCTTCATTCAGTTTGGGAAAAGTTCATTCTCCTTTCTCTGAGGGCACAAAGCATTTAGAAACACCCTCCAGAACCCCTCCTACCTCATCCACTATTGTCTCATCATCTCATGGCTTCCCTAGAGGGACAAGTGATCCAAATTAATAGGGCATCAGAATTTCTGGAAAAAAAGAGGAGGAAAGTCTTCCCCTTATTTTCATTTATTCCCCAATGTCTTGAACAACAAGTAGCAAAGGTACATCTTCAGTTTGCCTTCTTACATGGTGATCCATTAGGAACAAAATAGCATTGAATTTTGGGGGAGGGGTCTTATTTTGGGAATGGGGCAATTTATAAACTTTGATGTTTTATACAATATTCACTTAATATTTAATGAATAATTATCGAGTTCCAATTATGTGCTAGTCATTGTGCTAATCTCAGGGGATACAGTTTATGAGCTAGACTTACATGATCCTTGCCCTTAAGGGATTTCTAGTGTAGCCAGAGAGACAGACAACTAAACAAGCAATTGCAATATGTCATAGTAAGTGTTACATAGGTGCTTTTAAGGCATTTAATTTAGACTAGAAAAGTCAAGGAAGGTTTCCCAGAGAACATTCTTACTTTAAGTTAATACCTGAAGGATGAATAGGAGCTGGACAGAAAAGTGTAGTGGGTAAGGGATTGAGACTGATCTAGGCAAAAGATACTCCATGTGCAAAGGTACAGAGGTGAGCAAGAGGTGTGTAGAGATGTTGAAAGATGTTCAGCTATAGGAAAGGACATAAGAAAAAAATAGACAGGAACCGAGGCTGAAAACGTAGAAACTGACCGGGTAATGATCAGCCTTGGAAACCAAGTTAAGGCTGCTGGCCTTTACCTTAAGGTCACTAGGAGTCCCTTGAAGAGTTCTAAGCAGGAAAATATACGATTATGTTTTAGAAAGATCATATGGACTGCAATGTGAGATAATGTCTATTTAGGTCTTCTGCCCATTTTTGCATTGGGTTGTTTTTTTTGATATTGAGCTGCATGAGCTGTTGATATACTTTGGAGATTGATCCTTTGTCTGTTGATTCATTTGCAAATATTTTCTCCCATTCTGAGGGTTGTCTTTTCGTCTTGTTTATAGTTTCCTTTGCTATGCAAAAGCTTTTAAGTTTCATTAGGTCCCATTTATTTTTGTTTTTATTTCCATTACTCTAGCAGGTGGGTCAAAAAAGATCTTGTTGCGATTTATGTCAAAGAGTGTTCTTCCTATGTTTTCCTCTAAGAGTTTTATAGTGTCCAGTCTTACATTTAGGTCTTTAATCCATTTTGAGTATATTTTTGTGTATGGTGTTAGGGAGTGTTCTGATTTCATTCTTTTACATGTAGCTATCCAGTTTTCCCAGCACCACTTATTGAAGAGACTGTCTTTTCTCCATTGTATATCCTTGCCTCCTTTGTCATAGATTAGTTGACCACAGGTGCATGGGTTTATCTCTGGGCTTTCTATCCTATACCATTGATCTATATTTCTGTTTTTGTGCCAGTACCATATTGTCTTGATTACTGCAGCTTTGTAGTATAGTCTGAAGTCAGGGAGTCTGATTCCTCCAGCTCCGTTTTTTTCCCTCAAGATTGCTTTGGCTATTTGGGGTCTTTTGTGTTTCCATATAACTTTTAAGATCTTTCGTTCTAGTTCTGTAAAAAATGCCCTTGGTAATTTGATAGGGATTGCACTGAATCTGTAGATTGCTTTGGGTAGTATAGTCATTTTCACAGAATATATTTTTAAAATTTTTTAACTTAATTTTATTTTTTATAGAGCAGGTTCTTATTAGTTATCTACTCATTTTCACAATACTGATTCTTCCAATCCAACAACATGGTATATCTCTCCATCTCTTTGTGTCAGCTTTGATTTCTTTCATCAGTGTCTTATAGCTTTCTGAGTACAGGTCTTTTACCTCCTTAGGTAGGTTTATTCCTAGGTATTTTATTCTTTTTGTTGCAATGGTGAATGGGATTGTTTCCTTAATTTCTCTTTCTGATATTTCGTTGTTAGTGTATAGGAATACAAGAGATTTCTGTGCATTAATTTTGTATTATGCAACTTTACCAAATTCATTGATTAGCTCTAGAAGTTTTCTGGTGACATCTTTAGGATTATCTATGTATAGTATCATATCATCTGCAAACAGTGACAGTTTTACTTCTTCTTTTCTAATTTGTATTCCTTTTATTTCTTTTTCCTCTCTGATTGCTGTGGCTAGGACTTCCAAAACTATGTTGAATAATAGTGGTGAGAGTGGACTTCCTTGTCTTGTTCCTGATCTTAGAGGAAATGGTTTCAGTTTTGCACCATTGAGAATGACGTTTGCTGTGGGTTTGTCATATATGGCCTTTATTATGTTGAGGTAGGTTCCCTCTATGCCCACTTTCTGGAGAGTTTTTATCATAAATTGGTGTTGAATGTTGTCAAAAGCTTTTTCTGCATCTATTGAGATGATATGGTTTTTATTCTTCAATTTGTTCATATGGTGTATCACATTTATTGATTTGCATATATTGAAGAATCCTTGCATCCCTGGGATAAATCCCACTTGAACATGGTGTATGATCCTTTTAATGTCTTGTTGGATCTGTTTGCTAGTATTTTGTTGAGGATTTTTGCATCTATGTTCATCAGTGATACTGGCCTGTAGTTTTCTTTCTTTGTGACATCTTTGTCTGGTTTTGGTATCAGGGTGATGGTGGCCTCATAGAATGAGTTTGGGAGAGTTCCTTTCTCTGCAATTTTTTGGAAGAGTTTGAGAAGGATGGGTGTCAGGTCTTCTCTAAATGTTTGATAGAATTCACCTGTGAAGCCATCTGGTCCTGGACTTTTGTTTGTTGGAAGATTTTTAATCACAGTTTCAATTCCATTACTTGTGATTGGTCTGTTCATATTTCTATTTCTTCCTGGTTCAGTCTTGGAAGGTTATACCTTTCTAAGAGTTTGTCCATTTCTTCCAGGTTGTCCATTTTATTGGCATAGAGTTGCTTGTAATAGTCTCTTATGATGCTTTATATTTCTGCGGTGTCTGTTGTAACTTTTCCTTTTTCATTTCTAATTTTATTGATTTGAGTCCTCTCCCTCTTTTTCTTGATGAGTCTGACTAAAGGTTTATCAATTTTGTTTA
This sequence comes from Balaenoptera musculus, assembly GCF_009873245.2. Lineage (NCBI taxonomy): Eukaryota > Metazoa > Chordata > Mammalia > Artiodactyla > Balaenopteridae > Balaenoptera > Balaenoptera musculus. The sequence goes on along the minus strand of NC_045801.1, from coordinate 35,053,779 downwards.
CCTCCTCAAAAACCAGCTTTTAGTTTTATTGATCCTTGCTATTGTTTTCTTTGTTTCTATTTCATTTATTTCTGCTCTGATTTTTAAGATTTCTTTCCTTCTACTAACTTTGGGTTTTGTTTGTTCTTCTTTCTCTAGTTCCTTTAGGTGTATGGTTAGGTTGTTCATTGGAAATTTTTCTTGTTTCTTGAGGTAGGATTGTATTGCTATAAACTTCCCTCTTAGAACTGCTTTTGTTTCAACCCCTAGGTTTTGGATCACCGTGTTTTCATTGTCATTTGTCTCTAGGTACTTTTTGATTTCCTCTTTGATTTCTTCAGTGGTCTCTTGGTTATTTAGCAGCACACTGTTCAGCCTTTGTGTTTTGTGTTTTTTACAGTTTGTGTTTTTTACAGTTTTATTTCCCTGTAATTGATTTCTAATCTCATAGTGTTGTGGTCGGAAAAGATGCTTGATATGATTTCAATTTTCTTAAATTTACTGAGGCTTGATTTGTGACCCAAAATGTGATCTATCCCAGAGAATGTTTGGTGTGCACTTGAGAAGAAAGTGTAATCTGCTGTTTTCAGATGGAATGTCCTATAAATATCAACTAAATCTATCTGGTCTATTGTGTCATTTAAAGCTTGTGTTTCCTTTATAATTTTCTGCCTGGATGATCTGTCCATTGGTGTAAATGAGGTGTTAAAGGCCCCCACTATTATTGTGTTACTGTCGATTTCCTCTTTTACAGCTGTTAGCAGTTGCCTTATGTATTGAGGTGCTCCTATGTTGGGTGCATATATATTTATCATTGTTATATCTTCTTCTTGGATTGATCCCTTGATCATTATGTAGTGTCCTTGCTTGTCTCTTGTAATATTCTTTATTTTAAAGTGTATTTTATCTGAAATGAGTATTGCTACTCCATCTTTCTTTTGATTTCCATTTGCATGGAATATTTTTTTCCACCCCCTCACTTTCAGTCTGTATGTGTCCCTAGGTCTGAAGTGGATCTCTTGTAGATAGCATATAAATGGGTCTTGTTTTTGTATCCATTCAGCGAACCTGTGTCTTTTGGTTGGAGCATTTAATCCTTTCACATTTAAGGTAATTATCGATATGTATGTTCCTATTACCATTTTCTTAATTGTTTTGGGTTTGTTTTTGTAGGTCCTTTTCTTCTCTTGTGTTTCCCACTTAGAGAAGTTACTTCAGCATTTGTTGTAGAGCTGGTTTGGAGGTGCTGAATTCTTAGCTTTTGCCTGTCTGTAAAGCTTTTGATTTCTCTATCAGATCTGAATGAGATCCTTGCTGGGTAGTGTAATCTGGGTTGTAGGTTCTTTGCTTTCATCACTTTAAATATATCATGCCACTACCTTCTGGCTTGTAGAGTTTCTGCTGAGAAATCAGCTGTTAACCTTATGGGAGTTCCCTTGTATGTTATTTGTCGTTTTCCGTTGTTGCTTTTAATAATTTTTCTTTGTCTTTAATTCTTGTCAACTTGATTACTATGTGTCTTGGCATGTTTCTCCTTGGGTTTATCCTGCCTGGGACTCTCTGTGCTTCCTGGACTTGGGTAGCTATTTCCTTTCATATGTTAGGGAAATTTTTGACTATCATCTCTTCAAATATTTTCTCGGGTCCTTTCTCTCTCTCTTCTCCTTCTGGGACCCCTATAATGCAAATGTTGGTGCATTTAATGTTGTCCCAGAGGTCTCTTAAGCTGTCTTCATTTCTTTACATTCTATTTTCTTTCTTCTGTTCTGCAGCAGTGAATTCCACCATTCTGTCTTCCAGGTCACTTATCCGTTCTTCTGCCTCAGTTATTCTGCTATTTATTCCTTCTAGTGTATTTTTCATATTAGTTATTGTATTGTTCATCTCTGTTTGTTAATTCTTCTAGGTCTTTGCTAAACATTTCTTGCATCTTCTCGATCTTTGCCTCCATTCTTTTTCCGAGGTCCTAGATCATCTTCACTATCATTATTCTGTATCATTATTCTGAATTCTTTTTCTGGAAGGTTGCCTATCTCCACTTCATTTAGTTGTTTTTCTAGGGTTTTATCTTGTTCCCTCATCTGCTACATAGTTCTCTGCCTTTTCATTTTGTCTATCTTTCTGTGAATGTGGTTTTCATTCCACAGGCTGCAGAATTGTAGTTCTTCTTGCTTCTGCTGTCTGACCTCTGGTGGATGAGGCTATCTAAGAGGCTTGTGCAAGCTTCCTGATGGGAGGGACTGGTGGTGGGTAGAGCTGGCTGTTGCTCTGGTGGGAAGAGCTCAGTAAAACTTTAATCCACTTGTCTGCTGATGGGTGGGGCTGAGTTCCCTCCTTGTTGATTGTTTGGCCTGAGGCAACCCAACACTGGTGCCTCTAGGCTCTTTGGTGGAGCTAATGGCAGACTCCAGAAGGGCTCACGCCAAGGAGTACTTCCCAGAACTTCTGCTGCCAGTATCCCTGTCCCCGTGGTGAGCCACAGCTAACCCCCACCTCTGCAGGAGACCCTCCAACACTAGCAGGTAGGTCTGGTTCAGTCTCCTATGGGGTCGCTGCTCCTTCCCCCTGGGTCCTGATGCACACTACTTTGTGTGTGCCCTCCAAGAGTGGAGTCTCTGTTTCCCCTAGTCCTGTCAAAGTCCTGCAAACAAATTCTGCTAGCCTTCAAAGTCTGATTCTCTTGGAATTCCTCCTCCCGTTGCCGGACCCCCAGGCTGGGAAGCCTGACGTGGGGCTCAGAACCTTCACTCCAGTGGGTGGACTTCTGTGGTATACTGTTCTCCAGTTTGTGAGTCACCCACCCAATGGTTATGGGATTTGATTTTACTGTGATTGCACCCCTCCTACCGTCTCATTGCGGCTTCTCCTTTGTCTTTGGATGTGGGGTATCTTTTTTGGTGAGTTCCAGTGTCTTCCTGTCGATGACTGTTCAGCAGTTAGTTGCGATTCTGGTGCTCTCACAAGAGGGAGTGAGCGCACATCCTTCTACTCCACCATCTTGAACCAATCTCCAGTTCCTCCTATTTTAAAATGGTGATCATAATATCTATAGAATCAACTTCATAGAGTTGTTCTGAGGATTAGATGACCTATATGTAAAGTGCTTAGAACAGGGGGCACGGCACTTACCAAATGCCCATCAGGTTGTTAATTATCATAAACTGTACCTTACAGTGAACACTTGAGAGTTCATTCAGCTTTCCAGGACTAATGTGTTCCAAGTAATGAAAGGTACATAGAAATAGATTTCTCACTACCCACCCACCTTGCATAAACTACTTATATTCATAACTATCCCCAAATAAAACCTGTACTGAATAGAACTTTTATTTAGCAAAGAGCTTTCATTGTCTCCTGTCATTGTTCCAATGACTCCATGAGCAAGGAGACTTGTTTCCTCTTCCAAAAGATCAAGAAAATTACCCAAGGTTATACAGAATGTAAGAAGTGGGATCAGGATTTGAACCCCAGTTTTCTGATTCAAGGTTTGCTAATTGTTACAGATCATTTTTCTCCCTTCTTCCCCTGCTTGGAAATGTATTTATAGGTCCCTGTCCTGATAGCACTGCAAAATATTTCCATTAAGTTTTGAAATGATTTTCACCTGCAATAACTTTTTCTGCTACTCTAGCTGTACACACCCAGTGCTGTAGAGAGGCTGTGGGTCAAACAGTTTATGATGTAAATGTCACTACTGTTGGAGCACTCTTGTCCTCAGCCCTGCCGTCCATCCAATGGGAAGCTCTAATGGTCAACCAATATTTTGGAAAACATGAAAGAGCTGATCAAACCATGATTTATAGAGTATTTTTCCCACCCCTATCATTTCCAGTGAACTGATAGGAAAATAATGAAGGCAGTCAAAATAGACTAGGTAGCTATATTTTGTATTCTTATGCGTTTTGACTTAGTATAAGAAAATCCAGCTTGTTATTGTGTGTTACACATGTACGTGTGTGTGTGTGTGTGTGTGTGTGTGTGTGTGTTCAACTGAATGATTCTTATGCCTCAGATTCAGATCAAAAATAGTGATACTATATATTTATGGACTCTGAAGAGGTAGATGATTTCTTAAAATATATCTGTGTTTATGGACACAACATTGAGTCAGAAATGGTTATTCTGCAGCTGACATTGTGTTCCAACAACCAGACAGACTGAGAAGTGAGTCACCACCCGGTCAGGCACTCCATCAAAGTTCCTTTACTTGGTTGTCTCCGGGCAACAAGGGGCTCTGAGCTGCGGGTAATTAAAGCCAGATGAGCTGAAGAGGGAAGGAAGGCTGATCATTAAGGTGTCAAGAAGGAGCCAGGTGGGAATGATGATGGATTGAAAACATGCATTTAGCCTTATTCTTTCCCCAAACTCCATGAAAATGAGAGTAAAAGGATTTTATTACAGGCATAAACCCACAAGGACAAAGAAAATGTGAAAAGAGACAGAAGCAATGAAATTTGGAAGCTGGAAAGCAGATGGGCAAGTGGCAGCTGACTTAACAAACCTGAAAATATGAATCCTAAGGAGGTGGTGAGGAAGGGAAGAAGCAGCAAGATTTACATCGCATAACCCACAAACAGCTCAGGAATTGCCAGGACGAGAGGTTTCTGGAAGAAGGGGTTGATGCTGGGGCTAAAAGCAAGAGGAAAGTCTTCTTGAGAGACTATCAGATGCCCAGACATCCCTCCTACGCAGCAGGATAGCTGGAGCAGATTTCACTATCTTCTCGAGTTTTCATCCCTCCCTCTGCCCCGTGGTTGTGTAGTTGCTTCTACTAGAAAGAGAACATGCATCTTCGTCTCATTGATGTTGTGTTTGGCCAATGGAGTGTGGGCAGACGTGACAGTGAACGAGTTCTGAGCCGAGGCCTTACTAGACACTGCGTGCTTCCACTTGTCCCCAAACCCCAGTTCGGTTGTGGCCACGAGAGGCTAGGCCCCAAAGAGCCTGCTGGTCCAAGAAGAACGAGAGACATGGAATGGAACAGAGCTGATCTAAGCACGCAGCCTGGATCCCAGCCCAGCAGAGCCCAGCTGACCTGCAGTCACAGGAGCTAGAAACACTGCTTGTTGCTGCAATACGCTACCGATATTTTGTGGTTATCTGTTCTTCAGCATAGTTGGCTGAGACGGTGATAGGTCCATACAAGCGGATGCTGCTGTAATAAAACTAAAGTATGTGGTATTGGCTTTGGGAACAGGTCACAGGTGGTGAGGTATATATATATTTTTATACATTGCAATATGTATGTTTTATATATTGCAATATGTTTTTATATATTGCTATATATATTGTGAGAGCTAAAAAATGATAAGGAAAATATTATAGGAGATGGAAAAATGGTGCCCATGTTCTGCAATGGCAAAACACTTGGTATAATTATTACTGAAAGTAACTTGGAGGCTAGAAAAAATACCTAATGAACTCAAAGCCTTGAGCAAGGAGGTTTCCAGGCAGAATGTTGACAGAGGTGACTGCAGCATCCTCGGCAATCTTGGGCCAAAGCACAGAAGGAATGTGCAAATATGCAAGGATTTGCGGGAGGGGTGGCAGCTCCGTGGATGGGGTGGTGGCACATGTAGGCAGAGGGAGGCTGGAGTCAGGGCATAAGACTGAGCACAGACCCCAGACTCCCATTTCCCTAGGCTGGGGCTTCGATGATGTTTCCAGCTCGACATGGAGGCATCTGGGTTTGAAAAGGCTCTTGTGTGTGACACAGTGCGTGACCAGAACATGCTGGAACTGGTGACTCCAAAACACTCTGTTCATACCATATTTTAACATTCCTGCCAGTGCCTGGTACTCAGCAATTGTTTCTTGAATAAATAAATGATCTTAAACAAGTCACTTAAGCCCCCTGACTTTAGTTTCCTTGGTTTCTTCCATGGCTAAGCTCCTACAATGGATATTTGTTCTAATCCTCAAGCTATAGGGAGGCCTGGGAACTTCTGGGAGCTGCTGGTCAGCTTTAGACAGTCCCTCAGGCATCTGCTGGCAGGGACCAAGCGGTCAGTCCCCTCCAGGCTGAGCCCCTGCTTCTCCCAAAGTCAGGGCACCACAGCCAAACTTGACTAAACCAGAGAGAAGAGAAGGATAATTTAGTTTATGTATTAGTTCTATTAAAAGCCTTAGTTTAAAGCCTTAGCCGGTTTAAAAGCCTTAGTTCTATTCTAGCAACCAAGAATCTTCTGTCATTTCAGCGGAAAGTTCTTCAGAGGGCAGTGTTAGAGCCAAGCACTTCTTAGCACCTCTGGAAGCTCTGGGCAGGAGACAAGTGGGAACTGGCCACTGCATGGATCTGGGAGAAGGCCCCGGAGAGCTGCCCCTCCTCGTCCTCTATTCCTCAGGCAACTGAGAGTGTTAGCTGTCGTCCATGCAAAGAACGCAAATGTAAAAACCGCTAAACAGCTCACATCTTCACATGCCCACCTCACTCTGGACCAGCCGAGGATGGACCGGGCTACCCCACCACCTCTCTTTTGCGAAGCTCTGGCCTCTCCTTCTGTCTCCAGCATCTCCCTCGCCCTGAGACCTCATCTTCACGGGGCCTGGGCTGGCAGGGCCACGCTGCCTCTTGCCCCCTGGGTCCCCTGGCTGCAGGCACCGGGCAAGGCCACGCAGACAGCGCTGATTAGACACACTTCAGCCCTCATTCTGGGAGAAATGTTCCTAATGTCCATGCCCCTGGGCCACCTCGCCCGGCCCATCTCTGATCACAGCTGCGGAGCACACTTGCTATCAGCGGGCTCGTGATGGGGGCTCCTCATCAGCTCCAAGAGCACAAAGAGGCTGAAGGGAGAGCTTAACACCTCACATGCTCCGGCTGAGGAGGGGCAGAAAGGAAGGCGGGGAGACGCTGGGCATATGCACGTTGTGATGATGAGAGAGATTTAAGTGTGGATGGCGCCGAGCGGTTTCCCGGGGCTAAGTTTTCCCAGGGTGCTAAGGGGGCAAAGAGACCTCCACCCTGTCCAGCTCGCCAAGCAGGCTGCCCACCTGCCAGCCGGGCACACGTGTCTGACAGAACCGGCTGTCGGGAAGCAGCAGCAAGACTCTTCTTTCCAGAAATCACACCTTCTCTTTCCCAATTTGCCTTCTGTCTTCCTTCTGTCCTTCATCCCCACGATTTTTGAGGAATCTGGGTGACTGTACACGCTGCATCTCTCTAACGAGCCTGGATTTCTTTCAGGAGACTTTCGCTGCTGGCCCAGGACACTGATTTCTCACTAAGGGGAGAAGAGCTGTCAGGACAATCACGTATTCACGTTTGGAAAAACGACAGCGTCTTTTCCAACCTGAGGCAGATGTGGGGCTGTGGCTGCCCATCTGTCACCAGGGGAGAACAGCCACTGCTGACGGTGATATGGTCCTCGATCTGGGAGTATGCCCAGTTTAAAGAACATCAGAGGAAGCACAAGGTTGCCGCAGACCCTCTGACGTATTCATGATGAAAACTGAGGGACAGCTGGTGGCTATTAGGAACCCTACTTTAATCCAGCCATCTCTGTCAGCATCTCTCTTGTCTCCAACTTGGAAAGACATTGAGAATCAGGCAAAAATCTGCTTTGCACTAAGTGGTTTGTAAAATAAAGATGTCAGGGCGGTGATAACTGCCCTCTTTAAGAGCTGAAGAAATCTTGCTGTTTTGAAATGAAGGATCAGAGACCTCAAGGAGTTCCTGCAATAAAAACAGTTTAAAAGAACCACTCATGTAGAGGAATAGGGCTTGGTCCAGAGCCTTGTTGATGACAGGCACTAGAAAAATGCATGCTGCCTTCAATGAGATGGAAGGAGGGTAACTCGGGTTGTGGCGCTTTTTATGAAATGACCATGTGGATTTTAGAGGGTACAGCCTCTTTGTCTTCCAGCACTGTGGCTGGCTTACCTTTTGTTTTGACGCAGAGGGTTTTGGAATAATCACACCCAGAAGACCGTTTGTGAAATACCTGCCTTGTGCCTATGCTTCTGGTCAAAAACATTCAATAGTTCCCTACTGCCACTGGGTTTAAGTACTGTCTACTCAAGTCTGTCCATAATCTGACTCCATCGGCTCTTGGCTGCCTGTCTCCTTCTGTTCCCTTCTCTCCTCCATGCTCAGAGTCACATTAAGGGGCAGGTCAGCTACACACCCAGTCCATAAAAGATACCTAAGAAGAATGTAAACGAATGCAAGCAACATCTCCATTCTCAGTCAAAAGCCTTTGGCATTCAACAAGACAGGATGCCACAGAGGCTGGGGGTCTACAAGCTTGGAGTAAAAGACTGAGAGGCCCAGGGAGGGAAGATCTGAGAAGGGAAGTCAGGGAAGGGGAAGGCTGAGTGTGGGAAGGGAAAAAATGGAGAGGTAACTCGGCAGCTGCAAGGTGGAAAAGCAAGGCTTCAGAGAACAGCCAAACAATTTCAAATCGAAGGACTTAAACTTTTCCCGCCTTCTCCTCTTTGAAATGGTAAGTAATGATGATACCAGGTAACACTACATCACACAGACTATGTGCCAAGGCAGTGCTGTGATTTATCTATATAAGCTTGTTTGATTCACATCACAAACCTATCAGATAGATACTATCATTATCCCCACTTTACTGATGAAGAAACCGAGGTGCAGAGGGGTTGAGTGGCTTGTCCAAGGTCACACGACTAGTAAATAACGGAGCCAGGTCCAGTTCTAGACTCCTCTAGTCTTCACGTCCAACACCATCCTATTCGCCTTTTCAATCCACCCTACATTGCTTCCACGTTGCTACAAGTTGTGGAGGTGGAATTTTGGAGAAGACCAGAGGAAGGGAGAAGGGTCAGTTGACATATGGACTAAAACATAAAGGAAGGGATAAAGAGCTCTTACTCATAGGAAATTGACTCATGCCCTCACTCACTAAATATATATTGGAAAAATACCTACTCTAAATTCATCAAGTTGAATACATTAAATATGCACAGCTTTTTTGTATGTCTATCATATCTCAATAAAGTGTTTTATAAAAGAAAAGAGTGAAGGAAGAATGGGCTCCCCAACCTGACCAAACTGAGAAAATTAACTGTGGCTTTCAGTTCAGTATTGCACATCACAACCACAGGGCCCTCGTGTCTATCTGCTCTTAAGATATTTGCGTTTACTGATCTAGATGAAGGCAGGATTTCAATTGCATCATTTCAAACTTAGCTTCTGTTTGAGACTTGGGTTCACATAATCAACTTTCATGCTCACCTGAAACTTTGATTATGGCACTCTTGATGGCTTCTCAGACCATGCCTGAGTTTATGCTGATGCGGTGGCTCATGGTGGGCCCATAGGTGGTTTCAGGATGGGGGATGGCCAGGCTGGAAAGCCCAACCATGTGATTAGAGGGTTGGGGCTTTAAGCCACCCAACAGTCACCTGACTCCAGGGAGGGAAAGGAGGTTGGTGACAGAGTTTAATCACATGACCAATAATTTAATCAATCATGCTTGCATATTGGTGTCCAATAAAAACTCTGGACACCAAAGCCTGGCTGAGTTTCCTGGCTGGTGATACACACTGAGGTGCCAGGAGGGTGATGTCTCCTGAGGACAAGGAAGCTTTGTTTTGGGGACCTTCCCAGACCTCACTTTATGCATTTCTTCATTGAGCTGGTCCTGCTCTGTGTCCTTTATAATAAAACCACGATCATAAATATAGTGTTTTCCTGAGTCCTCTGAGTCATTCAAGCATATTACTGAACCTCAGGGCAAAGTGCAAAGCCCTGAATTTGTAGCCAGTTGGTCAAAAGTGCAGGTGGCCTGGGAACCCCAGAGCTTATGGCTAGTGTCTGAAGGGAGGGGAGTCCTGTGGAGGACTGAGCCCTTAACCTGTGAAATTTGACCTAACCCCAGGTAATTAGTGTCAGAATTACACTGCAACTCTGTAGACACATGGTAAGAAAGACAGACATAGACCCTGGCCTTCATGGGGCTCACAGCCTAGCCAAGATGGCAGACACGCACTAAGCAATTCATGTGGGGAAGCTTTGTTTGAAGTGAATTATAGGGCATGGTGGGGCCTATGGCAGAAGGAGCCCCTGGCACCTAGGGACATAGCAGTGGACCTGTCTCTTATTCATTTACATTTTGCAACAATGAGGATGAAGACTTGGCCTTCACAGGTGCTCGATAAATTATTCCTAAGGTCAATGGAATAACACAACACTTTGTTCAGGACAGAACAGTTTCTACCCAGAAAATTCCTAGGTGAGTGACCCCTTTTCTCACTTGCCCAGATGGGTCATGCCACACGGAAACCAGGAACATCCTTGCCCCTGAGGGCCTTCTCATTTCCCCTGACCTCTTTTGGTTTGTCTGCTCTCTGCTTTTCTTTCTTTCTTTCTTTCTTTTTTTTTAATTTGGCCTCGCCACACAGCTTGTGGGATCTTAGTTCCCCAACCAGGGATCGAACCCGGGCCCCAGCAGTGAAAGCACTGAGTCCTAACCACCGGACCACCAGGGAGTTCCCTGCCCTCTGCTTTTCTTTTCCTTCTCAATGCATCCCTCCCACTTCCCCCCTTTCCTCATTCATTCTCATTCCCTCTCTCTCTTTCTCCCTCTCTCTCTCTTTCTCATCAGAGAAAGCCAGTCTCACTTACGGGGGCAGCAATCATCCTCCTCCTTCAGTCTAAAGGACGGCTAAATTGTTCTGCGCTAACAATCAATAGTGATTTGGATGTGAAAGGAGAAGATGAGAGGACAGAGGAAGAGAAGACAGAATTGGGGCCAGAATTCTCCCCCCACGGTGCTCTGGGCAGGGCTCACAAAGTGATCCCATTAGCACCTGAAATGAAGCCTGCCTGCCACTCCTGGTGGCGTAAGTAGACTGGAAGACGTAAACTTGTGCTACAGATAATACAGAAATTAGACTCATCATTATCACCGTAAATCTGAATACTGAGCCCTGACTCTGTGCCAGGCATGGCTCTAGAGTGACAATTAATGTTTTCATAAATGATTATTCCAGAAAGGTTAACCCTTGCTCCAGTAAGTGGCAAAGCTAGGACAAAGAGTCCTATCTCTGAAATGGTCTATCTATGGCTTCATCCGAGTCCTTGATCCCCTCTGAGCCTCATTTCTTTATCAGCAAAATGAAGCTTAGAACCGTGTTCCAAGGTCACACAAATAGCCAATAAAGGAGCCAGGACTTAGATCATGTGACCCTGAGCCCAGAGACCTTTCATCCGCCCCACAGCTCCCTCTGTCCTCTTTCAAATCACTGCTGTCTTCTGCCAAGTGACTAAATGGCAGAAACAATAAATGTCATGAGAGAGAAGAAAAACTTTCAAGAAGAGGTGTCCCCAAATGCCTCATACAGTTAATTAAATGGGAATTTAGAGATGGAACAATAAAGTCCCTAGACCTAGTTTTATGTTTTTAGTGGGAAGGAAGATGTGGGTTCTGGGGAAACAGAAGGGAAATGCTTTCCATGGATCCCCAACGTATCCCTTTTGTGGAGAAGGCAAATGTGAGCACATACAACCTCACAAAAAGTTTAGACTTAATGGGCCTATGTCAGAGGCCACACAAAACAGGAGGTAAGCTGATGCACAAGAAGTTACCCTCATAAAAAAAAAAGTCATAGTGATTAATAATTAGAAAGCTGAGACACCTGGGATCTAAAATTGGGCTTTTATCCATTTGTTCATTTAGCAAATACAGGCAGTGAGTTAAGGGATCTAGGAGATACAAAGTTTATGGGCTTCCCTGGTGGCGCAGTGGTTAAGAATCCGCCTGCCAATGCAGGGAACACGGGTTCCATCCCTGCTCTGGGAAGATCCCACATGCCGCGGAGCAACTAAGTCCGTGTACCACAACTACTGAGCCTGCGCTCTAGAGCCCGCGAGCCACAACTACTGAGCCCACGTGCTGCATCTATTGAAGCCCACGCACTCTAGAGCCTGTGCTCCACAACAAGAGAAGCACGCGCACCGCAATGAAGGGTAGCCCCTGCTCGCCACAACTAGAGAAAGCCTGCACACAGCAATGAAGACCCAACACAGCCAAAAATAATAAATAAATATAAATAAATTTATTAAAAAAACAAAAACTAAGTTTAACAACAGGCTCTGCCCTTAAGAAACTTGGGCTCACATACTTATGAAAACTTCCAATAAAACATAAAGCAGTGCTTTAGAAACCAAACAATTCTTAATATAGTTTCAATGAAATATGATAATGAGGGGGAAATGGCCAAACACAGAGGTAGCAAAATCAAAAGTCTGTGTTTTAAAACATCAAAATAATTAGAGATCTTGAGACAACTGACAAAATTTATATCTAGACTGTGGATTAGATAGTAGTCCTATATTAATGTTAAATTTCCTACTTTTGTAATGTGGTTATGAAAGAGAATGTGCTTGATCTTAGAAAACGCACACTCAAGTATTTAAGGGAATGGGGTGTGATGTCTCCAAGTTACTGTCAAATAGTTCAGAGAAAAATATACACACACACACATGCACACACACACAGTGCGGGAAGAGGGGAGAGAAAATGACAAAGCAGAGATTCCAAAATGTAAACATATGTAGAATCTAAGTAATAGAATTAGAACTATTTATACGATACCTGAAATTTTTCACTAAGTTTAAAATTATATGATAATTTAAGTGTCCCCAAATCCCCTTAATTGATATAATGGATAAACCACAGATAATAATGGAGCATCACCTAACCCCAAAGAGGTTCCTTCTGGCTGGTGCTGCGCCTGAATCATGGTTTTTCCCATCTTCTGCAACCAAAACACAGGAAAATCTCAGGTTGGTTGCATGCCAAGCATGGAAGGTAACATGTTTTAGAATGTGGGTCAAATGACTATGTTTAAATGAACCAACTCAAGCCAGTTTCTTGAAGAGTTTATCCAAACACAGCTGGTAGAAAGAAACACCTTAATCAGAGCGGGACTATCCAAGTCACAAAAATCATTAACCCCCAACTGTCCTTAAGTTACAGCTGCTGCAGCAAACATACACCAAAGGCAATGTCTTTGAAATATTACAGCAATGCAGGTATGTATTTGTATACATTGTATACACAGGTTGTGAGGAGGAGAGAAAGAGAAAAAGAGAGAGAGAGAGACACCTACTATTATGGACTATAAGACATTGCTTACTTGGATGACAGCCAAGAAAGAATATGGACAAACAGTTAAATTCTGTAGTCCCGTACTTAACTTCACAGGACTGACAAGAAAAATGATTGAAAGAAGAACATTCTTTACAACACAGAAAACCCTTTTACCTAACCCATACCATCATGCCCAGCTGGAAGGATATAATCATGTAACATGTAACAATTAAACTTCATTCTCATTTCATCCTAAAAACACATTTTACCCAGAGTTCATTGTGCAGCTTAATAAAACATAGAAATACCAATTGGGGAAAAGCTAAATTCTGAACAAGCCATATTTAAATAAAAATGTAATGCTTTTTTTTCCCTCCAAAGAAAGAAATAAAAACAGGAAAGGTTTCCTCCTTAATGAATCTTTGAGATAAACACAGACACTGTAGTTAATCTACTGGGATTTATGAAAGTAATTTTGATCCTTGCATTATTGAAAGGGATCTAGTTCTGGTATACTCTAAATCTAATTAAACAAACAAGGAAAAAAGTTTTAAAATGAACAATGCAATCAAATATAGACATTCTATTTAGACATAGTAATGTTAGCATAACAAGTGAGTTAAAAAAAAAGGGAAAATAATTATTAAACAGATGGGTGGTGAAAAGAAAAGTTGTTTCTTTTTTAAATGCATAAAGCCTTAATTTGAAGCCAAGCAGAGACGAAGATAAACAAAAAGTTGCCCTTCCCAGCCAAAGGGCATCCTACCCAGGAAATCAAGTGAAATCAGTCTGAAATACTGACTGCAGTTAATGAACTTAGTATTCTGATGCCAAACGAAATATTAAAGCAAGTTCCCTATTTTTAGGGCTTTGTATCTTGGTGGTTGTATGATGAATCAGGATGTGTCTTGACAAACTCACTAGCAGCTCGGAGGATATTTGTTTTCCTACCAAAAATGGTTGGAGTCTCCTAAACCGTGGAATGGACATAAAGTGATCAGAGCACTCGAGGAATCTGACTCAACGACTGAATCAGAAGAACAGTCAGGGGCTCAGGGCTAAGGGCCTGACACCTTGTCTGGCCATACAGGAACCTGCTGGGACACAGTGCTGACAGTCAAAAGATTAGGCAGCACTTTGTCTGCGGTCGGCAAGGCATATTATACAGCTGCACTGAGAAAAAGTAGGGGGTTCCAGAGCTGAGACCTTACTAGCCTGTCAGAATGGGTGCCCCAGGCTGGGATCTAGTAGGTCAGGGCCCCCCACCAGCAAAGGTCCCCACTTAGAATCTGGTAAATTCCTCCACTATCACCTGAAAGATGTGCATTTCTCTACATCTTTCCTCCTTCTGTCATGGGACCCCAGCATCACCCAAGCTATTTTAACCTCTGTGTCAGGATATCTCCAAGGTCCAGTGGTGTGATCCTACGTGAGGCAAATTTCACCTCTCTGGGCCTCAGTCCCCCCACCTATAAAATGAGAGGGTTGGACCCAATGATCTCCAAAGGCCTTTGCAGATCTAAAAATGGAATTACAATGTGCAATTCTAGATTCCAAACCCAGAGAAAGTAATTTGGGGCCCTCCACAGTCTTGGCTGTGGGTGCTAGCAATCAACATATATATTTTTTTAACATCTTTATTGGAGTATAATTGCTTTACAATGGTGTGTTAGTTTCTGCTGTATAATAAAGTGAATCAGCTCTACATACACATATATCCCCATATCTCCTCCCTCTTGCGTCTCCCTCCCGCCCTCCCTATTCCACCCCTTTAGGTGGTCACAAATCACTGAGCTTATCTCCCTGTGCTATGCGGCTGCTTCCCACTAGCTATCTATTTTACGTTTGGTAGTGTATATATGTCCATGCCACTCTCTCACTTCATCCCAGCTTCACCCTCCCACCCCATGTCCTCAAATGCATTTTCTATGTCTACCTCTTTATTCCTGCCCTGCAACTAGGTTCATCAGTACCAATTTTTTTTTTAGATTCCATATATATGTGTTAGCATATAGTATTTGTTTTTCTCTTTCTGACTTACTTCACTCTGTATGACAGACTCTAGGTCCATCCACCTCACTACAAATAACTCAATTTCGTTTCCTTTTATGGCTGAGTAATATTCCATTGTATATATGTGCCACATCTTCTTTATCCATTCATCTGTCGATGGACACTTAGCTTGCTTCCATGTCCTGGCTATTGTAAATAGAGCTGCAATGAACACTGTGGTACACGACTCTTTTTGAATTATATGCCTAGTAGTGGGATTGCTGGGTTGTATGGTAGTTCTATTTTTAGTTTTTTAAGGAACCTCCATACTGTTCTTCATAGTGGCTGTATCAATTTACATTCCCACCAACAGTGCAAGAGGGTTCCCTTTTCTCCACACCCTCTCCAGCATGTATTGTTTGTAGATTTTTTGACATGCCATTCTGACTGGTGTCAGGTGATACCTCATTGTAGTTTTGATTTGCATTTCTCTAATGATTAGTGATTTTGAGCATCCTTTCATGTGTTTGTTGGCAATCTGTATATCTTCTTTGGAGAAATGTTTTTATCTGGCCAAATCTCACAATTGTGTCTAGTTGGCCAAAGGTGGACCATAAGCCTCTCCAGCAGCTCTTAGAAAGCCTATAACCCTGTCACCATAATCTCAGAATGCTTGTGGATATTCACTTTTAAAGCATAATTGGTCATATAAACTGGAGCTTAGTTATGACACCACTGAACATAGAGAGCAGTTCAGTACAAGGAGGGACCTTCTCAGAGCTCATTCAAGGGAGGTGTGTTATTAAAGGACTGAGAAGGATAAATTACAAAGATGTTTTAATGCCTTAAGGAATAATAAGAATAGTAGCTAGTATTTGTTGCCTGTTTACCATACGCTAGGACCTGTTCTAGGGTCTCTGCATGATTATCTCTCTAAGTTCTCCTCTCGACCCTGTAAAATGGATAGTTATCCTCCATGTGCTCAAGTAGATAAGGAAAATGGGCCCAGAGAGGATAAATAATTCACCCAAGGACACTCAGAACTAGAATTTCAATGCAGGCAATCTGGTTTCAGAGCCATCATGCTTCAAACAAGGTTTCATTTTAAATACAGCTGTACACTGTATGCAGGACATTGGTCCCTTGACCTTCTAGTCTGCTTTTAATGTTTTAAACTTTTTATTTGGAAACAATTCCAAACATATAGAAAAGTTGCAAAAACAGTACATTTGAACCATTTAAGAGTAAGTTGCTGGCATTCTGCCTCATCACCTCCAGGAAGGCTTTAGTGTATTTATTCTGTAACTGCAATGCAACCATGGAAATCTGGAAATTAACATTGAAACACTGTTGTCATCTCAGCCTCAGATGCCACCTAGGTTTACCCACGTGTCCCAGTCACGTGTTTTCTAGCAAAAGGAGCCAGCTCAGCATCACAGATTGCACTGAACTGTCCTGGCTCTTTAGTCTCCTTCAATGTGCAACAGCCTCTGGATCCTTCCTTCACTTTCATGACCTTGGCATTTTTTTAAAGATTGCAGGCTAGTTATTTTAAAGAATGGCCCTTTGATTTGAGGTTTTCTGTTGAAACCTCATGGTTAGATTTGGGTTTAGACCATCTCTGGCAGGAATATCACAGAAGTGATGCTGTGTTCTTCTCACTGTACTCACCAGGTGGCACATAATTTTTACTTGTTCCATTACTAGTGATGTTCACTGGAGAAACCTGGCAGACCCACCAGTGTAAATTACTCTTTCTTTGGTGATTTATAAGTATTTCATAAGAAGGCACTACGAGACTGTAAATATCCCATTCCTCAAGAAACTTTCTAGTTATTTGCTTGTTTGTTTATATTAACATGGACTCATAAATTCCTGTTTTATTCATTAGGTTACAATCTGTTATCATTTTTTATGCTCAAAGTACCCCAGATTTGGCCAGTAGAAGACACTTTAAGCCAACTTCCATGTTATTTAGAAAACAGTATCTGGGCACTAGCTTTGCTCATAACTATTGCTCATTGCTTCCACTGTCCTCCCTGTCCCCAGTGCAGACATCCTCTTCACCCCTCTCTGACTTCAATACCCTCCTCACCCGACTTGGGCTCCAACATCCTTCCTGAGCCACCTCAGCCTTCCTCCCATGATGCCCACCTGCTGGGCACACTGAATATCCCTTGATCAGCCCTATCTAATGGCTTTGGGACTGGATTGTTCAGAAGGACAGAGAAAGAGGAATTAGCTGCCTTTAGATCACCATGTTTGCTAATTCTTTCAGGTTCACAGGAAGGAACACTAAAGGACTCCCACATTATTAATTTCCATTTTCTGTACATTTCCATCAAGATGCTCCAGGGCCCACCATACTGTTCTGTTGATTAGCCTGGCCAGTTTCCAAAAATAATGGCAACACCAGAGAGAACAAAATTTATTGAAGTAGCTGCTGGAAGACTTTTAAACATCAAAATCAGAGTTCCTTCACTCTTTTAAGAGCAGAATGCAGTGAAGCACACTGCCCCTGACCCATTTTTCAGGGGGGAAAACATTATAAAGTTAAAAAAAAAATCATTTAATTTACTAGTATAACTGTTTTAAATGTGGGAATAACATGAGTACAGGGGGAAAAAAAAAGGAAACAGCACAGCATGGAATCTGGAGTTTTTCAATTCAGAACTGATGCCACCTGTGTCACTTAATCACTGAATGACCTTGGGCAAGTCACAGGACCTCTGTGTACCTTGGTAACCTATTTGTAAAATGAGGAAGTGATAGAAAAGTAACAATAATAATCGTAAATTGGATCATTTCACTTCCCTGCTTTTTAAACCCCCCAAAGGCTTTTCACTTTTCTAAACTCTTTACTTTGGCCTTGAGGACCCTTCATGGTTCTTATCTTATTTCACTTTTACCCTAATATGGTCTGATCATTCTGACTTGATTCCTATTCTTTGAATATATCAAGCTCTTTCCCTCCTTGGGGCTTCGCACTTGCTGTTTCCTCTGCCTGAAACACTCTTTTTGTCACTAAGGCCTCAGCCCAAATGTCACTTCCTCAATTTAAAGCCAGCCTCTTCCACCTCAGGCACCGACCATTATACTAGCCTGTTTTATTTTCACAGTAGTAGCCATCGCTGTCTGATGATCATATTTATTGGTTTATTTCATCATTGTCTATTGCTCCCACTAGAATATAAGAATATGAATATAGTTATTCTGGTTGTATCCCCAGCATCTAGGACAGTGGCTGACACATAGTAGGTGTATAATAAGTATAAATGACATAAACAAATGAACGGTAGCTTTTTATAGGCTTTATGAGTATTAAATGAGATAATAAAAGTAAAATATTTATCATAGAACCTGGTACATAGTAAATCAACAATCTGTGGTATAATTAAAATATCAAGGAACCCAAGTTCCAGTCTTGGCTCTTTCTTCAATTAGCAGGATGATTTGGGGCAAGCCATACATTCTCTGAGCTGTAATTTCTCATCTTAAATCCTGTGGGATGGATTAGAGCATCTCAAGGTCTCTTCCAGAATTAAAAGTTCCACGATTTTGCATATCTAATGGTCAAAGTTTCCAGCCTTGCCCAATGGTAACTGAACTACTGTTGCCTTAGCAGCAACTCAAAAAGGCTAATTGTGGTGTTGCTTGAGTATTTCAGTTTCCATTTGCTAACTATACTTTTAGCTCAAGTTTACAAGGGGTTTCTAGGCAACTCTGCAGAGTTCCTGCATTTTCCACTGTGCCTCAACTCTTCCCCCTACCCTAATTTCCAGGCACAAAACAGAGGCTGGCTTTAACACGCATCTGACCTAAACCATAAAGAAAGATTTATCAAAATAGAACTTGGGAAAATTTCAGAAAGAGCAGTAAAAATTTGGCATTTCACCCAGATATTCCTAGTGGAATTTCTGGACCCTGGGTAGAAATTTACAATCCTGAAGACATCAGTTTATTTCCAAAGAGAGAGCACCTAGAAACATTATTAAAGCAGAGAACCAAACTGTGGATCATTCATTTTGTTATTTCCAAGAAAAATGCAGTAGCCTATACTACCCACTCAAAAGCCCATGACGATCTCCTCAGTGACTCTGAACTCAGTGATTTAGTAATCATCCACCCTTGAGAAATGACTCCTGGGCAACAGGTTAAAAACAAAGCAATGCTTCTCATAGACAAAGCTGTATCGTGGCAGAGTGTGCCAAACTCAAGTTGGGAGCCCGCATTCATCTTTTACCTTAATAGTCCAATAGAATATATGATCTATCTGCAAAAAATAAATACAGAAGAAAAAGGATAAACATGTCTTTCCATTCAGCTTGCTCTCATTCCTTGATTGCTTATGCCAATCAAGCCAATTTGGCTGCTGTTCTGTTTGGTAACTGGCTTCAATCAAATCCCTTTTAGTGCTTCCAGTACTCTGCTTCCCTGGTTAGTACCTGGAAAATCTCCTTCCATTTAATTGACTTAACCAAAGTCAGTTTCCGCAGCAGGGCCAGACACGAAAAGCATGGTTCCCTATCATCATTGCAAAATGTCACCAGGAGAAAGGATCCCTCTGATTTAACGCTCCTGTTGTGTAACAGCAATCTCACCCTCACCCTTTTCTCCTGCAACATATTACAAAAATTAAGGGTTGAAGACTTGTTACCCAAAGTCCCTAAACCAGCAGCAATGGCAACACCTTTGAGCTTATTAGAAACTTGAAATCTCAGACACTTCTCCAGACCTACTGAATTAGAATTTTCATTTACAGGATCTGCAGGTAATTGACATGCACATTAAAGTTTGAGAAGCATTAAGTTAGAATAATGCCTTTGAGGTGTTTATTTCAAATGAAATAAACTTATTCCCAATCAGTTCCTATTCATTTGGGAAGAAGGGAAATAGATTATTAGGCTTGTTTGTCTTAGAGCAGCTGATAATTAACCCTATGGGGACTTTTTGTAATATTATTTTGGTCTTAGGATTTATCTTCCCTTTTTATGTAATAGGATTTCTCATAATCCTGGAGCATGGTAAGAAAACCAGATGTATTAAACAATACCCAGTGGTGTGCTAGTAAATTGATTTTCTGGAGGGAAAAGCCCTGATTTGTACCATTTGCCAATTTCCATGCTGTAAATGTTCATTCATGATCAATTTAAAGCTACCAATGACTTAACAACTGCCATGAAAAATTCCAGAAAATTTAATAATTGGCTTTTACAAACTGTTATGAACTACTTTAACACCACTGAAAGATCCTCAAAAAAGAAACCTCTTTTCAAGTCATGGCCACTCCATGCTGGAACCTATGATACGATGTCAGGCTAGACTTTCTAAACATCCTTCTCATTATGACATTCATGCCTCTGCTCCAGAACCTAAGAAGCTTCCCTATTAATCACTGAGTGCACACATCTAACCTCCTTTTCTGTTTTTCACAACCCCCTCTCATTCCTCATACCCCATTTATATCCCACTTCATTTCCTAGTTCTCCCGAACATACTCCATATTCCCCACTTCTGTTTCCTGAAAGGCATCAATTCTTGAGGTCATGCTCGAGGAAACATATTACCCCAGCTGCTGCTGGCATCTCACTTCCAACAACGAGGCATAAGACCGCACAGGATAGAACTGGCACAGCAAGTGGCAGATGGAGAAGTGGAAAGAATCTGAATGTTAACATCTTTTAGTTGCTGAATCAACCTTCCCTGAAGTCACCCTTCTCGCAGACTTTCTGTTATAGGAGTGAATGAATATCTAGATTTTACACCTGCAACCAAAAGCAAAACTAACAGTAGGCTGAGATAGAAAGTTCATTGATGGAATAACAAGCCACATCACTGTGAACCCAAATGAGGCCATCACCAACACAGCCTGCAGTGGTTCCTGCCAGCCCTATAATCTGAGGAAGAGAGAAACTATCTGAAAGATACCAGTGGGGAGTTGACCATGACAACAATATGTTACAGTAGTTCATAATCTCACTGAATCTTAGATGTGGAAAGGATCTTAATGGTTTTATAATTTTACTTCCCACCAAAGGCTTCCATGACAGGTAATTATCAGTCTTTTAAAATGAATGGGAATTCATATTCTTCCAAGGCAGTGTATTCTATTTGATTATTTATTCTATTTATGATTTTAAATTCTTTGTGACAAGCTAAAATATGCCTTCGTGTAATTTCTCGTCACTAGTCATAATTCTCCTCCCTTGAATCACACATGAAAAGACCTTGAGATATATGAAACTATCGATCATGGCTTGTGCCTTCTAAGTATCTGCTTCCCCACCTTCCAGACCTCTCACCACCTCTTATCCATGGATAGAAGGACAGAGTACAATGGCATGCCTCTAGACAGATCCCTACACACTGACATCAGCCCACAGCAATCTACTTTTTTTGCACACAATGTTCAGTCTGTTACAAATCTAAATTTTCTCTAATTTGACCATAAGAATATTAGTCAAGTTAACACCAGCTGCTTTAACCAGACTTCAGTGGCTTAATCCAATAGAAGTTTATTTCTCCTTCACAAAGACTCAAAGCTCTGACTGGTCTCAGGATTCAGGATTCAGGGTCTCAGGATCTCACTCTCTTATGGCTCTACCAACTTCAACACCTGCCTTCCAAAGCCACCACGGAAACAGAAAGAAGAAAGAGGATCTGGTAAAAGGTGTGGTTATGTCCAAGTCTGGAAGTGGCGCACATCACTTCTACTCACATTCCATTGGCTATAACCCAGTGAGATGCCATGTGTGACTAAAAACACATGCCTAAGAAACATATTTAGCTGTATGACCAGGAGGAAAAGGACACAATCCTGGTGAGCAGCCAGTCAATTTCTGCCACAAATACCACATGAAAACATCTGTCTAAATGTCTAAATATTTACAGAAATCCAAATTATCCATAAGGACAAAGAAGGACTTGCCTAAAGTGGAAAGACAAAAAGTAGAGTCCCACAGGAAAAGAGGTATGACAGCACATTCTGTATATTTCATAAAAATAGAAAATATTTTGGCCTGGAATGGGAAACACCTAAAAAAGAGTGCTTCCCAAGGGTTTCCTAAAGAGTGTATTAGGAAAACTCATTTCCTCCAAAGCATAATAAAAGAGCAACAGTAAGTCAACAGTAATAACATTCATTTTTAGAAAATATTTTCTGTGGCCTGAATTATTTATAAGGAACAGCAATGCTGTACTATGTTATTCTCAGAACATTATTCATATTTATTCATTATTTAATAATATGAAGCAGAAAATCATAAAGAGTAAATTGATAGATTTAACTACGTAAAAATTAAGCTTTGGTATATCAACAAACAGTATAAAAATTAGGAAAATATTTGCAATGATAGTGACAAAGAGCTAACATTCCTAAAAATATAAAGAATTCTTGCAAATAATGAAATAATGAAAAGTAAATACTTTAATGTATTTATTTTCAACAAATAAAGAACATGATTAGACAATTCACAAAACATAAATTATCATTATAATAAGATATTTGACTCAACAGCAATCAAAGCAAAAAAATGGAAAAAAGTTACCCATTTTTAACTGATCAAGTTGGTAAAAACTTCTTTTAAAGGACAATATCTATGTTGACAACAATGTGTTAAACCTAGCATTCTCATCTAGAACTGTTTGCCATAGGCATGAAGAGGCTTACAATTCCTTTCTGACCCACAAAATTCGTATTTGGGAGTCTACCTTAAAAGGAAAATCACAGAATCTTCTCTGTTAGGATGTTCATCATAACATCATTTCTAATAGTGAAAATGAAAGTATCCATTGCTGAAATAAATTATGGAGCATTTATACAAGAGAATACAAAGTACCCATTAAAAGTTGTACTTCTGAAAAATATTTAATAACACAAAATACTGTTATGTGGAAAAAACAAATTAGGAAGCAAAATAATATATATTGCATGATGTGTTCTAATTTTACAGAACACATGAGTGTGTTCAGTAGTACATGATAACACATGTATATAACAAGTAGTTGGAATGCTTGATGAAAAGAAAGAACTACAGCTTTCCAAATAACTGCTGAAATTTTCTGGAACAAACTAAATTCTAATTATTTCCACTTCTTATCTATCTGTTAGTGATAACATGGTGCTTACTAGGATCTTAAAATCTTAAAATTTTACCATTGGGCCTTGAACAGTGTTATAAACCACAACAGAAGCTGCTAAGGTTGTGTGCTTAATTCCCCTTTCTCCAAGAGGAGGGGAGCAAATAGAATCAAGGAATTTAAAGATGTTTATTGGGGAACACTTAAGTGCTTCTTCACCACATTTTGGTGTGAAAACAAAATGACTCCAGGATCACTTCTTGTTATGGTAAGGAGGTCTTTCTTCCTGGGGAACCCCTGCCTGGATGGGACAAGAATCCTGGGGACCCTCATTCAACCCAAGTAGTCAGATGTGGTTACCGTCCCTTTGCAAAGGAAGAGGTAGAAAGTTGGATGCATAGGTTGAAATGTCCTGTTCTCTGCCACTGTAGACAACCCACAGTGACACAGTGCTAAAGCAGAATCTAGTACTCTTGCTAGGGCCTGTCAACTAGCAGGTGGCCCAGAACCCGAGGGCCTAAGGGCTCACCCATGCTAGTGAGAGTCATGGGAACTGAGGCCCAGTTAGACAACTGAGGGTGAGGATTCTCTCCCAGCCTCACTTTCTTGGACACACTCCTCCAAAGCAGGCCTGGTTTCCCAGCATTAGAGCAGCTTGTTGATACAGCTCTTGTAATTTACACACACACACACACACACACACACACACACACACACACTGAACCATTTTCAGGTTCTACCATCAGAACATCCCCTCTGACAGCTCTGGAGTATGGAATCCAGATTGCTAGCCAGGAAAACAAGTTAGATCCTCAAAGGGAAACAGAATATAGAGGGTGGCCCTTTAAGAGACCATATGCAAATCTGCCCATCACTCCACCCAGGAGCCATTCACTTCTGCATAATAACTTGCTGGAGAATCTATGACCACCTCTGTTCTTCTATACCTCAAGTTTTCTCCCCAAACTCTCCTGTTACATTCTCAGAAGAGTGGCTTGGTGTTTGCTTGATATCTACACAACTAAAGGGGACTACTCAAGTGGGTCTTCCCAGAATCAAGAAGTTTTCTTTCCAGGTGAAGAATCACAAAAACTGGAAACAGAAACGGCCAACAACTTTAAAGGACAGTTTGTCTTGCTTAAAAGAAGAAGAATAAATTTAAGTTCCCCCTTCACCAGGCCCCCTGTAGCTTAGAGCAACTTTTCTGGATACAACAAGGAGATCAATACATAATTTTTGTGACAAATAGATTTTTCCATGCTGGAGTTTTAACCATCTAGGACTAAGTCATGGTAAATGAAGGTCATCTCTTTGAGGTCAGTGGTTGAGACCAAGGCACTGCCTAGAGTGCTGTGCTGTTGAAGCTCAGTCTTCTTATCTGTAAGGTGGGTCATAATGCTACCTGAGTCTTAACAGAAGACTCACCCCAAAACCCTCCACACACTTTTATGTAAAACAAACAAAAAACAAACAACAAAAAAAGCCCAAATGGCATGTGCTTTCTACACTGTGCTCTTCAAAGTCTATCAGTGACTTTCCCCTCCAAATAAAATATCAGCAAACCCCAAAATGTAAATAGAGAGAACTGATGAACATGTTCCTGAAGCAGCTTGTTTGATGCTCCACAGCCTGATGAAAAAGACCTGATAGCAACGTGTAATTTAAGCATCTCTGGGTCCCCAGGTTGCTTTGGAATACAGTCCCAGGTGAACTGTGATTGATTCTACTGTGTTCACAGGAGGGACAGCAGGTTGAAACTTCCATTGGTTCATTCGTTAAACCACCTTGGAATTTGCCAACATGGGCTTTCTCTGCACGTGAGAAAAGCACCCAGGGCAAAGCTGAACACACCACCTGTCTCGTTAGATCTGGTGACATACAGAACCATTTGTTCTGTTCTCAGCACATAGCTAAAGATATTTTTAATTTAAAAAAAATAAGGTGCCATCCAAATGGTATCTCCATTTTTATCTAAACCGAGCTCTTCTAACCCGTTATCACATTAAGGGGAGAAATCTCCTGCCTGCATTAGCTGATGGATCTACTTCCCAGAATGGACAGAGGAGTCTGGGTGGTTTGTCTTATTCAATATTATGTTCTCCTGTCTGAACAGTCTCAATCGGATTCCCCTATAATTAGCCATGATGATAATGATACTATGTTACCCAACATAATTTTTAACCTTTCAAAGCCCTTCAATGCTGTCTGCAGTGGTATCCAACCCCAACACCTCCCTCCATGGACTCACCCACCTACCCATCCCCCAGATACCCACTGCTCCATCCACCCACCCATCCATCCATCCACCCACCCATGCATCCATAAAAAATAAAAATAAAAAAAATAAAAGACAAAAAAAAGCCCTTCAATGCTTATTTCATTTGACCATAAAAGAAATCCTGAAAAAGACGCAGGTTGGGGAAAGTATTAATTACATTAATTATCATCTCTTTTAAAGAAGACATAAGTAGAGCCCAGGTTTGCCAACTCCTAGGTGGGCCCACTGGCTATGAGAGACCAGGACAGCTTCTGCTGGCAAAAAAAAAAGCTTCAGGACAAACCTCAGGAGGACTTTTAAATTTCTTCCAATATGAAGCTTCATCCTTGATAATTAACACCAGATAATGGATGATATTTCATTGCATTTTGTGACACATCTAGAATTTACCAAGCGCGTTCACATATTAGATTGAATCACATGAAGTTGCCAATATTTGGCTCTTTTTGACTTTCAAAAGCAATTTCATATGATCTGCCCTAATACTTTACAAATTTCAACCTTCTGTAGAATAAATAGGTCCAAGCTGTTAAGTTTATTTCAGATCTGGAAAATGTAAACAGCAGGAGTAAATCTAATTACATGCGTGTGTTTATAGATAATAAAGCATAAATCATTTGGCTTAGCCATTTAGGTACAATTCCCAAAGTGCTCTCAGAATATAAACAAACAAAGAAGAAGCTATAAACATTAAGTACCTAGCCTCAAACTTGCCTCTTATTAGCTTCATTTTTCTCATCAATGGATTATCTCTGTAGGTACTTAGCTAACACAAACCATTTCCAAGCCCACTTCCAGATACTCAGAATGCAAGTAATAACAACTTCCTTTATGCCTTTTATGTAAGCTCTTAACAAGGAAATTATGGACGTTTATTCACTTAAACTGATTTTTCTGATTTCTACTTTTCCTTCCAACCTCTTTGTAGCCACATGGACAATTTAATTGCATTATGTATTGCATTGTAATAGTGTTGTAATAACAAAATGATTCCATGCTAATTTCCCATCACTGCTACTGCTTGCCCCTTCCCAGAGGGTAGATTTCTACCATTCAAAGAGTCTGGACATTTTGCAGAATTTCTGTGGCCCTAACTAGTAAAGCTCTATCTGCCCCCAAAATAGTTTTATAAACTGTGTGAAATAACCGTATTCTAGCAGTATGTTCCTCTATATACTTAAGTTTCAGGGCTCGAACTTCCCATGTGGTTTAACAAAAACTAGGCACTTCTTAAGAAAGCATATTATAGAATTCAACTTCTACCAGTGTTGTATCAGGCTTGATTTAAAAAAAACAATAATTCAGAAAAAACTCATAAACCCACTAAGTTGGATCAACTGTGCCAGCTACAACGCTATTTAAATTTCTCCTCCCTGCTGAGATCATTTCCCTGAAGGCTTAAGGCTTCAGTGTCCGCCATGGTCTTCAACTTAACTTCTGCTGTCTTTGCAACATCACCCCTTCCCTCAGAGTGCAAAGGTTAGATGATGGTCCAAAGTGGTACTGGACCCACAGTGGATACGAGTCAGTCTTGCCTCTGTTTTTTACTGAAATGGCTTAATAAAAGATGGAGACCCCAGAAGGACTAACCTGGCCTTCCTGACTCTATTTTTCTCCACCTGGCTGCCCGTCTGACCCCGATCATGTTCCCTTTTCCCTTCATCTTGTAGCTACCATGTATGAGAAAGCTGGGAAAGGTATGAGAAAATATGTAATGGATCAGAAGAAAGCCCTGCCACCTTCTGCACCTGGGGAAGTGGACCCTTAAACTTGTTTTGGGTGGGAAGAGAATAGTGTCGAAATAGCCTTTCTATGTATTTTTACAAAATCCCCAGCAGGAGTCAACCAATTCACTAGGGGTATGTGAGGAGGAAGAGAATGATAACACTGGTGAGGATGAAAAGCGATGTGTAAATAAACGTTTCTACCTCTGGAAAGCACTGACAACAAACTGAAGCTCAAGCCAAGGACCAGGACAAAATCCAGGACTTCCAGTGGCAGGCAGCATCTCTGGAGGGGCTGCATCTGGAGGCAGCTCTGTGAGAAGAGCATAGGCTTGTGGGGGCAGGCAGTTCTGGGCTCCAGACTTGGCTGGGCCACTCGTGGGTTGCACCTTCACACAAGTTCATTCACCTCAGCTTCCTGGGCTACAACTGTGACAAAAACGCTTAGTTCAAACTGTAGAGATGAAATGAGATCATCTGTGCACTGCTCCAGTACAATGTGAGTAAATATCCTTTCCCCTTTACCCCCTTAATTTTTCTTAGAATGACCATAAGGAAACTAACAAAACCTACTTTGCAACCTGAGGAGAATTTCTACAAGAACAATGAAGTTAAGGAAGCTAATGTGAAATCTGCTCTTCAGTGAATGCAACTTATCTCCAGAGAGTCTGTCACCAAGCACATTTTTGTGTCCTCTGTCTGACCGCACTGAAAATTACTTTTCCCCAACCTGCTTACATAGTTTAGAAATATTTCAATGTGAACTCTGGGGGAGAAATCATGTAATTAATATTGAGATAAAGTCTTCAAAAAGAGCAAACTCTTCTCTCCACAATGAACATTGCTCCCCTTGGTACAATTCATCTGTCCTGAGCTAGGTCGCACAGACTGTGACCCCAGAATCCCAAAGAACTGTGTAGTGTGAGCTGGATCTGGGCTGGCGAACAGCTCTCAACAAATGGAGTCAGTTTGTTGGTTCATTTGCAGTGGGAAGAAACATTAATTATAACTTCAGGAGCATCTGGATGAACTACAGTTAAACAAAGAACCCCCAAAGTGCTCTGTGAAAGAAATGAAGACGGATTAGTGGGGGAAGTGTATTGAGAGATGCCCCCAAAGCAGGAGAGGCATGAGGAAGAGAAGCCCAGGGATGTGGATGGGCAGGGTACTGGGGGCACTACCTTGATAGGGAATGCAAGGAGGAAAATTGGCAGCGAGAAATTTTCTGTTCCAGGTGCATGACCAGGGGAACTTTCTTGATTAATAGACTTTATTTTTTAGAAAAATTTTAGATTTATGGAAAAATTGAGCATGTTGTAAAGAGAGTTCCATGTACCACATCCGGTCCCCATATAGTTTCCCATTATTAATATCTTACATTAATACGGCACCTTTGTTAATAAACCAGTATTGATACATTGTTATTAATTAAAGCCCACAGTTTATTCAGATTTCCTTAGATTTCACCTAATGTCCTTTTTCTGCTCCAGGTACCACATTACATTTAGTTGTTACGTCTCCTTAGGTTCTTCTTGGCTTTGATGATATTTCAGAGTTTCCTTGTTTTTGATGACCTTGAGAGTTTTGAGGAGTACTGGTCAGGTATATTATAGGATGTCTCTCTATTGGGATTTGTATGATGTTTCCCCCATGATAAGAATTGGGGGGGAGGAGCTTCAAGATGGCGGAAGAGTAAGATGTGGAGATCACCTTCCTCCCCACAAATACATCATAAATACATCTACATGTGCAACAACTCCTACAGAACACCTACTGAACGCTGGCAGAAGACCTCAGACCTCCCAAAAGGCAAGAAACTCCCCACGTACCTGGGTAGGGCAAAAGGAAAAAGAAAAAATGGAGACAAAAGAATAGGGACAGGACCTGCACCTCTGGGAGGGCGCTGTGAAGGAGGAAAGGTTTCCACACACTAGGAAGGCCCTTCGCAGGCGGAGACTGCGGGGGGCA
Source organism: Balaenoptera musculus (assembly GCF_009873245.2). NCBI lineage: Eukaryota > Metazoa > Chordata > Mammalia > Artiodactyla > Balaenopteridae > Balaenoptera > Balaenoptera musculus. The sequence continues at coordinate 35,024,695 of NC_045801.1, read as the reverse complement.
GAGGGAGAAAGCTTCGGAGCCATGGAGGAGAGCGCAGCCACAGGGGTGCGGAGGGCAAAGCAGAGAGATTCCCACACAGAGGATCAATGCTGACCAGCACTCACCAGCCCGAGAGGCTTGTCTGCTCACCCGCCGGGGTGGGCGGGTGCTGGGAGCTGAGGTTCGGGCTTCGGTCGGATCGCAGGGAGAGGACTGGGGTTGGCAGCGTGAACACAGCCTGAAGGGGTTAGCGCACCACAGCTAGCCGGGAGGGAGACCAGGAAAAGATCTGGAGCTGCCGAACAGGCAAGAGACTTTTTCTTGCCTCTTTGTTTCCTGGTGCGCGAGGAGAGGGGATTCAGAGTGCCACCTAAACGAGCTCCAGAGACGGGCGTGAGCTGCGACTATCAGCGCGGACGCCAGAGATGGGCATGAGACGCTAAGGCTGCTGCTGCCGCCACCAAGAAGCCTGTGTGCAAACACAGGTCACTCTCCACACCGCCCCTCCCAGGAGCCGGTGCAGCCCGCCACGGCCAGGCTCCCGTGATCCGGGGACAACTTCCCCGGGAGAACACACAGTGTGCCTCAGGCTGCTGCAACGTCACGCCGGCCTCTGCCACCGTAGGCTCGCCCCGCATCCGTACCCCTCCCTCAACCACCCCCACCGGGCCTGAGTGAGCCAGAGCCCCCGAAGCAGCTGCTCCTTTAACCCCATCCTGTCTGAGCGAAGAATAGACGCCCTCAGGCGACCTACACGCAGAGGCGGGCCCAAATCCAAAGCTGAACCCCAGGAGCTGTGCGAACAAAGAAGAGAAAGGGAAATCCCTCCCAGCAGCCTCAGGAGCAGCGGATTAAATCTCCTCAGTCAACTTGATGTGCCTGCATCTGTGGAATACCTGAAAAGATAACGAATCGTCCCAAATTGAGGCGGAGGACGTTGGAAGCAACGATATATATATTTTTTCCTTTTTCTCTTTTGTGAGTGTGTATGTGTATGCTTCTGTGTGTGATTTTGTCTGTATAGCTTCACTTTTACCATTTGTCCTAGGGTTCTGTCTGTCCGTTTTTGTTTTTTTTTTAGTATAGTTTTTAGCACTTGTTATCATTGGTGGATTTTTTTTTTGGTTTGTTTGCTCTCTTCTTTCTTTCTTTTTTTTATTATTTAAAAAAATTTTTTTTAATATTTATTTTTTATTTTAATAACTTTATTTTATTGTACTTTCTCTTTCTTTCTCCCTTTTATTCTGAGCCATGTCGATGACAGTGTCTTGGTGCCCAGGCCAGGTGTCAGGCCTGTGCCTCTGAGGTGGAAGAGCCGAGCAAGGACATTGGTCCACCAGAGACCTCCCAGCTCCTCGGAATATCAAAAGGTGAAAATCTCCCAGAGATCTCCATCTCAACGCCAAGACCCAGCTCCACTCAACGACCAGCAAGCTACAGTGCTGGACACCCTATGCCAAAAAACTAGCAAGACAGGAACACAACCCCACCCATCAGCAGAAAGGCTGCCTAAAATCAAAATTAAGTCACAGACACCCTAAAACACACCACCTGCCCAGCAGAAAAACAAGGTCCCGCCTCATCCACCAGAACACAGGCACTAATCCCCCCCACCAGGAAGCCTACACAACCCACTGAACCAACCTTAGCCACTGCGGGCAGACACCAAAAACAACGGGAACTATGAACCTGCAGCCTGCAAACAGGAGACCACAAACACAGTAAGTTAAGCAAAATGAGAAGACAGAGAAACACACAGAAGATGAAGGAGCAAGGTAAAAACCCACCAGACCAAACAAAAGAAGAGGAAATAAGCAGGCTACCTGAAAAAGAATTCAGAGTAATGATAGTAAGGATGATCCAAAATCTTAGAAGTAGAATGGAGAAAATAAAAGAAATCTTTAACAAGGACCTAGAAGAACTAAAGGGCACACAAACAATGATGAGCAACACAATAAATAAAATTAAAAATTCTCTAGAAGGGATCAATAGGAAAATAACTGAGGCAGAAGAACAGATAAGTGAACTGGAAGATAAAATAGTGGAAATAACTACTGTAGAGCAGAATAAAGAAAAAAGAATGAAATGAATTGAGGACAGTATCAGAGACCTCTGGGACAACATTGAACGCACCAACATTCGAATTATAGGGGTCCCAGAAGAGGAAGAGAAAAAGAAAGGGACTGAGAAAATATTTGAAGAGATCATAGTTCAAAACTTCCTAAATATGGGAAGGGAAATAGTTAATTAAGTCCAGAAAGCACAGAGAGTGCCATACAGGATAAATCCAAGGAGAAACACACCAAGACACATATTAATCAAACTATCAAAAATTAAATACAAAGAAAAAATATTAAAAGCAGCAAGGGAAAAACAACAAATAATATACAAGGAAAACCCCATAATGTTAACAGCTGATCTTTCAGCAGAAACTCTGCAAGCCAGAAGGGAGTGGCAGGACATATTTCAAGTGATGAAGGAGAAAAACCTACAACCAAGATTACTCTACCCAGCTAGGATCTCATTCAGATTTGACAGAGAAATTAAAACCTTTACAGACAAGCAAAAGCTAAGAGAAGTCAGCACCACCAAACCAGCTTTACAACAAATGCTAAAGGAACTTCTCTAGGCAGGAAACACAAGAGAAGGAAAAGACCTACAATAACACACCCATAACAATTAAGAAAATGGTAATAGGAACATACACGTCGATAATTACCTTAAATGTAAATGGATTAAATGCTCCCACCAAAAGACACAGACTGGCTGAATGGATACAAAAACAAGACCCGTATATACGCTGTCTACAAGAGACCCACTTCAGACCTAGGGACACATACAGACTGAAAGTGAGGGGATGGAAAAAGATATTCCATGCAAATGGAAATCAAAAGAAAGCAGGAGTAGCAATTCTCCTATCAGATAAAATAGACTTTAAAACAAAGACTATTACAAGAGACAAAGAAGAACACTACATCATGATCAAGCATCAATCCAAGAAGAAGATGTAACAATTGTAAATATATATGCACCCAACATAGGAGCACCTCAATACATAAGGCAAATACTAACAGCCATAAAAGGGGAAATCGACAGTAACACAATCATAGTAGGGGACTTTAACACCCCACTTTCACCAATGGGCAGATCATCCAAACTGAAAATAAATAAGGAAAAACAAGCTTTAAATGATACATTAAACGGGATGGACTTAATTGACATTTATAGGACATTCCATACAAAAACAACAGAATACACTTTCTTCTCAAGTGCATGGAACATTCTCCAGGATAGATCGTATCTTAGGTCACAAATCAAGCCTTGGTAAATTTAAGAAAATTGAAATCCTATCAAGTAACTTTTCCAACCACAATGCTATGAGACTAGATATCAATTACAGGAAAAAAATCTGCAAAAAATACAAACACATGGAGGCTAAACAATATACTACTTAATAACCAAGAGATCAGTGAAGAAATCAAAGGAGAAATAAAAAAAATGCCTAGGAACAAATGACAATGAAAACACAATGACCCAAAACCTATGGGATGCAGCAAAAGCAGTTCTAAGAGGGAAGTTTATAGCAATACAATCCTACCTGAAGAAACAAGAAACATCTCAAATAAACAACCTAACCTTACACCTAAAGCAATTAGAGAAAGAAGAACAAAAAAAAAACCAAAGTTAGCAGAAGGAAAGAAATCATAAAGATCAGATCAGAAATAAATGAAAAAGAAATGAAGGCAACGATAGCAAAGATCAATAAAACTAAAAGCTGGTTCTTTGAGAAGATAAACAAAATTGATAAACCATTAGCCAGACTCATCTAGAAAAAAAGGGAGAAGACTCAAATCAATAGAATTAGAAATGAAAACGGAGAAGTAACAACTGACACTGCAGAAATACAAAGGATCATGAGAGATTACTACAAGCAACTATATGCCAATAAAATGGACAACCTGGAAGAAATGCACAACCTTCTGACACTGAACCAGAAAGAAATAGAAAATATGAACAGACCAATCACAAGCACTGAAATTGAAACTGTGATTAAAAATCTTCCAACAAACACAAGCCAGGACCAGATGGCTTCACAGGCCAATTCTATGAAACATTTAGAGAAGAGCGAACACATATCCTTCTCAAACTCTTCCAAAATATAGCAGAGGGAGGAACACTCCCAAACTCATTCTACGAGGCCAGCATCACCCTGATACCAAAAGCAGATAAAGATGTCACAAAGAAAGAAAACTACAGGCCAATATCACTGATGAACATAGACGCAAAAATCCTCAACAAAATTACTAGCAAACAGAATCCAAGAGCACATTAAACAGATCATACACCATGATCAAGTGGGGTTTACCCCAGGAATGCAAGGATTCTTCAATATACACAAATCAATCATCAATCAATCATTGTGATACACCATATTAACAAATTGAAGGAGAAAAACCATATGATCATCTCAGTAGATGCAGAGAAAGCTTTCGACAAACTTCAACACCCATTTATGATAAAAACCCTCCAGAAAGTAGGCATAGAGGGAACTTACCTCAACATAATAAAGGCCATATATGACAAACCCACAGTCAACATCGTCCTCAATGGTGAAAAATTGAAACCATTTCCACTAAGATCAGGAACAAGACAGGTTGCCCACTCTCACCACTATTATTCAACATAGTGTTGGAAGTGTTAGCCACAGCAATCAGAGAAGAAAAAGAAATAAAAGGAATCCAAATCAGAAAAGAAGAAGTAAAGCTGTCATTGTTTGCAGATGATATGATACCATACATAGAGAATCCTAAAGATGCTACCAGAAAACTACTAGAGCTAATCAATGAATCTGGTAAAGAAGCAGGATACAGAATTAATGCACAGAAATCTCTTGCATTCCTATACACTAATGATGAAAAATCTGAAAGTGAAATTAAGGAAACACTCCCATTTACCATTGCAACAAAAAGAATAAAATACCTAGGAATAAACCTACCTAAGGAGACAAAAGACCTGTATGCAGAAACCTATAAGACACTGATGAAAGAAATTAAAAATGATACAAACAGATGGAGAGATATACCATGTTCCTGGATTGGAAGAATCAACATTGTGAAAATGACTATACTACCCAAAGCAATCTACAGATTCAGTGCAATCCCTATTAAACTACCATTGGCATTTTTCACAGAACTAGAACAAAATATTTCACAATTTGTATGGAAACACAAAAGACCCCGAATAGCCAAAGCAATCTTGACAAAGAAAAACGGAGCTGGAAGAATCAGGCTCCCTGACTTCAGACTATACTACAAAGCTACAGTAATCAAGACAGTATGGTACTGGAACAAAAACAGAAATATAGATCAATGAAACAGGATAGAAAGCCCAGAGATAAACCCACGCACATATGGTCACCTTATCTTTGATAAAGGAGGCAAGAATATACAGTGGAGAAAAGAGAGCCTCTTCATTAAGTGGTGCTGGGAAAACTGGACAGCTACATGTAAAAGAATGAAATTAGAACACTCCCTAACACCATACACAAAAATAAACTCAAAATGGATTAAAGACCTAAATGCAAGGCCAGATACTATAAAACTCTTAGAGGAAAACATAGGCAGAACACTCTATAACATAAATCACAGCAAGATCCTTTTTGACTCACCCGCTAGAGAAATGGAAATAAAAACAAAAATAAACAAGTGGGACCTAATGAAACCTAAAAGCTTTTGCACGGCAAAGGAAACCATAAACAAGATGAAAAGACAACCCTCAGAACGGGAGAAAATACTTGCAAAGGAAGCAACTGACAAAGGATTAATCTCCAAAATGTACAAGCAGCTCATGCAGCTCAATATCAGAAAAACAACCCAATCCAAAAATGGGCAGAAGACCTAAATAGACATTTCCCCAAAGAAGATATACAGATTGCCACCAAACACATGAAAGAATGCTCAACATCATTAATCATTAGAGAAATGCAAATCAAAACTACAGTAAGGTATCACCTCACACCAGTCAGAATGGCCATCATCAAAAAATCGACCAACAATACATGATGGAGAGGGTGTGGAGAAAAGGGAACCCTCTTGCACTGTTGGTGGGAATGTAAATTGATACAGCCACTATGGAGAACAGTATGGAGGTTCCTTAAAAAACTAAAAATAGAACTACCATATGACCCAGCAATCCCACTACTGGGCATATACCCTGAGAAAACCATAGTTAAAAAAGAGTCCTGTACCACAATGTTCAATGCAGCTCTTTTTACAATAGCCAGGACATGGAAGCAACTGAAGTGTCCATCAACAGATGAATGGGTAAAGAAGATGTGGCACATATATACAATGGAATATTACTCAGCTGTAAAAAGAAACGAAATTGAGTTATCTGTAGTGAGGTGGATGGACCTAGAGTCTGTCATACAGAGTGAAGTAAGTCAGAAAGAGAAAAAGAATTACCGTATGCCAACACATATATTTGGAATCTTAAAAAAAAAAAAAAAAGGTCATGAGGAATCTAGGGGCAGGACGGTAATAAAGACGCAGACCTACTAGAGAATGGACTTGAGGACACCGGGAGGGGGAAGGGTAAGCTGGGACAAAGTGAGACAGTGGCATGTACAAATATACACTACCAAATGTAAAAGAGATAGCTAGTGGGAAGCAGCTGCATAGCACAGGGAGATCAGCTCAGTGCTTTGTGACCACTTAGAGGGGTGGGAGGGACAAAGATGCAAGAGGGAAGAGATATGGGGGTATATGTATATGTATAGCTGATTCATTTTGTTATAAAGCAGAAACTAACATACCATTGTAAAACAATTATACTCCAATAAAGATGTTAAAAAAAAAAAGAATGGGGTTACGAGGTTTGGGTAAGTTTAGGAGGATGATCATAGAGCTAAGAATGTATTATCATATCAAGGTACATACTATTAATGTTTTAAGGCTGTTGATGTTGACCTTGATCACCTGTCAGATTTCTCCACTGTGAAGTTATTTTCTCACCACCTTTTCCATACTGTCCTCTTTAGAAGGCAGTCACAATGTGAAATTAAGAAAATAGAAGTTATGCACCCCAGGAGAATTTTTTAGAACAAAACTAATATTTAATCCTAAATGATCTACATGCTACTATCCTCCAATTAGTATCTTTGAATAGTTAGGAGAAGTTTGCTGCACACAAATGCCAGGCATGAGAATTATTTAGGGGAAACCAAGGAGAGGGGGCTGGTAACTCTACGTGGATCCACACAGGGCAGAGAGAGAAGTACAGCTACAGATGAGCCACACATGTGACCAAGAGCTCAGGAGCAACTAGAAATCAGAGCAAGAGAGGACCCTGAGACCAGAAGCCACCAGGACTTCAGAGCACCCAGGATGGAGTTCAAGTCTATTTTATGTACATTTCACTGAACAAAGTCACCTAAGTAACATCTGAGTTACACATTTACGTACACTTTATGTATTTATTTAAATAGCTACTAAAAGACAGGCACTGCAGTAGGTGCAGAGTTGGTGGGGAAAGGCACAAAGATGAATTGAACACTGCTTCTTCTTTAAAGAAACTTAAGGAAATTTAAATACTACCAACTTGATAATCCTTTCATTCTTGTACTTGCTCAGTTCTTTCATTGGTTTATTACCTTCATAATATGCCAGGGTCAACCAGGAGCTATGCCAAGAAGTGGGTGGGGGAGACAGATTGAGATGGTGGAGTAGGGAGACCCTGAGCTCACCTCCTCCCACGGGCACATCAAAATTACAACTACTTATAGGGCAACTATCTGTGAGAATGACCTGGAAACTAGTAGAAAAGATTTTCCACAACTAAAGATATAAAGAAGGAGCCTCAATGAGACAAGCGGGAGGGGTGGAGACACAGTCTAGTCAGGATCCACAGCCCTGGGTCAGCAACCCACCAACAGGAGGGATATCACAACTGCAGAAGCCCTCCCTGAGGAGTGAGGGGGTCCCCGTTCCACATCAGGCTCCTCAGCCCAGGGGTCTCCCAGTGGGAAGATGAGCCCCCCAGCATGTCTGGCTTTGAAACAAGTGGGGCTTGTTCAAGAGAGCTAGAAGGCTATAGGAAACAGAGACTCCAGTCTTAAAGGTCATGCACAAAATCTCACTCTCTGAGTCCCAGTAGTTTGACGAAGTGGGCAGTTTGACAAACTCCCTTGCTGATCTTGAAGAATTTCCCAGAGAGGCAGAAGGCAGCTGGGACTCCCCCTAGGGACAGAGATACTGGTGGCAGCCATTCTGGGGATCTTGATCTACCACGCTGACAATGGTGCTGGCAAGCACCATTTGGGAATCCTCCCTCTAGCCAATTAGCACTGGGGGCTTGCCCCCCAGTAGTACCCACCAGCAGGTCCGCAGCAGAGGCATATCACCAGGCATCACAGCAACTCATGCTGGAGGCCTGTCCCACCCACCAGCGCACTGACAGCGACTGCATGAGACAGCCAGGCCGAGGGCCAGCCCTGCTTACCAGCACACTCACAGTAATCAGCCCCAGCACAACAGAAGCATGATTTAGCCCACATAAGGGACACCCCTAGAGCATCGAGCTCCGGTGGCCAGAGGGGAGTACACTGCTGGGCCCCGTAGAGCATCTCCTACATGAGGCCACTTCTCCAAGACTGGGAGATGTAACAGACACACCTCACACACAGAAATAAACATAAACAAAGAGATCCGGGCAAACTAAGAGATAGAGGAATATGTTCCTAACAAAGGAACAAGAACAAAACCTCAGAAAAAGAACTAAACAAAATGGTGATAAGCAATCTACCTAATAAAGAGTTTAAGGTAATGATTAAAAAGATACTTACTGAACTCAGAAGAATGAATGAATACAGTGAGAATTTCAACCAAAAGTTAGAAAATATAAAAAAGAATCAATCAGAGATGAAGAATACAATAACTGAAATGAAAAATACACTAGAAGCAATCAACAGTAAATTAGATGATACAGAGAAATGGATCATTGATCTGGAAGACAGAGTAGTGGAAATCACCCAAGTTGAACAGAAAAAAAAAAAATGTTTTTTTTTTTTTAAGTGAGGATCGTTTAAGAGACATCTGGGACAACATCAAGTGTACTAATATTTGCTCTATAAGGGTCCCAGAAGGAGAAAAGAAAGAGAAAGGTGCAGAGAACTTCTTTGAAGAAAAAATAGCTAAAAATTTCCCTAGCTTGTAAAAGGAAACAGACATCCAGGTCCAGGAAGCACAGAGAGTCCTAAACAAGATGAACCCAAAGAGATCCACACCAGTACACATTATAATTAAAATGTCAAGAATTAAAAATAAAGAGAAAATATTAAAAGCACCAAGAGGATAGCAACTACTTACAGACGTTCCCATTAACACTATCAGCTGACTTTTCAGCAGAAACTTTGCAGCCCAGAAAGGAGTGGCACAATATAGTCAAGTTAATGAAAGGGAAAAACATACAACAAAGAATACTCTACCTGGCAAGATTATCATTCAGATTTGAAGAAGAGGTAAGAAGTTTTACAGACAAACAAAACTAAAAGAGTTCACCACCACTAAACTAGCTTTACAAGAAATGTTTAAGGGACTTTTTTAAAGTGAAAAAGAAAAGGTCACAACTAGACATATGAAAATTTTGAAAGGAAAATCTCACTGGTAAAGATCAACATATAACAAAGGTAATAGATCAACCACTTATTAAGCTAGTAGAAAGGTTAAAAGACAAAAGTAGTAAAATCATCTTAAAATCATCACGTCTATATATAGATTATTATATATAAACTTCATGGTAACTACAAACCAAAAATTTGTAATAGATACACAAAAAAATAGAAAAGAATCCAAACATAACACAAAAGGCAGTCATTTAATCACAGGAGAAGAGAGCAAGAAAGGAACAGAGAAGAACTACAAAAACAGCCAAAAAACAATCCACAAATGGCAATAAGCACACACCTATTGAAAATTCCTTTAAATGTAAATGAATTAAATGCTCTAATCAAAATATATAGAGGGGCTGAAAAAAAAAACCAAGACTCATATATATGCTGCCTACAAGAGACTCACTTCAGATGTAAAGACACATGCAGACTGAAAATGAAGGACTGGAAAAAGATATTCCATGCAAATGGAAATTAAAAAGAGAGCTGGGGTAGCAATATTTATATCAGACAAAACAGACTTTAAAACAAAAACTGTAACAAGAGACAAAGAAGGACATTACATAATGAGAAAGGGATCAATTCAAGAAGATATAACAATTATAAATATATGTGCACCCAACATAGGAGCACCTAAATACATAAAGCAAATATTAACATAATGTGAAAAACTGACAGTAACACAATAATACAGTAAGTCCTCTACATACAAACAAGTTCCATTCTGCGAGCAAGTTCATAAGTCCAATTTGTTCATAAGTCTAACAAAGTTAGCCTAGGTACACAACTAACACAATCAGCTATATAGTACTGTACTATAATAGGTTTATAATACTTTTCACACAAATAATACATAAAAAAACACAAAAAATAAAGAAAACATTTTAAATCTTACAGTACAGTACCTTGAAAAGTACAGTAGTACAGTACAACAGCTGGCATAGAGGGGCTCGCATCGAGTGAACAGGCAAGAAGAGTTACTGACTGGAGGAGGGAGAGGAGGTGGGAGATGGTAGAGCTGAAGGATCCTCAGCAATAGGAGACGGAGGGCAAGCTGCAGTTTCACTCACGCCTGACACTGATGGCACAGGTTCTGGTTCCTTGCTGGATTCAATTCTATCTACGCTCTTGAAAAAACGATCCAGTGATGTCTGTGTAGTACCTCTTTTTTTCTCATCATAGATGACACGGTAGCACTGGACTGCATTCTGAGTGGCTGCTGCAACCCTTGTGTACCATTCTACGTTCGGGTCCTATGCCTCAAAAACTAACAGTGCCTCCTCAAATAAAGAAAATCCCCTTGCCATTTCCTGCATAGTGAATCACTTCAGTTCTTCAGTTACTTCTTCTTCCTCTTGTCTCTCTTCATTCTTTCTCTGGGCCTCCAATTCCATCAGGTCTTCTTTAGTAAGCTCCTTGTGTTGCACAGCAAGTTCCATCATTACCGCTTGGCGCTTCTTAGCAGTACCAGCTACATCATCATTGCTTTTACACTTGCTTCTGGACATCCTAGGCTTGAAATAAAAATACTGTACTACTGTACAGTACTGTACTGTAGAGTACACAAAAGCACAACCACTTATAGAGGATGCATGCACGTGACAATGTACACCAGACACGTGAACTAACTTACGTGATGGGACATGTGAACACACGTTCGCATCTTTGAAAGTTCACAACTTGAAGGTTCATATGTAGGGGACTTAGTGTAGTAGAGTACTTTAACACACCAGCTACATCAAGGGACAGATTATCCAGACAGAAGATCAATAAGGAAACATCAGCCTTAAATGACACATTAGATCAGATAGAATTAATAGGTATATACAGAATATTTTTATCCCCAAGCAGTAGAATACATTCTTTTCAGATGCATGGATTAAAGACTTAAATGTCAGATCTGAAACCATAAAACCTCCAGAAGAAAACCTAGGAAGTATGCTCTTTGACATCTGTCTTAGCAATATTTGGGGGGATCTGTCTTTTCTGGCAAGGGAAACAAAAGCAAAAATAAACAAATGGGACCACATAAAACTAAAAACTTTTTGCACAGTGAAGGAAGCCATTAACAAAACAAAAAGGCAACCTACTGAATGGAAGAAGATTATTTGCAAATAATATATCCAAAAAGGGGTTAATATCCAAAATATATCAGAAACTCATACAACTCAATATGAAAAAAACAAACAACCCAATTTAAAAAATGGGCAGAGGACCTGAATAAACATTTATCCAAAGAAGACATACAAATGACCAACAGACACATGAAAAGATGCTCAACATCACTAATCATCAGGGAAGTGCAAACCAAAACCACAATGAGAAACCACTTCACACCTGTAAGAATGGCTATCATCAAAAAGACAACTAATAACAAGTGTTGGTGAAGATGTGGAGAAAAGGGAACCCTAGTACACTGTTGGTGGGACTGTTAATTGGTGCAGCCACTATGGAAAACAGTATAAAGTTTCCTCAAAAAAATTAACAATAGAACTACACTACAATCCAGCAATTTCACTTCTGGGTATTTATCCAGAGAAAACAAAACACTTATTTGAAAAGATATACGCATCCCTATGTTCACTGCAGCATTATTTACAATAGCCAAGATGTGAAAGCAACCTAACGTCCATCAGTAGAATGGATAAAGAAGATGTGGTATATATAAACAATGGAATATGACTCAACCATAAAAAATAAAACCTTGACATTTGCAACAGCCTGGATGGATCTAGAGAGTATCATGCTAAGTGAAAAAAGTCAGACAAAGACAAGTACTGTATGATCTCACTTATATGTGCAATCTAAAAAACAGAACAAATGAACAAACAAAATAAAAACAGACTCAGATACAGAGAATAATGGGTGGTTGCCAAAGGGGTGGGGGACGGGGGCAGGGGTGGGTGAAATAGATGAAGGGGATTAAGAGGTACAAACTTCTAGTTATAAAATAAATAAGTCACGGGATGTAATATACAGCATAAGGAATATGTTCAGTAATAACTCTGTATGGAGACAGATGGTTACTAGACTTACCGTGATCATTTTGTAATGTATTTAAATGTCGAATCACTATATGGTACACCTGAAACTAACATTAATGTTGTACATCAACTATATTCAATAAAAAAAGAAGTGGCTGGGGGCAAAAACTTTAGTTCTTCCTGCCCCAATAATTTCTCCTCAAAAGCCAATTTAATTTTTTAAAGAGTATTCTTTGATATAATTTATCGCCATTCTATTAATTTTCCATAGAGTATAAAAAAAAGGTTTTTTGGAAATTTTTTAATTTTATGAATTTTGATACACAAACTAAGAAAACTAGTGTGTGCTTGCTTTACAAATGTGCCCTCAAGACAAGTAAGCCCTTATTCTACTCCCCACCTCCAGCAACAAGGCTACTGCCGCAAACACCCTTCTAAGCGGAAATTTTGGAGCCACCACATTTAATACAGGCAGGCAATATATTATTATGGCTTTTTGACAAATAAGAAAATGCAAGTACAGGAATAATGGGTGATTGCCCAAGGTTTTGGATTTGTAGGCCAAATACAGAACCAGGATGAGACCAACGCTGAGCCTGCCTGCCGAACCACACCACTTTCCATTTTTAAATATTTAATAGCCTAATGCTTACATGGACAGTTCAGACACAAGAGCCGATGCAAGCAGAAATGTAGTGACACTTTCCGCAAATTCTTTGTGTTCAAAACAGCAATAAGAGATAAAACAACTAAGGACATGTTGCCAAGAAGTAACTGCCATTCTGGAAATCACACACGCATTCACATGGTGGAAAGGTTTATGGGTACACCACTTTAGCTGTACCACAAAGGGCAGGAAATGGAAAAATAACACCTCTGGCCATTCTAATATTTTGAAATAAAACAAAATATGCATCTATGTAAGCTATAAATATAGATTCCATACATCATCAATGCAATTGACACATATATACAACACCATGGAACATTTGAACAAGAGGGAATCTTTGATCATCTCAAACAGGGGTTTTCAAAGCTTCTTAAGCCTTAGAACCCCGTGTCCAAATGAAATATTATAAAAATAAGTGTATCATTTTAGTTGAGTGGATTGGCCCAGTGACCCCCTTGGCTCTGAAAGGGATCAGATAAACACTCTTTGGAAACCACTTCTTTAATCCAATTTCCTTATTTTACAGGACTATTTGAAAATATGCCAAGATTAAGATAAAATTGTGTGAACTGCAGTAGTGTGTGTGTGCGTGTGTGTGTTACTCAACAGCCATGCGCTTATTTTTTCATGTTCCAAAAGTTTATAATATCTGCTAAAGCTTCTCAATCTTCAGCCTGCTAGGAATCACCTGGAGAGTTGTTAAAACACAGTTTTCTGAACCCCAACCCAGAGACGCTGATTCGGAAGATCAGGGTGTGGTCATGGATCTGCATTTCTAATCAGCTCCAAGGTGCTGCTGCTGCTCTGCCGCTGGTCTGGGAACCTCACCTTGAGTACCTGCACTCAAGGACAGCCTACAGATACAGCCTTGCACTAAAGGAAAATGAGGGCACCAGAAACCTCCCTTACAAGCTCTCACACCCAACACAGCAAAGGGCTTGCAAATACTTGCTGAACAAATGACCAGTTACTGAGACAGCTAGGATGTAAAGTGAGCTGCTCCACGGCATTGGATATAACACTTCTCACTGGAACAGTGCCCAGGTTGACCCTCCAAGGACCTCACATAAATAACCTCATGCCACACTTTCCAGGGTTCCTTTGTCCTCCGGTGGGTTTCAGTGAAGAGAATGTGGCTGTGTCTTCTATCTCCTTTACCTTTTATCTTCTCTTTGCACCTCCCATTCGTTCTCCAACCTGCTCCACCTGACCCTTATGGACTAAATCAATGGGTTCCCTTATCCCCTGACTTCCGGTTGGATTGTATCCATAGAAGGCACTGGCAGGAGGTTAGGAAGTTGGAGAAGGTTGAAGGTGCTGTTTGCATTGCCCCAGCTTCCTCCCTTCCAGGATGCCATGGGCTGGCAGTGCTCCTACCAAAGGGCACAGCTCCTATTGGATGGCCCTTTCCTTTCAGCCACTCTCTGTGGATTCTAGTAACTCTCCATCCCCTGACCTTTCAGGACTAGTGGGAGTAAAGGCTCCCAGCTGTAGCTAGCCCTGGGGTACTGCATTATCTCTTAATAGTTTCTATAAACCCTAGCCTCACTTTCATTTTGTTAAATTCTGCTTGAATGGCCAGCTCAAGGGTGCCTTCACTTCCTGATGGGACCCTGACTGGTAATATAAGGATGTTTCTTTGACTGCTCTCGTGAGAGGCCAGGGCTTGGGGACCTACCCTCACCCATGACTTACTCTCCCTATGCTAGTTGTAATTTAGTAAAACTACCTACCTCTTCTCTATCTCACACAGGGATGAGAAGATACAATAATTTATTTGAAATCAATGCACACTTTTAGAAACTCAAATGTTCATATCCAACTTAGTTGTAGCATTTGATATATACCATGACTTAAAAATTCAAAGCAATATACAAGTAAGTCTCACGTGGATTTTTTATACTTTGTAGTTTAATGGATGCAAGTATTTTGAAGGCTGATTCTTTCATTAGCAGTTTGCCTGTTATTCAATAAATGTTAGCTATTACTCAGAATATAAACTGAGCTCCTGTGATGTGCCAGTCACTGAGCCAGGCCCAGTATGTACCAAGGTGAACAGGACAATCTCCCCTCCTGCCGTCATAGAGATTCCAGTCCAGCAAAAAAAGGAGATATTCTAAAATAAATTACAAAATTTATTTTTAGGTTATTACTATGATAGGTGCTATGCAGGAGAAATGCCAATGCTGAGTACACAAGGCAAAGGGGCGGGATGGGGGAGGGGAATGTGGGGGAGGGGAGGGATGGGAAGTTGGGGAAGGGTATCCTGACTAAGCAGAGGAAATAGCAGGTTTACATGGACATACTTCATCTCACTACAGTCTTTTCTGAATCTTCTCCTAATGGAAATTCACATTTAAAGAAGAAACAAAGACACAGAAATCCAAGTCCTTTGAAAAGCCAAGGGAGGGACTTAGAGATGGAGAGGAAAAATAACTGTTTGCCCAGCCTGAAATGTTACTCAGAAATGGTTAAGGTGGAAAAAAAGAAACGTTGTGATCGTTACACATGTTTTCATACCAGGAGAACAAGCCTCTATTTTCTATTTTTGTCCTAAACTATTTTTATTCACTATCCACACTCTACTATGTTTAGATACCTCTGCTGAAAAACAAGTATTCTAAGAGAATTGAGAGGCTTTTTTTCTTTCCTTTAGGACATTTTTTGTTGGAATTGTTGTTTCCTAAAGAGTCATTCTAAGTGCTCAAAATGCTAAAAGGCACTAAAAAAATAATGAACGAATTTTCACAGAAGCTGAATTTTTCAAGCAACAAACTTGGTGCTAATGAGGGGATTTCAACGTGGCCCCTTAGATACAACCAATTTCAAACAGAAATCCCATTAAAGGCCCCACAGGTCAACACTCACAGGCAGGTGCATTCACTCTGGCGGCTTCTCTCAGGCAGACCTTGGCTCTGCTACAATGAACTCCCTCTTTATCACTCACGGGGGTCCTCTCACAGTGTGATGCACAGAATTTCCATCCTAGTTCAGCACAGGGCTATAGGGCACATTACTCACTTAAGTGAAATTAATGGAAGATTTTGGTACTGAAGATGGTCTTCAATTATTTAAGGACCAGGCTATAAAAGCTATAGGCAAGTCATGGTAAATAGAGCAGGAAATGAGAAAGCCCCCAGGCTTTGTCCTCTCTTCCTTCTCTCCCCACTCTGTACCCGTTCCCAACAAGCCCCTTGTCGTTTCTCAGTAGCTTTTTTGTTACGGGAGATGGCAGCCCATGTTACACGGTGACCAGTGGCCCAGATACAAATATTCTGCCCCCTCTCCAGAGAAATGCATATACATGCTTGTCAGTCTACATGTGGTGATCTTTTGAGTCCAGAAAATATGATTACTCATATATATCCCAACTACGTTTACCTCCTTTTCCTTTTTATTAATTTAAACAGATCCTATTATCTTGGTCAAGAAACTAGAGATTAAGAGCATGTGTATCAGAGCCAAGGTCAAACTATTTCCAAATGCCCCATCCAGGCTCCCAGCTACGATCACCATCTTCATTCTCATTACTGTCATTTACTGAGTCAGGTCCTGTCTTTTTTTTTTTTTTTTTTTTTGAGTCAGGTCCTGTCTTAAGTGCTTTAAGTCACTTATATTTCATTTCGCCTTCCCATGAATTCTATAAGGTGAATACTACAATAGTATTCTCCCGATTTTACCAATGAGAAAGCTGAAAAGAGATTAAGTTATGTGGGCAACGTCACCCAGGTAATAGATGGAAGACCTGGGATGTCATCCCAGGCCTATCTGATTCCACAAACCAGTCTCTACACCATAATGATGTTCGTTAAAACAGAACTTAACCCTTCAATCGAAGCATGTATTGTGTGTATGTGGTGGGGCAGGCGGGAGAGGGGGCGAGGGGAGCACTGTTTTATTGGTAATCTCTAATAAACCTTCGTGACTGTAAGCTCTGAGAGGGCAGGCATCCTACGTGTCTTATTTTCCATGGTATCCCAGATCCTAGCACAAGACTTGGCACACAGCAGGTGTTCAACAAAAGCCTGTTGAAGAAAAGACGGAAGGGAGGGAGAGGGGGAGGGTGGGAGGAAGGGAAGGAAGGAAGGAAGAAAGGAAGAAAGGAATGCAGGCTGACTCTCAAAGAAAACAGTACATTTGGTAAAGTAGATGAAATGTATAAGGGTCTGTAGCTCAGCTCCTGTATCTGAATGCTGTGGCCCTTTAAGAAATAAGGAGGCAGTTTTCCAGTTGTTCAGGGAGATAAAGGAGGAATGAACAAGATTGACAGCAAAATATTTGTCATACGGTTAATAGGGTACTCAGACCAATCGGTTTAGGCCACATATAAATTTGTAAAAAATACTCAGAGAGCAAAACCCCAGGGAAGTACAATGCAGTGGGCAGCTTTTCATTCCTGAAGATTCCAGTGGGGGTGGGTGGATGACCATTGGTAGCGGGACCCTGGGAGCAGCCATAAGGGACGAGTAAGTAAGCAGGAGGGCATCTTTTGGATAGCACTCATTCTGGAGATTCTTCTCTTTTTGCTAAAACCTAAAAAGGCTCATAAGGCCACCCCAACTCCAAAGTATGGAGAAGAATGCATTCTACACCACGAATGATGTAACATTCATTCCCGAACACAGGACAGAGTAATGAACAAAGATAGCGTTTATACTCTCGTGCAGCTCACAACAAATCGGCAAATAAACGTGAGAAGTACCAGGAAGTGATAAGTGCTATGCAGAGAATTAAAACCGGGTGCTGGAGGCTGTCACGGAGCTTATAGCAAATCAATAACTGAATCTGGGAAATATCAGTGTAGGATAAGGGCTCTGCAGAGAAGCCACGTGATTGACTTTAAAATGACACAGAATAAAAACAAGAAGTCATTCTGAGTTTTCTCAATAAAGCCAAAAAGCTACACTCTACTCTTCTTCCCTGAATTTATAGATAGACTTTTCCTTTCAGAATGCTGTGATAAGGGTACTGAGTTGGACTACAACAGCTCAAATCCTTATAAGACAGAGCCAGAACAGCAAATAGAAACAAGTAAATGAAACTCAATCCATATAGTGTAAGGAATGCATTTTGCAGGCCTCAGTCATCTTTCTTTCTGGGAACTAACCTACTTTCCCAGCCAGTCTAAATGCCACAAAAAACCCTGTTAGCTTCGTGGAGCGGTGAAAAACAGAAACTCAGCCAGCATAGCCTTTGTGTTACATCAGGGCCTGAGGTCCTAATGAGCTCACACTCAGGACAGGGGTGGTGATGGCACCACCTTGGTCAAAGGCTTGGCAGCCGTGAGAAGAAAGACACTGCACTGGGCTGAGGCCAGAGCAAAAGGAAGGCCTGGCAATTCCACATCAGCCTTGGCATCCCTGGAAGCCGTATGTAATACCAGGACAACAGAAGTGCACTACTTACAGCTCACAGGCAATGGCTTTGCTCCTTCACCAAAGGAAAAATAAATACCACAATACAAGACCTCACTCCCCGCTCCATCTCTTGCCTGCACCAGGAACCTGACCGGGCCTAGCCAAGTCCACTCCCAGGAAAAGTGGAGGTGGAGACACATCAGATGCTGCATCATACTGTATCTTCTGCTTAAGGTGGCATTTTACAGAAGGGGAAACAGGAGCCTGCATTCATTCCATGGGGACCAGAGAGCCACTGAAGCTTTTCAACAGTGGAGTGATCAGATCCGTGCTTTACAGAAGAAAGAAGTACTGGTAAAGGAAGGGTCTCAAGATGCCATAGAGAAAAGTGACCAAGATGGCAAAGTATCTGAAAATGATGAAAAATGAGAAACAGCTGAAAGAACTGGGCAGGGGGAAGACCTAGGGAACATAAAATACTCTTTAATACTTCAAGGCTCTCATATGGAAGAGGGATTCAGAGTTCTCTGCAAGAACTAGAATGGAAGTTAAAGAGTTGGAATGGGGAAGAGATACAGATTTCACCTGGGACCAAACAGAAGAACTTTCTGATGACTAATGCTAAGCAAAAATAGAGCAGGTTACCCATGAAAGCTGTGACTCACTGGTGGTGTTCAAGTACAGTCCAGATTACATGACCATGAAATCCTTGTCCATTTTATGCTCTATTATTTCATGATTTCCTCCTTCAATGCCCAAGGCCTTTCTAAGTCTATCAATTCATAGCTGTCCTGAAAAACAGAACTCAAGTTTCATCTCCAAGTCGCCCCAGGCCTTTCCATAATCATCTCTCCCTTTTCTGAATAAGACACTTACTACTTGTACCATTTATCTGGAAGATAAGCATGCACAGCTTTGTGGCATTGTTTCTATTGAACAGTTACCTATTTCTTGTATATCAATTAGTTTTCATGGATTTTATCTCTGTAATTAGACAAATAGCTTCTGGAAGGCAATAATCTCATTTTATATTTACAGAACAAGTCTTGTGCCTTGCACATAGCAAATGCCCAGCCTGTTGGCTTATTACCAAGACTCCTCAGTGCCTACCCTGTAAAACTGCAGGTCTCAAGGTAAATTTCTTGTGTGCATCCATACAAGAAACCTTGTGGGTTCTTTCAGATGTCTGATCCTGATTATTTCATTTTCCGATTATACTCAGTTATATTTCAGTTGTATTGAGCTAAATATTTCTTCCAGTTAAAACAGTATTCTTCCACAGCATATTTTTAGAGAAGGGGAAAAAAAAGAATGAAACTTTTAATTGAAAACATTTTAAACCTTTCTTTCCATCACAAAATAAAAGGAATGGTTCTGCAGCAGAAACTGTCATCCAGAAAATCAGCCACTTATGAAAGGCTTAATTTTTCTCACGGTTGAATTAAACAAGTGCAATTAACCCTACTGATTTATTCTCCCACACAGAGTTTGCCTTTGTGAATATTAGAATTCAAGACCAATAACAGGGAATGCCCTGGTGGTCCAGTGGTTAGGACTCCATGCTTCCACTGCAGGGGGCATGGGTTCGACCCCTGGCCAGGGAAATAAGATCCTGTATGCTGTGTGGCATGGTCATAAATAAATAAATAAATAAAATAAAATCAATAGGGAAAAAATTGACTCCTCCATAAATGATGTTGAGACAACTGGCTATCCATTTGGAAAAGAGGTAGATCACCAACTCATACCACAAACAAACAAACAAACAAAAAGATCAATTAACAAATTAAGGTGCCTATCAAACTGAATGACTGTAGGAATTTTTCAGCCCCTTTGGGTCTTTACATGGATACACTTGTTGAATGTGGCTCTTTCCATAACCTATTTAAGTGATCATTCCTTTTTCTAAATGCAGCCTTTGAGTTATACGAATTTCCAGTATCGGAGGGCAGTTCACATCCATATTTTGGATGTGAAATTTCCTTTGGAGAAGGAGCCAAAGCCGCAGAAGCTGAAATCTACCCCAAGATGCTGCTTTTGAGCAAGCACCATGAGCTTGCCTTATACCAAGTCCTTTTGATACTTTGAGATTGGAGCAGATTGAATGGGAAATACCACAGACCCACTTTATATGTTGAGAGCCAATGTGCATGCAGTTAGGCTTCTTGTAAAAGGTTATAGCCTTGAAAATCCCTCTGATTTCTTATACATAAAAAATTGCACATACTGTTTTCATGTAATGGATTTTCCATGACATCACATAAATTAGCATATGTTGGAAACTGTAAAGGGCTCTCTTCCCTTCTATTTCTGGCTGCTTCCACACTGAAAGACATGACCCCGCTGGGTATGCAGAGTTAGACAATTCTATTTTTAAAAGAGAAATAAAGCATGGTGTGAACGGTTCTAAACCCCCAAATGGCCAGAGGCTACCAGATAAATACACTTCTGAGACAGAGGCTGAACACTTCTTGGAACTTGTTCTCCCTTCTGAGCACATTTACCACTGAAGTTCCCCTGCTTCTGAGGTCCTGTCCCTCTGCCACCAGGCAGTGAGGGGTTTGCAAATCTAACTGATGGGCACGTTTTCTCCTCATCCCCATCCCTGGCCCTCTCAGAGGCTCTGCCAAGGGTTCATTGCCCTAGTCCAGAACCAGGATCTCCTTTTCTTTAAGAAAGTTTAGTTCCAAATACCTTAGCCCACCTCTGCTATCGACCCGCAGAACTCCACCTCCACACTGCGGCCTGAAGAAAACCAGAAATGGGAAGCTTCCAATTCCCTTTGTCCCCAGGCTAATGAAATTGTGGGGGGGATTTTATGCATCTGAATTTTCACCTTCCTATTAGAGGGAAACTTGTATGAAATTCATCACGCAACTAGGCCCACCAGATGAGCTTGCTTTTGTGAAAAAAACAGCTAACAAAGCAAAACTGTAGGGTCGTGTTTATCTGCTGGGATGGCTACTCTCCATTGGCCCCTTCAAGTCCACTCTCTATACTTCACCCTGCTCAGAGCCCCGGAAGCTACATTTTATGGAATGCAGCACTGGGCTTCTTGCCATCTCCCTGGGTTCGGGTTGGGGTCTGCAATGGAAGGCCTCGGCAGGTGGGCAGAAGGAAGAGGGGCCGGAGGGTTTACTGTTCTGTCTTCTCCTGGTGGGTGGATAAGTTCCTCTGCTCTAAGCACAGCCCCATCCAGCGGCCTCTCCCACCTGAAGTTCCGTTCCCTTCCTCTGTCCCCTCAGCCCCAGGAGTGGTGATGGCTCCTCAGGGTGCTTTCATTGTCCTTTTTGGTATCCCTTAGCCATGCCTACTCTTTTGTAAATAGATCTTTCCTTAAACTCTCCCGAACTTCCTGCTTGAGTGTGCCTCTGTTTCCTGCCGGACTCTGCAGCACTATTTTAACCTAGCATTCTCCAGAAATGCCTCCACCTGAGGATTCAACAAGCCACGAGCACCTGAGAAACCAGGACAGAGGAAAGAAACCAACTGGTTATACGTTGTTTATAAAAACGACTCATTCTTTGGACAGTTCTCTAGGTCTTTAACCTTTCTAAAGGTTTTAATGCAAAAAAAAACCCCAAAAGAAGCAAAAAGCTCTGCTTAATTAAAACATCATCTACCACCATCCCAGGCTCTGCATCCAATACAACAAACTTCTGCTTCCAAAACCAAGGGTATAGACGTAGCCCTCTTCCAGTATACGGTTCCATGACATAGTTTTAATAAATATCAGTATAATAAAATATATCATTATGACATCAGATAGTGTTATTTATAGAAGAAATGGGCAAAGCCTTTAAGAATAAGAGTGAAAAATCTGTTCTATAGGACAGCTGACTAATAAATGTTGGAGCTCTTAAGTGAAAGGAGTTTGCAATTTAATACCAAAATTGTTCAGCTATTTCTAACTGACTCAAAAACAACTCTTGGAAACCTAGGAGATCAACAAGCACTGAAGCATCATGCTCTTTCCATCAGTGGAAAGGGCTTAAAGGACTCTCCAAATAACATGCTCTCTCTCCCATATTTGAAATTAAAGGCAAGCCAGAAGCTATCAAGTGTAACTTTAGCCATGCAGAACCCATCTAAAGAGAATACAGTCACGTCTCTTCCGTTTAAGAACAAGGATAAAGGAGTGCTGAAAAACCACCACTTTTTCAAATCACAGAGAATGGTATTTTATGATTGAATCTGTGACTCCCTAAGACAACTCTACCCAGAGAGTTTCCACCATCATCTCAGATCAGGTCTTTGCAGCTCGGCTTCTCATCTGCGCTGAGAGCTCAGGCATCCCACACACTTTGGGGGCTGGAATACCAGCTTTCTAAGTAACATGTGACAGCAGACACCAGAGTCAGGGACATGGATGTAGCTGAAGGGCCTATCCAAAGACTACCTGCTCTATTAGAGCATAAAATACCTAAACAAGGTCAGTCCCATGCTCCCTTTAATCCAGCATCCTGCCCCTCGCTGAGAACTGTCATTTAGACACCAGCTTCAAGGATGAAGGACATCCTCTAAAAGCATGTTTCCACTTTTGACCCATATAGATTATATCACCCGCTGTCCTGTCCTTAAAAAATAATCAGGAAGACTAACTACGGAACAACAAAAAAGAGTCTAGTGGGACAAGATGAAGTTTACTTCTGCTTCTCCATCCAGCCAGAAGTCCCAGACTGGTGGCTTGGGAGGCTGGGTCTGTCTCCTTTAGGTGAGGAAAATTCTCTCCTTTACATCACCATCCCCATACCCTGCTTCACTCACAAACTTGACCTATCTGGCCCTGTCCTAGACGGTGTCCCAGGTTCAATCCTATGAACATTTAAAGATACAATTAAAGAGAGAGGAAGATGAACTGGCCGGGCGGCAGGGTGGAGGCAGAGAATCCCATGGATGCTGCGGTGGCTTTAAAACTTGTTGGCAAATTCTGTGATATTTCTCCCATCTAGAGGTGGAGTCAAATTCCCCACCTCTTGAATTTGGTATGGCTTACTCACATCCATCAAATAAAATGTGGTGGAAGCTGTGCTGGTAACTTGCAAATTTAGATCAAAAGAGCAGTAGAACTTCTGTCTGGCTCTCTCTTTCTCTCTCTCCCCCACCTCCCTTTTTCTCATTCAGGATTTTCACTTGTGGAGCTCAGCCACCAAACCACATGGAAGCCAAGCACCCATGGAGAGGCCCATGTGAAGAGGAACCAGGGTTCCCCATCCCAGCCTTCTGGCAAGCCCCTCACCTCAAGCCCGCAGCCAAAAACCAGAGCCAACTTGCCAGCCATGAGAGGGCGCCATCATGGCAGTGGGTCCTCCAGCCTCCAGGTGACCTGTCCCAGCTGATACCGTGTGGAGCAGAGATGAGCCTTCCCACCCAGCCCAGCTCAGATTAGAGATTCGTGAGGCATGTAAATGATTGCTGTGCCCCTTGGTTTTGGGGTGATTTGTTATGCAGCAATATCAGAACAGATGCTTAGACGCTAAAACTTTTACTAGTAATTCCAATATGGAACCTATTAAATATGTCTTCATCTAGTGAGAGGACAGAAAAATGAGGGAGAAGGCAGGTTCTATAGCTTCTATACTTTTTAAAACCACGAGAATCTAAATATAACCCCCAAAAAAGGCACCCGTGACCTTTTACACTTGACATTTTACTCACTTTTAAGGGGTATAAAAAATGGAAGAGGAAAGAGGATGAATGCTAATGATGCTGGGACTGGAGAGCCAGACGTGAGTAGGCACGCCTATCTCTGCCCCTTCACTTTAAAAACCCTCGTAATACTTCCTTTTTCTTCCCAAGCTGCTTATTTTTGCTGGCAAGATTATTTACAGTCAACCCTTCTTCCTAGAAGGACATCAGATCAAATTCCAAAAACACTCATTCAATAACATTCAAGGGGTGAGGGTTGAAGCTCTGAAGCCTTAGGGCGTGTTTTTTTCCTGAAAATTATTCTGCACACTCCATCACATGAAGTTCCTGAAATTCACCCAGCAGCACGTCACTTTCTTGTTCAAAAACAAATGAGCGCTCCCTTTTACTTACTGTATTAAATCTAATTTTCTTTGTCTATCTTTTATGGTATAATGGCTTCCCCTTGTATATTGAACTATACTTCCCAATCTGCCTTGGTTATTCTCACCTCTAAGCTTTGATTCATGCCAAGCCATAGCCCCTTACCTATGTCTTTTTTATCAGCCAACTGTCTTTCAAAGCCATATTCAAGCCTAATCTCAATTTTTTAAAAAATCCCTGACCACTGCAGCTGACAGCAATCCCTCTCTCCATCTGAACTCTTACAGCACTCACAATCCACGGGGCTCATCTTATATTTACGCAGATCTTCCCATTCTCCACCACTCATTATGGGTCCTTCAAGTGCAGGACCATATGTTATTCATCTTTACATTCCTCCCCATCACTCCAAACATACCCACAGCCCCACTCAGTATCTTGAATATCTTAGGTGCTCAATTACTGCTTATTAGATTAGCTAAATGAACTAAATAATACAGCAAATAGCCTGCAAAGTTCCATCTAGTAATACTTCTATTTTAACCAGTAACTACTCTTAAGGAATGAAGCTTTAATTGGGCAATTTTGAGCCTGAGCCAGCCAGCTGGGGTTGGTAAGTATTTGGTGGGGGAGGGATCGAGGAACACTCAAATGTGGAGGTGGCCGCCTATGTCAGACCTGCCCAGGGAAATTTATCTTGTGTTTATTATGTATGAAGAAAGGTGTAGAAATTATTTAGTGTAAACCTTCAATTTACAGATGAAGACAGTAAGACTCAGAGAGGATAAGTAATAAGTCCCAAAGCAGCTGGTTATCAGCAGAACTGGCCTTGACCTCATTTCTCCTGACTCCTGTTCTAGCATTCTTTCCACTACAGAAAACTGGAGGACTGCTGCCTTTTCTCAATAAGCACTCCTCTTTGAAGAGCAGCCTATAGACAGGATTTCAAATTGAACATTTAAATGATCTTTTTAAAGTCAATTTTGACTGTGAAGAGTGACCCCAATTGCTAGACATTTTCTTCTCAAGAAACAAAAAATCCACTTTTTTATTCCTCTGACTGAGAAAGATGCATTCATGTATCTAACTTGCAAGCAATTTCTCCAAAGGAAAAGGGGATTCTTATCTGAGCACTGCATCATACAGTGTCTCTGGGATGAAAACGGTGAACCAGACCAAGTAATTGGCATAGCTAAAAGAAAAATATAAAAGATGAAAGCCGATGCATTAAAAACAAACCCAGAACATTTCTCAAGTAAATGTGTGCATTTACTTGAGAAACTGATAAAAAGCAGCTTAAATTACAAACCTTTTTCTTTAAGAGGCTCAGCAATCACTCCTTGTTAGTATACTAGCAAATCCTTTTTTACCAGATTTATCTTCCAGATTCTAAGATGGATTAAATCTTTCCACTGACCTTGTCAAAATAGGCCTTTCTCATAACAAGAAGTAATAAAGGCAACTCCAGGGCCCAGATTAATAAGATCAGACAGGTAGGCTGACACAGACAGCAGAACAAAGTCCCCGAGTAATTTTTAATTTAAAAAAGTAACTCATGAGAAATGAGTACTCCACTTTGTTTTCAAGTTCTGGCTCTATATTTTGATTAAATAAGGAAAAGTTATTTATCTATAGCTATACCTATATCTGAGATATACATACTTGTCAACACATATGTCAAAATAGAAATTTAAGGAGTATAGTGGTATACAGTAGTTAAGAACCCATCCTCTAAAGCCAACCACCTAGTTGAAATCCCAGCTCTGTCACTTCCTGTGTGACGTTGGGAGAGTTACTTAAAACATTTTCTAGTTCAGTATCTTGATCTAAAACATGAAATTGATATTATTAGTTAATTCATAAGGTTGTTATTAGGAATCAGTGACAATACATGCAAGGGACTTAGTGCCTAGTAAACACATAAACATTAGCTGTTATTATTATCTGGGAGAGGGACAAAATTATTAATACGTGACTACAGATGGTCTTCCCCTATCCCCTCCGGCTTGTCAGGTCAGCTCCAGGGTTTTCTCTTGTTGCATTGTCTGAGTCTGGGTGTGAGAAAATCCACCAGAGAGCATTCAAATTCTATTTCCCGGGGGAGGTTCTATGTAGGAAAAATGGTCGTGGGTCGGGGGTGTGGGCTTGGGGGAAGATGGCTAAATGTATGAGCTAGACGGTACGTGTCAGCAGAAAAGGAACAGAGAAGCCATTTAGAAATGAGATGGCAATATAAAGAGAGAGGAAGTTTCAAGCAACTGCGGCATGAAATAGAATTGAAAAGAAGAGAAAAGGTAGATTTAAGAACTTCATGTTCTTTGAGAGTTATGATAAAGATAGGAATTAATTCTTTTTGTAATTGCTTTGGACTATGGGACATTGTTCCCTTGGATGTGAGGCTGTACTGAGACTGAGCCTCAGTTTCATACGGGTGCAGAGCAAGTTAGAGAGACAGAACAATTTGCAGTACATGGCTTCAGATTTACAAGAACAGATTATCACAAAGTGGTACACATCACTGAGCAGAGCACACAGCTTTAAAAAGAAGCTAAAACATTCCCTCCATGTAT
This sequence comes from Balaenoptera musculus, assembly GCF_009873245.2. Taxonomy (NCBI): domain Eukaryota; kingdom Metazoa; phylum Chordata; class Mammalia; order Artiodactyla; family Balaenopteridae; genus Balaenoptera; species Balaenoptera musculus. The sequence continues at coordinate 34,997,456 of NC_045801.1, read as the reverse complement.
TCACTAGAGGCCTTTAAAAAATATTTTGGCAATAGGTATCCAGAGCCATAAAAACATTTATCCCCCTCCATGGGGTACTAATTCATCCTAAAGGAAAAAAAAAAGAAACACTGTACCCACAAGAAGATGCTCATGGCAACATTATTTATAATAGTAAAAAAAAAAAAAAAGGAACCAACCAACCAACTAACCAAAATAAAGTGCACTGATTTAATAGAATGACACAACTTTGTTTAAAATGATAATGTTGAAATTTGGGGAAATTTCTTAAAAACCCCGAATACTGATGCTGATCCTGGAGCTGTCCGCTTCCAGCTTAAGGACACAGAAAAGATCACTGCCCTTAGAATTATGGGCTATAGCCCGTTTGCTGATGCTTTCTGGCTAACCCAGGCTTCTCCAGGCTTTCAGAACTCCTTTATTTTCCTCAGACGAAATGACTTTAGGAGATTAACCCTCACCCAATTAACCTAGTATCTACAACTGCCCACCAGTTTAAAGAGATCTGGGCCTGGCCCCTCTTTTTCTCCTTAGTTCTAGTATAAGAATAACAAGTAAAACTTTTGCATTTATTCTTCTGGTTTTGAAGCTTTTTAAGTTTCACATTCTCTATTGGATTCAGAGGGTTAATAAAGCCTTTGATAACACATTTCTTTAAATAACAGTCCCAGCACGCCTGGAACAGTAAGTAGAATCCTGGGAACAATGCTCTTGCTGAGAACCTGTGTGATCTCTGCCATGTAATCTGTAGAATCAGACCTGGGTTTTTATTCAAGGAACTTGCAGAAAAGGAGAGAAACATAACATGTTAACACCATTCATTCCTTCATTCATTCATTCCACAAATAAGCACTGACAATGTGCCAGACACCACTGGGAGCACAGGCTGTCACAGTCCCAAGCTGCAAAAGATGCACAGAACAGTTAATTCTCATAAAATGTGATGAGTGCCTTGAGAGAGGAAGTGTGGGGAGACTGAGGAGACAACTAAGCCAGCTTCCAGTAAGTCAGGGAGGAGGAGGTAACATTCTCCCTTAATTCAATCAGAAAGATTTCAAATCAATCGTAGAAAAAATGAAGAAATAGGCCCAATTCAGACTTTGTATTCTTATTTCTAAGCCATTTTCTTTCAGCCTATCCTGTCTCTAGGGCAAGTAACATTCTCCTAAACACCGCCTCCAAATACCATTTCAAAAGCAGACACCATAAATGTAATCTGAGGACCAAAGTCCCCTCAGCAAATAGCAGATAAGCTAACATTCTCCAACAACCCACCGTGGGCCAGGCCCTCAACCAACTGCCAACCTTGCCATTTTGATTTTCTCTGTCTCGGATGAAAATATTCTCTCTCTCCATCCTGGTATGGTTTTAATTTAGCTCTGTGAATGACAGTAGTAGGAAGTAGTTTATTTTGGTTTTAAGTAGAAAGGAAGACATATTTTGTTGTTTTTTTAAGAGTGGCAAAGGGCACGCTGAATCATCTTCTTTTCCCTGACATTGTATAGACAATGTGCTATTTTTATAGAAAAGATTCATCTTCTCTAATTCTGATGGTGTCCTGAGTAGCCTCAGTGTGACAAGTCGGAGAAACCACACAGTGACACAGACTTGTCACAAACACAATAAATTATCAGGTGCCCCTCACCTCTCCGGGAAAAACTACCAAGGCTGCTTGTTCCCGTGAGGCTGAGACCCTTACAGCTTCACGCAGGGTGGGAATTTGAGAAGAAAGGGAGTCAACATTGATCCGTCTCCATTGTAATCCCACTAATACAAAACCCCTAACCTTGAAATCTGATTTCAGCCACTCCAATAAAAAGTTCAGGAGAAAAAAACAATTTTGAAACATGCAGAAGTTTGCAAAAGTTATCTACTTCACATAAATAGTACTAACTCATGTGCCTGAGTTCTCCCCCAAGGCAGGGGGGAGCCAGAGGAGTTCAGGGAGGGCCAAGAAGGGCAACAGAGAGAAAAGACAGGGCTGAGGAAACAGGGCAAGAAAGAGTCCAGCCAACCACCCAACGCAAAGGATCTAGGTAAAGGGGAGATGCAGGTAGAGAATAGGAGAAAACAAAGGAGAATGGAACAAATCTGGAGGTGCTATTTATAGGGTGTCTGTGGAGAAGGCAAGAGCCAGGGAAGGCCCAGAACCATTTCAGAAGGCACAGGCAATACAATTAAAACCCTGGCCATGCTCCTCCCAACTGCTCACTGTCAACCATCCAGGGCAAAAAGGGTCTCTTGAAGAGGCAGTCCCCTTGAAAATCCCTCAGGAACGTGTCTCTCTGGGGCCTTGCCACGCCGCTTGTCAAAAATTTCAGCACAGCTAGTTTTGGTTCTTGCGCTGGAGTGAATCTCTGCTTGACCACCAGCTGAACTAGCTGGCTTCATTTATCGGCCATGTTGGATGAAAAGCACATTATTAAAGCTCCATGCGGCAAGATGCTCATACCATGTAAGTCACGTGAGAGGCAAAGCCACCTGAGCAAAGAGTGTGGGCAGTGACGCCCTGATGGAGGGGCAGACTGAAGTGCTGGTGTTATTCAAATGTTCAGTGGGCTTGTTCTTTCTCTTCCCGCTTCCTCCTTCCCTCCCTCGACCCTAATCACAAAGAGCTCAATTACGATAAGGAAAGGTGTGTCACCTTTTCCCAAAGTCAAGTGAACTCATGAATTTCCATTATTAAGCTAAAATATATGTATTAACTATAAAGGCTGAAAATGTAAACTGCTTCAACAAATATTACAATATATTAAAATATATAAGGACAATGAATGCGGGTTGATAAAGAACATCAATCTATCATGGAGATCTTCCCTCCATTTTGTGATTGACAGGAAAGACTCTATACTGTAATAATACAAAAGGCCAACATCCCAGCCGTGCCACTTACCAGCTGGCTGAATTTGGGCAAGGTAACTAACAGCTGTGTCTAAGTTGTAAGCAGGATTAATAATGGATTGTTGTCTAAGTGTCCATCAACAGATGAATGGATAAAGAAGATGTGGTACATATATACAATGGAATATTACTCAGCCATAAAAAGAAACGAAATTGAGTTATTTGTAGTGAGGTGGATGGACCTAGAGTCTGTCATACAGAGTGAAGTAAGGCAGAAAGAGAAAAACAAATACCGTATGCTAACACATATATATGGAATCTAAAAAAAAAATGGTTCTGATGAACCTAGGGGCAGGACAGGAATAAAGACACTGACGTAGAGAATGGACTTGAGAACATGGGGAGGGGGAAGGGGAAGCTGGGACGAAGTGAGAGAGTGGCATGGACATATATACACTACCAAATGTAAAACAGTGAGCTAGTGGGAAGCAGCCGCATAGCACAGGGAGATCAGCTCGGTGCTTTGTGACCACCTAGAGGGGTGGGATAGGGAGGGTGGGAGGGAGACGCAAGAGGGAAGAGATATGGGGATATATGTATATGTACAGCTGATTCACTTTGTTATAAAGTAGAAACTAACATACCATTGTAAAGCAATTATACGCCAATAAAGATGTAAAAAAAAAAGGATTGTTGTGAGGATTAAAGAGTTAAAACACATGAAGCACTCAGAGCAGTTCCTGGCACAAGGCCACTGCATTGCACGCCTTCTGGGTGACATTCCCAGGGTTGTCTATGAGGAAGGTGCCCCTGGGAGCTGTGCGGTGCACAGCTCATGCCCAGGCCTGGCACAGAACAAGTGCTATGTGCTGTTCTTCTCATTTACTGGGTCTTTACTATGTACTAAGTAATGTGCCAAGCAATTTTCAAAGATTTTCTTGCTTAATCTTCAGAATAACCCTATGAGGTAGGTACTCTTATTATTCCCATTTTAGAAATGAAGAAACTGAGGTGCAGAAAGTTTAAGTAACTTACCCAATATAAGCCAAGACATCAGGATTCAGACCCTGGGTGCCTAACTACAGCTCAGGCTCTCTGTACACACCACCTGGCCAGGCAAGGAAGGGACCAGGTCATTCTTAGATTATATCGACTAGTTTATGCAATTAATCCACAAGCATACTCTATAGGGAAAAAAAGGCTAAATCACTCCCTCATCTCCAGAACGTGCAGTCCAGGGATCATTAGCTGCTGCCACCACCTTTCCCCTGATGCTGTGAAATGGGGAGCCATATCCAGAATTAACAAAGAGCATCACTTGTCCAGAGTCGACAAAGATCTTTCTGTGCCCACAGCTCCTAACAAGGGCACATGTAATTAGTTAAACAGGCAAACCAGTAGGTTGATAATAGAAAGGTCAACACAAATGTATCTGCTAATCGGCTGATAGGCCCATGTCCCAGCAAATCTGAGGCAATTTCACTGCCCAGGAAAGATGAGAATTTCAGGCCTTAGCTTTTTGGACTCCCTCTTGCTGTCCAAGAAGTAACACTGGGTGAGGATACTATTTTAAACCAGTAAATTCCAGTGATGCATGCAAAGAGAAGCGGGGCTGACACAGAGTGGGGGAGGTGTGGACGAAGCTCCAGCAAGTCCTGTCCTCCTCGTCCCACCACAGTCCTTCCCTCTCCTGACTACCAGTTCTCCATGCCATTTGGCTGCCTGTTGCATTGGGGACAATCTGCACTTTCACAGCTGAAAGGACAGACTTCTTGAGGATGCATGACAGAATGAATGGGCTCTGCAATCAGTCCAACTGAGTCGAAATCTTGGCTCTACCACCTCCCACTGTGTGACTTGCCAAAAACCCCAAGTGTCTTCTTAGCCACGGTTTCCTCATCTATACATCTGGGACACAAACAGTATCTATCTAATGGGATTGATGTAAAGATTAGATGCATGTCAGCTTCCAGAACTCCATAAATAAAGGTTGCTTTTCAAGACTCTGTATTGATTGAAAGTGGTGACACATTTTTTCTTTAATTTACAAGGACACAGACATTCAAATGTTCATTATGCTCTCCAAAGCAATCACCTTAAGAATATCTCTAGGCGGCATTTTTTTCGCTGAAGCTTCCTTTGCTTAACATGTTTCTGGAACTTCTCCTTTGGAATGGCCTCCAGCAGGAATATCTGTGGTGATGACAAACCTCTTTCCTTTGGGGATGCATTGTGACCAGAATGATCATTCAGAGGCGAGCACAGCGTCAAGAAGAGGAGCATCCTTCCAGTCAAAAGTGAGGGGCAACTGTGAAGTTCCAATCTGGTCCCAATACATACGTCCAGTTCTATCTGCTGCCACTGCTCCCCATCCTACACAGTAGAGTTCTCAAGCCTCACCTCCTGCTCTCAGGACTCGGCGCCCGCTATTCCTCCTGAATGGAATGGTACAGTCTTTCTCCCTGATCCCTCTGGAAATATCCTACTTATCCACCACGCCCCAGCCCACATTCAACCCTTCTGTGACGCTTCTCCTCTGCCAATGAGGCAGAACAGCACAGACGGTAAGAACGCAGACATGAGGGTCCAATGACAGGGCTCAAGAGAAGCAGCAGCCCAGCCGGTGACGTGCATGGACCACGGAGCCAGGCTGCCTGGGTCTGAATCCTGCCCCTACAATGTGGCCACGAGCTCTGTGATCTTAGATGAGTTACATCACTTCCCCATGTCTCAGTTTCCTCAGTAGTGAGGTAGAATAAAGCATAGTAGCTACTTCAAAGGTCTGTTCTGGAGATTATATAAAGCACCTAGAACAGTACCCTACAAATATTTAATGAAGTCCTAGATCTATTGTCTCCTAGCTGGGTGACTTTTGGTGGGTTATTTAACCTCTTTGCATCTCAATTTCTTGACTTTAAAATGAGGGTAAAAAAAATAGCGTCAACTCTGTATGACTGTTGAGAATTAAATAAAATAATACATATATGTAATTTGCCTAGTACATAATGTATGTAGAGCCTTGTATATGATAAGATATCAACAAAACAGTAGTTGTTTTTTTTTAAACAGTTGTTTCTTCTGAACTCCGTAACACCTTATTTGTATCTCTATTATGGCACATATCAAATTATAATAACCTAGACTGGAAACTCCCGGAGGACAGGAACTGTGTCATTACTCTTCTGATAAAGGGAAAACCTGTTCAGCTGGCAACTAGGATGTTAGGGGGAGACTGAAAATTGAAACAGAAACCATAACTTGCAAAACTGTATTATAATGCACAAAATAGAAAAATTGTACCAAACCATGACACACAAGACAAACTAAGTTCAGACTCAACACCAGCTCATTCAGATGCATGGTATTCTAAGCAAGACCACAGACAAACTAACCTAACAGTAACTCCACACAAAGTTATGTGCCCCAAAGATAAGACCACAGACTGTTTCAGCAACTTCCTACATTACAAATTCTGGCCGATCTTTGCCAAAGCCATCCTCTGACTAACTCCAGTCCTGCAAACTCTATAGATGTTCTTCCCTAACTTCCACCTGTTGAAATGCCCCACAATTCTCCATGCTGTGTGCCCTCCCTTACTGCAGCCAGCTAATAAACCTAAGTTTGTTTGATGATGGTGTGTCCTGGGAGTCTTGTCTGGTGGGCTTTAACACATGTTGGTGTGCCAAGTCCTTGGAGCAGCACCTGGGACTAAGCAGGCATTTAATAAATTGCATCTTGAACAAATGAATGGGGTAATGAGACTCTTTTGCTTTTGTAACTTATGAGTTCTGAAGATAATTCTAAATAGATAGTTTCAAAAATATTAAGAACTACATCAAGCAGCCTTGAGGAGACTATGTATATAATTTTCCAAGCTATATACCTTAAAGAGCAATCTCAACTGAAAATATGTAATCGGGAACACTGATTGAAAACCAGTCTTGGGGGGCTTCCCTGGTGGCGCAGTGGTTGAGAATCTGCCTGCCAACGCAGGGGACATGGGTTCAACCCCTGGTCTGGGAAGATCCCACATGCCACGGAGCAACTAAGCCCGTGCGCCACAACTACTGAGCCTGCGCTCTAGAGCCTGTGAGCCACAACTACTGAGCCCACGCGCCTAGAGCCCGTGCTCCAAAACGAGAGAAGCCACCGCAATGAGAAGCCCGCGCACTGCAACGAAGAGTGGCCCCCGCTCGCCGCAACTAGAGAAAGCCCGCGCGCAGCAACGAAGACCCAACACAGCCAAAAATAAATAAATAAAATAAATAAATTTATTAAAAAAAAAAAAATCCAGTCTTGGACTTGCCTAGCGGTGCAGTGGTTAAGACTCCAAGCTTCCAATGCAGGGGGCACGGGTTCAAACCCTGGTCGGGGAACTAAGATCCCACATGCTGCATGGTGTGGTCAAAAACTAAAAATTAAAAAAAAAAGTTTAAAAAAAAAGTCTTGTTGCTGTGCACTTATACACATCAAGTATAATTCCTGCTCTACTGGAAATGATAAACTAATCGAGGACACACGAGGTAAACAGCAAGTGGACATGGTCTGTGTCCCCACAGCACCTAGCAGAGGGTCTTGCTCACAGCGGTTGCCCACAGGAACGTATTCATTGGTTACTGACAGGGATTTTACTCTGTCGGTAATAACTGGCTGAGAGCTTTTGAGCGGAGGCAGATCCTGATAAATATGAGAGTCTAGGAAACTCATGTAACAAAAGCAAAGAAATTCTGTGAGCAGGCAGGCTTGTGGGAGGGTATCTCAATAACCAGACCATTAGGAAGGTCCTTGCCTATGGGGGTAACAGTGGGAAAGGAAACAAATCTATCTTGCAGAGCTAGAAGAGATGACCGTGATGACTAAGTGAACGTGAGGGAGTGTGGAGGGCACCAGAGGTAAAGATGCATCAATGTTTAGCACCACAGCGATTTGGAAAATGATCCTGATGCAGACAGGAATAGCTGCCAAGGACAGAGATGATCTTTTCATCAGTGCTAATGCCTATTATCATGGGGTTTGGGTTCTTAGGTTAAAGCAAAGGTATGGCATTGCATTAACCACTACCTACTGCTCTAACACCGTGAAGAGGTCAGATCAATAAGGGTGAAAAGATCTTTGTATCCACGTAGAGTCACTAACTATAAGCACCTCATTGATCCTAGCTACTCAAAACCATGGCATTCCTTCATAAGGCATGATACACAGATTTTTTTTTTCTCTAGCTTTGCTCAAAATCGCAATAAAACTAATTTAAGCTATGAGAGTCAATGACTCTTGAAATTTAAGCCAACTGACCACTAGAATGAATAGCTTATGATCCTTTTTTTTTTTTTTTTTACTTTTTTACTTTAACATTTTTGTGATTTAAAGAGAGCAGCCAATATGACTGAAGACAAAGCCAGACCAGACATTTTTCCAAGATGGGGAAAAAGGAAATACAGTCGAGACAAATAACAGTGAAAACTAACTAAATGACATAAATAAATAAATAATACCTTTAGAGAGCATGTTTTTATTTTATTTTTTCCAGAGCCTTTTATGTGAAGGTAGCTTTGCCCAAGAATCCATCACAAATATGGAAAGGCAAAATGGGGTTAATTAAATAGCAAGAAAACATCACAGCAAATAGGAGACTGACAGCCTCCACTGCATCATATTTAAGATTCGATATAAAGTATTTCAGAGAGATAGTCCACCAGGAAAAGGAAGATCAAATATGAATTTCTTTTCCCAAGAATGCAATCTTCTGGGCACTGCCGATTCATCACTCACTAAAAACCCGCAGCTGAAGAAAACATTTTCGGATCCCTTTGCTGAAATTGCTGCAACCAATCTATTTTCAGCTCTATTTCTCTGAGACTCGCAGCAGAAGTTCTTAAATGATCCTGGGGCCAGGTTTTGTTAAAGTTGTCAGAAGCATTTAAGATGGTTTTGTTGCTTTGCTTTCATTTTCAAATAATCTGCAACTGAAGGTACTGGGCTAGAGTGAATGCTTTCCCAGAAGCAGGCCTCTCTACCTCTCGGTCATCTGGGTCTGTTTTCATTAAATAATCATGCACCAAAAAATCAATGAACAACTGGAAATGATTATTTAGTAATTACATTTAGCTCCAACAGAAACAACTCATTAGGACAAGAAGAGCACACACGTTGCGATGGCCATTTTTAACTCTGAAAATGCCAGTTGGGGCAACCAACAATGCAAGCTGTGCCAGTCCCCCTCCTCCCTCAGGGCCCCTGGAGGTCAAATTCAGGCTTCGCATCATGTTAAAGGCAATACCTTTCTCACCACACAGTGAGGCCGAGGAAACTGGAGAAATCAGGGTCTGTGCACTAAAAAACTTCAGAACAGGCTAAGGGAGTAGCAAGTTTTTAAAACAATAAAACTGGCTCTATAGAAAACAGATTTGCTCATTCATTGAATGCACCTACTTTGAATTTCCTCTAAACGTAATGTCACGAGTAATCATTTCAGGGGCTCAAATAGCAATAAACCATTTTGCTCGCTCTTCCCCATCCCTGCCACGACACCCACAACCCTACTCCACCTCTCCTGCCCCCGTGTCCCCTATACTGGTGGCTTCCTGTTGGGTTTGACTAATGAGGGAACCAGACAAAGACGGGAGGGCTGGGAGGAGAGCAATGGGGTTTTGTTTCCCTACTCTCCCTGTTTCACCTCAGTGTCTGACCACAGTTATGGCCCTTCACCGCTGCGGCTCCTGTCGAGTGGCCCTTCCGCCATGGTTACAACCCTCCCTGGACTCCACTATTTGTCCCTCTTGTCTCTTTGGCCTGGGGATAGCAACGGCTTCCCGCTGCTGCTAGCTCCTGGGGGCTAGACCACCCCTTGTTTGTTCTCATAACCCTGCCCACGGGTTTGCAATAGTCCCTTCCTTCATTAAACTCTCTTCATTCAAACCCTCCGAAGTAAATTCTGTTTCCTGCCAAGATCCCAATGCAACCACTTTGCAAAATAAATATAGCAGTGCTTGTTTCCTCACTGAAGACGGTGAGCAAACACAAAAAGAAGACCAGTACCTATGAAAAAAACATGCATGAGCAAAACAAACCTCCACCAACCTGTTTTGGCAAACTTGATGTATTTAATGTCACACTTAACGTCAAAAACAGCAAAATATAGCTAATATTCCTCCTTGCTAACTTCTTTTTTTGAAATGAAGGGGAAAAAAATCTCACCCGCTCACTCCCACCATCAAAAAAGCCTCCACTGCATAAACCCCAGGAAAGCCTAATTCTAAAGACTAGTGATTCTCCATAAGTCCCATGGATGCTTAGGACAGATGAGCTTTTTTCCCATTCTTATCCTTTTGCAACTACAAAAAGAAAAGGAACATTTTCTGAGTCTTTTTCTTTGGTGCCCAGAATTTAATGCACTATACTGCAGAATGGGTGATGATACTGCCTTTCAAAAACTAGAATCAAGTAACAAAATAGGGAAAAAAATAAATAAAAGAACTGTTTTATCCAAATTGTAGAAGGTGGTATATGACACTCTTAAAATCCATTATCAATTCTAAAACTATATCTCAGACGGCAGTTCTTTTTCTTCAGTCTAGGTATTTATTTATTTAGCTGGAGGCTACAACTCTTTTACTATCATTAACCCACCAAAAGAATGTTGCTGAATTTGCAACAAGTTGATCAATTGTACAGTTTTCGAGTCTAAATGTAATGTTTTCGCTGGATCCTCTTTTTTTTTTATTAAGCTACAGGCCCCTCCTAACATTGTAGCTATGAATTAATAAGCAGAGCACATGTTTTAACCCAGGCACAATTAACTAATCAGACTATCTCTCCTGCATTTTACTTTAACACAGGGCTGGTTATTCTCACCTCAACCCCTCTCTCAATGCATTCTCCAGATCCATTCTCCACCCTCTCTTCTTCCTCTGTGCCCAGCAACTGTATTGTCCATTCCCTGCCCTCTGGCTTCTTGTTAAGTGTCGCCAATGCGGGGCACCCACAGGAGCACAAAGACCCATGTCCTCTGAACACTGGAGTCTTAGGTTCTGGCAGTGGCTGGTTCTCCAACTACACATCCCTGACTACTGCTGCACCTGGTGGCCGGTCCCAAAGAGGGGAAAGCTTTTCACTGCTGAAAGCTCCTGGTTGCCTTAATATCCTTTAATTTTTTCTCTCACCCTGCCTACATCTCCGTAAACAGCACTTTTGCTAAATTCTCTCCAGGCTCTTCCAGAGTGTGCTTTCTGTTTCCGGCTCTGTCCCTGACTGACAGAAGCAGGACTTGGGATGCAAAGCACAAGGTACCCCTCAGGCAAGGGGAGGTCTCCCAGGCACTGGTTTCTGAGCACTTGTCAGGTGTGCCCAGGGTCTGTCCCTGGCTTTGGAAGAGCAATGGCGATTGAGTTCTAGTGTCTGAGAACCACCTGGGAGCTAATTAAAAATGCAGATTCGAGGAAAGACTAAGAAACTATCACAGATTGGAAGAGACTAAGGAGACATGATGACTACATGCAATGTGATATCCTGCATTGAACAGAAAAAAGGACATTAGTGCAAAAACTGGTGAAATTTGCAAAAAGTCTGTAGCTTAATTAGTGTTATCGCATTGATATTAGTTGGTTAATTTTGACAAATATATTCTGCTTATGTAATAAGGCGTTAACATTAGGGGAAGCCAGGTGAAGGAAATATAGGAACCTTTCTGTACTATTTTGCAACTTTTCTAAAAATATATTCCAAAATAAAGTGTTTATTTTTTAAAAAAGCAGACTCCCAGACCATGCTCCAGACCTCTTGAATCAGAATTTCAGGAGTAGATATTTAAGCAGGTGGCTTGAGAACTAAACTTTGAAAATCACTGTCCCTAAAGGACTTGGAAACTATTATCTCAGGTTGAGATAAGGATGGAAACAATTGTTTACAAATGACAAATTGCAGCATAATTACTTGACTATTTAAGGAAAAGAACTAATCAAAGCTTTGTCAAAGTTCACCTTCTATTCCAGTTAATTAGAATGATTCATCCCTCGACCAGTCTCCGTATTTAGTTTCCTGCATAAAAACACTTGAAAAGGTACAGGTAATTATAGAACCAAAAAAAGAAAGTGACAGTAAAGCCCTTCCACTTCCTCCTCCCTCTGAAATCAAGGTTTTTTTTTGCAGTATGCGTCCTTTTTATTTCCCCCAACTTTGAGTTTCCAAAAGAGCAGGGCCAACCAAACAGACTGCTGGATAGTGATTTTACTCATCTTTTCCATCGTGGGTTATCCTGTTTCCCTAAGCTTTAAGCTCCCCGAAGTCAGGAGCTCTATTTTCAGTTTCTTCTGTGTTTTTCTACAGCTCAGTTGAATGTTCTTCATCTACTACTTTGATGGATTGACAACCTGCACTTCCCCACTACGCTCATACCTTTGACTACTTATTTTAGATATAATTCTTATTATGCCATTGGAACGTATAAGAAGGGGCTGGGTAGAGGTGAAAATGTTGGCATTATTATTGCTCGTTCACCAACAAAAATGTTAACTGAGAATCTACTATGTGCCAGGCACTGTTCTAGGCACTGGGGATCTAACAGTGAATAAAATAATCTCCACTTCAGGGAGCTTAACGTCAGACCAGGGAGACAGACGATTAAGCAGATAACTGCCAAACAAGTTATAGGTTCTCCCTTACCATCCTCACACTTAGCTCATTATGACAGGGCAACCTGAAGAGGAATTAGGAATAGGACAGGTAGGTTCTAGTTCCTGGTCTACCTCTGGTAAGAATGATTTTAAGGGAGGCATAAATCTTTCTGACCCTCAAGGCTCTCATTCAAAAGAATGGGAATTAAAAAAAAAAAAATCTGTCTTTCTGTCTTCCGGGGGTTGTTAAAAATCTCAAATAACAATGGATGTGAAAGTGCTTTGAACACTGCAAAGTGTTATACAAATGTCAAGCAATAGAAGGTAATGACTTAAACTGTCCCTGCCCACTAACTCTAAACCAAAAAACTAGTGGTTCAGTGGTCTTCCCATTAAGCAGAAATTTCAGACAGTAAGCATTTACAAAAGGCAGTCCTTTCAAAGATCGAAGCTCTGTTGCTTTGGAGTTAGCAATTAATGAGAATTAGATTAACACCAAAGAACTGGGCCAGAGAGAAGTCACCTGTGAAGAAAGCAGGCCTGTCATTTTATTCACAGCAGACCCACTCTGGCCTCACTCTCCTTGAATAAACAGGGCTCAGTTACTGCAACTCTTGTCTGAAATTGAAAGGGATTTCTTAGCCAGAGCCATTCAACATTTCTATTTTATTCAAAGAGAAGCTTCCAGATCAGAGATGAAAGAAAAGCGTCTCCAAGTCAGTGCTAGAGCATGTAAACCTGTGAGCAGTCTTCAGAGAATGTCTTATAAAAGATGATGCTTGGAGAGAAATTTTGAAAATCAGATTTCCTATTTCAGATAAATACAGTTTCTATTCTCAGCTTCTAAGGTAGAAAATGTTCTATCAGAGCAGTTTACCATCTTCCTCTCTGTCTGGAAAAGTTGATGAGCTTCTAAGGGCTCTCTTTGGATGCCATGGTAACAGCATGATTCTGGTCAAGACTGTTATGTCTGGCGTACAGCTTAAGAAACTTTAAAATGCTACCTAAGAAAATATGCATGACAGCCCTGCTGGCATGCTTGAACTGGACACACGACCCATTCTCTTCAGGGGCACATACACTTGTAAGCCTCAACGGTGTCCCAGCACCGAGCCAGCACTAGGGTAACTAAGTGAATGGAAGATATTCGCAAAGAACTCGCAGTGGGTGCGGTCCCCAGGGAGCCACAAGAATATATAGGAATGATATCCTCAAGTTTTAGCTTTTATTCCAAAATGTAAATTTTATTCTCTAGCTTTTGCTGTGACTTCAAGTGTGGAAGACTTTCATGAAGATTACTTCAGCTAAATACAGACATGAGAAAAAGTTGACTGTTGAGCATGGGAACAGCAACGGGATCAGAAAGAAGTTTAAGTTGTTCATTTGGGTCTTCAAATGCACTTAGCCTGCAAAATCATGAAGGGACAAAGGAGAACTATTGGCCTATGGAAAGGAACAGCATTTTTGGCTTTCTGGGTAAGGCAACATCACATCCAGCATGTGGGACTCTCTGAAGTCTCCTCAGACGGTCTCCCTAAAGATGATACTTTCCCTTCACCTGGAAGTACTGAACAAGTGTCAGATGATGGAGACTTCCTCTTCACTGTGGTTAGTATACATGTGCGTGTTTATACCACTGTCGGATTATATCAGCAGTCACTTTGGAGCTCACCATTTACATGAACCAATGACCACCTCAATCATTTCTATATATGTGAAAGAAATTTGATCTATGACTCCAAAGAAAGCCCATGAGTGAGCTGAATTTCTTCAGGAAATATTTAGGAAGCACATGCTATAAGCAACATGCTGAACCAGGAGCTGAAGGAGAAACAAAAGAAACATCATACCTGGCCCTTTTTTACCCTTTGGTGGAGGAGGAAGATAGACCCAGAGGAAACAGTCAGGTAGCAGTTTGTTCTCTTTCTCTTGTCTCTTAGCCACTCTCCATTTCCTTATTGACCTAATGGAGTTCTCCTGGCCTTGGCCTCCACCCACCATGTCCATTAACCATTTTCTCCATCTTCATGATACCCCCATCTGACCCCACACACACATCTTGGCCTCCCTTCCTCTGTGCCCAATATGAGATGATTACAGTCTCTCCAGAGACCCCTCAATATCTCTGTTCTCTTCTCTTCCCAACCCTGGATAATCCTGTATTCTATGTTCTCCGCTCTAACACTGAACATTCTTGGAGAAAAACCATGTAACCATGAAGATGCCCTCAATGAAACCATGAAGAAAGGACCACTGGAGAATGTTGATTCCCTAATTAGAATGTAAGTTCCTTGCAGGGGGGACTATGTCTCACGCTGCTTTGTTAAGCCCAAGGGCACATCAGCAGGCTCAATAAATCCTTGTTGCAATAAGTTAATACCAAAAACAAAAAATTAGAAAAGAAGGGTCCATACTCATACTTGGACAGATAGATTTTTTAAACTTTCACACATGGTTTATATGCAAATAAACAGTTATTTATTTAATGCTTTATTAATGCTTTAAAATAAAGCATTCAATAAAAGAGCCTTAAAAAACAGCTGGTAAAAGTTATTCTGTGGATTTCAGAGTTGTAAATCTCTTCAAACTTCTTTTATAATTCAGCATTTTTATAACTTAAGATGGTTCTTCCTGGCAATTAAAGCAATGTAGTGAGATCTCACTACACTGCATGGCAAACCACCTCTAAACTTCACCAAATAGAAGCCGTCCTCAGGTCATATCTGTGTTTCTCCCAGGGAAAAAAGAAAGGGTCTCTCCATGTTGGCCAGAAAGGCAAATATCAAAGGAATCCTCAAACATCACGTTTCAAAGAGAAGAAAGTCATCATCCTATGAGGGCAATGGCTGCTGTGAGGTGTAAGATTTCAGTGGGGCACTGCTGCCTGAACAGGGGCCCCAATGGACTCCTGGGTCTCTGAGACCACACTGGGGATGCAGAATGCTCCTCCCTCATACCAGGGGCAACGCTGTCTCAGAGCTGGGTAGGGACTTCTGCTCTGCCAAGCCAACTGCACCACAGGCCACAATCCTCATACCGGCTTGACAGGAACAAACCCAAATGTCACCTGATTATCCTACAAATGGAATAATGTCTGATAAGAGGCTGATTGGACAGCACACAATGTCATTTCCTCTAATTAAGGAACTCTTGAGAAAAACCAAAATAGCCACGAAGCACTGTCAGCAAAGCAATCAGCAGCAACAATTAGCTGTCAACTCGGTCCGAGCTGAGCCTTGTGTAGTGAGCGGGGGCGGGGGGGGGGGGGCGGTTGTTATGGGTTTCCAATCAGCGTGACCGCAGGAGTCAAGGGTGGCCAGGCGAGAAGAGGGGCCAGAGCCTGCTGCATACCGAGGAAGTCTGCAGCAAAACCCTCGGGTTGGGGGACGGGGCGGGGGCGGGGTGGAGGCAGCAGCTTGTTGGTTGGTTTCTGTGCAGCCATAAAGTGGGGGGGATGTTAGAAAGAATCCTGCAGCAAGCTTCCAAAGCAGCTGGAAGTCTACTGGCTGCAGCCCATGCTATGTATTTGCCCTGGATCATTCTTCTTCTCAACCTGAAACAATTCTACGAATCTTTAAAATCTATAAGCAGTTCATCTCCACCTCCTTTATGAGGGTTTCACAACTTCAACACATGTGAATTCTCCCTTTGCTCAACTCTCATAAGAGGTTACCATCTATATTACAAGGTCATTAACTGTAGGAGTTGGGAAAAATATAACACAACTGTCACAATATGTCAAAATATATAATAAGACATTGTGTGTGTGTGTGTGTGACACACACATGTATGTAACAATTATTAGGAGGAGCATTATTCTCTCCTTCCCAGCATCCCTGCCTGGGCACATAAAATAAAACTGTTTGTCTTCTTAAAAGAAGGTGACTATTGGAAGGTGACTTCTACCCTTCACTACATCCCTTCACTCCTCCTCAAGGGAGTGACTTCTTAAATTGCTCAGACTGAGTGAGGGAAAGTTCATGGAGGTCTGGGCACCCTCCTTTCTATTTCTGGCCTCAGCAGCATGTATTTTTCTTTTCCATGAAAGAAGACTTCAGCAATAAACGTAATAGGATGCCTGATTCTAGCTGATCCTGTCCATAATTTAAGCTCATTCTCCAATCCAGGATCACTGGGAATAAAGCTGATATTTAATAAAGCTCCCTGTCTGTCTGATATCTGCATTTAGTTCTCCATCCATAGCAAACGCAGCCCTGATTTCTTTTGCACCAACAATACTCCCAACTCAAAGATACATTTCCCAGCCTCCCTTGAAGCTAAGGGTGACCACTAAGATTAAAGCATAATTCACTGGTCCCAGGAAACCAGGACAGCTCTTAACCTGGGCTGACTCAGCTAAGAGGCGTGACCATGTGCCCCTCTGTGTCCACCTGCTTGGAATACTTCCATGATGGTCCCAAGTTGAACAAGCTATGTTAAAACAATTTAATGATATTGCCGGAACTCTCTGACTTGATGTCTCTCACTGAGACGTGGGGGTGGGGGGGTGGGGGGTTGGGGGAGGCTTCAAAATACCTGGATACAAAAGCAAAGGTAAAGACAAAAGGAAAGCAGATGCTATAATCCAGCAATCATGGCCAGCATTTTTTTATGAAATCCAAGGAAAGAGGACAACTTAAGAATTGGGATAAATGTAAAATTAACCTTTACTGAAAGTTGAGAAAAAAATAGAGAAAACTAGAATTCTGGCAGCACAGTCGCATCATTGCATCACAAGATACTCAAAGTTGGGAAGATTCAAAAGCTGAGGGTCTCTCAGCAAGAACCTTGTCAGAGAGATGGGTCCTTGCTAGAACCCTTTAGGCCAGGCTTTGAAGCATCAATAGAAACTTCATATAGGAACCTGTTGCTTGAGCTGAACCCAAGGTGGAGAGGAAGAAAGAACTGCCCCTAGGAGGCAAGCTTCAAAGGTCTAAGAAATCCCTTTATAAGAGGAAGCAACAGAAAAATCCCTGCTACAAGAAAGAGTCAAGATTTTTGAGTGTTAGGAACACAAAGCTCAAAGAAGAATTTGAAACTAAGAAGCTTTAACTATGCATATCAATGATAATTGTTCAATTAAATTCAATAATTTAACTAGAAAAAAACATTTAAATGCCTTAATTTAAATATGTGTGCACTACAGCCCAGTTCATTCTTAAAGTAGGGTTACCTTCACAATATTTTGACTTTGAAGGATTTTAATCTCATTATTAAAAGCACAGTTAGCAAAAAAAAAAAAAAAAAAAAAGAAAGAAAGAAAGAAAGAAAGAAAAGAAAACAGTGATTGGGTAAAATAGGGGTCCCCCACCCCCGGGCCGCAGACCGGTACCAGTCCGTGGCCTGTTAGGAACCAGGCCGCCCAGCAGAAGGTGAGGGGCGGCCAGCAGGCGAAGCTTCATCTGCCGCTCCCCATCACTCCCCACTGCTCGCATTACCGCCTGAACCGCCCCCCCGCCCCACCCCACCCCCATCCGTGGAAAAATCATCTTCCTCGAAACCGGTCCCTGGTGCCAAAAATGTTGGGGACCACTGCAGTAAAACACTACTTCTCAAAGTGCACAAGAATCCCTCAGGGATCTTGTCAAAATGCAGATTCTGATTCATCAGGTCTGAGCATGGGACCTGCGATTCTGCACTTCTAACAAGCTCTCAGGCGACACTGATGCTGCTGGTCCTGCCCTGATGGAAGAACAAGGGACTCTCAGGCCCAGAATCCTGCACTGACACAAAGAAGAGGTCTGCTACCACGGAGGAAGGGGCAGGGAGCTCTCTCCCACCCAAGCCACCTACAGATACAAGGCAGAAATGGAACGCCATGAAGAGGAACAGGAACATGGACAAAGCTGCGGTCCCAAGGCCTGCCCAAGATTGGAGCTGGACCAGAAGAACTGGGAACCCCCTAACATGGCCACAGTTTTGCACTAGCAATGCGCCAGAGCAGCCCACAGCTAGGAGAAGAGCATCAACCTGGAGATCGATCCCCTCAGTGGAAAGCTGAGGATGGAGTCTGGACGGTGAGAAAAACCCTCTGGCACACCAGGCCACACACTAAGCATGAGGTAACTTCAGTCCACCACTGGAAGACTTTGCAGTCTGGTCGGCTGAAGAGAACTACAGCAACCAGGAGCCCAACCCCACCCAAAGTCCCTACTAACTGCTAATCTTATTAACTGCTAACAAGAGACCAAACCACTCTAACATTAACAGCCTTGCCAAAGAAGTGTGCCCATTTCTGGGTGGCAATATTATCAACTTTATTACCTACTGCTCTTCTACCAACAACAGCCAACATCCAATTAAAATTATGAGACATTCAAAAAACCAAGGAAAAACCACCTATTGTCAAGAAAAGGCCACCAACAGAACTAGACAGAGAGATGACCCAGATATTGGAACGATCAGACAGACTTTAAAATGGCTATGATTAATATGTAAAAGGCTCACATGGAAAAGAAGGATACAATCCAGGAAAAGATGGAGAATTTTAGCAGAGACATGGAAACTACAGGAAAGAAACAAAAATTCTAGAAATAAAAATGCAATATCAGATGTGAAGAATTCTTTGATTGGCTGATGAGACAGGACACAGCGAAAGAAAAGAAGCAACAAACTTAGCATTTCAATAGAAATTACCCAAAGAGAAATGGTAATTTTAAAAAGTGTCCAAGTGGACTTCTCTGGTGATACAGTGGTTAAGAATCTGCCTGCCAATGCAGGGAACATGGGTTCTATCCCTGGTCTGGGAAGATCCCACATGCCACTGGGCAACTAAGCCCATGCGCCACAACTTCTGAGCCCATGCTCTAGAGCCCGTGAGCCGCAACCACTGAGCCCACCCGCTGCAACTACTGAAGCCCGCGCACGCTAGGGCCCATGTGCTGCAACTACTGAAGCCCACATGCCTAGAGCCCATGCTCCACAACAAGAGAAGCCACCACAATGAGAAGCCCGCGTGCCTAGAGCCCGTGCTCTGCAACAAAAAAAGCCACCGCAACGAGAAGCCCATGCACCACAACAAAGAATAGCCCTGGCTTGCTGCAACTAGAGAAAGCCCATGCACAGCAACGAAGACTCAGCGCAGCCACAAAAAAAAAAAAAAGAAAGAAAGAAAAAGAAAAAATAAGTGTCCAAGAGTTGTAGAACAATATTAAACAGTCTAACATGCATGTAATTAGAGTACCAGGAGGAGGAGGAGAGAGAAAGGTGCCCAGGTATTTAAAAGGGGGAAAGGATAGCTTTTTCAACATATGGTGCTGGAAAATGTGGACACTCATGTAAAAAATTGAACCATGACCCTTATCTCACACCAGATACAAAAATTACCTCGAAATGTGTCATATAACTAAATGCAAAACTTTTACATTTTAACTATATTAAACTATAGTTTAACTATAGTTTTAACTATAAAATTTCTAGAAAAAAAGTAAGAACATCTTTGTATTTTTGGTTTTAGCAAGGTTTTGTGTTCCTTAGGACACAAAACTGCTATCCATCAAAGAAAAAATTGATAAATTGAACTTCATGAAAATTAAAAATTTCTGCTCTTTGAATGATGCTTTTAAGAGTACGAAAAACAAGCCACAGCCTGGGAAAAGGTATTTGCAAAGCACACATTTGATAAAGGGTTTGTATCCGGAATATATTCTATTATAGCTCAATAATATAAAGATAGATAACTTAATTCTTAAAATGGGTGACTGATTTCAACAGACACTCCACTAAAGAAGATATGCAGATGGCAAAGAAGCACATAAAAAGATGTTCAACATCATCATCATTAATCATTAGGGAAATGAGAATTAAAGTTACAACGAGATAATACTACAAACCAACTCAAAATTGCTAAAATTATGGAGACTGATTATACCAAGTGGTGGAGAGACTGTGGGGCAACTAAAATTTCGTGTATTGCCGAATGGAATGCAAAATGGCACAGTCACTTTGGGAACAGCTGGAGGGATTTTTTTTGTATAATGTTAAACATATACAATCCAGTATACTATATAGTATATGACCCAATAAACCTACTCCTAGTAATTTACCCAAGAGAAATGAAAACATACATCCATACAAAGACCTATTAATGAGCAATTATAATAGCTTATTCATAAGAGCCAAAAACTATAAATAACCCAAATGTTCATCAGTTGGTTAATGGATAAACAAACTGTGGTACATCCACACAATGGAATTCTACTCAGCAATAAAAAAGAACAAATGACTGGTACTAGCAATGACATGGATGAATTTTTGAGAGTCTTTGAGATTTTTTTAAAAGAAATCTGTAACAAAAGGCTACATACTGTATGACCCCATTTATATATTCTGAAAAAAGGAAAATATCTAGGGACAGAAATCAGATCAGTGATTGTTACTACAAAGGAGCATTCTTTCAGGTGTTCGGTACATTCTGCATCCTGATTGTGGTGGTGGTTTCAGGATGGTACACTTTGGTGAAGCTTATCAACCCATAAATTTCAAGAGCATGAATTTTACTGTGTGTTCATTATACCTCAGTAAGCCTGACCAAAGTAAATAAATAGGTAAATAGTGCTATGACAAAAGGATGGCTTCTGGTCAAGTGCGTATCCACATGGAAAAAATTAATCTTGACCCTCTACCTCACATCATATACAATAAAACCAATTCCAGATGGATCGTAGCTCAAAATGTAAAAGAAAAATAATATAGCTTTCAGAAGAAAACACAAAAGTTCTTTGTGATCTTAGAATAAGGCCAAGATTTCTTAAATAGGTACAACAGTACCAACCACAAAGAAAAAAAATGGATAATTTACACTATTTTAAAGAAATTTCTGATCATAAAAAGAGTAAAAAGGTAAACCACAGGAAAAAAAGTAGATATTTACAACATATATATCCTACCAAGGCCTCAAATCCAGAATACATATTATTAAAATGTCTACAATTCAATAAGGCAACACAATTTTTTTTCAGAAGACCTGAATAAGCACTTCACTTTTTTTTTTAAGACTTGAAAGGGCTTTTCACAAAACAAGATATTCAAATGGTCAATCAACATATGAAAAAGTATCCAACTTCATTAGTCTACAGGGAAATACAAATCAAAACTACACTATGATACTACTTCACACTTAGCAGTAGAGACTAAATGAAAAATCAAACAACAAAACGGAAAATACCTTGTACTGGAAAGGATACAGAGAAATCAGAACTCTCATACACTCCTGGTTAGCATGTAAATTTTTAAATTAATAGAACCATTCTGAAAAACTGATAGTATCTGCTAAAGCTGAACATACACCTACCCCATGATCCAGAAATTCCCTTGCTGCATACATATCCAACAGAAATGTGTACATATAACCAAAAACAAAATTTGCCAAAACTGACTCAGGAAGAAATCAGAAAACCTAAATAAATCAGAAATTACATCAGCAGGTAAAAATTCTTCCCTCAAAGAAAACAACAGGTCTCAACTGTTTTACTCTCATATTCCCCCATCCATTCAAGTGGCAAGCAATTCCAATATTTTGAAAACCATTCCTGGCAAGGAAAACACCAGAAAAAAAAATTTTATCCAATCTCAGGACTAAAACTAAATCTTAGCTAAATATAGAAAGAATAATGCATCATGACCAAGTTGATTTTGTCTGAGAAATGCAAGGTAATTTAACGTTAGAAAATCAATTAATATAAATTACCATGATTAGATGAAGAATAAAAATCATTTCATCAACTCAGTAGATTAGAAAAGCATTCAGTAAAATTCAACACCCAGGACAACTAACTTGCTTTTAGCAAACTAGGAAAAGAAAAGAAACTTCTTAATCTGATATAGACTATTACTAAAGTACGTCCATCAAATGATGTACCATAACTGATTTAACACAATTTGCCTACTGTTGGATACTTAGATTCTCTCCTCTTGTTTTGTTTTATTTGGCAAGTATAATTTATGCTGTGATGAACGTCTTTGTGCATGTTGATCAAGTTGCCTAACCTCTCTGTGTCTCAATACAATACACCTAACTTATAAGGCTGCTGTGAGGATTAAATAAGATGTTGGATTTGAGTCTTAGGAAGTCTTGGGAGAAAAGCGTGGTTTATAAATCTGAGGAAATTTGTTCTGCACTTACCTGGAGGAAGATCTCTCAAAGCAGACCGCAGGCTCAAGTCAGAAGAAGTCACTCTGTCAAAAATAAAGTTATAGTCTTTAGGTTATCAGGAACTAAGGATGTAATATCTGAGTAAGGCAGTCAGTGATGGGGGCTATTGCTTGCTGCAGGATTCCCTTGCATCATTTGATACCTTCTACCCCTCCCAGCTACCATGTCTCTAATCAAGTGAAGGTGACTACAACCATGCTCCCTTCATCTGCCCTTGATCTACAGCACCCCATTTTTGCACAGCAGCCAGAGTGAAATTCTGAAATCTGAGCATGACACACCATACCCCTCCTGAAACCCCTTCCACAACCTCCTCTTATGCACAGGATAAAGGCCAAGCTCCTTGGCATGACTTATAAGGCCCTTCATCATCTGATGCCTACCTGCTTCTCTAGCCTTGTCTCTCATCCCCGTACCACTGTCTGGGCTCCTACTACACTGGACTTGCTTCAGTCCCTCACTCCTTGGCACGTCCCAGCTTTCACACACACCACCCCCTCTGCCAGGACCGCCCGCCTCTTCCCCTGGCTAACTCCTACTCGTCCTTCCATTCTCCACTTAAGTGTCACTTCCTCACTCAGGCCATCTGCTCCCCTTGACCATGTTAAGCTCCTCTATTTACACTTCAAAGAAGCCTGCAAGTCTTCTTCTGTAATATCGTACATGCAACTACTTATTCAATATATCTTGTCTTCCCTGTGAGCCCAGGGATCATACCTGCTTTGTTCACAGCTGTATCCTCATGCCTATCCCAGCACTGGTCTCACAGTAGACACTTAATAAATATTTATTGAGCAAAAGAATTACTAAACTTATTCCTCAGGTCTTAGCTTTCCAACTCATCTTTTGATTCATACTGATAATTTAATTGACTTCCTACTTCATTACCATACTTCATTGATTAAGATTCACTGGTTGTAAGAGACAATGCTATTTTACATAATAATAGGGAAGAAAAAATGGTTGCAAATTAAACTGTGATACAATACTAAGATTCAGAGTTTTTATCTTGTACTTATTGAAAAAGCTCTATTAGATTTACTTAGGCATGGGTTTTATTATATTCATAAAAAGGAAAATGTAAAAATATTAGTGAAATAAATTAGTTAGTTGCTCCAATTTAATTTGATTTAGATATCACATTCAAAACCCACTCTTCTGAATCACTTTTGCCCCAGGGTCCAATGACTGTGATTTTCCACACAATATTGTCCTCTATACCACCAAGAAATTTAGTGATGCAGCATTTCTTAAAGGAGTGCTCAAGTATTGCATTTGGGATTTTCTTCTAAGCTTCTGATGCCTTTCCACAGTGTTGATGCTGGCAAGAAAATCTTGCTAACAGGTGTCAGCAGAAGAGTTCAGTCAACACCTAGGACCACATTCCTTCCTCAGATGATCATGGAATGGACTGCTGACTGAAACAATGAGCAGCTTCACTCGTGTTGTCATGCAACCAGAACTACCAAGTTCACACACGCATGGGCAATGCAGCTACAGCAGAACCATCGCCTGCCCAACAGCAATGAAAGATGCTTTCGAGTGTATGACACATCCTGGCATCAGAGTATTAAAATGTGAGAAAAATAAAACATGTCTTAGAATCAATGAAATACGAGAGGTCAAAAAAGACTCTTCAAGAGAACTTGGGAAAGTTAATAAAAGGAAGAATGCAAATTCATTCTCTCCCTCTCCTTCCCTCCCCATCTCTCTGTCTCTCTCTCTCACACATACACACACACACCACACACACACACACACTCACTCACTCATGGTCAGAGGCTCCTCACATGTTGGGAGATGGGTGCAGGAGGCATGAGCTGAGAGGAGGGTGGAGATAAGTTCAGCCCATACTCTTCCAGCCCAGTCCTGCAGCAGGTGCTTCCACCCTGGAGGAAGAAGGCATTTCCTGCCTCTCCGCTGGCCCAGCCATGCCCACATGGACAGTGTCCTCCCAGAGGGACTCCTTTTTCTAACTACTTTTTGACCTATTAAGATACTTTTTTTGCATTTTTGTGGTTAAAAAAAAAAAAAAGAACATGAGAGCTATCTTCTTAAATGTTTAACTGTGTAATACAGTCTTGTTAATTACCAGCACAATGTTATACCACAGATCTCTAGAACTTATTCATCTTGCATAACTGAAACTTCATGCCCATTGAATAGCAACTCCGCTTTTCCGCCTCTCCCCCAGCCCCTGGCAACCACCACTCTGCTTTCTGCTTCTATGAGTTCGACTATTTTGATACCTCATGTAAGTGAAATCATGCAGTACTGGCTGATTTCACTTCACATAACATCCTCAAGGTTCATCCATGTTGTTGCATATGACAGGATTACCTTCTTTTTTAAGGCTGAATAATATTCCATTGTATGTATATACCACATAAAACAGCATTTTTTTAAACATCTTTATTGGAGTATAACTGCTTTACAGTGTTGTGTTAGTTTCTGCTGTATAACAAAGTGAATCAGTTATATGCATATGTATATCCCCATATCCCCTCCCACCCTCCTTATCCCACCCCTCTAGGTGGTCACAAATCACTGAGCTTATCTCCCTGTGCCATGCAGCTGCCCACTAGCTATCTATTTTACATTTGATAGTGTATATATGTCAATGCTACTCTCTCACTTCGTCCCAGCTTACCCTTCCCCCTCCCCATGTCCTCAAGTCCATTCTCTATGTCTGTGTCTTTTAAAATAGCACTTTTTAAGGACACAGTTTTTAAATAAATGGAAGTTTTTAAGAAATGTGTCATCACATTAGAGCAGAGCAGACTCTAGTGTCAGAGGTTATCTCATCCTCAGTCCAGCATTCAGGGTCTCAGCTTGTGAATACTCAATCATGGCTGGGAAAAGGAGGAGGAAAGGGACACCACTGGAAAAGTCAGTGGGCTTTTCTGTGCCTCAGTTTCCTCATTTGTAAAATGGTCATATAGGATTAGATGATTTATCAGTTCAGGGTCCCAGCATGAAAGAGATTACACACTCAAATGGGAGCTTTTATGAAGGGGATTATTTACAAAGTGTAGACAGGATTAAAGAAACCATCAAGGGATGGTAAAGCGGGACCTCCCATTGGCCAAACAAGTGATTGATGTGATCCATGGACACTAGCCTCCCAGGACCCAAAACAGCGTGGAGAAGCGGGGGAGAAGGGATCTGGAAGGACAGAGCATGTTCATCTAGGATCATGTCTGAGTTGCCACAGAGCCGCAATATTCTGTGACCATTTTGGTACAGAATTAAGTTTGCTATAGCAAGAAAAAAATTCTGTTTACTCTAAAGATTTGAGGAAAATCCACCAGGATGCATTTTCTCATCATTCTGTGCTTAGCTCAGATAGCAGCACCCACTTGCTGCTTTTGGAAACAGCTCAGGTTGAGAAGATTACTCTCGACAGCCCGTTTTTCTTTAACTGAGCTCTTACAAATGTGGGGTTCTGTTTTGAGCTAGTAATTGATGTTTCTCCCTCCTTGTCTTATCCCCTGAGATTCTTCCCTTTTTCCGGAAGGAGGCTCCTGCAGTGTCCACTGTCTCACAGAAGAGACGTTCCAACAGAAGCAAAATAAAGTCTCTTGGCTTTCTAAACCCAAGCACTTGGAATCTCAGAGCACAGACAACACGACGAGCCAGAGCAATGCTTACCACCTGCTCCGGCCCACCACCCCACACCCAGGCCAGAAAGTATGGAGAGAAAGCTGGGACCAAGTAGACATCGTGGGTCCTGAGAAAAGGGCCCCCAAATCCTTTCCCCACCATGCTGAGGCAGTAGATGGTCAGCACCGTATGAGCTCTTTTCCTCTTCCCACTCGTAACTCATCTTCGAATCTCCCCCCTTTCCCTTAGCTGTTCCCCCCTTTCTGCCTGCCTGCCCTGCAGCAGCAGCGAAGCCCCATGGGTGCTCCGGACTCACAGGGGTGCTCAGTCCTAGGACAGAGCTCTGAGATTTTTAATTTTAACAATCAATGATCCTTTTGAAAGTTTGATAAACAGTTGCTTCTAAGGAAGTTCCTGGTATCACTCGCCCTAAAGACCCAGGCAACGGTGCTGACCAGATTCTAGCATCCTAGCATCCAGCATCCTGAGCTTAGAGGCACTGCCATGCTCCAAAATGCATGGGGTTTTGCTGTGACTGTTATACAGATGTCCAACTGGGCTGCACCAGCCATTAGAGAGATGTCACGCTGTGCGGCGAAAGCTCTCTCAGAAGAGAGGGCAGTCACACTGCCTCAGAACAAAAACCCATTTGGAAAAAAACAAAAATAAGTTTTCTGAGTAAACATGTCTTTTCTTCTTTCAACGGAGTTAGATTATTTCCCAGAGGCTTTATAAAGTGAAGGAAGACTCTAAGTTCTGGCACATAACAAACTAAAAGGAAGCGGAGGCTGCCATCCTGCCCATTCTGAAAGAGGCGTCTAGCTGGGCCGGAGGGTTCAGTCATTAGCTGGATGGCTGTGGTCAAATCGCTTAACCTCTCTGTGTCTCGTTTTCCTCATCTGCAAAAATGCCAGGGGTGTGGATGAAGATAATTATCAAAGTCCCTTCCATTTCTAAGAATATTTGACTTTCAAACTGGGAAAGGGACATTCCAGTTCAGGGTCCAAGGATTTGCCATTGAAAAATGAAGCAAAGAAGGAAGAATTGCCATCATCAGCCAACAGGGCTGTAGCCTGACAAATAACAGACAGGAAGTACTCTGCAGATTCTGTCATTCTGGCCTTGATGTGTTAGGGCTGCATTCCCATCTCAGATGATACCGCCAAAATGGGCTATTCCATGCATCTCAAGAATGCCCCGACCATATTAGGAATTCTCCTAAGTGGCTCCTCTGTGACATTACACAGTGTTGCTTCAAACTCAACTCTAGACGAAAATATTACAACTGGATGATTTGTCAAGTGCTAAATCTAATCTTTGCTATTCTTTTTCTAGAGTCCTTAAAAAGAAGAGTGCCAGATGTTACGCTTGTATATTTAATGGGAAACTGAATGGGAAAAAACAAAACTCAGCAAGCTTAGTTGTAATATTTAACCGTTCTTGAAAACCCACCATCTAAACATACCAGAAAGAACATATTTTCAGAACTGTGACAAAGTCAAATGTCTCTCAAACACAAAAAAAATAAGTCTGTCATGAGTAATTCAAAATAAAGCAATCTGTCAGTTGTAAAATTCAAGAACACTTTTATAAGTAGTTTGAATGCTTCCAACTCTCTCAAAAGATACCATGTTAACATATCAAAAATATTCAGAGAGAATTTCATCGACCTCAGAAAACATTAACTAATCAGCTACTTAGGTAACATCAGGCTGGATCTCCCACAAACACTTAGCACTTATCAGGGACAAATCTAACTCATCGTCTGTTGCCCAAACCGGTCCCCCTCTTGCTATCCCTTTCCACTAATCACACAAGCCAGGAACCTGAACATCATTTAATACCCCTCCACTTTCTCCTCTCATCGATAACCAAATTCTGTAGATTGTGCTTACTGAGCATCTTTGTCTCCTATTCTGTCTCTTTACTGCCACTACCTTAGATCAAACCTTCATCCCCTATCTGGTAGACAATTGCAAGGTGTTCCAGCCTTTGATGTCTTCAACTAATTCATCCATCCTTGAGAGTTCTCTTTCTCAAATGCACATTTGATATGTCATGCCCCCACTCATGCCCACTCTTCAATGGCTCCCT
The DNA here is from genome assembly GCF_009873245.2 of Balaenoptera musculus. Taxonomy (NCBI): domain Eukaryota; kingdom Metazoa; phylum Chordata; class Mammalia; order Artiodactyla; family Balaenopteridae; genus Balaenoptera; species Balaenoptera musculus. Next base: position 34,969,157 of record NC_045801.1, on the reverse strand, counting down.
GTTACTTATCGTAAGAACTCAATATTCAAGATGGTGTCCTGCTTCACACTCCACATCCCAGCCTTGTCAAACTGCTTACAGTTTTCCATTGATTCATTTCCACTGTGATATTCAGGTCTCCAGGTCCTAATTGATCAACCCCTTCCCACCACACCTCCAAAAGGGTCCATCTAACAATTCTACTTCTTTCAAGATGAAAATTCCTTATCCTCACCTGGCACAACCCTCCTCCTCCACTGCTCAGCTCCAGCTGTACAACCCTCTGTAGGGTCTGCTGCCCTCCTCCTTTGAGTCTCAAGTTCAAGGTGGTTCCCTCAGCGAGACCTTCCCTCACCCCCAAAAGAAAATTTGGTCTTTCTCCTACATACTCTGCAACCTGCTATTCTTTTCCCTTATTGCACTTATCACGAGTGATAGCTATATGTTTACTTTTGTGGTAATTACTTCAAAGCCCACCATCCTCGATGGACACTTACCTCTGTGAAGTAGGGATGGTTTAGGCCCAAAGGTAATCAATCCCTAGAGGCCTAGCACTCAATAAAAATTTTAAGCCAATGCATGGTATCTCCAGCCTCAGTGCTTCTATGAATAACTTTCCGCTAATTCCCACCGAGCAGCTAAGGATCACGTCCTCCCTTGCAGCTCAGACAGGTCCCTGAGCAGACTTAAATCAGAGCACCCATGATGCCTAATGCACTTCCATGTCGTTCTTCTTCTGCTATAAGCTCCTTGTGATTCTCCTTGCAAAAATCTTGTCATGTCTTTGAGGCATGTGAATCCTTATGGCATAATGAAAAGGAGAATACAGAGGGACATACGTCCTCAGATATCAATTTATGAGGGTGCCACAAGAATGGCAGCAAAAAAATTTTGTACTTCAATTTGTATTTTAGGTTTTTTTTGATACCAAATAACAAACATGAACCTACTATGCTCTTATATTTATGCTCAATTCTAACTAGAGAAAAGGGCACAAATACATTATATTGCTCTTGGGTAGCAGGTACCCCCCTCTGTGCCACTGATCTATCACCAGCATCTAGCATAGTGCCTGCATGTTGTAGGTGCTCAATAAATGTTTAATGAATAAATGAATGAAAAATAAATAACAGAGTGAAAAGTGAATGATTCTTATCCTCAAAGAATTTACTACTCAAAGAAATAAACAGCAGACACGCTAAAATTTTGAAATCTCTATAGATAGCTCATGAAATTGCTACTTTTATAAGGCAGTTTCATATGGTTTAATCTAATACTTATGTGTAGTAGTGTACATGCATTCATTTTTTTCATCATGTTTATTTATAACTTTTATCCATTTGGACAAGATAAATTGTGGTGCAAACAACAGGCATCTATAACCAGGGTACCCATTTATTTTGGTTTGCCTGACACCATTCTGACTTAAGCATATGGCCCCGAAATAATTATTTCACTATCAATAATTATTTCATATTCACTATAAATGTTTCACTCTCAAATGTGTCCCAATTTGGATGATAAAACTCTGCGATCTGCTAAAATCCTCTTAAGACATTCTAAGGCTTAAGACCACAGCCATAAAAAAGCTTTCTCTCTCTATGGGAGTTAATGATTTCTCCTTTGAAGAGAAAAGACTGAGCAGAATAAATACTGGTTTCCCCTGAAGCCTCATCTTGGGGGAATGTCACATTCAGGGAAGTATAGTCCAAAAGTAACTAATAAGCATCATCTTTCCTGGTTCTGGAAGAATACTAAAGAGAATCCAATACCTAACTCACAACAATAGTTCTTCAAAGTTCCTTCCACTCCTCTCCAAGCCCCCATATCTCAGAGCTACAGGGTGAGGGGCGGGCTGTAGGAGAGAAAGTCGGGCCTTTCTAAAGCCTCAGGACCAACATCCAGGGAACACACTCCTCCTCCCACCCCCCATTTCCTCTAGCCCATTAAGCTATCTCCAGATTCCTCCTCAGTGAATTCAAAAAAGGAGAGAGTAGATCTGGCAATGATGTATCTTTCTTTAGAAGACTCTAAGTGGGTAAAGGCAAAATTCTTTAAAGGGTGAGAGGGGAAAGAATTTCAAGCATTGTATGTCAAAAATATGTGTCGCACACACACCGAAAACAGGCACAGAGACTAGGCAAGATTAAAAGAGATGAAAGAGACATAATGGATCAAATGGATTCAGGATCCAAAACCTGTTTGAAGACATTTGAATATGAACTGTATATTAGATGATTTTGTGGAATTAACAGTTAATTGTCTTGGGTGTAGTAATGACATTGTGGTTATGTAGAATAATGTCCATATTCTTAGGAGAAACATGTGGAAGTATTTAAGGGTGAAGTATCATGATGTCCTCAAACCAATATTCAAGTGATTTAAAAAGAGAATGTGAACATTTATACATAAATCTTACTTTAACACAAACTTAATCCAATGTGTCTATATATGGAACAAGCAAGAGAGGAAAAGCGCATGTAGCAAAATGAAGGGGCTATGACTATGTACTATTCTGTCAACTTTTCTGTAGGCTAATTTTAAAAATAAAAAGGAGTGGAAAATAAATAAATAATAAGTAAATGAATAAGATGCCTTTCACATGTGTATTAAATATTCCACACAATGCCCAAGTATTCTCCTTTGAAGCTCTAACTGCACTGACCCAAGGGGGGAAACAAGGCCCACAGCTTTTCATGTTGGGAGAAATTGTTTATTAAACCCTCGGGGAATCTAACTTTCTGATGGGAAAGTAATAGCTCTGGGCAGTGCCATTAGGAGGACTAGCTCTGGCAGGAGTCAAAACTAACCTCCTTAGCATTTCCTGATGGCCCCTGCAACGTGGTCCCTGCCCCAGCACAAGACAGTCTCCTTTTTGTGAACTTCTTTGCCCACCATATATGGATTCCACCACCCCTCCTGCTAAATGACCAGTGATTCAAGCATGAGTATGAGGCAGCCTCAATCCCCCAGTTACTTCTTCCAAGGGTGACTGGTCATTTAATTTATCATTCAAATCAAGACAATTTTGAGAATGCAAGAGGGGACTAACCAGACAGGGTAGTAGGACAGCACCTATACTGAGACTGTCCAAGGAAAACTGGAGCTGTCTCAAGAACATTTGGATATATGTTCATCCTATTTGTACCCGATAAGCAAGTGTATCAGACAAATACATAAATGATGGCAACAGCAATCTTTACCCATGTAACAAAATAATACAAAGCAACTGCATAAACAAATTGCTTGGGAGTTCAAAGGAGGAATGAAGTAATTCCTTTGGAGGAATCAGAAAGAAATTCCTGGGCGAGGAGGAATTTCAAGTTGGTTTTAAAATAATAAGACTTCTGCAGGTAGAGATGGGAGACAAGGTCATTCCAAATGGAAGGAATTATGTGAGTGAAAAGCCAAAGTAGGAAAGCAGGGGGTATACCAGGAAAATGGAAGCAATCTAATATAGCTGATCTAAAGAGGTGTCCACAGGAAAGCCAAGGAGATGAGCTTGGGGAGGTAAATTGGAACCGCAGGGAAAGTACGCACTCAGTCCAACAGGCAACAGGGAGTCACTGAGGGTTTGGGGGGAGGATGGTAATAAGACTGTGGAGGGCCTTGAATATCAGGCTAAGGACTTAAGCCCGGAGAATCAGACAGACCTCTTCCAGAAGAGTAAATCAATATTACCCGGCCTGAAAACATGAATAATATAAACCAAAAGAAAACTGTCACAGATATTGATGCCATAAGCTTCTCAAAACCACTTTTATTCTCTCCTGTGGGAGGTTCTGTTTCGTATACTGGCTCAAGTATTACTTCTTCTGTCAATTTTTCACCATAAACTTCTCACAGGAGCCCTGTTGCCAGAAAGTGACTGCCACAGAAACAGAACTGAGAGGGTAAAAATGTTCAGAATTGTCCAAGCTTGAGAAGATGAAAACAGAAAACACAGCATTTGAGCTAAAGGAAAAGCAAGTTACCAAGAGGGGAGGGATGTGATAAATTTCCTTTGAGGATAGAAAATTACGTTTTCAAGGCACAGCACGTTTTGAATGCAAGTCCTTCTACCACACACAAAGAAGCCTCAGGCAATCTCACATTTAATAAGATTAATTTATTTTTCCCAAAGGTTAATTTACAGATATTTACTGGATTACACAGAGAACTTTAGGGGTGGGGGGAGTAAGTGTTTCAGCTGTTTTTAATTTTATTCCAGATATTTGACTAGGCAAGAACACATGCTTCATAGAAGAGTAAGTCATTCCAGAGAAAAACTATTAATATCAAATCTTTCCGGAAAAGGTGGACAACACTGGCAAAGCAATCTCCTTTTCAGAGGAGAACAGCCTAACAGGAAGCCAGTGCTCTGGGCTCTAAATACAAAGCCAGGAATATTTGTAAACAGAAAGCACATATTCCCTTTCTATAGAGGGTGTGCCCCGCTCTTCAAATATATTCCCTGGTCAGTTAAAGCCATAAATGAATGGAGAAAAGGCTGGTCTGGAGAAGTAGTTCTTGAGTTTTCAGTCCATGGAGTTTTATATCTACAAAGGACATCCAGGAAAAATAAACAGGAGCCAACTTTAAGAGGCTTCTACTGGGCTTTGAGCTTTCAAAAAGATAACTGCAATTAAATGGAACCCATCAAATATGCTTAAGTCCACAAAGTCATGCATACACACACACACACACTCACACACACACACACACACACACACCTTTGGAGGATGAAAGGGAACCAGATTCATGATTTTGAAACCTGGTAAATAAAAGAGTCAAGTATTTATCTTGTCTCTCCTATGTGAACTATACCACTGGGTAATCAAAAAATAGATGACGGGAAGCAATTCTTTATAAAAGTATTCCACCTGGTAAGTGAAAAAAGAAGTCTAAATTAGAATATCACCATTTTACCAACCCCAGCAAATAAATGAATCTAAGCATTCAGCATCAACAATAGTTAATATCACAAAAAGGACAAGACAGGTATCACACACTTCCAGACTGAAGAACACTCTTACAGTGTTGCCAAAGGAATTGTATCTGAGTCTGCTCAAGCCTCTAAATCCAGCTACCACTCTACAGGAGTACAGAAGACAGAGGAACACAGTGAAATGTGCCATGACTATGAGAAACTCTACAGGTCAGAAGGCTGGATTCATCCACAGATAAACTATAAGGAAAAGAAAAGGATGGATCAGGAATCTATAGATAAAAAGAATGGTGTATCAGGTTTTTTTGATGAGTAAACTCATTTTTAAAAGCTGTTAAACTATAGTACCTAAGGACGCCCATTTGGGTGATTACTACTAAAACCTCGATAATGGTTACTTACAAAGTGAAGTAGGGGATTATGATTGAGATGGGGGCATATGGAAAGGGCTTCTAGAGTGGGTGGCAAATTTTATTTCCTGACCTGGGTGGTAGTTACAAGTGCTTTTGCCTTATCAAATATATGCTTTACTAAGCTATATATTTGATTTGGAAGGGAGGTTCTACCTGTGTCTTGTTTTACAATAAAGTAGCTTGATTTAAAAAGAAGAAAAGATATTTCCAGGAAAGTTCTTAGAAGCATGAAAAAGGATTTAAAGAAGCATCTGATAATTTCCAAATTTGGGGGAAGTATGATAGGTATATAAGGCAATAAAGATTCATATTTGGGGAAGGTGAGTTAAAGTATACTCAATACATTTCTGTAATCAATACTAGAAAAAGTCGACTAGGAAGGAACATAATTCAACTAAGAAAACTTGAAAGGAAAGATGTTGATTGATATGTAGAACTCTATGGCCTCCATTCCCCATGAATCTCCTCGTGATCCCCAAAAGTGTTATAGCTCAACCCCCAGGTACAAAAGGGGATGGTTTAACAATCCTGGGGCAAGTCATATAAAAATACTAATATTTTAGAGCAAAACCAGCCTCTTCTGCTAATTTTCTCCCTCTGAGAAATAGTTGCTGATTTTTCCCCTTGAAAGTCCATTCCTAGGCTCTTGTGGAGGCAGAACTCCTGGCCTTGGACACCTGATGACCACATGACCTGAGCTGCCCACCATAAACTAACCATGTCATTTGATCCACCAATCCATAAAATCAGTTAAGTGCAGTCACACTCTGTCACCAAGTGGAAGTGATATATATAAGATAGGTCTGTAGCAGGTCCAGAAGGTACAATAAGTCGCATGATTAGGAACTCAGATTCCTATGGCCACCTACTCGTGCTACATGGCTTTCTCTTTCTCAGCCCACACCTATGACCTCATAAGGATTCCCTATAACCAGTTAATGCTGGGAAAAAAACTTGGGTATGTTTTATAGATAATTCTTCATTATATACCAGCACTAGCTGGAAATAGACTGTTGCATATTCACTCAGGGGTGGCCCTGAAAAATAGTGGAGAAAGAAAATCCAGCCAGTTGGTAGAACTTCACAGTACATGTGGATATCCACTTTGTCCAGGCTGAAAGATGGCCAGAAGTACAAATCTATACTCACTCATAAGTAGTAGTTAATGACTTAGCCAAATGGTCAGAGAATTAGAAAGAAGAGAATTGGAAAACTGGTAAAAAGGAGGACTGCGGAATAGGTATATGGATTTTGGAATGGGCAAAGGGTATGAAATATTTGTATCCCATGTGAATACCCACAAAAGAGCATCCACTGCAGAGGCTCTCAATGATAAGGTAGACAAGATAACACATTCTGAGGATGTCAGATGACAGTCAGCCTTTTTTTCCCCAGCTACTCCAGTGCTTTCTCCAAGGACTTATCTTCAGAGTGTCTATGGCAGCAATCAATCAGGCTGTGCATAGACTCACCAAGGCAAATCTTGCTACCACCATTGCTGAGTACTCAACCTCCTAACAGCAGGAGCCAACAGTGAGCCCTGGCAGACCAGCTGGCTATCTGCTGAGGGATGATTACCTTGGTCCCCTTCCAGAAAGAAGGGGGCAAAGATCTGTCCTCACTGGAATAAATGCATTCTGGATATGGATTAGCCTTTTGCAAGCACCACCATCCACATACTTATTTACCATCATGGTACCCCTCACAACATTTCTTCTGAACAAGGCACTAATTTCTCAACAAAAGAAGTACAGCAACTGGCTTATGACCATGTAATTCTTTGGTCTTGCCATATCTCCATCATCCAGAAGCAGCTGGCCTGACAGAATGGTGGAATCACCAACTGAAGGCTCAATAATGTCACCAACTGGGAGATAACACCTTGAAAATTTATGGAACTATCTTACAGGATGCAGTATATGCTTTGAATCGACAACCCATATAGAGTGCTATTTCTCCCTAACTAGAATACATGGATCTGGAAACCAAGGATTAAAGTTGAAGGGTCTGCTTTTATTATTACACCTAATAACCAATCACAAAAATTTCACTTCCCATTCCTGAGATATGGGGCTCCACTGGTTTAGAGTTATTAGTTCTCAAGGAAAAATATTTCCATTATAGGCACAAAAATGGTTCTACTGAACTCAAATTTGAGACATACCCCTGGTCATTTTAGACGACTCATGCCATTGAACCAATGGACAAAGAAAGGTTTCACTGTCCACATTGAGGTGATTGGTCCCAACTGTAAAGGTGAAATAGGATTGGTGCTGAACAATGGGGACCTAAAGAGGGATGTCTGTAATTCAGAGGATTCTCTGGGGTTCTGTTTATCACTTGTTCTGTTATTACTGTTTATCACATGTTCAGTAATAAAGTTGATAAAAGATTTCACCAGTCCAATAAATGAGGGACGACTAAGGACACAGACTCTTCAGGAATGAAGCATCAACTCACCAGAAAAAGAATCCTCACAAACCAAAGGACTAGATAAAAGGAAAAGGAACATGAAAGTGGATAAGGGAAGAAGGAAAATATGTAGCTACAGATATAGATCTATATATGTAGATCCCCTACCTATTTATCTATCGCTATATATCAATTATGGCCTTGTGATCAGTTACAGAAGTGAGAACTGTAGCAACTATGTGTATTTTATTCCTAGATTTTTATGTACATATTTGTATATAGAAATCATTTTCTCCTTTTCCTTTCCCCTGATATGTCATATAAGGACTGTTGGTTGATAGTTAACTTTACAGTTTAGTCTTGTGGGTTATAAAACAGGATTTTGACTAACCTGTGAGAGTAACTAAGATCATTCAAATATGGACGCACTTGACTGATGAGACTTTGCATCTGCCTTATCGGGGAAAGGGTGAGCATGCCTTCATTGTGAAAGGGACAGTTGCACCAGCAGAAGCACTGCCACGCTGCTGTTGTTGTTTTATCAAGTTCGTATGTGGGTAGAAGGCTGAGTGCGGATGCAGAAGACAAAGGGGTGGACTGTGCCTAACGGTGCTCAACCCCACGCTCACTCTTCAACGTACCTTCCTCCGACAGCACACCGTGTTTTTCAGACTAACTCACCACTTGGCTTCCTGTTGGGTCCTATCAGCTGGGGCACTAGCAGGAGACTGGAAGACAGCAGAAGGGAGAAGCCTTTTTGTTTCTTTGGATTTCTGGCAGTGCCCACAGAGCAGGGGCAGTGATGTCGTCACAGCTAATGAGGGCCCTGGGCTCCTGGTCAGGCACCTCGCTTCTCACAGCAGAGGTGGGCTGTGAGCCAGCTGAGAGCAGGGACTGTCTTAGACTTATGGCTCCCCTATAGTGCCTGACCTAGGACGAAACCCATAGTAGGCACATGGTTGTTTTGTTTTAATTGTGGTAAAAAAATAAATAAAATAAAATTTACCATCTTGACCATTTTTAGGTGTACAGTGCAGGCATGTTATGTTCACTTTGTGTGAAACAGACCTCCAGCACTTTGCATCTTGCAAATCTCTATACCCGTTAAATAACAACTCCCCTTTCCTCCTCCTTCCAGCCCCTGGTAGCCACCACTCCACTTCCAGTTTCTATGAATTTTACTACTTCAGAAAAGTAGGCACATGATTTTTTTTTTGGTCGCACCATGCAGCATGCGGGATCTTAGTTCCCTGACCAGGGATCAAACCCCGGCCCTTGGCAGTGAAAGTACGAAGTCTTAACCACTGGACCGCCAGGGAAGTCCCAGGACATGATTTTTTTTTTTTTTTTTTTTTAATTTATGGCTGTGTTGGGTCTTCATTTCTGTGCGAGGGCTTTCTCTAGCTGTGGCAAGTGGGGGCCACTCTTCATCACGGTGCGCGGGCCTCTCACTATCGCGGCCTCTCTTGTTGCGGAGCACAGGCTCCAGACGTGCAGGCTCAGTAATTGTGGCTCATGGGCCTAGTTGCTCTGCGGCATGTGGGATCTTCCCAGACCAGGGCTCGAACCCGTGTCCCCTGCATTGGCAGGCGGATTCTCAACCACTGTGCCACCAGGGAAGCCCCCATGATTTTTTTTTTTTTTTTTAATTAACTTAATTGTAGAATCTCAGAGTTGGAAAAAACCTTAGAAGTAATCTAGTCCAGGGTCTTACCCAGGGCATGGGTCCCACCTTTTTCATCTTAAATCCAGTAACCATTACCTTTTGATCACCTTATCTCTGCTGGAAAAATCCCAGTGACTGCTTCAAAAAGGTGATAGAAAAGTTCTTCCTTACATTAAACGAAAATGTCGAACTGCTCCCCATTGATCTTGGTCTATTTTCCAGAACAGAACAAGTTTTCCTTCATCAAAGTTTACATGTTTTTGTGCTATTTTAAAAACACGTTTTTATCATGTGTTTAGCCTGCCATGGCAAGATTTGCATGGAGAAAATCAGTAACACAAATTAAGACTATCAACTGCTGTTGATATTCAATACTCAGCAACAGCGTATCCCGTAGCCAGAGGTCTCCATAGCCAAAGGGAAGGCAGCAGAATTCAGGAGCTAATTTAAACAGTGAATCAGTGCTTGTTCCTGAGACCCGTTGTACATCTAGGTCTTTAAAAATAAATATTCCTCTCCACATGTTCACAAGATTACTGACAAGTTTCTCATTAGGTAACTACTTAGCTCTTTAATAAACCAAGAGATTCTCTCCCAGATAGTCACAATATTTACCACGATGTAAAGACAAAAATTGTCGCTAATGAAATCTCATTCAGAAAAGCCCATCACCTCGAAATGATTTCTGAAGTTACAGAGGCAGGATATCATCTTGTTCTTGCAGTGTTTCTAGTAACACTAATGGCAACCTCTTCCCCGAATAACTGCACCATAAGTTCTTTACACGACAAATTTACACTGTTGCCATAGAAATAAAACCAAATAATAATAATAACGAATTTGAAGAACATGAAGGCTATGACAAAATGCCTCTGATGGAAGATTAGGGGCTGGGCCAGCCTTGCACGAGAACTTAGCTATAGGAGGCAGCTGCCTCTGTGGGTTGTGATAAATGCCTTGGGCAACTGTCTTCACCATCCTCATCCTCATCATTGTTAAGTGCACTCAGTATGCCTTTGATATAGAAGAAGCACTTAATGTCAGTTTAAGAGAGAAATGTAAAAATCAGTAAAGGCCAGGAAGCAATAATTTATAAAGAATAATTGTAAATTGCAAATAAACATTTGGAAAAATCTCTCTGTGACTTGTAATCAAAGAAATGCCTATAAAACAATGTAAGATACTACTTTTGTCTCAACAACTGAGAACAACAGATACTGTCAGTACTGTAGAAGTGTAAACTGGTACAATCTTTCAGAGGATTAATTTGCCAATATATAACAGAAACCATAAAAATATTAATATATTTTGGTCCAGAAACTTTATTTCCTGAAACATAGGCTATAGAAACAATTTTTTAAAATGGGCACACAAAAAGTGTGTACAAGGGTTTCATAATTTGTAATAATCAAAAAACAAAAACATCCAAATAGCAAGCAATGGGTGATAAATAAGTTATGGCTCATCCAGAAGATGGAATTCTAAGCAACCATTAATAAAAGCAAATGTTACATAGCACTTACCATGTAGCAGGCTCTATTCTAAGCAATTTGTAAATAAATTAACTCATTTGATCTTTACTATAATCCTATTATGTAAGTATTATTATTGCCCCCATTTTACAGAGAAAACTAAGGCAAAGAAGTTAAGTAACTTGCCCAAGGCCACCAAATTAGAAAGCGCTGAGCTAGTATTCAAACTCAGGCAGTCTGATCTGATCCCAGACTCCGTGCTCTTAACCATCACACCATTATACTATGGAAGAACATTTAATGCCATGTTAAAAATCTCAAAAAATACTTGTAAAAATCTTTTAAATGAAATTACCAAATTGGTGTGTGTGTCCATAATATACATCCATATGTATGCCAAAATACCAGCAACTGTTATTGGAATTATAAGCATTTTTTTTTACTTTCTTCTATTTTTCTAATTTTATTTTTTGCAATTAGCATGTACACTTGACCTTCCATAGCCACAGGTTCCACATCCACGGATTCAACCAGCCGCAGATCCACAGATGAGGAACCCACCAATACAGACAGCCTGCTGTACTAGGCAATTTTATACAAGGGACTTGAACATCTGTGGATTTTGGCATCTGCAGGGGTCCTGGAATCAATCTCCCGTGGGTGCCAAGGGACGACTATATTACATTCATAATTTTAAAAATAAAAGAATGCTCTCAGTACCATCACTTAAGTATTCCTGATAGGCCACTGCCTTTAGCCTAGAACTGGAAGGGACCCAGTTATTTGAGCAAACTGAAGTGCTTCACATCAGTTTGCCTCCTTCTTGACCACGAGATACAGTTGTTGTTTTTAAATCTTCAGGGAAACTAAATAAAGGACCTTGACCTGAACTGATAGCACTTTGTATATTAAACGTCTTATATCAATAAAATATTTTTATTTCAACACCTGAAGTTTCAAAGCACTCAACCTGTGTCCAGATAAAGTCTCTCTATTCCCTGCCTTCACCCCTAAGTAATCTGAGTTTATCAGTGTGCAGATATTTAACCTCACCAACAGAATTTCCAGCTGGTGAGGATAGTGCTGCTTCTTACAGAGCCTTCTAGGGCCCCTGACTCATTGGAACTTCCTGATGGCCATTGTCTTACTGTACTGAACTGACCCTGGAGCTCCTCCGTGGTAATTCTCAACTGAACCAATTTGGGCATTTAAATTGCCCTCAGGAAATGGACAAGTGAAATGTGACAGAAATTAAACCAGCACCTTCCCACACAGGCTCTGTCCACACCATGCCGAAAGAAAACAATTGCCTATAGGCCAGTGGGACAGAGGCAATAATTATATTCTCTCAAAGAACAATCCTTGCTCTGGATAAGGAATGTTTATCACATAGTACTCTGCATGGGGTTTGCAGAGTACGTAAGAAACGGTGAGCCTGCGAGCCTGCAAAGGATGCTGCATCAACTTTCATCAGAATCAAGTCCACAAACTCCCCTGACAATTCTTACCACCTGGCATTTGGTGGCCTTGATTATTCCCTCGGCAGCAAAGCCCCTAGAAGACTTAAGTAGAAGGCTCCAGATTCTGCAGCATTAACCAGAATAGCACGTAAATATGTTTGGGTGACGTATCCATATTCATTAGTAACCCATTCCACAATTTTCTAACATTCACTTTAGCAGTGTTGCTGCTGAGACCCCTATGGGCTTCCAAACCACAACAACTATAGTGGGCAGAATTCTAAGATGTCCACCAAGATTCCCTCGCCCAGGTGTACACACCTGTGTAATCTCCTCCCCTCAAGTGGGAACCTGTGAATATGGTGGGATGGTCACTTCCTCAATTAGGTTACATTATATGACCAATGGAGATGGGACCGTCACTCCATCCTGGCCAACTAGAGAGAGATGCGCTCCTGCTGGCCTGGAAGAAAGCAAACATCTATGTTGCAAACTGCCTACAGGAGCCAACTGGCGAGGAACCTCAGGTGTCCTCGAGGAGCTCAGGGCGGTCCCAGCCAACTACTAGCAAGAAAAGAGGGATGTCAGTCCTGCAACGTCAAGGAAATAAATCCTGCCAACAACCAGTGAGCTAGGAAGACAGCCCTGTGCCTCAGATGAGATCACAGTTCCTGCTACCACCTTGATTTCAGCCTGGGGAGACCCTGAGCAGCACCCAGCCAGCCTGTGCTGGATTCCTGGTCCTCATGAACTATGAGATGATAAATTTGTGTTGTTTGAAACCCAAGCCCCCAGCAATAGAAAACGAATACAATGACCATGATGGTGACACTGTCAGAACATGTGCTGCTGATGTTCTTTCTCACATTTCTACTGTCTCCAGAAGGAAGGCCTGTCCGTAACATTCTCCCCTAAGGAAGCCAAAGGAGAGTGGTAATTGATATCTGTATAATCATTTGGAGTTTATTTAACTTTCAAATACAATCTCGTTTAAATTTTGCATCATTAATCTGAGAACGTCCAGGCAGTGATGATTAGAAACAAAGACTCAGGAGCCAAGCTGCCTGGATTCGACTCCCTCTTCTCGCCACTTACTCACCAGATGAGCTCAAGCCAGTTCCTTGACCTCTCTGTGCCTCAGTTTCCTCACCTGTAAAACAACAATGTGATAATCCCTACCTCCTAGGGGGCTGTGAGGATTAAATGATTTTGCATAAAGCAAATGATTTTGCTCCTAGTAAGCACTGGATAAGTGTTTATTGTTCTTGTAATCAATGGTAGTATCTAAACACACCAGAAAAGCGCAACTAGCTTTGTTCACTTCCCACTATAATATGCTGCAAGAATTAAAGCCTATGGTTTTAACAGGTTCTACAACACTGAGTTTGTGTGTTATCCTGGAGAAAAGTAACCCACAGCAAGGAAAGAACAGATCTCCACCATTTAGCTGTTGTCCTGAGTAGAATGGGGGGAGCACAGGCAAGAAAGAATGAGCTTTCTGCAGCCCCTAGAAAGGACCACAGACCCAGGGGCAAGTGGGAGTGTGATGGTTTCCTTCGGTGGCCAGGTAAATCAAACCCTGGTTCCAACAGAATTCTGGATTTGAGATGAGAATACAGACATAAGTGGGTTCCTGCTGCTATAATTAGACTCACACAGCCCACATCACACACATTCTGGAGCCCAGACGGGCTGTCATGTTGACCAGCTCCAACAGGTGTTCCTTCCAGGTAAGCTTAGTAATAGTAAATCCATTAAAAGGCAGTTGGGGTGGGCAGCGGAGGGTTGGTAATGCCTCCTGAAGGCTGCCAGTTCCATATGTGGCAAAGACAACAGTCGTCTTGTCACTGGGACTATCCAAGGCGAGTTGCCCGTGTACCCACCCTCATAACATGGGAGACAGGCTCATAAAAGGACACTTTCTAGTTCAAAGAGTACCCCGCCAAGCTGTCCCATAGGTCAGGGCTGCTGTGGACATGGTGGTGTTTTGGTTCATGGGCACTGCTGTGGTTACACTCTGGAAAAGTTTAAGGCGTAGTTAAAGGTGTATTTTCCCCATGTGGTTTTGGTCCCATTAAAGTATCATTGACCAAAGGCCTACTTAGTCATCCCTCATCTGTTTTACTAATTTCTCAATTTAAGTGTTAAAGAATTCTTGTCAGTGGGGGGAAAATATGTGGGTATATCTTTTTTTGTTGTTGTTGTAATAAATGCCCCTCTTTGTCTTAGCCCTTACCTGTGCAGCCTTCATGCCACAGAAAGAGACATGCCCCTTTCTTTTTGGTACTTTCCCATCACTCCTCTTCCTCCAAAACAAATAAATCATTGACAAAGGAAATGGAAAACTACAACAGGAAGTGCTTTTACCTTATCTCCAAATTACTCAAAGGCATATTGGTTTGTTTCAGTGAGTTTACCTTAATTCACACTGGAAGATATCCTAAAAGATCCAAAAAGAGGTAGTAAAGCTTGAATGCCTACAGGCATGTGCAGTTAGCACACAGGAACTGTGTGAGCTATGTTGAAAGGAACAGGCTTAGATGACTTGCCTTTTAAAACTCTGTGCAGACCTAACAAAACAGCCAAACAAAAATCTCTCCAGTGGGCCATGTGTGGCTTGGGGCCACATTTGTAATGACCCCTGACCTAGAGAGTAGGAGGTTCTTTCAAAAGCCAGTTTGATACAGGGAGTGTAGACCCCCAGGCCAAGGCATGAGGACCTCAAAGAGAAAGTCAAAGCAACTGGAACTGCTCTCTGAAAACGGCCAGCCTAGCTGATTGGTGAGCTCAGAATTCTCCACTTGGCATGGCCTGGAAGTCCAGAGGAAGGCTGCAATAACACACCAGTCTAGACACAGAGGGCCACAATCAACAGGAAATGCCTCCCTACTGGCACCCAATTACCCTTGAGACTTTGATCAAAGAAAAAAGGTTTCCTTTTTCTAATCAAAAAAATCCAATCACCTACTATGGTAGGGTGGGTTTCAAGCCATTTAGCAGCAAGCTCCACTAATCAGGGCATTACCCATTGATTAGAGGTCTTTCTCCTGGGAGGAATTCCCTGCTAAAATCCCTTGAGAGCACATTTCGCCCTAGCAGAGCTTGGTCTAGGCCTAAAAGTACACACTGTCCTCAATGAGTTTGGTGGGTTTATTACATGTGTAACAGCATGTCAACGTGGAAACTTTTCTCTCTGTTTAGAGACAATAAACCCAAGGCAGAATTTTAAAGTTAGTGTCCAAGAACTAGTTAGAGGACTCAGACCCCTCACCTACAACAAGAATATCAAAGAGAGAGATGAGAGGAAGACAACTGAGAAAAGAATGTGTGAGGAGGATTTATTTGGAGAGAGCTGTACTTTAACCTTTGGGAAAGGGGTGGAGGGTGTCTATTTTCACTTCAAGCCTGGTGAAGGGCAGTTCACTCCTGCGTCACAGAAGTCACCGTGGATTGAAAATCCTAAAGTGCGGGAGGTAGACTTGTTAGAATCCGGATGGGCCTGCACTAGAGCTCATCAGTCCAAAGGATGCCTGCATGTTTCCCGTGATGAGGTGGAGATGGGACCACACACAAAAGGGCTGGTGTAAGGTCACGTGAGGGCCTGTCGTGTAGGGTCTCCTAGATGCTTGATGAAAGCTGGATGTGACTCCAGACTCCTTGGGATGAAGGAGTAAATGAAGAACCAGAGGAGAGACCGTGCATCATGTGCATCAAGAGAGCTACAGGTGAAAGGGTCTCAATGATTAGGGCAGCAAGTGGGGATAGTGGTGGAGGTGAGGAAGTGGGTAGTCTCTGGAACATCCATAAAAACACCCAGGAGAAAAAAAGTTAGCCTTAAACATCTGCCAGGTCCAGAGAGTATAAAGCCATCTAACAGCAGTGACATCAAGTCAAAACTTTCCAGCTCCCCTTATCTTTCCATCCCAACACAGAGGACTTGGCGAGTCCCTGGGATGGGAGGAAAAAGGGAACACAAGGGAAGGAGCCAACCAAACCCCTTCTCTGTGTGTGCTAGCAGTGGACCCACCACCAACAAAATGCTGCTCCAACAAGATCTCCTGAGACTTATCTTAGACTTGTGTCATCAAGGTATTAAAAGCAAAGTATAAATTCACCTCTCACACAAGGAAGTCACTTTTGTCACACCTGCTTGTTCTTACAACATTTTAAATTTCCTTTACATAATTATGGACATTTAACTGGATTCCTCAATTACTGTATGGCCCATGTGAGTCCTTTACTCATTTCCATTTGAAGATAATATTTTGTTGAAGTTTAAGCTTTGGAAACTTCTTTAATGAAAAAGAGTTTAGAGAGGGTTTTTTGTTTTGTTTTATTTTTTTGATGTTCTTCCTGCTGCTTTCTATAACTGTTCCCATAGAGTTGACAGCTGTCTTGTCCTTAATCCAGCAGCAAGTATCTGTATTGTTGATTAAATATTAACAGGCTGTCACAGGTTGAAAATCGGGATGTGAGCAAAATGCTGTAAAAATAATTAAAGGCTGAGCATTGGGAGCTTGCACAAGGAGAAGTCAAAGGAGTTGGGACTATTAAGAAGTGATCTGAAATTGGAATTAAAGTGTAAAAGGCAAAATGTTAGGAGGTTAGCAAGCAGCTGTTCTCCATTTCTATTACAGACAAGACAATTTTTTAAAATAAAAAATAAGGTTACCTATGTTATACTAAATCGGGCTGGAGTAATAAGAAGGGGTTGGAAGGGGAACGTTCTGTAACTGCTCATTTTCTTTGCTTCCTTGTCCCTACCTGAAAGGCCAAGCCAGAAAGAAGACACCTGGTAGCTACTCCTAAGCTCTAGGACTCTGGTTGCATCTCTACTGGGAGGAAAAATAATTCCATCATTGGTTCAAGGACTCCAGTTTACCTCAAATGACTGATGTTAAAATATTACCAGAATCTCTGAGCAACAACACTCAGAAATATGTTAGAATTTCAACATATTTTCAGTTACTTGTGGTCAGTTACTGCCTTCATTTTAAGCAGGACATGTTAAAACAACACATGGAAAATTGCTACATGAGTTACTTAAAAATAGTTCTTTTTTAAAAATTTTAAGTCTAATTTAAGTCTGATAAAATACTAGAAGAGACAGAGAAGAGGAATTTGAGAAGACAGTTGGAGAGGCTGTAAGAGTATTATTTACAACTTTAAATAATGAATAAACTGACCAAAACAATAGTTAATCCTTGCTAGGGAATTTGAGGACTCAGAGAAATAGGTTCAGGAAGAGAGGAATATTTGGGAAACTGCTCCTCTGGGCTGAGGAAAAAGCTAGCATAACTTCTACAGGCATGGGACGGAAAGGACCATAATTCATCCCACAGACGGAGTTAGCAGGGAGAAGAGTGATAATTGACACGACTGAACGGATGTTTCTATAAGTTAGAAAGAACTTTCACGGCCAATCAGCAGTGGCTCAGAAAGGCGTTCAAAGAGTTGAATGGGGGAAATTTAAGAAGGATTCCTTTAACATTTGGAGAGGATCTTTACTGTCATGGTTAAGTACATAGCTTTGGAGCAGGTCTACATGGACTGGATTTCAGTAATGTCACTTAGTAGCTCTGTGAGTCTGGGCAAGTTACTGGTCCTCTCAAGCCTTCAGTTTTGACACTAGTAAAACAGAGATGCTAAGAGAATCTACTAGGTAGGGTTCTGTGAGATTTCAATGCATTAATACATGCAAAGTGCTTACAACAAGGCCTGACACAGAGTAGGTGCATTTACGTGCACAGGTTCAATAGAAAACAGCTCTACAAAAAAAAAGGATTTAGAAAACAGAGGAGAAATCCAAGGCTCACAAAGGTTAGCAACTGTCTCTATCTCTAAACTCAGGGCTTCCTACCATAACGCACTGCTGCCATGAAACCAAGGGGCCATAAGTAAAAGAGATCAAGTCTGGTTTCACCTCCTTTTGCTTCTACTGGCTGTACTCTGATGGCAGGGTCACTGAGTAATGACCAAAAGGTTGAGCACTGCCTTGTTCAAAGGCATCTTAAAGGAAAATATGGTGACTCTAGTCCACTGACCCTGGAGACAGACAGTCTTGGTTCAAATCTCAGCTCAACTTCTGCAGCAGCTCTATGACCCTGGGAAGGCATTTTAACCTCACTGAAACATAGCCTAGGAGTATTATGTGCCCATCTGGGTGGGTGTATGTGAGAATAACATTTAAAAAAATCCTTACATTTTATTCTTTGCTACATAACTGAATTTTTTTTGAGCAGTATAATTTTTATTTATCCCGATGTTTATTTTTTTAAATTTTTATTGGAGTATAGTTGCTTTACAATATTGTGTTAGCTTATACTGTACAGCAAAGTGAATCAGCTATACATATACATATATCCCCTCTTTTTTGGATTTCCTTCCCATTTAGGTCACCACAGAGCACTGAGTAGAGTTCCCTGTGCTATACAGTAGGTTCTCATTAGTTATCTATTTTATACATAGTATCAATAGTGTATATATGTCAATCCCAATCTCCCAATTCATCCCACCATCACCCCTTCCCCGCTTGGTATCCATAGGTTTGTTCTCTACTTCTGTGTCTCTATTTCTGCTTTGCAAATAAAATCATCTATACCATTTTTCTAGATTCCACATATATGTGTTAATATACGATACTTGTTTTTCTCTTTCTGACTCACTTCACTCTGTATGACAGTCTCTAGGCCCATCCACATCTCTGCAAATGACCCAATTTTGTTCCTTTTTATGGCTGAGTAATACTCCATTGTATATATGTACCACATCTTCTATATCGATTCCTCTGTTGATGGACATTTAGGTTGCTTCCATGTCCTGGTTATTGTAAATAGTGCTGCAATGAACACTGGGGTACATGTGTCTTTTTGAGCATAACTGAATTATATATAGTGTTTTGCAAATAAAATGTGATTTGTATAAAGAAATAAAAGCACTGGTACATGGTAAACATTCAGATTTTAGCTGTTCTTGTCATCATCAAAAACAACAGGGTTCAACTATCCAACTGATACTTGAATTTCCTCTACACCACTGGCTTTTAAACATTTCTCACCGCAACCCATGGAGGAAAAAAAGAATTCATTGTGACTCAGTACGCTCATATACACTTATTTGAAGCAAATATTTTACAGCACAATGTTTTCCCTTAATACATGCAACATACTCTGGTATTTCCCATTCTATTTCATTCCATTTCATTTTTTAAATGTTGGTCATAACTCACTAAACTGATTCTATGATCGCAAATTGGTCACCATGCACAGTTTGAACCACGCTGCATTGCACCGTTCCTGCCAGCCATTTCTAGGAACGTGCAGGGACGTTTGATTTAGCTCCCCCATGTTCACTGAGGCTATAATGTGCTAAGTTTAAATAACTTTAAATTATATAATCCACTCCCCCAAATAATCTAGCCTATGTGATAAAAACTATTCTTGATACTTCATAAATAAGCAGTGCTGCTAGTAATCTTGCTTTTATAGGTCACTGCTTACTTTGAACCTTGTCCACCAAATATATTTAAATAATTCACTGTTGGATTGATGTTCCCTGATATTGCACCAAGCATCTATAAACTCTACTTCACCAACTGAGAACAATGTATGATAAACCTTCCCAGAACCTTAAAGGATCCTCCTAAAGGACATAAACTCAGCCCTTTACCAAGATGATGTTGGTCTCTCCTTTACTGTACCTGACCTCCCCCTATCTGTTTAAGCTTCTGTGTCTGAATCATATACTCATAAGCACTTCCCTTACATGTTCTTAGACAGTATTTACAAACTAGAAGAGTGACTGCAATGCCTTCCACTGTCCAGAAAGTTTTACCAGGTAAAGAAACATTTAACCCTCTGACCACATTTTTTATTATTATTATAGCTTCATTCTGATTCATCTCACAATGAGTATTTTTTTAAATGTTATAGAGGTCATATCAGACATGGTGTAAATCATTAATTATCTGATATTTGAAAGACAACCCTTGGCTTATGAGTTTCTAATGCCATCGGGTATACTCCAGAGCAGCAATAAAACTTACTTGGATGATGAAAAGGTTCTATGTCTGCACTATCCAATACATCAGCCACTAGCCACATGTGGCACTGAGCCATTGAAATGTGGCTAATGCAACTGAGGAACTAAATTTTTACTTTTAGTTTATTTTAATTAATTTAAATTTAAAGAGTCGCAGGTGGATAGTAGCTACTCTATTAGTGCAGATCTAGAACAGTTATCCATAGTACATACTAATGACCCTGATGATAAAGAAAATGATAACAAAAGGTGCCATTTATTGAACATTTATCAGGGGCCAGGCATTAGCCTAAGCCCTTTTTATATACATTATGTAATTTACTTCTCACAACAATTCTACCTGGTAAGGACTATCATTATTCTTCCCCGCTTTTGATTGAAAAAACTGAGATCACAGCCAGTAAGTCACGAAACTGAGGTTCTAACCCAGGTCTACCTCCAGAGCACAGAGCAGAAGAGCTGTATTCCTTCCCACGAAATAGCCACTGGACATGGGTGTGTCTGTTTGTAATTTCAATGGAAAGGAAAAAGAGCTGTGCAAAAGACTGGCGAATAAATGACTTTTTCTCTATCCTTTTAAAAATTTCCTCTACTTAGTGCCCCAGACTGGCCTCTAAAGAAAGGAAAATTCTCTGAGTGAGGACTCTTCCAGTTCTAAAAACAAATGTCTCTGTGATTTAAATGAAAGGTTTGAGATCAAGAGGTGAACTAGAATTCAAATTGCATTTATGGTTTGGAGACTCTTTTCCCACTTGAAGATATGTTACTATTTTTACATTTACTTAAGGTTTTTTTCTTGACTGCTTCTGTGAGGATGTGAGGGGGTTTATAGATTAACACATTTAAGGATCATAAAGAGCAGAGGTCACTTGAAAAAAATTAATGGGCTAAAGATTTTAAGCACCCAATTTCTGAGACAGAGGATTGACTAACGCTTTCCAGCTAAGGCAAGATAATAATAATAATGTATTATTGTTATTAACTAATTAATAAAAATGTAGAGGTATTAGGTTATACACAGGATCTGTTGTTCTTTGTTTTTCTTCTAGACAATGAAATCAATCAAATTGGTGTGCAGTTTTCACTAAAGACAGGGGTTGCTCATGTAATTCTCATCTCTCTTCCTCCAAAAAAGCAGACAATATCGCAGGAAAATACAACTCAGTAAAGGCAGTTCTCTGAGGAGAAAGCCACAAAGCCCAAGAACTCATTTTTTGCGGGCGCATGAGTGTCCTTCTACCCATCCAGCACTAACTCAGACATGGCTTCCCTGCCAGGTCCTCTCTGAACAGCCTCTTCTGTCCACTGCTGCTGCTGACCACTCGAAACTGGACTGGGGGGTTAGTGGGCCCCTCCACCACCAGAAAGGAGGAGACCAGTTAAGAAAAGTGGCCACAAGTATGTTCTTTCATGTCAACGTGGGAAATCTTTATGAATGAAGAACTGCCTGTTGTCATTTACTTGCAGTTGAACTGAATTTGTGCGTGTGTGTGTGTGTGTGTGTGTGTGAAAGCTTTAAGTGTGCTTTAAGTGTGCTTTGAGTTTTTTTGCAGGTTTTGTCTCATTATGTACTTCTTTCTCCCTATTTGGAGAAGAAAAATAATCACAATAATCACACACACACACACGCACACACACACACACTTTCTAACTTGAAACAATAACTTCTATGGGGATTTTCTAAGGAGTGAGGCTCTGTCTTTATCAGATCAGGCAGTTAAAGAACCTGGTTGTCACTTACCCTTCAGTTCACAGCTGCCTCTAACCCACTTTTTCCTTCCTGTGTTCCTTGAGCTGGTTATAGAGGGAGAGTTAAGTTTAAGAGCATGAAGAAATGCAGAGCCTTTGACAGCCTTACTGTACTTTCAATTCCAAAGGGAAATAAAAGGAAAAACTTATCTATAATTTGTATGCTTATTATGTGAGGTGCTTTATATGCCTAAATTTAATCCTCACAAGTCTGTCAATGGTAAGTATGGTCCTTATTGCCATATCAGAAATGAAAAACTGAGGTAGATCACCCAAGATTTCACAGGCCATAGGCGTCAAGGCTAAAATAAAAACCAAGATTGTCCACCCCAAATATCATGATCAAAGTCACTAAACTGTTAGTCCCTGACAGGAGGGACCCTGTCTATATTGAACACCTGTGCACCGGGCCCAGCACATAGTAGCATTCAACCAATATTGGCAGACTGACCAGCTGAGGGTTCTTTACCCCTGCATCTTTTTGCTTTTACCACAACTGTGCTCTAAATTGCTAACTTGAAAGGAATATAAATTCAAAAAATTTTCCAATTATTGCTAAAACACTTCACAAAGCTTCAAGAGTCTTCTTTATTCTAAGGAAAAAAGGATCTGTCAATCTACTCCATTCATTCTTCTAGCCCATTCTTACCCATTCAACTCAACAAATATTTCAGTACAATGTGAGCAACAGTGGGAATATGCATTCTAAAAATTATGTCTCTTGCATAGATAAGAGTGGCTGAATTGCTGTTCTTCCATAAACAGGGTTGAGAGTTTCAAAAATTAATAAGCATCAACAAGAAGGGAAATAAAGACCTAGATGTTGCTATTATACACTGTTTATTTGTTTTTAATTAATAACTCCATTTTTTAGAGCAATTTCAGGTTTACTGAAAAATTGAGCAGAAAGTACAAAATTCCCATATACACCTCCTCCCCTGCTCCACCCCACACACAATAAATTTCCCCTACTATTAACATCCAACATTAATGTGGTACATTTGTTACCACATCAATGCATCAATACTGATAAATTATTTTTAACTAAAGCTCATAGTTTACATTAGGGTTCACTTTTTTGTGTTATATATTCTATGGGTTTTGACAAATGTATAATGGCATATATCTAGCACTATAGTATCATACAGAATAGTTTCACTGCTCTGAAAATCCTCTGTGCTCCACATATTCATCCCTCTCTCTAACCCCTGGAAATCACAGAGCTTTTTATTGTCTCCATAGTTTGGCCTTTTCCAGAATGTCATATAGTTGGAATCATACAGTATATAGCTCTTTCAGATTGGCTTCTTCCATTTAGCAATATGCATTTATCACTGAATAATATTCCACTGTATGAATGTACCACAGTTTATCCATTCACCTACTGAAGAACAACTTGGTTGCTTTCCAGTTCGGACAATTATAAATAAAGCTGCTATAAACATTCATCTGCAGGTTTTGGGAGGGACATATGTTTTTAATTCATTTGGGTAAATAACAAGGAATGTGATTGTTGGATTATACGGTAAGAATATGTTAAGTTTTGTAAGAACCTGCCAAACTGTTTTCCCAAGTAGCTGTACCATTTTGCATTCCCAAGAGCATGAATGAGAGTTCCTGTTGTTCCACATCCTTGCCAACATTTGGTGTTGTCAGCGTTCTGGATTTTAGGTGTGTAGTGGTATCTCATTGTGTTTTAACTTGCAATCCCTGATGGCATATGATGTTGAACACATTTTCCAATGCTTATTTGCCATCTCTATATCTTTTTTGGTGAAGTTAGATCTGTTAGTTCTTTTGTCCATTTTTTACTTGTTAGTTTTCTTATTGTTGAGTTTTAAGAACTTACACTCATTTTTTTCATTGTTATGAAAACATAAAGCCTTAACACATATATATGGAATCTAAAAAATAAAAAAAAAATGGTTCTGAAGAACCTAGGGGCAGAACAGGAACAAAGACACAGATGTAGAGAATGGACTTGAGGACACGGGGAGGGGGAAGGGTAAGCTGGGACGATGTAAGAGAGTAGCATTGACATATATACACTACAAAATGTAAAATATGTAAAATAGATAGCTAGTGGGAAGCAGCCGCATAGCACAGAGAGATCAGCTCCGTGCTTTGTGACCACCTAGAGGGGTGGGATAGGGAGGGTGGGAGGGAGACGCAAGAGGGAGGAGATATGGGGGTATATGTATACATATAGCTGATTCACTTTGTTATACAGCAGAAACTAACACACCATTGTAAAGCAATTATACTCCAATAAAGATGTTAAAAAAAAAACAAACATAAAGCCTTACTCTCTGCTCTTTAATTTTCTTCCTGCTTTTGTCAACTAGACATGGTAACTCAACTGCTGGTTTTCCAATGTCACAGAGCTCTATGTTGACATCTGAGTTAAAACTCTTATTGAACAGCACTGTACTCCAAAGGGCTATAGGGATAGGACAGCTGGAAGAAATAAAGGAATCATCTAAACAAAGCCTTGAAAAGTCTTAGCCCATGACCAAGCCATCAGAACACAGAAGTCAAAAACCACACTGCGCCATGCAGAATCCAAACTACAGTGTATCAGGTTAACACAATGCCCCATTACTTCAATATTTTTAAAACATGAGACTTCCTAAAGATATCATTTCTCTAGAGTGTTCATTCCAAGCAATAATGAGGAGCTATGTTAAAAAAAAAAAAAAATTCAACAAAAATTTAAATAAAGTAGGTCTTCAAAAGGGCAGAAGAATGAACTTTCTAAACTGCAACTTGCCACAGAGAATTACATCCGCCAGAATTTTTCTCTCTGGAAAGAAACTGAATTTAATGTTCTTTGTATTTTTATCAGCAGCAAGGTAAACAGGAAGAATCTCTCAGAAGCACTTTTATGAAGTTACACAAAGAAATAAGTTTCAAGCACTTTCGGGTGGCAGCTTAAGATAATTTTTCTTATTTTTAAGGAAAGGGTTTCTTAGTTCTTTTGACATGTTCATAACATGTACCACAGATCTCAGTAATTACAGCAGATAAACCCTGATGAAGCAGTTGAGAAGATTACAGCCTAAGAATATCAGAAAAGAAAAGGAAAAACACTCCCACTGGGTAGTACCCTTTTTATCTAATGCATTTGGGCCTAAACAAATTACAGATTACAGACCTCTATTCACAGACTCCCTCTTGATTGCCTAAGTAGCAGGCCCACCTGCCACGACAACCTTTTGATATCAGCTCAGAAGCCATTTACTTTCTCTCATCCAGGGCTCCACTGTCTCTAAATGTTCTCACTTGCACTACCTCGGAAGGTAAGGATGACTTAAAGTAGTTAAATCCACACATAATCCAGGAAGTTTATTTTACCTAAAAGCTTCCGTCTCTGACCTCACTTGCTAACAGGTTCCAAAATGAACAAAGCTGAATCTGACTTCTCTGTTTTACCACACTTGGAACCGGACAGGTGCTGGCAAACTTCTCCTATAAAGGACCGGGTAGTTAATACTTTAGGCTTTGTGGGCCATACAGTCCTTGCTGCCACTACTCAGCTCTGCAGCTGTACCATGAAAGCAGCTATGGAGAAGCCGTAAAGGAATCAGTGTGGCTGCATTCCAATAAAACTCTATTTATGGACACTGAAATTCAAATTTCACAGAATTTTCACATCATGAAATATTATCCTTCTTTTAATTTTTAAATGTAAAAACCGTTCTTAGCTCAAAGGCCATAAAAAAACAAGCATCAGGCCAGATTTAGCCCACAAGTCATAGTTTGCCTTAGAAGAAATCTCAAAAAATTTGATAGTCACAAAACAAACAGGAGCCAGACCCTTCTATTAGAATGGTCTGTGGAATCCTATAAGGAGACAAGCTTCCAACCCACAAACATAAAGAACAGTATGCCCCAGAAATTCTTGGTATGTATATTTAAGAAGTTACCATATATGTTATAATCTCATTTCATATGTGCTATGAAATTCAAACCCAATGACGAAATCTTGATTTCTTTAAAATCTAATTTACTGTACCTTCTTTATTTAAAAATTGGTTATTTGAAAAATATTAAATATTTAAATACTAATATGAAATACGAATTTAATATTTTAAATATTGATTTAAATACTGAATGCTTAAAATTGGGATAAACATATTGTCTCTACTCTTAACTGGCTATTAAAAGCAACATACTAAAAGATAAATACGAAGAGAGTGCTAATGAGTAACACTGCTTGACCACTTACTCTACACCAGGCACTGGATTAAGCATTTTCCACATGTAATTCACTTAATCTTCACAGCAACTCCAGAGGCTGATCACGGTTATCCCCATTCTACAGTGGGGGAAACTGAGGCACAAAATTAATAAACACTGGAGCCAGAATCCAAACCCAGGCAGTCTAACTCCGAAGCTGGCATCATTAACCACCTGGCAATACCAACACATGTCAGGTTGGTTAGATGTCATTTCTCTTTGACTCAGTAATATCTTAGGGTTTAAAAGGCCTCTCAGGGCTTCCCTGGTGGCGTAGTGGTTGAGAATCTGCCTGCTAATGCAGGGGACATGGGTTCGAGCCCTGGTCTGGGAAGATCCCACATGCCACGGAGCAACTAGACCCGTGAGCCACAACTACTGAGCCTGCGCGTCTGGAGCCTGTGCTCCGCAACAAGAGAGGCCGCAATAGTGAGAGGCCTGCGCACCGCGATGAAGAGTGGCCCCCGCATGCCACAACTAGAGAAAGCCCTAGCACAGAAACGAAGACCCAACACAGCCAAAAATAAATAAATAAATAAATAAAAGGTCTCTCATTCCTTTAGGTATTTATTATGGATACATGAATGCCTATTTTTTAAAGTACTCTCAGTCTTAAAGTTGTGGATTCACCAATTAAGGTAAAATATATAGAAGGACCCCACCAAAGCATTCACAAAAGTTTAACTCTTTATTCACATACAAATTGTATCCTTTCCAGTTCTACTAGTATGCAATTCTTACACAAACTGAGATTCCTTAAGATCTTACTTTCTAAGATATTAGAACATGTTAACTCTCATTTTCTCACCCATCCTCATGGCATCTCTTATAGGTTATGAACTAAGACATTAGCAGAGTCACATCTTTCTTCCAGTCATTCTTTCACACATTCATCCAAAAGTACTTGCACTGAACATGCTTACTATGTGCAAGGCATTGTCCCAGCGGCAGAAATGTTTAAAAACACCCGGTAATGGCTAACTTTATGTGTCAACTTCGTTAGGACACAGTGCCCATATATTTGGTCAAACACCAGTCTAGATGTCACTGTGAAGGTATTTTTTAGATGAGATTAACATTTCAATCAGTAGACTTTAAGTAAAGCAGATTACCCTCCATAATGTAGGTGGGCCTCATCCAATCAGTTGAAGGTTGTAAGAGAAAAAAACTGAGGTCCTCCAAGAAAGAGGGAATTCTGCCTCCAGACTGCCTTTGGACTCCAGCTGCAACATCAGCATTTCTATGGGTCTCTAGCCTGCCAGGCTGCCATGCAAATTTCAGACTTGCCAGCTCCACACATACCTAAGCCAGTTCCTTAAAATAAATCAATCTTGATAGATAGATAGATAGATAGGCAGATACATATATACACAGATACATACATACCTACACAGATACATAGATACATAGATCAATACATAGACAGACTGATAGCTAGATATACATATATATGTATGTGTATCGATATCTATCTATATAGTATATATTTATATACCATGTATATGAACATCCTATTGGTTCTGTTTCTCTGGAGAACCCTGACTAACACACATCCCCTCAGATCCATCAGACTGGGGGAAAAAACGGAAAGTTCACCAAGAATTGATGATCTGCAGACAAAGAGAGCCCTCCCATGCTGCTAGTGGGAATGTAAGCTGTACGATCCCTGTGGGGTGCAATCAGTTGACATCTAGCAAAGATAAAGGTGCCCTCATCCTATGCCCAGCCCCAGAAGAACAACCACGTGGCACCGCATAGCCAGAACCCTCTGGAATCCTTGTTGAGTTGACAGAAATAATTGCCAAGTTTATAAAGAAAAACTGAACTTAGCTTGATAGCTTCAAAACTATCTCAAATCATTCAAGAGAGACCCAAGTCACATTCATTCACAATAAGCTGAAAAAAGCCAACGGAACCATGTCTAACACTTCTGGACCCCACTGCCCCTCCCCCCACCCCCGCACCCTCCCCACCACAGTAGCAGCAGCTTCTCACGCTCACCAGACACCTACAAATCACCTGTTGTTCCCACACCCCGAAGTGAAAAGCCTACGTTAATGACAGAAAGAGAAGAAAGACCCTACAGCAGTGTCTGCATATAACAAGTGCTTGCTAAACATTAGCTATTATTAAGGATATAAAAATACACATGTAATTGTTTTCCTTTTAAGTGACTTGCTAAATAAAATGCCTGCCTTCTCCCTGGCACTTCTACTCTGTATACAGTGGTACCAAATGAGGACTTTTGATAGAATCATCCCTTTCTGTTGAATAATCAATTTACTCAGACATGGCTGGATTGATTATCTTTTCACCAAATTAACAAAGAGCAGGAAATGATTAGTTATCAGTTAATCAGCTGGTGTGGACTACACCATCTTACTCTTAAACACACAACACACCATTGTCTGAAATTTCACACTGAAAAGTTGATAGAACAAAAGCACACTAAAATCTAATTTCTCTTTCAGCTTTCTTGCGGCTCTCTTTTTATTTCTGAGTGGATCTTGGTAAACCAAACTATTATTAGAACCCCATTTTTCCCACCTCTTTTTGTTGTAGAATAAAACAGAGTCCCTGAGTACACAGGAGGCACAAAACAAACACTCAGAGGTGACTTTCATTACATCCTTAGTTATCTTTTGGATATAGGTATGTATGAAGAACATACATTTGGGGAGTAACTTGGTACTCTTCTGGGAGGTCAGTATGCCAGATACATTTTTAAAGCCTTAACACTTTGTATACCTTTTAACTAACCAATTACACTTCTCAGAAATTATCCAAAAGGAAAAATAACATCATAAAATATGTGAAAAGACGTAACTACGTTGTTCATTTTCTAAAATTTTTACAAAGAATGTGTGTCACTTCCCTAGTAAGAACAATGGGGCTTATGCCTTTTTTTGTTTGTTTTAAGAGCATGAACTTTGGGATGAAACAATCCTGAGTCAGAACTCAGAAGCTGCCCCCTTAATAACTACACGACCTTGAGGAAGCCCACCTGGCTTCTCGAGTGCCAGCTTTGAGATCTGTGAAATGGGGATAATATACACCTCCCTCAAAGAGGATTCACTATCAATAAATGCAGTAAGAGTACTTTTGAAAGAAGGGATGGATGAGTGAGCGAACAATTGAACAAACAATCCCAGAGGCTCTATGCCAGGCTGGTTGGTGGTGGTGAGAAGAACAGATCAGCAGGGAATAGTGAAAACTGTCACAAACTCTGAATCAACACTATCATAGTATAAGTGCACCTTGTCTGGAAAATATTCACTAGTGAGCTTGAGCCTGACCACTCACATTTCAGGGCAACCTCAGCAGGTCAAATCAAAGACCAATCCCAGGTGTCCCTGAGATGTGACCATCCAGGTAACCAGTCTTCAAGATGGTCTCCACCTCCCTGTATTCACACCTCTGTGTAAGTCTCTCCCACATTAGAGCAGGGCTGATCACCATTTGTCTCTGTAACCAACAGAATATGACCGAAGTGATGGTATGTCCCTTCTGAGGTTAGATTATGAAGGACTGCAGCTTCCATCTGGGGCTGTCTTTATTGGATCACTCATTCTCGAGGAAGCCATGTCATGATCAGCCCTATGAAGAGGCTCATTAGGGAAGGAACTGAAGCCTCCTGACAGTACCCATGTAAGTGAGCTTGGAAGTAGATCCTCCAACCCTACTCAAGGCTTCAGTCCCACCCAACAGTGTAACTGCAACCTCATGAGAGGCCCTGAGCCAGACTACCCAGCTAAGCCACTCCTGGATTCCTGACCCTCAGAAACTGTATAAGATAACAAGTATTGATATTTGTTGTATTAAGCTTCTAACTTTTGGGGTAATTTGTTGCACAGCAATAAATAACTAATACACGGGGCTTCCCTGGTGGTGCAGTGGTTAAGAATCCACCTGTCAATGCAGGGGACACGGGTTCGAGCTCTGGTCCGGGAAGATCCCACATGCCGCAGAGCAACTAAGCCTGCGTGCCATAGCTACTGAGCCTGCGCTCTAGAGCCCGCGAGCCACAACTACTGAGCCCATGTGCCGCAACTACTGAAGCCCACACGCCTAGAGCCCCTGCTCTGCAACAAGAGAAGCCACTGCAATGAGAAGCCCGCGTACCGCAACGAAGTGTAGCCCCCGCTTGCCACAACTAGAGAAAGCCCCACGCAGCCAAAAATAAAAATAAATTTTTAAAAAAATTTTTAATAAATAAACTAATACACCATTCCAAGTAGAACCAGTCTTCAGACTTCAGTATGTATTATTATTGGACCCAATTTACAGATAATGACACTGAGGTAAGACGAGGTTAAATGACCTTCCTAAAGGCTACCCAGCTAAGAAGGGGTAAAACCAGGATTTGAACATAGCTTTGCTTGAGTCCAGAGCCAGTGCTTTTTAACCACCACACTATATACTTCTTCCACCTCCTCCTTACCATCCCTAAGTCTGGGGTAGCAGCCATGTGCCCCCATAGTAATCCGTATTTCCTCTGTCACAGATAGCACTTACTACATCATATTTTAATTTTATGTTTGAGTCATAGACTACTAGACTGTAAATTCCTGGAGGGCAAGAACCTATCTATCTTCATTCATCCAGTTGACAAATGTTTACTGAGAGCCTACACTGTACTGGGCACTGGGAATACCATGACGAACATAGTCAAAACTCCGCCCTCGGACAGCTCACAGTCTAGTGGAGGAGACAAGCATCTCTCAAACAAATATAAAACTATAACTGCAAAGTGCTACACGGGGCTCTGTGACACATTTTACCTAGTCAGGAAGAGCCCTGAGAGGTGGTCACCTCAAATGAGGCAGCAGTGACCCCGGGGAAAGGGAGAAGCAGGAGCCCCCAGCAGAGAGTGCATACACCCCAAGTTCTCCAGATGGAGGGGAAAAGCCATGCCTGACAACCTGAAAGGAGGCCAGCGGGAAGGAGCACAGAAGCCCAGGGTGAGGAGCGGGAGGGAGAAGCAGCAGGAGGAAGTACCTGGGGTGAACATGCGTTGTCACCTGCAGACCATGTTCAGGAACCTAACCTGCCCCTAAAAGCAGTGGGAGCAGTGGCAGGGGTTGGGAGTGCAGGGGTGACAAGACCATCCTTGTGGCTTAAAACAGGCACTCTGGCAGCAGTGCAAGGGACAGCCTGGAAGAAGGCTGGAGTGAAAACGGGCAGATCTTTAGGAGGCAGTCACCACAGGCAGCTGAGAAGTGACGGGAGCTCATTCACATTGGACCCCCAGTGCCTTGCACAGCGGCTTGCATAGGGTTGGCCCTTCATAAGTAGTAATGGAAATGAAGTACTTGTTAAAATGAGTGCACGGTAACCTGCAGCAAGTAGGACAAGAGAAAGAAACAGCACACAAGAGCTCTGAGACCTTCAACACCTCGGGAGCTCATAGGAATCTCCCTGGGTTCAAAGGGGGAGGAACGATATAGATCAAAACACTCAGGGTGGAAAAGGCTATCAAGCTTGTCTGGTACATGTCAGCCCTGGTATATCAATTTCTTCTTCCAAAACTCACTATATGTAAGTCATCCCTCTGATTACACTTAAAAAAGGAAACAAATAAGGATTGTCGGAGACACGAGGCATAGCCTGGGCAGTATTTAAGCCACTCTAGGATCCACGAGTGTCTGCCACTCAGTCAAGACCACCCCAGAGACCACTGTTTAAAAGACAAAACAAAACATGAAACTGGGTGATGCTGGGCAACTCTACAGTGTATAGAACTTTGTGACTACTTGGCCAATTTTCTCCAAACCACAGCAAAATGAAGAGTTACATTTAGAAGCTTTAATTTTACGCTTTTTCCTTTAAGATTTAATATCTCACAATCATACATACGAAAAAATTATTTGTTGTTTATAAACCCCTACTAGATTTAAATAACCTTCAGTGAGTCTTGACCCTTAAAGGGTTTCTTTTCTGCTGAATAGGGTGAAGGGTAGGAGTTTACAAGTTTAAATAAGGTTGGGTTATGCAAACCTACTTTGCGTAGAAAAGGGAAAAACAGAGATGGAAAGATCTGGAAGGGGAAGGAAGAATGGTGGAAGGGATGGGAAGAGATTCAGTTACTGATGAGCTAAAATCAGAGACTGAGGTGAAATGTCTAATGGGGATTTTTTTTTGAGTGGAAAAAACCTATAGATTATGTGATGTAACTTCCCACCCCATCCCTGGACTCCATCATGAAATCGTCAATAAAATCTAAGTGGGTTCTGTGGAGAGAATGCAAAGAAGTGCCAAGTCTACCTTCATGGGCGACATGAGGGAAGACAGGGGCTGCTTGGAGGGGTTATTCTTTGCTGAAAGAAGCAGTGAATTATCTGATTGACAGCTGGGCAGCAGTGGGTAGCGGGCTCTGCTCTCTCCTCTTTGCAGATGTGCCTATATCCGCAGAGAGTGTGTGTCCCCAATCCTCTTCCCTCTGCCTTTGAGGTGGACACATTCTCATATTCTAGCACTGCCTGTGACAGATGCAGGCGAAGGAATCCACAAACCTACCTAGCCTCATGCTTAAAGCCTGATAAAAACTAGATTGAAGAATCTGGCTTTAGACTTGAGGTTAAGCGGGTTTAGATGTGAGACTAATTTTTTTCATCTGTCTGCCTCCTTGTGTCTCTTTCTTAATTAGCTCCAGACTCATGCAGGATAGAATGTTATTTATAGAATTTCTCAATTTCTGACCTCAGCATCTGTGAGTACACTGAAGAGGGTTCGCAAGAAAGCGCAACTAGATATTTAATAGAAGTTATCTCTGTGTAAGTAAGTTTGACTATATGTTATGGTTTTCCTGTTAGAAACATATATTGCTAAAATTTTCAAATTCCAGTTATGAAAACAGTTGTTAAAAAATATAACTGTTTCATTTTACATTTGATGAGCCAGGATTTAAATTCAAGTCAGTGTGTCCTCCAAGCCCACACGCTTGTATTTATGAGTGTCTCCCTACCCTGACCTACTATTCTTCTCAGTTTGGGTGAAAATTACTTCTTTTGACTCCACACCATCTACCTTTATTTCTCAGATCCGTCTAACATTCACTGTCCGATTTTCTTCTCTCTTATCTCTTCCCAGTGGCGAAGTATTAAGGGAAAAATATTTTTTAATAATAATAATGTTACTTACATTCCGGACAGTTTTGCTGCATGAAGCACTTGAAGACCAAGTAAAAATCTGAGCTTTAATACAATGAAACATTTGATGGAGATTGGATCAGAAGAGGGTGTGTAGTTTATGGCCAACCTAAAGTCCGTTATTGCTCATAAGTATTCGATAAATGTTGGCTGATGACTATTTGAAATTGCATTCTAGAGCACACTAAGGAAGATGATTTCCCAGCTAAGGGACTTAAATGTTAGGGACCTTAATACAGTCAGCAAGTTCTCCTTTTACGATATGCCATCTTTACCTGGGAAAGCAGCTAAAAGAATGAGGACACAGGTCAAATGTGGTTAGAAAGGAAGGTGAGCAAGATTTACTGTTATTTCACTGCAGAGGGATACTCTGTCTGGCCTGGCTATACCCCTCAGGTACTGTGAATATAAAGTTGTTGTTTTTTTTAACTATAGATAGCAATGAAATGCTAGTTTTTACTGACGAGCAAGTCTGTTGTACCAAAACTCCTGTGATTCACAGTGGCTTACCTAATAAATTTCTGGTGGGTGAGACAGATAAGCAAAGTAAGAAAAACTAGAAAAAGAAGAAATGGAATTTTTCTACCTACCTCTATCTGTTCCTGTGGCCAGCATCCATTTTTTTCTTCTACAAAGAAAGGAATTATTTTTCTAAAATAGTAGGCAACTGAATTAACTCAGTCACTAAAACTTTTTAAACTTGGGCCTCTGCTGAAAGCACCTCTGTTCCATTCTGCCATATGCATGTTTCCATTTCCGTTCTCAGCAGCACTTCCTCCCTCACTCCTGGCCACAGCACCGCTGCACGGGGCTTTCTTGTTCTTTCTGAAATAGTCTCCATGCTCAGGCATCATGCTGTCCCTGCAGGAGGAAGAATAACGGCCCCCGAAGATGCTTTAATCCTCAGAACATGAGACTATGCTACCTGACGTGGCAAAGGGGTCTTGCGGATGTAATAAGGTTCTCACAGCCTTGAGAGGGGTAGATTATCCTAGATTTTGAAGGTAGGTCCAATCTAATCATATGAGTGCAGACCACCAGATAGGTGGCAGCATGAAAAGGATACCATCCGCCATAGCCGGCTTTGAAGATGGAAGAAGGATGCCACACACCAAAGAAGGCAGACAGCCTCTCTTTTAGCTGGAAAAGACGCAGAAACACATTGTCCCCCGGAGCCTCCAGAGAGAAATGGACTCGGCCAACACCTTGATTTTAGCCCATGTCAGACTTCTGATCTACAGAGTAATACATAATTTTATATTGCTTCAGCTACCAAATTTATGGTAATTTCTTACAGCAAATACAGTCCCAGATGTATTCTCTCCACCTAGAACATTCCTGCCTATCCTGACTACCTGGTAAATGTTTTTGTTCCTTTAGGTCTCTGTTCAAATATTGCCTTCTCCATGAAAATTTCCCAAAGGCCATCCTCACTTCAGGATGGGTGATGGAGGATGGGTCACTCCATCCTCTTTGCTCCCAAATCTCTTTGTATTCACTGTAACTGAGCATATTGTGATTATCGTTATAAACAGACATCATACCCCTACACTACCTATCCTTGACAGCAGAGCACAGGGTCTAGTACATAACAGTTGCTCCACGGTATTTGAGCGAATGGGTGAATGAATGAACGAGTATTTAAAAAACTGAAGTCACAGGCTTGAGTTCTGAAAGAGTTCAGGGCAACCATGAAAGAAATCAGGCTATAAAAATGTAAAGCTATTAGTGAAATATCAAAATATGATCTAAGTACCAATTTTTCTAAGTTTTCAATGTGCCACGAATCACTGCCATGCTAGTATAACACTTAGGGGACATAAATGAATGAGTATTTAGTGGTCTCTTAAAAGTGACCATTCTGCTAAATGCGTTAACTGTTGAGTAGGAGGGGGAAATTTTTTTCATGATTAGCCCTGGACAACCACCCTCCAACCCTGGGTGACAGATTTGGGATCCCTGATGCTCTTTTTAGGGCTGTGATTCTTCAACTTAGGATCCTCAGAGGGCTTGTTAGAACAACCTGTCTGGAGCTCCACACCCAGGGTGTCTGATTCAGCAGGTCTGGAGTGTTCTTAATAAATTCCCAGCAATACAGAAGACGCTGGTCAGAGAGCACACTTTGAGAACCACTGCTCTAGGGCAAGGAAGGCTCACCCCAGGCCTCTGGTTCTGACCCCTTCTCTGACAGTCAGTCTAAGGAGATCTCACTTGCAAGTCCAGGCACTGGCCAGAATCACTTGGCCCAGGCCCTTGTGGGAGGAGAGATTAGGTAAAAAATTATTTCCTTCCTTCCCCTTCCCAAGCACGTGGAGATCTTTCTTATGAAACCAGACTCAGTTCAGCTTCAGTTTCTCCAAGGCTTGATCCTTTCTTCCTGTCGCTGCAACGCCTTGACTGCAACCCAGAACCTGATCATTAAAACAAATCAACCAAAGCATCCAGGCCCTGGAAAGCAGTGGGCTACCAGAGAGCCCGGGAAATTCAACAGCCTTGAGAGCAGATCCTGCAAGATCACATTACAGTTCGACATCTTGTCCTGAGTACTTTGGGCTTAACTCAATCAGGAAGAAACCATTAATGTCTTAACCTAGAAATAAAACATTGTTTCTAAATGGCTGAAAAAATACACGCCAATAACACACCTCACATGCTTGCAAACCATTCCCTCCCCACTTCCCCAAAAAAGACAAAGCAGAGGTTCTAAGAAAGAACAAGGAACATCATCCCAAAGATAATGGTGAGTCAAGTCTAGCCAAGAGTACGGCTATCTATAGAATGGGCAGAGGGGTAAAGCAGCGTCTCTCTGCGAACCAGACTTCCACTTCCCCACACTGGTCCCCACAGTGGATGGAGAAAGACCTTTCATGGCTCTGATGGACACCCAAGTACTTCATGACTGTCCAAAGGGTTACCCCGCCTGCCCTAGACCACTGACATTTAAGACCTAGATAAAAGGGAGTTGGACATCAAAGCAAAAAATACCAAATTTCACCACATTCCAAAGTGCAATAAATTATTTTTCAAACTCCCTGCTACTTGTTATTATCTATCTAGGACTAACCTGGACAAGCAAGCCTTACATCCTTAGAGTTAAACCTAAAATGGGCCTTGCAGCTTTAAGGCCTCTGAGAATTGAGTACATATACCTGCATTTCAGCCCTGCTCTCCATGAAACAAGAAATGTGAATTTTTGCTGCTGATTCCCAACAGTCCCAGAAGTCATAAAACTGAACTTTTCCATCATTTGAATAATATTTTTAAATGTATTCAACATTACATTCAAATTCCCTTCCCAGGATGATGTTTTCATTCCAGAGCAGCCGCCACAGACCTCCGCAGTCGGCAGAATTTTCAGACATGCATAAATATAAGCACACACACAGTCATCTACCCTGATGAAATTTCACGTACACAGGGAGATTATTTTTAGTTATGGAACCCAGTCAAAACTTTGCATAGAGCAAAATCAAGCAAGAGCAAAATTGGTAGACAAAGTGATGACGATCTTATTTTTTCATCCATTTTTATATTCTTTTGTAGACGTTTCTGGACATGAGTTGGGATAAGTAAATGCCTTAACAAAGGCAGTTTTGATGATAATGGTGACAACATCAATAGTCAAGTTATTCCTGACTTTTTTGTTCAATATATGACATATATGTAGATAAGATCACACATGTAGACAAGATCACCTCTATCCAGATAATGGTCACTTTCCAAACATGTCAGTACAAAGTTAGTTTGCCTTTTTGGAAAAGGGAAAAAACAAAGCATCCATCAGATACATAAACAGTCAAGCAAAAGTTATTGAACATCCACTAGAATGTACACTCTCTAAGGACTGAGACTTGGTCTGTCTTGAAGACTGCTGTAGTCCCAGCACCCAGCAATAACTGGCACATAGTAAGTGTTCGTTAAAATCCAAGCGTAGGGCTTCCCCGGTGGCGCAGTGGTTGAGAATCTGCCTGCCAATGCAGTGGGGCACGGGTTCGAGCCCTGGTCTGGGAAGATCCCACATGCTGCGGAGCAACTAGGCCCATGAGCCACAATTACCGAGCCTGCGCGTCTGGAGCCTGTGCTCCGCAACAAGAGAGGCCGCGATAGTGAGAGGCCCGTGCATCGCGATGAAGAGTGGCCCCCACTTGCCGTAACTAGAGAAAGCCCTCGCACAGAAACGAAGACCCAACACAGCCATAAATAAATAAATAAATAAATAAATAAATAATTTTTAAAAAAGGAGGTTGCACACAACCATTTAAAAAAACAAAAAACCAAGCGTATACACCCTAACGTGGCTAACTAATCAATGTGCTAGACCACATCAGTCAATTATTGCTACAATAACGCTGCATCGCAAACCACCACGGAATATCATACAACAATAAGCATTTCTTTTTTGCTCACACATCTGTTGGTTGGCTCAGCTACCCTAGGTTGGGCTCAGCTGAATTCAGGTCAGCTCTACGTGTCTGTCATTCTCTTTGGACCAGCAGCACCTGAGCCACTGTCTTTTCCCAGAGAACGGGAGGAATACAAGAGGCCAAGCCAAACTATCAGCTCCTTTCAAGCCTCTGCTTTCGTGGCCAAAGCAAGTCACACGGCCACACCCAGCACCCCCCGGGGTGGGGAAGTGTACTCCCCCCATGGAGGTGGGGTGGGTGGGAAAGCAAGTGTCTCCCACAGACCAGCATTTCCAAAACTTGACTAAGAGACTTTCCTTTTAAAGAAAAAAATATTCCTCAAGGACCTCCAGGGCTGACCAAAGTTATTTTTATCATAATTCACTTAAATATATAGAAATACAAAATGACTTTAAATTTATATATAGATCTATATCTTGTGCTGGTAGTCTCATACCACTATAAAAAAAATTGTACAAATTAAACTCAGACAAAACTGCAAAGCCAATAAAACTCAAAATACCATTAGTGCATGTAAAGGACTATGTTGTTTCGTTGAAACTAAATTGCTGCTTTCAATGTGACCATGGTGCTGACTGCTGCAGCCCAATTTCCCTTGCATTCAGCATGCCTGTGCTGCTACATGCCATGTGAAAACACCATTTCCCAAACATTTCTCTCTCTTCTAAAAACAGCACTCTGTGGTATCATTTGGTCTGCACTTGACGCAAAGATTATTTTTATATTAAGCCTGCTTCTATTTTTCTCTCGTTAGACCATGACAGTTAATGAATTTCTATCAGAACCAGTGCTTCAGAAAACCCAATGCACCAAAACGAATGAAGAGAGCTCAGTGCTCATGGTGTTAAGTACCAACAGATGATCCAGAACAAGTAGATAAAGGGACCACTTTTTACGATTCTTATTTAAGTGAAACATCAAATTTTTCAAGTTCTCATTGAAGAGTCCCCCAGAGAAATGCAGACCTCCGTTAGAGAAACACTGAGCTAGCCCACCATCTCCTCTATGGCTTCCTAACCATAGTGCGTTATGAAGCCACTCTGAGTGCAGTCTCCCCTTCTGGGGTCCACAGCTCCACCTGTCACCTCCTGTTGCTCATTCAGAGTTACCACAATGTCCACTAAAACCACAAGCCATGCACTAAAAGATCAAAAGTACTCTTGATAGACGACCTACAACTAAATAGGCCAGAAAGGCTAGGAAGTAGGCAGCCTGAGAAATACACCATCAGTTCATGGTCAGGGGTGGACATCTGTCGCGTCTGCCTTCCCAGCATCCACCGGGACAACGCTCCTTGGCTGCTTGCAGTCTCTGCCTTCTGGTAAGTGGATGGGCAGAATGACCCAGCTGACTCGCTCTTCCAGGAATTTGAATCTCCAGGGAAAGAATGTCAGGATGGAAAACAATTGTTGCCCATTCATCCGGATGTGAATGCTGAAAAGACTATCCCTTAGTTGCCCAACATTTAGAACCCCAGAACTGTCCAACTTCTTTTCTGAGGCCAGGTCATGTACAATTCATTCTTTTCCTTCAACTCTGGGAGCTGCCCGATAGCCTTCCAGTGGAATCCTTTTTTGGCTTAAGTAGCCAGAGTTCGTTTCTGTACCCCAACTGATAAATATTCCAACATGAATTTCTAAACATAAACAATCTCAAACAGGGCCATGATTACACGAACAAATGCAACTGTGTTTGCCTTTAGGTTCCCAAAACAGAAGTGATCTCATCCCCAAACGCTGTTTATGCTGTATATTCAGTTGCTGCAACTCCAGGATTAACCCTTCTTCTTCCACCCTCCGGCCCCAGAGCTCTGAGAATCTCCCACCAAGAGGAGAGGACACTGACGAAGTTCAGTCCCCCACACTGCCAGGGTGCGGGGCAAGTCACTGGATGCTCATGTGAGACAGGTTTATGGTCTTCTAACCCATCCCCAGACCCCTCAAACATGTGCTACTGGGGCAAGGAGGGCTGAGGGGGAACCAATGGATAGCTCCCCACATCTCCATGGCACAACTAGGTTCAAATACAAAAAATATCTGCTGAATCATTTTATATTCTTCCACTGTTTTTAGGAACGTTGTTCCCTCCCCTCCTGCACATCTGTAGAGCCATTTCTACTTCTACAATTGATGCAGGTCAAAAACAAACAGCATTCCACAGACAGAGAGCCCCTTAGGGTAAGGGACTAAATCTTATTGGCCTTGGAAACCTCAGGGTCATGCACAGTGCCTACATGTAGTACCTGTTCAATGAACCTGTTCATGGTGCTAGATGATCAATTACTCGATCAATCCCAGGATATACACAGGCACTTCTGGAACATCATCACCACCTTCATCATCATCATAGCAAACACTGATACAGCAACTCCTCTGTGCCAGGCACTTTTCTAAGAATCTATCACTGAGAGACAATAAAATGTAATAGATATTAAGCCAAAGCTGAAGTTACTTTGTTATTTTTGTTTGTTTTTGTTTATTGACTTTTATTTATTTATTTATTTATGGCTGTGTTGGGTCTTCGTTTCTGTGCAAGGGCTTTCTCTAGTTACGGCAAGTGGGGGCCACTCTTCATCGCAGTGCGCAGGCCTCTCATTATCGCGGTCTCTCTTGTTGCGGAGCACAGGCTCCAGACGCGCAGGCTCAGTAGTTGTGGCTCACGGGCCTAGTTGCTCCGCAGCATGTGGGATCTTCCCAGACCAGGGCTCGAACCCGTGTCCCCTGCATTGGCAGGCAGATTCTCAACCACTGCACCACCAGGGAAGCCCCTACTTTGTTATTTTTGGATGACATGAGAATATTTATCATTTTTATCTTATGTCTAAAACAGATAAAAGGGAGAATATATAAACACCCTCCTACGAGAGAAAAGTCTTTTCATTAATTGTGGCTTGAAGATGGGAACTGAAACAGAAACTTCAATATCTCTTACTGTCATTAATACTGTAACTAACCAATTAAAGGAAAAGTTAAATCAAAAAGAACTCAGTACAAGTTAACAGACAGATACATGTAAGAGATTAACCCTACGGTACTTAGCAAAGTTAGGAAGATTGTCCCTTAAGAGCAAAAGGAAAGGAAAAGATAAGGAGTTTTGGAAATTTTAGTGTTCCTTAGAAATAAAATGTCAAAATTAAAAACAATTCTAAATATCCAATTTCTTTATCCCTTGCTTGAAATACTAGAAAGAGCCAGTACTTCATTGCTCATGAAATGCAATTCAACAATTTTTGAGTTTTGTTTCTCTCAGTTGTCCCATCCTAGTAAATGGCCAAACATCTGCACAGCTGTTCAAGCCAGCAGAGGCACGGAGAGGGGGAAAAAAAAAAAAAAAAAAAAAAAAAAAAAATATATATATATATATATATATATATATATATACGACATAGACATATATATGACATATATATATATATATGTATATATATATATATATATATATATAAAACCATTGTCTATAGCAACTAAACTGAGTTTCTGCTGTACTGATGATATGAAAAGCACAAAAATTACGTACCACACAGGAACACAAACTTTCTGTCATGGATGTTTGA
Organism: Balaenoptera musculus; assembly: GCF_009873245.2. Classification (NCBI taxonomy): domain Eukaryota; kingdom Metazoa; phylum Chordata; class Mammalia; order Artiodactyla; family Balaenopteridae; genus Balaenoptera; species Balaenoptera musculus. The sequence continues at coordinate 34,927,675 of NC_045801.1, read as the reverse complement.
GCTAGTGTGTAAAGTTAAGTGGTGTCACTGGGCGGTACTCTTGCAAAGTGCCCACAACTAAATGAGTCTCTTACTAGAATTTCATGCTTTATTCTTTGGTGCTTTGTTCCTTTCTGTATGTGTATCCTCATCTGCTCATGTACTCACTCATTCAACTAGCATTTACGGAGGACCCAGCCTGCTTCAATTTGAGACTCCTTCAGTGGAGTCCAGCCTATGATAAAATATCAGATTCATCAATTCTTCTCACCCCAGGCAGTTGAAAAACCCCAGGCTAGAGACTCCACAGCACTGGGAAAATGAAAAAGCTAAAAAGCAGAAGGGGCTTTGAGGCCTGAAGGGGGAGTGGAAAAAAGAAGAAAGAAACAGTTGGAGAGATGCTCTCCAGACCCAAAATAGAAATGCTGAGCCGAGGCAACAGATTTCAATCTGCTAATCTGAAAAGTCACATTACTTTGTCCTGATGTGAATCAGTGAGGCTTTTTTTTTTCATATCCGTCCCGGTATTTCCACTGCCCCATACACAGGCACCACCTCCCAGCGAAGCCCATCTGCAGGCTGCCTGTTTCCTCCAGACCATGAGGGGGCAGGGACAGAGTGACAGTGGGTAGGGTGGGGATGTGAACAGTTCCAGGAACCACTCGAGCCCCTGTCCCAGCTACTGGCAGATCACCAAGGAATGTTCACATCAAACCTTTGAGAGGTTATTCCTCCATTTTCAAAGGCATAAATATAAAGCTGAGGCCTTTATTGTTATCCAGTGGAAAACGCCAAGGGCAGGGGCAGTGAGCCTTTGGGGTTTGTTTGTTTGTTTGTTTGTTTTTGTTTTTAATTTTTATTAGAGTATAGTTGATTTACAATGTTGTGTTACTTTCTGCTGTATAGCAAAGTGAATCAGTTATACATATACATATATCCACTATTTTTTAGATTCTTTTCCCATATAGGCCATTACAGAGTATTGAGTAGAGTTCCCTGTGCTATACAGTAGGTCCTTATTAGTTATCTATTTTATATATAGTAGTGTCTATATGTCAATCCCAATCTCCCGATTTATCCCTCCCCTCCTTTCCCCCCGGTAACCATAAGACTGTTTACTACATCTGTAACTCTATTGCTGTAAATAAGTTCATTTGAACCATATTTTTTAGATTCCACATATATTTGTCCTTCTCTGTCTGACTTGCTTCACTCAGTATGACAATCTCTAGGTCCATCCATGTTGCTGCAAATGGCATTATTTCCTTCTTTTTTATGGCTGAGTAATATTCCACTGTATATATGTACCACATCTTCTTTATCAATTCCACTGTTGATGGACATTTAGGTTGCTTCCATGTCCTGGCTATTGTAAATAGTGCTGCAATGAACATTGGGGTGCATGTATCTTTTCGAATTATGGTTTTCTCTGGGTATGTGCCCAGGAGTGGGATTGCTGGATCACACAGTAACTCTATTTTTAGTTTTTTTCAGGCACCTCCATACTGTTCTCCACAGTGGCTATACCAATTTACATTCCCACTAACAGTGTTCAGATTTTTACCCCCATCACCTGTATCCTTCCTTCCTGACCTCATCTCCAATTTTAAACTCCTCCTGAGCTATAGGAGTCATCTATTGTGGCACTAATATTATAAACATCACCACTACCCTCCCCCCCAAAAAAAAATCCAGCACATTTCTACCCCACCACATTTCCAAGCAGATAGGGTTGTAGGGTTTTTCTTGGCAGTTTTTAATAATTTTATAAATATATATAATTTTATAACTATACATGAGTCTCAATTATTCAAGAGAAGACAAATAAGTGTTTAGAAAACCCACCCAAATTCTTTGAGCTATTAGTTTCACCTTCTTGTACCCAACATACAGTTGCTAACAAGTAATGAAATGAGTCATTTTTCTTCACACTCCCTTTCCCTTGACCATGAGGACAATAAATACTGAAATGATCAAAATGCAGGCAGCCCGGAGAAGTCCAAAACATGGCAGGTTATGTGTTTGGGAATTATCATGAAGATGTTGAACCAGAAATAATTCTTGCCTCAAGAAGGACAGCTCCCTCCTCACTTACTCTTCCTAAAATGTATTTTATGTCTTGAGTTCTGGTTTCCTAGGACCTTATTTATTTGCTGTGAAGATCAATTGAAACTTTTGGCCCAAGGTAAGAGAAGGTTTGTACCTCTAATATCACCTTGCAGTTCATCAGAGCTTTGTTCAGTAGTTCCAGAATCTTTATTGCGCCCCTACTCTGTGAGTGGCGCGGTGCTGGGCCCAGAGGACACACCACAAACGAGACAGAGTTCCGCCCTTGTGAGGCTTGGGGCATAGCCTGGGAGGCAGCCATTAATTACATAAATAGCCATTTAATTACAAGCGTGAAATAGTTGTAACAGAACACTAGTGAAAACCATTTCCTTTCAAGATGTGTGCTTAGGGAGGAGTGAGAAAATCAGCAGTGAGGCAGGCATATGCCCACAGGTTAGTGTCTGACTGTGAGGCATGTCTGAAAAGGAACCTTCCACTTAATTTTTTCTCATACTCTGAGAAAGCAGCATGAGCATTGCACCCCACGTCATCAGCGCAAAATGCACAAATTTATGTTAAATTAACATACTGGAGGAAAGTCCTGCTCTGACCTCCTCTAAGCTTTACCCCTCTCCATCTGCCCCTGGACACCTACCCCTAAGCTCATTTCTAATAATTCCAGCAGAAACATTAACTGATAACGTGTGTATTGGGTGATCATGGCCTGGCTCTGAATTATTTGCATTTTAAAAGAAGATTCCTGAAGACTGAAAGAAATCTTTCTGATTCTAGAAATTAAAATGATAAAATGATGTTGTCTGCTGAACCCATCAAACCTCCCCCAAACTGCTGTCCAATCCTAATCCACATCAAGAAATGGGTTCACCCCATGAGTTCTCCCTCCCATTGTGCAAACCCTTGATTGTTCCCTTATTTCTATTTCTGCTTATTTCCAGCACACTGGCTTCTGGGGCACCTAAAATGACAAGGAAACACATGAAGCCATTTTAAACAAAAACTGAACCTAAATCTACAGCCAGTGTCAGGATATCAAACTCAGATCAGGTTAACACTGAAAAAAAAAACATAATTCAAACATTTAACTCTGCTATGGTTTTTTTCGCATCCTTCAACTGTGTACTTTTTTTTTTTTATAAATTTAATTAATTTATTTATTTATTTATGGCTGTGTTGGCAACTGTGTACTTTTAAGTGACACAGAATCATCCTGTTCCACACACACACACACACACACACACACACACACACACACACCAATTGTCCTTATATGACCCTGACATAATTTCCTTTTAACAAGGACTTTCCAGGAAGAGAATCTAGTAAAGTACCAGTAGGAGTTACCTTTCTGAATCACCACGACTGCCTTCTGATACCACAGAACACTAGTATTTTGAACTGTGAAATAATATAAACCAGATTCAAAAAGTTAAACATGAAACTTTCAGGCAGCCTAAGCAGTATCATTTGTTCCTTGGCTTCACTGAGGAATTTGTAGCTCAAGATCTCATTCCAGATATTGTTACATTAATACACCTCACAATCCTGCAGCAGGAAGCAGGAGCCCAACGAAAGAGGGAGCAGACATATAGAATAGAGAACTAAACCGAATCACAGCTAGCAAACAGACTTCCCCTTTCATATTATACTGGGGCCTGTTTTTCCTGCCCTTCTATCTTTCCTAGTCTAATAACATTATTTTCCATCTGGCTTCCCAACGCCAGAATCCTTTTCATCACATGCTCCACATTTGCTCCACTCTGTTGAATTACAATTTACGTTTCCAGTCCTCCAGTTTTATCACTCTTGTTCTACACAATTGGCTTTATCTTCGGTGTTTCAGCCACAGACTCACACGAGAACTAATTTTGTTGTCTACCATGATCCAAAGCCCTAAATGTTTAAAGGAGAGAGAGATGATACTTCCTGCATTCCTGGGCCGGGTCCGCGCTGTTGAGGTTTATCAGGTTCATCAAGAGACTGGACACCCACCAACAGGTGCAGACCAAGAGTGACCAGGGAGATCTCACACCACAGCTTTAACTCTCCAGAGGCTGCCCGCTGCACCCAGAAAATTCCACTACTTCCACGGCCCACAAGGCCCTGGGTAACCTGTGTTCACCTCCATCTCCAGCCTCACTTCACATCATGCACAATTTCTACCTTCATGTTCAAGCCACTCTGGCCTCCCTTCTACTCCCCTCATAAACTAAGCTGTACCCCACCCAGGGCCTTTGCACTTGGTGTTTTCTCTGCCTAGAATGTTCTTCCCACTGCTCTTCAGAAGGCTAGAGCTACTTGTGTCTTGGATCTTAGCCTAAAACTCATCCTCTAGCCCCCAAAGGGGCTTCTCCCGATACCCAACCTAAAGCCACCTCCCCACCCCAGCCCAGTTACTCTCAATTCTATCACCCTGCTGATTTCCTTCATTCCATGTATTATTTCTGAAATAATCTAGTTTTTTTCCCCCACATATCTGTCTTGATCACTGCTGTATGTCAATGTCTAGTTCATTGTAGCTACTCAATAAATATTTGCATGACAAGATAATTAAAAAATTAAGTTGTTTCTTCTCTCTGTATTTCTCTCTCCCTTGTTCCATGAAAGTAGCCAAGTCAACTTCTCTTAGAAAAATCTTGCTTTTCAAAGTGCAAAGTGAAGCTGTTAGCAAGATATTTCCTTCCTGACATTTTCCCCTAAAGCCTGAGTTCATTGAAGGTATTAGATAAATGCCTTTAAATACAACAAACGGACAAGTGAAAAAAATTAACTGACACTGGCAAAAAGAGATGGGATGTGGCAGAGATAGCTGACCTACCACCAAAGATTCATAGTCCCCTTTCTACAGTGTAGAATGGCTGCTGGGAAGCAACTGCTTCACCGGGGACCACATATCCAGCCCCCATCCCCGGCACCCAAGCAAGGCCACGTGAGCAGTTTCACCAATAGAAAGTGGGAGGAAGTGATTGGGTCCCTGCCTGGCCAAGGGCTTCATCCTCCATATTCTTTTTCTCTTTCCATATACTGGGAAGCAAAGGACTCTGAAGCCCAGGAGGATGGTGAATTCATAAGAGTCAGCACCTTGGGTCCCTGAGTCAGCACCAAGGAAAAAATAAATATTTATTATGGTAAGCACTGAGGTTCATTGGTTGGTTGCCTCAAGAGTTGCCCACCGTGGCCAGCACAAGTTGGGCATGGCTGGGAGACACAGAGAGGGAAGAACCAGACCACCCCCTGGTAACAATGCCCTGAGGATGTAGTGAGGTATATGTGTGGTACAGCTAAGAAGTCTGGGCCCTATGCCCAGGCCGAGGTTCCACTGTTTGCAATTAGAGGCTTTGTGCCTGTTTTCTAAGTGCTTTAACCATAAGCCTCCTCGATTCTGATGCAACCCTGTAAGGAAAGGGGCCTCAAGAATGGCTAAGATTACACTCTCAGCTCCAAGTCAAATTTAAATTAATTTTTAAAATAAGCATGTAATAGTTCTTACACATCTGTATTTTTTAGACTGAAATTTCTACCTGATACATTAGTTGAATAAATAAACTGAGAGTAGTAACCCCAGTCACAAAGATCAGAAAGCCAAAACAAACAGAACATTCTTAGCAAAAAAAGAGTATAAAATTAATGAAATTCAATTAATCACTAGTCCCCCAATGCCACAGCAGGGAGAATTTCCTAACTGGAGCAAGTATGTCGGGGCGGTGGTGACGTAGGAAGATTCCAGAGCTCACCTCCTCCCATGCACACACTGAGTCTACAGCTACATATGGAACAATTCCCTCTGAAAAAGACCTGAAAACCAGCTGTGCAGCTGCTTCACATATACAAACAAGAAAAGAGTCACATCGAGGCAGGCAGGATAGGCTGAGCCGTGGTACTGCCATAAACCCCACCCCAGGGCAGCGACCCACAATCGGGAGGGAACTCACAAACCCGGAGCTCACAAACCCGGAGCATCCCCCTGAGGAGAGAGGGGTTCATACCCCAACATCAGCACCCCAACATTTAAGACCTGCACTTGAGAGATGAGCCTCCAAAACATCTGGCTTTGAAAAGCAACGGGGCTCACATCCATGAGACCCAAAGCGCTGTAGCGAACTGAGAAACGCCTCTTTAAGGGCACACACTCACTCGCCAGGGTCCAGCTCAGAAGCAGCTGTTTGAGAAGCACCCAGACTTTATGTCAAAGAGTTCATTTGCAAATATTAAAGCACTGGCCTGAGGGGCTGGGGCCAGTTGGGAACCTCTCCGGGGATGGAGGGCACCATTTCAGCACTCTCCCTCTAGGTAAAGCCAGCAGGCACCATGTTTTTTTTTTCTCGTTTTCCTTGGAGGGTGTCACCCTTGCACTCCCCCTCTGCCAGGCTCCACAGCACCACTGTCTCCCAGAGGGGAGTTGTTACATACGTCTGGTGTCCTGGTTTTTATGTCCCGTATCTCAGTTTTTACATCTAGTGTCCTGGTTTTTGCAGCTTCCACCCAGGGGACATCCCTTGAACAGCTGGCTCTAGTGACCAGGGAGGCTTTCCTTTCTGGGTCCCATAGGACTAAAACAATCAGAGAGACAGTTCTTGGCAGGCTACCACCCCAGGACACCGCACAGACAGCAGACTGAAACACAACCCCAGTCTCTCTGTGAAAGACGCCTATTTGCTTGTCCTGGGCACTTCAGCCTGAGAGTCAGGTTTCAGGTTGGCACACCTGTAGCTGGAGGCTACAGAGGGGCTCTCAGGGAACATAGTCTAGGGGACACCATCTTTTCGCTCTCCCTCTGCCTCACTATAGCTCACCAGGATCTCCCAGAAAGGAGGTTATATGCTCTTCTAGAGCACTGATTTTTGTGACTGTCACCCAGGGGACACCTCCAAATCACCTGGTCTGGTGGCCAACAGTGCTTACCCTTGTGGTCTCACAGGACTGTATATATTTGCATACTTTGAAAGCTGCTGCCTGAGGGTCTGGCTTCCAAGCAGGTGCTGATCTAGGTGCTGACTGAGAGCTCAAAGTCATGGTCATAAAGATGTTCATCAACTTGGAAGAAGAATGGATGGAGCAAGGATGCTGCTGTCTTTCAGACCCCTTTATCTGGATTCCTGAACACAATTACAGCGGACCCTTGAACACGGGTTTGGACTGTGTGGGTCCACTACATGCAGATGTTTTTTCACTAAATACGAACTATAGTTCTACACAATCCGCAGTTGGTTGAATCCACAGATGTGAACCATGGATTTGGAGGGCCAACTGTAAAGTTATATGTCGATTTTTGACTGCTTGGAGGGTCGGTGCCCCTAACCCCTGTGTTGTTCAAGTGTCAACTGTATTTAACAAATATTTATTGAGCACCTACTATATACCAGACACTTTTCTACAAGCTTGAGATATATAAGTGCGAGGCTAATAAAAATGCTCCCCTGTGGAGCTTAAACTCATGCAGTAGTAAAAATATATATATCACTTATTGTTTTTAGAATAAACTGAGTTGATCTACAGAACTGATAAGATGATAAGAGTTTGTTAGATCAGTAGTGACTTTCAAATAGTACATAAAAATGATCCACATTATCTTCTAATTGTTAAGTAAAAGCTCCAATTGTCAAACGAAATGTACATTTTTTATTAAATGTACAAACACAAGCCAAACAAAACCCTTAGAAGAAGTAAAAACTAAGAAAACTTGACACAGAGAATATAAATTGTTGCTGTTCTTAGACAGGTAAAGCAAAAATAACATATATAAAGGGAAGCACATTCTGAGAGCAACTCTGATGGGGAAAATAGCAACCAAATGAAACATTTTTGTTATAAAATGTCTGCTAAGAAAAGCAGTTCTGAGGGAGACAAGACTTCAGTTTCAGTTAAGAATGTTAGTGCTTCGTTCCCGGGAGAACACACAGCGCACCTCAGGCTAATGCAACGTCACGCCGGCCTCTGCTGCTGCAGGTTCGCCCCGCACTCCATACCCCTCCCTCCCCCCGGTCTGAGTGAGCCGGAGCCCCCTAATCAGATGCTACTTTAATCCCATCCAGTCTGAGCGAAGAACAGATGCCCTCAGGCGACCTACATGCACACACGGGTCCAAATCCAAACCTGAACCACAGGAATTGTGCGAACAAAGAAGAGAAAGGGAAATCTCTTCCAGCAGCTTCCGGAGCAGCGGATTAAATCTCCACAATCAACTTGATGTACCCTGCATCTCTGGAATACCTGAATAGACAACGAATCATCCCAAATTGAGGCGGTGGACTTTGGGAGCAACCATATATATTTTTTTCTCCTTTTTCTCTTTTTGTGAGTGTGTATGTGTATGCTTCTTTGTGTGATTTTGTCTGTATAGCTTTACATTTACCATTTGTCCTAGGGTTGTGTCTGTCAGTTGTTTTTTGTTTTGGGGGGTTTTTTTTTGGTTTTTTTTGGGGGGGGTTGTTTATTTTAAGAATTATTTTTTATATTAATAACTTTATTTTATTTTATTTTTCTTTCTTTCTTTTTTTTTTCCCTCCCTTTTCTTCTGAGCCGTGTGGCTGACAAGGTCTTGGTGCTCCAGCCAGGGGTCAGGGCTGTGCCTCTGATTTGGGAGAGCCAAGTTCAGGACACTGGTTCACAAGAGACCTCCCAGCACCACGTAATATCAAATGGCGAAAATCTCCCAGAGATCTCCATCTCAACGCCAAGACCCAGCTCCACTCAACAACCATCAAGCTACAGTGCTGGACACCCTATGCCAAACAACTAGCAAGACAGGAACACAACCCCACCCATTAGCAGAGAGGCTGCCTAAAATCATAATAAGGCCACAGACATGCCAAAACACACCACCAGACGTGGACCTGCCCACCAGAAAGACAAGATCCATCCTCATCCACCAGAACACAGGCACTAGTCCCCTCCACCAGGAAGCCTACACAACACACTGAACCAACCTTAGCCACTGCGGACAGACACCAAAAACAACTGGAACTACGAACCTGCAGCCTGCAAAAAGGAGACCCCAAACACAGTAAGTTAAGCAAAATGAGAAGACATAGAAACACACAGCAGATGAAGGAGCAAGGCAAAAACCCACCAGACCTAACAAATGAAGAGGAAATAGGCAGTCTACCTGAAAAAGAATTCAGAATAATGATAGTAAAGATGATCCAAAATCTTGGAAATACAATGGCGAAAATACAAGAAACGTTTAACAAGGACCTAGAAGAACTAAAGAGCAAACAAAAAGTGATGAACAACACACTAAATGAAACTAAAAATTCTCTAGGAGGAATCAATAGCAGAATAACTGAGGCAGAAGAACAGAAAAGTGACCTGGAAGATAAAATAGTGGAAATAACTACTTCAGAGCAGAATAAAGAAAAAAAGAATTAAAAGAATTGAGGACAGTCTCAGAGACCTCTGGGACAACATTAAAGGCACCAACATTTGAATAATAGGGGTCCCAGAAGAAGAAGAGAAAAAGAAGGGAACTGAGAAAATATTTGAAGAGATTATACTTGAAAACTTCCTTAAAATGGGAAGAGAAGTAGTCAGTCAAGTCCAGGAAGCACAGAGGGTCCCATACAGGATAAATCCAAGGAGAAACATGCCAAGACACATATTAATCAAACTATCAAAAATTAAATACAAAGAAAAAATATTAAAAGCAGCAAGGGAAAAACAAACAGATAACATACAAGGGAATCCCCGTAAGGTTAACAGCTGATCTTTCAGCAGAAACTCTGCAAGCCAGAAAGGAGTGGCAGGACATATTTAAAGTGACGAAAGGGAAGAACCTACAGCCAAGATTACTCTACCCAGCAAGGATCTCATTCAGATTCGATGGAGAAATTAAAACCTTCACAGACAAGCAAAAGCTAAGAGAATGCAGCACCACCAAACCAGCTTTACAACAAAGGCTAAAGGAACTTCTCTAGGCAGGAAACACAAGAGAAGGAAAACACCTACAATAACAAAGCCAAAACAATTAAGAAAATGGTAATAGGAACATACATGTTGATAATTACCCTAAATGTAAATGGATTAAATGCTCCCACCAAAAGGCACAGACTGGCTGAATGGATACAAAAAAAAGACCCGTAAATATGCTGTCTACAAGAGACCCACTTCAAACCTAGGGACACATACAGACTGAAAGTGAGGAGATGGAATAAGATATTCCATGCAAATGGAAATCAAAAGAAAACTGGAGCAGCAATTCTCATATCAGACAAAACAGACTTTAAAATAAAGACTATTACAAAAGAAAAAGAAGGACACTACATAATGATCAAGGGGTCAATCCAAGAAAAAGATATAACAATTGCAAATATTTATGCACCCAACATAGGAGCACCTCAATATATAAGGCAAATGCTAACAGCATTTCCGCTTTTATAAGGGGAAATCGACAGTAGCACAATCATAGTAGGGGACTTTAACACTCCATTTTCACCAATGGACAAATCATTCAAAATGAAAATAAATAAGGAAACACAAGCTTTAAATGGCACATTAAACAAGATGGACTTAATTGATATTTATAGGACATACCATCCAAAAACAACAGAATACCCTTTCATCTCAAGTGCTCCTGGAACATTCTCCAGGATACATCATATCTTGGGTCACAAATCAAGCCTTGGTAAACTTAAGAAAATTGAAATTGTATCACATATCTTTTCCAACCACAATGCTCTGAGACTAGATATCAATTACAGGAAAAAAAAATCTGTAAAAAATACAAATACATGGAGACTAAAAAATAGACTACTTAATAACCAAGAGAACACTGAAGAAATCAAAGAGGAAATCAAAAAATACCTAGAAACCAATGACAATGAAAACACGGCGACCCAAAACCTATGGGATGAAGCAAAAGCCGTTCTAAGAGTGAAGTTTATAGCAATACAATCCCACCTCAAGAAACAAGAAACATCTCAAATAAACAACCTAACCTTACACCTAAAGCAATTAGAGAAAGAAGAACACAAGAACCCAAAAGATAGAAGAAGGAAAGAAATCATAAAGATCAGATCAGAAATAAATGAAAAAGAAATGAAGAAAACAATAGCAAAGATAAATAAAACTAAAAGCTGGTTCTTTGAGAAGATAAACAAAATTGATAAACCATTAGCCAGACTCATCAAGAAAAAAAGGGAGAAGACTCAAATTAACAGAATTAGAAATGAAAAAGGAGAAGTAACAACTGACACTGCAGAAATACAAAGGATCATGAGAGATTACTGCAAGCAACTCTATGCCAATAAAATGGACAACCTGGAAGAAACGGACAAATTCCTAGAAAAGCACAACCTTCCGAGACTGAACCAGGAAGAAATAGAAAATATGAACAGACCAATTACAAGCATTGAAATTGAAACTGTGATTAAAAATCTTCCAACAAACAAAAGCCCAGGACAAGATGGCTTCGCAGGAGAATTCTATCAAACATTTAGAGAAGAGCTAAAACCTATCCTTCTCAAACGTTTCCAAAATATAGCAGAGGGAGGAACACTCCCAAACTCATTCTACGAGGCCACCATCACCCTGATATCAAAACCAGACAAAGATGTCACAAAGAAAACTACAGGCCAATATCACTGATGAACATAGATGCAAAATCCTGAACAAAATACTAGCAAATAGAATCCAACAGCACACTAAAAGGATCATACACCATGATCAACTGGGCTTTATCCCAGCGACGCAAGGATTCTTCAATATATGCAAATCAATCAATGTGATACACCATATTAACAAATTGAAGAATAAAAACCATAGGATCATCTCAACAGATGCAGAATAAGCTTTTGACAAAATTCAACACCCATTTATGATAAAAACCCTCCAGAAAGTAGGCATAGAGGGAACTTACCTCAACATAATAAAGGCCATATATGATAAACCCACAGCCAACATCATTCTCAACAGTGAAAAAGTGAAACCATTTCCACTAAGATCAGGAACAAGACAAGGTTGCCCACTCTCACCACTATTATTCAACATAGTTTTGAAAGTTTTAGCCACAGCAATCAGAGAAGAAAAAGAAATAAAAGGAATCCAAATTGGAAAAGAAAAAGTGAAGCTGTCACTGTTTGCAGATGACATGATAATATACATAGAGAATACTAAAGACGCTACCAGAAAACTATTATAGCTAATCAATGAATTAGCAGGATATAAAGTAGCAGGATATAAAATTAATGCACAGAAATCTCTTGCATTCCTATACACCAATGATGAAAAATCTGAAAGAGAAATTAAGGAGACACTCCCATTTACCACTGCAACAAAAAGAATAAAATACCTAGGAATAAACCTACCTAAGGAGACAAAAGACCTGTAGGCAGAAAACTATAAGACACTGATGGGGCTTCCCTGGTGGCGCAGTGGTTAGGAATCCGCCTGCCAATGCAGGGAACAGGGGTTCATGCCCCGGTCCGGGAAGATTCCACATGCCGCGGAGCGGCTAGGTCTGTGAGCCACAACTACTGAGCCTGCGTGTCTGGAGCCTGTGCTCCGCAACGGGAGAGGCCGCGACAGTGAAAGGCCCGCTCACCGCGATGAAGAGTGGCCCCCGCTCGCCGCAACTGGAGAAAGCCCTTGCACAGAAATGAAGACCCAACACAGCCAAAAATAAATAAATAAATAAATAAATAAATTTATTTTTTAAAAAAAAGACACTGATGAAAGAAATTAAAGATGACACAAACAGATGGAGAGATATACCATGTTCTTGGAAAGGAAGAATCAACATTATGAAAATGACTATACTACCCAAAGCAATCTACAGATCAATGCAATCCCTATCAAACTACCAATGGCATTTTTCACAGAACTAGAACAAAAAAATCTCACAATTTGTATGGAAGCACAAAAGACCCCGAATAGCCAAAGCAATCTTGACAAAGAAAAACGGAGCTGGAAGAATCAGGCTCCTGGACTTCAGACTATACTACAAAGCTACAGTAATCAAGACAGTATGGTACTGGCACAAAAATAGAAATATAGATCAATGGAACAGGATAGAAAGCCCAGAGATAAACCCACGCACATATGGTCACCTTATCTTTGATAAAGGAGGCAAGAATATACAATGGAGAAAAGACAGCCTCTTCAATAAGTGGTGCTGGGAAAACTGGACAGCTACATGTAAAAGAATGAAATTAGAACACTCCCTAACACCATACACAAAAATAAACTCAAAATGGATTAAAGACCTAAATGTAAGGGCAAGCGCTATAAAACTCTTAGAGGGAAACCTAGGCAGAACACTCTATGAGATAAATCACAGCAAGATCCTTTTTGACCTACCTCCTAGAGAAATGGAAATAAAAACAAAAATAAACAAATGGGATCTAATGAAACGTAGAAGCTTTTGCACAGCAAAGGAAACCATAAACAAGACGAAAAGACAACCCTCAGAATGGGAGAAAATATTTGCAAATGAAGCAACTGACAAAGGACTAATATCCAAAATTTACAAGCAGCTCATGCAATTCAATATCAGAAAAACAAACAACCCAATCTAAAAATGGGCAGAAGACCAAAATAGACATTTCTCCAAAGAAGATATACGGATTGCCAACAAATACATGAAAGGTTGCTCAACATCACTAATCATTAGAGAAATGCAAATCAAAACTACAATGAGGTATCACCTCACACCAGTCAGAATGGCCATCATCAAAAAATCTACAAACAATAAATTCTGAAGAGGGTGTGGAGAAAAGGGAACCCTCTTGCACTGTTGGTGAGAATGTAAACTGATACAGCCACTATGGAGAACAGTATGGAGGTTCCTTAAGAAACTAAAAATAAACTATCATACGACCCAGCAATCCCACTACTGGGCATATACCCTGAGAAAACCATAATTCAAAAAGAGTCATGTACCACAATGTTCATTGCAGCTCTATTTACAATAGCCAGGACATGGAAGCAATCTAAATGTCCATCGACAGATGAAGGGATAAAGAAGATGTGGCACATATATACAATGGAATATTACTCAGCCATAAAAAGAAACGAAATTGAGTTATTTGTAGTGAGGTGGATGGACCTAGAGTCTGTCATACAGAGTGAAGTAAGGCAGAAAGAGAAAAACAAATACCGTATGCTAACACATATATATGGAATTTAAAAAAAAAAAACTGGTTATGAAGAACCTAGGGGCTGGACAGGAATAATGACGCAGATGTAGAGAATGGACTTGAGGACATGGGGAGGGGGAAGGGTAAGCTGGGATGAAGTGAGAGAGTGTAATGGACATTTATACACTACCAAATGTAAAACAGATAGCTAGTGGGAAGCAGCCGCATAGCACAGGGAGATCAGCTCAGGGCTTTGTGACCACCTAGAGGGGTGGGATACGGAGGGTGGGAGGGAGACGTAAGAGTGAGGAGATATGAGGATATATGTATATGTATAGCTGATTCACTTTGTTATAAAGCAGAAACTAACACACCATTGTAAAGCAATTATCCTCCAATAAAACAATAATAAATAAAAGAATGTTAGGGCTTCCCTGGTGGCACAGTGGTTAAGAATCCGCCTGCCAATGCAGGGTACACGGGTTCGAGCCCTGGTCCGGGAAGATCCCACATGTCATGGAACAACTAAGCCCGTGTGCCACAACTACTGAGCCTGCACTCTAGAGCCCGTGGGCCACAACTACTGAGCCTGTGTGCTGCAACTACTGAAGCCCACGTGCCTAGAGCCCATGCTCCGCAACAAGAGAAGACACCACAATGAGAAGCCTGCACACCGCAACGAAGAGCAGCCCCTGCTGACCGCAACTAGAGAAAGCCCGTGTGCAGCAACAAAGACCCAGGGCAGCCAAAAATAAATAAAAATAAATAAATAAATAAATTTATTTTAAAAAGAGAATGTTAAATGCGAAGACTCTACAACCACACAAAAAGTTCAAGGGAAAATTAACCAACCCCTGTGGAGAAAAGGGAACCCTCTGGAGAAAAGGGAAACCTCCTACACTGTTGTTGGGACTGTAAATTGGTGCAACCACTATGGTAAACAGTGTGGAGGTTCCTTAAGAAACTAAAATAGAGTTACCATATGATCCAGCAATCCTACTCCTCGGCATATATCCAGAAAAGATGAAAACTCTAATTCAAACAGATACATGCACCCCAGTGTTCACAGCAGCAATATGTACAATAGCCAAGACATGGGAGCAACCTAAGCGTCCACTGACAGATGAATGGGTAAAGAAGGTGTACTCTGTGTGTGTGTGTGTTTGTGTATATATACACAATGTGTGTATATATATACACAAGGAATATTACTCAGCCTTAAAAAAAGAATGAAATAATGCCATTTGCAGCAACATGGATGGACCTAGAGCTTATCATACTAAGTGAAGTAAGTCAGACAGGGAAAGACAAATATCATGTGATATCACTTATATGTGGAGTCTTAAAAAAAGATGCAAATGAACTTATTTACAAAACAGAAATCAACTCACAGACATACAAAGCAAATTTATGGTTACCAAAGAGGAAAGAGAGGGAGAGATAAATTAGGAGTTTGGGATTAACAGATATACACTACTATATATAAAAGAGATAAACAACAAGGAACGACTGTATAGCACAGGGAACTATATTCAACATCTTGTAACAACCTATAATGGAAAATAACTGAATCACTTTGCTGTACACCAAAAACTAACACATTGTAAATCAACTATACTTCAATGAAATAAATAAATAATTAAAAAATAATAAACCACTCCTTCCAGTAGTTTTCTCCATGGTAGGTTTGACTTTGTGCACAGGCATTTTAAACTAGAGTTTGTCCTAACTCTCTACTCCTTGATAAGATCCCTAGGGGTGGGAGTTATAGCTGATCTGATTGCTAGAACCAAGTTTATCTCATTTGCTCAGATAGTACAGTGTTCCATGTATTTTGCAGAACTTAATGAAATTCTAACCAACACATTAGGAATAAGTTACTAACATAATATGTGTCTGTGTGATATGAAATTACAGCAGGAAGCACACAAGGCCACAAATATGAACTGTTTAAGTAAGATTAGCTACTTCTGCATATTAATGTTAAAAAACGTTGTAACTTCTTATCCATTCATTTTGTCATGTCACTTGCTGACAGAATAAGCAATAGTAGTCACCAAACTTAATTCCATTAAGTAAGTTAACTTCTTTCTTTAACATGTGGAAAATATCATTCTTTGGTTCAGGCTGGGAAACAGAGAGTCCAATTCATGAAATCAACGTTCTAAGGAAGCCTAGTTTGGGATTCACTGCTGTGAAAAATCTCCTAGCAATTCATCCATCACATCCATTCTATGAGTGTCCAACAAAGCTTTCTGAATGCTGTGGAAGCCAGCAGGTGGTCAGAGTATGCTACATTACATTTGCCTGGATCCCCAGAGGGAACTCTAAAATAAAAAAGATAGGCCCTGGGGCTTCCCTGGTGGCGCAGTGGTTAAGAATCCGCCTGCCAATGCAGGGGACACGGGTTCAAGCCCTGGTCCGGGAAGATCCCACATGCCGCGGAGCAACTAAGCCCGTGCGCCACAACTACTGAGCCTGCGCTCTAGAGCCCGCAAGCTACAACTACTGAAGCCTGTGTACCACAACTACTGAAGCCCGCGTGCTTAGAGCCTGTGCTCTGCAACAAGAAAAGCCACCACAATGAGAAGCCTGCGCACTACAACGAAGAGTAGCCCCCACTCACTGCAACTAGAGAAAAGCCCGCGTGCAGCAGCGAAGACCCAATGCAGCCAAAAATTAAATAAATGAATAAATAAATAAATTTAAAAAAAAAAAAAGATAGGCCCTTACGCCCAGACTCAAATTCTAACCAATAAGCAACTATGTTGTAGTCTTAAGTTGTTGACCAAGTAGCTTCTACCCACTTAAGATGATAACCTCAGCTCACCTGAGTTGGAAATCTCTTTTTTGCTTATCGGATAAGTGATTTTCCAACCACAGGAAAGTTTAGAATTAAAGATAGGAATGAAATCACTCAAACTTAAACTTATGTGTTAAATTTAGGAATAAGTTTTGTAATCATCAGGACACTTTGTATGCATTTGGTATTTATTTGTAAAATTTAAGAACATCTGACATTTTAAAATCTGACAGATTTTTTTTTAATTTCAGTTTAAAATGTATGATGACTTTAAGAGTCTGAAGGTGAATGTGCATCATTTAATTTAGCATTTATTCACTTATTAGCAATTATTAAGCATATTCTTTGTACCCAGAAGTAGAAGAATGCAAAGGAATTAATACAGTATTTTAGGGCTGAAAGGGCCCTGTTGTAAAGAAGTTTATATACTGGTGCTTGGAGTTGAATTCTGGGCCCCAAAACTTCATATGTTGAAGTCCTAACGCCCAGTGTCTCAGAATGTACCTTATTTGGAAATAAGTCATTGAACATGTAATTAGTTAAATTAAGATGAGGTCATACTGGAGTACGGTGGGCCCCTAATCCAATAAGACTGGTAAGAAACACCTTAATCTCTGATTTCTAGGCTCCAGAACTGTGAGACAATAAATTTCTGTTGTTCAAAGCCACTAGGTTCCTGGTACTCTGATATGGCAGGCCCAGCAAACTAATGCAACTAGTTATTTACTTATTGCCTCTTAGCTCCAAGCCCAGCATTCTCTTTTCTTCTCTGGGATGTTGAGGATGGGACTCTGCAAAATTGATTTCACTAACTCTCTTGTCAGCTGGCTTCCTGGAAGTTTCTGCCAGTACAAGGCACTAGAGAGAGACTGGAAGCTGAGAGGAGAAAGAAGGGACTTCCTTCTGGTTTCTCGTTTCTGTCAGCATTACACCAACAACAGTACAAGGCTGGCCTCAGTCCCCAGTTTCTCTCCACAATGCCAACACTAACCATCCCATGTCTCCCTGGATGTGCTGGCAGCTGGGCCACACCCTCCTGGCAGTCAAACTGCCAGCTGCTGCACAACGTCACCAGCCAGGCTGCACCCACCTGAGGTCCAGCCCATCCCCTCCAGTCCCCTCCCCAGAGCTCCTAGGTCTCATCTTCCTACCTCCTCCCTGCTGCTTCTTGCAGTTACTACCTCTGAGTGACTTCAGCATTTCCTTTTTGCACTTTCTGATTTCCAGTACACACAGAACCAACTCCCTGTGTGAAACCTCTGCTATTTGAAATACCTAGTGTGGTTTTGGGTTTTCTGACTGGATCCTGACCGATTTAGCTTACAACCCCCATAGAGAGACAAATATACAAAAATTAAAAAATATAAGCAGGTCAAGATTCACGATAAATAATGTTTGCAATGGTGCAGGTAAACACTTCCAATTTGATGTTGATGAGAATAAAAACTAACTCAAATTTTCTGCTGGGAAGTTTGGGAAAATGAATCTAAAGATAAAATGTACACAGACTGAGTCCTAGAATCCCACTGTCAGAACTGTATCCTAAGGAACTAATCAGATAAATGCTCAAGATTCATGTACGAGTATGCCCACTGCAATATTGTTTACAATAGTAAAAAAATAAAAAATAAAAAATTTACCAAAGATGTCCATCTACAAATCACTGATTAAATTATTTTACATACATACACACACACACATACACACAAACACACACACAAGAAATCCTAAGAAGCTATTAAAATAATGGAGCTCTATATTTTTTGACATGGAAATATACTCATATCACAGAACATTACACGACAAAAGCAGATTTCCAAATAGCAGGTATAGCATTAAAAAAAATGTGGAAAATAATTATAATTATTTCATAACAAATAAGTACAAAAAGTAATTATTTCTGGGTGGTAGGAATTCCGGTGATCAAAGTGCCAGGTGCCTTGGGGCAAAGAGAAGTGTTCTATTAATAATAGTCACATAGCCATGGGGCGACCTGGCCCTGCCCTTCAGCAGGTCAGAACCAGCCCCATGGCCCCATGGTCAGCTCAAACAGCCATGTGGGCACATAGTCACACCCTGTAGGTGGGCAGCTACCTAATGCCTCCCCAGGCCACACAGGAAGCCTACTCTGCAACCAGTGGCCCACAGCCTCCACACTAGGCTTCATAGCCAACCAGGCCAGGGGCCAGCCCTGTCTACCAGTGAGCCAAAGTAGTCAGCCCCTCCACAACAGGAGGTTACACACAGCCCATAAGGGGGGCACCCTCAGAGCATACAGCTCTGGTGACAAGAGGGGAGTGTGCTGCTGGGCCCCACAGGACGTCCCCTACATAAGTCCACTTCTCCAATATCAGGAAACACAACTGACCTGCCTGATACCTAGAAATAAACACAAAGAACTGGGCAAAATCAGGAGACAAAGGAATATGTTCCAAACAAAGAAACAAGACAAAACCTCAGAAAAGGAACTAAATGAAATGGAAATAAACCATTTACCTAATAAATAGTTCAAGGTAATGATTTTAAAGATGCTCACTGAACTTAGGAGAAGAATGGATGAACACAACAAGAATTTCAACAAAAAGTTAAAAAATATAAAGAAGAACCAAACAGAAGCTTAAGAATACAATGACTGAAATTTAAAAATACCTTAGAAGGAGTCAACAGTAGATTAGATGATACAGAAGAATGGATCAGTGATCTGGAAAACAGAGTAGTGGAAATCACTCAAGCTGAACGGAGAAAAGAAAAAACAATTTTTAAAAATGGGGATAGTTTAAGAGACCTCTGGAACAATATCACACATACTAAAATTCACATTATAGAGGTCCCAGAAGGAAAAGAGAGAAAGGGGCAGAAGAAATAATAGCTGAAAACTTCTCTAACTTGGGAGATGAAACAGACATCCAGGTCCAGGAAACACAGACAGTCCCAAACAAGATGAACCCAAAGAGGTCCACACCAAGACACATTAAATTAAAATGTCAAAAATTAAAGAATCTTAAAAGCAGCAAGAGGAAACCAGCTACTTACATACAAGGGAACTCCCATAGACTATCAGCTGACTTTTCAGCAGGAACTTTGCAAGCCAGAAGAGAGTACACAACATATTCAAAGTAATAAAAGGGAAAAAAAACTACAACCAAGAGTACTTTAGCCAGCAAGGTTATCTTTAGCTTTGAGGAAGAGATAAAGAGTTTTAGAGACAAACAATGCTAAAAGAGTTCAGCATTACTAAACTGGCTTTACAAGAAATGTTAAAGGGACTTCTCAAAGTGGAAAAGAAAAGGCTACAACTAGAAATATGAAAATTATGAAAGGAAAATCTCACTGGTAAAGGCAAACATACAATAAAGGTAATATAATCAATCACTTATAAAGCAAGTAGTAAGGTTAAAAGACAAAAGTAGTAAAATGATCTATATCTGCAATAAGTAGCAAAGGGATACACAAAACAAAAAGATGTAAAATATGATGCCACAACATTAAATGTGGGGCTAGAGGAGTAAAATGTAGGGCTGTTAGAATGCATTCAAACTTAAGAGATCATCAGCTTAAAATAATCACTGATATATAAGTTGTTATATATGAACCTCATGGTAACCACAAACCAAAAATCTAAAATAGATACACACCCACACAAACGAGAAAGGAATCCAAACATACTACTAAAGGTAGTCATTGAATCGCAAGAGAAGACAGCAAAAGGAGAAGAAACAAAAAAGAACTATAAAAACAACCAGAAAACAATTAACAAAATGGCAGTAAGTATGTTTTTATGTATCAATAAACACACAGAGTGGCTGAATTAATTTTTTAAAAGCCCCATATATATGCTGCCTACAAGAGACACACTTCAGATCTAAAGACATACAGAGACCGAATGTGAGGGGATGGAAAAAGGTATTCTATGCAAATATAAACAAAAAAACCCCAAAAAGATTAGTGAGAATGTGGAGAAAAGGGAACCCTCATGCACTCTGGTGGGACTGTAAATTGGTGCAGCCTTTATGGAAAACAGTACGGAGGTTCCCCTCCCCCAAATTAAAAATAGTACTGTCATATGGTTCAGCAATTTCTCTTCTGGGTATTTACCCAACAAAAACAAAAAAACTAATTCAAAAAGATATATGCACCCCAATGTTCACTGCAACATTATTTACAGTAATGAAGAGATGTAAGCAACCTAAGTGTCTACTGATATATGAATGGATAAAGAAGATGCATGTACATATGCACAGTGGAATATTACTCAGCCATAAAAAGAATGAAATCTTGCTATTTGCAACATGGATACTCCTAGAGAGTATTATACTAAGTGAAATAAGTCAGACAAAGCAAAATACCATGTGATCTCACTTATATGTAAAATCTAAAAAACAAAATAAGCAAGCAAACAAAGTAAAATGAAAACAGACTCATAGATACAGAGAATAAATGGGTATTTATTCGCCAGAGGCAAGGGTGTGAAAGGGGGCAAAATCTGTGAAGGGGATTAAGAGGTACAAACCTCCAGTTATAAAATGAGTAAGCCATGGGGATATAATATACAGCATAAGAAATACTGTCAAGGGCTTCCCTGGTAGCGCAGTGGTTGAGAATCTGCCTGCCAATGCAGGGGACATGGGTTCGAGTCCTGGTCTGGGAAGATCCCATATGCCGCGGAGCAATTGGGCCCGTGAGCCACAATTACTGAGCCTGCGCGTCTGGAGCCTGTGCTCCGCAACTAGAGAGGCCGCGATAGTGAGAGGCCCGCGCACCGCGATGAAGAGTGGCCCCCGCTTGCCACAACTAGAAGAAAGCCCTCGCACAGAAACGAAGACCCAACACAGCCATAAATAAATTAATTAATTAATAAAAAATATATATATATTGTCAATAATATTGTAATAACTTTGTATAGTGATAGATGGTTACTAGACTTATCCTGGTGATCATTTCATAATGTATGCAAATGTCAAATCACTATGTAGTACAGTGAAACTAACATAATATTGTCTGTCAACTACATTTCAATTAAAGAAATAAATAAACAAATGTCATAAAAATACTTATAGAATACTGTTTTAATGTCAGTATGTAAATGCTTAAGAGAACCAAATATATAAAATGTTGAAAAATTCAACTATTTGGAAAAAAAAATCACCCTGCATTTATATTATTTAATCCAAATTTACAAGGGTATGCATTCTTTTATTTTTCTCTTTTCTATTATTTCTACCACTCTCATTTTTTTCAAGGTGATCCATATGTATTTAACACCAATAACACAGTTTATTCATATGCTAGCTCTTAATCGACGTGTGAGCCTAATCTAATAGTAAAATGTCAACCAATATGGAAGAAGACCTGTGGCCTCAATTCAAAACTGCCTTAAATATTTTATCGACATACTGCTTAAACTTCTAACAGCATCTCTGCTGCTTGCAAAGAAACAAAGAAACAATGGAATTACCTCCTTAGAAACAAACTCATCATGCAATGGAAGAAACATCTTTTTCCAGCCACATGGACAACAGAATCTATGAAAGAAATGGCTACTTGCAATCAAAATGCAAAAATGGGTATCAAAGTCCTATCAGTGCTTTTCCTCCTGGGAGTCATCGCAGCTCCCAGGCTGCCACTTCACAGTCCCATGAATCTTCAGAATGGGCAAGAGCTGCTGCGTACTGGGAAAAGACCACCACCCACTCACATGAGCCCTCATCCTCACTCTGTAACACAATCTCACTCACAAAATCCAAGTGCATACTAGAAATCTAAAAATAACATTACTCCTGGAATTTAAAAGCTCAAAACTGAAAATTTCCCAGGCTTCACTCCAGTAATACTAAAAATGCAGATTTTTTTTTTCCTACACCAACAGAAGCTTGGGGAATTGGGACTGAAGGCAATGAAGTCCAGGAATCCATCTGCTCCGTGATATCCTGGGGAGAAGCAGTCACTGCTTTTTCAGAAGTCTCAAAATGCTTAGCAAGAGTCGTATAGAACATAAATAACACGAACATACCATCAGAGAAGCATCCTGGAACTGGGAACCACAAACCAGGCAGAATGACCTGGAGAATCTTCAAAGTGCCTGTAGCAACCCTTACAAATCTAGATGTACCAACTCACAAAAGTGGGTTTTAACCAGCATCCTTTCTGTTGGTGGTGGTTTACTGATCATGTAGAATAGTAAATTACAGCTTTAATTTCATTGTTTTCCCCATCATCATTTAAATAGTCAACCAAAATTCTCTTAATATCTCCCATGTTTAACGTACTATGGCTTTGCCTCAAGAATCAGGTCTCAAGTAGCTCACAATCTGGTGGGGGAAGAAAGAAGTGTACAAGAATTTTGCAATATGGCAAGAAAATTTTAAAAATAAAAGGCATAAATATTAGAAAGGAAGAAGGAAAACTTCTTTCTTAGCAGGTGACATAATTATTTGCCTTGAAAATCCAAAGGAACGTATCTACAAACAACTATAACAACTAGTATGTGAATTAAGGAAGAAACAAGATACAAAATTAGTATACAAAAGCCAGTTGCATTTCTATATACTAGAAATCAACAATCAGAAAATAAAATTTAAAAAGTAATACCATTTACAATGGCATAAAAAATCAGATACGTGGGAATAAACTTAACAAAAGATGTGCAAGAACCCTACACTGAAAATATTGCTGCTGATGAAAGAAGACCTAAGCAAGTAGATTGCTAAGATATCAATTCCCAAATTGACCTATAGGTTCAAAAGAGTTCCAATCAAAATCCCAGCAGGCAATTTTTTTTCAGAAACTGACACGCTTATTCTGAAATTTATATTGGAATTCAAAGGATCCCAAACAGCCAAGACAATTTTGAAAAACAAAAACAAAGTTGGAGGGCTTAAACTTCCAGACTTTAAGATATACTATAAAACTATAGTAATTAAGACAATGAGCAAAAACTTGAACAGGCACTTTACAAGAGATGATATACAAATAGACAATAAGTATATGAAAATGTGCTCAACATCATTATTGATGATAGAACTAAAACCACATGCTTCATTAAAATCACAGTGAGATACCACTACACATACAATACTATGGAAAAGATGTATACCACCATCAAATGATGGTGAGGGTATAGATCAACTCTCATATATTTCTGGTAAAAATGTAAAATCAAATAACCCCTGTGGAAAACTATTTGGTGGTTTCTTGTAATGTTAAACATACACCGACCCTATAATCTAGCAATCCCTTTCTAGGTATATGTGCATGAGAAAGAAGAATTTGTTCAAGAATATTTATAGTATCTTTATTTATAATTGTGAAAAACTGGAAACAACACAAGTTCACCAATAGGGGAATGTATAAACAAATTGTTATAGAATGGAATTCTACACAGCAATAAAAAAAAAAAAAGGAACAAACAATTGATGGACACAATAGCGTGGATGAAATTCAAAAGCATTATCTTGAGCAAAAGTAGCCAGACAAAAAAGGGTACATATTGTATGATGCCACTAATTTGAAGTTCAAGGACATGAAAACTAATCTACGATGACAGAAATCAGAACACTCATTACCTTTGGTAGCTGGCAGCAGTTATTAACTGGGAAAGACCATAAGGGAACTTACTGAGGTGATGAAAATGTTCTGTCTTGATCTGAGTGGTAGTTGCACAAGAATATGCATTTGTAAAAATTCACTAAGTTGTACAATTAAGATTTTTTCATTTACTATACATAAATGATATCTCAACATGAAAGAAAATATAGAAATAACCAGATGGTAGGAGGATAAAATGTTCCAGAAAAGATGTGCATGTAAATGGGTATTGGATGGTGAAATTTCTATCTGAGGTGGTAGTGAAGAATGGGGGTGGGGGCATTACATTTAAAATGACTCTTGAAAGAGGGAAAAGACTTGAATCTAAAGAAATGTAGAGTGAAGGTGAGAGAAGGAAGAGGATACCGCAGGAGAGAAAACATTACGCATTGCTATGGTCTGAGTGTTTATGTTCCCCCCAAATTCATGTGCTGAAATCCTAACCCCCGAGATGAGTACTGGGAGGTGAGGCCTTTGGAAGATGCTTAGGTCATGAGGGTGAAGGCTTATGAATGGGATTAGTGCTCTTCTAAAAGAGACCTGAGAGAGCTAGCTTGCCCCTTCCACCACGTGAGGACACGGTGAGAAGGTACCATCTATGAGAAAGCAAGCCCTCATCAGACACTGAATCTGCTGGTGCCATGATCTTGGACTTCCGGCCTCCAGAACTGTGAGAAGTGGACGTTTGCTGTTTATGAGCCATCCAGTTTATAGTATTTTTGTTATAGCAGCCCAAACACACTAAGACACACATTAAGTGAGAATCGGAAATGAGGTAGATATGACAGGAACAGAGAAGATGTGAAGAATATTACAGAGCCAGAGTGTACCTGATTTGCCACGTCATAAAACACAAAAACTGGAGCTCAGGAGAAAGGTCAGAGCTAAAGATGGTTAAGAGAGTGAGTCATTCTTAGAGAGGTGACGTGTACAGCTGGTTAATAAATATTTGTTGGGTGGATGGACAGACATAGAGGATGGACAGATAGGAGATTGAATCAGATTGTCAAAAGAAATATACCAGGCTTAACCGTATAAAACTGCTGGTATCTAACCACTTTTCAACCTTCTAAAAATTGCAGTTTCATATAGTTCGGTCTAACAGAGAAAGAAAAGATAGAGGTCAAGAGTATTTCTTAAGAAGAGGAGGAAAAGCCAGAGAAAAGAGCAGACAGGGGAAAATGCAAAATAATAATGATAATAGCAATAACAAATGTATTGCCTTAATTTAAAATTTTCTAAGTAAAAACTCTTGCCTAAGGGTATGAACTGACAATTTGCAGAAGATACACAAAGACAAAATTCATATAAGAAATATTCAGCATCACAATAACCAGAGAAATAAGCATTAAAACCATGGGATACCATTCCAAAGATTTTTTTTTTTAATAACAGTATATGTTTCTGGCAAGGGTTTAGGAAAACATTCTCACACATTTCTTTAAAAAATATAAATTCACATACAGACTTTCTAGAGAGCTACTTATCTGTATGTAAAAATTCTTTAAATTTTGCACATTTAATTTATTATGAATTTATTTTGTGTATAAATGTGTTATGTGTATGGTAAAAAATTTATTATGTGTATAGTAAAAAATATGCATACATAGATATATGTAGAAAGATGTTTACCACAACCTAATTTATAATATAAAACATATTAAAGTAACCTAAAGGTCCAATAATAGGGAATTTTAGAATATTATACAGTTATTTTTTTAAAGCCACCCTTTTATAAGATTATTTAATAATATAGGAGAAAGTTCACTATACAGCTAATCTCCAAAATAACACTTTGAAGTTGTCCCCTTTTTGCAGATGAGGAAATATAAATATATAAATACACATATATATTCAATAAAAAGAACATCTGAAGAAAATACACCAAAATCCCTACACAGTAGTATTATGGTAAATTTTTTTTAATTTTTAATTTTCTTTTTTTGTTTTTAACAACAGCATGGATTACCTAATTTTCAAACAAACTAAACATTATTTATTTTGAAAAAAACTATTGCCCTCAGATTGTTAGGTAGCATACAAAACAGTCCAAAGGCGCACAGATGGGTTTACCACAAAGCTTCTTTAGCTTTAAGCTTCAGGACTGTTTCTGAGGGCACATGGGCCTTCCCAATACTGTAGGTGGGTCCTAACAGTGTGCCTACATGGTCATTTGTTTCTTTGTTTAATTTTGCACAAATAAGTTATTTTAAGAGCAATTGGTTAAAACAGTTGTCTCAACCACAATCTCTCCTCCATCAGACTTTGTCTCAGTTTAGGTGGCACAGGAATTGCCCTGGGCATTTTGGGTCTGGATAAAAGGAAGTTGAGTTGGGATATATTTAGTTTGGGGCATCACAGGACATATTAATAAGGTTTATGATCATTTCCAGGTATAGTTAAGTTATTGCTGGCTGTCCCAGGGTAGATACGGTTTTCAGGAATATTCCCACCACCCACGGCGCTGACTCACCCATTGTCATTTGATGAAGGTGCAAGGCCAGAAGATGTGAACATGTCTTAGGACCTTAGGCACTTCAGGGTGCCCAGTACTGGGTAGGCTGAAGGAGAAACAAGTTTTGAAACATACAGAGCCAGAAGCTAGTCTACAGAAAAAAATCTTCCAATCACCAGAGGTGTAACAGAAGTTTCAGCTCTCACTGACATCTACAGTCATTTTTCAGGACTCCATGGGACTATAGAGGTACTAAGGCAGAGGATAAGCTAGCAGACAGATCTGGTGAAGGAAATGGCACCAGAAGCAAAGCCTAGCGTCCACAGGTTGCTTCTCTAGTGTTGATCCACGCATCTGGACAAATTCCTGTTCTAATCTGTGAAGTTCTCCCCGTCTTTAACTTTCACCTCACAAGTTCCTGACCTTGGTATAACAACTCATTCTGAACCCCTAAGAGTCTGACCTGACTTCCTGTTTGTCACATTTACTTCCTTTGATATCTTAATCCTTGTGCCCCAAAGCCAGACTGGTTACCTGTATCCTTCTCCTCACTGGTCTCTGGGTTTCAGGAATTAGGCTTCATGGTCTTCAACCCTGACTGAACTTGTATCAGCAACTTTCATGTCAGTTCCACAGGAAATCCTCAACCTCTTGCTGTGGGCATACTGCCTTACACACAATATTTATGAGTTATGGGCATACAGATTTGTACACACCTCTTTCTACAAAGGACTTGAAGAAGCTATAAAATATATGCATAAACTAGAATTTTTCTTAATCAATTATGGGCATTTCAGTTGTGGTTACATTCAGCTATGAATCTTTGATTACTGCTACTCCACATTCCTTATGTATAGCTTTCTTCCACTGCTCATAAGATGGCTGCTGTATCTCTCAACATCATAGCTGCATTCCAGGCAAAAGGAAAGAGGAAAGTGAAGACACAGCACCACAGGCTTCTACTTAACATCTCTTTGCTCAGAACTGAGTCCCATGGCTACCTTTAAGGGTACGGAATTGAGTTTTTAACAGGGTCCACTGCTGCCCTGTACAAAATCAGGGTTCTGTAAGAAAGAAGGGTGACACAGAGCAAGTAGCCAACTAACAGCAAGTGCCACACCAAGGAAAGTACAAACCATGTAGATGTTACCAAAGTCTGTGTGGTTCAAAAAATTTGTCCTTATGTGTCTGTGAGTATTTATATAATATTATATGCTTCTATGATTATGTCAATCTGCTAAAAATTAACACTCAATAACCCAGATAAGTACTTACAGAACATCTTAGAGTTCCCCTTTTCTCCTTCGTATTTCTCCCTTCTGAAAATTTCCCCTCATTTAAATCAATAATAGAATCTTAATGATAAACTTGAGAAGTTTGACAATGTGTGTCAAGACTCACGTAAGGGCTTCCCTGGTGGCGCAGTGGTTGAGAATCTGCCTGCTAATGCAGGGGACACGGGTTCGAGCCCTGGTCTGGGAAGATCCCACATGCCGCGGAGCACCTGGGCCCGTGAGCCACAACTACTGAGCCTGCGCGTCTGGAGCCTATGCTCCGCAACAAGAGAGGCCGCGGTAGTGAGAGGCCCGCACACTGCGATGAGTAGTGGCCCCCGCTTGCCACAACTGGAGAGAGCCCTCGCACAGAAACGAAGACCCAACACAGCCAAAAATAAATATAAAAATAAATAAATAAAAGATTTTAAAAAAAAAAAAAAAGACTCACATAATATTCCTACATTTTAACTCATAATTAGGGTTGCCAGATTTAGCAAATAAAAATGCTGGATACCCAGTTAAATTTGAAATTTAAATAAAAATGAATACTTGTTTAGTATAAGTATGTACCGAATATTACATGGGACATACTTGTACTAAAAAACTACTCATAGTCTATTTGAAATTCAAATTTAACTGGCATCCTGTGTTTTATGTGGCAACCCTACCCATATTACTGCTCCTGGGACTTTATCCTACGGAAAGAACGCAAAAGTAAAGAAAAGAGCCCTGCAGTGACATAATAGTGAAAAACTGAAAACTAAGTAAATGCCCTCAAAGAAGAGAACAGTAAATAAACTCTGGTCATTCTAATCTATGGAATAGTACACAGGAAAAAAAACCCATTAAATTATTTTTAAAATTATAGAAGCATACTCAAGTTTTGTGTATGCTATAATTAAAACACTAAAAATACATACAAATAGCAGAAAGACCAAAAAGAAATAAGGAAAGAAAAAAAGTTGTGTTTATTAGGAAAGATTTGAGATTTTCTCTCCTTCTCAACTTATGAAATATCATGATAATCTTTGTAAAATATCTTGCTAAGAGAACACTGCTGAGTTATGGTTAGTAACCAAGTTGAGCTGATCACAGAGGTGTGCAGATGAGGGAAATCAGTGTCATCCCCAGGAAGGTGCTGAACCACCTGGCTTCTAGATCCTGGCTTTGCTGGTTCTAACAGAATGCCTCCCTGAAAATGAGACCGAGGGGTTGGGAGCAGAGAAACGGAATAAGATTTTAGCAGCCATGTAGCACTTGCCACATTTCATAGGTATTAAATTCAACAATCTGAGTGAGAAAGGTCAATTCTATTATCATAGTTGATATGTAGAAATAGAAGCTCAAAATTTGCCAGGGAGGATACATCCTCTCACAGCAAGAAGAATCGAGGGAACTAACACAAATAATACCTGTATTCATCTAAGAGGTTCTGGATTGATTGAGTTCTCTCTGACTGTTTCTCTAAGCATGGACCTCTAATGCTGCTGATCAGGAACTGTAATTCCATACAATGAATGGCTTGCCTTCCTTTTTCAAGGATGCACGCCTTAAGCTGTTTTTCCAATGGCGATGGTGGATTTGTACAATCACCTACACTTTTCACCCTGCTGTGCCTGTGGCCCAATTATGCCTCAAATCTCACAACAAATCTGCTGGCCAGGAATGGAGTGAAGCAATGTTAAACCAGCTCCCCCAAACACCCGCTTCCCTTATAGGACCCCTCTGAAACCGAGTCTCTTAATCAACATCTACTCACAGCATTCCCAAACCTAAGTCGTGCTCCCTTCTCTATCTCTCTCCTAAGGGGAACTTGGGATGCCTTAGCACTCTCTGAGTGAAAGATTTATTCCGACAGAACCTGTATGAGGTTGAGAGGATCATTTCACAACTGCCTGGAGAAGTGTTGACTATGATGGTGGCCCCATCCTATGGTTCCTCCACGGGGCACAAGATACTTGATACTTGGGGTTATTGACACTGGATTGTATCCATGGACGTGGACGTGGAAAGGAATTTTAAGGCTGGACCAAGAAAGGAGAAAAGGCAAAAAGGTGAGAAGAAATCCAGACACTGGTGGTACCAAGGGCCTCTAAGATCCTTTGGAAAGTAAAAATAGAACTAGTGAAAAGTCTGTAAAAGTGAGATAAATTAAAAGAAAGCTATGATGTGAGAGAGAGAGAGAGAGAAGTAATATCCTTAAGACTCTGTCAACAAAATTTCAATTATATTTTAGGCAGGTTTTAGACTCTCCAACCCGTCCTTTTTCCTTCTCAGGATATCTGATCCTGCCCACAAAACTCAGTGGACCTCAGCAGGCTTCATACCCCATTCATTTGGGCCACTACTGACTGGACCAGGGGTACTTAGCAAACTTGAAGGACACCTGCACCTTGGTGGACTAGTTATCAATTGAATTCAGTGTCTCTGGAATTTGACTTCCTCCTCAGTCTTTGCTGGCTCCCCTCCTCTTCCTCACCTCTAGATGGTTGGAGTGCCCCAGGGATTAGTCCTGGGCCTCCTTCTCTGCGCTATAAACACAGTCTCTCTAGGTGATCTTCATTAGGCCCCTGTTTAGAGGTAGCTCCCAAATTCCTGAGCTCTCCCATGCTCCAGATTTAAATATCCAAGTAGCTCCTTGACATCTCCACTTGGATGTCTAGGAGACAACTCAAAACTCAACATGTCCAAAACATAAATTTAATTTCTCCCCTCAGTCCTGTTCCTTTCCCAGTCTTCCCATGTCAGCCAATGTCAACTCCACTGCAGCTAACTCCTCTAGAAAAAAAAGTAGTCATCAACCTTGACTTATTTCCACCTCAACACCCCACACCCACCTCACCCACAATCCTGGAGTATCCCTAAATGGCCACTTCTCACCAGCTCCACTGCCTCCACCCTGATCCAGCCACCGTCACCTCTTGCAGGGAAAACTGTAATGGCCTCCTACCTGGTCTCCTTGCATCCACTCTTGCTCCTTTACATTTTATTTTCATATAGCCACCAGAGTGATCTTTTCAAAATGTGAATCAGATCATATAACTCTCCAACTTAAGATCCTTCCGGTGGCTTTCCATTTCACTTAGAAAAAGTCCAAACTCCTAACTGTACTACAAGTCCTTTTGTAAACTGCCCCACTCTTCACCTTGCAGACCCCATCTCCCACCGCTTGACCCCTCGTTCATTACACTCCTGCCACTATGACTTCTGGCTGTTCCTTCAATCCATCACTTTCATTCCTGACTCAGGGCCTTCACACATGCTGATCCCTCTGCCTGGAATTATCTTTCCTAGATCTCTACATTGCTGGCTCTGCTCATCATTCAAGTCTAGTCAAATACTACTTGACCCCTGTCTTTAAAGTGGCATAACGTCCTCCATCTCTATCACTCTCTATCCCATCATCTTATTTTATTTTTTGTTCATTCATCTATATCTGAAAGTATATTGTTCATTCATTTGTTTGCTTGTTTATCTGAGTATTGTCAGAACCTTCTGCTAGAGGGCAGGACTTAAAACACGGACTGAAGCATAGTAGGTGCTCATCAATACTTGTTAAATGAATGCATATGAGTCTTAGAATCTATAGACAGTCAGTGGTGAGTTCGACCTGGTAAGTCACAAACACTCAAGGTTGGGAGCCATACTGAACCTAGCAGAGGAAGCTGGCTGAGAGAAGACAGGGGCAAAGGTGAAAGAAGCCAGACAACCCCTAAGGGCTAGAGGCCACGGCTTCAGTTTCTAGACATTTTCCTGCTGCAACTCGCATGTGGCCTGGCTGCTTCCAGAGACCCAGAAGCGTATGTGTCTTTCTCATGACAGCCAGCTAGTCCCTGGCAAAGTTAGAATTTGAAGATAGGAAGGATTAACTCTTCCTCTCATGAAACATGATCTCTATACCCAGTAGGTGGAACCCACTCTTTTGAAGACAGTCACGGCATGATAGCCTTCACTTTCCAAAAAAGGGAGAATATAAGCAACTCTGCCACCCAGGATGCAATTTTCATTAAATAAGGCTTTATTTAAAGTTACAACTCTGCATTTCTTTAAAAGGTTACGGGGCGTAACAGCAATGGGCCGTATCTACAGAAACAACTGCTGCCGTTTTAACAGTCCTTTTCTCACGCACCTCCTACAGCTAATCACTTGACAGCTTAAAACGAATATTAACTGCAATGCATAATTAATAAATTGGATTACTTTCCCTTTGCACGTGCAAACACACAAAGCAATCTGCCACCAATTAAGGAAATCCCATCATGCCACGAGGCGTTAAATCAAAGTTAAAGTGAGAAATTAAGACAGAGAGATAATGGCAAACTTGCCCAAATATTATAAAGCACATCCAGCGAAGTGCCGCAGCAGTGAGGCGAGACTACTGCGTCTTCTGCCTCCAGTTATTCATGCCTTGTCAAATAATGGGAAAGACCTGATTGCAAACACATAGCCATTTCATTGCACTTCTCAAACCTTTTTAATAAAAATAGATCCCTGCTGCCACCCACCTTCTTTTAAAAAAATAATCCACCCAGGAAACAGTCACCTCTCTTCCAGTGACTTCACATGATAAGTTCATGTGCTCCAGCAGCCAGCAGTGTTTGCTATTTTGACTTCTTACTTAAGAGTTCCATTATTCTGAACAATCCCAAGCAAATACCTTTATTTAAACTACTCCCGACTGGCCTTTATAGCCTAATACTAGGTTCATCTCGGCAGTTTCCTATAAGCATTCATTTCAAGACTGACCTGCAGAAATATCCAAAAACAATCCACCGTGTCATACCGCAGTCTTTCAGAGAGCATGAATGCAGGGGAAAGTGGGCCAAACGCTTCACTGAGGATGGTAAGGGTTGCCCCCTGAGTACATCATCGTTCTCTTCCTATCGGAGCTGGTCATGGAACTTCAGGGGACCTCAACCCAAATGGATTAACGTTTTCTTCTCAGAGGCTCGACAGGGCAGGGAATTTAGCAAGTGTTCCCACTAATCAAAGAGAACACCTTGGGAGTTTCATTTCACTTGGAAGGAAGGCTCTCAAATAAAAGCATGGGCTCCAGGGAGCCTCTGGGGGACACTAAAAGTCGGTGACCATTCCGCACAGGGGGCATGAAGGGTTTGGGGCTCCCACAAAAACTATAATCACAAGGAGATATCAGGACTGGCGTGTGTCATTCCTAATCAATGGCTGTCAAATTACATTCTGCCCGTGAGGTACGAGGGACTCGAGCTGAGACTAGGTCTTCAGCTCACTCACTAGGCATTAAGGCAAAGCTTCTAAGAGCGGGCAAAGGTTTAAGGGTTTGAGATACGGGAAAAGTGTTGATGTTAGAGAAGGTTTGGAGTTTTTTTCCTTTTTTTTGTTTTGGTTTTTTTCCCCACAGTGTGTTGTTCAGACTACCTGCATCATAACCACCTGTGGTATTTGTTAAATATTCAGATTCGTGGGCCCCTCTCCTTATGTTCTGAACCTAAATCGAGGGCAGGGGCCTGGTATCTGCATTTTATGCACACTCCCCAAGTCTGAGAACTGCTCCCTTAAGAACAGAAGCAATAAAGGGGCTCTTTTATGACCCTTCTCTTGGTGGTTCATCCCTTATTGTCAAGAAAAAAAAAAAAGATAGAACAAAATATTGTTTTAATAATGTTAGAAAAGGTACTGTTTACAATGTCAATAAATCACACAAATGCAGTATGACCAGCCTAAGCCAGGTCTGCTTAGAATTCAAATGCATTAGCACATTATTTTTGAGGTTAAATCTCTCATGAGTCATTTGGTTTTCACTATCCCAACAAAGCCCCTTTCGTACAGAAAACTGCTCTTTAATATTATTAGTATCACACTGATGAAAAAAGCACTATCCTGTGGCACAAACAGTCCCTGGGCTTAAAAACAGTTTAGCTCATTCATGCCTATTATTGATTTAATGTTGAGGAGCTTTCAGATAATGGGAAGGTAAAAGCTCATTGGTCTTCCACACAAGCACACTCTCTCTCCTCTCCGAATCTTCACTCCTTTTCTATTATTTCTCCCACTGCGTCAGTCAGCCAGCCAGCTAAAGTTCTGTGCCCATACTCTAAGCCAGACATCATGCTGATATTTGAAGATGATCCCCTTTTCATCATTAGAAGAAAAACAGCTGGAATACTGTTATGGACTGAATACTGTATCTCCCCAAAAAACATATGTTGAAGCCCTAACCCCCAGTGTGATGGTATTAGGAGGTAGGGCCTTTGGTTAGACCAGGTCATAAGGGTGGAGCCCCTATAACGGGATTAATGCCCTACAAGAAGAAGAAGGGAAAGAATTCTCTCTCCTCGTGGATGCACCAGGCAGCACAGAGAAAAGGCCATTTGAGCACACAGCACGATGGCAGCCATCTGCAAGCCAGAAGTGGCCCTCGCCAGACACTGAATCTGCCAGCACTTTGATCTTGGACTTCTCAGCCCCCAGAACTGTGAGAAATAAATGTGTGCTGTTTTAGTCACCCAGTCTATGGCATTTTGTTATAGTAACCCTAGCTAACTAATACAGAAATCGTTTGGTAAACATAACAATTAAAAAAAGTTAAACGCTCCTCTGCAAGCCCTTTACAAGGCACTGGAGAAACACTCAGCGGGGCATGGCTAGGGCTTTCTCCAACACCAAGCCTCGCGGAACCCACCAGCTGCTGGACCAATCCTGGAGGCAACGGTTTAGTCTATGAGTGGGAATGTGACCTACTGGTGGCCAGTAGTCGCTGAACATGTGTTGCATCCTAAATGTAACTTCACAACCCAATGCTCCCACCCGCTCTGTAAGGATACTCACTCACCACAGCCAAGTTAGCTGCTGGTTTTCTACCTCTAAGGGTACACAATGGAATAAAAAGGTATCACAGTACAGATGCCCACTTCACAATCCCTAGCTGTAAAAGCATCAATTCCTGCAACATGAGCAGTTCAGAATGTTCTAATTAGTCCATCATTAATTGGGTCCAAAAGCATTCTTATCACCACTAACATGGTGTCATCACAAAATACTGCCAAGGAATCATCAAATGCATTGAAAAGAAAACGTGAAGATGATGATGATGATGATGATGATGCCTACGATAATTTGTAATTATCTGTCCTGAGACACCTTCCCTTGGTGCTTATTATTTTCAAATAATAGCCCTTACATGGGCAGTTTTTTGAGAGGTAAAGCTCTCTTTGGAGACATGATTGACACATGAGCTCTCTGTCCCTGCCAGAAATTGATACAAATTAAAAGGCCTCTTCAAATTGCAGCTTCTCCCCAAATCCCTCTCCAACTAAAATAGATATGGAGCACCCACACCCCTCCCACATCCCATTCCAAAGGGTCTAAATATGCAACCTCCATAAATGCTCCACAAAGAAAACTTATCCCTATGTCTTGTTTAATACTTGAAATTACTATTTCTTCAGTCACTGAAGAAATCATTGTCTTTATGTTGGAGGCATCAGGAAAGAAATCACCAACTTTAAAAAAAAAAAAAAACGAGAGAAAGGAGTCTTTGAGATAACATATGGTTGAATACAAGGCTATTCAGTTCAGAAGACTTCCTGGCAATAAGAAAGTGAGCACTCCCTCCCGGCAGGGTGTATTTGTAATGAAGGGGCAAATTCATGTGAGCATTTGGCCTGCCTCTCAAGCCCTGGCTGCGGCCATTCCTACTACGGCTCTGATTCAAATCATTCTGTAGTCCATGAGAGAAGAACACAATAGAGAGCTAGATAAAAAACCAAGAATTGCTACTGAGATGTGAACATCTCCTCCCCCTACTTCCAAAAGGGCAAAAGAAAAGTCAATTGTTTCACTGCTTGTGCTTATTAACAGTGACTTTTTTTTTCTTCTGGTGCACAAGGAACAAAAAAATAACTGCAGGAGGCAATACTCATAAAAGAGAAATACCACCTGAGTGTCTCCCCGCCAATGAGTTCATAAAGTGTGACTCAACCCCGAAATGGTAGCCAGCCCCACAACTTTAACACTGAAGTTGTCTAATTAAATCTACACATCCAAGCCAAGAAGATACTTTCCTTTAACTGAAATAACCCGTGAAGAGCAGACTGGTATTTCAACTTGACTCAGCATGATTTGGGCTTATCTTTGGCAATAAACAAACCGTTCTGGGACCCTTTATAAGCCTGCCCAGAACCAGTCACAGTGCGACAGCTGCAGTCATGAGTATAAAGGAAGGTGCAGTGCCTCTGGATGGGGACAGCGATCCTTTCCTATGCAGCAGCTTAGAGTCCAACTGGGTGACCCAACATAAGGCTAAAGGACTCCTCTATTCTTTTTGTCCTTGTTTGACTTGTATTTTTAATTAAGCTAACATTTGTGTATTGTTTTAAAAAGTGAGATCGCACTATAAGGCTAAGAGGAAAAGAGAGCAGCTCATTACCCACCCCTACCCACTTCCCAGTCCCATTCCCCACACGTAACCACTCTCAACACTTTTTAACTATTTCCTATGATTGTAAACTCCTTATTTTTATGTTAACTGCTTCACTGCTATTTCTTGTTTCCTTTTTCTATTTAGACATTATCTACTACTTCCTGCTATCAGTGATTAGAATTGAGCAGTTACATAGTTTCCCCCCATTTCTCCAGCCCACCATCATCTTTATATAGGACCATCACTCTTTTGATTAAAGCAATGTAGTATTTACATTGTTATGACTATGAACACAGACTGCCTTGGTTCAAATCCTGATTCCAACAGGCACAAGCTATGTAACCTTGTGTATCATTTTCCATGTTTATAAAATGAAAACAGTATTCACACCTACTTCTTGGGGTTGCTGTGAGGGTTAAATAAGTCATTGTGTACAAACACTTAAAACAATGCCTAGTACAAAATGAGTGCTCTCTAAATGCACAGTCAGAATAGATTTCCTTTCTTGTCCATTCCCTTTCGTTTTTGCCTCATTTTTCATTTACTTAATTTTCTATATAACTTTCACTAATGTATCTTGAAAACTTCCACAAAACTAAAATTCCTCTCACTGGAGATATCACATTACGTAGTATTTGTTTGCTTTCCTTAAAGACGTCCTTCTTGGAATGCTCCATCATCCTCTTACAATCTGCCCAAACTCCGTGGGCCTGATGCACACTTTAAATCAGGCATTCTTTTCTCCTTTTACACAGTCCCATGTTCCAAGTCTTTCTCCCTCTTGATTTATATTCCTTTTTGATGGAGCACATCCCCCAGCATATTCCTAACACAAGGTATACAGGAGGTAAATTCCTTCAGTCATGTAACTTTGAAAATGTCTTTATTCTAACTTTACATGTGCCTGAAGTTCTGCAGAATATGGAATTCTAAGTGGAAATAATTTTCCCTCAAAATGTTGAGGGCAATGCTCCACAACCTTCTAACTTCCAGTGTTTCTGTTAAAAAGTCTAGTGCCCCTCATAACTGATTGCTTTTTCTCTCTGAAAGCTCATAAGATTTTCCGTTATTGCTGGTTTAAAATTTCATTGTGATTTGCATCTCTGGTACTGGGCACCCAGTGGGACCTTTATTCTGGAAACTCATACCCTTTGGGGAAATTTTCTTGTATTTTTTCTCTTCTGATTTCCTTCCTTCCATGTTCTTTTTAGAATCCCTAGTAGTTGGATGTTGACCCCCTGAATTTCCCTCCATTGCTATTTTTTTCCCCATCTCTCGGTCTTTCTGTTCCACTTTCTAAGCATTCCTCAACTGTACTTTCCAACCCTTCATTTTTATTTCCACTCTCATATTTTAAATTTCCAATAACTTCTTTTGTTTTCTCAATATACCTTTCTTGTTAATAGCATACTGTTCTAGTTTAAGAAGTGCAATAGCATCTCTTATCTCTCTAGAGGTACTATACTCCAGTTACTTTTGTTTTCTTCTGTTTCTTGCATTCTTTATTTTTCTACTAAATTCCTTTTTTTTTTTTTTCCTCTTCATTTTTCTCTCCATTTTTCATTATGAGACTGTCCTCAACTATCTGGTCAGTTGTGGCTCTCCATTCACATTTAAGAAAGTCTCAAAAAATGAATGAAAGTTCTTGGAGAGTGGGTAGAACTCACAGTGGGTGACTGGCAGGGACCTGGAATGTTGGGAGATTTATAGATGTCAGTATCTTTCCCTTTGCTCGTCAACTTCCTAACAGAAATATTCTCCCATCTCCTGAACTGCCTGTGCATATACATGTCTGTGTTGGGTGGGGAGGCAGAGAGTCTCACCCTAGATTTGCACTTAATTCAGAATTTGTCAAGCTCAGCACTATTGACATTTTGGGCCAGATAGTTCTTTGCTGTGGTGGCTTCCCTGAGTACTGCGGAACATTTAGCAGAATCTATCCATTAGATGCCAGTAGCAAACTCCTGCCAAGTTGGGACAACAACAAGTATTGCCAAGTATCCGCTGACTTGTCCCACAGTCTGGGAGCTCCTCAGTTCATACTCTCTAGGCAGTAAACTCCTATCTGTGCAGAGCGGAGGAAGGGTACTCGCCTCGCATCATGACTGGAGGGAGGGGATCCTTTTTAAGCTAATCCTCTTATCAGCCCCACCTTCAGAGGTATCTAGTGCCACCAATACCTGAGCCTGTCTGGGGTTCTGTGGCACAAATCAGCCTGCTTATTGTTGGCTACAGGCTTTAACCAAGCAGAAAAAACTAAAACCCAAATCAGTTATCATTCATCTATCTGCCTTCCACACCTCAAAAATTTGCTGGCCTCTTTTGTATGCAGTCATCTCCTTCCTTATTCTCTTTGTCTTCATAGGGTAATGCTGCTTAATCCTTTTTCTGACATTTAGTGATGTTAAGGATGAGGGAGAGTCCACAGTAAACACTGCATTTGGGCACCATGTTTAATCTGAAACCTCCCAATTCTTTGATTCTCAAATTCTGATAAGTGAAAAAAAGCTAACAATTCTCAGAGGCAAGGAAAACATCACCTAAGCATCTCTCATCTTAGTGTACAAGAACCTACACATCTTTGGTGTACATTTTATTAAAACACCAGAGTTTAGGATTAGAAAAATATACGAAATCACAAATATTTTACTGAGACCAAACCAGGACCAAATCTCGCCACAACCCAGGTCTGGTGAAGCCTGGGTTATTCCGAGTTTGAACAAACCTCTAGAACAGAACACTGTAACTACCAATAAATTTAATGTAAACAGTTCTCTTCCATATTAATGCTTTCTACCTGGAGCATGCATCTCAGAAAGACACAGCTGGACCATCATCAGCCCTCAAAAGTCAAATGGCTCTACGAACTACTAAATCCATATACTTCTTTCCACACCTACAATCATCAGCATTCTGGATCAAGCCACCATTATCTCTTATCTAGGCTCTGGCGTGGTCTGTCTGCCACCATTCAGTCCAGTCTGGTCCATTCTCCATCACAGTAATCTTTACAAAGAGCAAATAAGATCATTTCACCTACCCTCAACCTCCACCCCTACCTTAAAACTCAGTGGCTTCCCATTGCTCTTGGGAAGAAGACTGAAACCCTTAACATGCCTAACACTTCCCCACACGGCTGGTCCTTGCCCACCTCTCTAGCCTCACTTCTTAATGTGCTTCCTCTTGCTTCTTGTGCTCCAGCCACACTAACTAGCCTTTTTCCCAAGGTCCTTCCACCACTGGCCTTCATCTGTACTATTCCTTCTTTCCGGAATGCCTGGAATTCCTGGAATGCTATTTACCCACACATCCCCTTCAACTAGGTATTTCCTACTCATCCATCAAATTTCAACTCATCTATGGAGTCAGGAGCCTTCCCTAACTCTACGACCAAGAGAGTTTTTCTTATTGTATCTAAGACATATCATTCTTTGTCATCACAAACTCTTCTTGTCTTTATGCAATCCTTTGATTCATGTGTCTCTACTCCTCCACTGGACTGTAAGTAGGAGAGAAGGGATTGTGCCTGCCTAACTCATTGCTCTGTCCTCAAGCTTCGCAACTTGATATTTAGGAAAAACACAAAGTTACTATTTGTTGCATAAATGAATAACTTCATTAATTCCCATGAGTTAAAGAACTGTCCTAGGTGCTCTAGAAAGAACTACTCTTTAGTTTTTTAAGTGACTCTTTTCATTGTGATTGATCATTTTGGTTGGATAGTAGGAAATGCATTTTAATCATGAAGGGGATGATCAAATGAGTTGAGGGAGTTAAGTCAGAGATTGTTAGTTTCCAACATATCAATTGTCTCCTATCTATATCACTGAGTGACAAAGTGCCCAACTAAAATTACTTGCATTTCTCCAGTCTCCCTTACAGACAAGTGTGGTGAGTGATATTTAAAAAACAAAACAGAAGGTAAAGCTTTCAGTAAAGATGATAAGATGTTGACTCAGCTGGGAAGCATGGCCATTCACCTTTCACTTCTTTTCTCCATCCTTCTACCTAGAGGATGGATGTGATGGCTCCAGCTCCAGCAGACATCTT
This sequence comes from Balaenoptera musculus, assembly GCF_009873245.2. Taxonomy (NCBI): domain Eukaryota; kingdom Metazoa; phylum Chordata; class Mammalia; order Artiodactyla; family Balaenopteridae; genus Balaenoptera; species Balaenoptera musculus. The sequence continues at coordinate 34,886,988 of NC_045801.1, read as the reverse complement.
AGACTAGAAGATTATCTCTTTTTTTCTTCCAGTTTTATTGAGATATAATCGACATATAACATTGTGTAAGTTTAACGTGTACAAAGTGATGATTTGATATACATATATATTGTAAAATTATTACCATAATAAGGTTAGTTAACACACCCATCACCTCATATAGTTACCATTTTTAGTGTGTACTGTGAGAGCCTTTAAGTTCTACTCTCTTCGCAACTTACATCTCAACTTACATCCCAACTTACATCGCAAATATACAATACAGCATTGTTAACTACAGTCACCATGCTGTGCATTAGATCCTCAAAACTTGCATTCATCTTATAACTGCAAGTTTATACTCTTTGACCACATTTACCCACCCTGTGCCCCACCCCCACCCCTAGCAACCACCAATCTACTTTTTGTTTCTAAGAGTTCAGTTTTTTAAAAATAGAACTACCATACAACCCAGCAATCCCACTACTGGGCATACACCCTGAGGAAACCATAATTCAAAAAGAGTCATGTACCGCAATGTTCACTGCAGCTCTATTTACAAGAGCCAGGACATGGAAGCAACCTAAGTGTCCATCGACAGATGAATGGATAAAGAAGATGTGGCACATGTATACAACGGAATATTACTCAGCCATAAAAAGAAACAAAACTGAGTTATCTGTAGTGAGGTGGATGGACCTAGAGTCTGTCATACAGAGTGAAGTAAGGCAGAAAGAGAAAAACAAATACCGTATGCTAACACATACATATGGAATCTAAAAAAAAAAAAAAATGGTTCTGATGAACCTAGGGGCAGGACAGGAATAAAGATGCAGACATAGAGAATGGACTTGAGGACACGGGGAGGGGGAAGGGTAAGCTGGGACGAAGTGAGAGAGTGGCATGGACATATATACACTACCAAATGTAAAATAGATAGCTAGTGGGAAGCAGCAGCATAGCACAGGGAGATCAGCTCCGTGCTCTGTGACCACCTAGAGGGGTGGGATAGGGAGGGTGGGAGGGAGACGCAAGAGGGAGGAGATATGGGGATATATGTATATGTATAGCTGATTCACTTTATTATACAGCAGAAACTAACACACCATTGTAAAGCAATTATACTCCAATAAAGATGTTAAAAAAAAATAACAGTTCAGTTTTCTTAGATTCTAAATATGTGAGATCAAACAGTATTTCCCTTTCTCTGTCTGATTTATTTCACTTAGCAAAATGCCCTCAAGGCTCATCCATGTCCTCACAAATGGTAGGATTTCCTTCCTTCTTTACAGCTGAATAATTCCATTGTGTGTGTATATATATGTATCACATCTTCTTTATCCATTAATCTGTTGACACTTCGGTTGTTTCCATGTCTTGGCTATTGTAAATAATTCTGCATTGAACAAGGGAGTGCAGATATCTCTTCAAAATAGTGATTTTATCTCCTTTGGTTATATACCCAGAAATAGGACTGCTGGATAGCTCTATTTTTAATTTTTTGAGGAACCTCCATACGGTTTCCCATAGTGTTTGTACCAATTTACATTCCACCAACAGTGTATAAGAGTTCCCTTTTCTCCATACCCTCGCCAATATTATCTAGCTCTTGTCTTTTTGATGGTAGCCATTCTAACAGGTGTGAGGTGATATCTCACTGTGGTTTTAATTTGCAGTTCCCTGATGATTAGTTATGTTGAACATCTTTTTATGTACCTGTTGGCCATTTGTATATCTTCTTTGCAAAAATGTCTATTCAGTTCCTTTGCTCATTTTCTAATCAGATTATTTAGTTTTTTGCTGTTGAGTTTTATGAGTTCCTTATATATTTTGAATATGAACACCTTATCAGATATATAATTTGTAAATATTTCCTCCCATAAAAGCCTATGAGAACAGAAGTGTGCACTAAAGATGGAACAGAAAACTGGAACAAACCTGAGTCCCATGGACTGAGATGCAGTCACACCTTCCCTGGATTGACGACCTCCAGATATTTTTTATAAAAAACAAATAATAAATCCTTATGCTTCTGAGCCACCAAAGTCAGCTCTGTTCCCAGCAGCCAAACACAATTCCTACCTGATGTGATAGTTAATGAAAAGAAACAAATTCTGCCTGCAAATACCTTACAAATTCCTGAGGGTAAGATAGATGGGCCCAGAGCCACAAGAAATCATCAGGGTTAATCAACTCCAACCAAATCCCTAAGGCAGTTGTTTCTAAGTGAGCCAGGGTATTTGATTATCCGTAAAGTTGCCAGTGATTGATAGACATTCCACCTCCCTCTTCATGATGAAAAGTCATTTCCTACTGCATTTCCAAAATAATCAATCACACGCAAAGAGAGTCACCTAAAATACAAAACTTGGATAATGCTCAGATTGGCTAATAATCTCAACATTAGCCATATAATTATTACAGTTGACCCTTGAACAATATATGGTTTTTGAACTGCACGGGTCCACTCATACACGGATTTTTTTCAATAGTAAATAATACAGTACTACACGATCTGTGGTTGGTTGAATCTGCGGATGCAGAACCTCGAAAACAGAAGAACCACCTATACGGAGGGCCGACTATAAGTTATATGTAATTTTTGGAGGATTGGCACCTCTAACTCCCAGCACTATTCAAGAGTCAACTGTACTTTTGAATTCTATGAAGAGCACAAAGAAATTTGCAAATTCATTTACATGAAGTCAGCTTGATTTAAAAAGGAAGTGAGAGATAACATTAATTGAACACTCAGTCTGTGCCAGGCACTGTACTTTGTGGAAACCATCCTATGCAAAACTCACAACAGCTCAGTATGATAGACATTGTACTCATTTTATAAATAAGGAAACTGCAGGTCAGAAAAGGTAAGTGGCTTACCCAAGGCTTCTCCAAAACAAGTAGTAGGGCTAGGATTTAAATTCATCTGTCTCCATATTCTCTACTATTTCCACTATCCCATTCTACCTGTGACTGTGGGTCATTTGTAGAGACATGGATGGACCTAGAGACTGTCAAACTGAGTGAAGTAAGGCAGAAAGAGAAAAATAAATATTGTATATTAACGCATACATGTGGAACCTAGAAAAATGGTACAGATGAACCGGTTTGCAAGGGCAGAAATAGAGACACAGATGTAGAGAACAGATGTATGGACACCAAGGGGGGAAGGGAGGGGATGAATTGGGAGATTGGGATTGACATATATACACTAATATGTATAAAATAGATAACTAATGAGAACCTGCTGTATAGCACAGGGAACTCCACTTTACTGTACAGTACAAACTAACACAACATTGTAAAACAGCTATACCCCAATAAAAAATAAATAAATTAAATTAAATTAAATAAATAAATATTTGGTCTTCAACCCAGTTCTTGGCACAGAGATCCTAAAGCCTTTGGGATTTCCTAAATGATGAGAGCAAAGAGGTGTCTTTTGTTACGTTAATGAGGTGGCTTTTGGAAAGCCCCTAGGTCATCTAAGGATGGGGGCCGGTCACCAGAGGAACCAACCACGTGACTAGAGGGTTCCAACATTCAGTCCCACTGCAGACTTCAGGAGAGAGAAAAGGGGCTGGAGATTGAGTTCAATCACCAGTGGCCAATGATTTATTCAATCACTCCTATGTGATGAAGCCTCGATAAAAACCCTAAAGGACGGGGTTCAGAGAGCTTCTGAGTTGGTGAACACATGGAGATGCAGGCAGAGTGGCACCCAGAAAGTACGGAAGCTCTGAGCCCCTTTCCACGTACCTTGCCCTGTGCAACTCTTTTATCTAGTTGTTCCTGAGTCATACCCTTTTAGAATAAACTAGTATGTAAAAAGTAATCTAGTGGGTAAAAGTTTCTCTGAGTTCACTGAGCCTCTCTAGCAAATTAATTGAACCCAAGGAGGGGGCCATGGATACCTCTGATCTACACCTGATCGGTCAGAAGCACAAGTCACAACCTGAACTTGCAATCTGGAAGGAGGGGGCTCTTTTAGGACTAAGCCCTTAACCTGTGGGATCAGTCACTACCTCCAGATATATAGTATCGGATTCGAATTAACTGCTTGGCGGTGTGGGAAAAAAAACACACATCAGAGTTGCTGTCAGAATTGGAGCCTCGAAGCCAGCAGTTACTATTACCTTGAGTGTGTGGTTGACTTCACCATGTCCTATTAATGAGCTAATGCTCTTCTTCACAGGATTTATCAGTTCTTGTGGGTTGAACTGTGTCCCCTTGACAAAAGACATGAAGATATGAAGTCCTAACCCCCAGTACCTGTGAATGTGACCTGATTTGGAAATAGGGTCTTTGCAGATGCAATCAAGTTAAGATCAGACGATCCTGAACAAGGGAGGGCCCTAATTCAATGACTGGTGTCCTCAGAAGATGGAAATCTGGACCCAGAGACACACAGAGAGGAGAACACTGTATAAAGATGGAGACACAGATTGGAGTGATGTGTCCAAAAGCCAAGAATGCAGAGGACTGCCAGCAACCACCAGAAGCTGGGAAAAGGCAAGAAAGAATTCTCCCCTAGACCTTCAGAGGGAGTATGGCCTTGCCGACACCTTGATTTCAGACTTCTGACCTCCAGAACTGTAAGGAAATAAAATTCTGTTGTTTTAAGCCGCCCTGTTTATAGTGACTTTTTTTTAGGGCAGCCTTAGGAAACTAACGTAATAGTTAACCCTGTTAACTTTTAAGGCGGTTTTGGCCTTAGCAGTAACCCGTCTGGTTGAGTGTGAAGTTATGCCCATGACATGTGACGTGGGGCGGGTGCACAGGTCAGACGGAGCCGAGAATGTGTCCAACACTCACCCGCCCAGTCCCGGAAGACGCTGAGAAGGATGAGAGAGATGGCGGGTAGCAGACGGAGCGAGGGAGGCAGAACCAGGTGCGGTGGGCGGCTTGGGCTTAAGAACTGAGCTGGGCCAGTGAGATGCAAACAAGCAACAAGTGCTCAGGATGGTGATGCAGGCGTCCTCATCATTACTGCATCCAAAGACCTGGAGGACCTCCTTTTTTTCCACTCACCCAGAATGGGGCCATGTAAGGTAAACCAATTTAGGCCTGCGTTTAGATTTGAAACATCTGTTAGGTTTGAACCAGCTAAAACCCATTGAACAACAGCTGGCTCCAATTTTGTATTCTATACAACACCAAAGTTACTGTTAGTGGGTTCATTAAGGGGATTAGCTGAAGCAAATGCTTAAAATCATTGGGGAGATAATTACTCAAAATGTACACCCTGAAATGTATGAAATTTTTAATAATACAAACCCAAGCCAAGAAAATATTCTTGTTAAAATGAAACTAATAGGAGATAATGGAACTGAAAGGAAAGTATCTCAAACTTGCTTTTCATTATTAGGCTTGTTTCACAGTGGAAGTTTCTAGATAGTTTCTAGGGAAAAAAATGAACATTTCTAAGATGATAATACTAACAATAGTTATAACATTCTCTTAAACCAGTCACCTTTCAATGAAACCAGTGAGATGAAGTAAATAAATCTTGCCAAAGCTTCCCTCTTATTAGGGCGACCAACCTGTCCTAGTTTGCCTGGGAATGTCCTAGTTTTAGCACTGAAGGTCCCACATGCCAGAAACCCTTCAGTCCTGGGCAAACTGGCACACTTTGTCACCTCCCTCTAGTGAACAACAGTAATGGTCATGTGAGCAAGCACCTCGGGGAAACTGATGCAAAGATCTAAACTGTGCATTCAAAGAAGAATCTTATGAGGTGAATAGGTCCAAGGGATGAGTCCGAAAGGAGGCTAACAGGCTGAAGATCACAAGTCGCTTTTCAAGCACACTCACACTGCACACACTGGCTTCTCACTGACCACTCCCTGCGCTCACCCCTCTGCTCAGCCCTCACGGATCCAGGGCTCAGCCACAGGCCCTCTTTTCCTATCCACACTCACCTCATCCAGCCCAGGACTTTAAATACACCTCTATGCTGATGACCCCCAAATCTCTCGCTAGCTTTCCCATCTCTCCAGGTCCATACAACCAATCGGTGACTTATCCTCACTTGGGGTGTAACTGGTGTTTAACTTAACATATGTTGGTTTGCTAGGGCTGCCATAACAGAGTGCCACAGACTGGGTGGCTTAAACCACAGAGATTTACTTTCTCACAATCCTGGAGGCTAGATGTCCAAGATCAACATGTAGGCAGGGTTTTTCTTTTAAGCCCTCTCTCCTTGGCTTGCAGATGGCCATCTTCTTCCTAAGTCTTCATGTCTTCCCTGTGCGTGTGTGTGTGTCCTAGTCTTTCTTTATGAGGACACCAGTATTGGATTAGGCCTCACCCTAATGACCTCATTTTAACTTAATTACTTCTTTAAAGACTATCTCCAAACATAGTCACATTCTGCAGCACTGGGGGTTAGGACTTCCACATATGAATTTTGTGGGAAGACAGTTCAACACATAACACAGAACTCTGATCCACCAACCCACCTCCACAATACCTCCTCAAGATACCCCTAGGCTTCTCCAGCTCAGAATAAAAGACATCACCATCCACCAAAGCACTATATATAAAAACCGGGAATCATTCCTGAGTCCCCTCGCTCCTCCAATTCCCTCATTTTAAGCCATCAGGACCTCACATTGGCTCTGCCTTTTCTCTACCTCCATTACAACTACGCCTCTTTTCAAGCCACTACCATTACTTTTAAAACAAAACCTAATGAGTCTCGCTGCTTCATCTCCTACCCTCTACAGTCGATTCTTTTTTTTTTTAACATCTTTATTGGAGTATAATTGCTTTACAATGGTGTGTTAGTTTCTGTTGTATAACAAAGTGAATCAGCTATATGTATACATATATCCCCATATCCCCTCCCTCTTGCGTCTCCCTCCCACCCTCCCTATCCCACCCCTCTAGGTGGACACAAAGCACCAAGCTGATCTCCCTGTGCTATGCGGCTGCTTCCCACTAGCTATCTATTTTACATTTGGTAGTGTGTACATGTCCATGCCACTCTCTCACTTTGTCCCAGCTTACCCTTCCCCCTCCCCGTGTCCTCAAGTCCATTCTCTAGTAGGTCTGCATCTTTATTCCCATCCTGCCCCTAGGTTCTTCATGACCTTTTTTTTTTCAGATTCCATATATATGTGTTACCATATGGTATTTGTTTTTCTCTTTCTGACTACTTCACTCTGTATGACAGACTCTAGGTCCATCCACCTCACTACAAATAACTCAGTTTCGTTTCTTTTTATGGCTAATATTCCATTGTATATATGTGCCACATCTTCTTTATCCATTCATCTGTTGATGGACACTTAGGTTGCTTCCATGTCCTGGCTACTGTAAATGGTGCTGCAGTGAACACTGTGGTACATGTCTCTTTTTGAATTATGGTTTTCTCAGGGTATATGCCCAGTAGTGGGACTGCTGGGTCATATGGTAGTTCTGTTTTTAGTTTTTTAAGGAACCTCCATAGTGTTCTCCATCAAAAGCAACCACTTTTAAAATGTAAAAAAGAATATGCCATTTCCCGGCATAAAGTTCATCAATAGCTTCCCACTGCCCTTATGAAAACTCCAAAGGCATGACCTGGCTGCCAAGCCCCTGGTGCACCTGGGCAACCTCAGCTTAAGCATTTCCGCTTTGCCCTCTAGGCCAAACACTCTGACACACTGACCTCTCTGCTCCTTCCCCACATCAAGCTCATTCCCATCTCTGGGCTTCTGCACGGCTCTTCCTTCATCCTGCACTGTTCTTTGCCCTGCTATTCTCATGACGTGTTCCTTTTCATTATTCATAATTAAGTTTCAATCCTATTTCCTCAAAGAGGTTTTCCCTGACCATCCAACAAAATGCGATGCCACCGTCATTCTACTCTATATGAGCGGTCATAAAATTCTACTTTAATTCTACTTTAATTAGAATCCTACCTCTAATTCTCTTCAATTCTACTTTAATTCTATTTTCTTGAGGGTAAAACTCTCGCCTGGTTTTGGCACCCCCACATTCCTAGTGCCTAGAAGAGTGGATGGCACAGAGTAGGTACTTTGTAAATATTTGCTATTTCTATTGAAGCCAATTAGTTACACATCCAAGGCAGGTGCCACTTTTCCTCCAGTGTGATTTAGGGAAAAGACACACCAGACACAATGGACTGGTTCTCTGGTGACTTCTAACCTGAAAACACGGACATAGCCAGAAGTCATGGATGTGTAGGGATTTGAGAAGATTGGCTTACCTAAGCTCCATAGTCTTAGTTTACATAAGTCACAGCTTACCTGAGTCCCACAGTCTAAGACACTACAAAAAGGTAAGACTAAGAATTAGGAACCAGGACTTCCCCGGTGGTCCAGTGGTTAAGACTCTGACTTCCAATGCAGGAGGCGTGGGTTCAATCCCTGGTTGGGGAACTAAGATCCCACATGCTGTGGGGGTGCAGCCAAAAACTTGAAAAAAAAAAAAGAATTAGGAACCAAATAGGAACTAGCACAGGAAAAAAAATGGGTCCATTCACTACATCTAACATTCATACCACACTTGACAGCCCGTATTTCCCACCTATTATTTCACTCACCTGCATAGCAAGCCTGTGAGCCAAGGTCCTTAATCACAACCAGGGGGCCCCAAACCTGTACCAACCCCAAGGATGACTAAGTGCAAGGTGATTTCATTATCTCTTGCTGTTGTATTTGTGCCCTCTCTTGCACAATATCACAAGATGTTTATTCCATATCCCTTACTCCTGATCAGACTGACACACAGAGATGCTATTTCAACAGAAGCTGAGTCAGTTGTGAAGGCTACGGCCAGAAGTTCTGGATGAGGCTGGATAAAGCTAATCTATTAGCACCCACACTCTGGCAATAGTCAATAACCTCTTTTCAAATTACCTCCTTATTCCAAATTCTACTCAATACTCTGTCATGACCTATATGGAAAAAGAATCTAAAAAAGAGTGGGTATATGTATATTTGTAACTTATTCACTTAGCTGTACAGCAGAAACTAACACAACACTGTAAATCAACTGCACTCCAATAAAAATTAAAAAAAAAAAAAAGTACCTCCTTACTCTGGACTCTCATCAACTTATCCCATTATTTTTACTACTGAAACCTTAGTCCTCCTGCTTTTTGCCCCAACAGGATCTGCAGCCCTGACAGGTACATAGGTCATTATTTCCAAATTTAAAATTACGGCATAAGAAGGCTTCGCTCTCTCTCTCTCTCTCTCTCTTCTTTTCTTGGGCCACACCCCCAGCCCCACCCCCAGACAACACAATTCAGAATGCAATGCAAAGACAGGGGCACAGAACAGGCCGTGCACTGCAGGATTTCAGAGGACGCCATCCACATGATGTGAATGGTGCTTCCTGCACAGACCTCTGCTGTACCCCTGGCAAAGGCATGTGGTGTAAGACAGTAAAATAAGTATAGTCTGTGCTTGGGGTAGGAGTTGGAGGCAAGGGATGAATACATCTAAGAAAATCTGCATTTAAATAAGGTCTGAAGAAGACTGAAAGTGAGAAAGAAGACTGGGATGACCTCTATTTGTCCTCCTAGGTGCCTGGAGACTTATCTTCGTGTACTAAATGAACTGGGCTCTCTTGCCCTCTGGCTTCTCAGTGGGTTCAAGCAATGGGAACCCAATGGGAATCAAGCACAGCAGAGATGTGAGAGAGGTCAGGATGAGAGAGAGATTGGGGTATTCATCCTCCCCATTTCTTCCCTACTGTCATCGTTTGACAGTAGTGCATCCCTCTACCCAAGGCCTTGGCTCTGGTCAGGTCTCCCTCTCCCACAGCCACTGTTCTCTCTGATTCCAGGAGCTTTTCCTCCCATTACTCCTCTAGGTCTGAGGATTTTAACTACTTCCAGCAGTTTCTGGCCCTGAGGTGCCTTATCATTCCTCAGTGGTTTCCCTTGACCTTGTTGACACCCTATAAATAATTCCTTAATTAAACTCTCACCAATCATTAACTGAGCAACTCTGTTAAGGCTTGTGTCAACTAAAAGAAACAAAGTTGAGTAAAACCAGTCCTTCCCCATAGAGAGATTTCAGGACACCTAAATGATGTCCTGGGCATCTTTCTTCTTCTTCTGACACCAGCCCTGTCCTTCCAATGAGGAACGCATCTCAAACACTTGGAATTTAACCAACCGTTCCCCAGCCCCTGATACAGTGATGGCCATGGGACTCAAATCTGGCCAATCACGGTATTCATCTCCCCACCACAATGATTGGTTCAGGGATGATCATATGACCCAGGCCTGGCCAATCACTCATTACTCCTCCACCTCAGTAACTGGCTCAGGGATGAGCACGTGACCCAAGACTAACTTCATCCCTCTCTTGTAATTTTGTCAGAGCTTCTGTAAAAAAAGTCTCTCCTTTTTCTAGGGTTGCTAACTGCCAGGGTGAGGTATGCCTGGAGCTGCTGGCAGCCATGTTGGCGTCCACGTGGAGAGAGCCTGCTGAGAATTAGATCAACACAGATGAAAGCAGAGATGAGAAGTAGAAAGTGTGAGAAAGACAAATTCCTCAGATTCTTTGAACACCATAAATGGGTCTCAATTCCACCCCTGGAATTTTCAGTTAGTTGCGCTATTTTGCCCAATTTGAGTTCGGTATCTGTCACTTGGAAATAAAACAGTCCTGGGTAGTAAAAATGGCCTGCATTGCTAAATCCATGCTCACCAATAATCCAAGGCACCTAAGACTTATCATAGGAAAGTCAATTCCTTAGAATCATTACAAACATCTTTGGGGGGAATGGGGTAGGGGCAGGTGGAAAGAACATTAAACTACAAAATGCTTAGATGAGACAAGAATCTTGGATCTTAACTTTTAAGGGATTTCTCCTACATGTCTTAAAATTTAAATGTATTAGTTTTAAAACAAGTAAATAGGAAGAGATTGGTCCTTAGCAAGAGACAGTAGGTTTATATTAAGATACAAAATTTGTCCTTGAAATGTGTTTTAATAGTTAAGCCAACTTGAAATTAAAAATGTGCCCCCCCCCAGAAAAAAAAAAGGAAAAGGGAATTCCCCAGCCGTCCAGTGGTTAGGACTCGCGAGTCCATTGCAGGGGGGCATAGGCTCAATCCCAGGCCAGGGAACTAAGATCCCGCAAGCCACGGCGCTAACAACAACAGCAAAAAAAAAAATGTGCCCACACACATTTAGACTCGCGTGTTTTCTTTTCTTTTCTTTTTTGGCCGCACTGCACTGCATGCAAGGATCTCAGTTCCCCGACCAGGGAGTGAGTGAACCCACGCCCCCTGCAGTGGTAGCTCGGGGTCTTAACCACTGGACTGCAAGGGAAGTCCCTGACGTGTTTTCTTAAAACTGCAAATACATTGAAAATAATAAAAAATAATTACAGCAGAAATTTAGTAATTCAGATGAAGGTCTGCTGTATTAGTTTAAAAGTCTAGGTTATAAGACATTTTAAAGAAATGCAATCACAAACCTTTCAAGAAAATGCTATAACGAGCCAGGCCTAAAACAAATCTTCCGTAGTAGGACAGGAGCTATGAGGGTCCAGCTTTAATGAAGAGGATTTGTGATTTGTATGTCAAATTATTTGTAAACTCGTACGTTTCATTTTCTGTAACTACTTGAAAACAATTTGTTTTCTTAAAGAGTTTAATGTTCTCTGCACAACATTAGTTGCACTCTTTTTTTTTTTTAACATCTTTATTGGAGTATAATTGCTTTACAACGGTGTGTTAGTTTCTGCTGTATGACAAAGTGAATCAGCTATATGTATACATATACCCCCATATCACCTCCGTCTTGCGTCTCCCTCCCACCCTCTCTATCCCACCCCTCTGGGTGGACACAAAGCACCAAGCTGATCTCCCTGTGCCATGCGGCTGCTTCCCACTAGCTATCTATTTTACATTTGGTAGTGTATATATGTCCATGCCACTCTCTCACTTCGTCCCAGCTTACCCTTCCCCCTCCCCGTGTCCTCAAGTCCATTCTCTAGTAGGTCTGTGTCTTTATTTCCGTCTTGCCCCTAGGTTCTTCATGACCTTTTTTTTTTTTTTTTTTAGATTCCATATATATGTGTTAGCGTATGGTATTTGTTTTTCTCTTTCTGACTTACTTCACTCTGTATGACAGACTCTAGGTCCATCCACCTCACTACAAATAACTCAATTTCGTTTCTTTTTATGGCTGAGTAATATTCCATTGTATATATGTGCCACATCTTCTTTATCCATTCATCTGTCCATGGACACTTAGGTTGCTTCCATGTCCTGGCTATTGTAAATAGAGCTGCAATGAACATTGTGGTACATGACTCTTTTTGAATTATGGTTTTCTCAGGGTATATGCCCATAGATGAACATAGATGCAAAAATCCTCAACAAAATACTAGCAAACAGAATCCAACAGCACATTAAAAGGATCATACACCATGATCAAGCAGGGTTTATCCCAAGAATGCAAGGATTCTTCAATATACGCAAATTGATCAATATGATAAAACATATTAACAAACTGAAGGAGAAAAACCAAAGGATCATCTCAATAAATGCAGAGAAAGCTTTCAACAAAATTCAACACCCATTTATGATAAAAACCCTCCAGAAAGTAGGCATAGAGGGAACTTACCTCAACATAATAAAGGCCATATGTGACGAACCCACAGCCAACATCATCCTCAATGGTGAAAAACTGAAACCATATCCACTAAGATCAGGAACAAGACAAGGTTGCCCACTCTCACCACTATTATTCAACATAGTTTTGGAAGTTTTAGCCACAGCAATCAGAGAAGAAAAAGAAATAAAAGGAATCCAAATCAGAAAAGAAGAAGTAAAGCTGTCACTGTCTGCAGATGACATGATACAATACATAGAGAATCCTAAAGATGCTACCAAAAAACTACAAGAGCTAATCAATGAATTTGGTAAAGTAGCAGGATACAAAATTAATGCACAGAAATCTCTTGCATTCCTATAAACTAATGATGAAAAATCTGAAAGAGAAATTAGGAAAACACTCCCATTTACCAATGCAACAAAAAGAATAAAATATCTAGGAATAAACCTACCTAAGGAGACAAAAGCCCTGTATGCAAAAAATTATAAGACACTGATGAAAGAAATTCAAGATGACACAAATAGATGGAGAGATATACCATGTTCTTGGATTGGAAGAATCAACATTGTGAAAATGACTATACTACCCAAAGCAATCTACAGATTCAGTGCAATCCCTATAAAACTACCAATGGCATTTTTCACAGAACTAGAACAAAAAATTTCACAATTTGTATGGAAACACAAAACACCCTGAATAGCCAAAGCAATCTTGAGAAAGAAAAACAGAGCTGGAGGAATCAGGCTCCCAGACTTCAGACTATACTACAAAGCTACAGTAATCAAGACAGTATGGGACTGGCACAAAAACAGAAATATAGATCAATGGAACTGGATAGAAAGCCCAGAGATAAACCCACACACATATGCTCACCTTATCTTTGATGAAGGAGGCAAGAATATACAATGGAGAAATGACAGCCTCTTCAATAAGTGGTGCTGGGAAAACTGGACAGCTACATGTAAAAGAATGAAATTAGAACACTCCCTAACACCATACACAAAAATAAACTCAAAATGGATTAAAGACCTAAATGTCAGGCCAGACACTATCAAACTCTTAGAGGAAAACATAGGCAGAATACTCTATGACATAAATCACAGCAAGCTCCTTTTTGACCCACCTCCTAGAGAAATGGAAATAAAAACAAAAATAAACAAATGGGATCTAATGAAACTTTAAAACTTTTGCACAGCAAAGGAAACCATAAACAAGACGAAAAGACAACCCTCAGAACGGGAGAAAATATTTGCAAATGAAGCAACTGACAAAGGATTAATCTCCAAAATTTACAAGCAGCTTATGCAGCTCAATATCAAAAAAACAAACAACCCAATCCAAAAATGGGCAGAAGACCTAAACAGATATTTCTCCAAAGAAGATATACAGATTGCCAACAAACACATGAAAGAATGCTCAACATCATTAATCATTAGAGAAATGCAAGTGAAAACTCTAATGAGATATCATCTCACACTGGTCAGAATGGCCATCATCAAAAAATCTACAAACAATAAATGCTGGAGAGGGTGTGGAGAAAAGGGAACCCTCTTGCACTGTTGGTGAGAATGTAAATTGATACAGCCACTATGGACAACAGTATGGAGGTTCCTTAAAAAACTAAAAATAGAACTATCATACGACCCAGCAATACCACTATTGGACATATACCCTGAGAAAACCATAATTAGTTGCACTCTTGATTTCAAAAAGTTATGTCCACAACTGCCTTAGACCGAAATGCTAAATAAATATCAGCAATGCAAATTCTGGCCCAGTACCTACCTAAATAACCAAAATTCCAAGTTGACATCAAGTTTTTGTTCTCATAATAATACAAGGGAATTGTCATATGCCTATGTCAGATAATAACATTTAGGCTGATGTTATCATTAACAAAGAACAGATCAGTAATAGTACTCTCTCAAAAAGAAGAGCAAAAACTTCTGACCTTTCCATTTAGCACTCAGTGGGAAAAATTTACATGTTTCCTAGCTTAATGCAACCTGAAAGTTAGGAAATAAAATCTAAATTATTTTTATTTTTCTCATCAGCACCTACAAGGAAAAGGTCTCATTAGCATACATAGCACACCGAAGCAATATGAACAAGCTTCGTTCCGATCAAGAAACCAAATACATTGTAAATTTCTTCCTAAAACAGGAGTTTTCATAGCTAAACTCAAGACTGAATAGATCACAAAATGTTAGTTCCAGATATTTATATTAATGTGACATTAAATTCTGAACATCCCACAGAAACTACTTTTTACAATTTTAAAGAACCTAAGTCATTTTCATGAGATGGCTTGAGGATTTTTCACTGCTTCTCAAAGAAGTTAATTCATTAAGCTGAAGTCAGTCCCTTGCCTTTAGGAGACCAGTGAAAGAGAGGAAAGCTGGAGCAACAAAAGCATAGTGGGGAAATGGTCAAGAAAATTGTCCAAACAATGCAAATGCTTAAGGGACTCAAACAGATATTTGAACACCCATGTTCACAGCAGCATTATTCCACCAAAATGGGGAAGCAACCCAACTGTCTACTGACAGATGAGTGGATAAACTATGGTGTATTCATACAATGGAATATTATTTAGCCTTAAAAAAGAAGGAAATTCTGACATCTGCTACATGGATTAACCTTGAAGACATTACACTAAATGAAGTAAGTCAGCCACAAAAGGACAAATATTATATGGTTCCACTAATATGAAGTACCTACAGTAGTCAAATTCAGAAAGACAGAAAGTAGAATGGTAACTGTCAGGAGCTGAGGGGCGGGGGAAATGAGAAGTTGTTGTTTAATGAGTAACAGAGTTTCAGTTGGGAAAGATGAAAAAGTTTAGGAGATGGATGGTGATGATGGTTGTGCAATAATGTGAAGTACTTAATACCATTGAACTATACGCTTAAAAATAGTTAAAATGGGAAATTTTATGTTACGTATATTTTACCATTAAAAAAATGCAAATGCTTACAGGGGCAGGCAGGCCTGTGGGTGAGCTGAGCAGGTCAGGGTTTGTGAAGGTAAGAAGAGTCGAGATTCAGATCAGTGAGTGTGCATGTGTCCTCTCTAAAGAGAGCAGGTGCTGCTCAGCTCACTGATTGCAGCCATGTGCCATTTTCCCGGCAGATATGATGATTTTTCAAGAGAAGCTTGAAATCCACATTTTTGAGACATATTCTACTTTCTTTTTTTAAGTTGGCAACAAGTTTTAAGTTTTAAAAACACTACAGGTCAAATAAAGCATGTCTGCTGGCCTCTAGAGTGCATCTTTTGATCTAGAAAGTGAATTAACAGCATTCTTTTTATATACAAAGGCCACGCTTGATGCCGGGGAGCAAGCCGAGTCCTGAACAGCATCAGCTGGAGCAGAGGAATTATTTCCAGTCTGTGCTGCCAGCCTATGCGTTCAGGAAGGAAGGCATATGAGTGTATCACAACCATAACCTTACTCTAGGAAGCTACTAACAAGTGGAAAAGGGGTGTTTCTGTGTGTGCTTTGTTTTGCTTTTGTGTATCTGAAATGAGAGCCTTTAGAGTTCTTGCACACATGAGAACAGGCTGTCCACTTTGGGCCACTTTAATAGATTCCCATGTTTAGTCTCAGACAAGAAATGAATTTACAAAACAGTAGCATAAAGATGTGAGCAGCATTTATCCGAATCACATGAAGGATGACTTTGCAGTACTAACACCCCCAATTCTTGTCAATAAGGCTGTGGGAGGCTGAATTCTAAAACAAAACTAATGTTTTAATTTTCTATCTCATGAATTTGGGGAGGCAGGGGGCGATCAATTCAAAATGATAAAACATCCTAGAATAAACTAACAAGAGTCATTATTAAATAAATGCAACTCTGGAACAGAACTAAGAGCTTTCATAATGCATCTTTTGTTCTTCAAAATAACCAGTTTTATTTTTCATTTGTGTTTATCTTATAACTACTATTCTGTAGATGAGGCAAATAATGTCTTTAGTATAAGAATGTAATTTGAATTAATTGGTTGTTAGGCAGTAATATTCAATTCAATTTAACAAGTGTTTATTGAGCACCTTTCATATGCTCAATGATGTGATGGGCATAGTGAACAATACATGAGAATTATGTCCATCCACTTTCCCCACCATTACCACCCCACCTACACAACCTAGCTTCATTTCAAATGGACCAACAAGGAAAGCAAACATGAAACAATCAGAGGGCAGGAGAGGGTAGAATCTACCTGTAGCTCACCTTGGTTTCCACATGGTAGAAAAATATTGTGCCATAATTTCTTCAACCCTTGTTGGGAGTCATCTTGTCAGGGCATGAGTATTAGAGCCAGAAGAGAAACCAAGACGGCTTTCAGTCATGTTCTGCCTTCAGTAGGGAAAGACTTTATCTCCATTACACAGATAAGGCATGTGAGGATCAGTGAAGGGATTTGTCCAAAGGCACATAGTAAGTGGGAGAAGGGACCAGGACCCAGACTCCTGCTTGCAGGGCATGACTCTTCCTGCCCCAGTCCACTGCCCATTGCATCGCCAACAGCGAGTACTCTTCCTTAGCCCAACAAGCATTTAAGGGCTTCTTCCTTCGGCACACTATGCTCTGCCCAATCCCACCACATATTTGGGGTTCAGTTTGTCACACTGTTTAAAAGTTTAAAGGCTAGAGTAAGGGGGAAGAGAGACAGTGGTGGGCGAGTTCTCTGTTTGCAGCAGAGCCTCACAATGTCTGCACCTCCAAGGGGTCACTGCAGGTCCAAGGCCTGGTCTTCAGTTCTGCACATACAGGAATTTGATTTTATCAGTTCCCTCAGGAATGATGAGACTCTGGGGGACTGACTCACGCCAACCAAATGCTCAAGACACTGATTGATAAACCAGAAGGCCAATCTGCTCATGTACAATGAGAAACATTATCAGGCAGGCCAAGATATGCTTCTATGCTGTTTCGAAGCTCCGTTCGGGAAATCTCTTCCAAGAGGAGACTCCTTGAAAAACACAGACTCGGAAAAAGGGAGCCTTGGTGAACTGGGCTCCAGACAAACCACACAGCTGTTCACCAAATGCATGCCGGCTCCTCCCTCTGTTGCTCACACACTTCTTCAGCCTGTGATTACCACCACTCTTCTCCCCAAACACACCCTACCCCATTCTCTGCTGGTTAAAATAATATTAATAACTAATATTAATAACTTATTGAATGCTTACTACAAGCTAAGCACAGCTCTAAATAGTTTCACATGCATTGTCTCATTTAATCTCCCCAACGTTGTGAGATAGGCACTCTCATTATTCTCCTTTTTAAAAAAAGGAAGGCTCAGAAACACAGAAAGTTGGCTATATTAAGGACACAAGCCAACAGCAATGCAGAGACCTTCAAGATGGCAGAGGAGTAAGAGACGTGGAGATCACCTTCCTCCCCACAAACACATCAGAAATACATCTACATGTGGAACAACTCCTACAGAACACCTACTGAATGCTGGCAGAAGACCTCACACTTCCCAAAAGGCAAAAAACTCCCCACGTACCTGGCATGTGGCTGAGAGGGTCGTGGTGCTCTGGCCGGGTGTCAGGCCTGTGCCTCTGAGGTGGGAGAGCCGAGTTCAGGACACTGGTCCACCAGAGACCTCCAAGCTCCACATAATATCAAACGGCGAAAGCTCTCACAGAGATCTCCATTTCAACACTAAGACCCAGCTCCACTCAACAACCAGCAAGCTCCAGTGCTGGACACCCTATGCCAAACAACTAGCAAGACAGGAACACAACCCCACCCATTAGCAGAGAGGCTGCCTAAAATCATAATAAGGTCACAGACATCCCAAAACACACCACTGGACACAGTCCTGCCCACCAGAAAGGAAAGATCCAGCCTCATCCTCCACAACACAGGCAATAGTCCCCTCCACCAGGAAGCCTACACAACACACTGAACCAACCTTAGCCACTGGGGGCAGACACCAAAAACAACGGGAACTATGAACCTGCAGCCTGTGAAAAGGAGACCCCAAACACAGTAAGTTAAGCAAATTGAGAAGACAGAGAAACACACAGCAGATGAAGGAGCAAGGTAAAAACCCACCAGACCAAACAAATGAAGAGGAAATAGGCAGTCTACCTGAAAAAGAATTCAGAGTAATGATAGTAAAGATGATCCGAAATCTTGGAAATAGAATGGAAAAAATACAAGAAACGTTAACAAGGACCTAAAAGAACTACAGAGCAAACAAACAATGATGAACAACACAATAAATGAAATTAAAAATTCTCTAGAAGGAATCAATAGCAGAATAACTGAGGCAGAAGAACGGATTGGTGACCTGGAAGATAAAATAGTGGAAATAACTACTGCAGAGCAGAATAAAGAAAAAAGAATTGAGGACCATCTTAGAGACCTCTGAGACAGTATTAAATGCACCAACATTCGAATTATAGGGATCCCAGAAAAAGAAGAGAAAAAGAAAGGGACTGAGAAAATACCTGAAAAGATTACAGTTAAAAACTTCATTAATATGGGAAAGGAAATAATCAAGTCCAGGAAGCACAGAGAGTCCCATACAGGACAGATCCAAGGAGAGACACACCAAGACACATATTAATCAAACTATCAAAAATTAAATACAAAGAAAAAATACTAAAAGCAGCAAGGGAAAAACAACAAATAACATACAAGGGAATCCCCATAAGGTTAACAGCTAATCTTTCAGCAGAAACTCTGCAAGCCAGAAGAGAGCGGCAAGACATATTTCAAGTGATGAAAGGGAAGAACCTACAACCAAGATTACTCTACCCAGCAAGGATTGAGATTCAACACAGCAAATCATTCAGAATGATTTTCTGAATGATTCAGAATCTCATTCAGATTCGACAGAGAAATTAAAACCTTTACAGACAAGCAAAAGCTAAGAGAATTCAGCACCACCAAACCAGCTTTACAACAAATGCTAAAGGAACTTCTCTAGGCAGGAAACACAAGAGAAGGAAAAGACCTACAATAATGAACCCAAAACAATCAAGAAAATGGTAATAGGAACATACATATCGATAACTACCTTAAATGTAAATGGATTAAATGCTCCCACCAAAAGACACAGACTGGCTAAATGAATACAAAAAAAAGACCCGTATATATGCTGTCTACAAGAGACCCACTTCAGACCTAGGGACACATACAGACTGAAAGTGAGGGGATGGAAAAAGATATTCCATGCAAATGGAAATCAAAAGAAAGCTGGAGGAGCAATTCTTGTATCAGACAAAATAGACTTTAAAATAAAGACTATTACAAGAGACAAAGAAGGACACCACAAAATGATCAAGGGATCAATCCAAGAAGAAGATATAACAATTGCAAATATTTATGCACCCAACACAGGAGTACCTCAATAGATAAGGCAAATACTAACAGCCATAAAAAGGGAAATCGACAGCAACACAATCTTGGTAGGGGACTTTAACACCCCAATTTCACCAATGGACAGATCATCCAAAATGAAAATAAATAAGGAAACACAAGCTTTAAATGACACATTAGATAAGATGGACTTAATTGATATTTATAGGACATTCCATCCAAAAACAACAGAATACACTTTCTTCTCAAGTGCTCATGGAACATTTTCCAGGACAGATCATATCTTGGGTCACAAATCAAGCCTTGGTAAACTTAAGAAAATCGAAATCATATCAAGTATCTTTTCCGATCACAGCGCTATCAGACTAGATATCAATTCCAGGAAAAAAATCTGTAAAAAATACAAACACATGGAGGCTAAACAATACACTACTTAATAACAAAGAGATCACTGAAGAAATCAAAGAGGCAATCAAAAAACACCTAGAAACAAATGACAATGAAAACACGATGACCTCAAACCTATGGGATGCAGCAAAAGCAGTTCTAAGAGGATAGTTGATAGCAATACAATCCTACCTCAAGAAACAAGAAACATGTCAAATAAACAACCTAACCTTAATTAATTAACCTCTCTTAATTAATCATTAGAGAAATGCAAGTGAAAACTCTAATGAGATATCATCTCACACCGGTCAGAATGGCCATCATCAAAAAATCTACAAACAAAAAATGCTGGAGAGGGTGTGGAGAAAAGGGAACCCTCCTGCACTGTTGGTGGGAATGTAAATTGATACAGCCACTATGGAAGTTCCTTAAAAAACTAAAAATAGAACTACCATACGACCCAGCAATCACACTACTGGGCATATACCCTGAGAAAACCATAATCAAGAGTCAGGTACCACAATGTTCATTGTAGCTCTATTTACAATAGCCAGGACATGGAAGCAACCTAAGTGTCCATCAACAGATGAATGGATAAAGAAGATGTGGCACATATATACAATGGAATATTACTCAGCCATAAAAAGAAACGAAATTGAGTTATTTGTAGTGAGGTGGATGGACCTAGAGACTGTCATACAGGGTGAAGTAAGTCAGAAAGAGAAAAGTAAATACCATATGCTAACACATATATATGGAATCAAAAAAAAAATGGTTCTGAAGAACCTAGGCGGAGGACAGGAATAAAGATGCAGACGGAAAGAATGGACTTAAGGTCACGGCAAGGGGGAAGGGTAAGCAGGGACGAAGTGAGAGAGTGGCATGGACTTATATACACTACCAAATGTAAAACAGATAACAGACAGCTAGTGGGAAGCAGCCGCATAGCACAGGGAGAACAGCTCGGTGCTTTGTCACCACCTAGAGAGGTGGGATAGGGAGGGTGGGAGGGAGACACAAGAGGGAGGAGATATGGGGATATATGTATATGTATAGCTGATTCACTTCGTTATAAAGCAGAAACTAACACACCATTGTAAAGCAATTATACTCTAATAAAGATGTTTAGAAAAAAAAAGGAAGGCTCAGAAGGGTTAAGTAACTTGCCCACAGTCTCACAGCCAGCAAGCCAGCACAAGGATTCAAATGCAGGAAGTCAGACCCCAGAGCCCATACTCCTAACCACTAAGCTACCCTGCCTGCAAGGCACTCCAACTCCCTCAATGCCCATTTCACATGGCACTGCCTCTGATGCAGCCTTTAATGACCCCTGATGATCTGTGTTCTCACCCTCCTCCAGGCCCCATTGCTCCTCTAGCTTTTGCTGCATATGTAACTACCATCCCTACTTTCCTATTTGGGATTTAAGGCAAATGGACCCATAGTCATCTGCTCAGGCTGCTGTAACAGAATCCCACACTCTGGGTGACTTAAACAACAGTTATTTATTATCTCACAGTTCTGGAGGCTGTAAGTCTGAGATGAACATTTCAGCAGAGTTGGTTCCTGGTGAGGCATTCTTCCTGGCTTACAAACGATCACCTTCTCACTGTGGCCTTTTCTCTGTGCACGCAGAGAAAGAAATAGCTCTTTTATCTCTTCTTTTTCTTATAAGGACACCAGTCCTCTCAGATTAGAGCCCCACCCTTATTTAACCTTAACTACCTCCCTAATGGACCTGTTTAAATATCGTCACATTGGAAATGAGGGCTTCAATACATGAATTTGGGGGAGGCGGAGGGGACACAATTCATCTAATAATGAATTATATTGTAAAGCAAACCATGTGATTGGAAGTTCCACTGAATAAAGCTTCCATTTGCAACTAATAATATTCATTTCCTGGTTATATCAGGGGCTTAGCTGTGGCAGAGACACAAGTAAATCCCAATTCCCTCACCAACACTGCATTAATTCATCTTTGTAGGAGGCAGAGGGACTGTGTTGAGGGCTCATCAGAAATCCAGCTGTCTCTCTATCACACACTACTGACAAGGAAAACCCTCAAGTCAGAGAGCATACCTGGCTCCAAAGGCAGTACTGCACAGTTGTTAGAGAAGTGGACTCTGGAGCAGACTTGGATTTTAATCACTGATAGGCTGTGTGACTTTCGGCAGGTGGGTTACCTTCTCTGAGCATCAGATGACTCATTTCTGTTTTTTAGACCAGTTTCCTGCCTTCATGCAGGGAACGGATGGAGACATTTAGCTGATACAGATGAGGCAACCAAGGGCAGTAAAGAGGTGGGTGGTGGGAGGTTTACATTCAATGAAAAGTAATGAAACTCCTATATGGCATTAGGCCAGGGGGTTCCTTCCTGGATTCATTCAAATTGTACTCGGTAGGAAACAGCCCTACTGTTAGATGTCAGTCACTATTTTAGAACAATAAGGTCTACAGAGGTTAAGTGTAGTAATTTGTCATATTTTGTGGCCAAACAGCCTTTTTTCAAATACTCCTCCCAAATTTGAGAAACTTCCTACCTTCTGAGTCCACATCTTCCAGAGAAGTCAGGAATTTGAATCCCCAGCCTACTTTACAGGCACGTGACCTGGGCTCCACCAATCAGCAGCAACCATGCAAAAATTCTTCTCAGAAGAGAGTAGGGGTACAGAAGGAGTCACCATACGGGATTCACTGTGGTGGGGATGTGGGGAGCATGGCAGAGAGATGCCCAGCCTGCAGAAGCAACCGCGATGGGGTCCCCACGTAAGGACTCACTTGGTGGTATGAGCAGAGGGACCTGTGCTCTGTGGTAGCCACACCAAGGTCTCTACTGGAGCCACCAGTGGTGTAATTTGTGTAGTGTTCCTGGCTGCATGGCCTCCAAGTCTGACCCTGGTCCTCCCAGAAATTCTGTGAGCTCCTTAATATCCTTTTAAAAGCTCTCTTTCTGTATAAACTAGCCAGAGTGGGCACTATTGTTTGCAACTGAGAACTTCAAACCAGTATGAAACCAAATAATAGTTGCGCTACTAAATTAAAGTCAAGAGAGAAGAAACACATTTTGGCATATCAGGGAACTTTTTTAACCCCATTAATATACTTCTTTTTTTTTTTTTGGCCGCAACTTTCGGTTTGCATGAGCTTAGCTCCCTGACCAGGGATTGAACCTGCAGGCAGTGGAAGCACAGTGTCCCAACCACTGGACTGCCAGAGAATTCCCTAAAATTTTAAATAAGTACAAGAAATTAAGGCAACTATCTGCGAAACTTTGATAGTCAAAAGCAGCTGATTATTTGTTCCAATGGATATCTGGGACCGTTGCAGTAGGTACAGTAAGCAAGAGATACGGCAAGTCTGTCAGCACAAAGTTATATCTATACACACATACACACCCCCCCACACACAAACTACTCAAGACTCGAGGTTACATAGATTCAACCTGTATCTGTTAGCATGGGGACTTACTAGTTTAACCTCCCCTGGCCTTGAAGTTCCTGATTTATGAGACAGTTAAAAACCAAGCAATTATTTCCCAGTGGGTTTTAAGATCATGGATATATAAACAGGACAATTTAATCATTACCTCAATAAACTGCGTCTTAAATCCTAGGCATAGCTAGAGGTTTACACAAAGCCTTTATGTAATTCACCAAAGTCATTTCTATGCTAGAACAGCTTAGACTTTAAATAGAGGGCACCTAACAAGAGCCCTTAAAGTCTTATCCTCCTACTTAATCAAAAAAATGGAGACAAGACCACCCTGCTATTGGTTTTCTCAAAACGATGCAAGTCTTTTTTTTTAAATTTTATTTTATTTATTTTTTATACAGCAGGTTCTTATTAGTTATCTATTTTATACATATTAGTGTATATATATCAATCCCAATCTCCCAAAAGATGCAAGTCTTAATAACAATTTTGTTTGGTTTAATAGCATCATTTTTCAGGACTAATGACTAAAAAAACATAGGTGATCTAGGTCTTTCCAAACATTCTGGACTTCATAGGTCTTTGGATTTGTCACATACAAAAAAGATAAAGTCAGTGACCCAGACTGCTTACCCTGAGCCCTAAAATCTTGATTATGGATATCCACTTATTTATGATATACCTGAAAATGTTCCAAAGTGGACATGGGTTATTTTTGTCTGGACAGAATCCATTCCCATTTCTTCAGGTACTAACATCCCAATTGGAGACTATACTCCAATTATATAGATATATAGTATATAGTATATATATTATATATAGTCTGGAGACTATACCCTGTCCATGTGTTTTAATAGAGAGGTGGTTTAACCCCTCTCCAGGGGTGGGCAGTGACCCAGGCCTGACCAATCAGCCTGGCTGCCATGTTTGGTTGAGAGACTGGCGACCCAGAGCAATGAGAATCAAACCTGGGAATTTTACTGGCACTACAGAGAAAGAGAAGCTCTCCACGGGGGCAGCGCAGCTAACAGATAAGCCTGGAGCTTCCAATGGTGTCTTAAGGTCATGAAGGGAGGGCCTGCCTGAGGATGAAACCAATTCAGATGAATGCAGAGCCAAGCGATGGCAAGAGTTCGATTTCTGAGGTTATTGTTTAAGACCTGGATTCAGCCAAGCTTTTGCCTACACAGTTACAAGAACCAATTAATGATTTATTTAGATGACAGTCAACCTTAAAAGTTTTTAAAAACAGTACTTTCTAGAATAGAAAAACTTGCCGGGTTAGTCATACGTTGCATCTATTTTATTTTCAATTCTAGAAAAGTTATCTTTAATAAATTTGGGGTAGCCATCTTCAAAAAAAAAAAAGAACCAATTAAATTCGATATTTTTCTAAGTCCCTTGAAATTCAGTTTCTATCATTCACAACCTGAAGAGTCTTAACAGATATAGATACTTGAGACTTTATAAAGATAGCAAATGTGTTATTTAACTTTAAAAGTATTAAAGTATAAAATGAGCTTATACCAGATGTTAATTTCCTGCCCTGAACAACTTCCCATGTCCTGCCCACAATCCCCTGCTTGGGAAAATGGTGCTGGAAAAGTCTGTGCATGAGGCAACCGCCAAAGGACCTGGGATGAACGGCCAACCGAAAGGCAGCTAATCATTTTCCTAGCCAGGCTCTAATGGCTGTGTAGCCTGGCTCAATGAACTAGACCAATAGGAAACTCTCAGTTACAAGCTTGAGCCAGAAGATACTGAGGTCCCAGGCTGCAGCCTTATGGGCTGGCCATTCAGGGACCACATGTAAAATGAAGCAACAGAAGAAGGCAGGAGAGAAAAAGGGAGGGGCCAACTGAGCGAGACCACATGACCTCTGAGAAAGGTAATGACTCCATTCCCAATTTTTCAGTCCTTTGTTTTGGGCTCCATGAGACCCAACTGTTCTTTGTTTCGCAGGCTCAGAATCCTTTGAAGGGGCAGGGCAGTACAGTGGTTAGAGACTATGGCTCCCAAGTGACCACCTGGGTGTGAGTCCGGATTCCCGCTGACCACCCACATGCTTAGGACACATTCTCTAAGGCTGCTCCTCCTCAGTAGAATGGGGTTAGTAACCCTCTACCTGGAGTAGGGCAGAAGAGTCCATGTGACAATATACTCAGAACAACGTAATGATAGAAGTAGTCATTGTTACCATAAGCTCCTTGTACTTAAACTCATTTGAGTGACATCCTAGCCCCTGGCCACTGAGAGGGCCCAAACTAAAGCAACAATTTATTAAGTGATTAACTTAAACAAAAATATAGTCTTAAACAATACATATAGTACTGTCAGCCTATGGATATAACTACAGGGAAAAATCCTCTTTAACGGGAAAACCTGAGCCGTGGGTAGCACGTGAAAGTGGACACCCCGTCCCTGTCTTTATCCTGTATTGTGCCCTGTTCCACTTGGGCCCCACACTGACCCCTCGGGACTAGTTCATTCCATGTACCAGGGCTGATATGCCAACTTCCCAGACTTCTCTTCCTCCGTCTGCAACTGCTCGAAGCTTAGCCTCCTCTTCCAATGTGTTCTACAGCTCTAGCTATTCCTGTGGCTCCTTGTTCTTGCCAGGCAGGTGCCCATGTACACTGCGTGTGCCAGGAAAAGATGCCAATGCTGAAGTAGGAGAGCGTCTGTAGGCTGCCCTGGCTTTCGGGGTGAAGAAAACAGCTAAGCCAAATCCACAGCCTTCTCTCATTACTCAAACCGCAGGCCTGTGATTACTTCCTGTTCCGAGGGGGCCCACCCCTTCTGAGGTTGGAAAAAAATTCACCTAGAGGCTGGGGGGTTTTACTCTTTAACTGTTTTGGCCCTTCTGTGAAAATTACACAAGCAACTGTACAGATTTTGTTCCTTTCCAAGTAAGTATTGTTTAATCATTCCGAACTGCTGATCTATGCTTTCCAGCCTTTAAAAAAACAAAATGGATTTTGCTAAAGAAAGGTGATAAAAATCACCTTTCAAAGAACCTCTTTATTTAGAAAGAAAAAATTCTCTATTTCCCCGGAAAAAAAGATTCACAGAAATATTCTTCAAATCTGTTCTCCAAAATGTATTAAGAATGAGAAGCATTCAGGAGTCCTGAGAAAGGAACAGAAATTTTATTTCTTTAGGGAAAAAATAAGGGCCTTCCCTAAAGGCCCTGGTGTATTTGGTTTTGTATTCTTTGCTAAAAGGCAATAATCAAGGAATTAAATCTATATTCCCAAGGTCTTTCTCCCTGCCTTCTTTTGGTAGAATCAGGATGCAAGTTTTTTAGTACAATTACTACTCTAAAAATTGGAAGACTAACATATTCTGACAGCTACAGAAGAGGGCTGGGGGAGAGAAGGGCTAACACACTCCAATGTTTCAAGCAAGGGGCCACTCCCATGCCGGGATAAGCCACTTTTTGACTTTAAAGCCAGTCCCTCAACTTACAGGCTGATCACGTTCTAAGTTTCTTCCCAACCTGGAATTCTTAGAATCTAGGAAGTATTCTCCCCCAAGAACAATGTTCTAAGCACTGACTTATGTCACCCTAAAAGAGCCATCCTCACCTCAGATTTCCTCAAGAATCACAGAATTTTGTCCTATGGGCCCTGCACGCTCCAGACACAACTCGTACCTTCCTTTTTGGAAATGCGTTCAGAACTCCAAATAAGACACAGTGCTTCTGACCCTACAGCACTGTCACCAGTGCCAAGATGTCAGTGGTGGCCAAGGCCTGCCTTCCTAGGGTGAAGAGACTCGCCTACAGCCACGGTGACCAGACAAGGGAACCGAGAGGGGTAAGGGTAGGGGCAGGAGGGGTCCTTCCTGTCCCTCCTTGTGGTCCTCACTTGGCCACCAGCAGAGAAGGCAAAAGCAGGAACTTGAGGCTGGCAAGGCAGACGCCAGGGCCACAGAGTGCAGGAATGGGGGAGGGAAAGAGAATTCTCTAAGGCTTCAGCTGGACGGTTCCTGCAGCTCAGCCAGGACTGCCTGTGCTCTTAACTTTCATTTCCACTGTTGGTTGCTAAGTGCCATACATAATGCAAAAGTAAATAGTAACACAGCACAGTTTGGGAGACACGAAAACACACATCAATCAGCCAAGGGGGAAAAAAAAAAAAAAAAAAAAAAACCTCTCAAAGTTTCTAGCTTTATTTTTAGATCCTGGTTGACCAAATGAGTAACCTAAGTGCCCAAAGGAAGAGAAGCTGGGACGGAAAAGCATTAACACAGATGCTGCAGATCTCCGGGCCCATCTTAGCTGATAAAATATGCATCAGTCAAGTCCTCAGGTGTTTTAAGTACCTCACAGTAGCGCTCTGACTAGGGTACAACATCCAATGCACTCTACTCACAAGACTTGCTGGATAGAAAACAACATCACCCCCTGGGGTTTCCAGACTGTGGAACAAGCGCAACACAAAATATTGATACCCTTTAGTAGAGAACGCAACTTAATAAAAGTAACTAAAACAATGCTAAAGAAATGAGTGTAAATCCATTGAGGAAAGGAAGAGTGTTTTATTCACCTTGTATTTCCCACAACACCTGGCATATTGCCTTGGACAGAGCAGACATGCAACAAATGTTTTTTGAAAAATAATATTAATAATAATAATGGTCCTGGAAGAACCCTCATTTCTAAGCAAAACTATCATTATGACCTTCCTGAGATTCCCTACATGGTGATCAAACTAGACCTGAAGTTTCAAAGATAAATTTATCACTTTAAAAGGAAATCAGAAGGAAGAGCAGAACAACAGATAGAATAATATAAAAGAATCAACCACCAGACTGGAAAGCAGGAATAACTCTGAATGAGTCTTTGAGATTTGTTTGGCTTCTTCACCTGTAACACAAGATTATATTTATGTCCCTACACCTCAGGGCAATGCAGCAGAGATGGATGAGAAATCATTAGGGGCTGCTCAGACTACACTCACGAGCAGCATCGTGATGGTCAAGTTACACGGCAAAGATCTAGGATCCAAGGGGACCAAGTTACTCTCAGTGTAACTACCAGGTAAATGCAAAATCTTCTTTCCCTTAGAAAAGACCCTTCTGATTATAATACCACTGTTTTAAGTTGAAAAAAAAACGCACAAATAAGAAAAGACACTTGCTTTATGGAAAGTTAAAAAAATAAAAAACACCATTCAATAAAGAGTGCTAGGACATCTTTTACCTTTTTAAATGTTCAGAACATCAATCTATTAAATCCACTAGAAATATATCCTAGGATATAATCTTGCATAAAGTAAAAGTTACTGTACAAAAATGATAATAGCAAAAAAATTATTTAGATTTGTTATCAAATGACCAATCATGGAATGGCTAAGTAACCTGAGGTATATCCAGTCAATGGAATCGTTTATGCCCAATTACATATTATCTACAAAGAATATAAAATAAAATGGAAAAGTCCTTTAAAGTAAAAACTTCCATTTCTTTTACTCTCAATCCTTCACTTCTGACACTAATGCGCAAGGGTTTTTTCCACACCAACCAATTCTCTAACTCTCTGGGCACCAACTGGGTGTCCTATAACTCCATTCTTACTACTAACTACCTGGAGTTAATGCAGACCCCTCCTGTTAAGGGCTCAGTCCCACAAGACTGCTCTCCACCTCAGACACCAGTTGCAAGTCCTAGGTTGTCACCTGTACTTCTGACCAATCAGCTATAGATTGGGGGTTCCTAAGGCCCCCTCCTCAGGTTCAATAATTTGCTAGAACAGCTCTCAGAACTCAAGAAAATAGTTTACTTAGTAGAGTATCAAACTGTTACAGAAAGATACAACTCAGGAAGGCCAGTTGGAAGAGATGCATACAGCAAGGTATGGGGGAAGGGGCGTAGAGCTGCCATGCTCTCTCCAAGCATGCCACCCTCCCAGCACTTTGACGTGTTCGGCAACCTGGAAGGTCTCCAAACCCTATTACTTAGGATTTTTACGGCAGTTCCATTATGTAGGCATGTGTTGATTAAATCATTGGCCATTGGTGACTGAATTCAATCCCCAGTCCCTCTTCCCTCCCTGGAGGATTGGGGGGCATGGGATGGGGGGAGGGACTAAAAATTCCAACCCTCTATCTTCCAAGAGTCACTTCATTAGCATAAATTCAGATATGGTTGAAAAGGGCACATTATGAATAACAGAAGATGTTCCTCTCATCCCTATCACTAGAAACTCCAAGGGTTTTAGGAGCTCTGTGCCAGCAACTGGGGGGCAAAGACCAAATATATATTTCTTATTATATCACAATATCACAGCTTGCAGTACAGTTAAATGAAAAATAATTTTTAAATTATATATAAATATGACTATGTAGCTAAGAAAAAAATCTGTCATGAAAAGAATGAAATGTTCCAAATATTAACCTTGTTTGCCTTTGAATATTTGGATTATTTTTTCTTTCTAGTTTTCCATAATGTTCACATTTTATTTCATGATAATGCCTTACTTTTATAATGGTGGGGATTAGGGTATGAAGGAAACAGCACCCAAGCTCTGGGGAACATATTCTTTAAGAGTCTGGATTAGAAAAATACAAGGCACGGTCTTCCTGTTGCTTTCCCAAGAAACTTCAGAGGCCAGAATGGACTTCTGATTCTCACTGCTTGCCTTTTGGTCTCACATGGAAAAGGCTGTCATGTCTTCCGAAGGGTGAGGTGGTGGGAACTCAACATCACAGACTTCCCACATCCCGATCCTCCCCTTCCGACCAGTCACAGAGCAAAATCCCATCAAAGAGCTCTTACTTTAAATATCCTATTAGAAATTTTAGGTCACAAGTCTAAAGAGAAATGTGTGCGTGTGTGTGTGTGTGTGTGTGCATGTGTGTGTGTGTGTGTGTCTTTCTGTCTGTCTGTACATCTGCTTCCTCCCCCCTTCCTCTACCTTCAAGGGCAGCAAGACAAACTCCAGGGCAATGATGCAGCCATCTGCCTCATTCGCCAAATCTGATAAGTCTGAGTGATAAATGATAAATCTATTTACTAAAATAAAATGACAGGGCAAAAGAGTGAGAAACAAAGGAACCCCAGCCAGCATAACACTCCAATATTAAACAATTTTAAATAACAACAGATTAAAGTCCATCCCTCCTCTCAACCTTGCCATAAAATCCAAATTAATAATCTCGGGCCCCTATGGGCAGTATTCCAGACCCTAATACTGAATTAGACTAAATATTTCCCCTCCAAGTGCATACAACAATCAGATAAACATTCAAAATCCCTTACATAGCACTACAGAGATTATATATCATATATACCATTACATAAATGGTAAATTATGTAAATCCCAAGTATTAACACTGGCTGCCTTTGAATTATGGGTAACAATACTACAGTTATGTTCCTAAAAGTGTGGGGTAAATTAGAGATTTTTAATTTCAAAACTACTAAAAGTACACCCAGTGGTGTGTTCACCATTGAAAGAAATTCTCTGAAAAGCTTATTAAAACAAAAAACACTTTAGCAAAGAAGATGATCCCTCGAATTTATCTCTTTAGTAAATTCAAGTCTTGGCAGCTTCCTGTATGAAATGAAGGTGGTACACTTGTACCTTGGATATTAAAGTGCAGCTCCAGCAGCAGCAGGAGTTCTCTATGTGAGACGCCGCACCTCATGCCCACCTAACCTTCTTAACCTTCACAGCGGCCTCATGAAGCAGGTCCATGTACTGCCCAGTTGTCACACAGCTACTAAGCAGCAGCACTAAGACTGAAGCCAGGCTAATCCAGCTCCAAAGGGGATGTGCTCTTTCCACTATGGATCTACAGATTGCCTCTGCACCCCTTTTTCCTTCTACCAAAAATATCCATGCCCAAGCTTGGCTTGGACAACATTTAGGAAAAACAACTGGTATCCACTAATCAAAGAGATCATCAGGGACTTCCCTAGTGGAGCAGTGGTTAAGAATCCGCCTGCCAATGCAGGGGACACGGGTTCGAGCCCTGGTCCGGGAAGATCCCACATGCCGCGGAGCAACTAAGCCCATGTGCCACAACTACTGAGCCTGCGCTCTAGAGCCCGTGAGCCACAACTACTGAGCCTGAGTGACACAACTACTGAAGCCCACGCGCCCAGAGCCTGTGCTCGGCAACAAGAGAAGCCACTGCAATGAAAAGCCCACACACCGCAATGAAGAGTAGCCGCCGCTCGCCGCAAGTAGAGAAAGCCCGCGCGCAGCAACGAAGACCCAACGCAGCCAAAAATAAATAAATTAAATTAAATTAAATTAAAAAGAGACGATCAACAGTAATGCTGAATGAAGAAGGTACTGAATTATTATGTCAATTTTCAAAAAGTTAATCAATCCTCAAATTAGAACTAGAGGAAGGAAGCTATACATGGCCTTCCAATAATGAAAACAGAAAAAATAAACCAATTACACGGTCTGGTGGGGAAAAAGAAAGGTATAGAAGGGCCTAAAAATAGTTGCCATGTTATCGCCACTTTAATAATAGCAGATTCGCACACATTCTCTTGGAAATGTCACCTAGGCAACCAGAAATACAAAGACAGAGATGTTTGGAAAAATATATGTGTATGAATCTATTTTGCCATCTTTTGAACATAAATGATCACTACTGCAAGAAAAAGATGAAAACTAGGAGACTAAATAGTGGGGGAAATGTAGGTACAGGAGAAAGTTTTGTAAGCAGGTGCCCAGTATAAAGAAGGGTAATAAGGTATAAAAGTAGGTCTCTATTTGTATAAGAAGCCCTGACCTATTGCCTCAAATTTGGGTCAAGAATCTGCTAGGAGTGTTAAACATATTTCTTCTATGTTGTTGAAATCTCAAGTTTTTATCTAATAAAACAAAGGCAGACTAATACAAAAAAGGGTAGCCTGGCAAACTTTAAAACACATTTGGAAAACTATCTTAAGTCCCACTTAACTAGGGGGACCATATGTCGCTCTTCGCCTGGATTGCCTACGACATCCGTGTTTGTGCCTGTTGTTTTGTTCTAAGCATTAAAAAGCTCTCCTCCTTCACACTCAAAAGGGTCCTGGTGTGAACAATAAATTATATGGTCACTATATTTAGCCAAGACATATTTCTTGACCGCTTAATGATGTGCTAGCTACTAGGTTGGGAACTTAGATTAGCACCAAGACAATTCTGGAGATAGAATCTCTGATCTCCAGAACACTACAATCTCGCTGAATAGACAAAAATGACCCCCAAAACAACAGTGAAATAGTGAAAACTTGATAATCATTGGTATACCCTAGGCTGTAAGTGCCTTGGTTCAGATCAGAGACAAAGTAAACAGTGTATCCCCTCAAGTGGGACACTACAGAGAACTAATGGCAAATGCCACCAGGCTTCACAAGCACTTACTGCATAGCAGGCACTGTGCCAAGCATGATGCCCACGTGACGTCAATTCATGCTCAAAACAACCCCAGAAGCGAAGAACTATCATTATGCTCATTTTGCAGATGAGATGACTCACCCAAAGTCATGCCAGAGAATTCAGATGCCCAACTCCAAGCACACACTCTCCACCACTGCGGTGTGGACACACTGCTTCCTGACTGCCAGCTTTTCCAGGAGTCGATGCAGCAGTCACGTGTTAGCAGAGCCATCGGGGTTCAGGAAAGCAGTGAGGGGCTCGGCTCACAGCATCAGGGAGCGTTACCACCCTAGGCCTGAGGGCTAGAGGGGAAGGAGTGGCTAAAGGAATGCGGAGAGGATGGCTGCAGGCAGAGGATGCCTGGATGGAGCTGTGGCCTTCGGCAACAGACAAGCCACCCTGCAACACCCAACCCAGCAGGACGGGAACAGGAGGAAATAACTACCCTACCTCACTCTCCTCCCACCCTCCCAACGATGGCTGGACCCACCATAGGCTGAATTACACTAGAAATCAGAAGACAAAGATGGACACTGATGCTGATGGTAGAGATCAGCCTCTCGGGGCACAGAGCCAGGTGGATAAGGGAGGAAGGAGACACAGAGGACACAACAAGAGATGGCCAGCCTGCTCACTGCCCTTGTCCCTACAGAAGAGTGTGCTTCAACTGCGGCAGAGGAAACTGGCCTAGTCGCTCTCTGGGCGTCAAGAAGATGCCAGTAAGTCAGAAGGTGCCATCCTCAGCATCTATGTGACTCCAGGGCCAGCTTCATGGGCAAGTGACCTGTGCAGTTACACAAGGCGCTATGTTCAGAAGGGCCTCCTGCTTGATTTAATGCTCGCTGACACCATCTTGAAATTCTTAACAACTTTTTTAACAGGGGCCTCCCATTTTCATTTTGCACTGGGCCTGCTAAATTATGCAGCCAGTCTTGTGCAAGGCAAACCATTTTCTTCAGCTGGTGAGACTAAATTTTCTAAGCATCACAGTATGCCAGGTATACTGTTCAAAGCAAACAGATCCAAAGTTAATATTAACCAGAGTAACAATGTTATAGCAGAATACATAACATAATAAAGTGAAGGGACATTTTACCTTTTTTTTCTTTCCTCTTTCCCTTTTGAAGTCAAACTGCAAAGTGGCTGAGAAACCAAAATTAGCTGGCCCCTGGAGAGAAATGGACCTTAATTACAACTGCCTCTCCATAGCACAGAGGGAATGGATGTTGGCTCTTACCCAGTTAATGTGATCAACACAGACAAACAAACAGAATAATTTACACCCTGGGGTGGGCTCTCTTGATATATTCCACTTGATGAGTTATATTCATCAAATTAGCCAGATAATTGCCAAAGCTACCCTTGACCTTGTCTTGTGTGCCTGATGTACACAGGCCCCAGTTTGGGACTCATTATTGAAAACACATGCATAAAAGCCTTGCTGATAGGCTGGCAACATTTACAAACCATATTTCTAAGCCAATGCTTTCTGAAGGACTAAAACTTGAGACTTTACTGCTTCTGCTTCATTTTCCTGAAAGACTCTAACATCTTTAGCCTTCCTCTGAGTAATTACAGTTTTAAAAGCATCTAGCAACCCCAGGTGAGAAGCCAGAACAGGAGCAGTGACTGCCCTTCTCCCATTCATTTCCTCCAAGCACGGGACAAAGCAAAGCACAGAAAACTTTCAGCAAGGCAGGGACCGAACTGTTTTGACAGCCTTTTTCACTCACCCCTTCATTTCAGAAATGAGGGATGGCAGATTCTAAGAATTTTGTTTGTTTGTCATTTAAAGTTAAAATAAAATTTCAATAGATCAAATCAAAAGCATTTACAAGAGCCATACTATATCAAGGAGCCTATAGCCCAGGTGGTAAATCAAATCTATGGGCATCATGACAGAATCACAGGACCAAGGATTGCAGTGTACACTCATGAGCTCTGTTGTGGGGTGAATGGTGGCCCCCAAAAAGATACGTCCGCATCCTAAACCCAGGAACAGGCGAATATGATCTTATTTGAACAAAGGGTCTTTGCAGATATAATTAAGTTGAGGATCTTGAAATAAGACCATCCTGTAAAATGCAAATTAAAACCACAATGAGATAGCACCTGCCACTGTTAGAATGGTCATCGTTAGAAAGACAAGAGATCACAAATGCCAGTGTGGATGTGAAGAAAAGGAAACCCCTGTGCACTGCTGGTGGGACTGTAAATTGGTACAGCCACTATGAAAAACAGTATGGAAGATCCTCAAAAAATTAAAAATAGAACCACCATATGGTCCAGCAATTTCATTTCTGGGAATATATCCAAAGGAAATGAAAACACTAACTCAAAAAGATATCTGCAACCCCATGTTCATAGCAGCATTATTTACAATAGCCAAGACATAGGAACAACCTAAGTGTCCACTGATGATGAATGGATAAAGAAGCTGTGGTATATATACACAGTGGAATGTTATTCAGCCATAAAAAAATGAGAAAATCCTACCATTTGTAAACAACATGGATGGACCTTGAAGGTATTATGCTAAATGAAATAAGTCAGACAGAGAAAGACAAACATTATGTATCACTTATAAGTGGAATCTAAAAACAAACAAATTTTTAAAAACCCACCAAACTCATAGAAAAAGAGATCAGACTTGTCGTTAGCAGAGGCAGAGGATGGGAGAAGAAGGAATTGGAGGAAGATGGTCAAAAGGTACAAACTTACAGTTATAAGATACGTTAAGTAGTAGGGACGGAATGTACAATATGATGTTATAGTTAACCCTGCTGTGTGATGTATGGGTAAGATGTTAAGAGAATAAATCCTAAGAGTTCTCATCACAGAGGAAACTTTTTTTTTTCTTTTTGTCTTTCTTTTCTTTTTATTGTATAAATATGAGACAATGGATGTTAGCTGAACTTTTGTGGTAATCATTTTACACTATATGTAAATCAAACCATCATGCTGTACACCTTAAACTTATAGTGATGTATGTCAGCCTTTCTCAATAAAACTGGGGGAAAAATTATCTAGAATTATTATCCAGGTAAGCCCTAAATCCAATGACAGGTGTCCTTATAGGGGACACACAGAGGAGAGGAGGAGGCCACGTGACCACAGAGGCAGGAGTGGGAGTTATGTAGCCTCAAGCCCAGAAATGCTGATAGCCACCAGAAACTAGGAGAAGCAAGCAAAGAATTCTCCTCCAGAGCCTCTGGAAAAAGCCTGGCCCTGCTGTTAACTTGATTTCAGACTTCTGGCCTCCAAAATGGTGAGAAAATAAATTTCTGTTATTTTCAGCCACCCAGTTTGTGGTAATTTGTTGTAGAGGCCACAGGAAACTAATACAAGCCCTCAGCCACACCTCTCACCTGTGGCCTCAGCTTCACAACCTCAGGGAATGGAAAATCTGAGGCCTTCCAAAGCAGCCCATTCTGTTTTCACAGTGAGCCTAGTTCTGGCCCCAGAACAGGTCTTTTCCGCAATGCAGTACTACATGTAGTTGGAGACCATGATAATCAGGCTCCCACAGAGCTTCTTCTGGCTACAGAGCCCCTCATGTCATGCCTCAGGGGCGATGGGCTCCACCTCCCACACACTAGCCCCTGCCCTGTGCATTCCCTCCAGCCAGAAGAGCAGGGAGGGAACTACCACCTCCTTTGTCCTCAACACTCTTCACCTTCCAAGGTGGCCAAGTCTCATTAATGTTTAAGCGGTCAGGTTACACTACAAACTCTTTTGAAACTTTCAACTAAAAACAAAACAAAACAAACTTACAGCTTTCTCACGTGTGTTTCACGGACATATCACCCCCATCAACTATATAGAAAAAGGATTTTTTTATTGAAACATAACCAATCAGCTATGAAACATATCTAAAAAATACCTGTTGTTGGGACTTCCCTGGTGGTCCAGTGGTTAAGAATCCATCTTGCAATGCAGGGGATGCCGCAGGGCAACTAAGCCTGCGTGACACAACTAGAGAGCCCACGTGCCGCAACTACAGAGTCCACATGCCACAACTAGAGAGAAGCCCGTGCACTCACAGCAACTAACAAAGAGCCCGTGCACCACAGTGAAAGATCCCACGTGCCACAACTAAGACCTGACGCAGCCAAAAAATAAATAAATATTAAAAAAAAAATACACACTGTTATTTAGAAAAAAGGGGGGGTGATTTCTGAGCAGTCACTTACTCTAAATTTTGACAGCCTAGCTAAGTTTGCACAAATCAGGTTATTACCAAAGAATCAAAACACACAGGTTTCTGAAAAACCTAACATTCCAGATCCAACTGGATGTACAGAAGAAATGTTCCTGGGTTCAAATCCCAGCTCCACAACTTACTAGCTACTGACCTAGGGTAGGCCACTCAACCTCTTGATGCTTTAGTTCTCTCACCTGTAAAGGATAATCGTAATGCTCCCTCTTGCCGGATTCTCTCTGCTTTGCCCTCCAGATCCAACCTCCTCCCTTCTCCACTCTGCTCTCAGCCCTGGGAGGCTGATTTCTATGAAAAAGGTAGTCCCTGCATTTCTTGCCCTCTGGCTTCTGGTTGGTTTGGCCAATTGGAAGACACCAGCAGATTAGAGGGGGTTGAAAAGAGTGGCTGGGGACTTACTCACCTGGTGCCTCCCGGCCAGGCCATACCTTGGCAGTAGCTGTATTCTTCTACTGAAGAGCAATTCCAGAAACTGCTCGTTCATGTCACCCTTTCAGGACTGCACACTCATCTAGCCAGTCTGGGTGACTTCCCTTAATTTGCCCACAACTTTATGAATATGGTAGTCCCCCATTATCCATGGGGAACACATTCCAAGCCCCCCAGTGGATGCCTGAAACCACGGACAGTGCTAAACCCTATATATACTATGATTTTTCCTATACATATGTAGCTATGGTAAAGCTTAATTAATAAGTTAGGCACAGTTAGAGATTAACAACAATAACTAATAAAATTAAACAGTTATAGCAATATACTGTAATAGAAGTTATGTGAATGTGGTCTCTCTTTCCCTCTCTCAAAATATCTTAATTGTACAAATGTAATGCCTTTTCCATCTTAACTAAACATTTATCATTCACTGGGGCCGTAACTTTTTTTTTTTTTTCTTCAGGAAAAAATGCACCCATGCACAAATTTTACACAGCATTTCAGGGGGGACTCAGGCCTTCTTGGAGCCCAACACTGACACAGTCCGTGAGGGTCGCAGGGCCCAGGTTAGGGGCTGTAACTTTTTTAGTTTGAGATATGATAGCAAAACTAGCACAGCATGGGCTTCCCTGGAGGCGCAGTGGTTGAGAATCTGCCTGCCAATGCAGGGGACACGGGTTCGAGCCCTGGTCTGGGAAGATCCCACATGCCGCGGAGCAACTAGGCCCGGGAGCCACCATTACTGAGCCTGCGCGTCTGGAGCCTGTGCTCCGCAACAAGAGAGGCCGCGATAGTGAGAGGCCCGCGCACCGCCATGAAGAGTGGCCCCCGCTCGCCCCAACTACAGAAAGCCCTCGCACAGAAACGAAGACCCCACACAGCCATAAATAAATAAATAAATAAGCCCAAAAGTTAAAAAAAAAAAAAACTAGCACGGCACATATTTCTTTTTCCTTCTTCACAATTTCACGGATAGAGGATTTATTCTTACCGTAAATCTCAGCAACCTCAGCATAAGATTTTGTTTTCTTTCCTTGTTGAGAGCTTTCACCTTTTCACTTAAAGTAAGCACTTTACAGCTTCTCTTTGGCATATGAGAATTCCCAGCATCACTACCCTTGCGCTTTTGGGCCATTATTAAGTAAAATAAGGGTGACCTGAATATCAGAACTGAGATACCACGAAAGTGGATCTACTAAGCGACTACCGGGCAGGATACGCCGGCCAAAAAGACGATTCCGTCTGAGGCGGGGCGGAGCAAGATAACGCGAGATTTCATCACTACTCAAAATGGCGCACGACTTGAATTGTTTATTTCCAGATCTTCCACTTATTTTCTGACCATGGTAAATGAAACCTTAGAAAGCAAAACCGAGGATAAGCGGGAACTACTATATTCTCTTCATTAAACTTTCTTCAGTTATACCCATTTGAGTGTCGTCTGCCTCCCCGTAGGACCGTGGCTGATAAACATTTCATAGGGTTTATGCTTATAACAGCATCACTCAAAATAGCCAGAAAGTAGAAGCAACCCAAGTGTCCATCGACAGATAAACGGATAAACAAATGTGGTATATGCATACAATGGAATATTAGTCAGCTTTAAGAAGAAAGGAAATTCTGACACATGCTACAATATGAATAAACCTTGAAGACATTATGCTAAGTGAAATAAGCTAGTCACAAAAGGACAAATATTGTATGATTCCACTTATATGAGGTACCCAGAGTAGTCAAATCCATAGAAACAGAAAGTAGAATGAATGGTGGTGGCCAGGGTCTAGTGGGCACGAGGAAATTAAAAGTTTTTGTATAATGGGTATGGAGTTTCAGTTTGGGAAATTGACAAAGTTCTGAAGATAGATGGTGGTGACGGTTGCACAACAATGTGAACGTACTTAATGCCACAAAACAGCACACTTAAACATGGTTAAAATGGTAAACTTTATGCTATATATATTTAACCACAATTTTTAAACGTATTTTAAACGTATTTAAGAAATTCATCCAAATCCCTAGAACTTAACAAAATGTGGAGCACGTCCTCAAAAATGTTGGTTGAATAAGTGAGTAAAAATCTAGCCAAAGAAGTCTATGTTCTTTTTTTTCTCAAGTCTTCTAGCCAGTCAGTACTTAACATTTCTTGAAGTTAGTTACCTATATTTTCAGAAATGAAAAGAGTAGAACCTCACGCTAAACTCACTTTAAATTGTTCTGTTGACAAACAATCCTACTAAGTGCATAAATTGTGGGTTTTAAATCAGAACTCCTTTGTTTGCTAGCCATGTGTCCACGGGCAAGTTACTGACTGCCCCTAAGCCTGTCATCTGTTAAGTGGGAATGCTGACATTACTATAGTGGACATCTATTGCTTTGCAATCCAAAATCTATTGGCCAATCTCCTGGTGACAGTATAACAATGTTGTGCTGCAGAAACACCCTTGCTCCTACTTCTTAGCCTATGGCTCAGGGATGAAACCTGCAACCAAGCCCAAGCCCTAGACTAGTGTAGAACTCAGGAATGCTGGGGTATTCTATCATGGTGATAGAGACAGAGGGATGGTGAAGACCAAGCCTGGCTGTCATTATTGCCTAATCCCAAACCCTGACAGACATCACTAATTGACGACAGCACTCGTTCCTACTGAGCCTGGACCCAGCCTTGGATTCCTCTTCAACCCAGCTCTCCAGGCAGCCACTACCAATCAAATCAGTCAAAGATGACAGGCAAAATGAAACCAATTGTCTTAGCTCCAGAACAGCAGTTGGCAGTTTTTATGTAAAGAACAGTGTAGTAAGTATTTTAGGCATGGTCTCTAATATATATTCTTCTTTGTGTTTTGATTTGTTGTGTTTCCAACCCCTTAAAAATGTTAAAAAGCATTTTTTGATCTTTCAGCTTACAAAACCCCCTGCTCTGGAGCCTTGAAATCAGACTCTGGGGCTGTCCCAGAGATCCAGGCACCATCTTATCTCCCTCTGCAGGACTCCTGGGAGCTCAGTACTGGAGCACTTGGAAATGCCACCCCAGTCAGAAGTGCACACACAGAACACACTGCATTGCCTGAAAAGTACAGAGGAGCTTTGATGACAGGAGAGTTTCTGTTCTTATCATACCAATCCCAGGGCAAGCTGACACCCACACTCTGGGGGAAGCTACAATCCAAGGAACAGCTACAAAGCCCATGTACGTGCTGACCTTCACTTCTACTTCCAGAAGCAATTTCACTGCACAGCCCCTCAGACAGCTGAACACTCATTCCCCACAGCCAATCTGAGGAAAGCAAGAGTTCAAATCACTACATTTCTCCATTGTTAGTCTAACTCCTTACAATCAAAAAAACACCTCTGAAATTGTTCCAAGAGACTGTGCCACATTTCTTTTGACCAACCTTTGATTCCTTATTTATTCCTTATTTCCCAAAGCTTTTGTTTTTTATTAGTCATCAATTTTATACACATCAGTGTATACATGTCAATCCAAAGCTTTTTTAATTGCAGAGTAGTATGTATAAAAGTTGGTTTGGTCCTCCTCTTTATTATTTTCCTTGTTTGTTTCTGGTTTTAGTGAAAAGGAATGAACTTTGCTTGACTGATGTTCATTCATTCATCCAATAAACAATTACTTATAATCCCAATCCACCTCTCAAGGCACTTGCAGGTAGGAAAGACAATTGCAGATGATAATGCAGAGTGATAGGAGGGGTAGGTGCAGGGTAACATTCCAGCATGAAGCAAGGGCAGCTCAGTCAGCTGTGGCGGAGGTGAGTACCAGGAGGTCTGCTGGAGGGCAGTGTCACTGCAGCAGAGCAGGGAAGAATGCACAGGGGTTGACCAGACAAGGAAGGATGGGAGGATGGCAGGTGCTGAGACTCAGTGGCCTGAGTAAAGGCTACACATGGGGTTTGGGGGTGGGGGGAGTTGGGAGATGAAGCTGGCAAGGAGACCAGGGTAGGGTCATGAAGGCCTTGGAGTCCAAACTCTATCCTGAAAGCCACAGAAAGCTTCTGAGGGAACTAAGCCGAATGACTGGCTTAGATTTTTATTTTCAAAACAAGCATTCTAGTTGCAGTTTGGAGAATCCACTGGAGCAAGAGAGTCCTGATTTGGAGCAAGGAGCCCAGTGTGAAGGCAACTGGAGCAATTCAGGCAAGAAGTGATGAGGTTATGAACTAAATCAGTGACAGCAGGAACTGAGGGAAGGGGGCAGACATCAACAACAACAAAAATAAGAGCTCACATTTATGCAGCACTTTCTAATGACAAAGCACTGTGTGAAGTGCTTTTTGTGTATTAATTCACTTTATCTTCACAACAAGACTGAGATAAGTTTGGTACCTATTGTCAACCACAGCTCAGGAAACCCAGAGAGATTAAGCAAGGAGCCCAAGGTCTGAGAGCTATTTGTGTCCCGTCCAGAAGTCACATCCAGCAGCCTGGTTGCAGAGTCCACGCTCCTCACAGCCCACTCTCCTAAGCACACTTACAAAGAGTGGCTATTCGAGATGGGCGCTGAGTGGTTGAAATGGGGGAGACTCCAGGGCAATCTCCAGAGGCCTGGCTTGGGTACCTGAACATTTGGGTTTCAGCTTCTTGAGCCTCCACTTCTGAAAGAAGCCCCATCCCCAAGTCTATATTTAGCCCTCAACCAGCACTCCCCATACACCCACACTCTCCCCATCACCCCACCACCCCTTTCTCCTTTGCAGTCCTTGCAGGCGCATTTGGAGTGAAAAACCTCACAAGCATTGCCAGTCAGGTCTGAGAAACCCTGACAGCAAAGTCTGCTCTTGGTAATACAGAGGCTTAGGTCTATTATTTTCAAATCAGTCAGAACTGGGAAAACTTTGAGCAAGCCTGTGTGGTTTCCTTCTCAGCAAGCAAGACCCTGGCAGCCCTACTTCTGTGTTTCCCACTAGTTGCCCTACAGAGCAGAACATGTACCATTATTTGGGGCCAGCGCTTAACAACAGAAGCACGCTTGCCTGGCCAGCAGCCTCAGACAGACCCGCAGGAAGAAAGTGGCCCTGGCGGGGAGACCTTCAGAGAGCCAAATGGCTCTCTTTCTCCAGGCATGAGAGTTAAAGCAAGCATCTGCAGCAAGAAACTTGTGTATTTCCTGCGGACAAGGAGACCTCCTGCCCCTCCCGGGCTGATACAACCCACTTTGCACATCCTGCTTCTCTGGGAGCTAAAAATAAATCGGTATGCACTGAAAAACACTCAAACACATCTCCCCAGCACACCCCTTCCCGAGTTCCCGAGGGCAAGAGACCCAAATCTTTCAGGTCCGGAGTCCAAAATGCAGACCACTTCCTCGTCTGCGTTCCACTGGCGCCTGTTGGTGATTCCCAAAGCCCCCTCCCCAGGCGCCCACCCCTCGCACGTTACTCCTGAGGCCTCTGAGGGCCGACTCTGAGGCCCGGGAACCGGCGAGTGCCCTCGACCCCAACCTCCTCCCCCGACCCCGGGAGGGATGCTTCTGGTGTCCCGGGCCACCAGGCGCACCAACGCCCCCTTCCGACCCAGCGCGCCCCCAACCTGCCTGCCCTGTGCGCCCCTGCGCGTCCCTCTGCAAAGTTGCTCTCTCCTTTTCTGCCACCATCTTCAGGGTCTTTGGTTTTGTTTTATTTTCCCTCAGAGGCACTGAAGGAAGGACGGGGGAACTGACAGGATGAGCTGCACCCGGGAAGGGCTGCGGGGACCAGGTCTCCGGGACCGCGCGCTCCTCGCGCCCACCCCTGCGCCAGCCGCGCCCCGAGCGCGCCGGTCCCCCCAGCAGCCGCTCCCGGTGCCACCGCCCCCGCACACCCGCCAGGCTGCAACTCCGACTACGCTCTCGCTCCGCAGAAGCAGACGGAAGGCGCTGCGACTCACCGCCTCGGCCGCTCCCAGCGTCTGTGTCGCCGCGGGTGAGGCGGCGGCGGCGGCGGCGGCGGCGGCGGCGCCTTCCCTCCGCCCGCCTCCCCGTGGACAGCACCGCCGCCCGCCGCGCCCCCCTCCCCAGCCTGGCTCGCCGCCTCCCCCCTCGCGGCCGCCGACCCACCTCCCCACTGCGGCCCCGCAGGCAGCCTCTCCTGGGTAGGCGGACGGCTGGGGGGGTGCAGAGGACCAAGCTGAGGCGCGCGCGCGGTTTGCAGGTGCAGTGGACACCCCGCTGTTGTGCTGGTGCGGCCGCTAGGCTTATTATCCCCGTTATACCCGCTAGTCCTAGCCCACCGCCAGTCTTCTAGCCAGGCTGCACTGG
Organism: Balaenoptera musculus; assembly: GCF_009873245.2. Lineage (NCBI taxonomy): Eukaryota > Metazoa > Chordata > Mammalia > Artiodactyla > Balaenopteridae > Balaenoptera > Balaenoptera musculus. The sequence goes on along the minus strand of NC_045801.1, from coordinate 34,842,959 downwards.
TACTTTCCAAGCGGTGCCATCTGTTTGCCTGTTAGGGTCGTGGGAAGGTCAGATTCAACGTAGAGCACCTTCTTCTAGGCTTCAATTGGGAGACCCTGGGGTCCCTGCTACGCAGCAGTGAAGTTCTAGGGAGTCTTGGAAGGACAGGCCCGCAAGGAGGGACGGGCTGCTTTGCCTCATCAGTGTTTTCTTTACCAGAGCTTAACAAAAAGCTGGAAAGAAGGACATCTAAGGGATCTCTTCCTCCCTCGTTCCCCCCACCTCCTGTAGCCCACCGCAGAATGTCACCAAATCTTCCATCTCCACTGGAGATGATAAGAGGCAAATGTCTTGCCAATTTATTCAACCAATATTTATCAAGTGACTGCCATCACATGTTCCTGTCCTGCTGCGATGGCCACTCAGGACCTCTCAAAAAGCCACTGTAACTTCCTATACTTGTCAACTGCAGCAACACTTCCAGAACCCACAGAAGATCTCAATAGCAAGCCAAATTCATTGATTAAAAAAACTTGCTGGTAAAAATAACAAAAAGGCACCATGTAAAGCTGTAAAGGCACCATGACTTGTCCATGCTTGTTATAATGATTACAAAATCTTTTAATATGACTAGTAGTTGTAGAAATAACAGTCACATTTAGGTTCACACATCTGCCAACTCTGATTTGAAAATCACTGAAAATGTTCCCCTGACCAAAGCCATCCTCTTAGTTCTTAGTTCTGCCTTCCATTTCCACATCATTTACTCCTTCAGGCAAAGCTTACAAAACCAAAGTCATCTGAGAGACCATTAAACCATTTATGGGATACTAAAATTTGTTCCTGGATTGGATTAGCAGATTAGCTCAGTGTTTTTGCCTCTCTGGGTACACTTTGGAATCACCTAGGGAGTTGGATTTTTTTGTTTGTTTTTTAGTGGTAGGCCTCGCCCCACACCCATAGATTCTGATTTAACTGCTTGGGGTGCAGCCTTGCTTAGGGACGCTTTACAAGGGCCCCAGGAAATTCTGATGTGCAGCCAGGGTTGGAAATCCAGGGATAAGCCAATCATCAAACTGAGCCTGAGGCAACGGGATGACAAACCAAAAAGTTTTGATGCAGGCAAAGGTCTGAGCAGGTGCTGCAAACTCAAATGTCCCTAAGGGATTAAAAAGAAATAACAAGTGACTTAGCCTGGTTGTACAGGGCCAAACTGGGAAGGACTTCAAGGACATAAAGCACAGTCTCATTTTTCCACATGGGAAATGCAGATCCAGTGTGGCCACTCAAGTTGGGGTTTTTTTCATTTTGTTTTGTTTTTCCTCCACAGAGAAGCCAAAAACCTGCATTTAATGTGAGCTCTTCTAATTTTAAAATGTTGGTAACTAATTTAAAAAATATTTTTAAAAAGAAGAGTTTATAGGCCACAAGGGGTCCCTAGGTCATCATTTTGTCACCTGTGGCCTGCACAATTTAGGCCTGGTCATTGCCTACAGACTGCAGGAAGAACCCTGGTGAGTAGAAGGTGGCAGTGCTTTGGGTGGAGGTGTCTCTGAGAGAGAATGATTTAAAAATCCACTTTATTTTTTTAATTTTGTTTTAATGATCTCTGCTTTTTAGGAAAAAAAAGCTTTGTTAAAATATAACTCATATAGCATACAATTCACCGATTTAAGGTATCCAATTTGATGTTTTTAGTATATTCATAGAGTTGTACAACTATCACCACAATCAATTTTAGAACTGATTTTGATCACCCCCAAAAGAAATGCTGTGCTTATTAGCACTCATTTCCTTTATTCTCCCAACCCCCAGCCTCTGGCAACCACTAATCTACTTTCTCTATAGATTTGCCTGTTATGGACATTTCATATAAATGAAGTCTTCATACAATGTGAAGTATTTTGTGACTGCTTTCTTTCACTTAGCATAATGTTGTCAAGGTTCATCCATGTCATCGGTACTTCATTCCTTTTTATGAACAAATAATGTCCCATGGCATAGATATATCATATTATGTTTATCCATTTTTCAGTTGATGAACATTTGGGTTGTTTCCACTTTGGGGCTATTATAAATAATGTGGCTATGAACATTTGTGTATGCTTTTATTGTGTGGATGTATGTTTTTATTTCTCTTGGGTGTCTATTTAGGAGTGGAATTGCTGAGTCACAGAGTAACTCTAAGTTTGACGTTTTGAGGAACTGCTACACTGGTTTCCAAAGCAGCTGCACCATTTTACATTCTCACCAGCAGTGTGTGAATGTTCCAGTTTCTCCACATCCTTGCCAACACTTGTTATTTTCCATTTTTCAAGTTTATACCATCCTAGTGGCCATGAAGTGGTATCTCATTGTGGTTCTGATTTGCATTTTCCTAACAGCTAATGATGTTGATCATCTTCTCATGTGTTTATCTTCTCTGCAGAAATGTCTATTCAGATCCTTTACCCATTTTTTTAAAGTCAGTTATTTGTCTTTTTTACTCATTATTTATTATGATTTATTATTCAGGTATAAGTGTTCTTTATATAATCTGTATATAAGTCAGATATATACTTTGTAAATAATTCCTCCCATTCTGTGGGTTATCTTTCCATTTCCTGTGAAAGAAAACAGTTTTTCATTTTGAGGAAGCATGAATTATCTATGTTTTCTTTTGTTGCTTGTACTTTTGGTGTTATATCTAAAAGGCTTTGCCTAATTCAAGGGCACAAGATTTATGCCTAAATATTGGACCCTACTTTTTACAATGCTCTTTAACGGTGTGATATTGGAAACTGGGAACACTGAAATTACTGGCCTTGAGCCCATGGTCAGAGTCTCCCACTTCCAGAGTTCTAATGTGCTGGGACAGCTCTCACCATGGCATTTGGCCAACTTTGGGCACTTAATTGCAAGTTTTTGTCAAGGAAGCAACTGAGTGTGTAAATTTGGGGCTAGCTAGGTCAATAGTGGCATGCATTCATTCATCTATTCCACAAATACTTCCTAAGGGCCTCCAATGTGCTTTAAACTGTTCTAGGTTCTCAGGATATAGCACTAAACAAGGCAGACAAGATTCATGTTCTGGTGGGGCTTCTAGCTTAATGAGAGAGAAAATAGATGATAGATGATAGATATATAGATACAGCACATAAGATCCGTAGCAAATGAGTGCTATGTCAAGAATTCACATAGAGTGATAAGCTGGAACAACTAGGGAAAGAGCCAGACAGAGGAAACAGAGTGCCAAAGATCTAATTTGAGGGGAGAAATACACAACTTATTCTGGGAACACAAAGAAACCTAACGTGACTGAAGCTTATTGGGTGCCTTTGGCTGAACTCCCTAGAAAGTCGGGCCCAAGCAAATGGTTAGGTGACTAGACTATAGGGAAGTGAAATCTCAGGAAAGGATAGAGAGAAAAGAGGAGTGAGTCAGGAAGAGAGGGAAAGAAACTACAAAGAGTTGTGTTACACAGCTGGTGATGGTTGCCAGAGTCTGCAGGAAGCACCATGGATTTGTAGGAGGCGGCATGGAGGTATCAGTGGATAGGCTAAAGAAGGATTCAAGAGGCAGATGCTGATTTCTGGTCTACAGAGAAGCAACGTAATGCTTCTGAAGCTTCAAACATCTGTCGGGGGTCAGGGGAAAGAGTTCTGGTGTGGTAGAAAGAGAGAACATTTATTTGCAGGCTCCTTTCTCCCATTGCTCAAAGTTAACTGATCAGCACTCCTGGTTGCATGTGAGTGGTCACCAAATAGGTGTCTGGGCAGACTAGGGAAGTCCCAAGGTGGAAGGCAAAAGGCATATGGCAGGAGGTGAGGCACTGTTGGGCTGTACCCAAGAGCAACTTGAGAGATTCAACCCAAGGTAGTGACAGAAGTCGCAGCAACCTGACTCCATGACCACAGTCATAGCACAAACCATTGCTGGATTTGCTCTAGCAAATTGGTGTCTCATCATCCATTGAGTTGGTGAATAAAATGAGTTCAATACAGTGGGCAAGGGGGAGAGTGAGGGACAATGTGGTCAGAGAGTGGCAGAACCAGGCCATGCACTGCTTTGCAAGTCAGGATAAAGACACAAAATTTATTCTAGTTTGGAATTTATTCTAAGAACAATACAAAGCCATTGAAGGCTCTTTGTAAATTTATTTTTTAAATATATGTACAGTAAAAGTCACTTTTTAAAGGAGCAGTTTGGCAAATTTTGATAAATCCATTACCACCATCAAAATTCAAAATGGTGCCATCACTCCAAATATACTGCTGCCCCTTGTAGTCAAGCCCTCCCCCTAACCCTAGCCCCTGGAAACTACTGATGTGTTTTTTGCCTCACAGTTTTGTCTGTTCAAAATGTCGTATCAGTGGAATCATACAGTATATACCCTTTCAAGATTGGCTTCCTTCACTGAGTCTAAGGTATGTGAGATTCACCTGTGTTGTTGAGTCCATCAGTGGTTTATGCCTTCTTATTGTATGAATGTACTACAAGCTATTTATCTACTCACAGTTGAAGGAAGTTTAGGTTATTTCCAGTTCAGGGCAATTATGAATAAAGCAACTGTAAATATTGGCCTACAGGTTTTTGTGTGAATAGAAGTTATCATTTCACTTGGGTAAATACATAGGACTGGGTTTGCTGGCTCCCACAGTGAGTGTATGTTTACCTATAAAAGAAACTGCCAAACTGCCTTTGAAATTGCATTCCCAGTAGCAATATATGAGGGTTCAGTTGTTCTGTATTCATTCCAGGACTTGATATGGCTAGGTTTTTGTTTCTTTGTTTTGTTTTAAACCATTTTAAATGGTGTGTAGTAGCTTTAATTTCTATTTCCCTAATAATTAAGATGTTGAGCATCTTTTCATGTGCTTATTTGCCACCTATTTAATTCCATTGTAGTATCTTTTCAAAAATTTTCTATTTCTTAATTGGTTCATTTGCTTGCTTTTTGATAAGTTTTAAGTATCCTTCATATATAGTGGATACAAATCCTTTGTCAGTTAGGTCCAAATATTTTTCTTCCACTGGGCAGAGTATCTTTTCATCCTCTTACCATGATCCTTCACATAGCAAAAGTTTTCATTTTGATGAAGTCTAATTTATCAATTTTTCCTTTATGTATCATACTTATGGTATCATATCTAATAACTCTGCCTAATCCCAAGTCACAAAGGTTTTCTCCTAAAAGTTTTATAGTTATAGGTTTTACATTTATGTCTATGATTCATTTTTGTACAAAGTATAAGGTATGGGTCAAGGTTCATATTTTTGCTTATCGATATCCAATAGTTCCAACACTATTGAAAAGACTATGTTTTTCTCCATTTAATCACCTTGCACCTTTGTCAAAAATCAGTTAACCCTATTTGTGTGGATTTAGTTCTGACTCACAATTCTGTTCCAATGATCCATGTGTCTGTTCTTTTGCCAGTACCACACTGTCTTGATTATTGTGGGTTTTTAATGAGTCTTGAAATCAAGTGATACAAGTCCTCCAACTTTGTACTTCTTTTTCAAAATTGTCTTAGCTTTCTGATTTATTATGCCTTTTCACATACACTTTAGAATCATTGTGTCACTATCTACAAAATCCCTACTGATATTTTTATTGTGATTGCATTAAAACTATAGATTACTCTGGGGAGAATTAACATCTTAAAAATGTTCAGTCTTATAATCCATGAACATGATAAATATCTCTATTTAAGTCTTCTTTGATTTCTTTCATTATTGAGTATAAACATCCTGCACATTTTTGTTAGTCTTATAACTGTATTTCTTTTCCTGTGTGCTATTGAACATGTAAATTTCAATCTTCAATTGTTTAAGGCTTAACATGTAGAAATATGAATGGTTTTTGTATATCGACTTTTATCCTGTAAATCTGATAAACTCACTCACTATTTCTAAGAATTTCTTTGTCAGATCCTTGGGGTTTTCTATGAAGACAATCATGCATTTGTGAATAGAGTTTTATTTCTTCTTTTCTAATCTCTATGGCTTTTATTTCTTTTTCTTATCTTTTTGTAGTTTCCAGAACTTTCAGTTCTATGCTGAATGGAAGTGGCAAGAGCAGACATCCCTGCCTTACTCCTGATTGTAGGGGGAAAGTATTCAGTCTGATTAGGAGGGTACTTTGGGTTGTGTCTCATGAAGGGAATAAGTGGTGTATCCTCTATGTATTCTAGAATCAGTATCTTAAAAAGAACCCCCCCCACACTCCACTGGTGATTCTGATGTCCAGATAGATTTGGAGACCACCAATCTGGAGACCACTAGTCTCTTTGCACCCTTCTGGCTCTTAAATCCTATGAGACCAGCTCTTTTATTCAACAACGAATATTTATTCAGTGTTTTCTATATGCCAGGTGGAGTTTTAGGCCCTCTACACACAAAAATTAAAGCTCGGTATGTGCTCTCACCACCTTAAGTCTAATGGGGAAGACTCACACGTCGGCCTGTGTTACAGTGCAGTGTTAATGCTCTAATGGAGGTATATGCTTGCTCTATCTGCTCTTAATTTCCTAGATCCTTGAAGAAGGAGAGAACACCTGCCTACTGAGATCTAACTGACGCTATATTCCTTATAGCCACCTAAGAGCCAGTCTTTTCTGGATTTTACCCACAGAGGAGTCTTCCTCTTGTTATAAAGCCTGAGAATTTGTGGACGCCCCTTGAGATAATTTGAGCCTGTCATCTTAATTAGGACTTCTTAATTTCCCCTCAGAACTCTTTTTTCCTCTTCAACAAACTCCATAAAAGGATCTTATCTCTTTTAAGTGTCTCTTCCTTCATTTCCAATCAGGGTGATCACATCTTTACACCTTATATCTAGATCATGTTTCTTAACTCCTACATGTGTGCTTAATAATACATCTTCATTTAATTATAGCTCATGCCCACTAGCTAAGGATATGCTTACATACCCCAGCAAAATCACAGTATCACTGGGGGGAGGGAGGGTATAAAAGTTTTTACATTAAAATGGATTATTCACTGCTGCCAACACAGTATTACTTCAGTACTACACTTCATCTCCAAAGTACATATGTGAAAAAGTAGGCTGGTAATTTTTTGACAGTGGTAGCTGAATGATCAGTTATTTTCTAAATGTTCTCATTAATAATGACTTTCTAAAATAAAAAATTTTCATCAATTAATACATTTAGTAATAATATTTTTGTTTAATCTATAAGTGTCCATAGAAGACAAACAGTAGGATGTCCCAGAAGTTTGAAGAAAATGTTATGGGAGAAACTGACGCAGCTGAGAAAACTTTACTGTGAACTTTTGTGGTTTTTATAAGATTAGGAAAAAACTCATTTTTCACTCTTAATGGTAACACGCTTCAACCCAGTCTTTTACTGGGAAGCTTCTTCTGTGCCAGACATGAAGGAGTTACTAAGATATATAAGCTAGTCCCCCTACTGTCAGGGAACTCTGTTTAATAGAGGAAAGAGACACATAAACAGATGGTGACATTGCAATGTGGGATGTGCTATGGTCCAGGAAGGACAGGCTTCTGTGGGAGTTCAAAGACGGTTCTCTAATCCAGAGCCAAGGTGAGCAAGCATAAGTAAGGTCTGAAATAAAACTAGCTAACATTCACTGAGTATTTGGCATGGGCCAAGCACCCTTTTAAGCACATGGCACATGTTAGCACATCTAATATTCACCAAAAGCCCATGAGGAAGGTACTACTATTACCCCACTATCTAATGAGGCTTTTTAAAAGGTTGATGACTTGCCCAAGTTTACATAGCTCTGAAGATACCGGCTTGGAATCCAGAATAAGGTCATTAAGCATAATAATGGCCCCTCAAAGATGACCATGTCCTAATCCTCAGGACCTATAAATATATTACCCTACAGGGCAAAGGGGACGTAAAGATACAGATGGAATTAAGATTACTAATCCATAGGCCTTAAATAGGGAGATTATCCTAGATTATCCAGGTGGGCCAATATAACCACAAGGGTCCTTACAAGTAGAAGAGGGGGAGCAGAAAAAGAAGCAGAGGGAGATGTGAGCTACAGAAAACAGTCAGACAGAGATGCAGCTCTGCTGGCTGTGAAGGTGAAAGAAGGGATCCCAGAGTGGAGGAATGTGGGTGGCCTCTAAAAGCAGATAAAAATCTAAACAGATTTTTCCCTAGAGCCTTTGGAAAGGAAAACAGCCGTGCCAACACCTTGATTTCAGCCCAGTGAGTCCCATTCCAGACTTCTGAACTCCAGAACTGTAAGATAATAAATTCACGGTTTTCAAAATTAATTAATTAATTTATTTATTTATTTATTTATTTATTTATTTTTAGGCCGCACCGTGCGTCATGTGGGATCTTAGTTCCCTGACCGGGGATTGAACCAATGCCCCTGGCATTGGGAGCATGGAGTCTTAACCAGTGGACCACCAGGGAAGTCAATTTATGTTGTTTCAAGCCACCAAGTCTGTGGTAATTTGTTACAGCAGCAGTAAGGAACTAATACACAGGCCCGGGTCTTTCTCATTTAAGAGCACAAGGCTTTGACTCCAGAACCCTTTCCCTGAGATTGAACTCAGAAGAATGTAAGCCAATATTTTTGCATGTGTAGCTTGGAATATTTGGCCCTAAATTCCTTACCTCATTCTTATCCACTATGAGAGGCAGCACCAGACTTCCGACCTTCATTCATTGCCCAGAGACCCTCCTTGTACTTTCTCCCTATCCCCTTGGCATTTCTCAGAGCATCTTTTTTTTTTTTTTAATAGTAATCTTTTATTTATTTATTTATTATATTTATTTTTGGCTGTGTTGGGTCTTCATTTCTGTGCGAGGGCTTCCTCTAGTTGTGGCAAGCGGGGGCCACTCTTCATCACGGTGCGCGGGCCTCTTCACTATCTTGGCCTCTCTTGTTGCGGAGCACAGGCTCCAGATGCACAGGCTCAGTAGTTGTGGCTCACGGGCCTAGTTGCTCCGTGGCATGTGGGATCTTCCCAGACCAGGGCTCGAACCCGTGTCCCCTGCATTAGCAGGCAGATTCTCAACCACTGCGCCACCAGGGAAGCCCTCTCAGAGCATCTTTAATTCATCTGCAAACTACAAAGATTCATTGTGTACTGATTTTCTCCTAGAACATGACGCAAATTGCCAAAGAAAAACCATACGTACAGTGCCATGATCAGAGGGGAGAAATGTTTTCATCAAACACCATGACTAATCCTATCAGCCAGGATGTCACTGCCCGGACCTGCAATTTTTGTTTAGGGTGAAGGAAAACCTAAGAAGTACCTAGTAACCTTGACAGAAGGCAGAGGTTTGCTGCATTCAGTTATACCTCAAAACATACTTGGTTTCGTTCAGGGCAAGTATACCAAAGAAAGAAGAAAATAGCTTCCCTCCAGCTGCCTTGCCTTGCCTGCAGCTTTTCAAGAATGAGTGAAGAGGAGAATCCAGCTCAGGGTACAGGAGACCATGTTTGCTGTCTATTGTTGGCTGCAGAGCTGCCAAGACCATGAGAGCAAGTGAAATAGAGGCTCTCTCCTGACTGCTCACTCAGGCATCAGCCACTGATCATTACATCATCTTTGCAGTTCACCTCCCAGCCTTCAACACGTTCTCTGGGTCTCTTGTCAAGGGGCAACCAGAATGAAGTGCAGTTCACCGAGAGGATCCTTCTGACAGGCAGCCGAAGGTGATGAGCACCAATGCTGAGGTCACAGCTGTGTGCTGGAGTCGTGAGAAATGACTGATAATAGGAATGTGGCAAGGCAGTGGAAGTATTTACACAACAGAAATAGACAAAGGCTACAAATCAGGGTTTCTCCCCTCCTCACTCCTGCCCCCAAAGCTGGCTTATCAGGACACCACGGGGTCATGCTGGCTGTATGCATTGTGAGACATTATGTCTATTTACTTGCTTTTGAAAACCAGCACCACAGATTCATGCCATTCAGCTTGTAGACCATGAAGACAGAAAACAAAGGACAGTCAGTCACCAAGAAAAATACAGCTTCCACGCCCAAGCACTACTCTTCAACAATTCCTTAAATCTCCATGGGAGTTCAAGTACCAAATATCTATAAAAGAATTAAGATAAAAACCTAGTATGTTAAACTAGAGGCTCTCCCTGGGGTTCAGGGGAAAGAGAGGCTATTTGGTAAAAATCAGAGAAGTCTTCATGAAGGAATTAATTGGGGCTTTATTCCTTATTTTACCATCAATTACAGAGCACTTTCCATGCGCAAAACCCTGTTCTAGTTTCTGTGGGGACACAAAGATGAATCTGGATGTGGGTCCTCTCCCAGAAAAGTTTGCGACTTTGAGGGACCTCCAAGAAGGACCCCTGGGCATCGAGGCTCTCATTTGGGAGCTGTGCCAAGATGGTTTTCCTTGATTCCTGCTACTCCCCCATCTTCAGTTTTTCTGCTCCTTGGCACCCTAACTTGACCTGTTCCTTTGCTTCTGTCTTCTCAGATTTTTGGACTTCATATCACATGCCCAAAGCCTTCCATGCCTCTCAGCTCACATGCCAGCCCCTCACCACACCCTAATGCAGACCCCATTCACACCATTCACATACGCACACAGAGGTACAGATACGCTTTATCACATCATTCCATTTATTTCTTTTACGGCAGTTATCATAACCTGTACTCCGGTCATTTATTTGTTTACTTTTTTATCGTCTGTCCTACCACCGCCACCTGCCACTCGGTAAGTTCTCTAAAGGGCAGGGACCTTACCACCATAGCTCTAATACCTATTGCCACGCCTGTGCATTCAACAATAAATCTTTAATTAATCAATACAAATATAAATGAATTGCAATGATTGGACCTCAGAGGAGGGGGTGGTTACATCCAACCAGAAAGACTTTATAGAAGAAGTAGGTTTTGAGCTGAACCTTGAAGGATGGGTAGGATTTGAGAGGCAGAGGGTACAGAGTGAGTAACAACGTGCAACAGTAAACACAGAGAGTGGAAACCAGCAGAGGAAGAGATAATGAGGTTGCTCCAAAAAGACTGGACACATAGCCATTGCCATCAGTTCAACCCTACATTCAAAACCTATGATTCTGGAAAGAGAAACATTTTATAATTTTTCTTTTCTTAAGACTGATTTCAACATTGAGCTCTACAGAATCCTCTTCCCACACAGCTTGGCTGGGAGTGGGGTGGAGGGATGAATGTTTATTTGGATTTACCTTCCCCACCTCCCTCCCCCTCCTGCCCCCTCAGTCAACCAGAGCAACTCTGCTTTAACCTATTGTATCTGTCTGTGCTTTTATGTAAGGTGTGATTTAGGGAAAAGATCCCATCTTTCTTTCTTTATCTTCCTGTACAATGAAAATGTTTCTTTATCTTCTATTTTCAACTCTCATGGAAAAATATACATTTCTCTTTTTTTCCTTCTTAAATAAGACTTTTTTTCAGAGATTTAGATCCCTTACCATATATAGATTTTGCAGAGTAAAGAGTCATTCTTTTAAGAAGATAATGCTTTTGAAATATAGATTCTTTCTTCTTTCCTATGGATTCTATGAGCCATACATAGATCTATTTGGAAAGTATGTTTATGACTATGTTGAAAGACAGGACTATATCATGGACATGTTTAAAGAAATGGAAATGGAGAAAATATATTTAAATATCTAGATAGAAAAAATTGTCTTCTGGGTACTGGGACAGTGTGCCAAATTTTAAGGGTGAATTGAAATAAATGGAGTAGCTGTAAAATATTCTGAACTGCATTCAAAAGATAATCATTAAAATTCAAAGTACACTTATCAGCTCTGACACTTTTATGTTGCATTCTGCCTCTGACAGGTTTAAGTCTTCTAGTAATTTATTTCAAATCAAAAGGAGAATCAATGCCCACCCCGCTTCTTACCCTATGATTCAAATACCAATTTCTTCACAGATCACATCTTTTGTTTCCACTTAAAGAGCACCCCTACACAAACCTTTATGTGCCATGGCCTGATCAAGAAACATGTCATTTTATCTTGACTGGTATTAAGAACTTTGACATCCAAAAAGATTCAGAAATACTCCTATTGATTAATCCTTACATGGTATTAGCAGTTGAATCCCTGCTACAGTAAATTCAGGGTAATTAAAATTGTATGATGATAAGTCTCATCCATCTAGGAGCCCATTTATTTCAAGAAATTCTAATAAATGAAATAATTTGGAGTTCAATTACAATGAGATTTGGTCAATATTTTTAATATCTTGGTGAAAACTATGGGAGTAAAACTGATGGTCTGACACGGAGACACAAAATTTAGGATTAAAGGTCATGATATTTTCAGGATTCTCCTGTCCCATCAAGTTATACAATCTCTACTTCTGGTACTGACCTTCATATTAGAATGCCTTAGTTTCTAGTTCTAGTATATTATGAAGTGCAGCAGTGGATTCATGCCCATGAAATCCATACACACCACCACCCAGAAGCATCTGGTTTAATAGGATGGTGGAATGGCCTGTTGAATACTCAACTGTAACACCAGTTGGAAAACAAAACTCTGAATGAAAAAGACAAGACACAGTTATGCTTTAAGTTAACAACCAAGATAAGGTGGTGTTTCCTCGATAAGCAAAATATACAGGTCCAGGCTGCATAGAATGAAATTTTGCCATTTGCAACAATATGAATGGACTTGGAAGGTATTTTGCTTGGTAAAATAAGTCAGACAGAGAAAGACAAATACTGTATGATATCACTTATATGCGGAACCTAAAAAATACAACAAACTAGTGAATATAACAAAAAAGAAACAGACTCACAGATATAGAGAACAAACTAGTGGTTGCCAATGGGATGAGGGAAGGGGGAGAGGCAAGATAGGGGTAGAGGATTAAGAGGTACAAACCACTATGTAAAATAAATAAGCTAAAAGGATATATTGTACAGCATGGGAATATAGCCAATATTTTATAATAACTATAAACAGAGGGAGTATAACCTTTAAAAATTGTGAATCACTATGTTGTACACCTGAAACATATATAATATTGTAAGTCAGCTGTACCTCAATGAAAAAAGATTTTAAAAAATTGATTCAAAGACTTTTGGAAGTTTTTATTTCTTCATTTTGGGGAAACAGTGAGGAATGTCTTTGGTTGTACAAAATTTAGTCACATTTAGTTAGGTGAAAGCATAAAGAAGTTTTTTGTTATTGTATGGAAGTATGAACATGTATGGAAAGATGGTTATAAATATTGAGTAGCCAAAGGAATGAACTATGTCAGTTATTAAACTATTGTCTCTCAATTCAACCCACTCTCTATACTCTGCTGGAGACTACAACACTCCTCTCTCAGTAATTAATAAGACAAAATCATAGGCAGAAATTCATCAAGAATATAGATGTCCTAAAAATAATACTATTGACTTGACCTAGCTGACCTAGAACACTCCACCCAACAACAGCAAAATACACTTTTCAAGTGTATATGGAACATTAACTATAATAGACCATATTTTATACGATGAAACAAACTTTAGCAACTTTAAAAGAATTGAAATCTTACAAAGTGTGTTCTCTGCTCATAACAGAATTAAACTAGAAATCAACAGCAGAATGATATCTGGAAGATCCCAGGTATTTAGAAATTAAGTCCCAAATAACTGGAAATTAAATAACACATTTCTAAATTACATATTGATTAAAGAAGAAGTTTCGAGGGAAGTTAGAAATATTTTAAGAGAGGAGTGTTGGTATCTCTGACTATAATTGTGGATTTGTCTATTTGTTCTTAGAGTTCTCTTGCTTTTTGCTGCATGTATTTTTGAAGCGCTGTTATTAGGTGCATAAACATTTAGGAGGTGTGTGTCCTCTTAAATGACCAGTTAATCATGATGAAATGATTCTCAGTATCTCTGGTAATAGTCTTTACTCTGAAATCTACTTTGTCTGATATTAATGTAACCACTCCAGTTTTCTTTGATTAATAATAGCATGGTATATATTTTAATTCTTTTATTTTTAACTTCTTTGTATCTTTATATTTAAAGTTGGTTTCTTGTAAGCAAGATATAATTGGGTTTTGCCTTTTATCCAATCTGACAATCGCTGCCTTTTTATTAGAGTGTTTGGGCCATTTACATTTAACGAGATTACAGATATGTTTGGGTTTAGAACTTAGAAGCAGGAGTTATTCAGTCATCGTATCCCTATTCAGGGAGAGCCTAGCAGAGAATAAAACCAACATAGCAGAAATCAGAGCTATGAGATGGAGAGAAACCAGGTCCTGGTGACATTATCTGAGCCACTGAATCTGGCTGTCCCTATGGCTGCAGTAACCCTGGATCTTCAACAATCTCCATAAATTCCCTTTTTAGGTAAGTCAGTTAGGGTTGAGTTTCCTATTCAACCTTAACTTCTACCTGAAGGAGTCCTAACTGATATAAGAAGTTTTCTCTCTGGATAGGAATGACTTGAACATGTTTGTAGGTTAAGAGGAGGCTAGTTGAGTAGAAAATTATTTAGGAGATGAATAACATAAGAGAAGAATACACCTTTATTTATTTATTTAGCCAGGGTAATACAATAGTGTCTTATATTTTATTTTTGTTATATGTACATGCCTATTACCATCCAGAGAAAGTGCCTCTGAGGCAAAGTAAGAGCTCAACATCCAAAGAATGATTATATGCCATGGTCTACTTACTAAAGGCAAAACACCTTCTAGAATACCTTTTGAAATCCTAGAACTCCCTCAACCCTCATTTATTTATATGGCTAGCTCCCAGTTAGCCTCCAAGAATTAGTTCAACAGTGTCAAACTCTGGAAGTGTGTCCCTTTAATTTTTCCTCAACCCTATCCCACTCCTAAGCTAAATTAGTGTCCTCTCTTTGATGTCCCATAATGTTTCCTGCATATGGGGATAGAGCCCTTCTAACCACCATGTGGCCACTTGATTGCCAGAACCATGAGGGTACCTCCTGACTGTGGTGAGCTCCTTTAAACCATAGGGAGGCACAGTAAATGCAGGGAAATGAGAGTTGGGAAGAAACTAGGTAACTGCTACTGTCTCAGACACCCTCTCTTCAACTCTATGTACGCTAATGAAAGAGTCTGTAATTTGCTGCTCCGAAATAATGAAAAGCATCAGAAGAGACTCACTTTTTCTTAATGTCTAGGGTCTGCTTTTACTAACAGCCTTTTTGGTCTGGCTACACTTACCAAGCTTTGAGGCTAAAGGGAAAATAAATTGCACCTAATTTACATGAAGTTAGAAGCTTAGGAACAACCGTTTTCATCTGACTGCACACAGTACTGTGGAAGGAGAGAAACAGGCACGTACATGCAATTATTTTTCTTCTAGGCTCCCATTAATTTAAGGGCAAAAAAGCCCTGCCACATTTCTGAGTTCTTACTTCTACCTGGTGTGCTGCTGAAAATCAGAATTGATTAGAGAAGGAAGGGGTCTGTGCCTTTCTTTGTCTGTGGGTTTCCCTTTCAACAAATCCCCTGATGTTTCACTGGACTGAACAGAGGTGGCACAAATTGCAAATCGCCATGGCAGGATGGTGAGATGGGATGCAGGCAAAAGCTTCTCCTGGACCACACAGAATTTAACTCAGTAAGTGTGAAAATTGTCCATTTTTTAAAAGTATTTTAGCTCCCTCCAGCTAGTTAATGTGAACAACAAACAAAGCAAACTGCCAACTCCATATTCAGTCATTTCCTTCAAATTGATTCTTTCCTTAGTCATTCAATTTTAAAATCCATTTCCTTCAGCATAGAGTTTGAGAAACTGAGGGAAGATGTTCAAAACATGACAGAACATGACACAAGACAGTATGTGAAATTGGCTACATGAATTATCAGAGGTGAGTCATGGTCAAACTTGTTATTGTAAAGTATAGTCCTCAGAAATCGTTAGTTGAGTTGGACACTTAAAGCAAAGATAAACCATGAGTGCCATCTCTCTTAGCCCAGGCTCTCTAGGAAGATGAGCCTGAGGCAAGGATTAAAATATGGATGTTTTCTTTGAGAGGTGCAAAGCCCAGGAGGAAGTGAGGGTGGAATTGCAAAGAGCTGGTCATTCAACAGTTTCATTTGCTGGTGCTATGAACTTTTCTAGAAGGGCTGCAAAAAGGAGCTGCATCTCAGAGAATTCTATAGAGGGAAGAAAGGAAGTGGGATTTATCTGCCTAGCTCACTTCCATTTCCCATTTCCTGTTAGTTAAGGTCTATCCCCCTGCATCAACATGTTGTTTCATCCAGCCCCCTGGTGGCCACTGGGAAAACAAGATTCCACATCTGCAGGATAGCACTCCATCCAGATCTGCAAGTAGGAGTGACTTGGTATAGATGAGCTCTGTATGCGGGGTGTGTGGTCCACGATGGTCTGGGGCTTCAATTTGGGGAGCCCTGCAAAGACTCTCACTACTTACCATTGAGACGTGCCCCTGATCAAGGCTGTATTGGGGCAGTTCAATTTGGAAAGCATGCAATCAAAAAATAATAAAGGAACACTCATTAGAAATTTGGTATTCAGCTAGGCTCTGTGGAGGACACAAAGATGTTTATCACTCAATCCTTGCCCTTAAAATATCCAAACATACACAAAGATTTGAGTTCTGGGCTACTAAAGCCATTGGAATTTCCAGGGCAAGGTACCTGAGAAGAGGGAGCTGCACAGAGGAGGGGCCCTAGAAGTATAAATAAGCATTCACTATACCTCCTTGGCCAAGGGTTAATGTATTAGCTGTCCATTTCTTCTTAACCCCAAAACTTAGAAGCTTAAGACAACACACATTTATCATCTTGCAGTTTCTGTGGCTTGGGAATCCATTCACGGGCCCTCTCTTTCAGGATTTTCATAAATTCACATACGTGGTTGTTGGTAAGATTCAGTCCCTTCAGAGCTGTTGGACTGAGGGACTTATTCTTTGTTGGCTTTAGGCCAGAGGTTACCCTCGGTTTCTTGCCACTTGGGCTTCTTCAATATGGCAGCTTGCTCATCAAAGCCAGCAAGTCTGCTAACATCTAGAAGTCATGACATGCTACAACCTAATCACAGAAGTGATATGTCATCTCTTTTGCTGTATTTTATTGGTTAGAAGCAAATCACTAGTTCCAGCCCACACTCAAGGGGAGAGGATTATATAAGGGTATGAATATTAGGAGGTGGGGGACAATTGAGGGCCATTTAGAAGTCAACCTAGCATATTTGGACTGCATATGTTCAAGACAAGATCTATAAAGCCCTGCAGAGATTGAATCTTAAAGGGCTAACAGCTGGGAAAGCTAGAATGGAGATACCTTACTGATAACTAGACAAGCCCTAAGTATTAGGAAATTAAACAACACACTTGTAAATAGCCCATGGAAAAAAGTCACAGGGAAAATTAGAAAATATTTTAAACAGAATGGTAATGAAAATACAACATATAAAAATCTGTGGGCTGAAACTAAAGCTATAATTAAAGGGTATGTTATAACCTAAATGTTTATATGAGAGAGTAAGATTTAAAATCAATGACACAACTTGATACCTAAAGAAAATGGAAAAAGATAAGCATATTAAACTAAAATAAGTGGGAAGACAAACATGATAAAGATACAACAGAAATCAATGAAATAGAAAAACAGACAATACAGAAAATAAATAAAACCAAAAATTGATTCTTTGAAGAGATCACAACTGATAAACCCCTAATCAATAGAAAAATAGAGAAAACACAAATTACCAATATCAGGATTGAAAGAAGGGCTAGCACTACAGAAACCACAATATTGAAAGTATAATAAGGGAATAATATCTTTATGCCAATAAATTCAATAACAGATGAAATGGGAGAATTCCTTGAAAAACCCATACTTATCAAGTAATGGAATTGGTACATGACAGAAGCTTTCTTGGCCCCTGTTTGCCACAAAATCTTAAACAGCAAAGGAAAAATTACAAGAAATGCTAAAGGAAACTCTTCAGAATAAAAGGAAATGACACCATATGGTAACTCAGATCTACAGGAAAGAATGAAGAGCACCACAAATGGTAGTATATGGATGAATATTAAAACTATATATTTTTCTTTCTCTTCTCTTAATTTATGTGAAAGTCATATTTGACTATTTAATGCAAAAATTATAACAGTATTGTTGGGTTTAAAATGTATACAGATATTACAGTATTCCATTTATAAGAAATGTCCAGAATAGGAAAATCTATAGAGACAAAAAGTAGGTGAGTTGTTGATGGAGGCTGGGGGTAGAGGGGAAACAAGAGAAGCTCCTAATGGATATGGGGTTTCTTTTTGGAGTGATGAAATGTTCTGGAATCAAACAGTGGTGATGGTTGTACAATTTTTTGAATATAATTTAAAAAGCACTGAATTGTACACATTAAAGGGGTAAATTTTATGGTATGTGAATTATATCTCAAAAAAAGGTATATAGATGTAATATATATATGGTAAAAATAGCAAAAAGAAAGGGGGAAATGCAACTATACTATTGCAAGATTTCTACATCTTTCTTGAAGTAATTCTACATAAAGTCTAAGAGACTTGTGATAAATTAAAGATGCACAGTATAATCCCTAGAGCAACGAATAAAAAATAAACAGAAAGAGCACAGGACAGTGGTCCATGAGAAAAGAGAAACTAACAACCGGGCCCTATACTTATCCCAGCTTGTTGCCTAGAGGCAATTTCATAGTCACCGGTACAGCTAGGGGGAGTCAAAGAGAACCTTTTGGCCTCACTGAAATAGATATGGAGTTGGAGTTTGGGGAGACCAAGGCAGCTGGGAGTTGTGGGCCTGGCATCTGGACTGAAGGGAACAATGCAAGAAGACTCAGTAATTTGCTTATGGTTCTGCTTGAGTCTTTGATGAGTGCTGGGTTAGGCGTGCACAGAGTAGAATTTCTCAGAGAGGCAAAAAATGACCAGACAGTTGTAAATATAAAGTTCCCCAAATATAGTCAATATTTTGTAATAACTGTACATGGAGTGTAACCTTTCAAAATTGTGTAATTAATTAATTTAATTTAATTCCCCAGAGTTCACATCTGGTGGAAAGACAAGAGATCTGACCAGCGATGGTAGAAGGACCTCAGTGATCACCCAGGGAATCCCTAAACACAATAAAATATGACCTCAACTACAGTACCTTGCTTAGTGGGTAAACCCTAGACATGCAGCAAAAGAATTAATATCAGTGCAAAGAGTTTCCACCTTAAGAAACTAGATCTTCTTTTCTACTATATGGAAACTCTCATACATTGCTGGTGGGATTGCAAAATGGTACAGCCACTTAAGAGGACAGTTTGGTGGTTTCTTACAAAACCAAATATATTCTTCTCATACAAGCAATCATACTCTTTGGTATTTACCCAAAGGAATGAAAACTTAGGTCTACACAAAACCAACACACAGATGTTTATAGCAGCTTTATTCATAATGCCAAAAGTTGAAAGCAACCAAGATGTCTTTCAGTAAGTGAATGGATAAATAATCTGTGGTACATCCAGACAATAAAAGATTAATCAGCACTAAAATGAAATGAGTTATCAAGCCATAAAAAGACATGGAAAAACCTTAATCATATTACTAAGCAAAAGGAGCCAATCTAAAAAGACTGCATACTGTATGATTCTAACTATAGGACATTCTGGAAAAGGCAAAAACTAACAAGATCAGTGGTTGCCAGGGGCTAGCAAGGATGGGACACATGAATAGCCAGAGAACAGAGGATTTTTAGAGCAGTGAAAATACTCTGTATGGTACTATAATGGTAGATACACGTCATTACACTTTTGTCCAAACCCATAGAATATACAATGCTAAGTGTGAACCCTAATGTAAACTCTGGATTTGGGGGGACTATGATGTGTCTATGTAGGTTCCTCAATTGTAACAAATGCTCTGCTCTGGCAGGGAACATGGATAATGGAGGAGACTGTATGTGTACAGGGGCAGAGGGTATATGAGAAATCTCTGTACTCTCTGTTTGATTTTGCTGTGAACCTAAAACTGCTTTAAAAAATAAAATCTGTTTTTAAAAAGTTCATTTATTCTCTGATCAACAATTGCATTAAGAATTTATCTCACAGATATACCTCTCTATGTAAACAAAAAAAAAAGTTTCCAAGGAATTTTATTGCAATATTTTTATAGCAAGAGCCTGGAAACATTCTTAATATCCATCAATATAAGACTGGTTAAATAAATTATGGTACATCCATACAATAGAATATAAAGGAGTCACTTAAAAGAACAAGGCATTGTGGATAACGTTATGGCAGTTCCATTCAGAGAAGAAAAAGAAATAAAAGGAATACAAATTGGAAAAGAAGGAGTAAAACTGTCACTGTTTGTCAATGACATGATAATATACATAGAAAATCCTAAAGATGCCACCAGAAAACTACTAGAACTAATCAATGAATTTGGTAAAGTTGCAGGATACAATATTAATGCACAGAAATCTCTGGCATTCCTATACACCAACAACGAAAAACCAGAAAGAGAAATTAAGGAAACACTCCCATTTACCATTGCAACAAAGAATAAAATACCTAGGAATAAACCTGCCTAAGGAGGTGAAAAACTTGTACTCAGAAAACTATAAAACACTGGTGAAAGCAATCAAAGATGACATAAACAGATGGAGGAATATACCATGTTCCTGGATTGGAAGAATCGATATTGTGAAAATGACTATACTACCCAAAGCAATCTACAGATTCAGTGCAATCCCTATCAAACTACCAATGGCATTCTTCACAGAATTAGAACAAAAAATTTTACAATTCGTATGGAAGTACAAAACAACCTGAATAGCCAAAGCAATCTTGAGAATGAAAAACGGAGTTGGAGGAATCAGGCTCCCCAACTTCAAACTATACCACAAGGCTACAGTAATCAAGACAGTAGGGTACTGGACAAAAGGAGAAATATAGATTAATGGTACGGGGTAGAATACCCAGAGATAAATCCACACACATATGGGCACCTAATTTACAACAAAGGAGGCAAGAACATACAGTGGAGAAAAGACAGCGTCTTCAATAAGTGGTGCTGGAAAAACTGGACACCTACGTGTAAAAGAATGAAATTAGAACACTACCTAGCACCATACACAAAAATACACTCCAAATGGATTAAAGACTTAAATGTAAGACCAGACACTATAAAACTCTTAGAGGAAAAACATTCTTTGACATAAACCGCAGCAAGATCTTTTTTTGACCCACCTCCTAGAGTAACGGAAAAAAACAAACAAACAAAAAAAAATGGGACTTAATTAAAAGCTTTTGCACAGCAAAGGAAACCATACACAAGGCAAAAAAGGGAGAAAATATTTGCAAATGAAACATCAGACAAAGGATTAATGTCCAAAACATACAAACAGCTCATGGAGCTCAATATCAAAAAAACAAACAATCCAGTTAAAAAATGGGCAAAGACTCACAGAACTAGAACAAAAAAATCTCACAATTTGTATGGAAACACAAAAGACCCCGAATAGCCAAAACAATCTTGAGAAAGAAAAACGGAGCTGGAGGAATCACACTTCCTGACTTCAGACTATACTACAAAGCTACAGTAATCAAGACAGTATGGTACTGGCACAAAAACAGAAATATAGATCAATGGAACAGGATAGAAAGCCCAGAGATAAACCCACGCACATATGGCCACCTTATCTTTGATAAAGAAGGCAAGAATATACAGTGGAGAAAAGACAGCCTCTTCAATAAGTAGTGCTAGGAAAAGTGGACAGCTACATGTAAAAGAATGAAATTAGAACACTCCCTAACACCATACACAAAAATAAACTCAAAATGGATTAAAGACCTAAATGTAAGGCCAGACACTATCAAACTCTTAGAGGAAAACATAGGCAGAACACTCTATGACATAAATCACAGCAAGATCCTTTTTGACCCACCTCTTAGAGAAATGGAAATAAAAACAAAAATAAACAAATGGGATCTAATGAAACTTAAAAGCTTTTGCACAGCAAAGGAAACCATAAACAAGACAAAAAGACAACCCTCAGAATGGGAGAAAATATTTTCAAATGAAGCAACTGACAAAGGATTAATCTCCAAAATTTACAAGCAGCTCATGCAGCTCAATAGCAAAAAAACAAACAACCCAACCCAAAAATGGTCAGAAGACCTAAACAGACATTTCTCCAAAGAAGATATACAGATTGCCAACAAACACATGAAAGGATGCTCAACATCATTAATCATTAGAGAAATGTAAATCAAAACTACAATGAGATATCATCTCACACTGGTCAGAATGGCCATCATCAAAAAATCTAGAAACAATAAATGCTGGAGAGGGTGTGGAGAAAAGGGAACCCTCTTGCACTGTTGGTGGGAATGTAAATTGATACAGCCACTATGGAGAACAGTATGGAGGTTCCTTAACAAACTAAAAATAGAACTACCATATGACCCAGCAATCCCACTA
Organism: Balaenoptera musculus; assembly: GCF_009873245.2. NCBI lineage: Eukaryota > Metazoa > Chordata > Mammalia > Artiodactyla > Balaenopteridae > Balaenoptera > Balaenoptera musculus. The sequence continues at coordinate 34,820,558 of NC_045801.1, read as the reverse complement.
CTGGGCATATACCCTGAGAAAACCATAATTCAAAAAGAGTCATGTACCAAAATGTTCATTGCAGCTCTATTTACAATAGCCAGGACATGGAAGCAACCTAAGTGTCCATCAACAGATGAATGGATAAAGAAGATGTGGCACATATATACAATGTAATATTACTCAGCCATAAAAAGAAACGAAATTGAGTTATTTGTAGTGAGGTGGATGGACCTAGAGTCTGTCATACAGAGTGAAGTAAGTCAGAAAGAGAAAAACAAATACCATATGCTAACACATATATATGGAATCTAAAAGAAAAAAAAATGATAATGAAGAACCTAGGGGCAAGACGGGAATAAAGACACAGACCTATTAGAGAATGGACTTGAGGATACGGGGAGGGGGAAGGGTAAGCTGGGACAAAGTGAGAGAGTGGCATGGACATATATACATTACCAAACGTAAAATAGATAGCTAGTGGGAAGCAGTCACACAGCACAGGGAGATCAGCTCAGTGCTTTGTGACCACCTAGAGGGGTGGGATAGGGAGGGTGGGAGGGAGGGAGACGCAAGAGGGAAGAGATATGGGGACATATGTATATGTATAACTGATTCACTTTGTTATAAAGCAGAAACTAACACACCATTCTAAAGCAATTATACTCCAATAAAGATGTTTAAAAAAAAAAATGGGCAAAGATCTAAACAGACATTTCACCAAGGAAGACAGACAGATGGCCAAGAGGCACATGAAAAGATGCTCAACATCACCAATTATTAGAGAAATGCAAATCAAAACTATAATGAGGTATTACCTCACGCTAGTCAGAATGGTCATTATCAAAAAACCTAGAAACAATAAATGCTGGAGAGGGTGTGGAGAAAAGGGAACCCTCCTGCACTGTTGGTGGGAATGTAAATTGATACAACCACTGTGGAAAACAGTATGGAGGTTCCTTAAAAAACTAAAAATAGAACTACCATATGACCAAGCAATCCCACTACTGGGCATATACCCTGAGAAAACCATAATTCAAAAAGAGTCATGCACCACAATGTTCATTGCAGCTCTATTTACAATAGCCAGGACATGGAACAAACCTAAATGCCCATCGACAGATGAATGGATAAAGAAGATGTGGCACACACAGCTGGAGAAAGCCCTCACACAGAGGCGAGGACCCAACACAGCCATAAATAAATAAATAAATAAATAAATAAATAAATAAATAAATAAATAAATAAATAAATAAAAGAGTTCTCATCACAAAGGAAAAAACTTTAAAAAAAAAAAACAAGATGTGGCACATATATACAATGGAATATTACTCAGCCATAAAAAGAAATGAAATTGAGTTATTTGTAGTGAGGTGGATGGACCTAGAGTCTGTCATACAGAGTGAAGTAGTCAGAAAGAGAAAAACAAATACCATATGCTAACACATATATATGGAATCTGGAAAAAAAGTGGTACTGATGAACCTTGTTGCAGGGCAGGAATAAAGAGGTAGACATAGAAAATGCACTTGAGGACATGGGGTGGGAGGGTGAAGCTGGGACGAAGTGAGAGAGTGGCAGGCACATATATACACTACCAAATGTAAAATAGTTGGCTAGTGGGAAGCAGCCGCACAGCACAGGGAGATCAGCTCGGTGCTTTGCGATGACCTAGAGGGGTGGGAGAGGGAGGATGGGAGGGAGGCTCAAGAGGGAGGTTATATGGGGACATGTGTATGCATATGGCTGATTTGCTTTATTGTGCAACAGAAGCTAATGGAGTGTTGTCAGGCAGTGGGCCAGAAATAGAAAGAGTGATGAGCTGTGCATTGATTTTTAAAGCTTTCATTCAGAAATAACACACATCAGTTCGAATCACTTTCATTGACCAAAGCAAGTTACATGCTTGGGTTCAGTCATAGAGTCAGCACATATTGAATTTAATTAGGTTTGGAATATGCCAGGAGGGTGTGATGGAGGAAGGGAGCCAAGGGAGGAGTGTTTGAAATAATGGACTTCGGTGTCTGACCTGGATAAGAAAGGAAGTGAGGTCACGATGGGATGTTTGACAGCGATGGGGTCAATGAATTGGAGACCTCTATAAGACTGAAGATGAATGGTCTTGGGAGGAACTTCATGTTTATTGCGAATGACATATGTAAAGAGGGTTTGGTGGGGGGTACAGTTCAACCCACAACAACTAACTACCTTCTATTGTTCTTATTTATTTAAATATATATATGTTTAAAAAATTTCCCCCAACTAGAGTGTAAGCTGCACAAGAGCAGGGACTTTGTCTTATTCACCATTATATCCACAGTGGCTAGAACAGAGCCCAGAATGAGTAATGGGTGTCTTTTCCTTCCACAACACTCCTGAGAAAAGCTGATAAATGATCCCGTCACCCTGGCCTGATAGATAGACTCCAAAGATGATACCATTACTTTCTCCCCTCCCTGGGCCTTTCTTCCATTGAGCAGTGGAGTTTATTTTTCCTTCTTTCAAATCTAAGAAAAACCTAGGACTGCTCTGATGAACAGAACGCAGTAGAAATATATTCTGGGACCCCTCAGCCCAGGCCTTAAGGCTAGAAGCTTCTATTTCCTTCCTCTTGGAACTCAGTTGCCATACTGTACAAACGAGCCACATGGAAAGGCTATATGGAGGGGAACCAGGTCCTCTGACAGCTACAGCTGAGCTCCCAGCTGACAGCCAGCACCAACTACCAGTCATATGAATGAACCGTTTTGGACAGGCCAGCCCAGTCTAGCCTCTGCAGCCCCATAACACCCCATGGAAGAAAGCAACCTCCCAGCTAAGACCAATCAACCACCAAATTCACACACACAAAATACAATGGTGGTTGTCTTAAACCACTAAGTTTTGGGGCGATGTTTTGATTTGTTACACAGTGATAGATAACTGAAACAAAAATTGGCACCTAGTAATGCAATGCTGCATAAGAAAAACCTAGAACATGTAGGACTGGCTTTGGGGGCAAAAGGTGGATAGAGGCCTGAAGACTTTCAAAAAGACTATTAGTGAAGGCTGGCAGAGCATTGAGGAGATTGCTACTGATTGCTAGAGCAAAGGGTAAGCCGTGTGTATACCAGAAGAGATTTTATTGAAACTGTTGCCTGGGGTAACAACACAAATAGAAAGGGTGCCTCATGAACTTGTGGATCTGGCTAAGGAGATTTCCAGGCAAAATGTTGAAAGTGTCAACTGGCTTCTTTTAGTTTCCTATGCTACGATAAAATACAAGAAGAAAGGAATGAGCTAAATAAAGAACTATTAGAGCAGAATTTAGAAGAAATACAGACAGTCCAGGGAAATCTTCTAGGCAGCAAAATATTTTCAAAGTAAGAAATGGCCTTAAGGCAAAGATCAAATCTAGGGTGCTGCCAGTAAAACATAGCTTCAGTGTAAACTTCATATCAAAGGTGCAGCTCCAAGATCTTTTGCAAAGACCTTAGAAAGATTTAAGTTGTACCCGAGAGACCCTTAAACCAGACAAAAAATAACTTCTAAAAATTTTAAGGGCATGACTTGCAGACCCCAACAAGAGAGCTTCTAAGAACGTTAAGGCTGTTATTCCACAGCACCTCAAAGCAACTTTGATGCCATTGTATGTCTAGTAAACTAGCAAAAATAAATAAGAATATTAACAATCCAATGCGGATGTGGCTTCAGGGAAACGTACTGTTGGTGATGCTGTAAAACTCTTTCAGTCTTTTTGAAAAAGCAATCTGGCAACAGGTAACAAAATGGTCATGTCTTTTTCCCAAAGAATTCATCTTTAGGAATTTAGACCTAAGGAAATGACCCCCAAAAGATAATTTTAAAAGCCACTGGTCTAAACAAGCCTTCACTGTCACATTGTTTATAATAGAAAGACACTGGAAACAGCCCAAATGTCTAAAAATAGAGCTATGGATGAGCAAACTGTGGCATATTTACATGATGGAGTGCTCTATAACCATTAAAAAGACAAGTTTATGGATTGTGTTGACTCAAGGTTATGTGGGTTTGAAATATATTAATAAAGAGCAAAGTACAAAATGATAAGTGCAAAGCTATTTTAACTCCATAAAAATAAGTACTGTCTATCTATTTTTAATAAAATAAAGAAAATGTGCACATAACAATTTAATGTTTGGTATGTTTTAAACTTAAAGTGCTTAATATCCTAGTTTGAAAGGGTAAAGAGGATACTTTTGGTAATTACTAGGAAAAAAGTTAAGGGAAGTAAAGACGTGTATATATATATGTGACAGGGACCTACCTTATACTCAGCCCTTTGACACAGCAACAGAACTAAGGAAGAGTGAGATATTATCCCTGGGCTCATTAACATTCAAGAAACAAACAAACAAAAACAGGGTAGATTATAGCGTAGATGAATTTTTTTTGTTGAATTCTGTGGAAAAGACCAAAGGGATTTTCTTTTTCTTTCTTTCTGACCGCCCCTCGCGGCTTACAGGATCTTAGTTCCCTGACCAGAGATTGAACCCACGCCCTTGGCAGTGAAAGTACAGAGTCCTAACCACTGGAGTGCCAGGGAATTCCTCAAAGGGATTTTCAAATTGTGTTTTTAGAAATTCTAAGTTTTATAAAAACTTGCTAGAGTTCTATATTTTGTAAATGGAATTAGGCTTTAGGTAATATTGTGAAATTATAGATTTTTAACCTATCATTTTTATTAAAAAGGTTGATTTTTAACTATTGTCTTTGTTTTAAAATGTTCTTTTAAAACGCTTGAGCATTATGGGAAAAAACAAAGGCGAAAGTAAAAAACATATATATCACCTAAAATCAATCCTATCTCTGAGAAATAATCATTGTTAACATTTTGTAAACATCATTTCAGCCGGGTTCATTTAGTCAGGGTTCAACCAGAGAAACAGAACCAGTAGGAAAGATATTTTCATAGATTTATTGCAAGGAAATTGTTTACACAATTGTGGCGGCTGATCACACACGTCTGAAATCAATAGGACAGGCCATCAGGAAGGACAGGATGGGACTCTGGGGCACAGGCTGAAGCAACTGCACACAGGCAGAATTTCTTCTTCCTCAGGAAACCTCAGCTCTGCTCTTAAAGGCCTTTCAGCTGAATCAGACCCACCCAGATTATCTAGGGAAAAATCCTTAAACTTAACTTAAAGCCAACTGATCATGGATTTTAATCATATCTAAAAAATATCTTCACAGCAACACCTAGATGAGGGTCTTATTGAATAACTGAAAAGTTTAGCCTAGTCAAGTTGACATGTCAGAAACACCACTACAGTCCATCCCTTGTCAACCTGGCACCCATACGCACCTCTTTAAACCATACTTAATCTCCAGATAAAGACAGTAACAAGTCATACTTCTTGACATGATACAATTATCATGTGTACAACCAAAATCACACTAATCCTTTCTCTAGAAGAGCATGCAAAGTCCTTAGGTATTGTTCACTCTTCTCCTTTGATATTCTATAACTTAAATACTGTGATATAAATTTACCTTTAACAAATACATCTTATGTTTGATGATAAGGGGATAAGAGAGGGAAGAAAACAAAGTACTTGCTTAACATATATACAAACATATTCATAAAAATTAAGGAAGAAATACTTATCACAATTAGTCCTCGTTTCTGCAACTGGTCACCTGGTCACAGTATTTACAACTACATTCTTCTACTTCCCATTCCATACTCTCTTTGCCCTCAGCAAGCACCTCAACCAGACATGGTTCTTTACCTGGTAGGGTGACCCAGGCCTTCTTTCCCAAAGAGCCTGGGACATTAGCAGTCCAGCCTGAATTGGGTTGTTGTAGTTTTCCATTGACTTTAATCACTGAGCATGGTAGTACAGAGAAACAGCCTTGAGGGATTTCCTGATTCCAGGCATACTCTTCCTCACCGCCATTGTGTAATGGATGCCCAGTTTCTCCTTGGTAATCAGGATCACTCATCCTTCTTTGCCTACTGATTTGCAGAAATGAGGACCCCAAAGTGACCAGGTGATGGTCTCAACTTCCATCTCAATGGAATCATTGCTGTGTCTCTTGGTAGAACTATTCCTCCCTTTGGAATTTACATCTCTAGACCAGCAAAGCCTAAAGACACAGGGACGGAAAGAAAAAACTTGCTAGTAGAGTACCAGCCACTCACATTTCTACCCTTTGATAGACTCATGAATCCTGGCTATGGGAGACATAGCCTCATATATTGGATGCGGATTTAGAGCATATACAGAAACCTAGAGGTCATTTCCTAGCCCTGCAAGGTATTATCACCTACCTGGTGCTGCAAGTGAGTCTTCAAAAGGCCATTCCACTGTTCTATCAAGCCAGCTGCTTCAGGATGATGAATACTGGCAGCAAAATGGTGGCACTTAATCTCCAAAGGCAAGGTGGACATGGTTCCCATGATGGACAACAGAGGAAAAGCAGTAATCGGAATAGTCTGACTCACAGAGACCTATGGCTTTGATTAGTTAACCATGGGGTCCCAAGTAGCACATCAGTAGTTGCCAGAGAGTGGAGGTGGGGTGGGAGGAGTGACTGCTAATGCGTGCAGGGTTTCTTTTGAGGGATGACAAAAATGTATCTGGAATTAGATAGTGGAGATGGTTGAAAAACTACTTACAAAAATCCCTAAACTGTGCATTTTAAAGGGTAAATTTTATGGTATGGAATTTATATATGTGATAAAGTAAATAAAGAAATCATTTACTATGTCTTTACTTTTTTTCAAAAAAAGATGTATTTCATATAGGCTCATTTTAGAAAATTAGAAAGTACAAATAACACAAAAAAAGAAAATGAAATCACTTGAGAATCAAAACAAAGAAATAACAGAATGAGACATAGTTTCAACTTTGAAGGGACTTGTATTTGAGTACTCTATATCTTAATATACAAGCTAAATGCAATATGATATAAAAAGTACTACTGGGGAATTTCCTGGCCGTCCAGTGGTTAGGACTCCATGCTTTCACTGCCGAGGGCTCAGGTTCAATCCCTGGTCCAGAAACTAAGATCCCACAAGCCGCTGGCGTGGCCAAAAAAAAATAATAATAATAATAAATTAAAAATTTAAAAATAGAAAAGTGTCCTTCAAGGCCACTCCCAGCCCCTTAAAAAAAAAAAAAAAGTACTATTAAACTATGACCTGGGGGCTTCCCTGGTGGCGTCGTGGTTAAGAATCTGCCTGCCAATGCAGGGGACACAGGTGCGATACCTGGTCCGGGAAGATCCCACGTGCTGCAGAGCAACTAAGCCTGTGCACCACAACTACTGAGTCTGCGCTCTAGAGCCCACGAGCCACAAATACTGAGCCCAAGCACCACAACTACTGAAGCCCGCATGCCTAGAGCCCGTGCTCCGCAACAAGAGGAGCCACTGCAGTGAGAAGCCCGTGCACCGCAACGAAGAGTAGCCCCTGCTCACCACAACTAGAGAAAGCTCACATGCAGCAACGAAGATCCAACTCAGCCAAAAATAAATAAATAAAATTTATTTAAAAAAAAACAACAAAAAATTCTGACCTGTCTACTGCAGGGATTAAGTATTTCTGGATGTGTTTTCCCCAGATGGGATAAATTGCCTGCTAGCTTCCCCCTACAACCCCACAGCCATCCATTATAATTAATGGAGAAGATGCCAACAGTTGGTCCTGTCTCAGGAAGAAAAGCAGATCCACCCTCCGGCAATGGCCCATGCCTTAGGTTGGCTCTTGGAGTGGTTGCTAACCTGTAGGTGATCTGGTGAAGAAGACTCAGCCAAGAAATATGGATGAATCTAACTCTAGTCAGAGGACTCTACTAAGGCATTTTGGCCTTTTCTCATTTCTGTTACTTCATATACGGTGTTCAGCGATCCCCAGTGCTTGTGTTTGCTGCTACTTCCGTGCTCTGGGGGAGCTCCGAGAACAAAGTGCGAAGTTTGACAGGACCTCCTCCACCTTCCTAGGTATTCACGGCCCACCTGGCAGCTCTCCTGCTTCAAGGCACTTGAGCAAGACCTGTGGAGTATCCACCATTCTCCAGGAAATCTAATGACACCTTTCATGGATGGGATCAAGTCAGACGTCCTGCTAGGTCACCTTAGAGACTATGGTGAAGTCTTTTTCTAATATGAAAATGAGATGTTCTGGAGCTTCAGAGACTTCCTCTCCGGAGAAGCTGAGAAGGGATTATCTGTAATCACTTTTCTCTCTTCTCTGCATCCTCCGCATACTTTCTTCAGCTGGCACGAAGTCTCCCAGCAGCTACCACCACGTCTACCATGCAGGAGGCAGCCTGGAAGCCGTTCCCTATCAAGAACCTGATTAATTACTTAACTGTGCATTTTCCATAGAGGATGCTATGCTCACGATTTTGTTTTCTGATTCACCCTGCTTTCACTTTTGTGGTACAAGAACACATCCCTTCCTCTGTTCCTTGAAACAGTGCTTTGGTTCTGATGGGTCAGCTAAGTGCAAGAAGAATTAACTGGCTTTGCATCATGCCAAACTGCGTTACAGAAATCTTAACCAAGTATAATTTGTAGAGAGAAAGAAGAGAGAAGTGGTGTGGCAACACTGAGGGAGGAGGGGGAAAGGGACCAAACCTCCAGGCTTCAAAGCCCTATTTCCCAGTACTCACTTCCCACTCATTGCTTTAAATATCTATTCTTTTGTGTTTCCGCATCCTTGTAATCAGTTCTTGTCAGTAGGAATTGTATTATGAATTCACACCTTTAATTCCTAGTTCTGTGGCTGGATGAGTTCACAGAACCTAAAAGATCAACTTGAGTAAGGTCCTCTGAGGAGAGATGGGGAAAAAAGGGAAGTGAAAGACAATGAGGTGGTTCTCCCCGAGGAAAGGAAAACTGAACCGCTTAGCACCACCAAAGGCCTGGGAGAGGGCTGAGTATTCGATACCCTAAATAGAGTTAGCAAGTAGGGTTTGTTGGGGCCTCAGTTACACACTGATCCCATAGAACTAACAAGGCATTATGTTCAGGGTAGGGGTACACGCAGTCAAATCAGACCTACTCTTAGTCCAAGGGGTCCAGTGATTGGACTAGTTTGCATCAGAATCCCTGGCACAGGGCTTTTAAACTTTACACACACACACACACACACACACACACACTCCAAGTGATTCTAGAATGGGTCCTGGTACAGAAGGAGAGCAAGAGTGGTTTGCAAATCTCCCTGAGTTATTCTGCTACACGACTTCATCCACGGCCCAGCCATTTCCCTGGCTTAACCTGCGAAGCCACAGGAAACCCTCCTTTCCTTCTCACCCACAAATGCTGCTTCCCTCGACGTGCCAGTTACCACAGTGAGCACAACCCACACTGGCTTAAAGAAAGACTAGGGATGCAGGCTCACATTAGTGCGTGGCTCAGGTGCAACTTGATCTAGGACTCAAACGATGTCACCACGTGTGACATGGTTCCCACTCCCTCCATTTCTGTCTCCACTTCCTTGGTCCTAGTTCTGACCTCTGACCCCAGGGGGTCACAGATGGCTGCAGCAGTTCCAGCAACTACATCCTTATTCTTTCATGTCCAGCAAGGGGAGAGAAAGAGTCTCTTCCCCAGGATTCTTAGTGACTGTATCATGGCACATCATTGGCTCATTTATGAACTGATCATGGGACCAAGAGAGCCTGATATGCTAATTAGCCAGTCAGCCCTCAACCTGGGCTTTGAAGTCAACTCCATCCAAAAAACAAAGCTGGAAATAGGAGAGGTAATTTCTCACAGGGAATTCAGGATGCTTTTGTCAGAAGGAGAGATGGATGCTAAGCATCGAATCACCAGTGGCCACCGCATTCCACTCCACCCTACTCCACTCCGAGTGTGCAGGTAACCAAAGTAAGCATCTTGGGAGCTGCGCAAAAGCATTGCTAGATTGACCTCATCTGGTTGTTTTGTATGATGTGCCATTCCTCTGACACATTGATCTAAGGCTGACAGAAGACAAACGTAAAGGAGGCTTGGTCCCTGACCTCGAGCAGCTTACATGTTTTCACCTTGGAAAGAAAAATGGAAAAAAATCTGGTCCATCTAACTGGATAGTCCCTTTCTTGGAATTCAATTCTTAATGACCCAGCAAAGTTCTGAAAGTAAAAAAAAAAATTGTTAAGGGGTTATTTTCTTCAACCGGGCATTTAACCTCATTCATTTCAAATCGTCCCTCTGAGATTGCCACCTGTTAAAATTATGTGAGCCACCTCCACAGGGCCACCTGATGCGCTCACTTTCATTTGAGGACATCTAGTGATGAGAGCAAAGAACAGTGAATTAGGAGGCAGAAGACCTTGATTCTACCCACTTCTCAGCCATCACTAGTGATGGGATGCTGGGTAAGTGGCTTTGTTCCCTAACTAGGAAAGGGTTTTTAAAACTTTACAACAATATTGGGAATTGTTGTTCCCAATTAAGGGAATATTGTTCCCCTGAAGTAACTAAGCTTTTGCAGTTTACATTTAAAAGAGCTACAAAAAGAAAGGACCTTCCACTTTCAGGAATATAAAGAGACTCGTCAATATATAACTAATGAGCACCCACTAGGTGCAGGCACAGTGCTGGGCTCTAAGAATAGAAAGATACAAAAGGCCCAGCTGCTGTGCTGGATGAATGCCCATGTTGGCCAGGGAGACAGACAGGTAATCAACAATTACAATGCAATGTGCTCCATGCGAGAACTGAAATCTGCACAGGTTGCTGTTCACATTGAAAGGCTGGACATGAGTCCTGATGGTTGAGAATGAGTTTATTACGTGAACAAGGGACAGGAAAGGGGATGGGGTCAGGTGAGCCTTTCAAGCAGAAGGAAAAGCAAGTGCAGAGGTTTGGAGGTTTGGTTCCTTTCCCCCTTCACTGATGAAGTGCAGTGCATACGCTCACATTGTTTGCCTCTCCAGATCCACTTTCCACCCCTGTCTACTCTGCTCTGTGCCCTGGGACTGGCCTCTGCAGAAAGCATCTTCAGGGTTCCCTTGCCTTCTGGCTTCTAACTGAGCTCAGCCAAATGGGATACAGCAGGTGCAGAGTGGAGGGAAGTAGGAGACAAAGTTCCCATATTCAGCCCCCCAGCTCCCTCCCTGCACAGCAGCAGGGAGGCCACAGCTCCAGCTCCCCAGGATGACCCATCTCATTCTAGGTCCTGGGAACAGCTCCCTCACATTGGCCCCTCCGGCCTAGAAGCGTAATGACCTTCCATTCTTATTTCCCTTAAACCCTGTCAACACCTTTGTAAATAGTCTAGTAAACTCTTCAATTACCTCTTTTGTGCATATCATCTGTTTCCTCCCAGCACCCTGATTCATAAGTGTGTGGATTATGTGGAAACTGCAGGGCTAGAACACGGCACTTACGTCTGCACGTGGTAAGAGTGATGAGGACAGAAAGTTGGCAGGAACTGGGTCTTTGAGGGCCTTGGATTTTCTGTACAGAGTGAGTGGAGATTTTATCTTGAAGGTAATGGAAAGCCATTTTCTGAATCATTAAATTACTTTAAAAAAAAGTCATTTGTCATCATTATGGGTAACACATGCACTATGCACAATTCAAAAGCAGCTACTTGCATGTTACTAGGCCTTCGTTGGGACAGAGTATCTCACCTTAGTAGAGACGGAGCATGGAACAGCAAGTGACCACACAGCCAGAGCTGCCCATCGTGAAACAGGTTCTGTCAAAGGTGAGCAATCTATCATAAGGGAGAAGGACCAGGCAAAGCAGCAAGGGGTACAAGTAAGCAGCGGAGACAGAAGGCCCAGAGTCTCTCTACTTCAGTTCATGTTTATGGCTACATGAAGGAAGAAGGGAGGCTTATTACCATCTGAAAGAAGAGGGAAACAGGCTGATCTTGGTTCATGGGTGGGTTGGCTTATGCTATAGACTGAATTGTATCCTCTCCCAAATTCATATATTCAAGCCCTATCCCCCAGTGTGATGGTATTTAGAGATGAGGCCTTTGAGAAGTAACTAGATTTAGATGAGATCATGAGGGTAGGGCCCCCATGATGGGATTGGTGCCCTTACAAGAAGAGACATCAGAGAACTTGTTTCCTCACTCTCCACCACGTGAGAAGGCAAGAAAGCAACTGTCTGCAAGCCAGGAAAGCCTTCACCAGAGCCTGACCATGCTGGCGCTCTGATGTCAGACTTCCAGCCTCCAAAACTGTGAAAATAAGTTTCTATTGTTCAAGCTACCCAGTTTGTGGTATTTTGTTATGGCAACCTGAGTGGACTAACACAGCTTGGTATGTTGGTGTGAGTCTGCTGCTGATTTATGTCACCACTTAGTAATGGCTCTGAAAGATAGGAAAGTCCTCCCATTGTGCAGCAGTCCAGACAATGTACCCAGTCACCCGCTGTATGTGGAAAACAAAGTGACCTGAGGTAAGAATATATATGAATCTATAGGGAGTGGCCACAGCTTGGCTGGTTGGTCAGGGAACTGGAAAGAGAAAGGTTAGCGTAGCAGGGTCAAAAGAGCTCAGAAAGAGACATATGGGCTTATGGGAATGAGTAAAAGTATCAATGTATCATATGCTAACACCTGACAGAGATCATCTACAATGGAAAAGGAACTAAACAACCAAGCAGACAGAATGACTGGCCAGGTATCATTAGCCAGCCTCCAACATCATCTGTCCCAGTGCTGACACAATAGGCTCATGACTGACAGCTATGGTGGCAGGGATGGAGGTTCTGCCCAACAGCATGGACTTCCATTTACCAAAACTGATCTAGCTACTGCCACTGCTGAAGGTCCAACCTGCCAGTAGCAGAGCTAAGCCCCCTGAACTGACACCATCTCTCACAGAGAATGACTATTTTCACCCTGAAAGAGGCAGCAATTTACGTTGACTGAGACCAACACGTATTTCAGACATAAGTTTGTCTTTCCTTCCTGCAGAGCCTTGGCCCAGAATCACCAGCCAAGGACTTGCAAAGTGTTTGATCTACCGGAGTATTGGGATGCCACATAACATTGCCTCAGAATGAGGGATTCACTCTCCAGAAAAGAAGGTAGAGCAATGGGAACATAACCATGGCATCCATTGGTCTTCTCACGTTGCACACCACCAGAAGCCATCAGCCTGAGCAGCAGAATGGCCTCTTAAAGACGTAGCTGAGGTGCCAATTAAGAGAAAATAAACTGAAAGGATTGAGTGCCATTCCAAATCAATGACCACTGTGTGAAGCAATGTCCCAGTTGGAAGAATACATGGCTTCAGGAGACCAAGGTATGGAAGCAGGAGTAGCCCCACTTATCCTCACACCCCAGAACACAAGACCAACCAGAATCCCATGAAAGCTGTTTTGAAGTGGGGCAAACTTACTATAAGAAGCAAGTCAGGGACTTCCCTGGCGGTCCAGTGGTTAAGACTTCGCCTTCCAATGCAGGGGTTGCGGGTTCAATGCCTGGTCGGGGAGTTAAGATCTCACATGCCTAGCAGCCAAAAAACCAAAACATAAAACAGAAGCAATATTGTAACAAATTCAATAAAGACTTTAAAAATGGTCCACATCAAAAAAAATTTTTTTGAAAAGAAGCAAGTCAATATGAATGGTGCAAGGGTTGGCTGCAATGGGTTCTACAGCATCCCACCCATATCTCCTCTTGGGGGCCATTCCCCCAAGCACTTAGTGCACTTATTCCTCCATCTGCTAATATCAGCCACTGGCAAGTCACAGTTGTGTCCCTCACTGAACACTGTCCCCAGCCACAGGGTTATGCCTTGTTCAAGGCTACGTCCCTACCCAGAGGGCATCCCACAGCCATGACTGGTTGATGCAGGGTCACGAAGGCCGGACCTTTTGCCTCCATGTGATGTAATTATGAAGGGCTTTCCCACCTCCAGGGCTTCTCAAGCGGTGAGCTGAACCAATCTTGCCTTCCTCAAGGGCAAGTGAGTCCCAAGACAACCCCCCACAAATCCTTCTGCATACAACTCCTTGTCTCAGAATCTGTTTCCAAGGGAACCCAATATAAGATCTGAAACTTCCATTCATTCTAACAAAGTAAACACAGTTGAAAAGAAAACAAGGAATTACTTTAATTGTACGTTAGTACTAGGCGCATTTAGACTTTCATTTCAAATTTAGGCAACTTTGTTGTTTTTTAAAGGGAAATGTTGTGCGTAGTGACTAAAATTTTCACAGCCACCTCCACCAGCTCTTCCTTGGCGTGTTAGGCACCGATTAATGTTGTTCAAGCTACCCAATAGATGGTATTTTGTTACGGCAGCCTACTCAAAGAAATATAGGCAGCCCAGAGACTGGCCCGAAGGGCTATCAGAAATATCCCAGCATGGAAAAGAGGGCTTGTGTTCTAGCCAGCAGGAGAGAAAAGAAGGTTGAGAGTTTGTAATCCATATGGGTTTTATTATATTAAATTCTAAGTCTACTGTTTATCACCACTAGAAATTTATTCTGTGGCTGCCTCTTCCCTAGAGAGTTTTGCAGTGGCAAATGGGAGTGGGTGAGTATCAGTCATGATAGGCGAGATTATACTGTGGCGGTAAATGGCTCTAAACACCTCGGTGGCTTATAACAACAAAGGTTTGTTTCTCCCTTATTTCTACTTGTCCAATGAGGGCCAACTACTGTTTTGACTCAATTTAACTTTGGGTCTCAGTCTAATGGAGAAGTCTCATTGCGGCACTGTGAACCACACAAGCTGGCTCTCACAGCCTCTGCTCAGAAGTGGTCCACATTAGATTGGCCAAGCAAGTCACATGGCCACTTCTGAGTGCAACAGGGCAGAGATGTATAATCTTCCCATAGACACAGACACCATACAGAGGAGCACCAAAATTACGGGTAAACAGTAACATAGTCCACCACAGTAAGGTGGTTTCTTTTGCTCCCTAAAGAGGGGTCCATATACTCAGAAATCCAACTAAAGTAGGCCTATAACTATAATGATCTATATTCCTGGGATGGAAGAATTAACAATACAGACATTTAATCTAAAGAGACCAAATTTTTTTTGGATGTGTGGTAGATATCCTATGATCTTTCTCCTAAAAGAGCATTCTTTTATTGTCTTAGCATATAACAAACATATTTTTATTTCTAATAATCAGAAAATTAGAATCTCAAAATTTGAAATGTAAGGGGATAAGTTAGATGGATATACATATTTTTTCCTGTAACATCTCTCTATATAATAAATACATAAAGAGAGGGAGGAGAAGAGGGAAAGGGAGGGAGGGAGGAAAAGAGAGAGAAAGAGAGGCCTAGCTAGAAAGTCAGCACCATGTCTAACACTGGAAAGTCCTCATATGGCTTGGGAGTTCTTCAAGGAACCACCATGGATAGTTCTCATGGTGGGCTTCCGCTGCAGAGAAAATGACCATGTTTCTAATTGTTGAGAGATGTGGAGTTCTGGGGTAAACTAGGTATATCACCTTTCCAAGTAGGTTTACTAGGTTTATAGCTAGGTTTATCGTCTTTCCAAGTAAGAGGACCATTTGAGTCATTGAAAGTCACCTGCAGTATCTAATAATACAAATATACTTGAGATAAAAACAGGGTATTTCCAAGTCATAAGGATTTTGGCAGGGTTACAAACACCTCTGTATCTTCAGGTGTCAGAGAAATGCCTGAAAGGTGATCCTGACAAGACAGAGGAAAATAAAAAGGTCTTTGTCAGTGATCCTGTCTTGGCTGTGTCGCTGGAATCAACATGTGAGATTCAGTCCTGTGAGTAGCTCAAAAACGGATGCAAGCTTGTGGAGTTGCATGACTCGGTCTAGCAAAGTCTTTGGAGTCAAGCATACCTGAGTCTGAATGCTGTCTCTGTCACTCATTAGCCATGTGATCTTGAACTACCTAACCTCTCTGAGTCTTGGATTCCTCATCTGTAAATTGGGGATAATAATAGCTCTTATTCATAGGACTGTGGTGAAGATTAAATGAGATAGTATTCCTGGCACATGGTAAACCCTTCATAAGTTGTAGGTATCTTTGTCAATCATCATCAACTTCTTCATCTTCATCATCATCGTGATGAGCCAATCCATAGAAAGAATTAGAGAGGTACAAAGGCTTGCTCAATCATGAAACATTCCACAGGCTGGGGAAGTAATGTTTGCTTTCACAAATATGTTCCTACTGTAATTACAAATACTAGATTTCTGATTTCAAAAACATTATGATACTAAGTGTCATCGACAGATGAATAGATAAAGATGTGGTTATACAGATAGATAGATAGATAGATAGATAGATAGATAGATAGATATGTATGTATAAGATAGATAGATAGATATGTATGTATACATATATACACACACAGTGGAATACTACTCAGCCATAACAAAGAATGAAATGATGCCATTTTCAGCAACATGGATGGACCTAGAGATTATCGTACTAAGTGAAGTAGGTGAGACAGAGAAAGACAAATATCATATGATATCACTTATATGTGGAATCTAAAAAAAAGATACAAATGAACTTATTTACAAAACAGAAACAGACTCACAGACATAGAAAACAAACTTATGGTTACCAAAGGGAAAAGGTGGCGGGAGGGATAAACCAGGAGTTTGGGATTAGCAGATACACACTACTATATATAAAATAGAAAACAAGGTCCTATTGTATAGCACAGTTCACTATCTTGTAATAATCTATAATGGAAAAGAACCTGGAAAAGCATATATATATATATATATATATATATATATATATATATATATATGAATCACTTTGCTCTACACCAGAAACTAACACAACATTGTAAATCAACTCTACTTCAATTTTTAAAAATTGTGATAAATCTCATTAATTAACTGGTTAATGATTGAATGCTCTATTTAGAAAAATCTGGGTATTGCAATCCTAACTGTTTTTCCCATTAAATTTAGCATCAACCACTACACCACAAAAATGAGCGTCTTCATAATCAAACTATTTCCATTCTCATTAAGAAGTGTCTGATGTAGAGAATGGACTTGAGGACACGGGAGGGGGAAGGGTAAGCTGGGACGAAGTGAGAGAGTGGCATGGACATATATACACTATCAAATGTAAAATAGATAACTAGTGGGAAGCAGCCGCATAGCACAGGGAGATCAGCTCGGTGCTTTGTGTCCACCTAGAGGGGTGGGATAGGGAGGGTGGGTGGGAGATGCAAGAGGGAGGAGATATGGGTATGTATGTATATGTATAGCTGATTCACTTTGTTATACAGCAGAAACTAACACACCACTGTAAAGCAATTATACTCCAATATAGATGTTAAAAAAAAAAAAAGAAGTGTCTGAAATTTGTGATTTCATGAACTGAAATGATTTCTTTGTCCTCATTCAGAAAGAGAAAGCATCTGCTCAATAATAATGCCATGGAAAAAATTACCACAGAAATCAGTCATTTTGTATTTCCTCCTTGGATAAATTTGCAAAACTTCGTAACTTTGTAGGGTTCCCTCAAGGGAAAAGACAAATTTAAATTCATAAAAAAATATTGCCTTCTAAATTTAATCGCTGTGAAGCTATTTTATTTGCGTATTCAAACTGTACTGGGTGAAGCACAATTTGTAGGATGGTGCTTTTCAGAAAGGCACAGTGGAGAAAAATTAATCACAGAGCTCCAGAATTCATTCACCCAAGCACACAGAAAATATACATTAATAAGTGACTAAGTAGAATCCATAGGAGTGTGAGTATTTCCCTTCTTGAGATAGGAATGAGTTTTTCTTAGGTGCTTTGATAGCCAGGGGCTGTATAATAGGCATATAAACTATAAATGGACAGGTCATTTAGGCTTCAGAATGCCATTCTATGTCAGTTCTCTGTGTGGCCATTTCACTAAGGGTTTAATTTCATTTAAAACTTATTTCCTTATTTGAAAAGACAAAAATTGGAGATGCATCCCTCATTAGCTCCCCTCTCTTACCATAATACCCCAAGAGAGTACTACCTATAAATGGACTGCTCATGAAAGAGAAAATATAGCTAGAAAACAAACAAAAAAAATCTGAGGACATATTCAAAGAAAAGCAAATTTTAGAAATTGTGATTTTACTTACTTGTAAATTTATCATGTTTAAAACAAATAACCAGTACTGGCAAGAGTGTTGAGAAATAGGTACCCTTATCCACTGTTGGTAAAACTGTAAACTGATACAAACTTTTTGAAAGGTCGGTACAGTGTCTCCAAAACCAAGAATCTGGAACTCTTACCAAAGGCAGGTTAAGATCATGGGCTCTAGAGTTGGAAGCCTGCCTTCAAATTCCTTCTCATTACCTGCTGTGTGACTCCGGGCAAGTTTCTCAACTTTCCTGAACCTGAGAATCCTCATTTATAAACACTGGAATAATATCATAAACCTCTTAAGGCTGCTGTGAAAATCAATTGAGATAATATCTGCAAAGTATTTATTACAGAGAATATTAGTTTTCTATTGCTGCATAACAAATTACCACAAAGTGTGCTACTTAAAACAATGTATATGTCTTATCTCAGTTTCCGTGGGTTGAGAGTCTAGGCATGGTTTAGCTGAGTCCTCTGCAAAACTTTAATCAAGGTGTCAGTCAGACGGTTTTCATCCAGCGGCTCAACTGGAGAAAGGTCTCTTGTTGGCTTTTGAATGGCAGTTATCCTTACCTCCTAAATACTTCCTTTATTTAGCTCCGTGCCTCATGGACCTCCTAATATAGCCACTTACTCTTTCAAATCCAGCAAGGGAGAAAGTGTCTAGAATGAGTCTGCTAGCAAGGGTGAGTTTTATAAAATGTAACATAATCACATCCCATCACCTTTGTCATATTCTATTGGTTAGAAGTAAGTCACAGGCCCTGCTCACACTCAAGGCAAGGAAATGACACAAAGACATCAATACCAGGACCAGGGATTATGGGTGCCATCTTAGGGTATATCCACCACACAGAGCCTGGTAATAAATGTTAGTTATGTCTATATACATGACGAAGTTCAGCACAGAATTGTTTATGGCATTGAGAAATGTGAAAACAACTTAAATGGCCACCATTTAAGAAAAGCAAGCTCAAAGCGGCTGGAGCATACTGTGTGAAATGCATGAGGGTCGTGGAACTACCAAGCCAGAAGGAGCATGTCAAAACTCTCCCAGCTCCCCCACTAATACTTTCAGACCACAGAACACATACTATTATCTGGAAGTTGGTCTGAGTATAACAGTAGCATACCCGTCATAGCGGTAACAGTAGTAGTAAGAGTAGAAGCAATAATAGTAATATAAAAACAGCTCTTTTCACACACAGGTTATACCTGTCTCCTTCTCTCCTTGTCACTGACATCAGATCTCTTTTTCCATCCCTGCATTTCTTGAGGACAATAACAGGTGACAAATTTCTGCTCTCCATTCTGTGCTGTTATTATCCTCGATTCCATCAAGATCTAAGCAAACTACCCATCCAATATCCTGGCTTCACCAATCCTTTGATTCTCACAACCCACTTCAGCCATCCTTACTTATGGCCATGCTCTCAATTCTGGCAGAATCTTATAAACTCTAGATTCCATCTTCCTCCCTAAGCATACTGTTTGATCCTTCCAGCTCCCTCAATTTTTCACTACCATTTCATCAACCTTCTCCTCACTAAGGTCTCCAGAGCCTGGACCTCTACTTTATCTCCTACTGCATTAGATTCTTTCTATCTCTGTATCTTTCCCAATCCAACCAGATCCAGTGGCCCATCCCTTCGGATACTGTCTCAACTTTCGACTTTCTTATTTTATTTTTACTTTCATATTGTTATTATAAAATATGCATATGTGCACTGGTTGTTCTCCACTCCTCCACCTGCATTTCCAATCCCCAACCCTCCCTGCTCTGCTCTTGTCCTGGGAGGCCGACCCCTGTGGACTGCATTTGCCAGGTTCCCTTGTCACCTGGCTTCTGGCTGGGTTCAGCCAATGGCAAGAACCAGCAAAAGACTGTTGGGGGGAGGAAAGAAAGATCAGAGTGAAACTACCTCCCCATACACACCCCAGCTCTGACACTGTGACTCTAGGAAGAAAAACATAAAATCCTGCCCAGATCCTTCACCTCTCCAGACTAAAGCCTTAAGTGACTAAGTGTGGGGCAGCAAACTCTGTTGCCCCCAAGGAACATGTGAAGATCCACTGTAGCTGGGGAAAGCATAAAAGAAAAAGAACGCTTCCCTGAGGGAAGGACAGGAAACAGTCCTGGGCCCAGGATACTATATCAGTACAATTAAAGGAGAAGTAGGAAACTCCCTCCCACACAAGATCTGCCAGACATATAAGACAGGGTTTGTCTTCCTTGGAAAGGAGGAGTAGGATGACTGAATCTCCAACCTAAAATGCTGACACAGAAGACCTAAGACTAGAAATAGACCAGGATACAGAGGAAAAGTCCTGACTCCGCCCCCCACCAACTAGCAAGTACCAAGTAAGAAACAACCATAGTCTACCACTTAGGGAAAAGAGCATGAAGAGAGACCCTTTGTGGCACAGGTGCACAAGGAAAGCAGAAAGCTAAAAGTAGAGCAGGAACATTGAGGAAAACTCTCTGGCACCACAGCTCCCACCCTAGGAAGGTTAACACCAGAGGAATTTGAAGTTGATGGTACTGATACATAGAGCATAATAATAGCAACAACAGCACTTAAATTCAGCTCATCTCCTAACTAAACTGACTCATCCTTCCCAACTCACCCCCCCAACACATACATACACTAATCGTCTAGCAGAAGAAATTGTGTGCCCATTTTCAGGCACAAATACTATATACCTCATGCTCTACTGATCTACATACAATGGGCAGCATTCAATAAAAAATTATGAGATATATATACACACAAGGCCAAGAAAAAAATCTACTGTCAAAAGACAAAGTAGTCAACAGAACCAAACCAAGAGGTGACCCAGACAGGGAATTAAAATTACTATGATTAATATTTTAAAGGCTCTAGTGGAAAAGCTAGACAGCATGCATGAACAAATGGAAAATTTTATCAGAGACATGGAAATGATAAGAATAATCAAATAAAAATACTTAGAAAGTAAACACACACACACACACACACACAGTAACAGAAATCAAGAATGCCTTTGATGATATCATCAGTAGAATTGAGAGTCAAGGAAAGAAAAAGGTGAACTTAAAGGTAAGTCAGTAGCAATTACCCAAACTGAAACATACAGAAGAAAAAGAATGAAACAAGCAAACACAACAGAGCATCCAAGAGGTATGGGACTATATCAGTGATCATAGATAGATAGATAGATATAGATATAGATTTAAAAATCCAAGAGAAGAGGAAATGAATATAATAGAAGAAATATTTGAAAAAAGAATGGCTAAGAATTTTTCAAAAATAATGAAATATATCATACCATAGATCCAAAAATCTGAGAATTCCCAAGTAAGATAGACATGTCCCCAAAAGCACACAGACACATCATATTGAAACATATTGAACCAAACAGAAAAAGAAAATCTTGAAGGTAGCCAGAGAAAAAGGACATATTTCATGCAGGGAAACAAAGGTAAGAATTACAGAGACTTCCAGTCAGAAACTATGCAAGCCAAATGGAGATATATCTTTAAAGTACTGGGAGGAAAACCCCTCAACCCAGAATTTTACAGCCAGCAAAATATCTTTCAAAAATAGAAGTAAAATAAAGACTTTTTTTCAGATAAAAAGTGAAAGAAAGTTCTGTTCTGAACATGAAAGATTCAAAATTAAATAAGAAAAAATCTCTGCCCTCAAAAGATCATGGAGCCAATTCAGCAAAATATACTGATAAAAAGAATTTAAATATAATGTTGCAAGTGATAGGGAAGATAATGAGTTCCATTTGAATGGCATCTGGGTCTACTGGGTATCTAGTGAGTAGATGGAAATGTGGATCTGGAGTTCAGGAGAGAGGAAGAGCATCTGAGAGTCACCAACATATGATTAGTAAGTAGTTAATACCATGGAAACAAATGAAATCACTCTGCGAGAGTATGCAGTGATGGAAGAGAAAGAAGGTGGTCCAAAGATGGAACTGGAGAACACTGATACTAGAAAATACAAAGAGGGAGAGCTGTGCTGGGCCCCATTTTCATCTGCTTTCTTAAAATATCCATGTGCCTGGATGGACCTGGAGGGTATTATGCTTAGTGAAATAAGTCAGACAGAGAAAGACAAATACTGTATGATATCACTTATATGTGGAATCTAAAAAATAAAACTAATGAATGAATATAACAAAACAGAATCAGACCCACAGACATGGAGAACAAACTAGTGGTTACCAGTGGAGAGAGACAAGGGGGGAAGAGCAAGGTAGGGGTAGAAAATTAAGAGGTACAATAAAATAGATAAGCTACAGGGATATTTTATACAGCACAATATATACATAAGTTGTATATATTATACATATATTATATATTGTGTATGTTGGGAATATAGCCAATATTTTGTAATAACTGTAAATGAAGTATAATCTATAAAAATATTGAATCACTATGCTGTATGCCTGAAGCTAATATAATATTGTAAATCAACTGTACTTCAATAAAAAAATTTATATCCATGTGCCAAGAAACAGGGGGAGAGAGGCAGATGAAAGGGAGAGGAAAAAAACCCACTGATTGAGCTCTCAGTAATGCCAGGGATTGTTCTCAGTGCTTTACATGTATTATGTTATTTAATCCTCACAGCAGCCTTGCTTTTATTCCACTTAACAAATGAGGCACAGAGGTTAAATAATAACCCCAGTGTCACACAGTATAAGTGGTAAAGCTAAGATCCCAAGCCAGATGTTTGGCCCAAATTCCTTCTTCTTTCCACTATGCTGTATTACTTCCAAAGAAGGGAGGAAAAAATAACAACTGTATCCATAAACACTCATCCCTCAATCACAAGGGAAGTCTAAAACCTAAAGGAGCAATAGATGCCCCAACTTTTTTAAGAGACTGGCAAACGTTCCAGATGGAGGGTTTGTGGCATTGACTTTTTATGCGATACAGGCACTCATGTGCACTGTGGGTGTCCAAGCCAGGCCCAGCTCCACGTTTGGTTTCCTTCTAAATGGCCACGCTGGCCCTAAGGTCATGTTTCCTCATTCAATAGCATCTTGCTGCATATCTATAGAATTCCCCTTACAGAGTAGTACAAGTAACCTAGGAAGATGGGATTATTCATAAAGCTTTAAAAAATAATATGTCATTTCTTTAGCCATAAACATAATTTCTATCCGTCATAGAGAGCAGAATTTGGCTCTAAAACACTGGTGCTGAACAGACAGAGGAGAAAGTTTATAAAAGGAAACAGTAAAATATAATAAATTTAGGGTCTGTTTGGTGGGAAGAGGGACAGTCTTCTTAACAATGCTCTGTCTCAAAGATGTTTTTTCCTACCAAAGATGATAGGATCAGTGTGCTGAGTGTGTAGAACTAAAGAATAAACAGAGCTTTGTCTTTTTTTATTTTATTTTAACCACTACACAAGGGGAGACAGAGAACTGGTGTTTCACATACCAGAAATTAGAGCATGGTTTTTAGAGTGTTAGAACAGGGAACTTAGCTTTTGGCAGGAACAGACTTTAAAACTCTTGGGAAGGTTTAAGTTCAGATATATCCAAACTGACTAACAAGTACAGTTAACCATTATTACCTCCATTTACCGGTCATGTTTTGTGACTTCTTATAATTATCTAAAACATACTTCATGGTTCCTGAAGGGCACAAACACATGGTAAGTTTGCATATCAGATGAGTAAGTTTGACATCAAGAGACTGCTTACCATTCTACACCGAATGACAAAGAACTACCACCTAGAATAGCAAAACCAAGTTTAGTCAAGACATTGTCTCCATCTGAGTAATGAGTAAATATTTAGCTCTTGAAGGTAAAATATATATTGGATCCTTTGGTTCTTCTTATCAGCAAACAGAAAAGAAAGCAATTTACAAGTGGTGCTGAAATAAATGGTTCCAGTGTTTCCTTCAGAGTTTTCCTATTTAAACTGATTTCCTTCTTAAAGGAAGACTCATATTCCTGTTTTCTATTTTTCTTTCTCAAAGACAGAACTTGTATTACTCTGTTTCCAGAGAAGATAAACATACCAACAGACAAGTGGGGAAAGGCAATTAGAATAAACTGTAGGTATATGACCAGAAGAGTAGGAAAAAGAATACAGATTCCCGATCAGTAGGTCTGAGTGTGACCTGAGATTCTGCATGACCAACAAGCTCCCAGGGGACGTCTACAGTGGTGGTCCGGGGCCCACCCTCAGAGTAGCAAGGGTATAGGCGGTGTGAGGCCAGAGCTGGCTGAGAAGCTAGGCTGAACGGAGTGGGACAGCAGAGCCCACTGCAGTCAGGGAGGTAAGCGGGACCAAAAAGAGCTAGGAAACCAGTACAGACATTAAGCTCATAGCTACGTGACCAAGGCAGGCTCGCCAAGAGCAGAAGATCCCTACAAGTGAACCCCAAGACACTGACCCCTCGGTCTTCAAGTGGCTGGAGCCCTGAGTTGGTCACCTGCACCCTCTGCAGCCTCCACTGGGCTCCATATCTACACTGGGGAACAAAAATCTCATTTTCTTGGTGTTCTATGATTGGTAAAAGGTTGGGATATACTTCTTTAGATATCTGAAGGCTGAAGATTTGGCTTTCATGAGCAGGTGCCTAAGAAAAAGTCTTCAGAGGCCATGCAGAGGGCAAAATACGGAAGAAAATGTGAGCAAAAGCAAGCCCAGAACGGAAAAGCCTGAGGCCAAGAAAAGACAAGGCCAGAGTAGCTGCATAAGAATGTGCTGCAGCATGGTGGCCTTGAGAGGTAAAGATCAGTGTGAAATTCTAGCAGTAAACACGGGCCAGGACCAGAAGGACAGGGTTTGGAAAAAGTGGGCTAGAATCAGATTTGAGATTAGGCATTCATGGCTAGAAGGGTTTGCCAAAATCTTGAGAAGGAATTGATATTTAAGCAAAAACATCTGTAACGTATATTACATTTCTTATTCACGTACATGTGAATGCTCTTTTTTTTTTTTTTAAGCAGACTGTGTATCACTCACCCATAGCTATGTTTTTGTTCTCAGCTAATTCCTTTTGTTGTTTTCAAAGACTGGATCATTAAAAAATGTCTTCAGATATCACAAACCAGTCCTAGGCAGTGAACCTTGGGCAAATCCAGCCAAGCACCTGGTGTTAATCTTGATGTCTTACGTAAGGACTTCCTTTAATTAGGTTAGCCACGTACCCAGTATTTACGAGGGATCTCAGTATCTGGTTGTCAGCAGCAAAAGAACTAAGTGCCAGCAGTTACATTCTCCTTGCAGACCTTTCCTCAAAGTCCTCTACCAAATAGGATATTTATCAACCCACCAGTTCCTACCATGAAGATGGCGGCCTTGAGCCATGATCTATATTTGTTATGTTTAGTGTGACAATTCCATTCCCTAGAGAACCTCATCTTCACTCTCCCAGCAACATCAATTGGGCTCTTTCCAGGGGTTCAAGTTTATCTCCCTTCATTGCCTTACCTGGAATCCATTGCTTGTAACTCTTCAACTTAAAGAAGTCCCGGTACATGAGTTAAACCTGTTTGCTATTTTTCTGATATAGACAATTGTTCAAACCTGTAAGGTAAATTCATTCAATTCAACTCACTTAATATTTCAGTCTCTCCTTTCTTCCTCCTTTGTATGTTAAATAAGCACAAACTGAGTTGCAATCAAAACGCAACTTTATTTTTGTCACCCAATGACATTTTAAAATTAATTTCATGAGCATACTATTTCCCTGCCCCCAGATGAAAACTTTTTTATTCCTTATTGAGTTATACACTCTCCTAGTGTCCATAAATTGCAAATACAAATCAACTGAATGATTTGAATGTCCAGTCCAAGATAGTAATTAAAACTTTTAACTTGATTCAGCATAAAATACACCAAATATACCTCTTCCCCCCGACACCCCCTAGTTCAAATCTATTTTCTTACGGTGGCAAACAGCGATATGGTTGGTTTTGTCTCAGGATCATCATTTACAGTTGTGCAAACTGGGTGCTGAACAACGTTGGGGGGAGGGCCGCCACTCACATTCATAGACTTTTCCCTAATTTTCACGAAGAAGCTGTTGGGCAGGGCACTTCTGGCTTCTTCTCTACCCCTCCTCCTGCACAGGGCGGAGGTGCGGTAGTGAACAGGAAATTGCTTCCTGAAACTGGCTCTTCCCTCAGCTAGACTGGCAGCTGTTTAACACTGGTTCTTTCCTTTGGGGGGTCTTCTGAACACTTGGGGAGGAGTCCCCCATGGACGACTACAGTTGTAATCCCACAAGGTAAGGGATGCTGCTTTCCTCTATCTGGCAGCTTTCAGATCCCCTCGGCTTCTGCTTTCCTGGGGGTCCACTCCACACATATCCGCACTGTTGGAGGGCCCTTCCTTCTGGCAAGAGCCATCTTGGGTAGGATTCAGGCAGATCCAAGCCAGCTCTTTCTCCCTGGTCCATGGGAATTCCTGCAAGTTCACCCCAGCACAACCACTTCAGTTCTGGGCCACAGCACTTGCGTTCTCTCGCTTGTGAACACAGATCCCTCCCCTGTGTTTCTCTAGTGCAGGGAGAACAGGTCAAGCTCGCCAGTGGGTCCCATGGAAGCCCCTCGCTAGATTTGAAATGGAAGTACCTTCACTTCTCCCCGCAAAAGAGGGGGGCTCACAACAGAATAGCATTTCTCTCCAAAGAGATCCACCCATGGTACCTCCTCATTCCACTCCAACCCCTATTTATATCCTTAATCTAAAAGGCCCAAGCATCATGCAACAGTTCTGCACAATTTCCTATCTTAATGCTGTGTATGGGGGATTGATCTTACATTCGTTTTGGCATCTGATGGCCAGATCTGTGACCTTTTGAAATTAAGCCCCAGTTACATCCATTTTAGAGTCACTCCACTCTTCCCTTCCCTTCCTAACAAAAGCATTGAGACTAAACTTTCAGAGAAAACCATGATCCGCCTCTAGATTCAATAGTAAAGACAACAGCAGAATACATTGGGTAGTGAACTTTGTCCAGATCCCTACAGGACCTGGTGGTCAGCCAAGCTGAAGGTCAGTGTGGGATTCTCTCAGACGACAGCCCTACGAGAGGCAGGCTGCCTTCTGGTCCCGTCTGTGATGATTCTATCAAGTTGGTAATTGTCCCAGGGCTAAAGAACTAAGTGTTAATACATCAAGTTGGAAAAAAAACACAAAAAAACAAAATCAAAAACCCTGTGAATGAGAGACGCATACTCCAAGACATTTAACTATGCAATGAAAGTGAATTCTTAGAATTACATTTTTATTTCACATTTTTAAAAGTCCCTCTCAGACTCTCCCTGCTAGCCACAGAACTATCTCTAAAAAGTATCTCTTCTCTGGTGGGCCTAACTTCAGCATCAAAGGGCTCCAAAGAGTCCATCTGTGCTCAGAACACTGTGATCAACCTTCTTGGGTGGAACTGAGTTTGCAGAGCAAAATTACCAGCTGTTCTCAATTTCAAGGGGGCTCTATAGGAAGGAGGGAGATCTCTGTGGCTACTGGAGTCCTGGCTACACCACTAGACAATGGACTGGGAAATCTAAAGTCAAAGACTTTGTGTTCCTGCCCTGAAAGGCTCTAATAAACTTAGCGTCCAGCATGTATTTAAATATCAGGATGTCCTAGTTTAGTTCTGACTGGAATCTGGGGTCTGGATCCTTGAAGAACTCATGGGTTAGGGTGTTTATCTGCACGGGTTGGTAGACCTAAGGGGCATTTGTGTGTGTGGTTGTTGTGTGTGTGTGTGTGAGAGAGAGAGAGAGAGAGACAGAGAGAGAATAGGTACCCAATCCCCAGGATTATTTTTAATCCCCTCTGAAGAAAAGTTTGAGGCAGATGCTGGTGGAACTGTTTTCATGAGGGAATTTGAAAGACATTATGCATACAGAGCACTGCTTTGGGACCTTGGTGATGAATAAGGTGCAAAGTTGGAGATGGAACTATTCTCCCCACCTCTGCATTAAGTCCAGAGCCAGGAGATGACACCGTGACACAGACACTGGTGTTTTCACACTGGGCACCACTGGAGTCTCTTGTTGAGTGGACGACAGTGTCAGGGGGGACCAGGGCCAGAGGGGAAATGGCAGCAGACCCCTGTGGTGGCTGTGCCTGGATCATGAGCCACGAGAGGCCACCTTTGCCAGCCTCTCAAAATACCCGGGGCTGGGGATTCCACAGGAACAGGTGAGGGCAAGAACAGGAAATTTGGAAGATTGACTTTAGTGGGGCTTCATTTGTGCCCACAAACTGACTCAGCCGTGATTTCCTGACAGCCAAGAAGAAGCATTTACAAAACAGGGGCATTTACAATAACAGCTGAGCCTGGTTACAACATGACTCATATTACATGGATTATTCTGGGGCAAATCCTGACGGGAATTAATCTAACACCTACTCAAATCTTGGGGTACATAACGAATTACTTGCAGATTCTCTCCAAGCATGTGAATTCTGGGCCCACCCCCAGAAAGTCTAAATGAGCAGATATAAGGTGGGGCCCAAGAATCTTCTAGCAGGTCCCTCAGGCACTTCCCAAGCCAGGGAACTAAGGCCCGAGCTTTGACAAACACTGGCTTACAGTAATACACCACCAGGCTTGCACATATAGCCAAAAGTTGGGGATATTTTAACTTCCACGCTGCAAATAAATCTGCATACCATGATTGCCAAGGCTCCCTATCCAGGTCCCTCTCCTCACACAAGTTACCTCTGGTAGCAGGAATAACCTTTGAAGAAAATCTTACTGCTGCGAGTCTCAAAGGTAACAAAAGTTCCACCTTCTCACCTTCTCATCTGAGGGCCTCCGTAACTCTCCATATAGTTGCACTTTGATGAGAATGAGATCGGTAGCGAAAGGATCCTTGAGCAAATGAAGTAGGCAGATAAGCCAGGTGCCATCGCTCTGAGGGTTGGATGAAGAAAATGTGGGTTGCCCCATGACAGGGAAGACACAAAGGAACCATCTCCAGTGATGGGAACTTCAGTGCAATCATCTCCATGTGCTTGTAAGAGAGAACTAAATGTTCAAGATGCTGAGCCTCCAAGATCTCAGAGACCCAGAACCAAAATCTGGAGTGATAGGTAGGAGGAAGCTATCTAGAAAACAGCGTTACCAAACCGAGGTGGCTGGTACCTTCCTCAGCCTAGGAAAAAGCCAGAGTGCATGGAGGGCCAGGAAGAGGGAGAGGGGCTGAAGAGTGAGCCAGGCAGAGGCCCAGGAGCTCTAGGGGGCCGGGGCAGGGCCCAGGCAGACAGCCCAGCAGGCAGCCTTTGCCAAGATGCCAAGCTAAGCCAGGGCTGGCATTCTACGTGCAGCATGTCTGACTGTATTGCCACTGACTTATTTCCTGCTGTTATTTAGCTAATATTCCAACATTCTCTGACAGGCATAAATTACTGCTTTAAGTCTATTCCACAGTCCAGTGGTTCTCAAACTTGGGTGTGCATCAGAACACCTGGAGGGCTTGTTAAACCACAGATCTATGGACCCCCACCCAGGTTTTCTGACTCAGTAAGGCCGGGCAGGGCCAGAGAATTTGTGTTCTCAGAAGTTTCCAGGTAATGCTGTTGCTACTCATCCAGCTACCACACTTTAAGAACCACTGATAGAGGCCATCCTTCCCTCAAACAGGTGAAAAGAGGAGGACGGGAGGAAACTGGAGAAAGAAAGAGGAGAAAGGGGCCTGGCAAGACGCAATATGTGACAATGCGGGCAGGGCAGTTTACTCCGTGGATACTGTGATTTCAGTGGCCGTGGAAAAGTTAAGAATACAAAAAAAAGTTTGTACCAGCTGATGGATGCAATAAATTTCACATGCAGAATTTACTGCACTGATTTGAGAGTAAATACTTCTGAGAGAAAATACTCATAGGTCATCAGCCTTTTACACTTTATTCTGAACAAGTTTAAAAATTCATATCTATATGTAAAATTGTCAACTGCAAAAGAGATAGTTTCACTTCTTCCTTTCCAATTTGGATGCATTTTATTTCTTTTTCTTGCCTAATTTCTTTTTCTTTTTCTTGCCTACTCTGGCCAGAACTTCCAGTACTATGATGAATAGCAGTGGTGTGAGTGGGCATCCTTATCTTGTTCCTGAGTTTGGGGGGAAGTTTTCTACTGAGTATGAGGTTAGCAGTGGGAAAATTCATAGTTGAGAAAGTTTGGAGGGTAAGGGGAGGTGAAAGGGCACCAAGGGTGGGGATTGCCTGAAATTTATTCATTTTACCCTTGGTGGACTGAAAGTTTTAAAAGCCAAGTTATCATGGAAGATTTAAAGTTAAAACTGATTGCCTAGGTCTACTCTAACTTGCAATAGCTGTGGAATCTTGGGCAAGGTTCTTGACTTTTCTGACCTTAGTTTCCTTCTCTATAAAATAAACCTGCAAGTGGTTATCCTGAGAGTAACACAACTTTAAGGAAGGCCTGGCCTGACCACAGGAGAGTCGGCTACCACTTTAAACTATTTAACAATTAAAACTCCCCAAGACCAGCTCAGGCACAAACTGAGACCTGACTCCTGTCTCCACTCGCCCAGCACTCTTCCCTTTGTACACCCAGCTCAGATCCGGGTTCCTTATTTTACTGAAGTGAACTGCTCACCTCATACTCTTTTAAACCTCAAATCAAAAGGCATCCCCATTTTACAGATAGGAAAACTGAGGTTCAGAGGGGTTTAAGCCACTCACCCAAGGTCACATGGCCAATAAATGGTGGAACTGAGATCTTTCTCATCTGTCTGACCATTGTATTTCATCTTTCCACTTTACTGCTCTCTGTGACTCCCAACCCAGTACTGTTTTCACTGTACCACATACTGGTGCCAAATGCACCTGCAGTATCTCCACCTGAGCCTCTGCCCCACCCCCTTCCACTCTCTCCTCAGGTACTGAGCCCGAACCCAGGAAGGGGGCATTCCTTACCTGCCTGCCCCTTCCCACCCAGCATGAGCACGCACTTCCACAGTCTCCCACTAGGCTGCTTGTGAAAGGTATGGGCTACAGGATAGAATAAGCCCTGTAATTTATTCCTGTCACAGGAAACTTGAATATTAGTTAAATCACAACAGGAAACCCGCCATTCAGGGGTAACACAATCAAACATTTCTCTCAGTCCAAACATACCTGTGGAAGGGAAAATGAATCCAGCTGTCTTTGAATCTGAAAGAATCCCTGAGCTCTTTGTATTCCAGGCACAAGCACCTTGTGTACTATTTTCAGAACAAAGGTTCTGGTTTGAACATGAAGCATTTCTAACATGGTCTCAGTTAAAAGGCAGTAGCACAGAGATCCCATCCACTGTGACCCCTCCTCAGGAAGGAGGGGTGCTGGGGTTCAGTCCTGAAATGAGAAGCAGGCAGGGCAGCCCAATAGCAGAACCCAAGAGTGCCTTGGACACCTTCTCTTGCCTTGCTGCCATGGGGAATTGGGAGTTGGGTGGACGGCAGGGTGAAGCCACAAGGAAGGCAGCTGACTGCTCAGGGCTACTTTGTGTCCTCTGCCAAAAGGTGGAAAAGCCAAGCTGAACCAGGGCTGGGTGGGAATGGACATTTGTGAAGGATGCCAGAATTGCTGAAAAATGGACCTGGGTGTCTTAACATTTTTAAATGTTTTGTAAAGAATGTAATCAGAGTGAGAGTACTGAAACCACGTTATGGGTGAGGGATGCACGATAAGAGGAGAAGGATAATGATCTCATTTTGAATTGTTTAAAAAAGGGGAGCATGTTTCAATTAAGATGCATTTGTTATAAGTAATAGAAGCCATGAGTAAGAATAGCCCAGGTAATCTTGGTACTTATTGTCTCATGGAATGGAAAACAGGAGGTAGGAGCTTCCAAGGCTGGTCTAGCCATGTAGCAGTATCTTCAAAACCCAGGCATCTTTTGCCTTTTACCTCTTCCCATCAACAATATCTTGCCCTTTATGTTTCTCCTCATGCTTGTTGCCTCATGGTCACAAGATGGCTGCCACTGATCCAAGGATTACATCCTCACACAACTCTTTGAAGGCAGGGCACAAAGGAGTATTTTTGGCAGAGATTTTCTTTTCATAAGACTCACTCTTAGCAGAGAGGAAAACTTATTTCTCCATAAGACCCCAGCAGGTTTCCTTCATGTTTTATTAGCCAAACTGGGCCGCTTAGCCATGCCTAGCTACAAGGGAATCTGGGAAAGCAAGTGAGTGGCTTTCCCAACTTCTGTCATTGGAAATAGGCAAGGGTTGGGGATGGCTTTGGAGGTCACTGCTAAGCATATCTGCCATAGGAATAAATAGAAGTGTGGCCAAAACAAAAATTCCTCTTCTGAGGCCAAAGAAAAGGTTTTAGAATATATCTAGTTTTAGTAAAAAGAAAGTTTTATATATAAACATCTCTATTATTTTAAAGAAAAAAAAAAGACAGGCCTGTCTTTGTATGCATATTTTACGTCCATACATAGCTTTTTTAAAAATAGGACAGCTTCAGAATTCTGCAATCCTTGGACATAATTTGTCCCAGGGGAAAATCATGGAAACGTATAAAGTTGTATATGGACGTGTCTATGCATGTGTGTGTGTGTGCGTGTGTATTTACAACAGCAAGAAGGTGGAACAACCAAGCACCCCCTTGCTCTGCCAGGCACCAAAGTTGATACAAGATGGCTTGGAAAGGGGAATGGACCTCTCCTCTTTGTATTATCCTTGGTGTGGTTTGTATCCCAACATGGGCAAGGTTCTGTGAAACCACCCTTTCAAACTCTAGCTTCACCCTTGTCCTACCTGGGAGGGTTTGCATAACGGCCTCCGTGCTACATTCAGAATCTCTGCCCCATCCAAGCGCTTGGGTCAAACCCATCAGATCTGTCTCCTCCTTGCCCCAGAGTTGATCCTCTCCCAGGAGACCCCATGCAAAGAAACTTCAGTTGAGCCACCACACCAGTTCTCTCAAAATACCAGCCATGCCTGAATCCTAGTGATGGGGCCTAGGCTCAAACTGAGGTCCCTACTGCAAACGAAAGCCAGTCTGAATCCTGCCTTGTGCAATGAGTGGCTTTAAAGGCAGAGGAGCCACAAACCTGGACCCTCAAGCTCTCAATCCATTGTGGGAAAGCAGGATAATATCTACTGGGATTGAAGTTTCTTCTGAGAGCCGTGGTGATATATTGTGGCACTACAGCTACTTGACTTTGCTACCCGTAGAACCAAATGGGAATTACTCATTATGAAGGCTTGTGATATGTTCATTAGCCTTAAAAGGGAATGTTCGTAAAAACAGCAAAAAGCGATGTTAAACCTGTATAGATAATTAAAGTGAACTGAATTTCACTTGCTCCTAATGTTGTAGGCAGAGTAAAGCTGTCTTATTTGCTAAGGAAACACACAAGTATATCTCCCAGCCAACTAAAATGCTAGATACTAAGACCATTTAGAAATTTATACTAAAAAATTGAAAAATCAGTCTGTAAGATGGAAATGAAACCTATACTATGATGAAATTGTTAGAGGTGACAAAGCCAGAGGCCCATAGCTCAGCCTTACAGAAACTATTGATTTCAAGGTCTCTCTAAACTAATGGGAATGTTCCAGGCATAGAGTTAGAATTTGAGTGCTAGGCAGAAGCTATAAGATAATAGCGTCAATTATTGAGTGCTTACTATGTGCTGAGTGCTCTTTTAAGTGTTCTGCATATTTATACAACAACACAAGAAGTCCACACTGTTTTTCTTCCCACTTTTACAGATAATGACTTGCCAAAATCCAGCCAGTAAATGCTAGTGCCAAGATTTGAATCAAGTAGTTTGGCTCTAAAGCCTGTGCTCTCCCACATCTCACAATAGCAGTGTCCCACCTTTTGAGGTACTTTCTGTGGGTTGCAAGTGAGTTAACTGGGTCAAGACAGCTTGAGGCTAGAGGGAGGATTCCACAATGGTACCTGCCAGTGGTGGGCTCCCAGGGGTGGCTGCCGCCAGTGTCTGGGTCCCCAGGGTGAGCTGCACTTGCCTCCTACCTCTCCCCAACACTCTCCAAGACCAGCAGATACATACCCAGGAGTGGAATTTCCAAATGCAAATTCTTGAGCTCATCCACGCCAGCAAATCAAACACTGTGAGGCCCAGCACTCTGTGTTTTAACAAGCCTGTAGCCGTGCAGCAGGTGTACAGTGTTGCCAGTGGGGCCCTGCTCTTCACAGGGAATAATAATACAGTACTGGACACAGATTCACTCCCAAGTAATAGACCGAAAGCCTCAAAAATAAAGGAATTGTTAAGGAAAAAAAAAGATTTAGGCTTCATAGGATGAAGCATCTTTTAATGGCCCCTAACTCCCAGGAAACCTGCTTCCCATTTCCGAATTGTGAAAATACCCCCATCCAGCCCTGACCACATAGATCACCCTCCTCAGACCAAGGCAGAGGAGAGCTGCAGGTATCCAGGGCCAAAGGAACTCACGTGACCTATTCAGGTACAATAGACAAGAGCTAGTACGTTCCCTCCATCCCCAGATCCTCCCAGAACAGACTAGAGGGTAAGTGCCACCTTTCTGACATTTCTGACCCCCCCCCCTCCACCATCCCCTCTCCTCTCTACCACACCCTCCCTCCAACTCATGGAGAAGCCAAAGGGACCCTGTGACTAGTCCGAGGCTCTGATGCCTCACAAGGGTGTGTGGTTTGTCAGTTGTTTCATAACTGCTTGGCATCGTTTATGGAAAGAGGATCTTCCTCTTTCAGTTGGTACTAAAATGCAGGGCTTCCTTTGTGGCACTGTCACCTAGACTTTCATCTCTATACAGCCAGCCAGGGGGCACGTTCCCTGTGGGCTCTTGCTGGGAGTTTGCCCTTCTAAAGGGCCAGTGCTGAGCGTGAATTCCTTCTATGTTTCCAGAGGCCTCGCTCCAGCCAAGCAGCCCAAGCTGGGCTGGAAACAGTCGTCTTTCTTCAAAATCTAACTCCTCAGCTCCGCAGCGAAGGAGCAGCCTCTGGGCTGAGAGACCAGTGGCTCAAGGGCTCCACCATGAGGAAGTCAGGAAATGCGACCTCAGGCAAAACATTTCCAGGATCTTCCAGAGCAGGTACCACCTGCAGGAAGCCAAAGGCTTCCAGCAGTAGTAGGAATAGAAATTTGGGTACACTCAGTGAAAAAATGATGGGATTTAAAGCCATGACAGCTGGGTTGGAGTCCTGCCTCTAACTTTTACTCGTTGCATGGGCTTGGGCAAGTAACTTAACTTGTCTAAGCCTCAGATCCCTTATAAACTATTATTATGACACAGTAGTTCCTCATAAAATTAGGGAACCAATGAAATGATTGGAATAATGTGATTGCAAAAATCATCTTATTAAAATAATAAATATTAAAATATTAAAATATTTTAATTTAATAATTTAAATTTTAAAATTTAATATTAAAATATTAAATATTAAAATATTATTTTATTGAGAATTAAATGTTCAAGATACAGTGAAGCACACATTTTTCCTCTTAGAACTTGGACACTATTGTTACTGGTGAGGCAATATCAAGAACATTCTCTTTGACCATTACTCACACAAACTTGCGATGCTCTCTTTCCCTATGATGTGTAAACACGCCAACTTGGAGAAACGACCAGAGCACAGATGTGGTTGTGAGAGGTGGCATACGGTGCAGAAAGCCCAGATGCACAAGTCACCTAAAAAGGCCACGTAAAACAAGGACAGCTGTTTTTTCATTGCAGGATGAGTGTGCAGACCACGGACACCACATTCTTCTGTAAAAACCCTGCTCTTCTGAGACTCACAACTCAGCTCTACCTCCCTCTCCTACTCTTCACCTTGTCCTCCAGAGAGTACTTCACTTTCACTGAAGACTCAAACACCCGGCTCTCAGGGTCCATCCAAGGTGCAAACCCTGGGCTCAAGGTGCAAACTCCAGGCTCTCAGCTCCTGGACTGATACACACATGAACACCCTGGTTCTTGCCAATCACTTTGTTTTTGTTTTGTTTCCAGGAACCAATTTCTGCTTTTAGGGTCTTTTTGGTTGCAAATCAAGAAACTTAACTTGAACTATCGTAGGCAAAAAAGTAGGCATTTATTACCTTGACGATGAAAGGTTGCAAAGAATTGGGATAAGATTGGATCTCAGGGGGAGTTAGAGGTAGGACACTTTCTCTAGTTTTGTTGTTAGAATAAAAGTGATCCTTTTCCTTTAGTTTCAGTTAGAAAACCTTAGGTAAGGACCTGGCCCCGCCTGGATCACATGCCTCACACTTGTGCCCAAACATATGAAGTACACATTGTGCAGATGAAGTAGCATTGGCAGCCCTGCAAGAACCACATGGTGGGAGTGGGAGCAACAGCTCCCAGAATTAAGTGGCTGTTATTCCCAGAAGGGAGGGCAAAACAGATATTCTCCTTAATCACTCTCTGATTGTAATGACTGCACAGAACAGAAATCATGCATAGAAATTGGTATCTTGGATTCTACTGCCAAGTTCTTAGGTTCTAGATTTAGAACTCCTAAATTGTCAAAATTTTCTGCTGACTCTGAGAATCTCTCTTGTGTGCCCACAGTCCAAAAAGAAAAAAGAGATGATATAGGTTCCTCTTTGGGGAGTGAGGGTAGGAGCAGAGAGAGGAAACAGAGTGAAAAAGCAATTGAGGAGAATGGAGAACAAGTTTACCAGGAAATTGTAGTATGATTGTCAGACAATGCTGACGGAGGTGCTATAAACCAAATGTTTGTGTCCCATCAAAATTCATGTTGAAACCTAATCCCCCAATATGATGATATTTGTGGTGGGGCCTTTGGGAGGTGATTGGGTCATAAGGGCAGAGCCCTCGTGAATGGGATTAGTGCCCTCGTAAAAGAGCCCTCAGTGAGCTCCGTTACCACTCCCTCCATGTGGGGACACAGCCAGTAGACAGCTGTCTATAAACCAGGAAGCAAGGTTCACCAGACACTGAATCTGTCAGCACCTTGACCTCAGACTTCCTAGCCTTGAGAACTGTGAGAAATAAATGTCTTGTTTAAGCTACCCTCTCTACGGTAGTTTTTTATAGCAGCCCGAATGGACTCAGACAGTAGGTAATCACGAATGTATAGTAGATCCAATTTGTCTTACATGACTTTTTCTCTAGCAGTATTTGGCTCGTGGGGTGCAAAGATGGAAAAACTGGATTGTGGCTTCATAACAGGGTGGAGGAATTTCTTTGAATTTTCTATGTAAGGTAGAAATGCAGATGAAGAACACAGTTCAGGGTATTGATAGAGAATGTTACGACTAGTAATAGGATAGATTGTAGAATCTCAGCTGGATACAAAGAGACACGAAGAAAGGCAGGCGCATGGATTGGGAGAAAGTAGATGAGAGAGAGCTGGGGGGGGTTCCCACTTAGGTCAAAGAAGAGTGGTAGGAGGAATAGTTAAACATAGTAATACCAATATGTATTTATCTGTATACTCAAATAGAAAATATATACATTCCTTTACTAGGATAGCCTCTGCACTTACAAAGAAACATTCTTACTCAAAAAGGACATACACAAAATGATGTAGCTATGATACAGTTTATTCTAATGTACTAAACCAATAAAATAACAGAACAACTCATTTCTTTGGGAAAAAAAAAACCAAATTCTATATATGCAGGATTGGCTGGATTGACCATAATGTAAAATACATTAAAAATATTTAAGTACACCACACCTAAGAAAGCTTTCTATGTAAACAGTAGATACTAGCTTTGCTAAATGACCAGACATTTGGAAAAATCAAAACACAGTTGTAAAACTGATACATAAGTTAAGGTTCCTGGAAACTTAGAAAAAGACTGAATTGTTATGTTTTTACCTGTACAAAAAAAAATTCTTCAGCCTTTCATTTTCACCTATATTTTCCTTAACAGAATTAAGCCCCAAATTTAAAGGCTTCAATTCTTTTGTCCTAATGCCTCAGGAATATCAGATTTTCCTTCAAACCTGTTGCTGTCTAAAAAGGAGCAGACCATTTAAAGGGCGGGAAAAACAAAGATATACAGATTTCACTTCTGTGCTACTCATGCAGATTTCTGCTGAGGAAGGGTTCCTGAGTTGGTTACCAGTTCACTCAATTTAGTTCAAAAATATAATAGCTGGTTACAGGATTAAACTGGCATTCTTGTAGCCCAGCAGCAGCTCTCTTTATCACCGAAAATCAGTTAGTGACATTGAGCCCTTAGCTTAATCTGCACAAATGCAATTTGGGAATTCTGTGGTATGACGTTAGCTTATGTAAATGTAAAATGCAAAATTCTGAATATGAAAGAATTTATTTTTTAAATATACAAGTTGTTGTGTTTTCTCTATAATTACGTTTTCCGTGAACAAACGAAAAACAAAATGGCAAAAGGAGCTGAAAATTTTGAATGTTCCAAAATGAGAGAACTGGAAAAATTTCATATATAAAGACATGACTGAGGTAAGCTTATATTGTAAGAATAATTGTTTATTATTGTATGTAATTGAACAGCAAAACAGCCCTGTCTGAAAGCACTGGATCAGTCTTCCTGAGTCCTTCCAAGTCATGATTCTACATGGCTACAAGGAAATATTTTTAATAAATGCAATTTGTCATCAAACAACTAGTTTTTACATTCTTAAATAACCAACTTTACTATAGCAATGATTTAAATACATGTGCTGTTAAAACAAAAGTTATAAACATACTCTGAATTTTTTTCTTTGCCTGTGAGATAATATTAAAAAGAGATTCCACAACTTCCTGATTCCCTAAGAACTAAGAACCAAAACATGAAACATAATAAATAAATATGAAACCTGGAAGCCAGGAAAAGGGGATAGAATACTGAATATAATAAACCAGTGTATTAAAAATCCAGTATTTCAGTATTAAAACGTCATCTCAATACAGTTAGGTTTATTGCTACGATAAATAAGCTTCATATTAAGGCACCTGTAATTACCTATGAGAAAGATTTGGATTCAAAACAAAGGGAATATGCAATATAAAACTTTTTTTCTTGCATTCCCATGTCACTACCGATATTTTATCAATTTTAAATGTAAGTTTTTGTATGGCAGTAGATGAATGTCTTTGAACATATTTCCTGAATATAGTTAAAATGCTTATGATACTATGATACTTTCATTAATGTATATGGTACCTTAATTAAAGTATGTGACAGTTCAATGGAAAAATAGGCAAAACCAAGTGAAGATGGATGGCAAAGGACTAAATATCAGAAATATGATAACTTCTAAGAAAAAAAAATATATTGTCGGGTCGGTGACTATGAGCAGATCTTGGCCAAATCATTGAACTTTGCTGAGCCTCACTCTCTCCATCTATAAATTTCAATACTACCTGCTTTGTCAAGCTCATGAGGCTGTTGTGAGATCAAATCAGGTGATGCAAAAACACTCGGCAATCTATGAAGCCTTGAACAAATAAATGGTATTATCATAGGCCAAAATAGCTCAAGTTTCTGACATCCTCTCTAACAGATAAAGTTATGGCCTGTTCCTTTTGCATCCACTTGAAAACTCCCAGTTTTAATCCATTAGATAGTTGTGGAATGAATGGAGCAAAAATTTACGCGAAGAGAAAATTTCTAAACCTTATTAACCAGAATTGTAGAAAATAATTTGCTGCGAGTGGGGAACCCCACTGCTCGCTTGGGCTCAGGCTACCTCTTGACAGTTCCCTACGAAAGAGGGAGCAGACTTCTCAGATGCTGGCCTTTCCTCAGTCTCCCTAACCATCTGCTATCATGCAGCAGGCATCGTTCCATAAAAGAATTAAATCTCATAACAGCATATAAGAGTTGAAGGAGTATAAGAAATATAGCTGAGGTCAATCACAGGTACTTTACTCAGCTTGGCACAAAGTTGAAATGGTTCAATAATCCCTACCAGGTTCTCCCTTGCTTGGTCCACAAGCCCTTCCTCCATGTATAGAACGGTTACCTAGGCCGGCTTTTTCCAACCTGTGTTCTGAGGAACAATAGTTAGGTGAGATGTTAACAGGTGAAAAACAGATCTTTGTTAAGTAGGTTTGGAATATGCAGGGGGAAATCAGTTTATGTACTGCAGAATTTCTCAGTCTTTGATGTGCTGACTGTACATTCTAAAGAGGAATGGAGTGTACAATATTTCCCAAACTCATTTGACCACAGAATCTCTCCCCTTCATCCCACAAAATATCTAGAGGGGCTAACAGCTTTTACAATACTCTTTGGGAAATGCTATTCTAGCTAATTCACCCTGGTTTTAAACATTCCAGGGCTACGTCTGGCTAAAATTACCCTTTTAATTTCTGAAGGAGAATCATTTTGCTTACAAGGTCAACTATCATGATAACCTCCTAGATTCCACTCCGTAAGTATCCTGCCCAAAGCAACTTAGAACTAAATTTCCTTAACTACACACTGAGAAATTCAAAGAAGTTATTTTCATGTTAATGAAAATTATAATCTTTTTAAGGAAATCTTTATGTTCTTCCTAAAACATTAAAAATACAAAGATCTAATTCTAGATCTTAGGACCTAGAATCACAATTACTTTGAGGAGATGGGAGTATTTTATCACATCACTGCAATTAATACTATTACTAACAACAATAATAATAGGAGGGGGAGATGGAAGGAGGAGGAGGCTGCAACAGCAGTATTGGCTAAGAACTTATTTTGCATCTTAATTCTCATACACACTTTATGAATTTAGGACCTACTATTACATTCATTTTAAAGATAAGTACACTGAGGTTTAGAGAGATTAACTGATTTACCAAGGGTCACACAAAGTAGGACAGAATCTCAAACTCTTATCTGACCCCTCACGCCATGCTCTTAACAAATATAATGCCATCTTTTATTTCAGTGATGAAACAAAAGCATTTAGAGGTCATACTCTGACTGTTAAACAGGAAGATTAAAGCATGTGTCTATAAATCCAACTTGATTGATATTTGGTTTTGGATTTCCTTTTGAGTAAACTCCTGTGCCCTAAAGAAGACATTTTAGGTGTTTTTTTTTTTTTAAGCAGAGAAAAATAGACTGCTATTTACCAATGATAAGTTTAGATATGTATGGGGAGGGTTTTAAAAATCTGCATCTAAGGTGAAGACATTATCTGTAGTTTCCGCCATAACTGCAAAACGCTGATACTCTGAAACTCGTTTCTCAAAGAAATTTGTTTTCCCCTCTAAAGAAATGTTTTCCATAAAATCAAAGGGATTTTCTGCTTGAAAAACCTGAAAAGAAAAGAAATATTGTTAGACATTCTGAAGAAGCCAAATTATATCCCACAAGAAGAACAATAGATAACTCAGGTCTCCCAACACCTGTCTAGTCGCCTAAAGATCACACTATTCCCTAGGGTCCTGGAAGCACTCAAGGCTGATGATACATTTTAAGATGACTAAGATCACCTATTAACCTCTTAAAGAAACTATACTAGCATCTCTGGTATTCTAAGAAGCAGAAAGGAAAAAAAGACTATTTTAAAATGGAAATGAAAGATTTAATGCCAAACTAAAATGACTAAAATGTCTTCACAGCTTGAGAAATCTAAAACACCATAGATATTATAGGCATTTTTCACAGGTATTACCATTAGATAGTCACATATACATGATACTATAAAATATTAAATTACCAACAATGTACTGTGGACATAAATATGTTTCTTAGTTCATAAGAGAACATATAATCATCAAATTGATGTTAAGGGACCATGATTGGGGAAGACAGAATAAATGCTGTCCATAGTAACCCCAAACAAAAAGTGGCACATAAGTTGACAAAACTTTTTTACTGCTTCTGAATTCAAGAGGCAGGCTTGGAGATAATGCTTGATGGAAATGGAGACATTTCTATGATCCATGAAGAACAATAAAAGAGGATTTTTAAAAATTAGGAATATTCCAGCAGGAATTATGAATACCACAGATAAGAATATATTCAAATAACCCAATTAAAAATGGGCAAAGGATCTGAATGGACAAACGTTCCTCTAAAAAAAGATATACAAAGGCCAATAAGCACATGAAAAGATGCTCAAAATCATTATCCATTAGGGAAATGCAAACCAAGGCTACAATGAGATACCATTTCACACCTACTAGGATGGCTGTAATAAAAAAGACAACTTATTGTGGTCATCATTTCATGATGTATGTAAGTCAAATCATTATGCTGTACACCTTGAACTTATACAGTGCTGTATGTCAATTATATCTCAATAAAACTGGAAGGAAAAAAAGATAATAAGTGTTAGTGAGGATGTGGAGAAACTGGAACCCTCATATACTGCTGGTGTTAATGTAAAATGATGCAGTGGCTTTGGAAAACAGTATGGTAGTTCCTCTAATGATTAAAAACAGTTACTATATGACCCAGCAATTTCACTTCTAGTTATATACCCAAGGTAAATGAAGACATATGTTCACACAAAAACTTATACATGAATGTTCATAGCAGCATTATTCATAATAGCCAAAAATGCAAACCACCCAAATCTCCATCGACCGATAAATGGATAAATAAAATTTGGTATAATCATATAATGGAATATTATTTGGCCATAATAAGGAATAAAGCACTGATACATGCTAACATGAATGAAACTTGA
The DNA here is from genome assembly GCF_009873245.2 of Balaenoptera musculus. NCBI lineage: Eukaryota > Metazoa > Chordata > Mammalia > Artiodactyla > Balaenopteridae > Balaenoptera > Balaenoptera musculus. The sequence continues at coordinate 34,777,950 of NC_045801.1, read as the reverse complement.
AAACATTATACTGGCTTTGTATATACCATATACCAGTATATGCTATGTATCATATATTGTATGATTCCATTTATATGAAATGGGATTTATACAACAGGCAGATCTAAAGAGACAAAAATTAGTAATGCCTAGTGCTATGGTGGGATGGAGGAAAAAGGAATGACTGATTGTTAATGGGTATAGAGTCTCTTTGTGGGTGATAAAATATTCTCAAATTGTTGTGATAGCTGCACAACTCTGCAAATATACTAAAACCATTGAATTGTACCTTTATTAATAGGTGAACTGCATGTCTGTGCTTTATATCTTAAAAAAGCTATATGTATTTTTTTTTCCAAAAAAGTTCATATGCTGGGTGTGGTTAGTTGTGGAACTCTGTGAAATTGTCTGTCAGAAATAGTGTTAGAGGCAGTGAAAAGGTGAGTTATCACTCCACAACAGATACAGTGGAAGAGCACAGAACAATAAGTCATAGATTCACTGGATTTTAAAACTGGGTATCTCAAAAATCCTGAGCCAAATCATTCATGGCATGACAAAGTAACTAAGACCAACCTAAATTAAGTAGCTTGGTTTTGACACATAGAAGTACTCAAATATTTATTGACTAATCCAAAACTAAAAGAAAAGTTGAAAACAACATTAATGTGGCTCCTATTTAGAATTCTGTATAAATGACAACCATTGCTAATTTAAATAATCTCTTATTTTACCAAAAACTATCATTATAAGAATAATTCTTTTTGTAGTTCCTTGAGTTCAAAGTTTAGTTCATGTATTTTAAATTGTCTTGCTTTCTTAATAGACATTCAAGGCTACAAATTTTCCTCTGAGGATCTGTTTGGCTGCATTCTACAAGTTGTGATATATAGTAATCTTAATGTCATTTAGTTTATATTTCTATTAGTTTATATTTTCATTTTACTCTCATTTAAAGGGATATAGTCTCAACTTCTAAGTAGATGGAAATTTTTGGTAATCTTTTATTGTTAATTTCTAATTTTATTGCATTAAATCTAAGAGGTCAGTATAATTTCTGCTTTTTGGAATTTATTGAGATATTTGAAGGCCTGTGGAGAAATTAATGTTTTATACTACATCCAGATTTTCTTCTTAGGAGGCATGTTTTATATATCTACAGTTAGCAAGTTCCAGAGGAAAAACTAGACCCAGGGGTGTGTAGTTTCAATAAGCAGGAGAATGTGGATGTGTGGGTGTGAGGATATGGTGGTGGGGTTAAAGGATAGTGAGTTCACTTTAGGTTTAAGTACAATTAACAAATTAACTTTCCTATAACAAACATATTGTATAACTTAGGAAAAAAAACAATTTCTTTTAATACATAGTTATAAATTTCAGAGATCATATTAATGTAATTATAATCTTTATTTCTCTCATTAATGATCAGTAAAAAGAGAGGATCTGCAACTAAAATATATAATAGTGATATTTTACAGTTTATAATTACAAAAAATCTTTGCCCCACCTGACTTTTTCATCACAGTATTTTTGTAGTTACCAGAAAATAAATGTATTACCAAGAAAGGTAATGATTACCCCAGCATCATGGATTCATAATTCTTCTCATTAATTTAAACTTCCATTTCCATGCTGAGAAATCAAAACCTATAATTTCTAATTAACATAGTATAGTACATAGTAAATTTCTGTGAATGTTCCATTTATGATGAATACAATGTGACCATTTAGTGTTCATTTACTATATGTCTGACACTATTTTAAGTGCTTTAAGTATACCAACTCAGCAACAATAATTTGTAGTAAGGATTATTATTATTATCTTCACTCTACAGATGAGGAAACTGAGACAGTGGTTAAGCAACTTGCCTAAGGTCACATTGCTAGAAAGTGGTGGAATCAGGATTCAAACCCAGGTAGCCTGGCTGCAGCCTCCACCTCTTAAGTCATGTGAAAAGCACACCTGAAAATTCAGGTACATTATCTCTGATAAACAAAATGACAGAAATAACTTAAAGACAACTGAGTTCAAAGAGTCAAATTATGACAGTTAATGTCTTCCTAATAATGATTTCCTATTTAAAAGCATTAACCCCCAAATTATAACATAGACACACGGGGATTTATCTGAGGGTAAACATATATTTGCATATTAAATCCAATTACTTAAAGATAGTCCTGTTAAATAGATACCTACAATTATGTATTACAATGTAATTTATTGAGCTTATTAGTTCTAAGATTTATCAGCATGTACTTCTGTTATGAATTTCATTTAAGTTTCATTTAAGGATTTTGTAAAATCAATTTGTTGATGCAAAACAAGGCTGTCGTGGACAATTAAAAAAAATAGACTAGGGGCTTCCCTGGTGGCGCAGTGGTTGAGAATCTGCCTGCTAATGCAGGGGACACGGGTTCGAGCCCTGGTCTGGGAAGATCCCACATGCCATGGAGCAGCTGGGCCCGTGAGCCACAACTACTGAGCCTGCGCATCTGGAGCCTGTGCCCCGCAACGGGAGGGGCCGCGATAGTGAAAGGCCCGCGCACCGCGATGAAGAGCGGTCCGCGCACCGCGATGAAGAGCGGTCCCCGCACCGCGATGAAGAGTGGCCCCCACTTGCTGCAACTAGAGAAAGCCCTCGCACGAACCGAAGACCCAACACAGCCAAAAATAATAAATAAATAAATAAATAAAGTAGCTATAAAAGTTAAAAAAAAAAAAAAATAGACTAGTACGTTACAAAAGCTTTCTGTGAAATATAGTACGTATTTTAGAGGTCTTACCTGACTGTAACGTTTTAGCTAGCAGTAATACATTTTAAACACCTTACCTTTGAGAATCCAAGTTCTGAAAGCAATCTGTCAGCTACAAATTCAATATACTGTTTCATCAAAACACAATTCATTCCGATGAGGCCAACTGGCAAGGCTTCTGTTAAAAACTCCTGAGATATAAAGAAAAACAGAATAAAGTAGAAAGAAAGAACAATAAATTGTATGTGTTTTCCAAATAAAAAGAGGGTTCTAATTTTATTAATCTGCTAAGTCACTGATCTGTTCAAGGAAAGGTACACTAGGATAATTCTTTCAACATGGCAAACAATGCTCATTTGCTTAAAAATGTTTGGGGTGTTACTATTCACTTACTATTTCACATTCTCATATAGCCAAAGTAAATTGAAACTATTACACTACCGGTATTTTTTAAAGTAGCACTTGTAGGACCTGAATTTATATGCTTTCTCAATAGAAAAAATGGAGATACTTTGTTCTGAAATACCCAGAAAAAGATTAACATGACTATGAAAGGGAACTGGGAAAGACAGAAAGTTCAATTAACAGAGAAAATGAGAAAGAAATAGATAGAAATGGATCTGGGAATTGGGAGATAAACTGAACTCCAATTATATTGAAATACAGTGGTAAAGTTTTAACAAAGAAAAAGTAAAACATATTAACCATTTGGATTTAGTTCTAAAAGTGATTCAAGATACCAAAAGGCATTTTATGCCTTTTCTCTCTTCCCAATATGAAACTATGGCTGTTAAGTATGCACTATTAAAAAGAAGTTTAAAAACTTATTTTACTTTTCAACTAGTTCTTTAAAATGATAAAAGTACATTCTAAGTGAAGCATCCAGGTCTTTCTAGTTAGAGATCTTTACATGCCCTAAATCATACTTTACTATTCACTAATTCATTTATTTATTCATTCTGTGAACATTTGATGCATGCTTCAAGCTAGATACCCTGTTAGTTTAAGAATACAAAACAAGAAACCATCACTGCCCTCTAGCAGCTAAAAATCTAGAGAGCTAAGATAATTAAAATAGTTTGTTATGGCATGAAATTTGACAGATCAATGAGACAAAAAAATAGTCCTGAAACAAATTATAGTATACATAAAATCTTAATATAATAAAGACTGACTTATAAACCAAATTATAAGTTGACATAATAACTGCAATACATCATTCTATTGGTACTGCCAGGTTGACCATATAATATTGCTGATACCTATTTTGACCTACAAAATGGCAATTTCATATGTGTCAACCTAATGAAATAATGGTACAAACATCAAAGAAAGAGAGATGTGCTAATTATGTAAGCTTCCCTGCTTACCTGCTCAATTTCAACAGCATTAACAATGATCTCCCTAACCCTTTCTTCTGAAGGCTTATTTACTAAGTATTGAAATATCAGGCAAGCAAAGTCACAGTGAAGCCCCTAAAATAGAAGAAAAATATCACTGTCAAAGGATGTTTAATCAGCTATTTTCACACAGTGATGTATCAGGCATTATATAGTAGTTAGGTAGTTCGGAATGCAACACTGAACTTCTGGAAGACAGAAGAAGGATTAACAGGGCCAGGAACTTCTTTTCTTCAAATCTTATTAAAATGCCAATTATAATAACCTATAATGAAAAATTTTCAATGCCAGCAAATCTCAGTTCATTACATGAAAGATTAATTAACAACACAACAAATCTGCAACCAAAAGCATTTGGAAAGGAAAACAAAGCAAGAAGAACCAAAATGCAAATTTGCTCATTTTTAGTGTTTTTTAAAAAATTAAGAAATGATTGAAAAACAATTAAGTATTTAAAGAACAGGTGAAACTCAGAGATTTCAAAAACACAAGTTATATTAAACAAGAATGGCTCAAGATGAAAATAAATTCAGTGTAATGAAAATGGAAACTGAAGAATTAAGGATACCATCTGAAGCTGTATAAAGCAGAAATGACATTGCAGATAACTCAATGACAAAAGAAAGCAAAATTGCGAAATACCTTGAGAACAGAATAGTTATGCAAATATATGAAATGATATAGAAATTAAATAACTGGAGAACAGAATAGTTATGCAAATATATGAAATGATATAGAAATTAAATAATTGGAGAATAGAGCAAGGAGATTCAACCTACAATAATCGGGATTTCAAAACACAGAACAGATGGTATAAAGCTGAAAACAACAGACGAAAATTTAAAAAAAAAAAAAAAAGAGAAAGGTCAGAGACATAGAAAGATGATGGAGTTCTAAACAAAATTAACAATTAGAGACTGACAACAAGGCAGAGTCAGTTAACATTTCTAAACTACAAAGAAAAATAAATGAATCTGTAAGCCGACAAGGGAGGAGAAGGTGGAAGGAATACACACTTTAGAGGATTACAAATCAGAGCTGCTTAGCTTTTTCTAAATGAACCAACAAAAACCCAGACAATTGAAAGATAAGACTCAAATCAAGGGTTGTATTCCAAGGATGATGTACCTAGTTAAATTGTCATTCCCAGAAGAAACCATTAGAAAAAGACCTCTTTAAATAGCTAATCTTAGAAAATTTACTAGTGAAACATACCCCCTCCACTTGACTAAAGAGGATATTTCAAATTACCAAAGGCTGAATTTCAAATGAACTGCTGAAAGGTGACAACGTAGTGTTGATTAGAAACGATAGCTAGCTACCTACTACAGAGATGAGTAAGTCAAAGGCAGGCACTCGTAATTGTTAAATCAATAAGGGAATAAAATTAATTTTGAGGTTTAAAGCGACTCTAATCAAAATCCTAGTGGGGTTGTTTTTAAGTTAAAAAATTAATCTGGAAGGCTAAATGGGCAGAATCTTTTAAGAACACTTTTAAAATAAAAGTTATGAGATTTAGCCTACTAATTATCAAAACATAAAAAACTAAAATAATTAAAATAGTTTATTATGGCATGATATTGACATATAGGTTAATGAAAAAGAAAAAGCCCTGAAACAGATTTTAGTATACTTGAAGTCTTAATACATAATAAAGAAGACATCACAAGTCAATGGAGAAGGATTACTTAAAGAGAATTGGAAAAACTTCCCAAGTGTGTGAAATAAAATTAAGTTACATTCTAACTTATCCTATGCTTTATTTATATTACATTCCGTACTTGTACTAAACAAATTTCAATGGCATTAAAGAGTTAAATGTTCAAAAGCCAAAAACAAAATATGTTTGACTATTTAACTCATCTCTGAAAGCAGATCCCACGAATTTCAGGGTTTTGTACATTAAAAGAACAAACAGGGGACACGCAATTTTTGAGGGCAGGAGCCCACCGTGTCCCCATTTGCCTGGCAAAGTAATAGAGCTATCCTTTTCTACTTCACCCAAAACTCTGTCCCCTGAGATTCGATTTGGCACCGGTATACAGAGAGGCCAAGCTTTCGGTAACAATTTTGGTGATCACCAAGGGACCACCTCGGGGATGGTCGGGGGGGGGGGGGGGGGGTGTCCCTAGAGGCCAGATCACCTGGGACCCTTGTCTGGAGGCCAAGCCCCCAGTCATACGCCGTCTGCCAGCCTGGCAGCTGGAACTCTGAGGTGGGAATAGACAGAGGAAGAGGGACCCCCCTAGCAACTGCTGAGGCCCTTTTTGCCTTGAGGACATTCCTCTCTTCCTCCTGCCTGGACCGCCCTGGACTTCCTATTCCTAGGAATTGTTTTGGCAAAGCAGAAAAGATAGCGTCTGATGTCGTGACACCTCTGCCAGAATCTGGGTAAGTCCCTGGAAGTGCACTCCCAGGCTCCTTCAATTTTGTCCCTCTGAAGAACTTTTGGTTCCATCTGGGGAATGTTTGGTTCCCATCTGGGGATTTTCTGTTTCAGAAATCCCATCTGTAAGGCGCTGCTTAGACTAAGGTCATGGGATAAGTAGGACTTGGAAGCAGCCACTCTGAGCTTTGTGCTGTCTGTTTTTTCTGGCATAAGGCTTCCGTCTGCTGGCGAGGGTTCTGATTTGTTTTCAGTCCACTGGTGAGTGTTCTATCAATCAAGTATAGGAAGTGCTCCTTCTCCTTCTTCTTTTTCTTCTCCTTCTTTTCCTTCTCCTCCTTCTTCCTCCTCTCCTTCTTCTTTTTCTTTCTTTCTCCTTCTCCTTCTTCTTCTTCCTCTTCCTCTTTCCCTTCCCCTCCTTCTCCTTCTCCTTCTTTTCCTTCTCCTTCTCCTTCTCCTTCTTTTCCTTCTCCTTCCCCGCCTTCCCCTCCTCCGCCTCCTCTTTCTCCATTTGATAGCCCCCTGGGGAAAATCTTGGCAGACTCATCGACCTATAGTTCTAAACCTATAACTGGGGAAAAAATGAAATTCTATTGTAATTCTGTTTGGCCAACGTACATTCTTGAAAATGAGGAAAGATGGTCTTTGAATGGTAGCCTAAATTATTATACAATTCTCCAGCTAGAGCTGTTTTGTCACAGGAATAGAAAGACAGGAGAAATTCCATATGTTCAAGCATTCACGCAGTTACATAATAAAAATGAGCAGCTAGGTAACAAGCTGATGGTACAAAGAGAAAGGAAAGTCACTTTGCCTAGAGCTGGTTGTTTCTGAAGGGAAAGGAAAATAAGGGAGACTGAGAAAAGAGTTGTACATGTTTTGTTTGTGGGACCATGTTTGTTGTATGTATGTGTGCATGTCAGTACTTACACTGACCGGTTGAGACGTCTTTGAATAACAGGACTCACTAACAGGGCTCACGTGTGACAACACCAGGGAATCTGTCCTATGGTGTCTGGGTTTGCCTGGGGCAGAATGCTGGTTGGGATTTTCCCTTTTGGACTAGCCTTGTTCTGGGTGATCAGAGCTCTGTTCCATCTTGTAACACCCCACCCAGGGTATTTTTACAAAATTGGGAGATCTTCAGCTATTCCCCCATGAAAAGAAATTGTTATTTCTCTCCCCCTGTGCCTGGGCCCGCCAGAACACTTATTTTATCTAGACCATCTCTAGTTCCTGAGACTGAAGAAAAAGGCAGGGAAAGAAGGCCTTTTTAAACTCAAGCAAAAAAACTGAGATCTCTGGTTCAGTCTTTATGTAAAAGTTAACTTGTAAATGAGCTCTATCTAATTGACTTAAAAGTAAGCACTTACAAATTAAATCTAAATGTCTAGAAAATTGGCCAAGATAAATTTTAGGACCACATGATCTGGGAAATATTCAGTACTGAATTAATATCTGCTATTGAAGGTGGCTTAAGCTTGTTGGTTTGATTAATATAGACATGTCTTTAGAGTCATCAATGTTAAGTAATGCAAGTGAGATAAGAGCTTTTGGGTAAACTCTTTAGGAATAATTCTCCATAAGAAAGCTCATGTTTTTAAAGTTGTGCATAATCAGGATTTTCAAAGATTGGATTAAATCTAGTTGGGTAAATGGATTTTGTTGGGAGTGGGCTAGGGCAAGACCAGATTCCTATTTGCCCTTGAAATCTTTTCACTTTGGTAAAATGAGTAAGTATTGTTTGGCAGTTTCTAAAGGTTCTTTTGACCTCCAGCTAACTTTGAGATTCTTCAGAGGGCCCCTGAGGCATCTCAGAAAGAAACAGTTAACTAGGATTATTTGGTATGTTAAACTAAATGTAATCAGTCAAGTTAAATGTAATCCTGGTTATTGTAACCAAGTTTCTTTACCAATTACATTGCAGTCAGATGCTTAACTGAGCCCTTTTAAGTCTTTCTGTTGCTGTACTCTGATGCTTTTGCAAAGGTGCTTCATCTTCAGGAAGACTTACGTGAAGGATCCCTTTTGACAAATACAAGTCTCTGATAAATTTCGTATCATACAGCTGAGCTGGTTAATAAATTTAAAAATCTTGATGGAGAATCTGATGGCTTCATAAAAAGTTAGCAAAAGGATTAGTTACCAAGTGGGCTGGTAAATAATGTTTATGGTTTTCCCAGACATAGGGAAGCCCTTCCCCTCAAGCTACTTATGACTTAGAACAATTGGGTAAATTACACCTCTGTAGGAAAAATTGAAATATTCTTTTATCTCTGCCTGGTCCCTCCAGAAATTGGAGACTCTTGGGTTATGAAAATGAGGGTATTTTAGAGAAAAGAATTATGTTTCAATAGATACAAAATTCTAGTTCCGTTAATTGAAGTTTGAATTTATGAAAGTTATTGTGTTAGCCACACTTTTGCCCTGATGTTTAGGAGGAAAGGGAAACTACCTAGTGAAGGTATCAGAGTGTAATTACTCATCATGTACCACTGCTTGTTTTAGGTCTATTGCTGAAAGCACATGTACAATGCTTGTGTGACAATTGGGTATAAATGATAAAATGTATAGCCTATAAAGCATATCCTCATTAACATACCTCTGTGCTTGTTCACTATACCTGATCAGTTTTCCCCCAATGTGGATTGACTAGGCAAATACAAAGGAGGCCTAGCACCAAGGGACATGATCTACACCTGGGGCAAACAGCTGAATCACCCTGGCACCAAGGGACAGATATTTTGATCATCAATGTCTTCTACTGAAAGACTTGCAATCAAAAGGGGAAATGAAAGAAAAAATCTGCACATATTGAGGTATGAGGAAGTCACTCTGGCCTATACATGGTTTAACTTTAAAAAGCGGTTAAAAAGTGGCCTGTTTTGTGGCCTTTCAGACATGCATTGTACATCTGCTTTAACATTGACATGGGGAATGCATTTGAGAGTCAAAATGGAGTAATTATGATACAACTACATGACCACTGTGGATGTGATTTCAGACACATTCATTCCTATATTGTCGCAAACTTGGAATTTTCTGAGCTATGTCAAACTCAAGGATGCCACAAGGATTTAAAAATTCCCCCACCCTCTTCAATGAGATTTTGGCTAAAAATTTAAGAGGATTACACCTGGATCAAGGTTGAGTAGAGGCCTTTCCAGCCAGAAGGGAAAAAGTAGCAACAGTAAAAAAGAGAAACATCTCTAACACAGGAAGAAAAAAATTAAAGAGTATGTACAACAGATTGGTCAATTGTTAACTGTATGCATGGATGAGTTTATGTTCCATAGGTCTCCCCCTCACCTGGAAGCTCTCTTGCATCCCCTCAGAGCAGGAGACCAGGTGCTGCTGAAAGTATGGAAAGAGCAAGGACCTAAGCAGCAGCTTAAAGAGAAACAGAAGGGATCCTAGGAAGGGATCCTATGACATTCTTCTTACTACTCACGTCTCTCTAACACTGGATGGAGTAAAACCATGGGTACATCACACCAGAGTAAGAAGATTACCAGAGACTGACCTGCCAAGCCTGCCTACAACCACCGAGCTGACTCCCGAGAAGCGGACATCTCACCCTTTGGGAAACTTAAGTATTTGTTCTGACAAGCGGAATGAAAATTCTGTTTTCTTAGCCTTTCTCATACCTCCTACCTATAGATTCATATGCTGATTCTTTTTGATAGTTCCAACTGCTAGATATGTGGTCAACTTCCTATTTCCAGGTCTTCAGGATTGCTTTGATGGGTTTTCCCCATACAAGGAATGGTTTGGAAACAATTGGCTACCACAAGTCTCTCCTAAGTACCAGTTCCAAACTGGCCTTCAGACCTATTCTCCTGAATTCCTAAGGGAATGAGATCCGTTCTGTCTACTAAAGTTCCAGTCGTCACTCTTACCTCTAACGGGACCAAGGAATTGAGATCTTAATCATATAAGACTTGGATCCAGGACGTGGAACTCAAATATTTTTAATTCGGTATCTATTCCCCCCAAATTAGGCAGGACTATGCCCCATCTGAGCAGGAAGTAGTCAGAACAGTCATTGCCCACTTCCCTGAAAGATTTGGGGAAAGATAAAAACCGAAGTGAGGATTATAACCAAGTCTCCCTAAAACAGGGTTCCTCCGTTTATGATTAACATCTCTATCCAAAATGATTGTTCCCTTTCTTGTCCAATATCTGTCCTCAAGATTGAGGAGTATCAAAGAAGAGGGTGGAGTGAAACTGAGTGAGGCCCTGTGGGGCTCCCGGGCTTGGAGGCCCTTTTGTCCCCCATTTATTGTGGGCAAGACTCCAGCCTCCATGACCTTCCCTGAGTTCCAAAGGGCAGATTCGAACAGAGAAACGTAGTTTTTTTTGAGGTCAGGAGCCCACTGTGTCCCCCTTTGCCTAGCAAAGAAATAAAGCTATCCTTTTCTACTTCACCCAAAAAAAAAAAAAAAAGAACAAACAAAATTAAAAAGCAAAGGACAAACTGGGACAATATTTGCAGTAAATATAACAAAATTCATATTTTATAGTATATTCATGTGATAAATATAATTAACTCAATAAACAAATACTTATTGAAAGAGCCCAATCAGTTACTGTGCATTGGGAATATATACCAATGGGAATAAAAGCAAAAGACCAGAACAGGTAACTACAGAAAAAAAGACAAATGACTAGTATCACTATGAAAACAATGTTCAATCTAAGCAGTAATCAAATAAATGCAACTAAAACTAATAATGAGATACTAACTACTCCTATCAAATTTATCCAATATTTAACAAGTAAATCTGGTAAGGGTATAGTAAGAAAAGACATGTTCATACATTGTTAGGTGGGGCTACAAATTGTTATCAGATTTCTGGAAAGAAATCTGCAAGTAAGTATGATGGCCTTTAAAATGTTCATACCTTATACTCTAGTAGTTTTATTTGTAGGGAATCTAGCTTAGGAAAATAGTATGAAATTGAGACAAAGCTTATATACAAAGACAGTCATTTTGCATTATAGCAAAACAAATAAACAAACAAAAAACCAGGAAACAACTTAAATGTCTAATTATAGTCAAATAAATGATACATGTACTCATTAGGATATGTAATATATATCTAACAAAACTGTTTCCAAAAAATGCTTAATGTCATAGAATAATGTTCATAATATTCTGCTTAGTGAAAAGAGATGATCTTAGCTCAAAAAAATATGAAAAAAGCAGAATATCTCAAATTATAAAAATATGTTTGTATATATTTACATAGGTTTAAATGTAGGAAATTGTCCAGAAGGAAATACCAAATATGAAAGGTGGCTATCTCTGTGTGTTGAGACTGAATGATTTTATTCTCTTAATTCTCTATAATAATCATATATGACATTAATAATAAAAATTATTAGAAATTTAAAGACACAAAACAACACAAAGTAATTATACAAAGCATTTTTTTTCTTTTGGCCACGCCACGCGGTTTGCAGGATCTTAGTTCCCCAACCAGGGATTGAACCTGCTCCCCCTTAGCAGTGAAAGCATGGAGTCCTAACCACTGGACCATGAGGGAATTCCCAAAAAGTACTTTCATACATATTGTTTCATTGCATTTTAACAGAAGCCTGTTAAGGTGTATAGCTGAAGAAACTGAGGCTCAGAGAAGTTAAGTAACTTGACAAGGTCACTTTAGAAATAAGCTGAGGAGCCAGGATTAGTCAATCAATGTGACCCGAACGGCTATAATGGCCTAACACTGAGAACACAAAGATAAATGACAAGGTTTCTGCACTCAAGGAACTTGAGTCCAGTAGAGGAGAGAGACAAGAAGTGCAATGCATGTTACGGACTCTAAGGTAGGGACAAATTCAGGTTTCAAAGGAATAGAGCAAAGAGTGGTCAGTTTTACCTCATTGGGGTAGGAAAGTTTTAAGTGGCAACTTGTGAGAAGGTAATCAACAGATGAAAAAAAAAATGGTAGAAAAGATGGAAAGAGTGTTGCAGACAGAGGGAGACAAGATTTAGTTACTGATTGGATATAGCTGAAAAAAAAAAAAAAGAAGCACTCTAAAATGACTCCCAGATTTCAAATTCGTATGACTGGGTAGAAGGTAGAGGCACTCAATGAGACAGAGAAAACAGGAAGGAGAACACATTTCAGGAGAAAGATGATGAGCTTGATTTCTGAAATACTAGGTTTGAAATATCTATGGAGCCTTCCAGGAGAAAACGTCTAACATGCACTTGAATTTATGGGTTTGGAGCTCAGGAAAGAATAACCAGGCTGAAGATAAAGTTTTAGTTGTTATGAGCATCTAGGTGGCAGCTGATTCCATGGGAATAAATAAGATCAGCCAGGAGGTCATGTATAGGGAAGGAGAGCGACCAAAGTGGGAACCCAGGAGTACATTGGTACATAAGGATGGGCAGAGATTGAGGAGGAACAGTAAGAGAGGTAGGAAGAAAACACAGAGTCTTAAAATCCAAGGAAGAAATGACTTCCTGTTTTATTAATTAACAGGATACTTGTGTCACCATAAGCATTTTCAGCAGAAAGAAAAATAAATGAACAGCAGCTATGATTACAAATATAAGTAGAAGAATACTTCATTCCTTACTTCATCTCTGCTGATGAGTTCATTGGAAAAAGTAAGTCCAGGCATAAGTCCTCTTTTCTTTAGCCAGAATATAGCAGCAAAAGATCCCGAGAAGAAAATTCCTTCTACAGCAGCAAAGGCCACCACCCTTTCCCCTGGGAGACGAAAAATAGTTTCACTTTCTGAAATATCATACACTGCAGACAATTTCAAGCTTATATATGTATAATATATACTTTTACATATATTTTTTAATAACAATATCACAACTGTTTTGCCAAGAAACACAATCAACAAGTTAGTGCCACAGCCAAGTCTTCAGAGGAGGAAGTTTGCCACCTCTACCTACTAGAGCAGAAAGGTGTGTCAGCTTCAGGTCTTATGTCCAACACTGGACTCCTGCAGGTCTTGGAATGTGGACAAAGGAGAGCCTTCCACACGCAAAAAAAGAGGTGATATATCTGTGCACCACACGTGCCTGTGAGTGCAGGTACGTGTTTGTGAATGCAATATGTACATACATGTATGTTTGTACACTATGCTCTGTTGACCCTTTTGAAAACAAAAATAGCTCTTTAGACTAGTGAGTTATTTGTTTTAGGATGGAGATTTATCATTAATTTAACATAGATTACTATATTTTCATCTTGCTATTAATAAGATAATAGGTATAATTGATTCTTTTTTTTTTTTTTAATTTATTTATTTTATTTTTATTTATTTTTGGCTGCATTGGGTCTTTATTGCTGCAGGCGGGCTTTCTCTAGTTGCAGAGAGCGGGGGCTACTCTTCATTGCCGTGGCTTCTCTTGTTGCGGAGCACGGGCTCTGGAGCGCAGGCTCAGTAGTTGTGGCGCACGGGCTTAGTTGCTCCGCGGCATGTGGGACCTTCCTGGACCAGGGCTCGAACCTGTGTCCCCTGCACTGGCAGGCAGATTCTTAACCGCTGCGCCACCAGGGAAGCCCAATTGATTCATTTTTAATTGACATAAATGTGATGTCATGTGAATGTTCATCTATAAGGGAACTAGACTATAATTTTATACAAACTGTGAATAAGAGGAACATTGTCATTTTAACTATTCTATGCAATCACATGAATACTACAGAATGAAAATCATAACAGAAATAATTATAGAAGGCTATTCTTTTTGGAGAGGATTAAAAGATTATGAGGGGTAAATTTTACAAATTTTCAAGAATAGATGTGAGCTACAAATGTTCTAGAACACGTCTTCTAAAAGCTATAATGAATTGTAAGGCCTCATGATTTTAGAGATAGGAAAGTAGGATGTATTTTTAAGATACAGCTAACCTCTATGATGAAATGCAATAAGATTGTGTAACTCATACTTTTTTTGATGTTTGAAATGTAATTTCATTACGTATATTAAGGTTGAATCTATATATTTAATGTTTTAAAGTTCTTTAAAGATATTTTAAAAAACTAAGCAGTATATCTCACTTTTTAAAAAACTAAGCAGATTGTCGCAGGATGACTGCCACCCTCCTCTATTTTCTCTATTTCTAGGTTACTTCTTTGGTAGTGTCATGAAAGACATGCTTTCTGTGAGCCATTTTCTATCCACACTAATCTTTTCAGTGCATATTGAACACCTTGATGTTTCCCTTTGTTTTTCTCTAAAGCCAATGTTTCTCAAAATGTGCTTCTCAATCCACTTGTGAGAAAATCAGCTGGGTATAAAATGCAGATCACTCTCTGATGAGGACCAGGAATCGGCAGGATTTTTCCACAAACTCTCCAGATGACTTTATGCACACTGAGAACCACTGCTTTTCTCATTCTTGAAATGAACTGAAAGCAATGCAGACATATATGTTTCACTGGTTCTCAACGTGTGGTCCAGGGATCCCTGGAGATCCACAGACCCAGGAGGTCTGTGAAGTCAAAACTATTTTCATAGTAATAATAAGGCACTATTTATCTTTTTTACCATCATTCTCTTATGAATATACAGTGGTGTTTTCCAGAGGCTACACAACATATTCACAACAACCTGAAAAACCTGATAAAGTACTTCTCCCTTTTCTAACTACATATCTGAAGGAGGTTGGATTTTTTTAAAATACTTCAACCAAAAAAACATTCTGCAACAAATTGAATGCAGAAGCAGATATAATCCAGCTATCCTCCTATTAAGTTAGACATTAAAGAGATTTGCAAAAATAAAAAACTAGGCCATTCTCATTCCAGTGAGAATGGAATGGCCAAAACTAGGCCATTCCAATTTTTGGGGAAAATACAGTGTTTCTTTTCATAAATATACATTATTTATTTCAAAATGCAATGGGTTATTACTGTTAATTTAATATGCATTAATAAGTAAATATTTTGAAAGTTTCTTGGCTTTAATTTCTAATATGAAAATATCAATAGATATAACCAGCCCTCAATAATTTTTAAGAGTGCAAAGGAGTACTTAGACCAAAAATTTTGAGACCTCTTTCCCCACATCATGAATAAAACCAGAAAGTAAAGACAACCAATTGTGAAATAAATAAGAATAAGAAGGGTACTTAGAGCTATTTAAATTAAATATCTGAATATTTTAATTAAATGTAATAAATATTTATTAACCAACTACTATATTATAAGAGACAATGTTAATCGCTTCCTTAAAAAAATGTTATTGGATCTCAACTCACCCAAAAGGGTGTCTGCATTTAACTTATCTGTGAAAAAGAAGCCTGTTATTGCAAGCTGTTTCTTGCCTTAGTTGAGTGCACTAATTTAGATATTTGTTCCCTGAAAAATGTTAAGACTTTGACTTGCTTTATTTTAGGGAAAATAAACATTACTGAAAGCATATAGTCTTGCTCTAATATTCTTGTCAGAGTCTATGTGACTGATTCTTATTTACCTGTAATTATGCGCTGACATTTAACCTTTCAACTTTCAATTTAATAAACAGAATAGATAACAGATTTAGATTACTTTTTCACCAGTTTCTAATTAATTCTTAGGAATAGTGATACTACACCATGTAAAATAGCATTGTATAACCCAAGGCAAATTTGATCATATATAAATTAAAGCTACGTACCAAAAGTAGATTTTCTATCTGCTATCCATCGCAAGGCCCAATCTGCTTTTTTCTTAACATATGGCATTGTTTCAATTGCATTAAATAAAAATTCCCTGTAAAAACAAAAGAATTAATGGCAAAGTTATTCACTTGGTTTTTGGGGGGTTTTTTTTGTTTTTATCTTTGGCTGTGCCACACGGCTTGCAGGATCTTAGTTCCCCAACCAGGGATTGAACCCGGGCCCTCGGCAGTGAAAGTGCCGAGTCCTAACCACTGGACCACCAGGGAATCTCCAATTCACTTGTTTTTAATCAGACTATATTTGATTCTATGCAATTCTATGGTATGCAACAGACCTGTAGTTCTTCTGTATTTTTGCATGTCCATAAAATATAGACGTGAAAGTAAAACTCAAATTAGTGCTTTGGATCTGGTCTTATACAAAATTGACTAAATTAGAATATTTAATTTCTAAACAGAATGTGCGAACAGTTTTTTAAGATATAATATCCAAAGATTTACTGGTCCTATACGAGTTATTTTTAATCTAACACATTATTAAGCAATAGAAAATATGGTACTCCTAAACTTCCATATTTGAATAATCTTTCCCTAATATTTAGTTCCCTAATATTAACATAATCAAGCAATAGGATAAACCACCTTTGTAAATAAAATCCCAGCAGTAATACCTTTTCTTAGGATCTCTGATGTAAGTGTCTATTAGCAAACTGTACATCTCTGAGTGAACATTTTCGATGAGAATTTGAAAGCCATAGAAACAGCGAGCCTCTGGAACCTGCACCTCCTGACTAAAGCGCTCCACCTAAGAAGATAAGGGAAACAAATATATCCAATTCTATGGGCTCTCATTAAACACTGCAAATCAGAATCTGGACATCAGAATGATCACTTAAAAATCACCTGTCATGCCACAGACAGGTCAGAAAGACCTTATGAATTATTTTAAGCAGTATTGCTTAATCCATCAACCCTCCACAATTAGTTGCATACTATATTCTTAAGCAATTAAATAAACTGACCTATTAGGTGGAGATACTGCCTATAAAGCCAAATAAATTTTAGAACATCTACCAAAAATAATTATTTTGCTTTGTAGAATTGACCTTAAGTAGATCTACTGAAGCCCCTACAAGCTTATAATGAAAGTTTGCATCTTCCCATTCTTTTTAATAAGAAAGCATGCCTTCTAACCAACCATAACAGAAGTTTCAAATGGGAAGCCAGACCCAGTGCTCTATTGCAGAGCTCTGGAAAGATTATTAAGGTGCAGGTTCTCTATTAGGATTACTATCTAAGGGTAAAATCAAACTCATGCTTATGCCTTGTAAGTAGTTTTGATTGGTACAATATGCTTGATTTCATGATATTTTGGGGGGTCAAATAACAGAAATGTATCCTTGCCTCTGACACTTCATCAGAAAAAATTTTTCAAGAGTTAAGTTCATTTCTTAGACATCATTTTTCAGGCTCAGTCTGATTATCTTACCACCATTACTACCATTTAACTGCTGAATGAGAACAAAAGTGGAAACAAAAATCTTACCAAATTTTCATTCACAATTCCGTCACTGGCTGCAAAAAAGGCTAAGATGTGAGAGATAAAATACTTCTCTTCTGATTTAAGCTTGTTCCAGTGAGGGAGATCCTTTGATAAATCAACCTGAAATAAAAAGATTTTCAAAAGTTTTAACTTAAATTCTTCTCAAAGTATGGAAAACTGACTTCCATTTCAAAGTTAAGGTGGGACATCTCATTAGCAGTAAAATGTGAAAAAGAAAAAAATGTTATCATTCTTGCTATAGACTGAGTATTTGTGTCCCTGCAAAGTCCATATTGAAACCTAATCCTCAATGTGATGATATTTGGAGGTGGAGCCTTTAGGAAGTGATTAGGTCACCCTCATGAATGGCATTAGTGCCCTTATAAAGAGACCTCAGAGAGCTCCTTTGCCCCTTCTGCCATGTGAGGACATAGCAAGAAGCCAGCTGTCTATGAAACAGGAAGCAAGCCTTCACCAGATATCAAATCTGCAGGCACCTTGATCTTAGAATCACCAGCCTCCAAAACTGTGAGAAATAAATTTCTGTTGTTTGCAAGCTACCTACTCTATATTATTATGACAGCTCAAACTAAGACAACTACAAAGGAAAAGAACAAAAGTAAAACATTATGAAGACATCTATCTTCTAGCTAATTGAGAAGCTGGCCAGGATGCCCTTTTAAAATATTAAAATTAACCTATTCTCACCACAAAAAAGAAATGGTAACTATGTGATGGGACACAGGTGTTAGCTTATACTATGGTGGTAATCATTTTACCATACATAAGTGTATCAAAGCAATACGTTGTACACTTTATACCTACACAATGTTATATGTCAACTATATCAATAAAGCTGGGGGAAAGCCAAAATCTGGAAGCAATTAAAGAAGGGGCAACATGGGAAGAGAGAGTAGAAACAGTCAAGAAGGAACTGAGGTGAATAAACTAATGCCTTTCAGCAGCCATTTCTTTAGCATTTTATACATATTTACCATTGTGTTAGACAGATAACTAGGCACTTGTTAAGCAATTGTAGCTGCTACCTTACTGCTGACTAATCTACTTTTATACCCAGAAGTAATGTCGGGCACATAACAATCTGGGTTTTAAAACAGTTTATAGATATGGCTTCCTCTGGAAATAGAAATATTTTGGAAAATGTTTATTAGAACTAGTCCTTGGAATTAATAGAAATGTACTCTAGAGTTTGGTGAAATTTACAATTTAAAAATAGTCTTTAAATGTACCTTGTAGATATCACTTTGTCTCAGGAAGATCTCTTAAGTATGTTTCATAATAACTTCATAAACATTTGAAATATGTAATTGTCTTTTGTCCTTCTTTTATTTATTCTAACAAAGCCCTAATCTCTTTCACCATTCCAAAAAATGACTAAAGTTTCATCCTTTCAATCATTTGTGTTATTTTCCAAAGTCCTTTTTCTCATTACTTTATTTTTAAAATGTTTACTGAGCACCAACTACATGCCAGACACTGTGCTAAATGTTGGGGATACAAAGGAGCAGAGAGGAAATATTTGTATACAGCTTTTAAAATATGTAAGCTAAAAATCAGGTCCTGTTCTATTAAGAGTTCACTCGGGTTTAACTGACATCTTCCTGGTTTTTGTGTATTATACTCCTGATACTAAATTTTAATATTACAATATGCTCTCTAATATTAAACTTATCTACATTAGTCATTTTCCATTCCTAAAAGGTAAAACTTTTCACCCAGCTTTATCTCATTTGAATAAATTCTCAATTTTACAATCTAAAGATTGATTACAAACTACTGGTTAACAGAACGGCCTGGGTAGCTTTGAAAAAAAACCCAAACACCAGAACTTTATCTTCTGAATCAAGGCTTCGATGATCAGGCATATTTAGGAATAAAGCTAAATCACTGATAAAACAATGAAATCTAGAGTTGATTAAACTGTAACTTACATAATTTGTTTAAATGAATAATATGTGGAACTAAAAATGTGTTTGACTTCCCAATTAATTATGTATTTGAATCTTCCTATAAGCTGTCTATAAAATATGTACCAACTTTATATTTTAATTTTTAAAAATTAGTGTTTTTTAAGTCATAGTACTACACATATTACATTTGCTAAAAGATGTAAGAAGTTTTTTGATGAATTTAAAAAACCCAGGTATCACAAGTACTTTTTTAACATGATGAATGAAAAAGCCACCTATGTACTCCGTTTGTTCTCTTAACCACATCTCACAAAAAACTTTCTAAAAACCACAGTCAGAGACAGTCAGGTGTGTCTAGCACTATGGCCCAATTTGAAAATGCTGGGTTTGGCTTTGGGTTGGTTTTTTGCTCTACATGCTAACTACAATATAACAAAGATGTTAATAACGTTAACAAATATAAAATAACAAAGATGGGTAGGTGGGTAAAATCAGTGTAACAGAAGCTTTAAAAATTGGTGGCTTCTGATTTCTAGTATAAATCTCCCCTATTCTGTGTAAAATAATAGCTTACATTTATTTGGTGCTTGCTAAATGCCAAGTAACATTCTACACATCTAATTAATCCTAACAACCAGAACTAGGTAATATTAGCCCAATTTACTGATAAGGATACACAGAGAGGTTTCACAGAGCAACTTTGCCAGTGGCACTGCTAGTACGTGGTAGAGCCAGGATTTGTACCTAGGCGGCCTGGTTCCAGAGTCTGCATTCTCAACAGCATATGTAAAGAGTCAATTTCTCAAAAAATAGGTAAATAAACAGACAGATAGATCCAAATGTATCTAAACAAATAGATATATCTATCTGTATAGATAAATATGCACACACAGAGAACAGAGTGCTATACAGGGATCATCCATCGTATTCAAAAATGAAGACAATGATTATTTGCAGACTATGGAGCAACCGCTTGCATGACCAACTGCCCTTACCAAACCAGCGAGGATCTTCTGATTTGCTGTGTTCAACTCATTTCCTAGGCGGAAATTGCCACACTACAAGAAAACATTCCACAGCTGTCCTGTCTGTTGGCACAGCTGTGCCAGGTTTGATGTGGCTGAGGGCAGGGCCAGACTGAGAGGAGCACTGTGAATTCAGGCCAGCACCTCAGAAGCGAGTGCCCTGCCCAGGCAAACTCCCCATGCGACAGCTCCTTCTGCACCATCAGATAAGCCTCTCATCTGAAAGGAGGGTCTCTAAGGCTTTCACTATTTCATGCTTTAGCTATGGCTGCAATTTTATTTGTTCCACTAACCAGAAGTAAAGACTAGTCTTATTTGGTCACAGCAAACCAAAACTGTTTAAAAATGGAAAATGTTCTGAAATATATTGGAGGTAAAAATCTGGCAGACTGAGATGACATTTTTGCAGCAGAAAACATGTTTATAGACAGTAATCTAAACACA
This sequence comes from Balaenoptera musculus, assembly GCF_009873245.2. Lineage (NCBI taxonomy): Eukaryota > Metazoa > Chordata > Mammalia > Artiodactyla > Balaenopteridae > Balaenoptera > Balaenoptera musculus. The sequence continues at coordinate 34,756,848 of NC_045801.1, read as the reverse complement.
AAACATTGGAGAATCCTGTATTTAGTCTCAGGAATTTCAAACATTATCTTATACAACTGATCTTATTCAATGTATCTTATAATGTAAGTTAAACATTTTTAATGTCCTGCAACAGAAAATGTGAACACTGCACTAGAGAACATGTTTGCTGATGACGGTGCTGCTACTTACCTCTTCTGCTGTCCAGAAGGATGCCTGTGCCTGTTTATACATTTTCCAAATGTCAGGGTACTGGATTGGAAAGATGACAAATCGGCGAGAACTCCTTCTTAGGAGTGGCTCTTCATTTGACTTTGCTTCATTTTCGTTGGTATCTGAAGATAACCTCTTTGAAAAATAAAGTACAAGCACCCATTTTATGGAGAGATTTCCTCTTTATTCACATCTAAACACACATCTGGGGAAGTTCGGGAGACAGCATCGTTTTGGGAGCCAGTCTCCCCAGCTTGAATCCTTACTGTTATCTGGTAGCTGGTTAATGGTGTTTACTTAGTTGTGTGGCTATAGGAAGTTCCTTAACTTCTCTGAGCCTTGGTTTCCTCATCAGTAAAATAATACCTACCTTAGAGGTTAATTGTGATGATTAAAAGTGCTTTAAACAGAGCCTGGTGCACAGTAATCTCTCAAAATATTGTCATTATTGTTACTTTGAGGATAAGTATAAAATTAGACCCATAAACGTCACGGTGGGCAAATTTCTAAAGTTGTGGACAAAATGCCCCTTCAGTGCCTCTCGCAGAGAGAGAATGCTGGCACGAATAGGCTACTGTTATGAGCTACTTTTTAAATTTTAATGTTTTCTTTTCTAATATTAACTGAAATTATAATACTTACCTGAAAACTCCTTACCAAAAACTTAGCAGCCTTTGTTTGTCTGACCCTTCCCACGTACCAATTGGTTTTTGCTATTTACATGTTAACATTCCTTTACTGCATATGGTCTCACTGGGGCTGTCTCAGAGCTCTATGGGATAAAGTAAGAAACACATACCTAAATACATACTGCTTGGAAAGAGGATGGCACTCTAAAAGGGGACAGTGCCATATATATGTGTGTGTGTGTGTATATATATATATATTTTTTTTTTAAATAATCAGCAAGAGAACAGAGACCAGTTTTTATATATTGTGGTGTTCCCAGAGTACTGTGTCAAGTGTAACATCAATAAACATTAGCTAAGTAAGTGAATGGGCTGTTAATTTCTCTTTACCTTGTGCTCAGATTACCGCATACCCTTAGATTTTTAAAAATTTAACATAAGACCACAATACATTAGTGAAATAACCTAATAACCACTCAAGGCAAGCCTCCTCTGAATGCCCTCACATCTCCTCCTCCCCCCACTACACCAAAGGCCTGGATTAGGTGCCTAACATAGCACATAGCTCACTGCAATTTAATTCCCTGTTAATTCTCTACAGTCTCTTCTAGACCATGCTTCTTAACAGCAAAAACCAACTTTACACTTGTGGAATCCCTAGAGCCTAGCATAGTACCTGGCACTTACTCAATATTCATTCCACAAATATTTAAGCAAATTTTTAGAACGGAAGTGGTCAAGTTTTTTGTTTGTTTGTGTTGCCATTGAGGGCTCTGCCATCTCAAAAGAGCCGTAAGATCCTGACACTGCAGTTCCAGGCTCTAGAACAGGAGATACACATTAGAGCATGTCCTCTGGGTCTGGCATTGAGGCTGCTTTTGAACTGTCACCACACAGATGCTTTATATACCTTATTCTGCTTAATCTGTACAAGTCAGTCAAATAGTAACAGTATTCCCATTTTACAGATGGGACAACTAGGTCTTGAAGTACGTAAATAACATGCCCAGGACCCCACAAGTGGTAAGTGGCAGAAATAAGATTAGAACTGAGATAGGTCTGAACTCAAAGCCTTGCCTTAAACTACATCTCTGTATGTATGGATGGCAGCTAGTAGGGCCAGCCTACATCTAAAAACCAGAATTCAAAACAGTGAGATAAACTAAAGTTAAAAAGAGTATACACTACAATTAACCCTTGAACAACACAGGTTTGAATTGCACAGGTCCACTTACATGTGAATTTTTTCCAATAAAAACTACAATACTATTCCATCCACAGTTGGTTGACAATCAGTGGGTGCAGAACCATGGATACAGAGCGCCAACTAAAAAGTTATATGGGGATTTTCAACTGCACCAAGGGTCAGTACCCCTAACCCCCAGGTTATTCAAGGGCCAACTGTAATACCTCCTACTAAGCAAAATTAATTGAACAAATGGTACTGATGTAACCAGTGAAATGACAGCAGGAGGACATCACCAAATTTGATTTTAGGAAAAAGCAAGAAAAATAAAAATGATTTCTTTATAAATAAAGTTGAAAGAACCAAAGTGATTCTTTGGTTCTTACCAGCCAAACTGATAAGGCTTAAAGCAGTGATTTTTAACTAGTGCAAGCTTCAAAATCTCAGAGTAAAACTTTCTCAAAATGCATTCGCCTTCCCCTTTACCAGGTTAAAATCACTATGTATAATGAGATCATGAAGTGTGTTGTTGATGAGGATGTATTTCACAGGTGAATGATAAGACAGTAAAGATAAGATTGAAAATCAACATTTTGGAAATTGCCGCCTCTATGGCAGAATGTGAAGTGAACCAAATGACCATATTTCACTCTACACTCTTCATTAAAGGACAAAATTGTGTTCACTTACAATAAGCACAGAGTATTATTCATGTCTTTAGGCAAGTCATTTAATCTGATCATCATCACTTGTAAATTAAAGACAGTAACACTTGCCATACTTATTTAAAAGGAATGTTATAAAGATCAGAGGAGCTAATACAAATAAAAGTACTTTGCACACTCTCAAGTGTTATGAACTTTTAAAATTATTACTGTGTTATTATTGACTGTTGGGATGTTTCTGGTTGGCCTTTTCTATAGGCTGTCCCTATACTTCAAAGAACTGATAAAAGAACTATCACAGTGGTTAATTATTTGATCAATCAATACCTTCTATGACTGCTGTCAGGGAATGTTCATTCATGAAATAATTAGAAAACTGCTGGAAAGGCTTAAAAAGTGAGATATTCAAATTCCAATTTAAAAGGCTGAGGTCTGCAGTCAACAAATATTTCTAACTTGTCTTGGCCCACATTGTTCTTCCTTTAGTTCTTCTAGATTGTGCTTGCTTTTATCATTACTACGTAGCACTTTGATATGATTCTACATTTTTCTTTTTGTTATATATTTTGTCCCTGGGGTACAGGTATATATTCAGAGCTGGAATTCTTTACTTTCACTATATTTGTTGTGTGGGCCATCTTGCAAGTTGGGAAGGACATGATAAGCAGCAACCCTTTGGCACCAAGCACCCTTGCCCCAAATGGAGTTTGAAAATGCTGATAAATAACTGATCAATGTCAGGATATATGAAAACTGCTGCAGAATGAAAGTCACATTTGGATACTTATATTCTTCCTGTTCCATCCTGATAAGATGTGGGTTGTTAAGAAAAGAAGCTGAATTAGGAGGGTATTATGAAAGATACTGCCATGTAAAGAGAGGGGTTTTCACGAACATAAACTTTTGAACTGGGTTAAAGATGACATATTGCTTATTTTCCTGATGCTAAGAAAAATCCACACACATTTTAAAACAATGTCAGGAGAACCACACATCCCAAAGTTCTAGGCTCTGCAGGGTTCTCTGTGGATGTGGGCTAAGAACCCATATTTTAGAAGAAAAAAACAATATGAAAAAGGCATGATGGCATATGACATTTTTAAGAATTGGAAGTAACTTTCTATATCTGGACTTTATGGTATGTGGAGGACGACAGAAGAAGATAAACCAGAAAGGCAGAAAACACTTCACAATGACTTTTCCAAGTGTGCTCTGAAGAACTATGTGGTCCCTCTAATGTCACAAACATTAGATTTAAAATTTCACTCTAGGGCTTCCCTGGTGGCACAGTGGTTGAGAATCTGCCTGCCGATGCAGGGGACACGGGTTCAAGCCCTGGTCTGGGAAGATCCCACATGCCGCGGAGCAACTGGGCCCGTGAGCCACAACTACTGAGCCTGCGCGTCTGGAGCCTGTGCTCCGCAACAAGAGAGGCCGCGATAGTGAGAGGCCTGCGCACCGTGATGAAGAGTGGCCCCCGCTTGCCACAACTAGAGAAAGCCCTCGCACAGAAACGAAGACCCAACACAGCCATAAATAAATAAAAAATAAATAAATAAATTTAATTTAAAAAAAAAGGCATTATTTAAAAAAAAAAAAAAAATTTCACTCTAAAATGTGTTTTTACAAGGACCTACTGTATAGCATAGGGAACGCTACTCAATCTCTTCTAATAACCTATAATGGAAAAGAATCTGAAAAAGAATATATATACATGTATAACTGAATCACTTTGTTGTACACTTGAAACTAACACATTGTAAATTAACTATACTTCAATTTAAAAAATAATAAATGTTTTTAATCATTTAAAACAGTAATAAAAGTAACTGACAGAAATGTTTTACACCATACAGAAAGGTAACCACTAAAGCATGGACTTGTGTTTCCAGGTTGTCCTTTTTTTTTTTTTTTTGGATGAACTCAGATGAAAGTTTCTCTAGCTATCTCTGCTTAACTGAACAATAACATGAGATTAAAGACAGGCAGTTAAAAACAACAACAAAAACCCTGTAACCATTTGTCTCTATTTTTCAGGAGTGACCCAAGATTTTTTTTTCCAAAACCAAACAAAAAGGAAAAAAACAATAATGCTAATAGTAACAATAATATAATAGAAGCTCTCTTGTTCGAAGTTAAGAACTGTTAGTTGAAAGCTGGTTAAATTAAGGAATCACAAGAAAAGTATATATGCCTTAAACTATTTGATTTCACTTAAAACAAACATTTACATTTATTTGCTAATCTTCTGCTATAAGGCCAAAATGTTGTCGTTGTCACACTGATTGGAGTCCCAAGACTTTCTGACATTAAGACAGCATAACGCAACACCTATACTTTCTAGTTTTAACACACTTAGGGTAGCACAATCTGAGTGCAAAATCCTTATCTCTTTTATCATTCTCCCCAATCTTTTCATACTTGTTTGCTTACATCTAATTCTACAGAATTTGTTAACAATTCATGTTTATTGAATTTTCCAAAGTTCTCAGTTTAAGTTTTCATAGAAACAACTTTCTTTTCATACTCACATATTACTAGTTTCCACATATTTAATTAAATTACAGTCACTACAGTACTTCCCTGGTGGTCCAGTGGTTAAAAATCCACCTTCCAATGCAAGGGACACTGGTTCGATCCCTGGTCAAGGAACTAAGATCCCACATGCTGCGGGGCAACTAAACCCATGCACCACAACTACTGAGCCCACATCCAGCAAACTACAGAGCCCAAGCGCTGCAACTAGAGAGAAGCCCGCATGCCACAACGAAGAGCCCACGCGCCAAAACAAAAGATCCTGTGTTCTGCAACTAAGACCAGATGCAGCCAAAAATAAAATAAATAAAAATTTTGAAAATGAATAAATTAATTAAAGTCATTACAATAAAAGTACTACTGGTATAAACAGCACTGGAAATAAAGACAACTGATCCTGGTGGCAACAGAAGTACGTGAGTGCATCAGACAGCAGCATACTAGCCATATGCGTTTTGAATGCTACGGGTATCCACATATTTTACAGGGTTGATAAATCCACAGAATTGGCCAGTAGTGAATTAAGAGAACTTCTGAAAAATATGCGAGGTAATTCTTTACTAAGTTTGATATAAATCTTCAACTATCAACTATATCCCAATTTAAAATGATGGGTTCATCAAAACAGACTTACTATTCCACTGATTTTATAAGTAATGTTATATATATTAACTTAAAAAATTATACTAATAAAATAGACAAAAGTCAATTTTATCAATTAGTGTTGTACTTATGATTTTGTTTGGAAAATTGGCCCAGGTTTTAAACCATGCAAGGGTCTTGAATGTAAACATATATGAACTTTGCCATAGCTATTTTCCTATCGCCATTTGATACAACTATTTTGACAATTTCTTTTTTACTCAGTGTCATCATTTTGACGAAAAGAAACAAACAAAACATTTTTTAACTTTCAGTTTTTAAAATACGTACTCCATCTCCAAGCTTTACCTGAGGTTAAGGGGGATATGCCTATTTTTTGCATTTTAAATGGATATTAAGATGTTGATTTTTTTGAAAATGTTGGAGCAGGTCAAAGTGGTCTGCTTTGATATATAACACTTTGGCATCTGGCCTTAGCATGCAGTCTATTGGGAGCCATTGAAAGTTTTTAATCAGGTAAGGAACAGAATCAGATTTGTTTTATGATCACTTTTGGAGAAATGTGGTTCGATTAGAAGAGAAATTGGAGGTGGAGATAACAATTAACAGATTATTGCACTATCCATCTCTTGCCTGAACGAGGATATCAGCTGCAGAAACACAAAAGACTGATTTAAGGGATATTCAAAAGTAGATTTAATAATTCCTGCTAAAATTTGGATTCTGGACCACAGGATAAGGAAGAGTTGAAGATGCCCTTGAGGTTTCCAGCTCCAACAACTGGATGATCAAAATGAGAAATAAGAGACTCAGAAAGTGCTCAGCACCTGGAGAATAACTGAATCAGACAAAAACTCTCACTTCTCACATTAGATGTTTAACAAAAGCTTAATTTGAATTAACTCCCCCCACCAACCCAAGCCATAACAAGTTACAAACACAAAAGCCTTTTAAAAATCACTTGGGTCAATAAAAAAGCTAATGGGTTCAGTTTCAAGATATCCAGAAGGCAGCTGAAAATATAACACTATGGTAGTAGGCAGAGGCACTACCTCCCTCCTTCCTAATGGAGTGGAGATCCTATGAGTAGTCGCCAAGAGGATGGATGTGATTATTCAGGGAGAACAGGTAGAGCAGCAGCCGCACAGCTGAGAATGCAGACTCGAGAATGCCGGTATTTCTCTTCACAGAAAAAGGGCAGATGGAAGAAGAAGAGCCAGCTGGGATTAAAACTGGCTGAAATGGATGTAAAGCAAAGGCAGAAGTGACCTGACTTGGCTAAAGCAAGGATCAACAGATGAGACAGAAAGGATCTACACTGTGGATATCAACTGGGCTAAGACGCTTGGAGTTTTCAGGGCTAAAGATTTTCAAATATCTGGGGGGCTGGGAGGCTCAGACTTCAACTCTCCTCACAGGCATTCATTGTGGAGCACAGTTTAAAATCATTCCTGGGAATTCCCTGGCGGTCAGTGGTCAAGACTTTCACTGCTGAGGGCTCGGGTTCGATCCCTGGCTGGGGAATTAAGATCCCACAAGCCCCGCGGCATGGCCAGAAAAAAAAAATCATTCCTATGGAGAGTCATGGAGAGTTTCTGGGTAGGAATTAACATGAATTGGGATGCCATGAGAAAGATAAATTGGACATCCCTGTGTAGGTTAAATTAGAAAAGAAAAAAACATAGATTTTGGTAGCAACTATAGCATCCATTTCAGAGGTAGAAATGACAGCCTGAATTAAGATGTGGCAGTTAGCGTGAAAAAGCTGCTTGAACAGGACTTTGCCAGTCTGAGGAGCTGGGCAGGTTTTGGTGGGAATTGAGACCCTTTTGGGAGTATTTATTTGCGGGGAGTGACATGGAGGCACAGGTTTAATGATGGATTAATTTGGCAGTGGTAAACAGGATTGGACAGCAGGTAAGACTGCAAGTAGACAACTAAATTTGTTGTAACTGCATAAGTGTTAAGTGAGAATGTGAAATAGCTTCTCATCGTCATTCCTTGGCAACATTCCACCGTCTTTTTCAGAATGGTGCTTCCTGTTTCTGGTCACCTGGTCCCAAGAGGTACTAGGACATGCTAGGGCACCCATCTAGATCAAGATTCCCCAGCTAGCACTCACCCTGCTCTGATCTAGGCTGGCATTCTACACAGACCCTCCCTCCCATCCACCTCCAATTTCACCACTTTCATTTGCTTGCCTTCACCTCTCTCCTACTCTTCGGGTGAAGTAGAAAATTTGGATGCTGTCAGAGCTATACACTATTTGTAGGTGTTTTCATTTTCCTATTCCCACCAAATCTAATAAAACAGATGGAATACTGGCCTAGGAATGAGATCTTGGTTTTAAACCTAGCTCTGCTACTGAGTTGTGTGGTCCTGGGCATATCATTTCATCTTTTCTGGCCTAAACTTTCTTACCTTGAAAATAGGGACTATCAATTAGATTAATGATAGTTAATTTTGAGAAACTATAAAAAGTTTGAACTCCCTTTCTCAGGAGATTCACAGCTGCACATACAAAATCTACAAACCTCAGGAGAGTCATAAACCCCCTTCAAGGTATAAACTCTTCAAGACAGTGTTCTTAAAATATGTGTACAAGGATCACCTGCAGTGCTTGTTAAAAATGCAGTCCCAGACCCATCCCAAGAGATTTTGATTCACTACATCTGGGGCACAGGCCCAGTAATTTACATTTTTTACAACGTTTTCCAGGTGATTCTGATGCAGGTGGCCCATGCTGCACCAATATATCTAGAGGAACAAAGCGCTTAAGGCACCCTTGCGTTTCGAGTTAAAAACTGTGGAACAGGTGCTCACTAAAATTCTTTCTAGATCTAAAGTACTGCCTCTGCCTCTGCGTTTGTGGGTCTGTATCAAGATAGGGATAATAAATAAAAATTAACTTCCAGGTCTTAAATCTCAATAAGTGTTGGTGCTACTAGCACAAACAAAAATATCTGAGTTGTCCCATTAGAGTGGGGAAATTGGTACTAAATGTATTTGTTTCAAGAGGGGAAGAAAAAGTTTGAGGGCTATTTACAATGTTAACTAGCTACTAAATGTTTACAAAGTCAAAATAAAATAAAATCCCAAATCTGGAATCTACAACTTTCTGAAGAAGTGTAGGGCTAAGCAAGTGTCTTTGTGAACTGAAACTCTATTAAAATAATCAAAGATACCACACACAGCAACAGGTTTAGAAATATTTACAGAATAACAGGGTATGAAAATTATAGTGCAACAATTTGAACTACCCTACAACCCTACAATCTAATGAATCCCAGCTTATTTACTGTTGTTATGTACCTCTACTAATATAGAAGCAGAAAAGATGAACACGTTAACTAAGGTTTTTATTAAGCACCCACAACTTCCGTGGCACTTTGCATAAAGCATTTTACTTAATTCTCTGTGAAGGAAGTATCACTTCCACCATATAAACGAAGAAAGTGATACCCCAAAGATTCATAGCTAGTTTAGCCGGGTCTGAGAAAACTGGCCTCCTAACCTGATCATTTCATTGTTATGAGGATTTCCCGACGCCATTCTACTTATCATCTCCACCCCATCCACCTGTGTCAATTTCCACAGGCATCCTTCCAAGTCCTTTTACCGATCCCAGAGATGGCATGCATTTCTCCAGTAGAGCCACCAGTTCTCGGCCCTTGCCTCAATTTCCCCCGCTAGGGCTCCAGAACAGGGAAGGATGGGAGGGGGGTGCGCCTTGCCCCGGTCTGAAGTCTCAGAGCATTGCCTTTGGGTAGCCCCGGAACAGAGCACTGGAGCAGAAACCCGGCTCCCTCCTCACCCCTCCCCGGGGACGGCCTCCCGGGAGCTCGAAAAGATGAAACCCGTCCGCAGCGAGGACTCGAAGCCGGGCCTACACCGGGTTTCAGAAGGCAATGAATAAAATTTCCCACAGCGCTCCTGCGCCTTGCAGGTCCCCGCCACAACCCGCAATCTAGAGGCCAGGCGTGACTGTGGGGCGGGAGAGGAAGCACCAGCAATGTTTACCTCCTCCTGCTCGGGCCTGGCCGCTTCCGGCCTTTCCGGGTCTCCCATCGCGCAGACTCCGCCAGAGCTACGAGAGCAGAGGGAACCAAGTGCCTCAAGCCACCTCCAACTGGGAACCTAGTGGCCGGCGGGTCCTGAGTCGGCCCCGACCCCTCCTACTCCTGCCGGCCCCGCCCCGCTCCACTCTCGACCTCGCTTTCTCGCCTGCCCATTGAGGGACTGGCCCAGCTCTGGCCTGGCCCCGCCTCCCCGGCCTCAGGGACCCGCCTGCTCCGGCCGGCCCCGCCCCACTCCGCTGCGCCGGCCCCACCTCCCGCCTGCCCAGTGAGTGTCTCCCTGCGCCTGCTGGCCCCGCCTCCTACGCCTCCAGGCCCTGCCTCCTCCGGCAGGCCCCGCCCCCACGCCGGCACCGCCCCCTGCTTGCTCCCTGAGGAACTTGCCCAGAGCCCCCCCCCCCCCCCCGCCACGCCCCCCAGTCAGTGGCCTGAGGGATTCGGCTTTCGGCCCTTCCCGCGAGGCCGTCCTTTAGTCGCGCGGTGCAGGAGGTGCCCGGACCTGCCAGGTCGTCTCTCCTGGTCGAGACTCTCCAGCTAGCTCTCGCCGTGCCTCAGGAACACGGTATGTCGCGCTAACTCGGCCTGAGAGACCGCCAGGTAGCGGTCTGACCACACACAGGAGGAGCTAAAGAGGAGAGAGCGCTCTTCGCGTGTGGAACGGTAGTGAGGAGAAGCCACGCTCTCGGTGAGAAAAGAGGGCCGCACCGTTACACCACTGGTGAGGAGAGAAGGCTGCCCTGCTTTGTTCTTAAGCGACCGAGAAGAGGTCGGCGGAAGGTGTGCGGGAACAGGTCGGTGGGGCGTCGGGGTGAGGAGGGGGGCGAATGACGGAAGGCGGGGACGGGGTTTGAAGGCTCTGTGGAACTGGTTCAGCAAACTAAGCTTGTAGTGACACTTGCTCTTAGCAAGTGCCGGGCGCCGTACCGCGCTGTGAACCGAGCGGCGGGGTCCCGGGACGCCCCTGTGCCGTAGACAGCGATGCCCCTCCGCTTACGGACCAGGAACTCGGGCTTGGGATAAACCACTGAGGTTACCCAGCCCGAAGGCAGTAGGCTTCCAGGCTCCCTGCGAAATACTCTTTTCGAGGCCGAAAGTCAGAGTGTGGAGGGGGGACAGACTCCGGGGCTGCCGAGGGCCCCGCCTCTCAGGGGAGCTATCTAAAGATAACTGCCCACAGAAAGAAAAAATAGTCGGGTACAAAAACTGGGAATGAGGTGAAAGAGAGATTTCCGTAAGTATTTTGAAGCTGAACTATTGAGGGAACCTTGTCATGCCTTGAACAACGTGCACCTGTTTTGTGATTAGCTGAGGGAAGTGTGGTTAAAACAGGGTAGAAAATTAAGCTTTGAAAACGATGAAAGCTCTTTCTCAAACCTGTCCTAGAGTTGGGGGATGAGAGAGAGCCTTTCTTACTTAGGCAACTGCTAGAGGCCAAGTGCTGAGTAAAAACTTTTTCAAATAGTAACTTTAAATAATAGTTAAATAAGTACTGTGAGGAAACTGAATCTTAAAGAAGTTAGATAATTCATCGTAGGCCATGTGGCAAATAAACTAAGAGCAAGGATTCTACCATTTAATTAAAGTCATCAAACAGTATGTCTGCTGTATGTCAGGCATCATATTCGTATTGAAGATTCAAAAGTGAATGAGACTAGTGGAAAAGAACGTGGATCCTGGAGCCATATCATCGTGGGCCTGAATTCTAGCTCCCTTGTTTATTAGCTGTGCTACTTTGGACAAGTTACTTAGCCTCTCTGAGACTCAGTTTCCTCAATTGCTTCCTCATAAGATTGTTGTGTGGATTTACTAATATATTACTTATAAAGCACCTATTGGGGTGGAAAATTACATTGGTAGCTTCCAAGTACACTAGTAATCAGGCCATCCTAGAGGTCATGGAACAGAAAGGCTCAATTGAGTCACTTGAATCACACGTTTTATTAAATTAATTGAAAACATACATTAAGGGGAAAGAGATGGAATGCCTAACCTATTTAAGATAGGATGTGGGGAGGGGAGGGAGTGGAAGGACCATACTATTCAAATGTTAATCAGTATTCATATATCCTGTCTTTGCTGCATCAGCCTTCCTGGCTGGTGGTATAGTTACAAAGGCCAGAGTTGAGGATGAGCATGGGGTTCTCAGCAGTGGAGCCAACATACACTTGCTCTTTTGGAGGGATGCAGGAGCAAGTAGGCCTGGTCACAGCTGTAACTTGCCTAAATTAGCCTGCTGAGCAGCAATGAGTTTTATCTGTGTTTCTTGGGAAGAGCTTTTGTGAGGCCAGAATAGATGTCACCAATTAGTGGTTGATTTAGGAGTAACATAGTTGTCAATCTGGAAGTGACATGATCCTTAAAGTATGAATGTTTAAGAATTACTTGGTCCTTGCAGCCCTTTCTATCTGTGACACTCTCATTTGTTCCATTATTTTTGTCTATGTTCAACACATTTATGTTCTGTTTATTCTATCTTTAACATGCCTCACAGGTTAATAACTTGTTTACCAGTTATACCTAACATGTCTTATGAATCTCCTTATGTCTTGCAAGCTATTTGCTCCCATACTTAGTTTCTTTCAATTTTTATATTAGAATTGAATAATCTTAATACAGCAGAAACACATTTCAGTGCTTATTATATTGCCTGAAGTGTAGTAGGCAGTATGTATTAGTTTCCCTCAAGATGTTTAAAGTTAACAGGAAGAGCAAATGTAAAATATTAAATGTGTAACTGAAAGATCTCTGGGAGTAGGAGGATTCTACATCTTCATAGATTCTGTGGCATATTATATTTTCCTAATATATTTGGAAACATTTCTCATCCCAAACACTGTTCCCATCAAAAGGTGGAGTCTTATTCCCCTTCTGCTGTGTTCTGAACATTTGTGTCCCCCAAAATTCTTATGTTGAAAACCTAGTGCCCAAGGTGATATTTAGGAGGTGAGGCCTTTGAAAGGTGATTAGGTCATGAGAGTAGAGCCTTCATGAATGAGATTAGTGCCCTTATATTGGATTGTTTGTTTTTCACTACTGAGTTTGTATGGGTTCCTTATATGTATTTTGGATATTAACCCCTTACCACGTGTATGATTTGCAAATATTTTCTCCCGTTCAGTAAGTTGCCTTTCCATTTTGTTGATGGATTTCTTTGCTATGCAGAAACTTTTTAGTTTGATATAGTCCCACTTGTTTATTTTTGCTCTTGTCTTTGGTCTTGACAATAACTTTTTAGATTTCACACCAAGAGCAATGTTAAAGAGCTTACTGCCTCTGTTTTTTATGATTTGAAATCTTATGTTCAAGTCTTCAATATATTTTGAGTTAATTTTTGTATATGATGTAAGATAGTGGTCCAGTTTCATTCTTTTGCATGTGGCTGTCCAGTTTTCCCAACACCATTTATTGAAGTGACTGTTGTTTCTTCATTAAATATTCTTGGCTCCTTTGTCAAATTAATTGATGAAATATGTGTGGGTTTATTTCTGGGCTCTCTATTCTGTTTCATTGATATATGTGTCTGTTTTTTTTTTTGTTTTTTTTTTAATTTTGTAATGAATCCTAGATATTTATTCACATCTGCATTAGTTTGCTAGGACTACCATAACAAAATCACAGACAGGGTGACTTAAACAACGGAAATTCATTTTTTCACAGTTCTGGAGGCTAGAAGTCCAAGATCATAGTGTTGACAGGTTTGGTTTCTTTTTTTTTTTTTTTTTTTTAGTTGTTTTGTTTGTTTGTTTTTTTATACTGCAGGTTCTTATTAGGCATCAATTTTATACTATGTGTCTGTTTTTATGCCATACCACAATGTTTTGATTATGATAGTTTTGTAATGTAGTTTGAAATCAGGGAGCATGATACCTCCAGCTTCATTGTTCTTTCTCAAGATTGCTTTGGCTATTTGGGGTATTTTGTGGTTTCACATAAATTTAGGATTGTTTATTTTATTTCTGTGAAAAATGCCATTGGAATTTTGATAGGAATTACATTGAATCTGTAGATTGCTTTGGGTAGTATGTACATTTTAACAATATTTTTCCAATTCATGAGCATGGAATATCTTTCCATTTATTTGTGTTCTCTTCACTTTCTTTCATTAATGTCTTACAGTTTTTAGTGTTCAGGTTTTTTACCTCCTTGGTTAAATTTATTTCTAGATATTTTTCTTTTTAATGCAATTGTAAATGAGATTGTTTTCTTAATTTCTCTTTCTGATAGTTCATTGTTATTGTATAGAAACACAGCAGATTTTTGTATACTGACTTTGTATCCTGAAAATTTACTGAACTCATTTACTCTGAGGTTTTTTGGTGGAGTCTTTTGGGTTTTCTGTATATAATATCATATTGTATGTAAATAGTGACAGTTTTACTTCTTCCTTTCCAATTTGAATGCCTTTTATTTCTTTTTTATTGTCTAATTGCTCTTGCTAGGAATTTCAATATTATGTTGAATAAGAGTGGTGAGAATGGGCATCCTTGTCTTGTTCCTGATCTTAGACAAAAAGCTTTCAGCTTTTCACTGCTGAGTATGATGTTAGCTGTGGGCTTGTCATATATGGCCTTTGTTATGTTGAGGTACGTTCCCTCTATACCCATTTTGTTGAGCGTTTTTTTATCATAAATGGATGTTGAATTTTGTCGAATGCTTTTCCTGGATCTATTGAGATGATTATGTGGTTTTTATACTTCATTTTGTTAATGTGATATAATCACATTGATTTGCAGATGTTGAGCCATTCTTGCATCCCTGGAATTGATCCCACTTGATCATGGTATGTGATCCTTTTAATATATTGTTGAATTCAGTTTGCTTATATTTTGTTGTGGATTTTTGCATCTATGTTTATCAGTGATATTGGCCTGTAATTTTCTTTTCTTGTGGCATACTTGCCTGGTTTTGGTATCAAGGTAATGCTTTGAATGTTGGGTAGAATTCACCAGTGAAGCCATCTGGTACTGGACTTTTGTTTGTTGAGAGGTTTTTCATTACTGATTCAATTGCCTTACTAGTAATTGGAAATAGATTTTCTATTTCTTCATGATTCAGTCTTGGTAGGTTGTGTTTCTACATTTATACATTTCTTATAGATTGTCAAATTTGTTGGCAGATAATTGTTCATAGCAGTCTCTTATGATCCTTTATATTTCTCGAGTATTAGTTATATGTCTCCTCTTTCATTTGAGTTTGAATCCTCTCTTTTTTTTTCTTGGTGAGCCTAGCTAGAAGTTTGTCAATTTTGTTTATCTTTTCAGAGAACCAGCTTTTAGTTCCATTGATCTTTTCTCTTGCCTTTTTAGTCTCTGTTTCATTTATTTTCACTCTGATCTTTGTTATTTCCTTCCTTCAACTAATTTTGGGCTTCACTTGTTCCTCTTTTTCTAGTTCCTTGAGGTATAAAGTTATGTTATTTGAGATTTTTCTTGTGCCTTGATGTAGGCATTTATTGCTATGAACTTCCCTCTTAGAACTGCTTTTGTTGCATCCCATAAGTTTTGGTATTTCCATTTTCATTTGTCTCAAGGTATATTTTTAAAATTTCTCTTTTGATTTCTTCTTTGACCCATTGGTTGTTCAAAAGCATGTTGTTTAATCTCTACATATTCAGGAATTTTCCAGTTTTCTACTTGTAATTCATTTCTAGTTTCATGCCATTATGGTCAGAAAAGGTGCTTAATATAATTTCAGTCTTCTTAAATTTGTTAAAACTTGTTTTGTGGCCTAACATATAATCTGTTCTGGAGACTGTTCCATGTGCACTTGAGGAGAATGGGTATTCTGTATGGAATCTTTTATATATATATGATTGAGATATATATATATATATATATATATGTAAGATCTATATATATCATATATATATCATTTACATATATTTTATATATATTCATCCATATGCTATAACATGCCATTTAAGGCCAATGTTTCCTTATTGATTTTTCTGACCCAATGATCTATCCGTTGATGTAAGTAGGGTATTAACATTCCCTACCATTATTTATTTATTATAAATTTATTTATTTATTTTTGGCTGTGTTGGGTCTTCGTTGCTGCACGCGGGCTTTCTCTAGTTGTGGCAAGCGGGGGCTACTGTTCGTTGCAGTGTGTGGGCTTCTCATTGTGGTGGCTTCTCTTGTTGCAGAGCACAGACTTTAGGCACGCAGGCTTCAGTAGTTGTGGCATGAGGGCTCAGTAGTTGTAGCTCATGGGCTCTAGAGTGCAGGCTCAGTGTTTGTGGTGTATGAGCTTAGTTGCTCTGTGGCATGTGGGATCTTCCCGGACCATGGCTCGAACCTGTGTCCCCTCCATTGGCAGGTGGATTCTTAACCACTGTACCACCAGGGAAGGCCCCCCCTACCATTATTTCATTGCTGTGTATTTCTCCCTTTAGGTCTGTTAGTATTTGCTTTATACATTTAGGTGCTCCTATGTTGGAGTGCATAAAAATTTACAAATGTTATATCTTCTTGTTGAATTGACCTCTTTATCATTATGAAATGCCCTTCATTGTCTCTTATTACAGTCTTTGTTTTAAAGTCTATTTTGAAGATGTTAAAAAAAAATAGCAATTATACTCCAATAAATATGTTAAAAAAAATTAAATAAAGTCTATTTTGTCTGGTATAATTAGAGCTATCCCAGCTTTCTTTTGGTTTCCATTTGCTTGGAATATCTTTTTCTATCCCTTCATTTTCAGTCTGCATGTGTCCTTACATCTGAAGTGATTCTTTTGTAGGCTGCATATAGATGGGTCTTTTTTTTTTTTTTAAATCTATTTAGCCATTCTGTGTCTTCTGATTAGAGAATACAGCATATTAGTGCCCTCATAAAAGGCTCCAAAGAGCTTCCTCGCCCTTACCGCCATGTGAGGATACAATAAGAAGTCTGTGACCCAGAAGAGGGCCTTCACTTGATCATGCTCAGACCCTGATCCCAGATTTTCAGCCTCCAGAACTGTGAGAAATAAATATTTATTCTTCATACGCCACCCAGTCTCTGGTAAGTTGCTATAGCAACTGCAGTGGACTAAAATACCTCCCTTTGGGGACTTCCCTGGCAGTCCAATGCAGACTTCACCTTCCAATGCAGGGGGTGTGGGTTTGATCCCTGGTTGGAGAACTAAGATCCCACATGCCTTGCAGCCAAAAAAACCAAAAAACATAAAACAGAAGCAATATTGTAACAAATTCAATAAAGACTTTAAAAATGGTCCACATCAAAAAAAAAAAAATCTTAAAAAAAAAAACCTTCCTTTGAATGTGAGCTATCCTTAGTGACTTACTTTTTTAAAATAATTAATTAATTAATTAATTAATTTTTGGGTGCTTTGGGTCTTCATTGCTGTGCACGGTATCTCTAGTTGCGGCAAGCGGGGGCTACTCTTTGTTGCGGTGCACAGGCTTCTCATTGCGGTGGCTTCCCTTGTTGTGGAGCACAGGCTCTAGGCATGTGGGCTTCAGTAGTTATGGCATGTGTGCTCAGTAGTTGTGGCTCGAGGGCTGTAGAGCGCAGGCTCAGTAGTTGTGGCACACAGGCTTAGTTGCTCCACAGCATGTGGGATCTTCCTGGACCAGGGCTCAAACACGTGTCCCCTGCTTTGGTAGACAGATTCTTAACCACTGTGCCACCAGGGAAGCCCCATGACTTACTTTTTCCCCCCCAGTTTTATTGAGATATAATAGACATACAGCACAGTATAAGTTTAAGGTGTCCAGCAAAATGATTTGACTTATATAAATTGTGAAATGATTACCTCAAGTTTAGTTAACATTATAATCACATAGATACCAAGAAAAGAAAAAGAAAAACTTTCTTCTTTGTGATGAGAACTCTTAAGAGTTACTCTCAACTTTCCTATATATCATACAGTAGTGTTAACTGTAGTCATCATGTTGTACATTGCATCCCTAGTATTTTATCTTATAACTAGAAGTTTGTACCTTTTGACCATCTTCATTCAATTCCCTCTTCCCCCACTCCCCTGCCTTGGGTAACCACATATCTGATCTCTTTTTCCATGAGTTTGGTGGTGTTGGGTTTGGGGTTTTTTTCTGTTGCTTTGTTTGTTTGTTTTTATTCCACATATAAGTGAGGTCATACAGTATTTGTGTTACTCTGTCTGACTTAACTTATTTCACTTAGCATAATGCCTTCAAGGTCCATACATGTTAAGCAAACATTTTTTTATGGCTGAATAATTATATGCCACAACTTCTTTATCCATTCATCTGGTAATGGATACTTAGGTTGTTTACATGTCTTGGTTATTGTAAATAATGCTGTTATGAACATGGGGTGCAGGCATCTCTTCAACAAAATGTTTTCATTTCCTTCATATATATTCCCAGGAGTGAAATTGTTACTGACCAGACTTGGGTCCACTTATTTGATGCACAGCAAAGCCAATCTACTGACACCAGGTTGTGGTGAAGGAAAGTACAGCATTTACTACAGGGCACCAAGCAAGGAGGATGGGCATCTCGTGCTCAAAAGACCCAAATTCCTCAATGGATTTTAGGGAAGGGTTTTAAAGGCAGTGTGAGGGAGAAGGTCATGGGGTGTGTGATCAGCTTGTGCACAGTTCTCTGATTGGTTGAGGGTGAGGTAACAAGGTGGTATTTCAGGGATCTCAATGATCAGTTTTCTGGCTCCAGCTAGTCTTGGGTCTAGTGCTGGTGGTCAGCATGTAGTTAACTTCCTCCACCTGGTGGAGATTTTACTATCTGCAGAATAACTAAAGGATATGGCTTAGGATACTATCTATAGCCCTTGAAAGGAATGAAAGGTCCTTGACTTTGTTTTATAGCCAAACTATTATTATTTTGTCTTGCTTGACTGCTTTCCTTTGTTTCTGCATTTTTTCACATCTCTGATTAAATTTGCTCTTTGGAACTCAGGGAAGGCTTAGGAGGCTAAAGCTTTTCTACAAACAAGAGTTGGGGGTCACAGGGGTTCTGTCCCTGGGAAGACCCTGTAGGGTCCTGCTTGGTTTCAGAATTGCTGGATCACATGGTAGATCTATTTTTAATTTTTTGAGGAACCTCCATACTGTTTTCCATAGTGGCTGTATCAGTTTACAATCCCACCAAAAATAGCACACAAGGGTTCTCTTTTCTCCACATCCTTGCCAACATTTGTAATCTCTTGTCTTTTTGATGCTAGCCATTTTAACAGGCGTGAGTTGATATCTTGTGGTTTTGCTTTGCATTTCCCTAATGATTAGTGACGTTGAGCATCTTTTCATATACCTGTTGGCCATTTCTATATCTTCTTTGGAAAACTATCTATTCTGGTCCTTTGCCCAATTAAAAATCAGTTTATATGCTTTTTGGCTATTATATGAGTTCTTTACATATTTGGGGTGGTTTGCGGATACTGTTTTCACATTCTTTGGGTTATATTTTCATTTTGTTAACGACTTCTTTTGCTATGCAGAGCTTTTTAGTTTGATGTAGTCCCACTTGTTTATTTTTTATATTTTTGCTTGTGCTTTAGGTGTCATATCTGAAAAATCATTGCCAAGATCCATATCAAGGAGCTTTTTTCCTATGTTTTCTTCTAGGAGTTTGATGGTTTCAGGTCTCATATTTAAGTCTTTACTCCATTTTGAGTTAATTTTTATGAGTGGTGTAAGATAGGGGTCTAGTTTCATTCTTTTACATGTGAATATCCAATTTTCCCAGCACCATTTATTGAAGAGACTGTCTTTTCTCCATTCAGTATTCTTGGTTCCCTTGTCAGATGTTAGTTGACTGTATATGCATGGGTTTATTTCTGGGCTCTCAACTCTGTTCCATTGGAGTGACTGACTTTTAACAAATAGAATCCATGTCTTTCAAGTCTAGTTCATAAAGGACAATATAGACAGCTTTTGCCTGGTTTTCTTTCTCTCTTTTGGAAAGTTTGCCCTTAGAACTTAGGTACCATTCTACAGGAAGCCAAAAACTAGCCCACAAAGATGACATGGAGAAGCCTATGTGGGAAGGAACTGAGGCACCCAATCAACAGGTAGTATCAACTTCTTGATGTGTGAATGAACAAACCGTCCAAGGATTCCAGCTACCAGCCATCAAGTCTTCCTTCCACTTGAAACCCCCAGACATCATGGAGCAGAGACAAGCCATCATGATTGTGTCCTGTCCAAATTCCTAATCCACAGAATCTATGAGCATAATGAATGATTGTTTTATACCACTAAGCTTGGAGATAATTTGTTATGCAACCATAGTAACTGGAACAGCCTCCATTCCACTTACAGAGATTTGTGTGGTAATGACTGAAGAAGGCAACTTAGCTTATGGTACAGAAAACATATAATTTCAAGCTACTGGTGGCTTATTGTGTACCAATAAGATGGATAAATCCTCATTTCTCAAACTTGAATGATGTCTCAAACTTTTTTTTTTTAAATTAATTTATTTATTTTTGGCTGTGTTGGGTCTTCATTGCTGCACACGGGCTTTCTCTAATTGCGGTGTACGGCTTCTTAACTGTGGTGGCTTCTCTTGTTGTGGAGCATGGGCTGTAGGTGCATGGGCTTCAGTAGTTGCAGCACGCAGGCTCAGTAGTTGTGGCTCATGGGCTCTAGAGCACAGGCTCAGTAGTTGTGGTGCACGGGGTTAGTTGCTCGGCGGCATGTGGGATCTTCCCAGACCAGCGATCGAACCCATGTCCCCTGCACTGGCAGGTGGATTCTCAACCACTGCGCCACCAGGGAAGCCCCTCAAACTCTTTTAAAGAAAAAAAAATTTAGTATTGACTTAAACTGTATATATTGTTACATAAGTATGTACAAACGTAAGACCAATTATAAACTCCTTATTCTTAGAGCTTTATACAACTAAAAAATAAAAATAAACACAAAGAAGACTGTAGGAATGGTAAAATTCAAATTTATGACAGTAAGCAATGGATGATGTTTTGCAAAAACTATATTGCATAGGCATGAATTTTATAATGACCATTAATGAAGCGTGTCCTTTTGCATTCCAGCCATGGGATAGATGACTCCATTTTCCCACAACAACAGCTCTCCTGTATATCACTTGCCTTTCATGAGGAACAAATGCATCATTTATATATTAAGTTTCCCTCTTTAGCTTTCAGTCATTTAAAGGAATATTACTTGGCATCAGTGCCATCATAAATGGTCATCCTGATAATCCAAGATATATTTATTAAAAATAAAAATAAAACCCTTGCACAAAATTGGCAGATCCTAAACCCTAGTTTGAAAAGCACTGGAGTAGATGCTTCTATATTTGAGGCATTCATTTATCACGCAGGAAGACCTCCAATGTGGGGGGAAAGGGTAAATTTGGAGACAGGAAGATTAGTTTAAAGCCAGTTGAAATAGGCCAGGTGTAAGGTAACACATGCTTGAAATAAGGCAGTGGGGAATGTAAGGAGGAGACATGCATGTGAATTAAGTAGGTATACTCAAGATGATTTGATCAGTGATTAGATATGGAGGGTACATTAGAGGGATGATTCTAGGATGCCTACAAGTTTCTAGTAGAGAGAGAGATTAGGCAGTTAGCAATGCCTTTCACCAGTGAAGGTTTAGTAGGAAATTTTTCATGTCAGGTTTATATGTGTTGAGATCATGGTGCCTATGACAAATCCAACTGGAGGTGTGTAGTAATGCGGCCCAGAAGTGACTGGCTCAGCCGTAGATCTGATCTAGCTCTGCCACCCTCAAAGCCATACTGAGCTGTACTGCACATCCACCATAAATAAAGCATTTGTCTCAAAAGAATTGGCAAGCAATGCAGTTTTTTTTTTTTAGGTTTCAAAGTACAAAAAAACTTTTTCTTCCCTTAACTATTTTAGGGTAAGTTGCTGCCATGTCTAAGCTAAATACAGAATAATGGAAGCAAGGCTGCTTTCTTTTACTCATTATAATAAGTGTGAGAGCACTGGAAGGACAGTAGTAGTTTTTTGGTCACAGAGTAGCATAGTATGACTTAAAATTTTAGAGGTGCAGAGCTCCAGGTGATGATAAAAATCAACAGTGAGGTTACAACAGTATTTTTCTAAACTGGATTAAAGTTGGTCACTGAAATTCATTTATTCATTCATTTAATAGATATAAACATACTGGGTACTAGAGAGGCAAAGGTTAAGTGAGCCATGATTCTTACTCTTAAGGACCTTACAGACTAGAGGGGGAAATCAAGCAAGCATATGCTGTTCTGGGAGTACAGAGGAGGAGCATCTAAACCAGCTTTGTCAGGATGGAGAGAGAGCTTCTTGGAGAGGTGGCTAAACTGAATTTTTAAGTATGAGTAGAAATAAACCATTCCAAGATGAAGGGCCATGAAGAGAGGGCAGTAAGGTCAAGCATATCTGTACAGGCCTCAAGGTGACAGAGGACATACCCACAGGGGACTGCAAGTCTTTCAGTATAACAAGGGAGCAAGTAGAGATAAGGCTGTGAAGCAGGATGGCATTTGTGAAGGGTCTTATCTTGTTGTGTTAAGGAGTCCTGGACTTTACCTTAAGGGCCATGGGAAATCAATATATTTTAAACAAGTGAGTGAGTGACAGGATTAATATGCATTTTAGAAAGATTGTTCCATCTACATATCAAAGTGGAGCAAAACAACAGAGAAATCAGCTAGTAGGCTGTTGATGTAGGCAAGATGATGGTGACTTAAAGTTAGACAAGGATCTGTAGAGAAATAGGTGAATTCGAGAGATGAGGGTTTAATAATTAGAGGACTTTATGGCTAACTTGAATGTGGGGGTGAAGAAGTTAAGTATGATTCCATGTTTCCAACTTGGGAACTAGATAATTTATTGATTCATAAATTATTTTTGAGCCAGGCACCATTCTAAGCACTGGGCTTAAAAGAAGTAAACAAGGATACAGTTTCTGATGGTCTCTGGTCTTGAGGTCACTGGAGAAGTTAGACAACAAGCGAGTGAACTAGTTTCAGATAATGCATGGACCAAAAATGGTGGGAATTGCACCTGTGCCTCTGAAGCTTTAAAGGTAAAGTCATAGCTGTAGGAAAGCAATGGCTAGGAGTTCTTTGTTATTCTCATGAGCTTTCAGAAGTCTAAGGCATTGTGGTAGCGGAAAAGTGCAGAATGACAAAAATTGTATGAAAATCTTGGTTCTCCTCTTTCACTTTCCCAAATCACTTAAACCTTCAGCTGCTGTACCTTGAAATAATATCAGTAAGTTTTTGCCTCCCTTATTTAATGTTCCAAGGTAGTTCTGCTAAAATTTTATTTAAAAATTAATAGAATAAATCTGTTTTACAATCTTTAAGATGCTTCCAGAAAGTTCATATGATCAAGAAAACTTACATACCTATCCAAGACAAGCTTTTCTCTATCTTGCTTTACTACCTCATTAATTGTAAATAATACAGTAGTTCCGTATCTATTAGAAGCCTTTAAGGAATAAATTATTTCTTTCATTCAACACATATGAGTGCTTACTTTGTTCCAGGCCCTGTATTTCAGGTTACAGAATTTCATTTGACATCCTAAACCTTATCAACTTTGATTGTATCTTTTAAAACAAAATGCATGCTTCTCTGCCGTTTTCCAGTGTATACAGAAGTTTTTAGTGAAATGAATAGTTATCCTGAGCTGAAGTATTGATAAATGTTAGTCTTGGGTGCTCTTTTTGAATTGGATGGGTCTCCTGCCATGTCATCTGTGTAGCAGATACATTGTTTGCAGTATTCAGATTTTCAGACCTGGTACTACCAAATGTTTCTACATTAAATGGCTCCATTCTACTTTTTGAATGTTTGCTAGCTTCCTTGATCCTAATTTGCCACTTCTAATCTGTCGTGAAGCAGAAACCCAATGATCAAAAACATTCTAGGAATCAAAGCCTCTGCTTTCATTATTGTACTTAGATTTTGGTGCCTGTTTTTTGACACAGCTGTTAGGACTATTTTTACTCACTCTTCCCCACCCCAATCCATTTCTTGGTAATTGAGAGGATTCTTATGTTTTTTAGGTGGGCAGAATTCTTAATGAAACATAACACAAATTTAGGTATTTGTTATTTAAAGGTACTAAATAAATGTGTAAAAAACGATCACATAAGCCTTCCATTTCTATAAGCAGTAAACAGTACCTTATGATTTCATTACACAATCTGAAAATTTTTACCTGAGAGCTTGACACTTTGTTTACAAAGTTACTTTCCTAGGGCTAATTCGTAATACTCAAATGTAATCAGAACTATGCCATAATTTTGCAATAGACAGTGCATTTAATCTTCATAGTCAAATTTCATCTTCCCCTTGAAGAAAGCATTTCAAATACACAGCCTGCTCTTTTTCCTGAAGAGTTCCTGCATGTACCTACATGCACTACGTAAAAATACAAACTATTGATTCAAAGAATCCAGTTCAGCAACTAGAAATAATCAAAAATACATTCTGAAAAAGATTCAGAAAATTATTTTACCCATGAAAGACATTTACTATTTTAGAGCAAGCAGCTTGTTACAACTCATGAGAAAACTTGCAGACAAGAAATTAGTTCTTCATTATGTATGGTGCTTTTCATTTTTTAAGACTTAAAAGTAGGTACCATGGTTGATTTTAGAAAATTCCCAGATCTTCAGAGTTCTTACTATCCTCAGGGGAAGTTACTAAAATACAAAAATGTTTTTCTTAGAAATCTTTAGCAAAAAATATATGAATCACTCTGCCTTTTCATAATCAGCCAGACTCTCATTGGAGTATTTCATTATTCTATGACTGTGATATTGTGATTTATAATAAGCAATACATATTTGGTCTTTATCCCCGTTTCTGGTGCAGAGCTCCCCAAACCCTCAGAATTTTCTAAGTGATGAGAACAATGTTGCTTTTGTTATGTTAATGAGGTGACTTTTGGACCACTCATAAGGATGGGGGCTGGTTGCCAGGGGAACCAACCTTGACTGGGTTGGAACTTTCAGTCCCACCCCCGACCTCTATGCAGGGAGAGGGACTGGAGGTTGAATCAATCACCAGTGGTCAATGATTTAATCAATCATACCTGTGAAATGAGGCCTCCATAAAAACCCAGATAGGCAGGGTTCAGAGAGCTTCAGGGTTGGAGATGTGGGGAGAGGACATGGAAACGCCACACCCTTTCCCCATGCTTTGCCCAGTGTTTATCTTCCCTCTGGCTGTTCCTGAGTTACATCCTTTTATAATAAACCAGTGACCTAATAAATAAAATGTTCGAGTTCTGTGAGCCGCTTCAGCAAATTAATCAAACCCAAGGAGAGTCATGGGAACCTCTGATTTATATAGCCAGTCAGAAGTATAGGTAATAACTTGGGCTTGCAACTGGCTTCTTAAGTGGAGGGCAGGTCTTGTGGGACTGAGCCCTTTACCTGTGGAATCTGATGTTATCTCCAGGTAGATAGTGTCAGAATTGAGTTGAACTGTGCATTGCTTGGTGGTATGGGGGAACCTCTCTCCATACACACACACCTACATACTGGAATTGGGTGCTCAGGACCTTTAATGACCAACTCAATTATAATCATATCTTCCACAAAATAGTGTAGCCCAATGTTCAGGAACGCAAGCTCCAGAATGCCTGGAGACATCTCACTTCAGCACTTACCAGCTGTGTAACCTTGAGCAAAATTTTTAATCTGTGTCGAGTTTCCTATCTGTGAGGATGGTAATAGTGCCTATCTCATAGGATAAAATGAAATACAGTAAAGCACTTGACAAACTGCCTAGCACATAGTAAATACTCAATACAAGTAATTAGAGACTTCATGTTTGCAGTGATAACAATCCAGTAATTTTTTTTTGAATCTCATGAGGTAACGTAAGATTCTTTGCTTATATTTAATCCAAGGTATTTTGAAATGAGTAAACACGTCACATTTAAAATACATTTCTACATTAATCAAATGATGTTTAGAGAAGAATTAATCTCTATGTTCATACCTACCTACTTAGGTTAATGTAAACATTGAAAATATTTTCAATCACTACCCAGGCACAGGAGGAAGAACCTAATCCAGGCGTAGATGATTAACAGAATTATCTTTCCATAGGTTTTAAGAAGGAAAGGTTTGGCTCTGGGGCGTTTACCAACAGGGGGCTTTATATTCATGAAAAAAAGGAATGCTCTTTGGGCAGTGTTTCAGAATCACCTGGGATGCTGTTAAGAATAAAGATTTCTGTTCTCTACTTATGAGTTACTGAATCAGAATGTGATTGAGAGGATGAGCAAAGCTCATCTATTAACAAGCACAAGAGAATCACACATTCAGAAGCATAAGAACTACTGCCTCAAGGAAAGATCTCAGCTTGAGTTTAGACCTAGATATTGCTGACTACCTCTAAACACACAAAAATAATATCTTTAGGAGAGAAATCGTATCTTCGGGGGCAAGTACTAAATAGTGAAATTATGCTATTTAAAAATCCTCTCAAGTATGCCCCAGGAAGCCATTTATACTGGGTAGTCTTGATATTCAGATAATTCAGGGGAAAGAAATAAAAGTAGCAAAACTTTGAAAACCTTCAGTAAAGTTCATTCTTGGTCTTCTATTCCTAAATTTGTTTTCAAGTCCATTAGATTTAATCACTAAACAAGACCAAAAGAGAACTTTATTTTACATGACTTTATTTTACATTTAGAACCATTTTATGCTTTACTTAAAAAAAAAAAAAAAAAACTCTGCTTTTGATATTTCTAAAAGCATTTTAACCAAAATTTTGATTTAGGAAGACTTTAAGACATTGTGCATTATTTTAAATACTTTCATTCTTTCAATAACTATTAAAAATAAGTTCACAATTAGGGTTTCAAATGTCCTAATCATATCTAGTTTGCTTTCATTTAATATTTTATCAATTCCATCATGTGCATACAGAAGTTTTTATCTCTTTCAGACACATCGATGAAAATCAGCTCTTACTCTAATTACTATTTCATTTATTCAGAAATAGCATTTAGACATAAAAACCAATGTCTCATTTTGTAAAGTAACCTTTGGTTAATTTACACATCTCATACATCATATGTTGTGTATGTTTTAAGTAATACAATGAATTTCACTACTGTCACTTTAGTTTTTAATACTTATTTTGTCAGCAGGGCTGAAAATATCACATGGTTCAGTCTTCTGAAGGAAGTTATATATATATAACTTATATATATATATATATATATATAAAATAAAGCATAGTGCCTTTGAACATGAAAAACATCCCAAAGGCCAGGAGTCCTATAAAGGAACTGAAAGGTAGGAAAGACTCCAGAGAATTTCTTTCCTCGGTTTTCAGTAGGTAAAGTGACTGGTTTAAGTCACTTTACTGAAGACATGGTGAAGAAAACAGTGTTCCTTATTATGCCATTGAATAAAGCTACTTAAACCACAAGAATTCAGACATAATGGTCCTAAGCTACATAATTAATAGGTCATCAAAAAGAACCTCTCACTTAGTTATCAAATATAAGTGTAGTAACAACTTCCTATGCCAAGTAAGGCTCACTTTACTTCCCCCATTTGTAAAAAGAAAAAGTGGCCTGGCCAGTGCCATTCAGGATTCTCTGCTAACTGTAAAATGTGGACTGATTTTCTTCTGTTTCTTAGAGTCCATGTGTACATTCAGTTCTTTAAATCAAAATTTTTATGCACATAACCGTGTTGGTATATTGCCCTTAGTTTAAAAATGTACAACTACATAAATAAAAACTGTTTCTTCAGTATTACTTGACATTTCTTCTGTAATTTCTTTATTTAAAAAAGTAAATGTAACAAGATACTTAAAAAAGGCTAGATACAAAAGTAGTTAAGCTGCTCACGAACATTTAAAATTTTCCAAAATTTATCTTCAATAATCATGATCTTATAAAACATTTTACAGTTATCAGAAAGTGCCCAGGCTGAGTTTACATAACTGAAATGCCTTAGTACAAATGTCTAGTTAGAACTGAAGTGCAGTACACCTGACTGACTGCTCATTGAAATAGGGATACAAAGGAAAAAAGTTGATTGTGATAAAGTATTGTGCATTGGCCCCCATCATATGTACAAAAAAGTGCCCTCACTCAAATGAACAAATTACATGCAAAATATTAGTGATATCATTTAATATCCTAGAGCTCAATGCAGTCAAACCGCAATAAAAGTGGTTTTTATAGGTAAAAGTGATTTCATCTCTAAGATCTGAATGTTCAGAACTTTTTTTTTTACAAGTTCCATATACATGATACACAATTGCAGCCAACCACAAATTAAACACCATAAAAAAAGTTAAAATGAAAACACAGAACATACTTAATTTTTTATTTTGAAATTCCCTATTCCCTCTATACAAGAACCTTTGCTGAAACACTTTCCACAAAGGCAGCAGTGAATTTTCAGAACATTTTACATTTTTTCCCCTCAGCAAAAAGATAAATCACAGTGTAAATTATGTTGTTCTGCTGTCATCTTTGGCTGGGGTTAGACCCAGAAGTTGTTGACTAGCAAACCATTATAGTGAAATGTTGCTAGTGCTCCTCAGGCCTTTAAGCTACAAACTCAGCAAGGAATGTTTGTTTGCATTTAATCTCTTTAAGGTACCACCACGGGGTGTGACAGCATTAACTTTCATAAACTTTTATAGACAAATGGAAAAAAATCTACAAAATTAGCTAGTAATATTACACAGCAGTACACACTTTTTATACTCTACACAAAACCAAAATTCTTGGTCTTAATGGCGAGTAGCAATTTCTGTTTGAGAATCTGTTTAGAGGAATAGAGTGGGACGTAAAGTCGAGAAATGCAAGTATTTGCAGTAGGAAGATGTTGGTCATCTGGTGGTCTTATTGTGATGGAGGGCATAGGCTGAAATCCTTCTTCACTGGCTGGTAATGATGGACTTGATGTCCAAAAGTAAACCTAAACAGGAGTATAATAATTACAAGTTTGGCTTTTAAAAGATTAACATTCAACCCTTAACTCTGGCAATATATACATAGAGCCCCATTCTTGTGTTAAAACCTACGAAGGGGTATTATTTTGAACTGAGTTTTAAATTTCTTGTATTAAAAAGGAAAGGTTCAGGGTCAGAAGAGAAAAAAATGTCAGTTATGTAGAAAAGTGACTATGTTTCAATGCCTCAGTTTCTCATCTGTAACATGAGGCTATTGGACCAAATGCTCTCTAAGGGCCTTTCCAGTTTCTAAATTCCAGAGCATCTCTTAGTGGGAATAAGGTACAAGGTCTCCAAAAAAGGTTCAAAATTCACAGAGGTTATCAAAGTTATTTTGCATTTTATCTACTAGCAAAACAACCCAGTATTTTCAGTGGTCCATTGTGATACATAATAATTTTATAATAGTTAATTAAGTGTTCAACAGCATCTACTGTACATCAAAATCCATGCAATAAGCCATGTTAACATTTTTAGGGGTTTTTTTCTTTTAGATTTTTTTTTTTTGGTCAGGGGGGAGATGTGGACCATTTTTAAAGTCTTTATTGAATTTGTTACAATATTGCTTCTGCTTTATGTTTTGGTTTTTTGGCCCCGAGGCATGTGGGATCTTAGCTCCCCGACCAGGGATCGAATGCGCACCCCGCGCACTGGAAGGCAAAATCTTAACCACTGGACCGCCAGGGAAGTCCCAACATTGAGTTTTAAAATGCATCTAATTTGTGCAATATAGCATAAATTACTTTTTCTTTAAATATGATAACCAAAGATATACTTTCCTGAAATATTTTCATTAATACATACCATTCCTCACTGATAGTAAGACAGTGCCTATCTCTTAAGGTAAAGCTTTTAAAATCTTGCATTTATAGTGTACAACTAAACAGACAAATATATTCATTATCCCAGAATGACTAGGAAACCTAAACTATTCGTTAAGCATAGTTTTGTGAGAAATCTCATCTAGAATTCTATAGGAGGGAGGCAGGAAAAAAAACCTCTGTGTTTGTTAGGGTCTCCAAAATCTTCAAAAAACTATAAAAGAGCTGGAAGGTACTGTAGAGGTAAAGCTGGCCCAATCTACTCATTTTACAAGTAAAAAAAGAAACTTAATGTAAAGTGTTTCTTCAAGGATAAACGTGATTAACCAGACAGATGACTACATCGCTGGACCTCCAAGAAGTTAGAGGAAGAGAAATAAATACCAGAGGACTTCTCAGAACTTTTACTAGTGACCTGTGACTCTCCAAGGGGGAAATAAACCATGTAGTCTTACCCCACAATCCTGGGACTAATAATTCAAAGGAGAACAGTTTAGGAAACGCTGTTATATTCTGTCCTTGAGACACATAAGGAAAAACCCAACAATATGTGAAGGATAACCTCCCAAAAGGGGAAGGGGACGAGGAGGAGGTAAAAGACACCTTGGTATAACAGGAGTTTAAAGAGTAAAGCTCACAAATTAAAGCTGCTGCTAAGACATTTTGAGGTCCCTACAGAGGGAGATTCTCTCTCACAAAAGACTGAATAGTTAACAGCTTTCTCTTCCAGTAGAAGGCAGAAGAAATGCAGTGAGATTTAACTTGACCGACTGCACTGAGGATGTATTGGTTTTGCTCTGAATCCAAAGATTGACTACAAGAACCCTAATACGCTATCAGGTACTCCTAAAGCCAACAGGGACAGATATGGTGTTAGCATTAGTAGGGACTTTGGGGTTGGTCCACAAGATTGGGAAAGTCCAAGTACATGGAATTATATGGAATCAACCTAGGGAGCAACCTAGGAAACTACCATATGGCTAAGCCAAGAACAAAACCCAGCTGACAGCTAGGACTGCTGGACAACCTGTCTTGCTATAGTGGAGAAATACTGGAAGGAAGGCTCTTGGGGCCATGTAAAGATGAAGGAATGCTAAATGCACGACCCCTTCCCCCCCCCCCCAAAAATATCAATAAGTTACTGCCTGAATTACAGGTAAATTGGAAACTGCAAGTTTTGTGCTTTCGTGCACAAGTAACTTATTTCTCCCTCTCAAATGAAATGGGGGGATATATCTAGAAATTGGATCATTTTTATACATTCCATAAGAGGTCTGGTTTAGAGTATTGAGAACTAAGGCTGCTTCAACAGGGGAAATGTCACAGGGAACTATGAGGAATATGAATAGAAAGGATCTCTGAGATTTTCTGGGTAAGGAATGTCCCTCAAATTTCTACAGGAAAGTCTAGACTGCCTTTCAAGGTTACTGGACAGGTTGACTTGGATATACTCAAGGTTGGACATAGGTTCCACAGACTTGATAGACTTTTCAATATAATCAAAGTTTATATCATCTAATTTATGATTCTAAGTTAATAATAAGTAATAAGATTAAATCAGAGATGTAGTACCCATAATTAAGCTACTCTATTCATAGTATACAGAGCAGTTAAGATACTATTCAAAAATTTTGCAAAGGTTTGCTGCTAGTCAAAAGGATTAAGGATGTAGAAAAGAGGCTGCTAGCATATATAAGCACTATAGGGGGAAAAACATGTCTCAACAATAAGCTGGTATTATCTTCTGGGACTAAGGATAGCATTTTAATAGCTAAGATGTATTTCACTCTGCTTACAGTTTTACTCATACTTCTGTTCTAGAGTAGAGAAACAAAACTGCCTTTTATTTCTGACCTTCAATAATTTTTTTAGCCAAAATTAAAATGACCAACCATTACAAATTGAAAACAAAACGCTGTCATACATAGTATTTAAGGTTTTTACATTTTCTTCTACAAATCTTGTGAAACTTAACTTACAAGATCTTGTCGTTCTGTCATGCTCATCTTCTCTACAATTGACCAGAACCAACGCTTGAACTGCAAGAGCTTCTCAGCGTTTTCTCCTACAAATGAATATAAATTCAATAAATATACTATATCAGTTGTAAAGCAATTATACTCCAATAAAGATGTTAAAAAATATATATATATATACTATATCAGTTATATTTTTAGAATATTACTTCTTATAAAAGTAGGTATAAAATTAAAATTGGGGGGGGGGGGGGCGGGCTAACCCTAACAGAGAAAGTTAGGACCACTTGCATAATGTGTGAAACCTCTAGAGTTCATTAATCAATCCTAATGACCAAGATGACCAAGATAAGAAAAATGAACCACCAGCCTCAAAAATCACATGACTTTAATCCCATCTGTAAGTCATGATTTTTCTCATGACCTTAAACCAGTGCTTCTCAAAGTTTAATGAGTTTACAAATCACTTGGATCGAGATCTTTTTAAAATGCAGATTCTCATTCACTAGGTATGGGGGAAGAAAGGGGAAAGGAACCGGAGATTCTGCATTTCTAAAAAGCTTCCAGATGATGCTGATGCTGCTGATCGGAGGATCATACTTGGAGTGTCTTTAGGTATTTTTTTCCCGCTTCTAAGTTTCTGGTTTGCAAATAAGCCAAGTTCTTATCTCACAGGTATTGAAAATTATATTAATAAGTGGCACAGAAACTACTACGCAATGATCTATACGTTGCCAAGCATGAAGGAAAAACAAGAAAATTTATCCAAATTTAACTTACTATAATTTGGCTGAAGCTGTTTGCAAAATATGAAAAATAAAGGGGAAAAAACTGGTATCTTCACGTATGCAATAATCTTGGACTAGAGTTATAGTCCTCTCAGGAATTTCTTGGAGCTTCCAGTGTTTTATTGTGTAGTCACAGCTAAAAAGTCTATTCCTAGAATATGGGACTTGAAAAGGAAGAGTTGCAACAAATCAAGCACTAAAGATGAATGTTAGTCTAGGATTATCACTACCGCTTGTTATTCTTTCTAGATTCTCCATGTGTTTGTGTGCTCTTATGTCTTTCTAAGTGTGCTTTGGATCCTGTTCTACAAAGCAAACATCATGTAGTCAAATTCTTTAATTAGAGTTTAAGGAACATGAATAGGGAAAGGCCAACAGAATTGTCACATGGATTATTTTTTCTTAATTATTAATAGTTTATAAAAGTCCTTTTCACACAGTTGCTCACAAGGAATTTTTACTTGTATCATACTAAACCATACATTTATTAAAACCTAGAAAAATTAAACAATAAAAGAATTAAGGATGACCTAATGCTAAGCTATCATAGTTCAAACATATCTTAAAATATATATATAAAAACACCTGAGTAATACAGCATTTCCTAAGCCCCTGTAAATATGTAAGAACCAGAAACTCAGAAAACTGACTGACCAAATTATCTATGTAGTTTATTCCTTAAATAAACATTAAAAAAATTTCATACCTGATTCATCATTGAAAGAGGTGAAACTGATCAGCATTTGCACATTAACTTCACCACAGCCATTTACCAGAAGCCTAAAATCTTCTGCTGTTAAGTCTTCTAATGAATTTTTTGGAAGCACATCCAGTAGACCCTTCCTCATTGCCTAGAGGATTTCAAAAATAACCTGTTTATTACTATCAGTACTTCATTTTCTACATAGCATTTATTATTGTTAAAGCCCAATATCTAATTTTAGCAGCCTAAGAATACTAAATAATTCTAAATAATACTAAAAAATTAAGTTCTGTATTTTGAGTTTCTTATTAACAGATTCAAAAGAGTGGCAGAGGGAAAGAAAAAAGGGCTACAGGTTCAAAAGTGAAGGAGTACTGTTACATATCAGGAGTTAACAAAAATAATTTTTTTAATTATGTTAGTAACAGGCTAGTCATTAAGAATAGCTTCAATCTGTCAAACGTGCTATCCTGTCAACATCCTAGGAAGAGTATGATAATGACAAAAACAAACATCCCTGACACAAACCCAAAATCTAGAAGCTTACTGAGAAATTACCATGTGCCAAGAACTGTTCTAAGCACCTTACATATGTTAATTCATTTAATCCTATCCTCATTTTGCAGAGGAGGGAACCAAGGCACAAAATACTTAAGTAGTTTGCTAATGTCATACAGCTAGAGGGGGCTGCAGCCATGATTTGAACCCTGACAGTATGATTCCAGAGCCCACACAGTTATTCCCAGAACAGGGATCAGAAACACTTCATAAACATTCTTCAAGAGGAGAAAGAGCGGGCCTGATGCTGCCCTTTAGAAGAGCCTGATTGGAGGAATGAATGGTCCTTGGTTTTTAGAATTTTCCTTACATTACTAACTGATGTGGCTATTTTGAATGCCTGGGACAATAAACCCTGCTGTACCAGCTTGCCTAGA
The DNA here is from genome assembly GCF_009873245.2 of Balaenoptera musculus. NCBI lineage: Eukaryota > Metazoa > Chordata > Mammalia > Artiodactyla > Balaenopteridae > Balaenoptera > Balaenoptera musculus. The sequence goes on along the minus strand of NC_045801.1, from coordinate 34,722,813 downwards.
TTATTTGTGCAAAGAAGGTGATTTATGATGAACACGTGTTTTTCCTCAGGGGGGTCTGAACTGCTTACAGGACTGGCCTCCAATAAAAACCCTGGGCACTGTGACTCTTAAGCAGGCTTCCCTAAACACAAACACTGCACATGCATTGCTGTAGTTCACTGCTGGAGGAAGACGTATGTTCTTTGTGACAGCTCATGCCCCCAGAGAGACAACTTTGGAGCCTGTATCTGGATTCCTCCAGACTCTGTCTGATGTACTTTTTTCCCCTTGTGAGAGTCCTTTTGCTATAATAAACCATACCTATGAGTACAACTGCCTCCAAGTCCTAGGAGTTCTTCTAGTGAGTCACCACAGAGAGGTATGGGTGGTTGCAGGACCCCCAAAACAGTAGTCATTTTAGTCCCACAAAGCATCCTTACCAAATCTACTTTCTGATGATTACATGGTTTTTCCAAGTAGTTTTACCCAAAAGAAAGGTCTGGATTCATGTGTAATTTACATTGTATGTAAATTCATTTTGGTTTAAAATTTTTGACCTTTTATAAGCAAGCTGAATACACTGTGAGCTAGTTTAAAACACAGAAGACACAAATAGCCTCATCAGATCAAGTGACATTTTCCAGAAAACACTTACATGTAATGGCTGTTCTGCAACTACCAACATTCTGTGTTCAGCATACTTCCGCACATACTCGTACACATTCTGAGGAGTGACTGGTATATTTACACCATTAGGAATAAGTTCCACCTGTGAAAAATTTAGCAGTGCCATTTAAAAGCAATTTTGTCAAAGCAGTAATAAGTTAACAGTTCATAAAACAATTTCCTAAAAATTTAAAATCTAAAGACAATTCTGTATCTGACAAGTATCTAAGGAATGCAAACATTCTAGGCCTAAGTAACTATAAACTCTTCGACCTCTCAGTCTGTCTCACTCTCCATCTCCTACTGTGTCTTTTATCTCTCTCTCTCTCTCTCTCTCTGTGTGTGTGTGTGTGTGTGTGTGTGTGTCTGTCTGTCTGTCTGTCTGTCTTTCTTGGTCCCTATTTATCTAAATTGTTTTTCTATATGTCAAGCACAACAGACTAACCAAATTCTCCTGCCAGGATCAGAAAACCACACATTTGCTTTACCTGTCCTCCACCCTCTTCTTTACACAGGTCAATTGCAAATGCCAAATCCATCGCTGAGAAAACAGCATCAGCATCTGAACTCTGAGAAGCAAGTATTAGTTGCCGCAAACTCTCATACATCACAGGGTCAAAAAAAGCAAAATCATGCCAATTGACCTAAGAAAGTAATCATATGAAAATCAATTACGAAAGAAACATCTTAACTGAATTCATTAGTAAGTTGAAATCTATGATAAAGAATTTTATCTAATTTGAAGATTATTCTTTATCAGTTTATCTTCCACTAAATATAACTGATCTAAAGAGGTAAAATTTTAATAAGTCTTTGGCTGTGATAAACACATTCAATTTTCAAAGCATGAAAAATATGCATTTTTAAAAAATTTAAAACCAGGAGTATACTAGTTTTTTTTTTTAAGTTGTAAAGTAATTTATTTGTAGAAACCAGCACTAATTATTGCAAAGTGATTATGCCGAGCAACTAACTGGTCCTAAGCTAAATACACATCCTGTTTAGCCTTGACAATAATCATAAAATACAGGTTATTAATTCCAGATGATAAATCTGATGCTCAGAGGAATCCAGTAACTTGCTGAAGGTCACATCATTGGGTTAAACTTGAGTCTATTTGATTCCATAATCTTTTCCATAAACCCTGTTAAAGGCTCAACATTTCTATGTTGCTGAGCTTTCAAGTCCAGTTCTTCTTTCTCTGCACAAGAACATTTTAGCTGGAACACTTTAAGAAGTCAACAGAGTCAGAGTTTTAAAAGAAAAAGAAAAGGAAAAGATATGTATCATAGTATGATATGCTGTAATAACAGAAAATAATATTCACCAATGGGTTTGAGTAAAGAAAGTTATTAACAGACCACAGCTTTAACAATGCTAATCATATCAGATGTGTGTTGTGCATCACTAGAAAAGACTGTAAAATATTTTGTTGTTTTGTGATTATAATTAGTATTATGCATTAATTTAAAGGATGTCGTTTCTCTCCCCCAACCCCGTCGTAAAGGAGTGTACCAGCTGTCAAACTATCAAAACACATAAAGAAAATAAGCTAATTCTGTCACCCAGAGATAATTATCAAGCATGCTATGCTATATTTTCTTACATCCTTTTGTCCCCTCTACCCACCTACATCTTATGTATATTTTTGAAACTGGGAATGCTCCTTTCAATACAATACTACTTCTATTGCCACTACTTACTAGAACTTACTGAGCACTTACTATGTGCCAGGCACTATACTGTTTTCTTTACCATTTTATAAATGGGGAAATATGCCATAAATGTCAAGGGATTTGTCTGCAACAGGATCCAGGTCTGTCAAACCCTCCAAACCCACCTGTGTGTCACCCATTCTTCTATGCTCTCTCCTCCATGTATTCAGATTTTCCCCATGTCATTAAATGTTTAAAAATGATTTATAATGGCTATAATGCTTTAAAATTTAATACTAATTTAATGCTATATATATAATTATTTTATAAAACAAATTTTTTGCAATTGTAAAAGCAGTTAGGTTCATTCAAATCACTTACTTTCCTACCAAGCAACACTTTAATCACATGTCTATTCAATGTGATAGGACATAGTTCATTCTGTAATAGACACAGTCCAAGAATCCTAAAAATAAAAAACAAGCAAATAGTATTTAAATTCAAAAATAATTCTAGAACACATAACACCCCACACATACGTAATATACATAAAATACGTTGAGAAATTTTTATAGTAGAGCATATACACATTTTACAAACTAATATATTTTAGGAAGTCTCATAAACTGAAATTTTTTAAAAATTCAAATACAAGATTATTTTACCTGCCAATGTTTCTGAAACAATTCAACCTTGCTTCTGTGTTTTTGCCAGGCCTTGGAGTATAAAATCCTCTTTTTCCAGGTTGGTAAAACAAAGGGGCATTGTCATCACCATCATCTGTGTCATCTAAATCCATATCTACTACACTTCGACTAGAGCCATGACGCTTTCGGTTTTCCTAATAATAGAGTATCAGAGATTAAGCCCCAAGATTGATTTTATTTATTTGTTTGTTTATATTTTAGTATATGTGTCTACAAGAAAAGGATTATTTTTTATTAAAAAATGCCATTATAACTCTCTTTAGAATTAACAATAATAATAATCCAGATACCCCCTCCAAAAAACTAACAGTAATATTTTTGACATTACCCAAGATTGATTTTTAACAGCAAAACATATGAACTGGTTCTCTATATCACTTAAATATAAAGTTCGATAGGTAAAGCCACATTCATATTCAAATGTAAATAAATTTAATTCATTCTTTCAGAATTGTGATATACACAGCTTGTGCCTGTTAACTTCTCTATCCATTTAAGTAAAATTACTTAATGAAACTCTGGTAGCTTCTTTCACCTTGATTCCTTAAATATATTTTCCTTGGATATAGAATTCTGGATTGACAATTCTAAAAGCACTTTAAGGATGATGCTCTCTGTTGTCTTCTGGCCTTCACAGTTTCTGATAAGAAAGCCACTGCCTTTCAAATCACTGTTTATCTATATGTAAGGCACTATTCTTTGCTTCCTTATTAGTTTTACAGCAGCTTGATTATGTATCTAGACACAGTTTTCTTTCAGTTTATCCTTTTTAGGGTTCATTGACCTCCTTGAATCTATAAATCTATGTCTTGCATCAAATTTGGGAAGTTTTCAGCTATTATTTCTTCAAATATTTTCCTGTAACAATCTCGTTCTCCTCTTCTGGGTACTCCAAATGACATGCATGTTTGATACGGTCCAACAGGTCTCTGAAAACTGTTGTTTGTTTGACATCTTTTCTCCTTCTGTTCTTCAGAAGGGATCGTTTCTATCTATCTTCAAACTGACTGGTGAATTTTCCTCCGTCATCTTTGTTCTGCTATTGACCTATTCAGTGAATTTTTTCTTTCATACATTGTACTTTCTCAAATTTTCCCTTGGTTCTCTAGTTTCTATTTCTCTGTTGTGAACCTCTACCTTTCCATTCATTTGTGTTTATTTACCTTTATCTCACAGAACATGAGATAATGTCTCTGATAATTCCAACAAGTGGGTCATCTCAAGGCTAGCATCTATTGGTTCTTTTCCCAGGAGAATTAGTGAGTCTCTGTTGGTTCTTTGTATGTTGAATAATTCTGGAGTGTATCCTGGACATGTTGAATACTAAGTTGTGAAACTCTGGGTTTTGTTAAAATGATATGGAGAATGTTGATGTTTTTTGGCTTTGGTAGGCAATAACCTGGTTATGTTCAGCTTGGAAGTGTCATCTTCTGTGTGCAGTGGTTCCATTACCAATTAAGTTTTCAAAGCCTTTTAATTATATTATTGGGTCTGCCCCGCATATGCACCATATGGGATAGTCTGGGACTTGGACAGTGGATTATACTATAGTTTATTTCTTAAAGCATGTACTACCTTCCAGTTAAGACGGAGTAATGGGGACCAGTTTTACTGTCCTGCCTGAAACAATGCTTCAAAATAACAGTTTTTCAAATTTTGACTTCCCTCCAATCAGTGTGCTGTTGTTTACTTTTCAGAATCCTCAAGCAGTTCCTTTTTGTATTTTGTCCAGAGTCTTTAGTTGTAGTCAGTGAAAGAGATAAGATTATATCTTGGCTGGCACTGAAATTCTCAGGTAGCTTACAAATTGAAATACATCATGCACTTTTAAAAAAGCCTTCTTACTGCTATACCGTATGTCACATTTTCTCTGGATCTCTGCTGCTTAATTGAGGAAGGAGACCTAGGAATCCATAGGACTGCTCTCCTTCTCTGATATTAATTAATGACATCTCTAATTTAAGCTTAATTCAGCCTGTGCTCAAGTGGAGGCAGCCAGTGAGTGGGGTTACACTGAACCCTATCTCAACCAGTCTTATTACTTGATTCTGTATATGACACCTTTATACTTACCTTTGCTTTTCCCTCTACTGTAATCAAGCATTTTACTTACAAAGACATAGTTTCTTTGTAAATATGCTTTCCTCTCCCTTCTGTAACTTAAATTCCAAGTGCTTATTATTAGCACATGTACAAAAACATCCCTTACCTGTACCTTTTCTGAGGAGTCTAATAACCCAAGATCCAGGATACTATCAGCTCCATTTTCCCTAAAAACAAACAAACAACCTTTCACATTTCAGATAACTGAAATTCTAGAATTTAGTGTAGAGAAAACCATATGCATTTAAATTTATAAGAATATATAAATATCTAGGACACTTACTAGTCTTAATGCAGTTCTAGGAACAGAAATGTCAATAATATACACAAAAACACAGGATGCTACATGTATGATCCAAGACAATGAACTAAAGGCTACCTGATTTAAGACAAAATAAATGCAGTCTTCATAGGGGTACTGAAACTTGAGCTCAGGGGAAGCATTGTAAAAGAACAGAAAAATGTTCAGAAAGCAACCCCAATAGCAATCAAATGCTCTAGGGTATTTAATTATTCTAGAATACTAATAAATTCACTGTTCAATCCATAAAGCCAGGTGAAAGCAGTCAATATTATATATTCTTGCATTCAATAGAAAACACTTCTAAATTAGCAACCCTTACATATATTTACAAATATCTTTTTTATCAAAAACACACATTATTTGCAACTTTTTCTATAATGGGCTAAGCTATATCAGTGTGTTGATACTTCCAGAAACAGGGAAGAGGAATAAAGACATAGTATATGAAAGTCAAGAGAAGAAAAAATAGTAGTAACAGCAAAGAAAATAAACTTCTAGCAATAGTCTTTGGCTTGGACCATTCAAAGGCTCTGAGACAGGTAAATCGCTGGAATAGGTAAGTGGCTATTTAGTTTCAGGGCTTAACTACCCACTTATCCATCTCTAGGACTATATCTAATCTAAGTTCCTCATTCAATAACATGACTAGGAGAAAAATAAACAGACATTTTCATCTAAAGTAACACTTCAAAGCCTTAAACTGGATATTAGAGTAGCCCCAGTAGGGCACAGATTAAGTACGGCATATCTTCCTGTCACTTTTACCTGTCACCTGGGGAAAGGAAGGATAAGTAATTTAACTGTTAGATATTTTCAAGTTTAATATTAAAACAAATATACTACACAATAGAAAGCAAAAACTTGCATGATTTTTAAGATAAATCAGGAGGTCTAAAAGAAATTTCATGTTTATTGCAAGGACTCAGGGATTACACCCAATTTCTTGAGGTATTTGGCCTCTGCCATTAGGGGTATTCATGTGGAGAATGAGATGTACTTCTTTATAAGTTAGTTTCTAAATAAGGTTCGTAAAAAATCTTCAGAACCTAAAGTGACTGCTAAAATTCCGCCCTTCTAATACATGTGAAGGTCAGCTGTCTCACTCATGGATTTTAAGCCATCTCTTAAAAAGCCATTTAAAGTCTTGTACTATTTAGTATAAATTTTAAGATACGGTGACGGCCACACCCTAAAAATAAAGTAGCTGATGTTTAAACTAAAATGTCTTCCCCGTTGTCTACATTACCGTCCGTGTGCAATAATGAGTTCCATGGCTTCATCCACTCTTGCTCTCAGAGAGTCTTCACTTGCTAGAAGCAGCAGCAGCTGAGCTGGGGATAATTCCAACAGCATGCCAGTGATTTTACTTGCAAATGCCTGTAAATGACAAACAAATGTTACTTGCCTCTACTCTCTGAAACCTCTTGTCTAAATCAGCAATCTTTTATCAGAAAAAAAAAAGAAGAAGAAGAAAATGTAAGAAACTTGGATAACAAATAGAAAAAAAAAAAAATTCTAAACCAGTAATGGATTTTATTAAATTGGAAGCTTAATTATAGAAAACTCTGGTAGGCAATTAAATAGTCTATGCACTAGCAGTATTATTAAAGCTAATTTAATATTGGTTGATAAGCCTTTTTTAAAGGTTTTTGATACCCATGAGTAAACATAAAAATACTCAATTTTCATTTTTTTCCCTTCCTCATCAGAGAACTGGAAACATTTTTTTCATTTAGTGTAGCAAAAAAGAGGGAGGTAAGAAGTGAAGGAGGGAGAAGGAGAAAGAAAAAGATGCCTATATTTAAGGCTAAGGATTCACTGAAATATAATTAATTGGTTGACTGTTTTACTATTCTTTTGCTATAACATGTACATATAGTTACGTATAAAGACAAAAAAACACAACTAGGTTATGTTTCATATTCCATGAAAGAAACCTCTGACAGAACATTCAAAATAAAATCTTCCTGTCATACATATCAAGAGTAAAGTACATATAGCTGATTCACTTCATTGTACAGCAGAAACTAACACAACACTGTAAAGCAATTTTACTCCAAAAAAAAAAAAAGAGTAAAATACACTATTTGCAATGTGTTCTAGCTGCAAAGTAACAATAATTTGTACAAATAAGGGTACAAATAAATACAATGCACAGATAATTCCTTAGCACACAAGGAAATTACTAGGTAGAATGCCAACCTGGCACAGGTAGTAAAAACAACATCAAGCTATATACAATTACTCTCCAGTAAGTCCTGCTTCTTTCCCTCCCTAAGCTTCCTTTTTATTGCAGTCCTCAACCACATGGCTTTCCAGCAGCTGGCAACTTTTTAAAATACCAGCCTTAACTGGAAACCAAAAATGGCACAGCCAGTTAAGAGGCAGCTAAGTACACCATACATACTGGTTGCATTGCTTGTACACGGGGATAAAGTCTCTCTCCGAGCGCCTGACGATGTGCTGGCAGAGGATCAGGATCATCACTAGGATTTCCTTCAGAGGCTGGTCTGAAGGGCCTGGTGTCGATGGAAAGCTGTCTTCTAAAATCCCTGAAAGGTGAACAGACCTATTACGACTTCATTTCCCTTGTCTGCAAAATGAAAATATCAGTGCAACTAGTAATAAAGTTGGAAAACCAGAGCATACAGTTAGCTCCAGTTATGGTACCAGGGTGGAAGAATGCCTAAAGAATGATGGTGGGGAAATAAAGATTATCTAGATTTTGTCACTTGAAAATCTATAAATCTGCAATGCATAGGTTAATTTGATTCTAAGGGAACAGGACCTTAAAATACCAGAAATCAAGAGCCCACCCATATTTACTGGAAATTTTAGTCAAAAGTAAAATGCTACCCATCCTAACACGTGAAAACTTAGAGGTTTAAATAACACAATTGCCACAATTAAAATTTTAAAACAAATTTAGGAAAGCGTGATATGAAGTTAATAAAAATTTCAAAAAATTAGGAACTTGAGCAGGATAAATAAAAAGCCAATATAATTTCAACTGCCTCTGGGTTTTTAAAGCAGAATATTTTAATAACAGTTGGTTAGACTTTTTTAGTTACAATACATATATCCAATTATTAAAACTTTCATTTTTTAAAAGTCCATAATTGAGACTCTTATTTACAGGCCTACCTCCAATTCATCCAAAAAGATGGTACTCAATAAAAGACACAAAATTATCTCACCTATCCCGATCTCTCCGAGAACCTGCTCGCAAGCCACTACTCCTCCTCATCTCCCTTTCTCTCTCTCTTTCCCGATCCCTCTCTCCTCTGTTCCTTAATCTCTGCATTAAACCTGGAAAAAAATATGAAATACACTTTGTTTAGATGAATGTAAATGCAGCTACTTTAAATGTTAAAGTCAGTGTGAGGACATGAGACAAACATAGTAAGAACATGACAACTGTAGATCATCTTCCTTATCATCTGTGTAAGTGCCTTTCTGTCACTCTCCGTATGGTTTTGAGGGTTGGGGGTGATTCTGTAGAATGAACCTCGTAGGTAATTAAATGTTCACTCAGTATTTGTTTAATGAATTTATCCCCTTGTCATGTCAAAGCTGTGAAATAATATGTAGCAACTGGGGCTATGTTAGTTCCACCATAAATAATGCTGAGATTTCTTACATATTTGAGTATCATCTTCTCTATTCTTAGTTTTTGGCATTAAAGGCATTATAGCCACCCAGCTATTATTATTCTTAAAACCTTAAGCATAAACCAGGGTATGGTTTCCTAAAGAGTGTGCAGAAAAGTTATTTCTGAAACGTCATGACTTCCCGGGTTTCCTCATTCACATTTGACAATTTCTTTTTATTATAGGACTATAGAAAGTCAAATGGTGAAACTAATGATGAAAGGCTGAGGTACTCTCCCCATCTTCTCATCCTCAGTTCTTCCCAGAGCTCATTCAGCTTTCTTCCAGACCTCAGTCAGCTTTTATGGTGGCAGTTTACAGAACCCCAGTAAGATACAGCTACAGCTAGGTAAAACACAGGATTTTGTTAGTAACTCCTTCTCCCGCAATTACTATATCCATCCACCTACAAGACTGACGATCTTCTGCCCCTACCTTACATGAACCCCCTGTTTCAACCTTTTGTAGTTTTCACACATTTTTTAATATGCTAATTGTAATCCTGAAAATCAGGTAAGAATCCTAACCCCAAAGTGCTGATCCTCAAGGAGGCAGAGCTTACACCAGGATGTTAATACAGAAAACCTTATTACCAAAAAACAAAGTCTTGCTAAATTAAACAGTGAAGTTGGTGACACAGCCAACTTACATTTGGTTGCAAGCTCCATCTCACTGGAGACTGGAGCAACTCTGCAAATTATACTCTGAAAAGCACTGTTCTAGACAATAGCATTTTCTTCTAAGTATCTCTACTTATTAAATACAGGGATTGGGGAAATCCTGCAGTTTGCTCTTTGAATTTTTATATTACCATAGATCTTAAACCTCTCACTCCCCAGACATTGTAATTTGAGATGGAAAAAAATAGTATAATCACAGCCATTTATGAAAATAAGTGTGGCAGTAACAGAGCAAACTGGTAAATTGTCAATTATAGTAGTTTAAACAAGATTAAATCATTAATCTAGAATAAAATAGTGTAAAAGTATAAATATACATTAACGTTCTCCCACTGTAAACATATATAACTGTGATTATCATTGTTTCCATTAAACAAGGAAAGAATTTGTATGTGCTTGTTACCTGTAGAGTACTTACTTGTATGAGTGCCTTTGTTGGCATTTTGGATACAATCTAGATTTGGCAGTTTTTCATTGGACAAAAAAGCTTGTGCAATGGCTGTATAAAAACTTCGTGCTACACCACTGCCCTCTCCTGGTTCATCCTTAAATGTAACTTTCACCCTATGTACAGCCATAGGTGTAGTAGCACATCTTCGACCAAAGTGATTGTTAAGTTGCCTCATGGTCTGCTGAATAAGAAGATCTCGATCCCGATCAACCTATTAAAACACAACAAAAAGTAGTAAATTCAGTGTTGGAAACCACCTTGAAATTTTTCTATGTAAAATCTGAAAATCTAATTTTAGCTTTTCATTGACAGCTGAAATAGCTACGAAGTATTTGGGTTCTCAAAAGCTTATATTCCAAATAACACTCTGAATCATACAAGAATATCTTACATTAAATCAGGATAATGGAATTTAACTCAATTATAACATCTTCTTAAAAGGTCTACCCATTTGGTAATATAGCAGGATAAATTACAAGTAGATCAAAGTGTAAATTTTTTTTTTTTAAATAGTGAATCCTAGAAAAAAATCATAGGCTATTCCTTTGGTGGCAGAATACCATAGCAAAGTAAAAGAAAAATGACAAACGGGGAAAAACATTTGCACCTTCTATTACCGACAAAGATTCATGCGTAGTGTATATATACACTTAGCATTTCTAAAAAAATTGAGGAAAAAACACTTTAATAGGAAAAATGGGCAAGAAATATCAACAAACAGTTCCCAGAAAAAGAAGCAGCCATAATATATGAAATATATGAAACAAAGTTTAACTTTGCTCATAATAAGAGAAATACAAATTTAAATTATACATAAAGCCTATCAGATTGGCAAAAATCTAAAAATTTGACAACAAACTGCTGGCAAGACTTTGGAAAATCAGGCATTGTTGTGTTGATGTTGAAAGTGCAAAACTATACAGACATTATGTAGCGGTATCTGCCAATATTTGATGAAATTACATATACACATGCCCTTTGACCCATGTCTACCTATCTATCTCAAAGACACGCCAGCCAAATAGAGAAACACACATAAGGCTATTCATCACATCTCTATTTGTAACAGCAAAAGACTGGAAACAAACCCAAATGTCTATCAATAGGAAACCGGTTGAAAAAAATTGATACAGCCATAAAATGTGGTGCTAACACTAGGTAGCTGGAAAAAAAGAAGGCAGAACATCTCTCTCTATATATAGCCATGGCTTTCTCTCTAGGATATACTGTTAACTGGGAAAAGCATGATGGAGTAAAATGTATAATAGCATGCTCAGGGTGGGAGTGGAGGAGAGAGATGCATAATGAATACACACACACAGGATTATATATTTTTTGAAAGTGGGAGGGAAATAAGCTAAAAACAAAAACAAACAAAAACCCGAAAGGGGGCAGGGGGAATACAAAGTAAGAGACAGGAATGGAAATTAGATTTCTCTGAATACAACCTTCTTCTACAGAGTTGACCTTGCAACTGTAGATATTTTACATTAATTATGAAACATAACAAAGTCAAAAAAAGGAGAGAGCAATCCCTAAAAAGTGAAAGCAAAATGAACTGAAAGGCCCTAATTGTGTGGAGATGAGATGGTAGGTAGCAAAGCCTCACAAAAGGAATTATTTCAAGTGACTTTAAACAATGTACTTTGACTGTACATCTCCAATTGGATATGCTCTAAGAACAAAAACTGCAAATAAATCTTAAGCTATTTTCAATAATCATTTTGTTGGTAGTGGTGTTGATGTTATGATTCTAAGGCTGTTGTATGCATGGTGTGGGATAAAAGCAAATGAGTAATTTTATCAGTGTTGCTGGGAAGCTGGATATTATTCAGTTCAGAAGAAAGGAAGTAAAGACTAAAAGGTGAAAATAAAACAAACTTGTGGTCCTAAATCTTGAATTTGAATTAGGAGTATCAGTATGAACTCATGAAATAATTTTCTTCTTCCTTTTTTGAAGGAGCATTTCCTACTAAAGGGCCTAGAAACAATGACAAACCCAACAGGCAGTGAGCAACCTAGAGCCCAGATTATAATCTCAAAATACAATTTCCTGCTAAAAGGAAGCAGGGCTTCTTGAAGAAATGGCTGATTTAAGGTCTGTGACAGAAAATAACAGAAAATGAGACATATCAAAAAGTAAGGAAGTTGTCAAAGATTGGACTCTCGCTAGCCACAGAAAAGATAATTTGAGCATCAATGAAGTGTGAAGCACATCCAAACAGTTTTAATCCATGTGTTCATAATGATACTTAAACGAACAAACCCATTGCTCATCATTACAGGACATTGGGAAATCAACTGCCAGAGATAGCCATTACTATAAATTTGGTGATTACCATTTATTTTCTTTAAATTTTTAATTACATAGTATATATCCCCCTAAACAAAACTGTTATTTGTTTTTAAATTTTATATAAATAGCATACTATATGAATAGGATAAGAAAATCTAAATACCTTTACCTCTAGTGATAAATCTCTTGACTGCTGATTTCTCAGTTTTTCCATTTCTCTACGGAATTTTGATTCTTTTACCTCAAAACCACCCAATTCAGTTAGGATCTTAAAAAAAACAACAACAAAACAAATGCATGACAGAATTATTCTCTGAAATATGTTCTTATCCGGCAGAATAGAATGTAAAGTGCTCAAAATACATACTGATCCAGGTTCTGCTCCAACATCTTCCATGAATACCCTGCCGAACAGTTCTAAAGAAAGGCGCCAACGTCCTAGCAGCATATCATGGGAAATGACCATTCCCATGAAGCTACATTGTGGCCTGTAAGAAGTTTAAGGGGAGAGGGGGAAGCAGTTTAGGCAACTCTAAAAATTTCCTGGTTTCTGGTCAACAACAGTAATTACTTGGTCTTTTAATATTCTGAGATCTTATGTAATTCAAAACCACATCCTCTCTAATGGAGAACTTTTCTATAGCTACTCGTTCCTTGGAGAACTTCTTATTTTTACTCCATTATTCCTTCTGTCCTTTACGTAAGGATACACATCCCCCAGCTGGCTTCTCTCTTCATCTTTAATTTTACCTCCTCTCCTTAAAGTCCAATGTCTGTCTCCACTAGATGATTCCCAGACCCCTCTTTAGTTCACAACGGACCAGAATTTCATTGTGTGAAATATATCCACTTCAGTCATACTTAACTCATACTCAACATGGTGAAACTGAATATGGCCTCTTCACCACAGTGACAATGCCTCCTGATTTCTTTCAATAGTACCACCTATTTTCCTACTGCACGGACTTGAACAGATTTTAATTTATTCTTCCCTTGGTCCCTCCAGAGTGATCAAGTCCTTCATAAGTTTTCTTTTCCTAACCATGGTTTCCTTTTCATCCCCAAAGGCAATATTCTACTTCAGCCCCCTTCTTAACAACTAGCCAGAAGGAGTAATAGCTTGTCTCTCTACCTCTAATTCTTCTCTCCCTCAATCTATCTGCTTCTACACATTCGAACTATCTCAGCTCAAATCATATTGTCTCTAGGAAGCTTGGGCCATCCCAGTCCCTAATTCTTCCTTGCCTTTTATGGTTGTTAGACTGTGTACATAAGATGTATATAGTTGCCTAAACTAGTTTAACTCCTCCTAAGCAAACCAAAAAGAAAAAAAAAAAAAATCTGACATTACATAACCAAAAATGATACAGCATAAAGCAGACACTCAACAAATCATTAGGTGATTAGCCATACTGAGTCACAGTGTATATACTAGGCAAATTTTTACTGGGAAAGCAAAGAACCTACCTCTTGCAAGAGATTTACTAAATGTGAACCTGGCAAAGGAGTGAGCCCAAACAAATGTGAAAGTCACAAATCTATAAAGCTCTTTTTTTTCACATGCATGTTCCCCTCCCATAGCTGAGCTCCTGCTAACAAGTGTATAATAGGCAATTTGACATGGATATATACTTTAATTCAGTACTGAACGTTAAAAACAGAGTCAGAATTTCTTCAGTAAAAGGAGAAAATCAGAATGCCAATCAATGACAAAACAGTCACAAAAAAACAAAAATCCAGAAAACTCTAATATTTCAATATCTGATTATAAACTAGAAAAACACAAATAATATTTCATCCTATTATTTATATACAAATAAAATACAAAGAAAATTATAAATTTTCTAAATAAAAACTCTTACAAAAATTATAATAGCCATAAAGTAATAGCATAGAAAAACTATCTTCACTTAGCAAGTACCTGAACGATGTAAGAGGTGGCCCTTCACTTTCAGTCAGTCCTATTTCTGCAAGTAAACTGCTTTTCAACTGTGCAGCGAGATCGTGAGCAGATGGCCCTGGTTTTGAACTCTCAGCTTCTTCTGGCACCACATTCTGTTCTTCCCCTTCCTTTTTTTGCCGATTTTGCATGTTCGTTACATTTTTCAAATTGGCAGCATAAGACATTTTAGTTGGAAGAACCTATGAATTTTCACATTTAAATGTTAGATATTAAAAAACAAACTGACTAGATTTCCTTTTCAACTTACTAATACTCCACAGAGATCACATGGCAGTTAAATAATTCCCTTCTGGCACTTCAACTACAAAGATGCAATCTATTTCTTGTCTATCTGATTCCCATGGATGAGCACCAATTCCAGTGCATTTACCAGAGCAGCCTCAGAGAACTTTTATAAGTATCTTTATAATATCTATGGTTACTTAAGTGTCTTATGTACATAAAATTCTCCTTTATCACTTAGATAATAAAGAAAATTCTATTCAAGTACATGTCTTCTATATGCCTGCTCTTAAATGGTGTTATTACTTTTTCACTGGAGAAACAGTACAGTATCATTTCAGGCTCTCAAATCAGACTTTCATCTAAAAACTAGATCTGTCACTTCACTAGTTGTATAACAACAGACATTCCCACGTGAAATTTATGTAATCTCTCCAAGCCTTACCCATAAAATCAGGATAATAATGTTTTCTACCCAACATGGTTGTGAAGATTAATTGAGACAGTGCCCAGGAGATAGAATTATCCAACAAATGTTAGGCATCATCATTAATATTACTTTATTTACTCCCATTCTAGACTCAAAAAGAAAAGTTACAAGCCAATATTATATATGCTCATATGTACAAAAATTTAAATATTCAGCAGAATTACAACAATCAACTCCGGAACAGGCAAACACAGCAAGTTAGTCTCAAAGCAGACTAATGACAGTGTTGGAATTCCTTTAATTATGTCATAAGGCAAGAATTTCTGATACTTCTGTTATTTGGGTAAATATAATATTCTGAATGCATTTCCAAAAAACTAGATGCTGGGATAAGCATTCAACTCACAAATATTACATTGCGAAGATTTTTACTATCTTACCTCAAGGCAGTTTCTATCCACTGTAACTTCCATTAAGCATTTTCCACTACTGGCAGATGAAGAATAAAGACCCTGACTTGGACGGCCAAAAAGATCCTCCTTTCTAGCATTTGGCTGGAATTTTAATAAAAATATTACAGTTACATTGAACACTTTAAAAAAGTAAATTCAACCAAAAAGAAACCTTAAGGCTGGTTTATGTGAATCACCTGCAACAGATGTGGCTGATCAGCCAAGGGGATGGCTTCAGCTAGAGGCACTTCAAATGGATTTGGGGGTATACACCCAAGGAACGTCATGGAGTCGGAGCGTCGGAAAAATGGATGGTTTTGGCCAGTTTCTGCGGGAAGAGAGTCATCATCCTTATCATTCAAAGTAGCACCTAAACATAAAGAGATAAAATGTTTTTTTAAAAAATTAATTATTGGGGAAGGGTAAAAGGATCTACATCTGCTCAATCCAAAATTCCTGTTATCTCTTTATAAAATTTTAATGCCACTCGAAAACAAGTTGATAGTCCAAAATTTTGATATTTTAAAGTGGTAATTCAAAATACTGGTTTAAAATGGTTACAATGATAAATTTCATTTATGTGTATTTTAACACAATAAAAACTTGCAAAAACTATTAGCAGTAACAAATACTGTTCCATTTTGTATTGGACAGACACTACCCACATCCACCTCTTCTCTCTCTAGAGATTTAGACCTGAATATAGCTAGTTTCCTAAGCATGTTCAGGACCTGGCTCACTGATGACTGCAAAAAAGGGGCTAAAATTTGAGCATTTGCTTACTTGTAAGTTCTGATTCCTCTATAAGAAGATAAACAGAGAAATGTCTGGGCAGCTCATGCATCCCAACAGGAAATCAGCACACCAGCACCAACTCCCATTAATGGAATAAAACTTTTGTCAGTGCTTACAGTATGCTGTGAAAATAGCAGTGAGCTATGGCTGGGTTCTCAAAAAATAGCAGTTAAAGTTAAGTTGTCTTTCCCAGGCCTAAACAAAGTACTACGTGATAAAAAGAAACAGGCAAGCGGACTATTTGACCCCACTGGAAAAGTATTTTAATTCTACTTGAAATTATACCTGAAAGCTACAACTAAATTTCTTGAATTTGGAATATTTTCTCTCTTTTTTATTGCATTAACTGTTGAGTTTTGATGAAATAGGGAGTTATAACTGGTATTTTCCATTTTCTTGACTCAGTCTATTTTGCATCAATATTAGCAAAGGTTCTGCTAAGACTTTATTCAAATGTACGTAGTACCAACACACTTAAGAATAAAGGTAAACATAAAATTAAGAGAAATGCAAAGGAGAGATACAACGTCAAAATAGAAAAATATTGACTGTTGAAAAGTTTATAATATTTCTTTAACTCATCCTTATTTATGAAGTAATTAACGCAAGGATATATAAGGAAAAATGGACAGAAAATGCAAGGAACGGGACATAGAAAAGAAAAGAGAAATTCCCACCCAGACAGAAAATAATGAAGTTAAAAAGCTTGAAGGGGAAATACTGAGGCAGCCATTTCTTGAAGTAGATTAGCAGATTTTCTGTACACTAACTTTGATTGGTGTCATCATCATTTTCATGTTCTGAATCTTCATTATCAATACCCAGTTCCAAGAGTTCTCGTGTCCTTTAAAAAGACAAGTGAGTCATTTTACATGAAGTATTTTGTGCTATATGAACAGGAGCGAAGGTGATGCAAAAAATACTGGAAAGGTTAGTTTAGTATCTAACCAGTTTCAAACACTGGGATAAAGTTTCAGACTCTGGGAATGGTAGACTAATCAGCCAAATGTACTACAACTACAAAATAGGTTCAACAGAAGCAAAAGGCTAATCACACCAAGAAATAGTGAGTGCTTACACAAACTCTAATAGAAAACATGATAAAACAATCAGGACAAACTACCTCAAAGCATAAAGCTTAACTGGATTCTTAGGTTTCATGTTTTAAGTGAGGAGTAGCTATGGAGAGCGGCTGGATGGACTCAAGCCCACCTGCCCACATGAAATGTTCCTGTTTGCGATGTTCTCCTTACTCCAAAAATCAGACAATGTACTAATGGAGACCACAGCAAGTATTTCTTAAAACAATCTCACGGCAAGTATGGCTACCTTTTGCGTTCCAGCTGAGGTGTATCCAATGTTGTCTGCTGATTCATTGCTTTAATCCAATATATAAGGGCTTGAAAAACATATGCCACATGCTTCAATGAGCAAACATCCAAAACTGGAAGAACATCAGAATGCTCATCATTATGAGACCGCATTAAAGACAGAGCATAATTTAGGAAGTCGCCCCGAGCAGACATCATTCCTTGACGGGCACTAAGCAATGTGGCACGTCTACAGGAGTAAAAAGAAATGAAGATGTTTACAAAAAGAACACAAATGTGAAATTTACCACTGTTATAAATATGCAAAATTAGGAACTGAGACTATCCATAAATAAAAACTCATTACGCCTGGGCTCTGCCTTAGAAATATAACCATTGTATATTATTTACAGTACTGTATACATTTATAAAGGAAAGAAATTCCAGTGTCCTCTGGATTGGCAGAAGGTACTCCTTCCCTAGAGACAATGGTTCTCAAACTTCAGTGTCCACCAAAATCACCTGGAGGGCTTGTGAAAACAGGTTGTTGGACCCACCTCTATAGTTTCAGTAAGAATGGGTTAGGGTAGGACCCAAAATTTATATTTCTAACAAGCTCTTGGGTGATCTTGGTGCTGCTATTCTGGGAACCACACTTTGAGAACCTAAAAGTGTGCCTAAAATGACACCAAAGGCACAAGCAACAAAAGAAAATAAAGAGCACTGGACTTTACCCAAATTAAAAAACGTATGTCCTTCAAACAACACCTTCAAGAAAATGAAAAGACAATCCACAGAATGGGGCATAATTTCTGCAAATCCTGTTATCTGAAAGGAACTTGTATCCAGACTATATAAAGAACTCATAAAATTCAATAATAAAAACAGAGGCCAATTAAAATGTGTAAAACATCTAAATAGACATTTCTCCAAAGATACACAAATGGCCAATAAGCACATGAAAAGATGCTCATTATCATCAGCCATTACAGAAATGTAAATCAAAACCACAATGAGAAACCACTTCATACCCACTAGGATGGCTATAATCCAAAAGACATATAATAACAGGTGTTGGCAAGGATGTGGAGAAATTAGAAACTTTATACTCTGCTATTGGGAATGTAAAATGGTGCAGTCACACTGGAGAACAGTCTGGCGGTTCCTCAAAAGGTTAAAGAGAGTTACCATATGATCCAGCAATTCCACAACTAGATATATATACCCAAGATAATTGAAAACACATTATCTACACAAAAAACTGTACACAATCTGTTCATAGCAGCATTATTCATAATAGTCAAAAGGTGTAAACAACCCAAATGTCCATCAACTTATGAATGGAAAAACAAAATGTGACATGGAATACTAGGAAATAATGTATTGATACATGCTAAACATGGATGAACCTTAAAACCATTATGCTAGGTAAAAGAAACCACATACTGTATGATTCCATTATATGAAATGTCCAGAATAGGCAAATCTATAGAGACAGAGAGTAAATCAGTGGTTGCTTAGGATTAGAAAGTAGGGGAAAACGAGAGGTGACTGCTAATAGGTATGGGGCTTCTTGTGGAAACGAATAAAATATTCTAATATTAATTGTGATGATGGTTGCACAGCATACCCAAAACTGTGGACCTGTATACTTCAAATGCGTGAACTGTATGGTATATGAACTACATCTCAATAAAGCTATTAGAGTCAGAGTGGGAGCAAGACAGAAAAGGGAACCCTATCACCAATGAAAATCTATCATCAGAAATCTGTGTTCTTTGGCGTAGTGACTAGCCTAGCGAAGACAAGGCTTGTGTCTGCTGGTGGAGCAGGCTTCCTAGGACAGGAAAGCTGCTGCCTCTCAAGTCTTTATCTCTAATCCAGGTCTCTTTGCCAAGCATTCAATTTTGCATACTAAACATTTCCACTAAATCCTCTCCCAGTTCTCAGCATGTTCAAAAAGCAGGTATGTCCACTCTACTCCTCTAGATTTTTCTTTTAATTTTCATATTAGTTATTCAGAATCTACATTCAGAAGATGTGAATTCTGTCTCCTCCCTGCTCCATCCCCCAACACGGCCCTAAGTTCTGTTTGTATGATTTCAGCACTCTCTCCTCACTGGCCTTCACTGCCCTACTTCGGTAACTATTACTTCTCTTGTAGAGTTCAACCATAGTCTTGTTAAATTTCCTAAGCAGTCTCCTAGACCCTTGTCTTTCCTCCATTTATGGTCCACCCAAAGTAGCAAGGTTGTTTAGCCTGAGCCAAAGCTAGAAACAAATTCTAGGACTTCGACTTCAGGGATGGGACATTTTCACTATATAGCACTGCCACTAATCTAGCTAGGTTCAATGTTTGGGCTAATTTCTAGTCCTGAAAAAGGTCATTTTATAACTGAATAGAAAGAACACAATAAATACATAAACAAATATACTTTAATTATGATTCAGCAGGCTGGAGGAGGTAGAAAAGGAAATTTGATTTTAGAAACCAAAGAGCAGCTTAGGTAATTACACAGACTTTCTCCTTTCCAAGTACAAAGTATATTCATATTTAATCATGGTCAAAGTAAGTCTTTCTATGAATATATGCCTTTCAAGGGGGGAGGCCTGGGGAATGAGACAAGGCTGTAGACCAACTACTTCAAAAATGAGAAGAATTTAGCATCAGATTCCTACAACATGAATGAATTTTTTAAAAATAGCTTGGATTATAACTTATTTTGCTTCAACTACACAACAATTTAAAAGAAGTAATGCAAGGCACGTATTTCCTCCTTTACAACAGAGTGAGGTCTTATGTAATAGCAATCAAAAAGCTCTAAACTTCTAGGCTATAAGGGTTCTGTCTAAACATACAAGCATAAACAAAGAATTTCATACCGTCTGCCTTCAAGCGTTCGTAAACTAGCCTCTTCTCGTGCAGTCATCCTTTCTCTGCGAGCTGAGTTCTGAGAAGCATGAAGAGGATGATTGGGATGTCCCGGATCACCAGCAGATGCTAATGCAGAACCATAACGTAATTGAGCTTCAGTAGAATCCATAATACTGACCATCCAGTTCCAAGTGGGAATAAGCTTTTCTTCTACATAGTTCTACAAAGACCAAACTAAAACAGTTAAAACTATCCAGATAAAGTTAAGTTCGATAGAGTAGTATGATATAGACATTTAAGTACTTGTAACATTAATTCCCATTATACTGGAATTCTCATAACAGACAGCCAAAAAATATATTTGAATGAGTAACTTTGCAGCGGTTTCATACCTGTAAATTTACTGCATCTTGGTAAGTCAATTTCACAGCTGCTGGAATCTGAGAGTATACTAGGTGATTATACTTAGGAATAAGCCCCATCAAATCCGAGATTTGTCTGATGACAATGCTATAAGCCCTGGCTAAACTGCTTGCAGATGTTAAGTAGCTGCTGGCATTGCTAGCTTCCAAAGCAGCTGCTGCAGCTGCAGCACTCGTGCTGATGGTACCACTCCGGCGTAAGTTGGAAGGATCAATATAAATCAAACCTGCTGAACTTGCTGTAAGGGAAAAAAAAAAAGGACAACCACAATAAGCTAATGTTAGTTGCTAATTGTGTTTCACTAACACTATATATTTAAATAAACTAAAAGATCAATTACATTAGTAAATGTGGTAAATGAGCATTTTCTTAAACCACACTAATTTAGGGAAGAGAATTTTGTATTTGAACTCAGCAAATCAATGAAGAACTATTCTGAAATTATTTAATTTGTTCTCTAGAGGAACATGCATAATTTTTAAACCTTAGGAACACCAAGTTTACAGACTTGCCTGCTGGTGTGGATGTGCTAGAAGGGGCTGTGCTAGCTGCCCGCTGGTGCTGGGTGTTGCGGACAGCCCACTGCATGGAACGGGGAGCTTGGGCAGCACCGTTGGCATGGGAGCTATTCGTGGTTCTCTCTAATGGCTCGTCAAGCATAAAGGTCTCCTGTTCTATGTCGTCACTCTGACTACTGCTGCTGTCAGAATCACTCGAGTCATTTGATTGCGAATCATCTTCAGAAAAGAAGGCAGGAACACTGCTCGCACCTAAGTTTTTAATGTTTAAAACCAAAATCATTGTGAGTTTGTTGATATCTAAAATTACAGTGTACCCCCTCATTCAGGAAAATATACATATTAAACAGAATGCCAGACTGTATCCAATAGTCCACAAAACCCATCATTGAAATAGTTCAACTAGAAGTCTTAAATGAACCTTAGAAATAATCTATTATTTAAAAACCAGAAAAGCAAAAAAAAAGTCATTGAAATAATAATCTTCACTAATATCTATGGAGAAATGGATGAAGTTAATAAAAGGGTTAGCTACCCCTGTGCATATTATACTGAGCACAGTTTAACCAATTCTACACACACAGCCTTAGTATAAGCAAGAAAGTTGCTAAGAGAAGGTAACATACCTGCTTCTGAGCCAGCAGTTGCTGCAGTGACAACACTTCTACGCCCACTAGCATTATCTTGGTTGCTATGGTTACTTTCACTGTCACTTTCTGTTTCAGCTGCTGCTAACAAGTCCAGCTCCATGTCACTCCCTAGCAAATATATTTAAATAATAAGAAAAGGTACAAACTCACTGTGGATCAAGTCAGGCTGATAAGCTAGAATATCGTGAGGGTGGGAACTGCGAGGGGTCGGGGGCGCAGAGAGAAGTGATAACTACTAGAGTATGCACGACTGCCCGCTTAGCAGAAGAATGACCAGGTAAACTATGGTACTCAGTAGACACAGATTCAAAATCTGGCCTGCAGAGCCTTAGGTAAAAAATGTTAGGCAGGAGGACTCCAGCCAGTGGACAGAGCTCTGGTAGCTCCACTGCTCCATTTTCATCTGCTTTACATATTGGGATTCCAAGAGGGGAAGGTTAAACATGTGTATCCTTCGTATTTCACATACACGTCAAGACATATTAAGTTATAAATTTTCAGTATGTGCAGTTTATTGTATGTCAATTATACCTCAATAAAGCTGATCCCCAAAAGTCCATCCTATGGCTACTAATAAGAATGGTTATGATGACTATGTAGCAAAAAGGCCAAAGTCAAAAAACAAAGTAAAAAAAATTTACACATACAATATCTAAAAGACATGCATGGGAATGGGGCAGTACAGGGGAGGACTGAAAGTGAAAATACGAACTGTTAGCATCTGGGTGGGATTATGGGTTATTTATTTTCCTTTTCTCTAATTTTCAAATGTTATGTGGTTATGATTATTTTAATTTCTAAAAGCCTTTTAAGAAGTGTAAACCAAAAGGTAAAAGGAAAGAGGATACATTATTTTCTACATGTAAATATATAAAAGTATATATATTTATGTCTACATATGTATATAGCTACCTCCTCAAATTCTGATACTACAGAATCCCCTGGCATAAATATGAACATTTCACTACACATCAAATACACTTTTCTCTCTATTAATATCTCTTAAAAGTACCCGACTTTCTCATACTGAATGATTTCTCAAATAACCTGCATACCGTCTTCATCATGCTCATCGTGTTGTCCCTCTGCCTCAGCATTTTCTTCCCCATGTTCTTCCTGTTCATCATGATGATCCTCTTCTCCAGCCACACCCTCCACCACCTCAACCTAAATCCAGATCTTATTTGTAGACCATCAAAGTACATAATAAACCCACATCTCTACCAGTACTTCTCCACGGCATTCAGTAAACTAAAATACAAAGATCCCTAACTATAGGGAATTGTAACACTAAGCAGTTTTCAAAATTTTCAGTTGCTAGTGATACTTTGGTATCAAAAATTATGCCCACATATCCCAAAGTTTATGATTACTGTCCATACACAGAACCTTAAAATTGTAAGTATAAAAATTGTATTGGGAGTATATGTTTTTTTAAACTTCTGCAATTATAAAATTTATATAATAAATATGCAGTACCCTGTCTACCTTCGAATACATTGCACAAAACTACTAAAACCTTTTTTAACATTGAGAATATCTTTTCTATGAACCCTTAAGTAGAACAGGTTTATGTTTCTAATTTTTTATTATCCAGTAAATCAAGGATTACTAACATATTTTAAGATGTATAACCACAAATGAGAACATATAACAAAAGTCTAAAAGGTGGAAGCATATAACATGTAAGCTATTATTATCAATAGTAGTTAAGCTATTATTAATAAACTTCTTGTGACTACTTTCCCCTTCCCTCCCAAATAAAAGCCTCTCATCTACCACAGTTAAAACAATTAAAACCACCTCTTCCACATCTGCCGAAACAATATCATCCTGTTCTTCATCTCTGCCCCGAACAGGCTGTGACTGGCTGATGCGCCTCTGCTGTGGATTCCGGATGATGTAGGATGACTGAGATTGACTGGAGCTGTAAGGAATCAGGTTATGAGCACACTGCTGCCACACCTCTGATACACAGCTCAGACGTTTATGCTTCTCAGTGTTATTCAACGTGATTCACTTGCTAGGATGGTATTTTAAATCTGACCTAAAATTTCTTGGAATCCGACAATAATTAATCTATGGTATATCAGATAATATGAACCCCATACCAGAGATTTAACTTATAAATCTCAGAATTGTTTTTACTTTTTTTAGTAAGGCATTTCAAATCTGTGTTAATGCACATACTTTTATGAGTCCTTCCCACTGAAGTATTTCTACGGGGAAAATTTTTCCTTTTCCAGTGCTAAACTTTTCAACTTCCAAAGGCTCTGAAAGCAGCATTCATCCACTAATGAAAGTGTGCTGTGACCTACTCTTTTTAAAAGACTTGACTGACATGACCTACTTTGCATCAGCTTATTAACCACTGACCTGCTGATGAGTATTGGGGAAAAAATAAGTTCAAAAGTATGATTTTAAAATAGAATCATAACAAAAGATGACTGGTGGCAAAATTTCACTTTCTTAAAAATGTGACTTGGAAACAGCCAAGAATGGACAGATGCCTCCGTTATAAAAGAGAAGAACCAGAGAATGCAGTTTAAAATGCAGGTCAGAGATCAGAAGATGGTTGTTTAATAACCCTGTGACCTAACTATTATACTTTATTTACAGATTAAGAAACACAGTCTAAAAGAGATGAAAGGACCTTTAAGTGTTTACACTGATAGTGTGCTTTCCTCACCTCAGCGGCTCTGAGAAATGAAAATCAAACCAGTTACACGTGAAAAGTCAACTTAGACACTCTGCTTTCAAATAAACAGAAATTTGCTGTTTAATACTAGAAATTTAAGTAACTGGTAATTCAGACAGTGGATTGAAGAGGCTAAAAGAAAATCTGAAGAGATAACACATGGTAACTGGTCTTAATTCAGTGATCACTTTATAAAGTATAAATATATCAAAGCACTGTGTTGTATACCCAAAACTAATATTATATATTAATATTTTTGAAAAAGGGAAAATATAAATAGATAAGGATATTTCCAAGCACTAAGATTTCAACATTTTCAATATTAAAAAATAAAAGTTAACATTATGTCAAGCCACAGTCAATGAGTATTTCTTCTTTAAAAAAACAGCCTGGAACAAACATCCACAAGACCAATAGTATTCTCAAAGTAGTTACTTTAAGAAGTTATGAACTTAGTAGGTAGGATACCGCCAATACACAGAACATATTGTAACTCCCCATTTAGAAATGAGCTTCAGTTTTCTTCACACCATGATTTAATTTCTTCCCCACTTCCTGGCACAATGAAGCACCACAGGTCCTGAAATCCAGTCCTAACAGAAGTTGTTAAAATACTTTCAAGTTTTGGGGACTCCTATTTCCAGCAGTTTGCCAGATTGTGCAGAGAAATCCCTCTTGCTACGGAACACCTAAAAATACTAAATAAAATATTTAAACAAAAACAAAGCACAACTATCCTAGTGATAATGGTGCCACCATTTACACCAGAGGTATCTGCTGATGTCTCTTAGGCTAGAGTTTCAGGAGCCATAGATTTCACAGGAAAAGGTCTGGGGTCTAAGCAAAGTAGAAGTTACGTCATAGAAATCCCCTCCTTTGTCCCCCCTCACATACATAAAGCCAAATATAAATCAAGAAAGAGCAACAGGTTTCAAGAGATTTACCTACATCAGCCATGGCTAGATGGGGACAGGAAAAAGTCTCTTCAGAGAACTTCTGATTACAAGGCGGCACCCGTGAGAGTTTAGGACTGCAATTTGTGCTATGAAGTAGGGTGGGCTTCGGTGTTGGTTAATCCAATGCATCAACACTATCAGTAAGCACAAAGCAGCAATTTCTCTCTCTACTCTGCCATCTAATATACAGGGATATAGGAAAAAGGAAAATATCTATCTAGAATTACCTCCAAATATCTCTAAACTTTAACAGCTGTGTGACCTTGAACAAATTATCTAACTGCTCTGAGCCTCAGTTTCCTCACTTCTAAAATTAGGATGATAGTGGGTATCTATTAGTTATTGGGAAAATTAAAAACAGATTTTAGATTAAATACATATATGATGCTTAAGAAAGTTCCTCGAGTTCATACTAAAATTTCAGTAACCGCTGTTACTATGAGATGTGGTTCTCTTTTTCTTTTTTTTTTTTTTAAGTTTTCATCTGTTTATTAAAACAAGATGTGTCTAGGAGTTTAAAATACACTGGACACTATTATCCTTTGTGAGTAATGCAGAGAGCCATTTAAAATGAAATCAACGTCACCATATTTTGTAACACTGGTCTATTAAGAGTGAATCCCTACCCACATTCCTAGACTGTAAACAATGGTAGAACACATTAGGGATCATACATAATAGACAAAACCCTTAAATTGTCTTATTTGCTTTATATAATCAATGCATATTTAAGCAAAACTGAATTCCTTATTAAGCAAACATTTTTGCATAAGCTGCCTTCTCTTTATCTTTATCTTTCTGTGCTCCTTTATCTTTTGCTTGACTTTCAGCAATTCTGCCTGGATAGCTTTATCCTCTGGTGCTATCTCCTCAGCTTTCTTAAGATCAGCCAATGCTTGATCATATTTCTTTTAGTCCTTTCCATCCTTGGGCTCTACGGTACAGTGCTTTGGTATTTGCTGGATCTATTTCAAGGGCCTCCAAACAACTGTCGACTGCTCCCTGCCAATCGGACATCTTCAGTTTGCAAGCGCCGATATTCAGCACACAGCTCAAAGCGACAGGCTGCAGCTCTGCTCTACTTGTGTTCTCAGTAGCAGCCTTCGAGCCTTCCACATACCTTAAAACTTCTGTGTTTTTTTTAATGGCCATCTCCCAGTTCTGGGATTTGAAGAAAGTGTTTCCAATGTTTTTTAAGTCTTCCATTAATTAATAAAATTTTATCTACATCTTTTAAATCTATGTCTGCATCCTCGGGGAAGTCTGGATGACTGTCACCAGATCCATCCTTTGGGAATATTCTCCAATCATCCCCTCCCTTCAGTTCTCCACATTCTGCAATAACGCACCATTTGGCAGGTAGAGTAGAAACAGATTAATTAATAAGGACAGAAGAGTTTTAAAGAGGTGGAGGGAAGCAACATAAAAAAGCAAAGCTATTCAACTCAAGACTTTACACTCAATGGAGTGATATACACCAGCGGTCCCCAACCCCTGGGCCGAGCACCGCTCCTGGTCCGTGCGGCCCTTTAGGAACCGGGCCCGAACAGCAGGAGAGGAGCAGGGAGTAAGCAAAGCTTCATCTGGGGCTCCCCACTGCTGCTTGAATTACCGCCTGAACCATCCCCCCCAACCCCCCACTACCGGTCCGTAGAAAAACTGTCTTCCACGAAACCGGTGCCTGGTGCCAGAAAGGTTGGGGACCGCTGATATACACCATCTACCATCCAAGATATGGGAAATCCCAGAGACTGGTCAAGTGTGTACTTTTTAATACATTCTTGGAACACTGGTCAAAATACACTCTTATGAGGAGTGATTGTACTTTATTACAATGAAGGACTTCTATATTATATCAACAGTTGTGGAAAACATTAGCACTTTTATCTCTGATTATCATATGAGACCTTCTGGGAAGAATCAGAGATCGGCCAAAGAACCAACCAAGAAGAATGAAGAGAAAAGTTTTAAGAGTGCACAGTATTTTAATAAAACGACTAAAAAGCAGGGCAAGCTGACAAAAAAATCTTGAAAACAGTAGGAACAGGCTATGGGCATTGTTTATAGATGAGATGATCCCAAAATCTGTTCAACAGATAAAAATTTTATGTTCTGGAACAAAACCAAGGGAAGGGTACAAAGAATTCACCAGGTGATACCACATAAGTAAATGGGGGGCTCGTCACAGGGCCTCAGGATCAGAAGCGTCACATGAACACACAGAGGTTCTGCTCGCAGAACCACTGCATAATGAGACATGTTCGGCAAGTCTGAAAACATACAGCTTGATTTATTACAGTTTTCAGCAAATCCTGGAAGTATATCAGTGACAAGGCTACCATTGGAAAACTTCTATAGACAAACCTGGACTTTAGATTCCAGGGTGTCCTAGGAGACCAGACAATAAAGGCAAAGTTGGGATACATACTGGCATCATATGGAGTAATAATGAGAATAATGAGAGAGAGCAGACACTCAACAACAACACAGATGAAAACCAAAGAACAAGTCTTGGGAACTGGCCCAAATACTAAAGAAGGGCTTTATTAACACACAGTTGTTTTCCAGAAAAGAGGAATAAGGGTCTTCAGCTCCAAAAGATCCTTATTAAAACACTAGTAGCACATGCACACAGTAACAAAATCAGACTTGAGAAAACCAAATAAAATAAACAAGTATTTGCGAAAGATCTCTAAAACCTTGCAACTCAGAAGTGTGGCCCCTAAAGCAGAAGTATTGGCACTGTCCTACCTGAAGGTTCCTAAGAAATACAGAATCTCAGGCCCCACGCAGACCTCCAGAATCAGCCTCTGCATTTTAGTAAGATACCCAAGTGATTTGCATGCATATTAAAATTTGAGAAGCACTGTGATAAAAGACACCAGAACATTTTAGTTTCTAAACATTCTGACTCAGCAAACTTAGAGCCTAGTTAGGGAAACTATCAAACAAACGGAAAAATGAGATTTAAGAATATGTAATCTTATAACTAGAAACATTTTTATTATTGAATTGTTTAGCCTTATCCTATATAATATGGTTGTAGAGATATTTTTAAATGCCACCATTCTGGTTGTTATTTAGATTATATAATAACAAGCTGTCCCCTAATCCAAGGCTTTGGACACAGAGAAAGTTAACAAGGCTTTCCATTCTTCAACTTGGCCTTATAGCAGGCTATATTTAAAGGTAAGAAAAACCAGAAAGTAATGAAAGTACAGAAGTCTAAAGTAAACTTTCTTACCAGATTACTTTACTGGCATAAAAAAAATAGTGCTTTTCCAAACAACAAACAAAAACCCCCACAACTATAGATCTATTACTTTAGATGTGTAGACACATGTAGTTTGTAAAGTGCTTTTCACATGTTCCAAACTAAGTAAAATCTTTACCATTTGTTACACAAATGATCCTGTACAGGACCTGAGTGCTTATGCAAAGGTTTTAGTAACATTTGTGACATTTCCAGAGAAAGAATTAATCAGAATCTGTTACCAGACAGAAATTTACCTGCTAGACTGATCAGATGATGGTCGTGGTGGCAGTGGTTCCACTGAAAATAATTCCTCGCTGCCCTGCATGGCATCTATGCTGGTACTTGCCAGAGTAAAAGGTGCAGTTGGACGAGCAATACCCATTCTGACAGGAACAATCAGTGACTCTGCTACATTGCACAATTCTTCTACTGCGTAAGGTAACAGTGCTTGGAATACACGCTTACATTTTCCAATTGGTTGTGGAATAAAGTTGCTAGAGCAAAAAGGGAAATACAGGAATCTTCTGAATCCTTTCATATACAAAATTTTATCACTATCACAAAAAAATGTGAGCAAGATTATATAGAAGCCAAAATAAAAAAGAATGCCTTACTTTTTCTTTTTAGATGAAGCCATTTCCACACTAAGAATGACAAAAACTCTTGCAACCGATCGCAAAAACCTCATTGTCACAGCAATAGCTTCTTCTCTACGTCCCGGTGTGTATTTGTTTTGGAGTTCTTTCACTAGTGTACCTAGTAGAGTATCTAAAAGCTTTAAAAATAGTAATCCACTCTATTAATGTTGGGACATCTCGTAAGATGTTTAGACATTCATAAAGGAAAAAGTTCTAACACTTTTTCGATATTAACATTTCATAACAAAAACATCAAAATATATTTAACCAGAACAATTACAATGTCAGTGATTAATTTATGCCACATGCCCACCATGACTACGCTTAACCTACAGTGGTTCTCAAATGTCTGATCTCTTGTTTTTTAGTCTCAAACTCCTATGAATATCAATTACTACTTAGCAGAACAATACCTAATATATCAAATCAGAAAAAGAATATATTTCACTCAGTACAGGGTACTTACCAAAACATCAGAGTAGACTCAAATATTTATATTAATATATTCATAATCCCATCCCTCTCACTTAACCATTACTTTCTAGTCGCATTTCTACACATGGTGTATCATAAAGTTACTAATTACAGAGAACACCCAATTCCACGTTGTTTTCCCTGTTGTTTTTTAAATGTTACTTAAAATAACCTTTATTTTTAAATCACTGCATTACATTTCAGTAAGTGGTTGACTTGAGTCAATAGTCCTCTATTATTGGATCCATAAGTGTTTCTGTTTTTCAATTTTGCATTATTCTGTGACACAATTTTTTTCTTTCTCATATTGTAGATTATTTCTTTATGAAAACTTCTGAGGGCAATGTTAGTTTTATGGCTCTTGACACTGACAAGTTGTTTTCCAAAGGAGTACCAAATGCAATGCCACCTCACCAGTGTCCAAGTCTCATCAGCACTGGGTTTTATAGTTTACATTCTTTTCTAATTTCACAGCAAAAAGAGATATTTAAAAAAAATTCGCACTGAGTTACTATTAATTTTGAACACTGCTTCACACATTTTTATACTGTTGTATTTTTAATACACTCTAGGATTTTATTTAGAATGAAAGAAGGAGCTTTCACTGATTGATCTAAAATGAGAAATTTTAAATCACCCCCAAAATTCATTCCCCTTAATGTACTATTTAATTAGAGCTTATTGGTACTTGGGAGCCTTGGATTAGTAAAATGATGGGAAACTACATAAAAAACATCCTTTTCATGTGCTTGTAAAATAACTATTCAAAGGACTTACCAAAATATCTGCTGTACACTTGACTATAAGGCATGAGTGAAACAGTCCAACCGAATTGTGCCACTTTGCTGATTGAGGTATAACTTGCTCTTCTGGCAAAAGTGGCCTATCCTGCTGCTGGCACTGAGACTTGAGGGGAAAAGAAAGACAGAATGCACTGTAATCGCCTAACTAACGTGGGAAATAAATAACTCTAAAAAAATTTTAATGAATACATTACGGGTCTTTATTCTCCTGTGACCCAACCATAATCATAGATTTCAAAGCATTCCAGTCCTGTAGAACACGCTCCAGGCAAGCTGGGGCAAATCTTGGGGGTTCTAAATCATGATCAGGCATATCTGAATCTAAAAAGAAAAAGAAAAGAAATAGTGGGTAAGGCAGAAATAAACATACTGCTTTTCCTATATGTCATAACTGTCAAATTAATTCACCTTCAGGATTGGCTGTTTTTCGGTTACGATCCTCCCTGATTCGAGGAGGTCTGTACTGGCAATGCTCTACTGTCTGCCTCGCAACTGTCTGCACTAAAAAGAGTAAGAGGTGCTCTCCCCTGCAAAACAGCACATTGTTATGAGGAGGGGGAGAGGCTACTTACCTATGCTGTGCTTTTGCAACTCTATTTATGTCCTAAAAATCCCACTACTTGCCTGCTATTTGGCAGAGTGACCAAATTAGTAGCAGTGAGCAGGCGATAAAGTAGATCAAGCCGAGCAGATTTCTGTCCAGCAATTAGAGTTTTACATTTACATTTCTCCCAGCAATCACAATAGGCTGTTGGTGATGTCCGTTTGAGTCTAGAAAGAATTCATACACAAGTACAAAAACAGAAATTTTAAAAAAAATACAAAGGTCTATATACAGAGGCATAACTCATTAAAACTCAACAGAACCCTTGTTAACTTTTAAATGCAAAGTGTAACTGTTAATGCAACAAGAAGGATTACTTTAGTGGTGTAAAGTCTGTAAAGCAACACGTGAGAAGAGGTATCTTAACTGTCTTGTCAAACACCATTGTAGCATCTAGCACAGTGAGTGCACCTAGTAAGCATTCAGTAAGTAAGGTGATTCTCACTTTTAGATATTTAAAACAAGGAAGACAAACTTATTATTCAAAATTCAAGATGGCGGAGGAGTACGACGTGGAGATCACCTTCCTCCCCACAAATACATCAGAAATACATCTACACGTGGAACAACTCCTACAGAACACCTCCTGAACGTTGGCAGAAGACCTCAGACCTCCCAAAAGGCAAGAAACTCCCCACGTACCTGGGTAGGGCAAAAGGGAAAAGGAAAAACAGAGACAAAAGAATAGGGACAGGACCTGCACCAGTGGGAGGGAGCCGTGAAGGAGGAAAGGTTTCCACACACCAGGAAGCCCCTTCGCGGGCGGAGACTGCAGGTGGAGGAGGGGGGAAGCTTCGGAGCCACGGAGGAGAGCGCAGCAACAGCGGAGCAGAGGGCAAAGCGGAGAGATTCCCGCACAGAGGATCGGTGCCACCCAGCACTCACCAGCCCGAGAGGCTTGTCTGCTCACCCGCCAGGGTGGGCGGGGGCTGGGAGCTGAGGCTCGGGCTTCGGAGGTCAGATCCCAGGGAGAGGACTGGGGTTGGCAGCGTGACCACAGCCTGAAGGGGGCTAGTGCACCACAGCTAGCCAGGAGGGAGTCCAGGAAAAAGGCTGGAACTGCGTAAGAGGCAAGAGACCATTGTTTCGTGGTGCGCGAGGAGACGGGATTCAGAGCACCGCCTAAACAAGCTTCAGAGAAGGGCGCGAACCGCAGCTATCAGCTCGGACACCAGAGACGGGCATGAGACGCAAAGGCTGCTGCCTGCAGCCACCAAGAAGCCTGTGTGCAAGCCCAGGTCACTATCCACACCTCCCCTCCCAGGAGCCTGTGCAGCCCGCCACTGCCAGGGTCCCGTGATCCAGGGACAACTTCCCCAGGAGAACACACGGCGCACCTCAGGCTGTTGCAATGTCACCCCGGCCTCTGCCGCTGCAGGCTCGCCCCGCACTCCGTACCCCTCCCTCCCCCCAGGCTGAGTGAGCCACAGCCCCCAATCAGCTGTTCCTTTAACCCCGTCCTGTCTGAGCAAAGAACAGACGCCCTCAGGCTACCTACACGCAGAGGCGGGGCCAAATCCAAAGCTGAACCCCAGGAACTGTGCGAAAAAAGAAGAGAAAGGGAAATCTCTCCCAGCAGCCTCAGGAGCAGCGGATTAAATCTCCACAATCAACTTGATGTACCCTGCATCTCTGGAATACCTGAATAGACAACGAATCATCCCAAATTGAGGCGGTGGACTTTGGAAGCAACGATATATATATTTTTTTCCCTTTTTCTCTTTTTGTGAGTGTGTATGTGTATGCACCTTTGTGTGATTTTGTTTGTATAGCTTTGCTTTTACCATTTGTCCTAGGGTTCTGTCCATTTTTTGGGTTTTTTTTAGTATAGTTTTTAGCACTTGTTATCCTTGGCGGATTTGGTATTTGGTTTGGTTGCTCTCTTCTTTCTTTCTTTTTTTTTAATTACTTTTTAATTTTTTTCTTTTTAATAATTAAAAAAATTTTTATTTTAATAACTTAATTTTTTTCTTTCTTTCTTTTTTTCTCCCTTTTCCTCTGAGCCGTGGGGCTGATAGGGTCTTCATGCTCCAGCCAGGTGTCAGGCCTGTGCCTCTGAGGTGGGAGAGCCGAGTTCCACCAGAGACCTCCCAGCTCGACATAATATCAAATGGCAAAAGCTCTCCCACAGATGGCCATCTCAACACTAAGACCCAGCTCCACTCAACGACCAGCAAGCCACAGTGCTGGACACCCTATGCCAAACAACTAGCAAGACAGGGACACAACCCCACCCATTAGCAGAGAGGCTGCCTAAAATCATAATAAGGTCACAGACACCCTAAAACACACCACCGGACGCAGTCCTGCACACCAGAAAGATAAGATCCAGCCTCATCCTCCAGAACACAGGCATGAGTCCCCTCGACCAGGAAGCCTACACAACCCACTGAACCAACCTTAGCCACTGGGGGCCTACAACAAAAACAATGGGAACTACGAACCTGCAGCCTGTGAAAAGGAGACCCCAAACACAGTAAGTTAAGCAAAATGAGAAAACAGAGAAACACACAGCAGATGAAGGAGCAAGGTAAAAACCCACCAGACCAAACAAATGAAGAGGAAATAGGCAGTCTACCTGAAAAAGAATTCACAGTAATGATAGTAAAGATGATCCGAAATCTTGGAAATAGAATGGAGAAAATACAAGAAGCGTTTAACAAGAACCTAGACGACCTAAAGAGCAAACAAACAATGATGAACAACACAATAAATGAAATTAAAAATTCTCTAGAATGAATCAATAGTAGAATAACTGAGGCAGAAAAACGGATAAGTGACCTGGAAGATAAAATAGTGGAAGTAACTACTGCAGAGTAGAATAAAGAAAAAAGAATGAAAAGATTTGAGGACAGTCTCAGAGACCCCTGGGACATTAAACACACCAACATTTGAATTATAGGGGTCCCAGAAGAAGAGAAAAGAAAGGGACTGAGAAAATATTTGAAGAGATTACACTTGAAAACCTCCCTAATATGGGAAAGGAAATAGTCAATCAAGTCCAGGAAGCGCAGCGAGTCCCATACAGGAAAAATCCAAGGAGAAACATGCCAAGACAGATATTAATCAAGCCATCAAAAATTAAATACAAGGAAAAAATGTTAAAAGCAGCAAGGGAAAAGCAACAAATAACATACAAGGGTAAATCCTGTAAGGTTAACAGCTGATCTTTCAGCAGAAACTCTGCAAGCCAGAAGGGAATGGCAGGACATATATAAAGTGACGAAAGGGAAAAATCTACAACCAAGATTACTCTACCCAGCAAAGATCTCATTCAGATCTGACAGAGAAATTAAAACCTTTACAGACAAGCAAAAGCTAAGAGAACTCAGCACCACCAAACCAGCTTTACAACAAATGCTAAAGGAACTTCTCTAGGAAGGAAACACAAGAGAAGGAAAAGACCTACAATAACGAACCCAAAACAATTAAGAAAATGGTAATAGGAACATACATATTGATAACTACCTTAAATGTAAATGGATTAAATGCTCCAACCAAAAGACACAGACTGGATGAATGGATACAAAAACAAGACCCGTATATGTCTACGAGAGACCCACTTCAGACCCAGGGACACATACAGACTGAAAGTGAGGGGATGGAAAAAGATATTCCATGCAAATGGAAATCAAAAGAAAGCTGGAGTAGCAATTCTCATATCATACAAAATTGACTTTAAAATACAGACTATTACAAGAGACAAAGAAGGACACTACATAATGATCAAGGGATCAATCCAAGAAAGATGTAACGATTGTAAATATTTATGCACCCAACATAGGAGCACCTCAATACACAAGGCAAATGCTAACAGCCATAAAAGGGGAAATCGACAGTAACACAGTCCTAGTAGGGGACTAACACCCCACTTTCACCAATGGACACATCATCCAAAATGAAAATAAATAAGGAAACACAAGCTTTAAATGATACATTAAACAAGATGGACTTAACTGATATTTATAGGACATTCCATCCAAAAACAACAGAATACACTTTCTTCTCAAGTGCTCATGGAACATTCTCCAGGATAGATCATATCTTGGGTCACAAATCAAGCCTTGGTAAATTTATGAAAATTGAAATCGTATCAAGTATCTTTTCCAACCACAACGCTATGAGACTAGGTATCAATTACAGGAAAAAATCTGTAAAAAATAAAAACACATGGAGGCTAAACAATACACTGCTTAACAACCAAGAGATCATTGAAGAAATCAAAGAGGAAATCAAAAAATACCTAGAAAAAACTGACAATGAAAACACAACGACCTAAAAACTATGGGATGCAGCAAAAGCAGTTCTAAGAGGGACGTTTATAGCAATACAATCCTACCTCAAGAAACAAGAAACATCTCAAATAAACAACCTAACCTTACACCTAAAGCAATTAGAGAAAGAAGAACAAAAAAAAAAAAACCCCGAAGTTAGCAGAAGGAAAGAAATCCTAAAGATCAGATCAGAAATAAATGAAAAAGAAATGAAGGAAACAATAGCAAAGATCACTAAAACTAAAAGCTGGTTCTTTGAGAAGATAAAATTGATAAACCATTAGCCAGACTCATCATGAAAAAACGGGAGAAGACTCAAATCAACAGAATTAGAAATGAAAAAGGAGAAGTAAAAACTGACACTGCAGAAATATAAAGGATCATGAGAGATTACTACAAGCAACTCTATGCCAATAAAATGGACAACCTCGAAGAAACGGACATATTCTTAGAAAAGCACAACCTTCAGAGACTGAACCAAGAAGAAATAGAAAATATAAACAGACCAATCACAAGCACTGAAATTGAGACTGTGATTAAAAATCTTCCAACAAACAAAAGCCCAGGACCAGATGGCTTCACAGGCGAATTCTACCAAACATTTAGAGAAGAGTTAACACCTATCCTTTCAAAATCTTCCAAAACACAGCAGAGGGAGGAATACTCCCCAACTCATTCTACGAGGCCACCATCACCCTGATACCAAAACCAGACAAAGATGCCACAAAGAAAGAAAACTACAGGCCAATATCACTGATGAACATAGATGCAAAAATCCTCAACAAAATACTAGCAAACAGAATCCATTAAAAGGATCACATACCATGATCAAGTGGGGTTTATCCCACGAATGTAAGGATTCTTCACTATACGCAAACCAGTCAATGTGATAAAACATATTAACAAATTGAAGAATAAAAACCGTATGATCTGGGCTTCCCTGGTGGCGCAGTGGTTGAGAATCTGCCTGCCAATGCAGGGGACATGGGTTCGAGCCCTGGTCTGGGAAGATCCCACATGCCGCAGAGCAACTAGGCCCATGAGCCACAACCACTGAGCCTGCGTGTCTGGAGCCTGTGCTCCGCAACAAGAGAGGCTGCGATAGTGAGAGGCCCGCGCACCGCGATGAAGAGTGGGCCCCGCTTGCCGCAACTAGAGAAAGGCCTCTCACAGAAACGAAGACCCAACACAGCCAAAAATAAAAATAAATTAATTAATTTTTTAAAAAAACAAAACAAAACCATATGATCATCTCAACAGATGCAGAAAAAGCTTTCGACAAAATTCAACACTCATTTATGATAAAACCCACCCAGAAAGTAGGCATAGAGGGAACTTACCTCAACATAATAAAGGCCATATATGACAAACCCACAGCCAACATCGTTCTCAATGGTGAAAAACTGAAACCGTATCCTCTAAGATCACGAACAAGACAAGGTTGTCCACTCTCACCACTATTATTCAACATAGTTTTGGAAGTTTTAGCCACAGCAATCAGAGAAGAAAAAGAAATAAAAGGAATCCAAATCGGAAAAGAAGAAGTAAAACTGTCACTGTCTGCAATGACATGATACTATACACAGAGAACCCTAAAGGAACCCTAAAAGTGCTACCAGAAAACTACTAGAGCTAATCAATGAATCTGGTAAAGTAGCAGGATACAAAATTTATGCACAGAAATCTCTTGCATTCCTTTACACTAATGATGAAAAATCTGAAAGAGAAATTAAGGAAACACTCCCATTTACCAGTGCAACAAAAAGAATAAAATACCTAGGAATAAAGCTACCTAAGGAGACAAAAGACCTGTATGCAGAAAACTACTAAGACACTGATGAAAGAAATTAAAGATAATACAAACAGATGGAGAGATATACCACGTTCTTGGATTGGAAGAATCAACACTGTGAAAATGACTACACTACCCAAAGCAATCTACAGATTCAATGCAATCCCTATCAAACTACCAATGGCATTTTTCACAGAACTAGAACAAAAAATTTAATTTTTATGGAAACACAAAAGAC
Organism: Balaenoptera musculus; assembly: GCF_009873245.2. Lineage (NCBI taxonomy): Eukaryota > Metazoa > Chordata > Mammalia > Artiodactyla > Balaenopteridae > Balaenoptera > Balaenoptera musculus. The sequence continues at coordinate 34,684,951 of NC_045801.1, read as the reverse complement.
CCCGTATATAGCCAACACAATCTTGAGAAAGAAAAACGGAGCTGGAGGAATCAGGCTCCCTGACTTCAGACTATACTACAAAGCTACAGTAATCAAGACAGTATGGGAGTGGCACAAAAACAGAAATATAATAGATCAATGGAACAGGACAGAAAGCCCAGAGATAAACCCACGCACATATGGTCACCTTATCTTTGATGAAGGAGGCAAGAATATACAGGGGAGAAAAGACAGCCTCTTCAATAAGTGGTGCTGGGAAAACTGGACAGCTACATGTAAAAGAATGAAATTAGAACACTCCCTAACACCATACACAAAAATAAACTCAAAATGGATTAAAGACCTAAATGTCAGGCCAGACACTATAAAATTCTTAGAGGAAAACATAGGCAGAACACTCTATGACATAAATCACAGCAAGATCCTTTTTGACCCACCTCCTGGAGAAAAGGAAATAGAAACAAAAATAAACAAATGGGACCTAAAGAAACTTCAAAGCTTTTGCACAGCAAACGAAACCATAAACAAGACGAAAAGACAACCCGCAGAATGGGAGAAAATATTTGCAAATGAAGCAACTGATAAAGGATTAATCTCCAAAATTTACAAGCAGCTCATGCAGCTCAATATCAAAAACACAAACAACCCAATCCAAAAATGGGCAGAAGACCTAAATAGACATTTCCCCAAAGAAGATATACAGATTGCCAACAAACACATGAAAGGTTGCTCAACATCACTAATCATCAGAGAAATGCAAATCAAAACTACAATGAGGTATACCTCACACCAGTCAGAATGGCCATCATCAAAAAATCTACAAATGCTGGACAGGGTGTGGAGAAAAGGGAACCCTCTTGCACTGCTGGTGGGAATGTAAACTGATACAGCCACTATGGAGAACAATATGGAGGTTCCTTAAAAAACTAAAAATAGAACTACCATACGACCCAGCAATCCCACTACTGGGCATATACCCTGAGAAAACCATAATTCAAAGAGTCATGTACCACAATGTTCACTGCAGCTCTATTTACAATAGCCAAGACATGGAAGCAACTTAAGTGTCCATCAACAGATGAATGGATAAAGAAGATGTGGCACATATATACAATGGAATATTACTCAGCCAGAAAAAGAAACGAAGTTGAGTTATTTGTAGTGAGGTGGATGGACCTAGAGTCTGTCATACAGAGTGAAGTAAGGCAGAAAGAGAAAAACAAATACCGTATGCTAACACATATATACGGAATCTAAAGAAAAAAAGAAAAGGTTCTGAAGAACCTAGGGTTAGGACAGGAATAAAGACACAGACGTAGAGAATGGACTTGAGGACACGGGGAGGGGGAAGAGTAAGCTGGGACGAAGTGAGAGAGTGGCGTGGACTTATATATACTACCAAATGTAAAACAGACAGCTAGTGGGAAGCAGCCGCATAGCAAAGGGAGATCCTCGTGCTCTGTGACCACCTAGAGGGGTGGGATAGGGAGGGTTGGGAGGGAGACGCAAGAGGGAGGAGATATGGGGATATATGTATATGTATAGGTGATTCATCACTTCGTTATAAAGCAGAAACTAACACACCATTGTAAAGCAATTATACTCCAATAAAGATGTTAAAAAGAAAATAAATAAAGCACAATAGATGATTTTTACAAACCAATTCTCTATTAACTATTTATTACATCTACACACCTGTAGCACAGCTATAGCTGATGTCCCTGCTGGGACTCTGAGGCACTGCAAATGTTAGTGCTGGGGTAATTTTATTGCTTCTTAGGTCTGTGAAAACTAAGAAACTAGCCATAGCAACTCTGTTGCTGGATGAAGGTTATTACATTTAGTTTAAGAAGTAAACAAGGCACAGGCCAAACCATGATTCCCTTAATGCCTTCAGTGATTTCCTGCTAATAGACCCTACTACAGGGGGCCTGAGACTTTGGCTGGAGAACACAGACAAAAACATTCTGTATATATGTTTCTTAAAAGACTGATTCTAGTCACAATGTATGATCACATATTTCTTGCATATTAGACTAGTTTTATGTGAAGAGCAGTACTTAGAACTAGCAAACAAACATTGCAAAGTACTCTTTAAATCAAAAACTACATTGTAATACATACATTGGCTTAATGTGGGCAACCTGAGAAAACCTCATGCTTTCTGAATTATGAAACAATTAAAGCATGACTCAGTACAGATTATTTTAATATGGCAATATGAATCTAAGTAGTTTACAATATTAAAGAAAACTAAAATCACACTCACTTGCAATCATGACCTTTATGACAAACCCTTGCACATTCCGTACAACAACAGAGGGACTCCAGCAAGCCACACGTACGACACTCAAAAATATCCTAAAATTAAAAGGATATAATTTTTAGAAGAATGATATGTATATCTCATCACAATAATTATTTCTGGTATTTTCTAAAACAATTCAATCACAACAACAGCAGAGCAAAATTAATGTGCTCTGGGAAACAGTCACAGATGGGTACACAAATGGGAATTAAATATTACCAGACGGGCAAAAATAATCTGTATCATCCAAAAAAGGCATAACAGTTATAAAATCTAAATCAAGAGCTGTGAATCAGATTATACTACCCAGCAAAGATTTCTAATTTTTATGACAGCCCATAACTGGTGTTAACAGTCAACTCCTTTGCCTCATTTATTTAGGAATTACATACAAATTAATTTTCTTTGGAGAATTTTATAACTCAAGAGTAAAAGGAAATACCAGACTTGCAATTCCAAAGCTAAGAACTAGAACTCTAGTGATGGTCAAAGGGAAGAAAAGAAAACCTAGATAGCATAAATATAGGGAAATATAAAATAACTTACCTGGTTAATGTGCTCTGCTCCAGTCCATGTAAAACTGCAGGTATCATTACAACATAAGACATATAAAGGAGAGTCATCAGGGTTGGTACCTGATGGGCAAACCATGCCCATAAATACATCTTCCTCTTTTTCACTTGAGGACACTTCAGCTAAAAAGATTAAAAACATAGTTCATACATCAAGAAAAGACTTACAGCCATCTACTCCTTTCCTCAAATGGAAAAGCTCTAACATTTACACAGTATAAATAAGAAACTACTATATATTAATAAAATAAATTGACATACAAAGTCAACAATGCAAGGAAATCCAGTCAATTCTGGTGCAAAGTAAAGCAAAGTGTAATTATATCATAACCACATATGGGGACAATACAAGTACACCAAACATCAGCCTTCTGAGTCATTAGCTCTATGTTATGCAGTTAAGATTCAAGTTCTAGCTCTATTTAACAAATTATAGACAATCACATAATTTATTCATAGCCAGTATTTTTTAAAAGCTAACTACTAAATCTTTTAAAGGCTAGATGGCAGGAACTGATATTCCTTAATGCTTTCTGTTAGGTAGTAAATCCAAGTCAGAAAGAACAGTAAGACTTCTGGCCTGTTCTTTCCATAAAATTTTATCACTAACACGAATTAACACGTGGACAGGTTCTAACAGTGATCCATCTTTACTTTCAAAAGATTAATCATTACAATCCATTACGGAATTTTTTTTTAATTTAAGGAAATTTATACCAGCTGCTTTTTGATGGAAAGTTAGAAGGTACAATATGCTTGAAAAAAGTATAAGCATATGAATTTCATACACATAAGCAAAAGAATTATCTTGATAGTTTCTAATCAGTATCATTTCCATATACAGAAATTAGGTTTGAATAATTATAGAAGAGAATCTATTCAAATTAAAAAATAAGCAACCCTTTCAGAACTTGAAATAAATTACCTTTTGCAATTTTCTGGGCTGTTTCTAAAATGGTAATTGCAGCAGGATAAGCTCGGCCACTTACAGCTGACATAAATGGGGTCATACCTCTTGCATCCCTAAAATGAGAAAAATTGTATATAAAAATATTATCAATTATCTTCCTTCCTGATTATGAAAGAAACATATGTTCATGATGAAACAAAAAACAGTTTTGTCTTAGTAAATAATGTCTCACCATTCAAAGAAAACCATCGGTGGTATTTTCTGGCCTCATATTATTATCTCACTTAAGAAAGCCACTTCGTGGAACCTTTGTCTCTCTAAACCATGCTCTCCTTTCTTGGCTTTAGTGACACTAAAGAATAGACCAGCAAGGGCTCTGGAGTAAACTAATACTTTCTAGATGTGAGCATAGTAACAGGCTCTCTCTCAAACAATTGTGAGGAAGATTATATGAATTATTACTTAAAAGGTTTCAGCACAGTGCCTAGCAAAAAATAAGTATTCAGTGAGTGTTAGCTATTATTATTACGAGTTTCCTCTTTAAAATGTACTTAAACATTCTTCACTGAATTTCTATTTCCTCCTAGACCCCTCGCATTTCCCAGAAGTCAGTCCTCAGCCATTTGTGCCTCTCTCTCTCTTCCGCCATAGCAACTACCACTTCTCTCACAATAATACGGTTCCAACACCTACACTTGTTTACTTGATAAGCCTACTTGGGATTTCCCAGTGGTATCTTACATTCAACGTGTCTAAAACTCAAATCATCTTTCTCCGCAAACCTGCTCTCTACCTGATTTATCTATGTCACCCAACAATATCACTGTCCCAAGTAACTTCAGACAAAAATTTTGGTTCTTCACAAAGTATTCCTTCTAAAGCAATTTTTAAACTTCTGCATCTAATCTTTCTTTTCCATTTTCAACAACTCAATAGTTCAGTTTATTACAACACACATATTAAAGGCTATGACAGACATATAAAACATAGCCTTGACTCTGGTTTCTACTCTTGCCTATTTTCATCTCTTTTATACCACCGTCTCATTACTATTCTTATAATCCCACTTTGATACTATTACAATCTAACAAAGGCCATTACGGAGAGGGTTCAAGCCCAAAGAACAGAGACCAAAGTAGTGATTTTAACCTATTTTTTTCAGATCCACTGGCTGTTGTTCTCTTCTAATCCTCCACTCTGAATTGGATGAATTACTGTTTCTCATAATATTCATACTTCTCCATGTTGTTGTTCCCTCTTCTCCCTATTTCTCATGGTTCTACTCAAACTTCATTTTCATGAAGCTGCTTACTGTAGCATACACATTTCTCCCTTCTGTTTACTCCAAAACACAATTATGTGTCCCTTTAGCCAGACTCAACCAAGAAAAAAGCTCAAATAAATAAAATCAGAATTGAAAGAGAAGTTACAACCAACATCAAACAAATATAAAGGATCATAAGAGATTTACTACGAAAGATTACACACCAATAAAATGGACAACTTAGAAGAAATGGATAAACTCCTAGAAACATACAATCTCCCAAGACTGAATCAGAAAGAAATAGAAAATATGAGCAGAATGATTACCAGTAATAAAATTGAATCAGTAATTTTAAAAACTCCCAACAAACAAAGGTCCATGACCAGACAGCTTCAGAGGTGAATTCTACCAAACATTTAAGGGGTTAACACCTATCCTTCTCAAACCATTCCCCAAAAAATTAAGAGGAAGAAATGCTTCCAAACTCATCCTACAAGGCCAGCATCGCCTTGATACCAAAACCAAAGACATCACAAAACATTTTAATTAATTAATCAATCACAGGCCAATATCACTGATGAACACAGATGTAAAAATCCTCAACAAAATATCAGCAAACCAAATTCAGCAATATACTGAAAGGATGATATACCATGATGAAGCAGGGGATTTATCCCAGGATGCAAGTATGGTTCAGTATCCGCAAATCAATCAACATGATACACCACATTAACAAACTGAAAAATAAAATTGTATCATCACCTCAGTAGAAGCAGAGAAGAATTCTGACAGAATTCAACATCCACTGATGATAGAAACTCTCCAGAAAGTGGGTACAGAGGGAACATACCTCAACATAATAAATGCCATATATTGGCAGGCCCACAGTTAACATAATAAAAGGCGAAAAGTTGAAAGCATTTCCTCTAAGATCAGGAACAAGAAAAGGATGCCCACTCTCACCACTTTCATTCAACAAAGTATTTTAAGTCCTAGCCACAGCAATTAGATAAGAAAAAGAACAAAAAGGCATCCAAACTGGAAAGACAGAAGTAAAAGTATCACTGTTTGTAGATGACATATACTACATATAGAAAACCCTAAAGATGCCACCAAAAAAAGCAACTAGAATAAATGAATTGAGTAAAGTTGCAGGAAACAAAATTAATACACAGAAATCTATTGCATTTGTATACACTAAAAACAAACTACCAGAAAGAGAAATTAAGAAAACAATCCCACTTACAATTGCATCAAAAATAACAAACTACCTAGGAATACATCTGATCAAGGAGGTAGAAGAGCTGTACTTGGAATATGTGGAATACTATAAGACATTGATGAAAGAAATTGAAGATGACCAGAAATGGAAAAACAAACCTTGCTCATGGATTGGAAGAATGAGTATTACTGAAATGACCATACTACTTAAAGCAATCTACAGATTTAATGCAATCCCTATCAAAATACACATGACATTTTTCTCAGAACTGGAACAAATAATCATAAAATTTATATGGAACCATGAAAGACCCCAAAACAGCCAAAGCAATCTTGAGGAAAAAAACCCCAAAGCTGGAGGCATCATGTTCCCTGATTTCAAACAGTACTACAAACCTATACTAATCAAATGGTACGGTACTGGCATAAAAACAGACACAGAGATCAATGGAACAGAAGAGAAGGCCCAGAAACGAACCCACACTTGCAAAAATAAAAAACTCAAAACACCTTCTCGTACTAAATAGGGAAGGTGACATAAGGGTCAAGACTGGGAGTCCCCATTCTGTAATAAAGACACATACCAGGGCTGGAATTCCAGCTATGCCACTCACTAGTTTTGTGAGCCTGGCCAAGTTAATTAACCCATGACAAAGGAGGCAAGAATATACAATGGGGAAAAGACAGTCTCTTCAATAAATAGTGTTGACAAAATTGGACAGCTAACTGCAAAAGCATCAAACTGGACTACTTTCTCACACCATATAAAAAAATAAATTCGAAATGGATTAGAGACTTAAATGTACGACCTGAACCCACAAAACTCCTAAAAGAAAACACAGGCAGTATGCTCTTTGACACTGGTCTTAGTTTCATTTTTTTTGGATCTGCCTCTTCAGGGAAGGAAAACAAAAGCAAAATCAAACAAACGGGACTACATCAAACTAAAAAGTTTTTGAGGAAACCACCAACAAAATGAAAAGCCCACCTACTGAATGGGAGAAGATATTTGCCCATGATATATCCAATAAGGGATTAATATCCAAAATATAAAAAGAACTCATACAATTCAACATCAAACAACCCCAATCTGATTAAAAACTGGGCAGGAGACCTGAACAGACATTTTTCCAAAGAAGACATACAACAGATGGCCAACAGACACGTCAATAGTTCAACATCACTAGTCATCAGGGAAATGCAAATCAAAACCACAGTAAGATACTACCTCACATCTGTCAGAACGGTTATTATCAAAAAAGACAACAAATAACAAGTGTTGGCGAGGATGTGGAGAAAAGGGAAGCCTCTTGCAGAAACAGACTCATAGATGCAGAGAACAAACTAGTGGTTGCCAGAGGGCAGGGGGTTAGGAGAATGAGTGAAATAGGTGAGGGAGATTAAGGGGTACAAACTTCCAGTTATAACATAAGTAAGTCATGAGGATAGCATAGGGAATATAATCAATAATATTGTAATAACTTTTTATGGTGACAGATGGTAACTAAACTTATCATGGTGGTCATTTCGTAATGTAAAAAAATATCAAATCAGTATGTTGTACACCTGAAACTAACATAATAAGTCAATTATACTTCAATAAAAAAAGAAGAAAAAACCCTTTTCTTACTGAGTCATCTCCATGGTAAATAATTCACTGATACATCACTTAGGAAATTGTGTTAGCAACTCTAGGAAATTCTCCTGTATCTGTAGTATAAAAAAGCAAAAAGGGCCAGTTTGATCATCTCTATACTTACTACCTAAAAGTCAGGCAAAAGAACACTGCCTCTCCTAGTAACATCAGCTTATTAATACAGTGGCATATTGGGTGTTTTCCAGGTATTTTATATGTTTTTTAGATAAAGGAGGAAAAATTCAACCACTGTGAGGGTACTAAAATAAAGGACTAGTGAAATAGAAATGAACTGTAGAAATATAAAATGGATTAACAACAAAGAGAAAGGGAATAAGAACATAAAATAACTTTTTAGACACCACCACGAGGAAATTATACAAAGATAATATGCTTAAAAACACCATAAATGCAAAAAAAAAAAATGACAACTGAGAAAATAAAAACAGAAAGATATACTGTATGTATCCATATATAAACCATTTTTATCTATGCCTCAAACCACTAATAAATTAGTAAGATGCTTCTGTCGTAATAACTCTATTTATAATCCAATGACTTATTTTACTAGTCTGGGGCAGCCTTCATTAAATCATAATTGCATACATTTGGTCATTTTCATCCAAAGGGCAGTAAGACTTAAACATGAAAACTCCCTCGCCCTCAAAAATAAAAAACTCATAACACCTTCTTGTACTAAATAGGGAAGGTGACATAAGGGTCAAGGCTGGGAGTCCCAGTTCTGCAATAAAGACACATACCAGGGCTGGAATTCCAGCTATGCCACTCAACAGTTTTGTGAGCCTGGGCAAGTTAATTAACCTCTAAGCCCATTGCTGCAAATGTGAAGTGGAGATAATATTATCTACTCCAGACAGTTATATCTAGAATAAGAGTTAATGCAAATAGAGCTTGGCACAGATTAATAACTATTATAAAAACACTCATCATTATGAGTTTGTAAAGGAAGATAAACAATCATGCTGCAGGTGGAGATGTAACCTATTAACGGTTAATGAGCACTTACAACAGAATACTTATCAAAAGCTCTGTATGATCTCATGATGATTCCGTAAGTCAAGATTTCCAAAGAAACCATAAGAATCATCCTTGGGTTTTCACAATACAGATTCCAGGCTCCATTTCAGACCTGCTGAGTTATACTTCTAGTGTAGAGCTTGGGGAAGAACGTGTATAATTTTTAAAGCTCTCCAGGTGACAGTGATATAACTAATTTATGGATTCAACATTTGAGAGCAACTATACTGTGATCTTTTTAACATATAAATATACACCCTCATCAAGCTAACATAAAATCAAACTGTATTCATTTAGTGTACCCTGTATTATATTGAGAAGGCCTCTTTCACTAAAGAGAGCTTACTTAGTAACACAGAAAATACAATGCTAGATTCTGATAAATTTTAAATTCAATTAAGATAATTGTTGTTCCATATGTTGCAAGATCAACTTAACAGTAAAAGGAGTAAAGCTAAATCTTCATATCAAAAATATATTAAACTTCTTACTTGGCAGAGAGGAGTTCTCGTAGATAGGGCTGTAGAACAACACTGTCACATAACAATTTTAATATAAAATGAGCATTGGCCTTTCGATCCTTGGATTCTACTACAGATGGCTCTGTGGAAGGACCTGTAATTAAGCAGATCCATTTGGTAACAAAAGTGTACAAAACAGAGTGAAAGACTATTCTAGAATAATATACCAAGTATCTATCAAATAAACCACCAGAAAAATATCCTAGTATTGGTAACAAATTAATAACTTCATTACAGAGAATTTAAACACATTAACACATTTTATAAATCTCAACTGATGAAATATATGCACATACACACCACAACTTCACTGATATACAGAAGATAATTCACAGAATTAGATATTTTTCAAGCCAAGAAGTCTCCTTGAGATAAAGTGTAGATCTGTAGAAACCTATATACAAAGTGTTTAGTTTTATCTTCCAAATGCCTAGGTAGATAAAATAGTAGAGATTCTCACCTGGAATGGTGGAGGTGCTTGGTCCTTGACCGGTGCCAGTCGCTGCTGTGGTAAGAGATCCCACAGCAGGGGCCAGGATAAAATCAATGTCACCATCTTTCAGTAAACAGAACAGCAGGATGTACATCATTATAGGCAACATATCCCTAACATGTTCTTTTAACTGGCCTTAAGGCTTTTCTCTGCAAGCCAAAGGTCAAATCGGACAGAGGCTTAAGTGGATGCTTCTTTCCCAAACTATAAGAGAAGGAATCCACTAGGCAAATTATTGACTTATCTTGATATATTACTAGCTAGCTTCTTACCAGTATAGAAATATGTATTTCAGTAGAAGAGGGATATCTAACAAGACTTTCTAGAATTTTAATTTTTAAGTTACAAACACCTTAAACCAAATCTACGTAAGCTAGTTATAATACTCATTATGCTAATTTTAACGATTTCAGATTTCTAAATATCCCACTGAAATGTTTATTTCTTTTCTTTCACGACCCTGTCTTTTTGTTGAACACTTAATAAAATAACAGATCTTACCAGGATCCATTGCAGGAGGGTCAGGAACCCAACTAGGGGGAGCTATGGGGGGTGAAACTGGATCTTGGTGGTCACTGGATGAAGCTCCAGCTTCATGTCTACCCAAACCAGCCGCTCTCAATGAACGTCTCATCATTTCCCGTAATCTCAAACTAGAAGAACATGGACAAAATCAGAGCTCACTACCACGTCTAAGTGTAAGGATAAGGTGCACAGAACTTCTCATCTGAGATGAAAGTTTGTTCTACAAGCAAATACTCCAGGCAGGAAAGAAGTACAAATGCCAATTCTGGAATCACAGAGTAAGTCGGCAAGGGATAGAAATGCAACTGGGGGATCCTAGTACCCAGTTCAGCACTAAAACCACTATATTAAGCTCCCACAGAAACTTAAGCACCGGGAACAAAAGTTGCGGTGAAGTTAAGATTAGGAAATAATCTTTCATACAGTTAAGATAAATGAACAGCTGAACATTAAAACAAAAAAAAATTCTGTCCCCTGTTTAGCATCAGTAAGAATTAAGTTTAATAGTAGACATTAGCAAAACATACTGATTAGCACAAAACCAATACTGTTAGCCCACTAAACCCCTTTTCTGTGATCTCAAAAGCAATGGAACTAATATCCACACAGTAAGTAGTTTTCAAACAAAGACCAATTTAGGTTTATTTTTTATACAAAAAAGTTTTTTTAACAGTACAACTTCATCCCAAGGAAATTAATGAATGAAACCGGAGCTTGTAAAATGTGTTGTTAGATTAATATCTGGGCGTGATTTTTTTTTTCTCCTGCTATACAGGTGTGCACATCGCTAAAAAGATAAAGAAATAATCACAAACACAGACCTCATTAGGGGAACTAGTAAACTACCTGTACAAAAATCTATACCTCTGAATAAAAGCTTACAAAGGCTACAAAATTAACACATTAAAAACTAGCAGCAATTAAGAGAGAGCACATAAGGCAAATCCTTTCACTTGGCCACAACTTTAGAGCTTCTAAATGAATAAAGAGTAAGAATTCAATTTTAAGGGCCCGGCAACACATAAGGGACTGCTTTCTCCCAGGCAGATTTAATCCCAAAGACATGACATTTCTGATGTGAAAAACCTAACACCTTACCAGGTGAGCATTATATGTCTGCAAATAAGTAATTCACAAAGATCTGTATTAATGTTTGAATCTCTAATTATTATTTAATCCGAGGGTAAGTGTGTTTTTCCATAGCAATACATTTTCAGTTTTATGAGTAAAATTTTTTTAAAACGCATTTACAAAAATTTCTTTTAGAAGCTACTTTCAGGAACCCATCTATTTTATAAGGCTTGTGTATGATGATGTACCTTTGGGAAGAGAAACATTTTTTGGAAGATTCTGCAAAGTAAATTTTAATGTCTCAAAAAATATACTAGTTATTATAGTATGCACTATTAAAAAATACCTATAGTTAATTTTTTTATGGTTATCGGTGTCTTCTCTCTCCCAATTTAGAAATCTGAGTTCAAGAATTTTTATAATATGGAGGGGAGCAGGGAACAGTGATTATGATTCTTTCAGTCAAGGTCACTTCCCTGTCCAAGATATCACCCACAGAGCATGGCAGGCTCCTTACCAGTAACAGCACACACCTGGGTGACTTCACACTGTGATGCTCCTACACAATTGTAAATAAGCTCAACATAGACACTTGGTATCCTAATGTGTCTTACTCAAAACACACAGAGAGAAAAAAATCAGCGATAATTGGGAGGCACTGCAAATAACCTGAAAATAAATGCATGTTTTGGGCTTATCAAGAAGAATGCTTACACCAGGGTCGCAAACACAATGCCTACTGGGCCTGGAAAGTAAAATAAACTGAGGAAAGGGCAGTCAGGTGTAAAAAGTAGGGGATCATGGCAAACTAGAGGCGTACATGCTCATCTAAAGGCATTCAAATTTTAAAGAAAAAAAAAAATTTTAACATTGCACAGGCCAAACAGAACATATACGGGCTATTCTCCAACCTCTAGCCTAGAGCAGATTAAGAATAAATGAAGATAAATTGAGACCATAGTCTCATCTTGAACTTGCAAACTCCCAACTTTGTTGTTGTGATGTAGTCAATTCAATATTATATGAGGGGGTCATTCCTTGTCATTTAAAAAAATTGTCCTCTACCTCTTTTCTTCATTAGGTCTTGGGAACATTTTTAAGTACAATGCCCAGCTCCTCATACAGATTCTTTAAAAACAAAAAACAAAAAAAACAAAAAAAGAAAATTATTCTTCAAGATGTTGTACACAATTCATGAAGATTCACCTGTATCCTCAGTGGCTGAGGACAATACTGAGGAGATACCACCTTGGCTGCTAAGATTCAGAGTTTTGACATTTCTTCGTATAGGCTTGCCTGGAGTCATCGTATTTTCTGACAATATGGAAGAATTCAAGGTTGATGTAATTTCCTCTTTGTAAGCACGTTATATCCATGCTACAGAAGCCTTAGAATCCAGTCATGTTCAAACATACCACTGTGACAAAAAAGCGAAGGTCATGTGTCTTCCAGATTAATAATCTCTAGAGTACATACACCTGCAATCAGATGCATCAATCAAGCTTTCCACTAAATCTGCCCTTTGTACTCAGGCACTATTGAGTCACATAACAAAACTTCTGAGTCAAATCATCATCTGAAGGCATTTAACAGTACTCCATTCAATATTGAAATTGCATCAGTTTTGAGCTTACAGCTCATGAATCCCAGCCTGCATACTCATCAAGGGGTATCGCCTAGAAAATCCATTGTAGGCTAGAGGAGGGTTTCACTTCAATGAAGCAGAGTCTGTGGACTTCCTACTGCCCGGCGTGGATAATAAGACTCCTGTGCTTTCATCTGTTCAACCGGCAGCCCTGAGTTTGAACTGGTTAAGAGCACTGCAGTGAAATCTTCGGCAAATGCCTCAAAGGAGCTTACTCTGCAAATTATTTCTGTGAGCAACACATCACCCACTCTTGAAGCTCCTTTTAGTCTTTGCCTTCAAAATAATCCTTACATGAAAAAAAGATGGCAGCACTGGCATTGGACCAACCATATCAGAGTCCAACTTGATTTGCACCTGTATTTTCCCTGAGGAAATGAAATACCTGAAATAATTCAGACACTAATTTCTTCATGAAGAATTTAAGTTGCTTTCCATTTTAGACCAAACATTTTGCCTAGTGTAGTCCTAAAAAAATGATAATTTCCATTTTGCATAGTCTACATAATGTTTCTGTACTATTTTAAATTATAATTTGGTTACCCATAAATAGTTTTTGATAAACCTCACTTCAGGATGTTTTTGAACCTGGGAAGCTATCAAGTTGGAACCAATTTTAGAAGAATCGTTTTTAAAGGGAAAGTTGAATATAGAACAGAAAATAAGCAAAAGAGTGTCTTCGTTTTAAGTAGACTTTACAACCTATCACATTAGCACAGTGAGCAGTGCTTCCATTAATGATTTGTGAAGTATCCAAGAATTTTGGCTCTCATGTCTAATATAAATGTGTTTTCCTTCAGGGGGAAAAAAAAAACTACAAACACCTGTATCCTGAATTCTTTATAGTCTTCATCTATTCAAACATCTAGTAATTTTTAATGTGTTATAAAGTGTCCATCCCACAACTCAGAAAGCCTGAAAATTTAAAATACCAAACATTCATAATATACATCAGCCTTTCATTTCTTCCCAGATCTTTAGGACATCTGAGAAACTGAGCTAAGTAAACAATCTGAAAATAAAAGATTGAGGTTCTTTCAATTATTACATTACTTGTTCTCCAACTAAAGAAAATAACTTCCTAGGAAACATGAATGATGAGTTTAAAACACATACAAAGAATCAAGTTTGAACTACTTGTCTAAATTACCTCAAATTTTTGAAGGATCCTAGGTCCTACTGTTTTACACCTAAACTCTTAGCTAGATATTGTCAGGTATTTTTCCCAGGCTGATATTGGGAGGAACAAAAACAAAACAAAAGGACCCACCAATTCATGCATATGATAGGAAACAGATACATTTCTTTCTGTACTTGGATTATGTTTCCACCAATTAAACTTTCCTGGTAAAAATCACATTACCTTCGGCTACTTGATGATCCAGCCCGATTACCTGGGCCATTACTTGAAACAACTGATATTGCATTTGCGATGGCCTCAACAGCAGAAAGCCTTTCTGCAAATGTATTTCTTTCAGAGCGCTCTGCTTCTGAAACATAAGAGAAAAAAATTAGGATCAATTTAAACTTCAAAAATAACTAAGAGATGAAGTATGTACAAGCCATTAAATGCTAACTGCTAAGTGTTTAGTATTCTAATTCACATACTCGTGATAACAGCTTAATTTTCCCTCCTTAGAGCAACAAACACTTAAGCTAGATTGAACTATGACCTTTTAATGTGAATTATTTCCTTATTCTGCCTTACTTTTCAACCCCCAAAGATAAAAAATAAGGTTATTCACAAGTAGGCTGAAATTTAGCTTTCACTACCAAGGAAGAAAAGTACCTCAGTCTTAGTTTATACACTACTTATAATCCTTTAGTCAGTCAATGATAACGAGATAAAGGTCAGAAACTTGCAAACCACTGTTCAAAAACGTAGCTACCAGAGTATCATCTGCAGAATTCAAAATAAGGAAAACCATTATGAATTACACAGTTGCACTTTAGGTTTTCAGTTTCCCCCTTCACTTAGCCAATTAAAAAATTTATGGCAAAAACCTTATTTACTTTTCCAAAAACATCTAACAACTCACTAGGTTATTTTTCCCTCTACACTCTGAAAATTGGGATAAAAGTTGCCTCAATATAATTTGACTTAACTTGCTAAATAATTCCCATGGTAATAAAAGTCACCTGCAATTATAAAATTAGTAAAGCTCTTAAGTATCATATATATAGTTTGTACTTAACAGAGAAATTAGAATTTAAGGCAGCAGAAACACATTGATAAAAATTTTATTTATTCATGTTACATGTTCATCCTAACAGGCATTTTTACCTTCTGAGACTCCTAGATTTTACAAAGCAAAGTAAAAGTACATACAAATTCTTTACAGTGATTTTCTTTCTTTTAATAATTTTTATATTTTCAAAATTGCCCAAAATTCCTCTTAAAGATCATGTTACAGTTCTTAATCTCACCCTCTTCTTCTTTAGTTTCCTTATTGCTGGTTGGAAAGCAAACTGATACACAAGCATGCAAAATATTTCGATTTCCATCACATCTGTGGCTGATGAATGTCTGTAGCATCTGTAGATTCTGCTCTAAAACAACTGCTTGCTCAAGATTCATAAGATATTGTCGACAGGCCTCATAGTCACAGCGTAGGATGTGCTGCATTAAGGTTTGTTTCTGTGCTCAGACAAATTAGGAAAAAAACTTCAATGAATTTGTATATAGCACATTACACATGTCAAAAAGTTCACATGGCCAACACAATAATATAATCAGCTCTGCAGATACATAGAGACAATTTAAGGTGGCCTGGCACAAGAAGCTGAACTTGAAGGTACCCTTAAGCACAGAATACAACTGACAGGAATGGAAGAGTGGGTAAACCTTCTGTAAAGGACCAATAAATATCTTCAGCTTCTGCAACTAACTCAACTGTGGCAGGAAAGCAGCCAGATATACAACGCATAAATGGGAGCGGCTGGATTGGACCTATAGATCATAGTTCATACAGCACCCTTATTTACATCATATATACCTATCAAATTAGAACCCTATTAATATTGTTAACCAATTAAGCATGGGGTATACATTTTATTCCAAGCTTATTCTCACCTTCTTGTGCTCTTTAAGGTTACATTTACATCACACTATGGTACATGAAAACCAAAACCTTCAACTCCCCCCAGAAATAACGACAGATACAATCCCCAAAGGTGACAACTAATGTACTTCATTGTCAAAGACATGGTAGTAATGATCAAGTATTTATATCATCTTCTACCTGAGAAACAGCATGCTGTGGATGGAATATTCCGCCCCCCCCCCCATTCATGCTGAAGCCTAATCCCCAGTGTGGATGGTATTTGGAGGTAGGGCCTCTGGACAGTCATTAGGTCGTGAGGGTGGAGCCTTCATGAATGTGATCACTGCCCTTAAAGGGGACTAAGAGACCAGAGTTCTCCCTTTCCACTGTGTGAGGACACATGGCCATCTGTGAACCAGTGAAAGGGCCCTCATCAGACACCGAATCTGCCCACACCTTGATCTTGAACTTCCCACCTTCCTTAACTATGAGAAGTAAATTTCGGTTGTTTATAAGCCACTCTGTCTGTAGCAGCCTAAACAAACTAAGACACAGCACAAATAGACCAAAGAGTTCAAATGTACTTTTTTCAGAATGTAAACTATAGTTATGGGATATTTAATTGACGGAATGTAAAGCATTAGTTATGGAAAACAAGCAAATTTGTTCATTTTAACTAAAATTGGGAACTGGAAGAAAGCAGGTGGGAAAAGAATGCGTGGGAATACAAAGGAAAGAAGAGAGATGCTTTTGAACTTGCCAGCTCTCCACAAACTGCCTAGGTATCCCATCCCTTCCCCCAACCTTACGGGGATGAGAGGAAGTAATAATGGGGGAAGACGGGCACAAGAAAATACAGCTAAAAAATTGTTTTCAGTACTTGACACACATGAGATAAGCCATTCTGACTGTGGAACTAACTATGATCCTGAAGTGACCCCGTAAGTTGCAAGCTCCAGTTCAAGAATATGAGGTGGGCCACATAAGACTAAATTTGCCAAAGTCTAGTGGCAAGTATGCATTAATCAATACGTTGAGAGAATATGTCAAAGTCTCCCCAAAGAATAAAAAGTGCAGTACATTTAAAAATAACTAAAATTAAGATATTCTGCTGCACACTGCTGTGACATACAGAATGTTTTCAAGCAATCAGCCAGTCATCTGGCTGAAGCAGCTACTCTACAGGGAGCTCTCATCTCCAGCCTGCTGGGCAGTACATGGGCTCTCACACTGACAGTATCAATACCACGCTTACTATGTTTATTCTGCATCACTGTATGCTGTCACTTATAACACAAAGCAGAGAGTTCAGCAAAAATTTCTTGCGCGTCTACTGTGCACCAAGCCCTAGTAAATGAAGGCTATTTAGAAAGATAAATGATGGCACACTTTATCGCTACCCTTGGGATGATGGCACATTTTATTTTTACCCTTGAGATGCTGACAAAGTGCAGGGGTTATAGAATCAAATGCCTACAGAAGCATATGCAAAAGTATAAGTGAGTGGAGGAGGCTGGCTGTAAGAAAGGTAACACAAACTGTATAATAAATAAATGGTGACTAACATTTGGACCTAGAGCAACAAATTTTAAATAGTGGGAACTGCAATGAACTGGAGACACCATGTATAGCCTCTAAGAGGACTTAATGTTTTTATGATGGCCCAATATCACCAGATCTTCTAATTCTTTAAGAGCACCTGAAAATCTGAGTTTTAAATATAAATCCTGTGATTTTTGAATGTTGGCAACCAATCAAGAATCTTTAAATGATGTGAAGGTTATTTCTAGGAGCCACATTCAGGCCACGGCCACCTCCTTTAACCCCATACCCCTACCAGTTTGGAACCACTAGTCTAGTAGGTTAACAATTAAAGCTAAACTAAGAGTATGAGCACTGTGTCTCTAAACCAAAGCTCACGGGTATCTCTCGGGAGCACCTAGATTCAGAGTATTTTAGATGCAGTTCTAGTAAGTTTGCTTATCACCTCCAACCTAATGGAGGGTAAATAACCTCCCATTCTAAGCTCCATTTCTATCTTTTATAGAAAAACTCCTCAAAAGAGTTTTCTAAGTTCCTCAACTCCCATTTTCTCCTTAGCTCACTCTAAATCAGGCCTGCATCCCCACTGTCAACAATGACCTAGATGGAGCCAAACCCAAAAGTCAGTATTCAGTACACGCCTTACTGTCCTACGGCATCATTTGATACACTTGAACAACACATCCTGCTTGACACATGCTCTTTGCTCAGCTTCCAAGACAACACTCATTCGTTTTCCTCCAACTCCTTCTCAGTCTCTCATGCAGGTTCCTTTTTATCTCCTGGTATTTAAATGCTGAGACTATTTTCATGGCTCAGGCCTTAGATCTTTTTTCTCCTCCAAGACTTTAGTAATCTCATTCAGTTTAAGTCCTTTAAATATCACAGATATACTGACAACTCCTAAGTACATTTCTCCAGCTTGGTCCCCTCTCTCCTGGTCTTCCAACCTACACATCTGTCTATTCACCATCTCCTCTTGGGTATCTGATAAGAATCTTAAACTCCTGATCTCACCCTGCAGAACCTGCTTCAATCCTACAGTCTTCATTTCGATAAACAGCAACTTCATTCTTCAAAAGCTTTTGCCCTCTTGCTTCCTCTATTTGACACCCTATATTTAGCCATAAGCAAATCCTGTTGGCTCTACTTTAAAACGTATCTAGTATATCTAGAGCCTAATCACTTATTATTCCACCTCCTGGGTCAAGCCAACATCACCTTCCACCTGAATTCTTTTAATAGCCTCCTAACTGGCCTCCCTACTTCCAACCCATCCCCCTTGTATTCTCGGCGTGTCAGCAGTGATCTTTTGAAAATGTAAAGCAAATCAGGTCAATCTCTGCTCAAATTGCTCCAATAACTTTCAGTGGTGTTGCCTCCACATCTAACAAATACAAACACCTCAACCACAATATGTTCAAAACTAAACTCATCCTTTCCCCTTATCCCATTTGTTTTTCCTATTTTTCTGGGTTTTTTTGGCTGCACCGCATGGCATGAGGGACTCTAGTTCCCTGACCAGGGATTGAACCCATGCCCGCTGCAGTGGAAGCGGGGAGCCGCAACCACTGAACCATCAGGGAATTTCCAGTTTCTCCTATTTTTCATCTCCCTATCAACCACACCTAAGTCAGAAGCTTTATAACCCTTTCCTTTCATTTACTGCTGACATCCTGTCACCAAGCTTTAGAGCTTCTACTTCCTTAAGATCTCTTAAATCCACCCCCTCTTCCTTATTTCCAAGAGTTCAAGCTTACTTTGTTTCTAACATGGATAATTACATTAGCTTTTTTATCTGGTCTCTTAAACTTCTGTTCTCCATCCACTGCCCATCTTCTTTAAAAAAAAAAAAAAAAAAAAAAACAGCTTAAAATCCTTCTCCTCCTAGCTTTCAGGGGAATGTTCAGGCCCCTTAGGTTAACACACAAGGCACCCCAGTGCCTTTCTCCCACCTTATCACTTGCCATTCATTGATCCGTATAAGCCCTACCTTCTAGTTATATCAAAAGAATGTACATGTTCTCCCAACATGTACATTCTGAGATTCACAAAGGCTGCTCTTTGTGCCTGGGATAACACTTCCTACCTGCATCCTGCGTCTAGGAGACCCCTATCTGATTCTTTAAAACTATACCCAGGCATCACCTCCTCAGAGAAGCCTCTACAGTCACAGTTTGATTTACAGCCCCCCTTTTTGTACTTCTACAACATTATGCATGCCTTACTCAAACGCTTAAATCACACTGTAATCAATGGTATACGCATCTCTCTTGTCCTAATAGACTATTAGTTCCCATAGGGAAGCGGCAATGAATGATCTATTCAAGATTGTTTCCCTAGACTCCAGCAGTGCCTTCTGAATTGAAATGCCAAGTAGTTTCAAAAGTCAGATTACCTCTACAGCCATGATGATAATAGCAGCTTTCTTTTTGATTGTTGAATTGGCAGGAAGATTTATTAAAGAATGTACACCCATTCCAAGACTACTAATAGGTGGAAGATCAAGCCAATCAGGATCCCTTATTCCTCCCATGCAATCTTTGGCCATGGGGTAGATAGTGCCATTTCCATCTCGAAGAATAATAGGAGACTCCTATAATAGAGGTGAAAATAAAAAAGTTTGGCTCCCAATCAAAAATGTTATGTCTGATTTTTACAATAGTTATATTTATTTTCAAATTAGATTTTATATGTTTGTAATAGTGACCAAATAAGAAACTTAATATTAAAATATGTTGAATACTCTAAATTCTTCAATGTTTAATAACAAGCAAACTAGAGTCAAACCCTAAGCGTCACAAAAATGCCAATGTTGTCATATAAATTTTCAAAAGCAAAAATAAGCCTCTATACCTGTCCAGCAGTAAAAATGGCTACATTCCTCTCATTCTGACCAAGGAAAGCAATGCTGCTTGTAGGGAAATTATTTTCCTGTTCTGCTTTTCCTGTAGCAAGATCAAAGATACAGTACCGTACCCAATTTCCAGTCTTCAAAACAGCATGCACACCTTCAGAAACACATAAATGTAAAACAAAAAAAAAAAAAATATTATACATCTTTAGTAAACTCTAGTAAGTACCTACCAAATTTTACATCTCTAGCCACATTTCAAATGTAGATACATTTCATTCCATAATGTTACACACAGGGGACAAAAACTGCCAAATGCCCCAAACCACTTGATCTAATTCCCATTTACTGCACAAGTATTAATAGAACATGGAGTATGCCAGTCAGAAAAGTTACAAAATCTTTACCTTTGGAATCCACATTCACTGCTAATATTTCTGTTTTTTCAGGTATACAAAGCTTTTTAGGAGTCCTTTGGAAACAGTCGGGAACTTTTGGTGTTCCTCCAGTTTTGACAACCTGCATGACAAAAGGAATTTTGCTCTCAAATCTGTAACAGACTCAGGGTCCCGACAGTCACCTGCTGAGTGAGTCCTCTACACTTACCTGCAGTTCATCAATTCTAAGTAACCTACAATCCTGAAGGAGAGAAGAAGGGTCAGCATCTGAACCAGAGTTGTTCTGACAGTTTGTATTACTGGACGTTCCTGGAAATTTTACAGCAACATAGGCTCCATCCACTTTCAGCACCTAGAATACAGGTAAATACGATAAATGTTAACACTAACTCATATGAAATCAATATGCAAGTTAGAGTCATTGAACCAATTTCACACTGAAGGCATTTAATTCCTTATGAGTATGTTTCTACAATGATCATCAAGTTGTAAAATTAACCTAACACACTCACCAAATATACTGCTGACATCTACATCCATGACATATTATCCACGGACAACACAGGCAGAGTGAGCAATGCACAGAAAGCCAAGCACAAGACTTGAAACCAGAATACTTGAGTCCTACCTCTGCTACTTACTGCTTTTGATTTTAAGCCAATGTGATCGTCTTAGAAAAACACAGCTGCCCGTAAACTACAGTTCTATTTGAAATCAAAAGGCCTTTGTAAATTGCAGGACATGATGTATCTACTCTGCCCTTTAAGTCCAAATGAAAGACCATCCCATCTCAGAAACTAAAGAGCAATCAGGAAAAGTTACTGTGCAGGTATTCTACAGCTATAGTCCCATTTTGTTTTTAAGAATGTGAGAAGACAAAGGTGAAATTAATAGCATTCCAGCTGATGAACTCTACTCACTTGGTTTCTTAGGAGGCAAGACCCTCTCCAGGAAGAAGGGAAGAGAAAGTGGAAGCTTAAAGACAGTAGCAAGATTTTTAAATGTTATGGAAGATCATCTCCATTAAAACTGTGTAACAGTCCCAAAGAACGGACTGTATCAAAAAGTAATGTTATCTCTTTGCAACTTTTCTGTAAATCTATAATTATTCCAAAATAACACTTTTTAAAAAAAGCAGAATATCACCATAAATGCTCAAGGCGAGGTATAATAATCTTCAGTTCATCTGTCAGGGACAAAGGAGATACGTGCATCAGATTAAAGGATGGGACTAAAGAGATCATTAGAGGTGATAAATAAAGCAGCCTTGAGGAAAGGGCTGATGAGCACTCACCAACCGTAAGTTCTTCGATAACCAATACCATTATAGTTCAGTTAGTAACTAATTCTTAGATATTCTGAACAAACCTTGCCAACAGGAACATTCTTAACATCTTCCACAAAAACGACTTCCCGAAGAGACCACTGCTCTTCGTTCACCTTTTCCTCCTCTTTTGGGGCAGGGGTGGACCGTCGTCGTTCTTAGACAACAACAAAATGGTAAGTACCAAAAAGAAAATGTGAAAGAGACTTTATAGATTTCATCTAAATATATGAAAAAAGATCATTTGTAAAGGGATACATAATTGAGATATCTAAATAAATTTCATGAACTGCTTTATGAATTGAGCTTTCATAACTAACTTCCACTTTAAATGAATTCATAGTGAAAAATATCCATGTTCGTTAATGCCTAACGATATTAACACTACTATAAACAACTGCAAAGAAGTATTTAAAAATTTTAAACTTATTCTGGACCCTCAAAATTAGGGCTATCTGACCAATGTTTAAAAAGGAGGATCTGTTGGGCTGTTCTTAAAACTAGCACATGACTATTAAAAACTAACTTTCAATTTCCTCAAGTACAAAGCAATTACAACTAGAAAATAAATGTACTTTGGAAAGCTTTTTTAAAAAAAAACTCTTTAAATCCAAGGTGCAGTAGTAAATCTAGGTTTTTAAATTCTACAAATTCTGAGCAAAAGTTGTGACCAAGCCATAACCAATCTACAATAACAGTCCCAACAAAGGTAGGCAGATATTCTAGAGTGGCAATTATTTCCTGCTATTACTGCAATGCACTTTACATATTGCAGAAAATTATAACTCGCAAAAACAACAAGAATACTCAACACTGTAAATACTGTTTTTCTATTTAAATAAAGTTGCACATTGAAAAAAATCAAACTAGTAGGAACACAATTTATATTAAAAGATATTAAAAATGGTCTGAGTTGCCTCAAATCAGAAGCAAACTGAACACAGCTCTCTGCCTGGGATCTTACTTTGACCAATGTGTACTACACATAAAACTTACTATACGGCATTGATGCACTGCTGGCAATTGAGGACGCATCACTGCACGTGGATGCTGGAGATGGTGGAGGACCCATTTCTGTTTTCACAGGTTCCTGCTTACTTTCAGGCCTGCAATTAGAAATAAGATCCTCCTTACAATTAGGAAAATGAAATATTAGGAACTTGTCAAATGGCTTATTTTTAAGACTCAAGTTTATTCCCATTAGGGAATGAAATAGTAAAAACATACAAAATGGTATTATTCTTTAGGATGCAAACTGAAAAAGATACACATTGCATACTTCAAATTTTTATTAATGTTTTAAAATAGGAAAGAAATATACTATGTGAAGCTATCAACAACTTGGAACAATGGTTCAGATAAGCCTTATCTAGGAATAACAACAAAAGCTACACTCAATTTATCAACATAACTTTATCATAAGCCTCTTGAGCAAACAAGTTTCACACTTTAGTGAACCCTGACTTGGACATCGCAATTTAACTGAAAAGATGATAAAGGCAAATAAATAAAAAGTATACTATATCATTAATTTCCTAGAGTTCAAAGAAGGAACTCTCCTCACAATGGCTTATAAAACTTTACCACCAGATGGTCCAAGAATAATCACCTGCTATAACTGAAATAAGAAATTATAGTATTAATAAACTATCCCTCTTCCTTGAGTTATTTCATTAATGCTATACTCGAGAAGATAACTACAGCAACTACATAATATTCTACAGATGGTAAAAATATAATATTTTTAATCATTAAAAGGCAGAAGTCAATTTTTAGAGCAAAAAGTCATGTATTACTCAGAAATTTGTTATATATAGATCATGCTGGTATATATTATAATCAGGGTCATCATCTTAACCCCCTCATCTGCTATTAACTCCACCAGGAATTTCACCTGAGTTTAGAAATAGTCCATAGGAAAACAGCGTTATTTTTACCAGCATCTTAGCAAAGTGCTCAGTACAAGCACACATGAATACTCATGGCTGCTCTGCAAATCCTGTGACGGTGGAAGCAAGGCAGTACTGACTCATCACGAGCACGCTTAAAGTCAGCACGTTTCCATGACTAGAAGAGTCTACTGGCATGAAAATGATTATCTTCTTAACATTTAATTTCACTTAGCTCTTTTACTAAGTTTATTAATAGAGAAGGCAAATTTCAAGGAAGATTCTGAAAAACTTAATAAATCACAGGATATAAATACCACATCCTATTTTAATCTCGTTTTCTATTTGTACACATCAAAAAGATTTCAAATGCTGTTTACAAAGTTTCATAAACAATGAAACTGTATTTCGCTACTTTTATTTTTAGGATAAAAACAATCAATGCAAGTAGAGGGAAAGTCTATCCACCTATTTTTAAAAACAAGACAATATGTGGAATCTAAAAAAAAAAAATGATCATGAAGAACCTAGGGGCAAGATGGGAATAAAGACGCAGACCTACTAGAGAATGGACTTGAGGACACGGGGAGGGGGAAGGGGAAGGTGGGACGAAGGGAGAGAGTGGCATGGACATATATACACTACCAAACGTAAAATAGATAGCTAGTGGGAAGCAGCCGCATAGCACAGGGAGATCAGCTCGGTGCTTTATGACCACCTAGAGGGGTGGGATAGGGAGGGCGGGAGGGAGGGAGACGCAAGAGGGAAGAGATATGGGGGTATATGTATAGCAGATTCACTCTGTTATACAGCAGAAACTAACACACCACTGTAAAGCAATTATACTCCAATAAAGATGTTAAAAAAGAAAAGATGGCATGTCACATCCTACTCAACACTTTGGTTCCTCCCTTTGAAGAAGCAAAGGAAAAGAGCTGCCAAGTAAGGATCAATTTATGACCTAAGAGAAGTCACATATCACCAGCCATCAACACGCATCTCCACCATCGTGGTGAACACCCAGACCGAGAGTATGACCTGCCCTGGGATAAAATGTGGGAGTTTAGGGAAGATGGCAATGTGGTATTTTTACTTATGCCTTTGCCTGCAATGAAGTAAGCCTTTAAAAAACAATTGTCTAGAGTCTGGTATTGAGAATGCTCAATCTGATCAGCTAATACGGGCTAGATAAGGAAGAGGATTCTAAAAAACCTTTTTCTCTTACACGGGTTCCTCCTAAATCTAGTGCCAGCTGAAATTCATGTGCTTGGAAAATATCCACACCATATCTTGCACTTTAATATAAATATTATAAATCCATTTAATTGAATAAACATACTCTAAAACAAAAAAATAAATTAATTAATTTAAAAAAATAAAAACAAGACAGAGAGCACAACAAAGCACAAAATAAAGCAAAAAATCTTAATTAGGCATAAATTACAGTAGCTTTGGTTTATTAAAGAATATCTTTAAACTTATTTTTTTTTAAACTTATTTTAACAGTAATCCTTGTACAATCATTATATTAATTTGAGCAAAAAATTTCAGAACTTTAAAAATCTATATGTATAGATTTTTACAGTCCCAATCATTTCTTTTCAATGCTTGTATACATTTAGAATAAAAGAAAATAGTACATCAAAATATTTAAAACGCTATTTCTGGAATGTGATATTATATTACTCTTCCACGTTTCTATAATGCTCATGTATTTTTACAACATTAAGAAAAAAAGTAATTTTGAAACTTTACTGAAGTATTTTTTTTTTTTTTTTTTGAAATCCTAAGTTATTTATTTATTTATTTATGGCTGTGTTGGGTCTTTGTTTCTGTGCGGGGGCTTTCTCTAGTTGCGGCGAGCAGGGGCCACTCTTCATCGCAGTGCGCGGGCCTCTCACTATGGCGACCTCTCTTGTTGCGGAGCACAGGCTCCACACGCGCAGGCTCAGTAGTTCTGGCTCACGGGCTTAGTTGCTCCGCGGCATGTGGGATCTTCCCAGACCAGGGCTCGAACCCGTGTCCCCTGCATTGGCAGGCAGATTCTCAACCACTGCGCCACCAGGGAAGCCCTTTACTGAAGTATTTAAGATCGTGTACCGAACAACCAAATTATAATACACAAATATTTTTAAAGATAAGTAGATACTTCTAAAAGTACAGGTGTTAACATCTGTGTACCTGGCTCCCAAACAGTAAGCCAGCCCCAGAATGTGGATTATACACAATTCAGTGGTATTTCTGTTCACATATCCCCCCCAACCCAAAAGTTTACAAATCCTTTATGGAATTTCCCTCCCCAGCACATTAACCTATAAAACCCTTTCAATGATCAAGACACAGGCAAGATGTTTGGTAGAAATTAAGATGATTATACATGGAGAGAGGAGGAAAAAGTCTGCCTAAGACAGTAAGGCTGAACATATTATCACTGCTATACAACACCTTCCAAGGATGAACTCTAATGACAAAACAAAGACATCAAAAGAGAACTCTACACCGCCATTCTGGCCACCAAACATTAAGAATAACTATAATATACAAGTATTAACCAATCTGCAAACAGTAAATTTTACCAATTCCTTTCAAAATTCGTGGGGATCTTAATAAGACCCCCTCACGTTAACACTTCTCTAAGTCACTGTACACCTCTAAGTCTCCTTGGTTACCCCCCCTCACATACAGAGCAAACTAGAAACTGGTGTAAAATCAAAATTAGTTAGGGCATAGTACTTACTTAGCTTCAGTAGTTTTGCTAGCTTTGTCCATGCTTTTCAAGCTCTCAGGAGATCTAAGTTGAAATCTACAGCTATCATTCATATTCCAAACTGACTCCATTAAGACACCAACTTTAGGAATCCCAGCACTAATTGAAAACGCAACTGCTCCAGCATGATAGAGAGGATTATTTCTTAGGCATACCTAGCAAACAAAAGAAAAATCACCATCAAGATGACATAATTTTAAAACAAACTAGAGGAGTTATGTGTTCCCAAATTAAGGAGCAGGAATAATTTTGGCACATTTACTAAAAATGAACTTTAAAATTTCATGCAGCAAATAGCCTGACTGTTCTGCCACAAGGACACAGAAGAGAAATAGCAGAGAAGAAGCTAAAAAGGTTATTATTTAAAAAGTGAAATGTGAACAAAACAATTACATTTTTTTGTCTGTTTCTTATAATTTTAAATTATTTTCTTCCTTAATTCATGGTGCTATATATAGGCTCCATAACTTCATCTCTACCGATACTTGTTTCCCTCAGAAGACTGTTGTTTCCTACAAGCCAGAATTTCACTGGATAATGTAAGTTTTCTCTTAAATTAGAAAAAGAATATGTAGACATTAGTGTTAGAAGTTAACTGAGTTCAGTAGTGAATAACCTATAAATTCTCACTGCCATGGAGCACCCCTAGGTCATACTCTAAAACCAATAACCTCTAAGGTGACACTGCCAAATGCACCAACAGTAACTCTAAATGAGATATGAACATTATTTCTGGAAATCTCTTTTGATTCTAAAGTAGTCCAATCTTACTGACATTCTGTTCAGTCATCCAGTGACTAATGATTATGTTATATTTGACAGTGGACTATATGATGATCATGTTTTTTGTCAATTTATAATTAAATATAAGTCACACAGAAGAAGGTGGTACATTTGAGAAGTACAGGAACTGGAAATAACTGACACAGCAGGAGTTTTATCAAAGAATAGTTGTGTGTCACTAAATACAGCTCTGTGGCATAGAATGAATAGTTCAGAAGAGCCGACTTCTTGAAAAGGGTATGTCCTGCTTAGGTTGACTTAAAGAGAGGTTTCATCCATAAATTTTTGGAAAATACTGGTGAAAGTTTAAATACTGAAAGAGGATCAACAAGAAAGAAGGCTATAATTGTCAAAGAAATGTGGCAAGATATATTAGAAGATATGTTATCCATTAATACCTTCTTATAAAAATAAATGCACCTTAGAGACAAGAAGGTGTATATCCAGCATATAAGAAGACATGCAACGAATATTTGCTAAACATACTACTCTCCACAATTATGATCTGTGAGTGCAGGTGCTGCTGCAAACTCTTAACTGATCGACCTTTCTGATGTTAATATATGAACGATTTCCCCATTATGTGGCCATGACTGTCTTAAACCTCCAGTTTTCTACACTTTAAAACAAAATCTTATTCTATACCAAAGTATTGGAATATGCTGCTATTTTTCACCAATTTAGTGCCAAGCTATTTTGCTTAAAGCTTTTCTTCAGTGCATCTTTAAAGGATTTTTCTACCCTCCCTGTCTATAGTAATGTCATCCTACATGCTAATAAGGCATCTGCCAGGATATCCTAATATGTGAGTCTAATAAATAAGGAACTTTGAAAACATTAGAAATCAGTATGTGAACTGAATAAGAAAAGGGGAGCTCCTTGAAAAGAGAGATCTGTCCAAACCAACTGATGTAAATAATGAAGACTAAACAACAATATTCAATAATGGGTAATCGCTGAAAACTTCCTAGTTGGAAGGCCAACAAAGGACTCAGAACAAGACAACCATGAATAGGACCAAAAAAATGGAGTCCCAAACAAAAATAAGAAGTACATAAGCTGAGTTTTGGAGAAAAGTAACAGCTAAAGTAGTGATTACTTTTTAAGACACAGGTAATGTAAACATGATACCACCTTATAGTGATGAGAAAAAGCTGAATTGAAAAAAGTGCTAGATGAGGAAATTAGTGCCATGTTACGTCACAAAAACCACCATTTGTCTAAGCGTTAGGGATTATAAAGTCCTTAAACACTCACTGCAGCACTTGCTATAATGAATATAAATGTCAACTTTTAACCCGAAGATAAATTTCTACAAGAATCTAATGAATTAGAAGTATAACGGTAGTTCTCAGACTCTTTTGGTCTCAGGACCATCTCCCCCTATTAAATATTACCAAGGACCCCAAAATCTTTTGTTTATGTGGGTCATATATAGTTGGTATTTAATGTATTAGTAATTAAAACTGAAAATTTAAAATATTTATTTAATATTAATAAACCCCATGTTAATATAATTTATAAAAATAACTACATTTTTAAAAAAATCAGCAAGAAAAGTGGCATTGTTTACATTTTTGCAAATCTCTTATTGTCTAATTTAATGGAAGACAGCTGGAGTCCCATGTATGCTCCTGCATTTAATTTGCTGTAATATGTTACTTTAGCTAAAGTATATGACGACAACTCAGCCTTACACAGATAGGTAACTGGAAAAAGAAGGACTCTACAGATCCCCCGAAAGGGCTGAGAAGCCAGCAGGAGTCCTTGGACCACACTTTGAAAACCACTGGGGTACTAGAAAAATCACATTCCATAAGATATATATATAGAAGCTAAAACCATCTCAGAAACTAGCAGAAACATGAGGATTTGACGAAGCCTCCTGCCTCATGCTGACAATATCGCCAGAGAGCAGTATCTTTCAAACTGCTTGGTCATAAGAATCATCTGGGATGTTTGTTACACATAAGGAAGCCTGCGTCCTACCACCAGCCAACTGAAGGAATAATTCAGGCAAGGCGCTCCAGACTCTACATTTTTAAACTCTACATTTAAGTACCAAATGATTCTTAAAACCAGGCTAATCTGAGATTCCTGTCCCACAGGAAAACCAGCTGACATCAGGGCAGAATCTATGTTACTCAGCTATTGAATAAAAAGTGATGTGGCACATACATACTACTGGAACCAGGTCCTTCAAATGACATTCATTTATAAAACTGCCTATGGGGGAATTAATTACAGGGGAAGAAAATGATTTTGATGAGCAACAATGTCCCTTAGGACAGACTTCTTTTTTTTTTTTTAAATATGTATTTATTTATTTATTTATTTTGCCTGCGGTATGCGGACTTCTTAGTTGAGGTATGCGGACTTCTTAGTTGCGGCGTGTGAACTCTTAGTGGCGGCATGCACGCGGGATCTAGTTCCCCGACCAGGGATCAAATCTGGGGCCCCCCGCATGGGGAGCGTGGAAACTTACCCGAAGAAGACCACCAGAGAAGTCTCAGGACAGACTTAATTCTAACCACTTACCTGGGTACCAACAGTGATGTTCGGCATTGAAGAAATACCAGCACTAGATTTGGGCTTTTTGTTTTTTGCTCTAGCTTTCTCTAACATTTTTTTTCTTTGACTAAAAGGGACTACACCCCTGAAAAGGAAAAGCAAAAATTGGACAAATAAGCAGCGAAGAAGCCCACTAAATAAATCTGAAATTACACACATTATATTTAAGTATTACTAGTATATTCCTTCTCTAATATTTTTGCCTCAGTATAATATTAGCATGTATAACACTAATAATCATAACTTGATCACAGGTTTAATACATAACTGGGTCCATTTTTATTAAACATTTAGGATTAAAAGTCATAGGAAATTCATCATTTGATATTTTCTTCCAAATAATTCTGTTTCATTAGTAGATTCCCCTATACATTACTTCTACCAATGCAAAGTTGCTGATAATTCCCTAAAACACAACAGAAAATACATCTGAAGTCCCTTTCGAACATTAAAGGAATAATTAAATGAGGCACAGAATATTCATACAATGATGTACTTTAATAACCTTTAAAATTATATTTTATGTAACTGTTAAATGAAAAACACTCTGTTTCTAATTAAGTAAAAGCAAAGTACACGTTTATATATAGGAAAAAAAAAAGATTAATAAAATACTCCCAAAATGTTAATAATTGTTACATTCGGGTTGTAGGGTTATAGGTGATTTTTGTTTCTACTTTATACCTTTTAAAAATTTCATAATTATAGTCACTAAGTATGTATTATTTTTATAAGCTTTTCTTTATCTTAAGGGTTTTTACCAATGTTACTTTGCTCCAAAGTGAAAATTTCCCTCTCTATAAAGCATTAGCTTTTTTTAAAATTTTAATTGAAGTATAGTTGATTTATAATGTTGTGTTAGTTTCTGGTGTACACCAAAGTGATTCAGTTATTATATTATATATATAGAATATGAAATAAATATGAATATTATATGTATATGTATATATGTATATTCTATATATAGAATATGAAAAAGAATATATATACACATGTAGAATTATAAAAACAAGTAATTTTCAAAAGGATTGTGGTCAAAATATATATTCTTTTTCATATTGTATATATATGTATATTCTTTTTCATATTCTTTACCATTATGGTTTATTACAGGATATTGAATATAGTTCTCTGTGCTATACAGTAGGACCTTGTTTGTCTATTTTCTATAGAGCAGTTTCTATCTGCTAATCCCAGACTCCTAGTTTATCTCTCCCCCACCCCCTTTCCCATTTGGTAACCATATGTTTGTTTTCTGTGAGTCTAAAGCATTATCTTTCAACTGACCTTCTCTATTGGTATTCCACTACTCAAAGCACCTATCTGTGTACATAAAAGCATCCATTGATATGCAATACCCCCCTCTGTGATACTCACCACCAATATAAATTGTTCTCTAGCTGTGCGCAGGTATAAAGGGCACAGCAATGTAAAGAAACAATCCGTTCTCCTTGAAGTTCTGAGTAAGTCTGTGCAGTGTGCTCTAATTTAGAAGCCACAGAACTTAAAGTTTCATCTACCCATGTAGCAACCTAAAGATAAAACATTAGAGGATTAAATAAAAACAAGTAATCTTTTCAAAAGGATTGTGGTCAAAACAAGGGCAAGGAATACCTACACTGTGGACTGGAATTCTAAAGGCTAGAAAAACAAGTAATTCAGAAAAGGTTCTTAATAAGACTAGAAGGTAAAATACTTTCTTCACGCAAATCAATCA
Organism: Balaenoptera musculus; assembly: GCF_009873245.2. Lineage (NCBI taxonomy): Eukaryota > Metazoa > Chordata > Mammalia > Artiodactyla > Balaenopteridae > Balaenoptera > Balaenoptera musculus. The sequence continues at coordinate 34,652,858 of NC_045801.1, read as the reverse complement.
AAATAGTAGTTATTGAAATAAATGTCTAAAGCCATCTCTAAGGCATTAATTGAAAGTAAATATGTGCCTCCAACAATTTTTAAACAAATTTAGTGACTCTAAAGTCACACTGATAATCTGAGGTATAATATCCATACTTCCTCAATCTATCTGTTGTAGCTCTTCAATATCTCCTCTTTTGCCAGCACTTAGCTTGAATATTTTTTCCTTCCCTTAAAGTAGAAAGCTATCTCTGAAAAGGAATTATAACGCAGAGATAAACCAGCAATAAAAAGATTATACATTGGATTACTGTACTAAGGTTTGAGACACTTTGTATTTGCAGATCTAGTTAGATAGAAAGATAGAAATGAAAAGATGGAAAAGGGGCAGGGAGAGGAAGAAAATCAAGAATTTAAGAAATGCTTATTACAGTGTGTCATACCTTGTTATTTTCTGTAGCTACAGTTGCTCTTATGCTATTTGCAGACAGGAGAACTATCTTTTCATTGGTTAGCCCCAAAAATGTTGCTCGTGGATGATGTAAGGAAGGATTCTTTGAAAGCGTAAGAAAAATGATTACCATTTTGTATGCTGATTTGAAGAGCTATTTAAAGCAAGATTTAATATAATGAAATACCTGCGCATTTCTGTAAGGCTCAGATTCACTCCACTTCCACTGATAAAGTTCTCCTTTACTGCTGACAGCCAAAAGCTCAGAATACAGAGCCCCAATACAGATGAATTTTGTTCCATCCTATATAGTGAAAATAACACAGTGGTATAAATATAACAACTGCCAAACCTAAAGATTTGGATACATCACATTAATTACTACATCAAATTTCGATTAATTATGTGAACACACAAACCGCTTTAGCAAAGTCTCCAGCACAGCCCGCAATGCCCTCCTTTAAGTGGCCCGGCCTCCCCCCCACTCCGCCCCCAAACTCACTCTCCTCCAGTCATACTGGCCTTTTTCCTGCTCCTGCCAGGATCCCACCATGTCCTTGTTGTTCTCTTGCCTTGTTCCTCAGGTGACTCACTCCCTCTCCTCAATCAAGTCTGCTCAAATGTGACCTTCCCTGACTGCACTATCTACAAAATCAGCACTCTAATATTCCATCTCCTGACTCTGCTTTCTTTAGTTCACAGCACTTCACAACTTGACATATTGTATTTACTCATTTATAGTCTACTTCACTCAAATATAAGCTTTGTCTTGTTCACCACTGTATCCCCTGTTCTTAGAACAGTGAAGAGTACATGCTCAATAAACGTGTTGAATAAATGAAGAAAAAACAGACTAAGGAGTTGAAGTGGGGAAAGTCGAGTATCAACACAAGATTCCTTCCCTGTAGCCTATTCCAAGCTGCTGAAACAAGTGTCTGTGTTGTTTTTTAAGGTACAAGTTTATTTAGTTTTAAAGCAATGCACATGCAATGAGTTGGAACGCAATTAAATTAGAAAAAGTTCAGACAATAAATTAAATAAATAATATCAATGATAAAGTGATAATTTTTTTAACATAAGACCAAAATGATCAGAAATCTCACAGCAAAACTTGCCAATAAAAGATTTTACGTTGTATTTTTGCCACTGCAAAACTTCTCTGCTCTCTTTGATACCCTGGCTCCAGAGTATGCTAAACTAATGGCGTCTTTTTAGGTTTCTGTCAAATTCCAATCTTATTTGGTCAGATGGGTTATGGTGCTCAGCTACAGTCTGTGAAGCCTGCCAAGACTTATAATAACAACAGGTTACGCCTCAGAGCTGTATAGAAAGAACACTAATTTTAATCTTCTATTTTACCAGTGCCAATCAGCTCTATTTTCAAGTCACATCTATGGAAGGATGGGAAAGAGACCAAACTTGAAATTTTCCAACTTAGCAATTCTACTCTCCCCTTCACCATGGGTATCTGAAAAACACTGTGTACTTTCTCCAGGACTGCTGCATCAAATCTTAACATTTCTACCTCACACTTCCTTCTTGACCCCTTGGTTAAAAAGATGATAGAATCAGTCCAAGTGAGTCCAAAACCTGGATCCAACACTTATTAAGTAGGTAACTTCAGATAAGTTATGTAACTTCTCTGAACCCATTTCTTCACTTCTAAAATGGGTATAATAATAACACAATGGGGAGGCGGGTGGTGAAAACCAAATAAAGTAACATATATTAAAGTACCTGGCACAAATAAGTGGTCAAATTCAACTCTGGTTACTCTGCTGCCCTGACTTCATCTCCTACTCACCCAAAAGGCACAAGCTTCCTGAGTATTTCCATCTCCATCCAGATTTACTTAATGAAAAAACACCATTCTCCCCTCCCCCTCCCCATCTCAGAGAAAGAAATGTCCCTCTCTACTATCTAAGGACAACTCACCACACACAGTGGATACAACCCTCTCTCATTACCTCAACAACCATCCAAACCAGTCCGCCCTTCAGCCTTAGGCCCGGGGAAGTGAATTGTCACTTGGCGCGCGTCTCACCTCACCGGCTCGCACTGACAGCTACACCTGCTCTTGCAACAGCCTTATTGATGCCCCATGCATTGAACCAATCCATCTTCTCTTCAAACTCTTTGAACCGTTGGACCCTGTTCATCACCAGTTCTAGAACCTCTCCTCTCCCTTGTTCACAGGTCACTTACTCTCTACTGGTCTTCCTCCTGTCTTCATGACTGCAGTATTTTCTCCACCTCCCTTGTACCACCATGTACTCCCTGACCCAGATTCTGTCCTTGTCCCTTTATTCAAATTATGCTCCACCCTCAGCCTAAGTGACTGTATCCACTGGGGCACCATGCTTTTAAACATGTACATCTTCTATCTCCAGACTAACCTGCAGATTAACTGTCTGGATGTCTGAAAAGCACCCTACCATCTCCAAAATGAATCCATCGTCTCCTCCAAAGCTACATGTCCCCTGTAGTCCCCACCTCCACGAATGACATCACCACCCACCCTGTAATAGGAGGGCAACAAGGGAACCTGGGCCCTCTCTTCAACTCCTCCTCTTCTCTCAACCAGATGGTGACCAGCAAACCAACGCTATACTTTGTCTCAACTTCCTCGCAGATTCTTCCCTTCATGTGTCCTCACTGTCATTGCTTTGGTTGAGATCCTCACAATTCCTTTCTGTAACAATTCTACCAGTCTCTTAACTGACTCTAGATTTTTACTATTCCTGTCTTTCTCCCACCACTGTGCCAAGAGTGCTCGTCTCCTTAAAAATACACAAAACCAAACCCCACCAATCTCATCATGTCATTTCTCTAAGAACTTTGCTGGCAGAACAACATCCTAACTCTCTGGCAAGTTGTCTAGGGCTCTCTGGTCTTCTCCACCCTGCTCTTCTCCTTCTCCCACCACAGAGCAGCAATTCTCAATTTCTCACTGTTCCGCAAACACACCCTGACCTTTCCTGACTGTAGGTCCATACTTGATGTGTTTGGAATGCCTTTGCATCTTGGTTAATGCCTACTTAACCTTAAAAATGCTGCTTAAATGTCATCTCCCCTGTGAAGTCTTTGCCACATCTCTCAGGTGGTGTTAGTCATTCCCCACTCTGAGCCCCTATAAATACCGTATTCACACCTTCAGTCTAGCACTGGTCATGCTGTGAACACATTTCATTGTATGTGAATGTCTGTCTTCCCCAGTGAGTTGCCTATGGGAAGGTCCATAACGAATTCACCTCTACATTCCCATGGGCCAGCTGGGTGCTTGGCACATAGTAGGAGCACACTGACAACTGAAGGAACAAATACATCTCAACTCAAACTTTTTGAGTAAAAACTCTGCTAGAGCAGTACAATCCTAAACAATTCATCCCTATAGCCACAGCATGGTGTGTGAGGCACTCTCAGAACTGACTTGCCTATATCCTTCAAGGATGGGCCAGTGCTCCCCAGCTCATTAGTCCTGAATGAGCTAAGTGAACCCTGAAGGCCCTGAAAATCCATTATGGACAAATGTGGAGGGATGGCAAAACCACCAACCAAAGGATGATGATGGAAAAATCACCTATTGTCTCTTGCTTAATTTAGATCAGTAGGTGGAGAAATACAAAGCAATCAAATACACACAAAGAAACAGTATTTTAGCTCATGCACTTCATAATGTCATAGAAAACAAGGCTTTTAACGTTTTGATGAAATACTAGTGGCTGCTTTTGAGCGAGTTGGGCCCTGCTTCAACCCAACTGGAAAAGGTGGATATGCACATTTCCTTAAAGATCAGTAGTTTGTAGCTCTATTTTTTTTTTTTTTTAACAAAACGAATCCTTTAGAAGCTGAATCTAATCAATAAATTTGCAACTGTCTGAACATTAAACATCAACCAAATGAGGAATCCCTCCCTAAAGACAGATGGAAAATGTCAAAAATATGATAAAAATTACCTAAAAAAGCCAAAGCTTTAAAAGAAAAAGAAAAGAAAAAGGTCATCCAGCATAGCAACATGAACTCCTATTAACTTCATCTAGTTAGTGACTTATACTTTTTAAAAATTGGTCTTATTGGGCTTCCCTGGTGGCGCAGTGGTTGAGAATCTGCCTGCCAATGCAGGGGACACGGGTTCGAGCCCTGGTCTGGGAAGATCCCACATGCCGTGGAGCAACTAGGCCCGTGAGCCACAACTACTGAGCCTGCGCGTCTGGAGCCTGTGCTCCGCAACAAGAGAGGCCGCGATAGTGAGAGGCCCGCGCACCGCGACGAAGAGTGGCCCCCACTTGCTGCAACTAGAGAAAGCCCTCGCACAGAAACGAGGACCCAACACAGTCAAAAATAAATAATAAATAAATAATAAATAAAAATTAAAAAAAAAAAAAAAAAATTGGTCTTATTATTCCTAAATTTCTCCCCACAAACCTTTAAATTTTCCTACTATCAGCAAACACTAGTTTTCCCATTAAGTACCAATTCTAACTGCAATGTGCTGTGTATTATGGCTGAAATGGATGTTATACAACTACAGGTTACATGGCACAGTTTGGTCAACTGTCCTTATTCACACTTCACTTCTCCTTACCTATCTAGGTTTCCATTTTCTCCTTATGCCTGGCTTCTCTTCCTCTTCATGACCTCTTCTCCTTTTGCTCTTACTTCATTATTAAAGTACATTTGTGACACACCTAGCCAACTTTTAACAGATACTTCCTGGAAGCTTCCATATGTCGATTTAAAAAAAAAAAAAGACCTTCCTCACCCAACTTCCACTTCTAGAACCTTGAAGGCGAAGCAGAGTGACCAACAAGTGTGATCAACTGGTCCCAACAGTGATGCTGCTTCAAATAATTTAAGGAGCCAAATGTCATGGGACTACTTCCTCTCAACACCATTCAAAGAAACTTGAGAATAACATACAACTCTACAATTCAAAAGGCTGGTGGAGAATAAATTTTCTTATTTTCCCTAAACTATACAAAAATAGATCCAGAACAGTAAGGGATATGACTGTAAATTAACAATACTGACTTGCTGAATCAGTTTCGTCTCTTCATCGCCCACCACACAACTTTCGTCAAATTCTTCTCTGGGAGCTTACTGGAAATAAAGGATGTGTGCATTTTCTAATTTGAAAGGGTTTGTTTTGTTACAGGGCACAAAGCAGAAGTTTTTATGTTCAACTTCAGCAGATTTACTTAGCATGGATTTCCGTGTAAGTTTTCTCTGCCCTTTCCCTTCAGCATTTACTACTTAGCTCTTACCTTTGCATTCTTACTTTTAACAGCCCTTGTTACTATTGTAGCTGCATTTTTTATTCTCTTATCAGTCACTTTAGATTCTTGTTGGAAGTAGGTTGGTATAAGTATCAATAATATATAATTATCTATCTATCTGTATATATATAGTTACAATGTAAATGTGGACATTCAGCAACACAGAACTAAATTTCTAATCTGAGAAAAGTAAATTCCAAAAATGACTGAGAAGCGGAAATGGAGCCACGTTAGATAATTGCCTAATTGAAAGACTGCACCTTCCCAGCAAAGTAACTCTTAGTAATCACTCTGGCCTCCTGTGATTCCCCAAAGCCTCTTATACCTAATTCCATTATGGTACTTACACCAAAGTATTAACATCATTGTTCTGCCTTTCTACAAAACTCTCACCCTAACACCTGAACAAAAGGCCTAACACACAATATGCATTTAATCAAGGCTACTCAATTACTGACTCGATGACCCTCACCTCTGTCTTCATGGAGCTTTCAACAGCTCTACAATTATTAATTATGCTTTTTTTTTTTTTAAAGATGCTGAAAAGTTAATGAGGGGAAAAAACTTTATGCTTTTTTTCTTTCTTTCTCTTTACCTTTTGACCCCTTCACCCATTTTCCCCACTCCCCACCTCTGGCAACTTCCAGTCTGTTCTCTGTATCTATGAGCTTGGTTCTCTTTTTGGTGGGTTTTTTTTTTTTTAGGATTCTACATTTAAGTGAGAGCGTATGGTATCTGTCTTTCTCCGACTAATTTCATTTAGCATAATGCCCTCAAGGGACATCCATATTGTCGAAAACAGGAAAGATTTCATTCTTTTTTTTATGGCTGCATAATACTGGCACGCGTGCATGTGTGCGTGTGTGTCCCCATCCATTGATGGATGCTTAGGTTGCTTCCATATCTTGGCTATTGTAAACAATGCTGCAATGGACATGGGGGTACATGTATTTCGAGTTAGTGTTTTCATTTTCTTCAGATAAATACCCAGAAGTGGAAATGCTAAATCATACAGTAGTTCTGTTTTTAATTTTTTAAAGAACCTCCCTACTGTTTTCCATAGTGGCTGAACCAATGTACATTCCCACCAACAGTGCACAAGGGTTCCCAATTATGCTTTTATACTAGTTTTGACATTTAAATCAAAAAAAATAATTTATGGAAATAAAGTTTAAGGTTACCTCAAATATTTTCAGTTTAAGATTATACTGTAAAGGCTTAAAGAGAACATTCATTCCACCATTAAAGGAGCTTTATTAGCCTAGAAAATGGTGAAATTTTGAAGAAGTAGCTGTTCCTCTAAATAGGTGGTGGGAAAGTCAAGATTATTCCAGATAATTTAACAATGGAATTTCTCAGGTACTCTAACAAAAGGAAGAATGAAAAATACCATGGATACTAACCGAACTTACAATTTATAAATACTGGATTAGGTCATTTCTGAAATTAAGCTGGGACACCCTCTTCCCACCCCCCCCCACCCCACCAAAAAACAAAGAAAAAAAAAAAAAAAAAGAGAGAGAGAGAGAACAAAAGAGACAGAGAGAGAGACTACTTCCAAACAGTGCGTGCTGACGCCCTGTACCTCCCTGCTCTCTCCACCTACCTCTCCATCTCCTGTCAAGCTTTTGCCCCCCAAACCCTCTTCTCCTCCTCAGGGGTCACCACCCCCAATTCTGCAGGACTAATAAGGCCCCACATAGTGCCTGTTTCCTTCATGTGGAATGTATCCTATGCCCCTGTATGATCATTTTGCACACTGTTCTAAAAGCAAGGCCCTTTAACAACTCTCTGCATTCTCTTTCCGACTGTAGCATTCAGCCTTGCAAACAATCATCTAATGGTTTGTTGATAACTGGGATAATGCTTAACAGCTTAATTAGGTTTATGCTGTTTTCTTTCCCTGAACTGAAATTTTTGATGTCTAAATTTCAATCACAAGCTAATAAAAAGTAGTTCTTCAGTGACATTTTAAATTAGGTTTTTCTTTAATAGGAAAAAAAGGTATAGGTAGGATATACTTTGTTGCACACACTGCTATTTCTCCTTCATTCAATGTCTAAACAAACCAAGGAAATAACACACTAAGTAAGTAAGGCCTGTACAGTGTCAAGATTTTATGATGCACTTAGCACCTGTCTCTGAAAACAAGCTATACCCAAAACCATGCCTATCAGTAAAGGCCAACAAAGACCGGCTAACTCTAACAGAGGGTACGCTGGCCAGGGAAAAAGCTTGCTAAACTCATACTGTTCAAAACACTTTCAGATGTGTGACAAAGAAGCCTACACTAATATGTATGCAATGGCACTATTAAAACAAGATTAATGAGTCCTCTATTACTTCCTGCCAATATGACATAGACACAGCTCTAGCATGATCAAGGCAAGAGAAACAGGAAACAAAGAACAATGTAGGGAAAAAAAAAAGAAATGAAAAAGAAAAAGCCCAGTGGTTTAAATCACCTCCTACCATATGAAGTAAAAGTAGAAATTGGAACATTTCTAGTTTTATGGAAATAAGTAAGAGAATGCAATTCAGGGAAAGTCTGTCAGCTGCCAAAGAAAACAGAATAACCTTTTGCTTACAAAGAGGCTGATTGAAATTCATGTTCCTTCTTGCATTCAAGCTTTCCACATGAGCTGAATACAGAGGAAAATAAATGAACTACATCAAGATTCACAATAACTATGAAAAATAAACAAATTCAGAACACTAAATAATATTTTTCCTGTAATATCCCAAATTCAACTTCAAAGAAAGAAAAGAAATCTATGTCAGAATCTCCGTATCTGCTAGAGATAACCTTCAAGTTCTTATCTTCTTTTACTTCTACTTTAGAAAATTTCTTATCCAACTGGCTCTGGAAATAAGAAACAGGACTCCAAAAAACACGTGAAAAACCCATGGCTTCCTACAGGAGCCTTTGAAGATAAATTACCAATCACTTAAGACAGTGAAACCTACACACCATCAATAGACTATGTCTATATGGGAAAAGAATCTAAAGAAGAGTGGATATATGTATTTGTATAACAGATTCACTTTGCTGTACACCTGAAACTAACACAACATTGTAAATCAATTACACCCCAATAAAAATAAAAATAAAAGTAAAACAAAAGGATGTGTCGACTCTGTTTCACTTGTAGCAGTGATGGATTTTTACAGATTCAAATCAACTTAAATCCTGCATGCTTTCTAGAAGCTAGTCATTGTACTACTCCTCAGGATGCAGAGCATAATTCTCCCAGTCCATTCCTGTTCAGCCTGCTTTGTCTCCCACAGCTTTTAGAGCAAAGGGCCTGTCAGAATTCACTGCCATCAAACGGGAAAGCTAACTAATCAAAGAAACACAGATCCCTAATCTTGCCCTGACGTGCATGCTTGTAACAATGACCAGAAACCTGCCCTGCAGAAAATGGGGTACTCTTGACAGTACAAAACAAATTCCTATCAAGAAATATACCATTAGTTACTGGTGTAATTACCACCAGAAAAGAAATCCTGAAACAGAATGCTGATGTATTATCTGGAACTACCATCCTTATTTCTCTGATTTACTTCATCAAGTAGAAAAAGAAATAGCACCACTGAACACATCTCCTTAAAATGACTCCTGTACTGTCAAATAAAGATGATCTACTTATATTTTAAAACAAAACAAAAATATCACTTTATGTCTGCATTTTATTTTTATTTTTTATTTTCTGGCCGCGCCATGCAGCATGAGGGATCTTAGTTCCCTGACCACGGATCGAACCCAGGACCCCTGCAGTGGAAGCACGGAGTCCTAACCACTGGACCGCCAGGGAATTCCTATGTCTGCATTTTAAATGACAGTACGAAAATCTGAAATAAAACAGAAACCTTTTTGGGGGGGTGGGGGGGAGTGCCAGGAACTCAGTTAAAATGGAAAGGGTGGGTGGGGATTCTTTTCAAATACCTTATCAGGCCACCACTGCAAATCTTCTCCTAGAGACACTGGACTTTGAACAGGTGTATTCTTCTTATCCAAGTTTGGCTCTCCTTCCTTGCTGGTAGAGCCCCTTTCATTATCAAATGAGGCTCCATCAAGCCACCTTCGTTCACGTAAACGTAAAACGGATTCACGTTCACGCAACAGCTCAGAGTCTCTCTCTAAGGGAAGAAGGAGAACTGGTATGCAATTGGGTCACACCAGTGGGATAAAAGTAAGCCACTCTCTAGTAAAGACCCTTCAGGATGCAACTAACAGCAGTTTATCCACTCACAAGAATTTAATGTAAATGTATATCTAATAAGCTTGACATGCAACATTCAAAACATTAACTCTTTCAAGTGAATGTATGAAAATTATAAACTAGCATTTTTAAGCACTATGTAGGGGCAGACTTTTCTGAATTCCAACTATATGCTTTTAGAGCGGAACTGCTTTATTTTAAACTGGATTTTGGATTTTTTAAATGGAGTTTTAAATTTTTGGCTTGCATTAAAAATGTTTACCATAACTTTTAAATATATTAGAAAATATTCATAAATTAAAATTTTAACACGTTAGATAAACCAAAAAAGAGTATTTGTTAGAGAGTCTACACATACAGATTAAAAAAAAAAAAACAAATCTTGAAAAGGGTAAAATAAAAATCCATTAACATTAACTATAAAACTTCTGATAATCCAAGCCCTTGTTTAGAGTAATTTTATAGGCTGGATTTTTATGGAATAGTCTTAAAATTTTTGAGAAACTAGACAGAATTTTTTTTTCTTTTGAGAATCTTTATAGAAAGATTACTTTACAAAAATGCTTCCCCTGAAACTGGCCTACAAACTTTTTAAAACCAGTTTTTTTCAGCTTGCTCACATATTACTTTTTTAAAATAGGCAACCAAAATAAACTTTCCAAGACTTGGATAGTAAGGATTGAAAACGATATTAAGTTGAACCATATAAAACTGCCATCCATGCAGATCTAACATGGTCAAGTACCACCAATTTCATATGGTTCAAAGTAAAACAGATGCCCACATAGAATGACCTAAGGAAAAGCAAAAGGGAGAAGTTTAGAAGGAGTTTTATTTGTGTTAGATATTGAATATCTGAAATGCAATACTTGATGCATTTAAGGCAGTAAAATATGCACTTATTTTTAAAAAATTTTTAAGCTGTTACATAATAGGTTCAGTACACTAAAAGATCATCATAAGTCTGTTATTTTAAAACTGCTTTCAAGTACTAGGTATTTGCAGTAAGGTCTTAATATAAAACAGCATCCTTTCCAGTTTACTAATGATAAGTAAATAATATATCTGATTCTTGCCTGTTATTTCAATCAAGCAGTTTTACATTCTAGAAAGTAAAAATACTGACTTACAAAAGTTAAAATGCAAGCTAAATCCATATCAACATACACAGAGAAAGGTTTATATTTGTATGATTTCAAAACCTTCTTTCTGAACTCTACTGTGTACTATACCTTTTCAAGATTTCAAACTTCTGAAAATATCATTTTAGTACGATAAGCATTTCTATATATTTATTATTGAACAATCTCATTCTAATAAGTTTTTTCATATTTCACTCTTCCATCTAACCAGAGTTTAAAATGAACAAAATAATCACTTTATTTTAATCAAATAAACTAAAGAGACTTGTTATCTGAATGCTGCATGTCACCGTAAAGCAGAATTCTGCTTTTACTTCAGAATCCATATTCCTAATTTAAAAATACAGTTAGGTAAGTTGTAACCCTTTACATATATGCTACTATGTACATAAGATCATCTCTAAAGTTCTACTGTGGCTCTTCAAAATCAAAAGTAACTATTTTAATGCCAAAGCATCCAAAAACACTAACAAGTAATGATTTCGTCTACTGTAATATTAAAAGTTCACATACAATGAATTCTACCACTATCTCTCCATACAGTCAGCCAATAATCACAAAGAAATAAATGCAAAATTACCTCGAGATGAGCCTAGCCTGGAAAGTGACGAACGACGAAAAGAAGGGTAACCAAAATAGCTAATGTCTTCAGAAAACATGGCATCTGCATCAATAATGACACTTGGGTGGGCAGAATGAATGTCAGCATCAAGAAGAGACATAAGATCCTCTATAAATAGAAACAAATATAAATGAAACAGATATAGAGAAAAAAATCTGCAGACCATTGAAAAGTCCCTGAAAATTAAAACATTAAAATCAGGGACTGACTACTGACATAACCTGAGAAGAAAAGCAGTAACTACCTAGGAAATAAAGTTAACGTTATTAACATAGATTTTAAGAAATATCAATTGCATGATTGTTGCTTGGGCTAACTACTAAATTACCACAAGAAAACAAGATCACTATTTAAGATTCTTGTGACATCACAGAAAGTCAAAATCTAACTGCAGTTCAGTTATTCCATATTCAGCAATAAGGGCATCAAAATTCCAGAGTCATCTGTCAGCCAGTGATAAAGACATGCACATACATCCATGTCTTTACTAGGACCAAACACAAGTCCACTGAGCAAAAACATTTTCCCTTAAAGAGAATGTTACCATCAAATCAAACACTACAGTGAGAAATATCTACCACCTTGGAAAGAACAGTCAGAAAATCTATTGCACTTTAAAATTCCATTCCCCAGTCAAAAAAAAATCTCTCCCTTCAGAGATGAGAAAACCATGATGGTGATCCACCAACCTCCAGGCAAATAAGATTCACTGGCTGTATCATCCCCATCATCTCCATCTTCATCATCCCGGCTAAGTAAATTATTTACAGCAAGGTTTACATCAAGATTTGTTCGCTGAAGTTCTCGAATAATGACACTTCTGGATTTGCCTTGTAAAACGACTTGGGCCTGAAATAAAAAAATAAAGAAGAGTGCTATGCTAAGTATCTTTTTCATAACTTCTTTATTAAAATCAGCTTTCTAGGATCAATACAGAAAACCAGTATTTCACAATTCATGATATAAATCATGACCACAGCCCGCTATATTTAGTTAAACCTCACCCTGTCCTGCTGTCTTACGTTAAGTGTTCTACAAGATCCATACCTGTGAAATCAGCTCCTCTGGAATCACAGATGCTGGAATAACTGGCTGGGGTTGACTGCCCAAAAGCCCAGACCCTCGATCCCGTCCCGTCCGAATTACTCGAGTCTGTCGGCGAGAATCTCGAGCTCCAGCTGACGACCTACCAGAGGATCCTCCTCCACTTCCACCCACTCCAGAACTCCAGCGACTTCTAAATATTGGAGAATTTAAAGAAACAGCACTTTAAACAATCATTCAGAAAGATCGCTTTGGGTCTCATTTTCATTATCTTAGAATATGATAAAGCTATTTTTCTAATTGACGTAATATGCTATAGTAGTATTTTGACAGAATAGAACTGAACTTTAAAATAACACTTCCAATTTTTTTAAATGCTGAAGTATAAACTCACTTTTTAGAAAGATATATAGCACACTTTTGCATCTTTTAAAACAATTTTTAAAAGAACCACATACCAAGCATTTCTAGTCACAGCTCTAAAGTGAGTTACAGAATACATCTCACCTTTGCGTGAAAGACCTATCAGACATAACTACTAACAGTCTGCAGCACAAAAAGTAAAATTCAGAGTTTAAAGTTTAAAGACACAAATAAATGGAAAGACACCTGTGCCCATGGGTTGGAAGATTTAATATTGTTAAGATGTCCATATTGCTCAAAGCAATCTACAGATTCATTAAAATCCCTATCAAAATCCCAATGGATTTTGTCCCTCAAAGGACACAATCAACAGAGTAAGGAAGCAACCTATAGAATGGAAGAAAATATTTGCAAATTGTATATCTAATGAGAGGTTAATAGCCAGAATATATAAAGAGCTCCAACACTCAACAACAAAAAAAATCAAATAACCTGATTAAAAAATGGGAAAGAATGCGAATAGACATTTCTCCAAAGATAATACACAAATGGCCAAGTAAGCATATGAAAAGATGTTCAACATCACTAATCATGAGAGAAATGCAAATCAAAACCACAATCACCTATCACCTCACACCCATCAGAATGGCTACCATGAAAAAAAAAAGAGAGAAAATGACAAGTGTTGGCAAGGATGTATAGAAACTGTAACCCTAGTGCACTGTAGGCAGGACTGTAAAATAGTGCAGTGCTATGAAAAACAGTATGATGTTTCCTAAAAAATTAAAAATAGAACCACTATATATGACTCAGCAGTTATAATTCTAGGTATATATCCAAAAGAATTGAAAACAGAGTCTCGAAGAGGTATTTGCATACCCATGTTCATAGCAGCACTATGCGTAAGAGCTGCGTGGTAAAACGTTGATTCATCTCAATTAATGTCTCGATTTGATCGCTATCAACGTCAACTGGTCTGCTCAACCGTGGAGCACCATCATCCAGAGAGAAATCTCCAGCACGGAACTTCGCAAACCACTTTTGACACGTTCGATCAGTCACAGCACCTTCCCCATACACTGCACAATTTTTTTTGGTGTTTGTGTTTTTTACCTTTCTTGAAATAATAAAGCATAATATGCCGAAAATGTTGTTTTTCTTCCATCTTCAATATTAAAATGGCTACACAAAAATTCACCAATTTTGATAAGTTTTTTTAAATGCACGCTGATATGACAGCTGTCACAATACAATCTAACAAAACTGTTTCAAATGAAGTTAAAGACAACTAAGCGCCACTAGAGCCATCTTACGGGAAAACCGAACGAACCTTTTGGCCAACCCAATACAACACAGATGAACCTTGAAGATATTATGCTAAGTGAAATAAGCCAATCACAAGAAGACAAATACTGTATGATTACAAATATAAAAGGTACCTAAAGTAGTCAAATTCATAGAAACAGAAAGTAGAATGGTGGCTGTCAGATGGTAGGGAGAGGGGTAAAGGGAGCTGTTTATTGGATATAAAGTTTCAGTTTTACAAGACGAAAAAGTTATAATAGAGATTTCTTTCACAAATATAAATATACTTAATACTACTGAGATGTACAGTTATAACCGTAAAGATAGTAAATTTTATGTTATGTGTTTTTAAACATGATTTTAAAAATATAAAGTCACGTGTTATCAAAGAAAGCAGTATTCTACAAAACAGACAAGTTTTCTTTTCAACTTATATGCTTTGTGACAATTACGCAACAGAAAATAATATAGGATCAATGAAACATACAAACAGATATTCAAATCAAACATTAAATCAGCACTTCTACTTCATGGTTTCCTGTAAATTTTCAAAATTAAGTCAGGTGGAACCACTCTTTTGGAAGTTTTTAACAGTCAAAAGCTAAATATATTATTTCAACTTGAAAACAGGAGGAACCACAATAAAGAGTCTTAAAAAGATATAATTAGAGTAACTATATGTCCCAGTTTGCCTGACATAATGCCAGAGTAAGCCTATACTGTCTGAGCCTATTATTAATTTCACTCCAAAATGCCCCTATTTGGACATTATATGGTCAAAATAAATATAAGTAATGACTCAATATTTCTACCAGAAAATGCATATGACTTTCCCCCTAGGCAAATAATGCTGGAAACCTGATCAGATATATTATCCAAGTACACATCTATTCCTGGCAGACCTTACAGGTATCACAAACTCAAATCTCCATGAGAGGTAGATAGGTTACTTATTTCTAAGTAAAATCAAGATGACAGGGAAGAGTGGAGAATACCTGCATATCCAGAACATTCGAATTCTTTAAGCCAATTTGCAATCTCTGCTACACAAACCCTCACCTGAGGTTAGTTGAAAGACAAAGGTCAAAATATCTCTGGCTTGCCCATTCATTAACCTGACCGTTACCATGGAGAATACCACGTTTGTTTTCCCACTCGCACCCGCAGTGCAGGATTTCTTCTATCAGTATCCAAACAATCTACCAGCCGACCAGCCTCAACTGCTCCTGAACATTCCTCTAACCAGCTTGCTATCCAGAGAAAGGGCAATGTGTTAGACTAAGTATACATTAATAGAGGTTTATTAGTGGTCACAAAAGACAGTACTGGAATCCCTTTTATCTATAATTACAGCGAGTTATATAATTTTCAATACTAAACTCAAAAATAATGGAACCAGTTTCTTCTATCCATACTTTGCTCATCAAATTAATCCTACAATTTGACCCCATCATACAATACTCAAGGTACACAAAGTGACTCCAGTCAACTGAGAAAATCACACTGAGTATGGAATTAATCCACAGCTTGCAACCTTAAAGCCCATGGGTCAAGTCTGGTCCATATACTTGATTGGCTGGTTAAAAAAATGTACAGCATCAAAAACAAGAAAAGTCTGAGAAACTGTCACAGTCAAGAGGCGCCTAAGGAAAAATGATGACTAATTGTACTGTGGTATCCTGCATGAGATACTGGAACAGAAAAAAGGACCTTAATGAAAAAATAAGGGAATGTGAACAACCTATGGCCTTCAGTTGATGATAACGTATCAATATACATTAATTATAAAAAAATGTACCATTCTAATGTTACATGTTAATAGTGAAAACTGGGTATGGAGTGTACAAGAATTGTCAGTACTATCTTTGTAACTTTTCTGTAATCTAAAGCTGTTCAAAAATACCAAGTTTGTTTTAAAGAATATGCACATGCATAGAGACACACACACAAACACACTAGATTGGTATGTGTGTGCCTGTGTATACATGTATATTTATTTCCATGGAAATATTAACACGTTCCAACATTTAAGTCGGGAGATTTCACATAGAAATCCAGATTTGTAGCTTTTCTTAAGATAAAAGGGGAGGGGGATAATGCAAGTTTGCATTTGGCAACAAGGGCCCTGCTGTATTGTATTTCTCCTATGGTAACATCAGCTGATCAGTTGCCTCCTTTAAAAATGGGGCATCCACTTACTTTGTCGAAGCCCTACAACCTACTATCTTACCACCTTTTTTGACTGGGGCCAGCTTCAGCTGTTTACAATTACAATGGCCTGCTTGGCTTTTACCTTTCAAACCCTGTACTATTAGCTCAAATTAAACTCCAAAGGAAATATGGTAGCTCAAACCAATGAAAAGCAGCTTATACCTATCATCTATTATGGCCAGTGATAACAAACAACGGAATAAAGAGACTTTTGATACTAATATTTCCATTTTAAACATCCCATTAAACATAAACTCTTTTTTAAAAAATATTTATTTATTTATTTTTGGCTATGTTGGGTCTTCGTTGCTGCACGCGGGCTTTCTCTAGTTGCGGTGAGCGGGGGGTTACTCTTCGTTGTGGTGTGCGGGCTTCTCATTGCGGTGGCTTCTCTTGTTGTGGAGCACGGGCTCCAGGCGCTTGGGCTTCAGTAGTCGTGGCACTGAATCATTAGATCACTCACTTCAGCAGTCCGGCTTAGTTGCTCCGCGGCATGTGGGATCTCCCCGGACCAGGGATCGAACCCGTGTCCCCTGCATTGGCAGGCGGATTCTTAACCACTGCGCCACCAGGGAAGTCCAACACAAACTCTCTTTTTTTCTCCAAATAAAGTTGGTGTTCTTGCCCTTAACCTGGTCTGAAATAAGTTTAACAAAAATATCCAGGAGATTTTTAAAATATCTCCCAGCATAAATTTCAGTAATTATGAACGGGGAAAAGACAGCAGCTAGAAATCCTTAGTACGTAAACCTGCCAATTTAGTGAAAACACCAAAGGGAAAAGTATTCAAAGTCCCAGAAATTTTGACTGCTATGTATTCCTAAGAATGATCAGTTATAATAAATGATCAATTCTCAATTATCCATGCTGATGGAAAAGAAAAACAGTACCAGTCATCCCAAAATCTTTCAAATGCAGCTCTCAAATACAGAGACCACTTGCTCCCTAATTCACAACACTTCTCTGAACCCAAAGGGAGCAAGCCAGGACTCCGAAGGTAAGGGGTTGGGGACCAAGGTCTGTGGGGATAGTCTCTTTCACATATGACTGCATTTGGTAAATTTGCAGATAAAAATCCCCTCTGGGGACTCAAGATTTGTCTGTTCTAGATTCTCTATTACATACAGTAAATTGCAAGCTTCTTTAAAAGTTTATTGTAATCAATACAAATAGGGGGGAAAAAACTATACAACTCAAAAAAATTTTTTTATGAAGGATAATCTTTTTGACTCTAAAGTTTCTTAATTTACAGAATAACGGATCACAATTTCACCATCAACAAACTGAGAAAAATTTCAGAGAGGCCAAGAGAAACAATCAGCCTTTAATAAGTGCTTACATTTTGTGGACATCTGCAAGACCAAATAAAGGTAAACATATGGCTTAGCCAATGGGACACTGTGACATTTTTCAAAATTGCAATTCAGAAACCCAATGCTAAAGAAAGCTTACACAGAGTCTGCTGTAGGGGGTGGGGGGAGGGGGGAGGGAGACAGAAATACATGATTCAAACAGGAGTGCAAGCCAGGGTGAGTAAGGGGGACTCAAATTTTAATGATTCTCTCTGCACTTTAAAGTCTTAAAGTTAGCCCCAACCTTCTTTGGAGTAGGTCTACTGAGGTTTTATTCAAGCTCAAATGTACTACTTTATTATTGTATTTGTTGCATATGTTATTAGCAAAGTCATAAAATTCCACTACTCTCAGTCATTCTGTCATGCAGTCTATTATAATTGGTTATACCCAAGTTTTATTTATAAAGAGAAGAGGATTTAAATCTAGGACAATTTGAGCGACATAAACAGCAATGGATTATAAACCATAAAATAAAACAAATATACAAGACCATAATGATATAAATAACTCAACAGAAACAGACATAAGTGGGCAAAGAGGGAAAGTTCTTCCTTACAGTCGAATTTCAGTAATGAGTACAAAAGAAATAATGAAAAAAGTTTTTAAAAATCACTACTTGGGGAGTTCCCTGGTGGTCCAGCAGTTAGGATTCAGCGCTTTCACTGCCATGGCCTGGGTTCAATCCCTGGTCAGGGAGCTGAGATCCCACAAGCCACGCAGCATGGCCAAAAACAAAACAAAAAAATCACTACTTGGCCAACACCACAGTAACAACTAAAGCAAAAAATCATCAATGGATGGTAAAATTAATGAGCAAAAGTACGATGGAAAACAGGATATTTACATAGTCATGAAGTATCTCTCCACAAAATACATACAAATTACAAAGGGGAAAACAGTAACTTTATAGTTGAGAAGCCTGGCAAACACCACCTTAACTAAGTGATCAGAGGTATAACCATCACCAGGGATGAGACATGTCAGTATCATGTGTCTCCTGATACGATGCACTGAGAAGGGCACATCATCACTTCTGTGGTATTCCTGCCAGAAATGCATGACCTGCAATACCAATCAAAATCCCAGCAAGTTTTTTTGTGGGTATCAACAAACTGATTCTAAAATTTATAGGGAGAGGCAAAAGACCTAGAATAGCCAACACAATACTGAAGAAGAACAAAGTTCTTTTGACTAACTGACACTACCCAACTTCAAGACTTAACTGTAAAGCGACAGTAATCAAGACAGCGTGCTACTGGAGAAAAAAAAATGGACAAATAGATCAGCGGAATAGTAAAAAGAGTCCAGAAATAGACCCCCATAGAGTCAACTGATCTTTGACAAAGGAGCAAAGGCAATACAAAGAAGCAAAGACGGCTGATTCAACAAATGGTGCTGGAACAACTGGACATCCACATGGAAAAAAAGACACAGACCTTCACAAAAATTAACTGAATACTGATCACCGACCTAAATGTAAAATGCAAAACTATGAAACTCCTAGAAGATAACACAGAAGAAAATTTGTACGACCTTGGGTTTGGCAATGACTTTTTAGATATGATACCAAAGGCACAATGAAAGAAATAACTGATAAGCTGGACTTCATTAAAATGAAAAACTTTGGCTCTGTAAAAGACACTGTCAAGATAATGAAAAGACAAGCCACAGAATGGGAGAAAATATCTGCGGGCGACATATCTGATGAAGAAGGCTTCTCCAAAATATACAAACAACCTGATGGAAAAATGGGCCAAAGACCTTAAAAGGCACCTCACCAGAAAAGATCTACAGTTGGTAAATAAGCATATAAAACGATACTTCACGTCATATGTCATCAGGCAAATGCAAATTTAAAAAAACAAGATACCACTACACACCTATTAGAATGACCAAAATCCAGAACAATGACAACACCAAAGGGTGGTAAGGATATGGGGCAACAAAAACTCTCACTCACTGCTGGTGGGAATGCAAAATGGTGCAGCCACTTTAGAAAACAGCTCAGCAGTTTCCTACAAAACTAAACATATTCTTAACCATATGATCCAGCAATCGTGTTCCTTGGTATGTAACCCAAAAGAGTTGAAAACTTACGTCCACACAAAAACCAGGACACAGCTTTATTCATAATTGCCAAAACCTGGAAGCAACCAAGACGTCCTTCAGCAGGTGAATGTGTAAATAAACTGTGGTACATCTACACAATGAAATATTATTCAGCACTAAAAAGAAATGCGTTATCAAGCCATGAAAAGACATGGAGGAACCTTAAATGCATACTATTGTACTAAGTGAAAGAAGTCAAGCTGGAAAGGCTACATACTGTATGAATCCAACTATGTGACATTCTGGAAAAGACAAAACTATGAAGATGGTAAAAAGATCAGTGGATTTTTAGGACAGTGAAACTATTTGATATGATACTATAATGGAAGATGCATGTCATTATAAACGTATCCAAACCCACAGAACATACAACACCTAGAGTGAACTTTAATGGAAACTATGGACTGTGGGTGATGATGTGTCAATGTAGGTTCATCAATTGTAACAAATGGACCACTCTGGCGGGGGGCGGTATTGATAACAAGGGAGGCTGTACATGTGTGGGGACAGGGAGCATATGTAAAATCCCTGAACCACCTTCTCATTTTTGCTGTGAACCTGAAAACTGCTCTTAAAAAATAAAGACTTTTAAAAAAATGCATCACCTGGGTTTAATCATGAGGAAATAACAGACAATTTCAAACATTCCACAAAATAACCAGTCAGTTTTCAAACTCATCAGGGTCTAGAAAGATAAAGATTGAGAAACTGTCCCAGATTGGAGGAAACTACAGAAGCATGACAATAAATGCAACATGGGATCCTGGATTGAATTCTGGAGCAAAGAAATGGTACACATGGGACAGGTGGTGAAATCTTTATAAACTCTGTAGATTAAGCACTGATCAGTGTTAATTTCCTGGTTTTGATAACTGGACTATGGTTATGTAAAATGTTAAGATTTGGGGAAGTTGGGTGACATTTTGCAACTTCTTAAAGTCAGATTATTTCAAAATGAAATGTTAAATTTAAAAATAAATAAAGAATACAGGATTAGGAACAAATGCCACTACATAAATGTATAAACTAAGTAAGGGATCAGCAAACTTTTCCTGTAAAGAGCAGAAGAGTAAATCACTTATTTATTAGGCTTTGTAGGCTAATCAGTCTTAGTCATGACAACTCATTTCTACCATCTTAGCACAAAAGCAACCACAGAGAGTAAATAAAACATCAAGCATGGCCCTATCTCAGTAAAAACAGGAGGTGCCGGATTTAGCCTGTAGGCTGTAATTTGACAACCCCTCAACTAAAAAAAGAACTAAATTTTAATCTCTAAACAGGTAAAGTTTCACATAGTATGATACATAAGTTATTCTTTCTTAAATAAACATAAACAAACTTTTTGCAGATTTATCAAATAAAATGAAAATTCCATTTGTTATTACATATTATTTTCAGAATTCTTTATCATACACCGTTGTTATGTTATGTGCGTGCATAGAACCGTTAAAAGGAGATACCTAACATTTTAATAAAAACCAGAGCTATGTTTCCAATGAACAGTTCTAGCACAGAATGAGCTAAAGGATGCACTCAACTAAATGACCTCCCTCTGACCTCAAGTTAAATTTAGTTCGGCATAAAAACAAAAAAGAAAATAAGTACCTTGGGATCTCAATTTTTAAATGTAACTTTACCTAGAAATTCAGAGTCAAAATAAAATGTTTAAAAACCATCTTCTCCTTAATTATATTTTCAAACAATTTAATTTGCTTCTAGTTATATTTCTCTGATCAGCCTTTGAACACATATGCTGACTTGACTGATCTGGCATTTGTCTAACCATTAAATGAGAAATTTCAGAATATTTGGCTATTCAAAAATCAAGGTATAAAATGAATAAAATCATCTGGCTTGGAATCTGTATATGATTCCTTTAGTTCACAGCATATCAACTTTAGATAAAATGGAAGAAGAGTTGAGTATCTAGTTTAAAAAGTAAAAATTTTACAAATAATTTTAAAAGTAAAAATAAGGTGCAAAGTTCCAGTTATAAAATAAATAAGTCATGGAGATATAATGTACAGCATGGTGACTATAGTTAGTAACACTGTACTGCATATTTGAAAGTTGATAAGAGAGTAGATCTTAAAAGTCCTCATCACAAGAAAAAAAATTTGTAACTATATATGGTGATGGATGTTAACTAAATTTATTGTGGGGATCATTTCACAATACATTTGACCCTTGAACAACACAGACTGAACTGTGTGGATCCACTTACACGTGAATTTTTTTCAATAAATATATTGGAAAAATTTTTGGAGATTTGCAGTGATTTGAAAAAAGCTCACAGACGAATCATGTAGCCTGGAAATATCAAAAAAAAATTAAGAAAAAGTTAGGTAGGTCATGAATGCATAAAATATTTGTAGATACTAGCCTATGCTTACATAGGCATAAGGTGAGTGATATTTAATATAAAATTAATAATGTGTTAGTTTTCTTACTGTTTTACCCCTTTGCTTTCATAGAATTACATTACCATACATAATGCTTCTCTCTCTCTTAATTGGAGAAACTGCATATCAGCCTATCATCACAGGTAAGCGTGTTTTTTTTTAATGTAATAATGTTTCTAATACTATATGATGAATATGACTGCCATAAAATCTTTATACCAATTCATTCATTAGTGTATAGGTTAGGCTACCATGAGGTAATCATACTGCTGCTGCTTTGCTACCAATTCATGAATCACTATACCTGTAAATAAATACGAATTTTTCACGTTATCTCTTCCTTTTTGATGTCTAGTGTTAGTAATACATATAACATCTAGAGTTTTGTATCAGATAGGACAATACTGTCATAGGTAATGACAGACAATTCATCTTATAAACAGATGATGTAAAATTACGGTATCAATAAATACAGTACTGTTAATATATTTTCTCTTCAGGATTTTCTTAATAACATTTTGTTTTCTCTAGCTTACTTTATTATAAGAATACAGTACATAATACATATAACATACAAAATATGTATTAATCAACTGTTTACGTTAATGGTAAGGCTTCCAGTCAACAGGAGGTTATTAGTAGTTAAGTTTTGAGGGAGTCAAAAGTTACAAGTGGATTTCTGACTGTGCAGGGGGTCAGTGCCCCTAACCCCTAAATTGTTCAAGGGTCACCCGTATACACAAATACTGAATCGTTACGTTGTACACTTGAAACTAATATAATGTTATGTGTCAAGTATACCACAATAATGTTTTTAAAGTAAAAACTTCATTAAAGGCTGTAAAGTTGAGTTACATAATTGTTTCAAGCCTCACTAAATTAATTCAGAAAGAACTACCGTATTTGGACACTAGAAAGAAAGAAATGTTAGATTTTTTTTTTTACCCAAGAATTAGTTACAAATAAGACCAAAGATAAGTATCACTGAAAATTTTTAAATAACATAAATGACACGATAAATGCATGCAGCCATTATACATTTTTAGAAGGACAAAAACCTCGGTTAACTGTGATCAGCCTACGTGGGGCGTTTTGTATCATGGTGGCTCCATGCGCAACAGGAGCCCCCGCTCAGCGCTCAGGAGTTCGCTCACTCCATCGCTGGGGGACATGAAATGAGCACTCACAGAGCCACAGCCCAGACCAGCGGATGCCATCTTCTGACCACAACTTACCCCAGGGTGTTGCCTGCCAGCCTGCCCAGAGTCTCGGAGCCTGAGAGAAACCACGGGGAGTCGCTTGTCCTACCAGGCCTCGATGTCCTCCCTGCCCCCGAATTGCTATTCAACTTTGACCTGGGAAAAAACCAAAAGGTAGAAAAATCACAGAACAGTCCCAACATCCCTAGGAACAAGCCTGGAATTCCAGGCCTCACTACTCTGGGACCTGTTGTGGTAAAATATCAGCCTAACAATTCTCCGACTACTGTTACTGAAATGGATACTTCAGATCAAAGAGCAAACCTAGCAATTTCTAGTCTCATAACAATCCAGTTCCTGTTTGAAATTGTTTTCACGGTTTAACTGCAAATGAATTGTTCCTTAGATTTTTTAAAGTAATCATATTTTCCTTAGAAGCAGTCAACTGAAAGTCATCATACGTTATCTAGCAACCTTTTTTATATGACGTCACTTATACAGGCCAAAATTCTAAAGACTCTGTCATTTTCAAATTGAGCTACTTGATTTGGGAATATTAAAAGGGAAAAAACATGATCCGAAAAGTCAGTTCACTCAAAGAGCAGATCTGTCTTGGGCCCTACCACATACACATCATTCTTCTGGTAACCTATTTCTGTTAAGTGATCATTGACTCCTCTGCTACTTTTAATGCAAATATTTTAGCTATAAATCACTGCTTGCATAAAAATTAAAATCAAACCACAAAGTAACCATTTCACTCTATTTTAAGCATCTCCTTTTCTACAATGCTTTTTTTTTTTAATTTGAGGGTTCCCAAAATCAAAACACAGGTGTAATATAATACCTTTAAGAGCTAAATATTTATTAAATGGAAAGGACATAATGTCTTACCCATCATTATTGTCAGGTTTACCCAATTCCAATCGGTCTGGCTGTACTGAAAAACCAATCCTGCAAACTCTACCATCCTAGAAGCAAAGAAAATAGAAGAAACTTCCAAAGTAAAAATGGGTATTAAAACTTGAATTTATTCAACGAACAAATTATGTACCTATCACTGTCAATTCAGAAGGCAACAAATAAGCTCCCTTCTAGGAGGCACTCACACCTGAGCTGGGGAAGTATGGTCTGTATACATTATCATAAAACCAGTAAAAATAATTTAAAATATCTCCATCTAACAGAATTCAGAGTAAGGAAATGACTAGATACCAGGAACTTCTCCATTCTCTTACTAACTAGTTTCAACCTCTAGTAAATCATTTGAGCCTTCTCCGGGCCAGAGGATTTATACAATAAGGAAATGGAACTGGGTGGTCTCTGGAAGAACTACTGCAAGAAACTGCTGTTTTCCACGGTTGAAAAGGGAGACACATGATGATGCACAGCTGTATTTTAACATCCATTTTCATTTCTCTACCGCAGAGTAAACGGTTTACCTCAAGAAGAAAGGCAGCATGATTTGGGCCCACCACACACTGTTTAATGGTAGCCTGTTCCAACACATTCAAAGGGGGATGGCTGGGAAATAAAGAAAAGTATGCAAACAAAATTATTTTTTACATGGCAAATGCATCCTAGGGTTTTTTAGAAAATCCAATTAACAAAAGAAAAAAAATGCTAGTAGAGCTTGTTTTAAAAAACTAATATTTACATATTTTAAAGCAATAATTGAAAGAAATTATTATATTTACATAGTCATTATAGCTCTTTGGTATGGCAGAGTTTTTAAAAATCAGTATGAACACAAACTGTAATTCAAATGAATGCAACCCATAAAAATTTGATAGTTAGATTAAAATTTTCTTAATAGCTGCTGCCTAAATATGAGTACTTTTTCCTAATTAAAACAAAATCATTCTTTTCAGGAAATGTAAAATATCTTAAATCTCTTACCTGTTTAAATTATATTTGTTCAGTTTCTCTGAAACTTCCCGTAACCTTTAAAAACAAAACAAAACATGAATAAACCACATGTACAAAGCCTTTGTAAATAAAACAGTTCTGATTTGGTAATCTCTAACAGTAGCATACAAAAATTTTACTAAGCAAGAATTTTTTTTTATTATCTTTGAGTTCTGTCCCAAAAAAGATCACAAGTCAACCGTGCAGTTGCCTTCCCTCACCACCTCATTTGCAACTTCAGTCATCATCATCTTAGTATTTTACAGATGAGGAAACTGAAGCTTCTAGAGTTTATTTAAAAAACCGGCAGTAGAACTGGTACTTGAACCAACGCCCAATGGAAAGCCAGTTTTTAAACACTGTACTACATATGCCAAGAGACTCTTGAATGTACATGTACATGATGAAATGAAAATATTTGGGAAGCACATATCTATTAAGAATTTAATATAAAGAGGCAGAAACAATGCAAAAGCCAAACTGACTTAAGGTGAGAATAGTCTCAAAAGTTCTTGAAGGACCTTGTGACACAATTGTATAAATTAAAACCTTAGTGCCCATATCTATAAAATAAAGATAACACCTCACATTTTTAAGAGTATTGAATATGCTTAGAAAAATCTCAAAGGGCTGTCTAACAGAAAGATATTAACTCATGTTATCTATTATGATTTTGCTGTTTCTCTCAAAGAAACAGTCTTGAATTAATATAAAATATTGTAATACTCATTTAAATTGGGCACTTTTGTCAACCTAAGGAAGCCATTTTATAATACAAAGATGTATTCAAATGTAGAGATTTTAAGAGTTCAATTCTATTAAATTACCAAAACAAATGCCTTTGAAAACTTTTCCAGAAATTATTCTCTTAAAAATAAACTGAGCATTTTAGGAACAACAGGGAAAAAACTTAGAACAGTAAATCAACAGGGAATTCCCTAAGTTTTGCTTTCTAGAGAGTGACAAAAATACATGAAATCAAATTTCAATCATTCGTCCTAACAGATGAAAGTGGTATACATACTCAAAATTACTCATGCCTTAAAGCCAGTTTAGGATTTAAAAGCTACCACCAATCATATAACATATGGCCAAATAATCTAATTACTTTGATAAAGAGATTCTAATAGGAGCCAGTTGTACTTCAATTTTACTTTATCCAGTAAAGTTCTAACCTCTGTTCAATGATGAGGAGTATCTTTCAAACACTAAAATACGTACAAGCAAATGTCCAACACTAAATCGTATTTCTAAGCAAAAATAACTTTCAAATGATGCCATACTTAATTTGTCTACCAAGAAGTAAATACTCACTAGTGATTTTATTCTCACTCCCAAAGAATAACATCAGATCACGTGTGACTCGGCCCTCAATAAAATACATTTTCATTTTTCTAGCCTTTCATTAACAAAAATGTGTCTTCTTCAGTACTGTAAAGTCAAGTTTTTTGACCAAATCCCAGTTTGCTCATTTATAAGGCACATATCTGTGTTTCAAGGCAAGATAAAACGCCATAAGAATAACGCACTGTGGAACTCATGAGCTCTGAGAGAAGGCTGACTAGAAAATGGGGAGAAGAAAATAGACTAGGAGGCTCCAAACTGAGAGGCTCCATTCTGGGCAATAACAACAGCCCTGAGAAGACCCGGAGCAGAGGCAGGAGTTCTCATTCTCCTCAGCCCACACTGACTATGAGTAATTCATAAAACTCTTCACCAGACTACAGACTAGAGCCAGACTGTGAGAAAAGACTAAGACAGGTTTGATTTCCCAAAAGCCATAGTAGTGACACTTCCGAAAGATACTTGTTCACCAGCATACAACTAAACCCATTCATTTCCATTCCTTTATTCTTAGCCCAACACTGTCTCTAGCGTTTTCACAAAGAAAAGGGGTGGGGGTGGGGGTGGGGGTGGGGGTGGGGATAAAACTTGTCAAAGCCTTTTCAAAGCTGTACAATAACTGAGATTAAGAATTAAATGATGCTTTCATGGCTCCAAATACCATTCCAGGCAAATAATATCTATAAAACTAAAGTAAGGTTTGAGGATATCAAGATGCTAGAAAATAACAAGTCAAGAACTCAAAAGCAAACTTCAGGTTAGGAAGGGGACAGAGGAAATGTTTACTGACATCAAATTTTCTAATATTAAAAATCATGGTGGACTCCATCTGAAATGTACACCCATTTGTATTGGAAATAATACCCACTGGATAGCAAGAAATCTGGGGTTTACTCCCAGCTCATCTACTACCAACTGGGTTCATTTAAGCCCACTAGGTTTCCGGTCTCATCTACGTGAAGAAAGACTAATAGTCCTCTCTGGTTCTTTTCAGTCTTGAAATTGTTATGAATGTATGAAAAGCAAATATATCAATGGAAGATATTTATGTAATGTTTATATGAAATAGCACTTACTGTCATATTCAATTTCATCGTACCCATCTGAAACTTTCATACACAGATTAATTTTACATGGACACTTAGAGTATTTCCCCAAATATCAAATTTGTTTAACTTCTTAAATTCAATCCGCAAAATTTACAGAAAACGTATCATTTTTCCAAATCTCAAGATAGTTATCATGACTAAATTGGCCCCATACACATTAGTTTACATGGATCCCAGATAACAGTAACAAAGAAACCTTCAAGCAAAGGGAAAAAAAAACGGTACTAACTATAAAATAAGGAGTACTTTGTTCCCCTTTACATTATAGAGTCTTCAGAAGACATGTAAATCCCAGAACCGCAGGCCACTGATCATATTCATTTAAATTTACTGAGTTACTAAATGTCTCTACAGAAGTATTAGGCACTCATCTAATTTAAAGGATCTTCCTCCAAAAGCTTACAATGCTTCAAGTTATTAACTATATTTCCTCTCACAGCGATATTAACAAAAGTTTTCCCTGTTTTTAAAGTAAAATATAAACCACCCTACAGCTCACCAAATTCCATTTCAGAATAAATCTTTACATATGATTGAGAAGGAAAACAATTTTAAGAACACAGCATAACATTACAAAATAACCTAACTCAGCATTTAATCTCATTTCAGAGACAGGCAGGAAAGCCTTTGTGAGGTGGCTATAACACACAATGGATAGGTAAGCAGTGAGCTTCTGACAATCCTTAGTACTCCTACACCAAAGATTTATTCTATATTCTGATTCAATAACCTATTTTAGTCCTTCAAATTTATAGACATTTTACAGATCGAGAGGCTGGAATTTTTTTTGAGCACCAAGGTAAGGTAACAGCAAACTGATGTTAATAGAGAAATCAGTATAACAGTACTTGCTAGAGGGTAACGTATTTCATAGCTGCCCTTGAAGTTCCCTACAAGTTCAGTCTCATTTCCCCCAAATTTGACATTATAATTTCACAGATTAGTCATCTTTTGATGACCCTCAATTGACAGTAGCACTTAACGCAGGTTCTTCAGTTTTACAATTCCCTGCCCTAATCCTAAATCCCCTGCCATCTGTTCAGACACATACACCCCTAAAATGAAACCTGTTAGATTCCTAGCTAAATTTCTAAAAGTAAAAAGTTTAGGTATATCTGGATTCCTAAAAGGCTCCAATTCTCCAGGACATAAAGATATTCCTGACAGCCCATCTTCTACAAGATGATCCTTTTGCTATCCCTGGAACTGTAAGGTCAGGCATACCCACCCACGTTTCACGTGTATCAGTACTCACTTTAATGGCAGAAAGTGGCATAATCTGCCCCCAGTACATTTCCTCCAGGAACATTATTATTATTTCAGGCCCAGCTCAAATGCTACCTCCTCCATGTACTTTTCTGGTAGCTCTGATTTTCTTCCTACATAAATTCTACAGCCTCTCCCTCACAAAGGACCTTTACTGTCTACTTGACATTCTACGGTCATTTGTGTTTCAATCTGAGCTAGCTTCAGACTTTAAGCAAAGAAGAGATAAAACTTATCAAGTATTTCCCCACTCTTCCACTTCTTTAGATAACAGTTCCAACAGTGAAAAATGTACAATAACACTTGTTACATTTCAGAGGCAGAAAAGATTCCTGACCTTAAACTCAACAAAACTACTCCTTAAGTTTTCCACCTCAAATTGAAGTTTAGAACAAGCAAGAAAAGTGTGAATATACAGATTTCTTTTAGGATAGTCGCCCATATAAATCTTATAAGCAAACTAGTTAACACAGCGAAAACATTTAATAACTCACCACTCACCAATAATCATATTAGCAAACTACCTTTAAAGTGACCTCACTCTACTCTCTAGATAACCATCCATGGAATAAAACTGTTACAGATCCATTTTGGAGTACAGGGCTTAATAATCCAAAGAAACAACAGCCAGTCAGTGAAAGGTTACCTACAACACTAAATCACAGACTCCTGCAGAAAATGTCTTAAAGATCACCTCTTGTCATCCATGTCAGAGAAGGCAGGTATTGCCAAAATGCAAATGTACCCAGATTACCTTCTTGCAGAAGAAGAAATACTGTAGGAATATTTCTGGCATTTCTCCAAAAGCAAACTATCTAAAGTTTAAAACTTAAAACGGAAGAAGCAATCAAAGGGCACTTTTTTTTCCCCCTCTTGGAGCAAAGACTATGTTATTAGATAGATGGCAGAGAGAGGCGCCAAAACCACCTCCAACCACAGAACATGGTCTTCCCACTATATCGTCATGCACTTTCCTGAGTATAGGGAGTCCGTCCACAACACTGTTCTTTTATACAAACTACTGCACCACACTATATATATTGCCCCCTCTGAAATCATTCCTAGTATGCCAACTATCCACATCATCAACAATAACAATAAATTCAAGCTATCACATGATGGTCCTGCCTGGCAGCCACTGTAATGTGAGAAAAGGATGTACTTTGGGCGAAGTTGCAGAGGGCATTTTGAGATGGTCATTTACTTGTGCCAGGCACATTCCCACCCCCACCAGCAAACTGAAAGCCTGGAGCTAGCTTATTCAATCCACTACAGTGGGCATCCCAACCCCAAATCCCTTTTCACACAGTCCTGGAGCAAGCCACCTAAGATATGCTCAAAGTGGAGGCCCTTGAGGGCGTCTTGGGTGTAAAATGGAAGAAGTCAACTGAGTCTCCTCCTCATGCTGCACTGTGGATTTGTTTATGTGTGGACGAGATAAAGGCTTTCAGCCCACCTACCCACTCTGTGTTATGACTTAAAATATTAGCAGCTACCTTGACCCATGGGTCTGAGGATGGCTGGGAAGAGCCTGGAGGGATTAGGGTTGCCTTGCCCCAAACAAGAAGCACCAGCAGATTAGGGGTGATTCCCTTCATCTGTGTGATTATGAAAGACTCTCACTGTAGGTCTGAAATTTAACTTCAAGACATTCAATTTTCAGATACAGTTTTAAAAATCCATTTTGTACTGCTTCTGTGTGAATTTAACCCTGATCATGGGTTCCCAACTTCAGGATTTCTCAGGAATCGGGGATGAGGGGAGGGTGGCTAATGAGAGAGGCAATATAGTTATTTAGACAACATACACAGAGAAGAAAAAAATCACTACACCAAAACTCAACAAGTGATGGTTTCTAAAAGGTTGGTTAGAATGGAGAATCTGAAACCCTATTAATGAACTGTTAATACTGTTAATACTAAAACCCACTGGTCTGTCTTGCACTCTGAATAAATTTACCCATGCATGATTCTCTTTAGATGTAAAATGGTACAGCAATGTAGCACAACATAGCATAAAGCATATGAAAAATTTAATCCTGCCTTCCTGATAGTATTAGTACCCATGAGGAACTAAATGTTTATCATTTCAATAGGGGAGGGGGAGGCAGTAGAGGCAAGGATCAGAAAGAACCTCTTTAAGATTTATATGCAAAAGCTATAGTCAATTACTAAAAGGGGTGAGGGAGGAGCCTTAAGGAGAAGTCACAAACTGCCAGCCTACAGATGTACACATGATACTGAATCACATGGCATTTTAAATTTTTAAAAGATTGTTAAAGATTCTTGGCCAACATGTAAAACTGGAAAATTTCAGACAGATTTTCAGATTTCTAGCTTCTCTTGAAAAATGAGATCTAGCAACCAAGCTTATATTGCCTAGTGGTGACTAGAGGTGCCCTTACCTGCCCAGCACCTGTAGGCATTTGAGTTTGAGACCGCTGATACAGAAGATTATTCCTCCCACCCTCTAAAAAAGGATATTTCCTTGGTGAAGAGTAATCTGTTCAGTTTTATAATGCAAATCTCAGCTTGTAAATTGATCCCTAATGAATCTTTGCTTAGACATTAAGCCTTAACCACATTTTATTTCTTTAAATTTGACTTGACAATTTCTCACTTTTTTGCCCACCCAAGAAAAAATGGTGCCAGGTAGCAAACATCTGACTTTACTTTTAAAAGACCCCAAGTCACACAATGATGGCTTTTGTAGAGGAAAAAACCCATCTGTCAGCTTCCCGAATAACCAGTTATAGGTAGGACTTATACATACTTTGTGCTATGGAGAGAACAAATACCAGTTTATAAAACGTGTTCTTTTTACCCTAAATAAATAATACAGGACATTCAGCTTCAAGATACATTCAAGACCAAAAAAAAAGAAGTTTCTAAATAAATACTGTAAACTGAGAAAATGATACAAATTTTAAATGGGAAATTCTTTTAATTCTTCTCCTAAGATGGTTTTCAGTTGAACCTGCTCAAAGATTTCTATAAAACTAAGATGAGAAAATTCATGTTATAGAAACACTCTGCAACTATCATAGAAAAAAAGACATTATACTCACAAATAATTTCTTCCCTTAACACAGAAAATATTCTGGTTAGAAATTCCTATATAGTGCCATAAATAACATCTTTCATAATAAAATGAAAAAGAGACCAAAATCCCAAACTACTGTGCCATTTGAAAGATAAACACATCTCTGAGAAACTAAGTGCTGAACATAAGAAAATGAGTCATTTTCCTTTAAAGCAAAACCAACTGTGTTATTTTCAGTTCCATTCAAAACAGGAAAAGGAAAATACACATGCCAAATGGACAAGAAATTCGGTAGGAAAAGATAAAAGATATGGCCTTTATACATTAATTCTTCTTGATAATTTCCTAAGTATTTCTGTCTCATCTAATTTCAATTGCTTAACAGTAAGACTATACATACGTACAAGACTCAAACTTGGTTAACTTGTGTGCTAACAGGGTGAGAAGACTTCCTTTAGTGCTCCTGTCCAAAAAGTGTAGCATCCAGCCAAAATTTCAAGAGAAAAGTCTTGGTTTTTCTTCAACCTTAGGCCATAGCCACATTCTGAATATCTGCAACATCATTCATTAAAATATCTGCCAAATGCAGATAATGTATTCACAAATTGTTACAAACCCAATTTTAACTCTACATACAAATCAGAGGTCTCATGAGATAACTGACACACTTTGTAATATAAATACTACCATTTGGCAAGGTATTCAGTCCTTGAGATAGAACTCTAAACTGAAAATACCTGTGATGAAATCTGATTTTTCCATAAAACAAGACAATTAGGAGGTTAGGTTCCTGACCAAGGATCTTGATGCCATTAGATTCAGGAAAGTTTCTTTAAATGACAGACACTGGGATGGCTTCTTGTTGCCCTTTTAACATCGAAGCTGAAACGGCAGTTTTACTGCCTCTGAAATGGTCATTTTACATTCCTGAGCTGCCATTCCATCCGCCCTGGGAGCCGCCCTGTAGTCCTGTGAGGGGCAGCACGGTGGAGTGGGAAAAGAATGGGCTGTGGTGTCAGACTAACAAACCTGGGTTCAATTCCATCCCTTCCATTAATTGGCTCTGTAACCTTGGGCAAGCTTACTTTAACCTCCCAGAGTTTGGAAGGTATCTTGGTCTGTTAAATGGAGATAAAACCACTTGTCTGGTAGGGCTGCTATAAGGATTAAAGGTAATTTTGTAATGTACCTTGGAAAGAGCCAAGCACTTAAACACTCAATAAATGGCAGCCATTAGCATTATTACTGAACTATATTTTTCATCTTTGGATAGCTTGCTCTATATACTGCTGCTTCAAATCTGCCAAGTTCTAGCTTGAACCGGTTGCCAAACTAAATAGGGCCCAATTTGAATCTGGAGATCTTGTAGGAACCCGAGGAACCAGAGAATGACAGCTAAGTCTGGGAATTCTTGGAACCAGAAATCCGCAGACGCACTCTAACTCTGTGTATTTTGCGCATGGGTTGTTATTTCACAAGAGTGAGAGATTCCTTCTCTTCTTGCCCCTACTACCTCCAATCTCATCTCCTCACTCTTCCTGGGCACTCTATACCCCAAATATCACTATACTCTCCCAAGTCCTTCACTAGTTTATACTCACAAAGTACTATTTGGGGGGGAGGGGGAGGACACGCCTCACAGCTTGCTGGATCTTAGTTCCCCAAACAAGGGACTGAACCCAGGCCACAGCAGCAAAAGCACCGAATCCCAAGCACTAGACCAGCAGGGAGCTCTTTATTTTATTTTTTTTGTACACATCTACTCCTTCAGCCTAGAATAAACTATACCCCGCTGCCTTCTACACGTCTACAGCTACTAGCCCCTGGAGGGCAGGTTGAGAGAACCTGTTGGAAAGGTTAACTCACCTTTCACTCCAGGCTAAACTAGTCATTTCTCTGAGTCCCCTGGGTCATACTTCCTTCCACAGTACTTATGCTGTAACTACTTGTTTGATGAAATATTTGTCTCTTTCACGGCTTGACAAACTCTATGAAGGCAAGAACCGGGTTTTACTAATTTCTAAATCCCCAGCACCTGCCAGCTGATGGATGGGTGGCTGAACAAATGAATGGGCATTCACGTCCCTGCTCTAAGTCCTACACTGCTTCAAAATGGTGGATCTGCAGCTTTTTTATTCTTTTCATAGTCATTCTTAAAGATTTTTAGCTGTTCTGCTATGAAACCAATATTATGAGACTAGGTTTTTTAGAACACACCAAAGGAATATTGTCCTACAAAATAAACCCACGGAGGTTCTACCCCAAATCAAATGGTCCTACAATACTAAGAAGAATTCTTTAACTTTTTTTAACTTTGAGAATCATCCCCAGAAAGAGTTTACCAGACAGACAAGGAAATCACTCGGTACTTTACAGCTGGGGATACTCTCCCAGTCCCTCCACTTAGAGGACAGTCTTGTTCCTCCCTCCACCCCTCCCTCCTCCATGGCTTAATCTGGGATGGTGTTAAGGAAATGTACTGAAGGGGCCAAAAGGAAGCTGGAAGCAAAGGGAAGAGAGAAAGCGAGCTCATCAGGAAGCAAAAGTACAGATAAAGTCTGTGTGCAACTCGCCTGTATAAGTGCCTGAAACTGATAACATGAGTCTAACTGGCTAAGCACCTTAAAATGCAAACTAGAGAAAGTCTAATTACTGGACATCTATTGGCAAGTAATGCAACAAAATATTCCAACATTTAATGCTGTGCCAAAATAGGAAGAATTGGACATAAATACCCATATTAATTTTTTATTTGTTTGGGGTTTTTTTTTTTTTTTCGGTTGTTTAGCCAATCATCAGCATTGTAGCCACGAAAAGGCAAAGTTAGTGCCAACCACGTTCTACCTAGATACCCAAAAGAACCCTAGGTTTTTTTTGAGTCTCAGCTCCCCCATTAAAAAAGGAGCGTGGGAGCTTCCCTGGTGGCGCAGTGGTTGAGAGTCTGCCTGCCAGTGCAGGGGACACGGGTTCGAGCCCTGGTCTGGGAAGATCCCACATGCCGCAGAGCAACTAGGCCCGTGAGCCACAATTACTGAGCCTGCGCGTCTGGAGCCTGTGCTCCGCAGCAACAGAGGCCGCGATAGTGAGAGGCCCGCGCACCGCGATGAAGAGTGGCCCCCACTTGCCGCAACTGGAGAAAGCCCTCGCACAGAAACGAAGACCCGACACAACCATAAATAAATAAATAAATAAATAAAAAGACTTTCTCTCTAAAAAAAAAAAAAAAAAAAAAGAGCGTGACCTTGAATAGGTCATTTAACATCTCCTGCTCTCATGTTTCCACCTCTGCCAATAATGGTGCTTACCATATCTGCTTCACAGAGTTGTTTTAAGAATTGGATAATATGTCACATGCAAAAGTAATGTGTACCATCTGAAATAACAGTGTCTAAACCTGGCTAATCATCCACTGTCTAAGGAATATTTTAAAAGACATATTACCAGACCCCACCCAAACCTACTAAATCAGAAATCTCCAAATACAAGACTCAGTAATTTATATTCTGGCTAAATAAATTATGGCACATTCATAAAATGTCTCTGGAAGGAATAACATTTAGTCACCTATGAGGATAGGAAGTAGGCAGCTAGGAAACAGAGCAGGGAGGGAAGCTTTTCACTGAGTGCCAATGTACACTTTTTGAATTTAAGTCACATATTATCAACTCAAAAATTTTAAAAAAAATTTCTAAGCAACCCAAAGTGATGCTGCTGATCAACTAAGTTTGGAAATCACTACTCTAAAATACCACGAATACATGTAAGGACTGCTTAAAACAGTCACAAGATTAATAGTCCACTTAGGGAGATATTAATAACACTACTATTTCAAGTTTTGGAAATGTTGCTTAGGATAGCCCCCCTCTTAGAAATTCACAATCCACATACCTCTATTAGATTCTGATAAGTCCTAAACTAAAGAAACATGTTTACGCTTAATCCTGTGTTTTTCAAACTGAAGTGAACACTGTTTGGGACACACTAAACATGGAACACAAACAGGCCATTCTTTCTAGTAAGGTCTTGGGGAACCAGAGGACATTGATCTGAAATCTAAGCTCCCGGAAGTAGTAGTCCCAAACCGTGGAGGGGGCCTAGCACAGAGAAGGCCTCTCCCTCCAAAAGGTGGAGCTCAGTAGGGACAAACTACCTTTCCTCTTTTTTCTTTATCTAAACAAAACTGATTTCCCTATTTTCTTACTGGGATTAAAAAGATAAACAGGGATTAAAAAGATAAATGGCATAAACAAACAATCTTACTCTGCCTAAAATTATATTGTTAACATGTATCTATAGCAGACAATTTTCTTAATCCAAGTAACATGGCAACAGCATTTTCATTCCTTTAAGTAGAAAAATTAAAGATCTTTAACTATGATTCAAAATCATCTACTTTTAGGAGACAGCAATAGATTTCAATATTTCCCTTCTACAGTATAAGCAGACCTTCCTGGGCATCTTTATTCCCACAAAGCCAGACTAACCAAGTGGGCTCTACGATCAAATTGTCCAACAACCTTGCTTCTTAGCTGGAGCATGATCATCAGTGTACCCAGAGGGGGTCGGAAAGCTGTATCAAATTAATGGCTTCTTTGAAATCTGCACCTACTGGGGTTCTTAACACTGGGTCTCTAATTCAGAGATCCAAATCGAAGTCATCAAAAAAAGGTCAAACCTACAAACCACCACAGTCAAATTTAAGGGCTTACAAGATCCCTTTTGTTTTTATCACTGTGGCGCACAAAAAAACACAAATGTCTCCCCTCTGGCAACACAGCAACCATAGCAAAGGGTTGGCTTCCCCCACCACCAATAAATGGGATCCACCAGTAAATGTTTCCAATTCTTCACCTTACAATAAATACTCAACCCAATAGAAGTAGATTCAACAGGCAGTCTCTGATTTACAGATTGACGTTACTAATAGAGAGGGCTCTCATCCCATCTCAAGCCCCACTCTGTATCTGCCAACCACTTAAACAAAAAACAAACACACACACACAAAACGTGGTGCTTTTAGATAGCGTGTGGAGAATGATGTTAGAGAGCTAAGCCTGGGAATGAATATAAAGGACATTAGCCCATCTATCTGCCAATCCCTAATTATCATCCCCAGGCTGCTAGTATTTTCCCCTGGTTTGGGGTTGTTTTTGGGGGGTTTTTTTTAACCTGAAAATCACTTCCCAGTCATAGATACAATATTCTCAATATTTCAGCATCAGGCACTAACAAGTTTATTGGTTTAATCCTCTCTTCATAACTAACTTCAACCTCCTGAAAAAGAAAGATGGTGGAGCGGCACTCCTGTAATCACGGCCATCGCAGACTGTCCTAGCAAACATCAGGTCAGAACAGGAACGCTTGCAAAACTCAGCCACCATCATCTAGCTACAACATAGCTACGTACAGTGTAGCTCTCCCGGTTCCCTCAAAAAAAAAAAATTGCCATCTGTAGTGTTTACAGAGCAAAACAGTTAACAAACCTAACAAAATGGAACCAGCCTACAATGAGATTACTATCAATAAATATTATCAATTCACAGTAGGACTCTAAAGTTGTTTTGTCCCAGACTAAATTCTCTACACCTCCTTTCTTCTCTTAGCACTGAGCACTCCATCAAGTTCGATGTGGGTAGTCAGTGAAAAGGTCTTCCATAGGTTTGGGTGGGACTCTTCCCTCCACTTTCCTTTCCATCTAAAGCTGAAAAAAGTAAAGTGAGTAAAACTAAAACAAACAGAAGGAACAAGATGTACT
The DNA here is from genome assembly GCF_009873245.2 of Balaenoptera musculus. Lineage (NCBI taxonomy): Eukaryota > Metazoa > Chordata > Mammalia > Artiodactyla > Balaenopteridae > Balaenoptera > Balaenoptera musculus. The sequence goes on along the minus strand of NC_045801.1, from coordinate 34,614,748 downwards.
GATATAAGATATGTATCAATTAACAAATATTGACTGAGTATTATGTGCAGGTATGCAAATCAGTGGGATGGCGGGATGGAAGAATGGCTGGAGTAGAGTTGGTATACTGTGCTCACTCTGGAAAACCTCTTCCACTCTATATATACAGCCATGAAAGACAACCGTAAAAGAGAAAACCAAAAGACAAAGCTGCGATCAAATAAAAGATAAACATCTCCACAGAAGGGAAATGATGCTCAAAGTGCTCCCTAGTGGAAGGCTGGGTTCATCCTGTAAGTTGCAGTTAGGCTCACGGTTTTGTTAGAACACTGTGGCTGAAAAGCTTAAGAGTAACCACTAAAAGAACAGAAATACAATCTATGGCTTCCAATCAAAAGAGGAGGGAAAAAGGAAGGAAATGCAGAAAACTAGGAATCTTAACAGAAGGAAAAAAAAGCAGCAAAATAAAAGATTCAGAAAATACGAAATTCAGACAGTAGAAATAAATCTACTTATTCAAATGGTTCATCGCACATATTAAAAGTCAAATATTAACAGAGTGAAGGAAAAGGAAGTATTAATAAGAATAAGAGAGACACCACATAACATTAAAAGGAATAATCCACCAAGCACATTTAACATGCAAGAATTTGAATGTTCCTAATACCATAACCTCAAAAATATATCTAATAAAAACTGACCCTTTGAGAAAATGTCAACTCCAATGAGAAATTTAATACCCTTCTATCAGAAACTGATAGTTCAAGCAGACAAAATATCAGTAAAGATAGAAACTTTGAAAAGGAACATTAACAAGCTTAGTCTAACAAATAAATATATAGAAACCTGTCCCCCAACTGGGGTGTCACAGGTTTTAAGGCATAAAGCACATTCTGACTCCTAGACTTAACAGATAAATAAAATTTCCTTCAAATTATAAGAATAAACATAAGGTTGCCAACTTTTTAATCTTGCCAAGATTTAGAAAAGGCAACAAACTAGAACTACCAATATTTCATTAAAAGATAAATTTCAAATTTATAAAGTAGAAAAGACAAATCTAAATAAAAAAATGTTCTCCCTAACCCACGGACTGTGAAAACTTTCTTAGAAACTGGCACCAACACAGAATTGTACTTAATTTGATATTTCTTAACTTTTATTTGATCTCAGAAAAACAATCATACAGATTTTTTTCATTTAATATCAAGTCCTTGATATAATAGTCTCTTTGTTTTCCATGAGAAAACAGAAGACTACAAGAGGTTGAGTTACCTGTAATTACTCAATTAAGAGGTGACAGAGAGAGAGAGAAGGAGACAAAACCTCTCCCAGCCTCTATTCTTATCATCATCACACTTGCCATGGGTCCAATTCTATCAACAAATACTTCCTGAATGCCCAGAGTTAAGTATTACAGGAAGTAAGCTGCACTATAAAATACACTGGGGAGGGAGGGGAGACGAACGGTGGCACCACCTGAGGGGGTTTCTACATACTTGGGAATGCTGCCCCTCATCATGAGCCACAGCTACAGAAAACTGTGCCATCTACCCCTTAGGAAGCCTGAGGAAGAAAGAAAAGCTGATACAATGCACACATCTCAAGTAGTGTACAATCTACTTGTAAAAACAAAGGCTATACACAGGAAAACAAATAAAAAATAAAACACTAAACTAGCTGCCAAGATGAGTGCTATAACCAAAAATTACTAAGAGAAGGCAGAATTCATTTTGGGTTGGAAGAGTCAGTGAGGGCCAGGGCTTCAGGGGAGTCAGGATTTTGAAATGGGCCTTGAAGGGTGTTGAGACTCATCATCTCAAAAAAGGTGGCATCATCTCAGTGAAAACATTTATAAATATTTATCTAGTAAACAAAAAAAATGGCTCTTACACAACTAAAAAAGCTAAAGATCTCCAGAACACCTCGAGAAGTCAAGAAGATTCTAAGATTTTAAATTATTTTTCTTACATATCATCTACACAGTCGATAGTGCTAGAGCAGTCTGCTAGTCAAAATACAACTGCAAAAATAAACTAAACTATACACCGCCTTCCTGTGATCAACTATATTCAATATCCCGTAATAAACCATAATGGAAAAAGAATCTGAAAAAGAACATACGTATATAACTGAATCACTTTGCTGTACACCAAAAACTAACACAACATTGTAAATCATACTTCAGTAAAAAATTAAATTAAGTTAAATTAAATTTTAAAAATAGAAAAAGAGAAGAGACAGGACAAGAGAATACAACAACAAGGCTGTCATCTACAAGCCAAGAAGCAGGTTTTCACCAGAACCCGACCATTATGGCACCCTGATCTCAGACTTCCAGCCTCCAGAATTGTGAAAAATAAATGTACCAGTTTATGGTATTTTGTTACAGCAACCCAAGCAGACTAAGACAACAGGTATGGAGAACCAGTGTATCCGGAATAAACAGAAATAATTTTCTTGGGCTTCCCTGGTGGCGCAGTGGTTGAGAATCTGCCTGCTGATGTAGGGGACACGGGTTCGAAGCCCTGGTCTGGGAAGATCCCACATGCCGCGGAGCAGCTAAGCCCGTGAGCCACAATTACTGAGCTTGCGCGTCTGGAGCCTGTGCTCCGCAACAGGAGAGGCCGTGATAGTGAGAGGCCCGCGCACCGTGATGAAGAGTGGCCCCCGCTTGCCACAACTAGAGAAAGCCCTCGCACAGAAACGAAGACCCAACACAGCCATAAATTAATTAATTAATTAATTTTTTTAAAAAAAGAAATAATTTTCTTGTGTAGGACTTCTAGTTAAACATGAGTTATCTCCACCACCTCCTACAACCCCCCTAAAACGCCAAGTGAATTTTAAAGTTACAAGGACAAAGAGAAAGAGAGAAGGCTACAGCACTCAAGCAAGAGATGCCAACAAAATTTTTGGAAGCTGGAAAGCATATAGAGCAAGTGGCAAATGACTTAGCAGACAAGAGAAAATTGAAACCTAAAGTCTACAGGATGGGCAAAGAGGAACAGACCAACTCTTAGAAACTGGAGGCACCAGGTACCTGTGAAGCCTGGGGGTGACCCCAAACAGGAAGTTTGCATAAGAAGCAGTTAAGATCCCCACCCTATAGGCCTGAGGCTGCCCCTCCCAGACCCTGACTGAACTGTCCCTTACTTACAGAAATTCAACCAGAATACCAGCCTGGGGATACCTGGCCAGGCAGGAATGGGGACACTGGAAGCAGTGAAAGCTGTTTGCTGAAATGAGTCCACCAGCTCCCATCCCAGAGCGCTTGCAGCCACACTCTTCACTTCCAGGATTCCTCTCCCGAGAAACTGGCCCAACGGGAGAGAAAAAATCTTCGGCATAATATAAAACAAAAAGTCAAAGCGATAGACAATAAAGGGAGGAAAGATACGTAAATCAGAGTGGCAATGGAGGTGTCAAACATCCAACTACTAGGAGTTCCAAAGAAAGAAAAATGAGAAAATGGATGAGAGAAAAATGTGTAGCAAAATTTCCTGGAATGATAGGAGCTTCCAGAATAAAGGCACCTACCAAGTGTTTGGGGCCCAAAATACAATGAATGAGAAAAGGACCTACTACATAAAGGCACATCAACATGAAATTTCTCAGCACCATGGACTGAGGAAAGACTCTCAAAGCGCTTTTTCTTTGGGGGGGGGTGGGGGGGAGGCGGACGGGGGAAGGTAGGTCAAGTTAAAAGGATCAGGAGTCAAAATGGCACTGAACTCCTTAAAAGAAATACTGGAAGCTATGTGATGATGCAATGCCTTCAAAATTTTGAAGAAAAATTATTCCCAACCAGAAATTTTATACCTAGCAACTAACAATAAGGACAAAAATTAAATTTGCTTTCAACTAAATAAAAAAAATGGCACACTAAAGACAGAAAAGGGATAAGCTTTTTTTTTTTTTTTTTTTATTTATGTTTGGCCGTGTTGGGTCTTCGTTGCTACGCGCGGGCTTTCTCTAGTTGCGGCGAGCAGGGGCTACTCTTTGTTGCGGTGCGCTGGCTTCTCATTGCAGTGGCTTCTCTTGCTGCGCTTGTTGTGGAGCACCGGCTCTAGGCACGCGGGCTTCAGTAGGTGGCATGCAGGCTCAGTAGTTGTGGCGCATGGGCTTAGCTGCTCCGCGGCATGTGGGATCTTCCCGGACGAGGGCTCAAACCTGTGTCCCCTGCATTGGCAGGCAGATTCTTAACCACTGCGCCACCAGGGAAGTCCCAGGGATAAGCTTTTAAAAAAACTTTTAAAACTATCAAAACTAGATCCAAAATTCCTTAAAACGTCACCAAAACGGTTAACTAAGTTAGAAACGAAAACAAAAAAACTTCCACTCTCTTGCCTTTTGGGACACAGAAAGTATGTAGACTCACTTGTCCAACCGACCTCACAGCAGTGACTGTCATTTCATCTACAAAACTGATAGAAAAGTAAACATACCATTTGTGTTTAAAACGTATACATGCAACTTTAAACATCTTTAAATATTCTAAAGATTACTGAATGTCCACAAAGACAGAGCTTGGGATGAGGGAGAAGAGCAAGTACCAGAGCAAAGACCAAAAGCAAACAAAGAAAAGGAAACCAAAAACCCCTAGGGACAAAAATTTCTATTGGGCTTGTGAAGGAATTACTTGCACACTCTCCCTGAAACCAGCAAGTCTAAAGGGCCTTGACCCTCCTTCTTCAAACTCTCTTAATAGTGTCTCAAGTTATTGGCTTGGCCATAGTCTATAACGTAGACAAGCCGGAAAAGCTCTAACCACAGCAATCAGAACTTAAAAGCCTGACCTTTAAACTAAATCAAGATTTTTGATCTGAAATACCAGGAAAGGATTGAGCCCCTCAACACATCCTGTAAATAATATAGACCATAAATTCACTTCTGTGATGGCAAAGTTTACTTACACATTGAACCAAAAGGGTAGTGTAGCATACAATATGCTTAGTACAAAGCCTGGTACAAAATATTAACGGCTCCTGCTATTACTGGCGTTAACATTTCTGAATGAAAGAAAAGGAGGTGCTGAGTGCTAAGTAGGAACTGGTGAAAAAGGAATTTGGGGAACCAGAGCTATTATGGGTGGGCAGTACCACTTCGGATGAAGACAGCAAAGAGTGACTCCAAATATCTACCATTATACCCCATTAAAAACCAATGATAGACATCTGAAACAGATCTCATAACTAACACATAAGACCAACTAGACATAACTGAAGTTCATGGATAAAACTGTACTCCTTAGCTCATGCGTACTGCAAAAATAATGTGAATCCATAGCATCTGTTAAAATCCTGGTTATCTAAACCTTTCCAAATTACATTTAGAATTACCTCTATCCTTCCCAGTTATATATCAAATATCTACAGAAAGTGTAATAAGGATACTGTGGCCCAGTGGACACTTTCTCTTTTGACTTCCTCCAGAACTTCTCATCAATTCTACTCAATTTAGCAATTAATCATTTACTGCTTCGTCTCTATACTGCTATCCTACTTTTTAACAGTTCTATTTTATTTTCCTAACTACACAGTAAACTCCTTAAGGATGTAACCATGACTTAACTTTTTGCACATCTGGGTATTAGTACATTACAGATACTAGATAGGTTGACTAAAGATACTAGAATATCATACAAAGAAGAGACTAACTGTTCACAACCTTTCTCAGCCAAACGACACACAAAGGATGGAAACAATTTAGTGTCACTATGGTAATGATTCTAATGTGTCCCCAGTCCACCATCTCACACCCTAGCATGTCCAGATGGAGAGTGCAACAAAGGCTTAATCAACAGGAACCAGCACCCTGGCTTCAGAAATGAACGGTCCTAGTTTCAACACTCAGCTGAGCATGGAGACTATCTGTCACTTCACGGTCCCCATTCCTCCACCAAATCCCAGGCAAGAGGGAAGAAAAGACACGTGATGATGGGCCTGTCCTCTGCAAACAGATCAAATTTTAAAGCAATAAAAAAAAATTTATTCATGTAGGCACAAGATAACAGTTAATGTACTGCTTTTAAAGGCTGGAGCACAGTCCTTTACTGCGACATTTTGTTTTTATCTACAAATGTTTAAAACTTCAGTTCACATAACAGTAACCCATGAGCCTCAGCAGCAGACCCTGTTAACGAGCCTTAATAACTAAGGACCCCGTGCTTAGAGACCTACCGCTCCACAGCTGTGCAGCCTGGGAGGCACGCTCAATTGCCTTCACCTCAAATTGCCTCTGCAACAGTGCTGCCAGGCTGCTGAATGAGATGATGTTTGGAAAACGTAGTGCTTCATATATAGTAAGGAGTAACAATGCTGAAAATGTTTAAAATGAGCAAACCGCATAATTTTCCAGATCAGCCTCTAAACATTATATAATTCTAATCCAGAAAGTTACACTCCTCAATTCCCATAGAGGGGCCTCCACAAAACAAGGAGTTCAGCTTTTATCAGCGCTCAGTACAGTCACATAAAGAAAACTTCTGTGTTGACTATAAAACTCACTGTCCATTGGGCTTTTTAGTAGCCCTAAATATAAAAAAGATTCACTAAAAATGTATCTCAGAGCATGATTAAGAAAAAGTTTCTCTCTGATGTAACATGATAAGCAGTTAATTTTTCAGCCATTGCTTTTTGTCTTGGCTTGCAGAAAGTCCAAAATATGATTCAACTTAAACTGACACTTCCTACCATCTTTACCATCTAGAAATTCTACCCACTCTCTTCCTTGCTTTGAGTATTAGTCCTGGGAAGGCCCTCAGAAACTGTCCAATCCCACATCTTCATTTTGTAATGACAACAAAGCCTCTTTTGACTAGAAACAGACAAAACAACGAAAGGTATTGCATGTACAAAATAAATACAGGGTCTTTTTCGCATTCACACAAAAGATGCTGCAATTTCATCACATATTCCATTTAATAAAAACTGCAAAACACTAAGAAAAATGACACATGACTAATATCACTTTAAAACTGACCACAAATAATACACCACCTTAGGCAAAGCTATGAAATAATAAGTCCTATTTCTAACAAACTTTACACGCAAATAGATATCATCTTCATATTAACCATACTGGTAAGCTATACATTTATGTCAAAAACAATGACCTGCCCAAAAGATTTTTAGAACTCTCCTTCTGGAACTGTCTGTAAGGTCTCTTTTAAATGCCAATATCTAGCCAGTAGCTAGTACAATACCTCGCACATAGTAGGTATGCAAATGATTATTAAAATAAATAGATTCTGCAGCAAAACCTAGTCATTTCAAGACAGATGTGTCTCTGGAAATAGAAAACATTCAGTCCTAAAGCTGACTAATCAAATGGATGATGAAGCCAAGTAGCTCCTGTCCAAAGAAGATTCTGTTTCGCAGGAAATACACCCTGTGTCTGAGCAGAGTCATAGTGAAGAACTAATCACTGGCCCACATTTCAATCTTTTAAGTCTCAGAACATAGCAAATGTTTCACATTTCCTAAATAATGCACCCAAACAACCACCTGACTATATGAGTAATACTAGTGATGTCAAAGAAACACATTTACCTTGGCTCCCCTTATGATTCTGACCTGGATGCTTCTGGAGGGGGCTCTGTGATATTAAGCTGTTGAACTGCCCAGTACGATACTTCAGTCTGGAAATATTATGTCCATTAATAGTTACTACTGCCACAAAATGCATTATGTCCAGTGCCATAAATATCAAGTCTTCACTGTTTCTATTTTCAAATACACAGTATCAACCTTTTCTAAAACTTTCATGGTACCCAAATCTCCTTCTGAACTATTATACTTTACTGTTTATCATCTTTTTTAATGGTCGTGATAGTTAAAAAAAAGAAATCCATAAATTCTTTTTTTCCTAAATATTTATTTATTTATTTATTTATTTGGCTGTGCCAAGTCTTAGTTGCAGCACGAGGGATCTTTTTTTTTTTTTTTTTTTCCAGTTGAGGCATGCGGGATCTAGTTTCCTGACCAGGGATGGAACCTGGGCCCCCTGCATTCGGAGCTCAGAGTCTTAACCACTGGACCACCAGGGAAGTCCCTCCATAAATTCTTTGGCACTCTTCCCATCAAGAGGTGGAGTCTAATTATCCTCCCTTGAATATGGGCCTTATGATTTGCTTCTTGAGAAAAGATCGAGGCTGAAGAAACACTGCATGACTTCTAAGGCTATGTCAGGAAAAGGCATTCTAGCCTGGCTCTGTCTCTTGGGACACATGCCTTTTAAACTTTTAGCTACCTGGTAAGAAGTCTAGCTACCTCGAAGACTCCATTCTGCAGAGACCACACAGAAGTAGAGATGCCTGAGAAACCTCAGCTGTTCCAGATCCCAGCTGTTTGAATCTCCTAGATGACTCCAGCTACCATCTCACGGCAACTGCATAAATCTAGGTAAGAACCACCTAGCTGAGTACTGTCAATCTCCAGAAGTAATAATAAATGATTACTGTTTTACACCATTAAGTTTGGAGTGATTTATTACACAGCAATTAAAAACCAGAATGATGATCAAAGGAAATCTCAGCATTTTCTTTGGTACTAGTTCCACTGATATATGAATAAAGCCTCATTTATGGTTCATCTCTGATATCTTCCTTACCCATTTCCTTTAACTGGGCCAAGTTTAAAAACCAAAACTCTATATTACCTATACCTTAATATGTTTATTTCCTTAAATGTTTATTTCACATATCTTATTTACAAATCTATTTAACCTTAGACTCATCTGAATAGTAAATCTTTGCTCAAATAAAAGCCAATCTTTATGTAACATCAATAGAAAACCTATAGTTAGTCTAGTAACTAATACAACACTGACAGGCCAACTCTCCTGTCAATCACCCAGGTAACATATACTGATAGAATGTTCTCATTTCCTCATCCCTGCAGTTGAGAGACCACATAAGGAAACAAAAGGTGACAAGGCCAAAACCTTCACCAGCCACTGATCTTTTATTAAAAGTCTCCAAAAATCCTTGCAAGTTTAACAAGTGCACAACCTGGCCTATCACTTTCACATCTTTTGAAGTCAAGCTGATGCTAATCACAGGATGTTATCTGACAACAAAATGTAGTCCAATGCAAAACATGTGCAAAGTGAAACTTCGAATCTCACAAAAATCCAAGATTCCCTGAGGTCTAGGAAAAGCAACATTGAGAAATTCATTAAAGCACACAATGCTGACAAATGAAAATTATATACAAAGACCAATTAAAAGTTCATAAAAATTGAAAACAATGACACAACTGTGCTTTGAAATAGAATGACTTTAGTATTTCAATAATTAAGTGTGGCCCTTGGAAAAACTACAAATATTTTTGAAAAAATGACTCCATGACAAAATTCAAATGGAGCCAAATACAATGTGTAGGACTTGACTGAATTCTGGTTTGAAAAAACCCAGCTATTGTGTACAGACATTTTGAAGACAAGTGGAGAAAAGTAATGGTATTAAGGAACTCTTGTTAATTTTCTAAAGTGATAATGGTGGTTGTACAGAAGAAGGTCCATATTCTTAGGCAATGCAAGCCCATGTATTTAAAGATTAAAAAAGCATCATGATGACTGCAACTTCTAAACAGCTCAACGAAATCATTTATATATACATGCATATTTTGCAAATTTGGCAAAAACAATTACCAAAACAACAATTACTGAATGGAGAAGGTGGATAACCAAATAACTCACTGTTCATTCTTTCAATTTTTCTGCATGTCTGAAGATGTTTACAATAGAATGTTGGATGGGAAAAAGAATATCAACCTCACCAAAATTACATACACATATACAGAGTCAAGGATCACCATTTAAGGAAGGTCTCCTACATGAAATATTGGGGGGGCGGCGGGGGAGGTTAGGTGAAATATTGTGGTATCTTTCAATGTTATTGGAATAGTACATTCCAAAAAAAAAAAAAAAATCCATACACTTAATTCATTCCTTATTCCAGAGATTGGAATATAGTTCTAAGAACTAATTTTTATTAAAATAAAGTACTTTATTTTGCTTACTTTTGAAGTTCAGATTAATTTAATAAACACGTGTACTAACATATGTCAAGTACTAGGAATGCAAAGACCACAATGAGCCTGTCTTCCAAGAGGTCACCTCTCAGCTCCCCCGGATGGCACTCACAGGCTCAAACTGAAGGAAGGACAGTTTAAAGAGGGGCCCTGAAGGATAATGAGAATATTTAAGAAACCATTTAGGGATAGTACAAAGAATAGTTAATTCAGTGGGCTTTCCCGTAATTTCTAACTGATTACATTTTTAATAGGAATACATTTCAGACAGATGTAACATATGGAAATTAAACACCACACATTTCAAAAGAAGTGTTTCATAACTGTGAACACACAAAAAGCATGTCACTAGAATGTGAGCTCCTCAAAGGCAGGAATTTTTGCCTCTTTAGTTCACTGATACAGCCCAAGTATCTGGCCCATAACAAGCCCTCAATAAATATCTGTTATTGTAAAGCAATTATACTCCAATAAAGATGAATGAATGAATGAAATGAAGTCGAATTTCTTTTAATGTCCATTTATATTTAATTTATGGTGAAAATTCTGGTCCACTTACTAGGAGGAAAAAAATTATTTAAATTTTATCACAATGTTTTTGACAAGCTATCTTCTCCCTGCGTGAACTCTGAATATAAAACGGAAATGATAAATTTTTGTCCAAAATCCAAAAGGCTTTCATCACACAACATTCCTTTGAGGCATGCCTGTGAACAAATATTCTGTAAGCTCAAGTCAGAAATTATGCCCATATATCTATCTGATCCTAATGGCTTTGTTCAATATCAAAGTTCAAAATAATTTTTTAAAATAATTATTTGTAGAATCGTCCCTCAATTAGTTTTACACAAAGAATTATACTCCCTGTAAGAAGTCTCTAGAGGGAAAAAAAGGAAAAAAAAACTTCAGTGAAATTAAATCAGTATTCTTTATTCAATGCTTTTCATGTTCCTGCTTTAGGTGAATAGCTAACTAAATTCAAACACTTTCCTAGGGATTTATTCTTTTTCTATTATTAAAATAATATATACTCACATAAAAGTATAAAAAATACTAAAACATATTAAGAGACATCAAAAGCAATCACTCAACCCAGAAACAAGCACACTGTCATCACTTCTTATGAAACTTTTACCTTCAACCTGGTTAAGACCATGAACTGTTTTACACAGAAAAATGGAGTCTTTTTATCTCAGTGATATTATTGGTCCGTTTACAGGATTTGCACTGTTTTCCCAACAGCAATAAGGCATTTGAACTGAACCATCCATCCAAGCTTGTTTGTCTTCATTTACACTAACAAACATCAACAACTTGGCTGGATAGAGGTTTAAAGATGCTATTTGTAGCCATGAGATCAAGCAACTGGCCTAAACTAGGATGGAATGCATACCCTTTATTGCACTGGTTCAGTTACTCTAAGTCTAATCCATTAAATTAACTAGTCACAGCCAATATATGACATAACACAACAGATTTATTTTATCATGATAATACCAAGCTCATTACTGAAGATAGTTAAGAGGGTATTCTTTTTTTTTTTAATTTTTTTTAAAATTATTTATTTATTTATGGCTGTGTTGGGTCTTCGTTTCTGTGCGAGGGCTTTCTCCAGTTGTGGCAAGCGGGGGCCACTCTTCATCGCGGTGCGCGGGCCTCTCACTATCGCGGCCTCTCTTGTTGCGGAGCACAGGCTCCAGACGCGCAGGCTCCGTAGTTGTGGCTCACGGGCCTAGTTGCTCCGCGGCATGTGGGATCTTCCCAGACCAGGGCTCGAACCCGTGTCCCCTGCACTGGCAGGCAGACTCTCAACCACTGCGCCACCAGGGAAGCCGAGGGTATTCTTTTTTACAAGAGAACTATTCAACTGATTTGAAACCCTATGTAGTTACTCTGAGCATTCTCTCACCTTAGGGTCTTCTCGCATGCTGTTCCTTCTGCCTAGAAAGCTCTTCTAGTCCTCCAGGCCCTGCCCTACATCACACATCTTCCCCACCAGCTCCTCAGCCTGGTCCTCCTTTTAAACATTTCAGAATCCTGGTCCTCCTTTTAAACATTACTTCTTCCAATAAGCTGTTCCTTCTTTGCAAGACTGGGGTATGTGCCTCTGGTGAAGAATCCTTTACTTCCTCTTTCCCTATGCTCATTATCATACTGCTCTGTAATGGTCTGTCTTTCCCACAGACTAAGCTCTACCATCATACACCCAAGACTAGAACCAACATGTAGCAGAAGCCCCACAAAATGTGCTTAATTAAAGGATGAGATACTATTCAATGGCATACACACTGTGTGTACATATCACTATTTTTTTTTCAAATGTGTGTTTCTTTAATGTTAAAAAATATACACAGGAGAAGCAATGTGTTTTACATAGGAATACACACATTAACAAGGCACTTCTTATAGTTTTCCAAAACTCTATTATATCAGTCTGAGATTTATAAATTAAATATATCAGAACCTTTTAAGTTAAAATGATATCCTTGAAACTACTGGACATACTAGACTTTTCTCAAGATCAAATGAACGGAGAATGGGAATATGGTTTGTGTCAAATAAGGTTTATTGTTAGCTTTATTGCCTATAGTCTATAAGATGAAACTTTACTGTGCCTTTGCAAACAGGATACATTTCTTAAAAAAAACTGATCAAAATTTTCCATACAAATAGTTCTATATGATAGATTGTTTTTTTTATTTGGCCGCAACTTGCGGCATGCAGGATCTGTTCTCCAACCAGGGATCGAACCCACGCCCCCTGCAGTGGAAGTGCAGAGTCTTAACCACTGGACCGCCAGGGAAGTCCCCATATTAATATTTAATTGCGTGTGTGTGTATATATACACACACACACTAACAGGTGTGTGTGTGTGTATATATATATACACACTAACAGGGGTGTGTGTGTGTGTGTGTGTGTGTGTATATCTATTTATATATATACACACACACACACACTAACAGGTGTGTGTGTATCAGAAAAACAAGTTACTTCCCATGCCCATTCCAAGAAGGAAAGTAAAAACAATAAAGCTGAATTAATGCAGAGTCTAGTCTTTGCCACTTCACTAATCATCTGGGCACTCCAGCCCTCAATTTCCTCAGCTGTAAAACATGAAAATCCTAAAATCCTCCTTGATGTAAAATTTTGAACATCTCAAAAATGACTTTCTACTCAGGAAAGTCAAGTAGACTTGCGGTCTAGTCAAGTCAAAAGGTAATACCAATTATTACAGTCTACCATACAGCTTGATAATAGGCATCCTAGAAAAGAGAAGATCAATTCTCTCTGCGCACCTGACAGGAGGAGGGCTGCCGAAACAGCCCCCCAAAAGAGAAGAGTCTCAACCCACTACCAACCAAAGGTGAGCAAACACTCCCAAGCCCAGGAGGCGAGGTGATAAGCTGCCAACGTGCTTTTTGCTTTATCACACGTTATTTCAGATAAGCTTTTGCTACCCGGAACCTTCCCCCATTAAATTTATATGGAAAGCATAATGAAAAGATAACATAATTATACTAAATTCATTTGTGCCAAATCAAATACATGAGCCCTACCAGTTAGAAAATTAACAAAAACAAAAACAAAACACAGAAGAGTTGGGCTGGTTTTGAAGAGCTCCCCTCCAGTTAAACAAACAATGTATTCAGAGTTTAGAATGTCCACTGCTTCTAGATACCCATTAGAACAAGTACAAAAGAATAGAAAAGCAGGTCTGAGGCAGGAATAAAAATCAAACCTTAGAATGACAAAGCTGACTAACATACATTAAACACAACTCATAAAACAGTATCTACAGGCCTACAGTCACACAGATTCAAAGCTGAGATGAACTTTCAGACATCACATATACCCCCTCATCTTACATATGAGTAAACTAAAACTAAGACTCACTGCAAGGAAATGACTTGCCCAAGATTACATGACTGATGAGTAGAAGGACCAAGTCTCCTGACTCCAAATCTAGTATTTTTCCAGTTCTCAGAGCTCCTTATCCATCAGGGCCTGCCTATGGTACACAAATTCTTTCAGATACACAGTAACACTCTTAAACTCTGTAAGAACTGTAATACTGGATAATGAATGTCAATATCACAAAACAAACCTGAAGACAGATTAAAATGTATTATAAAATTTAAAGGATTAAGCAGATACATCTAAATTCAGAAAACACATTTTTGAGTATTTCATCTCACTTTGGGGTCTTAAATCCGATATGAAATTCTATATCCATTAAAACAGATCTATCACATGAATGTCTAGAACCATAAATAATCTTAAAATATTTATCGGCAGTGCACTACATGAAATTTTCATTTTAAATGACAATAACAATGAAAGAGTCAGAGAACACTTGGTCTCATTTTTAAGTGTCTCTGTGCTCCAACACTACTCTCCTGGTAGCATTCAAGGCAGCCATAGGGTCAATCCCAGCCTGTGCAGGCATGAATCGAAAGGAGCACAGACTACCCACATAAGCTCTTCAAGTATCCCCTCCTCCTTGCCAATTCCCAATATCCTCTCTTCCAAAACCAAGTCAAAGCATTAGGATGAAGCAACTTGTTTTCATACCCCAACAGGCCATTATCCTCATGTTTTTACCCCTAGACAGACCTTTTGCAAACAAAAAGCAAAGGAGCAAAAAAAAACCCGCCACTGTCTATATGTAAACTGTTCTTAAACAATGCAAGAGTTCTGGACTATTATTAAAACTCTGATTATCAATATCAAATACAGACATCTATGATGAACCTCTAGTTGCCACCAACATCTTAAATGCCTGTAAATGAAAATTCATTAGACTCAAGAGAATGGAAGTAAGAGGATGAACCAGTCCCCACACCCTGAAACCTTGTCTTCAAAGCCCTTTGCAAGCACCAGGTTGAATCATCAGATCGTTCTTCCCTGTGACTTATAGTCTCTATTAACACTTAATTCTTTATTTTCATGTGTCTCCCCATTAAACTGAAAGCTCCGTGAGGGCAGAGGCCATCATCTTTGCATCCCAATGTATATAATTTAGTTAGCAAACTACTCATTGAGTAAAAGAGTAAAATTTATTTCCCACTTTGCCTGTTTATTCCTTCCATTGATCGATAAAATTTAAGTAAAAGAAACCATGGGCAACCGTAGACTCACAGTCCTTTCTCCCTCTGAGCCATTCTACGATACAAAAACCCTCTTCCCTACCACAATCCTAAGAGCACAGAAATTGGAGCAGAAAAATCCTAAACGACCTGGTCCAATTCTTTCATTTTACAAATGAGAGTCATATCATTTATTCATGGTCACATGGCCAATTAGTATCAGACACACACAGAAAAAAACAAATCCCCAACCACTGTTTTCCTCCAATTTATATCCCATTACCATCATATCAAAGACAGACAGACTGCCTACTATATATCCCATCAATTCAAAATCATCTAAGAATACCAAGTTTTCTTTAAATTTGTGTCTTCTAATCTATGTTATCTTACCAGAAAAATAAACAATTTTCAAAAGCGCATATGGAGAAAATGTACCTTCCCATCTCTAGTACTTTGACAAGGATGTGAAAAATACTTGGCACAATCAAGATATTACCACTGGGGAAAGCTGGGTTATGAGTACCCGGGACCTCTCTGCATCATTTTTGCAACTACTTGTGAGTCTGCAATTATTTCAAAGTAAAAAGTTTAAAAAATAAATAAGCATGGCCCACCTACCGGATGCCACACCCTGGGCCCACTAAGTCTATCACCTCACTCTTCTCCAAACTTTCCCAATGAGCTAGAAACAGTTCCAACTACTTCTCAACCCAAGTTCCAGGAAGGGTTGGTGCAGCCACCCCAGGCCTAGCACAATGTCTGAGAAGCACACAAACATTTACTGAACAAGGGAAACTAATCTAACACTGTGCTCAAACTCTGTGCAGGCAACACATGGCAAATATTTACACAGGTCAAACTCGACTACCTCTTTCACCAGTCTTTCACAGTCTGCTACTGGTCTGTGGACCAGCATCACTCCCCCAACTAAGACTGTAAGCCTATGAGCACTGACATCTGTTTTTAAAAAGCTATCCTCGGGGCTTCCCTGGTGGCGCAGTGGTTGAGAATCTGCCTGCCAATGCAGGGGACACGGGTTCGAGCCCTGGTCTGGGAAGATCCCACATGCCACGGAGCGACTAAGCCCGTGAGCCACAATTGCTGAGCCTGCGCGTCTGGAGCCTGTGCTCCATCCGCAACAAGAGAGGCCGCGATAGTGAGAGGCCCGCGCACCGCGATGAAGAGTGGCCCCCACTTGCCGCAAGTAGAGAAAGCCCTCGCACAGAAGCGAAGACCCAACACAGCCATAAATAAATAAATAAATAAATAAAATTTAAAAAAAATAAAAAATAAATAAAAAGCTATCCTCTCAGCGTCTTATTATAGTTCTGGGACAGACCTAATATTTATGTAAATTAATTCGAATTTTTAAAATTTCATTTGTTAAAACAGAAAAGCAAACAAAAATATATTACTCTTGCCTCAAAGGGCAGGAAAATACCCCATTCTCAAACAGACAGCTACAGAACCTATAGCCTGAGGGGAAAAGGATGGCTGGGGGCAGTGAGGAACTGGCAAGCTTGGCCCTATTTGCTGTCATCAATTAATTTTAAAACAAAGAAATGTGGGCGAGAGTCTTTTATACAGGGGTCCTCACGCTATTTTGTTCCTGATGATGGTGGTCTGTTTAGACACTATGAGAAGCTCTACTTTAAATCCAAGAACCTCCTAATCCGAAAAGGCTACCACAATAAATGTTTTTACTACAATTTGGTTAGGTTATGTTACTCTCTTAAAACTTCAACACTATTGCCACAAAGACTTTCCATTTCCCAAAAAAAAAAAAAAAAAAAAAGGTTTTAAACATATCATGCTCAAAAACAAAAACCCCTCAAGAATGTCCTAGAATTCACCAAAGAGACTGAATCTTCATGCCAACTGAAGAAGCTTTCTACATTTCCAAAGAGACTTCTGAGGCATCAAGCACCCTGGAGAAGGAAAGCAAAAGACCAACTGGCCTGAAGTCCCCGCCACTCAATAGAGTTTTTTGAAACCAGAAACATTCTGGATGGTACGGGCCGGCTGCTAACCGCATGCTGCCGCCTGTCTCTGGATGCAAGTGTTGTACTTAATTTTCGGTATCGTTCAGCTCTCAGAAGTGGCAGAAAGATGAGCAACTGCCAACAAAATCAGCCCCCAAGTCATCTCTGACCTGCAGACCATGGGTTGCCAACCTCCCCAAGGGAAGACACCTGTTCCTGGTTCTGCATCCCCTCAGCAGTGACAGAAACCTAACAGAGAATCAGTAGGAACATGTGGCACCAATTTCTATTCATCCCCGCTGGCAACTGCAGGAAGCAAAGAAAAAGCAGTTCCTATACTTCCCCAAACAACAACCATAGAAAGCAAAGGTGCACTGTCCACAACATCCAAGGACTCCGTCCCTCTCATTATTCTTTATCTATAATGATCAGAACACCTGATAAGCAGAAAAATGCAATCACTTACAGAAAACACCAAGGGGGACTTCTCGGAGATGAAGTTTAAATATCACTAGAAACAGAAGCATACTAAGAATTTTAAACTAGATTTGCACACAAGAAAAATCACCTGTCTGGTGCTTCCTTTAAAGTTTCCATATGCAGATGATGACACACAGCACCAACTGGACTAGTTCAAATTCCCTTTGGACAGGAAACAAAGTCACTCCCACAACCTAAGGAAACAGATGATGAACTGCACAAGCCCACATACCCCTCTCCTCAAAGCTTTTCATATAAAACCCTGTTTTCATCATTTAGACATCAAAATAACCCTATACTGTCTCTGCTTCTTTGACTTTCTTCATCAAGTTAACTTCCACATCTCAAATCTGGCTTTTTCTTAAAGCTTACAAACCCATCCTCCTCCACTTTTCAGGTCACAGAGCAGGCTGTCCCAGGAAAAAACACTCAGGTGAACCTCCACCAGGCCTTGAAGAGGGTCTTGGAGCAGCTCATGCAAAGCCCATCTCTGGAGTTTCAGATTGTCTGTGAGGAAAACCTGGTATCTGAGTTCACGAAAAGAGCTAGAACACCTTATGGTCTGAATTCTGGAACAGCAGATTCATGCTGGAGCAGAGCCAATTTCGTGAAATGGTAAGTTCTCAACACTTTTTTTTCTGTACTACAAAAAATGGGGCCTGAACTGATGAGAATGGAAATAAAATTCTATTGATTCATTCAAGAGAATTCACAGTGCTTCCTAGACTGGACACTGTCATAACCTTTATAACTAGCAATCTAGACTACCACTATTACTACTGAAGTTTCAAAACATAATCTCTTTATATATATACCAGTACTTTAATTAACATGAAAATTTGCTATCGAGAAAAATGTACTTTTTAAAATTTTGAGTAGCTTTTTCCTATGAAAAATAACGTAACATTTTAGAGTCAAGAAAAATTTCAACAGAAACGAAGACCCAACACAGCCAAAAATAAATAAATAAATTTTAAAAAGAAAAGAAAAATTTCAAAATACATAAAATTACATCCAGCATGATCGCAACTATATTAAAAAGAAAAAAAAATCCATGTATAGGAAAAAAGGGACCAGAAAGTCACCAAAACATTACCAGTGATGGCAACCTTGCTAGACTTTATAAATTGATCTTTGTTTTCCAGATCTTCTATAAGAATGTTTTTTATAGCAAGGAATTTTTAAAAAATAAACACTAAGAAACAGCCAGAAACTTGAAAACAACCCAAATTCCCATCAGCTAGAAAACAGATTACAAAACTGTATTATATCCAAACAACGAAATACTACTACCACAAATACAAAAGAAGAAAAACTGCTATACGTGCTAAGGAAAAGACACCAAACACATGATTCCATTTGCATGAAATTCTAAAAAAGGCAAAATTACAGTGAGAGAAAGAAGAATAATTGTTTTCAGGGGCATGATGGGGGGAAGGGACTTTTGGGCACAGAGGAGCACAAGGGAATTTCTGAGGGTCATAAAAATGTTCTATATCTTGATTGTGGTGGTAGTTACACAACTGTATACATTTGTCAAAACTCATCAAACTGTACACTTAAAAATGGGTGAATTTTACTGTATGTAAATTATACTTCAATAAAGCTGAGTTACAAAATACATAAGGAGAAAGTTGAAAACATTTTATTAAGGTGAATGACACCACTGGAAACTGAACAAATAACATTACTTTTGCTGTTTGGGTAAAACAAATTGTATTTTTATTTACATGTGCAATAACATTTAATATTTAATACTTTATTCAATATCCTGACAAAAATGAGAATGTCACACAAACCACAGTTATCTAAGAATTTACTATATTTCTCATTTTGAAGGGGTTTATTAGCACTACAGTGATCTATCAAGAAAATAATGTAAAATATGGTCCCACTAGAGAATAATTTCTAATAGCCAAGTTCAATTTAGCAGTAGTCTTACCTCTATATATTAACTTAGAAGAATGCTGCAAACTTTTCACAACTTATTCTTATTCCTCAATGTGCCCCACAGAAAATCACTTAATTTCAAGAATCCTGTCTTTCCGTCATTACATAACCATTATTACAAGCGACTTGCTGATAAAATGCTATCACACTGGAGGTTAAGAAATGAGAGCATCGGTCAACCTGTAAGGAACACTAAGATTTCCAGTGTGATGCTGCCTGTCCTTCTAAGGCTATTATCCAAACAAATTTTCTCTTACTCTTAAGAATGTCAAATTTTGTTAACACGTTAAAACTCAGTTTTATTATGTAAAATTTCAAAACAGTCAGTCATCAAAAATAAGCATTTATGTGACAACAGGAAAATCTAAACAGATTGAACTTTGAGATTAAGGTAATTTTTTTTAAGTTTTCATCTTTGAGATACATAATGAAGGTATATCAATTATATGATCTGAGGAAAAGGAATAAATAGGGAAGAGGCTTGAAACCAGACTGGCCACGAGTAGATAACTGTTGAAATTGGGTGATAACTGTTGTACATAGGTGTTCACTATACCATCCTCTCTACTTTTGTACATGCTTTAAATTTTCCATAATAAAAAGCTTTAAAATAATTTTCACAGTAAAACTTAAAAATCAATTATAAAAACAAATCAACATTTCATAATTATAGTGACCCAGGAGGGCAGACTGTTGTCATTTGCTCAGAATGCCAAGGTGTCAAAATGACAGAAACACAGACTATAATTGGAGTTTGTTTTCTTAACTAGAAGTACAGTCGTCCCTCTGTCTCCGAGGGGCATGGGTTCCAGGAGCCCCCGCAGATACCAAAATCCTCGGTTGCTTAAGTCCCTTTATAAAATAACCAGTACAATGAATAGTCTGCACTCAGTATCCACGGATGTGAAACCCGGGGATACCAAGGGCCGAGTGTACGTATGATAAAAACGGGGCAAAAAGACATGAGTACATCCTCCTGCAACATAACATTACTCCCCTCAATACACCCTGCAAGATCTACTTAAGCGTAATTTATTTATTTATTTATTTATTTATTTTTGGCTGCATTGGGTCTTTGTTGCTATGTGCGAGCTTTCTCTAGTTGTGGTGAGCGGGGGCTACTCTTCATTGTGGTGCGCGGGCTTCTTGTTGCAGTGGCTTCTCTTGTTGCGGAGCAGGGGTTCTAGGCACGCGGGCTGCAGCAGTTGTGGCACGAGAGCTTAGCTGCTCCGCGGCATGTGGGATCTTCCCGGACTAGGGCTCGATCCCACGTCCCCTGCATTGCAGGCGGACTCCTAACCACTGCTCAACCAGGGAAGCCCTACTTAAGGGTAATTTGACACAGTCTTCAGTGATTAAACTTTCCTTTAGAGACTATTTCCTAAATAACCTAATTATTAAGGGAAAAATCCTGACCTTTCTAAAGTTCATCCCATTATTCCTAGTTGTACTCCTATGTACTATGTAATTTCCTTCCCAAGTGTCTGTTTACTCCTAAACCTACAATTTAGTCACTGATTTCCTGATTTATAAAACTGATCTTCCCTTGTTTGTTTTGATTTTCAATTTTTTGTTTGGCTATTTCATACCCTGTCTTTAATTTTACTTTCCTTAAACAACGTAATCACTTTAGTGAAGCTTGTCTGTACCTTCCCAATGAAGTCACTCTAGCAATGTTGTTTCTAGGTAACAATCTCAACAATCAAATAGTCAGATTTCCCACTGGTTTGGTGATGTGATGCTCTATTCCACCCTAATACCTGTGTTTTTTGGTGCAGCACGATTAAACTTTAGGCAGCTTTCAACTATTATAACCTCTACCCACCACAACCTTTGTTCATTCGACTCCACATAATCCCTGGCCTATTTTCTGGCTCCTACTGAGTGGACGAGGATATGCTTGAGTCTTTAAAACCCAAGAGTTCCTAATAAAAATAAGGAGCAATCGGACTTCACTGGTGGCGCAGTGGTTAAGAATCCACCTGCCAATGCAGGGGACCTGGGTTCGAGCCCTGGTCCAGGAAGATCCCACATGCCGTGGAGCAACTAAGCCCATGCGCCACAACTACTGAGCCTGCGCTCTAGAGCCCGCGAGCCTCAAATACTGAGCCCAAGCACCACAACTACTGAAGCTCGCGCGCCTAGAGCCCGTGCTCCATAACAAGAAGCCACCGCAATGAGAAGCCCTCGCACCGCAACGAAGAGTAGCCCCCGCTCACCGCAACTAGAGAAAGCCTGAGCGCAGCAACGAAGACCCAACGCAGCCATAAATAAATTACTTAATTAATTTTTTAAAAAAAGGAGCACTCACTAAATGCCATGCCTTGTGCAAAAAAGCACTTTCTGTGTCAACGCTGCCCAACAGAATTTGCAGTGATCATGGCACTGTTCTGTATCTGCACTGTCCAATCCGGTGCCACTAGCTACATGTGGGTACAGAGCACTTGAAATGTGGCCACTGCTACCATGGAATTGACTTGTTAATTTTATTTCATTTTAATTTAAATAAGTCATGTTTTGAGACTAACTTACATTGCTTTAATTTTTCCTCATGAATTTCCATTTAGTTTTACATCTATGTACATTCAAGATAATCTACGACAGAGTTTCGCAACCTCAGCACAACTGACATTTTGGACAGGTCCATACTTTATTGTGGGGCTGTCCTGTGCATTGCAGGGTGCTTAGCAACATCTCTGGTCTCTACCCTCTAGAGACCAGTAACAATGCCCCAACGGGGACAATCAAAAAATGTCTCCAAACACAGCCAAATATCCCCTGGGGGGCAAAAACTGCACCTAGTTGAGAATCGCTGATCTAAGACTAACAGTCTGGATTCTGCATTCAATGCTAAGGATATTCTAGGGCAATTTCTTTGAGTTCCTGCTTTTCTATTTGGAAACCTGACAACATATAAAAGCAGTAAAAATTAACCATCTCTTTATTATATTTTCCACAGAACCTACATTATAATATTGTGTTTTCCCACCCACTATCTCAACTATTCTTCACCAACCTTGAGGTGTGTACTATACCTGATTTAGAAATTGAGGTGTGAGGGACTTCCCTGGTGGTCCAATGGGTAAGACTCCGCGCTCTCAATGCAGGGGGCCTGGGTTCGATCCCTGGTCAGGGAACTAGATCCCACACGCATGCCGAGACTAAGAGTTCGCGTGCCACAACTAAAGATCCCGTGTGCCGCAACTAAGACACGGTGCAGTCAAAATAAATAAATAAATATTTAAAAAAAAAAAAAAAAAAGCAACTGAGGTGTGAGGGGGTGGGGAGGAGGAGACACAGGGAGTGAGGTTGTAAGTGGTTAAATGACTCAATTACCACAACACAGTTAATAAGTAGCGGGGTTGAGACAAACCCAGATTTAGGAATTCCAAATTTCAAACCCCTGTCTACACTATCTTACTGTGCAGCCTTACAGCATCTAAAGGGGGAGCTCCTTGGAGAAAAACCCTTTTGATATGACAATCTCAACCAAGACTGTTTATGATCACACAACACATTATAATGCCTAAAAGCGAAGCTCACAGGAAAATTCCACATACAGACCAAAAACGAGAACTGGTTTGCAATGTAGCCAACCTGCATCCCGAAGAGTAATTCAAGACAGGGACTAGTCACAGGGACACCATCACCTTAAAAGGCCTCTCCTAAACTAGTACTAGGAAAGGGTTAAGAGGGTCCACCCCCTGACAAAAGGCCTAAATCAATTTGGAGCCCAGGAGGGAGAAGCTGAGGGGAAAGGGAAATCAAAACTCTAAGACAGGTAGGTGGCTGCTCAAAGGCTGGGATGCCTCAGAAAGCAGAGATTTCCCGAGTACAGGCCATGTGGAATACTGAAAAGAGCCCTGGACTTTAAACATCAGAAGACCCATCATGTGAACCTCATCTGTCAGTACCCTGGATAAACTCTATAAACTCAGGGCCTGATTTTCCAGCTCATCAGTGAAAAAACTGGTCTACATGACTTCTTTGGCACTTTCCAGGGTTTGGTGAGCTGGCACTTCCAGCTCTCCCCTTCATCTCAAGGCCTAGAACCATGTTCTTGTTATGGTTTTTGCTATTTCTCGAGACAATGTTTTAAGCAAGAACATAGCACTAACTCGAGAAATTCACCAGAAAGAAAATCAAAATGTCACACAAGTATCTGAGCACTGAATGGTTTCAATTGCACACAATGAGTATTTGCTGAGGGCCAGCGTTCTGCACCAGGGACCTTGTAATCACTCTGGAAAGCTACAATCAACATCCTAGGCTCTCTGAATTCCTCTCCTCTGCCCTAGCCATCCCCGCCAATTTTCATCTACTGCATTATTTGGTCTCCCAGAGCCAATAATTAAAGATTTTAACCCAATATACAAAGACTGTCACAGAAATAGCAAGTACGAAAACACAAAGAAAAAAAAAATCAGATACAAACTTTTTTTTTTAAATGCTGAGTACACTTTAAATGTTTGAGCCATCACACTATTATAACAAATAAAATATATGACTTTTAACAGGATGTGGTTATTTTAAAAAGACAACTTATTTGTAGAAGAAAATATTGGTGTTTTGAGACCCCTAAGTTTTCTTTGACTGAGCAATTTGTTTGTAGTACCATGCTGCCTGTCCGGTCTTACGGCTTTCCGGGCAAAGACTAAAGTCTACCTATTTATAGATCTTTCATCCCGAACTACCGTTTATCATTTCACTTGTGACTATCATACACAGAAAATCAACCCACTGTAACACACTCTTTTCTATTACCAAAACTTACTTTAAACCTTGGTAGATTTTTACCTGAAGACAAAAATATTCTGGGCTTATTCTAGTAAGTTGTAAGGTTCCAGAAAACCAACCTCGTTTGGAAACAGATTTCCCTCAAGCAATGCAGCTATAAGTTGATCCTATTACTTTGCAACTAGGTATGCAAACATGAACTTTCTTCTGAAGGGGAGACACAGAACAGCTCCACCACAAGTCAACTACTTTTCAAAACTAAAAAAGCATGACTACCTCAAATGATGCCTTCATAAGTCTCAACAGACCAGACACTTTTACTGCTACTAGATAAAACCAGAGGTTCCTAAGATTTTACCTACAGCCCTCTCCTATTGTTCAAGTATCTGTCACCTTGATGCACACATTTTATCTCATCAGATCCACCTCTTTTATTTCTCATGAAATGAAAACTGAAGATGATCCAACTATTCTTAATATTGTATACCGACACTACAGAAATCAAAAACAAAGCTGATTACTTGTTTACACCAGGAATGGAAAAAGAAAAGGTAGCTTTAAAAAAGATACATGTCAATTTTCAGACTAGCTGAAACAAAAGGAATGCTCAAGAATTATTCAAAGTGCCCAACAAAACTGCAAAATAGGTTTTGGCATGCACAGTCAATTGAGTAAGCTCGTCAGGATTCTTGGTATATAAAGTTAGGACTAATATAAAAAACATACCCTACTTCTCTCCTGGGGCAATTTTCTAAGTTACAAGACAAGTTGCACTACAAGCACTACCAACTCGGTTCTATGAATGACAGACAGTACAGCTATCCACACTACCAGCGTGGTTGTAAAATTTACAAAAATCCTTATGTGAAAGTCTTAACAAAAGATCTGTAATGAAACAAAATCGGAGTAAGGATCGCATTACAAAATGTTAAAATAAATAACTTAAAACTTATTTCAGTATTTAAAGGAACTACGTGACAATTCCAAATGGTTAATGTTTTCAAAAAGTATTCCAAAAGTTTTACAACCATGTTAAATACTGTATGGTTACAGCAAAGATTAGACAAATCCAAACCCAACGCCAGAAACCAAGCCTCCAGCTTCCCGGATTGAAAGGCTGGCCGCCCCACCTGAGGCGGTTAGATACTCCGAGACAGAGGCCAATATCTTAGCGGCAAGTTAGGCCTCTTCCTCTCGCCGGGAAGCGCATGACGAACAGGGCATCATGCAATTTATGTCACCCGGTCACTTAGCAAAAATTATATCTAACTTCTAAACTTGGACCCAGATGGCCTTCCATATTTATAAGGAATAGAGAGCAGCGAAAGTGTTGGGATAGAAAGAGACTTAAAATGTCCCCCTTTCTGACCCTGTAAACATTTAGCCCATCATTAGAGCTGAGTCCTAGATTCTAAGACTTGCTTTAATGGAGGCTTCCCTCAACCTCCTCGGAGTCTCTTTTCCAACAGTGAAGGAACTTTTCCTGCTTTATCTCAGTTCCCTGAGAACATGCGGCCCTGCAATTCAATATCCTAACCTGGCAGGGGACGGTGGAGGAGGGAAGGAGAGGAATCCAGGGCCAAAACAGCCTTCTTATGAAAGGCAAAAAAAAAAAAAAAAAAAAAAAAACATAATTCCTCCTCCGCCCATAGCAAAACCCATCCCAGAAATTTTACAGCGTGTTAAGAAAAGCAGCACTGCGAACTGCAAACGTAAGAGTTTTCCTTTGACTCCACGCTCGGCTTTCAGCTGTCAAATTACAACTCAGGAAAACACTATCATTAGAATAAAAAAGGAAACAAAAAAGCTCGCACCACAGGGGCCGGGAGCAGGAGCTGCCTGCACCATTTCGGGAGTAGCAGAGCAAAGGAAAGCTAATCCACTTCCCCACCCGCGCCTAAATTCATCCCCTCCCAGGACAGGCAAACCTCACTGCAGGGGCTCAAATTTAATAATAATAACAATAATCATGGCGCTTCCTCCCTCCCCCCCAACCGCGATCCGCCGGGAATCAGCTCCTCACCACCCTCCCCGCTCTCCCGGGATCTCCAGGCCCCGCAGGTCCGACCACCACACCGGACACAGCTCCCAGGGCCCCGGGCGAGCCCAGCCTAACCCGGGGCCCCTCGCCCGGCTTCTCCTCTTCCCTCTCTTTTTACCTCCACCATCCCCCATCCGCATTGTCTGTCTCAATTCAACTTTGACTAATATGGATTCCTCGAGCCTGGGCCGGGCAGTAATTACAGCTCCCCCCCACCGGGAGCCGGATCCCCCCCCCCATCTCCACCGAGTTCAACGCGGCTCCTTCGTGGAGGAGGGGGACGAGGGTGTGGAGGGTGCAGTGCGCTTTCCCGTCCACAGCTCGCTCGCCCCCGCGGCCCCGGGCCCCCGGGACCAGAAGTTTTCCCCGGAAGGGGCCTAGCCGGGTGCCGCGAGGACCCTCCCCCCTCACCGCCGGACGGCGCGTAAACACCGGCGCCCGCCCCGGCGCGGCCCCGTGGGGGAAGGGAGGGCGGGGAGGCGCCCCTCCCCCAGCCCGCCGGCCCGCCCGCCCGCCGGCCCTATTACCTGTCATTGAGCTGGTCCTCGGTGCCCGGCAGCGGGTGAACCACGAAATGGATGGACGTCATGGTGCTTCCTTCTCGTCCTCCTCCTGAGCACGGCCCCCTCCCGCTATGCTCCCCCCCCCAACCCCTTCCCCTCCCCAAAACCCACAGCCGCCGCCGCCGCCCTCCAGTCCCCAAATGGAGAGAAGCAAATGCGCAGGGGCCGCCACCGCCGCCTCCCCGCCGGGCGTGTGTCCGCGGCGCGGCGGTCCGGCGGGGCGGGCAGGAGGGCGGATCAACACGCCACCCGCTCCCCCAGCGACAGCGCGCAGCAGTGCGAGGCCGGCGGCCGGGACCCGGGGCGCGCCGCTGCCAGCGGCAGCCGGGCGTCGGGAGAAGGGCCGACTGGGGAGGGACGAGCGGGACGGGCTGCGGGGCCGGTGTGGTCCCGGTGGCGGACGGGGTCCGGACTAGGGAGGTGGAGAGGGAGATGAGCCCGCACCGCGCGTCACTGGCGAGAAGCCGTCGCCACCGCCAGCACCGCCGCCGCCATCTTCACTTCTGCCCCAGTTTCTCCGTCTCGCAAGCTCCGCTCCCGAGCGGCGGGGGAGGGGCGAACGGGAGGAGGAGGAGGAGGAGGGAGGAGACCGGCGGGCGGGGGCACGGCTCCGAGGGGGCGGGGCTCCGGGAAACGGGCGGTAAGGCCCTTTCGATTGGGCGGTTCAACGTTGTCGGGCCACGACGCTGTAAGGCGCGTGCGGATTGGTCCGTTCGGCTCCCGAGCCCAGCCCCCGCCCCGTGGGGGTGGGATATCTCCCGAGTGAGTGTTCCGGAGAGCACGTGTTAGGGAAAGAGGAGGCGGAGGGGCAGGGTGGGTGGTGAGCCGGCAGGGGCGGGGAGTCCGGGAGGGAGGCTAAGTGTGTGTCCCCGGGGAGGTGGGAAGGAAGAGGGGTCCTTCGTTCTCTCGCTCTGATTTCCCCTGGGGCAGCCCTAATTTTTTTTTGCGGACCCTTAGGGGTTTTTTGTTTTTGTTTCTCGTCCTTCATCCTCAGTTACATTTAAAGTGGAAGTGTAAAATCAGTTAAGGGGCAAGAAATACACAGCCTTTTATTGGAGAAGTAAGGTAGTTATGTAAGGGCCTTTCCAGAAGGTCCAATCGTAGGATCATAGAGCTGACTTTGCAGCACCTTCTTTTATCACCCTGATCGCCCCAATTTCGCCAACACCACCACTATTACATACCCACACAAAGACAAAAAATGGAAATTTCCACCAATTTCCTGATTTAAATGATTCATGATTTTTTACTCCTTTTAAATGAAAGATGATACATCTGTTCTACAAAGGTGTTTCGTTCCTCAGCTTATGATCAGTGGGATCATAAAGGCTAATTCTTGAATAGATCTATCTGCTTTTTTCTAGGGAACCAGTTCATAGCTTTCTCCTCAAAGGCTTCCATGGCACCTTCAAAAAATCAAGTACCTCTTTCAAGAGAAAAAAGTGAAAACATGAAGCCTCTTCTCCAGTATGTTCAGTTAAATCAGGGGTCCTGTGAAATATTCTTAATTTTCAATATCACTTTTCTTCTGTTAATGCATTACACACACACACTTTTGCTCAGGAAGTTCTTTTGAACAAAATATATGAAAATTTATTTATAAATCAGGATAGAGTAGGTACCCCTTGAGACAGATAATGGAACACTTTTGTAGGTCACTAGCTCCAAAATGGCCCAGATTACTTTAGACTAAAAAATGATTTCAAGGCCACTATTTATTAGAAATCCATGGGAGCCACGGGGAAGCAGGGTAGACCAATGGATACTGCTAGTTTTAGAGCCAGACAGACCTGAATTTGTGCCCTGTTTCTGCTACTTAACTATGTGGCCTTGATTCAATCATTTAACCTATCATAGCATCTTTTTTTCTCATTTGTGAACTATTCCATAGTAATAGCCCTACATAGGGTTTTGGTGAGGCCTAAAAAAGACAATGTATGTCAAGCATGGAGAGCACTTCATAACACTTAGTAGTCTCAGCAAAGGGAGGCTTTTATTTGTCAAGTTGCACACTATGTGCCACTTGACAAATGTACCATTTGACTACATACCACTTTATACGCTTACGTCTTTTAATACTCAAATCACACTATGGAGTAAATAATATTATCCCCATTATATAGACGAGGACACTGAGGCTCAAACACCTTAGGTAAGTGCTGAAGCTGAGACTTAAAACCAGGTCATCTAACTCTGATTCCATTGCTCTTTCCACTATACCACAGCTGCCATCTACTTAATAATTTAGAAGGAACAGACTATTCAAAGCCAATGGGAAAATGTGATATGATAAATACAATAAGAGTGCTATGAAAGTTAAAGGAGGAAGTGGTTCCAACCAAGAGAATTAAGAAGTCATTTAAGCTGAGCTTTCAAGAATGTTCTGGGAAAACAGAACATCTAACTTAAACACAGTCATTTTAGATGTGCCCCTGGACAAACTCCAACCTCCATGCCCATACTTTGCTTCATTTCTCTTTCTTCCACATCTTTCTTCATCTTTTCATTGTGCTTCCACCCTGCTTCCAGCTTGATTTACCCACTGAGACTTTCTGTCCTGGTCAAAGGCTGGTCTCGTCACTCTAGGCAGCCCATTCAAACTGCCCACTTGGTCTTTGACTGACAACCATCTTGGCATCGTTCAGGCTGGCATGTTAGGGAGAACTCTCATCTCCCCACACTTTGGTGGGTCACACTTTGAACAGGGAAAAAACAAGAGTAAAGGCACAGAGTTGTGCAAGCCCATCACATGGATGGGGGAGGAGGGAGTACAGATAGGGAATGGAAATAAGCAAGGTTCAGGTAGAACCTTTTTAAAGTGCAATACAAATCTAGAAAAGGAGGCTGGAGTGGGCTTCTTTTCTAACAATTTGGGTTAATTCTCCCTTTGAGGACAACTGAAAAGTTAACCAAAAATATTTCTTTAAATCTGCTTAAAGGCACAAGAGAGTTAACAAAATAATGATGAATTACCAAACTAGGAACCAAGGGATGAATAAGACCCAAGGAAGTGAGTCCTGTGTTTGGAGCCACTTATCCCCCTGGGATGAATGCCAATTCCAGAAAGACCGAGTGAGAAGCCAAGAAGCTGAGCAGTTCTTCTGACAAACATTCAGAGCTAAGACAACAGGGAATAATATTCAAGGTTCCCCAATGCAGTGGTGAGTGCTAATGAGCTCCTCTTACTTTGTGTGGAGCCCTAAAGGACTGCACCTCTGAAATAAGCCATGTCTTAGATATGGTTTCCCCCAAAACATACCTTGAGACAAGGATTTGGCTATAAATAGTTTATTTAGGAAGTGATTACAGGAAGAACTGTATGGAAATGGAGAAATGAGACAGTGAATGGAGAAAACCCAATAAAAGATGGGCTGATGAATGTTTTTACCGGTGTGGACAACTGGAATTCAATCCCACTGGGGATCATCTGAGAGACTGTGTAGGACATATCTTAGAAGTAGCCCACTGAGTGGGGAGGAAACTGGAGGTATTTATCCATTAATTCCATCTCTCAATAGTTGAAGATTGCTCCTGGGTTGTTAACTCCCTAACACTTCAAGCTTTTCCCACTTGTGGGCAAAGCACACTCCTAAGGCCAAAAAACAGTGTCAAGAATGAAAGAAACAGGACTTCCCTGGTTGCGCAGTGGTTAAGAATCCGCCTGCCAATGCAGGGGACACGGGTTCAAGCCCTGGGAAGGGAAGATTCCACATGCCGTGGAGCAACTAAGCCTGTGCGCCACAACTACTGAGCCTGCGCTCTAGAGCCTGCGAGCCACTACTACTGAAGCCCGTGCGCCCTATAGCCTGCGTGCCGCAACAAGAGAAGCCACCGCAATGAGAAGCCCACACACCGTAACGAAGAGTAGCCCCCACTTGCCGCAACTAGAGAAAGCCCGCGTGCAGCAACGAAGACCCAACACAGCCAAAAAATTTAAAAAAAAAAAAAAAAAAGAATGAAAGAAACATAAAGATACTCGGCAGGGTGTGGGGGGGGGGGGAAGGGGAGAGAAAGAAAGAAAAAGAAATGTGAGAAATTTTAAGCAGTCAACCCATATTAAAGGGTGTTATTCAAGTAAAAGGAAAATGATTCCCCAATGTAAGCTCAGAGAGGCATAAATGGATGAAGAATAAAAAGGAAAAATATGTAGGTATATGAATGTTGACTGAATAAACAAACAGGACTCAAAAATCCAAAACTCTGACAATACCAAATGCTGGCAAGGACGTAGAACAACAAGAACTCTCATCCGTTGCTGGTGGGAATGCAAAATGGTACAGCTATCTTAGAAGACAGTTTATGGCTTCTTACAAAACTAAACATACTCTTAACAAGTGATTCAGCAATCGAGCTCCTAGGTATTTACCCAAAGGAGTTGAAAATTTATGTCCACACAAAAACCTGCACGTAGATGCTCACAGCATCTTTATTCATAATTGCCAAAACTTGGAAGCAACCAAGATGTCCTTCAGTAGGTGAATGTGTAAATAAACTGTGGTACATCCACACAATGGAATATTATTCAGCACTAAAAGGAAATGAGCTATAAAGCATGAAAAAACATGGAGGAACCTTAAATGCACATTACTAAGTGAAAGAAGCCAATCTAAAAAGGCTAGATACTGTATGATGCCAGCTATACGACATTCTGGAAAAGGCAAAACAATGGGGATGGTAAAAAGATCAGTGGTTGCCAGAAGTTAGTGGAGACAGGAAGATGAATAGGCAGAGCAGAGGATTCTTAGGGCGGTAAAACTACTATATGATCTATAATGGTGAAAACATGTCATGATAAATTTGTCCAAACCAACAGAAGGTACAGCACCTACAGTGAACCCTAATGTAAGCTATGAGCTCTGGGTGATAATGATGTGTCAATGGAGGTTCACCAGTTTTAACAATTGGGTCACTCTGGTGGGAGATGTTGATAATGGGCAAAGCTATGCATGTGTGGGGACAGGGAGTCTATGGGAAATCTCTGTACCTCCCTCTCAATTTTGCTATGAACCTAAAACTGCTCTAAAAAATAAAGTCTGTTAAAAAAATCTTAAATATTAGCAAAACAAATTCAACAGGATATAGCAAGGAGTAGATCACAAACAAGTTGGATGATTTGACATATGAAAATCAAGAAATGTAATTCACCATATTAACAGAATAAAAGAGAAAAATCATTCAATCATTCTGAGTAAGAGAAAGAATGGAACAAAATTCTATAAGTATTCATGAAGAAAATTTCTTAACAAACTATAAATAGAAGGGGACTTCTTTAATTTGATAAAGAATATTCCTAAAAATCCTACAGGAAACATCTTTTGCAATGGTGAAATGTTGAAAGCTTTTACCCTAAGATTGGAAACAAGGATGTCTATCCTCACCACTCCTTTTCAACATTGCACAAGGGTTCCAGCTAGTGCAACGAGAAAAGAAAAATAATTTTAAAGTATAGGGATTAATTTTCTGAGGCAGCTGCCAAAGTTGTCAGAGGGACAGATCATGCTAATCAATGGTTGAAACCATCTCCAGGGCTACCTGGAGGCCAGAGTGGCCAGGCGAGTACTGTTCGGCCAGAAAGTGGTGGTCATGCGTTATGAGGACATCAACATTTCTTGCAAACTTCTACAGAATTAAATGGAGGTAGCAGGCCTTGACCTACAAGCACATAGACACCAACCCGTGCAATGGTCCTTTCCACTTCTGGGTACCAAAGCACATCTTCAGGTAGACTGTGCAAGGCCTGCTGCCCCACAAGATCGAGTATGACCAGGCCACTCTAGAGCACCTCAAGGTGTTTGACCAAAAAAAGCATACGATCATTTCTGTTCAAATGCGTGTGTCTTAAGCCCACACATAGGTTTGCCTACCTGGGGCACCTGACTTATGAATTTGGAAAAGAAGAGGTAGGATGAGGCCAAGATTCACTACATGAAGAAGAAGTAGCTCAAATGGGCCAAGAAGAACGTGGGGAACAAAACCGACAAAGAGAGGTCCTCAAGACTCATAGACTCCTGACCTGAGTCCAGTAAAAACTGCTTATCCCTCAAATACATATATATGTATAGGTTTTGGAAAGGAAGATATAAAAACATCATTATTTTCACAGGACATGTTTTAATACATACAAATTACAATTAATAAGCAACTTTGGCAAAATAGCTGGAAATAAGGTTAATGTCCAACAAAAAATCAATTGTTTTTAATATATCAAAAAAACAAAAAGAATTAGAAACGAAATTTAAAATACCATTTAAAATAATATAAAAACTATGAAATGTCTAATATCTAGAACAAATTCAATGAAAGATGTATAAACTCTCTACACAGAGAACTTTAAAACATTTTTGAGAGAAATCAAAGATGATCTTAATAAATGGAGGAATATACCATGTTTATGGGCTGGTACAATTAATACCGTGAAGTTGTAAAGTCTCCCTAAACTGATCTATAGATTTAGTGCCATCTCAATCTAAATCCTTCCATCCCAGTAGAACTTCACAAGTTGTTTTTCAAACTTATATGGAAATGTAAGAAGAAACAAAGAGATCGTTGAAACAGAATAAAAAGCTCAGACAGAGACCAAAGGTTAATGAACACATGACTTTGATAACATAGGCACCTAAGGGCAATTTGGAAAGGAAGGTGTTTGCAATAAGTTGTGCTGGGATGATTGGATATCATTATTTTTGAAAATTAAACTTAACCCCCCATACCATATGCAAAGATCCAGGTGGACTGTAGATGTAAATGTAAAAGGCAAATAATAAAATCTCTAAGAAGATAATATAAAAGGATACCTATATGACCTTAGGACAGGGGTAAACTTCTTATACTGGGTATAAAAGCTCTAATCATAAAGAAAAAGGATCATATGTTAGACTATATTATAAATAAAAATTTCTGTTCATCAAAACGACAACATTAAAACATTGAAAAAAACTATGGTTACCAAAGGGGATAGCAGGGCGAGGGGTAGGGGGGAGGTAAATTAGAAGTTTGGGATTCACATATACACACTATTATATGTAAAATAGATAGGGACTTCCCTGGTGGTGCAGTGGTCAAGAATCCACCTGTCAATGCAGAGGACATAGGTTCGATCCCCGGTCCAGGAAGATCCCACATGCCGCAGAGCAACTAAGCCTGTGCGCCACAACTACTGAGCCTGTGCTCTAGAGCCCACAAGCCACAACTACTGAAGCCCACGTGCCTAGAGCCTATGCTCTGCAACAAGAGAAGCCACCTCAGTGAGAAGCCTGTGCACCTCAATGAAGAGTGGCCCCCACTCGCCGCAACTAGAGAAAGCCCAAGTGCAGCAATGAAGACCCGACACAGCCAAAAATAAAATATAAATTAATTAATTAATTAAAAATAAAATAAAATAAAATAGATAAATAACAAGGTCCTACTTGTAGGACCTATCAATATCTTGTAATAACCTATAATGGAAAGAATCTGAAAAAGAAAAAAATATATATATATATATATTTTTTTTTTTTTGAAACTGAATTGTTTTGCTATGCACTTGAAACTAACACATTTTAAATTAACTATACTTGAATTTTAAAAAATGGTTAAAAATAAAAACAAACAACAACAAAAAAAGAGATTGAAACAATAAGCCACAGAATGCAAGAAGATATTTGTGATAAGTATTACTGAAAAAGGACTCACATTCAGAATATAGTTTTAAATTCCTAGAAATTACATATTAAAGAAAAAGAAAATTAATTTTTTTGCATTGTTTAATTGAAGTATAGTTGATGTACAATACTATATAAGTTACAGGTGTACAATATAGTGATTCACAATTTTTAAAGGTTATACCCCATTTATAGTTATTATAAAATGTTGGCTATATTTCCCATGTTATATAATATATTCTTGTAGCTTATTTTATACCTGATAGTTTGTACCTTTTAATCCCCCCTCCCCTCTCCCCACTGGCAACCACTAGTTTGTTCTATCTGTGAGTCTGCTTCTTTTTTATTATATTCACTAGTTTGCTGTATTTTTTAGATTCCACATAAGTGATATAGACAGTATTTGTCTTTCTCTGTTTGACTTATTTCACTTAACATAACACCATCCAAGTTCATCCATGTTGCTGCAAATGGCAAAATGTCATTTTTTTATGGCTGAATATATTTTTAAATTCCTAGAAATTACATATTAAAGAAAAAGAAAACCCAAAATTTTGTAATGGGCAAAAGACTAGAATAGGCACTCCATAAAAGAAATACACAAATGACCGAAAAACTTATCAACCTCATTCATCATTGGGGAAAAGGAAATTAAAACCACAATGAGATACCACTACATACCCTCCAGGATGGCTACAATCAAACAGACTGATGATAAAAAGTGTTGGTGAGAGTGTGGAACAAGAACTTGTTTACAGCTGGTGAGAGCGTAAACCAATATAATCACTTTGGAAAACAGTTTGTCATTTTCTCCTAAAGTGAAATATACAATCCCAACAATTTTACTCCAAAGTATACACCAAATAGATGTGCATGCACAGTGTACCGAGAGACAATGAAAAGAATGTCCATAGAAGCACTATTTATGAAAGCCCCAAATTGTAAACAATTCAAATGACCACCAAAAATAGAATATCATGGTCAGTTCATGCAAAGTAATGCTGTACAACAATAAATATTAATGAGCTACAGCTACTTGCAAAACCTAAATGAATGTCAAAAAAGTAATGTTGAATAAAAGGAGGCAGAGATGGTACAATTCCATTGATATGAGCTTCAAAAACCAGTGAAGTGGACTTCCCTGGTGGTGCAGTGGTTAAGAATCTGCCTGCCAATGCAGGCGACATGGGTTTGAGCCCTGGTCCAGGAAGATCCCACATGCCACGGAGCAACTAAGCCCGTGTGCCACAACTACTGAGCCTGCTAGAGCCCGCGAGCCACAACTACTGAGCCCGTGAGCCACAACTACCAAAGCCTGTGTGCCTAGAGCCGGTGCTCCGCAACAAGAGAAGCCACTGCAATGAGAAGCCCGCGCACCGCAACGAAGAGTAGCTCCCACTCGCCACAACTAGAGAAAGCCCATGCGCAGCAATGAAGACCCAACACAGCCAAAAATAAATTAATTAATTAATTAATTAATTTTTTTAAAAAACAGTGAAGTGGAACTATATTGTTGAGGATGCATGTTTAGGTAGTAAAACTAAGGAAAGCAAACCAAGGGGTTACCTTAAATGGTAGCAGATACTTCACGGGGAGGGAGAGGTGTTGATTGGGAAGTGGAACCAGGGGACCTGCTGAATGCTGATAGTTTTATTTTCTGACATGGGTGTTGTTACAGGGTGTTCTTCTTATGATAATCTGTTTAGCTTAGCTATACATTTTTTAAAATTATTTATTTATTTATTTGGCTGCATCAGGTCTTAGTTGCGGCATGCAGGATCTTCACTGCGGCATGCGGACTTCTCTCTAGTTGTGGCACATGGGCTCAGTAGTTGCGGCGCAGGGGCTCAGTTGCCCCGCGGCATGTGGGATCTTAGTTCCCCGACCAGGGATCAAACCCGTAATCCCCTGCATTGGAAGGCGGATTCTTAACCACTGGACCACCAGGGAAGTCCCTAGCTATACATTTTTATTTCATGTGCTTTTCTATATGTATTTCACTATAGAAAAATATATTTTTTTAAGTGGCTCAACCTCACACCATATAAAAATATTAACTAAAAATGACTTATAGACCTAAATGTGAAAGCTAAAGCTTTAAAATTCTTAGCAGAAAACATAGGAGTAAATTTTTGTAACTTCAGATAAGGCCATTGTTTCCTAGAGACAAAAGCATAAACAACTGAAAAAAATAGATAAATTGGACTTCATCAAAATTTAATACTTCTGTGCTTCAAAGGACACCATCAAGAAAGTAGAAAGGCATCCCATGGAATTGTTACCGAATTGGTCAACTGGACCCCTTCCAGGGTCCTAGCCTGGGCCAAGACCCCTTGTCTTGGCTAGGGAGGTTCTTTTTCCACTAGGACTCACACGGCCAATAACAAAACTAATTCAATGGCCAAAGGAGGAACTTAACTTGCAAATCAACTTCTCAACCCAGTCAGCAGAGACACCATATATATAGGAGGACCTATACCATATGTATAGGTAAAAGGGAGGGAACTGGAAAAAGTGGGAAGAATATTCATGACTTATCCCAAAACAGGAGTGTGGTTTGGACCCAGAACTGATGCAGCTCTCCTTTTCAGTCCTTGTATGGGCTTTTCTGGTTGTTGTCACGACAACTGTCAACTGTCAACTGTCATGGCGCAAGTGGGTGTATCATTTAGCATGCTAAGGTATTAAAATGAATGTATAATGAGGCTCTAGGTCTACTGGAAGTTAGATCTTCTGCCACCTTGGGTCTAGTTGGTTCTAACCAGCTCTTGTTTTTCTCTTTGCAGCTTCCGCCTGAAACTTAGTTAAGAGCAATTGGTTTCCTTTTGAGGGAGGGGCAGGGGTGTGATTCCGGGGCAATAGTGTTGGTAACAGAATGGGAAATAATATTTGCAAATCATATATCTGATATAGGACTAGTGTCCAGAATATGTAACGAACTCTTAAAACTCAATAAAAAGACAAAAGTTCAATTCAAAAATGAGCAAAGAAGAAAGAGGAGGCTGAGAATGAGCTGAAGTTTATGAAAGAAGAATAAGAAAGAGTAAAGCATTTGGTTTGCAAAGCTGTAACATGCTAATGAGTAGCAAAGAGAAGGCAAAATGTTTTACTCCTAACTGCTGCATCAAAGAGTACAGTATGGAAAATATAGGAAAATAAATATTGTGAAGGTGAAAAATTAAAGCTCCTATTATAAGAAAAGACTATCAGAGAGCACTTAGTTGTCTTCAATGAAGTCAAGCCTCCATACCCAGATAAACTATATGCCGTAGTGCCATATAAAGTTTAAAAAATCCTAGGGAAAAAAAAATTGACAAAGGATTTGAATGACATTCCTACAAAGAATATATACAAATGGCCAATAAGCACATGAAGAGATACTCAACATCATTAGGGAAATGCAAATGAAACCCACAATGAGATAATACTTCTCATCCACTGGCATAACTAAAATGAAAAGAACAGATAATAACGAATGTTGGAGAGGATGTGGAGAAATTGAAACCTTCATACCTTGTTGATGGGATTGGAAAATGAAACAGCCACTTCAGAAAACAGTTTGACAGTTTTGACAGTTCCCAAAATGTCAAACTACCATAAGACCACGCCTAGGTATAAACCCAAGAGAATGGAAAACTTATATCCACACAAAAACTGGTCCACAGGGACTTCTTCCCTGGCGGTCCTGTGGTTAAGGCTCCGTGCTTCCACTGCAGGTGGCCCGGGTTCGATCCCTGGTCAGGGAACTAAGGTCCCGCGTGCCACGCGGTGCAGCCAAAACAAAAACAAAACAAAACTAAACTAAACTAAAAAAACCTGGTACACAAACGTTCAAAGTAGCATTATTCACAATAGAGGAAAAAGTGGAGACAACCCAAAAGTCTATAAACTGATAAATAAAATGGAATATTATTTGCCATAAAAAAGAATGAAGCACCAATCCATGCCACAGCATAAATGAACCTTAAAAACAGTATGATAGGTGAAAGAAGCCAGACACAAAAGGCCAAATATTGTATGTTTCCATTTATATGATGTGTCCAGAATAGGCAAATCCAAAGAGACAGAAAATGGATTAGCAGTTGCCAGAGGATGGAAGGCCCAGGGAATGAGAAGTGATTGCTAATGGGCATGGGGTGTTTTGGGGGGATGAGGAAATGTTCTGGAATTAGACAGTGGTGATGACTGTGCAATTCTGTGAATATACTAGAAACCACTCAATCATATACTTTAAAAGGATTAATTTTATGGTATGCGAATTATATCTTAATAAATTTGTTATTCAAAAAAAAGGAAAGAAAAGTGGTTGTATGACTTCATACTCTCACTAGCAGTGTATTCAGTTCAAATTGATTTATGCAATTTTTGATTAGCTAAGCTAGCTTCTACCTTTTCAGTGCTTCTTAAATTTTTATTTATTTATTTTGGCCATGCTGCGCAGCTTGCGGGATCTTAGTTCTCCAACCAGGGATTGAACCTGGGCCCTCGGCAGTGAAAGCACAGAGTCCTAACCAGGGAATTCCCACATTGCATTTTTAAAAAAATATTTACTTATTTATTTATGTGGTTGCACAGGGTCTTAGTTGCGGCAGGCAGGCTCCTTAGTTGTGGCACATGGGTTCCTTAGTTGTGGCTCATGGACTCCTTAGTAGTGGCATGTGAACTCTTAGTTATGTCATGCAATGTGGGATCTATTTCCCTGACCAGGGACCAAACCCAGGCCCCCTGCATTGGGAGCACAGAGTCTTAACCACTGCGCCACCAGGGAAGTCCCTCACATTGCATTTTTTAGAATGTCTCTACCATTCATCCAAAGAATGATTTATTGAGTGACTACTGTCTGCCAAGCACTAAGTATTACAGATAGATGCAATGGGACAGGCAAGGTCTCTGCTCTCACGGAGCTTACAATCCAGCGGCAAGGGGTGAGAGAATAGGGTTGCAGATACTTTTACAAAAGGTAAGCCACTTGCCCAAAGTCATACAGTTAGTAATTAGTGAGGTCATCTTAGAAAGAAAGATCAAGTCTCATAGGACCTTAGTGGTCATTAATCCAACACCCTCATTTTACAGAAGAATCTGAGGCTCAGAGAGCCTCAGATTAAATTGCCTCAGGTTAAATTGCCCAGTGACACATCCAAACAGTGACACGAGTTTGGGAGCCCAGGGGAACCCTAGAAAACTCCTCAGCTAACCCAATGGGCCTCAGGAGTTTAAGATGCCCCTCAAAAATGGGAAAGCCTCCCACATGCATTCAACAACTGTTCATTGCTGATTGCCAAATGCTAGGCATTGTGCCACGAACTGGGAGCCTAGCAGTGAACAAGACAGATGACGTCCTTTCCCTGTGGCTTCATGGAGTCTGGAGGTTCCCAAGTGCAAGTTGACAGCTGTTTCAGTGGCTGCCTGAAAGTCCTCATGGGAGGCAAAGATACCTAGAGATTTTGGAGCCCTTGCCAGATTATGATTCCACTGGTGATTCCATTGGTCTGGAGTGGGCCTTGAAATCTGTATTTTTAACACTCTCCAAAGGCAACTCTGGTGAGCAGCCAGGTTTTGGGACCACTGACCTAGTGTACCTCACAACTTGGCTTTTAGAGCTGAGATAAGCGAGACCTGGAGAGACTCATCCAATTCCACAACTAGAGAAAATCTGTCTAATGCCCCTCCCTGGGGCAAAGCACTTATTCATTCTTAAGCAAATATTGAGCATCTACCATGTACCATGCAATAGTCTAGGAGCTAGGGATAGAGCAGAGATAAGACAGTACAGTTCCTGCTCTAATGGGCTTACATTTGTCGGGGTGGGGGTGGGAGGCAGGAATAAAGCCAAGAAAGAAAGAAACCAGGTCATTTAAACTCTAATAATGACAAGGGAGATCAAGGGAGTGCCAAGTCAGCACCGAGTCAGCGGAAGAGAATACGTTAGGTTGAACCGCGTAAAATTGTCAATATTTGACCATTTTTGATCTACAGAAACAACAATTTCATGTGGTTCAGCTTTATAAATAGGAGTTAGAGAGAGGTTGAGCCGTCTCTCCCCAGGAAAAAAAAAAAGGGAAGAAGGTCTCAAGATGGATATGATTTGAACATGAGAATGACAGATAAAAGCCTAGAGGAAGGGTTTTGTTTAGAACAAAGTCTCTGAGGAGAAATTGTGGAAGAGAGGCTGGAGAGAAGGGACATTCATTCCATAGCTGTGGAGGGCACTGTGTAGAAATGGCACAGTCACCAAAGAAGTGCAATGCATAATCACTATTCTTAAGTTACTTACACGTTGATTACAGACACAATCAATAAAAACCATAAATAATAAAAAAATCAAATACTTCCACACAAAGATTCATGCTATACCCACTGCTCCAAACATCCTGCCCAGAGCTGCCCGCCTTCGGTCCCTGACTAAATGCCACTTCCTCTGTGATATTATCCATTACCTCCACAGTCAGGGGAGATTGCTCCCTCCCCCAAACCTTCATCATTCACTCTTCATACCTCTCTCTCCATCTACTGTCCTCTCCATCTACCATGGTAATTTCCAGGCTTAACTTCCTTCCACTTAGTGGGCTTCTTTAGGGAAAGGACTATGTCACATTCACCTGGGTTCTTCTGCCAGTGCGTGACTGTCATTAGGACCAGCTCAATGGAGAAGAAATGAATGAATGGACGGATGAATGAGTGAATGAGAACTATCTCCAAATTTTGTTTGTCTTTAAGGTTATGTAAGGCTGCAGTAAATTGTCCCCAGTAACTAATTTAGGGATTAAAGTGCAGTTCAGGTCTGGGGTGAGCTACTTACCAAAGCAAGGTCCCTGTCCCATGGGGACCTTTAAGTTCCATCTCACAAAGATAAACCTTTCCATATCAGGGGGCAGTCCACATTTGCGCAATACGATTAAACCCCAAGACAGCGTCTGGCCCCCATATGGGAGGGGCCGTCTGGCTGAATACCTAACCAGGTCACAGCCACTCTGGCTCTGGCTCTGGCCTGCCCCAGGTACAGAAATCTCCCGTCCTACTGACCCCGACAGAGCCTCATCCTGGCCACCTGCAAGTCCTGTTTTCTGTGGAAATGGCACACGGCTGCTGGCCACATTTCCCACAGCCGTCCTGTGTGTACTTGGAAATCATTAGCTTCCCTCCCGTGTATATTTTCTGTAGAGGAAATAACTCCTTCAGCTTCCTCATAGGCCCTTTTTCCAGCCACTGAAGTGGCCACCAGGGCTCAATATTGGACCTGGCCTGGCCAAGTCTATGTGATTCAGAGGCTGGTTATTCCAGTTTGTGAATTACCCAGGACTTCTGCTTGTTTTCCTTTCTGCTTCTGCTATTTACATGTGAGGAGATTTTACTGCTCAGCATCATCTCCCTCAGTGTCTGGGAAGAATACTAATGCTCACATCTATTTAGTGCTTTCTAGTCTACAAAATGACATTCCATACATAAACTTATTTTAGCCTCCTAACAGTCCTGCAGAACAGGTTTCATTATTCTCTGTTTGCAGCTAAGCAATGATACATGACTCGTCCGCCATCACACAGCCAGAATGTACGAGAATTGGGTCTTGAACCCAGCTTCTGATTCTCTGTCTGGTGTTGTTACTTTTCAACCCTTCAGGGAATGCAAGTTTTCCACTTTGCTATCCATTAGAAGTCACGGCAAGATCTGGATGGGAGAGTGGTTTTCTGATACTACCATTAGAAGTCTTCCGCAAGTCTAATTCTTTTGGCTCCGCTGGTTGGAATTTCCATGGTGGCAGCAGGGCCATGGCATCCACCCTTGAGTGGTCTGCAGCTCCAACAACCACATGGCCTTGGCCCCAAATGGATACACTTTCTGAGAAAGGTATATTCTCAAATTTTGTATCGCTCCTGTGGGTGATGCTATGTATCCTGTTGACGTTCTGTCCACTGGGTCACAGTGTTCTAATCACTCAAACAAATAAAACCCAACATTTAAGTTGTGCTTTACAACTTTCAAAGCGTTTTGCAACTAACCCTCTGAGCTGTATATGGAAGGAAAATAACACTATTAATATCTCCCCTTTAAAGATGAGAAGGATAAGGCTCAGAGAGCAACTCTGAGCAAATTTTCAAGGTCCCACAGTCAGGCACCCTCAAGGGGGAGGTATCTTCTGACTCCAAATCTTATGCTCTTTCCAGAAAAACTAGTTAGCCACAATATCAATATATGATGATAATAATTAACATGTGTGTAGGGCGTTAAGGTTTTACCAGGCATTTTCACAAATATTAGTTCATTTCATCTTCAAAAACCCCTGTAAGTTGATACTGTTATTAATTACCCCCATATTGCTTTTAAATTCTCAGTCATATTATCATTATACCCTTTCACCTCGGTGCAGTAAATGCAACCCTGAAAAACATTCATTTATGCTTTCAACAGATGTTTTTGATCCCCTGTGTGTAAGAAAGACCCTGCCCTGGTTCCTGTGGTCAGAGCCTGTGATTTCTGCACTCCTGATTCTCCTGGTACACAGTTACCAGAATTGGAACATCATAGCTGTGATTAGCTGTGACATGACAGGGGCAGATAGATCAACCAGAAATGGGGTGAAGGGAAGTGACCTACCACAGGGCAAAAAAGGCAGCCTCTCAAATTGCCCCACGTGCTTCAATTAGTGGCTGTTTCCACAGACTAAAAATCAGATTTTATATGAACAGCCTAAGAAGGAACATCAGCCTAGCCTTAGTCTCTAAGCCACAGCCCCACACAAAGATACCAATCATTATGAGTAATGTCATCGCCAAATGCTGGGAATACTATTACAGGACATGGCTATTGAATCAACAAATGACGAAAGGTTGGCTCTGGAGCCCTCCGTTGACCAGTCCCAGAGCTCATGGTCCCATTCATAGGGCAATCGGTAGTGCATTATTTCTATGATTAAGAGAGAAAGAGGACAAGGGCATATGCTCTCTTTTCCTCACTTCTTCCTCCTCCCCTTTTCACTCTCTTTTCTCTATAGCTACTGGATAAGGAAAGGTCAACGATGAAATGGAGACACAAGAGACTAAATTGGAGAGGGTGTAGTAGACACGGGTGGCCTGGGGAGACTGAATTCTGTGGTCAGAGCCTATGGTTTCTGCACTCCTGATTCTCCTGGACACTGGGGAAATGGCCGGGTTGGTGGAGTTCTAGATTTGCCTTGATATTTTAACCCACGTGAGGGCAATTCACTACTGTTCCTATTGTTCAGTGCCACTCTGATGTCACCAAGGTGCTGAACAACCTGCCAAGGGACAGGCTTGATTTCTGTCATCTTTCCATGAGAAGTGGAGCTGGGAGGGGCACGCGAGGAACAGGGAAAGAATTTACACCTCCTGAAGACAGGCTCCAAAACTGGGGCCTTTTCAACAGTCATTAAGGTAGTCTTTTGACGTGAAAAGGCATTAGCATAAGCAGTGTGAAAGCAAGGCTGTGAAAAATGAAAAGAAGGAACTCAAAGAGTGCTGACGCTCTATGTGTTTGCCCTGCCCCCACGCTAACCCACAGGTCCTCCAACCAGCTGCGCTGGACAGTCTCCCTTCCTCTCCGCATCCACTCTCTACCCTTCTCCGCAGTGCTCTTGCCCTTGGAGGCACCCCTCTCCCTTGACTGCATCCACGGGACCCCCTTGCCCTCGGTCTCTAGTGATGTTAGGCCAATGGGTGGCACTAGCAGGAGATCAAAGGGTTGCAGGAGAGACAGTTCAGGCATGTATGCCCCCAGCTCCCTCCCAGGGCTTGCATTCCTGGCAGAAGCCCGTCTCCTATAGCTCCAGCTCTCCCCAGATTCCAGCCACTGTCCCCTCTCCTCCCCTCTCCTCTCCAGGCTGCAGGTGATACAGCTTTTAGCTCTTGCTCACCCCCAGTGCTTCACCGAGTCTTGTGGGTTTTTCTAAATAGCTCCGCCATTAAATGTTATTCAATTGCTCTTCCGGGAGTGCCATGCGATTGCAGGCAGGCCCCTAACCACTGTACACCCCAAAGCCTGCTGCTCCTAAGGTTTCAGCCCGTCCATCCACCTGCCAGCCCCTGAAATCCTAACTCATTTCCCTCCTTCTTTCCTCTGTTCCTCACTCTACAGATTCAAAGCTCCCAATCTTTTCCCCTGTCTTCAGTGTTCATCTGGGTCATTCCAATTAACGTAGGTGAAAGTAACACACCCTAAGGCAATGTTTCTTGACCTTAACAACTACAACTACAACAAAATCCCCTCAAACAAACAGGATTTTCAGGCTCTCTTTTAAAGTGAATTTCACCCTAGGTAAATGTAAGCAAATCAAAGCAGTGTGTCAAAGGGCAGCTTTGTGAACTAGGCCCTTCCACTCATTTTAATATGCCTTCCCACCTC
This sequence comes from Balaenoptera musculus, assembly GCF_009873245.2. Lineage (NCBI taxonomy): Eukaryota > Metazoa > Chordata > Mammalia > Artiodactyla > Balaenopteridae > Balaenoptera > Balaenoptera musculus. The sequence continues at coordinate 34,569,890 of NC_045801.1, read as the reverse complement.
CTGGGAATCTCTAAAATATGGATGAGATTTAACCTTAATAAGGGTCGTATGAATTTTTTTAAAGATTTTTAAAAATAAATTCTAAATGAACCTGTAAAAATTAGAATAAAAGAAGTCTTGGGATATTTTCTCTGGAATCTACTCCCTGGGGTGGCTTTTGGTGCTCTATAATTAACTGTAGCTAGCATAAAATATTAAATCCAGGAGATCTGCAGTGGATTTATTGAGTAAGAAAGATGCCAAACCAAGTTTGGAACTCCTGTCCATATTCTAGACATGGGAGTCTTTGTCTGGTCTGATAGATCCAATGGAGAAAGAGAAAAAGAAGGAAGAATAGAGAAACTCCATTTCCAGAACTATTGAGGAGGTTAGATAACATAGAAACCTTCCTGCTACAAACTCCTTTAAGTGCTAGATAAAATGCAACAAACATCCTTTTAAATGTGTAGCGGAGCTCCTGAGAAAGCAAGAGAAATCTCCAAAGGCCCAGAGGAAAGATGGAACTGAAAATGAGAGAGAAAGGGCCAAGGCTGCTGCTGCAGTAGCTTGGATGGGGGTATCTGCCCCCACGTAGGTAATCGGGGCACTTGGGATCTTATGGCCACAAGGGGACAGTAGAGTAGGCAGAGAGTTGGAACTGACAGCCCTGCCAGTAGCTACAACCTTGAAGGGTTATGTCCTTGGGGAAGGAAAGAACTAGAAAATACCCACCCACCAGCACAGGGAGATGACAGGAAGCATGTAGGTTTCAGTCCAGACTCTGGGTGGGGATAAAAAGAGTCAGAACTGATCATTTCTCACCAAGGCTTATCTCACCAGGGAGTCTGGAGCTCCAGTGTGTGTATTCTACTTCTGTGATTTGCAAATCTTTAAGCTAAGACATTAACATAGAATGTGGTTCTAGGCCAGTGATACACCTAAGACTCCCGTAGAAGTGCATGCAAACACACACACACACACACACACACACACACACACACACACACACTTCCCCAAAACACATCTCTGAAAAATATACTTTCAACTCAGGTTGCACAGGGGCTCTCTTGGTAAAAGCCTGCTGAAGATGAAATTACAATAGAAAATTCAAGATTCACACTAAGTCCCAAGCGGAATAAATAAAAATTAAATCCACACCTTGACATGTTGTAGGAAATTTCAAAACACCAAAGAGTCTGAGAGAGAGAGAACAGCTTACCTACAAAAGAACAACACTTAGGCTGGTAGCAAAAGCAACAATAGAAACTAGAAACTAATGGAATCATATCTTCAAAGTGCAGAGAGAAAAATAACTGCCAACCTGGTTTACCTATCATGGTAGAGAAACAGTGAAATACAGACATTTCCAGGCATAAGAGAGAGCCCCCCACCAAGGAGCTTTACTGAAGGGACTAGTAAAAAGTATGGTTAGAAGGACACAACTCAGAAAGAGAGAGTAGCACTCAAAAAGCAATGGTGGGGCTTCCCTGGTGGTGCCGTGGTTAAGAATCAGCCTGCCAATGCAGGGGACACGGGTTTGAGCCCTGGTCCGGGAAGATCCCACATGCCGCGGAGCAACTAAGCCCGTGCGCCACAACTACTGAGCCTGAGCTCTAGAGCCTGCAAGCCACAACTACTGCACCCACGTGCCACAACCACTGAAGCCCGCGTGCCTAGAGCCTGTGCTCTGCAACAAGAGAAGCCACGACAATGAAAAGCCCGCGCACTGCAATGAAGAGTAGCCCCCGCTCGCCGCAACTAGAGAATGCCCACAGGCAGCAATGAAGACCCAACGCAGCCAAAAGTAAATAAATAAATACATTAAAAAAAAAAAAAAGCAATGGTGAACGGAGAAATCAGTAAACATAGGGGAAAATCCAAACAAGTATATAAAATAAGAACAATAATAGCAACTATTTGGGGAGTATAAAAATATAAAATAAGATATATTTATATCTTATATATAAAATAAGAGCGTATAAAATAAGAACAATAATAGCAACTATTTGGGGAGTATAAAAAAGTGAGACTAAAACATTGGGCAATATGTAAGCCGAGGGCAGAACGATCAGGGTGAAGTCACTCTACCGTCCTTATCTGCTTTAGGAGAGGGAGAAAGATGTGGCAGTGTTTATGGACTTAGACTTTGCCAAATTCCATATGCTTAATTAAAAATTTAAGAGTAACCAGGAAAATAATAGAAATTGAACAAATGATTCTTAAATCAGAAGAGAAGAAAATGGATGGTGGTCTCAGAGAGGAGACAGGCAATTCCACCAGAGCAGATATGGAAGGAATTTCCCACCCACATTGGCCAGTGCTCATGGAGAAATCCAGGCCCAAGACAAGAGAAAACCTGTTCTTTGATGAGAATGTATCCAGAGTGGGTCTACAAAGAGACCAAGGTCAGTGGAATTCAGGGAATCTGAGAAGCTCAGGGGTTAAGGGTGGGGTAAATGGATATTTAGTGAGCAGGTTGTCCAGGAAAGTTGTTTCTCTAAGCTGTTTACATACTTAACGCTTGAATTTTATGTGTTCTATACTGTTTTCTATCGATTAAACTTTAAAAAATAGCATTTATTTCTGATTTTTTTTTTTTTTTATGTCTGTGTTGGGTCTTCGTTTCTGTGCGAGGGCTTTCTCTAGTTGTGGCAAGCGGGGGCCCCTCTTCAACGCGGTGCGCGGGCCTCTCACTATCGCGGCCTCTCTTGTTGCGGAGCACGGGCTCCAGACGCGCAGGCTCAGTAATTGTGGCTCACGGGCCCAGTTGCTCCGCGGCATGTGGGATCTTCCCAGACCAGGGCTCGAACCCGTGTCCCCTGCATTGGCAGGCAGATTCTCAATCACTGCACCACCAGGGAAGCCCCTTATTTCTGATTTTAAAACAATATATGTTCAAATTTCAGAAAGTGCCAAGAATTCAATTTCTTAATGCAATTATATGGTTAGTGCATCCCTACTACATTTCAGGTGCTATAAATACCAACTCAGCTAGAGGTCCTTGAAAACCTCCCCCTTTTGGAACTTTGTATTCAGAGGTGCTGTGAGAGGAGATTCCTGCCGAAAGTCACAGTATCTCTGAAGATCCATTCCTCTCTCTTCCACTGTGAGTGGAAATGCAGAAAAAAACAGGGTATTTACTCAGCAAAAGAGGCTGGAGCCATCTCCTAAAACCCAAGTATTTGGAACAAGAAATCAAATTCACAAATGCAGAGAGCCCTTTCCATGTTCAAATTGCCCAAGGAAGGCTAAGTAAAAACATGACCTTATTCACACAGTCTTTTATAAGTGTGTGTTTTGTTAAATATACCAGTATCATGCTTGATTTTCCCCCCTTATTACTGTTGAACAACAGTTATATGCTAGGTCATTTGTGGTCCATTTATCCCTTGATTTGTTCATTTTTCCTATTGGACATTTTGCTACCCATGGGAGTGATTAGCAATGACATTATTTGCTGAATTAAACATCAAGACATATTACATAAAACCCAGATATCCAAAATCGCTTAAAAATGTTTGAAGATCCCATACCCCACATCCCCAGATGTCAACAGCTGCCGCCTGCAGATGGAACACACACTCCCAGGTGGTCCCTCTCCACATTTCCCCTTCTTCTTATACCAGGCCACCCTCATTTACTGTGTCCTCTGCCTGGCCCCTGTAGGCCTCTGACATTGACACGACTCTAATCTTTTATTTCCTGTCCTGACTTAAACTGCCTAAAATAACTCCTCAACAACCCAATACTTATGGTAAAAGTCTTATTTAAATCCACACAAGTCATAAAATGTCAAAAATCTAAAATCCTCTACTATGGGTAACATTTCATTTTCACCTAGTTACCAAGGTTACACTATCAAATATTTTTATCCTCAATATTAACAATCAATCCAGGAATTATACAAGTTGTCAGTTTGCAATTATCCTAACATCTCTTTCTAGATATTCCTGCCTCTGTTTCCTATTAGTGAAAAAAATCCCTCCTAACCACGTCCTGCCTCAAACCACATAATGTCACAAGACAGCATCTGAAATTATAATTGTTTCAATATCCTTAATCTTCAGCAACTTCAATAACTCTCCAAAATATAATGTAATAAGGGAATTAACTTTTATATCTTTTGGTCAGTTTGCTTTGAACCACGAAGGAGAGCTCTTTCTGGGCTTTTGGTTCTGATGTATTTCAGAAAGTTAGTTAGTCACATAGTTAGTTTTAAAATTCTTAACACTACAACTCTGTAATTTTCTTATACAATTATCTACTTACAACAGGTTTCATGCAAAAAGACATGTAACCAGTATCTAGTTTTATACTGCTGGCCTATTTGTTTTAGTCAGAGTTTGGCAGACTTTGTAGAACAAAATGAAACCTCACCCTAAAACTTTTAACACCTAAATAGTCAAAATACACTAGATTTTTGCTCTGCCAAAAATCTCCGTGCTAATGTACTAATGCAATTGAGCTGTGGGAAAGAATATACGCAACTTTTTCTCAAAGGGATTCAGAAGTGATTTAAAATTAATCTCTCATCAATGATTAGAAAAGAATCTCTCAAGAAGAATTCCTCAAAAGCACATGGAAATTTTTCATGACCCTCTGCAGGGTATAAAACAGTATTTAAAAAGTCATTGAGTATAACTGGAATTTACTTTTGAGCAGGCTGTTACCTACAATCTAGAAAACTGTATTTCCAAGTTAGTGATGACAAATTTCAAAGGCCTTTTCCTATTGCCTCAAAATTCTTACTTTGCTCTTCTCTCTCAATTTTTATTTCTACCTTCTTCAACTTCCCCTTATCTTTTCTTTTCTCAACTTTCTCTCTAAAAAATGTGTAGGTCCTCTCAGACCATCCGGTTCCTTCTCATTGTACGAGAGGACAATACAATGACAAAATAGCATATCGGTTATTCACCAAAATGTTGGGGGAAATGTTCTGCTATATTACAAAACACAACTTTACTTTAGGAAACTACTTATAATTAATACATCTTTTTGTCATTCATAAAATTGTATATATTTTTGTCAGTTTGTAAAGTGGCAGTTAAAATGAAAATTAGAAAGGAGATCTAAAAGGCAGCTGGTAGTGGGCATGAAATTAGCATCAGCAATCACTAACAGGCACTTTATTTTTTTTGGCACTAACTCTGGTTTATCACTGGACTTACCACTCCCTGTTACTTACACCAGCCCATGTCACTCCCTTTCTCATGATTTTCTTATTTAGGTTACCTGCCTCACCCCAAAAGCATTTCAGTTTGCAGCCTCAGAAACACTAAAAACCTGAAATGCTGAAGGCAGGAATGTAATTCAAGGACTGTGCAGTGGGGAAATTACTTCAGGTCCTATCCAACTTGGAAACTGAAAATTCTGGTGAAAATGCATAGCATCCAATGAAACTATCTCACATGTACAACATAGGGAGCTGAAGATGGAGAAGCACAGGAAAGGAAAGCACCCCCCAAACCCCCCGCCCCAGGATAACAGGCATTATTCTGCAGAGAGCTTATAGTGAAAGACAGCACTGCACACACCTAGTATAACCAGTAACAACAGGAGCCTAGAACTTTAGGAAAGCAGTTGATGATTCACTGGTTTACAGGAGAAACTCTCTTATCAGAGGCAATCAGGATTGATAATTTGTCTGTTAATAAAAAATTTGCTTAGAGCATGGAATCTTTAAAAAATGACAGGGCTTCCCTGGTGGCGCAGTGGGCTTCCCTGGTGGCGCAGTGGTTGAGCGTCTGCCTGCCAATGCAGGGGACACGGGTTCGAGCCCTGGTCTGGGAAGATCCCACATGCCACGGAGCGACTAAGCCCGTGAGCCACAATTGCTGAGCCTGCGCGTCTGGAGCCTGTGCTCTGCAGCAAGAGAGGCCGCGACAGTGAGAGGCACGCGCACCGCGATGAAGAGTGGTCCCCACTTGCCGCAACTAGAGAAAGCCCTCGCACAGAAAAAACGAAGACCCAACACAGCCATAAATAAATAAATAAATAAACATTTTAAAAAAAAAAATGACATAGATACCTTATCCATTTTGTTTTAACTTAAAACATATAAACACCAGTCTTTCAAATGCAGGGGCAAATTTATACGGCTAACTTAAAACTCCATATACTTAACATCACTCCTTAAATGTAGAGCTAAGTTCTTTTCGTTTAGTATAGATCAATGGATTTCTGAGTTGTCTTTCCTACGTAAGCCATGCCCATCATGTATTGCCCTCAATTTCTAGTTTGGGCGCTGTTAAAGTGGAGTGAAGCCTCTAGGGCATTTGTGAAGCAGATGGCATGTATTTTTCTGCAGATTTTTACAATCTTCTTTCCAATCTTTTACAATTGTCGTGGTCACATCACATTCAAAAACAGCTTTTTTTCAGCAACTCATCTTACCCATTTTTTTCAAAGTAATAAATTTAGTTTTCAATAGTGTATTCATTTCCTAGTGCGGCTGTAACAAATTATCACCACCTGAGTTGCTTAACACAAGACCCATTAACTATCTCAGATGTCTTTGGTCAGAGTTCAGTAAGCTCTGCGTAGGGTCCCACAAGGCTGAAATCGAGGTGTTGGCAAGAGCTTCGTTCCTGACTGGAGGCTTTTACGGGAGAATCACTTCCAGAATCATTTGGGTTATTGGCAGAATTTATTCCTGTGAGGTTGTAGGACTGACGTCCCTGTTTCCTGGTGGTCCTTTGGCCAGGATCATTCTCATCTTCTAAAGGCTGCCCACATTCCTCAGCTCTTGACGTCTTTCCTCAGTCTTCAATGCCAGCAATGGCGGGGGAGTTCTCACACTTCTGATCTTTCTGCTCTCCCCTTATACCTGACTCTTCTGCTTTTAAGGGTTCATGTGATTATTTTGAACCTATCTGGAAAATCCAGGATAATCTCCCTATTTTAAGGTCAGCTGATTAATCATTTTAATTCCATCTCTGAAGTCCCTATAAAACAGTACCTAGATTAGTGTTTGAATAACCAGGGGATGAGAATCTTGGGGGAAATCTTTAGAATTCTGCCTATTCTAAACAGAATCAACAGTTCTTCTGCTTCACACTCATATTTCGCCAAATTAAGAAATATTTGATTAAATATTTAAAATAACAAGCACAAATGGCAAAAAGCAATTTGGGGACAAAAAAACAATGAAATAACTCAATTTGTGGGAATGGAAGTATGTGATTATACCAGAGAGTAGCCTACTAGCCATAAGCGTGCAGTATACCATAAACATTTGTCAGTAAGTTTTCCTGAGAGATGGTGAGTATTGGTCAGTTAAATGTAAGTTGGTTAGAAGAGTTCTACTGTAATAAATGAAAAGAGAAAAGCCATGTGATCATTTTGATAGACACTGATTGGAAGCTCTGAATGGTTGGGGAGTGTTCTGATGGCATTTTCTGAAGAGTAATTGGATGGGGTCCCAGCCGCTTTTTGGCAACCCTCTCAGATTAAAGTGCCTGAAATTTCTTCTTTGTGGCTGATCACTTTCTCTGGAGGGTAATCTTCCAGAACTGTCTGAGGTGGAGCTGGTAATAGGAAAAAGCCCAACATCCAGTGCTATGAGAGCCAAGCTTGGGAATGGGGCCAGTGGTTCAGAATGTAGACTTTTACATTTTTTCTGCCACTGTTTGCAGCCTGTACTTCATCCTGTGTCCTCATGCCAGTTTCTTGAGTTCTGATGGTTCATATTGTGTGTCCTGCCTGAAAGTACCTCTCTCCTCTCTGCTGGGTCTTACACTCCACCATATGCTTTACAGCTTTGAAATTTTTCTTTTCTCTTCTCTCTGTTTCTGCAACATCTGGAACATATGTCCCCTTACTTGACACTTAGTGCACTTTTCAAAATGTCTACACATGATTTGGACATTTTACCAATTTTATCAGGAATGTAACTTGACACTTCCTTCACATCATATTATTAAAACTATTGTACTGGGGACTTCCCTGGTGGTGCAGTGATTAAGAATCCGCCTGCCAATGCAGAGGACATGGGTTCAAGCCCTGGTCCAGGAAGATCCCACATGCTGTGGAGCAACTAAGCCTGTGAGCCACAACTACTGAGCCTGTGCTCTAGAGCCTGCGAGCTACAACTACTGAGCCTGCGTGTCACAACTACGGAAGCCCGCACACCCTAGAGCCTGTGCTCTGCAACAAGAGAAGCCACTGCAATGAGAAGCCCGAGCACCACAACGAAGAGTAGCCCTCGCTCGCCACAACTAGAGAGAGCCCGTGCGCAGCATTGAAGACCCAACACAGCCAAAAATAAATAAATAATATTAAAAAAATATATATCGTACTTAGTTTGGGGACTGTAAATACAAATTTTTTTCCTACATAAACATCAGCCCCCAAAAGTCTTTCATCGTTATGTACTTATGTATTATGACACTTGGATATTAAAAATCAAGAAGCATTTTATTGATAAAACATTGACTAGAGAGGCATTTTGTAGGACATACTTGCTTCATGAGAAGAAAATTTCTTCCACTCAAAGGAAAGCAGGAAAAAAGAAAGAAGAAAAGACGAAAGTAGAAATGCCATGTAAGAAACAAATCCTAATATAATATTAAGTAAAATACATGTAAATGGTAAAGTTACTGTATTAGAGTTCGACAGGGAAACAGAACAAAAAGGATAGATAGATAAACTATCTCTGTATAGAGACTAGAGAGAGATGTTAGATAGATTGATTGTAAGGACTTGGCTCACATGATTATGGAGGCTGACAAGTCCCTAGATCTGCAGCCAGCCATCTAGAGACCCAGGAGAGCCGCAACTAGAGAAAGCCCGCGAGCAGCAGCGAAGACCCAACACAGCCAAAAATAATAAAAATAAATAAATAAATAAAACAGAAAGGCATAGAAAAGTTAGAAATAGAGGGATAGAAAAAGATATACCAGGCAAAAATTAAAAATTAAAAGAAAGCTGAGGTAGCAATCTTAATACCTGAAAAACTAAAATTCAAGTAAAAAGTAGAATTAAAGTTAGTGAGGGATAATACATACTAATAAATACAAAATGATATAACCATGTACACATAAGCACTTAATAAAACAGTCTCAAATATATATTAAATCACAACTGACAGAAATAGATACATTAATTATAGTTGGAGATTTTAACTGACAGATCAAGCAGATAAAAAATAATAGAGATGTGGGAATTTCTGAAAATATAATTAATAAGCTTGAGCTGACCGAAAAAAGTAGGAGAATGAGATATTTAGCACAATATCATTTGTATAAATTAAAATAAAGTTAAATAAGTTCACAGAGAATAATGATACATTATTTTACTGGGATACATACAAATAGAAGGATATACATCATCCCATACAGTAAAATGGTTGCCCGGTGGAAGGAGAGGGAGAGAAGTGAGGAATGGGGATAAATACATTTAAGAAAACAAGACAGAGGGTTTACATGAACCAATAGTGACAGAAATATTAGCTCAGGTCTTTAAAAAATTATGACAACACCCCCATACCCATAACTCTTCTTACCCCGCCCAAAGGAAACAGCCCTATATATGAAGTCCCAAACAGTTAAAAATGAGTTGAGGTTTCTGTTTCAAAATAGTGAACAATGATGAGAATTTCTAAAAATTTTTCGAGACAAAAACCAGGAAATGGGGTGGTAACTGATGAAGCAGAGTGTAGGAAACTGTTTCTTGACATTCCTAAGAAGTGGCCTGCAATGAGGAGGGAGCTGATTTGCCTACAGAAACTCAGAGAGGTTCAGGACTCAAAGACTCAACAAAGGCAGGTAGTACAGAGGGCAGAAATGAAGTGTGGCAGAAAACAGGAGTCTGTCTTTGGAAGAGTCACCTTACCTGCCCTTGGTCACAGGCTGCCTACTGTTTACTCCCAAGGTTAAAGTAAATAGGGAGGGACTTCTCTAAGGAAATTGACCAACCTGCCAGGAGACAACAAGATAACAATGCAGGAGCCCTGCATTTTAATGTCCCCAAGCAAATTGGCTGATCTCCAACTGCTCACCTGAAAACAAAGCCTGTCATTCAACAAGCCCATCCATATAGCCAAGCTCCCAAGGAACAGGCTTTACTATTGCCTCATTTTTAAATATAAATGAGCAACCAAGAATCACTAGACACTGGAGAAAAGACTGTAACAAGAAAAAAGAAGGACCAAATTAAACAGAGAAATCAATCCTACAAGAGACAAATAATTCAGAGAATCGTGGACAACTTAAAAAAATACCCTTTCGGGCTTCCCTGGTGGCACAGCAGTTGGGAGTCCGCCTGCCAATGCAGGGGACGGGGGTTCGAGCCCTGGTCTGGGAGGATCCCACGTGCCACCGAGCAGCTAGGCCTGTGCGCCGCAGCTGCTGAGCCAGCGGTCTGGAGCCCGCGTGCCTGGGGCCCATGCTCCACTGCAGGAGGGGTCATCACAATGAGAAGCCCACGCACCGCAACGAAGAGTAGCCCCCGCCCGCTGCAACTAGAGAAAGCCTGTGTGCAGCAACAGGGACCCAACGCAGCCAAAAATAAATAAATAAACATTTTAAAAAATACCCTTTTGTATATTCAGAAATATCTGAAAAATTAAAATTCCACCTCTAAAACAAAAAAAGGATGTTGTAAATATGGTAGAATTACAGAATAAGAAAGAAGTCTTGGAAATTTAAAATGATTGTCAAATTTTAAAAATTCAACAGAAGGAAGATAAAGTTGAAGAAATCTCCCAGAAAGCATAACAAATAAACAGAGAGGTGGAAAATACGAGAGTAATGAGGCCTTACATTAAACTAATGTAATTAATTAGAATTACAGAAAAAGAGAACAGAAACAAAGGAGTAGAAATGAAGAAATTATGAGAAAAAAATTGATTTTTCCTTATTTCTTATACAAGTGGACAATCTAAGTTTGCAACTAATGACTGTAATTTCAACATGAATGTTGGTTAATATTTTTCTTTATATTAATGAGTAAGACAAAAGTGAAATAATGAAGACGTATGTCTGAACTTATTTGTCAATGATGTGAGCAACTTCGCTGAACTGGATAATAGTTTTCAAATATTGAAAGACTATTTCCTCATTTTTCTGTTCTATTTACAATGTAATGGCTACAGACGTGATGTACTTTTAAGTTCAATCTGAATTATTAATATTTTCTCCATTACTTTCCTAAGTCTAGAAAAATCAATAAAACTCAAGCCCTGACTTCTAACGTTTGTCCACTTCTGTGGTGCAAATGAAATCAGCCACCATGGCCCATTTCAGACTACCAACATGATGTCACTGAATGCAGAATTGGGGAGAGACATGTAGTTATATATATATATATATATATATAAAATATATATCTGTATATGTTATATATTTCCGTCACACAGATACAATGTGCATAAATAACCTCAAGAGCATGGATAACAGTTAAATATAGTAAAATAATTAGGAAGTTTTGAGTATCCTTTTTATATAATTTATTTAATCTTAAGTTTCTATAATGTAATTTTTATTGATGGCTGTGTTTAACAACTAGGTCACAAATTCCTGGAAATAAGAACTCAGCTCTCAGAGATGATTTGCACAGACTCCAGCACACGGCTGGAACACACCCACACAACCAGTCCCAGGGGCAAAAGACCTTACTAATACACAAAAAGGCCTCTCCTGCCCTTTCTGGGCACTGCCACCCTTAAGGGTAACCACTATTCTGACTTCACAGGGTGTAATTTTGAGGCAAAGAATTTTATTTGGCTAAGTTCTAAAAACGATTTGAATGTTTTTCAGTGTTTCTAAGTGCTATAGCAACAAACAAAAGACAACCATAACAATCAATGAACATTTAAAATCCATTTAAAATTGTATTTTAATTGTGTTTTTTATTGCCTTTAATTATGTTTCACAGAATACCTTGCTTCTTTTTCTATTTCGCATCTTTTTAAAAAGTTTGTTTTATACACAACCCAATCAAAAAAGGGCAGAAGACCTAAATAGACATTTCTCCAAAGAAGACATACAGATGGCCAATAGATATGTAAAGAAATGCTCAATATTGCTAATTATTAGAGAAATGCAAATCAAAACTAAAATGAGCTACCACTTCACACTGGTCAGAATGGCCATCATTAAAAAGGCTACAAAGAGCAAATGCTGGAAGAGGGTGTAGAGAAAAGGGAACCCTACTACACTGTTGGTGGGAATGTAAGTTGGTGTAGCCACTATGGAAAACAGTATGGAGGTTCCTCAGAAAACTAAAAATAGAGTTGCCATATGATCCAGCAATCCCACTCCTGGGCATATATCCAGACAAAACTATAATTCAGAAAGATACACGCACCCCTATGTTCATAGCAGCTCTATTCACAACAGCCAAGACATGGAAGCAACCTAAATATCCATTAACAGATAAATGGGCAAAGAAGATGTGGTACATGTATACAATGGAATATTACTCATCCATAAAAAAGAACGAACTAATGCCATTTGCAGCAACATGGATGGAACTAGAGATGATCATACTAAGTGAAGTAAGTCAGAAAGAGAAAGACAAATACCATACGGTATCACTTATATCTAGAATCTAAAGTATGGCACAAGTGAACCTATCTACAAAACATAAACAGACTCACAGACATAGAGAACAGACTTGTGGTTGCCAAGGGGGCAGGGGGTGGGGAAAGGAGGGACTGAGAATTTGGGGTGAGTAGATGCAAACTATTACATATAGAATGGATAAACAACAAGGTCCTACTGTATAGCACAGGGAACTATATTCAATATCCTGGGATAAATCATAATGAAAAAGAATATTAAAAAAAGTATATATGTGTATAACTGAGTCACTTTGTTGTACAGCAGAAATTAACATAACATTGTAAATCAACTATACTTCAATAAAAAATAAATTAAAATAAATAAATAAAATAAAATTAGCATAAAGTGTAAAAAAAAATAAAGTTTGTGTTATTCATCTTTGTTTTCCAACATGAATCCTCAGTCTATATTTGAGATATCTGCTTTTCACTTTGGTCATGTACATCAGCTATTGGTTAGTCTCAGAGTGCAACCATTGTGCAAGAAATGGGTGTCCAGGCCCAAAAGGACATTGAGACTTTATGAAGCAAGGAATAACACCTGTCAGGGAGCTCTTCCTTGGAACCTGGCACCATAAGCCCTAGTGGACATTTCTGTGTTCCCAGTCCTCACTAAGAGGTGTCATAAGCAGACAACAGTGGCCATTTAAGGTGGTTACATTGCCATTCCTCCTCAGTGTTTCTGTAAGGGTAATACACTATCAATTTCATTGGCTTTGAGATTTTGATTTGCATGTGAAATGGTTCATGTTGTCTCAAGCTCATCTCTGAAAGTTCTTAACTCTATAATTGCTTGTGAAACCATTCTCTGGACCCCTGTGATGTCCCTGCCACTTATTTGTGGATCTGTGGCAAATAAGGACACGATATTTTGCTACTAAGTTTTGCTTTCTTTCTTTCTAGCTCCTTTTGTAATCCTGTCATTTCTTCTCTGAAATCATTGCCAAATGCATTTGAAAACATACTTTAAAATCTACTGTCTCGGGGCTTCCCTGGTGGCGCAGTGGTTGAGAATCTGCCTGGCAATGCAGGGGACACGGGTTCGAGCCCTGGTCTGGGAGGATCCCACATGCCGCGGAGCAACTAGGCCCGTGAGCCACAACTACTGAGCCTGCGCGTCTGGAGCCTGTGCTCCGCAACAAGAGAGGCCACGACAGTGAGAGGCCCGCGCACCGCGATGAAGAATGGCCCCCGCTTGCCGCAGCTAGAGAAAGCCCTCGCACGGAAACGAAGACCCAACACAGCCAAAAATAAATAAATAAATAAATAAATAAATATTAAAAAAAAAAAAAAAAATCTACTGTCTCCTCAAAGGAGAAAACTACGAACTCCCCTTCTAACTATTGAATAATAAAATACATAAGCTTTTATAAAAAAACTCATACACTAAAAACCAGGCTTTTGCCTAAGTGGGTATCATTCGGTTTCTGGAAGAACTGTGTAAATATAATGTAGGGCAAGGATGGGGCAGTGGTGGAGATGGGGGTGCAGTGAGCATGGGCCTACCCAACATTCCAGAGGGAACAATAATTATACCTCTCAAACCAGTTATGTAAATTATAAAATGTAAGTCATGGTCCTATTTGTCTTGTGAAAATGTAAAAATATCCAACTTTTCATGTAGACAAAAAGAAAAAAAATCAAAGAAAAACTAGGGACACCTTATGGACTGAATGTTTGTGTCCACCCAAAATTAACATACTGAAACTCTACCTCCCAATGTGATAGTATTAGGAGGTCGGGCCTTTGGGAGGTAATTCAGGTTAGATGGGATCATAAGGGTGAAGACCTCATGAATGGCATTAGTGCCCTTATACAAGTCACAAAAGAGCCTGCTTCCCCTCTCAGCTCTCTGTCAAGTGAGGACACCATGAGAAATTGGCCATCAATGAACCAAGAAGTGTGTTCTCACCAGACACTGAATCGAATGGTACCATGATCTTGGACTTTCAGCCTTCAGAACTGTGATAAATAAATTTCTGTTGTTTATAGCCATCTATGATATTTTTGTTATAGCAGCCTGAATGGACTCAGATGGGACACTATTGAGCATCTCACCTCAAACGATGGTGAGACCTGGCATCATTCTGCAGTTGATGTTTTGCCTGTGTCCTCATGTGGACTTATTTGTTCCTGTCAACACTGTACAGTCTGCAAGGCTTGGTACATACATTGTGTTGTTGTTATTCTTCTTTAGCAGTGTGATTGTTTCATCTGTGGTCAGTTGTGTGTATGCCTGTGTGAGTTTTGTTTGTTTTGGAAGTGTGGTTATTTTAAAACATTGTCAGAACAAAAGTCTGTTATAATCATTTACAAGATATGCTAATATTCCATTGTAAATTGAAGAACAACACCAAAGACAGCAACATGTAATAGAGGGCTTTATCGTCACCAGTAATTAATCAGAGTTCATCTACTGGCCAGAGAATGAGTCAGCTTCCACTTGGGATCCTGCATATAGTTTGAAGTTCATGAAATTACATGATTGGCAGTATCAACACAAATTTACCTGAAGATTACAAAACATCCCAGGTAAACTGCAAAGCTTTAAGAAAATTGTTCAATGGTTGGAATACACTGTTACAAAGAATGCAATAGTCTGTTACTTATAGTTATTGGTCTCACTTAAAAAAATCAGTCACGAAGAATTTCAGATGGAAAACAGCTTTGAAAAATTTTAGGAAGCACTGAAAAATTTCGGAAAGCATGAAAAAGTTGAAAAAATTTGAAGACATTGTAACTCAAGAGTGAATATTGATTTTTGTGGTAAAACCATTGATAATAGATTACCTTCACTCATTCAAGACAGGTTGAAAAGAGTGTAATGTACCTGACATTCTCAAGTAAAAATATTTTATTTTTCTTGGAAAATAGCACTTACTTTTAGGAGCTTATTTTATCTATATATAAAAGCAATTTTTTAGCACTCATGAGTTGATTTCTATAATTGTATAAATTCACAATCATTGGAATGATAAAGACAGGATAGTTGCAAGACATGATAAAAAGATCATTTTACTCAGCTTGTTCCAATTCTATTTTACAAGAAGACTGATGGTGGAAAGAGAAAACAGCTATTGATTTATGCAAGGTGATCACAGGAAACATCAAAGTCTACATTTAAAGAGTTTCATTCACGATAAAGACATGGCCAAGACTAGCTCTCCATGGTTATCAAGTTATTTGCAGTAAATCAGAGTCAGTATGAATAGAATGCAAGATTATGCCTATGATACTGTATATGGAAGTTTAACCGAATGGAAAGTTAACAGAGAATTGCAGTGAAGTGTAAGTAAGAAAAGCCAAGGCCATTTCCCCATGTGCCCGTGCCATGCTCATTCTCTAGATTAGTCATATGAGTCTGGAGGGAAATGAAAGAACATCACAATTTTCTGAATCCTGTTGATTCTTTGTTTTTTACTACTCATGTATCTGTGAAAATATTGGCAATATAAAAAGACATAAATGCAGCGGAAAGTGTAACACATAGGAAGCTATGTGATTCTTTTTAAACCTGTAGAAATGCATATCATCGTTCATTATCAGTAGTGAGGAACTTCTGGAGATTTCTGGAAGATGCAAAAAGCTTTTGCAGTTGTCTCTTTGATTACACAGGTAATTAGTGAATGGAGCCGTTTGCTGGTATAAATTTCCAAATTTTTCCTGCCACTTGCTTCAACTGTCTTATCACATGCTAAGTGAGCATGTGGTTGGGTAACATACCATTGTCACTGTTGCCATTTTAGGATTTCTAAAATTGTTTACCACTAATGAGAATTAAGTAAAATATAATCTATCATTTTGAATAAAAATATCTGCCTTTGCTTTTGTTATGTCTAGCTTAAATTGGAAATGTTGAAAGAAATAAATCACAGTACGAACAAATATTTGTGCTTTTTGGGTTTACTTTATTGCTGAATGCAATCAGATATCAAGTCTTGGTGCTCTGGATGAGGCAGGATTCTGCCAATGTAAACCTGAGGCCGGCGAAGCTGACAGAGCACCTGACACTTCTACATCCTAAAATATATCTCAGACAGTGTGCATTCATGAGAAGAATCCTGTTTTGGAAATACCAGAATCTTATCAAATGGATTCATCTCAAATCAGAAGCCTTATTTTGAAGTATCCTGCAAGATCGCTCATCCAAAGATATTGCTCATGCCAAACCAAAGAATCCCCATGGGACTGGAGAGACCTTGGTAAAGCCACATGCCCTGAAATTGGTCCATAGGGGGCTTGAAGCTGAGGTGGAATATGTCAGTTGATGACCACACTCCAAAATGTGTAATATTCTTTGCTTGTATTTTGAAGCAGATCTTTGAAGAATTGAAAGTGATAACATTTCTCTTTGGCATGGAAAAGAATGAACTACAAACATTTCTCTGTGACCTTCTGGGTTTTGTTCATTATTACTGACCAGTGCCTTCAGAGGAAAAAAACATGTTTTCTGAGCCCATTTTTGAAAATATAGATACCACTAACTCCTTTAAAACTGTGAAAAGACTTTGCCAAGCAAACTTGGATGAAAAGAAGACTCCCATCTCAGGTTCTAGGAGGTACCTCGGGAAGCTCAGCTGCCCATTTGGTCACACTGCCTTTTATTTTTTATTTTATTATTATTTTTTTAAATTTTTATTTATTTATTTATTTATTTATGGCTGTGTTGGGTCTTCGTTTCTGTGCGAGGGCTTTCTCTAGTTGTGGCAAGCGGGGGCCACTCTTCATCGCGGTGCGCGGGCCTCTCATTATCGCGGCCTCTCTTGTTGCGGAGCACAGGCTCCAGACGCGCAGGCTCAGCAGTTGTGGCTCACGGGCCTAGTTGCTCCGTGGCATGTGAGATCTTCCCAGACCAGGGCTCGAACCCGTGTGCCCTGCATTGGCAGGTGGACTCTCAACCACTGCGCCACCAGGGAAGCCCCACACTGCCTTTTAGAAGAAAGCAGCTCTGCATGTTGGCCAGCAGTTTGGCATCAATGCCAAAGACCCTGGGAACAGCCTTGCCTAAGCTCTGAATATCTTCATCTTCCTCCAAACCAGTGCCTTGAATCACCACCTTTTCAAGAGATTTTGTCAAATAATAACAGAATATTATCGACCATATAGAATAAGACAGGTCATGAAGTGCTTATTGAACTCAAAGCAGAAGCTGTGTGTGCACTTAAGAGAAAGATAAAAGGAAAGCAAGTTCTCCAAGCAATTCTACTGAGAGGAGTTTGCTCACAATTTGGTTCATTAGGCAGATAGTTTCAGTAAATATAGTGAATGAGGTAGATCCTTCCGTTCAAGGTCCTAGAGTCACCAACCTCATTCTTCTGAAAAACAAAACAAACAAAAACTACAAGGTCTTTTGGCCAAGCCTATACACTTAGGAGAATAACTTGGAGGGATGAAGCTTCAGACTTTCAGTTATATATATAATATATAACTGAAGCAAATGCTTCTACAGGCTGGCATTGAGAGTGACAAAGGAGAAGCTTTTCCAAAAGCTTCAGTCAGAAAACTGTAGTGACCTGAAAGCCCTCAGAATACTTTTGAATGTTACTTCTGCTCAAATTATCTTCAAGTGGAAAGTAAATCTGTAATCCTTTCCTTGTTGACAGATGGCAGTAGGGAAGTAGGCTTTGCCAAAAATGACTTCAATGACTTGGGAACAAAGGAAATGAGGTAACATGAATTCAACTTGAAGAGTGGTAGAAAATCTGGTGTTTGAGATCCCAGCTCATCCTTAACTGGCCACAATTCTATTTGCTACCATAGACTTGAGTGAATCAGGGTTTCAACCTTCCTGTCCATCAAAGCAAAAGTTAAAGTCAATTGTATGATACTGTTTGTCTCATCTTTTTAAAAACCACACAACTTCTTATTAAACCAAAGAAGCCTCCCTAGAGGCAGTGGTGGGAAAGTAGCTGTGGCAGGCAGAATTCTAAGATGACCCCCAAGTATTCCAGCCCCTGGTGTGTACACAGTTTGTATAATCTCCTCCCCTTGAGTGCAGGGGAGTGACTGTGATGGGATATCACTCCCATGATTAGGTTTCTAATCAGCTGTTTTTGAGTTAATCCAAAGGGAGACGATCCAGCTGGGTCAGACCTTATCAGGTGAGTCTTTAAAAGCGACTGAGCCCTTTAGAATGTCAGAGACACATGCTCCTGCTAATCTGGAAGCACGTAAACATCCGTGCCAAGAACTGCCTATAAAGGCCGTGTGGCAAGGAACTGCAGGCAGCATCCAGAAGCTGAGAATGGTCTCTGGACGACAGTTATCCAGAAAACAGGGACCTCAATCCTATAATGGAATTCTGTCAACAATCTGAATGGGCCTTGAAGGGTACCCCAAGCCTTAGATGACAACTGCAGCATTCTCAGCTTTACTGTGCCCAGACTTCTGACCGACAGAAACCTTGAAATAATAAATGGGGGCTGTCTTTTTGGAAAAACAAAGAACAAAATAAACAAACAAAATAAACCAAAGGAGCAGCATCTTATTACAATTACTTTCAAGCAGAATAAACTTATTTTTTATTCTATGTGTCCACAACTTTTATTTATTGTAATTTTTTTCAAGAAGAGGACATTAAGTTTACTCGAAAACCCAAATTAGAAAAGCTTGGGACTTCCCTACTGGTCCAGTGGTAAAGAATCTGCCTTCCAGGGCAGGGGATGTGGGTTTGATCCCTGGTTGGGGAACTAAGATCCCACATGCTGCAGGGCAACTAAGCCCACGTGTCACAAACTACAGAGCCCATGCGCTCTGGAGCCCATGGGCCCTGGAGCATGCATGCCCCAACTAAAGAGAAGCTCGCCTGCCGCAGCGAAGAACCTGCATGCCACAACTAAGACCAGGTGCAGCCAAAAATAATAAATAAATAAATTAAATTAAATTAATATATTAAAAAAAAGACTTCAGAGACATATCAGACAATTGCAATATAAAAACAAAAAAGAGACCAGAGGGCAGACAGCAGAAGCAAGAAGAATTACAATCCTGCAGCCTGTGGAACAAAAACCACATTCACAGAAAGATAGACAAGATGAAAAGGCAGAGGGCTATGGACCAGATGAAGGAACAAGATAAAACCGCAGAAAAACAACTAAATGAAGTGGAGATAGGCAACCTTCCAGAAAAAGAATTCAGAATAATGATAGTGAAGATGATCCAGGACCTCAGAAAAAGAATGGAGGCAAAGATGGAGAAGAGGCAAGAAATGTTTAACAAAGACCTAGAAGAATTAAAGAACAAACAGAGATGAGCAATACAATAATTGAAATGAAAACTACACTAGAAGGAATCAATAGCAGAATAACTGAGGCAGAAGAACGGATAAGTGACCTGGAAGACAGAATGGTGGAATTCACTGCTGTGGAACAGAATAAAGAAAAAAGAATGAAAAGAAATGAAGACAGCCTAAGAGACCACTGGGACAACATTAAATGCAACAACATTCACATTATAGGGGTCCCAGAAGGAGAAGAGAGAGAGAGAAAGGACCCGAGAAAATACTTGAAGAGATTATAGTCGAAAACTTCCCTAACATGGGAAAGGAAATAGCCACCCAAGTCCAGGAAGCGCAGAGAGTCCCGTACAGAATAAACCCAAGGAGAAACACGCCAAGACAAATAGTAATCAAACTGGCAAAAATTAAAGACAAAGAAAAATTATTGAAAGCAGCGAGGGAAAAATGACAAATAACATACAAGGGAACTCCCATAAGGTTAACAGCTGATTTCTCAGCAGAAACTCTACAAGCCAGAAGGGAGTGGCATGATATACTTAAAGTGATGAAAGGGAAGAACCTACAACCACGATTACTCTACCCAGCAAGGATCTCATTCAGATTCGATGGAGAAATCAAAAGCTTTACAGACAAGTAAAAGCTAAGAGAATTCAGCACCACCAAACCAGCTTTACAACAAATGCTAAAGGAACTTCTCTAAGTGGGAAACACAAGAGAAGAAAAGGACCTACAAAAACAAACCCAAAACAATTAAGAAAATGGTCATAGGAACATACATATTGATAATTACCTTAAACAGGAATGGATTAAATGCTCCAACCAAAAGACACAGGCTTGCTGAATGGATACAAAAACAAGACCCATCTATATGCTGTCTACAAGAGTCCCACTTTAGACCTAGGGACACATACAGACTGAAAGTGAGGGGATGGAAAAAGATATTCCATGCAAATGGAAATCAAAAGAAAGCTGGAGTAGCTATATTCATATCAGATAAAATAGACTTTAAAATAAAGAATGTTACAAGAGACAAGGAAGGACACTACATAATGATCAAAGGATCAATCCAAGAAGAAGATATAACAGTTATAAATATATATGCACCCAACATAGGAGCACCTCAATACCTAAGGCAACTGCTAACAGCTACAAAAGAGGAAATTGACAGTAACACAGTAATAGTGGGGGACTTTAACACCTCACTTACACCAATGGACGGATCATCCAAAATGAAAATAAATAAGGAAACGGAAGCTTTAAATGACACAATGGACCAGATAGATTTAATTGATATTTATAGGACATTCCATCCAGAAACAGCAGATTACACTCTCTTCTCAAGTGCGCACAGAACATTCTCCAGGATAGATCACATCTTGGGTCACAAATCAAGGCACAGTAAATTTAAGAAAATTGGAATCATATCAAGCATCTTTTCTGACCACAATGCTATGAGATTAGAAATCAATTACAGGGAAAAAAACGTAAAAAACACAAACACATGGAGGCTAAACAATACGTTACTAAATAACCAAGAGATCACTGAAGAAATCAAAGAGGAAATCAAAAAATACCTAGAGACAAATGACAATGAAAACACGACGATCCAAAACCTATGGGATGCAGCAAAAGCAGTTCTAAGAGGGAAGTTTATAGCTATACAAGCCTACCTCAAGAAACAAGAAAAATCTCAAATGAACAATCTAACCTTACACCTAAAGGAACTAGAGAAAGAAGAACAAACAAAACCCAAAGTTAGCAAAAGGAAAGAAATCATAAAGATCAGAGCAGAAATAAATGAAATAGAAACAAAGAAAACAATAGCAAGGATCAATAAAACTAAAAGCTGGTTCTTTGAGAAGATAAACAAAATTGATAAACCATTAGCCAGACTCATCAAGGAAAAGAGGGAGAGGACTCAAACTGATAAAATTAGAATGAAAAAGGAGAAGTTACAACAGACACCGCAGAAATACAAAGCATCTTAAGAGACTACTACAAGCAACTCAATGCCAATAAAATGGACAACATGGAAGAAATGGACAAATTCTTAGAAAGGTATAACCTTCCAAGACTGAACCAGGAAGAAACAGAAAATATGAACAGACCAATCACAAGTAATGAAATTGAAACTGTGATTAAAAATCTTCCAACAAACAAAAGTCCAGGACCAGATGGCTTCACAGGTGAATTCTATCAAACATTTAGAGAAGAGCTAACACCCATCCTTCTCAAACTCCTCCAAAAAATTGCAGAAGAAGGAACACTCCCAAACTCATTCTATGAGGCCACCATCACCCTGATACCAAAACCAGATAAAGATACTACAAAAAAAGAAAATTACAGACCAATATCATTGATGAATATAGATGCAAAAATCCTCAACAAAATACTAGCAAACAGAATCCAACAACACATTAACAAGATCATACACCATGATCAAGTGGGATTTATCCCAGGAATGCAAGGATTCTTTAATATATGTAGATCAATCAATGTGATAAACCATATTAACAAACTGAAGAATAAAAACCATATGATCATCCCAATAGATGCAGAAAAAGCTTTTGACAAAATTCAATACCCAGTTATGATAAAAACTCTCCAGAAAGTGGGCATAGAGGGAACCTACCTTAACATAATAAAGGCCATATATGACAAACCCACAGCAAATATCATTCTCATTGGGGAAAAACTGAAACAATTTCCTCTAAGATCAGGAATAAGACAAGGATGTCCACTCTCACCACTATTATTCAACATAGTTTTGGAAATCCTAGCCACAGCAATCAGAGAAGAAAAAGAAATAAAAGGAATACAAATTGGAAAAGAAGAAGTAAAACTGCCAGTGCAGATGACATGATACTATACATAGAGAATCCTAAAGATGCCACCAGAAAACTACTAGAGCTTATCAATGAATTTGGTAAAGTAGCAGGATACAAAATTAATGCACAGAAATCTCTTGCATTCCTATACACTAATGATGAAAAATCTGAAAGAGAAATTAAGGAAACATTCCCGTTTACCATTGCAACAAAAAGAATAAAATACCTAGGAATAAACCTACCTAGGGAGACAAAAGACCTGTATGCAGAAAACTATAAGACACTGATGAAAGAAATTAAAGATAATACCAACAGATGGAGAGATATACCATGTTCTTGGATTGGAAGAATCAATATTGTGAAAATGACGATACTACCCAAAGCAATCTACAGATTCAATGCAATCCCTATCAAATTACCAACGGCATTTTTTACGGAACTAGAACAAAAAATCTTAAAATTTGTTTGAAGACACAAAAGACCCCAAATAGCCAAAGCAGTCTTGAGGGAAAAAAACGGAGCTGGAGGAATCAGATTCCCTGACTTCAGACTATACTACAAAGCTACAGTAATCAAGACAATATGGTACTGGCACAAAAAGAGAATCATAGATCAATGGAACAAGATAGAAAGCCCAGAGATAAACTCACGCACCTATGGTCAACTAATCTATGACAAAGGAGGCAAGGATATGCAATGGAGAAAAGACAGTCTCTTCAATAAGTGGTGCTGGGAAAACTGGACAGCTACATGTAAAAGAATGAAATTAGAACACTCCCTAACACCATACACAAAAATAAACTCAAAATGGATTAGAGACCTAAATGTAAGACCAGACACTATAAAACTCTTAGAGGAAAACTTAGGAAGAACACTCTTTGACATAAATCACAGCAAGATCTTTTTTGATCCACCTCCTAGAGTAATGGAAATAAAAACAAAAATAAACAAATGGGACCTAATGAAACTTAAAAGCTTTTGCACAGCAAAGGAAACCATAAACAAGACGAAAAGACAACCCTCAGAATGGGAGAAAATATTTGCAAACGAATCAACAGACAAAGGATTA
Source organism: Balaenoptera musculus (assembly GCF_009873245.2). Classification (NCBI taxonomy): domain Eukaryota; kingdom Metazoa; phylum Chordata; class Mammalia; order Artiodactyla; family Balaenopteridae; genus Balaenoptera; species Balaenoptera musculus. The sequence continues at coordinate 34,546,215 of NC_045801.1, read as the reverse complement.
ATCTCCAAAATATATAAACAGCTCATGCAGCTCAATATTAAAAAACAAACAACCCAATCGAAAAATGGGCAGAAGACCTAAATAGACATTTCTCCAAAGAAGACACAGAGATGGCCAAGAAGCACATGAAAAGCTGCTCAACATCACTAATTATTAGAGACATGCAAATCAAAACTACAATGAGGTATCACCTCACAGCAGTTAGAATGGGCATCATCAGAAAATCTACAAACAACAAATGCTGGAGAGGGTGTGGAGAAAAGGGAACCCTCTTGCACTGTTGGTGGGAATGTAAATTGATACAGCCACTATGGAGAACAGCATGGAGGTTCCTTAAAAAACAAAAAATTGAATTACTATTTGATCCAGCAATCCCACTACTGGGCATATACCCAGAGAAAACCATAATTCAAAAAGACACATGCACCCCAATGTTCACTGCAGCACTATTTACAATAGCCAGGTCATGGAAGCAACCTAAATGCCCATCAACAGACGAATGGATAAAGATGTGGTACATATATACAATGGAATATTACTCAGCCATAAAAAGGAATGAAATTGGATCATTTGTAGAGACGTGGATGGATCTAGAGACTGTCATACAGAGTGAAGTAAGTTAGAAAGAGAAAAACAAATATCTTATGTTAGCGCATATATGTGGAACATAGAAAAATGGTACAGGTGAACTGATTTGCAGGGCAGAAATTGAGACACAGATGTAGAGAACAAATGTATGGACACCAAGGGGGGAAAGCAGTGGAGGGGTGGGGGGGTGGTGGTGTGATGAATTGGGCGATTGGGATTGACATGTATACCCTGATGTGTATAAAATTGATGACTAATAAGGACCTGCTGTATAAAAAAATAAATTAAATAAAGTTCAAAAATTAAAAAAGAAAGAAAAAAAAAAAAGAAAAACAACTTTTTTTTGTAATTCTCTAAGGGAAAGAAAAGCATTTTCAAGGCAATAAGGTTAATTATACGCAAAGCCTTATGTATGTGTTTACATGCATTTTTCTGGGAGTGAAGTCCATCGCTCTCATTAGATTCTCAGAGTGGTCCATGATTCAAAAAATGTTTCAAACCATAGACATAACTAAAAATCACATCCCAGTTTTCAAAATCTAAATAAGAATCAAGATTGATTTCCTTGGATTCTTTGAGTGGGAACACATTTGCACCCATATACACCTACTTTTCCCAACTCCAAACCATACTCCGTTTCCCCTCCTAGCAACTGGATTTTAATGTTTGGTTTTAGTTTTCATCAGTGGTTGGGGAATGTAGGCCAGTTTTGTTTAGATGATCTTAGGTTTCTTTCATCTTCTGTTATTTAAAGGAGTGAGTAGTATTAAGGATAATTTTTAAATGAAAGCAAAAGACATGTAAGATATCCAGCTCTAGGGGCTTCCCCGGAGGGGCTTCCCCGGTGGTGCAGTGGTTGAGAATCTGCCTGCCAATGCAGGGGACACAGGTTCGAGCCCTGGTCCGGGAAGATCCCACATGCCGCAGAGCAACTGGGCCCGTGAGCCACAATTACTGAGCCTGCGCGTCTGGAGCCTGTGCTCCGCAACAAGAGAGGCCGCGATAGTGAGAGGCCCGCGCACTGTGATGAAGAGTGGGCCCCGCTTGCCACAACTAGAGAAAGCCCTCACACAGAAACGAAGACCCAACACAGCCATAAATAAAATAAATAAATAATAATTTAAAAAAAAAAATCATGCTACCTATCATGTTACTATCTTTGTTCATCTTTGGTGATCATATACATATAGTCCCAATATTCATGGAGCCTATAATCTAATGGGGAGAATAGATAATAAACAAATGAGAAAATTATTTAAAAAAAAAAGATATCCAGCTCTATTCATTTTCTGATATAATTTTAATGAGAGAGATGGAGATAAAGACTTCCAAAGAAGTATTTGTAAGGTACATTTCTTATACAATAACCAAGAACTTCCCACTTAGATATTATTAAAGCAAGCTCAATAAAAAATTACTTCTGTGATTTATCTACTGTTCACTGAAAAAATTTTATTCTGTAAAACAGTCTTTTATATATGAGGGCACCACTACCACAAACCATCAACAGTAGATGTGCTTTGAGGTATTATTTTAATAGTAAGACAGACCATTTAATGTTGATCAATCAACAGCTATCAGTCCATGGTCTGTACAGGCAAGATTTATCTATGGCTTGGAACAGGAAAACCAACTGGCCCACAAGAAGATTCTTCTATGATCACAGTCTCAATTACACAGCCCTGCTCAATTGAGACAACACATTTGAAACTACTATTTGTGACAATAACAAGATTTTAGTTTTCTTAGTTCTCCTCTTTTAATTTTCTTTAAAAAATTGTTTTATTGGGGTATAGTTGTTTTACAATGTTGTGTTAGTTTCTGCTGTACAATGAAGTGAATCAGCTATATGTATACATATACCCCCTCCTCTTAGTTTCCTTAGCCAACTGTCCCAGACAACACTATTAACAATGTTGCATTTCACAGATGTATCACTCTCAACAATGTAGATTTTTTTAAAAGACTTTATTTTTTAGAGCAGTTTATGGTTCACAACAAAGTTAAGAGGAAGGTAAAGAGATTCCTCAAATACCATCTTCCATACACATGCATGGCCTCTCCCATTATCAACATCACTCACCAGTGTGTACATTTGTTACCAAGGATGAAGTTACATGGACAAATCATCATCAAAGTCCACAGTTTACATTAGGGCTTTCTCTTGGTGTTGTACAGCCTATGGGTTTGGAGAAAGGCATAATGACATGTATCCATTATTATAATGCCATACAGGATATTTCATTGCCCTAAAAATCCTCTGTGCTCCATCTAATCATGCCTCCCTCCTCTCTAGCCCCGGTCTCCATAGTTTTGCCTTTCCTAGAATGTCATACAGTTGGAATCACATAGTATGTAGTCTTTTCAGATTGGCTTCTTTCACTTAGTAATACATGTTTAAGGTTTCTCCACATCTTTTCCTGGCTTGACAGCTGATTTCTTTTTAGTACTAAATAATATTCTATTGTTTGGATGTACTACAGTTGAATATTTGGGGCAAATAACAATTTCTGTTACTGGGACTAACAGTGAAAAAAATCTATAATGTTAATTATGGGCCTGTGACAGATTATAGAGTTTTAGATCTATAGATTATAGATTTTTTTCATTTTCCCTTTCTTTCTCAGTAATGTTAACAGAACAAATGGGCACTTGGCCACTCAGAATAAGCACTACCTTACCCAGCCTTTCTTGCAACTAACAGTAGCCCTGTGACTTAGATCAGACCAGTGAGAAAGGGTAGTCACAATTTCAAGAAAGTCCCATTATAGGGAAAGGATATGTCCTACTTCTCTCCGAACCATAACGTGAAAGCCATACGTTGAGAATGGAAAAGCAAGAAGATGAAAGGAATGCAGGTCCCTGCTCAGTGCAGAGCCACCACGCCTGTGCTGGACTGCCCTTCCAGACTTTCATGTGAGAGAGAAATAATTACTACCTTGTTTAAACTACTGTCACTGTGATTCTTCTGTCACTCGCAGCTGAGTCTAATCCTGATAAAGTCTCCATCTTTAGAATGAATATTCCAGATCAAGCGGAAAGGGATCTTTTCTCTCTCCTTCTAACGCAGAGTCTGGATGCATGTGAATTTGGAATGGGGAGGGTAGACCCAAGGACTTTCAACACCATTGGTGACCTATGGCTGAGATCTACTTAAAATTCTGCCTTTGAAGGTGAAATTTCTTCTTACCAATTACCAAGGAATTGCTGATAGCCAAAACCAGTTCTACTGGCAGAGTGTTCTGGTAAAGATGGCAGACACTCTCCAAATAGTTACAATGACAAAGGTTGAGGATATAGACATGATTAAAATATCATCAGATTTGAAGCTTATTATAAATTTCTCAACACCTAAAAAAAGTAGGAATTATAAATCCCAGTGGGAGGTTGTGAATCTGGCTGTCAGAGACAGTGATGAGGGTAGATTCTGGGGACAGTTAGCAAAGACATAAACTTGGTGACTGAGGTCGTGAAGGCAAAGCTCCCACTTGAGACGTGGGTGACTCCCACCGATTTACAAAACAAGGTCAACTGCTCAGATCTTTCTCTGACTGCAACCTGGTACTTGTGCCTCATTTTAAATAGTTGGTCAAAATTTTCAAGCTGAATAAATGCTTAGAGGAGATTCCCAGCCTCCAAAGTTACTTGGAGGACCACCTAGAACAGCTGACTCAGATGATTATCAACCTAGTCACCTTTATGAATTCCATGGGAATGATGCTGTCTGGTTTGACCCAGAGTGTGGGTTTTGTCCATTCTTCAAAATGGCGAATGAGGGACTTCAGCTGCTGGGAAAATGAAATAGATGTACTTTTTCCTATTCTTCCCACTAAGTACAAGGAAAAACCCTGAACATTATATGCAAAACAATCATAAGAAGACTGAGAGATGGAGAGTAGAAGGCAGACCAGTTAGGGACACTGAGACCCAAAGAGCAGCACAGTGGTGAGTTTCCTGAGTTTCTCTTAGCCTCATATATCTCAGACTTGGAGCTAAAGAAGCCAGCAACATAGAAATGCCAACAAGCTGAGGAAAAAAAAAAAGCCCCAACAAAAGCCTGCTCTCTCCAGCCAAAGAACCAGAAAAGAGGCAGCCTGGCAAGAAGAGGAAACTTTTAGTTGAAAACTGCTCTACTGTGGCCAAAGATCATAGAAAGAACTATGTCCCCACCCTCACCAATGGTAACAAAGGTTAAACAGGGAGACTAGATGTCCACCCTCATGAGGCTGTAATGTAAACTGTGAATGTAAAATTTAAAAGTCACTGCCAAGGTGATGTGAGAGAGGGCAGAATAGGGGGCAGATCCCTTCATGTGATCAGTGGAGACCACGTGGGGAGCCTGGACTTAACACCCTTACCCACAGTAATGCAGCACCCCTTTCCTTCCCACTGGAATGATGTCAGGGGAGGCCTGGAGGAGAGTCAGGACTTTCATTACTGCCCAGCTGTAACATGGCCACTCGCCACCCTGTGGTGTCAGTGGGGGCCACATGTGGGGCAGTACTGAGGTACCCCTACCTCTCCAAGCAAAAGAGGTACCAGTGCAGGCCTGGTGGAAAGCTGGAACTCCTACCCCTGCCCAGCAGAAATGAGGAACACCTCCCCGCATCGGGTGTCAACAGAGCTGAGTGAGAAATCTGGATTTCTACCCCTACTTGGCTGTAATGAGGCAGCACCCTCACTTCCCCTGACAGAACAATGTCAGAGAAAGCCAGCTAAAACAGAAGGTTTTAATAAGATCCAAAGTCTCATAATACCCAAACATACCAGGTTTAAATAAAAAAAATCACTTGTCATACCAAAACACATGAAGATCACAAACTGAATGGAAAAGGACAATCAATAGATACGAACATCCAGATGACAGAGATGTCAGAATGATCTGACAAGGATGTTAAAACAGCCATATAAAAAGGCTTCAGTAAGCAATGAAGAACAGACTTGAAATAAAACAAAACAAAACAAAATAGACTCAGCAAAGAAAAAGTCTTATCAAAAAACTGAAGATATACAGAAGAACCAAATAGAAACTTTAGAATTGAAAAATACAAAAACAGAAATTAAAAACTCAGTGGATGGGGGACAAAGGAACAAATCTGCGAACTTGAAGATAGAAAAACAGGAATGATCCAATTTGAACTACAGGGAGAAAACAGGGCTGGAGAAAAAAAAAGGAACTAAGCCTCAGGGACCTATGGGACTATAACAAAGGACCTAACAGTTGTACTGTCGGATTCCTAGAAGGAAAGGAAAAAGAGGACAGCACTGAAAAAGTATTGGATTTTTTGATAAACAAAAGCAACCTCACCACACCCAGTATGAAACAGATCATCTGAATAACCTTATAACCATCAATGAAATTGAATTTTTAATTAAAAGATCCCCCAAAGAAATCTCCAGGCACAGATAGAGTTTCACTGGAGAATTCTACCAAACACTGAAGGAAAAATTAGCATCAATTCTACATGATCTCTTCCAGAATACAGAACACTTCCCAATTCAGTTTACGAAGCTAGTATTACCCTGATGTCTGTAGGGGATTTGAGGGATTTGGGCGATGATCAAGAAAAAAGATATAACCACAAAGGAAGTAACATGCAAGCTTTATTGGGCTGTGCTTGGACAGGGTTGCATGTGAGGGAAAGTTCCTCTCAGTACGCAACCAACCAGAGGCTTATGGCAAGAGGGCCACCATCCAGAAGAGGAGGGGAGCAAGGGAACTCCCAGAGGAGAGGGTGATCAGAGAGGGGCTTACATGTCTATGTGATGTCACTCAGCAGCATGGTGGGGAGCCTCTGGGTCAGAGAAGTCTGAATGGCAGCAGCTTGGGGTCTTATATCTTATCAAGAGCCAGCAAATGCTAGATGAGGTTTCGTGGGATATGCAAAGCAGGGAGCCCTAAATGGCTAAATATTTGCTTGTTGGGACTATTTTTAAGATAACTGGATGTTGGATGTATAAAAATTTGAGTTTGGTGCCAGTGGGCTTTTGAGCTAATGGGTCTCAGCCTGCTGTAAAGAAATAAACAACCTAGGGGGCCAATACACAGAGGCCATCTTTGACTCACTTATATAACAGTACAAAACTAGACAAAGACAGTACAAAAAAGGGAGAAAACTACAATTTAGTATTCTTCATGAATATAGACACAAAAGCCCTTAACAAAATATTAGCAAAGAGAATCCAGCTATGTACAAAAATATTTATATACCATGATCAAATGGGGTTATACAAGGAAAGCAGGGCTGTTTCAATATTCAAAAATCAGTCAATGTAATCCACCAAGTCAATGGGCTAAAGAGGAAAAATCACATGATCATATAAACTCATGCGAAAAAAGCATCTGACAAAATTCAATATCCTTCATGGTGAAAGCTCTCAGAAAAAACAAGAAGTAGGAATAGAGGGGAACTTTCTCAAACTTACAAAAAACTTCAACAAAATACCTACAGCTAACATACTTAATGGTAAAAGACTGAATGCTTTCGCCTTAAGATAAGGAAGAAGGCAAAGATACCTAATTTCACCACTTTTATTTAACATAATGCTGGAAGTTCTAGCCAATGTGATAATGCAAGTAAAGGAAATAAAAGGCATACAGATTGAAAGGAAGAAACAAAACTATCTGTAGATAACATAATCATCTATATAGAAAATCCTGAGGGATTTATCCCTTCACCCCAAAAAAACTCCTAGAAATGAGTGCATGAAGATTGCCAGACGCAAAATAAACATATAAAAATCAACTGTGTTGGGGCTTCCCTGGTGGCGCAGTGGTTGAGAGTCTGCCTGCCAATGCAGGGGACACGGGCTTGAGCCCTGGTCTGGGAGGATCCCACATGCCGCAGAGCAACTGGGCCCGTGTGCCACACTACTGAGCCTGCGCTCTAGAGCCCGTGAGCCACAACTACTGAGCCCACACGCCACAACTACTGAAGCCCGCACGCCTAGAGCCCGTGCTCCGCAACAAGAGAAGCCTCCGCAGTGAGAAGCCCGTGCACTGCGACAAAGAGTTGCCCCAGCTCGCCGCAACTAGAAAAAGCCCATCTGCAGCAACAAAGACCCAACACAGCCAAAAATAAAATAAATAAATTAAAAAAACAATTGTATTTCTATATACCAGCAATGAACTTGTGAACACCAAAATTTAAAAATATAATACCATTTAAAATCACTCAAAACATGAAATTCTTAGGTATAAATCAGATAAAACATGTACAGGACTTGAATGCTGAAAACTAAAAATGCTAATGAAAGAAATCAAAGAAGATCTAATAAATGGAGACATTCTGTGTTCTTGGATTGGAAGACTCAATTTATTAAAGATATCAATTCTCAGCAAATTGACACATAGGTTTAATGCAATTCCAATCAAAATCCCAGACAGATTTTGTAGATTTTATTATGTTATTATAAAACTTATGTAGAAAAACAGAGGAACTAAAATAGCTTAAGTAATTTTGATAAGAAGCATCAAGTGGGAAAATCAGTCAACCCAACTTTAAGACTTACTGTATAACAACAGTAATCAAATCTGTGTGGCCTGTGGAGGAATGGATTTAGATCAATGGGACAGTCTAGAGAACCAACAAATAGTACCACACAAACATGCCCAACTGATTTTGACAAAGATGGAAAAGGAATTCGATGGAAGAAAGATTTTAAGCGAATGGTACTAGACTGATTGGACATCATAGGCCAAAAAATAGGCCTCAACTTAAATGTCACACCTTATACAAAAAAATTACTCAAAATGGATCACAGACTTAAACATAAAATGTAAAACTATAAAACTTTTAGAATGAAAATATGAGATAACCTTCAGAATCTAAAACTAGATAAGAGTATTCAGTCTTGACAGCGAAACCAAGATCCATACAAGGGAAAATTAATAATTGGATTTTATCAAAATTAAACATTTTGCTCTGTGAAATAATAAGAGGATGAAAAGATAAGCTACAGACTAGGGGAAAATATTTGCAAACCACGTATCTGACAAAGGACCAGGATGTAGAACATATAAAGAATTCTCAAAACACAATAGTAAAGAAAACCAAACAAACCAACTAGAAAAAGGGCTAAAGATATGAAGAGACATTTCATTCAAGAGGATATACAAATGGCAAAAAATTATCTGAAAAGATGTTCAACATCATTATCCATCAGAGAAATGCAAATTAAAACCACAAAGACATATCACTAATACCTATCAAAATGTCTAATAAGAAATAGTGACTATACCAAATGTTGGCAAAGATGTGAAGAAACTAGGTCATTGCTGTTGGGAATGCAAAATGGTACAGCCACTCTACAAAACGGTTTGGCAGTTTATTAAAAAACTAAACATGCAACTACCATATGACCCAGCAATTACACTCCTGGGCATCTACCCAAGAGAAATGAAAACTTATGTTCATACAAAACCCTACAAACAAATATTTTTACCAGCTTTATTCATAACAGCCCAAAACTGGAAACAGCCCATTTGTCCTTTTTCCTTTTTTTTAATAAATTTATTTATTTTATTTTATTTATTTTTGGCTGTGTTGGGTCTTCGTTGCTGCATGTGGGCTTTCTCTAGTTGCAGCGAGCGGGGGCTACTCCTCGTTGCGGTGCGCGGACTTCTCATTGTGGTGGCTTCTCTTTGTTGCAGAGCACAGGCTCTAGGCGTGAGGACTTCAGTAATTGTGGTATGCGGGCTCAGTTGTGTGGCATGAGGGCTCTAGAGCACAGGCTCAGTAGTTGTGGCACACAGGCTTAGTTGCTCCGCAGCATGTGGGATCTTCCCGGACCAGGGCTCGAACCCACGTCCCCTGCATTGGCAGGCGGATTCTTAACCACTGCGCCATCAGGGAAGTCCCAACCCATTTGTTCTTGAACCGGTAAATAGTTCAGCAAAGTGTGATACATCCATACATCCATACCATGGAATACTACCCAGCAATAAAAAGGAACCAACAATTGATAGATGCAACAACTTGGATGACTCTGCAGAGGATTATGTTGCGTGAAAAAAGCCAATCCCTAAAGGTTACATGCTGTATGACTCCATTTACATAACATTCCTGAAATAACAAAATTACAGAAATGAAGAATAGATTACTGATTGCCAGGAATTAAGGGGTGATGGGAGTGGGAGGGAAGTGGGTGTGGCTATGAAAAGGCTTCTTGACTTATCAATGTCAATATCCAGGTTGTGATCTTTCACTATACTTTTACAACACGTTACTGTTGGGAGAAACTGGGGAAAGGGACACAGGATCTCTCAATATTATTTCTTAAAACTGCATATAAATCTACAGCTGTCTCAAAACAAAAAGTTTAATTTAGAAATAAAATGGAAAACTCAGGACTTCCCTGGTGGTCCAGGGGTTAAGAATCGGCCTTCCAATGCAGGGGATGTGGGTTCGATCCCTGGTCAGGGAACTAAGATCTCACATGCTGCGGGGCAACTAAGACGGTGGGCGGAAACTACTGATCCCGCGCTCTCTGGCTCTCTCACAGCAAGAGCCCAAACGACCGCAACTAGAGAAGCCTGCGAACTGCAACTAGAGAAGCCTGCACACCGCAACGAAGAGCCTGCATGCCACAATGAAAGATCCTGCATGCTGCAACGAAGATCTTGTGTGCGGCAACTAAGACCCGATGCAGCCAAAAAAATAAATTAAATAAATAAACATATATATTTTTTTAATGGAAAATTCTTTTCTTTGCTTGATTACAGATCTATTAATTTGTTAGATGTTCCAGGCAAAAGGTGACCAGTTTTTACTTTACAAAATGTAAGTCTGGGTTTTTCAGGCCAGTACATAACATGAGGAGCCATGGGTTTAGGTGTAACTATTCCACTATAAGCCACTATTAGATTCTTTACTACCTTGAAGAGAAATCTGTCCATAACAATATAAATGGTGGTTCTTATAGGCTTTTCCTTGGGCTGTGACTTTATGGACCTCAGTTGTGTCCAGACTAAGTTGAAAGATCAGTTAATAATCTCTGATAGGATAAAACTGAAATTTGTTTTGGCCTCTCCTCCTTTAGACTTAGAGATAATATGTTTACTCCTTTTGGGTCAGCTGGATGCATAACTTCCTGTTATGCAGAAAGAAAGACACACATTCTCTTATATGCAGACTACACATGTGGACTTATCATGATGCAAGAGTGGCCTTAACAGGCATTTGGTCCTAATGGCTAATTACTGCCAAAAAGAACAGTTTCAGGTCAATTATTCAAAGCCAAATTCACTGTTTTGAGTAGATATCTCTCAACTCTTTACTAGTTTGTTTCAAGTAATCCCATAAGACCAGTAAGCTCATTTATATAAGGACCAAGATTTACACAGGAAAAAAATGACGGGCATGATCTGCTCTCCCCCCTCCCCCCACCAGAAACAAGTGGGTGTGCCCTTCCAGGGAAGGCAATCAGACTCTTTCTCAGGAGGCCTCAGGTGACACCCGTTACCTTTGGCAATTTTCCATGGTCTGCTGGGTGGTCCTTGGTCTTACGGGCTTGGAAACCTAGTTTTGTCTGTTACACTCACCTTAACCAGGTATATGAGATTAGATATAAAACCAAAACACCAATGTGTTGATTGACTAAAAAGCATGTTCCAAACGTGCTTTCATCAATGTTTCGAGGCTACGAAGAAGCTATTCTCTAAGAACCAGGAAATGAAGGTGCCCACTGTGACTTAAGCTACAAAATCAAAACATGGTGGAGACTGTAGACTGGAACACTTAAGTGGGCACGGGCAGCCCATTTTCTCCCTGTAGTCAACTTGTGTGGGAAGCCAAATCATAAACTGAATAGCAAGTAAATTCACTCACAATACCAAAAATAATTGTCATGATGGGAATACATGACATTCACATTCTCCATACAAAATTTCTTCGTAGAGACACTGACCTCGGAAGCCAGAGTAAGCAAGAGATTGATTATAAACATGCAATAAGAACGAGAGGAGTGGGATTAATTGAATGTTTCATGCTATCAGGCACACATAGCATAATACATCCTGCTCACATTAGGGAGGTTTTGATCTAGGAATCTGAACATTTATACTCACTTGGTGATAATCTTCTGCTTCTATCCCTACTGGGGAATGTCCTTTCCAGGCAAAAAAAAAAAAAAAAAGTCATGATTCAAAACCTGTTGGCTAAGATTTCTGTACCCCTAGGCAGTGCCCTTTGGCTGGACACTGTTCGCATTTCCCTCTATGCTTTTTCTATGGTAGCAAAGCCCTGCCTGGGTAGCATTCTCTTTCTTTAAGGTGATTTTGAATATTTCTACTTCAACCCATTATGTTTTGATATTATAGTTTAGCTCTCAGAGGACCATCTTATTCCAAACTCTTGGGATTCAGCTCAGTAGCCTACAAATACTGACAAGCAAATATTTGCAAATTGTTCATCTTGGAATCCACTCCAAGAAGCTGTGTGGCTCAAATCAATAAAGGTTTTTCTTTTATTGACCCAGATGGTCACTGGTATAACTGCTCTAAAACCCTTCAAGGTCAAAATAATTTCTGTACTGCTATGGGGGTGGAGGCTTGGGGCTTTTTGCCATGGACTATATTAGACCAGGCTCCAAATTATTTTCTAAGTAATCACTTCTATCCTCAGTATGTTGTAAATAAACAAAATAACACACATGCAGGTCACTAAGCTAAGTGCTACTTCAAAATATTTGTATTTAGTTTGTTTTATAAGAACTAACATATGCATACAAAGATAATTTTGTATCCCCCCTTTTGAAGAGTCTGTATTTGTCTGTGTTCTACCAGTGGTTCTGATGTCTTACTTTTGTCATGGGGTGACACTGGGTGACAAAGCAATTCATCTACCAGAAAGATGTATGAACGCCCTTCTTGTGGCTGGGTTCATAAACATTATCTATTTATGCTCCTCACAAGAATTCCTCTTTTCAGCCATGACATGGCTAGTAAAAAGTGCTTACGTTTACTGTGGAATTTTAAGCACAGGATTCCTCTAAGTGGAATGATAATGGATTTCTGTTGTGGTATATCCTTAATTGGCAGGCAGCTTTGTTTGGTTTATTATTGGCGATGATTAGGACACACACTGGTTTCTTCACCTGGGTTCCTGGTTCAGATCAGCTTGAATGATGACATACCTTTGCTGCCACATCCTCTATCAGCTGTCATCAGATGAAAGAGCCTGGATGAGGGATTCAAGTCTAGGTGTCCCCGTCACCAGAAGGCTAAAGCCAGAGGCATCTGAGCCAGGAACTGACTTAGGGAGAGCTTCACAGCAAGTATTTCAGGGTTAGGCTCCAGGCATTCAACCACGTAGAGAGCCTGGTGCCCTGACCTGTGCACATTTACAAACCATAACTTCCTGGGCCTTTCATAACATACACATGCCAGGCAGAGACCCCACCACTGCAAATAAAAACCCAAGGGGCTGGGCTTCCCTGGTGGCGCAGGGGTTGAGAATCTGTCTGCTAATGCAGGGGACATGGGTTCGAGCTCTGGTCTGGGAAGATCCCACATGCCGCGGAGCAACTAGGCCCGTGAGCCACAACTACTGAGCCTGCGCGTCTGGAGCCTGTGCTCCGCAACAAGAGAGGCGGCGATAGTGAGAGGCCCGCGTACCGCGATGAAGAGTGGCCCCCACTTGCCGCAACTAGAGAAAGCCCTAGCACAGAAATGAAGACCCAACACAGCCATAAATAAATAAATAAATAAATAAATAAAATTAAAAAAAACAAAACAAAACACCCAAGGGGTTAATATACACAGCATCACTTCACCATCCTTCCCAGATTCTTACTGAAGGTTCTGTGTTGATGAAACAGATTGTGTAGCTGCAGGTAGCCTGTGTTGTAAAGGCATTTCATACAGAAGTTCTTGTCTCATTATGACCTTCATACATTTCTTTGAAGTTCATCAACATAAAAATCACTACATTCTTTCCTGGAAAGTTGTCTCCTAGAAGGTTACCTGACCGAAGCCTTTTTACTCCCTGACACTTAGTTTTACTAGCAAACTAACTGTCAGTTGTACAAACCATTCGGCTCTCAGTGGAAATGTGTCAGTACAATGATGTCTTTCTTTTCAACTATCACTAATCTGTCTCATAGCCTTGTAGAAATAATTTGGCTTTTTGTTCTGGGTAATTCCCATCCTGCTGATGTCACTGCATAATGTGGAGTAATAATAATAAAATGAATACCAACCACCCCTACCACCAAAACAATAACACTGAGCATTTCAATGTTTTAAGCACTTTTCTAAGTACTTTCATACATTAACACATTCCATCCTCACAGTCTCATGAGGTAGGAACTATCATTATCTCCATTTTATAATGAAGGAAACTGTGGCACAGAGAAGCTAGCTAATTTGCCTAAGGTTATACTCATGTCGAAAGAGATGTGTGTAACTGCTCTTTAGAAAAATGATTTTTCTGGTTTTAGTCTATAAAAATGATGCATGCTTACGGTTTAAAAAAAAAGTTCTTATAAGACTGAGAATTACAATTTAAAAAGTAAAAAACTACACCAAATTCTGCTACCTAAAGATAACCACTGATCATTTTTAAGTGAACTTCCTCCAAATATCTCTTTATCTATTTAGGATCATATTGATTTATGATTATCATAACATAAATGAGATCAAGCACACAATACTTTTCTGTAATTTACTTTTTCCACTCCATTATGTGACCTAGACGTCAGCAGCCCTTTGTAGACGCCTAAGTGTTACGTAAATCTCTCTGGTTATTAGAATGATCAGGGCTGAGGGGAGCCTCCCAGCCCAATCAGAAGAAAGCACTTGAGATCAGAGAGTTTCCAGTCCCTGAAGGACTCTTGCCTTACTTCATAGCAGGTTTTATTTTCGTATGATGTTTAACGTAGTCATTCTTGAGAATGCCACAAAAATCCTTTCTAGAATGCAAGCCAAAAAGTACTGCTGGCCACTGACTCGGACCTGAAGGCCTGACCCCCAGCTCTCCAGAGAATTAGCCGGGCTCTGGGCTGAGGATGGTTTAATGATGTCTGAGTCATGTGCCAGCTGGCATGAGGAAAGCCCAACGTGCAGACACATAACCTCAGTGGGGAAGCTGAGCTGAGAGCTGTCACTGGGTTGTTATTATAGCAGTCTGCTGATAAGTGATGGGCTAAGGAGGGAAGAAGTCCAAACCTCTCCAGGAAACCAGATAAGTCTTATGATGAGGGCTGTTCCCACACACCTCACTAGGAGACACTACTCACATCAATCCATGTGAACGATACCCTTGAGTTGTACAGTGTACAACGCAAGTAGCCTTAAGTGACAGCTGCTGTTGGTCAGCTGGGCCTGCAGGAGGCTGGGCCTGCAGGACAAAGTTACATCCTGCAGGCAGTTGAAAGGGAACAATCCTAATAGAGTTCCAAGGATGACAGCTGATACCTTGCAGACCACCCCCATACCTCTCATTCTCCTTTAAAAAAATCTTGCTGGGGAATCAAGCTAGGAAAGTGGTAGTTTAAGGGTAGGAGTGCTTACATGTGAAAATGGATTCCCAAGCTGACTGTGAAGGAGAGAAATCTCTAGGGCACACACACTCATCTTGCCACTGGAATCTCTTCAGGGGAAGCAGTTTCGGTCCATGCGGGAATGGATCTAGCTCACTGGAAACACTTCTAGCACATTTTAAGAAATGTTTTAAATTCTATCTTAGAACATAAATGAAATAAGAAAAAGTGCAAAAAAGAAAATAAACATCACCCATAATTCTTTCACTCTCACACAAAATAATCATGGTTAATATTTAGGTCTATTTCCTTCTAGCTTTTTCTATTCAGCATTGCTTTTAAAGAGAGCCAAATATCTATCTACACAAGTTCACTTAATATTTTATAACTATATTTCCCATGATCATTAAATTCTACATGAAAAGGTAAAGTGTTATGGCTACATAATATTCCACTATCTAAAGTTCTATCCAAAGTTATATAGCCACCAAAAAAGTCTTTCAAAGCAATTGTCTTTCTTAAAGAAGCTGTCTGGGAACCAACGCTTAGATCATTTTCCCCCAAAAAGATTCCTTACACATTTCCATAGCATATTATCCAAGTAGCCCCTGTAACCTGTGGGGAGGGCATTAGTGAAAGGACATTCCTCTTGCTTTCATTTTTAATTAAAATATTTTATCACTACGAACTTCCCTTTAAAGACTGCTTTTGCTGCATCCCATAGATTTTTGTTTGTTTGTGTTTTCCTTGTCATTTTTCTCAAGGTATTTTTAAATTTCCTCTTTGATTTCGTCATTGACCTATTGGTTTTTTAGTAGCATGTTGTTTAGTCTCCATGTAATTGTTTTTTTCTCATTTCTCTTTCTGTGGTTGATTTCTAGTTTCATGCCACTGTGGTCAGAAAAGATATTTGAAATAATTTCTGTCCTCTTAAATTTGTTGGGGCTTGTTTTGTGTCCCAGTATGTGGCCAATCCTAGAGAATGTTCCATGTGTGCTTAAAAAGGATGTGTATTCTGTTTTTTTGGATGTAACATCCTAAAAATATCAATTAAGTCTAACTGCTCTATTGTATCATATAGGATCTCTGTTGCCTTATTGATTTTATGTCTGGAAAATCTGTCCATTACTGTGAGTGGGGTGTTAAAGTCTCCTACTATTACTGTATTCCCATCAATTTCTCCCTTTATGTCTGTTAGTATTTGTTTTATGTATTTGGGTGTTCCTATATTGGGTGCATTAATTGAAATATTTTAAATTAATTCCTACATATGGTAAACAAACAAATAAGTCCCAGCAAACTTCAGAGTTTTAAAAGAACACATATTAAAGAAAAGATTCACTTCCCTGTCCCCAAATTCTCCTCCCCAGAGGTGACACTATTGTCAGTTTCTTGGGCGTTGTTCCAAAAATGTACTGTGTATTTGTAAGCATGTATGTAATAGTCATCCCCAATTTTTTTTCACACAAATGACAGCATACGCTATGCTTTACTCTCGCCTTGCTTTGTACACCTAGTGTAAGAGAGAGAGTGTGGTCTAGGGGCTAAAGGCACAGGATTTGGAAGCCAGATCTCCTGGGTTTGAATTCCAGTACCACCATTAATTAGCCATGTATTCTTGACCAAATTACCTAATCTCTCTGTGCTCTGGTTTCCTCATCTGCAAAGTGGTACTAATAATGGTCCCCACCTCACTGGGTCCTTACATGGTGTTATGGGTTGAATTGTGTTCCCCCAAAAAGATAGTTGAAGTCCTACCCCTCAGTATCCAGTGACCTTACTTGGAAATAGGGTATTTACAGAGGTAATCAAATTAAATTGAGGTCATTAGGATGGACCCTAATCTGACTAGTGTTTTTATAAAAAGGGGAAATTTGGACACAGACACAGACATGCACATAGGGAGAATATGTGAAGAAGGAAGTTATCCTGCCAGAAGCCAAGGAACATCTGGGACTACCAGAAGCTGGCAGAGGCAAGGAGGCATCCTCCTCTACAGGTTTCAGTGGGAGCATGGACCTGCCAACTCCTTGACTTCTGACTTCTGGCCTGCAGACAATAAATATCTGTTGTTCTAAGCTACCTAGTTTGTGGTACTTTGTTACAGCAGCTCTAGCAAACAAATACACATACACCCAGAATTTAGACTATGTCCAATACTCCTCAAATACTATATAAGTGTTAGCTAGCATTATCATGCAGATCTGCCTCATTCTTTTAAATGACTGCATAATTTTTGTGGTTTATGCAAAATGTATTGTTTAAATATTTCTTACTATTATCAAAGTAATACATTTGTTTAAAAAAATAGTACTGGGACTTCCCTTGTGGCACAGTGGTTAAGAATCCGCCTGCCAATGCAGGGGACACAGGTTCGAACCCTGGTCCGGGAAGATCCCACATGCCACGGAACAACTAAGCCCATGTGCCACAACTACTGAGCCTGCGCTCTAGACTACTGAGCCTGCGCTCTAGACCCACAACTACTGAGCCTGCGCTCTAGACCCATGTGCCACAACTACTGAGCCCATGTGCCACAACTACTGAAGCCCGTGTGCCTAGAGCCCGTGCTCCACAACGAGAGAAGCCACCACAATGAGAAGACCGCGCACTGCAACGAAGAGCAGTCCCCGCTCGCTGCAACTAGAGAAAGCCCACGCACAGCAACGAAGACCCAATGCAGACAAAAAATAAATAAATAAATAATTATTTCTTAAAAATTAAAAAAAAATAGTACTAAAAGGCATATAATGAAAAATAGCAGTATTTTGTCTCCACTTATTTTCAAACCCCCAGTCCCACTCCCCAAAGGCAAGCATTTTCAATTACTTGGATCTTCTTTCTGGTATTTATCTCCACATTTCTAAGCAGTGTGCTTATACTGTTACTTCTTGGTCTATCACTTTTAGACACACTCGTCTGCCTTCCTGTTAAAATCAATGAGGATTTTGGTTTATGACAACCCCTTGCCCTCTACACACACACACACATACACACACAGACTTTCCCTCTCGTCTTCACAATTTAATTATATAACCATTTTTAGTTGTGTAATAGATTGTTAAAATAGATGTCTTAAGTCTCTGAAATCCAACTGAGACTCCAAAGCTAAGAACAATAGGTACAAAACAACCCCACGTTGTAAATAGAGATTCTAGAAATCCATGCAGGGCTTGCGAATCAGGTGGCCCCAAAGTGATTCTTCCAGCCTTCGCTACTAACTACCTCCGGTCTCCAAAATTAGCCAGGGAGCTGAAGGAGCCTGTGTTGGGCATTGCTTTGGAGAGAGTTAGCAGAGTGTTGTGTTTCCCACCCCATCCCTAGTGCTAGAGGGGAGGAAGACACCTTACACTCATCCTGAATTGAGTGAGGGGGATTTCAAGAGGATCCTCAGAGAGACTGATAGTTTGCAGGGACAGTCACATACTTGGTGACTGACTAACACCTGGAAAAAAAGTCTGAAGCCAGAAGCTGGCTGGAGCAGCCTGCCTGGTAGCAGGACAAAGAGTCAAGGTTGGCCAGCATTTCCGGGGATTGGTGGGGCAAAGATCTGGTTTTCCATGGGCCAGTCTGGATTCTGTGGAAGAGAGGTGTCAATAGGTTGCTTTCAAAAGTTCCCAACACAACAGTACCATCTGGAAGGATGAAAAATGACCCCAGCAAAGAGTGGACAGGCAGGGGCCAGGTGCTCAGTGGACAGCTGTCAGTGGCCAGCCAAATGAGGCATCTTCTAGGTCAAGGACAGTACAGCAAAAACATCCCAGTGATGAAGGGTCTCTCATTAATCAACCTTGGACATATTACTGATACATACGAAGAGGGCACTCATGGCAGATGACAACTCTGCAGGCCAAGAGCTTTTCTTCCTCTTCATTCTCCCCTTTCTGTGTCTTCATCTGACCCTAGAGGAGCCAGAGGCAGCACACTGAGCAAGAAGGAATAAAGTGACATTGACCTTCTACTTAGGGTTGCCAGATTTAACAGATAAAAGTACAGGAAGCCCAGTTAAGTTTGAATTTTAGATAAAAATGCTTTTCTTTAGTATAAGTATCTCCTATGCACTATTTGAGACGTAATTCTACGAAAAGCATTTGTTGCTTTCTGGAACTGACATTTAGCTGGGCGTTCTGTATTTTATTTGGCAACCCTGCCCATACTTCTTGCCCACTGCAAACTTTAAGCCTGTGTCAGGCCCAAGCTGTGGGACAGCTGTGGGATAAGAGCTTGGTGTTCTGATATAAGAGCTTTGGATAACCTGAAAAAAAATGGAGACTATTCATTAATAACCTAAAAGTACTTAGAAACATGATAGAAATTGTCTGATAGTTCAGCCATGGGGCTGAAAAAGTGAGATAACAGAATTTTGCAGCTGGAACCTTCCAAGTTCCTCTTGCTCAATTATACTTACAGGTATATTAGGTTCAACATTTAGGTTATTATTTCTATGTAAATATTATTTGTTGCTGAGCCAAGCTGTGAACTAAGACTGCATTTTTTATATAACTTTCTATTTTTAATTTGACTTAATAATTGCCTAAAGCATTTTTCATGTTTAAAAGCCATTTATGTGTCTTTCTTTATGAACTGCCTATTCATGTCCTCTGTTGGGTTGTTGAGCTTTCTCCTACTGATTTATTCAAGTTTATTTATATATTAAAAAAATTAACCTAAAAGAACACTCTTCCGTGTGGGAAATTAGAAATGGCTAGCAACGAGGATAAGTAGATCTTTTCTGACATTTGTGCTGGGAAGCTTAGATTTTCTCTGTGCCCTGTATCTAGTCTCGCTCTTCCAAAACAAATTTTCTTAAATCAATAATTCCCTTAAATTTCCTTTAATGCTTACATGTTCAATTCTTGGTTAAACATTTCCCAAGAAAGATGTGTATGATTAAGACACAGCCTATCAGCATTTTTCTCCTTTAGACATGATCATTCATCCTTGAGATTTGTTTCCATGGAATTAACCCACACCAGAAAAATAGCTGCAAATATTACCTCAAAGGAATTAGGAGAAATTTCCCTTGAGATACTATTATAATGTGGTTGGAACATGGAACACAAAGATTAAAATCTCAAATTTGTTTCTTTCTTTGTTCATGAGTTTACGATTCTAATCTGATAACAAACCTCATTATTGTTTTCAGTTTCTCATTAGAAAACCAGAGCCTTGCTCTTTAACTGTCCCATGAGACTTAGCCTCTGAGGTATCTCCAAAGTAATGGGAATTGTATGATAAAGTAAAGATTACAGTTTAGACCACCACCACTGCATATAAATTTCCACTGTAAATGGTTGCAAATCACTCAGCTAATTTTTGCATATCATTCTTTCCAAAGAATCCCTTTGTTCTTGAGGGAAATAAAACATTCTAAAACAAATACATTAAAATATGGATTCAAAAATTATTTTAAGAATAGACAGAAAAACTGCGTTTCAGATCAGCTGTCAGGAGAGTCCCACATTTGTCAATAATTCCTCAGAAGAGCCCAGGATGTGCTCCATCTTCTAATTTTTATTTATAAATTCAATTTTAAGATTGCACTGAGGCACGCTGATTCTCCTGTTTCACTGCCTAATTTATTTATTTCTCTAGAATGAATGACAAGTAGGAAGGGCTGGATTCCAGAATCCCTCGGCCCTAGAATAAAAAATCTTTGCATGTCTTGCAAATGTGAGCTCTGTATAGTCTCAGAGATATCATCCTCAGCATATGTAATATCTCACATTCCTGTTCTGCTTTATCTCGCTATTCAGTGGAAAACTAGCTTTAAGGGAAGCCATGTCTTAAAAACTGACAAATGTTTCCTTGTCCCTCTGCAGCACACAAGTTCATCTATCAGGTTTTGTGCTTATCTGACACAGTGACAAGACAGAAATCTGATCCGTGCACAAATCAATCAATCAATCAAATGTAATACGGGATATCCAAAGCATCGCAGAGGAAGACCATGAGTATTTGCTGAGGGACAGTCGTGTTCCTGGCACAGTGTTTGGTGTTTCCATTTGTGAAGTCTTACTGAACTCTTGCAACAGCTGCCTCAAGGTAAATGAGAAATCTGAAGGTCAGAAAGTCAGACTTACTTGTTGAAGCTGGTAAATGTCAGGGTTTTCCCACTCCTCCCTGGCCCATACCCAACACTCCAGCCATACTGAACTATAGGAGGTTCTTCTTAACCTGGTAATCATTATCCAAATGTGTCTGGTTAGTTTGGGACACAAAAATCATCATAATATGAATAACCCTAATTAATGCAGGGTTTCATGAAACTGATGGAGATGATGTTGAAGAAATGTTAGAATCACAGGCAAACACTGATAAAGAGTCTTGCAAAATTAGACAAGTTAACAATTAAAGAGGAAAAAATGGACATTAATAGGATCTTCAAAAGAGGAATATTTGAAAATCATAGATTAAGGGGGGCAGCTGAGAAGAATGAAGGGCTTCAACCTCTTTGTCAAATGTGCTACCAGACACATTTTTTAAAAAGTAGATTCCCAAACCCTAAATCAACACTCACTTTGTTTTCTATTCCAAAAATTAGGGAAGACTTACAATTACTACCTAACTTTTGTTACATATAAATAACAATATAGATTAATTTTATAATTTTTCTTTTCACTTTCCAAGATCAAATTCTAATCAATTTTTTCCATATCTTATATGAAATGTTTGTGTTGCATTCCCTTTATGTCCTCCTTAGACATTAACTGTCTTTGACTGTGAGACCTCCTATACTTTGCCCTGCTGTCTCATGCTTCTGAACTTTTGTCCATAGTGTTCCATCTGCCTGCAGGACCTGTCTCTGTTGTTCTGCAGGGAAACCCTTCTTCACTGCTCTCGACCTTCTCCAATATCACCTCCTGTGTGAGAGTTTCCTCTAACCTTTCCTGCTCCCTTAGCCAGATGGATGGAAATATGAGGAAATACACAACCTAACAGAAAAGGTAAGTTATAATGAAGCAATGAATTATTCTGTGTCAAGAGGCACAGATTTCTTGGATTGAAACACGAGCACAAGTAAAGAACATTTCCACTATCGTAGAAAGTTCTATTGGACAGCATTGGCACTTACTTGCGAAAACACAAGCAACAGATTAAAAAAAAATAACAAAGCACTAAGAAAGGAATTCTAGGCTTATTTTCCTTTTAAGTAATGGTGGTACTGCTGGAAAGACTATGTGTTCTGGGAGCACGTTGGAGGGGTCCTTACCAGTGCGGGAGGCTGGATGAGGAAATGATCTTTAAGCTCAGACTTGAGTAGGAATTAACTAGGAATGTGTTGGCCGGGGACGGGGAGGTTGGAGAGAGCTGTGGATTGGTTTGGAACAAGGAACAGTCCCAAGGAGAGGAAACTATGGGCAGGGAGAACCTGAAGAAAGAGTGCACAGGATGCCTTTGGAAGAAGTATAAGATATTCATCAGGCTCTAATTCTGCAAACAAATTCATGGTTGACATTGTGCCTGCATCAAAAAATAAAAGAATATGCCTTAAATGAGACTTAAGTGCCATAGGAAATAAACTCTTCTGGTTATAATAGGTCAGGATGACCAGAAGGGATGATGTGTCAGGAGGTTTCCTATTAATTCCTTATTTTCATTATTTGTTCACTTAACACTTATCACATGTCAAATGGTGGTAAGAATTCTATTAGGAAACTCATTGAGTGCCCCAAAGAGACTGGAGATGTTACATAATGAATGGAAGTCCATGATCTATCTTCAGATTTTTGTTCCAACTGAACTCACAACTTTTTGATAGACATAGCAATCATGAATAGACTATCAGATTTTTGGTTTCCAGTGCAGTGTGTCCAAAATGTGGCATTTGAGAAGCCCTTGCAGCACTTATTAAAATGCATATCCTTAGCCCAGAAATAAACCCACACATCTATGGTCAATTAATCTACAACAAAGGAGGCAAGAATATACAATGGAGAAAAGATAGTCTCTTCAACAGGTGGTGTTGGGAAAGCTGGACAGCTACATGTAAATCAATAAAATTAGAACACCCCCTCATACTCCTCATACCATATATAAAAATAAACTCAAAATGGTTTAAAGACCTAAATATAAGACATAACACCATAAATCCTAGAAGAAAACAAGGCAAAACATTCTCGGACATAATCTTAGCAATATTTTCTTAGATCAGTCTCCCAAGGCAAAAGAAATAAAAGCAAAAATAAACAAATGGGACCTAATCAAACTTAAAAGTTTTTGCACAGCAAAGAAAACCATCCACAAAATGAAAAGGCAATCTACAGACTGGGAGAAAATATTTGCAAACAATGCAACTGACAAGGGGTTAATATCCAAAATATACAAACAGCTCATACAAGTCAATGTCAAAAAACCAAACAATCCAATCAAAAAATGGGCAGAAAACCTAAATAGACATTTCTACAAAGAAGACATACAGATGGCCAAGAAACACATGAAAAGATGCTCAACATCACTAATTATTAGAAAAATGCACATCAAAACCACAATGAGGTATTACCTCATACTGGTCATAATGGCTATCATCAAAAAGTCTATGAATAATAAATGCTGGAGAGGGTATGGAGAAAAGGGAACCCTCCTACACTGCTGGTGGGAATGTAAATTTGTGCAGCCACTATGGAGAACAGTATGGGGGTTCCTTTAAAAACTGAAAATAGAGCTACCATATGATCCAGCAATCCTGCTCTGGGGTATTTATCTGGAAAAGATGAAGACTCTAATTTGAAAAGATTCATGCACCCCAATGTTCAGAGCAGCACTATTTACAATAACCAAGACATGGAAACAACCCAAGTGCCCATCAACAGATAACTGGTTTAACAAGATGTGGTATATATATACAATGGAATATTACTCAGCAGTAAAAAAGAATGAAACATTGCCATTTGCAGCAGCATGGATGGACCTAGAGAATATCATACTAAGTGAGATAAGTCAGACAGAGAAAGACAAATGATATATGATATCACTTATATGTAGAATCTAAAAAATAATACAAATGAATCTATATACAAAACAGAAATAGACTCACTGACATAGAAAACAAACTTATGGTTACCAAAGGGGAAAGGGAGGGGAAAAGGAATAAATTAGGAGTAAGAAATTAACAAACTACTATACATGAAATAGAAAAGCAACAAGGATTTACTGTATAACACAGGGAACTATATTCAATATCTTGTAATAACCTATAATGGAAAAGAAACTGAAAAAAATATATATATATATATAAAACTGAATCACTTTGCTGTACACCTGAAACTAACACAATATTGTAAATCAACTATACTTCAATAAAAAAATAAAAAATAATTAAAATGCATATTCCATTTCCCTGCCATCCCCTGGGCAGAGGCAGCGGCTCAGGGGCATTCAAGATTTGGCTCCATAACCCACCACCATAGTATTGCTGCTGGAGGTGTAATGGATGTTAGCACTGCTTTACAAGAGGTACTGAAGGCTGCCTTCTTCCACGATGACCTAGCACATGGAATTTGTGAAGGTGCCAATGTCTTAGTGCCAAGCCCATCTTTGAGTGCTTACATCCAACTGTGATGAGCCTATGTATGTCAAGTAGGTGGAGGCCCTTTGTGCTGACAAAACTCAATGTCATTGAGGTTCATGACAATAAGAAACTAGGGGAACGAGTAGGCCTCTGGAATACTGACAGATGGGGGAAACCCTGTAGAAAGGTTGGTTGCAGATGGGTAGTTCTAGTAAAGGACTATGCAAAGAATCCCAAGGACGTCATCAGAGAGTACTTCAAATGCAAAAATATGAATAAAAAACTTGGCTTTTGTTTTTAAAAAATGCATATCCCCAAGCCCACCATGGACCTACTGAATCAGAATTGGTGGGATCTACAGGGCTAACAAACTCCCTGGGTAATTCTACTGCACTCTAAAGTTTGAGAACTTCCATCTGATTGAAGTGACTCTCGGGTATATAATGGCAGCCTGGAGCCAAGCTGGCTATATAAGAACCATGTAGAATTCTGGTTTTGTTTTTAATTATTAACTCTATACTTATTTGGATTTCACTAGTTTTTCCACTAATATCCTTTTCCTGTTCCAGGATCCTATCCAGGATACCACATTACATCTAATCATCGTGTCTCTTTAGTCTTCTCTGGTCTGTGTCAGTTTCTTAGAGTGTCCTTTTTTTTATGACCTTGATATCTTTGAAGAACGCTGGCCTGGTTATCCTGTAGAATGTTCCTCAATTTGAGTTTGTCTGATGGTTTTCTCATGGTTAGACTAAGGTTATGGGTTTTAGGGGAGAATACTACAGAGGTGAAGTACCATTCTTATCTCACCTTATCAAAGGTACATACCCTCGGCAAGATTTATCACTACTGACGCTAATCTTGATTAGTTGGCCTGGAGGTAGTGTTTGCCAGTCTCCTTCACTGTAAATTACTCCCCTACCCCAACACTATACTCTTTGGAAGAGAGTCCCCCAAAGCACAGCCCAAAGTCAAGGAAGAGGTGGAAATTAAGCTTCCCTTCCTGGAGTGGAGACTATCTACATAAATTATTTGGAATCCCTGGAATTCTTCTGTAAGGGAGATGGGTTTCTTTTTCCCCATTTATTTATTTAATCATTTATGTATACCAATATGGGCTCATGGATATTTACACTCTGTGTTATAATCCAATGCTATGTTATTTATTTTATTGCTTGAGTTTTCCAGCTTTGGCCATTGGAAGCTTTTTCAGATTGGCTCCTGGGTCCCTTTGACATGCCCCACTTTTTTTACTTCAGACACTACAAGATGCTCCAAGCCCATCTTGTGTATTCCCCATCCCAGACTAGAACCAGGCATTTCTCCCAGTAGAGTTCTCTTTCTAAAACATGAATTTCTCCCTCCCAACCTTGGAGATGTAAATCCAGTTGGCCTAGAGAGGGAGCCCATGAATATGTTTTTTTTTAAATTAGATGAAACTGGGAGTTCCCTAGTGGTCTAGTGGTTAGGATCCAGCACTTTCACTGCTGTGGCCTGGGTTTAATCCCTGGTAGGGGAACTGAGATCCTGCAAGCCTTGCAGCATGGCCAAAAAAAAAAAAAAAAAAAAAATTTAATGAAATAGAACATACTCATAGTAAAAACAAATTCAAACAATGCAAAGGGGATATATATATATATATTAAAAGTGAGTCTATCAGTCTTCCTGCCCAAAGGCAACCTATTGCCAGTTTCTTATAAATCCTTTCAAAACTAATCTATACATATTTCTTAATATGCATATATGTCCATATGTATATATCACCCATATTTTTACGGAAATGATAGTACACTACAACACTCTTGACTCTTGCTGTTTTCACTTAATAACACATCTTGGAGATTGTTACATGAACACAGATTGACATCATCCTTTTCGAAATGGCAGAGAGCTTCAGTGGATAGCCATGACATAACTTATTTACCCACTGTTTATTGATAAACATTTAGGGTGTCTCTGAGTTTTGCCATTACAAGCAATGCTACTGTGAACTTCCTGTACATACTTTTTCATACATGTCTTAAGACATCACTATGCTAAACTCATAGCAGTGAAATCAATGTGTCAAAGGTATACGCCTGTAACATTTTGATAGATATTGACAAACTGCAATTCAAAACAGGTTATTGCAACATACAGTCCCACCAACAACGTATGAGAATGTCTTTTCTCCACGTTATTGACAATAAAATGTACTATTAAATTTGCCAATCTGGTAGGTGAAAATGGTATCCAAAGTTTAAATGTTCATGACTTTAATTATGAGTGATATCAATTGTATTTTCATATGTTGATAAGTATTTAGAACTTTTGTATGTGTATAAATGGCCTATTCATACCTTTTGTCCTTTCTTTGCTATTGGGTTATCAATATTTTTCTTATTGGTTTGTAAGAGCTCTTTATATATTAAGAAAACAAGTACATTCTTGCTTTCTGTGTTGTACATATTTTTTTAGAATACTGTACATTTTTTAAAAAGTCTCCCAGGTGATTCTGATGACAGCCAGGTTGGGAAACCACTGCTAGGGAATTTATTAATCAGGGTTAATATGTCCCATGTGTGTGCCACCTCCAGGCATAGGTAAGGGTAACTGCTGCCTACCTGGTGCGGTCTGAGGGTAACAAAAATCCCTGTCTGAAATGATCTCAGCTACTAACAGCAGAGACTCCCAGCATTAAACCTACCCTTTGGGGCATAAGGCAGCGTTACCAGGAAGATGAGCAGCACACTGACCCATTACTGTGCAACAGCAAGACTGCCCCTCCCCCCACCCTGTCCTGTATCCTGGGACAGTGGGAGACTCTTCTAGCATAATATCACTGGACACAGCCACGGCATTGTTAATCAAGAAGTATGAAAGTTCTGATTACCTTATACACAACACATCCTGAGGGCAGACAAGACAGAAGGCTTCTCCCCTTTTCCATCTCCCACTCCCCAGGTCCTGAAGCCATTAAATAGCAAGGTGGAAATGAACAATGCACAGCCCAGCAGAAGAAAGGAACCAAAGGAAGGGCTGTGTGGGAAAGGGGCAGGGGGGCAGGATGTCCAGGGGGAAAGGCTCTTCTTCCACAGGGAGGGAGCTGCCACCTGGATGCCTGAGGGTCATTGTGAAGCCCCTCTTTAGTGAGAGAACCCCAAGAAGGGCAAGCTGGTGGGAAGGGGCAGCTCCAGAATCCCTGCCCCTTAGTGGCCTCTAGAATGGATTGGAATGTTCTGCTGAATGTAAAATGAAAAGGGCTGTTTTATACATAAATTTGGACCCTGTGTCTGGCTAACTATATCTGCACCACACCCTCCCATCCAAGATGTTTGTGTAGGGTTGTGTTGAGGGCTGACCCAAGCTGAGGAATGAGGAGCACCTTAGATTAAAGTATAGACCAGTGGAATCTGCCTGCCAATGCAGGGGACACGGGTTTGAGCCCTGGTCCGGGAAGATCCCACATGCCGCGGAGCAACTAAGCCCGTGCGCCACAACTACTGAGCCTGCGCACTACAGCTTGTGAGCCACAATTACGGAGCCCACGTGCCACAACTACTGAAGCCCACGCACCTAGAGCCCGTGCTCCGCAACAAGAGAAGCCACCACAATGAGAAGCCCGCGCACCACAATGAAGAGTAACTTCCGCTCGCTGCAACTAGAGAAAGCCCGTGTGCAGCAACAAAGACGCAGCCAAAAATAAATAAATAAATAAATAAAATTTATTTGATAAATAAATAATAAATAATAAATTTAATAAATAAATAAAATAAAATAAATAAATAAAATTAAAAAAAAAAAAGAAAGTACAGACCAGGGTTCTCAAAGTACCGTCCTAGGACCGGAAGCATCAGCACAACCTGGGAACTCATTAGAAATGCAAATTCTGAGATCCCACCCCAGACCCACTAAATCAGAAACTCTGGGGATGGGGCCTAACAGTCCATACTGTAATAAGCCCTGCAGGTGATTCTAAAGCTAAAGTTTGAGAACCACTGCTCTTGGTCGGAGCCACTGCCATCTACCATGGCATCCAAGATAGCAGAGTGGAGCCTGTCAGCAAAAAGAATGCACCAAGGGCAGTAGGGGCACTCAGATATTCTCTCTGCAGTAGAGACACACAGTTACAACCACCATCTGGACCCTAAAACTTCCGGGTGAGTGTTTGTTGGGAATCAATGTTTTCCCCAGAGAGTTGGCACCAGAGCGCCGTGTACATTTCCCAGATGGGTTTCTAAACAAGAACCTCCTGCAGGAGGTTCCCAGCCCTGAGAACCAGAACTGTGGCTTGTCTACAGGCAAGGAATTCTTAAAGATCTGCCCCTATCTGCAGAGGTGGAGTTTTTAAGGAGAACTGCATTCCTGTAGGGGTAGGGAGGCTATTCTTCTTGTCTGCATATAAGCAGGGTGAGGGCTCTGCGTGTCACTCCCATGTCACTTCACTTTGAATTTCAGAGTTGAGCTAACAGGGCTTTATTTACGCAATCCCAAAACACTTCGTCTTGGCAAAATTAAAGAACAAGAATATATATACTTTTGATAGATTTTTTTCATGGCTCCAAAATAATTTGGATCCTGGATCATTATTTCAGCTGTCTCTGTCAGCAAGTAACCTTAATGAGTACCATCTTGTAATTTATCGCCAAGTCACATTTTTTGGCAAATATTTTCCTATAAAATATTTAAGGCTCCATCTGACTTTGGGTCTTTTGAAGAGATTATGTTTCCTCTAAATGTCTGATGCATCCTCTAGGGTTTTGGCCACAGCGTTGCTAATGTGAATGCTGCTGATGGAAAGCTCTGGGCTCCGGGGTGCTGGCAGCTTATCCCCCCACTTAACAGACCTTTGCGTCCACTGGAAAAGGTGCAGTGGAGCGAAAATTTTTCAGAATTATTTTTCAATTACATTCCCTCTATTTTTTTTTCCTTTGCTAGAAGTAAAATGAAAAAACTCTAAATACCAACATGATTGTTTTAAGACATGTTTAGTTTAGGGGACTTTCCTGGCGGTCCAGTGGTTAAGACTTCGCCTTCCAATGCAGGGGGTGTGGGTTCGATCCCTGGTCAAGGAGCTAAGATCCCACATGCCTCATGGTCAAAAAACCAAAGCATAAAAAACAGAAGCAATATTGTAACAAATTCAATAAAGACTTTAAAAATGGTCCACATCAAAAAAAAAAAGAAAAAGAAATGTTTAGTTTAAAAAGCCATTTTAGTCCAAGCCTGAGGTCAGGAGGCAAGAAGAGGCTGTGTGGGCCCTGAATGGGAAGGTTCTGTCCCTTCAGGGATGTTGGGTGAAACCCTGAGGTCTTCCCGCAAGAGGCAACAGAGGCTGGATGCGCAGCAGGCCGGACATCGCATGGTCCCTGAGGGGGGAAAACTGACTTCACAGTCCTGTAACACTAAACCGGTTTCTCTAAATTCCCTGCTCCAGGCTGAGGGAAGCTGATTCTGAGGATTGGGATGCTGGCATTTCCAATGGCAGGAGCTGGGCTTCCTAAGTCTCAAGTTTCCCGGCATGATCTGACTTATTGACATTACATTTCAGGAGGCAAACTGAGAGCTCTTGAGAAGCTGTGCTTATTTTTTTAGGGTTTCAGCAGCTTTTACACACACTCACACATACCCACACATACACAAACCTTTCTGCAAAGAGAACATTGTATTTATATATTTTAACAAGTCTCCCTGGTCTCTCTGCCATGCATTTTAAATTTAGATGTTGTGGAGGTTAAAAAAAAAGTCAACCTCTGGATATCCTGCAGTTGTGCAGACTCTTAACCCGAGGGCTGTAACACCCCTGAAATTACCTGCCAATTGTGCATTTTCACCACCAGAGTCGAGAGCACACAGCGTTCATCAAAAGGTCAAAGAGTTTTAAGGTGTTTAAGAACCTCAGCAAGTTGTTAAAATTTAGATGCCATGGCAATGATTAATTTCTGTCGCCTGCAAGTGAATATTGCTGAAGGACGATGGTCAAAGTTATTCACCAATGTCTCCCCATCCAGAACAATACAACATACACATATAGCCAAAATCAGACTCATAAGCCATATTTTTCTTTTCTGAGAAAAAAAGAATTTTTGTAATATGGAATAGTATTCTTATACCCCAACCACCATCCTAAATTCAGTTATTAATATTTTTCCCTTAAGGCTTTAAAGGTTTTTTTTTAATTAAAAGAGAAAAAACATTAGAGGTCGAATTTGGTTCCCAGTCAAATTCCTCTTTCTAAAAGTAACTGCATTGATGAATTTAGCATGTATCCCTTTAGCCCACTCTTCAAAATTTGTACATCAATATAGCCCTGAACAATACATAGCATTCCTTTTATATTTTAAATGGTACCATCCTGAATGCATCAGTCTGCAACTTATTTTATTCCCTTAAGACTATACTTTGACATCTATCCATATTGACATATGAAAATCTAGTTCATGCCTTTGCATTTGCTATTTTGTACTTTAACATTTAAATGCACCACACTTTATTTATTCATCATTGATGGATACTCAGGTTGTTTTTAATTTCTTGGTCTCATAAACAAGGCAGCAATGCATCTCCTTGAACGAGTCTCCTTGTGAGAGTGTCTTTCTAGGGTGGAGACCTAGAAGCAGAACTGCTGAACCATAGGGTATGTGCATCTTTGATTTAATAAAATACTGCCCAATGGGTCTCCAAAGTACAGTATAGCAATTTCACTCCTCCAGCAGCCTCTGAGATTGCAGGATGATCTTCCACTGGGCTCAGATGGGAATGTACCTGGTCTGAGACCTCCTGCCCCATTCCACCTTTCTGTGTTCAGGTTTCTCCAAGCATGGAGATGAGAGCCCTCCAAATAAAGGCTTTTGGGGGAAATCTTTCTTAAACAGTTTCTATCCATGAGGCTCTGCTAACCTGCCGTGGCCTACACCATGGGGTTGTGCCCCTCCCTGTTTGTTTCCACGCTTAGCTTTTATTTCTCCTGACTTGATAAGACAAGTGGAAACTCTTCATCGGCTCACACCCGTGCCCTAAACTGACATGACCCAGGGGGCTGACACTGACCAGAGAGGGACCCAGTATCACATTAGTTTGACTTTAGGTTAGCTAAGGTCAATATTGCTGCTTGGTTTGGATTGTCCATTCATTGCACCAGTATTTATCAAGCACCTGGGTGAGGGGTGCTTGATAAATACTGGTGCAATGAAAGATAAACAAGACAACGCTCTACAGCAGTAATTGTCATCCGTAGGGCATATGTCCTAGCAGCTTAGGTTCTTATCTCAACCAGTCCTTCCAGCAGGCCTATGAAGAAGGTACTACTATTATCTCCTTTTTACAGGGCAGGAAACTGAGGCTCTGAGTTCAAGGTGATCTCTCGTGCCCAGGCACAGCTAGGATTCCAGTCCACAACTCTTTGTCTCCAAGGTAAGTGGTAGGAGGAGCTCTCTGTGGAGCTGGAGTGAGAGGTCGCTTTGGTGAAGGGGAAGAGAGTAGAAGGTAGAAAGGAAGTGTCATAGGAACGGGGCTAGAAGGATGTTTCAAACGTTAATGGGAAAGGATGGTGGGAAGGATAGAGGATGCACAAACGTAAGAGGTGGGAAAGAGAAGAAAGCGTTTGGGAAATGGGGAACAGCTGGAATAGAGGCAACTGGAGGAGTGGAGTAGGACATAAACCAGGAAAACAAGTTGGGACTTGATCACAGTAGACAGGATGAGTCACTGGAGGCTTGAGCTACAGAGTGATGTGATCAGAGCCGGAAGCAATAAAGAGAATGGAATTGTGGGGAAGTGCAGGGACACTGGGAGAGGAGCTGAGAGGGGAGGGAGATGTTGAGGACTCACATGCTCACATCCATTCTAACCAGCACCACTAAGGCTGGGAAGCTGGAAGATACAACTCACGCACTTCTTTGTAGCTAGACTTCTAGACAAGGATCCATTTTGCTGACATGGATGACACAGAGTCAGCGTGGTGCCAGGGTCACTTGCTTCTTGATTGGAGGACTTCTGTAGTGAAAGAACTCACTTTCTAATTCTTGACAGATAGGAGGATTCCAAGAGTTGGGTGTCGCTCCTGGAAGCTCTGTTTCTAATGTCTTCTTTAGGGTTTCAACAAGTTGTTAGTCACCTAAACCTGAGTTCTGCTCAGACTAGCTTGAATGGCTTCTATGTCTGCAAATAAATCCTAAATAAGAAGGCAATAGCTTGGGTGGAAACAACAGGGCTGGAAAGAAGAGGGAGTGGGTGCACACATTTCAGAAGCAGAAATGGGCAGGATGGGGTAGATCTTGGGGTTTGGGATGGAGGAAATTGTCAAAGTTGATGCTCAGGTCTTACATAATGATGATGTGGGCAGTGATGGGGTTATTAATGGCCACAAACATCAGATTTTGAGAAGCTGACTTTAACCTAGAACTTTGGGGAAGACCTAAATTTGGAGAAGTGGGAAGAAGAGTCAGTTATGATGCAATTACCTGTTTAGAAGCCTCTTTCCACTGGAAGCTGGAGTTCTATGAGGTCAGAATCTTTGCTAGCTTGTTCACTATCATGAACTCTAGGCCTGGCTCAGTGCTTGAAATATTGTGGATACTCAAGAAATATTTGTTGAGTAGTGAAGTTAGGGGTCCAAGGCGCAAGAATAACTATGAAAGGAAAACATTTTTAGAGTAAGAGGGTAGGAAATAATGTAGGAGGGATAAAAGATGTTGAGAAGTAAGAAAAAGACCACCAGATATGACAGTTGGGGATGGATAAAACAGGACATTTTAAAAGCTTTTCTAAAAATAAGCTTTTTTAAAAAATCGAAGGAAAACATACATGCAGAAAGCACAGGTCATACATGTGCAGCTTAATGAATTACCACAGATTGTAACCACCTTCCAGATCAAAAACCAGAATATTCCCAGCATATCCAAAGCCTCCTTCATAACCCCTCTCCATCATTAACCTTCACTATAAGGGAAACCACTATCCTGGCTTCTAACATCATAGATTAGTTTTGCCCATTTTGAGCTTTATATAGAGGCATACACTATATATTCAGTTGTGTCTGGTTTCTTTTGCTCAAAATTATATTTGTGAAATTCATCTGTGTTGTTGCATGTGGCAGTAGTTTGTTCATTTTCGTTGCTGTATAGTATTCCACGGTGTGACTGCACCAAACAGTTTATCTGTTTTACTGCTGGTGGACATTTAGCTTGCTTCCTGCTTTTGACTATTAATAAAGCAACTGTAAACATTCTTATATAAATCTTTTGGAATACCTACCTATACATTTATATTAGGTACATATCTAGCAGTGAAATTGCTGGAATATAGGGTCTGAATATATTCAGTTTTAGTAAACACCATCAAAATGTTTTCCAAAGTGGATGAATTAATTTATACAGTCAGCCCTCTGTATACAACTACAGATTTTGGTATCCACAGGGCTCCTGGAACCAATCCCCTGCAGATACGAGGGACAACTGCCCTCCATCCAACAACTGTACTTTAAAATTGTTATTTTCTCCAAAAGGGATTAGTGTTTTTCATGTTCTGTTTAAGAAATCTCACCTAACTTAAAATCATGGAGATAGTCTTCTATTTTATATTTTAGAAGACTTATTGTTTTGTCTTTCACATTTAGATCTATAACATGCTTAGAGTTGATATTTACATATGTTTTGAGATAGGGGGTCAAGATTAATATTTATTCCATTTGGACATCCAATTGGCCCAATATCATTTACTTGAGAAGATTTCCTTTCCTCATTGTTCTGCAGAACCATCTCTATCATATATTATATGTATATGTGTGAATCTAATTATGGGCTATCTGTTCTAAAATTTTGACCCTGCCATTAACCCAGGTGTTATAACTTTTCCCTCTTGATATTTTTCATTCTCTGTTCCAAGAAGTAGATATTAGTAATCAGTTATTTTTCCAATTTGCTATGAATACTGAGATTTATAATAAATGTTGTGCTGGATTGTTCTACTGGGAATTGTGTTTCCTAGAATTCTTTTCTCTGTATGATTCTGGGTTGAGTTAGCCAAAAGTGAAGTTGTGAGAGATTTAGGAAGCAGGAATGAAGCAGGCACCATTATGGTCTAAAAGTCATCAATGCTGAGAGGTAGTGAGAGCCAGCCTAGACGTGCCAACAGGCTTCTGTGTGCCCTCACTCTTCCCCGCTCTGCATCCAGCTCTCCTTCCTGTCTGCAGGTTCTGCCAATAGCAGCACCCCCAGGCCTGCCGGCAGATGCTGTGCTGTGAACACACAAAGCTGTCGTCATGAAGATCCAACAATCCTCCCTAGACTTCATCTCCAGCTCACGCCCCCCACCCCATCCTACTCCAGCAGCTGGACATGCCTGGGCTCCAGATTTCCCTGTAAGCCAGGGCTGGTTAGTGATTTCCTCTGATTCTTCAACTCCCCTTTCTAGACCTTTACTTCCCCAGCTCTTCCCAAAATTGTGTAAGGTCCATTTCCTATAATAAATTCCTTATCCCATAGCTCATAGTGATTTTGCTTCCCTGATAGAACCCTGACTGAGCCACACATGTTGAAATAATCAACACAACATACCAGAGGCAAGCCCTAAATTTGCATTTGGTAAAAATCTGCAACTGATGAAAAATTGACTGAAGAACTGCATGATGGGATTCTGGGCTGACAACACTGGCAACGTGACTACATTGCTGATTTTGAATTTAAGATCTTGAAGCTGGCTAATTGACCTCTTTGCTCGTCCTTCCTCAACCTCATCCCTAGCTGCCTTGGATCATTCCCTTTCTATATTCCCACGTCTATCTTTCCCTCCAGATTGTAAACTCATTCAGGGGCTCGTCATATTCCTCTTTGCCTGAAGGAAAGTGTAAACCCAACACCACAAGGATGCCAGGAGGGAGTGATTGGAAGGGAGAGCTCAGAGTCAAGGTGCTGGCACTTGACTTGGGCCTAAATGTATGAACAGGACCTCAATGGGCAGGAAGAGAGGGAACAAGTAAGAACAGGTAACATTTATCTGTGGATTATGTGCCAAGCACTGTGCTAATGAGGACTTTATGCATTAACTTACTCATTCTCAGGTCACCTGGACGAAGCCAGTGCTATCATATCCTCATTTTATAGATGGGGAAACTGGGAATCAGGGTAACTAGAAAATGAACCCATCACCACATTCCCCTACTAATATCCAGACAGAAACTAGGGATGGGGTTGATTTGTCTTAGAATTTAAGAAGAGCCCTTCCTTAGGAGTGGTAATTGCAAAACTTTGGTGTGGTCCTTGAATACATAAGGGAGGCCTGGAAAATGGGAGTGGGGGGAGAGAGAGACAGAGAGAGGGAGAGAGGCGGGGGCAGGGGGTGGAGAGGTGGTGGTTTTTGTGTTGCTGTTTTATTGTTTCTCCTGAGGGAGACGGAAAAGAAGAAGGAAAGAAGATGGAGAGGAGGTTACATAACCTGGCACAAAGCAACAGAAATGGCTGATGAGTGTTTTTAAGAATATGACCAAGGAGGCCATAAAGGATGGCTAATGTTTACTTTTAACTTTTCTGATTTTCTGTGATACAAATCCCTCCATCTTCCTGAATTTTTAGTAAAAATAAAGTCTGCCATACACACAAAGATGTGTCAGTGTGAATCTGTAGGAAATAGGGAAATGGCTGAGTCTCGAGTTTGGGTTATACGAAACTGTGAGATGAGCCCTAAACTGAACTAATTAACAGAAGGAGAAGGTCAGAATAAGAGGTAACTCAGAACTTAGGTCCCCCAGGAACTTGCAGAAATCTTAGAGAAGGCTCTGGGCTTTCCAAAGTGTGTGGAATGGGGCATTTGGGACAATCTTCTCTGGATCTTAAGGGGCAAAAGTCTGTGTTTGACGCTTCCATCCTTTAAGGAACTGGGGGGTCAAGATGGTAAAGATACAGCCCCCATTCTCATCAACTGATCAAAGAACATCAACATCTATCTGGGGGCTCAAAATGTACAGATAAAAGTAGGGGAAAGTAACACGAGCTAGTATCTCATTCAGTGGGTGGTGGATCGCTTTCAAAGTCTACTCACCATTTAGTTGTGTTGAATGACACTTGGTAGTGAAGCTTTTGAAAACAGGCAAGAGGATGTGTAAGAACACTAGCTTTGATGTGTGTATACAGCATGGACAAATGCACCAGCCATCTGCCGTCTTCCCCCACATTCCCCCCAAATCCCACCCTGGGAACTGCCCCCTCTGCCTTCCTGAAGCTTGATCAAATTAGTAAGGAACAAGGAAATTCAGGACCTTTTGATCAGGGACTTCATTATTTGAAAATATTTTTACCTTTTGGAATTTTCTAGAACTAGATCCTAACTAATCTCTTAGTGTTAATGGTCTCCTATCAATGACCAAGTCAACAAATGTTTATTGAGCATAGACCATGGCAGGCACTGGGGTTCCAGGGAGAGCCAAGACCCAGACTCACCCTTGATGGTCACAGTGACTTGCAAGAACCCAGGCATGACTTCTAAATATTCAGTGACCTGGCAAAATAGAGTCTTGGAGAAACATTCAACGTTCAAGCTTCATAATGCTCTCCTCCGCTTAACCCGCTTCCTTTCGGTGCCTCTACTTGTCAAAAGGGCTTTTGTTAAATATTAAAATATCAAGGATGTTCTTTCTTTTAAGAAATTTCTCAACAGGGTTTTATGTTTCTCCAAAGAACAGAGATGTCCAAATCCAGCACCTACATAGAACAGAACAATGGGCACACTCATGTTGACAGCATGCCTGAAGTTGAGTGACATTAAATTTATTTTTCAGGCTTCATTAAGCCTGAAGCCCACAAACCTAAGCCACCATTTATTATAGAAGAGGAAAGCAAGCGACTTGAAATAATGAAGAAAAACCGCAAAACAGCATCTTAGGATTTTGTCAGAAAACACTGAATCCTCCTGTAAAAAACAAGACAACAGGCCCCAAATGGAGTCACTTATGCTAAGCCCCACGTCACCAAATGGAGACTTAATTGCAGTTTTGGCTCTCCCAGAAAGGGAATCTTAAACCAGTCAATCAGGAATCATCAGCACAAGTCAGGTAATCTCCTGACAGACCCCTGCTTTCCCCTAAAGGAAAGCGACCTTGCAATAACCAACCCGAGGTTTTGTCTAGTGTGACTTCCTTGTTCCTGCTCTCTTCCTCCTATAAAAGTCTTTCATTCTGTACAGCTCCTCAGAGCTCTTTTCTGTCTGCTAGATGAGATGCTGCCCGTTTCATGAACAAGGCCAATAAGATCTTTCAAGTTTACTCTGTTGAATTTTGTTTTTTAACACTCCAAAGACAGCCAATAGCAAAATTAACCCCAAAGACCTAATACCTATCCTTCTACTGCAGTAGAGTGGCTAAGACCATCTCCCCTGGCCTGAGGCTGCTTTTGGAAATCCAGTGGGCTCTGCCCCGCCCACGCGAAGTGCTCTCCTGCCTGTGCTCAGTACCAGCTCCACAGCGGGGACCACCAGCTGGGCTCTGTTTCTTAAGGTTGTCTCCCTTTCCAGGCTCACAGAAATGTCATTGCCTTTTCCGAGACTTCTGAGAATTCCCAGGGGCCTCATGGTCTTCACCATGTGCTTCTGGAACAGGGTAAATTCACAGATCGGCTTGCTGCCCTCATGCGTGGTCCCTGCTTAGACTATCAACCAGACCTGAAACTCTGCCCGTCTCCATAACTGCCACTGAAAGCCTCTCACACAAGGGACGGAGTGTGTGTGTGTGTGTGTGTGTGTGTGTGTGTGTGTGTGTGTGGCAGAGTGCCTGTGGGTGGCTTGGTAAAATGGAGGGGTCTAACTCTAACGCTCCCCCTACATGACATCACACATAACGTCAGCGAGACCTGTCCCCACAAGTCTTCCAGGTGCCCTGCGTGCCAGGCTCTTGCTGCCTGTCTTCTCTCACTTCCCTTCTTGCCTTCCGCCCTTCCTCTGACCTACAGTTCAAATTCTTCCCATTTGTTTATGTGGAACAACGTAGCTCTCCTCAGCCCCTGCCCCTGGACTCAGCGCCAGGCCTCCCCCTGCACAACTAAGGACTTGGCTTACACAGCCAGTTAGGCACTTAGTCAGAGGCCGTCTTCCTCCCGTTGACTAAGTGGTGTGGTAGTTTCTAAATGTGTCCACAGATTCTCTGAGACCTCTCCTTCCGGAGGCGAGCACCTAATTCCCCTCCCCAGTAGTGGGAGCTGAACTTAGTGATGCACTTGCCACAGATGAAATGTGGCAGAAGGGACACGTGATTTCCCAGGTGAGCACGTAAAAGGCGCTATGGCTTCCCCTCCCTCTCAGATCACACGCACTGGGGCAAGCCAGCTGCCACGTCACAAGGACACTCAAGAGAAGCTCCTCTCTTCTCTTCCTCCATTGCTAGTTCTTCCCACCAGACACAGTTTAGGGTCAGAGTGCAGAGTGTGGTGGAGTTTGGGGTGGGGGGGAGGTGCTGGGTCACAGCAGAGGAGTAGGAAGACAATCAATACCGAGGTGACCAAGTGCAGGGGAGCAGGGCACAGGCTCTGGAGTCACAAAGACCTGGGTTTGAGTCCCAGCTCTACCTTTTATTACGAGCCCCTTTAAGCTTCTGAAGCATCAGGTTGCTCATCTGTAAAATGGGGCATTATCTCCTTCAGAAAGACGCTCTGAGGAGTAAGTAGACTGAGACACAGTTAGGCTGGGTGTCAGGCCTGGCCCAGTGTAAGCACTCCTCGGTGGTAGTAATTATGATGGTGCTGAGTATTGGTTGAGCACCTACTGTGCGTGCATCAGGCTCTGTGGTAGCTGTATTACACACATTATCATATCATTATTGATATGATATGATATCTTAATCTTCACACACCAACTCAATAAGGTTGATAAATTGTAGTGGTTGAATAATATCTCCCCAAAAAGATATGTCCAAATCAGAATCCCAGATACCTGTGAATGGTGTGATCTTATTTGGAAATAGGGTCTTTGCAGATGTAATTAACTTAGGGATCTTGGGATGAGATCAGTTTCAATTTAGACTAGGCCCTAAATTTCATGATGGGGGTCCTTATAAGAGAAAGGAGAAGGACATTTGAGGCCCAGAAGAGGGAAGAAGGCCACGTGAAGATGGAGGCAGAGGTGGGAGTTATGGTGCCACAAGCCAAGGAAGGCCAGAGCTGGAAGTTTTCTCCCCTGGAGCCTCTGGAGGGAAGCACGGCCTTGCTGACACCTCAAGTCTGGACTTCTGGCTTCTATGATTATGAAGAGAATGAATTCCTATTGTTTTAGGCCACCAAGTTTGTGGTCATTTGTTACAGCAGCCCTGGGAAACTAATACATATGTTTTTATCCCCACTTTACAGATGAGGAAATGAAAGTGAACTAACTTGCTTAGTGTCTGTTTTTATGCAAAGCACTGACTTACACTAGATGAACATGAAGCTACTGAGTGCCTATAAGAGAAAGGATCGGGAACCAACAGAGGACAATTATGACAAACGTGTAGCTCCATGCCTCCACCGGAGGAAAGGAAAAGGAGTCCACATCATTTCACTTAATGTGCTACTTCTCACAAATACCAGAGCTCGTTTAATTAGGTCAGAAGAAACCCTCCTGGAAGGAGAAAGCTAGCAAAACAGAACTCAGGGTGACATGTAAAATGGCTCAGCACAACTCTGTGGAAGAGACCAGACCAGCCAGAACCAGCGCTGAAGACTGATGATTAGACCCTTGGGAGACTCTGAGCAGATTAAATTAATAGAGCAATTAGGGGCAAGGAAGCAGGCTAAACCTCTTAAAATCTAGGAATCGAAGGAGAAAATTTCAGGACAATTTGGTTTGTAGGAAAGACTCAGGTCGCAAACTTTAATTTCTCTTTGGTTCCTTTTTAAGATGCTGAAATGGCAGGTCTAAAGAGCAAGAAATAATCACAGATTTCTTCTAAAGTGCGAACAGCAGGGAATCATTAACTTTTAAGGTCTACTCATTTCCCAAGGAGCCAAGGAGCCCTGCCTGATCTTGAGGGTTTAATCCACTTACACACAGGGGAAAGATTTCTGCTAACCTACACCATTATCATCCCTAGAGGCTTCTCTTGCCTTTCTTTTGAAAAAAAATTTGCACTTTCCACAGCTGCAAAAATAAATGCTCAAAGTACAAAACTTGGAAAACTTGAAAAGGCACAAAGAAAATAAAAGGAAAAAATAAGCACCATAATCCCACCTCCAACATATTAAAATATTTTCGTCTGGTATTTGATATATAGTTACTGATATAAATATATAATTCAAAACCAAGCGGACTGTAGCTGCTCCTGCATGTTCATGGGAGGGGTGGCGTGCGCGCATAATGCATATTTATGGAGAAAAAAACAGCTAACATTTAATAGTATTTACTTTGTGCCAAACATAATTCTAAGCACTTTGTATATATTAACTCTAAGAAACTTTTGCCTACTACCAAGTCCAAAGATACTCTTCTCTATTTAACTCATTTGATTCTCAACGACCCTCTTCAATGGTAGCGTCACCCCCATTCTGTATATAGGGAAACTGAGGCTCGTGAAGACCAGTGCCCCAAACCACACAGCTGGTGAGCGGCGGAGCGGGGTTATTCCCAGCCTACTCGGGAGGCAACCATTCACTGCCGCCTTCCTCTTAGAGACCGGGAGGTGGGAGGGACTCACGGTTCAGAGACTCCCCTCGTTGGTCTCTTCTGTCCCAGACTGACGTCTGCCAGAGTCATCAAGCAGAAGAGGTTCGTGATCTAGGGGTGGGGAGCACGTGTTAAGGAGGGGGTGGGGAAAACTGAAGAGAGGAGAGCCTAGAGTGGGGGCGGGCCCTGCCCTGGCACCGCCCTACAGGTGGGCAGCCCCACCGCCACGCCCACCGCCACGCCCATCCCCGCCCACGGCCTGGGTCGGTCCCTCAGAGCCTGGGGCGGGTCGCCTGAGATGCTTGCAGTAGGAGAGTTAGCCACGCAGCACCCTGGACGTTAAGAAAAGTCTGCCACACACATGTTTGCCCTGGGCAGCAGCTGGTTTTGGAGAAATTCAGGGAAATGACTGAATCCCACGTCTGAGCTGGGGCAGTGGAGGGGGGAAGGGGGAAGAGAAGCCTCAGCGCGTTGAGAGGCCGCAGTGAGCCCCTGGGAATCTGGATAAATCTTGAACAAGACGTTGTACACTGTACTCTCTATAAACACGGACCAGAGGATACGACCAATTCTATCTCAAGCCGAAAGGGCTGAATGATCTCAGCCGACATCTGGAAGAGAGAGAGAAATTCACACATGCATATACATACATGCTCTCTATAACATGTGTATTATGTTTTGTATGTTATATATTACGTATACGACACAAAACGTGTACGAGTAGATATGTCAATAATTCTTTACAAAAAGTGACATTATCATACATAATGTAATAAATCTATATAATATACAGTATATATTATATGTGACATGATTACATTATGTAACATATACATATTATATGACAGCTACACAACAAAATATACACATTTTATATATGATATACAAGCACACACTGATATAATTTTTATTAAAATATAATATTACATGTGGTTTTTGTGGGGTTTTTTGATGTGGACCATTTTTAAAGTCTTTATTGAATTCGTTACAATATTGCTGCTGTTTTATGTTTTTGGTTTTTTGGCCACAAAGCATGTGGGATCTTAGCTCCCTGACCAGGGATCGAACCCGCACCCCCTGCACTGGAAGGCAAAGTCCTAACCACTGGACCTCCAGGGAAGTCCCAAAATGTAACATTACATGTGGTTTTAACCTTCTCTCCCATTAAAATTTTTTTATAAAAATGGGACATTATTATATATACAATTTTGTGGGATTTTTACTTAGAAATATACTGTGAATATTTTATCATCTTAGTAATATTCTTTTACAATATGATTGTTAATATATTTTTATATTCTATGTGGAGGCATCATAATTTGCTTAACCAGTCTCCAATTTATTTGGTTATTTGCGCTTTTTTGATTTTTTGTTATTATAAATAATGCTGCTAATGAACTTTCTTATAAATAGATCTCTGATTTGACATGTAATGCCGGCACCAGTCAGGGCCTGACAAGAAACAGGTGGCATGCTAAAACTGGGTAATTGAGGGACGTCTAATAAAAGGACAACATACAAATGTGTGAAACCAGCCACGGATGGTGCAGTGCTGGGGGCTACTACCACCCCTAGACTGGAGGGGGCAGGGAAGGAGCAGTTACCAGAACCTGCAGAGGTTGGTGTTTGGGGAGGGTCACCTGGTAGGAGGTGTGGCCTTAGGTGCAGAGACGCAGCAAGCCCAGGCAGCACAGGAAGCCAAAGAAACAGTATCCTCACCCTCTTCCCATCCTCCCAGCTCCTTCCCATGACCCTCATTAGCAGGACCCAGCCACAAGCCAGAGGCCAGTCCACACAGGTCAGCCCCCAGGGGCACAGAAGGATGGAGAAGAGTAGACGGTGGATCTGGAGAAGCAAACAGGCTAATGCGCCATAAAGAAATATGTTAATTTCATACCCAAAAGCAGTGTAAAAAGGCACCTATTTCTCTATAATACCCATGTAGATACTGGGCATTACCACTTGTAGGAGGCTGAATAATGGCTGTCAAGAATATCAGATCCGAATCCCTGGAACTTCTAAGTGTTACCTTATATAGAAGAAAGGTCTTTGCAGATGTGATTATGTTAAGGATCTTGAAATGGGGAGCTTATCCTGGATTATCCAAGTGGGCATCATGAGTGTCCTTATAAGAGAAGGGCAGAGGGAGATTTGACACAGAGCAGAGATTGGAGTCATGTGGCCACAAGCCAAGGAATGCCAGCGGCCATCAGAAACTGGAAAAGGCAAGGAGTGGATTCTCCCCTAGAGCCTCCAGAGTGAGTGTGGCCCTGCTGGCACTTTGACTTCAACGCACTGAATAAACTGAGTTTGTGATCAATTTTTACAGCAGTCATGGAAAACGAATACACCACTTTTTACAATCTGTGTTAGTCATGGGGTTAGGGAGTAGGAGAATGTTTCATTACTACTTCACTTTCTATTTCTCTTGTTGCTTGTGAGGTCAAATACTTTTTTATGTTTAGTTTTCTTTTGTAGAATCGCCTTTGCCCACGGCAGGGGTGAGGGTGGCAGTAGGATTCATCTTTTTCTGCTTGGTTTGTGGAGTGTTTTATATCATAAGCTACCAACTGCTGGTTTGTTTCCCAAACATTTTAGTAGGTTTGTTACTTTTTATAAGTGGCTTTGGTGTTTTGATACAATGGAACTTAAAATTTTTATGTGGTCAAATCTTTTAATCTTTGCCTATGTTTTTTTAAAAGAATGCCTACTCTTAGCACTTTTTTTTTATCATTTTAGTTAGTTAGTTAGTTAGTTACGCCATGTCTTAGTTGCGGCAGGAGGGGTCCTTAGTTGCAGCGTGTGGGCTCCTTAGTTGTGGCATGCAAACTCTTAGTTGCGCCATGCAGGTGGAATCTAGTTCCCTGACCAGGGGTCGAACCAGGGCCCCCTGCATTGGGAGCGCAGAGTCTTATCCACTGTGCCACCAGGGAAGTCCCTGCCTATATTTTTTAGAATGATGCCAATTTCAATATGATTACATAAATAGGACTTATAGTCTATTTTACAGTTTCTTTTTAACCTCTAATTTTTATCTTCCAACTAACTAGTACTGCTCACCTAACAACTGATAGTGGTAAAAAAAAAAATATGTGTAGAGCAGAAAAAGAAGTATTAGTCAGAAAAGCTTACAAAGCTTGCAAAAATGGAGGGGATTAAAAACATATGGTTCTTCACTGTATTATGTATCAGCAGGTAGTTGGCAGAAAATACTTGAATCTATCATGTATTATTGAGCCAGTACCGTTATTTGTTGCTGTGGACTTAACCATTGTCAGTTCTGCGAATTTTTGTCACAAATAGAAGCTAAATATCCTGGCTTCCACTACTATACCACACTTCTGTGGCTTAGCAGTGGTAAAGCTTTATTGCAACTTTTTTTTTTTTGGCCACACTGCGAGGCATGTAGAATCTTAGTTGCCCTACCAGGAATTGAACCCATGCCCCCTGCAGTGGAAGCTCGGAGTCTTACTCCACTGCCAGGGAAGTCCCTTTATTGCAACTTTTGAACTTGGGCCTGAGATTGAAATTTTTCTGGATGAGAACTTCCCTTTATTATTTTTATTTATTTGTTTATTTATTTATTAAGCAGTCATTATTATTGAACATTGAATAGCTTTGAAAATTAACTTCTGCAGACTTGATAATGCTTCTTAATGAATTCAATCTAAAATTAAAAGACAAAACAGTGTTTACTGCAAAACTTATGTACCGCAATGAGGTCATCTTGATGGTAACTAACAGTACTTGGATCACAAGTAATGTCAGACTGCTTTATAGA
The DNA here is from genome assembly GCF_009873245.2 of Balaenoptera musculus. Lineage (NCBI taxonomy): Eukaryota > Metazoa > Chordata > Mammalia > Artiodactyla > Balaenopteridae > Balaenoptera > Balaenoptera musculus. Next base: position 34,501,258 of record NC_045801.1, on the reverse strand, counting down.
GCTTCTATGATTTCACAAATTAAAATGAGACATGACATCTCCATTGCCACACAAATTTTCAGTGGGTATATTTATATATTCAGCTCATACTATAGTTCCAGCAGCATTTTTTGAACCTCCATGCAAGTATAAAGGGAATTTCCATATTTCAAAATCCATTATCTGCAATTGAGGAGCTTCCACATAATCTTCAATTGGAAGTGATTAATCCGCATTATAATGACATGCTCAAAGGCAAATAAGAATGGAACAAATAGAATTCTAAAAATGCCTTCCAAACAATGAATATGCTCAATTAAAATTGTATGCTTCAAAACTGATATCAGTATTTGGTAGCACCTAGCTGTGTGAAAAGACATTTTCAAAGATAAAATACATAAAATCCCATTACAGATCAGTAATAACAGATAAACATTTGCAATAGATTTCTATGTCCACTAGTGGGAACACTAACTTTGAACCCCCATTAAGCAAAACGTTATCCTCTCCCAAAAAAGAATTCCATTCTTACCATTAGTAAACCTATGTCACAAAAAAATTGTATTCATTTATTATCATTGTTTTGTTGTATTATTATATTTTGAATTTTGTCGGTAAGAATTTTATGGCAATTTGTATTCTCTCTTGTTGTATAAGTACCTAGATAATATTTTCAATTTTACCTCTTGGCCTACAAAGCCCATAATATTTACTATCTAGTTCTTAACAGAAAAAGTTTGCTGACCTTGGATTTAGAGGATGTACACCAAAACGTCAACAGTGGTTTTTCCCCAGTATTTAGATTATGAATATTTTAATTTACTTCTTATTCTTGCTACTTGCATTTTCTCATTTATCAGCAATGAACACGTATTAACCATGTAATAAAGAAAATAAGCTACTTATAAAATCAGTTCTAGAAACTGTTCCTCCAATCAAGTTGACACACGCATCACTAAAAAACATTCTCCATTCCGTAAAGTAGGCTCACTTCTATGGAATTCATTGTCTTTCGCATCAGGTGTGGAAAATTGCAATAAAACTGAGGACGACTTCCTATGAAGAGAAGTGCTTGTGTTTTGCTCAGAACCACATCAGAGCAGAGAATTTCCAGGAGGACACTTCATCTGCCACAAGGCTGAATCAGATTTTTCAGAAGCCCCGCTCAGCCTTATGGGGAGCAAGCAGAATGGATGGGCTGTGGAGTCCCCTTCCAACACAGCATCTGACATCCCACCACCTGAGATGCTCTATAGCAGATTGCACATTTGATTGGAAGTAACTATCCCAAGACTGATCCACGATCACAGGTTAGAGAGGATCAGGGCCGCTGAAGGGATGGAAAATGAGCTCTGTCCATTTTGCCCAGTAACAATCTGTGCCAGTGGTGGCCTGGTGTGGTGGTTTGCAAACCTTTTATCTGTTTTCAGAAGAAACTATACACTGAATTCCAATATAAAAAAATCCATTTTTATCTGTATAAATTTATTTTATAATTTCAAGTGGCAATATTTTCCATTTATAGTAATCAAACAACAAGGGAAATGAGGCTGTTCAGATAAAAATTAAAATTAGATTTAGACTGGCCTCAGCATCAAGTTTGTCCTCCTGCATCATGTTTCTGTTGCATGGAATCAATAAAATCCCAATTCCCATAAGCATGTGATTGCAAGCAGTAACAGCTTTTAACTGCTTGCTTTGCAACCTTGAGATACCCTTCAATTGAACTGATCTAAAATCTTAAAAGAAAAGTAGTAGAAAATGTTTGTCTTAAGAATGTAATCACTAACATTCTCTTCCAACTGCCAGTATTGCTTATCATGAGTATAAAAGTCAGTCAAGTAGCATCCAAAACCATAATAAATATTAAAATGAATATATTTTAATATATTCAATATTAATAATATTTAAATAAATATTAAAATGAATCTAAATATGGTACGTTTACCATCTGAAAGTGCCAATTATTACACAACTCACTATTGTGTTGGGTTCGAGTTTAAGTGAATGGATATGCACAGATCTGAATATTTTTAAGAAAGGAGAATAGAGTTATGATCTAATCAATATTGTTAAGGAAGGTCATAGAAGCATATAGTATGTACTCAATAAACATTTGTCAACTGAATGAATGAATGAGGTTTTCTCTACAAAAGGCAGCACAAGTTTGTGCTGTGATGGTCTCTGCCATGTTGAATCTAATTATGGGACATCTGAATGTACCTGTTTGTGTTTGTGTGTGTTTGTTATAGTTTTTAGAAACCATATAGTAAAGTACATAGTTACGAACGAAGTCTCTGGAGTCAGAGAACCTGCATTCAAATCCCAGTGCTACTATTTACTAGCTACATGGACTCGGAATAACTGCCTAACTTCTTCTCTGTGCCTTAGTTTTCTCATCTGTAAAATGAGGATAAAATAGCACCCACTTCACAGGGTAGTTGTGAGGATTAAATGAGCTATTCATGTAAATAACTTGAGAAAGTTTTGCTCTTTAAAGCCAGTAAAATAATTATATATATACTAAAGAAATGTAAATCAAAAGCAAATGTTTACAGAATTCTCCAAGGAATCCTAAGATCTCAGGGAACATAGGTCGAGAGAGTGAGTGTTTGTGCATCTCAAAGCAAGATGACCTCCTCTTGTTTGGTTGCTTAATTTATCTCAAAGGAACCTCCGGTGGGTTTCCTCACCCCTGCTTGGACCTAATTCCCAAATTTTCATTTCTATCCTATGCATAACCAAGTTTCCTCTGTAAAAAGGATGGTGTAATAGTTTCCTAGGGCTGCTCTAACAAATTAGCACGAACTAGATGCCTTAAAACAACAGAAATTTATTCTTTCACAGTTCTGGAAGCCAGAAGTCTGAAATCCAGGTTTGGCAGGGCCATGTTCCCTCTGATACCTGTAGGGAATCCTTCCTTGTCTCATCCTAGCCTCTGATGGTTTGCCAGCAATCTCTATCATTCCTTGGTTTATAGATGCATCACTCCAATCCTCCGTCTTCACATGTGTTCCTTGCGTCTCTTCACATCCTCTCTGTGTCCAAATTTCCCTTTTTATAATGACACCAGTCCGACTGGATTAGGGCCCACCCTAATGAGCTCATTTTAACTTGATTACCTCTGTAAAGACCCTATCACCAATTAAGATTACATTCTGAAGTACTAGGGGGCAGGACTTCAATATATCTTTTTGGGGAGACATAACTGATGGCAACAAAGAATGTCCAAGGTGCTAGGGTTTGGATGACTGCTAAACAACCTAGGTGTCCCAGAGGGACTGGACAGGCCTAAGGGCTATGCAAGGGTTTGAGTCCTTGCACCTAGTTGGAGGAGGGAGCTAGCATGTGTTGTGTGCTCCTAGTGCACAGTGCTGTATCAAGCACACTGCAAACACCAGCTGTTTGCAAACACCACCTGTTAAATGCACATTATCCTCTTGTGTTGCAGGTGTTATTTTGACCATTTTACAGATGAGGAAACTGAGGCCTGGTGAGGTCAATAGACTAGTACTCAATCAGTTTGGGATTCTGGCTATGGTCTACTGGAGAAACTGGGGTTTGCTATTTATGCTGGTGACTATGTCACTTCCATTCCCACTTTATTCCTGGACTGTTGGTGGGTTTAGAATCTAGTCAGTGATTACGGTGACAGTCAGTCCCCTCTTCTAGTTTCAGATATGACTCACTGGGTCACATCTTTTATCCAGATTTAACCATGAGCATCATGCAAAAGCAGAAGTGAAATATTTTGCCCTTTTTCCCAAAGGTATCACAACTGTCAGAGATTTATGACTAGGCACTGAATTGAAATGCTGAGTTCGGAGTGCCTAACATGTGCTGAGAGATGTTTTTATTTTTATTTTATTTACTTTTTTAATAAATTTATTTATTTATTTATTTTGGCTGCGTTGGGTCTTCGTTGCTGCGCGCGGGCTTTCTCTAGTTGCGGCGAGCAGGGGCTATTCTTCGTTGCAGTGTGCAGGCTTCTCATTGTGGTGGCTTCTCTTGTTGTGGAGCACGGGCTCAGTAGTTGCGGCACGTGGGCTCAGTAGTTGTGGCTCGTGGGCTCTAGAGCGCAGGCTCAGTAGTTGTGGCGCATGGGCCTAGTTGCTCCACGGCATGTGGGATCTTCCCAGACCAGGGCTCGAACCCGTGTCCCCTGAATTGACAGGCAGATTCTCAACCACTGTGCCACCAGGGAAGCCCTGAAAGGTGTTTTTAAATAAGAATAACCTGGAAACTCCATGCCACCGAGACATGTGTCAGATATGGTACCAAGAATCATCTAGGGCCTACCCTGTGCCAGGCCGAGTCTAAGCGTGTACATATATTTTCTCATTTAATTATCAGAAAATGCCTGATGAGACTGGTATTTTTGCTCCATTTCCAGATTAAAAAATGGAGACTCATGGTCCGATTGAATCTTTTGTAAGTGGGAAAGGCAGGATTCGTCTGATTTGAAAGCCTATGCTCTGAATCTTGACTATTCCCCCAGTTACACACAACAACAACCAAAAAAACTCAGCACTCAGCAGAGTTCAAGTTCAAGGGAATGCAAAGACCTCCGCTGGAGAGTGTTCACACCCTCTCTCCAGCCCAGAGAAGGGGCCTTCCCGCCTCCCACATGGTACTACAGGAATGGCTCACGGGCCAGGGGCCCTTTCCCCAGCTGGACCAGGTGGTTATTTTGCAGTTGAACGTCAAAATACACAGACTGAGGTTTCTCTGCTGCATTTCCTTTGTCCTCCCCCACCCACGCCCGCCCTCTCTCACCTTGTGCTTATTAACACAGCAGGCTTACCCAGCACCTTTTATTTTTAGGATCTTAGAATGTTTGAACAAGACATTTGTATTATGTTCATGTGCTCATGGCTGGGAAAATCAGAATCACAAAGGCTCTTATGATCATGATGACTTAGATGGTTATGCAACAAACAATTCAAGATAAAAGCCTTGGGGAGGGGGGTAGGGTGCTGCCGCAGACCTGTCCCCAGGCCTCAGGGCTTGCTGATCTGGGTGAAAACAGCTCCTACCTTCCAGGGCCCTGTCCGCCTCTGCTGCAAGGGCGTTATTGACAGGCAGGGAGGCCGACAGCTGGGCGCCTCAAAGTCATGCTCACCCGCGTTAGCCATTTTAAGTCGTTTAAAATTCATTTCAAATACTAGGAATAGCAGTTTGTCACTTCCTCTGTTGTTGTTTTTTTTTTTCCCATGGACATATTAATATGGATGTGGCTAGCAGGTTCCAAGCTCTGAATTGAGCTCATTAAGTCACAGCTGGCTGGGAATACATGTCAATCTATGCCTTTATTTGTCAAGCTGGTTTTATAATGAAATTAAACTGGACTCCTCCAGACAGCCCCTTCCCTGAAAGCAAAGCCGCTTTAGCCTCTGGGGAGTGGATACCACTGAGTTCTGATGACGCTCTCTCCTCGGAAGAAATGCATATATGATTTCGGTAATTAAAACATTTAATTTGGTGATTATCCTCACAAAAAGAAACCACTTGAATTAACCCTGGTGGGGGAACATTCCATCCAGCTGTTAGAACCGGGGCTTTCTGCCCCCTCATCCCACCTCCTTTCCTTTGAGGGAACAGCCCACCTGCTTGGGGACATTCCCTTGTCACTCACCATATACCAGTTTTCTGAGTGGAAGTGTGGCTGGCCAGATGGCCCGCAGCATTACTCACTTTCCTCGGCTGAAACACATGGTTCCATTTCTGAAACACAGTATTTATTTTTAAAAAGAGCTCAAGAAAAAGCTGATTCATTGTTACTCCAGAGGAACTCCTTAAGGGAAGATAGTACCCTTAAGAGCAGACATTTCGTGAAAACCTTTTTGGTTTAAATAAAAGGAGCTGCTGTGTCAAATACATTCACCTGGGGAGCTTGTTAAACAAGGGGATTCCCAGGTCCACCCCTCCTGAAACAGGAACCTGGGCTGGGGCCCAGAATCGGGCTTTTTAACAAGCTCCCTGGGTGATTCATTTGCATCCTGAAGTTTGGGAGCCACTGGGGTAGGGGGGAGACACCCACTCATCATCAGTGCTGGGTTGGGTTGTAACAGTGAGTCAGGCCAGGAATGATGTGCCCGAACTCACCTGGCAGCCTCTGTGCTTCATTTGGATGACAAATTAGAAAATGATGTGCAATTAAGCTTTTCACCAGGCAGTTAATCAGTTCAACCCCTCTTGTACCTCAGAGCCAGCCTTTGTGTCCCTGGGTAATCAGGAAAGTCACCAAGACTCCCCAAGTAATGTGGCCTGGAGGATGACAGAGCAGAAGCCCTCAGATGTTGTCTGTCAACCCGGAAAACAGAACAGGCTGAGTCCTGTAGCCTCACCCCGACTGGGTTCTAACTCTCAGAAGCTGCTGAGGAGGAGCCCGGCATACCCGCAGATGTTTCTGTAGTGGTTCCCAAATGTCAGCCCAACCCAGGGTCTGGACCTGGGCCATCCAGAGAACTTATTAAAAATACAGATTTCTGGGACCCAGCCCTGAGGCACTGATGGAGAGTGTCTTGGAGGCTGGGCCCTGAAATCTGTATCCATGGCAATCCTTCCTGGGGATCGGGAACCACTGTGAACAGAGAGTACCGCTTGTTGGATCTTGAGGATATTAGAAATAAACCTACAGAGAAGTCAATGTAAAGAAAAGAAACTAGACATCAGATGGCAGGGGAACCATGATCCTGCAGCCCTAGATTCTACCAGACGTCCTAATAAGGGGAAGGCAATCGATGAGAACTGAAAAGAAAGACACCCCTTTAAAAGGGGTAATTCACATTTGTTTTGCTCCCTTTTAGCACTGGGAGCTTCCAGAATGATGGAGAGGGTGGGATGAAGAAGATTCTGACTGCACAGGCTGCTGGCTCCTATGAGGGGATTTCTTTTTTTTAAGGGGTATTTCCAGTGGTGTGTTATAAGTGGGTGCTCGGGGAAAAAAAGAAAGAAAAAGCCCTGATTTGTAATGTTGGCTGATTTCCCTGGAGTAAATCCTTCCTCCGTGGCCTATTTCAAGCTAGCAACGGGATGTCACTGAGCGTGAAGTTGGGAAGAGATAGGTGCAGTTGGCTCTCTCTGCTGGCGGAAGCTCGCTCCAGCACACCTCGGGATAGTCCCCAAATTCAAAGGAGACCTTCCTGAAAAAGTCCAGCAGTATCTGCAGCAACATCACCATGCTGGAATCCCTGTGGGAGGGAGACAGGCCGAGTAACTGGGAAGGCAGAATAACACCACCTGTGTGGTTGAGGGCTTCTCCTTACCAGCTGTGCGGACATTGCCGGGTACCACGCCAGGAGCCACGCTCAATGCCCACGCACAAACTCCCCAACAAAAAGCCAGCACCTCGCCTAAGGCAGAGCCCAGTTTCCCAAGGAAGTGGGGACATGCAGTGGAAACAGGAACCAAGAACTTCAGGTGGGAGAAGGGGGGTCTTTCTATTTGAATTCTGCTCATAAACACTCATTAAAGTCCGAGAGTTCACGAAAAAGGAAATGGAACTGTTGCCCCGAAGCCCTGGTATCTGGACAAGCAGATTCTGCAACATTAGGGGGAGGGGCTTGGGATGACACATTCTGCACAACCTGAACTGGAGTGGAATGGAAACTATCCAGTTAATCATTCAAATCTGTGTCTAAGGAACCATGATGCTCAGTTATGCATTTCAAGTACTTTCAAAAACTGCTCTGGAGAGAGATGTGAAACCCATGATGGAGAGAAAATTAGCACTTATTTTCCCAAGTAGGTGAAAATGTGTTGGGTAAATAATGGGAAAGAAAGCAGAGGTTTCTGGGAATTACCTCGTCTGCATGAGTGAAGAAAGAATGAGGTGGGGTGGGAGGAAATGACAATGCAAATCCCAGATTTGATGGGAAATATCTTTCGTGCCCCTGGTCCTCAAGAAGAGCTGGTTGGTCCTGAAACAAAAGCAACCAACGGTGTACAACTCTGCTCTGTTCCTACGTTCCCTTAATGTGTTGGGCAGATCCAGAGTGAAAGACAAGGGGTAGAGGGACAGCAGAATGCAGGGATTGCTTTATTTTCAAGCCACTTCCTGTTGTGAGAACGCAAGCCCGGAGCATGTGGGTGCCCTTGTGTGTTTATGTTTGGGGTGGGAGTTAGGGAAAGCTAGTAAAATCCCAGTTTACTAAAAAACAAGCAAGTGAGATCCTGCCGTACAATGATCTGCTATAAATGTTTGCTGGTGGGGTTGGCTGACAGGCAGTGACGCGCTGGAGCCAGCTGGGGCACTGGCTGGTGGGAGCCACGCATGCACGTCTCTTCCCAACTTGACATCAGCGACATGACACTGACAGCTTGAAATCGGCCACAGCAGGATTTACACTGCAGTAATTGGCAGATCCTGGGTCATTTGTTCCTGGAGAGCTGGTTATTACAGACCTACCACCGCACCACTGTGGGCAAGTTACTCTAATGAGAGGTTGGATCATAGCTGTGTCACTTAGTGTGCTCAGGCCACCGTCACAAAATACCACAGACTGAGTGGCTGAAACAACAGACATTTATTTTCTCACAGTTCTAGAGGCTAGAAGTCCAAAGTCAAGGTGTCAGCAGGGTTGGTTTCTCCTGAGGCCTCTGTCCTTGGCTTGCAGACGGCCGCCTTCTCGCAGCATCCTCACGGGCTTTGCTCTGTGCATGCCCGTCCCTGGCATCTCTTCCACTTCTTATAAGGACACCAGTCAGACTGAATTAGGGCCTACTCATAAGACCTCCTTTGACCTTAATTACTTCTTTAAAGGCCCAATGTCCAAATACAATCACACTGGGTGCTCTGGCTTGAGGTGCCTCTGGTCAGAGCGCCCAGGAGCATGAATCTTCCTTTCTGACCCTAACAGATAGCCCAGCTCGCCTCAGCCCCGCCACACCACCCTCTGCTTCTCCACCATCAGCTGCAGACTCTTGCCTGTTCTCCGTCAGTCCCTTCATCCCTCAATCCTCGCTGTGTCCGCTGTGCTGCAGGCACTGTGCTAGCGCTATGGGCGTGGCAGTGCAAGTGGCAGCCTAGTCCCTGGACACCTACACAAGCCATTACAACTGTGATGCTCCCTTGAGACAGAGCATGTCATGGGAGGACAGAGTGCACTGACCCCAGGGAAGTGCTGTTTGAGCTGAGATCTGAACCAGTGAGTAGGGTTAGCTGAGGAGGGAGGGGGTTAAGCGTGGGGGACACAGAGCAAGCAGACGTGCAAAGGAACTGAGGCAGAAAGAGCGAGGTGTGTTCTGCCGCCTTCAGGCCACGCTCCCTTCTCCTGCCCCCAGCCCCACTCCCCACTCCAATGGGTCCTGCTTGGTGGGGAGGTGGCGAGGGGCGAGAAAGAACTCATGGACTGGGAGAAGGTGGAGTGGGGCTACAGGGCTTGTTAAGAGACTGGAGTCCTCTGCAAGTTTCCAAAAATCTTCAGTGTTTATTAAGAGAATGAGAAAGTTGGAGGGTAAGAGACTATGACCAAAGAGTAGAACTTCCAGAGCCAAGATTTAAGAGTGAAGCAGTTCCAGGAGATGATGGAGGCTGGAGGGACCTGCGGCGAGGGTGCTGAGGTGAATGTCATTGAAGGCAGGCAATTCAAGAAACCAAGAGCCTGGAGAGATGCCAGCCTGGGAATTGGCAGGAGTGAGAGGGGGAGAGACCGAGGACAACCTGGGTGAGGAGAGAGCAGAGGAGCTGCAGGAGAGGCCCTTTCCAAGACCACAGGCCCATCTGCCCTTGCCATCACCAGCTGAGTACGTGGGAAAGTTCGAGGGAAGCCACTGCAGCCTCTGAACCAGGCTCCTCCCGGTTTCCCTGCCTCCAGTGGTGACCCGTGCTGCTGTGCGGGGAACGTAACTAGGACTGCGATAAAGGCCAGGGCCTGGGGACTGAACTTTGAGGAACATCAGGAAAACAGCACTCCAGATTTATTTATGGGAGAGATAAACATTTGTTTGCAAAACTAGGAGTAAAGGAAATTTAGAAAGAGAAACACACACTCAGGCATTAGTAGTATTGACTGTACCCTGGCTTCCCGGCCACCCAGGGGCACCCCCGGAGGCGCAACTTCAACAGTAATAAACCACAGGTCTTTGGCTGGCGCCCACCCACCGTTAAGCGCCCCAGCCTTCTGCTGGGTCTTTCTCAGTTATTTCTGGGAGCTCTGCATGAGTGTTTCTAGACGCTCACAACAGCCCTCTCTGGTCCCACTGGGCATCCACCGCTCTGCCCATGTCCTCCTCCAGCTCACGCTATGAAGCGTCCTGGTCGTGTAGCCTGGAAGTCACCTTCCCTGGGGCCGTTCTCTCTTGAGGACTCTGACATCCTTGCCAACGGTGCCATCTCCTGGGGCTTCCAGCACTGGTGCTGCCTCTAACAGCTTCCCGGAAGGGCACTGCTCCTCGATGCCTCTGTTAGTACTGCTGGGACCTCCTCCCTGTTGGCTCTGGGCACATCGGCTAATGTACTGAAGGGTGAAGGTGACAGAGCTTTGCCAGAGCCATCCCCTGCTTCAGGTCACAGTGGGGAGACTGTTTTCCCCCCTTTTTTTGTGTGTGATCTGAAAATCAGCTAGGATCCCTCTGGCCCCGGCGACTTAACAGGCTGGACCCCTCTGTGCATGCCCAAGGCGCTCTCCGAGGTCCCTAGAGGAGGCTGGCATCCTCACAGTCACCTCGGGGCTGAAGCTCCTGGTGTCCCAGTCAGCTCAATGCGTGGGTCCCTCACCATCTCACACATGCCACTTTCTGTTTCACACCAGCTTGGCCCTGCCACAAACCTCAGCTTATTCTTTGATTTTTATTAAAAACAAAACAAACAAAACCCCCGCCATTCATATAAGTGATCTGTGAGATGTGCTAGGCATTACTGAGTGCTCAGGAGGGGATGGAGGTTTATATCACAGCAGCACAACTCACAGAGAGATTGGACTTTCCTTAGTCTTAAAAATCACCCACTAGCGATTGTATACGAGTACACACACTTTGCAAAACTGTTCAGCAATGTCTAGCCGAGTTGAACGCATGCATACCCTATACCCGGACCAGGCAATTCCATCCCACAAACACGCTACGAATATTCACCAAGACGTGTACAAAAATGACCCTATGTCCATAGTCCCAACAACAGCCTCAAATGAAAAATGCCCAAATGTCCATCTATAAGTGTCCATCCACACAGAAAGCGTAACTAGGTTGTGGTGTATTTATATAAGGGAATGCCATACAACAGAAAGGAGTGAAATACAAATATAGGCAACAATGAGACTCTCAAATCTTATGTTGACTGGGAGAAGTGAGACACCAAAGAGTAGATAGATTTTTGTATATTTCCATTTATATAAAGTTCAAAACCAGACAAAACGAGTATTGGGTGCTAGAGAGCAGGAGCGGGTGCTAATGCCAGAAGGAGGCATGAACAGGGGCTGCTGGGGTACGTTCTGTTTCTTGATGGACATGCTGGTTACTTGTAGGTTCACCTGGTGAAAATTCACCAGGCTGAACGATTATGATGGGTCACTTTTCTATGTGTGTGTTCTTCTTCAATAGAGTTTACATTAAATAATAGAGAGCCCTCCTGCCACTAAGGGATTTCCCACCAGCCACGTGGCCTTCCTCCTTCCCCTCCCACTTCCCGCTCACCTCCTCCAGTCCTGTCTGTTGGTCTCTAAGGAACAGGACGTGAGCTGTCTCGCTGCCCTGGCTCCTGTCCCTTCAGGGTTCACTCTTCTGGGTCCCCCCACCCTTCACTTACTCTTTTGGGGTTTTTTTGAAAGATATATTTATTTTGATGTGGACCATTTTTAAAGTCTTTATTGAATTTTGTTACAGTATTGGTTCTGGGAAGATCCCACATGCCACGGAGCGGCTGGGCCCGTGAGCCACAATTACTGAGCCTGCGCGTCTGGAGCCTGTGCTCCGCAACAAGAGAGGCCGCAACAGTGAGAGGGCCGCGCACCGCGATGAAGAGTGGCCCCCGCTTGCCGCAACTAGAGAAAGCCCTCATCACACAGAAACGAAGACCCAACACAGCCAAAAATAAATAAATAAATAAATTTATTAAAAAAAAAAAAAAAAGAATATAATTTCCGGGCTTCCCTGGTGTAGAAGGGGTTAAGAATCTGCCTGCCAATGCAGGGGACACGGGTTTGAGCCCTGGTCCGGGAAGATCCCACATGCCGTGGTGCAACTAAGCCCGTGCGCCACAACTACTGAAGCCCGCGCACCTAGAGCCTGTGCTCGGCAACAGAAGAAGCCACCGTAATGAGAAGCCCGCGCACCACAGCAAAGAGTAGCCCCCACTCGCCACAACTAGAGAAAGCCCGCGCACAGCAACGAAGACCTGACACAGCCAAAAATAAATAAATTAATTAATTAATTTAAAAAAAAAAAGAATATAATTTCCCCCACCTGGAAGGGTTAGACGGGCTCAGGGAGGGGCCAGCAGCCCGGCAGCGCCGCACGGTGGTTACGCCTGGAGCTGCAGGGTCGTCGCCAGTGCACCTTCGGCTTCTGAGACTTGCCAGCAGGGTAGCCATAGAAAAGTGACTTGGCTGATCTGTGCTGCAGATTCCTCTCCTGTGAAAAAGCAACAACATTAGCACCGACCTCAAAGGGCTGACCGAGAGGGTCAAACAGACAAACATGTGACCAGCACCTAGAATACCACCTGGATGCGTAGCTATCACTACTGCTTTGAACCCCTCATCTTATAGAATATCTAATGAAAAGAGCTCCGTTTTTGTTTTGTTTCTTGCTGTCATACATGCTGGCCATCTTCCTGTACTGAAGACTCCAATATGAGTCGATGCAGGGGAGGGGCTGGATGTAATAGAGGCTGAGAACAGAATCAGGCCATAGAATCAGGCCACGCTGCACCCGGAGTCCAGGCCTCTCTCCAATCTGAGCTTTACACGCCCCTCCTCTAGGTGATTTCTTTCTCCAGAAGAAAATAGGTCCTAGCTGGACCCACAATTCCTGTCCACAAGCTGGGCCAGACCCAACTAAATTCCTAAAAGGGGTTCCAACTTGGCTGAAGCCAAGACTCTGCTACATAGGTTCTAAAAATATCACTTATAATTAATCAGTTTCTCTCCTTCTTCTTTCTTTTACACACCCACATGTGTGCACACACACGCATTATTCACAACTGGAGTTTGAACTTTTAACTCTTCCTACTCTTTTGAGATCCACGGTTGCTACTGACCGTTGGATGCTTACTAGAACAACAACTGAACGAGATGATCAGCTCACAACGTGATAAAACAGAAGTCTCCTCATCTGAGAGACTCGAAGCAGGATGTGGAAGCCATGAAGGACCAAGGGCTCCACAGCTAAGGAGGCTGCCCCACTACGACCGCCTGATTTCTGGGTTCAAAGTCCCTTAGTCCGCATCCCCCAATGCCAAAGTCCCAGGAAAGAGAACCTGGCCGACCAGCCACTGTTGGGCGCCTCTCTCGGTGCAGAAACCTATGCCCAGGATGGCAGACAGGTCTTGTCTTAGGAGGATTTCTGCCAGAGTCTCCCCAATCTTCCCTCCGTCGGGTGGGATTGGGGTTCAGTCCTGAGAGAAGGGGATCAGTGGATACACAGATTCCCCAAAAGCTCTGTAATGGAACTCTGCAAGTGAGGCTGAATACAGTGTTTTAGGAAAAGTTTAGCTATTGTGGCTTTGAAGTGCCATGGCACCGTGTAACTTCCAGAAGATGAATCAAAGCAGTGATTCTCGACGCGTGAGCCTTACAACCCTTTCAGGGGTCCAAGAGGTCCTTCCTTTCCCAATTATACACCAGTGTAAAGCTGGATTCTCTCTCTTTTTTAAAAAAAAAATTAATTTGTTCTTGGCTGCGTTGGGTCTTCGTTGCTGCGCATGGGCTTTCTCTAGTTGTGGCGAGCGGGGGCTACTCTTTGTTGCAGTGCCGGGCTTCTCACTGCGGTGGCTTCTCTTGTTGTGGAGCACAGGCTCTAGGCGTGCAGGCTTCAGTAGTTGTGGCACGTGGACTCAGTAGTTGTGGCTCGTGGGCTCTAGAGTGCAGGCTCAGTAGTTGTGGCACACGGGCTTAGTTGCTCCGTGGCATGTAGGATCTTCCCGGACCAGGGCTCGAACCCGTGTCCCCTGCATTGGCAGGCGGATTCTCAACCACTGCACCACAAGGGAAGTCCCTGGATTATCTTTTATGCTCAAAGCAAACATATTGCAACAGAAAATAGGTCGCAACAGCTTGGAGGCAAAAGGAGATATTTCAGCTGTCCTCTATGAAGCTGGACATCAGAAAGATTTGTAAAAGTGTAAAACAGTGTCACCGTTCTCAATTTTATTTTTTTTGGAAAGCAAATTTCCATAAAAAGTGCTACTTGTGTTAGCATGTTTACTATTGTTATTTTTAAATGCTTACATATTCTGTAAATGTCTCAGTTTTGATTTCTTATATGGGAAGTCTTAATAGATAAAACCCACATAACCAAGAGCTCTTTGGGATCCCCAATCATTCAGTGAGAGCACCGAGTCCTAACCACTGGACTGCCAGGGAATTCCGCAAATTTTCTTCTCAGGAGCCATTAGACTTGAAGACAGAGAGAGGAGGCTGGCCACCTGGATGGAATCCTACCTCTGCCGCTTGCTGTGTTAACTCCCTGTGCCTCAGTCCCCTTATCTGTAAAATGGGGATAAACAGCCCTACTTCAGAGGGTCACTAATCAGCCTGGCACAGAGTTGAGCGTTCACTAAGTGTGAAATATTATTATTCTAGTAAGCATCTATTTAAGAGTTAGGCAGTTATGGCGGTGGTGGTGGAAGGAATATAAAAATTCTCATCCCCCTTGAATTAATCGGGCCACCATCTGCAACAGAAGCAAGTCCTTCTGTTTCTAGGAGGACATGGACACATGCTTTTTGTTTGAGTGATTCCAGTGTGAAGTTCAAGAAAGTTTTTTTGGTCTCTGTCCTCATCAACAAACTGGATTGCAGCTAACAATTTTTCTTGGTGAAAAATCCATGAGGCTGGAGGGGAGCAGGGGGAGAAGCAGCAAGTGGAGACACGAGAGGATGGGAGAAAGGAGTCAGAGACTATAGTCGTCAAGAAGAATCCAGAGCTCATAATAAGACTTTTACTACGTTCAAAGCCACAGGTCTGTACCCCACTGAGGTGAGCTCCATCACTTAAACTGGGCAAACTGGATGACCACTACAGCCACTTGGTATTCCCACCTGCATTTCCAGCCTGCATCTCCTTCCCTGGTTTTGACATCTCCTACGTCCCAGGCAAACCAGGATGGTGGTCACGAAAACCCCTGTCCACTCCTCAAATGTTAATGAGGAAATTTACTCGTGTATATACTTGGTATATAAAGCTCTCATAACTCCTTCCCAATAATGCCTGAATGATCATATTTGCTGAAAGAAAAAGGAAAGCACCTCCTGAGATCCTGGCCAAGAGCAACCTTCCTGCTGCAGCCACTTAGACCCAAGTTCACTCCCATTGGGTGCAGTTACAAGAGTAACTTACCAACATTCTCCTTCTCCTTATCCCTCCCCTTATCTGGCAGGAAGATACTTGTTAAAGCTCTTTGTGGATGTGGGAGGAAGAGGGAGGTAAATGATATGAACCACTGTGGTTGGCCATAGGAGCCCTGGTCATCCTAACCCAGTGAGGGCGCACTCTGTCACACGTACAAGCCCCCAGCTCTTCCATTCTTATCTGCCTGGGGTGCTTGAGCAGAGATTCCCTGCTGAGTAGGAAATGGTATGGATGACTTGGATTTTCCAGAGCTAATATTCTGAGATAGAACCCCAGGAAAGTCTCTCTTGCCCCAGGGAGAGTGTCCATGGATGGGCCTTCCTGGGTGTTTCCAGACACTTGCCCTAGTTTGAGTCATCGCCATCACCTGTACCTACAGGGCCTTCAGCACTGGTGGCTGAGCTGATGCAGCTAGTTCTGGGTTAAGAGGGAGGAGCTGGACTATCTCTAGACAATGTCCACCGGAGCAAAGGCTGACCTATATGTTCATCCTGGAGTGGTCCTCTTGGACAGGTCCGGGGGACAGGCTGTCATGTCAGCTGTGTTCTTTAGTTACAAGAAACTGAACCTGCCTGGGTAACTGAAGAGAAGCAGGAATTTATTGGAAGGATATGGAGGAGTTCAGAGACTCAAAGGAAAGCCAAAGAGCCAACTTGAAAACAACAGAACAAGGCAGAAACTAAGGTGTAGTCTCTTCAGGGTCCACTGTCCGCATGAATCAGCTCCAACCATCTCCAGTCTCTCTGTAAAAGGTCAAATTCCCAGAAGAGAGTCAGGTTGGCCAGCTTTGGTTACATGTCTGCCCCTTTACTGGGCAACTTTATTGATAGTACCTAATGGCAGATGGCGGGGTTGGAGGGAAGATAGTTATTTTATTGAAAGAGGGTGCCATAGATGATAGGTAAGAAAAGCATTAGATGTCCATTACAGGAAGACTTTCTCAGTGGCAAACCTGCTCAGAGAGATGGCCCTGGAGCCCACCCGGATTATAGAGGCAGAGGCCAGAGGTGGGCTTAGCAATTCAGTGCAAAGCTGATAGTGTCACAGACAGCACACTATCAAAAATTGTTTCATCATGGGCTTCCCTGGTGGCGCAGTCGTTAAGAATCCACCTGTCAATGCAAGGGACACGGTTTCGAGCCCTGGTCCGGGAAGATCCCACATGCCGCAGAGCAACTAAGCCCGTGAGCCACAACTACTGAGCCTGTGCACCTAGAGCCTGTGCTCCGCAACAAGAGAAGCCACCGTGGTGAGAAGCCTGTGCACCGCAATGAAGGGTAGCCCCCGCTCGCCGCAACTAGAGAAAGCCCACGCACAGCAATGAAGACCCAATGCAGCCAAAAATAAAATAAAGAAAATAAATAAATAATTGTTTCATTAGAAGATTAGTGATATCCTCATTGAAGAAACTAAGAAATCACAGAAAAGTCTAGAAAAGAGAATTTTTAAAGTCATCTATAATTCCACCACTGAGAAACAACCACAGTTAATTTTTGAGGGTGTTTTTCTCCTCCTATGGATTCTTGTTAACATAGTTGAAGACATATTCTGTGTATGACTTTGAACTTGATGTTTAAGCACCGATTCAATAACTGCTAGAGGAGTATTTTTGTAACATTGGCCTAGGAAATGACTTGACCCATAGCTGTCCTACGTGGTGGAAGAGACAGAGGAGACCTTTTTGGGCCCATAGTTCCACCAGTACTGGGGACCAAGCATCCACTTTGCCCAGCCTGGGAAGTTGCCAAGGCCTGCCCTCCATCCCATAGGAGGTTCTATCCAGCCAAGGTGGATGGGAACTTCCGCAGACATTGTCCTATGTAAGGAAAGGCCCTCATCTCCACTTTAGAGCCCATGGAAGCTCCTTGTGTTTATGCTTCAGGGAACTGTGATTCTAGATCATTCCTGTGGGTTTCTGCTTGTTCTGATGAATTCTACATTGTCCTTCTAACATGAATGGATCATATTTCCATCTGATCTTTACAGGCGCCACTACCTTTAAGTCATTTGAAATGATGTCAAGAATATGCTTCATGATGAAGAGTGAAATTACTAGGAGGATGGCATCATGGGAGAATCCTAGTTAAAATAAAGCTGTAACTATCTTCATAATGTGCCAGGTATAATATAGATGTGTGTGTACTTAAATTCCTGAACCTGTATATTTAAGAATCTAAAACTGAGAGCTTGCTTGTTTTAACCTTTGCTGACATTTGCTAAGGGACAGAATTCATGGTGATATAAGAGTTCAGAAGTCCATCATTTGGAACTAGAGAAATATGCATAACTCCCACAATGAACCCTCAGGCCATATTCCTATGAACACAGTCTACCTTCAGAATTGGATGGAATCACTCTTGAAAGACTTCAGCATTTGTCCACACAGGAGTATTATTCCCCTTTGTTTTTTAACTCATCCCATGTGACTCGGGCTCCAGCCTCCCATTTTAATGTCTTCAGAGAAATCTGTTTTCTTTACTAAAATACTTCATCTGCCCAGAAAAGGGATCCCTAGGTCAAGGCTGGGGAGTGCTGGGCGTGGTCTAGTGATACACAGGGGACTTCAGCATAAGGGGCTCTTACCTCTCTGATTATTCCTTCTAAGAGACTATCATGAGCTCCTTTAATTCTCTCATTTTTTATCATTGTTCCTCAGGAGTCTGCTTCCGCCCTCTTCTTTTTTTCAATCTATTCCTCCTCCTCTTGCCCATTCTTTTTTTTTTCTTAATTTATTTTTGGCTGCATTGGGTCTTCGTTGCTGCGTGCAGGTTTTCTCTAGTTGCAGTGAGCAGAGGCTACTCATTGTTGCGGTGCACGGGCTTCTCATTGTGGTGGCTTCTCCTGTTGCGGAGCATGGGCTCTAGACGCAAGAGTTTCAGTAGTTGTGGCACGCAGGCTCTGTAGTTGTGGTTCGCGGGCTCTAGAGTGCAGGCTCAGTAGTTGTGGCGCATGGACTTAGTTGCTCCACGGCATGTGGGATCTTCCCAGACCAGGGCTCAAACCCGTGTCCCCTGCATTGGCAGGCAGATTCTTAACCACTGAGTCACCAGGGAAGCTCCCTTGCCAAACTCTTTATGGAATTGTGGCTCCTGAATTGATATCTCTGGCCCAGCTTTATCTCAAGTTCCAGACCCACTTAGCCACAAGCTACTCCACATTTCTACCTTAAAGTTGTCACTAGCACCTCAAGCTCAGCATGTCCTCCAAAATTACTCTTCTTCCTGTGTTTCTTATCTCAGTCAATGGCACCACGGTTCTGCCTAGCTAGAAACCTACGAGTCCTCCCTCACTCTATCCTCTTTCTGGTCACTAAATTCTGTTTAATTTACTCATTTGGTCATTCAGTGAATCAATTTTAAACTCCTACTCTGTGCCAGCCATTGTGTTGGGTATCTAATGGTGAACAAAAATAGGTCCCTGCCCTCATGGAGCTTACAGTCTAGTTGGGGAAACAGACAAATGGTGTTGTAAAAGAAATATGCAGAGTGCTGAGCGTTTAGTCTGGGGGACAGGGAAGACCTCGAAGGAGGGACGTTTAAGAGAAGAGCTAAAGAACACCTTAGGAGTTAACTAGATCAAGGGGTGGTGTGGGGAGTTCAATCTCTAAGCAGACAGAACAGTGTGTGCACAAGTCCAGAAAGAGGTGGAATGAGAGAAACTTCAAGGAAGCCTTTGTGGCTCAAGTGTAATGAATTACAGGAACAGTGATGAGAGAGGAGAAGAGAGGCAGGCAGAGGCCTTATTGTTCAGCACCTTGTAAGGGTGTTGGACCTTCTTCTAAGAGGACAGAGAAGACTCTGAAGACTTTGCGGGGCGGGTAGAGTTGAGGGGTAGCAGATTTATATATCAACCTCACTCCAGCTACAATGTGGAGAGTGGATTGGGTGGGGCCTGAGTGGATGTGGTGGGGAGGAGAGCCCATTGGCTTCCTTCTTG
Organism: Balaenoptera musculus; assembly: GCF_009873245.2. NCBI lineage: Eukaryota > Metazoa > Chordata > Mammalia > Artiodactyla > Balaenopteridae > Balaenoptera > Balaenoptera musculus. Next base: position 34,481,834 of record NC_045801.1, on the reverse strand, counting down.
CCACTCCTATGACCATGGTCCCCAGTCCAGGATTTGGCTGTCTCTTGCCTTCCAGCAGAAGACACTGCTACTGTTTTCCCCTTGAACTGCACCTTCCACGTGGCTGCTGGACTACCTTTCAACTTCTCTCAACAGAAACAAAAACCAGTGATCCTTCATTGTGCTCAAAATAAAGTTAAAACTCTTTAGCTGGCCACAAGTCCCTTTAAACCTGGCCCTTGTCTCCCTCTCCAGTGTCACACCCAACCACTTGTCCTCAAATACCCTATGCCTTAGTCCACTAAAAGGGGATCCGAGAGGCAGAGAGCAGTTTGAGGGGAAAGGCCCAGAGGAGCAAAGTACCCGAGCCAAGGCTGAGGCTGAGCCCCAGGTCCAGCGTGTTGATCCAGCTGAGAGCACAGAAAACTGGCCCAAGCAGGGGTTTCATACTTTTGGCTTCAAGCAACTTCAGGCAGTTGGCTATGAGTATCAAGGACCAACACTTGGGAAGCACTTGGGGATAAGTCATCTGGCGGCTTGGACGTAAGACCAGAGGTGTAGTTGCTGGGAGGTGGTGATTGAGGACAGGACCCTGAGCACTGAGAGATGGCAGCTTAAGAGCAGGACCCCAACCACGGGAGAACTGAGGTTCCAGGACAGCCAGGATGCCAGCTTATAAAGAATGGGCAGGACCCAGAGACTTGGGGCTCAGAAGGTCAAAGACAAAGGCTGACTTGAGGATGGCTTGGTAAGGAGACCCATGGGAGAGCTCTTTATATTCCACCTCTAAAGGGAAAAGGGGACAGAATGAATCCTGTAGTGTAGGGGCAAGGCTAGATGTCAAGGCTAGAGCGAGAAGGGCATAAAGAAAGGAGCCAGGCAGCTCCTTCCATCCGCCCCCCCCCCCCCCACCAAGACCTTCATAGTTGTGGCTAGTCCACAGGACACACACAAGTCAAGAACATTTCACTTTAGCCCAATAAACCCCAAAGAGCTGTGATTACTTGGGGGGGCCCATCCCAACTCAAGGTGAATGAAATCTTATATGGTTCTGAGAGCAGCTTTGTAACTCTAAGGAGGGTCTCTGGAGACCATGACTGTGCACAGTTCTCATGGTAACCAAAAGACTATGACATACTTAGAGGGTGGTGAGGTCACAGAACCCAAGCTTTAAAGTAAGTGAATCATGTGTGCCTCATTTATTTTTAAAAGAAACTTCTGAGAAGAGCTTAGAACAATTTTTCTCCCCCGAGTGCCATTTTCCAAAGGTACTCACAGAACAATAAGGTGTGACTGTAATGGCTGCACTGAGTTGTCTTCTGGACAGTGTTAGAAGGGACATAAAGAAGGTGGACAGAGAACTAAGGCAGTTGAGATGCATCGACGAACTCAGCATACGATGCCTGTGTGACTTATACGTGCACCCGTATTGCTGCTGTGACTTGCACCCGTACCCATACTGCCTGTGCTATTCAAAGCGATCACAGACCTGCGGCCTGTGTGATCTCTACCCATGTTGCGGGTGTGATGTCAAGCTTTACTGTCTTCGCCCGTCTCTCAGAAGTTTGGAGAGGAAAGCCATTAGAGCCATGGAAGATGAAAAGAGAGAGCTTGCCAAGTAAGAGAACTTCCTAAGGTTTTTATAGTTGGTATATTAGCCTCCTAAGTTGGAAAAAGGGGGGGAAAGTGTGACAATCGATACTTGAGCAAAGATGAAATGGGTTCAAGATAATGACTCTGGTGACTTAACAAAGATTTAAAAAAAGAAGAGTAAATGGGTCCATGATGGGAATTGTAAGATTCTCAAGACAGTGTAATGATGTCGATTGGCAAGGGTGTTTTCGGCTTATAGCAGGAGTGCCAACGTGATAAATAATGTGGCTTTAATGAGAGAAAGAAACAGGGGGGTGTCATTAAAAAGCTATTGGAAGCAGCAAAATAAACATTTTTTCTGGTTATGAGTAAAGTGATTTGAGTATATTTCGGCTTACAGAAATGACTTTGGGAGAAGTAATAATAATTGATCAAATCCTTAATGTTTGCCAGAGGCTTTAAGAGCAAGGGAGCAAATTGAACAACAGAGGCATTTATATGGTTTTGTAGGAAATCCTTTCTCCTACTCCCCAACTCTTGATGACTTAAAATTCATCTGGAATTGGGTTTATTGTCTGCCTCCCCCTTCAACTGTAGCAAAGATTGTGCAAATAAACTACAGAACTGAGAGCTGCAGTTTTCAGAATACAGTTGAAAAGGTTTTAATAGAATTGGATAATTTTAAATGCACTTTAAAATTTTGGGGGTTTGATCACATTTTATTTTTTGCTTGAGAAAGCTTTCTTTTTCTGTCTACATATGCCATTTAGTCTGTTACTATGATGGAAAAAATGGTTGAAAACACTGTCCCCTGGTTAAATAAATTATGGTACATCCAAACATTGGGATGATATGTAAATGTAAAAAGGACTGATGAAGCATTTTAAGTATTGTCATATTAAGTGAAAAAAGCAACGTGCAGAAAAACTACTTAATATACTATTTTTTAAAAGAAGGACATAAATAGATGATCTTTTGTATTGAAATCTATGTGACACATAACATTGTGTAAATTTAAGGTATACAATGTTAATTTGATACATTTATATATTGTAATACGATTACCATTGTAGCGATAATTAGAACCTCTATTGTGTTACATAATTATCATTTCTTTTTAGTGGTTGGAATAATTAAGTTCTAGTCTCTTAACCACTTTAATGATTGTAATACAATATTTGTTGTCTATATTCACTATACCATGCATTAGAGCTCCAGGACTTACTACTCACTGCCAGTTTGTGTCCTTAAACAACATCCTTCCTACCCCAATGATAGATTAATAGGTTAGATGACAGATAAATAAATAGATTAGATAGATAGATAGATAGATGATAGATCGATAGATAGTAGATGATGGATGGATGGATGGAGAGAGAGAGAATGAGGCCCTTGACGACCGTGACAGTGATGTTTCCCTGGAAAGGGCAGTAGGGCAATTATTGTCCAGGTCATCAGTCACCAAAGGTCAGGAATGGACCTCCCTCAATAGTCTGAGATGGAACTATTGGCAATAAACTCATCTACACTCAATTTGAACCAGTTTTAATTTTTACTCCTTAGAGTATCAAGTTACATAAATTTCATGCAGCGTGAGTCAGGGGTTCTTTTTTAAGTACTTGGTCTAAATGAAGGGTTACTTGTGAGCAGGTGTGTCCACTTCCCTGTGCCTCTGAATACTCGAATACCCTTGATCCAAGTCTGCTCAGCCTTTGTCTCCTGGCTGTCCCTATTCTCCAGACTCTCCAGGTGAGTTCTTCACCACCTGGGCACCCTCTGCCTACTCTGGGAGTCTCAATGATCTGCAGTGGACACAACTTCAGGCTTAAGTCTCGGCAGTGTGGTTTTTACAAGAGGTAATGTTTTCTCTGGTTTGTCATACTTTTCCTGACAATGCTTGGATTTTTTGCTAATTTTTTTTCTGTTGCTTGTGGCAGTATATGAAGCTGCTGTTGTCTTCCTGGATCTCTGAACTGATAATCCAGAGTCCATTTCAGAAATGACCTCAGGCTTGCCCTTTTGCATCTCTCCCCAGCCGCTTTTCTTCTTCCTATTCATACCACCTTGGGAATGCTCTATTGCTCTATTTCTGACAGCTTGACATTTCACTAACCTGGAAATCTTAGTATTACCTGCAAACCTAAATATTCAATTTTCTGAATATGGATGAAAATGTTAAACCCTGATCCAGCTCCAATCCCAGAGGACTCCTACATTAATATTTTTTTCAGTGAAATGCCTCTTTTTTCTTCTCTCTCAGCTCCCAGTCCATGACTAAATAGATCCAGAAATATCATGCTGATTCAATTTTTTAAAAAACAATCTTTGGTGTGAAACTTTGTCCAAGGCTTTTAGAATGTAGAAATCGTATTCACATGACCTTTTACCCCTTAAAGAGAAAGATAGCAGTTTGGTTAGGTTATGACATGTCCTTTCAGATGCCAGGCTGTGTTATCCAGAAGATTCTTTGCCCAATGGGGAAATAAGATTCCCTGGTCTATAGTTGCCATGGCCCCACTGGAATTGTCTTTCTGTGTGACAGTCTATGTGCTCTGTCTCTGGGTGCTCCTTTAATAACGGGCAAGAAGTTTTGGCTAACCATATAATTCCCCCCAAGAGTCATTTGAGCCTTCCTGAGTGTGTGTTATTTGATTGATGCACACGCGTGTGTGTGTGTGTGTGGTGCGTTTTTGGACTGGGTACAGAAGGTCCAATTCCTTTTCATTGTTTACTGAGCAGTTGCTTCAAAAGACACCTTGGCAGTATCTTCATTAGTAGAAACCCAAGTAAGTACTTTCATTTCTTTAGCTTCTTTGATATTCTTTTTTCCTCCCCAAATTTCCTTTTGCACCCCAAGCACTCACCTTTTCCGACTCTTCCTTCCTCTTCTGGATTGAGAGAGACTGAAGTGACTGAATTTGGTTTCCTTTGTAAGAAGCCATGTGACCAGCCTGATGTAAGTTTGCACCTGACTCACCTCCACACTTCGTGGGCTTCCTGTCTTCTGTACTCAAGTGCCAGAAGCAAAGTCAGCCCCTCCTCAATCCTGCCCTAACGAGTTTATTATCTAATTACCAAGCCCGCGGCAGAGTGGCTCTGACACCTGGCTTTAGTCCTTGCGGGTACATGAACCTTGATTTGCAGCTGCGCCCAGGAACCCACTGGGCTCAACCCTGTGACCTTTGCTGGTGCCTGGAAACTCATCCTGAGACTGTGCTTGCATCTGCTCATCCAAGTATCCGTGGGCAGCCTGCGGCTCGAGAAGTTCCCTTGAAAAGCCCCCCACAAAGGGCACCATCTTCTGAAAACTTCAAAAACCCGCCCTCTGGTTTCTTGTTTACCCCTCACGCTCTGAGTACGAAGTTTTCACTGAATCGCTCTCACTGGGGGAGGCTGGTGACTGTTAGCCCTCAGGGTTGCATTCTTTGTGGTTTAGCGGTGCCTTCCTGGGTCTTAAGCCCTCAGGGAATCTTTCCATCCCCCATCCTTTGACCCAAAGATCAGGGCATAGTCACACCTTGGGAAGCCGGCAGAGAGGAACTCCGGGGCTTTATGGCTTTACTTACTTTACGGCTGGTGGCTGGTTGGCTTTCCGCTGAGAGGAGAGTTCGCTGTTTCCCTCTGTGTCCCTGCAGAGCTGGAAGCGAGTTGGGCCCCTTGGTCCCCTCTCATCACAATCTCTTTGTACGCAGAGGTCTCGGGGTGGCAAGAGTAGGCGTTGCTGCCCATCCAGGCCAAAGGCATGTCCATTATTTGACCTTAGTGTTTAATGACACAGGACTCGGGGCCTGGTCGCTTAAGGCCTTGAATTTCAGGGAAGTCTGTATAAAGCGGAGCCTGGTACAGCCTGTTAAAGAAAGTTACCCTTTATTGAGTGAAAACCAAGTGCCTAACACTTCATCTTCATTTAATCCTTGTAACACCGTGGCCATCTTACAGATGATGAACCAGAGTCAGGGCAATGTTCTTGATCATCAAGAAATGGGACAGCTGGGACTTGAAGCCAGGTTTGCCTGACTCTGGAATCCATGTGCTTAATCACCTGGTTAGTGGTCCTGAGTGATCTCCCGACCAGGACCAGCAGCCAGCATCACCTGGAACTTGTTAGAAATGCAAATTGTTGACTCCTCCTCAGACTGGCTGAATCAGAAACTCTGGGAGGTGGGGCCCAGACACCTGTAATTGAACAAGCCCTGCAGGTGTTCAGATGCACCTGTGTCGTGCCACTCTGCTCCCGCTGATACCCTTCTTCAGTATCAACCAAAAGTCAGGAGGAGAGAGACAAGGCAGGAAATGGGAAGAAGGAGAAGAAAGAAGAGAGAGGGAAAGATGCGTTGGAAAGGAACAATTGAGCTTAATGGGTCTTTGGAGGGATCTAAATTAGGAGAAAAAGTGAAGTACTCCAAGGAAACTAGAGGAAGGCCAGCCTCCCTTTGGTTCAGAGTAGAGACAGGCATTCTCATCATCCTCATTACTTTATTCGTCAGCCGGCTGAACCTGATTCATATCTTTGTGAAGGTGGCTGGCGATATCCCTCACCTCTGCTGTGGGCAGTATCGCATTCAGGAGCTTGGTCATACATTCAGGTGAAATTCAGCTTCAGCTGGGAGAAGAGGTGACAGCCCAGAGTGGCAGACAGATGGCACTGCCCACTTGCTTTTCCCCAGCTTTCCGAAGAGCGTTCTGCCACCAACCAAAGAGGCTGACTTGCCTCTGTTTACTATGACTAAGTTCCTCCCTGGTGATAGCTAGTAGAGCAGGCCATCTCTCTTTGCCCAGAACCCCATAGAACCAAGGAAAATCGCATGTGGGGTGACAGGTACTTTGCCGGGCAGGAGTCAGGTTGCAACTTCAGAGTTAAATCTGATGAGTAAAATGAGGCTCCTGCAATTTCTCCTAAACCCACACATCCCCACTGATAAACCCTGGCCTAGAAGCAAAAGGAAGAAGAAACCTGGTCTAGCCAAGACTTCGGGGCAATTTCCTGAAGACCCACATTTGTGAGACCCCTTTTCAGCTGCTGCAGTGGGGACGCGGCTGAAGTGACAGGAATAGAGGAAGAGGGGGAATCTAAGCAAAACAAAAACGAAACAGGAACAACGAACTCATACTTCAAGACTCATATTGTAAGAGGAGGATATAGATCTGGGAGCCAGCTTTGCCTTGTAGATCTGGCTCCCAGATCCATCTCCTGTAGAAGGCAACAGGGCTTATGGGTATGTTAAAAAAATATTCCCTCTTTTTGCTTATCTGTATTTTCTGAGTTTTTTACAATGAACTTGTATAACTTAAGTAACAAAAAGAAGTAAGTGTATAAAAAAATTCAGCAAAAAAAGTAAGAATTAAAAATGTATCTCAAACCAATCACCCAATCAGAGTCCAGACTCTTCAAACCAGAAGAGCTTCTAGAAAGCATACATACCAATACCTCCCTTTGGAGGCCAAGAGATGCAAGAAGATTTACCGGGAGTGAGTCTTAGAACACAGATTTTTTTTTTTTTTTTTAGAACACAGATTTTTTAAAAAAACGTTAAGGGATAAAAAGAAGAGCATTTCAGAGCATTAGGTTGTCTTTGGAAGGATCAGGCAGTTAGAAAGAAAGTGGTCCCTGAGCAGGGCCAGAGCACACAGGGCTGATGCCAGGCTGCTGAGGTCCTCATGCCAAGAACTCAGTCTGACTGATGGTTAAAATCATGACCTAGGCATTAAACAAGCCTGGATTTGAATCTAGGCTCTGCCATTCACCACCTTCACCACCTCCCCATCTACAAAATGGTGACAACTACACCTGCATGACAGGGTTCTTGTGAGGGTCAAATGAAACAATGCCCCTAATGGCTTAGCACTTTCCATGGCACATTGTGGGAAAAAAAAAAAAGAAAGGAAAAGAAAAAACACACAACAGACAAAAGCCTAGCATCCTAACTATGTGGCAAGCACTAGTATAGATTCTTTTCATTCATTAACTAATTTAAGTCTCATGAAACCCCTAGAAATGGGTTACTATTATTGTCCCAATTTTACAGATGAGGAAACTGAGGCACAGAGCGGTTTAAGGAGCCTGCCCAAAGTTCCATAACTAATAAGAGGAGGAGCTGAGATTTAAATGCAAGAGAATGTGGTGATCATTTTGTAATGCATAGAACTGTCAAATCACTATGTTGTGCACCAGAAACTAACATAGTATTATAGGTCAATTGTACTTCAGAAAAACCCAACCCACCAACCAAACAAACTCACAGAAAAAGAGATGAGATTTGTGGTTATCAGAGCAGTGGGATGGGGTGGGGGGGATTGGATAAAGGTGGTCAAAAGGTACAAACTTCCAGTTACAGGATAAATAAGTACTAGGGATATAACATACAACATGATTAAGTAACAGTGCTGTAGGTTATATATGAAAGTTGTTAAGAGTAAATCCTAAGAGTTCTCATCACAAAGAAAAAAATAACTTTTTCTATTTAATGTTGTATCTATATGAGATGATGGAGGTTCACTAAACTTACCATGATAATCATTTCATGATGTATGTTAAGTCAAATCATTATTCTGTACACCTCAAATTTACACGGTGCTGTATGTCAATTATATCTCAATAAAACTGGAAGGAAAAAGAAAAAAAGAGAATTAAAAATAAATACAACAGAAAGATCTGGAAGGCCAAGCACCCATCTGTTGTTAACAGGGGTTTACCTGTGAGGGAGTGTGATTTACATGGGAGGACTCTCATTTTTTACTTTTACACGCTTCTGTAAAGTTTGACTTTTCACAATGACTAGTGTGTATTACTTTTGCTGTTTTTTTTTTTTTTAAAAAGAGGTAAAAATATTGCTTGTCAAGCTGTGTCTGAACTCCATGGTCTGAGCTTCTTCCTCCCACCCTTTCCTTTTCCTAAATTCCAGATTGAGAAGAACAACAAATAGAATTCTAGCCTCCTCTTGCTGTAGCAGTAACGTTTTAGGATCAGTGAACGTGTGCGGCTTTGAACCCGATCAAGTCAAGGTGCGAGTGAAGGACGGAAAGGTGTGCGTGTCAGCTGAGCGCGAGAACAGATACGACTGCCTGGGATCAAAAAAGTACAGCTACATGAACATCTGCAAAGAGTTCAGCTTGCCCCCGTGTGTAGACGAGAAGGACGTGACGTACTCCTACGGGCTCGGCAGTTGTGTCAAGATCGAGTCTCCCTGCTACCCTTGCACGTCTCCCTGCAACCCCTGTGATCCCTGCAGCCCCTGTGACCCCTGCAACCCATGCTATCCCTGTGGGAGCCGGTTTTCCTGTAGGAAGATGATTTTGTAAAGTGTAGGAACCCAGGACTTAGTAGAGTCAGGTATCCAGCCCGGCAGCTCTTCTAGTGTTTCTCTCCCCCTTCCCATGGCCTGTGTTATTCAAGAACATAGAATACTGAATACATAACTGCAATCCACTGGTGTGTGAAAGTATTTTGGTTCAACCCACCACAGAGCCCCGCCAGGTTAGTGGGCAACGGAAGGATGAACAGATGGGAACGGAGATGAACGGTGAGATCTGCCCTCCTGTGTGCTACTCCATACCCCACTACCTCCAAATCCCAGGAAAAGATACTTTTGGGGTGGGCATCCCCAGACACTGTTTTTCCAAATGATTTTGTGACATGACCTTGCCCAGAAATGAAACAGTCAAAGCAGAAACCAAGACTAGTTAGGGCTGAAGGCAAGCGCTTTTTCAAAACTACTGCGGTAGGGAGCACCAGACAGAAAATGACTCCCCAGTGGAAATGTGGTTGAAGTTTTGACTGGGGCAACGATGAGGGTACAAAAGTATGGGGGGAGCATGTTCAGTGACAGAGGGTGGGGTGGCCATACGCTGTCATGTCTCAACATTCCTGTGATTTGGGGGAAGGGCCAGCTCTGGCTCAGGGTGGTTTGCAAGCTCCTAAGGATTTATTTCAACTATCTGCTTTTCTCAGACCCTAAAACTCCTTCAAGGCACAGAAGTTCAGTCCAAAGTTCATGAGTGGAAAAGTACAGCTTTCATGAAATGATAGCATAGTTCACCTGAACTTGGATCCTCATGGACACAGCCCGTGAGTAATTCGTGACCGCCAAGACAGAAATAAGTGTAAAGGAAGAGGGAGATGATGGGGAGGGATCAGAATGAGAACACCGGCTGGTTACAGATCTGACTGTTACGGGGAACGCAAAACCCTCGCGTTTGCACAGTAAGTCTTTCTCATTAGTCTCAGCTGCACGTGCGTTAAAGCCTTGGCTGCACATGGGAATCACTTAGGGAAGCTTTAAAAACATGGATGCCAAACCATAAAGGTAAAAAACACAAACAAACCACACACACAAAAGAAAAAAGAAAAAAAAATTTTTTTTAATGTTTTAAAGAAAAAGAAAAAAGTACTGATGCCTGGGTCCCATCTCCAGAGATTCTAATGCAATAGATTTGAGGTGTGCAGCCTGGACATCGAGATTTTTAAAAGTCTCCCCAGGTAACTGAATCACACAGGTAAGGTTGAGAAACTCTGGATGGGATCTTAAAGCTCTCAAAGCCCTTCTTCTTTAAAAGCTTCCTTCAAGTTCAAGGTTAAAGAATATTGATGGTGATAGCAAACACATTTTGCTTTAAGCTGAGGGAAGTAATGGCCCGCTAATACAGGTGGTGAATGAAAAACATTGAACATTTCAAAAATTTATTACCTAGCAGCTAGGTATAAATGAATGTTTGTATGTACCAAATGGTAGAGTTACCTTTGTAAGTGTCTTGCCATACTTTGATGACATGTTCATAAATATTCTAGTTTCTAAGTAACACATTTTAAAAATGGATTTTGAAAAAATTTCATGCTGTGGAGTCAATGGAATCCCACTGGTGTCTTGAATAAGCAGGAATCTCTGTCCTCTGGAGGGTGCCATTCCAGGGCATGCCTGGTGACAGTCGATTATTTTATTCACCTGCCCACCTGCTCACCCTCCTGTTAGTCCAGATTCAGTTCATTCATTCACCAACCTGCCAGCCAGATTTATCAGTTTAAATGCCAGATATTGTGCTCTATAGCAGAGATGGAGAGAAATACCCTCTTCACAAATGCCTCAGATTAAATTCAAGGAGGTGTTTGGGGGGGTTGGGAGAGGAGGGAGTTCCAAAGAAATTGAATTTACAAGGGCCGGGAGAGGCCAGAGGGGCATTCCAGATGGGCCTTGGGCATTTCCAAGGAATGTACTGGTGACCTCACTGCCTCGCAGGACGCCTTGGGGAAGCCAGAGGCCGCCCCTCAGCTTGAAGCCTGGCTTGCGCTGGATTGGTTGCCTGAGTCTGCGCACCATCCTCACAGGCAAGTGTTTGTCTACTGAGTACCTGCTATGACGAAGCACAATGCCAGGAGCTGTTGTCAATGAGAAGTACCTTTCCAGGAACTGCTCACAGCGAAGGCAAGACTAACACCATGCTATAATTGTCAAAGGCTTTAGATGTGCTTCAGACAATGTGTCAGTAACAGGAAGAGTCCTGGAGTCAGGATGCCAGACAGGGTGTCTGAAATCCAGCATTCACTGCTCCAGAAGCAACTGGTCCACCACTTAGAACCCCTTCCAGCAGATCATCTTTCTCTTTGCACTGTAGAGAGCTCCCCCAGGGGCATGGTCATGCCCTGTGTGGCTGGAATAACTTCTGCTCTTAGTGGAATGGGGATCACTAAGCATCAGAATGTCTGAAATTTCCAGTCTGGAAGGTTCTGGAGGGAAAATACTCCTTTTCTTCTACTAAAACTTCAGTGACAACTGCATTTTCATACACTAAGGAAAATGGCCTGAGAAGAATTTTACTCCAGTTTGTGATTTATGTATTTATTTATTTATTTTTGCAGAAAACAATCTTTTTTTTTTTTTTTTTGCACTCATGAATTCGTAGGTCAGAAATTCAGGCAGGGCTTGGTGAGATACTTTGTCTTTGCTCCATTTGGGAAGAACTAAATGGCTGGAATCTTCTGGAGTCTTCTTCATTCACTATTTGGCACCTAGGCTGGGGTGACTCCAAGGGCTGGGCTGTGATTTTAGATGAAAAAAATCTTACAGCGGTGTACAAAATGTCACACTTTATTATACACATAAAGAACTGCTTTTATTGAAAACAATCAAACAACATCAATCATAACATTCAGCATTAAAAATGTTTCCACTAATGGAACGTTTGAAATTAACACTGCATTAGAGGGGAGGGATAAATCAGGAGCTTGGGATGAATATACACACACTACTATATAAAGATAGATAACCAACAAGGACATACTGTACAGCACAGAGAACTCAATATTCTGTGATAACCTATAAGAGAAAAGAACCTAAAAAAGAATGAATATATGTATATGCAAAACTGAATCACTTTGCTGTACAACTGAAACTAACACAACATTGTAAATCAACTATATGCCAATAAAATTAAAATTAAAAAATAAAACACTGCGTTAGAAAATTACAGGAATATGGTCACCATGCCTATGAAAACTACAGCCAATTAGTCAACAAAACAGTTAAGCTTTGTTCACTGTTTTTCTCCCCCATATGTTTGTGGTTATTAAGACCATTTACATTAAAAATGGATCAAGGTTTAGTGTTGGTTCTATAGATATGATGAGTATTTATCCCAGGTTTCCTGGGACACCCCAGGTTTCAAATGACTGTATCCTGGTTTGGGGATGGGAGGATGTGGTCCACACTGTTGGCTTTGTGTGGTGAGGGTTTCCTGATCCAGGTGTGAAGGGGTTAGAACGGACCATTTGGATAACATCTGAGACAGCAACAGAACAAAAGGGTACAAGAACGAGAAAGCTGTTTGAGTGAAAACTGGCAGCCCTTGAAGAAGCAGGCAAAGGTGGCAGGCAAGCATGAGGCCAGGATGTGTCTGGGCGAAACAACTTGAGAATAGATTAGGCAACCGTCTTGGAAGAGGAAGTTGGTTTTCTTGAATCAGCAGCTTAGTCACCTTCCGGCATCATCAGTGTCAAGTACTTTTTGGCCTTCAGGGCCTGGCTACGGGATTCTGAGGTGGTTTCACCACCTTGGAAGGGGGCGGATTTTAGAAAGGTGGGCCTACGGGTTCATTTGTGGGAGAAACCTTCATTCCTTCTTCACGTGAATCCATTCAAGGGCTTCCTCTGTGCCCGGCAGCCTGTGAGAAATGGCAGGATCCAGAAATGGCCAAAACCCAAATCTTTGCCTTTGAGGAGTTTTCAGTCCAGTGTGGGAGACAGGCCTATAAAGTAGTAAATTATAATCCCACCTTATCAAGGATTCCTATCTTAGATAGAACCAAGCACTGAGGGGCACAGAGAGGAGAGCCACTAACCACGGGATAGCTGGGGTGACTCAGGCCGGCCGTCGTGTAGTGGGCCTCACACAGTCCTTTCTCTAAGTCCTTTTCCCCCTCAGTGGGTGAGTACAGGGAATAACGAGACTTGTTCCTCCGGGGTTGTGTAAGTGCTCCTGAGAAGCCCCCTTATCCTTCCAGGCTCCTGTTGCTTCTTTCCCTATTTTCTTCCCTTTAAGGAACTGTCAGAGTCCAGGCAGGAAACAGAGAGTACACTCAGCTGCGGTTTTTAAAAGGCTTTTTAGTGAAGTGACTATTTACAGAGGTGTGTGTAGCTTCCCAGAAGCAGTAAGAGACATTGATGCCCACAGCAACTGCCCACAAAGGGAAGCCGCTCGCCCACCTGACCTGCAGAGGCAGGGGAAGAGGTGGTGGTGTCCAGGTGAAAGCTGGCATCCTGGGAGAGGGGCTGCTGGACAGAAGCTGTGAATGTAGACGAACGTACTGCTGCCAGGACTGCCCAGCAGGTGCGTAGTGAGAGCAATAAATACTCCCACCTCCCTTTCCTCCCAACCTCCAATTCCCTGACAGTGTACCCCGTTAGCCAACCCCAGTGGGAGACCAGAAGGCGAGGGAGCCCGTGAGGTGGTTCAATGAGGTTAGCCACCCAGGGCCCACAGCGGAACAGAGAACTCAACGCAGAGCTTTAGAGTTAATGGAAAATAACCCACACTCTTTCTTTCCTCCCTCCCTCCCTCCCTTCCCTCTTACCTGCTTGCCCACAAGGCATCATGCCAGGCATTGAGGAATTAAGGATCAACAAACCAGACCTGGCCCTCACCTTTAAGTCTAGGAAGGAGACAGACAAAGGGATACAGGGTGGGGTGGATGAGCTCAGGAAACAACCCTGGGGTCTGGTTTTACTTCACCAAATTCAAGCCATAAAGCTCCTTGCTCCTAGAACTAGTGTCTGAAGGGACCCCATGAAAACCTTTACTCACAGCTCATCCTAGAAAGCCCAGGTGATGGACCACTTGGAATTCAGAGACAAAATGCTTCTCAGCCCCAAGTCACTATCCCCCATGCCCTCTGTTATTCTTCAGCATTTCTATCTCTTATTTAAACCTAGGCACTCTTCCTTAATATGTAATGGCAGAGAAATTCAGAAGAACAGCTTTTAACCTTGGGATGAAGAAAAACAATTTGAGCAAGACAGGGTACCCAGAAGCCATAACAAAAAATACAGATATATTCAATTACATTTTTTAATATTGTGAGGCAAAAATCATAAAGTCAATGGAGATATAATAGACTAGGAAGAAAATAGTTGAAACCTGTCAAAGTCTATATCCTTAGTAAACAATTTGAAAAGCAAAGGACAAACAATTTAAAAAGAGACAAGAAGAATATGTATAGCAGCCTTATTCATAATCTCTAAAAACTGAGAGCAGTCAAGATGTCCTTCAATAGAACATAAAATGGATTTAAAAAACTGTGGTACATCCACACAATGGGATATTATTTTGTGATTTTAAAAAATAATAGGCTATCAAGTCACGAAAAGACAAGTATGAACCTCAAATACATACTGATAAATGAAAGATGTTAATCTGAAAAGGCTACATACTGTATGATTCCAACTACATAAGATTCTGGAAAAGGCAAAACTATAGAGTCAGTAAAATGATCAGTGATTGGCAGGGATTTGGTAGGAGTGGGGTAGAGGGTTGAATAGAAGAAGCATGCAATTTTTTTTAGGGTGGTGAAACTATTTTGTGTGTACCGTACTTGTAGATACAGGACACCATGTATTTATCAAAATCCATAGAACTTTACAGCATAAATAGTGAACAAATGCATACACATTAAAAAAAAAAACATTTAGGAGGGACTCCAGGATTGAATGCAGACTGTGATGAAATAATCTGTATTACAAATGTAACAAAACACCTCCCTGAAGGGGGTGAGGGGGAAAGGTGCTGACCTAGGTAATTTTGGAAATGAGTAGAGCCATAAGACAAAGGCAAAAAGAGCTGCACATAAAACTGTACTCTGTTTGATGAAATTTTTTTCCCATCAGGGTACAGGTTAATAATTCTGATACTGGTATACATGTGTACTGGAAATAAACAATTAAGTAAATATTGGTGGACTGAGGGAGCCAGGCTTCTCACCCTTGGAGTGGGCATTTACAAATAAGCATGGGAAAGAGGCTAGACTATTCCTCTTGGTGGTAATGGATTAGAGTTGCAGATATAGGAATTAACTCATGTTCATACAGAAATATTTATAGGTATGTATAGATATACTGGTAAGTTCACATATATTTCCTTGCTCTGTCAGCTGAGAGGATGTGGAAGCAATAACACCCCAGTAGTAATGAGCAATCTTGTACCCAGACCTTGGTTTCTAATACCATCCTCCCATAAGAGAAACTAGGACTCCTTGGAGAAAAGGCTGATTCTAGGATAGGGCAAGCTGATTCTAGGATACAAGAAGAAACTGGAGCACCTTGAAGTGCCAGAAAGTAAGGATGTGCTCAAAAAAACAAAAACCATATTGATGGGGATATGTCAAAGGGTCATGGGAGCCATCTGAAAAGGTCAAAGCTGGAACAATTTGAACAAGAAAATAAGTAAGATAGTATTGGATCATAACCCAAAATATAAAGTAAATATCCATGCATCCAAGTGGATATATATATATAAATGAATGATTGAGTAAACAATTAAATGAGGGAAACAGACAAATCTTTCATACAGAAGAATTCCAAATAATTTATGTAGCTACTTTATCCTCAAGGAGAAGGAGCATGATGGTCCACTCCTTAGGTGTGGGTTGCACGCAGTAACTTCCTTCCAAAGAGTCCAGTATGGAAAAAGGGGGGAAAGAGTAACTTTGCGGGGGAGAATCTGACAAACACTACCTCAGCCAGGTGCTCAAGGCCAACAGCAAGGTGACTAGTCATGTTGATAGTTTGGATCCTAACGCCAGTCTAATCATGAGAAAAAGATCATTCAAGTCCCAGATAGGGACATACTACACCATGCCTGACCAGCATTATTCAAAACTGTCAAGGTCGTCAAAGATAAGGAGTGTCTGAGAAGCTATCAAAGCCAAGAGGAGCCCAAGGAGATGAAACAACTAAATGTAACGTGGTGCCTGGATGGGATCCTGGCACAGAAAAGGGACATTAGGTAAAAAACTATGGACATCTGAAGAAACTCTTCAATTAATAATAATGTATCAATATTGGTCCATTGATTGTAACAAATGTACCAAAGTAATGTAAGATGTTATTAGTATGGGAAACTGAGCGCAGCTCTGTGGGAACTCTCTGCACTGCCTTCACAATTTTTCTGTAAATCTAAAACTGTTCTTAAAAATAAAGTTTATTTTAATATAATAAAATAAATGATAGGCAAGAGGGTAATTTGCAGAAGAGGAAATGTAAGTAGTCAATGGGCATGAAAAAAACACCCTGAACCCTGTGTTCATTGCAGAGATGTGAATTAAAACATTAACGGCATATTCTTTTTCACACATCAAATTAACTTAAAACATAAACAGCAACACAATTTTACTCTGGCTGGAGGCGGTTTTGCGGTTAAGAGGGCACGCTCATTTCTTGCTGGTAAAAGTGTAAGTTACTAAACCTTTTGGACAACAATCTGACATTATCTACTAAAAAGGCACATATCAGGGACTTCCCTAGTGGCACAGTGGTTAAGAATCCGCCTGTCAATGCAGGGGATGCTGGTTCGATCCCTGGTCCGGGAAGATCCCACATGCCATGGAGCAACTAAGCCCGTATGCCACAACTACTGAGCCTGTGCTCTAGAGCCTGTGAGCCACAACTACTGAGCCCACGCACCACAACTACTGAAGCCCGCGCGCCTAGAGCCCGTGCTCCGCAACAAGAGAAGCCACCGCAATGAGAAGCCCGCGCACCACAACGAAGAGTAGCCCCCGCTCGCTGCAGCTAGAGAAAGCCCGTGCGCAGCAATGAAGACCCAACGCAGACAAAAAAAAAAAAAAAGGCACATATCTTTGGAGGCCATATTCCACTTCAGGCAACCTTCAGAAATAAGAGCACTGGTGCACACAAACCAAAGTACACATTTTGAAGCTTGGTTTGAAGAGGTGGAAGTCGGAAAACCATCTGAATATCTCTCAATGAGGTAAGAGCTGAATGGATTACAATTTGCTCATCCTGTGGAATATTTAATAAACATGATGAGTGAGGTCCCCATGGATTGATCTGGAGGGACTCCATGATACATTAAGAGGAAGAAGTTATGGATTAACATGTATGACCCTGGTTCTGTAAAACAACCACCACACAACACAACACAAATGTATGTGTGAAGATGAACATGGATGAAAGGTCTGAGTTGAATTTTTAATAGTTTATGGACAGGAGTTATCAGGGAAGAGTGGGCTGAGCCATCACCTTGTTCCTTATATATCTCTGCATTGTTTGTAACACAAACAAAGCATAGGTTACTTTTTAAGAAACTAAATAAAGTTTAAATTTAAAAAAGTCAATGGTCATATGGTAGGCAGAATAATTTCCCCACCCACCTAAAATATCCAAGTCCTAATCCCTGGAACCCATGGGTATGTTACTTTACATGACAAAATGTATAAATTCACAGTTGCAAGTGTAACTAAGTTAAGGATCTTAAACTGCGAAGATTATCCTGGATTATTCAGGTGGGCCTGATGTAATCACAAGGATCCTTGGAAGAGGAAGGCAGGAGGGTCCCATCCACAGTAGGACATGTGATGCCAGAGGCAAAGGCTGGAGTGACACAAGCCAAAGGACCTCCAGCCAAGGAATGCAGGCAGTCTCTTAGGAGCTGGAAAAGGCAAGGAAATGTATTCTCCCCTAGAGTATGTAAAAGGAACACAGTTCAGTGGACACCTAAATTTTAGAACTTCTGACCTCCAGAATTTAAGAAAAGAGATTTGTGTTGTTTTAAGTCACTGAGATTGTGGTACTTTGTTACAGCGATAACAGGAAACAAATACAGGGTCACACTTAAGATGTAATTCACCACTGCTACTTTAGCATTTCTGATACCCTGAAGGGAGAGTTTTTATGGGGTAAAAGACATAGCTTGAATATCTCAGATTTCAGCTGGGGAGGAGTCAGTCCCATGGGAGAGGAGTGTGAAGAAAACCTTAAAAGATCAGAAAACTTGTTGAAGGATGGCAGTGGTCCTCAGCCCTGGCTGTGCATCAGAATCAGCTGAGGATGCTAGAACACTCCTGCCAGAGGAACTCTCACACAGGCCCACAAGGGGACATACACGAGGATGCGCAGTGCAGAGCTGCCAGGGCTGGAGGACAGCTGAGGGCTACGTGGGTGTTCATCCCTACAGGAATGGAAAGTAAGGTATGAGGGACACTGTGCAGGAATGAGAAGCCAGGAGCTAGTATTCATATGTCAATAAAGACAGAACCTTAAAACATAGTATTGGGGGGAACAGATAAGAAACAACCTACAAATGTACATTAAAAACACATACACCCAAACAACCCTATATATTTATAAGAATACAAGCACATTTAATAACATATCTAAAATCCCTGGGGTACCCTTAGCAGGAGGGAAAAAGAGTGGGGATCAGGGAGGAAGAGGTCAAATAATAAAGAGAGTAATAAAAATAATAAAAAGAGAGGTACTCTGAGTGCACTAGTGATGGTAAGTGGTATATACATTGAGGCCTAGACTCCAAAAAGGAGGAAGGAAAGATTCAGCTTAATGAGATCCAGCTAAAGGCTGGGTCTGGGTCATTTTTCTTTTTTTTTTTTTTTTTGGGGCTGCATTGGGTCTTTGTTGCTGTGCACGGGCTTCTCATTGTGGTGGCTTCTCTTGTTGCGGAGCGTGGGCCCTAGGCACGCAGGCTTCAGTAGTTGCGGCACACGGGCTTAGTTGCTCCGCGGCATGTGGGATACTCCCGGACCAGGGGTCGAACCTGTGTCCCCTGCATTGGGAGGCAGAATCTTAACCACTGCGCCACCAGGGAAGCCCTGGGCCTGGGTCATTTTTAAAAGCTCCAGAGATGATTCTGATGTGCCTCCAGGGCTGAGAACCTGGGGCCCATGCTGAACACAGGCAGTTCTGTGGATGATCCTCTAGAGAAGAGGTGGCCCTAGAGAGAGCAGGAGGTGGTGGTAGGGACATGGGGCCCCTAAAAATGGCAGCTATTGTGATAGAATGATGGCATCATGGGTAGTTCTCTTCCTGTATCTTCTAAATACTTTGAATGTCTTTGTATTGCATATATATGCAATATATATTTATATTTTATTATATATTTATTATTTATATTTTTATTATATATATTAGATATATATATTTAATGCCATTGACTTTTTGTTTTTAATTAGTTCTGAGTTTCTAGGGAGAGTTAAGAGCCATGAGGGAACTCAACAGCCACTTGAGATTTTAAAGCTCAGACTAAATAGTAGCAGGTGCCAAATTCATCAAAAAGAAATGTTAAAGGGCAGTTGAAACAAGAGTTAACACTTTAAGAAGAAATCTTAACAGTTATATCTAAACATTTGTCCTTATATACTGCATTTCATAATTTAAATATAACAAGTGCATTTAATTAATATTTGTTACCTAGATATATGATACACTTATGAAAAGAAAGTGGATGTACTAAATGGGGAGAACGTGTTAGGCTGAGTCCTCTGAGAAGCAAGTACAAGACAAGATGAAATGAGCAAGAAATTTATTAGAGGAAACATCTGTGAGAGAAAACAGGGAGGGAGCCAGAAGAGGCTGGGAGAGCCTGGCTTCAGAGCGCAATACAGGTCGGCCGCTTAGTGAAGGAGAGAGGAAAGGAAGGAAGTCTGGGTGAAACCGTCTGATTGCCCTGCAGTCTGAGGAAGGACCAGCATGGCTGTCAGGGAGTTCCCAAGTCAAAGTCACCTTCAGAGGATGCCACACCCCCAGCAATAGGCTTACCTTCATATCCTTGTCACACCCCCTCACTGGCTGGGACTAGAATCCCCGCAGTTGGAGGTGAGTGATGCATTCTCATGGCTGCCACAGAGATCCTCAGCTGTGTCAGTGTTTATAAACTAAGCCCAATATCTATGCTTGGACTATGGCAGTGACATCATTTATTGAGTGGTGGCACCTCTTATTTGGTGAGGACAGTAACTAACTGGAGAGAAGTTTAAAGTTTTTCTAGGACTTGCCTGACACTTTCACTTAACTTGTTTTTGTGATGGTGAGATTAAGGAACATGGAAGGTGGAGGACAGACATGTGATAATGATGGAGAACTTGCTCCACGCCAGGCTCTATGCTGGCTGCTTTACATGCTTTCTCTCTTCTCATCCTCAAAATAGCCCTAAGAGATTGATGCTGGAACCAAAATATTCATTTGTGTTTGGTTCTCCCTGAATTTCAGACCCCTCACCCTTTGCTGCCAGGGAGGTTTATGTTGCTGGATTAGAAAACAGAAGCCATCCATACCTAACCCACCTTTCTGGCTTTTATTTTTCAGAAGTATCAGTTTTCCAGGGGATAGGTGTCAGGGGAGAAAGACTGGGTCCTGGGCAGCAGAAAGAGCTAGAGGGAGATTCCTGAGGTCAGTGACTTCCTAAGTAGTTAGTGGACCTGGTCCTATTTTTAAAAACACCCAGAGAATGTAGCAGGACTGCAGAGGATCCCTGTGCTCCCTTAAGGATATCTGTGCTGATCATCCTGAATCAAAGATGATAGGCCTTCCCTTGCTTGGAAACACCAAGTTGGCCTCCTGGATACAATGCAATACTAGGGAGAGGGCAGAGCACCAGTGATGCCTGGAACTGACTTTCTACCAGCTTGGCAGGATGGAGACTTGCAGACTAAATTTGATTTTAAAGAAAGCAAAAATGTGTGATGTTTCTGGCACACCCATATTTATGGAATATGAGTCACAGCCGTGTTATACTTCTTTGGTGAATGTGTGGCGGGTAGTCCAATTTCAGTCATTTTTCAGGGCACCCTCCTCTTAGGGTTTGTTGACCTGAAACAAATAGGCTGCCAGGTATTTCTCCAGCAAAGATGGGTTTATCTGGGATCAGCAGAGGATTGTAGTTCAGGGTCTACAAACATGGTGAGCCATGTGGAAATTTCTGTACTGCAAGGGAAGACGAATGTTTTTTATAGAGAGGAAAAGGAAGCTGGGAGGGCTGTAGTAAACAGAGTCCATGGCATTTCGTTAGCTGAGTCCTTGCCAGCAAAGAAGAGTCTTTCTTCTTCCTGTTGGGCTCTATTTTGTTGCAGGGTGTAAGAGCTCCCCCTTCTGGTCTCCCAACTCAATTGCGGTTTCTGCTTATTAAATATTTTTTACAGGTTGTACAGGGTCCTGGGGCATATAGGAGTAGTCTTTTGACCTGCAGCCACTGTCGTGCAGCTCTGCCCCTCCTTGGCCCATATCTGGCTATAGAGCTACCTCTGAGTTGTTCATCCTTGTCCAGTGTCCTGCCCAGGCCAGCGAGGCTCTTAAGGTGGTGGGCTGCACCACTGGTAGCACCTGCTCCCTCTCTGCCCACTCACTGAGACACATATTTCATACTGCTTCGCAAACCTACTACACCTGGGTTAGTTAGGGTAATGCTACCTGTTGGAACAATCAAACCCCAAATTTTCAGCAGCTTGAAAAATAAAAGTTTATTTCTTGTGCACAGAAGTCCAGGGCAGGTGGCTTTCAGGAATCCAGGTGCCTTTCATCTTGGGCCTCCACCCCTCCTAGAGCTTTGGAGTTCTCTGCACCCACACAACAGCTTGTGTGCAAGAGAGAGAGAAAATGGGGAAAGATGTACCTACTTCTTAACCTCTTTAGCCAGGAAATGCCAATTAGCACTAATTGCTTCTACTCATAGTCAATTAGTAAGAACTAGTCACATGGTCCCACCTGGAAGCAGGGGAGTCTGGGAACTGTAGTTCCTGCCTGGGTAGCTGTATAATATGAAAGGGGAACATGAGGGAGCATGAGTTTTTGCTGTTCATGCCACACCCTCCGCAGGCCCAGTTATAACTAATGACCACCTTTCATACTTCACTGGAAAATGGAATTCAGACATTTCCCTATCTTCCTACCACCAAATCCACTAGAAGATTTGATACCCACACTCTCTGCCTTTTCCCTTGTCACTGGTGTAACAGTGGGGAACGCTAAAAGGAAGAGGCTCTGCTTAAGGGTGATTCCACCAGGCAGCAGAGCTGAGAGGGAGGGCAAGAGGAAAGCATGTAAAAAAAAAAAAAAAAAAAGAGATAAAAGGAATTCAAATTGGAAAGGAAGGAGTTAAACTGTCACTGTTTGCAGACAATACAGAAAATCTTAAAGACACTACCAAAAAACTACTAGAATTCATCAATGAATTCGGTAAAATTGCATGATACAAAATTAATATACAGAAATCTGTTGCATTTTGATACACTAAAAATGAACTATCAGAAAGAGAAATTAAGAAAACAATTCCATTTACAGTTGCATCAAAAAGAATAAGATATCTAGGAATAAATTTACCTAAGGAGGGAAAAGACCTGTATTTGGAAAACTGTAAGACACTGATAAAAGAAATTGAAGATGACACAAACAGATGGAAAGATATGCCATGTTCATGGATTGGAAGAATTAATACTGTTAAATTGACCATACTACCCAAGGCAATCTACAGATTCAGTGCAATCCCTATCAAAATACCAATGGCATTTTTCACAGAATGAGAACAAATAATTTTAAAATTTGTATGGAAACACAAAAGATCCCAAATAGCCACAACAATCTTGAGAAAGAAGAAAAGAACTGGAGGAATCACACTCCCTGACTTCAGACTATACTACAAAGCTACAGTAATCAAAACAGTATGGTACTGGCACAAAACGAGACACATAGATCAATGAAACACAACAGAGAGCCCAGAAATAAACCTATGCACTTATGGTCAATTAATCTATGACAAAGGAGGCAAGAATATACAATCTATGACAAAGAAGACAAGAATATACAATGGAGAAAAGACAGTCTCTTCAATAAGTGGTGCTGGGAAAACTAAACAGCTACATGTAAAAGAATGAAATTAGAACATTCTCTGACACCATATACAAAAATAAACTCAAAATGGATTAAAGACCTAAATGTAAGACTGGAAACCATAAAACTCCTAGAGGAAAACATAGGCAGGACGCTCTTTGACATAAGTCATAGCAATAGTTTTTTGGATCTGTCTCCTAAAGCAAAGGAAATAAAAGCAAAAATAAACAAATGGGACCTAATTAAACATGAAAAAGTTTCTGCACAGCAAAGGAAACCATCTGCAAAACAAAAAGACAACCTACTGAATGGGAGAAAATATTTGCAAATGATATGACCAATAAGTGGTTAATATCCAACATATATAAACAGCTCATGCATCTCATCATTAAAAAAAAACAAACAACCTGATTAAAAAATGGGCAGGAGAACTGAATAGACATTTTTCCAAAGGGGAAATGCAGATGGCCAACAAGCACATGAAAAGATGCTCAACATTGCTAATCATCAGGGAAATGCAAATCAAAACCACAGTGAGGGTTCCCTGGCAGTCCAGTGGTTGGGACTTTGCCTTCCAGTGCAGGGGGTGTGGGTTCGATCCCTGGTCAGAGAGCTGGGATCCCACGTGCCTCGCGGCCAAGGGACCAAGGCATAAACAGAAGCAATAGTGTAACAAATTCAATAAAAGACTTTTTAAAAATGGTCCACGTCAAAAAAATCTTAAAAAATAATCACAATGAGATATGACATCACACCTGTCAGAATGGCAATCATCAAAAAGGACAGAAATAAATTTTGGTGAGGGTAAGAAAAGGGAACCCTCATACACTGTTGGTAGAAATGTAAACTGGTGCATCCACTATGGAAAACAGTATGGCGGTTTCTCAAAAAATTAAAAATAGAACTATCATAGGACCCAGCAATTCCACTCCTGGGCAATATCCTGAAAAAACAAACACACTAATTCGAAAAGATACATGCACCCCAATATTCACAGCAGCATTATTCACAACTGCCAAGATATAGAAGCAAGCTGCATTCATCAACAGATGAATGGGAAAGAAGATATGGTATATAGATAGATAAATACACACACACACATACACACACACACACACACACACACACACACAATGGAATACTACTCAGCCATAAAAAGAATGAAATTCTGCCATGTGCAACAACATGGATGGACATGGAGGGTATTATGCTAAGTGAAATAAGTCAGACACAGAAAGACAAATACAGTGTGGTATCACTTATATGTGGAATCTAAAAAAATACAACAAACTAGGTATATAACAAAAAGAAGTAGACTCACAGATATAGAGAACAAACTATACAAGTTACAAGTGGGGAGAGGGAAGCGGGGGGGACAAGATAGGGGTAGGGGATTAAGAGGTACAAATTATTATGTATAAAATAAACTACAAGGATATATTGCACAGCACAGGGAATATAGCCAATATGCTATAACTATAAATGGAGTATAATCTTTAAAAATAAGGATTATTTTGAGCTCAAGGCAACTGAGAAGAAATAGTTACAACAAAAGCTCCCTGCCCTTCCCCTACTTGCCCAAAAGCAGAAGTACATTTATAAAGATGTCCTCTCGCCTCTCTGTCAAGGACAGAAGTTAATCACTGGAGATAATGCTAGACCCTTAGCAGCACCTGAGGAATCTACATAACAAACTTTGCTAAAACCAGCCCTCATTTACCATTGGCTCCCTCATATATTTGCAGTTCCACACCTTACCACCCCCAGAAGCCCATCTTGTCCCTTCTCTTTTTTTTTTTTTTTAATTTTTATTTATTTATATATTTTTTATTTTTGGCTGTGTTGGGTCTTCGTTTCTGTGTGAGAGCTTTCTCTAGTTGCGGCAAGCGGGGCCACTCTTCATCGCGGTACGCGGGCCTCTCACTGTCGCGGCCTCTCTTGTTGCGGAGCACAGGCTCCAGACGCGCAGGCTCAGTAGTTGTGGCTCACGGGCCTAGTCGCTCCGCGGCATGTGGGATCCTCCCAGACCAGGGCTCGAACCCGCGTCCCCTGCACTGGCAGGCAGATTCTCAACCGCTGCACCACCAGGGAAGCCCTGTCCCTTCTCTTAAAGTGTATTGTTCTTTTAAGATGCTGTATAAGCCCAAGTTCTTATCACTCCTTCGAGTTACTTACAGCTGAGTAATACATACATTAATAAACTTGATTTCTCTTGTTAATTTGTCAGTCGAATTTCCAGGGCCCCAGACAGAGAATCTAATATGGGGGGAGGAAGGTGTTTTTTTTTCCTCTCCTATACTTGTTTTCCAGGTGTAGATGGGTGGAAGGGGGCTGGACTTGGGGGGCCTAAAAACGTACAGGGTGAAGTCTGTCTGGAGGGGCAAGGTGGACCAGCAAAGAGGGATGCTGCTGGAGTCAGGGGCCGGTGGTGGCTGGAAGCAGAGCTCCTCGAACTTGACTGAGCATCACATCACCCGGGCTCTTGTAAACATGTAGGTTCTGATTCAACAGGTGAGGGTGAGCCTAAGCTCTCCATTTCTGACAGGTGATGCGTGCTGGTCCATGGCCCACATGCACTTGCAAGATGGTAAGCGGAAAGCTCGGGGAGGCACCCGCGAGTGGGTAAAACAACCCCAGAGATGGCAGACTCTGAAGGCCTCACCTAAGTGCCTCTCCCGAGGAAGAATGTGTGGTTGTATATCTGCCCCAGTCACGGTCGCAGTCACAGTCATGGTCACCTGAGGCCTGCGGCACTCACAGAAGACCTTCCCAGTCAATTACCCATCAACCTCCACCCTCACAGCCCCCCAAAGCAGCAGCTAGTAGGTGACGGGGGACAGGCACAAAGGGACAGAGAATAGTAACAAGCACATTTCCTTTTTCACCCAGTGTATAAAAAGCAGGCCCAAACTTAGCAGGGAAGAGCTTCTCGACTGGACCAGAAGTCAGAGTTTCCAGGTCAGCCCAGCCTGGATTTTTTTTTTTTTCCACCCAAGATAAGCTGAAAAGCTGTGGGATCTGCTGAGATCTCACTCAGGGGCTGGAAGGAACTGCCTACAAAGTGGGTGAAAAAAGGCAGTTTAGAGAAAAAATAAGTGGCTTCCTGCCTGCACCCTGCTGATCCCAGCTGGTTCCACAACCTGGGAGCAAACCTTTCCCAGGCACTGGTTCTGTCCCCTCTCCTGCTCCCAGAGCCACGGCCCCCAACCTGCCCTCCCGCTGGATCCTCAGTTCCTCTCTTGCTGTTAGCAGCACACTCACAGGAGGCTCTCTCTGATTTAACAAAACCAAAACAACGCCTCCCTCCACCCCTTGCCTATTTCAGCAACAGAACGTCCACATTTTCTCCACTTCCTTGCCTCTCATTTGTTTTTTTTTGTTGGTGTTTTTACACTTTTAAGTAAAATATGTGTGTAAAAAAAACCCAAAGTTTTCCTGCTCCTTGGGCAAGTGACTAGCTTCTCTGAGGCTTCCTTTTCTTACTGTAACAAGGATACGGCCTTGCTGTGTTCTGAGAACACTAAAGAACTCTGCCGAGCACCAGAGACACCAAGTTGGTCCTCGGTAAACACTCGTTCTGGCAGAAGATGAGAAAGCCCTGCACCTCCAGGTACAGCGGGGTTGGCATCAGGTGGGATATGCACAGGCAAGTCCTGGCAAGTCCCTGGATTTCCTTCGCTCCCCTCCCTGCCCACACTGGATCCCGTCACCTCATATCCTTCATTCTCTGAGGTCTGGGCTGGAGCCGAGAATTGCAAAATAAAATCAGTCCTGGAAAGGGCAGTAATGAGGCCAGCAGACCATGCATTCTACCCACCAGCCCCCAGTGCACTCACCACAGCAGACTGTCCTACAGGCCCCAGGGCTCTGGTGATTTCTGATCTCTCTGCCTCATTCTTTACTGGCCACGCCCTCTTCTTACTCCATGAGGCCCTGAGGGCCTAGGAGGTACCAGCTGCAGGGCCAGGTGCCATGGGTTTCAGAGATTCCCACCCGACATGCTTCCTTCCTCTAAGGAGTTCATCGGGGTGGAGAGCAAAGCAATCAAGTTTCAAACCCGAATGTCACTGGGGAATAGCTGGGTGGCCGTGGACAAGACACTTCCAGGGCACCCATTTCTCCATCTACAAAAGAGGGAGAATAATAAGTACCTTCAGGGCTCTTTTGAAAATTACACGGTGCAGGGCTTCCCTGGTGGCGCAGTGGTTGAGAGTCTGCCTGCCAATGCAGGGGACACGGGTTCGAGCCCTGGTCTGGGAAGATCCCACATGCCGCGGAGCAACTAGGCCCGTGAGCCACAATTACTGAGCCTGCGCGTCTGGAGCCTGTGCTCAGCAACAAGAGAGGCTGCGATAGTGAGAGGCCCGCGCACCGCGATGAAGAGTGGCCCCCACTTGCCGCAACTAGAGAAAGCCCTCGCACAGAAACGAAGACCCAACACAGCCAAAAATAAATATAAATAAATAAATAAATAAATAAAAGATTACTATTAAAAAAAAAAAATTACACGGTGCAATCTAGCTCTTAGGATTGTTAAAAATAAAAATTCAACCCAGTAAATTTGAAGATCTGATTGGCCTTATTCAATGGTGGGCAGCATCCCATCTGGTAAACAGAAGGGCCCTCCGAGGGGTTATACAAAATGGGAGGTTTTTATAGGAAGAAGGAGGGTGGGGCAAGGAAGCAAGAGAAAAGAAAGGATTGTTTCAGGCCCGTCACCTTTTCTGGGAGAAGGGCAGGGTCTCCCATGCAGATTTCCTCTTCTTCCCTTGGGGGAGGGGGAGTTGGTGGCCCACGTGACAGATGACCTCAGTGATGTGGGCCAGAAGGTTCCAAACTGGCCGATTAAGACTATATTCCTGGGGAAGGTTGAAGCTGCAGTTGGGTCAGGTATTAAGCCTAGTTTTGGTATCATGGGCTTTAGCACAAGTGACACCATTTGGGGGCCTATGTATTTCTCTTTAACAGGATTTACACAACAAGAATTTTTCTTTTGTTTTGCCTGTCAAGAAAAAATGGAATAACCTCCTAAGGCATGGAATCTACTTCTCTCTAAAGATCTGCAAACACACTGGAGATGAAAAATAATACATAGGAATACATAGTATAATCCGAAAGACAGAAAAGCAGTTGGAGGAATTTTTCAGTTCTACTGATAACACAACAACAGCAAAACAACAACTAACTTTGCCAGGTGAAAGGTTAAAGGTCCCATCAACGTCCAGGCTTTGGTGTGGCCACTAGGGGGTATCGGTTTGCAGAAACGAAACTGGCAGGACTGCAAAGCGATTCGTTTTCCCTGCAGAAGTTCCAAGAGACAGAACAGAGCTAATTGTCTAGAACTAGGCTGAGGTGGGTATTGAATTTTCATTTCTAAATTGAGTTCTTAAACCATATGACAAATATAATAAAAGAGACTGCTGAATGCCAAGGGAGAGAAAGAAACCTGCATGTTAGTCTTTCCCTTGTAAAATACCTCCTAAGAACACACTGTATTATATTGCAATGTTATTAAGTTGCCAGGGCTCTGGGGAACACATTATTAGAGGAATTTATTACTATAGATTCCACAATAATAAATGGTCACGGAACATCTTACTTTGGGAGCTTTCTTATTTGATTCCTGAGGGATTTCTTTGGATTCACATCTACCTGAAAATTCATGTAAAACATGAAAATAAGGTTTGCATTAATTTTTTTCTTAAATGTTTTCTGTTTTATTTTCACTTCTGCAGGGCTGGGGAGCAATGAGCACCCCAGGAGAGGTCCTTCTCACCCACCGAATTCAGAATTTAAAAGAGGGTTTTTGCTACCCTCTAGTGGCCGGCTTTGGTCCCCTTGCCCAGCAGGCATCCATGGGGAGGAGAGCGGGAGACAGGTCCCCAGCCCAGAAGGAGAGGGAGAGAGGAAAACGCCTCCCGCAGGGGTGCCAGCCCCTTCTGCTCCCCTCCCCACTCCAGATAGGAAAACCAGGGGCGCCTAAGCCGTGGGGAAGTTGGGAGGGATAGCTGGTACAGGCAAGGGGAGACAGTGTGGAAACCACTCCCGTCTCGTGGTTCTGGGCTGCGGGTGTAAGGAAGGGGGCCTCTGTGGTCTCAGGGCACCCCTCACCTTGCTGCACCCCTATGGGCATGCCATGAGAATGGAAAGTCCTCTGTGGTCCCACATCCCCATTCACTGTGTCACCCAGCTGTGTTGCTGGCAGGCCCTCCATTCGTGAGTCTGTATCTGCTGCCCATCCTGATGGGAGGGGGAAAGACTGGGGAGACTCCTAGCAGAGAGAATGCTTTCCTGGTCTGTGAGCTTCCCCAGAACCCCGAATCCTGCCACCCCAGCCCCTTCTCCCGGCCATGGCTACAGTTATCTGTGACTGTGTGGTGTGCTGGAACGCAGAGGAGGGTGATGTTGCCTCCCAGCTCTTTCACACTTTCCCAGCTCTTTGACGTTGTAATTAATTTAAACTTAAACAGCCAGGTGTGGATACTGGCTATGGTATTGGACAATGCAGTCCTAGAGTGACAATGTGAGAACTTTCTAACCCCAGGGCTGTGCATGAAAGGGGTGGCCTCAGGATTGGATGCACGATGAATTGAGCAAGTTCTGAAGTGAAGGTAGGCATTGGATGGGGTGCAATCAGAGGCACGCATCCACTCATCCCACAAACTTCTTCCACCACCTTATTAACAATGTTCAGATATGATTTATTGGGTCATACAGTTGGTTCCCCTCCTAGACAGACAGCTGAGACTCTGCCCTATTCATCCTACTCATCTTGGTATCCCCAGCACCAAACACAGTACCTGATATGCAGTAGCGTCTCAAAACTTGTTTGCATGGAAGGAATGGAACAATGGTGCAAGGCCTTCGGGGAAACGCCCACATCAATCAGATGTGGTCCTGCCTCCAACAACATATGACCCAATGACAAATACTTAAAATACTAGATGAGAAGACTCGTGTGAAAGCAGTGGCATTGTGCTTAACACAAAGTAGGCCCACAATAAATATTTAGTTTCTTTCCTCCCCTCCTCTCTTGAATTCTCTCCAGAACCCACCTTCCAAAGAGTTCCTTGAAAGGGATGAAGTGCTCAAGGGTTTGGAAGAGGCAAAGATTAATTTGTCTGGGAGAACCAAGGAGGGCATCCTGGAGGAGGCAGCACCTGATCTGGCTCAAGCAGCATGAACCAAGATACAGAGGTGTTCGGGAGATGGGAATTTGTGGAGGAATGTGGGAAAGTTCAGTTTAGCTTGTGAAAAGGTATGTGAAGGGGAGAAGTAGAAAATAGTGTAGGACAGTCCCTTGTATATTAGCTTAGGGGAAGCTCTAAAGCATGCAGTTAAAGACCTGCATTTTGGGACTTCCCTGGCCGTCCAGTGGTTAGGATTCTGTGCTTCCACTGCAGGCGACATGGGTTCGATCCCTGGTTGAGAACTAAGATCCTGCAAGCTGCGCAACATGGCCAAAAAACAAAACAAACAAACAAAAACCCCCAAAAGACCTGGATTTCATTGCCAGAGAGACCAGAGAGCCCTGGCCGTGGCCCAGACTCTATTATCTAACTACTGACTCTGTGATGACTGTGGGCAAGCTACATTAACTCTTCCAAACCTCACCTTCTTCATTTGTAAAATGGGGATGATACTACTTACTCTTTAAAAACACAAATGAGAGCACACTGTAAATGCATACTGTTCCGTCTTTTTTTTCTACTTTGGAAAATTTTCCATACTAGCATGTACAGAGTGACCCTGTAACCACTTATATGCCATTATCACAATTTAGCTAACTACTCTTCTATTTATGAATATTTAAGTTAAATTTATAAAGTGGTACTGCTAAATCAAATTTAAATTTTGACAGAATTACCAAATTACTCTCCATAAAGGGTGACTTGGTTTCCACTCCCATCAGCAATATATATATACAGGTCTGTTTCCCTATGCCCTTACTAACACTGTTATCACACTTTCTGGTCTTTGCCCATCTGAAAGTTTTTAAACTGGTATCTAATTATAGTTTCAATTTACATTTATTTTATTATGAGTGAGTTGGGCACCTTCTCAATGTTTAAAGGCATTTGTATTTTCTTCTCTGGGAACTATCTGTAGCCTTTGGCCATTTCAATTTGCTTGTTATTTTTTTTCTTATTGATTTACAGGAGTTCTTTATTTATTAAGGAAATTAGCTCTTTGGGTATGGTTGCAAATATTTTTCAGTTTGTCATTTCTCTTTCACTATGTCTATTTTTTTCCCCCATGCAGATATTTTTTATATTTATGTTGTCAGATTGACCATTCTGGGTTTTGAATCATGCTCAGAAAGGCCCTCCCTACTCTAAGGCAATAAGAAAAATCTTTGACCTATCTGAATTTATTTGGGGGTGAGGAAAGAGGCAGGGAATTCTGCTCTACTTTTTCTCCAGATGGCAGTTACCCTAACACCATTTCTCAGGATTCCTTTAAGCAGAAAGAGCCATTCAAGAACCAGTCAAGGAACCCTGATTAGAGGAAGAATATGTATTGATCTAGATGCCTGATGTGCTCTGAATGCCATTTTATTTAATCCTCGAACAACGATGTGAGGTGTTAGTATCCTTGTTGCTCAAATGGGGGAGCCAGGGTTCAGACAGATTGAGAAAATTGCCCACAATTGCACAGCCAGGAAGTGGCAGAGCTGGGATTCGAACACAGATCTGTCTGACTGCAATGTCTAGGCTCACTCCTCTCACTAGAATTAGGATTCAGGATGGGAAGCGGGATTTACAGAAGCATTGAAGGACGGCTTTTCAGTCTCAGCCTCTTCATTCCTTCCCTCCGAAGTCCTCCTATACCATGCTGCCAAAGCTCCCTGTGGCCAGCAGACAGTTATCTGTCACAGAAAAGCTGCCCTCTAGTCAGGAATATAGGCAAGCAACTGTTACATGAGCAAGGAATAAACGTGGTTGAGTTCACTGAAACTTTGTGGTCCATTTGTAACAGCAGCTGGCATTAACCTAAGTATTACAATTGTTCACTAGGGATGGATCTCATTTCTGAGATCCTTTCCTTCTGTCCACCAGTCCTTGAGGCAGTGGGTCCTTCTCACTCATCCCCTTCTCAAAAGCACCAGTCCCTCCATCCTCCACTCCTTCCCTTCCTCCTCTCTTTTCCCACAGCCCTAGTCTTAACCAAGTTGAGAAGCTCACTTGGCAAGCATGCATCTGAATATATTCTGTCTCACACTCAGGTCAGAGGTTGTTAAAAATCTTTGCTTCTATTTTGGAGTGGGCAAGAGAAGCAGTCAGAGATGGGTGTGTGTGTGTGAAATTCACAGGAAACACACAGGAGCGCTCCAAGGTAAGCCCTTCCACCTGTGCAGTCCTTGCACAAACCTGTCTAATTCCCCACCAGTCCCTCCAGGCAGGACAGAAGCCCAGCGGAGAGTTTGTCTTGGCCTGGTCATGATATCCAGCTTTCATTACTGTTCTTTCTGTATCTTATCAGTGGGGAAAAGGGCACGGGCTTTGCGGGTATGTCGGAAGATATGAACCAGCCTCACAGCAGCTCCCTGTGGCCCGGAGCATGTAAGTTATGCTCTAAGAGGTGAAGTTTAGCAAGAGAGAGGTTAGGTTGTCAAGTAGATGGCAGTGGCAGGAGTGACAGGGGTAGCAGGGGCAACAGAGAAAGATAATTTGGGTGGGTTATCAGCAAGGCAGAGACTCCAAAGGCCATTGGGAGGTAGTCTTGGTAGGAAATAAAAAATGTCTCCATGGGAAAAGTAAAGAACCAGTTAAACTCAGACTGTTTCCTTTCTGTTAATAGTGTCCTCTGTCCCTCCAGATGTTGAGGGGCATCTTAGTGGGTAACAGGAACTGCTTAGCACTAACAATTCACTGGTCTTCTTTTTTTTTAAATTGAGATACAGTTGATTTACAATATTATATAAGTTTCAGGTGTACAACATACTGATTAACAATTTTAAAGGTTATACTCCATTTATAGTTATTACAAAATGTTGGCTATATTCCCCATGTTGTACAATATATCGTTGTAGCTTATTTTATACCCAAAAGTTTGTACCTCTTAATCCCCTACCCCTGTATTGCCTTTCCCCCTTCCCTCTCCCCATCTGTAACCACTAGTCTGTTCTTTATATCTTTGAGTCTGTTTCGTTTTTGTTATATTCACTAGTTTAGTTTTTAGATTCCACATATAAGCGATAACATACACCGTTTGTCTTTCTGTGTCTGACTTATTTCACTTAGCATAATATCCTCCAGGTCCATCCATGTTGTTGCAAATGGCAAAATGTCATTCTTTATGGCTGAGGAGTATTCCACTGTGTGTGTGTGTATATATATATATATATATATATATATATATATATATATATATATATATATATATATATATATATATATATATATATGAAAGCTACATCATCTTTATCCATTCACCTGTTGATGGAATTCACCTGTAAGAGATTGAAAAGGAAGAGCAGGCAGCAGCTGAGAAGGCTGTGACCAAGGAGGAACTTCAGGGTGAATGGACTGCTCCAGCTCCTGCGTTCACTGCTACTCAGCCTGAGGTGGCGGACTGGTCTGAAGGTGTGCAGGTGCCCTCTGTGCCTATTCAGCAGTTCCCCACTGAAGACTGGAGTGCTCAGCCTGCCACTGAAGACTGGTCTGCAGCTCTCACTGCTCAGGCCACTGAGTGGGTAGGAACAACCACTGAGTGGTCTTAAACTGTTCTTCCACAAACTCTTAAAATGGAAATAGGTTGATGGAAAATAAACAGTTTCCAAAAAAAAAAAAGGAATTCACCTGTTGGACACTTAGGTTGCTTCTGTGTCTTGGCTATTGTAAATAATGCTGCTATGAGCATTGGGGTGCATGTATCTTTTTGAATTAGAACTTTCGTTTTTTTCCAGATATATACCCAAGAGTGGAATTGCTGGATCATATGATAGTTCTAGTTTTAGTTTTTTGAGAAGCCTCCATACTATTTTCCATAGTAGCTGCACCGATTTATATTCCCACCAATAGTGCACAAGGGTTCCCTTTTCTTCATATCCTCACAACATTTGTTATTTGTGGTCACTGTGGCCTTCTTTTTGAACAACAACTAGAAATTCTTTTTGCCTCGAATTCCTTAAATTTTTAAACTGATCACTCTCACTCCATAAGCACTGCCAGTATGCTGCCAGGAATGGAAAGCCATTTGTACCTTCCCAGTTCTGGCTACCTTGTTTTTTCTTTACAACTTAACTTGGGTGTCCTCTCTTCCAGGAGAACAACTCTGATTGCCCTGACTCTCCAAACCCAGGACTGGTCAAGACTCCCACCTCTGTCCTTTCAGCCCTCTGCATACTTCGAACAGGTCCCTCCACCTTTTCATTTCTGGTCCTCTTGTCAGATGGTAATGTCTTGAAAGCAGGGATGGTTCTTTCCCAGCTTTCTATGTCCAGTTCATCCCAGCAAGTGTGTTCAACTAAATGCGACCTTCTTAGCCAAACTGGAATGTGTTCAATAGATGGTGTTAGAAAAGTAAGTATTAAATTCTATGAAATTGAATCTTAGGACTTTAACACTGTATGGACCTAACCCTTCCGAAGGGGAAACTGAGGCCTTGAAGATGAGATGCCTTGCTCAGGGCAGAGCGCGTGTCAGCAGCCAGGCTGAGATGTGAACACCTTTACTGGTGGAACGAATCTTGTAGTGACAGTAGAAACCATCCCTGGACTGAGGTTTGCTCGTATAAAGTAGCCCAAAACGTGCTCATCAACTGGTGCGGCCTTTGGCCCCTAAAGTTTAAAAAATGCTTTGACTTCTGTATTTTCTTTTTCACTTTTATTATATATTTTTCCATTTAAAATTTTACCTTTTGGGCTTCCCTGGTGGCGCAGTGGTTGGGAGTCTGCCTGCCAATGCAGGGAACACGGGTTCGAGCCCTGGTCTGGGAGGATCCCGCGTGCCGCGGAGCGGCTGGGCCCGTGAGCCACAGTTGCTGAGCCTGCGCGTCTGGAGCCTGTGCTCCGCAACGGGAGAGGCCGCGATGGTGAGGGGCCCGCGCACTGCGATGAAGAGTGGTCCCCACTTGCCGCAACTGGAGAAGGCCCTCGCACGGAAACGAAGACCCAACACAGCCATAAATAAATAAATAAATATTTAAAAAAAAAAAAAAAAAAAAAAAAAAAAAAATTTTACCTTTTGATTATAATTTTAATTATAAAAGTATACATGCTTATTACAGAGATATGGGAATATGCTAAATAGTAAAATGAAAGAAAATTACAAATTATCTGAACTCTACCAGCCAGAGACAGCCTGTCTTATTATGGTATATCACCACTACACATGTGACTGAAATCAGCTGTGTGTTGAATTTTACGTTTTTCTTTTTTCCATTTTTCCATCTGAATTGTGAGAATTTCTCTAACTCCTTAAAAAAGTTTTTTTTCTTTATAGCCTTTGTGCTATGAAGCTTTTCAATCAGCACACTGTACTGAGTTAATTTATAAATGACAAGGAGCTATTAATTTATAAATGAAAAGGAGCTATTAATGAAAATAAAAATGAAAAATGCTACACAATCTAATATTTATATTACATACACTTTATATGGATTGACCACACTTTCCTAACATCTAGGTGGCTTGCAATTTTTCATTGTAATCAATGAAAAATGTGTTTATTCCATCATCTCACTGTAATGAAACAATATTTTTGGATTAAATCTCTACCTGTATTTCAAATTATTGCTTTAGGAGTCACATATTGTTTATGTCCTCAACTTTGGGGAAAGATTTTTAAAAGGCGAATTATTTCAAAATTTAGGTCTGGCTCGAGAGATAACGCCGTTTTTCAGACTTACAGATGTCTAAAAACAAACTTACGGTTACTGAAGGGGAAACCTGGGGGGTGGGGAGATAAATTAGGAGCTTGGGATGAACATACACACACTCCTGTATAGAAGACAGATAACCAACAAGGACCTACTGTATAGCACAGGGAACTCTACTCAGTATTCTGTGATAACCTATATGAGAAAAGAATCTGAAAAAGAGTGAATATATGTATATGTATAACTGAATCACTTTGCTGTACACCTGAAACTAACACAACACTGTAAATCAACTATACACCAATAAAATTTTAAAAAGAGAGAGAGAATGTTATTTTTCAAGTTGTCTTAAAAGCATTGATTACATTTCAATCAGGAAAAGGAAAGGTTATTTTTTTAGTAAATAGCAAAAAAAAAAAAATACAATATAATGAAATGGTGTTAAGTCTAGCTGCAGCATAGGAGACCTGACTCTAATATTTGAGGGAGGGATTGATGTCTCTTTCTACCTGGAGCTGTAAATTAGATGCTAATTGCCATTATGTAACGCTAAAGAAGTGT
Organism: Balaenoptera musculus; assembly: GCF_009873245.2. NCBI lineage: Eukaryota > Metazoa > Chordata > Mammalia > Artiodactyla > Balaenopteridae > Balaenoptera > Balaenoptera musculus. Next base: position 34,445,542 of record NC_045801.1, on the reverse strand, counting down.
TACATAACTAGTTTTTTGAAGTATTTTTTCCATTTGTATGAAAGTTAAATAGTTTGAGTTCAAATAAAGAAACTAGAAAGAATATTCTGCTTTTTAGAACATGGATGCCAACTACTAGATTTAAGTTCATAGCCATAGAAAATGCCAAAGTAAAATAAGCTGTTTCCCTAGTAATCTGCTCCCAGGGAAGACTTCCATCTTAAGCTTCAAAATAGGAATTTAAAAAATTTATAGCATCATAAAATACACTTTAAACACTGTAAATGCTAAAATAAATTCAGGTTTGACAGATTAAAAATGAAAGTAAGTAATAAAATAGCCCCCTAAATGTTTCTATTTTCAGGTTCTAAATGTATTTGTGTTACGGAAGTTATACTAGATTATGGTGACTACACTTTTATTTCACAGACATAGTAATGCGTTTTTATTATTAATATGGCCCAACTATCAAATCTTTGCTTATCATGAAGTGAACAATAAAAATAATTTTCAAAAAGAAACACTATACCTCAAAAAGGCATTCGCTGTAACACGTATTTTCCAATTTGTTCTTGCATACTTTTTCTTTTTTGTTGTTGTTTTAATGCTGTCAACCAGTGCTTGACAGTAGGTTGGGTTTTTGTTTGTTTTTAATATTTATTTATTTATTTATTATTGGCTGCATCAGGTCTTAGTTGCAGCATGTGGGATCTTCGTTGCGGCGCCTGGGCTCAGTAGTTGAGGCACGCAGGCTTAGTTACCCGGTGGCACGTGGGATCTTAGTTCCTCGACCAGGGATCGAACCCGCGTCCCCTGCATTGGAAGGTGGATTCTTAACCACTGGACCACCAAGGAAGTCCCTTTTTTTTTAATCACTAGCGGAAACTGCTTAAAAACAGGATTAACGACGGGCAAGCAAGATTGCTGTGGAAGTGATCTGGATCACAGAACAATTGTGAGCTCACATGGGGACTAAACCACTGAGACTCTCTTCAAAACAAAGACTCACGTTTCAGGAGAGAGCTCCCCAATGAGGACAAGGGGTAGGACCAAAACAAGGAGGAGCCCTCCAAGTGAATCTCTCACAGATTTCCAGGAAATAAAACGATCGCCAGCATTTATTGACTAATTACTACGTACTGGGGACTGAATGGGGACACTTTGCAAACATTATTTCATCTAACCAGCCCCCAATTCCTCCACCCCCTGCATAGCCCGATGAAGTAACTGCTGTTATGATCCCCATTTTACAGATAGGGAAATTGATGTCCAGAGGGAAATTGATGTCCAGAGGATCTCTCCAAACAAAGTCTCTCCCAAGTCACATGGCTAGGGAGTGGCTGGGAGTCAGTCTGGTTCTGTGTTTTGACAAAGCCCCAGCTTTTAACTTCCCACCCCTCTGCCCCATTAGGCAAGTTTTAACACTGCAAGAAAAGAGAGTAGGAATACAAGTAGCAAGGAGGATGGAGTCCCCAAATTGGATTTCTAAATTAAAATGCAAGAAAGTTGCAATGCTTTAGCAAAAGAATAATCTAGGTTTTCTGAGGACTCTCCATAGATATGTGGTTTAAGGGGATGAGAACCATAAATACAGCAGTGGTGGGACTCCTGAGTCAGCAAACTCAGACCCTCTCTCCCTTCCATTTGGCTCCCCTTGGAGACAAGGGCTTCTCTGACTGCTCCCTAGTTGTGCAATCGCTTTGTTCCTGGTTCCAGCCTTGCCTCAGAATCCAGACAGGCCTACCTGCCCCTGCCCTGGAGCCACCTGCAGCTTGAAGCCATGGACTCACCTGCAGCATCCACTCTGGGGGGAGATGTGGGAAGAAGCCCATTTCCACCCCAAGTGTCCTCTGAGTTCTTTTGTGTAACTTCACCAGTAATGAAACTGATGCTTTAATTTGCCAGTTGTGGTTCCTCCTATCTATGTGCCAAAGCCCAGAAATGGGAGAGGAAGGGGAGGGGGCAGTCGGGGAATAGGACCACCACCCCAATAAACCCTCCCCAGCACCCTATTAAATCCCTGGATTCTCAAGGCCTGAAGGAGCTGAGCTGAATGTGGGCTCTTAGATCTCTCTGGGCTCTAAAATTCTATGAAATTGATTCAAAGAAAAAACTAGACTCGAAAAAGGAATAAGAACAGGTCACTCACAAAGGGAAAAACAAAAAAAGATGCTTTGGGCTATTTAAAACCTAACCCCAAATATTTATATTTAGAACCTAGAGTCTTAAAAACCAACATTCTTTGAAAATATCATTCTTAGAACAAAATTCAGCCCAACTGAGTTGATAAAGGTCTCCAGGGACTGTCACAGAGAAATCTTCAATAGCCTGGCTTTATAAGTGTCTTTACCTTCCAACTCTGCTTTGTAACCCTAAACGTACCCACTCTTGAAGCTGAATCCGGCCTCTGTACCCTGACACTGAATTAAATCTTGGAGATAGAGTTTTGGGTGAAGTAGAAAAGAATAGCTTTATTGCTTTGCCGGGCAAAGGGGGCCACGGCAGGCTAATGTCCTCAAAACTGTGTGTCCCAACTTGGAAAGGGTACTGAGAAGTTTTATAGTAAAGGTTCAAAGAGGGCATGATCAGCTCGGGGACATTTCTCTGACGGGTTGGTGGTGAGGTAAGTGGGAGTCGGCATCATCAACCTTCTGGTTCCAACCAGTCTGGGGTCTCCGTGCTTGTGGGCAGCACACCCTCATTAACTGTTAACTTCTCCCACCTGGTGCGGGTTTCAGTCTCTGCACAACAGCTCAGATATATTGTTGTGTGCATCCCTTGAAGGGGAACCAGGACCCTGTCCCAAGGCTGCACTATTGTTTCTCTCAACTGTTTGTCTCTCCCTTGTTTCTCCCTTGTCTCACACCCCACTTCCCCACTTCCCTAATGAACAGCTGCTTGAATCTGCCTGTTGGAACTCAGGGAAGGTCATGAAGGCTGAATGAAACCTATTTCCTGTAATCAAAGAAACGGGGGACACAGAAAGGCTTTTGTGCCCAGGAACCCCACGGGGTGCTGCTCTGTATCACTCGTGGATCCTCTTCATCATGGAACTGCAACATCATTAATGTAAGCAGATAGGTTCGGGGGTCCCCAGAGAAAGAGAACCAAGAATGGCTTTCTTGACATGAGAACCCATTTTGGCCTAAGCCATTTTGTGATCTAAGCCTGGCTGCAATGCTTGCCCTTGAACAGGTCTCAGAAATTAATGATCTCAAAGGAACAAAGGAATGCAGGCACAGAAAAAAAGGCAGTGAAACAATGGTGCAGTGATAAAGCAGGGCCCTAGTTCCCCCTCAAGGGGTACACATAACAATATATCTTTGATATGTATAACTGATTCACTTTGTTAACTAACACACCATTGTAAAGCAATTATACTCCAATAAAGATGTTTAAAATATATATATATATATATATATATATATATATATATATATCTTTGAGTTCTGCAGGAACTAAGGCCTCCACCCAGGTGGGGGATGGAATGATGATGTTGACCCTCCTGACTTCAGTCAACTAAAGCTTGGACTCTGTGGACCTTTGCCCCAATTCTATGCTTAATTCTCCTCTGCTCAAGCCCCTTCATGTCTGTGTACCCTTAGCTTAAAACTTCCCCAAGTTTGCTGTTTGAGGAGACTCTGCTTTGGGAAAGATCCCCAGTGTTCTCCTTACTTGCTGCAAGTAATAATAAATCCTTCCTTCTCCTGATCTTTGGTTTGGTTGTCTATTGGTTCAACACCCACCAAGAGGCAAACCCAGTTTCGGGTAACATTAAGGCCTCCACCCCCCTTTCTGATCATAATAACCTACCCTCTTCCCTAATCTATCATTCCACTTCATCCATCCATGCGTCCTGCCATTCCTGTTTTTCCAGCCCTTTACAGAACATGGTCTCTCACCTGCCTTGGGTCCACTTCCCCTTTGTCCCACGCCTGCCATTCCTCCCCCACACAGTCACTATGGTCGAAGGGAGTGGCCACAGGGGACTTGCGACTCAGGCCTGGTCAATATACCTGTTCAACAAATATTTATATGGTGCATACCCTGAGCTAGGCCCTGTTCTAAGTACTTTATAAATGTTAATTCATGTAAGCCTCCTAACGATTCTATCAGATAAGTACTATTATTATTCCCATTTTTTTTTCTCTTCTGCCTTTGCCCGTTTGCTCCTAAACAATTACCTTTTTTTTTTTTTAACATCTTTATTGGAGTATAATTGCTTTACAATGGTGTGTTAGTTTCTGCTTTATAACAAAGTGAGAATACTAGGACACAGAGGTTAAGTGACTTGGCACTTAGCTGAAGAGCTTTGCTTTCCTCTGACCTGTACATCGGTTCAGGGATGGACGTGTGACCAAATAAGAGCCAACACAATGCAATTGCCGGGGTTTCTCAGAAAGAGACTTGTTCTTCTCCCCTGTGCTTGAAGTGGGGTGTTTGTGAGAAGCAATGCAGCCACCTTGTGACCAGAGGGAGAAGATTCTTTGAGAATGGAGCCGTCATAGAACTGCGGGCAAGAAAGAGAGAAACTGAGTCCCAGGGACAAAATGGGAGCCCCTGATCAATAGTGCCGGAAGCCAGACCTCCTCCTGGCCTTTTCAGTTTGGTGAGCTAGCGAATTACCTTTCTGCTTACAAAAACTTTGGGTTTGGCTATTCTTCACTTGCTAGCCTCCTTCCTGGTCTCTCTGCGTCCAGCTCTACCCTTCCAACCCAGCCTGACCCACAGCCATCCCAGAAACGTTTTAAAAGTACAACTCAGATCACATTACTCCCTGTTCAAAACCCTTTGACTCTCTTTGCCTTTGGCTTAAATTCCTTGACAGGAAGTGACAATTTACCCTTCCAGCATTTTCTCCAGGACTCCCTCAAACACTGGGTACAGGAACGTCTCACCATCCCCCAAAGTGCCCTGATCCCTCCTATTTCTGGCTCAGGCTGTTTCTTCTGCAGTTCTTCTTCCCAATCCACCTGGCAAATCCAACCCATCCTCCAAGGTCCAGCTGTCAATGCCACCTCCTCGTGTCTCCTAGCCACAAGTCCCAGCACGCACCCCACCCTCATTCCATACACCCACACTTCTCTGCTTTTGCAGCCCTTTGCTTATAAGCGCTCTTTCGGTCCCTGACCCAGTCTGCCTAGATGTGCCCAGATGCCACCTCGAGGGAGGACCTGAGATCTGGCCCTGGTGCACCCCCTGCCCTACACTGCAGGTCTGGGGATGTCTGCTCCTTCGTGTTACAGCAATCTAACCCTCTGATGCTGTTCTTGTTAAAGTGCGAAACTGCCTGAGGGCGGAAGGGGACCCCGTGGAGGGGGCTGGTCATTTCTGAGGTTCGAGCTGGTGGTGACTGCGCTCTGGCCGGAAGCGCTGGCGGCTCTCCGCGTGTCAGCCTGACCTGGGCAGCAGCTGCTTCATCCTTTCCCGCCAGTCCCCCCGCACAGCTGTCTGCCTTCCAGGGTTGTCCAGACTGGGGGATAAATGCTGTCTGTAAACCGATCCAGGGTTACAAATAACCCAAAGGTCTGACCCACTAAGAGCCCGCAGGGGATCTTCCAGGTGGGGTAACCTTTCTCTGGCAGCTCACCCCACTTCCACCTAAGCTGCCTGGGGCCTTTTCTCTCTCAGTAGAGCCTCTCCTGACCCAGGCTTGGGGCTGGCAAGTGCACTGGCTCCCACCCCTCCTGGGGCTTCCCAGCCTTGGGTGCAACTGCTGAGGTCACAGCAGACGCGCTCCTGCTAACAGACACTGTGCAGATAGCAGTCCGTGCGCGCCCGCTTGGCTAAGCGCCCCTCTCACTCCACCCCAGGCAGCCCGCCAGGGCTTCTCAGAGCTTGTCATGAAAGAGGGACACGATCACCTCTATTCCCCCAGGCTTCTTTCCTGCCAATGTCAGGACCAGGTGGAAAGTTTCCACTTAGGTTTTTCTTTAGGAGGCTGCCATGGCAGGACAGCAGCACAGTGGACACAGGTGCTTTCTCTTCCTGCCCAGGGCAAGAAACTGATCTTCGGCTAAAGTGAAACTTCAAGCCTCTGCCATTTGGAACACGCTTCCCGGCAGCAGATGATACCTGCAGCTCTAAGAGGAGGGCAGCCAAGTGACCCAGGCCATGGGGACTCTATGTGGGAGGTGGGGGGAGTGGAAGAATGCAGGAGTAGAAAGAGAAACCTACTTAAAAGCTGATCACTAAAGCCCAAGACTCCTTTGGGTGCCTTGATTCCAGACTCGTCCCCTCTGGTGGAATCCTAAAGAACTTTATGCTTTTTTTAACACCATCCCACCTCCCCTATCCATCTGCCGACCCTCCCATACACACAGCAGCAGCCGCAGCGGCCAGGAAGAAGAAGCTGAATGAGGGTGGGGTCAGAACGGATCTCAGCGCAGAACCTAGAACAAGTGGAGCTTGTATTCTGGGCTCTTGTTCCTTTAGGTTCTCCTTGACTGATGTCCCCTTGGGGTCCCATCTGGACTCTTTTCTCAATCACTCAACAAATAATTGATCAGCATCTATTTGGTATCAGGTTCTGGTGTCACAAATGTTGTGGGAACAAATCTCAGTCCTTAAAGTTACAAGAACCGTAACTTTATTTTTCTGAAGCATAAAACTATTGAATTACCTTAAACTCTATTTTGAGTCACCATTTACCTAGCTGAGTTTGCAATGACTCGTGGGAAAGCAGCTCACCTTTTTACGTCTCAGGGCTTTGTGTGCTTTCTTGGGCTCTAGTGGAAGAAGAGTGGCTGCAAAGCTGAAGAAGAGGTCTCCAGTCTCCAAGTTTCCAGGCTCCAAGATGCACAAAGTAAACCAGGGATGCAGGCCCAGAGGAGACTCCAGCTTTCTGTTACCGATAAGACAGCTGGCTCCCAGATCCAGGAACGGACAGGCCCGCAACTGAGGATTCTAAAAGTCTCCTGGATTTGTCTTTTCTTCTCCCCACCAGAGCTCCTTAGTTTGGGTGCTCCTCACGTTTTGCCTGCACTATAACAATAGATTATAGTTATAGTAATGAACAACTATTTTTCTGACTCCAGAGCTGCTCCTCTTCTTCTGGGAAATTCTCCTTACCCATCTCTGACCATGTATCTTTTTTTTTTTTTCTGGGGGAGCCACGCCATGTGGGATCTTAGTTCCCCAACCAGGGATCAAACCCATGCTCCCTGCAGTGGAAGCGGGAGTCTTAACCACTGGACCGCCAGGGAAGTCCCTGACCATGTATCTTGAAGGGAAACTGCCATTGCCTTGAGATATTGTTATCCTGGCTTCTGTTGATTGGACCAGGGATGAACACCTGACCCAAGCCTGGCCAACAAGAGCCCTTCCTTCCCTGGGTTACTTGATCTTGGGACAGAAGCAGTCATTCTCTGGTACTAGTGAGAGCGTGAGATCTGAGGCCCAGGACCTGAGAGCAGCCATGTGTCATGTAGAGTGAGTCAGCCTGAGAGACTGAAGGCAACACACAGAGAAGAGCAGAGTTGGCCCCACAGCTGGGGAGCCCTGGCAGTGATCTAGACCCAGGTTCTAGGTGTTCCTAAAGCCCAACAATACCTCTGTCCTTCCTGTGGTCAGTGGCTAATCCATTCCACTTTAGCCAAGTGAACTGGGTTTTTGCTAATTGCAACAAAAAGGACCTGGTAAATATATCTCCTAATTGGTCTTCCTGTCTCCAGGCTTGCCAACCTCCAATCCATCCTCCAAATAGCTTCCAGATGGATCTTTCTGAATTGCTGATCCAGACACACCATTTTCTTGCCCAGAACTTTGCATTGACTTCCAACCATTGAGGAAGAAGATCCAAATTCTTTAGAAGGGCATTCCTATAGGCTCTGGCATCTGAGCCAACATTCCCAAACTCATCTCCTGCCTTTTCCATTTCTTCAACTTACATAAGCCTACTCCCTGGTGCCAGAACTGTGCCATCCACCGTCACAGCTCTAGGGTTTGCTCAGACTTTCCCTTCTGCACTGAAATGCCATTTCCTACTGAATGGACTCTCACTTGTCCTTCAGGATCCATCTCTGGTGTTGATGATGATGATGCCTTTCCCAATACTCAAAACCCAAATCAGCTGTTTCCTTAGTTTCAATTTCAAAGTGCCTTATTTGTTCACCATTCAGCAAATATTTGTTGAGCAACTCCTATGTGCCAGGCACTGTGCCAAGAGCTGATGAACTTGAACAACACAGTTTTTGCTCTCATGGAATTTAGAATCGAGGTGGGGGTGGGCGGGAGGCAGGTGGGAAGTACAGAGCTATTTGATAGGATGCCTTTGGCCCCAAGTAACAGAATAATTCACTCAAAGTGGTTTAAGCAATAAGTGCTATAGCATAAGAAGTCAAGAGGTCGGCAGAATTAAGAGTTGATAAATTCGATAGCTCAGTTATGTCTGGGTTTGGGGATATAAGGTAGGATAAGGGAGCAACGCTTTAGGACTCTCCACACCATGCTATCTCATTTAGCCACTAGAGAGAGTGAGCTAGAGCTATATATCCTAATTTGGAAAGGTCTCTAAGACATACTGCTATATGAAAAAGTTGTCATAGAACAGCATTATAGTGTGATTCAATTTATCAATTATAAAATGATATGTCTATGTGAATTAGTTTATAAATGCACTAAAAGCAACTCAAAGTCACCTGGAAACCCAACTAACTGTTGAGAAGGGTTACTTCAGGGGAGACGTGAGCAGTGAAAGGGGTCTTGTACTTGTTACTTTGCATGCTGAAGTATTATTGAAACTTTTATAATGAGAATGTAGCCAGGAGATACAAATTAAAGTAAAAATGAGATATCACTTTATATATCAAGATTGGTGAAACTGGAAAAAAGTGTAAAATCTATTGCTGGTGGGGATATGGGGAAAGGGTGTTCTCATTCAGGGCTGGCAGAAATGGGAAGAGCTATATTGCCTTTTTGGAAAGTAGTCTGGTGGCATCTATTACAATAAAAACACATATACATTTTGATCCAGTAATCTCATTCTTTTCCTATAACTCTGTTGAGATATAATTCACATGCCATGGTTTTTAGTATATCCAGAGTTGTGCAAGCATCACCACAACCAATTTTAGAACATTTTCATCACTCCAAAAAGAACCCCTGCCTGCCCTGCATTCACTAGCAATCACTCCATTTCCCTACAACCACTCTTCCCACCCGGCCCTAGCCAACCACCAACAATCTATTTTCTGTCTCCTTGGATTTGCCTATTTCGGACATTTCATGTAAATGGAATCGTACAACATGTGGTCCTTCGTGACTGGCTTCTTTCACTTAGCATGATGTTTTCAAGGTTCAACCATGTTGCAGTAATTTCATTCTTGAGAATCCACTCCATGGCAATAAAAGCATTTGTGCCTCAGGACAGATGTACAAGAATGTTTATTGTAGAAATTTTCATAACCATTAAAAAAAGAAAAAAGAAGAGAAAGAAAAAAGAAAAACTGGAAATGCTGAGGACGCTCATGAACAGGAATGGAATACACACACCACGGAATATTATGCAATAGCAGAAGGATGCACGGGTGCCATGCCAGTTGCATCGGAGGGAATTGCTTATGCGAGAAAAGGGAAGATACAGAAGAATGCATATTATATTCTAACCCAATTTTCAATATATAAACTAATTTTAAAAATACTCTTTTTTTTTTTTTTAAATTATTTATTTATTTATTTATTTATTTATTTATGGCTATGTTGGGTCTTCGTTTCTGTGCGAGGGCTTTCTCTAGTTGCGGCAAGCGGGGGCCACTCTTCATCGCGGTGCGCGGGCCTCTCACTGTCGCGGCCTCTCTTGTTGCGGAGCACAGGCTCCAGTCGCGCAGGCTCAGCAATTGTGGCTCACGGGCCTAGTCGCTCCGCGGCATGTGGGATCTTCCCAGACCAGGGCTCGAACCCGTGTCCCCTGCATTAGCAGGCAGATTCTCAACCACTGCGCCACCAGGGAAGCCCTAAAAATACTCTTGATTTAGGCTTTATGCCTGAATCTGAGAAGACCTGAGCTGGGTTCAAAGATGGCAGAATGAAACCCTTGAACACTGTTAGTCCTACTCACAAGCTCCATTGAGCCTAAAAAGTATATGAGAACAGCCCAGACAAAGGGAACATCTGAAAGAGGGCAGTTTTCTATGGTCACCTTCTTTTCTTCCTGCAGAGGGCTCCAGCCAGGTGAGGAGGATGCCTTCCTGGGCTTTTGCTTTCTACCCCCATACAGGCCTGCCAGCGTCTGCTTTGCCACACACCTATCAGTCAGCAATCCTGCTCCTCCACAAGCCCTGTCTGCCAGGCTCACTGCCCAGTGCCTGGGAGCTGAAACTTGCTGGTCCACACTGAGGGAGCTCCCCTTTTTGGTGCCTGAATCTCAGGTTGTGTGACTTCCTGCATTTGCAGGATCTAGGCCTTTACCATTTATATCCACTTAGGCTTTCCGTGGGCAGGCCTGGCTATGGCTTCACCCAGTACGTGTGTAGACGGAGAAAGATAAGGACACACACCAGGTTGTAATCATGGGCTCTGGGAGCAAGTAGGTCGGGGGTAGAAACCTGGTGGTAAAGGGAAGACAAGAGAGGGAAGGGTGCGCTAATAATAAAAGGAAAAGAAAAACAAAGAGGAACCATATACGATTGCATTTATGCATCTGGAGAAAATTCTACATTTTTTAAGACATATATAAAGAAATTAAAAATTAAAAAGACAAAGAGAATATATGTGCTACTTGGCTAATTTTAAAAGGATTAACACAGAAAATGCCAGCTACCTGACTGCAAGAAGGGTTCAATTCTTCCTTCCCGTTTTCCGTATCTCACCCCCGGGAGGGGTTTTGTGTGGAGAACTGTGAGCTCACAGGCTGCCATTTGGCTCCCTGTGTGTTCCCTTAATGCAGCTTCCTAGAGCATATTAGCCGCATTCCTATAAAATTCTACCATGAATAATTGAAATTAAGCGTTTCCAGTCAAAATAAGGCAACACAATGATACAGTGCCCTCATTTTTCCTGTTTCTTATATCCTCTCTAGTCCACAAAAAGTGATCATTTACATTAAATTGAATTTCCCTGTCTTATTGCTGGATTTGCCAGGTTCCACTAAATTGATTGTTAAGTAAAAGCAGCAAATGAATTGCAGGGAAATCTCGAGTATATGTGCCTGAGGAAGAATTGTTAGCTCTTATTCCAAAACTTCTTGATTAATTGAGGTGAGAAATTCCAGGCTTGTATGAGTGGCTCAAAAACCATCAGAGTGGATGATAGCATCACGAACCCCAATCTTTCTAACTTTCTTCTCTGGCATTCTCACATGCTGACTTTCTATCCCAGATGTCTTACCTCATTGTGGTAGGTGAAATGGTGCTCTCCCAAAAGGTATGCCCACTCAGAACCTATGAAGGTGACTTTATTTGGATAAAGAGTCTTTGCAGATACAATTAAGTTAAGGATCTCTAGATAAGGTCATCCTGGATTAGGATAGGCCCTAAATCTAATGACAAGTGTCCTTAGAAGGGGAGGAGAAACACAGACAAGGGTGCTGTGACGACAGAGGCAGATATTAGAATGAAGTGCCTACAAACCAAAGAACTCCAAGCATTGCCAACAACCAGCAGAAGCTAAGAGAGAGGCATGCAATGGATTCTACCTTAGAGCCTCTAGAAGGAACCAGCCCTGTGGACTTGATTTAAGACTTCTGGCCTCTGAATGGTGAGAAAATTAATTTCTGTTGTTTTAAGTCACTGTGTTTGTGTTAAGTTGTTACAGCAGTCCTAGAAAGCGAATATACTCAGGGCCTAAATATGGCTGCTGCATTGCAAACAGCACATCCCACACCATTATATTCAATGCAGAAAGAGAAGAGGACAAGGCAGAATTTTATTTTTTATTAGTTGAACTTTACTCCCCTTACTTCTTATTAGCCAGGTCATGTGGTCACCACTGACTGCAAGAGAATTTGGAAAGTGAATATTTGGCAAAAAGGAGTAACAGGAGTTTGAAAATGTAGGGAAGTGTGGGGCAGGGGAGGGCATTTTTAGTTACCAACAATGGCTATTGTCATTTAATGACTGGGGACCAGAGATCCGAGAAGTCTCTAACACGTGGTCTGCTGAGACACACTGGAGATCAATTATGAGTTATTCCTGCAGGCTCAAACCTGACTGTCAACAAGGAACGGGAGGGAGGAGGGCAGGGCGGGCGGTGGATGGGTGGGCAACTGACAGTGACTGCTACAATGTGGGAACAGTGCACTGTGGTTCAGTAGCAGAATGTTCTACAAGGTCATGGCATAGAAACTGACTGGGATTGGAGCAGGTACTCTTGGTTTTTGTGGTGTGTGGCCAGGTTCATTCATTCATTCATCTGTTCATTGATTCAGTGAGCACAACTTGAATTGATTTACATAAAAAAGGTTCAGTTATTACTACGCATGACCAAAAGTCCACAGGACAATTTTCAGGGTCTCCAGCGACGCCAGCGCTGACATCAGGACTTGGGCTCTCTACATCTCTGTCCTTTGGCTCCGCTTCCTCTGTGTAATTTCACTGGAACAGGCCCCTCCCACTCGGAGGTGAAATGGCCATCAGCCGTTTCAGGCTCACATTCCAGTATCCCTGGGGAAGGCGGGCTTCTCTTCACAACCCTACACTGAGTCTAATTGGGCCATCTGGGGCAAGTACTCATGCGTGCGTCATCTCTGTGACTAGGGTGTACATTATACAGCCTGTCAAGGTTTGGATTACATGGTGGCCCATGGAGCAGAGAGGAGGGGGTGTTGGTAGTGGGGAGGTGGATTCAGCCACTCAAATCACATGCACTCAGAGTGGGGAACAAGTGATTCCCCAAGGAAAACCAGGTGCTTTTTTAAAAGACTGAACGAACACAGAGCGAGCAAACATGACAGATGCCCACTACACTCCTAATTTGTAAACTGAATGCCATTGTGTACAAGCCTGAAATAGATGTATATGGTTCAGTGCAAATTCATCACTAGTCTTAGAGAGGGGAGGGCAATTTAGAGTGTAGGAAGGACCTTCTTTCTCATAGGGGTAAGGGGTCAATAACATCATCTAGGTATACAGGAATAATTAAGTCCCATGAAGGAGAAGCTGAGGGTGCTCTAGGAAATCATCCTGGATATTTACATTCAATTAGAATCTGTAATACTTAACAATCTATCAATTTAAGGTTTAGTGTTGTACATTAAGCAGACTGTCTGGTTTGATGTTTGGAGGGCATTCCAAACATCAGAAATATCAAAATGAGGTCCAAGGTCCCTTTCTATTTAATGGCTACCATTGGTCATACAAATTACACAGCTCATTTGTGAAGAATAGTATGAGGTATGAGTGTTTGGGACGATTTTTGAGGTGATGCTTTTGGTTTCCACTTAAATAAGGACATTAACCTACTGTTAAATATACATTAACCTTACCAGATGAAGAGGAAGAAGAAAAAAGAAGTTGGTAGTAGCCACATGGACCTGTGGGCATGTCACCAAGCAACAGCTTTAACTAGTGCCGTTGTTCATGATTTGAGAGGAAAAGACAATTGCTAAAATGATTTGATCCCATAGATGGAAATAGTCTTCTCCATATAGTTCTATATAGTATGTGAGCATCTCATACCAACACCCTAAACTTTGCCTTTTGTATATCTTCAATTTTTCACCAGAGTAGAACAAACATCCCTGCATTCTGTCACGCCAGTTCCACGCACTGGCAAAGAAGAGCTCCAGTTCACAGTGATATATGACTTGGATTCATTCTGGGCTTAGTTCCCCAGCAAACTTCTATCTTGCCCTTGAAGATGACCCTTCTATTGCTCAGCCATAAAAAAGAATGAAATAATGCCATTTGTAGCAACATGGATGGACCTAGAGATTATCATACTAAGTGAAGTCAGTCGGACAGAGAGAGACAAATATCATATGATATCACTTATATGTGGAATCTTAAAAAATGATACAAATGAACTTTTCACAAAACAAACAGACTCACAGACATAGAAAACAAACTTATGGTTACCAAAGGGGAAAGGGGATGGGGGAGGGATAAATTAGGAGTTTGGAATTAACAGATACACACTACTATATATGAAACAGATAAACAACAAGGACCTACTATATAGCACAGGGAACTATATTCAATATCTTGTAATAACCTATAATGGTAAAAATCGGAAGAAGGATATATATAGCTGAATCACTTTGCTGTCCACCTGAAACACTGTAAATCAACTACACTTCAATTAAAAAAAAAAAAAAAAAAAAAGGGCTTCCCTGGTGGCGCAGTGGTTGAGAATCTGCCTGCCAATGCAGGGGACACGGGTTCAAGCCCTGGTCTGGGAAGATCCCACATGCCGCGGAGCAACTGGGCCCGTGAGCCACAACTACTGAGCCTGCGCGTCTGGAGCCTGTGCTCCGCAACAAGAGAGGCCGCGACAGTGAGAGGCCCGCGCACCGCGATGAAGAGTGGCCCCCACTCGCCGCAACTGGAGAAAGCCCTCACACAGAAACGAAGACCCAACACAGCCAAAAATAAATAAATAAAAGTAACTACATAATAAATATAAAAGATTATTTAAAAAAAAAACAACAAACCCTATTAAAAAAAAAAAAAAAAAAGACCCTTCTAAAAAGGACTGAGGAGTATGGAGAACTCCAACCTGCTCTCCCAGAAATGGCATGGTGGTGGGAGCCATGTATTAGGTGTGCATTCTTTGGAGGGCAAGGTTCACAACTTCAAGTTCTCTATCTCTGGTGCCTCCCCAGACATGCAACTCTGTGCCCAGCATGCGCTTTTAGTTACTGCTTCGTTGGAGAGAGAAAAACCAAGTGCATCTCACACATACTTTCTCCCTCTAAGATTCCCTGAAATTTAGGGATGTGTCATCTGCCTGGAAATGCTTAAAGGCTTCCAGGTGTCAAAGCAACACTTGAGTGGGCTGGGAACCCAGGTGTTTGGAGAGCTGTGATACTCTAAATTACTTCTCAGTGTTGTGCGTTCTCATACTGTCATATTCTTCTCTGCTTTTCACTGCATATTGATTATTGAAAAGATATATAGATCTGGCATGAAGAGGTCTTGGAAAATATCAAGAATCAAAGTTATATATAAATAAATATATTCTTCTGCTTGAATGTCAATAATAACAATTACAGTAACTAACACATTCTGTTCCAGACACTCTGCTGATTACTTGAGATGTAATATTTCATTTAATCCTCACAATAACTCAGTGAGGTACCTACCTATTATTCCCATTTTACAGATACAGAGAATGAGGCTAAAGAGGCCAAATAACTTGCCCAAGATCACACGGTAAGTGACAACACTGGGATTTGAACCCAGCCAGTTTGACTTTTCACTACTATCCAGTTCTAACCCTTACCATGTATGGGACCATACATAGTATATCAGTTTTGATTAGTAACACATTCTGTTAAAATAAGGTTGAAATGCCTTCCATGATGGTTATTTCTAATAATTACAGGAAATCTCTAATTTCCATATACTTCAGGTTCCAGGAACTGGGAAGACTGGGAACAGTGAGGGATCAAGCTTAACAGAGCTCATCAGCCCAGCCCAGGGCCTCATACACCCAAGAGAGGCTCTGACAGTGCAAGCTAGGTCTTGAGTTTCAGGCCCTAAGGAGCATCCCAGGCAGAGCAACAGGGGATGGGAAGGTGAAAGGACCATTCGTTATCTCTGGGCCCAGCCAGCTGGGGGCTGTCAGACACCCTTTCCTATCTAGATCAGGGTCAGAAGTTCTCCTAAAAATTGCCAGGCTGTGCCAGCTCTGGAAGTCAACACCGCATCAAAGGTTTATTAAAGTTCACAAAACTCTGGGGCAGCCAAAGCCCTCCCTTAGGGGTCAGCAAGGAGTCCAGAAATAGTGCCTATGTTTCTTTAAAACCTATTCAAATAAGTGCCCTCCCCGGGCCTTTGGGTCCAAAGTTTGACCCTTCTTGTTACATGGAGGTGGGTGGAAGAGCAGGGGAGGGTGTTCCAGCTCACTGCTCTGTCCGGAAGGAGGGGGCAGGCTGAGCCACAGGTGATGGGGACTGGCTCCAGGACTCCAGGAAGGCACCTGGTCTGCCCCCCGATCCCGGGACCATGATGTTCCAAGACAGGACTGTGGCTCTGTTCTTCCTGCCAATAGAAGCCCGGTGTCTTTGATCATTACTCATGGTTCCAGCAGTTAAAGAAAAAACAATACACTGCTAGGAAAAAAATATATAAATCTTCCAACAACAGTTTGAGCTCACATCTTCTTTTTGTCTGCTCTCTGTTAATGGAGGTTGTAGCCTGTCATCTGCATCTCTGCATCTGCAGGCAGGCTACTCTCAGTTCTAGCCGGTAAGTAGAACTCGAATAGTGAGGCCACTGGGAATGGACAGAAGGAAAGAAACTGAGGAAAGACTGCGATGAATGGGGTCCCGACGGTGCAGAGGCTTCCTCGGCATCAACAGGAGCCTGTCAGTACTTAACAGAAAGAGGTGTGGGCGCCCTGCTTCTCAGTCTGATTCTCTTGTCTTCTGTTTCTCCTTGGTTTTCTCCCTATACTCCCTTTAACCTCCCACCTCCTCCAACCTCTGCTCAACCAACCCTTCAAGGATTCTTTGGTAGCTCCTCATTTTCTCCTGCAATCTTCTGACAAGAGACCCCATAGACTAGAGGGGACCAGTAGTGCCAGTGTTAGGGAACTGTTGACCAAAACCACCCACCTGGGCCAGGCACGATGGTAACCACTTGCAATGAGTTGTCTTGCAACAAGAGGTCCCGATAAGGAACACGGTGCTAACCGGAGGAATTCAGGGCAGGCCAAACGGAGGGAGGAGACGCCAGTCCCTATGTCCTACCAACTTCCCAGAATTCTTCTCGCTGGAATCCATCTTAGTTGAGAGATGTGTATGCCACCAGGAAGGATCCTGAGTCAGACCAAATATGGGCCAAGCAAGATGACTGGCCAGAGACAACCCGGAAACTAACCCCATTACCATGAAACCCGAGACTGTGAGCCACGTGGCAGAGCAGTTCTCCTGGGTTCCCTTACCCTGTTGCTCTCTGCCCGGGCACCCCTTCCCAATAAAGTCTTTTGCTCTGTCAGCACGTGTGTCTCCTCGGACAATTCATTTCCAAGTGTTAGACAAGAGCCCACTCTGGGGCCCTGGAAGGGGTCCCCCTTCCTGGAAGCAACACCAGGCCCCTGCTGTTGCAAGCGTATGCTGTGGGCAGGCCAGGCAACCGAGAATCGATGGACACTTTTCCAGTTACAAGGCCCATCAGGAAGCTCAAATTCATTCCATTAAGAAATAAATATTGAGCACTTCCTCTGCTTGCCCCATGCTAGCCTTCTGGGGGGTTGTGGGGTGACTGATCATGGGCGTGGTGTACTAAGATATAAATAAGAGGACTTTTGACATTTCTTAAATGACTGTAATATTCTAGGTGCTTTATAAAAATATGCTTTCTCATTTAAACCTCATAATAATTCTGCATTTTCAAGATAAAATGGATAATTTCATTTTTTGAATAATTCATCGGTCATTCATTACTTGCTCTTAACAACTAGACTATATTTTTCTATATAGATGGAGAGACCAGACTTCAGAGTTGGGAAGTATTGACTTAAGCAAAATTATAAGAACAGACCTGAATTGAAGAGCTAGCTTTGCCACTTAATAGCTGTGTGACCTTGACAAATTACTTACCCTCTGATTCCATTTCCTCATCCACATTAAATGTTAACAGTAAGAAAACTTAACCGTGTTGGAAAGTTGAGAGAATTAAAAGAGAAATGGCATGTAAAGTGCTTAGTTTAGAGCCTGGCATTATACTATCTATTCAATAAGTGTTTGTTGGGAACAAAAATCCCCAAAAGCTTGGCTCAGTGACAGAACAAAAGGGGTTACTACACTTTTTTTTTTTTTCAAATGATGACATATGGTATGATCCCATCTTTTTTTTGTTTGTTTATTTATTTATTTATTGGCTGCATTGGGTCTTCATTGCTGTGTGCGGGCTTTCTCTAGGCGCGGTGAGTGGGGGCTACTCTTTGTTGCGGTGTGCGGGCTTCTCATTGTGGTGGCTTCTCTTGTTGCGGAGCACAGGCTCTAGGCACGGGGGCTGCAGTAGTTGTGGCATGCGGGCTCAGTAGTTGTGGCTCGCCAGCTCTAGAGCGCAGGCTCGGTAGTTGTGGCACGTGGGTTTAGCTGCTCTGTGGCATGTGGGATCTTCCTGGACCAGGGCTCGAACCTGTGTCCCGTGCATTTGCAGGTGGATTCTTAACCACTGCGCCACCAGGGAAGTCCCGGTTACTACACTTATAAGAAAAAAAAAAACCGTATTCCTTAAAGTGACCACATTTTGCTAAGAAAGCAAACTGATGGACTCTGGCATTGAAAGATGATGATGATGGTGATGATAATAGTGACAGTAGGCATTTATTGGTTATGTCTCTGTGTCAGGCACTTCGTTTAAACTCTTTATGCAAATTATCTCATTTAAGCTCATTAATGAACCTGCAAGGTGGTCCACATATCCCCATTTTACCAGTCAGGAAACTAAGCTTCCAAGAGGCCACCTAGGAATTGGTGGAGCCTGGAGGGAACCCAGGCACAGAACCTCTCATCTGTTTTCCACCCTTCCCAAACCACTGCAATTAACGCTGGTGCTATTTTTCCAAGGACACAACAAACCGTCTGAATCTTTTTAGAATATGGAAGCTTCACTTTTTGTTTTTTTTCATTCTTTTTCTTTACTATAAGAGACTGCCTATTTTAAAATAAGTACTATAAAAACTCTCAAAAATAATTAGAATTGAGATCCTTGGAGACCCTTGCCCCAGACGCAGCAAAATCTTATCCAAATGTTTTCTGGACACAAGACTCAAGATCCTAATCTGTTTTCCTCCAGACTAAATTTTTTCTTAAACATTAAAAAAAAATGTTCTGGGGCTTCCTTGGTGGCACAGTGGTTGAGAATCTGCCTGCCAACGCAGGGGACACGGGTTCGGGCCCTGGTCTGGGAAGATCCCACATGCCGTGGAGCAACTAGGCCCGTGAGCCACAACTACTGAGCCTGCGCGTCTGGAGCCTGTGCTCCACAACTAGAGAGGCCGCGATAGTGAGAGGCCCCGATAGTGAGAGGCCCGTGCACCGCGATGAAGAGTGGCCCCCACTCGCCGCAACTAGAGAAAGCCCTCGCACAGAAACGAAGACCCAACAAAGCAAAAATAAATAAATAATTAATTAATTTAAAACTTAAAAAAAAAATGTTCTGGTAGTTTGATATAGAATTTTAAAACTTTTGTGTGGGGAGGTGAGGGGGCAAGGAAGAGAGTCCTGATTTCATTGTGTGCATTTAACAGGCTTCCTAATCTAGATTCTGCATTAAAATGTGTTTGAGGATGAGTAGGGTTAATTACAATAGCTTTTTGAGTCTGAAAAGAGATATTGTTTAAGATTCTAGGATGAATAAGAAGTACAAAGTTACCCAGACTCACTGGGTACTGGTTTCTTTTGCTAGAAAACCAGGAGGAAAAATAATCAACTGACAAGGTGTCCAGAAAATAACCCAAAAGTCGACAGCCAGGCCAGCTGCAGACAATTACAAAGCATGGGGAATCCAGCCCAACTGAGCCATCCTGGCAGGCAAAACATGTTCACTTGATGCTGAAAATCAGCACACCCAAGGAAGAAGGAGGCTGGCTGGCAAAGAAGTTCCCCTGGTAGAAAGTGGGGGACCCAGCCCAGAGAAAGAGCATCTCCAACTCCCAACAATCTGCTTCATTCACCAAGGGCACCCTCTCCTCCCTTCAGAGCTGACTCTCCAGTGGCCACCCCGAAGCAGGCGACATTCTCAAGGGCTGCATCTCACTTGGTTCTTCTCCAAAGGGTTTAGGCCAGAGCAAGGCTTCTCCAAGCCTGGAGGGAAGACCCCCCCGCCCCCGCTCCCACAGCATAATCACCAGAGATGCTCCATCCTCCTCCCAGCCCTGTAGAATCAGAATCTTGGGGCTGGGGCTCAGGAATTGGCCTTTTAAGCTCTGCAGGGATTTCGATCCAAGCAAAAGAGTTAAGAACCACTAGACTGTAAGCAATTTGAAAACAGGAATGATGTCTTCCTGGAGCCTGGTACAGGGTCTGTGACTGGCAAGTAATCAGCAGTTACTTAGTGGATGGATGAATGGATACCAGGGCCTACTTCATTTGGGGTGGGGGTCAGCAACCAGAGGAAGGGTCTCCTGGAGGGCTCAGGCCAAGACCTCCTGGACTCTGGCTTGGGGTCTGGCATCTCTTGTTTGCCCCCTTTGCCTCCCTTTGCCCTGCCCTGTGGCTCAGCCACATCTGAGCAGCCCCAGCCCTGGCCCACAGCCCAGCAATGCCACCCTGCAGTCAGATGCTTCCCTCTTCAACGAACTGCCAGACCAACCAAGTTGGCCTCTCATGATTGGAATCTGACAGAATAGGAACCAGCCTCAAACTTGCAGACAGTCACGCCACCCTGCAACAGGAGTGTGGTGCTGGGGTCAGCCCTAGGGAGGCGACTGGAACTCTTGGTGGCTTAACCCCAATTAAAGTCGGGGCCACCATTCCCCTTCAAGTCACATGACCTGACTTTTGGTCATGTGACACAGCTTTAAGTCATGTGACCTGGCTTTAAATCAGTCACACGGTTGGGGTGGTGGTGGTGAGCATTTTACAGTGTGCCTACTTACACAGACATTTGCTTCCAGGTGGCAGGGTGCCTAGTGCTCATCTACCCTGGTCTGTGACTGACTTATCCTTTCATGGGGGTCTTCCAGCAGTGAGTGCCCTAGTGCCCTTTAAGTGCTCAACCTGTGCCCACATTTGCAGCAAGGATTCCCAAGAGCATTAGGACAGACAAGACCACATACAACAGAGATAGAAGCTTCAATCATATCAAGAAAAGAAACTAGGACTTACGACAAAAACAGAAAACAAAGAGATGTTCTTACCATGCGGTGGCCTCTGGAGGGCTTCTCGTCCAGTCCAATCCCCTTGCCGGGAACTGGTCCAACCAGACAGCCAAATGTTCAATCTCACCCACTAGTAGAGGATCGGTTATATTTAGACAACAAGTTGCCCAATCCAGTCCTCTAGACAGAGGTCTGGCTCCAACCAGGCCAGGATCCTTTCCCTTAACCAGCCAACCCCTACAACTAACCTCAGCCTTAACGGCTGAAGTGGAGTCAGCACCCCCATGTCAGTTTTCCGTTGGACACTGCCCCAATCTGTAGCAAGTGTCCTTGCTGTAGATATGCCAGGGTGGGGAGAGCACTCCACCTAACCCTTGGCTGCTTTTTTATCTCAGACTGAATTCAGTAGTCTTCGCTGGCTCCAGAGGTCAAAGATTGGGGCAGACTACCCAGTTATTTAGCCATCTTTGTCA
The DNA here is from genome assembly GCF_009873245.2 of Balaenoptera musculus. Classification (NCBI taxonomy): domain Eukaryota; kingdom Metazoa; phylum Chordata; class Mammalia; order Artiodactyla; family Balaenopteridae; genus Balaenoptera; species Balaenoptera musculus. The sequence continues at coordinate 34,424,159 of NC_045801.1, read as the reverse complement.
ACCCTAGGTCAGCAAGCAAGTCCTGGCTGAGTTACTGGGCAGAATGGTGGATCCAAGGCCACCCTCCTGGCTGGCTCACCAAAATTTGTCACAGAATTAAGTCATATGTACCCCCAGAGAGGGGTCCATGTGAGTTAATTCAGCAACAAAAGCAGTGTACACATTCAATGCAATCCCGCCAATATTCAAATGGCATTCTTCATGGAAACAGAACAAACAATCCTACCACTTGTATGGAACAACAAAGAACCCTGACTAGCCTAAGCAATCCTGAGAACACAGCTGGTAGCATCTCCCTCCCCGACTTCACACTATATTACAAAGCTACAGTAATCAAAGCAGTGTGGTATTGGCACAAAAACAGGCACATGGGCCAGAGGAACAGAACAGAGAGCACAGAAATAAACACATTTGCATGTCATCAGTTAATTCATGACAAAGGAGCCAAGAACAAAAAATGGGGAAAGGACAGTTCTCTCAATAAATGGTGCCAGGAAAACTGGACACCACACATCAAAGAACACTAGACACCATCAACACCACACACAAAACTAACTAAAATTCACAATTTTCCACCTCAAGCCTGTCCTCTGCTGGGTCCTCTGAAAAGGGACCCCCACACACAGGAAGCTTCTCCCCCCTTTTTCTTCACCTTTTACTCTCATGTCTGTGTCTCTTGGCAGTTCCTGAAGACATCTGGTTCCTGCATGCATGGACTCAGCTGAGCATAGTCTCAAAGCTGAAACCATGGCAGATCCTGAAGACACAGAGCTTCTATCAGTGGCAGGAGGAGCCAAGTTCCTTCACAAGCCAAGTCCACCAGTGGAACACATATGAACCTCAAAGGTCAGAGAGGCAGGCTTGGTGCCACCTGCTGGCCAGTTGGGAAGTGCAGGTCATAACCTCTCAGTTCAGTGGAGCCCATGCTCCCAGCTAGCAAGCCTGCAGAAACCACTGAGTGTGGAAATTCAAGCTGAAATGGAGCCAAATATCTCATGACTTTTCCAAAAATAGTTATAGAATAATTGGAAACCATATGCAATGAAAAGACTGTAGATACAAACTTTACAACTTACACCAAAATTCACTCAAAATTGTCCATAGAAAAATTTAAATTCTAAAACTAAAAACTGTAGATGAAAACATAGAAGGAAATCTACATAACCTTGGGTTTGGTAAATTTTAAAACAACAGCTCAAAAGCCTATCAACAAAAGAAATAAAATTTTGAACATGGACTTTGAAAAATTTAAAACTTTAAACTCTATGAAATGTCTTATTCAGAAAACTGAAAGACAAGCCATAAACTGAAAGAAAAATATCTGCAAAATACACATCTGATAAAAGATCTGTACTCAAATTACACAAAGAACTCTAGAACAAACCCCATTAAAAATGGGTAAAGAGGAATCACAATTAACTGCTGAACAGTCATTGACAGGAAGACACTGGAATCACCAAAAAAGATACCCCACATCCAAAGACAAAGGAGAAGCCACAATGAGATGGTAGGAGGGGCGCAATCACAATAAAATCAAATCCCATAACTGCTGGGTGGGTGACTCACAAACTGGAGAACACTTATACCACAGAAGTCCACACACTGGAGTGAGGGTTCTGAGTCCCACGTCAGGCTTCCCAACCTGAGGGTCTGGCAATGGGAGGAGGAATTCCTAGAGAATCAGACTTTGAAGGCTAGCGGGATTTGATTGCAGGACTTCAACAGGACTGGGGGAAACAGAGACTTCACTATTGGAGGGCACACACAAAGTAGTGTGCACATCGGGACCCAGGGGAAGGAGCAGTGACCCCGTAGGAGACTGAACCAGACCTACCTGCTAGTGTTGGAGAGTCTCCTGCAGAGGCAGGGGGTGGCTCTGTCTCACCATGAGGACAAGGACACTGGCAACAGAAGTTCTGGGAAGTACTCCTTGGTGTGAGCCCTCCCAGAGTCTGCCATTAGTCCCACAAAAGAGCCCAGGTAGGCTGCAGTGTTGGGTCAGGTAGGCTGCAGTATTGGGTCGCCTCAGGCCAAACAACCAACAGGGAGGGAACCCAGCCCCACCCATCAGCAGAGAAGCGGATTAAAGTTTTACTGAGCTCTGCCCACCAGAGCAACCGCCAGCTCTACCCACCACCAGTCCCTCCCATCAGGAAACATGCACAAGCCTCTTAGATAGCCTCATCCACCAGAGGGCAGACAGCAGAAGCAAGAAGAACTACAATCCTGCAGGCTGTGGAACAAAAACAACATTCACAGAAAGACAGACAAGATGAAAAGGCAGAGGGCTATGGACCAGATGAAGTAACAAGATACAACCCCAGAAAAACAACTAAATGAAGTGGAGATAGGCAACCTTCCAGAAAAAGAATTCAGAATAATGATAGTGAAGATGATCCAGGACCTCGGAAAAAGAATGGAGGCAAAGATCGAGAAGAAGCAAGAAATGTTTAACAAAGACCTAGAAGAATTAAAGAACAAACAAACAGAGATGAACAATACAATAACTGAAATGAAAAATACACTAGAAGGAATCAATAGCAGAATAACTGATGCAGAAGAACGGATAAGTGACCTGGAAGACAGAATGGTGGAATTCACTGCTGTGGAACAGAATAAGAAAAAAGAATGAAAAGAAGTGAAGACAGCCTGAGACCTCTGGGACAACATTAAATGCAACAACATTTGCATTACAGGGGTCCCAGAAGGAGAGGAGAGAGAGAAAGGACCCGAGAAAATACTTGAAGAGATTACAGTCGAAAACTTCCCTAACATGGGAAAGGAAATAGCCGCCCAAGTCCTGGAAGCACAGAGAGTCCCATACGGGATAAACCCAAGGAGAAACACGCCGAGACACATAGTAATCAAATTGGCAAAAATTAAAGACAAAGAAAAATTATTGAAAGCAGCAAGAGAAAAACGACAAATAACATACAAGGGAACTTCCATAAGGTTAAAAGCTTACTGCTCAGCAGAAACTCTACAAGCCAGAAGGGAGTGGCATGACATATTTAAATTGATGAAAGGGGGTTTCCCTGGTGGTACAGTGGTTAAGAATCCGCCTGCCAAAGCAGGGGACACCAGTTCGAGCCCAGATCCAGGAAGATCCCACATGCCACGGAGCAACTAAGCCCGTGCGCCACAACTACTGAGCCTGCATGCTGCAACTACTGAAGTCTGCGTGCCTAGAGCCCATGCTCCACAACAAGAGAAGCCACCGCAATGAGAAGCCCGTGCACAAGGAAGAGTAGCCCCCGCTCACCACAACTAGAGAAAGGTCCACGTGCAACAACAAAGACCCAACACAGCCAAAAATAAAATAAATAAAATAAAATAATTTTTTTAAAATTGAAATAATTGTTTAATGATTAAAACAAATTTAAAAAAATAAAATAAAGTGATGAAAGGGAAGAACCTACAACCAAGATTACTCTACCTGGCAAGGATCTCATTCAGATTCGATGGAGAAATCAAAAGCTTTAAAGACAAACGAAAGCTAAGAGAATTCAGCACTACCAAACCAGCTTTACAACAAATGCTAAAGGAACTTCCTTAAGTGTGAAACACAAGAGAAGAAAAAGACCTACAAAAACAAACCCGAAACAATTAAGAAATGGTAATAGGAACATACATATTGATAATTACCTTAAACGGGAATGGATTAAATGCTCCAACCAAAAGACACAGTCTTGCTGAATGGATACAAAAACAAGACCCATATACATGCTGTCAACAAGAGACCCACTTCAGACCTAGGGACACATACAGACTGAAAGTGGGGGGATGGAAAAAGATATTCCATGCAAATGGAAATCAAAAGAAAGCTGGAGTAGCAATACTCATATCAGATAAAATAGATTTTAAAATAAAGAATGTTACAAGAGACAAGGAAAGACACTACATAATGATCAAGGGATGAATCCAAGTAGAAGATATAACAATTATAAGTATATATGCACCCAACATAGGAGCACCTCAATACATAAGGCAACTGCTAACAGCTATAAAAGAGGAAATCGACAGTAACACAATAATAGTGGGGGACTTTAACACCTCACTTACACCAATGGACAGATCATCCAAACAGAAAATTAATAAGGAAACACAAGCTTTAAATGACACAATAGACCAGATAGAGTTAATGACATTTATAGGCCATTCCATTCAAAAACAGAAGATTACACTTTCTTCTCAAGTGTGCAAGGAATATTCTCCAGGAAAGATCACATCTTGGGTAACAAATCAAGCCTCAGTAAATTTAAGAAAATTGAAATCATATCAAGCATCTTTTCTGACCACAACGCTATGAGATTAGAAATGAATTACAGGGAAAAAAACATAAAAAACACAAACACATGGAGGCTAAACAATACATTGCTAAATAACCAAGAAATGACTGAAAAAATCAAAGAGGAAATCAAAAAATACCTAGAGACAAATGACAATGAAAACACGGTGATCCAAAACCTATGGGATGCAGCAAAAGTAGTTCTAAGAGGGAAGTTTATAGCTATACAAGCCTACCTCAAGAAACAAGAAAAATCTCAAATAAACAATCTAACCTTACACCTAAAGGAACTAGAGAAAGAAGAACAAACAAAACCCAAAGTTAGCAGAAGGAAAGAAATCATAAAGATCAGAGCAGAAATAAATGAAATAGAAACAAAGAAAACAATAGCAAAACCCAATAAAACTAAAAGCTGGTTCTTTGAGAAGATAAACAAAATTGATAAACCATTAGCCAGACTCATCAAGAAAAAGAGGGAGAGGACTCAAATTGATAAAATGAGAAATGAAAAAGGAGAAGTTACAACAGAAACTGCAGAAATACAAAGCATCCTAAGAGACTACTACAAGCAACTCTATGCCAATAAAATGGAAACCTGGAAGAAATGGACAAATTCTTAGAAAGGTATAACCTTCCAAGACTGAATCAGGAAGAAATAGAAAACATGAACAGACCAGTCACAAGTAATGAAATTGAAACTGTGATTAAAAATCTTCCAACAAACAAAAGTCCAGGACCAGATGGCTTCACAGGTGAATTCTATCAAACATTTAGAGAAGAGCTAACACCCATCCTTCTCAAACTCTTCCAAAAAACTGCAGAAGAAGGAACACTCCCAAACTCATTCTATGAGGCCACCATCACCTTGATACCAAAACCAGACAAAGATACTACAAAAAAAGAAAATTACAGACCAATATCATTGATGAATATAGATGCAAAAATCCTCAACAAAATACTAGCAAACAGAATCCAACAACACATTAAAAGGATCATACACCATGATCAAGTGGGATTTATCCCAGGGATGCAAGGATTCTTCAATATACACAAATCAATCAATGTGATACACCATAGTAACAAATTGAAGAATAAAAACCATATGATCATCTCAATAGATGCAGAAAAGGCTTCTGACAAAATTCAACACCCATTTATGATAAAAAACTTTCCAGAAAGTGGGCACAGAGGGAACCTACTTCAACATAATAAAAGCCATATATGACAAACCCACAGCAAACATCATTCTCAATGGGGAAAACTGAAAGCATTTCCTCTAAGATCAGGAACAAGACAAGGATGTCCACTCTCACCACTATTATTCAACATAGTTTTGGAAGTCCTAGTCACAGCAATCAGAGAAGAAAAAGAAATAAAAGGAATACAAATCGGAAAAGAAGAAGTAAAGCTGTCACCATTTGCAGATGGCATGATCCTATACACAGAGAATCTTAAAGATGCCACTAGTAGAAAACTACTAGAGCTAATCAATGAATTTGGTAAAGTTGCAGGATACAAAATTAATGCACAGAAATCTCTCACATTCCTATACACTAATGATGCAAAATCTGAAACAGAAATTAAGGAAACATTCCCGTTTACCATTGCAACAAAAAGAACAAAATACCTAGGAATAAACCTACCTAAGGAGACAGAAGACCTGTATGCAGAAAACTATAAGACACTGATGAAAGAAATTAAAGATGATACAAACAGATGGAGAGATATACCATGTTCTTGGATTGGAAGAATCAATATTGTGAAAATGACTATACTACCCAAAGCAATCTACAGATGCAATGCAATCCCTATCAAATTACCAATGGCATTTTTTACAGAACTAAAACAAAAAATCTTAAAATTTGTATGGAGACACAAAAGACCCTGAATAGCCAAAGCAGTCTTGAGGGAAAAAAACGGAGCTGGAGAAATCAGACTCCCTGACTTCAGACTATACTACAAAGCTACAGTAATCAAGACAATATGGTACTGGCACAAAAACAGAAATATAGATCAATGGAACAGGATAGAAAGCCCAGAGATAAACCCACACACCTATGGTCAACTAATCTATGACAAAGGAGGCAAGGATATACAATGGAGAAAAGACAGTCTCTTCAATAAGTGGTGCTGGGAAAACTGGACAGCTACATGTTAAAGAATGAAATTAGAACAACTCCTTAACACCATACACCAAAATAAACTCAAAATGGATTAGAGATCTAAATGTAAGACTGGACACAATAAAACTCTTAGAGGAAAACATAGGAAGAACACTCTGACATAAATCACAGCAAGATCTTTTTTGATCCACCTCCTAGAGTAATGGAAATAAAAACAAAAATAAACAAATGGGACCTAATGAAACTTAAAAGCTTTTGCACAGCAAAGGAAACTATAAACAAGACGAAAAGACAACCCTCAGAATGGGAGAAAATATTTGCAAACGAATCAATGGACAAAGGATTAATCTCCAAAATATATAAACAGCTCATGCAGCTCAATATTAAAAAAACAAACAACCCAATTGAAAAATGGGCAGAAGACCTAAATAGACATTTCTCCAAAGAAGACATACAGATGGCCAAGAAGCACATGAAAAGCTGCTCAACATCACTAATTATTAGAGACATGCAAATCAATACTACAATGAGGTATCACCTCACAGCAGTTAGAATGGGCATCATCAGAAAATCTACAAACCACAAATGCTGGAGAGGGTGTGGAGAAAAGGGAACCCTCTTGCACTGTTGGTGGGAATGTAAATTGATACAGCCACTATGGAGAACAGTATGGAGGTTCCTTAAAAAACTAAAAATAGAGTTACCATATGACCCAGAAATCCCACTACTGGGCATATACCCAGAGAAAACCATAATTCAAAAAGACACATGCACCCCAGTGTTCATTGCAGCACTATTTACAATAGCCAGGTCATGGAAGCAACCCAAATGCCCATCGACAGATGAATGGATAAAGAAGATGTGGCACATATATACAATGGAATATTACTCAGCCATAAAAAGAAATGAAATTGAGTTATTTGTAGTGAGGTGGATGGACCTAGAGTCTGTCATACAGAGTGAAGTCAGAAAGAGAAAAACAAATATTGTATATTAACGCATATATGTGGAACCTAGGAAAATGGTACAGATGAACCGGTTTGCAGGGCAGAAATTGAGACACAGATGTAGAGAACAAAGGTATGGACACCAAGGGGGGAAAGCGGAGCGGGGAGGGGAGGGTGGTGGTGTGATGAATTGGGAGATTGGGATTGACATATATGCACTAATATGTATAAAATGGATAACTAATAAGAACCTGCTTTATAAAAAAATAAATAAAATAAAATTCAAAAATTCAAAAACAAGGGCTTCCCTAGGGGCGCAGTGGTTAAGAATCCGCCTGCCAATGCAGGGGACACGGGTTCAAGCCCTGGTCCGGGAAGATCCCACATGCTGCAGAGCAACTAAGCCTGTGCGCCACAACTACCAAGCCTGCGCTCTAGAGCCCACGAGCCACAACTACAAGGCCCGTGTGCCACAACTACTGAAGCCCATGCACCTAGAGCCCGTGCTCCACAACAAGAGAAGCTACTGTAATGAAAAGCCCGTACACTGCCTCAAAGAGTAGCCCCCACTCACTACAACTAGAGAAAGCCCGCGTGCAGCAACAAAGACCCAATGCAGCTATAAATAAATAAATAAATAAATAAATTTATATATATTAAAAAAAAGAACTTTCTTCACCTTTAAAAAAAATGGTAAAGATTGGAACAGAGACTTGGTCAAAGAAGATATACAGATAGTAAATAAGGCATACAGGAATATGCTCAACATTGTATACTATTAGGGAATTACAAATTAAAACAACAATGAGATAGCACTGCGCACCTACTATGACTAATAAACTCCAAAAAAATGACACTACTGATTGATGGAGGGTGAGGAAAAACAGGACTCTCCTTCACTGCTGATGAAATGCATATACAGCTACTTTAAAAGATATCTTGTAAGTTTTTTCCAAAGCTAAATAAGGTTCACCTGGGGATCCAACATTATGCCTCCAGTAGTTAGACAACTGCTTTTAAGAACTATGTCCAGGGGACTTCCCTGGTGGTCCAGTGGTTACGAACCCGCCTTCCAATGCAGGGGACGCGGGTTCGATTCCTGGTTGGGGAACTAAGATCCCACATGCTGCAGGGCAACTAAGCCCGTGCACCGCAACTAGAGAGCCCGCGCACCACAACTAAGATCCTGCATGCCACAACTAAGACCTGACGCAGCCCAATAAATAAATAAATATTTTTTAAAAAAGAACCCACTACTTGGAATACTATTCAGCAATCAAAAAGAACAAAGTAACAAAACATGCTACATCATGGATGAACTTCAAAAGAAAAAAACTATGTCCAAATACAAACAAGGATATAATTAAGCACAGTGCCTCTATTCATAATGGCTGTAAACTTAAAGAAACCGGGATGTCCATCAGTAGAAGAATGCATAAACAGATTGGGGTATACCCATTACAAGTGGAGCAGAATATGCCACCCCAAAATATGCATGCATAAGGATTATTTTGAGCTGATTGCTTTTTTAAAGAAAGAAGACGCATGAGAATCTCTGAAAACCAAGTCAAGACTGCCCTTTTGTGAGGAAAATTTACATTTATAAGGGAAGTCTCCATTTGAAAGGTTATCTCCCTCCCCATACCAGGAATGGAAGGATGACTAAATCTCAAGAAACTCATATCAGTGGAGAAAGCAAAGACTTAAATCTGCACAACAATCAAACTCTTCCTTTCTTTTGTTTTTAGATGAAGATGGTATTTAAGATGATGGTTTGGGCCATTTCAGGGCATTACTGAGTTTTCCTGAATATCTCCCTTGCATGTAGGAAGTACACATGTTATTAAACTTCTGATTATTTTTCTCCAGTTCATCTGCCTTTCATCTTCATTACTTCAATGAAGAACAAAGAAAGGTAGAGGAAAAATTTATTTTCCTCCCATACACATGCAGTGGAATAGCATTCAGAAATATAAAGGAATGAACCATCAACCCATGCAAAAAACATGGATGAATCTTACATGTATATTGTAAAGTGAAAGAATCCAGTCTGACGTGTTACACACTGCATGACCCCATTTATGACACTCTGGAACAGGTAAAACAGAGATGGTAAACAGGTTATGGGTGGGGAATTGAAATATTCCATATGATACTTTAGTAACGAATACCTGCCACTATGCATTTATCTAAACCCATAAATTTTTACAACCCAACAAATAAATCATAATATATTCAATCTTAGTTATTTAGGATATGGGAGTACCACAGGATTAATTACAGAATTTAACAAAAACTGATTTAGAAATGTATGAAAAAAACTCACTGTTGGGCTTCCCTGGTGGCACAGTGGTTAAGAATCCGCCTGCCAATGCAGGAGACACAGGTTCGAGCCCTGGCCCGGGAAGATCCCACATGCCGTGGAGCAATTAAGCCCATGTGCCACAACTACTGAGCCTGCACTCTAGAGCCCACGAGCCACAACTACTGAGCCCGCGTGCCACAACTACTGAAGCCCGTGTGCCTAGAGCCCGTGCTCCACAACAAGAGAAGCCACTGCAATGAGAAGCCCGTGCACTGCAAGGAAGAGTAGCCCCCACTCGCCGCAACTAGAGAAAGCCCGCATGCAGCAACGAAGACCCAACACAGCCAAAAATAAATAAATAAATAAATAAATTTAAAAAAAAAAAAAAAAAAAAAAAAAAAAAAACTCACTGTTGGTGGTGGGACAAAAGTTGCTGACCTCAGTAACTTTGGAAATAAATGGAATCTGTAGACCAAAGGCGAAATGTACTGTACCTAAACACTAGACTCTATTTTATAAAGTTCTTCCCCTGGTGGTAGGAGCTAAGAATGCTGAAACCACTGTATCTGTAATCTAGAATGAAGCAAGCGATGAATTCAAAAAATGACAGATGGTAGAAGCCAAGTTTCCTACCATTGGAGTAGGAAGTTACAGATAAGCAAAGGGAGAAGGTTACAATATCCATGTAATAATGGATCAGGTTGGTGACATCTATATAAACTCATCTTTAGCTTAACATGGATACAGAGAGTTCTACATAGAAATCTTTATAATTAGGTGTATATGCATAGGTTGGAATACATGCATATATTTCAGTGCATTGTCAGCTGAGTACATCTAGCTTCCAAATGTAAGTTTTTAATACCATCCCCTAATAAAATGAATCAGGGACCTTTGAAGAAATGGCTGCTACTAGGACTCAGAGAGTAAATACATGAGCCAGGATAATCTTGAAGTATCAGAGAGTAAAGAAGCACCAAGGGAACAAAAAAACCCACAAGATGTTTTCCTTTTTTTTTCTTTTTTCTTTTTTTTGGGGGGCGGGGGGCGTGCTGCAAGGCTTGTGGGATCTTAGCTCCCCAACCAGGGATTGAACCTGTGCCCTCAGCAGTGAAAGCACAGAGTCCTAACCACTGGACTGCCAGGGAATTCCCAAGATGTTTTCATTCGACATAATCCCATGAGACAATGGAAAAAGCTCTAAAACAGCCAAAGCAAGAATGAACTAAGCACCCAAGTACTGTACTGTTGAATTATAACCACAAGTATAAAATGACTATTCAGGTGTCCACACTAGTAAAATAAATAATTACAAACACTTTTTATGAGTTGGGTTAAATAGAAATGTCCTATGCAGAAGAATTCCAAATAATCGATGTAGACACATAGGCATCCATCGAGGAAGTAACCCTAACCCTCTTCTGAAGTGTGGGTTCCGCATAGTGACTTCTTCCTAAATAAGACGTACGGTATGGACATGAGAAAAATAACTTCACAGCAGGGAAAACTGACAAACATGACCTCAGTCACGTGACCAAAGTTAACATAAACAGTGATAAGTTGCCTTGAGAGCCTGTTCCCTTGACATAAAATGATGAGAATGCACTTGACCTCTGTGACCTGCCTCCTCAAAACCCATAAACCCAGTCTAATCATGAGAAAAACAGCAAGAAACGGTGGGATTTTTGAATTCCAGTTTTCCACATCATTCCACCAAAAAACTATTAGAAATAATAAATGAGTTCAGTAAAGTTACAAAATCAGTACACAGAAATCAATTGCTTTTCTAAACACCAATCCGAAAATGAAAAAAAACCCAACCCTATTTACAATTGCACCAAAAAGAACAAAATACTTAGGAATAAATTTAACCAAGGGCGTGAAAGGCCTGCACACTGAAAACTTAAAGATATTGAAGAATAAATTGAAAGACACAAATAAATGGAACGATATCTCGTTCTCGTGGAATGGAAGAATATTGCTAAAATGTCCATTCTACTCAAAGCAATGTACACAGTGAATGCGATCCCTACCAAAATTCCAATGGTATTTTTCACAGAAATAGAGCAAATCATCCTAATATTTGTGTGGAACCACAAAGGATCCCAAATAGCCAAAGCAACCCTGAGAAAGGAGAACAGGCTGGAGGCATCTTCCTCCCGACTTTACACTACATTATGAAGCTACAGTCACCAAAAAAGTGTGGAATTGGCACAAAAACAGGCTCATGGATCAGAGGAACAGAACAGAGAGCTCAGTATTCAACCCACATGGCTGGGGTCAGTTAACTTATGACAAAGGGGCCAAGAACACACCAAGGGGAAGGACAGTGCCCACAATAAACAGCGCTGGGAAAACTGGATGCCACACGCCACATAACGACACTGGACACCATCTACACGGCACACAAAACTGACTAAAAACCCAGTTTTCCACATCAAGCCCGTCCTGGGTCGCATGAAGACGGACCTCCCTCAACAGTCAGTCGCACACAGGAAGCTTCTCCCCACTTTTCCTCACTTCTCCTCACCTTTTCCTCTCGGCTTCACCTGGGTCGTCAGGAAACTCAGCTCCTGTCAGTATGGACGCAGCCCCAAGTTGTCCTGAAGCCGAAACCCTGGTGAGTCCTAAGGAGACTGAGCTCCTGTCGGCAGAGATGCTGACCCGGGGCATCCGAAGGCAAAGCCCAGTCGGTGCCTGAGGAGACATAACTCCTCTCGGCTGCGCGGAGCCAAGTCCTCAGTGGAATGCGCATGCTCTGTGGGTCAGAGAGGCGGTCTCGGCCCCCCTGTGGTCAGTGCAGGAAGTGCAGGCCGTGCCCACCTCACAGTTCACTGGAGGCAGCGCCCCCTACTGGCGGAACTGCTGAATCTGTTAAACTGTGGAAATTCAAACCTAAATGGAGACAGCATCCCATAATTTCTCCCAAAATACTTAAGGAACAATTAGTTGGAAACCATATGGAATGAAATGAATGTTTATAACTTACACCAAATTCACCCAAAATTATTCATAGACAAATCTTAAATGCAAAACTATTCAAAATTATAGAAGAAGACATAGAGGAAAATTGACAGGAGGTTGGGTTTGGTTATGTACATCATGAGCTCTGAGTTTTAAGACACAACACAAAAAGGCAATCCACAAAGAAAAACAAGGAATACCACGGACTTTGTAAAATTAAAGATTTCTACTCTGTGGAAGGCCTTACTCAGAAAATCAAAAGACAAGTCACAAACTGAGAGAAAAATATTTGCAGACACATGTCTAACAAAGGATTCGTATCAAAACATACAAAAAGCTCTAACACAAACAACCCCATTAAAAATAGGAAAAGCTCTGAACAAACACCTGGTCAAAGAAGGTACATAGATAGTATACAAAACTATGCCCAGGATTGAGGGACAGAGAAACATTGGTCCAGCTCAAGTCTCTGAGCCATGTGTGACCCTGGACTAGTCCTGTCCTTCCTGGAGGCCTCAGAAAGATGGAGAGGGACAAGGGGAGTGAGGGAAGGTTATGCTTTAACCTAACTCTAACTCTAACCTATAACCCTAACACCCTAACCTATAGCCCTAAACCTAACAACCCTAGACCCTTGATCCTGACACCTCGGCTCTAATCCCTGACCCTGACCATTACCCTCTACCCTGACTATCCAACCCTGACCATAACCCTAAACCCTGATACCTAAGCCCTGACACTGACTCTGACAGCAGACCTTAATCCTAGCAAAGTGGATACCAAGGAATGACTCTATAATCTCTCAAATAAACCAAGGGAATAAATCTTCATGACCTTGCATTTAGCAGTGGTTTCTTAGATCTGACATCAAAGCACAAGAAATGAAAGAAAAAATAGATAGATTGGATTTCCTCAAAGTTAAAAAATTTATTGCATCAAAACTGCTATCCAGAAAGTAAAAAGACAGCCCACAGAACAGAAGAAAATATTTGCACATGATATATCTAATGAGTCTGTTAACCAGAACATATCGAGAAACTCAACAACAAAAACACAACTCAATTTTTAAAATGCACAAAGGACTTGACCAGACTCTTCTCCAGACCAGACATACAAGTGGTCAACATACAATGGAAAAGATGTCAAACATCGGTAGTCATGATGGAAATGCAAATTCGTACCATAATTCATTACCCCTTCAACCACACTAGAATTGTTATTGTCAAGAAAAATAAAAAATAACTAGTACTGGCAACAATGTAGAGCAAGTGGAACTGTAAACATGGCTTGTGGAAATATAAAATGATGCAACCTATGTGCACAATACTTTGACATTTCCTCAAAAAGATAAATGTACAGTATGATAGGATTCAACAACTCCACTCCTAGTGAGAATTAAAAACAGCTGTTCAAACAAAAAGTTGTACACGAATATTCATAGTGCTGTGAACAGCAGCACTGTTCACAATAGCTAAGAGGTAGAAACAATTAAAATGTCAATCAACAGGTGAACAGATAAACAAAATGCAGCACATCCATGAACTGCCATATTATTCTAACACACAAATGAATAGAGTAAAATGGTGCAACCACTGTGAAAACAATATGGCAACTCCTCAAAAAGTTAAACACAGAGTTAACATATGATCTGTCAATTCCATTTCAGGGTATTTACTCAAAATATTTGAAAGCAGGGACTGGAACAGATATTTGTACACTCATATTCATAGCAGCATCATTCACAATAACAAAAGGTGTAAGCAACCCAAGTGTCCATTGATGGATAAATGGGTAAATGGAATGTGGTATATTCATAAGGAAATATTATTCAAGGAAATATTATTTCCTTGAAAACTAAGGAAATTCTGACACATGCTATAACATGGATGAACCTTGAAGTTACTATGCTAAGTGAAATAAGTTAGTTACAGAAGGACAAATTATTTGATTCCACTTACACAAGGCATCCAGAGGAGTCAAATTCAAAGACAGAAAGAATGTGGTTGCAGGAGCTGAGAAGAGTTAGTGTTTAATGGATACAGTTTCACTTGGGGAAAATGAAAAAGTTTGAGAGATGAATGGTGAGGATATTTTTGTAACAATGTAGATGCAATGAATGTCACAGAACTGTATATGAAAAATGGTTTAAATGGTAAATGTTATGTTATGAGTTTTTAATCACAAAGGAAAAAATGAAGTACTGATACATGCTACAACATGGATAATCCTAAGTGAAAGAAGCCATACAGGAAAGGCCACCAGGTCACATACCCATCTTGTACTTCAAATCCATCAAGATTTTGAATATGAGGGAAAGTCTCAGTTAGGGTTCCAGAGGGGAAAAAAAAGAAAGAAAACTGGATCACAATGAAAAAAGACATTTTCATAGAGTTGGAGCAGATGGTGAAATTTGAAGTGGACCTGTGGATTGGATTATTATAAGAAATTGTAATGATTCTCATTTGGTAATTAAGTGCTTGTTCCCTGGGAGTGTTTTGGGTAAAACACACTGGAGTGTTTTGTGTGAAGTGCCAAATGTGAGTACTTTATGCTGCTATTGAAAATTTTCTATACATTTGAAATTACTGGAAAATAAATTATATTTCAAACAATCACGTCAATAAAAGGACAGAAAAGTAGAGAAGACAAGAAACTTTGTATAGAGGCCAAGCTTTACCCAGATCCTGCTCACCCAAAGTGATGATGCAATTCGCCCTTATAAGATTTCACATGTTTTTAAGGGGCACTGTGGGAAGATTATAATAGTAGCCACTATGTCTTGGGTGTTGTGGATGACCTGGATGTGGTAGAAATAGTGGGATTTCTAATTCCAGTTTTATACATCAAATCACCAAAAAACTATTAGAACTAATAAATGAATTCAGTAAAGCTGCAGGATACAAAATCAATACACTAAAATCAGTTGTGTTTCTATACACAAATAATGAACCATCAGAGAGAGAAATTAAGAAAACAATCCTATTTACAATAACGTCAAAAGAACCAAATAACTGGGAATAAATTTAACCCAAGAGTGTGAAAGAGTTGCACACTGAAAACCCTAAGACATCGACGAAGAAACTGAAGACACAAATAAATGGAAAGATATCCGGTGCTTTTGGATGGAAAGAATTAGTAGTGCTAAAATGTCCATTCTACCCAAAACAGTATGCACTTCAATGACATTCCTACCAAAATTCCAAAGGCATTTTTCACAGAAACTGAACAACCCTGACATGTGTATGGAACCACAAAGGACCCTGAACAGCCAAGGGGATCCTGAGAAAGGAGAACAGCAGCTGGAGGAAACTCACTCACTGACTTGAAACCATATTACAGAGCTACAGGAACCAAACAGTATAGAAATGGCACTAAAAGAGGCACATGGGCCAGAGGAATAGACCAGAGAGCCCAGGAATAAGCCCATACATATGTGGTCAGTTAATTTATGACAAAGCTGTCAAGAACATACACCAGGGAAAGGACAATCCCCTCCATAAATTGTGTGTGTTATAAAGAGAAGGGAGAGAATTACTGTGTTGGTGCCTTGGGGACATTTGGAGGAGTTTCTGACAGGGGGGATGCAATCTGTCTGTCTTTACCCTCCTTGGTAGAAATCTCCATATGACCTGAGCCTCTCTAAGAATCCTCTCTGAATTGGGGCCTGAAGACATCAGAGCTGAGATTCAAGTTGTCTTCACAGACAGTATCTCAAGGTTGAGTGTAAGTATCATTTCAACAAGGTAATTTAAAATGCTATTTTTGCCCTTTGTTCCAAACGTGTAAGAGGGGAAGTGTTGGTAGAGGCCTAGTGTTTAGAGCTATCTGATTTGACTGGACCTGTTCATTCATCCCAACTGGCCTCACACCCATATGAGTTACTGGCAATGACCAAGCCGAATCCAGAGACTCGCTAGCGAGAAGAACACTGATGGCAACTTTCCTATTACCTGTCTTGTTGGTTTCTCTGCACTTTCTGGTCACTAGGCTGTGTCACTTCCTATGGTGCCTGGGTATCAGGTTTTTAATATGATTTTCACCAATTATGAGACTAGAAAGAACAGAAATCAGGCCATTCCATGAAATCTCTCTGAAACTGGAGGACAGAGTCACTTTCTTTATTTTCCTGGTTTAACAGGTCAATTAGTTGCTGCTCATTACCACCTAGCCCTGTTTTACCATCACACCAGTCAGTCAACTGAGATTTACCCATATTTATATTTACACTGGTTCTACCTCAAAGAGCCTTGTTGATCAAACATGTGAATGAATTCACCTCAATCTGGAAATACTGGAAAGGTAGAATAAATCCAGTTTAATGTAATTTATGTAAATAATTTATTACAGGGAATTCCCTTAGTGGTAAACGTCAATATTTACCATCAAATAAAAATAAATATAATACCGATACGTGTGTTCACATGTCCAATCACGTAAGTTAGTTCATGTGTCTGGCGTACATTGTCACGTGCATGTAGCCTCTACAAGTGGCTATGCTTTTGTGTACGTTACTGTACAGTACTGTATAGAATACAGTAGTATAGTATCTTTATTTCAAGCCCAGGATGTCCAGAAGCGAGCATAAAAGCAGTGGTGACGTAGCTGGTACTACTGTACTTTTCAAGGTACTCTACTGCAAGATTAAAAATGTTTTCTTTATTTTTTGTGCTTGTTATGTATTATTTGTGTGAAAGTATTATAAACCTATTACAGTGCAGTACTATATAGCTGATTGTGTTAGTTGGGTACCTAGGCTAACTTAGCTGGACTTACAAACAAATTGGACTTACAAACACACTCTTGGAACAGAACTCGTTCTTATGTAGGGGACTTACTCTACATGCACATACAAACACACACACAATGACGTGGGCACACACACACGTGCACACGGGCAGACACACACCCTCTGCTAAAGTTACCAATAGCTTTTGACGTCAGTGAAACCCCACAATTTTACAAGTTTACTCTGTGGAATGAGCTGGCTCTGGGTTTAAATCCTGCCTCTGGCTGTAGGACAGGGCACAGATCACTTCACCTCCCTGCACAGTTTTCCTCTTCTATTAAACAACACCCACTACAGAAGGGTTAATGTGAGGATCAGACAGAATAGTGCCTAATAAACCGGTGCTTCTCAAACTCCAAAGTGCACCTGAATCACCTGGAAATCTTGTTACAGTGCAGATGCTGATTCAGATTCTTCAGTGGGGCTCGACGTTCTAAGTTCCTAGGTGACGTTACACTGCTGGTCCACGGACCAAACTTTGCGTAGAGAAGCACATACTCAAATTTTACAAAAGGGAAACTAAAATCACTATCCGGTGGTCCTGCCAGCCAAGTAAGAGAAGAAAGCTAATAAAGGATTTTTTTTGGTGCCCAACGTGAGCTTGGCATGAACTCAGTTTCTCTAGGTGTGGAGAGGGTAACACATTTGGGGCCAGGCTTTATTCTGTCCCCTCATGAGCCTCAGCATAACTTCATTTCCATTCTTCTGCCCAGGGCCAGCCAGGGGCCACGGGAACCCACAGAGATGGGGAGTCTCATACCTGTCAGAGTCTTGGCAAATCTCCACCACAGCCACGAAGGCCTTCAGGTGCTTGTTGGGTTGGTAGGAGTGGATGTAGTCAAGGAACAGCTGTTCCTGGGGTCCCCGTTCGAGGCCGTGGAATCTATAGATACCTGGAAGAGAAGATAAGCGAATGGGTGAATTTAAAGTGAACACATTTCAGGACTTCCCTGGTGGTCCAGTGGTAAAGAATCCACCTTCCAATGCAAGGGATGCGAGTTCAATCCCTGGTCAGGGAACGAAGATCCCACATGCCACAGGGCAACTAAATCCGCACTCCACAACTACTGAGCTCGTGTCTCAAGGAGAGCCCGCGTGCCACAAACTATAGAGCCCACGCGCCCTGGAACCCGTGCACCACAACTAGAGAGAAGCCCAAATGCCGCAATGAAGAGACCGCGCGCTGCAACGAAAGATCCCGCATGCCTCGACGAAGACCCGACACAGCCAAGAAAATAAATTAAATAAATAAATTAAATAAATAAATATTTAAAAAAATAAAGTGAACACATCTCGTAAGAATCGTGATCAGCCCTGAGAGAGACATGGACTGAGGGGGAGGAAAGCAGTACGTTACACACCCTGCTGATAAGTAGAGTTAGAGAAAAAAATTCATTAGCTTTAAAAACTAGTTATTAACTTGGTTGAGGCCATTTCTGTAGTCTTCAGTCTCCCTCTCCCTCATGCCCTCTCTTCTCTGTGTCCAAAATGGAATTTGAGATTGATGTACAGGTCAGAAAGCCCAGCCGCTCTAATCCACGACGTCACCAGGCAGCAGGGTCAAGGGTGGAATATCATAATTCACTAAGAAAAGTCTTCTGTGCTCTCCAGGCAGGATGATTCCATGTCTGAGGCCTAGGTAAACTCCCTTAAAACTAAAGATGTTAAAGATGCGGTCTGTATATCAAAGCCATTGTTGTTTTTTTTTGTTTTTTTTAACATCCAACTATTACTTTGTTTATGTTACTAGGCTTAATTTACATGGAAAAGACAACCAAGCAGTTCTGCCCCATATCAGGAAAAGTTTCCAATCAACACCAATTATGTGGTGACAAATAACTAGGAATGGTGACATCTTTGGATCATGACTGACAAGGAAGAATGGGCTCTGATGCTACGGTTCATCTCTGACAAGAATATGGCACAATGGCCAGCACAAACCATACTGAACCTTTAGCGCTGGTCACAAATTCGGATCTCTTCTCTGAAGCTAGCAAATCAACTGAAATAACTGGGTTTTAAAAAAGTTTTAAAATGAAGCCTGAATTAATTTAAGAACCATGCTCTTGACACATTTTCCTTTCAGAATTTACATAAAACACTTTTTCACTCTAATAGCCCAGGTTTTTTTCCTCACATAGCCCACCATGTAGCTGCAGAGAGACTGTTCTGCCTCAAGATGTAAACATAGGGAAAAAAAAATTAACGGCATCTGCATAATATTCTCTCTACACACTGCTGTTGGATGGAAAATAGAAAATTTAAAAAAGAAAGAAAGAAAGGAAGGAAGGAAGGAAGGAAGGAAGGAAGGAAGGAAGGAAGGAAGGAAGGAAGGAAGGATGGAAGGAAGGATGGAAGAAAAAGAAAGAAAGAAAGAAAGAAAGAAAGAAAGAAAGAAAGAAAGAAAGAAAGAAAGAAAGAAAGAAAGAAAGAAAGAAAGGAAGGAAGGAAGGAGGAAGGAAGGAAGAAAGAAAGAAAGAAAGATAGAAAGGAAGGAAGAAAGGTTCCATTATAGATTCTCACAACCTCTTGTTCCACAGTTCATGAATCTTACACTGATGCTAAGGTGACAATGTATGTAAGCAGACTTTTGTTTTCAGTGAAGAAGACCTGGGAAAAAGATGGATTTATCTCTTTTTCTTCAAGAGTTATCAGATGGTACATGCTCCCCAAAGCCCTCACTTTCTCGAACTAGAGCACTTTCTAGGATCACACGGCCTTCCTTGTAACACTGGGTGTCTTCAGTGGCAAACTCATAGATCCATCCCAGTTTGCTATTGCAGTTTTTGCAGCTCACATCTCGAACCATGTGGCGGCCAGTGAGCATGACCCAGTCTTGAACTTCACTGTACTGCAGGTTAACTACCTTGTTAAAAGTTAGTTAAAAAGAAATGCTCTGCCAGTGGCGCCTGTGAATCAAGTGGAGATGAGTTCTGAGTGGTTGGTCGGGATTGTATCGCAGTTTGCATAGGAAAACAGACGGGTACCACCGATATGATCAAGGAAAATCCTGCCCATTTTTATAGTTGAAGTTCTAACAACCCTGAGCAGCTGCGAGATCCAAGGCCACCAGCGGCTCTTCGGTCCTCGGCTGAGATGAAGCCTCAAAGCCATTGTTACTTTCATGAGTGGCAAGCTGCAAAGAGATGCGTTGCATTGGTTATAATAAAATTTCTGCCAGAAGACGCTCTGTGTAAGGCTCCATTCATGTGAAAACTCCTGCCCACGCCAGAGAAGATGCCTGAATGCTATGGCGTTGTCAGCGACAAGTGGAGAAGAGAAACCTCTGCAGACAGAGGTCACCAAGTTTTCATTATCTTTGAACTTCCTAAATTTTTTCTGACCCCCAACATCATCATCATCTAAATAAAAGTTGACTCACCCAACACTTCTTTTTTTTAACATATATATATATATATATTCTTTTTCATATTCTTTTCCATTATGATTTGTCACAGAATATTGAATATAGTTCCCTGTGCTATACAGTAGGATCTTGTTGTTTATCCATTCTACACACAATAGTTTGCCTCTGTTAATCCCAAACTCCCATTCCTTTCCTCCCCTCCCCACTACCTTGGCAACCACAAGTCTGTTCTCTATGTCTGTGAGTCTGTTTTTTTTCGTAGATACATTGATTTGCATTGTATTTTAGATTCCACATATACGTGCTATCATATGGTATTTGTCTTTCTCTTTCTGACTTACTTCACTTAGTATGAAAATCTCTAGGTCCATCCATGTTGCTGCAAATGGCATTATTTCATTCTTTTTTTATGGCTGAGTAGTATTCCATTGTACATATGCACCCCATCTTCTTTATCCATTCCTCTGTCAATGGACATTTAGGTTGTTTCCATGTCTTGGCTATTGTGAATCGTGCTGCTGTGAGCATAGAGGTGCATGTATCTTTTCAAATTATAGTTTTGTCTGGGTAAATGCCTAAGTGTGGGATTGCTGGATCGTGTGGCAACTCTATTTTTAGTTTTTTGAGGAAACTCCATATTGTTTTCCATAGTTCACCCAACACTTCTTAACAACAACAACAACAAAATGATTAAGCCTGGGGGGTTGGGCTAAACCGGGAAGGTGCATTTCTTCTGATTTCTAACATCATCACCATTTCAATGAAAGTTAGCCCAGCAAACACCTCTCCAAAGAAATGCTTAAGCTTGGGGGTGGAGAGTGGGGAGAGAGGGATTAAAATGAAAGGAATTGTAGAGAAAGAAAGGAGTGTTCATGGTGCATCCAGCCCAGCAGAATCCATTCACTGGCTGACTGATGACAGAAGAGCTCTATTTTCTCTTAAGATCTTTTGAATGCGAAACATTATTTTGTATAATTTTTCGCAAAATTCCATTATAACAAATAACTGGAATATCCCATTGGACTTAAGGTGGCATGTTAGCTCTGGAAGGACAGTGGAAAGGGGCTACGTGCTCTGTGTCTGCTTCTGAGGGAGCCGATGCTAAGAGCAACGTTGATGGAATAAAATGCCACCATGTCTTATATTGTAAGCCTGCAATCAAACCAAAGTAACTAGAAGAGAAAAAACAATAGGCTAACAGTAATTCACTTACAACCTCTCTTTTTTCCTTTCATAAAGTTTTTTTTCTCATCACTGAGTTTTCTCCCTTTTCGTCCTTACCCCTCCACAGGACTATGTTGAAAATAAATTTAAGCAGGATTCACATTCTATTTTCAGAATCTCCAGATGTTTTCAACAAGGTAGTACAAACTGATAAAATGCTAGTACTAAGTGTTTCAAAAGGAAAGGTCATGTGAAGAAAAATTGTACAGTATTTCCCCAACTCTTAGATGCTCTTACTTTGGACAACAAAGGGAAGAAGGGAGGGGTAACCTCTGTTAAAACCCTACTATGTGTCAGACACCTGTGCTGACTGCTTTATAGGCATTGTGTTATTTCATTTTCATGAAAACTCTGCAAGGTAGAGATTGTTATTCCTTTTCATTAATGAAGAGCCTGATACCCAAAGGTGATGAAAATCACAAGGTCATAGGGGATGGAGCTGGGTTTAAACCCAAGTCTACATGGTTTCAAAGACTTTACTTCTCCATTGTATCATTATACACCCAAGAGAATGAGTAAGTCTGTGACCAGCATATCCAGACATCTCATGGGTATGTTTTATTCCTATAAAGAATGAAGGGATTTGGCCTGGAGGCAGGGAGACTAACCAGGGGACAACGACAGTAATTTAGGAGAGAAGAAATGCCTTGAATAAACAGCTCTTTATAACAAGTGAGACACAGTATCTTCTGAGACAGATTTTTATCCTGAAAGTGAAAGCCAATCCACTGGAAAAAAGAGAGGAAGACAACAGGTGAAGGGCCTTTTTGTCATGAACTGTGTGAAAAGCTAGTGGTGACGGGAGCCTACATGCATTTTGTGAACAAGAAGAAGGTGTAAAGCACTCCAGGACCCACCCATGGGGCCCCAGCCAGATAGAGGTCTGGATACATGTAGACAATTCCTGGAAAACTCCAAGGAGAACACTCAAGAGGTACCTAAGAGACAGTGTTTGGAGAAATCAAACATCTCAGGGCCTCCTGGATTTACTAAGCTCCAACACAAACCCACCACTCTCTGCCTTTTTGTCCTGACGAGGCACACTTAAGAGATCATGTCACCTCACGTATGTGTACATAGTGTTTAAAAGGTAAAAATAGTGCTGGGAAGGCTAGAAGTAAAGCCACCTCTTTCTCTCCTACTGAGGGAAGCAGCTTAAAACTCCAGAGAATTCTAGAGAATGCAAGGACGTTATTATGAAGATAACCTTGATTCTGCTCTGATTTATTAATATCACTGCAAGTATTGCAAATCATTGGCAGGTGTTGATACTTTATTATTAATAACAAGTACCTGTGACTCCTGTCACTTCTGTTTATGATGCCCCTCATTGTGAGGCATCTCACTCTACTTATGTTTCTTCCTTCCTTCCTTCCTTCCTTTCTTTTCTTTCTCTTTCTTTCTTTCTTTCTTTCTTTCTTTCTTTCTTTCTTTCTTTCTTTCTTTTTCTTTCTTTCTTTCTTTCTTTCTTTCTCTCTCTCTCTCTTTCTCTCTTTCTCTCTTTCTTTCTTTTTCTTCTTCTTTCCCATGCCATGAGGCATGTTAGTTCCCAGACCAGGGATTGAACCTGTGCCCCCTGCAGTGGAAACGAATATACGCAATTTTAACTACTCACCTCCAACATGTTTACTTCCAAATGGAAAAATCCTTTCTTTATGTGAATAAAGGTGACCATGGAGGCCCAGAGTGTTCTCTTTCAGGAAACTTGTGAAGAGAAGACAGAGAAACGCATGGTGCAAACCATACATTCGGTTTGATTCCAAAAGATTCAGATGCAGATGAGAATAAATATTCCACCATTAACCTATTTTTTTCTCTGCGATTATTCCTTATAGTCAGTATAATCTAAAGGTTTTCACTCATTATGGTGGACTCCAATCATCTGATGATGGGAAGAATCAAAGCCTCTATTTCCTGGAATACTACATAAAACTTCTCTGGAAACATAATATCTCTGCTTCCTACTAACTGGAATGTGGTATTTTAAAGTCAGAAGTCCACATGCATATCAAGAAACCTTATCATACAAGACAATTTTTAATCCAAACCTGTAAAAGCAGGATCTCCTTAAGACAAACCAAGGGTTCAAGCAAAATACCATGTTGCTACCAGAGACCTGGAGAGAAACAGGAAGTCTTTTAAGTACAATGAAAAAACAACTCACAAACCTCAGAGCAACTATTTTAAAGAAATATTTAGAAGCTCTAGGAAAGCGCTTGTCTCCTGCTGGGAAGCTCACTGGACCCCATCAGCTCCTGCTCCAAATAAATAATGCTGGGATTGTGTCTGGAAGAATAAACATGAGACTGAGCGCTCACAGGAACGGTATAGGTTTGATGTCTGAGTGTTTTCACACAGTAACACGTGAGTGAGCAGACATTTGGTTCCATTCTACGCAAACTCTTCTCATCAGACCATTCAAAACTGCCCAGGAGGGCTTCCCTGGTGGCGCAGTGGTTGAGAATCTGCCTGCTAATGCAGGGGACATGGGTTCGAGCCCTGGTCTGGGAAGATCCCACATGCCGCGGAGCAACTGGGCCCGTGAGCCACAACTACTGAGCCTGCGCATCTGGAGCCTGTGCTCCGCAACAAGAGAGGCGGCGATAGTGAGAGGCCCGCGCACCGCGATGAAGAGTGGCCCCCGCTCGCCGCAACTAGAGAAAGCTCTCGCACAGAAACGAAGACCCAACACAGCCAAAAATAAATAAACAAATAAATAAATAATAATTAAAGGTGCTAATAATTAAAACAAAAACAAAAACTGCCCAGGATTCAACAGCCACTCCTACCATGGACAGATGCTTCCTTTTATGGAATGCTCAGAGGAAATCACCTGGTTCTGATGCGGTTTGAGTCTGATCCTGTGAAACCATCAGAACTTCCCATCAGAGACAAATGAGGAGATTCTGGCCTTTATTGGTATGCGTGATGAACACAGGTGTCCTGGCTGTACTTGCCAACCCGCCTTCTATTTGTATCCATCTCCCTACATGTGAGCACCTTTGACCTACTCTGAGCTCAGACCCCTGATCTGTTAGAGTGACTCTGTCAGTCTTTCTTTAAAAATGGACAGGCAACAAAATGAATTTAACCTAGAAGCAGCAGATCAGCAAGGGAAATGAAAACATCAGAAGTTATCTAATCACAGCCACAGCCATTCAGGGCTCTGTCTTATCTGCTGGGTAATAAAAATGGGATGTTCCTAAACTTGAAGGGCATCCAATCAAATAAGTAAAGTTGTTGCTTACCTCTGGCTCTTGAGGGGATTTCTATGTAGTTTAACCCGTGTATACTAACTACAAAACATTGGCATGGGTTTGAAACACCTATGTTCTGGGAAAGTTCTTTTTGGCAGGGGGCAGGGGTGTGCAGGGGGAAGTTTGTCTTGACAGAAAGCAAAAAGTAAAACACAAACGTCTTTGAGAACAGGGATTGTTAAGAGGGCAGTAGAAAAAAGGAATGAGGAGAAAAGAATATCTCCTCTGAAGTTAAGGTAGCTTTTCCAAAAAAGTAGGGTTTAGTCTCAGTTTAAGAACACTTTTAAAAAGCTTGGACAGCTCAAAAGTGCTGTTTAGGGAACTGAAAACCAAGTGAGCCAAGAACAACATTTCTTTAAAAAAATCCTGGCAAAGCAGCAAGAGGATAAAGAGTTGGTTTTGCATAGTTTTGGAGACACGATAATGAAGCAGAGGCATCTTCTCCCCAAAGGCACTGAAATCCTAGGGCATCAATGGGTCAGTTGCAGGGAGAGAGGGGAGCGGGGGGTGTGAGGGGTATTTCTCTCTCAAAGTCTCCCAGGGCACTCACCTCTCTCTGCTCCACCCTACTACACCATTCACCCTTCCTCCCTCCTGGAACCCCAGGGGGCAGCACTTCTTAAGAGCCCCCAGGGACCATCACTGCAGCCCAGATTCTTCCCAGAGCCTGGCAAGTTCTGGGAGCAGAAGCTGGGCTTGCAAGGCCATGGCAGGTGTGGTGGGACCTGGAAGGATTAGTAAGTATATATTTGGTTCTGCCAAAGGGAGAGTCATTCCTCCCCCTCGAAGCCTGAGCTTCCTGGTCCTGGACAAGGACCCTTCCCCATGGGGGAGAAACTGGTAGCTCTTCCCCAAACCAGTTTTCTAGTCATCCTGGGCACAACCAGATGACATTTTCCAGCGTAATTAGGCCATGTGACTACTTTCTGGAAAGTGGGCATGAGAAGGGTACCATACCCAGGTATGTCCCTGTAGTGGAATGCAGTGTCCCCAGAATTCATGTCCATCCAGAACCTCAGAATGTAATTAAAAGAAAACTTTTTCTATGCCCACAGAATACTTTTGATACCAAATGTGTGTGGGATGGTGGTTCTCAAACCAACAGATTCTCCAGTTCTCAGTGGACACCAACTGGGTGTCCTCCAAGTTAACTCAATTCTAATACTAACTACCTGGAATGAGCACAGACGCCACAGCTTAAGGGCTCAGTCCCACAAGACTGTCCCCCACTTCAGATACCAGTTGCAAGTCCCAGGTTGTCACCTGTACTTCTGACCAATCAGCTATAAATTGGGAGTTTCCATGACCCCCTCCTCAGGTTTGAGAATTTGTTAGAACTGCTCACAGAACTTACTTATATTTACTGGTTTACTGTAAAGGATGTAATAAAGGATACAGGTGAACAGCCAGATGAAGTGGTACATAGGTTGAGGTCTGGATGGTCCCAAGTGCAGGAGCTTTTGCCCCCATGGAGCTGGAGTGCAACACCCTCCCAGCACACGGATGTGTTCACCAACCCGGGAGCTCTCCAAACCCTGTATTTTAGGGATTTTTATGGAGACTTCGTCATGTAGGCATGGTCCATTATCACCTCATCTCCAGTGCCTCTCCCCTACCCAGAGGAATGGGGATGGGACTGAAAACTCCAAGCTTCTAATCATGACTTGGACTTTCTGGTGACCAGCCCCCATTCTGAGTCATCCAGTTGCCCAACAAGAGTCACCTCATTAGAACAAACGATGCTCCTGTCACCCAGGAAATTCCTAGAGATTTGGGAGCTCTGTGTCAGGAACTGGGGGCAGAGACCAAATATATATATTTCTTATGTCACAGTGACCTTATTTGGAAGAAACATCTTTACAGATGTAATTAAGGCAAGGATCTTGAGATGAGATCCTCCTGGATTAGAGTGAGTCCTAAATCTAATGACAAGTATCCTTGTAAGCACAGGAGAAGACAGACAGACACACAGGGGAGAAGGGTGTGTGAACACAGGCAGAGATTGAAGTGATGCCTCTGTAAGTCAAGGAATGCTAAGGATCGGTAGACGCCCCCCGAAACTAGGAGAGGGGCGTGGAAAAGATTTTTCTGCAGAGCTTCCGGAAGGAATCAGCTCTGCTGACACCCTGATTTTGGATTTCAGGTCTCCAGAACTGTGAGAGAATACATTTTTGTTCTTTTAAGCCGCCCAGGTTGTGGTAATTTGTTACAGCAGCTCTAGGATAAGCTCCTCCCACGTACAATTTTCCTGCTCTTTCCCCGTCAGGCTGGCTGGCGTGAAGACAATTGCTCGGGTCATCTGGCTGAGGCCAAAGGAGCCTCAAGATGGAATGAGCCTAGATTCCTGAATCGCTGCTCAGAAGGAGAGGGAACACCTGTGGGGCAGAGGCCACGTTAACTGTGGTAAACCTCTGTTTTCTGGGTTTAACTGTTACAGCGGCTGGCCAAAACGATCTTCAATACCCCCTGTCCATCGCCACCATCACCACCACGCATAAAACAATAAATTGACATGCTGGTTTGCACAGCAGTCCTGCGGAATTTATCATTCTAGTCTCTCACTGAACACGCTGATAAGTCCTGTTGTCAGAACTGGGAAGCTGAGAATCAGACCCTGTCCCTCCAGATAAACAAAACAAAACAAAACTGGGGGCCAGGGGCCCAGCCTGCACTCTGCCAGCACCTTGCGGGTACCCCCATCAGCGCTGTCTCTCCTGGTTGCACCAGTAGAGGCCTGGAGCAGGAAGGATACGTAAACCCAGGGCGAGCTCCCCATTTCTGCCCCTCCTGGGCGGAAGCACACAACGTGTGGCTGGGAGGCGTCCTCCACTCCAAGAGGAGACCCCTTGCCCGCTGTGGGGCTGGGTAGGGAAAGTGGCGGCAGGCTGGCCCGGAGGGCAGGAGAGGAAGCATGAAGCCAGGGAGGATGGGCCCGGAGCTGGAGTATCCGAGAGGCAGGCTGGTCTCCACTGCCCAGGGCTCCAGCTGCCTCAGCTCTTGTCACCATGCACAGCATAAGTGGCCCTCTCTAGGGAGACTGGCCAGGTAGACTTGATCTGTGGTGGTGTGACAAGGCCCCAGCCCATCCCAGCACTGAGCTCCTTGGAGGCAGGAATGCATTCTGTGGACACTCTGCCCCTGGCCTCTGTAGATCGTGGGAGCTGTGGTGGTGGATGATTCTGGAACAGGAGGCTAAGGTCAGATTGTGAAATGCCCTGGATGCCATGAGACGTTTGGGCCCCGCCCTGTGGACAGTGGGGTGACTCTCAGTAGTGGGTTTTAAGATCTGCATTTTAGAATATTATCCCTGGGAACGGTGCCTGCACAGAGTAAGACCACAATAAACACTTGTGTGTAGCCAAAGGAAAGCAAAATTCAATATTAATGCTTATCACGTAACATGTTTCAGTCTCTCTCTCTTACACACACACGTGTCCCCGCCCCTGTCCGACCCTAAAAGCCAGGACATTATATGGATGTCTGGTTTCCAATGGGCTCCCTAGACAGCGGGCTGGATGCAGCGTTCTGCTGCCGGAGAATCCGCCAGTGAAGACAGAGCTCACAGGTAAGGATTGAAGTGCCCCCTCTGCTGCCGGAAAAAGGTTACTGCAACCACACAGATAAGGCCACATCATCCTCAGTTTGTGCTCCATGAATGTAGGTACCCGCCTGTGGGCAGGGGTGCCAGCCAGGGGCACTGCCTACCAGCTAATGTGGGGGAGGTTTCAGCCCAGTGACGTTTCCCTGGAATCCAGGTGTGGGGCTCCCACCCCCCAAGCCTGCTATCTATTTTACTTCCTTTCCTTCCTTCTCTTTTCTGGCCCTGAGAATGTTCTTGGAAGCCTGTGGTCCAGAGAAGTCTTGGAGGGTCATTTGTGCCAGCAATAAATCCCTCTGTTCATGCAGGGAAGTCGAGGGAGAATCCTGGGTAGTTCACTGGGTTGAGCCCATTCCTACTGGCCCAGCCCAAAGATCTGCCCAGGGAGTGAGACAAAAATAGCATCAGATACTGTCCCTGCCCAGAGAGGTGAGAGTTCCCAGAGAAGGTGACAATGGGTTATGGGTCAACGCGACAACAGGTCAGGACAGGATTTAGGTAGGGCCTGAGAAACTTAGGACAGTGGACCATCAGGAAATAGAGAGACTGGCCGGGAGGGCAGAGAAGCCTGAGAAAACGTAATGGAAAGGATGGGGCTCCAGGTAAGCATCTTAAGAACGGGTGGCAGCCAAGCTGCCCATGGTCCAACTAGAGGAGGGGTCAGAATGGGCCAAGTGGGGACAAAGATCCACCCAACAGAAACCCAGAATGCCTCAAATTCCAACTCCTTCCCCTGGCCGAGGCTCAGACTCTGGCCCCATCCACCTTTCCCGACCTTCTGCCGCCCTCTCTGCAGGCCTTACAGGCCTCATTCCTACCTCTGCTCTGCCTCGGTTGCTCTGCTGGCTCCCCTCCATCCTCTGACACCCTCTGGGAGGGACCCTCTCCCGCCGCCTGGCTGGGCCTTCAGACTAAGTGTGTGCCAGCAGTGTCCACACCTCAACTTCCGCTCCTAAGGCAGTCCATCCTCAGGTGAGCAGTTCTTCAGGGCCTTTTCTCCAGGCAGATCAAAAGGAGAAGGGGACTTTGATGAGCCCGGTTCCTGGAAATAAACACGGAGGACAGGGATTCAAACGGCCCCCAGGGACTACCCTGGGAGCGGACACGGGGCTGGAGTCAGGAGCATGGGGCAGGAAAACCAGTAACAGATCTCACTGGTAACTGCCACAAACCACTCCAGGATACTAAGCATGCCAGGAGGTAATTTTTTTTTTTTTAAGATTTTTTTGATGCGGACCATTTTTAAAGTCTTTATTGAATTTGTTGCAATATTGCTTCTGTTTTATGTTTTGATTTTTTGGCCAAGAGGCATGTGGGATCTTAGCTCCCTGACCAGGGATCGAACTCACTCCCCCTGTATTGGAAGGCGAAGTCTTAACCACTGGACCGCCAGGGAAGTCCCAGGAGGTCACGTTTTATCAATCAAATCCAATCTATCAAGCTTCTTACCGAGGTGGGGAAAAGCCTGAAGTCAATGCTTTTGGAGGCTCCCTTCACTCATTCTGTTCAAGAAACCTTGGCACTTAGTTCAGACGAAAACAGATGAGCCATCTATGTGATGCCTATGCTGAGTGCTGGTCAGCGAACTCAGCAGTTGCTCCTGGAGGGTCCCAGTTCCTCCAAGGGGACACCCCCCCACACACCCTAGAAACTTTGGCCCATTGGCCTCAAGCATCAAAACTCCAGTTTGGGGCCTGTCTTTCCCAGCAATCCCACAACCTCGACCATCCCAAGACAAAATAGCACATCATCACTTAATGGGCTTAGAAGTTCCATACTGGCAACCAGCCAACATAAAGGGTTTATAGTCCTGTGAATTAGATGTCGAAAGTTAAAAATCAGGACATTGGTTACAGAAATCTAGATTTCCATGGAGAGTGATGATATTATATCACATTGTGAATGTACTTAATGCCACTGAATTGTATACTTAAAATGGTTAAATGGTAAAATTTTATGTATATTTTACCACAATAAAAAAATGTATAAAAGATCTAGATTTCCGGCTTCTTTGAAAAATTAGAATACTGGGCAAAGTACATGAGGAATCTCTTTGTATTATTTCTTAGAATTGTATGTGAATCTATAATTATCTCAAGAAACATTTCGATTAAAAAATGTAAAAAAAACCCAAAAAACTATTCCACAAAATTTTCTTCCCACACAGCAACATTAGCACCTTGACCAACTCTGCTCATTTCCTGTACATGAGACTTGTTTCCTTTATAGGTTCTGCGCAACTCTTCGTGTAGACATTTGGGTTTGAGACCCTGGACTCACTCTTCCAAAAGAATCTTAAGGTTAAAGAAAGTATGGTTTTCAGGGTGGCCGACACACCCTCCCTATGTGTTACCTCCTCCCTGGGGAAGAGAGCATGGATGTCAGGAATGCAGGGATCCAGCAGCCTTCCTTGGATCCCTGACTGCTCCGTGGGCTCAGGTCTTTCCTTATGTGGGCATCCATCGGCTGCTCACTAGTCAATTGAATGGAAAGCCTGTCCTTTGAGTCTGTCTCAGGAGACAGCAAAGACCAGGAGTCCCAGGCAGCGGTCAGACCAAAACGAGCAGGGATAGAGGGGTGTGGGACGTGCAGGAGAGGAAAGTAGGTGGAGTCCCCAGCGCCCAGAGGCTAGCACTGGGAATCCTGGGGAGGAAACCCAGGTTTGGTAATCGGACCCTGTTCTGGGTTGAATTGTAACCCTCCCCTACACAAACCCAGTTCACATGTCCTAACCCCTAGTACTTGTGAACGTGACCTTATTTGGAAATAGGGTTGTCGGAGAGGTAATAGTTAAGATAGGTCATTCCGGTAGGCCCTATTCCAATATGACTGATGTACTTATAAAAGGGGGAAATTTGGACACAGAGACACACACACAGGGAGAATGCCATGTGATGATGAAGGCAGAAATGGGGAGATGCTTCCATAACCCAAGGAACGCCAAAGATGGCCAGCAAACCACCAGAAGCGAGGGGAGAGGCCTGGAACTGAGTCTCCTTCACAGCCTTCGTTAGGAACCAGTCCTGCCAACACCTTGACCTCAGACATCTGGTCTCCAGAACTGTGAGACAATACACTTCTGTTGTTTCAGCTACCCAGTCCATGGTACTTTGTTACAGCAGCCCTGGCAAACAAATACAGACTAATCCCAAGTAGTTCTGGGATGGGCCCTTCCCCTTTCCTGCCCTGAAATGGACTTTAAAAGTGAACAAGATGGTCTATGTTCAGTGGAGAGGAAAGAGATATTTCTAGACAAGAGAAGTAATGTGAGCAGAAACAGGCATTGACAGGAGGCTATTGCAATGCGGAGGGAGGTGGCAGTTAAGAAAATAATGATAACTAACTTTTCTCCAGCACCTCCTGTGTCAAACATCCTTAAAACAAGTTGGTTTGAGGTAAGTATTAGTATCATGCTCAGCTTACACGTGAGAAAATTGTGGCTCAGAGAAGTTAAACAGTATGCCCAAGATCTGGTAAGAAG
This sequence comes from Balaenoptera musculus, assembly GCF_009873245.2. NCBI lineage: Eukaryota > Metazoa > Chordata > Mammalia > Artiodactyla > Balaenopteridae > Balaenoptera > Balaenoptera musculus. Next base: position 34,391,819 of record NC_045801.1, on the reverse strand, counting down.
GGGAAGCCATGATTTGAACCTAGAATCAGAATAGCTTGTTTGTAAGTTTTCCAAGCAGAGGCAAGAGGAATTGATACCTTAAGGCTCACCCTGATCTTCTAGTTGGCCTGGGATCCCTCTGGTAGTTTAGCCGGGGGCTGGGCTGAGCCTCCTAGGACCAGTCTGACCTGAAGCAGCTCCTGCCTGTGAGCCCCATCCCACACATGGCCACTGGGCAGATTCAGTGTTAAACCAGCCAAACCGGAAGAGAGGATCCAGGGCCAGGGCCAAGTTCTTACACCATGTCTCTCCTGCAGTGACTGGTGGTTGCTGCAGAGGCCACCCAGAGTGCCTGCAACACTGGCCAAGAAACGCAGGGTGGTTTGAGCATGGCCACACTGACACCCGTTGAAAAGGATTTACTTCACAGCTGCCAAAGAAAGCCTGAAAACAAACCCAAACAATCCAAAACATTCATGTTCAGAAAAAACGGTCAAAGACCTCTTTACCCAACCCACAGGCCTAGGGAGAAGAAGTCGGCCAGGTTTAGCTCATCGTATGCGATGGTCAGGGACTCAGCTGTCTTGTCAAACCTTGAAGTCTTTATGATCAAACAGCACAGGTGTCACTCCAAAAACTGCCTATGACATCCTTCATTAGAACCCCCTTTTTGGTCCCTTAAGGCAGAATTCCCAAATAGGTTAATCTTATACCCAGACAGGATCCTTGTGGCTGGGGCATTTGAAATGCAGACAACATCACTCTCATAAACACTTAAATGTCATGTTCATGATGTGCCAGGCATTCCTAGTGCTTTATATATGCCAATTCATTTCATCCCCATACTTAATCCTAACTTGCTTTAAACCACATAGCCAGTAAATGGTGGAACTAGGATCTGAAAACCAACAGTCCAGAGCTCATGCTTTTAACCACCATACCACACTGCCTTCTGAAAATATTTAGGGAAGGAGATCAACATTTTACCCTTTGAGCATTTGTGATATCCTCACCATCAAAACCAGGCATAAGGCAGCTGTTGCCAGCCCCATGCTCTTTCTTTCCTACTCCTTAGAGCCGCTAAGGACAAAATGCTGGGAGATACCTGCCCACCCTTCCCTGATTCCTTCAGAGAAGGATTCCTTCAGATTCTCCCAGAGGATTCTAGCCTCAGTCTTCCTTCCTACACACATGATGCTTCAGGTGAAAGGAGTAGTTTACCCCCATTAAACACTTGTGAATCTCAAAATTAAGGAATTACTTCCAGAAGGTCTAGTGAGTTATCTAAGACAGCATCATCACAGTGGCTCATCACCTTTGCTTGTTTTCCACCAGTGCAACCAGGATGATGGTGGTATGTGAAGGGAGAGGGCTGAGGGGCTTGCTACTCTGTCCAGGTAGACAAGTAGACACCACCAAGCACCTTGCAGCAATGCCTTCTTGTTCAGGATCCAGGACCTGGGACTTGGCTGCTCTTAGTTATGCAAATATAAGACACTCATTGTTATGGGGGAAGAAGTGTCTCAGGTCTTTCGGTCCTTTAAAGTCATCCCCCTTAACATGATATGTAGAAGTGGTCCCTGGAGGGAGGTGAATAAATTCACCTGGAGCAAAGCAGCCTCAGGAAACAAAAGTGATAGTATCAGCCAGTATACCTTTATAAGTCAAGGTTATGCCGCAGCAACAAACAATCCCCCAAATCACAATGTCTTAAAACTACAGAGGTTTAGTTCTTACTCATGCTCCTTGCCATACTCTTTCCAGAGCTAAGGTTGACTAGCTGAAATATTGCTGGTCCCCACAGTAGAGGGAAAGAGAGCTCTAGAGGACTGAACACTGTCAGTTAAATACTCTGGACCAGAAGCGACACATGTCATTTCCATTCCAAGCCACTGACCAGGCTGGACCCCACCCTGCCACAAGGCAGAAGTCCAATGCTACTGTGTGTCTGAAAAGCAGAGAGCCTGAAATATTGGATGAACTACAGGGATGGGGACCAGGTTCCCTTTCTGTTTGAAAATCATTGTGATTTGAACCACACTGACAACGAATAGAATGGATGTGATGAATAGCATAAGGAGGCCTCATGGCTAGGTTATATCCACAACCGGCAAGGCTGACTACAGCCTTGACTAAATTTTCCTGGTTGAACTAAATTTAAATTGGAGATGAGAATATAGAATCCCTTAGAAAAAATCAAATTGAACAAATCTAAACATGGATAACAAAAGACCATCATGATGCCTATTCTGTTCACATTATTGTTGGGATCAGAGAGAGGATTCTGAATCTGATCTACGTCCATTGTCACAAATAATGCTTGCAGGTATGTAATGAAGGAAAACTTTCTTTAGGATAAAGGGTATTCCATGACTAAGAAATACTTGAGTGCACAATTGAAAAATATGTCTCCTGAATGGCTAGGAATCACACACTGCACTGGGCATGATGTCACTGCACTGTGTGACATGCGGTAGGCCTTAAAAGTATTTAGCTCTCATAGGAAATTTACCAGATACTAGAAATAGAAACTTAAGACTAGTTTAGAAAGTACTGCTATAAGTGTATTAAGATGGACCAATATAGACTGACATATGTTGACCAATAGTATGGGCAATACTATTTGTATATATATATAATACATAGGCCATATTATTGTGTCCCTTCAAAATTCATACATTGAAGTCCTAATTCCCAGTACCTCCTCAGAATGTGACTGTACTTGAAAACAGAATCTTTAAAGAGTTAATTAAGGTTAAATGAGGTCATTGGAGTGGGCCCTCATCTAATATGACTGGTGTCCTTAAAAGGAGAGGAGATTAGGACACAGACAGACATAGAGGGAAGACCATGTGAAGACACAAGGAGAAGGGGGCCATCTACAAGCCAAGGAGCAGGACCTCAGAAGAAATCAACCCTGCCAACACGTTGATCTCGGACCTCTAGCCTCCAGAACTGTGAACAATTTTGTGAACGTTTGCAGTTTGACCTTCGTCCCTAACAGGAACCACATTATGACCATTTGTAACTGACATCAGATTGCTAGCCCCACCTCTAGGGGCCTTTTCTGTCTTAATGACTGATCTGAGCGTGATAGTGCAATCCACATCACTGGTATTGGAGTGGTCCACCGAGCATTTGTATGCTTGTTTTTCTCAGTTTTCAGATCTAATTCTACCTTGGGCAGCAAGTCAGATAAGCATTATAATCCCCACTTTATAGATAATGAAATTGAACCATGAAATAGTCAAATTGTTTAGCTCATAATTACAGTCAGTTCAGTGCACAGGCTCCATGACCCCAGAAGTTTCCTTTCCCAAGGCCACACTGTTTTACTTTGTCCCTGGGTAATAAACACTCAATACTTTTTTTGTGTGTGTGTGGCCGCGCTGCCAGGCATGCGGGATCTTAGTTGCCCGACCAGGGATTGAACCCGGGCCCCCTGCAGTGGAAGCTCAGAGTCCTAACCACTGAATCACCAGGGAATTCCCCAGTAAACACTCAACACTGGGACTTCCCTGGTGGTCCAGTGGGTAAGACTCCACTCTCCCAATGCAGGGGGCCCGGGTTTGATCCCTGGTCGGGGAACTAGATCCCGCATGCACGCCACAACTAGGAGTCCACATGCAGCAACTAAGACCGGGCACAGCCTAAATAAATAAATAAATAAATAAATAAATAAATAAAAAACAGAACAAAACAAAAAACACTCAATACTTATCTGTTCAAACTAAAAGGATGCCTTTTGGAAACTGATATTCAAGGTCCAGATAATCTAATCATAGAAATAGAAAACTGCTTCTACCCCAGCCTACCCTACACTTCATGTTATTTCTTAGCTTTTCATTTTCTTCCTTGAATCTCATTCAGATTTTCCCAACCCAAGCAGTGCCTCCAGTGACTAGTGGCTAAACTTAGAATTAAAAATTAAATTATTTCAAGGAAATCAAAGAAAGATAAGGTGTCACTTTCTTATATTTTGGGGTACTCCTCCCCTTTTAGCATCCCACTGCCAAGCTGGTCAAGCAAGTTCAAACTGGGATTGTTGGCATCCATTGAGTAGAGCGCCATGAATTTCTAAATCTCTGTCAAGATTAGGATGCCAACTGGCAGGGGAAGCTTAAAACAGCAGACCTCATTTATGTGGCCCTATTTAGTTTTATTCCTTCCACTGGGGGGAAAAAAATCAGTTGGACATCTCCAGAAGATAGAGCAGTGAGCAAGATGCACAGGGTCCTTATCCTTGGGGAGTTTTACAGACATTAAGCAATTCAGTAAAGGGTAATGATTATTATGATAGCAGAAATGTCAAGGTAAAAGGGCAGGGAAACATTTCCAGCAGACAAAACAGCATATGTGACAGCTCAGAGCTTGGACAGGATGGAGAGAGTAAGGTGGGGGTGGGTTGGGAGATTGGGAGCAGCTGAATGGTGCAGGGTCTTCTAGGTCTGCTTGGGACAATTCAGCAGCCACTGGCCACACCTGAAATGTGGTAAGTCCCAATTGAAAGGTGTTATAAGCATAGGATATATACTGGATTTCAAAGATTAGTACGAAAAAAAGATGTGATGTATCTCATTAACAGTTTTATATTGATTATATGCTGAAATGATAATATTATGGGTTAAATAAAAACATTTAAATTGTTTTTTTGTTTTTACTTTTCTGATGTAGCTCCTAGAAAATTTCAAATTCCTTACGTGGCTCACATTCTATTTCTCTCCGACAGCACTGTTCTAGACCATGTTAGGAAATCTAGACTTCACCTTGAGAGCATTGGGAAGGGTCTGAAGCGTTTTAAACAGGGAAGTGACATGGTCAGATCTGCATTTTCAAAAGACTCTGTGGTAAGGAGAGAGGATGGTGGGGAGATAAGACCCGAGGCAGAGAGACCAGTTATAGGGGCTGCTGCAGTTGTCCAAGTGGGAGAGGGTGGATAAGACAGGGTAGTAGCAACGCAGGTAGAGACAACGTTTTAAAAGTCTGATTACTAATACGAAACAGCTCTCATTCCAGTGAGAAATGATAGGTTGAACTGTATGAAATTTCCATCTTTGTCAATCAAAAATGGTTGAATATTGAAGGAGCTAATAAGGGCTAAAGTTGGAATAGCTGAGTCACGAAATAAGAATAGTACTGTATTATAGCCCAAATAATGACATAAATGTCCATGAGTCCATACTGACATAAAAAATGGAAAAAATAAATAAATGGAGAAGTAACAACTCTTTCTTATAGAAAATTCCAATTAATAAATAATGGAGGAAATAGGAAATCACCATTAGTATATCACAGTAATAACTGCCTCAGGCAAGATCCACTTAAGGATACTAAAATGATTGGGAAAAAGTTGAAATAGGTTATTTGTGTAGTCTTAAAGTATCTCCATCCAAATATTTAATAAAGCAAGAAATAGTCAATTTACAGTGAAAATTCCAGCAGATATCACCACCGTAGCCATGTGATGAAAGTTAACATCTCCCATAATACAGAATGACATCCCATATTCCTTGATATCATGCACTGAGGACATTATCACTCTGTGGTATCTTCCCAATTAATGCACAACCTCAATCTAATCATGAAAAAACATCAGACAAACCCAAACTGAGGTGCAGAAATAACTGACAAGTACTCTTCCAAAGAGATGAGAGAAGACTGAGGCATAACCACAGATTGGAGGAGACTGTGGAGATTGACAACTAAATGCAATTTGAGACCCTGGATTAGGTCCTGTAATAGCAAGAAGACATTAGTAGAAAAACCAGTGAAACCCAAATAAGGTCTGTACTTTAGCTAGTAATATCGTACTGAAGTTAATTTCTTCATTTTCATAAATGTTCTATGGCTATGGAAGATGTTATCAAAAGGGGAAGCTAGATGAAGGGTATATGGTAATTATTTTTGCAACTTTCTCTAAGTCTACAATTATCTAAAAAGAATTAACTGTTGAGAGCTGAATATCAGCAATTTCATATAGTTCAACTTAATATATAAATCAGACAACAACCAAAACTGACATGCTAAAGCTACACTAAAACCACATTATCATAACATGCTACAAATGTACTTGTTTGGGGGACAACTTTTGCATCAAGATCAGAGCCTGCATCAACATTCAACTCATATATAATACTCTACTCAAATGATTTACAAGATTTCTAAGGAAAAGTGTCAGGTGTCAACTAGGACTGGGAAGAACATAGCAATGGGTGGCACAGTTCCACTGGCTTTGTCATTACAAGGGACTGGGCTTTAGAACAGGCAGAGATTACTTCAGCCACCTTCCTTTATTCCCACTTCTGAAGACCTGCCACCATGAGGAACTCTAGGGGTTAGGATGGTCCAGGTCCCAACACAGAAACTACAGAATGGCAAGGTCCCCTCCAGCAGCTGTGCTGTGCTTAGGTGGTGTAAGTTTCCAAGAAAAAGATCAGCAGGTACATGGATGGCTCAGGATGCCTGTCCTACAGCTGGTGCCAAGTGAGCACACTGCCCCTTACCATGGCGCTCAACAGCGAGCCAGACCAGGTCAACTAATAAGCTGGGCACCATGGAAGATGTTCTCTCATGACAAGGTAATCTCAGAGCAAATTAAAATACTAATCTCCAAAATTATATGCCATACACTAAGTAGCATTTACAGCTCCTAGTTCTACTGGCAAGTGACTAGCAAGTATTTCTCTTCAGAGGTGGATTAGCTTTCATGCAGCTTAAGTACTAGTATGTTTATTGCATTTAAGGTATCACTGAATGGTCTGAGTTAATCTAACTTCTAGAAGTAATTTACTCTTTAATAGGTCAGGCTTCTTTTCATTTCACAGCAGTCATTACTGTAATTACTCATGTGGTGTTCCCTTTAACTCAGTGCTACTTAAGGTTTTGCTGAGAGCCAGAGCTATATTTCAACCCCACATCATCACAACATACAAAAATGTTTAAAAATTAAAATGTATTGCTTTCTTAGAACAGGCAGGCTAACACATTATCAGTGAATATATAGGTAGATATCTGGCCTTGCTTTGTGTGTGTGTGTGTGTGTGTGTGCTTTAGATTTTATTTTATTATTTTTTTTTTTGGCTGTGCCACATGGCTTGCAGGGTATTAGTTCCTGGACCAGGGATCAAATCTGGGCCCCTGTCAATGAGAGTGCCAAGTCCTAACCACTGGACCACCAGGGAATTCCCTGGCCTTGCTTTGCATACTCTCTAAATTGATTACTCATGTTAAAGATATACTCCTACAGTTCTAAATTTGAATGAGGCCCTTAGAGAAATTCAGACCATAAGTCTTTGGATAGCACCACAGTGATCACTGTCAAGGTCAGAGTGAGAATGGTTTTCAACAAATACAATCAACCAATTACATATATACCAAAGGAAATTCTTTATTGTAAACAAGATATAAAGTACAACAAAAGAAATATTGTGCAAATTGTAAATCACAAGGATTTTTTTTATTAAAAGAAAATTTTTTGTTTTCCAAGGGTCCAAAGTTTTGATGGCAGAAATCTACACCCAATATAGAGAAAAATGTTAAATGGAAAGACATAGTGACATTTTTCACTATATATTTTAAACAACTGACTTTTGTTTTACCACTGTATATATCATCCACTATACAAAACAGAATATAACAGAAATACTGTTAACAAAAGTGAATGTTCTAATTATTTTTCTATCTACTTCCACATTCCCCCCTAAAAAAACTCCTATAAATTAACAGGACATTTGTCCACTTGTGAATAATGTTCATTCACTTTCTAATTCAATAAAGCACATGTTACATCCTCATAACATAAGGGTACTTTACTGATGACCTAAGCCATCTTTTTGAAGGAGTTATCTAAAATCCTTAATATCCCTTCTTTACAATATGTGTTTTCATCTTCAATTTTTTTTCGAAACAAAGTGCAGTGTATTTTAGAGTCTACGGAAAACACATTGGTATACAATTTTCAAATCTACACAGGGAACTGCAGCCAACTAAGGTTCAAAGCATAATAAAATGCCTAGTTATAGTCATTTGTTAAACTTTTAAAACAAAAACGCAAAAAAACCCCTGAAGCTACACTTCAAAGCAATTAAATTAATGAGGATTCCAATTCTTTGGGACCTCTTCAGCAATATACAGTTGCTCAATTCCAAACGTCAGCAACTAGTGTAAAAATGCTAGTTCTAGATATATTTAACAACTATGTCCACGAAGTTGAATGGAAAGACTAAGAATAGTAAACAAGATAACTCTAGGAAAGGATAATAATATTCGCGATAATACAAATCAATTTTACATCTCCATCTCTGTACCGTAATGTTTACTTTCAGTCTCTACACTCTTGAAACCAGTGCTTTTGAAGAATCACATTGAAAAGTTGGTCTCAAGTATAAATGGTGAAAGTAAAGTAACAAATGTGCACACAAATTCAAAATCTGTGCTACCTGTGGTTGAGCTGACCTCACCTGAAACCTTCAAAAAATATTGAAAGGAATAAAAACTTTCTCATCTCTCTTACGTGGTAAGAAATGAGTCCTGCCACTCTGTGAGCTGCCTGTGGCCGTAGCACTTCTTACCATCTAACCCAGGCTGGGCCTTCTCCCCAGGCCGTGGGGCTTCTGCTTGCAGCCCGCACTGGAGGGCCACAGACTTGCAGTGGAAGCATTTTTGTATCACCACTGGCTTCTGGCTGTGACCAAAGTTAGTCTGATTCTTCGCCATCCGTCTGTCACTGTGTGGGAGCAGGGGTTGGAGGTAGGGTAATGTCATTTAACTTGCTCACTTCCATCTGCCAGTTTGGTAGCTTCTTGGCTGACAGATGGCGCCGGGCATGTTTGGTCAAATGGTCGCTCCTCATGAACCGCCGGTCACACATGGGACAGGCGAATTTCTTCTCACCTGTGTGGGTTCGTCGGTGTCTGGACAGTTCATCTGAACGGGCAAACCTCCTTTCACAACCTTTCCAGCTACAGCTAAAAGGTTTTTCTCCTGAAACAAAAAAAGTCATATTATTATTATTATGCATTTATTAAGTCACTGTAAGTTACATATTAAATCACATTTAAGACTATTAAAGTAACTACCTAGACATTTAAAGAATCATCCTTTGAGAAATTAAAACAAAAACACCTTGATGAAATCTTTTAGAAGAACTTGCACTGGTAAATACCATCCACTGAATTGGCTAATAAGGCAAGTTCTTCCTTAACATGCCTGGTTTACATTTGTGATCATTGCCAAAAAACCTTCATCCAAATTTCTAAAACTTAAATATAAATAAGAAATGGTTGGTACCTGTATGCGTTCTCATGTGGGCCTTCAGATGAGAACTTTTAAAGTACGTCTTGCCACATCCTGGATGGCTACAGATGTGACTTCTTATCCTTGATGAGTCAATCTGAGGAGTGATTTTTGCTGCTGAAGGAGAAAACCCTGGAGCAGGGGCAATGGGAGAGAGTCTGGTGCCATTTGGGCTCACCACTGGAGGCTTTGGGTTCTGAACAACGGGCTGGGGTACAACAAACATGACGGCGCCTTTGGGCACCTGAGTGCCCATGAATACAACAGGTGGGCAGACGGCTGGCGGCTGACTGGGTGGAGTGCTGGGGACGACTGTTGTCACAACTGGGTTGTTTGCAGGGAGGGGAACCATCTGGCAGATGACGGGCATAGGTGGCACTCCCCCTGTTGATACTGCAGGTGGAGAGACTAAGACCGACTTTTGTTGTGGGGACATGGGGACCGGCTGAGATCTACAGATTACTGTCTCTGAGGAAGGCACAGAAAAGTCATAAAGTGCAGCACTTGCTTTCTCTTCAACATCTGCCACTGTGTCTCTCTCACGTTTGGATCTGTTTGGTGACACAGCTGCACAAGGTATGTTTTTTCTTGCAGCCTCAGCATTTAGGTGGGTTCTTCTTCGAAAAGAATTGTCCTGATAGTTAAGGATGCTGGCTGCTTTCACTGGGCAAGATCGGTGGTTACACAGCTGGGCATCAGCTGTATGACGAATCACACTTGTTGCCTGAGCCTTGGGGAGTTTGGGGGCAGGTACTAGGCTCTTCTCCTCTTTGAAAGGTGCAGCAGCAATGTGAGGCTTGGCAGTATCTGACAATGATTTGAAGTGTCCAGTAGATGGCGCTGGTGCCATCAGATTTGACACTTGAGAGGGTTCAAAGTCAGAGGGACTGTAAGGTGGAGTCAAACACTAGAGAAGAGAAATACAGGCAACAGCGTGAAGAATAGTAGAGTTCATTATATAAATTATAAGAAATTCTATCATTTACACTCATCTTTAAAGCAACAATACTTACAAATGCTGGGACTGTATGAAAATCAGGTGTACCAGGAAGCAGATTCTCTTCCTCTGACATATCAGACACTGGAGTAACGGGTCTGCTTTCAATGTATTTCTTAAAATCAGACTTCCAACTGCAGCTCATTGACATAAGTGCTTCTACGGCTTCAAAGTCACTTTTCTCTGCAGTTTTGTTCCAGGAATACATACTCTCTTTTGATCTTTCAGAAATCATTTCCATTCTTTCCTCCTATAAGTACAAAAGATTAAATGCTATAAGCGTATTGTCATCCACATGACACGCAGAGCAATGTGCAATTTTCTTTTTACAATCTGCACAATTGTTCAAAATAAAACTTGAAATAATTTTTCTCATCCCTACTCTGATGGTAATAGTGATAAAAGTCTTCCTCATTCTTCCTCTCACACTTAGGCCTGAATGAACACTGATACCCTTGCAAGGTAAAGAGGAACTTATTACCATTATGAGGACCAAGGCCAAAGGTATCCATGCCCTTGTAATCCAAAAAAGAACTGCCTGGCTTAGAAGAAAAAACATTTTATATTCTTTCCAGAGTAGCCAACTGCAACAGGAGTCAGACAAAATAACTAAGGGAAGGCTCTGCAAAAAAGTCATCTTTTTTCAATACTACAGGTATGGGGACCTGGTGGTCCAGTGGCTAAGGCGACGGGCTCCCAATGCAGGGGGCCCGGTTTGATCTCTGGTCAGGGAACTAGATCCTACATGCATGCCTCAACTAAAGATCCTGCGTGCGGCAACTGCGGCAACTAAGGCCCGGGGCAGCCAAATAATTAAACAAATATTTTTAAAAAATCATTAAAAGAAATACTACAGGTATGGTATGAGATCTTTTCAGATATGAGTTCCTACTAGAAAAAAAAAAGGGCCAAAACTTTCTTTTAAAAAGGCAAAGTATAGTGGACAGAGCTGTGGTCTGTTGATTTGGGTGTGACCTTTGGAAAGAGTAATTTCAACTTCTTCATATTTGTGTTCTCATTCACTGGATCTTATACTTAACACAATGGTTTGCTATGCGTAACTATGACCAGCTAATGCAATAGCACAAAAAAGAGATAATCAGAAAATTTAGTATCCGACTCAAATTTGCAAAAACTCTGATTGTAAGGAATCTTCAGTTGTCAAAATAGAACCTTATTTTAATATTTTAAAGAACTGCTCCTTGATAAAAATAACAGCACATGCTTTGTATTTATTTGAACAACTCCTTCTATCAGGTATTTAATGCTTCATATTAAAGTTCCTTAAACTGAACTAAAAGTTACTACCCTCCATCTCTCCAATTTTCCACTAACGTGATCCCATTCTTTGGTCAAAGCAGAGATTGTGTAAAAATACCGAAGAATAGTCTTTACATGGCAAGATATTAATCTCAACACTTGTTGAAAAAAACGCATAAACCCTTCGTGTTGAAGCCTTAAGAAGCCATCGCTCTTGAAACATCGCTAACAATGCAATTGCATAATCGCGGGCCCTTTATATAAGCTGCAACGGACAGCACATGTTGTGTAAAAGCCTCAAGACGCCAATGCAAAGGAAAAAAGAGAAAAGGCAGGCAGCAGGGAAGGAGAGTGTGAGCTGGGAAGGGCAGGGAGAAGTCAGGAGGGGAGGAAAGGGAGTGGGCCGCGAGAGAGGCAGGAAAGGGAAGCGCGGGCGGAGGCGCGGGCCGGGAAGGCAGACGAGGGGCGGGGGCGGACGGCGGGGGAGATCCTCGCTGGCTGGGACAGACGGATGGGGCCGCCCTAGCCTCAATGAGGCTCGCGGGTGAGTCACTGGGAACATTCCTCGCCGCTCGCACGTCCCCGCGTCCCTGCCCCCGCCATTGGCCAGCAGGCCGGGCGGCCCGGGCTGCGATTGGCTGGGCCGCGAAGGGCGGGGGCGCGGAGGAGGAGAAGGAGGGGGCGAGGCATGTGAACAAAGCGTGATCAGCGGCTGCTCCGGGCGGCGCAGGAAACCTGAACTGGGAATTGCCGCGCCGTCACCTTTCACCTACTTCCTGAGCCCGCGGGCCCCCGCCCTCGCGACGGCCCGGGGGAGGGGCCGCGGGCGCCGCCGCCAACCGCCCGGCAGTGCGCGCCCGAGCCCGCGGGGAGGGGCGGAGCCGCGGGCGCCGGGCTCCAGGAGCGCCCGCCCCTTCCAGCTCCCCGCGAGCCGCCGTTCCCTTAGGAACCGACAGCGGGGCCGGCCCTCGCTCCCGCCCCTGGCGGAGGCCGGGGCTGGGTCACTCAGGGACGAGAAGCTCCCCGGGCGCATCCGCTCCCGGCCCACCCCCGGCCTCCGCCTCAGCTGCCGGAGGAGGAGCCGGGTCCCCGCGGAAACCCGGCCCCCGCCCTCCTCCGGCCGCAGCCCCCGGGGACCCGGCCGAGCCCTCGGCGCTTCCCGCCCACGCCTCCCGCGGGATCTCAGACCACCCTGACTGTCCCCGAAGACGCGCGTCCCCTCCCCGCGGTTTCCGGCAGCACCGGCCCCCGCCAGCTGCGCGTCTCCACGAGTTCCCAGACGTGCAGCCCCAACAGGCCCCGCTCCAGACGCTCGGCTCCACGGCCTGCGGCTCCCGCCCCGACACGCTGCCCCCGCGTCTCGCAGCCCGGTTCCCCCCGCCCACCTTCCCCGCCCCGCTGCTGGGTCCCGCTTCCCACCCTCCCATCTCCTGTCGCCGAGGCGGCTCCCTCCTCCCTCCAAGGCGTCCTCAGAAGGCGGCCACCTGCCCGCTCCCGAGATGGGGAGTCCTCTCCAGCCGTCTTGGGGGGGGCAACGCCCCGGTCTCCCTCGGCGGTCCCGGGCCCACGTGCCATCCCCCGCACCCACGCCGGGCGCCCCTCCCCCAGCCCCCGCTATCTGCTGAGCAGCCCCGTCCTGCAAGCCTCCTTTCAGAGCCCTAAGATGGGAAGCCCCCTCTCCTCTCCAGCGGACACCCCGCCCCTCAAATGCTCCTGGGCAGCCCCCTCCCATGGGCAGCCCCCTCCCACCCTGCGTCGCATTCCTTCTCCAGACGGAGGCATCTCTCCCCGGCGCCAGGTGCAGGGTGGCCCCTTGTCCCCCTCCTCCTTCCACACCTCCTATTCTCACTGACAGGGCAGCAGCCCCCTCCTCACTCTTCCCGCCCCTCCAGTCATCCTCCCCCTCACCTGCTTCAAGTCTCCCAGCGGAGCTGCCCCTTCCCCTCATTACACCTTGAGCAAGACCCTCTCTCTCTTCGTCTCTAGATACCAGCCTGCTTCTCCTGCGCCCCTCCGCGACGCACACGCCCTCACTAATGCCCAGTCTGCAGGCGGGAAGCCCCTTCCTCTCCCACGACTCCGCTGCAGCCTCAGTCCTCAGGCGAGGCTGATGTCAGGGGCTCGGGGTTCGCGCCCCGGAGTCCCCTCAGACTCAGGGAGGCAGAGTAGGGCAGGGGCATCCCCAGGTCACTTACTGCAGCCTGCTGGAGAGAAGCGCCGAAGTTGAGCATGGTTGGCTGCCTGGCCGCCGGCGGCGAGCTGACTGACTGCTAGGCTGCTTGGCTGCCTGGCCACAGACGGGCGCCCGGAGACACTCGACGTCACTCCCGCCACCGCCGCGCTCCGCGCCGTCTGCCCCCTCCCCATTCAGGTAGCCGCTCCGCCTGCCCCACGCCGCGGGCGGGGGTGGGGGCGGAGCCTGCCGCCGGCCAATCAGCGACAAAGGTGTGTGAGGCGCCGGCCAATGGGCTCGCGGGGCCACGCGTGATCAGCGGCTGCCCGGCAGCGTGAAGCTTGTGTCAGTGGAGCGTGTACACAATCTCCGGCAGCGTGTTCCCTCGGCCCAGCCCGAGGGAACTCCCGCCGCCACCTGACTCAGTGACACCGCCCCTACCCCTCACCCACCCCCCGCCTGCGGTCCCCTTCCCTGGCCTAGGGGGGGTGGCGCGGAGGACCTAGACCGGAGGCGCGGCAGCGGCGGCGCGCCCAGGCACTGCGGAGGGCCGGCCCCACGTGGGAGGTGGGGTGGGATGCCCGCTCCGCCCAGTCACCTCGGCGCGAGGTCCCATCTCGGGCCGCTACGGGGTAGGCGGGACGCGGGGTAGCCAAGCGAGGGAGGCGGCGGCTGCAAGCCAAGGGTCCGGAGCCAAGAGATTTGCATTTGGAAGCGCCGATCTCTTGCGCGTCTGGCGAGAAAGCGGAGCCCGGTGACCGACTGAGCTGCATTTCTGGAGCATATGCTGGGTTTTGCCTCGCTGAGCTGTGGGTAGCACGAGGGAGGGGCGGAGAGGGAAGGGTATCCTGTCATTGAGCGGACACCTGCTCCTGCGCCCCCCGCCCACGCCCGGGCAGCAGGAGCTGGCTCGCCCTCTTCAGCTGCACCGCCGGCAGCATTGCCCGCCCCCGTCCGCCCCGCCCATCCTTCCTCCCAGGCTGTGGAGAGAATGGTGTGGGGACTGCAGGAAGCCCCGAGAACTAGACCAATGGGGTGATGGGGGGCCGTAGACCAGAGTTTTTATCTTTCCCTGGAGCCGACGCTCGGTTGCAGAATCAAGTTTTGAGCTCGGTGTGAAGTTTAAAGTGCACTCTACAAGCTGTCTCAAAGGCAGACCCTACCGCCCCCACGCCCCCACCCGGGGCCAGGGCCTCCGGAAACGCCCTGCCAGGAAACTGCTGGTGGGGATGGGGCGGGGCGGTGTCTCCCGGGGTCACCAGGCGCCAGCCGGGGCCCGCCTGCGAGTGGGTAGCAGTGGGAATGCCCACCACGCCCGACACGGAACGCCCCGCCCCCGCGAAAGCACCAGCCCCCCCCGCCGCAACCCCGACCTCCGACCCCGGTCAGAGGCGGTCTGCGGCCTCCGGATTGCGAGCCTATGGCTCTGCTATGGCTCCCTATTGGCCCGCTTTTGGCCATTTGGTGCCCGTTCGCAGCTGCTGTTGTTGGAGAGGAGGGTGGTGATAACGCGGCTTAAAGCAAACTGGAGATTTTATCTCCTGTGGACAGGCTGAACACGGGGCAGAAACCACTGCCTCTCCCTCGAGCTGTCTCACAGCTCTGTGTGACTGAAAGGCTAATGGAAGTCCTTTCTTTCCCAATAATCACAAAATGAGTATAGACAAGGAATTAGCTAGGGAATTCCCTGAAGGTCCAGTGGTTAGGACTGGGCGCTTTCACTGCCATGGCCAGGGTTCAACCCCTGGTTGGGGAACTAAGACCCCAAAAGCTGTGCGGCACTGCCAAAAAGAAAAACAAGAAAGAAACAAAGGAAAGAAAGAAAGAAAAGAAAGAAAGAAAGGCAATTAACTATTTTAGAAATAGGCCCAGGCTGGCCAACAACAGTAGTAGTAATAATAATACAGTCAACCAGGGCCAGAGACGCCCACCGACAGAGGGAAAGAGGACTCAGTGGCCCCCTGTCACTGCCTCTCCTGAATCTGCTGGAGGGGCGCCAGCTCAACAGCTCAGGCAGCTCTTCCTGTCTCCCCTCCATCCCCTGCCCCGGCTTCTGTCTGCAGCGGTGTCCCTCCCTGCAGGCTTCCTTCCGCCTGGGCTGTCCCATCCTGTTGATGTGAGCCTGAGGGTACTGGAGCAGCTGGCCCTGGGCACCTGCTGCAGCAAAGCTAGCTCCTGTCTGTGCCCAGCCAGCAAGCCAGCCTTCCTTCCTGTCAGGGAGCTGCCATCCTCAGAGGCCACAGTCGGCCCTCCAGGTCTGAACTTGGTCCCTTCCTCAGGAATGTGGGCCCCTGCTGGCATGGTGCCCCAGCACGGCGAGAAGCAGGGAGCATTTATGGCTTGTGGGAGTGATTCAAAACAGGAAAGAAAAGAGAAAAGGGGTAGGAGGAACAGTGTGGTGGTGGCACAATTCCTAGAGATTCAGAGAAAGATGTTACCCAGGCATCTCAGACTCAAAGTAACCAAAACTAAAGTCCTTGTTTTTACTTCTTCCCGTATGGGCTTCTCGTCTCCCATCCAGCCTTCATCATCTCCCCCAAAGCCCTGGAACCAGTTGGTCCCCAGGTCTGAGCAGTTTTGCCTCAGAAATGTCTCTCTTCCCTCACTTTCCATTTGTACCCCTCAACTGTCACTCTAGGTCAGTCTGTCATCAATTCTTGCTTGGGTTAAACAATTTACACTCTCCTCACCCAACCCCCAACCCCAGCCCAGCTGGCACCCCAGTGGCAAACTCTCCACACTGAAACCAGAGTGGGTTTTTTGAAAGTCATGATCCAATCCCTACTTAAGAAATGATCCTTTGCTCCTGTTGCCTAGGAGATAAACCTCATCTCCCACCCAGATATACCCTTGCCTATGGCTACATCCTCATTCAATAAACATTGTGTTGCTCGTTTATCCACTCCATTCAACAAACATTTGTTGAGCACCTACTATGTGTTGTAGGCACTGGGACAAGAGCAATGAATAAGACAGGCCAGGTCCCTGCTCTCAAAAGGCTTGGACAGCAAGACAAAGACAAGTAGACTATATGTATAAATAAAAGCTCCTTCAAGATGGTAGCCATGTCATAATCATCTTTGTGGTCCAGTGCAGACATTTTAGGCAGTCAAGACTCTTTAATGGAGGAAATAAAATTGTAGGTTGTCTGTGAAGATTCACTGAGGTTATAGGCAGAATGTGGACAAGTGCCTAGGCAGAAGTATGGATCCTTCTAAGCCTTTCCCTGAGCTTGCATCATTACAGGACCAGGCATGGAAAACTGTCATCTTAAACATGAGTAAAAGAAAGTCCTAGGCAATAGTAAGCAGTACTTCAATTAAATGCTGACCCCCTCCTTCTAATGGTGCTGGTTTCTCCTTCAATCAGAACAGTGAAGGAAGGGGAGTAGGGCGGGGGGTGGGGGGTGACATGTAAAGATCCCTCAGTTCAGTTATATGGATATTAAAACACATTGTACCCACCAGCCATCTTCTCTTTGCTCCTTACAGCCAGTGGATATTATCACCATTCACTCATTGCCCCGCCATATGCCAGGCACTAGCTGAACACTGAGGAACAACCATAAAAAAAGACACAGCTCTTGTGTTTCAGGAGCTTCCAGTACAGTGGAAGAAGTAAATAAGTGAGCCAGCCATTACTGTAGTGTGGCAAATGCTAAGAAAAGAGTATGCACAGTGTCCTAGGTAGGCGAGGAAGGAAGGGGTAAGGGAAGGTTCCTCTGGTTGACTTCGAAGCTGGAGGAGAAGAGAGGTGGAGGTGAAGAGTAGAGAGAGTGGTGGGGATTCAGGATGCTCTAAATTGTCTGGATCACAAATTTGAGAGTTAGGATGAGGCGCTTAGGGTATTAAGGGAAGCAGCCCCAAACATAAAGGGCCTTTGTGTGCCCTGCTAAGAAATGTAGATGTGGGACTTTTATCTTGGGGACAGTGGGGACCTACTGACAGGTTTTAGCAATGATAGTATAGAAAATTCATTCTGGCCCAGTTTGATAATGGACCAGAGAGGCTGGGGTCTAACACCAGTGAGAAGGTTTCGTAGCAATGTAGGCAGCAAAGATGATGGTGGCGTAAACTATGGAAATGGTGGCAGGCATGGAAAAGCTGGAATCGAGACACCAAGAACCAGGAGGATTTGGTAATTGATTGGATGTGGGCGTGAGGAAGAGGGAGGTGTGGAGGAGGACTGCTGAGTTTTTGGCTTGATTCACTGGATGAAACAGGACAAAAACAGGACACTATTGCCCAAGGAAGGGACTGTAGGGAGGTAGTAAGTTAGGGTGGAGAGGAAGAAAATGCCAAATTTGATTTAGGACATATAAAGGTGAGGTTACCTGTGGGACATCCAAATAGAGATGTCCAGGAGGCAGCTGGAATTTCAGGTCTGGAGCCCAGAAGAGAAGGATCTGGGCTGGAGACTAAAATTTGCTGTCATCAGGGTGTAGGTGGCATTGGAAACCAGGGAGTGAATGAAATCCTCTAGGAAGAGTAAGGAACGAGAGGTAAGAGAACTGAGGGTGGTCCTCTGGTGAGCTACAAGCACAGGACGGACTAAGAGGAAACAGCCACATGGTGAAACACTTGCAAAGAGTGACACGGTGAGGACTTCTTTCATACATGCAGCACTTAGGATTTCTTGGCCTAATGTGACATAAAGTGGAGATGAAAGGCAAACAGGATGATTCAGAAATTGAAAGGGTCAGACAAATTAGAAAAAATAATTATCCCCTCTGGTGAATATCATTCGTTATTTTCATTATACTAGTTACCATAGTTATTAAGCTCTTTAAAAAATTTTTAAAAATATTGATATGTTGAGTAGATTGTTTCTAAAGATGGTCACAAAACCCCTCCCATTCTGCATAATCTTTTCCAATGTGACTTTGCCATTCCTGCATCAAGAGGTGAAGTTTAATTCCCCCAACCCTTGATTCTGGGCTGGCTTTGACCGGTAGAAACCTGGGTGGTGCTATGGGACTTCATGCCTAGGTTTTAAGAAGCCTTTGAATTTCCTATTTTTACCCTCTTGGAAATCAGCCAATAGGCAGAGGAGCTTAGGCTAGGCTAACTTACTGAATAAAGAGAGAACATTTGAAGGGAGAATGGCCACGTGGAGACCAAGGCATCCCAACCACCAGCCAGGAACAAGACTCCAGATGCCTGAGCAGGGCCACCGGAAGTCCTCCGGCCCCAGTCAAGCAGGCCTAGCTGACACAGCCTGGAGAAGAGATAAGCTCTACTTGAATTTCTGACCCACAGAATCATGAACAATAAATGGAAGAGTAACCCAGGCAGCATTTCCTGCCTCCTCTCTACCCAATATCCCCTTACCCCCACGTCTGTCTGCAGGGATGTCCCTAGGTTTTGGGGTGGTTTGATACGCCACAAGGGATAACTGAAATAGTGGCTGTGTGTTTGTTTCAGCTCTGGAGAGACAGCCACCATTTTCAAAATACTCATTTTATAAGAATACTTTTTTTTTTTTTAAATAATCTAAAATGGCTGGAAGAAGGTTCCAGGAAGGAGAACTAAAAAAACTGATGAATTAGAAAAGGAAGAAAAATTGGAGCAAGAAATAAACTTTTTTTTAACTTGGAGAAGGGGGAAGTATGTAGATCTGGAAGAACCCTACCCCCAGCAGCCCCACTCCCGCTCCCACCCCCCAGCACTCTACTGAGGCTCGGAAATGGAAATAAACGTGTAATAGGAAGGAAGGGAGTTCACCTTGATCCAGCGCCTGCTATGCACCAGTTGCTGCCTGGTTCACTAGGAATATGGGGGACCTAATTTGACCCATTATATAAAGTCCATGGTTTATTATAACACTTTAGGATTTTTTTGGTAAAGAATTAAATTTTTCCATTCTCCATTCCGCTCTTTTTTATCTCCCCAGGAAGTGTGAAGCTAGTTAAGTGGTTAAGTGGTACTGCAAGGTTCCAACTAGCAGTAAAATATAGTTGTTTAAAATTCTGATTCTTACAAAATGAAAACAGCCTTATTGCCTTGGGTTTTTTTTTTAAACAAAATAATATATGCTGATCATAAAAAAATACAAAAAGGAATAAAAAGATGAAAATCTCCTGTAATCCTGCTACCCAGAATTAACCACTATTAACATTTTGATATACATTTTTCAGACTCTTTTTCTCTGCACTGCCTTCTCACTCCCCCCCCCCCCGCCATATAATAAGATATGCTACTTTGTAACCTGCTTTTTTGTTTATTAACTTAATCTATCACTCTGCACATCAATAATTATAGAGTTCTTACAGCCTATTTAAAAGTATGAGTTTCCATTTTCTCTGGAGAGTCTTAGTTACTACCTTTTGCCTATTGAGACTTCAGAATCCTGGAAATCTTGTCTAGTATCATGGGTATGAAAGGAGGGATGTTCCTTCACAGAGTCATCGCAGCGTCTAAGCTGAGGCACTGGCGCAATGGTTTTGCCCTAGAAACTCTCGTCTGAAGTGCCTGGTGCAGTACCTCCATATGTGGTACCCTACGAGCAAGTGAAACTAGACTAAGCACAAAGGATGAAAAACGTCTGGTTTCTGGTTTGGATGCGCTCAGATGACCGGTGTCTCCTGGCTCGCTGACAACCCACAGGAGCCATGTGGCTGACAGGATCTTGGTGCTCCGGCCGGGTGTCAGGCCTGTGCCTCTGGGGTGGGAGAGCTGAGTTCAGGACATTGGTCCACCAGAGACCTCCTGGCTCCACATAATATCAAATGGCGAAAGCTCTCCCAGAGATCTCCATCTCAACGCTAAGACGCAGCTCAACTTAACGACCAGCAAGCTACAGTGCTGGACACCCTATGCCAAACAACTAGCAAGACAGGAACACAACCCCACCCATTAGCAGTGAGGCTGCCTAAAATCATAATAAGGTCACAGACACCCCAAAACACACCACCAGATGCGGTACTGCCCACCAGAAAGACAAGATCCAGCCTCATCCTCCAGAACACAGGCACCAGTCCCCTCCACCAGGAAGCCTACACAACCCACTGAACCAACTTTACCCACTGGGGGCAGACACCAAAAACAACGGGAACTAAAAACCTGCAGCCTGCGAAAAGGAGACCTCAAACACAGTAAGTTAAGGAAAATGAGAAGACATACAAACACACAGCGGATGAAGGAGCAAGGTAAAAACCCACCAGACCAAACAAATGAAGAGGAAAGAGGCAGTCTACCTGAAAAAGAATTCACAGTAATGATAGTAAAGATGATCCAAAATCTTGGAAATAGAATGGAGAAAATACAAGAAACGTTTAACAAGGACCTAGAAGAACTAAAGAGCAAAAAACAATGATGAACAACACAATAAATGAAAATAAAAATTCTCTAGAAGTAATCAATAGCAGAATAACTGAGGCAGAAGAACGGATAAGTGACCTGGAAGATAAAATAGTGGAAATACCTACTGCAGAGCAGAATAAAGAAAAAAGAATGAAAAGAATTGAGGACAGTCTCAGAGACCTCTGGGACAACATTAAACACACTGACGCTCGAATTATAGGGGTCCCAGAAGAAGAAGAGAAAAAGAAAGGGACTGAGAAAATATTTGAAGAGATTATAGTTGAAAACTTCCCTAATATGGGAAAGGAAATAGTCAAGTCCAGGAAGCACAGAGAGTCCCATACAGGATAAATCCAAGGAGAAACATGCCAAGACACATATTAATCAAACTATCAAAAATTAAATACAAAGAAAAAATATTAAAAGCAGCAAGGGAAAAACAACAAATAACATACAAGGGAATCCCCATATGGTTAACAGCTGATCTTTCAGCAGAAACTCTGCAAGCCAGAAGGGAGTGGCAGGACATATTTAAAGTGATGAAAAGGAAAAACCTACAACCAAGATTACTCTACCCAGCAAGGATCTCATTCAGATTCGATGGAGAAATTAAAACCTTTACAGACAAGCAAAAGCTAAGAGAATTCAGCACCACCAAACCAGCTTTACAACAAATGCTAAAGGAACTTCTCTAGGCAGGAAACACAAGAGAAGGAAAAGATCTACAATAACGAACCCAAAACAATTAAGAAAATGGTAATAGGAAAATACATATCGATAACTACCTTAAATGTAAATAGATTAAATGCTTCAACCAAAAGACATAGACTGGCTGAATGGATACAAAAACAAGACTCGTATATATGCTGTCTACATTAGACCCACTTCAGACCTAGGGACACATACAGACTGAAAGTGAGGGGATGGAAAAAGATATTCCATGCAAATGGAAATCAAAAGAAAGCTGGAGTAGCAATCTTCATGTCAGACAAAATGACTTTAAAACAAAGACTATTACAAGAGACAAAGAAGGACACTACATAATGATCAAGGGATCAATCCAAGAAGACGATATAACAATTGTAAATATTTATGCACCCAACATAGGAGCACCTCAATACATAAGGCAAATGCTAACAGCCATAAGAGGAGAAATTGACAGTAACACAACCATAGTATATGGGACTTTAACACCCCACTTTCACCAATGGACAGATCATCCAAAATGAAAATAAATAAGGAAACACAAGCTTTAAATGATACATTAAACAAGATGGACTTAATTGACATTTATAGGACATTCCATCCAAAAACAACAGAATACACTTTCTTCTCAAGTGCTCATGGAACATTCTCCAGGATAGATCATATCTTGGGTCACAAATCAAGCCTTGGTAAATTTAAGAAAATTGAAATCGTATCAAGTATCTTTTCCGACCACAACACTATGAGACTAGATATCAATTACAGGAAAAAATCTGTAAAAAATACAAACACATGGAGGCTAAACAATACACTACTTAATAACCAAGAGATGACTGAAGAAATCAAAGAGGAAATCAAAAAATACCTAGAAACAAATGACAGTGAAAACAGGACAACCCAAAACCTATGGGATGCAGCAAAAGCAGTTCTAAGAGGGAAGTTTATAGCAATACAATCCTACCTCAAGAAACAAGAAACAACTCAAATAAACAACCTAACCTTACACCTAAATCAATTAGAGAAAGAAGAACAAAAAAACCCCAAAGTTAGCAGCAGGGAAGAAATCATAAATATCAGATCAGAAATAAATGAAAAAGAAATGAAGGAAACAGTAGCAAAGATCAATAAAACTAAAAGCTGGTTCTTTGAGAAGATAAACAAAATTGATAAACTATTAGCCAGACTCATCAAGAAAAAAAGGGAGAAGGCTCAAATCAATAGAATTAGAAATGAAAAAGGAGAAGTAACAACTGACACTGCAGAAATACAAAGGATATTGAGAGATTACTACAAGCAACTATATGCCAATAAAATGGACAACCTGGAAGAAATGGACAAATTCTTAGAAAAGCACAACCTTCCAAGACTGAACCAAGAAGAAATAGAAAATATAAACAGACCAATCACAAGCACTGAAACTGAGACTGTGATTAAAAATCTTCCAACAAACAAAAGCCCAGGACCAGATGGCTTCACAGGCGAATGCTATCAAACATTTAGAGAAGAGCTAATACCTATCCTTCTCAAACTCTTCCAAAATATAGCAGAGGGAGGAACACTCCCAAAATCATTCTACGAGGCCACCATCACCCTGATACCAAAACCAGACAAAGATGTCACAAAGACAGAAACCTACAGGCCAATATCACTGATGAACATAGATGCAAAAATCCTCAACAAAATACTAGCAAACAGAATCCAACAGCACATTAAAAGGATCATACACCATGATCAAGTGGGGTTTATCCCAGGAATGCAAGGATTCTTCAATATACACAAATCAATCAATGTGATACACCATATTAACAGATTGAAGGATAAAAGCCATATGGTCATCTCAATAGATGCAGAAAAAGCTTTCAACAAAATTCAACACCCATTTATGATAACCCACCCCCCCCCCTAGAAAGTAGGCATAGAGGGAACTTACTTCAAGATAATAAAGACCATATATGACAAACCCACAGCAACATCGTTCTCAGTGGTGAAAAACTGAAACAATTTCCACTAAGATCAGGAACAAGACAAGGTTGCCCACTCTCACCACTATTATTCAACATAGTTTTGGAAGTTTTAGCCACAGCAATCAGAGAAGAAAAAGAAATAAAAGGAATCCAAATCAGAAAAGAAGAAGTAAAGCTGTCACTGTTTGCAGATGACATGATACTATACATAGAGAAACCTAAAGACTTTACCAGAAGACTACTAGAGCTAATCAATGAATTTGGTGAAGCAGCAGGATACAAAATTAATGCACAAAAATCTCTTGCATTCCTATACACTAATGATGAAAAATCTGAAAGAGAAATTAAGGAAACACTCCCATTTACCACTGCAACAAAAAGAATAAAATACCTAGGAATAAACCTACCTAAGGACACAAAAGACCTGTATGCAGAAAACTATAAGACACTGATGAAAAAAATTAAAGATGATACAAACAGATGGAGAGATATATCATGTTCTTGGATTGGAAAAACCAACATTGTGAAAATGACTCTACTACCCAAAGCAGTCTACAGATTCAGTGCAATCCCTATCAAACTACCACTGGCATTTTTCACAGAACTAGAACAAAAAATTTCACAATTTTCACACAAAACACCCTGAATAGCCAAAGCAATCTTGAGAAAGAAAAACGGAGCTGGAAGAATCAGGCTCCCTGACTTCAGACTATACTACTAAGCTACAGTAATCAAGTCAGTATGGTACTGGCACAAAAACAGAAATATAGATCAATGGAATAGGATAGAAAGCCCAGAGATAAACCCACGTACATATGGTCACCTTATTTTTGATGAAGGAGGCAAGAATATACAATGGAGAAAAGACAGCCTTTTCAATAAGTGGTGCTGTGAATACTGAACAGCTACATGTAAAAGAATGAAATTAGAACACTCCCTAACACCATACACAAAAATAAACTCAAAATGGATTAAAGACCTAAATGTAAGACTGGACACTATAAAACTCTTAGAGGAAAACATAGGCAGAACACTATGACATAAATCACAGCAAGATCCTTTTTGACCCACCTCCTAGAGAAATGGAAATAAAACCAAAAATAAACAAATGGGACCTAATGAAACTTAAAAGCTTTTGCACAGCAAAGGAAACCATAAACAAGACGAAAAGACAACCCTCAGAATGGGAGAAAATATTTGCAAATGAAGCAACTGACAAAGGATTAATCTCCAAAATTTACAAGCAGCTCATGCAGCGCAATATCAAAAAAACAAACAACCCAATCCAAAAATGGGCAGAAGAGCTAAATAAACATTTCTCCAAAGAAGATATACAGATTGCCAACAAACACATGAAAGAATGCTCAACATCACTAATCATTAGAGAAATGCAAGTCAAAACTACAATGAGGTATCACCTCACAGCAGTCAGAATGGCCATCATCAAAAAATCTACAAACAATAAATGCTGGAGGACTTCCCTGGTGGCGCAGTGGTTAAGAATCCACCTGCCAATGCAGGGGACACGGGTTCAAGCCCTGGTCCGGGAAGATCCCACATGCCGTGGAGCAACTAAGCCTGTGTGTCACAACTACTGAGCCTGTACTCTAGAGCCCGCGAGCTACAATTATTGAGCCTATGTACCACAACTACTGAAGCCCACATGCCCAGAGCCTGTGTTCTGCAACCAGAGAACCCACTGCAATGAGAAGCCCACACACCGCAATGAAGAGTAGCCCCTGCTCGCCACAACTAGAGAAAGCCTGTGCACAGCAACGAAGGCCCAACACTTCCAAAAACAAACAAACAAACAAATAAATGCTGGAGAGGGTGTGGAGAAAAGGGAACCCTCTTGTACTGTTGGTGGGAATGTAAATAGATACTATGGAGAACAGTACGCAGGCTCCTTAAAAAACTAAAAATAGAACTACCATATGACCCAGCAATCCCACTACTGGGCATATACCCTGACAAAACCGTAATTCAAAAAGAGTCATGTACCACAATGTTCATTGCAGCTCTATTTACAATAGACAGGACATGGAAGCAACCTAAGTGTCCATAGACAGATGAATGGATAAAGAAGATGTGGCTCATATATACAATGGAATATTACTCGCCATAAAAAGAAACGGAATTGAGTTATTTGTAGTGAGGTGGATGGACCTAGAGTCTGTCATACAGAGTGAAGTAAGTCAGAAAGAGAAAAATACTGTATGCTAACACATATATATGGAATCTAAAAAATAAAAAAAAAAATGTTCTGAAGAACCTAGGGGCAGGACAGGAATAAAGACGTAGAGACGTCAAGCAGACGTAGAGAATGGACTTGAGGACACGGGGAGGGGGAAGGGTAAACTGGGATGAAGTGAGAGAGTGGCATGGACATATATACACTACCAAATGTAAAATAGATAGCTAGTGGGAAGCAGCCGCATAGCACAGGGAGATCAGCTCGGTGCTTTGTGACCACCTAGAGGGGTGGGATAGGGAGGGTGGGAGGCAGACACAAGAGGGAGGGGATATGGGGATATATGTATACGTATAGCTGATTCACTTTGTTATAAGCAGAAACTAACACACCATTGTAAAGCAATTATACTCCAATAAAGATGTAAAAAATAAAAATAAAAGGAGGGATGTTCCTTTTCAAAGGCCGAACATCTTCCAGCTTCTTTGTGGATTATAATCGAGATTATAACAGACACCTGAAGCAGGGTAAATAATAGAGAAAGCTATGGTTAATGGTCTCTCTGTCCGGTATGTGGCAACAGCAATTTTAATTGAAATCTTCTGAATGTTGAGAAGATCTTCTAGAAGAAGGGCAAGGGTCATAAATGTTCTCCCTTGGGGTTCTTCAACCCCCAATCCCACCAAGCCTGACTGCAATGGTGTGCAGTCTTCTCAGAAAATCCTTCATTTCACCCCTGAAGACAAGCACATAGGCCCTTTTGGTTTTAAGTGCTATGTTGCTACCTGTAACAGATATAAAACAAATCTAGGGGTGACCTAACTGACCAAAAACAGACTGGACAATGTGATAAAGCTTGCAGAATCTGACATGGTCCTTTTACAGTTTAATGAAGCCTATGAGCTCCTTCTCAGAATAATGTTTTTAAGCTCATAAAATGCAATTTGTCAGATTACAAAGGAAACCATTATACTGATATAGTTATCAAAATATTTAAAAAATTGTAATTTAGCAATATAGTGCACGTTCATGAACACATTCAAAAACAAGATCTAGAGTGGGTCTAATAACTGAAGTAATATTGAAGTTGTGATGAACATAAACATGATTTTGAAATGTGTAATAGTTGCAACTCGGTATAGAAATATCTGTGATTTCTATTAGTGACAAAGTCGCAGGTCCTGCTGATGCTACTGTGGTTTGTTTTCTATACGTAGTTATGGTTAAGAAAATGCTAAGGCTGAAGACTCCTGAACTCTATTCACAAATGTCTTGGGGGCCTGGGGAACCCCAGATTAAGCACCCCTGCTTAACCTGCTTTTAAGAAGGAAAAATGGACCCTGGTACACTTCAATCAAGGGAGGGACCCACTAGTATCTCCACCCACCTCACACTCAGTGAAGATCTGACTGCCCCTCTTAACTAAGTTGCAGTGAAGCAGGAGGATTGAGTCTGAATAGCAGTAAGTGCAATTTGCATCCCAGAGGGCCACCAGACTGGGCAGCCTCACCACCAATCCATTTTTGTTTGGCTCTGAAATGAGCTCTTCCTGGGTGTCTTTCTTTTGGAATGAAGAAACATGGGGCATGGGGAGAAGGGGATGTAAGTAAAGCATGACCTTGAGAGGCAGTTGCAGAGTCTGAAAATCTGGCTGCACTGGCTCTTCTGGGTATTCTTGGAATAGTCACTTTAACCTGCCCAGCCTAGTTTTCTCACCTGTAACATGGGAGTTAAATAACTGATACCCAAGGAAATCAGGGCGTTGGGAAGAGTGTAAATATGACAGTCTATGTAAAAAATGTTTGGCAAAGACTGAAGCAGTGCTTGTCAAACTCTAATGTGCATAGAATCCCTTGGCGACCTTGCTAAAGGCAGATTCTAATTCTGCAGGTCTGGGGTGGGCACCAAGATTCTGCATTTCTAACAAGCAGCATCCCAGGTGATACCTAAGCTGTTGGTCTGAGGACCACACTTTGAGTAGCAAGTACTCTACAAATGTTCCTTGTTATCACTTAGTGTCACTTTAATATTCCATCTAATTCTCTCACACAAGGAGGATGACAGCTGAAGATAGGGAGGGAGGCACAGCTCATCAAGTGAGGCCAGGCTTCTGCTCAGCAAGATACTCTGGTCCTGCAGCCCCACCTCCCCTCCCTGCCTTCCACTACCAGCCATGGTGAACAATGGCCATGACCAAGTCAAATCATGTTTCAGGCCAGATCAGCACAAACTAACCAATCATGGGAGTGGGAACAAACACCAAATAGGATATTTGTACAAAGAAAGAAGTATATGTAGAAAACGTTTTGCACTTGTAATGCTAAACATCTCCCAAACTTCCCAGAGAATACATGTTGCATCTTTTGGTTTTGCAAGTCAGATCATTCATCCCTGCACAATTCTTCTAAAGCACCCCCTTTCTCATGGTACTCACAGGTGAAGAGCTTTAGATAGCTCCCTATGACCTATTGTATCTACTCTAAGCTTCTGTCTTAGAATGCCTAAGAATGACCAATATCAGAAGGGTGATAACGGTGCAGCTGAGAATGTGGAAGATGGAACACTAGGGCACTTTGGAGGGAGTGTCAACTGGTACCATCACTCAGAAGAGCAATCTGGCAGCTGTTGAGATTAAGCATGCACATGCCCTATGACCTGTGGACAAATTCTGGAATATATACTCCAAGGAAATTCCCCCACAGGTCCATAAGGATGTTCATCATGGGATTTCTTGGGGTAGCTGGATGTTGGAGACAGCCTAGGTGCTTATCATTAGAGAAAGGGATTATTAGTAAATCTGGCAGATGTACACTTAAAAAACTAAATAGCAGTTAAGAAATGTCAACCAGATGTACATAGCAACACTGATGGATCTTAGAAACCTACTGTTGAGGGGAAAACATAGGAAACAGAACAGGATTTATAGCACATTATCATTTCTGTAAAGACACATTCACATAAAAGTAATACGCCTTTTGAAGAAGGTATGCATGCACATCTAAAGATATATTAAATATGAGAGTAGGTACTATGGGGGCAAAAGGAATATAATTAGGGTTTGGAGGTAAAAAGCAAAATAAGAGAACCTTACATGGATTAATGATGAAGTGCTTAAAAAACTGAGTTTTTAATTCAAATTTCTTCACCTGGGGTGAAAAAAAGATAAAAGCAAAACAACCCCCTAAAACTTTCCTCTATAACGGCCTTCACAATCCAGCCCTATGTGACCTACCCCACATGTAACTCCCCATTTCGGGTGCCATCTTCCTCACTGTTGCCTCACCACAGATCATGGACATTCTCTCTTTGAAGTCTTTTTGGCTGCAGTCAGCGTCTTCTCATCTTGGTTTCTTGCTACACTCACTTTCAGTAGGTCCCTAGCAGACAGAACCTGGGCTCCAAGGTAATGTGGACATCATTGTCCAAAGGTGCGTTAGAATATGTTAGATCAGGGGTTTGCTTCCCCAGCTTTGGTGACACTACTGATTTGATAGAGAATCTAAGGAAGTCACTTAATTGTGCATCTCTCTCCTGTAGGACATACAACACAGGATGGTCATCTTTAATTCAAGTATTTCTATTCTTCATTAGACTGTGAGCTCATAGAGTGTGGGAACCTTATTTGCCTGTGTCCACTGCCCAGAATTAAATCACATAAGACGCCCCTCTCTAATAATGTTTTAGAAATGGATTCCCCAGCCCCCTAAGCCAAACGGTGGAGCAACCTGGCCTCTAACTATTTTACATCTAATTCAAAACTTTAACTGGTAGTAGTTTCAAAGTGCTTTGTATTATGGTCCTAGAATATGCCACAAAATTAATACATGATAACAAGGAGAGAGCTGCTCCAGTTCTTGTGTCCAAAGGTATAAAGTACCATCTCTATTTTCCTTCCCTTCAAGAAACGGTGTAATGTATGTTCCAGAAATGATTGGATAAAACTAAAAAGAGAGTTTGGACATAGTTAAAGTGAACTCTTGGGTTCCCATGGTTTGAAAAGGAAAGCAGTATCGTATGAAACACTGGGGTGAAAGCCTTCACAAGAAAGGAGTGGGTATTCATCACTGGAGCCTCGTATCCTTCAGAAAGATGGAAGCTACCTTCTGTGCAGCCAGATCTGGCATGCACATGACCAGAAGGGTCAGGTATTTGCCGGGTTGGTTGTTTATGGGAAAGCCAGCATTTCCGTTTCCCAAGTGGTGAGAACACGAAGCTCCCCGCTGAGGAAGTCGGCAGCATAACAGAGCATCCCGGGAATCCTCCAGCATAGCCGGGACTACAGCGGCCAGTCCTGATTGGTGCATTCTCCAGGAGGCGGGGTCAGAACTTCTTGCGAGATCTGAGGGCCTGAAGTTGGTGGCCCCGAAGGTGGGGTGGGGAAGTTCTTTGTCGTTTTGATCACTGAGGACACAAGCCCAGCACAAGGGCACGGGCTTCTGGAACAGGTTTTTCTCCTTTTAGTGATCACTTTTCTCAAAAGGAAAGAGTAATTTCTAAGTTTAATTTTTCACCACTGCCCTTCTAGGACAGGGTCCAACACTCATTGTTACACACCCAACTAAATGCAATGAAAAGACCCTCTCACAGCTGAGGGACAAGCAAGCAGGTGGTGAAATGGATTGGTCCAGGGCCTGGCTTCATGCTCCCATCACCTCAGCAGTTGGCAGTTTTCAGTTCCAAGAGACATTTGCTGTCTGCTAGGACTCGGGGTGGTTAGCTTCTGCTGCCTGCTGCTCCAGGAGAGAATTCAAAACCCGAGCATATGGAGAATATTTAAACTTAAATTTGGGTGTATGGCATTGGTTCCCTGGTACATTCGGCTTTGAAATTCACCATCTGTTCAGTATAAGAAGGCCGGGTGGACTACATGCCCGCTGTTCTGTGGTTTCGTACACATTCCGAATCACCCCCGCACTGTCCCCAGCCCTCCCACCCTCTTCTGCCCATTGGAGGTCACACAGCCTCACCTTTTCAGGCAGTGGGCTTTAATAATTGTTGGGATATGGCAACACTAGGATTAACTGTGAAGAAAAAGTGGACGGATAGGAAGAAGGACTGTAGTGGAAAGTGATATAGGTCCCTTTGTAGGAGCAAAAATTAGGAAAGATCAGTGAATCTCTTGCATGTTAGAATCACCTGGGGAGCTCTTCAAAATGCCCAGTTCAGCTGCACCCAGGACCAATTAAGTCAGCAACTCTGGAGGTGGGGCCGAGACATCAGTAGGATCAGGGAGTATCAGTTTTTGAAGATCCTCAGGTGATTCCAGGAGACTTGGGTCTTGGTTCCAATCAAGCCACTAATCTCCAGTGTTGTCTAGGGAAAATCACTTATCCACTTTCTCTTCAGTTTTCTTACCTATTAAATGAGAGGATTGCTTCCAAGTGTATTTGACCAAAAGCAACACAAGTTTGATCCCCAGGGACCATTTTCTAAAATGGTTTTCTAGCTCTGAAATTCTAAGAGTGCATTCAAGTGGCAATCGAAAGTCACGGTGAGGTTTGAACTCTGAAGTGTCTTGAAGTATCTGATCTGAATGTTGCTGTCTACTTCAAACTCATCGCACAAACTCTTCCAGCAAAAGTCTGGTAAAAGAACCCGGGTAGCTTTCTAGGGCCTCCTCTAGTAAAGGAAATGTCATTCTCCTTCTATTTCACAAGACTTTGAAGAAAGGACAGTAGATCTGTTTGTCTCGCATTGCTACTTAGCTAGAGAATTAGGCAACAGTTGAGAAAGGTCGCTGGTGCTTGCTCACGCTCCCTCTCTTTCTCTTCCCACATCTGAGGATAATTACTACCAGGCAAGAACATTTAATATGAATTCACTTAGAGAATCACAGTTTTGTAATCAGTGGGGAGAAAAGTTTGATTGGAACTTCATATTGAAAAATGAAACTAAATGATATTAAAATATGTTTTCTTAGGTTTAATAAGTCTAGGTTATCACTGCAAATGTGCACTAATTCTTTTTTTTACAAGCATCATTCTTTTTTTTAATTAATAAATTAATTAATTTGGTTGTGCCGGGTCTTAGTTGCGGCAGGCAGGCTCCTTAGTTGTGGCATGCATGTGGGATCTAGTTCCCTGACCAGGGATCGAACCCAGGCCTCCTGCATTGGGAGTGCGGAGCCTTAACCCCTGCGCTACCAGGGAAGTCCCAAACGTGCACTAATTCTTAGAGAATGAATTATATGTTATTTTTCTCAGCATACATTTTCTGACAAAATTATAAATGATAACATCTTTCACTTTACTTGGACTTTTAAAGCCCTATCACAGAAGAAGTAGGGGGCAGTAGTATTAGCTGAGAAGTGATGTTTTAGTAGGGACCAATTTTATAACTTTATAAGAATATTTTCACTGCTTAACTTCCTAACTTCAAGGAATTAGAGTAATTATAAACACGCGTATAAATACTTATGCCATATGTCCCCATCTATATGCAAAAGAGGTAAATGTACACTGTAAACTGTATGCTAGGTAACGCAACTTACTGTATTCTGTATTTGAATATGGCATTACAGATAGTTACTATCTCCTGTGATTGGAGAAGTGGGTATATTAACCAAGTTTTAGTTTCTAAACCCCAAAACCTATCTCCTCCTACTCTACCATGGGCAATATACCACAGTCAATTTTTATAGATTCCTAGTTATTTCAGTAGCCATCTAATGACTGTGTCCTCAGAAAGAAATTGACCAGCTAACTTTTATGCACTGTAAATAATCTATTAATAATCTCGAACACTTACTGAGCTAAGGCTCTGTTCCAAGCACATCCCCATATTGTCTCAGTATTTACAGCAGCCCTGTGACCGACGTGAATAACACCATCTCCATTTTGTAAATAAGTTCACATGCTCTATTTTGTTAACTACCCATTGAAATAATGTTTTCTGTAACAAATCTTCCCATGTGGAAATCCTTTCTCCTTAGTCCTGTCTGAAAATCATTTCCCTGGCCCTGGACAGGGAGTAACTCTGTGTATATAACTTTCTAGCCCCAACATTCATCACAGAATCCTAGACCTGAGTTGGATCTCCTTTGACATCAGCTCAAACCCTTCCCAGCATCCTGACAGGTGACCCCTCCACCCCCTGATTCAGTGGTTCCAGTGTTCAGCTGCTCACCACCTCCTGGGGCACTTCATTTTTATTTTTATTTTAAAATAATTATAATTGTTCAAAAGTTTTTTCCTCATACCACGTGGATACTTCTTCCTATAGCTTCCACCCCACTAATCCCAGTTCTGCCATTGTGGAGTTCCACCCCAACCAAATCTAATTCCTTTTCTGTGTGGATGCCATTCATATATTTGAAGCCCCTTATCACCTGAACTGTGAGGAGAATCTTCCTGCTGTGTGTTTACACATCTTAATCACTTTTTCAGCAGGCTGTAAACCTTGAGCCAGAGCTTTTCCTGGAATTGAGCATCAATTAGTAAAGTAAATCAGGACCAATTAAATAAAGGTTAAACACAGGCCAGTAAATCACTTATAAAAGTGTTTGCATAATCCTCCAAAACAAAGGGTATTTTTTCCCCCAGACAACTGTGTAAAGGAGGCCTAAACCCACTAACAAGAATGTGATAAAGAAAGGTCACAAGGGGGAATTCCCTGGCGGTCCAGCAGGTTCGAGGGCGCAGGTTCGATCCTTGGTCGGGGAACTAAGATCCCGCAAACCACAAGGCCGATGGGGGAAAAAAAAGGTCACAAGTTGTTAATCCACTTCCAGGGCCTGACCCAGGCATCCTTCCTACCACTGCTTACAGCTTGAGATCCTCCCGGGGCTATGCTTCTGAATTGGTTCATTTTGACAACTGACCTCTTTTTAAAGCAGAGGTGCTCTATGAGATGGCCCTTGCGTTTCAGTAGCCACCTTCTGGCCAACTCCTGCCTTTCAGGAGTGTAAGAAGCTGGATGCAGTTGAAGAAGCAGCCTCATTTCATCTCCCTGGGCAAAGATGAGGGAGGCAGGTGGACAGTGTTAGAAAGGAGGAGGTAATCTTTCAGTTACCTTGTTTTTTTGTTGTTGCTTTTTTGGCCATACCACGTGGCTTGCAGGATCCTAGTTCCCCGACCAGGGATTGAAGGCGCGCGCTCGTCAGTAAAACTGCGGAGTCCTAACCTCTGGACCACCAGGGAATTCCCATCAGTTCCCTTGTTTTTTAAGTTGAACGATGCTTCTGAGTTTGGGAGTTCCAGGGTTTTCTTTGCCCAGCTGATTCCTCATCATTATCTGGGGGAAGGAATCGGCCTGAAAGAGCAACGTGAAGCATGGCGCCCTCTTCTAGTGAAGGGAATCAAGGCCTGCTGAGGTTGCCCCTGCGGGCCCACAGCTTCAGACCTTCCCACAGTCACATGTCCCATCCCCCTGTGGGACACATCTAAACTTCCCAGGTACGCCAGCTGTGGGAGCAGGGCGGGAGTTTCAGTTCTGCAAGCTGAAAAGAGTTCTGGAGTCGGATGGTGATGATGGTTGCACAATGTTATGAATGTACTAATACCACTGACATGGTCAAGATGGTAAATTTTATGTCATGTGTATGTTACAACAATACAAACTTGGGGGTATGTGGGAGGGCTGTGGCCACTCCCGGAGGCTGAGCCCACCAAGTGCTCTCGAGAAGCTGGGGTCTGGTCTCCTGATTAGAGCGATGGTCCCCAGGCCAGGTGCTCATGAACTGCACTGCGGAGTTTCAGATACAGATTCCTGAGCCCCGCCATAAAGACCCTGATTTGGCGCCTCTAGGGTAGGGCCTGGGAGTCAGTATTTTCCAAACACGCCTCAGATGGTTTTGATAATCAACCAAGTGTGGGATCTGCTGGGCTGGATAGTTAGGGAGCCTCTGTTATTAACCTCAGCGAATTCCAGGCGCCTGCTTTTTTTGGACTTAGACTCAACTATAAAGGTGCACAACACACTGGGGCATGTCTCTGGGCCTTTCAGGCTGTTGCTTGCCATTCAGTCATTTGACGAATGTATATTAAGTGCCCACCCTGTGCCAGGAACGGGGGTATGTCAGAAGAGGCAGGGTCTCAGCTCTCACAGAGCACGTCGTCCAGCAGAGATCAATTAGACCCCCTCACCCCTGCCCCTGACCCTTCCCTTTCCAGCAGCCTTCACTCCCTTGCATTTTTTATTTCCCAGCCTGCTCATCTTACTAGATCAAGTTTTATAAATTCCTTCAGAGCTCGATCTGTGTCCAATTCATTTCTAGGCTGTCATTTTCTCCTGGACCCGCCCCTACCCCCAGTGCCCACACCTAGTGTTATGATTTGCACTCAGTAAATGTCTGTTAAAGAGATTCATTCACTCACCCAACAAATATTTACAGAGTGCCTACTATGCGCTAGGCATAACTGTAGGTTTCAGGGCTATGAGGAGGGTGAGCTGGCGAGATATCTAGGATGCAGAATTTAAGCAGGAGCTCCCTCTAGGAGCAGCAAGGGCAGGGCTGTCCCCTGAGAGTGAGCGCCTCCTTAAATTTTGTGCCCTAGGTGCCTCGCTTGTCTCACCCTAGTCCCAG
The DNA here is from genome assembly GCF_009873245.2 of Balaenoptera musculus. Classification (NCBI taxonomy): domain Eukaryota; kingdom Metazoa; phylum Chordata; class Mammalia; order Artiodactyla; family Balaenopteridae; genus Balaenoptera; species Balaenoptera musculus. Next base: position 34,356,432 of record NC_045801.1, on the reverse strand, counting down.
CCCTGCTAGGTGCTGGGGATACAGCCATGAACAAAACAGACAGAGATCAATGCACCTAAGTAAATTCTCCCTTCTCCCAGGGTCTTTGTGGGGCTCTGCATGTTGCCTGTCCTTAAGTCTCTTTCATTTGTGTGCCATCTGCCTTCCCACCTAGACTGTGAAGTCTTATTCTGGTCTGCCCCTTCCTCTTCCCACCCCACCTCCACAAGCATTCTGCCTAGACAATGTTTTCCAGAATCTTGTCCTTGACCATCTGCATGGGACTTCCTCGTGGCACCATTTAAAATGCAGCTTCCCGGTCTCACCTTTTGAGTCAGGTTCTTTGAGGGTGAAAACTCAGGATTCTGCATCAAGGTCCCTGGGTTGTCAAGGCAGGTTTAACGTGTGAGGATCCCCAGCCCACCGATTTGTTCAGTCAGTACTGCTGACTAATACTAGGAAGAGAAGACAGGGGAAAGGGGCATTTTGAAGGTGCTTCAGTTTCTTTGTGATTCTGTTCACAAAGTCAGAAGACACAGGTGTGGGAAAGGGAGGGTCTGGAGAGGTACATGCTGACCTTGACTCTGACCCTATGGAGCTCTGCAGGGAGATCTCTCAGCTCAGCCTTGCACCTTAGCTGGGCCACTCCAGGCCCTGCCCCATCATCCCTGGAGATTTATCGGGTTGCCTGCCTTACCTCCCCAAGGAGCTAGAGGCTGGCATTTCCCATAGCTTTGGGTCAAAAGTTTCCATGGAGCCAGTGGAAGCGGTGTGTATGTAGGTGGCTGGGGGGAGAGTCTGAGAGCCCCAGGGCAAATAACGAACGTGGGAGGGTCTGTAAATCTGGTCTTCCCTGACCTCTAAGGCAGGTACCCACCATTTTCTCTTGCTTCACATAGTGCCCTGCACAGATGCCCACACACTTTGGGCTGTCAGGTGCATACTGTTTAATGGTAATCATCTGAATGAAATAAATCCATTGTGTGAGTTACCAGTAAACCCAGTTTACAGGGTGGAGCATACGTCAGCTTTCCCAATCCATCAACACCTTGGCAGTATCAGAGTGAGATTCCTCTGCCAATCCACCACACCCAGCTCCCTCAGAGAAGAGTTCAGGAGTAGATCTCATCTGCTTTTTAAAGAGTTCAGGCATGCAGATGGAGAACCTATCAAAGTCCAGCTGAGGAGGGACTTTGGGGTAGTGTCAACATCTGGATCACGGTCCCAGGGTCCCTAAATGGTAGGTTATTGAGGGCTTTCAACAGCAGGCCATTAGAGTTGAAATGATTAATAACCTATTTATTTGCTTGTAAGGTTGGTGACAGTGGTTTTCAAGCTTTATGTGCATCAGTATCATCTATAGAGCTTGTTAAAACAGGTGCCCAGATGCGACCTCAGAATCTTGACAGTTGGAGCTTGGGAATCTGTCTTTCAACACCTCCCTAAGCAATTCTGCTACACACACATCTCAGAACCTCAGGTGTTTTGAACTAAGGACTCTGCAGTGTTTGTGTCTTTATTCTGCACACCCCTCCCCCACCCTTTCCTTCAAGCGTGGTGGTTTGTACCCTGGCAACTTGGCTAAAATGAAACTACCTCTCCCAGCTCCTCTTCCCCATAACCCTGAGTTAGAGTTGGACAAAGGAGGAGCTCGTAAAAGATCTGGAAGACGACCGTGAGGTGGCGGCCATTACTCTCGGAAGGCGGTCAGGGTTAAGTTCGGTGACGGGCAGACACAGAGGTGCCAGGTCCCACTTGTCCTCGCTCTCATCCACTCCACATCCAGCTCCTCCTGACAGCAGCCCCAGACCCTCCCTCAGATGCGTGGTGGCAGATCCCTGGAGGAGGGACCCACACAGGGCAGAGTCTCCCTGCAAAACCTCCCTGAAGGCCTTTTTTTGCGGTCCCTCCGCAGTGGCGGGGTCTACTTAGCTTATCCGACTGGGTGCTTGGTGGCTCCTTCTCTGACCCTCCAGTCCCTTCCAGGTCTTCACCTCCCCAGCTCCTCCCACGGGGAAGTCAGGTCTCCCTCCTATAACAAATCCCTTACCTCAGAACTCACAGGGGCTTCTGCTCCCCCTGGGTGAACCCTGATGGACCAGTCAAGAAACACTTCCCATGTCCAAAATAAAGCAACACTTGGGAATTGGCCTTCCATTTAGATCCAAGAAATGTCCGTGGGCTATTAAGATGTGTCGACATCAGTTACAAGGTAACTCAGTTAGTCCTACCATCCATGATCACAGGGTAATTGAAAAAGATGATTCCCCAGATTCTCTGCTGGCAAATAACAGCACCTTGGACAAATTAGAAAAAGGTGCCTCCTTTGGGAAGCATTAGTAAAAATCACCCCTTCCTTCCTCCTGCTTTCCCTTTTAATCTGGGTGCCCTTATGCAGGCCACAACCTGCATAACTGGATATATATAGCTGCCCTGGGTACCTATTCTGTCCATTAATGCCAAGGGGCCCTGAGTCCAGCCTCTAATTGCTTTCCTGGTATCATCAAGCATAGACAGGTCACAAAATAGTCTCACCAAAATGTTTCAGGGAAGAATAGAACTTCCTTGGTCCTTGTACACTGTCCCCAGTGCCACGGGCAGCCATCCTTCCCTGATCATTCATGTCAACAAGCTCTAGCAAGATTACCACAGCCCTCACTATACGGTAGTGTTACTATTTGTTTGATATCTGTCTCACCCGCTAGACAGTGAGCTCCCTGAGGACAGGGGCTCTGATCTGGTTGCCTTTGGATCCCCAGTGACCAGTATGGTACCTGGCACAGAAAAGCATGCAATAAATGTTTGTGGAATGAGTTAATGGATCAAGCAGAACTAAAGGAAAACCCCTGTTTTCCTCAACTCCTCAGACTTCTGATATCAGATGAGTAGGATTTTCTATACCCGACAACTCTCCAATTATCAGTGCACACCAACTGGGTACCTTATAATTTAACTCAATTCTAACACTGACTGCCTGGAGCTAGCACAGACCTCACAGGTTATAGGCTCAGTCCCATAAGATTGACCCCCACTTCAGATGCCAGCCCCAAGTCCCAAGTTGTCACCTGTATTGCTGACCAACCAGCTATGAATCAGGGGTTCCCATGACCCCCTCCTCAGCTTCGAATATTTGTTAGAATGGCTCATAGAACCTACCTATATTTACTGGTTTACTGTAAAGGATGTAATAAAGGATACAGGTGAACAGCCAGATGAAGTGGTACATAGGTTGAGGTCTGGACGGTCCCAAGTGCAGGAGCTTCTGCCCCCATGGAGCTGGAGTGCAACACCCTCCCAGCACACGGATGTGTTCACCAACCCGGGAGCTCTTTTATGGAGACACATCATGTAGGCATGATCCATTATTAACTCATCTCCAGTCCCTCTCCCCTCCCCAGAGGAATGGTGGGGGAGGGACTGAAAACTCCAAGCTTCTAATCATGACTTGGTCTTTCTAGTGAACAGCCCCCATCCTGAGCCATCCAGGAGCCCACCAAGAGTCACCTCATTAGAACAAACAATGCTCCTGTCACCCAAGAAATTCCTAGGGATTTAGGAGCTCTGTGTCAGGAACTGGGGGCAGAGACCAAGTATATAGTTCTTTTTAGATCACTAGAGGTCACATCTGGTTCTGGAGCTGAGTCTTTCCTACCAGGCTATGTCCTTGTTTGAAAGGGTCAGGAACCAGGGACCAGATCTTTGCCTCCCTTATAGAGTATGTGATTCACACACCGAGAGGCCAGATACTGGGCACCATGGACCCTTCTGGTCTGAGGTCTTCACTGGTGCTTGGTCAATCTTGGCTGATCACAAGCTATATCCAGGTTAGTAAATATGTGACATAAGGGCCCCCAATCCATTCTCCAGTGCCCATGATCACTAATCTATTTTGGCCCTCAAGTCTTCTCAAGACAACACCCTGGATAGTTACTACCAACTGATCAGAGTCGCTACACTAGATGGAAGCCATGTCTTGCCTTGGGCAGCCTCTGAGAGCTCTCTTACTGCCATCTGGGCCATCAGAGGCATCCATATTTTTGTTTGCAAGAAGCCCTTTGCCAAAGAACACCAACAAGTAAAGTAGAAATTGAGTCCTAAATAAATGGCCCCAACTTTATCCAACATAAATAACCATTAAACCAACCACAAATAACCATTTTTTTTCAATCAAATGTAAAAGGCAAAAAGATGGCTTTGTTTGTCTGATATGGTGCAACTTTAAAATGGGGGTTAGAAACTAAAAATAGAGTTACTGTATGATGCAGCGATCCCACTCCTGGGCATATATCTGGAGAAAACTCTAATTTGAAAAGATACATGCATCCCAATGTTCATAGCAGCACTATTTACAATAGCTAAGACTTGGAAGCAACCTAAATGTCCATCAACAGGAATGGATAAAGAAGATGTGGTATATATATACACAATGGAATGTTACTCAACCGTTAAAAAGAATGAAATAATGCCATTTGCAGCAACATGGATGGACCTAGAGATTATCATACTAAGTGAAGTAATTCAGACAGAGAAAGGCAAATATCATGATACCACTTATGTGTGGAATCGTTAAAAATGATACAAATGAACATATTTACAGAACAGAAATAGACTCACAGACATAGAAAACTAACTTATGGTTGGTTACGAAAGCGGAAAGGGTGGGGAGGGAAAAATTAGTAGTATGGGATTAAAATATACACACTACGGGACTTCCCTGGTGGTCCCGTGGTAAAGAGTCTGCCTTACAATGCAGGGGATGCGGATTCGATCCCTGGTCAGGGAACTAAGATCCCACATGCCATGGGGCAACTAAGCCCGCACACCACAGCTAGAGAGAGAAGCCCGCGCACCGCAACGAAAGATCCTGCGTGCCTCAACAAAGATCCCGCGTGCCGCAACTAAGACCCGATGCAGCCAAAAATAAATAAATTAAATAAATAGTAAAATAAATCTTATAAAAAATATATACACACTACTATATATAAAATAGATAAACAAGGACCTACTGTATAGCACAGGGCGCTATACTCAATATTTTGTAATAACCTATAATGGAAAGGAATCACTTTGCTGTATACCTGAAATTCACAACATTGTAAACCAACTATATTTCAATTAAAATTTAAGAAAAATTAAAAAACCAAATGGGGGTTTGATATGGACCCAAATGCCTGGGGACAAGTCTGCCCCCACTGGGGTCTGTTTCACTGCAGAGACTTCTCTCCCTGCCCCAACACACAGTCTGGTTCATCTTGAATCCAGCAGGGCCATTAGGGGTCTCTGAATCCTGCGCATCTCCTGGCTCTGCAGTTGCCTCGCTTTAGTTGCAGAGCTTGGCATTAGGTAGGAGTGAATCTGCTGTCAGGCGTGGAGGGGAGGGGAGGGGAGGGGCAGGCTCTGTGGAGCAATGGAAGGAGGATGGGAGGGAGGCAACCATTTGGCTTCCTGCTCCAGTTCTGCCACTTAGTAACCATGTGACCTGGGACAAGTCAACAGTCTGAGCCTCTATTTCCTCATGTGTGAAGGACGTGGCAGGAAGAGTAATTATTAGTTGCTTATAGGTATCTCATTGGGATATTGAGAACATCAAATTAAATTGAATGGCTGATGTGAAAGTGCTTTAAGTAAGGTAGGAGAAGGTTCTGTTCTGTTCACTGCTTTATAGCACAGAGTCTGGCCCATAGCCTAGTGAGGTTTTCAGTAAAATGTTTGTTGAATAAATAAATGTAAACACAAAAATCTTTCCCCTCTGTGGGGTAGAGAGGGGAACGATGTCAGAAGCGCACGGTGAGCTTCAGAGATGGTTGTGATAGTCTATGTCTACGGCTGCATGGAGGTTACATGCTTCATCGGTACTCTGTGTGCTTGCATGTTAAATATTCTTCTGTATGTGTTCAACATCTCGTTAAAGCACTTAAAAAATATAATGCAAAAAAGAAAAAAGTAGAGAGGAAAACATGCGGTAAAGTACCTTGCCAAGAGAAGATAGTATTGTAACTCCTGATGTTGCTTCCACGCAAGCAGTGAAACTGTTCTGAGTGACCTCACTCAATTCATCAAGGTCCTATGTTTGGGCCAAGCATTGCTGAAAGCAGAGGAATTTATAGAAAGAAAGTTATATCAGAAACCAAGACTTGATGGGATCTATTTTTTAATGAGAAAGTATGTAGGCTGATTTTTTTTGTTTGAAGTCACTGCCTTTCACTTATATGCGGGTCACACTTGAGCCTAGTCAAGGTAAAGTACGAGTAAGCTGTCGTGTCTTGGCTTGTGCAGTAGCCTCTGCCTTGCTTCACCTTGCTGGTTCATACTTGTCGTTCAAGACCTACCCCAGGTGTCATCTTTTCTGGGAAGTTCCTCTGAGCTGCCACACTGGCAACCTGCCACCTTAGCTCATCTGTGGCAGTGGTTCTCCATAGGGCTGATTTTGTTCCTCAGGGGACATTTGGCCCTGTTTAGAGATATGTTATTGTCAAGGCTGGGTGGGGGTGGGGTGGAGGGTATACCACTGGCATATGGTGGGTAGAGGCTAAGGATGCTGCCGTGCATCCTACAACACACAGAACAGTCACCCCCACGACAAAGGGTTCCCTGATCCAAAGTGTCCATAATGCCGCTGTTGAGAAACCCTGCTTGATGGAGTGAAATTTTCCTTCTGTCTCACTGAGACCCGAGCTCATCCTGGGCAGGGCCCTTGCTGATTCAGCCTTTTATCCCCAACACCAGCGCACTGCTTAGAAACACACACACACACACATTTACTTTCCTATTCATTTGTTCCCCTACTCTGTGTAAGGTGCAGTACTAGCTGGAGATGCTCTCAAGGAGTTTTGTAATCAAGTGGAGGACAAGGTCATGTAAATACCGAATCATTCCCAAGATAGATCAAAAACAGGGTCGTAATAGAGGAACACGTAAAGTGCTTTGGGAGAGTGGATTACTAGGTTGAACCAAATGAAGTTGCTGACATTCTACCTTTTTGACTAGAAAAACAGCAATGTTATATGGCTCACTCACAAGTGTGGTTTACCCTAAATATTTTGGACAGAGTTGGGGGCGATGAGCAGACTTCACAGGGAAGGAGAGACGCAGGAAGCACGTGTTTCACAGCCTGCCTCCTCTGCGGCATGAGAGAAGGACCCTATTTTTTACTTCGTATTTGTGCCCACTTTTACTTCTTTGTATCACCCCCCGCCCCCTGCCACGTCACACTTCCTGGAAGAATGCCTTACAGTTAGAAGGCACTGGTAATTTTTTTGTTGACTAGAGTTCAGGTAAACTATTTGTACTTCAAGTTTGTTTTATCATTGTCCTTGCACTTTAGTCCCAGGGAACTGAAGAACAGTGTTATAGAGGCACAAAATATGTAGTGCTTTCCTGGTGGCAACAGGTACAAGAAGACAGTCCCCCAGTACCATCCGAAGTCACAGCCTGTCAGAAGAGCCATAATGGAAACTGCCAGGAGCTAAAAGCCCAGAAGCATGGCTGGTGGCCACCTGTGCTATCATGTGACCCTGGTGTGTCAGGCAGCCCCACATGCACCTGACCCACAAGCCTTGGCCACTTACCTCGTGCTCTGGAGCAGGTAGTGGAGGATAAACATTTCAAAGTTGGACTCAGAACTTGGCAGGGTCCAGCTGTCAACCACACGCAAGCCAGAGAACTCTGGAAAATTAAACTGTTTATAAGGTCAAACTTTGGTAAGTCTGATAAAGTCTGGTTGCAGGTATCCATCTAGTCTCTTGAAAGAATTGCCCGGAAGCTCATTGCTGAATGGTTGGGTGTTACCAGTGGTGAACAGTCTCTGCTTGTGGATGGAATCTGGCAGCTCAGACAACACCCCACAGCTCCTGATGCGAGTCTGGGCGGGAACTAGGAAGCTTGCAGCCAAGACGATAAACCCAGGACAGCCCTGTAGGCTATCCAACCATCTGGCAGGTGGACTTACTCAGGGCCACTGGTGACCCTTGCCATGACCAGACACCAGTAGCAAGACAGCCTGGGATTCTGTGCTTGTCCTTTCCTTTTCATGGGGCTCCTAGAGAGAGAAGTGGCTCTTATACTTCTAGATGCAACAGTGACCCTGAGTTCATTTGTCCATGTGGATCTCAGTCGATGCTTGAATTCTGTCCTAACTAAACCTTGTTGTCAGAGCCGTGGATTAAATTCTGATTCTGGCCTAAATAAAGCAACCTCTAGGGACTACCCTGGTGGTGCAGTGGCTAAGAATCCGCCTGCCAATGCAGGGAACAGGGGTTCGAGCCCTGGTCCGGGAAGATCCCACATGCCGCGGAGCAAGTAAGCCCGTGCACCACAACTACTGAGCTTACGCTCTAGAGCCCGCGAGCCACAACTACTGCGCCCACGTGCCACAACTACTGAAGCCTGTGCGCCTAGAGCCTGTGCTCTGCAACAAGAGAAGCCACCGCAATGAAAAGCCCGCCTGCCGCAACGATGAGTAGCCCCCGCTCACCGCAACTAGAGAAAGCCCGCGCGCAGCGATGAAGACCCAATGCAGCCAAAAATAAATAAATAAAATAAAAATAAATAAATAAATAAATAAATAAAGCAACCTCTAGGTGTGGAGGATTGTTGTTTTTTTTTTTATTAATTAATTAATTTATTTATGGCTGTGTTGGGTCTTCGTTTCTGTGCGAGGGCTTTCTCTAGTTGTGGCAAGCGGGGGCCACTCTTCATCGCGGTGCGCGGGCCTCTCACCGTCGTGGCCTCTCTTGTTGCAGAGCACAGGCTCCAGATGCACAGGCTCAGTAATTGTGGCTCACGGGCCCAGTTGCTCTGCGGCATGTGGGATCTTCCCAGACCAGGGCTCAAACCCGTGTCCCCTGCATTGGCAGGCAGATGCTCAACCACTGCGCCACCAGGGAAGCCCCAGGATTGTTTTAAGTAAAAGAAGAATTCAGGGGCAGGGGAGGGATAAATTGGGAGATTGGTATTGACATATACACATAAAATATATAACTATATTTATATTATATATATCTATATAAAATAGATATATCTAATAAATAGATATATATAAAATAGATAACTAATAAGAACCTACTGTATAGCACAGGGAACTCTACATATACACATAAAATATATAACTATATATATATTATATATATCTATATAAAATAGATATATCTAATAAATAGATATATATAAAATAGATAACTAATAAGAACCTACTGTATAGCACAGGGAACTCTACTCAATACTCTGTAATGACCTATATGGGAAAAGAATCTAAAAAGGAGTGAATATGTGTATATGTGTAACTGATTCACTTTGCTGTACAGTAGAAACTAACACAACATTGTAAATCAACTATACTCCAATAAAAATTAGTGTTAAACAAAGAGAAGAATTCAGACCATGGATATAGCATTTCTTTTTCTTTTTTAAAAAAATTTTATTTATTTATTTTTATTTTTGGCTGCGTTGGGACTTCGTTGCTGTGCGCAGGCTTTCTCTAGTTGTGGCGAGCGGGGGCTACTCTTTGCTGCAGTGCGCGGGCTTCTCATTGCCGTGTCTTCTCTTGTTGCGGAGCACAGGTTCTAGGTGCGTGGGCTTCATTAGTTGCAGCATGCGGGCTCAGCAGTTGTGACTCACGGGCTCTAAGCACAGGCTCAGTAGTTGTGGCGCACGGGCTTAGTTGCTCCACGGCATGTGGGACCTTCCTGGACCAGGGCTCGAACCCGTGTCCCCTGCACTGGCAGGCGGATTCTTAACCACTGCGCCACCAACGAAGCCCCGGATACAGCATTTCTTGAGCTGGTTTCACAAAGATATATTTTTTGTTTTAACACTGGTCCGTGGGGAAAAGGTTTGTGGAAATTTGACAAGGGGATGTTGATGGACTCAGATGCTTTGAAGCTTATCTATGAGACTTGGTGAGGCAATAGGGCTTCCACCATTCTCCCTCAGGGAAAAGGTTACTCAACTTTTGAAGCCCCACAAATTTTGAGCCTTTGTTATTGAAATCTCACTGTCCCTAGATTTTAAAGGACAGTGAGATTTGGGACTGCACCTTCTCAAAGGTACCCACTCTCTAATTCCTCCTGTGGAGTTTGCTCTTGACAGAGCTTGACACCATTTGTTTGTGATGAGATTCAATTTATGGAAAATTGAATTAAACTACTAAAAAGAAAGACTTCATTTTGCTTCCTGATTTTGGAGGGAGAGAAATATTCTTCTTTGGTATAACCATTATAAATCTTAACATCACCGAAATGAAGCTTTATTTCTAGACACTGCATGTAAAAGTCACCAATGTTTCAGGGACAGAGGCCATATTTGATTTCTCTCTTTCCCTGCCCTTCTAGACAGGAAGATACATATCTATTGAATGACCGTGTGTTCCCAACATCACTTCTACCTTTCATCTTTTTAAAGTACTGTTATAATAATATGGACGAAACATATGGAGTCCAACTCATGGTTTGATAAAAGTGAAATTAAACATCCTTAATGTTTTATAAGGTTATCTAGTCTGAGCAATGTCTCACAGGTAAAAATATACCTTTTTTTAAAAAAAAAAAAGTCTTCCTAATTCATCTATACTAGAGGCTCCTGGGAATCCTATATGATCATGTCCACAGTTTGCTGCACTTAGTATTTAAAGCATTTTCTCAAAGGTTACGGGGGTAACTGCAGGGTGTGCTGGAGGTGGCTCAGACCCCTCTCAAGGGCAACTGGGCATCTCTTCCCAACTCTGCACTAAGTGGCCTCAGGTAGGCAGCTTGAGATCAGCCCTGGAGGAGTATTTACACAAGGGAAATTGGAAAATCCAACAAATAAAAGCTTTTTTTCCCCCGAACATCTGCCACTCCACTGAATAATTGTTCAAATATAAAACTGTAGGCTATGTTCCCACTGTCATGGTATTTTTTAAAACTAGTTTTTTCATTGAAAAAAGAAATATATGCATGTGAATGTTAAAGTACAGTAGAAACCTTTGTTAAAAAGAAACCTACAAGTATAATGGTTTAAATAAGATAGATATTTGTTTTTCTCTCAGGTAAAAGTCCAGAAGTAGGATGCCCAGCGCTGGTAAGGCAGCTCTCTTATACTCAATATATTGATTCTGTCTCTGGGTCTAAGGTGGCTGCTCCAGCTCCTACCATCATGTCTGCATCCCAGTGGTCCAGACAGGGGAAAAGACAAGGGCAACATTTATCCATTCCTTTTAAGGGCATGGCCCAGAATTTGTACATGTCCCTTCTGCCTTCAATCCACTGGCTAGAACTTAGCCCTCATTCCACTAGGCAATACCTAGTACCAGGGAGACTGGGTAATGTAATCTCTAGTTGAGTTCCCACATACCCAGCTAAAACTCAGGGTTTCTATAATTAAGGGAAGAAGGGGAGAATGGATATTGGTGGCTAGCTAGCAAACGCAAACACTACAGTGTTAAAAATTCAAGTGACTTGAAAGGACAGACCATGAAAGTTGGTATCCCTCCCTCCTATTCTAGCTTCCAGACTTCCTCCCTAGAGGGAGTTTCAGAAGTTCTATGCAAATGATAGCACATGCATATATGTTCTCTCTTAGAAGGCCATCTTTCCCCAAAGATTAAAGAGTGGACTCAGGTGTCACAGTGGCCTGGGATTTAATCCTAATTCCACAGCTAACCCTCTGTGTGAACTTGGGCAATATACTTCACCTCTGTCCTACAGTTTCTCCATGTATAATATGGATATAATAATAGTTCCTACCTCTCTGGGTTCTTGTGAGAACCAAACGTGATCATATAGTTGGTGCTTTGATCAGTTCTTGGCACATAGTATGCACTAAGATACAGCTGTTGCTATAATTGTATTTGAATCAATTTAATAACATGGAATGTTGATTTATTTTAAAATAACAGCATTGATTTTGTTCCTCTCAATTTTATGGTCTCCTTGGCACTTTTGCTCAATAGAGAAGATTGGATGGGATCTGGAGTTAGAAGACCTGCATTTGAACCCCAGATCTGTTGGGTCTGATTAGTATTTGAATTAATCATTTAAACTCTCCAAGCCTGATTTTCTAATTTTTAAAATAGGAAAAATAATATGTACCTCCCGGGGTTGCTATGAGGATCAAATAAGACCCTGTATGTGGAAGCGGTTCATGACTATTATATTAAACACTGCGTACGTGTCACTGCTGTTCCATAACAGGTGTGAGAATCATCCAGTTGGGAAGGGTGCAGAGGTCATTTGGTCCGTTAGCTGTATGGTCAAGATGGTAGGATGGTCCTCTCAGAGCACCTGCTCAGCTCACCCGCAGAGGCAGGTTGCCAGCACCATTTGCAGAGATGCCTCAACAATACCTATTGAATTGGTTCTTTTCTGTGTCCCTCCACTGCCACCTCCCCAGGCCAGACCAAGTGGACACTATTTCTCACCAGGACCACTGCGATGGCCTCTCAAATGGTCTCCCTTCTCTAGATTCTGCCCCTTAATTAGTCCATTCTGCAGACAACTGTCAGGGTCATCCTTTAAAAAACAAATCCAAAGGTCTGATAGTGAGTGACTCCTCTGCTTGAGAACATTGAATGGACTTCCATTTTCATAATATGGTGGGAGAGGCTCTGGAATTACCCTCCGTGTACAAGACATACTCTAAAAATCTTAAAGACCTGGCAGGATACTGAATTGTCAGAAAAGCCCAAATCCAAGTACAACTGGAAACCCAGAGAGATAAATGGAGCATGGGAGCCACTTTTTTCTGAGGAGATGTTCCGTCACTGGTAAACTCTGTAACACACATCATTATCTAGGAATGATATTCAAAACGACATCAACAAAATCAAGCCTCGGCCAGATCTGGCCTGCAGACTGCAGGGAGGTTGGGGGGAAGATGTGATGTGGCTGGTGTTCCCTAAAGGCCCTAAGTTTGTGTGTTGATAGTGACTCTCAGAGACAGGTCCAAACCCCTGGCCCTATGCCTACTTCTTAAGGAGGCTTCTGCTGAACAGGTGAGAGAATTACAGAGTTATTTGCCTTCTAAGTGTTTTTGAACTCTCAGGCTTCCTTTTCCCTTCCACAGTTTCTGAGTCACTTCTCTGTTTTTAGGTCAGGTGCCCAATACCTAACAGCTCATAATTCCTCTTCACTTTTCAGAAAGTGCAAATCTAGTAGAGCACATTTTTCGGCAGCCTGGGCTCACCAGGGGCTGGATGGCAGCAGAGATGCAGGATATCCAGGTAGGCAGCACTTGTGTTGACGGAAAGGCTCTGGGCTCTTAAAGTGGAAGTATCAGTGTTTCAGTCTCCCTGTATCTCAGCTTAATAGAGGTGTTCCTGGATGAAATGGAAGGACAAAAATCCAAGAAGGAAACAGGGAAGGTCTCGGAGGCACATGGTACATTTTAGACCTTAAGAGCATGGACTTCAGGATAAGAACGGTCTGAGACTGAATCCTGGCTCTGCCACTTTATAACTGTGTGACCTTTGCCAAATTATTTAAGCTCCAATTCCTACATCTGTAAAGTAAGGGTTATACCAGGTTGAACAATATGAAATTGCTTTCGTGTGAGTCAAGCAGTCAAATATTGTCAGTTTCAACCTAATGTGGTACCTACCTCCTAGGGTTGCTGAGGATAAAATGAGATCATTTGTGAAAAGGGCACAGCACAGTTTTTAAGGAATATTCGACCGAAGGAAGTAGGTAAGCAAGCTAGGAATGATAAGTGCAAAGTCTCTGAAGGAGGAACGTGCTTGAGAGTATTCCTGGAGGAACAGAGCAACCAGTAGGGCTAGAGCCCGTGAGGGAGAGGGAAGGGGTTGGAGGTGGTCCAGGGATGTGGCCTGGCATTGGCTCACACAGGGCCCTGGGAGCCGTCATGAGGGGTTTTTTGTGTGTGTGTGTGTGTGTGTGTGTGTGTGTGTGTGTGTGAATCTTAATGATGGAATCAAGAGCTAATACTTATTGTGAATTCGGTTCTGGACATTTTTGTGGTACAAAGTAAGTGCTCAATAAACAGAAGTCAAAGAAGCTGAAGGTGTAGATGGCATGTAGGTGAATGAGACGAGGAAAAGAAGGAGCAGTAACTCCTAGGCTGGCAGCACAAATGGGGACTTTCTGGGGGAAAGAGCAGCACATTGTGCCCCCAGGAGCTGTAAGTTAGGACCCTCAGGCCGATAGATACAGAGTTCTTTGCTCTGGACCCAGGATGAAGAGGTGCATCCTGGTGCTTGGCTCATCACACCCTGAGAACAGGCCAGGAAGTTGACCATAGGTGATGTAAAGGCAGTAAATTAGCAGAGTAATTTAGCATAGTTAACAGTTAAGCAGGGCTCTGGACTCAGCTCTACCAGTTACTAGTTATGTGACACTGGCAGGTTACTTAACTACTCTGAGCCTTAGTTTCCTCTTCTGTAAAATGGGGGTGATGGTATTACCTACCTCACAGAGTTGCATAAAGATTAAATGAGATAATGCAAGCAAAGCACAGAGTAAGCCCTCAGTAAATTATTATTATTCCTGGGCCAAATGTATGGGATACTGGTAAAGCATTTCCAAAGATGTTTCAAGCCCATTAACCACTACGTATTGTTAGGGACTTGTGTGAGGACACTAATTCTATGTCAGAAGAAACCTGACAAGCACGTCTAAGGCTCAGGAAATCCTGGTTAGGAAACAGAAAGCCTTGAGGACATGCTTCAAATCAAGTGTTGGGATTTGGGAAGAGAAAAGCGATGTGAGAAGTGCGCGTATAGATATAGACTGTTTTGCAAAATAGGATTTAGTTTTTTGGACCATGAGTTAATAAAGAAGAACAATATCTTCTGGCTTGAGACAGAACATAAGGGGCAGCGCGTGTGGTGTGTACAGAAACATCCTGTGTGCCATGCCCCGTGGATGCCCTCATTTAAACCCCGAAGTAGCCCTGCAGCTGAGTGTTAAGTGCCCACTTACCCCATAAGGAAACTCAGGCTCAAAGAGGCAGAGTTGAGACTTGAAATCAGTCTGACTGAAGCCAACATTCCCGCTTTTAAGATGCAAACACGGCAGACGGTACGTGAGGTTTTCAGGACATCATCACTGGGAAGAGAATCAGAATAATACTTACGGCCTAATATTTATATGAATAATAAAGAGATCTCAAATATAATCTCTAGGAGTTAAGATTCTTTTAGTTATAAGAAAGAAAAATCAATTAGAGCCAGCTTATAAATAAATAAATAGATAAATAGATAGATAAAATAATATTATTTTTGGAGGGGGAGGATCCCAGGGAATGTTGACCAACCAAATCTCAGAAGGAACAGAAATTGGGGATCCAAGTAGCAGGAGTTTATTATGGACTTTCTAGAGAACTGCCCCCTGCAGAACTCAGCTACAGCAACCCCTAGGACCTGGGTCTCTTCATTCAAAATTCTGAAATTTCTAAGAAAGAGAACCTGACTTGACCAGCTCAGGCCAGGTTCCTATGCCCCCAGTTGGGTCTACGGGCAGGACCTAAAACACAAACATGGCTGCTGAGGGCCCACCCCATGCATCAGGGCTGCCTCAGAAGAAAGGGGTTCAAGGGTGGGGGGTTGAGCAGGCACCCACACCTCCCCCAGAGGGATCCAAGATACTGTAGGTTTCAGCAAGATTCAAAAATGGGATCAGGCAATGGAAGAATAAATCTTAATTTTTTATCAAAAATAAGTTAGTTATTTTTGAGTTATAATAAATTTCATTATATGAACTCAGTAATTCAGATATAGAACAGGTCATCCAAGGTGATGTCATCTAAGATCAAACTGTGGATCTAGGTGGTAATTCAGGGAGTCCAGGTAGTAGTTGTGTGGTGTGGGGTTAACTGTTCTGGTGACTCTACCTGTAGTTGGTGGGAGGAAACCCATGTCTGGGGACACCACCTGAAATTTTACTTTCTAACTTTGAAAGGTATTATGGAAGTTACATTACAGGAAACTTAGAAAGAGGAGGAAAATATTGCCCATAATCCCACTACCTTAGTTCCATCATTCTCTTGTCACTTTAGTTGCCATCACAATGTTCATACAACTTTTTAATCTGCTTTTTTCATTGTCACGAGCATTTTTAAGTGCTCATAGGCTTCACAACCATGATCTTTAATAGCAACATAACAAGAAAGTACTTTGTATAAAATAAACAGACTTGACGTGAAGGGAGGTAAAATAGACATTTTTGCAAGAAAATACTGACCTATATGAAAAAATTCCTAAATCTGGTGTCAGCTGCCAACCAACCTGCTAAGGATCACCTATTCCTGAATTCTTTATGGCCATCATCTTCCTGTCTGTCCTACTGTGGGATTTCAGATCTGTTGCTTCCAGGCAGGAGTCTGCAAAGCAGAGAATGCAAAGTTAGTGGGGCAGGTACGAGATGTTTAGTCCATGCTGATGGTCTGGACATCTAGAGGGGTGGTCCTCAGCTGAGGGCAGTTTCCTCCACCCACCTACCCACCCAGCGGACATTTGGCAACCTTTTGTTGCCACAACTGGGGACAGAGGAGAAATGTTGCTAGCATCTAGTAGGTAGAGGCCAGAGACGCTACTAAACATCCTACAATGCACAGGACAGTTCCCACAACAAAGATTATCCCAGCCAAATATGAGTAGTTACCAAGGTTGAGAAACTCTGATCTAGATTGCACTGCAATTTCTTTTAAAATGTTAATGAACTCCATATTTACATTATCTGCCCTTGTTTGATTTGGGAAGGACTCTGGGATTTTTGCTGAAGGTGATGGGAATGAATGGATTGAATGGGTTTGCAAGATACTTGAAATAAAGCATGTGGCAGGAGAATGCAGAGGCTAAGCGTAAAGACTCTGGAGTTTGGAAGAATCAAGTTGAAATCCTGGCTCAACAAGTAAAGCCCTCTAGGGCCTGCAAATGGGGTGATAATACTTGCCTCCTGGTGCTGAAATGGGGAGGAAATTAATGTGTCTGAAGCACTTAGCACAGGGCCTCACATGCAGTGAGTACACGAGAAATGGGGGGAGGGGCGGTGGTGGTGATTACTGTGCCAAAGCTCAGGTTCACGGTGTTTACCACTTCTCCAGCATCGACATTGCAGCTGCATTTCGTACATTCTTACTTTAGGAAAAATAGATTTTAAACACATTTTTATGATCTCGTCTGTGGAGACCCAGGCAATGTATACAAGATACATGATCTACATGAATTTTACAGGAAGAACTGCTTAGGTGAGGGTTGTCTAATTGAAATCTTTAATATATTTCCCCTGGTGTTTTGGTTATTTTTTTTCGAATAATTTATTAATTTTCTTGTTAATTTGGAAAATACTTGTTTTCTGACATTCTTTGTTAAGCTCTTTTGATCTACTGAGAATTTAAGAGTGAGCCAAGCTGAGATAAAGTTATTGGGTAGCTAAACAAAATTATTGTCCACAGAGGCAATTCAAGTCCCCCGTGCGGTGTAAGAATCTCTCTCGTCCCCATCCTGAGCTAAGTGTCTGGTTATCAGAAAGCAGCCATAGGAGACCCCAGTGTGCACTGGGGATCTGTAACCACTCTATTATCTACAGCTTGTTTTTGTGTGTCTGAGAACATCGGAGGAGCATTAAACACCGTGAGGAGCATGAAAGGCATCCTGGGCTTCCTGGGGTGGTCACAGAGTGAGTCCCAGTACAGGGAGGAGTGAGGAGGAGAAGGAAGGAAGAGGGGGTAGGAGAAGGAAGGAAGAGGGGGGAGGAGAAGGAAGGAAGAGGGGGGAGGAGGAGGAGGAGGAGGAGGAGGGAAGAGGGTCTGCCCGGGACAGCCCAGGACAGGGGCGGGTGCTGGAGGCTGAAATGGGCCCAGTGAATAGGCAGGGGTGGAGCCTCAGGAGAAGAAAAAGGAGAAGGGATCCACAGTGTGAGAAATGCTCCAGGCGAAACACGTCCTGGTTCTGATCAGCAGGGCGATTGTGGGGAAGCCACGTGTGGGCAGATGGTCCTGGGTGGGCCTGGACTGAGATGGCCTCTGATAAACAAATATGAGGGTTGAGAGAAAGAGGATCCGGAAAGAGCCAGAAAGGTGGGGAATAAAACCAGAAAGAGTGTTTGATAGTAACCAAGAGAAATAGGAGTTTCATGAAGAGGGAGTGAAGAACAGATCCAGTCACATTAAGACAGAGCCTAACCTTGTCCTGGGGATGTTGGAAACGGCGGTGATGTCCGTGGTGGGAGCCGTTCCCGCGCTGGTGTGGTTGGGAACCAGGTGGAGTGGGCTGAGGCCAGACGCAGGGAGTAGTCAGGAGAGCATGTCAACTGCTCTTTCAGACGTTTGGCTCTGAACGGGGTTCAAGGCCACTTGCGGGGAGCTGGATGCAGGATCAAGTGGGTTACGTTTCCTGTGTTGTTGAGTGTGGTGGTGCACTGGTGGAAAGAAGCCAGGAGATGACCGGGAATAAAGGTGCAGGAAAGAGAGTGGAGAGAGATGGAACAGTTCTAGGTGCCCAGTTCTGGAGATGGGGAGGGAAGGAGTGAAGATGATGCAGCTTGTTCATCACACAGAGGCTGACGGCCCAGTGACCTCTGCTTCCCCCAGCAAGTAGCGAGAGTGGTCATCTGCTAAGGGAGATGGGGCCGGGATAGGCTGGATTGTGGAGGGGAGTGGGGCAGGATTGACAGGGGTGACGAAGCAGTGGGGAGGCCCACACATGTGCAGCAGCACCAGTTGCCCCATTTGGGGGTTCTCTCCAGCAGTGAGACTGCTGTAGATACCCCACTTGACTCGACGAGTCAGATTTCTCCTTCCCAGCATCACCAGGTCCTGGCCCTTCCTACCTACCTGCTGCCCCTTCAGGAACCGGCACCAGGCTGAGCAGCGTGTGTGTGTGTGTGTGTGTGTGTGTGTGTGTGTCTTATAAAAGCCCTGTCAACAATTCATTGCCTGAAATGAGTTCAGTCTCATGTGAAAGTTCTCATCATGTTGATTCAAACCCTGCTTCCCAGATAGCCTATGTCTTAGGGTCTCAGTAACGTCTACAAACTCTTCTAATTCTATGTTCCAAAGTCAGACCAATCTAGGTTTGAATCCTGTTTCTTCCCTCACTAACTATATCCTTGAGCAGAGTTTTACCTAACTGTTCTCTACCTCAATTTTTTCAACTGTACAATCAGAATAATAATACCATCTTAGGGGGTTGTTGAAGGATTGAATGAGAAGGCGTGTAAAGCATTTGGCACAGTGTCTGGCATATGGTGTGAGCTGAATAAATGATCGCCATAATAACAAAATATTAGTGACAGTGCTTAATGTTAATCTTATCAATGTTAATAATAATTATAATCACGGTTCATCAAATATATAAGGCAGCTATGTTTCCACTAAACTCTTTTTTTCCAGCTTAAAGATCCTCAGTTCTTTTAACATTTTCTCCTGGGGCAAGGTTCAAACAGCAGCTCTGTCGGGGGTAGTGAGTCCCGTGTCCCTGGAGGAATTCAAGCAGAACGTGAAGCGTCACTCGGTGGTGATGTTGTAGAGGGCCTTGAACTTCTGACCGAGGCTTAAGCTGAAAAACCCTAGGGGTCCATTCCACCCTGTGTCCTTCCAACATTCTGACTTAAAATACAAGGTCAGAAAGTGTACAATAAATGCTTCTCTGTGTCATAATCATTGTCGTGTTATGTATGTTTGTCATTGTTATCGTATTTTAAAATTTATCACTTTTAACAGTTGTCATTGTTATCATCGTCAAGGCCAGGGTTTTAATAAAAATGTCCATCTTCTAAAGTCTAAAATTATTGGAGAGGGTTTGATTAATTCAGAAAACATCAACAGCATCGTGCTAGATTCCTAAGGCTGTGAAAATATGTAAAGTGTTACCTTTCTTGATAAAAATAATAGCAACACTTACATGGTGCTTATTCTTTAAGTTCTGCCCTTTTCACATGTACTCATTACCTTGATCCTCATAAAACGTTATGAGGAAGGTATTGCTGTTATCCTCATTTGACAGAGGGGAAACTGACACTCAAGAGGTTAAGTGACATGCCCAAGGCCGCAGGCTGGTGAGTGTGGGCGCTGCACTAGAGCCAGGGTGACCTGGTTTCAGATCCTTTCTTGACCACTAAGCCATACAGCCTCTCTGCTGAGGATGGAAACCACAAACATTTCACCTTGAGTTTTTGCACCATTTCCCAGAAGAACTCCAGCCCCTTAAACTCATTTCTTAGTTGAAAAGGAGTCTTTGAAATCACTTTGGCCCGCATTTTACAGATGAGGGCCCTGAGACCCCGGCAAATCTGGGGACTTCACCTGAGTCCAGGTCTTTATTCCCAGCACAGGAGCTTTTCTGCCCAACATGCTTTTTGTCCCCATCACTTCTCTTCAAGGGGGTGAGGCCCGGGCCCCAAGTGGTACTCAGGGCCCTTCTCTGGCCTTGATGGATGCTGGCAGAGAAGATCAAGGGCACAGTTGCCTCGTCACAGAGACTGGTGTTTCCGGGCCACAGTCAACAGGCCTTGCCTGCGCCTTTAAAGAAGAATCAACCCAGCCCCTGTTAGTCCAATAGAAGCCCCACTAACTGGACACCTTAACTCAAAAACTAGGCCTTTCTAGGTCAGACCCAGGGGGCTTTCTCCTGATCTGCCCCACCTCCATCTGTTTGTGCCGAGATGAAATAAATAACTTCACCACCAGGGAGGTGTTAGGAGCCAATTGGGAATTCTTTAATCTGAGATAGGACTTGACTGGGAACAACTCGGGATGACTAATTATGGCTTTGAGGGGAATTCGCTTAGTGGCTGCCGCGTTGCATGAAGGATTCTTCCCATGTAAACTGGGCCATCTCACAGCTCTGAGGCTGATCATTTAATTAGCTCCATAGATAGTCAGATGTTATGGAAGCCAGTGCAGCACGTCAAATAGACAGTTTTACAATGGTCGTGCGGGGAGGCTTCACGGTCCATGTTCATGGGTAGCTGACGTCTTGTGCTGTTGAGAGGCTGCAGCCGAATCTGGGCTCCCCAGGGCTGCCACCAGAAAATCCTCTTAGAATCTCACCAGGTACCTGTTTTCCCTTTGATTGAAACTCGGAAAACTCTTTGTTAAGCTCTCAAGATTTTAAAAATTAAAATTTTATTCATTTGATACTTTTTCTGGAATTTTAAAAACAGACACAAATGTAGAAAGAAGGGTATGAACCCCATTGACTCAACACTCAGCTCGAACCATTGTCCCACTGTCTTTTCATTGAGGCTTCCCCAATCAATTTTATTTATTTGTTTGTTCATTTTTGCTGGAATATTTTAAAGTGAATTCTAGACGACGTATCATTTCACTTGTAAATACTTCAGGAGTTATCTCTAAGCAATAAGTACTTTAATAAAAACATTACTTGATGCTGTTATCACACCTAACATTACCAAGAACTCCTTAATATCATTTAATATCCTGTTGATAAGATATAACAACAATATATTTGGATTCACTTGTTGTCTAATTGGTTCAATTTTCCCCAACTGTCTTTAAAAATGCCTTTTTACAGTTGGTTTATTTGAAGAGAATCCAAACAAGTTCCACACTCTGCATTTTTAAAATCTCTATAAATCTCTAACAATTCCCCTCCCAACCCCACTCCTTTTTTCATGCCATTTATTTGTTCAAAACCCGAGCCATTTGTCCTATAGAGTTTCCCGTGCTCTGAGTTTGGATGATTGCACCTTTATGCTGTCATCTAACATTTTCTGTTTCCTTACAAAATGAAATCTAGAGACGTGATTGGAGTCAGGTTCAATTTTTTTAGTTTCATTTTTTTGCAAGAATTCTTCATAGGTAGTTCTGGCCTCTCCCTATTGTGTCACCTCTGGAGGCACCTAGGGACTGGTAGACTGTCTTAGTGAAATTCACATTGATCAGGGGCTTCCAGTGATATTGGCCTGTTCCATCCATTATAAAGTCTCCATCATCGCCTAAGTCTGTTCTTTTATTAGGTGTGGCTCAGTCAACCAGACTTATTAACCTTTAAAGAATAAACTCAGTTTCCGTTAGTTGTGATTTTCCAACTGTAGCACCAGATTTCTTTTCTTTATAATTCTGTGTATCATTCTGAGTGCTCTGTGATCCTGTCCAGAACAGTTTTCCCTCAGGAGAGCAGCTCTGACCTCCCGAGTTCTCTGGCCCTGGTGAGCTGGGATCGCCATTTGGGGAGCCTCACTCTACATCGAAACGAACTCCAGGGCCCCACCACGAACCCTAAAGTAATTCAACTAGAAAATCAGCAGTTTTGATTGTTTGATTTCCTTTTCCCTTCCCTTCTTCCCCCTCTTGGTGGTTTTAGATAGATGAGGCAAAGTATTCTCACGGAAATCCGAATACTTCGGTTTCTCACGTCTTGACCCCATAGGTCGTGTTGACATTTGTTAAGCACGTCCAAGTGCCTGCTTCGTGCAAAACATGTTCTTTGTCTGATCTTGTTCGATCCCCATGACATCCTTGTGATGTCGGGTATTCTCTCTAGCCCCACTTTTCAGATGGAAAGCTGAGATTCTGAGAGATTCAGACTTAGAGCCCCTGCTCCTAGCCACCATGTCACAATGTCTCCTAAAGATATGCTGGGAGCTCTGTCAGGTTTTGTTCACCTGTTTTCCAAGAATATCCACTCTTGGTCATAGGGTCCAATCTGGAGGTCAGCAGGGCCGTGGAGCCAATGAGTCAGGCAGAGCGGCCAGTACTTAGCATGCACTTAATAATGAAAATTTGTTGACTGAATTACTTAGTCGTTCTGATCCTTAATTCGTTTGTTTTTAAAAATGGAGATTAAAAAAAGACTTTTGCAGGGCCGTTATAAGAGTCAATAAGATGCTAGTACAGTAGTTGGTGCAAAGTAGGTACTTGGTAACTAAAAATTATCATCATATGAATAATCAAAAAACCCAGATAATCCCAAATATCCTCATATTTAGCTTTGGGAGTGCCTTATCTGACTTAGGCAAAGTTTTACTTTCCTAATTATATTTTGTCTAGGCTAGTGACACTGAAAGCCCGGTCAGTCCGTGGAACACTAGTCCCTTGAGATGGTTAATCATGGTTCTGGCCAAAGAGCCTCATAAATAAATCGTGGAGCCCCTTTTCCAAGTAATACTCTTTGAAGTCCAACAAAATTATTTTCTGTAGACCACCTTTGGGGAACGTTGGTGTAGGCAAGTTTTAAAGCTGGTTTGCATCACCTCACTTCTCCTCTGAGGAATGTGATATGCTCAGTCACAAGCAGGGGAGGCCCTAGGAAATAGCCCTGATGAAAGTTTGCCATCCGCAATCTATAAAGTAGGTAAGAGAGACAGCTGAGTGTTTATAGCAAAGGATGAAAAAAGGTGAGTACGTTTATAGCACATGGATCCAGGCTAGACCTCCTAATGTTCTAGGACTGTCTGGTTTTAATTATTTCCATTTATCTATTTGGAATTGACTTTTTCTCTGTTGGGTGCCTGAGTTTCTGGCTTCCATCCATGAGATATGAGCTAAAAACATCGAGAATAGCATAAAGGCAAACAATGATCTGCTCCTGAAGAAGGCTGCTTCTGCAGAGTTGCTGCTTTGCCACTTTTTCCCCTCTCTCTTAAGGATCTTCTTGCTGACATGATTCTTTGTTATGTAAAAAACATCAACAAAAATTAGGTAAGTGATAATTACTTGATATGAGGGAGCAGCCATTAATGATAAAAAATTATTTTTTTTCTATATCAGGGTAACATCTGTATTATTATTTACATACTATTTTTCTTTAAATCATCTCACTTTTTTTTAACATAAATAAATATATTTAAATGGAAGTTCATAGTACTTTATAAAAGCCAGTATCACTCATCATGAAGAAGGAAATTTTAAAATTACAACAAAAGCAAAATAGCTTGTTAAATTTAAAACATGAAAAGGATTAAAGAAAACAATGAAAAGCAAGTAACACATCTAATAAATTTTCAAAAATGCATACCTAGAAGTCAAGAGATATTTATTAACTTTGTTAGATAAATGTAAGTTCTATAGTTTGGAAAGGGTAAAAGAGACCAGCTTAGCACTAGTTATCAAAATGACAATTGCACATACCCTTTGACCCCGTCATTCTCCTCCTAGAGGTTGATTCTTCAGACGCACTCACATACTTACCAAATAATGAGGGTACAAAGCTGTTCATTACAGTACTATTTGTGGTGCAAAAATTGAAAACAACTAAAAGATTGGAGACCCCCTAAATCAGGGGTCCCCAACCCCCAGTCCATGGCATGCTAGGAACCAGGCCACACAGCAGGAGGTAATCGGCAGGTGAGAGAGCGAAGCTTCCACTGCCGCTCCCCATTGCTCCCCATCACTCGCATTACTGCCTGAACCAACCCCGCCCCTCTTCCTGGTCTGTGGAAAAATTGTCTTCCACGAAACCGGTCCCTGGTGCCAAAAACGTGGGGGACCACTGCCCTAACTGACCTGTGAGACAAGTGAGATTAAAATACAACATGATAGGGGTCCATGCGATGGAACACTACACAGGCCCAAAAAAGAATGATGCAGATCTTTATGTATCAACCTGAATGATCTCTAGGGCATATTATATAATTTTTTAATTTTTTATTTTTTTTGGCTGCGTTGGGTCTTCGTTGCTGCGCGGGCTTTTCTCTAGTTGCGGCCAGCAGGGGCTACTCTTTGTTGCGCACGTGCTCCTCAATGCAGTGGCTTCACTTGTTGCGGAGCACAGGCTCTAGGCGCGAGGGCTCAGTAGTTGTGGCGCACAGGCTTAGTTGCTCCGCGGCATGTGGGATCTTCCCGGACCAGGGATCGAACCTGTGCCCCCTGCACTGGCAGGCGGATTCTTAACCACTGTGCCACCAGGGAAGTCCTAGGGCATATTATTTTTTAAAAAAAAGCAAGGTGTAGAGCAGTGTGTATAATGAAGGTAAAAAATAAAAAACTTTAAAATCCCAATATACATGTTTGCTCTTCTACGCATAAAATAAATCTAGAAGGACACAACAGATCATATCAGTTGCTTCCGGGGAGTGGAGTTGTATGGGGGGCAGGCATAGAAGAAAGATTTTTTACTGTAACTTTTTTTGTTCTGTAATTTTTGAATTTTGAACCAAGTAAGGTGTGGTGGGCAGAATAATGACCTTGCAAAGATGTCCATGTCCTCATCCCTGGAATCTTATGGATGTGTTATGTTTTCCGGCAAGGAATAATTAAGGTTGCAGGCAGAATTAGGGTTGCTAGTCATCTGACCTTAAAATAAAGACATTATCCTGATTATTTGAGTGGGTCCAATGTAATTATAAGGGTCCTTAGATGTGAAGGAGGAAGACTGGAGAATCAGCACCAGAATCAGAACGAGAATTGAAGATGGTATGCTTCCAGCATTGAAGATGGAGGAAGGGGGTCAAGAGACAAGAAATGAGGCAGCTTCTAGAAGATGGAAAAAGCCAGGAAACAGATCCCCCAGAGCCTCCAGAAGGAATGCATCCCTGACTACACCTTGATTTAACCCAGTGAGACCCATTTCAGACTTCTGATCTTTGGAACCCTAAGATGATAAATTCATTTTGTTTTTTGTTTGTTTTATTATTTATTTATTTATTTTATTTTGGCTGCGCCATGCCTTAGTTGCGGCACATGGGATCTTTGTTGTGGCATGCAGGATCTTTTCGTTGCGACATGCGGACTCCTTAGTTGTGGCATGCATGAGGGATCTAGTTCCCTGACCAGGGATCGAACCCGGGCCCCCTGCATTGGGAGCACAGAGTCTTACCCACTGGACCACCAGGGAAGTCCCTCATTTTGTTTTAAGCCACTAGGTTTCTGGTAATTGCTGCAGCAGCAATGAGTATCACTTATTTTAAATACATACATACACACATTTATATATTTAAAATATACAGGCACACCTCAGAGATACTGTGGGTTTGGTTCCAGACCACTGTAATAAAGCAAATATCACAATTAAGCAAGTCACGCATATTTTTTGGTTACCCAGTGCATATAAAAGTTATGTTTACACTATACTGTAGTCTATTACGTGCGAAACAGCATCATGTCTAAAAAACAATGTGCATAACTTAAAAATACTGAATTGATTAAAAAATGCTAACCATCATCTGAGCCTTCAGTGAGCTGTAGTAGTAACATCAAAGATCACTAATCACAGATCACCATAACAAATGAAGAAGAAGAAGAGGAAGAGGAAGAGGAAGAGGAAGAAGAAGAGGAGGAAGAGGAGGAAGAGGAAGAAGAGGAAGAAGAAGAAGGAGAAGGAGAAGAAGAAGAAGAAGAGGAAGAGGAAGAGGAAGAGGAAGAGGAAGAAGAAGAAGAAGAAGTTTGAAATATCACGAGAATTACCAAAATGTGACACAGAGAGTTGAAATGAGCAAATACTGTTGAAAAAATGGCGCCAAGAGACTTGTTCAACCCAGGGTTACCACAAACCTTCAATTTGTAAAAAATGCAATATCTGCAAAGCACATAAAGTGAAATACAATAATACAAGGTGTTCCTATATAGCATAATGTTTAAAAGTTTGGCCTTGTGTGCCAGAATTGTCTGGGCTTTAATCCTGGCTTTCCTAGCTGTGAAAACTTTGGACAAGATGCTTAACCTTTTGTGCCTAAGCTGCATCATTTATAAAATAAAGACAATAACATTTACTTCTTTGTGGGGTAATACCTACCTCATAGCATCACTGAGAGGATGAAATGAGTTAATATGAGCACTTCCAATAGTGCATTACACAAAGAAAGTGCTAGTAACTGTTCACTCCTGCTGTGATTAACTGTCTTCTCTGATTGGGTCAGATGCTGAGAAATAATTCCCACTTAAAATGATGTAAGTGGAACAAAATGATGTGAATTGTATTCAAAACAAAAAATCAAACAAACTAAAAAACTTGTATTTTAAGAAACTGTCTGGGGCTTCCCTGGTGGCGCAGTGGTTGAGAATCTGCCTGCCAATGCAGGAGACATGGGTTTGAGCCCTGGTCAGGGAAGATCCCACATGCCGCGGAGCAACTAGGCCCGTGAGCCACAATTACTGAGCCTGCGCGTCTGGAGCCTGTGCTCCGCAACAAGAGAGGCCGCGATAGTGAGAGGCCCGCGCACCGCGATGAGGAGTGGCCCCCGCTTGCCACAACTAGAGAAAGCCCTCGCACAGAAACGAAGACCCAACACAGCCATAAATAAATTAATTAATTAATTAATTACTTAAAAAAAAAAAAAAGAATGAAACCGTCTGAAGGTTATCTCCAGAATCTGTTCTTCTTAAGAAGGTCTAAAGTTATTAGGTGATGCCCTAAAGTGGTGGAGTAAAGGTTTCCTTGTCTGCTAAGGCACTTGCAGTGTGGGGAAAATAAATAAATAATTAAAGCCTTCTTATTAAGTCTTTTAAGTGTCTCTTCCTAACATATTTTCAGATGAGTTAATACTAAGTCTTTCAGGCAATAGAAAAAAATTAGAGTCTTGGCCCTGTGGTGCCAGATTTGCCTTCACTGCAACTCCTTGGTCTGGATTGTGGAACTCACACACCTGCCTCATAACAGTATATATAGGTGTTTAGATGAGCACATAGATTAATTTGTAAAGCCAGGCCCATCCAGGTATAATATCTCACAAAGGGAAAGTGAAAAAATGAAGCTCCTCTTATAACTTAAATGAACAAGCAAAAACTCTTCTAATCAAAAGATACCGAGCTTTCATTTAAAACAGTAGGTCTTTGTAGTAACTGCCCATTTCTTCACAAGCCAAGAAAAAAGGTCAGGTATTCAATTGCCTGCTTGTGACATGATTGACAATTTTATCAGCTTTATTAAGTACTTGTCTTAAATTTTCATACATATTCTGGAAGGTAATGGTATCCTTGTATCAGTGAGGAGCTATAGCTTTGGTGCATCTACCTGACTACGTAGACAGGTCTTCTGATACTACCAACCAGAGCTCCACCCCATTCCCCATCCATCCCAAATCCTCGCTTCTGGTCTATGCCATGAGGGTCAGTGAGTTGTCCATACCAGTTGGCCGAGGTTAGCAGCATAAAATATCTTCATAGACTTCTTTACTCAGCTCATAGGTTGTCGTACTGACAACCCTAAAATAACACCAGAATTCAGAATCTCACTGGGTTCACCAATTTGCATTGACTCCTTTCACTTCATTGTGCTAACAAAAATGGCTGCTTTATATCAGCTGCCATTTCTGTCATTTATGTTACTGGACCAGAGGTATCTTGTCAATCACTATGCTTACTTTGCTCTGATCATTATTTGTTACTTTTTTTGTTTGTTTTTGGCATCAGGACTGACAATCTGTCAATAAACTTAGCAGTTCCAGGTTTTGTAATTAAATACAATTATATACATTTGGTTTCCACAGATTTCACATTTTAATCCCCTGATACACTGTGTTCTGCTCCTAACGTTAGACTATTTTGATAGCTTTTACATAGAGTTCTGTGTACATTTCAAAATGATGCTTGATGTTGGATAAATTTATGCCAGAATGTAGGAGCATCTCTAAAATATGTGACATGTGATGGCATCGATTCACTTTCATTGTCAGTCCGGTGGCAATCCAGATTTCAAATTATTGCCTCTGTGTCTGTGTGTGTTTTATTCTGTTTTGTTGTCTTTTGCCTGGTTTGCATCTGATAACTTTGCAACACTAACAGGCAGTTCATGAGATTTATTCATGTGGTTATTACACTTGTCCAAAGACAAATACCTTTTAAAATCACAATCCCCAGGAAAGCTCCCATTTCCAACACAATTTTCACCTGTTTGCAACCACTGATCCACAATGGGTTCAAATGAACTTTTTAAAAAATCAGATCAGAATCTCAACTCCAGCGTACAATTATATATTCTTATACAATGCAAACTAAAAGATTGTCAACTTCCAAAAGAGATGTTTTGATTTATTACTGAAAAGAACACACTACAGGGCTTCCCTGGTGGCACAGTGGTTGAGAATCTGTCTGCCAGTGCAGGAGACACGGGTTCGAGCCCTGGTCTGGGAAGATCCCACATGCCGCGGAGCAACTAGGCCCGTGAGCCACAACTACTGAGCCTGCACGTCTGGAGCCTGTGCTCCGCAACAAGAGAGGCCGCGATAGTGAGAGGCCCGCGCACCGCGATGAAGAGTGGCCCCTACTTGCCGCAACTACAGAAAGCCCTCGCACAGAAAGGAAGACCCAACACAGCCAAAAATAAATAAATAAATAAATAATAAATAAAGGAGTTCCTTTAAAAAAAAAAAAAAAGAACACACTACAATACATACAGGAATTCAGTGTTTGAGAATCCACTGTAACAAATGGCTCTATTTTTTTCCATAGTACTTATAACTTTCTAACATATTATTTTCTTGTTTATTATAGATTTTTTTTTGTGGTCTGTCACTCATCTCTTCCCCCACAGGAATAAAAGCTCCATGAGGTAGGGATTTTTGTCTGTTTAGATTTACAGCTATATCCCCAGCATGCAAAACACTGCCTGGCACGTAGCAGGTGCTTAATCAGTACTTGTAGAATGAGGGCATGAATGAACCAGCAGTGCAAGCATAAGGTGGGTTCCTGAATGAACCCTGTGACCAGCAGCACAGAGACAGCATCAAGGACCCAGACTCTTTTTACCTCTCAGCTCTGCCGTCCTCAGTGAGAGCTCTCTCCCGGGCTGGTTCCTTTGTGGTCACAGAGACAGCTGGAATTATCTTGTTCACAGCTATGAGGAGAGAGAAAGCACTTGATTGGGTCAACTTGGGTCTGTGCCCTTAGTCAGGGTTGGGAGGGTGATGATATATAGATGGAGAATGGCTAAAACTCATCTGGACCCACTCTTTCTCTGACAGCCAAGTTGAGGGGTTAGAGTCAGCATCTCCTGAACATGTAGTGGGCCAGGCGGAGGCTGCTGAACACCTGAAGTGAAGACGCGAGGGTGGAGAATGGGAGAGAGATAGGAAACCAACGCTGTCTATCACAGCACTATTGATTCTTACAATATCTAATAGTTCAGAGGGTAAAAAGGAAATAGGAATTTTTGTCTTTTTCCTCCATCCCAATAGCCAGAAGCAACCTTGCAATGGTGTTTTACTGAGCACCTATTAAGGGCAGGGTATCAGGGAGAGACAACACCCAAGAATGCCAAGCCTTGGGAACTTGGTGGCTGAGACCCAAGAAATGGGGAGGAAAGATGATGCTGATATTTTTAAACCTGGTATTGGCATAAAGAGGTGTCAGAATTGTTTCTAGACAGGGTGAGTCTAAGGTGGGAGCCAAGGGTAGGTATCCAATAAGCCAGTCATTCGTCATTCAGTAAATAATTAGTAAAGACCTACTATGTGCCAGGCAATGCTCTAGTCACTGGGATGCAGCGATGAGCAAACCCTGCCCTCTTGGAACTGACCTTTTACTGCCGAGAGATAGATAATTAACAGAACATTAATAAAATATGAGTATAGCAGACAGTGATATGTGCTATGGAGAAAAATAAAGCAGGGAAGAGGTTGGATGTATTGACTGGGGAGGAGAGGGCTGCAAGTTTCAATAGCGTAACTAAGAAAGGCCTCCCTGAAGAGGTAACATGTGGACAAAATTTGGAGATGAGGGAGCAAGCCCACAGATACTGGGGAAGGGGCTCAGTTTAAAAAATTTTAAATGTCAGATACTTGCAGAACATCTAAGAGCTTATTCCTATAATGAAGTAGAAATAATAATACATATATATAATAGACTTGGGACTTCCCTGGTGGCACAGTGGTTAAGAATCCGCCTGCCAGTGCAGGGGACATGGGTTCAAGCCCTGGTTCCCGAAGATCCCACATGCCATGGAGCAACTAAGCCCACGCGCCACAACTACTGAAGCCCGCACGCCTAGAGCCCATGCTCTGCAACAAGAGAAGCCACTGCAATGAGAAGCCCACACACCGTGACGAAGAGTAGCTCCTGCTCACCACAACTAGAGAAAGCCCACACACAGCAACAAAGACTCAACGCAGCCAAAAATAAATTTAATTAATTAATTAATTAATTAAAAAAATAAAATAGACTCACATTCAATCCAGAGTAGGAAACAGTGGGTTACCCTTCTAAAACCTGGATCCAACCAGAGGAGCTGACCCCTGAAGGGCGGGAGAAAGAAAAAAAAAAAAACTAACAAGGATTGGAGAATTCTTGAACAAAATCTTCCCTCATTACTCCATTAAATTTGAGTTTTGAAATAAACTTCTGTAAGAGAGTGTTACTATGTTCTACAAATTTGGGGCCCTTAAATTTGGTTTCTAACACTGGGTAAAGTAAACCTTCCCTACCAGCCCAGTTTTGGTGGGGGAGAGGAGACGATGAAAATATAAAATGAAAAATATTGGGACTTCCCCGGTGGTCCAGTGGTTAAGATTCCACGCTTCCAATGCAGGAGCCGTGAGTTCGATCCCTGGTCAGGGAACTAAGATCCCACACGCCGCCCGGCACGGCCAAAAAAAAAAAGAAAAGAAAAGAATATAAGAGGTATACACATACACACAAAATATTGGGGAAAGGCTTCCTGCCCAAGGAATCACCAAGAGGTGACATTTGATTTGGGAGAGAAAGATGGGGGGACAATGTCCCAGGCCAAGGAAAGAGCATTTCTGGGGAGCAGGGAGAAGGGCAATGGGGATCCAGTGTTGAGGGGACAGAGAGACCATAGGATAAAGGGCTTACGTGCACTTCTCTCTCCAGAGATGAAATAGATTGTCTTTGCTTTGGGAATCAGTAACACTGATGAACATCTCCATCTTGGACAACTACATTGGACAATTATCAGGGGAGCATTTCTCCTGAGCAAAGCACACACTTGGGACCCATTGTTCTGCCAGAGGTTCAGGGAAGAGACCAGAGCTGGAGATGGAGGTTGGCAAGTCAATGGTGTGGAGAGCCATGATAAAGGGGGGAAATGGGTGAAAAAAGAAAGAGCAGGCCTGGAGCAGACCCACGTGGGCTATGAGGAAGAGCTGGTGCTCTTGAGAGAGGCATGAACCAGGCTTGCTTCAGTTGGCCTTAGGAAGATGGCGGCCCCTTGAGGCATTTGCTCCTGGGGACAACTCCCTTCTCTAGAACTCTCTTCTCTGATCTCCTCCCCAGTCTATGAAACCACAGAACTCTCTTCTCCCCTTCCCATCCCATTCCTGAACTTTCCTTGATGGAAGCTCTTCCTTGGCTTGATTATTGGATATTGATATTGTGGCCCTCTTCTTTCATACTGTAGCTACACTTTCCCCAGGAGGCTCCATCCAAGCCTATGGTTTCCATCTAGACTCTTCCTGCTTTGGAAGGCAGAATGAGTGAAAGGAGGGAGGAAGGCAGAGGGGAAGGCAGGAAGAAAGAAAGGAGTGAAGGGACTTCCGTGGCGGTCCGTGGCTAAGACTGTGCTCCCAATGCAAGGGGCCCGGGCTCCATCCCTGGTCAAGGAACTAGATCTCACATACCACAACTAAAAGATCCCGCATGCCCCAACAAAGATCCGCATGCCACAACTAAGACCTGGTGCCGTCAAATAAATCAATAAATGTTAAAAAAAAAAAAAAGAAAGGAGTGAAAAAATTTCTGGAAAGCACTGCCACCCAAGATACTGCTTCATTAGTATCAGTCTTGTTTTACTGTTTTCAAACTTTATAGGGACTTGATCTTTGATTTCTAAAACTCAATGCAATATTGGCATCATAATAACGTTTACTAATCAGGGCTCAACATATCTATAGCATTTCATTTCTTAACGAAAAAGTGTACAAGAAAATGCACACATTGAGCATGGCGGTGTCTTGGTCTACTTTGCTGCTTCTCGCAAACCACCCCCACCCCTCATCTACCCAGGAAAGGGGAGACCCTGCCCCCCTCACTGGTCGAGGAGTCCGCAGGGGTCAAACCTATTCAGTCCATGCCTTCTCCCTAGATGCCAGCATTCCCTGCCCAGATGGCCCCAAACCAACTCCAGGGCCCGTGCAGGGCCTCTTCTCTGGGCCGGTCCTCTGGAAGCCCTTGTGGAGCTCAGGTCCCGGGGTGGTTGAGCAGCGCTCTTTGTGGGGGTGTGCGTGCAGCTGGGGCTGGGCCCCGGGCCCTGGGCGCCTGTCTACATCCTGAGAGCCCCTCTGGGTGCGCTGCGGAGCAGGTAGTTGGGGCCAGGGGTGAGGAGGGAGCCCTGCCCACACCCCACGTTCCAGGGCAGAACTCCAAGAAGTCTGAGAGCTCTGAATTTGATCCTGACCTTCCAGGGCATTAGGCAGTCGTTCGTCAAGGTAGGTAGACAAACCCTATTCTATTTAACATTTTGTGGGTTTAATCATTTGTAAATCCTTGACATGCGGAATAAGGGCCTCTACTTGTACTCTTGCCCTGGACCCTGCAAATGTTCGAGGCCCACCTGACGCTAAGAGAGGAAAGTCACTTTTGTGATACCAGTGAGTAGACACTTTAGAGAGAAGAGATGAAAAGGAGGAGGTACAAATACAGTTTGTGTAACGGAAGCGCTTCCGCAGCCCATCAGAAGCATCGGGAGGAATTTTTGCTAGGCGATACCATAAACTAGTAAATACCGTTTCTGGCACTTCCTCCACTGCAGCCTTTCTCTCCTATGGTCTCAGTGGTGTCAGATGTAAAACGGGCTGGCCTCACATCAGATTCCAAGAAGTTCAAGGAAGTACAAGCCTTCTTGACTTAAGAAAATAATCTGACAAAACGGTTCTTTAATTTATTAGAAGATATTAAAATGTTTATAAACATATTCTTTGATATGAACATTATATTTCATTGATATATAGTGTGGGTGTTTGGTTACAACAGTGAGTGAAATCTGTTCCAAAAAATCTGGAAGCTTTTTGTTTTGTACTTCTGAGAAAGAGCTTCTGGGGCCGTGTTCCAGGTTCTGTGTTGATGTGGGTTTAAACTGTCACCTGTAAGGTCAACTGGCTTTGAAAGCTTTACCTCCAGCCCTGGCCTCTCTCCTGAGGGGAGCGCCATGTATCCACCTGCCCAGCCAACTCCTCCATCTAGCTCCCCACACTCAACATGGAGTGGCCTGTGTTCACTTCCTGTGGCTGACATAACAAATTACCGCATACTTGGTGGCTTAAAACAGCAGAAATTTTGTCTCTCACAGCTGTGGAGGCCAGAAATCTGAAGTCAATGTGTCAGCAAGGCCATGCTCCCTCTGAAGGCTCTAGGGGAGAATCCTTCCTCGCCTCTTCCAGCTTCTGGTAGCCCCAGGTGTTCCTTGGCTTGTGGCTACAATGAATCCAATCTGGGTATCCATCTTCACTGAGCCTTCTTGCCTCCCTTCAGTGTCTCTGCACCTCAAATCTCTTTCTGCCTTTCTCCTAGAATGCCTGTCATAGGACTTAGTGCCCACCCTAAATCCAGGATGGTCTCATCTCAAGATCCTTGACTTAATTACGTCTGCAAAGACCCTTCTTCCAAATAAGGTCACCTTCACGGTTCCAGGGATTAGAACTTGGACATATCATTCGTCCAAGTGGACAAACCACTATTCAGCTCACTACATAATCCATTGCGTTTCATCAAAACCAGTTCCTGGGACTTCCCTGGCAGTCCAGTGGTTAAGAATCTGCCTTCCAATACAGGGGACGCGGGTTCAATCCCTGGTTGGGAAACTAAGATCCCACATGTCGCGGGGCAACTACTGAGCCCACGTGCTCTGGAGCCCACACGCCACAACTAGAGAGAAGCCCGCATGCCGCAAAAAAGAGCCCATGTGCAGCAACTAAGACCCGACACAGCCAAATAAATTAATTAATTAATTTAAAAGCAAAAACCCCCAGTTCCTTCTGCCGTCTCTGTCTGGGGGAGGAGTGGTACCCACGTTCCCAAAGTGGACGTGGGAAGTCATCCCTCACCCATTCCCTCCTTTTCCCTCCCATCCAGACAGTCACCAAGGGCTGTCAATCAACTCCTCATAGCTCTGGAATCCATCCTCTCCCCTTTGGTTTCCACTGCCACCCTCACTGGCCTTCTTTCTGTTTTTCAAACTCCCACCTCAGGGACTTTGCTTGAACTCTTGCCTCTCTGGAAGGCTCTGTCCCTCAAGCTTCACAGGCAGGTTGGCTCTTTTCACAGAGCATTGAGGTCAAGTATCATCACTTCTGAGAGGGCTTCCCCTCCTGTTCTGCCTCAAATAGCCTCCCAGTGACTCCATCACATCGCATGGCTTTATTCTTCCCAAACTCCTTTGAACCATATTGTTTATTTGTAGATTTGTTCTTTTCTGTCTCCCTCACCACACACACACACACACACACACACACACACACACACAAACTACTTGAGGCCAGAGAGCCTTGTCTATGTGTTCAAGTCTGTATCCCTAGTCTTGAGACTACTGCCTGACATGGAGTGTTTAATAAAAAGCTACTGAATAAATGATTGATGCTTCAGTGCTTGCCTTTATCTCCTTTGTCTGTTCAAACAACCACGTGACCTTTTAACTGTCTCAGGTCAAATCTGATCACACTTCTCCTGGACTTAAAGATCCTTCACCATTTCCCACAGGATTGTTCTGGGTCCTTGGCTTGGCATTCAAGGCCCCCAGTGAGCTTGCCAGTGTACCCTAAACACTTCCGCAAACTTGCCCTCCAGTCACACTTAAGGACCGTTTCATGGCTCTGGTGCTGTGCCTTTGCACCCGATGTCCCCTCTCTGGTGTCATCCTCTTCTTTCAGCTTGGGGTCTGACTCTGATTCTTCACTCAAAACCCAGTTCCTGTGTCACCGACTCCACGAAGGCTTTTTTGACTTTTCCCCTCTGCCATCCTGGTACCATGTTTTTACTGTTGCATTTTCACACGATTATATCACTTGCTTTCTTCGCTCCTTCTCTGTTTGGCCTGACTTCCTGAGGATAACCGCCAGGGCTCGTGTCCAGCACTAGCACTGTGATTGCTCTGGACCAGCATCCCTTTCTACTTCCTCCGACCCTGCAGCCTTCCTGCTGCCGTCTCAGCTCTGGGACCTCATTGCTGCATGCTCCTGGGAGCTTCATCAGGCTGCTGTTTGCCTTTGGAATGCCTCCTGGCATTGCCCTTGGGGCACCTTGTTTTCTAGAATTGCTTGTCTGGCTTCTGACTCACCGAGATGGCCTTAATCCCCTGCATTTACGTGGGCTCAGGTTCCATGGTTTCCAGGTCCTTGCCAGCTCCCCTTGACCTGCTGCCAGTGACTAGTCTTCACTTAGTTGGAGCAATAGATGCTGAACCAGGGCCACAGGGTGTCCCAAAGCCAGGAAGATGAGTTTCAAAGAATGCAGAGAAGTGCAGCAAAGCAAGTTCCAAGAAGTGTCAATTTAGCAATCATGACTTCACTAGTGATCTCCGGAGGAAAGATATTCAGAGTCGTGATGGGAGAGGCCAGATCACAGGTGGCCAGCAGGAGACTGGGTGTGAAGACGTGGGAGCAGAGGGGTGGGTGCTCTTCAGCTGTGTGAGAGTAGAAGGAGAGAGAGGGGTGGTGTCTGAATCCGTTCAGGCTGCTCTAACAAAACACCACAGACTGGGTGGCTTATAGACAACAGAAATTTATTTCTTAGCGTTCTGGAGGTTGGAAGTCCGAGATCAGCGTGCCAGCATCATCTGGTTCTGATGAGAACTCTCTTCTGGGTTGTAGACTGCTGACTTCTCATTGTGTCCTCGCGTGGCAGAGAGCAGAGAGAGGAAGCAAGTGCTCCTATGACTCTTACAAGGTCACTAATCCCATTCAGGAGGGCTCTACCCTCATGACCTCATCTAATCCTAATTAGCTCTCAAAGACACACCTCCTAATGCCATCACATCTGGGGAAAGTGAATCTTGGGGGGACAACATTCAGTCCACAACAGATGGAATGGCTGCTTAAGGGGTAGCAAGGTTGAGAGAATTTTGCAGTTGATGTTAGACTAGAGTGCCTCGAGCACCATAGCAGACTCTACTCATATTCTCAAGGGGATCCCCTTACCATTTCTGGCATGCCCTCTGCCAGTACCTGTGTCGCTGTTAAAGGTGAAGGTTTCTCAACCACAGCTCTATTGACATTTTGGGCCAGAAAATTCTTTGTTAGGCTTGGGGTGGAGGGCTGGAGAGGAGGGTATCTCTTCCGTGTATTGTGATGTTTGGCAGTATCCCAGGCTTCTATCCACTAGATGCTGTTAGCACCTCCACAACCAGTGTGACAATCAAAAACGTCTCCAGACATTGCCAAGTGTCCCCTGGGGGGACAATATCACCCCCAGTTGAGAACCACTGGTTTAAAGGTGTGGGAACCCACTTCGGCAAACACACGGCTGAGGGGGAGTGCCTGGGAAGTAACAACCCCTCATCCTGCGTAGCCCTTGACCGATGCCTGACATATGGGGCATGAATGCCCCAGCTCCCTCACCCCTTCGCAGGAATACTTCGGAGGCACGTGTTCTGTAATGTTTTCCAGTTTGCCCTGCGGGATTCAGCTCCAGTGCTCACTGTGGTACTTGGCTTGCCATTGCTTTTGGTGACTTTCTTTTCCCGTATCATTCCTTCCCTACCCCACCCCCTTCACCTATCCAGTCCCTCCCACCTCAGGGTCTGCTTCTAGGGGGATCCACACTAAGACAAGAATGACTGAAAGTGGAGAAGTGGTATCAGGAAAGAGAAAGAGATGAATAAGGAGACAAATGGAGCAAGGGAATGTACTGCATCGAGAATATAAGGAAAGAATAAGGAAAGAATGATTCTCTGAGTTCTATGGAAAGGAAGAGAAAATGTGAAGGAGAAGGAGTTTGTGTCAGGGAGGAAGCTGGATCAGGGAGCAGTTTCTGTATGGCTTCAAATTCTCCGGTAAAACAAAAGGTCAGGTCAGCCGCTAATGGTGAGGAAAAGGAGTGTAGCACTTTCCACTCTGTTTCAAAAAAAGTTACTGTTCTTGGGACTTCCCTGGTGGCACAGTGGATAAGAATCCACCGGCCAATGCAGGGGACACGGATTCAATCCCTGGTCCGGGAAAGATCCCACATGCCGCGGAGCAACTAAGCCCGTGCGCCACAACTACTGAGCCTGCGCTCTAGAGCCCGTGAGCCACAACTACTGAGCCCGCATGCCACAACTACTGAAGCCTGCACACCTAGAGCCCATGCTCCCCAATAAGAGAAGCCACTGCAAGGAGAAGCCCATGCACCACAACGAAGAGTAGCCCCCGCTCGCCACAACTAGAGAAAGCCCATGCAGCAATGAAGACCCAATGCAGCCAAAAATAAGTAAAATTAAATCTTTAAAAAAAAAAAAAGAAAATGTTACTCTTCTTCACGATGTAATAGGGCATGGTTAACTAAAAGGTTCCATGTTCAAGTACTCTGGGGAAATTTGCATACTATTTGGTGCTTCATAATGTTTATCAGTGATTAAAAGTTCTGATAGGGGCTTCCCTGGTGGTGCAGTGGTTGAAAATCTGCCTGCCAATGCAGGGGACACGGGTTCGAGCCCTGGTCTGGGAGGATCCCACATGCCGCGGAGCAACTAGGCCCGTGAGCCACAATTACTGAGCCTGCGCGTCTGGAGCCTGTGCTCCGCAACAAGAGAGGCCACGATAGTGAGAGGCCCGTGCACCGCGATGAAGAGTGGCCCCCGCGGGGGCTTCCCTGGTGGCGCAGTGGTTGAGAATCTGCCTGCCAATGCAGGGGACACGGGTTCGAGCCCTGGTCTAGGAAGATCCCACATGCCGCGGAGCAACTGGGCCCGTGAGCCACAACTACTGAGCCTGCGCGTCTGGAGCGTGTGCTCCGCAACAAGAGAGGCTGCGACAGTGAGAGGCCCGCGCACCGCAATGAAGAGTGGCCCCCACTTGCCGCAACAAGAGAAAGCCCTTGCACAGAGGCGAAGACCCAACACAGCCATAAATAAATAAATAAATAAAATTTAAAAAAAGAAAAAAAAAAAAAAGAGTGGCCCCCGCTTGCCGCAATTGGAGGAAGCCCTCGCACAGAAATGAAGACCCAACACAGCCATAAATAAATAAATAAAAATAAAACTTATTTAAAAAAAAAAGTTCTGATAAACTGGTTTTTTTAATTGATTAATTAATTTATTTATTTGACTGCATCGGGTCTTAGTTGCGGCATGCGGGATCTTTCATTACGGCGCGCGGGCTCTTCATTGAGGCGCGCGGACTCTCTAGTTGTGGCGCGCGGGCTTAGTTGCCCCATGGTGTGTGGGATCTTAGTTCCCCGATCAGGGATCAAACCCACGTCTCCTGCATTGGAAGGCAGACTCTTAATCATTGGACCACCGGTGTAGTCCCCTGATAAACTGTTCAACATGAGACCAGTTTAACACTTTTTGGAAATTTCAGCTTTATTGAGGTATAATAGACATATAAAATTGTAAGATGTTTGAAGTGTACATCGTGGTGATTTGATATAACTTTTTGTTTAACCTAGCATTTCGCAAATTTATTGGGGAACACTTTCCTTCCTTAACTTCCTCCAAAACAAAACACAGAAAACCCCATTCATATCTCAAAGGACACATGTAATCTCTGGGACACATTCTGGGAACCACTGTGTGAGGGCCCCAAGAGGAGGCTATTTGTGAGCCAGCCTAAAGGGGGTGGGGGTCAGCTAAGGACAGATGAGTTTGTTCGTGTGCAGAATTAACACAATCTCCTGTTTTTGTTTTGTTTTATCCATCGATATTAACCGACCTAGAGCAAAGAGCCCCTAGAAATGCAATCAGCTGCCAAGAGGGTGGAAGGTGACAGGGACAAGGGAGCTGGTGTTAGTGACACGGTGTTGAAATTGCTGGCCTGGGGAGCTGAGACCTGACCCGGGTTCTCTTTTCACTCACCATCTTCTCCAGAGGACGGTGCCAAGGCCTCTGGGGACAGGGGGAAGGGGTGGACGATTCTGTGTGAGGCATCACAAGGGAAGGGACCACAAAGCTGAGTCTTAATGAGTAAACAGGTAGGTAGTTTGCGAGGTAGGTAAGAAGGGAAAGGACATTCCAGGCAAATGGCATAAAGGTGCAAAGGTGTGGAGGGGTAAAAGAAGGTGGCAGCTTCTAGAACTGTTGAGAAATTCAGTGGCAAGAGCCAAGGAAATATGGGGAGAACAGAGAAAGGTGGGTAGGGTGTCACGGGGTACAAACTATAGAGGGGGTTTTCAAATGTGGTAGGGAAAAAAGAGCATGGATAAAAGTTTTGTGCATTCATCATTTTTGATGTTTCCAAAGAGTTTATTATTACTTTCTAGATAATCTTCCTTTCTTGATTTGTATTTCCTCTTTAACTCAAGTTGTTTAGGATAAATTTTAAAAACATATTTCCAGGTGGTAGTGACTTTTTATCTTCTGCTGGTTATTAAATTCTAGTTTTACCGTATTACAATCAGAAGATCATTTATACTCTGCTTTTTGAAATCTATTAAGGTTTTCTTTATTTCCTAAAATATGGTCAATTTTGGTGAATTTTCCTCAGGCTCTTCTATTATCTATCTTTAGAGGAAAAAACCCCATATAAATTAGTCCTACCTTATTATTTATGTTATTTAGTTCTTTTACATGCTGTGTGTGTGTGTGTGTCCACATCTACTTATTCTCTTACGGACCAAGAGTCTTGAATTAAATTCTATCTCCAATGACTTTCTATTTCTCTTTGAAGTTCCTGTAAAGAAGTTCTTAATCTTTGGAATACTGTGATCACACTAGTAATATAGAAAAGGAAACTTGGGCAGCAATGTGGAGGAGAGTTTTGGGTGGAGATTGGAGGTGGTAGACTAGGAGTCCAGGCAGAGGTCATGGAGAAAGAAAAGGAGGTGACATACTGGCACAGAGAATCACCTGGACATGGGGGCATGCAGGAGGTGGAGAAGCCCGGAGGACCCAGGATTCTGGGAGGTTCCAACTGCTGTTTGATGATGATGCTAGTATCCAGGCTTGAAGGTGGGATAGGGTGAGTAGGGTGTCCTCACAATGTATTGTAACAAGTTGTTGCTTATTTGACTTATCTCTGTCTTCCCAGTAAGGGCAGGACTATGACTGCTTGCTGTCTATTGTCTCCTCTGAGCCTGGCACAAGTGGCTCCTGGCACACAATGCAGGTTGCAAGATGGAATATAATAAATGAATGAAACATTGTCACTGAGGTGGCTGTGAGGCCACCAGGGGAGGTGTCCAGTGGGTGGGTGGGCATGCAGGTCAGAGAGGGGTCATGGCAGTAAGTCCTGGGTGAGAGAGCATGCTCGCTGAAACAGGGGCTGGTGCAGGGTGGTGACAAGAGAAAGGGGTCAGGGTGGAATTGTGGTGGGGTCAGGGGGCTGCCCTTTCTGCAAGGGACTCAAGTCTGCCTTAGGCCATGGTGCCCATGCACCGGGAATTAAGAGATCTGGGAATCTCTCCTTCTGTCAGAGGATTTTAGTTGTCCGTCCATTCAAAGATTCGACCCACCTCTGTCTGTTGTCTATTCTATCCACATCACTTCATTGACTATTTCCCCGCTTCTTCATTGACTATTTCCCCGCTTCTTCATCAACTCTTCTCCAGGTTATTTTTTTCTCTCCCTGTATTCTCCTGTCTCCTCTTGGATTC
Organism: Balaenoptera musculus; assembly: GCF_009873245.2. Lineage (NCBI taxonomy): Eukaryota > Metazoa > Chordata > Mammalia > Artiodactyla > Balaenopteridae > Balaenoptera > Balaenoptera musculus. Next base: position 34,314,951 of record NC_045801.1, on the reverse strand, counting down.
TTCATCCTCCAGTTCAGAAGACAGAGGGTCTGGGCTGTCCCCTGGCCCCTCACTGATCACCTGCAGGGTTTCAAAGCACCGCTCACCTCTCTGTGTCTCCGATCCATCCTCTGCAGTGTATAATAAGACCTACCTTCCCCTGTCATACTACCTTTACACAGGCCTCTCTTTCTATAGAAATAAACTATTGTTTAATAGCAGTAAAGACTTTCGCCATCTTAAGCCAAAATTCTGTGGCGATTCATATGACACTGCTTCTAAATGCTGTCAGCTCTTCAGAATTATTTGGGTGGGTGGGTGGGCTCTTATAGGACAAAGCAGGCGTGGCCTCAGAAGGACGCCTCTAGTGCCGGGAGCACGCACTAACCCCCTCTGCCTTCCCAGCACTCCACCTGGAATGCCATGGAGCTTGACAAACATTTGCTGAATAAATGAAAGGCGCTGTTCTCTATCGCATTACTATTCATTAAATGATAAAGTGTAAGAGATGAAGAGAATTCTTACAGACATAGTCTTTCCATGGGTTGGGAGTGAAAGGGACATCCTCAATCAGAGGCTCAGCGCCCAGAGGGCTACGTGGCCTGGGGTCTGGAGGGGGCAGCTGGAAAGGGCGTTCCTCTCTGGTCAAGGAGGGGAGCCCAGACTCCAGGAATGGGCCTATGGGTTTCCAGGAAGGACCCTCAGGAGAACCCTCCCTAGGAAGAGACTTCCAGTAACCACACCGACGGGATTAAGGAACCTCTCCCCTTGAGGTACCTGGATGCAGCTGGGCTTGACTGTAACTGGCGAAAAGTAACCTACAAACTTGGGAGTTGTAGCATGTTATGAACATCTTTTAAAATGAAGAAGGAGCTGCCTTCGTGGCTGTTGAGAGCATTTATGGATCAGTTGGGGGCGATGGACAGAACAGATTTTTGGGGTGAGGACACCCAAGCCCCGGGAAAGTACTCCAGGGAGCAGAGCTTCCTCACTGTGGTCTGGACTCCTCTGTGGGCATCAGTTTGCTGTGAGCTGCCTGACTCATGTGTAGGTGTGTGCATTTGGGGTGGGGGGGAGGTGAAGAGTCTATGGCCAAGGAAAGACCCAGGCACCACTGACCATGCTCTGCCACAGCCGAACGAGTCTGCAAGATGATGCTGTCCCCTTCATCAGTTCCGTGCCCAGAAACCCACCTTCTTGGGACAATTTTTCCCACCATTTCTTAAATCTCCCACTTTATTTCTTCAAGGCTCTTTCCTGGGAATTTCCTGGCGGTCCAGTAGTTAGGACTCTGCACTTCCACTGCAGAGGGGGCTCGGGTTCGATCCCTGGTCGGAGAACTAAGATCCCAAATGTCATGCGGCGCAGCCAGAGAAAAAGGCTCTTTCTCATTTTTCTGGACTCTAGTACTTTCTGGCTCCCCAGGGACCTCGATCCATCAGCAATCTTCTTGATTGCCTGTCAGTTTCTCTATCCATTGGCTTCCTCCCTGTTGGGTCTGACATGCTCGAATCCCTTCCCTATGGAGTGCGGCTGGGAGGGGAGTCCTTCTCTTCCGTTCCCTATAGTTGTCTCTTTCTTCCCTTCCCAGACACGCTTCTGGAAAGACTTGTGAACATTTGTTATCTCTACTTGTCTCTTATTCAGATTTCAGCCTGATTCAATCTGTTTTCCATCTTTTTTCCCCAGAAACCTCTCTCCAAGGTCATCAGTTTGCCAAATCCAATTCCAACGGAACCCACTTTCCAAACTTACCTTCCTTGTCCTCTTTGCGGTATTTCACATCGACATCTCCTCCTCCTTGACCCTCTAAGGAGGGTGAATACATAATTCATCTTCCAAACTGGGCCACTGTTTAAAGTGAAAAAGGGCACTCATTAATTATTATGCCAGGCTGTCCTAAACCAAGACTCCCCCAGGCAAACTCAGACTTATGGTCTCCCTTCCTCCAAAACCTCCCTCTCCCTTCTCTGGCTGCTCATCCTCAAGCTCCGTTATGGGATCCTTTTCCTCCATCCTCTCCTTAAATGTGCCCCGGGCACTCCTCCGTTCTCATGCTACCATCTCCCTGTATGATGTTATCTGCCCGTGGCTCAATCCCTATCTGTCTACAATATCTTGATTTCTATACTCCACATACAAACCCAACTGCTGAATAGAAGTCTCTACCTGGCTGTCCTAGAGGCAACTCCACATCTATATCTAAAACCGTACTCAGTATCTTTAAGCCCAAACATGTTCCCTTCCTGTGGATGAATGGTAGATGGAGGAATATGAAGGAAGCGGTGATTAAGAACATAGCTTCTGGGGCTTCCCTGGTGGCACAGTGGTTGAGAGTCTGCCTGCCAATGCAGGGGACATGGGTTCGAGCCCTGGTCTGGGAAGATCCCACATGCCGCGGAGCAACTAGGCCCGTGAGCCACAATTACTGAGCCTGCGCGTCTGGAGCCTGTGCTCCGCAGCAAGAGAGGCCGCGACAGTGAGAGGCCCGCGCACCGCGATGAGGAGTGGCCCCCGCTTGCCGCAATTGGAGAAAGCCCTTGCACAGAAACGAAGACCCAACACAGCCATAAATAAATAAATAAATAGATAAATAAAAAAAAAAAAAAAAAAAAAAAAAGAACATAGCTTCTGCAACCTAAGTGTCCACTGACAGATGAATGGATAGAGAAGATGTGGTATATATACACAGTGGAATATTACTCAGCCATAAAGAAGAATGAAATAATGCCATTTGCAGTAACGTGGACGGAACCAGAGATTATCATACTAAGTGAAGTAAGTCAGAGAAAGACAAATACCATATGATATCACTTATTTGTGGAATCTAAAAAAGGATACAAATGAACTTATTTATAAAACAGAAACAGATTCACAGACATAGAAAACAATCCTATGGTTACCAAAGGGGAAGGGGAGGGAGGGATAAATTAGTTTGGGATTAGCAGATACATACTATTATATATAAAATAGATAAACAACAAGAGCCTACTATATAGCACAGGGAACTGTATTCAATAACTTATAATAACCTATAAAGGAAAAGAATCTGAAAAAGTATATATATATTTATGTATATGTATAAATGAATCACTTTGTGGTACACCTGAAACTAACACAACATTGTAAATCAACTATACTTCAATAAAAAAAAAAAAAAGAACATAGCTTCTGGAGTTATGACCACCTGGGTCCAAAGCCACATCCTAATCTTGCATATTAGGGTATTTAGTTAACCTCTCCAAGCCTCAGTTTCTTCACCTGTAAAATAGAGACAAAATCGCCTACGTCATGGGTTGAGACAAATAATGACAATGAGACAATAATGACAATGACAGATATTTAGAGGGCACCATATGAGCCAGGCACTTCTATGTGGCTCACATGTATCATTTCATTTCATCCTCATGACAGCTCAGTGAGGTAAGTGCCATTATTATGCCTATTTTACGGATGAGGAACCAGAGGCCTGGAAAGTTTAAGTGACTTTCTCTGTGTCAGTGGCTGAATTGGAGTTCAAATTCAGCAAGTCTGGCTCTAGAGACATTTTCTCAATCACCTCAGTGTTCTGTGTGTACCAAGTGCTTGCAACAGTATCCAACAAGTAATAAGTGCTTGGCAAATTATTTCCACCCTCCATCCAGTCCAGCAAGCTGTCTACCCAGGAGGAGGCCTGTTTTCCTCATCCTTCCTCACTCTACATCTGTCAGGTCCTGTCAACTATACCTTAAAATGCTATGCGTTTTCCCAGAGTTTACTTATTTAATTATTATTCTTTTTTTAAAATTTCTTTTATTGAAGTAGAGTTGATTTACAATGTTGTGTTAGTTTCTGCTGTATAGCAAAGTGATTCAGATATATATATATATTATTTTTCTTATTTAATTATTATTCTATATTCCTAGTTCATTGTTCAAGATGTCTTGATATTTGAGAAGTCAACTACCAGAGTACCAGGTATGAATGGAAAGGCCCAGATGTCTGCCTAGTTTGAGGTTTTCCTTCCAAACCTCCATTCTGCTTGCTTTCTTAGAACCTTGCTGCATTGCCACGAAAACAAGCCTGGGCCTGCCTGCTGGAGGATGAGAGACTCTATGGACCAGAGATGAGCCATCCCAGCTGAGGCCACCCTGACCAACCAGTGCCCAGCCAAACCAGGCGCTGACCACAGACCCAAGGCCAGAGGAGCCGCCTAGCTGAGCCCAGACCAAACTGCTGACCTGAAGAAAGGTAAGCTAAATAAACGGTTTTTGTTTTCGACTGCTAAATTTTGTAATAGTTTGTTATGCAGGAAAAGCTAACTGGTATACTTAGGTACTGTATTAGTCGGCGCAGGCTGCCATAACAAGATGCCGCAGACCAGGTGACTTGAATAACAGAAATTTATTTTCTCATAGTTCTAGAGGCTAGAGGTCCAAGATCAAGGTGCCAGCAGAGTTAGTTTCTGGTGAGACCTCTCTTCCTGGCTTACAGATGGCACTTTCTCGCTGTGTCCTCATGTGACCTTTTCTCTGTGTGAGCCTAGAAAGAGAGATCTCTGTTGTCTCTTCGTCTTTGTATAAGGATATCAGTCCTATCAGATTAGGGCCCCGAATTTATAACCTCATTTAATCTTAATTACCTCCTTAGAGTCCCTATCTCCATATACAGTAGCATTGGGGATTAGGGCTTCAACATATGAATTTGGGGGCACACAATTCAGCTCACAGCAGGTATCAACCATCAAGTGGAAGTAGAAGCCATGAGAGCTGCTAAGATCACCTGAAAGGAATGCAAGGGCAGAGGAGACCCATGAACCAAGGACAGACTCAGGGTCCCCACAGCTTTCCTGGGGCCAGTGGCGGATGAGAAGCCCAGAGATAGAGAGGGGAAGGCAGAGGAAGTACAAGGAGAACAAAGGGAGTGATAAGGAAGCACAGAAGCCAAGCCACCCACAGTTTCACAAAGGAGGACATGATTAACAAAGTCAAGGGCAGGAGGCAGAGGTCAGGGACTGAGACGTGCCCACTGGTCTTAGCCAGGTCCTTGGTGACCCCGACAAATGTCAGAACTATGGTAGAGCCAGAAGCCACGTCCCTGAGGAACAGAAGGGAGATAAGGAAAGGAACAAGCTGATAAAGGATGCTTCTGAGAAGTTTGGATGAGAAGGGACGAGAGAAATCAAGAACATAGTATTAAGAAGAGATTTTTTTAGGACAGGAGAGACAGGAGTCTCTTTATAGGCTGAGAGGAATGAGCTAGAAACAGGGAGAGGTTCATAATGATGGAACAAGGTTTGGAGGAGGCAGAGAGGGAGGTGACAATAACTAGCCTTTGTTAGCATTTGCCTGTGCCAAGCTCTCTGTGTGGCCTGTCTCGTTTAATCCTCCCACCAACTCTGTGAGGTAAAGGCAAGCATCATCCCATTTCACTGATGAGAAACTGAGGCACTGAGGAGATTAAGAAATCTGCTCAAGATCACATAGCCAGTAAGGGATGTAAATGGGATTGGAACCCTGGCAGCCTGACTCCATCGGCTGGGGGATTTGACCTGGATTTTGGCCTGCTTCTAAAATTAACAGGAAAGAAGTGGGGTGGCAGTAGCAGAATTGGTAGGGAGAGAGAATTTGATGGAAACCATGTGATCCCAGTGGCTTCAATTTTTTTCCAGTAGTAGGAGACAAGAAGCTAAGCATTAGACTTGGGGTCGGAAGGGAGCACGGGGAGAGTGACGAAGACCCAGAATAGTAAGTGGTTTAGACCCAGGACTGCTACATGTGCTGGCAGGTGGCACCAAGATGGGAGTCTGAGTCCGTAGTGGTGCCAGTGCTGTGGTGGTGGCCTTTTCCCAGCAGTGCTCAGGAGACAGGAGCAGGCAGGTGGGGCACCCTGGCACCTGCTCCGGGCTGGGAGGCTTGCCAAGGGGGTGTCACCAAAGGACAGGAAAAAAGGCAATGGGTATTGGTGAGCATCCGTCGTTCCTGACCTCGCTGTATTTGAAGGTACAGAAGGTCTGAGCCCCATCCCACAGCAGTTACACCTGAATCTCTGAGCAGGGGCCTGGCCTGCTGTGTGTTCATGGTCCCCAGTGAGGATCTGATTCCAGTCTAGCCTGGAGTTCAAGCGAGTCTGAGAGGGTAGGAAGTAAGAGGGGCTGATAGGGTATAAAAAGTAGAGGAAGGGAGCGAGGGGTGACGGGGCAGGGTGCCAAGGAAGGTGAAAACGGAGGTGTGAGTGCTGGCAGGGGTGGAAGGACGCCTCAGGGTCTGCACTGTCCTGCTGGGAGGGCTTGAGGGGCTGGGAGAGGATGAATGGTGGGAGGTTTTCACACCCTCATCCACACCCATATTCCTGGGCCAAAACTGAATGGAAGTGTCTCAGAACTTTCCCTTTGTCCTTAGAATAGAGACCACTGAGGGGCTAAAATAGGGGAGCCCTCAGGAGCTGCCTAAATGGAATTTTCTCTCCATGTGACCCCAGCACAGCCAAGAAGACCCACACAGGGGTGCCATCAGGAGTGGGTCATCTGTAGGATGTGAAGTATCTTCCACGGCTGAGGGACTCTTCAGGGAAAGGAATCTTGGGGAATGGCCTAGGATGACCAGAAATGGGGGAAATTTTATCCAGCCCGTGTTTTTTGAGCTCCTAATATGTGCCAGGCGCTATCTGAACAAGACAGGTAATGTGATCTTGTGTGGCATGTCCCACAGCACATTCTCCAGGATGGTAACAGTGTCCCGTTTGTAAAAAGGGGTGGGGTTCCCAGGTACAAATAAGTTTGGGAAACACTGGGTTAGAGAGAGTTAAACAGATTTACTTGCTGCAGGACTTTTCAGAGCCTTTAATCTGTCAATATGCTCCGAGACATTCCACAAAGTGGAGCTGAATCTAGAGTACTTCCCTGGCATGCTTGACCACAGGTTTCTCTCATTCCTGGCAGACCTACGGGAACAAATGGTCCACGGAATATGCCTTGAGAAGTGTAACATGGTAGCAAAGTTCAGCTTTGAAGTCACAAGACCTGGCTTGCTCTGCCCTGCGGCCTTAGGCAAGTTGCTCAAGTCCATTTTCATTGTGTCCATTTTCCCATCTGCAAACAAGAGCTCAGTCATAATGTCTCCCTTGTGCAGTTGTTGTCAGGGTTAACTAATGCCTGTGAAGCCTTGAGTGCTGTGCCTGGCACCCAGAAGCCACTCACTGAAGGACACCAGCCTGGTTTGAGAGATCCTTATGTCTGCTCTAAAATTCTATAACTCGTTGGCCTAAAAATCCCTAATGGGGGGCCAGGGGTCAGAGCTTCTGTCTCCTACGGAGTTACGTGGACACAAGACTCAAATGCCTGTCGAAGCCTGTGACGGGACCGGGAAAAGAGCAGTCCTGGGGGATGGGGGTGGGAGGGGGGAGGGAGGGAGTGGAGGACAGGGGAGGGGAGGTACTTCTGCTTCCATTCCCACCAGCAAGAGGAGGCACTAGGAATCTGCGGTTGGTGGGCTGGTTTGGCTTCTTGGAGAGGGTGGCGACAGGGAGGGGAATGGCCAACCAGCCACCCCTGCCCCTCAAGGCCCCAGGATTGCGAGACGGTCCGAGTAGGCCGGGCAGGTGCGGAGCAGCTGCAGGACTTGGCCCGGGGCCCAACCTTGTCCTTCCCGGAGGTGGCCGCTGGCAGGAAGAGGTTACCAGAAAAGCTCAGCAGCCGCCGTTTCAGGCTGACGTCAGCACCTTGGGAGGACTTCGGGTTTGGGGGATTTCTAGCCCCAAGGGTGTCTGGGAAAAGGATGCTTCCTCTCCCAAGGGCTCTGTACCATTTCTTTAGGGCCTGAGAGAAGTGGGAACAGATGGTGGTGCCTAGGAGGAAGGGAGTTTGAACTGGGAGACATTGACTAAGGGCCAGGTCCCCACCCTGGGACCAGGGGCACCGCTCTGGCACTGCACTCTTCCCTCTGGCCCCTAGAAACCAGCCCCCATGGCTTTCCCCACACAGGAAATATCCTTCCGTACGCTTGACTGTCTACCTTCACAGTTAGCATGTTTCCTTTCATTCTCTGAACCCAGGGCTTGGGGGAGGGGAGAAGATGGCTGCCCACAGACACCTGCGAGGTACTGTGATCCCCATTTTACAAGACTCAGAGGTCAAGCATCCTGCCCAAGGTCAACCGCTGCCCTGGAATTTGAACCCACATTCATTCACCGCCAAGGCTCTAACTAGGACGGAAGTGCAGGATCCCCAGTTTAAACTTCTGGTTTATTGGGGGGAAAAAACGCCATACGTATAAATCAGTAGAACATCTCTTATGGAAGGAATGCTAATCCTGCTTTTTGTCTTTCTTAAGGGAAAAAAATCGCAGAGCCCCAGTGTGCGAAGCTTTGTTGGCTGCCTCTGACGAGGACCTAATTGTTTTTCCAGAAGGGCATCCCATCACCACCATACAACTCAGACAGCTCCGCCCTCCCCCAGCTTCTGGGCTGCCCCCCAGCTCTCCCCTAGTCTCCTTTTCTAGCCAGGGTGGGACCTCCAGGGCTCATGGCCTCGGGCCCAAGGCTCGCCTTGCCTCGCCTCCTTTCCTGGCAGCTGCTAGAGATCGCTGCAGTTTTGGCCTAGTAAAACCTTTTTTTGCCTCCCCAAGGGAGAGTTTTGATTGGCTTCAGCTGGGATGACCTAATCCTCTCTAGAATCTGGGGATGTTCCCATTTTCCATGGCTCCACCTTCATCCAAGGAGTTCCCTTCTGGCCATCTTTTCTCTGAAGGCCACCCCACCCCAACCTGCCTGAGTTTTGGAATCCCCCAGACTCCCTTGGGAAGGCCAGTGTGTGCCCAGGAGTCTTGTTCTCTTTCCACAGCAGTGTTCCTGGGCAATCTTGGCTGCCCCCCAGCTTTGGCCAACCCCTCCTGCATGTTCCCTCCACCCTCAGAGTCTGCCCCTCCCCTCCACGGGCCTCTGCACCAAGATTCACAGGACACTGCATTATTTAAAATAATCACATCACTGTTTATCAGCTCTTCTTTGACCTTGTCTCACTTAATCTTCATAATAATCCCATGATATAAGGATTGTTATCCCCAGTTGACAGATGAAGAAACAAGAGTCTCAGAGAGTTGGTGTAACCTGCTCACGATGAGCAGCTCCTATGGATGGAGTCTGGTTCCAGACCCAGGTGTGTCTGGCTCCAAAGCCACCACATGGTATTTGCTGCATTGAGAAATGCTGCTGGCTGCACCCACGTGTGCGGTCCTGCCAGCCACAGTGCTGGCTCTCCTGGAAGGATCAACAACAAATCCCATTAGCTCTACCTTCCAAATATCTCCGGAATCTGACCACTTCTACTGCAGCCCCTTGACTGAGCCAGCACTGTCTTCCACCTGCATTTACTGAAACAGTCTAGGAGGTCTCCTGCTTCCGCCCTCTCTCCACACAGCAGCTCAAGTGGTCCTTTAAAACAGCCCATCTGATCCTCTCTGTACTGTGCTCAGAGCCCTCTGTGGCTCCCATCTCACTCAGAGTCAAAGCCAAAGTCCCTACATTGGCCCAAGAGGCCCTCCACACCCGCAGTCCTACTGTCCTCCCTCCCACCTCCCACTGTGATCTCTGATTTCACTTCTTACTGTTCTCTCACTCTGACCCAGTTACACTGGTCTCCTTGCTAGTCCTTGAAAACACACAGCAAGCTCCTGCCTCAGGGTCTTTGCACTTGCTGTCCCTGCTGTCTGAAAGGCTCTTCCCCCAATAGCTTCATGACTCAGTCCCTTATCTCCTTCAGGTTTTGCTCAAATGTCACCTTTTCAGTGAGTCTTTCCCTGTTCCCTTTATTCCTTCCATCCTGCTCCCAAACTCCCTCCACTCCCTTTTTTCCCTCCCCATAGTTCTATCACCGAGTGATAGTATTTTACTGTTTTATTAGGTAATCATCTGCTCCCCTTGGTAGAATGCAAGCTTCATGAGGATAAAGATTTTTCTGTTGTTTTTTTTTTTGTTTGTTTTTTTCACTGCTGTATTTCTAGAGTCTAGAATAGTACTTTGCACATAGCAGATGCTCAATAAATCTTTGTGGGAGGGAGGGAGGAAGATGTTGGTCAGCTAATTTCAGATGGTGCCAAACAGAAGGGAGTGAGTGTGTGGGCAGGCCTGTGAGCATCCTGGCCAGGCCTTGGGAAAGCTGAAGTTTGGGGCCCCGTCCAGAGAGAAGTGGCCTTTGACCTCTTATGCCTCTTCTGTGGCTTCAGGACCAAGTGTTGACTTGAGTCTCTGGAGAAGCCAGTCCGGGTGGGTTCCTGGGAGGCAGACTCTGAGCTGAGTGTAGAGTGGAGGAGGGCTGTGAGAGGACTCTTAGCAACAACACTGAGGAAAGGAGGGCGGGGTGGACGTCAAGCTGCAGTTTAGGCCCAAGGACAACCTCGGCTGAGCCCACGGAGAGCTTTGGAGCTGAAGTGGCCCCTCAGAACTGCCCACATGAGGCTGAACTGCGGGCCTTGACATCCCGGCCTCAAGCCTCACTGGCTGGGGGCCGGCCCTTGGGTGGGGTGCAGTGAGGCACCCTCCCACAGCTGGGGTAGCAAGTCTTTTTTCGGGGGTTCTCGGCCACACTACCACAAGACCCTCGGTGGGTCTGCCTTATCCAGTGACAGCCTGATCCACCCGTGGGGTCCCTGAGACCCAGGAAGGGATGAACTGGATCCTGGGGTTACCGAGGTCAGGTTCAACACACTCGTTCAGAGATGACCAGCTCCCAGTGAGAGAACCAAGACAAAGCCTGACTAATTTAGAGTCATACAAATGGCACTTTTTAAATTTAAAAAAAAGGGGGGGTGGACCATGAAGGTGCAGGACTCAAATCACGATGAACTGTTGAGCATTTTGCCGACCTTCCCTCCTCCAGCATCTCCTCCCACGTCTCTGTGGCATCTGCAGGTCTCTCCCCCTTGGCACACGGAACGATGGGTGTCAGATGTCGCTGTGAGAACCAGAAAGTAAGGGATCTCACGCTCATTAGCACGAAAACAGAGGTGCCCTTTTTCTTCTCTGGAGGAAGGGTTGTACGGGTCAGCAGGGCACTGGCCCAGGAACTTGTGGTTCCTGCAAAAGTGGTCAGTGAAGATGGGAACATTCCTTTGTCAGAGCAAACGTCTGTCAACATCTGCATGGAGAAAAGACTTGAGCTATGAGTATATCCCTCCAGAGGAAAGCATAGAAAATAAGAGATTATATTTAGGAAATCTTCTGACATGGTAGGTGGGCTCCAGCCTCTGTGGTCGCCAATCTCCTTGTCACAGATATGTTCTACAGGAGAGAGCCAGGTGGCCAGAAGAGCCAGATAGGAGAAAGGATAGGGTTTGGTTAAGAGCTGGTATCAGATTGTCTAGGTTTTGAATATTGGCTCCATCACTTACCAGAAGTGATATCTTTATGTTATAGACTGAATCGTTGAAGTCCCCAAAGTTCCTCCCAAAATATTTGAAGTCCTGACCCCCAGTACCTCAGAATGTGGCCTTATTTGTAAAGAGTCTTCATAGAGATAATCAAGTTAAAATGAGCTCGTTAGAGTGGGCCCTACTCTGACTGCTGTCCTTAAAAAAGGGAAAATTTGGAGACACAGACACACACATGGAGAATGGCATGTAAAGATGAAGGGAGAGATTGGGGCGAGGTATATGTACAAGCTGAAGAATGCCAAAGGTTGCCGGCAACCACAAGACGCGAGGAGAAAGGCGTGCATGGAATAGATTCTTCCTCCTGGTCCCTAGAACCAACCCTAGGGACCAACCAACGCTAGGGATGTTGTGATTTTGGACTCCTAGCCTCCAGAACTGTGAGGCAATAAATTTCTGTTGTTTTAGGCACCCAGTTTGCAGCACTTTGTTGTTGCAGCCCTAGCAAACTAATACACTGGTAAGTTTCTTAAGTTCACTGAGCCTCTGGCTTCTCATCTGTAAAATGGGGGCAATATTATTTACTTCACAGAGTTGGGTCAATTAAATGAAATTAAACCATCTCTGTAGTAATTTCAGGCACAGAGTATGTGCTTTCTCAGGTCAGTGGTGGTGGCTCTTAGAGGTTGGAGAAGCACATAGCAGAGGTCTTTTCCATCCTGCACGCACTTTAATTCTGTGATCCACAGATGGAGTTTGATGAGTTCCTGCACCTCAATCCCCACCCATCTGTTTCTCACCACTGTTGTCCCAGATGAAGAGAACCGTCCAACAGCAGTTTTGTATTCTGAGGGCTGTCAGTTAAAGTTACAGCTGTTCAGCAGTCCATGTGGAGGGAAGGAGGGGGAGGGCTGTCTTCAGAGCCTGCAGCAGCCTTCCTGGAGCCTGTGTTAACCCTGACCCTGAATCCCTGCCTAGTAGCTTTTAAACACAGATGTGGAGGAAGAAGAGGATGCTGCGTCAGCCCTTCCAGATATATAAAACAATTTTCAGTCAAAGAGACGGCGTCATTATCATCAGCAACAGACACCTAAATCCTATGCCTCATCCTCAACTACCCCAGCATGGAGCTCCAAGAGTGATTTTGAACATCCTGGTTTGCTTCAGAGAAAAGGAAGGCATGAAGATCAAGCATCGTGCACTTCTGAAGTCAAAGGTGAACAAAACTATTGTCAATTAGATGTGTACTATTTACTGTAGCCAAACTACTACGCCTTGGTATGTTATAAAAGTTGTGTGGGGGTTTTAATATGCAATATGTACACTTAAAAGTTCATTGCAGCTCCTTATATAATCAATGTGATATGTATATTTTGTAGGGCTTGGAAATTAATTTTACTTCTTTGAATGATTGGTGAGATTTACAGTTACTATGGCATTGGTCTTATGGTATATGCTTCGCTGTATCTATGATTCATTTGTTCAAGAACTTCCAATTGTAACAGTATTCCTTTGGGAAGATTTTCTACTTCCACTTGACACCCTAGAGTTCATCTTTTTTTTCCTCTTTGCTTCTACAGTTTGTGTTGTTAATTTTGTATTTTAACAAAAACATCTACCACAATAAAAGCTTTCACTGGGGAGTGCGGTGGGGTGAGGAGATTGTAAGAGGGAGGCGTGCTTATTTTCTAAATTTTGGAAAAGACAGCAGAGTATGAAAAAGAAAATAAAACCTCCCAGAATCAACACCTCTTAGAGTATTTCTTTCTTGTCTTTTTTCTACATCTGAGCATGAGTAAGTAGCACATGTGTAAGAGAAACAGGTGGGACTAGAGTGCTGTGCTGTGGCAAAACTGGGACAGGCCTAGGCTTGTGTAGGGAAACGGTGAGGCAGCCTGCCAGGAGCTGATGCTGCAGAGGGAGTGAGGAACCTTCTGCAGGAGAGTAAATCCCAGGGGGAAGCCCGTCAGGCAGTGAGAGAGCTTTGTTATTGGAAAGGGGATGCACCTGAGCTCAGAACCTGTGGAATTTGGTCTGAGCCGTGTGTGTGTGTGTGTGTGTGTGTGTGTGTGTGTGTGTGTGTGTGTGTCTGTGTGTCTGTGTGTCTGTGTGTGTGTCTGTGTGTGTGTCTGTGTCTGTGTCTGTGTGTAGACAGATGGTCCTAAGCAGCCACATCAGACACTGCAGAGCCATTTCACGCTGTAAGACAGGGGCTCAGCCAGCCCAGGTTTATGACTCCCTGGCGGAGTGTGACACTGACGGGGAGAGGAGTGTCCTGCGAGGTCACCCCTGGTCCACGACCTGCTTCACCATCTGCCATGGGTGCCCTGCAGGGGTGGAGTCCACAGGGCACGGGCCGGAGCAGGGAAGAGGAGGAAAACAACCATGGAAATCACGTGTTAGGGGCAATGCCTGGACTTAGGCATGAGCCCACGTGAGACACCATGGGAAACTTCTAGAAACACCTGGGGAGACCTTGCAGAGGCAGATGGGAGCCAGAACATGTGAAACTCAGGGGCCTTTTACTGTGATGTGTTGCTTCATGACTCTAGCAAGACAGTGAGACCCCTGAGAGCAGAACCCTGTCACATATAAGTTTAGCCCCCTTCACCTAGCTCATGGCCTGGCATATTCGTAAGTGCTCAGTATACTATATTTGTGCTGACTAAATACAATCTCTTTTTTGATAATCTGATTTATGACATAGTTTCCAGAAACATATTATGATAAAAAATGGGACTTCCTGGACAGAAAAATGAAGTCAGAGATGCTGATCACAAATTTGGCCTCAAGGAATCTTGGCACTCCCTTCCCTTGAATTCCATGGGTCTCTGCAATTCATAATGTCCCAAAACATCAGGGATTAGAAAGTAGCCAGAGTTCTCCATCAACACTTCATTATTTAACCGGAATCACGGAGAGAAGAAGAGAGCACAGACCCTCCCGAGTCACCTCCTCAGACGCATGCAGCCTGAGGACATGGCCTTTGTTTTACTGGTGAATTGGAGGATATTCACTGGGTGCCCCGCACTGGGCTGGGTATCCTGGGGCCTCCTAGAGAAACAGAGATCCCAGTCCTCGACCTCGGGGAGTTTCTCACCAGTTAGAGAGGATGAACTGGTTAAATACCTCTGCGCTAGAGAGCCGTTCAAGGCAGCATGCAATCAGGAAGCTACAGGTATAGATGATGTGGTGGGGGGGATCTGGGAAGGCAGAGACCCTGAGGGGTCAGAGGAAGAAGAGGGCTTTGTGGAGAAGGTGGGAGAACAAGTGGGCACATAGGCAGTGTCGAGAAGGAAGGCTCGAGAAGTCAGCAAGCTGGGTGCCAATCCAGCCCTACCCTTTTCTAGCTGTGTGACCTTAGGCTAGTTAGTTTGCCTCTCTAAGCCTTGGCTTCTGTAAAATAGTTCCTACCTCACAAGGTTGTTGAAGAGTAAACAGAGGCGATATGCATGAGTGCCAGGCTCATAACAAGCACTCAAAAAATGTCAGCTGTTGTTGTTATCTGGAGGGGCCGGTAGGATTTGGAGAGATGGGGAGGTTGAGGAGCCTGGTCGAGCTTTGGGAGTAGTTCAGTTCAATTGAACTAGTGTTTATTAAGTACCTACTATGTGCCAGGCACTGTGCTTGGCTCAAGGCAGTGGAGACAGGGGCCCTGCCCTCAAGAGTGCAGACAGGCAAGTGGGGCTATGAGCAATAAACAGGTAACTACAACAAAGCAGGGGATGTGTATCATGCTCTAGGCTCACGGAAGAGGCCAAGGCTGCAGGTAGCCCGAGAGCCCTTTCCTGGGAGGTGCATCTCAGCTGAGATCTGGGTATGAGCAGGAATTAGCCAGTGGGTAGGAGGGGTGGAGGGGAGAGGAAGGGGAGTGTCTCAGGCAGAAGGAAGAACCTTTCACCATCTGGAGAACCCAGTCCATTCAAGCCTTCATTCAAGCCACTGTAAGTCAATTCTGCTTGTCTGGATCCAGTGAGATGGGGAGGGAGCGGGAACTGGTCATAAGAGCTCCTCTGAGGACAACGGGGAGCCCCGAAAGAGAGTGCCGTAAACTCATCTGTGCTTTCAAAGGTCACTCCAATGCCCGATGGGAGGGGGCAAGGCCAGAGGAGACAGACCATGACATTTTGTGATCATCCAGGTGAGAGACTGGGGTGGCCTCAACTAGGGTGGTGGGAATGGTGTCAAAGGGACAGATTCCAGAATTCCTGAAGAGCATAAGTGACAGGAGCCAGTCCTTGTCCTCAGGGATCTTACACGTTCACTGCATTTCCATTAGATATGTGAAAGACACCTATAGATCATGCGAGACGGGTAGCAATGGAGCAAGGGGTGCTGCAGGAGTGCAGAGGAGGGGGCTCAGCAAAGGCTGTCGGGGGGCCAGGCCACAGGTAGAGGCTCCTGCTGGGGGTATTAGTGGTGGCCTGGGAGCCATGGGGCACGGCATGGATTTCCACTGTCCTCAGGATCCCAGGAGGGTCATATTTGATGATACAGCTTGTATGGATCTTCTTGAGGCCCTGAGAGAGAAGGAAGCAGCAGAGCGGAGTGTAGGAGGAAGCAGCCACCTGCAGAGTTGGTTGCAAGGGGAGGGAGCTGGAGCCCAGAAAGGTAGATGTGCTGGTCTGGGCCCAGAGGAGGAAGAGGAGGAGGAGTGAGTAAGAGAAACTTTGCAGGAAGTGACTTGGCGATGGACGGAAGCAATCCTTCGCAGCTCAGGGGGCCGATTGCAGCAGTGACCCTATCAAGACTGGGTGGCTGGAACCAGAGCAATCTGGCGCCCAGTGCAATGAGGTCATTTTAATGGCTACCCTTCCTGAGTGGCTGTGCAGCTAGGCCCCAAGCCAGGCGACAGGCAGACGTCATGAAGCCATTTCATCCTCACCATCGCCACTGCCCATGCTGTTGACCCCCATTTTACAGATGAGGCTAAGAAACTGACCCAGGTGCACAAGTGATGTGAAACATTAAGCCAACAGGTCTTGAGAGCTGACTGCGTGAGTTAGGGGTAACTATGAACCGTGAATGTGTGTAGACGACGTGGGACAGTGCTTGGGCCAGAGTGAGCACATTCCAAGTGTTTCCTGTTATTATCACATGCCAGACACAGTGTCAGGCCCTGGAGATACTGTAGTTAACAAAACCTGCCCCCATGGACTCTAGCATCCTTTGAGGGAGACTGACATGAAACAAAGAAGATGCAAGTAAACATAGAATGCAGACCACAGTAAGGGCCAGGAAGGAAAATGGACTCCAAGTTACAAAGCCCCTGGTCTGACCCCACGGCCCAGAACCCTGGACCACAAAGGATCAAGGCGTCAGAGATTGGGGCCGGATTCTCCAGCTGGCTCCAAGGCAGCACAAGCCATGGTGGCACCTCCAGGCCAGGGTTTCCTCACTGGAAGAAGAAGAGGCAGGCTAGAGCAGTGGCTTTCAAACTATGTCTTAGCTGAGGAACCTCTTATTCAAACATCATCTTAAGAACTTCCCTGGTGGCGCAGTGGTTAAGAATCCACCTGCCAATTCAGGGGACACGGGTTTGAGCCCTGGTCCGGGAAGATCCCACATGCCACGGAGCAACTAAACCCATGTGCCACAACTACTGAGCCCACGTGCCGCAACTACTGAAGCTCGTATACCTAGAGCCCGTGCTCCACAACAAGAGAAGCCACTGCAAGGAGAAGCCATGCACCACAACGAAGAGTAGCCCCTGCTCGCTGCAACTAGAGAAAGCCCGCGCACAGCAACAAAGACCCAACACAGCCAAAAATAAATAAATAAATAAATAAACTTTTAAAAACAAGCAAACATCATCTTAAGCAGAAGCCAAGTCCAATGTGCAAACAAATACAAGGTCAGCTGCTCTGATTGAGGGCAGAACTGCCCTGCCCCACCTTGGCCCTCTTTCCCTCCAGATCCTCAGCAGCTCCAGAGGAGTCTCACAGAATTCCCAGGGCTCCACGGAGCCCAGATGGAAAACCACAGGACCATAATCATGCTTGACATTAAACAGGCACTTACTAAGTAAGAGGTACACTCAACACATATGCAATCTCATTTAATCCTCTCAACAAACCTGTGAAGTCATCATTTTACCAGTGAGGAATCTGAGGCTTAGAGGGGTTAACAATATGAATCAATCAATCGGAGCTGCTTGAAATGGCTGCTTGTTGATCATGGTCTGGCTCTTGCCCAGCTGTCCAGCCTCATGGCTCCCACCCCTGAACCCCCATACACACCCACCCATACACATTTTCTTTTTTTAGATCAGAGGTACCCACTTCTCATCCCTGGCCTTCGCACACGCTTTTCCATTCTTCTCCTATGGTGTTAGTTCCCTAGTGCTGTTGTATCAAATTATCACAAACTAGTGACTTAAAGCAACACAAATTTATTATCTTTCGGTTCTGGGGTTAGAAGTCCAAGATGGGTTGGCAAGGCTTCCTTCCTTCTAGAGGCTCTAGGGCAGAATCCATTGCCTTTCCTTTTCCAGCTTCTAGAGGCTTTCTTGGCTCATGGCCCCCTTCCAGCAATGCCATTACTCCCACCTCTGCTTTTATTGTCATATCTTCTCTGGCCCTCTGCCTCTTTCTTATAAGGACACCTGTGATTACACTGGGTCCACTCAGATAATCCAGGAGAATCTCCCATCTCAAGATCCTTAACCGGGGGGAATTCCCTGGTGGTCCAGTGGTTAGGACTGCAGGCTTTCACTTCCGGGGCCTGGGTTCAATCCCTGGTTGGGGAACTAAGATCCCGCAAGCCGTGCAGCACGGCCAAAAAAAAAAAAATCCTTAACTGAATCACACCTTTTTTGCCACGTAAGGTAACATATTCATAGATTCTGGGGATCAGAATGTGGACATCTTCGGGGCCATTATTCAGCCCGTCACACCTCGTAACCCAACTCATCCTTCCCATCTGAGCTTAAAGGTCATGTCCTCAAGGAAGCCGTGGCTGACCTCCCTGATAAGACCGTCTTGTGCTGGGTTCTCATAGCACCCTGGACCTCTCCCTCACATTGTCACAGTCACAGTTTAGCATTTGTTTGGATATTATTTGATTAACGCCATGACTCTAACTAAACATCATGAGTGTGTGGAGTCACTTTGTGTTTCCGTTTGTATTTTCAGCAGTCTGGCACACAGACTGGGGCTCAATTAACATTTGCGACATAAATCGATGAACAAATAAATGAACTTGCCTGAGATCGAAGCAGCAAGTAGCAGAGGCAGGATTTGAACTTGGGCAGAGGGCTCACAGAGTCCTATACCCTTAGCCTTACACTGACTTGCCTCTCACAGACCTGTAGTAGCCCAGGCTCAGGGGGTATTGTTAAGTCTCCCCAGCAACATCCCATCAGCTACGTGGTGGGCTTCCCAGCTCACACAGGAACCTCTCCAGGCCCCGCCAGTCTGACAGCCTATGATTTAGGACTTGTTTTTTTATGGGGTGGGGCAAGAAGCTCTGTAAAACTTGGCCACGTAGGATTAGGGAACGTGGGTGGCCAAGGCCGGAGAAGCAGCAGTGGAGGGAGGTGGTGAGGTGGTGGGCACCCGCTGGGGGAAGAGCCAAGGGCAGCGCCTCTGTCACGCCCATGGTGAGAAGCCAGGAGGAGGCGACGCCAGCCAGCGAGGAAACGAGCTGTCAGAAATCCGGAGGAGACGTGGGAAAGTGCAGTGTCATGGAAACCGGGGGGAGCGAGCGTGTCCGTTGGTTCTGGAAGAGGCGGCTGTCGAAGCATCAGGTGCCGCCACAGGGTGGGAGCGGGAGTGGGAGGCCCAGGGCCACCTGTCCTCCAGCTCTTGACGCCCTTCCGCAGGGTGATTTCAGCAAACTGCCTGGGAGCTGGAGCATCAGGCGGAGGCTGAGTGGGCGCTTCAAGGATTCAGGAGGAAACGGCCGAGACCACACATTTCCGGATCTGGCAGCGAGAGCGGAGGGTGGTTGCTAGGAGCGGCGATGCGGACAAGGGGAGCCCGCGCGTGGGTTTGCAGACACCTGGGCAGAGCCTGGGAGTTAGCGTGGAGAAGCCAGGGGGAGGGCACGGCGTGGGCGTGCACCCCTGGACAGGGAGAGACCGAGGATGAGTCAGCTCCCACGTAGCTCCTGGCTCCGGGCCCTCCTCACGCTGGCACGGCCACTAGGGCCTGGGAGCTAAGCTTTCTCCCTCCAAGTTCCCTCCCGGGATTGCTTTGGAGGGGACCCTGGAGACCCGGGGCTCAGGTCACTGAACGCAGAACCACAGCACAGCCTCCTGCCTGGAGGCCAAGTGCTCCCGGGACTCCGGGAGACCTCAGAGGGCCCCCTGCCCTGGGTGGGGAGTCCAGGGTGAAGCCACCCTGGAGGGACTGGATGGGGGAGCTTAGTCCCCCTCCTGCCCCACTTCTCCAAATGGTTGTAGAACTGCCTTCCCAACCCCAAGGGACCTGACAATCATCTTTTGAAGATGTGAGTCCAATTTTGTGCTTTGGAGCCCTTTGGCAAGCTGGTGAAGCCTATGGACCTTTTCTCAGAATAAATGCATAAAATAAAATACCAGTGAAACCAATTATATTGAAAAGAAGTTACCAAAATATACATTTAAAACCAAACCTCTACTATCATAATATATCTGCTTCTTTATCAAACGTGCTAAAGAAAAACATCTGGCAATAAGTCATGATTTTAGAGTAGTGATGAGCATAAATGACATTTGGAGATATCTATGAAACTCTAATGGGATATGAAAATGTCTGTGATTTCTTCTGGTGACAAAGTCACAGATCCCATCACTACCACGGTCTCTGCCTACAGTTATAATGGAAGGAAATGCTCAGTGTTAGGCAGGGGTTAGTGAAAATCAAGATGTAATTTTTACCCATCCAAGTCCTTGGGTCCCCTGAATTATAACCATGACCTTCAAAATGTTAAGAGCTTCAGTTCTGTAGCAAGAGTCAAAATACCCAGTGCCTACAGGGTGTAGACAGGTGGCATCACAGAGGGGAGAAGCAGGGCATGGCTGTAGGCCTGGTGCCCTGGAGAGCACACACCTCTTCTAGGGGTGGCAGCACTGCCTGGGACAGTAAGCCTAATACTGCCTAAGCTTCACCTTTTTAAGAGATGCCAGAAACACCAATTCATATGTGAATTCTCCTAATTTTAAATGTTAGCCCAAAATTTACACTTTAAAGGGTACTCTGGGGCCAAACATGACACACATGCTGGCCAGATGCAGCCTGGAAACACCAGACTTGGGATTCCTGCTGGATTGGGTCCTTAGTGGGCTGTGGGCATCACCCTCCAGGTCTCCAGTCTTTCCACGAGAGGCCTGTTGGATCACACGTAACCCACAGCTCCGGGCTAAAAATGTACTAGGCAATAATCCCAATCCACAGTAAATTACCACATCAAACCTAGCAATTGTCAACTATGCCACCTCACGGGCTCTGCTTCCTTCCCCCCCGAACTACCCGCTGCCCCGGGGGGCTGATGGGATAAGGGCTATGTCTCACGTGCATTACTCCGTGAAGGGAGCTGGATCTGGAGCCAGAAGCCCTGAGTTTCAGTCTTAGCTATGCCACTTATCAGCCCAGTGACCTTGAGAAGTCATGACTCTCTCTCACCCCCTACAGGGGCTCGTCTACAAAAATGGTTTAATGGGATAATGGGACTTGTAAGTTGCAGGATGCCGTCCACATGCAAGGAGTTCTGGTTATTTCCACCCGGTTTCTTTTTGTCCTCTGGTCTGGTCAGCTGGCTCCCTGTGGGGTGAGGGTTTAAGACACAAGGGAAACCATGTTTGTCCCCAGATGCCACATCCTGGACAACATCTGTAAAATGCAAGAGGGTGTGCAAGGCAACTGTGACTCATTCAAATGATGATCACCTTGGAAGGGTCCAGGGACTGGACAGTGACCTCGGTTGTTTTTTTTTTTTCTGGCGGCAATGAAATCCGGTGTTTTGCTGATTTAAGAAGGGAAGGGAGGAACGCTGCAGGCCTCCGGGGCGGTTGCTTTCATTTTGCACACACCGTGGTTAGGCCGCTCCTTCCCTCCCCCCTCCTCCCCCCCGGGGGGTTTCACTCTCATTTTCACATGGTGCAAACCATGCTCTCAGCTGCCCGGCAGCAGGTTCTCAGGGGTGGGTTGTTATGGGAGCTGGGAAATGAGACTGGATAAGATTCTCTGCCACCACATTGTCACATCAGAGCTCTTTTTTTTTTTTTTTTTTACTCCCCGTGGCTCCGTGGGAGTTTTGCCTGCGTTTTCCGGGTAATTGCCTCGCCCCCGCCCTCTGTGAGCCGGGCTGTGGCAGGCGCTGCGGCTGGGGGTGGTGACTGCCTCCTTCCCTGCAATCAGCTGAGTGGGCGGGCTGCCGGGGACACGGGTGCGGGAGCTCCAACCTCCCTCCTCAGGCGGCCTGAGAATGAATTAGGGCCACGGGGAAGTGGGAGCCCCAGGGGAACAATTCATCCTGGGTGCACAGAGGAAAACCAGGATCTGTGTTGGCAAATGAAACTTCCAAGAGTCACACACACAGGCAGATCCAGTAGAGGCTGAGGGCCCACGTTCGGAAGCAGGGCTGCTGGGTTGGAGTCCCAGCCGTGTCCTTTCAGCTGTGAGAACCTGAGCAGATACTCATATCTCTCTGTACCTCTGAGTATCTATCTGCCTTGTGCTTTATTGCGAAGATGAATAAATTGACACGGGGAAAGCTTTTAGTACAGCTCAAAGGAAAAAACAATGTTTCTTCTACACAGAATGTTTCTTTCGTCACAGAATACTTCTGACACCAACGCCTGGGGGTTTTCCAAAGGTCTGGCGATTCTCCAACTGTCCGGATGCCAACTGGGTATCCTACAGTCCTGTCCCGACACTTACTGCCCGGCGTTAGCGCAGACGCCACAGGTTGTGGCCTCAGGCCCACGAGACTGCCCCCCACTTCAGATGCCAGTCCCAAGACCCAAGTTGTCACCTGTACTTCTGACCAACTGCCTATAAAGTGGGGACTCCTACAACCCCCTCCTTGGGTTCGATAACTTGCTATACTGGCTCAGAGAACTCAGGGAAACACTTATTGACATTTCCCAGTTTATTATATAACAAAGGATACAGATGAACAGTCAGATGAAGACCTATGAGCATAGCACAGGGCGAGGTATGGGGAAAGGGGTGTGTTCACCAACCCAGAAGCTCTCCAAATCCCATACTTTAGGGATTTTTACGGCGCCTTCATCGCACAGGCATGATCAGTTAACTCAATCTCCAGCCCCTGCCCTACCCCCAGAGCATGGGCAGTGGGGCTGAAAGTTCCAAGCTTTTATTCATGCTTGATCTTCTGGTAACCAGCCCTCATCCAGGAGCCTACCAGGGCCGACTGAACCCGTGCCCTCAGCAGTGAAAGCTCGGAGTCCTAACCACTGGACCGCCAGGGAATTCCCCAAAAGACACTTCTTTTTTTTCCTTTTTTTAAAAAAATTTAATTTTATTTATTTTTTATACAGCAAGTTCTTATTAGTTACCTATTTTATACTTATTAGTGTATATATGTCAATCCCAATCTCTCAGTTCATCCCACCACCACACCCCCTCCCCACCAAAAGACACTCTTATCACCCAGGCAATTCCAAGGGACTTAGGAGCTCTTTGTAAGAGACTCCTATCACCCCTATCACTTGGGACACTACGAGGGTTTTAGGAATTTTGTGCCAGACACCAGGGACAAAGACCAAATAGATTTGTTATTATACCACAGCAGTACATCACAAGTGCAGGAAAAATGGCCGTTCTTATTATCCCATCAGGAGCGTCCCCTGCAGTCTCTAATGAGACCCATGGAGACGTACCTGCAATATCTGATGTCTGTTTGGAACCTAGTGAACTTCTACTTCTCCATAAAGACCCAGCTCAAATGACAGCTCCCCTGTGAAGCTCTTTTTTCATGTTACTCATTATTAACTGAACGCCTTATGCCAGGACCTGTGCTGAGTCCTTCACATTTTATCTCGTGCAAGGGCAGATTCAGCTTTCATGGGGCCTCAGAGACTTATACAATTTAGGAGGACTTCTTTTAAAAAACAAACAAACAAACTATCTGGTTTTATAACATTTGTAAAACAAAAATGGCCTTGTGAGCACATAGCTAGAGCCTTGGAAGGAGCCTGAGCAAGTGAGGGGCCTTGATTCTTAAGCTTCATCAACTTCACGGTAAGCACATCTCTGGTCTCACGCAATCCCCACAGTCGCCGACGTAGTTGGTAAATATTGTCCCCGTAAGTGTCTCCACGTACAGATAGGCAGAGTGAGACTCAGAGACAAGAAGTCATTTGCCCAAGATGGTGTCCTTGACCACTGCATTGCACTGGCCTTCCTGCTGTCCCTGATGGGTAGAGACCATCTTTGGGCTGACCCCTATACTTTGGGGTGTCCCCTGTGAAAGCATGGCGCTGTAATCACCAGCCGCCCATCTGTCTCTACTGTAATGTCAGCTTCTCTCAAGCTCAGATGCAGATTTCATTCATCTCTGCATCTGGGGTGGCCCACAGAAGGCACTGAATAAACACATGTTGAGGAAATGTACACCTTCACCTTCTCTGTTTTGTGCCCTAGGTCTCCACCAACGAATCTATTGATATTTCACGCTCCTGCTCAGGGGTTCCCAGCTGTAGCTTAATGTTTTGGAGAAGGTTTCTAGGGAGCAGAGGAGGGGAAAAAAGAAACCTTCCTATAATACCTAAACAGGGCTGCAGAAGAGGATAGTCAATTCAGACATCCAACAACTGTTTGTCAGGTACTTCTGTATGAGGAGCCAGAAGTGAACGAAACAGACAGATAGCCCTGCCCCCAAGGAGCCTGCATACTACTGAGGGGAAATAGACGGTGACAAAATAAATAATATCATAGCCTGTCAGAGGGTGATAAGTGCTGTGGAGAAAAATAAAGCAGGAAAGGGAAATCAGGTCTGCTGGGGGAAGTGCGGTGTGTGGGAGGGCCCCGTGGAGAAGGTGACATTTGAGAAAGCCCAGAAGGAGGTGAGAGAGTGAGCCATGTGGCCATCTGGGGAAGGGCCTTCCAGGCAGAAGAAATTGCAAGTGCAAAGGCCCTGAGGTAGAAGCATGCAAAGGCCCTGAGGTGGGAGGGATGGCAACTCTTGCTTACTCCAAGTGAGGAGAGAATGGCAGGAGAGGGGGTCAGCGAAGTGACAGGGGCCAGAAGAGACAGGCTCTGGGGGCCATTGTGAAGAATTTGGACTTGCCTCACAGAGAAAAGGGAGCCAAGCCACTGGAGGGTGGTAAGCAGAGTGATCCGATCTGACTTTCATTTTAGAAGGATCCCGCCATCTGCCAAGTTGAGAATAAACTGTAGAAGGCAAGACCGGAATCAGGGAGACCAGTTAGAGACTATTTCAAGAATCCAGTGGGAGGTGGTTGCAACGCGGACTAGGTTGGTGGCTGTGGAGGGGTGAGAAGTGGCCCATTTCCAAGTGATTCTGAAGACAAAGACAATGAGAAGGAGGATGTGATGGAAAGTCTAGAGTAGGAATGATTCCAAGGTCTCTGGTCTAGGTGCCTGGAAAGATGGGAAAGCCTAGGGGAAGAGAAGCTTTGGGGGATAAGTTCAGGATTTGGGGTTTGGACATGTTAAGTTTGAGATGTTTCTTGAAGTTGAGTAGGTGGTTGGATGCAGGAGACTGGAGTCAGGGGAAAGATCCAGGCTGGAGGAGAAAAATTGGGAGTCGTCCACACGTGGCTGGTAGTCAAGGTTGTAAGACTGAATGGGCTCACCAAGAGACTGCAGACAGAGAGGACGGCCAAGGTCTGACCTCAGGGGGCCTGCCTGTGCTTAGGTGGAGGAGATGGAACTGAGTAGGAGCAACCAGGGAGGCTGAGGGGACCCAGGAGAGCTGGTGTTTCCAGGAGGAGGGAGTGATCCTCTGGGTCCGAAGCTGCCGGTGGGTCAGGTAGATGAGAGCAGTGATGACTGGGTTACTGACATGAAGATCTTCGGTGGCCTTGCCAATAGCAGTTTCCTGGGAGGCTGACTGGACTGGTCTAAGAGGGCAGCAGAAGAGAGGAGCTACGGACAGCAAGCACAGACCACCGTCCTGAGGAGTTTGAGAGGGAAACAAGAAAGAGGCAAGGGCTGGTGAGGGAATTTGGGTCAAGACAAGGGTTCTGATGATGGGGAAATACAGCATGTTTCCGTGTTGGTGGGAATGATCCAATAGAGAGGGGGAATCCATGATGCAGGAGGGAAACAAGAGAATCGGGGAAGCGGTGGGCTTGAGTCAGTGAAAGGGGTCAGGATCTGGGGCATCTGGGGCACACAGGAGCAAGAGCCTCAGGTAGGAGCACCCATAATGGCGGGAAAGAAGGATGAGGTCCTGGACCTTATACAAGTGAGAGGAGATAGGGGAGTCGAGGAAGCAGGAAGAAGCTGACGAGGGCTGGTAAGAGGTGGAGCTGTGAGGCGGAAGGAGGGACTCTCAGTCCTGGTAGGGAAGAAGAATTGTTGGAGATTGTGGCGGACCCCTAACTGACCCCCCAAATCCATCCTCTCCTTCTTCCATAACTATAGAGTCTGGCTGGGTACCTCCTTGCCCGGACAACACCCCGTGTCTCAGCCCCCCTAGCAGCTAGGGGCAGCCACGTGACTGAGTTCTGGCAGTGGCAGGTGACAGAAGTGAGGTGTGCAAGTTCCACATCACTGGCCTGGAAGGAATTTGCTTGCCCTGCACCTGTACCCTTTCCCCCTTCTGGAATGTCGACATGCAGCGATTCAGCTTCAACCAGCGCAGGGAGCGACACGTGGGACAGGGCTTCTTGGTTTTGTGTGTGCCTTGGACCCCCTTTCGCTGTCTGGTGAAGCCTGTGGACCCTTCTCTGAATAGTGTTCTTAAATTCATGCAATAAAATCAGAAGATTTCCAAGGAAAACAACTAGGCTGAACTATTACAAAAATATTAAAATTTTACACTCTAGTAGTATATATATACTTCTTATTAACGCATTAAAGCACAATCTAACAATGGATCTAATAACTACTGTGCTCTCAAAGTAATAGTCATGAGCATACACAGTATTTCACAACAGAAATCACAGATATTTTCCTGTCACATTAGTTGCTGCAGATACTATACCTGCCAATACCCCCATTAGGCTTCCTGTCAGAATGGGAGGGAATGCTAATTTTCAAGTAGATCTTGGTGTAAATCAGAATGTCGTTTTTTTCCCATGCAGGTTCACAGAGCCCCTGAATTCTGACCAGCCCTGTTCAGATCCCAGGTTTAGAACATCTGTTTTTTGGAGATGTTAGAACCACAAGATGGAAGAAAACTGTGTTCCCCCAATAACCACAAAGGTGGCAAAGCCACCTTGTGGAGCAGTCAGACTGTCCCGAGAGGGAGCATTACAATCCTGCCTTATATATACTATTGTCTTTTAGGGTCTTTTTGTCATAGCAACTTATCCTGTACCCTAACAGAGAGGCAGACAGTGACTAAACAATTTTTAAGATGTAACTGCATGAGTCAGCTGATTGCCTTGCCCCACAGCAACCTGAAACCCAGCTGAGGGCCTCGAGATTCCGCAGCCTGGGAACTCACAAGTGAGCCCTTTTCTTCCCGCCGCCGCCGTACACCTCCTGCTGCCCAGACGTGGGCCTCCTCACGTCCCACCCCCCCGTCCGGGCCTCAGCAAAGTCCACCTGTTTCCTGTTCTTGGCCTGGACAGGCTGTGCCCTGGCCTCACCGCGTGGTGGCTGGCTAACAAAAGAGCAGCTGCCGCTCCCCTCCCTCCGCCCCCTCCCTCCCAGGCGCGGACACACCCAGACAGACCTTGGGCAGATCCCTGACTACAGTTCACAGGAATGTTAGCACAGAACTCGGGTTGGTTGGGGCCATGATTGCTGGCAGGATCTCAGGGCTCCGAGAGGTCTGAACGGGAGTTGCCTGCGCAGCCGGCAGCAGCAGAAATGCCCTTAAAAAGGGAAAGGAGAGATGCCAAGGAGAGAACTAATGCCTGTGCCAGGAGCATGCAACTCTCAAGAGGTAGGCAGAGGGAATGAAGCCAACAATCGGAACGATGAGGGCCGCCATGGATTAAGCACCTACTAACAGCCAGGACTGTTAGGTGCTACCCACACACAGCCTCTTTGAACCTTCGTAAGAGCCCCCTGAGTTGTATTTTTACAACTTTACATCTTTACAATTTTACATCTTTACAACTCTGAAAACTGAGGCTCAGAGAGTTTGAGTCACCTGCC
Source organism: Balaenoptera musculus (assembly GCF_009873245.2). Classification (NCBI taxonomy): domain Eukaryota; kingdom Metazoa; phylum Chordata; class Mammalia; order Artiodactyla; family Balaenopteridae; genus Balaenoptera; species Balaenoptera musculus. Next base: position 34,287,386 of record NC_045801.1, on the reverse strand, counting down.
TGGGGTCACACAGCCCTCAAACTCATAAGGATTCAAACCTCTTCTTAACAACAAGGACCGGAACTAAGCATAAGGGGCCTCTTTCTTTCGTAGGAAAAAGGAGGTCCAGCCCTCAGTTCAGAAATTCCTGCTGTTGTGGGAAAATACGTGGTCTTCACAGAAAAAGGCAAAGCTGGAATCTCTAGGGAAACTGCTCTGTGTCCTGGGGTGGTAGGGACAGCACGTGGTAGCCACGTCGAGCTGTAGGATGCCAGTCTGTCCGTCCATGCCCTGTACAGGTCAGGCTGGACAGCAGCTCTGTCTTGGCACAAAGCCACAGAGGGTGGGCTGTGGAATTCCAAGGGCCTGAGGAAGGGAACAGGCTGGCCCCAGATTTTGTAGAGAGGCCCTGATCTCTGGGGAGGGGTGGAGCTAGAGGAGCAGCCCTGGGCCAGAGAAAGAGCATGCGCTGTGGGGTCAGACAGACCCCGCCTGTCCCAGACACGTGGCCTTGGATGAACACGTTTCTTCACCTACGAAGGACACTCACAGCCTCTGTGGGAGCTCGATGATTGAGATCACACGAACTCTGTTATAAAACACCCAGACGCTGAGGAGAGTGCTTGGCACACAGCGTCCACTACGTGGTCGCCCTCATTTCTGTCCTGAAGCTCTGGGTGAGGACAGGTCGCGGTGCGGCAGCCGCGTGTCCTGAGAAGTGGGGGAAGGCTCAGGGGGAAGGCGGGAAGCTGACCCGCCAGATGGGGCTGCCTGCCTCCCTGGCGCGCAGACCTAAGTGCCGCCACTGAGCTCCAGGGCGGGGCCCGCTCTAACCAGGCTGGGGACCCATGTGGCTCCAGGACCAGCAACACAGAGGGGCCTGCTCTGGCCTTGCGCCCACTCCCCAGGACTTCTTCCCCACCTCTAAGGCTATGCCTTGCACGTGTGTTCAAGGAGTGAAGCCCCCGGGAGCGTGTGAGCTGGACGCCCCCTCTCTACCTCGCTTCCCCTCTACCCGGTCCTCCCAAGCCTGCTCTGAACCTGCCGTCTCCTCCACGAGCTGCAACGTCCTACTATCCACTGCTCTCCCCACTGCTGCCCAGGTCCGCCCACAGCCCTCCCCGACCAAGCCCTCTCCCTAAGCGGGGTCCTGCTATCCCGCGGCACAAGCCGGTCCTAAGGTGAGGCAGCCCAGAGCCGTGAAGAAGAGCAGTGAAGGAATCAGGGCGGAGGTCCCCAAATCTCCCCCATCCACAGCACCCTCAGGTGGCCAGGCAGCTTGGGAACCCCAGCAGCAGGGAGATTCATTCATTCAACAGAGCGTTTGTGGAGCACATCTTCTATGAATTGGACCCTGAGCTAGGAGCAGAAAACACCACCAGTGAATAATCCAGCCCTTAAGGAGCCCCCTGTTTAAACTAAGAAGAGATGGACAAGGAAACACACAATCATCCGCTCCCCACAGTCGCAGGGCGGAGAACACAGCGGGGTGTGCGAGCGGGGCTCTGCCGTCCTCTGGGTGCTCAGGGAAGGCCCAGAGCCAAGCCCCAGAGCTTGGCCAGGCAAACATGGGAGGTATTGGCTTGGCCACAAAGTTCGTTCGGTTAGTGAATCCGTTGTTGAATAGAGTTCTTCGTGAAAATGAAAAATGTCTTTTATTTTTACTTGAAACCGAACAAGCTTTTTTGGCCAGCCCAATACCCTGGGGCGAAGCACAGAACGACAAGATTGTTAGAGGGAGCCTGGCATCACTTTAAAGACCAGCAAGGAGAGATGAAGGTGGACGGGTGAGCAGGAGCCAGGCCAAGGGGGAACCACTGAAGGGTTTTACAAGGGAAGAAACTGGTTGAACCCATCTTTCAGAACCAACATCCACCTGCAGTGTGAAGAACGGACGGGGAGGACAAGACTGGGACCCAGCTGGGGGGCTGCTGCAGGAGTTCAGGCGCTGGCGGCGGTGGCTGGAGCCAAGGTGCTGGTGCTAAGCGTACAGGCTAGGAACTGCGGGTGGGATTGAGGGAGAGGGAGGAGAGAAAGTGACGCCCAGGCTTCTGCCTCGGGCTGCTGGGTGGATGGATGCGGGGCGGGCAGGGGGTTTAGTCTCAGGGGTCCAGGAGGCGAGCAGGCTTGGGCAGAAGGGAAGTGATGAGCCCACTTGGGACTTGGATTTAAGGTGCCTGTGGGACCCCCAAGTGGAGACGATCCAGGGGGCAGGTATACACAAGAGCCTGGAGTTTAAGAGCCCACCTGGGGAAGGGGCCTGAGGGAGCACATAGGTGGAGCCAAGCGTCCAGGCTGGGAAGCTCAAGAGAAAGGGGAGCCCCTGGGGGGAAAGAGCAGGTAGAAGGGACGGCACGTTCATGTCCACACCTGGGAGACTAAAAGTGGTTCTGTGCGGCTGGGACCGGGAGGCTGGGCTTTAGCTTGCGGGCAGTGGATTTCAGCAGGGCAGTGCCTTGCTGCGATTGGCTTCTATGATGAATGAATTGACAGAGGAGGGGGGGGGACCCATGCTTAGCATGATAAGCTCATCAGGAAGTCACAGAGATGGCAGGGACGTGGGAGGAGGAGCACTAGATGAGGAGTCCTGCTTCGTTTGCTTGGGCCAAGATCTTGGATCCCTTGGCCTCAGTTTCCCCATCTGTAGTACAGGGGTTATAATACCTGCCTTCTTGGGCACATGGTGAAGATTAGGTGGGGTGTGTTTGAAACTGTTGCCTAAGGGGCTATGCATAAGTATGATGGGTATCCTTCCATGGGTGAATAGTTGGGCTGCAGCCCTCAACACGAAAGCTTTCTGGAACGCATTTGGAGGGGTCCTGGAAGGGAGGAGGGGAGAACTCAGATCTCCAAATCCCACCAGCCTATCAACTCACCACACGTCCCTTTTCTTGTCAAGGCTTGATGTATAGCCTTGGCTAGGCCAGGAATGAGATGAAGGTCATATGGGGGGCTGGTGTCAGCCTGAAGGCTTTTGGTTGTAAATTACAGGAAACCCAACCCCATCCAAGCACAGAAAAGACTATCGGCCACATCTCATTTCACTCTTCCACTCACTTTTTCTCACCCTGGATCTAGGGTTTCAGATGATATCATCAAGGCCTAGTGTCCCTTTTTCCTGCTCTTAGCTGCCTTCCTCGGGGTTCCTTACACTCTCAGAGAGCTCCTCTCCTGGGTTGGCAAGCTGGCCACACCAGCTCCAGCGTGACACCCTCCCGGTGTTAAACGAGGGGGAAAACCTCAGCTCCACCTCACTGTGTCTCCCTGGCTTGGACTGGGTCATTTGCTCCTCCCTGAACAAATCATGCAGGCCGGGGAAACCAAAGCCCGGATCTCACCCGATAGCAAAAATCGTTGCACGTGCCAGAAAAAGGGCAATGAGGCCACTGCTTCCCATTGAAGCACCTGCTTCTCATGAACCCCCTCAGTGGTCTTGAACTGTGCTTTCCTCTGTTCAGGAAGCCAAGGCCAGAGGCAAGATGAGGGCTATAGTTCGTTGTCCCTTCCCTACCCACATGCAGGCTTCTACTGGCAATGCCCTCAGCTGCAGCCTGTTCTCTGAGGGGCTCTGTATGTGCAGATGGGCAGCACTTTATAACATCACACGTGAACCTAGTTCCATGCCTGGCACTGCTTCTGTGTTCCCAGGGCGTGCTCCAGAGAGCACTGGGTCTGGCTTCCACTGCATGGGCAGCCTGGGTCCCAAGTGGCCTGAAAGCCAGTCCCTCAGTCATCAAGAGCTCTGAGGGGGCTCCTGGCCTTACAGCCAACAGGACTGCACAGGCCAGTTCTGCCATCTCTAGCTGTGGGACTAGTCACTAAGCTCTGAGCCTCCGTTTTCTCATCTACAAAATGGTGTTAGTAACACCTCCCTCAGAGCTAAATGAAATAACATGTGAAAGTTCAACAGAGTTCCTGGGGCTTCAACCAGTGCTTCTCAAGCTATCTGTAGTGAACCACTATTTGTGTAAAATATAATAAAAACGAATTACTAGGAAAGTTAACTTTAAAAAGATATACAAGCTCCAATTTTTTTCTATTATATTCAACCAATATGAAATTATTCTGCCACATAGCTATAAAAGTTTCTAAAGTCTCAATCTCTGTACTTCTCTCATGTGCAAACTGGTAACAAGCATTTCCCAGACCAGTATGATTCCCTGAACCACACTTTGAGTAGCACTGATTTACAGGGCTCCCCACAAATGGTTGTGGACTTTTCCATAGTCCACTTTTGTTCATGTGATTATTATTGAAAACTGACTTTTCTCTTCCCCCTCTTGCAATTTCAGGTTTCACTGGACCGTGAACTAGGCTTGTTGATTGAATGGTGGAAACAGCTGTGTGAGGCCAGGGAAGTTCAGCATCACCCCATCCAGGATATCATGAGCAGCTGCAGAAGACACATGGAATCTCTGACTTCAGGTTTATAACCTTGCAGTGGCAGAGTCTCCTAGGTGTTCTCCAATATCCATTCTTCCCTTCTTCCATAATAATAAAGCTTTACATGGGAACATGGTTGCTCAGCTAAAGACTATGTTTTCCCCACTTCCCTTGCAGCTAGGTGTAGTCATGTGACTGAGTTTTGGCCAATGGGATATAAGCAGAAATGATTTCTGTCCTTTTGATGGGGTGAGTGCTCCCCTGTCTCCTTTACTCCTTCCCATCAGCTGGAAGATCACAAGAACTAAAGCAGCTTTGGAGCCAGAGATGTAATCTGTGCAAGGAGAATGGTAGAGTCTCCCTAAAACTTCTGGATTGCTGACCTGCAGGCAAATAAACTATTTTGTCTAAGCCATTGTATCTAGAGGTTGTTTTTTTCACAGTAGCCTAGCCTGGATCCTACCACTGAAATGAGCAGTGGCAACAGATCCCAGTGGGTTTCTGACTTCTAAATACAATACAATAAATAAATACAATCTTCCAACATCCATTAAGTACTAATACGCCAGAAACAATCCTCACAATAGCCCTCTGAGACAGGGAGGGCCTGTACCCATTCCCTGAGCTTCTCCCAGTTCTACCCTTTCTCTGATGGGGAACCAAATCAAAAGCACCTGGAAGCAGGGTGGCTGTGGAAGCAGAACACCCACAGAAAACTAGAATTGGGATGCAGAGCTAAGGCCATTCAACTCACTCATTCAGCAGCTAACTATCGTGTGCCGACTGTTTGCCAGGCTCTGAGCTAGGCACTAGAGGCACAGTGGTGAGCAAGTCGACTAGCACCGCCCTCCTGAAGCTTGCTGCCTCTGTGGGCGAGACCCAGGCTAAAACAGAAAAACATGCAAGAGATAAGTAATTACAGTGGGCATGAGGTGAGGAAGGGAAGGCTACTGGGCCAAGGTCACTGAGAAGTTTCAGGCAGGGCACAAGGAGCCAGGTATGGAAGACACAGTAACTAGGATGAGGGCTGGACCTCTGAGAGCTTGGATAGATAGCGAACGAACTGATTTCCCCAACATGGGCACTTAGGCGTCCCACCGATACAAGAATGCCATCTGTATGTTTATCATGCCAACCTATGAGCATGGAACCTCTGCACAGAACAGTCCTAAAAATCTGTTTCCTGGGTCCTAAAAATCTGAGACAAGATTCCCCTCATACCTCCTTGGTTTTACTCAAGATGATTATTTTCAAAATGTGTCTTAAAAAGAAAGAGCTCTTACTTCAGCTACTAACAACAGCAATAAAAAATTCCATCACCTTCTTACTAAAAAGGTAGCTTTTTGTGGTTGAAGAACTCAGAACCCATTTGACAAGCGGTTAAAAGAGCCAGAACTGTGAGCTGGACCCCTTTCTCTTTGTGCCTGTCCAAGGCTGAGAAGTTTCTGGAAGCATGTCTGCCTTATCATTTAGGGATGGATTTGCCTGGGAGTCTCCCACCAATACAACTAAGTCCCGAGGCCTGGCAAGTTGTCATTTCCTGGGGTTACCCTATGTGTTTTTGCAGTCCTCCAATTTATCAAGGGAGTAGACAAGATGGGGGGTGTATTTTGTGGAAGGATTAGCAGCTTAAAGAGTAAACGAGCAAAGATCTGTTCGTCCAGTTAGCAGTTCAGGATTGAGCTGCCAGCTGCAGGGGACTTTTTATGTCTAATAATTCTCAGTCCAGCCCTTGGGTTTGAACCTCTATATAGGGATCAGCTTCCACCCAGATTGGATTTATACTGGGGCATGGGAGGTTGCAGGTAAGGCTTCTCTTATGGTTTCTTGGTGAGTGAGCACTGCTACTTTTTCTCCTCCACAGAAATCTGGGCCTCCAGCGGGGTGGGGCAGGGGGCAGGGGTGTGTGCAGAGCAAGCAGGCCTTTCCGGGCCTGTGTGGGTGGTACCGTAGGGCCAGGAGGGAGCAAAGTCAGGAAGCTGGGAAGGGACAGTGGCTGTGGGAGCGACGTAGAGTGAGGCCCACTTGGGAGAGTCCCAAGTAACCGTCTATACTCCATACAGAGTCACTGGGAAGCGGACCCCAGCCTTCAGCCCCAAGGACAAGCTCCCTTGTGATCAGGGAAAATGGGCTGGTGGGCCCTCAGATGGGAGCCAGCGCCAGGCCTGTGTGATGGCCTCACTTCAGGAACAGAGAAGCAGAGGCCTAGAGGGGGGACAGCGAGCTGAGTCAGAGCTCCAATCCCACGCCTCTGCCTTCGCCCTGACCAGCCCTCTGTGCTCCCTTCTCAGGATGACACACACCCCCCTGGCCTCCCAGGGGCCCAGCGGCCAGAGCCTCAGCGGCTCCGAGCTCCGGATGCCCGGCAGCATGCTGCTCCGCCCCAGGGGAGAAAACCGTGATCTCTCATCAGACCGCAGCACTAAGAGAGGGCGAACCCCTGCGTGTGCGCATGCGCAAGCGCGCAGTCACGCGCACGCACGCAGGAGACTGAGTTGAAGGTAATACATTCTAGTCGTGTGCTTTAAAAAGAGAAAGCAGAGACACAATAGTTATTCAATAAAGGGTTGCCAATTGCCGATACAAGTGTTAGCAAATAGAGGCGGCGTCATGTCCCACATAGTTCAAGGAAAGGGAAGAGAGGATTCAAGGGGAGAAAAAGCAAAGAAGATTTAAGACGGGTGGCAGTGAGATGAGACGAAATGAGAACACGGAGGAAGCCCGCTGGGCTTTGCTCGTACCTGGGGCACCATGCACGGGCTCCTTTCTTTAATACCGAGCACCTACTGTGTGCAGGCTCTTTACTTCCATCACTTATTTTGACTTTAACAACAAACCTGGAAGGGGAGTAAGATTAGCCCAATTTTGTAGATGAAATAGCTAAGGCTCATAGAGAGGCTTCGTGACGTGGACAAGGCCACACAGTGGATCCAGGTTGCATCCTGGTACCTTAAATGGGTACCAGGATGCAATCTGGTACCCATTTAAGGGTACCAGATTGCTTCTGGTACCCAGAAACTCTTAATGCTTCCTACGGCGCCTGAGAGGCAGCAGGTCCTCAAGAAATGTGCAATGAATGAGAGAAGAGAGGATGGGGGGCAGGTGGAGAGGGGAGAGCTACTGCACTGCTGCTAAGATGGGGAGGGAAGGACAGAACAGCAGAGCTGACCCAGGCAGGAGCCCCATTTCTACGGGGCTGTGCTTGTGCCGCCGCCTGGCTGGGTGGGCAAAACTGCGGCCTCTGCTGCAGGTTTTCTCTTGCACTGCTCAGCTCTTCCGCAGAGCCTGGCAGGGGCTGCGTGGGAGGGAGGGAGGGAGGCACAGTTGAGTAGGGGCCAGCCTGGGGCACTAGCCCCAGCAATGGCAGTGGATACATTCTACCCTCCAGCCCACAGGCTCTCCCCACGGGCTACCCTCAGGAATCACCTGGGGAGCTGTGAAAACAACAGCAGCTTGGGCTCCACCCCCAGAGGTCTGTGTTAATTGGTCTGGGTTGGGTCCCGGACAGCAGAATTTATTAAAATTCCCCAGGTGGCTCCAGTGTGTAGCCGGAACTGAGAACCACTGCAAGCCCAATGTACCACATACATCTGCCCCCTGTGAGGCACTGCCCACTGCCCCACAAGGTAGGCATCCTTATGCCCCTACTACAGGTGACAAACCGAGTTTCTGTGAGATTAAGGGCCTCGCAGTTGTCACTGCTAAAGGGCAGAGGTGTGATGGGAATTCAGATCTGACCTCAAAACGCCAGCTTCCCCATCCAGCACACAAAAGCCCATCTATTTGGGATGGGCCCTGACTGGGATTGCCCTGGGTTTCGTTTTAGAAGGCTGCCGCTCTGGCTTCAAGTCCCCCAGCTCACTCTCGGGTCTACGGTGCACCCCCCTCCTTAGCCAGGGAGGCTGGTGAGAGTTCGCGCTACTAATGACAAAGCTGCCATTTGTAAGCTCTTCCCATTCACAGAGCTTTTCCCACACATTATCCCGTTCAGTCCTCATACCTACACCACGAGGTGAGCCCAGCAGGAGTGATCATTAAGTCCACTCTACAGTAGAAGGAACTAAAGTTAGGAGCAGCTAAACGATTTGGCCAAGGTCACAGAGCTTATTAATTGGCCCAGGGGAGACTAGAATCCAGCTCCTCTGTCTCTAAGGGAAGAGCTTTTTTCCCTACCGTATTCCTGAGTCGGGGTTTGGACAAACTGGCTTTGCTAGAGGAAAGCACAAGTGGAAACAGAGCAAGCAGCCCAGCTTAGCGTGGTCAGGGGCAGAGCTGCCCTTGAATGGCCTAGAGAATGGCACTCAGAAAACTGCTGGCATCTATGTGCTTAATAATAGTTATTATTATGTGGCACAAAAGTGTTCTGGGCCGTGTTGAATCAAAAACCAGGAAACAGGGCTTCCCTGGTGGCACAGTGGTTAAGAATCTGCCTGCCAATGCAGGGGACATGGGTTCGAGCCCTGGTCCGGGAAGATCCCACATGCCACGGAGCAACTAAGCCCGTGCACCACAACTGCTGAGCCTGCGCTCTAGAGCCCACGTGCCACAACTACTGAAGCCCGAGCACCTAGAGCCTGTGCTCTGCAACAAGAGAAGCCACTGCAATGAGAAGCCCATGCACCGCAACGAAGGGTAGCCCCTGCTCACCGCAACTAGAGAAAGCCCGCGTGCAGCAATGAAGACCCAACGCAGCCAAAAATAAATAAATAAATTTTTTTAAAAAATTAAAGTAAAAACTTAAAAAAAAAAACCAACCAGAAAACACTATCTGGCAAGTTCAAGTTTTAGTGGGAACTTTTTTCTTTTTAAAATCAGGATTGAATTGGAGACCTGTATGTATCTTTGTTTTGAAGCAAGCCTCTCAAAGGTCACCAGGCCACCAAGGGCAGGCACTGAGTGGCTTGATCTCAGAGACTTCCTGCCTGGTGGATGATGTGCTTCTCTGACCTCTTGCAAATCCTGTGACCTTGGCAGAGGTGAGTCTGTCCTGTTGGAAGGGGTGGGGTTAGAAACCAGCTTGGGTGTTACAGGGTGAGACCTCTGGGTTCGCGGGTGTCAGCAGCACATGACTCGGAGGATAATTGCTGTTTGCCACAGGTCCTGGGGACTTTTGACTCACCTGTCTTGGCTAAATGGCATTGTTAAGAGGCCTGAGAAGAAGGAAATGTAAAGAGCGTAGAGTTCGAAAACCAGGAGACAGATTCCCATATGTCCTCAGCTGACCCAGCCAGAGCAGGAGCCTGAATTCTAGAAGAGGGTCCAGTGGCACAGCTGGTTTCTAATGCAGCTTCCCATTCCTAGCCGAAGCTGCTTGGATCCCATGAGGGCAGGAACAGGGACATGAGGGCAGGTGGAGGGTCTAGGCAGCCAGGGGACCTAGTTGCCCAGTCTCACCCACTCCTGGAGGGCAGTCCTTGGATGTTGCCTCTGTATGCATCTCTCTGATCTAAACTTGAAGTTTCTTTTTTTTTTTTTTGCTGGCTCACATTTTCCCAGTTTACCAGTGAGTGTGGCCCTGGAGAGGGTTGGATCCAGCCATTGAATTCATTTTAATAAACATTGAGAGATTGATTGAGGGGTTATAAGCTTGCACAGGGTACAGGGTACAGAGTGAGAAAGACTCCACCTTTGCACTGAGGGAGACCAGGGTCTCTACTTTGCCCCGCCCTCTTTCCATCTTCTTCTCCATGTGTTCCCTACGCCACCCCGTGCCACTGAGGATGCCACACTACTGCCTGCCCTGATGCCTTTGCACATGCTGTTCCAGCTGCTTAGATGTTCTTCCTCCATACCCACCCCTACCTCCAAAAGTACCCAACCTTCAAGATTGAACATCATGAATAATTCATATTTATTGAGGACCTACTAAGTACCAGGCACTATTCTAAGCATTTTATGTCCATCACTCTCTGAATGCTCAAAGCAACCCTGTGAGGTTGGTATTGTTAGCACCCCATTTTAAGGGTGAGGTCATTGAAGCTGGCAGAGCTAGTTACAGGTAGTTACAGGTGGCAGGGCTAGGTTCAAAACCCAGACAAACAGCCCCTAATATCACCCAGGAAGTGAAAGGCTCACTGCACCCCAAGATGCAATTAATTAATGGACTCAAACTCAGAGTTCCCTCTGCCCTTTGCACATATGGCAGTGCTGGTCCCTACCTCATTCTGGTGTAACTACTGTTCATGATTGTTGCCCCGTGTAGGAACCTCTGCAGAGTCAGTGTTCTGTTTGATCTTTGAACTTCCAGAGCCTAGCAGAGTGCCTGGTATGCCTAACATACTCAAAAAAATGTTGACTAATATTGAATAAATGTTGAGTGAATGAATAAAGATAAATAGGCAAATAACAGTAGACAGATTATGACAAATACCAGAAGAGGGATCTGAACAAAAAAACATGAGGAGTTTGGAGCAGGAAGTGGTCACATCTGGGTGGGGAATCAGGAAAGCTTTTCTGAGGAAAGGGGAGGTGGTGTTTGATCTGAACCTTAGGCCTGGTTGGGTTTTAGCATAGTGAGAAGGGAGGGAGGGAGTCAGATGAGGGAACAGACAAGCGAAGGCCTAGGGCCCAAGTACAGGGTGTGCTCACAGCTGGGGGTTAGGGGGAACACAGCAGCATGCTGGGCAGCAGTGGGAGAAGAGGGTAAGTGGAATATGCTGGTGTTATGGGTTGAATTGTGTCTCCCCAAAGATACTGAAGTCCTAACCCCCAGTATCTGTGAATGTGGCCTTATTTGGAAGTAGGATCTTTCCAGGAGATCAAGTTAAGATGAGGTCTGTCCAATATGATTGGTATCCTTACAAAAAAGGGAGATTTGGACAGAGATAGACTAGCACACAGGAAGCACATCATGTGAAGATGAAGGCAGAGATTGGGATGATGCATCCACAAGCCAAGGAACACCGAAGATTGCCTGCAAACTGCCAGAAGCCAGAAGGAACCACCCTGCCCACACCTTGATCTCTGACTTCTAGCCTCTAGAACTGTAAGAGAATACATTTCTGTTAGGCCTCCCAGTTTGTGGTGCTTTGTTGCGGCAGCCCTGGGAGACTAGTACAGCTGGGGAGGGTCTCCCCTGGCCAGCCGGGGGTTTGGTCCTTGGCAGCCAATGGGAAGTCAGTGAAGGCTTCTGGGAAGGAATGGTCCCATTCGGATATTTGCCGGTCTGTTCTACCCTGATGAGAGTAGAGGATTCTCTAGGTGGAAAGGTCAGTGGTAGCCAGCGTGGAAATAGGCTGAAGGAAGCTACTAATGGATTGCATAGCATGGGCTCAGCTCTCAAGCAGGTGCTGTGGGTAAAAGTTACGGTGTCTGCACTTCACGGCTTACAGTGGAGCTGAGGGGCAGGACAAACATGCAGGGACAGTGGTGAGCAGCACAGCTCAGGTACGGCCTCCCGGTGATCCCGCACTGGGAGAGAGCAGCGCATGACTACGGCTAGAGCAGAGGGGGGTGCATGGCAGCAGCAGCCCTCCTGCTGGCTCGTTTGGGCCTGGGGTGGCTCATCAGCTCAGCTGCTCAGGTCTTTTAGGGTTCCAAGCTACAAAATACAATTCTAATTTGAGCAAAAAGAGGCATTTATTGGGCATATATAATCAGCGTGTGAATAAAGGTTGAATGAATGGAGATGAGTTGGCAAATAATTACGTGCAAGTCAGTGACAAATACTAAAAGAAAGATCTGAACAAAATGCGACAAGGCAGGATGTGACCACATCTGTTGGAGGCAACCAGAACCATCTCCGGAGGGAAGCTCCCCAATGGAAGGAATGGCTGCCCTCAGGAAGGATAAGAACGGGCAGCTCTGGGGAGTGGAGTGGGAACTCTGGAAGTCTCTAGAGGGTGGCCATCGATGTGGCATCTCTGAATGTCTCCCCCAGGACACCAATTCTCAGGAGAGAACTGATTGGCTTAGCTTGGGCCATGGGCTTACCCCCTGGGGGCGGGGCCTGTGATGGGCAGCTCAGGTCAAAGGCACAAGTTCCCCAAAGGAAAAGAAGAGGGGACCATTCACCAGAAGCAGGTGGAGCAGCAAGGGATTCTAGGCAGGCAAGACAGCTGACACCCTGCGCAGGAGAGGAGAGGGCTTGAAATTCAGGAGGCTGAATGACGAAGGAAAGAGTTGGAATGAATCATGGATGAGACTCAGGCAGGGAGAAGACACACGTGGTGGGAGCCCAGTGCCAGTGTAGGAGTAGTGGACACCTATCCTTTCGTTGGCCCAGAAGCCACACCTCACACCCCTCCCCTCCTTCTGAGAACTTTCTCTCCCCTTCCCTGCCACCAGCCACATCTCCGTGGTTCCCGTGGAAGCCTCTCTGACATCCCGTCCTAGTGGATCAATCGGGGTTGGCAGCAGACCCCACTTGAGCCAACCACGGTAATCAGCCCTTCACCCCAAATCCTTCCTAGTAGGTCTCTAAGGGAGTTTGAATTAGATTTCTGCCCCTGGTAGTTGCCTAGATTTAGGGTCCTATCTTTTGCACAGTTCCTGCTCTCAGGGAGCTCAAAATAAAGCAAGAGAGACAGCAATTAGAAACGTAGCTAGAAAACAATGTAAATATACCTATCCCATAGACTTGCACAGTGAGCACACAGGTAAATACTTACAAGTCATATACATGCATTCGTGTACAAAGGTACTGGAAACAGATGAAACTTCATAGAAGAAGAAGGGCATTCCAGGAGAGAGAACAGCTTGAGCAAAGAGTGGAAGTAGGAAAGCACTTGTCGGTTTTGGAGAATTTAGTCCAGCGTGACCGGAGTATAGCGTACATGACAGGAAGCAGCCGGAGAGGTGAGTGTCACTCGCATGGGTCAGGGTTGGACTTCATTCTTAGACGTGGGGAGGAATGGAGAGCCAGGTAGGGAGCTGTGCTTTATGAACAGCACGCAGCAGTGATGTGGAGATGCGTACAGTGCAGGGGAGAAACTGTGCTCTGGTGATCAAGCCCCCTCCCCTGTCAGGTGGGCAGGAGGAGAACCCCAGAGCTAATGCGAGCTCGGGGGCCAAGGGGTCTCGGCAGCCAGAGGGCAGACGCCATGGGCAGTGTCTGCAGATGTGCTGAGGGTCAGGAAAGCAGCTCCTAAACTGGGTCATCAGTCCAGAGGGCTAGTTGTCAAGGAGTGGAGGCCCAAAGGGGAAGTTGGGAGGGGAGTAGAGGTTGGAAAGGAGGAAAAGCCAAAAGCAAGGAGTGGCAGAGCTGGCAAATAGGAAGTGAGAAAAAATTCTGGAGCTAGGGTGGGCTCCCTCGGGCTCTTCATGCCCTCTTAGAGGGAATTGCAGGAGCCCCCAGGTCCACTTAAAGGGGTCTGAACTGGACAGAAGCAGAGTAAACAGCAGGAGGCTCTTTTCCTAGTTTAGGCAAGAGTTGATAAGGATCTAGGACAGTGGTGGTAGGTATAAAGGGGAGGAGATAGCCCAGAAGCATGTTTTAATTTAAATTTTAATAGAAAATACATTCTCATGGTTAAAAATAAAAAATATTAAAAAGTATTCAGGGGAAAGCCTTGTTCCCACTCCTGACAGCTAACCTTTATTATTAGATTTGGCGTGTTTTCCCAGTTTATTTTTTTTTACAACATAAATAAACAAAATGAGTATCTATTATTACTTCTATCTTTTTTTACTCAATTCTATAAACACTGTTTTACACTTTGCTTTTTTTCCCACTTAATATCTTTGAGATCTTTATAATACACAGAAAACAGCATTTGTGTAATATTTCCTCATGTGAATAAAGCAGAATTTATTTAACCAATCCCCTGTTGATGGACACTTGAGTTTTTCCCAATCTATTTCTATTACAGATACCATCCCAAAGAATAGCCTTCATTATTTCCCATGTGTGCAGAGATTTCTGTAGGATAGACTCTGAAGGTGGGATGGCTGCGTCAGAGGACATATGCTTTGATAATTTTGACAAACTTGCAAATTACCCTCTATAGGGGTTGTACAAATGTATACAACCAATAGCAGTATGTGAGAATGCCTGTTTCCCCAGACGTGTTAGTAAAGTATATTATCAGACTTTTGGATTTTTGCCAGTCTAATGGGTGAAAATGGTATTTCATAATTTTCAATTGCATTCTCTTATTATGAACATGATTGAGAAATGTTTTCATATATTTATGAGTCATTTGCATTTCCTTTCTGTGAACTATTTGTTCATATTCTTTGCCTAGTTTTCATTTGGGTTGTGGCCTTTTTCTTCTACAATCAATTTCTAGGAGTTTTTGAACCAGGGTGGCCATAAGATGTGGAAACAAAAGTGAATATACATTATAAATAGTTTATTAATATATTACAATACATATTATATTCAGTGACATTTCGTGATATGTTCCATGTGTTATCCCTCATTAGCAACTGCTGTGCAAAATGGCAATGGCTGTGGTACATAAATGTCACATCTCTATCAATTCCACATAGGCACATGCCTCTCTGATGCACTACCACAGATTTTTTTGCATCTCTTACTTTCACAGAATAAATCTATACCTCTAGAACACTCCAAAGAAACATCAAGGACTTCCACTTCCAGCTGTGATGGAGTAATGGGCAGATTTATCCTCCTGTCTTAAACAACTAAACACCTGAACAAAACATATGAAACAATGGTATTAAGACACTGGACAACAGCTAGCATAGAGAAAGGAAACAAACAAGGTGAGCCCTGTGACTTTCTTAACTTACTGCCTAAAGAGAATTTTCAGTCTACAAAACACAGAGCAGGTACCCACACAGAGCAGGTACCCAAACAGAGCCTGGGAGTCTTCCTGAGCTGAGAAAACAGAGTTCAGGTTTGGGGAGGCCAATGTGTCTGGAATTTGTGGGGCAAAATACTGGAAAAGAGAGCGTTACACAGAGCGAACACTCTGGAGCTCTGAGGAGGGTTCCCCTCAAGTCTTTAGCTGAGTACTGATCCGTGCAGGCAGGTATGAAAACTAAGGTCAGGGCTTCCCTGGTGGCGCAGTGGTTAAGAATCCGCCTGCCAATGCAGGGGACAGGGGTTCGAGCCCTGGTCCGGGAAGATCCCACATGCCGCGGAGCAACTAAGCCCGTGCGCCACAACTACTGAGCCTGCGCTCTAGAGCCCGCAAGCTCCAACTACTGAAGCCTGTGTGCCACAACTACTGAAGCCCGCACACCTAGAGCCTGTGCTCTGCAACAAGAGAAGCCACCGCAATGAGAAGCCCGCGCACCGCAACAAAGAGTAGCCCCCGCTCTCAACAACTACAGAAAAACGTCGTGCAAGCAAAGACACAATGCAGCCAAAAAGAAAAAAAAAAAAAAAAGAAAGAAAACTAAGGTCAGGGAAAAACCACTAAAATGGATCAGTCAGAACAATTGCAGAGCTCACACAGGATCGGGAATAGTTCATGTTCCCACTAGCCAGCCATTTCCAAACAGCCAGAGTGGAAAGCCTTCCTAATACCAAAGGCATTAAGTAGAGTCCTCAGAAGGGTATTTCCTTAGCAGTGGGCAAAGTTAGCCCTAGACTTAAGGCTCTTCTAGATCCATCTAACACAGCTTAAAGTCAAGCATGAAGAGGATCAAATATTTTCAAGGAACTTGACTGCATCCCAAAACAAAATCTAAAATTACTTAAAGGAATATTTAAAAGCTCTAGCACCCAGCAATGTAAAATTTACAATGTCTAGCATCTAAAAGAAAAATCCTATACATGCAAGGAAGCAGGAGAACGTGATCCAAAATATGCAGGGGGAAGAAAATCAACAGACCTGGAAATGACACAGATGACAGAATCAAAAGACAGCATGGTAAAACAGCTATTATACATGTACGTCAGATGTTCAAGAAGGTAGACGAAAGCATGAGCATATTAAAGAGAAATAGGGAATCTATAAAAAAGATCCAAATCAAACTTCTAGAGATGAAAAATATAAAATCTAAAATGAAAAATACACTGGATACGGTTAACAGCATTTAGATACTGCAGGAAAATAATCAGTGAACTTGAAAATATAGCAATAGAAACTAATGAAAATAGAAGGCAGAGAAAAAAACTACAGAAAAAAAAAATGAACAGGGCATCTCAGTGACCTGTGAGACAACAACTAGCAAACTAATATATGTGTAATTGGAGTCCCAAAAGGAGAGTAGAGAAAAATTTGGGGCAGAAAATATCTGAAGGAATAACGGCCAATATTTTTCTGGATTTGATGAAAACTATAAACCTAAAGATTCAAGAAGCTTAAAAAACCCCAATCAGAAGAAGCGTGAAGAAACACCAAGGAACAACATACTTGAAATAAAGAGCAAGTCAAGAACAGCTGAGGATGGGGAAGACAGTGAAAGGGAAAAAAAACTGTCAACCTATACTCAGAGAAAATCTATTTCAGAAACAAAAATGAAATAGACTTTTTCAGATATACAAGAGCTGAAAGAATTCACTACCAGCAGACCTGCACTGCAAGAAATGTTAAAAAAAAAAAAAAAAAAAAAAAAAAGGGGGGGCTTCCCTGGTGGCGCAGTGGTTAAGAATCCGCCTGCCAATGCGGGGGACACGGGTTCGAGCCCTGGTCTGGGAAGATCCCACATGCCGCGGAGCAACTAAGCCCATGCACCACAACTACTGAGCCTGCGCGTCTGGAGCCTGTGCTCCGCAACAGGAGAGGCTGCGACAGTGAGAGGCCCGCGCACCAAGATGAAGAGTGGCCCCCGCTCGCCGCAACTAGAGAAAGCCCTTGCACAGAAACGAAGACCCAACACAGCCAAAAATAAATAAATAAGTAAATTAAAAAAAAAAAAAAAAAAGTCCTTCAGCAGAAGAATAATGATAACCAGATGGAAATTTGGATCTACACAGAAGAATAAAGAGCACAGGAAATAGTAGATATGTGAGCAAATATAAAAGACCCTTATTTAACAAAAAAGCAGTAATCAAAGATGTTCAATCTATAAAAAGTAAAATAATATAATTCATGTTTCCAGAGATCATCACCAGTCTGTATATTAGGGAGATCTGTTCTATGTCTGTGATATAAGTTGTAGTTGGCTTTTCCCAGTTAGTTGTTTGCTAATGATGCTTTCTTTTATTTGTTCGTTTGCTTGTTTGTTTTGGTTTCATGCCCTAACAGAACTTTTTTATTTTTATGTGGTTGAATTTATCAGTCTTTTCTTTTATGGCTTTCAGATTTGGGGATTATAGTTAGAAAGTCTTCTCTTCCGCAAAGTTATAAAGGAAATCTCCTAGAAAGGGCTTGATATCTGAGAAAAGGAATCAAGTTGACTGAGGTTTCTGACTTGGGTACTGACTAAATGTTGATGCCATTTACTGAGTCAGGGAACCTGGAGCAAGAGCTGATTTGGGAAGTAAAATAATGAGCCGCATTTGGACAGGTTGAGTTTGAGGTGCTGCAGAACAGTCAAATGGCGACGTCCCGTGGGCATCGGGGAGCATGAGCATGGAACTCACAAGAAAGGCGTGGGGGGGAGTCATCAATGCAATTTGATGCAGGATGGCATTATCGATATATCTTGTCCAAGGACAGTAAAGGTAATAAATGGGTAAAAGATCAAGGATGAAAATGTTGGGAGGATAAACATTTTCAAAATGGGAGGAGGGAGAAAGAGGATCAAGGGAAAGAGACAGAGAAAACTTGGTCTGAGAAGGAGGTAGAAGGCCAGGAGAAGCAGAGAGTAAAAAGTAGGGTCATGGAGTGAAGGGAAGAGAGTGAAAGAGAAGAGGGCCAGGTGGAGAAAAGGGGGAAGAGAGAGAGAACAACCAGGGGAGTGTTAAAAATCACCCAGGGTGGGTCGTGGAGCAGAATGAGGGGAGAATGAATGGAAATGAGTGTTTATTATGTTCTATGTGTGTGGCACTGGGCTAGATATTTACAAAATTACTCCATTAAATACTTATAGAATTAATTTCTTAAAAAAATTAACTGACCATCTTTGTTTCTCCTTATTACCAAAGAAGTAAACACACTTATTTAAAAATAAATTAAATGATACAGATATATAACACAGAAATTTAGTCCCTGGGAATGCCACCCTTGAGGTATAATCACCAGTATGAGTGTGGTGTATGTGCTTCTGGATGCTTTCACGCATATACTAACATTCATTATTTATTAACCTCTACTTATTGTATGTAGCTGACCTATTTAAAAACATTTCTTAAATATCTTTTCATTTTTGGTATATGTATATTTATTGCATCATTTTTAATAGCTATATAATATTTTCCAATGGATTTTGCCTAATTTATCTAATTATTCCTTGAATAATTTCTAATTTTTCCTATTAAAAATTTTGCTTCAATAAGCATTCTGGAACACAGGTACTTGAATATATATACAAGAAGGTATGCAAGTTCTATTCTAGTAATTGTCAAACGGTTTGCACATTTTGGTGGTATAGTAGATATTGCCTAATTCCTCTCCAGAAAGGATGTACTAATTCATAGTCCCAACAACAGTATATGAAAGTGCCTGTTTTCTTACCAACACTGGGTATCAAAAACCATCTAAAATCCTTGTCACTATGCTATTTCTTTGTTCTTTTAATTTGCATTCCTTTGACTATTAGTGAGGTTGACCATCTTTTCATCTGTTTATTGAACATTTACATTTTTTCTTTTGAAAATTGTCGGGACTTTCCTGGAGATCCAGTGGTTAAGACTCAACACTTCCAGGCTTCCCTGGTGGCGCAGTGGTTGAGAATCTGTCTGCCAACGCAGGGGACACGGGTTCGAGCCCTGGTCTGGGAAGATCCCACATGCTGCGGAGCAACTAGGCCCGTGAGCCACAACTACTGAGCCTGCGCATCTGGAGCCTGTGCTCCACAACAAGAGAGGCTGCGATAGTGAGAGGCCCGCGCATCGCGATGAAGAGTGGCCCCCGCTTGCTGCATGCAACTAGAGAAGCCCTCGCACAGAAACGAAGACCCAACACAGCCAAAAATAAATAATAAATAAATAATAGATAAATTAAAAAAAAAAAAAGACTCAACACTTCCACTTCAGGGGGCACAGGTTTGATCCCTGGTTTAAAAAAAAAAATAAAAGAAAGAAAAGAAAAGAAAAAAAAAATTGTCCATGCATATTCTTTATCTATTTTTCTAATAGCAGTCTTTTAAAAATATTTATTTATTTATTTGGCTGTGCGGGTCTTAGTTGCGGCATGTGGGATCTTTTAGTTGCAGCATGCGGGATCTAGCTCCCTGACCAGGGATCAAATCCAGGCCCCCTGCATTGGGAGCACGGAGTCTTAACCATGGGACCACCAGGGAAGTCTCAGCAGTCTTTTTTGTTATTGAATTCTATAAGCCCTTCACATATTATAGAAATTAGCACCTTTGACTGTCATATATATTGCAAACATTTTTTCCCAAGTTGACTCACTCTCCCTCCCCCACCCCCGTGTGTGTGTGTGTGTGTATGTGTGTGTGTGTGTGTGTGCGCGCACGTGTGTTATGTTTCTCTTTTTCTTTTATTATTTAGGAACTTAACTCTTCATGTAATAAGATTTATCAATCATTTCCTTTATGGGAGCTGGGTTTCATATGAATATCAGGCTTAGAAAGTCTTTCCCAATTTCAAAATAATAACAATGCTCATCCCTATTTTCTTCTAATACTTTAAAAGTTTTACATTTCACATTTAAGCTTTGATCCATCTGTAATTTATTTTATATTTGGACTGAGGTAGGAATAAAAGTTTATTCAAATGGCTATCTAGCTGTCCCAATAATATCTAGTGAACTGTCCATTTTCCTCATTTGGTTTTAAATACCAGCTTTTTCATACACTAAAATTGGATGTATTTTATCTCCATTTCACAAGTAAGAAAACAGAATCTCAAAGAGATTACGTAACTTGTTTGAAGTTGCATAGGGAGCTAGCAATTGAGCCCAGGTTTGGAAACCAAGTCTATACTGTATTCAGCATAACCTGCCTCTCACAGAGGGGGCAAGGAAAGTTTAACAAAATTCAATGACTGGCTGGAGGGAGGTCACTTCAACAGTGAACCCAGCAGTCATGTCAGACTGAAAGTCCGGAAAGTTGATCTTTTAAGCCGGTTTTAAGAGGAAAGATGCTGAATGTGATGATGACTAGAGTTTGGGATACTGTATATCACAGTGGAGGTGGTACCCAGGTGGAGGAGTACCAGATGAAAATTTCCAGAACTGGAGTTCAGGAGAAGAGACAGAGCATGAGTAGCGATGGGTGGTCGTGGGAAAGACGAGAGAAGGAGGTGCTGAGGCTGACTCCCAGGTTTCTGGCTTGAGCAACTTGGGGGATGGAGGTGCTGTCTCCATCTTGACAGGGCAAATCAGGAGAAACAGGTTGGTGCGGGGTGGGCTACGAGTTCTCTTTGGATTGGAGGAGCTTGTTGAGTCCCCCAGTAAGCAGTTAGATACACAGGCCTAGAGGTCAGCATAAGCTCTTTCCTGAGGAAGGGTGAAGTGGTAAAAAAGGGGCAGGCCAAAAGGGAAGGAGGGAATCAGAAAAATATATTTGAAATGAAAAAAAAGGACCATTAATTGCCGGGGAATAGAGCAGGGAGACTGAATCCTTATGAAGCAGCCAAAAATGGATTACCAAGAAGTAAGGATTTTTAGATGAAGCAAGGAAATCCATCAGCTGACTCACCAATGACAATCTATAAAAGGTGAGTACCCATATGATTGCCAACCTGTTGTAAAGCTTTTGTGTCACTCCTGCAGGCTAGTTGAGTTTATTATGCTGTCCTGAGGAAAGGGGGCCAGGAGAGGAAAGAGAGCTGCCATGGTACCTGCCCACTCCTCGTACAGGGAATAGTAACGGGCAGTCCCAGACAGATCTAAATTGTGGTGGTCCAGCCCCCATGGATTGGAACCAGAGGAGAGAGCTCTCACTGAGGCTTGGAGTAATCATGCGTAGCCTCCTAAAGGTTGAGTAGGATTTGAAGCGCTGGGAGCAAGATTAGTGAGGTAGGGCGGAGCAGCCTGAGGACAACCTGGAAACTCAGGCCACATTCAGACCTAATAGGGATCAGAAGCAGGGATCCTTGAAGGTTTATGAGCAAAGGAATAGCACTGAGAAGGTGGCATTCTAGGAGGAATTGTCAGTGCCAGGTAGGAGAGACAGAAAGCTGGGAAGTACAGAGGTGGCTTTTTGGGGATGTTCATTTAGCAAACATTTCCTGGGAACCAAGTACATACCAGATACTAGGTATAGCCACAGAGATGAAAAGAAGAACAAAGATCTGGGAGAAGAATTAAGAAAGGCTTTCCAGGAAGCTGGGTTTTGCAGGATAAATGGAATTTGCCACTTAAACTCTTGACTGCTTAAAAATGCCTTTATTGAGACTTCCCTGGTGGTGCAGTGGTTAAGAAGCCGCCTGCTAATGCAGGGGACACTGGTTCGATCCCTGGTCCGGGAAGATCCCACATGCCGTGGAGCAACTAAGCCCATGAGCCACAACTACTGAAGCCCGTGTGCCTTAGAACCCGCGTGCTGCAACTACTGAGCCCGCATGCTGCAACTACTGAAGCCCTCGTGCCTAGAGCCTGTGCTCTGCAACAAGAGAAGCCACCACAATGAGAAGCCCGAGCACCACAGCAAAGAGTAGCCCCCGCTCGCTGCAACTAGAGAAAGCCCACGCGCAGCAAGAAAGACCCAACACAGCCAAAAAAAAAGCTTTTATCTCTAGAAACACATATAAAAAAGTCAAGCAATACAAAGGGATATGCTGTAAGTCTCCAATACAAGTTGGCCTGCAGTGCCCTCCTCCTGAAAAAGCAGCCACAATCATTAGTTTCTAGCACAGAACAGTGATGAAATTCACAGATTCTGGTACCAACCTGCCTGGCTTCAGATCTCAGCTCCACCACTTGCTAGATGGTCACCTTGGGCAAGTAGCTTAACTTCACTGTACCTTAGTTTCCTCAGTCACATGAAGAGGGTGATGACAATAGGACCTACTTCCAGGATTGTTGGAAGAGTTAAAATGTATAAAGAGCTCAGAACGATGCCTGGCACATAATGAATACAAAGCACATGTCCTCCTATTAGTGTTCCTAGTATGCTCCAAGTGTGAGATGTGTATGTTTATAACCCCTCAGTATGGATGGGGATGAAATAAGATAATGCATATAAAATACTTAGTATGGTATTCAGCAAAAAAAGTTTTCAAAAAATACCAATTGTTGTTGTCCTCATCAGTGCAGCAGTGTAGCCAGTCAAATGGCCAGAGAGTCAAAGGCCAGAGCTTCTGCCCAGGATGTTCCTCTATACATGTGTGTTGAACAAGTGAATGAATGAGTGAGTGGGTGAGTTAATCTTTTACCTTATAGTCATAAGATTACCTGTATCAGTTCCATGTTTCTTATCCTGATTTTTTTAAGTGCAAAAGTAGGAAGAGAAAGGTTCTCTCTGTACCAGAGCGTCTTTGCACCATTTCCCACCTTCTTTGCATCCTCTTCACCATGGAGTCTAAGAACTACAGATCCCAGAATCCCTTGCTAGCAGGGATTTGGGTTAGATGGCACTAATGAGAGGTACCTGTGCAAGATCTGGAAGGAGGAAGAGAAGAGCTAACACGAGATTTTGCAGTGGCCTCTAGGAATTTGCCTGAAACTCACCTGCTATGGTCTGCAGAGAGCTGTGATTATCACTGCAGTCTACTATGATTCTTATAGCTTCCTGACTATCTGAAAGCTAGCAGTTGACCTTTAGGGCTGGTTTGCCTTTACTTTTGTTCCTCCGGGCCTTTCAGCAGTTATGTTCCATTTAAGTCCCTGTATTAAACCCCTTCCTGCTTGAAATACCTGAGTGGTGTCTGTCTTCCTGACTGAACCATAACTAAACATTTCCTTTTTATTAGGAAAGAAAAACTTTCCCAGAAATCCACCATCAGACTTCTACTCGTGTCTAATTGGCTGGAAGTGGTCATAAACCCCAGCCAGTTAGCAAAGGATTACCATAACAGGCCTAACCCAGTCAGGAGTTACCCCTCCCCCACCCTCCCCAGGGCTGGACATATTGCTGCCTCACACCTGAACAAAGAAGAGGTAAAGGGCTACTGTGCAGGCACCTGTAGTTTCTGCTCTTCGGTGTTTTGGAGACCCCAGTCTTATTTGGAAGGTCCTCATAAGAAAAGTTGGACTGGGAGTGGGGTTTATCTTTCAGGTCTGGCTGATGGTAGTAATGAATGTCTAAGGAACCGGGCTTCATGATCAAGCTGAGAACACATTAAAAAAGAATCAATGTGTTTGTATTGATATGAGGTGAGCATTTATATTTTCTTCTCTGCAAGGCTAGGCATTCTTGGGACATATTAAAAAATAAAAGCACAACGAAGTAAAACAGAACGGAAAATTATTCATATGTTATTCATTGAAAGACTGAATAATGTCTCTCACAGCTATCCTATGTTTTAATTAAAAAAAAAATAATCACTTTCATAGCATTTACAGTGTGCCAAGCATTTTTCTAAATGCTTTCTGCACATTAAATCATTTAATCCTCCCAATAATATAAGGTCAATCCTCCCAATAATATATGTGCCCAAGGTCACACAGCTTTACGTGATAGAGCAGACATCTGAACCCAGGCAGTGTGGGTCAGAGGTCACATTCAGAACAAATGAATGAATGAATGAGTGAATGAGTGAATGAATCCACCCCATGGTATGAGCTGGGTGTGAGTTACACTGCTTCTTGAATGTTTGTAGCTGCTGTGTGGTTAACAAGCTGTAAGTGCATTACTGAATTCAAGGTGGCTTTTTGTCATTATATATTTTATTCATCAATAGATGCTAAATAAAAAACAATCACAGGAGGAGCCATGGCATTTTTTTCATGTTTGTATTCGTTTCCAGTTGCTGCTGTAACAACCACAAATTTGGGACTTCCCTGGTGGTCCAGTGGTTAAGACTGCACGCTCCCAATGCAGAGGGCCCAGGTTCGATCCCTGGTCAGGGAACTAGATCTCACACGCATGCCGCAACTAAGAGCCCACATGCCGCAACTAAGATCCAGCACAGCCAAATACATAAATAAATATTTTTTTAAAAATTACCACAAATTTAGCAGTTTTAAACAACACAGATGTACTCTTTCACAGCTCTGGAGGTCAGAAATGTAAAATCAACACAGATGCATCTTTCCTGGAACCTCTAGGGGAGAATCTGTTTCTTTGCCTTTTCCAGGTTCTAGAGGTTGCTTGCATTCCTTCGATCATGGCCGTTCTTCCATCTTCAAAGCCAGGATATAGCGTCTTCTCTCCTCTCTGTCCTCCTGCCTCCCTCTTCTAAGAACCTTTGGGATTACATTGGGCCCACCAGGTAATCCAGGAGAAGCTTCCCATCCCAAGATCCTTGACTAAATCATATCTGTAAAGTCCTTTTGACCATGTGAGATTACATATTCCCAGGTTCCAGAGATCTGGACATCACCATCTTTGAGGAGCCATTATTCCTATTCAAGTAGGATCTCTTGTCATAAAGAGATCCTACTCCCGGAAAAGGCGAAAGAGACCTCTACTAACACGATGAGTCCATCGTATGAACAGGAGGCGGCAGAGGTCATCCTCAGAAGGCCTAAGCCCTTCCCTAACTCCTTCCCACTTGTAGCTGGTGGAGCTGGTGAGCTCCTGGGCTCTGAGAAGGGGAGCAGGCCCTGAGGGGCACAGCAGCCAGTCTCCCAGAGTGCCCCTGCCCTTGGCTCGGCTTGGCGGGGCCAGCTTTGAGGGGCCTTTCCAGGAGAGCCTTGTTTCCCAGAAGGAAATTTATGGAGGGACAGCAGCCCCAAAACAAGAACTAGTGAAAGCGAAAGCTCTAAAGACATCCAGGTGGGCTTCGCATCTCTCAGGAGGGTCCCTCAGATTTCAGCAGCCGCGGGATGCACAGCGTGGTCCAGGGAGGGGGGTGCAGGGAAAACCTGCGACGAGAGCCTGGGCGGGCGCAGCTGCGCTGTGTCTTCCTTGAGGGTTTGGGGACTGGGCTGAGGGAGTCTGGGCAGATGCGTGGTCAGCATGGTCCGGTCAGTGGGGGGAATGTTGGGGTGCAGAGGGGCAGACGGGGGGCTCCTGCTCCCTCTCCCCTGGAGAAGCTCAGCCTTGGCACGGCCGTGGGTCACGCTCCAGCATCCCCAGAGTCCCTGACAACAAACATTTATCCACATCTCTTACGTGAGGCCTGGGACCGTGAGTAAGGCACGTGGGCTGGGATGGGGGTGGGGCGAATGTTGCTACCAAGAGGTATCATGTTTTTTTGCGTCCTGCCCTCTGTGGCTTCCAGTCTATGCGAGGAGACAAGGCGTGAACGCAGAACGGCCACAGCACATAGGACAGGCCACTGAGGACCCTCACTTGTATGTGGAAATCACGGAAGAACAATGAAGTTGGTTGCTCTGTACAGAGCACGTCCCCCGATCCCCCCCGTGAATCTCATGCTGCAGGAGCAGTCCCAATTAAGCTCTTTCCAGAGGCTTCCTGTCACACCAGCTGAAACAGGTATTCCCCGGGGTGCTCATTCTCCCGGAAGCAGTACGTACGGAGTTCCTCGTGCCTGCCAGGAAGTTTCCTCTTCACCGCCCTGCTGCGCGCGAACTCTGTCAAACACGAGCTCAGGTCTGCACGCTGCCTGCCTGCGAGCACAGCTGGGCGGGCGGCACACAGCTGCCAGCTGCAGAGGGTTTGTTTTCCTAGCAACCGTCCCTGTTCTTGATAACGGCAGCCTGGGGCCCAGCTCCGGTCGATGATTTGCCCACGGGTGCCAGCGAGTTATGTTTGTTCCTGGCCCTCGTGAGTTGGAATCCGGTTGATCACCACACCCCCAACTCAGCTTTCTTCAGAGCCCAGCCTTGCCTGAACTTCCAGAACCTTCCCCTCGCTAAGCAAGGGGCTAGGGAATGTAGGCCCGTCCCCAGGAACTGAGTCAGGGAAGAGAAGGGGTTACAGAAAACACGGGAGAAGAGAGAGACCCTTGAGAAGGCAGTCAGAGCTGACCTTCCTCACGCCAGTGGCCAAGACTCCGACCAGTTTGGGTTCTGTCCCTGAAGGCCAGAGCTGTGAGGAGGGCACTTACCCAGCTTACCCTCCTGAGCAAAGAGTCCTGGCATGGAGCTACCTAAAGATGCCCAAGACCAATCCCATCATCTAATAGACAGGCCCAGAGATGCCAAATGACGTGCACAAAATCAGACAGTGAGTGGGCGGCAGGACTAAGGTGAGAACCTGGGACCCACCAAAGCAAACCAGTAGAATTGGTCTTCAACTTCCACCCCCAACATACACACACACACACACACACACACACACATACGCACGCACGCACGCACATACATTGCAGGTGACCCTTCTGTGACTTCCACGCCCTAAAGAGAGTACCTTGACCTGAGTCTGTCTGCATACAAATGTGGGCTCAAGGGGTGCCTGGAACCCCCTCCATGATAATTATAGCAGCCACTTTTTTAACGCTCAGCTATGTGCCAAGTATGGGGCCAAATGCCTATCTGCCTTAGCTCATGTAATCCTCACAACCTCTCGGTGGAGTAATGATTATCCCCAGCTTATGAAGGAGGAGCCTGGGCGTGGGGAGATTCCTTCACCTGCCCAAGTCATTCAGCGAGAAAGAGGCAGAGCCAGGATTTGCGCCCAGGTCTACTGGCTCCAAACCCAGGCTCTCAGCCACGCGGGGGTCTGCCCCCATTAGACGGGACCTGCTTCTATTTCTCCCTCTAAGAGCCTCACAAAGATCTCTGGGACTCTCCTCTGGGCCTTCTCTCCAAGTACAGGCACATATTTTGGCAGAAGGAGAAGGTCAAGGGCTGTACATTTTGAGGAGTATCAATCCACAAGCAAGTGTGTGAGAAGCCCATGGACCAGCACGGGAGGCACACAGACCCCTCGGGGTTACCTGAACCTAGACTGGGTGGTGTACTGAGGGGGGCAGGCCTGAGGCCAGAGGGAGACTTACTTCGCAGTGTATACTGCTTTATGCCCTTCAAATCTAGTATTGTATGTATATCTTGCCTTTTTAAAAGTAAAAGGGATGTTTTTTAAAAAGTTACCCAAATGTATTCAGAAGGGGTTATGACCCCAAACTGACCCACAATACATGCTTTTTGTAGCACAAGCCCTTGTGACACCTGCCAGCCTCCAGAACCAGCCAAGCGCTTCATGCTTCAGGGATTTATTGTGATAAATAGTAACCTGTCACCACCTTGGTGGAGCGGTGCAAATGGGTTCTCGCGTCTCCTGGCCCAGTTCACACTTTGACTAGCCTGAAAGTTCCACTTAGCAGAGGCCTGGGTTCTAGCCTCCTTCTTACTCATCCAGGAAGACGGGTAGAGGTACAGGAGCTACAGTTGTCATCAGCCACTACGCACCCACCCCCCGGCACATCCCCTGAGACTCTCTTCAGAGCACTTAACACTACTTGAAACGATCTCACTTATGTCTTGGTTTCCTGCTAATTGCATCCCTCTCCGGTGAGCAAGCACCACGGGAGCAGGGACTTCGTCCTCTTCTCAGCACCTAGAACAGTGCCTGGCACATAGTGGGCACACAAGAAGCCTTTTTTTGAAAGATAAGTGATCACATAGACTCATAGATTGTCAGAGCAGAATTGAATCCCTACCTTATAGAAATGAACTGACAGTTGAATAAATGATGATTGAATTATCATGATTCATGATGAATAAATGAATGGTGAAAGGGACCTGCAAGATAAACTAGCCCAAACCAAATATTTGACTGAAGACAGCAGCGAAGTAAGTGTTCGGCGAAGTAAGTAAGTAAAGTGGCCTTTACTCATTTCACCCTCCTTTTGGTTATGAGCTGGATTTTGGAGCATACTAAGCAAATATCAAACCCTGCTGCAGCCCAGCCCTGTAGCCCACAAGAGCGCTCAGATCCCTACAGACAGCCCTACCCATCCCCGGCATCACTGAAACAGCAAAGCCGAGCATGAGTCTTCCTCTTTCCACTGTCTAACGGGGTTTGGAAAGATTGGCTTTTGACACTAGAGTCCCAGGGGCTACTGTTTCTCGAGAGTCATGAGTCTCTCTGTATTCTAGCCATTTCAGAATATTTCAAGGAGAGGCCAGGCTGCCTGGACAGCCTCTTCTGCTAGGGTCCCTTGGGCCTGGCTCCTAGGTTAGCCTGCTGGCACTTGCACCATCTCTACACCACACGTGGAAAGCTCAGACCCTGTTCTGCTTTTTCAAATCAGACCTTCTCCTGGAGCTGGCCTAGAGCTCCAGGCCACAATTCGGATTTGAGCAAAATCGTCCAGCCCTTCTCCTGGTTCACCACTTGGGCCTCGGTCTTTGCCCCTCATTTTTGCTCCCAGCATGTCCAAGCCCAGCAGAGAACACCCAGTCCCTCCCAGAAGTCAGAGGGGGCGGCAGAGGTGAGGCCGGGAGTAGAGGAAGGTCATCCTATGGGGAGTTGTTGATTAGTCACCGCCTTTATCAGGGCCTCCGTCAGTTCCAACCTCTCCATGCAATGATGTGCACACAGTAGGTGCCTAGCAAATCCCCACTGAATTGAATTTCCTTTCATTTTCTCTCTTCCCAGATGTCCCCTCCTTCCTGTAACCCAGTTACCTGGGCGGTGGCAAGCACAAGTATTTAATAGAGGCAAGCAACCGGATAAGCTGACAGAGTTAGAAAGAAACTGGAACAAACATTCTGAGAGATTGTGTTTTCTGTTCACTCCTCCATAAGCCAGCTTCACATCTGGTTTCCTGTGGGTACCCACACCCAGGCAGGAGCAGAATGCAGCCCAAATCAGAGGGAAGAAGTCTGTAAATAGTCTGAATAGGCCATAGGGCAGGAAGAAGAGCTATGCCGACGTCACCCTCTCCAGGTGTGGGAACAGGACAGTTCAGCAATGGACGGTAGGTAGCACAGCAAGGCAGAGGGCAAACGCTTGATTGGCATTTCCTGGCACACCCATGTGGCTTGGTAATTTCCTGCTCCTGAGACATATGGGTGCTTGGGAACATTTTAACCCAGAGGCAAGTAGGGAAGGTTTTGTCTTGATCAAGACTCTTCCAGCTAAGTGACAGAAAATCCAACTCAAATAAAAGTAATAATAGGTAATATTGTACAGCATTTACTGTCATCAGGCCGTGTCTAAGCCCTCTATACCTTAACTGCTATTCCTCTCAACAACTCTATGAGGAAGGAATTATTATTGTCCCCACTTTACACACAAAGTTACTGAATAACCTGCCCAGAGTCATAGAGCTTGGCAAGCCAGGATTAAAACTCAATGATGTGAAGAAAAAAAAAAAAACAACTCAGTGATGTGGTTCCTCCTATACTTTTCCTGCCTCTTCAGATCACACGGGCAAAAAGAGGTCTGTGCTACCTTGTGTCCCCCGCCCCAGCCGTCTGTCATACAGAGGTGGGACGCAGGTGGCGCTCAGAAGACAGGTGACAGGAACAAGGGTGCCTTCAGACTACCCTTCTTGGTCTTTAGTCCCTCTTTTCCTGTGGGCTGGACTGACTCTCATCTACTGCAGTCCAGCTTCCCACACACACAAAGGAGAGC
The DNA here is from genome assembly GCF_009873245.2 of Balaenoptera musculus. NCBI lineage: Eukaryota > Metazoa > Chordata > Mammalia > Artiodactyla > Balaenopteridae > Balaenoptera > Balaenoptera musculus. Next base: position 34,257,506 of record NC_045801.1, on the reverse strand, counting down.
TACCTTCAGTGTCCTCTCTCTGCGCTCCCAAGCTGGAAACTTCCAGAAAGGGTTCTCACTGGCCTGTTGGTCAGTGCTTGCTCCAGGCAAGGGGCCGGGGGGCGATTTGTAAGAAGGTGGTCACTCCCATTCCAATTCTTGGTCAGAGGCGCGGGAGGTGCCAGTTCTACGAAGAAGGGGGTAGAGTCCTTTCTGGACCCAAGTGTGCCACATCCACAGCCCAGTCGATGGGAGTGAGAAAGGTCTCCTAATCCGGCCCCCAAAATACCATGGGCCGGGCTCCTCTGGGGGCTCCCAGGGCAGCAGGGTGGGGCAGAGAGGAGCTCCGAAGACTTAGACTGGTTGCTTTGGAAGGAAATGAGGGGGAACAGAGAAAGGAAGGGGAGGTCAAGAATGGACACTGGTCAAGACAAGGTGCCTGAGACAGGCTGGAGAAGACAGGTGAGCATGAAGCTAAAAATGCTCAGGTTCCCGAGTCAAGGGTGAGCAACCAGTGGGGATCCTTTTGCTCTGCTGTTTATTCTTCCCTGACAGGCCCCACGATACGTCAGGAGACCTGCTGGAAATTAGTCCTCACGCTTCCTCCCAGCTTGCATGGGACCTATTCCTGAACGAAAAATCACCCCAAAACTTAGCTTAAAACAATGGTATTTGTTTATTCTCCCTCTCTCAGTTTATAAGAGTCAGGAATTTGGGGGCTGCTGGACCTGGTGATTCTGACTTGGGGGTCTTTCAGGGACTTGCTGTCCCACCACGGTTGGGGCTGGGTCACCTCTAAGGCCTCCACGCTCACAGCTCTACTGCCTGGGCAGGGGCTGCCACAGCTGGGGCCCCTCGGCACTGCTCTGTGCCTCTCCACGTGGCCTCCCCAGCCTGGCATCTCCAGGGCACCCGGACTTCTTCCACGCTGGCTCAGGGCTCTCAGGCACACATCCCGAGAGACAAGAGGAAGCCGTATCACCTTCTGTGATCTAGTCTCGGAGGTCACACAGCATCACCTCTTCAACACTCAGTTGGTCAAGACAATTTCAAAGGTCCACCCAGGTCCATGGGGATGAAACATATCCCACCTCTCCATGGGGGAGGGTCAGTGTCACAGTGTAAGATGAGCTCGTGGGATGGGATACATAACGGCGCGACCGTCTTTGGAAATTACATTCCACCCACCAGTCCTCGGCAGTGGCATGATTCAGAAACAGGAAAAGAACCAGGGCTGATGCTTTTGTCTCACCCAAGCTGTGCCTCTTTTGTTGTAACTCAAACAATATAGACCATAAAGCAAAAGGTAGAAATCCTTATCCTGCTACCCAGAGGAAACCTCCCTAAACAATTTGGTATTCATCCTCTCAGGTCCTTTTTCTTAGCATTTGCAAATATGTATGCAAGTCTTAATGTGCCGGAGACTTTTCACTGGCCACTCCAGGTCCACTCTCCACACTTCTGCACCCTCACCCTCACGTGCCCTAGGAGGCTGACCCCCAGCAATGATCTCCTTCACCTTCTGGCTTCCAGGTGGGTTTGGCAAATGTGGGACACCAGCTGGAGACTGGCAGGAAGAGAGTGAGGTCAGGGGACTGATTTCCCATCTCCCTCCCTGGCTGTCACAGTGGGGTGACTGCATCCCTCTACGGAGGAGGGTCTCAATTCCTGTGGAGTGACCCCTCCACACCGTTCTATCTCTGGGTTCCAGCAGTCAGTAGAGCCCCCAGTGTTATACTCCCCAGGGTACTGCAGCGCCATGCCTGGTGGTCTCCCTGTATCCTGCCCACAGCTCTGTAAGTATTCCTTTTATTGAACTCTCCTCACATTATCCAATATGAGTGTGTCCCTGATTGATACGATATAACATACCCCCATATTTTTCAGTGGTGTTAAGCTATGCGTATTATTTAGCAACTAGCCTTTTTCACTTAATATATCATGTATACCGTTCCACATCAGCACATACAAAAGCCACTTGCTCCTTTTAATATCTACCTGTACCATCTAGAACGTGTGCATCCTGGTGTGACCAAGATGTGTGGTGTGACCTTCCCCCACTGAGGGACATTTAGGTGGTTTCCAGCTTTTTCCCCATTACAAACACTGACACAATGAACACACTCACATGTGTTTGGCTGTCTAAACTGTGTTTCACTGGCTGATGTAACTTAGAGGTTAAAGGGCGGGTTCTGGAGCTACATCCCTGGGTTCAAATCCAATCTCCTCTACCTAATATAACCGCTATGCAACCATGCGCATACTTAACGCCTTGACACTTCAGTTCTCTCATCCATTGAAAAGGTAACGAGGGACTTCCCTGGTGGCACAGTGGTTAAGAATCTGCCTGCCAATGCAGGGGACACAGGTTTGAGCCCTGGTCCAGGAAGATCCCACATGCCGCGGAGCAACTAAGCCTGTGCGCCACAACTACTGAGCCTGGGCTCTAGAGTCCGCGCGCCACGACTTCTGAAGCCTGCACGCCTAGAGCCCGTGCTCCGCAGCAAGAGAAGCCACCGCAATGAGAAGCCTGCACACCACAACAAAGAGTAGCCCCCGCTCGCCACAACTAGAGAAAGCCCGTGCGCAGCAACGAAGACCCAATGCAGCCAAAAATAAATAAATAAATAAATATTTTTTTTAAAAAAAGAAAAGGTAATGATACTTCTCCATAGGGCTGTTGGGAGGGGAATCTCACAGGATCAGCCTAAGGATTACATGATAGGAACCATGTTAAGCACTTAGCACATTCAACCTCTAAGACTCAGTTTCCCCATCTGTAAAATGGTGATATTACCTCCCTGGTTGAGTGGTTCTGAGGATCAAATCTCACAGGGTTGTAAAGATTAAGTGAGATAATCCAAGTAAATCACATAGTACTGAGCCCAGTCTGCGGTAAGAGCTCCGTAAACATTAACTCTCGGCTCTTATCACCCGTAATCTCTACTAAGTGTGATATTTTATTACAGGTATTAAGACTACTATACAGTTTTACAGCAGTTATATTTTATGTTGATTATGGTTCTTAACAACTAAAATGATTTACTGAGAGTAATCTAGGTAGAAGATGCTGTTTAAATGGACCCTTTAGGGATAGAAAGGTACATAGAAACATAGCTTATTAATTTATTCTTTGCTATTTCCTGTTGGGGAAATCAACCAAAGTTCCCTCTTTAGCTACAATATGTAAACAAGCGTTTGGGGGTTGGTGGGGTGAGTGGAATGGGTCCCTTTGATGATCATCCCCATAAAGGCGAACCCCAGATTTATCTTTTCTTCCATGTCTCTCTTTGCCAACAAACGTATCTGTTCCTTCTATATGCCTCGTCACTAGTGAGCTGACAGGGGACACGGAGGGGGAGAGAACCCTTCTGTAGTTCTTGAACCTATAAATATTGGATTAGAATACTAACCCCACAGAGCACCCCAAGTCGCCAGGTAGACCCCGCGAAGTGTCATGGCGGCTTCAGAATAAACAACTTACAGAGGCCAGGTGGTTCACAGCTGTTAAAGAGGAGCCTGTGGGTTTGTGAAACCAACAACCCTGTCAGAGAACTCCTAGTTTTAACTGCAGTTGTGACAATTAAGCAAGAGACTGACAAACATGTTGCTTAACACCCGTCCATCCGTAGGCCTGCAGCTGCCTTCTCCTAGAACTTGACGTCTCTGTTTGGGCCATCTCCCCAAAGGCTTTCAATCCAGAGAAAGTGCACCAGGGAGCCACAGGCATGGGGCAGTAGCACTGCCCACTAGGGTAAAAGCCACCGGCACAGGCTTCTAACCACGTGGGGCTGTGGAGAGCCAGAGGGCGGCTGGGGAGGGTCATGCTCTCCCTGCAGGGCCCTCTCCACCCCTCCGCTGTTCTTGGCACACGGAGGTATGTACTCTGGATGGCTGTCGGCCCTGAGAAACTGGGACCAGGCCACGCGCGCCCCAGCGCCTGCACAACCAGGGAACGTGATCCCGCCCGCCCAGCCCTCTGCTATGTGGGAGGCTGCCTTCCCTACAACACCTGCCTGGTGCTTCTCCAGCTCCAGCGGCATCAGACTGCCTGGGGAAGGAGGCGGGCAGAGAGGAGGCTTGTTAAGAAGGCAGGTTCCCAGGTCCCCCTGGGAATAGAGAAGCTGCCTCTAGGAATGAAGCTCTGCCTCTGAGAAACATATCCACGTCAGAATCACACACTGGTACACGGTTCACCGCAATGGGCCCCAGGCAATGTTTTAAAAGTGTCTGTGCCATCATGTAAAAATTGGAAGATTTCACGTAAAAATCTTATTTCGATCCAGAGCGTGGCCAGACCCAGGTCTATCTACCACTTGGCAGTAAGAAACCAGTGCTAAGTGGAATCTGCCCCTAGGGGCAGGGCTGGTGCCCCCTAGTTCACCATAGCACCAACCCCCCAAGATAGACACACACATGCACGTGCACTCACCCCTCTAGCTCTCTCCTCTGGTGGTGCCCGGTGCCCAGTAAGCCTTTGAGTTTGCAAACTCTGCTCCACCCGCCAGGGCAAGGAGAGGTAGAAGAGGCCCAAAGAGCTCGCTTCTCTGCTCTCCCAGCTGCAGCCCAGTGGTACTAAAGTACCTGCTAATTAACGCTGTTAAGTCTCCTAACTTCATTCTCCTGTGTCATCCCCCCACTAGGATGGAACTTCCACCAAAGCAGAGCCTTTGTCAGTTTTGTTCTCTGTAGGATCCCCAGTGCCTAGCCCAGTGCCTGGCACACAGTAGGGGGTCAAAAACACGTATTGAGCAAATCAAAACTACCACGAGATACCACTTCACACCCACTAGGATGGCTATAATCCAAAAAAAAAAAACAAAACCAGAAAGTAACAAGGGTTGGCAAGAACGTGGAGTAACGGGAACCCTCATACATTGCTGGTGGGAATGTAAAATGGGGCAGCCACTGTGGAAAAGTCTAGCAGTTCCTCAAAAAGTTAAACAGACAGTTACCATATAACCCAGCAATTCCAATATATATAGATAGATAGATATAGATATATACCCAAGAGAATTGAATACAGGTGTTCAAACAAAAACTTGTACACAAATGTTCATAGCAGCACTATAGCCAAAAGGTGGAAACAACTCAAGTGTCCATCGATTGATGAATGGATAAACGAAATGTGATATATCCATACAATGGAATATTATTCCATCATAAAAAGGGATGAAGTACTGATCCATGCTATAACATGGATGAACATTATAAGTGAAAGAAGCCAGACACAAAAGGCCACACATTGTATGATTCCATTTATATAAAATATCCAGAATAGGCAAATCCGTAGAGGCAGAAAGTAAATTAATGGTTGCCAGGGGCTGGGAGGGGAGGGTAATGAAGAGTGACTGCTTAATGGGATAGGGGGTTTTTTTGGGAGTGATGAAAATGTTCTGGAAGTAGATGGGGTGATCAGTACAAAACACTGTGAATATACTAAATGCCACTGAATTGTACACTTTCAAATTTTATCTTACATGCATTTTACCACAATAAAAAAAATGTTGAATGAATGAATGAATGAATGTGGCTCTGCCATGGTATTATTGTGCAGCCTGATGTACCACTGTGCCGGGCCCTGGAGACGCAGACAGCTAAGAGCTGGCCTGCGCCTCACAGAATATCCAGGCCAGAAGGGGAGCAAGGAGACAGATGATTTCAATGCAGAGGGAATGCAGGTGACCCAGGTGAAAAAGGGCTTCTAGAAACAGTGAGCAGCTTGTGTGGAGGCAGAGGTGGTTTGGAAAACTGCAGACAGTTTTGACTGCCTGGAGAGCAAGGGCGAGGAGGAGGTGGTGGTCAGGCTAGATTATGAGAGAGCTCACAAACCATACTGAGGGGCTCAGAAGTTAATCCAGAGGTGGTAGGGAGGCACCGAGGAATTCTAAGCAGGGAAGGTATACGATCAGATTTGCAGTTTTCATGTCCTTTGAACCTACAAATGTTCCATGAGGGCCCCAAAGCAGCTGTAATGCAGCCCTCCTTCATACCCCTCTAGCCCTGTTCATCCTTCACCCACACACATAAATTAAGGGCCTTTCTCATAGGTCGGGCACCCTGGAAACAGACCCGGAGCAGAGCTTTGCATGTGGGGAGGCTTCCTGGGGAGAAAGCCAGAGCAGCACCTGCAGGGGAGTGAGGGAAGCAGGATCAGGCCGAGGCAGAGGAAGCGCTGGGATGCACTCGCTCCAGATGCCTCAGCGGATCCCGTGGGGAGCTCTGAAGCTGGGATGTCCTCAAAGAAGGCAAGGGCCCCCGGTCTTCGTGCCCCTCCTTGTCGACTAGTCATCGTATGCAGGCTGCCCTTGGGGAGGGGGCACAGCCTTGAAGCTGGCAGCTCCCTTCAGCAGAGTGCAATTCCTGGGGAAGGACTGGGCTGTGAGCAGTCAGCAGGCAAGCTCCCCGCCGCTGGGGGTGGAGCGCCTGGGCCCTGAAAGGGGATCTGGGCAGGACCCCACAGCATCCACTGTGGGCCTCCCAGGCTCTGAGCGCTTCACAACCAAGTGTTCACTGAGATGCATGCTGTTTCCCCAGCTTCTGCCCCCATCTGCTGCTGTGAGAGCCAGCCCTCCGCGAAGTTCCCCTCAAGTGATTCAGGACATCAGCTAGGACGTACTTCCCATCTTTTCACCCCTCTCCTTCTCCAGTCCTCCTCTGCCAGGGACCATCTCGTCACCAGGTACTATCACTGTAGCTGCTGAATTTCTCCCCCGCCACCCCTCCTGGCTGCCCGGACATGAACGGACAGAGCTCTGTGGTCTTCTCTAGCAAAGTGGGGGAGAAGGTTCCCTCCCCTTTGTGACATGCTCCCCTAGAGGAGCCCTGAAGAACTCCTGAGCCTCAGTTTCCAGGGTTAGCGCCTTTGCTTGTTCCCTGCTGGGCTAGGGAGTAAAAGCCTAAAGCAGTGGTTCTCAACCCTGGCTGCCCAACAGAATCCCTTGCGAAACTTTAAAAAAATACCAGCGCCTGGGCTCCACCCCAGACCAATGGAATCAGAAACTCGAAGGGTGGAGCCAGGCACTGGGAATGCTTTTTCAGTCTCCCCTGGAGATTCAAATACCCTGCCAGAGCTGAGAACCAGTAACCTCGATTATTTTTTTACAAAGATCCGTCAGGGAGTGTGGAAGACAGGGATGACTGAGAGGAGAGAAGTGAAGGTTTGACCTGCACTAGAGGTGATGGGAGTAGAAGAGACGAGGGCAGTGAGGACAGAAGTAGAATGAACAAGGGCTGGAGGAGCAGGGTTTACTTGGAGGGATCTCCTGGGGAGCCAAGAAATGCTCATACTTGGGCCCTGCCCCCCAGGGATCCTGATTGAATTGGTCAGGGTTGCTGAGCCCTGGAGGTGCGGGAGGGTGACAACCGACCCAGGTGATTCTAATGGGCAGGCCAGGCTGAGAGCCGCAGCTCTAGGCCATGTCACTGCCTCTTACCTGGCAGCCCCACCAAGCAGGTGTCCAAGGTGTCCAGGTGGCCTCCGCCCAGTGTTGACAAGCCAGCCATGTTTCTCACCACCTGGACCCTGGAGTGAGGTCTTGAGCAACCCCAGTTTCCATCCAATCTACACTCGAGCGCTGGCACACCCAGCCTGCCTCCTGGGGAAGTGTTTGAGTGGAGTTGCTCTGCAGGATGTGGAGCTGACACCGTTTGTGACTCTTGTTCCGGGCACTCAGCTGGGCTGTCTGCCCCCCCCCCCCACCAAACCAAATGCACTGGCATATGGTTTATCCAGTTTAGCATTTTCTTATATAGGTGGTTTTTTTTTTTTCCTCAGAAAGGAAATAGCTATTTTTCTAAAGATAAATGTAATACATGACTGTAAAAAAAAAATTTTTTTCCAGAATATGAAGTAGAAAGTGAAAATCACTCTTAGTCCCAACACACAGAGGTGCCCCCACTAAGAAAGAGCAAAGCAGCCCCTGATGGCCAGAGCTGGCAACACTCACAGCCGGGCCTGGTCTTGTGGACAAAGAATGTTGCCTGCCGTTCTCCCATTGAGCCTAACCAGCTCCACAGAACCCCATCAGCCAAGGCCACTGCCATTGTGAAGATCAAGACAAAGACACGACCATTCTGTAATCGCGTCTGCACAAGACAATAACAAGAGCATCGTCCAAACCACAAAACTAACCAGACATCTCCCTATTCTGGCTAATGGGTAACTGTTGTTTTTGTTTTGTTATTACCAATTATAGCCTCGTTCCATTCATCTTGATGTGAATTATTAAGATATCCAATCATAAAATTACCCTGCTTCCCAGCAGCATCCAATTCAAAGCAGAGCCCAGCTTGCTTGAACCATCCCCAAAGCACCGACCACAAGCTCAAACCTGATACTAATTCCTTTCTAGCATCTTCTTACCCAGATGCCCCGCACTGCCCATAAGCCCCACTACACATACGTTCTTGGTGTCCTATGGCTAATGAGCACTGACACCATAGATTTTGGAATATATCCTTCCAGGCATTTTTTTCTCTGACTATAGATATATTTTTATTTAAGAATGAAAAGGGGAATTCCCTGGAGGTCCAGTGGTTAGGACTAACGCTTTCACTGCTGGGGCCCCAGGTTTGATCCCTGGTCAGGGAGCTAAGATCCTGCAAGCCACATGGTGCAGCCAAATAATAATAATAATAATAATAATAATAATATAATAAAATGAAAATGAAAAGACTATAATTCTATTTTCCGATCTGCTTTTTGTAAAATTAACAACCTCTTTAAAAAATTATTTTCAACAGCTGCATCTCCTGCTGTATTGGATGTTGTAGACCTGCTAATACCACTTTTTTTTGTTGTTGTTGGAGTATAATTGCTTAACAATGTTGTGTTAGTTTCTGCTGTACAACAAAGTGAATCAGCTATACATATACATATATCCCCATATCCCCTCCCTCCCACCCTCCCTATCCCACCCTTCTAGGTCATCACAGAGCACCGAGTTGATCTCCCTGTGCTATACAGCAGCTTCCCACTAGCTATCTGTTTTACACATGGTAGTGTATATATGTCAACGCTACTCTCTCAATTCGTCCCACCCTCCCCTTGCCCCCCCTTGCCGTGTCCACAAGTGCATTGTCTATGTCTCTGTCTCTATTCCTGCCCTGAAAATAGGTTCATCAGTACCATTTTTCTAGATTCCTTATATATGCGTTAATATACGGTATTTGTTTTTCTCTTTCTGACTTACTTCATTCTGTGTGACAGACTCTAGGTCCAACCACATTGCTAAAATGACCCAATTTCGTTCCTTTTTATGGCTGAGTAATATTCCATTGTATGTATGTACCACACCTTCTTTATCCATTCATCTGTCGATGGACAAATAGGTTGCTTAATACTGCTTTCTAATTGGGTGATTCTGTGTCTCTTTAAGCCCTTTGATAGTAGGCTCATGTGCTCTTTTGATAGCCATGGGCTGCTGGCTCTGTTCAGAAAATCCTGAGAAGGGTCACCTCTTTGCCAGGCTTTGGTGCACGGAAGCCACAGGTGAGGATGGAGATACTGTAACTGTTCTCCGTGGGGGCAGAGCCCAGATCCTCTCAGGTGTGGCAGGAAAAGTTGCCACCAATGCAGAGCCGAGCTCCAGAGCTGGCCCTGGAAGGAGGTTCTCGCTCTCTACCACACTCCCAAAGTGTCGCCCTCGCAAAGATCAGGGATGTGGAATACATTTTATCCTGAGCTTTCAGAACATCCACGGCCTTGGAGGGGATTCCGTCTGGGATAATCGAGCTTGGAAACTATTTTGGCAGATTTATGTTTTACTGGAAGGTTCTCCAGGGTGGTGAAATCAACAAAATTCTGAAACAGCAAGGTCAGCTCGGCTCCATTAATTAATTCAAAACAAGTCCATTAAATCAATGTCAGGGAACGGGCCTTGTTCTAGAGCAGTGTTTCAAACTTTACTGTGCATCCCCAATCACATGGGGATCCTTACAACCTAGTCTTGATTCCATCAGGTGGGTCTGAGAGTCTGCATCTCTAACAAGCTCCCAGGTGATGCCGATGCTGCCGGAATAGCCAGGCCCTCACTGTCTGGTTGGCACTTACCCCTAAAAGTCTTCAGTAAATTCACACTCATTGCTTACCAACATGCGGGGAGAGTGTGATGATCACCAAATGACATATTAGACCTTTCTTCCCACCTTGGAGGAGTCTTCAGGTCCCTTCAAGGGATGAAGGTGCAGCTGGGCAAATGTCTTGCTCTCCAGACAGGAGTTTGGACACTACACCTGGGCGATGTGGGGTGGCATAGACAGGGAGAGCTCCCACCTTCCCATAGCAGGCTTGATTGGGAGCTTAAACAGACCTGCTCCCAAAGAGCCCCCTTTCAAGGAGTGAATGACCCCGAGGCCCAGGAGCCCCCAGACTGGCACCCCCTGCCCATCTCTATGATTATCTCCAAATAAAAATTCATTATTCCAAACTGAAAGCTGAAAGCAAAAATAGGTTCTAAAAGAGGGAATTCCCTGGTGGTCCAGAGGTTAGGACGCGACTCTTTCACTGACAGGGCCCAGGTTCAATCCCTGGTCAGGGAACTAAGATCCTGCAAGTAGCCCAGTGCAGCCAGAAAAAAAGGGGGGGAGGGTTCCTAAAGAGTTTAGCTAACTTCATGATTGACAGATTCATGAAAGTTTACTAAGAGTAGGGAAAGCCAGCAATTTGGAGAGAAATCTCTTACCTCCTTGGGCAAGCCTTTCTTCCTCCTTCTGCTGTTGGACCCTCGCTCCGGTCTAGTTGGGCATTTCTCATACTTCCGGGCACTCCTCGCTCCCTGCCACCACCCCTACCTCCAACTTGGTCCCTGACTGACCCCCTCAACTCAATAAGGACTACAGTTGCAGAGGGGTCCATGAACAATATCTAGTGAATTGTGGCCAGGCTTCTGGTGACTAAATTCTACATCAAGCAGTCCCAAGCTTCCATTTTCTTGACCTAGAGCTGTGTGTCCAATATGGTAGCCACCAGCCACATGTGGCTTTTTAAATTTACATTAATTAAAATAAAATTCAGGGCTTCCCTGCTGGCGCAGTGGTTAAGAATCCGCCTGCCAACGCAGGGGACACTGGTTCGAGCCCTGGTCCAGGAAGGTCCCACATGCCGCAGAGCAACTAAGCCCGTGCGGCACAACTACTGAGCCTGTGCTTTAGAGCCCGCAAGCCACAACTACTGAAGCCCGCGCGCCTAGAGCCCGTGCTCCGCAACAAGAGAAGCCACTGCAATGAGAAGCCCGTGCACTGCAAAGAAGAGTAGCCCCCGCTCACCGCAACAAGAGAAAGCCCGCGTGCAGCAACGAAGACCCAACACAGCCAAAAATTCAGCTCCTCAGTTGCACAAGCCACATTCTAAGTGCTCAAGAGTCACATGTGACTCATGGCTACTCTATTGGATGGCGCAATTATAACATTTCCATACTTGCAGAAAGTTCTACTGGACAGGGCTATCTAGATTTTTCTCACCAAAAACCAACAAGTTCATAGGGTAGTTTTGTGTGTTTTAGGAAGAGGCATCCCTTCCTCAAGATACCTTACTGACCCCTGCAGAAAAAAAACAAGCAATAAATATTCAGATCTACAACCATGCTGTATATGGCGCCCACCGTTGTGCAGTGCACAACCCACTCCATTGTATGCAGCAAGCGATGAAAGTCCTTCATTGATCCTTTGAGTTTCGCTTCTCTCTGCCTTCACCACTTCAGACCATGGCCCCTTATCTTTTCCTTTCGGGGTGGGGATGGGCTGTGGTTTGCAATTGGTCCTTGTTATTAATTTCCTGTAGCTATTGAAACAAATTACCACAAACCGGGTGGCTTAAAACAACAGAAATTAATTCTTCCATAGTTCTGGGAGCGAAGAATCCAAGGATAAGGTGTCCTCAGGGCTGCACTCTCTCCAAAGTTTCCCTTCCAGCTTCTGGTGGCTCCAGGCTTTCTTTGGCTGCATAACTTCAATCTCTGCCTCTGTCTTCACATGACCTTCTCCTCTGTATTTGTGAATTCTCCTCTTCTGCTCTTTATAAGGACACTTGTCATTGGATTTGGGACACACCTTGATAATCCAGGATGACCTCATCTCGGGATTCTTAATTACATTTGCAAAGACCCTTTTTCAAAACAAGGTCACATTCACAGGTTTTGGGGGCTGGGACATGGACATATCTTTTGGGGGAGCCACCCGTCAACCCACTAGAGTCCTTTGTATGAGTGTCTTAATTGCAACCTCTGAAACAGGAGGGAAGGGGGCAGGGCACAACCTTTAAAAGAATGACACAGCCAGTTGCATGGACATATATACACTACCAAATGTAAAATAGATACCTAGTGGGAAGCAGCCACATAGCACAGGGAGATCAGCTCCGTGCTTTGTGTCTACCTAGAGGAGTGGGAGGGTGGGAGGGAGACACAAGAGGGAGGAGATATGGGGATATATGTGTATGTATAGCTGATTCACTTTGTTATACAGCCGAAACTAACACACCATTGTAAAGCAATTATACTCCAATAAAGATGTTAAAAAAAAAAAAAAAAACTACAGTAAGATACCAAAAAAAAAAGGACATAGCAGGTTGAAGATACAACACAAACTGGTTAGAACCAACTAGGTCCAAGGTGGCGGAAGATTTAACTCCCAGTGGACCTTGAGCCTCATTATACGCTCATTGTAATACATTAGCATGATCAACGACACACCCACCGGCACCATGACAGCTCTGAGGCCGACCATAAAAGGTCAAAAACTGGGCGGTGCCCAGTTCCTGGAAATCCACACCCCTTCTCCAAAATAGTTGGAATAATTCTCCCACTCATTAGCCTATGAAATTACCCAGCCCATAAAAACTATCCACACCATATTTCAGGGCCGCTTTTGCCTTTTGAGACAGACTGCATTCTGTCTATGGAATGTGTATCTCTCTCAATAAATCTACTTCTTACCTTTCACTTTGCCTCTAGCTGAATTCCTTCTGCGATGAGACACAAAGAACCTGAGCTTCATTAAGTCCTGAGACCATGTGTGTGATTTCAATTAAAAGACAGTGGGTTCGAGTCCCAGCCCATGAGGTTCAAGTCCCAATCAGAATTTTGGCTGGGTTCAAGTCCCATCTGAGTTGTGCGGTTTCATCCCATCTGAGACCAGTTGTGCGGTTTCACCTCCATCTGGACATGTTCAGCACTCCTCTGACTGACGAGTTTTCCCCTGAACTAAACTGTTTGGACCCAAAGCCGAAGCTACGTCACCACCAGGAGATACGCCCCCTGCTGCAAGCGGGTCCTCCTTCGTTCAGTACAGTGGAGGGCAACTTGCTCCTTCCCACCTCAGAACCATCTGTAGGGGTCCCTACACCTTCTCAGACATCAGGCACAGGTTCATCTCCATGTGAGAGTCTGCAGCCTTCCATGTCCTCTCACACCACCCTATAAGGACGGCTCTGTTCAGCCACCGAGGCTTCAGGAGGACAGTGCATTGATAAAAGATGGGACTGGAGATGTTGAAGGAAAGGGAAGAGATGAGAGAATCATCATAATAGTAAAAATAATGATGGCTGCTAACACATATAGTACTTACCATGTACCAGCTACTATTTTAAGTCCTTTATGGCTGTTGACATTGTAATCCCAACAACTCTAGGCTGTAGATGCTCTAATCCCCACATCAGAGGTGAGGGATCTGAGGCAGAGAGAGATTAAGGAATGCACCCAAGTATGAGACGGTTCAGAGCCAGGACGTGAACCCAGGCAGTCGGGCTCCAAGAGCCACACTCCAACAAGAGAAGACATTGCGTAGGCTGGACGTTTCTGGAGGCTTAGAGGAGCTGCAAGATGTGACAGAAGAAAGGTGCGTCTGAAAAATGCTACTGAGTCAATCCTCAGCAGAGGAGGTGCAAGTAGAGCTTGGAAGTCCTTTTTAACGTCGTTTGGTTAACAAATGTCTGGGAACAGGCTTTGAGCCAAGAGCCCGGGCCCTGTGGGGACCTAGCTGGTGCTACCACGTCCAGCCTCCATCTCCTCCTGTGTTTCCGCATCCAGCCAATATACATGCATGAGTCAGTATAGAAGTTCGGGACTTCCCTGGTGGGGCAGTGGTCAAGAATCCGCCTGCCAATGCAGGGGACACGGGTTCCAGCCCTGGTCCGGGAAGATCCCACGTACCGCGGAACAACTAAGCCCGTGCGCCACAGCTACTGAGCCTGCGCTCTAGAGCCCGCGAGCCACAACTACTGACGCCTGCGCTCTGGAGCCCGCGAGCCACGACGCCTGCGCTCTGGAGCCCGCGAGCCCAACTATTGACGCCTGCGCACCTAGAGCCCGTGCTCCGCAACAAAAGAAGCCACCGCAATGAGAAGCCGGCGCACCGCAACGAAGAGTAGCCCCCGCTCGCCCCAACTGGAGAAAGCCCGTGCACAGCAATGAAGACCCAACGCAGCCAAAAATAAATAAATAAAATAAATAAATTTATTAAAAAATAAAATAAAAAAAGGAAGTTCATGATCAGAAGAAACAGAGCTCTCTCTCTTCCCTCCCAGCCCCCGCTCTCTCCCTACCACACGCAGACGTTTCTTGTCATCCTACTTCTGAGGTGTTGAGGGGGAGGAATAGTGACCCAAGGTGGCGGGAGTACCAGAGACATGAGAAATGCCCAAGATAAGGAAGGCTTGAGCCCTCTGTGGGAGACATCTGAGGAGGGCTAAGGGGGCAGGGACAACTCGGTGTTCCCTGGGGATGAGGGTGGGAGCATCCTGGGGGCCTATATGTTCCAGTTTCACCAGACTCAACCAAGCACACAGGCTGGGTTTAAGAGGCTGGTTTTCAGCCTGTCAGGAATTACCAAATGAGCCCCACGAGAGTGGGGACTGGGGGCAATTCCCAACGTGCTGCCGAGACCACCACGGCCTCGCCCAGCGCGTTCACTCAGCTCTGTGACAGGAGGGTTAAGAGCCCAGGAGATGGGGGTCCTGGCGTGGACCCAGAGAAGTACAGCTGTTTCCTTTCAGCATTGCTTTCTAGTGGAAATTTCACAGTCATGAGCCAAGCTTGGGGGTAGTGGAGGAGGCTGGAACCTGACATAGTAGAATAACAGAGTTGACAGTAGCTATTTCCTCCTGAGCTAGATCGGTTCTCTCCTGGGTAGCAAAGAGCAATAGAATGGGCCCAGGTTTAAGAATCAGAGTGGTCTGGGGACTTCGCTGGCGATCCAATGGTTAAGAATCCGCCTTCCAATGCAGGGAACGCAGGTTCAATCCCCGGTCAGGGGACTAAGATCCCACATGCCGCGGGGCAACTAAGCCGGCGCTCCAGATCCCACACACCACAAGTAGAGAGAAGCCGCGCTGCTTAACAAAAGATCCTGCATGCCGCAACTGAGACCCGATACAGCCAAATAAATAAATAGATAAATATTAAAAAAAAAAAAAAAAAAGAATCAGAGTGGTCTGGCTGTGAGTTCTGACTCTAGCATTTTCTGTGTGACCTGAGGAAAGTTCCACAAACTCCCTGGGCCTCAGTTTCATCTTCTGTGAAAATGGGACTAAAAGCACCTCACAAGAGATGCTTATCAAAGCTATGCTCTGCTCACAGGCTGTCCTTCCTTCCTTCCTTTCTCAGCACTCCAGTGAGTGCTCTGGTCCAACATTCAAGCTGAAACTTCCCAGGGCAGGCCTGCCCCTTTCTCTCCTTCCCTTTTCCCTCCCTGTTCTCTGGGAAAGGACACGAGAACAGCTGCCACACAGCCCTGGGAGGAAAGCCACGAGGAGACCTGCCCCTCAGCAGAGCTAGCACAGCAGGGGGCCTGCGAGGCTGGAGGGTCTGCAGCTCGTCCAGAGCCCTCAGGCAGGCAGACTCCACTCACCTTCTGGGGAGAGACTGCTGGCCTCTCTCACCCAGTGATTTCCCAGGGCTCCTGGGGAGCAGGTGCCCACACTTCCCCCACCTAGGTTACCTGTGGGCAGCACACAAATAACTAGCCACCCAGCTAATGCCCAGGGTTTGGCACTTCAGCCTTGCAGGAAAGGCCCGTGGGTATTCGATGACCTCAACCCCAGATAATGTGGGGAAATTCAGCCAGCGTGAGCAGGGATGACACAGGCAGACCTGAAGGAGAGGTCAGTGCAGGCTGGGGCATTTACAGGGTCAGCTCAGGTGTGGCTCAGTGTTACTATACCCCAGGGGGGTCAGGGTGACCTCTCAAGACTGCGGGAGGTGGCCCGGCGTGTGGTCTGGGAGCCCTGGTGCACTTGTAGATGTGTTGGCAGCTGCCAGGAGAAGGCTGAATTGTTTCCAGGTTGTTTTCAAGGCTTCCTTCCGCAGCTGTTGGGCCCCGCCTGTTCCCTCCAGGGAGATCTCCGAGAAGAGGCTCAGGGCCTTTTTCCCAGGGCCCTACATGGCAGCCCTGGAGCTGTAGGCCTGGTCTCCCTGGAGTCCCCGATACGAGGCGTACGCCTGCCAGACTCTTTTCCAGAAGTCACTTCTCTGCCTTCCCCTACTGGGGTGGATGGAGGCCCACACAAGTTTGCCAGATTGAGCAAATGAAAATACATGGTGGCCAGTTCAATTTGAATCTCAGATAAATGACAAATAAATTTTTTAGTAGAGGCATGTCCCATGCAATATTCAAAACATGCTTTTATACTAACAAAATATTCGTTGTTTTATCTGGAATTCAAATGTAACAGGCCATCTTGTATTTTATCTGGCAACCCTGGCCTCACCTCATTCTTTAAATTCTAAGAATGTCCCTCTTCTCTGCTTCTTATCTATGGGAAGGTAACTGAACATCAGGGCACATACAAGGCATTGGTATTTTTCATGTTATTGTAGATATTAACCTGGTTTTAAAACTCTGGAACACTACTGATGTTTGCATACATTTCTGAAGCTGATCTATCTTATTAACTCTGTATTTCACAGTGACCTACTGTAATGAAAACCTCCAAAAAAATTTAAAAATGAAAATAAAAACCTCTTGCGGAAAATTTCTTTTCCTTCACGTTTCTTTCTTATTTTTGTTACCCTTGTATGTTTTGGAAATGTCCTGCCAGTATATAGGAAACCACCCTATCCTTACCTTATTATCAAAGCTGTTGAGGAAAATACTCTACCTTTGTCTTCTGTTCCTTTTAAGAAAAGCCCAGCTACCACCTTGACCCCTATTTCCCTTTGGAAAGGGAAGCTGCCAGGCTGGTCCCAGCTTTCTCAAGAGGAGGGCTGACTGGTGAATGACAGACACCCCTGGTGTATGGACACTCTTGAAATTATACCCTGGATTGAAGTGTATGAGGTTCAAGGCCCAATCCTAAGGGCCAGGGCCTCAGAAGATCTCCAGCTGAACATGCTTGGGCCTGCGGAAATATGTCCCGTTCTCTTTTGTCTCCTTCTGCCCCCCTCCCACATTTTCCCCCCTAAGTATTAGAAACAGCAATGTTCCAACATCCAGAGTCGCAGGAGTAGGGTGTGGCCAAGGCTTCCCCCAGGGCAGGCACAGAGGTCCCAGGTCTCTGCCTCTGGGCATGTGTCAGGGACCTGAACCACTTTCCAAATGCACCTCAACACGGAGGGTCTGCCCTGGCAGCCACCCGGCCCCTCCAAGGCCCAGCTGTTCCTCCAGGTCACTGGGGAAGAACCTTTGGAAACATCTGGCCCTCTCCAGGCAGCATCTTGGCAAGGGCCCTGTTTGGTCTCTCCCTGCCTCTCAGGAGAGCCAGCCCCTGCCCAGCCCCCTGCATCCTGGACGTAGGCCATCCTCAGCCACGCCAGGCAGGGCCTCCTGGGCCGGTCCTGCAGCACCCCAGCTGCAGGCTCCCCCCTCCCCCTCCCTCCTGCCTCTCCCCCACCCCTCTCTCCCAGGATTCCCGAGGACTTTGTCAGGGTGCCTCAGGCCAACATCACACCCACCTCGGCTCAGAGAGTGTGAGACAATGTATATGCCATCCAGGGGTGGCTCCGGTGAGCTCCCAGGTTGACATCTGGGCAATGGCTTAATAGCACTCACCCACCTGCCCTAAAGCCTGGCTTCCATCTCTCATCATCTTCTTCCATCACTGTGCCCTTAGGGAGCACGGTGGCTAAGCTCTCAGTCTCAGATTGAAATGGCTGGGTTCTAATACTGGCCCTCTCACCTAGTAGGCTAAGTTACTTAACTTCTCTGTACCTCAGTTCTTTCATCTGTGAAAGGGGCTAATCATCATCACTATTTCATAAGGCTGTTGTGAGGATTAAATGAGGCAATGCATGTAAGGAGCTTAGAAAATCTCCTGGCACACAGTAAATGCTTACTAAATGTTAGTTGTTCGCTATTATGTAGACTGGCCAGATGTCGTCTGTGGTCACCCACATTTGGTCTCTGCAGTGGGCAGCACACAATACCAGGCATTAAAGGGCAGACGAGACATTGATGCTGTTGTTCTCATTCTCTGCTTTTGGGTCCCCTTGGAGAAAATCTGAAGGCACCTGCATAGCAGATTTCTCTTGTGCTTTGTGGCCACCTTTGCATGAATCCTTTGAATGCGCTTCCTGTGTTTGGGTAAGATCCCACATTAGATGTCCATCCTCCCCAAGGTAAGAAGCCAGAAACTCGATTTCCCAGCCTGCCTTGCAGTGGGGCACAGATTCATGACCCAGGTTCCACCAATCAGATGTATTCACGAGAGACCTTGAGGAAGCAGGAGCCTCCAGGCACCGCAAAGGCAAATGACTCTCCTCCATACTTTCCTACACTTCTCCATAGAGGCTGTTATGGCTTGAATTATGTCCACCCTCAAAAAAAGAAGACATGTCGGAGTCCTAACCCTTAGTAGCTCAGAATGTGACCTTTGTTGAAGATAAAGTCTTTCCAGAGATGATCAAGTTAATGAGGCCATTAGGGTGGGCTCTAATTTAACACCACTGGTGTCTTTATAAAAAGGGGAAATTTGGATAAACAGACACACAGGGAGAACACCATGTGAAGATGCAGGCAGAAGTTGGCGTGCTGCAGCTGTACACCAAGGAACACCAAAGATTGCCAGCACCAACCAGAAGTGAGGGGAAAGGCCTGGAACAGACTTGCCCTTACAGGCCTCAAAGCCTCTCAGAGGGAACCAACCCTGCCCAGACCTCGGTCCTGGATTTCTAGAACTGTGAGAAAATACATTTCTGTTGCTTAAGCCACCCAATCTGTGGTACTTTGTTACAGCAGCCCTAGGAAACGAATGCGGAGGAGAAGCGCCTATGCTTCTGTGTCAAACGTAAGCTCTTAAGAGCAGGAAATTTTGTCTGTTTTATTTTCTGGCACCTAGATGGTGCCCAAGAAATATATGTTCAATAAATTAATGTCCTCTTCATAGTTCACAGCCCAGGACGCACAGGACAGAGAAAAGTCCCACATTCAAAGACTGCCCACTTCTCATCCATTACCATCGGCCTCAGCTGTGATCAGAGGACCGTGCCTGCCCCACCTCCCTACAGAGGCCCCAGAGCCCACCCGACGCAGCAGGGCCTCAGGAGCTGTGTGGACGGCCACGTGGCCCTGTGGCTCTCAGGCCCGAGTGACTGCTGAAGAGACCGTAGAAATCCTACTCCAACTCTTTCATTTTATTTTTTAATTTTTCTTTCATTTTATTTTGAAATTTTTATTGGAGTATAGTTGATTTACCAACTCTTTCATTTTAAAGCGCAAAGCCCACGAGGCCCAGTGAAGGTTTAAGTAACTCCCTGACCCATCCCTTTCCATGGCACAGCACAGCCACCCCAGGTGACCCTCGAGCTCAGCTGAAAGATACATCAGCACAGACCCTTTCGATATGCCTTCCATGCCATCTTGCCTACCCAAAGGTTTCTTTCTTTCTTTTTTTTTCTTTCATGCATAGCAGGGTCACACCAAGGGGGCACTTAGTGGCAGGGAGAGCCTCTGAGTTCTGAAGAGAAGTGATATTATGCCTGGGGTCAGTACAGGGGTTCTTGTTACATACTGCCTGGCCTGATTTCTTTGGGGCCTAGTCTAATTTCTGTGTGGCAATGGCCTGGGGGAACGGGGAAGGGTCTGCACAATCGAGTTGACTAGTCTAAGTATGGTTAGGTGGAACCTTCTCTCATTTGGACTCTGAGTGTGTGAATGTGTGTGTGAGTGTATACGTGTGCACACGTGTGTGTGTGTGTGTGGTAGACCTAGGAAGCCTCTTTCCCAGAGGAAGAAAACGCAGTTGCCCATGTCCTGTGGAGTTAAGCAGCCTCTCTCCATCCTCATGTGCAGACCAGAGCATAATGAGGACTGAAGTCACCCATCCAGATGGGTCACGGGGCTCTGCCCAGCAGGGTTCAGCCTACAGGCCACACCCAGGACTGTCTGGGAATGGGTCTCCTTTGTGTTAGGAAACGTGAGCCTCCCAGATTGCACACGGGGCTGGGTGTGTCCCGCACAGAGAGCCCTTTGTGCCTGGGAGAACGTTGGCCCCGTTTGTTCTGGCAGACGTCCAGGCACTGCCCACCTGCAGCCATCCCACCCCGGGGCTCCCTGCCTTTCCTCTCCAGCTGCACTTCCCTTCCTCATGGGGTGCGGCCACCCTACTGAGGGCAGGGCACTAGGGAGGAGGCCTGGGCTTTGCCAGAAGGGCGACCCTGGGAGCCCCTGGCTGGAGACCAGGGTGACTCCAAGGACAGCTGTCACGGAGAAGAGAGGGCTCTGGGGCGGACTCACGCGGGCAGGCTGACAGAGCAAGGGCTGCTGACAGACCCACCCTGGGGCACTAGGAGCCGGGAGAGAGCTCCGAGGCAGAAAAGGCCTTCCTGCTCATCCTGCCTGGGTAGGGTGGGAGACAGCATGAGCTGGCTTGCTGCTGGGGAGACACTATCACTGAAGGTCCACGATTATAATTGCAACTGTTCGTGTTCCTTTAAAAATTAAATTAAAAAAAAAAAAAAAACCCAAGAAATCTCATGCTTGTCAGAGCCTTCCTCCCCCGCTGTCGGCTCCCATTATGAATCCGTGGCATCTTCTGCTGAGAGTTAATTACATGTTGTATGAAAGTTACAGGGCTTCCTTTTACATTTTTTCCTCCTTGATGGGTCCTAACCCTTTTGGCTGCCTTCCTCTGCTCCCTCCCCATGCCGCAGGGAAGAAGGCACAACTGGCCTGACCTCCTGCCCTGTGCTCCCCAGAGCCGGGCTCTCAGCCCCACCGCTCCGGGCCTCCCTGAGTTGGCGAGCTGACGACAGCCCTGCCCATCCAGGTCTCATTTCCCACCGCGGGGCGATCCAGTCCTGCCAGAGTGCTGGGGATTATGACACAGCACAAATGGAAGGTGTTATTAAAAGGGGCCACGCACTTCACCCACCTCCTGTGGCCCTCTTCCCGGCCAAACAGTGCGGATCAGGTGCGGGGTCCTGCAGCCTGAAGCCATCTATTCTACGAGAGGGCGAGAGGGCGCAGGGGGCGGGGGGGATATGGTCCCTGCCAGGAGGCTAGATGCCCTTTTTTCTTACAGCTCCCACCTGGAGCACTGTCTTCATTCTCAGGATGGCTCATCTTTTCTCTTAGGAGGCTGTGACCAACTCCGGAAGCAACAAGTGTGGACTAATACCCTGAATTATTGCCTCTTTGCGGTGTTGAGTTTCACCTACTGATGAGATGGCTGAAATTGCACAGCTGCTGCCCTCCCCCAACCCAGCAGTTACAGCTTCCCCGGGTCTGGACAAGTCACAGCCCCAGAGGGCTGGGAGGGCTTTCTCAGCCAGCGCCTGCCCTGAGCCAGCACACACCTCAAAGTGGAGAACTTTCTACTGTCCTCTGATAGCGCTCCCCTAAACCAGTTAATAAAGGACACCTCAGGTTGTGAGTTAAAAGTAATCATGTCTATAATTACGATTCTCAACTAACGGCACGTGGAATACCCACTTGTTAATACAGCAAAACTTTCCCTGTGGGCTGATGTCCTCCTGCAACTGCTTAATTCCAACCTAGGGTAGAGTCTGGGGATGTTAACTCGTTTTAATTATTAGCCTAATGTAAATTAGGAAACACAACCTGCTGTTACTGAATTCCAAAATATAATACAATTATGAATTTTCTATTCTTTTGAATATGTTTTGCAGCTTCCCGTCTTAGGCACAACCAAGAATTAACTTTATAAAAACGAATAATTTCTCTTCAAAACAAAAGTGACTGATGTGAGAAACCATGCTGGATTACTGATGAGCGGGTTGTCCACAGCCTCTAAGGCAAGGGGAATTCAAACTCAAGTGTGCAGAGCCTGTAAGAATGCAAATTCCTGGGCCTTGTGCCCAGAGATCCTGATTTAGTAGGCCTAGGGTTGGGCCTAGAATTCTGCATTTTTAAATAAGCATCATGGGTAATTCTGAGGCAAGGAGCCATCCAACTACATGTTGAGAAACTCTAGAGGGTTACGGCTATGGCTTATAAACACAGAAATCAGCTGGACACCCAGCAGCTGCTACTCTCCTCCCAGCCAGAACTTCCCTGGAATGTATATTCCAGGAAACTATTTATATATCTATTTTAAAAATAACATTAGGGTTTTTTTCTCCTTGGTTATAAAGCTAATGCAGAGAATATATATAATGCCATAATAATAATTTTTAAAACTCACTCATAATCTCTCCACAAGAAGGGGGGAGACTTTTAACATTATGTTGATGTTTTTCTTCCTTGTATATTTTTTATAAAGTTGACAACATATAGAATATGTCATTTTATTTCATTTTTTCCCATGTTACAAATTTTTTTCTGGAAATATCATTTCTAAAGGCTATATAACACCCCCCTCACGTAGATGTGGCTTATTTTAACAACCATCCCTAACTGCTGGACATTGAAGTTGTTTCTAATAATTATTATAAACAACATTGAGATGAATACCTCTGTGCATAAGGTTTTATCAACATTTTTGCTGACTTCCTACAGCTGGATTCCTAGTTGTGAATCACTGGATTAAAGGATATGAATGCTTCTGAGGTTCCTGATAGATGGACTGCCAACTTGCTGTCCCGATTTGCCCCCTTGCTGGCACAGGGCAGAATGCCCATGTTGACGACCTTCTCAGCCTGTGCGGCAGCCTGTTTATCAAAGGTATCGCTCTTACCATATGTTATGGGTTGAATTGTTTTCCCTAAAAAAGATATTGTAAAATCCTAATCCCCCAGTACCTGTGGATGTGACCTTATTTGGAAACAGGGTCTTTGCAGGTGTAACAAAGTTAAGAAGAGGCTATTAGGGTGGGCCCTTATCCAGTATGACTGGGGTTCTAATAAAGAGGAGATTGCCATATGAAGACGCACACAGAACATCACGTGCTAACAGAGGCAGAGATTGGAGTGATGTAGCTGCAGGCCAAGGAATGCCAAGGATTGCCAGCTATCTGAAGCTAGGAAGCTAGGAAGAGCCAAGGAAGGAGTCCACCCAGAGTCTCAGAGGGAGCAGGGCCCTGCTGATACCTTGATTTCAAACCTCCAGCCTCCAGGACTCTGAGCAAATACGTTTCTGTTGTTTCGAGATACCCAGTTTGTGGTGCTTGGTTATGCAGTCCTAGGAGACTAATATACCATATGTTCCCTGGATTGGTGTCAGATGGGCCAGAAAGAGCTGAGGTGAGGTGCAAAGGACAGTTCTTACTCCCTCTCCAAAGGATGTCCAATGCAGCCCATTAATCTGTCCTTCCTGGGAACCATTACCTGCTCCCATTCACGGGAGCAAGAATCCAGGGCCCGGCATGTGGCTCTGGGACCCATCACACACTAGAGCAGGGTCTGATTTAGTGTTTTCCCTCAGGGTAACATCTCACACGGTCAAGGGGCACACAAAATATAAACTTTGCATTTGTCTTCAAACTCTTGGATTTGACTTAATGAATAAGTATTTATTAGGCTCTTTCAACACCTCCTGCACTAAAGGCTCATTCAGCGGCTCAAACATGCCAGTGTCTGCGCAAAGGTCATCTTTGTCACTGATTAGGCCTCAGAATGATTCATTCTCAGGTTTCTCTCAGGCCTGAAACCCACGATTGGTTAGCAGATTGCGCTGCTCTTAAATTCCTTACCTCTCCTAGAGATGTTGGTCTTTGCTCCAGTGGCTTCTGAAAAAGACCTCAACACTCTCTCAGTTTGACCTTCTTGACCCTGGACGGAACCTAAACCTAAAGAATCCCAATGGAGAAGATTATACACTTAAGGAAGTTGTTATCCCAACAGTTAGAAAGTCTAAAACATTTTAAGCTACCCTTTACTGAGCACCCACCAAGTGTCAATTACCTCCTCTGGTCCTCACAAGAGCCCTAAGAGGTAGGTATAAGGATCTCTATTTTACAGGAGAAGAAACCAAGGCACAGACAGATCAGCAGGTGGCCCAAGGTGGCAGAGCTCAGACACGGCAGAGACGGAACCAGATTTTCTGACAGAGTCCCCGGCTCTCTGCTCCATTACGTGGTCAAGGACGGCTGGAGAAGGTTAGCTTTCCAGTGGAGTGATAAACGCTACCAAGGGATGCCAGATGTTTTGAGGAGTTACGCCAGATCTTTTGAGGCAGATATTCCTAGTTCGGCTCAGTTTCATCTCCAACTTTTCTGGCATCTGCAGTAATACAGAACTTTGTTACACGACCCCTGAAAATAGTCTAATCTCTGCTAATTCATCTCCTAATTTTGTATCTCACTTTCAATATATCTATTCCTCAAAAGTTGCAAGGAAAATGAGCCCTCTAAATACATACCAGGAATCTCATATTTAATGGTATGCTTTGAAAAAAGTTTTGTGAAGGGTTGCAGCCCTTATTTTTTGTATGACTGTGGATTTACACGTGACATGTTAGCTTCAGTTAGGTCCACCTGCATTCCTGGATGTGCAGGTACACGCAACGGGCTGGCTGGCTTTAGTGAAGTACACTTAGGCTCCATCGACCCTTTGCTCTAGTTCCAACTGCTAAGGGAAGGTGCATAAGCTCTCCCTGCTGAACAGCTGCCAGGTGTCAATCAGGATAACAAGCCAGGGTCCCAAAGGCTGGGCTGAACTGTCAGGCAAAGAGCAGGTTGGGTCAAAACCCAGGATGAAGCTCTCGTGGAAGCAGCAGACACAGCAGACAGGAAGTGCCCTCAGACACAAAGGAGGCTATCAGGCCAAGCGTGGGGCAGAGGAGGGCAGAGTTGACAGCTAATTCACTTCCCCATGAGTTCCACCGAGAGGGAGTTGCAAAGATGAAACTCTGGGCCTCCCAGTAGGCCTCTGGGTAGAGAGGGAAGTTGAAGACAGCAAAACCTCTCAGGCCAAGCAAAGCATGGTAAGGGTTACGGTGCAGGTGCAGAGGGCTACAAGCCCACAGATTGTGGAATGGGAGAAAAGAGCTTCACCCAGATCGTGATAACTGTCTCTCTGACAGATACGTGAGAAATCAGAATTTGAAACAGTGGAGGAAGCAGCCTCTACCAAGAGAGTTCTCAGCATGAAAAAAAAAGTGGAAGTTGGGGGTTGCAGTGTTTGTGGCTTAAGTATCCGGCCACAGCCCCCGTTCTGCACCTGGCCTTAGCCTGCTAGGATAACCCCCACTGGTCCAGCCCACCAACTTCCCCGAAGGGCAACCACACAGGGCCCAGGACCTCCTGCTACTAACACTTTCCATACCGATCCCCAGCCAGTATTTCTGCCCTTTGATGTCACAGGGCTCTGCATCTTGCCCCACCTCAGCAAATTAGACCCCCTGGCTTCCCAAGAGCTGTTATTTTTAACTCTTCTACAGAGGCCTGGAATACAGAGCTTCCCAGAACTCTGGCTCAGTGCTGTTTTGACCTGGCAGGAATGAGCCACCCATACACACACTTGGGAGAAGGCTTCCCAAGGAGAAGGGGGCCGGGAGCTCTTGCTCTGCCTGAGTTTGAATGGGGGTCACATGGGGCAAGAGGCAGCTCACGTGGTCCTGTGAGGCCATACTGACAAACAGCTCTGGACAGATCCGGATGGGTTTGGTTCACCCAGCTGTTGTGCTACTTCTGCCTGCAAGATGAGACACAACACTCCCTCCATGGGCTGGCATCACTTGTTGAGCTGTGGCTTTGGAAAGAACGGCAAGTCAAATCCCGGAAAGAGACTGAGAATGAATTGCAGCTGGAGGCCCACTGACGGGCAGTTGCGTCTTGCTCATCCTGGGGGGTCAAGGGAGGGTGGGGTGAGGTGGGATGGAGTGGGAGAGGAGGAAACCCAGGTTCCTGGGGAGCTTTGCTGCCTTTCTGTCTTCCTGGCTCCTCTCCCTTCTGACAAGGGCAGAGAAAACTGTCAGGGTTAAGGAAGCTTCTAGGTGTCGCTTAGGCCACTGCATGTGGGTGCTTTTTATAAAGGGTCTTTTGCCCTTTCTTGAGCATCCTAGAGCCACAGGAGGCAGCCTCTCAAAGTGGGTGCTCAACACGGACAGTGGCAGACCAGAGCACCCAGAGGCTCCAGCCTCTTACTCAGAGGAAGAAGCCCAGACTCCACATTCCTTCCTGCAGCGAATCCATTTTCTTTCCTCTGAGGATTTTGGCCTGATTCCTCAGGTAGTAGGAAACTCACCTTTCCAAGGACTGCAGTTATGTCCTTGGCATGTTCTTAAAATTCTTCTTCCTTCTTTTTACGCCTCCGTCCTTCTTCCTACTACTCCCCCCGCCTTCACTGGGCAGCCACCCACCCTCAACTTACTCAGCCTCTCAAATTCTTTGACCTTTGGACAGACATCCTCTTTGAGGGGTGGGAGGTGGAGGAGCCTCCAGCCCTAACCCCATCCCACCGCGGTCAGCGGAGGCCACTGGGTTAGGCCAGTGCATTTCTTTAGGTCCAACCCTAACCAGGCAGGGCCAGCCCTGCAGGCTTGGCCAGAGCTGCTCCCATCAAAGGGATCTGGGCCGCGTTATCCAGACACGAACGTTCCCTGGTGGCCTGGGGCCGAGCGTGTCCACCCGCGGTTCTTCTC
This sequence comes from Balaenoptera musculus, assembly GCF_009873245.2. NCBI lineage: Eukaryota > Metazoa > Chordata > Mammalia > Artiodactyla > Balaenopteridae > Balaenoptera > Balaenoptera musculus. Next base: position 34,230,614 of record NC_045801.1, on the reverse strand, counting down.
CTCCCCCAGAAACGTGGCCTGGGGCCTTTCCCAGCAAGGGCCTCTCCCTCCCCCACGCCTCCCCAAGCCACCCACCCAGCGCCGGCTCCAGCACGTGGCTCCGGGCGCAGGTTCCCTCCCCGCCCCGGCAGCTCCGCAGGGCGGTTTTCACCCTCTCGGTTCCCCTACCCCCCGTGACTTCTTGTAAAAAGCTCCGCTCGTCCCCACCCACCTCCGCCCTCCCGCGGCTGCCAGACCCGGCCAGCCCCGCACCGCCTCCCCCGGAGGCAGCGCTCTCTCCCAGCCCCTGGCAGTAGGCTCAGCTTCGGAAACTGTTGACTCAGAGGGTGGCCGGGCGGCCAGCGTCTGATGTCAGCTTGGATTGGGGCCAGGGGAGCCGAGGGGCCGGGGGAGGAGGGTGCCGGAGGCGGGCGGGAGCGGGAGGCGCGGGAGGCGCGGGAGGCGGGAGGCGCCGGGCGCGCGGGAGGAGCCAGACGCCGGGCGCGGGGCGCGGAGCCGGGCCCTACCGGGGGTCGCTCGGCCGCGGCGGGGGCCTGCGCTCGGCGTCCCGGCTCCGCGCTGCGCGCTCGGCGGCTGCGGCTGCCCAGGCGCCCGTGAGTCACGGTGCGTCACCGGAGCAGATGCCCGGGGAGGCTGGAGGCTCCCCGGCTCCCGCTGACTCATCAGAAAGCCCTGCCCCGCGGCCAGGGAGGCGGGGGGCGGGGCGGGGGAGCGGCTCGGGCCGGCGGCTGCCGAGGTCGTTTGAGGCGCTCCGAGCCGGAAAACCCCAAGAAGGCGGCTGCGGCGGGGCCGCTGGGGGTGCTCGGTGGGGAGCGGGGACGACTGGCAGCAACCGGGGTCACCTGCGGCGCGGGCCGGCAGACGCCCCGCTGTCGGGAGGAGGCGGTTCCGTGGCACCAGCACTGGCCTCGGCGGCGCCCGAGGTCGCGGGGGTCCTACCCCTCCCTTTAAGACTTTGGGTCTGTCTGTGGGAAGAGACTGCGCCAGCATCCAGGGCTTCGACGCTCTCATTCCCCGCCTCCGTCTTTCTACCCGTCCCTCCCCAGGGGAAGCTACTCTAGTGCTGCGGACACCACGTGCTGGGTCAAGGCCTGGCCTCAGCTCTTTCCTGTCGCTGCCGGCTAACCACAAGGCCCCCTGACACTCCGGAAATGGAGCGGACGGGCCAGAGAACTATCAGGAAGGGGCACGAGCAGAGAGGATTTATCTTTGTGGCTGTCCACCCTGTCCTGGAACAGGGACAAATTCTGTAGCATTCAGGAAAAGCGTGGTGCTCCTCCACGCAAGGCGCCTCCACCCCACCCCCAGAGACAGGCCGGGGAGGAAGAGGCACAGAGGGGTGTGATCGCCCCCGCCCTTCCTGCATCTACAGCCTGGCCAGGGAGACAACCCTGCACACACCCGGGCAGTGACAGTCTGGGAAGGGGGGGTACAGGCGCTTACAGAAGGTGGAGGCTTCCTGGTGGAGCTGGCATTAGGGCAGGGACCTTGAAGAGGAAAGATTTGAACAGATGGGGAAAGGACATTCCACATGGAATCAAATGTCGGGAACCAAAACCTAGAAGCGGAAAGATCAGGGGGAGTTCTGGGAACGGCAAGCAATGCAGTTGGACTGGAAGAACTGAGGCGCACAGGAGCATCAGGGGCCTCTCCCGGCAGCACGAACGTGCGTCTCAGAAGCAGGCACAGTGGCCCAGAGGGACCTGGAGTCACGCTGGGCTCCTCCCTCTGTCCCTGGGCACCGAGTCATGCCAGTTCCCAGACGGGTGGACTCTTTCCAAGTATTCCACAGTCCTGCTCAGCCACAGCTGCAGGAGCCTTGCTGCCTCGGACAGCTTTTATTAGCTGGTCTCTAACGCAAACCTCCTTTGTTCAGATATCAAATGCTTTCCCGTTCTGTCCTTTGACCACTGTCTGTTTGTATTGATCTCCCTCAGTGTTTCTCAACCGCGACAGCACACTGGAATTACCTGGGGGTGCTTTAGAAATCACAAATGTTGACACATGGGCCCCCTCCCAGAAAGGTGATTTCACTGGTCTGGGGTGGAGCCCAGGCATCAGCATTCTTTCACTGGGCAGCCAGGGATGAGAACCACTGATGCAGATGGTCACCGTCAAGAGTGTCCAGATGAGGCCCACACTCCCAGAGCAGGGGCCCCCTGGCCTTCAGACTTCCCAACTCCAACAACCCCCCAACCTCCCCCCGAGAATGGCCTTGGCAGATCTCCAGGAGCAGTTGGGCTCCCCAAGGCTGGAGTTGAAATGTGTTTCCCAGGCATCCACTCTGCAGCTGAGGCCAAAGTTTCCAACAGGAAGGGAGGGTGAGGCTTCTGTTTGTTTCCCAAGAGCCAACTGGCCTTTCAAGCCAGTGATAACGACCATGAACCTCACTGGCAGGAGAACCAGGCATCAGTAGGAACTGCAGCCATTTCCTGTCGACAAGGCATACCTGGAAGGGGCCCTAGGTGGAGGTGGCACCACCTGTAACACTCTGTCCTCAGAGGTGGAGGAGGACCCAGCTAAGGACAGATTGGGGACCTGGGCAACAGGTCCTCTGCTTTCTTACGGGCAAAAAGGAGGTGATGCCTCCTGCCTCAAAGGTTCTTGTGAGGACCCTGAGATAAATCACCCCAGTGTGGAGGTAATTTTCAGTAAGCATTCTTTTCTTCCTGTTTTGCTAGTAACTCACAAATTTAGGGAAAATGTCCATGTCTGGGCTTCTCAGCTCTCTCAGCATTTGTCCACCCGCACCTCCCCAATCTACAGGATTTGGGGAGGACCCTGAAACCATATCTGAAGCCAGGGGTAAAGGAAGGTCAGGCTGAGGAGCTTGGCAGTGGCCTGTCTGCTGCAAGGGAAATGACATTGATTAACAAGGGGGGGACCAACGGTCCTCTCCCAGGACCAAGCAGCAGAAATATGGCCTTGAGCCTGGGGAGGATCTACAACTAGGAAGAATTTCCTGACAAATGGCAATGCTGCCTAAAGGACTCATGAGAGTTTGTGAAAGTCAGAGATTCATCCTGGATACCTGACCCTGTCGCCACCAAGCAGTGTTGTGTTCCCATTTGACAGCTGAGAAAACAGACTGAGCGACATTCAGTACCTTGGTGAAGCAGCCACAGCCAGCAAGTGGCAGAGTAGTGACTGAAATCTGAAAGGCCAGCAGTTAAGCATAGTGGGCCAAGACCTCCCCCCGACCCCGCCTTTTGACTCTAAGATCTTGGGAATTTAAGTTTTTCATCTCAAGCCTTGTTTGCAATCAGAGCCCTAGAAAAGCCAAACTTAATCCTAGGGCTGACGCATTTAACCCAAAGAGAAAGTGTGTCATTGAAATGCTTCTGCACTCCTCTCCCTTTGAATCCCCATCACGGAGGAGGAAACTCTATGAAGGGTAACTAGTGTTTATTGGAAGGTCTTTCCTGGCCAAAATGAGGGCGAACGAGATTGTCGAAGGCCTTGGTAAATGCAGTAGAGACGCCACGAGATGGCCCTTTCTTGGATTTAGGAATGGATAATTCTTCCCTCCCTTAGAATTCTCCCCGGCACATCTCCTTGTGGCGTCACGAGGTTCCTGGTGTGAAGACCTGCGGGCCTACTGGGAGGTTAGGTATTCCTTTTCCCATTTCACAGATTAGGAAACTAAGCTGGACCGAGGCTGGGATTCAGTGTTGGTTGGATCTGACTGCATAAATTCCTTCCCTCGTTCCTGAGGAAGAACTGACCACCTACGGCGGACACGACTGGTAACCTGGCCGCCCTCCCAGGCCAGACTCCCCGCTGCAGGGCGGCCCGGGGCGCGGCGGAGCAGAGGAGCAGAAGGAACGGAACCGGCGTGACGCGCACACGCCGAGGCCCAGGGCGGGGGCCCCGAGCGCCGGGGAGGAGCGCATTTCCCTTCCCGCTCCCCTGGGAACCCGGAGTGGGGGGAGGGGGCAGCCTCTGCCCTCCCCATCCGCCCCAGCCGCCAGGTGCCCAGAAACTCGGCCTCCCCCCCTCCCCCCGCGCCTGTTCCCGGCGCAGCCCGTATCTCGGCGGTCACGTCTCCCCATCCGGCTCCAAAGTACGAGTCAGCCGCGGCCCGGCCAACCCCGCGGAAGGGCGGAGGCAGGGAGGGGGAGGGCGGCGCCGGGGGCGTAGTGGGGGCAGACGGCCCGGGCGGGCGGGGCCGCGCGCTGCACCCCTCCTCCCTCCCGCGCGGCGCGGGCGGGTCTGCGAGGAGCCGGGTCCCGCCTGCCGCGCCAGGGTCGGCCCGGACCTAGGGGCGAGGCACTGACTAGGTCGCAGCAGCGCGGCCGCCGCCCCGGCTGCGTGCTCTGCGGGCGGGGGGCGGGGCGGGTGGGGAGGCCCGGCGGGGAAAGCCGGGAGGCCGCGCCTCCGGAGCGGCGCGCGGGCGGGTGTTGCTGGGGAGAAAAGCGCGGCCGCGGCCCCGCCCCGAGCCCCTTGGGCGCAGCGCCCTCTGCTGGTGCGGCCTCAGAACTGCACGGGGACTCCCCCCGCATCTACAGCGACTGCGGAGGTGGAGGAGGGCTCCGGTCCTGCTGTAGGTTCGTAGAAATTCCTGGTTAATTAAAGATCTCCATTCTCTTTAAAAAAAAAAAAATTAATAATAATAATAATTCAAAAACGAGTGCAGAGCATTGGAGGAAAATTTGGAAATGTGGAGAAGAAAAAAAGAAAACAAATTACTCATAATGCCTGTTTTAGAATTTTACTATCTGCCCTTCAGTGCTTCATATCTGCAAATCTGTGTGTGCATCTTTTATAGAATTTTAAAAGTACAATTTTGTCAGCTTTGTGAACGCATAGGCCTTGTTTTGTTCACTGCACCATCCTCAGTGTCTAGAACACTGTTTAGCAGTGTTCTGGGTGCTCAAAAACCAATTGTTGTTTCTACCAACATGGGATCATGCTTTTCACACTTTCAAGATCATCATTTTTAGCATGCTTAAATTTTCTTGTATGCTCCCCTGAGTAGTAAAAGATTGATGATAAAATGGTCCACTAGCTCCCTTCTAGAATTTGAAGGAATGTGTTTGGAATTTAGAATTATTCACAGTATATGTATAAGGTGACCACCCCCACACACACACCACCACCACCAGCTGCGGGCTCTGGAACAGCACAACACCCTGTAATCAAACATACCACATTCCTGCAGCAAAATGTGTGACTATTCGCACCAACTAGGATAAATAAACACTATAAACAGCTTCATGTCCCTTCAGTCAGGTTTTGAGGCCAAATGAGTTTTCACCGAACTAAACAAAAAACTTTTGAGTTTCCAGAACATTTTGAATTTGAAGAGACTGCACTAACCTCAGGCACAAGGGTCTGAAGACGTGAGTGAGTCTCTGCTGTGTGCGCTTGTTTTCCCATTTGCCTCAGTCTGTGCTCGGTAATCACAGGTAATTGAGGTGCCAGCTGATGAGAATTGAGTGAATGTGGGGTGCCATGTGAAAGGCTAGGATATGGTTGGGTTAGACTTTTGGATGTGGTCACACCTCCTTCTCTACTCCAGGCTGCCACCTTCAAACCAATGGACGTCACCACTTGTGTGGTTGCCTTTGTTTCTTCCTGGATTCACTTCTAGGGCTATGCTTGTCCCAGTGGACCTCACCTGGGGATTTTGGAAGAGAGCCAAAGTCCCCCCAGAACACCCGCACCCACCTATGACCAAAGGGGCATGACAGTAATTTCTCCAAAAGGGCATGTCATTCAGCTGACATTCGTTGGTTGTGCTGTTACCACATGCACAGAACCATACGCAGCCTCTGGGCTGGGCCTCTCTCTGAACTCCAGACTGAGTACCCAGCCTCCCACTGACATCCCCACCCCAAAGTCACCTCAAATGCAACATGTCCAAGACCACACTCACAAGCCTCCCCTCAAAACCTGGTCCTCTTCTCTTGTGACCAACGTGTCAGTGACCGAGCCCATTATCCAGTTACACAAGCTAGAAACTCAGAGGCACCCTCCCCCTGTCTCCTCCATCCTTATCCAACTCATCACATCTTGCCCATTTACCTCTGAAACAGCCCTTCACTGCACCACCACCATCTGGTCCCAATGCCAGAGCCTAACCAAGCCTCCACTCCCAATTCTTGCCCTCCTCAGGTCCTTTCTCCACAATGAAGCCAGACGAATCCCTTCGAACACAAACTCAATTACTTCACATACACTGCAGGACCACCAGGAGCAGCTCCAAGGTTTATGGCTTCACCTAGGATTTCTGCAAAATCGTTTGACAGCTCTGAAACACACCCCACCTCTAGCTATAGAAAGAGTAACGCCACCCCCATCTTTCTTAGGATAAAAATAGAAATCCATAAAAAGGCCTGCAGAGCCCTGCCTGGGCTGGTGCATCCTACAGAATGCTTGTGCTATGAGTCTCTACCCTCCAGGAGCACTGACCTTCTTCCTCAGGGCCTGGAATTTCCATCTCCTGGCCTTTGCACTTGCCGTACTCCTTGCCTGGAACATTCTCCCTCCATCTCTTCACCTACTTAACTCCACTCTTTATTCACATCTCAGTGCAACTATCATTTCACCAGGAAATCTTCCTGACCAAGCCAAGTGCCCCATCATCTGCTCTTTAGCACCAGTGCTGTTCCTTCAAAGCTGAGACTCTATTGTAGTCTTACATGTACTTGTTGATTCCCTCAGGACATGGTCCTGTCTGGTTTGCCCATCACGGTGTTCCCAGCACCTGGCCCAGTGCCTGGCATAAAGCAAGTACTTCTTGAATATGTATTCCATGAATCCGCTACCTTGTCTGCTCACCCATCTTGGGACAACCCCGGAAAGGAGGCGGTGTTGTGAGTTCATTCACCCACCCAACAAAGAGCATCTGTTATGCACCGGGCTTTGGGGATATGAAAAAGATACAGGCATGACCTCAAGAGCTACTGGAAGATGGCAGACTGAGAAACCAGTTGACTGACTGCCTTCAAGATCTTAACTTCTAAATCACAAAAACTGATTCATGGATCTAGCAAAGCCATAGTCACACAGAGAACATTCCCCACAGATAAAAAGATCCCTTCTTTGAACCTGAACCAATCAGCAAAAGTCCCTTTTCTCCCAACCCACCAGCCCTAATCGTTCCCTGCTTTTCAAGCTGGCCTCAACCACTTGATCCTAAGAAAAGCCCAACCTGACCTTCAAAGACTGAGAGGGTCCAAAGGCTTGCCTGGTGTGTGGGTTCCTTGGATGCATCAAGCTATGTAAACTTGGTTTTGTGTGGCCATAGGTATGTCATTGGTGGACCTGACATCCCAACTTGGAGTTCAAAATGCACCTGGAAAAAGCCACAAAGTTTAACCACCACATTCCTTGAGTGTCTGGGTCTTCTAGCCTTTGGTTATATTGTCTCACACCCAAGAACAAGGGTCCCTCTTGGGCTCAGAGTTGTCACGGTAACTTGTCAGTGGGCTCAGCTCCAGCAGTTGTCATGGTCACTGCAAACCTGTACTTTGTTTGGGATTTGCAGTGGCAAAAGCTGTTGCTAATGGGGGTGGGTGAATGGAGGAGGGGAAGGAAGGTGAGGCAGAATCCCCTCTTCCTCCTGGCTCCGCCCCACCTCGAAACCCACTGTAACAGTGGATTAGGACAGAGAGGCGGAGGCTTGTGTGACGTTCAGAAACATGCTAGAACGTAAGAATTTAATACTACGTGAAATCAACTAAGAAAACTGAAAAACAATTGCTTGCTGCAACTTCGAGGCACTATGAGCAAAGATAATCCACGAGCGCCATCTAGTGGGTAGATCAGCCATTGCCGCCCACCCCTGAGCCCTTCTTGAGTGGCAGCGAGGTCTGCTCTGTTTCCACCAACAGAGAAGGCCAGCCATCTGCATCTGGGCCCTTGCTAGAAAGAGCATTTTGAGCTTAATTGCCCCTGGCACTGTGCTCTGCACTGTGGAAAGAAAGCTTCACTCATATCCTATGGATGCTTTGAATTTTGTTAACATTTTTTAAATTTGAATTTAAAGTGTTTCCCTTTTAACTCTGGCTGCTAGGAACCTCAGAGACAAAGCGTGGTCAGACTTTAGCAGCACCTTGTGATGATCACTTTTGGACTAACCTTGACTCAGTTTTATCTAATATTTAAAGTTGTTCTCCACTTTACTGCCATATTCTTATCAAGTTTCTTTTTTTTTTTTTTGGCTGCATTGGGTCTTAGTTGCAGCACATGGAATCTTTCCTTGTGGTGCACGGGCTCTAGAACACACAGGCTCAGTAGTTGTGGGCTTAGTTGCTCAGCGGCATGTGGGATCTTCGTTCCCCCACCAGGGATCGAATCTGTGTCTCCTGCATTACAAGGCGGATTCTTAACCACTGGACTACCAGGGAAGTCCCCTCTAGTTTCTATCTTATATGAAGGATATTTCAAAGAATTTTTGGAAGAAGGTGGAGTCACCAGTAATTCCACACAGACTCCATTACCAAAACATCTTATTCAGGAGTCATCAGGAGCAAGAGGGTTCCAAGCCCCAGGGAGATTCAATGAGCAGGAACCCAGGAGATATAATGGCAAACACATACTGAAATTTTACTACATGCTGAGCACTTTTCTAAGCACTTTAAATGTAAAAACTCATTGAATTCTTACAATCCTATTTTTTATAGATGAAGAAGTGAAGCTCAAAGTTTGGGGGCAATTTGTTATACATCAATACATGGAAGAGGTTAACTGAGGATCAGAGAAGTTAAATAACTTGTCCAAGGTCACACAGCCAGTAAGTGGTAGAAATGGAGTTACGATGCCCCAAGTCCACGTTCTTAACCACTAGGCTCTACTGCTGCTTCATGAACTCTGAGTCAGGCAGCAGCTGAGGCCAGAATGGGGAAAAGAGGCTTTGTTTCAGGGTCGCAGACTGAAAGAGGAACTCACAAGCAGAGCTGTGTGGCACAGAACCGCCTGCAGTTGTTGGTGTGTAATTGAGGTTGTGTGGATATTACACAGTTGCTGACTCTTGTCCAGCCCAGCATCCTGGATGAGGGATGCGGGGGACCCTGAAGGGTCAGACCACTTACTGTAGCAGGCCTAAAGATAAAGTGGGGGCCGGTCCATCCCTCAGAATCCAGAAGTGAGCTGAAAGCCTCTAGGAGGCCTCCTGAGATGGAAGTGCCACGTGGGCCGGGATTTAGGGTTATGTTGTTTACTGCTGTCCCAGTGCTAGAATAGTCCCTGGCCTGGAAATATCAAAAGATATTTGTTGGAGAATAAATGAACAACCAAAGGAATGAATGAATGAATGATAAGGTTGAACTCACCCTCGGGCATTGCTGTGAAGGAGCTACGCTGTCTGAGAGGTGCTGTGGGATCTCACAGGATGAGTAGCAAGATGGCACCTTTGGGGTTTTTTAAAAAAATATTTATTTATTATTTATTTTGGTTGTGCTAGGTCTTAGTTGCAGCATGTGGGCTCCTTAGTTGTGGTATGCGGGCTCTTAATTGCAGCATGCATGCGGGATCTAGTTCCCTGACCAGGGATCGAACCCCAGCCCCCTGCACTGGGAGCACGGAGTCTTAACCACTGTGCCACCAAGGAAGTCCCTGCACCTTCAGTTTGAAGGCTGACCAGGGCCTAGAAAGCACAGATCCCAGACGGGACTGCAGAGGGAGACTTTAAAGCAGATTAGTGATTTCATCAGACCCGTTTCAGGAGCTCACTCTGCAGCCATAAGGATGGTGGCTCGAGGGGAGACCCTAGTAGCAGAGAGACTAGTTAGAAACCATTGAAATAGTCCAGGTCAGAGAGAGGAGGCAAGGCTCTAGAACCAGGTCTCTAGCCTGACTCCGGCCCCGCCGTGGCGTTGGGGTAGTTTGGGGCTGCAGATCTTCGGGGTCACGTGGTGTGGGTGGTCTGTCAGCAGGCGGAAGCCGGCAGAGGTAAGGGAGCTACAGCAAGGTGGGTGATGGCCTTCTGAGCCGCTGGTCTGGGGGCTGAGTTGTGGAAAGAGAGAGGTTAAAGTGTTGAAAATAAAAAGGGGCCACTAAGGTTGAGGAAATTAGTTCTTGGACATGCTCTCACACCTCCAGCTGCCCTCTGAGCCGGGCTGAGGCCTGAACTCAGGCTCACCTTCCCCTAGAGAACCATCTGGAGGGTGGCAGAGTCGCCACATCCCTTTGAACTTACCCTTCCCAGGCATTGCAGGCGTACCTGAGGGCTCGCCTGAGGGGTGAACCGACTTCAGATGGTCTCCCCAGACGTTCCTCTCCTGCAGGTTCCTGCACTGTTCAAGATAAAAGGTTTGAAATGATTGGAAGTGGCAGAAGTAAAATGCTGGGTAGTGTCCATTATGGTCAGACTTTTTCCCGAAGGAGAAAGAGGGTTGGAATGTTGGAATAAAAACAGGTATCTAGAAGGTAGTGCCACAAAATATTAAAAGCAGTTGTCTCTGTTGCAGAGTTTCAGATGATTTTTTTCGTCAAGAGTTTTTCTAATTTATAAGAATTTTATAATAATAGGAAAAAACAAAGATCCTTTAACCTTGTAGGAAAAAGGGAAGATAGAGAAAAGTTAAAAAGCAGGAAGCCTGAAAATGTGCTGAGGAAAGGAAGGCAGCAGAAGGAGCAGCTACTGTCAGGGAAGGGAGTGGGCAGGCAGGGGCCACCAGGGCAGCTACAAACATATCTGTGTTTATAGGTTGTGTCCCCCTAAATTCACGTGTTGAAATCCTAACCCCCCAGTACCAAGGAATGTGAACTTATTTGGAAATAGGGTCATTGCAGACATGATTAAAGTTAATATGAAGTCATTAGGGAGTGACCTAATCCAGTATGACTGGTGTCCCTGTAAAAAGGGGAAGTTTGGAGACAGACTCATGTACAGGGAGAATGACATGTCAACATGAAGACAGCTGTCTACATGCCAAGGAGAGAGCTTAGAAGAGATCTTTTCCTCACAAGTCGTCTTAGTTAACCCTTAACCACACCTTGATCTGGGACTTCTGGCCTCCAGAACTATGAGACAATAAATTTCCGTTGTTTAAGCCCCCCAGTTTGTGGTACTTTATTACAGCAGCTGTAGCAAACTGACACACATCCTAGCAGAAATTGCGGTTCTGACCTTCTTAAATAGAAATTGAACATGATATAGTCTTTTTCTTTTAATGACTGAGTACAGAGCACTCTGTCAAGCTGCTCTGCAGGGCTGATGGACGCATCCCCCAGATACTAGCCAGCAGCCGCTGAACGCTCACAGCTGCATTCTTCACTGGGAATTGGCTCACAACTTTGTTCATCTCTGAGAATTGCCCTCTGCCACAGGGAACTGCTTGCCCAAGGTTATGTCTCTTCACAAGGTGCAGCTTGTAGCCAACGGCTGGCTAGTACTGTGATACAAAGTCCCAGCCCCGCCTTCTCAATTTGGTCCAACTCTGAAGGGCCAGCCCAGCTCCAGAACCCCCCCACTGGCTCAGCTAAGGACTCGGCTGGAAATACATCATGGATCAGCTTCTCCCTCTGCCCACTCCTACCTCCCAGCTCCTACGAGCACTTCCAATCAACCTTCTGCGTGCAGCTGTCTTCACCTGTGTTCAGGAAACCCAGTCTAAAACAATGACACAGGTTTATCAAGCCTTAGGTTCAAATCCCTGCTGATACATCTTAGCTGTAAAATTTGGAGGCAAATTCCTTTACCTATCTGAGTCTCCATTTCTTCAAGTGTAAAACAAAGAAATTAGATAATATCCCTAGGATACTTTGAGCTCCATATTTGTGTCACGCAGAGGTATCATCAGGCTGTGGAGATGCTTGTCCTTGACGAAATAGCTTAGGCTAGGCTTTTAGTTCCACTGTGTCCTATGTTTTTGCTCTTCTTTTCTCAATTGCCATCAAACTGCTGTAGTAAAGACTTGAGTGTAATCCTTTATTATTGATACACTCTTCAAACCTACTCCCAAGAGGGTGAAGAGTAAGTCAGTTTTGAAACCGTTTGTTCCAGGGTGATTGGTTCATTAGGGGTCAACGTTAAGATAACTTGAACTTCGTGGTTCTTAACATACGAATATGCAAAATACACACTCCTCAAATATCTACCAGCTACCTCAGTTCACCAAGTGTAACAAGCCACACCCACCCGTAAACTGATGTTACCACTTTGATAACCCCCTTCCACCACTTCACAACTCACAAGCTGCAACACTTCCACAAACTGTGGGTCTTTTTCAAGGTGACGTGCTGCAGTGGCTGTAGTATCTATGTATTTAACATGTGTACAACTGTACAGCCATTTTAAATTGGTTACCATCAATATTGTAATGTCGCACTGACAGCATGAGTGCTCCCAACCTCATATTCCCCATCAGCCCATGGTGCGGTTTCACATAGTGTAAGGATTTTTAGGAAAGCATATGCCAAGTTCTAGCAAAACTGACTGTACATAAAAGGGAGGGGGCAGTAGCATTGTGCCACTTGGGTAGTTACTTTCCTCCTCAACGTGAACTTCTTGTATGTCCGCATAGGTTCTCATATGAAGCTTTACATGCCCTCCCCGACATCAATCTAAAATACTCTAAACCCAGTTCCTATTGGGGCAACATGAAGGTAACACTAACTAAACCCATTTTTAAAAAAATTTATTTTTGGCTGCGTTGAGTCTTCGTTGCTGCGCATGGGCTTTACCTAGTTGTGGTGAGCGGGGGCTACTCTTCGTTGCAGTGCACATGCTTCTCATTGCGGTGGCTTCTCTTGTTGCAGAGCATGGGCTCTAGGCGCGTGGGCTTCAGTAGTTGTAGCACGCGGGCTCAGCAGTCGTGGCTCAGGAGGTCTAGAGCGCAGGCTCAGTAGCTGTGGCGCACGGGCTTAGTTGCTCTGTGGCATGTGGGATCTTCCCGGACCAGGGATCGAACCTGTGTCCCCTGCATTGGCAGGCGGATTCTTAACCACTGCGCCACCGGGGACGTCCCTAAACCCATTTTTAAAACACATTTTAAAATGATGCCTCTCTTTTGGGAAACACTAAAGTTCTCCTCCCTCTCCCAGCAAGCTCTTTACGTGTGTTCTCTCGTAGAATCAGAAAAGGAGGAAACCAAACTTCAATAATGCCCTCGCTTCCTTTATTTCTGTTGAGAATTTAACAGTAAGAGAGACTATTAAGAGGGTAGGTTTAAGTCACAGAAGTAACTAAAGCTGAGGGGCATTACTGAGCAGTAAAACAAAGAAATTGCCTAAGTGCATTAAGACTGGTTTGAAGCAACAAAAACTGAGTATGTGACTGTGTTGCATAAACTACAACTTAAGAGCATCCCACTAAAATTAAAAAAGAACAGTTCTAGATAAATGCAAATTAAAATTCTATTCCCATATATCCCTTATGGTAAAGGGATTGTTGGTATACCCGTAAAATTATGAAACTTTAAAATCCCCCCAAATTAAGCTCAGTGAGCAGATGGAAATAGTCTGAGTGGTCTCCCCAAATTTAGAAGTTCTCCTAATTTGACTGCTCATGCACGTAGTATATATTGAGAGGCATGTTTACAATGGTGGACTGGAAACACATCTGTTTCTTCCTGAACTAAGGCGAAAACTCACAAGGATGGAGACATCAGATGAAAAAATGAAGCTGGAAAGTGCACAGACTAGTAAATTATTTAGAAACGGCAGGAAACAGAATCCCAAGTTGCCAGGGGGTACCAAAAAACCCTCAAATTCTAAAACGTTGCAGAGAAATTGGCAGCAGTCCCATCTGGAGGTGGGGCAAAATAAGGATTGTCTGGAAGTCTAAGCATTCAATTCCTAAATCCTTTCTCCTACGCTGCACAGCTGGGCAAGAGCCCACTCTCATTCGTCATGACTGGAGATTCCTTCTCTCAAGTGGGTAAATGGGCCTCTGGAATAATGGACATGGAGCACTGCTGAGGGCAGGGGTACCCTACTGCACACTGAATACAGAAGCCCAACCCCTCTGACTCCACTTGTCTTCTAGAATGCTAGCAGATGGCCCATTACCCTTCAGGAAGGAGACATGAAAAGTGTTCACTGAGAATGAGCAAAGACTTCAAAATTATGACATGAGGTTCCCCAACCGATCCACTAGGACAGAGCACATTGTTGACAAACTGCACTCACAGCTTCCTATTCACTCTTTAGCCCCCCACTCAGATAGAAGGGTTACCACACATCCGGAGAATGCCTCTAATAAAGATACAGACCAATCCAAAAACATATAGAGAAAAAAAAAAAAGACCTCCAAAAACAGAGAGACAAAAAAAAAAAAGACTATCTACGTCTGGGGTGGGGGTGAGGGATGCGGGGGAGAAGGGCTGGCTGGGGGGAACTTCCAGAAAGCTTTCTTGGGAGATCATTAGCTTGTAAAAATTGCAGAGATTAAAAAAAAAAGACTTGGGGGACTTCTTCGCGGTCCAGTGAGTAAGACTCCGTGCTCCCAATGCAGCGGGCCTGGGTTCCATCCCTGGTCAGGGAACTAGATCCCACATGCATGCTGCAACTAAGAGCCCACATGCAGCAACTAAGACCCAATGCAGCCTAAATAACTAACTCCGCGCTTTCACTGCAGGGGGCGCAGGTTCCAACCCTGGTCAGTGAACTAAGATCCCGCATACCGTGCAGTGAGGCCAAAAATTTAAAAAAAACAGATGGGAGGAAATCAATGAGATCCAGAGAATTAAAAATTTCTGAATTTTAACCGTGTCCCCCTTGCTCTGTACACCACTGCTAAAAATTGAGTGGTAACAGAACTGTAAGCACAGGAGGACAGGATGAAGTCTGGCACCCGTCATTTAGGAAAAGCTCTAACTGGAATCTGAGACTGAATCTAATCAGAATAAGATCCTGCTGGTTTACCAAAGGATCTTTCTTCTCTTGCACTCTCACGCAACCCCTTTTTTCTATTGCCAATACATGATCACTTCACCTGTTAGCCAGCTGTGGATTAACTTTCCAATTTCCCATAATTGATCCAGTGCTAAATTTCTTCCTAAGCCATCAACTACAAAGGGTTTTGACAGGCGTAAGAGGTATTATGGTAGAATCAGGATTTCAAAGATTAAAATGGAACTGCTTTTGAAACTGAAGCCAATATAGGTCATGGAATTCAGGAGTAAGAAAGATGGTGCTTACCTGCTCCAAGACAACACACAAAAGCTGAAATCTTTGGGCTCACATATATATTGGACTTTATCGAAGCCTTCAGTATTCCGTATGTAATATCCAGAATCATTTTACCAGATTCAATTTGTTACTAAGTGATAAAGCAAGTTAAGATTCTGAAAGAATGCTTACAAGTTAACACACAAAGCTGATACGTAAAATTACAAGTCTTTCACGACAGAAGCCAAAGCAAAGCAAAACTAAAATGTAAGGAGGAATAAAAACATTTTATCTGTGTATTCAGAATCACACACAAGTTACCTTTACAGTTCAATTTACTATATAGAAATCATTTGGGTTTTATAGTTTCAGTTAAATTCTGAACTGAGATTACAATATTGTTTTAAAAAAAATGGTTACATTAATTCATTATTTTAAGCAAACCAAATTGAAATACATAAGTTCAAACTTCAGATTTATGGCAAACAGTCTTCAAATACAACACAGATATTTCTTAAAGTTACCGTATCATTCACGTCTTACTTGCAACTCTGAGCTGTTATACACAGAATAGCTCTCCTATAAATATGGCAAAATCGACACGCCATGAAGCTCAAAGTTGTATAGTCAGGCCAATGAGTCAAAGTTGTACCATCTCTTAAAAGATTTGGCATTTCTGGACCAAAAAGCACAACAAGTAAAGAAGGTTAGGAACAATTCCTCCTCCTTATTACAGTTAAAAAAAGTTGCATGGTAGCTTGGAATTCTGCATAAAACCCCACATTACATCTTGGAAAAGCCCAAGGGTAATTAGATGACAACAGATTGGAGTCTTTTTTTTTTAAATTAATAGAACCCACATAATTCAAATGGGAATTAATCAAATCAAAAATATTAAGCACCTACTGGTTTAAGAGATTGAAATTTATTAGAGATTCATGATCAATTTCCGTCCACCTTGAAATCAAGGTGTAAAAACCAGCTATTAAGTGCATTCCAAACTTCTCCTATGTAGCACAGGTAGAATTTTCTGTCCATTGGCACCAAAGTGAAGTCACATTTCCTCTTGGTAGACAGAAATTCCACATCTGAACATAGAGTAAGTTAGGAAAAAATGACCCCTGTTGTTTATTACTATTGTGATTCTGAGATCTAGGATTACTAATATACTAGCAGTGAACAACGCAAATTCCTGGCAACAACTGTCATGTTAGTGACTCTAACTCACTTCCCCCAATCACCATAAAATTTTAGTATGAAAAGAATTAAAACTACACTAAGCTGAACAAATGGGAAATAATAAGAAGCTAAGTGAATAGCTAAAACAAAACAAACCCTAAGTCTGAAATCACTGCAATTGAGAAACTGAAAATAGGTGTGCTTCTCCCCACCCCACCTCACAATTTTCAATTTAAATAATATTCCGTGCAAAGGAGCATCAGGTTTCTGGATATAGATGTAGCCCTTCTTTAAGATTTAGTGCGCTGCAGAGTTTTCTGCAATTTTATTTCCCTCCCCCAAAGTTTTTTCAAGGTACTTAAGAGAATCTTCCATTTCAGCCAAAAGATTTGTGATTCAAAGATTTACTAAGGTACTCTATGCATTCTATCTGTACAGAAACACCTATTAATTATTACAATTGGTTTATGCAGGATTAACATTTTTGGTGTTAAAATTGTTAAACATCATGCTTACTGCACATCAACTCTCCATAATGAATCTCAACTTCACAATGATTTACCAAACATTTTACTTAAATTACTAATTAAATAAATGAAAAATGTACTGAGCCAAACTAAACTTAAATGGGCTATAAAGGAAAATAACCTTCTAAACAGTCCATATACACATCTATTTCGAAACTACCTTTGCTAGCTAGCCCCTTTCCCAAAGTTTTAGCCTGAAAAAACAGTAAAATCTACACAAAATTTTATTGCAATCATACAAGGGTTACATTAGGTCAAATACAACAAATACTATGATGCAATTTTACATTTATTAAACTACAGTTCAAAGCACAAATTTACACATTCTAAATACACTAAACGTATCTAATGAAATCACACTGGTCTTCCACTGACATTTGATATATCTGGGTGAAAGACATTAACTTTACAAGACTTTTTAAACACGAATCCTTAGTATAAAAACTGTGTACTTGTATGTAAACGGTTTAATGGGGAACCCAATTAATGGGCTTCCATCTCCACTAAGTCATCCATTTTGTTGCATATTTTATTTTAAACGCTTAAGGGGTAGGGTAGGGCAAACTGGTAAGTTTAAATGTGGATACATTATCTTAATCTCCCAATTACCCCCAGTGAATTATAGATGAGAGCTAATTTTGTCTGGTCCCAAATAGCTATTACTAGTAGTTTTTGTTTCCAAGAGAATTAACAGAATAAGATTGTTCAAATTTTTTCCACACTGGAATGTAGACCAGACAAGCTTAACCTGCAACTTCAGATCTAAAAAAGCGTTAATGCCTGCTTAAGCTTCAGTGGAAAAGTTGTCTTCTTGGCTCAACTGAATGCAAGAAGGCACAAAGAAGAAGTTCTTCATCATTGTGTCTGAAGTAATTCCAGCATCTTGCATCTCATACCTACATAAGAAAAAAGTAGAAAATTTGAATTTAAGGATAAAGACCACACAACCACATAACAAATGGACAATGAAATAGGACTGTAAAATAAGTGGTCTTCCAATTACTCTTTTTTATTTTTTAATTTTCATTTATTTATTTGGTTGTGTTGGGTCTTCATTGCTGCACGCGGGCTTTCTCTAATTACATCGAGCAGGGGCTACTCTTCGTTGTGGTGCGCGGGCTTCTCATTGCAGTGGTTTCTCTTGTTGCGGAGCTCAGGCTTTAGGCGCGCGGGCTTCAGTAGTTGTGGCACATGGGCTTCAGTAGTTGTGGCTCACGGGCTCAGTAGTCATGGCTCGTGGGCACTAGAGCACAGGCTCAGTAGTTGTGATGCACAAGCTTAGTTGCTCCGCGGCATGTGGGATCTTCCTGGACCAGGGCTCGAACCCGTGTCCCCTGCATTGGCAGGCGGATTCTTAACCACTGCGTCACCAGGCAAGTCCCCCAGTTACTCTTAAAAGATCATTTTGCTATTACTTTTAAGTTGTGCGTTCATTACAGTTCTGTCACCTCAAATACCCAATCTGCTTTAAAACAAAAACACCATCTTACCAATCACTGTATGACATCATATAATAAATAGCTGGCCTCTGAAAATCATTAAAAGCAGATGGTTCATGGAAAGAATCTGCTCCCATGTTATCAAAGATAAGCCAATCTCCCACATTCAGCTCAGGAAGAAGACAGTTTTCCACAATTTGATCAAGCTCATCACAGGATGGACCCCAAAGGCTGCTTGTAAACAGAGGCTCATCTTCCTTGTATTTCTGTAGGAAAAAAAAGGTTGTTGTTTTGTTAGGTTTTTACTCAGGCAGGCACTGAATTTGAAGGTGGATAAGAGCATTTTTTCACTATCTCAGATCAAATGTGCCCCTGGAAGAAAGGCCTAGAACCAGCGGCAGTGATGTTCCTTAACTCCATCTAAGGAAGCAACTAAAGGAACTCAGCCAGAGATATGCAAGTCCTCAAAAAAGGGGCAACCTTCCCCCATCCTAAAATATTTCTCCAAAAATTGGGATGTATCTTAAAAATAACAGCTTGTTCATAAACTGCCATATAAGCAGTTTTTATATTATTTGTAATAAAACTTGCCTTGTGAACCTCTGGAATGGTATTTAAGTCCTCAGACAGTTTACTTGCAAAAGAACCATAAACACCATCGTTCATATAATACATAAAGGTTGGTTCATCACTTCCGGTTTTTCCTACTGAAATGAAACAGGAAAAGTAAAGACGAGTTTATAGTAAAACATCTAAAAGGTGTATCAAAGTCTGAATTAGTATTTACAGAACTGACTCGTAGGTTTCACATTCCTCAAAACATAAACACCGATATATATATACTGACATACCTTAAAACTGTTAGCCTAAAATACTGAACACACTTCACAAAGGACGATAACCAATGAAGACATGAAAAAAGTGCTCTACATCATTTGTCACCAGGTAAATGCAAATTAAAACTACAGTGAGATACCACCACCACACGCCTACTGAATGGATAAAATTTAAAACACTGACACCCCCCCCCCAAAAAGTCAGTAAAGGTGGGGAGCAACCAGAACTTGCATATATACATTGTCATTGGAGGGTCAAAATAGTAACACCATTCTGAAATCTTTGCAGACACCTACTCTGTGACCCAGCAATTCTATTCTTAATCATTTACCTAAGAGAAATGAAAAATGTCCACAATACCAGTAGTACAAGAATGTAGTAATAATTTTATTCTTAATAGCCAAAAACTGGGAACAATCAAATAATCATCAGCAAGAGAATGGATACAATGAATATACAATGTATATTCATTCAGAAAATGGAATATTAATTGGCAATAAATGTAAAACAAAATGGTTCAGACATTATACCGAGCTGTCTTAAACAGAAGAATATATGTTATATGACCTCATTTATATGAAGTTCAAGAGCAGCCCAAACTAATCTATGGTGGAAAAATAATCAGAGTGATTATCTGGCAAAGGAACAAAACTGAGAAAAAACTTTAAGATACGAAAATTATTTGTAGCTTGATAGGGATGACAGTGTAAGCCTTCATTAACTTGTCAAATCATACATTTAAGACTGTACTGGTTCTTAAGGGGAATCAATCACCTGGGTAAGTTTATCTAAAATAAGCCTATCTCAACATCAGTATCAAGAAGAGCTGGATTCAGAAAGTCTTATTATGGAATGGGACCTTGGCTAGGGCATTTTGAAAAGCTCCCTAGCTGCTGCCTACTGATGGATGAAGACCACCCACAACTTTATAATCCATGTAATGTCCTACAGTAAATTTATACCTGAGTAGTATCTGATAAACTCATCTTTGAACTAATTGGAATTACCTACTAACAGAAACAAAACTATAAACTTTGTAACTTACCTCCAGAGGAAAACTTATTTTCAACAACTTTCTTTGCAATGATATTAACTGCAAGTGTAAATGCAGAAGACACATAGTAGCTTCCGGGTTCAGAAATTATCTTAATGCCGGATCCTTCAGGAAAGTAGACATCCAACAAAGGGCTGATAACATGATTAACCTATGGATTTAAAACCCCACATTATGGTTTTAATACTGGATTAGATAATTCACAATAAGAGACTAATAGCTATTAAATTTTCTAGGAAAATTAAGTAGTTGAATTATAGACCATGAAGCTTTGCAATAAAGCAGGCTTTCAAGTCATCAAAGTTTATTTTCTAACTATCAGAATGGCATAAAAAAAAAAATATCGTAACTCCAATGGCAAATGGCTACTGGTGATTGTTTAAAGTCATGTCTCTATATTCAATCACTATCAATGAAGGAGCAAAATTTCAAATCAGTTTCTATATATTAGGAAGGTGAGGAGTGGTGTGTATCTGGATAAAATAGCTCAAGCTCTCCAAGTTATGAATTCATCTGTGCCATCAAGTACTGAAAATAGAAACTGTGGTAAAATTATGCTATAGAGTTTTAACTTTTCAAAGTTAAGCTATCTTCTCATTGCCTATTCATTTTCTTAGAATAAAATTTTAAACAATGTTACACCTTTAGTTGCTGCTGTAAAAACTCTAGTCTACAAATCTACCAGGTAAGTAGTAAAGAATGAGAGATTATTCCAGTTATGTCCACCCACTGAACAAGGTTTACCTCTTCCAATTGAAATTCGGTTCCTGTGAAGCCTCCACCAATGTCTAACATGTTCATTGTGAAGCCAAATTCTCCCTAGAGATGTGGAGGGGGGAAAATCTTTAAACGCTTTTCCAAATTGTAATGCATATAGGGACATTTCAAAAAAAAAGGAGGTAAATAATCTCTGTTCTGACCTTTAGTACAGTAAATTTCTTGCTTTCTACTAACAGAAGCAGATTCATTCAATGTTATATGTATTGTCTTCCTGATGTTTCCGTATTATCTTTAGACATATGCAAGTAAATTACTATTTCATCCCTTCACACCCATTTTTAAAAATGTGCATGTCATAAAAATGAATGAATGAAGAGTACTTCAGAGGTAGAAAACCACTGAATCTTAGATAACATCCTGGCTTAATTAAAATATCGAAATAATTTAAGGGAAAAACTTACAGCCATGTCAAATACACATCGAGCATCAGATAAAGCATGTACATATACTTGAGATTCTTTGCAAGCACTTGAAACATGAAATCTGAAAGAAATAAGAGTAATAAATTTGAAGCTGCTGCAAGTTTTAGAGGCCTTTCCTATAAGTCCTATAATTTAAAGCATTAGAAGCACGAGCCTCTAATCATCCAAGTTACAATACCAGCCTTTTAGAAAAGTATTATCCAATACTAGAATACTGTAATTTTATAAACAATTTTTTATAAGTTATCAGTTATGCTTCATGACTATCAGATAGGGACATGCTTTTTACGCATATATGGTAAAGTAACAAGCATCACCCTACAAAACCTTTAATTTGAACGCACAATTTTATCTAAAAATATAAAAATGTTATCTATTGTGAAATAAATACAAGTGAACATTAATTCAGCTGAGTAGTACTGATACTTGTTAGTATTCATTAACAGTGATACTTATCAATGATTCAGACTATTTAAATTTAAATAGGGAATTCCCTAGCGGTCCAGTGGTTAGGACTCCATGCTTCCACTGCAGGCGGCCCGGGTTCAATCCCTGGTTGAGGAACTAAGATCCCACAAACTGCGTGGTGCAGCCAAAAAATAAAATAAAATAAATTGAATTGAAATATGGTTCTTTCTGTACCCTGACTGTGGCAGTGGTTACAAAAATATGTTAAAATTCATAGAAGAATATACCCCAAATCAATTTTCCTGTGTGTTAACAATAAAATTTAGCTGAACTATGAAAACTCTCCAATACTGTTAATATTATCAAGTAAGGTAGATTTAAGCTTAACAGTGGTGATTCTTTATCCGTCTTAATGAGCAGTTTTAAAATTTGGAGCATTAAGCTGCTCCAAATTTGACTGAGATCATGGTTCTGAAACTATGATCAAAATCATTAACTCTCTGGGTCTTAGTTTTCCTCACACATAAAATTGAGAGGGTAAAATAAAGTCTACTGATTTTTTGAAGTGCTCCTGAGGGATTAAAAAGGAGAAGAGAAAAAGTCTTAGGATAGGAAAAAGGAAAAAAAAATGACATCTCCAACAACTTAGAAGCTGAATGCCATTTTGGTATTCATTAGAGTTCTAGTAAATCCCTCCATTCAATTTAAAAAGAGGTGATTTACGTTACTAACTGAATTGTTACTTACTATTTTCTCTCTTTACTGGGTGAGGGGAAGGTACAGGTACAAAATAGTATGAAGGATAAGCATATTTAGTTGCTTTCCTGAACTAAGGGAAATGTGTATATTAAACCCAAAGTTGAATCTATTAGAGTTCATGCAAATGAAATTCTAAATCAGTAAACAGAAAGACAAAGATTATCACCCACAAAATGAAGTTTAAAACAAATACTCACTTAACCCCAATAATTTGGACATCAAGTTCCTTAGCACATTCCAAAAGATGCCTACAGTTCTTCAGGGTAGTGCCAAACTTCATGTTACCCTCTTCACCTCCAATATTATCTTCTGTTGCAATATGTAGTAAGACCCTAAGAGAAGGGGAAGATGATTGGGGCAGAGTTGGTTTACATCATCATCAGCACATGTGAAGCCTGAAGATTGTAGGAAGTGTGTTGATTATGTTGTCAGCGCTCCAAAATCCAGCGTCGGATGAATCAAGTGAACCTAATGAAAAACAATCCTGTATAGAGAAAAAACTAGCAATTAGGGCCTAAAGCATGAAGCTTACAAGGATGGGAATTTGGAAAATGCAGGAAGTTAAGACTCTGTTGTAGCATCAAGAGTCGGTTGGGCTCTGTAATGAAAGACATTACTTTCAAATCAAGTCCATCAGTCCATAAATCCACCTAGAAAGACTAAATTGAATAGCAATGCCATCATTGTCTTTCAGTAAAAATGATCAGGGCTTTAAATGTTCCAAATTTCCTAAATTGTTCTAGTTAGCTAACCTTCTACCACTTATTCTGAACATTCCTCCCATTAATTTTGTACATCTAACAAAAAAATTAGAAAGTCCTACGTTATTTTACGTATCTCAACAGCAGCCTTTTAGACTGCTGATTCAAATCTATTTGGTATTTCCTTCCAAACCACGACAACCAAGACAAAATGATCAAGACTGTCAGGCAATCTCCAAGTAATTACTAACCACTAAAAAATGCAATTATACAAAAATGCTGTTTGTAAACGCAAAATTATTCTACCTACAAGTAGAACCAGCTCTATCAAGAATATACCATTCCATTTATAATCTAATACAGTAAACACCCCAAATCAGGTCACAGAAAAGTAAGACTCCCCGCCCCCCACCGCCCCCAGAAGACTTTTAAGAGAGACAAGCGGTTCCCTAGAACCACTTTATCAAAAAACTGGCCTTTATCAAAACAAAGGTTTTCAGAGTAATAAATCCTGTCACGATACCTTTCTAAGAATACCATTAAAGTCAATAAGAAAATTATGAATACAAGGAAAATATGGATATGATACACATTTTCGACAACATATAACATACACAATAACTTACTAAAAAGGAAACAATTTTGTACTAATATACTTTCAGTATATTGTAAAATCCTCTTGATATACCAATTCATGGCAATATTAATTTTGCCTTAAATTCTTTTGCTTTTAAAAAGTGAAGTGTTTAGTTAAAAAAATAACTCTTGGGATGCATGTAGGTACAAGTAAAAACATTAAACTTCCTGTTTGAGAAGAAGGGCCTTAAAGAAATCCCAGGAATCTATGGACTAGGTTCCTAAGACACTGACACAAAGGACAACCATTCAAGAAACCACATCTAAGGGCAGATTAAACCCTCAGCTAACCAGGAAAAAAAGCTGACCAAAACACATCCTGTTCCCAATATGACAAATAACTAGCATGGTTAATGTAATTGTGAAAATATAGCTGTGGCTCTAATTTGATTATCCTACCAACCAGATTCTCTTCCTTGAATTAAAGATTATAAATTCATATCCCAAAATGCCCTTATCTCATTCCAGCTCCACAGGAAGGATCAGAAGTAGCCAATAAAATGCTAGTAGCATTTTCCATAAAGGAACTTGAAATAGTCACAGTAATCACAACATATACCACTGCTCTACATAAATGCCCCCTTTTCCCAGGCTAAAGACAACCCCAAACCCTAGGTAATAATATTCCCATGTACCTAGTTTTACACTTACTTGGCATTTGGGTGATTACGTGCAATTTTCTTCAATTCGACTTCATTGTCACATGTCATGATATTCACTCCAACTTTTGCTGCATACTTTATCTGAGACACTTGCTTGCAAGGACTTATGTAAATGATGTTTTCTGGAGATACACCCAATTCTTGCACTAAAGCCATTTCAGTCTAAAAACAGATTTTAAACAGTGTCATCTAAAAGGCATGCTTTCTATTACTTTTCAATCACTACCACATACCTTTATTTTTTGGTTAAATTCAAATTATATAAGGTTAAATTAGGATTATGTATGTCATAGTTCAGATTCCGGTAATGCTTACTATACTGTACTCTGTTAAAAACCTTTTAAAAAGGTATACAGGGGGGCTTCCCTGATGGTGCGGTGGTTGAGAATCTGCCTGCTAATGCAGGGGACACGGGTTCGAGCCCTGGTCTGGGAAGATCCCACATGTCGCGGAGCAGCTAGGCCCGTGAGCCACAACTACTGAGCCTGCGCGTCTGGAGCCTGTGCTCCGCAACAAGAGATGCCACGATAGTGAGAGGCCCGCGCACCGCAATGAAGAGTGGCCCCTGCTTGCCACAACTAGAGGAAGCCCTCGCACAGAAATGAAGACCCAACACAGCCAAAATAAAATAAAATAAAAAATAATGAAAGGTGCTAATAATTTTAAAAAAAACCTTTAAAAAAAAAAAAAAAAAAAAAAGGTATACAGGGACTTCCCTGGTGGCGCAGTGGTTAAGAATCCACCTGCCAATGCAGGGGACACAGGTTCGAGCCCTGGTCCGGGAAGATCCCACAAGCTGCGGAGCAACTAAGCCTGTGCGCCACAACTACTGAGCCTGCGCTCTAGAGCCCGCGAGCCACAACTACAACTACTGAAGCCCGTGCGCCTAGGCCCATGTTCCGCAAAGAAGAGAAGCCACCACAATGAGAAGCCTGCACAGCACAACAAAGAGCAGCCCCTGCTTGCACTAGAGGAAGCCCACATGCAGCAACAAAGACCCAAAGCAGCCAAAAAATAAAATTAAAATTAAAAATAAATACTGATCCTACTTTTTAAAAAAAAGGTATACAGGCATATCTCATTTTATTGCACTTTGCAGATACTGCATTTTTACAATTGAAGATTTGTGGCAACCTTGTGTTGAGCAAGTCTACTGGAACCATTTTTTCAACAGCATTATTTTTTTATGTACATGTAAATATAATGTATGTACATTATATTTTAGACATAATGCTATATTGCACACTTAATAGACCACAATATAGTATAAACATAACTTTTATATGGACTGAGAAACCAAAAAATTCGTGTGACTTGCTTTATTGCAGTGGTCTAGAACCCAATCTGCAGTACCTCTGAGGTATGCCTGTAATTACCATCAGAGAAATCTCATAGTTTAGGATATTATCTTGCTGTCATAAGAAGTAATTTGGTCAAGCTAGCTCTAGGCTAAAAATGAGGAAGAATTTTGATTAAAGAAAAATAAAGCTTATAAAATCTCATCTCACTGAAACATTCCTTGAAAGGTACACTTGAAAGTTTGTAAATTTCCAATATTACACTGCAAATTTAAACAAGAGTTAGGAAACACATTCAAAAGTCAAAACTTCCTTGCAAGTGTTCTCCTACTGCTGTGGGTCACCAAAAATTAGTCAATTTTAAAATGCTGCAGTTTAGTAATAAAGTAATGAAAATGACTTACTTTACTGTAACAAGCAAATCCAGTTCCAAGAGCTGCCAAAATCTCAAGTACAGCTGGAGTGGAGTTGCACTTCACCGTGTAGAATGGCTTTATCTGAGCCACTATGTTCTGCCACTGACTGTGTTTCTTCACAATCTTTCCAAGATCTCCCACAAAAAATGCATTTTTCCCTGTCTATTATGGTTATGAAAAAGAGAAACATAAAAAACTATTGAAAACAGATTATCAAAAGTAGGAAAGAACTCCCTTTTCCTCCACAAATGAGCCAGGGATAAACATTTACATACTACCACACTTAAGGCTTGTTTCTTTTTAAATTTGACTCTGTGCTGTGCTATGCTATGCTGGTATAGAAAATATTCTCTTCGATTAAAAAAAATATATCAATTATAGCGACTTTCTACTTCAGAAATGCTTCAATTTTACTTTTGGGGAGAGGAGGGGAAGGAGACTACTTATTTCCTTCCATGCTTTCCTTAACTGTTTAAAATAAACCTACTTTAGCAGTATAGGATCTAATTTCCTAATACGGTGAGTAGAATGAGGAATCCTAAAAAGCTGTATCTCCATTATGAATTTCACTTAAAGACAGTAAAACAAGGAAACAAAAGAAACCCATTTTTAAGGAGATAAAGTTGGTAGTTTGTGTGCATAGGTGGCCAACTTGAATTTAAAAATACAGAAGTACACTAAATGTCAGATAAATCTGAGTAAGGATATTCTTCCCTCAAAAGAAAGAAAACTGGGGGACTTCCCTGGAGGTCCAGTGGTTAGGACTTGCGCTTTCACTGCTGTGGCCTGGGTTCAATCCCAAATAAACAGATTTTAATTAGGGATTGGGAGAGATCTGTAATGATTTCGAAGTTGGGGCTACTCTAGGGGTAGAGAGATGACTATGCATGTCATCCAGAGCATAAATTACCCCATGTTAGATGGCAGACAAAATAATCTTATTAAAAACATACAACATGCAAGTATTGTTTGAAAAGCCATGAAGATATTACTGTTTTCTATAATCCACATTATTTGAAGATATACATTACTGGAACATACTGACCAAGAAACAGACACGACTAGAAATTATGGGTTACGGGTGGCAGATATAGGACAGTTGTACTGAAGTTACCCCATCCTTAAAAAACATGCTGCCATCCCCAGGAAGTGTGCTGTAAAAGTGCCATCCCCAGGAAGTGTGTTGTAAAAGTGACTAAGACTAGTGACATCAGAGAATTAACTGTAGAATGACTTAGCTATAGAACAGACTGAACGGTAGGACAAGTGTCACTCTTCCTCACCCCCCAAAAAGAATTCTGATGGCAGAAGAGAGAAATAACAA
Source organism: Balaenoptera musculus (assembly GCF_009873245.2). NCBI lineage: Eukaryota > Metazoa > Chordata > Mammalia > Artiodactyla > Balaenopteridae > Balaenoptera > Balaenoptera musculus. The sequence goes on along the minus strand of NC_045801.1, from coordinate 34,203,112 downwards.
GATTTTGCTGGTGTGTGAGAAGACTTAAGCACATCTGTAAAGGTCAAGAGAAGAAGAAAGTTTTTTGGATATCCTATTACTGAACACCAGTAACACGAAAACAATTGTTCGAATTTGGGGAATATGGGAAATTAGCTTCAACAAAAATTCTATCAGTAAGGCAATAAACAAAATTTTTCTATCAGTAAGTATGAAACAAAAATGATCTTAAGTAGCAATAAATATGATTCTATAGAAATTGACACTTGGGCAGTGGAGAGTAAGCATTCAGTATAAATTCTCATTCAACATACATAACCAAGATTATCTGAAATATAAATTAAAATCTAATTATAATTTATAACTGTGTACTGAAGTACACAGTTGAGAAAAATGGGTAAGAAGCCACGTACTGATTAAGTGGATAGCTGGCAACATATCAAGAAAATAAAAGAACATACAAAACCAGGTGCTATAAAGCACAGAAGAGAAAGGGCTGTCAGGAAGCATTTTTTTTTTAATGTGAGCTAGAAAGAAAATCTCATCACTTCTCAAGGGGAACTGGGGTTGTCAAGTCAAGACAACCTGGAACAAAGTTCTTTTATCAGATTAAGACCTTGGAAACAAAGCATTGATGCTTCAGATTTCAGAAATTTATAACACTGTTTTCAGAAATGTGAGATGGCACACTTACCAGGGTATGTTCATAAACATAGTTATCAATAACATTTCCAAGGTTTGTTCCTTCATCCAACAGGCCAACGGAGTAGTTTGCATCGTCAATAAATCCTTTCATCTCAGCCGTATTCCACAAAGCCGAAAGTCATAAACCAGGAAAAACAAGAGACGGGCCACCAAGCCTTACGTCTGGGTCCTTAGAATATGCAACAAACTGTCAAAATAGAAGTTATTTCCAAGTCTGTATTATTTCATTAGTCAAACTTAATGTATGAGTTGTCAATGCGAGTGTGTTAATAATAAGTACCCAATTTAGTGAAGAATCTGTGATCACTTAACACTTTCAGAAACACTAGATCACTAATATCCTTTCCTTTAGTGCCCATTTTAAAGCAAATAAATGTGAATTTATACATTAAAAAAATAAGCTTAATATGACAATTTCTTGAGAAGGTAATTGACACATATGCACAAAATATTACAAGTAGACATGGTCACCTTACATACAGAGTTGCAGAGCCAGTCTGTTTTATTCATCTTGTTTCGTGATTCCTCCATCACACACACAATTTTACTCATTTTAAGTAAAGAAAGCTAGCGGAATAAATGTCTGCAGCTAAGAAATCAAAATAGTCTGAACTTCAATACACTGCCAGCCACATAACAGTGTGCTACCAGGTAACTGCAGATAAACGTCTTCTAAGTAAAATTCTAGAGTAGGTGATGTGTAAATATCAATAATAGGAATGAGTGAAAGTGGAGGCCAACTTTAGGGGACAATCTGTAGCTTTGATACACACTATCTAGATCCCACCACAAGCTAAAATGGACTAGTTAAATCAAGTTAACAGTGTTAAGTCTCTTATGAGGTCAGATGATTGGTGAAAATGTTACTGGACTAGAAGTCAGAAGACCTAGTCCTGGCTGTGTCATTTAATAGCTGCGCAATCTGAGGTCAACTTCAGTTAACTACCTTAACTACTTCCTCAAAAGATTGTTGTAAAAAACAAAATTAAAATCACTTGTTTAAGTGTTGACTCGGAAGGGCTAAAATTAAGTCGCCAACTGCCAGAAATACAAAAATGCCATCATAATTTGAAACTAGGCATAAGCTAGGGACCTATACATCCTAAACCATTTATTTACTAAGAACTCTGATTTTTAAAAGGGCATCAGACTAAATCCAACCCCCCCCCCCATCAAATAAAGTTTTCCCTCTTTCTCCAAATCACCCACTGTCCTCTGGAGCGGCACACACAATAAGTTTATGTTCTTTGCTGAATTCACTGGTCCTTACATTACTTTAGGCAAAGATTTATTTTAATATAAAGTCCATAAACAAAACAAGTCCTCTAGACAGGATGCTACTCATTGCCTGGGACTGATTTCTGGTTGCCACATTAATTATAACGGACATAGACCAGCTCTTGGCAACCTATTTTAAAACCTGCACAGCTTTGCCTACATCCTTGATTGCCCCCTTTCCTTTCCCCTCTCCCTGCTCTATGCAAGAGTTCACCATGGGTGACGGCCCCTGTCCTAAAAATATACTCCATTTCAATGGTTCTCAAAAGTGTCAGCTTTCACAGGGCAACTAAGCCCGTGCGCCACAACTACTGAGCCTGCGCTCTAGAGCCCGCGAACTACAACTACTGAAGCCCATGCGCCTAGAGCCCGTGCTCCACAAGAGAAGCCACCGCAATGAGAAGCCCACGCACCACAACAGAGTAGCTCCCGCTCGCCGCAACGAGAGAAAAGCCCACGTGCAGCAACAAAGACCCAATGCAGCCAAAAATAATTAAATTAAATAAATAAATTAAAAAAAAAAAGTGTCGGCTTTTTGGTTGTACCAAAACAAACTCATCAATAAGCCAGAGCATTAGTCAAATTTCATAAAATACAAGCAGTATTTTAAAAATGACAATTTTATTTCCAAGAACTCAACTACATTCAGTTTAGCTGAGCAAATCTCTTAGATTATGATACCAGAAATGATTTAAATCTGTGCCCAGAAAGTACACATTTTAGGCTTGAGGATACATGTTTATTTTAAGCAATATAAGACCAGCTGGAACATCAATTTTAGAGGGATATTGAACTATGCACTAAAGGAACAGAACAGATAAAACCTACTCATTCAAAAAGATCAATAATTCTATTAATGATGAAAAATACTTAATCAAGATCTTTAGCCTAGTATTTCTGCTCATGAGACTCCTAAGGAGACTCTACTCTCTATGCAGTATTTACCTGGGAACCTTGAGTTATCAATTACTGACCATCACAGGCAACTGCTACCAAATGTAAAGTTTAGCTTTTAAAGCCAGGACAAGATGAACCTCAATTTCCTACAGCTAGTGTTTACAAGAAGGCTAATTTTCCTCTAACATCAGGATCCTAAACAGCTGCAAAAACATCAGGCCCATTCAATCCAGTCTTACCTGCTGAATGCCCACATTCTTCAGAAATTTTTCTAGATTAAGTAAGGTTATAGTCATAGGGATAGGATATTTTCTCCAACTATTTTCAAACTATATAATCTACAGGTTCAACTCTCACTGCCTGCTAAACTAGCTTAAATCTAAAAGCAAACATTTTTTATAGCAGTGTGCCAAGTACTTTATACAATATTCTCTTAACCTTTAAAACCACTATGACAGGGACTTCCCTGGTGGCGCAGTGGTTAAGAACCCGCCTGCCCATGCAGGGGACACGGGTTCGATGTCTGGTCTGGGAAGATCCCACATGCCGCGGAGCAACTAAGCCCGCGTACCTAGAGCCCCTGCCCCGCAGGGAGAGAAGCCACCCCCACTGACAAGCCCGCGCACCACAATGAAGAGCAGCCCCCGCTCGCGACAACTCGCAACTCGAGAAAGCCCACGCGCAGCAATGAAGACCCAATGCAGCCAAAAATAAATAAATGAATAAATAAATATTAAAAGAAAACCCCACTATGACAGTATTATTCTGTTTTACAGATGAAGACACTGAGGCACAGAACAACTAATTAGGCTAGCTCTAGAGATGCTGATGATCAAATTAACAGGCATACCTTGGAGGTTCAGTTCCAAACCACTGTAATAAAGTGAGTATTGCATTAAAGCCAGTCACACAAACTTTTTAGTTTCCCAGTTCCTATAAAAGTTATGCTTACACTATCCTCTAGTCTATTAAGTGTGAAAAAAACCCAAAAAAACCCCACACACACCCAAAAAACACAAACAATGTATATACCTTAACTAAAAAATAATGCTGTTGGAAAATGGCAGCAATAGACTTGCTCAAAGCAAGGTCACCACAAACCTTTAGTCTGTAAAAAATGCAGTATTTGCCAAGCGCAATAAAACGAGGTATGCCTGTCTGTTAAAAGGAAAACTCTGTCTCCCCTGCAGTCCCGTTCCTAGAAAACACAGGATTCCTGTTTTGGAAATCAAACACAACTCTCAGTCTCTTTGACAGACTAAATGACACCCCCATAATCAATTAACCATTTCTCAGACATATAAATTCCCATAGTTCTTAAACCTCTGTATAATAAAGTTTATTCACATGTGGTACCAAAACATCCTATCATGCCTTCTCATAGCCTTTCAAACCTTTCTTTATGACTAGTTTCTACATTTCAACCTTGCTCCTTCTATATCTTTTGTCTAAAACTCTCAGGTAAACTCTAAATTTGAATTAGTTTACATGCAATAACGTACACCCACGCTTTGACTAATGTATACACCATTGTAACCATAAAGAGAAATTTCTTCATGTCCCTTTTGTCCACCTCAGGCAACCATTTATCTGCTTTCTGTCACTACAGACTTTTGTGAAGTGGAATAATTTTTTTTTTTTTTTAGAGCTCTTAACTAACTTTATTATGGTAGTCATTTTGCAACATACACTCCTAGCAAATCATTGGGTTGTAAGCCTTAAACATATACAATGTTATATGTCAAGTATACCTCAGTAAAGCTGGGGGGAAAAGAACACAACGTGAGACCTACCCTCTTAACAAATTTTGAGGTGCACAATACTGTATTGCGAACTACAGGCCCTGTGTTGTAGAGCAGATCTCTAGAACTTATTTGCCTGGCATAACTGAAACTTTACATCCACTGAGGAACAACTCCCCATCTCCCCTTCCCTCAGCCCCTGGCAACCACACTGTATTCTCTGTGAAGTGGAATAATTTTTAACAGTAAAGGACAAACTAAAACAGCTGACAAATAAATGTACTACCAACAGGAATAAAGATATGTTAAAGCATGCCCTGCTCTAAAGGAAAGAGTGAGAGTACATTAGAGTGGCTATATTACCATCACTGAAATGGAACTCTGACTTCTGAAGTAACCGCAGGGTTAGTTTACCAATCCTTAGCTTACTCACAAAAGGACTGTGACAGAAAAATAAAATAAAATGTGCTATATTGGCAGGACCTGACAAAAAGGATTTTGGGACCAACACACCTGCAACAACTGAGAGAGATGTAAACGTAGTATTTTTTACTTCTGTAATTATACCAAGCACTGCAATAACAGTTGATTAAAACCAATACTAATAACGTCTATGCATAAAAGATGGTAAATGTTGAGATAAGTGAGCTCTATCTCGGTTTATCTTCTCAGATGCTCCCTAGGAAGGTCTTGAGATTCCCATAATTTCCTAGCCCAGAGTAGGTGCTGAGAAACAGATGGACAAAGGATGATTCTAAGAATGGGGAGTTCTGAAACTTAAGGGTTGTGGTGATGACAGGAAAGAACTCTCTCAAGTGTGTTGAAAAAGAGGTCCATCTTTCACATCCTTAAAAGGATCCCAAAACCTTGATATACAAGTGACCCACATGTAAATGCAAAGCTCAACTGTCAGTTAAAAACTAAAAGCTATGCCCAGGAAAAACTAATTCCTCAAAAGAATCCACAAAACACAAAGACCTTCAGGAAAGAGGGTTTCTAACACATTTTGAGCCAACAAACCCTGTGCTCAAATGAAATGTTCACTTGGAAGCCCAGTATTCCCAACAATTGAAAAGGCTTAAGTTGGTGGCTAAGCATAGACTGTTCTTGAGTCTTTCCTACGCCCGATCTCACTGAAAGAGTCCTAAAAGCAGTTCATAACCATACCCTCAAAAGCCTATGCTTGCAATTTTCTTAACACGTGAGCAAAAATACTTTAAAGTTTCACTGTTGCAAAAAGGTTCATGTTCTACATTTCTGCTTTACTAGGCACTAAAGTAAAGAAATATTTGAGTAAAATGTTTTCAAGAGGCATTTAAAGTTACTTGGTGGTAATATTAAACCAAAAATCTGACACACAGCATGTCCTAGGGAGTCAGAATGAAAATAAGTGTGCATGTGTTGGCGGTGAGCAGAGTTTATACTGTATGCCAGATCCACCAAGTTAATCCACACCACAGGGAATTTCCAGGAATCTCTCCATTAAGAACGCAGACGCAGGGAATTCCCCTGGTGGTCCAGTGGTTAGGACTCTGCACTTCCACTGTAGGGGGCCCAGGTTCAATCCCTGGTTGGGGAACTAAGATCCTGCAAAGTGCTCCAGCCAAAAAAAAGAATGCAGCAGACTCAAACCCAGATGATGCCAAACTTCCCCCATGTTCCAATCTAATCCTGGTTATTAATTCCCAACAGACACTGCACCATTTTTTTAAATGGTGTATAAATCAGAAACAGTACTGATTTATTGGTTCCGACATGTTATAGACCACTACATACTATAGTCTAGTGTTGCTGGACGTTGACTTATTTAAACTTAAAAGAGCAAATCCATTTTTAATAAAAGCTCCCAAGTTTATTTTTATCAATAGACACTAGAATGTGCTCTCTATTCACAAGAGCCTTTGAGCTATTTTCACAACCAAACACCTTAATATATGGTGAAAGAAAGCTCAGCTTATTTTACACTAATACAACTGCTGCAATCACAATACTATGTTTATAAACGAAATAATTTCCTCTTGGACATCATAGCTGGGAAGAAAAGAACATGTTTAACATTCCTTATTTACACCTTCATATTGGTGTTTTTTGATAATACATTTTTCAGGAAGAGCTGCCAAGGAAAGAAAAGGCTCCCAAGAACCACACACTGCTCCCTGGAGTCTTTCATGAGGTCGTGAGTCCTCATGTCATCGAGAGGGTAGCTCCAAGAGGAGTGGTTGCAGCAGCTGGGCACTTGCCTTGTTACACACCTGCTACAAAGGCTTCTACAGTTGATTGTACTTCAGAAGAAACTGATACATCTCTCAAATAATCACAAGATAATTCTGGCAGCAACAGCCCACTTGACACCAAGCTGGATGAATATGAGTCTTGGATTTCTGAAGTGAAGACCTCCCTGGAAGTAGAACAGGGAGAGCTGAAAGTTTGAGAGTACTGTTTCAGAGACATCTAAGCAGGAAACCCAACCTTAACACATGACCAGTTTTCTAAAAGGACTTTTACTCATTAAAAATGAGAACTTAAGATATTTTGAAATTTACACTACTATTATTATTCTGAAGAAGCCTAAGGGTATTTCTACCTTTATTATTACTTTTACATAGGCATTTGATGACTTAGCACTCAGCTCACAGGTTTAAAAATAGACACAATGGGGGAAAAAAAAAAAAAGACAGACACAATGCTGTCAAAGTCACCTCTGCATTCTACATCCCACAGAAAAATGTTACTTACCACAGAGAATACCTTTAGAAATAATCGGCCAGAAGGATGACACTGGTACTACAAACATGAGGTCTGGAGCAGGCCTCCAGGAAGGTAGTTCCAGGAAGCTACATATCAGAACTGGTAAGTAGAAGTTCCAATAAATTGTGTGATCATAAGACCGTATGAACTTTTGCCATGTTGGACCAAACGTGATGGATAATAACAATAGCCTACACTGAGTACTTAGGATCATCAGGACAGGGGTGGCTTTAATTGACAGCAAGAGGAAAGCCAATAATGGCAATAAACATCCTTAAGTTTATTTTTCAGCTGATAAGGTTGAAAAAAACTAACTCTAGAGGAAGAACACTAAAGGTGACTGCTGAAGAATTATTTTTAAAAAAACAGACAAGAACAAGAATGAATAGGAAATACATAAAGGTGGGGGGAATCCTAAAGGAAATGAGCCCAACAGGCTAAGTTTGAAATGCTTGGGTAAAGGCTGCCCAATGAAATGCCTCACATTAAACTCTAAAATACATCTAAATGAGAAAACTGAAATACAGGATTTTCATAGTAATATACTTTTGCAAGTGAAATTGACAAGATTAGGCTCTCTTAAAAAATGTGTCTTGACTATCTGATGTGAAGACTAAATTTCTTCTGCAACAAGTATGTACCTGTACAGAAGTGAAATATGTAAATCCCTATGGTAATTAAAATGTAGTAACATTACAGATAACTATTATAATGCAACATAAACAGCAGCAAATACATAACCATATTATTTCAAGCTTTCTAGTTTTCCTGGTGCAGCACAGGAAATAACCTTTTAAACAAATGCACTTAACTACTATTTTGATTACCCTAGGGCAGATCTCATTGCCACTTCACCAAGAGGAAAATTTACTTTTATTATATAAAGCATGTGTCCATTACAATGACTGCAGTAAACACCAGGTTAAGGAAGACTGAATACCTCAGAAGCCCCTAAACATCTTTACCAGGTAGCAGTGGTTGCATCTCCTCTAGAATAAGCATGTTCAGACCTTTCCAATCATCATTCCCTTGTTATTTAATCTTTTTATTCCTCTATCTGCCCCCTAAAACATCGGCTTTACTGGTTTTGAACCATGAATGGAGTCACTGTTGTTTTCCTACTATGACGTCTTTTGCTCAACTTTATAATTTCAATTCCTTCACACAGATAGATGGGACTGGAGTCCATTAATTTTCATTGCTGTGTACTATTCTTTGTAGATGTACAACATTTATTTATCCAAAGAGGACCTATAGGTTGTTCCATTTTTTTGCTATATTGTTTATAAACACCATAATATAATTTCTTGCTGTTATTTATGTACCCAAGGGGAACACTGCTCAAGTTGTGGTCTGCAAACTAGCTGATCCACAAATGAAGAACCAAGCAGTGTGCTACTTCACCTGGGAGTGAAACTGCTATGTTGCTAGTGAAAAATTGTTTTTAAGCCTTTTGCTCATTTTCCTACATGTTTTTTGCTTTTTCTTATTGACCTATAAGAGCTCTTCGTGAATTCAGGATAGCAAATCTCTCTCATTTTGAGTTTTATTTATTTTGCTATAGTATCCATGTTGAACATACTAGAATATCCCATCCTACTCTTGGTCATGCCAAACATAACATGCAAACCATGCTGAACCTAGATGATGAACTAAGGAGAGACTATACTTATATAGGAGCTCTTTATATACTGGGCACCACAGTATCTTTGCAGTAAAAAACAACAAATAGGGAATTCCCTGGCGGTCCAGTGGTTAGGACTCCACGCCTCCACTGCAGGGGGTCAGGGTTCGATTCCTGGTTGGGGAACAAAGATCCCACAAGCCAGCCCCCACCAAAAGAAAGAAACAGATCAAAAATAATCTGAAGTCATATATTCAACGTAAACTTAATATTAAGTTCAGTCTGTATGAGCACATGAAGTATAGCAGGGAGCTGGATCTTAAGAACATGCTGGGCAACTAAAGAATTCAACTAGAATATAAAACTGAAAAGCCCCTACAGTCAAGAACAGTTTATTAGACAAACCTAAGGAGAAAGAAGAGAATGTGTAATTCTTATGATTCTTATTAACAGATATTTTAAGATTAATATGGCTAATATCACTCACATTCACAGTAACAATTATCCTAGAGTGATGCTGTCCAACAGAACTTTCTATGATGATTGAAACGTTCTTTGTCACTGTCCAAAACAATAGCCATTAGCCACATATAATTCCCAAGCACTCAAAATGTGCCCAAGCAACTGAACAGCTGAATTTTTAATTTTATTTGATTGGAATTCTTTAAATTTATATAGCTACCTGGCTAGTGGCTACTGTACTGAACAGAGCAGTTCTAAAGAATGCTGTTTTCATAAAAAAATTTTAAACTTCTAAGGATCAAGTCCACACACATCACAGATAAAAAAACAGGAACAAAAACCATGGTACCCCCAAATAATTTTGCTCAAGGTAACAAAGATCAATTTACAAGTTTACAAGACTAAACAGTAAAGGAAAGAAAGGTCAAAACTCCACACCAAGTAAATCCTAGAGAAATGAAATGTGTGCTTACATAAGATAATGAAGAAAGGTGGAAAAGTTTAGAGCAGAGCATTCCAAAAGGGTTTTATCATCTTGGCTCCTGCTGCAACTCACTCAGTTACAGGCATTTAAGACCTCATGGTGGCTGGGTATGGTTTGGGCAGGCTGAACTTCATCAGCCTAATCCTTGCAACTCAGTACGCTGCACAAATATTTTCTACTTATGCCATAATGTTCTTCACATTATTCCCTGGATTAGAAAAAAAGATGGCCAAATCTTTGTTTCGGTTAGGTTGTGACAAACTGCTTCAGTGTGCATGGATGGCCCTGGAATGGAGGTGAAGGACAAAAGCATCTGTGTCTTCTAGGCCTTACCAGCACGACAGCATTGCACTTGCAACGGCCTCCTTAGGCCGGTCTGAACAATGGCCAGCCTAAAACTGCAGCCCACCATTTACCTAGATTTTATAGCTTAGGACGTACAGTTTACACAATATTTTATTTACTCCTAATCAGAAGAAATAAGTGTCTCTAAATGCTTTTTTGAGGGCAGAGGAGAAAAACCCCAAACTCAAAAACTCTGAAATTAAGACCAAAGGGAGTGTAATGGAATACACAGATTGGTAGTGACTATTAACTTTCTCAGCTCACTATCTTCTGTAATAAATGCAAGAACAATTTTATTCCCTTTAAAAGTGGTCTACACTGCATTCTAATCTATTTGGCCCCCCCAGAAAAGTTTAAATTTGCCTGAAGAAAGAATACCATGTCCCCCAAACCGTTTTATCCATTAACATCCTATTATTCCCATTGGGCTTATAGAGAATGCTTTTTTGCTACTTTACACAAGCAATGAGGCACCATTGAATACTACTTTTTGCATGCCAAGGGGATACACATACTTTAAAAACTGGTCCCTAAATCTGTGTTTTCAATGATAGTTTTATTCGTCTTCGCGGTCAAAGAGCACCAACAACCATTAATAAAAGTTCTGTGAATTTGCTTACATCACAGAATCTTTAAATTACCAAATATTGGTAATTTAAATTGAATATTTAAAATTTTAGACAAAATTTGTCCGTTTAGACAAATCAATTAATTGAATCCCTTTTCTATTCTTAGAAACAAAACATTAAAAGGTATATGTTAATAATTAATTCAATCTGACTTCATCACTAGATCTGCTAATAAAAGCAGCTGGTTAGAAGAGAATTTAGTTTTCTGAAACAGACTTTAAAATTTTTCCATTAGGCTGATCTATTAATTATAATCGGAGCTCTAGCTAAAATACCTTGAAAATACAGCCCACTGAAAAAACTACTGCAGCGTAGAGCCTAAGAAATTTAAAACGTACACAAAAACTCTTCCACAACTAGAGCCCTTCAGTAATCTGAGATATTATTAAGCTTAAGCATTTGTTATATCTTTACAGTGCTCACACATTACACCACACACACATCCAAAAGAAGAAATTTTACTATGCAAGCAGCTTATAAAGTTTCCATATACTTAATGAAATGAACTATCTAAAAATTCAGATGGTTACCTGATTTGAAAACCTAAATCTGAAGCCAAATCCTAGAGCTTAGACCACCTGCACAGAAATCCTACTGGAGTACTAGACGTATAACATGGTTCATGTAATTATATATTTTGCAATGCTATGTGCTAAGTGTTTTCCATGAAGGCCAGTGTGTTCCAAACAGTATTGTCGCTCCACAGGAAATATCAGGATTTCAATGTCTAGTACTGCAAACAGCTATTAATATCTAAGGACATTTCTGGAATGTAGAATTTCTCTTGCCACCTTTACTAATTCTAGTCAAGAAACCTTTGGGGCAAGATATCTTTCTGGATTCAAAATTTCTGATTTTAGAATGGCAATTTAGTACATATACGTTTAATATATTATTTAACGCTCTCCAGGAGGCAGCAGAATTAGGAATATTAGCACTAAATGGGATAAGTCAAAATAAAAATAGCCTCAAATTAGCTCAGATTCAGGTCAACTTTTTGTTCCCCAATCAGGTTAAGTCACATCAAGGAAGCTATACATTTTTTTTTAACTTTTCAATTTTGGAATTACATGAATAAGGGATTGTGGCTGTAGCTTTATAGCAAAGCACCAAGAACTAAAGTTTCACTTAACATAATATACACTGTACCTGGGCATAATAAATCAGTCAGTCACTTTGGCTGCCGGAACCTTCAGAATGAAGTGTTAGCATTTTCTATCTGTGCCTATATACACTACACCTCCACAAACAAAAAAGAGGGGGAAATTATAGACTTTCTGAGTTCTACAATATTAATTATCTTAAAGACTTTTCCCTGAGTTGGCAGAATCATTTATAAATGTATGAGCTCACTAATATGTTTCTCAAGTCTAAGAGGAAACACCAGTAGAAATATAAAATATAATGCAAAGTTAGGTTTCCATTAAAGAGACTTGAAATAAAAATCTTATCCTTTAATATGGTCTTCCTTAAAACATGAAGCTTGTTATGAAATTTCCATCTTAGAATCTATTCCCCTCTCAACTATGGAGTCAACTACACCCCACCCAGAAAAGTTTTATATCTCTAAGACAACTTGGGAGAAAACATCAGATATGCTGGAAGGAGAATAGATGACTAACAAAAATTAAAGAGATAACTGGCTTGGCACTGAACTGGTGGCAACTGTACTTCTCTTTAATATGCATACAAGCCACTTGGTTAAAATGCAGATTTCTGATTCAGGTTTGGGTGGAGCTGAGAGTCTGCAGTTCTATTCTAGGTTATGCTAATGCTACTGTTCCAAAGACCACACACACTGCATTAACAAAGGGCGATTAAAACCCTCAAAAAAAGAGAAATCATTGTATCAATTTACAGTTAAAGGAACTGTTCTAGTTCAACTTTATTTTACAGCTGTGATTAAAAAAATAAGCAATTCGCTCAAATTCACACAGCTAGGAGAAAGCCAGTACGGGAAACCCTCCAGTCTGTGTTCCAAGTCAGTAGAACTTTCAAGAATTCGTATTATTTAAACTGTTTCCCCCCTTTCTCTTTAGACTTAAAAAAAGAAGTCTAAAATTGTAATTTGAGGTTAACAGTAAATGTGTTGAAAAGGTCTGCTTTAACATACGCTATCCAATTAGATCTCTTTCCTGAAATTTTCTAATGTTACTCCCTCCAAGTCTCTAGCCCACTTAAAGACATCCAAACCTCAACACCAAAACCCAAATTTCAATTGCAAGAAATCTACAAATAATAAAAAATTTTAAATGAACCACACAAATCTAGCAGCACAAGTTCGAACAACAGTTTACTGTGGAACTGCATTTTGCATAGAGGTTTAAATTCAAAGTTAAATCCATACACAGAAAATCAAGTATAGTCAAAAACTATCCCTGAAAATCTCTTGGGAAGGTAGCCGGTTGAGAGATAAGCATGTATCATCTCTCAGTAATACCTCTAAAGACAACCAGTTTTTCTACCAGGTGAGTATTACACAAAGTCTTTTTGTGAAAAAGAACATAAACTTAGAAATTACATTGTATTTGGCAAGATGCTCATAACTAGAAAAACAAGAACTAAGATTCACCTCTTATATCCCATGCTCTGTGGAAGAGGTTTGAGTGGAATGGAGAGCAGAATTTTTTACTTGAATACTTGAATACTCCAAATACTTGAATCTAACAAGTTAAATGGTTGAATGGCATGATAAACTACTACCCACACCTCATTAAAACACAAACAAAAAACCATCTCTCCAACTTATATTAAAATCTGGAATAGTAAGATTTCCTAAAACTTACCCTGCAGTATGTACTTAGATATAGTAACAAATAAGGATCCAGCCACTAGTAAACAATGCATACAACTGAATCAACTTTAAGGGTAAGTGGGGGAGTTCCCTGGTGGCCTAGTGGTTATGATTTCGGGCTCTCTCACTGCCATGGCCTGGGTTCAAGCCCTGGTGGGGGAGCTAAGATCCCTCAAGCCACCCAGTTCGGCCAAAAAAAAGGGTGGGGGGCGGGGTGGGGCATAAGTGGTAAATACAATTTCAAGTTTTGAAAAAGACTGAGCAACAAGAACTCTCCTTTACTTCTATTTTACAAGACCGTCCCTCACCCTCTGCAGATGTGAAAATACTTACATGGACAAGTTAGGAGATGGAACCCCCCTATCATCAGCTAGGTTCCCAAGGTGGCTCAGCGTTGAAGTCGAACTGCTCTCTATACAGCACTTCTCCTAGGCCCTCTGGGTAGTTGTATACTTGGTCAGAAAGTTCGCCCTAAAGAGGAAAATAAAAGTATGTAAGTCCAGTGGTAAAAAATGTTAGGTGGCACTTCAAGAAGGTTAAATTGATGTAAAGATTAAGTGCGGGAAGAAGTTTTAGTTTGAAGTGTTTCATTAAAGCACATTACACAAAATGATGTTTTCAAAGGGTTTATCACAGTACCAAGTACTTTTTTATGTAATAAGCATTTCCAAGCTGCTAGAGTACAGAACTTAAAGAATTTGAGGTCATGGTCATCTTACCAAGTTACTCTATCTACCTACTCAGTTTCCAGTCTTCACCGAATTTCATTTTTGCTTTTATTTGTCCTCCAAAACCCAAACTTCTAAGTGGCCTAAAATTTTAAGATCTCCAAGTGCCCTCACTAACCTGGTGTGTGTGCAAGATATTATATGTATATCTAATAGTCTGAAACTACCCACAAGCCTTCTTCTACTCTCCAAATTCTACGTTCTTCTTTGCTTAAGTGTAAAATCCTACTACATATCAAAAAGAAAAACATTTTGTGACTTAGCTAATACACTAAGTACACATGTGAAATAACTTCTGAGACCTGCCTTACATATCCAACAAGTAACCTCTTAAGGTTTACCTCCTCCTCATTCCTAATCTAAGTCACTCTACTATCACTAGGAACAACATATGAATGTGAACGTGCTTGGCACACTACAAAATGCTAAATAAGTTTTAGAAGTGGTTTTTACCTATTATGATTTGACAGGATAGACTTATCACCTCTAACCTAAACAGCTACATCTATACTTCTATTTGTAATTCAGTGATTGCTACCTTAAAGTAATACAACCTGACAGTATCTGCTAGAAGATGGGTGGTAAGAAGGGAACCAGAAAAATAATGAAATTTAGGAATTAGAAGAATCTGAGATTTCAGAAGCACTCTAGACACATCTTAAGCATATCTCATCTCAACCAGGATAGAGGCACCCTTAGGGGAGATAAAATGTTCTTTCAATCTACTAGGGGTATCCTGCTCACATGCTCAATGACACTTATGGACAATGAGGCAAAAATCCATACTAGTATGCAACAGTGACTATATCATCACGTTAGATTCCAACTAAGTACTCCAAAACAAAGGTTCCAATTCTTCCCAAACCAAGGTAATTTTAAAAGTAAATTAAAAGCCGACTCACGCTAGCGACAGAGACAGAGTTTATCCTTAACTGTTCTAAGGAATAGGATAATTACCCTGGCTGAGACATTTTCATCCACACCCCCACCCCACCCCGACCCACTATAGATCAATAGCTATTTTGCTGCTTAATGCAACCCAGGAGCAGTACTGTGAAATGTTGAGAACATTACACTTCAGACATTCAAGAATGTTCTTCAGCAGGATCTCTAAAATATTTCCACCTAACGAAAAAGATACTAGTAGGAAATGAAGGCTCTAAACTTTGAAAGGCACCCTTTAATATAAATAAAAGGGGTACAGGGCCATTTACATACAGGATGAACTGAATGTTCACCTGTACAGTCACGATAAACCATAAGAGAAGTTTAAATAAAAATATGAAGGGTTTCCCTGGTGGCTCACTGGTTGGGAGTCCGCCTGCCAGTGCAGGGGACGTGAGTTCGAGCACCAGTCCGGGAAGATCCCACATGCCACAGAGCAACTAGGCCCGTGCGCCACAACTACTGAGCCTGCGCGCCTAGAGCCTGTGCTCCACAAGAAGAGAAGCCCACGCACAGTGACGAAGACCCAATGCAGCCAAAAATAAATAAATAAATAAATTTATTAAAAAATAAAAATATGGAAAAATAGAAGGTAAAGGGAAAGATAAATTTTTCTCATTTAGAATGTTTCAATCAGTTGGATCATGTACAACACTGCAATCAAATTCAATTGTTTGAAGAGAATGACCCTTGCTACACTATCTTGGCAGACAGCACAGGGAGAACTAGAGTTAACCGCGTCAGCAGCTGGCCAATAAATCACCAAAAACCTCCCATCACTTTTGACAATAACTACCCAGAAACTTAGTATCCCCCAAATTATCAGTATTTCTCTGAACAACTTACATTGCCTTTACCAATGACTTTTCAAGTTGTTCTGGGTATTCTTTCCAAAAACCCCAAACCCTAGTCCAATCATGAGAAAAATATCAAACCCAAATTGGGGACATTTTACTGGATATCTGGCCAGTACTTCTCTAGACTGTCAAAGACATGAGAAACTGTCACAAATCAGAGATGACTGGGGAAGACATGACAACTAAGTGTAGTGTGGTATCTTGGATTGGTCCCTGGACAGAAAGCACATTAAAAACTGGTGAAATCTAAAGAAAGTCTGGAGTTTAGGTGGGAGTAATGTATCAAAGTCAGTTTCTTAATTTTGACAAATGTACTATCAATACCTCTTATAATAAGGTAAACGAGGTGAGAAGTACAAAGTAACTTCATGTTATCTTTGTAAGTTTTCCATAAATCTAAAATTATTCCAAAATAAAGTTGTTTAAAAAAAAATCAGGCAACATATTCATATAATGGACTACTACTTGGCAGTTAAAAGTAACAATTTACTGATGAATGGATGAATATCAAAAACATTCTGAGTTAAAGAAGCCTTTTACAAAATACAATGCATACAGTATATGCCTATGGAAGTTGTAGAATAGACTTCCATAATAACTAAGCTATATGGTTAGTAAAAAGTCAGAACAGTGGTTGCCTCTGTGGGTTGTGAGAGATGGAGTTTGAAGGGGCAAAAGAGAATTTTCTGGGTTTGATGGCAATGTTCTCATCTTTTGTTAAAGGTCTGGATTACTTTTTTCTGTCAAACTCGTCAAATGGTAAACTTAAGATTTGTACATTTTGCTGTTATGTGAATTTTACCCTATTAAACTCTATTTAATGATATGTGCATACTGAAGTTGGAGGGGTGAAGTGTTCTGGTGTCTCCAACTTATTTTTTTTTAAATTATTATTATTATTTTTTTAAATTTTATTTATTTATTTATTTATTTATGGCTGTGTTGGGTCTTCGTTTCTGTGCAAGGGCTCTCTCTAGTTGCGGCAAGTGGGGGCCACTCTTCATCGCAGTGCGCGGGCCTCTCACTATCGCAGCCTCTCTTGTTGAGGAGCACAGGCTCCAGACGCGCAGGCTCAGTAGTTGTGGCTCACGGGCCTAGTTGCTCCGCGGCATGTTGGATCTTCCCAGACCAGGGCTCAAACCCGTGTCCCCTGCATTGGCAGGCAGATTCTCAACCACTGCGCCACCAGGGAAGCCCTCCAACTTATTTTAAAATACATAGAAACATAAGATTGATGAGTGCACAGTGGAATGGCAAATAAAGGAAAATGTTAAGTGTTTACTGAACGTAGGTGAGGGTACAATTCTTTCACTCCCTCTGTTATGTTTGAAAATTTATAAGTTAAACCTGGGTGGCAAGACGGACGGCACTGATTATTACTTGATTCCGGCGCCTACCATATCACCTATAATCATCAGGAGCCTATCTTTCCTTCTAACTCTTCTGGGCTTATTTGCCTTCATAACCAGCATCTGTACTCTCCTACAGTTGCAAAAGAAATCAAAGGACTGTTAGAGCCTTGCCCTATAATCATTAGCTGTATTTCTGCCAGGCTCGTCCACATCAACCTTTCCTTGATCACACATCAATTCTCTCCCTTAAGTGTCCTCCGGTTCCCATCCAAGCAGGGGGTTCAACGGTGGAAACCCGACGGGACACAAAACATCTTCATGTATCCACGAGGCAACCACAAAAGCCAGTTAAATCTGCTGAAACATGGGGCCGTAAACTGTGTTCCCGACCGTTTCAGGTCGCCGAACCAGCAGCTTAGCCTAAGAAACACACGTTCAGGATATACATTGGGGAAGGGTTAAAACAGCACCATTAACTGCCAAAACACTGCTTGATAAGCCACCCAAGCCTACCGCTCTCCCTCTCTCTGCCCTGGAATCGTGGCGTGGCCGGGAAAACGAAGCCATGGTGACTAATCCTCGGGCTCCAGGAGGCGGCTGGGGTGAGTGAAGGCGACTCGGCCCAATCAGGAGCGCCGCAGGGGGCGGAGCAGCAGCCCCGAGGCTTCCAGAAGGGGCCAAAGGCCTCTTGCTCGCTACCTGACACCGGGGCTTCCCCGCCGCCTGGCCCCTTGCGGCGTCAACTTTCCTCCAGCAGAGGGGGGCCGCACTCCCCGCACCCTCGAGCACCCGTCCTCCTCCGGCAGCTGTCACAGGAGGCCGGCGCCGGGCCCGCCCCGCTCCATTCATAACCTAAGGCCGCGGCGGTTGCAACCGGTCGCGCTCCCGCCAGGCTCCCGGAGGCGAAGGCGCGGCGCCGCTCAGGGTCGGGCGGCGGGACCAAGGCCCCTCAGGGCTGCAGCCCGTCCCCCTCCCCGGAAACAGCAATGCACCACGGGAGCGGGGTGGGGGCCGCACGCCGCCCGGAGGCGCCGCCGACCCCCGGCGGCGAGACCCCCGCGCGCGCCCCCCACACACACACGCCCCCTCGCCCCAACAGCAGCTGGTCGGGCTCGGCCCGGCGGCCAGCGGCCGCCCGCCGCCCCGGCCCGCCGCGCCGCCGCCACCGCGGAAGCACCGGCAGCCGCCACACACGCCGCCATCCGCCATGTTCGAGGCGGCCGGCCGCGGGGCGCTGCGGGGACGCCGACCGGGCGGCGGGGCCCAGCCGGAGGCACCCGGCAGCACCCCGAGGCCGGCCCCGCGCCCCGGCCCCGGCCGCGCCCCTCGGGTCGGTACTCACGTGAGATAACGGCCCAAAGAGTCGGGTAAAGCGTCTTCTCTTTTTAGGCGGAATTTTTAAAGAGGGATGTGGTTACCTTGAGCAGAAATACCCAAGGCGGCCTGGGCCATAGGCTGCGGGGACGACGTGGGGGGAAAAGCGCGGCACCGACACCAGCTGTGCAGCAGTGGCGGCGGCGGCCGAAGGAGAGAAATAGAACAGCGCGGGCAGAAGAAGAAAGGCGAGGGCTGGGTGCGGAGAGGATTCAGCCTCGTCACACCGCAGAGCAGAGAGCGAGAAAGGATGAGAAGAGGCAGAGAAGGCGAAGGAACGAAACACTGCAACCGAGCGAAGAGCCAGAGAGTGTGAGAAGGCGGCGCCAGAGACGCCATTATTTATATCAAGGGGGGCGGGTCATAGTGACGTCACAGCGGCCGGGTCGCCGCGGGAGCCGGGCGGAGTGGGGCTGCGGCCCGGAGAGAAGGGAGGGGGCGGAAGAGAAAGGGGTACGGCGAGGAGGGAGAGAAAGGGTCTGGGGCCGGGCGACCCCGCGACGCAGGTGCCGGTCGTCCGGTAGCTTCCCGCCCTCGGCAGCTTCCCCGCCCGAGGAAGACCGCCGCCCGGACGTGGGCGGGCTGGGGATGAGGGAGGTGGCTCCGGCAGAACGCTGCATCGCCCGCGCCCCCGCCGCCTGGGCGCCTGCGCTCACTCCCGAGGCGGGCCCGGGCGCTTTAGGAACTGGGCCCGGCGGCCGCGGCGCCGAGCGCAGTCCGGGGCCATAGGCTGCGCGACGCGTGCACTGCCTGGAGAGGGTGAAAGGGAGGTCCGTGCCAGCCACCCCCGGAGACTCCCTCCCTCGAGAGCCTCCGCTTTGGAGGGCTCTGTAGGCTGCGCCTGGGGACTGCCCTCCCAGGGTGAAGCTCCAGTCCCCGCGGGATGCAGCGCTGCTTTTTGGAAGCGAGTTCCTAATGGCCAGGACGGCTCGGCCCAGTGTTCGGGTGGTTGCAGAGGCTCGTGACCGCGTGGAAATGTCCCCGTGCTCGCACGTTGCAGTGTGGTGCAGTAGGATTTTTTTTTCTAAAGGAGTGACATTTGTGTCTTCCTTTTTAAAAGAGTTGGTGCAGTCAGACCCAGTCCTTATTAATGAAGGACCAGTGTCGTAGAGGGCATTACCGACGTTACAAGGGCACATTACTTTAACCCCCTACGTCTCGTTGCGCGGTCATTGAATTTTACTACTCCGTAACAAACTTATTTTTACTGGCGAACCTAGGACGACCTGCATGGCTTTTAGTTTATTCTCATCTTTTCAAAATGTCTTCGCTCTACTCATCAGAAACCCTGAGTCCTCCCGTGCTAATGCCTTGCAACTCAGACTAAATGAAATATGTACTGACACACCCCTCCAAAATCTTTGAGATAAAGACCCAGACTTTTTTCCTCTGGTACTTGCCGACCGTCTGTTTACTTTGTGAGCTGCACTGTGGTTGATTACTAAATCATGAGATAAGAAAGTAAGAGAGAGAACATTCCTGAGTAAAACGGTAGCAACGCTGAAATGTACGCTCTGGGATGAAAGTATTAGGTAGAAGTCAGGAGCTGTGGACTTTTCCTGATTTCATATCTCCATATTTTACTCTGCTGTCTCTTGATTTTCTCTTTCACTCTATAAAAATTATTTTCGCTTCAGAACATTTATAAGCACAGCACTTTACTAGACCCCGTCCCTGGTGGAGGGAGGAGGGCTAGAAATGAATACCCCACTTGAAATCTTGCTTACAATCTAGCAGGGGAAATAAAACAACTACACAAAATAACTAAATTGTTGACAGATAAATAAAATGTTGCACGGAACCTAGTGGAAGTGGGAAATGATTGCAGCTAAGTGAGAGAAAGGCTGGTGGGGAAAGGTAGAGATAGATTTTGAGAGCAGACATTCCAGACATGGGAAATAAGTGATTTTGAGAGCAGATATTCCAGGCAAGGGAACTGTGTGAGAGAAGGCACAGAAATGGGCCAGTTCAGAGAACCGAGTGACCTTTGTGACTCCAGCTTAGGGCCTCGTGTTGCAAATGAGATGGAAAAGGTGGGTTAGGGTGAGATCAAGAAGTGATCAGAGCTTGGACTTTATTCTGGAACCATTTAATCAGGGACATGATATACTCAAAGATATTTTTAAAAGATTACTCTGTCATCAGTGGAATTGAAAACAGAAAATGTGGAAGAGGGAGACAGTGAAGGATACTCTTATAGCAGTTAAGAAGAGTACCAGGAGTTTCAGAATAGATGGGAGGGAAAAATCAAAGAAAGAGTAGAGGTAATCTTGAATGTCAAGGGAAAGGAGAACTTGTCAAATGATTTGGAGATATGAAACTAATCAACAGGGAGAATTCTGGAATCATGAACAGAGATAGAAATAGAATGACCTAGTTCAGAGGGAAGACTATGAGCCTTCCTTGAGCATAGTTTGAGCTGTTGATGAGATATCCATGTAAAAATGGTCCAAAAGCCCCTGGAAACAGGGAGATCTGGAACCCTTTTGTCTGTGAATTTGGGAGCCTCTCCTACAGACATGATAATTAAGGAAATGTTAAGGTCTACAGGAAAAGGGATATAAGCACAGGACTTAGAGAAATGCCAGAGAGAAGATAGGCCAGTAAAGAGGACCAGCCAGAGGAGTAGGAGGAGAATCACAGTAGTACCATGTCAAGCCATTCAGGGAAGGTGTTTCAAGATGGAATGAATGATCAGCATGTCATATCCCTGAAATGGCTGAAAGGGGGTTCTGATTTAGGAAAATGGGAAGTCATCGGTAAACTCCAAACTCAGGTTAAGAAGTCTGGATTTTTAACACAAAAACGTTTCAATCATGGGAGTGATTTGAATTTTAGAAAAGGGTAGAGTGTAGGGGTGGGAAGAAAAAGGACTATACATGTGTGGCAGGGAGAACACTTGGAAAGCTATTATAAGGATCCAGTAAGGAGAATGATAAGGGCCTGAAAACAAGTTATGTGTGACCTTTAACTGAATTTCAGTGGAGTGGGAGGCACAGACATGTGGCAGAGGTTCCAGTGGGGAGCAGCTGAAGTGAAGTCAGTGAATGTCCACTCTTTCAACTGGATTAGACCCTAATCCAACATCATTTATACAATGAAGCAACCCAACAATTTATCATTCAAACTATGTGCCCTCACAATTAGTATTTGTGTATTCAAATCTAAATAATGCTAGCTTTTAATGAATACAATAGAGCCTTAAAAACTGTATTTCAATGAACTAGACAACATAGTATGTAACTTTAACAGAATGATAGCTGCCTAATGAGAACAGCATATTTAATTGCGTTTCGGGTTCGAGGTTTGGGTTTTTTTTGCCAAGTCAGGTTACACATACACAAAAACACAGGTTGTGCCAGAGAAAGTATTATCATTAAATAGAGAGCCTTAAGATAAAATGATATAATACCATTCACACTTAGATCATACTGGTCTGTTGATTCAAAGTTGTTTGCCTTTGTGCCAGTAGATATAAAAGACTGAATGAATTAGATTGTTGATAAAGACAAGTCACTCAAAAAACAATGGGTAAACCTAAAATTACTAGCCTGTAATAGAAATATCTTGTAGTCACATATATAAATGTGACAAAATAAAGAGCCCAGTGGTAACTGAGAGTGAAAATCCTAATTTAATGGGAATGTTTAAAGAGAGCTTAATAAGAATTTCTATTGCTAAGGTACATTCTTAGAGTACGCCTTATTATGTAGAAAAGCAAAATATATAGATTTCAAATAGTTAAAACATTCACACTTTAATATGTTATGATATTTCAGTTGTCCACCACATCTTTTTGTGCACTGATAATATTCGAAAAAGCTAACTTGCTTATCAAGAATCTGGTGCTATGTCTTTTACGGACAGGTAAAAATGAGTAATTACTCACTTGCTCTGTAAATTACTTTGCTGAGCACAGAGTTCAGATTATACACCATTCTCTCTTTGAACAGAATGGATATAAGGTGCTATCCTTTATTTGCTAAGAATTTGTTGTTATAATCTTTTAGAGTCGTAATTCCTTTACCTAGGTTGATTTTCACCTCAGATGAGGAATCACTTAATTTGGAAGGAGACTATTTATTGCCATATTTAATTTTTTTTTCTCACAAAATGTAGGGATCAGGTCAGCAGGGGTTATGTGGCATTCCAGTCCAGGTACCCTGCATCCCAGCACTGATTTGAAATCGCTCATGTCCATCACCCATATCTTTGTCCACAGGACAATTTGAACTATAGAATGGTATGCCTGGCAAGCAAAGGGTGAGAGAGCCCAGATACAAACCCAGTTTGAGGGAAAAGAATTTTTTTCTATTTTCATTGCAGTGGTTGTGTATGTCATTAGATATGGGTCAGCCTATCTCCCAAGTGATTTGGATGGTTTCTAAGATAAGCACGTCATAAGCAATACACTGACGTCTTTTATTACTTCAAGAAATAACAAATTACTCACTGTTAATTTAAGAGGACTGTTTTGGAAACCTGTGTAAAAGGGCAAAGCAATAATCCAGCTTTACAAATTAAATGTAACATACAAGTATTCCCTCGTGCTCCAGTGGTTAGGACTCCAAGCTTCCACTGCAGGGGGCACGGGTTCGATCCCTGGTCAGGGAACTAAGATCCCACATGCCACACAGCTTGGCCAATAAATAAATAAATAAATAAATAATTTAAAAATAAATGTAACATACATGACTAGAATAATCAATGGACGTGACCCATGAGTTTACTCCCTCATATCTTTCTCTAATCCTTGGAAGTTAGGAAATCCTTGGAAAATTAATCTCATTTTCACTTTGCTGTCAGGCATTATCTGATAAGTGTTTTGTTTGTTGGGTAATACATAGCAAGATAAGCTTGTATCTCTCTGTCTCAAAACAACTTCCTGGCAAACATCCTAAACTTTTTGGTTCAGGGCATATAGAAGATAGGAGCTCTGAAATCTATTCTTGTCCAGTTTGAATTATGGTTTACTCTATTTTTTAAAATAAATAACCTAGCCTAGGTGCTGTCACCTGAGCACCTAAATGATTATTAATAAGTAACTGCGGGCTACATTTTATTTAATGAGAATTTTTGTTACTTTGTCATTTAACTTGAAGTTTTGCAAGTTCTCAGATAAACATTTATATCAATCTAAATTTGCTTTACCTAATACTAACTAAAAGGAGAAAAGGCCATGCAGTAAAGACAATAAAAGATTAGTTCCTTCTTTACTTAAATAGGGAGAAGAAACGTAAATGACTTGATTTCACAAAAATAATATTTTTGTGTCATTCAACCATCTGTAACAACAGTAGTTTGAGAATCTTCATTTCATCTAGGTCCTACTTGTCTAAATCACTTAATTCTAAGCCACCTCCATTGCTTTTATTTATTTATTTATTTATTTATTTATTTATTTATTTATTTATTTATTTATTTAATTTTTTTGGCCGCACAGCATGCAGGATACTAGTTCCCTGACCAGGGATCGAACCCATGACCCCTGCAGTGGAAGCTCAGAGTCCTAACCAGTAGACGGCCAGGGAATTCCCCTCCATTGCTTTTAGAAAATGTATTCCTCATTCCTTTGGGAGAACATCTCCCCTGCCATACCCTGAGTTCTGCTGGGAACTGCTACCTTCTCAAACTTCTGCCTTGCTGGGACAAAGTAACCAGTTTAAGGGTTGACAACTTCTCACCCTCTCTTGGGGGCAGAGGCAGCTCAATAACGATTGGCACATTTTTGATTCAGACCTTGGTTGGAGGGAGGAGGAATGGACGAGGGAATCATTTTTTCTATGGCTCAAGTCATGACAGTATGAGCCAGGAGCTGCTGCCATAAGGGTCCCAGTAGAAAGCTATGTGAGAAAATGAAGCCACTGCTCATCATGAAGAAGGGATAGTCAGCATTTTAGTTGTCCCATTTTTCTTGCTCTTCAGTTATGCCAACAGAAAAATTCATCTTTCTTACTTAAGTTTTTAGTTCCAACTAGCTTTCTGTTACTTGCTACTAAGAATCAAGGCCTACACAGGAGAGTGAAAGGAAAAGACCTTCATTTAGGTTAAAAAAATCAATTGCATGGGAATTCCCGGGCGGTCTAGCGGTTTAGTGCTTTCACTGCCGTGGCCCTGGTTCAATCCCTGGTCGGCGAACTAAGATCCCACAAACCGTCTGACCAGCCAAAAAAAAAAAAAAAAAAAAAAAATCAATAGCACAAGTACAAGACAGGAGAGACCTATTGTTCATTAATTATCTAAATAGTGCCTAGAGAAGGTAGTTGGCCACAAGCTTGCCATGAACTGATAAGGCATGTGTGGAATTGCTAAAAAACAAAAGCAAAACAAAAAAAAACTTGAATGCAATAATTTTGAACATTCAATAAATTAATGCATTAACAGAAGTACAGGTTAGAAGGGAAGTAGTGGTTTGGTTTACTGTTTTGGTCAGAAACCAACGAACAGAAAAAGTAACATTTTGGGGGGAAATTTTTATTGTTGTAAAGTTCAAGGTAGCACATTGTACAGGAGAATGAAAACGAGATAGTTTGGAGGAGGATAGCCATAAAGGTGAGGAGGTCTAGAAACAACATATTATTAGGAGTGATAAAAATATTAGAGATAAATTGGGGAGAAAAAAACACAGGGAAAATGAAAAAAAAGTAAAAGCAAAAGCTACAATTTTTTATACACCAAGTGCCAGGCACTAATGCTAAAGCCTCTTATATTATTATTTAATTCTTCAGTAAGCTTGTCAGGTAGGTCTTACTATGCCCATTTTACAAATGAAAACACAGAAGTACAGTGAGGTTGTGTAACTTGCTCAAGGTCACCCAGCTAAAAAAGAAAAGGTCCAGATTCATGTCCAAAGATGTCTAATGCCCAAGACCCAGCTTCAAGCCCCTCAACTATATTGCCTCTTTGGACTCATCTATAGACTATGTCAAGCTCTACAAGTGGACAAGAGAAACTACAGTGTCAGTCCAGACAGCGGAGCTAGGACCAGTGGGTTTCCTTGGCTAGATGTGCTATCTCATTCCTCCCCTTGAGTTTCCACAAGGTTTGGTTTGTGCCTTTCTATAGCCCCTTTAATTTCTTGTCTTATGTTATTGTAATTATTGTCTGAACTTTGTGAAAAGTTCACAAAGCTTCTTTATGGCAAGGATTTTATTCTTATTTTTTTAATCTGATGGAACACTCAGCACAGTGCCTTGCACATAGACCTCTGATTACTTCCTAACAGCGTAGTAACTGGCAGTGCCCTAGGATGTCTTGTGGAGCAGAAAGCTATCAATATCTTGTCACTGGACTCACTCAGAGATACAGAGGGGATTTCTGCCCTGGGAGGATGTTGGAGAAGAGGGACCTCTTAGACACTTTCCTTACTTAATCACAAAGTAAAGGTGAAACATATTGATTACTACTCATTAAATATTATTTTTTAAAAACCAGCAAAATTTAGCATTATTTTAACTTTAAATGTGATGATTGCATATTAACATATGAAGTTCTATTTCTTTATAATGCATTATTTACTCATACTAAAATTAGGATGCATTTTATCTGTGATTAGCCATTATTGATTCCTCCTCCTCCCCAAGGAAATCAATAGCCTACAGTAGGAAAAAAAAAAAAAAAAGAAAAAGAAAAAGAAAGAAAAGAAAATGCCTCTAATTTGAGAGAACTGAATAGTGCTTGTTTGTTTGTTTTAATTTTAAATGGTAGTCATAAAAATGGAGATAAACTATCCAAGAAAAACTGGGGTGTTTTATGTTTACTTGTGTGCCTAATTACCAAGAAAAGAGTGTTTGCTTTTCAAAGAAAGTGAAGACATAGAAAATGAGGGACACTATAATAGTATAACATTAAGAATGCTTTAAAAGAAAAAAGTCTCAGTCATTGTTCTTTGTACACAAAAACAATGGTGCTTAACAACATATTTGATTCCTAAGTCAAATTTCCAGCTGCCAGCAGCAACCCTTGAGTGGGAGATGATTTAACACAGAGGGTCTGTGTTGTGGCATGCCTCTTACTTCCCGGGCACCGTACCCACTGGCAGCAGAGTTACATGACTATCAAGCACTGGGATCCAACATTTGGTTGCTAATACCACAGTAAAATGATGAACCAAACCTTTTAGTTGTTAGAGAACAATGGTCAGAAAATCAAAATCAATATTCTTCCAAATATGATGAGCTGGCATTACTCAGGGCCTCCCGTCACTTCTTGTTCTCCTTTCTGGTTGCTTAGATCTGGGGGAATTAGATTAGACTGGGCCAAAGCCTGAGTGATCAGACAGCCCCAAAGAGTAATTCAGACTTACAGGAAAGAAATGGGACTACCCATTCTACAGTGATAGCCCTAGTCATGAGGAGAGAAGCCCTTAGAGAAGCTCCATAATGTTCTGTCATTTTTGACACTTTGGGAAACTGCCAAACCAGCTTACTTGAAGTTCAGCCATACTCATAATCCTACGCATCCAGAATACTGAATGTATGGGTGAGGAAAGCAAGAAGGTACTAGAATGTGTGTCAACTATGGGGGCCTACAAAGCTCACAGAATTAGTAAAATCAACAATGAAAAATAAAACTAGAATTTCAGCTTTATCGTACTAGAGTAATAGCACTGAAAATGGGAGAATAGCTTTTGTGTTTTTCCTAAGTACATTCTAAATTGTAATCTTAAATTTCTGAATTATTTCATGCAAGTTTTTAGTTGATCAGTGTGCTCATAAAATATTTTTAGAAAACAGATGAAACTTAGGAGTGCTAATTTAGTAAAATGGGTATCAAGATCTTGTAGACTGTGTTAAACTATTAGGATTTCTAAAGATATATTTGAAATCAAATGATAAAATCCTGTGAATCGCTCAATGTTTCACATTTTGATAAGATTGGAGACTTTTCAAATTAGGAAATATTTTCTTCACGCCTGCCATATTTCCACTCAACTTTAAAATCAGTACCTAAGAACGCCACAGTCCAAATTATAATCGTTGGATAAACTTTTTTTTTTTTTTAAATAAATAGGTATTTTTTATAGTGGGTAATGTGAAGACTTCAGATGAAATAGACTGAGAAACTGACTGGAAATTGAATGCAAACTAAGACCACTTGACTGTTACTGAAATGAATAGCCCAGTTTGCTTTTTTTTTTTTTTAAGAAATTCACGTTCTTTTATTTATTTATTTATTTATGACTGTGTTGAGTCTTCGTTTCTGTGCGAGGGCTTTCTCTAGTTGCGGCAAGTGGGGACCACTCTTCATTGCGGTGCGCGGGCCTCTCACCATCGCGGCCTCTCTTGTTGCGGAGCACAGGCTCCAGACGCGCAGGCTCAGTAGTTGTGGCTCACGGGCCTAGTTGCTCCGCGGCATGTGAGATCTTCCCAGACCAGGGCTCAAACCCATGTCCCCTGCATTGGCAGGCAGATTCTCAACCACTGCGCCACCAGGGAAGCCCTGGATAAACTTTTAACTTGGCCATCTTGTCTCCTGATAAACTCCTGTTTATCCTTTAAGAATCAGTGCAGGGCTTCCCTGGTGGCACAGTGGTTAGGAATCCGCCTGCCAATGCAGGGGACACGGGTTCAAGCCCTGGTCCGGGAGGATCCCACATGCCGCGGAGCAACTAATCCCATGCATCACAACTACTGAAGCCTGTGCGCCTGGAGCCCATGCTCTGCAGCAAGGGAGGCCACCGCAATGAGAAGCCCGCAAACTGCAGCAAGGAGTAGCCCCCACTCACTGCAACTAGAGAAAGCCCGCACACAACAACGAAGACCCAACACAGCCAAAAATAAAATAAATAAATTTATAAAAAAAAAAAAAAAAAAAAAAAAAAAAAAAAAAAAAAGAATCAGTGCAAGCGGGACTTCCCTGCTGGTCCAGTGGTTAAGAATCTGACTTCCAATGCAGGGGACTCGGGTTCCATCCCTGGTCAGGGAACTAAGATCCCACGTGCCACAGGGCTACTGCGCCCACGCGCCACAACTACAGAGCCCACCCGCTCTGGAGCCCACGCACCAAAAGGAAAGATCCCACGTGCGGCAACTAAGACTGACACAGCCAAAAAAAAAAAAAAAGAATCAGTGCAAGCATAATTTCCTCTCTTGAAATTTCTATGACTTTTCCCTCTAGGTAAAATTGTCTTCTTTGTGCCCCACCTGTGCCTGTGCCCACCTCAGTGGATTCAATATTTATTAAATTGCCAGTTTAAGTGAACTAGCTACAAAAGTAATGAGTATGAGTGTCTAAGAATATAACTGTTAGGTATTATGGCAGGCAGTCGCTAAAATGGCCTCCAATAATCCTGCCCCCTAGTAGTCACACCCTTATGTAACCCTTTCCCCTTGACCCTTGACTTGTTTCTAATGAATAGAATTTGGCAAAAATGATGAGACGTTACCTCTGAGATTCGGTTGTATGAGACCGGGGCCCTCTCTCATTCACTCACTTTCAGAGAGAAGACAGCTGCCATGTTCTAAGTGCCCGTATGGAGAAGCTTACGTGGTAAGATACCAATGTCTCCAGCCAACAGCCAGGGACCGGAGGCTGCTTCCAAGCTCACTCAAAGCTTGGAAGCAGATCCCCCAACCACACCCGACCCCGACCCTGGCAAGCCTTGATATGACTGCCGTCTGAGACCCAGAGAAGGTCAATAAATTGTCAAGTTCCTATAGCTAACAAATAGCAAAGCCAAAATTCCTGTCTCTTTTCTGCCTCTTGATTCAATTCTCTGCTGTCTCCTCCTATGGCTTTTCTCCTCTTCTCACTGTTTCCTCTCCCTTGGATAATTCATCCATTCCTACAGTTATTTGACAAGACGATGCCTATGACTCCAAAACGGATATCACTAGTTTTGATCTGTCGTTGAAGTACAGCTCCGAATGGCCAACTGCCTCTAGGACATCTCTTCTAGGATGTCCTGTGTTATCTCAAATTCAAGATTTCTTTATCTATATAACATGATCCTTAGTTGTTCCACATGGTTAGATGCAAAGTCTCACTTAGCTGTAAGACTCAAATGAATCTCGGTCCCAAACTAAATTCATCACTGTCCACTCCTTCCCCCTAAACTGATCCTCCTCTTTCAGGTCTCCCCTGCCCATGCTTGATATAACTCTCAGCCAGGTTCAAATTTTTGAAAAATTTTAATCCCTTCTTTTCTTTATCTCTCCCACATAAAAACCAAGTTCCGTTTGTTTTTATTTTGAAATTATCATTTTTTCCCCTCCCTAGTCCAATCCTATACCACATCATGTTTGGATAGTTGCAAAATCTGTGGCAAGCCCAATTTTTCCTGCCCCAATCCACTTAGCATGGATATTTCTCATACTAATCTTCCTGAAATGCTGTTTTCATGTCCTTCCACTGGTAAAAACCCATAATGAAGCTTTGCTTCTTACAAATCATATCTTTTTTTTTTTTTAACATCTGTATTGGAGTATAATTGCTTTACAATGGTGTGTTAGTTTCTGCTTTATAAGAAAGTGAATCAGCTATATATATACATATATCCCCATATCTCCTCCCTCTTGTGTCTCCCTCCCACCCTCCCTACCCCACCCCTCTAGGTGGTCAAAAGTAGACTGCCTATTTTCTCTTCATTTTTTTGGTCTGGTGGGTTTTTACCTTCCTCCTTCATCTGCTGTGTGTTTCTCTGTCTTCTCATTTTCCTTAACTTACTGTGTTTGGGGTCTCCTTTTCACAGGCTGCAGGTTCGTAGCTCCCGTTGTTTTTGGTGTCTGCCCCCAGTGGGTAAGGTTGGTTCAGTGGGTTGTGTAGGCTTCCTGGTGGAGGGGACCGGTGCCTGTGTTCTGGTGGTTGAGACTGGATCTTGTCTTTCTGGTGTGCAGGACTGCGTCCGGTGGTGTGTTTTGGGTTGTCTGTGACCTTATTATGATTTTAGGCAGCCTCTCTGCTAATGCGTGGGGTTGTGTTCCTGTCTTGCTAGTTGTTTGGCATAGGGTCTCCAGCACTGTAGCTTGCTGGTCGTTGAGTGGAGCTGGGTCTTAGCGCTGAGATGGAGATCTCTGGGAGAGCTTTCGCTATTTGATATTACGTGGAGCCGGGAGGTCTCTGGTGG
Source organism: Balaenoptera musculus (assembly GCF_009873245.2). Lineage (NCBI taxonomy): Eukaryota > Metazoa > Chordata > Mammalia > Artiodactyla > Balaenopteridae > Balaenoptera > Balaenoptera musculus. The sequence goes on along the minus strand of NC_045801.1, from coordinate 34,172,102 downwards.
ACCAATGTGCTGAACTCGGCTCTCCCACCTCAGAGACACAGGCCTGACACCCGGCCGGAACACTAAGACCCTGTCAGCCACACGGCTGCTAGTGTTGGAGGGTCTCCTGCAGAGGCAGGGGGTGGCTGTGGCTCACCGTGGGGACAAGGACACTGGCAGCAGAAGTTCTGGGAAGTACTCCTTGGCGTGAAGCCTCCCAGAGTCCACCCACAAGTCATGTCTTGACTCCTCTGCTGGCTTATAAGGCTCTTCAGACCCCAGCCCCACCCTTGGGAGCCAGCCTTCTAAACCCCCATACAAACCTTCAGCTTCGGTTTGTCTGGTTTGCTCGTGGGCCCTCGAGTTATCCATGATCGTGTCTGCCTCAGGGACTTTGTACTGCTGTTTTATTGTCTACCCAGATTCTACTGTCCAAAGTCCCAGCTGAAGTCCAATATCCTGTTTGGATCCCAGGAGGCCTGTCCCACTGTTACTAAACTTGACATCACAGGTCTTTCTGGGCCTTTAAGGCCACTATGACTCACTGAACTACCCTATTCCCATCCCATATAAGTGCCAAAATGTGAATGCCTCTGGTCATCCATCTTATCCTGTACACTGGTCCCCAAACTGCCCTGTGCCTTCCCACACGCATTCCCCAGCTGCTCCTTTCCTTCTCACACTTTTCTGTTTTCTCTGGAACCCGCATTTCATGGTGAACAAATCCTTCCACATCCCCAGTCTGTCTCCTATTCCTTGCCTTAACTGAAACCTGGCTATCGTCTTGAATTGAGGGGTGTTTACTCTAACAAGCCTCACATACTTCAGGGTTGGAAGGCAGGATTGGCCATTTCCCAGCTCCACAATATTACTGCCAGACCATTACTCTGAAAATAAATAGGAGATTAAGTCAGCTGGCCTGCCCACGCCCTATCCATGCCTGTATCATCTGACACCTTGCTGCCACTCCCACGACAATTAAAAAAAAAGGCACTTAGGTCATTGTCCTCCTTTCCTAAATTAAATTTCCTGTATTATAGCTTTAAAACAACTTTCATTATTCTTTCTCCTTAAAAAGATACTATAGTAATAAAATTCCCCTATAATCTCAGCTATCCCCACCCCACTCCAGTGATGGTCACCATCCCTAACTGGACATGTATCCTTCTGAAGTTGCAGTCTTGAATCTCCTTGTGAAGTCAGTGTTTTTGGAGATAAGGTTTGGGTCACCTTAGCTGTATTTACTGCTCAAATCCAGGGGCCCTCACCTGCCCTAAACTATTCAGTATTGGAGTCTTCAATCCCAATATTCCTCCCTCTGATCGCAACCTCCTTTACCTTCCAGCAGCCTCATGCCATCCCCATACCTGCTCTTCAGGTATAATTGCCCAATTTTTTTTTTTTAAATCAAGCTGAAATTCACAAAATGTATAATTAACCATTTTAAAGTATAAATTCTGTGACATTTAGTGCATTCAAAATGCTGTGTAAATACCACCCAATCTGCAGATTCAAACGTGATTGCTATCAAAATCTCAATGGCTTTTTTTGCAGAAGTAGAAAAACCCATCCTAAAATTCAAATGGAATCTCAAGAGAATAGCCAAAACAACCTTGAAAAAGAACAAAATCGGAAGACTCACACTTCTTAATTTCAAAACTTACTACAAAGGTGTAGTAATCAATACAATATGGTACTGTCATAGGACAGACGTATAGGCCAATGGAAGCTAATAGAGAGCCCAGAAATAAACCCTGAATATACGGTCAAATGCTTTTTAACAAAGGTGCTAAGACCATTCAATGAGGAAAAGACAGTCTTTTTAACAAACGGTGCTGGGAAAACTGTATATCCACATGCAAAAGAATGAAGTTGGACCTTACTTTACGTCATATACAAAAATCAGCTCAAGCTCTCTCTGCCAGCCGTTCAAGATGCCTTAGGGAAAGAAGGCCCAGGGCAGGAAGGTGGCCCAGGCCCCTGCTGCCGTGAAGAAGCAGGAGGCCAAGAAGGTGATCAATCCCCTGTTTGAAAAAAGGCCCAAGAATTTTGGCATTGGACAGGACATCCAGCCCAAAAGGGACCTCACCCACTTCGTTAAACGGCCCCGCTATATCCGGCTGCAGTGGGAAATCCTCTATAAGCAGCTGAAAGTGCCTCCTGCGATTAACCAATTCACCCAGGCCTTGGATTGCCAAACAGCTACTCACCCGCTTAAGCTGGCCCAGAAGTACAGACCAGAGATGAAGCAAGAGAAGAAGCAGAGGTTGCTGGCCTGAGCTGAGAAGAAAGCTGAGGGCAAAGGGGATGTCCCCACCAAGAGGCCACCTGTCCTTCAAGCAGGGGTTAATACTGTCCCCACCTTGGTGGAGAACAAGAAGGCTCAGCTGGTGGTGATTGTACATGACATGGATCCCATTGAGCTGGTGGTCTTCCTGCCTGCCCTGTGCTGTAAGATGGGGGATCCCTACTGCATCACCAAGGGGATGGCCAGGCTGGGACATGTGGTCCACAGGAAGACCTGCACCACCATTGCCTTCACACAAGTCAACTCAGAAGACAAAGGGGCTCTGGCTAAGCTAGTGGAAGCCATCAGGACTGATTACGATGATGATATGACAACATCTGCCGTCACTGGGGAAGCAACATCCTTGGTCCAAAATCAGGGGCTCGCATTGCCAACCTGGAAAAGGCAAAGGCCAAAGAGCTGCCTACCAAACTGGCCAGCTGAGTGTACACTATTGAGTTTTCTGTACACAAAAGTAATAAAAATTCTTTGGCCAAAACTAAACCCAAACAAACAAAGAAAAATTAGCTCAAATGGGAATTCCCCAGAGGTCCAGTGGTTAGGACTCAGCGCTTTCACTGCGGGGTCCTGGGTTCAATCCCTGGTCAGGGAACTCAGATCCTGCAAGCCACGTGGCGCAGCCAAGTAAAACAAAATAAAATAAAATAAAATAGTATATATGAGCTATGTATTATATGCACACACACAGAGACTGTAAACTTCATGAGATTTGGGGCTGTATCTCGCCCCAAACATTTTTTCCCACAGGTCTGGTACACCACAGTCTTCTCCCACAGGAAGTTTTCAATATATATTTTTAATTAAATGAATGAAGGAGAGAGAAAGAATACTCTGTTTAATTCTTCCATTATCACCAGCATTATTTTTCTAAAATTCAGAGGCAATCAGGCCATTTTTGGCTCAGAATTCTTGCATGACTTCCCTCCCAGTGCCTCCGGAGTCGAGTGTGGACTCGTTACCTGGCAGGCAACCTCCCTCCCTCTGCTCTCTGCCATCCTCTCCACCCCATCCTCATCACGGTACAATGGAGGGAATGGCTTTGGCCTTTGTGCACTTGGTAAAATAGGGGCAATCGACACCACCTCAAGGATTGCTGAAACGATTAAATGCGGTGACATCTGAAAATGTCCGGCATATACTTGAGACCAGTCAATTCATGCTGGTTTCTTTTTCTCCCTCCTGCACCCTGCTCTTCAGCCACATTGTAGTTTTTGCTGTCTCAGAGCGCACACATAGTTTCATTCCTCCAAGTTTTTGCTTATCCTTTTCCCACTGCTTCACATATGTCCTCCTGGTCACTCTATAAAAATTTCATGAACACTTCAAGACATATCTCAAAGTGCATTTACTCAGTGAAAGTTTTCTGACTCCCCCAGGAGATTTAAAATTGTCTGGGGGCTTCCCTGGTGGCACAGTGGTTAAGAGTCTGCCTGCCAATGCAGGGGATATCTGTTCGAGCCCTGGTCCGGGAGGATCTCACATGCCGCGGAGCAACTAAGCCTGTGCGCCACAACTACTGAGCCTGTGTGCCACAACTACTGAAGCCCGCGTGCCTAGAGCCCATGCTCTGCAACAAGAGAAGCCACGGCAATGAGAAGCCTGCGCACCTCAATGAAGAGTGGCCCCTGCTCGCCGCAACTAGAGAAAGCCCGCGCACAGCAACGAAGACCCAACGCAGCCAATAAATAAATAAATAAAATAAATTTATGTATTTAAAAAAAAGCTGTCTGGGAGGAAGAAAAGCTTACCTCTACCCTTCTAGGTTCTCTGGCTGGTCTAAGAATGAAATTGATGTAAGACTGATGAACAGGAGAGAATCAAATTTTAATCTGTGCATACGGAAACCCTACATACATGAGAGGTTCAGAGACAGAAAGATAAAATGAGGCATATATGCCATCCTGAGCTAAGGAATGGGATCGGGGCCTGGAACTTCCAAGGACAGGAAGGCAATTTCAGAATGATAAGAAGCGCAGATGGCTGGGAATTAGATGTTTACTCTGCCATGTAGATGGCGCTGCTTAGATAAAATTTATTTCTGGTAATAACTCTTTTTCTGGGAAAAATCCCCAATTTTAATTCTTCCAGGTAGTTAAGGGAGGGGCAGTAGTTTCTCTTGAGCCTACAGGGTCTCCATTGCCTTTAGCACAAAAGAATCCACATGCCAAATTAGCACACCTTAGGGAGGCCTGTTCTTAACCCTTACAATCCTTTTTAAAGCTTTCATGTAATTTTGTAAGTTTCTTAAAAGTTTTCTTTTTTAAAAATATTTATTCATTTATTTATTTGTTTATTTATTTTTGGCTGCATTGGGTCTGCGTTGCTGAGCGCAGGCTTTCTCTAGTTGCAGCGAGCGGGGGCTACTCTTCGTTGCGGTGCGCAGGCTTCTCATTGCAGTGGCTTCTCTTGTTGCTGAGCACGGGCTCTAGGCACACGGGCTTCAGTAGTTGTGGAGCATGGTCTCAGTAGTTGTGGCTCGTGGGCTCTAGAGCGCAGGCTCAGTAGCTGTGGCGCACGGGCTTAGTTGCTCCGCGGCATGTGGGATCTTCCCGGACCAGGGCTCGAAGCCGTGTCCCCTGCATTGGCAGGCGGATTCTTAACCACTGTGCCACCAGGGAAGCCCCAGTTTCTTAAAAGTTTTCTAAGAAACTTTCATAGAATTGTCTTGTATTATAATTATTTGTGGGCATATCTTATGGGCATATATGTCTTATCTTCAGAGCCCAACACAATATTTATTAAATTGAATTGTTTTTTTTTTTTTTTTTGGCCATGCTTTAAGGCTTGTGGGATCTTAGTTCCCTGACCAGGGATTGAACCCTGGGCCCTCAGCAGTGAAAGCATGGAGCCCTAACCACTGGACTGCCAGGCAGTTCCATTGAATTGAATTTTTTTGACCAGGAAATTTGGGGCTTAGATTTCATAAATGAAATACATCATAAAGTCTTTCCAAGTACAGTCTCCCTATAAATAGCTTCTCTCTTTATGTGATAACATCCAGCCTGGCAATTTAGCACCCTTGCCACCCACAGCTCTCTGGAAGATATAGCTACACAAGACAGTGTAAGATAATGTGACTTCTAGGGATGGGCGGTGGAGGTGATGGGGGCGGGGAAACGCACAGCTGATTGGACCAGGGGTGAGCACACACCTGACCCTGCAAGAACCAATCATTTGCTCAGAAACGACTTGTGTGGCCCAGGTTTCCTCAGAAGAGCCAGGCTAGTTCCTTCCTCTCTGAAGGACTTCAGTGTGTGTTGTCAATTGAGGGTGGGTCCTGGAGCTTACCGGCCATGGTGTAAGTCCAGGAGGACCAGGCAGGCTGTGCCTCTCGCAGGGTGAAGGAGCAGAGAAAGGAAGGCAAAATGGAGGAAAGGCGGAAGCTGGCACAGAAGCAGAGACAGAGAGACACGGGGAAGAGTCACCCTGCTCCTGAGGGCTCCCCAGTTCTCTGGCCAATCGGAATGGAGCCCAGCAACACTTCGTTTTCTGTCCTTGGATCCTGTGAGACCTCTGTATACTCTCAGTAAGTACCCCGTTTTACCTCAGTCGGACTGATGTTTCTTACAGTCGCGCACATCCTGGCTACAAAAAGGAAACTGTTTTGCTGAATCAACTCCAGCATGTAATGTGTCCAGTCACCTGAATTTATATCTCATCTTTGTCCCTCCTTTACTAGCTAATGATGACTTTCGGCAAAATTTTTGCTCGCTCCATGTCTCGTTTCTTTAATAGGTAAAACGCAATAATTTCATATCATGTTTTACCACTTACCAATTACTTTCCATACATTATCTCACATGAATTTTTTTTAAAAGTTCTTAGAATACGGCAAAGAATTTTTATTCATATTTTACAGACTTCCCAAGATCTCTATATACTCAGGTCACTGTCAGCCTACCTCAGAGAATGTAAATTTTTTTTTTTCAGTTTATCCCTTCATTTTGGAAGGCCTTTTTTTTAAAAATTTTTATTTATTTATTTATTTATTTATGGCCGTGTTGGGTCTTCGTTTCTGTGCGAGGGCTTTTTCCAGTTGCGGCAAGTGGGGGCCACTCTTCATCGCGGTGCGCGGGCCTCTCACTATCGCGGCCTCTCTTGTTGCGGAGCACAGGCTCCAGACGCGCAGGCTCAGTAGTTGTGGCTCACGGGCCTAGTTGCTCCGCGGCATGTGGGATCTTCCCGGACCAGGGCTCGAACCCGTGTCCCCTGCATTAGCAGGCAGATTCTCAACCACTGCGCCACCAGGGAAGTCCAGTATTTTTTAAAAAGGATAATAAATTGTAGCTTGAATGAATGAATGAATGAATACACTCTAAATGAATGAATGAATGAATGAATACACTCCAAGATCTCTTCCATGAGAATTTTTGTTGAAAAACTTTCAAGTCGTTAGAGGTAACAGTGACTTCATATTCTATTTATATAAGTCCTGTTTCAAAATATATTGATACTGAGTTCAATAGTAGGACCACTAGATTGAAGACCTCCGGTTATGATAAAGTGCTATATTTCTGAAAATATGCATGATATTCCTGCCTGTGGCATGTGCTTCATGAAGGATTCCAGTTACCATCTGGAAGTTTAACTTCAAGGCTACAGGCTCAAGACCCTACCTAGACCTGTGAGCAATACCTGGTACTTTCCCACTTTAAAAATATGCTATCTTGGGTCACAAAGAACTTTCAGTACTAGCATGATGCCGCACAGTCCTGTTCCCCAGAACTTCCTCATGGTGTCCCCAAGGCCACTGACACAACCTGACCAGGTCCCACCACAGGCAACTTTCTTCCTCTCCTTCCTACTGGCCAGGGCTGCCTGACAGGCTGATTCTGCTCAGAGCTCGCAGCCCACACATGGCTTAGGGGGAGGCTGATCGTGCTGCTCCCCAGAGCTGCCCTGCACTGTTCCACGCAGAGTCCGGCTGAGTCACCACCTTCTCCTCCCAGCTGCCGCCATCAGACCACATGGCTTCTTTCTCATTTCAGCCCGAAAGAGAAGAGCACCTTATGCAAACTAGGCGCGAGCACAAAAACGCAACCCCCTTCCTCCCTCACACCAAAAAGCACGTCCTGATACGATGTAGGGATTAACCAACACAGCGTGTTGTAATTGCACCCACCTGAAAAAGAGACGGAAGGAGAAACCAGGTTTGGGGTTGGTTCACTGCTGAAAGAGCTGACCCTCAGTTGGACCTGTTCAATACCGCTCTAAGAGAAGCACCAAGTGTGTGTGTTGGAAGAGATCATAACTTTCAGCTCTTTTGCTATAATGCTGATAGCTCCCATCATAGTCATATGTAATAATGTTAGTAACATTGACATCATATGCTATGTTAATTCCTTTATGTACATTCTGTACGTAATAGAATGCATGTAAAGCCTTTAACATAGTGCCTGTCACAAATAAGTGTTCAGTGAATGACAGATATAGAAGTAGTGGTAGTATATTATGTTATTATATGCATAATATATTATTATTGCAGTACTAGTAGTAGTATCTTATTTATCCCCCCCCCCAAATCTTTGCTGAGCTTTTGCTTATCCATCAGTCATCCCTTCAAGAAACATCTACTCAGCATGTTCTACATACGGAGCACTGTGTTAGGCCCTGGGGGCACACAGAAGAATAGGCCCGTGCTCTTTCAGGCATCGGTTCCAATCTAGCTTAACCACTATCTTTCTGGGTGGTGTTGGGCATGCTCTTTAAGCTTTCTGAGATTAAATTTATTCAACTGTTAAATGAGTACAATAATTTCTGTGTCATAGGATTCTTGATGGGATTAGAAGCACATGCAAAGGGCTTAGCCCAGCACATTACTCATACAAGGAGAAGCTCTTAATATAATCTTAGCATCATTTAATATGGAATTTTTATATATCACTCTTAAAAAAGAATCCTGAGATTTCCCTGGTGGTCCAGTGGTTAAGACTCTGTGCTCCAAAGGCAGGGGGCCTGGGTTCAATCCCTGGTCAGGGAACTAGATCCTGCATGCCACAACTAAAAAGATCCTGCACGCCACAACTAAGACCCGGCGCAGCCAAATAAACAAATAAATAAATTTATAAAAATTTTTTAAAAAGAACCCTAGGAGAGAATTCCTTTTCAAGCTCACGCAGGGATCACTAGTAGAACCTGGGACTCAAACCCTAGTCTACCTGCAGGCCACATAATGAGCCAATGCAATTCTGAGTTTGAAATCAGGATTTTCTCTTAGACACCCTGGTATATCTAGATTTCACATGTCTCCTGGACAGATGAAGCATCGATATAGGTGGAAAGGAAATTTTTAAAAATAGAGGAATCTAACTCAAGCATAAATTCAAATTTTTTAGAAATCTTCAGACACCTGATATGACATGAAGTTAAATACAACGGCATCCCTGTTCTGTGATTTTTCTGATGAAAAAGGAAGAAATGTGAAGCCGTAGAGCCAAACAAACCTCAAAAACCCTCCGGAAAAGAATTTTTTCTTTGTTGATTACCATCCGGACCTAACAGTTTTGGAAACTTTGAACAGAATCAGTTTGCAAGGAGGCAACCCTTGCTCCTACCCCTTCCCCCCACACACTTAACTGTAGCTTATGTTCTGAGAACGTTAAAGTCTTCAAATCTGAATGATTTGCAGTCCCAGTGAAAACTAAAATCAAAACTGATTTGGGGAAAAACAGTAATTTTCTGACCTCTATGTACTCACTCTTCAGAGCATTTTTTATGCTTGTTTATTTTCGTAACGTCTCTTGGTTATGTGTTTTTCTTGCTTCCGTTTCATATAAGAAATGTTCCATCTGTGTATTCATTTTCTGGATTTATTCCCTAGAATTTTAAGTAAAAGATAGCTTAGAGCAGTGTTTCTCAAACTTTTTTTCTCTTCAATCTATAGTAAGAAATATATTTTATATTTTAACCCAAATACACATGTATTTACAAATAACTAAAAGTTTCATGAACTAATATCCATACCATGAGGTATGCACTATGATTTTTTTATTCTATTCTATCTTGTGTATAAAAAATTGAATTACAGGTCCAGGAGGAGTGGGGGAGAGATGAATAGGCGGAGCACAGGACATTTCTAGGGCAGCAAGACTATTCTGTATGATATGGTAATGATGGACACATGACATTATGCATCTGTCAAAACCCATAGAATAACAGGAACAGTGAACCCTAACATAAACAATGGACTTTAGTTAATAATCGTGTATCAATATCAGTTCGTCAGTTAAAAATGTCCCTTCTGTGCAATTTTTGTGTTAACCTAAAACTGCTCTAAAAAATGAAATCTATTAAAAAATATCTTAAAAAATAAAAATAAAAGTGGGTTGTAATTTATAAAATTAATTTTACTACCTGCTGGTGGCTTCTTCTCCACAATTTAAAAACTTGTGGGCTTCCCTGGTGGCGCAGTGGTTGAGAGTCTGCCTGCCAATGCAGGGGACACGGGTTCGAGCCCTGGTCTGGGAAGATCCCACATGCCACGGAGCAACTAGGCCCGTGAGCCACAGCTACTGAGCCTGCGCGTCTGGAGCCTGTGCTCCGCAACAAGAGAGGCCGCGATAGTGAGAGGCCCGCGCACCGCGATGAAGAGTGGCCCCCGCTTGCCGCAGCTAGAGGAAGCCCTCGCACAGAAACGAAGACCCAACACAGCCAAATAAATAAATAAATAATAATTAAAGGTGCTAATAATTAAAAAAAAAAAAACAACTTGTGACCTGTAGAAAGTGCCCTGGCCTTCTAACCAGCTCTGTTGCTCCGTGGAGCCTGGCCTTAGACAAACCGCATGATATTGTGTCAACTTTCCCATCTGAGAAATGGGGTTTTTTGATCAGAAAAATGCCAAGATCCTTTCCAGCCCCCAAATGTAAGTATTAATTCTAATAAGAATCTTAGAATGAAAGAGAAATCATTGTAAATTACATATACATTATTTAGGTCAACGCTATTTTTGTAGGCATCTCATGGGCACTGTTATTTTGTCTATTTAAAATAAATAAATAAATGAAAAGTAATGGTTCCCAAACAAACTATATAATTGCATTTTTCTCTGGGTTCCTGATTCAAGATCCTTGTGGGAGAAGCAAATAAAGAGCATTTAGAAAAGATGCAAATGGCACTTCTAGTGTGGGTATTTGTCTGCCCTACTTCCATGGCCTGGCTAGAGTTCACCTGAACTCGGTTCTCATTGTTTGCCCCACTCAGTGTTTGCTGAGAGCCTACCGTAGCCAGGCGCTGTGTTGGGGGTGAGTGCAGTGCTGTCCCACCTCGTGTAGCTTGGGTCAAGAAATGGAAATCAGGCTACCTCATTCCAGATCTTTCTTGCTTTCCCTACCTCAGGACCACTATGGAGAAGACAGCAATCTGGGAAGGATGCACGTAAGCTCTGGCTCAGGCTGACCTGGGGTGAATCTCAGTGCTCAATGCTGCTTCTCAACAGCTGTGGAACCTCAGGTAAGTTATCTGGCCACTCCCCTCAGTGTTCTCAAGTGAAAATGGGGTAATGATATCCCACCTCATAGGACTTTCCGAGGATGAAAGGGGGAATGGAGCTGTCATCTTGGTCCTACACAGTACTGCAAAGCAGATGAAGGTGCCTTGGAACACCCTTCCCATTTTTCATATCTGCTCTGCCCCCGCTCTACCTCACCCCTACTTTCTGCAACCAACACTGTTATAGACGCTTCCCAAACACGTAGTGCTTCCTCTCACCCATTCAATTTATTTGCCTTATTTTCTAAGAATGGATGACCCTAAGCAAGTTATGGAACAAATCACCTGTGTGTTTCCCCTCCCATGACAAGAAGTTCCTGTAGGGGAACCCAACTGGCATTGAACTTCAGAGGCAGCCTAGAGAAGGAAAAGTCCATCACAGTAAGAGGGCAACACTCTGGGAGGTGCAGTTGCAGTCTTCCCGCTCTGTTTTAGTGGGACTGCTTTTAGGTTGATTGCACAGCAAATAATAACAATAGCATCTAGGTTATTTAATGAAAGTCTATAATTTGCTGGGCATGTGCTAAACAGTTTGCATAAATATCTCCAGGCCTCACAACCACCATGAAAGGCTGGGTTTTCCTTGGTGTCCCTTGAGCCTCTCCATGAAGCAGCAACATGAGCTTGAATTCTAGGTCTATTTCCCTGAGATCAGGGAAGCCCAACCTGACAGTGGGGTGTGGGGATGGAGGAGGGGGAGGAGCGGTTGCTTTAATAACAATCACAGAAATCCCTCAAGAATAGTTACCAGGGTGAGGGTACCAGCCAAGGGAACACCCGGGAAAGAGCAGCCCCCAGCAGGGAGGGGGCCACCCCTACTGGTGATTGGAGTCCAGCAATCCCACTGATTGGAGGTGGTGAGCCAAGCCCGTGTCGGGCCTCGCTGACGCATGGCTGGGCTGAAGAAAGAACTCATTGAATTGTTCATGGAAAAGAGTGGTGCCTGAGAGGCCAGAGCTGGAGAATGAGGCCGCCTCAAGCACAGGGCTTGGCAGGACACCAAGGTGAAAGGTACAGTGAAGGCCTCCCAAAATCAGTTCTTGGAGCAGGGTTTTGCGTCACAAGCTGGCCACTGAGGGGAAAGATGGGCACTCGCAGGTTTCGCCTGTGTGTTGAGGTTCACTGCTGACATCAGATGTGTCTGAGCTGCGGCTCCGCCTTTGCGTGAAAGGGGAGACCTGGACCTGCCTGAGCAGGAGGTGCCCGAAGCTGGACAAGTCAGGCTATGCCCTGGGGCTTTGTCAGCGGGCCCTGGCTTCTTGCTTCCTAGAATCTACCTGCACAGTCAGGAGCGAGAGGCCTTGGTGGCCAGATAACTTGAGTCTAATTCTGGCCTGCCAGCTGAACGAACAAGGTCACAATGATAAAACATTATTTACTGTGTGCAAACACTGCCCTAAGCACTTTGTGTCTCTTACCTCACTTAGTCTTCTTTTTTTTTTTTTAAATAAAATTTACTTATTTAGTTTTGGCTGCTTTGGTTCTTTGTTGCTGCACGCGGGTTTTCTCTAGTTGCGGTGAGCAGGGGCTACTCTTCGCTGCAGTGTGCGGGCTTCTCATTGCAATGGCTTCTCTTGTTGCGGAGCACGGGCTCTAGGCATGCCGGCTTCAGTAGTTGTGGCTCGCAGGCTCTAAGAGTGCAGGCTCAGTAGTTGTGGCACACGGGCTCAGTAGTTGTGGCGTGCAGGCTCAGTAGTTGTGGTGCACGGGCTTAGTTGCTCCGCAGCATGTGGGAATCTTCCCAGACCAGGGCTCGAACCTGTGTCCCCTGCATTGGCAGGCAGATTCTTAACCACTGTGCCGCCAGGGAAGCCCCCCTCACTTACTCTTCGAAGCAACTCTGGGTACTATTATTATCCCCCTTCTGCAGATGAGGAGACTGAGGCAAGGGATAGTTTGGTAGTTTGCCCAAGGTCACACTACCAGGTACTGATGGAGTCAGGATTTGAACCTGGCTGTGTGACTCTAGGAACAGAGCGTTGGGCCGCTTTCTTACCCTGCCTCTGATTCTCAAGAATTGTAAAATGGGCTAAACAGAATGCTTCCTTCCTATGTGTGGTGATAGTCAAGTGGGATAACCCGGGTAGCAGTGTGGGCACAGTGGCTGCATGCAAAACAGTGTGAGCTGCTGTTGGTGTGATTCATCATAGCCCTCTGTGGCCTTGCTACTCTTTCTGTTTCTTCTTAATAATTTTTTGATTAAGCTTCATGAGCCTTTCAGCTTCTTGGGTTGGGACACAGTGTCTATTTGGCATGCGTGGAGGGGCTGGGCAGCAAAGTTTAAGAACCCTGTGGGGTAAGTGGGGATTCTGTGCTTACCTGAACAGTATTCCAAGAATTCTTCAAGGATGGAAGTTCAAGTTTAGTCCTCTGAGCAAAAAGTTTAGAGAGGTTCTTCTCTGCCTTTGTTTAACTGTAAAAAAAAAAAAAAAAAATTCTCCATAGTAATAACAACAAACCTCCTGGTTTTGTTTTGTTTTTTGTGGCTCCCAACACTCACAGAAAAAGAAAACAGATAAATTAAAACCACTTATGTCCAAGGTTCCCATAGGTAAGAGAAGAAAAGCTTTCTCCTTCTTGGGTAGGAGCAGATATGTGGAGGCGAGGGAGGGGTTTCACACCATTCTGGTGCCTCCCCTCCAGTGCCAAAGCTGAGGCAGAATGAGTGACTCAGGAGAAGCCCCGGGGAAATTCTAGGTCTTGCTTCCCTGCATGCCAAGGGGATTCTTGAGTCTCCCCTCAAGGCAGGGAGCCCCTCAGATGCAGCCCAGCCCCTCCATGGGGAGAAGTTTCTACTCACCCACCTCTTAAAGAAGGTACCTGTCGATGAAAAATTAATCAGTCGATCTAAGAAAGAAATGGAAAACTTTATTGGAGCCAAATTTGAGGATTATAACGCGGGAAGAGCACATCAGAAAGCTCTGAGAACTGTTCCGCAGGTTAGAAGTCAAGGCACAGTTATATAAGTTTTTTGAGACAGAGGGCTGTACATAAATGACGTATTATTGACAGTTTACATAATCCAGATCTAAGCTTCATCATCGTGGTGGGTCATGTGACCCCTTATAAGATCAAGAAAGAATGTTATCTTTTAAGGAGTTGTCTTGTTGTTGCTCTTTATGGCTGAGCAGGTATTGCTGCTCGTGGGGGAGGTCTGGTTGAAGTATAATGCAGATACACAATGCACAGTGAGGGGAGAAGGGAGGCCAAAGGGCAGAGATGAATTTTTTTTTTTTTTTTGCCTCACCGCGTGGCATGCGGGATCGCAGTTCCCCCGCCAGGGATTGAACCAATGGCCCCTGCAGTGGACTCGCGGAGTCCTATCCTCTGGACCGACAGGAAATTCCCCAGAGAAGAATTTTTATGTTTAGATTTTTCTTGTCTTGCCTTAAAATATGAATTTTATGTCACATGCCTAAGGACTTGTGGATGGGGAGATTCTGGATTCCTTTTTTGTTCCTCTTCCAGTTCTCTTGGGCTCAGCTGTGTGCTGCCTGGTCATTAGGGACCTGCCAGCCCAGGGCCCTTGTATACTCATGCTTATCCATAGTGTTGTAACTGCTCCAGCCCTGATGTCAGCACTCTAGGTCACTCCAGGTCCTGCTGGACCACTGTGGGAGGGACAGAGCAGAGAGGCCTGGGTCAAATGGGCTGCTTCTGAGATTGCCCCAAGAGACCTGCAGAGAGCTGGTGGGCTTGAGGATTAAAGACATGAAAAGAGTCATAAGCCAGTGGCTCAGATTTCTCTTGCTGTTCCCATAGAGAGGCATTGGCTGTTAGAAAATACTGTGCGAAATTTGAAGCTGTGGCAATGTTTGTATGTCCAACCGTCTTTACTTCCATATCCGATCTCTGCAATTGCCTGATAGGGCTGATTTGCCAGCCTCCAAAAATGTCTGTGGAGGGGAGCAAAGGCGAAGACACTAAGGAAAGATGAGGGAAAGGGAAAGAGGGGAAACCAATATCAAGGACTCTCTTAGGAGATTTTTCAGGGAAGGTTAACCGGAAGCAAAAAAAAAAAAAAAAGTCACAAGTTTTGTTTTTAGAGGATATAATACATCTGTGTATATAATTACAGCCCCACTTAGAAATGCCACAGGGAATTTTCCTTTTCCTCTGCCTCCTCCCATGCAACAGAAAGCTCCAGTTTGGATTTCACACAGGAAGTGTGATGTAGTACACACGGCCACGTTACACCAACTTTCATGAAACCGGGAGGCCAGAGCTTGATGCTTCCTGGTGGGAAGGACCTCTGGGGGCTCTTGGGCCCCAAGGGCAGTAGCCCCAGGGGACTCCAGGAAGAATGATCTGGTTCACCTGTAACAAGTGGAGAGTGGCCAGTTCCGAAAGCTTGCTTTCGGCAAAGAAAAGCTGGATTTGGCTGAGCGATAAGCATGGGCACCTTTGACCCTTTTGTGCTAGGCAAAAAGGGAGGAGGTTGACCTCCAAGAGATAGAGACTGTTTTCCTTTGAGCTAGAGGACCCAAGCTCTATTTTGTTTCTGCCTGGAAGACAAGTAGAGCTCATTCCAGTGCTGTCAAAGGTCACCAAATACCAGCACCCCTTGTCAGAGTAGCCGTGCTCAGTTTGGGCCAAAGACACCTGGGTTGGTGGTGGTGGATTTTGTTTTGTTTTGCCCTGCAGGAGCGGGTACCACAGTCAGTTAAGGTCTGGTTCCCCTAGTGCCAAAAAACAAATCCTAGTACCTACGGCTTCTGGCTCAGTTGTCCCCAACCCTCACAAGTAATCCAGCTGCAAGTAATCCAGCTGGAACGTGGAGAACAGAAAGGGACCGGATCCGCCCCTTCCTGTGGGTGGGTTCCTTTAGAGTTCTTGCCCAGGTCAACGCACTTCCCAGTGCCAAAAACAGAGCCTAGTGTTTGGGGCCCCAACTCAAATTACTTCACAAGACAGCAGCAATTAGTTGCCTGGGGCCAGTGACTCCCCACAATCTGCACTGCTGAAGTAGTCTGTCACAAACTGATTTGTAATTCCAAATGTACCTGTGCCCCACCCAGATGTCAACACGTTAGTAATTACCTTAATCCTAAAACCTGGTGCCTGGCAGAAAGGAAGGAGGAGGGGTTCAAAAGAGCAGCTGCAGGGCCTAGATGTGCCATCCAACGTCTGCTAAGAAGAGCTTGCATTTATCTAGCACTCACTCTGCCAGGTGTGCCCTAAACACTTCTCCATTTCCTGTAATCCTCACCACAGTGCGGGAAGGTGCCGGTGATTCCCATTTTGCTGATGGGGAAACTAAGGCTCTGAGAGATGGAGTCGTTTGCCACGTGGCCAGTAGGAACTCACATGGCCAGTAGGAACTGAAAGCAACTGTGAACTCTCACCTGATTCTCAAGCCCTGAGCTTTGCAGCATCAGGGTGCACTGCTGCTTCAGGCCGATAGATTTAACAAGGGTGGGTGCCAGGAGATGCCAGTTGAGCCAGGAAGGCAGTCATTGCCAAAGTGTCAAAACCAGAAGGGGTCTGAGACCTGAGAAGTGGCAGTCCAGTAGCTGGAAACCACGGGGCCAAGCGGAGGTGTTCCTGGGACACTAAGTGGAGGCAAGAAGAGCAGACCCCGCATGCCTGTTGAGGAGCATAAAAGGCAGCACCCTTGGCCACTGCCTTATGCTAACCCAGTTTGGAAGTGGCAGAGGTGTGGAGAGCCAGGGAAGGGTTTCTGAATTTGTGTTAATGTCATCTCCCAGCTAAAGGCTGGTGGAAACAATGAAGTTGATGTTGCTTAAGTCATATGCAAATATAAACTGGTCTTCTTCCAAGATGTTTTGAATGGAATGAATGCCCCATCCGGGGTACCTCCCAATACGTAGCCCCTAAAGAGCCCCAGTGAGGCTTCTCTATCCTTCCTAACCTCGGCTTCCTCCCCGTACCCGGCTGTGCAGGTGTCTCCCTGTAATAGTGAGGGCCAACCTCTCTACTGAGTGCCAGCACCAAGGCGTGGCACCACGCTATCTTCTCCCTCACCGCACAGCCAGACATGCTGCTTGGTGGATCTGGGGTCACCCTCTCCATCTGTCTCTCTTTGATAGTTCCATTTTTCTTCCATTACTGTGCGTTTAGCGGTTGATGAATTCAGAGCATCACATACATTTTTTTTTTTTTAATATTTATTTATTTATTTATTTATTTATGGCTGTGTTGGGTCTTCGTTTCTGTGCGAGGGCTTTCTCCAGTTGCGGCAAGCGGGGGCCACTCTTCATCGCGGTGCGCGGGCCTCTCACTATCGCGGCCTCTGTTGTTGGGAGCACAGGCTCCAGACGCGCAGGCTCAGTAGTTGTGGCTCACGGGCCTAGTTGCTCCGCAGCATGTGGGATCTTCGCAGACCAGGGCTCGAACCCGTGTCCCCTGCATTGGCAGGCAGATTCTCAACCACTGCGCCACCAGGGAAGCCCCAACATACATTTTTAAGAGAGTGCTTACTGTACACCAGACACTGTTCTAAGTCCTGTACATGTATTGACTCTTTTTATCCTCATAAAAGAGCATGAGGTGGTTAGTACCCTGATCTCCATTTTACGGATAATAACACTTGGGGTCCAGAGAGGTTAAGCTACTTGCCCGCGTTACACAGCTGATGAATAGCAGAGCCCAGGTAAGAATCTAGGCCGCCTGAGCCCAGTACCCACACTCTTAGCTGCTCTGCCATAGTGATTCTGGACTGAGTCAGGGTATCCATTCAGGCCTCTCTTCCCGGGCACGCCAGACCTATCCGTGGCTGGGTTGCTGCTGCCATAACTGGCTCTGGGCTAGAACACTGAAATTATATCAAGTTCCCAGGTGAGGACGATGTTATTGTCGGTGGTCAAGGAGAATGTCACAGGGCATTGTGGGTGCTCTGCAGAGGGTGGCGCTGAGTGACTCACCTTCCCTGGGACACCCTCTTCTCTCGCTTGGTACCTGGGCACTGTGACTCAGTTTCTAATGTCATCGGGGGTGAGTCCCGGACCCCTTTGGCAGTATCATCACCTATTCGTAGAACATGCAGTCAGCCATCCGGGACAGGTGCAGAGCAGAAATTCACAGGAGGAACAACATTTAGGGTCACTCACAGGAAAGTGCCAATTCCAGAGCTTAAGAGGAACCTTGGAGGGAGTGAAGATAATAATAACTAATGCTTATTAAGCCCTCACAATGTGCCATCCCTGGTCTAAGCACATTCCAGGAACTTTGTCATTTAATCCTCACCTTGGCCCTCTGATGTAGATCCTATTATTATCCCCCTTTGGCAGATGAAAAAAATGAGGCACAGAGATGTGATTTCCCAAGATCACGGGGCTCATAAACAGGGGATCCAGGATTCAAACGCAGCCGGTTTCTTCAAAAACTGAGCTCAAACATGGCGCTACTGGGAATTCCCTGGCAGTTCAGTGGTTACGACTTGGCTCTTTCACTGCCGTGGCCTGGGGTTCAATCCCTGGTCGGGGAACTAAGATTCTGCAATCCACACGGTACAGCCAAAAAAAAAAAAATGATACTACAACTGACACCTGAGCCCTTGTTCTTAACTGCAGCTCTGTTTGGGGGAGATGGGGACTTTCAGCTGTCTCATTACCAGCTCCATTGTCAGCCTTGGATGAATGAGGCCCCAGAAACAAAGTGAAAAGAAAGCTTGGCCTAAAATAACTGCATGACTCCTGACTGGGGAACAGGGTCGGGAGGTGAGGCAGGGGAGGGGGGTGCCTCCAGGTGGCAAATTCAGTAAGTGATGTTTCTGAATAGGCTCTAGAAGCAGTCAGAAGAGACTTCCCAGTCAACATCCATGGCAGCAAGGGGCACAGGGAGGGAGAACCCAGGTTGTTCCCTTGACCCTCTGAGTTCCTAAAACAAGACTCCAGCTCTGGTCATCCTTCCCCTCCCACCCTGACCTTGCTGAGCTCTCATTCTTGCCACCTGTTGCTGTTGGTTGCTTGCCCCCATTTCTGAGGTGCTGACAGGAGGGAAATGTATTGCCCGGCTGGTAACAGAGCTTTCATTTTAGCATTGGAAAGCCTGGGCATCACCACTTCGATGGCTACTAAGTATAACATTACTACTTTCTTTTGGATGAAATCTTAAAATTTTGCAAAGATATTTGCAAATCATATATCTGAAAGGGATTAATATCCAGAACGTATAAGGGACTCCTACAACTCAACAAGAAAAAAATAAACACCCGATTAAAAAAATGAGCAAAGGATTTGAATAGATATTTCTTCAAAGAAGATATGCAAGGAGCCAGTGAGCACGTGAAAAGATGCTCAGCATCACTCGTCATTAGGGAAATGCAAATCAAAACTACCAAACCCATTTAGGATGGCTATAACCAAAAAAAAAAAAAAAAAAAGGGAAAATAACA
This sequence comes from Balaenoptera musculus, assembly GCF_009873245.2. NCBI lineage: Eukaryota > Metazoa > Chordata > Mammalia > Artiodactyla > Balaenopteridae > Balaenoptera > Balaenoptera musculus. The sequence continues at coordinate 34,152,969 of NC_045801.1, read as the reverse complement.
AGCGTTGGCAAGGATATAAAGAAAGAACCCTTGTGCATTGTTTGTGGGAATGTAAACTGGTGCAGCTGCTGTGGAAAATAGTTTGGCAGCTCCTCAAAAAGGTAAACATAGAATTACCATATTGTACAGCAATTGCACTTCTAGGTATATACCCCAAAGAATTAACAGCAAGGACTCAAATACTTGTACACCATTTTCATAGCAGCATTATTCACAATAGCTAAAACGTGGAAACAATGTCTATCAATGTATGAATGGATGAACAAATTGTGGTATACCCATATGATGGAATATTATTCAGCCATTAAAAGGAATGAAGTTCTGACACATGCTAAAACATGGATGAACATTCGAAACATTATGCTAAGTGAAATAAGTCAAACACAAAAGGACAAATATTATATGATTCTACCTGTATGAGGTACCTAGCATCGGCCAATTCATAGAGACAGAAAGTAGAATGAAGGTTATCGGGAGCTGGAGGGGGAGATGAATGGAAAGTTCAATGAGGACAGAGTCTCTGTTTGGGGTGATGAACAAGTTCTGGAAATGGATAGTGGTTACACAACATTGCAAATGTACTTAACGCCATTGAACTATACCTTTTAAATGGGTAAAATGATAAATTTTGTTATGTATATTTTAGTACCATTTTTAAAAAATCACCAAAAAAAAGTATATAAAAAGTTCTGTGGGGTTTCATCTCAGCAGTTTATAATTCCATTGATAGTCACCATAACTACCCTACAGAGAGGAGTACCATGTGAAAACCATACTTGGCTCTCCAAGCTGGAACTGAAAACACCACTAGTCTACTCCTTGGAGTTCCCCCAAAGTGAATCTGTCCACACATGGTTGCTATTGGACTCTACCTGTTGCTACAGTATCACTGTGCTGTTACTAAGGAATGGGACATGTCCTGACTTTCAAAGCATTCACACAGTACATAAAACCACTCCGTTCCTTGATATAAGGCCACATCTCCTTCAATACTTAAGCATTTAAAAAAACAAAAAAAGTGAGCTAAGGATTTATTTGGTTAGAGTTTAAACTCCAATCATTGTTTATTCAGGGACAGAGCCAATTGCAGTGTTTAAGCTTCATCATTATTTCGACAGGGACAGAGCCAACTTTACAGAATTCTGGAAGGCAAGCTTATCCTCAGGGTACCTTAACAGTTGTTCTCTGTAGCCAACCCTGAGGATTTAATTCAGAACAAAACTTTCATCCATTTATAACCCCAGTTTCTTCCATCTACTGGAAATACAAAGAAGAATAAGGCATAACTCCTGCTCTCAGGAGGCTGAGAGTCTGATAAAAATGTAGAAATAATACAAATAGATTAAAGTAAATGTTAATAGTCATGTGTTCAATGTGTTCTGGGGTGACCGGGGTCAGGACTGGGGGCAAGAAGAGGGGCCATCATGGGTCACAGAGACAAGATGACATTTCAACCAAATCCTGACGGAAGAATGTAGTTTTCCAGAGCGACAAGACACAAAGAGGGACTTCAGGGGGAAGGGACGGCATATGGAAAGCCACAAAGCATGACATGATGGGCCATCCAGAAATCCACAAGCAGCCAGGTGTGGGTAGAGCAGGGTGAGTGGGAGAGTGGCAAGATCCTGCAAGGATATAGAAGGAATTTAGGTGTTATCATGTGCTCCATGGGCAACTGCGGGAGGACGTTAACCACGGAGGGCTCCTGGAGGGGCACAATCAGGTTTTCATTTCTGCAAAAAAAATTTAAAGATTGGTGGATGGATTTGAGGGATTAGAAGCTTGGCACAAGGAAGCCAGCTGGAAGGTTGTCAGAGAAATCAAGGTGAGAGACGAAGAAAGCCCAGACGCAAGGGCCGTTTCAGAGGCAGCAGAGACAAGATAATAATTGTAGCTATTTTACTAGCTCGAGGTCCAAAATGAGGTCACATCTCTTTTCGGCTCTGCAGAGCTGAAAGACAGCCGGTCCTCCCATGCCCCCTTCTTGTGACAAAGCTGTGGGAACCGCAGACTTGCAATGGGAATGGGGTCTGTAGCTGCTTCCCCCCTCCTTTCTCTTCTCTAGGCATCCTTGCTCAGCCTCCCTACATTATCTGAAGACATCGTTTTACTTTACTATTATTTTAATTTATTCTATTTTATTTTTTGACTTCAGTTTCACAGATGCTTCAAAATTCAAGACAGGATAGGAAGACAGTGAAGAGCGTTCCTCTCACTTCTCCCCCATCTGCTCAATTCCCACCCGGACGTGCAAAGGCTAACCACTGTTTCTAGTTTCTTATGTATCCTTCCAGAGATATTTTTAAATGTGCATTCAAGCAAATATGATGATACATTCTTCCCTTCCTCCTTTTATTTCCTTTCCTTTTTGGGGGTCCTTCTTAGAATACATTTACAAAACCCCAGGGGAACTCATTGGGTCTTAAGGAGTCAGTCCTGGTTACCATTATGTCTACTGTTAAGCCCTTCTCCTCTGCAGTGGCTAAAGGTATAAGGGCCCCAAGCAGAAAGTCATCTAGCGGGGAGGCCTCATCTTCTCAGGAGGCTCCGTCCATCCCTGGACCTACTGCAGTAACTGAGGCACGAATGCCAGCCAGCACAGCAGTCTAGGCCAGACCCTGAACACGGTAGAAAGTGAGGCATCGCTGAGGCTCCCAGTCTCAGGCTGAGGAGGGAGATGCCCTGTGTGATGCTTAGATGTGACCACTCCACAGCCAAGAGGACCCACACTCTTAGCCATTTTCCCTGGGCTCACCCATGGGGCCAAGTGGCTGGACCACAGGGCACCAGCTCTGGTACTGCTCCCAGAGTCAGCTCTCCAGAACAGAACCCCACTCTGACCCTGAGCCCCCTCGGGGACACTTCTGTTCTTTCCGGCCAGCCAACCTCAGCCCAAGTCCAGCAGGGATATTATATTAACTTTTATATTATAAAGAGAGGCCCTAGGTCTCACTGTTTCCTTCCAGAAAGTTCTTTGCAGGTTGCAAACATGAGTGCCTTTGGGAGGAGCATTGCGTCACTTCACACACCAGAAGCAGCCCAACCCCGAGGGCTTGGGGACAGGTTTTTGATTTCAGTGCTTGGGGCTGAGTTCTTTTTGGTGGGTAAAGTGGATTGTAATAATAAAGGAGGAGGATTGAGTTTGGGGAGGGCCTGGGAGAGGAAATCAGCTCTGAATATATTGAGCTTATCCGTGTGACCTCTCAGCTTCCTATTATAAACATAAATCCTGATTTTAATGGAATCTCAAAGCTGCCTATCACTGAATTCCCTCGAGTCTATACATACCACCCTTCATGATTAACTTTAAGCTTCTTCTGGATCTTAACTAATGAAAGTCATACTCTGAAATCTACACAGGATAGCTGTTTAAAAAAATACACCATGCGATACTCAGGGGATACAACTGATACACACCAAATATAATTATAATAGTGTTTAGTAGTTGAACAAAGATATTCATATACCAATGAGAAGAGGAAGGCTGTATAGAGGATGAACTTACAACTACCAGAGGTTACGATCATGCCAGGCACATAATCGGCATTCGATAATTTTACTTTAGTAATAATAGCTAACACTTATGAGTACTCACCATGAGACAGAAACTTATCTAATCAATTGACATGCCCTATCCCTATGAGGAAGGTATTTTTATTATTGTTGTTGTTATTGTCATTGTATTTTCCATATATTACAGATGAGAAAACTGAAGCCCATAGAGGTTAAGTAACTTGCTTTTTAATCACAGTTACTCTAGTAGGATATCAATTTTGCTACTAACAAGGCCCAAAGTAACAATGGCTTAGACAAGAGAGACGTTTAATTCTCTCTCATGTCAGTCTCATCCTGAGCTGGCTGGGGCTGATAAGGTAGCTCAACCTTGTTGGGGCCCAGGCCTCTTTCATGTTGCTCTGCCTTATCAGAGGGGGTACCCTATTCCTCCATGTCAAAGATGGATCAAGGAGCAATGTTACTTCTGTATTTCAACAGAGGAGGAAAGAAAATGGAGGGGAAACCTGCCCCTTTTAAGGGGATGACCTGGAAGTTATGTTCACATTCCATTGGCCAGAATGTGGTCACATGGCTATACCTTATTGCAAAGGACGCTAGGAAATGTAGTCTTCACCTTGGCCACATGTCCATTAAAAATTCAGGGAAGAAAGGGAGAATAGATACTACAGGACAAATAGAGATCTCTACTGCCATCAGAAGTAGAAGTGGAGGGCTTCCCTGGTGGTGCACTGGTTAAGAATCCGCCTGCCAATGCAGGGGACACGGGTTCAAGCCCTGGTCTGGGAAGATCCCACATGCCGCGGAGCAACTAAGCCCATGCGCCACAACTACTGAGCCTGCGCTCTAGAGCCCGCAAGCCACAACTACTGAGCCCACATGCTACAACTACTGAAGCTCGCATACCTAGAGCCCGTGCTCCGCAACAAGAGAAGCCCCGCTCGCCACAACTAGAGAAAGCCCGCACGTAGCAATGAAGACCCAACACAGCCAAAGATAAATAAATAAAATAAATAAATTTATTAAAAAAAAAAAAAAAAAAAAGTGAGACTCAAACCCAACAGTTTGACTTCCAAGCCAGAACTCTTTTTTTTTTTCCAGTAATAATGATCTTTTTTATTTTATTTTTTTGAATTTTTGAACTTTATTTATTTTTTTTATACAGCAGGTCGTTATTAGTCATCAATTTTATACACATCAGTGTATACATGTCAGTCCCAATCTCCCAATTCATCACACCACCACCCCCACCCCCCGATTTCCCCCCTTGGTGTCCATACGTTCGTTCTCTACATCTGTGTCTCTGTTTCTGCCCTGCAAACCGGTTCATCCAAGCTAGAACTCTTAACTATTACATTCATCATACTCTTGTCTAAGAAGAATTAGATGAGGTCAGGAGTTGGTAGGGTCTTTCTGATCCTTCCCTACAATTTGAGACTTTCTTTTAATCTACTTTGAGTACATGCATGTGAGCACAGACTTATAGACACAATATAAAGTTTTTAGATATAGTTGTCCATTGATGGGGACACAGGTAAGGTCTCCTTTCATCCTTTTCTTGTAGACTTTAAATTTTTTAATTTTCTTTTTTTTCTGTCTTCTTTCTTTCTTTCTTTTTTTGGTGAGTTGGCAAATGACTCACACTTTATTATGCTTGGTATATTATGCTAGCATCAGTTTAACAATTTTCTCTGCCACCAGCCTGTAGGATTGGGCTTGGAAATCACCCTCCACAAATGAAATATCCCAGTCTTTCATTAGCAAGTGGGGCAAGCTAGGGTAACCTTTAAGAGTGCTTAGGAAGTATGAGAACATTCAAAATTAGGATCAAACCTCATGAATTTGACACAATTTGATAATTTTCATTAAAAGACCAATTTTATCTCATTCATTCCCAAGTGCTCTATTTTAGGGTTCCCTCAGTAGGATACCACCAAAATCAGGAAGCTTCATAATAGTCCACATATGCAGAACTGCACTTCTTATGCCTTTTTCTCTCACCCCTGTAAAAAGCAATTTTGTTTGAACCTCTCAAGACACTTGAGACATATTTTATAAAACTAATTTATAGTAAGTATTAATTCAATCGGGCATTACTGGTGTGGCTCTTTCAGCTGTGCAGAATGCCACAGCAATGAGGAAATTGTTTTTTTTGGAGCAGGAGATGCCAATGTGATGACAGACATTTTTTTTAAGGCATATAGCTGGTGGCTGTTAAATCTGTATTTCCTGGCATTCATAATGGTCCGTTAGCCACTGGACGTGAGCAGAGAATTAGTTAATAATCAGGCCTTCTTTTTCATAGTGTGTTTAACAATGCAAAGTGCTTCTAAAGAATTATTTCATCTAATCTTAACAATAACCCGATGAGATCGGTGGGGACATCCTGGCAACATAAGAACCTCCCCAACGTCATTCTCACAAGACAAAGGCCTACTCCCTGTATTTAGAACCTGGGTACTCCCTAGTAAGTAGAAAGGACACTTAAATTGTGTTATTTTTCAACAAATGTTCATTGAGCCCCTCCCGTGGGCCAGGGCACTGCAAGATGTTGGGGAGCTGCAGGTGAACAAGAAGGAGTCCTTTCCCTCAAAGAACTGCCTGGCAGGGGAGAGACGTGAACACCACTATCTATCATCCGATGCTGAAAGCACCATAATCAGTGTCTTCTAGGAAACTGTCAGAGAGGAGAGAGGGTTTCAGAGAATTGCAGGGGACATTTGTGCTGTGCCCTGAAGTGTAACTAGGATTCTACATGGCAGGGAAGTGCAGGGAGGACATTCCAGGGAGTGGTTACAGCCTGAAGGGGGACAGAGGCATGGGCGAGAGAGTGGAGAGGAGTGGGCGGCTGGAACCTGGTGGGCGACGAGGGGTGCCTCTAATTTGGCAGATAGAGGAGGCCTTGTTTGCTCCACTAAAGGGTGTGGGTTGGTCCTGCAAACCAGGGAGGTGGTAAAGAGTAGCTCTGGTTGCAAGTAAGTCCAGACTCCAAGGGTTTGTTGACTTGGGGACGTTACTTAACCATCATCTGTAAAATGGGGGTAATGCTCATACTGACGGGTTAGTTTTGAATGTTAACGAGCTGGTATATGTAAAGTGCCTAGCACAGTGCCTGGCACACAGTAAATGTTGAATAACTATTAACTACTACCCAGCTAATAGTCCTTTACCTTTCTTGAATCACACTCCTTTGAGAACGGAGGAGTCTTCTCCATACATACGAGATTTTGCATATGATTTAATGGGGTTTACAGATCCTTTAAAACTGGATTCCAAGTTAAGAATCCTGCTGTAAGACAGAGGAAGTCATCTGAAGTTTTACAGCAGGAGAATGTTAAAATCAGATTTGATTGGGGGGTGGCGATGGGGAGGGAAATACTGGATACTGGTGAAGGAAACTATCTGTGGTTCTCTTATCTGACTGCATGTTATGATCATCTGTAGAGCTTTTTAGAAATACCAGTGCTCCAGCTTCACTTTCAGACATTCCGATTGAATTAATCTGGGGTGGAGGCTGGGTGTGAGGATTTTCAAAATCTCCCAGGTGATTCTAATGTGTAGTCAGCTTTGAGAACCACTGAGTTAGGCTACTGTTAGGCAGCTGGGAAGAGGATAGTTGCAACATAGTAGGAACGGAAAGGAGAAAAGAGGAATGATTCCAGAAACATTTTGGAGATAGAATCAACAAGATCATGTGAGCGATTAGATGTATGAGAGAGGAGGGTGTGAGGTGATTCCACTAGTCCAGACAGAAGGGGAAGACGTATCTGTGTTTGGTTTGTTGTTTATTGTTTTCCCTTTAACATGTAGGAGTCAGGAGTGGGCAAGGAGAAAACAGTTCGTTCGGTAAACATGTACTCAATATCCATTTATTAAGTGCAAACTGTGGATCTAGGTTTTGTTTTGGACATCTTTGACATGCCTGAAGAAAATCTCACATGGGCAGCTGGAAATACCAGTGTAAGTTGTCATCAGTCATCAGATCACAGCCAGGCGATCGTGGAAGGGTCTGGAGGAGATCATCCGGGAGAGGGCAGAGAAGGAGACGAGACCACCAGTTACAGAACCCAGAGTAGTGGCCCCCCCCCCCGAGGCCACATTGAGGGAGGGGAGAGCATTGTGTGGGCTGGTGAGAGGAGGATGCAAGAGTTTCCAGAAGGAGTGTGTGGCCATTGTGTGAATGCAGCAGGGAGATGGCCTGAGGTAACGACCTGGAGGAGCAGGCCCAAGGTTGGATGACTAGGAGGTGGCCATGGCTTTGGAGACAGTGGCAGGGACCCAAGCCAAAATTCCAGTGGGTGCAGACGAGAAAGAAAGTGAGGAAGCATGAGCCTTGGTGTAGGAAGTTTGGGGTGAAAGCAATGAAAGCAGTAGCTGCAGGGGAGGAAGGGTGGAGGAGCAGAGATTTCTTTTAGGTTGGAGTGGCGTTATTGTAGTCTGAGGGGAAGGAGCCAGGCTAGAGGAAGCCATGAAAACACAGACGAGGGAGGGGACAGCCACTGGAGCCAGGGCTCACAAACACTGGCTGAAGAACTGCTCTTGGATGGGAGAAGGGATGCTTGTTTCTCTGAGGTGGAAGTAAAGAAGTTTCCAGAATGGTACAGCCTGTCTGTTTGAGAAGCCATCTATGGTCATATCTGAAACCCAAGACAGCTTCCTACCTATATTCTCCTTTCCAGGCCCAGTTCCCGGAACTCAGTCTGTTTCTTTCCCTCCTCAAAGGCACCACCCCTCCAGGACAGGAGGCTGGCTGGAGACTCAGCTGTAATATACCTGACGTTTCTTCACTCCTCTACTTTCCCAAAAAGGAAAGCATGGGGCCTTTTGCTTTGAGTTGATTGTTAATCACAACTCTCGAAGAATCCATCTGAGGATACGAAGAGCTGCAGATTCTGAAGTTCCTCAGTCACTTTTGCTAGTTCTCCTTTTCTTTGCCCAGAGGGTGCTCTCCTCTGTTCTCTGGATCTCTCATACCACACCTTGCTTCCGTTCCCTGCTCCTTCTCTTCCCCAAGTCCGATCTCTCCCTGCATCGCCTCATCCAGTCCCATCACTTTATTTATTTACTTTTTATAAATTTATTTATTTATTTGTTTATTTTTGGCAGTGTTGGGTCTTCGTTTCTGTGCAAGGGCTTTCTCTAGTTGCGGCGAGTGGGGGCCACTCTTCATCGCGGTGCGCAGGCCTCTCACTGTCGCGGCCTCTCTTGTTGTGGAGCACAGGCTCCAGACACGCAGGCTCAGTAGTTGTGGCTCATGGACCTAGTTGCTCCGCGGCATGTGGGATCTTCCCAGACCAGGGCTCGAACCCGTGTTCCCTGCATTGGCAGGCAGATTCTCAACCACTGTGCCACCAGGGAAGCCCCAGTCCCATCACTTTAAATTTCATCTTTATGCTGAGGTCTCCCTAGTCCTGACCTTTCTCTCCAACACCAGAACTCACCATCCGGTGGAAACATTTGGATGCCTCACAGGCCTCTCAAACTTCACATGCCGAAAACAGAACTCTTGTTTTTCTCCCCTTCCATCTGCCCCTCCTTCTATTTTCTCCTCTCAGTATATGCCTGTAATTGTTTCCTCCGTTGCTTAACCAAAACCCCAAGTCATCTTGATTCTTCTCTTTCACTTGTCCCCCAGATGCAATCCATCAGTAAATCCTGTTGACTCTGCTTCCAAAATATATTGAAATCTATCCACTTCTTCCATCTCCAGTCTAGTCCAATGCTACTCAATGTGCCATTGGCAGACCAGCAGCATCAGTGTCACCTGGGAGCTTGTTAGAAATGCAAAAATCTTGGAGCCTTCTCCAGAATCAGAAACTCTGAGGATGGGACCCTGCAGAGAATTCTGATGCCCTCTAAAATTTGAGTGCTACTGGGACTTCCTTGGCGGTCCAGTGGTTAGGGCTCAGTGCTTTCACTGACGTGGCCCCAGGTTCAATCCCTGGTCTGGGAACTAAGATCCCACAAGCTACACGGTGCGCCCCCCAAAATTAATTAAAATAAAATAAATGTACCATCTTAACCATTTTTAAAAAAAAATAAGTTTGAGTAGTACTACTGTGGTCTAAGCCTTTGTGATCTCTGGTCCAAGCCGCCTCAATAGCCTCCAACTGGTCTCCATCCTTACTCTCTCGCCTCACCATAATCTGCTCTCCTCCTAGCAGCCAGAGTGATTGTTTTCAAAAATAATTAAATCAGATTATGTCACACACATACACACCCTCCTCTCCCCACCTTCCCCCCACCCCCCACCAGTTTAAACCTCTCATAGCTTCCCACTGGACATAGTATAAGCCAAGTTTTCTTTCCTGATCCGGAGAACTGGTCACACCTGTCACCCCAGCCTCTGCCAGAGCCTCCCCTCCCCCTGCCTCTAGGCTCTCCTGTCTGCAGATGCACCAGCTTGCTCCCAACCTGGCACCTTTGCACTGGCTGTTCCTCTGTCTGAAATGCTCTTCCTCTGAACTTCAATAGCTGCCTCCCCCATACCATTTATTTCTCAGTGTAACTGGCACTTCCTTTAGAGAAGCCTTCACCAGCTGACCACTCCAAGATAGCCCCTCTTTACCAAATCACATGGTTTTAACTCGCGGCATAGTACTTATTACTATCCTTTTTTTTTTTTTCTTGTTTATTTATTGTCTGACGTAAGTTTTATGAGAAGAGGGACCTGGTTTATTTTGTTCGCTGCTGTGTCTGAGTGCCTGGAACACTGCCCGGCGCACAGTAGATGTGCAGTAAGTATTTGCTGACTGGATGAACTTTACTTCTTCCTTACTTGTAGGCCTGAGGTTGCTATTTGTGAACTAGTGTCCACGCAGTTGCCCACTTACTCAGCTCTCGCGGCTGCATTTCCGGGAGGCTCCAGTCAGTGCCTCATCTCTGACTTCTTTGGAATCTCAGGGAGGTAATCTGAGAGTCATTGCCCCAAGGTCTCTACTTTTGTTGTGTTTGTTGGGTAGTAGGTGAAGCTGCCTTGTGTTTAAGAACAGGGGCTTTGTGGTCAGAGAAGCCTGGGTTCAAGCCCTGGCCCTGCTGCTTGCTGCTATGAGACTCTGGGGCCAGCCCCTTCCACTCTCCAAGCCTCAGTCTCCCCATTTGTAATTTGGGGATCATAACAGTCCCTACAACACAGAACTGCTGAGAGGCATAAATGAGATGTCTGTAATATATGTGGGAGATGTAAGCCACTCCATAAGTGTTTGCTATCATTATTGTTGTTGTTATCATTATTTTATACGGAGAGAGAGGAATGTATAAATAGCACTGAGGACTTGGAAAAAAAAAAAAAGTGCAGCCATACTCATGATAAGAAAAATGCAAGCTTGAATCCATGGAGATGTTATTTGTCACCTTCCAAATTGGCAAAGCCTAGAAAGTCAGCTGACACTGTTGGTGGAGACGCAAGGAAGCTGGTGGGAGGGCGAATTGCTACAACAACCTCCCTAGAAAGAACATTGGCCATAGCTCACAAAATCACAAATGAACATACCCTTTGACTCAGCTAATCCATTTCTAAGAATTTATGCTACAGATATTCTGGCACATGTGCAAAATGATGTACGTAAGGTTATTCCTTACAACACCGTTTGAGTTTCAAAATATTGGAAGCAACCTATATGTCCATGAGTAGGGAAGTGGTTAAATAAATTGTGGTATATCTATATAATGTAACAAATAAAGTGAGAAATTTTCTTTATGTATTGATTGTTAGGTGAAAATAGATTGTTTAGTGAAAAAAGCTAGGTGCAAGATAGGGTGTATAGTGGGATCTAGCAAAAAGCAGGCAGTAGGAAAAAAATGCATGTGTGTACCTGTTCTTTTGTATAACCAGAAGATCTCTTAAAGGACAAAGCAGAAGGAAAATTTTTATTGTACACTCTTTGATCTTTTGAATGTTGAACTATATGAATACATTATCTATTTAAAAAGAAAGAAGAAGATTCTGATTCTTTAAAACTTAATTATTGGTACTACTGCTCAGTGCCTTTTACTTTTTAGGCAATAACTGGTTCTAGGAATGGTGAATCTCTCTTAATAATTACTAATGTCAGAGGCAAAAGCAATGATCACAAAGATACCAAAAATGCAGACATTCTTTGGGTTCTGTGCTTGAAAGTGTAATAGTCAGCTTGCAAAGGAGATGCCCACAAGTAGATAATAAACGGTGCCTGTGGGAATCTGTATCAGCCTGCAGAGAATGTTCTGAATTTCTCCTAAGGTTTTGAAAACACATTTTTTCTTTCTCATTTTTCTAGCATAAAAGCAAATAGTTGGGACTTCCCTGGTGGTCCCCAGTGGCTAAGACTCCATCCGCGTTCCCAATGCAGGGGGCCAGGGTTTGATCTCTGGTCAGGGAACTAGATCCCGCATGCCACAACTAAAAGATCCCGCATGCCACAACTAAGACCCGGCACAGCCAAATAAATAAATAAATATTTTTTAAAAAAATAGTTAACATGTATCTGGAAGTTTTTTAGTAATATGGTTTTAACTGTGCTCTTTTGGAAAGAAGAAGGAGAGTGAATACACTTTTTTTTTTTTTTTACGTTTCTTTTGCTTTACATTTAGCTAGCGATTTTGTGAGAGAACTTAAGAGCTTAGTGAAGTCAGCCTTCTGAAGGGCACGGCCTCTTCATTTTGAGTGTTTCTCTGCATGACAGCCCCTCTTACTCCTGCCAGACTCTGCCTGCTTCTCCCAACTTCCCTATCACACATTGTCAAGTGTTATGCATTTTCCCTCCTTCCTTTTGATTTCTTTCTAACCCCCTAACACCCTGTAAATCTAGTTATTCCATACCCTACTACCTAACTCAGGGATATAGATGAGTGTTGATATTGAGTATTTAATTCTATAAACATTTACTGAGTTCCTACTATGTATCTGGCACCATGCCAAGTGCTAGAAACTCAGAGAAGAATAAGAAATGATTCTGAAAGTTGTACCAGATCGCTCATACTCATTTTGGGGGGACAGAAGACAGAATTGTAATGTAGTATAAGAGCTATTTTGGCCAAAAAATTTGTTCGGGTTTTTCCACACCATCTTACGGAAAAACCCAAATGAACTTTTTGGACAACCCAATACATGAGTGTTATGTAAGCGCCAGGAAGGGGCACCTAACTCGGCTTCGGTGGGAGAAGGGTGTTCAGGAGGGATTCCTGGGGAAGTGAGGTCTGAGCAGAGTCTTAAAGGATAAGTGAAAGTTAACCAGGGGAAGGCAGCAGGGAGAGGGGGGTCTGGAGGGTGAGGGGGACAAGTCAGGATTGGGCATGAAAGGTGAGGGGAGCCCTTCTGTGGTAGTGGCAATGGTCCAGTTCCAGCAAGAGCAAAGACTTGAAGGTAAGAAACAAAACCTAGTTGCATGTGTGTGTGTGTGTGTGTGTGTGTGTGTTTATTCATTCACTGTAACTAGGGCATGATGATGTGTGCTGCAGGAAGTGGCAGCAGATGAGGTTTGGAGAGTTGCCAGAAGGAGGAAGTAACCAACAATGTCAGATGCAACAGAGGGCCATGGACTGACAACTGGTAGGTCATGGTGACCTTTACAAAGCGGGGTCTCAGGGGTGGTAGGGCCTGAGCCAGATTCTGGTACCTTGAAGGATGAAAGGGGGAGGTGAGAAGGTAGGACTCAGATCTTTGTTACCATTTATTGGCTACCTTCTGTATGACGAGTTTCTGTGTTAATGCCTTTAATTCTCACGACAACCTGGAGGGAGATATTATCCAGAGCCTTATTTTACAGAGGAGGAAACTGAGACACAGAAAGATTAAGCAAAAGGTCGTACAGTTAGAATTGGCAGAACTGGGAGCTAAAGTCTCCAGAATCCAAACCCTTGGCTACGCAGAAGCTGGGATTCCAGAAATGTGGCAGTTGCCAGAGAGTGACGTGAAGTCAAGGTTATTCATTTTCTTATTATTTTTTAAGGCTACTGGAGATTGGGGCATGTTTGTAGAAAGGAAGGAAAGGAAGGTGACTGGATCCATGGCGAGAGTGACGATGAATCAAGAAGGTCCAGAAAGATTAGGCTGAACCCTGGATTTGGCAATAGGGATGTCACCCTAACCTCTGAGACAGCAGGTTCAGCAGTGCTGGAGGGAAGGCAGCCAGATGGAAGCAGAGTGAGGAGGCAAGGGCTTAGGAGCCTCCAGCGATGCACAAGAGGCGGGCACGGCCAGGGGTAAGATGGAAGCAGCCGACCACAGAGGCAGCAGAAAGGAACAAAAGGGTATGACCACACAGAAATCTGTGTTTTGGAAAACAGAAAGTTCAGAAGCTGGTAGGCCAAGGCTTAGAGGGATTGCCTGGCCCACGTAACATACATGCATTGAACTAGAAACAATACCTTAAACCAACTTCAGCTGGATTCCCGAGGGCAGCCTGACCTTTTCCTTTCCTCATATCTCTTCACAAGAGTGGATGCTTAACTCTAATTAGTAACTGATTTACAGTCTTTATTATGAGACAAAAAGGTGCTGGGTTTGTGATTGGCATTTAACAATTCTGAGTTATGTTCTGATGATGACAGCCACTTGCTCGGCACAGCTGCTACCTTATATCACCCACTGTATATATGTGCTCAGCTCTGCGAAACGCCTTGGCCCCTGGACCTTTACACAGATGCCTGAGTGAGGATGGACCAATTGGTGACCTGTCTTTTTTTTTTTTTTTTAATTAATTAATTAATTTATTTATGGCTGTGTTGTGTCTTCATTTCTGTGCAAGGGCTTTCTCTAGTTGTGGCAAGCGGGGGCCACTCTTCATCACGGTGCACGGGCCTCTCACTATCGCGGCCTCTCTTGTTGCGGAGCACAGGCTCCAGACGCGCAGGCTCAGTAATTGTGGCTCACGGGCCCAGTTGCTCCGCGGCATGTGGGATCCTCCCAGACCAGGGCTTGAACCCGTGTCCCCTGCATTGGCAGGCGGATTCTTAACCACTGCGCCACCAGGGAAGCCCTGGTGACCTGTCTTATATCTGTGTCTCCGCCAGGAAGCTTCACAGCTGGGATTTAAACCTGTATCTGCTAGACTCTGAAACCAATGGCTCCGCCACCATGCAAACACACCTGTAATCCCATACTTCCATCAGATTTCCTTTTAAAGGGTCTTACAGGAGGAATGTTAAAATGAAGAGCTCGTAAGACTCTCTGAGAAAACAGACTGGATATAGTCCTTGTCTTCCATTGCTTTTGCTTCAAAATACGTAAATTTTCACAATTTTTCTTTTAAATAAAATTCAAATGCTTATTTCAGATAAATTAAAAAGAGTGATGTTACCACGCAGAATTAACTGTCACACCTAGCTGTGTTTTCTCCCAGACTTTCTATAGTCATATGCAGTGTGTATGTGTATATATGTGTGTGTGGATATATTTCTTCACATAAAGAGTATAGGTCATAGTGAACATATACCACATAAAAATATAGTTTCAACACCATTTTTTAAAAAACATCTTTATTGGAGTATAATTGCTTTACAATAGTGTGTTAGTTTCTGCTGTATAACAAAGTGAATCAGCTATATGCATACATATGTCCCCATATCCCCTCCCTCTTGCGCCTCCCTCCTACCCTCCCTATCCCACCCCTCTAGGTGGTCACAAAGCACGGAGCTGATCTCCCTGTGCTATGCGGCTGCTTCCCACTAGCTGTCTATTTCACATTTGGTAGTGTATATATGTCCATGCCACTCTCTCACTTCGTCCCAGCTTACCCTTCCCCCTCCCCATGTCCTCAAGTCCATTCTCTACCTCTGTGTCTTTATTCCTGTCCTGCCCCTAGGTTCTTCAGAACGTTTTTTTTTTTTTTTTTAGATTCCATATATATGTGTTAGCATGGGTATTTGTTTTTCTCTTTCTGACTTACTTCACTCTGTGTGACAGCCTCTAGGTCCATCCACCTCACTACAAATAACTCAATTTCGTTTCCTTTTATGGCTGAGTAATATTCCATTGTATATATGTGCCACATCTTCTTTATCCATTCATCTGTCGATGGACACTTA
The DNA here is from genome assembly GCF_009873245.2 of Balaenoptera musculus. Taxonomy (NCBI): domain Eukaryota; kingdom Metazoa; phylum Chordata; class Mammalia; order Artiodactyla; family Balaenopteridae; genus Balaenoptera; species Balaenoptera musculus. The sequence continues at coordinate 34,137,450 of NC_045801.1, read as the reverse complement.
GGTTGCTTCCATGTCCTGGCTATTGTAAATAGAGCTGCAGTGAACATTGTCAACACCATTTTTGATGGCTGCCTTGAAATACTGTTATAACAGGCTTATCTGTGACCCACGTGCTTGGGAAGATAAATGATCATGAATTAGAATTTCTTGCAATTTACTAATAGATGCTAGGAGGAAGTCTGTTCAGATTTTTAACTAATATGTATTGAAGTGCATGATTGTTTAATATGAACCTGGGAGATGGGAGGGTGGCGGAGGATAAAGGTTAAGTGCACAGACTCTCAGAAGCCAGAGTGCCTGGGCTTGAATCCCCACTCCCAGTTCCCCCATTTATTCGCTGTGTGACCTTGAGCAAGTTGCTTATCCTCTCTGTGACTGTTTCCTGATGGTATAAAGGGGAATAATAGTACGTACATGAGTTAGTCCATGCCAAGTGCTTAGAACAGTGCCTGGCTCCTGGTAGCATGCAATCCATCTTTATGTTTCAAACTACATTCACTTGTATTATGTAAATGTTCAAGTTGCTGAGTCGTTTAGTCCAAAAAAACCCAGGGTCAGTTTGACACAGGTGAGGCAGATATAGAAGTTTTTTGGGTTGACTGCTGGGGTGGGGACTGAGAGTCTGTATTTTTACAGAACTCTGCAAGTGAGTGATTTTTAGGATCAACCAGGTTCGCAATCCACTGGTCTAGAATACTGGACGCAGATGGACAGAAGTTGGACGGTGGGTGAAACCAGAAAGATTTAGGAAAGTGAGTTTGGGATGTCCCCACCCAGACACAGTGGCCTTTTGTTAGTAGCAAAGCAGGGTGAAGCGATATTTAAAACTGGAACTTTGTCAGCTGAGAATCAGTTGAGATAAAGAGGGCCAAAGCCATGAAAAGGTGGAAGAAACCTGCAGGTAGAGTAGGTTTCGTTCTGAAGTGAATCAGTACTTTTTTGGCAGGGATATTTTTTTCTTCTTTTTGTGCCATTTGGTTTTATCTAGCTTATTTATTTATTTATTTATTTTTAGAAAGCTGCGTTTTATAGCTACTTTATTTATTTATTTATTTATTTTTGGCTGTGTTGGGTCTTCGGTTCGTGCGAGGGCTTTCTCCAGTTGCGGCAAGCGGGGGCCACTCTTCATCGCGGTGCGGGGACCGCTCTTCATCGCGGTGCGCGGGCCTTTCACTATCGCGGCCCCTCCCGTTGCGGGGCACAGGCTCCAGACGCGCAGGCTCAGTAGTTGTGGCTCACGGGCCCAGCCACTCCGCGGCATGTGGGATCCTCCCAGACCAGGGCTCGAACCCGTGTCCCCTGCATTAGCAGGCAGATTCCCAACCACCGCGCCACCAGGGAAGCCCTCTAGCTTATTTTTAAAAGTATTCAGAGATATATTTTTTTCCTTCTTATAACAGCTAATCTTTATTTAGTATGCGTTGGGCACTGTGCTAGTAGTTTCTAGGCTTTATTTCATATAAACTTCCAGAGAGTTGTATGAGGTATGAACCATTGTTCCCATTTTACAAATGACAAAACTAAAATTTGGAGAAGTTAAATAACTTGCACAAGGTGCAATATCCATTTTCCCTTTCTTTAGTAACACGATGCCAACTTTATTTGGGGTGGTAATGCATCCAGTGAAAAAGCTGCACTTCCCAGTGCCCCTTGCAGCTAGGTGTGATCATGTGCCTACATTCTGGTCAATGAGATGCAAATGGAAGTACTATGTGGGCCTTTCGGGAAGATTCTGTAAAGAGTATTGACTCTGCCGTAAGGTCCTTCTCCATTCCTTCTTCCTGATGCCTGAAATGCAGATGTGGTGACAGGAGCTTCAATAGCCATCTTGGACTTTGAAGATATAAGGCATGTATTAGATGGTGGTGGAGAAAGAAGGAACTTTGTTCTCTGATGACCGCAGAACTGCTGTATCCACCCTGGGCTGCCTATCTCTGACTTATATGAAAGATAAATAAACTTCTATCTTGTAAAAATTCCTTTTATCAACAGACAAACACGATTCTAGCTATAATAACAGCTTATGCTTATAGTATGCTTTATCAAAGCTAACTAAATGCCAGACACTTTTCTAAGTGGTTTGTATATATTGACCCATTTCAATCCTCACAACGACCCTATGATATAGGGTTGAAGCAAAGAGAAGTTCAGTGACTTGCCCAAGGTCACACAGCTAGAAGTGGCAGAGCCAGCAAACACACATCTAATAGGAATCAGACGTGAGAGTAAAACTCAGGTCTATCTTACACCCAAGACTATAACAATTATACGATACGGCTTCTTTCATACTCAGTAAGATGTGGTGTGCTTTGTGGTTTTCCTTACCTAAACTTTACCTTCTGCTTTAATTCACAAAATGGAGGACTCCCAGCTGGCAGCCATTAGTAGGAAACCTACAGTTTCTCCAGAAGATCAAAATAGCCTCCTTAGGGCTCACCTCAGAGCCCTAACTCCTTAGTAAAACTTCCATAAGAAATGTCAAAAAGTTAATTATTTTAAAAAGCTTTCATGTAATCCTATTTGCTGTTTCTTCCATCACAAAATTGTTTTGCTTTTTTTTTAATCAGGTAGAATTCTATAATAAACAAAATTGGGCCATCCGTCCATCCATCCATTCAACAAACATTCAGCACCTGCTCTGAGCCAGATGCTCTCCCAGGTGCTGGGATACTGCAGCAATTGACAGACAAGGAGAGAGGAGGCAGATAATAAAACACACAAGAAAATATCAGGTACAAACAAGCGCTACAAAGGAAAGACGTGTGCGGTGGAGGCTCTTTTAGGAAGGTTTCACTGAGGAAGAGATATTTGAGCTGAGACTCGGAAGTGAGAAGGAAGTTCCTTGAGAAGAGCAGGGAAGGGTCTTCCAGGCTGAGGAAACAGTGATTCCTTGGGGTCGGAATGAGTGTGGCATGTTCAAGGGACAGACAGAAACTCCATGGGACTGGAACATGAAGCAAAGGAGAGTGACATGAGGTGAGGTCAGAAAGTTTGATGGCGTGAAAGCCAGATTTGGGGATTTTACTCTAAGAGATAGGGGAAGCTATTGGAGGGTTTTAGGCAGTATGGCAGACATTTGTCACTGGCTGGCCAGCATTCAAAAGCCCTTCTTATTTTTGGGAATCACAAAACTAATGAGAGGCAGGGTCCTAGTTCCAAGGCTTATAGAAGTCGAAGGCAAGAGAAAGTATTTTCTCTCCTCTCCTGTGGCATGCACAAGGCCAGCTGATGCTCCTACCTGGGACTTTGAAGCGTGAGGGCATGTCTCAAAGATGCAAGGTCAATTAGAAATTATTAAGGTGACAGTGGTACAGTCAGGAGTGCATGGGGATGAGTGTGCAAGGGCAGCAGAGTCCAGCATATGGCGACCAATGTCCACTGGCACCTGGATGCCCATAAGTGTCCTGTGAAAAGGAATCAGGGGCCACATCCTCAACAAACCGTTCCAGGAGCTTCACTGTGCAAGCCTTCTTCCAAACCTTGTTCTTGATTCTCTGAGTTCCACAGTCACTTTCAGTCAATTCTTCTTCTGTTTAAGAGTCAGCCAGTGCTGGTGTCTGTGGTTTGAAAGCAAGCATCTTGACTAGTACAGCAGGAGTGTGATGCAATCTGAAGCACATTTTCAAAAGATAACTGGCTGCTGAGTGGAAAATAGATTAGAAGGGGTATCACCCAGCGACCAGTCAGAAACAGAAATCAAACAAGTTACTTCAAATAGAGGCGCTTTACTATAAAGAATTGCTTTCACAGGCATTAGAAGGCTGGAAGAGGAAGAGGAAAAGGAAAAGAAAAAAGGGAAGAAGGTAGTAACCCAGGGATTAATACTTGCAAGAAGAAACTCCTGCCTCCTAAGGCTGGGGAACAGGTGATATTACCTGTACTAGGAGCTTGGCAGAGGGGCCCAGGGGGCTGGTGCTTGGATCTCTGAAGGAAGGCTTGCCCTGCTCAGACCTCTGAGGAGGGAGTGCTGGCTATCGGGCTTCCACCAAGGGGACCTCCCCTCCCGCCCCTGCCGGGGTAACAGCTCCACAGGTGAGGGAGTGGGGCCTGAGTGCTGTTGGCAGCTGTGGGGTGCTGGGAGCACTCAAAGTCTCTGGAAGCTGGGGCCAGTTATATGCTGCTACTGGAGCAACGCCGAAAAGCAGGAAGTGAAAAACAGGAAAGAAGTCCCTTCTCCTTTCCCTCCACTTTTCTTTCTCCTTTTAATGCCTCACATTGCAGAACCTAACAGGAAGCCAGCTAGCTGGGAGGTGGGGAGGTTTCGTTTACATTATCCCAACGCCATATTATAGAGAAGAGCTTAGAAGGGTATCCCGAAGACCAAGGGAAATACCCAGCACAGGAGCATCAAGTCCAGTTAGGAGGCCCCTGCGGCCACCCAGGAGGGAGAGGATGGTGGCATGAACTAGGGCACTGGCAGTGAAGGTGGCAAGAAACAGGGCAAGGAGACGGCACCCTTTGGCGCAGAGCTGCAGTTCCTGGTGCCATACTTGGTGTCACAGACGGATCTATCGATCTATCGCAGGCTCAGTTCTCCTGGCCAGTGGGCGCCTTGGTAGCTCAGGCTTGTCACACCTCCTGCCACCTCCCACACACAGCTGCCTGTCCTTGGGAGCAGGAGCGCATGCGCAAGGTGGTCCCCAAGGCCCCTAAAGGAGCCGGCTGAGACCCTGACCACATGCTGTGGCTGGAGCAGCCCAAGAATGTCGCCATCAAGGAAGGGAAGGCCCTTCCTTGGGGTAGGGCCTGTACTCAGGCCCTACCCCAAGGAGGAAGTGACCCAGTAGTTGAAGAAGTTCTGATTATTCAAATGAGTACAGTTCTCAGTTGCTTTGCTATCTTTGAATATCACCTGGATCCAGAAACAGCTCTCCCTCCATCCCTAAGCATCATGCATTCCTTTCAGTGGGCCGCTCACTCTTCCCTGTACATATGACAGTTTCTTGAGAGTCAAACACATGTTCATGTTAAAGCCATCATTATTAAGTTAAATGAAAAAAGATGGCAAGAAATTGATTTGAGATTAGAAATAGAATTGACAAGAATTTCCTCTGAGAGCTCAGATATGAATTTAATGTTAACATTATCAATACAGTACCTAGATGCTTGCTCTTTGGCAGGGGTAAGAGCCCCATAAGGTATGGAGAAGCACCCAGAGATTCAAGCGGAGAGAAGCTGTTAGCACCCCTAGGCCTGATGGGGTAGGGGAGGAAGCTGCAGTCAAAGGAAGAGGAGATGCCAGCGGGGGCTAAGTCACAAGTGGGACAAAGAGGGAATGGGGAAATAAATGCCCTGCCCACCCAGTCTTTCTTTCCTCTTACTCTCAACCTATTGCTGTACCTCCAAACCAGAAACCAGAGCGTCAGGGAGTCCAGATACTACAGTAGACGGAGACCAGCCTGCCAGGCATAGGGCAGGAGGGGCAAACAGAGAATATGCAACATACACATTATAGACAATGAATTTTTTCTCTACTTACTACATTATATATGTATGGCCCTTGACCTGCATAAGGTAGTTTCTTTTCAATTATTTCATTTTACACTCAAAGGTTCTGTGACGGTTAATTTATGTGTCAACTTGACTAGGTCAGAGGGTGCCTAGACATGTAGTCAAACATTATTCTGGGTGCTTCTATGGGGGTGTCTCTGGATGAAATTAACACTTGAAGACCTGAATAGAACAAAAAGGCTGACTCTCCCTCAGCTAAGAGGGAACTCCTCTCCCTGACTGCCTTGGACGTGGAACGCCAGTTTTTTCCCTGCATTTGGACTTGAACATCACCTCTTCTTGGGCCTTGAACCTGCTGGCTTTGGGACTAGAAATACACCATCAGCTGTCCTGGGTCCTCAGCTTGCCGACTGCAGATCTGAGGACTGGTCAGCCTCCATAATTGAATGAGCCAGTTCCTTATACTAACTAAATCAATGAATCTCTCCTCTCTCTATACTCTTACTGGTTTTGTTTCTCTGGAGAACCCTGACTAATCCAAGTGCTTTGTGAGATAAGCAGGGCAGGTATTATCTTCAGAAAGAAGCAAATATGACATTTTGGAAGCCTCAGGATAAAAATTAAAATATAGGTCTTAGCTCTCATTCTTTTGCCCCGTCTGTCTAAACCATACTTACTCTGTTTATAGAACTCTCAGTAGTGGCAAAGTTCCCCATGATCGTTTTTATGCTTCTTTTTAAAATAGCATCTACCCACTCACCCAAGTAAGACCTTGAAACTCCCTTTCTCTCTTTTCCCTGTCTAAAATTGTTACCAAACTTTCCAAATATCTCTTTAATGTGTTCTCTTCCATATTTCCCCACGATTTAGGCCCTCCCGTTTTCTTCCCTGGAATAATCACACATTTGTAACTGTGCCTAATTACACATTTGCGTGCTTGCTGCTGAGATTTGTCTCCCACACCAAGCTCAGGTCCACAACCCACTGTTGTGACTCTAGCTCTCGCCATACACAGAAGTCTCAAAATATTTGTTGTTGGGTTAACCAGTCTTCCTGTCTAGTCTCTTACTCTCTCTAATCATACTGCCAAGAGTGAACTTTTAATATGCCAATCTGATCTCTCCACTTTTCTGTCTAAAAGCTCCCTTCAGTTAAGCAGAAGTTACAAACTAGAGACCTGTGGCCTCCTCTAAGGATGTTTTGTTTTAGCTCCCACAATGGTTTTTTTCTTTTAATTTGGAATAATTGCCAACTGAAAAAACTCTGGGTCTGTCTGATAAAAATCAGGAATTCCAGCTCTTCTCGACAAGATTTGGTAACCTGGGCAAGTTTCAATGTCTTATCCTGGCTTCTAGGGCCTTTGACTGTCTCACCCAACCTGCAGTTCCTCCTTCAGTGCCTCCTGGGCTCCAGATCTATGCAGGTTGTTTACAGGAGACAGTGTGCCTTCTCTCCTTGGTGCTTTTGTCCTGGGAAGTCTCGGATGCTCTTCTGACCAATGTCCGCATCTCATCATCTACCTTCGGACTCTCAGCCTGCAAGACCTCGCTTGGCTCACCTCTGGGAAGGCTTCCTCCCTGACAGTAGTCATTTCTCCTTAATGTACAACTCATAATGTTTTGGAATTTTTTGTACCCTGCATGATCCCTTTCACCAGATTAAAGTACCAATACAATCACGTCTCTCCTGAGTGTTAAATTGCTCACAGCCTCCCTTAGCCAGTTACTGGGAACTCCAGTCACCCACATTCGAGAAAGGCAACAGGAATTCCTCATCAGTGCCCTGGTACTCCCCTATTTTCCATGTGGCTGATTCTGTTACTACCCTACAGGGTTGATAGTGAAAGTTGGTTTTGTAAAACGGTGTGTGAGATGATAGTCTTGCAAGTTAATATTCCTCACTGGCCAAGCCGTCCTCTGAGAAAAGATGACTTCATTCCTTCTGTGTTGTCCTCAGTTAGAAATGTTTCTCTGGCTCTTTAACTTACAATCTTGTGTTCACTCTTTCTCTCAAAGCCTACCCTCCCCCCCAGGCTGGCTGGGACGTGAGGGGCTTCCCAGGGACTCCCCCTTTGCTCCTGGTAAGTTCCTCACTGAAGCCTTTTCCTCCTCTCTCACCACGGGACCTCAGTAGGGACCATCCCATTTATCAGAGAGGTTATAATAACATTGAACCTCACAAGGGAGAGGGTCCAATTCTCTATGCCTCCCTTCCCAGGAGGCTCCTGGTCTCCTATGCAAAATATCCTTTCTCCCCAGCAAACCGGCCCTATACACCATGACACTTGAGAGGGCCAGGCTTTCTCATGCTACAAAGAATATTCTATAACTTTCTTTCTCCAGAGCAAAGGGTACCTTCTTTCCTACATTTACACAAAGTGGGGAAACCATCCAGGTGATTCTTTTCCAAACAAAGACTTGCGCCAAGGTGACCCGTGTCTTCTAACTGGAAAGCAGGCTCTGGCAACTTTGTGAACATGACTTTTCCTGATTAGAGTTTTCTAAGTTACACCTTGTCTTAGGTGGATTCCCTGTAAAAGAGATCAGAAATGAAGACCTGCATGTAGAGTTTTTTACAGAGTGTTCTCAGGAACAATGCCTATAGGGAAGTGAGCAAAGCAAGACTGGGCAAAGGAAGGAGTTGTACTGTGATGCAATTGCAGCAGAGGCCTCAGCTTATCCCACCAGGACCTGAGGGCTGGGGCAACCCTTCAGTGCCAGCTCCAGTGGCGGCAAGGAGGCTGGCCATTGTACCCTCTCAATGACCAGTCATTGCCCAGTCATGGGATGTGGACTGCCCCAGCCTTAGAGGACATAACCTTGGAGGAAGCAGCTCCCAACAGTCAAGGGCAACAATCATGATTGTCATGGCACAATCACCCTGTGGGATTCAGTACATATTGATTCGATCCAGAACCTCACATTTCTTTCATTTTTACTCTCAAATTGTTAAATAAATGTTTATCTTTGACATTTCAAGGCCTTTCTGTTGGACCACATTTTACATCTTTTTCTTTTTGCCAATGGTTCAATCCCGATTTTTGCTCTTTGTTATTTCTTCTCAGTTCTTTTTCACAATATCTCCTATTCCTATCCCCCAACAGCATTCTCTTCCTTCCTTATGAAATGCTTCTTATTATACCCACACACTGGAACATTCCTACTACAAGGAGCAATTTTCTGAGTGTTTATTTTCTCTGGAATCATCTCTCTTTTATGGAAGCAGGGTTATTTATCAACCTATGATGGAGCTCTTCCTGGTTTGGTTAGGGCATGCTGCAAACTGCCCCTGTCATCACAAAACCCTGTAATAATGCTTTTTTTGGCCAGGACACAAACCACAGTCAAAAAGGTCTTCCTGCGTTCTGAAGGTCAAGCAGTTAGAATTTTCTCAGGCTTTTGGAAGAGTGGAAGCAAGATCTTTCCTCAGGGAGCATATGTTAGTCATTCTTTAGGTAAGTCCTGGACTTACAATTAGTGGCACCTGGGTTCTAGTCCTGGCTCTGTGACCTCCTGTTGGGGTACCTGAACTATGGGAGCCTCAATTTCCTCACGTGTAACATGAGTTTACAGCAGAATTACCCTGACTTCTTGTGAAAATTGAAATGAAACAATTTGGCAGCTTGTGAATTGCAAGGTGCTGCATAAATGGGAGATTCTATTAATGCAAATATTGGCAAGAACTCATGACATATAAAGCAGGGGATAGTTCTCTTTAATTTACTTTGCACAGTGCTGTGTGCAGACAGGATGAATTGGGGTCACTTTGGTGAAGAGCCACACTTAGGGTCTTCCTGAGTAAGGCAGACAAAGTGAAGTGCTCAGGTCCACAGTCCTCTTAGAAGTTCCAGAGAAAAGACACAACAAGGAATAGTTTCAATTTGTGGACCACTGTGGGAAAAGGTTTTAGAAAGAGCATAAAATAACCCATGTCACAGCCTCTCCAACAGGCCTTCCCTAATTCCACTTTCTCTGCCATCATTCCTGGATCCCTGTCCTCACCCAGCCAGGCCTGGTGGGGTCATCTGGAAACTCTCTTTCCCCATGTGGCTCAAGTGATACAGAATTTTCTAGTGCCCACCTCCAGCCCCACCCCTTTCCCCTCTGTTCAGTTGCTATATAGGCTCAGATACTCCCCGCCTGCAAAATGCAGATAGTTAAATCCATAGCACAGGCCTCGACAGGACACTGCGGGAACACAGAGAGGTGACTAACACAGCCTGGGGAAGTGGAGACGACTTCACAAGGAAGCTAATTTTAGAGCTAAATCCTAGAGGTGAAGGAGGTGTTACCACCAGGTATAGGGTTGGGAAGGAACCCCATTCCCAGCACCCCATAGAGGGACCAGCGATCCCTTTGACAAAGCATGAAGGAGCTTGCTGCCTTCAGAAAGCAGTCGGTAGCTGATCCTGGCTGGAGCGAGGGCTGCACGGGGGGGTAGCGAGGAGGGACCTCGTAGTGCTAAAGCTGATGGCTGAGGAAGGGTCCACTGGAATCCCGGCCAGGCCTGCCTGCAACCCCTCCAGCCCCATAGCTGCCCCTGACACTGGGAAGAGGCATCATTTTTCTGTCCCAAATAATAGGTGATTTTATTTGATGCTCTTTCAGCCAAGCCTTTGATAGGAGTTAAAAAACCTTTCAAGGTGAGCTACCTGATCAGTCTTTTGAGGCATTAGTGTGGATTCATCTCCCCCATCTCTTTTATTTTTAAAAAATATTTATTTATTTATGTATTTATTTATATGACTGTGCCGGGTCTTAGTTGCGGCACGTGGGACCTTTGTTGCCACGTGTGGGATTTTCAGTTGCAGCATGTGGGATCTAGTTCCCTGACCAGGGATGGAATCCAGGCCCCCCTGCATTGGGAGCGCAGCATCTTAACCACTAGACCACCAGGGAAGTCCTTCCCGCATCTCTTAACCTCAGCATCTAGCATGAGCCCTCCTGTAGTCTTATTCTCTGGGGACAGAGGGCCTCTTATGCAAATAAGACTCTGGTGGCCTGCTGTGACAGCCCAGAGTTGCCATGGTCAGTGTTCAGATCAGGGTTTCAAGTCCTCCACTACTATGTACTAGCTGTAAACTGGAGACAGCTACTTCTCCCTGCCTCAGTTTCCACATTGGTTAAAGGGCTTTGGCGAGAATTAGATCATGTGTGGGATTCTCTGTCCCCACATCCTGATTCTTTCCCAGTGATCCTTATCTTAATGAAAGACATCACCATTCACTCAATTACTAAGACAGAAACCTGAGGGTTGTTCTTAACTAATCCTTCTTGCTAATACCCATCAACAGGCCCTGTCAATTCTGCCTCCAAAGGACTTCCCTGGTGGTCCAATTGTTAAGACTTTGCCTTCCAGTGCAGGGGGTGTGGGTTCGATCTCTGGTCGGGAAGCTAAGATCCCACATGCCTCGTGGCCAAAAACCCAAAACATAAAGCAGAAGCGATATTGTAACAAATTCAATAAAGACTTTAAAATTGGTTCACGTCAAAAAAAAAAAAATTAAAGAATTCTGCCTCCAAAATATACCCTTTCTGTCTCCACTTCTACCTCCTCCTTAGTCCCAGTCGACACCAGCTCTCATTTGAGTACTGAACTGTTGCTATAGTCTCCCAACTGCTTTTCTTACTTCCACCCATCATCTATACCAGATAGCCAGAGCAATTGTTTTAAAATGTTATTCAGGGGAATTCCCTGGCGGTCCAGTGGTCAGGACTCTACGCTTCCAGTATAGGGGACACGGGTTTGATCCCTGGTCGGGACTAAGATCCCACAAGCCACAAAAAAAAAAAAAAAGTTAAAAGTTAATCAGATGTATCACACCGCAGCTGAAGACTCTCCAGCAGTATCCATCTCACTTACAGTAAACTCCAAAGTCCTTATCATGGCCTACAAGGCAGCATGTGAGTTGGCCTCTGCCTTCCTGTGCCCCGTCCCCATGGCTCCTTGCCGTCCATCCCCACTAGTCTTTGGACAATTCCTAGAACGTGCTAAGTGCCAAGTTCTTTCACGCCTTAAGAACTTTGTTCTTGCCTTTCCCTCTGCCTGAAATACACTTTCCCTGGTTTTTCATGTATCTGGTTCCTTCTTGGCTGAAATGTCCCCTCTTTGGGTGGCCTGTCCTGTCTTCTTGTCTAGAATAAGTCCCTCCATTTTTCTCTATAACAGTACTCCTTTTCTCATAGACTGATCACAGCTTATCATTACTTATTTACTTACTTGCTTTCTTAGATCAGGCTCACTTGGAATAGATCCTGAGAAGATTCAAGAGCAGTGATATATTAAGGAAATTCCCCTGGGGAAATGAGTAAGGGTGTGGGGGAAGCAGAACGGGGATGGGGAAGAAGGCAAATAAAGGTGAGATTCCATAAGGTAAAGTCCCAAAAATTTCAAATAAGGGGAAGTCCCAGCCTCAACCTGGTCCTATAGGGGAGTTCTGCAGTGCAAATCCTGCCTCTGAGCTTATCCTGCCTTGAAGCAAATGAGCAGCATGTTCGTCTTCCTGCTCCAATCAGTCATTGTCTAAGAGTGACTAGGGGCGGGGTCAACTCCCAATCACTTTTAACTCCCTCCAGTTGCCTAAGAGCAGGCTGCTGGAGAGTGGCAGGAGTGACCATCACAGCAAATGCACACAGGAGTCAGGGCAGAGGCACCCAGAAATACTGTAAGGGATCCCAGGGAGCGAGGCTGGGATAGTACTGGCTGCACTTGCTTATTGACTGCATCCCGCGCTAGAAAGGAAGCCCCAGAGCAGATACCTCATCTTCCTGTTTACTTCCTGTTATATCCCTAATGTCATTTGCATAGTACCTGCCACATAGCTGGTAATCATTACATTTTTCAAACGAGTGAATGAATGAATGAATGAAGTTCCTGGTACAGTGTGGCATATAGGGATTGTTCAATTAATATTATTGGAAACAACATGAATCTATATGCTTTTTCAGCTTGCTCTTAGGTTTCCGATCAATAGAGAGGGATGCTTAGGCATATGGCTTCAGAAACATGGGCTATCAAAAGAGAGAAAAGAGTCAGTTCTGGAAAGAGAGAGACTGGCCCTGGAGAAAACATCTGAGCTTTTTTTTTTTTTTTAAAGATTTATTTATTTATTTATTTATTTATTTATTTATTGGCTGCGTTGGGTCTTCCTTGCTGCGCACAGGCTTTCTCTAGTTGTGGTGAGCGGGGACTTCTCTTCCTTGCGGTGTGTGGGATCCTCATTGTGGTAGCTTCTCTTGTTGCGGAGCACAGGCTCTAGACGTGCAGGCTCCAGTAGTTGCAGCCCGCAGGCTCAGTAGTTGTGGCTCATGGGCTCTAGGCGTGCGGGCTCAGTAGTTGTGGCACATGGGCTTAGCTGCTCCGTGGCATGTGGGATCTTCCCGGACCAGGGATCGAACCCTTGTCCCCTGCATTAGCAGGCAGATTCTTAACCAGTGCACCACCAGGGAAGTCTGAACATCTGAGCTATTAATAGTAGAAATCTCAAGTGTAGTTGGAGGCATGTAATAGTGGTGTGGCGGGGGATGGATGGGCCAATCCTGCATTTAGAACAAGGAAAGCCTAGCTGCCAGACAATTGCCCAAGTCAGGAAGTAACAGCTTCGGGTTCTAGCAGCACAGGATATGATCTCATGCAGGACCTCAGGGCCTCGGTGGAACAGGCTTGGATTCAGAACAAACGTTTGGTCCTGGCAGGGTATGGGAGCACTGGTCTCAGACAATAAGGCAAAAGCCCAGGCCCATAGACTGTCAGGCACCTCAAAGGGGAAGGAGCAGTGACACTTTCTGGTCGCCCAAGCTATTGACAGTAGAATTCCAAACCTAGGGTGATCAACTCATCTCAGGCCCTCCCTCAGTCCTGGGCAAACCAGGACAGTTGGTCACCCTATTGCAAGGGAGAGAAACTGTGACAGCTTGGGTTGCCTGAGGGGAGACTCTGAGACAGAGATCATCTTGCAGCAGCTATATCAGGAAGTGGTCTTGGGATCACCACCTAAGGAAGAGAAGAGATGGAAGCAGGAGGCGGCCGAGGGAGGAGCTGGGCTGAAATGCAGTCTCAGTGTAATCCTCAGCCAACCGCACAGAGTGCTCTGAGGCTGGGATGGTCCTTCAGAGTTGCCCTGAGTTTAGTGTTGCCATATTTAGCATATAATAATAGAGGATGGCTAGTTAAACTTGAATTTCAGATAAACAGTGAATATCTTTTTTAATATAAGTGTGGCTCCTATAGTACTTGCAACATACTTACACTGAAAAAATTATTCATTGTTTATCTGAAATTATCTGAGCATTGTATATTTTATCTGGCAATCCCACTTGAGTTGGGACGAGGGGCCAGGTCTTTCTGCCCTATGTGGACCAATCTCTGGATTCAGACTGCCCCAGTGAAAGGGGTGTGACCTTGGGTTATGAGACTCTCTTCAGCTGAGGCAGTTCTGAGGCAGGCTGACAGCTGAGCACGGCCTGCCAGCAACCCACTCAACAGCTGACAAAATAAATCCTTCAGACTTGAAAGGGAAATTAGAGAGCCCATCACAGTGTCTACTACAGAAACAGACTCTCGATAACTTATTTACTGGAATGTACTGGAAGAATACTGTGTTCACAAAATCAACTGGAGGGCTAGAGAATCAGGCTCAGGAAATAGCCACGAGAGCCGAGCAGCAGGAAAAACATGCCAAGGACACACCACAGGAACAATCTGGAGTGCTGGGTTGCTGCTGCAGATACCAAAACCTATTTTCACCACCCAATGGACTCTCAACCCTGCTGCTGCCATATTGAATAATGTCCCTGCACTACTGTGTCAGTCCTTTGAGATGTCTTCCTGAAATAAGCATCTGATTGGCTGATTTGGGTCACATGTCCACCCTCCAGCTTCTGTAGTGGCAGGAGGTGTCCTGCTTCCCATCTAGTCTTTCACAAATTGAGGATTCTCCTAAAAAATAAAAAGGGTATATCAGGGCCTGGTGCTAGGGACAACATTAGGAGCTGGCAGTGTCTCAAGAGCGCCTCATGGTTTGGATTAATCCTCTTCCACTAGCCCCAAGGAATGTGATCATGAGACGTGGGAGAGAAAACCATGTATAATCACAGAAGATCTGATTTTCTCAAATATAAATGTAAATAGCAGTGAGTAACTCTAAAAACTCCAGGAGCAGTAATGAATCTAATTATGTAGATCCTTTACCCAAACACAAATGTGACTTTCCAATGCAGGAAAAAAGTGCCTTTCAGGACTCTCCTGGTGGTCCAGTGGTTAAGACTCCACACTTTCACTGTTGGGGGGTGGGCATAGGTTCGATCCCTGGTCGGGGGAGCTAAGATCCCGCATGCCACAGCATGGCCAAAAAAAAAAAAAAAGTAAAGATTATTTTTTGTAATCTACCATTTTAAAAAATAACATCTATTTTCAAAAAATTCCATTATGACTCTTGCTTCATTTTGGATATAAGAATCAAGTTTATCCCCTCCCTATTTCCCCACAAATCAATGTTAACAGGTTTGTGTTATCACTTATTTCTCAGTGCTCATAAAATCTGATATAGATATATTTACATATTTGTACTGGCAAATGTTCATGATATTTTTTAAATGAAATTATATTCACCTCTCTAGATCTCATTCAGCAACAACCAACATGAAAGTCTTTCCAAGTCAATATAATTCATTCTTTTTAATAAATGAATACTGCTCCTCACATGGATATACCATAATTGGTATATTGATGGGCATTCATGTTGTTTCCAAATTTTTGCCACTACAAATGATGCAATAAACATACTGTTTCTATGGAATAACTTCCTTGGAAAAGGATTACTGGATCAGAAGGTGTATCTTTATTGTTTAACCTTTTATTAAAACATACATACAGAAATAATATACATTAAAATATTACATAGATAAGTTGCACAGCTTGATGAAATTTTACAAACTGAATCCCCTATGTAACCAACACCTGGATCAAGAAATAAGACATTACCAAGACCCTAAAATCTCCCCTCATGCTGAAAGGATTTATGTATTTTAAATTCTAATAGAATTGCTCTATTGATTTCTAAAAGCCTTCATAATTCCCATTTGAGAATGTCCTTTTCCCTCCAAGTGCCAGGGCTGCCGCAGATGGTGTCAAACTGCACTTGTTTGACCTGGGACGCAGAGCCTGAAGACCATTCACAGAGGCCCCAGAAGTGCCCTCTTCTCTTGTATTTATGAAAGGGCGTCACACTCCTTTGTATGTATTCTTCCTAGCAGTTGGAACATAGTAACCCCTCAAGAAACATTTGCTGACTGATTGTTAAAATGATAAAAACATGCACCTTCCTCTTCTCAAAACACTTCTAAATCTTTTGAGTTCAATAGTGGATGTTTAGTTGCATGCAGAGCCAGGAAAAAAAGAAAGGTGGGATTTGGAACCAGTATACTTGAACTAAAGTTTTAGCTGTGTGATACTGGGAAATTAACACGATCTCTCTGGGTCACATATTGTTTAACATGTAATAAAGAGGAACAAGAAAACTAAAAATTATCCCTACCTACCTAACTATTATAAATTTAGGAAATGTACGTTAAAAGCTGTTTGTAAACTGACAAATGCTATTTAAATATTAGTTAATAGTCAATCTCTTAATATGTGTTTAACTATTGATTATTAAAATACTTCGCAAGTTTTATTTTTAATTCCACATTCAAACATATTTTATTCCTTGAGCATATATTGCCTTCCTCTTACTGATTAGAAAAGAAACTAAAAAATATTTTTCTTTGCTACTTTATTTTTTTCTCGCTTTTAAAATAGCAATTACCAGAATAGGCTCCTAAAAGCTTAATACTTTTTGTGGGTGATTAAAGAGTTAAATTTCAGTGGCCTTCCAATTGGATCAGAGAAAAGACAATGAGTGCTGACCTCTCAGCCCTGCCCAGTCACCCCTCAGGCCCCCCTTCTTCATCTTCATCTTCCCATTACCCTCTAGAAAGGCTGTCCGTGCCCCAGGTTCATTCAGCTCTTTGACCTTGGGCTGCAGTAGCTGCCTGATTTCTCTTCCCAAGGATCATTCCCCCATATTTCATTCTCATACCATGTCACAATTTGTGATATGTACATACCTTCTGTGCATGGATACAGAATATTTAGATAACGGTTTAATTTTTTTAACTGAGATATAATTGACATATAACATTGTGTAAGTTTAAGGTGTACACGATGATTTGATACATTTATATATTGCAATACGATTACCACCTTAGCATTAGCTCACACCTCTATCTCGTCACATAATTATCATTTCTTTTTTAAGGTGGGGTATAGTGCTTTTATTTAATTCAGCTTATTTTTATAAACTTAAATACATCTATGCCATTAATTCATTTTGCTTATATTTTATCCATATAAAATACATTTACTTTGAAAACTATATGTCACTGCTCTAAATGGAGACTCAAGTTACAGCTAACTGTAAAGATTAGTAGAGTAGAGACAAAATAATGTCATTAAATTTCAGCTGGATACTGGCTGAGACCCTGAGCCCTAAGGCTGTTTTATGTTAAAATGAAGAAGAGGAAGAGTAGCAAGTGTTAGAGAAGCCTTAAAGGCAACTAGTACCTAACTGAGACTTCCTTCTTAAAGTCATCAGAAAAGGGTTAAAAGGAAATGTAAAAAGAGACTGCTAAGGCAGCCCACAGAATGGGGCCTGGTGATTGTAGCACCTCTCTTGGTGGGGCAGCGGATGGATGGCGCTTGCCGATGCCTGGCAAACCTAAATCTTCTTTTTTTGTTGTTGTTGAAATTTATTTATTTATTTTTGGCTGCACTGGGTCTTCATTGCTGCGCATGGGCTTTCTCTAGTTGCGGCGAGCGGGGGCTACTCTTCGTTGCGGTGCGCGGGCTTCTCATTGCCGTGGCTTCTCTTGTTGTAGAGCACGGGCTCTAGGCGCGCGGGCTTCAGTAGTTGTGGCTCACGGGCTGTAGAGCACAGGCTCAGTAGCTGTGGCGCACGGGGTTCGTTCCTCCATGGCCTGTGGGATCTTCCCAGACCAGGGCTCAAACCCATGTCCCCTGCATTGGCAGGTGGATTCTTAACCACTGTGCCACCAGGGAAGTCCAAAATCTTAAAGGAAAAGGAACCGATACACATCAGCTTTAAATCATTCATATAGTACAGCACACACCCTCAAAACCACAGCACCAAGATTGAAGGAAAGGAGAAAATTAAACGACCCTTCCCCCCCCCACCCCGACTGCCACGTAACTCTGTGAGTCACTTCTTTAGAAAACAGGCATGAAAATATCCAATTAAAGCGCATTGCTAATCTGGTAGAGCACCATGATGCAGATGCTCACGTAACGGTTCCCTATTCAGAATGAAAATGCCACCAAGAAATAGTTAGCAAAGCGTAACTGATTATATGACCAGCTTCCTACAGTTTCCTTTGTCTTGTCACCCATTACCTTTCAAAATCTTCAAGGGCAGGAGTTTCGCTTTCTCTAGTTCCTTTGAACCTCCTCGAAGCAACCAATGACGTGTCCTGCAGGCAAGGAGCCTAGATTGATACTGAGTTGTGTTGACCAGAATCTTCAAAGCTACATGGGACGTGGCAGTTGAGTGGGAGAACTCCCATTTAGGTTTCTCTATTCACCCAGAATCATCCTGGGAGCATGCTAATCAAGCTTGCTGCATTAGAAATGCTAATTGGTATTTGGTGGCTGGCATTGACTAAGTCATATGCATCAGCCTAAATTAAAGTGGAAATCTTCAGGGTTTTCCCCTCCATCCTTTGGTAAGAAAGTGACCTAGTTAAGGGATAGGCAAACCAAGGCTGGAGTGTCAAATCCCACCCAGTCACCATGTTTGGTAGGGCCTTCAGGCTTAGGATGGTTTTTATGTGTTTAAATGGTTGAAATAATTTAAAAATAACTTTTTTCATGACACATGAAATTAGATGAAATTCAAATTTCAGTGTCCACTGTCAGGTTTATTGGAATACACCCACACTCATTCATTCATATATTGTCTTTGGATACTCTCTTGCCACAATGGCAGAGTTGGGTAGTTGTGATTGAGATGGTATGGCCCATGAAGCCTAAAGTATATACCATCTGGTTCTTTACAGAAAAAATTTGCTGACACCTTACCTAGACCGTTAGTTTCTACTTTGGCTGCACACTGGAATTATTTGGGAGACAAAAAATACTGAAGGTACTGATGCCTTTTCTGAGAGATTCTGATTAAATATTCTAAAGACTGGGACTTTTAGAAGCTTTTTAAGTGGTTAAAATGTGCAGCCAAGTTCAACCACAGTTGACCGAGACTAGTGCTTGTCAAACTTTAACACGACATGAATCTCCTGAGGGTTTGTTAAAATGCAGGTTCTGATTTAGCAGTTCTATGGAGGGGCCTGAGATTCTGCGTTTTTGATAAGCTCCCAGGAAGAAAGGGGGAAAAAACGTCTTTCTATGTGCCTTTTAGGTACCTTCTAACCTACCTTCTCTTAAAGGTAGGTTAAAAAGATGCCACAGAACAGACTTCTTAAGCAACTTCAGCGGACTGGAAATCCACCCTGCATGCTGAAAGGAGTTTCGACCCTTTCCCAGAAAACAAATGGTTTTGAATACCTGCCTTCACATCCATCCATTAAGACTTCTCATTTTGCTGAAGCAATGAAAGAATAATCACAGCTTTCTCCTTTCACCCTCCCATTCCTTGGAGAAAATTTTTGAGGAGTGTGTATAAAGAAATCCTCTGCTGGTTAATGGCCTTGAAATTGTGTGGATTAACAGTCTGAGTCCAGTGACTGGGAAAACAGCTTCCCTGATTGGCGATGGTTGAACTTTAGGATTTAACTAGGAGGAATAGAATGTCCTTTGGGGTATGGAATGCTCTGGAATCTCCATCACCCTGAGTCATTTGAAACCCCTTTTTGGGTAATATTGAGAAAGGAAACACCATCAGATCCCATGAAGACATTTTCTTTCTAACTTCTCCACTCTTTGCTATGATGAGGACTAAGAATGTGGAATTTCAGAATTTCTTTCCCATATTTTATTGATAAATTGGTGGATATATCCTTTTAAACACTTTTGCCTGCCAATTACCTACAGATTGCTGAGCGTTTATCACCTTAAACCTATTTATTATTGAGATCTACTTAATCTTCTGAAATATAAATATGCGTGAACCTTAAATATATTACAATGATAGTGATGGGTTCTATGGAAAAAAGTTTCACTTCCTATTTCCTTGTCTCTGAAGAGAAAAGCCATCTCAAGGAAATTATTTTACTATAGTCCCAATTTGCATAGGAGAAAAATCTTCTATTCCTAAGTGTAGGGGGTCGCCTTTGAGATGCAGGTGACCTAACAGTGATTGAACCATTGATGACTTAACCCCAAATTTCACCCTGCAGCTGAAAGCCCGTACAGAACGGAGACCCCAGGATGCCATGAAACTATGGCAGTTAATGGAATATGGGAAGGAAGGTGCCTTTTAAGGGATAAGGAAGCTCAGCTGGAAACACCCCTGGGTTAGCTGGCATCCAATCAGGAGTCGATTTATACACACCTGTGCACCCTCTCCTTCCCCCACCCCCATCCACTGCTCTTAGAATCTCTTTAATCAGATGAAGGAAAATGATAGGGTGAGGAGAAGCAGAAGTTAAAAAATTTTTATGTAGCTTTATTGAGATATAATTCACATACCACAAAATTCACGCTTTAGAGTGTACCACCCAGTGGCATTTCGTATATTTACAGAGTTGTGCAACCATCACTACTATACAACTTTATAACATTTTTATCACCCCCAAAAGAAACCTTGTGTCCATTAGCAGTCACCCCTCACTTCCCTCCTCTCTCTCGCCCCTGGCAACCACTAATCTACTTCCTGTCTCTGTAGAATTGAGGGAGAAGGTTTTAATAGGCAGAATCCTGGGTGCTGTTTTAAAAGGTGGGACCTTCAGCTGCCTCTTTCACTCCATCTCTCTGGACCTCAGTTTCCTCAGCTGCCAGATGGGTGGTTCTCAGTCTTGGCTGCTGTAGGGAGGAAAAATTTTCCTCTACCCCTCTAGGTTCTCTTGGCTGGTCTATATTAATTAAATTGACATACGATAGGTTAATAGGAGAAAAACAAATGTAATTACATATGTAGGGGAGCCCTATAAGAGTGTGAGACCCAAAGACAAGTCGGACAGTTGAGGCTTGTATGCCATCTTGAGCTAAGGAATGGGGTAGGGGCCTGTGGCTTCAAAGGGGAGGAGGATGAATTCACAGGATGATAAGAAGAGCAGATATTTGGTAATTAGATGTTTGCCTGCCATACAGCTAGGTCAGTCATTTAGACAAAAGTTATCTCTGGTAATAGCTCTCTCTGAGCCAGGACTCCTGTCTGAATACTTTTAGGTAGTTAAGGGAGAGATAAAAGTTTTTCTTGAGTCAGCTTGGTCTTGAATCCCTTTGGCTCAAAATAATCCACATGCCAAAGTGGAATATTTTGGAGTCAGGTATCCTGCTCCCCTTAATTGCACGTCGGAATCAGTTGGGGAGGCAAAAATACTCAATATATTGTAATAACCTATAAGGTAAAAGAATCTGAAAAAGAAGAAAAGATATATATGTATGTATAACTGAATCACTTTGCTGTATTCCTGAAACTAACACAACATTGTAAATCAACTATTCTTCAATTTAAAAAAACACTTTAAAAAAAATTCAGGGACATCAAAAAAAAAAAAAAAAAGAAGAAAGAAAGAATCAGGGAACTTTGAACAAATGCTGATGCTCAGCCCCACACCCCAACCCTAGGACTCTAATTCACTAGATCTGGGGTGGGGCTTAGGCACCGGAAATTTTTAAAAGCTCTGTAAGGCAGATTTACTCCAAGGTCTTGCTATCAAAATGTGGTCCTGGGACCAGCTGGGGGCTTGTTAGCACCGCAGATCCCAGGTCCCCACCCCAGACCCACTGAGTCAGCATCTGGGCATTAACAAGACCCCAGGTGATTTTTGTGCACATTGAAGTTAGGAAAGCTCTGCTCCCACATCCCCTCCAGCTCTAACAGTCTGTAGTTTCGTGATCCCTGCTCCTGCCTTCATGGGCCACCAGGTGATTTTAGTAATCAGTTCCCACAAACCAGAGTTTACCCCACAATGGAAAATTGGCTCCCAGTTTGCTCGCCAAACAGGATTTAGGAATAGGTTACTGGCAAAGCTTTACAAGAACTTCGTTCAGTGATAACTAATTACACAGTAATTTGGAAGAACATCAAGTCATTTTAGAGTTGTTTTATCTACTGTCCCGAAGCAAAAAAAAAGTATGTGTTTAGGTGTCAACCTGTAGGCAATTTAGAAATATTCTGTACTTTGCAAAAATCACGTATCAGGCAGGTCATTAGTTTCCATTTAAAGCAGTATAAGCAGAGTTTCTTGGCCACAGCTGCCCATTAGAATCACTTGGGGAGCTTTTAAAACTCCAGACATCCAGCCCCACCCCATCCAGATCAACTAAGCCAGAACCTTGGCAGCTTTTAAAGCTCCCCAGTTGATTATAATATTCAGTCAAAGCTGAGAATCACTGGTATACAGGTTTTACTATTGTTATCCTGTTTGGGATGTACGGAAAACTCCTGGCTTTGTACCTTGCTAAGGTCTAGGGCTGTGTTTCCAATGCATAATGGTTGATTTATTCAGTAACCACATGCTGAACATCTTCATGTCTCAAGCCCCATCTGCAGGATTTGAGAGAAGGATCCAGAGACCTAGACAGACACTCAGAGAAGGTAAGCCCCTCAGCCCCTTGCTTGAGCATGCTCAGGACAGTGGCAGCCCTGCCACTTTGCATCCTTCTCCAGGGTTCCATGGGCAGGGGAAAGTACACTGACATTTTAAACAGGACTTCCCCTCTCTGCCTGTCGATTTTAGGAAGTAGGTCATTGGATAATGCAGATGTGACTCTTCCTCTTGGGCCTCACATCCATGACGATGGCACTAAAAAGTTAATCAGTCAACAGATATGTACTGGGGATTTCCCTGGTGGTCCAGTGGTTAAGACGCCAAGCTTCCACTGTAGTGGGCACGGGGTTGATCCCTGGTCAGGGAATTAAGATCCTGCATGCCATGCGGTGCAGCTAAAACAAAAACAAAAACAAAACAAAAACAACAACAAAAATAAACAAAAAACAGATATGTACTAAAAATGGTGCCCAGCACCCAAGGGAGGGGCTGGAAGAAAAGGCTTCCAGGATCTGACCAATGAAATAAGGCGTCCATAAATGGAGTAGTTAGCAAACAGTGCAAGGCAGGGTATAGTTGAGGGTTCTGTTTGGGGTAAAATCAGCAAGGACTACAGAAACTCAGAGGAAGAGAAATCAGTGCCCACTGGAATAGGATGGAGACACTGCACAGCAAAGAGAGCTCACAGATTGACGGGGGAGGGTGTTCTTATGACTATTTATTACAGAGACTACTATTTGTTATATTTGCTGTGAGCCAGGAATTGTCCTAAATGATTGTCTTATTTACTCCTCTCAACAGCGTAAGGTAAGAACCATAATTATCCCCATTCTGTAGATGATGAGACTGAGGCACAAAGAAGTTAAATAACTTGCCCAAGGTCACCTTGAACTTGGTCTGTATGGCTCCCAAGTCCATGCACTCCATCATAATACATTGACTAATAGCCACATAACATTTCTTTTTTATAAATTTATTTATTTTGGGGGCTGTGTTGTGTCTTCACTGCTGCATGCGGGCTTTCTCTAGTCGCAGCGACCGGGGGCTTCTCTTCGTTGCAGTGCGCGGGCTTCTCCTTGCGGTGGCTTCTCTTGTTGCAGAGCACAGGCTCTAGGCGTGCGGGCTTCAGTAGTTGTGGCCCACGGGCTTAGTTGCTCCGCGGCATGTGGGATCTTCCCGGACCAGGGCTTGAACCCATGTCCCCTGTATTGGCAGGTGGATTCTTAACCACTGTGCCACCAGGGAAGTCCCAGCCACATAACATTTATTAGTGTGTGCCAACAAGCAGGTTCCTAACGTTTTACATATATTATCTCATTTAATCCTCAAGACAATGCTTTCTGGTGGACAGTTCCATTATTCTCAAGTTCCGGGTAAGAGAATTTGAGCACAGAGAAGTTAAGTAACTTGCCCGAGGTCTAGGGTTGCCAGATAAAATACAGTTAAATTTGATAAATAGCAAAAAATAGGTTAGTATATATATTGCATGGGGCATACCTATACTGAAAGTTATTCATCATTTACCTGACAAGTTAAATTAGGTGTCCTGTTTGCATTTGTTTGATCTTGCTAAATCTGGCAGTCCTACTGAGGTTATCCTGTTGGCAGGTGATAGAGCAAGGTTGAATCAGGTAGTGGGACTCTAGGGCCCACACTCTTAACCAGCACATTCCAGTGTGGCCGGAGACATGAGTCGGCATTAATACCAGCATGTTTGAGAGGAAGTGAGCAGATTGCCTTCTTGGCTCCAAGGATTCGGTTGAGCAGTTGTGAGAAGCAGCAGTGGACTTTCCCACCCCTCCCTCACCTCCCGTGCTCTCCTGCCGCTGCTGCTGTCCCCACCTGCTGGTGGCACAAGAGTTAAAGGAGCTGGGCAATGGTGGTCCCAGCCCTGGTAACAAATGCTTCGTTCTGATGCCAAATATAGGAGGAACAGGAAAAAATAAGAGCTCGAGAGAGACAGAGACAGAGAGTTGGTATGAGATTCTGTAGACATTGTCACACTCACACCTCCCTTTATAGATCACAGGACCACCCATGGGGGTAAATATTTGTGCCTAGAAAACAATCATAATAGCCTGTGGCAAAAGCACAGAGGCTGCAGTTACGTGACCATCTCATGGACCACTATTGACAGGGGAACTAGAACTCATCAGGGAGCCTTCCAACCAGTCAGCTGACATAGACCCAGGGCCATCAGCTCCCGGGCCATGTGGCTTAGTCCAGGCAGCCTGAGAAAGTGTGACATCTCCAGCGTAGGTGTTGAGTTCAGCTCCAGCACTAATGCCAAGGAAACCTGGCTCAGCATAACAAGCAGCAGGGGCGCTGCAGCTGCAGAAACAAACTTTGCTGTAGTTAAAGGGGGTGAGCTCTTGTATAATTGAACATCAAGCAAATATAGAACAAATCTGAGAGCTTAATGGGACCCGTGTGATACTCAGGAAGAGGCAATAAGGATTAGCCATAAGAAGATAAGCAGAAGCAGATAAACTACAGCGTATTCCCGGCTGTGGAAGAACTGGGTATTCATAAAAGAATTCATAGTATATAAAAGCATATACACACAGTTGTGTTTGATTAAGCTATGCACTATATTGTATAGTTTATATTTAGTAGTTTTAAAAATTATTTTATTTCCTTTTGTTGTTTTCCAGAGACCTGAGTTAAAGAACCCCTTCAGGTAGAATATACATGAGTAGTACTGAAATGGCTGCGTTGTGGCCCAAAGATGCCAAGCATTGGCAGTTTAGATCTCTTTTCAAGATTATTTCGAACATTTGTCAACCAGTTGCCTTACTCCCAGTCTCCCTGTCCTACAGTAATTCCTCCATACTGCCACTAGAGTTATTCTTCTAAAATCTGGATGGTTTAGATCACTATCAATTGTATAAAAGAGAAAATTGCAAAAGTTTTCAATGCTATTTGCAATCTCTTCCTAAACTGTTTTCCAAATTCTTCTTTCATGATCTGTTTTTCCTATCACAGGCTACACCTGTCTTCTCTGTGAATTACCTGGTTTAGATTGTGCAAGCTTCTCCATTTCCATCTATATTCCAGCCCTTATTTTTACCGAACCAAACTTGGGTCCACTCACCTGATGCGCAGCAAAGCCAATCTACTGACACTGGGGTCGTGGTGAAGGGAAGTACAGTGTTTATTGCAGGGTCAAGCAAGGAAAACAGGCAGCTCATGTTCAAAAGACCCGAACTCCCCAGTGGATTTCAGGGAAAGGTTTTAAAAGACAGTGTGAGGGAGAGGGTCACAGGGTGTGTGATCAGCTCGTGCACAGTCCTCTGGTTGATGGTGAAGTAACAGGGTGATGTTTCAGGAATCTCAATCATCAACCTTCTGGTTCCAACCAGCCTGGAGTCTCGCACTGGTGGTCAGCATGCAGTTAACTTCTTCCACCTGGTGGGGATTTTAGAATTTGCCGAACAACTCAAGGATATGGCTCAGGATATTATCTACAGCCCTTGAAAAGGAACTAAAGGTCCTTGACTATTTTATGGCGAAACTATTATTATTTTGTCTTGCTTGACAGTTTTCTTTTGTTTCTGTATTTTTTTTTACTTCTCGGATTAAATTTTTCTTTTTGGAACTCAGGGAAGGCCTGGGAGGCTAAAGCTTTTCTACAAACAAGAGGTAGAGGGGGAAGAAGGGGTGGGGGGTGGTGGGAGGGTCTGTCCCCTGGAAGACCTCACAGGGTCCTGCTCGATTTTACTGTCTCACACTCCGCGCAACAATAGCCAACTAATCACCAGACATTTTCAGACCTCCATGCCTTTGCATGTGCTATTCCTTTCATCTGGTCCCTCCAGTGGTGTGCTGGCTGGCTCTTACTAGCTCATGCACATCTAGTCCCAACTCTGTTCAGTGGCATCACGTTGGTACCTTGAATTCTGCTGCAGCAGGAGAATTTACACCATGGAAATTAGCAAATGCTTCACATCAGTGCTTTTCCCCTTCCCGGAGTGCCGGTTTTACACATTTACCAATACGTCATGGTCATCTCCTACTCTTTGCCTGCAAGATTCTTCTTATCCTTCAAGACAGAGTGCTTCCCTGTAAAGCATCAAAACTTTGTGAAGAAAGCTTTTTTTCTCTGACTGTTGGGATGCTTTGTAAATATGACTCATCCACCTTCACCTCTCAGTAAGAGAGGCAGACTGTAAAGATTAACCCGATTTGAATAGATGCTGTGAAATGATTGGCTGAAAGGAACGTTCATGTAATTTATTCAACTTAACCAATATCTAGATGTAGATAAAATAAAATGTCACACCTGTCCATAAGAAAGCAGTCTGTGCAGAAGCAGCAGTAAAGTTTGCCTGCTGTATTCTGATCTGACTGCTATAATAATAAGTATTTTGCAGCAACAGTAAAGTATTCTGATCTTATTGCTTATTGGCCTTTGTCCATAGGCCAGAGAGTTGCAGCAATAAGATCAGAACAGAGATTATTGTGGGCTGCAGAGGGGGTTTCATGGAAGAGTTGAGACCTGGAGCACAGGTGGATGGATTATGAAGGATGTCCTGAGAGAAAAAGTAACTATCGTCAATGTTCAGAGCTCTATGTTTTGCAAAATGGCATTTGGCAAAGAGCAGTTCAAGACCAAAGATGTTTGGGAAATGCTGCATATACCATCTTACATTAGACTATTTATTATATGCTTTGAGAACACTTAAAGTGAAGAGACCTGATTAGCTTCGTTTAACCTAAGTTTCCCAGATGTGCTTGACTGTAGAATCTGCTTTGGGGAAATACCCATTAACATCTTTCAGAATGTTCAAGTTCCACAGAACCTTGTTGGGAAGCATTAATCTACAGGATGATGTTTCTGAATTAGTATTTATTTGTGCCTCTTTTGAGGCCTCAAAAGAATTCATCTTACTCCTCAGTTCATGCTACCTCATGATCACATTTTCAGCAAAGCTTCTCTTGTTTTATTTTTCCCCTTCATCCCCTAACCCCACTCCCCATCCTAAGTACCCACTTTCGTGTTTCATATATTTCCTTAAATATACCTTTATCTTATAAAATAAAGTATATTGCTTTGTGTGTATGTGCTATAAATTTTATTTTTTCTTGCTAATTTTTTTCTCATCCAGTGCTATGTTTTACGGAGCTAAGCTTGTTGTCCATTCATCACATTTGTTGTTTTTATCTGCTGCACAAAATTCCACAGTGTGCAGTCCACCCACTTTACTCATCCATTCCTCCACTAATGGACACTAAGTTTGGTGGCCTAGGTGATCTTGAGACTGGGGCTCCAGAACAGAGAAGAGTGGTTTCAAATGGATAAAGAGTTTGAACAGTTTTCTTCTTTAAATAAATAAACTGCCAATTTTGGCAAGGTGACCTGATCAAGTCCTAGTAATGATGAAGAGTGAATTTCAGAAGGAGCAGCCGTCAGATAATTTACTAGAGCAGGGACTGAAAATCACTTGGGTCAGATTGCCCAAATCTGCCATCCAAAACTGTCAGCTTCATGCAATTTTCAAGATTAATACCCTTCACCTTAAGTGTGACTTTTGAAAATAAAACGTTTTCTTTAAAATGTAGAAAGGAGGACTTCCCTGGTGGTGCAGTGGTTAAGAATCCACCTGCCAGTGCAGGGGACGTGGGTTCGAGCCCTGGTCCGGGAAGATCCCACATGCTGCGGAGCAACTAAGCCCATGCGCCACAACTACTGAGCCTGCACTCTAGAGCCCGCGAGCCACAACTACTGAGCCCCCCACGCACCTAGAGCCCGTGCTCCGCAACAGGAGAAGCCACCACAATGAGAAGCCCACGCACCACAACAAAGAGTAGCCCCCGCTCGCTGCAACTAGAGAAAGCCCACGCGCAGCAACAAAGATCCAATGCAGACAAAAATAAATAAATAAATAAATAATTAAAAATTTAAAGAATGTAGAAAGGAAAACAAAAGGTCCATTATAGACCTATGGCAAGTGGGCTTGGGCTGAGTGTGAGCAGTTTGCCCAGATAAGATCAAGGCAGCAGGGGGTTCGGCATAAGGTCCTGAAAAGTCTCATGAGAAGCTCACAATGAGACACATTGACATCCTCGTGATTATCCACCCCTAGGACCACCTGCTTCCTGTTTAGTGCACTAAACAAAGTATTTAATATGAGCAACTACTTCAAGTGGTTACAATGGAAGAGGATCATGGCAATTTGGGGGAGTCAAGAGGAATGCCAACTTCACAGGAAGCTGGTGTTGAACAGGAAGTATCATAGAGTTCAAGAACTTCTGAGCAATAGAGGAAACTCTTCCAGGTAATTAAAGTACCTGGAATTTGTTCTCATCTTGGAGGCTTTTCACTTCCTTCACAGAGTGAGTGATTGTGAAACCCCTCTCAATACTCTACTGAAGTTCTGATGGACCATGAGAGCTGCATTTCCAGGCAAAGGGGGTGACAGGACACATGGTTTCAGGCTACACTGTAAAACTTATATGTTGAAAATATAGGAATTTCTTAAACTCCAATATTATGTGGATTCCTGCCATAGCCAAGATGCATGAATATTCTTGACAAAGAGATGGCTGAACTTAGAGAATTTGCTTTGTGTATGTACAAATGGAGAGACATTGTAGATGGGATTAACAACCACCAACAGTGCAAACTCTTGAATGGAGTGAGGCAGAAAAGGTTTACTGGACAACCAGAGAAAAGGAGCTGAGATGAACCACACAGAGAGACTTCTGGATGAGCATGTCTAAGGGTTTTTACTGATTCACTACAGAGGAAGGATGAGTTGATATCAGAAAATGTTGCATATTATTTGTAGAGTTGCTTCCTGCCCTTAAGTCAGGAGTTCAGTGCCTAGAATCTAGGAAGCCCTCAGCAAATATTTTTAGAATGAATAAATAAATTTAAGTAGCTTAAATTAACTGGTGGCTATTGGATAGAGTTAATTTTATTTATTTGTTTATATTACTAAGACTTTATTTTTTTTTTTGAGAGCAGGTTTAGGTTTACAGAAAAATTGAGAGGAGCTACAGAGATTTCCCATATACCTCCTGTCCCTACACATGCATAATCTTCTCCATTATCAACATCCCTCACCAGAGTGGTACATCTGTTGCAATTGATGAACCTACATGGACACATCATAATCACCCAAAGCCCATAGTTTATCTTAGGGTTCATTCTTGGTGTTGTACAAATGTATAATGGCATGTATCCATTGTTTTAGTATCACACGGAATATTTTTGCCACTCTAAAAATCCTCTACGCTTCACCTATTCATCCCTTCCTACCTACCCCTGCAACCCCAGTCAACCACTGATCTTTTTACTGTTTCCATAATTTTGCCTTTTTCATCATGTCATACAGTTGGAAACATACACTATATAGCCTTTTCAGATTGGCTTCTTTCACTTAGTGATATGCATTTAATATTCCTCCATATCTTTTCGTGGTTTGATAGCTCATTTCTTTAGTGCTAAATAATATTCTGTTGTCTGGATGGACCACAGTTTATTTATCCAGTCACCTACTGAAAGACATCTTGATTGCTTCCAAGTTTTGGCAGTTACGAATAGAGCTGCTGTAAACATCCGTGTGCAGGTTTTTGTGTGGACATAACTTTTCAACTCTTTGGTAAATACCAAGGAGTGCAACTGCTGGATCGTGTGGTAAGAATATGTTTAGTTTGTGAGAAACTGCCAAACTGTCTTCCAAAGTGACTGTCCCAAGCTCATTTTATTACAGACATTTACAAAGCTGTAAGTCAAAGAACCCCTTTAGATACCTATCATGTGAACCACACCTAAAAACTGTAGTCAAGACTCATGACCACAGTGAGCAGCCAACTTATAGAAGGGGGTCTTAACTAGGTTAATTTTTGGTGGGATCTGTTGCGTGTTGGATTATCCTGGAAGAAAAAAAAAGCCATACATTGAGCCTAGCACCAGTGTTTGATTATTGGATTAGATTCATTTGATGTCTGTTAAATCACAAGAACAAACACCCCTCTGTCTCAAGTGTGAGATTTCCATGTTCATGTCCTTGGTGCAGGGCCTTTTGCTCTGCCCCAGTCTATAGAGTCAAACGCGCTGCACTGAGATTAGCCTTGGATGGAACGCAGCGCCCGGCTACATGTGTGACTGCAGCCAAACAGCCAGGCTCGCCAGATGTTCCAGCAGAGCACACAACACTGCTGCTCATTTGGCAGTTTACTGATGCATGTGGGAAGGGGGACAGATGTGAGGGACTGGCTTCCAGACCCCGCAACAACAGTAGCGACTTAAGAGGAATAGTTATGTCGTATATTTACTCAGATGTTTGGAAATGAGCTTTAGAAAAATCAATAAAACTGACATAAACTATGGGGGGACGTTGAGACAATCAATTCCTTCTCCCTGGTGCTGAACAATAATTATCTTGTAACTCTATACGTTTTAAAGGAAAAAAACAAAAGCTTTTTAAAGTGTTTCTACACAGGCATGAGTCTAAAATGTGATCAATCTCTCTCTCTCTCACCACTTATATACATACAATTACGTATACACCTATATCTATACGCATACATGTACATATAATCTATATATGTGTACACACACATATATCTATTTCAACATCTTATTGGGTATATGGGGAGGTAGAGAAAGTATAAGTTATGATCTTTGTCCATTGCCGAGAAAGATTTTGTCCTAAGGTATTCAGAAAGTTCTACTAATTAACCCCTTCTGCTAGGGTTACTTAGTGGAGCAGTCTGCATAAAGGGTCAGAATACCTGGACTTTCCCCGGCACAGCGCTACAAAGAAGTTGTAACCCTGTGGGAGTCATTCATTTCTCTGGATTCAGTTTCTTGAGTTGCACAATGAAGGGGGTTGGACTAGAGGCTCCCTGAGGATGCAGCTACGTCTTACTCCCTTCTTGACCAATCTCCCCCCTCAGGAACATCTGAGTGAAGAATGTGTGGGCCTTGTTTGTGTTCTCACCATCTGGCATCCTACATGAGGACGTGGTGGAGAGGCCCCCTTCTACAGGTATTATTAGCACTCTCCTTCCTTTAGGGCGGCCACCCTAAAGGCGGGGCTCTGACCCAGACTCCAGAACAGGACTGGACATCAGGGCCCCAAATCCCCCAGGACCCATCACCAGTCCAATCAGAATGAATCCCAGGACTTCTGCTGTCTCAGGAAGAGACTTCTTCTTTCTTTTTCAGATTCTTTTCCATTATAGGTTATTACAAAATACTGAGTACAGTTCCCTGTGCTATAAGTAGTGTGTATATATAACAATCTATTTTGAATGAATACCACTTTGACTTCAATAGTATACGAAAACCCTGCTTCTGTACAACTCCATCCCCTTTTTATGTTGTTATTGTCATCACAAATTAAGTCTTTATACATTATGTGCCCATTAACCTAGATCTATGCTTACTGTTTTTGCACTTGTATCTTAAGTCATGTAGGGGGAAAATGAGTTACAAAGGAAAAATTTGATAATACTGGCTTTGTATTTACCTATGTAGTTATATTTACTGGTGTTCTTTATTTCTTCATATGACTTCAGGTTACTGTCTAGTATCCTTTCCTTTCTACTTGAAGGACTCCTGTTAGCATTTCTCACAGGGTGGGTCTATAAGTTGCACATATCAGGATGTGGAGGTGTGAACGAGCCTGGGAGTGTCTGGAGAGGCACTTGTCAGTCTTTTCCCTAGAAACCTAGATCAGAGCCAAACTCCACCGAAGGACCCCATTCTGGGCTGGATTCAGAGAACTGTCATTTTCTCTCCCTCCTTCAGGCTTTGAACTGGGGATCAAGGCATCTACATCTGAGTCCTGATTCTGTCTCTAGCTAGCAATGTGACTGTGGACAAAGTCATTTAGCCCTTTTCCCTTATCTGTAAATGAGGTGTTCTAGATCAAGGTTGTTGAACTTTTTCTGTAAAAGGCCAGAAAGTAAGTATTTTAAACTCTGCCTGTCATAAAGTCTCTGTCACAACTACTCGACTCTGACATTGTAGTGCAAAAGCAGCCATGGATGATAAATAAATGAATGGGTGTGGCTGTATTCCAATAAAACTCTACTTATGAAAACAGGAAGCAGGCTGTTTTGGCCTGTGAGCCATAGTTTGTCAACCCCTATTCTAGGTGGTCTTGGAGAGTCCTTCTGGCTTTAGAATATAAAAGGTCTGCTGATCTGCACGGCTGCTCTCAGTGTCCTTTCACTCCTTCACACCTTCCTAGAGTATTATCTCTATCAACAATACAGTGGTAAGAATCACTACCACTGTTGTGTATCTATGGGCCAAGCATTTTTTGGTACTTTATTCATTCCTCCTAACAAGACTGTTAGGTGGAAAGTATTCTAATCACCATTTTACATGAGAAGAAACTAAGGTAAGAGAGGTTCCCTAACAGGTCCAAGGCCACAGTGTTGGCAATAGCAGAAAACAGGCTAAGACTCTAAAACCTTTGCTATGTTTTCTTCATCTCCTGTCTCCTAGATTACAGGTTTTTAGCACAGTAGAGGATACAATTTTTTTGACAGGAAAAAAATCTTAAGTATACTAGTCTAAACATTAAGCCACAAAAACTCCACACAGAGAATTTTTAAATTATAAATAACTAAAGTGATTAGCTGCTGATTTAAAATGCTATCTCTCAAGATGCAAAGCCAGCAAAAGAACATGTTGATGCCCTCAAAAAACCCACCATTCATCTGGTAAGACATATGAAAGATTTAGTGAACAAAATACAATTCCAAATTAATTACAATAGAAGTGGGTTTTTTTATTGAAGTATAGTTGATATACAATGTTGTGTTAATTTCTGCTGTACAGCAAAGTGATTCAGTTATACATATATATACATTCTTTTTATATTCTTTTCCATTATGGTTTATCATAGGATATTGAGTATAGTTCCCTGTGCTATACAATAGGACCTTGTTGTTTATCCATTCTATATATACTAGTTTGCATCTGCTAACCCCAAACTCCCAATCCATTCCTCCCCCAACCCCCCTTGGCAACCACAAGTCTATTCTATATGTCCGTGAGTCTGTTTCTGTTTCATAGATAAGTTCATTTGTGTCATATTTTAGATTCCACATGTAAGTGACATCATATGGTATTTGTCTTTCTCTTTCTGACTTACTTCACTTAGTATGATAATCTCTAGGTCCATCCACGTTGCTGCAAATGGCATTATTTCATTCTTTTTTATGGCTGAGTAATATTCCATTGTATATATGTACCACATCCTTATCCACTCATCTGTTGATGGACATTTAGGTTGTTTCCATGTCTTGGATATTGTGAATAGTGCTGCTATGAACATAGGGGTGAATGTTTCTCTTTTAATTACAGTTTTGTCTGGATATATGCCCAGGAGTAGGATTGCTGGATCATATGGCAATGCTATTTTTAGTTTTCTGAGGAACCTCCATACTGTTTTCCATAGTGGCTGCACCAACTTACATTCCTACCAAAGGTGTAGGAAGGTTCCCTTTCCTCCACACCCTCTCCAGCATTTGTTATTTGTAGACTTTTTAATGATGGCCATTCTGACTGGTGTGAGGTGATACCTCATTGTAGTTTTGATTTGCATTTCTCTAATAATTAGTGGTGTTGAGTATCTTTTCATGTCAGTAGAAGTGCTTTTGATTACACTTTACTTACTGCACCTGCCAGACAGACCAACACATCCCCTCAGTACCACTCTGCCCACAGCACTCTGATTACCTCTCCAGAGCAGTACACTTGCGCCCTGTGTTAGTTCCCTATGGCCAATGCAATAAATTACCACAAACATATGGCTTAAAACAACACATTTATTATCTTACCGCTCTGGATGTCAGAAGTCCAAAATCAGTCTCACTGGGCTAAGGTCAAGGTATTGGCCAGACTGGTTCCTTCTGGAGGCTCTGAGGGGAGAATCTGTTCTCTTGCCTTTTTCAGCTTCTAGAAGCTGTCTGTATTCCTTGGTTCATGGCCCCTTGTTCACATCACGCTGACCTCTTGCTTCAGTAGTCACA
Source organism: Balaenoptera musculus (assembly GCF_009873245.2). Lineage (NCBI taxonomy): Eukaryota > Metazoa > Chordata > Mammalia > Artiodactyla > Balaenopteridae > Balaenoptera > Balaenoptera musculus. The sequence goes on along the minus strand of NC_045801.1, from coordinate 34,103,278 downwards.
TATACTACTGACTCTGATTCTCTTGTCTCTCTTGTAAGGACACTTGTGGTTACGTTGAGTTCCTCCAGATAATCCCTCATCTAAAAATCCTTAACTTTTAGGGTTAAAGTTAATCCTAAAAGTGCTTCCCTGGTGGCACAGTGGTTAAGAATCCGCCTGCCAATGCAGGGGACACGGCTTCAAGCGCTGGTCCGGGAAGATTCCACGTGCCGCGGAGCAACTAGGCCCGTGAGCCACAAGTACTGAGCCTGTGCTCTAGAGCCTGCAAGCCACAAGTACTGAGCCCGCGTGCCACAGCTACTGCAGCCTGCACGCCTAGAGCCCGTGCTCCTCAACAAGAGAAGCCACCGCAATGAGAAGCCCGCACACCGCAACGAAGAGTAGCCCCCACTCACCGCAAGTAGAGAAAGCCCACGTGCAGCAACGAAGACCCAACGCAGCCAAAAATAAATAAATAAAAAAATTTTTAAACTTTAAAAATAAATAAAAATCTTTACGTTAATCACACCTGCAAAATCCTTTCTGCCATATAGGGTAACATTCACAGGTTTCTGGACTAGGACATGAACATCTTTGGGGAGCCATTATTCTGCCTGCCCCAGGCCCCATCCCTCAACTTCTCCCACAGGTGAATTTCACACTTACCAACAGTTGGTTGTGTTTGTTTCCAGACCTGTCTTTGTGGTTGTTCTTCTAACTACCTAATTCAATTTAAAAATTATGAAACCAATGAAATTTGAGAGCAAAAAGAAAGAGTTGCAGTGTCTGTGGAAAACACGTTAAATGAACTAAAGTAAGTCATTTAAAAAATGTGGTCAAGGGGCTTCCCTGGGGCGCAGTGGTTAGGAATCCGCCTGCCAATGCAGGGGACACGGGTTCGAGCCCTGGTCCGGGAAGATCCCACATGCCGCGGAGCAACTAAGCCCGTGCGCCACAACTACTGAGCCTCAGCTCTAGAGCCCGCGAGCCACAGCTACTGAAGCCCGCGCGCCTAGAGCCCGTGCTCTGCAACAAGAGAAGCCACCGCTCACCACAACTAGAGAAAGCCCACGTGCAGCAACGAAGACGCAATGCAGCCAAAAATAAATAAATAAAATAAATAAATTTAAACCAAAAAAAAAAAATCAAAAAAAAAAATGTGGTCAGATTAGGTGGCCAGGAAATCTGCAAAAGTTTCAGAAAAAATCAATTAAACAATATGAATAGGGATGGTTTGTGTAAGAAAGAAGAAGCAGAACACATCTCAAAGGAGACCTACTTGAACAAAAGGACTAGGCCTCACATCAAAAAATTGGTCAACAAATGTGCATTTAAAGGTTTTTATTAAACATTTAAAGTAGGTATGTTTAAATTATGTTATTCCCACTTTAACCAACTTTTTAGGTGAACTAACCAATCTCTCACCAGTATTAATATCAATAAAAAAGATTCAACTAAATTTGATTCAGGGTATCAGATGACATTAATCCTTTAGAGATGCAAAAATTGGGGAAGAAGGTTTAATAAAAAAATGCGGCTTAAACTACACTTTGAAAGTTATGTAGGATCTGAATAGGTGATTGGGGGTGAACAGGGATAAAGCAACATACTCACAACTGTAGGGGTAGAAATGAGTAGGAATGATAATTTCAACCCATGAGGCAGAACCTTGATACCCCAAGTGTGAGTCTCATTCCAGCAGCATCAGCAACACCTGGGAGCTGGTTGGAAATTTGGACTGTCATGCCTCTCCCCACACCCACTGGGTCTGAATCTGCAATTTAACAAAATCCCCAGGTCATTTATTTGCACATAACCTGTGAGAAGGACTGTTTTAAAAAGAGCGGGAATCTTTCTAAACTGCACTGAAGAGTTAATATGGCCCACACAAAACAGAATGGCAACTGAGTTTATTAAGCACCTGCTGAGAGCCAGGCCATCTACCAAGGGCTTTGCAAACCCTGTCTCACTTAATTCTCAGATGTCCCAGTCTTGTAAAATAGAGTTGATCTTTATTCTCAATAATAAAAAAATCTTTTCTGCTCTCTATGACCCCTTTGGTTGAAGTTGGTGTAAAGAATACATTAGTGTTTCAAAAGCTTCAAATAATTGCTTAAAAAATTCAATATGTAAAATATTTTGACATAATATTTCTTTGTTCTCTTTGTTCCCTGGGCTGCGAACTCTAACAGCTGGGATGATCTCAGATGCCTTGATAGTTTCAACCCATGAGAAGAGAAGCAATTCAAAAGCACTCCGGTTAGGATAGGGGTGAAAAAATAAATAAAATTATCAAGAAATACGTGCTGTTAAGTGGAATTTGGGAATGATAAATCAGATCAAGCCAAATCTTAGAGAGTTTGGCATGGATTCTGGGTACTCCCACAGTGCAGCATGCCTCAGCAGTTTATGCCCAAGGAGGCATTGAGACCGTCTTTCCTTTCCTTCCCAGGCTGGAAAAGATGAGGTTCTTGTACCTTCTTCCTCCTCCCTGAGCTCAGCACTCTGCCCACACTGAACAGGGAAGGAGGAATATCTGCCGTAACTCAGGTGTTGGGCGCTATGGAGAGCCACGAACGTGCGCGAGCCTCCCTCACCAGGTTGGTTTTCAGTGGACCTCCCTTTCTGACTAAACTCCGTTCAATAAGAAAGATTCTGTGGACTTCCACTAAGCTGTTCACTTCATACAGTCCTGGGGTGGCAGACAGAGCATCCCTGCCCCAGGTGCCAAGAGGCAGGCTGAGTCCCAGTGCTCACTGCCACTGGGCTTAACCTCAGGACTAAACCTCATTGTGATGAGGATGGGGAGGCGCAGAGAAGCTAGGAGGGTAGGGCTGTGAGGGGCATTCCTTTCCCCCAGACTTTCACAGAGCGCATGTTGTATTCCAGAATCAGAAATCTGAGCGTGGGAAGAATGGGTTAGCCCTGGAGAAAGGGAAATGAAGATCACGGGTCTCTGCAAAGAGCTGGAAGCTAAAAAATCAGACTGTGCGTACTTACCGACCATGATTCAATGGGATCTTTCTTTGCCAGCTCCCAATACAGTCTTAAAATATCTTAAATCCAAGAAAAATTTCTACAAAGCAAGGGATCTTCCCTGCCTTTACTCTCACCTAAATCGTTGCAGGGACTGTAGTGTGTAACTAATCAGTCTGTTTAAAAATGCTTTAAAAGTTCTATGTAAGTATAAATATTTAGTATTGTTTTTACGTTATTTTAATTATGGGATCTAAAATTAATATACAGAAATCTATCAGAAAGAGAAATTAAGAAAATTATCCCATTTATAATTGCATCAAAAAGAATAAAATACCTAGGAATAAATCCAACCAATGAGGTAAATGACCTATACTTAGAAAGCTACAAGACATTGATGAAAGAAATTGAAGATGACAGAAACAGTTGGAAATATATACATGCTCATGGATTGAGAGAATTAATATTGTTAAGATGACCATACTATCCAAGGCAATCTATAGATTCAATACAATTCCTATCAAAATACCAACGGCAATTTTTACAGAACTGGAAAAAATAATTCTAAAATTTTTATGGGAACACAAAAGACCCCAAATAGCCAAAACAATCTTGAGAAAGAACAAAGCTGGAGGCATCACACTCCCTGATTTCAAACTATATCCGAAAGCTACAGTGATCAAAACAGTATGGTACTGGCACAAAGACAGATCAATGGAACAGAATAGAGAGCCCAGAAATAAACCCACAGTTGTATGGTCAATTAATCTATGTCAAAGGAGGCAAGAATATACAATGGGGAAAAGACAGTCTTTTCAATAAATGGTGTTGGAAAAACTGGACTACTTTCTCACACCATATACAAAAACAAACTCAAAATGGATTAAAGACTTAAACATAAGTCCTGAAACCACAAAATTCCTAACAGTAAATATAGGCAGTATGCTCTTTGACATTTGTCTTGGCAATATTTTTTTTGGATCTGTCTCTTCAGGCAAGGGAAACAAAAGCAAAACTAAAGAAATGGGACTACATCAAACTAAAAAGCTTTTGCACAGTGGAGGAAACTACCAACAAAGCGAAAAGGCAGCCTCTTGAATGGAAAAGATATTTGCAAATGATATATCTGATAAGGGATTAATATCCAAAATATACAAAAACTCATACAACTCAACATCAACAAAACAAACAACCCATTTAAAAAATGAGCAGAGGTCCTGAATAGACATTTTTCCCATGAAGACATATAGATGGCCACAGACACATGAAAAGATGCTCAACATCACTAATCATCAGGGAAGTGCAAATCAGAATCCAGTGTGCTATCACGTCCTACCTGTCTGAATGGCTATCATCAAAAAGACAACAGGGACTTCCCTGGTGGTCCAGTGGGTAGACTCCGAAATCCCAATGCAGGGGGCCTGGGTTCCATCCCTGATCGGGAACTAGATCCCACATGCCACAACTAAGAGTTCTCATGCTGCGACTACAGATCCTGTGTGCCATAACTAAGACCCGGCACAGCCAAAATAAATAAATTAATAAATAAGTAAATATTAAAAAAAAAAAGACAACAAATAACAAATGCTGGTGAAGATGTAGAGAAAAGGGAGTTCTTGTGCACTGTTGGTGGGAATGTAAATTGGCGTAGCTACTATGGAAAACAGTATGGAGGTCCCTCAAAAAATTTAAAATAGAACTACTATACGATCCAGTAATATCACTTCTGAGTACTTACCTGAAGAAAACAAAAACACTAATTCAAAAAGGTATATGCCCTCCAATGTTCATTGCAGCATTATTATTTTATTTTAATAAATGTATTTATTTATTTTGGCTGCGTTGGGTCTTCGTTGCATTGCGCAGGCTTCTCATTGCGGTGGCTTCTCTTGTTGTGGAGCACAGGCTCTAGGAGCACGGGCTCAGTAGTTGTGGCTCGCAGGCTCTAGGCCCACAGGCTTCAGTAGTTGTGGTGCACAGCTTAGTTGCTCCGCAGCATGTGGGATCTTCCCGGACCAGGGCTTGAACCCATGTCCCCTGAATTGGCAGGCGGATTCTTAACCACTGCACCACCAGGGAAGCCCCACTGCAGCATTATGTATGATAGCCAAGATACAGAAGCAACCTAAGTGTCTATAGATATATGAATGGGTAAAGAAGTATGTAAAGTTACTCAGCCATAAAAAAATTGAAATGTTGCCATTTGCAACAACATAGATGGACCTAGAGAATATTATGCTTAGTGAAACAAGTCAGGCAGAGAGAGATAAATACTGCATTTATACGTGGAATCTAAAAAACAAGACAAAATAAAAAAACTCCCAAAACTAAAACAGACTCATAGGATGTGAGGGCAATCTGGCTGCGACATCTGTCACCCCATTGATCACCAGGATTGATTCGGGTGATCTGGCTGGCTAGGCGGGTGTCCCCTTCCTCCCTCACTGCTCCATGTGCGTCCCTCCCGAAGCTGCACGCTCGGTCAAAGAGGATGACCTTCCCCGATAGAGGAGGACTGTTCTTCGGTCAAGGGTATACCAGTAGCTGCGCTCCCCTGCTAGAACCTCCAAACAAGCTCTCAAGGTCCATTTGTAGGAGAACGTAGGGTAGTCAAGCTTCCAAGACTCCAGACACATCCAAATGAGGCGCTGCACGTGGCAGTCTGCCTTTAAAAAACATAAAACAGGGATTCCCTGGGTGGCGCAGTGGTTGAGAATCTGCCTGCCAATGCAGGGGACATGGGTTCGAGCCCTGGTCTGGGAAGATCCCACATGCCGCGGAGCAACTAGGCCCGTGAGCCACAATTACTGAGCCTGCGCGTCTGGAGCCTGTGCTCCGCAACGAGAGAGGCCGCGATAGTGAGAGGCCTGCGCACCGCGATGAAGAGTGGCCCCCGCTTGCCGCAACTAGAGAAAGCCCTCGCACAGAAACGAAGACCCAACACAGCCATAAATAAATAAAAATAAAAATTAAAAAAAATAAAATAAAAAAATAAAAAACATAAAACAAAAACCAAAAAAACCCCCAAAAAAACCCAGACTCACAGATACAGAGAACAAAAGAGTGGTTGCCGGAAGGCAGGGGAGTCAGGGGGTGGGCGAAATTGGTAAAAGAGTTTAAGAGGTACAAACCTTCAGCTATATAATAAGTCACAGGGATGTAATTTACAGCATAAGGAATATGGTCAATAATATTGTAATAACTTTTTTTGGGGACAGATGGTTACTAGACTTATCGTGGTGATCAGTTCATAATGTATGCAAATGTTAAATCATTATGTAGTATACCTGAAACTAACATAATATTGTATGCCAATTATATTTCAGTATTTTAAAATTTACCTAAGTGATATCACAGTATATATATTCTGAAACTTTCTATTCAGTGACTCGATATTATGTTTAGAGATTTATATTGAAATTTGGTATATTTTATAAACTTTACATTATATTGCATCTGTTTTAACTAACAGTATGGTATTGTAATCTATTATTATACCTCATTTTATTTATCCCCTACTGAGGGGCATTAGGCTGTTCCAACTTTTCAATATTTCAATTTTTCACTATTAAAAGTCTTGTATTTATAACTTTGTATTTTCTCCTTGAGCACAAGTGGGAAATTTTCTCTGGGATTTATGCCTAGATATTTTGCAGTCCATCTTAACTTTTTTTCTCTAATGAGAGAATTCAAATATCTGCCTAGTGCATGGAATAGCTGTTTGGAACAAGTAACCCCATAAATATAAAAGTGCTTTGTAAATTGTGACTCATTGTACAAATATACAGCATTATCTTTCACAACTTAGTATAGTGATGTTTGCAATCTGGGTTACTGGAGTTCTTATATTTAGAGGACTATCAGCTTTCTTGCAATGGGAACATCTTCACCATCACAGGATGAAAATTTTTTAAATTACTTCTAAAATAAAATTGAAATATGGTGACTACACAGAGGTTTAACTCAACAAAGTCTCAGGATGTGGACATATATTGTTGGAGATCGGGTTCTCCAGAAATAGACACTGAGATGGAATTTGGGGTATAAGATATTTATCAGGTATCAAAACATAAGGGAGGAAGCAGATTGGGCAGAAGGAGTTGAACTCTGATGTAGTGCCACAAAGCCTTCAACCGGGTCGGGAGCCCTGAAGTGTGTATTGCCCATCAGTGTTCCACGTCAGGTTGATAGGGCTGGTCTTTATATGCCTGCCTTACTAGGTCACCAGAGAAAGGTGTGAACTCAGGTGAAGAGTCTCTCTGCAGCTGTACCAACCCTGACAACTAGAGGCTATTCATTGACCCCCTCCCTGCAGCTGGTCAGCATGTCCATCCTTTCTCAAAGGGAGGTCCTGGGCTGTGTACCGTCATGTCTGCTATAGTCCACCCCTTGTGCTGCTTGGATTCATTCTCCAAGGGCATTGAGAAAGTAGCTTCTCTGGGATTCTGGTGGCCTCTCTTCTTAAGGTATACTTTTTGAGGGACAAATTCTGTCCCCATCTCTGGTGTTGGTCTCCACCTACAACTGACCCACATAAATTTCCCTCCTTCACTATCTATTCTAGATCCTCCTCTCCTTTGGCTACCACCTCCTCTGGCCTTGGAGTCTTACCTGGTGGCTTGACCGAGACTCTTGTCACTGAGGGGCCTGAGCCCTGGTCACTATCCCCTTCTCAGGCCAGGCTCTAGTACCTGTCCATTTACAGTCATAATTGGGCAAAGGAATGCCAAGATATACCCAAGGAGATCACCTGAGTTCTATTTCTCCTACCCATTGTGTAATAATAGCCTTATCCCCTCCTGATGACCAGGATCAATTACCTCCGCCAAAATGGTGACTTCTCTTCTTGCCTGCTGGTCCCTGAACACAAGAAGCCCGAAGTGCTTGGGCAGCCACTGAGGCTTATAATTTGATGCACTCCTGCTGAGTCCCCTGGCAAAAGTGACTCCTCTTTGAGCCTACAAAGCTCAGGAGTGCGGGGACAGGAAACAAAATCCCTCAGAAGTGGTCATTGACAATAATAGTAAGTGAAGTCATCTGGACTTCTTTATTCTTCCTGCTGGGGACACAAAGCCATCTAAAGACTTAGTTTCAATGCACACGCTGTACTCTGGAGGCCGCGTCCTCACAGAGAAAAGTCTCTGAGTTGGCACTTCAGGCCTGTCTTCAGCAGATGGTTCTAAGCCCATAAGGCTGGCAGTTTCTGGGCGGTGTGTGATCCGTGGAATCCATGGTCATGGTCCATTTCCACACCTCCTTTCCTGTTCAGTCGACCCCCTGGTCTGACACAATGTTATATGGGATCTGGTGCTGGTGAGTCACATCCTCTAAGTCCTCAGAGATAGTGCTGGATGAGGCTCTACAGGCAGGAAAAGAAAGCTTCTACCCACAACACGTGGGAGCAAACTGCTCACCTTTCCAAAGTGGAAGGGGCAAACTTGCCATCAAGGGCCAGTTGGTCTCAGTGAGGAACGGCGTCACATGGGGGGCTGGTATCGCCTCTGTTGCAGACAGATTGGACATTGGACAGTAGCAGTAGCTAGATCAGTCTTGGTAAGTGTTGAAAGGACATTTAGTCCTGGCTTTGCACGGTTCCAATATGCACAAACTTCAGTTACTATTATTTAGTTAAATCACACCAGTCCCCTAACAACGTGGTTTAAATTTCAGTTACAACATTGTATTAACCATGCATAACTGTATAGGGTACAAACCTCACTGTTAGCTCTTTAGTTCACAAGTCACTATGTAAATAGAAGATCCTGTCATGATCGATCAGTAACCAATCACATCACTTCTTTCAAAGTCGGTTGGTGATTGGTCACGGCACATCTTTGTTCAGCTCACACACAGCCAGGCGTCTAGTTGTGTTGCCTCTTTCTCTATGAATAAACCCACGTCACAGTTTATAAGAATGAATATTAGAAAGAGGAATTGGCCAACAAAGATGAAAATGCAGCAAAAAATCCAAAAAGTGATAACAACCTGGAAGTGAAATTTGAATGGAATAAAGCAGTAGAAAAAGCAGCTGACTGTGGGAACTTGGACATGGCTGCCCTTTGGGAGACCCTACATGGGCAGCAGAGGAACTCAGTGAAGGCAGACTTAGCGACGTAACTGAGAAACTGTTGTAGCAAAAAGATGAAGATGTTCCAGAGGAGGTGGACCTGGCAAAAATCTCACGTTGAAGCAACTCTTGGAGATTTTTCATGACATTGAAAGTACAAAGGATAAAATGTTGGAAGCTGATCCAGACTTAGTAAGGTATACAATTCTCCTTAGAGGCATAGAAAAGATGCTCTCTCCATATGAAAAACAGCATAACAAGACCAAGATAAGCACTGTCCAAACAATTCTTTTTACTTATTTATTTGGTTGCACAGGGTCTAAGGCTCGCAGCCTCCTTAGTTGTGGCATGCAAACTCTTAGTTGCGGCATGCATGTGGGATCTAGTTCCCTGACCAGGGATTGAACCAGGGCCCCCTGCATTGGGAGTGCGGAATCTTACCCACTGCGCCACCAGGGAAGTCCCTGCCCAAACTATTCTTGCTAAGTGTACTTAGATAGAAATCAACCACTTTAATTTTCAGTGTTTCTAATATTTTAAGTCGCAGTGTACTAACAAATATTAGTTGCACAACTGTTTTTCACTTCCCTATAGTAAAACTGTTTTTAATATTTTGACAAAACTTTTTTAAAGTCACAGAGCAATTGTAATTTTCCCCACTGATTACTAAGATTGCTTTACCTGGTCCCAGGTTGCATGGTCATTTTTACCATCCTGTTCTACTGTGCAAGGCGAGAACTGCCCTTGTGTGCCGTTGGAAGTATCTGCAGTGTCCATCTTGTCACCATGGCCACTCCATTCATGTGCCCAGCATGCCAGTCTGAGGGTGGCCGATGGCTTAGGAAGTTCAGAGCCTGTGATGTGGAAACATCTGGGGACATCCACCAAGATGTCTTCATTCCATCTGTGAGGATTAAAGATTTTTCTAACCTAGGCCCTGACCTTGACACAAAGCTGCCTTAATTTTTTATGAAGTTCAGTATCTTGGCTGGGCAAGTCCAAACCTTGTTTTGTCCTGCCATTGCAGGGCCAAAGAAGCATCTTTGTATATCCTATGAGCCTCCTGGCTTTCACACCTGGTTTCATACTTGGCTTTCGCCCCCAGCTGCTTCTTATCTGTCTGTAGCACATCAGTGGCACTTAGCCATAGCTACTCAATCTTGTCATCCTTACATCTACCTTTTGCTTCAGAGTTGCAGATACCTGATACACTGCACCTGCTAGTGTATTTGCTCTTACTGGTACACACGCCCAGATCACTCCCCATAGAAGATTTAACAGTTCAGTGGCCACTGTGCTACTGGCGTCTGGACTCTATTTGCTTCCAGCTGTGGGATCCTCATGGCTAGCCAGATGGTGTGTGATCCACTTCCAAACCCTCACTTTATTGCCTGCTTTCTGAGACCAGTCCTGCAACCACTGCTGCAGGTTAGAGTCGCTGGAAGTTTGCGGTGCAAGATGTTATTAGAGATCCACTCCCGTAAAAGGATGAGAGAGGAAGCAGGATTGCATTGAGGAAGAAGTTAACTATGACGTCGGCGCAGCAAAATCTTTGGCAACCCAACAGGAAAATCTGGAGCAGTCCCGCTTGTCAGGGTTTCCCCCGTTAGGCCAAAATGGTTATGCCTTTCTATCCCTACTTTCTGCAGTCACTGGATTCAGGCTGTCTTGGGAAGGGCAGGACCTGGGATGAGGCAGCTGAGGCCCACCTTGAAGGAGCTGACAGCTGGATATTGTTTGCTGGACCACAGTCCCACAGCTGGGCAGCACATCCTTCCTTGAGGGGAACCTGGGCAGCACATCTCTGTGTCAACCATGCCATCGGGGTCACGTTCCTCACACCCAACTCTGCCTCAAATAACAGCATTGACGAAAGTTCATTCCAGCTGCAAACTAATTGAAGAATACTATAAAACTAGAGTTCAGGCCTAACAGCATCAATCTCATCTGAGACTGAAAAAAAAAAGAGTCACTTATTCATACATTTTGGGGAAAAAGCCCACTCTTTGCTATTACTTCATTATAGCATGGATACTTAAAAAGAGAATAGTCATTTATGTCTCCCAATTTTAAATTCTCCTAGAAAAACAAATCTGGAATGATTTTTCCTTTCCAGTTTTGTTGGAAAAGCAGAGTCATCCAGTAAACCCTGTTACTAATATACAGTTAAACTGTACAAAATTAAACACATCTCACATGACTGTCATGGGTTCCCTCTGAAGAGCTGAATCATATATACAAAAGCAACCCCCCCCACCCCGAAGAATAACAGAAACATGGAAAATGAGAGGAAGTCTTGCTGTTAGAGACCCAGCAGGAAGGGGGCTTGGAGGCTAGCCACGAACTAAATTCCTACGGTGCTGAAATAATAAAATGATTTCAGTCAACCAACAAGCGTTTACTTAGAATCTTCAGTGTTGCCTCTAAGGTTGCACATGGTTCTGAGGCGAAGCTGAGGGTGTGCTGGGTATCCGTATGGAAATAAAACATAGCAAAATCAGAGCTGTATGTTGTTTCCTTTTATGACGCTGCTTCATTTTCAAGATCACCCTGGCAGATGCTGTCAGTGTGGTTCTGGGGGTGGTTTCCACCACCGGCCCCAACTTCTCTGCCATAGCCCACTTAACCTGTGCTCCTAAGACAGCCAGATTTCCCTGGTGATTTCCCCCCCTCTACAACACGCAAGAGCAGCCCTTAATCAATGACTGACAGATATGGGGATATAAATGTTCCCATTCCCTTTCCTCTGATGGGACAACTGTGAGATGTGACCCACCCCCTCTCCAAATCACCTCTGCTTCATGTCATTCCCTTATTTGGTCCTCATTTCTTTCCGGCCCCACTTACTATTTCTCCTAGGGTTTTTCCTGGGAACACTCCCTAATGCATCATTTTCCTATGGATATTCCTTGTCTCAGAATCTGCTTCCAGGGAATACAAATGTAAAACCACCAACTCTGTAATAATAATAATAATAATGATCATTATTTGTTATTATTATTATTACAATCACCCTTTTTTGATCACCTACTGTTTACAGATGAGCATCAGACAACAGCAGTTAAAATCCTGGATCCACTACGGACTCGTTGTTTGATTTTAGACATGTTATTGAGCCTCTCGTATCTAAGTTTCCTCCTTTGTAAAACATGGATAATAATCTCTCTCTCTCTCAAGGATATGAAGTGCCTCTTTTTATATGGATGTGTGTTGCAGGCTTGGCACTCAACTAGAGAAGTGGGTCAGGTCAGTGCTTTGGCATCCAGTGAGGCTGCAGCCAAATGACTTGCCGAAGTGTCTTTATCACTGATGCCTGGGACCACAGAGTGAAAAATGTTACTTCCAAACCTGGCTGATCAGTGGGGCCAGAGAAATGGTATTTTTCTGTGTCCCTCATGGGACTAGAGCCTTGAAGGGTTTGTAAGCACCTGCTGACAGACTGGGGAACACAGCCAGGTTAGCTCCCGGAGGGGATGGGGGATTTGTAGGGGACACAGTGAAAAGCAGAAGAAGCGCAAGGGGAGGGCGTGGAACAGGCACAAGATGGAGCATCCAGCCTGATAGAGAGGAGGAAAGGGGGCCGGACCGGCAGCTGAAGATTCCAGAGGAGGATGGGATGGGAGCAGGAAGGCCTGGGGGCATCACTGGAATAGATGGAACTGGATGGGGACACAGCACAGATAAACGCCCAAGGTAGAGAAGCTTCCAAAAACTTTCTAATCACTTACTAACTGCCAGGCAATACAGTTAGAGACTTATGGCTAAAAAAATTCACAACACATCCTGTTTGCGTAGGAAGAGTTTGCACTGGCCAGCTGCAGTGACTGGAATTGCTATGATTAATCAAGCCATTTGATTAAGGCAAGATTTCTTAACCTAGACCCACAGCCCAAGGACCTTGAATTCAGCGAGCCCGTGAACTTGGATGAGGAAAACATTGTATTTTTATTTTCACTCTCATCTAACCGAAATTTTAATTATGAATGTGCAGAACAAAACTTAGCACTACCTAAGACTTGGTCACCAATAAAAATCACAGATATTTTCATTACAGTTGCTGTGACTATTTCAAAACATCATTTATACTCATCATACTTTGAAATTAAGAAAACTACTAGACCTGCCTCTGGATCTTGTTTTCTAATGTATTAATAAAGAAGAACATGTGTGTATTACTATTTCACATTTTAAAACATATTTTAAGAATAGTATTTCAATATGATTGATTTCCTTTCCTTATTTTATTTTATGCATTTAAAACCACTATTCTGGGCTTCCCTGGTGGTGCAGTGGTTGAGAATCTGCCTGCTAATGCGGGGGACACGGGTTCGAGCCCTGGTCTGGGAAGATCCCACATGCCGCGGAGCAACTAGGCCCGTGAGCCACAACTACTGAGCCTGCGCTTCTGGAGCCTGTGCTCCGCAACAAGAGAGGCCACGATAGTGAGCGGCCCGTGCACCGCGATGAAGAGTGGCCCCCGCTTGTCGCAACTAGAGAAAGCCCTAGCACAGAAACGAAGACCCAACATAGCAATCAATCAATCAATCAATCAATAAAAAATAAATCTTTAAAAAACAAACAAACCACTATTCTGAAGAGGGGTCCATGGAAGAAGGAAAAAAAAAGGAATTAAGGTATTGAAAGTCACAGATAAAAGCTCACGTGAGTGATGGTTACAGTTTTCCTTTAACACTCATCAGATGAGCTTCATCCCCCAGTGAAGAAATGGTACAACAGAAAAAGTGAATATTGATGAGCAAAAGAGAAGAGAAAGATCTGCTGCAGAGGACAGAGCTGGGGGTTGGCAGTCTTCAGCACCCTGGAAGGACAGGCTTCAAAAAGAGAAAACCAGAGGATCTGTTACCACGACAAACAAACAAACAAATGACAACAGCCTTCTTGCTGCAAAGTGATTTTGGATTGAGGGATGAGTCAACCAAAACGTGGGTGTTTGTTAAAAATACAGATTCCCAGGCCTTGGATTGAGCATGGGGATCTGTACTTTTAACAAGCATCCCAGGTGATCTGGGGATAAAACGTTAAGTAGGGGGTCTTGCCTATATAAAAATGCTGGGATAGAAGAAAATGCTGTGACTTTCCAGGAAAGCTCGTCTGTCCTTGCCAAGCTAATTTATACTGGAATTCCCTGAGAAACGGAGATTGCATTCCCTGGGGGTTATAATCCAGCCCCCTGCTGGGGCAGGCAGGGGGGCGGGGGGTGGGGTAGGGTAGGGGGACATGACTCCATCTCTAGGAACTTTAAATCCTGTGTCATTCATAAATGTATGATGCCATACTTTTCAAAGCACCAGGTTAGCCTTTCCTTGCACTAGAAGAACCATTTTAAGTAGGTCTGAGTTCTAACTACACTTCCCGTCTCAGTGAAATATTTACTTATTAACAGATACTTATGTAAATTATAGCAGACACTTATGTAAATCATACTTATGTCCTAACCTTAGTGTAATTGAATGCAACTTGGGGTTTTTTTGGGGAAGTGCTGAGGAGTAAGTCCACAGTAGGTTTCAAAGAGAGATTTACATTGCTAATTTCCCAGCGTTGGAATGTAAGGATTGTCACAGATTTAGTCTGAAAGCCACGTATTTAACATTCCTCTGTAGTAACTGTCTCTTAAATTGCGTTTTGGTTTGAGAGGCAGCAAGAACAAATTCACCATGAGGGGGAAATTTTGTTGTTTATTTTAAAGGAGACGAAGGGCTTCTGCTCACCGGAAAAGAGCTTTCTCTCTTTAGTGTCCCACATGATTTTGTACCTCTGGTCGCATCGGAAAGTTCTTTTTTTCTTAATGCTGTCTGAGTTCTTCATTTTGGTGCCCAGAACAAGGAAGTGAAGGGATATGTAAGACACACACACATAACAGAAATGTAAAGAACAAGCATATCGCCAGCCAATATATGCAATTTGCAACAAAGACATTTTTGTTTGCCTAAGGCTCAGAAAGGCGTGCTGGGATACTGTGAGGAACCAGAACTGAGTCTGTCCTTCCCTGATCCCAATGTTGCATCTTAGTCATTTCCTTGAAGCTCATTCTCTTTTGAGTGACCAAGACATGGCATTTTGACTGGGAGCAAAACCCCACTGTGGCATTTCAATGGCATAATTAGCGACAATTCAGCCAATTCTCATTGGGCATCTTCCACATATCTCAGGGTCTGGGCTCAGCCCCGTATGTACATTGACTCACTGGCTCCTCACGGCAACTCCATTAGGTAGTTTTTATCATCCACATTTTACAAGAATGAGATTTTACAGTGGCCGGAATAGAGTAAGCACTAATGAATGGTAGCTATTGTTTTAAATCATCGTTATTACTTTTATGAATAACTTCCATATGAGGTGATCAGGACACATTCAGACTCTTAATCGGGCCTTGGGAAAAGGGTTTAGTTTTGGTAGATGTAGACAGGGAGGAGGGAAAGAGCTGTCTAACAAACCCAAGGCTCAAGGAGGCAACTATAAGGAGTATGTGGGTAATGAGGTGTAAACTAGCTTTTCTGAGTTGAAGAATTTGTAGAGAGGCATATTTGAAACTCTGCCTGAAAGGATAACTTTGAGTCTAATTTTGGAGCCTTGCTAGGCTAGGGAGTTTGGGTACGAATTTAAAGGCAGTGGAAACTCAGTGAAGGTTTCTGACTAGGGATCTGTTCGGGGATGCGTAGGAAGTGTTGGGGGGCAGGGCAGGGAGAGAGCACAGATAGGAGTGTATTTTAGAGATATTGCAGTGTTCCAGGTTTAAAGTGATAAAGTCAGAGCCGGAACCAGGATAGTGGCTGTAAGAACAGAAAGGAAGGCAGTGTGTGTGAGAGAAATTATGCAAGAGGACTTGTTAGGACTTGGAACTGGGTGAAAATTACAAGGAAGATGGAGAAAATCAAAGAGGATCTCAAGGTCTTCACCTTGATAAAATTATAGTATCATTTCCAGAAAAAGAAGATGGTTTTCAGATGTGAATTGGTAGGTCTGACTTTGAACACATTGCTTTTGATTAGAGTGAAACATCTAGGTGAAACTGTCCACTAAGCAATTGCAAATGTGGGATGAGTAAATGGCTTAAACTCTAGTTGAATGGAAGAAACAGAGTTTGAAGAATTCATTCTTTGGAAAGACTCATCCTTTCTGGGTAGAAGAGGGAGGGAGGCATTGAAGGAGAGGGAGGACGGGTTGGTCAGGCAAGAAGAAAATTGACATAATAAGCGAGTGTCAGGTAAACCAAGAGAGGAGACAGAGTGACGCCAGGAAATTCGGGGTGGTCAAAAAAGGGAAAGGATGGTGGCGGCCGCCAGACATTTGTGGGGGTCACTCACCTTCTCCTGACCTTCCTGCTTCCTGATGGCACATAAGGAGACCATTGGGGCTTAGGAGAAAGAGGGTAGCTCTGTGCAGTAAAGATTGTAGGTCTTAACTTCCTTGGTGGTCCAGTAGTTCCACTTCCACTGCACTGCACTGCACTTCCACTGCAGAGGGCGTGGGCTCAATCCCTGGTCAGGGAACTAAGATCCTGCATGCCCAGTGGCATGGCTCCCCCCCACAAAAAAACAAAAGATTGTAGGACTTGCACCCTTATTTTTATTCACAGATAAATCTCAGCCATGGCTGGTGGCACCATCTTGGAATACGGCAAGTCTACCGTTTTGTTTTTTCACATCATTGTCAACATCATCGTGAACTGACATTTCCTGAGCATCAGTGAGGATGTTTTGGCTGCAAGTACAGGAAGACAGACTCAAACTGGTGTTAACAATACATTGGAAGTCCTGAGGCAGAGTGAACATTGCAACTGGTTGATTAGTGGCTCAACAAATTTATTAAGGACCCAGGTTTTTTCCAATTCTTTTCCCTGCTATCCCCATCCCCAGTGGAGGCTTCTTCTTCAGGGAAGTAACAAATGGCTGTAGCAGTTCTAGATATCACAACAGAAGAACATGTAACTATTTGGAGGAAAAGAGAGACCACCTTTTCCTGTCACTTTCTCCTAAGAGTGAGGAAACCTCACAGAAGCCCCCAGCTGACTTCTCCTCATGCCTCACTGGCCAGAATTAGGTCACATGCAAGTACATGATGCAGTCATTGGCGAGTGAAATGGCATTGCCTTCAGAGGCATCAGACCCATTTTTCACAATTTCCTCTAAAGTATTTGGCTGTATGAATGGGTCCCTAAACAAAACTGGATTCTCTTAGAAAGGAAGAAGTAGGAAATGGAGGCTGGGTGGGCAACTCTTGAATGGAGGGTATGTTGTCAGCCTCTGGGATTAAAAGGCAGTGTTTACTTAGTACGGTGTTGGGCACACACTAGGAACCTAAAAATATTTGTTGGATAAATGAATACATACTAATACACCCTAAATGCTACATAAATAACATCGTCATGCCGTAGAGGTTCAGAAGAAGGACTGCTAACATGTTCTAGTGCAATGACTGATCAAATTTAGTGAGGTTCTATTAAAGTGCAGATACCCAGGCCACAACTCCCAGAATTCAGATTGAGTGTTTTTCATGGGCCCCAGTTATTTGCATTTTTCACGAGAACTTCAGGGGGCTCCAGGACAAGCTCCGTTAGTGTTAGGGAGTGTAGCTCTAGGCTGTGGTTGAGGTAGGTGGGTAAAATTTTTAAAAAATCATTTAATGAATCATCAAATTAAAGAACTAGCGGTTTACCTTCTGATATTTGTAAAGTGGTTGCTAGGATCTATAGTTCATATCAAAGAACCATATGTACAAAGGGAACTTGTGTAAAGTTTCCCTTCTGGGCCTAAACTTGCTGACTGATGAAGAAAAGGTGAATTATGGCTTAACAGTTAAACAGGGTTTCCAAGTTTGAAGATATTTGTTTATTTTAGAATACAATCACATAAAATTATCAGGTTGCTTTTTAATAATGAATGGAAAACATTGGCTCATGTTTATCCTTCCCTAACACCAATTTTTCCACCCTAGATTTCTTTATAATTTATTGTATCCAGAGAACTTACAGGTGTAGGGAGAGACTATTATTTCCTCTTTGATTGCAAAATGTATGTTCATTGAAAAAAAAAACCTTAGTTTGCTACAGCTCTTATTTAACTGTCTAAAGTAAAGAAAGAGTCTAAATTCCATCCAGCAGCTTCACTCATGCTTGCTTTCATGTTGCCAATGTCATTTCCATTTATATCCCATTAGTATTTATCTCCCTCTGTTAATTCACCCTTTTACTTCTGAGGTGTAATCACTCCCTTTGCTTGGGGTGTGTATGTGTGCATGTATGTATCTTGTTTTCTCAATGAAAACACTAGTATTGATACACCATTGGATTGGATACTTGTAAAACCTAGTTGGAAACTGTATATAATGATCACAATCATAACAAAAATGATATAGCAAGTCTGATTTCAAAGCACTCTCCCTTTCATTATCTCAAACCTCAACACTTATGAGGTGCTAAAATTAATCTCATTTAACAGGTTAGGAATTTGATATTTTTTCCAGGATCATGCAGGTAGTAGAGCCAGGAAAAAAAAAATTTTATTTTAGTATGCCATGGTGGATTTGGTGGTATTATATAAACTGGATTTAATTTTATAGGATTTTTTTTTTTAACTTGAAAGATCACCTCATATGCATTTATACAGTATTAGCTACAGCTAGGTGTTGTGTAAGTAAACTGATACTTTGGGGGTGTTATTCATGTCAGGGATTGTTTTGGTTCAAACTGGTGTTTAGTGATACTTTAACCTTTTTTTTTTGATACTTTAACTTTTAAATGTGAAAGTTTTAAAAGTTTTAAGTGTGTGTGTGTATAGAAAATAGGTTATGATCATTCATTTGCTTCTTCAGACACTGCTTGTGTTCAGCTTCTGAGGCAGGTTTTTTCTGGAGTCTCAAGGCTCTGTTCTCTTCTATGAGACCAACGCGTAGGGAGCGGATGCAAGGCCTTCCAGCTCCCCATGCTGAGATTCATGACCACCACCCTAACTGGTTACTGTTCCAGTAACTTGGCTATAGCCTTTTTGAGACTCAATCCCCTTCCTTATGTTCCAATTCTATTCATAAATGATAATGATCATTGTAGGGGAGTCACTGAGTGCTAGGTACTTGCTTAAATGCATTATCTCATTTAATCCTCCTAATAAGCCCATTGGGGTTTATAGATGCGAAAACCCAGAATCATACACAGAAGCAAGTGGCAAAGCCTGATCCAACTTAATCGTTCCATCGAGTCCCTGCCTAATATCCAGTCCCTCTAAGATTGTGCTTTACAACACTCCTTCCCTTTATCCAGCCCACGTTCACTCCTGATAGTCACAGAACTTTCATGGCCCCCAGAGGATCAGTTATGCCAAGAATATTTTGTCAGATGTCAATTTGTATTAAAAGCATTGTGCCTCCCACCCCAATAAACTGACATTATGATATTAACGGTACTTTTCAAGGTCCATCCCCACCGGTCTGAGGATTCCTATTTTGGAATCCAGGTACCATATCATTCATGCCTTTGGGAGCTATACAGTTCAGGACTGAAATCCTACTGCTGAACTCCAGGCCAAGAGTCAAGACATGGAAGCAACCTAAATGTCCATTGACAGATGAATGGATAAAGAAGATGTGATTTCTTTTTTTTTGGCCACTCTGCACGGCATACGGGATCTTAGTTCCCCAACCAGGGATTGAACCTGTGCCCCCTGCAGTGGAAGCGTGGAGTCTTAACCACTGGACCACCAGGGAAGTCCCAAAGATGTGATATATTTATACAATGGAATATTACTCAGCCATAAAAAAGAATGAAATAATGCCATTTGCAACAACCTAGAGATTGTTGCAGATCTCTAGGTTGGATGGACCTAGAGATTATCATACTAAGTGAAGTAAATCAGACAGACAAAGACAAATACCATATGATACCACTTACATGTGGAATCTAAAAAAAAAAAAAAAAGATACAAATGAACTTATACACAAAAGAGAAATAGAGTGACAGACATAGAAAACAAACTTATGGTTGGTTACCAAAGGGGAAATGGGGGGCGATAAATTAGGAGGTTGGGATTAACATATACACACTACTATATATAAAATAGATAACCAACAAGGACCTACTGTATAGCACAGGGAACTATACTCAATATTTTATAATAACCTATAAGGGAAAAGAATCTGAAAAAAATATATATGTATGTATAACTGAATCACTTTGCTGTACACCTGAAACTAACACAACATCGTAAATCAACTATACTCCAATAAAAATAAATAAATACTTTGAAAAAAAAGATCAAGATCCTTCCAAAGGCTCATAGGCCTCACTGGACGTCTGCTGGGGCTGCCTGTCACGGTGCTCTACTGAGGTGGCTTACTGAGCATTACGGCCCTCCTCATGCGCCCTCATGACCCCATGACAGCAATACCTGAGGGTGGTTCCTGACTTCTCCAGACACCAGGTTTCATCAATTGGCCTATGCTTCTCTCACTCCTTAGCTCTTACCTGTCCAATTCTCCCAACGGTCCGCTTTCTCTCCCCCTACTCTTAGAATGCTTTACTCCCATGGGCCGTTTAGGGGTCGCGTGTCTTCCATTGTCTTCAGTTAATAGGCAAAGACTGACTGATTTGACCAAGTTCTATGCAGATACCAGCCTGACCTCTGACCTCAAATTTATCCTACACAATTGTTAAAATAAATCATTAGCCCATTTTAGTTCAGTTCAATATATATTTATCAAACAGGAACTTGTTCCATGTCTTCAAGGAGTTGAGTTGGTGGAGGGAGAGGGGGGATTGTCAAAAATGTGAGGGGTTTGGGATTTTATCCCGCTTGCAAGCTAACAAGGTAGCCTGCCATATTTTAATGGATGTTGATATAAGACAAAAATCTCTTGGGTCAGAGAAAAGGGACTTTATTACTCCCCACACAGTAAACAGCGTGAGCATACTCATATTTACGTCAGCTCCCCTTGCCTCTGAGTCCCACAGTGTTGATTGATGTGGACAGACCGAGCTGGATGCCTGGACACACAGGGGGTTGCATCACAGGAGAGGATCCTGAGCTTAGGGAACCCACATCTTTCAGACTAAACAGCATAAAAGCTTACCTAGACAAAGGTACCATACTAAGATGATGATAATAGTGGAAACTGAATGTAGGGCTTATGGGAATTCTCTGCTATCTACACAACCTTTCAGTAAATCTAAAACTATTCTAAAATAAATACCTGTTTTAAAAAAATGCTTACTTGACCTTCGCTCTAGAGGGAGGTACTATTTCTACTTTCCAACACTGTTATACAAACATCCTTGGAAAAAGAATCCAGAACAATAGCAGAAGTGCAAGAAACCCATGAAGCATTGTCTCTCAGCAATATCCACCTGTTGTTTCTGGTGAATTTTCCCATAAATATGCCACTCCACTGGCTACTCTGATTAATTTAACTGACAGAGGCTAGGATCAAATCTGTTCAATTTGTCTCATACATCATCTTATTAAGGCTACTATGATCAGGAATTTAGCAACAGGAGTAGGCCATCCTGCAGCAATGACCTCAGCTATGCCTCCCGGGGTCTTAGAACCAACCCACTGAATAAATCCCATAAACTACCAGGGTCTAACTTAAGAAAAGTCATGGGGCTCTCTCCTTAAGTTTCTTTATTGATCTTTCCCCTTGGCCCAAGGCATTAATGCAGACACAGCAGGATTTATTAGCAATCCTATAAGCAATCCTATAGACTCTGCTGTGGCCCATGAGGAAGAAGTTTAAAGCAATTCTACCATCTATAATATCCCTGACCAGTAATTTGAGGCTGGCCTGAATGCCTTCCAGGGCCAAGGTGATGTTATTGATCACTTTAGCTAAAGTTAGGGACAAATTTTGTACTGTTTTTTCTAATTAGATGGCTTCCACTGGAGCAATAACTAGCCACAGATTGTGCATAAATTATGAGTCTGTTATCTCTTTGGGAAGCTCTTCCAGGTAATCAAAGGATGCTTCATTTGGGCCTCACAGTTATTTAAGAGCTATGTGATCTATTAGTGGCATTTCCTTAAATACTTGAAGGTCTCTTATGATCACCTATAAGGTGCAAGTCACCATGTTTGGGGGAATAAGTAAGTCAAGATAATGCTTGGCTTCCATGCAAGAATACATGGGAATTATTGGGAATGCACATGGTAGCCCTGGAAAGAAAGTGTTACTTACAACTGTCGGTGACACTCAAGTCAGACCTACACTGTTCAGTGGACACAGGTTGGCAGTATCACCAACATGGCCTCTCCATCAGCTGTTAAATCTTGGGGTTCTCAGGTTGCTTTGAATAATCAAGTCTAGTCCTTGTTTATGGAGGAGTTGCCTAGTGCAGTCAGACTAAACTCTCCTGTTTGTCCGTGTCACCAGGTGGGTGACATTTTTCCACCCCAAGGAATGACTGAGCAATGGCTGTAGGAATGGGGGTGGGGAAGACATCCAGAGGTATGGACAGGGTTTTGTGTGTGAGGTGCAGGAGCTGGGGCATCCCTTGTTATTTCAGATAGACGTCTTGGTTAGCTTAAGGGGAAGGGGGATCAAACCTCAAACCGTGCTCAGAGCCATCTGGCAGGGGATGGCAGACCCAGCAGTGAGTTAAATCACGGTGCTTGCAACAGTTTAGGAGAATCACGCTAAGATGTTTTCCTTCCTGAGGAAGGCTCCAGGGACAACTGCAAAGGGCAAAGGTCCTTAAGGTCCTTGCTCCCCGACACTGGATAACCTGTTGAGGTCTAAGGTGTTACTTGCCCAGGTGGTGGGTTGTTGTTCTCCTTCCATCATCCCAAATTCAGTGCGTCCTTTTCCAGTAACTCCTTTCCCCAATCATTTCCTCCTCTCAGACCTTTCATCTCTAAGAGTCATGCACGAGAGACAAGGCATTTTATAAACTTACAGTGACTTATGATGTCCCCACTTTGACCCATGGGCCACTGAAGGGAGACTTGGTGGGCAGTGTGCTCAACCAAGTGGTCATTACCCTTAGGATCTCTATAACTATTGTTGGACAGGCTGTGGGACCTTCTGCCTACCCTGGACAAGTATTAGTACCAGTCATTATAAGGGGCAGACCTGAGGCTAACTGCCAGAATGGTGGGAAGAGAGTTAGTAGCGTAGTAACCATGGCCCCGTTTGGAGTCTTTGAGACTACGTGGACCGAAACCACCTCTCCAGTTTTCCTCATTAACAGCCAATAAAGCAGAGGACCACTTATTGCTCGGCAGACCATACCATCTAGCCTACAGCTGATTCCCAGGAACCATACAATTTGCTTTACTATCAATTTCCATGGACTTCTTGCAAATTCCATTAATTGACTTATGAGGTGCTCATGCTTTCTCTTCCAGAAAACTATATCTCTGAGATATTCCATCCTTGTCACCAGCACTATCAGGAACGGGAAGGGTTTGAGATTTTACCCGACAAGTTAGCCTGGCCTGAAAATGTGTTGATTATTTCTGTTGATAATTTTTTAAACATACTCTCCCCTCAGTAAATCAGTTGCCCTATGTATTATTAACTATTTTTAAAGATGTGAATTGAGGAACTAGGTCTAACAATAAATCGAATAATGATAAAATGTTTATAATTATTAAATACATCAGCTTTGGGGGCATTTTAAAAAATAAATTTATTTATTTAATTAATTTATTTTTTTGGCTGCGCTGGGTCTTTGTTGCTGCACACGGGCTTTCTCTAGTTGCGGTTAGCGGGGGCTACTCTTCGTTGTGGTGTGCGGGCTTCTCACTGAAGTGGCTTCTCTTGTTGCGGAGCACGGGCTTTAGGAGCACGGGCTTCAGTAGTTGTGGCACGTGGGCTCAGTAGCTGTGGCTTGCGGGCTCTAGAGCGCAGGCTCAGTAGTTGTGGCACGTGGGCTTAGTTGCTCCACGGCATGTGGGACCTTTCCGGACCAGGGCTCGAACCCGTGTCCCCTGCATTGGCAGGCAGATTCTTAACCACTGCATGGGGGCATGTTTTTTGCCTTTTTTCTCCCTTAACTGATCGGTTCATTATAACTACTGAATAATAACTTCCTGTGCTATTACTTGTAAATAAGATGAAAATTAAATAGATTTAGTCCATAGGCAACTACTTCTCAGTACAGAACAGTAGTTCTTCAAAATCTTTCCCACTGTATCATTTAAAGCTGGGTTGAGAAAATTAGAAGGTAGTAGTAAAGGGAGCAAAATCTTGAAATGAAGGTGACAGGGCAGAACTACTTTAAAAAATATTTTATCTTCCTACTTTTATAACCATTTCCTGCTCCCAAGAAGTTTTCATAACATTTCCAAGGAGATAATGACAAAGATGATAATTTCTATTAATTCAGGGACCAAGAATACAGGGAACAGAAGAAAGGAACTGATAGGTTTAATTACTCAGATAACCTCTTCCCTTCCCCTCTGACATAAAATGTTTGAAAATCTGGCATTTCCTTTAGTTGTGAAATCTATTTCGTTATCACCTATTGAACGCTTACTATGTACAATGCACATTCAAGACTCTCTGAGCAAAAGGTGGTCTTGGTAAAGTTGATAAAATGTAAGTGAAATTAGCTAAATGCCATAAAAGTGCCATGAGAATTCAGAGTATAAAAGGAGTGTGGTTAAGGAACAGTGCAAAGAGGGGCTTTATGCTACAAGGTTAAAAGCATGGACCCAGGAACCAGATAGCCTGGGTTCAGAACTCCAATCTGTTGCTTCCTAACTGGTCAAATTATAATCACCCTGTGCCCCAGTTTTCTCATATGTAAAATGGGGATAATAGTAATAAATGCCTCAAAGGGTTGTTGTGAGGATTAAATGAGTTATTATACGCAAAGCACAGAAGAGTGTTGGGCACAAAGCTAAGTGCTTTTGAAGTCCAGCTGTTGTTATTGTTGTCCTATGTCATTCTGGGGTTCAGAGCAGCTTCATGTATGGGGAGGCATTAGTGGTGACCCTGGTCACCGGCAGGTAACTGGGGCACCAGGAGGACAGATGTCCTTGACTCCTGCTCTGGGGAAGGTTAGACACAGACCCTCTCCACCTGCTGCCCTGAGCCTGTGGCACAGGTGGCATACGTGCATGCATCTGAATAGAAATATTCTCGAAGGATGTACCCTAGTGATCTTGAGTCATAGAATAATGGGTGATGTTTTTCATCTTTTTGCTTATCTATGCTACCTAATTATTAAATAATTAATATGTATTCATTGTTATAACAGAAATAAATGAAAACATGTTTTAAAAAGCCGTGATTCTGTAAATATTTGGTATGTATTGAAAAAAAATTTTCTGTTTCTATTCTTCCCAAGCAAGGGACATGATACGTAGAAATTTGTGATTGTGACGAGTTAGGAGTTCACTGAGAGGCTGGCATACAGGAGCCAACCTCCTAGCTAGTGAGTGAGCCTAGCTGACATCTCAAAGCAGCAGTGTGACCATAACTTATTACATGATTCCACGTAATTCTTACAACAGAGGTTAATATTGTCTCAGTTTCACAGATAAAAAACTGAGAGTATTATATACTATGTTGTTCATCAAGAATTTGGGACTCTGAGAACCTGTGGGTCTAGTACTAGGGTTCTCAGCCTCAGCACTACTGATTTTTTGGATCAGATAATTCTTTGCTGTGGAGCTGTCCTGTGCATTGTAGGATGTTTAGCAGCGTCCTTGATTTCTACCCTGATTTCAGTAGATACCAGTAGCATCTCTCTCCCCACAGGTTGTGACAAGCAAAAACGTCTCCAGACATTGCCAAATGTCCTCTAGCTGAGACCCACTGGTCTACTGTATCCTACTCTTTTTTTTTTGGCTGTGCCGCATGGCTTATGGCATCTTAGTTCCCTGACCAGGGATTAAACCCAGGCCCTCAGCAGTGAAATCACGGAGTCTTAACCACTGGAGCACCAGGGAATTCCCTAGTGTATCCTATTCATTAACCCTGAACATTATACTCTAAAAATTCCAGATATACACATCAAATCATTTTCAATGCTTCATCTTCATTGGGGCTTAGTTCTTCAACTAAATCTTTAATGTTGTTGATGATGAAAACAGACATTATATTGTAATGAATATATTTTGCATAAATATTTTCCTACCTTTTCCATTATTTCCATCCTAATATGGATCAAAATGGAATAAGCATTTTTTAAAAATATTTATTTATTTATTCATTTATTTTTGGCTGTGTTGGGTCTTCGTTTCTGCGCGAAGGCTTTCTCTAGTTGCGGCAAGCGGGGGCCCCTCTTCATCGCGGTGCGCGGGCCTCTCACTATCGCAGCCTCTCTTGTTGCGGAGCACGGACTCCAGACGCGCAGGCTCAGTAATTGTGGCTCACGGGCCTAGTGGGATCTTCCCAGACCAGGGCTCGAACCCGTGTCCCCTGCATTGGCAGGCAGACTCTCAACCACTGTGCCACCAGGGAAGCCCTGGAATAAGCATTTTTAAGGCTTCTCATCCATACTGTCAAATTGCTGACCATAAAATTTGTACCAGTTTACATTTCCACTAGCAGTGTAAGAGACCGTCTTATCACACCATCACCAGCACTGGCTATTGTGTACATATTTCTATCTTTGCTAATACAGGTTCTTATTCATATTTATTTTTATATATTATTTACTTATTTTGATAAATATTTATATTTGCTATCTTATTTATATTTTTGAGCACTAGTAAGAGTGTACATTTCCCTATATGTTTTAGCCAGTGGTATTTCTTTTTTTCTCAATTTTTTGTGCTTTTTGTTCATTTGCATGTTGGGGTCTTAGTATTGTTCTGATTAATTTGTCTGAGAGCTTCATATAATGTCACCTGGATACCATAAATTTCTACCAAAAAAAAATAGCTCATTAAAGCATTTGAGTTCATTAAACGTCTGGGCAGATGGCAATGGATTTACATCATAGCAATTGAAGTGATCTCAAACGGGGTTCTAAACAGTCGTGTTTTTTCAAGTTCTTTATCGTGTTGCTTTCTTCTTTCTCTGCTCTTTTCACCTTATGCCTTCCTCACATTCCAACACGCCCTCACCCCATTTCTGTTCCTTTCCAATCTCTATTGGAAACTAGTGTAGTTATGTCTTTTGTTTCTTTGTCTCCATTTACCCAAGCTCTCAGTTTATCTTCCACTATGCTAGTTTATCAAAGTATTTTCCTAAACAAGGACATTTCCTTTTCTAAGAGGAATATCAGTACCAACTTTCAAGATATTTTTAATATTACAGGGGGGTGAAAAATGATTTTGATTCCTATTGTGCTAGTAGTTTCAAATACTTTCCCCACTTTGTTTCATTAAAACATTTATCTTTTTCCCTTGACAAAATTATGAGAAAAAAAAAAAACTTCTCTATGTATTTTTTCAGTGCTTTAAGCCTTAGAAGGTGCTTCCAGATGGGGAGTATTTAGATACCTGGAAATGGAGGAAAAGGTGTGTCATGCCTGTTACACATACTTAGATACCTAGGATGCTCCTATGCATTGTATCAAAAAGCGAGCTTCCCCACTCTTTGTAAAATACGTTCCCTAACTATTAGAAGCCATTAGAAAGCAATCATGCTCTGCTTATTTTAAACATGTTTGCTAGATTTTTAAATGAGATATGCTAGGTCTAATGATAATTAGAGCTAACATTTATCGAGCACTACATTATACTGCCTCTCAAGTATAACATGGTGTTTAAAACATTGGAAAGTGTCTGGACGTCAGAAGTAGATGTACTCGAGTTCAAAAATTAAGAAATGGACATGAGAATTCTGCTTCAGGGCCATATGCAAACATAAAGAAACCAAAAGGTTTTAAATGCAGACCCTAATATTGCACTGCCCAAAGCAGTTGTCACTAGCCTCCTCTGGGTATTTAAATTTTAATTAATTAAAGTGAAATAAATTTTAAAATTCAGTCCTTCAGTCACACTAGCCACATTTCAACTGCTCAGGAGCCATGTAAGTCTAGTGGATATGATATGGACAGCACAGAATACCATTTCCACCACTGAAGAAAGTTGTATTGGACAGTACAGATATAACAAACCATTGCCTTTAGGCCCACCTTTTGTGATGCCAGATAAAGCCCTTGGAATTCCTGACAAGTTTCCAAAGTTGTGTTACAGAACTGGTTGTTGGAATTGCCTGAACATCACCCAAAACTGGTGAAAAGCATCAGGTTGGGGATAGGTTGGTTGGTTGTTACTTTTTGTCCAATGTATTACTAAGGCTCTAAGAAATTCTGTGGTGAATTTCTGCAGGGACACAACAGCAGAAAAGGCATAAAATAGGTCAGAAAACCTGGGTCCTATAATATACAGTAATAATGGCAACCATTTACTGGGTGTTTCGTATGTGCCAGGCACTATGCCAAATGTACAC
Organism: Balaenoptera musculus; assembly: GCF_009873245.2. Classification (NCBI taxonomy): domain Eukaryota; kingdom Metazoa; phylum Chordata; class Mammalia; order Artiodactyla; family Balaenopteridae; genus Balaenoptera; species Balaenoptera musculus. Next base: position 34,074,897 of record NC_045801.1, on the reverse strand, counting down.
GTCATTTAATCTTCCCAACACCCCAATAAGGGATGTATTATTACCACCATTTTACAGGTGAAGAAGCTGAAGTTTACAGGCCTGAGGTCACACAGCTGGCCAGCAGTGGAGCCAGGATTTAAAACCAGGTATGTCTATTCTCTTGTGCTAAACAGCTCTGTGACCTCTGGCTCTTCACCTTCCCCATTTGTAAATATAAAAGTACTGAATTAGAAAATCACAAGTTCTTTACCATTTCTAAAACTATGTTCTAAATTAGAATAATACCACCTACCTTCCCCAGCCAATGAAATATGCAGGGCTCAAAAGAGCGGCTTGCTACCTTTTTTTCCCCAAAGGACATGATTTCTCCTGTCCATGCCTTTGCCGTGTAACCTTCCTTGATTTCCCACTATCTAATGTGGTGCCAACTATTTATGATGTTTATCACACGCTTCACATACCCCTGAACTAGATAACAGGCTCTCTCCTGCAAGGAGTGATTCACGCCAGCAGATAATCCTAAGAAAATTCGCACAGTCACTATCGCACAGTAAATGCTCCATGAACATTTATGGAATTAACCTGAAATGGACTGGAAGGAAAAGGTGAATCAGCGGCCGAAGTGAACTATTAAGGATATTACTCAGAAAACCGGGCTGTCCGAAGAAAACCCCGAGTGGAGAAGCCTGTGTAGGGGCTGGAGACAAATTCCAAACTGCAGAAACCTGAAGAAGTGGGATAACCTTAGGGATGGTGGCAGAAACCCTACCCGATCGCGGAACAGCGGCCGCCAGCAGCGACTCCCGGGTCTCCTTGGATCCCCCGGGAGCCTCCCAGGCCCGCCCCTCCCCGCCCCTCCCCGCCCCTCCCCGCCCCTCCCCGCCCCTCCCCTCCCCTCCCCGCCCCTCCCCTCCCTCCCGCCCCTCCCCTCCCCTCCCCTCCCACCCCTCCCCTCCTCTCCCCTCTTCCGATGGCTCGGCCGCGGCGGCTGCGCGGTGGCGCGCGCGTAGGCGGAGCGGCGCGCGCCGCGGTCAGCTGACTGCTCCGGCTGGCACGTGACTTGTTTCGTGGGCTCTGGGGTCCAGGAAGCCGTGAGGCCGGAGCTTAGGTCGGGTAGGGATGGAGCGCTGAGCCGTTAACGTCTGCCAGGCTGTACACCTCTGTACCTGTTACTGCTGCCACTTCCTCGTTTGACACTTCCCTGGGTCAGTGAGCGATGGCTACACCGGCTGGGGAGCCCCGGCCAGGCCGAAGCTTGCGCTGCGGTCGCCGCCGGGGAGGGATGGGGGCGGGCGCGGGGGCCGAGGCTGAGGCGTTGGAGCCAGTTGGGCGGCTGTGTCTGGTTTCTTGGTGCGGGTTCGTGGCCGCCTTGGGCCTAGGTTCTGTCTCTAGGGAAGAGGAAGGAGGGAAAAGAGAAAGGGCCCCAGGGGGTACTCAATGGCAGAGGCAGAAATAAACACTGCGGGTCTGGGATATTTCTCCTTGGATTGGAGTGAGGGTCACAGCGAATGCTCGTCCCCTTGATTGAAGGGGATGAAAGGTGACTGAGTGGCCCAGATGAGGATCCGGGGTTGGTGTTGTGAGGTCACAGCGACCGCGAGAGCCTCCACTGGGTGTACGCGCTTGCGAGTATGGGGGTGGCAGTTTAAAGGGTCTAGGAGCCCCTCAGAGAGGACGCAGGGTCCTTGTGGGCAGGGGAAAGAACGAGAATCCAGAGAACTGAAACCACTTTTATTAGAATGGGGGAAGGGTAGGCAAGAAGAAACCCCTGAAAAGGAACTTGAGGGGAGAATCACACGGGCAAATTGAATCACCTGAGAAACAGAGGAGTAAGGGGAAGGAAAGTTTGGTTAGATTCTGTTTGCACCCTTCAACTGAGGGTAGTTATAGCTACCCCAAAGCAGTCCTGAAGTACACAGGGGAGACCTGGATCATTGGGGGTTGAGGGGAGACTCCTTAGCAAAGATCTGTTTTGGCCTTCCAAACTTATCCTTTGGTACTGTCATCTACTCCGGAACATCTTTTATTGAACAATAGTCACAGGAATTACCTTTCTGTTTATTTTGTTCTCACAGGTCCTTTGAGAGAAAGTAGATGAAAATGCCATTCATTGTATAGTTAGGGACCTATCTAGACCCTGGACCTAGAATGGACATCAAGTGATGTGTCCTAAGTCTAGCATAACTTCCATCATCTTCTGATTGCCGATTACCTGCACAGTACTTAACCACAATTACATCTAGAGAGAAGGGTGAGTTTTTCGTAGTGCACTGTAATCTTTGATTCAGCACTTTCGGTGAACTTTTTTGAGTAGGACAGCTTCAAAGGGATTTGGCAGCGGTGGTCAGTGCTTTAAAAACTGCTTTTCTGTTAGCTTGGGTGAAGCGGTTCGATTTACAGTTCAGCTGGAGGAGATAACGAGCAACAAGGTGGGCAAAAGGCGCTCAGCTTGTCAATCACGGTTCTTTGGCAAACAAGCAAGTCTCAAATTGTGCTGAAGACGGAGCCTCGGGTTTGTGTCTCAGAACTCCCGGATCTTTTTCTCTTTTTGGCGTATCTTGCAGGGACTAGATAAAATCTAAAGAAACAGTACTCGGGATCTGACTAAAGTAATGCTGAGAGCTAGGTGGTTAGTGTAATACTGCTTTTAGAACTGGGCAGGAAATTATCATTTTTATTTTTTGGCATTTAGTCTTAAGAGCCTTATTTACATTAGTTTTCTCTACCTAAAAGAAACGTTTGGGCTTCAAAAATTTGATTCCGTAATTATTTCCACAGCTTGCGAAATAGTTGCATTGGCTAAAGAGCAAAGCTGGTACGCCAAAATAAACCTTTGCCAAAGGATCTTCTTGTGGTCCAGTCCCCAAGCGGTCAGTCTTCCTTTTGCACTTGAGCCTGTTTAGGTGTTGCTGCAGTTTTGACCAAATACCTACTAGTTAAATTTTTTCTTGTATGTATTTGATCTATGTGCTGGAGTAAACCTTTTTCACCCTTTGGATGTGGAATTTTATACCATTTTAGTTATAAACTAATTCATGTTCGGTTCGCATTTCACTGATGTTTTGAAGACATAGTAGAAACCATTAGCATGGTGACCTTGGAAAGATAGCTCAGGCAGTGGAGCAGGGCAGTCTAAAGTTCCCCTTTGACAAGAGTGAACCTTGGAACTAGAAAATTCAAACTGTATTCTTGATAAGGAAGCAAAATCCTGTTCCAAATGTGTAGCAAATCCGCTATACATTTATTGAGTTCCAAGAGGAGCCCTGTGGGCAGTGGAGGAGATGTACTTTGGTTACATCATAGGATAGAAGATGGAGCCTTAGCTCTGTACTTGAAAATAAAATGCAGGTAAATGCAAAAATGGTGTTTTATAGAAAGAGATTGATGTATCTTTTAAGATATTTTAAGCAAACTATCCATGAATAGGAAGTTATTTATAAATTAAGCTGGTTAACAGGTGGATTGACTTTACCATGAAAGGTTTTCTTTGTGAACCAGTTTAGTGTTTCTCAGTGGGTGCTGTTGGCATTTTGGACAGGACTGTCCCTTGTTTGGTCCCCATCCGCTAAATGGTGGTAGTGGCCCCCATGTTGGGACAACCTAAAATGCTCCCAGAGATTTCCAAACTCCTCCTGGTGGAGAGAGGTACCATTTGGTTGTGAAACATTCCATGTGGTGCCATCCTTTATTTATTGGACACATATCTGAGTGCTTGTTAGTGACAGGCCCTCTACTAGATGATGGGGATATAGAGGTTAAGAACAGTGTTTTAATAAACTAGCAAGTAAAATGTATGTAGTCACTAGTTCTGTGGCCTTGGGCAAGAACTTTCATTAACTGTTCTCTCATCTGCAAGTGGGGTTGGTGATACCATCTTCTTTGAAGGAATCAATTACAAAATTGCTTAGCATATTGAAGTGCTAATCACATAGCACATATTCAATAAGTGGTTGTCATTACCAGGAAACAGGATCTCAAGCTTACTTGAGTGATGAATTGGGGGCGACAAGCTTGTTTTAGGTCTTTGGCTTGTTGAATTTCAGGCTAGAATACATTGTCTTAGAGATATCAGCACCTTCTAGTGGAAAACATGGTGTTGTGGGTCCAGTCACTGTTATAAATAACAGCCTGAAAGAGAAGGGAAAGTAACGTTTGGGAGCCGTAAGTGTAGAATCAGGGAGTATGCCTGGCATGGAAGGAATTGTTTGCTCCCTGGTCAATGTTGAGTTGCCTGTAGCAGAGAGAAAGTCTCTGGGCCCTCAGAAGGTTCTGATGATTCCTTTAGTAATGGGGGTACAGTGCCCTCCTTGCCTATCGATTCAGCTTGCTTTAGCAGAAATTGCAAGAGATTTTTTAACATTGTGTTATGAGTTGTTACCTTTCTAGCTGGTTTCAGTTTTTATGATCAGCATCTATGCCTAAGTAAGGCTTGGTTCTTACACATTTATTCTAGCCAACTGTAAAATAAAAGATGGCAGTTGTTTATAAAATACTTAAAGATTAAATTGTCTTTCATATTTCAGTATATTTATGGCATGAAATTCAGGTAATCCTTAAAAGGATTATAGAGCATTTATAGGTACAGTTTCAGTTGAAAACAAAACAACACAAAAGTTAAGATTTATTTAAAGAAGGTGTGTGGTCCTGATAATTTAAAAATTTCCTTCTGTGTGAATCACGAAAGTCTCTCTTGAAGGTAAATCCCCCATTGTTGTTGGAAAACTTTTAAAACAAGTTTTATTGTGAGCAAAGTCCCTCCCACAATCCCAGTTAAGATGCTTCTGTTTTGAAGGCTAGAATTTTAACATTCAGAGAGGAAACATTTATTCTTACTCTTTATTGTATAGTGTTAAAAATTTCTAGGGAAGGATGTAGCAACGTTTTAAGATGAATGGATTGTGGTAAATGTTTTGCACTGATCAATTCTGTTAAAAGTTGATGGTCACAATTGGAAGGCTATGTGATATTTCACTGATATCTGAGGTATGCCTTCTTGTGCTTGTTGAAATAAGTCACTTAGTAAACAACTTGGTATTTCAAGGACTGAAAAAGGAAGTTGTTTGCATTTACACCCACCTTCCAGCCTTTATTGAGAAATTTAATTTACTGTGAAAGGTGGTTGCATTTCAGAGACTAAAATATTGGTTCCTGAAAGCATTAAAAGGACTTAAGTATTGGAGCACTTATAGGGGTGCTGTACTGTTTTCTGTGGTTGCCCCTATCCTGGGTCAGGCTCATACCTTCATTTACAAAAGAAATGCTAGTTGCTGTTTGGGTTATTGTCCCACCTTTTGTGTTGTTGTGATAGTTACTACTTACTCTTTTATTTTACATTCAAATCACTTGCGGTAGGAAAATAATCCACCGCCTTTAAATTCTCATAAGTGGGCAATACAGTAATGAAATAAACAGTCTCAGAGCTTTGGACCCAGGATTTCCTTTCTTCTCTCTTTTCCTTCCTTCCATTTTGAAAAAGAGTTGTTACTGCTTTAAAAACAAAAAAATACTTATTGCAGTCAGACAAGATAGAAGTGTTTAAAAATTTTGACTAGTGTTTCTCTTGTGCCTCCAGTGTATTCTGCCTTGATTTTTTTTTTTTATCTTGTCATCTGCATTGTTTTCCTCCTACCTTTCCCTGCACACACAGACCTACCTACTCGTAGAGACCTACACACACATACACACCCACACACACACAAGTATAAGCTCCTTCAAGACAGGGAGTACATTTTGTTTTGCTTCTTACCACAGTTCTGGGAATTTAAGCACCTAAAACATTTGATGAATGATATGACCCTAACTTGAAAGCAGTTACAATCAAACAGATATTTGGGCGGAAAAAAACGTAAAATAGATGTCTGCTTTAATGCAGTCTGTTACATGGATTTCAGTGGACATGCGGGTTGAGGGAGAAATAGTTTGGGATTATATGAATGGATTTGGTTCATGGTTAGACTTGGTTGGGGAAATCTTTTTGTTAAGAGAATTTTGAGTTGGTTGAAATAGGAGGAGAGAGGTTGCTTTCTGCAAAATGGACTGTTGAGCAGAGGCAAGTAAGAAAGAGACTACAAGCAGGCCTGAGGTAAAGATGGATAAAGGGAGGTCAGAACATTGTGAAGATAAGGCAGAAAAACTCAGACAAAGGACATTAGTAGTGATGACTGTGAAGAATGGGAGATTTGAATTTTATTTCTGAGCAGAAGCAGGGCTAGGGGCATATGTTTTTGTGAGTAACTCAGCCTCCCATCACCTAGAGCAATGTTTTTAGTGCTGGAAAAGTTTTTCAAGAAGTTTTGGGAATGAATCCGGATTCTAACACTGTGGTCACAAAACCACCTATTTGTACGAAGGACATTAAAATCCTCTGTCTGTCCTTCATAAATGAAATAAAATTGTGTATTTCTTGAGCAAAGCAGTAGTTTACCCAGATTTCGTATTGTTCTGTACGTGATTTCATATGTTGCTTTTCACTTTTTAAGTTTGTAAGCTGCCATAGAAAGCATGCAAAAAATGGGTTCATGTATTTAAGGTTTCTGAACTCCATAGAACAAAAATCATTCCTGTATTATAGAACTAACAATACTGCGTGATTCTTGATAATGATGGTATGACATTTAGCCATCTTATTAAGGAATATTTGCCATTTCTTGTAACATTTACTATGTAACTCACTATATAATCATGGAAATACCTATTTTACTATAGTGGTTCTGAAACCTGTCCGATAATCTGATTTATTTGAGGAACTTAACAAGAAAATAGAAAAAAAAAAAAAGAGTCCTGGGTCTTACCCAGTATAGATTCATGGAATATAGGAGCAAAAAAGGATCCTGGATATGGTAATCCAGTCCTCTCATTTTACAAATGAAATTTATGCAGACAATGATATGCAGAATTGGGATTAGATTCCAAGTCTTCATATTCTCAGTGCAGTGCTGTGGCCGTCACACTACGTTTCCTGAAGTTGGCATTTAGGTTCTTTCTGACTGAAATTCCCAGTGAGTTAAAAAGGCTGTTTACCAACCTTGATCTCATACTTCAGACACAGCTACTACTAACCAGCTTTACTAACCAGCTTTGCCTTTACCTTTTGTATTTATATCCATGGTTCTTTGTTGCCATGCCATTTAACGGTCTCTAAACTTTTCAGTGTCTTCAAGTGTGAGGATATTGCCCCACTTTTTTTTTTTTTTTAATGAAGTGTGTGGATTTTTTTTGGCATTTACCTGTAGTAATTCATTAATAAAAAATTAGGAAACGAATATGCAGAGAGAATGAAAATGAACATTCATAATCCACTCCCAAGAGATAATCTTTAATAGTTTTTTTTAACAATTTAATGTTTATACCTATATATAGTCTTCTTTCTTAAAGCTGTGTCAGCGTTTTTATGGCTTTTGATTAACATTGACAAACTGCCTTCTAGAAATTGTCCCTTTTTAAAAAAGTTACAGAACTTTTTTGGGTTATCCTGTGATATATAATTATTTTAGATTGAGGAAATATTAATGATGGCAAGTTATTGTATCTTTATTAATGCTTTTAAGTGAATTTATATTTTATCAATCATGCGAGCATGCTATCCATTTGCAAAATTAATGACACATATGTGTAGGACATTTATTCAAGCTACATCTGTCCTTTTTTTTTTTAAACAGAAATGAACATTTCTCCACCTTACTGCCAAAGCAGTGCTGCATTCTTCCCACACATAGTATTATTACAGTCTTTCTTTCAGCCTAGACTTGTTATATTTCTCATGTTCATTGTTGTTAATCCTGTTTTCTTTTAAATGTTAAAGCATGGGGCTGAGGGGTTGGGAGGTTGTGGTCGAATCCCTAGCAAAACCAAAAACTCAGGAAAAATACATACAGCAAAACTAGAGGAGACTTCAGCTTCTGGCCAGCGTGGAATAACTGGTACCATACTTGCTTTCCCACCATAAACAACTAGAAAATTGGATAAAATATATGAAAAAACTGCTTCCAGTTTTTGGACAACAGAGGTAATACAGGAACCAAGAGACAGGAAACAAATGAAATGAGCTCTATAATCCCTCTGGCTTTCTGCCTGGAGTCACTCTCTGGACCATGGTTTAGAGGAGACCAAGCAGAGCATGTTGGTCTTGCTGAGTTGAGGAGACTTGGAGTTGGGGAAGGCTTATCTGGCTAGAATTTGCAGGTTGGATTGGCTGACAGGGGGGAGCTAGACAGAAAACCCACCATCTGTAAAGGAGTCTCTCTCTGTAGGAGGCCCGGCAAAGAATGACTAGAGAGCTTTAGACAGTTGCCAGAGCTCATGGGGCCAGAAGGCATATGAATACCTTATTGAATCCCTGGGGCATCCCATGGAATCCCCGGACGGTCAGATCTTAGTAGAAGGGCTACATTAGCTCTAGAGTAAAGCTTTAGACTTAGCCTAACAAAGTATAAAAACAAGCTTGAAATGAAAGCATGCTAAAGCTCAGTAAGGTAACCATCAGAACAAAGCACAACATTCTTAAAAGGAAGAAAACAAATCCGTGATCAACAATCTAATGTTGTGAATTGTAAATATGCTCAGTGAGTTAACAGAAAACATGACATAATGAGGAAAGAGAAGTTTAAAAGGATGGGAACTTATAAAGGTGAAAAATACATCTAAAGCGAAAAATTCACTTCATGAGACAAATACATTACTTTAAAGAAAAGGTCAGCCAGCTAGAAGATGTAGCAAGAAAGTATCCAAACTGAAGCCCAGAGAGGAAAACAATTTAAAAAAGTGAATGCATGCTCAGTGACCTGTGGGACAATAGCAGGTGGTTTAATATACATGCCATTTTTGTCTCAAAAAAAGGGAAAGAGAAGCAAGAAAGAAATTTGAAGAAAATAATGGATGAACGTTGAAAACTATAAACACAGATTCAAGAATCTCTCTGAATTCCAAACAGGATAAATCCTTGTGACCCTGAGGGTAGGCAGATTTTTCTTATGTCAGAAATCATATATTATAAAAGAAAAAGTCAGCAAACTGGACATCAGAATTGAAAACTTCTACTCAAAAGCACCATTAAGAAAGGGCAAGACATGAGAAAATACGTAAGAAATACACACACACACACACCTCTCAAATTGTATCAAGATCATACAAAAAATTCCTACAACTCAGTAAGATCAATGCAGCTTTTTAAAAAATTGGGCACAAGATTTGAATAGAAATTTCACAAAAGATTTGAATAGAAACTTCACAAAAGAAGATATACAAATGGTTGATAAGAACATGAAAGGATCCTGAACTTTGTAGTCATTGTGGAAATGTGAGATTCCCCTGCAACCCCCTGGAATGGCTGAAAATAAAAAGGCTGACAGCACTAAGTGTTGGTGGGCATGTGAAACAACTGGAACTGTGTATCTTGGAACTGTGTATCTTGCTAATGAGAATATAAAAGATTACATCTACTTTGGAAAACAGTTTGGTGGCTTCTTATAAAGTTAAATATATGCTAATCATTCAACTCAGAAATTCCACTTCTAGATGGTTATCCAAGAGAAATGAATGTGTATTTTCACAAAAGCTTTGTAGAGGAATATTCATAGCACCTTTGTTGTTAATGGCCCCAAACCAGTAACCATCCAAATGTCTATCAACAGGTGAATGGATAAGCAAACCATTGTACATTCATGTCATGGAACACTAAGCAGTAAAACAGAATGAACTGCTACTGATACACAGGCCATAGCCAAATATCACAGACATGCTGAGCAAAAGAAGCCAGATATAAAAGAGTACGCAGCGTGCACTTCCATTTACAATGAAATTCTAGATCGGGCCAAATGAATCTATAGTGTGACAGAAAGCAGATTGACATCTGCCCAGGGCCAGCAGTAGGGTAGGGATTGACTGGGCCTGGGTGTGAGGGAAGGCTTTGGGAAGACAGAAATGTTCTTAATCTTGATCTTGGTGGTGGTTATACAGGTGTGTATGTTTGTCAAAAACTCATCAAACTGTACTCTTGTAATGGGTGCATTTTATCGTATATAAATTATATTTCAATGAAATTGACTTTTTAAAAAATATGGAGGAAGTGAAGGGAGCGAACCAATTATAAGCCAGGTATTTTAACTTTATTATCTTACTTAATCTTCACAGTTACTTATTCATTCAAGAATATTCAACAAATACTTTTTGAGGTTCTACATACCAGCCTCTGTACCAGGTACTGAGAGTACGGTTGTGAGCAAAAGCTATCATGGTTTCCACCTACCCTAATGCACAGTTTATTTGGTAGAAAGACATCAATAAAAAGTGTTGCTCAGGGAAATACTTAAAAGGTGCTGTGAGAGCATATAATACATTCATCCTTAGCATGTAATATATGCACTCATGATATATGACATGATACATATTGTAATATATATTTCATGTAATATATGAGGCATTTTCTGTGCCTTGGTTTCTTCATTTGTAACTACTATCCATGCGATATACCAAATGAGTTAATCCATGTAAAGTGTTTTGACTGGTGCTGGTAGATAAGAAGTGCACAATAAGTATTGGCTGCTATCTTGATGACATTTGACAATTCTATTGATAGTTGTCTAATGTTGCAGGGGTACTGTGCTAACTCAGGAAACACTGGAATAGGACCAGGTTTGGGGGAAGCCATTAGGAGTTTGACTAGAAATGTTGGGTTTTTTTGGAGACATCCAGGTGGAGATGTCTTGTAGTCAGCTGTGGAGACTTGTTGGGTACAGCTCTAGATGCAGCAGAGGAGCCTAGGCTGGAGATACAATTTGGAATAGTGTTCAGCATCTAGACTGGAATTGCCTTGAGTATAAATAAGATCATCAGAGAGCAACTGTATACACACATATAAGAGAGGGACTTAAACCTTGATCTGAGTCTTGAGGAATGCCTTCTAAATCATTTTCTCTTTTGCTTAACATATGATTTGCCTATATTTATGCCTGACTTCCAATATACACGATGAAACAAAGGGAAATAATAAGGCATAAAAACAAGTCAGTTGAAGCAGTCAGCGGAAGTGGAGGTGTCCAGACCTTTGGTGAGATGATAACCAGTGGACACCAGTTTTGACTGTCTGTGTGGCTCAGAAAGGGAAATGTGTTTAGCAACAGGGATTTCATTTTTTGACCTCCCCCCCCAAATATGTTCATCTGCAAAGATAGGGTATTTTTGGAACTGAGCGTAATTTGTACTTCAGTTTCAAAGAGAAATTTTTTATGTAACTTGTTTAAGTGACAGAATAACAATGGACAAAAAAACAGGGATTTTGCAGAAGACTTATTGATGCTCTTCTCATAGGCAGTTCTTACATTTATCCTTAGATACTTAAGTCGCTTGTCTTTCCCATCAGACTCCTCTTATATAGTTTGCTTTGACCAGAGGATAGAAGAATTGAGGCCATGGCTTTGCCGAAAGTACCAACAGGTTCTTTCTCAATCCCTCTCTTTTATATTTCTATATTCACCTGTAAAATAACGAAAGACAAAGGCTTAGTAATCTGCAGCTTTACTGATTTTTAATTTATATACTACTCTAAGGTTAGGATTTGTTTTCTGAAAGACTAAATTTTAAAAAAAAGCTTTATAAAACATTTAAATATTTTTCTTGGCCCTTATTTTTTTTCTCTAATCAGACTTTTTGATTGGTTCAGAGTCATTGTTATAATTATATTTCATTTATTCATAAAACAAGCAAGGACTTATTCATAAAGTCTCTTATTTATTCATAAAGTCCCTGCTGTTGGCAGGAGTTGTATATGCTGGGTTTTTAGAGCATCAGAAAAGAAGGTATGATTCTGGCCCTTCAGGATTTCCCAGTCAGGTGGAGAGGAAAAGATGTTATGAAAAAAATGAGGCAGAATAGTGTGATAAATGCATAATTGTTGCATTTACAAGATAGTAAATAAACAAGATATTTCCTATGTGGGACACTGGGAACAGCCTTTAGAGGCAGGATGGGACTCTAGTTTTGTTTAGAATTACCATGACATTATTTCATTTGATCCTGATGAAAGCTCAGTAGAGTCAGGCAGGTATTTATAAATGAGGAAATAGGGTCCTCTTTCTATATTTCTTGAAATCCTTCGGAAACCTGCTGGCTGAAAAAGATTTTCTAGAACTCTAAGTGGTATGATAGTGACATCTACTGTAATAGCTCATATGGTTACAGTCTTTGAAGAAGCTGCAGTTTAGATAATTTAACAGTATCATAAGGAAGACCTTAACAATTGATTCTGTCACCTGCCGTTTTGCAGGGAGAGGAGGTGATCTGCAGGTCATCAGATACTGTTTTTCTAGCCAGGCTGAGTGCTTTGTCTGGGCTTACCATCACTATTAATCCTGTGTTTAGTTTGTTGGCCATTTGAGAGAGTGCAGCTCTTAGTGCAGCCTTTTTAGTAATGTTGGAAAAAATCATCTTAGAGTACAATTCTTGAGATTCATTTAATACCACCATCTGTATTTTCACCAGTTTAACCTTTCTGAGTATGTTTTTAAATCTGTAAGTGGGGGACTTCCCTGGTGGTGCAGTGGTTAAGAACCCGCCTGCCAATACAGGGCACACGGCTTCGAGTCCTGGTCCGGGAAGATCCCACATGCTGCGGAGCAGCTAAGCCCGTGCACCACAGCTACTGAGACCGTGTGCCACAGCTACTGAAGCCCGCACGCCTAGAGCTCGTGCTCTGCAACAAGAGAAGCCACTGCAATGAGAAGCCCGCTCACTGCAACTAGAGAAAGCCCGTGTGCAGCAATGAAGACCCAATGCAGCCAAAAATAAATAAATAAATAAATTTATTTAAAAAAAATCTATAAGTGGGGAGGATGATATGTATCTCGTAGAGGTGTTAGGAAGATTAATTGAAATAATAACGTATAAAACATTTAGAGTAGTACCTGGTACATGGTAGATGCTCTTGAAATGGAAGTTAGAAAAAAATAAGAATATTGAATGGCATATATGTTCAGGTCACCTTCAATTGTGTAATGACCTGGTAGGATTACTTTATTTATTTTTAAACATTTTTTTAGAAACTATTTATTTATTTATTTATTTATTTATTTATTTATTTTTGGCTGCGTTGGGTCTTCAGTGCTACGTGCGGGCTTTTCTCTAGTCGTGGAGAGTGGGGGCTACTCTTCGTTGTGGTGCGTGGGCTTCTCATTGCAGTGGCTTCTCTTGTGGCAGAGCGTGGGGTCTAGGAGCACGGGCTTCAGTAGTTGTGGCACGTGGGCTCAGTAGCTGTGGCTTGCGGGCTCTAGAGCACAGGCTCAGTAGTTGTGGCCCACGGGCTTAGTTGCTCCACAGCGTGTGAGATCTTCCTGGACCAGGGCTCAAACCCATGTCTTCTGCGTTGGCAGGCGGATTCTTAACCACTGCACCACCAGGGAAGCCCGGTAGGATTACTTTAATTTCAGTTGCCTTTTGAAATTATGGAAGTCCATTGCGATTAACTATAATACTTTACATTTTAAAGGAAATTTAAATTTACAAAGTTCTTTCACATTCATTATTTGATTGATTATCAGGACAACTTTGTAAGATCGTTATCTTCTACCTAAGACTCCAAATTTCAGGAAAGGTTAAACAAGCAGTGGTAGTAGAAAGTTTATGGTGGTTCTAATGAAAGCATATTAAAGTAGAAATAATGACACTATTATATTATGAGTTCTTCTGTGTTTGTGTGCTTTACCTACTTAGATTCTGAGTAGATTTGGTTTTGGATTTTCTTTTTCTCTGCGCACGCGCGTGCGTGTGTGTCAGGGAGAGAGGGAAAAGGGGAGAGGGAGAAAGATTGTGGAAGAGGGTTGGTTGTGTCTTAATGGAACTCTGGAAAGGGAGATCCACAGCCTCTTAATTCAGATCCAATAGTGTTGTATTATGCATCCCTCCCGCCCCAAGTCATATTTTAAATAAGAGACTGATTTACAAGGTTGATTGGCAAGTTTTTTTTTTTTGTTTTTTGTTTTTTGTTTTTGCAAATTTGTAAGCGTTTGATGGCCACTAAGTATATGCTAGGGATTGAGGAGATTCCCTTAGATTGAATATGGATGAAAATTAACCACCAGTTTGGCTGACCTTGTAGGATTTGCTAAGCCAGATGTGGCAAATTTATTTGGTGGCTACTGTTCAAATGCATTGATTCAATTCTTTTTCAAAGGTAAGAGTTATGCATGTTTTTTTACTTCCTATTTTGGTTTTATGTTTTAAAAATTTAAGATAAACCTATAAATTTGTGACTCTCCCACCTTCTTTTGTGGAATGAAACTATTGGTGGCTGATATTTTGGGTAGTCTCACTTCTTGACTAATTCCCATTTTAGGATGTTTTGTAATTTAAAAAAATTATGTACTTCATGTATTAGGTCTTTATCATCTCTTTTTCCTAGTATCATAAATAAATCACCATTTACCATTTATATGGATTATACCAGGTAAGTAGATTTGACTTTGCTTAGGATTGTATGCCAGTGTTGAATTGATAGTTTTGCAACAGGCTATGCTTATCACTCTGAAGTAATGTAGAAACAAGTGATATTAAATGTACTTTTGGTTTGTTTTGTTTTACATTTCAGAGTCTCTATTGATTTTGGGAAGAAATATCTGGTAACCAACATGACTGAGTTCTGGCTTATATCAGCTCCTGGGGAGAAAAACATGTCAGCAAACATGGGAGAAATTGCATGCGGCAACTACGAAGAACAACAATCTTGCAGTTACTTCAAAGTTCAACATTCCTGACTTAAAGGTAAAACTGTGCTGTGCAAAATCGTTCATCATAGAAGGAGAGGACAGTTGTCTCTGCTTACCTTTTGGTAGAAAGGAGATATCCAGATTCCTTCAAAAGAAAACTCTCATCTCTAGGGATTGGCATAATTTAAAACTTATCTTGTTCTTTCTGATCTTCAATTTTAGATAATAAGGAAATTGAGATGTCTTGGAGGAAACTACCAAAACAAAATAACATTTTTTCCTAAACTTTTGTGCATTTTCTAAATTGTAATTTAAATTTAATGAGAAATCTTATGAAATACTCGATGTATTACTTAAATATGATTTTTAGAAGTGAAAAATCTTGGGACTATGTATTCTTAAATATCACAGTGAAGCCATTTTTCTGTTATTAAATTCATGTAATACTCACTGATGTTGTAAATGTTTTACCATTGTACCTCTTTAATTATACTTGGCAAATCTATCCTAGTTATTTAATCTAGTTTATCTATTTAAACGTTTATTAAACATCAGTAATCTAGCAGCCTCTAAGTGAAGCAGGCTGCCAGTAATCAGTTGACTGAAACTTTTGTAAAGAATGGAAAAGATCATGATACTTATATTTTTCTGGTTAACCAAATGAGGCAGTTACATACAACACTCGTTTAAGAAATACTTAAAACCACTGGTTCTTAGTATTTTGGGACTTAACGAATTCCTTTGATACACTGATACAGACTGTGGACATTTCTTCCAAAACACGCTCATTTACACATGCACAGTTTTGAGTACAAATTCGATTACAGGGAATTCCCTGGTGGTCCAGTGGTTAGGACTGCATGCTTTCACTGCAGGGGCACGGGTTCAGTCCCTGGTCAGGGAACTAAAATCCTGTGTGCCATGCGGCGCGGCCAAAATAATAATAATCATAAAGTTTCCTTTAAAAAAAAAAAAACACCACAATTTCAGTTACAGGACGCTCTATGCACAGCTCTGGACCCCGCTTAAGAGCTGCTCTTGTAAACCATGACTTCAAATGATCCACTGCCACTGGGCAGGACCACCAGAGGCACAGGCCTGCTATTGTGGAATCTTCACATCTAAGTGGTGGGTTGTGCCCATGAATTAGAGGATTATCTTGTACATATAAATACTTTGCAGTGTCTAGCAAATATTTTTTAACCACACTTGCCATATTATGAAATAAAATATGGAGAACTTAAGATTTGCAGGCCCTTCAAATTCAGATGTTGTATTACATTGTTAAAAAAAAACAGGATGAAATCTCAGTAATGAAATGTTGTTTTTCCACTTCTAGGTTGGCACACTGGATGTCTTGGTTGGTTTGTCGGATGAACCTGGCTAAACTGGATGCATTTGTAGAAGGGTAATGTATTTATATGCATAGGCTAGAGCAAAACGAGAGTCACTATTAGGCTACCTGGGCATTGGTTTTATTATCACTGTGTATTCTGCTTATTGGAATGGTTTTAGAAAACAATGACTTTTTTTTCTTTGTAATCAACTTTAGAAGATACAATTAACGTACAATAAAATACACCTGTTTGACGTGTGAAAATGGTGACTCCTTTTAATATTTTTATTGAGATATAATTTTACATGCTAGGCAGTTCACCTACTTCAAGTGTACAATTCAGTGATTTTTTCATATATTCACAGAGTTGTGCAGCCATCACCACAATCAATTTTAGTACATTTTCATCCCCCTGCCACTATCATAAACATCCTGTTCCATTAGTAGTTACTCCCTAACCCCCCACTTCCCACTAACCTACTTTCTGACACTATACATTTGCTTTTTGTGGACATTTCATATAAATGGAATCATACAATATGTAGTCTCTTGTGACTAGCTTCTTTTCCTTAGTGTAATGTTTTCAAGGTTCATCTGTGTATGTAGCATGTATCAACATTTAATTTCTTTTATTACCAAATAATATTACATTGTGTGGATATACTGCATTTTGTTAATCCATTCATCAGTTGATGGATATTAAGGTTGTTTCCATTTTTTGGCTCATATGAATAATGCTACTATGAATGTTGTGTACAAGTATTTGTGAGCTCATGTGTTTTCATTTCTCTTGGGTATGTACCTAGGAGTGGAATTGCTGGGTCAATGTAACTGTACTTTTAACATTTTGACGAACTGCCAGACTGTTTTTTCCCAAAGTGGTTGTACCATTTTACAGTCTCACCAGCAGTGTACGAAGGTTCTAATTCTCCACAATTGTTGACAATACTTGTTACTATCCATCTTTTGATTATATAGCCATCCTGGTGGATATTAAAGAGAATTTCATTGTGTTTTTTTAAAAATTATTTATTTATTTATTTATGGCTGTGTTGGGTCTTCGTTTTCTGTGTGAGGGCTTTCTCTAGTTGGGGCAAGTGGGGGCCACTCTTCATCGCGGTGCGCGGGCCTCTCACTATCAACGGCCTCTCCTGTTGCGGAGCACAGGCTCCAGACGCGCAGGCTCAGTAGTTGTGGCTCATGGGCCTAGTTGCTCCGCGGCATGTGGGATCTTCCCAGACCAGTGCTTGAAACCCGTGTCCCCCGCATTGGCAGGCAGACTGTCAAACCCACTGCGCCATCAGGGAAGCCCTTCATTGTGGTTTTTGATTTGCATTTCCCTGATGGCTAATAACGTGTTAAGCATCTTTTCATGTGTTTGTTAGCCATTTGTGTTTCCTTCTTTGGAGAAATGTCTGTTTGAATCCTTTGCCTTGTTTTTAATTGGCTTATTGGTCATTTGATTATTGACTTGTAAGAGTTGTTTACATATTCTAGATACAACTCTCTTATCAGATGTGACTTGCAAATATTTTCTCTCCCATTCTGTCGGTCGTCTCACTTTCTAGATAGTGTCCTTTGAAGCACAAAACATTTATTTTAATGTCCAATTTATCTCTTTTTGTTGTGTGCTTGTGTTTTTGATGTTTTTATGGAAGAAAACATTGCCTAATCCAAGGTCACACAGTTTTATGTCTGTATTTTCTCTAAGAGTTTTATAGTTTTAGTTTTTACATTTAGGTCTTTGATCCATTTTGAGTGAATTTTGTATATGGTGTAAGGGAGAAGTCCATGTTCATTCTTTTGCATGTGGATATCCAGTTGTCCATTTGTTGAAAAGACTATTCTCTCTCCATTGAACTGTCCTGACACCCTTGCAAAAATCCATGGAACATAAATGTAAGGGTTCATTCTGGACTCTCACTTGTTTTCCATATTCCTGTCCTTAATGCCAGTACCCACATTGCCCTCTTTACTGCAGCTTTGTAGTAAGTTTGAAATTAGGAAATGTGAGCTCTCCAACTTAACTTTGTCTTTTCAAGATTATTTTGGCTGTTTGGTTCCTTTCATTTCCATTTGAATTTTAGGAAACACCATGTCAAATATCTGCTGAAAGTCAGCTGGAATTTTAATGGGGATTGTGTAGAACCTGTAGATAATTTGAGCAGTATTGCCATCCTGACATATTAGGTCTTTGATTCATGAACATGGGCTGTTATGCCATTTATTTGAAGATTTATTTGGTGATGCCTTTTGTCTTCAAAATTCAGTTACATTAGAAGATTTTTCTAGGCTACAGGTTTAGTCACTTGAAATTCAGTTACTGTGTATTTTAGCTGAAGATGGGTATGGGATCCTTAATAACTTTCTGAATTTGATTAATTGACAGACTCAGTCTACAGTCCCTTTGACTCTTGACGTACAGAGCTTTCTAAATACTTAGGGCTTAGGTAAATAGGTATAATTTGTAAAAAACCAGAATTTGGAGAATCTTAGAAATGTACATCTGATTAAAGCTTTAAGGGAACAGACCTGAATAGAGGGAACTTATTCTCAAAATCTGTGCAGAAGGGTTTTCTTGTTTTATGCTGTTATGCTTTTCTGAATTGATATAACCACCATAATGCAGTACTCTGGTAGTAAGAGGCTGAGGTGTTGCAGAGAGATCTTTTGACATAACAACATGTGGTAAGTAAATACATAGACCTAAAGATGTACTCATGAGGCAAAAGGCCAGTTGGGGGCCAGTTTTACAGTAGATTTATGCAAGAGATATTGAAACGTCAGCTAAGGGCAGGCACTAGGCAATAAAAATGGAAAAGAGAGAATGAAAGCAAAAGTAACAAACTGCTTTAGGTTAATAATTCCATGCATTCAGTAGAGCAAATGTGAAAATAATTTTTGATGATAGTCTCAGTTCTTACCATCAGTTTTTTGTCTCTTGGTTTCTTGATTATAGGTTTTTAATTAAGTAAACTTTCATGGTCGCCCCCCTGAGGTTGATTGTCCTTTGTGTGGTCCCACCAGCCTCATTGCAAGGTTAGGTCATGACAACGAAGAGGACGGTGAGAAAGGGAGGTTCCTGAGAATATAATTATTAACACTTACTTAGATCCTTATTAATCACCTCAGTAGCTCTCTAGATCTTCTTTAAATCATCAGTGGATGTCCTGAGTATAGTTTAAGGTTTGCGCACATTTTTAGGGAAGTAAGTATTTAGGGCAAATGCAGTTCATTTGGTCAGAAGCATTGCAAGTTGCCTATGCAGTTTGTCAGCTATTCTTTTCTGCACTGTTACGCAATCTTGTCTCTATCAGTCTTCCTGAAAGATATGAGGAATTTAAAAAATCATATGGTTGTTACACCTGGTAGAATTGACAGATGCTAGCTTAATGACTGAGTGTTCAGTTTTTAAAGTCTGAACATTGTGATGGAGTAAATTATAGTTTATACTTTTTCAGTAATCTAATCATTAGAGGCAAGTTTGTTTTTTTTAAGGTCACCATGTGTCAGGGATACTCCTCTAGAGATGCATAGGGAGATTGTCAAGGTCTGAGTTATGGGATGTTAGAGGTTGATAAATTTGACACCAGGCAGTTCTATACTCTGAACTATTTCTGTGGTAAACATGCACATTTAAAAAAAAAATATGGAAGTAGAGTTTGATTTACAATGTTGTGAACATGCACATTTTTGAATGTTCATAGCAGATTGGTCTGTTTACAAGATGCTCGTCAACTTATATTGGGAATAATGGTTTGTCTTCTTTGAAGGAATGGGGTGAATTTTGGAGACACAGCCAAGTGTATGGACAAATCCCCAAGTTAAACATGTTGAAGACTTACGGCTTACAATCATTTTTTCTGAATTTGTTCCACTTTCTTAGGTTTGAGGTCATTCTGCATAGGATTGCATTCAAATTTTTCCTTCTGTTGCTTTTTTCTGGCCCTTATTGGTTCATGTTGCAGGAGTTTCTTATTGTCTTCCAGTTTACACTCCCTGCTGTTGAGCACAAAGTCATTGGAGAAATTGTCCCAAGTCCTGTTTTGACCATATTACACCTCTCCCTAAAGGCTGACATCAGAGGCAATCTACCTGCAGTCTGGCCCCAGCCGGCCGTCCTAGCACAAAACTCCTTTCTCCTGAGCACGACACTCCCGGCAGTCTGGACCCCTCATCATTCGTTGCTTTTCTTATCTCTCTGGATCTTGACTCAATGATGCCCTGTGGCAAGAATATACATTCTTCCCACCTAATCAGCCTTTCAAAAACCATTCCTGTCCTTCATTGCCCTGCTCCTGATCCATTATGCTTTTTTGATTACAGAAGCTGGAAGTGAATTCTTTTTCCTTTATGCGTTTCTGTCTGTAGCCTGGTCATCTCAGCTGGCGCTCATCACAGATGGCTTTGTATTTAGTCATCCGTCTTTTTTGGTATCTCTCCATTTTGATTGTAAGCAATGGGAAGCTAGATTTTTGTCTGGTATACTTTTGTATCCCACCCACGGCCCAGAGGCAGACAAGGAATGGGGGAAAGAACACCAGACTCCAGAGTCAAGACACCACGTTTTTAGTCACAGCTCTGCTGGGAACTGGTTTTGTGAGTTTTGGGGCTAAGTCACTTACTCTCTTTATACCTGGGGGTGTCTTTATTTATAAAGTGAAGGGATCGACAAGGTGATATGCAGGTGCCTCAGTAGTTTTGGCACCATGGTTTCCTTTTTAGCATTGTTTCTCTCAAATAGTAGATGCTCAATAAATAGTTAATGAATAAATAGTGTAGGACCGCATTCTTCATTGTTACCGTTGCTTGTATTCTATTGCCTGTGGGATCCCTTTTGTCCTAAGGGGAAGCACATAACTGGTGAATGAAAGCTCCTGCTTCCCCCTTTGTTTTGCAGGTGCAGTGAGATCTGTTGCCCCAGTTTTTTCCAGCTATTCTCGGTAGCTTTCCACTATTTCTTTCCAGACTTGGTAAACATGTTGCATGTGGTCTCCTTAAAAAACTACAGTTACTCAGTTGAGTTTGAACATATATAATAAGATCTGGTGCTTTTGTCCTTAAAACATTATTTTAGAAGTTAGGACCCATTTGTTCTATAATTATACAGATAGTGTATTGGAACAAATAGAGTCAAATTCGTGTCTTTATGTAATGTGTTCATTGTATAGCATGGAATTTAGGTTGTTTTCCTGAAAGTGATTGTTGATTTTTTTTCTCCAAGGGTGGTTAAGAAGTGGCTCAGTATATGGCTGATGTACTGGAGGACAGTAAAGAAAAGTTCAGGAGAATCTGTGGCCAACGGAGGTAAGCTAATGTTTCTGATTGAAATTGATTTCTATAAAGTGAGCGACTTAAAAAAGGTTTATGGGTAAGGATTATTAAATGCAATAGAAAGCCATTAAAATAGAATGATTACTACTGAATTTGTGATATTGCCAGTTACATTCTTTCCTCTGAAACACAACCTCTCATAAGACAATCCTACATATATATAATATAGTTTACGATATGGATCCTTCCAAAAGCAATATTATAAAGATTTACCTTAGTTCTTTCCAGAATCTATTTGTCAACTCCCATTAACAACTGTGTTTCCAAGTATGTCTCTCAGCATTGTTCCAGTTGAATACTTGTTTTCTCTAGCTTTTTGTGTTTAATAGCATCCAACTGCTAAGCCTTAAAATAAAAATTATTAATTTTATTGCAGAGTAATGCCTCCTCCCTTCAGATTTGAATGTGACATTTCTTTAGTACCCATAGAATAGTCTACCACCAACCTCTCTATAGCTAGAAACTAGTATTTACGTAGTTTGCTCTATGTAATAATGGCTTTATAAAGATGGTTTCAACCGCATTGTTGTCATTTGTACTTGCATTTGTTGTTTTCTCCTGAAATATCACTTTAGCACTTGCTTCATTTTCAATTAGGCTGATCTTTAGTGATATGTCATTATAATAAGAAACAACCCTTTCCTTTTTTTCTGTCCTATATTGCCTACTGTGATAAATAAAGGTCACTGATGTGACTTGGTTAAATTAACGTTTGTTAAGTAAAGCCCTGGGGTGTCATGGGTTGGTGAGCCACGGTTCAACAAAAGACCACAAGGGAAAGAGAAATAGAGAAGTTTATTACTCACAGGTCCTGGAGGAGGGGGGCAAGGCAGGGAGGTCAAGGCAGGGTGCTGGCAGAGGGAGAGCGGCGGGACCTGGGGCACATGCCTTTATTAGGGTCCGTGGGTGGAGTGCTTTGGGGTTCCCAAGCCAAGTCCAGGTTGGTCGATTCAAACCAAAAAGGGTTTCGGTTAACTTCGAGGAGGGCTTATCTAAAGGGTACACTAGCAGGGGAGGCCCTGGGCAGCAGCAGAGAGTGCTTATCATAGGCTCATATCAGGGAAATCATATCAGGAGCTTACATCTACTTGTGATTGCAGGCTGTTATCTAGTATAGCTTCTAGGCCCCTGTAGGCCACTTGGCCACACAGAAATGGATCCTGAGGCAACAGTATGGAGATGTGGCTAAACTCTCAACAGTCAGTGTATTTTAAATCCAGTGTCTCTCTAATCTCATTTCTTCTCCTTGCAAATAATAGATGCTCAGAAGTACTTAATCAGTAAAAAAAAAAAAAATTTAATAATTTATTTTTGCTCTTTGCTAATAATAACGATCCTGAGCTGCTTACTGTGTCTGTTAACGTGCGGCTGGGGCAGGACGAAAGTTAGGTGTGTTAACAACTTAGGTGCCTTCACTGGTCTCTAGGTACCTGATGAACTAGGGCGGTCAGTCTGCGTGGGCGATGACAGTCTAGGGGGCATTGCATCCAAAACTGCTTTTGGAGATACCATCTATGTTGTTGACTCGCTGGTATTATGTAGGGAGAAGTTGAGGAGAGAAGATATTTTGGTATGAATTACTTTTGCCAGTTAACCATAATTGACATTTGGTTTCCCTGACCTTGATCCCATCAGACTTGAGCAGTAAAGTCATCTTGACTACCGCGCTTCCAGGGAATTAGTGGTTGAATGTCTCTTTGGCTCTGCATTTCTTATTCTTGTCATTTGAAAGTGGAAAGGTCCATGTTTTGAAGATTACTGAAATATAGACTCCTAGAAACAGTCATCACAAGGTTTTAACAGACAAGTTCATTTTCAATTTGTTTGGGTAAGTTGCAAAGAAAGAACGTACTTTTGTCAAATTCTACTTACTGAGCAGACAGTTTGAAGTTTTTTTTTTTTAATATATTATTTTTTAAATTATTTTATTTTATTTATTTTTGGCTGTGTTGGGTCTTTGTTGCTGCGCGCGGGCCTTCTCTAGTTGAGGCGAGCGGAGGCTACTCTTCATTGCGGTGCGTGGGCTTCTCATTGCTGTGGATTCTCTGGTTGCAGAGCACGGGCTCTAGGTGCGCGGGCTCAGTAGTTGTGACACGCGGGCTCTAGAGCACAGGCTCCGCAGCATGTGGGATCTTCCCAGACCAGGGCTCGAACCCGTGTCCCCTGCATTGGCAGGCGGATTCTTAACCACTGTGCCACCAGGGAATCCCCTGAAGTAGATTCTTAATCTTTTTGTGTCTCTTTCTTCTACATATGAGGCATATCATGGGTATGTACATATTCCATTTATTAAGTCATCAGATTAGAAAGGAACATTTTAATATATATTAAATTTTGAGTAAGGAGAAGAGATCCAGTCAGATTACAAGGTAAAAATTTTGATTAATCCATGTTACTTAATACAGTTCCACGTTTACTTAACCAGGACCCTTCACAAATGATGACATCTTTACTGATTTTCTTAATGCCAGTTTCAGCACTAAAACCTATTACTGTGTAGCAAACTATAAAAAATTCTATTGCTTCTCCTCAGTAATTAATTTCTTCCCTTATTTCAGTTGACTTGGTTACTTATATAACAAGGTTTCAATGGGACATGGCTAAATATCCAATCAAGCAGTCCCTGAAAAATATTTCTGAAATAATTGCCAAGGTAAGATAAAAAATGATACAGGTAGGACACATTGATTTATAGTGGCTTTATTTATTTTATAAGTATTTAGTTATTAAATACTTTTAGGTTTTGACAGGGCAGCTTAATTATATGTGACTTACTACAATTTTACTAAAAAAAAAAGTGTCAAAAAAGGATAACACTTTCATGTGTACATTATCCAAATTGTGTAGTTTATTTAGGTAGTTAAGTTAAATGTTGCATCAACAATGTTTGAATAAGAAAAGTAACTTTAAAATTTTATAGTTACTTATGTAAATTTGAAGCGTAATTGAGATCACATAGAACAGGAAGTTGGAATAGATGAGAGATTTATGAATCATTCAGATGTATGATAATGGTCACTTAGTATGTTTATGTACAGTACTGATTCAGATTAAACTTTATGGGTTCTCTGACACCTTCCCTTCTGATGTTCAGTATTGATTCTCTACCCTGAAAAATTGCCTGTGTTCTTGTACCACATGATTTTATGTACAGTTTCAGGGAGTCCACAGGTGTTAAAGCCCATCCATGAATTCACTGAATTAAGAGCTCCTTTTGTGTTTCAAAGTCCTTGAGCTTGAGAGAAAAATGTAAAAGTCTTACCTGAAACTATAATGAGGCAGTAGACAAGGACCTATTAATTGTTTGACAGCATTTCTATGACCTGGCTAGGATGAAAAGTATGGTTTAAATCATCTGGACAGACTTCCTTGGCTCCCACTGGCTTTATTTGTACGTTGTGCTCTATGGTTAAATGTAAATGAATAGCCTATCAAGGATTTTAACTCAAGTCATCATATAATTTAATGAAAATGAGTAGTCAGATAATATGAAGTGGTGCTCTTACTATGACTGAGCCTTGTTTTCTTTTGATCCTTATCAAGGATTTAGTCCTCTTCTTCCTGATACTATTATAGTTGAGGAAAGAGGCTCAGAGAGGTGAAGTAGTTTACCCCAGTGCTACACAGCTGATGATGGTAGAGCTGAGTTGAAATTAGTTCTTCAAATGTTAAATCTACTGCTTTGTGTTTTCTCCCTAAGTTGTTAGTAGTTTTAATCATCTTTTTGAAAAATCAGCTTGTGTAACATTTATAAATAAATTCAAACATAATTTTAATTTTATTGCAAAAATATTTTGTGGAAGAGTAGTGGTGTTGTGAACAGCAAAACTCTATGTGATTTAGTTCCTTTACAAATTAATCCTTGAGACTTGTGTTTTAAAGCCTTTTAATTAGTCATCTCTGTAACCAGTGGCCTAGATTCCATTTACATGGTTTAAGAAGTAATATAGTAACAATAATTAAAATACATGTAGACTAAAACATTATCTTTAATAGAAAAGATTATATGAAAATTACCATAGTTATTAAAAATGAAGTAGATTTTTTTTAATGACCTTTAAAGCCATGCTTTTAAAATAATAGAATATTTTTACATCAGGAGCTAGTGGTGTTTTGTTTTTTAAAGTTTAAGCACAGCTACTTTGTATTAGTAGAGGCAGGTTTAGGAAAAGTTTCCCTTTTTCTCTTTTTCTCTTTAAAGGGAGTGACTCAGATTGACAATGACCTGAAATCTCGAGCATCCGCATATAACAACCTGAAAGGGAATCTTCAGAATTTGGAACGAAAGAATGCGTAAGCATGTCAAGTATATGTAAATAATTAAAAATTGGGAGGGACTTCCCTGGAGGTCCAGTAGTTAAGACTCTGTGCTTCCACTGCAGGGGATGCAGGTTCAATCCTGGTCAGGGAACTAAGATTCCGTGTGCCTCATGGCACAGCCAAAAAAAAAAAGAATTGGGGAAGCACTCTAGCATACACTGAATGAACTATTGTTAGGGGTTAGTAAGTTCCACTTTGTGCTGTTTCTATAATCAAAATGGTGTTTTTTTTCACTTCATGGAGAAAAGCTCACTAATTCAGTCTAGTCAAAACAGATGTGAGGCTGATTTATTGTACTCGTTTCATACATAATACTTGTGAGTTGGGTCCTGGTTTATCCCTTTATCCATCTGGTTTTTCACTGAAAATTATCTAAAGTTAATTGTTTTAAATCAAATGATAGTTTAATTACATAGCAATTATCTGCTGCTTAAAAGAATTCTATAGAAGAATCCTTTTGTAATGTAATACTCATTCTTTAATTTTTCTGTTTTCCAAGTTTTGATTTTTACATATTAGGTTTTCTTAAAATAGACCACTCTTGTTTTGGTTAATATCACTGTGGTATGACTACTACAAGTGTAGCTTTAAGCACTTAACTCTTCCAGTTATGCATTCATATCCCAGAGAGAAAGCTGGTTGGATACTGTCAGTGGTGCAAACAGGGCAAGTCATTTTCACTGTGAAATGTATTAGGAGACCAAATGAAGACTGTGTTAAAAGAGTTGATTACTGGGTTAACTAACCAAAATTGATACCCAGGGAGAGGGAGGAAAATCAAAGGTTGTGCTTAGATGATATGATTTCATAATTATGATGAGGTAGACTTTAATTGATACCTAATGAATAACACTTTCTCAGTTAAGATACTATATATGTAATCAAGAGAAGAGCTGAGTTATAATAATTAAAGCAAACACAAAGGGAGACACTAGAGGCAAATTCTGATAAAATGTTTACATTTCTTTGGGTTTGGATGTGGGAAATATTCAGCTAAATTTTGACTTCTTATAAAATAAAATGTTAACTCAGGCTAATCCCTCTCTTGAGATGTATATATAGTGTATGTGACTATAATTAGCCTGCTGTTTCTTTACTTGTGTTCTGGAAGCACATAATTATCAGCTTAATGATTTTTTTCTTATTCCTCAGAGGAAGTTTGCTAACTAGAAGTCTAGCAGAAATTGTGAAGAAGGATGACTTTGTTCTTGACTCAGAGTATCTCGTCACATTACTGGTTGTGGTTCCCAAGTATGTCTTTTTTATTACAGAAGGTTTTTACCTGTTAAAATACAAGAAAAATATTAGTGTCTGATATTGTAATTTGAAGTTTTCCATAAACCCAAGTGTAAAGGGAGTATCACCTTGTCATTTGTTCTGTCAACCAACATGTACTTATATGGCACATACAGTAGAATTTAGTTCATAACCTGGTAATAGAGCTGTCACTTATGAATTGATATTCCAGATCAAAATTTGCTTAGTAGAGTTGGCCCATTAAAAAATTAAATAATGCTAAATAATTGGACTTAAAAGAAATACTGTTCTTAGATTTTTCAAAACAGGGAGCTATTTGTTTTTCTGAAAAATATTTGATGATTGGTTAGGATGAATTAAGCCCTCTAAGAAGCAAAGGATGGATTAGATCAAAGCTTGGCATATTTTTTCTGCAAAGGGCCAGATAGTAAGTATTTTACCCTTTGCAAGGCATATGGTCTCTGATACAACTACTCAGTTCTGCCACTTCAACTTTGTGGTTGTAGCTGAAAGCAGTCACACACAGTGTGTACATGAATTGACGTGGCTGTGTGTCAGTAGAACTTTATTTACAAAGACAGGTGTACAGGTTATGGGCATAGTTTGCTGGGTTAGACCATCCTTTGAAATCTCCTGTAGGTTAGGCCTTCTGTTTTAATTAATATTTGGTAATCTTGGTAAAATGAAACCTTTGGAAGATGAGAACTGTGTGTGTGTGTGAGAGAGAGAGAGAGAGGGAGAGGGAGAGGGAGAGAAGGAAAGAGACACTGTTAATGGTTTCCCTTCTGACTTACACTAAAGTCTCACTATCAGGGAATCTTCGGGGGATCCAAACTGGGATGGGAGATTTGGGGACTCTTCAGAGCATTATTCATGAAATCTTTCTTTGCTGTGCTCTCCATTTTTGTCTGGTTAGGACGCTGGGAATATTAGAAAATGATGCCTCCTGGAAAGGGGTGGGAAAGGACCTCCATTGAATTTCAGTGGCTACAGTATTACCTGACTTCTGCTTTTCCCCCCTTACTGCAGAATACTAGAACACTGATTATTTCTAAAAAATTTCTGTGTCTTTGTGTTTTTATACTATGCAGGAAAATAACCTTTGCCCAGATAAAAGATTTGTCTCATGCAACCTTTATTTAAAATTTGTGTTTAAGACCAGAAGTTTTCATAGTTTTCTGTGCACTGTACTTGAAACCTCGGATAGGACCTAGGATACATTGTATAATGGATTATTCACTATCCTGGCTATAGATACTACAATTCTTTATTTTGTACTGCATATATAATCCTCTCTTGCCACACCCACAAAAGCCAGTGGTCTCTAGAGAAGGTTGTTGCACAGTGATCTGTGGCAGCTTGGTTTACTGTCACTTTATTTACTCAGCACTTCCTGGTACTCTGTGCTTTTGGTAAATGTGGTTTTACCCAGCTCTTCATAATGGCCACTGAATAGAAATGTTAGTGATTCCAGCATGGCTTCTCTCTCTCCCTCTTTCTTTCCTTTTTTTCTTTTTTTAGTGAGGTAATAATGTATATCAACCCTGAAGTTGGAAAGTAATTTAGAATCTGTATTTTGCTTTGCTGCCTTTCCAAACTTAGTTCTAGAATGTGCCTCTTTTGCAATAGTTACTGGATGTAAGAGATGGTGAGCTGTATTTCCTGCTTTACCACTCAGTGTATTTGAAATTCATTCTCTGTAGAAAACTTGATTTTGTTGTTGTTGTTGTTAAATAGATTTGAGGTATACCTATTATAGTTGGATTTCCTATTTGTCTCATAATTTTTTCTCTTTCTGGGCTCGGCAGGAAGGTAGGACTTGTTTTTCTCTTCCAGTAACTTAATTGTACCTTTTCTGCAGGTTAAACCACAATGACTGGATTAAGCAGTATGAAACACTAGCTGAAATGGTGGTTCCAAGGTCTAGCAAGTAAGTAGTAGTCTTTGTAAAGCCTGTTTCTTTCGTAGAATTCCTTTGGTAGTTTGGATGTTGGAATAGGAGATATCTTTATCTTTCCTTTGTGGTAAATTTTACAGTTTTGGAGCCATCATTTTCACCTTAAAAATAAGTGAGTTATATTAACTCTAGCTACTGTAGACCTGGAAGGGCCTTTGTACAGTCTGATCAACCCACTCATGTTTATAGATGTAGAAGTTTGAGGCCACAGAGGTGACGTGGTTTGCCCAGAGTCACACATCTCATTAGTGACAGAGCTGTAACTAGAACCCAGATCTCTGGTGTGGTACTTTTTCTGCTGTGCTATCCTCTCAAAATTCTTCCTTCAATATTTATTGTATACCTACTGTGTGTCTATATTTCCTCATTTATCTTGCAAAGGAAGTGTACCAAAATGACTACTAGGGTACTCTGTTGACCTGCAAATATTTACCATCACTTTCCAGTAAGCATAGATTCTACTGAATCTGTACTTTCCTTTAAAAAAAAACCCAAAACTTTTATTAAGCAATTTTAAACTTATGGATTAATATTCACTGTCTAATTTGATATGTGCAGCAATTCCATGAAGTAGTTTTGGCAGTTATACTTTTTCTCATAGATGAAGAAATAAAAATGCAGAAGAGTTAAGTCATTGCCTAAAGCATATATGGCTGTATAAGTGTGCAGTGGCAAAGTTAGGACTAAAACTCAGGTCTTTTAACTCCAAGTCCTGCACTCTTGACACTACATAGCATGTCATTTTTTCCTGCATTCTGCCATTCTACACAAGATACTCTTCAAGAAAATATTAAGTACAGTGTATATGCACCCCCAAAGAATTGTTTTGTATATACATATATATCCCTCAGCGTGTATATATACATATACCCTCAGCATGGTGAAAGAAAGGTCTAGGAGGTAGTAAAGAAGTGGTGTTAGTAAGGCCAGGCCCATGAAATATTTTCTTTTCCAGTTTCATTGTGTCATATGGGAGGTAGCTTAGTATAATGGAAAGAGTCCTGGACCCAGGGATCTGAGTTCTATTGCTGGTTCTGCTACCAACTTGCTATGTGACCTGCGGTAAGTCTTTTAACTTCTCTGGGCCTCATTTTCTTTGTAAAATGAGCATCGCACCTTCCCTGTACACATTATGAGGTTCTTTTAAGGCTTGATAAGATATATAAAATAGAAGGTAATATGATTATTGTAGTTTCACAGATGTTGATTTTTTGAGAATGAAACCACAAACCTATGCTCATTGTGAATTCTTTTCCCATTTGGGGGGAATACTTTCCATTCACACTGGCCCTTCACATGGTAAACTGAAGATTGAGGTTGTGTCTTAATGCTGGTTTTCCTCCGAAGCTGTTTATCCTGACAGATGACGCCTTCTTAGACCTTTGTGCTCTGGAGACCGTAAAAGTCACAGAGGTTGTCTTTACGTTTGGGGGCAGGGAGAGGAGGAGAGTAAGGACCCAGTGCGCACACAGTGTCCTCCCACCCTGTGGTGTGTGAGCCTAGTCCAGGGGAGCGGCGTGTAGGCCCAGGTTTATTCGGAAAGAAGGGCTTTAGAAATATTGCTTCAGACTTACATCTTTTGAAAAATCACTTTAGTAGTTAAAAGGAAAAAAATTTCAGATGCCAACAGTTGAGTATAGGCAATACCTGTCCTCTGCATGACCCCTGAGCGCTCACTGACCACCTGAGAGTCCCCAGCCCTTCCTCACTCAGTGAAAACATCTGTTCACCTATTTATCAGTCTAAAGACTTTTGGAATCATTGACTTGAAAAGTTATTTAAATTTAGTCATTGAGAATAATGCAGTAGTTCAGCCAGCACCTGAAGAGGATGCTTAGTTCACGTGGGGCAGACAGGTTTTAGTGGGTTAGTCTGGAATTTTGTACTTCTGTTTAGGAAAGATCTCTATGACTTGATGTTGGATTTTTCACTTATCATAATAACTAACATTTTTGAGTGATTACTATGTGCTGGTCATTGTTCTAAGTGCTTTATTTTAAAGTGAATTATAAGTAGTAATACTGTCACTTGTTGCTTTTTGGCACAATACCTGAGTGGTTACTCTTGGAAGCAGTGAAGATGAAAGTGGACTTTTGAGGAAGAAGAATAGATTGAAAACAACCATCTTTAAACCTGAAAGAAATAATTTCACCTAAAAAACACACAAAATCTAGCTATTTGCAAAATATTCTACATAAATCTTGAAAGATTGGACCATGTGAAATATTGCCATCATTGAGTGGTTAAGTGCAGGGATGTGTATAAATGCCAAGTCAGAGTTAAAGGCCAAAGAAGCTGAGAGGCTGAGTTGCTGTTCTGCTTCTTTCTGTTGGAAAAACTGTTCAGAAAGAGGTGATTTTCACTTGTACTTTCAGAATTACCACTTAGCTTTTTGTCTGCCTACTTTTGCTTGTTAAGATAATCTGGTTGGGTTACGTCACTGGTTGACTTCGGCCTTTTCTCTGTTGTTGGAAAAACAGCACCACAAACTCATTGGTGCTTCACAGACGCTTTTGTTCAGGGAGCTGGAGTTCCAGATGAACCAGAGGATCCTAGCGAGGAAGGCCTAGAAAAAAACGACACTAGCCATTGTTCAAAGAAAAGTTTCTTTTGTGTTTTGGAGCAGGGGTTGCAAAGATAACTTTTATGAAGAAAAGCAGGAAAGATGCCTTGGCAATGAAGTGGGTAGGTTGACTGGGGAGCAGAGCAGATGGCAGGACTGAGTCTTAGGAGAGAGGTAAGAAGTCAGAAGCAGCAGGAAGAGCTAGTAAACTCCAGAAGCACTGCCACTCGCATGGGAGACTGAAAATGTCGTGAGGCAGCCGGAAAGCGTTGACTTTCAGTTTCCTCTCGGCCTGGTTGCGGGTGTGAGGAGGTAGCGTTACTGTTTCTACACAGCAGTAGAACTAAACGAAGAGAGTGAGTTTGGGGACCCAGCCTGCAGCTCACAGACTGTCATCTCCACTTGATTTCTGTAGCTGTTCCCTTGGTCTCACCCTCAACCTCTAGAGAGGCTTTACGTCTGGAATCTTAAACTGTAACCCAACTCTTGAACCTGAGCCTTCTTTCCATCTTTTTCACTGTCACGGAACCTGCTGTTTGACATTGTCCACATCTCTGGTCCCCACCCCTTTGTTTGCATGGACCTTCAAAACAGCAAAGTACTAAAGTTAAAAAGATCAATTAAGGTTAAGATAAGTTTAAAAGATGAATATGATAGTGGTGGAATATTGTTAGGATCTGAGATAGCCTGTCAAGTTGGATTTGGCTTTGTTGTGTTTTTTTTTAACAAATTTATTTATTTATTTATTTATTTTTGGCTGCGTTGGGTCTTCGTTGCTGCGTGTGGGCTTTCTCTAGTTGCAGCGAACGGGGGCTACTCTTTGTTGTGGTGCGTGGGCTTCTCACTCTTGTTGCGGAGCACGGGCTCTAGGCGTGCAGGCTCAGTAGTTGTGGCGCACAGGCTTAGTTGCTCCGCGGCATGTGGGATCTTCCCGGACCAGGGATCGAACCCATGTCCCCTGCATTGGCAGGTTGATTCTTAACCACTGGGCCACCAGAGAAGTCTCTTGGCTTTGTTTTGATCCCAATCAGTTTGCACATTACTGAGTCAATTCTGGCAAACCTGAGGATCATTAAAGGTTTTTTATCGAGTTCTGTCCACTTTGTAGCTACCTTGCTTTAGATCTGATGGGCACTGGGAACAAGAACGCAGGATAATAGTTTTGAGAGGGCACAAGTTAAAAGGGGTGGGCCAGGACTCATGGGTCAGGGCTGGACTGGAGAGAGGAAGAGAGAATTCAGTCACCAGAAGAGAAGAGGGTGTTTAGCAAGGAAGTAAAGAGAGTCTGGAAACCAGCCAGGTGCTGGACAATTTTTCCTCGGCTGGCCTAGTGCTGATACAGATTGAAAAGCATGATTCTTGAGTTTGGATGCTTTACTTGATTTAATGTTTAATTTTGTTGGTTAGGAAGAAATGCACTAGGGGGCTGTTAAGGCATCGTAAATGAAAACATCATAAACACTGAGTGTCTTCAGTGTTGAGGCAGTACAGATGAAAAGCACTGAAGTGGTTTGGGAAGGGCTGCCATACCCTCCTCTTCCTCCCCCTGTTTCTGAATTCTGCCAACAATATGAACGTGAGCAATAAATATAAAGCTTTAAATGGACTTGGTCTTTCTTTCTCTAGTGTTCTCTCAGAGGACCAAGACAGTTACCTGTGTAATGTCACCTTGTTTAGGAAGGCAGTTGATGACTTCAGACACAAAGCCAGGGAAAACAAGTAAGATTATTATTTTTTATTTTTTAATTTGTTAGATCACCTATACATGGTGTGGACAATTTTGGTTTTTTTCCCCCCCAATTTAGATTCATCGTTCGTGACTTCCAGTATAATGAAGAGGAGATGAAAGCAGACAAAGAAGAAATGAACAGGCTTTCTACCGACAAGAAAAAGCAATTTGTATGCGTTTTTTAATACTTAGTATTATCAGTGTTAAGCAGAAGAAAAAGTGGTACTGCTTTTCTTTAATTTAAAAGAAAACAAAACTTTTCTGATTTTGCTTTTAAGACATTTGATTCTAGCTTTTTTTTCTACTAAATAATCAAAATAAGTTTTCTCTAAGCAAACTGAGATCTGTGAATCCTTATCTTAAAATATATTATCTTAAAATTAATACCCCTAAGTCCATATCAGAAATTAATTTTAAATGCAGTGTTTTGATTAATACCCATATAGTGAGGGGTTATTTTAGTTAAGTAGTAGTTCTCTCTCTTCAGTAAGAAATTTCATTTTTTGAGGCAGATTTTTTTAATGCTGCATGCAGTCTTTTATTGGAGGAATTTGTATTTAAACCATTGGTGAGTTAGTATGTTCTAGGCACAATGGAGAACAGGGATGGAATTGTGAGTGAAAGATGGTGTTGACTTTCTTGCCATCTCAAGTGCAGGATTATTGTGAAGACTGAAGCTTGTATGGAAGGGGAAACATGATGAGTGAAAATGTATTTCTCTTGTAATGCAAGAGGAAATAAAAGCACATTCCATTTAAAATTATTTCCAAGTACTTTATAAGCCATTGCATCTCAGTTGGGAGAAAACTAACCCTAACCAAGTAATGTCGAATAAAACCAACTTGTTAGGGAGGTCCAGATCCCTTTTAAAGAACAGATAATTTTAACCAAAGACTTTCACCTCGTTGTATTATCCTTTTTGCGTAAATTGATTGTTACATCCAAATGAGCCTAATAATGTTACCTAAATATTAGCTGAACTGATCATGTGTGTCTTTTAAGTATGGAGAGGTGGTAATAAGTTATTTGTAATTTGTTTCTTTAAAGAAGTGTTTTTATTTAGAAGTACTGAATAACTAAATTCAGAAAGAATTTATACTACATAATAGAACCATTAAAAATTTAGAACATGATGAACAGCTTTTAGGGATCTAGATCAACCCCCTGATTTTACAGATGAGAAAACTAACACCTAGGGATATTAAATGACTTACTACATAGCTATTTTTCGTTATTTCTGAGAAGTTGTGTGTAATTGAATTCTATTTTAAATGTATAAAATGTTTAAGAGTATTGGATAGTAAATTTAGATTTTTATATTTTGGTTTTCAAACCTGTAGAAGGACACGTCTATATTCTGTGTCACTTTAAATGACTTTCATTAAAACATAGGCCTTTTTGGGATTTCCCTGGTGCTCCAGTGGTTAGGACTCTGCACTTCCACTGCAAGGGGCGTGGGTTCGATCCCTGGTCGGGGAACTAAGATCCCACAAGCCACGTGGTGTGGCCAAAAAAAAAAAATATATATATATATATACCTTTTTCTGTGTAGTGAATAGATTCAATGGATTTTTGTATCTACTTAGGTTACAGAGTAGTGGCTTAATCTTTTCATCTAATTTAAGGTAAAGTATCCAAGATAATGAGAATAATGAAACATTTTTAAAGTGAATTATAATGTGATTTAATGCTCTTAAAGATTCTTACTGGATAGTTGCTCCTTTAAAAATACTTGATTTATCTAATTTCTAACTGCCATTTTCAGGACCAAATTTGTGGTGATTTTTTTTTTTTTTTTCTTTCTTTCTCTAGGGACCACTTGTACGGTGGCTGAAAGTGAATTTCAGTGAGGCGTTTATTGCGTGGATTCATGTAAAAGCGTTGAGGGTTTTTGTTGAGTCTGTTTTGAGGTAAAGGAAGTTAATTGAGAAACTTCAACTAAAGAATTTATAGATCCCTTTACATTGGACCTCTTTATTAAAACACACAGTCTACTAATAGGAAATTGATTTGGAGAAACCAAAGGGCCAATCGTGAGGGAGAGATTGTCAGTGTCATACTGCTTATTACGTGCACGTTGGTCTTGTCCCTTAATACTGGGTTTGAAGAAAGAGATCACGCTGCTGTGCTCTCTGATTCTTTTCTTATTATGTACTTAAGTTAAATGTAGATTATGAAATATTAGCCAGTGTTTGTTTAAAAGAAGATCATTCAAATATTTTACATGTAGTTTGGTACGCAGTATACCTAACGATGCCTTATTTGAAGTCCTCATTTCAATTAACCTAAAATATTTTTTTATTTTGAGGTACTTAAAATCTCAGTCATCTTGTGATCCTCTGTACATGTTGCTCATATTAGAAATATTTCAAAATGCTTATCTGCAGTCATGCTCACTATTTGTAAATTTCTTTGAATATTCATAGTAGACGTGGGTAGTAATCTCATGTTGTTTATTATCGTGAAAGCCCTCCATGTTCTTGGGTTCCGAATCCATGGATTCAACCAACCGTGGATTGAAAATATTCGAAAAAGAAACTCCAGAAAGTTCCAAAAGGCAAAACTTGAATTTACTGAGCACTAGCAACGATTTACATAGCATTTGCATTTTACTTACAACTAATTACATAGCATTTACATTGTATTATAAGTAATCGAAAGATGATTTTAAAGTATACTGAAGGATATGTGTAGGTTATATGCAAATACTACACCATTTTATATAAGGGACTTGAGCATCCGTGGATTTTGGTATCCACAGGGGTCCTGGAGCCAATTCCCTGCAGATACCTAGAGACACTGTACTAAGTTTACATATTACCACTGTCTGCTGAGGGTATTCATAGATTACCTTAAAAATTGAAGAGTAATTAAAAGTAATTCCTAGTAGACAGTTGGCTCTCATCCTAAAGAAAGATTTCTAATGGACATTGAGGACCAGGGAAGGTTTGAGTTTCTGTGTATATTAGCTGAACTTGTAAACATGGTCATTAAAGTGAGGTACCCTTTCCCCATTAACTGTGATTAAAGAAGAGTATGAGAGTATTTGCTTTAAAAAGAAAATCTCTGCATATGTTTGCTTGTGTTACATCCTGTATTTCTGCTTATTTATAAGGTATGGCTTGCCAGTGAACTTCCAAGCAATGCTCCTTCAGCCCAATAAGAAAACAATGAAGAAACTAAGAGAAGTATTATATGAATTGTATAAACATCTAGATAGCAGTGCAGCAGCTATTATTGATGTAAGTATTTATTAGACAGCCTGGTAGAAGAGGAACTGGATGAATTTCAGAAAACATTATTGGAAGCAGATAAGATGTTATTTAACCTTTTGAAAGTTGCTTTAAGAGTCTCAATTTGTTAGTAATTAATTTACCTGATAGCTTAGCAAATAATTTACCTTGTTTACCCCATTTTACTAGTTGCTTCTTGGTATTTCTAAAAGCCAGTTATCTTGCTGTAGATCCGATGTTTATAGCTGCAGAAATACACACACAACCAGTGATACTAGTTATTTACAAAAGTTATAAATTGCAGAGAGCAAGAAAATAAGTAGTTATTGTAACTTTATTTGGTAGAAGTAATGGAGTCAATAGATGAGCATTTTAAAGGGAACTATCATTTCTCTAAAATGGTATGTGTTTATGTGTTCTTTTTAAACAGAAAGATACAAACAGTATGTGTGCTTTTCGTTGTTGCTGTTGTTTAAAATTGTAATAGGCTTTTATGTTTTTGATTTCAAATATCTTGCTGATTTTTTTCCTCTTTAGTTTAGGATGGCAGTATTTCACATGTGCATTAGTTAGAACCCATGAAAAAAATCAGGGTTTTTTGATAGAAGAAAATGCAGGAAATGACTCTACATTTTGTAGAGTTGATAATATGTGAAGTCTAACTGTTTGATACATAATTTCCTACCAGTAAATTCCTATAACATGCATATGTAATAAGTGGTTTCTGTAAAAATCACACTTGGTTTATTTTTATCCAGCATTTTATAAGCCATGTGTCTCCTAAACTCAATACACCAAGCCTGAGATTAAAGAAGTAATTTTATACAGTATGCATAAGAAAGGATGGTGGGGTGACGGTTAAACACACACAGGCTTTGAGGGCAGAGAGTGCTTCAATCTGGCTTTACTACTCACTCTGTTTCCTAGGGCAAGTCAGCCTTTATTTATTTATTTATTTTTAAAGATTAATTTATTATTTATTTATTTTTTAAAATTTATTTTTGGCCGCGTCAGGTCTTAGTTGTGGCATGCGGGATCTTCTTTGAGGCATGCAGGATCTTTCGTTGCGGCGCGTGGATTTTCTCTTCTCTAGTTGTGGCGCGAAGGCTCCAGGGCCCGTGAGCTCAGTAGTTGTGACACACGGGCTTAGTTGCTCCGTGGCATGTGGATCTTAGTTCCCTGATCAAGGATCGAACCCGCATCCTCTGCATTGTAAGGTGGATTCTTTACCACTGGACCACCAGGGAGGTCTCAAGTCAGCCTTTCAGAGATTGTTTTCTCATTTGCAAAATGGAGTTAGCAATGCCAAACTCAGATTAAATTAGCAAAAATGTATAAACTTAGCCCAGAGTAGATGTTCATTAAGAAGGTACAGGCATACCTTGTTTTGCTGTGCTTCACTTTATTGAACTTTGCAGATACTGCACTTTTCAATTTACAAATTGAAGGTTTGTGGCAACCCTGCGTTGTCAGATGATGGTTTGCATTTTTTAGCAATAAAGTATTTTTGAATTAAGGTGTATGTACATTGTTTTTCAAGACATAATGCTGTTGCACACTTAATAGACTGTAGTATAGTGTAAACATAACTTTTATATGCACTGGGAAACCACTCGCTTTACTGTGGTGGTCTGGAACAGAACCTGCAGTATCTCCAAGGTATGCCTATGAATGGTAATACTTTTTTTCTTGTTTTATTTCTTTAAGTACTTAGTTGAATAATCATCTGATTTTTCAATAGGCTCCTATGGATATTCCAGGCTTAAACCTGAGTCAACAGGAATATTACCCCTATGTGTACTACAAGATCGATTGCAACTTGCTGGAATTCAAGTAAAATGAGCCCCCCAGATAGCCCTGCCCTTGTGTCGGTGTCGGTGTTTGCTAACAGACATAGATTGTAGTTTGGCTGTACTTTTAACTCTCTCTTACCCCTTGCTTGCTTCTCACCCCCTTTCCTAGTCGCGTTCTCTCGTAGTGGTCCATTTGTCAACATTTTGTTTTTAAAAGGAAACTATATGTCTTGTTTCTTTTTATTGATCAGGTCTGTAAATGTGTGCTAAAAAAAAAAAATCAGAGTTTATTTATAAACAGAATAGTTTATTTAAAAAGAAGGTCTTACTTCATCGATATTGTGGTATGCATTAATTCCATTTGTTACTGTTGTGACAGAAGCCTTGTGTACAAGGGAATGGTGTAAACAGTTATACCATTTTGTTCACTGTATTTAGTAGACATAA
Source organism: Balaenoptera musculus (assembly GCF_009873245.2). Taxonomy (NCBI): domain Eukaryota; kingdom Metazoa; phylum Chordata; class Mammalia; order Artiodactyla; family Balaenopteridae; genus Balaenoptera; species Balaenoptera musculus. Next base: position 34,036,253 of record NC_045801.1, on the reverse strand, counting down.
TTGTTTAATAGTTATTGAATCATGATGTAAAGAAATGTGACAATATTCAGGTATGTGCTTTCTGAATGTTTCAAATTACAATCTGTGAGCACTATTGACACCCACAGGAGAGAATAAAATTACCTGTGCAAAGGTGGATTGTGGTGTGTGTAACTTCCAAAGATTATGGTTCAAGTTTGAAGATTATTTTTGAACACGTGATGGGTATTTACATTTGGACACTAGACTTTCAGGTCTCTCAATTAGGAGGTAGGGCCAATTTTTGAATAAAGTGTAGTAGAACTCTGCAGTTTTAGTCATTTGTTTTGTCTAAGTATTTTACATGTTTCTTTTTTTTTTTTTTTTTTTTTTTTTTATTCACACACACACACACTGTATTTTATTTTTACAAGACATAAATAGACTGACACCAAGCATTGTACATGGATGACCACAACAAAAGCAACAATGATTGCAATTACCAAACATGAAACACACTCATACTATGTCATAATATTGACATTCAGTCCAGTAATCCTCCACTGTAACAGCTCCTTTACTTTGCAGTGAAAATTGATTTGTATATTCTTTGCCTCTGAGTCCTTGTGGGATTTTTTTTTTTTTTTTAAATTCAGACAGAAAGTCACAAAAATTATACTCATCCTCATCAGTTCACTCAGTCCCATGTAATTAATTTTTTTTTCATCTTGATCTTTTGTTAGCACTTTTATGAGTTCATCAGTTTTTCATTAGAGTTCTGAAAATGCTTATTCATTCAGTTCAGCAGTACAGTCAGTTACCAGAAACCTGTACTTGTCAGAGTCTTTTCCATGAATTTCTTGAAGATGAAACCCTTTTATAGGAACATATTTGCAAAATCATCAGAGTACACCCAGAACTGTCTGTAAATGACAAAAGACTTAAAAATGACCACGGTTAAAGATTTGATGAAAGTTCATAATAATGCAGTTGACAAGAAAATTAGTTATTTCTGAGATATACATTTTAAAGTAATAACTAGGATTATTACTTATAACATTATACCAGAACATATAAGATTTTTAGAAATTTCATGTAATGTCTGAAACATTTATATTAACATATTTCCATACATATTTCCATACAAATACAAATATAAGATTTTTAGAAATTTCATGTAATGTCTGAAACATTTATATTAACATATTTCCATACATATTTCCATACAAATACAAATATAAGATTTTTAGAAATTTCATGTAATGTCTGAAACATTTATATTAACATATTTCCATACAAATAACCCAATGAAAGTTTAGTATTAGTTGTTTTGTTTGTTTTTTTATACTGCAGGTTCTTATTAGGCATCAGTTTCATACACATCAGTGTATACATGTCAATCCCAATTGCCCAATCCAGCACACCACCATCTACATGTTTCTTTTTTAAGATTGTTAATTTTGCCTTCATCTTGACATTGATGTCATTTCTGATGTAGTCTGAAAAGAGGCATTGCTAACCTTACAAATCTCTGAAATGAGACTTAGGTTAGCATCCTGAGTGAGCTTTTAAAAGAGGATTTTGTGGCAGTGCTCCCCTTCCTGTGCCCTCACAGGCTTGTAAATGGGAGAAAGAAATTTACGTTTTAAGGGCATTTCTAAACTACTGTATTCCATCTAGAAAATTAGCCTCTCAAATCCGTTTTAGTTCAAAATTGTATACTGTTATGTCAAAAGTAATTGTTAACTTCAAACAAATCCAGACTTCTATGAAGTAAAACATGAGAGACGAGCCCTCTTACCCCCTAAGTTTCTTCTTCGCAAGGAAGTTACATAGTTTTTCAGGCCTTTTCCTGTATCTCTACAACATATATATCCACACACAGTTTATTTTTAAATAAAAATAGGATCATATCGCACATATTCTGTCACTTGCTTTTTTTGCTTACTAGTATAGCCAGGGTATCTTGTCAGTGTGTCTAGAGCTACCTCATTCTTTTAACTGGCTACAGTGGTTTTCTATCATGTATTTGTGTCACAGTGTAGCTAACTGGATGGATATTCACCTTGTTTTTGGTTTTGCTCTTACAGGCACTGATGCGGTAAACATCCTTGTATACATGTCTTTGTTGATTCGTAGTATTCGTAGTATTTCTGTAAGAAAGATCCTGGAAGTAGGGTTGGTAGGTCATAGGGTATATATATTTAAAGTTTTGACATAACTGCCAAGTTATCGTCAGAATTCTCAGTTCAAGACATGATTGGAATGTAGTTTTATTTTCAATTTTTCTTTGGATAAGAGGAAGCTGAAAAGTTTTGGTTTTGATGTCAACAAATTCTGGTTCTGTCTTCTTTTGCAAGTGTTCTTTGAGTCTTAGTGTTTGTAAAATGGGTATAATCTCTATCGTGGGGGGATGTGTTTTGATGATTAAAAGATTGTTAGGCCCACACGACGACTTGATGGCTTTTCTTAGACTTTAGTATTATTGTGATAGGAGTAGGTGGGGATTGTGTCAGGTTTAAAATTCCAGCATATGTTTGGAACTATGGGACTTTGACTATCATTTCTCTCTGGGACGCAGAGCAGCTGCGTGAGTAGCTCTGCAGCCAGACCCCAGCTCTGCTACCAGTTAGCCCTGTGGTCTCAGTGCTCGCGCCCTCCTTGGTAGAATGGGGTAGCTAGAGTGCCCACCTCCTAGTCTGTCGGGTTGAGTATCCAGCGGCCCATCCAGTGCTTGGAGTGGTGCACGAGGAGAGCTTGATTCATGGGCGGACAGTCCTAGAGGAGGGCCAGTAGCTCCTTTTCCACCTGTGTTTAACCTGGGAATTTCAAGGCGTGAGTCATTGTGGAGTCTGAAGGTTAGAAAGAAGTAGTGATGTGTGTGTGTGTGGGGCGGGGGGTGGTGGGGGGTGAGGGTGGGGTAAGGAATACAGTCTGTGTCTGTAGCGCAACGTTAACAGCAGTTAGAGAGTCTCTGAGCTGCAGTCCGTGTTGATGGCAGCTATCATTTCTGGGAGGGCCTGCTCCTGTTGCTTGCCGTGCTTTGTTTGCTCTGGCATCTGCTGGTTCTCCTCTAGGATGGAGCTCAGGTAACTCTGAGAGTCATTAAACATTTATCGAGTGTCTGACAGAGACCCTTCTCCTGGTGCTCTCACCCCCATTACCTCCTCCCTTCCCCATGATGTTGGTGCTGGGAGGACCCGCAGTCCCCGTGGTACCAGGAGAGGCTTAGGGTCAAAGAAGTTTTAAGTGATTTCTTCATTAAAACTCAACAAATTTTGAGTTGGAGTCAGAATTTGAACCTAAGATTTCCGATTGCTGGGCTCTTTCCTTCCTGTCGTGCCTCCCATCTTTACTAGGCGCTGAACAAGTGAGGCAAACACGTTCCTTAACCTTAGTCCAAGACAGACAGTAATGTAGAAAAGGCATGGGGTGTGGGTCGTCAGATACCGAATCGCGTCAGTGTTTGGCCCAGAACATTTTGTCAGTGAGCGGTGACGACGTGCCCAGGTATTCCGTGCTAGTTTCTGTAGACTACGTTATTCGACCTGGAAGATTTCCCTACATGCTGGAGCTGCTCTTAAACAGGCGCTGTGTGTTCTGGGTAGAGCACACTCTGTACAGCTTGTTGAATGAGCACGGATCAAGTAGTACCTTTAAAGTAATACTCTGTATGTAACGAACACTCGGCAGATGTGAACTTTTCCTTGCTCTCACTTTAAAATTAAATAGTCCCAAGTGTTGGAAATAAAAGAAATTGATCGAGATATGAGCTTATTCTCCTTCATTCTTGGCTGCCTCTTTAAAAAAAAAAAAAAAAGACGAAATTAAGGTAACATGCACAAGGTTAAAAACCATATACACAAATATTATGAAACAGCTTATAATGAAAACCTTGCTGACCTTTAGAAAAAAATGTGGTTATTGTTTCCTGTTAGCATCAGTAAGAGATGGTTTGTCCTAGAAAGTCTGTAATAGTATTATGTTCTAGAGGAAACGTGTTGAAAACGTTCCTAATTTAGTTCTTGTCTCTAAATTGAAGTTCACCCATTTCTGTAATATAAACTTATTTATGGTCTTTATTTTTCTAGCATAAATAGCTTTAGATTAATATATGAATGTAATTCTAGCTTTTTTTAAAAGTAATATGACACATCAGAACTATTTTATTTACTGGCGGATTATCCTTAGAATATTCTTAGATCCGAGCCCAATGACTTGTGAGAGAAAAAGGAAACAGAATAAAACCATGGAAGTGATTAGCAGTAGAGAATACCCCCTGGGATTGTTTAGCTAGAGAAGAAAATGAAACTGAGGAGAAACAGGACAACACGCTTCATACCAAGAATGGTCAAAATAATGGAAGAAGAAAAAAGTTTACAAGTCCTGTTTGTGTTTGCTTGAAGCAAAAGGCAGTCAGCAAACACAAACAGGACATTTCCTGACAGTTGCTCATTATTGAAATTGATTATATCCACAGTAGTTCTTTATTTGCAGAATTTAAGAAAAATGCAAATTCATTGCTAAACTGTATAGAGCTGTGGTTTACATTCTTGAGTACATCTGAGGAATACTGTATAAGGACAAACACCCAGGAGGCTCAGATGCTAGTGTCAGCCAATTGCAATCTGAGACTGCCTTTTAAAGATCCTTCTTCCTACCTCCCGCCCCCATATGGGGTTGTTGACTTAGAATTTGTGAGCATCTTGAGGTCTCATTCAGATAGTGATTCTTCTCTATTTCACACGGACCACACTTAATAGGATCATCATGGATAAGTCAGTTTTTCCTACCCTGTCACCCAAAGAAGCATCCTACATCATTGATCAGTAGAACCAGAAAGTTCTGCCTTGGCTGGAACTGACCAGTGTAGGTGTCCTTTACCCCTGCAAGGCCATAGAGTATCAAGTTGAAATTTGCAAAAACCATCTAAAATGATCAAAGTCACACTTTTATCTTTTAATTGAAAACCCACTTTGGGTGTGATTTATCACTGCCTATAAAGTGTAAAAGCACAACCATAACACAGAGTTGTTTTTTTTTCTTCAGGTTTTTATTATCTGTTTTATGCATATTAGTGTATACATGTCAATCCCAATCTCCCAGTTCATCCCACCACCCCCACCCCTCCCCCCGCTTTCCCCCCTTGGTGTCCATACATTTGTTCTCTACATCTGTGTCTCTATTTCTGCCTTGCAAACAGGTTCATCTGTACCATTTTTCTAGATTCCACATACACGCGTTAATATATGGTATTTGTTTTTCTGTTTCTGACTTACTTCACTCTGTATAACAGTCTCTAGGTCCATCCACGTCTCTACAAATGACCCAATTTTGTTCATTTTTATGGCCGAGTATATTCCATTGTATATATGCACCACATCTTCTTTATCCATTCGTCTGTCGATGGGCATTTAGGTTGCGTCCATGACCTGGCTATTGTAAATAGTGCTGCAGTGAACATTGGGGTGCATGTGTCTTTTGGAATTATGGTTTTCTCAGGGTATATGCCCAGTAGTGAGATTGCTGGGTCAAATGGTAATTCTATTTTTAGTTTTCTAAAGAACCTCCGTACTGTTCTCCATAGTGGCTGTATCAATTTACATTCCCACCAACAGTGCAAGAGGGGTCCCTTTTCTTCACACCCTCTCCAGCATTTATTGTTTGTAGATTTTCTGATGATGGCCATTCTGACTGGTGTGAGGTGATACCTCACTGTAGTTTTGATTTTCATTTCTCTAATAATTGGTGATGTTGAGCAGCTTTTCATGTGCCTCTTGGCCATCTGTATGTCTTCTTTGGAGAAATGTCTATTTAGGTCTTCTGCCCATTTTTTGATTGGGTTGTTTCTTTTTTTGATATTGAGCTGCATGAGCTGTTTATATATTTTAGAGATTAATCCTTTGTCCAACACAGAGTTTTAAAGAATGGTTTGTATGAGGAAACAACAGAAAAAGGATATTAATATCAAAGTGGAAAATAAGTTGGATGTGGCAAAGATTATTGTTGATGCTAGACCAAAAGAGGAATAAACTGTATGTACAACACTGCCTTGAACTTGAAAGTAGGGTTTTTTTAAAACCAGAGGATAAACAGAAACTCCAGAATGTCAAATCCAAAGAGCAGTTCTCATAACACTATTTCCTAGGTGTGTGGATGACCCCGTTGGATAGTTCTGTAATAAATCATTCTTAATTATCTTTTTCACAAACACAACTTGCCAGATTTTACAGTTAACTATTGGCATACATATTTGGGCTGATTCTCAGTAATTACAGGTCAGTACAGGTTTTAATGTGTTACTAGAAATGTAAAGTAACTTGTTTTTTAAAATAAAAATTGTGACCACACGGGTACTTTCTTTTACCACAAGAGGGCACTCTGGTGCCTTTGAAAAGCAAACAGTTTCTTCCCCTCACTCCACCCATGGTTGGTTATGAAATATACAATTTAGAGAAGCCCATTGTGATTTGTAATATTTTGTTACAAGTCTTTATTAATATAAAGTTCTCAGAAAATGTTAGATGACTCATATATTCATTTTGTGACTTAGTCCAGCCTCGTGTGCGCGCGCATGTGTGTGTGTGTGTTTGTAGAACCCAAACACCTTTCAGGTGACTGGTGCCAGTCAGTGACAAAGTTTTCACCAAAAATAAAATGAAAAAAATAAGTATGTCTGTCTGTGTGTGCATGTATAATCACTTATCTAGCAAATAATTATTGAGCACATACTATGAACCAGGCATTGTTTTAGGTACAGGCGATATGATGCTGGGCAGTAAAAAGGCACGATGTGTGCCATGATGGGCCTTACAGGCTAGTAATCTGGTGGCAGCCTTACTTGACAAAATGTTAACTTGGCAGCCCCTAATGAGAAAAAGTATTTTACTGATCTGTCACATCCAAAGTCTGAAAACATACTTAAGGATATCTGTCCAGAAAAGTCAACCTATAATATCAGTCAGTGGGTACAGAATAGACCCATGTTTTTTTCAGATCTGACCACGTGGCTGGTCTGGCTCAGCACTGTCTGAGAGATTTTTCTATGGTGGTGGATATTCTGTATCTCTGCCACCCAGTGTAGCCTCTGCCACATGTAGCCATAGATCACTTGAAATGTGGCTGGTGTGAGTAAGGGATTGCATCTTTAATCTTACTTAACATTGATTAATGTGGATAGCTACAGGTGGCTAGTGGTTACCACACTGGACAGCGCGGGTCTGGTTGGACACATCGCAGTAATGAACTGTTCTGCCCTTGAGTTTCCAGTATGCCGCATATCCTTTGGCTCTCTTTGTTTCTTAACTGGCAGAGCCAGCCTAGCTTCTTTTCACTTTGATTGCCAGATTTAATTTCCCAGGAGAGGAAAGGATTGCTTTCTGAATCATTGTTGATGGGCCTCAGATTGCTGCACAGACAGCTTTCTCTTTGATCACAAAAGACAACTACATATACTTTGTGCCTTTATGTGCACGAGGGTAAACCAGTTGCAATATTGAAACACCACAAGCTGTTTCTGATGGGAAATATTGAATCAGCGGAATTGAAAACACAGCTGTGCGGCTCTAATGGGAATGTAATTTCTTCTGTCAGTCTGTGCTCACTTAGCGTTCATTGTGTGCAGGGCAGTTGCCGTGCCAGACCCTGCAGGGAGACTTCAAGGGGACCATCAGTACATGTATGTTGAATGACATTTTTTGTCTCTATTGACTCTTTTAGGAATTTAAGAAGTTCATAAAACAGTGAACAGTTCAGGTCTCCAGCAAGAAGTCTAGCACTTTACAGAGCAGCCTTGGAAAGAGGCAAGTTGTGTATGAACGGAAGGGCACCCTGTGCGTGGGTGGTTTTCATGAGTGATGTGTTGGCAAGGATCTTGCCTCATTCTTAAGCCCAGTGGCAGGACAACTGGCCACAGGAGGTTGGGGTGACATCCAGAGCCAAGCTCCTCCCTGCCCCAGCCTCGTGCGCACACCTCTGCTCTGTGCTCCTTGTCTCCCTCACCCTTTGCACCCAGGCACTCCAGCATTCTCGAAGTTCCTCTTCCTGCTCCTCCACTCCCAGCCCTCCCTTTCCCCAGCCTGCTTTGACAGCCTCCTAACTGGCCTTGTCCCCAGCCCTGCTCACCCTCAGTCCACCTGAGCACCGCTGCCAGAGGAATGTCCACTCACTGCTCACAGATCTGAAGAGCTCACACACCCACAGAATAATGTCCCTTTGTGCACATTGGATGTTTTCCTTCTTTTTAATTTAGCTTCTCTACATGTTTTCCAAAAGCAGAATATTGTTTAATGTTTGTTTTTTAATTTGACTGGAGTCTCTTTGATGGGGAATTTAGACCATGGGTGCTGGTAAGGAATGTTCCAGTGGTCTCCTGTCCCTGCTGGCCCCTCGGAGCCAGACACACCTGCCATATTCAGATCTGTGCTCTCTTCTTGCGTGATCTTGGGGAGCCTGACATCCTGGGGTCTGAACCCATTTCTTCATCTGTAGAAGAGAGATAATTATAACTGTAGGGTTATTGTGAGGATTAAACCCCATGGTATGTACCAATTTCCTAGTAAGATACATGGCACAGAGGAGGGCGCATGGCAACATTGTTAACTGCTCTTTTTATTGTTAGTATTATCCCTTTTTTTAAAAAAAATAGTATTTGATGTTTGTTTCTTTTTTGTTTCTTCTAATGTGAATTGAAATCAGTTTCCCTTTAGCTACATCTATTTATTTTTAAAGTACATTGCTCTTTTTTTATGTTTTTAAAAATTTATTTTATTTTATTTATTTATTTTTGGCTGTGTTGGGTCTTTGTTGCTGTGTACGGGCTTTCTCTAGTTGCGGTGCACAGGGGCTACTCTTCATTGCAGTGCGTGGGCTTCTCATTGTGGCTTCTCTTGTTGCGGAGCACGGGCTCCAGGTGTGCAGGCTTCAGTAGTTGTGGCACGCGGGCTCAGTAGTTGTGCCTTGCGAGCTCTAGAGCGCAGGCTCAGTAGTTGCGGTGCGTGGGCTTAGTTGCTCCGTGGCATGTGGGATCTTCCCAGACAAGGGCTCGAACCCATGTCCTCTGCATTGGCAGGCGGATTCTTAACCACTGCGCCACCAGGGAAGCCCAGTGCGTGCATTTATTGAGAACATTCTATGCTAGCAAGTATGCCAGACTGTGCACCCCAAAGCTGTCCACCCCGTCACTCTTTAAGAGTGCTCTGCAAAGAGACTCGGTGCTCTCCTGCAAAAGTCAACGAAGATCCAGGCAGAATTTAGTAATTTGTCAACTTTATGACTAATTTCTCTCGCAGCTGCCCTGATTTCTTCAAAATCCTAGTCATCACGTGTTTATAAAATTAATTGGCAGTTTAAATCCTATTTGATACATAACGAACAAACCCTGCAGCCCTTTGACAATAGCCAATAGATGACAACAGGGGTCTTGTGGTGGGTGGGAGGCCCTCTGGTTTTCTTCCCATTTTCCCACTATGTCTGTATGGCTCATTTCCACATTCATGACGGGGGAAAGTTGTCCTTTTGCTTCAGGCTGTTACGGCCTTTTGCTGGGAGACAAGAAGCTGTGATCACCGCTCATTAATTTATTAGATAAATCTATCATATAGATTGTTGCTACTCTCACTTCTCTCTTGCCCCTGCCTCTTAAGTCAGTTAAGGTATTCATTTGGCTCAGCTATTATCGAATTCCTAACATTCTTTCAGGAGCAGTACTGTAACTTTGCAGAGGTGTGACCATCGGGATCTATGAATTGATTGCTTGAGAAGTGCTAGTGTTAGTTCTGGAGTGGGGCCTGTCTAATTAGGTACTCAAGTTGAAAGGAAGTGTCAGGTTTTCCACAAAGCTTTACAGATTTTAATGGGCTGCTTGCCCCTCGTGTCAGAATTTCTTTTCTGAAATAAATGATTTGGAAAGGTCTTATCTTTACACTCAGGCACACAGCTTCAGTTCCTCCTGTCTGGGAAAGTTAACTCTCCTGTTCAATCAGTCTCCCACAACTCCTCAAATCCCACATTGAAATTGTAAGGCCACAGTAACGTTTATTAGACTTCTCCTTTTTTCCTTCTTTGATGCCTTTGCTTGTCGACAAGTTCATGCCTTATTTTGTTTGGTCACAATCTTTTAACATTCTGGATCCCTTTTGACTGTTTCACCTTGGTGATTCTTCTGTTTTTTATTCTGTCTTCCTTTTTTCTCCATTTCAGTACCCCTTTCCAATGAACCTGCTTTTTTCTCCTGTAAGGACTGCAGTTTGCAAGTTGAAAGGCTTACTTGCCCGAAACTTCATGATGCTGAGCGACCATTTCAAATCCTCTCTGAAGCTGAGGTGGATGAATGGTAAAATCATGCAGCGAGGCAATGGAGTAGTTGGGATTCTCCAGAGAAACAGAACCAATAGGATACTCACATAGATACTCTATGAAGAGATTTATTATAATGAATTGACTCACACAATTATGGAGGCTGGACAGTCCCAGATCTCCAGAGCTGATGTCCTAGTTTGAGTCCAAAGGCCATAAGCTGCTGTAGAATGAGGAAGAGCTGATGTCCCAGCTCAAAGGCCGTCAGGCAGGAGAATTCTCTCTTACTTGTAGGAGGTGAGCCTTTTGTGTTATTCACGCCTTCAACTGATTGGATGAGGCCCACCCACATTAGGGAGGGCAGTCTGCTTTATTCAGGTCCACCCATTTAAGTATTAATCTCACCCAAATACACCCTCAGAGAAACACTCAGAATGATGTTTGACCAACTCTCTGGGCACCCAGTGGTCCAGTCAAGATGATACATAAAATTAATCCATTGTAAGCAGCTCTTCCTTTCTCAGTAACCACACAGTCCTGGGCTTGGGGTTATTTGTTGTTTGATATGTACAGAAGTTGAACCAAAATAAGGACTAGAATCTCAGTCCAGAGCTGGAACATTATTTTTAAGTTTTACAACCACTCTGGTTTCACAACCTGGTTATGTACCCTTTCCCATGTTTTGTACATGCTCTTTTTACTGGTCTCTGTCTCCCATTCTTCACAGGAATTGTTCCAGATTTTCCTATTTTTCAAGGCCCCTTCCCAACTCCTGCCCCTTTGATTTCTGCTTAAGATCTGGTCTCTTCTTTCACAGATGGGAGAAACTGAGACTCAGAGGTCAGTTGCTTTGCCTAAGGCCACACAGCCACTGAGCGGTCAAACCGGGTTTACAGTAAGCCCTACGTACACACGAGTTCCGTTCCAAGAGCATGTTCGTAAGTCCAGTTTGTTCATAAGTCCAAGAAAGTTAGCCTAGGTACCCAGCTAACACCATCGGCTGTATAGTACTGTACTGTAATAGATTTTTAATACTTTTCACACAAATATACATAAAAAACAAACACAAAAAATAGAGAAAACATTTTTAACCTTACAGAACAATACCTTGAAAAGTACCAGCTACATCACCGCTGCTTTTACACTTGCTTCTGGACATCCTGGGCTTGAAATAGGCACTGTACTACTGTACTCTGTACAGTACTGTACAGTAAAGTACACAAAAGCACAACCACTTGTAGAGGATGCACACACGTGACAGTGTACGGCAGACACATGAACTAACTTTCGTGATAGGACATGTGAACACACGTTCGCATCTTTGAAAGTTCGCAGCTTGAAGGTTCGTATGTCGGGGACTTACTGTAATTTGAAGTGATTGGGCTTGTTAGTCCTAAGAGCGTGCTGGGTGCGAGGCATCATGCCAAGTGCTAAACACCGTTGCTTTTCCAACACCTCCGGACTTCTCTCTGCCTTTGTCCTTCCCATTTCTGGAAAGGTATGTCCTGTTCCAACCAGTATTTCCCTGCCCTGTCTACATGTAACACTCTGCTTGATCTTACTATCCAGTCACAGGCATCTGGCACTTTGCTCCTGTAATGTTCACTTCTTTCTTGTTTATTTTTCCCCTTGGTATTATATAAGCATAATTCTGTTCTTTCATCCTAAAATCTCTCCCTTGATTCTATGTCCCTCTACAGCTACTATTGATCTCTCCTTTTCCTTTTACTCCCCCCCCTTTATTTTTTAAATTCCAGATAAACCCTCAATTTTCCCATCCATGAAAAAACTATTCCTGGCAAAGTCATTGAGAGCATCCTGTTTCATCAGATGTAGTTTCTGCTCTGCTTGACTCCATTGCATTTGTCACCATTGACCACTTCTTCCTCCAGAAACTATCATTTCTTCTCTTTTCTTGCACTGCTTTCCTCCATTTTCTGCCCAACCCTTCCTTCAGTGGTTCTCACGCTTGGTTATGCATCAGAATCACCCAGAGGGCTTGTTAGACCACAGGTTGCTGGCCTCACCCCAGCCATAAAAAGAATGCAGTGTTGCCATTTGTGATAAGGTGGATGGACCTAACTGAAATAAGTCAGACAGAGAAAGATAAATACTGTATGATTTCACTTACATGTGGAATCTAAAAAACAAAACGAATCAAAAAACATAACAAAATGTAAACAGAGTCATAGATACAGCAAACAGGTGGTTGCCAGAGGGGAGGAGGGAGGGGGGAGGAGAAATAGGTGAGGGAGATTAAGAGGTATAAACTACCAGTTGCAAAATAAAAACATTCAATTTTGGATTCACTCTTCTCATGGTATTTTGCTAGTGATTGTTCTGATCGCAGGGCCTGAAGTGGCTGAGAGCCTTCCATGTTCTAGTGTGATCTGGGCTGGGGAGGCCTTTGTGTCCTGGCTTGAAGGGGTAGCAAGGAGTTGAATCCTGAGCAAGTGCTCCCATTAGCCTCCAGGTACAAATGTGGAACATTTCCCTCCTCCAGTGCCATCACCTTGACAAGTGGCTAGGGACCTCCTCTCCTTGAAGAGGCTTTATGGCTGTCCTGGGACATTAAAGTGTAAGTGAAAAGGACCAAGTCTTGGACACAGACAGGTGCCCCCTGTCTAATGGTGGGGTGGAGGATGGCTAGTGGATGACAGACAACCTGGTGTCAGGGAGGTTGTGGCTTACACTGTTGGTTGTCTCTTCATAGAGCTGTTCAAATTCCTTTTCCCTTCATACCCTGTTGGAAGAACTCACCTCCCACAATGGACACTGAATATGCCAGACATTCCCAGCCTCCACTGCAGCTTGGGGAGGGCAGGTGACCCAGTCCTCATCAATAAGATGTAAAGAGAAGACTGCTGAAGAGTGTCTAGGAAAGATTTTCCTCCCTGCTAAAGAAATATGCACAAGAAGAACTCTTCTCTCCCATTTCCTTTCATTCTTCTTTGGATGCAGTTATATGAGGATGTAATGCCTGGAGCCATGGCAGCCATGTTGCCTCCACGAGTTGACAATCCTAAGAAAAACCCCAATCCTCTGAGATAGCAGAAGAAAGAGCCTGGGTCCTTGATGACATTAAGCTGCCAAACCAACCTTAAGAATTCTTTCTTAAGACTTCATGGACTTCCTCAGCAGTCCAGTGGTTAAGACTCTGCACTTCCACTGCAGGGGATGCGGGTTCGATCCCTAGTCAGGGAACTAAAATCCCACATGTCACGCGATGCAGCCAGAAAAAAAAAGACTTCATATAAGATGACTAAGTGTCTCCGTTGTTAAGCTATCTTTAGACAGATATGTTGCTTGCAACCAAAAGGGTGGTTGGAGGCTGAGGATGCTGGCTTAGCTCCTCAACCAGAGACCCTTTCATGTATAAGGGCCCCTTGTTTCGGGCTCTGCTGACCTCTCCATTTCCCTCCTCATTCCTGTTGTCCTCCTAGTCTCTGCCCCCAATAGCCTGGGCAATCTTTTTCTGGTCTGAGGGTATAAATACCTGGCTCATACTCATGATTTTTCTGTGCTCTGAATTTTCTCAGGGCCTAGGCTTTTAAAACAAAAAACAGACTTTTTTTTTCCCCCGTACATCATGGTATTTTTCAATTTACAAAATAGTCTAGATGCTAAAGTGGGGAAACATCCAAGAGGATGTATGTGTTTTAGTGGAGGGCAGGGGTGAGGTGGGGGAAGCTGATGGTGATGGTGGAGAGGATGAGGCAGATAGAAGAAGAAGGAAAGAAAACAGTATCATTTACTATTTTAAGCCTTGTATCCATTTTTAAAACTGTAGCCTTTTTAGACATGCTTGTGGTAAACATTCATAATATTAATATTTCGAGGAGGACATGGGTAAAAATCACAAATAACATTTAAAAATTTTTAAGCTTTGCCCCTTTGCGATCTGTCAAAAAGGTAAAGTCACTTTCAAATCCAATAAATACTCGTCATTTGCTTCATCCATTTAAGAAATATTTTCAGAGCCTACTGTGTGCCAGGATCTAGGTGCTAGGGTTATAGCAGTGTACAAAGCAGAAAGAAATCCCTGCCCTTAAGGTCTTTACTTTCTAGAAGGGGAAGACAGACAACCAACAAATCAAGTAAAACAGAGAATGTAAGAAGATGACAAGTGCAATGGAGAGAAATAAAGCTGGAGATGTGGGGGGAAGGGTGTCGTTATAAATGGGATATCAGGGTTCCTGAGAAAGTGAGAGATTTGAACAAGGGAGATGAAGGAGGGAGCCATACAGATACATGGGGTGGGAGCATCCCAGCAGAGGGAACAGCAAGTGCAAATTTCCCTGAGGCAGGAGATCGCTGGGCATGGATAAATACAGTTTATGTCAGCGTGGCTGGAATGGAATGAGCCATGGGCAAACTAGGAGGAGACCAGTTTCCAGAGCTAGTGGGGAGCCAGACTGGGGAGGGCCCTGCTTTGGACCAGGGGAGCTTAGAAAAATGCCTTTTCATTGATGCCCTTCCAGAAGCCCGACTAGCTGATGCTGTGTCCAGTAGAATTGATTGTAGGGGGTCCCAACCTGCCTCTTGGCTTATTTGATGCAATGTATGGTAGACAGCGAAGCAGAAACCTGCTTTTAAAGCTAACTGCCTGCCCATCAAGCACCTGATGTGTATGGATTTCCAGAAAATCTTGAAAATTCAAAAGGCATTGTCACAGATACTGGGCAATGGGATTTTCTTTGGATTCATTTGAACTCAGCTTCTGGTACATTTCCTCTTCCTCAAAGGCTACAGTAACATTAAATATATGACAATGAATATTTTTTTTGCTGTTGCAAAACACAGGAAACCAAAATTTGCATTTGAAAAAACTTGGTAAAATAATAATATTTAATCAAAACGACATACAGTTATCATCGGTTATTTTAAAAGTGCACCTCTTTGCTTGGCCTCTTCAGTGCCCTCAACCCTCTATGCGTTCATAAGGCCTCTCCACGATCTCCATGAGTTTCCCTTTGGGTAACTTTTCTCTCCACCTTTCACAGGAACAGATTTAGCTCTCAACCTGTTCACCTCTCCCTTCGCATTTTATCTCCGTGGGTCTTTCTCTTGGGCATGTTGGTGTCAGCTGGGGGCTCATTCTGCGGAATCCTGTAGGTTTGACAGCACTGAGGGCAGCTAGAGCTTCGTTTCTTCTCCCAGCATCCATTATTGACCCCTTAAGGAATCTCTCTGAAATTTTGACCTGGTGGGAAATCCTTGAACTGACAGGGCTTCTAAAGGACAGCCTGTTTCTGCCCTCATCGTCAACACATCTGCCCTCAAACTGCTTTTGGCAGGTGAACAAGGGACTTTATAATTCCACAATGTCAACGTATTTCTTTTCCACAGTCTCTGCACTCACGTATTGGTACCGTGTTCTGGTTAGAAATGCCTGCCACCAGCTCCTCGTCAACTACGCACTGAACCTTGATAGTCTTGAATGGAGTTTGGAGTGTGCTCAGTGGGACAAATATATCATTCATTCATTTCCAGGGTAGACATTTGCTGAGTGGCTACTGTGTGTTGGTCACTGTTAGCTGTAGGAGATACAAAGCAAAAGAAAAAATTCTGACTCTGGAAAAACTCATGGGTTTGTTTGTTTATTCCTTTGGCAATGTTGAAAGGACTCAAAATATTATTTACTTTGCAGCTCAGGGGTCCATTTTGGACCTTTCCTTGTGGATAGAGGGTCTTTCATTCTTCTGGGGCCAGAGGACATGGAGGCAGCCGCTTAGGTTAGGGTGCTGACGATGACCTGGGAAACTGAGACTCAGAGAAGGCAAGTGCAACCTCGGGGCCACCTGGTGGTCTGGTGATGGTGCTGGGACAGGCACGAGGCATTGCAGGGGGAAAATACGTGGAGATGCTGCATTTCTGAAGTACAAGATCGGCTGAATTGCTGTCAAGCCAGAACATCTCAGAGCAGGTAGGGAGGGGTTCCAAGTCCGCAGATGTTCCAGAAAAGAGAAAGCTCGCTCATTTCCTTCCTCCTCTTACCTGCCATGCTTCCTTACCCCAGGACCTGGAAGGAATTCAGACTCTCCCCATCCTGGGGCCTGAGGAGAGGACTGAAGAGTTAATACACGTAATGTGCTTGGAACCACGCCTGGCACAGAGTGCTGTATACGTCTGTCTGTCTGTTGTTATGTTATTATTATAGTTCCCAAATGACCAAACAGATGGACCTGGACTTTTCATTTGAGTAGCCACTCATCAGCAGTGGGAGTGCTGGTCTGAATTTTGTGCAGATGGCACATCTCTACTCCAGCCCTTGCCAATGTCATGTGACTGGATCCCTCCACTGCCTATTTTAGACCTCACTTTCTAAAGCAGGGGTCCCCAAGCCCCAGGCCACAGACCGGTACTGGTCGGTGGCCTGATAGAAATAGGGCCGCACAGTAGGAGGTGAGCAGTGGGCGATCGAGCAAAGCTTCAACTGTATTTACAGCTGCTCCCCATCAGCGGCATTAGATTCTTTTTCTTCCTTAAACATTATTTATTTGGTTGAGCCGGGTCTTAGTTGTGGCAGGCAGGCTCCTTAGTTGCAGCTCATGGGCTCCTTAGTTGTGGCCTGTGAACCCTTAGTTGCGGCATGCATGTGGGATCTAGTTCCCTGACCAGGGATCAAACCCGGGTCCCCTGCATTGG
This sequence comes from Balaenoptera musculus, assembly GCF_009873245.2. Taxonomy (NCBI): domain Eukaryota; kingdom Metazoa; phylum Chordata; class Mammalia; order Artiodactyla; family Balaenopteridae; genus Balaenoptera; species Balaenoptera musculus. Next base: position 34,019,351 of record NC_045801.1, on the reverse strand, counting down.
GAGCGTGGAGTCTTATCCACTGCTCCACCAGGGAAGTCCTGGCATTTAGATTCTCATAGGTACGAGAACCCCACTGTGAACTGCACATGCGAGGGATCTAGGTTGTGAACTCCTTATGAGAATCTAGTGCCTGATGATCTGAGGTGGAGCTGAGGCGGTGTTGCTAGCACTGGGGAGCGGCTGTAAACACAGATTATCATTAGCAGAGAGGTTTGACTGCACAGAGACCATAATAAATCAATTGCTTGCAGACTCATATCAAAACCCTATCAGTGAGTGGCAAGTGAAAACAAGCTCAGGGCTCCCGCTGATTCTGCATTATGGTGAGTTGTATAATTATTTCATTATATATTACAATGTAATAATAATAGAAATAAAGTGCACAATAAATGTAACGTGCTTGAATCATCCCGAAACCATCCCCCCTGCCCCAGTCCGTAGAAAAATTGTCTTCCACGAAACTGGTCCCAGGTGCCAAAAAGGTTGGGGACCGCTGTTCTAAAGGGTAGGAGGCCGAGGGAGGCTCCCGGGTTCCATCCCTTCCTCAGAGCAGGGCAGAGTGGGGACAATGAGGTGTCTGCCGTGGGTAGTTCTGGTTGGTATCCATGCAGCAAAGAGCCCCCAAGACACCTCAGGTACAGAAGGGCAGCAAGAGGGGCCTCAGCTCTTTGGGAGGAGATGATGAGGATGGAGGCTTTTATCTGGGGGGGAAGCTCTAGAGTACTCAAGAAGCATCAAGAAATCCCAACTTACCGCACTCTTGGAGAGCATGCCCTGTTACTATGGAGAGGGCTGGTTTTCTCTTGTTCTTAGCAGTGTGGGACGTGTTGTCATGGTTAATCAATCCTCCTGAGCCTTTCCAGGACTCCTAGAAGGTTCCTAGGAGTTTGACTGAGAATTGAATGGGAAAAAAACCCAAAACCAGGTAGTTGGGGCTCCCCTGACAGTAGGGGGCTCCAGTTACCCATAGGACAAACATAAAATGAATGTTTTCATTGTAGGAGATTTGTTTTGGTAGCGTTTGTTTGTTTTTTTTAATATAAATTTATTTTATTTTATTTTTGGCTGCGTTGGGTCTTCGTTGCTGCACGCGGGCTTTCTCTAGTTGTAGCAAGTGGGGGCTACTCTTCATTGCCCTGGGCGGGCTTCTCATTGCGGTGGCTTCTCCTGTTGCGGAGCACGGGCTCTAGGCGCGTGGGCTTCAGTAGTTGTGGCACACGGGCTCTAGAGCGCAGGCTCAATCGTTGTGGCACACGGGCTTAATTGCTCCGCGGCATGTGGGATCTTCCTGGACCAGGGCTCAAACCTGTGTCCGCTGCACTGGCAGGCGGATTCTTAACCACTGCGCCACCAGGGAAGTCCCTTGGTAGCGTTATTGGAAGTAGAGTTTAAGATACATGCTTAAATATCTTTTTACAGAGGATATCTTAAAGGGCTGTCATTATAGAAGGTGCTCAGAAAAAGTAAGACCAGAGCCGTTATTCACAGTATCTAGTATCTGTCAGATATGTAGCATGAGATAATTATTGAAAATTTATAATATCATTATCATCAACACTTATAGAAGGCTTAATAAGTGTCTGTACTAAGTGGTTTACACTCGTTATCTCATTTAATCCTCATAACAACCCTGGGATAATAATAACTGTAGGTAACCAGAGACAGAGTCATGGTCAACTGCCCAAAGTCACACAGGGCTCTCCCCAAGCTTGCTTTCTTTGAACCACTAGAACTTACTGCTGGGAAATCCTTCTTTTCCTTGTGAATAGTCACAAGTATCCTGGAAACCAGCCAAGCCTTTATAGGAAGGCTCTTGTTCTGGACTTGGAGGGAGAGAATATTTATCATAGTGTGGGGTAGAAAGAAAAACAGGAAATGGTCTCATTTGTTTTGAAATCTGAAACTAAATGTCAAGTGTTCAAATCATTTCAGCCGAAGTGGATTTTTGTCTCTTTTCATTTGGCCACTGCAGGTCCGTTTTGTGTGTGTGTGTGTTGGGGGGAGGGTCCATGTTTTCAGACCCGAAGTTCCCTTTACCTCTCTTACTGGTTCAGGATCAGACCAGGAGGCAGGAAACCCGGATTCCAGCCCCGGCTGCTCTCTGGCTCCTGGAATCTGCGTTTTCTTGCGTGTGGAAGTGGGGGGATAGCACCACCTCCCTCAGAGCTCAGGTTGGCACGTCAAGTGTGCACAGACATGCAACATCACTGTCGTCAGGAAGACGCAGAGGGGGAGTTGAGGCACTGGACAGGGAGTAGCTGTGCGTGAGATCCGTGCGGCTTCCTTTTGAGGGGGCCTGAGTGAGGGAACGGGCATGCTTCTGAGCGTGGAAAGCTCTGCAGAGGTATATTTTTGAGACTGATGCAAAATCCCAGGCAGTGACGTTCTAGTGACTCAGCCCAGTGGGTGGAAGTGATTTTAAATAATGACAGTATCAACCGCCTTCCTCTTCCCGCAGTGTCACACACCACCAAACACAAACTCTCTGGCTCTGCACCCACCGAGTCAGCTAGTCTCTGCGGGCTGGAAATGCATGGAACTACGCACGTAGGTCACAAGGCAGCCCTCGCAGCCAAGGGGGTAAAACTACACATCTGCCCAGCAGTGTCCTTCCTTCTCTTCCCCACAGCCAAGCCCAGATAAACAAGGGGTGATAAAAAGGTCACCTTGCACATTCCCCAGATTTGAACAGTCCTTTCAGAGTGAAGTGAGGTGTAATTATAGCCGTCACCGTCAGCGAAGAGGCCACTTGAGTTAATTAGAAAGGGAAGTCACCCAATTTCAGTTAAAACCATTTAGAAATTGGTGGCATTTTAGAGAGAAAGCAACTGCCGTAATTGGATCAGGCAGCTCACAGATGTCTCTTTTCAGACAGAACGATAGGGGAATCAGCTCAGGAAAGAGGGTGTGCAGGTCATGGCCGGGTTTGGAGCTAGTGAGTTTCTCTGCGACCCTCACAGAGATTGACTCATGGAACTGAAACAGTGCCCGGCCCCAGGGTCCCTGCGACGCTTATGTCCCTCTTGACCCGGGGGCCTCTGGAGGTGAGGGGCCAATCAGGGATTTTTCTGGGGCTTCAGAAGGATTGCAGGGACCCTTGAGCTAGCAGTGGGAGGAAAAAGGAGGGTGGTTTCTTAGGAGAAGAGAGCTCATGAATAAAAATGAGTTAGAGATGGAAAAGATGAGATCGGAAGAGAATACTAAGCACAGAGGCCATTGTGTGAGTCGGGTTGCAGGGGTAGGAGCCTTGGGGTGGCTCACCCCAAACCCCGAGGCCCCAGATTAGGAGATGCATGACTGTAAGGAACATTCACTGTGTACTGTCAGGACAAGAGCAAATTAAAAACAAGAGGTTCGATCTTCCCTGTTGAAGATAAAGGAAGAGATTTCCCTTTCCTCCTTTTTCTTTGAGTACTGACTTCAGAAAGCTTGTCATTGTAAGTACTTTCTTCCTTCTTTGAGAGATATATAAGTCCTTTTAAAGACTAGATTGGCATCTTGTCCCTTTTATGACCCAGGGACGTCTTCCTTGGGCACCTCTTTGAAATGCAAACACCAAGGGAGATGGCCCCTGTCTTCCAGCTTAGGTGGGAGGCCAGGAGCCTCCCTCCCTCTAAATTGCAAAACAACCTCCTGTCAGGAAGCAGGAGGAGTTTGTTTTTCCTCTGGATAAAGTCAGTTAGCTAACTAACTGGTCACCCCAATTACCAGGTAAAGTTAGGATGAACTGTGTGTGACCAATGGTGCTGTCAAGTCCTCTGACTGGAGGACCAGTGATGGTTTATCCTGAGAACATGTATGTCACGGGTTGTATCTGTGTGGCTCTCTAAAAGGGTGAGATTTCTTTCTGCCTCTGTAATCCTTGGTGGATTGCCTGTGCCGTGCATCACCTTCTGGTTTAATGCTTATTCAATAACAAAAAGGATTTTGTTCTCCACTACCTTTGTGGAGAGAATTTCTGGGTTGGGAGAAGATTTTGTTTTTAGTTATATTTTCGCAGTAGTACCCACCATATATATCTGTTCTGTGCCTGACCTCCTGCATTAAGTCCATATTTGTAAGTACAGTGTACACCACCTTGGCTTTTTATAGCTAAAGTTCTCTCAAAGGATCCAACATTTTCCAATAGATGATCTTAAAGCTCACTGAAGGATCAGATATTCATTTTATGATGGTTCCAGAAGGTAAGGGACTTCTCCAAGCTCATGCAGACTGGAGAAAAACAAGGGATTGTTAAATCCCTGGACTCCAGGACTCTCCGTACCTGCTGCCATATCACCCATCCTACAGGAGCCCACATCATTTGGATTTTCACTGTATTACACTATTATAATTTCTTTTATAAATCACTTACAATGTTCAGATTTCCCCCAAATTCCTCATCATGGTCTGCTTCATCACATTTGATGAATTCTTAGAAAAGCAGTTTGATCCACTTCTAAGTAGGTGTGTGAGAGAAATGAGTGTATATTTCCACAGAATGACTTGTACATTCATGTTCATAGCAGTTTTATTCACGATAGCCAAAACCTGGAAAGAACCCAAATGCCTATCAACAGGTGAGTAGATAAGACAATTGTGATCTATCCATACAGTGGAACACTACTCAGCCATTAGAATAAATAAATGGATGATACATGCAAAAACCTTAGTGAGTCTGAAAAACATTATACTGAGCTAGAGAAGCCAGACACAAAAGAGTATATACTACGTGATTCCACTTAGATGCAATTCTATAATAAGCCAAACTAATCTATGGTGATAGAAAGCAGCTCCGTGGTTTCCTGGGGTGGAAGTGGGTGAGACTGACTGCGGATGGGCACGTGGGAACTTTGGGGGATGGTGGAGATGTTCTACGTCTTGATTAGGCTGGAGGTTGCACAGGTGTATCCATTTATCAGAACAACCTGTATACATAAAATGGGTGTAGTTAATTGTATATAATGTATACTTCAGTAAAGTTAATTCAAGAACTAATCATGTTTTTCTTCACGCACAAAATTTGAAATAAAAAAATGCAGTTTGCTTTCTCATCCAAGGTGACCTGGTTCGTATGAAGATGGGAGCATAGCCCTTCTGCAGAGCCCTCTGAATACGTCGCAAGCTCAAACGGGCGCTAAGGTTATCCTAGTCCGTCCGCGATCTCTGAGAAGAAGTAAACAGGGGCCTGGCTCTTAATAACACGCAGCTGGGGGTGGTGTGTTCCCAGCGTTCTTCTCTGGGGAAAGCCTGCCCTGTCAGAAGAATAAAGCACAGCCCACAGCTAGCAGGGTTGGTGAGGAATCATGATGCTTTTATAGGAAGGAAAGGGCTGTGATTCACACGTGTCAGAGTTGATGGGAAAATTAAGGGTTCCCTTCCCCAAGGAGGGGGAATAGAACTCTCTCTTTAAATATTACATTTCTTTAAATAAAAAGAAAATTCACTTCAGCTCCTCCCCACTGATTCATTTGGGAGAAACACCTGTCAGGTTTTGTATTTGGTTAAGTCAAATCCTTCCTCCGAACAAGGCAGTGCAGGGTGTAGGAAGATCACCTAACTCTTGTCGGTGTTTACTTAATGTAGAGAGAAAACACGCCTCTCTCTCGGTCACATGAGCCATCGCTCCTGCTAGGCGAAGGCAGGGACATCGCCCTTCCCTGACCCGGTTACCACCCTCAATTAAGGGTCAGGCAGAGGAAGATGGGCCTGAATTGTAATTCAGTGTTTCAAAATAGACATCATGGAGCCGGCAGATATCAGATTGGGAGCCTAGAGAGATTTTTAGAGGCCTTTGTACATTCATCAGATTTCCATCTGTCTTAAGTGTGGGCTTCCATAAGGGTGTGGGGGAAGAAAGTAACGGAGCAGAGATTTGAGTGATGCATCTACAAACCAAGGAGCACCAAGGATTTCTGGCCATCACCGGAGAGGAGAGAGGCATGCAACAGGTTCAGCCTCAGAGCGTCAGAACAAACCAATCCTGCCAACACCTAATTTCCGACTTCTAGCCTCCAGAAACATGAGAGAATCCATTTCGGTTGTTTTAGCACCCAGTTTGTGGTACTTTGCTCTGGTAGCCCTAGCAGGAGAAAGAGCTTGGTGTGCCTGGAGAAAGGTCAGGAGGCGGACGTGGCCGGAGGTGATGAGTGAGGAGAGGGCCTCCATAGTCCCCCCCCCCCGCCTGGGCTGTGGGCTGCAGTGACCAGCATGTTGGTGACTGCCCCCAGGTGGCCACTGGGGGATCCTTCCAGCCCCACATGCTGGCCTCTTGCCACGGAAAGAGCGTGCAGATTGAGTCACAGGAGCTGGGTTCAGCCTCCCCCTCCCTCTGCTTGTAGCTGTGTAACTCACATTTCCACTTTCCTCATCTGTCACACGGGAGGGGGGAGGACTATGGAGGCCCTCTCCATAGTTCATGACGAGCTTGGCCTGTCCATCTCTTGCGGTGCCGGCGAGGAGCAGCAGAAACGTTTGAAAGCCTGCTGTGAATCCTGCACCAGGGCGTTAGATGAAACTAAGTAGTCCTGCTGGTTCAGAGTTTCAGCAGAGACCCCCAAAGAAAAAGAAAAATAGGATGCTGCTTATCTAGGCCTCACTAAGAGGTTATGAGATCAGTGTTGAGACCGCTAGCCCATCACCTGCCTGGAGACTAAGTAAGATGAGGCTGGGTGACCCAGCAAGAGACAGGCAGGGAGGAGTTCTCCAGAGTGAGAGCTGTGCGGGAATGGGGCGGGTGCTCCTCCCCTCACACCCCTGTCTCCAGCCCCGCCCACCCCCGGTCCCCACAAGAAGCCTAGTGAAACTCGGAGGCTTCAGAACGCCCCCAGAGAGCTCGACAGGTACCCTCCAGAGTTGGAGGGACAGAGGGACTGACACTTGGGCCACTGATACAGAGCCTGGTTGGAGTGGCCTAGGGTGGCGGGCCGAGGAAAGGGGTGCATTGCAGTGAGCTGCACGCAGGACCGCAGGGCTCAGGTGGGAGTTTCCATGGCGGCGGGAGGACCCTCAGAAGAGAGCTGGCGCTGAGTTGCCTTGAAAGGGACTCTGCCCCAAAGGACCATCTGCAAGGCAAGGTGACCCCAACAGAGTGACTCGGGGTGGGGTGGGTGGCAGAAGCCAGGGCTGGGAGCCGTTGTAAGTGGGCAGCTTGAGGAGCAGCACCTGTGTCCAGTACGTCCTCACAGCGGGATCTCCGAGGGATCTGCAGAAGCTCCCCATGGGAACGAGTAAGCTTCTGGGAAGGACATACCCAGGCACTGGTTCCAGACAGCTGCACTGATCAAGCACTCTCCTGGCATTCCCTGTCCCCCTTCTCTGCTCCAAGTCTGGAGGGATCAGAAGAGGATTTGAGCAAGGTGAGGAACTGGGGAGAAGTCCACCGTGTTCCTCCTTTATTTTGAGTTTCTTAGCCTGAGTCAGGCCTGAATTGTAAACTGGATGTGGGGTTATAGCTTTGAGGTAGACTGAACTGGACTTTCCAATACTCGAAAAAGGAGACTATTCATTAATAAATAGAATGACTGGAAAATCTATGGGACTTTTCTTGGAATTCATCCAGGGACAGGGAAGAACAACCTGACAGCAGTTGCTTAAAGAAGCAGTGGTCAGAATCAAGATGTTTTTCTGTTCATACCATACTGAATTTTACTCTCTTAACAAAGAGCTTATAGTTAGATAAATTAACCTTAGAACCTCCTTTCCTGGGAATAAAAGGATCAACAGAGCCCACTCTCTTTATTGTGGCTAAACACATATTCACATAGGGACATGTTTTAAACAATTATTACATACAGGGCGCTAGAAACCATTGTTCTCTTTCATTAATTTTATTTAGGTTGAATCTTGAGTTAGCGATAGGAGAGGCCTAGGGTTTCAGATTTCAAAGCCAAGAATTTCAAAGACTGAGGTTGGAAAACCCGGTTCCCAGGGGCAAGCCAGCCACCTGGATGCAGGCCCCTGCGGGGGTAGCTTGCCTGAATCTCCTCCTGAGGCCTGGGGCTAGTGAGAGTAGGGCTTCGGCGGCAGGTTTCTGTGGTCCCCTTCCTCTGTCCTCTGACAATACCCTAATCACTCATTTGGCACTTATATCCTGTCATCCTGTCACGGTTCATTGATTTTTACTGTACGAATACTAACTCTTGGACTAGACCATAAACTCTTTCAAGCTAGGAGTCTTGCTTTGAACATTTTGTGTCCCCATTTTATCATTCGTTCCAAACAACATATGCCAGGTAAGGTGCTGGGGCTGGATATGGAGTTGAGACCTGGTCCACCTTCCCGGAGTTCAGTCAGCCAGGGGAGATCGGTAAGTAAACAGAACTCTGGCTGTGTTTGCTCTGGGCTGTGCACTGGTAGTTCAGGGCCATCTCATATCCTCCCTTCCCCACCTTTTCTCTTGGAAACCATCCCGTACCTGAGAGGCTGCTTCCTCTCAACTTCAGAGGTGGCACCTGTGGTCCAGGCCACAGGTATTAACAATCCTGAACTAATTTCCCCACACACAGTGAGTGGACATGTGACTGATGAGGTGGGCCCGCTGAGGGAGTCTGTGCTTTCCTGCTGAACTTGAACCCAAGGGGTTGAGGTAGAAGCTGCTGCAGTCAGGATGCCTGAGCCTGTACGTTCTCCTCAGGTTCTAGTCTGAGCTGAATTTTCTATCAACCAATAGAAAATACAGAGAAGCGTTATGAGAGAGGGGTGTTATGGGATCACGTATGATTACATGTCACAAATGTGTGTGTGTCTGTGTGTCTGATGGCTTCTAGGAGGAGGTGACACCTGAACCAAACCTTGAAGGACCAGCAGGAGTTAACCAGAGCTGTTGCAGGCAGAGAGTGGCAGGTCTGCACTTGCACCCTGCCATCTGAGTAGGTGAAATTCCAGAAGCCTGAGGGCCTCTGCATTCCATTCCAGTGCTTCCCCCAAACATCTGTGGAGGGAAAATGCTTTCAGGAGATATTAACTAGATAGACGCGCAGAGAGAAAACCGTGAACAAAATTCCTGAGAACAAATTTGCTCTACTTTCTCCATTGCTGGGTTTTTCTGAGCCTTTAATATGTTAGTGTGCATACAACAGAATGCTTTGCCTGCAGAGCACAAATCATGCTCTCTCTTGAACAGTTTTGGATAGTTTATGAAGTGCACTTCTCCCTGAGGTGTGGAGTAATAAATCATTCAGCAACACTCACATCCTGCCATCCTGGGTCTAATTGGCTACACTCATAAAACCAAATTACATGGTACCCAAGACAACGTAAACACACTCTATTGCAAATAATAGCATGATGGATTACTGTGGACTTGTCAATAGTTCCTGCATATTTCAGCCTTTCTCAGTTTTGCATACAAATGGCTCTCACGCAGCATTATTCTGTAGTTCATTGGCATACAGTATAGATGGCTGGGTTCAGTGCAATGTGTGATGAGGGTGTATGCATATTGGCTTAGTGGAAACCTCCAAGAGATAAAGCCATTTTTACTAATGACGCCATGGGCATTTGCAGAGACCCTGAATGGACAGGCCGTGGCAGGAACGGGGAGTTGGGGTTTCATCCTCAAGGTAATAGGAAGCCTTTGGAGGCTCTTAGGGGCAATAATCAGGTGTATTTTAGAAAACCCGTTCTCAGGGAGAGGGGATTTGAAGTGGGGTGTGTTGGTAGGGACAAACTAGTTACTAGCTAGACAAACTAGTTACTAGCTAGACAAACTAGCAAGCTATTTCAGTAATGGGGGAGAAATCATTTAGGGGCCGACTTACGGGAGTGGAGTGGTCATGGAGGAATGGAGGGAAGGCATGACAACCTGAGAAACATTTAGGACGTAGAACTGGGGATGGACTTGGCTCTGGAGCAGCTGTGAGGGTGAGAAGCTGGGGTTGGGGCAGGTGGGAAGATGACCCATGACTTCTGGCTTGTTTAACAGAGTGAACAGCTGTGGCCCTACAGTTACCTGACAGCCTAGCCCAGCGGGAGCAATGCAGAATAGAGCTCAGTTTGCATCCTGGCTCTGTCAACTACTTAATATTATAGTTAGTGCAAGTAAGCGCATACCTTTCAGCCTTGGTCTCTTCACCTGTGAAGTGGGCTGATACTATCTTGGCAGTATAAAGTGACTGGCACATGGTCGATGCTTAAGAAGTAGAAGCTACCGCTCCTGAGACAGTGAACACAGAAGGAGGAGCCATTGAAAGAGAAAGACAGTGAGTTTCATTTTAGAAACACTGCACTGGAGGTAACTTGGGCAGCCACATGGGGGTGTCTGGTAGGATAGTAGATATAAAGGTATGGAACTCAGGAGAAAGGTCTGGGCTGGAGAGAGAAACCGGGGGCCGTCAAGCTTTTGGAATTAGACCAAGGGAAGGAAGTAAATGAGAATAACCTGAGAGCATATGGAGAAAGGGGAGAAATGGAAGGCCTGAGAGAGAACCGTGGGAGTGTCGACATTCAAGAGGTGAGCAGGGGAAGGAGAGCCGGCAAAAAGGCTTGTCTTGATGAGGAATCAGAAGGAGGCAAACTGGAGTCAGAAGACCTGGGTTTGAGTCTCAGCTCTGTCTCGTTTACTGGCTGTGCAATCTTGCCGGCCAAGATTGCACAGCCAGTAAACTGAGGCCCCTCTCTAAGCCTCAGTTTTCTTATCTGTAAAATGGGAATGCTACCCATAATGCCTACCTCAGGAGACTTTTGTGAGTTAAGGTTCATCAAATTGTTTTTTAAGTTAGAAAGCCTGATAAGTGGTTCCATGTGACCAGTTTTTTCCCCGTAGACTGAAGCAGCCTGGGCCTCAAAACGAGGTAACTTCAAGAGGGACTCTGTGACTCTGGCCTCACTCGCTCAACAGGAATTGCAGCCCATGCAAATTCCTCCTGAGCACTTCTGGGATTCCCAGGCAGGGGGTGCCACCAAGGAGTCTCTTTTGCTCTGAGCAAGGGGTCCCAAGCCCATTCTGAGGAAATGGATCCTTATGCACTGGCTACTCATGCTCTCCTACTTGACCCCATCAGCCTGGCTACACCTGGGGGGGGCTAGGGGTGCGCTGTGCTCCTGGGGCAGCTGACTGGCCAGCAGCTCCCCAAGCCTGCCCGGGGGCCAGGCGCTGGAGACCCTGCCCTCTCCCGGGTGGCGGTCTGGACCCAGGTGCACCAGAGGGAGCCCAATAATGCTGAGGGCTGGGAGCCTTAGCGGCAGAGGAAGGGTAGCTCCTGGCGCACCTCCCAGCGGAGGGGGCAAGGGTGCCTGGGCAGGGCTGCTCTGCCTCCTGCTTCTCCAGCTGTTTCCGTTTCCTTTCTTGCTAGTGTCTTTACAATAAATCCCCACAGGTCAAGGCGACCTGAGAGTGCTGATGTGTCTTGCAGCTAAAGGAGCCTAACTGTCACGGGAGGGCCTCAAGATCCGTCCTGAGGGAGTGGAATTTGCTCAGAATAAAGTGCATTGGCTGCTTGGCTACTCCACGAATGGAAACGTGGTTAAGTCTATTGCAGCAGACTGTAAACAGGGCCATGGTGCCTCCACACAGCAGTAAACCCTGCAGCTGGAAACAGAGCAAGGAAGTTCTTTACGTACCACCGTGGATGGGTCCACAGGACGTGTTCCCAAGGGAAAAGTGTGAGGTTCAGAACAGTGTGTATAATCTATTGCTTATATAGCAAAATGAAATCCATAAAATATCTTGGGAATATCACACATCATCTAATGACATTGGTTGTCTATGAGGAGGGGAGCTGGGTGACTGGTGGCAGTGGTGAGAGAAGGAATTCTCAGTGTAATAATTCTAATAACTCTTCTAAATCTTAACCCATGAAATTAAATCACCTACTTAATCATATCAGAAAAAAAATTTAAGAATATGGCCTATGAAGTCGAGCCGTCCTGGGTTTGAGTTTGGCTCCATAATTTATTGCTGTGTGATACTGAACAAATTATTCAACCTCTCTGAACTCGGTTTTCTCATCTGTAAAATAATAACAGTAATGCCTGCCAGATAGGACTGTTTTAACACTCCACCCTGCCAGGCACATAGTAGCCATTCAACTTTGGCTGGCTATTGGTGTCAATGCCAATTTCCCCACAAGGGATTTTCCATTTTCCTCTTAGCCTGTCCCATGCTTCTTAAGCTACAAAACTTCAAAGCAGCACTTCTGTTTGCATTTTTTGCTCTTTTGTTTTTCCAATACTCTCTAGAATAAGGGCCATTGGAGATTGGCCCTGGTAAATTAGAATCAGCCTCTGCTGTACCCAGATCAACTCTTCTATGTGAAATGGGCTCATTGTCTTTGGACCCAGCTTATGCCTGCCTCTCTCCCAGCCCCTCCTTGGTCCCGCCTGCAAAGAGTCTCCCGACAGCCCACCTCAGGGATTCTTTAAGCACTTCTAAATTCCCGATGAACACGGTCTACGTTAAGCTATTATAACATTAGTAATTATTATGGCCTCCACTTCCCATCATCTTCAACCACAGTATCTTGTGCACTGCAGTCACTGAAGTGTGACCAGGAGTCCAGCACAGCGATGTTTCCAGGGCTCAGGGGCTGGACAGGTAAGGGCATACTCTGCTCTGACAGGAGGCAGACAGCACCCAAGCCAGGTCGGTCCCTATGTCTTGGCAGCACTAGGGGTGCGATCTTGTTTAGCTATTTTGTTAGTTCTGCTGTAGCCTTTGTTGTTGTTTTTTGCTTTAGCCTTTGGTTGGGCCTGCTGCGTTCACATCTGGAGTGGACGGGAAAGGTTACGGGAACATGACTGTGGGAGGAAAAGCTGAGTCTGTGTGATCAGCTGTCTGGTTTTCTCTCTGTGGGGAGTGAGTGTTAATGCAGATTCCCAGGCTCAACCCCCAGAGCCCAGGCTCAGTAGGTTTGGAAGGGAACTGAGAAAGTGCATGTTAGTGAGCACTCAGGTGATAGTGGTACATGTGTTCCAAAGGGCAGAACTGGGAAAGCAACAAATTGGTTTTTAAATCTCCTTTTCCTATCTTATCTTTAAAATGTTATCTGTGACCCACGGTGGCGTTGCCCTGTTGGTAGGCCTGTTGATCTCTGAGTGTTTGTCCATATTTGTTAGAGCTACATCTAGGGAACTCTTCCAGGCTTAAACTGGAGGCGTGCTCTCCCGGGAAGGTTTGCATCTGCTTTTGCCAAGAGCCAGGGGCACTGCCAACTTGGAACCACTTAGACCTCTTCCAGAATTCTGGCTTAATGGAAGGTTCTATTTCGGCTCCCCCTCCTTGCTGCTGGCCCGAGGGTTAGTGTCTGGATCACCACACTGCTGATAGCATTTGCTCCTTCGCAATTCTGTTCCTTTTTGCTTGAACTTCCGCTTATAGTTTGCTCCTTTTTGTGGGGAGGGGGTCCCTTGGCAATGTCCCCCATTTCCTACAAGCCCAACATTGCATTAGTAAGTATGCTTTACCTATGATGTAGTTGTTTTGCAGCAGGAGGTTGCTGGGAGGGCCCACCAGAAGATTGAATCCAACATATTAGCAGTGAAAGTCTTTTTATTTTCAAATGTAGATGTTCTCATTTCTGTGAGGTAAAAGGGTGACACATTCATTGTGAGAGTTATTCATCAAGCACAGGCAGTTTGGCACTCTACACCGTAGGACAGTTGAAGGAACACGCCTGGTTATAGTTTGTGTGCTACTTCTCAGATAACTGCCAGTGTATTGCATTGTGTTCTGCTTTGGGTGTCTCGTTGAGGCCTGACGAGAAGCAGGGTCATGGCAAACCCTACAGTTCTATTTGCGTCTGCATCTATCTTTTGCTCCCCTCTCGTTTCCGTGAAGGAGGTGTTCCTTCCATCTCAAAGTTCATCCCTACCCCGTGGTTTTGGATCTCATGCCTCTAATCTTCTCGGGGACTTTGCTCCCTTTGGAATCCTCCCTCTGCAACACCATCAATCTCTCCCTCCGAGGGAGATAATCCTCATCTCAAATGTGCTCTATTTCCCATCTTTAAAAAACCCACCCTTGACCCAAGCTACTCTGTCCCACTTTTCTATTCCCCTTTTGAACCAAATATCTTAAAACGTTTGTCTGTACCTGCCACTGTCACCTCTTCACTTGCCACTTACCTCTGTTTTTATTTGGTTTCTATTTTTATCAAGGTGATTCACAGACGTATTTTATTTTATTTTAATATTTATTTATTTATTTATGCTGCATTGGGTCCTCGTTGCTGTGCGCGGGCTTTCTGTAGTTGCGGAGAGCAAGGGCTAGTCTTCGTTCAGGTGTGCAGGCTTCTCGTTGTGGTGGCTTCTCTTGTTGCAGAGCACGGGCTCTAGGCACGTGGGCTTCAGTAGCTGCAGCGCGTGGGCTCAGTAGTTGTGGCTCACAGGCTCTAGAGCGCAGGCTCAGTAGTTGTGGCATGTGGGCTTAGTTGTTCCGCGGCATGTGGGATCTTCCCAGACCAGGGCTCGAACCCGTGTCCCCTGCATTGGCAGGCGGATTCTTAACCACTGCGCCACCAGGGAAGTCCCCATGGATGTATTTTAAAGAGTCAAGTAGTTCTACAAGACTTGTGAAAAACAGCAGTCCCCTATTCCGCTTCCTCTATCACAGACAACTACTTATAACTCTTTTAGCTGATTTTTTTTGTTTTTTGGCATTTAACTCTGGGTTTTTCAAAAAATGCTAGTATTTTGCTACTTCTTGATCACTCAGTTTTAAGCAGTATCTACTGACCTTCCCTTAGAGAAGATGAGACTTTAACTCCATTCTTTTCTCTTCCCACAGCACACACGTGGACCCTGCCCGTATGGTTACATCATAATTTTGTTTAGTTTGATAATCAGTGTTTATCGATTACATAGTGATACTGAGAACGGAGCCATGTAGTAAGTCTAGATTACTTTTTCTTATACAACTTTTCATTTTCCTTAGGAATAACTTTATTCGTTTAGTTTTCTATGTACTTATCAGCAGTTCAACTTCAAACTGTCGTTCTTTAACTCTCCCCTCAAAATGTTTAGATTTTTCTATCAGTTCTATCCTCTTGAAGAAATCTCTTCCAGAGCCTTCAGACCTTTGCCAGTTTAGACCTTTTCCAGTCCACCCTTCAGACCTGGTGGAGCACTGTCTCCTGGGAGGTCCCTTCCCTGTCTTCCTAGGGATTCTCTTCATCTTTTTCTTGGGGCCTGAATTCAAACTCTTCATCTTTCCTATTTTTGTTTTCTCCTTCTTGAGAAGAGTGTATGAGAGGTAAAATTTCGAGAGCTTGCAAGTGAAACTGCCTTTATTCTAACATTTAATCGACTGTTGGGAATTTTAAAAATCTAGACAAAAATAACTTCTTCAGAATTTTTTTCTTCCAATTTTATTGAGATGTAATTGACACACAGCACTGTATACGTTTAAGTTGTACAGCGTAATGATTTGACTTACATACATCATGAAACGATTATTACAGTAAGTTTAGTAAAGATCCATCATCTCATATAGATACAACATTAAAGAAATAGAAAAAACCATTTTTCCTTGTGATGAGAACTCACGATTTACTCTCTCAAAAACTTTTGGAGGGGCGGAGTCAAGATGGCGTACTAGGAGGACGCGGAATTCGCGTCTCCTCACAACTAGGGCACCTACCAGTCACCGGTGGGGGACCACGGACACCTAAGGGGACGGGAGGAACCCCCAGCGACCGGGTAGGACGTGGGGCGTGGGGGGAGTGAAGGGGGAGGAGAAGTGGAGGCGGGACGGGACTGGTGCCCCTGAGGGGCGGCTGGGGGAGGGGAAGGGATCCCACGCCCGAAGGGGGAAATTGGGGAACCACTGGGAGGGCAGAGGATCAAAAGGGAGCGTGGCCAGGTTTCCCCTGCCCACTTGGGCCCCCAGGAACCTGCTGAGATCCCGGGCCTGATCCTCTGCCCACTGAGGAGGTCCAGCCGCAAGGGTCCTGAGGGAGTGGGAGGGAGGGAAGGGAGAGCAAAAGTAAAGGCTGGACCTCCGGGACCAGCACCCCTGAGGGGTGGCTGGGGGAGGGAAGGAGTTCCTGTACCCAGCGGGACCCACCCACGGTTAGGGGTCCAGCGGTGATGGGGGAGACACTGGGGGAGACGGTGGGGGAGGGGCATGAAGGAACGGAAGGGAACGAGGCCAGTGCTTTCCCTGTCCACTTAGGCACCGGGAAGCCTGTTGGGCTCCCGGGCCTAATCCTCTGCCCTCGGAGCCTCCCTCTTCCTGCGCAGAGCCCAAGCCCCGCCCCTACACCCCACCCAGGGCCCCTCCTCTACACTTGGAGACCCCCTCTAACCAGCTGGGTCTAAACCCCACCCACACACCCTCACTCAGGGCCCTACCTCCTAACTCCGGAACCCCACACTCCAGAGCCCCTCCTTTCCACGTGCTGCCTCCCCACTTCTGCGCAGGTCCTAAGCAGAGGCCCCGCCCCACGCTTGAACGTCGCCCCGTCCCACTCTCAAACATCACTCCCCACCCACCTAGGTCCTGCCCCCCAAACCCCGCCCCTGCCTAAGTTCCAGCCCCATCTAAATTCTGCCCGCGTAGCCAAGGCTTTTTTTTTTTTTTCCTCTTTTAGATTGGGATTCTGTTTTACCTTGTTGATTCATTGTTGTTGATACTTTTATATTTTTATTTTTCCTAATAAATCTTTTATTTTTCTAATTTTTAAAAATTTTATTTTTTTTATACAGCAGGTTATTAGTTATCCATTTTATACATATTAGTGTATACATGTCAGTCCCAGTCTCCCAATTCATCACAGCACCACCACAGACCCCCCGCCATATTCCCCCCCTTGGTGTCCATACATTTGTTCTCTACATCTGTCTCAATTTCTGCCCTGCAAACTGGTTCATCTGTACCATTTTCCTAGGTTCCACATATATGCGTTAATATATGATATTTGTTTTTCTGTTTCTGACTTACTTCACTCTGTATAACAGTCTCTAGGTCCATCCACATCTCTACAAACGACCCAATTTCGTTCCTTTTTATGGCTGAGTAATATTCCATTGTATATATGTACCACATCTGCTTTATCCATTCATCTGTCGATGGGCATTTAGGTTGCTTCCATGACCTGACTATTGTAAATAGTGCTGCAATGAACATTGGGGTGCATGTGTCTTTTTTTTTTTTTTTTTTTTTTATGGCTGTGTTGGGTCTTCGTTTCTATGCGAGGGCTTTCTCTAGTTGCGGCAAGTGGGGGCCACTCTTCATCACGGTGCACGGGCCTCTCATTATCGTGACCTCTCTTGTTGCGGAGCACAGGCTCCAGATGTGCAGGCTCAGTAATTGTGGCTCACGGGCCTAGTTGCTCTGCGGCATGTGGGATCTTCCCAGACCAGGGCTCGAACCCGTGTCCCCTGCACTGGCAGGCAGATTCTCAACCACTGCGCCACCAGGGAAGCCCGCATGTGTCTTTTTGAATTATGGTTTTCTCTGGGTATATGCCCAGTAGTGGGATTGCTGGGTCATATGGTACTTCTATTTTTAGTTTTTTAAAGAACCTCCACACTGTTCTCCATAGTGGCTGTATCAATTTACATTCCTACCAACAGTGCAAGAGGGTTCCCTTTTCTCCACACCCTCTCCAGCAATTGTTGTTTGTAGATTTTCTGATGATGCCCATTCTAACTGGTGTGAGGTGATACCTTATTGTAGTTTTGATTTTCATTTCTCTAATAATTGGTGATGTTGAGCAGCTTTTCATGTGCTTCTTAGCCATCTGTATGTCTTCTTTGGAGAAACCTCTATTTAGGTCTTCTGCCCATTTATGGATTGGGCTGTTTGTTTTTTTAATATTGAGCTGCATGAACTGTTTATATATTTTGGAGATTAATCCTTTGTCCGTTGATTAGTTTGCAAATATTTTCTCCCATTCTGAGGGTTATCTTTTCATCTTGTTTGTAGTTTCCTTTGCTGTGCAAAAGCTTTTAAGTTTCACTAGGTCCCATTTGTTTATTTTTGTTTTTATTTCCATTACTCTAGGAGGTGGATCAAAAAAGATCTTGCTGTGATTTATGTCAAAGAGTGTTCTTCCTATGCTTTCCTCTAAGAGTTTTATAGTGTACAGTCTCATATTTAGGTCTCTAATCCATTTTGAGTTTATTTTTGTGTATGGTGTTAGGGAGTGTTCTAATTTCATTCTTTTACATGTAGCTGTCCAGTTTTCCCAGCACCACTTATTGAAGAGACTGTCTTTTCTCCATTGTATATCCTTGCCTCCTTTGTCATAGATTAGTTGACCATAGGTGCGTGGGTTTATCTCTGGGCTTTCTATCCTGTTCCATTGATCTATATTTCTGTTTTTGTGCCAGTACCATATTATCTTGATTACTGTAGCTCTGTAGTATAGTCTGAAGTCAGGGAGTCTGATTTCTCCAGCTTCATTTTTTTCCCTCAAGACTGCTTTGGCTATTCGGGGTCTTTTGTGTCTCCATACAAATTTTAAGATTTTTTTTGTTCTAGTTCTGTAAAAAATGCCATTGGTAGTTTGATAGGGATTGCATTGAATCTGTAGATTGCTTTGGGTAGTATAGTCATTTTCACAATATTGATTCTTCCAATCCAAGAACATGGCCACCATCACCCTGATACCAAAACCACCATCACCCTGATACCAAAACCACCATCACCCTGATACCAAAACCAGACAAAGATACTACAAAAAAAAGAAAACTACAGGTCAATATTTCTGATGAACATAGATGCAAAAATCCTTAACAAGATACTAGCAAACAGAATCCAACAGCACATTTAAAGTATCATACACCATGATCAAGTGGGGTTTATCCCAGGAGTGCAACAATTCTTCAATATACACATATCAATCAATGTGATACACCATATTAAGAAAATGAAGGATAAAAACCATATGATAATCTCAATAGATGCAGAATAAGCTTTTGACAAAATTCAACATCCATTTATGATAAAAACTCTCCAGAAAGTGGGCATAGAGGGAACCTACCTCAACATAATAAAGGCCATATATGACAAACTCACAGCCAACATCGTTCTTAATGGTGAAAAACTGAAACCATTTCCTCTAAGATCAGGAACAAGACAAGGTTGTCCACTCTCACCACTATTATTCAACATAATTTTGGAAGTTTTAGCCACAGCAATCAGAGAAGGAAAAGAAATAAAAGTAATCCAAATCGGAAAAGAAGAAGTAAAGCTGTCACTGTTTGCAGATGACATGATACTATATATAGAGAATCCTAAAGATGCTACCAGAAAACTACTAGAGCTAATCAATGAATTTGGTAGAGTAGCAGGATACAAAATTAATGCACAGAAATCTCTTGCATTCCTGTACACTAATGATGAAAAATCTGAAGGAGAAATTAAGGAACACTCCCATTTACCATTGCAACAAAAAGAAAAAAATACCTAGGAATAAACCTACCGAAGGAGACAAAAGACTTGTATGCAGAAAACTATAAGACAGTGATGAAATAAGTTAAAGATGATACAAACAGATGGAGAGATATACCATGTTCTTGGACTGGAAGAATCAACATTGTGAAAATGACTATACTACCCAAAGCAATCTACAGATTCAGTGCAATCCCTATCAAACTAGCAATGGCATTTTTCACAAAACTAGGACAAAATATTTCACAATTTGTATGGAAACACAGAAGACCCTGAATAGCCAAAGCAATCTTGAGAAAGAAAAATGGAGCTGGAGGAGTAAGGCTCCTTGACTTCAGACTATACTATGAAACTACAGTAATCAAGACAGTATGGTACTGGCACAAAAACAGAAATATAGATCAATTGAACAGGATAGAAGCCCAGGGATAAACCCACACACATATGGTCACCTTATCTTTGGTAAAGGAGGCAACAGTATATAATGGAGGAAATACTGCCTCTTCAATAATTGGTGCTGGGAAAACTATACAGCTACATGCAAAAGAATGATATTAGAACACTTCCTAACACCATACACAAAAATAAACTCAAAATGGATTAAAGACCTAAATGTAATGCCAGACACTATAAAACTCTTAGAGGAAAGCATAGGAAGAACACTCTTTGACATAAATCACAGCAAGATCCTTTTTGACCCACCTCCTACAGAAGTGGAAATAAAAACAAAAATAAACAAATGGGACCTAATGAAACTTAAAAGCTTTTGCACAGCAAAGGAAACCATAAACAAGACCAAAAGACAACCCTCAGCATGGGAGAAAATATTTGCTAAAGAAGCAACTGACAAAGGATTAATCTCCAAAATATACAAGCAGCTCATGCAGCTCTATATCAAAAAAACAAAGAACCCAATCCAAAAATGGGCAGAAGACCTAAATAGACATTTCTCCAAAGAAGATATACAGATTGCCAACAAAGACATGAAAAGATGCTCAACATCACTAATCATTAGAGAAATGCAAGTAAACCACAATGAGGTATCACCTCACACCAGTCAGAATAGGCATCATCAAAAAATCTACAAACAATAAATGCTGGAGAGGGTGTGGAGAAAAGGGAACCCTGTTGCACTGTTGGTGGGAATGTATATTGGTACAGCCACTATGGAGAACAGTATGGAGATCCCTTAAAAAACTAAAAATAGAACTACCATATGACCCAGCAATCTCACTACTGGGCATATACCCTGAGGAAACCATAATTCAAAAAGAGTCATGTACCACAATGTTCACTGCAGCTCTATTTACAATAGCCAGGACATGGAAGCAACCTAAGTGTCCATCGACAGATGAATGGATAAAGAAGATGTGGCACATATATACAATGGAATATTACTCAGCCATAAAAAGAAACGAAACTGAGTTATTTGTAGTGAGGTGGATGGACCTAGAGTCCGTCATACAGAGTGAAGTAACTTAGAAAGAGAGAAACAAATACTGTATGCTAACACATGTATATGGAATCTAAAAAAAAAAAAAAAAGGTTCTGATGAACCTAGGGGCAGGACAGGAATAAAGACACAGATGTAGAGAGTGGACTTGAGGATACAGGGAGGGGGATTGGTAAGCTGGGATGAAGTGAGAGAGTGGCATGGACAATGGACATATATACACTACCAAATGTAAAATAGATAGCTAGTGGGAAGCAGCCGCATAGCACAGGGAGGTCAGCTCAGTGCTTTGTGACCACCTAGAGGGGTGGGAAGGGGAGGGTGGGCGGGAGACGCAAGAGGGAGGGGATATGGGGATATATGTATATGTATTGCTTATTCACTTTGTTATAAAGCAGAAACTAACACACCATTGTAAAGCAATTATACTCCAATGAAGATGTTAAAGGAAAAAAGAAAAGACTTTCGTATATCACATACAGCAGTATTAATTATGATAGTCGTGTTGTACATCTTTAGTACTTCTTTATCTTATAATTGGAAGTTTGTACCTTAGGGGTTTTAGTTGTTGTTTGTTCTCTGAACTCCTAATTTACTTGCATTCTGGGTTTGTTTTTTTTTGAGGTTGCAATATCCCTCTGATATCTGGAGGACATTAATAACTTGGTGGGGAGTTTTCTTCCTCTTGTATAGTCTCAGTTCTCTCCAAGTAGCTCTTTCATATTAAAGGCTCTCTTCAGATATTTTGTAATACTTTCTGTCTGCTTATACTTGACAGTGAGGACCAAATAGCTGATTTGAAGCTTTGTTCACATGAGTGGAGCTTATCAATTGTGAGCTTCATAGGAGGGCAGTCTGGCTAGGCTGTTTCCTTGGGTGACCCTGTTGTAAGTATCTTTCCTCTGGACTGGTTCATTTCCCCAGAGAATCCTCCCTGTCTGTGTTCTGGAAGGTGAGGAGGGGAAGATCCCTGAGGAGCCTTGGCACCAGTAATCTCACTGTCTCTCAGTCTTCCCACTTGGTACCCCAGTCTAGGGACTCAGTGTTTTATCTTCCTAGAGAATAAATCCAGTCTTCTGCCAGGAAGGGGAAGAGCAGTGCAAAGACTGTTCAGGGTATGGTGGTGATCCTGCAGATGTACTTACTTTTTAAACTGCTTTCAACCAATTCTCCTTGTTTTAATGCCAATTCCCAGCCCCCTTGCCTTACCTCCACGGTTAAAATTTCCTGGTGCCACCAATTACTGAGACTTTGAAGGTGTAAATTGTGTTGGTTTTACATTTCCTCACTGCTGACTTCAAATTCAGCTTTCTTCAGTCTGCTCGATCAGTTAAAACTAATCTAATTGGTTTCCAGCTCTCAAAATTTTGTGGTTTTGTCCTCTCCCCTTCTCATCATCCTTACAGGTTTACGTTAAATACAATTGCTTCATTGTTGTTTTTTGGGTTTCCAGGAGTAAAATGAGATGCCTGTGTTCTCTCTCTCATTAACCCTCTACTCTGGCGCTGACTTCCACCCCTCCACTGATGTCACTCGTACCAAGTTCACCAGAGACCTCCCCTTCTCAAATGCGTTGGGCTGTCTTTCACCCTTAACTTAGCCTCTCAGCAGCCTTAATCAAAACTGAATACTCTCTTACTTCCTGCACACGCAGACTGGAGTTAGCACGCGGCACGACCCCAGGATACCCAGAGACCTCAACAGCATGAACTGTGATGAACTTGGACCACTGCCACCCGGTTGGGAAGTCCAAAGTACAGTTTCCGGGAGAATATATTTTGTAGATCATGATTACCGAACAACTCAGTTTACAGACCCACGGTTACACCACATCATGAACCACCACTGCCAACTAAAGGAGCCCAGCCAGCTGCTGCCACTGCCCAGTGAGTGCTCCGTGGAAGATGAGGAGCTTCCCGCCCAGAGAGATGAGAGAGATTTAGTCCAGAAACTGAAGGTCCTCAGACACGAACTTTCACTTCAGCAACCCCACGCTGCTCATTGCCACATGGAGATATCCAGAGAGGAAATATTTGAGTATCACTTGCCATGTGCTGCAGGTTCTCTTCTCTCGGCTTCTGGGACACCACACCTGCTTGGTTTCCCTCCCACTCTCTGCTCTCCTCAACTTTCTTCTCAAGTTCCTTTTCCTCTACCCATCCTCTGCAGAGTGGTTTCTTCAAGGTTTGATCCCAGGGCATCCTCTCTTCTCCCCCTCTACACTCAGGGAATCTCTCACTTTTGTTCTTGGCTCCGACACCCACCTTCCTTTGACTTCCCATCTTCTCTATCCAGTTGCCTATTTATCTCCCAAGCATGTTTAAGTTCAAAGGAGCCAAAACGGAACTCTTTCATTGGGAGATTTTTGATTACTGATTCAATCTATTTACTAGTAATTGGTCTATTCAGATTTTCTATTTCTTCCTGACTCAGTCTTGGTAGGTTGTATAGTTCTAAGAATTTTTCCAATTCTTCTAGGTCGTCCAGTTTGTTGATACATGGTTATTCATATGATCCTTTGTTTTTCTGTGATGTCAGTTGTAATGTCTCCTTTTATGTCGATAATTTTGTTGATTTGCAAGGCAGAATTCCTGATATTTTTCTCTAAATTTATTCCTCATCAAGTCTTGTTACCAAGTTCAAGTTCATACTGCTCATTGCACGACAGGCCAATAAATCGAGAGATGAGCTGCTGGGGCGAGGAAGAGCGACTTTATTTGGAAAGCCGGCAGACCAAGAAGATGGTAGACTAATATCCCAAAGAACCATCTTCCCCGAGTTAGAATTCAGGCTTCTTTCGCACTAAAACGGGAGGGAGTAAAGTCCTGGTTCCAGCCAGACTCCGGAGGGGATGTATTAATTTCTTCCTTCATGCAGCCATTCCTGGTAGGACTGGCCAGAGTGTTTCCTGTGAGCTAAACAAAGGTATTTTAGCTTAATGCTCATTATCTGGGAGGCAGGGTTCCCAGAGATGGGCTATTAAGTATAATTTAAGTTCATAGGCAACATCCCTTTAGTGATTAACTTGTAATAGAATACAAAGTTTCTTTCCTGTTATAGTCTTCCACATCTACCCAAATATGCAAGCAGAAATCAAAGGGTCGTTCTTGTCCTCTTCCTTACCCCGACATCCAAAGCATCAGCCAGCTTTCTTGACTCTTCCTCCGTAATGTGTCTCAAATTGATCCATTTTCTCCATCCTCATTGCTACCACCTTAATCTATAAGCCACTATCATCTCTTGCCTTGACTCTTGCAAAAGTGTCCAAACTGGTCTCCCTACTTTTTCTCTTGGCTCTCTAAAATCTGTCCTCCACACAGGTGATCTTTTAAAAACCAAAGGTTATTCTCTCTTCTGATAAAAATACTTTGCATTGCTCTTAAAACAAAATCCAAACTTCTTACCATGGTTTACAGCAGACACCATGGTTTTTCTACTGGGCACCTGTTATTTCTCTGGGTGCGTCTGCTTCTTCTGGGTACCAAGTCTCCTGCCAGGACATTGGAGCCCTAGAGGTGCCAAAGCACGTATCTCTCCTATTTTTGTGTACGTTTCATCTGGTTGGTTGAGTGCAAGGGAGGGAACTCTGTGCCCTAACAGCAAACATCTTTTGAGTGAAACTATTGTCTAGTTTTGCTTACAGCCTCCTCCTTTCTATAGGATTTGGACACAAGTTCACAGAGGAGGGGAGTTTGGGAGACCAGGGGCATGAGGAGGGCAAGAGGTGACTCTTAATAACAGCGCTGGGAGGCACTAGGAACCATCCCTCTTTCTGGTAGCAAAGACCTTGCTCTTTGAGCCAGCTTGCTTTCCCCAAATCGTCCTCCCAAGAGGCTTCTCAGCCTCTCAAGCAAATAGAGCCACCCAAGCCTATGTCTAGATAGATTTAGATATACTTGTACCATTTAGCTTTACACTGTTCCCCACCACAATCACCTGCTTTTCAAAAATTCTGTAATCACTCCAGGCCCTGCCTTTTCCCCCTAAAATATCTGCATACATTCTCGAGGGACCAAAAGAAATACACTGTTCTTTCTGTATGGGGCTTATTAGTAAATGCACCTACAAAAATCCTGAAGTTCTATTCTTATTTGAGATGCTTTGTTAAGAGTGAAAACACCTGCTCTCTGGCCTGTGTGATAGCAGCAATTCTCTGAGATTCATAAGTGAGTTGCTTGCTGGTAGCTGACAACCTGAAATTCACATCAATTCATTCAGCCTTATGAAAGAATCTAGCAGGAGGTAAAATCAATAATGCAGATAATTCAAACATTCTACCAGCCCACACATAATTTTTTGCTAGCTCATTTCTCCCCAGCGCTGCCAGGATAACACGCCATGCAACATAGATAATAAACAAAATCAAATCATCGCTCTCATATTTGTGGCTTGTTCCTGGATTTGGTCTCATGGTTGTTTATGAGGGAGTTCTAAACTGTGGAAGGAGTATTTTTCACCCTATTTCCAGTAACTGTTCTATTTTTCTCAATCCTAGATAGGATTACTCACAGCATAGACACTGCTTGGAACTGGAAAATTTCTCCCACGGTCTTTATTAATCTTCATTTTTCTCCTGTGAACAGTAGGAGAACACACGTAGCTTTCCCGCAGTGGGGTTGCCTTTGGAGAAGAACTTGAAGGCTCTCCACCCCGGAGCCATGACATATGCAGCTACTTAGATGTTTGCAGGTCGCCAGCCCAGGGGAACAGCTCTCAAGTGGGAGATCAGCATTGTGATCAATGAGTGCGTGGACTTTGGTCATAAAGACCTGAGTTTAACTCTTGGCTTTGGTGTTATGGTTGACATTGGATAAGTCACTTAGCCCCCCTAGGTCTCAGCGTTCTCATCATGACAATGGGGCTTCTAATGGCACCTACCTCTTAACGTTGCTGTGAAGAGTAAATGAGCTAATCCATGTTCAAAGTGCTTATTATACAGAGACTGGGACATATAAGTGCTCTGTAAATGTTGGCTATCGTTAGTCACAGGAGCTGGGTGAAGGACTGCTGTTCCCCCGAGTATACCTGTTCCAGCCTGGAAGCCGTCCGTGTGCAGCCAAGGGCCCTCTGATCCCCTGTCTATCAGAAAGGTGTTCTTGTGGGGATGGACACCATCCAGTAGGCCCGGTCAGTTTCCATGGTCACCTCTGGGTGCAAAAGGCAGCTGCCTCTGGGCAGAAACTTGTACCTGTCTATGAGCTCTCTGCCTCTCTGGCCAGAAGTGGAGACACCAAGAAAGGGAGAGGGGCCTCTGTACTTTCCGAGCCCCACTGGGGGTTAACTTAGCTTGTCCCCACTCTTTGTCTTGCTCTGAGGATGCCAGGGCTTTAAGGACACTGTGAGAGAGCAGGTCCAGGCAGCCCAGCAATGTCGAAAACTGGACAGAAAGAAGACCCGGCTGTCCCAGTCAGTCAAGGAACAACAGTGACAAGAATAAAACATTTTTTTTTTTTTTTTTTTTAGAAATTCACGTTCTTTTATTTATTTATTTATTTATTTATTTATGACTGTGTTGGGTCTTCGTTTCTGTGCGAGGGCTTTCTCTAGTTGTGGCAAGTGGGGACCACTCTTCATCGCGGTGCGCGGGCCTCTCACCATCGCGGCCTCTCTTGTTGCGGAGCACAGGCTCCAGACGCGCAGGCTCAGTAATTGTGGCTCACGGGCCCAGTTGCTCCGTGGCATGTGGGATCCTCCCAGACCACGGCTCGAACCCGTGTCCCCCGCATCGGCAGGCAGACTCCCAACCACTGCGCCACCAGGGAAGCCCCGAATAAAACATTTTTAAGGATTAAAATCATAACTGCCATCTATTGAAGACTTGCTCTGTGTTAGGACTTGTGTTCAGAACTTTCCAAGCACCGTGCCCTCTTTCCAACAACACTGTGAGGCAGGCACCATGCTTATTTCCACGTCATAGATGAGACCAAGGCACAGAAACATGCTTGTGGTCTCACAGTAAGTGTCAGAGCCAGAATTTGAACACAGGTTTGTTTGAGGGGGAAAATGCACAAAACATTCTAAATCCTTGGTTTACCTACCCCCCAACACAGGCAGAGTCGGGTGAACCTCCCTAATGGACAGTGCACCGGGAGCTTTATGCATCTGGACAAATTCCACCTTCAAAATGCCCCGTGGGCTCTCTCGGCTTCTTTTCGTCAGCTCCTGAGCTGCCAGCTCTCTGCCGAGGCAGCGCTTTCACTGGATTATTACAAATGAAAGACCTGATTGTCTGTCCTGCTCTTTTTTTTCCTTCCCCTATTTATTATAATCAGGAAGTCATGTTTTTCATTTAGGATAAGGCAATTACTTTTCTGCTGACTGAAGACTAGCAGAAAGCAAACTGAGCCTCATTTCTACATTAATTTATGGGGAGAGGATTGAGAGATGGCCTGACTTCCCAGGGTCTCATGCCGTCTCTTCTAGATCTATTCCTTATCTGATGAAGGCATCAATCACAACAGCCAACACCGAAATGGCATTGACAGTGTAAATGACTGTGGTCCTTTTCCCCTCACCTGGGAAATGATGAATAAAAGTTGCCATCTGCTGCCCTAGCTCTGCTGTGGTGTGATCTAACTTTATACTTAGGTCTAGTTAACGGTCTGCCTCGCCTGAAGGAGAAGTGTAATAAATATGAAAATCAATTTGTATTTTTTCACTTGCCTGGGACTCATTTTTATTTGCTCTGTCTGAAGAGGCAAGCAACTCTTTGCAAAGGGAAATGAATAAGACACACCACCTCTCTTTAGTGATCAGAAGTCCAGGTTAACTGTCATATGATTAAGCAAACAGCAAACAAAGATGGTCTGAAAGTGCTTTCTTTTCTTTCAGAGAAAGAATCTCAATTATCTAGCCTACTCTGTGCTACGTGAACATTTCTGAGAACCTTCAAGAGCCCCAAGAAACAAATTGCCTCCATTTTCCAGGCCACGGTCAGAGGTGAGGAGAACATTCTGTTCCACATCTTGAGCTTTGCCTTAGAAACGCAAGCCCCGTGCTCTGGGCTCCTGACATTGTAAACTAGCAACCTTTGTTCGAAAGCATCAGCCTAACTGTATTCCCTCTATTTCAGTTCTTCTCTTTTCATCAGATTATCTGCTGAACCTTTCATCATTCTAGGTGAAGAGGAAGTGCAGAGGACGATATTATTAATTCAGCCAGTACAATGTTAGAAGACATCGATAATGATGACTCTAAAGGTTCTTAAGAATATGTAATGTTATGTGGATATTTCATCAAGACCTTCTCTGGGTTTTCAGAATTCTCTTTGGAATTAGTTCTGTGTGAATATGCCTTTCTGGATCTATTCTCAACTCTAATTCAGTACCCCTCTTTTCCAACTATCACAATCTACAATTTGAAGTTGTTCTGACAATTAAAAAACTCACCCGTCCACCTCATCATCACCAGATTTTCCTCTCCAGGCCATTTCCAGTAGAATGTGGCTCATATTCCTTTGTGAGAGAACAAATTGGTTATTCCTTACATCTTACTAATGAGCAGTGCTACACAGAAAGGAAGCATAATGAAATCAGAAACTCGGAAATATCCGCAACTGCTTTGTCCCGGGTTTTTATTCGGGGTATGATAAAGTGCCACAGGACATTAATTCAGGCACTGAGATAGATTTTGAAGTTATTGAAAGAACTTGCTGAATTTCTTTAGAATTAACCCAAAGGAGCAGACCTCTCTTCTCATGAGAATTATTTGGTTTAAAGATTAGTGGAGGGAGAATTTACAGTGTTTCATTTCACATTTAAATTTCATTTCCTATATAAATGTTTTGTGGTACCATATTTAATTACTTTTTTTTCCAAAATTCCCTTTTTTCACATTTTCTAACCTCCTCAACCAAGTCAAAAACTCATTTCCCCTTTTGCCATTTTAATATTGATATTTCAGTTTCCCTTTCTTGTTTCCACCCTGGTTGTCACGTTTACCCCATCTATCTGCATCACCTGAAGTCCAGATGCATCGTACATTTCCCCCGGGGCATGTTGTCATTCTTCAAAGGCGAGAGATGCATGAATGGGCCCACGTCAGATGGCACTTGCTGACTTTTTTTACCCAGATGCAGAGAATGGTATCAGATTTTGTCCTTTGGGGCGCTAACCTCAAGCTCTTCCTTTGCGACAAAATTACCATTTGTAGAATAATGAGGACCTGTCAGCTAGCCAAGACTGGGGACTGGGAGGGGTGCTCCGTGGAAGCTGCTTTAACATCCTCCAGGGGGACGGTAGGGGCTACAGTTCTGGTTTGCTCCGCTGAATCTGGAGCAGTGGAGTCCTTGCTGAGGGTTGGCATTCAGGACTAAAGAGACTTAGCTGGGGTCCGCCCCTGGAGGCCACAATTACTGCTGCTATTGTTCTTCCTTTGTATTACTTTTTTTCACTTGGAAAAATTGAAACTTATAAGGCAGTGAATCTGTCTTTACTCATTTTCAGATGACTGATCCTGATGGCAGGTTTGGGGTCCTGTGGAGCTTCTGTCCTGAACCCTGACGGCCTCACTGAAGGTCTCCTTTCCCTGGCTCACCATAGTTTGGGCAGAGCCAAGCCCAGTGCTCCAGTTTCCATAGAAATGAGTCAGGGGTGGTACCCACCACAAGGGGTGTTAAACCTCAGATATGTTATTTTGAGAATCCTATCACGTAACAAATACTACTCAGCAATAGTTTGTTTTGTTTTTTTTTTAAAGGTGTAAAAGTTTTATTTTGTACTGTCTCGTCCTTAAAAAAAAAAAAAAAAAAAAAAAAAAGCCTGTACACCATACAATGTTTTTTGCCACATATTCAGGTATTTTAAAAATTTTAATATATTGACCATTATCTATCTGGCATATCATGGCTAATACTTATTTTTAAAAAACCTTTCTGTATCACCTGGCATTAGTGAGTATTTCATAAAAGTACGTAGTCCAATATTATTTGTTTGTTAATCCAATCTGAAAAGCCTTCTCTTTAAATGAAGGACTTAAATGCATTATTAATTATTATTATATATTTTTCCCATCTTCCTTCTATAATCTAAGTCTACATTTATATTTTTAATGTTAGCTTGTATCCCTGTTTTATTTTTTTTTTTAACATCTTTATTGGAGTATAATTGCTTTACAATGGTGTGTTAGTTTCTGCTTTATAACAAAGTGAATCAGTTATACGTATACATATATCCCCATATCTCTTCCCTCTTGCATCTCCCTGCCTCCCACCCTCCCTATCCCACGCTTCTAGCTGGTCACAAAGCACAGAGCTGATCTCCCTGTGCTATGCAACTGCTTCCCACTAGCTATCTATTTTACATTTGGTAGTGTATGTATGTCCATATATATACTACCATTCTCTCACTTCATCCCAGCTTACCCTTCCCCCTCCCCGTGTCCTGAAGTCCATTCTCTAGTAGGTCTGCGTCTTTATTCCCATCTTGCCCTTAGGTTCTTCCTGACAATTTTTTTTTTTTTTTTTTAGATTCCATATATATGTGTTAGCATACGGTATTTGTTTTTCTCTTTCTGACTTACTTCACTCTGTATGACAGACTCTAGGTCCATCTACCTCACTACAAATAACTCAATTTCGTTTCTTTCTATGGCTGAGTAATATTCCATTGTATATATGTGCCACATCTTCTTTATCCATTCATCTGTCGATGGACACTTAGGTTGCTTCCATATCCTGGCTATTGTAAATAGAGCTGCAATGAACATTGTGGTACATGACTCTTTCTGAATTATGGTTTTCTCAGGGTATATGCCCAGTAGTGGGATTGCTGGGTCATATGGTAGTTCTATTTTTAGTTTTTTAAGGAAACTCCATACTGTTCTCCATAGTGGCTGTATCAATTTACATTCCCACCAACAGTGTATGAGGGTTCCCTTTTCTCCACACCCTCTCCAGCATTTATTGTTTGTAGATTTTTTGATGATGGCCATTCTGACTGCTGTGAGATGATATCGCATTCAGCAATAGTTTGAAAGGCATAATCGACTTCATTGCTCTGGATGACTTTGGCTAAGGCTTTCCAAAGTTGCAACCATCCCCACTTTAAAATAATTCATTCTTTTGTTTGTTTTTCAACTTGATGGAAAAAGATGACTAATCCGTGCCAGTTGAGTTCTAGATTCTGAACAGGTGGTTTAACATAATTTATTACACTTTACATATTACGTTTAATTTATTACACTTATTCTTAAAGTTTTGGGAGAAAATTCAATACCAGCTAGAGAGTCGTAATTAAAGGAGCACAGAGCCAAGCAGAGGCTCCAAGCCCCTACTGAAACTTCAGCTCTACCAGAGACAGCACCTTCTTCTGTGACTTTGGGTGATTCCACAAACCTCTCTGAGCTATGATTTCCTAGTTGGTAAAATCGAAGGACTGGATCAGCTGATCTCTAGGTTTTTCTGGGTTCAAAATTTCTCTGAATTTATGGCACTACATAATAGCCAGAAGAGATCCCATGAAAAAAATAGACTGTTGCTCTGTGATAATGATTTGGTAGGGATGGCGGTAAGAAATTTTGTTTTCAGCAAGGTTGGTAGTAGTAACATCATAAAGGGAAGGAAAAGGGAAGGAAGGAAAAGAAAAAAGGCTACCGTTTACCAAACTTTTGCTGTGTGCTAAGCAAATTCACAGGCATTATCTCACGTGAAAACACATAATTTCAGAGATTTCCTCTGTAAGGGAGAGAGATGCCATTGTTTCTCCTTTCCCCCAAAGTGCAATGATAGCTAACATTGATGAGTGCTTTCTATGTGCCAGGCACTCTTCCAAGCCTTTACACCTGCTCGCACAATTCATTATCCCCATTTACAGATGAGAAAACTGAGGCATAGGTGATAGTAACTTGTCCAAGGCTATCCAGTTGGTAAGTGGCAGCGTCAAGCTCCACACTCAGACAGTTGGGCTCTAGAATGTATATTCTTAACCACATCCCCATACTGCCTCTTGTCATTCATTCATTCATTAAGCAAATATTTGATGAGCATTGACTACATGAAGGCACTGAATTAATCTTTCTTAAGGATTCCAAGCTAAATGAGACAACATCCTTGTCCTTGAGAAGCTTAAAATATACATGGTAGATGTTCAGAAATGTGTGTGCAATCAGTGACCACACTCAATCCGAGAACTTTACAACTATCTCCTGTTTTCTGGAAGTGTTTGCAACTCCATTCACATCAGTGGACAGTACCTGGCAAGAGGGAGCCCTGCTCCAGGCCCCTGTTCTAGAGGCCCTACTCTGGTTTTCTCTAGGGGCAAGGAATCCAGGGGCCAGGGGCCGCATCCACCTGGAGTCTGGGCCCCAGCCCCTTCTAACCTCCCTTCTGGGTATCCGGGACCTTGCAGTTCCCTGCCCCAAAGGCCCTGACCCTACTTCCAGAGCCTGCATTGGAAGCAAGCCCCTGGAGGGCAGATTGCATCCCCCAGCCACAGACTCCTCAGCCAGCGGGGTGGCCAAAGGCAGCGATTTGTAGGAAGAGAGTGTAGATGGAACGTGGACTTGTGGGTTTACAGGGACATGTGTCCACAAGGACTCCTGTAGAGCCGGACTGACTTGGGGGCAGGGAGAGGAGTCGCAGACTGGGTCGGCTTGGCCTGCTCTGCCATGTTCAGCGCAGAACTTCAAAGACTCCGAAAATTCTACTTTAGAACCTGGCCTTTCAGGTCGCTACGAAGATAACTTGTTGAGATAAGAGGATAGAACATATTTTCCCTAAGTGTGCTAACTTGGTTTATAAACCTTTAAAATGTCGATATATGGTATGAGGGTTTCCATTTATACTCTTACCCGGGCCCCTTAGCCTGTCCACAGGTTTTGAATGGGCAGTTGTCTGATCTCAGCACTTTTTAGGGGTCCTTCTACATGGGGTTTCAAAGTCCTGCTGCTGCTGTCTCTACCATCAACCCCCTCTTCTCCCAACTGGCTACCTAAGGGCCCTACAGTAGAAGCTTCTTGGCCTCCATGGGGCCTCACCTCGTCCTCCTCCGCCATCACCTCCCTCCCACACAGTGGGTTCCATGTGCCACTATTTCAGTCACTTCCTGGTCCCTCTGTCCTTGCACATTACCTCTTCCCAGGCTTGGCTGAACCCTCACTCATCTGGGACTTGCACCCGGGTAGCTGAACTCTGCTGAGGAATCTCCACAATCAGCAGCCTCAACTGGGCTGAGGACTGCCCCCCAAAACTTACAGCTCAGTCTTCCAGTCTCTGTAATAATGATGGAATCCTTCTCTATTTTTCTCAGTCTCTGAAATCCTCCTCCACCCCACTCTCAGTGGCTAACCTTGCTTCTTACTTCACAGAGAAGATAAACCCCATCCCTTTGGAGAACCCTCAACATCCTAGTTCCAAATCTGAAATCCTCCCAGCCCTCCTCCTGCACTCCTGTTACAATAGCGCAGATAGAGGTGCCCTCCTCCCACGGGGGCAATCCCATCGCACTTCTGTGGCTCTCCCCCTCCTACCCCCAGGTTTCAGTATCCTCACCTCCTCCTCTAGCCCTAAACACGCTCTAGTTTCTTCAATTAAAAAAAGAACTCTAATGTGGACTTTCCCTCCAGCTGCTACATTGCTGTCTCATCCCTCGCCTCTCCTTTACTCTTGGACCCACTTCAATTTGGCCTCCACTGCCAACATTCCACTGAACTTGACCTCCCTGATGTTAGATCCCACGGTCCGCTTCTCGTTCTCCGTGTGATGCAATCTGCCTTTTGTAGATGCACAGTCAGAACTCTCTCCTCTCTCAAGATCGCTGACGTGCCACTCTCCTCTACGATTTCCCCTCAATGGGCTTTGCTGGCTCTTTCCCTCCACTCACCCTCCAAATGTTGAACATCCTCCGTGCTCACTACCAGACTTCTCTTCCCATGCTACCTCCCTAGGATCTCACTGACTCCTATGGTCCCAGCCTGGACCTCTCTTCTGGACTCCAGTTTTGTATTTATCTAACTGCCAACTTGACATCTTCCTACACATGCCACCTGGGCAGCTCGAAGTCAACGAGATCACAATTTCACTGCACCTGCTCTCTGACTCTGATGACCCCCATTCCTACCTCTTTTCACACTCACCACTCCAGCTCAGCCTCCTCCCAGAGCCTCAGGAAGCTGCGTTAGCAGAGTACCTTTCTGAGGCGTTAATCCACATGGGCACTGAAACATCGCTGGAATCAATCAGAAACATGATGCCGGTTTACGCAGTTTTCCATTCCTGTCTCTGGTCACTGGCAAAATGTCAATTGGCCCTATTCCCAATTGGTACATATATTAGATACCTTATTTAGAATCTGAATATGTGACAAGAAAAAATGATTGTTATTTATGATCCTCCACTGCCTGGTAATGGAGGATCTTTCAAAGCTGAGTGTGGACAATATCTTCATCCTTCAAGTCTTTGATACGCCTGAAGAAAGTGCTAAGCTGTGGTTGAAATATCAAACGAGGAGTCAGATGCTGGGACAGAGGTAAGTTGCTTCTCATAAGAAAGGGAGCAAGATGGGGGACAGGAGAGATTGAGCTGCAAGGGGTTGGGGGCGGGAGACAGGAGCTGGGGAGGTTGAACACTAGAAAACAAGAACAGGCAAGGCCAAGCTATTTGGGGAGAGAGACATTTCTTCAGGTATATTTCATATGCTGATGCCTCCTAAATTAATTTTCTACCTGAGACCTCTCTCCTGAGTTCTAGACTTAGAGCCGTGTGATAAGGAGAATTAGCACTTATAAAGCCACTTTTACTATATTCTGGCAACTAAGCTAAGTGCTTTACCTATGTGAACTCATGTCTCAGAGGCATTGCAAATTCAACCAAAACAGTATTCCTCATCTACCTGCCATTTCCAGACCTCTCCATGCAGATACAATACTAGTTTGCTTCTAGGATTCCTCTTTTCAGTAACTGGCAATCCTATCCACCCAACTCCTTGCATCCTCCCACATCATCATCTCTCTCTGAGAGCCTCCTAATGCTCTCCCAGGACCCAGTCTGGCCTCTCTGCCACCCACTCTCCACCTACCTCCAGAGTGACAGTTCACTAAAGCAGATCTGATGCTGGCAGTGCGTGGCTTCAAGCTTTCCAGCGTTTCCCATTGCTTTTAAGATGAAGTCTAAATCCCTTTCTATAGTCCTTTCCATGCCTGGGCTGGCCCAGACTACTACTGCACCTCCTCTCATGCTCATCTCATTTCCTTTGCTCATAATGCTCTGGCAGCTGAAACAAGGTTGAGAAGATCTGCTGCGGCATCTTAAAAGGAGAAGCAAAGCCTGCAGAGGAATGGCCAGGCTGGGCCCTGGGGTTTGGCAGGCTCTGGGCTCAGCATGAGGAGGAGGAGCCCCTGATCTTGGCTCAGTGAGTCTTTGCTCACTTCTGCATTATGGATCCTGATTAGTACCTGCCGGAGGGACGTCTAACAGCTCTGTGCTAAACTAGATCTTCTTTAGCCCACATTACTCATTTCTACTA
The DNA here is from genome assembly GCF_009873245.2 of Balaenoptera musculus. Taxonomy (NCBI): domain Eukaryota; kingdom Metazoa; phylum Chordata; class Mammalia; order Artiodactyla; family Balaenopteridae; genus Balaenoptera; species Balaenoptera musculus. Next base: position 33,984,124 of record NC_045801.1, on the reverse strand, counting down.
TGTGCCAGGAATGCCCTGGACTTGGCCTACCTACTAGTTGCTACATACTGAGTGCTATAGACCATGTAACCTAGTCTACATTCTATCCATTATATAGGATATAATGAATACGATACCTATATTCTGTATACTTTATAAGATATAATAACAGTACACAGTACAGTATATATACAATTGGTAATAAACAAAATGTATTAGATCTACTAGCAGTGTTTTGCCGTAATAGGTATTTAGTAAATATATGTTGAATGAGGGAACATACCTCAACATAATAAAGGCCATATATGACAAACCCACAGCTAGTATCATACTCAGTGGTGAAAAGTTGAAAGTGTTTCCTCTAAGATCAGGAACAAGACAAGGATGCCCATTCTCACCACTTTTATTCAACACAGCAGTGGAAGTCCTAGCCACAGCAATCAGACAAGAAAAAGAAATAAAAGGAATCCAAATTGGAAAGGAAGAAGTAAAATTGTCACTGTTTGCAGATGGTATGATAATATATATAGAAAATCCTAAAGACCCCACCAAAAACTATTAGAACTAATAAATGAATTCAGTAAAGTTGCAGGATACAAAATTAATATACAGAAATCTGTTGTACTTCTACTCACTAAAAATGAACTTTCAGAAAGAGAAATTAGGAAAATAATCCCATTTACAATTGTATCAAAACAAAATACTTAGGAATGATTCTAATCAAAGAGGTAAAAGACTTGGAAAACTAGACATTGATGAAAGAAATTGAAGATGACACAAATAAATGGAAAGATATACTGCACTCATGGTTTGGAAGAATTAATATTGTTAAAATGACCGTACTCTGCAAGGCAAACTACAGATTCAATGCAATCCCTACCAAAATACCAATGGCATTTTTCACAGAGCTAGAACAAATAATTCTAAAATTTGTATGGAAACACAAAAGACCCCAATAGCCAAAATAATCTTGAGAAAGAACAAAGCTGGAAGTATCATGCTCCCTGATTTCAAACTATACTACAAAGCTACAGTAATCAAAACCATATGGTACTGACACAAAGCAGACCCATAGATCAATGGAACAGACTAGAGAGCCCAGAAATAAACCCATGCTTATATGGTCAATTAATCTATGACAAAGAAGCCAGGAACAGAAAATGGGGAAGAGACAGTTTCTTCAATAAATAGTGTTGGGAAAACTGGACAGCTGGATGCAAAAGAATGAAACTGGACTACTTTCTCAAACCATAAACAAAAATAAACTCGAAATGAATTAAAGACTTAAATGTAAGACCTGAAACCATAAAACTCCTAGAAGAAAACATAGGCAGTATGCTCTTTGACATTGGTCTTAGCAATATTTTTTTGGATCTGTCTCCTCAGCAAGGGAAAAAAAAGCAAAAATAAACAAATGGGACTACATAAAATTAAAAAGCTTTTGCACAGCAAAGGAAACTACCAACAAAATAAAAAGGCAACCTACTGAATAGGAGAAGATATTTGCAAACAATTCCAATATCCAAGATATGCAGAGAACTCATACAACTTAACATCAAAAAACATTTAAAAATTAAAAAATGGGCAGAGGATCTGAATAGACATTTTCCCAAAGAAGACAAACAGATGGCCAACAGGCATATGAAAAGATGCTCAACATCACTAATCATCAGGGAAATGCAAATCAAACCCACAATGATACCACCTCATATCTGCCAGAATAGCTATCATCAGAAAGACAACAAATAACAAGTGTTGGTGAGGATGTGGAGAAAAGGGAACCCTCAGGAACTGTTGGTGGGAATGTAAGTTGGTATAGCCACTATGGAAAACAGTATAGAGTTTCCTCAAAAAATTAAAAGTAGAACTACCATACGATCCAGCAATTTTACTTCTGGGTATTTACCAGAAGAAAACGAAACTACTCATTTGAAAAGATATATGCACCCCAGTGTTCGTTGCAGCATTATTTACAATACCCAAGATATGGAAGCAATGTAAGTGTCCATCAACAGATAAATGGATAAAGAAGATGTGGTATATAGACAATGGAATATTACTCAGCCATTAAAAAAGAAATGAAACCTTGCCATTTGCAACAACATGGATGGATCTAGAGAGTATTGTGGTAAGTGAAATAAGTCAGACAGAGAAAGACAAATACTGTATGATATCACTTATATGTGGAATCTAAAAACCAAACCAAACAAACAAAACAAGCTGAAAACAGACTCATAGGTACAGAGAACAAAAGAATGGTTGCCAGAGGGGAGGAAGGTGGGAAGGTGGGTGAGATAGGTGAAAGGGATTAAGAGGTACAAACCTTCAGTTATATAATAAATAAGCCACGAGGATGTAATATACAGAATAAGGAATATGGTCAATAATATTGTAATAACTTTATGGGGACAGATGTTAACTAGAATTATCAGGGTGATCATTTCATAATGGATACTAATGTCAAATACTATGTAGTACACCTGAAACTAACACAGTATTGTACATCAAATATATTTCAATTAAAAGTATATATAATCTTGAATGAATGAAAACAATACTTACTCAACACTATGACATTTTGACAGAGCCTGGTCATTGAGGATTTATTCTTTCAACGCTTCTTTCTTAGCTGTCTCTTTAAGGCAGTTTCCTTCTTTTACCATGTGTCCTGGCTCCTTTGGGACAGGCGAATTCTTTGGCTTACCCAAGTGTGAGCTCTAAGTGTGCTCACATGGAGCACGCAGAGCTGAGTGTGCACCTGGAATATCAAGGCCCTCAGTGGGTTTGGAGGGCCAGCCACACCTCCCAGCCCCATCCAGAGAGAGTGTTCCGGCTGCCCTGCGATTCCTGATCCTCTTTTGCTTTCTTGAGAACAAAGTTCGAAGTCACAGAACTGGAAAGGGTGTTAGTGAAAGAGAGTCCAGCCCAACTCTCTCAGAAATTATAGGCCCTACTCCCTGCTCCTCAAACCAACTGGGACAGGCAGGGGGTCTGACTGCTCCTTAATTCTTAGTAGCAATAGTAGCCCTGTTTCTGGGCTGTCACCAGCTCCACTGGTTTTGAACAAGTGGCCAGAAAGCTTGGGGTACCTTCCAAAGCCCCCAGGATGGATGAATGGAACGAAGGTGGAAGGAAGAAAGGAAGGGAGGGAGGGAGGGAGGGAGGTTGGGAGAGACGGAAAAATAAAGGGGTAACCCTAGCCGGCGAGACTGAACCCCTCGCGGAATCCACCCACCCCCATCCTGCCCTCCTCCTATCCTCGGGCCGCCGCTCTTGCGTCCCACGTCCGGCTGGGGCGCACCGAGGGAGCATGCGGGGCAGCGTTTGACTTGGCACGGGGTTGGGGGTAGGGCAGCAAGGGCGAGGGGAGGTGGGGGAGGAGAGGTGGGGAAGGGGAGGGCCTTGGAGGAGGAGGAGGGGCGCGCGGGGAGCGGGCGAGGCGGAGGGGGCGGCTGGCGCCGCGGGAGCTGAGCGCCTGGCTGCGGCGCGGGCGGGCGGGTCGACGGACGCGATGCCGCCGCCGCCGCCTCCGCCTCCTCGCCGGCCCGGGCTGCGCCGCAGTGGCTGAGCCGCCGCTAGAACCGCGAACCGAGCGGCCGCTGGGCGCGCCAGCAGCGCGGGAGGATGGGCTGCGGCGGGAGCCGGGCGGATGCCATCGAGCCCCGCTACTACGAGAGCTGGACTCGCGAGACGGAGTCCACATGGCTCACCTACACCGACTCGGACGCGTCGCCCAGCAACGCCACCCCGGACAGCGGCCCCGAGGCGGGCGGCCTGCACGCAGGTGAGTGCGCCTGGCTCCCGCAGACCCCCAGCGCTGGGAGGCGGGGCACGGGAGGGGGACGCGGGAGGGACGGGGGGCGCCGGGGCAGCCCAGTCCCTCAGAGAATTCTGTGCGGAATGGTGGTGGTGGTGTTGGGGCCGGGGGAGGGGGTAGGCGGGAGACAGACAGCACCTGCCTGCTGACAGACTGACCGACCCAGGCCCAGGGAGCAGGGCCAACCAGAGACCCCTACAAAAGGCTGAGCTAATCCCCTGGGCCTCGCGGAAACCCCGCACCTCTTGGCCTCCGCCCGTGCCTGCTCATTGGCCGGGGACGGGTGGGGTGGGAGGACAGCCCGCGCGGCTCGCACACCTATCCCGCCGCCCACCCAGGCTTCTCGCCCGCTTGGACTCGCCTCCGCTGGATTTCGGCCCGTTTCCTCTTCTGGCCGCCTAGGCACACAGCCGGGCCACTCCATCCACTGGCCGCCTGGCCCCTCTCTCCCTTGATTTATAGACTGACCCAGATTACCTGGGTGGTTTCTTCCTCGTGGCTTCCCCCTTTTCTGCCGTGTCTCGGGTTTTGAAAACCAGAATCCTAGTTCAGGGCAAAATAAACAACGGCCGCGCCATCACTAGTTCTGCACTTCAGCTTACTTTTCAAGCAGTTGTTTCACAGCAAGAAATTCGTCTCTACCCTACGGTGCCTTGATGCTTCTTTATATGAGGCAGGGCATGAAAGTGGATTACGACTATAAATTAAATACTCTTACCATTCTGGCAGAAATCTGATAGAAGGATATGCAAAGAACTTTCTGGACCAGTCGCAAATCAGATTTTTTTTTCTTTTAAAGCAGACAGTAATAATTGTAACGTAGAGATGAAAACAGACTGTTGCCACAGACTGACCTTTAATCATAAACTTGTTAGTGACGTTAAACGGAAAAAACCTCACTGCTTATTACATGGATGTTGTCAGAAGCCAGATCAATATTTGTATAAGAATGTTTTAACTATTTCCCTGTATGTTGCTGGCATTTTTGAATATTGAAATCTAAAATAGAAAATGAGGTTAATTTGAAGAATAGCATATATTATAAGGAGGAGGAGAGAAATGTCAACTACTCCTAACACATCAGTAGTCCTAAATTCCTGCCTCCTAAATAAGAGCTGTCACTTTTTTTTTCAGTTATTTATTTATTTATTTATTTATTTATTTATTTATTTATTTATTTATTTATTTATTTAATTTATTTATGGCTGTGTTGGGTCTTCGTTTCTATGCGAGGGCTTTCTCCAGTTGTGGCAAGCGGGGGCCACTCTTCATCGCGGTGCGCGGGCCTCTCACTATCGCGGCCTCTCTTGTTGCGGAGCACAGGTTCCAGACGCGCAGGCTCAGTAATTGTGGCTCTCGGGCCTAGTTGCTCCGCGGCATGTGGGATCTTCCCAGACCAGGTCTCGAACCCGTGTCCCCTGAATTGGCAGGCAGATTCTCAACCACTGTGCCACCAGGGAAGCCCCAGAGCTGTCACTTTAATCCTGAGACTCTGTCTCCATCTTTTAGGACCAAGCTGGGTCCTTTTTCACATGAACTTTGTGATTTTGTTTTTAAGCGAGGACCGTCAGTGAAAATTGTGCAAGGCATAATACTTCATTTGTCTCTAATTTTTCTGACTCACAGTAGCAATCGTAATGGTTATTTCGTATTGCTGATGCTTTCAGCGTGCTTTCAAATGGTGTTGGTTGAATTCAGTGTCAGAATGAGGATAAGGCATGAGCCTTCAAAATAGACCTGGTAAATGTTAGATGTAACAGCATTTTCTGAGGAGGTATGGTACCTCTCAGGAGACACTCAAAAAGACCAGAGCTGCACTCCAAGGAAATAAGGTTAAAAATATCTAACGTGGAAAAGAACAAAGTACAGCTTCAGGGAATGGTTGCCTTGGTGACTGGAAGTATATGGTGTGTGTGTGTACATGTGTACGAGTGTGAGAGAGTTATTATGGGATGGCTAAATAGGTACATATTTATTTGTTTCCAATGCTTATTCATTTATTACTCTGCCATCCTGAGTCATGTCCCATCATGCATCATGAGATCTGGTTCCCGCAACAGGTGGGGTCTGGGACAAGCATGCTCATTCGTGGTACCCTACCAAACATGGGACAGCCCTGCCAGGCAAGTGGTCCTGAAGACCTGAATCATTCACAGGAAGGGCTCGGCTCCAGTCTCAGAACAGCGCCCTGAAATTGGCAAGACACTTAGATGGGCAGGATCATTTCAATTCCCTAGAAATTTCCATCAGCCTCAGAGGAGAGGAACATTTCTGAAGATCAAGATGGACTCCAGCCGTCCCTGGAAATCCACTGGCATTCCCTTTAGAACCTTTAGAAAAATGCCTTCTTGATTCTTGTGGATTTTTCAGACTAGCAACTGGTCATCTTTGGTCAGAGTGGGTCGTTGGAGAAAGCTACAGTTCTCCTGGGTTTCAGCCACCCTGCGAGATTAGCCAGCATCCTTTATTCTTTTCTTCCCTCCTGCTCCCCCAGCCTCACCCACCTGCTGCCAGTACACCACCTGTGAATTCAGTTCCAGTCTCCTGGGGGGCACCCACTGGCCCGCAGTGACTGTGTGGTGATAAGAAGCCAGAATGCCACTTTTTCCTGTTTCCGTCAACTCTTTTCTGATGGGGGGACAAGAGGGAAAGCTGGATTTAGGGTAATTCAGATTGTAAAATCATCACTAATGGCTTCATGACTAGGACTGTAGAGCTGGAGAGGCTCTCTGAAGGTCATCTGTTGCAGGCAGATGGGATTCAGTTAAGTTGCCCCAGTCTGCACTGCACAGCCTCCCAGTGCTTTCACAGTTCTTACCCACCGCTCCCTCAGTCCTCAAGAGTCCTTTCTTTCTGGGCCCCTGGTCACTCTCCTTTAGTAGCAAATTGAAGCCACTTTTCTTCTGGCCGTCCCAACCTCAGGAGCTCTGAGGGCAGGGAGTGGGCTAATGCATCTTTATATCTTGTGCTTAGCCAGTTACACTGTGGAGCCCCCGGCTGGGATTTTCTTGAATGAGTAGCCTCTCCGTTTAAACCTGCCCTCCCTGTCAGCTCTTCCTAGATTCCCTCCCCCTTTGCTCTGCCTTGCATCCCTTGCTGCTGATGTTTTCCCACTTGAATGAGTTTAACCTAGATTCCTCCAAGTGTCTTTCTGAGCCCACAGCTTTTCTTTAACAAGTGCCCCCAGCTTTACCCTACCCCCTTGAAACCCCTGGCCCAGCTCAAAGATGCCGTTTCTTCTGTAGCGCCACCACCCCTCAACCTCAACTCCACACCCATAGCTACCAAAAAGCCCTATTTAAGCACATCTGCTTGTAAACCTCATGTCTATTTCTCTTAGTCCAGTCCAAATTGAGGTCACGTCACATGACAAGTGTTCAGTATTATTTGCTGAATGAATTCTGCATTTCACAGCAGGAAGGAGGCATGTTTTTCTGCCAGTTCCACAAAGGAGAGAGTTTCTTTCCTTCTTCTCCTTACTTACAGGATCCTTACATGATCCTGAGCCTTTGATCTCTGTGTTTGGGGATCACTTCCACTTGCCAGCGGAATTTGATTTTTAGATTTGGCTATTATGTAGGCTGGAATTAAAGACCTAACTGAAGCAGCAATATCTGATATCCATTGCTTATCTGTGTCATTGAAGCCTGTCTCTCTGTCACAGGAGGAAATTAAATTGGTCTGGTGTGATTTAGTTCTCATAAAATCAGTTTGCTGGATTGATTTTTACCTCTGTGGTCTGGTGGAGGTCTCCTGTGGAGAAAGGGGGTCTCTGAGGTTGCTCTGCCCCAGCCTAGCTCAGCCATTGCATACATGAATAACTTCCTAGCTTCACCTCAATTTAATCACGAGTCCCTTAAGTTACATCCGTAAAGATCCCCTTTTCTTTCTTTTTTTTTTTAAACCTAGTATAGGACATAGACTATTTTAGATAGTCTATAGATTTTTTTTTTTTTGGCTGCATTGGGTTGGGTCTTCGTTGATGCGCACGGGCTTTCTCTAGTTGCAAGCGGGGGCTACTCTTCGTTGTGGTGCATGGGCTTCTCCTTGCGTTGGCTTCTCTTGTTGTGGAGCACAGGCTCTAGGTGCGTGGGCTTCAGTAGTTGTGGCACGTGGGCTCATTAGTTGTGGCGCACGGGCTTAGTTGCTCCACGGCATGTGGGATCTTCCTGGACCAGGGTTCAAACCTGTGTCCCCTGCATTGGCAGGTCCCTCCCTTTTCTACTGTTAGTATTTTTCTAATGTCTCTAGAGAATAAAACATTTCAAATTTCTCTAAAATGCTTCTACTTTATAGTTTTAAATTGCTATAGTAAGTGCTTTAGTGAATGCAAGATGGAAGATTGCAGAATTAGACTCACATCAAAATGATTTATCTAAATCAATTGAAATATGTCAGGTGAAATGAAGAGCACTTAATATTACCATTAGCTAACAGTTATTGATATCTTACCAAGGGCCAGGCGCCGTACTTAGTAGCACTTTATGTAAATCATCTCGCTTAATCCTCACGAGGGGGGATGAGGTAGAACTATTGCTATCCTTCTTTTGCAAGTGAGGGAATGAGGCTTAGAGTGTGCAGTAACTTTTCCCGATCCAAGACTCGAATCCAGCTTTTTCTGAATCCAAAGCCCGCACTCCTAAATCCTGCCTTCCTGATGAGTGGGGGGATCAACTATAGAATTCTTGATTTGACAGTGGATGGTACTCAAAGTCTAGTGTGATCTCTTGGTAGTCTAGTCTGGTCTCAGCACAGTTTTCTTCTGCAGCATCTCTGAGGAAAGGATATCTCTTCCCTAGGGAAGGGGGTCTCCCCATACCTTTGTCGAGCAGTTTCCCTTGCAAGAAACTCTTCCTGCTGCCTTGTAATTTCCACCTGGTCTCACATAGATCGTTCCTTCAACATTTGAAGATTGCTGTTGTATTTTCTCTCACCGTTGGTCCTCCAGGCCAAACACATGCAATTCCTTCAGTCACTTCTCAGACTTCTGTGGGACTGACCATATCCCTACAAATGCACTGTTTGGTTTGTCAAAGTCCCTCTTGATACAAGGGACCTATGGTTACCTCCAAGCTGCTGACGTCGGCTGAACAGCAGAAGGAAATATGAGGTCTGTTATGATGTGGACACTGACCCTTTCCCGATGCAGCTAAAACCAGGTTAGGATTTGTTTGTTTTCCTGCTGTTGTTGTTGCCATGTTACCTTGATGACTCACATGAAGCTTGCAATTAGTTAAAACCCTTAGATCTTTCTTTCTAGTCACATTTAAGTTCTATGACATCAGTGACATTGTCTGGTTTTCACTCTACATACCCAGCACCTGGAACAGTGTCTAGAATATAGGTGACACTCAATAAATGTCTGTGGAATGAGTGAATTTTTTTCCCTAATGAATCCTACATTCGTACTATTGATTTCCATATCCCAAATTTGGGATTTTTATATTTCTTCTTGTTAAAACTAATCTTGTTGGTTTCAGTTTAATGTTTAAACTTACTGACCTTGACTCATTTTGATAGTGCCATGAAGACAATAGTCTAGGTCTTCGTTGCCCTATGTTGGAAGTCTAAAGATAAAGGGCATTTATTTGCTCGTTTGTTTATTCAATATACCGCTGGCACAAAGATGAGTGAGATATGTTCCTCGACCTGAAGAAGTTAATAGTATAGGGGACACAGGTGGACACACTTCAGGTCAGCATGGTGCACACTGGAACAGCATGAAGGAAGGGTGCTGGGGGAGTGCAGAGGACTGAGTAGTTCATTTTGCCTGGGGAGGGGCCAGTGTGTACAGACCCCTGCAGGAGGCTTCCCTGCAGAAGAAAGCAGGACTGCTCCTGCAGACCTGCACAGCCGGTTACCCTGCTTCCCTCCCTGAGTGAGGGCACCTGTGCAGAAGCCACCAGGGGCTTCCTGGTGGATAAGCCTCCCCGCTTCTCCCAGCTCTCTCTGTATACCTGTTACCACTTGGTTATATTTTCAAACAATTTTTTAAAGTGAAGTATAGTTAATTTACAATGTTGTGTTAGTTTTAAGTGTACAGCAAAGTGATTATATATATATATTATATATAATTTTTCAGATTCTTTTCCATTATAGGTTATGACAAGATATTCAAACAATTACTAAGGTCTGCCCCCATGGGAATGACTTGCTCTGATAGTTAGGTAAGGTGTCTTTCCACTGGCCATTGTAGTCCTGTGCCTAACGCTGGGCCTGGCTATAGTAGGACTTCAAGCGATCTCTCTTGAATGAATACATCTCCTAAAACTTCTCTGTGTCCATTTCGTTCTTCCTGCAGTGCCCAGAGATGATGTTTTCTTTCCTCAAAAGTTCCATCTGCTCGTCCTTTTCGGGTTCTTGTCTACCTGGTGGGTTGTATAGTAAGAAAACATCCTTACCTCTCTACGCCCCCTTTGCCAAACACAAGCCCCTTTGTTATAAGGGTGGTTTTGCAAAAATCACTTCAAGAAACAGGTGGCAGCAAACCCGGGCAGTTCATCAACATCTAGGAAGTCTCACCTCTCATGGCCCCGGTCTCTTGAGCAGTCACCCGTCCTGCCCCAGGCTCTCCAGGTGCTTTGTCCAGCCCAGTGAGAGCAGCGGTCACACTGCACTGCCGGGCTTGTTCCCGTCTGTCTCGGGCTAGCCTGTGAGCTCTGCCAGGTTGCGGACTGCGTGATTGGCATTTGCGTGCCTGGCATCTACCACATGTGTGTTGAATGACTGTAAAAGTACCTAGGTGGATGAATGATCCAGCTAGGCAAGTGAGTTTTGTCTGTCTGTCTTGTACCCTCTTTCCTGAGTCCTATCTTAGATGATTTTGTCTTGGACATTAGTCCAGTGAACCGTGTCTTCATTGGACACTAGATAAAGCTATTCTGGCTCTGATCAGAAATGAATTTAAGGCTCCAGGCTTGGGCCCCAATGCGAGGAAGAGAGTCCCCTCTCAATCAGCAGGGAGTCTTTTCGTGCACTCAGCAATCCCCCAACGCCTGGAGGTCCTGCCTTCACCCTGGGATCTGTGCACCTGTGACCCTCAGCCCCTTCCCGCAGATAAGACCATTCTGTCCTTTAGTGAAGCTGGGAGTCTGAGCCTGTTGTTCCTTACCCATGGTGCCTGGGCTTTCATCCCAGGAGCCCTTCTGTGACAGGCCCATGGCCTCTAGCCCCTCTCAGAAGACTATTTGACCCTGCTAGGACTCCTACAGAGGCTCTCTGGCTGGTCCCAATGCCACCTTTGCTTCCGTCTGTAGAGGAGACTGGGTGGGTGAACCCTGAGCCACATTGTGGTCCAGCCCCTTCCAGCCCAGCCACCAGCAGAGTTCACTTCCTCACGTGCTCCCCTCCCACTCTGCCCCCCGCCCAACTGCCTCCTTCTCTCCAGAGATAAAGCCCTTTCAGAATGTTGCTGTGGGCTGAACTGTGTCCCACCAAGTGTATATGTCGAAGTCCTAACCTCCAGAATGTGACATTTTTTGGTTTTTGTTTTTATTTTATTTTTATTGAATTCGATTTACAGTGTTGTATTAGTTTCTGGTATATAGCAAAGTGATTCAGTTATACATATATATGCATATTATTTTTCATATTCTTTTCCATTGTGGTGTATTACAGGATATTGAATATAGTTCCCTGTGCTATACAGTAGGACCTTGTTGTTTATTTTAGATATAGTAGTTTGTATCTGCTAATCTCAAACTCCTAATTTATCCTTCCCCCACCCTCTTTCCCCTTTCGTAACCATAAGTTTCTTTTCTGCGTCTATGAGTCTGTTTCAGTTTTGTAAATAAGTTCATTTGTGTCACATTTTAGATTCCACATATAAGTGATATCATATGGTATTTGCCTTTCTCCTTCTGACTTACTTCACTTGGTATGATAATCTCTAGGTTCATCCATGTTGCTGCAAGTGGCATTATTTCATTCTTTTTTATGGCTGAGTAGTATTCCATTGTATATATGTGCTGCATCTTCTCTCTTTGTTCATCTGTTGATGGACATTTAGGTTGTTTCCATGTCTTGGCTGTTGTAAATAGTGCTGCTATGAACATGGGGGTGCATGTATCTTTTCAAATTAGAGTTTTCTCTGGATATATGCCCAGGAGTGGGATTGCTGGATCATATGGCAACTCTATTTTTAGTTTTTTAAGGAACCTCCATACTGTTCTCCATAGTGGCTGCACCAATTTACATTTACAGTGCATTTGTAGGAACAGTGCAAGAGGGTTCCCTGTTCTCCATAACCTCTCCAGCATTTATTTGTAGACTTTTTAATGATGGCCGTTCTGACTGGTGTGAGGTGGTACCTCACTGTGGTTTTGATTTGCATTTCTCTAATAATTAGCGATGATGAGCATCTTTTCATGTGCCTATTGGCCATCTGTATGTCTTCTTTGGAGAAATGTCTATTTAGGTCTTCCGCCCATTTTTTTTATTGAGTTGTTTGCTTTTTTGTTATTGAGTTGTATGAGCTCTTTGTATATTTTGGAAATTATGCCCTTGTCAGTCTCATTGTTTGCAAATATTTTTTCCCAGTCCATAGGTTGTTTTTTCATTTTGTTTATGAAAAACCTTTCGTTTTATATAAGCAAAAGCTTGTAAGTTTGATAAGGCCCATTTGTTTATTTTTGTTTTTATTTCTATTGCCTTGGGAGACTGACCTAAGAAAGCATTGGTACGATTTATGTCAGAGAACATTTTGCCTATGTTCTTTTCTAGAATGTGACGTTTTTTGGAGATAGGGTACTTACAGAGATAATCAAGTTAAAATGAGGTCATTACAGTGAGCTCTAATCTAATGTGACTGGTGTCCATATGAAAAGGGAAATGTGAACACACAGACAGACAGACACTCAGGGAGAATGCCATGTGAAGATGAATGCAGAGATTGAACGGCCAAGGAAGGCCAAAGATGGCCAGCCAAGCAGCAGAAGCTACAGGAGAGGCATGAAACAGATTGTCCCTCACAGCCCTCAGAAGGAACCAACCCCACCAGCACCTTGATCTCAGACTTCTAGCCTCCAGAACTGTGAGACGATACATTTCTGTTAAGCCAACTGGTTTGTGGTACTTTGTTACAGCAGCTACAGAAGAGTAATAAACATGTATTTATGAGCACAGACACTGAACATTTGGAAATAATAAGAGAGAGGCTTTCTGTGGTCACTATCTCACACTTCCTTCAGAGATTGGGTCTCTTTCCTTGTCATTTATATTCAAATAGCATTTATTGAGCATCTACTATAGGTGAGAATTTTTCTCTTGGGATGTTAGCTTACATAACTCTCTAAACTAACCTCAGAAATCATTGCTATCACCATCTACCAGATGAGGAAACGAGGTTCAGTGAGATTAAGAGATTGAGCGGTTTAAACACAACACTGTAAATCAACTACGATAAAATTTAAAAAATAACAATACTAATAATAAAAGAGATTGAGCGGGGTCACCCATCCAGGAAGTGGAAACACCCAGCTCAGAATCCAGTTCTCTAGTTTCTAAATGCAGGGCAGTGCTAACGACTAAGCACAAATTTAGGGCCCTCCTCCACCCCATCTGGTTTGGCTTTTTTGAAAATATGAGCCACTTGGAGTGGGAGCCTCCTGCCAGCGTTCTCAAGGATGAGAACAGGAGTCTTTGAAGAGACACGTGCAGCGCTGTGACACTAATGCCACCCCCTGCCTGTGCTGAGTGTCCCCAAGCAGGGCTGCCGGGGCTGCTCAGAAAATCACCTGCATCCCACTCACCTGATGGGCTCGTTAAAGATGGAATAGTCTTTGGGCAGAATAAGATTTTCTTCTGGTTTCAAATGAAATGGGTGCTCCTCAAGAAAATCTAGAAAGTGCAGAGAAGCACACAGAAGGAAATAACGCCTCTGTAACATTTAGGTTTTGTCCTTAAGGTCCTGCATCTAGGTGTATATGGTGCACATTGTATCTTCTGTAGGGTTTATGTTTAAAGTTTGAGGGGGCATGGGAAAAAAATCCCTCAAATTGTTTGGAAGCTCAAAGGCCAAGAGAAAAAACTTTTTTGTTTCTCTTTGTGTTCAGGAAAATATTTAGAGGTGGCAGCAGCCAAAGTCTAGTTTGAATCGGGGAAGAGCAGGGGGCAAAGACCGTGGATCAGCGAAGGGATTTTTCTCCCTGTTTTCTTTCAGTGCTAAGCACACATAGTTGAATTCAGGTAAGTTATATGCTAGGCTAATGCGTAGTGTGAGTCCATTGTGTGTAACCCCTCCACCGCCCCCTTTCACCTCCCTTCCATCCCCCACAATTGGCTCGGGCTGAGGATGCTGTTTAATATTCTACCTAGCTGTTTGCTGGGGTTTAGAGTTGCTTAATGGATGTAGAAACATGGGGTGTGTGTGTGTACGTGTACCAGCTCTCTGTCTGAGTCTCAAATGCCCATGAGGTCGTGCAGGTTGGCTGCCCAGCATTGGGGTTGCTACAACCCCATACACTGCAGCTCTGGGTCTCTGTGTCAGGCGGGATAGACATGGAGTGTCTGCCTACATCTTGCCATGTGGCTTCTGTGTAATGAAACAAAGCCAGAAGCCTGAGTAGATGTTCCTTAATCTAGCTCTGTCTGCTTTACAGATAGTGCCAGTTTTTCCCAGATTCCGGGATTAGGTTGTCTATTAGTCCTTACTTTGGGTAATGTTGTGAGTCTTGGTCTTTTTCTGTCTTCATAGGCATTTTAATGGGCATTTGGGCAAGGCTGAGTCAGCAGCTCCTAGCTAGATACGCTTCAGCCTGGAAGTCCAACCCAGAGCCTCTAGACCGTTTCCTCCAAGCCACTGCACCCACAGCTGTCAGACAGCCACACCTGCGGGACCACTCAGCCAGATCTGATCTCTCTGTTTACCAGCTCCTTCTCATGTGACCATGTCCTAACTTTTCTCTTCATCATCATCATCATCATCATCATCATCATCATCATCTTCCTTGTTATTTGGCTTGGAGATAGTATAGTTCAGTGGTTAAGGAATTAGACTTTAGCAACAGACATTTACCAGCTGTGTGACCTTGAGCAAGTTTCTTAGCTTTTCTGGGTTTCAGCTTCCACATTATAAGATGGGAGTCACTGCAGAATTCATGTACTCACAAATATGAAGGGCATAGTGTTTCTTTCTTCTTTTTATACAAAAGGATTTATTAAAAAACCAGTAAGACCCTACTACATCATGACACTGTCACACTGGGCTTTTAACACAAGACTTGCTCTACAATACTAGGGAGTGCAGGGCATAAAACACAAATTGATTCTGAAGCATAGCAATTAAGAAATAAAGCAATGAAAGCAAATTTCTTTTAATGAGAACTCAGGATTAAACTCCAGAGGGACCCAACATCATACTTCCGTTCGGGGACTTGATACAAAAAATTTAGTTTGAACGGCTATCAGCAGGTGGCAGGGGCCACCTTTAAATGAATCTTCAATTTGGAAAATACTGCTTCACCACCTGTTGGGGATAAGTTGCAAGTGGAACAACTTAGTATGGTTTGTAGCTATTTTGATGACCACCTCACCTGGATGCTTTCCCATAACCACTGTGCTGGTCCCCACCTCTTGCACGAGCTCTTTCTGCAAATCTGCCTCTGGATCCCCACTGTTGCTGTTGCTGATGATGTTCCTTCGACATGGCTACTTTTATCTCACATTTACTAAGACCAACATTGCGTTATTTCTTTTCCATTATCTTCTTCACTGGTTCCTCTTCCTTAAAGGTAATAAAGCAGAATAAGGGCATAGTGTTTCAGTGCTGCCCATCCTGGCACCCAGGATCCCCTCGCCTCCTCAATCTCGCCCTGGACTCATCTCGCCAATCGCAAACCCGGGGTCACCCCTCCTGTTTCTGAGTTGCTTGGCATTGCTGTTGAAAGTCATGAGTGTTGGCGATTGCATCCAGTAGTGATTCATGCCTAGAAGCTCAGTGTCCTTACCAGTTCTGTTAGTTCCTTATTAATATGCTGTTTTAGTCCCCATGTAATACTCCCGATATTATTCTGTTCTTGCCCTCTGAATGCTAAAAAAGTGGAAGACTTTCTGTGAGTTCTCCCATCTTTTCCTCCAATCACCTATTGTCTATCCTTCTTGCCACCTCAGAGTTTTTAAACATCTTTAGCCATCCTCTCTCCTCAGATCTGCCTGTTTGGATTCTAGATTGTTCCTTGTTGTAACAATAGATGAGGCCATCACAGGTGGTTCCATTTTTTTTCTGCACTTAACAAAACGTCTGGAGATTGGTAGCCACGCTGCTCAAGGCCGCTATCAAGGGCCTGGGCTCTTTGAGCTTATTGTTTTGCCATCCTTATTGTGTGGATTTCATCCTCGTAGTTTTGCAAGTTGCTGTGGCATCTTATTTTAGATAGGAAGAAGGAGGAAAGGTAGAAAGAAGCATTCCACCTAAGTTTTTTTTTTTAATCTGTAAAACAATAGCTTTCCCAGAATCCAGTAAACTTTGCTTGCATGTCACACTGGCCAGGACCGTGTTACATGGCTATCACAGACTTCAAGAGCCTAGGAGATCAAGACTTTTAGCTGGGCTCATGACACCCTAAAAGTAATGGGTCCTTTTGCAAAGAAAAAATGGGGAGAACAGATATTGGGTAGGCTGCAGGCAGGTGCATGTACCTTTCATCCTAAGACTATGTCAGAGGAGAGAAAACTAGCAGGAGTCAGGGGAAAGGAGAAAAGGAAGTAGAGAGGGGAGGAGGGGTAGGTCTGCCAGAAACCAAAACAACATAATTACTAGTATTAAGATTTTGCTGTAATAATAATATATAATAATAATAATTATGTGTTTTTAGCTTTCCCATGTGTCAAGTGAATTCATAAAGGTGAATATTTGCTGAAAAAGTTACATGTGCCAATACTGAACTAATCTCAGAAATACTGCAGCAATAGCCCAAACTGAAATCTTTTAAAATGGTCTTTTGACATCAGACTCTGTGCTGTGTACACGCGACGCGTGGTGGACATTTCCTTGTTTTCCACTTCATTTTCTTGCAAAGTTCATCTCAGCCGGAAACTGATGTGCCAGCTGATCCTCTGTGGTACCGATTTCCAATTAGTGGGAACATTGTGCAGGTTCACTGTGCAGGGTCGCTCTGATGCCCTGTCTGGGGGCTTCTGCTGGAGAAGAGTTCACAGTATTTCCTGTGAAAGTTTAAAAAAAATCACCCTGCTATTGTCTCTAGGTCTGGTGGACTTTAGGGCACAGGGAAACCGAAAGGATTTGTAGAAAATAGCAGGGCTGTTTGGGAAACTGGTCGCCATAACAACAGGGCACAGCACAGCAGCAGTTACAAGGGAAGTGGCGATGGCCAGCGCCCTTCACAGGAGGGACGATTCAGGTTTAAACACCTCCATAAACAACAGTTGTGTTTGACAACAAGCCGTTCATAAATTATTACGTCCAAGAGTTACTTTTCAAGGACAGTCTTCGTAGCAGCCAGGTTCAGATTTGCTTGCTGGGGAGATAAGTGATGTGTGAGCCAACACTAAGGAACATAGCCACTGCCTCGTGAGCATGGCTTCTGTTAACTGAGTGCCCAGCACGTGCCAGGACTTGCATATTCAGTATCTAATTCTGTTACCCCCATTTTACAGATCGGGGGAAGTCAGGGAGGTGAGGTACCTTGCCCAAGGGCTGCACATCAGGTTCTCTTGGGGAACCTAAAATGAAGCCTGCACCCCAAACCTGGGGCTTCAAATATGGTAGATGGGTGGGGCCGGAACTCCTGCATTTTTAACAGCTTCTTTAGGTCAACACTGAGAGGCATTCCCTCTGTCTGTGGTGGAGCCAAGATTCTGCATTTCTAACAAGCTCTCAAGTGATGCTTGGACCTCTTGTAGAGAAGGGAGGTCCTAGATCAGAGCCTGGCAAACCTTTTCTGTAAAGGCCCGGATGGTAAATATTTCAGGCTATATGGGCCACTGACCTTTGTTGCAACTACTCAGCTTTGCTGTTTTTAGCACCGAAGCAGCCATAGGAAAAGATAAATAAATGAGTGGCTGTTTGTTTTTTTGATATTGAGCTGCATGAGTTGCTTGTATGTTTTGGAGATTAATCCTTTGTCAGTTGCTTCATTTGCAAATATTTTCTCCCATTCTGAGGGTTGTCTTTTCGTCTTGTTTATGGTTTCCTTTGCTGTGCAAAAGCTTTTGAGTTTCATTAGGTCCTATTTGTTTATTTTTGTTTTTATTTCCATTTCTCTAAGAGGTGGGTCAAAAAGGATGTTGCTGTGATTTATGTCATAGAGTGTTCTGCCTGTGTTTTCCTCTAAGAGTTTGATGGTGTCTGGCCTTACATTTAGGTCTTTAATCCATTTTGAGTTTATTTTTGTGTATGGTGTAGGGAGTGTTCTAATTTCATTCTTTTACATGTAGCTGTCCAGTTTTCCCAGCACCACTTATTGAAGAGGCTGTCTTTTCTCCACTGTATGTTCTTGCTTCCTTTATCAAAGATAAGGTGACCATATGTGCGTGGGTTTATCTCTGGGCTTTCTATCCTGTTCCATTGATCTGTATTTCTGTTTTTGTGACAGTACCATACTGTCTTGATTACTGTAGCTTTGTAGTATAGTCTGAAGTCAGGGAGCCTGATTCCTCCAGCTCCGTTTTTCTTTCTCAAGATTGCTTTGGCTATTTGGGGTCCTTTGTGTTTCCATACAAATTGTGAAATTTTTTGTTCTAGTTCTGTGAAAAATGCCAGTGGTAGTTTGATAGGGATTGCATTGAATCTGTAGATTGCTTTGGGTAGTAGAGTCATTTTCACAATGTTGATTCTTCCAATCCAAGAACATGATATATCTCTCCATCTATTTGTATCATCTTTAATTTCTTTCATCAGTGTCTTATAATTTTCTGCATACAAGTCTTTTGTCTCCTTAGGTAGGTTTATTCCTAGATATTTTATTCTTTTTGTTGCAGTGGTAAATGGGAGTGTTTTCTTAATTTCACTTTCAGATTTTTCATCATTAGTATATAGGAATACAAGAGATTTCTGTGCATTAATTTTGTATCCTGCTACTTTACCAAATTCATTGATTAGCTCTAGTAGTTTTCTGGTAGTATCTTTAGGATTCTCTAAATCCTATAGTATAGTATCATGTCATCTGCAAACAGTGACAGCTTTACTTCTTCTTTTCCAATTTGGATTCCTTTTATTTCTTTTTCTTCTCTGATTGCTGTGGCTAACACTTCCAAAACTATGTTGAATAATAGTGGTGAGAGTGGGCAACCTTGTCTTGTTCCTGGTCTTAGTGGAAATGGTTTCAGTTTTTCACCATTGAGGATGATGTTGGCTGTGGGTTTGTCATATATGGCCTTTATTATGTTGAGGAAAGTTCCCTCTATGCCTACTTTCTGGAGGGTTTTTATCATAAATAGGTGTTGGATTTTGTCGAAAGCTTTCTCCGCATCTATTGAGACGATCATATGGTTTTTCTCCTTCAATTTGTTAATATGGTGTATCACATTGATTGATTTGCATATATTGAAGAATCCTTGCATTCCTGGGATAAACCCCACTTGATCATAGTGTATGATCCTTTTAATGTGCTGTTGGATTCTGTTTGCTAGTATTTTGTTGAGGATTTTTGCATCTATGTTCATCAGTGATATTGGCCTGTAGTTTACTTTCTTTGTGACATCTTTGTCTGGTTTTGGTATCAGAGTGATGCTGGCCTTGTAGAATGAGTTTGGGAGTGTTCCTCCCTCTGCTATATTTTGGAAGAGTTTGAGAAGGCTAGGTGTTAGCTCTTTTCCAAATGTTTCGTAGAATTCGCCTGTGAAGCCATCTGGTCCTGGGCTTTTGTTTGTTGGAGGATTTTTAATCACAGTTTCAATTTCAGTGCTTGTGATTGGTCTGTTTATATTTTCTAGTTCTTCCTGGTTCAGTCTTGGAAGGTTGTGCTTTTCTAAGAATTTGTCCATTTCTTCCAGGTTGCCCATTTTATTGGCATATAGTTGCTTGTAGTAATCCATCATGATCCTTTGTTATTTCTGCAGTGTCAGTTGTTACTTCTCCGTTTTCATTTCTAATTCTGTTGGTTTGAGTCTTCTCCCTTTTTTTCTTGATGAGTCTGGCTAGTGGTTTATCAATTTTTTTACCTTCTCAAAGAACCAGCTTTTAGTTTTATTGATCTTTGCTATTGTTTTCTTCATTTCTTTTTCATTTATTTCTGATCTGATCTTTGTGATTTCTTTCCTTCTGCTAACTTTGGTTTTTTTTTTTTTTGTTGTTCTTCCTTCTCTAATTGCTTTAGGTGTAAAGTTAGGTTGTTTATTTGAGATGTTTCTTGAGGTAGGATTGTATTGCTATAAGCTTCCCTCTTAGAACTGCTTTTGCTGCGTCCCATAGGTTTTGGGCCGTTGTGTTTTCATTGTCATTTGTCTCTAGGTATATTTTGATTTCCTCTTTGATTTCTTCAGTGATCTCTTGGTTATTTAGTAGTGTATTGTTTAGCCTCCATGTGTTTGTATTTTTTACAGATTTTTTCCTGTAATTGATATCTAGTCTCATAGTGTTGTGGTCAGAAAAAATACCTGATATGATTTCAGGTTTCTTAAATTTACCAGGGCTTGATTTGTGACCCAAGATATGATCTGTCCTGGAGAATATTCCATGAGCACTTGAGAATAAAGTGTATTTGTTGTGTTTGGATGGGATGTCCTGTAAGTATCAATTAGTCCATCTTGTTAATGTATCATTTAAAGCTTGTGTTTCCTTATTCATTTTCATTCTGGTTGATCTGTCCATTGGTGAAAGTGGGGTGTTAAAGTCCCCTACTATTATTGTGCTACTGTCGATTTCCCCTTTTATGGCTGTTAGCATTTGCCTTATGTATTGAGGTGCTCCTATGTTGGGTGCATAAATATTTACAATTGTTATACCTTCCTCTTGGATCGATCCCTTGATCATTATATAGTGTCCTTCTTTGTCTCTTGTAATAGTCTTTATTTTAAAGTCTATTTTGTCTGATATGAGAATTGCTACTCCAGCTTTCTTTTGATTTCCATTTGCATGGAATATCTTTTTCCATCCCCTCCCTTTCAGTCTGTATGTGTCCCTAGGTCTGAAGTGGGTCTCTTGTAGACAGCATATATATGGGTCTTCTTTTTGTATCCATTCAGCCAGTCTATGTCTTTTGGTTGGAGCATTTAATCCATTTACATTTAAGGTAATTATCTATATATATCTTCCTATTGCCATTTTCTTAATTGTTTTGGATTTGTTTTCGTAGGTCTTTCCCTTCTCTTGTGTTTCCTGCCTAGAGAAGTTCCTTTAGCATTTGTTGTAAAGCTGGTTTGGTGGTGCTGAATTCTCTTAACTTTTGCTTGTCTGTAAAGGTTTTAATTTCTCCATTGAATCTGAATGAGATCCTTGCTGGATAAAGTAATCTTGGTTGTAGGTTCTTCCCTTTCATCACTTTAAATATGTCCCGCCACTCCCTTCTGGCTTGTAGAGTTTCTGCTGAAAGATCAGCTGTTAACCTTTTGGGGAGTCCCTTGTATGTTATTTGTTGCTTTTCCCTTGCTGCTTTTGATATTTTTTCTTTGTATTTAATTTTTGATAGTTTGATTAATATGTGTCTTGGCGTGTTTCTCCTTGGATTTATCCTGTATGGGACTCTCTGTGCTTCCTGGACTTGATTGACTATTTCCTTTCCCGTGTTAGGGAAGTTTTCAACTATAATCTCTTCAAATATTTTCTCAGACCCTTTCTTTTTCTCTTCTTCTTCTGGGACCCCTATAATTCGAATGTTGGTGTGTTTAATGTTGTCCCAGAGGTCTATGAGGCTGTCCTCCATTCTTTTCATTCTTTTTTCTTTATTCTGCTCTGCAGTAGTTATTTCCACTATTTTACCTTCCAGGTCACTTACCCATTCTTCTGCCTCAGTTATTCTGCTATTGATTCCCTCTAGAGAATTTTTAATTTCATTTATCGTGTTGTTCATCATTGTTTGTTTGCTGTTTAGTTCTTCTAGGTCCTTGTTAAACGTTTCTTGTATTTTCTCCATTCTGTTTCCAAGATTTGGGATCATCTTTACTATTATTACTCTGAATTCTTTCAGGTGGACTGCTTATTTCCTCTTCAGTTGTTTGGTCTGGTGGGTTTTTACCTTGCTCCTTCATCTGCTGCATATCTCTCTGTCTTCCCATTTTTCTTAACTTACTGTGTTTGGGGTCTCCTTTTCACAGGCTGCAGGTTTGTAGTTCCCGTTGTTTTTGGTGTCTGCCCCTGAGGGGTGGCTTGTGTAGGCTTCCTGGTGGAGGGGACTGGTCCCTGTGTTGTGGTGGTTGGGGCTGTATCTTGTTTTTCTGGTGGGCAGGGCTGCGTCCGGTGGTGTGTTTTGGGGTGTCTGTGAAGTTATTATGATTTTAGGCAGCCTCTCTGCTAACAGGTGGGGTTGTGTTCCTGTCTTGAGTTGTTTGGCATGGGGCATCCAGCACTGAAGCTTGCTGGCTGTTGGGTGAAGCTGGGTCTTAGCGTTGAGATGGAGATCTCTGGGAGAGCTCTCGCTGATTGATGCTGTGTGGGGCCGGGAGGTGTCTGGTGGTCCAGTGTCCTGAACTCAGCTCTCCCACCTCAGAGGCTCAGGCTTGACACCAACCAGAGCACGAAGACCCTGTCAGCCCCATGGCTCAGAAGAAAAGGGAGAAAAAAAGAAAAAAAAATTATAAAATAAAGTAATTAAAATAAAAAAATTATTAAAATAAAAAATTTAAATGTAATAGAAAAAAAAAACAGAAGAGAGCAACTAAACCAATAAACAAATCCACCAATGATAACAGCGCTAAAAACTATACTAAGATAAACATAAAAATCAGAAACAAGTCAGTCGCAGACAGCAAACCCCAAGTCCGCAGTTGCTTCCAAAGTCCACTGCCTCAATTTTGGGTTGATTCGTTGTCTATTCAGGTTTTCCACAGATGCAGGGTATCTCAAGCTGATTGTGGGCATTTAATCCGCTGCTCCTGATGCTGCACGGAGAGATTTCCCTTTCTCTTCTTTGTTCGCACAGCTCCTGGGGTTCAGCTTTGGTTTTGGCCCCACCTCTGGGTGTAGGTTGCCCTCAGGCTTCTGTTCTCGCCCAGACATGACAGGGTGAAAGCAGCGGCTGATTAGGGGGCTGTGGCTCATTTAGGCTGGGGGGAGGGAGGGGTACGGAATGTGGGGCGAGCCTGTGGCGGCAGAGGCCAGTGTGACGTTGCAACAGCCTGAGGCGTGCCGTGTGTTCTGTTGGGGAAGTTGTCCCTGGATCACGGGACCCTGGCAGTGGCGGGCTGCACAGGCTCCCAGGATGGGGGTGGAGGGTGCAGTGTGTGGATAAGTGACCTGTGCTTGCATACAGGATTCTTGGTGGCTGCAGCAGCAGTGTTAGTGTTTCATGCCTGTCTCTGGTGTCCGAGCTGATAGCCACGGCTTGCGCCCGTCTCTGGAGCTCATTTAGGCGGTGCTCTGCCTTCTGTGGGCAGACAGGGAAGGAATCCCCTCTCCTCGAGCACCCCGAAGCAGTGGTCTCTTTCCTCTTAGGCAGCTCCAGACTTTTTCCTGGACTCCCTCCCGGCTAGCCGTGGCGCACTAGCCCCCTTCAGGCTGTGTTCACGCAGCCAACCCCAGTCCTCTCCCTGGGATCTGACCTCCGAAACCTGAGCCTCAGCTCCCAGCCCCCACCCATCCCGGCAGTTGAGCAGACAAGCCTCTCAGGCTGGTGAGTGCTGGTCGGCAGCGATCCTCTGTGCGGGAATCTCTCCGCTTTGCCCTCTGCACCCCTGTTGCTGCGCTCTCTGTAGCTCCAAAGCTTCCCCCCCGCCCACCCCCCGTCTCTGCCAGTGAAGGGGCTTCCTAGTGTGTGGAAACTTTTCCTCCTTTACAGCTCCCTCCCAGAGGTGCAGGTCCCGTCCCTATTCTTTTGTCCTTCTTTTTTCTTTTTCTTTTGCCCTACCCAGGTACGTGGGGATTTTCTTGCCTTTTGGGAAGTCTGAGGTCTTCTGCCAGCGTTCAGTAGGTGTTCTGTAGGAGTTGTTCCACATGTAGATGTATTTTTGATGTATTTGTGGGGAGGAAGGTGATCTCCACATCTTACTCCTCTGCCATCTTGAAGGTCTCCCCTCTATTTGATGAGTTTTAATTCATTGCACTTATTATTATTTGTGTGTGCCTGAACTGTTCCATTTTTGACTAATGGAAGCCCCTTGGTTTGATTCCTTTTTACACAACTCCAATAGTCTTTGATAGTCCTTGCTTTCTGATATGATGTTTTTTCTAGACTTATGTTGTATTTTTCCTGTGCTAGACTTGGAATTAACCATTTCTCTAAGGAGTCCTGGTTCCTTTAATTGAAATATGATATTTAGAGACTACAGCCTGGGCACCTGGGGTGCTCATTGCTATTGGGTTGGTTGTTGTTTATAGACCTTTTCAGAGGACAGAGCTAGGAGTTATTTTCTTTTTTAAAGAGATGATATATTTGTATTGATATTATCAATTCAAAACTTTCAATTGTAGGGCTTTTCTTATTTTTTTTATTTTTGTATTTGTTCTTTTTTTTAGGTGCTGAAAATCTTGGTTCCTAACAACATTAGAATTACTTATTTACTTTTTATATATCTAACAATATGTTACTGAAAATATTTTTAGATTTTTATGGGGTTTTGTCCTTAGGGTGTAGCACAATAGAAATATACAGTTAGATTGCTATGTTTTACAGTAACTTGAAACAATTTCTTGCTGTATCGTTAAGCTATCAACTTGCCATAGAGGTAGGTTATTTATTTTATCTTGTGGCCAAATTGTTGCTTTTTAAAATTTCAGTTTAATTTTGTTTTATATTTAGGTAAAAAATTTACATGGGTCCA
This sequence comes from Balaenoptera musculus, assembly GCF_009873245.2. Lineage (NCBI taxonomy): Eukaryota > Metazoa > Chordata > Mammalia > Artiodactyla > Balaenopteridae > Balaenoptera > Balaenoptera musculus. The sequence goes on along the minus strand of NC_045801.1, from coordinate 33,959,457 downwards.
ATGACAAATGTACAAAACAAGCTGCATTTAAGAAGTCTAACTTTTATTTCTGCCCCATCTACTCTGTTCCCTTTGTCCTCCTCTAGTTTTGGTTATCTTTTCATATATTTATACAATATATACATACATACACACACACACACACACACACAACACACATACACATACATTCACATGCTGCCTTTTAAAGATAAAAGGTAGCATACTATACCCTCTGTTTTTCTGTATGTTGGCCTTCTCACTTAGTATATTCCAGAGATCACTTCAGAGCAGTATATAGATAAATTTCTCATTTCTTTTCATAACTACATATGCTCAATTGTGTGGATATGTCATAGTTCATTGGGGTTGTTTCTAGACTTTTGTCCATGTGTTTTCTCACTTTTGCCAGTGTATCTTTAGGTAGATTCTTTTTTTTTTATAAATTTATTTATTTATTTATTTTTGCTGTGTTGGGTCTTCGTTTCTGTGCGAGGGCTTTCTCTAGTTGCGGCGAGCGGGGGCCACTCTTCATCGTGGTGCGCGGGCCTCTCACTATCGCGGCCTCTGTTGTTGCGGAGAACAGGCTCCAGACGCGCAGGCTCAGTAGTTGTGGCTCACGGGCCCAGTTGCTCCGCGGCATGTGGGATCTTCCCAGACCAGGGCTCGAACCCGTGTCCCCTGCATTGGCAGGCAGATTCTCAACCACTGCGCCACCAGGGAAGCCCTAGGTAGATTCTTAAAAGTGGGATGACTAGGCTGAATGCAAGCAGGTACTGCCAAATTCCTCTCCACAGCAGTTGTACTATGTTGCATTCCCATCAGCAGTGTCTGAGAGTGCCTGTTGTCCCATAGCCTTGCCAACGGAGTATATTGTCCAATTTAGGGGATTTTGTCACTTTAATGGGTAAGAAATTGTCACTTAGTTTTAATGTGCATCACTGTGAGTGAGGTCACTGTCTTTTCATATGACTATGGGCAAATTGCCTTTTTCCTAGGTGTATACCATCTGTTTACATCTCTAGGCCTATTCTTTTGACCATATTCAGTAGTTGGGAATCTTCATCCTTTGAGGATGACTGAGATATTTTGAAGAGCAAAAAGTCCCTAAGTTATTTGGTGAATGAAATTGTTGGGTGTTTGCTCTCAGGTGGAGCAGCTGGGGCTGGCTGAGCATCTTTCCTTATGAGCACAGTCCCAGGGCTTCTCCATATGGTCTTTCTGCATGAGCTAGTTTGGGCTTCCTCACAGCACGGTGACCTCGGAGCCGTCAGACTGTTTACATAACTACTCCGAGCTCCAGCACGTGTCCCAGCTAAAAAGGCAGAAGCTGTATTACCTCTCGTGACCTAGCCTTGGAAGTCACGCGGTGTCATTTCTCCTGCCTTCGATTGCTTACAAGTGAGTCACAAACCTGCCCAGATTCAAAGGGAGGGAATTAGACACCATCCCTTGATGAAAGAACAGCAGGGTTCTAGAAGAGCATGGCAGTTTTAAGAACTGTTAAGGGTCTGAGATTTTACCTGACAGGTTGGCCTGTGACAGTGTCTTGGAAGCTGGTAAGACATGAGACTCCTGGGTCAGAAACAAAGGACTTGATCACTATGGCGCAGCAAGCCTCATGCGAGTTAGCATTTGCATCAGTTTCCTTTTTCCCCAAGTCTCACAGGGGTGACGCAGATGGGTCCAGATTCCTGCACACACGGTAGATTGTGTTACAGGAGATTTCTGTGCCTACAAATTCACTGAAACTCTTCTCCCAAAGAGCGATATTGTAAATGCAGAGTCAGCGCTCATTGCCCTTGACCTCTCTGCAGCTTTCAGCACTGCGTTGATCTGACCAATCTCCTCTGCCCACACCCTCCTCCCCACTTTGGAAATCAACCTTCTCCCTGAGTTTTCCCGCCCCCGCCACTGGTGAGTTTCCCTTCTACCTCTGATTACATCTTCTCTGCCTCATTCTCCCTTTTTGGCTCCTCTTTCCCGGTTTCCCTTCACCCCCCTCCCATAGGTACGTGGCTCTTCATGCCCTGTCCTGGCTCCCTTTCCTCATTCAGCATGCTCACTCCTGGGGAATCATCACATTTCCAACTGCTCGAAAGACATCTGGCTGCTGTCAACCAGGTGCCTCAAATTCAGTTTTCCCAAAACCAAATTCATCTCTTCTTCCACACACCTGCCCCTCCTACTGTGCATTCCCTCTCAGTTTACCACAGTCATCCTCTGATTGGGTGCAAGTCTTCAAAGTTATTTTTGTTTTACTCCCATCATTCTCTCTCTTTTTCTGCACATCTGATGGGGCACCAGATCCCACAGACTGTGTCTGAAATGTCTCTTGGAATGAGTAGTTGTCTTCAGGCCCCAGGACCAGTGCCCTAGCTCAGGGCCTCCTTAATGCTCACCTTTGAACAGCCTCCCATGGACCTTCCTGCATGTGGGGCATCCTGATGGTGAGGCAGGCATCCCCCTCCTCTCTCATTGCCCATACTTGTCTCTCCCCAAACCACAGGCTCAGCTGAATTTTTTGGATTTCTCAGCCAGTGAACAACCTTCTTTTCTCCCTTCCTTCCTTCCTTTCCACGAATATTCTTCAGCACCCACTGTGGGCGGTAGGAGGCACTGTTTTAGCTATTGTAGCAGAAAACGAGACAGACAAGGCTCTGCTCTTGGAGCTTACATTCAGGTTGGGTGTAATGGTGATGGGCAGAGAAGTAAATCACCAAAGTAATTTCAGATATTTGTAAGCACCATGAAAAAAACCAAGGTAATGAAATAGATGGAGCTTGGGATAGGGTGAGGGCTAACAGATTGTGTGGTCGGGGTAGGCCTCTTTGAGGAAGTGGTATGTGAGTTAAACTGTGAGTGAAAAGCAGGGCTGGCCTTGTGAACATTAGGGGCCAGCGTGCTCCTGGACAGCCACCAGGAAGTGCAAAGGCCCTGAGGCTGGAATGAGCTTGATGTGATGGAGGCACAGAATGAGGCCACAGTGATTGGTGGGAACTGAGAGAGGGGGATAGTAGAAGAGGATATGTGTAGGGATGGAATATGTAGTAGCACCTTGTGGGTGATGGGCAGGAGTGTGGACTTCGTTTCCGGGGCAGTGGGAAACAGAGCTGGGATTACCCCCATAGAGGCGCTGAGCCTCTTGTTTACTTCTGACCTTTCCTTTCTTCAGTCATTCCTCACACTCCTGCCAGGCTCTTTCTGGAGCATGGATGTGATCCTGTCACTCAGAGCCCCAAATGTTTCATGAGCCCTGTTTCCCACTGGACAAATGAAGAAAATTTTCAGCATGGCCTTCTAGACCCTTGGCCCTCTGGCTTGAACCTTCTATCCCTACCAGCTCCACACTCTTGACCCTCACTGCTTCCTAAGCCTGCCCTTTCCTTTCTTCTTTATGTCTTTAGTCTTGCTTGCTCAGATGGAATATTTTACCTTCACATTTGCTCAGCGCACAAATCCAACCCCAAAGCCACGCCCTCTGCAAAACCTCCTAACCGCCCTAGGTTCTCCCCAGGTAGAACCAATCTCTGTTTCCCTATTTCCCTATTTTTCTTCTAATCATTATTTCCACTGCTCTCTGGTCAGCCTTGGGTGCATGTGCACAGGTCCGTCCTTCTGCAGGAATGAGGGATTCCTGGGGGCAGAAATTTTGTCCTGCTCATTGTCTGAGAAATAGGAGCTCCATTAATGTTTTGTGAGATTGACAAGATAGGCAAACACCAGTCTGTTATTCTGTCTTGCATTTGAAGAAGATGATGAGCTGTTGCTTGGCTGTAACACAATGGGGTTTCGGGCACAGCTCCACGGGCATTTAGCTGTGTGGTTGCACGGTCACATAACTGTGTGCTGCAGTGACCTCGTGACTGCTTCGCTACATGACCACATAACTGCATGATCGCATGGCTGTGCAGTTGTTTAGCTGCATGAGTATATGGAAGCATAGCTATCCGGCCACAATTTGCACAGCTGCATGGCTGGCCAGCCACTTTACTACATGGCTGTGTGGCTGCATGGCCATGCGGTTCCATTGCTTTGACAGAAAAACTTCCCTTTGCTTTTCTGTGAATTGCATCAAGATTTCTACCAACGTTCTGAGGTTGGTTGGGTTTTCCATAGGGAAGCCGTTGGCATTTGGGGTGGGGCTGCTGCATGCAGGCATAACCATTAAGCATCCCTTGACCCTGCCACCAAATCGCAGTATGGTTCTCATCATCAAGACAACCCAAAACGTCCCCGTGCCTTTCCATACTCCCCCTCTCCGCACCTGTTAAGACCGCTAGATCATGAGGACAGGGGAGTAAGGTGAAGGAAAAGTTACAAAGAAATTGTACTCATCAGAAAAAGCTTAGAGCTGAAAGGGATCCACATAATTGTTAAGCACAAGTCCTGAAGTCTTTATGAGATAATCAAGACCTGCGAGCTTAAGGGCCTTGCCTGAAGTCCCACAGCTTGTCAGCCACAGGACCCAAACTGGAAAGCATTTTTAAAATCTGTGATCTGTAAAATAGGGATTTACTTTTTTTGTTTTGGCCGCGCTGTGCGGCTTGCGGAATCTTAGTTCCCCAACCAGGGATCGAACCCGGGCTCCCATCAGTGGAAGCACAGAGTCCTAACCACTGGTCTGCCAAGGAGGTCCCTACTTGTTTTTATATAACAAATACATGTGTATTTTACTTACTTTGGGCCAGATACTGTTCTAACCACATAACAAAACTCACTGAATATTTGTAGCAACCCTATGAGGTCAGATTACATCCACTTTGCAGATGAGGCCACACAGCACTTACTTTCTTTATGCCACTTTTAAAAAATAATACAACGCACCCCCAGAATGTCATGGGGAGGATAGAATGGTGTAATATATGTCGAAGACTCAGCTGTCAGTAGTGCTCAGTAAACGCTAGCCATCATTCATTATGGCTGTGACTTTGTCCCCCTGTGCTCCTCCCCATGTCCTTCCCTCCTCTAGGTTATACAATTTCAACTTCAGAGGTCCTAGTTCTGTCGTCCGAGTAGGGCCACCATTGTTTTTTCCCTGAAACGACACACATTGTGGGTACAGGACACAGATATATCTTGGGAGAGGAGGTCATCTTTTCACAAGTTCCTTTAGGGACCCAGAATTTAAACTTCTGCCACTCCGTGTCATGCTTGGTTCTTAGAATCCACTTGCTTCTGTAATTATAGAAGCACTTGTTTGCATCAGTCTCTGCTCCTGAAACGCTCAGGGCTACCCTGTGGTTGTTTTTGTTCAGAGAGTGAGAGAACAAGAGGCGAGGGAGGCAGATAAAAAAGGAGGTAGAAACTACATATTCATCACTAAAGAGAGAGCCCTGCTTTCCCAGACTGCTTTTTTCAGGCCTCAGGAATACTTTCTTGGTTGCCAGGGACCTCCTTGAATCAGGGCTTGAAATGAAGATGTTGTCACAGGGGAGCACCTGAAGACAGATTCCATGTTTTGGAATATGGGCAGGACACTGGCAAGCGGGTTCTCCCATAGCCAGCAGGTTGGGGAGAGGGAGCTAGTGATTTATTGTTATCCAGAAAGATCCAATTTTATTTTTTAAATCTCCTGAGTGGTTTATTCAGATAAATATATTTGAATGTGTCTCTGGTTTGTTGAATTTGTTCAAACCCAATGAACACATTAACCATTAATGAGGTGCTTGGGCATCTTTGAAAGACTGGTAATAATCCTCTTAAGAGAAAATCATATCTATTTAATCCCTTTCTCTGTGTGTAATGCTGAATACAGCATCTAAAGTGGATTTATACTCCACAATGCCCAAAGTGACTTCGCTTACTACAGTCACAGATACATTAGGATGCTTACATCCAAATGGACTCTGAAAATACATGTCTTACAGGTTAATTCGAATGGTTGGTTCATAAAACAAATCGAGAATCTAGTTCTGGATGAAATGTAATCCTTTTGCCTTTATGAATCACTTGACTCCACAATTATGCCTCAAATGATGTCATGAATATTTATTTATTTTGTTACCTAAGTTTTAATTTTCTTTGGTGCAGGTTTTGCTATTGGGATGATATAGAAATAGACATTACTGAAGGGCTTGAGACTAAGGCGGACCAAATATTGACATCCTCCTAGTCATCGAAGTGTCCCTACTTTTTACCTTAAAAAATGAATGAATGAATTTATTCAACAGTTATTTAGGGAGCCCTGACAAAGTGCAAGACATGGTCCTAAGCACTCAGGATAGATCTATGAAGAGCCCTTGTGGAGTTTACAGTCAGAGCAGCTCTGTCCAATAGAACTTCCTGTGATGATGGAAGGTTCTATGTCTGCATTGTCCGATACAGTAGCGACAGCTATGGGTCATTTGGAATGGGGCTAGTGCAGCTGAATTTTTTATATTCTTTAATGTCAATTTAAATTTACATAGCTCATTGTAGCTACTGGCTGTTGTATTGGAAAACACAGGTAGAAGAAGAGGTAGATTAACTGATTCACACAGCTAATGAATTACAATCATTGTAAGTGCTACAGGAGAAGCCAGGTACTATGGGAAAATAAAACTCAGAAATGTAACCCAATCTAAGGGTCGGCTAAGACTCCTCTGAGATATCGATGTTTGTGTTAAAAACTGAAGAGTGCTTGGGATTCACCAGGTTTGGGTTGACATGGGAACATTTTTAGCGAAAGGAACAGCACGTGCAAAGGCCTGGGGCAGGCCTCCAGCCAGTGCAGTGCAGTTGGAGCATCTTGAGAGCAGTGAGTGAGAGGAGCAGGCAGGGCTGGATCACACAGAACGCTGTCCACCGTAATAAGGATCTGAGATGTCACCCGAACAGCAGTGAGAAGCCTTGGAATTGTTATGACCAGGAGAGTAACTTGATCCAATTACATTTTAAAATTTTTAAAATATTTTTCAGTTGTCCATGCGCATACTTCAGAGTCAATCATTTCTGTAAGGCTTGTTATGAAAATCAACAGCCCCCTGTTAATACTTCCTAGTTTTTCAATTCCCAAGGGGACATTATTTTCACCTCTTTCAACTGATTCTCTTGGTATTTACTTGTCTCTAAATAATATGCAGATCTTGTCTTGATGTTTCAGTTTAAGGCCTGATCTATTAATTATCCACACGGAAGGTGAGGATTTCTCTCTTTCACCCCCACCTGCACCACTCCCAATATAGTTGTACATAGCTTGGTTAGATCAGTGTTCATTGTTTCTACTGGTACATTTTGTTAACACTGTTTACAGCTGAACCATGTAATATACTGTGATTACTTTTCCTTTCACACAATTTTTTTTTTTGCTGCGCTAAGAATTTTTTTTTTTTTTATTTGAACTCATCACTAATTCACATTAAACTGTCCTCCGGTTGTGCAAATCTCCTTTCAACATGTTCAAGCACATTAGGAATTCTTTCAGTTATTTTCTTTTTGAAGAAATTGCCCTTGGAGCTTTCTGACCTGCTGCAGTCCTGGGCTAGTTGCTCTCCAGGAGAGTGGCACAGCTCTTGGTTCAGAATCTGCCTTCACCATTAATCTGAGGATCCCCTTGGCCTCTCTTTTGTGTTGAATTCCTGGATCCTGTGTCTTCTTTCTTGGTTGGTTCTTTTATTTTGGCCCAAAACATCTTCAAGTACCTTCCTATGTGGGAAGTAACTTTTTTTAAAATTAATTGATTTATTTTTATTGAAGTATAGTTGATTTACAGGGAGGTAATGTTTTTTGAGACCTTGCATTTCAAACATCTCTTTATGCCTTCTCTATTTAATTGATAGCTTGGCTGGATATAAAAGTCTAGGATGGAAATCACATTCCTTAGGTTCCGAAGTTGCTGTTGAGAAATCTGATGTCATTCTGATTTGTGATCATTCATATGAAATTTGGCGTCCTCCCCCATCCCTACCCTCCCCACCCTGCCCCCATCCCCCTGCATACTCTTTCCTCCCTCCTGCGAGACTTTTTTAAAAATCTGGAACCTAAGAGCTTTCAATTATGGAAACATTTTCTCAAGTTATTTTTTCTCGTAGACTGGTCCTCTATTTTTCTTATCGTTTCTTTCCTAGTTTACATCTCTTTGGGGTTTTTCTGTTTTGTTTTATTTTTCCATTGGGTTTTTTTAATTTTTAATTTTTTATACAATTTTTAAAGGATACAGTCATTTACAGTCATTACAAAATATTGACTAAATTACCCACGTTGCACAATACATCCTTGCAGCCTATCTTACATCCAATAGTTTGTACCTCGCATTCCCCCAACCTGATATTCCACCCCCAGTGGTAACCACTAGTTTGTTCTCTATATCTGTGAGTCTGTTTCTTTTTTGTTATATTTACTAGCTAGTTGTATTTTTAGATTCCACATATAAGTGATATCATACGATATTTGTCTTTCTCTGTCTTACTTATTTCACTCAGCATGATGCCCTCCAAGTCTATTCCTGTTGCTGCAAATGGCAAAATTTCATTCTTTTTTATGGCTGAGTAGCATTCCATTGTATATATATATATCACAGCTTCTTTATCCATTCATCTGTCGACGGACACTTAGGTTGCTTCCATGTCTTAGCTATTGTAAATAGTGCTGCTCTGAACATTGGGGTGCATGTATCTTTTTGAATTAGTGTTTTTGGTTTTTTCAGATATATACCCAGGAGTGGAATTGCTGGGTCATATGTTAGTTCTATTTTTAGTTTTTTGAGAAACCTCCATACAGTTTTCCACAGTGGCTGCACCAATTGACATTCCCAGCAACAGTGTACGGTGGTTTCCTTTTCCCCAGATCCTTGCCAACATTTGTCATTTGTGTTATTTTTGATGATAGGCATTCTGACGGGTGTAGAAGAGATATCTCATTGTGGTTTTAATTTATATTTCCCTGATGATTAATGACGCTGAGAATCTTTTCATATGCCTGTTTACCATCACATTTCCTCTTTGGAAGAATGTCCATTCAGGTCTTCTGCCCATTTTTAATCGGGTGTTTTTTATATTGAGCTGTATGAGCTGTTTGTATATTTTGGAAAGTAACCCCTCTCAGTCATATCATATGCAAAAATTTTCTCCCCTTTAGTAGGCTGTCTTTTCTTTTTGTCAGTGGTTTCCTTTGCTGTGCAAAAGCGTTTAAGTTTAATTAGGTCCCGTTTGTTTACTTTTGCTTTTATTTCCTTTACTTTAGGAGACGGACCCAAAAAAATATTGCTGCGACTTATGTCAAAGAGTGTTCTGCCTGTGTTTTTCTCCAGGAGTTTTATAGTATCCGGTCTTACATTTAGGTCTTTAATCCATTTTGAGTCTATTTTGTTTATGGTGTTAGAGGACAAAAACAGATGCATAGATCAATGGAACAGGATAGGAAGCCCAGAAATAAACCCACGCACTTATGGTCAATTAATTTATGACAAAGGAGGTAAGAATATACAATGGAGAAAAGGCAGCCTCTTCAATAAGTGGTGCTGGGAAAACTGGACAGCTACATGTGAAAGAATGAAATTAGAAGGTTCTCTTTGGTTTTTTGCTCTACTTTTTGGGAGATTTCCTCAACATTATCTTCCTACTTTTCTGTGGAATTTTCATTTTTCCTACCTTATTTTTAATTTCTAAACCCTCTCGGTTTTCTGAATGTTCCTTTTTTGTAGCATCCATTCTCATTTTTTACATGCAGTAGCTTTTTGGTGATGATTTTAATTAGGTTGTTTCCCCTACAGTCTTCGTTTCTTCCCGTTTATTTTTCCCTTGTTTGTTTTTCTGCCTGTTGTTCATTTGGAAGTTTTCAGCCCTTGGCTGTTTGCTCATATATAAGGAGAGACCACTAAGATTTTGGAAGCTCCATGCACAAAGTTGGGGCTTGAAGTCTGTCCTTTTCACCGTGGAGTATCTGGCTGGGTCATTCCATTGAGGAACTCTTGATGTTTGTATTTTTAGGCCTTTTTGAAAGGAGGGGGTGATCAGATTCCACTGGGCAGATTCTTCCAATTTCCTGCATGGAGGGTGTCTGCCTGTTTGAGTTGGGGAAGAAGTCTGGTGTCTCATGCTCCCTATTTTCAGTTTAATAGCCCTGACCACCATTGTTCTAAGTGATCCTCAGTCCAGAAATTTTCACCAGAAAATAACACTACAACCTCCTTCAGGGTGGAGGAGGGTCAGTCATTCAGATCTACTATGTTGGGGAGAGAACCTGGGATTCTAACTGCTTCTTAACCTGATTTCCCACAAATTCCTTCTCTCCCACTTCCAAAAGTCTCCATTGTCTCTAATTCCTGTCTCTAATTAAAGGATATGAACCATGTTCATGCTTCTCAGCTTTCCCATCTTCTGTTAGGATTCATCTTTCTTAGACGGCTAAGCCAGTAACCACATGCTCATCTCCTTTCCAGCTTCCAAAATTTTGTATTATGTTTTCTCTCCTCTCCTCTTTGTCCTTGTGGGTTTATTCCATTAAAAAAAAAATCCCTTACATTTGTTTTAGTGGGACTTGGGAGTAGAATAGAGCTAACTGCAATTGCAATTATAAAATTTTCCATTTAAAAATTGGAGTTCAATGAGCCTGCTTAAAATAAAATAAAACCTTGGTTATAGTAGAGAAAAAGGATTTGATGGTTCTGGCGGTTTTGTATTGGATGAGGTAGTGGGTAGAACTGTGTCTCCCAGAAAGATATGTTCAAGTCCTAACCGCTGCCCGATCCCTTCCCCGCCCAGTGACCCTAACCTCTGAATTTGATCTTATGTGGTAATAGAGTCTTTGCAGGTGTAGTCAAGTTAAGATGAGGTTATACTGGATTAAGGTAAACCCTAATCCAATGACTAATGTCTTTATAAGAAGGAAATTTGGACACAGACACAAAGAGGAGAACACCATGTGAAGACAGAGGCAGAGGCTGGAGTGATGCATTTACCAACCAAGGAACACCAAGAATTGCCAGCAGCCACCAGAAGCCAGGAGAAAGGCATAGGACAGACTCTGTCTCTCGGCGCCTCCAGAAAGAACCAACTCTGCCAACATCTTCATTTCAGACTTCCAGCCTCCAGAACTGGGAGAAAATAAATTTCTGTTATTTTAAGCCACCCAGTTTGTGGTACTTTGTTAACGGCAGCCCCCAGAAACTAACACAGATGAATATTGTTATGTAACTTAGTGTTCTTAGAAATGAAATGTGCTTTGAGAAACGGAAGGTGATTTTCCCTGAAACAGGAATTTGTTCTCTACACCATTTGTTATCTGGAAGTTTCATTTAGTATATGTCTTAATTTTTCTTGAACACTATAAAATTGTCATTATGTAGCACCCCGGTTTGGGTTCTGCCTCAACTTTGCTGCAGCTGCTTTATCTTGGAATTGTTACTCCAGGATTCTTTTAAGTGTGAATGACTAGGCTTTCCTTTAAATCCATTTTTGCTGTCCTTACTCTCTCTTTGGACTTCTCCTCTGCTTCTGTCCCTTTTCTAACCCCTGCCCCTGTCCTTGTCTCCTTCTGCATCTGCATGGGACAGTGTATAGTTCCAGCAGACTTTTCTAGACTGCCTTTAAAATAATTGTCTGGGGACTTCCCTGGTGGCGCAGTGGTTAGGAATCCGCCAGCCAATGCAGGGGACACGGGTTCGAGCCCTGGTCCGGGAAGATCCCACATGCCACGGAGCAACCAAGCCCATGCACCACAACTACTGAGCCCACATGCCACAACTACTGAAGCTCGCACGCCTAGAGCCCATGCCCCGCAACAAGAGGAGCCACCGCAATGAGAAGCCCACGCACCACAAAGAAGAGTGGCCCCCGCTCGCCGCAACTAGAGAAAGCCCGCACACAGCAACGAAGACCCAGTGCAGACAAAAATAAATAAATAAATACATAAATTTATTAAAAAAGTAATTGTCTGATAGTGCTTTGGGGATTGAGTGGCTTTTTTTTTTCCAGTGAAAAGAGTATTTGACTCATTAACTTTTGGCAAATTGGTCTTTCAATGAGTTGCCTTTGGGTGAATTATTTTTTGACAAAATGATCCAGAGGCCAAACATCCTATCCAAGGAAGCATGTTTTGCTTTAAGAAGTCAGTAGAAGGTTGTGAGAATTATGTAGCCTGCATTCTATTCTGGCTTGCTTCTTATTTGCTGAGACTAATTTGTAGACCTTCTAAGCACCAGTTTCCCTGTAAAAATGGCGAAAATAATGCCAACTCTGATGGCCAAAAAGCATATGAAAAGATGCTCAACATCACTAATTATTAGAGAAATGCAAATCAAAATTACCGATACAATGAGGTATCACCTCACACCGGTCAGAATGGCCATCATCAAAAAGTCTACAAACAGTATATGCTGGAGAGGGTGTAGAGAAAAGGGAACCCTCCTACACTGTTGGTGGAAATGTAAATTGGTACAGCCACTATGGAGAACAGTCTGGAGGTTCCTTAAAAAACTAAAAATGAGCTACCATATGATCCAGCAATTCCACTCCTGGGCATATACCTGGAGAAAACCATAATTCAAAGAGATACATGCACCCCACTGTTCGTTGCAGCACTATTTACAATAGCCAGGACATGGAAGCAACCTAAATGTCCATCAATAGATGAATGGATGAAGAAGATGTGGTGTATATATACAATGGAATACTACTCAGTCATAAAAAAGAATGAAATAATGCCATTTGCAGCAACATGGATGGACCTAGAGATTATCATACTAAGTGAAACAAATCAGACAGAGAAAGGCAAATATCATATGATACTACTTATATGTGGAATGTAAAAAAATGGTGCAAATGAACTTATTTATAAAACAGAAACAGACTCACAAACTTAGAAAACAAACTTATGGTTACCAAAGGGGAGAGGTGGGGAGAAGGATAAATTAGGAAGTTGAAAAAAATAATGCCAGCTTCACAGGTGTAAAGATTAATTGACCCACGGATAACTTAAATTTAAAATTTGCTTAAGAACGTACACATTGAATTAGGAAAAGCCACTCCTAACAGCTCATAAACAGTCATAAAACAAAAAATAATTTACAAAGGGGAAACCCACAAACAAGAAAGCCTGAAGAATAGCTGATAATTAGTAATTTTCTTAATAATTAATTAGTAATTATTATTAATTTGCATTCTGAATAATAGCATTAATTTAACAGGTAATTTTGTTTTGTAGAAACTGAATTGCAACTGTTAGTTTTAGTGGTAGAAAGATAAGTTTATTTATTTTCTATTTCACTTTTGTCCACTTGATGCTTTTTTTTTTTTAAGGAAATTTTATTTATTTATTTATTTGGCTGCATTTGGTCTTCGTTGCTGCACGCGGGCTTTCTCTAGTTGCGGCGAGCGGAGGCTACTCTTCATTGCGGTGTGCGGGCTTCTCATTGCAGTCGCTTCTCTTGTGGAGCACGGGCTCTAGGCACGCAGGCTTCAGTAGTTGTGGCACACGGGCTCAGTAGTTGTGTCTCGCAGGCTCTAGAGCACAGGCTCAGTAGTTGTGGCGCACGGGCTTAGTTGCTCCGTGGCATGTGGGATCTTCCCAGACCAGGGCTTGAACCCATGTCCCCTGCACTGGCAGGCAGATTCTTAACCGCTGCGCCACCAGGGAAGCCCCACTTGATGCTTTTGATTTTGGAACACAGTGGTGGACCATCATTTGTGTCATTGTCATTATCACTGTTATTTTTCATTTTAACAGTGATGCCGGTATTCACCATCCATTACACTTCCTGCAGGTTGTTTCCTCTAAGGATGGGAACTGTACACCACATCTGCTTACAATGGGATACCGTTGTTTCCAGCTCAGTGCCCTCTATTTCCTTGCGTTGGGTGATGACACAAGTCTCTTACCTTTTCTCTACTTAAATAACTCAGAAGTCTTTATCCATGAAACCATTTCCCCTTCATAGTGCAGAGGTCCCGTTTATACACTCCTTTCTTCATACTTCAAGACTATTAAAGGAGTTGGTGCCAACACAGCCTTAAAAATAATGCAAACATGGGCATCAAATCATGGACTTCTAAGTTGAAGTCATCCGGATGATCACAGATATGCATATAATAATTTTTTTTCACAATTATCATCCAAATGGAAGCACAAGAGTATAACCTCAGTCCCCCCAGGAGTTTGCTGACCCCTGCATCTTTAGGCACATTAACCCAGATGTAAGAAAGCATCCAGTGTGTAGTAGTCACTTGGTGAAGGAAAGTTTTAATGATATTTATGCCAAAACCATCCACTAAGGCCAGAGATTTCCAACCTGTGTATTTAAAGTTAAATCAACTGGGTACCAATGATGCCATGTTTCAAAAAATTTAAAAAGGATCAGGGAAAACATTACTCAACTTAAACTTTAACAAAGTTGAATTATGAATCTAAGTAACTGGTAACAGTGGTGCCAGAAGTGTGTAACATGAAGTGCAGAATGCAAAACTAGTTATGGTCCTTGCCCCAGTCGTGCAATTTTCATAGGAACCAGAAGGCCCTTGAGAAATTACTTTTCAAACCTATCACATAAAGAAGGAAGAGGCTATGGAAAGGAAACCATTTTCACAATGAGCAAGAGCTATCCTAGCAGAGAAACTCTGGGGCCCATGCCAGATACCTCAATCCATACTGGATCCCTGGGATCTGTGCTGGACACCCCAGGGCCCATGCCAGATACCCCAGGGTCATGCTGTACACCCTGATCCACACCAGACACTCCGGGGTCATGCCAGATGCCCTGGATCCACACCAGATGTCCCTAGGATCTATGCTAGACACGCTGGGGCTCATGCTGGACACCTTGGGGCCAACACCAGACAGCCTGATTCCATGCCAGATGTCCCCAGATACACACCAGATGCCTAGACGTTGCTTTCTCTCTGCTAGAAAATATACAAAACCATGTACATCCTCAAAAAGTCCTTATAGGGCTTCCCTGGTGGCGCAGTGGTTGAGAATCTGCCTGCCAATGCAGGGGACACGGGTTCGAGCCCTGGTCTGGGAAGATCCCACATGCCGCGGAGCAACTAGGCCTGTGAGCCACAATTACTGAGCCTGCGCGTCTGGAGCCTGTGTTCCGCAACAAGAGAGGCCGCGATAGTGAGAGGCCGGCGCACCGTGATGAAGAGTGGCCCCCACTTGCCGCAACTAGAGAAAGTCCTCTCACAGAGACTAAGACCCAACACAGCCATAAATAAATAAATAAATAAATAAATAAATAAATAAATAAATAAAATTAAAATCTCAAGCTAAAAAAAAAAAAAAAGTCCTTATAAAAGTCACACCTTAAAAAAAATGGCCTTGCCCTGTAAACAACCCTGAGAATGAAAATTATACAGTCCGGACACAGTACAGCTTTTGGAGGATCTGAACCCCAGAAGCTGATGGCTCATTAGATTCTGAAGAGGGACTAGATTCTGAAGCTACTCCTCAAGTCTCCTGCATCGAGATGGACTTCTTGCAGGAAAAGACAAATACACAAATTCCAACTTGGTTGTCAGGGAAACCCCTCTGGCATATCACCCCTCAAAAAAGTGCCAGTGTGTTCTGGAAATAAAGGAGAAAGTCATTTGTGTGTTTGATGAGAACAAACTGAAACAAGACCACAGCTTCTCATGTCAGGCAGAGCCAGGAGCCCAGCAGCAAAGCAAACTCCGGGCCAAGACCTGGGCAGGGCTCCCTCCGTGGTGCTCATGGCACCGCTGCTGCCCTTCCCAGACCTTGGGTGTCTGCTCTGGGGATATCAGCTAGCTGATTTTCTGGGCTCACCTTATGCAGTACAAAGATGTGGACAAGGGTCAGAGGAAACCCTAGACGAGTGTGTTTGGAAATGTACGATGTACAAAGGATAATTCATAGATATTTGGACCTGGAAGAGACCTGAGGATACAGGCACCCACTTCTTTAGATTCACTCTAGGAAGGCGCCTGGGCTATGCCCTTTGGTTGGATAAGCTTGGGAAATGCTCCACGCTGTGAACTCCTCTTAGAGTCACAATGTACATGAGCATATTAAGGGCTATGAGAAATCCTATAGTAAATAAACCTGTTTACCTGAATGGTGGCCCCAAAGCCAGGTCACCAGTCCTAATCCCCAGAGCCTGTAAATATTACTTTATATGGGAAAAAGGTGAATATTATCTCATATGACAAAAGATATGATTAAGTTAGGGATCTTGAGAGTAGTAGCTTATCCTGGATTATCAGGATGGGCTCTAAATGCAACAATGTGCAACCTTAGAAGAGAGAGGCAGAGGGAGTTTCAACACTATACCACACACAGAGAAAGAAGGCCACACGGAGACAGAGGCGGAGATTGGATGCAGCCACAAGCCAAGGAATACCAAGGAATGTCAGCAGCCACCAGAAACTAGATGAGGCAAGGAAGGCCAGAGAGAGGTGGCCCGCCCTGCTGACACCTTGAATTTGTACTTCTGGCCTCAGATCTGTGAGAGAATAAAGGTCTCCTGTTTTAGCCATCAAGGTTGTGGTACTTTATTACAGTAGCCACAGGAAACAAATACATCTTTGTTTAATGCAGAGTTGCCCAAACTTACCATAACAGAATACCCAGTTATCATTCTGGAAACTTAATGTTCCAACGAATTCACTCTGGGAAACATCACTTGAGATGAATTCACGAATGACTGAATCATAGTGGTGTCACTGAGGAAATTTACAAGTCTGGGTCCATCCTGAGGTTACTGGAGTCCACAGACTGGCCACACCACATGCTTTTCTTTGGTCCTCCTATCAGAAAGGGCATCTTGTATTTCTTGCTGCCTCTTACCCATCTTATCTGTTTGTACTGTTTTACATCTGTGAGGTGTAACATTCAGATCCTTCTGACAGTTCTACCTATTACACAGGTCATAAATGCTCTCGCAGATGTGCCTGACATCTTTGCTTCATAAGTGTTCTTGCAGTCTCTACCAAGGTAGTTTTGTAGGGGGAATCCTCTTTCTAAGGCTGGACTGCACAAAGAATGTCAGGATGCCGGGGAACGGAAACTAGACAGAGGGTTTCACGTGGTCTTTTATTCCCTATTAAATTCAGTGCTCAGACTGTTCTTAGGTATCACCTGCATTGCTTTCAACTCTTTGCCTGGAGGTGACCACTTCAAAGGACTGTGTGGTCCCAAGCTCCAATATGGTGTTGCTTACTCGGGATGGGGTTCTACACCCACAGTTGGCCTTTGGCAGAGGATTTCTGCATCACCTGCTCAGCAGCTTGTCCCTTTTAACACCATTTTATGGGATACGAGGGCAGAGGTTTTGATTACCTATTTAGCCTTTCCTCAACTCCATTCCAACCCCCATGGGTTAATGCCATTAGATCTCACCAAGGGCAGTGTCTCAGGGGAATCCTTAAGGGACAAGGCACTTTGTAAATAGATTAGAAAGTGTACCCTTAATGGGGGAGAAGCTATCAGGGTCTCTAAGCCAAGAATTTTAAAGGGGAGAGTCTTTTCTCAGGGCTAACATGGAAAACTATGGAAACAGGAATCAGTGATCTTTCACAATCCTTGCTTAGGAAAAAAATGGTCATAAGAAGAAAAAAATTGCTTGTTTGTTCTAGCACAGTTTTCACCATTCTTAGTACAAGGATTGTTTTATAATGTCAAAAATTTCAGTATTCAGTATAATGTCCAAAACTTTCAATATTCAATAATTCAGGCTTCCCTGGTGGCGCAGTGGTTGCCAAGTCTGCCTGCCAATGCAGGGGACGCGGGTTCGAGCCCTGGTCCGGGAAGATCCCACATGCCGCAGAGCAACTAAGCCCGTGTGCCACAACTACTGAGCCTGAGCTCTAGAGCCCGTGAGCCACAACTACTGAGCCTGCGTGCTACAACTACTGAAGCCCACACGCCTAGAGCCTGTGCTCCGCAACAAGAGAAGCCACCGCAATAAGAAGCCCGCACTCCGCAATAAAGAGTAGCCCCTGCTTGCCACAACTAGAGAAAGCCTGCGCGCAGCAACAAAGACCCAATGCGGCCAAAAATAATAAAAATAAATAAATAAAATAAATAAATTTTTTAAAAATTGAGAAAAATTGCCCCCCCAATTGACAAAAAGCTATTATGAATTCAGTAATGCTTTTAAATGAATTTCCTTTTTTGAGTTCACCTACATTTGGAAAACAGTAGTTAACATGTGAGACATAGCATTTTTTCAAGCTATAGGCAATGCTTAATATGTACTTGGATTTGCAGACTTTACCATAACCCACCTGGGCAGTGGTTCCCAAATATGGCATATGGACCAGTATCAGTCCTGACCAAGTTACCACTGGCTTGCAGCAAAACGAGAAACAGAGCCAGTTTAGTGAGATTTTCACAGTGTCACTGAAGTGTTACCCCTACAAGGGTAGGGGCCATGTCTTCTTCATATGGTCACTGCTGTATCCTTAGCGCCTAGTACAGTGTCTGCCACATAGTAAATGTTCACTGTTTATTGAGCGAATGAAAAAATCAGTCAATTGAAAAGACAATTCTTTATTCTGATATTTCTTAGTGTGATGGTATATAGTAGTTTGATTTTTTCAAGCTTTATTTAGCAAAATAAAAAGTCCAAAACCCTGTTTTGTTTCCTGTATCAATTAGGCTTAGGTTTAATTGTGAAGAAGAAACCTGAAAAGTAGTGATTTAAAACAAGATACATGTTTATTTCCCTCCAGGGCCAGTATGGCAGCTCTTAAGTCCTCAGGAACCCAGGCTTCCTCTAGCTCACTGCTCTGCCATGAGCTTACTGCCCTGCCATGCTCAGGTGGCCTTTAAACTTACGGTCCAGGCATAACATTCACATTCCAGATATCAAGATAGGGGAAGAGAAAGGAGAAGGACCTGCCTCCTTCCTTTAAGGAAACTTCCTGGTAGTATCCTATATCACTTATATCTTATTGGCCAGAACTTAGTCACATGACCGCATCTAGCTGCAAGGGAAGCTGGGAAAAGTCTTTTAGCTGAGTGGCAACATGCCAAGCTAAAAACCAAGACTCTGTTACTAAGGCAAAAGCAAAGGATTAACATTAGATGGCAGCTAGCAGTCTGGCCATGATTCCCCCAATTTTTTCAGATCATTTTAAAAATATGGGAACCACTGCTGAAGGAGGCTTCCCCACTTCCATCCCCATGCATGCAATTATACAGGACAGAGCCGGTCAGAATGTGGCAGACTGTTTTACCCTCTTCAGTTACTCATTTTTCTCATCGTGCAGCACACTGGAGATCTCATCCCTGTGACGCTGCATTGGGAACCTCTGCCCTCTGCTGTCTCAGCTCCAAAGAAGTTGAGATGGGAGGGGCTGGTGAGGATGGTTCAACCTCTGCTTATGATTGGTTTCCTTCCAGTCTTTTCCAACTGTGGGCTTTCAATTCCTAGGCTACCAGTTGGCTGGGGTTTTATCTTGCTTAAGTCATGATCCAGGAAGTTTTTCATTATGCCTCAGTGTAAATCAATATTTCAAAGGAAGAATTGTGGATCAAAAACTTTTGTTTTTTGAGGGTGGAGGCTCTGGGACCCTGTCCTCCCTTTCTACTGACTATTGTCCCTTTGCTAGGCTTGAATGAGTTTGAGCTGATGAGTACTGGTTTCTTTTCCCCATGTGTTTCCAGCCTTGTGTGGGAAGAAAGTTTAGACAAAATATTCTTTTACTCATTTTACAAAGGTTTTCCTTTGGGTTTCTGTTGTTCAGATGGATAGTCCTCAAACTCTAGAAATAAGATGGTGGGGATATTTGGATCTCAGAATTTCAGTTTCTTTTGATAGCCACCTATCCCATGCAAAATTCCCCACCTCCTCAACAACCTGTGTTCCTCTGGAACCTCAGTTTCTGGTTTTTACTCTGCGTACAGCTGCCTAATATTCCCACAAAGTGAGTAGGGCAAAGGTGATACTTGGAGTCACGGAGTCCAGAGTTCTAATCCTGACTTTGTCTCTTACTAGATTAAGACTCTGGGAAAGTTACTTGAACTTTCTGAGCCCTGGTTTTCTTATCAGTTGTCCTGGGATAATAAGAGCACTTACCTAGTAGGGTAGTTGTGGGTATCAAATGAGAGAACATACCGTAACTAAAATTTATTGAGAATTTATTATGTGCCACACAATATTCCAAGTGCTTTGTATGTATTTTTTTAAAAATAAATTTATTTATTTATTTTTATTTATTTTTGGCTGTGTTGGGTCTTCGTTTCTGTGCGAGGGCTTTCTCCAGTTGCGGCGAGCGGGGGCCGCTCTTCATCGCGGTGTGCGGGCCTCTCACTGTCGCGGCCTCTCCCATTGCAGAGCACAGGCTCCAGATGCGCAGGCTCAGTAGTTGTGGCTCATGGGCTTAGTTGCTCTGCGGCATGTGGGATCTTCCCAGACCAGGGCTCGAACCCGTGTCCCCTGCATTGGTAGGCAGATTCTTAACCACTGCGCCACCAGGGAAGCTCCCGCTTTGTATGTATTAACTTGTTGAATTCTCCATGACCTTTTTGAAATAGGAGCTATTATTGTTCCCATTTTTCAGAAGAAGAAACTGAATCACAGAGAAGAGAAGTAGCTTTCTTACGGTCATTCTGTGTTCCTGGCACATAGAGTGATGGTTTTCATTAGTATACTCAATGGTGGAGAAATTAGGAACCATCTGGTCTACCATTGTCTTCAGAGCTCAGCCTGGAGCTGCTACTTAGTAGGGTAATTTTGTAATGGCAAAGGAGTATGTCAAAGTGTATTTCTCAAAATGTTAAAACCTTAATTCTCATACAAACAGTGAGCAGATGTCACTCTTTAACTCATTAATAAGGGTCACAGCAGGATGATAAAGCCAGGTCAAAAGAGAATATGCGGGTGTGGTTATTAAAAGGGCAACAGGGATCCTTGTGGTGATGAAACTGTTCTGTATCTTGACTGTGGTGATGGCTACATGAACCTACATATGTGTGAAACTGGATGGGACTAAATACAGATGCACAAATGAATACAAGCACAGCTGGGGAAATCTGAGTAAGATGGATGGATTGTACCCATGTCAGCACCCTGGATGGGATCTTGTATATAGTTCTGTGTGAAACTGGTAAAGGACACACAGAGCTCTCTGCATTATTTCTTACAACTGTATGTGAATCTACACAAATAAAAAGTTTAATTTAAAAACAAAATATAGCTCAGAAAAAAATATGAGACACTTTTTTTTTTTAACAGGCGGTGGAAAGAAGGAAGCTGAAATAAAGTTACTAAATTAAATATAAAACTCGTTATATCCTATGGGGCAAAAAAGGAAAAAAACCATAGTCTTTGGGGTTACCCTCTCTAGCAAGTGAAAAGAAACACATTATCAGTTCCCAGAATTATAAAGTATTTGGGTCATGACCAAATGTGTGAACAAAGTTGCATACTCTAGAACAGGGTTTCTCAACCTCAACATTATTGACATTTTGGGCCTGGAAAATTCTTTGTTGTGGGAGGCTGTCCGGTGCATTGTAGGACGTTTAGCAGCATCCCTGACCTCTACCCACTAGATGCCAGTAGCTGCCCCCCAGTTGACAACCAAAACGTCTCCAGATGTCTTTAGCGGGTAACGTCATCCTGGTTAAGAACCACGGTATTAGACTCTCAGGGTCCATGGAGCCTGAAGACCTTTAGGTGAGCTTGTTAGGAAGTGTTCCTAGCATGACATTTATCATCTCTTCCAGCTTTTGGGTAATTGTTCTTCACAAATAAAACTACCAATTACAGGGTCCCTGTGCTGGACAGAAGCACAATGAGCTCTACCAAGAGTCACAGACTTTTAGCAGAACAGACGCCTCAGACATTCCCTAGGTCTGGTCCAACCTCCTCATTTTCCAGCTGTGAGTGGAGATGGCTTCTCTAAAGGCAGACAGCTAGTTCCTGGCGGAGTGCATTCAGTTAAGCTCTCTCTTGTTCCAAAATGGATTTGAGCCAGTCACTGTGGAGTCATTACAACTTTGTGAGCATCGGTTATGTGCTGATGTACTGGAAATGGTACTGAGGTGGATGGGGGTAGTCGAGGGTCATGGTGGCCTTAGGGTCTCAGGGCTTAGGGATGTGTAATGAGGACTAGAATTCCCAGTTCCTGATCAAGGAGGGGTGGCTGTACCCACCGCTGGAGCCCTGAGTTGTTGCTCTCGGCCAGAGGGAATGCGAGGTCCTGGGATTCCTGGCAGCCCAGGAGAGAGTGATAAGAGAGGGGGATGCGGAACTGGGGAGCTGTGAAGAACAAGGGAGAGAAAGGAGCAGATTTATAGCTAAGAGATAAGGGCAAAGGTAGGACAGAGCAGGCTAGTGGGAGGAACACTGTTCCAAGATGGAGAACGGAAGACAGTGGAGCCCAAGGCAGAGGAAGCAACCACACAGCGTTCAGAACCCAGCAGTGCCAGTGGCTCGTTGTTACTAGTCATCATCGGTCCTTAGGGAGCTGACTGCACGGGAACCTGAATCCGGGTCTTCCAGGCTGCCTGCACCAGGGCTCATGCGCTTGGCCACGGGGAAGATACGGCCTCTGGAACTGGGGTTTGAATGCTAACCTCCAAAAAATCTTGGCAGAATCCAGGCCTGGCTGGCACAGGGTCTGCTTCCAAGATATTTTAGATGCAGGGTGTCAACCTCACACACAGTAGCAGTTCAAGGAAGAGGCTTCCAACTTCAGCATCCTTCAGATCTTCTGTCCTTCCTCGTGACTCACTACAGGGTCCAGAGAGAAGTAAACTAGAAAATAGGGACCAGTGGGAGAGCCGCCCTGCCCCAGGTGTCAGGAGGTCCCTGCAGTAGTAGGTGGACCATTTAGGCTTCAGTACAGCTGCCACAGAATCACTAGCAGTGGTCAGTACTTTTCCAGCACAGAGCTTGGGGTGAGTACTGCACCTACCCAGCCCCATCACCCCTGCTGCATACTGCCCCACTAACCCAGGTGTATAATTACTCAAATTGGTCCCAGGCATAGAAGTCATGGTTGTGTCATTGGAATACCTAAGTTTGCAGAGCGCTGTTAGGTACTAACCGAATTCCCATGTGTGGTCCCTGAAAGCAGGAGGGGAAAACTTTCGTGATGCCAGGTATATTAGTTTCCTGTTGCTGCTGTAACAGATTACCACAAATGTAGTGGCTTAACCAACACAACTTATTACCTTCCAGTCTGTAGGTTAGAAGCCTGAAGGGGTCTCACTGGGCTAAGGTGTCAGCAGGGCTGCTTTCCTTTCTGGATGCTCTAGGGGAGAATTCATTTCCTTGCTCTGTCTGGCTTCTAGAGGCTGCTCACACTTCTTGGTTTATGGCCTCTTCCTCCACAAAGCCAACGAGCGAAATTGCATCTCTCCGTGCCTTCCTTTTGTAGCCATGTCACCCTTTGAGTCTTATTCTTCTGCCTCCCTCTTCTACTTTTAAGGACTCTTGTGATTACACTGGATAATCCAGGATAATCTATTTTCAAGTCAGCTTAAAATAGCAACCTTAATTGGAATTAGCAACCTTAATTACATCTGCAACCTTAATTCCCCTTTGCCATGTAACCTAATACAGTCACAGGTTCTGGGGATTAGGAGCAGACACTTGTGGTGTGTGTGGAGGGGCATTATTTCTGCCTGCCACACCGTGTCCCCAGTCAGAGTTGTGCTCGAAACCTTGAGATCTGCCGTTCACTGAGTGTCTTCTGTGTGTCAGACAGTAAAGTAGGTGCTTTATAAATTATCTCATTTAATCTGTCAACATTCAAGCCCTAATTTACAAGTGAGAAAATGCTGGCTCACAGAGGTTTAGTCACACAGCTGGTGCCTGTGGAATTCAGTCTGTATGTCCTCCAGTCCGTGCTGCCTTCTGCTACCTTTTGCTCCTCCCAAACAGGCCCAGAGACTTCAAAATGTAAATCTATGTGGGGTTGATGGACAAAAACACAGTAAGAAGTCACCTCTGAACTTGAAGCCAAGGAGAATCAACTTAACCTAGATGAGAGGGGCAACCAGAAGCGGTGACTCATCCAAAGAGAACTGGTGACTATTCGACTGCAGACAACAGAAGGCCATCAGGGGGGCAGGCTCGGGAGACCTATCTGGACTAGAGCACAGAGGGCTGTCATTTACTTTGTTGATTTATAACTTGCCTGATGTAGGGCTACCTTTGGAGTCTGTTGAAAGCAGGATCTGTGTCATAGAATGTCTCAGTGTTTTTATCCAGCCCTCTGTAAAGGGAGGGCACAAGTGTCATGACAGAGAGTAGAGCAATCTTCCTGTCCTGGGCTTCACCACTCCAAAGCCTGGCTGGAATAGCCTCAAAAGCTTCTCATTCTTTGTGCTCTGTTCTGTACTCACCAAGCAACTTTCTGCCTGATTTGGTCTTTTATGGCTAATTGGCTGTCCTGCAAAACCGTGCCAGCCCTCAGCCAGGCCCTGATTACTGCAAGTCGACCGTTTGACTCAATCTAGATTGGCCTCGTCTCTCATTCCTTTCATTGACCCTCCAAACCTTCACCGCCCTGCAGACCCTCATTCCCATCACTGGCGCCTTCCTCTCAGGGGAGCATTGCGCCTCCTACTTCTGCTGAGAAATGGACCAATGAAATTTTCAAATTTTCTTCTCCCAACTTTTCTGTTTTTTTCCCTCTGTTTTCAGCTTCTGGATTGTTGTTGGTTTTCTCCTTTCTGATGTTTTCCCCCATTCTAGTTTGGAGTTTTCGCAGTCTCTTTCTATTCTCGTGGTTATCCTAAAGTTGTAACATATACACTTAATTTATCAAGATCTGAAGTTTATAAATACCTTTCCTTGTTCCTGTGTGAGCTTAATTCCTTCCTATAAAAAAAAACAGAAAGACACTGGTGCTTGAGATTAACACGTGGGGCTCTGTCCCAGGCCTCAAGGTTAAGTGATGAAACTTGTAACCAAAGACACCTCAGTGAGTGATCTGGGGAGTTTGTAAACTGGAGTCTGTTGATACCGTGTTATCTTTCCTCCCCCAAGCAGGGCCATTTGAGAAAGAAAGGATTCAGTCACCTGTCACCAGCTCTGATTTCTGCTAGTCCTTTCTCTTTGATACTAAGTGTGTTAGTTTTCTAGGGCTGCTGCAACAAAGTACCACAGATGGGATGGCTTAAAACAACAAGAATTTATTCTCTCCCTATTCTGGGGGCTAGAAGTCCAAGATCACGGTGTCGGCAGGGTGGTTCCTTCTATGGGCTGTGAGGGAGAACCTGTTCCATGCCTCTCTTAGCTCCTGGTAGTTTGCTGGCAATCTTTAGGGTTCCTTGGCTTGTAGAAGCATCAACTTGACTTCTGCCTTTATATGGTTTCTCCCTATGTGTGTTTGTGTCCAAATTTCTCCTTTTTATAAGGACACCAGTTATCATGGATTAGGACAATTACCTCATCTTAACTAAGTTAACTAATTACATCTACAGCAACCTCCAAATAAGGTCACATTCCGAGGTCCTGGGGATTAGGACTTCAATATATGAATTTGGGGGGGGGGGACACAATTCAACTCATTGTACTAATAGAGTAAGTATACTAATAAACATAATAAGTTTAACTATAATAAGTATACTAATCCTTTCTAATGCATTTGTGAAAAAATCCATATCTGAAGGGTACTTTTGAACATAAGGGTTTAACCTCCATGGTACTAATGAAGCATACTTTATTTTTTTCCAGCTTTATTGAGATATAAGTGACATATAACATAAACTTTACATATAGCATGTAAGTTTAAGGTGTACAATATGATGATTTGGTATATGTATATTGCAAAGTGATCACCACAATAAGGTCAGTTAACACATCCATCACCTCATATAGTTACCTTTTTTTTTTTGCGGTGAGAACTTTTATGGTCTGCTCTGTTAGCAACTCTCAAGTATATAATCCAGTATTGTTAACTATAGTTATTAGGATGTATCAATACATTAAATCCCCAGAACTTATTCATCTTATAACTGGAAGTTTGACCACATTCACTCCCCACGCCCACGCATGACAACCACCCATCTACTCTCTGTTTCTATGAGTTCAGTTTTTTCAGATTCCACATGTAAATGAGATCATACAGTATTTGTCTTTCTCTGTCTGACTTATTTCCTTAGCATAATGCCCTCAAGACTCATACGTGTTGTCACAAATGGTAGGAATTTTTTCTTTTTATGGCTGAATAATATTCTATTATGTATGTATATGTACATACTATATTTTCTTTATCCGTTCATCCACCAATGGACATTTAGGTTGTTTCCATATCTTGGCTATTGTGAATAATGCTTCAATGAACAGGGGGTGTAGGTATCTCTTCAAGATGATAGTGATTTAATTTCCTTCAAATATACCCATAAGTGGAATTGTTAGATAATATGGTAGTTCTAGTTTTAATTTTTTTGAGGAACCTCTATACTGTTTTCCATAATGGCTGTACCAATTTATATTTCCACCAACAGTGCACATGTGTTCCCTTTTTCTACATCCTCGCCAACACTTATTTCTCTCTTTTTCTTAAATAATGGCCATTCTAACAGGTGTGAGGTGATATCTCATTGTGGTTTTGATTTCCCTGATAATTAGTGATGTTGAGCACCTTTTCATTTACCTGTTGGCCATTTGTATGTCTTCTTTGGAAAAATGTCTATTTAGATCTTTTGCCCATTTTCAAATTGGGTTGTTCTTTTTCTATTGAGTTATGTGAATTCCTTATATATTTTAGATATTAACCCCTTGTCAGATACATGATTTGCAAATATTTTCTCTCATTCTGTAGGTTGCCTTTTCATTTTGCTGATGGTTTCCTTCACTGTGCAGAAGAATTTTAGCTTGATGTAGTCTCACTTCTTTATTTTTGCTTTTACTGCTTGTGCTTTTGCTGTCAAATGCAAAAAATCATCACTAAGACTCGTGTCAAGGAGCTTTCCTTCTGTATTTTCTTCTAGGAGTTTTACAATTTTAGGTCTTACACTGAAGGCTTTAATCCATTTCGAATTGTTGTGAGTGATATAAGACAGGGGTCTAGTTTCATTCTT
The DNA here is from genome assembly GCF_009873245.2 of Balaenoptera musculus. NCBI lineage: Eukaryota > Metazoa > Chordata > Mammalia > Artiodactyla > Balaenopteridae > Balaenoptera > Balaenoptera musculus. The sequence continues at coordinate 33,932,559 of NC_045801.1, read as the reverse complement.
TTGCATGTGGATATCCAGTTTTCCCAACATCATTTACTTAAGAGACTATCTTTCCCCCTAATAAGGCATTATACTTTAGTTTATGCCAGGGCTTCTCGACCCAGCTGGCCTGCATTACTGCCTCATACGTGGTCTGGGAAAACAGAAACCAGTGTGCATTTTACCAAGAGCCGGGTGTGCATCCTTCCAGCGCTGGGACTCCGTTCTTGAAGGTCAGCTGCATTTCCATGGAACACATCTTACCTCCAAGGAATAGCTTGGTATTGCAATTCCAAAGGTGCCATATGTGCTGACCTAGAGGTCTGTTTTCTTAGGTGCACCTGCCTTAAATTTGTGTTTGTTTGTTTCTCCTTCCCAAATACACCTGTGGGAAACAATGTCTTTCTTAGAAACGGTTGAATGGTGGGGCATCTCAGTCGCTGAATTTTGGGGGGGCACTAGAACTGGAATGGAAACCCATCCCTCACCTCTGAAGGGAGGAGAGGAGATTGGAGCAGTTTACCGCTCCCTGCTTGCACTGTTCAGTTAGCTAGGAAACACCTTTCTGCAGTTCTAAGAACTCTGCAGGTTGTGAGATGAGCTTAACAGCTTTTAAGAGGGGAAAACACTGAGAGGATAAAATATGGCATCAATTTAAAAATATACTCTAATATCAGAAACAAAAATGTGCTGTTTGGAATTCAAGATGTACACTATTTCCTTTTGGTTTTAATTGAAGTATAGTTGATGTACAATATTATATGTTCCAGGTATACAATATAGTGATTCACAATTTTTAAAGGTTATACTCCATTTATAGTTATTATAAAATATTGGCTATATTCCCTGTATTGAACAATATGTCTTTGTAGCTTATTTTATACATAACAGTACCTCTTAATCCCCTATATTTATTACCTCTCCCCTCTTCCTTCTCCCCACTGGTAGCCGCTAGTTTGTTTTCTATATCTGTGAGTCTGTTTCTTTTTTGTTATATTTACTAGCTTGTTGTATTCTTTAGATTCCACATATAAGTGATATCATATGGTATTTGTCTTTCTCTCTCTGATTTATTTCACTTAGCATGATGCCCTCCAAGTCCATTCATGTTGCTGCAAATGGCAAAATTTCATTCCTTTTTGTGGCTGAGTAGTATTGCATTGTATATTTATTTAAATATATTTAATATATTTTTATAAATATATAAATATATATTTATTTATATATATATTTATAAATATTTATATATATTTATAAATATATAAATATATTTATATAAATATATTTAAATTTATTTATTTATTTATTTTTGGCTGCATTGGGTCTTTGTTGCTGCATGCGGGCTTTTCTCTAGTTGCCGTGAGCGGGGGCTACTCTTTGTTGTGGTGCACAGGCTTCTCATTGTGGTGGCTTCTCTTGTTGAGGAGCACGGGCTGTAAGCGCGCGGGCTCAGTAGTTGTGGCTCATGGGGTTCATTCCTCCGTGGCATGTGGGATCTTCCCAGACCAGGGCTTGAACCCGTGTCCCCTGCATTGGCAGGTGGATTCTTAACCACTGCGCCACCAGGGAAGCCCCATTTATTTTTAAATTTTTATTTATTTATTTTTTAATTTAATTTCTGCTGTGTTGGGTTTTCGTTGCTGTGCACCGGCTTTCTCTAGTTGCGGCGAGTGGGGGCTACTCTTCACTGCAGTGCGCGGGCTTCTCATTGCAGTGGCTTCTCTTGTTGTGGAGTATGGGCTCTAGGCTCATGGGCTTCGGTAGTTGTGGCATGCAGGCTCAGTAGTTGTGGCTCATGGGCTCTAGAGCGCAGGCTCAGTAGTTGTGGTGCACGGGCTTAGTTGCTCCGTGGCATGTGGGATCTTCCCAGACCAGGGCTCGAACCCGTGTCCCCTGCATTGGCCGGTGGATCCTTAACCACTGCACCACCAGGGAAGTCCTATTTTTAGTTTTTTGAGAAACCTCCATACTGTTTTCCACAGTGGCTACACCAATTTACATTCCCACCAGCAGTGTACGATGGTTTCCTTTTCTCCACCTCCTTGCCAACATTTGTTATTTGTGTTCTTTTTGGTGATAGCCATTCTGACAAGTGTGAAGTGATACCTCTTTGTGGTTTGGATTTGCATTTCCCTGTCTATTAGTGATGTTGACCATCTTTTCATATGCCTGTTGACCATCTGCATTTCCTCTTTGGAAAAATGTCTGTTCAGGTCTTCTGTCCATTTTTCAGTTGAGAATTTTGGTTTTTTGATGTTGAATTGTATAAGCTGTTTATATATTTTGGATATTAACCCCTTATGGGTCATATCATTTGCAAATATTTTCTCCCATTCAATAAGTTGTCTTTTCATTCTGTCGATGATTTCCTTTGCTTTGCAAAAGCTTTTAAGGTTAATTAGGTCCTATTTGTTTATTTTGCTTTTATTTCCTTTGCTTTAGGAGACAGATCCAGAAAAATATTGCTGTGATTTATGTCAGTGTTCTGCCTATGTTTTTCTCTAGGAGTTTTATGGTTTCTGGTCTTATATTTAGGTCTTTAATCCATTTTGAGACTGTTTTTGTATATGGTGTTAGAGAATGTTCTATAATAATTTCATTCTTTTACATGTAGCTGTCCAGTTTCCCAGCACCACTTATTGAAGAGACTGTCTTTTCTCCATTGTATATTCTTGCCTCCTTTGTCAGAGATTAATTGACCATAAGTGTGTGGGTTTATTTCTGGGCTCTCTATCCTGTTCCATTGATCTGTGTGACTGTTTTTGTGCCAGTACCATACTTCTTAAAAAAATTTTTATTGAAGTATAGTTGATTTACAATGTTGTGTTAATTTCTGCTGTACAGCAAAGTGATTCAGTTTTATATATATATATATATATTCTTTTTCATAGTCTTTTCCATTATTTTTTGTCACAGGATATTGAATATAGTTCCCTGTGCTATACAGTAGGACCTTGTTGTTTATCCATCCTATACATATTAGTTTGCATCTATCTGCTAGTCCCAAACTCCCAGTCCTTCCCTTCCCCACCACCCCTCCCCCTTGGCAAGCACAAGTTTGTCCTCTATGTCTGTGAGTCTGTTTCTGTTTCATTGATATGTTCATTTGTGTTGTAGTTTAGATTCCACATATAGGTGATATCATATGGTATTTGCCTTTCTCTTTCTGACTTACTTCACTAAGTATGATAATCTCTATGTCCATCCATATTGCTGCAAATGGCATTATTTCATTTTTTATGGCTAATATTCCATTGTGTGTGTGTGTGTGTGTATATATATATATATATATATTTCCCATCTTCTTCTCTTTTTTTTTTGGCTGCACTATGTGGCTTGTGGGATCTTAGGTCCCTAACCAGGGATCGAACCCGTGCCCCCTGCAGTGGAAGCGTGGAGCCCTAACCACTGGACCTCCAGGGAATTCCCATACTGCATCTTTTTTAACCATTCATCTGTCAGTGAACATTTAGGTTGTTTCCATGTCTTGCCTATTGTAAGTAGTGCTGCTATGAACATAGGGGTGAATGTATCTTTTCGAATTATAGTTTTGTCTGGGTATATGCCCAGGACCAGGATTGCTGGATCATCTGGCAACTCTATTTTTAATTTTTTGAGGAACCTCCATACTGTTTTCCATAATAGATGCACCAATTTACATTCCCACCAAAGTGTAAGAGGTTCCCTTTTCTCCACACCCTCTCCAACATTTGTTATTTGTAGACTTTTTAATGATGGCCATTCTGACCCACGTGAGGTGGTACCTCCTTGTAGTTTTGATTCACATTTCTCTAATAATTAGCAATGATGGCCATCTTTTCATGTGCCAGTTGGCCATCTTTATGTCTTCTTTGGAGAAATGTCTATTTAGGTCTTCTTTTAGCAATATTAATTCTTCTAATCCAAGAACATGGTATATCTTTCCATTTGTTTGTGTCATTTTCAATTTCTGTCATCATTGTCTTATAGTTTTTTGAGTACAGGTCTTTTACCTTCTTAGGTAGATTTATTTCTAGGTATTTTATTCTTTTTGATGTGATGGTGAATGGGATTGTTTCCTTAATTTCTCTTTCTGATAGTTCATTGTTAGTGTATAGAAAAGCAACAGATTTTTGTGTATTAATTTTGTATTCTGCAACTTTACTGAATTCATTGATGAGCTGTAGTAGTTTTCCAGGGGCTTTTTTAGGATTTTCTATGCATAGTATCATATCAAGATGTACACTATTTCTGAGTATCTTCTAAGTGCTGGTGCTAAGAGTATAGTGTAGAGCAAGTTAGACACAGTCCCTGTCCTCATGGGGTGTATTCTCTAACACTGGAGACAAACAGTAACCAAGTCATTAATGAAATAGTCACAAGTGTGTAAAGGGCTTTGAACTTGAAATACAAGGCACCATGGGAGTGGACAATTGTGGGAAGCTTGGATTCACTACTTTGTCTCCTTCCCCACTTACTATGCCTGGAGAGTGGGGCCCACCCTCCATTTCCTTTTTATATGAGTCCTCTTTTCTTTCCTCTGCTTGTTGCCAGGGTCTTGCATTAGCACTCACTGTAGCCCACATGCCCACTTCTATACTTGCACATTATTTAAATGTTTGTTCAGTGGGCTTGAAGAATGAGATGTCAAGCCCCTTCAGGGCAGGGGCCAAGCCTCATTGGCCTGTGATTCCCCCACAGGGTCCATCAAGTAACAGCACCCAGTGATCACTATCCACTGAAGGAATGTCCAGGAGTCACCTCCTGCTTCCCTTTGGGAAAGTCAGCTAGCATGTCGTAAGGCACCTGCTCTAGTGTCAGGCCTGCTCTAGCTGCTTTATTAGATGAGGAAACTGACACTTAGAGAAGTAACTTGCTCAAGATCATTTAACAAATAGGTGATGTTGAAGGGCTTGGACTCCAGCTCTGTCTGACAGTAAAGCCAATTCTCATGACACTGTAGCACCTCAGCATCAGACATAAGAGGCCAAGGAAAATGTGGTGAGTCAATGAATCTGGTTCCTTTTGAAAATTCCAAGGGGCCTTGCTTCTTGTCACCAAGCTCCACTTCCATTGCCCAGGGATTGTTTTCTGTCTCAATGCTTCCTCTTCACCCAAGCTAATCTTCCTGCTGCCCTGGAGACTCTTGATTAAATTTGCCTAGGAAACACCTTCTTGCGTTCTCTGTCTGCCAGTGCACATACTGGAATGTCCACACCCCAGAAACAGAGTCTGGAGTTTATTCTCCTTTGGCTGTGGGTAAATTGACTTGTGACCGAGAGAACAGTAGTGGGTAATCTTGAGCCAAAACTATTTGGTATGGTTCAAAGTTATGGGATTTTCCAGGTTTAATCCAAAGAGCCTCAGGTCTCACTGGCCTCTGGGTACAGAGGAGCTCACAGGAAAAACAAAGAGCATGTTTCACTGTTTCTCACCACTGCTTACTTGTTCTCTCGGTCCCCTAGCCTTTGCAGTCTCCCAAAGTATTTCAGGGTGTCCCCAAGGTGGGATTGGCCAGCTGCTGTTCTGCTAGCCTGGGGTCCTGTTTTTGCTTTTTGGGTTTGTTTTTTTTTTTACTTTCTGTTTTAGAAACTGCCCCCTCACTTGCTGTCCTCACTCCCCACACCCATATCCCGGGCACTGGCATATCTTCCAAGTACCTTTATTTTTGCAACTGGGCATCACCGCCACTTCCAGTGGGCACTGAAGTCCCCTCTTAGTTATGGCCACAACCACTAAGACTGTAAAGAAGAGGTTCTCAACTAGGCAGTTTTGCCCCCTAGGGGACATTTGGCAAGGTCTGGAGACATTTTGGGTTGTCACAACTCGGGGGCGGTGCTGTAGGCATCTAGTGGGTAGAGGCCAGGGTGCTGCCGAACCTCCGGCAATACTCAGGACAGTCACCCCAGCAAAGAATTATCCATCCCCAAATGTCAATAGCGCTGAGGCTGAGAAACCCTGCTCTAGGCCCGGGATGTCCAGAATGAGCAGAGTTATATTATCAAGTAGGAAAGAAGACTTCTCTCCCATTTCTGTGTTATGCTGTAATCTTAGCGGGGTCCCCCAGTGGTGTTGTTTGTACCCTATGACTTAGATAAATTTTTGACAAGCAGCTTTCTGAATTTTTGCTTCCTTGGGTCAGGTTGTGGACAGAAGACAGATCTCAGGGCTAAAGGCTGATTCTCTTTAAAACTGCTCCTCCCCTCCGACCTTGAGGCTTGGCTCTTCTCCATACTGGGTGAGGCCTGCCGGGCCTGGCTCCTCTTCCCTTAGGGTGAGTTATTTGGGGGAGGCTAATGCAAATATGCCGCTAGCTCCCACCAGTTGGTCCTGACATGTCTGAACTCCAGTGCAGGTCTCAGCTTAAGCTCGAACTTGAGAGAATCTTTTGTGAGTTGATGTCCAGTCAACTCAGAACAGAACTTGGATGAGTGCTATTGAAGATCTACACTGTGAGTCAGTTAGGACTCTTTTGGTGGCAAGTAATAAACAAACAGATCAATATCCACCAGATAAAAACTCTAAGCAAAAAAGGGACGGTAATTGGCTCAGGTAACAGAAAGGCCAGGTGTAGGACTGCCTTGCGGTGAGACTGGGTTCAAGGCTTACATGATGTCAGGGACCCCATGTCTCCCTCTCCGTCTCTCAAGCCCCTTATTCTGTGTGGGCTCCATTCTCAGAAAGGGTCTTCCCTCGCGCTGCCACAGCCCCACCTCAAAGCTCCCAGATTCAAGTCCAGTGGGAAAGAGAGCCTCTTCCATTAGCTCCTGCAGAGGTCCTGAGAGTTTCTGGCTTGGGTCATGTGATACCCCTGAGCCAATCCCATGGTCCCTGAGAATGCGGAGTGTTGATTGGCTTTGCCCTTGGTCACATGCTCCAACTCAGATGACCCAGTCAGAAGGTGGGAGGGTGAGGTTACTGGGAAAGATACTGTAGCGTGGGGACAAGCCGACTGCTGTGGTTTAGAATCTTAGGTTCTATCAAAGGCGTCTGTGGGATTACTACTGAGATCAGGGAGAGAATCTCTAATGAAGAATATATCATTTTAAAATGAGAAAGGATTGATAATTTTATGGCATTAGCAAACTGGACTGCACGGTGTGGGGAGCATGGGTTCTGGGAAGGTGCAGGGAGTTTAAAGGAACCTCTGATGGAAAGGAAGTATTGCCTGCATGTTCCTCCAGTTTATACGCTTTATAGAGTCCCCTCATTTGACACACCCCCCCCTGCCTCAACCTTTCAATACCTGAAATGTATAAACACTTTGTTTGATATTTGCTTGATAATATGCCACAGTGTATTCAACTGTGATGAACACTTATATTTTTCTATATCTTAATTTATTCATGCTTAAAAATTTTTTTTCTTAAAATTTCTTGTGAAATCTCACATCTTTATTTTATTAAGCAACTTTCTAAAGCAATGTTTCATTATTTTTTCTTCGAAAGAGTCAAAATGTGGCAATTGGGGCTTCCCTGGTGGCGCAGTGGTTGGAGTCTGCCTGCCAATGCAGGGGACACGGGTTCGAGCCCTGTGCTGGGAAAGATCCCACATGCCGCGGAGCAGCTAAGCCTGTGCGCCACAACTACTGAGCCTGCGTTGCCACAACTACTGAGGCCCGTGCACCTAGAGCCCGTGCTCCGCAGCAGGAGAGGCCACTGCAGTGAGAGGCCTGTGCACCGCGGCGGGGGGTGGCCCCTGCTCGCCGCAACTGGAGAGAGCCCACGCACAGCAACGAAGACCCAATGCAGCCAAAAATTAATTAATTAATTAATTTTTTAAAAAAAAGTGGCAATTGAAGTACTTTTAATTTCCATTAGATTTTAAACTGCATTTCTTCAACTTCATACCCAAGTGCTATTTTTAAGCATATCTTTTAAATAAAAGTCAATTTTAAAGAAAAAAATGCCTTTGTACCTGTCTCAGTATAGTAGGGAGGCTTAAAAAGAAAGCAAATAGCCAGTACCTGACATGTAATAGGCTCTCTATAAATAGAAACTCCCTTCTGATTTCTTTTGGGACCATTAAAAATTCTGATGAAGGAAAAAAAATGGACTATATCCCTATAGTTTGTAGAGATGGTGAGTATTCATGTTTTCTAAGAGGTTATAAGACTTAAACCTATGTTATAGTTTTCATTTTAAATAAAATATGTAATTTAATATTAAAAATGACTTAGAGAACAAATTGTGTGCAAATGTGTTCCAAAATTATTGTTATATTTCCCATGCTTTTATTTAAGAACAACCAGCGTTGTTTTTTTCTTAAATGAGAGCAAAAACTAAATGCCAAAGCTCCCTTGAGATCTTTCTTCTTCTTAGTTTAGCAGAAGTAGCTGGGCAAAGTGACAGACTTTAGTCCCTAGGGAATGACCATCGTCTCTAGGGAGAGCATACCTTGGCACTTTGCATAAACAAGGAATCATTTAGGCTGAACTGGGGGATGTTGATGGCAGGTGTGGATGTTATTGAGCAGCACTGTCCGTGTCGTCCCTCACCAGTTGGAAAGGTGAAGGAGGGAAGGAGAGCCCTGCAGGGAAGAGATCACCCTGAGCAGTGTTACCGAAGTGGGCGTGAGCTTGGCACTTCTGGGGAGTATAAGGACGCCAGCCTGCCTGGAGGGTAAGGTGTGTAGTTAGAAGCAAGCTGTGTAATGACAGTGAGGCCACACAATGGAGCTCTTTAGAGCAGGGCAGAGGTGTTTGGATCTGGTGCAGTGTGGCAATATGGCATGAGGAGGAAAGCCAGGCTTTGGGAAGATTTGTCTTTCTGTCATGATATAGATGTTCTGGACAGTGGAGAGAGACTGGAATCAAGGAGGCCAGCTGTCAGCTCTTGCAGTAATCTAGAGGAGAGGTGAGCTGGACCTCTCCAATGGGAGCAAAAGGAGAGTAAAGAGCTATTTGGGAAGATGCATAAAAGAGAGAAATGACAAAGCTTAGTGTCAGACTTGATGATAGGGAAGAAGAAAAAGAGAAAGGAAATAACTCACAAGCTTTTAAGACCAGAGGCTAGAAATAGAAAATTCATGGCATAACTGACATACATGAGAGAGTCAGGAAGGGAACTGGATCGAAGGTAATATGGTAAGCTCACTTTGTATACGCTGAGTCTAACGTGACCTGAGGGACTTCCATGTAGAAAAGTTGGACTGCAGCTGGTTCTGCAGGACCATGGGCATCTCCTCCTGAATCTCACCCTCTCGCTTCCCCGAACTATCTTTTGAATCCATCCCGTTCAACCCACTCCCCACCCCACTGTTTGAGTTGAAGTCCTCATCCCCTCCTGGCTCCAGAGAGTGTAATAGTCCTAACCAAGTTTCCTTCCTCCAGTCTCATCCTCTTTAATCCATCATCTTCCATGTCATTGAACTTTTCCTCATATTTCCACTATGCCCATAATTTGGTTTCCCAAATTACTAATTCAGTATGGATCTAGGGATATTATAAAGTGTTGCAGTAGATTATGACTGGAACTCCTTTTGCTTATCTCTAAGAAAAGCAAGTAAAGGATTTAGATTATTTTCTAATAATTTAGGAGTGTTGAATGTGGTTTCCTTCAGTCTGATGTCATTCTGAGACTGGAGCACAAGGATGACTTGATATATAAGGACTGCAGTGATTTCTATATCTGACTCTGTCGCTCAATGTGAGTACCTGTTGGGTGAAGACTAACTGTGTCTCTGTGAGGCACCAGAGTCTGGTGAAGTGTCTGGCGTGTATTGGGTTCAGCAGGTACTGGTTGAGGTGAACAGATAGCAGCAGAGGGTTGGATATCAGATGTGAGTTAAATTGAAGTTTAACTCAGTTGAGGATGAAGTTGAAATTGAAGGTGAAGATGGATGTAGTCTCTGAGAGAGGAATATATTATCACAGAGCGGGGAAAAGATTTTTTTTTGTTTTTTCTCAAATTTGGAAAATGCTCTTTAATGGGGTTGATGCTCACGTTTCTGGGCTCCATGGAATCGGGCTGTATCTTTGCATGTATCTCCAACTTCAGTGATTTTGGCTCCTGCTAACAACTGCATAATCAAACCAGATGTTACAACTGGGGAGATACCCAATTCCATTAAAGTTCCTCTGTTGGATGCAAGAATAACCCTCATCCAGTAGAAAGGATCTGCAGAATCTGATGACATGATTCCAAATAGTGGCATCTGACAACATAGTAAGAAGATGAAGAAGGTTATAGCTGTCCATAGTACCTTCTCTCTAAACTGGATTTTCCTTTCAGGTTTCTGAATTTCTGGTTAGAACTGAACAGAAAGGTTTGATAACTTCTAAAGATTTGATGCCCGTGGCAGCGGCTAGGGTGGCCCACTGGGGCCCAGTGGCCTCGGCACCGCCTTTGCTCGGGTCCCGCGGCTCGGGCCTTGGCGCCCTGCCACCCTGCACAGGCTCCACCCCGGAAAGGATTTTTAGAGTTTCCATCTTCTCAGTGAAGTATGAGCCACCATGTGCTGATTTTTTTGGACAGCAACAACAGAGCCAGGGGTCAGTAGTGGCCTGAGTATGCCAGTCCCAGGACTGCATCTGTCTAAGTCCCTGCCTGACCTTGGGCTCATGATGTTTTCCCACAGGGCTACCTACCTTCTGGTATGTTCCTGAGGTCTGATCTAGATACTTTGGGAAGCTTGGAGAAAAATCAGTTTTGCTATTGTTTTACAATGAAGAAAATCCCTAGAAGGGATTTTGATTTTTCTCAGGCTTCACATCCCTTGGTTCTATTATACCAAACTCAGCAGAACCTGTTTCAAAATGGAATCCGTGCATTTGGGATGGAATCAGGTCACACAAGCAGGCTACTGACTTTACAGGTAACGTGGGCCAAACCCTTCCATTGGAAGAGCCACCTCCTTCTGTAAATATCGAGAACGGTAATATGATTTATAGCAAAGCCAACTGCACCTACTCCTGGAACCTTGCAGGAACTTGTTGAGGGTGGGAAGCTTGAACTTGACTTCAAAGAAGAAAAAATTAAGCTTAAACCTGCTTTTAAAACTATCCAGGGGGGCTTCCCTGGTGGCGCAGTGGTTGAGAATCTGCCTGCCAATGCAGGGGACACGGGTTCGAGCCCTGGTATGGGAAGATCCCACATGCCGCGGAGCAACTAGGCCCGTGAGCCACAACTACTGAGCCTGCGCGTCTGGAGCCTGTGCTCCGCAACGAGAGAGGCCACGACAGTGAAAGGCCCGCGCACTGCGATGAAGAGTGGTCCCCGCTCGCCACAACTAGAGAAAGCCCTCACACAGAAACGAAGACCTAACACAAGCCAAAAATAAGTAAATAAATAAATAAATTTATAAAAAAAAAAAAAAAAAAAAAAAAAAAAAAAACTATCCAGGGAAAGATCAGAGACAGGAACTGGGGATATAAGAGCCAATTAGTGCATTTTAGAAATACAAAATCAAAGCAGCCCCACTGGAGTTTTAATTTCTGCTTCTGATAGAAATCTCATGGTATCTGTCTTATGTGACTGCTACAGAGGGATTTTAGATCTCACCAACTACTTAAACATTCACAGTGAGCTGTAGAAAATGGCTTGTGAAGCTTAATCCTGTCCATTCTGGCTGTGTCCTTTTGAAATTGTTACTGAAAACCTTTTCATCTAGACTGTGGTTACAGTTGATTATCCTAATTAATTTACTATTGTTTTCCTTTTCTGCCCCTTTCTTGCTAAATATTCAATTGCGCTTGTCAGGTGTGTATTTCGGCAAAAGGCATCTTTCTGAAGTGGCATAATTACCAGTCGCAGCCTTCTGAGAGTGGTTTCCAATTTGGTGACTCCAGCTGGGAAGATAATCACCTTAAAAATGCATTCAGAGGGCTAAGGGAGTCTCCAGAAGGGGGCAGAGCCCCAAAGGCAAGGCTCTCCGTGTTGGACTCCCTGCCTCCAGGCTCAAGCCCTTCCAGTGGATCCTCCACACTGTTCTCCGGCTGCCATTGCCCACAGGACAAACTCCTTGACAAGGTGCCTGTGACCACCCGTGCTTTGGCCTCTGCCTCTCTTTGGCCTATTTTTGTACTTTGCCACCAACAATACCTCTTGGACATCTTTCTTGCCTGCATCCTGAACATCTCCTCCAAAGGGCAAGGACTGAGTCTCTCCCTCCTTCACTGCTGGGTCCCAGCCCTAGAGCAGAGCCTGGCACGTCGGAAAAGTGCAGTAAATATTCATGAACCGCTGGTCCATGACCTGTTTTCTCTGGCTCTGTGCATTTCTCTTCAGCACAACAAAGGCCCATAGCTGGCCACGCACCAAATGATCTGTCCTTCTAAAGAAGGTGAGGCCCAGTGAGGGCTTGTGGATACTGTGTTTTATCTTTTATCCCTGTCACATGTGTCACATATCAGCCCTCTGATAACATATAGTAAAGAGACCCTAATGTACCAGTCAGCTCTGTAATCTGGGGCTCCTACATTAGCTCAACCTTCTGACCTCTTGATGGGCTTCCTGGGGCCCTGTAGTCTCTGGGTCCTATACCCTTTAGGAGTTGCTGTGCCCTGACCGGATCTGGGACAAAGTTGTAGAATTGGCACAGTTGATCTTTGATAATACTCTCTTCTCTCCATCTCTTTTCTCCATTTTCTTTCACCCACCTAGTACCCCCGCATCCCTTTATTCTTAAGAAAAGATCTGATATCAGCTCTTGTTGTGCCTGGGGGTGGGAAGTTGAGAAATCAACCCTGATTGTGCGCCAGGCCCAGAGCGAGGCTCACCTACCCTTTTTCCCTTTGATCACCAATCTTTGATGCAGATATCATAATTCTCATCCTTTACCCAAGGAAACTGAGGCTTAGTGATGCTAAGTAGTGGGGCAATGACAGAGACAGAAGATGGGAACAAGATGTCTTTGGAGTCACACAGATCTGAGTATTGAGTCTTGGTTCCGCCATTGGCAGGCTGTTTGTCTTTGAGCAAGTTTCGTGACTTCTCCGAGGCAGTGTCCTAGTCTGTAAAATGGAAATAGTTATAGCAGAGAGTTTGATACTTGGTAGGCCAAGAAAGGAAAAAATGGTGAACGTTATTATTAAGTCACTTTGGAAAGGTCACACAGCTTGTAAGGGGCAGAGCTGGGATTTGAACCCAGGCCTGCCTGGCTCCAATGCTGCCCCACTGTAGCACGCGCGTCCTGGACGTACAGCCAGCCGGCCACCAGTGACGCTTGCTGAATGACTATGAACTTAAGTCATTCAGCTCACAGGCACTTAGGGCCCCAAGAAGTTCAGTCTCAAAATGGAGGCAGATTCAGAGATATGGAATGAAGGGAAAAAAAGCAATTCAAGTCCTGCTCTATCTTACAAGAAAAGTATCACGAAAGAAGGAGTTTTTTATTTTTTTCAGCTTTGCCAAGGTATAATTGACAAATAGCACTGTAAGATATTAAAAGTGTACAACATGACTTGATATATGAGTACATTGTGAAAGAATTTCCCCCCATCGAATTAATTAACACATACCCATCACTTAAGTTCTACTCTCAGCAAATTTCAATTATACAATATAGTATTATCACCCACAGTCACCATGTTATACATTAGATCCTCAGACCTTATTCATATTATAGCTGAAAGTTTGTACCCTTTTATCAACCTCTCCCTATTTCCCCCATCCTCAGCCCCTGGTAACCACTTTTCTACTCTCTATTTCCATGAGTTTAACTTTTTGTTGTTATTGTTAAGATTCCACATATAAGTGATACCATGCAGTATTTGTCTTTCTCTGTCTGGCTTATTTCACTAAGCAAAATGCCCTCCAGGTTCATCCATGTTGTCACAAATGGCAGGATTTTGGAAGGAGTTTACTTTTTATGCACAACCAAACCTCTTTGAAATCCTCTGACTCAGACATTTTTTAGAAACCAGGCAATGGCTCCCTTCTCCCTAAATCTCTCTCCTTCCTCTTTCTGTCCCTGACATGGCTTTTCTGCTTCTTGCTCCTTCTCCGCCTAGACCCTAATAAGTAAATCAACTTAATGTCTCCTTGTTCTTTGATTTCCTTTCTACCCGTTAATTACCTGGATTCTTCAACTCAGAAGCAAGCCATGAGGTCATTCTAGCATGCAAGAGTCCTCTCTGCTTTTAAAAGATTGGGAGAGGTGGAGAGAGGTGAATTTAAGTTACCATGCTCTCTCTCCTGGAACTAAAATTTATACCTTAGCACTAATCATAGTATAAAAGATACTGTCCCCTGGGTAAGGAATTTCAAGCATCGGTGGAAAAGAGGGAGCACTTTGGAGGCTGGGGGGTTCTTCTTCTTCTGTACAAAGCTGGCCCTGTAGACCTTCCTGCCTGGACTCAAAAGGCCCAGGGGTCAGGCCCTTGGCACCTTTCCCAGGCCCCACCATCAAAACTCCCCTTCCCAGCAGTGAGGCAGCCATCTGTAGAGAGGGGAAAGGAAAGGCCAGTGTGACTCACCTCTCGCCTGTACCGTCGCCAGCCCCCAGGCAGCATTGCCCAGTCTGGTCACCAGCCCTTCCTGTAGGTGGGTACAGGGTGACCTTACTGGGCTAAGGTTGTGGGAGAACTGCTTTTGCCAGAGGGCTGTGACATTCATGATAAGGGGAAGCCATCCCTCCTTCCTGCAGCATGAGCCCCCAAAGGGCAAATGGAATCTGGGGAGACCTACAGTACTGCCTTTGGGTTTGCACGCAGCCCCAAATCCTGGAAAGACGGCAGCCTTGGGAGCCCCTGGGAGTCACAGTAACCTGAAGAGGAGTGTGGGGTGAGTGGCTGGCAGCATTTGACACGTCTCTCCTGGGGGCTGATTATACTGTTTATGTGAGCTCTTTCCTCTACTCCCTGATACCTCCACAGTCATTGGAACTGCTGGCATGTTGCACGTTTGCACTTGCTTCCTTTGGAATTCCGGCTGTTCAGTACATCAAGGGAGAAAACACTGAACACACAGAGGTCTATATGGCAGCTTCTTCCTGAGTGATGATACCAGCTCTGGCAACCTGCTCAGTGGTTCGCCACTCTTCCAACAGACATTTCTCGAATGCCTAATACATGCCAGGCCTGGTCATGAACAAGATAGGCACGGTCCTTGGCTTCGTGGAGCAACCACACTAGTGGGGCAGGCAGGTCTGGAACAAAAAATTCCAACAGTGATGAATGCTTCAAAGACATACAGGGTGCTTTGGGAGGGAAACAGGGGAACCCAAGTCAGTGTGAGGGAGGAGTCTGGGAAGGCCCCCCGAGGAAGTGACGCTCAGGTTGAGACGGAGAATCAGCCAGGCCGAGAGAAGAGCATTGTGAGTAGAAGGGAGAGCGTGTATAGGGGGTGAGGCACCTTTTGCATGCAACAGGGCAGGAGCATAGCACACGTGAACCCGTGAAGCCCAAGGAGGCAGGAGAACTCACCAAGCGTCTTGTGGGCGTGTAGGGATTGGGGTCTTTCGCCTAAAGGCGGTGAGAAGTCAGTGGAGGGGTGGGCCGGGATTAGATTCGTGGTTCTACAAGATTGTTCCGGCTGCCTGGTGAGGAATGGATCCACAGGCCACCTTCCCTTCTCCTCCTTGTTTGGCTGCTTCTCTCTGCCCTCTTGCTTGGGTCACCAGATGCCTGCAACACCCTGGCTTTGTGAGCGTCCCTGGAATTATTTTCCATCCCCAAGCAAGTAGTCATGTTCCCACCTGGAGTAGAGATTGTCCAAGGCCAACTGGCTGCATCC
Source organism: Balaenoptera musculus (assembly GCF_009873245.2). Taxonomy (NCBI): domain Eukaryota; kingdom Metazoa; phylum Chordata; class Mammalia; order Artiodactyla; family Balaenopteridae; genus Balaenoptera; species Balaenoptera musculus. The sequence continues at coordinate 33,916,927 of NC_045801.1, read as the reverse complement.
CTGAAACGGGAGGTGCTGAGTGTAGAAAATGAGTGTTAGGGAATAGACGCTGAATTTTCCATGGGGGACCAGAGAGCTGTGCACCTGGCAGGAGGACAGTATCAGGAGTCCGACAGGTAGAAAATGCACAAAGGTGGTTTAATTAAATATACTCATCTCCTCGCTGTCTGTGCTTCAGTGTGACCTTGATTCTGCTGGCAAGTTACTTGGATTCTGAAGTATTCCAAAGACCTGCTCCACCCTGGAGGAGTAAGACCTCTCTGAGCTGTGGATTATCTATAAAACAACAAACAAGCAGCCTTTCATTTATTTTGATGGCACCATACATCTCCTTGTTAGTGCCTAGCCCTGCAAAGGGAGAATATGATTCGTTGTAGATTTTTTAAAATGATGTGAGTAAACACAAATGCATGTGAAAGCAAAGGTTCTAGAGTCTGACTGACATTGGGTAGAAGCCTGGTATTGACCTCAAGCAGGTTACTTAACCTCCTTGAACTTCAGTTTCCGCTTCTGAAAAAAAAAAAGGAGGGGGGAGGTTCATAACACCTACTCTGAAGCTTGGTGCGATAGTGAAGTGAAGTTGGGAATCAAATTCCAGACCTATGCTCTTAGCTACCAGTTATTTCAGGAGTCTTTCCATCTTTATATTTTTAGCTCTGAGCATGGGGCTGGCACTTATTGGGAGCCCACAAATGTGAATTTTGTTTCATTTCTTCTATTACCCTTCATGCCAAAACCGCCTGGTCTTTCCTTTTAAACACTGCTCAAGAATCCTCTCTCCTGTGAGGACTAACCACATCTGAACTCAGTCACATGAGTAATCCCCAGGTTCTTACCAACAACTATAATTTGCTCTATCCACATGTACTGTTAGGGTGCCTCAGTGAACTGTCTGACTGCCCCACAGAGAGTCAGACATCTCATCCCTTGATTTCATTTTATTTATTTATTTTTTTAACATTAAAAAAAATTTTTTTTTATTTGGCTGCGTCAGGTCTTAGTTGCGGCACGTGGGATCTTTGCTGCCGCGCGCCGGCTTTAGAGCACGGGCTTAATTGCCCCGCAGCATGTGGGATCTTAGTTCCCCAACCAGGGATTGAACCGGCATCCCCTGCATTGGAAGGTGGATTCTTAACCACTGGACCACCAGGGAAGTCCCTCACCCCTTGATTTTAAAGTGGTTGAACTGCCTTTATAGAATAGGCTAATAGCAATGCAGTAATTCTTGTGTATCGTCCTTGTTCTTGGGCGTCGTTATATTTGATTACCATTTTTGATAGCATATTTGATGATTAAATGTAATGACAACTAAAAATTAAATAGCCAAATATTCTGGGAGTTCCCTGGTGGTCTAGTGGTTAGGATTCGGTGCTTTCACTGCCGTGGCCCAGGTTCAGGCCCTGGTGGGGGAACTGAGATCCTGCAAGCCGAGCAGCACAGCCAATAAATAAACAAATAGCCAAATAGCCAAATATTCTGGGTGGGTCCAAAGCCATTACCAAGGAGAAAAGACAGAATATGACCTAGCTCTAGTTTTTTTAAAAATCATTTTTATTTCACAAGTAATATATTTAAAAAGTAGAACTGTAATAGATAAGTCCCTATAACCACCCTCCGATCTTGGTCCCCTGTCTTTTCCCTAGAGACAAACATTGTTATCAGTTTGTTGGGTGTATACACACCACACACATACATGCACATGCACACACACACACACACACACATATATATACATATAGATAGATATATTTATACACATCTATATGTGTGTATGTATCATTATGCAAAAAAATAACAATAATGACATAGTATGTAATATAGCTTTTTCTTTCCTACGCAAAAGCTGTCATTTGTACATATTTATCCTCTACTTGCTTTATTCCATTCATTATTATATACTGGACTTCTATCTACATAAATCTGTATACTTTTAAATTATTGTATACAGTTCCACAGTGTAGATAAAACGCAGTTAATTTAGTAATTATCCAACTGATGAATGGCTACGTTGATTCCATTTTTCACTGTTATGGGGGTGTAAAGAACATCCTTGACAGGCCTCTGGTAAGTGGTTTTCTACAGTAGATACTGACGATTGAAATTGCTGAGTCATGATGTGCACACATTTTACACTTGCGTAGATTCTACCAATTGTCCTCCAAAATATATAGTTCTGTTTGCCCTCCCACCAGTAATACATGAGAGAACTCATTCACCGACACCCTTTCAACATTTCATATTATCAGACTTCTTAACTTTTGCCACTCTGATGGGTAAGAAATGATACCTTGTTATTTAAAGTTTGCATGGCTCTGTTTTCCAGGAATTCTTAAATAAGCTGTTAAATTTCCAATTAAATTACAGAAGCAGGAAGGATCCAGGCAGGCAAGTCTTTTATATCCCCTAAGGACAGCCCAGTGCCGGTAGGCACAGGGGAGGCACTCAGAGATGCTAGAGGACTGATAGATTGCTTTGGATGATTTTACATGTTCAAGAATTAAAATTTCAATTCAATTGACCTAAATCTCCTAATTCTGATTGACCCAAATATACTTCTTACATCTAATAAGGCTTTATCACGAAATTTCTAATGTCCACCTAAGAGAACAATTTAGTACCAGCTACAGCTGGCCTGGAAAGAGCCTGCTGAAGAAGCTGGTTGTACTAAACTTAGAAAATGTCAAGGAGTTTAAAACAAAAAAACAGGAAGCCAGCTGCCACTTCCTTAAAGGGCTAACCACCCCAAAAGTGATTGAACCAAGGCAAAAAGAAAATTGCATTGGAAGACTTTTTCCCTGAGGACAAGTTTCACTGACTAAGCAAGAGTCTAGGGCAGGCCATGGAGACTCTCAAGGAGCCAGCCACCTTTGGAGCAGTGTGAGGTGTAAGCCCCCCAGGTGCTTTTAAATCCCTGACTGATTAGATCGGCAGACTTTGTGGAAAGAAGCCAGGCCACAAGCAGGATGTCTGTCTGGACACATAAGGAAATGAGGTAAGAAAAAAAGATCAAAGTAAGCCTCCCCATTCAAGCTCACTTACCAAGAAATGGGATCACGAGGGGCAGGGCCGTGGCCAAGGACTGCCCCAGCCACTGGAGGAGCGTACTTCTCCCACCCGACTCGTGGGACTTTCTTCTGAGGCATCGGTGCATCTCCCTGAGACAGTGTTCCATGGGAAGGACACCGCTTGTCAAGGTGCCTGCGGTTGCTCAGGTGAACAGTTCCCTGGAGAGGCAGTTTCAGCCTGAGTAAGAAGGTGGGCTCCAGACTGGGCCACGTGGATGAGGAAGGCAGAGTCGGATACATGATGGATCTGATTTATTGTCTTCTGAGTGTCCTCTGCCTTGCCTCGCCCTCCATCTCTCACAGAGAATTGTGTCAACACCAGTTCAAATTCTTGTCTTCCTTCTCCCGTCAATGAGAATTCAATCTTTCCCTCCATCCTCGGGATCCTCTCTGGTGTGGAACTCGGGGACTTAGAAGAGACCGGGAGAGGCAGGAGGAAAAGGAAGGTGGGTGGGGGGAGGATTGAGCTGAGAGACTGCAGCCCTACTGGACTCTCAGTCGCAGGTATAAGCCCAGCACCCAGCATAGCGCCTGGCACATAGTAGGCACTGAATAAATATTTTTCAAATGTTGGGATAATTGAAAGACGGATGATAAAAGAATAAGTGATCTATGAAGAGGAAGAAGCAGATGAAGGAGGAATGAACCTGAGTAGAAATGGTGTGATAGATAAGGGGGAAAATGGAACAGGCTTAGGGTATAATCTCATTTCTTAAAAACTATGTGTGTCAATGCAGTGAAAAATGTTTGAGGACATAGTAGGGAAAACGTCAACTAACAGCTATCACTGGTTGGTGGGATTATGAATAATTTTCATTTTCTTATATTTTTCTTACCAATATAGTCAAGTTTTCTACATGAAACATCTATTTCTTATATCAGCAAAATAGAAACATCATTTTATAAAAGGAAAAGCAAGGTGTTACAGGCTGAACTGTGTCCCCTCAAAATTGGGATATTGATGTAACAACCAGTACCCTCAGAATGTGATTAGATTTGGAGATAGACCCTTTAAAGAAGTAATTAAGGTAAAATTAGGTCATTTGGATGGGTCCTAATCCAGTATGACTGGTGTCCTTCTAAGAATAGGTGATTAGGATACAGATAGACAAAGGGATGACACAGGGAGAAGACAGCCATCTACAAGCCAAGGAGAGAGATCTAAGAAGAAACCAGCCCTTAAAAATGAACAAAATTGAGTTATTTGTAGTGAGGTGGATGGACCTAGTGTCTGTCATACAGAGTAAGTCAGAAAGAGAAAAACAAATACCGTATGCTAACACATATATATGGAATCTGAAAAAAAAAAAAAAGGTTCTGAAGAACCTAGGGGCAGGATAGGATTAAAGATGCAGACGTAGAAAATGGACTTGAGGATGCGGGGAGGGGGAAGGGGAAGCTGGGACGAAGTGAGAGAGTGGCATGGACATATATACACTACCAAATGTAAAATAGACAACTAGTGGGAAGCAGCCGCATAGCACAGGGAGATCAGCTCCGTGCTTTGTGACCACCTAGAGGGGTGGGATAGGGAGGGTGGGAGGGAGACACAAGAGGGAGGAGATGTGGGGATATATGTATATGTATAGCTGATTCACTTTGTTATAAAGCAGAAACTGACACAACATTGTGAAGCATACACTCCAATAAAGATGTTAAAAAAAAAAAAAAGAAGAAGAAACCAGCCTTGTTGACACCTTGATCTAGGACTTCTAGCCTCCAGAGCTGTGAGAAAATAAATTTCTGTTGTTTAAACCACCCAGCCTGTGGTACTTTGTTGTGGAAGCCCTAGCAAACTAATACACAAGGTAGACATTTTTAAAGTCTAAGATAATTATTCAATATACCTGTAACTTTTATAATATTGTACTTCAACTATACTTCAATTAAAAAAATATTTCTTCAATACAAACAAAAATAACCTGTAACCTTATAGCCACCAAAAAAAAAAAAAAAGAGAGAGAAGTATTCAAGGAAAGACAAAGAGGACAGGGAAGGACATCAGAGAAGTGTTTTGAGCAATTTGGGAGGAAGGCTTCAGAAAAGCCTAAGGTATTGTTATGGTCATAGCAGTATTGCCTACCTTAGAAACAATAAGATCTTTTTTTTTTTTTTAACATCTTTATTGGAGTGTAATTGCTTTACAATGGTGTGTTAGTTTCTGCTTTATAACACAGTGAAACAGCTATACATATATGGACCTAGAGTCTGTCATACAGAGTGAAGTAAGTCAGAAGAGAAAAGCAATAAGATCTTTGATGGGAGGGAGAACTGAGTTTTCATTAGAGTCGAGACAGCCGCACGGTAATTAACGCAGAGATATGGCCCGCACCCACCCTGGAGAATCTGCTCTGTAACGATCTCAGAGCAGGAGTGGAAGCCGCAAGGAAGGGAGGTGCCACTGAGGGGATCAAAGAGAGAGGGAAGGGTAAGACTGACAGGTTGTAAGGGCATCAGTAGGGAGAAGAAAAGTGAGGTTTTGAGTTTTCCTTTTGGGCTGCCTCCCAGTTCACTAGCTTGTTTGCTGTCTCCTGGGTGTCTCTTTGGGGAGAGAAGAAGTCAGGCCTGATTTCACCAAGGACAGATGGGACTTTCCTTCCTTCTCGTGGTCCTTTCCGTTCCAGCTGTTGCTCTCAGCAGGCGTCTTTCTTGCACGCTGCTGGGTACCACGGTGGCGGAGCCATTTCCACCACCAAGCCCCACGGCCAAGGGCAGATGTGACAGTCTGGTGATTCATCTCCAGTGCCCTCCCAGTCAGGACCCATGACCTTTGGGGACTGTGAGGCTAGTGCTGCAGGTGTCCGTATAGACTTGAAATCCACTGGTCAATCCCTCTCCCTGACTATTGCTGTTCAAATCCAAATGTGCTTCATTCTCTCTAGACAGTATAACATTCCAAAATGTGTTGCTCACCATTTTTTAAATTACAGCTTCATTGAGCTATAATTCACATACCATACAATTGACCTATTTCAAGTGTACAATTAAATGGTTTTTCGTGTAGTCTCAGAGCTCTGAAACCATCCCCACAATTTTAGCACATTTTTATCACCTTAAAAAGAAATCCTGTGTCTATTAACAGTCATTCCTCATCCCCACCACCCAACCACCCCAGCTCCAGGCAACCACTAATTTACGTTTCTGTCTGTAGATTTGCCTCTTTCTGAACGTTTCATGTAAATGGAATCATACCATATGTGGCCTTCTGTAACTGGCTTCTTTCACTTAGCATAATGTTTTCAAGGTTTCCCAATGTTGCAGCATGTATCAGTATTTCATTTTGTTTGCTGCCAAATAATAGTCTACTGTAGGTATATACCTATTTTATTTATCCATACATCAATTGGTGGATATTTAGGGTATTTCAACTTTTTGGCTGTTATGAATAATGCTGCTATGAACATTCATGTGCACGTCTTTGTGTGGACGTAGGTTTTCATTTCTCTTGGGTATATACTTAGGAGTGGAATTTCTGGGTCGTATGGTATCTATGTCTAATCCTTGAAGGATCTGCCAGGCTGATTTCTAAAGTGGCTGCACCATTTTACATTCCCACCAGCAGTGTATGAGGGTTCCAAATCCTCCACGTCTTTGTGAACACTTATTATCTGTCTCTTTTGTAGCCATTCCAGTGGTTGTGAAGTGATACGTCATTGTGATTTTGATTTGTATCTTTGTGATAGCTAGTGCTGTTGAACATATTTTCATGTGCTTATTAACTATTTGCATATCTTTTTTGGAGAAATGTCTATTCACTTCCTTTGCCTATGTTTTAATTGGGTTATTTGTCTTTTTATTGTTGAGTTGTATGAGTTTTGGGGAGTAAGAATCCCTTACCAGATACATAGTTTCAAAAATTGTTCTCCTGTTCTGTGAATTGTCCTCTCACTTTACTTGTGGTGTCCTCTGAAGTACAAAAGTTTAAAATTTTGATGATCTGCAATTTATCTACTTTTTGTTCTTGTTGCTTATGCTTTTGGGGTCATTTTTAAGCAACCATTGCCTAATCCAAGGCCGTGAAAATTTATGCCTATGTTTTCTTTTAAGTGTTTAATAGTTTAAGCAATTACATTTAGATCTTTGATCCACTCTGGGTTAACTTTTGTATATATTGCGAGGTGGGGTTCCAATTTCAGTCTTTTGCGTGTAGATATTCAGTTATCCTACACACTGGAAAAAAACAGTTCTTTCCCCATTGAATTGCTTTGGCACCCTTGCCCAAAATCAATTGACAGTAAATGTAAGGGTTGCTCACCATTTTTAAGGATTTTCTTATACTAGCCATACAAAAAGTTTTGTATAAGCCTCTTACACATTGTATATGTTTAAAAATTACCCATCAGATTGAAGAAATGACAGACACCTTCCTATTCTAGTTCATTTTGAAAAATGAGGAAACAGATTCTCAGTAAGTGGCTGGGTAGTTGCAGTTTATTTAATTTGTAACTCAGTTCACACAGAATTACCATCACCTATGTGTTCCGAGCCTGAGCCCAGATAGTGTTTGATGAGCCAGAATTTTATCTGATGTGACTTTAGGAGATTCTTCCCAAACAGACTGCTAATTACTTATACTTTGGATTTTGATCATTGAGGGAATGACTTGCAGGTGGTTTCAGTGACTGAAATCTGTGATCACCTTCACTGAGGGCTAAGGAGGAATTGCCCCTTGTCCTGCTCCCCACATGGCTTCTGGCTATCATCTTTTATCTTCTATGCTCTGCCCCTCTCCCAGCTCCATTTCCAAAATAGCAAGAAACCGGCAAGAAGTCCTTGGCTGCAATTTATCATCAAGCTTTGGACACAGCTGTTTCCCATCTTTTGGCAAAGTCAGTGATTTGGCTTGTCTTACGGGTGGAATGAACATTTTGTGAAGGGTGTCCAAAAAAGACATACCCTAGGGGCACACAAATGTCCCTCAATTTACTACCACTGTGGAAAGAAATAGAGATGGACATTTTTCAGGCAAACTTCAAAACCAGTAGGAGTGTTGATCTCTATGTCAGGAGCCTAAAAGTGAAGTCTTTAGAATTCCCTGCTTCAGAATCACTGGAGGTGAGGAAGGATGGAAAGAACTTGTTAAAATGCATGTTCCTGGGCCCCTACTGAATCAGGAGTTCTGGGGATTAGATGTAAGGATCTGTATTTTAAAAGACACTTCAGGTGGCTCTCATGCACACTAAAATTTGAGAACTGCCTGCTTGGGAGTTTTTCCTCAAAGGAAATGTGAATACTTACTAAGACCACAAACTTCGGAAATATACGTAACCTGAGTTAAACTTCAGTTTTTCTCTCCTATAAAATAAGGGTCGCTCCTCCACGCACTCGGCATGAGAGGGGTGGTGTGGAGTAGAGATGCAGATGGAGATCGGGGTCTAGTACAATGCAACTTTCACAACAGTGTCCCCCCCCAGTCTGGGGCACTTGGCACCCAGTAGGGTTGCCAGATAAAATTCAGGACACTCAATTAAACTTGAATTTCAGAAAAACAACAACAATGTTTTAGTATAAGTGTGGCAGCAATGCTGAGGTGAGTTTCCAGGGTCCAGGGGTTGGTGGGACAAGCTCCATAGAAGGATTTGGGACATTGTTCCTTGACTGATAGCCTCTGTGTCTCAACCTCTAGCCCTTCCAGATGTTCTTTGAGCACCTCAGATCATTTAAATGAGCCACTTTTCTACTTTAATTCACCAGCGTCGATTTTTGTTGCTTGCAGCTATGCACTCTGACTGATACAGCATCTGTACCTCCCTACTCAGCAACTTACCATCTGTTCTCTCTTCCCGCCACTCCTGTGAGCTCTCCTTGAAGTCCTCAGGAACCTCCTAATGGCACAACCTCCCTGGATTTTCTTGGTTCTCTACCCTTTTCTGGTGGAGGAGTGTATAGAGGACACGGTGCACCGGTTGAAACCCTGCCGGGAGGGAGCTAAGAAAATAAAGACCCAACCTCAGAATGCTGCTGAAAAACCTCCACCTCAGTAGCTAATGATGCCCATTGGCAAACCCAACTAGAAGCCAGTGGGCAAGGGAGCCTGTTAATATGGTGCTTTCAAGTCAGTGTTCTGGGACCTGGAGCAGGGTGAAGAGGAGGGGAGAGTGAGTGGGGAGGGGCAGACAGAACGTATCCAGCATGCAGGGTATATATGCTGTCTTAGGTTTGGTTCTCTAGAAGCAGAGCCCAACATGGGCATTTTATGTGAGTGACTCCTGGAGATGCTCCTTGGAGGAGAACCGTGTGAGGGAGGGAACAAGGGAAGCAGGATGGGCCAGGGGAGGGAGCTGGGCAAAGATTCAGTTTCAGGATCAGTCTAGCCCCGGCCTGATCCCCTGAGTTACTCTGGAGAAAAGTTGCTTTGTGGAAATTGTCCTGCTCAGGGGCAAGGGGGCTGGGCTGTCGTACACACACCTCTCCCCCACCTATCCCACCCACACACTTTTAGACACTTATCGGCCATGGGCTGTACCTGACATAATCAGCCAAGCCTCTGCCCATGAGGGGGCCTCCTTTGGCCAAGGACAAGCCTTAGGAGAAGAGGGCAGGCCTGAGCTATCAGCCACCGGCATCCACCACAGCTGGGGGATGCGTGCAGGGGTCGGGTAAGTGAACCTTGGCGGGGGCACCAATAGCATCTGTCAGAAGGACATCACCTCCTTGTTATCTCTGCATGATGAGGTAAAACTTATTTTTCCTTTGTGCGCTTTTATCGTTTATAGGTTTTCTAATATTGAGTTTATTATTTTGGGAACTAGAAAATACATGTCAAATTAAATCCATGCAGCCCACCCAGCTGAGCCTAGCCAACCTACAGAATCATGAGAGATAATAAACTGGTTGTTATTTAAAAAAAAAAAAAAATCCATGCAGCAAAACCACCTGATTTATTGCAGGCAGAAGTAACAGTAAATGACCCCATATTCCTGACCCCCTGCAGTGAACTCTTGACCACACTGAGCAGATGATCCTGCTTGCTGGCAATGCCAGCCCCCAAGCCTGGCCCTGTCTCCCTGCTTATGGTCAGAGCTTTCCTGCTTGTGTATCAGCCTCAGTGGGCCAGTCTTTTAGCACTTCACAGGGCCTGATTGTGTGACTCATAAATCAAGAATGTAACTAATATGGCTAATGGAGCGAGATGCCATGAGGAGACGAGGCAGCTGGTGTTGGACCATAAGTAATAATAAGTACAATGTATGTGCCAAACACGTTAGAACCTTAATATATATTGTCTTGTTTACACCTTACAACAGCCCATGAAGTAGGAATTGTTCTTCCCATTTAATCAATGAGGAAGTCCCCAGATTGGGGATTAAGAAACCAGAGTTCTTTATTTGCCAAGCAGAAATAGAGACACAGGCGTAGAGAACAAATGTATGGATACCAAGGGGGGGAGGGAGGGTGGGATGAATTGGGAGATGGGGATTGACATATATACACTACTATGTATAAAATAGGTAACTAATGAGAACCTACTGTACAGCACAGGGAACTCTACTCAGTGCTCTGTGGTGACCTAAATGGGAAGGAAATCCAAAGAAGAGGGGATATATGTATACGTACAGCTGATTCACTTTGCTGTACAGCAGAAACTAACACAGCATTGTAAAACAACTATACTCCAGTAAAAATTAATATTAAAAAAAAAAAGGAAACAGAGTTCTAACTTTTGTTCAGTTACCAATGAAAACTGAAAACACTAGACCAAATGAGTGACTTTCCAGCGGGGTTTCTAGAAGCCCTGAGGCTCAGTAGAGATGCCCAGGGAATAACTGCGCTGCTTAGAGGGAAGGACTGCCTATTTGTACTTCAGCCAGGGCAGCTCTGCCTTGATCTCCTTTAAGTGTTGTCAGGACTGGCTTCATGGGTGTGCAACCAGTGCGGCCCCACAGGGCCTGCCGGGCTCAGAAGGGGCCTGTGCTTAGGATTTAATGCTCTGCAGTCGCCGTCTTGAAATTCTTAATAATTTTGTCTTTGAATTTGTGTCTTGTATGTGAAATCCTGTGGAACAATGGCACGTGTGCCGGGGGCTTGGAGCTCTAAATCATGCCTGGTCCCACTTCCTGTTGCCTCTCTGCTTCCCTCGATGTGTTCTCCACTGTCTGCTCTTGGCCCCTGGTGCCCTCAGCCTCCCCTGCCTGCCTTGCCACCTTCCTCCTGGGTCAACAACTGGGTTACCTTGCGGGGGAAGGGAGCTGTGTTCCATGTCCTCTAACCCCCTTAGGGGCCTGGCCATGGGCAAGGGGAGGACTGGGGTCAGGTTTGCATCTTGAAGTGTCTTAGGGTGGGACAGAGTGGAGGTCATCTGGACGCAAGCTGGAAGCACCATGGTGCATTCAGTGGATGGCTCGGTAGGGCCTCTTACCTGCCCTCAACCCAGGTACCAAGTTATGACCCACAGAGAAAATGGTAACATCCACGTGGCCCCTTGCAGTAAACAGTCAAGGCAGTACTGGCCAATGTTGAATCCCACTCAGCAGCCCCAAGGGCAGGAAGCACCCTACACTTAGGTAAGCAAGGTATCTGCCTTGGTCTTGTGCTTTAGAGACCCCCCCTTTCTGCCCACCGCCCCCAGGCTCCACCCTTCCATACAGGGCAAGTTATCCAGGAGCCAAGGGATCATACCTACCAAAGCCTCCATCCCTCCTTCAGGACCAGTTGCCTTTTTTCCCCCAGTCCATCACAGACAAATATGTGATCCTATGTGCGTGATTAATACACAGCTCACAGCATTTGTGACTCACCATGTGAGTTTGACAGCACTGGTACTGGTCTTATACCCTCTTCGATCAGACAAGTTCAATCTTTGGTGTTCCAGCAGTGTCAGATTGTCATAGATATTTCCAAATGCTTGTGTTCAGTTTTTATACTTATCCCACAGCAGACCAGTAACAACAGTTTGCCTGGACCACAATGAGAAGCTCTATTTTATTTATATGTATCTATCTATCTATCTATCTATCTATCTATCTATCTATCTATCTATCTATCTATCATCTACCTATCTACCTATCTATCTATCTATCTATCTATCTATCTATCTATCTATCTATCTATCTATCTATCTAATCTATCTAAATATCTATGCATGCCACACTGCATGGCTTGCAGGGTCTTAGTTCCCAGAGCAGGGACTGAACCCGGGCCCACAGCAGTGAAATCGCTGAGTCCTAACTACTGGACCACTAGGGAAGTCCCAAAGCTCTGTTTTAGACTCTTCTGTGGGTGCCAGGACCCTGGAATTAACAGCACAAATCACACCACACCTGCTTCCAGGGTCTTCATGGGCCTCTTCACCCGATTCATTCTCCGGGTTTGCACTCCCCTAGGCCAAGGGACAGCTGTTTGCAGGAGCAGTGGGGATGGAGATTGAGTATGTGTGCTGGGGTGTCTATACACATGCATTTGAGGCATTGTTGATACAGGATGGTGGGAGGATGGGAAGAGAAGGGGGGCAGGCTGCCAGCTGGTGGAGGAAGAGGGGCACAAAGATTTGGGGCGAGCCCAGCTGAAGGAATCCATTTCTCTGCACATCTGGAACTTAATCACAGTGCATGCCAGTCAGGAAACTTTGGACCAGGCATCTTCTATTGTGACTTACAATGCTTTGAATTCTGATTTCTATCCCATGGCCATGGTCGAGAGCCTGCACTTTGCAGAGCAGGTGGGTGACATGTGGACATGTGTGTCCTTTAGATCATTACTCCCTCCGCTGCGTTGGGACTGCAGCCTCATCAGTTCTGCTCCTCCCTCCCTTAGTATATCAGACACACTGTGCCTGCCTCATGGCAAATAATTTCTCAACACTCTGGGAAAGGATTTTGTTTGTTTTCCTTAAGTTTGATTGAAAGCAAACCTAGGCTAACACCCCAAAAGTAAGATAGGCAAATGACTTGACAATTAAAAAACACATACATGCAATTAGCCAATAGGCACATAAATAGTATCTCTAGTAAAAGAAGTATAAACCAAAGCAATGAGATAATTTATTTTGCCTCTTAAGTTGGCAAAGATAAGAAGCAAGAAAATGTTCAGTGTTTGTGAGGGTTTGGGGAACATTGCCATTTCATATACTGTTAGCAGAAGGGCAATAGGGTGATTGGAGAAAGACTTATAGAGATAAATCTGGCAATGAATTGCAAAAGACTTTAAAATGTGTATATCTTTTGAAATCTTGAAGACATTGTTGCATAGTTTCCTTACATCTGTTAGTTGCTGATGAAAAGCCTGATGTCAATCTCATTCTTGATTTTTTTTCCCTCTTCTGAAACTTTTCTTGTTATCAATGACATTCTGAAATTTCACTAAGATCTGTCTGGGTTGTGTTTTTCTTTTTATTCGTCCTGCCAAGTGCTTGGTAGGCTATTTCATATATATTTTTTAAATTTTATTGAAGTATAGTTGATTTACAATGTTGTGTTAATTTCTGCTGTACAGCAAAATGACTCAATTATACATATATATTCTTTTTCATATTCTTTTCCATTATGGTTGATCACAGGATGTTGAATATAGTTCCCTGTGCTATAGAGTAGGACCTTGTTGTTTATCCATTCTATGTATACTAGTTTGCATCTGCTAATCCCAAACTCCCAATCCTTTCTTCCCCCACCTCTCCTCCCCCTTGGCAATCACATGACTGTTCTCTATGTCTGTGAGTCGGTTTCTGTTTCATAGATATGTTCATTTGTGGGGTATTTTAGATTCCACATATAAGTGGTATCGTATGATATTTGTCTTTCTCTTTCTGACTTCACTAAGTATGATAATCTCTAGGTCCATCCATGTTGCCATTATTTCATTCTTTTTTATGGCTGAGTGACATACCACTGTATATATATGTCACATCTTCTTTATCTATTCATCTGTCGATGGGCATTTAGGTTGTTTCCATGTCTTGGCTACTATAAATAGTGCTGCTGTGAACATAAGAGTGTATGTATCTTTTTGAATTATAGTTTTGTCTGGGCATATGCCCAAGATTGGGATTGCTGGATCACATGGCAACTCTATTTTTAGTTTTTTGAGGACCCGCCATACTATTTTTCATAATGGCCTCACCAATTTACATTCCCTTGGTAGGCTATTTCAATTTGGGCTTTCATGTCTTTCTTCAGTTCTGAGAAATACTTAGTATTATTTCTGTGAGTATTGGCTTCTGCTCAGTTTTTTTCTGCTCCTTCTTCCTGGAACTCCTCTTAGATTAAGGTTGTAATTTCTGGATTTCTATTCTGTGTTTCCTAATGTGTTTTTCATACGTTCACTTACCCCTTCCAGGAGAATTCCTTGGCTTGCTCTTCCACTTCACCAAATTGCTCTTTAACTGTGTCTATCCTGCTATTCAGCTTCTCTATTGAGTTTTTAAAATTCATTTCAACAGTTAAAACTATTATTTCAGGGACTTCCCTGGTGGCGCAGTGGTTAAGAATCCGCCTGCCGATGCAGGGGACACGGGTTCAGTCCCTGGTCCGGGAAGATCCCACATGCCATGGAGCAACTAAGCCCGTGTGCCACAACTACTGAGCCTGTGCTCTAGAGCCCGCGAGCCACAACTGCTGAAGCCTGCACACCTAGAGCCTGTGTTCTGCAACAAGAGAAGCCACCGCAGTGAGAAGCCCGTGCACCACAACAAAGAGTAGCCCCCACTCCCCGCAACTAGAGAAAGCCCACGCACAGCAACAAAGACCCAACGCAGCCAAAAATAAATAAATAATTTTTTTAAAAAACGAAATTATTATTCCAAATATTTCTAATTGAACCTTTTTGGTCACTCTTGTCCTCATATTATCTTCCCTTATTTTTCTGAGCAGATTAAATACACTTACTTAAAATTCTGTGCTACATCCTATATTAATTCCATTTCCTTTGAGGTCTCCATTATAGAGTTTGTTGTCTCTCTTTTTTGGTGTTGACCTTCTCCAACTGTTTGTATATTCTTATTTTTGTACTAATTCCTGTCACTGAAATTTCCTGTTAGAACATCAGCTGCATCTATTTAAGAAGCCAGCTTGGAAGGCAAGGATGGAAACAACTATTGGCTTACTCTACTGGTACTGTTTTCAGAAAGCCAGCCTTCTTGGCACGCCTTTTCTCTTTCTCTCAGGTGTCACTAGCCCCTGAGAGCACTGCCCTTCTCTCTGAGCCAAGGCCCTCTCTGTGCTGTTTCTACTCACTATACTTCTGACACCAAATGTGTGGGTTTTTATCCCCCAAATCAACCAATTCTCCAACTCTCCAGACACCAACAGGGTGTCCTACTACTCAATTCAATTCTGACACTAACTACCTGGGGTTAGCACAGACCCACAAGTTAAGGGCCCAGTCCCCCAAGACTGCCTCTCCCCCACTTCAGACACCAGTTGCAAGTCCCAGGCTGCCACCTGGACTTCTGACCAGCTGGCTATAAATCAGGGTTCTCATACCTCCTCCTCAGGTTCAGTAATATGCTAGAATGACTCACAGAACTGAGGAACACTTTACTTATGTATACCAGATTATTGTAAAAGATATTATACATGATACAAATGAACAGCCAGATAAAGAGGTACCTAGAACTCCGAAAGAGTTCCAAGTGCAGGAGCTTCTGACAAGCTTCTGATGCTGTGGACTTGGCGTGTGCCACCCTCCCAGCACATATGTGCTGTCACCAACCTGGAAGCTCCCCCAGACGTTGTCACTTAGGGATTTTTATGGAGGTTTCATCATGCGGCATCATCAATTACTAACTCAATCTCCAGCCCCTCTCCCCTCCCCAGAGGTTGGAAGGTGGGGCTGAAAGTTCCAAGCTCCTAATCAAGGTTAGGTCTTCCTGGCAACCAGCCCCCCTCTGAAGCTATCTAGGGGGCCACCAGGAGTTGCCTTGTTATAACAAATAGTGCCCTCTCTGTCCTATCACTCGTGAAATTCCAAGGAATTTGGGAGCCCTGTGTCATGAAGTGCGAGCAAATACCAAATGTTGTAACAAAAGGTGCTGCTGTCACCCCTGTTACTCAGGAAATGGCAAGAGATTTAGGAACTCTATGCCAGGAACTGGGGACAAAGACCAAATATATATTTCTTTTTATATCACAATGTCCTACCCTCACAGACTGCTCCGTCATTGCTGACTGGCCTCAGCTGGTGGAGGAGTAGAATGACTGACCTACCTGGCTGCCCTTGGCCTCCCTGCGGCCATGACAGAGCCTCTGCTGGCTTCTCGTCTCCCGCTTGGCACTCGCCCTCATGCTCCCTGGGCCGCCTTTTATCTTTTCAATCAGATACTCGTTATCCATGAATTTCTCTCTGTAGTCCGCCTCTTGCTTTTCTCTTTTTTTTTTTGGCCATGCCACGTGGCTTGTGGGATCTCAGTTCCTTGACCAGACCAGGGGTTGAACCCGTGCCCTTGGCATTGTAAGTGCAGAGTCCTAACCCCTGGACTGCCAGGGAATTCCCTCCTCTTGCTTTTCAATGAGGCTATATTTAAACTTCATTCTATCATTTCTTGGCATTTCATGGAAGGAACACATGCTCAGTCCAATACCTTGAGGTGGAATTATGTAAAAAACAATATATAACCTTCAAACCAGTAACCCATTTCTAGGAATTTATCCTAAGGAAGTAATTAAGAATAAAGCTTTAACCCCAAGGAGTTTCATCACAGTAACATTTGATATGAAAAAGTGAAAACAAATATCCAATTAGAGGGGTTTAGTTAAATAAATGGTGACACATCCATACAATGACAGAGTAAGTATGTGAAAA
Organism: Balaenoptera musculus; assembly: GCF_009873245.2. Classification (NCBI taxonomy): domain Eukaryota; kingdom Metazoa; phylum Chordata; class Mammalia; order Artiodactyla; family Balaenopteridae; genus Balaenoptera; species Balaenoptera musculus. The sequence goes on along the minus strand of NC_045801.1, from coordinate 33,900,128 downwards.
ATAATATGGCAGGATATTTAAGGGTATGGAAAAATGTCATTGATGTATTATTAAATTAAAATTTCAGGTTACAAAATTATTTTACATTCTCATTTTTGTAAAAAAAAAAAAATAACCACACATGTTCTTATAGAAAATGGTAGCTCTGCATGGTGGGATTTCTGCTTGACTTTTTTTTCTTCTTTTTGGCTGTCTTTTTCTTCCACACTCATGGAGATTGTTTTCAGTAACTGCTATGTGCAAGACTCTAGTCGCATCCTCTGCTTCCCTCCCCCAGGTGGGCTGGAAGATGGCGTGCCCTCCAACAGTGTGCCCCGATCGACAGCCCCAAGTGGAATATCCAACCCAGAGAAGAAGATGAGCTGTGGGACCCAGTGCCCAAATCCCCAGGGCCTCAGCTCAGGCCCCCTGACCCAGAAACAGAATGGCTTCCGGACCACAGAGGTAGGTCGCAGCCACAGAACAGACTTGGGACCGGAGGCAGGGGGAGAAGGTTGCTTCAGGGCAGAGCCAAGCTGAGACAGCACCCAGGGAAGGAGCGGTGACAGCGCACCTTGCCAAAGGAAATTCTCCACCCACCCGTGTGAAAATTGTTGCAAAGAAAATAGCAAGGCTCCACCCCCCACCCCCTGCCTTGAGGCTGTGTTTCGTTGAATCAGCGGAAATGGGTCCTTGATATTTGCGCTCTAAAGGAAGTGTGTGTTTGTTTAAATACAGCTTTGTTCAAGGACCTCCTTTGCTGTCGCAGATCTCAGCATCTTGATAGTGAGGTCTGTACTGGCTACGGGAACTAGTCTCAGGCCAGGCAGTCGACCACCTTAGGGGCTGGCAGGGAAGAAGACCAGCGTGGTAGGAGACAAGCCTGGTGTTCTACCTCACACCCTCCAACCAGGTGGGCAGTGGGAGGGTCTGCAAGGGGGGTTCTTGTTGCAGAATGTGGTGACAGCATCACCCCACACTGTTGCTGTGGGAGATGAGGCAGGGCTATGGAGTCCCTGGACCTAGCTGGCATCCTGTCTGATTCTTTCTCTTCTCTCAGAGCTGTTGTTGGGAAGTGTTCCTCCTGCTGCCCCTGACCACTCCTTAGCAGACCAGCGCAGCGGTCTGCCGTCTCCTCCTCTCCCCACTCCGTTCCTCCCTCTCGCTTCCTCATCTTCCCCATCCCTTCTAGTTCCCACCTTCAAAGTCCACTACTTACTCAATACTCCAAATCCATTTTTCCCCTCTCCCCTGTCAAAACGTACTGGTCCTGTCTCTCAGGCAAGCGCCGTCTGTTTTCTGAGGATCCAACCGGGTTATCTAATGATGGAATTCTTGCCCACATCAGTGAGTTCCCTTTCCAAGCTTTGGTCAGAAAACCTGTTGCAAATTCAATTAACTAAGTAGCTTTGCAGGAATCACTCAGTCTCCCAGAGTCTCAGGTTCTTTATCCACACAATGGAAATAGTACCAAGATGAGAGAACAGGTGGGCCTGTTCTTTGTGAACTGAGAGGTGCTGTGAGAAGGCAGTAAGGCACCCAGCACCACAGGCCAATTAAAGGAAACACTGATGGTGGCTCTTCAGACATGTAGAAGGTCATGGGTGGGGGGTAGATCCGAGGGCAGCAGTGGCCTTCCTGGTATCCTGTATTGCCTGCTTTGTCTGTGCATAAGCTGGCTTTCTAGAGGCCCAAGCATCATTGCCATCTCCCAAGGCAGTCTGTGCCCCACAGAACTATGCTCAGAAGCTTGGTCATTGCTCTAGGGCAGGCCCTGACTTTTGTACCCTAACCTCCTCCCCACACTGTGCCCTCACCTTTTGAGCTAAGATGTTCCATGAATGGGAGGAAGTGGCTTTGCCTGGCACGTGCTTGCTTTCCAACCTCACTTCCATCACTCTAAAGTTGTGTTCTGCAATTTACATAGCGCTTTTAGGTCTACTGGCTCATTGAATCCTCCCAAGAGCATGTAAAGTAAGCATCATCCCATTTCAGAGACAAGGAAACTGCAATGCGCTTGATTGATGACATGAATAGGTCATATAAGTGCTAGAGATGGGTGTTGGTAACTTTAAATTGAAACAGGTGACTATTAGAAAAGTGGAGCATAGAGATCTTAAAGTACTTTTTTGTCAAAGAATAATGTATTAGTCAGCTAATGCCACAATAATGCTACATGACAAAGCAAATCAACATTCAGTGGCTTAAAACAACCATCTTTTTCTCCTCACAGTCAGCCACAATTTGAATGGCTAGGCCTGACTTCAGGCTCCAGGCTCCAGGTCTAGCTCAGTCTGTTCTGTGTATTTTATTCTGTGAATCAAGCTGAAAGAGCAGCAGCTCTCTGAGGTATATTATCATGGCTATGGCAGAAACCCAAGAGGGCAAACACATTTCGTGTCTCTGCTCACACCATACCATCTAACCTCCTATTGGCCAAACCCAACATCAGTAGGACAAGGAAGTGTACTCTGTCCCCGGTAGAGAGACAGGAAAAGATTAGGAGCAATAGTGCAGTCTACCACATATAACATATATATAGAAAAATGTACAACTCTGTCATACGTTCAATGAATTTTAATAAGGTGACGCACCCATGTAACCATCTTCCATATGGAGACACAGAACAGTATCACTACTCCAAAAATCCCCCGTGTGCCCCTCACCACGGTGACTGGGGTGTGCCACTCACTTTCCACACCCCAACAATATAACCACTCTTCTGACATCTAGCATTATAGACCAGTTTTGTTTATTTTTGACTTTTATAGATGGCATCATACAGTATTTGCTCTTTCGTGTCCGGCTTCTTTTGTTCAACATTATGCTAGTGAGAATCATCCATGTTGCTGTGAGTTGCAAAAATTTCCTCGTTTTCATTGCTATGTATATTTCATTAAATGAATATACCACAAGTTAACCCTTCTACTTGAAGGACATTTGGGTTGTTTCCAGTTTGGGGCTATTGTGAACAATATAGCTGTTAACATTCTTGTACCCTTGGGTGGACATTCACTTCTCTGGGGTATATACCCAGGAGTAGAATTCCTGGCTCATAGGATGGGGATATATTTGACTTTAATAGATACTGACACAGTTTTCCAAAGTGGTTATACCACTTTACATGCTAACCAGCAGCAGATAAGTTCCAGTTATGGACCATAAGAATTGAAGGCCAGTAAGTCGTGCTTAGTCCTGTCTTTCTTAGGCCCGTGAGAGCAGCTTTCTAGGTGCCGCCTGGGGTGCTAAGCACTTCCTTGTATTATCTCACTTGATCCTCACAATGACTCTACAGTGTTGATATTGTTGTCTCCAGTTCACAGATAAGAATGGAGGCTCAGGCGGCTCAGGAAAGCTCTCCCCACACCACACACGTGTGCACTCTGGGAGCTTGTGTGGTAGTTAAAATGGGGCCGGGTGGAGCCAGCCCGCCCCGGGCTCCAGCCACAGTGAAAACTGTGTCGCAGGGGAGTGAGGACCACACACCTGACCAACACAGCACCGGGGGGCAGATGTCACACACTGATAAGCTGGCCACGAAACAAAATTGTGAAATTTTGTTTTCACGATTCAGTGAACGATGCTGTGATGTAAGTATTTCCAAAATAAGATCAGGGAGCAGATCGCTTCAGTTTTAAGCATTCAGACAATTGCTAAAATGCATCAGGGGGTCTTCCTGTCCTGAGACCTCACCAGCCACCAGGCATCCTGACTTCCTCAAAGGCAAAGGTTTCTACTTAAGGTGTCAGCTTACAAGACAAGTCAACCTCTGATTGAAGCTTCTGTCAGCAGAGCTATCTCGTGCCAACACAGATCTCAGCTGCCTAGAATCTGCCTAAGGAAAATAATTTTCTTCCTATTCCGTCCAGGGCCTTTGACATACTGTCTCTTCCTAGCTTGTTTCATACTGCAGGCTAGAGCTTCCTGCGTTTTCTGTGTCTGGCTCAGGCCGTGTCTGGCTCACCTCTTCCGGTCTGCCTTTGCTCCCCCAAAGATGAACTATTAGCACTTCACCGCGTTCCCCTGGACATCATCAGGCCACCTGCTGATGGTTCTTGGGCACTTTTTTAAAAGCTTTCCTTCTCCAGAAGAACCTGTTCATAAAGCATGCATCCTCATGCACGTGTCTACACAGTGTTCCCGTTCAGATTTATAGACCAAGTTTGTCCAGTCCTCACTGGGCCTGGAAAATTTCCTCATCAGGTCCTATAAGCACTCTTTGGATTCCTTCATCTGATGTTCGTCCACTGAGTGCCAGCTGGGTGCCAGGCACTGTTCTGATGCCAAGGATCCAAGAGTGGAACAGGCACACATGCCCTTTGCTCTGAAGCAGTTGCCAATTTTCTTTCTTTTTTGATGTTCTAGAAAGGCACAGTTTAATAAAATAGAGTCCTTGGTCTCAAGGAGTTCACAGTCTAGTAGAAGAGACATAGCAGTGGATACACTATTATAACACAGTGTGGTAAGTGCTATTATACAGGGGGTCATGTGAGGCTGAGGGAGCCCCCAGGAGGGGCACCTCTTGTGTGCTCAGTACAGCGCCTGGCACTTAGCAGGGGAGCAACAAAAGTCTGTCAAGGGATTGAATGAATAAACCCAACCTGGATGTCAGAGAAAGCTTTCTGGGGGAAGAGGAGCCACATCTGAGAGCAGGAGAAGGAAGGGGGGAGGGCTAGCCAGGTGAAAGTGGTGGACCAGGGTTGGGACGAAGGGGCACGTGATATAGCAGCAGCATGTGCCTTGAACTCTCCCAGGTTCTGGAACACGTGCCCAGCTCAGGATGTTGTGCATAGTAGGTGCTCAGTGAAACCATGGGGACCCTGTAGGGTCTTCTATTCAGGCCTCTGTTGTGCACCTTCAGGAAGCAGCTTCTACCACTCCCTTGCATTGTGTGCACGGGGCAGTCACAGCCTGCAACGCAGATGCTGCCTTTGGAGTTGAGCAATGTGGTGCTACTTCCTCGGAATCCAGATGTCTCTGTCTGTCCTTTTTGATGCTTCCTGTCACCTGGTTCCACCGTGCTTAGTCTCCCTGCTTTCTGCAGTCTTCTCAGTACACACCCTTTGCTCCTGCAAAGCCAGCAGCTGCCAATTTTAATGGCGCTGAGCCTGGGGAGGCAGATAATACAGAATAAATGAAGACAGATTTGAAATGGTGCTGCGAAGGAAAGCAAAGGCCCCTGGAAGGGGATAGCAACTACTCGATTGAACATAGATGTGGTCCACAGTTCAGGTCACTTTCCAAAGGGCCACGAGGGGCAGCTGACGTTGCTGAGGCCTGTGAGCAGCCGTGAGCAGCAGCGTTCGGAGCGCTTCTCCGCTCTCTGTCTCGCCAAACAAACCACATCTTCTTCTTTCAATTCCCTCTGGACCCTGTCTCATGCCCAGTGTTAATAGGTGCTAACTGGCAGAAAGATTGTGGCACAAATGATGTCTCACAAATTGGAACTGTCTCAGTGGGGCGCTCTTTCTCTAGTAAACCTTGATTTGCTCCAGTCACTTGGGACCTTTCTGACTGTGCAGCATCTGATAAATCATCGACTGTCTCCTCCCCCCCGCCTTCCCTGAGCTCAACAAACAACGCGAGGGGAAGCTCTGTAGCTGCTTGTTCTCTCCTGCTCATTAATTGCTCAGGAACTCTGGGCTGCCTCCAGACATTTACTCTCCAACGTGAATGTGCCGTTTCTTCAGGCTTAGGACTCTTGTTTTTCTACTCCAGAGGTATCGCCTCAAGTATTCAGCTAAGGTAGAAAAGTGGATGGTGGATGTAGCTCGGGGCAGACGAAGCTCTGAGTCTGGCTGGCCTCCCAGTGAGCCTTCACGTCTTCAGAAGTTGCATCGTTTTTAGTTGCTTTATTATTCTTGGCAAAGTGGCCGGACCTTGCCAAAGAAATGAGCTGATGCCTGGACTGCTTCTCAGCTAAGTAGCCTCGGCCTCCTGCGCTTCCTGCCCACCCCTCCCCCTCACCCCCTCCAGTGTCTGACTGTCAGCAAGGCTTGGTGCGGTCCAGGAAAGGTAGGTGAAGCCTCAGACGCGTGGATGTGACCAAAGAGGGAGGCCTAATCCAGAAAGGAGGATGGGACCAGCCCAGAATTTCTCCTGGATGGTGGTAATATGAGATCCGTGAGGAGAGTTTGGAAAGTAAATATGAGTTTCTCCTAGAGAAACAAAAACATGACATTAAAAGGAGAGCGAAAAAAAGAAACCATTGAGGACAACCAGAGAGGGAAACCTGTTAGAAGGACACTTTGATGTATATTCTAGTTTAAGCCTGGGAAAAGGAAGCAATGTAGCAGCATAGGGATGTGTGTGTGTGTGTGTGTGTGGTGATTTCCACAATGCATCTATATATCAGCTGTTACCTTATGTAGACGAAGAATTGCAAAACTCAGTATTCGTATAAGGGTCTGCAGAAAAACCAATTCGATTAGAAGACTCTCAGGGCAGAGACCTCCTTCTTCTTTGTATTCTTCCCTTGCCCCCTGAGCCTGCTTCAGGGGTATGCACCTACTATGTACTCACTGATTGTTGCTTGAATGAGGTCGGCCTAGGACTTCATTAAGATTAGAAAAATTGGGACTTCCCTGGTGGTCCAGTGGTTAAGAATCCACCTGCGGGTTCGATCCCTGGTCAGGGAACTAAGATCCCCCATGTGCCAGGGCAACTAAGTCCGCACGCCACAACTACTGAGCTCGCACCTCAACTAGAGTGCCTGAGTGCCACAAACTATTGAGCCCACGCACCCTGGAGCCCGGGCGCCACAACTAGAGAGAAGCTCGCGCACCGCAGCGAAGAGCCCATGTGTCACAGTGAAAGATCCTACAGGCCTCAACGAAGATTCCCGTGTGCCACAACTAAGACTGGATGCAGCCAAGAAAAAATATTAGAAAAATTTCCCATGGCTCCACTCCCCCCTCACCCCCTTCCCCACCTTTAGTGATTGAAGACTGTTCTGTTGGAGCCCAACTGCTGCACAGGATTTGCTTGAGGTTTGGGGAGTTCTTGAGAGTTTTGCCTGAGGCATAGTCTGATCCCGGCCCCTGGAGGCTAGCATCCTGGCCCTTGGTGGAGTTGCTAAGATCAAATGGTTCCTGAATGACCTCTCATTAATGCCAATGAAGCAGCAGCAAATAAATTCATGGAATTTGGGAACAGCTCGAAGTCTGTTATTGTGTGTCTCCTTTTAATGGGACTTGACTGAAAAGAAGAAAAATGTCTTGAGTTGCAGCTGACAAGGCTCAGGCTTTAATCTTTCAGGAAGGCAGAGAGGAAGGAACTAACATTGTCAGAGTGTCTGCTGTGAGCCAGACACGCTATGTGGATGGCCTTCTCTTTAACCCTCACAGCTCTGAGTGGTAAGTAGCATGATTCCCCAGCTGGGAAAACAGGCTCGGGAAGGTGAAGTATTTGGCCAGCGTGGCAGAAGGAGTAGTGACTTGGCTGTGTTGGAGTTCAAACCCAGGTCTGTCTCCCTCTAAACCTCATGATCTTTCTTCTCATTTCCTGAAGCAGAATGGTGGAGAATTTAGTGTGAGCACTGGCAGTTGTGGGAGGCTGGGTGTGAGGCCCACAGCCCACGTCCAGCCTCCCACCATCTTTAGTTCAACTCACCACCTCTGTTGACACTGGCCTCAAGCAAATTGCTTTAGCCTGAGTGACTTCAGTTGCCTCCTCGGGAAAAGTGAACACAGCTACATTCCTGGCCGTGCCTCAGGGATGGTGCAAGGAACAATCAATCACGAGCATGATTGAAATCCTAGGAAAGTTCTAGAATGTTTAGGCAGGGCAATGCAGACAGGTTCTGTTCCCCAGGATTTTTTTCTCTTTCTTTCTGAAGATGTATCTTCACACACATGTTCTTCATCAAATTATTTGTCAGAGGTCTATTATGTGATGAACAACAAGTTAGATGCTGAGGACGCTGTGGTGAACACAACAGACTGGGTCCCTCCCTCCTTGAAGTTTTAATCTGATGAAGATGTAGAAATAAGCAAGTAAACAAGCAAATAAATATATAATCCAAAGTCTGGTTAAAGGCCAAGAAGAAAGTACAGAATACCGGGAGAGAGAATAAGGCGGCCGCATACTGTGTCTGCTTAGAAAATCCCTGCAACGCTCCCTAGGAAATGACTGGCCGTGATTACCTCTGGGGAAAACACAGCATGGCCAGAGCATGGGAACAAGTGTTACTTCTCACTGTGCTTTTCTCTACTCTTTGAATTTCTTTTACCATAATTATGTATCATTTCTATAATTAAAAAATACTAGTTATGCAGAAAATTGGTGTCTGATAAATCATGAACTCGGTAAGCCTTTTTTCTTCATTGTCTACAAGGAACTGTGGAAAGGTTGGTGCAGCCCGTGTTAGGTATATTTGTGCAGTCAAATTAAAGCAGAGAACATTGTTCTTTCCATTTGGGAGAAAATGAGAAAAGGTGAGCTGACTTAGCTGCCCTCTTGGGTCCGGGCCTCCTTCCACGAGAATGAGCTAGGTCGTTGACTTCTAAACCCCAAGAGAAACACATCCATCTGCCAGGAAGTTATCACAGTCAATCTGGTTACCTTTGAGAAATGGCGGCCAATAAATGACTTTTAATTAAAGAGGCAGTATCAAGAGGACTAAAGTCTATGATTCTAAACTTGCAGAAGTTAAAATGAGGCAAGGGAAGAATAGAAAAGCTGTAAAACCAGGTGAGAAACAAGAGTGTGGCCCATTAACAAAAATCAATGGTGATAAAACTCACAAAACAAGAATTTTAGAAGTGAAATTAGCAGACAGCTGCAAAAGGAAAAGGTACTAAATAGGCTTCTCTCAGCATTGAGTTGGGAAGTATAAGACTTTTTTTTTAAGACAGTAATTGCAATAGGGACACGTTTTCTTTTCCTATCATTGAATAAAGAGGGTTGGCTGCTAAATTAAAAGGTTTGGCTGGCTAAAAACCATATCAGAGGGGAAAATATCTGTCATACAAAATGTCATAGTCCCAGAGGTACAAATGGTGTAATTGTTCCGTGTATCTATATAGCTCTTTTCTCAGAGGAGGGCAAAGCAACTTCTTTCTTGGAACTTCTAGAGAAACTATCTGGCATTGTGGTTCTCTTTCTCATTCATCTTTGTCCCTCTCATTTGGGCTTCAAGTCTGAGGTTTCCAAGTTGTGACTAGATTTCAGCAACTACCAACCTCCTAGATAATCGCGCTGCTATAAAAAGGGTGGGTGCCTCTCTGAGGTCTCGGACTCGGAAGTTTCTCTTTTATAAAACACCTTAAGTCAATGCATTGTTGTTCTGGTTGTTTAATTTGCCAAATTAAATACAGTGTAATTATTTGAAAGTGGATTTGTTTATGGCTTGGAACCTTCTGTGCCCATCATTAGAATATAGAACTCCAGTTTGTTCTTTATCCAAATGTGGATCTTGTAGAGTTATTATTAGTAGTAGTATTTAGAAGTAGTCGTAGCAATAGTCATGATTTCAGTAGAACAAGAAAGTTTTTGATTTAAATTTGGTATGTTTGACTGACATTATTTTGCGAATAGAATTAATGTCAAAAGCTATTATATAATTGGGGCAACTAACTGTCCTGGTTTGCAGGGGCCTGAGGCAGTTCCTGGAATGTGGGACTTTCTGTTTGAAAACCGGACAGCATTGGGCAAGCCAGGAGAAGTTGATCACCCTATTAATGCTAAGTGACATGCTTAATTCTCTCCCCCCCCAGAAACAAACAAACAAAAAAACCCACTAAGAAGTAGGCATTATCCCCGCTTTTGGATGAGGGAACTGAGATTCAGAGGTTAAAGCAGTGCCTCATGCAGCTAACTAATGGCAAAGCCTTGTGCCAAATCCAGGTCTGCCTGGCCCCGAAGCTTGTCCTCTGAACATCTCCATTGTCAGGCTTTTGCTACACAGATTTAAGAGATTGCCCCACTCTACTTCAGATGCAAACCATACATATTCTGTGGCTGTTCTGAGAATGACTATTTTGTAGCCTTTGATTCTTAAACAGGCTGAAAAATTAAGAGTCATCCAACTATTGAATGTTTGCTTGAATTTTTAAGCTTATGAAGACAGACTGAAACATAGAGCAGAGCACTTTCTGTGTAGAATCTTTAATAACTTTTTGTGAAATCTTGCCAATAACTCTAAAGAAAAGCAGTTATGCAGTTCAGAAAGTTTACATTTCCATTCTGGAAAGCTCTCTCACTGCCCACCGGTTTGAGGGGAATGCTGTCCTCAACTTGGCTCATTTCAAATAAGGCCTCTGTGTCTCTATTCCACGTCCCAGTCCTCGAAGCTTTTATGCATTAACACCCGAAATGGAAATCAGATGGAATTAGCCTCATAATTGCCACCGTTTTCTTTCGGAAACAAAATTGGTTGTGGGACTTTATGAGTTCTCTGCTTTTAGGGGAAAATAAACCCATAAAAGTCACTGCTAGGCCCTAGTGCCAGTTCAGGCTTGGAGGAGCTGAGCGTTAATAAGTCCTTAGACAGCACTGACTTCTGATTGTTAAAGCAGGGGTGCATTAAGAAATGCATGGTGTTTATTCATTCATTCATCCATTTATTCAACCAAAGTTAAATGGAAGGCCTCGATTTTCTTTGTTATAAAGCAGAAACTAACACACCATTGTAAAGCAATTATACTCCAATAAAGATGTTAAAAAAAAAAAAAGTAGCCAGAAAAGCAAGATCTTTTACCCTAAAAGAAACAATAATTAGAATGAGAGCTGAATTCTCACACGCAACTTTGGGAGCCAGTAGACAGTGAAAAGAGGTCTACAAGATGCTAAAAAGAAGTAACCGTCAACTTAGAATTCTAGAATTCTATACCAGAAAAAATGTATTTCAATAAAGAAAGTAAAATGAAGACATTTTCAGACCAACAAAACCTGAGAGAGTATACTACCAGCACACACCTACTAAAGGAAATTTTAAACACTGTTCTTCAGGCAAAAAGAAAGTGATCCCAGATAGAACCTTAGAAATATAGCAAGGAGTGAAGAACCAAAAAAGCAGTATATATATGGGTACTAAATAAACACTGGATAAAATAACAATTAAAAAAAAAAATGGAGGGCCTCTTAGGTCTCAGACTGTGCTAGGCACTGGGAACTTGAAGAGGAAAACAATGAAATCCTATCTCATGAAATCAATGGATAAGGCTAAAGTTGCATATAGTCAAAATGATCCTTAAACATCCCTCAAATTACCCATAGAGTATTATCTTAGGTCAGGGTCCCTGAAAGCAGAGCCTGAGATGAGGATTCTTGTGCAAGTAAGTGAATGAAAGCATAGTCTTAGGTGAAAGAAACCCTTAAGGTAGTGGGAAACACAGTAGGGCAGAGGACCGAGTTCAGCAAATATGTGAGCTCAACTGAACAGCTGTAGTGTAGCCTCAGCCTGATCCCAAAGGGAACTCCAGAGCATGAATGGCATCATAGATTTATACCCCCTTGAGGCAAAAGGACCAGCTTTTATATTCCCAATAATCAGGCATTGGCTTTAGGCTGTCTCTAGAAATTAGGGTATAACCTCTTTGGTATTTCTGGATGAGGTGGCTCTGATCAGATGAGGGCAAGTCTCCAAAGAAGGGTGCAGCTCTGAGTGATTAGCAGCCAAAACTCAAAGCAGCTGAGGGATGGATGCACCAGCCAAGTAAACGGAATCTGAAAGGGGCATCACCAGCGGCTACTACACAGGATATATGTGCCTTGTTAGAAACCTGCATATCATTTGTTAATAAATACAATAGAGCAATTTATTTTTCCCCAGTGGTGTGATAGACCACCATTTCTTGGGATGCAGTACAGATGAAGTATTGATACTTGGCTTATGTGCAGGGACCATGTTGTATGAAAAATCTGCATCTATCAACACTAGACTGACATCCAGAATGGGGAGATGCTCACGCCGTGGGAGATGCTCCCACAGATCGAGACTGACTGTTTTCCGGGAAGCTGACTCTGAGATGTCATTATAAGAGATGTTCTTTGGGAAGTGCCCTGTCAACACTGCGGGAGGGAGGGCCGGAAGCAGGAGTGGGCAGAGGGAGAAGTGGAGCTACAATGCAGCCCCGCCCACAGCCTCGGCTGACCCCACCCCATGGGAAGCTCTGAAGCTAAATGGCAGGTCAGAGCTGGCCTGCTTTGGGTCAAATGGCCAGGCGTTTATACCCCTGCATTGGGCCACCTAGGAAGGGAAGGCCCTGGGTGACGGGTCTCTCTGCAGCTGAGGCCGCCCTGAAGGGACAGCTGGAGGCTGTTTGCCTGCTGCACTCCCTGCAGCTGGGCAGAGGGCCTTCCTGGAGAGGGGTTGGGGGCACACATCTCTGTCCATCCCCGATGGAGACAACTCGTGAGGCCAGTTTCAGGCTCACTCCGAGCACGTGATCACTGAATGGAACGGCCACTGGTCCAGCTGTCTTCCCTTGAGGGGGAATGGGAGGCTTGTGCACGTATGCTTGAAGAACCTGCAATTTAGTCAATACTTTAGTATTTAATATAGATTCTGGACTTTCCTCACTTATCTTCACTTCTAAGTGGATAATCTACAGATATAGAGAACAAACTAGCGGTTACCAGTGGGGAGAGGTAAGGAGGGAGGGGCAATATAAGGTTGGGGGAAAAAAGGGTTATTACGGGATTACATGAAATCATGTGTGTGAAACTTCTGAAAATTGTAAGGCACTATGGAGTTTAAAGAATCTTTCATTCAATAAAAAAATTGAAAAAAAGAAATGGATAATATATCCTACGTTTGACTTATTATACTTACCAAGTCTTTTTTTCCCCTTATTTTTAGTTAATGACAGGCATTGTGCTAAGTACCTTACATTCATTACCTTAGGTAATCCTTATAATAACATTATGCATTAGGTACTATTATTATCCTCCAACTTACGGATGAGGAAACTCATCTAAGGGTTAGAGAGGTTACAAAAACTTGCCCACAGTGAAATTATATAGTCAGTGTCCAAACCAAAGTCTGTCTGACTCCAAAGCTCAAACCCTTAGCTGCTCTACCAAAGCCAGCTGTGAAACCTCTCACATTGCCCTTTTTTTTAATAGATTTTTATTGGAGTATAATTGCTTCACAATACTGTGTTAGTTTCCGTTGCACAACAAAGCGAACCAGCCATATGCATACACATGTCGCCATATCCCCTCCCTCTTGAGCGTCCCTCCCATCCTCCCTCTCCCACCCCCCCTCTCCCACCCCTCTAGGTCATCGCAAAGCACCGAGCTGATCTCCCTGTGCTATGCTGCTGCTTCCCACTAGCTAACTACTTTACATTCCGTAGTGTATATATGTCGATGCTACTCTCACTTTGCCCCAGCTTCGCCTTCCCACCCCATGTCCTCAAGTCCATTTTCTATGTCTACCACTTTATTCCTGATAAAGAAGATGTGGCACATATATACAATGGAATATTACTCAGCCATAAAAAGAAACAAAATTGAGTTATTTGTCGTGAGGTGGATGAACCTAGAGTCTCATACAGAGTGAAGTACGTCAGAAAGAGAAAAATACCGTATGCTGACTCATATATATGGAATCACATTGCCCTTTGATGGACCTTCGCCAATTCACTCATCCATTCATTCAACGGTGCTTTACCGAGCATTTCTATGCCAAGCTCTGCACTAGGTTGGTATTAAAGATTCAACAGAGCAGCCTATGAAAAGGAGTATATGTGCATGTGTCCTTGTGGGTCGTTCTTCCTCCATCTGTGTGTGTGTGTGTGTGTGTAACGACTTCAAGAGATTAATGCAAATGTCAGGACCTTTGGATATTTCCTAGTAACTCAATTCACCGTGTTTAAACTTTTTAACAGGTTAAAAGAGACGCTAAGCGGACGTCTGGAAAAGAAGTCACCATTAACGTCGCAGACAGCATCCGACAGGTGGACAGAAGTCGAAGAATCACAAAGAACTGCGTCAACTAGCAGAGTGTTCAACCAGTTGAAGGGCAGAGGGACTTCTTTGGTGCCCTTCACATCCTGGACCCCATCGCGGAACCTTGAAGACGTGGGTGGCCCTTGCTGTGTGGGAACGCTGCTGAGTGCCTTGGGAGACTGTCTTAGCCTGTTGGGACGTTCTCAGCCTCCTATTTATCACATAAATGTATTGGCAGAGTACTCTCATAGGGTAATAAACTGCAAATGTATGTTCAGTTGCCCCTTGCAACTGCTGCAGTGTGGTCTGATGGAAAAGTGGCGAGCAAAAGCACGGGCCAGTTTAGGAAACGGAAAAGTAGAAGGGATAGGTTCCTGGTTGAAAGAGTCACAGTCGGTTCTGAGCTCTCCTGGCCATGGTCGTGCGCACTGTTTCAGGCAAGCTTATTCTATCATTCTTCCTTTTTGAAATACCACCATCTCACAGCTTACCGTGTTCACTTAAAAGTTGGCTTTCACCCAACTCTAAACCCACATGTATGAGGAATCAAGAAACAGGAAAACTGTTATTCTTGTTTCCTTAGCTCAGGATGAGACAGATTCAGATCCAATTTTACACAAACTAACCCCACCAACACCCATGGTGTATCCCAGGGAGGGCCTCTGTGATACAGTCACACCCATTTCTCTCCCATCTGCCTTCAGCATCCCCCCGGGCCAGGATCCACGTCAGCTTCTGAACCATAGTATCACAGTAGTGGTCACCTCGGAGCCCTCAAGGCTCAGCAGGCATTGCATTTTTCCAGCTTTCCACTTCCCTTTGCTTGTGTTCTTGTGTTTTTTCTCTCCAATAAGGCCATTTGCAGTTGTTAATCAAAGACCAGGCTCACAAGAGGGAGAAAATCTGGAACATGTTGGCTTCCCTTTGGCCTCTCTGCACAGCCCAGGACTGTGTCATTTGGTATCTGCAAAGGAATCGCTTTAAAAAGTCAGTACCTAGTTGGTGTGCGTTCACATGGACATTAGATCCACATGCACTGTGTTAGAAATCTGTAGCTGAGGCAGTAAACAAAACAAAATCGGTAGGAATAAAATTTTCTGGCATTTCTTTAAACATGTTAAGGTGGAAGTATTTTCCTCCGAAGTAATGTAGCATGATTTTTAAAGGACTGTTAACATGCCTGGAATTGGGAAAGGTAGGACTAAAGTTGTAGCGAATGATACCAATAAACTCCATGTTTAGCAGAAATAGGTAGTCTGATGGTGTGTGTTTATCTATCATAGTCCGGAGAAGGTTAAAAATTCAGATACTTGGCCTCTTTACCTGCCAACTCTGTTATTCCTCAAACACAAGTGGGCAATGTCCCTTCCTTCCTTCCTTCCTTCCTTCCTTCCTTCCTTCCTTCCTTCCATGGATTGTATATTTATTCAGTAAACATTAAATGCCAACCCTGTGTCAGGCACCGTGCAGATGCTGAGAGATTTGGAGTCTGGCCAGTCATGGTTGTATATCCTGAATTTGACAGTGAACTTAATAACTAGGGGCCTGGCTTAGACGCTGGGGTATAGTGTATGGTGTGAATTGCTCTGCAGTGTAATCTTAATTTTATAGCCAGGATAGGTTTCTGTCCTAAACTCCAGATCTGGGCATTCTCCTAACCACTGTCCAAGCCTTTACTATGCACAAAACTACACTTTCCCAAACCTTTGTCATTTTGTGATTCTTTGAGAAAGGGCTTTTAGGAAACTTCATGTTCCGAAACTTTTAAATATAATAATAAAGCAAAACCTGTGACTTCCATGACCCCTCTGGTATGA
Source organism: Balaenoptera musculus (assembly GCF_009873245.2). Classification (NCBI taxonomy): domain Eukaryota; kingdom Metazoa; phylum Chordata; class Mammalia; order Artiodactyla; family Balaenopteridae; genus Balaenoptera; species Balaenoptera musculus. The sequence continues at coordinate 33,884,436 of NC_045801.1, read as the reverse complement.
TTCAGCAGGAGCCACCCACTGCCAAAGTTTGGCATTGATCCTGCAAGTTCAAGGGCTTGCTGTCCCAGGGCACGTGCACTGTGTTTTTGTGCAGAGTGTTTCTTCACCGGCTAAGCCAGTCACCAGCTAAGCCTCGTTCCTCTTTGCAACCTTGTTTTTGCATCACTTAACTGCGGCACGTTGTTTGGAATTTATCAGCTTGAGAGGGTGACTCTGTCTTATATAGAAACAGTTTCTCACTTCTGGAGGAGAGGAGAATGAAGGGCATATATGATCTTCCCCTCTCCAGAACAATCTGGATTTCACCAAGACCAGAAGTTAAACCATGTTACTGGAAATTCATCTGGCAACTTTTTCATGTGTGTACGATACAGGAACTGAGTCTTACTGTCCTATTAGCATAACACTTTCTACTGCAAAGTTTGTGTCAGTAAAGTCATCAATTTCAAACACATGGACAGTTACAGAGAATCTTTACTGGAACCTTAAATTTGTGTGTAGAGCTGGTTAGATTTTTTGTTTCTTTTAAACAAAGGGCTTTTACATTAAGCGATACCTGTGAATCCTCCAAAAAGCCTTGTGAAATAGGTAAGGGGAACACAATATACATTTACAGTTTAAAAAGTATTTATGGTCCACTCATCCAGTAAGTGGAGGAGCAGGGATTCAAGTGAGGGAAGTTTGCTGGCACATCCAGGGCTTTTCCTACTGTATAATATGAGGCCTTTCCCAGCAGGAAGGTCTAGCGTGGCTGGGAGATTCATTTGGAGGGGAACTGCCACGGAGCTGAGATTAAGCTGGGCACAAATCTAAGAGGGTGACAGCAGTGACAAGAGAGGGCTGGTGAGCTCCTGGGGCATTTGGGTCTGGCCAGGCTCCCTTCTCCCTCCAGAGAGGGTGACCCTGACCTAGTGTGAGAGGCGTCTTCGGTGAAGGTCAGAAAGAGGAGAGACCTTAGGATTCAGAGGAGATTGAAATTGCCCCCCTCAGAAGAGCTGCTAAGACCTAAAGGAGATGGAAGCCAGGGCAGCCACTTCTGGCAACACCCGAGCGCTCTCTGGGTGCCCAGGTGAAGGGCTGTACCTCCTCATCCTTTCCCGGCTGTCACTCCCCCCCCCAGTGCTCCCACCCGACCCCCACCTCCCAGGCCACCTGAACACACTGCTGCTTCCATGCCCTAAGACCTGCTGTTTACGACCCTCACCAGCCCTGCTCACTGGCTGCCACACATGCCACAGAAATGTATCCCATCCTTATTTGCTCCCCTAAGTAGGGTTCACAAAACTGTCAGCTCTGCTGATCCAGATGGCAGGCGTGCTTTGTTTGGCTGTTATGGTGTTAAAGCTTGAGAATGTCACAGAAAAAGTCAGCTCTGGCAGAGACGCCTAGTTTAGAGCTCCAGTATCCATTCTCCTCTTCTTCCTTATCTGGGCACATGCCCATTTAGAATAAAGATTATACTTTCTAGCTTCCTTTAAAGTCAATGAAATGAGTGAGGCTTGGAAGAATCTAGGAAGTCTCCTTATAAAAGAATGATCAGACCCTTTCTTCCCCTTTTTCCCTCCTGCTTCCTGGAATGAGGAGGTGATGGCTGGAGTCACAGCAGTCCCCAGGATCATGAGGTAACCTTGGGAATGGAAGACATGCCATGCTGAGCAACAAGTTAGAAGAAGCCCGATCCCTGATTCCATTGAGTCTCCATGAGCCCAGGACCATACACCCCAGACCTCTTTTTGTGAGAGAGAAATATACTTCTACCTCATTTAAGCTGCTTTTTCAGGTCATTACTCACAGCCAAACCTAATTCTAATTAATATACAAACTTTATCTTCTTTTGAAAACTTGGAAGACCTTTCATCCTTGGGCCCTTGTTGTCACTCACATACAGTAAGCCGGAGCTGATAAGGTTGTGTTAGCTGAAGTTGGGGGTCTCCAGCTCGTGAGGGCCCCCACCACTCACTGTGGCCGACACACGGCAGCCTCCCCATTTGTTACCTGCTGGAGCCCTGAGACATTTGTGTTTGCAACCCCTGCTCCAAACTGTGTTCCCAATATATTGTTTTCTTGTTCTTTTTAGGAGTCATCAAAATATAGAAGGTCCTTTTACCCCATTCCACATTCTGGAAAGTCAATCGCAGGAGAATTTTCTGTGTAGGCAAACGACAAACATGATTTAATGGTTAACGTTCTATATTCACTTCCCCTTTCACTTACTCCATACGTATTTATCAAGAAGTTCAATATGTCAGAAGGTGGGATATGGTGAGGAATAAAATAGACTTGTACCCTGCCCTCGTGGAGCTGGTGTTCTAGTGGAGAAAACAGACAATAACGACATAAAGAAAGAAATTATTATGATAATTTAAGGTGGTGATGAATGCTGAAAAAAAATGTTAACAGGAGAATGGATTGGAGGGAGGCAGGAATGGAAGCAGGGACCATTTAGGAGGCCACTGCAGCAGCCCTGGGGAGAGATATAAGGAACAGAATAATGGTTGTGAAGATGGGTAGAAGTGGATGGATGCTGAGTACATTTTGGAAATAGAAACATTAAGATTTGCTCGTGGATCGGTTGTAGGAAATGAAGAGAAGGGACAAACCAATGTGATTCCTAAGGTTTTTTTTGATCAACAGGTTCTTGGTAAGATAGTATAGGATGAAGTGAAAAAACTTGTTTGGGTTTTTTGACAGGGCGGGTGGCTCTCTCAGCTGGGCCATGTTTACCAGCCTCCCTTGCTGTGAGTTCCTAAACTACTTCAGCAATATTTAATTCTCCTTAAATTACTTCAAATTGTTCCTTAAAACCATCCCTGATGGAAGACCATAAAAGCCAGAATCAGAAGGGATGTATACTTAATTCTCTTGGGAATATGGAACAGTGAAACGACCCTGACATTATCAGACAATGGATCACCCAGACTGCAACCCAGCAGAGAGCTAAGTCTGGGCACGTATTGCCAGAGTGAGCGTTGCAGTTTTAATTTCTTAACTAGACCTTCTCCAGGTAGGACTTCATGTTAAAAGGAAAAAGGGTAAATAATATTGCCCTTTCTGATCCAAATAGCTGTTTTCATAACATCGCCGTGTGCCAGGGAGGTGGCTGAATTTGTTCGCTTTTTAAATTTTATTATCCAGAGAAAGTCTCCCTCTGTTCTAATAGATAAATCAACCATGGGATGGCCTCTGAAACAAGGGGCTGCAGCCAGACAGCCAGGAAAAGCAGAGAAGACAGGCTTCAGGTGCAGGAGACAAATCCTAACCTGGCATCTAACAGCTTTGTGCCCCAGGGCAAATGGTGGAGACTCTCAGGGGAAATAATAGCATCTTTCTGAAAGTGTGTTGTGAGAATTAAGTGAGATAACACATGTTATATGATATAACACAGATAACATACTGTGTGCCACGTAATAATAATCACGGCCCTGTGCCAGGTACAGTGCTTGGTGTGTCACACGATTTGTAATCAATAAAGCTGTCCGCCACATGAGCCTTGTTAGCTCCCCTTTACAGATAAAAGGAATGGAGACTAGAAGGTCAAAGGCCACGCAGCTACTAAACGGCAGGGCTGGGATTTGAACCTATGTCTGCCTGTCTGGGAAAACGCCTGCTCAGGCCACTGCACCATGAGTAAGTACCTAGAATGTGTTAATCTTCTTCCTGTCATGATGGATGGCAAGTGACTTCACAGCCCTTTTTATAGCATCGGTGTCTCAGCACCACCAAGTTGTCCGTGTTAATGCCAGGATCAATGACAGCACCCTGGATACAAATCTGTGAAATTTCATCTTTGTTTCTTTTAAACTTTTTTCTTAACAGCAGCAAAGGCAGTAGCCATCTTTTGGTTGTGCCACAATATTAAAATTCCTCTGAAGGTAATACTAGTAAATTTGGGGGTCTTTCTAAAACGTATTGCAAACCTAAGTATTATAGATCTATCATAGTAATCACTCCTTCCTCTTTGTTCTAGAATAGGAAGATGAAGGCCTGGGCTAACTGGGTCCCCCAGGAGAAAGGGCAGCACTTTGTCTTACAGAAAGGGATGAAATGGAATAGAATTAGTTTCTAGTGGAAAAAAAAAAATTTAGCAGGTGGAAAGAATTATGATTGCTTAGCACTGACGGTTTGCAATATGGCTGCACATTGGAATCACCTGGGAAGCTTTAAAGACTATTCAGGCCTGTTCCCTCCCCCAGAGATTCTGATTTAATTGGTCTAGGGTGCAACCTGTATATCAAGACGTTTCAAAACTCCCAAGACGGTTCTAACGCGCTTTTAGGATTTAGAACCAGTGCCTTAGCAGATCACAGACAGAATTGGTGTCTCCAAAACTCTCTGAGAAGGTCTTAAATCAGACTCCCTGGGTTTGGATCCTGGTTTCACCACTTACTAGGTTTATGACCTTGGGTAAGTCATTTACGCTCTTCATGTTCCTGTTTGCCTGTTTATAAAATGAAGCTAACAGTATCTCATGGTGTTACTGACCAGGGTTCTTGACCTCCTTAAACAATAGAAATTGATAAGAGACCAGACAAGATATTCAGGCAAGGCTTTACTGGGGCTCCTGCTTCAGCAAGGGGGAGCCAGAACAAGTAACAGTTTCCCCTGCTTCCTCCCTGAAGTGGGGGGAGTGAGCTGGTCCCTTAAATGGGGTGAGGATGGGGGCTGATTGGTTGGCGGTGGGAGGGGCAGCTTAGGTGGTCTGCCCACCCCCTTGGTGGTGCTGTGTGCAGGGTGCATGCACAGTCCCCTGCTTTTGCTCCCAGCTCCTCAGAAGTGGCAGTCAAGTCTTTGGTCTATTTGTATCTTGTTGTTCATAATTTGGCCCAACTGAGCGTGCACGCAGTTATTCTTAGTCCCTTATAGTTTCTCTGTATTTTGTTGCTCCAGCAGACATTTGTTCAGGTGCAAGCACTGCAGCAAATGGTCCCAGGTCCCAGCCTGTCTCAATGATAGCAGGAGGATTTAGTAAGGATGTATTGATGCATGTAAAGCTCTTAGCACAGTGCCCAGCATATGAGGATAAACACAAGGTTGTTTGTTATTGTTGAACTGTTATCCAGCCCTGAAAATTCCAGGACATGGGCAAGGCCTGACATATAAAATTCAGCTCTTAAAGGTAAATGTACCAGAGAGCTGGCTCCTTACTTAAGTACTTTGTTTCTTCTCATGCACCACAAATGTACCTTTTTCCCAAGATAAGTACTTCTTATCCAATACAAAATGTACCTTGGGCATCATGAGATGAAGACAGCAACCATCTTCAAGAAATCTTCCTAAGGAGCCTGTGCTTTACTCTGGGCAGAAGAACTGACCCAGGATAATGCAGAGGAAGAAAGCTTGCTTAGTTAGTTTTGGGTTCTGGAAACTTTATGCTGTCCCTTTAAACTTGTCTGAGCTTTCATTGGTAAGTTCTCCGGAGGGTAGTCGTCCCCAGATTCGTAACCAGCAAGTGAGACATGATTTTAGATGTAAAGGAGTCCCGTGTGAGGAGTGATACAGCCATGGATTTGGGGTTTCCACAGTTTTCCTTGGCACTAATAACGTCCAGCCGCTGGTATCAAATATGCGATTCTGTTCTCTAGGAAGACAGAATGCCCCATTCCAGCATATTGGACAAAGCTGGCAACACCCCTGCAGATCCTGTGCAGACCTGTTTGTTTCTGTCTGTTCTTAAGACATCCCAGCTTTCTCCCTGGCTGTCACAACCAGGAAAGATTCAACTAAATATGTATATTCAAATATATCACTTGAATGAGCACAGAAAATTGATCCTTTAAAAGAAAAGATCCTTCTAAAACAGCTTTGAGAACTCTAAAAGAAGAATAGGGACAGTTCATCTACTACTTCTTTTTTTTTTTTTTTTCTAGAGCATCTACTACTTCTTGAGCAAAATCAAGGCTAACTTTTTTTTTTGAATTTTATTTTTTTTACAGCAAGTTATTAGTTATCGATTTTATACATATTAGTGTATATATGTCAGTCCCAATCCCCCAGTTCATCACACCACCACCACCACCACCACTCCTGCCGCTTTCCCCCCTTGGTGTCCATACGTTTGTTCTCTACATCTGTGTCTCTATTTCTGCCCTGCAAACCGGTTCATCTGTACCATTTTTCTAGATTCCACATATATTCATTAATATACGATATTTGTTTTTCTCTCTCTGACTTACTTCACTCTGTGTGACAGTCTTTAGGTCCATCCACGTCTCTACAAAGGACCCACTTTTGTTCCTTTTTATGGCTAATATTCCATTGTATATATGTACCAAATCTTTTTTATACATTTGTCTGTCAATGGGCATTTAGGTTGCTTCCATGACCTGGCTATTGTAAATAGTGCTACCATGAATATTGGGGTGTATGTGTCTTTTGGAATTATAGTTTTCTCTGGGTATATGCCCAGTAGTGGGATTGCTTAGTCATATGGTAATTCTATTTTCAGTTTTTTAAGGAACCTCCACACTGTTCTCCATAGTGGCTGTATCAATTTACGTTCCCACCAACAGTGCAAGAGGGGTCCGTTTTCTCCACACCCTCTCCAGCATTTATTGTTTATAGATTTTCAGATGATGCCCATTCTAACCGGTGTGAGGTGATACCTTTTGCAGTTTTGATTTGCATTTCCCTAATAATTAGTGATGTTGAGCAGCTTTTTATGTGCCTCTTGGCCATCTGTGTGTCTTCTTTGGAGAAATGTCTATTTAGGTATTCAGCCCATTTTTGGATTGGGTTGTTTGTTTTTTTAATATTGAGCTACATGGGCTGTTTATATATTTTGGAGATTAATCCTTTGTCCGTTGATTCGTTTGCAAATATTTTCTCCCATTCTGAGGGTTGTCTTTTCGTCTTATTTGTGGTTTCCTTTGCTGTGCAAAAGATTTTAAGTTTCATTAGTTCCCATTTGTTTATTTTTGGTTTTATTTCCATTACTCTAGGAGGTGGGTCAAAAAAGATCTTGCTGTGGTTTATGTCAAAGAGTGTTCTTCCTATGTTTTCCTCGAAGAGTTTTATAGTGTCTGGCGTTATATTTAGGTCTTTAATCCATTTTGAGTTTATTTTTGTGTATGGTGTTAGGGAGTGTTCTAATTTCATTCTTTTACATGTAGCTGTCCAGTTTTCCCAGCACCACTTATTGAAGAGACTGTCTTTTCTCCATTGTATATCCTTGCCTCCTTTGTCATAGATTAGTTGACCATACGTGAGTGGGTTTATTTCTCGGCTTTCTATCCTGTTCCATTGATCTGTAATTCTGTTTTTGTGCCAGTAGTGTATTGTCTTGATTACTGTAGCTTTGTAGTATAGTCTGAAGTCATGGAGTCTGATTCCTACAGCTCCATTTTTTTCCCTCAAGATTGCTTTGGCTATTCTGGGTCTCTTGTGTCTCCATACAAATTTTAAGACCTTTTGTTCTAGTTCTGTAAAAAATGCCATTGGTAATTTGATAGGGATTGCACTGAATCTGAAGATTGCTTTGGGTAGTATACTCGTTTTCACAATATTGATTCTTCCAAACCAACAACATGGTATATCTCTCCATCTGTTTGTGTCAGCTGTGATTTCTTTCATCAGTGTCTTATAGTTGTCTGAATACAGGTCTTTTACCTCCTTAGGTCTGTTTATTCCTAGGTATTTTATTCTTTTTGTTCCAATGGTGAATGGGATTGTTTCCTTAATATCTCTTTCTGATCTTTCATTGTTAGTGTATAGGAATGCAAGAGATTTCTGTACATTAATTTTGTATCCTGCAACTTTACCAGATTCACTGCTTAGCTTTAGTAGTTTTCTGGTGGCATCTTTAGGATTATCTATGTATAGTATCATGTCATCTGCAATCAGTGACAGTTTTACTTCTTCTTTTCCAATTTGTATTCCTTTTATTTCTTTTTCTTGTCTGATTGCTGGCTAGGACTTCCAAAACTATGTTGAATAATAGTGGCAAGACTGGACATCCTTGTCTCATTGCTGATCTTAGAGGAAATGCTTTCAGTTTTTCACCATTGAGAATGATGTTTGCTGTGGGTTTGTTGTATATGGCCTGTATTATGTTGAGGTAGGTTCCCTCTATGCCCACTTTCTGGAGAGTCTTTATCATAAATGGGTGTTGAATTTTGTCAAAAGCTTTTTATCCATCTATTGAGATGATCATATGGTTTTTATTCTTCAGTTTGTTAATATGGTGTATCCCATTGATTGATTTACATATACTGAAGAATCCTTGCATCCCTGGGATAAATCCCACTTGATCATGGTGTATGATCCTTTTAATGTGTTGTTGGATTCTGTTTGCTAGTATTTTGTTGAGGATTTTTGCATCTATATTCATCAATGATATTGGTCTGTAATTTTCTTTTTTTGTAGTATCTTTGTCTGGTATCTTTGTCTGGTTTTGGTATCAGTGTGATGGTAGCCTCGTAGAATGTGTTTGGGAGTGTTCCTTCTTCTGCAGTTTTTTGGAAGAATTTGAGAAGGATGGGTGTTAGCTCTTCTCTAAATGTTTGATAGAATTCACCTGTGAAGGCATCTGGTCCTGCACTTCTGTTTGTTGGAAGATTTTTAATCAAAGTTTCAATTTCATTACTTGTGACTGGTCTGTTCATGTTTTCTATTTCTTCCTGGTTCAGTCTTGGAAGGTTATACCTTTCTAAGAATTTTTCCATTTCTTCCAGGTTGTCCATTTTATTGGCATAGAGTTGCTTGTAGTAGTCTCTTATGGTGCTTTGTATGTCTACAGTGTCCATTGTAACTTCTCCTTTTTCATTTCTAATTTTATAGATTTGAGTCCTCTCCCTCTTTTTCTTGATGAGTCTGGCTAAAGGTTTATCAATTTTGTTTATCTTCTCAAAGAACCCGCTTTTAGTTTTATCGATCTTTTTTTTTAAAATAAATTTATTTATTTATTTATTTTTAAATTTTGGCTGCGTTGGGTCTTCGTTGCTGTGCGCGGGTTTTCTCTAGCTGTGGTGAGCAGGGGCTACTCTTTGTTGTGGTGCGCAGGCTTCTCGTTGCGGTGGCTTCTCTTGTTGAGGAGCATGGGCTCTAAGTGCATGGGCTTCAGTAGTTGTGGCTCTTGGGCTCTAGAGTGCAGGCTCAGTAGTTTTGGCGTGCGGGCTTAGTTGCTCCGCGGCATGTGGGGTCTTCCCAGACCAGGGCTCGAACCCGTGTCCCCTGCATTGGCAGGCGGATTCTTAACCACTGTACTACCAGGGAAGTCCTGTCGATCTTTGCTATTATTTTCTTCGTTTCTTTTTCATTTATTTCTGCTCTGATCTTTATGATTTCTTTCCTTCTACTAACTTTGGGTTTTGTTTGTTCTTCTTTCTCTAGTTCCTTTAGGTGTAAGTTTAGATTGTTTATTTGAGATTTTTCTTGTTTCTTGAGGTAGGATTGTATTGCTATAAACTTCCCTCTGAGAACTGTTTTGCTGCATCCCATAGATTTTGGATCATCGTGTTTTCATTGTCATTTGTCTCTAGGTATTTTTTGATTTCCTCTTTGACTTCTTCAGTGATCTCTTGGTTATTCAGTAACGTATGGTTTAGGCTCCATGTGTTTGTGTTTTTTAAGTTTTTTTCCCTGTAATTTATTTCTAATCTCATAACGCTGTGGTCAGAAAAGATGCTTGATATGATTTCAGTTTTCTTAAATTTACCGAGGATTGATTTGTGACCCAAGATGTGATCTATCCTGGAAAATGTTCTGTGTGCACTCGAGAAGAAAGTGTAATCTGCTGTTTTCGGATGGAATGTCCTATAAATATCAATTAAATCTATCTGGTATATAGTGTCATTTAAGCTTGTATTTCCTTATTAATTTCCTGTCTGGATAATCTGTCCATTGGTGTATGTGGGGAGTTAAAAGTCCCCCACTATTACTGTGTTACTGTCGATTTCCTCTTTTATACCTGTTAGCATTTGCCTTATGTATTGAGGTGCTCCTATGTTGCATGCGTATATATTTATAATTGTTATATCTTCTTCTTGGATTGATCCCTTGATCATTATGTAGTGTCCTTCCTTGTCTCTTGTAACATTCTTTATTTTAAAGTCTATTTTATCTGAAATGAGTATTGCTACTCCAGCTTTCTTTTGATTTCCATTTGAATGGAATATCTTTTTCCATCCCCTCACTTTCAGTCTATATGTGTCCCTAGGTCTGAAGTGGGTCTCTTGTAGACAGCATATAGATGGGTCTTGTTTTAGTATCCATTCAGCAAGCCTGTGTCTTTTGGTTGGAGTATTTAATCCATTAACATTTAAGGTGATTATTGATATGTATGTTCCTATTACCATTTTCTTAATTGTTTGGGGTTTGCTTTTGTAGGTCCTTTTCTTCTCTTGTGTTTCTCACTTAGAGAAGTTCCTTTAGCATTTGTTGTAGAGCTGGTTTGGTGATGCTGAATTCTCTTAGATTTTGCTTGTCTGTAAAGCTTTTGATTTCTCTGTCGAATCTGAATGAGATCCTTTCTGGGTTGAGTAATCTTGGTTGTAGGTTCTTCCCTTTCATCACTTTAAATATATCGTGCCACTCCCTTCTGGCTTGTAGAGTTTCTGCTGAGAAATCAGCTGTTAACCTTATGGGAGTTCCCTTGTATGTTATTTGTCATTTTTTCCTTGTTGCTTTTAATAATTTTTCTTTGTCTTTAATTCTTGTCAATTTGATTACTATGGGTCTCCGCATGTTTCTCCTTGGGTTTGTCCTGCCTGGGACTCTCTGCACTTCCTGGACTTGGGTGGCTATTTCCTTTCCCATGTTAGGGAAGTTTTCGACTATAATCTCTTCACATATTTTCTCGGGTCCTTTCTCTCTCTCTTCTCCTTCTGGGACCCCTATAATGCAAATGTTGGTGTGTTTAATGTTGTCCCAGAGGTCTCTTAGGCTGTCCTCATTTCTTTTCATTCTTTTTTCTTTATTCAGTTCTGCGGCAGTGAATTCCACCATTCTGTCTTCCAGGTCACTTATCCGTTCTTCTACCTCAGTTATTCTGCTATTGATTCCTTCTAGTGTATTTTTCATTTCAGTTATTGTATTGTTCATCTCTGTTTGTTCTTTAATTTTTCTAGGTGTTTGTTCTTTAATTCTTCTAGGTCTTTATTCAAAATTTCTTGCATCTTCTCGATCTTTGCCTCCATTCTTTTTCCGAGGTCCTGGATCATCTTCACTCTCATTATTCTGAATTCTTTTTCTGGAAGGTTGCCTATCTCCACTTCATTTAGTTGTTTTTCTGGGGTTTTATCTTGTTCCTTCACCTGGTACCTAGTCCTCTGCCTTTCATTTTGTCTCAAGGTTAAAACATGGGAATGCCTCTGGACAAAGCAGATAGAGTGGGTGAAACTCTGGTAACCCTACATTTACTATTGAAGCCTTGATCACATTTAACAGCCTCAGGTCAAGGGCCTGGGAGACAGACAGACCCAGGCTCAGCTCCAGGCTGGGCTGCTTGTCAGTGTAAGCAGCACAGTGGGTAGCACAGCTCCTGGGACATGATTACAATATGGCGTTCCTTTAAAATGTATCCTAAATGGGAAGGTTTTCTCCTGCCACTTCCAGCAGTCCTAAGACTTTTCTGAGCACTCTTAGGTAAGAGAAAGCCCTGTAGTCACTGAAGATTGTAAACTTGGTCTCAATTCAGAAATCAGAATGGCAAGTCCTACAAAGGTATCAACAAGTCAGTCTGCACTCAGAGATTTCTCCTCAACTTCCCCCTTGCTAGGGCCTGCAGGAAGTGGCCAACCTGCTGTAGAGGAGGGGTTCTCATCAGCTCACATCACTTCCCTGCTCACTGCCCTATTCCAGAATTTGCCAAATAATAAGGGGAAAGGAATCGAGAGTTCTTACTTCACAGTTAAAAGCTTGCTTTAGTTGTCAGGGTCTTCTGACACTGTAAATTCTTATTTGTTTCCTTGTTGTTGTTTTTGCCTGAGCACTTTTCTGTCTCCTCATAAACTCCCTTGCTGGGCCTCTCTAACTGCCACTCCTGTGCTGGGGGCTGTGTGGCTGCCATTCCCCACTCTGCCTCTGGTTCCAGGGGTCCACTCCAAAGACTCCCTCTGTTGCAGCCCATCACCCTCCCAAGCTGTCCTCTTGAGCAGGAGTCCAAAGGGCTCCAGCCCAGCTCTCGCTCCCCAGGCAGACTCTGTCCCAGTACAGGATGCGTGGTCAGAGTGGGCCTCTCTACTGAAGGAATGTTTGAGCTGATACCAGAGTGACAAGAGGGAGCCAGCTGCATGGAGATCAGGGCAAAGAGGAGTCCAGGCAAAGTCAAGGACAAGTGCAAAGGCTCTGAGTGTGGTTGAGGATTGGGAAAGGCCAGGGTGGCTGGAGCTGAGGGAGGGAGGTGAGACGGGACAGCAAGGCCAAGGCCGGGTTGGCAAAGCCTCATGGGCTGTAGCAAGGAATTGGTGGGGGGGTTTTATTTTTAAAAGGTCCCTCTGGTTACTGATTTGAGAAGTAGATGGATTTGGATACACTTTAGAGGTTAAGCCCCTAAAATTTCATTTTGGGCCTAGAATTGGGCCAGAGAACAAGTGAGGAAATCATAGATGATTCTTAGATTTTGGGTTAGAGCAATTGACTGGTTGATGGTATCATTTACTGAGAAAGAGAAGATAGAGGGAAGAACAGGTTTGGGAGAGAAATGAAGAGTTTGTTTGGGGACTGAAGTGTTCAGTGCTTATTAGACATCGAGTAGATATTGTCAGAAAGGCAGATGGATGTTCAAGTCTGTGGCTTGGGGGTAGGAGAGCATGGTCAGGCCTGGAGATACAAATTTTGGAGTAATTGGCTCCAACGTGTGGGGTTTTTTTTCACACCACCTAGCAATTCTCCCATGCCAGCTGGGTGTCCTACAATTCAACTGAATTCTGACACTATCTACTTGGAGATAGTGTCTCCACCACTTCTGGGGCCAACCAGAAGTCCAGGTTGTCACCTGTGCTTCTAACAGATCTGCTGTAGATCAGAGGTTCCCAACACCCCCTCCTTGGGTTCAATTAATTTGCTAGAACAGCTCACAGAACTCAGAGAAACATTTTACTTACTGGATTACTGGTTTATTATAAAAGGATATAATTCAGGAACAGCCAGATTGAAGAGATGCATAGGGCAAAGTAAGGGGAAAGGGCTTGGAGTTTCCACGCCCTCTCCAAGCTTGCTGCTCCCCCCAAATCTCCATGTGTTCACCTACCCAGAAGCTCTCCGAACCCCATCCTTTGGGTTTTTATGGAAGCTTCATCACACGGGCATGATTGATTAAAATCATTGGCCATTGGTGATTGAACTCAATCTCCAGCCCCTCTCCCTTCGCAGTAGATCTAGGGGTGAGACTGAAAGCCCCTCCCTCTAATCAGGTGGTTGGTTCCTCTGGCAACCAGCTCCCATCCTTAGGAGTGGTCCAAGTCATCTCATTTTCATAAAAAAAGACAGCTTCATTGCTCTCAGCTATGATCAATGTCATCACCCTCTTCCTCCTCATCACCATACTAGCCTGAATTTCATTACCTATGGCAATGTTTAGCCCCAAGTTAAGCTATTTTTGTAATACTTTTCTTTCTTTTCCCTCTAATTGCCAATGAATTTCTCCTAATATGTACTATATTTATCCCAATATTTCCCAAAATGGCTCAAAAAAGTGTTAATCAGTTCCCCATGACCATGAGACAATATTGGATTCACGGTAAATGCTCAACACGTATTCGTTAGTTAATATTTCAAAATGTTATCTCTATATACAGTTACTTTATTTTGTGACCCAAAAGTCAGGATTCATCATTATATCCATGGTCTGACAATGGGACAGAAAATTTAGAATTGAGACATCCCCAAATCATCCTGACTACATTCTGTGCTATAGATATTTGTTGGACTTGACCAAGCTTTGTCATCAAAATTGCTTCCTAATCAAATTCTGACCTAGGAGCCCCATAGCGTGCATCTATTTAAAGATGGATAGGTCTCCTCTCAAGGAGAGTCCTGGTAGGTTCCTTGTTTGTACAATAGGATGCCAGCTTTCCTCCTGCTTGTCCACTTCCTAGAGTACCTGCTCTCAGACAGCATCTCTACCTGCCAGTATTCCAGAGCCTTATAAGAAGAGACAGTGTCAGTCTGATCTTTTGCTTCTAATTAAGCCCCACTGAGAAAAGAGATGGTCCCTGGTCACTGGCTGAAGAATGTGTTCTTCAGTCTTCTCAGAACTCTAATTGCTAGAGTTGTATCACACTGAATCCAAAGCTATATATGAATGTTAATAACTGATGTTTATTGAGCACTAACTAGTGCCAGGCACTATGTAAGCACTCTATACTCATTATCTCACTTAATTCTCAAAATAATTCTTTGAGGGAGAGTCTCTTATTATTTCCCTATGGCTGACCCTGTGGAATGGCTACTCAAAAGTAATTTACATCCCTTTCCTCTTTCGTGACTGAAATGCTGGTTTGAGAATGAGGGTACAGCAGCCATTTTGCAACCATGAGGCAATAAGCATGAAGACAAAGGCCTTCATGCTAAGGATGTCAAAGCAGAAAGACAGAGTGAACCTGGAGCAAGACAACATTCATTAATAGCTTCATTGGTTCTTGGATGGACCAATCCTGGACTTTATATATCAGAAAAATAAATCTCCAGTAACTCTGACAGATTTTTTTGTTCCTGTAGCCAAACATATTTCTAATTAATGCACTTCATTTTATAAATGGGAAACGAAAACTCAGTGAGTTTGGGTAACTTTTTCAAAGTCATGCAACCAGTAGGTGTCAGAGACAGGATCTGTACCCAAATCTACCCAAAACCAATGCACATGCTCTTAATCACAAAAGCAGCTGCCCTACCCTCACATCATTGTATTTCTATCAGTTTACCATGGCTCATCCTTTCCAAACTATGTGTCACAGAACTTGGGGATTATTCTTAGGTGAATCTCAGAAGAAAAGCTTCCATGGTAAAATAAGAGCCACTGCACTGCGTAGTCCTTTTTTTTTTTTTTTTTTTTTTTTGAGAACCACAACGCACATCTACGCATCAAAGCTTGTGAGAAATCCTGCAACAAAGAAATCTGCTTGACTTTGATTAACTCAGTGGTTCCTAAACTTATTTGAGCGTGGAACACATTTTTTTTTTTTAAGTTACACTCATACTAATATTCTCAGAACATTGTTCCCTAGAATATCAATTTTAGAGGTCATTCACAGAATTTTAACTGGTATTTCCTCAGCTTTGTTTTAAAGTAAAACAAAATGAGTCACAAACAATTTGCTACTTTGTGAATATTGTTGAGGATTTTGTCCACCATGCGACTTGGGGCCCCTTATAAAGTCCCAGAAGATAAATTTCTCAGGGCTTCCCTGGTGGCGCAGTGGTTAAGAATCTGCCTGCCAATGCAGGGGACATGGGTTGGGGCCCTGGTCTGGGAAGATCCCACATGCCGCGGAGCAATTAAGCCCATGCGCCACAACTACTGAAGCCCGCATGCCACAACTACTGAAGCCTGAGTGCCTAGAGCCTGTGCTCCGCAACAAGAGAAGCCATGACAATGAGAAGCCCTCACGCTGCAATGAAGAGTAACCCCTGCTCGCCACAACTAGAGAAAGCCCGCGCGCAGCAACGAAGACCCGGCGCAGTCAATAAATAAATAAAAAGATAAATTTCTCTGAGAATTTGGTTCCAGGACAAAATATGCACCTCCTGAGGAAGTTGTCTGCTTCCTTTTTTCTAATAATGAGAATTATGTGACTTACTGTGCCTTCTCTTTTGCTTTGGCTTTCCGGAAGCTCAAAGACAAATGGGACAATTGCTGGCTCAGATTCCTGGGTTTTATATGTTTAAGTTTTCTTTGTTCTGATCTTGATTTTCCTTGGTCCTGATTCTGTATTTGAATTTTATTGGTAGTATTGTGTATGCTCTTGTGAGTGGTGTCGTATTCTTTGTGGAATGGGGTGGAGTATAAAATAATTAAACAAAAATCAAGACTGTCCTGAAAAAATGTCACACGGCCTCCTTGTCTACATGGTCGTGCTGCTGGTGCATGATCAAAGAATCAAGTTAATTCATGTAAATTGATACTGTAAAACTTGAAGTTAGGTTGTATAAATATCTAAAAAAGGAAGGGGAGTAGACCTTCAAAGGGGGAATATAATTTTGGAGATGAAACATAAATATCTTTACTTTTATTTTACTATGTTCTAATACAAACTGAATATTTATTGGAATTAATTCTATTTCTCTAGATTCCAGAGCTAAATCAACATCCATTCCATCAACTTAGGTAACCAAATTCATCACAACCTTGCAGAAAAATAAAATTAAGAATGATAGACATGCCCTGTCATACATACCTATTTCAGGAAACTGAATTTAGTTAACCATGGTTGAATAACCATTACTTCCTTAAGAAGGAATAGAATATTTGCTACATTCGTCAACACGGAGGAGCTGCAGTTATTCATGAGGTTGGTGATCTGTGCCACGAAGGGGCAAACTGACAAGCCCCGGAACAATAAGGAAATGTGAACTAAGGGCTCACTGTGAAATTCAGCAGGAGATACAGAGAAATATGATACAAATGTTGACTCCTCAGCTGTTGAGGGGAGAACTCTTAGGCTTGAGTAGCAGTGGCTGGGAGTGACAGGTCAGAATATGCCATCTGCAGCCACTGTTTTCAAACAAACTCCTGTAGAGCTGGACATTGTCAAATTTATTGAGAAAATTTTGGACCTCATCAAATTTATTGAAAATCTTTCATTTCTCTCTCTGGTTTCTCTTAGATCTGTAAAGCTCTAAATTACAGGCTTTAATCCGAGACATGGTGACAGTCTGGATAAATTTCATGTGGGAAGATAATAACATTTGGAAGTATTAACATTTGCTTCTTTCTCTCTACTCCTTCAGGCAGCAAGAAGATGTCCTCCTTATGGAAAGGGTTGTTACAGTATAAATGCAAAGAAACAAAGGGAATCTGATTTTAGCTTTTAAGTTTCAATGTAGACCTTTGAAATGAATGACAGAGGAAGTAGCTTGAGAGAAAAGGGTTTTCAAGAACAAAAGCCAAATCCCTTGTTAGAGTTAGTTAAGCTGCATGAAACAGAAAACAGAAAAACAAACAAACAAAAAAAACGGAAAAGGCGTAAATATAGTAAATATAGAAGTTTATTTCTTTCTTATGAAAGCAGTCTGGTAGTGTAAAGCTGGTATTGTCATCAGATCCTCAGACTTCCTCTATATTTCAGTTCCCTCCTAGTCCTTGTTCCTTGCAGCTGCAAGACTACCTCCTGGTACAAAATGGTTGCTAGAGCTCCGACCATTATATCCACATCTGAAGAAATAGGAACTAGGGAAAGGCAAAGCCCCTTCCCATTGAGTCAACTCACTTACATGGCCATTTTAGAAGTCCCACACAACACTTAGGCTTACATTTCATTTGCCATAATTTAGTCACATGGCCATGCTTAGCTGCAAGGGAGGCTAGAAAATATAATCTTTTGTAGGGCACAAAACTGATATAAATAAAATCAATATTGTGTTAGGGAAGTAGAAAGGGAGAATGAATATAATGTTGCAAATAGCAATCTCTGCCACATTCCTGAAGAACTCAAGGTGTAAAGTTGAAACCATAAATATAGAGAATAGGGTTACGCAAGAGCAAATTTTCTCACCCCAGATGAGATAAGCATCCTTTGGACTGTGTGATGAGGGGAAGAACAGCCGAGAGAGGCCCGCAGACCTGAAGATGCTTTGAGATTGAGATGAGAGGGATGCAGGGTGAACTTCCTGGACTAACCACCAGAGACCAGATGGAGAGCCCAGATGTCCTAGAAATTTCCTGCAGGGATGAGGTATATCTCTATAGATGCCGGCAGGGACAGATGCCTCCCCCTCCTTCAACACTGTGGCTCTGTGAATGCTCCCCGGAATTTAGACCTAATCCAGAGAATGGGGGGGTGGTGGGGAAAACCATGAACTGACTGAAAAAACCCACCTGCTTTGAATGAGAAAACTCTGATTTGACTAAGTTTTCTTCAGAATGGCGAGGATTACAGTCTGCCATCAGGCAGAATGGGGACCTGAGTTGAAAATTAAGCTCAGTTATAGGAAAAGGAATGTATATAGCGGAGTGTATGACTCGAGAAAATTTATCTGCAACACACACGTTCTCAGTTTGTCAGATCTCACACTCAGAAGTCATTCAGCTCAGAATTTTGACACCTTCTTTCTTCAATTGTGTCTGAAAAGGAGTGACAAATGAGCGTTTTGCTGTTTCAACTGAAGTTATTTTGAGAGAGCAGAATTTCGCTGTCACGTTGCTTCAATAATATTGTGCCTCATATCTATGACTCACAAACACCCTCCCCATTCCCTGCCTACAAGCGGCTCCATAGATGGCCTAAGATGTAGTTCCCAAATCTGAGCTGCATCTGAGGTGACCAGTTTGTCCTGGCTTGCCCAGGGCTCTTCAAGTTTTAGCAATATGAGTCCTGTGTCCCAAGAATCCTTTCAGCAGTCCCAGGGAAACCAGGACAGTGGGTCACCCTTGCATCAGAATCACCTGGAGAACTTGTTAAGCAAGATTCTTGGGCTACCCCAGAGCTTCTAACTCAGTAGGAATGGGGGTGGAGGCCCAAGAGTTTGCATTTGTGGCAAGCTCCCAGGGATCTGATGCTACAGGTCTGTGGACCATGTTGTACTGCCTAAGAGATAGGTCAGTTTTTTCCCCAACGTCACCATAATAAAGCAATGATATTGATCCATATATTTAATCAATGACAAATTCATGGGAAAAGCTTTGACCAAGAGCTTAACTTTTTCTCCTCTTCCTTTACAGCAATTCCCTGGCCAAGTCAGCTCTGAACTAGAGCTCATCCCTGGGGAGCTTAGCCTAGACCCTGCCCCTCCAGCCCTTCCAGAAGTTCTATAAGAACCTAATTTTTTGTAGTAAATCCCTTTCTGCTAAAACCAGTGAAAGAGTGTTCTGTTCTCTGTAACTAAATCCTGACTGATAAATCCCAGGACATTGGATCACAGGGCTTAAGAAATGGTAAAGGAAGGGGGAAAGGAGTTTGTGCACAACTCAGGGACCAGGAGAGAAAGAAAAGCAGAGATTTCCCATGGGTGCAAAGGCCTGTCTAGGCAAAGATGCCCTTGTACACCTCTGCCATTTACAAGCAAAACACTTGTAAACTCAGCTATAGAAAACCGTATCAATACATTCCTGAACAATTACTGCAGTCAGCAGAGAAATGACGTCATCCTCCTCTCAGTCAGAACAATAAGCCTGGCTCTAACTCTGTATACAACAAAAGCAAAATCTGATTCTCTAACAGATGGAAATAAACAGGCTTTAAACTCACGGTGATCTTTCTGTGGTCTAACTAGTCTCCCCCAGTACTATATCTCACCGTAAAAGATTACAGATTGAAACACTAGACACAGTAAAATCACCTGAGCCTTGCGAAGATTGCTAGAACCAGAGACCCAGGTCCTGCCGTACTAAGAGGTTTAAACACAATCTAGAAGGAGTTTGCAAATTCTCACGTATCTTCAAAGAAATCAACTTCAAAACCATTCCTTTTGAACTTTTATTTAAGCCTTAAAAAATTAATTCACTATGTAAGGTAGAAAAGAGATGGCAGACATACTCTCAATTCTAAGGTCACTAATTTGCTAAATCAAGCATGGAGGGAGGAAAGTAAACCATGAAATCTCACTGTAGTCAGTCCTTGATTTTAACTCAGACATGCCCATTAAATTCTTTATATTGGATTATGCATGTGTAAGGAACCAGTGTTAGATATTAAAGTTAATATTTCTCCTGATGAAGCGGCACTTCTGCTAAGACTCAGCAAATTGGTCAGCACCCTGATAGCCCCATCCATCAGCGGTGGCACTGACACACTTGCGGAAGTACCACACTTTTTTTTTCTTTTTATTATATTATTTATTTATCTATTTAAAAAATTTATTTTATTTTCCAGCTTCATTGAGATATAATTGACATATAACATTGTGTAAATTTAAGGTGTACAACAGTGATAATTTGATACACGTATATATATTGCAAAATGATTACCACAATAAGGTTAGTTAACACCTCCATCACTTCACATAATTACCATTTTGTGTGGGTGTGGTGAAAACATTTAAGATCTATCTATTCTCATAGCAACTTTTAAGTATATAATACAATATTGTCAACCATAGGCACCATGCTGTACATTAGATCCCGGAAGTACTGTACATTTCACTAGACTGATTCTCATGCCATTGTAGGCACCTTATATGGCCAGCTTTGACTCATTTAAAAAATTCTTTTCTGACTTGCAGAAAAAGTGCAATTGACCCTCTTTATGTGAACCTGATTGCTATTCTGTAAGGTCCCATTCTTAGGAGACCAAAGAATCAGCATCATCCTTTTTTTACCCTCTCAAAATGTGACTTCTTATCTCAATGGAAACTTTTCACCCACAAGGCTGTATACAAGGTATAGAACAATCACATGTTGCAGTTGTTACATTTTTACTTCTGCTTTTCTCTCCTGCTGCACTTGCAATAAACTTCCCATAATAAATTTATACATTCATTGGAAAGCACTTTATGTACAACAACTCGTCAAGTTATGGGGGAAGAGCAAAAGGGTGGCTGGATATGTAATGACTTGTTTCTACTCTTGCACATCTCTGATCCTTCCTCAACACAGCAGCAGGGGCTTTGCAAAATTTAAAACTGATCGTATCTCTCCTGCTTTAAATCTCTCAGTGGTTTCCCATTGCACTCAAAATAAAAACAAACTCCTTTCCATGGCCTATAATAGCAGACCTCCTGTCTACAGTTTTTTGTAAGTTCATAAATGTAAAACTCTTGGAACTGTGCTGGCACATAGCAAGCGCCCAGTGAATCTCAGCTATCCTTCCCTTCCCTCCTCACCCTCTTCCTCCTCACTCTTACACGACAAGGCTTTCCTGCTTCTGTCCCTGGCCTCACTCTTCACTCTCAGCCATCTTCTCCCTCCTTCACATGCTGCATCCACACTGCTCATCTTTCAGATACTTGAGCACGTCAAGCTTTTTCCCATTTCAGAACCTTCCCCCATACTGCTCCCTCCCTTTCTTCCAGGTGGTTCCTCCTAGTCTTTTAGGCTTCACTGGCTCCTCCTCAGAAAAGCTTCTTTGTCTGCTTGATCTCAGTTGGCCCCTGTGCTATTCTCCCAGGGCACCAGGTTCTTTTCTCTCAGCATCCTAATCACAATTTGTAATTGACACTTGTTTTACATCTTTAGTGCCTCTCTTTCCCATTAGCCTTTAAACTCTGTTGGGAAAGGGGACATCTGCTTTGTTCACCACTTATACTTAGCATATAATATCCAGGACATAGAGAAAACCCAATATTGAAGGAGAAAAAGAAAAATAATGTAAAACAACTTGAAATATTTATTAAACCTTTGCTACTTGGCTAGGCATTCTGCTGAACACTTGGCATGTGCTAGCTCATCTAATCTTTCGAATGTCCATGAGGTAGATAATTACCTCCATTTTACATTTGTAGAAAGTGGGACTCAAAGAGTTTATAAAAGCCACGTTAAGGACTAAGTTTCAGAGTTAGGATTTGAAATGAGGTCTGTCTGGCTCCAAATTGCTTTGAGTAACAAGGCGGAGAGGGTGTGTAAGATTACACAACATGATAAACAGCTGGTTCTACCTCATTTATGGCACGTAAAGTCTTCCTGAGTGAGTGGTTTAGTTCTCCTGAAATTTGAAACACCAATGAGACAATTTTGCTGAACTGTGATGAGCTTTGCCTTGAGTATGTGCTTTATACTTAAATCAATAAATACTCAGCAATACTCCAGATCTTGGGTATGCACTATGTATTAATTGTGCGACTTCAAAGTACTGAACAGATAGTGCTCCCCTGAGGGCTGTGTTTTCTGTCAGGTGCCTTTAGGCTCTGGGCTTGTTATCGGTGTGAAAGGGAAAATGGTCCATTTCCAAAACAATCAAAGGCATCCTCTGCAAAACGTGCTCACTGGGAAGAAAGCAACTGAGTATTAAAGGGACAAGGGAAAATAATGGGGGAAAATCTGTTGATTGCAAATCAGCAACTGTCAGTCTTAAAGTCAGTAACATCTTGTTATAGATTGAATGTTTGTATCAGCCCCAAATTCATATGTTGAAGCCCTAACCCCCAATGGGATGGTATTTAGAGATGTGGCCTTTGGGAAGTAAATAAGGTTAAATGAGTTCACGAGGGTGGGGCCTTCATGATGAGATTAGTGCCCTTGTAACTTATAAAAGGAAACCTGAGAGAGCTCCCTCTCCTTCTCCCTCTCCCTCTCCCTCTCCCTCTCCCTCTCCCTCTCCCTCTCCCTCTCCCTTTCCCTCTCCTTCTAAGCACATGCACTGAGAAAAGGCCATGTGAGCACACAGTGAGAAGGTGGCTGTCTGCAAGCCAGGAAGACAGCTCTAACAAGAAACCGAATCAGCCAGCACTTTGATATTGGACTTCCCAGCCTCCAGACTGTGAGATATGAACTTTTGTTGTTTAAGCCACCTAGTCTATGGTATTTAGTTATGGCAGCGTGAGCTAATACACATCTTAAGTTATAAGAGTGATTACCCACAGGCTAAAGGCTCTTTGGCTCCTGTTTTATTTCCTATTTTTTCCCAAATAGTGGCATATCCTTAAATATTGAGTTTTAACCTTTCTAAGTATTTCCTTGAAATTTTCTAAGTGAAGCTAATGTTAATTGCAATTCATGCATCACTGGATTTATGACATATTAAGCCTGAGCTAATCAAGCTGGGAAGGCCAGCAATGGGGCCCAGGAGGAGGCATGAGGAATGGGAAAGAAGGAGAGGAAGAGAACTACTGTCTCTTCACCCACAAAGTAACATTTGTTTGGTCCACATCATATGGTTGTTGCAAGAATCAGAGGATCTACATTTCAGCAAGTGCTTTGTATTCACAGTACACCATATAAATGAAAGGAATCATTACTGTTTAATAAGCCAGGGAAACAGTTCACTAAATTATTAGTGGTCTGAGTTACTGTTCAGTTCTCATGTATAGGATCATGCCTAAATGTTCCAAAGAAAATTATGATCTTTGAAAGATTGGTGTGTATTATAAATATAAACTAATAATACAGTCATTAACTGGCATAAATTATCCTGCTACTGTGACTTAATGACATGTCAACAAAAATCTAAAGTACATAATAAAATTTTCTCAATACGTTGACATAATTTGAGACAGAATTGAGACAAGGATATAAAAGCACTTTGTTAACTGGAAAATGCCAGACAGGTGCTAATTATTATTATCAGTTGAACTAAAGTTTTATTTATCTTCCTTTTTTTTTTTAAGTTCATGTTGAAATATATCAACCAATTTCCAATTCAGTCCCATGACAGTATTTATTGGTGCCATCTGCTGGAAGTTCCTGAAAAATTGATGAGGTTAAGATGAACCAAATGATAAACAGCACAGTACACAGCATTTTAAGTACATGCGTTCCTCACATATTAAAATTCATGTAGGTAAAATTCCTGGCATGCATTTCTTGTATTAAAATTTGCTATGCAAAACATTTTGATGTTGAATAGATGAATATATTTCATAAATTGTAATGTTCAGTCATTGCTTCATTCATTCAACCATTATTTTGAACTCTGGCTGTCTACCAGGCCTTGTGATGAAAACTAGGGATGCAGGGAGGTGTAAGTAACTGTCTCTGCTCACAAGGGGTCAGGTCCTCCATTTAGTGGGGGTATGACAGATCCACAGGCAACTAAATGTAATGCATTGGGCTAAGCAAAGACTCCATGGGGGGAACTGGGGAGGGAACCTCTCCAATACAGGAGGCGATGGTCTTTTTCACAAAATATGGAAATCCACTATCTTTGCACAGGTGGAGGAGAGAAGAAAGAATTATAGAAGAAAAATCAAACTTGAGAAAGTGAAGCCATCAGACAAGCAGAGGTAGGAATAAAAAAAACCAAGCTTCCTCCAATTCTGTGAAACATCACAGGTGTCAAGTGGTCTCCATGAACTTGAGTTCTATTTAAATTCATCTAGCCTTTTGTCTATTAAATGCACCATGGATTTCAGTATAGAGTGTATATATTCTGAAGACATATATTTATCATAAAACCCCAGCATAATTTGCCCTGCAATGAATTCAGACAAAGCACAACTCTATGAGCTTTCATTCTCCTCAGAAAGCCCATGCCAATCAATTCATTAATCCCACAATAATGCAACCCTGCATTTTAAATGACTGAAATTTTTGGACCCCGCTTATGGAACTCTAGGAGGATTTACAGGTATGGATAATAAAAGTTGTCTTTAGACCAGTGGTAATCAACTTCAGTGTGTAGCAAAATCACCTGGAGGGCTTCTGAAAACACAGATCTGCTGGGCTCCACACTCAGAACATCTCATTCAGGAGGTCCTGAGTGGATCTGATAATTTGAGTTTCTAAGAAGTTACTGGTCATTCTGACCAGTACACAGTAGTACCTCATTGTAGTTCTGATTTGCATTTCTCTAATAACTGAGGCTTACTATTGTTGCCAGAACTACTGACACATCACTGAGGCCCAGTGCTGCCACAGCTGCCACCCACTGCAGCAGCAGCTGTGGGCCACTAAAACTGCCTAATGGCACTGGAGTTTGTAGCCATTCCCCCCTTCTCCCACCTCCCATCAGTGTCATCCATTGGCACTGGGAGTTTATTGAAAGGAAATGTAGTTTTCAGGATCTAGAATTCAGCACTGTCCAGTAGAACTTTCTGCAGTGATGGAAATGTTCTATCATCTTTGCTGTCTGATACAATATCCACTAGCCACTTGGGGACTATTGAGTGCTTGAAATGTGGCTGCTATGACTGAGGAACTGAGTTTTAAATTGTGTTTAATTTTAAATTAATATAACTTGAAGAATCACATGTGGCTAGTGGTTTCTGTATTGGACAGTGCAGATTTAGCATCCTGCAATGCAGAGCAGATCACGGAAGGGCTAGATTGGAGCTGAGAGCAAACAGGCAAATGACTGGTAGAGGGTCAAAGGTCAGAGAGACCTGGGTTCCATCTTGCTCTCTACTTACTAGTGTGTAACCCTGGGCAAGTTACCCGATCTCTAGAAGCCATCTGTAAAAATGGCAATGATAATAGTACTTACCTCCCAGGATTAGAGAGTTATTAGTAGAACCAAACAAGATGACACAACCATTCAGCAAATGCCTGACTCATGTTAAGTACCAAATAAATGTTCATTATAATTATCATCTAAAATAAATATTTCCAAAATTTTTATTGGGAGGGAGAGGGTAAGATACAGGAAGTCTTTAGAGAGATGGTAGTCTAATTCATTTCCCAATGTTTCTTTTAGCTATAATTCTGTGCATATATTTGCTGAACATTTTCCTTTTCTATGTTATTCTTTGTCTCTTTGTCTAGCAAGAGATTTTAGTCTTTCTGTCCTTCTTATAATATATATAGACTGTTTGGTTGTTTTTTGTTTTTTGTTTTAACTTGACTGATAATTACCATACTATTAAAGCCATACTATTATGGAAAACTGACTTAATTATCATACGTTATAGAAGTTCACAACTATGCCAAAATAACGTTTGTTGGACTTGACACAGTGATAGAAGTTTTGTTGCTTTTTACTGTTTTGTTCCCCGGGGTGATTTCTCTGGCACCACTATGACATGCTATGAGGCTTTAATCACACTTTATTACACTGTATGTTTATGTTTACCTTTTCCTTATCATATTCTGAAAGATTTGTAAATGTTTTATAATAGTTCTAATATGATAATTTATTACAAAATATATTATTTTGTGCCCAAACTAGCTATCTTTCCCACAGTCTTTTCTGCTTTTTGATGGTTTGGACAAACAGAGTAACATCTGGATACTTATTTTTTACGCAAATAACATTGATATGGCCTATATGTTGTCAGCTGCTTAGAGAACAATATTCCAGTTGAAAATGACAGGAATTTCACAAGACATAGCCATCCTTGCAAGGGTGTTGGAGGAGCACCTTATCTTGGTTCAAATCAGAAACAGTGCTAATGAGACACACCCAGGAGTGAAATCATTCTCTCATGAGTGTAAAAAAAAAAAAAAAAATATATATATATATATATATATATATATATATAATTTGCTCAACTACATTGTTAAACATGGTACATTTCTTAGATAACTTACGAGGGAGCCCCATGAGGAAAGGGTAAACATAAAAGGAATGTTGAGCTTTAAATGGAACCTAACACAACAGTAGCAAGATGAGGGGGCTGTGATTAGTATTCCCTGATGACATGTCCATGGCACTTAAGCCAGTCAAAGTCGTGTACGCTCTGAATTTTTCCTGTGTATATGCTATTAACACTAGTGGGAGAGCTTTACATTAAGTTAAAAAAAAAAAAAATCACAGGGTCCCAGTTCTGCCATCCTCCTGTCCCTCTCATGTTAAATCTAGTCCTCACGTCTGGGAGAGTGGTCCTTAAGGACGTCGTTTGCTAAGACTAGGATCAATTTTTTTTTTTTTTTTAAAGCAGTCTAAGGCACTAGAACATAGAAGTCAGTAATTTGCTACAATCTTCCTTTCTAACTCTGAACAACATTTAAGCCAATGGCGGGAGATTAGCCGCAGGTCATCAGTGAGTGTTGTCTTTCAATTTTAAGTCATTTCCACATAGGTTATGCATACGAGACTGTCACTTGAAGAAAATCAGAAGAAAGCACGTGAGAAAATGCAGATGAGATGAAGAGGCAGTCAAACAGTTGTTTTCCTACACTTTAGAGGACACAGAAAGGAAAACGTAAGAAAGTTTATTCAGCATTTACCTGTAACATTTGACAGTGCTATTACCGCTTTCCAAAAGAGACTCTGTCTAGTTGCCGTCCCCTGAGTTACAGCTGCTGTGGCGCCCTTTAGCACTGTGTGAAACTCCTGGCATGATGCCTGGACAAAAGAGGGCAATTTCTCTCTAACTTTGGCTTTCTAGACCACGATTCTTGATTATCAACAACAGCGTGGCCTGGCACATTCGTGGGGAGCTGAGACTCACAATATGAGATCATTTAATCTTGGAAGGGCTTTGAATTTCCATTTTCTTGCACTCTCTATGGTCATCCCAACACTCCTACATAACTCTACTTCTGATAAAAAGAGTAAGAGAACCTGGAGGAAGGGAATCGCGGGCTATTAGAGCTGCAAGCTATCCTGGGGACCACAGAATCCGTCTCCTCCCTTACACATTAAGGTAAAGCTAGAGTGGCTTGACCCAAGTTTTCTTCTGATTCTTTCCATGATGCCATGCTACACATCATGAAAAAGCATCAAGTAAAATTCACAGCATCCATGTAGTAGGGAATGGGCAGTGGAGGGACTCACTAGGCATCAGGCACCATGCTAAGGGTTTTATGTACATTCTCTCATATATTCCTCATACCGAATCTATAAATTATTATTATTCTCATTCTGCAGATTTATAAACTGAGGCTTTGAGAATTTAAGTCACAGAACAATAAATGGCTGAGGCAGGATTCATACCCAGTTATGTCTGACTGGAAAGGCCATTTATTCAAATTGCTACACCATACTATATTATCTGTGTACAATATAACTCATTCTAAAGAAAGAAGCATTGCCAAGAAGTGGAGAGTAATTTGAGACCCCAGGAGACCATGAGATCCCAGGAAACATATCCAGGGCTACAATCATCCCTTGATAATAATAATAATAGTGATAGTTGCCATTAACTGAGGGCCTACTAAAGGCCAGGCACTTTATATTTGTTACTTCATTTAATTATCACAACCACCTTGTGAGGTAGAGATATTATATACCCAATTTTCACATGAGGAAACTGAGAATTAGAGAAATTAAATAAATTTTCCAAATCACATAGTTGGCAAGTGGTAGAATGAAACTTTGCATTAAATATGAGTGCTTTGCAACACCATGCTCTTACTCATATTAAGATGAGTGCCTGGCCCATGGAATCTGTTTCATAAATATTAAATGCATGAACAAGTAAATGAAAAAAATGCATGAATGGGAACTAGAGTATGTACCTGTTATGTAATGCCCAAGTAGGCCTTAATTAGAATCTCTTGAAAACAAATAAGTAATACATACAGAATGTACTGTTTTGCTCCAAAAGGTAGAACTGGGACAAATCATTGGAAATTGCAGACTTCATGTGGCTTCCTGTACAGGAATCTGGCTTCAAAAAGTTCATTGCCTGGATGACCTTTAATTCTGTGATTCAAAGATTCTGTGAGAGTCAGTGTCTCTACAGAGGCATAATAAAGAAAAGCGTTTTAACAATGAGAGCTGCCGGGTGAAACAGTGACCTGCCCATTTTTGAAGGTGTTCCAGCTACGTGACCACCTGCTAGAAAATCTGTAGAAGAAATTATTAAATTGGGCACTGTAGAAGATTGTTTGCAAAAAATGGCTGCGGTTATTTTCTTCCCTTTTTCCACTCCCCTTTGCAAGATGACATTGCAGCTCTGCCCATTGAGAGATGGCATTTCCCCACCCCTTGAATCTGGGCTGGCCTTGTGAACTGCTTTACCAAACAGAACGCAACAGAAGCAATACTATGCCAGTTCTGAGTCTAGATCTCAAAAGGCCTGGCAGAGTTTCACTCTCCTTCTAGAAATTTCTGAGACCCATATGAACAAACCCTAGCTAGAGTAGTCTGCTGGAGAATGCCAGGCCATATGGAGAAGTATCACAGCCAATAGCCATCCAACCCCTGGAAGCAGAGTCACCTAGCTGACCTGTAGCTGATCACAGATACATGAGAGAGCTTAACCTTTAAATTCATGGGCAATAGTGGTTGTTGTGTGTTTCTCAAAAGCACCTCCTGAGATGAAAGGAAGAGACAGGGAATGCCCGATGTCTCAATCAGAATAGGTCATGCCACCATCATCTACCTATATTCCAGAAGGCCTCCAGGGGCTTTCTTCAATGGATTTAGTGGTCAACATTAATTGGGCATCTTACTACTCTCCAGGCCATAGTTTTAATGCTTTATGTAAATTAATTCTTAAGCCTCAAAAGACCTAGTGAGAAATGTATTATTATTGAACTGATTTGACAGATATAGAAACCACGCCAGAGAACTGAAGGCACTTATCTAAGGTACAGAGTTAGTAAATGTCTAGCCTATGTTTTGAACTCAGGAAGTCCAAAGCTACAGCCCTAGATGTTAGCCACACTACTCTGCCTCTTGCTATCTGATGTAAAGGAGAAGATTGCCTGCAGGAACTATATATAACTTCACAAAACCTGGTAGTTGTAAATACTCCCCCAATGCCTTTCACCAGGCTCTCTTTACAGAGCCTGGGATGTCACCGAATACCCCATTCATTTTCCAGGCCTCTCCCATCTCAAAGTTGTTTTTCTTACTTCCCGTTTCTAAGGAATTTCATTGTTATACTTAAAGTTTAGAACCATGATCAGGAGAAATGTTGTAAAAGACTCATTACCCAAAGCATGGGAGCAATTAGAAAAACAAAAAACAAAAAACCTCCTTTTCTAAAAGAGAATCAATTTTCCAGTATGAGAGTTTCCATCCTACCCAGGAATGAAAATGTGCATAAATTAGGTTTAGAAAAATACATGAGATGGGCTTATGCAAAAAGGCTTAACCAGGGAATCAAATGCTAAATAAAATGACAAAAGCAGATCTAATAATCATGCTTAATGTCCAAGATGTGTCGGGTTTTTTTCCTCCATGATACAGTTTCCCTGCAGCTCATGATATTTACAAAATGTCTTAAATCACTGTTTTTCTTGTTGAATAAAATGGACTGCCAATACTTCAACCATAGGTAAACCAGTCCAACAGGAAAAAAGCCAAGGAATATATCCATTCCAACATTTTTTGCAGTCTGCTAGTGTATAGCTCTTTGGGAGAACTCCAATTGCCAAACTGGATGAAAAATGACCAAGACATACACACTTTTCTAGAAATTTCCTCTGCCTTATCTAATTTTTCCATTAGAGCAGGAGGTAGTACTCATTTCCCTCCCATTCTGTGTGTGTTTAGAGACCTCTCGTGGGAGAGTGGGTAGCCTCTGTCTCTTTCCACTCCCATCCCAGTGCTAGGGATTTGACCCTAGCAGAGTAGTGTGAATGCCTGTGTGTCTGCATGAAGACCTTCCTTTTATTTTACCCATTTGTCTAACTAATTATACTATTCTGTAATCTCAACTCCTTCTTGCCTGTGGCTTTTTAAGGTCCCGATAGGGACTCCTAACTTCACCTATCCCTTTAGACTAACCATCAAGCTCTCAAAAGCAAGATTCCAATCTTCTGGGAAGTTTTCCTGGAACCCTTTCTTTTTCTTTTCCTCTTCCTTTCTCTTTTTCTTTTTCTTTTCTTCTTTTTAATAGACTTTATATTTCAGACTGGCTTTAGGCTCACAGCAAAGTAGAGGGGTAAGTACAGAGAGTTCCCATACACTCCCTGCCCTCACACACACAGCTGCCCCACTATCAACATCCTCGCCAGAGTGGTGAGATTTGTTGCAATTGATGAACCTACATTGACACCATCATCACTCAGAGATCATACTTTACATTAGGGATCACTCTTGGTGTTGTACCTTCAGTGAGTTTTAACAGATGTCTAATGCTATGTATCCACCAGTGTAGTATCATGTACAATAGTTTCACTGCCCTAAAAATCCTCTGTGCTCTTCCTATTCATCCCTCCTTCCCCACTAACCCCTGGCAACCACCGATCTTTTACTGTCTCCATAGTTTTGCCTTTTTCAGAATGTCATAGAGTTGGAATCATACTATAGTTCTGTAGCTTTTTCAGATTGTCTTCTCTCAGTAATATGTATTTAAGATTCCTCCATGTCTTCTCATGGCTTGATAGCTCATTTCTTTTTAGTACTGAATACTATTCCATTGTCTGGATGTACCACAGTTTATTTATCCATCCACCCACTGTCTCAGTCAGCTTGGGCTGCTATAGCAAAACACCATAAACTTGGAGGCTTAAACAACAAACATTTATTTCTCACAGTTCTGGAGCCTGGGAAGTGCAAGATCAAGGCATCAGTGGATTCGGTGCTCTTCCTGGCTCACAGATGGCTGCCTTCTGGCTGTATCCTTACATGGTAGAAAAAGAAAGCTCTGGTGCTCTTCTCCCTCTTGCAAGGAACTAATCCCATCATGGGGGCTCCACCTTCATGTCCTCATCTAAATCTACTTACCTCCCAAAGACCCCACCTCCTAATAACATCACATTAGAGGTTAGGGCTTCAACATATGAATTTGGGAGTGGGGAGGGGACACGAACATTCAGTCCCTAACACTACTGAAGGACATTTTGGTTGATTCCGAGCTTTGGCTATCACAAATTAAATTGCTGCAAACATCAGAGAGCAGGTTTTTGCATGGGCATAATTTTTCAACTTATTTCAGTAAATACAAGGGGGTATGATCGCTGGATCATATGGTTGTATGGAAAGTTACCGACCAGGATCCCTGGAGGCTTTAATCAATAGAAATTGATAAGAGGTCAGACAAGGAATTCAGGCAAGACTTTACTGGGGCTCATGCTGCAGCACGAGGGAGCGAAAACAAGTATGAGGTGCCCTTGCTTGCTCCCCAAGGGGTGGCAGGGGGTGGGCTGGTTCCTTAAATGGGGGGAGGGTGGGAGTGGATTGGTGGGTCAGGCTGGAGGGGCGGCTTAGGTGGTCCACCCACCTCCTCGTGATGCCGTGTGCAGGGATCGCGCACAGTGTCCTGCTTTTGCTCCTGGCACCTCAGAAGTGGCGGTTGGGTTTGGCCTTTTTGTATCTTGTTGTTCATGATTTACCCCGACTGCACATGCACGCAGTTATTTTTAGTCCCTTGTAGTTTCTTTGTATTCTGTTGCTCGAGGAGATCTTTGTCCGGGTGCAAGCACTGCAGCAAAGGGTCCCAGGTCCCAGGTCCCATCCTATCTCAGTAAGAGTATGTGTAGTTTTGTAAGAAACTGCCACACAGTCTTCCAAAGGAGCTGTACCATTTTTCATTCCCACTGGCAACTGAATGAGAATTCCTGTTGTTCCACATCCTTGTCAGCATTTGGTGTTGTCAGTGTTCTGGATTTTGGCCATTCTAATAGATGTATAGTGGTATCTCATTGTTGGTTTTAGTACTGTGTTTTTCTTTTTTCTTTTCTGTTGTATATATACTACATTGTAAGATTTTCCTACAAAATGTTTTTATAAAGATAATATATGCTCTATAAAAGTCCCCTTTGCACATCAGCCTCTGCCTTAGACTCTAATATTCTAACCAGCCACAAGGGACCCAACATCAACAGTTTCTTATACCTCCTTAGAAGTATATCTTTTTATCTCTCCTCTGCATCTCTATCCCTCCCACCATGTCCTGGTCTCACCCAACTCAAGCTTAGACTTGTCAGTGTGTTTTTGTTTTTAAATAATTAAATTTATTTAGGAAAACTTTCTGTAACTTTGATATTTGTTTTATAATTACAATAAGCCCAGAGAAACGATTTTACAATCTCTGGTGTCTCTGGTTGTCAAACTACCCATGTAATTCTCTTACTGTCATTTTTGCTACAGTGGATTTATTCATCAAATTCAAATACAATATTTATTTTATCCAGAGTTTTTACTAAAATGGAAATATTTTATTCATAAAATTCCTGTTTAAATCACCTCTCTTTTTTAAATAAAATATTATCCTTAAGATTGTAATCCATTCAATTTGAGCAAAAGTATAGTTATTTAAGTAAAAAGTACATGTTCAAATTAAAAATGAAAGTGATCATATGAAATTATATATAAAAAGAGACTGAAATTGACCCAAATTTTTATTGTGGTTTTAGTTGTTCATTAGTAGGTTTATTTGGAGGCCGAATCCACCTTGAGTGTGGATTCTACTTTCCGATAAGGCAGTGTGGGAAAGAAAATCCACCCAATGGAAGAGGGTGATAACGACCACGTCCCCATCCGCCATCCTCACCCTCCACCTCCACCCCAATGGGAAGAAATGCCTCATCATTAATGGAGAAGGTGAAGGGCCAGGCCAAGCAATGTGGGAGAAGAATTTCCTTTTCCCATGAACTCTCCCTTTGGCAGCAAGGGCCTCTAGATTGGAGGAAGGGGTGGAGGGCCAAAGACTGGCACGGCTTTCCCTGGCTTGAAGATTTCTGCAACAAGAACAGGCATGTACGTGTCCGGCTCAGCACTCCATTTCCCCTCAAATTAATTAATTAATTAAAGTTTTAAGTTTTGCCAAAGTTATACAAACAAAAGTTAACTAGTTCTACAAGGTTTATTATTAATAAGAACATAGGTCAGTAGCCTCACCTCCTGTTATTTCCCCTTACCTAGAGGAAATCAGTTAGACTCTTCTAATTGTTATTAACTGCCTCAAAGTCCACCTGAATTACTCCATTTCTCCCGCCTCCACTATCTTGTTTTCCTTCTTTCAAGAGGAATGAATTCTGATTGTAAGTTTCTTGAACCTTACAAATTTTAGGGACTCTTTTTAAGAGAAGGTCAGATTTCAAATGTAAAATTAAATGGAGCTCTCAGGCTTGAGCTTCATTAGCTTCATGGTAAATCTGCCTCTGCCTTCCAGTGAAAACACACAAGGTCTATTGTTTTAAACTATCCTGTTTCCCAATCCACATACCATGTCTGGAACACCAAATCTCTCAAGAATTTTACATTCCAGTTGCTTCCGAAAGCCCACCTCCTCTATAAAATCTTTTCTACTGAACAGCAGAAACAGTGACATTTCTTTAATTCTAGTTTCTTTAAAATTTAATTCCATATTTTCCTCCACTTATCACCCTACAACACATACTTATCCCATTTGTTTTAAGTCAATTTTAGAAAATGACATATAGTCATGAGCAGCCCATGATGCACAATTAGGTATAAAGTTGGCTTTGCATATCAAAGGACATTAGTTATTATCTTTATCATTACATTTGAGGCAGAAGCCCTTTTCTAGGTGCAAAAAGATTTAGGGAAATACAATTTCTAGTGTTTGACTTAATATAGCTAATCGGCTAGAAAAAGGGACAAAATATTAAATATTAAAGATGACCAGATGGAAGGTAGTGAAGCCACTAAAAACAAAACCAAGTAGGGTAAAATCACAGGCACAAAATGCAACTCAAAGCATTAGTAGAGCTGAAGCTGGTTTTCGTTTGCATTATGAATCTCTTTACTTGCAAATGACAATACCAGAGCTCCAACAAGGCAATCTTATACATCAAACTGTCATGAAAATATGTGGCTCTTTCCTGCAGTGTCATGTTACTACCAAAATTTTTATTTTCCAGTAATACTGGAGGTAGTAATTAGAAGGTGTATTATTTCTGGCCAACCATAATGGATACAAGCACAGCAAAAGGTTAATTGTTATGCTACAAACACTGCAGTAATTAGCTTTGTTTTTTTAATAGATCTTTATTGGAGTATAATTGCTTCGCAATACTGTGTTAGTTTCCGTTGTACACCAAAGTGAACCAGCCATATGCATACATATGTCCCCATATCCCCTCCCTCTTGAGCCTCCCTCCCATCCTCCCTATCCCACCCCACTAGGTCATACGGCACCCATGAACCTAATTGCAGAGCAGTAATTAGCTTTTATAGCAGGGCTCGACAGGCAACATACTTCAAGTGAAAGCTTTTAGATAGAGGTTATCCTCAATGTTGTGCCCATAGACTCCCCTAAATTAAGTCAATAAACCATCAAATTCACACGTGTCACCTGGAGGGACTGGAGCCATGGGGAGAGCTTTCAAGGGTTAGACCAAGAAGAGTTTGGGAGGAAACTTCAGGAGGGAAGGAGCCCATGCAGCCCAAGTTCCTCTCTTTCCTTCTGTTCTTTTCTATGCCTCTGCTCAGTTCAGACTCGTCCAGTGGAGGTCCCCCTACTGCTGTTTGCTCCTCAGCCCCCTAAAGCCTGGGCATCACATGAGTGGTCACAAGCAGGCCTACCCACATGTTTGTAGGCCCCAGGCAAGAGTACAAAGGAGGGCACCGTGCTCTATTTATTTTTTTTATGGAAGTAGAGTTGATTTACAATGTTGTGTTAATTTCTGGTGTACAGCAAAGTGATTCAGTTATACGTGTATATATATTCTTTTTCATTCTCTTTTCCATTATGGTTTTTCCATTCAGGATACTGAATATAGTTTCCCATGCTATACAGTAGGACTTTGTTTTTATCTATTTTATATATAGTAGTTTGTATCTGCCAATCCCAGACTCCTAATTTATCCCTCCCCCACCCCCTTTCCCCTTTGGTAGCCATAAATTTGTTCTCTATGTCTGTGAGTCTGTTTCTGTTTTGCAAATAAGTTCATTTGTGTCATATTTCAGATTCCACATGTATGGGATATCATATGGTATTTGTCCTCTTTCTGACTTACCTCACTTAGTATGATAATCCCTAGGTCCATCCATGTTGCTGCAAATGGCATTATTTCATTCTTTTTTATGGCTGAGTAGTAGTATTCCATTGTGTATATATACCTCATCTTCTTTATCCATTCATCTGTCAATAGACATTTAGGTTGTTTCCATGTCTTGCCTATTGTAAATAGTGCTGCTATAAACATTGACGTGAATGTATCTTTTCAAATTATAATTTTGTCTAGATATACGCCCAGGAGTGGGATTGCTGGATCATATAGCAACTCTATTTTTAGTTTTTTTGGAACCTCCATACAGTTTTCCATAGTAGCTGCGCCTCTATGTTTACATAGTTAAAAGTCACAAATCAAGCTAACAAACTGTTAAATATGTTCAATCTTCCTACCTTTATCCTAAGATAAAAATTTTTGTAATGTATAAAGCTATATTTTAATTAGTATGGACAAGCTATCAGCAATGAAAAAATTTAATTATTATCGTGTGTGTCTGCATAGTCTGGTGAAGGGCTGTAGATGTTTGGATAAGTAATAAAATAAAAATTCACACAACTTACTCTATGAAATTTATTTTCTCCCCTTCATTTCGGCAAAATCATTTAATGATGCTGTTATAATCATGATTTTCATATTGATATAACCAGTGTTCTATTAATAATAATGCCAAATTACATAATATTGTAGCTTTGGAATTTTTAAATTTAATTTTTTGGAGGAACTTTGTTCCGCTAAGGC
The DNA here is from genome assembly GCF_009873245.2 of Balaenoptera musculus. NCBI lineage: Eukaryota > Metazoa > Chordata > Mammalia > Artiodactyla > Balaenopteridae > Balaenoptera > Balaenoptera musculus. The sequence goes on along the minus strand of NC_045801.1, from coordinate 33,848,258 downwards.
AGTAGCAGTTGGAATTGTCAATCAAATTCTTAAAACAATACTTATTTTAGAAAATGAAGGATTGGGGTTTCTGGTCTGGCATGGAAAGAGTATAGACACCATCACTCCATCCTAACAAGTAAAAAGCTGAACAAACTGAAAATCAACAACTCTTCTTAGACCTGTTAGAGAATTGAGATCACAAAGCAAACTGCTGCTCCCAAAATTGGAGAGACAAACAGGCAGAAACAGAGAATCACAACTTACTGGGCAGAAACCTGCAGGGGAACCAGTAGGCAGTATGAAAACCTGAACTGTAATAGATGAACTCCTGGAGACTCAGTGCAGAAGACTGCTAGAGTTAAAAACTCCACAGGGACCCAGTCTTTGGGGGATACCCACACTTTCGTGAGTTTTATTTTCTGAAGCTCTACCAGATTCTCACAGTGAATATTGGAGAAAAAGCCCCTTACATTTCTGGCAGGGAGGAAAAGAAAAGGAAACAATTTGAAATATGTCAGAGCATTCTGTTCTTAACCAGACCTGCTCTTCAGAGAAATTATCTTACCAGAGGCTGATCTATTGGGGTTTTATCAGAGCCTAACTGACCGGGGGAAGAGAAATACCCAATCCCAGCCCACTCTAGCCATACTATCCCACCTAATGGGGATATAAACTGAGAAGCACTTGTGAAGTTCATAGCCCAAGGCCACAGGCTCACTAAAAGACTGAGACCTAATCATAGGTCTATACAATGCTTCCCACACTACCCCCACCTTAACACCACAGCACTGAAGCCTGGTTTACCCAAGTTCCTTTTACCCAGTACATCATGTCTGACTTTCAACAAAAAGTTACATGGCATACTATAAAGCAAAAAACCCAATTTGAAGAAACAGAGCAAGCATCAGAACCAGACTCAGATATGGCAGTAATGTTGGAATTATCAGACCAGAAATTGAAAATAACTATGATTAATATGCTAAGAGCTGTAAATGAAAAAGTAGACAACATGCAAGAGCAACTGGATAATGTAAGCAGATAAATGGAAATTCTAAGAAAGAATCACAAAGAAATGCTAGAGATCAAAAACTGTAATGGAAATGAAGACTGCCTTTAATGGGCTCTTTAGTAGACTGGACACAGTTGAGGAAAGAACCTCTAGAACTTGAGGATATGTCAATACAAACTTCCAAAACTGAAAAGCAAAGAGAGACAAAAGATTGAAAAAAAAATTGAATAGAAGGTCCAGGAACTCTGGGACAACTACAAAAGTGTAACATATGTGTAATGGGAATACCAGAGGAGAAGAAAGAGAGAAAGGAACAGAAGAAGTATTTGAAGAAATAATGACTGAGAATCTACCCCAAGTTAATGTCAGGCACCAAACCACAGATATAGGAAGCTCAGAGAACACCAAGCAGGATAAATGCAGAAAACAAACATTACACCTAGGCATATAAAATGCATACTGAAGAAAATTAAAAATAAAGAAAAAATCTTGAAGCCAGAGTGGGGGGAAAATCTTACTTATGGAGGAGGAAAAACAAGAATTATATCCAACTTCTCTTCAGAAATCATGCAAGCAAGAATAGACTGGATTGAAATATTTAGTGTTAAGAGAAAAAACCCACCAACCTAGAATTCTGTATCCTGCAAAATCATCCTTCAAAAGTTAAGGAAAAATAAAGACTTTCTCAGTCGAACATTGAGGCAATTTGTTGCCTTGCAAGAAATGTTAAAATAAGCTCTTCAGAGAAAACGAAAATTATATAGGTCAGAAGCATGATCTAATAAAGGAAAGAAAAGCATTAGAGAAAGAATAAGTGAAAGCAAACTAAAACTTTTATTTTTCTTATTCTTAATTGATTTAAGAGATAACAGTTTGTTCAAAACAGTAATAGCAACTACATATTCAATGATTATAGCTTATGTATAAGTGAAATAAATGACAGCAATGATATAAAGGGTGGGAGGGAGGAATTAAGAATGCTTTGTTATTATAAGGCACTTGAACAACTCCTGAAGCAGTATAGTGTTATTTGAAAGTGGACTTGGATGAGTTGTAAACGTATATTGCAAACAATAGGGCAACCACTTTAAAAAAAAAGTAAAAAAAGAAGTATAATTGATATGCTAAGAAAGGAGAGAAAATGGAATTATACAAAATGCTCAATTAAAACCACAAAAAGCAGAAAAAGAGAGGAAGGAAGAAATAGCAACAAGACCAAGGGCAATGAATAGAAAATAGTATCATAATCCAACTATATCAATAATCACTTTAAACATCAATGGTAAAAATCCACTAATTAAAAGGCAGAGATTATCAGAGTAGATGAAAACACAAACCCCAACAATGTGTTGTCCACAAGAAACCCATTTTAAAAATAAAGACACATATAGATTAAAAGTAAAGGAATGGAGAAAGATATGCCACACTAACACTAATCAAAAGAAAGCTGGAGTAGCTATATTAATTTCAGAAGAGCAGACTTCAGATTTATCATAGGTATACAAGGCTGATTCAACATTTGAAAATTCATGTAATCCATCACATCAACAAGCTAAGGAAGAAAAATCATATAATCATATCAATATATGCAGAAAAAAACACTTGATGAAATCCAACACCCATTCAAGATAAAAACTCTCAGCAAACTAGGAATAGAGGGGAAGTTCCTCAACCTGCTAAAGAACATCTACAAAAAACCTACAGCTAACGTCATCCTAAAAAGCTAGACGCTTTCCTGCTGAGATTAGGAACAGGCAAGAATGTTCCTTCTCACTACAGTATTCCTTTTCAACATTGTACTGGAAGTCCTAGCTAATGCAATAAGACCAAAAAAAGAAAAAAAAAAAGAAAGAAAGAAAGAAAGAAAGAAAAAGTATACAGACTGGGAGGGAAGAAATAAAATTGTTTTCGTTTATAGATGACACGATTGTCTATGTAGAAAATCTGGAAAGATCTACTAAAAAAAACTCCTGTAACTAATAAGTGATTATAGTACGCTTGCAGGATACAAGGTTAACATAACTCTCATCGCTTTCCTATATACCAGCAATGAACAAGTGAATTTTGAAATAAAAAATACAATACCAATTAAAAACAAACAAATAAGCAACCCCAATACCATTTACATTAACATCCCGAAAAATGAAATACTTGAGCATTAAACTAACAAAATATATATAAGATCAATATGAGGAAAACCACAAAACTCTGATGGAAGAAATCAATGAAGAAATAAATAAATAGAGATAGTTAATGCTCAGAGATAAAAAGACTCAATATTGCCAAGATGCTAGTGCTTCCCAACTAGTGCTTCCCAAATCTATTGATCTATAGATTTAATGAAATCCCAGTCAAAATCCCAGCAAGTTATTTTGTGGATATCGACAAAATGACTCTAAAGTTTATACGGAGAAGAAAAAGACCCAGAATAGCCAACACAATATTGAGGAAGAACAAAGTTGAAGACTGACACTACCAACTTCAAGACTCACTACAAAACTACAGTAATCAAGGCAGTGTGGTATTGGTGAAAGAACAGACAAATAGATCAATGGAACAGAATAGAGAGCCCAGAAATAGACCCATATAAATACAGTCAACTTATCTTTGACAAAGTAGCAGAGGCAATACAATGGAGCAAAGATCATCTTTTCAACAAACAGTGCTGTAACAACTGCACATGCAAAAAAAGAAATAAATCTGGTCACAAATCTTACACCTTTCACAAAGATTAACTCAAAATGAATCACAGACCTAAATTTAAACACAAAACTATAAAACTCCTAGAAGATAACATAGGAGAAGATCTAGAAGTCCTTGGGTTTGTGATGACTTTTTTTTTTTTTAATTTATTTTATTTATTTATTTCTGGCTGTGTTGGGTCTTCGCTGCTGCACGTGGGCTCTCTCTAGTTGTGGCGAGCAGGGGCCACTCATCGTTGCAGTGCGCGGGCCTCTCACCGCGGTGGCCTCCCTTGCTGCGGAGCACGGGCTCCAGGCACATGGGCTTCAATAGTTGTGGCACATGGGCTCAGTAGTTGTGGCTCACGGGCTCCAGAGCACAGGCTCAGCAGCTGTGGCGCATGGGCTCAGCTGCTCTGCGGCACGTGGGATCCTCCCAGACCAGGGATCGAACCCCTGTCCCCTGCATTGGCAGGCGGACTCCCAACCACTGCACCACCAGGGAAGCCCTGTGATGACTTTTTAGATACAACACCTAAGGCACGATCCATGAAAGAAAAAATTAACAAACTGGACTTCATTAAAATTAATAACTTCTGCTCTGTGAAAGATGAGGTCTAGAGAATTAGGCGTTAAACCACAGACTGGCAGAAAATATTTGCAAAAGATATATCTGATAAAGGATATTATCCAAAATATACACAGGACTCTTAAAACTCAACCATAAGAAAATCAACAACCCAATTAAAAGACAGGCCAAAGACCTTAACAGACACCTCATCAAAGAAGATATACAAATGACAAATAAGCACATGAAAAAATGCCCATATCTTATTTCATCAGGGAAATGCAAATTAAAATAGAGATATCACTAAACACCTGTTAGAATAGCCAAAATCCAGAACAGTAACAACATCAAACCTTGGCGAGGGGTTAAACACCAGGAACTCTCAAGCATTGCTGGTGTGAACGCAAAATGGTATAGCCACTTTGGAAGACAGTTTAGCACTTTATTTTTTCTTTTATAAAACTGAATATACTTTTACCACATGATCCAGCAATCTGGTTCCTTGCTATTTACCCAAAGGAACTGAAAACTTACTTCCACACAAAAACCTGCACACAGATGTTTTTTATAACAGCTTTATTCATAAGAGCCAAAACTTGGAATCAACCAAGATGTCCTTCAGTAGGTGAATGGATAAATAACCTGTGGTCCATCCAGACAATGCAATATTATTTATCACTAAAAAGAAATGAACTATCAAGCCATGAGAAGACATGAAGGAATAGTACTGAGTGACAGTGGCCAGTCTGAAAAGGCTACATACCGTACGATTCCACTGGAAAAGAGAATGTATGACATTCTGGAAAAGACCAAACTTGGTGACAGTATGAAGATCTGATGATTTTCAAACGTTAGAGGGAAGGGATGAATAGGTAAGCACTGTGAGATGACGCGTGGCACAGCTGGTACTACAAACTGGGTTGACTCCTAAAGCAGTTGAACTTTCTATTACGGTTCTGCATCAATAAACCACAGGACCTGCCAGGGCTGAAATCCCATTGCCACCTGTGCCTCCAGTTGGTGACCAGACTCCCTGAATTAATAAAAGGTTTTTTTGGTTTTTTGTTTTGTTTTGTTTTGTTTTTGTTTTTTTAAGACAGATACCCAGCAAGTTACCCACTCTCCAACTAAGGTCACTTGGGCAATTGACTTTCCAGAGCAAATTGGCCCCGTTTAAGAATTCTTGGCTCCTGAAATTCGGAATAAATTGGGTTCTTCTAAAAGAAGTTTTATTTGGGATTCTAGGCTGAACCCCTCTGGACGGCACATAAGAGACGGCAAAGTGGAGGGGGCTCCCCGGCCCAAAAGCTGGACCCCGACACCGCGACAGCGTTCACCCCAGCCCGGCGGGGCCGGCCCAGAACCAGGCCCGGCCGGCACAGCGCGGGCGGGGCCCTGGCGGAGAGCCAGACCCGCCGCTGCCGCCGCGAGCCGTGACCTGCCCGCCAGACCTGGCGGCGCAGTCTCGCGGGATTCCTCAGCTCTCGCTCCCGGTGCGGCTCCTGAGGTGGCTAGAGTCCCGGACACTCCCGGGAGCCGTCTCTGGTCGCGGGGGTACGGTGGGCTGGACGGGGACGGGGAGGAAGGTGCCTTCGACCGCCGCCCGAGGTGAGGGTCCTCGGGCCCCGACTGGGCGGGCGGCCGCGGCCGGGCGGGTGCCGGGGTGAGCGGGGGCGGGCCTCGAGGGGTGCGGGGCGGGCGGGGGGCGCGCGCTTGGAGCCGCAGGTGCGGGGAAGGCGGCGGCGGCGGGACGGTCCGCACCGGCCAAAGTTTTCCCGGAAGTTGGGGAAAGGCGATGCTGGTCCCCGCGGGGCTAGGGGCAGGTGCCCGACGCTGGGCCCGGGGCAGGTGCCCGGGGGTGGGGCGAGTTGCCCTGCCTGGCGCTGGAAGTCGGGGCACCGGTGTGTGTTGGGGGATGGGGTGGGGGCGTGCGATTATTCGTGGCTCCGGGCCCACAGCCTCCCTCCCACCGAAACTCCGTCGCCGCCGCGGGACAGCTTTGCTCATTTCCCTTTTCCGTGAGATCGCTACTCCCCCCAGCCCTTGAATACTAGTTTCGCTCCTCCGCAGTAGGAATCCTAGAAGTCTCCCTCTAGTTGGCCTTTTAAAAAACGTAAAAGTGTGTCTCCAGAAGAGTGCCACAAAAACTGGCCCTTTAGAGTCTTTAAGGAATTGAAGAACTCATGAGATCTTAAGGAATTTCCCCGGGACTCGGTTTTCTCGTGCGTAATAAGATAGCCAACAGGGGCTTTTAGGTTTTACAGTTCTTTTAGTCCTTCTTAACTTATTCCCATCCCCACCATTTTCTCCATCTCACTCATCCAGTGCCCCCCTTTTACCCTGTGTTCCGTACAGCGCAAGCCTCCTATCATCCGTTCCCTAGAGATGAGACTTCCTCAGCAGGCGATAGATTCTGTGCCAAGGCAGGTGGAAGAGGATCTCGACGGGACGAAATTTTCCGTCGTTTTTCCGGTGTTAGTTACCTAGGGTGAAAAATCTTAACTCTGCACTTTGACGTACGCATTTGAGTCTATGACAAACGTTGCTGATACACCCTTTTGGTTGTTTTTACAGTAATTGACCCAGAACCCATTTTCAGGAAAAAGAGCTTCCTTCAAAATGGTAAAATAATTAAACGAGGAATTTGAGCATTTTATCTTTGGATGGAAATCTGAGAATGAAAAGAGCGATTAATCCAAGCCATGTGGTAAAATTAGGAATTTGAAGAGAATGGAAACGTTTACATTTTTGTGGACATGTATGTTTCTACCCCTCGTACGAGGGCACAGTCTTTTCACCTGTGAACCAATTACTGTTCCCAGATGTATGAAAATGGCCTACAACATGACATTTTTCCCTAATCTGATGGGTCATTATGACCAGAGTATTGCGGCTGTGGAAATGGAGGTGAGTAGTTCTTCGTATCTTTATGGAAAAATAGTTTATGCTCTGTTCTGGAATAAACTAGAAATAGGACCTTTTTATTAAAAAAACCACAGACACAGTAAGGGATTTCTTCAAGTTGTATATAAGTCCTACTTTGAATAAATCCCTTTGAGAATTAAATCTCCCTACTAACTTACGCTCGTGTACATCTGTGGCCCTGCTTAGTGGATTTGCTTAAGATCGAGTTCATTTTATACGAAGTATAGTTATGAATGATTTTGCAATGTCTTGCACCTGTCAAATATTTTGCTCTCCTGAGTAAATTATGGTAGTTCCTCTAGAAATGTGAATTCTGAATTTTTCCTAATTGATTGAACGTATAATCTATATTGCCTGGACTAAAAGTTCTTGGACTACATGTATTTTCATAAGTAGTTGTTACGTTCACTTGACCCTGTTTTTCTGAAGCAAATCAATGGCTAGAAGATTTTGGGGCTGTAGATAGCGTTTTGCTAAAAAGTGACTTTTTTTTTTCTTTAAGCATAGTGCTTCAGTATTCTTTGTAAGATACCTGTTTAAAAAAAAAAAATAACATCAGGGGAGGAGCAGAGTGACACTAAAGATTGCCTCAGGTGCCTCAGTTACCTGCCTCTGGTTTAGAGATACGCAGATTGCTAGGGAGGTGTGGGAAGAAAGAGTTACCTGTAGAAACCTGTCCTCTCCTACAGGTCTGTTAGGTGGATAACTTTCATGAAGGAAAGAAGACTAATGTTTCTGTAGTTTTTTTCCAGAAAAACTGAGGATGGTAAAGGCTTTTCCCCCTCAGATTGTTTCTAAGAGTTGAAACCCCGGCAATTTTAATATAGACACAGCTTTAAAAACTGACCAGACTTGATTTCGCAGCTTCTAAAGTCTTCCATTGTTGTTTAGTTGAATAGTTGTCCAGCTACCTCATTGTAGACTCATGTCTAAAATAGGAAGGCTTTTGAATACTAAGTAGAAGTACTTTTAAAAGATATTGCAAATTATATTACTATAATCTTTCAGTGGTTTTTCAAACCAGTGCAAGGTGGGTGTCTTTTTGAACACTGAACAGATGATGTGGTGAGACTTCCATTGGTTAATCAGAACCATTTTGATTGTTTAATCTGATTAAATAAAGTATGTAGTATGAGTAACTTCAAGGAATAATTATAACCTTCATTCACATTTTTTCTGGTAAGTGTTTTATAACTCATATCTTATAGAGTTCTTAAAAATTTTTTTAAATCTGGTCTCCTTTTTGTATAGTAGCTACATGCATTTTGAATGCTGACATTGACCTTATAAATTCAGATAATTTAGAATTCCTTATCATAGAGTACCATTATGAAGATAGAGATGTATCCCTGCTATTAAATACTATAATTATAAGATGATAAGAACTAGTTTTTGTTCTAGACATGTCTTTTTAAAACCAATTGTTTCTGACCCAAAAAAGGTTCTTTTTCATTTACCTAGCTTCTTTCCCGGGTAGTTTTGTGTCTGGACTTGATATTAAGAAGGCATTTTTGTTCTTACCTCCTTTATTTGATTGCTGACATTACTAATCTCTTCATTATATAATCTACACTTTCTCTTAGCCTTTAATATTAAGTTTTATTCCATAAATCACATTTCAGTTGGTTTAAGGATATAAAAGAAAGCCATCAAGCAGTCATTTAATACCAGCATTAACCTAAGTTTACAAAAAAAGAAAGGGAAATGGAAAGGCAAAATAATATCAACCTAAATCAGACTTTAAATCCCTATAAATTATCTTTTTGGTTCAGTGTATTACGCTTTTCCTATTGCCCTGTCCTTATTTGTCCTTAGCCATTGGCATTCTCTTTTAGTTCCTGTATTGAATGTCCAAAATTCTATAATTCGAGAGTTGTGACTTAAATATCATGCAGAGCTTCTTATTCTCTTTTGTGCCATTGACCCATTCTCAGAATTTTAAAATTTAAATAACATAAGTAGGATTACAAAGGAAACCAATTATATTGAAATATACATCTATTTATAGCCCAGGTTAGGAAGCTTTGAACCTGTCATTATATAGGTGAAGAAACTGAAGCCCAGAAAAGTTATGATTTGTCCAAGATCTGAGCGCTATAATCTGATGCAGTCTTCTCTGTCAACATGGACCATAATGTCATCTTTAACGGTTTTTGTGGGGTGTTTTTTTATCCTTGACCTTATTGGATAAAAAAGAAAATATTTCCTAAGATTAGAATGTCCTGTGTTAATTTCAATCTTTGCTGCTTCTTCCTAAACTTCATTTTGATAAAAATTAAGCTGGGAGATTTTTTTTTAACCTCTAATCAGCTCTACCTTTCTGTTTCTCATCCATGCCTTGAATACAAAGTCTTGTCAAAATTTTTAGATCAAACATAAAATCCTTTGGCTTCAGCCTGTCCCCTCTGGTAGTGCCAAAGTGATTTCAGTAAAATGCAAATCCATGCAGTCCACTCTGGGTTTAAAATTCGTCACCATTTTCCTAAAGCTGGAAAAATAAAGACCTGACCAGTGCGGCACCTAAGGTTCTTTATATGAGACCCTGCCTTCCTGTCCAGCTTCCCATCTCGTTGCTTCCCATGTTACACACTCTGCTTCGGCCAAGCTGACCTGTTTGTAGATGTAGAGCTCAGGTCCATATTACTCCCTCTCACTTCCATACAGTTGCACATATTGTATCCACTGCCTCCTGGGCTCCTTACCTACCCTTCTTCATCTGCTCAATTTCTTTACATCTCAATTAAAGCAATAACTCTGTGTCTAGCAAAGCATTCCTTTCACCTTTCTCCCAAGCATAGTTAATCAGCTCACTCTCTACACTCTGATAGTACATAATATATACAACTGTTCTTATACTTACCGTGCTGTATTGCACTTATTTACATGGCTCTCTCCCTAGCTTTTGAGGTTGTTGAGAGTAGGGATATTTATTCATTTCTATGTCTAATGCTTAGTACAGTGTACAGTGCCTCTGAGCATGGTAGATGTTCAATGAAGGCGAAATAAAGGAAAAGAAGATGTTTCTTATTCTAATAAATCATCAATGAGAATTTTCCCTCCAAATCTTTACCTTCCACCTTTATCTTCTGCAGAGTCTATGTGAAAGGCACTAATATTTTTATTTTTTATTTTGTTTATTTTTTATTTTTTTAACATCTTTATTGGAGTATAATTGCTTTACAATGGTGTGTTAGTTTCTGCTTTATAATAAAGTGAATCGGTTATACATATACATATGTTCCCATATCTCTTCCCTCTTGCGTCTCCCTCCCTCCCACCCTCCCTATCCCACCCCTCTAGGTGGACACAAAGCACTGAGCTGATCTCCCTGTGCTATGCGGCTACTTCCCACTGGCTATCTATTTTACGTTTGGTAGTGTATATATGTCCGTGCCACTCTCTCACTTTGTCACAGCTTACCCTTCCCCCTCCCCATATCCTCAAGTCCATTCTCTAGTAGGTCTGTGTCTTTATTCCTGTCTTGCCCCTAGGTTCTTCATGACCTTTTTTTTTTTTTTTTGTTTCCGTATATATGTGTTAGCATATGGTATTTGTTTTTCTCTTTCTGACTTACTTCACTCTGTATGACAGACTCTAGGTCCATCCACCTCACTACAAATAACTCAATTTCGTTTCTTTTTATGGCTGAGTAATATTCCATTGTATATATGTGCCACATCTTCTTTATCCATTCACCTGTTGATGGACACTTAGGTTGCTTCCATGTCCTGGCTATTGTAAATAGAGCTGCAATGAACATTGTGGTACATGACTCTTTTTGAATTATGGTTTTCTCAGGGTATATGCCCAGTAGTGGGATTGCTGGGTCGTATGGTAGTTCTATTTTTAGTTTTTTAAGGAACCTCCATACTGTTCTCCATAGTGGCTGTATCAGTTTACATTCCCACCAACAGTGCAAGAGGGTTCCCTTTTCTCCACACCCTCTCCAGCATTTATTGTTTGTAGATTGTTTGATGATGGCCATTCTGACTGGTGTGAGATGACGTCTCATTGTAGTTTTGATTTGCATTTCTCTAATGATTAATGATGTTGAGCATTCTTTCATGTGTTTGTTGGCAATCTGTATATCTTCTTTGGAGAAATGTCTGTTTAGGTCTTCTGCCCATTTTTGGATTGGGTTGTTTGTTTTTTTAATATTGAGCTGCATGAGCTGCTTGTAAATTTTGGAGATTAATCCTTTATCAGTTGCTTCATTTGCAAATATTTTCTCCCATTCTGAGCGTTGTCTTTTGGTCTTGTTTATGGTTTCCTTTGCTGTGCAAAAGCTTTTAAGTTTCATTAGGTCCCATTTGTTTATTTTTGGTTTTATTTCCATTTCTCTAGGAGGTGGGTCAAAAAGGATCTTGCTGTGATTTATGTCATAGAGTGTTCTGCCTATGTTTTCCTCTAAGAGTTTGATAGTGTCTGGCCTTACATTTAGGTCTTTAATCCATTTTGAGTTTATGTTTGTGTATGGTGTTAGGGAGTGTTCTAATTTCATACTCTTACATGTAGCTGTCCAGTTTTCTCAGCACCACTTTTTGAAGAGGCTGTCTTTTCTCCACTGTATATTCTTGCCTCCTTTACCAAAGATAAGGTGACCATATGTGCGTGGGTTTATCTCTGGGCTTTCTATCCTGTTCCATTGATCTATATTTCTGTTTTTGAAAGGCACTAATATTTTTATGTGGTTTACATATCATCCACCTTTGATCTGCCTGAGCCTAGTTCTAATAAAACACATCAGTTGATATCCTCTATGTTCTTTCCCATTATTAGCTTGACACATGTTTATTTTGAATTTATTTAAAAGATTAGATTTTTTAACCATTTATATTTATTTATATGGAGTGAAAGAATTAATCTTTTGATTGGACCATTGTGTTATAAACTATATGTGTCAGATTTCTTTTCAAACATTGTACTTCAGTACTTAATCTCTAGTCCAGTCAAACACTAAATTATAACTGAATATACCTCAGCTTTTACTTTTAAAAAGTGTTTTATAGTTTCTCTAAAGAACTGATTGTGTTTTACACTTCCAACCCAACTGCCTTTGGCTCCTGCTGGTCCCGGTTGGATTTCCAGTGTTTACTATGAATTAACGTTAGGATGAGGGGCTGCAGAATTATCTGATGATTATGGCAACCAATTGTGCCTTCTTAGCTACCAAGAATTTCATGTAAGTCAAGAGATCTATTTCCCTCCTCTTTTATGCCTTAGTTTTCATTATGTGTGATGGTTATCCTGGTTTATAGAATTTATAACATTTGTGGTCATTGCTGATCTGTGATTATATGAGATGGTTTAGGGCAGTGGTTGTCAAACTTTAGTTCATAGACTAGCAGGTTGTGAGCTTGTTAGAAATGCAAGCTCATGGACCCCATCCCAACCTACTGAATCATGATCTGTGAAAGCAGAGCTCAGGAAATTGATTTAACAAGCTGTCCAGGTGTTTCTTATGAGTGTTAAAATTTGAGACCCAGTGGTTTAGAGCAGGGAATGCAGACATTTTCTGTAAAGGGGTAAATAATAAATATTTTTGGCTTTGCAAAACATTCAGTCTCTGTCACAGCTATTCAACTCTTCAATTGTAGCCAATACAAATGAGTGTGGATGTTTCAATAAAACTTTACTTATAAAAACAGATAGTGCATCACTTTTGGCCCACAGGCTGTAGTTTGCTGAACCCTGGTTTAAAGTACTTGAAAATGTTCTTAAGGATTGCACACATAAAGCATGTAATAAAAATCATTATTGTGCATTCTTATTAATATGTTACCATATGTGTATGTGTTATTTTCTTTCCAGATAAGTTTTAGGTCAAATTTATCACAAACCAAAGGATCTGACTGAGATATCCTGGTCCTTTAGTTTTGTTCCAGAGATTGCTTGAAATAAGGGACTTTAATTTTTTCCTTATTTTATTATCTGAGACTGAAGTCATTTGTATTATTACAAAGAGTTAATTTAAAATTCTGAATAGTAACTTGGCTTTGTAATGAAAAGGATGTTGTACAGTCTAACTCTCCCAAGTGGAAAAACAAATGGTTGCTGGTTTCCATTGTGTTGCTTTTTGTTTCATATCTAGAGCATTGTTTCTCAAATTGTGAGGTTGATGTCCCTTGAGAGACTGATTTCATCCAGAAAGAGCTGAGATTGATCTAGGGAAAATGGAGACCAGAATATTGTATTTTTCTTTTTGAATTGCCTTCATTAAGGCCTAGGCAAAGCTAAGTCATGTATTGTGTTTGGAACAGCATGTGGTTGTTCTACTTTTGAACAGTCTAAAGGGAAGTGAGCCAAAAAAAAAAAAAAATCCTTTCCTTTCCACCTGTTAATATGCACTAGTAAAATGTCTCTAATCAATTAAAAGTAAAGGGATGGAGAAAAACTGTATAAACAAACTTTAAAGAAAAATTGTTTCTATTGGTTTTTAAACATATTCATCTGCTTTTAGATGAGTCTAGTGGATCCCTTCCTTTCCTCCTTATTCTCCACTCTTCTACCCCATACAAAAGGAAAGAAAATGTTTAGTGTGACTAACCTCTTTATTTTTCAGGGAAGACTTTCTGAAAATAGGTGTAATTATTCTGAAAGTAAGCTATCGAGTCATTTAAAATGAAATAAATATACAAAAGTATTCCAGATCAGTTGTGTGTATAGTGGCTACTGCTGGGTTTTAAATGTAGAAACTATAAACTTACCTTCCTTTCTGACATTGTACTGCAGTAGTAGGGAAAGTACCTTGACTAATTCTGAGTCTACAGAATCAGGGTTAGACCTGTATGTGAACAGAGGACAGTATTTCTCCTGGGAGTCTCTGCTGATAGGCACAAAGTCCCTAGGGTCATTCCTTGTTATTCCACAGTCTAGGATATTATTAGTTATGCCTTCAGGAGAGCCTGTCCACAAAGAGACGTGGTTCTTTTAGACCATGGGAAGACTGTTGTGTTGTGATTTTTTCCTTTCCTTGAGAATGTGGCATGTAGATAATGAAGTTTTATTACTCTAGTTTGTATATATGTATGTATTCATTCATTAATGTTTGTTGAATGTGTACCTGATGTGAATTATAGTTTTTCAAGTTACAAGTTTTCTTCAAATAAATTCGCTGCCCCTTTCTCTCTCTCTCCTCCTTCTGGGACCCTGATAATGCAAATTGTTAGTATGCTTGATGTTGTCCCAGAGGTCTCTTAAATCAAACTGTCCTCATTTTTAAAAAATTCTTTTTTCTTTTTTCTGTTCAGCTTGGGTGATTTTCACTACTCTGTATTCCAGTTCACTGATCTGATTCTCTGTATTATCTAATCTACTGTTGATTTCTTCTAGTGTATTTTTTATTTCAGTTATTGTATTCTTCAGTTCTGTTTAGTTCTTCTTTATAATTTCGAACTCTTTATTAAATTTCTCACTGTGTTCATCCATTCTTCTCCTGAGTTTGTTGAACATCTTGTGATCATTGTCTTGAACTCTTTATCTGGTAGATTGCTGATTTCCACTTTACTTAGTTCTTCTTTTGAGGTTCTGTCTTGTTCCTTCGTTTGGAACATATTCCTCTGTCTCCTCATTTTGCCAAATTCCTTGTGTTTATTTCTATGTATTGGGTCGGTCAGTTATGTTTCCCAGTCTTGGCGAATTGGTCTTATGTAAGAGACGTCCTGTGGGGCCCAGTAGAACACTCCCCTCTGGCCACCAGAGCTGTATGCTCTAGGGGTGCCCACTATGTGGGCTGTGTGGACCCTTCTGTTGTGACAGGGCTAACAACTGTGAGCACCCTGGTAGGTGGGGCTGGTCCCCAGCCCTGCTGGCTGCAAGTCCCTACCTTGTATGGTGGCTGCCAGAGGTAGTGGTACCCACTTACCGCTAATAGGCTAGAGGGAAGACTCCAAAATGGTGCTTGCCAGTACCAGTGTCCTCGTGGTAGAATGAGCTCCCCAAAATGGATGCTGCCAGTGTCTATTTCCCCAGGGGGAGTCCCGGCCTTCTGCCTCTCTGGGAGCCTTTCTAAGATCAGTAAGAGGGTCTGACCCAGTCAAATTACTGCCTCTGCATTGGGACTTGGAGTGTGTGAAGTTTTGCATGTGCCCTTTAAGAGTGAAGTGTCTGTTTCCTGCATCTCTCCAGCTCTTCTGTATGCAAGCCCTGCCGGCCTTCAAAGCTAGACATTCTAGGGGCTCATCTTCCCAGCGCGGGACCCCCAGGCTAGGGAGCCTGATGTAGGGCTCAGACCCCTGGCTCCTTGGGGAAAACCTCTACAATTGTGATTATCCTTCCATTTATGGGTTGCCTACCCTGGGGAGTGGGTCTTGACTGTACTGTATTACTACCTCTCCTGCCTGTCTCATTGTGGTTCCTTCTTTATATTTTTAGCTGTGGAAAATCTTTTCTGCTAGTCTTCAGGTTGTGTTCATCAATAGTTGCTCTGTAAAGCTGTAATTTTGGTGTGCCCGTGGGAGGAGGTGAGCTTAGAGTCTTCCTACTCCACCATCTTGGCCACACTCTCTAAGTTACAAGTTTTAAATTAAATAATTGACTCTTCAGTGGACAGATTATTTTGCAGTACCAACCACTTACTATATATCTTTGTCTAATTTCTAAAGGAAAGGTCTTTTGGAGAAATAGTTTAAAATTTGTAGTGCTCGCTAAGAACTACTTAAAAAATAACAAGTTTTCTGTTGTGGAAATAATGCAGATTTCTGTTTTTTATTCTTGTATTGTATTCCAGGCCCTGGTTTGCATTTTTTAAAAAGAAGTTGACTTGCCTGAGATTGGTCACATTCATGATAATAAGTGGCAGAGTTTGTACCACTTGATTATACAGTAGTCCATTAACATTCTCAAAGAATTTACTCAACTCTCCTAACCACTTTGACAGTATTTGCTCTGTGAAGTGTAAACATTTAAGGACCCCTTTAGATCTTTAGTGAGTCTGTTGCCTACCTAAGGCACACCACTTTTTTTTTTTCAATCATTTTTTTAAACTTCTTCACTTTTTCTCAATTTTCATTACTATCACTAGAGGTTGGCTTTCTTTTTGGTGACTTTTTTTTAAAAATTCTATTTATTTTTATTTATTTATTTATTTATTTATGGCTGTGTTGAGTCTTCGTTTCTGTGCAAGGGCTTTCTCTAGTTGCAGTGAGCGGGGGCCACTCTTCATCGCAGTGCCCGGGCCTCTCACTGTCGCGGCCTCTCTTGTTGCAGAGCACAAGCTCCAGACGTGCAGGCTCAGTAGTTGTGGCTCATGGGCCTAGTTGCTCCGTGGCATGTGGAATCTTCCCAGACCAGGGCTCGAACCCGTGTCCCCTGCATTGGCAGGCAGATTCTCAACCACTGCGCCACCAGGGAAGCCCTTGGTGACATTTTAAAGTAAGAAATAAAGCTCTTACCACTTCTTGAGAGTTACTGTGTGACACCATGAGTAGAAAGCACAAATCCTGAGATGAGAATCAGATGCTTTACGGTCACTTGGCCTTGGTCACTAGTAAAGTGGCTTCTTCCATGTACCAGGGGGATTCTGATTCATGCTTCAGAAAAGTGACAAATGTCTATATAACCTGCATCTTTATTACTAAGGGAGGCAAGGTGCAGGCAAGATACTGCCACAAGCCCACTCTGCTTAGACTTAGCTTTATGTATTTTTTAAAATCAAAATATTTTCTTCTTTTGATCCCTCTCTATTAGCCTTTTAACCCAGAGTTTCTCTTCAGGATCTTATAGCACCAGCAACCCCGGGTCTATACTATGGTCCCTTCCATTATCATGTCATTAGATCATGGGGAGCTAGCTGGTGTGTTTTAAGGAAAAGGTGTAGTATGACAGAAGTAGGCGTTCTGAGAGTGTGAGCAGTACGCTCATGCTGCTTTCCCGTGTCTTTAAAATCTACTCCGGCCACTTGAAGAGGGAATGATATTGGCTACACCTGATGTCATAAATAGGTGACTAGAAAACACCCAGTTCATGAGAGGTCTTGGGCTGATTATCTCTAGATGTCCCATAGTTGTGTCCAGTATCTACCAGGAATCATTAGCAGAATCAAAAGTGGAAGGTTCCTTTTATTTATGTAGGGTTAATCTCCTCATTGGTACATACCTATGGCCTCACCAGCTTTATGTCCTAATATGATGGGCCAGCGTGATGTCCTGTGAAATAGTGATATGGTTAGAGTCTCTCGTCAAATGAAATTGAGGCACAGAGCTGAAGAGCTGATATTACTCTAAGGCGGTGCTTCTCACACTCTGGTGTGCATCAGAATCGTCTGAAGGGCTTGTTAAAACACAGATCACTGACACCACCTCCAGAATTCCTGAATCAGTAGATCTGGGGTGGGATGGAGAATTTACTTCTAACAAGTTTCCAGTGGGGCGTGCTGTTGCTGCTTCAGGAACCACTCTTTGAGAATGACTGCTCTAAGGCAAGTTGGGGAAGATGTGTTGCTGTCCTTGTTAGGTGAAAGTAAATTCCTTTTGGAGGAAAAAGCATTGGCCAGATTAGAGCTGCATATGTGTTGCCAAGGCTGTACTGATTTGCTATAGTAAAGAGACCACATCTGGAAAAGTACCTTAGTTAGCCATTTGATTAAGGTTGCTTAAGACAATGTATTAATAACATATCCAGTTAAAATGGACAGGTGCCACCGATTACTACCCCTGAATCTGTTTTTGATGGTGTCACTCATCTCTGAAGGCCCTGTCTACAGTATTGCTTTTGATTTTCTATCATGGTAGAGGGAGACCTCTAATGTTTTTTGTTTTGCCACCTTGACCATAAAAATGTTTATCCAGGAAGCCAGTATGGTGATTGTGCTATTGTGAAATACAGCTATTTGAAGTATACACACCTGGGCTTGGGAAATTACACTGGGTTGGGTTTGGGATCTGTTAGTTTGCATCCTCCTCCGGAGTTGCCCCTGTGTAATCTGAAACTGGCCCCCATACACAGAGGGCAGGGAGAGACTGAAGAAGAGGCAGACCACTCCAGATTGGTAGGTGGCAGATTTAATAAGCAAGAAAACTTACTTATGAGGCTTGTCTTGGGTGGCCACAAGGTGAGTAGATCTCCGCACTCACCTGCCAGTATCTTAAAAGTTTATATAGAGGCCTTCACTGGGCTCAGTCACACATACCGTCCAGGTGATCTCAGCACCACTTTACTATCTCAAGGCTGAGGCCTTGGGCAGCTTGTAGTGTGGGGAAGGCCAGTGGAACATACCTTCCAAGGACAGGAGAGGGGATGAGGGACTTCCGTTTGCCAGGGTCCAGCTCATGGGTCATGTCTTCTCGATTATCTCCTCCAACAGGGTCCCACCAAGCCCCTGTCAAAAGCCCAGTCTCTGAAGCTAGCACGTTGAATCTAGAATCAGTACACGCCTATCAGTATTAGCACCATCTAAAATTTTGTTCTTTCCTCCGTAATCCAGCACCCTCAAACCAATATAAATGTATAGTGTCTTACAAATAATGTATAATCCTTTTTTTCAGATTTAATTTTGACTTGACCCTCCCAGGGCATGGTGGGGTAGAACTTTTCTTATAGATTGAGACATTGAAGCATGGTGGGGATGGGGTATGAGGCTATTTATTTGCTTCTTACAAAGTAAATCTTTCAGATGAGTGCCTCAACAGACCAGGGATGAGGGTCTGCTTTGAGGGCTGGGGGTTCAGAGTCCTCTGTGGGGACTCTGAACCTTGTCATGTATCCCCACTTCAGATCTTGACATCCCACTGCCTTCTTATCACAATATCACTGGATCTCCAATGTGAAAGGGAAGCAAATTTAACTGATATAATTTGGCAACCTGCAGGATCAAACTGTGCCTTTGGTTTTCAACTTCAGTCTTGAGATAGTAAAGTGGTGCTGAGACCACCTGGACGGTATGTGTGACTGAGCCCAGTGAAGGCCTCTATATAAACTTTTAAGATTCTGGCGGGCGGGTACGGAGATCTGCTCATCTCGTGGCCACCCAAGACAAGCCTCGTATTTAAGTTTTCTTGCTTATTAAATCTGCCACCTACCAATCTGGAGTGGTCTGCATCTTTTAATCTTTCTGTTTCACTCCACACCTTGAGCAAAGAATTCAGGGATGCCAGTATGTCGCTCTCTTCCTAAGCCCCTAGAAGCACTCACTTCAGCCCATAGTCCTTGAATACGTGATGGTCTTTATACCTTTCTCTGCTTGTCTGGCAGCAGCCACTCAGCCTTGTCTTCACTGGGCACATAATTCTAAGAAGTTTTTTGAATCTAAGTGATTATAAGGACAATACAATTAGTTGTTTTTCTGCTATATACCATGGGCTGCCAGATTTCCATCTTTGAATACTGACAGAATGTTTGCTCGCTTTTGGCCCCAGTTAGTCCAGAAAACCAGTTCTAGAATTCTTCCCATTTCACCGAGGTCACTTACAACTTGTTCTTTATATAATTTTTATGCCAGTTGGTCTTCTTGGTTGCAAACAATAGAAACCAACTTTGACTAACTGAAGCAGAAAATGGGTGGATGTTGGGTAGCTTGTCGGATCAATGGAGAGGCTGGAAAACCAGGGAGAAGCAAAGGGAACCAGAACACAGCTAAGATCATGCCATAAGATCAGTCTGTCACCAGTGCCAACGCCAGTGGACACTTCCTGAACCATTGTCCCTGGACACTTATTTTGGCACTGTGGGTATTATTGATCCCACTGCAACTGCCTCAAATAATCTGACTGTTCTTTTATACAAGAATCTCAATACCTGGAGCATCCAGCTGGCCAAGCTTAGATTATGTGCCTATGTTTTTGTTGTCAGGTTGCACCCCTGCATCTGTCCTTAAGCTTCTGTAACATCCCACCTACTTTGGGATTCCCCAGAATAGGACTGCTGGGCAGATGGATATGGAAATGTTCACTGTAAAGCTCAGTGTAAGACAGAGTTAGTTAACTAACAAGGAGAAAATTTCATTGTGGTACCTACAGTTGCTTTGAAATTTATGTCCAGCTCTGTTATTCAAGTCTTTGTTACCCTCTTCATAAACTTTCTGAGCCATAAAGTGTCCTTAGAGACCATCCAGTAGTTCATCATGTTCATTTTACTGATGAATGCTCTGAGACTCAAAGACAGAAAATTATCTTTCAAAGGTGACACCAGCAGTTAATGACAGAGTTGGAACCAGAATTACAATGCTGGCATTATTTCCAGCAAATGATTATATAAAATACTCCACATATTTTGGTTCTCATTGTCTATATATCATAGTTTGGCTCTGCTCTTTTTCAGAATAGTGGTATAGTTTGCCTTCTTAATTGCCCTCTTCTTCCTTGTCCTTGCTAGTACTGATAGTAACTACCACAGGATTTCTACCAGGAACTGACCATTTTCTTAAAGGTTCCTACCTTTTATTTCTCTGAGTGTTAAAAGTGTAATCAACAGGACTATTTTAATTATTACTTAATGCTAGAATTTCAAAAGCAGCATTGATTTTTTTAATGCTGTGGTTAGTTATTGGGTGAGTTTCTGAGCCTTCTTTGAGAATAAAATTTGAAAAGGAGAAATTCTTGTGTGAGACCATGAAGGCTCTGGGTTACTGAGAGAGTTGAAGAAGGTGTGTCGTTCAGGGAGGAGAGAGGGAACGGACTGAAGAGCCTAGAAAGTTTGAACATTGCTCAGTTCATGGGTTTACATAGCACTTACCATGCTAAATACTAGTTTAATAATCTGATATTCTGAGTATAAGATTAAGGACACAAGAAATGTCACAATGAGTCAGGTTAGTAGTCTTTCCATCTCAGTCAAGGTTTGGTTTCTGAGAATGATACCTAGGACATTTTATGGAAGAACATAAAAGATTCCTGTCAAGAATTTTATTTAAACAATTAGGGAAATATGCTCATTCTGTTTTTTCAACCATTTGGGATGAGTTCAATAACAGGCTGACTATCCATTATTTAAAGTGCTATTATTTGTTCTAAAATTACCTGTTCCAGGGAATTCCCTGGTGTCCTGTGGTTAGGACTCCAAGCTTGCACTGCATGGGGCATGGGTTCGATCCCTGGTCGGGGAACTAAGATACCGCAAGCTGCATGGCGCGGCCAAAAAAATTTTTTTTAGATAGATAGATAGATAGATAGGTAGATAGATTTTAAAAATTACCTGTTCCAGAATTACCTGCTTCAGGAGGTACATGTATCATCTGAATATGATAAACATAGTTTGAGGTTTTACTGTCTTTGATTAATGTGTCCTGTGAACATTTGTTGAGTTTTGTTTCATGTTAGAAGATTCTCAGTCCTCTTTTGATATCCTTCTTCCCCTTCATTCTTATTGGCATTCCTGCCTGTCTCATGCTTTGGGGAAGGGTAATTTTCAGGGAGAGTTGGGTGGCAACTTAGTATCAGGGTTACAGAGGACAGATCTGGAGTCATTTGGACCCAGGTTCCCATCCTGGTTGCCACTTACTACTTATGTGACCCTATGAAAGGTGCTCTTAGAGCTTCAGTTTCCTCATCTGCAAGGTGGAGATAAGAACATCCCTCTCAGGGACTTCCCTGGTGGCACAGTGGTTAAGAATCCGCCTGACAATGCAGAGGACGCGGGTTCGATCCGTGGTCCAGGAAGATCCCACATGCCGCAGAGCAACTAAGCCTGCGGGCCACAACTACTGAGCCCATGCGCTGCAACTACTGAAGCCTGTGCTCCACAAGAGAAGCCACCGCAATGAGAACCCCGAGCAAAAAGAACATCCCTCGGGCTTCCCTCGTGGCGCAGTGGTTGAGAATCTGCCTGCCAATGCAGGGGACACGGGTTCGAGCCCTGGTCTGGGAAGATCCCACATGCCACGGAGCAACTGGGCCCGTGAGCCACAACTACTGAGCCTGCGCGTCTGGAGCCTGTGCTCCGCAACAAGAGAGGCCGCGGTGGTGAGAGGCCCATGCACCGCGATGAAGAATGGCCCCCACTTGCCGCAACTGGAGAAAGCCCTCACACAGAAATGAAGACCCAACACAGCCATAAATAAATAAATAAATAAATAAAAATATTAAAAAAAAAAAAAATCATACTTTAAAAAAAAAAAAAAAAAAAAAACATCTCTCTCACAGGATTGTTGTAAAAACAACTGGTATATGAGAAAGCACAGTGCCTAGTTTATGGTAGGTGCTGAATAAATCTCATTTATTATCAGTAGCATTATCTCAGGAATAAGGGCACTTAATTCTAATTTAGGCTAGATTTGGGGATTTCAGTAACAATTTCAGTGAGGAATTGGATTTCATTTTCTCACTTGTAATCTGAGAAAATGGATTAGCTCAGTAGTTTTCAAACTGTGATCTCTGGAGGTGGTTTGAGGTCACCGGTGGGGAAGGGGAGCAGTGAGAGGTGTCTCAGAGGGAGGGCTTCCTGTTCAACCGGAGCAGCTGTGCTTTTATTTATTTAATATATTAAGCTTCTTTGTAACCTCTTAGTTAAAGAAACTATTCCTTGGCAGAATACACACACACATTTTAAAAACAACTGGCTTAAAAGTCTACTCAGGTCCCTTCCAAGTCTAAAAAAATTTCTTTATGTCTATTAGTTTGCAACGGAGCTTGAACATTAGTGACCCACACTAGATCTGATCTGAAGACATGTTTTGTTTGCCCTGTACATTATTTTAAATGTTTACATTAAAATTTTTTTTAATTTGGAGATTTCGCATACAAATCCAGGTTCTGTTTTCTTATGAAAAATTGAAATACCTAACAGCTCTGTGCTTCCACTCTCCAATAACAGTCCGCTAGAACTGAGTAGCAGCTGCTCCCCAACTACTCCTGCTGTCTTATACCCTTCTGAATTTATCTGCCTGGCCACTGAAGGTATTTGAGTTTTCAGCATCTGATTTATCCCTGCGGATTGCATGAACAGCAACGTTATTGGATTAACCAGTGTTGGCACTCTAGAAGAATTAAACAGAGGATGTGACTTGCCATGTTTGCCCCATAAGAAAATTGTTCTAATATAGCAAAAAGTACTCGTGTTACTTTCATTTTGCCTGCCCTGGACAATAATAGTTCTTAAGTGCTGACCGTCAATTTATTTATAGCTATTGTAGAATGGCTTCTGAGTTAGAAGAATTAAACAGTGTGTTTTAATTATTTCCATCATAAGATTTGATTACCAGACACTCAAAATTTGTAGGAACTAGGCTTACTTGGAACAGGAAACAAAGAGGTAAATGCTACCAGTTGCCCATGCCTCCCTTTATTCCACCTCAGTCCGAGAGGGGGATACTCACACAAGCTGGGCTTTCTCCCCCTCCAGACAGAGAAAACTGGGAAAAGTACCCTACTGTTTGCTCTCCAACAAGCTCTTGTTAGGTGGCAAAGGTTTGGGCCTCAGCACCATTCAGATAAGCGAGATACAGTATACAACCGTGGCAGCCCTGTCTTTGCTCAGTCACTTTGCCCCCATCAGGGCAGGGTGAATTCTCCACTGGTCCAAAAGTCCTCCACAGCTCTTGTCCTCTAATTGTTGGGTGTGCCTTTTAAATGAGACTTGTTAATTGTAGTATTGTAATCACATCTCATACTTACTTATTAATCTTTTTTTTGTCTGCTTGGCCTTTCATTTACTAACAAATATGAATTGAAATTTCTGATTGTGATCATGGAATTGTCCACTTCTCCTTATAGATTTGTTGCTTTTCATTTTACATATTTTATGCTATTTTATTAGGCGTATGCAGTGCTCAGCAATGCATTTTAATGTATATCTGTTGCGGTTTATCTAGAATCTGAATGTTTTGTGGCCAGAGATATTTAATTGGTCACAGTGCTGAAAATAGAAGTCCTCATTCTCCTATTTATTTTTCAGAGAGGTCTCAGTGTTCATAGCTCACTGATGAGACCCTTCCCCTGTTTTTTTGTACAGCTGTAGATTTTCTTTTTTATCTTTAAACATTTTCTCACATTTCAGTGGTATTTGGAAAGGAAGAAGACAATATATAAGTTCAGTGCGTTGAATCAGATTTTTGAATCCAATTTTTCGTCTAACTCTACGTGTTCTCTTTGGATAATTACATTCAATTATTTCAGTTACTGTTTTTATAATGATGACTTCCTCATCTATATCCTTAACCTAAAGTCTCTCGCCTGCAGAGCTCTATTTGTTTAACTTCCTGTTAGTAGACATCCACACTCACATGTCCCACAGGCACTTCATACTGTCCATCAACGGGTGAATGGATAAACAAATTATGGCATAGCCATACAATAGAGTACCACTCAGCAATTAAAAAGAATGAAGTATTGATACACAGAACAACAGGATGAATCTCAAAATGATGCTGAGTGAAAGAAGCCAGACAGAAAAGAAAATATACTGTATAAATTCATGAAAAATTCTAGAAAATACCACTCTTTAGTGACAGAAAACAGAGCAATGGTTGCCAGGGAAGGTTACAGGTGGGGGAAGAGGGTGTTGATGAGAGGGGAGATAAGAGGAGGGATTACCAAGAGGCAAGAGGAAACTTCTGGTAGTGATGGATGAATTTGTTACTTTGATTATGGTAATGGTTTCAAAACCCGTCAATGTGCGCACTTTATACATGTTCAGTTTATCATACATCGATTGTACCTGAATAAAGCTGGGAAAAAACCCTCATTATTAAAGACTTTTAACAGAAAAACAATAATCCCTGTCCACTGTTCTCTATCCCCACCCAGTCCTCCTCCCCAGTGGCAGCCACTTTGAACTCTTTTAGGTGTTCCTCTGCTACATAGGCCATATTCTACCTAATATGCTTAGTGTGTTATTTGGATTCATCAATTTAGAACTTCAGGCAGTAGACTTTTAGTCTTTCCTTCATTATGGTAGTTGATAATATATTTATCTTACTTTACCACTTTTACTTCTCCTCTCAACCTCCTAATACAATTTTTTTTTCACTGCTGAATCAAGTAGTATACTTTGATTGCATTTATTTCCCATAAAACCTCCCCCCCCCCACGTAGTTAATACAGCAACTGCATTTTTCCCCATTTGCTTTGTTTTCTGTGTACCTATGGTTAATTTTTTTTTTAGATGTCCCAGCAGACCTGTTAGACATATAGCAGTAATTATCTCAGATGCTCAGAATATCATATAATCTGTCAGTTCCAATCCTCCACTCCCATCCCCTTGGACAGACCTACTAGAGAATGGACTTGAGGATATGGGGAGGGGGAAGGGTAAGCTGTGACAAAGTGAGAGAGTGGCATGGACATATATACACTCCCAAACGTAAAATAGATAGCTAGTGGGAAGCAGCCGCATAGCACAGGGAGATCAGCTCGGTGCTTTGTGACCACCTAGAGGGGTGGGATAGGGAGGGTGGGAGGGAGGGAGACTCAAGAGGGAAGAGATATGGGAACATATGTATATGTATAACTGATTCACTTTGTTATAAAGCAGAAACTAACACACCATTGTAAAGCAATTATACTCCAATAAAGATGTTAAAAAAAAAAAAGGAAGAGCAGAATTGGAGAAAGTGGGTAAAGACAACTGTTTTCAGGGTTTTTTCTATAAAGAGGAAGAGAAAAATGAAATAATAGCTGGGTGGGGGTGGGAATGTGGAGTCAAGGAAAGTTGTTTTTTTTTTTTTTAATTTTTTGCTGCATTGGGTCTTTGTTGCTGCACGCGGGCTTTCTCTAGTTGCGGCGAGCAGGGGTTACTGTTCATTGTGGTGCGCGGGCTTCTCATTGCGGTGGCTTCTCTTGTTATGGAGCATGGGCTCTAGGCTCACGGGCTTCGGTAGTTGTGGCACGCAGGCTCAATAGTTGTGGCTCATGGGCTCTAGAGCGCAGGCTCAGCAGTTGTGGTGCACAGGCTTAGCTGCTCCACGGCATGTGGGATCTTCCCAGACCAGGGATCGAACCCGTGTCCCCTGCATTGGCAGGTGAATTCTTAATAATGCGCCACCAGGGAAGCCCAAGGAAAGATTTTTTTTTATGGTGAGAGATAATAGAATAAGTTTGTATGATGGGGGAATCACTGTAACACAGAGGGGGAAATTACTGCAAGAATAGGAGACAGGACAGTTACCAGAGCAAAGTCCTTGACTAGACAAGTGGGAAGAGATCCAGTGTACAAACGGAAGACTTGGTTGATTAGGAGTTCAAGTTATTCAACCATTGAAATAGTGAAGGCAGAGAATGTGGATAAGCTGCAGTTAGGTTTGGTACCTTTTGTGAGAGAATAAGGAAGTTGTCTTTTGGTTATTTTTGATTTCTCAGTGAACTAGGAACAGAATCATCAACTGAGAGGATGGGGTGTGGAACTGGAGGTTTGAAAAAAGAGGAGAATATGAGAGAGATCTCTGTAAAAGAGAGTTCATTGACTGATGTTTTAGCCCAGAAATGTTTTAGTAGCAGGATTGCAGTGTGCTGCCAACCTTTTCAGTGTGGAAACTGGTATCCTTCTGTTCTGAGAAATGTTCTTAATTTCTTCTTTGATTATCACCCCAACTCGCATTTTCCTTGTTTCTTTATGGAAGTCCTTTAGTCAGGAGTTGGACACTTGGAGTGATCCTCCTATTGTCCATCTCTTCCTTCAGCTTTATCTTCTAATCCTTCTATAGAGTTTTTAATTTCAGCTATCTTATTATTTTTAAATTTTCCATATCATCTTATTCTTTTTTAATGGAAGCGATAGCTTCTCACTTAAGTTATTCAGGGTTTTGTTTGTTTGGTGATTTGTTTTCTTCTGTTCCCTGCATAGTCTCTATTTCCTCCAAATTTCCTTTTATCTGCTTGCTTGTTTTGGTCTCTGTCTTTCGTGATGCTTTCTTCAAATGCCTGATGATCCTTGGCTGCCCGTTCATGTTTGTAGGGCCCTGAAAAGCTCTGTGTGCGTGAATAGGACTGGTCACCGGTGGGCTTCTTGGTAAGGTGAGCTTGAGGTCAACTAGCTTTTTCATTGTCAATGTGTAGAGAGAAGTCTTTTCTCCAAGACTGTTGGGTTTTTTCAAAGATTGGGGATGGTAGGTGTATGCCTGTTTGCCAGTCTTTTGGGAATAGAGCAGGAAAAGAAGGTGAGGGCTTCCTGTTTCTGTAGGTAGACTCTTACTCAGTCCCCCTTTCGTCACTGTGGATTGTACTTCTGCCCTGCTCTGTGCCTGATAGCCAAGTGCAGAACGTCTCTAGTGCCATCTCTTCTGGAAACAACTCTGGTAGAATGCGGTGGTCATCTGGCTGCCTGGGTGGGGATGGGGGGTGACATAGTGAGGAAGTAATTTGTAAACATTCCTCCAATTTTAGCCTTTTATGCTACTTGGTGCTTCAAAGAACTGAGACTCTCAGATTCTTTAGGACAAATCAGCTCATTCTCATGTGAATCCCTCCACTCCAGCTTTGTCCCGTTAAGTGACTTATCACTCCTCTAATAGCTTTCTGTTGCTCAGAGTTTGGGGCTTTGTTTTTTGTTGTTTTGTTTCATTTTTGTTCTTTGGAAAACTCAGATATGCTAATGTAGTTTATCTTGTTCACTTACTAATAGGTTAGTACCTTTTTTTTTCTTTATTGTCATGTTACTAAGGAAGCAAGGAGGAGGGAAAGGAGATAAACATATGTGCTCAATCTACCATGTTTTTCCAGAACCTGTCCACACTCTCTAAAGGGTAATCACAATAACTAATATTTATTGAGTACTTACCTGTATGGCAGACACTGTTACAAATGCTTTACATTTATTAACTTAGTATTCATGAAGATTTTATGAGACAGGTACTGTTATTATTGCCAGTTTACAGATGAAGAAACTAAGGCACAGAGAATTTAAGTAACTTGCCAAAGTTATAAAACTAGTAAATGTGGAGCTAGCATTCAAACTTAGCTGTCAGACTGTAGAGACACGTCCTGCTTACAACTCTCCCATAGTATCCCACTCCTTATTTTTGAATCCAAGCAATTTAGCATGTCATCCATGCTCTCCACAATCAGGTCCAGAGAACCTCTCCAGTCTCATCTCTCTCTACTCTGTCCTTGACTTCACCTCTTTGACCTTATCTTGTAGTCATACTGGACTTCTTGCCCTGAATACTCCATGTTCTTGTGATCCTCGTGCCTTTTTTCATGCTGTTTCCTCCACCCCAAACATTCCTTTATTCTGTAGAATGTGCAGTGAAGCGTTAAGGTATTTCAGCATATACTTACAAATTAAATATTTGTATGATCTATTTCATCTAGCAATCAAATCATACTTTTGATTTGTTTTGATTTAGCATGTTTTCTTGAAAAATGCATAGTTGAATAAAATAATATTTCACTGTGTATTAAGGGTTCTTATGTCTAACTAAACAAAATTATCTCCTCAAATTTGATTATATTGAGAGTGAGATTTAAAGATTCTTTTGGAGACTAAGTGAAAAAGTATATACTAAAAAATTCATTTGTTATATTAAAATGTTTTCTAACCTTATCTTACTGTTTTTCTTAATAGCTTTTTCTTCCTCTTGCAAATCTGGAATGTTCACCAAATGTTGAAACTTTCCTTTGCAAAGCTTTCGTACCAACCTGCACAGAGCAAATTGATGTGGTTCCACCCTGTCGTAAATTTTGTGAGAAAGTGTATTCTGACTGCAAAAAATTAATGGACACTTTTGGGATCCGATGGCCTGAGGAACTTGAATGTGACAGGTAAATTATGTTTTCAGCTGAAAGCTACTGATGATATTTCAATATTGGTATTAATTTTCCAGAATATTAGTGACAGGCTTTCATTATTTAAGTCAACAGCTGTTTACTGCACACTTAATATATGTTAGGCACTTACTATATATCAACACTGTAAACAGTGGTGAGCAAAACCAGACTTGGTTCTTGTTTTCAGGGAACTTACAGTGGGGTGGGAGGAACAGAGAGTAATCAAATAATCATAAAAATAAATGCAAAATTACAACTGTGTTAATACAACAAATGAGGGTGCATAGTTCTATGAGAATGTGTGATGGTGCCTTTGCCCTAAACTGGGGAGAAATGGGCCTTATTATCAATTCATGGACCTTTTTGCATCTGTCTTGATTAATTACTTTTATCTCCTATTCTCTAGACGTTGGGAGCTTGTAATTTGAAATATTCTACTAACATAATGACACCTCATATAATAAATCTGGGAAGGAAGGTGGCTCTCTTTTTGTTTCTTTATCTGTAGACTGAAGAAACTATAGACCCTTGTGGAACTCATACATTTCTGGTAGATACATAATCACTTTCCAGAACAACTTAATACATAGTAAAGGTGAAGATGCTCATGCCATACATCTTAGGAGATCCCCTTCTATAGAAACTTTTCCCCAAACAAGGAATCATATGCAAGAATACTTATTGTAGCATTATTCGTAATTTTTTTTAAATGAGAAAAAGTCTGAAAGTCCACTGTAAGAATGATAAGTAAATTGTGATGTACTTACACACTAGAATACTGCTATACAGTTATAAGATGAATGCAGTTGACCCACATCTGTCAATATGGATAAATCTAAAAATTATAGCATAAGTTAAAAAAAAGTATGATGTATATAGCACAATGTCATTTATATAAAGTTCAAAACCTGTAAAATAATACTATATAACATTGTAGTTGGAAAATAACATAGTAAAATATTTAAAAATGCATGAGGAGAAATAAAAACTGAACTTGTAGTGAATATTTTGGAAGAGAGAGAAAAGAGAATAGGACCAGAAAGGGGTCCAAACTGTATCTGTAATGTTATATTGCTTTATTTAAAAAGATATAAAACAAAACTGACATACCACCTTTTGAAACAGCTTGTAGATACATCTGTGTTGTTTTTATGGGCATATGTTTTATTATTTTCTATTCTTATCTAAAGCATATTTCAACCACTTTCTCCTTAAAAACCTCCACTAATTTCTAAACTATGTAGATCCTCCAAAATAATTCTGGTGTGTGGAGACAACTCAGTGATAAAGTTCTGCACAAAACAGCAATATCCCTTTCTATCACTCCGGTCTGCCCATAAACAAGGGAGGCAAACAGCCACACTGCAACAAAACGGTGATGTGAGTTAAGCTCGTCCTCAGCCTTCCTCTTCTTGCCCTTCTTTATGAACTTAGATATCACTTGAACTCTATCCTCTCCATCCGGGAAATGATCTCATTTCAGTCATTTTAGTTGTCATCACCTTACTATGAGGCTTATCTACTTTGCTCATGGACGCTAGAAAATAAAAATTAATTTCCCCAAGACATATTTCAAATGCTTTAACAGACAAGCCAGCATTTTTTTGTCTAGAGAATACCAATCAAGATAAATTCTTTCTTAAGTACTTAGTCTTGAAACCAGAAATTATTTAACAATTATTAATTGATTGTTTTCTGAGTAAGGGAGTTTTCATGTTCACTTGCCTGATAATATATTTGTTAGTGTGTTGGGGCCTCATTAACATCTACAAGTTTTTAGTCAACTTCAAAACTTTCTCCCCAGCTCTAAAGCTGTAATCTGTTTAAGCTCGTATGTCTTCCCATCAGTTATGAATGCATAAGGAAATATTTTATAGTTGGAAAGCAGAGTATTAAAATAGTGACTCAAAAATGTCGACTTCATGTATTATTTTTTAAAATCTTTACAGATTACAGTACTGTGACGAGTCTGTTCCTGTAACTTTTGATCAACACACAGAGTTTCTCAGTCCTCACAAGAAAACAGAACAAGTCCAAAGAGACATTGGATTTTGGTGTCCAAGGCATCTTAAGACTTCTGGGGGACAAGGCTATAAGTTTCTGGGAATTGACCAGTGTGCACCTCCATGCCCCAACATGTATTTTAAAAGTGATGAGCTAGAGTTTGCAAAAAGTTTTATTGGAATAGTTTCAATATTTTGTCTTTGTGCAACTCTGTTTACATTCCTTACTTTTTTAATTGATGTTAGAAGGTTCAGATACCCTGAGAGACCAATTATATATTACTCTGTCTGTTACAGCATTGTATCTCTTATGTACTTCATTGGATTCTTGCTAGGCAATAGCACAGCCTGCAATAAGGCAGATGAGAAACTAGAACTTGGTGACACAGTTGTTCTAGGCTCTCAAAATAAGGCTTGCACCGTTTTGTTTATGTTTTTGTATTTTTTCACAATGGCTGGCACTGTGTGGTGGGTGATTCTTACCATTACTTGGTTCTTAGCTGCTGGGAGAAAATGGAGTTGTGAAGCCATTGAACAAAAAGCAGTGTGGTTTCATGCTGTTGCATGGGGAATACCAGGTTTTCTGACCATTATGCTTCTTGCTATGAACAAAGTTGAAGGGGACAATATTAGTGGAGTTTGCTTTGTCGGCCTTTATGACCTGGATGCCTCTCGCTACTTTGTACTCTTGCCACTGTGCCTTTGTGTGTTTGTCGGGCTCTCTCTTCTTTTAGCTGGCATTATTTCCTTAAATCATGTTCGACAAGTTATACAACATGATGGCCGGAACCAAGAGAAACTAAAGAAATTTATGATTCGAATTGGAGTCTTCAGTGGCCTGTATCTTGTGCCATTAGTGACACTTCTTGGATGTTACGTCTATGAGCAAGTGAACAGGATAACCTGGGAGATAACTTGGGTCTCTGACCATTGTCGTCAGTACCACATCCCATGTCCTTACCAGGTAAAAACCTATCATTTGTGTTATTTCACTATTTAATTTTAACATGGAAAATGTTCCCTGGAAATATCTTTGAATTAGTCATGACCATAAAATTAGATTTCAGGTGAGAAAATCCAATAGACAGAGGGAGTTGTTCCCTATGCCTCAGTTGAAACTAGGGTGAGTGTCCCAAAAGTTCTTTCCTGAAGTTTTAGCTTCAGTTACAATAGTAAAGTGCCTCCTTTAGCTATTCTTTTAAAAATTAAATTGGCTTGCAAAGGCAGATGAATAGTACTACAGAACAGAATCAGAAGAACAGGTCTTGTCATAGGGAGAAAAAGAGAAGTAACTTGCAGGACTTCCCTGGTGGTACAGTGGTTAGGACTCGGCGCTTCCACTGCAGGGGGCCAGGGTCCAATCCCTGATTGGGGAACTAAGATTCTGCAAGCCGAACGGAGCAGCCAAAAAAAAAAAAAAGAGAGAGAGAAGTAGTTGTTTTTAATTCTTCAGTTAGTTGGTTGGGGAAACCCTTATTTGGGTTTATAATAAAATGGTATATATCATCTTATACTTTGCTTGTATATGCTTATAAAAACAGAATTTATGCCGAAACCACCCTGTCATTTCTTATGACAAAGCACACAATTAAAACAAAATATGTTTCATATGTTTCTGATGCTTCTGGTTGGATTAAAGTGTGATTTTAAGATTTAAAAAAAATATCTGAAAATAGAAAATCTCTTAAAGCATTTTAGTTGAGTTTTTTTAAATAGAAACTTTGTTTTTAATAGATTTTATACATTTTCTTGAATATTTATATATGGTGTTAACTAATTATATTGAGTGTGAGTGCTGTCATCACAGTGTATCAGATCAAGCAATGTGTGGGCTGAATTATTTTACATAATTTATATTCTAGAAAATTACTGCACTGTAACACAGTGAAATCTATTTTACATACTGATATGTGGGGATAATGGTTTTACCTGCCTTACATCCTGTCCATAGTGTGTTATCCATTGTCTGTTTTTACTATATGATTAATAAGTGAGCTCTCTTAAAGTGATACTGCTGTATTAAATGTCTCCTAGATTCCTCAGTATTTTTGGCAAACTAGGGGGGGAAGGCAACTGTTACATACTACTTAAAAGTTTAAGATATATGATTTTTTATTTTATTTTTTTAATTAATTAATTTATTTTTATTTTTGGCTGTGTTGGGTCTTCGTTTCTGTGCGAGGGCTTTCTCTAGTTGCGGCAAGCGAGGGCCACTCTTCATCGCGGTGCGCGGACCTCTCACTATCACGTCCTCTCTTGTTGTGGAGCACAGGCTCCAGACGCGCAGGCTCAGTAGTTGTGGCTCACGGGCCTAGTTGCTCCGTGGCATGTGGGATCTTCCCAGACCAGGGCTCGAACCCGTGTCCCCTGCATTGGCAGGCAGATTCTCAACCACTGTGCCACCTGGGAAGCCCAAGATATATGATTTTTTAAGATTACGTTTCATGTAAAGAAAGAAACGATATTAGAAGATAAAGTGAGAAAATTCTAATCTTATAGTGGGGAAGGACTTTATGATATAAAATCCAGGAGCTATAAAAGAAAAGACTGCTAAATTTGACTAAGGAAAAAACTTTTTTCAGATTCTGCATGGCAAAAAACCCCACCATAATCAAAGTCAGGAGACCAACTGGGAAAATTTATTCACACATCACATCATAATTGAAGGGCTAATTTCCTTATTTATAAAGAGTTCCTATAGATCAATAAGAAAAAAACCAACAATCTGATATAAAAATGAGAAAAGAATGTATAGAGGGGTCACAAAAAAGGAAAATAAAAAAGCTGTTCTTAAACATATGAAAAATGTTATAAGGCAGATGCAAATTAAAGTTATAATAAAATTATATTTCTGCTTATGACAGGTTTTATAACCACTGCATTGATGAAACTGGCAAAATACACATTCTAGACTTTGCTGTTCAATTAGTTCAACATTCTGTGGAAAGCATTTTGATAATATCTGGCATTTAAAATGCTCATACTCTTTTATCCTGTCCTTCTGGGAATTTATCGACAGCTCTGTTCACAAATGTGAGAAATTATATACATACAAAGATAGTCACTGCAACATTATTTGCAATGGCAATAGGTTGGAAATAACCTGAATATCTATTAGTAGGGATAGCTGAATAAATTATAGTTCATCCACACAATGGAACAGCCTTTAAAAAGAATGAAGTGCTCTAGAATGGTCTCCAAGAAATATTACTAAGTGAAAAACGCAAGATATAATGCATAATGTGTAGTATTTTGATACTTGTAACATTTAAAAAATATTTGAAAGTTTATGCTTGAAAGAAAAGTATGATTTAATTTTTAGAAAATTTCCACATTTTTACATTTTACTGATAACTTATTTTGCTCTAAGTTTTTGTAACAAAACATCAACAATACATAAAGACTCTAAAATAGTATGTTGTTACAATGAGTTTAAATGTATTTTTTTATAGATTATAGTGAAGGAAAAGATAAATATTGAGAGGCAGATATTTTGGCAATTATAAGAAGCTGCTGTACTTATAGGAAAAAAAAATGCCAGATATCAAGCCAAGATGTAAGACGTCCTTCCTAAATATATTTAATAAGTATTTTTCCCTTTCTAGCTATATATTTTGATAAAAGTTCTTTGTTCAGAACTTCTATATTACACTTAAAGCACTTTTCATATTATGTTATATCAAACACTTCATAATAAAACAAACTGATTTATACTTTTTGTTCAAGTTTTGCATTGACTGTATAGACTTTTTTCCACTTTAAATGTATCACTAAAATTCTTATTCATTACTTTTTTGTAGGCAAAAACAGAAACTCGACCAGAGTTGGCTTTATTTATGATAAAATATCTGATGACATTAATTGTTGGCATCTCTGCTGTCTTCTGGGTTGGAAGCAAAAAGACATGCACAGAATGGGCTGGGTTTTTTAAACGAAGTCGCAAGAAAGAGTAAGAATCTATTGAATTATCTGACATTGTTTTAAAATAAATAGATCAAATACCAAATCATTGTACTGGAGTTTCATTATGTCAACTGTTGTTTCAAGTTGAAATCTTTTTCATGGAGAGATATGCTTTATTTTAGCATTTGTTATGATAGTCTTTGACATGTACTATTCTATTGAAATATGAATGAAAAGTTTGTAAAAAGTGCATTTTCTTTCCATGGCTTAGAATATATCCAGTATTATTACTGCTATCTTTAAGTTCATTGTTTTGGGTTCAGAATTTTAAATAATTTTATCCTTTTTTATCAATGATGAAAGATGAAATGGGTCAAATATATGTAAGGCAGTCTATGGAGTATGATTCAAATGTGATGTACAATCATTACCTTTAAATTTTATTACACATAATACTGACTTAACATGTCACTTATTTGCCTTGCTTAAGATCGTAAAAATTTGAGCTTATGGAATATTCTGTAACAATATAGTAGATTTACATTTATGAGTAAATAGTTCATTTTGTTATTTATATATGTTATACATTGTGTACAATCAACAATGTAGTATAGAGTTTTTTAAACTGTTCCCAATTGGTTTGATTAATGAATTCATTTTGTGGTAAAAATTTCAGAACCTTTTCACAAATAAGTTTTCGTAGCCTGAAGAATTGCATTTAACTGGACTTTAATTTTTTTGAACTATTATTATATCTCTATCCTGTATTTGTATACCCACACTAACTTCAGAATAACTTGCTATAACTTGAATGTTAGAAAGAAAGCAATTGCATTTAAACAAAGACCATTAATTATATTCTGTGTTCTTTCTCTCTGGTTTACTTTCATATTTGATATATTTATATATGATACACATACAGATAATCCCCTACTTTATGCTGGTTTGAGTTTTCTTGCCCTCATCTTTTGATTTTGCCTATTTAATTTCTTTCTAGCTTTATGCTGACAAAAGCAACTAACTGTATGCACAAAAAGATTTCATTTCATGGCAATCTACTTATATCTCATAGTATTTATAATCCCAGATTTTATAAATAATGTAAATCATATAGACGTAACTTTAATGAATTAGGATTTTTGGCACAAGATATGTGATATGCTTTATGATTTCTGTTATAACGCTTAACATTTATCAAGTAAACTCTCTCCTTGGATTTTCTTACAGTCCAATCAGTGAAAGTCGAAGAGTACTACAGGAGTCGTGTGAGTTTTTCTTAAAGCACAATTCTAAAGTTAAACACAAAAAGAAGCACTACAAACCAAGTTCACATAAGCTGAAGGTCATTTCCAAATCCATGGGAACCAGCACAGGAGCTACAGCAAATCACGGCACTTCTGCAGTAGCAATCACTAACCATGATTACTTAGGACAAGAAACTTTGACAGAAATACAAACCTCACCAGAAACATCAGTGAGAGAGGTGAGAGCAGATGGAACGAGCACCTCCAAATTACGAGAACAGGACTGTGAGGAACCTGCCTCCCCAGCAGCATCCAGCTCCAGACTCTGCGGGGAACAGACTGATGGGAAAGGCCGGGCAGGCAATGTGAATAAGAGCAGTGTGTCTGAAAGTGCACGGAATGAAGGAAGGTGAGCTTGGACTTTGCTATCTTAAACCATGACTCTTGAATACTGCATTACACATTTTTCATTAAAGCATGTCATATCTGGAAAGAAAGCATTCTTTGAGATGACATGTCTATACACTTAATCCAAGGAAGTTTGGGTTTTGCCTATAAATGCTATTTTGTAGTTTAATTCTTAGCATTGAGAAGACCCTTTCATGTTTATTGTTCAAATAGAAAAGTAATGTTCATTTCTGTGGTAATTGTTAACAGTTGCTTGTATATTTAGGGAAATGTTTAAGATTCATATACAATACAGGCCATTAAGTTTCAATTAGTACTACATTATAGTACTGTCTAAAAGGTATTTGTCAGACTTCCCTAGTGGTGCAGTGGTAAAGAATCCGCCTGCCAACACAGGGGACACGGGTTCGAGCCCTGGTCTGGGAAGACCCCACATGCCGCAGAGCAACTAAGCCCATGCGCCACAACTACTGAGCCGGCGCTCTAGAGCCCGTGAGCCACAACTACTGAGCTCGCGTGCCTAGAGCCCGTGCTTTGCAACAACAGAAGCCACTGCAGTGAGAAGCCTGCGCACCACAATGAAGAGTAGCCCCCGCTCGCCACAACTAAAAGCCTGCGCATAGCAATGAAGACCCAACGCAGCCAAAAATAAATAATAAATAAATTAAAAAATATATATATATACATATAAAATAAAGAGAAGCAAGAAGAACTACAATCCTGCAGCCTGTGGAACAAAAACCACATTCACAGAAAGATAGACAAGATGAAAAGGCACAGGGCTATGTACCAGATGAAGGAACAAGATAAAACTCCAGAAAAACAACTAAATGAAGTGGAGATAGACAACCTTCCAGAAAGAGAATTCAGAATAATGATAGTGAAGATGATCCAGGACCTCGGAAAAAGAATGGAGGCAAAGATCGAGAAGATGCAAGAAATGTTTAACAAAGACCTAGAAGAATTAAAGAACAAACAAACAGAGATGAACAATACAATAACTGAAATGAAAACTACACTAGAAGGAATCAGTAGCAGAATAACTGAGGCAGAAGAACGGATAAGTGACCTAGAAGACAGAATGGTGGAATTCACTGCTGCGGAACAGAATAAAGAAAAAAGAATGAAAAGAAATGAAGACAGCCTAAGAGACCTCTGGGACAACATTAAACACAACAACATTCGCATTATAGGGGTCCCAGAAGGAGAAGAGAGAGAGAAAGGACCAGAGAAAATATTTTAAGAGATAATAGTTGAAAACTTCCCTAACATGGGAAAGGAAATAGCCACCCAAGTCCAGGAAGCGCAGCAAGTCCCATACAGGATAAATCCAAGGAGAAACATGCCGAAACACATAGTAATCAAATTGGCAAAAATTAAAGACAAAGAAAAATTATTGAAAGCAGCAAGGGAAAAACAACAAATAACATAGAAGGGAACTCCCATAAGGTTAACAGCTGATTTCTCAGCAGAAACTCTACAAGCCAGAAGGGAGTGGCATGATATACTTAAAGTGATGAAAGGGAAGAACCTACAACCAAGATTACTCTACCCGGCAAGGATCTCATGCAGATTCAATGGAGAAATCAAAAGCTTTACAGACAAGCAAAAGCTAAGAGAATTCAGCACCACCAAACCAGCTCTACAACAAATGCTAAAGGAACTTCTCTAAGTGGGAAACACAAGAGAGGAAAAGGACCTACAAAAACAAACCCAGAACAATTAAGAAACACATCGATAATTACCTTAAATGTGAATGGATTAAATGCTCCAACCAAAAGACACAGGCTTGCTGAATGGACAAAACCAAGACATATATATGCTGTCTACAAGAGACCCACTTCAGACCTAGGGACACATACAGACTGAAAGTGAGGGGCTGGAAAAAGATATTCCATGCAAATGGAAATCAAAAGAAACCTGGCGTAACAATACTCATATCAGATAAAATAGACTTTAAAATAAAGAATATTATAAGAGACAAGGAAGGACACTACATAATGATCAAGGGATCAATCCAAGAAGAAGATATAACAATTATAAATATATATGCACCCAACATAGGAGCACCTCAATACATAAGGCAACTACTAACAGCTATAAAAGAGGAAATCGACAGTAACACAATAATAGTGGGGGACTTTAACACCTCACTTACACCAATGGACAGATCATCCCAAATGAAAATAAATAAGGAAACAGAAGCTTTAAATGACACAATAGACCAGATAGATATAATTGATATTTATAGGACATTCCATCCCAAAACAGCAGATTACACTTTCTTCTCAAGTGCGCATGGAACATTCTCCAGGATAGATCACCTCTTGGGTCACAAATCAAGCCTCAGTAAATTTAAGAGAACTGAAATCATATCAAGCATCTTTTCTGACCACAATGCTGTGAGATTAGAAATGAATTACAGGGAAAAAAACGTAAAAAACACAAACACATGGAGGCTAAACAATACGTTACTAAATAACCAAGAGATCACTGAAGAAATCAAAGGGGAAATAAAAAAATACTTAGAGACAAATGACAGTGAAAACACGACGATCCAAAACCTATGGGATGCAGCGTAAGCAGTTCTAAGAGAGAAGTTTATAGCTATACAAGCCTACCTCAAGAAACAAGAAAAATCTCAAATAAACAATCTAACCTTACACCTGAAGGAACTAGAGAAAGAAGAACAAACAAAATCCAAAGTTAGCAGAAGGAAAGAAATCATAAAGATCAGAGCAGAAATAAATGAAATAGAAACAAAGGAAACAGTAGCAAAGATCAATAAAACTAAAAGCTGGTTCTTTGAGAAGATAAACAAAATTGATAAACCATTAGCCAGACTCATCAAGAAAAAGAGGGAGAGGACTCAAATCAATAAAATTAGAAATGAAGCAGGAGAAGTTACAACAGACACCGCAGAAATACAAAGCATCCTAAGAGACTACTACAAGCAACTCTATGCCAATAAAATGGACAACCTGGAAGAAATGGACAAATTCTTAGAAAGGTATAACCTTCCAAGACTGAACCAGGAAGAAACAGAAAATATGAACAGACCAATCACAAGGAATGAAATTGAAACTGTGATTAAAAATCTTCCAACAAACAAAAGTCCAGGACCAGATGGCTTCACAGGTGAATTGTATCAAACATTTAGAGAAGAGCTAACACCCATCCTTCTCAAACTCTTCCAAAAAACTGCAGAAGAAGGAACACTCCCAAACTCATTCTATGAGGCCACCATCACCCTGATACCAAAACCAGACAAAGATACTACAAAAAAAGAAAATTACAGACCAATATCACTGATGAATATAGATGCAAAAATCCTCATCAAAATACTAGCAAACAGAATCCAGCAACACATTAAAAGGATCATACACCATGATCAAGTGGGATTTATCCCAGGGATGCAAGGATTCTTCAATATATGCAAATCAATCAATGTGATAAACCATATTATCAAACTGATGAATAAAAACCATATGATCATCTCAATAGATGCAGAAAAAAAAATAAATAAAAGGTATTTGTCATTTTATATGAAGATGATTATAAAATGTTTTTACTTTCTGAACATGAAAGGATATTGACATTATCTTTAATTAATTTTTCCAAATGGTCATAGGTGATCCTAACACAGGTAAATATCGAATTAGCCAAAATATTGACAGCTGACTACTTTAAGGTCTCAAGGTTGTCTTACCTCATCTCCTCCCAAATAGGCCAAATGTACCTCCAACAGCTTTTGCATACTGGATTATGTATGATTAGATACATGCCTTTATCTTCCACTAGATTCGTAAACTTCTCGAAGGCAGAGCTGAGGTCGGACTCATCTTTGTGCTCCCAACCTCTTACACAGTGTCCGATCCATGGTAGGAAATCAATAAAAAATTTGCTAAACTGAAGGCAGGAATCAAGCTGTCTTATTCCCCACGAGACACCATGCTCAGCCCATACATGGGTGGTGCTTGATGAAGTTTCTGAAGTTAGCAAAAATTGTATTTGAAAATAAATTATTTGTACTTTGAGGAGTTAAGAGTATACATAAAGAGTTAATTATTTCTGATAAAAGTGGATACTGGTTGGGAGTAAAACTCATGGAAAGAGAAACAGCAATTATGAGGACAACTGGCATCACATTTGTGCTTTGGTGTGTATGTACATCAGCTTTTGTTCTTTTACCTAGGGTCACTCCAAAGAGTGATGTCACTGAAACTGGCCCGGTGCAGAGCCACAGCTTGCATGTTCCCAGGTCTTCAGAGCCAAGCAGCCTCAAAGGCTCCACATCACTGCTTGTTCACTCAGCGTCAGGAGTTGGAAAAGAGCAGGGCACTGGTGGTCACTCAGATACTTGAAAACCAGATCATCGTGTTACTAAGAAGTGAATTCCTGTTACACTGGAGGTGACAGTACACTGTCTTATAAGACTCACTGTTATATTCTTCTTCTGCACTTAAAGCTACATTGCCTCCTGTTACACTGGAAACAATAGATTCTGAGAATATGATTCATTTCACATAGAGGTTAATTGACAACAGTATACCCCCAAAACGGAAATGTGCAGGTTAATGATATTTTTTAAGTTGTGTGGGAGGAGGGAGTATTAGAGGAACCTTCCTTTTCTATTTATGAAGATTCTACTCTTGTTAAAAGTATTTTAAGTTGTACTATGCTCTTTCACTTTTATGGTATAAAATCAAGATTTTTCTTTGCTGAAGTATTTAAAACTTACCTTTGTATCTTTTTTTTATATATTTGAAAACAAGTTTATATGTTTTGAGCTTTTTTTAGAAATCCTGGAAAGTCTTTTCAAATATTTTTATTATGTTATTCCAATACCTTATTTTAGCACTGCTTTGGTAGCTTTTACACTGAATTTCTAAGAAAATTGAAAAATAGTGTTCTTTTATAATATAAAAAATAGTTGATACACCAAAAGATGTTATAATGGGAATTCAACTAAAAAAATCCATTTACTCTACCTTATCATCTTCAATGTGTGAATTTTATAAAGTCTAGTTGGTTTAGGAATTTCACAGATCTATTATGCAGCTGAAATAAGGTGCTTACTGAGTGTCCACTGTTGATAATATTATGCTGCTGGCTGGTCCTTCCGATTTTTTAAAATAAAATGTCCTGAAGGATTAGTAGATGAAATGTTACT
This sequence comes from Balaenoptera musculus, assembly GCF_009873245.2. Classification (NCBI taxonomy): domain Eukaryota; kingdom Metazoa; phylum Chordata; class Mammalia; order Artiodactyla; family Balaenopteridae; genus Balaenoptera; species Balaenoptera musculus. The sequence goes on along the minus strand of NC_045801.1, from coordinate 33,806,730 downwards.
CCTTTATAAATTAAGCCAAGTGCAATTGATTTCCTTTTTTTAATATATCATGACCACCCAAGATTATGTTTGTATGACCATTTACAGTTGCTTATACTTTTGTTTTAACTTTTGTTTTTTAACATTTAGAATACTACAGACCCTTTGCATTTGTACAGTATCTTTCTCAGACATCAGGTAGAATTCATCTCTGCAGCTAAATAGGATTTTGCTGAACATTCAGAAATGTGCTAGCAGTGTTAGTGCCAAACAAATGGAAAAGAATGTAGTCCTGATAAACAGAATAAAATGTATTTCATATAACATACTTTGAAATATTAAAGAATTTTCTTAATTTTGTTTCCAATGACTATTATTCCTTGAACAAGGTTTTCTTATACTTTTTTTTCTCTATTTAACATTCTGTTAAAGCTTAAAAAGAAAATTATCATGTACTGTATGAAAAAGGTTGTAAATATTAACTTTTCCACATTTTTTAACTTTGTATACAAAAACTTTGTGTGACCTTTTCAGTAATAAAATTTTCTCTGTATATGAGATTGTAGAGTATTCTGTGGTTATGCACAGTGGTTCTGGCCCAGGAAGTGGTATAATTTTTCAGATCAGTGGCTCCATGACTAATAAGCCAGTAGCTTCTTTTTAACTAGAGAAGGAGAAGACAGTCAGGACTTGTGTTATTTTCTCTTTGTCACAGTTTCTTCCCAAAATATAATTATAGAGCTATATTTGTCATAACTTTTTTTCTTTTTTTACTATTTTTTCTTTTATTTATTTATTTTTTTGGCTGTCTTGGGTCTTCGTTTCTGTGCGAGGGCTTTCTCTAGTTGTGGCAAGCGGGGGCCACTCTTCATCGCGGTGCGCGGGCCTCTCACTATCGCGGCCTCTCGTTGCGGAGCACAGGCTCCAGACGCGCAGGCTCAGTAGTTGTGGCTCACAGGCCTAGGTGCTCCGTGGCATGTGGGATCTTCCCAGACCAGGGCTCGAACCCGCGTCCCCTGCATTAGCAGGCAGATTCTCAAGCACTGCACCACCAGGGAAGCCCCCTGTCATAACTTTTTTAAGCCAGTTTTAGACCTGGGATATGGGGTAAAGCAAAGGGAACCCAGGACCCTGCTTTCACTCCTGACAGTGGGAAATAAAACAAGATCATCCTGAAAACATTAGAAAAACCTAATAAGATCATGTGAAATTGCCAGGTTAAGATCTGGGAGAAGAGAAATTCATACTGCCAGGCCCAACATTTGGTGCTTCTTTTGCCTAGGGAGCATTTGATGATTTGGAAAAGCTGGCTGAGATATTAGCAGTGCTATTAACAGCCTCAAAGTCTGGAGGACAAGGAGAAGGGAGTCCGAATTTTGACCTCAAAGGGATACATCTAGGAGTAAGATGATCTATATGGAAAGCAACCCTGCTTTGTTACCTGGGTGGACTAGAAAAATCTCTAACCCTGGAATTAGAATACTGTAGTTCTGGATGACTAGTACCCTCAGGCACCAGGCAGAAGCAAATGAAAATCTTCTCTGGAGGAAGAAAATGTCATTTTACATACACTGTGAATACTTTTTCAAATGTAATGTCCATCATATAATCAAACGTAGTCAGGTATGCAAAAAGACAATACATGAACAAGAATTGGCACAAGCATCAGACAAGAGAAAAAGATCCAGAGATGCTCCTAAATTACCAGGCATAGGTTCATTAAACTCATATAACTTAAAAAGATAGCAAAGAAAACCATAATGAGATACTGCTACACACCTATTAGAATGGTTAAAATCCAAGAAATTGACAACATCAATTTCTGCTGAGGTTACAGAGCAACAGGAACGCTCCTTCATTGCTGATGGAAATGCAAAATGGTATAGTCACTTTAAAAACAGTTGGGCGTTTTCTCACACAACTAAATAAGGTCTTACCATATGATCCAGCAATCACACTCCTACGTGTTTATCCAACTGATTTATAAAGATATGCCACCCTTGAGGTGCAGTATAAGACCCTCCACTCCTTCAGTCTAGACAGCACATAGTGACTTCCTCCCAAAGAATACAGTATGGGAACAGGGTGGGGGAAGAGTATTTGTTACAGTAGAGAAACTTGACAAACACTACCTCCACCAGGTAAAGGTCAATATCAACAGTAGTAAGTCATGTTGAGAGTATGTACCCTTCACACTGTGTGCTGAAAATGGCACTTGACCTCTGTGATCTTCCTCCCCAAAATCTATAACTTCACTCTAGTCATGACTTGTCCAGTCGCATAAATCTAGGCAGATGGACATTTTACAAAATACTCCTCAAAACCAGTACTCCTCAAAACTATCAAGATCATCAAAGTCTGAGAAACGGTGACAGCCAAGAAGAGCCTAAGGAGACATGATGTAAATGTAACGTGGTATCCTAGAAAAGAAAAAGTACATTAGATAAAAACTAACAAAATCTGAGTAAAGCATGGGCTTTAGTTTTGTCATTCAATTCAGTGGAATATTCTTGAATTATGTATGTGATAAGTTCCTCCCTTCTGCTTGCTCTTTGTCTCTGGAATTCCTTTTCATCAGCTGGATGGATGCTCCAATTTTCTTATCTTTCCTCTCCTTTTGTTCATCTCTGTATTTTTGTTCTCTTTCTAAGAAAATATCTCCAACTTTTCTAAATTTCTATTGAATTTTTATTTTGGCTACCCTTTTTTAACTTCACAGAGCATTTTATCTCCTCTTTTTAAGTAGTATCTTCCTGTTTTTATGACTCTTTTATATATATTGAAAGATATATAATTTACTTTTTAAAGGTCATAGAAAATATATTAATGTTTAATTTTTATTTTGTAACAAATGACTTTATTAAAGTCCCTTAGTCCCTAATAATTTTGTAGTTGATTTTTCCTGGACTTTCTAGGTGGGTGATCTTTTCATATCAAATAATGATAATTTCATTTCTCACCTGTTGAAGCCAGTGATCATTAATAGTGGTAGCAGCAGGCATTCTTGTTTATTTTAATGAAAATGCCTGTAGTACTCCATCATTAAGAATGATGTTGGCAAAAAAAAAAAAAAAAAGAATGATGTTGGCATTTGATATAAGGTAGATATTTTTAACAAGTTAATAAAGAATCCTGTTCCATTTGACAATTTTTTTAAATTAGCAGTAGGTGTTGAATTTTATCAAATGCATTTTTGTTATCAGTATTAGTCAAGGGGGCTAACTGCTCTAGCAAACCTCAAAATTTTAGTAGCTTAAGAAACTGTTACCACTCACACGACAGATGCAGATGTCCTTGAGGTAGACTTCCAAGTGATTATTCAACGACCCATCTCTTCCATCTTGTGACGCTGCCACCCGTTCGGGCTTCAGATTCTTCTGCAGGATTGTCTGCACCCAGCCAGCAGGTGGAGGCAGAGAGACAAAGAGTAACCGACTGCACACACACAAAAATATGGGTGGAGCGGGAGCTGGCTCACATCATTTTCAGCTAACATTCCATTTGACAGAACTCAGGCACGGATCCATACCCAAGTGCAAGGGAGGTTGAGAAATGTGGTCTAGGTGTGTGCCTGGGAGGGCGAAGAAACAGGCTTAATGAGCAACTGGATAGCAATGTTTCAATCTACAAATGTGACGTAGTCAGTACTTTTCCTAGTATGTATAATGTCATCCTTTCATGCTTTGAATAACTGTAATTGATCATGGTTTATCATTTAATATGCTGCTGGATTTGATTTGTTAGTGACTTGTTTAGGATAAAAATTTTCATCTATAGCCACCTATATTCCAAGTGATGTCTCAACCATGGGCATAATTTTTGTAATCAGTAAGCTTGAATTTTTTTAAGTATTCATTTTTAATAACAAACTTCAAAACCATCATCTAATTCAAAAGAAAAGGGCAGTTTCTCTTTTTCGTGGGACGAGAGTCTTTGACGCAAAAAGAGCCTGCTATTTCAGAGCTGGTGACATTAATTTTTATAAGAATTTACATAGCATTTTTTAACCAAGAACGTTTTAACCTAAATTACATAATATGTTTACATTTACAATGACAAGGTTGGCATGAGCAATGTGCAGCTGAACTCAACAGCAGTAAAGATGTGATAAAGCAGCATTTCAGTGCTTTTTATGACAGTCAGCCACAAATCCTCAACAGAACTTTATGGAATGCCATCTTTCAAAAAAACTCAGTACCTCGTTGGGATCCATCACTGCTGGGCTATTCGTGGTACTGAAGGAAACTGGCCCTAGACTCTCCTTGAAAAACTGGCCCGAAAACAGCTTGTAACTGCCACCCATCATCAAAGTCACAGTTTTAGTGTTTCCTTACTTCTCAGAACTATACCACTGGTGAGAGTTTCCAGTTACTACTGCTGGAAAGTTTTAACACTGCCAAGGCAGTTAAACACTGGTACTCTCAGGAAATGAAAGATATAATATTTTAATAACCACAGGAGCCCTGCTGTTACTTTGCTGCATGGAAAGCATAATCTTTAATACCTCACTGCTCACACCGCAGGTCAAAGACTTAAAATTCCAGATGCTAAAGGTTTTAACAGTGGCCACTGGGGTTTATCATGTGCAGAAGAATCACACTTTCATTAACTCACAATAGCAGTGAATCAACAAAGAGAAAAGAGAAGAAAAGGCTAATCCAAAAGTATCAAAAGACATTGGGACCCAGAGCTAAACAGTAACGAAAGTGACATAGTAAAGTTTGTTGTGAACACAACTGGAGGAGTGGAAACCAAAGGAAGCAGTATGAAAGAAGGGTGATAAAAGAAACAGAAGGCGGAACTGGAAGTTGTAAACACTAGTTAGAAATGAAAACAAATGAAAAAATTGATTGCTAGTTGAACACATTTTAGCAGGCAAATTGGAGGTTTTTATTTTCCATCCCAAGAAGAAAAAAAGGGGAAACCAGGAAAATGTTCTAAGTAGGTTTTCTAATTCTCCACCACAAAAGGAGGGGGTGAGAGGGGGTTAAGCTACTTAAGTTTTCATAGAAACATCTTAGAGAAATTTTTTCCAATAAACTATCTTCCAAATATATGCCATAGTTCATTTTCATTTACAGTGGTCCTATTTTAAATAATTCCTACTTATTTGGTTTCACTTATACCGGGGTTTTTAAAAATTAATTAATTAATTAATTATATTTATTTTTGGCTGCATTGGGTCTTTGTTGCTGTGCACGGGCTTTCTCTAGTTGCAGCGAGTGGGGCTACTCTTTGTTGCGGTGCGCGTGCTTCTCGTTGTGGTGGCTTCTCTTGTTGTGGAACATGGGCTCTAGGCACGCAGGCTTCAGTAGTTGTGGCACGCGGGCTCTGTAGTTGTGGCTCGTGGGCTCTAGAGCTCAGGCTCAGTAGTTGTGGCATACAGGCTTAGTTGCTCTGCAACATGTGGGATCCTCCTGGATCAGGGATTGAACCCGTGTCCCCTGCGTTGGCAGGTGGATTCTTAACCACTGCGCCACCAGGGAAGTCCCTATACTGGGTTTTAACATACCTAAGTGCAAAGCGTTTATTAAACCCTACGTTTAATACCTATGTTTATAAATACACTATTGCATACTATTACATTTAGGATATGTTGAGAAAAGAGGTATGAAATCAACAGAGATTAAGAAAAACTGTTTCCTACACTCGAAAGGAAATAAAATATCTTAATATCTTCTCCATTTTATCTTCCAGAGTGCGAACCAAAGCAAAACTGTCTAGTTGTGAGTTTATTTCCTTGGGGGCCTATTCTAGGAGCTAATTAGTTTCACGGTCAGGAAATATATGAATCTGAATATATAGACTCCAGATTTTATCTGGGAAAAGTCACCAGCAAAGTACAAGCTCCCTAGCGGTTTCAGTCCTTCTGAATGGCCAGTCCAGTGCCTCCATGAAAACTTTCATAAAACAGGAACCTCCAGAGCCTGTAAACCAAGCTGACCACTGGCAAAACCCCTTGCTGGCATTTTCAGCCTCTTAGCTGCCAACCCTGTTAGTTCAGAGTCCAAGTGAAGAAGAATAACACACTGTGTTTCTAGAGCTGACCTTGTTGGCAGGCTGTGTGCAAATAAAAAGTACAGTAGAACACAACAGGAGGACTGTGTTTCCTCAACTGACAGTCATCACTGCCTCTTTGTCACTGTTCTGAGACTCCAGGTAGGGCGTTCCAGGCTGGCCCTGCAGACACTGGGAGATCCAAAGGTTTTCTTTATGAAAGCAAAGACCAAGAGAGGGGCGTGCAGCACATCCAAAACCGGGGTGTTACCGACCAGGGTTCTCAGAGTCCTTAATCAATAGAAATTGCTAAGAGGCCAGACGAGGAATTCAGGCAAGGCTTTTCTGGGACTCACGCTGCCATATGAGCGAGGGAAGACAGGTAACAGGTGCCCTTGCTTGCTCCCCGAGGCGGGGTGAGCTGGTCCCTTAAATGGGGTGAGGGTAGGAGTGGATTGGTGGGTCAGGCCAGAGGGACGGCTTAGGTGGTCTGCCTGCCCCCGGGGGGTGCCGTGTGCAGGGATCATGGGCAGCCCCTGCTTTTGCTCCTGGCACCTCAGAAGTAGCAGTTGGGTTTTGGTCTTTTTGTACCTTACTGTTCATAATTTGCCCCAACTGTGCAGGCATGCAATTATTTTCAGTCCCTTATAGCAGGGCTCCCCAACCCCCGGGCCGTGGACCAGTACCGGTCCGCAGCCTATTAGGAACCAGGCCACACAGCAGGAGGTGAGCGATGGGCGAGTGAGTGAAGCTTCATCTGCTGCTCCCCATCGCTCGCATTACCTCCTGAACCATCCCCCCCACCCCCATGGAAAAATTGTCTTCCACAAAACTAGTCCCTGGTGCCAAAATTGTTGGGGCCCCCTGCCTTCTAGTTTCTTTGTATTCCGTGGCTCAAAGAGACGTTTCTCCAAGTGCAAGCACTTCAGCAAAGGGTCCCAGGTCTTAGCCTGTCTCAGGGGCAGGGTGCCTTGGGGACTTTGGAGGCAGGGTAGAGTCTGGCTACCCTGGACACCCTGAAGAGACCAAAGACAGTATAAGATCCTGTCCCTTCCATTCAGCAAGCATAGAGCTTGACGGAAGGGGCTGACTTCACACATGCAAGAGGTAAGAACATCTAAAGAATTAGCATGAAATCTAAAGGCACTGACATGGAAGCCTTCCAAAATATTGCTCAGCACAAAAAAGCAAGTGGCAAAACTATACTTACAGGGTAACAGCACGTATGTGAACAACCCCCATGCCACAGAATAATGCTGAATGCTTTCTCTAGTTACATAAGCAGGGACTCTGGAAAATGTGGTAACGTGGGTTATCTCTGTGGAGGGACCAGCATCGTAGGTGATGATCAAAGCAGACTTTAGCCTGATCTGTAATGTTTAAATTTTTATAAGGAAGATCTATTAATATATCACATGGTATAATTAAGAATTAATTTTTTAATAGAAGATCTACTAAGCACATGTCTAGCTAATGGTGACACAGTGGGTCCACCCACATATGGCTGCAAGGGTCCTTGCGTCACTGATGTGCACACCTACAGGCCAGGGAGGGGCAGCCGCCCACACCAATGAGATCTGGAAAGGCCATCAGCTCATCCAGTTCAAACTCCCTTTGCTTCCTCCCTCCTGTGCTTCTCTCTGTCCCTGAAACAAACTTTAGTTGGCAATCAGCATATGGGCTTTGAGAACGTCCCTTCCCCAGACTCTACTCCCATCCCCACAAATAAAGCTTAGGCCTGCTGACTTGATCCAGCACTGAGAGACAGAGGACCAGAGGACCAGCCCCACAGAGTGTGATACGGGGGGACACGAGGAAAGGAGGAGAGGCTGCAGTAGGCTGAATTCAGCTGAACAACCACAATGGCAAATCCTTTCTATCCACCACCCCTCCACCCTCCCACCCCCCTACACACAGACCACCACCACCTCAAGCGCTCCAGCAGTGGGTAATTCAACATACAATTTGTTTCTGTGTTCATGAATTTCAGGTTGAGAAGCTGGTCAAAAGTGAATGCGAGAGTCTGGGATCTGAAAGTCAGGGAGAGTCTAAGGCATTTGTGGCTTTCTGAAGAAGGCAGACCCCTGCTTTTCTCTAGTGACTCCCCCCATGTATTCACCCACCCCTTAGAGCCCTGCAGTTGGCCCAGGCTCCTGAGTCCTGGGCTGAGGGATTGGGGCCCACGGATCTGAGAAAGAAGTTGGCTGTTTGTGGCTGGCTCTGTCCTAGCAGCCTGGCTAGGTCCTCTTGGGACCACCTAGTTTTGATCAACCGTTCCCAGCTGGCTCAGTAGTTCCAAATTCAGGCTGGACTGTGAAGGGAATAATTTTCTTGTCTGTACCTTCCTGCCGCCTCAACTGCTAAGGGATTAGGTCTTGATTTTAGCAATTGACATGGTCTTTTCCCTCCAGACCAGGTGAGTCAACTTCTCCTCTTAACATGTTTGCCAGGAGCAAAAATAACCTTCTTAACCACCTGACACTTAAACCAAAGATTCACTAAATGTGCCAATAGGAGTACTATATGCATCAGCCAAAGACAAGGCCCAGCTGTGGGCCATGAGAGCCTCCCGCTGCTGGGTCTGCCATTCAGCTCCAGAAACAAGCCAAGAAGAAAAGGTAAGTTATGTTTTGGCAAGATTACGCACACACTGTAAACCTGAACTCAGGGACTCCCAGTAGCTATTTTGTTTGTATGCTTTGGTTCAGTTTTATGGTTTCTGCAAAACTAGAGGCTGGTGTCCAAGTTGGATTGTGTTCCTCCCAAGAGGCAGGTGCTACAGTCCCTCCTTAGCATTTCCAGGTGGTGGAGGTGAGGTCCCAAAGGCAGCCATTTTCTGGACCCCAGGCTGCAGGCAAACTCCTCCTGGAATGGGACTCCAGATACGCCAAGGAGTTAACATGGTGTGTCTCACACAAAGAACAGGGGTCCATGACAACAATACAACTTTGTTTTTTCTAATATTTTGCTAAGACACTTATTCCATATCACTTTGGAATTGGAAACAGGATCATTTCCTGGTTGTAAAAGCCTATTCATGAAGGAAAGCAAAGGGTGCTCTTGGTATTCCAGTTTAAAATGGATAAGTATTAAATGTGGGGGGGTGTTTGGGGGGTGATGGGAGTGGGTGTAAGCTTGGGAACCTCTAAGAAAACCCCACATCAAGCCTCCATCATGCACACTCAGGCAAATGAGTCTGTGCTGGAAGCTCCAGTTTTCCCTTGGGTGACCTGTTCTGAGGTGTAAACTTTGGAGGTTCGGGAGGCAAGGAGCACAAGCAGGCCCACGTGGCTCTCACAATAAGCCACATCCTCCAGTAGGTGTTTAATGTTAACAAAAGTAGGATTTTTATCTTCGTCTGTCTGACTTCTGTATCAATCTCTCAGTTGCTTTCAGACGGAGGTATCATTTATTAGAGACCTCCGAAGACAAAAATTTAGCCTGCAGTCTTGAAAATTAAGGAGGTAAAACTAAACAAGGAACCACTCAGACAAGCCATAGAGATTTTGGTAAATCAAATGGAAGAAGACAGGTTTTGCTTTCTTGAAACCCTGTGTTGCTAATCAGGGTTGGCTAGGTCAAAGTAAAGATTGAAACAATTCACTTACTTCAACAAATGGTGCTGGAACAGCTGGATATCCACATGCCAAAAAAAAAAAAGAGACTAGACATAGAACTTACACCCTTCACAAAAATGAAAATGGATCATAGACCTAAATATAAAACACAAAAATGTTCTTGAAGATAACATAGGAGAAAACCTAGATGACCCTGGGTTTGGAGATGACTTAGATATAACACTAAAGGCATGATCCGTGAAAGAAATAACTGATAAGCTGGATTTCATTAGAATTAAAAATTTCTGCCCCATGAAAGACAGTCAAGAGAATTAGAAGACAAGCCACAGACTAGGAGAAAATATTTGCAAAAGATACATCTGATAAAAGACTGTTATCCAAAATATACAAAGAACCCTTAAAACTCAAAAGAACAAACAACCCAATTTACAAAATGGGCAAAAGACCTTAATAGACACGTCACCAAAGAAGATACACAGATGGGAAATAATCCATCGGATTCCATCAAGAGCAAAGGGGTCTAGGGATGTGAGTGACTGAACGTGTCCTGCCTCCCCACCTACCCCATGCAGCCAGATAAGTTGTAAAAAGGAAAGGAGCTGGGCGGGGGGTGGAATGCCAGAGACCTGAACTGGTTCCTAATTTTCAGACTGGAAACTTTGAAGGTTTCAGAGAAGCAAATCTCCAAAAGGGCACTGCTTAGGCAGAAAAGAGTTCTAAGTGGCTAAGTGAGGGAACTAGGCAGGGAGAGAGCAGAAGTAGCTACCTCCCCCCACGTTCCCCTCGGCTTTCATGCCTCGTGGAAGGGATCTAGAAATGTCCAAGTGCTCCCAGTAATAACAACAAATAATATTAACTCTCCTGGATGCTAGCAATATAATGAGGAAGAAGAGACAAGCCCCTGCTTTCATGGGGCTCATATCCCAGGGGGTGTCAGACTATAAGCAAGTAACTGAATAAACCATCAAGGTAAATTCAGACAGGGATAAGCTTTATACTAGAATATTATTCAATGATATTAATTGATGCATCATTTATAACAGAAACTTAAGTGTCTACAAATATACAACTGGTTATATAATTCATTCCATTGAATGGAATACTGTGAAAATATTATAAAGAACAAGGAGGGGGCTTCCCTGGTGGCGCAGTGGTTAAGAATCCTCCTGCCAATGCAGGGGACACGGGTTCGAGCCCTGGTCCGGGAAGATCCCACATGCCGCGGAGCAACTAAGCCTGTGCGCCACAACTACTGAGCCTGCGCTCTAGAGCCCACGAGCCACAACTACTGAGCCCACGAGCCACAACTACTGAAGCCTGCACGCCTAGAGCCCCTGCTCCGCAACAAGAGAAGCCACTGCAATGAGAAGCCCACGCACCGCAATGAACAGTAGCCCCCGCTCGTGGCAACTAGAGAAAGCCCGGGCGAAGCAATGAAGACCCAACACAGTTTGTTAAAAACAAACAAACAAACAAAAACTATGTTCAGTAATATCCCTTTAAAAAAAAAAAGAACAAAAAAAAGAGGAACTCTAAATATTCATAGGGAAAGAAGTCCAGGAAGTATCACTGGTGAAAAAAAAAAGCAGGTTATAGAAAATCTGTTCCAACGTGGGTGTATTTTCCACACCACCAAGCAGTTAATTCAATTCTGACACCGGCTGTTTGGAGACGGAAACAGGTTAAGGCTTCAGTCCCGGAATTCCCCGGCAGACCGGTGGTTAGGACTCTGAGCTTCCACTGCCGGGGGCCCGGGTTCGATCCCTGGTCAGGGAACTAAGACATCCCACAAGCTGCGTGGTGTGGTGTGGCCAAAAAGAAAGAAAGAAAGAAAGAAAATTATTGCTCACTAGATAAATATTCCTTTTTTTTTTTTTCAATTTTGTAAAAGACACAATATGCTTGTTTCTACATGCATGAAAATTTCCTACATGATGTAAATTTTCATTCATTCCATGTTTAATATTAATGTATAAAGTACGTAGTTGATTTTACTTCCTACTGTAACTTGGTTTGGAACTTGACTTTGATGAGTGATCTGTATCTCCGGATAGAGATCTTAGAAATAGTTGACGTGTTTTAGTCCTATACTGAATTCTAAGTTAAATATTTCAAGATGGCTTTGATCAGCCAAGCTGGACGGCTGGTATGCAGACATGAGCAAATCACTAAGAAAAACAGTTAAAACCCTGACTTTGGATATTCAGCTTGGAGACCGGCATATCTGTTGAATGTATTAACAGTGACTCATGACCACATGAGTTAAATATACTAAGGAATTAAATGTTTAGCTCATAGTTCTGGATGTGCTGAGGTCTAGGATTACTGTCACACCAACAGAAAATTGGAATTGAAATAGATATACTGGACTTGACTCCTAACTTCAAGGCCAAGAGTTTGCTAATAATGTACCCTGCTGAGTTGAGACAGGAGGGGAACCTCCCTGTCTCCCTCTGCCTTCTGTTTTCCAGGACTCTGTCAGGCAGGAGGGGAAAAATTCCATTGCAGCTGCCCATGGTATAACTTGGATTCTTGCTCCTGATGCAAAGTCCAAAAATCCCAGAACAAAAGGAGCTCTGGTGACAAGTTATAAGGAGAGGGAAATCTGTACTTTCTCACCTTCTTAGGGAATCCCCAGGAGTTCCCTGGGACTTGCATCTGGTCCCCCTCCACCGGTGGAAGCAGCTCACTGGCACACTGTCGTCTGCTCTCAGCACATTCCTGGCCGCAGGGGTCATCCCTCTGCAGTGGGAACACCCCAGAGCTCCAGCCCCTGGGGCCACATCCTGCTCTCTGGAAAGGAGCTGATGCACTCACTCATCCTAAACTGTAAATGATGATGGGGTATAATCTCTGATAAATGGATAAACAAACCATGGAATTTTGCTCAGTGATAAGAAGAAACAAACTACTGATTTTGTAATAATAGATGGATCTCAAAAATATTATGCTGAGCAAAGGCAGCCAGAGCCATGAGTACACAAAGGGTACATAGTCTGAAGGGGGTGAGTATGAGGCTAGGCCTGCTGAGGGGTCAAGGGTTGTGCTACAGGCATTTCTAGCATCTCCCCGTAGAATGTGCGGGGGTGTGTCCTCTACTCAGGCTTCATCCAAAGTTCTGAGGAAAAGGGAACAGTCATCTTTAGCATCCTGTTATACATACCTGTGTCCTCAACCAGAAGCTGTTGGTTACCAACTCAACATTCATTCCCCTATCTGTTTTCATTACCAACTACCCCAATTTACTCACGTAGCAATTCTATTCTACGTGGAGAGTCTTCTTGATTTGCTGAAGTCTATGGTGGTTATCACCTTTCCCTAGTTAAAGCCTATTTTAGGGTTGAGTATGTGACCCCCTTCTGGCCAATGAGATGTAAAAGGGCTGGGGGCTTCTGGGAAAGATTCTCTTCCTCCTAAAAAGGAGACATCATGAGAGATGGTCCTTTTCTTCTCTCGACATTGTTGCATGCAGCAGGGACACTTGGACTGGCTCTCTCCCCAGGGTGGGTGATGACGTGAGGACAAAGCCAAAACCCTAAGAGTAGCAGAACAGAAAAATGGAGAAAATCTGAATCCTTGATGATGTGTTCAGTCACATGGAACAGCCTTCCCTCTGAACTTCATGTTAATAGAGAAAAGAAATTTCCTTATTGTTTACGCCACACAATTTTCTGTTACCTGCTGCTGAAAGCATCTTAACTGATATAAGAATCAGCTCCTTGGGGGTGATACATAGCCCCCCAACACAAAGTGTCTATCACACAAATGATGCTCAATAAATGTTCATTGAAATATTATAAGAATGTATATATCAGACCTCTGATGATCTCAACTAGAGTTACATCATTCCACCCAATACGACTGAATTTGAGCTTGTTTATGCTGCAAAATGAGTTGCAAAGTAAAAGGACATGGTAGGGTTTATGCGGAGTGAGCACATCCAGGGATCACTGATGGTCAGGAGTCAGCAGGGAAGGCAGCAGTAACCAGCTGGCTGAGGAAATGTGGTTTATGCCTTCAGGGACTTCAACCTTCAGTATGAAATCCTTGAAAATTCTGCTATAAACATGGGGGAATGATGGCAGAGCAGAATAATAACTGGTAAGCTGAAAGCTTTTCCCAATCTGAGGTCTGGTGAGAAAAAATGAAACAGATACAGAGCCTTTAGATGACAGGTTTAAAGCTTTTGGCTATGCCCTAAGTTCCTGTACTCTTTTGTACATACTTAGAGAAATACCACTCCATACAGATCTGCTTTGCACATTCAAAGTGATTTTTGCAAAGGGGGAAATGGCAATTCTAGGAAGACTTTGTTCAAAAAATGATCCAGAGCCATAAATTCATGGGGACCTTATTCAACACGATACTATTCTACACAATCATACCCAATTTAAAAACAAAACAAAACAACAGACTTTTTTTTAGAGCAGTTTTAAGTTCACGGCAAAGTTGAACAGAAGGTATAGAGGTTTCCCATATACCGCTTGCCCAACGCATGCATAGGCTTTCCCATGATCACCATCACTCACCAGATTGGTACATCTGTTACAACCGAAGAACCTACATGGTCACACCATTGTCACCCAAAATCCACACTTTATATTAGGGTTCACTCTTGGTGTTGTATATTCATGGGTTTTGACAAATAAATAATGTCATGTGTCCATCATTATAGTATCATACAGAATAATTTCATTGCCCACCATATCCTCTGTGCCCTGCCTATTCATCCTTCCCTCCTCCTCTGACCCTGCCACTCCTGGAAACCACTGATCTTTTTACTTTTTCCATAGTTTTGCCTTTTCTAGAATGTCATTTACTTGGAATCACGTACTGAAGAGCATCTTGGCTGCTTCTAAGGTTTGGAAATTATGAATAAAGCTGCTATAAATATCTATGTGCAGGTTTTTGTGTGGACCTAAGTTTTCAACTCATTTAAACTCATGTAAACACAAAAGAGCATAATTGCCGGCTCATATGGTAAGAATATGTTTAGTTTTGTAAGAAAAAACCACATTGTCTTCCAAAGTGACTGTACTATTTTGCATTCCCATCAGCAATGAATGAGAGTTCCTGTTGCTCCACATCCTCATCAACATTCAGTGTTGTCAGTGTTCTGGATTTTGACCATTCTAATAGGTATGTAGTGGTACCTTACTGTTGTTTTAATTTGCAATTCTCTGATGACATATGATGTGAACATCTCTTCATACACTCATTTGTTATCTATAAATCTTCTTTGGTGTGGTATCTGCTCAGGTCTTTTGCCCATTTTTTAATAGGGATATTTGTTTTCTCATTGTTGAGCCAAATTTTTAACTTTATTTTGGTGACAGATTTCAAAAGAGATTGATCCTCATCCCATCTATTTTGGCTACTCTGGAATCATAGGAAGGCAAGGCTAGAATTTCAGTTCAATATAATGCACATTATTTAACATCTATTATGTGTCCCCGCACATTGCTTTAAGTATTGTCAAAGATACAAAGACATGTCAGATACAATCCCTGCCATTTTGGCAATCTTTGGGGGAACCAAAAATATGGCTATAAAAAAATTAGACAACACTGAAGGACATAAAAGGTTAATTGCCAGATGTGTGTTATCCCCTCTAAGTACTTACCATGAAAATTTTTGATCTAATTAAAACTCAAAGTTTCTATCTACATACATTTAAAAGATATTTTATGAAAGGTGATGATCAATTAGGCAGGTGTTTTACTGAGAACTATTAATTTATAAACTTATAAATGGCATAGACATATCATTTTTACTGATGCACTGAACTACAGCAAGCAGAGTAGAAGAAGGAATGGAGCAATCATCTTATACCTCTTTCAAATAGATAAATTGGTGGAGAACTCTGTAAATGGAGAAAACATCACAAGGACTCATATTTTCTTCTTTGGTGAGGAAATAACGACCACATCAGTGGAAAAAAAGACTAGTGTGGAAACAACCAACCAGTGAGCTAAAGTACAATAGTGATTATTATAATAGAGGCATGATAGCAATCATTAATAGTAATTTGGAAACCAATGCCAAATAACTGAGTTTCTACCAATGGACCAATCCTTCAGGAACGTGGAGACTGTAATGAGCCTAGGAAAGAAAATGAGCATCAGGAGAGAACCTAAGTTTCATCTGAGGCATTATCAAGAGACAGTAAACTGCCCATGGAAGAATGACTGACCAGAAAACCTTCACTTGTCAGTGACATTTCCCAGACTTACACAGGCTCTTTGGAAAGTGGGGCCCCCCAGATGATCACCCCAGAAGGAAAAGGCACATTCCTTTGAGATTAGAATTACTGTGGAGGGGGGAAGCAAACATTCCAGACAAGACACTGAGTAAGCAGAAAAATGTGTGCAAGCTTCTTGGACTTTGCATAAACCACTCATAAAAATGGATCTTCTCAGGAACATTCCATTGCAACCACACTGAGATGGTGCTATTGCCCTAAAATTAGAGCTCATTCTCTGATTAGCCTTTGTATACTAGGAAAAGTACCAGTACAAGAAGAGAGCAGGTATCATGGGTTAATATCTATGAATGGAACTTGGTGATACATCCTTTGAACTTAAGGGTTTACTTCCTCTGGTGCTTTGCCCTAAGCCTGTCACCCAGGAATCTCCCATCTCCAAAAGATATCCAGAACTGAAATGACTGATGGTTGGTTGGATAAATAAACCAAGGACTTTCCTGAGGTTGACAGGAAGGGGGAAATGGCAAGATTATCACTATGAGGGTTTCATTTTATCTTATCTTGTGGCAGATACACTCAGGTGCCTACCCAATAGTCAACCGGCTATGCCTGCCACTCGCCAGTGAAAGCTGGGAGTCCCATCCACTGGACCACCAGGGAATTCCCCCACTGCACGTTCTGACAGCACCTCTGCTCCTGTCTACCCACAGCCAGGGCACGGGGATGTCTGTTGCAACGCAAGCAACATCCTCAATGATCACTTCCACTCTTCGCACTTCCTGGAATGTAGCCGTGACTCTCAGAGAAGTTTACACCACCCTATTAGTACAATAGACCAAGGCTCTTCTCTCCCTTTTGTGACAGCCCTTCAGATTTTTGCATCTTGTCTCCTCTTAAGCCACCACACTCTGATTTTTTCAACTGTTCCTTCTTTGAGATGCTTTCTAAACCCCCTTAAACTCATGCTCACTCTACTTAGAAACATTCCTGTGCTGTATTTGCCAATGTTCCTCTTAAACATGTTGCCTAGAAGAGAATACAGTACTCCAGCAAGTTCTTCACCATGCGAGACAGTGTATGTCTGTCAATGGATTTGTTTCTTATAGTGGTTATAATGCCACTAAGATTACCTTTGCTTATAGTAGCCACATCATCCTGGCCTTGATAATTGTGAAATATGGAGCCATATAATTATAATCAGAGCAGAAATTCAGGACTTTGTCTACGTGCATGAATATGGGCTGGGGAGGCAAGGGGACTGGGAGATAGCCCAAGAATCTAACATTCCAAACACAACCTTGACATGTCATCAGACACTTAATAAAGGATAACCAAGAAGCAGAAGCTCCTGGAGACATATCTAGCAGATGTTGAGAATGTGACCTGGCTCTCAGAAGAATTCTGCCTAAACAAAAGTGGTAGAAAGGACTAGGACACGAGTACAAATTTCCTGTGATGCTCAAGGGAGCGATCACTTAAAAATTAAGGTCCATGCCAAAGACTCCAGTTACCTAATGAAGAGATTTCGCAATGAAACCCTGAGGAGGTCAAGCTCCAGGGTATTTCTTATCACCCCTGGTATGGGAGTCACACACAACTAGTGGCAGCATCTAATCAGTGAATTTAAGATCCAAAAGAAATTTGTATATGGATGGGGTTAGTAGACTTTTATATCTGTTTAATGAATAAGTGAGACTTTTTATTCTCTCTCAGTATTCAGTGTCAGATGACTTTCCTCTGTATAACAATTCTTTGGTTTTCATTTAGCAAGTGGCTAATTCCGCCCTGCTCCCCTCACCCACAGATCTATCCTCCCTGATCTTTTTCTCAGAAACTGCTGCAAAGCTGATCTTTCCCATCTGGCTTTAGTGCAGACAGCTTGAGCTATCTCTTCCAGCTTTGGGTCATCTATAAATTTCAAACATGCTTCCAATAGAATCCATAAATAAATGGGGGGGGGCAGTGTCCATAAAAATAGGAATCATTAATCTAACCAAGAGTTAGAAGGAAAAGCGGTAAGAGGATGTTTCTGATAACACTGATAATTCTGTAATTCTGATAATTCTGATAATACTGCCAAAGTATTATTAATGTTGCCAAAGGGTTATTTTCAAATCATGGTAAGGAACATGGGAAGGGAGTTTGCCTAGACTTAAATTCTACACAGTGGGTAGCAAGTCCTATGACCACTAACTTTTATGCCATAATTGACAATGAATTATTCCATTAACTTTTTTAAAAATTAATTAATTTATTAATTAATTAATTTAGTTTTGGCTGCGTTGGGTCTGTTGCTGCGCACCGGCTTTCTCTAGTTGCGGTGAGCGGGGGCTACTCTGTGTTGTGGTGCGCGGCTTCTCATTGCAGTGGCTTCTCTTGTTGCGGAGCATGGGCTCTAGGCGCGCGGGCTTCAGTAGTTGTGGCTCACGGGCTCTAGAGCGCAGGCTCAGTAGTTGTGGCGCACGGGATTAGTTGCTTCACAGCATGTGGGATCTTCCCGGACCAGGGTTTGAACCCGTGTCCCCTGCATTGGCAGGTGGATTCTTAACCATTGCACCACCACGGAAGTCCCCTATTCCATTAACTTTTGTTTTTTCTTTGGACCATTTACCCATTTCGTGTTTTGTATCCAAACCTCTTGATCTCTATCTCTCACCTGTCACCAGTCAATTCCCATTTTGTCACTGTTTAGCATCCGCTATTGGACAGATTTGGGAGATGTAAAACTGCATTCAGCTTGCTTTCTCATTTAATAAAAACTCTGATAGGTGAGGGAGGAGATTAATATTACTGGCTTATTTCAATTTCCATTGCAATGGTCTGACTTTGTATCAACAAAGCAATCATATCAGGAGAGCTGGAGAAAAAAAATAACCAGAAACCACGTTTTAGCTGATGGAGTTGGATATCTGTGGAGGGGGACAGGAGACCTGGATGTATTTTGTAAACCTAAATGTTTTAAGATGTAATTCCAAATATCCTGCTTACTTTGGCTTTCTTTTATCATAAAACAGACAG
This sequence comes from Balaenoptera musculus, assembly GCF_009873245.2. Classification (NCBI taxonomy): domain Eukaryota; kingdom Metazoa; phylum Chordata; class Mammalia; order Artiodactyla; family Balaenopteridae; genus Balaenoptera; species Balaenoptera musculus. Next base: position 33,787,953 of record NC_045801.1, on the reverse strand, counting down.
TGCTTTGTGCCTGGAAAGAGACACAGGCTGCAAAGACTCATCTGAACTGCCCAGAAACGTCTTTAATCTTCACCATTTTCAAACACAGATCTCCTTGGTGAAGAATTTTCTAAGGAATTCTTACAATGCAGAGTCTGTTCAGAGGATGCTGATTTCAAAACCTCTGTACACAGGGCATAATGAAGAGGGAAAGAAAGTGCACAGCTTCGGGTAACTTAAGAAAAAGGAAGATTTGACAGGAAATGCAAGACTACCCAAGTAGAAAGCATGTAGCACGCTATGACTCAGAATAAACGAAATGTAACTTGAAGTGTAACTCTTCTGGTCTAACACAGACCAGGGCTTGCCCTCAAGCACTGCAAAGGATGCCAGCTTCCAGTTGTATACATATGCACAAGTAAAACAGGGTGCATGTAGAATGTACTTGCCACGATCCTGGGCAAGGGACTCTTACTCATCTTTCATCAATGATTTCGGTTCTATAATTTTCCATCAAATTTTATTCTTTTAGAACTATAAAAATTCCAATCACTCATGAGCTGGTAAGGGAAATGTATATTTAATGTCTATCAGTGCAGGATGTGGGTACTAATTTGAACAGTCTGGTAATCTAGGGATTTAGGAATGCAGATGAAGCCACTACATTGTTGGATTTTATTGCTGACTGTGTGTGCACGTGTGAACTTGAGCCAGTGGAGGGAGGAATTCAGCCCCCCCGTTTCAGGACTTATCAGTGCTGTTTGCCCTCAGTACCGTTCTTTGTGCTTCTCCTGCCCTGCTCTGTATCCCAGGAGGCTGACCTCTGCAGGCTGTTTCCAGGCTTCTGTCTGTTTCCCAGGCTCTTATCATTAATACCACTACTTTTCCTTTCTTCTCCCTCCCTCCCTCCCTTCCTTTCTCTTCCTCTAGCTGGGTTTGGTCCATCAGAAATTGGAGGGTGGCAAAAGGGGAGAAGCCAGAGTACTGATCATCTTCCCTCTCTGGTAGTGGCTTCACCTCTTCCTTGGCTCCAGCTTCCAATGGACAGGCCCAGTATGATCCCAGCTTTGACTGGTCACCTATGTCTCTCCAGCTTAGGAGTGGTAGCAGCTTACAGCTATGACCAATCTGGGGTTGCTTCACTGTCCCCTGTTGAGCTTCTAGCCTTTGTGGTCAACTTCCTACATTAAATTCCTTCTGTTTTAAATACCCAGAGTGGTTTCTGTCTCCTAATTGGATCCTGAATGATACAATTGTTTTGTAGGTTAAGTGTCATCTATTAAATCAAGGCTTCCTTTAATTTTATACAGAATCCCCTACTTTTATAATAAAAATAATAATAGCTAATGTGTATTGAGCACTTTATTTTTTAATTTAATTTAATTTTTTTAAAGTGAGTGAGCTTTTTTTGTTTGTTTTATTTTATTTATTTATTTATTTATCGCTGTGTTGGGTCTTCGTTTCTGCGCGAGGGCTTTCTCTAGTTGCGGTGAGCGGGGGCCACTCTTCATCGCAGTGCGCGGGCCTCTCATTGTCGCGGCCTCTCTTGTTGCGGAGCACAGGCTCCAGACGCGCAGGCTCAGTAGTTGTGGCTCACGGGCCCAGTTGCTCCGCGGCATGTGGGATCTTCCCAGACCAGGGCTCGAACCCATGTCCCCTGCATTGGCAGGCAGATTCTCAACCACTGTGCCACCAGGGAAGCCCCATATTGAGCACTTTATAAGTACCAGGTAAAAGTACTGAGTAAGTAACTCAGCAGAGGATAGCTACAGCTTTAGCCTCCAGCTTCTCTTGACAGCAGCCATGCTATACTCCCTCAGAGGTACCAGCACCAGCTGCCCATGACCTCCTTGGTGGTCCAAATACTATGCACTTGGTGCTCCAGCCAGAAGTCTAAGGACCAACTATGCACCCTCGAGTTGGGGTTGGGACTTCCTCCAAGCTCTAGCTTCTAGGACCTCCCCCAGAGACTCTTCCCTTTTGGATTCCAGCCCTAGGTGTAGTAGCTGCTTCCTTCAGTAACTGTCTGATTTATCTCAGCATCCTGGCTTTCCAACATCTGGAAATACAATACAATATCCTGTATTAAATCTCCTCTGGTTGAAATATCTAGCATGGTTTATGTTACTCTGACTAGACCTTGGCTAATACAAAAGTTCTTCCACCTTAATTCTAGTAAGTGTGCCATTGATTCTAAACAATTGGCACTTTCAGCCCATTTATTTCTATATGTATCTCAACTATACTAAGTTTAAGAGTTCTTATCATTACTATCACTACTTTTTTAGAAAATACGAAAAAATTATCAAATAATTGCACAAATACTGTTTACAAAGATAGAAATGCTGCTGAAATGAAATTTTGGACTGACAGGCGGTGATTATGTGATACTTTGAAATGTTTATCATCAACTGATGCATCAAAGATACACCTAGCATGCAAAGGGTGATGGAGAGATATGTGAATGCTTAACAATTTAAAAGCTGAGGAACTTGCCTGTGGTCCAGTGGATAGGACTCTGCGCTCCCAATGCAGGGGGCCCATGTTCAATACCTGGTCAGGGTACTAGATCCCGTGTGCGTGCCACAATTGAGTCCCCATGCCTCAACTAAGAAGCCCGCATGCCTCAACTAAGAGTCCACATGCTGCAACTAAGAGTCTGCATGCTGCAACTAAGAAGTCCACATGCAGGAACTAAAGATTCTGCATGCTGCAACAAAGACCCCACGTGCCACAACTAACACCTGGTGCAGCCAAATAAATAAATAAATAAATTTTAAAAATAAATAGAAGTTGAGAATCTCCCGTATTTGCTTTCCTACAAAAGAAATACAGAACTCTGTTGGCTGACTCTGACCACTAGTGTGGTTAGGATAGTTTTATTGGCCATCTTGATCTTCTTGCCACCTACCTAAAGGACTGGTTACCTTTTATGTCATAAGAAGGAAACTGTTAAAAATCAAAAGCTTCCAGCTATAGCCAGTTGATACATTTTGTAGACAGAACTCTGGGATGACTGCTAAGATTTCTGCCCTATGTTGTATAATCACCTCTGCTTGAGAATGAGCAAAACTGTGAATATGGTGGTTGTTGCTCCCATGATTATGTTACTTTATATGGCAGAAGGGATTTTGCAGGCGAAATTAAGTTCCCTAATCAGTTTACTTTGACTTACTCAAAAGGGAGATTATCCTGGGTGAGCCTAACTTAATTGTGTGAGTCCTTAAAAGGAACTGCACCCTTCCTGAAGCCAGAGATTCAAAGTGTGACAGAGGATCTATGGAAGGGGTCTATAAGGCATAGACCTGACAGTGGCTGCTAGTAGCTGAGAATGGTCCCCAGATAACAGACAGCAAGGAAGCAGGGACCTCAGTCCTACAATCACAAGGAAATGAATTCTGCCAACAACCTAAGGAAGCTTGGACGTGCATCTTTTCCCAGTCAAGCTTCCAGATGAGGACTCACCTGGATGACACCTTGACTTCAGCTTTGTATGACCCTAACCTGTGCTGGACTCATGACTCACAAAACTGGGAGGTAATAAATTTGTGTTAAGTCACTAAGATTGTGGCAATTTGTTACACAGTAATATAACAATAATACAATCAGTGCGGGGGTGTAGATTCCATTTGCAACAGCAGCAAAATACATAGTAGCCATGATAAAGAATATATGACCTATATAAGGAAAAATTTTACCTATGCATAAAATAGGATTTGGATAAATGGGGAGCTATATTATGTATCTAAATGGGAAAATTAAATATTTTAAAGATGTCACTCTTGAAGGAGTTTTTATGGGACTTCCCTGGTGGCGCAGTGATTAAGAATCCACCTGCCAATGCAGGGGATATGGGTTCGAGCCCTGGTCCGGGAAGATCCCACATGCCGGGGAGCAACTAAGCCCGTGTGCCACAGCTACTTAGCCTGAGCTCTAGAGCCCGCGAGCCACAACTACTGAAGCCCGCGCGCCTAAAGCCCGTGCTCCGCAACAAGAGAAGCCACCACAATGAGAAGCCCGCGCACCGCAACGAAGAGTAGCCCCCGCTCGCCGCAACTAGAGAAAGCCCACATGCAGCAACAAAAACCCAATGCAGCCAAAAATAAAATTGAAAAACAAAAGTTACTAACTGTATGAAAAAAAAAAAAAACTCTATAAAAAAAGGCGTTTTTATGACAGATAAGAAATGCATTAATACTTCACTAGTGGGACTTCCCTGGTGGTCCAGTGGTTAAGACTCTGTGCTTCCACTGCAGGGGGCACAAGCTCGATCCCCAGTTGAGGAACCAAGATCCTGCATGCCAGGCAAGACAGCCAAAAAATTAAAAAAATTTTTTTTTAATTTAAAAAAATAGTTCGATAGGAAAAAAAGTTAAATATTTGAACAGAAAATATGTAGAACACTTGGAAATCTTCAGGAAAGATCACTCTGGAAATAGCACCTAGGACTTTAATCCATAACCCCCAATGTAAACTAAAAATCTATAATGGTAGAATGGGTCTAAGTATTAAACCAAGAAAACTCAAATTCCAGAGGTAGTAAGAAAAATGACTTTGCAAACCCACAGAGGTATAGAAGTAAGCATAGAGAGAGCGAAGTTAATCAGACCCATAGTGGGAGTACTTTTATGATAATTTTAGGATCTGAGAGACAGGGTATGTGAAAGCCCTCTGTATGCTGTAAAGCACTTATACATTATTATATATTATCTTTGAAATATAGATAACAATATCTGGTTTACTTATCTTACAGTGTAATTTAATTAACTATGTGAATGTGTAGATTAAAAATGCATGAATGTTAACACAGGATTAGCTAATTGCTAATCTCGACCCCAAATTCACACAGAAAGGGACCATCTGAAGTCACTGGGTGGTAGTAGTGGCAGCAGTAACAGCAGCAAGAATTGTGGATAGAAGACAGACTCTGGTGGTGCCCTCTTCTCCTCTCCAGCCTGTAGACTGCTGCCACCACACTGGTTTGTCTACATAAGGGCATCAGCTGGGACCCTGTTCAGCTTTACACAGGGCCGGTTTCACGGGTGAGCAGCCCGTGTGGCTGCACTAAGACGGGTCCCTTGCTTGGTGTATTGCTCTGTTAACACTGTCTTGAAATTCTTAACAATTTTTTAACAAAGGACCCTGAATTTTTATTTGCACTGGGCTCCACATATTATGCAGCCAGTCCTGGCTGTAGAACCCATTTGGATGTTTGTTTCTTTTGACAAACAGGAATGGAATTTACCTGAATTTAGGCACTGGCCCAGGAGTGAACATTCCTAGAACTGCCCTGAACTGCTCCCTTGCCAGACTGTTCCTTCTTTTTAATATCCATCTGTTGGGCCCACCATAACTTCCCAGAACCTGGCTGGGTCTGTAAAGAGAACCCTGCTGTGCTGAATTTGACCTCAGCATCAGCGCCATTCTGTTGGCAACCTCTATCGTTGCCAAGAGGTTGTGGTGTGGCAAGACTTCTGTCCTGCCTGACTCCAGCCAGTGGTGTATAAAGGAACTCCTGCTCCAGCCTGACCCTAGCTGGTGGGTGGCCTGGGTCTCTGAGGATGCTTTCTTCCAGAATGGACAAAGGAGGACAGAGGGGGTTAGAAAAAGCTAATTATCAATCAGAAGTCAAGAGTGACTGCTCAAAAGTGGACTTCTACCACTGAGTGTTGCCTAACCTCCCGAGCCTCAGTTTTCTCATCTGTAAATGGGGCAAGCAGAGGAGGTATCAACTTCCACAGTACTGCCAAGAGGACAGAGAGTATGCGTTAAAGACTATGTGGTTCCTGGAGCTTTGTGTTAGCACTCCGTGAAGCACGGGTTCTTAATTATGTGGGTCATGGGCCCCTGGGAGAACCTGATGCTATCTATGACTCCTTCCCACCCCTTCCTAAGCGCCCCAGAAACGTCATCTCTCAAAAGAGCTCGCCCACGGTGCCAGGGTTTGACCCAGGTGTTCCTGGACCCAGGTGAAGGCACGGGCCTCTTCAATGCTCATTTCAACGGTGCGGTCTCCACTCGGTTCTCGAAGCCTCCACCTGTGGTTCACTAAACACGGCCACCCGCATCCGCACCACCCCTCCCAATCCCAATCCCCTCCCCCGCCTCTGCAGGGGGCTGATCCCAGCTGTCTGCACAGCCCCCGAGGGTCCGCGCGGGCTGAGCGGCCGCAGGAGGGGGCGGGCCCGGCTGTCGGCCCGCCCCACGTCGGGCTCGGGGTGAGGGCTCCGACCTATGACGGGAGGGAAACTCCTGTGTCCGGGGGGCGGGAGGGAGAGGGGCGGGGGGGAAGCATGCGGCTGAAAGGCGCATTGATGCAGCCGGCGGTGGCCTCGGAGCGCGGCGGGGCCGGATTGTGATCACGTCCCGGCTCCCGGGTCGTCGCCTCCTCCTCCTCCTCGCCTGCTCTGCGCGTCCCGGGGCCGCCGCGCGCCATGCGCCTCCAGGGCCCCGCCACCGCCTCCCCGCAGCGGCTCCTCGGCCTCCTGCTGCTCCTGCTGCTGCAGCTGCGGGCGCCGTCGAGCGCCTCCGAGACCCCCAAGGGGAAGCAAAAGGCTCTGCTCCGGCAGAGGGAGGTGGTGGACCTGGTGAGTCCGGTGGAGGGGACAGAGCCCCGAGCGGGGACGGGGGAGGGGGTGTATGTCTTGCGTGCGCCTGGGGGTCCCGCTTTGTCTGAGTCTACGGGGAAGGAAGGACCTGGGCTTTGCGGGTAGTGGAGTCCTGGAACTGGCGAGGGAGACCGATATGAGAGGGCCATCGTGAACCAGAGATGCCCCACGGGTCGTGTGGGACGCCCCAGAGTACAGGGAGTCGCCCAATAATTTCTGACCTCTGAGCCCCCATCGATTCCCGCCCCCCCCACCCCCCAGGGATGGAGAGGGTTAGGGCTGCAATGAGAGTAGAATGAGGAGCTTGGGTAGGTTAGAACGTGGGCCAGGGAGCTGCCTGGGACACCCTGGACTAACTGACCTCCTGGGTGGGCCTGGGCCAGGGACTTGCAACGTGTCCTCTCTTGGGGCTGGTGGCCACATCTGCCAGCGGGAGAGAATAACAATCCTCACCCAACATCCGTCCAACTCTTTGTAACCTGATGACAGTGAGTCATGTTGGGTCATCTTCCTAGGGAGTATGGGCTGCAGTTTACTTTGTTGGACGACCACAGCTGGGCCAGGAATTGTTCAGAGGGTTTACGATCAGAAGGGGAAATGAAGGGGCCCAGCACTAACCCTCCAAGGGCCCATTTCATTGTTCTGTTTAGACAGATGGGCAGCCCTTCCAGACACCCTGGGTCTTCAGCCTGTGACCACCAGGTAGGAGCATCACAGCTGAACTAAGGGAGAAGACAGTTACCAGCAGAGCAAATAAATAGCCCAAGTGCTCTCTGAAGGAGTAATCTATGGGAAGGTCTGTTTACTTAAAGCTCTTTCCTTCTAAAAGTCAACAAACCCAGTGAAGGGCAGAGTGGTTCTCTACCCTGGAGCAAGAGTGATAGTTTCAAAACCACCATATTCCTTGGCATACAATAAACTTCAATCTTTAAGCAGACAAATATGGGTTACAGGCATTGCAGGACATAAGAGGGGGCATTTTTTTGATAAAAAACTGTTTCGAATTTGTCAAGCTGCCATTGTAAACTGAGCTGATAAGCCAAACTCCCTGGCAGCTAGTTCTATGCCAGATTCAAAAGCTCTGTAAAAAAATTCCTGCCGTTCCACACTGCACTTTTTGGTGTGGTGCTATGTAATTTTGCTCCACAAAGCAGACTGTGTGTTCAGGGCTACAGTTCTATTTTTAGTGCCTAAATTGTTTAAAACTCTACCAAATGAATGTGGTTCATGTGCAGTCTGCATTTTATGAATCTGTCGTTATGATACACAAAATACCCCCTTTCTCTATAAAGCTAGCAACTTTTTTTCTTTCCCTCCAAGGATTTACAGTACCTGCGGTTTCCCACAACTCTAGCCCGACTTGGAAAACTTTATTGTGCAGCCTGGCTCAGGTGCATCCTGTAGATTGGATTTGGTTTTGCTGGGGGGAAAGAATCCACACAGTCATTAAGGTTTCAACAGATTCTATAAAGCAGCTTCTTTGTACAGGATCTTTCAAAGCCTTCCTTTCAAGCGTGCAACAAGCTCTGCCCCCTGGTGGCCAGTGAAAGAAACAGGGGTTCCTTCTGCAGACATTCATGGAACCCCTACCTGATACTAATCATGTGCTGGGTTAGTGAAAGAAGTGAAAGAAGGCAGATGTAATACCTGTGGAACCGAATTCAGTAAAATTATGTGGTCTCTGAAATGCAGTTTTTAGATAAAAAGGTGAATAAAAATTCTCAACCATGGCACAATTGACTTTTGGGGCTAGATGATTCTTTGTTGCTTTGTTATTGTTTGTGCATCTAGCATGCTTAGCCGCATCCCTGCCATCTACCCACTAGGTGCCAATAGCAATCTCTCCCTCCCAAGCTGTGACAACCGAAAATGTCTCCAGACATTGCCAGGTATCCTCTGGGGGACAAAATTGTCCCCCGTTAAGAACTGCTCATATATAGAAAAATAAAACTTTGCTCTGAGGGGAATAACAGTGAAAAAAAAAATCAAAGAATACCAGAAGTTGTATTGTTTCTCCCTTCCCACTTGAAATCTATGTGTAAACATTGCATATATCTGCTAGTGAAAGTAACCTATCTACTAAATGAAAATTAAAGTATATCTACTAAATTTAAATTTAAATCTAAATAAAATTAAAGTATATCTACCAAAATGAAAATTAAGTATAAAATTAAGCCAACTAGAATGTTTTATACTTTAGCATGTCTTTGAGTACTTTTGCAATTTTGTTAAATACATTTCTTATTATTTCTCTGGCAGCAAATAAATAGAAGTGTCTTTTTTTTTTTTTTCTTAAAGTCAGGAAAATGGCACTGGTCAAAGTCATAAAAATCATTTAGCAAAATAAAGATCAAATTGGTGATGTGAGAAGATTGATTGGCAAACATTAGATACATAAGGATCTTTCCTAGGCAGTGTCATTACTGTATTTAATAATATGACCATATCTAACCCTAGATGGTGAAATAAAAAATAAGCTTTGTTAGAGAAATGCAAATCAAAACTACAATGAAGTATCACCTCACACCGGTCAGAATGGCCATCACCAAAAAATCTACAAACAATAAATGCTGGAGAGGGTGTGGAGAAAAGGGAACCCTCTTGCACTGTTGGTGGGAATGTAAATTGATACAGCCACTATGGAGAACAGTATGGAGGTCCCTTAAAATACTAAAAATAGAACTGCCATATGACCCAGCAATCCCACTACTGGGCATATACCCTGAGAAAACCATAATTCAAAAAGAGTCATGTACCACAATGTTCATTGCAGCACTATTTACAATAGCCAGGACATGGAAGCAACCTAAGTGTCCATCAACAGATGAATGGATAAAGAAAATGTGGCACATATATACAATGGAATATTACTCAGCCATAAAAAGAAATGAAATTGAGCTATTTGTAGTGAGGTGGATGGACCTAGAGTTTGTCATACAGGGTGAAGTAAGTCAGAAAGAGAAAAACAAATACCGTATGCTAACCCATATATATGGAATCTAAAAAAAAAAAAAGGTTCTGATGAACCTAGAGGCAGGACAGAAATAAAGATGCAGACGTAGAGAATGGACTTGAGGACACGGGGAGGGGGAAGGGTAAGTTGGGATGAAGTGAGAGAGTGGCATTGACATATATACACTACCAAATGTAAAATAGATAGCTAGTAGAAGCAGCTGAATAGCATAGGGAGATCAGCTCCGTGCTTTGTGACCACCTAGAGGGGTGGGATAGGGAGGGTGGGAGGGAGATGCAAGAGCGAGGGGATATGGGGATATATGTATACATATAGCTGATTCACTTTGTTATACAGCAGAAACTAACACAACATTATAAAGCAATTATACTCCAATAAAGATGTTAAAAAAAAAAGCTTTGAAGTTATTTTAATATATAAGGAATCTTGATTTTTTTTGTTCTCACTGGACAGTATATTTATAGAGAATGATAGTATTAGATCATTTATACAAATAGAGATTGTTAAAGTAAAAATTTAAATGAATTGGGCTTGCGGTTTGAAGGGTCTAATAATGGACCAATTCAGGGATAGGCACGAGGATTAGGCAGATGGAGATCCAGCTTTACCACCAATGCAGCTGTATTGCTGTGGGTGGCTTATGGCTATGTGTGTTACCCAGCAGGTTTGCTAATGCTCTCTTCCCCAGTCCTAGTCCACTCAAGGGAGTGGACACACTTGCCCTGGGCCACTATCTCACATGGTCTTGAGGAAATAATAAGAATACTCATGGCTGACTATATACTATGTGCCAGGTACTGCTCTAGCACATTTTATGTATTATCTCACTTAAATCTCCTACAAGGTAAGAATCTTTATTATTTTTCCCCATATTTCAGTTAAGGAAACAGGCATTGAAATGTTGAATAACTTGCTCTATCTCACATAGCTAATAAATGGTGGAGCCAGGATTAAAATCCAGAGTATATGACTCTAGAATCTATCACTCAACTTCTACGTGATACTACGGCACCACCCCCCCAAGGAAAACAGAGATAATCCTAGCACTTAAGAGTTTGTTAGATTACTGCCACCCTATTAAAGACTAATGGTCACTTGCAATGAGATTATTTATTCCTTCTTGGTGGGGAGGGCTGAGTGGGGTTGGAGGCCAGAAGTGTTCCAACACTTCCTCCACATGAAAATAGGGAGGAGAAGCATGTGTGCTTATCCAACTTAGAGATATTGCCAGTGTAAGATAACTATTGAGTTAAGATTTTATTTTATAATTATATCTCTGAGAATTTATCTTAGGGAAATAATTGAAAAGAAGAAAAAAGCTATGTGGATAAAGATTTTCATTACAATAATGTTAACGATAGAAAAAAAATAGAAATAACGATCCCAAAATAGTGCAATGTTTGCATAAAATTGTAAAAGTATAATTCTGAAATCCAAGTCTCTTTACAATATGTAGGGTTAGAAGAAAAGAGCAGTATATCAAATTATGTCTACCTTAGAATACAGCCATTTAAAAATTGTGTATGCTTTTAATGAGCAGTAGAAAAAAGCAGACAAATGAAAACATTTTCTCTTCTTTGATTGTGTGTGTGTGTAAAGTCTGCAAAAAAAAAAAAAAAGAATAGGAAAGAAATCCTAATATTTTAGAAATAAGTTTAAAAATCCGTTCTTTATATATAAAAAATAACTCATCTGGAACATGGGCAAGTGGTATGAAGGGATTCTTGACTCCAAGGCCTCAAAGTAAATGCAGTTCTGATCAGACTGAGTCTTTGAATCTTAAGTGAAGGGAGTTTTTCCCCCTTTCTTTTTTCTGTTGCAGTATAATGGCATGTGCTTACAAGGGCCTGCGGGGGTGCCTGGGCGAGATGGGAGCCCTGGGGCCAATGGCATCCCTGGTACCCCTGGGATCCCAGGTCGAGATGGATTCAAAGGAGAAAAGGGGGAATGCCTGAGGGAAGTCTTTGAGGAGTCCTGGACACCTAACTATAAGCAGTGTTCGTGGAGTTCACTGAATTATGGCATAGACCTTGGAAAAATTGCGGTAAGTAAAGTCTGAATTATTTTAAAGTTGAAGTAAAACTTAAAGGTTTTCATAGTTGAGTGATAATTTTAAGTGTGATTTTATTTTATTTTTACTAAAAGACAAAAAGTATTAAGGAATGGGTACCATGTGACTTCTAACTTAGAATTAGTGAAAACATTGATAACATTTCAGAATTAATTTTATAAAGCTATTTCTGAGATAAATATATCACCATATTATTTTAACCCTAACAATACTTAAAATAACTTACTCTTTTTTTTTTTAATGGAAACAAAAAGGGAGAGCATAGGTGTCTGTGTTGGACAGTAAGCAACTTTCCAATCTTGTCCTAAAGTGAATTTAAATTAGTCTAAGAAATTCTGCTGTGGTTCCAGATATAAAGGTGAAAAGAAATATCCAAGAAATTAACACATGATTGGAATTATCTAGAGGTGGGAAGTCCATTGGTATTTGTCCTTATTCTGGGTAGCAGGCCCAGCTTAAAATTGCTAAGCTTAAGAGAAGTAGAATGGACCAGAGATACACTACAATGACCATTTAAAATTATTCTGTAATATTTAGGGAGAAAAATTACTCAAAATAGCTTGTCTGGCAATGCATTTGGATTAATGACTCAGTCACTTTGATTAGTGTTTGCTTCCAAAGTAACTGGCAAGTCCACTGGGCTGGCACAGAGTTGAAGTTGGTGCCATTTCAAGCCTCTTTCTTCTTTTGTTGACAGACTCTGTACACGGTTCTATATCCACAATATATTATTCCTTGATATTAACCACTACTACCACCAGGCAAATGGAAGAGATTTTATTTTCATAAAGCTCTCAGGTTCTAAGTAGCAATCTGTGTATTATCCCTGCTCCTCTTTCAGCTCTTTAATGTCCGCTCTATTATCTATAAAAATGTTTGAGACTGTCTTGATTTGATTTCTGTGTGGTAGAATTTCCATATAGCTTCCATAGTTTGGTGACTGACCAGTTATATTTTCACACGTGATTTCTTAGAAAGCATTTTGTTAAAATGTTGCCTACTTCTTTAAACACCTGACGTTGATAGACTGGTTGCTTATTTATAGTTCATCAAAAGTTGCTGGCTGAGTCCTCTCTAAAAACTTGCCCTGTGGACTCTGGATTATTAATACAATATGTTTTCAAGTTCCTTTCAGCAGTGGTCAGAATGGGTTTGGGAGCCTTCTACAGGTAAAAGGTAGTAGGACCATGAGCCAATAGACAAACAAATTTTGCAAAGACCTGGGTCTTATCATTGTGTCATATAGGTAAAGACTAAAAACCCCACCTATGCTTTACTCCTGATACTGTTTTCTGTTGCTTAAAAAGAAACAGGTTAGGGACTTCCCTGGTGGTCCAGTGGTTAAGACTCCGTGCTCCCAATGCAGGGGGCCCGGGTTCGATCTCTGGTCAGGTAGCTAGATCCCGCGTGCTGCAATTAAAAGATCCCGCACAAGGCAATGAAGATCTCGCATGCCTCAACTAAGACCCAGCGCAGTCAAATAAATAAATAAATATTAAAAAAAAAAAAAAAAGAAACAGGTCAAAGTAATATATATGGGCAGTGCTAGTCTAGAATGTAAGTTCCACGAGGGCAGGGATTCTGTGTTGTTTACTGTTGTATCTATAGTATCCAGAACGTAGGAAATAATTTTGGAATAAAAAGAAAAGTAAATATATAGACTGTTTTGGTCTAAAATACTGAAGACTGGCTGTTTTTGGTAAAAACTGAAAGATACCCTCAATGGAGTGAATAATTCTAAGAAAGCCATAATTCTATTTTCTTAGAGTTTCTAATATCAGAGTCTCTTTTCCATTTGCAGAGAACTGCTTTCCCTCTGTAAAAGCTAAGTTTTTAAAATGCAGTTTGGGGAAAAGGATAGTTAAATAAAATGCACAATACAATTTGAAAGCATCTTTTTAATTAAAATTGAAAATGCTAATTAAACCCTATTTCTGTGTTTGTGACAGGAGTGTACATTCACAAAGATGCGTTCGAACAGCGCCCTAAGAGTTTTGTTCAGTGGCTCGCTTCGGTTAAAATGCAGAAGCGCATGCTGTCAGCGTTGGTATTTCACATTCAATGGAGCTGAATGTTCAGGACCTCTTCCTATTGAAGCCATAATTTATTTGGACCAAGGAAGCCCTGAACTGAATTCGACAATTAATATTCATCGCACTTCTTCTGGTACGTAGAATGGTGACGTTGCAGAATGTGCCTCAGATCTTTAGAGACTAAAGATTAGTTTTGAGTCCACTATCATGGTAGGTCATAGCAAGCTTTCTGTGCATAATTCTCCATCCTGGTTGCACTTCAGAATTTCTTATAGATCTTTTAAAAACTATGTGGATGCCTGGGTCTCATCTCTGATCAACTGAATCAGAATCTTGGGGTAAGACCCCAGCAGCTGTATTTTTTAAAAGATCACAAGGTTGAAAATCACTGAGTTAGATGAAATGGCGAAATAGCCAATAATGCCGTAGAGCAGTGGTTTTCAACCTTAGCTATACCTTGTGTTCAACTGGGGAACTTTAAAAAATCACCGTGCCTGGGTAACACTCCTCCATGAAGGCTGACTTAACAGGCCTGGTTGCACCTCAGGCAATGGAACTTCCAAAATCTCTCCTGGTTATCTCAATGTTCAGCCAAGCTTGAGAACCACTGGCTTAGATTGATAAGAAGGCTGATTTCTCTGCCTTGTTCTTTAAAAAGGTAGGTACAGTCTGCTGCATTTATAAAAGAGAACATTTCTATATTGTTCCTGCATTCTCTGTTTGCTTCTACCTCCTATAAAAGAAACGACATTCAATTAAACCAGTGGTCACTTAAACTGTTAAAAAAAAAAACCTTGGACTTCCCTGGTGGTCCAGGGGTTAAAACCCTACGCTCGCACTGCAGGGGGCGCAGGTTCCCTCCCTGGTCAGGGAAGATCCCGCATGCTGTGCGTGGCCAAAAAGACCCAAAACTATTGGTTTTTTTGTTTTGTTTTGTTTTGTTTTTGTTGAGTTTTTTGGGGTTTGTTTTGCTGTATTTTAAGGTTCATTGAAAGAGTTTAGAAGCTACCAAAAAGTAGAAGGGGAAAAAACTACCTATTAATGTCATCACCCAGACACACCACTCTGAGTATTTGGCTGCCAGCTATTTTGCTTTCTTGAGTTGCTGTGTGGCAGGAGCTGGGAGTGTGGCACACCATAACACAACACATGCCGAAAGAATCACAAGGTGTCGATAGCGATAGCTTCATTTCCCTGATTTCTTGAAAGGATTTCTCATGAATCTTGTACTTAAAAATGTCAGAGGGAAGAGAAGAGATCCCCTCACTGCTAACCAGAAGAAATATTTCAGCATTCTTAGGGATCAAGTCAGATACTGATCCCCCAAATTAATAGAGCACATTTATCCCTAAGAAATCAAGGGCATCCCTTCCATTTTCTTCCTCAGATCCCCACAATATCCTCAAGATGTAAAGAAGATACTTTAACCCCTTCTCTCTGCACATAGAGGAGGTCCAGGGAAATAAAGTGTCTTACCCTGAACAGTCGACTCTGTCCTGGAGAGCAGAAACCAGAGCCCTGCTCTCTTGTCTCCCAAGACAAGGTTTGATCAGATGAAAAAGCCTTTTCACTAAGTTCTGTGCTATAAAGGAAGAGGTGCTTTCCATCTGAGAAGCAGTAACTAAAATTTTTAAAATCTGGGTATAAAATACAAAATTTGACTAGGAAATGATATGTGTTTAAATAGTAGTTGATATAAGCAACTTACTTTCTATTGTAGTATCTTTAAATGTGTGTGTTAATATCTTGCTATAATGTAAGCTCTCAGGCCTAGGAACTGTGACCTATACATACATATACTTTGTAAATTATTTAACATAGCATTTCCCAACCATGTTGTGGAAACTTATTTGGTGTGATCAATTGGGTAGAATGTCAGAAGTAATTTGTTATTCATAACAGTTTTTGTCTTAAGATGAGTTAAAGGTTACCTCTATAATAAATTCACTTTCCCTTGCACACTGATACTCTTTCTTGAGGGAAAGGAAAGGGATGCACTTACAGTTTGCACATCAGAGGATGACATTAAGCCTTGGATATGTCCATGGGAGTTTGACATACATTAGGATGTCATCTTCTTACCTGGATCTAGGAGGAAAACAGGTTGAGAACCCCTAATCCAACATAGTTTAAGTGCTTAATAAGCTGCAATACTACCTTATCACAGAAGAAATGTTCATTCATTCAAAAAACATTATTTCATTTGTTAAAGACCATGAAGTGACCACTTGACTCTCCCCGTCCCATGTGAGGCTGACACTGAACGCAAACTTGTCTGACCTCCTGTGGGATGAAGTGAACAAATTTTTAGGCCGTGGATGTCAAGACCTTGGGAGAACATGAGGATTTCCAGGCTTTCTCACCTGGCATGATACTGAGAATTCTAGATTAAATGGGATTGTGGGCACGCACTGCTTAGTTCTCCCAACTTTGAAAGGGGCCTGAACCAGTCACAGGTCCCCAGATTCAGAGGGACTTGCCTTCAATTCACTGATGTCACAGCTGGTGGAAGCAGATTGCTTTAGGCCTGCAACCCCTGGCTCGGTTCAAATGCACTAACCTTAACCAGATAGGAAAACTAACCAGTCACATGCGGTCATCCCTACCCTACTTATATGTAAGAACCCGTTTTCTTAAAGAATGTGCCAATCTGCCAACCTTTTCCCCCTGACACAGACGTCAAAGGGGTTGTACCTTTTGCCTATTAAAATCAACACTGGGGGAATTTTTTTTAATGTTGGAGAAGAGCCTTGATAAGAAGGAATGCAACTTATATATATTAGTATGTGAAAGTCGAGAGGACCTGTGAAAAGGCACGTGTTTATAAACCATAAAAACACAGAGGAAAAACAGGATTTACTTAGTTTTTTGTTTTTTTCATGGTGAGGAAATTCTGGATTGAAGGACTGATATAATGATTACGCTAGAATTTTCTTTTAATGTTATAAAAGTCCTTTTTTTTTTCTAGTTGAATACCATCAAGTGTATACAGGTAAGTGTTGGAAAGGGCTTTCTTTACAAAAGACTTACATATCACGTCGAAGTCTTGGCTTTTAAAAGTGTAGGCTTCCTTTGTTTAGTCAAATAAATTGCTTTTTTTTGTTTTAGGTCATCTCTATAACTAAACAAAGTCTCCCTTTATGATTAAAACCTCTAAGAAAATTCCCCGTGAAGCTTATTTCATAGAATGGATATGTATACATCTTTAAAAAAATATTTATGTGCTAAGAAAAAGAGAACTTATCTGTATGAGACCTTTATTAAGTATTAGCATTTTTAATTCCCTGTACATTAAGTAGATTTAACCTAGCTTGCTGAAGTAATACAGTTGAGCTAAAGGTTTTTGCTTTTTGTTCTATAGAGATCTGTAATTCTCACCTTGTTTTGCAGTGGAAGGACTCTGTGAAGGAATTGGTGCCGGACTAGTAGACATTGCTATCTGGGTTGGAACTTGCTCAGATTACCCGAAAGGAGATGCCTCTACGGGGTGGAATTCAGTGTCTCGTATCATTATTGAAGAGCTGCCAAAATAAATCCTTTCGTTTTTGTTCCCTACCTCTCTTGTATTATACCTTTGAATGGTTCATTTTAGTGACCCCTTATATAATTTTTATGTGTACATCAGAATGAAAAAACAAAACTAAATGTGTTTACACACCAAAGTGTGATTTCACACTGTTTTTAGATCCAGTATTCATTTTCCTTCCATCAAAACTGGTTTTGGGATTTTTGTAGAAAATTAAAATACTTTCTTCATATTCCCATTCCCTGAACCTATAATTTGGAATGTTATTGCGGTCTCCGTTTCTTTCCTGTTCTCTTAGTGTAGCACTTTTTAAAATATAAAAGCTACCAGTCTTTGTATAAGTTGTAAATGTTCAGAATTGTTTTATATCTGTGAAATAAAACTTATTTCAAACAACTTTAATATCTTTAACGTAATTGCCACTAAAATGAGGGTTTCTGGTACTTTATATCTGGAAAGTTGAGGATAAACCTGATTTTGTATTTATCCGTTTAACAATCATGTTTTAAATTTAGTACATGTATAGTCCTGTTCCATATTTTGAGGGATTCAAAGAGAAAGGGATATTTATGTGTCAGGAAATGCACTAGCACTTTACAAATTTTATCTTAATTTAACAAAGAGTAAAAAGACGGGGACTCTGGTCTCAAATTGCTTACCATTTGGTAGGGAAACTAAGATACACACAAAAATAACAAATCAAAGATTAATATGTTGATTGTGACAAAAGTTGTTGAAGAGGTGGTATAATTCAAAGAAAGACCTATCACTTCTGGCTGAGGTGATCAGAAAGAATTCATGATGAAGGAAGTACAGGTGTAAGACTGATAAAGTTAAGTAAATCCTGGGCTTGACTTGGAAGTGTCAGTATGAACTCATAAGGTATCCTAAATAAAGCTATAAAACAATTAACAACAGAAACTCCTAGCTTTGTTTACTGAAAAGACCTAGAAATAATGACCAAACTAGTAATGCCCGGATTGTGATCTCTATATACCATTTCCTACTAAAAGGAACTAAGGCACCTTGAAGAAATGGGTGATTTCAGCTCTGGGGCAGGAAATGTACAAGATGAGCCTGGAACATCTTGGCAACTATGAAAGACGACTCAACAGGATCCAAGAGCCAATGTGGATTGGTTCTCACTGGCAAAGATGATACGATTTAAGCATCAATGAAGATAACAACTGGAATGGTTTGAAACACATCAGATATGTTTAAATGCATGAGTTCATAATGATATTAAAATAAAATTCATTGGTCAACTTAGAGGATGCCAGGAAATCAACTTGTTACTTTGAAATTTGGGGAAAAAAGCAAAGCATTTGTTCTGCTTTCTCTACATGAACTGTATTTCTGGGTAACCAAATTGTTGATGAAGGAAAATTTCTCTATGGAATGTGTGTGTGTGTGTATTTTATAGTAATATATATTGGTATAGATAACAAATGAAAGTGATAGGATATCCCTCTTTTCAACCCTGCATGATTTTAGGGCTCTAGCAATGATCATCAATGACTGATAACATTCCAACATGAAAAGAAGACTATGTGCTCCCTAAGGAAAGCACATAACACTACCCAAGAAGTTGTTTTGCAAGAAAGAATCAAACCTGGATCTGATTTAGCCTCCAGATACAACCGTTAAATTTTAGGCAATACGGGGGATAGAAGAATATGTTAATTGACATAGGATTATAATCAGCAAATCAGGACTATGGAAAACTTGAAAGACAACTGGGTTTCTTCAACAAATATACTGCAACAAAGGAGAAAAAGGAAAACATGGATTAAAAGAGATTTAATAGGTATTAACTCTTTTCGGTGTTTGGACTTTATTTGGATGCTTGAGATAGTTCAGGACATTTAAACATAGATATTTGATATAAAATGATTTTGGGTTTTGGTGTGAAGTAGTATTGTGGTTATTTTAAAATAGCACTTATATTTTAGAGATACAGAAATATTCAAGATAAAGTGATATGATGTCTGGAATTTGCTTCAGAATAACCTGGAAAGGAAAAGTGGGTGAGAGGGGGTCTAGATGAAATAATGTTGAAGATAGGTAGAAGTTAACCAAGATGGGTAAAAGTTGTGACAAATGGGGACTGGGATTAAGGACGTATTGAGTGGAGACCAGAACATTAGTTAAGACCTCTTTGAATTGGCACAGACTGTGAAGGTATTTGTGTCCCATGTGAATGCCCGCCAAAGGACATCAACTGCACAGGAGGCTCTTAATGATGAGGTGGACAAAATAACTCGCTATGGATGTGAGTCAGCTTCTTTCCCCAGCACTCCAGTGCTAGTTCAATAGACCCCTAAACAAAGAGGCTGAGGTGGCAAGGATGGAGGTTATGTATGTATTCGACAGCATGTAATTTCCCTTACTAAGGCTGGCCTGGCTAGTGCTTCTGCTGAGTGCCTAATGGGCCAACAGAGAGTCCAACCTTGAGTCTCTAATATGGCATCATTCCCAGGGGGAACAAGCCAGTCACCTAGTGCAGGCTGATTACACTGGACTTATATCATGGAGGGGCAGAGGTTTGTTCTCATGGGAATAGACATATATTCTGGATACAGATTTGTCTTCCCTGCCCTTAATGCTTCTGCTAGCACTACCATTCATGGACTCACAAGAATGCCTTATCCACCACCTTACATTCTAAACAGGATTGTTTCTTTTATTTATTTATTTATTTATTTATTTATTTATTTGGCTGTGCTGTTTCTTAGTTGCAGCACGTGGGATCTTCATTGCCGCGTGTGGGATCTTTAGTTGCGACATGCAGGATCTAGTTCCCTGACCAGGGATTGAACCCAGGCCCCCCTGCATTGGGAGCACGGAGTCTTAGCTGCTGGACCACCAGGTAAGTCTCTAAACAGCATTGTTTCTGATCAAGAAACTTCATATCACAGCGAAGAAGTGCAGCGATAGGGCTTGTCCCATGGAATTAACTTGTCTTTCCACATCCCCCATCACCTGGAAGTGACTGGCCTAAATGAAAGGGGAAATGGCTTACTGAGGACTTATTGATGGTACCAGTTGGTAGACAACATCCTGAAAGAATGGGGTTCTGTCTTACAGGTGCAGTATATGCTTTAGATCAGAAAGCATTACATGGTGTTCTCGCTCCTATAGCCAGAATACAAGTGGCAGAAGTGGAAGTGGCTTCTCTCACTATTACATCTTATAACCCATTTGCAGATTTTTGCTTCCTGTCCTGACAACTTTGAGCTCTGCTGGTTGGGATATCTAAGTATCCAGTAAGGGAATGCTTCTGCCAGGGGATACAACAATGTTTCCACTGAATTGGAAGATGAGACTATGTATTTAAAATAACAGAAATGTCTTCATCCCATGGTTTCTGTGGGTCAAGGATCTAGGCACAAGTTAGCTGAGTCCTCTGCTCAGGGTGTCACCGTGCTGAAATCGAAGTGTTGGCTGAGGCTGCAATCTCATCTGGGGCTCAGTGTCCTCTGCACAGGTCATGTGGTTGTTAGCAGAACTCAGTGCCTTGCAGCTGCGTGATTAACGTCCCTGTTCTCTTGCTGTCAGCGGGGGATGGCGCTCAGCACCTGGAGGTCGTTCTCAGGGCCTTGCCATGCGGCCCCTCCTATCTCAACATGGCTGTTTTGCTTCCAGACTAGCAAGAGAACTCTTCTGCTTTCTTATTGTTCTGAAACATGTTTTTATCTTTCATTTAACATTAAGAACATCTTTTTTGTTGTTGTTGTTGTTTTGGTGGGATTTTTTTGGTTTTTTGGTTTTTTTTTTTGGCCGCTAGTGCGGCATGCAGGATCTTAGTTCCCCGACCAGGGATCGAACCCATTCCCCCCTGCAGTGGAAGCACAGTATCTTAACCACTGGATCACCAGGGAAGTCCGAAGAATGTCTTTTCACGTAGACAAATGTATGTTTACCTCATCCTCGTAAACAGCTACACAGCATTCCATTATAGTAATAGATCATCATTTATTTAGCTAGACCCTAGTGACTGACTGATTGTTAACATCGCTTTCTATTCCAGCTGTTCCAAACAATGCTGCAGTGAAATATCCTTGCACACACAGTATGTCCTGGGGCATTTCTGCAAGTGTGCCTGTAGGGCAAATTATCCCTGGGTCCAAGAGGAAGCACGTTTCAAATTTTGATATATTACTGACTTACTCTCAAATATTATGACAATTTTCACTCCTGCCAATAGTGTTGGAGAATTTCTGTTCTCCCTACCCTAGCCAGCATGGGATATTATGAAACTTTCTTTTCCCTCCAGTTTCCTTGAGATATAACTGACATACAGCACTGTATAAGTTTAAGGTGCACGGCATAATGATTTGGCTTAAGCACATCTTGAGATGATTATCACAATAAGTTTAGTGAACCTCCATCATTTCATATAGATACAAAATAAAAGAAATAGAAAAAAAATTTTTTTTCCTACTGATGAGAACTTAGAATTTACTTTCTTAACAGCCTTCACAGATAACATACAGCAGTGTTAATTACATTTATCATGTACATTACATCCCTAGTACTTATTTCTATAACTGGAAGTTTGTACCTTTTGACTACTTTCATCCGCTTCCCCCTCCCCTCAATCCCCACGTCTAGTAACCACAAATCTGATCTCTTTTTCCATAAGTTTGTCTGTTTCTTTTTGAAACCTAATTGACCTACAACACTATGTTAGTTCCTTTTGTACAATATAGTGATTCGATATTTCTATACATTTCAAAATAATCGCCATGGTAAGTCTGGTTGGCAACCAGCTGTTTGTTTTCTGAATCTACGACTCTGTTTCTGTTTTGTTGTGCTTGTTCATTTGTTTTGTTTTTTAGATTCCACATATAAGTGAAACCAAACAATATTTGTCTCTGTAAATATCTTCTCTCATTCAGTAGGTGGCCTTTTTTTTTTTTCGTGAATAGATGTTGAATTTTGTCAAAAGATTTTTCTTCATCTATTGAGCTGATCATATGATTTCTATTCTTCAGTTTGTTAATGTGGTGTGTCACACTGATTGGTTGGTAGATATTGAACCTCTTTCATCCCTGGAAAAAATCCCACTTGATCATGGTGTATGATCCTGTTAATGTGTTGTTGAATTCAGTTTGCTAATATTTTGTTGAGGATTTTTGCATCTGTGTTCATCAGTGATATTGGCCTGTAATTTTGTTTTCTTGTGTTCTCTTTGTCTAGTTTTGGTATCAGGGTGATGCTGGCCTCGTAGAATAAGTTCGGAAGAGTTCCTTCCTCTGCAATTTTTTGAACTAGTTTGAGATGGATAGATGTTAACTCTTCTTTAAATGTTTGGTAGAATTCACCTGTGAAGCCATCTGGTCTGGGATTTTTTGTTTGTTGGGAGATTTTTTATTACAGACTCAATTTCATTCCTGGTCATTCAATCTGTTCATATTTTCTACTTCTTCCTGATTCAGTCAGGAGATTGTACCTTTATTGGAATTTGTCCTCTTCTTCTAGTTTGTCCACTTTATTGACATATAGTTGTTCATTGTAATCTCTTATGATCCTTTGTACTTCTGTGGTGTTTGTTGTAACTGCCCCTTTTTGTTTATGATTTTATTTTGGGGGGCCTTCTCTTTTTTTCTTGATGAGTCTGGCTAAAGGTTTATCAATTTTGTTTATCTTTTCAAAGAACCAGGTCTTAATTTCATTGATCTTTTCTATTTTTTTTTTTTTTTAGTCACTATTTCATTTATTTCTGCTCTGATCTTTATATCTTTCCTTTACTAACTTTGGGTATTGTTTGTTGTTCCTTTAGATGTAAGGTTAGATTGTTGAGTTGATATTTTTCTTGCTTTCTGAGGTAGACTTGTATCACTATAAAATTCTCTCTTAGAACAGCTTTTGCTGCATTCCATAGATTTTGGATTGTGTTTTCATTTTCATTTGTCTCCAGGTATTTTCTTATTTCCTCTTTGATGTCTTCAATGACCAATTGGTTGTTTAGTAGCATATTGTTTAGCTTCCATGTGTTTGTGTTTTGGGTAGTTTTTTCCTTGTAGTTGATTTCTAGTCTCATAGCACTGTGGTCAGAAAAGATGCTTGCTATGATGTATGGTCAGGCCCTCAAGATGGCTGTTCTCTTGCTCTCTGTACCTCCCCTGATCAACCAGTCCCTGCTTTACTCACATGACTCTCTAATCCTCTTAATTATAGGGCTTAATTAGTAACTGCCTACCTACTTGCCCCCTGCCCCAGCTGCTGGTTTCCCTGGTAATTGATGAGCTAATCTGGCATCAATTCACCCTATAAATGGTAGCCGCCTTCTCCCAGGAGTGGTGAGGGTTGCTTCCGTGTCCTGCCTGCTGTCTGCCACGCACAGTGAGGTGTCGCTCCAGGACCTTGCTTCATGTGTAAGTTTCTCTTATCCAATAAATCCCTGATGTCTCTGTTGCTGTCTCTGGGTGAGAAAACTCCTGAGAGCTGAGATGTCAGGACATAAGGATGGGAAACAGAAAGTTGTGGAGGTGATCGCGAGGAGGCCGTCTACTAGCATGTGGGGCCTTGTGGTAGCTGTGTACCATGAGAGGTGTCTTTTTCTTCCATTATGTTGATGATATCCTGTTAACCTAAGTCTTTTTCCAGTTTAAAAGTAGCAGCCCAGTGCTCCTCATTCATCTGACTGCACGGGGGTGGCTGGTGAATAGAGACAAAACTCACGGACCTGGATTATCTACAAAAATACAAGCATACCCCTGACCTACCACCCCTAAACAATTACAGACACAGGCTTTAGGGATATGAATTCAGAGACAGACTTGTGAATTGAACATGGCCCGTTACCCGGGAGTGTTTGGTTGAGGTCTGTGGCAACAGCAAAATAATAAGAGTGCCCTTGGGCTTTTGATCCCAACTATGGAAGGGGGCAGAGCAATGATAGAGTGTGATGGAACAACAGCTATATGCAGTCTACAATACATTACAACAGGTGGAAGACATTACAAAAAAACTACCTGATTCTTTGAGCATGCAAAAAACCACTATTCATTTGTATGCAACATATAGGATCTCTGTGGACATCGATAGTGACCAAGGAATCTACTTTATTGGCCATGAAGTTCAGGAATGGGCCGATACAAAGGACATACACAGGCATTTCCACCTGCCTTACAACCCCACTGCTACCGGGCTATGAAGAGACTACTTAAACAACAATTGAGATGGAAAACTCACTATTAACATGTGGACACATCCCAGGAGCGATTATCCCAGTGCCGACGCCATGTTAACCCGGAGGTAACTAGTCAACACCGTTTGAGTTCAACTGTTGACCACCGAAGGACTGTTGCCAACTACAGGTCAGGACAGCAACTCATTTTTGCCCTTCACAGGATCTACCCCCAGGGGAACATATTATAAATAGCCCTTAGGACTGGCAGGTAAGTCCTCAGTGGTTTGGGTTTGCTGTCCCATTGGGGAATAGGATCAGAAAGGTTTACAGATTTACAGATTTCACCTGTCTTCTATGCAGCCCCACCTCAGATTACTAAGGTAATTAATCCAGGCCTCTACTGTAGAAAGGCACCATTATACTAACCCTGTGTACTGTTACACCACCTCTCCAGTATTCGGCACTGGCTATGGAGACTGAGGGTGGGCAGGTGGTATGGTATTGCAGGCCAGGACAAAACGCTTAGACAGGGGTGGCATTACCTCAGAATGATGTTACTGCTTGTATTTTGCTTAACAGTCATGATCTTCCCTATATTGTGCCTGTTAGACATCTTGCATCTTGTCCTACTCTGAGTGAAGGGAATCTGTTTGTGGACTGGGTGACAATGGTGGCCTCACTGAGAAATGAGTTTGATTGCTGGCTCTACAGCAAAATGCCATTGTCAACCTCTGAGAGTCCATGAAAAATTGACTTGATAAGCACCTGGTTCCAAAGCTTGCCCAATTGTTGGACTGTCTGTATTGCATTTGTGGTATTTGGTTGCAGTTGCACTTCTACCTACCTGTCCTCAGGGATATAGCAGAAGAAGTGTGGGCCAAGATTATAGAGGTTGTACAGGATATGTAAGGGTGGAGTGTTTGACCAGGCCGTTCAGGATGACTGTCCTCTTGCTCTGTATATCCCGTTCAGCCAGTACCTGCTTCACTCACATGACTATCCAATCTTCTTAATTATAGGGCTTAATTAGTAACTGCCTATATGCTTGCTCCCTGCCCCAGCTGCTGGTTTCCCTGGTGATTTATGAGCCAACCTGACGTTAATTCCCCCTATAAATGGTAGCCTCCTTCTCCCCCGAGTAGCAAAGACTGCTGCCATGTCCTGCTTGCTGTCTGCCACAAACAGTGAGGTGTTGCTCCAGGACCTTGCTTCAGGTGTGTAAGAGCCCTTGTCCAATAAGTCACTGATGTCTCTGTTGCTGTCTCTAGGCTCTTTCTTCAGTCTTGAGGCTGGCAACTACAAGGCTTGCAGGCCTGTGGGGTGCAGCCCAACATACGATTTTAATCTTCAATTTACTGCGACTTGTCTTGTGGCTTAGCATGTGATCTATCCTGGAGAATAGAACTTTTGCTTTTAAAAGACTTGGCTGATTAGGTAGGTTGGACCCAACCAGGATAATCTCCCTTTGAATTATAGTCAACTGATTAGGGACCCTAATTACATCTGTAAAATTCCTTTTGCCATATTGTTGTATAATCATGAAGGTGATATCCAATTGTATTTACAGGTCCCTACAAAGCTCAAAGGAAATTACACTGGTGTTTACCCCAGGGGGCAGGAACTGTGGGATCCATCTTAGAATTCTGCCTACCACAGACTGCCCCCTGGCCATCTTACATTCCTTATACCACTGAACCAACAGGTGAAAAAGGTTAATCTACTGGTGTTATGATCTCAGTTACTGCAGGAAATTGGTTGCCTTTATAATGGAAGCAAGGAGGATTTTTTCTGGAACCCAGGAGATTTTCTCTGGAACCCAGGAGATTTTCTGAGGTTCCTTTCAATACTTCCATGCCAACAGTAAAGATCAATGGAAAGCTACAGGAACTGGAAAAAGGCAGGACAATTGAGAATTCAGACCATTCAGAAGGGAAGGATTGAATCATTCTACCAGAAAAGAATCTGGAGCTGTGGGTTCTGGCTGTGGGCAAGGAAAGTAGGGAATAAGTGGGTGAAGGTGGAAGCTATAGACGTCAACTCTGACCTCGTGAATAACTACAGAAACCAGGACTGGTAGCTTTGCATATTTTCTGTTATATGTATGTGTTTATTCTAACTTCTCCTTCCCATTTTAATTTTATATAACACTAGGTGGAGGTCAACTTTACAGTGTAGTCTTTAGTGGGACCTAAGACTGAAATTGAGGCCTAATTAATATAGGCAGCAATGGATTCAATGACCGTTGAGGCTTTGTGTTTTACTTGGGGGAAGGGCAAGAACTTCACTTATCAGAGGGTTAGCTGTTTCTTGCTAAAATGTAGTTTCTTTGTTGGGCAGGTGTTGAAATATGTGTAGAATGGTGCATATGAAAGCTGAAAAGTCAAAGGGGTAGACTGAGCTGGTTATGAACTTATTGCTTCCCAGCTCCAAATTCATTCTCCAGTTGCACACCCAGAGTGCTCAATCCTTTGACTGCCTTGTAGCCCCAGCCCAGGAGGCTTGGTGATCACCTTTCTGCGGTCTTAAAAGGCACACCGCATGCTTCTGGCTTCATGCTGTAGCAACCCACAGCCCTCACCACACACATTCCCAAGCATGACCAGGCCCGACTTTTCTGCCCCCTGCAGGGCTGTTCCTGAGACCTTTCCAAGGTGGACAATGTCCGCTCTGGCTTGGCACCTGCAGAAACATCCCAGCTTCCTCAGCAACCTGCTTACATGCCTTGGCTTGCCTGTGTCCTAGGTGATTGTTTCCTGTTTATCAGATGACCCTAAACCAGTTCTGGCACAGGCAACCCAGCAAACATTCTCACCGGCCAGTGGTCGTCTGCAACCGTACCTTCTCCAAAATTCAGTTAACTATCAAGTTAAGAAAAAGGGAATTCTGTTGGAGCCAAACTGAGTATTATAACCCGGGAAGCAGATTCTCAGAAAGCACTGAGACCTCTTCCACCTGTTAGAAGTTGAAGGCATAGACTTATACATTTTTAAGACAAAGAATCATACATCAAAATGACATGCTGATATTTTATACAAAGTTCACCGAAGATACATAGTCCAGGTAAGCACATACAAAGCGAGCAGGGAGTCACGGTGACCCCCTGCAGAGCTGGGAAAGAACACTATTCCTTTAAGAAGTTACATTGCTAGCTTTAGAAGAAAGAAAAAAAAGTTGAGCAGGCACTCCCACCTTTGAGGAGCTCTGCTTAATGTGTAATGCAGATGCACACTGGACATTAGGGAGGGAGAAGGCCCAAATGGAATTTTATGTTTAATTTTTTTTGTCCTGCCTTTAAATTTTATTCTATCAGAGGTATGAATGACAGAGGGGGATCCTCTTCCAAGCTTGCCTTTCCTTGGGTACTCTCCCTCTGCCCTAGGGTACTGTTAAGAGTTCTCAACACGCAGTCATCCCTCAGCATGAGCAAGGAATTGGTTCTAAGGCTCCCCCCCACCACCCCCAGTCCCCTGCGATTGCTGAAGTCTCTTATATAAAATGGAGAAGTACAGTCTGCCCTCAGTACCCTGGGGCTCCGCATTGGAGGATTCTGCATCCGAGGATTCAATCTACTGCAATTCAATTTACAGTTGGTTGAATCCGGGGTGCAGGACCCATGGATACAGAGGGGCAATTGTATTTATTTCACTCTATTATAGCTTAACAATTCTGGTTAAATTTACCGTGTTCTGTCTCCTGGTTGGACCTAGATTGGTAGAGGTGTGATGACTTGCTTGAGTTTGGGACAAAGAAGTGAGCATGAGTAGCACCTTCTCCCCTCTCTTTGGGAATAAGCTGCTCACAGAAAGCGTACATTGGACCCCAATTCTCCATAAGTCTTACAAGGGCAGGTGGAAATAGTCTGGGTCCAGTGCTGTCTGTGGCTGGATGCGTATGTCTGTATCATTATGGGGCTCGGTGTAAGGAAGCCCTCTTTTACACAGATATAAGGCTGAAATTAGAGAATGAGGGTTCTAGTAATAAAGATAATACATCATGTTCCACATACCTCTTGTCTCCTTATGTATTACTTTAGAACCTGGGTGGGGAAGAGGTTAACATGCTTCACTTAAGGGAAGAAGCTTATTGCTATTTCCTTTGACAAGTTGAGTGTGAATTGGTTTTATCACTTTCTAGGCTTGTTCTATTCATAATTAACATGTATTGAAACTTACATTAATATAAACAAACAATCCTGCAATATTTGCTGTCAGAAAATATATAAGGGACAACCTTCAAATCCAACTTTTGTGTAGTTGGGCCTTCAACTATAAGCAGATTTTAGTTATTTTTCTAAGTCGACTGGTCAATCTCTTATGTTTTTCATGGTGAGTTGAATATCTTTATTATAAAAAAAAAAGTTTCTCTGTAAAACTAAACGTTTTAAAGAACCTATACAACGTACATAAGGGTCCCAAAATGCTCACTTTTCATAAAAATGACATCTATTTCCATAGACGAGTTCACCAACATCCTGACAGCTGATGGAAAAGTGACACATAGACTTTAGGGTCTAGATCACAGATTCTGTCACCTAGGAAGCTTTCAAGTACCGCAAGTAATAGAAAAACCCAACTGAGAATGGCTTACATAGAGTGAACCAATTAACTTCCTTTGAAACTACAGAGATACATGTTGCTAGGAGTGAGACTAGAAGCTCACATAATGTGACTTAGAACCTAGTTTCTTTCCATTTTTAACTGTCACTTCCCTGGTGTTGACTGTTTTTGGACAAACTCCCTCCCTACCCGCTCCGCCCCCCCCCCCACCCCGCCTCCAGTTCATAATCCTAAACTGACTTTGAGGAACTCAAGAATTACATGAATCCTTTTTGTGAAACAAAGAGAATCTATATCATATATTCAGCAAAAGTGTCTAAGAGTCACTGATTGGACCAACTTAGGTAATTGTGCCAATTCCAAAACATTCAGAGATGGCACATTCAGATTGGCTCTATGAATCAGGGCCTTTCTCTGGGGCAGGTGAGGCCCATTTTCCATCTAATCACAAAGGTGAGAATGGAGGGAAGGGGTAGGTACTGAAAAGAAATTCAGGCTATTACTCCAAGAAGGAAGAAAAATAGATACTGGGCAGCCATATAACAGGTATTCATTATAGGTACTTCCAGAGTCTATTTCCTATTTACTCAAAGAAATTTAAGACTTTAGGTAACCTCAAAATTCACATATTTTCTGCATGTTACCTAACACATTTTTAGAAAATAAAAAGGTAAAATAATGTGAAATGATTTAATTTCTATAAGTAATCTTATAATCAAAGAGACCTTGCTACAAAAGTGCAACTTTATCTAGAGGATTTTATATTCAGTAAAGTGTTCACATTCAAGAGCAAATTCTCATTCTGATGACTCATGAAGTCACTTGTGATATTCCTTCTTTAGTGTGGTGTTTATATAAAAACAAGAGTCTCTAAAATTGCCATGGTAAAAACACATATTGAAGCTTGATAGCCTTCTTTTCGCAAAGCATGGTTCCCATCGTTGTCTTGGATCACACTGTACCTTATGTTCATTCTCTGGTACAGAGCTCCAGCAGCTTTTTTTTTTCTTTTTCTCTTGCCCTGCATCTTAATCTTCAAGCATTCTCCTACAATCATGTTCTGGTTTTCCCTTTGTCAGCCTCTGCCACTTCCACTCCCTCCTAGACTCCTAGTACTTTTTTCATGCTAAAGTTCTTTCTTTACCTTTATCTGCTGAAATCCAGGAAAGAGCCTGTAGTGAAATGAAGACTTGCAGTTTTCCCCACCTGCTTAGTTGCTTGCAATCTGTCTTCAGCTGCTACAATTTGAATCTGCCTCAAGTTATCAGTGGCATTAATCTTCATCCTACCAAAATATTTACATGGTTGATAACCCCTTTTTCTTTGATCCTCTTATCTGATTGGTCTTCCTCTGTCACTCCTAAGACGTAGCCATGTCTTTCTGTTCTATTAATTTCTCTCACTGCTCTTTTATGCATCAAATAAACAGGTTTAGTAAGGCTCTGAAAGTCCTCATCTTTCTGGTCTCAATCTTTCAACTTCCTCTTCCATTTCTTGTTCCATTACTACATTGACTATTCACTGCTCAAGACATGTCATCTGTGCTTTTTTCCAAGGTTCCCTTGGAAATATCTTCCTTCAAGGCTCAGCTTAAATATTTTCCCTCCATGAACCCTGCTCTAGTTTCCTCCAAACTTGAACTACCTCCAACTCTGTTAACCAGGTCCATGCTCTATCACCAGCTCTTGACCGAATATTTTTTTTTAAAGGAATTCCTTTATTTTTATTATTTTTATTATTTATTTATTTTTAGCTGTGTTGGGTCTTCGTTTCTGTGCAAAGGCTTTCTCTAGTTGCGGCAAGCGGGGGCCACTCTTCATCGCGGTGCGCGGGCCTCTCACTATCGCGGCCTCTCTTGTTGCGGAGCACAGGCTCCAGACGCGCAGGCTCAGTAGTTGTGGCTCACGGGCCTAGTTGCTCCGCGGCATGTGGGATCTTCCCAGACCAGGGCTCGAACCCGTGTCCCCTGCATTGGCAGGCAGATTCTCAACCACTGCGCCACCAGGGAAGCCCTCTTGACCGAATATTTGCAAAAGCTCTCTAGCTAGTATCCCTGCTTCTTGCCTGTCTTCTACTTGTTTCTCCATACTACCACTAGAACTGTCTCTCATACAGTCTTAACCCCTCATCATGGCCTATAAGATCTGGCTCCTGCTAATGTCTATTGGCCCAGGAACTGTGCTAAGAACTTTACTTGAATTAATCCATTTAATCCTATGAGCTACATACAGTTTAAACTTTTTACATCTTTATTGGAGTAAAATTGCTTTACAATGTTGCTTTAGTTTCTGCTGTATAACAAAGTGAATCAGCTATATGTATACATATATCCCAATATCCCCTCCCTCTTGAGCCTCCCTCCCCTCCCTATCCCACCCCTCTAGGTGGTCACAAAGCACTGAGCTGATCTCCCTGTGCTATGCAGCTGCTTCCCACTAGCTATCTATTTTACATTTGGTAGTGTATATATGTCCATGCCACTTTCTCACTTCGTCCCAGCTTACCCTTCCCCCTCCCTGTGTCCTCAAGTCCATTCTCTGGGTCTGCATCTTTACTCCTGTCCTGCCCCTAGGTTCATCAGAACCATTTTTTTTTTTAAGATTCCATACATATGTGTTAGCATACGGTATTTGTTTTTCTCTTTCTGACTTACTTCACTCTGTATGACAGACTCTAGGTCCATCCACCTCACTACAAATAACTCAATTTCATTTCCTTTTATGGCGAGTAATATTCCATTGTATATATGTGCCACATCTTCTTTATCCATTCATCTGTTGATGGACACTTAGGTTGCTTCCATGTCCTGGCTATTGTAAATAGTGCGGCAGTGAACATTGTGATACATGTCTCTTTTTGAATTATGGTTTTCTCAGGGTATATGCCCAGTAGTGGGATTGCTGGGTCAAATGATAGTTCTATTTTTAGTTTTTTAAGGAACCTCCATACTGTTCTCCATAGTGGCTGTATCAATTTACATTCCCACCAACAGTGCAAGAGGGTTCCCTTTTCTCCACACCCTCTCCAACATTTACTGTTTGTAGATTTTTTGATGATGGCCATTCTGACCGGTGTGAGGTGATACCTCATTGTGGTTTCGATTGCATTTCTCTAGTGATTAGTGATGTTGAGCATGCTTTCATGTGTTTGTTGGCCATCTGTATGTCTTCTTTGGTGAAATGTCTATTTAGGTCTTCCACCCATTTTTGGATTGGGTTGTTTGTTTTTTGATCTTGAGCTGCATGAGCTGCTTGTATATTTTGGAGATTAATCCTTTGTCAATTGCTTCATTGGCAAATATTTTCTCCCATTCTAAGGGTTGTCTTTTCATCTTGTTTATGGTTTCCTTTGCTGTGCAAAAGCTTTTCATTAGGTCCCATTTGTTTATTTTTGTTTTTATTTCCATTTCTCTAGGAGGTGGGTCAAAAAGGATCTTGCTGTCATTTATGTCATAGAGTGCTCTGCCTATGTTTTCCTCTAAGAGTTCCATAGTGTCTGGCCTTAAATTTAGGTCTTTAATCCATTTTGAGTTTATTTTTGTGTATGGTGTTAGGAAGTGTTCTAATTTCATTCTTTTACATGTAGCTGTCCAGTTTTCCCAACACCACTTATTGAAGAGGCTGTCTTTTCTCCATTGTATATTCTTGTCTCCTTTGTCAAAGATAAGGTGACCATAGGTGCGTGGGTTTATCTCTGGGCTTTCTATCCTGTACCATTGATCTATATTTGTGTTTTTGTGCCAGTACCATACTGTCTTGATTACTGTAGTTTTGTAGTATAGTCTGAAGTCAGGACGCCTGATTCCTCCAGCTCCGTTTTTCTTTCTCAAGATTGCTTTAGCTAATCAGGGTCATTTGTGTTTCCATACTAGCTCCCTTCAGGTTGTCTTCACATAGCCAACCTCAGTCCTCTCCCTGGGGTCTGACCTCTGAAGCCTGAGCCTCAGCTCCCAGCCCCCACCCACCCCAGCAGGTGAGCAGATAAGTGTCTCAGGCTGGTGAGTGCTGGTTGGCACCAATCCTCTGTGTGGGAATCTCTCCACTTTGCCCTCTGCACCCCTGTTGCTGCGCTCTCCTCTGTGGCTCTGAAGCTCCCCAACCCCCAGTCCCCACCAGTGAGGGGGCTTCCTAGTGTATGGTAACTTTTCCTCCTTCACAGCTCCCTCCCAGAGGTGCAGGACCCATCCCTATTCCTTTGTCTCTTTTTCTTTTTCTTTTTTCTTTTGCTCTACCTGGGTACCTGGGGATTTTCTTCCCTTTTGAGAAGTCTG
Source organism: Balaenoptera musculus (assembly GCF_009873245.2). Classification (NCBI taxonomy): domain Eukaryota; kingdom Metazoa; phylum Chordata; class Mammalia; order Artiodactyla; family Balaenopteridae; genus Balaenoptera; species Balaenoptera musculus. The sequence goes on along the minus strand of NC_045801.1, from coordinate 33,754,798 downwards.
AGGTCTTCTGCCAGCATTCAGTAGGTGTTGTAGGAGTTGTTCCACATGTAGGTGTATTTTTGATGTATTTGTGGGGAGGAAGATGATCTCTACGTCTTACTCCTCTGCCATCTTGAAGGCCTCCCGAGCTACATACTTTTAATATCCTCACTTGCAGTAGATACTGTTGACCACCCACCCAGATCCCTTTTACAGGACTGGTGCACCCACAGCCCAGCTGCTGCAGGTGTTGGCTAATAGCTCACACCTCCATCTTACCTGGAGGATTGCCCTTGACTGAGGAGAGGCACCCAGCCAGCCCTCCAACTCCTCCTTCCCACACCACAGGTAGTCAAGGACTGCCTGATATGGGAACATAATAGCCTAGCCCCTCAACTCTGGGCAGGACAACCTCTGTGGTCCATCCATACTGCAGAGTGCCCTGCTGGGTCAGGCTGAGGCTGAACTTCTGAAAACTCTTTTTCCCCTGCCAAATGCTGTTTTCTTTACTCCCTTATAGATTTCTTCTAAGGGCACTCCCTCAATAAATACTTGCCCAAGAATTCCCATCTCAGGCATGGCTCCAGAGGAACTGATATTACAGATGACGATACTTGAGACAGAGAAGGGTAAAGTGATTTGCCTAAGGTCAAACAGAAAATGGGAAAGCTGAAGTTTGAAGCCAGACAGTCTGGCTCCCAGCCTGTGCTCTTCCCCACCAGTGTAATGACTACTTCTCCAACCTCCTTTCTGGCCAAATTAATTCCCGCCTCAGGGCCTTTGTACTCCTTATTCTGCCTAGAAAGTGTTTGTGAAATTAAATTCATATTTTATAGTTAGACAAGAAAAACTTACATATAAAAATTTTGTCTCTGGCCTCCTGTCTCCCTGCTACTGTGCATCGTGTATCTGCATCATGCATCAGCCAAAAGTCCCGCATCGGCAGAAATACCTGCTCAACCATAAAGACATCATTCTCCTAGCATCAACAAGACAACTCCTTCAAAGATAGTATTCCTTCTTGATCTTGTAAGGGGCCATGATGATGCTTAGATCTGGATTGTGTAAACTGTCAATAATGCATCACTTAACGTACAGCCCTCTGTCGCAAAAAACTTAACGTAACTGTGCCTTGACTTAACAAATGGGTGGAACAGTACTCAGAGCTTTCTGAGATGCTCTTCCTGGGTTATAATCCTCAAATTTGGCTTGAATAAAATTTTCCATTTCTTTCTTAAAAGATTGACTGATTTAATTTTTGTCGACATATACTTGGCATAGTCGGCAGGATATCAGACACCTGACAGAGGACACATGGAGTCTACCCAGAACCAGCACTGGGTACCAGCATGGGCCCATTGGGCCCCACTGGTTTCTCGGTACTCCTCAGGTGTTTTGATGAGTTCTTCTGGTATTCGTATCTCATTTTTTAGGTGATGATGGATCCTCAAAATTTTATTTGGGCTGGTTTTCACTTAAGACTTGGAATCTTAAGGGGCACTGGTGCATTTCCTAGGCAGGGCTTACAGGGTCTGGGCAAGAGGTCCAGGGAAGCATAGGTGGCTGGGTTTTTGTTAAATTTGGCTTAAATTTTAAAGAATGAGTTGATACATGGCCCGAACAAAACTTCTACTACTGAAATGAGAGACTGAATTATTCACCTTGGAAGAATAAAGGGACATATTGCTCCTCCTGGCCACAAGGCAGTCCTATAGGGGAACCCCACTATGACCATAAAGTAAGTACTGCTCAACCAGGTGGCATAACATAGGCTGATAACCTAGCCCCCCAACCACCCATGACGGTTTTAGGCCATCATAGGGAGAAACCAACCCACATAAAAGAAGTCGAACCCATCCAAGGATAACTCCTTGGGGAGCTAGACTCAGAAGCAGCACACATGTGATCCACCACACTGCCCTCAGAAGGTTGTTCAGATCATATCTCATATCTGAATTAGGCTATGAAATTAATACTGGGAAATTGTGCCCGTGCAAAGAGCCACCTGTGGGAATACCAGCTGGGTTTACATATGCTTGCAAGTACTTAGTTGGGAATTAAAGGAAATCGGGCCCTGAAATGGCCAAATTGGGGTCCTTTGGACACTCCAAAATGATTTTGAGTGTGAAGTTAAAGCCGGCAGTCTTTTGGATCTGTGCCTGCAAGGTTTACTGGAAACAACAGTGGTAATATTTTTCTAAAATTAGATTAGCAGGGGAAAATATTTGTAGGGCTAGCTCCATGGATCCTTTGGAGAAACATCCAAGTTGTTAAAATTTTAGAGAGCTCTTATCTATCTTAAGCTATTGTACCTATTTTAATTGGTATGTAGATGCCCCAAAAGATTTCAAAATTCCAAAATAGCCTCACTGAAAGATTTGTTGTAGAAGGCTAATGAAAGTAATGATATAAAAGGTACCTAAAACTTTAACTACTGTTTCCCTCTATCCTTCTTTGAGTACTCATTCTAGTAATCTTCTGAATTGCCTTTCTACTCTGAAGACACTACTAAATGGTTACCTTTAGAAATGAGACCACATGAGGCTGTAGGCAAGCCTCTTCATATCAAAGGCCAAACTGAGGGTCATAGTTAAACCCAGGGAGGATCCTCAAAAGTGTTTGTAAGTGGATTCCCAAAATGGGAGGCCACCAATCTGACTAAACTGACCATAACTGATATTTGGAGCCTGATAGGAATTGTTTTTGGGGGAGGGGCACTTCTCCCCTAAGCTAAATGAGGGAAAGTAAAATATTCTAACATAGATGAATGGGTGTGTCAGTCCTTTGATATCATTGAGGTGGCCACCCAATTCTTTGAGGAAAAAAAATTGTCCTTATTTTACAAGTCTAGTCTTTACAGGACCAGAGGTGTGGATCCAGAAATAATCCAAAGCCTACCAATCCTTTTACCACTCCCCAAACCTCCCCTATTTATCATAAGAGGCTTGTAAGTATTGAGGGGAAAAAATTGTTTTCTGGCTTTATGGGAACAAAGTCATCCCAGGAGGAACTTGCCTTTCTCCTCCTATGCCTTTGAGATGCCAATGTTTTACTTGTCTTTTCCAGGAACGCTTATCTCTGCTATGTTTTTAAAATGCAAATTCCAGGAAAGGGGGTAGGGTAATTTGGAACTTGTCAAGGACAAATAGAAATCTTAAGTGTCTTTTCCATAAATATTAGTAAAAAGTGTTTTGCCATAGACAGGTGACCTTGATTTGTTCCATCTGCCAGAAACCCAATGTGAATCCAACCTCTTTTGTAACTGATCGATATTATATCGTTGTACCTGATTCATGACTGAAATTTTGGAATGGGAACTATGAGGTCTCTGGTGTGTGTTTGTGTGTTTGTACGTAGCTATATGTGTGTTGTAGATGTGTGTTGCAGATGTGTGGTATTGCCAAAATTAATTTGTAAAAGAGCTCTACTTAATTGGCTTAAAGGAAATAAGTGTTTACAAAAATACTTGGAAATATAAAAGAAACTGGCCAGAATGAACTTCAGATTCACGTGATCTGGAAAATATTCAGTATTGAATTAATATGTGGTACTAAAGTTAGCCTAAGCTTGTTGGTTTGATTAATACGGACACGTCTTTGGAAAAGATGTTGCAGGAAAGAGTGGGGCACGAAAGGATGGTCGTGTCCCAGGTCTCGGGCGAGTCCCTGGAATGGCCACCAAGTGTGCGTTCTTGGCTTCGAGCAGGGAAGAATTCAAGAGCGAGCCATGGTAAAGTGAAAGGTTTATTCTGGGAGGTACACACTCCATAGACACAGTGTGGGCCATCTCAGAAGGCAAGAGGCAATGGGAGACACACACTCCACAGACAGTGTGGGCATTCTTGGAAGGTGAGAGGCCCCAGGGTATAGGGCTGTCAGTTTTTATAGGGGTGGGTAATTTCATAGGCTAATGAATGGGAGGAGTATTCCAGCTATTTTGGGGAAGGGGTGGGGACTTCCAGGAATTGGGCCACTGCCCACTTTTTTGACCTTTTATGGTTGGCCTTGGAACTGTCATGGCACCTGCGGATGTGTCATTTAGTGTGCTGATGTGTTACAATGAGTGTATACTTAGGCTCAAGTCGACTTGTCTGCCATCTTGGACCTAGTTGCTTCTAACCAGTTTATGATGCGTCCTTGGGCTATGTCATTCTTTTAAAGGTTGTGCCCTGCCCCTTTCCTGTCTGAGTCATCAATATCAAATATAATACTTTTACTGTACCTAGGTTTACTAGAAATCAAGTAAGACCTTATTACTGTTAAAGTTTGTCAGCAAGAAAAATAATGGTATGAAAACTTTTAAGTAAATAAAATAGAGGTAAATGAGATAAGAGCTTTAGGTAAACTCTTTAGGAATAACTGTTTTGGGAATGTCTACTTTAAGGATAATATCTCCAGATTTTGGTAACCTGAAACAAAACTAAGTTAAACTACGAGAATTTCTTCACTATCTGGGTCATTACAAGTAGGATAAAATACTAGAACATTAATTGCTGGGCAGGCCTAAGTTTACCTACTTTTGTCTTATGAGAAACTGAAGATGTTTATTAGATACATGTCTTGTATCACATTGAGGAAAGAAATTCTATAAGAAGGTGTATGTTTCTAGAGGTTATAAAATACGTTCATAATTGTCAATCAGGAAATGCTGGTATGACAGTTTATAATTACTTGCTTCTTGGTTTTTGCTAGAGATTAAGATTCTAAGGTTAAGAATTATAAGGGAAACATTTCAGTATGCAAGGAAAGTAGGATGTGTGTTTTCAGCAAAAAAAGAGGAATGAAAATGCATTTTGTTAAAAAAGGTCATTTTGTCCTAGAGCTGGTTGTTTCTAAATGGATACATAAAATTGTCAAATGTTTGTGGAAAGGGAACACTGAGATTTTGTACATGATCAGGATTGGCTTAGATAAGATTGAACTTAATTAAGAAAGTGAATTTTAAAAGTAAAGTGGTACAAAACCTGAATTTGGTTCTCTAAAAGGACAAAGTTTTCTTAAAATATTGAACTGTTTTTGATAATAGATTGTGAGTTTCTTTGTGTTTAAGTGATCTGTATTTGCCAGTGAGATCTTTTATTGACACTTTAGTTAAGTGAATGGGTATTGTTTCACAGTGACCTGTGATTCTATTTGACCAAGTGTTGTAAAACTTCTTGATATTTTTGACAAATGTCCCAAAGATAAAATCCTAAATGAAGCTCATTTGACCTCTAGCTAATTTTGAAGTTTTACAAAGGGTCCCTAGAATACCTCAAAATATTTGTTTTCTCTCCATCTCAGAGAGAGGAATATTAAACTAATTAGGCTTATTTGGTATGTTAAATTACATGGGAAGCATTGTCAAATAAGTGGTGATAAAACTTAGATTGTATCCTATGGGTAAATGTTACCAACATACATATTCTAGAAATTATATGGAACTCTTAAAATTCTGGTAGGTCCTGGTAAATTATATCCGTCATGATTTTAGTAATTATCTTAAATTGTTGTGTGTCACAGCAGTAACCAAGTTTTCCAATTGCATTATAATCAGGTCTTTAACCTTGACTTTTTAAGTCTTTTGACATTTATAGGCAGTTATCATTGTACTCTTTTTGCAAAATGCTTCATCTTCAAGAAGATCCACAGAAAGTACTTTTTGACATGAACAGATTTCTGATAATTTTCACATCATACTGCTGAACTGGGTAAGAAATTAGAATTCTAATAAACTGGATGGCTTCATGTAACTGTTACCAAAAGATTAAGATCAAGGACTAGTCACATAGGAGTGGGTGAACAGACTATGGTTATAATTTTTGGTTTTTGTCTGAAATATTACTGGGTTTTAATCTGTTTTCCAGATATAATGAAACCTTTAAAATATACCTCTGTAAGTAGAACTGAAACCTTATCTTTTCTCTCTACCAGATGCCTCCAGAATTTGGAAACTCTTAGGTTCCCAGCAGCTTTATCAGGCATATAAGGAAGGCCACCTCCTAAAAGGTACAGGAACCTCACAGTATTTTGGGGACCTCGAGAAGAGAGGAATTTGCCTAAATCCATCACCCAAATCTACAGATATCACAGTTTGAATCTATGACATTCCTTTGGTATGGGTTTACTAGCCCTGAGGTTTTTAAAGTTCAATCTGAGATTCTTTATGAAAAGTTCCAGCACAGCCAATTTAAAAGTCTATGTGGTCAATTACCCAGACTTATTTTGCAAACAAATAAGTCTTAATTTGGCTATATTCGGTAGAAATGAGAGTACTTTTAGAATGAAATTGTTTCAGTGAATACAGAATTATAGTTTTGTTAATTGATGTCTGTATTTACTGGCGAAGACTCACTTCCCAGATAACTCCTTGTTTAGTCATTAAAAAGACACTGTTTCTGAAGTTTATCACAGTAACCTAACTTTGGAAGAAGATCAAGATGCATCATGACCTGCAACCAGGTTACGCATACTGGAAAAGACATCAGATAAAGGACTCTTTTTGGCCACTTCGGAAGGGACCTTATCAGACCTCTACAACTGAATGAACTGCAACTCCAATTTCTGACACCTGACTTAGACTAAGACCAGCACTACCAGACCAGGATGAGAATAGTACATGAGAAGTAGACAGCTGACCCAAGATGCCAGAGCAGGTCTGTATACTGATTACTTTGACAATTGCTCACACTTTTGCTAATGAACCAAATGTATTTCTTGGGCTCAATCACATGCAAGTTTCAAAAAATCAACCCAATTGCTGGGTTTGTGGCCAATTACCAGTACTCCCAGGTTGCCTTGGTGGATTTCTCCTCTCCAAAGCTCTAATTGGATGGTCCTTAGAAATTTTATTTCAAATGAAACTCTAGCACCATGCAAGCTAACATTGCCACCAATATCACTAAGAGATACCCTCTTACCTGGCCAATTAATGGTGCATGTTCTGAACCTGGCCATAATACTCCTTTTTTATTAGATGTTGAATATTGGGTAGCTCCTAACAGGACCCATTGGATTCACTGAACAAGTTTATGACCTTGGCTCTCCCCAGGTTGGTTAAGAAGATAAAAACTGGTTTCCCTTGGGCTCAAGGTCACCTATGGCTACCGTGTAAACAGCCCCTGTCAATCTGTAATGTGAGTACTCTGGTTACTATCAGTTTTCCAAATGGCATGACCATTTAGCCATGATATTTGTTTACTCATCTTATGACCCATGAAGTGTCAGATTTCTGCTCTGAACAATCCTCTTCCCAGTTTAGGGGAAATACTAGGAAAATGGTTTTGTTCAGGAGGATTTTGGCTTAAATCTTTGCTAATGATGTTGCTACTACTACCAATTTAGTTTGTGGAACTTATAAGTTGATACTTCCCTGCCTTTCACGCTGTGTCACCTACTCATACTAAGATAATGTCTAAATGACTTGAAACTATAGATCACATCTGTAGTTCTATATAAAATAAAGGACATACCCCACACACGTGAGGAAAATTGGCTTAAGTCTTACTGGACAACTTAGAATTGAATGTCAGTCCTTGCCAAACATCCTGCTAGTACAACTCCCCCAAAAGGAGAGAATCAGGCCATTAGGACCTGGCATCAAGGGCCAGGCAAGCAGCCACTCTGGTTTTGAGGGGCCAAATATTTGATAACCTAACACTTTCTACTGAAAGATTATTTCACACTTTCCCCCCATTGATCATTAAAGTTCATATTTTATGGCAAGACAAGAAAAACAAACTTTTCTCTGCCCTTTGGTGACCTCTATCCCCACTACTATGCATTGTGTATCTGCATTATGCATCGGCCAAACCTTCCCCATTGGCAGAAATACCTGCTCAACCGTAAACAGCAACACTCTCCTAGCATCAAAAAGACAACTCCTTAAAAGACAGTATTCCTTCTTGATCTTGTAAGGGGCCACGATGATGGTTAGACTTGGATTGTGTAAACTGTCAATAACACGTCATCTAAATGTATAGCCTTCTGTCTCAACAAACTTCTATAACTGTGCCTTTACTTCACTTCTCAGAGCTTTCTGAGATGCTCTTCCTGGGTTGTAATATTCAAATTTGGCTTGAATAACAGTTTCCATTTCTTAGGTTGACTGATTTTTGTCGACATCTCATCGTGGCTTGCTTCCTCACTCATGTCAAAATGTTTCAAATATTACCTCCTCAGAGACCTTTCCTGACCCCAACTGTCCTACCTAGCATAGCAACACTATTCCCAACTCCTTAGTTTTACTTCTAGCATTTAATATTTGAAATTATATTATGCATATTTATGTTTTGTCACTCACACTAAAATGAAAATTCCCTGAGGGCAGGAATGTTTTGTAGCTCATTTACTGCTATATCCTCAATGCTTGCTTGGTAACATACATGGCACAGCGCAGGAAGGAGTGCTGTAACTGTTGATCGAGTGGAATGAATTCTCTTCTCAGAACTTGCAGGGCTTGTAGAAATCTTCTTGCATGTTCTTAATCTAGAACTGTAGTTATTTAATGCTTATTCATCCCACAAGCCTGTATGCTCTCAGAGGACAGGAATTATGGCTTATTAATTTAGGGGTACACAGGAGGCATTCAAATAATGGCATTACCTCTAAATCTCCAAATATCAACTGTAACTTGTCTTTCCATACAGGAACTACTATCAGGATTTCATATGAATAATAGTATTATTCAGAAGGAGGAAAATACATCACATTTAATTTATAATGCATTCCTCTGCATGTAACGAGATACAGTAAATACAATTAAGTACTTATCTTTATTTTTAAAATAAAGCCATTTTCAAAATATAAAAAATAGACCTCTTTTCAAAGAACCATTTAAATATGGCTTTGAGAGCCGCAGTATTTTATTTATAACAAATAGATGGTACTGCAAAAAGCATTCATAGATGTTTACGTAAATAAAAATGTTAGTATCATTCTGGCACCCTTTTGGGGCAGGCCTTTATATGTATAGAAAAATTACCGTAACTCAAAAGTAAAATCAATAAATGGCCTTTAGTGTAATTTGTATTTAAACGTGAATTTGAGCAACCAATGTAGATTGGTTACTTATTTGGGATCTGGACCCATATATCTGAAATCTGAAGTAGAAAGTTAAAGCTTCTCATTTCCATACAGTTTGTCAACAAATGTACCCCAGTCATTCTAGTATCTATATAAGGTGATATATTAGCAACACCAGTAAGTGATTTATAGACAAATATGCTAAGTAAGGGCTGACACAGCTGGATCCTAGTTCAGATTTTATAAAAAGACACTAAGTATCTATGCCGAAAACTAATGTGATCCAGGATTACATTTTAAATTATGAAAGAGCTTCTGGGAAAAAAATGTGATGGAATGACAACAGATGTCAGGTACTTCTCAAAATTAAGAGAAGTACATAACTGCATTCCAAATGAAGTAAAACAAAAGCACATTTACAGTGGATTTTTTTCCCCACCAAACTTTCCCATTTCAAAAATGGTCAGGATTTGGGCAACATCTTTCCCAGCAAACTCTTGAAACAGCAATGACATCTTTTAAGAAGCCATTTTTTTGCTATTGCACAGAGGCTGATTTTAAAGCCAATACAGACAAACGAGTTCAGAAAAAGGAGCAGTATTCAAATCCATTCAGCAAATGCTGCAAATCAGCTTCTGCTTGGACAATGAAACGGAGAAAATCTGTGAAACTCTCCATTTGGTGTCAGTTTTACTGTTGTGTTGCTGGCAACCATTTCAGGTAGAGGAAGCCAAGTCCCATATGTATGGGGAAAGCAAAAGCAGAAAAACATTGTGAAGGCTTAGCAGTTCTGTGACTTCTAATTATGAGCCATGTTGCTGTGCAGTATTCTTCTGAGTTTCATGTCTCAAATACAAAGGAGCACATGGCTGCCTTGGGCAGGTGTACTGGAATTATCTTCTTTTAGTTTACTTTTTCTTTTCTCTAAGGCCAAGTAAAAAATGTGAGACATTTTCATATACCACAAAGGTAATACAGCAGGCTGGAGTCACTCTAATCAAATTGGGGGCAATTCCTTTGTAAAATCCACCGATGCCTTCTTTCCTTTAGAGAAAAAAAAAAGTATATATATATATACATATATACTTAATTTCCTACAGAGCTAGCCTGAAGATATAATCATAACCATCTTTCAAATGCCTTTAAATGTATGAACATGTAGGAGTATTAGCTGATCTAATGTAGGCATTAAACATCTCATAACTAACAAAAATGCTAGACAACACTAAATATAGCACACAAAAATAAAACTTTATTTTCTTAATGCCTAGAATTGGAATAAAGCCTTGAAACTTTTCACTTACGTTCTCAATATATATATTTACTAAAGTGAACTGAATTTAAACGGTTAAATACTCTGTTCTGGCCTTTTAGAATTAAAAAGAAACGTTGGGATGTATACCTATAACAATTTAACCATTCCCACACTGAAGACATGCATCTCTTCCATACATGGAAACAAGTGTTTGCAAAAGTTCTGCTACCAGTAGCAGATGTGGGGCCTTTTTTTCTTTTCTTTTTTTTTAATTGGAGTATAATTGCTTTACAATGTTGTGTTAGTTTCTGCTATACAATGAAGTGAATCAGCTATATGCATACATATACCCCTCCCTCTTGGACCTCCCACCCCCCCATCCCACCCATCTACGTCACCACAGAGCAAGGAGCTGAGCTCCGTGAGCTATACAGCAGGTTCCCATTAGCTAGCTATTTTACACATGGTAGTGTATTTATGTCAAACCTAATTTCCCAATTTATTCCATCCTCCCCTTCCCCCCCACCATGTCCACACGTCTGTTCTCTACATCTGTGTCTCTATTCCTGCCCTGGAAATAGGTTCATCTATGATTCCACATGCATGCATTAATATATGATATTTGTTTTTCTCTGACTTACTTCACTCCGTATGACAGACTCTAGGTCCATCCACATCTCTACAAATGACCCAATTTTGTTCCTTTTTATGGCTGAGTAATATTCCATAGTATATATGTACCACATCTTCTTTATCCATTCATCTGTCCATGGACATTTAGGTTGTTTCCATGAGCTGGCTATTTACAAATAGTGCTACAACGAACATTGGGTTACATCTGCCTTTTTGCATTGTGGTTTTCTCAGGTTATATGCCTAGTAGTAGAACTGCTGGGTTATAGGGTAGTTCTGTTTTTAGTTTTTTAAGGAACCTCCATACTTTTCTTCACAGTGGCTGTATCAATTCACATTCCCACCAACAGTGCAAGAGGGTTCCCTTTTCTCCACACCCTCTCCAGCATTTATTGTTTGTAGATTTTTTGATGATGGCTATTCTGACTGGTGTGAGGTGATACCTCACTGTAGTTTTGATTTGCATTTCTCTAATAATTAGTGATGTTGAGCAGTTTTTCATGTGCCTGTTGCATCTGTATGTCTTCTTTGGTGAAATGTCTATTTAGGTCTTCTGCCCATTTTTTGATTGGGTTTTTTGTTTTTTTGATATTGAGCTGCATGAGCTATTTGTATATTTTGGAGACTAATCCTCTGTCAGTTGTTTCGTTTGCAAATATTTTCTCCCATTCCGAGGGTAGTCTTTTTGCCTTGTTTATGGTTTCCTTTGCTGTGCAAAAGTTTTAAGTTTCATTAGGTCCCATTTGCTTATTTTGTTTCTATTTTCATTACTCTAGGTGGTGGGTCATAAAAGATCTTGCTGTGATTTATGTCAAAGAGTGTTTTTCCTATGTTTTCCTCTAAGAGTTTTATAATGTCTGGTCTTACATTTAGGTCTTTAATCCATTTTGAGTTTATTTTTGTGTATGGTGTTAGGGAGTGTTCTAATTTCATTCTTTTACATGTAGCTGTCCAGTTTTCCCAGCACCACTTATTGAAGAGGCTGTCTTTTCTTCATTGTATATTCTTGCCTCCTTTGTCATAGATTAGGTGACCATAGGTGCGTGGGTTTATCTCTGGGCTTTCTATCCTGTTCCATTGGTCTATATTTCTGTTTTTGTGCCAGTACCATACTGTCTTGATTACTGTAGCTTTGTAGTATAGTCTGAAGTCAGGGAGTCTGATTCCTCCAGCTCCATTTTTCTTTCTCAAGATTGCTTTGGCTATTAGGGGTCTTTTGTGTTTCTATACAAACTATAAAACTTTTAGTTCTAATTCTGTGAAAAATGCCATTGGTAGTTTGATAGGGATTGCACTGAATCTGTAGATTGCTTTGGGTAGTATAGTCATTTTCACAATGTTGATTCTTCCAATCCAAGAACATGGTATATCTCTCCATCTGTTTGTATCATCTTTGATTTCTTTCATTAGTGTCTTTTTCTTTTTTTTAAAGACTGTTTGGAATTTATTCTCTTAAATAAGAATGGTAACATTTGTTAAAAAAAATTAAAAGTACAACACCTTAGTTTCACAGTAACGGAAAAACAAAGTTACACAATTAAATAAAAACTCACAAAGAAACACACCAAAACTCACAACAGCACAGGTTAAAAACAAAGGCAAACGCAAAGCTTCATGGCAGGAAGCCTGGAGGTGGACAGGCGCACCGTTCCTGGCACAGCTCTGGCCTCTGTACCACGCCTGGGGACCCCCCTGCCGCCCTCCACCCCAAGCTTAACGGACCAGGAAAAGTGGGGTGCAGAATCCCTTAATTCACTGGTCAGGCCTTCAAGGCCATGCTGAGGCCCCTTTCTGGAGAGACTAAGGATGCCACTGTCCTACAGACATACTAAACACCAAGAGACAGCAGGGAGCTGTGGTAACAGAGCTGGGGTCGGGGGAGGGGGTAGACACAGGCCTGAAAGCAAAGTGGTCCCCTGGGGTTCCTGAGCAAGAGCCCTGCTCCCCTGGTTTGTCTAAGTCACCTTTCTGGGGTTGGGAGTGTGCACTGCTCACTTTCTGAGACACTTGCCCCTGTGGTCCCCACCTCCCCCAGGGTGCCGGGCTACTCTGCTCTCTCCAAACCCCGACCGGAACACTAAGCCAGGTCAGTGGCACAGTCCCCCATGTAAGCCAGAACCAAGGAACAAGAAGCTTGGGAAAAAACTTCACTAGTATTGTTATTATTATTTAGGGCACAATACATAAACACTTACTTGTATATATGAAACTAAACCAGTGCAAACATATGTGTGTATATATATAAATGTTCACACAACACCATCTACTTTGACTCTTGGGGTAGGGTTGGGGAGGGAAGCTGGATTCGGAATTCTCTTTGCTTTTCTAATAGGCTTTCCAGAAATGCCTATAAGAGAAGAGGGCTTGGGAAGCAGTGGGAAGATCTCGTAACTTCCTCCTGATGGCAGGAACCCAGGATTGTACCGTATGGCTATTCTAGCTGGTGTGGGAAACACATGCATTTCCTAATGGCTCATTCAGCATCCAAACTATGGAACCCAAAGGTGACCATGCAAGTGACCACGGGCATGCACCAGCCACAGCGAGGCAGCCTTTTATGCTAAGATCATCTTTCCATAAGACGACAGACAACGAAGCCTTTCTCCCATCCTATGTCTGTGACCTGTACTGGAAGCAATGCTCTTCTGTTCCCTATGATACCCCAAGCCTGTACACTTCAGTTTTGGTTACCCACTATATGAGGTGTAAAGGGGATTCCTCTGGATGAAAAAAGGATCTAAAAACCTTCAACCGAGGGTCTTGTATTCAACGGGAAAACATCCCACTGGGGGTTTTCTTTCTCTGCCTGTTGTTATCCAAATGTTTCCTCAAGTCAGGGAAGGTATGATGAGGCCAGGGTAAGAAAATCTGTGCCAGGTCCACTGACCTGCAGCAGAAATATAAGAAGCTTTTGAGACAAAGCATTTACTGATTTAGAGACCAGAAAAGAGGGTTTCTACATTAAAAGCACATTACAAACAAAGATGCTAAACCAGGCAGCAGCTGTAGGCCAGATTGCCAGAGACAGATGATGCTGGACTAGATTCTAACTTGCGGGTTGTGTTTTTGGCAACAGCAGTCATTTTGGTGTAAGAGGAGAAGAACATAAGGGAAAAGAGGGAAATGCCCATCAGTGTCTTAGTTTTCTGAGTACAGGTCTTTTTGACTCCTTAGGTAGGTTAATTACTAGGTATTTTATTCTTTTTGTTGCAATGGTAAATGGGATTGTTTCCTTAATTTCTCTTTCTGATCTTTCATTGTTAGTGTATAGGAATTCAAATGATTTCTATGCATTAATTTTGTATCTTGCAACCTTACCAAATTCATTGATTAGTTCTAGTAGTTTTCTGGTGGCATCTTTAGGATTATCTATGTACAGTATCATGTCATCTGCAAACAATGACAATTTCACTTCTTTTCCAATTTGGATTCCTTTTATTTCTTTTTCTTCTCTGATTCCGTGGCTAGGACTTCCAATACTATGTTGAATAATAGTGGTGAGAGTGCACATCCTTGTCCTGTTCCTGATCATAGAGGAAATGCTTTCAGTTTTTCACCATTGAGAATGATGTTTGCTGTGGGTTTGTCATATATGGCCTTTATTATGTTGAGGTAGGGTCCCTCAATGCCCACTTTCTGGAGAGTTTTTAAATCATAAATGGGTGTTGAATTTTGTCAGAAGCTTTTTCTGCATCTGTTGAGATGATCATATGGTTTCTACTCTTTAATTTGTTAATATGGTGTATCACAATGACTTGCCGATATTGTAAAATCCTTGCATCCCTGGGGTAAATCCCACTTGATCTTGGTGTATGATCCTGTTAATGTATTGTTGGATTTGACTTGCTAGTATTTTGTTGAGAATTTCTGCATCTATGTTCATCAGTAATATCGGTCTGTAATTTTCTTTTTTTGTGATATTTTTGCCTGGTTTTGGTATCAGGGTGATGGTGGCCTCGTTGAATGAGTTTGGGAGTGTTCCTCCCTCTGCAATTTTTTGGAAGAGTTTGAGATGGATAGGTGTTAGCTCTTCTCTAAATGTTTGATAGAATTTGCCTGTGAAGCCATCTGGTCCTGGACTTTAGTTTGTTGGAAGATTTTTAATTACAGTTTCAATTTCATTACTTGTGATTGATCTGTTTATATTTTCTAATTCTTCCTAGTTCAGTCTTGGAAAGTTGTACCTTTCCAAAAATTTGTCCATTTCTTCCAGGTTGTCCATGTTATTGGCATAGAGTTGCTTGTAATAGTTTCTTATGATCCTTTGTATTTCTGTGGTGTCTGTTGTAACTTCTCCTTTTTCATTTCTAATTTTATTGATTTGAGTCCTCTCCCTTTTTTTCTTGATGAGTCTGGCTAAAGGTTTATTAATTTTGTTTATCTTCTCAAAGAACCAACTTTTAGTTTTATTGATCTTTGCTATTGTTTTCTACATTCCTATTTCATTTATTTCTGCTCTGATCTTTACGATTTCTTTCCTTCTACTAACTGGGTTTTCCTTGTTCTTCTTTTTCTAGTTGCTTTGGGCATAAGGTTAGATTGAGATTTTTGTTTCTTGAGGTGAGACTGAATTGCTAGAAACTTCCCTCTTAGAACTGCTTTTGCTGTGTCCCACAGGTTTTGGGTCATCGTGTTTTCGTTCTCATTTGTTTCTAGGTATTTTTAAATTTCCTCTTTGATTTCTTCAGTGATCTCTTGGTTATTTAGCAGCGCACTGTTTAGCTTCCATGTGTTTGTATTTTTTACAGTTTTTTTCCTATAACTGATTTCTAATCTCATAGTGTTGTGGTTGGAAAAAATGCTTGATACAACTTCAATTTTCGTAAATTTTCCGAGGCTTGATTTGTGACACAAGATGTGATCTATCCTGGAGAGTGTTCCATGTGCACTTGAGAAGAAAGTGTATTCTTCTGCTTTCAGATGGAATGTTCTATAAATATCAATTAAGTCTATCTTGTCTATCCTGTCATTTAAAGCTTGTGTTTCCTTATTTATTTTCAGTCTGGATGATCTGTCCATTGGTGTAAATGGGGTGTTAAAGTCCCCCACTATTATTGTGTTACTGTCGATTTGTCATTTTTTGGCTGTATTTGCCTTATGTATTGAGGTGCTCCTATGTTGGGTGCATATATATTTATAATTGTTATATCTTCTTCTTGGATTAGTCCCTTGATCATTATGTAGTGCCCTTATCTCTTATAAGAGTCTTTATTTTAAAGTCTGTTTTATCTGAAATGAGTATTGCGACTCCAGCTTTCCTGTGATTTCCATTTGCATGGAATATTTTTTCCATCTCCTCCCTTTCAGTCTGTACATGTCCCTAGGTCTCAAGTGGGTCTCTTGTAAACAGCGTATATATGGGTCTTGTTTTTGTATCCATTCAGCCAGTTTGTGTCTTTTAGTTGGAGCATTTAATTCATTTACATTCAAGGTGATTATCGATATGTATGTTCCTATTACCATTTTCTTAATTGATTTGGGTTTGTTTTTGTGGGTCTGTTTCTTCTTTTGTGTTTCCTGCCTAGAGAAGTTCCTTTAGCATTTGTTGTAAAGCTGGTTTGGTGGTGCTGAATTCTCTTAGCTTTTGCTTGTCTGTAAAGCTTTTGATTTCTCCATCGAAGCTGAATGAGATCCTTGCGGGGTTGTAGGTTTTCCCCTTTCATCTCTTTAAATATATCCTGCCACTCTCTTCTGGCCTGCAGAGCTTCTGCTGAAAAATCAGCTGATAACCTTACAGGGATTCCCTCCTATGTTATTTGTTGCTTTTCTTCTGCTGCTTTTAATATTTTTTCTTTGAATTTAATTTTTGTTAGTTTGATTACTATGTGTCTCGGCGTGTTTCTCCTTGGGTTATCCTGCCTGGGACTCTCTGTGCTTCCTGGATCTGGGTGGCTATTTCCTTTCCCACGTTAGGGAAGTTTTCTACTATAATCTCTTCAAATATTTTCTCGGGTCCTTTCTCTCTCTCTTCTCCTTCTGGGACCTCTATAATGCGAATGTTGGTGCGTTTAATATTGTCCCAGAGGTCTCTTAGGTTGTCTTCATTTCATTCTTTTTTCTTTATTCTGCTCCTTGGCAGTTATTTCCACCATTCTACCTTCCAGCTCACTTACTCGCTCTTCTGTCTCAGTTGTTCTGCTATTGATTCCTTCTAGTGTATTTTTCATTTCAGTTATTGTGTTGTTCATCACTGTTTGTTTGTTCTTTAGTTCTTCTAGGTCTTGGTTAAACATTTCTTGTATTTTCTCCATTCTATTTCAGAGATTTTGGATATCTTTACTATCATTACTCTGAATTCTTTTTCAGGTAGGTTGCCTATTTCCTCTTCATTTATTTGGTCATGTAGGTTTTTACTTTGCTCCTTCGTTCATAAAATTTTTTTGTTGTCTCGCTTTTTTTGATGGGTGGGGCTGTGTTCCTGCCTTACTGGTTGTTTGGCCTGAGGTGTCTAGCACTGGAGTTTGCAGGCAGTTGGGTAGAGCTGGGTCTTGGTGCTGAGATGAGGACCTCCGGGAGACCTCACCCTGATTAATATTCCCCGGGGTCTGGTTGCTCGGGGGCTCCTCTCATCCCCTTAGGTGTCTGTGGTCCCCCACCAGTGCCTGGTAGGTGTCCTAGTTGTGAGGAGTCACGAACTCCGTGTCCTCCTAGTCTGCCATCTTGACTCTGCCCCACCTTGGGGCCTTCTTAATTCTATTAAACTAGGTTTTTTATGACTTCCTATGTTCAATGCCATTCAAATATTTTATAACACCTAAATTTTAATTAATTTGTCAAGGTACTTTCACACATCTCATTTGATTTTTATAAACAACTCTGTCAACCTAGATATTCAAATTTTATAAATGAAGAAGTTGAGGCTCATGGTTTTCCATGGAGTAAATGGGATATGGGGAGGAAGGGTCCATCAGCCATGTTTTCACCACAGACACTGGTCTTTGCTATAAAACTAATGATGTCAACTGGACGGTGTAAGATTTACAAGGTACCTCCTAAGAGCCATTTTGATATACCACATACTCTTACCTCCATGTCTTTGTGATTACATCCAATACACCATTGTAAAACATGTGTTGATCCTGCAGACGAGCTCTTACAACTTGGTATGGGTATGTTGCTGCCACAGCAAATATTTTGGATAATGCTGCAACTGATATATATTCTACTGT
Source organism: Balaenoptera musculus (assembly GCF_009873245.2). NCBI lineage: Eukaryota > Metazoa > Chordata > Mammalia > Artiodactyla > Balaenopteridae > Balaenoptera > Balaenoptera musculus. The sequence continues at coordinate 33,736,761 of NC_045801.1, read as the reverse complement.
GCTCTAAAATGACAACAGAAAACATTTGTTTTTCTTTAGGTAGGGTTTCTTTAAAAATATAGAAGTAAAATTTACATAGGGAAACCAACACTGAAGTGGATCCACAAGTGAAAAATACTGTTTCCCCTCTTGAAACAAGGTCTGTGCAATGGGGTTCTATTTTTTACAGTTGTGTGCCATTATCCTGTAAAGTATTTAACTATAAATTAAATTAGTGGCAAAATCGGTACTTATCATCATAGCAATACTACCAAAGTAAACGTGACAAAATTTCCATCTATTAAATGCCCATAAAAATAAATACAGTGTTTTTTCAAGTATCACCTTACCAACTGTGCTTCTGGTAATCTATTGGTATGTTGGTTGTATTTCAATTTCAACAATTCATATGCCATAAACTGAAGGGCACCATGTGATGTTCCAAACAGCCCAGGAATAAACCCCTAGAAAGGAACAAGTGAAGAAAAAAAAAAAAAAAAAGCTAAACTAAGCAAGTTTCCAAGGGACCACAGCTTCCGGGGAGGGGAGTAAGGAATGAGTGGCCTCAATGTGTGACTTAGAGAAATGGTTACTCTACAAAGTTTTATTTTAGACAGTCCTTCTCACACCCACCAGTGTCATGATGATACTTCTTATGGTAATGAGGATAAACAATTTAAAGTACAATTTCAATACAGATTTTGGTTGTCATTAAATTGTTCCTTGCCTAAGTCTGGTTTCTTTTCAGGACTGAGTACAGGTCATTCAGAACTCAGACAATAGAGCCAAGGGAAATTACAATTGTCAGCTATTAAAATATATTGATAATAATTCATTACCTTGTACAATCCACGCACACCTTCATACTTATATATTTTCAAAAGTGTATCAAACATTCCTTTATATTGCCGCTGTGAGGCATTAACAACACCATCGTACTGTAACATAAGGCGAGTTTTTGTTACCCATAATGGGTTGGTAATGCAGAGGGTCATGGCTCCTGAAATCAGATTTAAATAATATTACTCAGCATACAGGTACTTTCTGACTTCTGACAAGCTGAATTAAGAACAGTCCATTTATATAAAGAATGGGGCTGTACCTGCAACAGCAAGGTGTGGTCCCTTAGGCACAGACCTAGGGTTAATGGGTAGACATAGTTTTTGGTGGTCTTAAAAAGTTCCCCATGTGGTTAGTGAGAAATAAATTTTAAAAGGTGATGAAAACGTGAAACACTTTCCCTTTGAGGTGTGAGGGTAGCAAAGATGTCCTGGCTCCTAAACAAAGTGGCCTAGTGTGGAGAACAGACCGAGGTCCTGGGAAGCAGATGCTGATAAGGAGATACATATACTTAGGATGAGGACACAGTACAACCCAGAGGGGCTCAAGATTAGGGGAAAAGGACCAGCAATCCAGCACCTCAATCATCTGTGCACGTGCACATGTATACCCACCCCAACTTTATCACACTCTTCCTCAAACCCACTCAAACTAGACATGACACCTCAAAAATTAAATACTATGTAATATCAAAAGAAATATTTACATTCTTTACAGAGAGTGATGATTTTGTTAAAAAAAAAATTCAAATGGTTAAGTTTCTCATTTGCCAAGTTTCCTAAGTAGTCCTTTATTCAACAAGTATTTATGGAGTCCTATTGTGAGTCAGGTCTCTGCTAGCAGCTAGGTATTCAAAATGAGCAAGATAATTCTTGCCTTAAAAAACCATCAGTAAACATTAAGAAACCAAGGTGGGGAATTCCCTGGCAGTCCAGTGGATTCAGCACTTTCTCTGCCGAGGACCTGGGTTCAATCCCTGGTTGGGAAACTAAGATCCCACAAGCCGTGCAGCATGGCCAAAAAAAACCACAAAAAACAAAAAACCAAGGTAACAAGGTATCAAAGTAGGAGTTAAAAGACTTATGAGTCCTACTTTGTTTTTCCTTCTGAATATTATACATACATGAGGCAATTAAACAAGACTATTAAATTGTTTAATTTGAAAACTGAAATCATATTTTAATGGAAAAAACACTATACCAAATCATCTTAAATCATTAGAGAGTCATAACCTTTCTAAATATTACACCCTTTGTGACAAGTAAAATTCTTGAAATCTATCCAGAGTAATCCATCAGAATACTTGCCTTCTAAGAAATTTCATGTGATAACTGATTAGTATAGTTAGATGAGCATATTTAAACTCCGGTGTTCATAGGAAAAAAGGCAAATAAAGAAAAGTGAAAATCAAGTTGGAAGTTGATGTTTTATATTTCAAACACTACCTTACCAGCTTCAGCAGCTGAGACGAGATATTCTGTTGCCTCTAACCTTTCAGCTCTTCCTTCTGTCTTATATGATTTGATGGCATTGTAACTAAAAGAATTAAACATGAACAGTTGGATAAATATTTGAATGGGTGACATAAAGCAGTAAATTCTATTTTAAAGTGTGGGTAACTTAAAAATACCTCAGAAGTAGAAGTCAATGCATAATCCAACTACAAAACAAGACCTTTTTCAAATAATGGATTTACTGGAAATGGTTTACTGTAAGACTATACCATCTCTCCCCCCAAATATGTAGGCTGGCAATACATATGTAAAATATTTTCATCACATGTTCAACCATTAATAAAAACAGCAAACAGGAAAACTGGAAGGGGGAGGGTGTACTGGTGCAGCAATTGGGCAGACAAAAAAGGGGCAGCTAACTATTACGTTCAGATACTGTGGCTGGCAATTCTGATACATAAAACACTCCACGGATCCCACCTAACAGATCAACAAGGACCATAGTGGCACACAAGAAATCATAACAAAAGATAACACAAACAGTATCATGAGAGATTCAGGAACTATTACTGAGATCAGAGAAGGCTTTGGGTAGGAGGCAACACTGAGCCAGGTATGGAGAGACAGGTGCAGTTTCAATAGGGAAACACAAGCATGAGCAAAAGTTATAGGGGTGGATGGGAAGACAGGGCAAACTGAGCTACACTTGAGTGGCACACTGACATTTATGCTTTACTTGGCAGAAAACAGCCACAAAATGCTTCTGAGTAAGGGAGTTAAATCACCTTTTTTGTCAAACTCCAATTTCCACTTTCCTCCAGGAAGAAGACTTCAACTAAATAAATCTTTCCAAACTTGACCAATCCATTCTATCATAAAACAAGTATACTGTTTTATGATAATTTCAGCACATAAACCTTACATGGCTTGCCCTTAGAAACTCTCTTTAAAGAACCCACACAGCTCTGAAATTATTAACATAATAAATTTTATACATACGGTTTCACCCATCTAGGAATGTCTTACAACTGAAAATAGGAAAAATATTTAAACAATATTAAGGGTGATTTTTATTTTGATTTCACTTAGGAAATATTTTAAGGTTGGTTTGTATACTGCCATAAGATTATGAGAAATCAAGTAAAATGTAAGACACAAAAGAGAAGAAGGCAAATATACCAGGTATTGGTGTTTTCCTAAAAATGCCATGTATTAAAACAAAAGCCTCCCCATTCATGGATTCAGTTTCAGATATCAGAGGCAAGCTCAGAGCAGCACCCACTCCTCCAGTGCAGTGTGATAATACTTTGTTTCCATGCCCTTGTACACTCAACAACTTGAATATGGCTGCCACAGGTGCTTTCTGTGGCTTCTTCAGTAAGCATCCAATAGCAGTTATTACAAACGGTGATGATACCTGACAGTGAAGGAGTGAGGAAATGAATGAGCTACAAAGATGAAGGAGCAGGTCAAATAGGAGGTAAGAAAGAACATGCCTTAGACTCTTTCAGTCATGCACTGGCTTTGGCTTTCTGTTCCCATAGGGCTATCCTGTGATACATGTTCTTATGAGGACGCCAAGATCTGTCCTCTTCTGCTTTTCCAACTTCATTATGAATCAGTGTATTTTGGGAAGCCACCTTCCTGAATCCATCTCACAGAAATGGCTTCTGGAAGAGTGTTTCTCCATCTCATCCTTTTACCTTCTTCTTATTAATAACTTTTTTCCAGACTAAATGCCTCTGATAATAGTTTACAGAGAATGAGACTAATACACCATTTTGCTCTTTCTAGCCCTTCCAATTCAGAGAAACTGATTAAATGACTCACCTTGCTTCACCAACTGATTTTTAAAAAAATCATTAAAAACATAAATTCCTTCTTATTTACTACTGTAAAATCTCCCAGACCTACTCACAAGAAAAAGTAGAGTCCCCAGGATAAGCCTGCACCCCACACATTTGGGGCTACTCCTTGGTAAAGTCCCCGTAGTCCATCAAGTTTCCAAATGGTGGTCAAGCAATGCAAAACTCCTTTATATTTCGGTCTCAGTTCCAATCCATCACTCACTGCAGTAAAGGATACACAGACTTAGGTGGGAGCAAAGTTCTAGCTCTGAATTACATATAAACATATAGATATCACACAATCAATCACAGAAAGGAGGTAAATTCAAAAGAAAAAATTTTCTGGTAGATAAAATTATTTTCCAGGATTTGATATTTTTAAATTAATAAATTCATATATTTATCTAAGTTTTAAGTGTGTAGTATACCCTCAATAAAAACTTGGATAAAGATGTGAGGAGCGAGGCTTCCCTGGTGGCACAGTGGTTGAGAATCTGCCTGCCAATGCAGGGGACGCGGGTTCGGGCCCTGGTCTGGGAAGATCCCACATGCCACGGAGCAACTAGGCCCGTGAGCCACAATTACTGAGCCTGCGCATATGGAGCCTGTGCTCGGCAACGAGAGGGGCCGCGATAGTGAGAGGCCCGCGCACCGCGATGAAGAGTGGCCCCCGCACCGCAATGAAGAGTGGCCCCCGCTTGCCACAACTAGAGAAAGCCCTCGCACAGAAACGAAGACCCAACAAAGCCATACATACATACATACATACATAAATAAAAAGAATGTAAGCAGACAAGAATAGCATTAAAAAAATTAAAAAAAAAAAAAGATGTGAGGAGCGATAAGAAAGCAAATGTAGAGAATGGGATAAACTTGCCTGGAAATTCTCTTGCCACAGTCCCCACCAACACACACACACACACACACACACACACAGAGAAATCAGAATAGAAAGTAGAAAATCCCATCCATTGTTTTCTTACTCTCAAAAGTTCTAAATTAATAAAACATGATAGGGTAAAACAAAAACTGATACTACACACATTCTATGTTACTTAAATAAGGAGAATTCAAATCTGTTTTGGAAGTTTAAAAGATAATGCTTATTTTAAATAACTTCTATTTCATGAAAGACTCCACAAACCAATAACAGATTGAAAAAAGTTTGTAGTATAGGGTTAATATATCTAATTTATAAAAAGGATTCACAAATCAATAAGAAAATGACAAACAGCCTCTAAAAAACTTATGGGCAAATTACATAAACTATCAATTCACAGAATTGGAACAGAATGGAGAGCCCAGAAATAAACCCACCCACTTATGGTCAATTAATCTATGACAAAGGAAGTAAGAATATACAATGGAGAAAAGACAGTCCCTTCAGTAAGTGTGCTGGGAAAACCAGACAGCTACATGTAAAAGAATGAAATTAGAACATTCTCTAACACCATATACAAAACTAAACTCAAAATGGATTAAATAACTAAATGTAATACCAGATACCATAAAACTCCTAAAGGAAAATATAGGCAGAACACTCTTTGACATAAAATTGTAGCAACATATTTTTGAATCTGTCTCCTAAAACAAAGGAAATAAAAGCAAAAGCAAACAAATGGGACCTAATTAAACTTAAAAGCTTTTGCACAGCAAAGGAAACCATTGATGAAACGAAAAGACAACCCACCAAATGCAAGAAAATATTTGCAAATGATATGACCGATAAGCGGTTAATATCCAACATGTATAAACAGCTCCTATAACTCAACATCAAAAAAACAAACAACCCATGGCACAGGGGCTGGGTGCTGAAACACGGGCTGCAGCAAACAAACTGGGGGAGAGGACGGGGGTTGGCTGTGCAGAGACTGCCCAAAGGGACTGAAGTGTGGTCTGGGCCACAACAGGGTGTGTGTAGGGTGCAGCCCAGATCTGCCATAAAAGCCCCATTGTTCACACACACACACACACACACACACACACACACACACACACGAAGTGAGGGGTGGGGCCCCGCCATAGCAGCCTCATTCTCAGTGTGCTCACAGCAGGTGCGACTCCGCTTCTAGGAGCTCTGGGAGTACGCAAGTGCCCACACACAGAGATGAGGCTAAAATCTGAGCAGATCCCCAGTGCTGGAGACTTCAGAAGCAGGGCTGAAATCTGAGCCATGTCCCAGCAGCTGTGTGGATTTATGCTGCTGGGGCTCTGAAAGTGTAGTGCCTGTGGGACATTGGAGCATATTACTGGCACTGGAGCAGGTCTGGTGTTAGCACTGGTGGGCTTTGTGGGCACTTGCATGTGGAGGTGGGCCTGGGGTCTGGGCCGATTCCATAGCTCTCATGGGCAGATCCCCATGCTGCACTTCAGTGGCTCTGTGCTGGCGGCTTTGTGAGCACAGCACCTGAGGGACATCCTGGCCGACTGCCTGCATTCCCAAGGCTGAGGGCAGTGCCAACAACACTGTACTTTGTGAGCTCACACAAGTGACACCACAGAGTGCATTTCCTGGTGGACAGCTCCTGAGGAGGAATACTCAGCGGCTCCTATCCCAGCAGGAGCAATCCAGTCCCACCTACCTCACACTGTAGCTCAGAATTGAATGTGGGGGCTTCTACTCCAACAACTGGGGAGCAGACCCTGCCCCTGACAGGGCTGTGACAACCACAGAGCAAACATGAGGTCCCGTTCATGATCCAGTGCAGGCTCTGGTTACCACAACAACAATCACACCCCCTCTCAAGGGGATAACAGCCAGCACACACTGAGAAAAGAAGCAGCAGGCATCCCATACTAAAAACAGCCCTTGCACCAAAAATATTAGACTCACGCAGGCTACACAGGGATGCTCCCACATAAAAACAGCCTTTCAAGACCACAGTAGATAACTGTTTTTCCTAAACTCATAGTCAGAGAAATATAAATAAAATGAAGAAACAGAGAAACCACTTGCAACTAAAAGATCAAGAGACTTCCCCTGAAAGAACAATGAAATAGCCCTTGCCAGTCTACTAGACCTTGAGTTCAAAAAGGAGGTAATAAAAATACTGAAGGAATTAAGCGAGGATACCAACAGAAATGCAGATTACTGTAAAAACGACATAGAAACTATAAAGAGGAGCCAACTAAAATTAGAAAACTCATTTGCCAAGAAGAAAGCTGAACTAAAGGCAATAAATAGCAAACTGAATAATGCAAAAAACAAGTAAGTGATCTGGAAGACAGAATAATGAAAATCACCTAATCAGAACAAAAGACAGAAAGACACATGAAAACAATATATGAGACCTATGGGATAATCTAAAGCATGGCAATCTATGCATAATAGGGATCCCAGAAGGAGAAGAAAGAGAAAAGGTGATCAAAAATGTATTTGAAGAAATTATGGCTGAAAACTTCCCAAACCTAAAGAAGGAAACAGATATCCAGGTACAGGAAGCACAGATGGTCCCAAACAAGATGAACCCAAACCCAAGATGTCTACATCAAGACATATTATAATTAAAACAGCAAAAGTTAAAGATAAAGAGAAAAAAGTTGATTACAAGGGAACTCCTGTAAGGCTATCAGCTGATTTTTCTACAGAAATGCTGCAGGCCAGAAGGGAATGGCAAGATATATTCAAAGTCTTGAAAGGGAAAAATGTGCAACCTAGGATACTCTACCCAGTGGGATTATTGTTTAAAATAGAAGGAGAGATAAACAATTTCTCAGACAAGCAAAAACTAAAAGAATACAGCAATACTAAACCTATGCTAAAAGAAATATTGAAAGGTCTTCTCTAAATAGAAAAAAAGCAAGAATTTATAGGAAAGAGAATCACAATTGGAAAGTAAATCATTTAAATAAGATAAATGTTTTTTGTGAAAGCAATTATAACTATAAACAGATAAACATGAAGATGTAAAAGAGGCCATCAAAATCATAAAATGTGGGGAAGGGGAGTAAGAAAACATAGATTTCTTTTTTTTTAAGAATGTTTGAACTTATATGACTATGAGTCTAAAGCAGGTATATAGTAATGGGTTAATGTACTTGAAAACCAGGGTAACCACAAATCAAAAACACAACAGATTCACAAAAACCAAAAAGAACTCATGCATAATTTTTAAAAACCCATCAAACCAAAAAAGTAGAAAAAAGAAACAGAGAGTACAAAATCAACTGGAAAACAAGGTTTAAAATTGGAATAAATCCCTATCTATCAATATTTACCTTAAATGTTCATGAAGTAAATGCTCAAATCAAAAGACAGAGTGGCAGATTGGATTAAAAAAACAAGAGCCTCCAATATACTGCCCACTTTAGAGCGAAGGACACACATAGATTGAAAGTGAGGGGATAGGGACTTCCCTGGTGAGGCAGTGGTTAAGAATCCGCCTGCCAATGCAGGGGACATGGGTTCGATCCCTGGTCTGGGAAGAACCCGCATGTCACGGAGCAACTAAACCCGTGCACCACAACTACTGAGCCCATGCGCCACAACTACTGAAGCCCATGCGCCTAGAGCCTGTGCTCCGCAACAAGAGAAGCCACTGAAATGAGAAGCCCATGCACCACAACAAAGAGTAGCCCCCACTTGCCACAACTAGAGAAAGCCTGCACACAGCAACAAAGACCTGACACAGCCAAAAAAAAAAAAAAAGAGAGGGGATAGAAAAAGATATTCATGCAAATGGAAATGACAAGAACAGGGTAGGAATACTCATATCAGACAAAATAGACTTTAAGACAAAGGTCACAAAGAAAGATAAAGAAGAACAGTATATAATGATAAAAGCATCAATACAAGAAGAGGATATTATACTCAATATATATGCAACCAATATGATCACCTAAATACATAAAACAAATACTAACAAAGAGAGAAATTGCTGGGAATAAAATAACAGTAGGAAACTTTAACACCCCACTGACGTCAATGGACAGATCTTCCAAATAGAAAATCAACAAGGCAACAGAAATACTAAATGATACAATAGAACAGGTAGACTTAATTGATATTTTCAGGACATTATATGCAAAAAAAAACCCCTAGAATACACATTCTTTTCAAGCAGGCGTATTTCAGAATACACACGGAACATTCCTTAGGATACACCACATAGGGGGACACAAAACAAGCCTCAACAAACTTAAGAGGATAGAAATTATTTCAAGGTCTGCGCTCTGGGCTCGACTGAGGCTCCCTGGCTGCTTGCGCTTTTCGCTCCTTCTCCAAGATGGCGGCAGTCAGCGCACTGAGGCAGGATCCGGGCAAGCCTAGTGAAGATTGCTTTGATGGTGATCACAGCTTTGAGGACATAGGGCTAGCTGCTGGCCGAAGCCAACAAGAAAAGAAACGTTCTTACAAAGATTTTTTAAGGGAAGAGGAAGAAATCACTGCTCAGGTCAGGAATTCTTCCAAGAAGAGGTTAAAGGACAGTGAACTTTACTTCCTGGGGATGGACAAGCACAAGAAGAGGAAGCACTCCTCTGATGATTACTACTACGGAGGACAGTGATTCTTGTTCTGAGTGCCGATAAACCAGGGTGAAGGAGGAGAGAGGTGGAGGGCTGGTATTGTGGAGGATTCAGCATAGAAGACCAGTCTTCATTTGTGATACACCAGATATTTCGTCTTTGGAATCATCACAGAAGAAAAAGAAAAAGTCCAGCCCTTAATCTGCTGATACAACTATGGACCTGCTGAAAGGGATCACTTCCCCTCTGGCAAAAGACACCAAGCCCCCCAAAAAGACAGGAGAAAAATCCTCCAGTTCATCAAGCCATTCAGAGAGTAAAAAGGAACACCACAGGAAGAAAGTCAGCGGAAGCAGTGGGGAGCTGTCCCTGGGGGATGGTGGTTCCCACAAATCCAAAAAAATGAAACCACTCTATGTGAACACTGAGACACTAACCCTTTGGGAGCCTGACGGGTTAAAGATGAAACTTATTCTCTCACCAAAGGAGAAGGGAATCAGCTCAGTTGATGAGGAGTCTTTTCAGTACCCCTCTCAACAAGCAACTGTGAAAAAATCCTCTAAGAAGTCAGCTTGAGATGAGCAAGGTGCTTTACTCCTAGGACACGAGTTACGGAGCTTTCTGAAAACAGCCTGGAAGAAGCACAAGTCATTCTCAGATTCACGTTCGTCTCCTGGCCCTGAAGGCTATGGGTCTGATGCCTCCCAGTTCCCAGAATCCCACAGTGCTAACCTTGATCTTTCAGGGCTGAACCTATTCTAGTAGAATCAGGCTCCTCCTCTGGCGGGGAGCTGGAGGCTGGGGAGTTAGTGATTGATGATTCTTACCGGGAAATCAAGAAGAACAAGAAGTCAAAGAAGAGCAAACAGAAGGACAAGGAGAAGCATAAAGAGAAGCGACACTCCAAGTCCAAGAGAAGGTCGGGACTTCATGCTGCTGCAGTGGGAGAGGTCCCAGCGCTGCCCGGCCCTCCGCCCAGCATCCCATACACTGGAGCAGCCGCCCCTCCCCCACGTTTCCTGGCCTCCACACAGATTGGCACAGTGAGAAAAAAAAGAGAGGAGAAGGACAAAGAGAGAGACAGAGGAGAAAAGCCAAAAAAGAAGAACATGTCGGCCTACCAGGTGTTCTTTAAGGAGTATCGTGTAACCATTGTGGCTGACCATCCAGGCATAGATTTTGGGGAACTGAGTAAAAAACTGGGTGAGGTGTGGAAGCAATTGCCAGAGAAGGACAAACTGATTTGGAAGCAAAAACCTCAGCATCTGCAACACAAACAGAACAAAGCAGAAGCTACAACTGTGAAAAGAAAAGCATCCAGCTCAGAAGGTTCCATGAAAGTGAAAGCTTCCTCTGCAGGAGTACTGTCACCCCGAAGAAATCCCCACCCACCAACGTGCTATTATTACCCGCCTCACCAGACAAAGCCCCCGAGACAGAGCCTGTCGATGTGGCCACTCATCTCCAGCTGTTGGGAGAGTCCCTGAGCCTCACTGGACACCACCTGCAGGAAACCGAGGGCATGGTGGCTGTGTCTGGCAGTTTGTCAGTGCTTCTGGATTCCATCATCTGTGTGCTTGGCCCCTTGGCGTGTGTGACCACACAACTACCTGAGCTGAATGGCTGTCCCAAACAGGTCTTGTCAAACACACTAAACCACACTGCTTACATCATGCCTGGACCGTGACAGCAAAGACTCCTGGGACAGAAACCTTATTTTGCCTGTTGCTGGCTTGTGTATATGTGACTGCTCCAGATCCCTTCACTGGCCTCTGGGTGCAGATTTTAAATTTTTATATATATGTATAATGTGTATATATATGTATATATAATGTATAATATATACATAGGACTGTAACTACTTTCCTTTTAATAATTTTATGAAATGGCAAAGGTTTAGCCAAGAGGAAACCTTGGCATGAATATGGGCTTGGGATTATTTCTTCTCCTGTGGTGGATAAATCTGCCTTAAAAATCAATGTAGACCAGGGGAGGAACCAAGATGGCGGAGTAAAAGGACGTGCTCTCACTCCCTCTTGCGAGAACATCAGAATCACAACTAGCTGCCAGACAATCATCGACAGGAAGACACTGGAACTCACCAAAAAAGATATCCCACATCCAAAGACAAAGGAGAAGCCACAATGAGACAGTAGGAGGGGAGTAATCAGAGTAAAATCAAATCCCATAACTGGTGGATGGGTGACTCACAGACTGGCAAACACTTATACCACAGAAGTCCACCCACTGGAGTGAAGGTTCTGAGCCCCATGTCAGGCTTCTCAACCTGGGGGTCCGGCAACGGGACGAGGAATTCATAGAGAATCAGACTTTGAAGCCTAGTGGGAATTGATTGCAGGACTTTGGCAGGACTGGGGGAAACAGAGACCCCACTCTTGGAGGGCGCACACAAAATAGTGTGTGCATCAGGACCCAGGGGAAGGAGCAATGACCCCGGGGGAGACTGAACCAGACCTACCTGCTAGTGTTGGAAGGTCTCCTGCAGAGGCGGGGGGTGGCTCTGTTTCACCGAGGGGAAAAGGACACTGGCAGCAGAAGTTCTGGGAAGTACTCCTTGGCGTAAGCCCTCCCAGAGTCTGTCATTAGCCCAACCAAAGAGCCCAGGTAGGCTCCAGTGTTGGGTTGCCTCAGGCAAAACAACCAACAGGGAGGGAACCCAGGCCCACCCATCAACAGTCAAGTGGATTAAAGTTTTACTGAGCTCTGACCACCACAGCAACAGTCAGCTCTACCCACCACCAGAGCCTCTCATCAAGCCTCTTAGATAGCCTCAACCACCAGAGGGCAGACAGCAGAAGCAAGAAAAACTTTAATACTGCAGCCTGTGCAACAAAAACCACATTCACAGAAAGATAGACAAGATGAAAAGGCACAGGGCTATATACCAGATGAAGGAACAAGATAAAACCCCAGAAAAACAACTAAATGAAGTGGAGATAGGCAACCTTCCAGAAAGAGAATTCAGAATAACGATAGTGAAGATGATCCAGGGCCTCAGAATAAGAATGGAGGCAAAGATCGAGAAGATGCAAGAAATGTTTAACAAAGACCTAGAAGAATTAAAGAACAAACAAACAGAGATGAACAATACAATAACTGAAATGAAAACTACACTAGAAGGAATCAATAGCAGAATAACTGAGGCAGAAGAAAGGATAAGTGACCTAGAAGACAGAATGGTGGAATTCACTGCTGCAGAACAGAATAAAGAAAAAAGAATGAAAAGAAATGAAGACAGACTAAGAGACCTCTGGGACAACATTAAACACAAAAACATTCGCATTATAGGGGTCCCAAAAGGAGAAGAGAGAGAGAAAGGACCCGAGAAAATATTTGAAGAGACTATAGTCAAAAACTTCCCTAACATGGAAAGGAAACAGCCACCCAAGTCCAGGAAGCGCAGCAAGTCCCACACAGGATAAACCCAAGGAAAAACACGCCAAGACACATAGTAATCAAATTGGCAAAAATCAAAGACAAAGAAAAATTATTGAAAGCAGCAAGGGAAAAATGACAAATAACATACAAGGGAACTCCCATAAGGTTAACAGCTGATTTCTCAGCAGAAACTCTACAAGCCAGAAAGGAGTGGCATAATATACTTAAAGTGATGAAAGGGAAGAACCTACAACCAAGATTACTCTACCCAGCAAGGATCTCATTCAGATTCCATGGAGAAATCAAAAGCTTTACAGACAAGCAAAAGCTAAGAGAATTCAGCACCACCAAACCAGCTTTACAACAAATACTAAAGGAACTTCTGTAAGTGGGAAACACAAGAGAAGAAAAGGACCTACAAAAACAAACCCAAAACAATTAAGAAAATGGTCATAGGAACATACATATCGATAATTACCTTAAACGTGAATGGATTAAATGCTCCAACCAAAAGACACAGGCTTGCTGAATGGATACAAAACCAAGACCCATATATATGCTGTCTACAAGAGACCCACTTCAGACCTAGGGACACATACAGACTGAAAGTGAGGGGATGGAAAAAGATATTCCATGCAAATGGAAATCAAAAGAAAGCTGGAGTAGCTATACTCACCTCAGATAAAATAGACTTTAAAATAAAGAATGTTACAAGAGACAAGGAAGGACACTACCAAATGATCAAGGGATCAATCCAAGAAGAAGATATAACAATTATAAATATATATGCACCCAACATAGGAGCACCTCAATACATAAGGCCACTGCTAACAGCTATAAAAGAGGAAATCGACAGTAACACAATAATAGTGGGGGACTTTAACACCTCACTTACACCAATGGACAGATCATCCAAAATGACCATAAATAAGGAAACAGAAGCTTTAAATGACACAATAGACCAGATAGATTTAATTGATATTTATAGGCCATTCCATCCAAAAACAGCAGACTACACTTTCTTCTCAAGTGCGCATGGAACATTCTCCAGGATAGATCACATCTTGGGTCACAAATCAAGCCTCAGTAAATTTAAGAAAATTGAAATCATATCAAGCATCTTTTCTGACCACAACGCTATGAGATTAGAAATGAATTACAGGGGAAAAAACGTAGGAAACACAAACACATGGAGGCTAAACAATACGTTACTAAATAACTAAGAGATCACTGAAGAAATCAAAGAGGAAATCAAAAAATACCTAGAGACAAATGACAATGAAAACACGATGATCCAAAACCTATGGGATGCAGCAAAAGCAGTTCTAAGAGGGAAGTTTATAGCTATAAAAGCCTACCTAAAGAAACAAGAAAAATCTCAAGTAAACAATCTAACCTTACACCTAAAGGAACTAGAGAAAGAAGAACAAACAAAACCCAAAGTTAGCAGAAGGAAAGAAATCATAAAGACCAGAGCGGAAATAAATGAAATAGAAACAAAGAAAACAATAGCAAAGATCAATAAAACTAAAAGCTGGTTCTTTGAGAAGATAAACAAAATTGATAAGCCATTAGCCAGACTCATCAAGAAAAAGAGGGAGAGGACTCAAATCAATAAAATTAGAAATGAAAAAGGAGACGTTACAACAGACGCCACAGAAATACAGAGCATCCTAAGAGACTACTACAAGCAACTCTATGCCAATAAAATGGACAACCTGGAAGAAATGGACAAATTCTTAGAAAGGTATAACCTTCCAAGACTGAACCAGGAAGAAACAGAAAACATGAACAGATGAATAGCAAGTAATGAAATTGAAACTGTGATTAAAAATCTTCCAACAAACAAAAGTCCAGGACCAGATGGCTTCACAGGTGAATTTTATCAAACATTTAGAAAAGAGCTAACACCCATCCTTCTCAAACTCTTCCAAAAAATTGCAGAGGAAGGAACACTCCCAAATTCATTCTATGAGGCCACCATCACCCTGATACCAAAACCAGACAAAGATACTACAAAAAAAGAAAATTACAGACCAATATCACTGATGAATATAGATGCAAAAATCCTCAACAAAATACTAGCAAACAGAATCCAACAACACATAAAAGGATCATACACCACGATCAAGTGGGATTTATCCCAGGGATGCAAGGATTCTTCAAAATACCCAAATCAATCAATGTGATACACCATATTAACAAATTGAAGAACAAAAACCATATGATCTCAATAGATGCAGAAAAAGCTTTTGACAAAATTCAACACCCATTTATGATAAAAACTCTCCAGAAAGTGGGCATAGAGGGAACCTACCTCAACATAATAAAGGCCATATACGACAAACCCACAGCAAACATCATTCTCAATGGTGAAAAACTGGAAGCATTTCCTCTAAGATCAGGAATGAGACAAGGATGTCCACTCTCACCACTATTATTCAACATAGTTTTGGAAGTCCTAGCCACGGCAATCAGAGAAGAAAAAGAAAGAAAAGGAATACAAATTGGAAAAGAAGAAGTAAAACTGTCACTGTTTGCAGATGACATGATACTATACATAGAGAATCCTAAAGATGCCACCAGAAAACTACTAGAGCTTATCAATGAATTTGGTAAAGTTGCAGGATACAAAATTAATGCACAGAAATCTCTTGCATTCCTCTAAACTAATGATGAAAAATCTGAAAGAGAAATTATGGAAACACTCCCATTTACCATTGCAACAAAAAGAATAAAATACCTAGGAATAAACCTACCTAGGGAGACAAAAGACCTGTATGCAGAAAACTATAAGACACTGATGAAAGAAATTAAATGATAATACCAACAGATGGAGAGATATACCATGTTCTTGGATTGGAAGAATCAATATTGTGAAAATGACTATACTACCCAAAGCAATTTACAGATTCAATGCAATCCCTATCAAATTACCAATGGCGTTTTTTATGGAACTAGAACAAATCATCTTAAAATTTGTATGGAGACACAAAAGATCCCGAATAGCCAAAGCAGTCTTGAGGGAAAAAAACGGAGCTGGAGGAATCAGACTCCCTGACTTCAGACTACACTACAGAGCTACAGTAATCAAGACAATATGGTACTGGCACAAAAACAGAAACACAGATCAATGGAACAAGATAGAAAGCCCAGAGATAAACCCACGCACCTATGGTCAACTAATCTATGACAAAGGAGGCAAAGATATACAATGGAGAAAAGACAGCCTCTTCAATAAGTGGTGCTGGGAAAACTGGACAGCTACATGTAAAAGAAGGAAATTAGAACACTCCCTAACACCATACACAAAAATAAACTCAAAATGGATTCGAGACCTAAATGTGAGACTGTACACTATAAAACTCTTAGAGGAAAACATAGGAAGAACACTCTTTGACATAAATCACCTCAAGATCTTTTTTGATCCACCTTCTAGAGTAATGGAAATAAAAACAAAAATAAACAAATGGGACCTAATGAAACTTCAAAGCTTTTGCACAGCAAAGGAAACCATAAACAAGACAAAAAGACAACCCTCAGAATGGGAGAAAGTATTTGTAAATGAATCAACAGACAAAGGATTAATCTCCAAAATATATAAACAGCTCATTCAGCTCAATATTCAAGAAACAAACAACCCAATCCAAAAATGGGCAGAAGACCTAAATAGATATTTCTCCAAAGAAGACATACAGATGGCCAAGAAGCACATGAAAAGATGCTCAACATCACTAACTATTAGAGAAATGCAAATCAAAACTACAATGAGATATCACCTCACACTAGTTAGAATGGGCACCATCAGAAAATCTACAAACAACAAATGCTGGAGAGGGTGTGGAGAAAAGGGAACCCTCTTGCACTCTTGGTGTGAATGTAAATTGATACAGCCCCTATGGAGAACAGTATGGAGGTTCCGTAAAAAACTAAAAATAGATGTACCATATGATCCAGCAATCCCATTACTGGGCATATACCCAGGGAAAACAATAATTCAAAAAGACACATGCACCCCAATGTTCATTGCAGCACTATTTACAATAGCCAGGTCATGGAAGCAACCTAAATGCCCATCGACAGATGAATGGATAAAGAAGTTGTGGTACATATATACAATGGAATATTACTCTGCCATAAAAAGGAACGAAATTGAGTCATTTGTTGAGACGTGGATGGATCTAAAGACTCTCATACAGAGTGAGGTAAGTCAGAAAGAGAAAAACAAATATCGTATATTAACGCATGTATGTGGAACCTAGAAAAATGGTACAGATGAGCCGGTTTGCAGGGCAGAAGTTGAGACACAGATGTAGAGAACAGACATATGGACACCAAGTGGGGAAAACTGCGGTGGGGTGGGGATGGTGGTATGCTGAATTGGGCAATTGGGATTGACATGTGTACACTGATGTGTATAAAATTGATGACTAATAAGAACCTGCAGTATAGAAAAAAACAAACAAAACAACTAATACTAAACTTTCATTGGGTTATTTGTATGGAAATATGTTAATATAAATGTTTCAGACATTACATGAAATTTCTAAAAATCTTGTATGTTTTGGTATAATAAGTCATAATTCTAGTTATTACTTTAAAATGTGTATCTCAGAAATAACTAAATTTCCTTGTCAATTGCATTATTATGAACTTTCATCAAATCTTTAACCGTGGTCATTTTTAAGTCTTTTGTCATTTACAGACAGTTCTGGGTGTACTCTGATGCTTTTGCAAATATGTTCCTATAAAAGGGTTTCATCTTCAAGCAATTCATGGAAAAGACTCTGACAAGTTCAGGTTTCTGGTAACTGACTGTACTGCTGAACTGAATGAATAAGCATTTTCAGAACTCTAATGAAAAACTGATGAACTCATAAAAGTGCTAACAAAAGATCAAGATGACAAAAAAATTAATTACATGGGTCTGAGTGAACTGATGAGGATGATTATAATGTTTGTGACTTTCTGTTTGAATTAAAAAAAAAAATCCCACAAGGACTCAGAGGCAAAGAATATACAAATCAATTTTCACTGCAAAGTAAAGGAGCTGTTACAGTGGAGGATTACTGGACTGAATGTCAATATTATGATGTAGTATGAGTGTGTTTCATGTTTGGTAATTGCAATCGTTGCTTTTGTTGTGGTCATCCATTTACAATGCTTGGTGTCAGTCTATTTATCTCTTGTAAAAATAAAATACAGTGTGTGTGTGTGAAAAAAAAAGAACAAACAAACAAACAAAATAATGGAACCAGTTCCAACAAAGGAGACTAGGAATGGGTCAGGATTAGCCAACCTCAGAACTTGCCAGATATTCTAAACCAATTATACGTCATTTTTGTCTAGAATGGGTGCTGAATTCCATCTAAAGACTTTTCAACATTAATTAATATGACCATTTTTCCCTTCATTGATATAATGAATTATGCTGATAGATTTCCTTTGTATCTCATTATCCTTGCTCTCTTTGGCTAAACCCTACTTGATCATAATTATTGTTTTTTCATTGCTGGATTCCATTTGCTAATACTTTTATTCAGAATTTTTGCATACATATTAATAAATAAAATTAGTCTATAGTTTTCTCTATACTAAAAAAAAAAAAAAAATCAATGTAACTTGGGGGCTGGGGCTTGTTCTGGATGTCAAGTGCATCGCTTTAAGGTCAGCCAAAATGTGATTTTTTTCCAAACTCAATTGTACCTTCAGACCCATCACTGACCATTTGCCTTACCTGTCTTACAGTCTGAAATGCAATGGGAAAGATTATGGGAAGACGTCAGTTAACTGAAAGTACAAAGCTTTTCAACTTGAAGTGACCTAGGTGGGAGGTGATAACATCGTTCCCATCTGAAAGTTGTTGCGATGGCTTAAGTGAACTTAGTAGGAGGGTTCATTCCAATTCCTGCTCTACCAGTGTCCATGTCTCAAAACTTATTGTAATCATTGGTACCACTGGCAGCCTCAGTCGGAGCCAAGGAGATTTGTGAGCCCTGGAGAGGGTAAGGCCGTCAATGCCACCAGCTGAATGGCCTATATTGTGAGCTGACCCACAGCATTTGGTCTGCAGAGCTAAGACCTGGTAACTTCCATTGGCAGCGTCAGCTTAGCTCACAGTTCTGCTGCTTAGTTGCTTGGCGGGTGTGGAAGGTGAGCTTTGCCCAGCCTGATTCCTGGGTTCATCTCATTGGCTCCCCTGCTGGGCAGATACACAGTGTTCTGCATTCCACACTTAAGCAAATTGCGAAAAAAGTACTCTATTCTCATGTAGGTTTGTTTATGTGCGTGTGTGGATGTGTTTTAATTATGTGTATTTAACTCTTTAAACTCTCTTACATTTTAACTTATCCTGTAAATTTCTGTATATATAATTTAAAAACAAGAGCCTCCACCAGCAACAGCATGTGGAAGATACAGATTTGTCATTTCTTCCTCCCCTCCTTCCTCTGGTCTCCTCTGCAAACTCCAAATTATCTACACTTTCAGGTACTGTGCCTCGAAAAGGAATCATATTGAGATTCTAGTTCTTTACAACTGAACAATGTCAAGAAACTAAATAAAAAGGACTGTTACCATTACCAGCTGCCCTTATTTCCAAAGAACCAGATTTTTGCTTCCCAGTTCCAAAAAAAACAGTTGAGGGCTTCAGGGTTGTTTTTAAATTTGGTTTGAGAGTCCACATCAAAACCAGGCTCTGAGGTGACTGCTTTCTTCCCTTGGCCTGGATGGAGCACCGTAGTATCAAAGTAGATCTTTGAGGAAAGTGCCGCCAGCCTGCATCCTATTTAATTCCTTCCTTTCTTCCCACCAGTGTGGTCACAGTGCTGTTTTTCTTAAAGGTATTCTGGCTGCTGAATGCCATTCTCACCTCAGAGCAGTTTTGATATTTAACTGGGGAAACAGAAGGAAACAGGAATGTTTGGGAACCAAAATCACGAACAGCAGAAATCCTGGTTTGAGTTTGTGTGTTAGCACCTGTCCCACGCCTCCTCTGTACCCATGTCAGTTTCCTGTTTGACACAGAGTATCAAGGAAGGGCCTCAGAGACATGGATTAGTACAGGAAGAAGTCAATCCTACCACTGTCATTTGTACACATTAACGAAGTCCTGATGAGGACCTGATTTTTGTTTGTTTGTTTTCCTTTAAAATCCAACCCTACTGTATTTGTATTTAAAATTTGTACACATTTGTATAATAATCTGTTCCTTGTGGTATTTGGTACTGTTAGAGGAAAACCTTTGGATTCAAACTTTCTTGCAGTTTTTATATCATTGTTTTATTTTGTTTTTTAAATAAATTCTAGCAGTTTGATCCAAATACCATTACAGTTGTATAAAGAAATAAAATTTTGTACTTACATTATTAAAAATCACGTTTTTAATATTTGTAAAGAAAAAAAATTATTTCAAGCATCTTTTCTGACCACTATGGTATGAAATTAGAAATCAACCACAGAAAGAGTAATAAGAAAAAAAAAAACCCCACGATTATATAGAGATTAAATAACATGCTACTAAAAACCCAATGGGTCAATGATGAAATCAAAGAGGAAATTAAAAAATACCGTGAGAAAAATGACAATGAAAACACAACCATACAAAATCTATGGGATGCAGCAAAAGCAGTCCTAAGAGAAGCTCATAGCAATAGAGGCGGTCCTCAAAAAGCAAGAAAAATCTCAAATAACCTAACCTACCACCTAAAAGAAAAAAGGACAGACAAAACCTAAAGCTGGCAAAAGGAAGGAAGTAATAAAGATAAGAGAGGAAATAAATTCAGAGGTTAAAAAAACAATAGAAATAGTCAATAAAACCAAGAGCTGCTTTTTTGAAAGGATAAACAAAATCGACAAACCTCTGGCCAGGCTCACCAAGAAGAAAAGAGAGAGGACACAAATAAACAAATTAAGAAATGAAAGGAGAAATAACTGACACCACAGAAATACGAAAGACCATAAAACAATACTATGAACAATGATATGCCAACAAACTGGACAACCTAGAAGAAATTGACAAGTTTCTAGAAACATACACCCCACCAAAAACTGAATCAAGAAGAAACAGATACTCTGAACAGAATGATCACTAAAAGTGAAATAGAAACTATATAGAAAAAAAACCACAAACAAAACCCATAAACCTCCCAGCAAACAGAAGTCCAGGACTGGTGGCTTCACTGGGGAATTCTATCAAACGTACTAAGAACTTATACCAATCCCTCTCAAACTCTTCCAAAAGAAAAGATACACTTAATAAACAAAAGTCCAGGACCAGATGGCTTCGCAGATGAATACTACCAAACATTTAGAGGAGAGTTAACACCTATCATTCTGAAATTGTTCCAAAAAACTGCAGAGGAAGGAACAGTTCCAAATTCATTAAATGAGGCCATCAACACCCTGATACCAAAACCAGACAAAAAAAAAATCACAAAAATAGGTGAGTATCACTGATGAACATAGATACGAAAACCCTCAACAAAATACCAGCAAACCGAATGCAACAATACATTAAAAAGATCATACACTATGATCAACGGGGATTTATCCCAGGGATACAAGGATTTTTCAATACCTGCAAATCAATGTGATATACAACATGAATAAATTGAAGAGTAAAAACTAAAAGACCATCTCAACAGATGCAGAAAAAGCTTTTAACAAATTCAACACCCATTTATGATAAGAAAAAAAAAACCTCTCCAGAAGGTGAACATAGAGGGGACATGCCTCAACATAATAAAGGCCATATATGGCAAACCCATAACTAACATCATAATAGTGAAAAGCTGAAAGCATTTCCTCTAAGATCAGAAACAAGACATGGATGTCCATTCTCGCCACTTTTACTCAACATAGTTTTGGAAGTCCTAGCCATGGCAATCAGAGAGGAAAAAGAAATAAAAGAAATTCAAACTGGAAAAGAAGTAAAGTTGTCACTGTTTGCAGATGACATAATACTACACATAGAAAATCCTGAAGACGCTGCCAGAAAACTACTAGAGCTCATCAATGAATATGGTGAAGTTACTGGATACAAAATTAATATACAGAAATCTGTTGTATTTCTATACACTAATAATGAAATACCAGAAAGAGAAAGTAAGAAAACAATCCCATTTACCACTGCATCAAAAAGAAAAAAAAAAAACCTACTAATAAACCTACCTAAGGAGGCAAAGAAACTGTTTTTGGAAACTATAAGATGTTGATGAAAGAAACTGAAGATGACACAAACACATGGAAAGATATACCATGTTCTTCTTGGATTGGAAGAATCAATATTGTCAAAACAACTATACTACCCAAGACAATCTACAGATTAATGCAATTCCTCAAATTACCAATGGCATTTTTCACAGAACTAGAACAAAAATTTTGTAAATTTGTATGGAAACACAAAAGACCCCAAATAGTCAAAACAACTAAGAAAGAAGAACAGAGCTGGAGGAATCACACTTCCTGACTTCAGACTATATTACAAAGCTACGGTAATCAAAACGGTATGGTACTAGTACAAAAACAAACATATAGATCCATGGAACAGGATAGAAAGCCCAGAAATAAACCTACACACTTATGATCAATTAATTTATGACAAAGGAGGAAAGAATATACGATGGAGAAAAGACAGTCTCTTCAGTAAGTAGCGCTGGGAAAACTGGACAGCTACGTGTAAAAGAATGAAATTAGAACATTCTCTAACAAAACATACAAAAATAAACTCAAAATGTATTAAAGACCTAAATGTAAGACCTCTTACAGGAAAACACAGGCAGAACACTCTTTAAAATAAATCACAGGAATATTTTTTTGGATCCATCTCTTACAGTAATGAAAATAAAGATGAAAACAAATGGAACCTAATTAAACTTAAAAGCTTTTGCACAGCAAAGGAAACCATAAACAAAATGAAAAGACAACCCACAGAATGGGAGAATGTATTTGCAGATGATGCAACCAACAAGGGATTAATTTCCAAAGTATACAAACAGCTCATACAGCTTAATATCAAAAGAATAAACAACCCAATCAAAAAATGGGCAGAAAACCTAAATAGACATTTTTCCAAAGAAGACATCCAAATAGCCGACAGGCACATGAAAAGATGCTCAACACTCCTAATTATTAGAGAAATGCAAATCAAAACTACAATGAGGTACCACCTCACACCAGTCAGAATGGCCATCATTAAAAAGTCTACAAATAATAAATGCTAGAGAGGGTGTGGAGAAAAGGGAGCCCTCCTACAACGTGGGAGGAATGTAAATTGGTACAGCCATTACAGAGAGCTGTATGGACGTTCCTTAAAAAAATAAAGTTATCTTATGATACTACAATCCCACTCCTGGGCATATACCCGGAGAAAACTCTCATTTGAAAAGATACATGCACCCCAATGGTCATAACAGCACTATTTATAATAGCCAAGACATAGAAGCAACCTAAGTATCCATCAACAGATGAATGGAAAAAGGAGATGTGGTATATATATACAATTGAATATTACTTAGCCATAAAAAAAAATGAAATAATGCCATTTGCAACAACATGGATGGACCTAGAGATTATCACATTAAGTGAAATAAGTCAGAGAAAGACAAACATATGATATCACTTATATGTAGCATCCAAAAAAATGCTATCAATGAACTTATGTACAAAACAGAAATAGAATCACAGACATGGAAACAAACTTGTGGCTGCCAGAGGGGATAGTGGGGAGATAAGTTGGGAGTTTGGGATTAATGTATACACACTACTATGTATAAAAGAGATAAACAGCAAGGACCCACTGTATAGCTCAGGTAACTATATTCAGTGTCTTGTAATAATGTATAGTGGAAAAGTATATGAAAAAAATATATGTATCTGAATCATTTTTTTACATAAATAAAATACTTAGGAATAAACCTGATCAAGGAGATGAAAGATTTATACACTGAGAACTAAAATATTGATAAAGCAAACTGAAGATGAGAAATGGAAAAATATCCCATGCTCTTGGGTTAGAAGAATCAATACTGTTAAAATGGTCATATCTACAAATTTAATGAGATCCCTATCAAATTACCCATGACATTTTTCACAGAACTAGAAAAAATAACCCTAAAATTTACCTGGAACCACAAAAGAACCAGAATTGTCAAAGCAATCCCAAGGAAAAAGAACAAAGCTGGAGGCATAACCCTCCGAGACTTCAGACACTACTACAAAGCTACAGTAATCAAAACAGTGTGGTATGGGCACAAAAACAGACATATGGGTCAATGGAACAGAATACAGAGTCCAGAAATAAACCCACACACCTACAGTCACTTAACCTTTGACAAAGGAGGCAAAAATATACAATGGAGAAAAGATAGTCTCTTCGGCAAGTGGTTTTGGGAAAGCTGGACAGCTTCATGTAAATCAATGAAGTTAAACACTCACTCACACCATACACAATAATAAACTCAAACTGGCTTAAAGTCTTAAATATAAAACATGCCACCATAAAACTCTTAGAATACAACATAGGCAAAACATTCTCTGACATAAAATCATACCACTGTTTTCTTAGGTCAGTCTCCAAGGCAACAGAAATAAAAGCAAAAATAAATAAATGGGTCCTAATCAAACTTACATGTTTTTGCACATCAAAGGAAACCATAAACAAAATGAAAAGATAACCTATGGACTGGGAGAAAATATTTGCAAATGATGCAGTCAACAAGGGCTCAATTTCCAAAATATATAAACACCTCATACAGTTCAACAACAAAAAAACCAAACACCCAATTAAAAAAATGGGCAGAAGACCTGAACAGACATTTTTCCAAATTGGAAATGCAGATGGCCAACAGGCACATGAAAAGATGCTCAACATCGCTAATCGTCAGGGAAATGCAAATCAAAGTCACAATGAGATATTACCTAATACCCATCAGAATGGCTAGCATCAAAAAGAACACAAACAACAAATGTTGGGAAAGTTGTGGATAGAAAGGAACCCTTTTACACTGTCAATGGGAAAGCAAATTGGTGCAGCCACTGTGGAAAACAGTATGTAGGTTTCTCAAAAAAAACCCCTAAAAACAGAGCTACCAGATGACCCAGGAATTCCACTCCTGGGTATATATCTGGGAAAAAAGAAACAAAAAACACTCACTAACTTGAAAAGATACGGGCACCCCAATGTTCATAGCTACATTATTTGCAATTGCCAAGACACGGAAGCAACCTAAGTACCCACCAACAGATGAATGGATAAAGAAGCTGTAGTACAATATATCTGCAAAATGGAATACTACTCAGCTATAAAAAAAAATGAAATTTTGCTATTTGCAGCGACATGGACGGACTTGAAGGGCATCATGCTAAGTGAAATAAGTCAAAGACAAATACTGTATGATATCACTTATATGTGGAATCTAAATATACAACAAACTAGTGACTATAACAAAAAAGCAGCAGACTCACAGATACAGAGAACAAACTAGCAGTTACCAGTGAGGAGAGGGAAGGGGGGAGGAGCAATATAAGGGTAGAGGATTAAAATGTACAAACTATTAGGTATAAAATAAGTTGTAAGAATATATTGTAGGTTGAGGGGCAGGGCCTTGGGGGGCTCTGGATGGAGTGGGTGGTGGAGGTGGTAGGAAGCGGAGCCCAGAGTGCCAGGAAAAGCTTGGACACTTTTCTACCATGCTGATGGCATTCTAAATATATTTGTCAGTTTTCCCAAATTTTAACTGAAGAAAGCCTTAAGAATTTATGCTTAACGACTAAAGTGTGACTGCCAATTATCAGGCTTTCAGGATGAATCTGGAAAACCTCATCAAGCTGGAACTCCTAACACTATTCAGTATTATCAAAGGAGAGCTTGAAGCAGGGAACCTTGTTATAGAAGCTTTAAAGAATTAGTTGAAAGAGTCTTGAGGTCTGCTCTCTGCCATGGGGGCAGGGGCTGAGGGCACAGCCAGCAGGCAGTGCACCATGGGCTCTGAGGCAGCCCACTGAAAGTTAAAGAAATATTAATAGAAGATGGCAGAGTAGGACTTGAGTTCACCTCCTCTCACAAAAACACCAAAATCACGATTAACTGTTGAATATCCATCGACAAAAAAGACTGGAACCTACCAAAAAAGATATTCTACACTCAAAGACAAAGAAACGAGACAGTAGGAAGGGTGCATTCACGATACAATCAAATCCCATACCTGCTGGGTGGGTGACCCAGAAACTAGAAAATAACTATATTGCAGAGGTTCTCCCACAGGAATGAAAGTTCTGAGCCCCACGTCGGGCTCCCCAGTTTGGGGGTCAGGCATTGGGAGAGGCCTCCCAGAGCATTTGGCTTTAAAGACCAGCAGGGTTTCATCGCAGGAACTCCACAGGACTGGGCAAAACATAAACTCCACTCTTGAAGGACACACAGAAGGTCTCATGCACACTGGGACCCAGGGTGAAAGAAGTGACTTCACAGAGGCCTGGGCCAGACCTACCTGCTGGTCTTGGAAGATCTCCAGGGATGCAGGGGGCAGCTGTGGCTCACTGTGGGGACAAGGACACTGGTGGAGGAGGTACCTGGGAGTACTCACTGACGTGAGCTCTCCTGGAGGCAGCCATCTTGACACCAAGACCTGACCCCACCCAACAGCCTGTAGGCTCCAGTGCTGGGATGTCTCAGGGCAAACAACCAGCATGGTGGGAACACAGCCCCACCCATCAGCAGACAGGCTGCCTAAAGTCTTCTGGAGTCCACAGGCACCTCTAAACACACCCCTTGAAACGGCCATGCCCACCAGAGGGACAAAACTCAGCTCTACCAACAAGAGGACAGGCTCCAGTTCCTCCCACCAGGAAGGCTGCACAAGCCTCGTAGACCAGCTTCACCCACCAGGGGGCAGACACCAGAAGCAAGAAGAATTATAATCCTGCAGGCTGCAGAACACAGAAAGTTAGACAAAATGAGATGGCAGAGGAATATGTTACAGACGAAGGAACAAGACAAACCCCAGAAGAACAGCTAAGTGAAGTGGAGATAGGCAATCTACCTGAAAAAGAATTCAGAGTTATGGTAGTAAAGATGATCCAAGATCTCGGAAAAATGATGGAGGTACAAACCAAGAAGATACAAGAAATGTTTAACAAAGATCTAGAAGAGATAAAGAACAGAGTTGAACAATACAATAACCGAATTGAAAAATAAAGTAGAAAGAATCAATAGCAGAATAAATGAGGCAGAAGAATGAATAAGTGACCTGGAAGACAGAATGGTGGAAATCACTGCCACAGACGAGAATAAAGAAAAAAGAACAAAAAGGTATGAAGACAGTTTAAAGGACCTCTGGGACAACATTAAATGCACCAATATTCACATGATAGGGGTCCCAGAAAGCAGAGAGAGAGAAAGGGTCTGAGAAAACATTTGAAGAGATAATAGCTGAAAACTTCCCTAGGGGCTTCCCTGGTGGCACAGTGGTTGGGAGTCTGCCTGCCGGTGGTGGGGACGTGGCTTCGGGCCCTGGTCGGGGAGGATCCCGCGTGCCGCGGAGCAACTGGGCCCATGTGCTGGGGATGCTGACCCTGCGCTCTGGAGCCTGAGAGCCATAACTGCTGAAGCCCATGTGCCGTGACTACTGAGGCCCGCGTGCCTTAGAGCCTGTGCTCTGAGGTGGGATAGGCCACTGCAGTGAGAGGCCCACGCACCGCGGCGGGGAGTGGCCCCTGCTCGCCACGGCTTGGGGGGCCGCACAGCCAAAAATAAATAAATAAATAAAACAAAAAACAAAAACTTCCCTAATATGGGAAAGGAAACAGTCACCCAATTAGAAGAAGCATAGAGAGCCCTACACAGGATAAACCCAAGGAGGAAAACACCAAGACACATTAATCAAATTGACAAAAATTAATGACAAAGAGAAAATATTAAAAGGAACAAGGGAAAAGCAACAAATAACATACAAGGGAATCCCCATAAGGTTATTGGAGGATTTTTCAGCAAAAACTCTGCAGGCCAGAAGGGAGTGGCACAATATATTTAAAGTGATGAAAGGGAAAAACCTACAACCAAGAATAATCTGCTCAGCAAGAATCTCGTTCAGATTTGAAGAAGAAATCAAAAGCTTTACAGACAAGCAAAAGCTAAGAGAATTCAGCACCACCAAACCAGCTTTACAACAAATGCTAAAGGACACTGTTGGTGGGAATGTAAATTGATAACAGCCACTATGGAGAACAGTATGGAGGTTCCTTAAAAAACTAAAATGCGACCCAGCAATCCCACTACTGGGCATATACCCTGAGAAAACCATAATTCAAGAAGAGACATGTACCACAATGTTCACTGCAGCACTATTTACAAAAGCCAGGACATGGAAGCAACCTAAATGTCCATGGACAGATGAATGGATAAAGAAGATGTGGCACATATATACAATGGAATATTACTCAGCCATAAAGAGAAACGAAATTGAGTTATTTGTAGTGAGGTGGATGGACCTAGAGTCTGTCATACAGAGTGAAGTAAGTCAGAAAGAGAAAAACAAATACCATATGCTAACACATACATATGGAATCTAATTTTTTAAAAAAAGGTTCTAATGAACCTACGGGCAGGACAGGAATAAAGATGCAGATGTAGAGAATGGACTTGAGGACATGGGGAGGGGGAAGGGTAAGCTGGGATGAAGTGAGAGAGTGGCATGGACATATATACACTACCAAATGTAAAATAGATAGCTAGTGGGAAGCAGCCGCATAGCACAGGGAGATCAGCTCGGTGCTTTGTGTCCACCTAGAGGGGTGGGATAGGGAGGGTGGGAGGGAGACACAAGAGGGAGGAGATATGGGGATATATGTATATGTATAGCTGATTCACTTTGTTATACAGCAAAAACTAACACAATATTGTAAAGCAATTATACTCCAATAAAGATGTTAAAAAAAAATGCTAAAGGAACTTGACTAGGCAGAAGAGAAAAGGCCACAACTAGAAACAAGAAAATTACGAATGGAAAGCTTACTGGTAGAGGAAAACATACAGTAAAGGTAGGAAATCACCCACACACAAATATGATATCAAAACCAGCAACTGTGAGAAAAGGAGAGAACAAATGAAGGATACTGGAAATCCATTTGAAATTAAGAGACCAGCAACTTCAAACAATATTCTATATATAAAGACTGCTATAGCAAAACCTCATGGTAACCACAAACTGAAAATCTACAATAGATACGCAAAAAAGAAAAAGGAATCCAAACACAACACTAAAGATAGTCTTCAAATCACATGAGAAGGGAACAAAAAAGGAAAGGAAGAAAAAAATACCTACAAAAACAAATCCAAAACAATTAGCAAAATGGCAATAAGGACATACATATTGGTAACTACCTTAAATGTAAATGGATTAAATGCTCCAACCAAAAGACAAAGACTGGCTGAATGGATATAAAAAGAAGATCCGTATATATGCTGTCTACAAGAGACCCAATTCAGATCTAGGGACACATACAGAATGAACATGAGAGGATAGAAAAAGGTACTCCATGCAAATGGAAATCAAAAGAAAGCTGGAGTAGCAATACTCATATGAGACAAAATAAACTTTAAAATAAAGACTGTTAGAAGAGACAAAGAAGGACACTACATAACGATCAAAGAATCAATCCAAGAAGAAGATATATCATATATATATATATATATATACATATATATATACACACACACACACAACATAGGAGCACCTCAATATATAACACAAATGTTAACAACCATAAAAGGAGAAATTGACAGTAACACAATAATAGTGGGGGATTTTAACACCCCACTTACATCAGTGTACACATCATTCAGACAGAAAATCAATAAGGAAACACAGGCTTAAATGACACGTTAGGCCAGATGGAGTTAATTGATATTTATAGAGCATTCCATCTGAAAGTAGCAGAATACACATTCTTCTCAAGTGCACATGGAACATTTCCCAGGATTGACCACATGCTGGGCCACAAAGCAAGCCTCGGTAAATTTTAAAAAATTGAAATTTATTGAATTTTATTGAATTTCACAACATTATGAGATTAGAAATCAACTACAAGAAAAAAACAGTAAAAAAAACCACAAACACATGGAGACTAAACAATATGCTACTAAACAACCACTGGATCACTCAAGAAATCAAAGAAGAAATCAAAAAATACCTAGAGACAAATGAAAACAAAAACACGATGATCTAAAACCTACAGGATGCAGCAAAAGCACTTCTAAGAAGTTTATAGCAATACAATCTTACCTCAGGAAACAAGAAAAATCCCAAATAAACAACCTAACCTTATACCTAAAGCAAATAGAGAAAAGAACAAACAAAACCCAAAGTTAGCAGAAGGAAAGAAATCATAAAGATGAGAGCAGAAATAAATGAAATAGAGACGAAGAATACAAAAGATCAATGAAACTTAAAGCTGGTTCTTTGAAAATATAAACAAAATTGATAAACCTTTAGCCAGAGTTATCAAGAAAAAAGGGGAGAGGGCTCAAATCAATAAAATTAGAAATGAAAAAAGAGAAGTTACAACAGACTCCACAGAAATACAAAGGATCATAAGAGACTATTACAAGCAACTATATGCCAATAAAATAGAAAACCCAGAAGAAATGGACAAATTCATAGAAAGGTACAATCTCCCAAGACTGAACCAGGAAGAAATAGAAAATATGAACAGACCAATCACAAGTGCTGAAATTGAAACTGTGATTAAAAAACTCCCAACAGGGCTTCCCTGGTGGCGCAGTGGATAAGAATTTGCCTGCCAATGCAGGGGACACAGGTTCGATCCCTGGTCCGGGAATATCCCACATGCCACAGAGCAACTAAGCCCCTGCGCCATACTGAGCCTGTGCTCTAGAGCCCATGAGCCACAACTACTGAAGCCCGCATGCCTAGAGCCCATGCTCTGCAATAAGAGAAGCCACCGCAATGAGAAGCCCGAGCACCACAATGAAGAGTAGAACCCGCTCGCCGCAACTAGAGAAAGCCCGCACGCAGCAACGAAGACCCAACACAGCCAAAAATAAATAAATAAATAAATAAATTTTTAAAATTTAAAAACAAACAAACAAAAACCTCCCAAAAAACAAAATCCAGGACCAGATGGCTTCACAGGTGAATTCTATCAAACATTTAGAGAAGAGTCAACAGCTATCCTTCTGAAACTATTTTAAAAAATTGCAGCAGAAGGAACACTCCCAAACTCATTCTATGAGGCCACCATCACCCTGATACCAAAACCAAAGATACCACAAAAAAAGAAAATTACAGGCCAATATCACTGATGAACATAGACGCAAAAATCCTCAAAAAAATACTAGCAATCTGAGTCCAACAACACATTAAAAGGATCTACACCATGATCAAGTGGGATTTATCCCAGGGATGCAAGGATTTTTCAATATCTGCAAATTAATCAGTGTGATACTCCACATTAACCAACTGAAAAGTAAAAACCATATGATCATCTCAATAAATGCAGAAAAAGCTTTTGACAAAATTCAACACCCAATTATAAAAACTCTCCAGAAAGTGGGCATAGAGGGAACATATCTCAACATAATAAAGGCCACAGATGACAATCCCACAGCTAACATGTGAAAAGCTAAAAGTATTTCCTCTAAGATCATGCACAAGACAAGGATGTCCACTCTTGCCACTTTTATTCAACATAGTTTTGGAAGTCCTAGCCATGGAAATCAGAGAAGAAAAAGAAATAAAAGGAATCCAAATGGGAAAAGAAGTAAAACTATCACTGTTTGCAGATGCCATGATACTATACATAGAAAATCCTAAAGATGCCACCAGAAAACTACTAGAGCTCATCGATGAATTTGGTAAAGTTGCAGGACACAAAATTAATACACAGAATTCTGTTGCATTTCTTTACGCTAACAATGAAAGATCAGAAATTGAGGAAACAATCCCATTTACCATCACATCAACAAGAATAAAATGTCTAGGAATAAACCTAAGGAGGCAAAACACCTGTACTCCAAAAACTATAAGACACTGATGAAAAATCAAAGATGACACAAAACAGATGGAAATATATACAATGTTCTTGGACTGGAAGAATTAATATTGTCAAAATAACTATACTACCCACGGCAATCTACAGATTCAATGCAATCCCTCAAATTACCAATGGCATTTTTTGCAGATCTGGAACAAAAAAAAAAATCTTAAACTTTGTATGGAAACACAAATTCTTGAGTAAGAAAAACAAAGCTGGAGGCTTCAGGCTCCCTGACTTCAGAGTATACTATAAAGCTACAGTAAACAAAACAGCATGGTATTGGCACAAAGACAGACTTACAGATCAATGGAACAGGATAGAAAGTCCACAAATAAACTGACACACTTATGGTCAATTATGTACAACAAAGGAGGCAAGAAAATACAATGGAGAAAAGACAGTCTCTTCAATAAGTGGTGCTGGGAAAACTGGACAGCCACATGTAAAAGAATGAAATTAGAACACTCTCGAACACCATACACAAAACTAAACTCAAAATGGATTAAAGACCTAAATGTAAGAACAGATACTATAAAACTCTTAGAGGAAAACATAGGAAAAACACTCTTTGACATAAATCGCAGCAATATCTTTTTGGATCAACCTCCTAAAGTAATAAAAAGAAAAAGAAAATAAACAAAGAGGACCTTATTACACTTAAAAGCTTTTGTATAGCAATGGAAACCATAAACAAAATGAAAAGATAACCCACAGAATGGGAGAAAATATTTGCAAATGATACAACTGACAAGGGATTAATCTCCAAAATATACAAACAGCTCACGTAGCTCAATATTAAAAAACAAACAACCCAATCAAAAAAGGGGCAGAAGATCGAAATAGACATTTCTCCAAAGATGACATCCAGATGGCCGACATGCACATGAAAAGATGCTCAACATCACTAATTATCAGAGAAATGCAAATCAAAACTACAATGAGGTATCACTTCAAAGCAGTCAGAAAGGCCATCATCAAAAAGTCTACAAACAATAAATGCTGGAAAGGGTATAGAGAAAAGGGAAAACTCCTACACTGTTGGTGGGAATGTAAATTGGTACAGCCACTATGGAGAACAGTACCAAGGGTCTGTAAAAAAATAAAAATAGAGCTACCGTATGATCCGGCAATCCCATTCCTGGTCATATATCTGGAGAAAACTCTTATTTGAAAAGATACATGCACCCCAATGTTCACTGCAGCACTATTTACAATAGCCAAGACATGGAAGCAACCTAAATGTCCACTGACAGATGAATGGATAAAGAAGATGTGGTGTATACACACACACACACACAAATGGAATACTACTCAGCCATAAAAAAGAATGAAATAATACCATTTGCAGCAATGTGGATGGACCTATCATACTAAGTGAAGTCAGACAGACAAATATCATATGATATCGCTTATATGTGGAATCTAAAAAATGATACCAATGAACTTATTTACAAAACAGAAATAGACTCAGAGATTTAGAAAACAAACTTATGGTTACCACAGAGGAAAGGTGGGGGGCAAGGGATAAATTAGGAGGTTGGGATTAACATATACACACTATTATATATAAAATAATCAACAAGGACCTACTGTATAGCACAGGGAACTCTACTCAATACTCTGTAATAATGTATATGGAAAAAGAATAGATATATGTATATGTATAATGAATCGCTTTGCTGTACACCTGAAACTAACACAACGTTGTAAATCAACTATACTCTAATATAAAATAAAAAAATTTGTAAAAGAAATATTAATATTAAAAAATATATTGTACAACATGGGGAATAAAACAAATATTTTATAAGTATAAATGGAGTATAACCTCTAAAAATTGTGAATCCCTATACTGTACACTGTAACATGTAATATTGTACATCAACTATTCAATAAAAAAGAAGCACTGAAAAAGTTTTCAACCTCACCAATAAAATACAAATTAGACAAGGTAGCTTTTTTTTTTTTTTTTTGCCCTCCAGACGGAAAACAATTTTAAGGTTTGTTAATTCCCAGTGTTGGTGCGGGTGTTTGGAAATAGACACTTTCATGGCCTTTCTGAGAGCAGTTTAACACTAATAAAAATTCAAATGCAAATTATTTTTTGACTTAGCAGTTCCATTTCTAAAAATATATCTTATAGAAATATAGCCCCAAATCTAAAAAGATACACATAGAACGATGTTCACTGAAGCGTCTTCTGCAACAGCAAAAGTGACAGTAATTTCAACATCCACCAATAGGGAAATGTTTAAATAAATTATGATATATGTATACTGTGGACTACTCTGAATATTTAGAAAAATTGAGAGCTATGAAAGTAATAGATTGAAACACTGCATATGGTTAATAGTAGCTATCTGCAGGGAACGAGACTGGCTGTGAGTGGTTGTAGGGGGAGAATGATAAAGAGAATTCAACAATACAAATTTCATGATGTAAAAAGTAAACAAAGATGACATATACCTTTTGTAATAAAATAAAACAGCAGCCCTAGGGAAATTTTTAAAGTTTTTATTTCTATTATCCTTCACCCAAGAACATTTTCAGATGCTTTATATCTGCAACTGAAATAGAGTAATCTTAAAACCTTTTTCATGTAATAAATATTAAACCAGCATACAATCATTAAAAATGGCTTTTTGAAAAGCAAAACGTGTACACTGTAGAACATTTACAAAATATAGAAGGAATAAAGAAAATAAAATCACCCACAATGCCACCACTCCAAGATGACTACCTTTATTGTGGTATATTTCCTCCCTTTCTTTTGTCTGTGAATATAAATGCCAGTTCTCTATCCCTAGACCAGACCTTTTTGCTTATCTTCAGATCTACATAGATAAATGCAACTAAGAGAAGTTGCAGTTTGAACATATGCAAAATTGAACTAGTATTCCCTATACCTATTGCAGCTGCTCTTATTCTGCTGATCCGTATTGGTCAATAAACAGAACTACCATCTACACAGATGCTCAAGACAGAAACCTGGGGACCATCCATGAACACTCCTCCTTTTACAACCTCTTACCAATTAAGATGTCCTGTTGATTCTGTATCACAAGTCTCTCCTGGACCCATTCACATCTCTCGGTTCACACTGCCATCACCCTACTTCAGGACACCATTTCTCAACTAGCAACAGAATTTAAATTAGCCTTCTTATATCCAGTTTTGCTGCCCTGCCCCCATTAATTGCACTGTAGGTTAGGTAACCTTTCTAGAAACATGCATTTCAATAAGTCATTTATCTACTTAACACTATTCTACACCCCAAACAATAAAGAATATATTCCTTAACATAGTACATAAGACCCTCCATCACTCTTCTGCAACAAGCCCCGGTCTCCTCTTTATTCTCTCCCTGCATTCAGTGATGCTGCCTTATGGAACTTACTGCATAGCGCCTGGCTCATTGAAGTTTACACTTCAAAATATTTGATGAAAATTGCTAGAATGTTCAACAACTTTCAGCTCTTATACAGTCTCTGACCTTAACACTTCAGCACAGGCTACTCTGTCTGCCATGAACATTCTCTTCTTACCTATTCCTTCACACAGTTAACTTTGATTCCTCTTTCAGGTCTCAGTTTAACAATCATTTCCTTTGGGGATCCTTTCCTACCCTCTAGATGGGGTCAAGTTTCTCTGTTCCCATGGCATACCATACTTTCCCTACCATAATAAAACACTCTTCATTGCAATTATTAGTTTTTTTGTTCAATTATCCTGGCTTCTCAGTAGCAAGATGCTCTGTGAGGGCAGAGACTACTACTTCCTCATTGCAATATGCCTACTCCTAACATAGTGCTTGGTACATTGCAGGCTCTCAATATATGTGTGTTCAATTAATATAGCCTGAATATTCTTCTGTTTCCTTTCCAGATTCAGGGTCCACCCCTCTCAACCATGTTCTGCTCCAGAAGCCTGATCTTGCCTTCTAGCCTCTAGCTGAGTTGGGTTAGTGGGGAGCCCTGGCAGATCAAAGAGATGGAAGAGAGCAGATGCAGCTATTTATTCTTGCAGGGGTTGCCTTGGGCAGGTTGCATTCCTCTACTGAAGGTCACAGCTCCTCTCAAGTTGGCCCTCTCTCAATGACTCTTTCTCCCTGTCCTTTGGCCCTTCAGGTGACAGCAGCCCAAACTGTTTCTAGCCCCAAATACTACATTATTCCTTACGGTTTTCCTATGATCTGCTTACATCTTTGTAAACAATCCTTTTAGGCACCCCCATGCCCCAGAGCTATACTATTTTGAATGTGCCTTTTGTTTCCTACAGGGAAATGGCATGAAAGAGAATGCCAAATTTATAATCTTAATTATGTTTTTATAAAATTGGTATATCGTAAAATAAGATTTCCAGAAGACTCAAAAAAAAAAAAAAAAAAAAAAAGATTTCAACAATGACATGATGGTTTTGCCTCTCACAGATATCCCATCATTTGTACAAACAGTCCTCTAGTTGACATGTGAATTGTTTTTTTCTCTTTGCTATTATTAAAAGGTCTCTAAAGAAAATTCTGTTCAACAATTTTTTTTTCTTATATCCTTAGAATGGGAATTAGAAGGGGTCAAAGAGTATAAATTTGTTACAAATACACATAGCAACTGCCCCCCCAGAAAATTTATACAAATTACAGTCCACTAGTCATACTCAGGCATGCCCAGTTCACTGTCCCCTTGCCACTACTTTACTGTGCATACTGCAGCCTGGCAAAGAACCACTGACTGTTTACCAATGCCAGGCAAAGGGGGAAAAGTCAATTTCTTTCATCATTAACCTGACAATGTTACACCATGAAATGAGATTAAAGTACACTAGGCTTTGTTAGAAGACCTGGGTTTGATATCTAACTTCCCTAATTAGCTACTTGGTCTTTTCTTCCTGAGCTTTAGCGTCCTCTTTAAGTGGGGATAAATATTACCTACCTGGCAGGCTGTCGTGAGGTTTATAGAATATAAGTTTAAAAGCAAGTAGCAGAGTTACTGGTTCTCAAGAAATGTTTTGCTGTGTTCTTTATAATCTTTCTGATGCTTCCCTTGGATTTTATGGCTCTCATTCTCCTGTATAAATGTCTTCTAAGTAAATTTTCCTTTCAATAATAAGCTCACAACACAAGTTCTCTCTTGAGGTTTAAAAAAAACAAAAAAGCAAACAAAAAAATACAAATCACAAAACACCATCTTTGCTTTTCACAGATATGAACCAATGATTTCTTTGTTTTAAGAAGTCAATCCTAGGGACGTCCCTGGTGGTCCAGTGGTAAAGAATCTGCCTTCCAATGAGGGGACACGGGTTTGATCCCTGGTTGGGGAACTAAGATCCCACATGCTGCGGGGCAACTATGCCCGTGTGCTACAACAAAAGAACCCACAACGAATATCAGGCGTGTCGCAACTAAGACCTGACACAGCGAAAAATAAAAAAAAAAAAAAAAAAAAATCAATCCTAGAAGTGTAGAGTATGAAGTATCTCAGTAATAGGCAACAACATTCTGTACCCTATACTTCCTTAACACTATAATCTTATCTACTTTAGCATATAGTTAGGATCAAATCTTTAATTTTGAAAGATGTCTGCTTGTTCACAGATAATTATTTATTTAAAAAAATTAAGAAAATGATTTATTGACTATCACTGCCAGGCAAAGAAGGAATATAAACCTAAGTAGGACACAAACCCTGACCCTGAGGAAGATACAATCTGCCAGGCAAAATGGACAAGCAATCTCATTACAAAGTTATGAGCACCATGGTAAACCTATGAAGTGCTATAGGAATATAGAGGAAACACGATCAACACTTGTGTATGGAGGAACTGGGGGGATGTAGGAGGGTGACAGGGAAAGTGGGAGAGCAGATACTGGGTAGAGCACTGAAGATTGATTAGAAACTTGTCTTTGGGAAAAGGAGAGAAAGTTTATCTCTAGACAAGTGGAACAGCTGGTACAAATACATGAAGTATCACAGCACCTGGCACTGCTGGGGAGAATACTGGGGGCATGGTACAGCTGAAGTAAACAGCTGTTAGAGGGAAAGGTTGGTAGGAAATCAGCCTCTAAAGAAGGGTAAGGGCCTGTTCAAGGACTGAATTGTGTCCTTCCTCCAGTTCATATATTGAAGCCCAAACCCCCAATGTAACTGTATTTGGAGATAGGGCCTTTAAGGAGATATTTAAGATTAAATGGGGTCATAAGGGTCGGGCCCTAATTCAATAGGACTGGTGGGTCCTTATAAAGAGGAAGACACACTAGGAGTGCATATGCACAGAGAAAAGGTCATGTGAGGACACAGCCAGAAGGAAGTCATTTGTAAGCCAAGGAGAACGGCCTCACCCAGAAACTAACCCTGCTGGTCCCTTGATCTTGAACTTCCAGCCCCCAGAACTATGAGAAAATCATTTACTGTTGTTTAAGCCACTCTGTGGTATTTTGTTATGGTAGCCCTAGCAGACTAAGAGCCTTAATTGCAAAGGTTCTTGAAAATCACAAAAGAGAGTCTGCCTATGATCTCAAAGTCCCATATTTCTCAAACTTGGGTTCAAGTGTGCCTAAGATAACCAAATATGTGTTTAGAAAGGAGACCCAGGCACCCTGGGGGGAATGAATTTGAAGGTGGAAAACCTGGAAGCAAGAAAATAAGAGGCCACTGCAAAGTTACTGAGATGAAGAGGATCTGAATTAGGGCCTCTCTAATGTAGAATTAAAATCACTATGTAAATAAAATACAGTAAATCCCCTACATACGAACAAGGTCCATTCTGAGAGCGCATTCGTAAGTCCAATTTGTTCATAAGTCCAACACAGTTAGCCTAGGTACCCAACTAACACAATTGGCTATACAGTACTGTACTGTAATAGGTTTATAATACTCTTCACACAAACGATACATAAAAAACAAACACAAAAAATAAAGAAAACATTTTTAATCTTACAGTACCTTGAAAAGTGCAGTAGTACAGTACAACAGCTGGCATACAGGGGCTGGCATCGAGTGAACAGGCAAGAAGAGTTACCGACTGGAGGAGGGAGAGGAGGTGGGAGATGGTAGAGCTGAAGGATCCTCAGCAACAGGAGATGGAGGGCAAGCTGCAATTTCATTCACGCCTGACGTTGATGGCACAGGTTCTGGTTCCTTGCTGGATTCAATTCTATCTACCCTCTTGAAAAAACGATCCAGTGATGTCTGGGTAGTAGCTCTTTTTTGCTTGTCACAGATGACATGGTAGCACTGGATTGCATTCTGAACGCCTGCTGCAACCTTTGTGTACTGTTCTACATTCAGGTCCTGTGCCTCACAAACGAACAGTGCCTCCTCAAATAAAGAAAAGAAAATCCCCTTGCCATTTCCTGCATCGTGAATCTCTTCGGTTCTTCAGTTACTCTTTCTTCCTCGTCTCTTCGTCCTTTCTCTGGGCCTCCCATTCCATCAGGTCTTTATTAGTAAGCTCCTCGTTTTACACAGCAAGGAGTTCAGTGAAGTCGTCCTCTTGCAGATCTAGCTCCAGCTTTTCGCTGAGGGTCACTAAGTTGCTCTTTGGATTCCATCCACCTTTTCAAACCCATGAAAATCGTCAACAAACTGCAGGCAAGGTTCTTCCAAACCCCATTCATGGTGACAGCTGTAACCTCATGCCAAGAAAAGTCAATGTTTTTAATGGCCTTGTAGATGTTACAGTCCTTCCAAAATTGTTGCAAGGTTGTTCCCGATTCATCACTCGCCTTTACTGCCTAACGAAAAGTGTGATGTAAAAAATATTTTTTGAAAGTCGCTATAACTCCCTGGTCCACAGGTTGGATGAGAGATGTACTATGCGGCGGCAGATGCACTACTTTGACTTTGGGATGAAAGTTGTCCATGAATGGAGGGTGGCCCGGAGCACTGTCAAGCAGCAAAAGAATGTTGAATGGGAGATCCTTCTCCAAGCAGTATTTCTCTACCTCTGGGATAAAGGGGTGGAAAAACCAGTCCTGGAAAATGGCCTGTGTAACCCAGGCTTTGGGGTTATTCTTCCACACAAGAGAAGCCCTTGGCTATGTTTTTAAGGGTCTTGGGTTCTCTGAATGATAAACTAAGAGAGGCTTCAGCTTCATATCACCGGAAGCATTGCCACCAGAGTTATCCTATCCTTTGGTGCCTTATAGCCTGGCATCAACTTTTCCTCCTTACTGATGTAACGTCAGTCTGGCATCCTCTTCCAGTACAGTCCTGTCTCATCCACATTAAAAACCTGCTCGGGTAAACACATGCCTTCAATAATTTCTCAAAGTGTTTCAGGAAATTCCCAGGGAGCTACCGTATCTGCACTCGCTGCCTCACCACTTACTTTTACGTTGTGAAGGTTAGCTCTAGCCTTGAACCGATGAACCCAGCCATGGTTGGCATGAAAAGATGCACCCTCTGATTCTCTGCTGTGTTTCTTCTTCAAGTCTTTATAAAGGCTTTTAGTTTTCTCTTGAATCAGCATTAAGCTGAGCGGGACTCGACGCTGATGCTGATCCTGCATCTACACACTGAGAAGTTTCTCCATCTCCTCCATCACTTTTCGACGCTTCTTTGATATTATTGTCAACATCATTGGCACAGCAGACTTCACAAGTTCCGTGATCTTGCTCTTGTTCTTTAGAATCATGCCAATGGTTGAACAATTCATGTTATAAGAACGAGCGACATCTACCATCTTTTTGCCTCGCTCCACTCTCTTGATTATTCACTTTTGTTTCCATCGTTATTACTTGGTGCTTCTTAGCAGTACCAGCTACGTCACCACTGCTTTTACACCTGCTTCTGGACATCATGGGCTTGAAATAAAGATACTGTACTACTGTACTCTACACAGTATTGTAAAGTACACAAAAGCAAAACCACTTGTAGAGGATGCACGCACGTGACAATGTATGCCAGACACGTGAACTTACATGATTGGACATCGAACACACGTTCGCATCTTTGAAAGTTCACGACTTGAAGGTTTGTATGTAGGGGACTTACTGTACAGTGAATATTTTTGGCCTAAATGGCCTCATAATTGTCTTAAAAACACTTGCCACCGAAGATTTAGTAGGTACATCTAAATACCTCCTGCATAACTGTTACAATGGCCTACAATAGTACTAAAAGATGTCAACAGACACAATTGGAAGATAGAAAAGTTTGCTGTGCAGGAGGGAGCCAAGACAGGGGACACTAATTTTTACTACCCTATTACAACCTGTTTCATTTGTTGGGTATTAGTTTTACCCCTCCTTTCCTCTGTCACACTGAAGAGTTGGTCCCTCTTAATAAAACCAATCCCCTCTACCTGTACTCTATGTCAGCATTTTGAAACCTGCAGATGGGTCAAGAAATTGATTGAGGAGATCATTAAAACAAAACAAAAAAAACCCCCAAAACAAAACAAAAAAACTGCACCAACAACAGACTGTAATAGAAGACAATATAAATGACATCACAAGTAGTAAGGATAACTATTACTATAAGAAACTTGTTTCAGTAATATGTGTACATGCGTGCTCGCACCAGATAGCAAAGATAAAATTTATTTCCTACTGAGGGTTGTGGCCAAAAAAGTTTGAAAGAGACTGCTCTAGATTCTGCTTAAAACCCCTTAGAAATCTCACTCATTATCTTCCTGTCTCCATCTCCAATCTCTTTCTCACTTTTAGTTTTTTCCCATCAAAACGTAAACACTAAAGTATCTCCTGAGTGTCTCCTCTCAGATACCAGTGCTTCCCTGTCAGTTAAGCTTCTGGAAGAGATAACTACAATCTCAGCATGGACTTTCTCACCTCCATTGCTTCTCAATCCACTGCAAGCTGGTTTGGGCCTCCACCTGCTACTGCAGGTTAAAGACCTCCAAGTGCACTTTGGGATTCCTCTCTATTTAACCCTTGAGCAGCACCTGACATCGTTTACCTCCTGAAACACACTTCTTTGGGCTAGTTTCACTCTCTCCTGATTTTCCTCTTACTTCTTTGGCCACTAAATTTCCTTTGCAGCCTCCTTCTCTTCTGCCCATCCTTTAAATGCTGATTTTTAGGCAGTCTGTCCACTCAACAGGGGTAGTCTCTCAATCATTAAGTAGCTTCAATTTCTATCCCTGCGCTATGGTTTCTACATCTCTAGTCCTGATCTCATTCCTAACATCCAGACCTGGCTTCCATTTTTACATGGCATAAAAGATGTGTCAATCCAGAAGCTTAACTTTCTGGAATAATTTTCATTTCAACCTTTAGCATTTTACCCTTTAGTTATACCAAACTACCCACTTATGGTTTCAGTCTAACAGCATATGCTATGAAAACCCAGACTTCCTGGGTTTGAACCCCAATTCCAACACTTACTGTGTGACCCTGAGTAAGTTACTAGATTACTCTGTGCCTGAGTTTTCTCATCCACAAAATGGGAAAAATAACAGAACCTAACTTTAAAAGTTACAGAGAATTAAGTGAGTTAATACATATAAAGCTCTTAAAAGCATGCCTGGCACATAGCAAACATTCAGTAAGTATTACTTTATTTATGCTACTGGGTCTTGCAATACCATATACATACAAAACTTGACTGTATGTTATTCTTGTTACGGGCTCTACATTTGGTTCCTTGATTAACCTACAGATTAGGATTTCAGGCTATTTTAGAAAATTACTATCTTTATACCTCATTCACATTCTTTGTTGGGGCTCCCTCTCATCATTCTCAATGACTTAAAGTGTCACCTTGAATACTTTAAGTCTTGAAGTTATAAGGGGCCTCAATAATCACCTCAAGTAACCTTTCCACCCAACACAAGAATATTTTCTAACCTCTGTCATCCAACTGCTGAACCACTGCCAGTCATTGCCAGTTTCACTTCTGAGCACCACCACTTTGCCAGGCCAAAATCTGCTTGCCTGTAATTTCCACCCAACCTCTGTCTGCCCTTCAGATCACCTGCAATAAGGCAGCTCCCTTTCCCACATGGCAGTTCTCTAAACACCTTAAGTCCCTCCCACCCCCTAAGTTAAACTAGTTCCTCCAGTCATTTCTCGTATGAAATGACTTCTAATCCTTTGACTACTCTGGACACCTCTGAGTTCCAATCTGTACCTGAACTCATTGAAATACTGCAGGTTTGGTTTAATGGTCAAGACTAACACCCCCATCACTAGGTATTATAATTTTATTATAAGGGCTTAATTTTATGAAAGCATAGAAACTCTAGTACTAATGCTGGTGGCCAGGCAACTATTTTGATTTCAGTTATTCATCTTCCTAAGTTTTCTTCTTTCTTATCACCATTTCACAGCCACACTATGGGCTTGTTATTACAAAGTTCTTTTTCAACTCCTAGATCTTTAATTTTGTCCCCCAATCCTATCTCAATCACTTCAGCCCTACTGGTCTCCCAATAGTCTCTCCATTTCATAAAGACTACCAATATTCTCAGGTACCAAGAATTCCCTTTTCTCAGGCACAGTTTGCTTCACAGCACTGTCTTAAACTCATCAGGTCAACCACACTATTCCTCAATGATCATCTCAACCATCACCTCTTCTGCTCTTACATAAAATGCTGCAGAAGAGAAATACCAAGTCATATAGGTCTGCACCTGCAGCCAAGTCCAGAATTCCTGCCTTCATGTTCAAGCCACAGTATACCAGGAACTCCTAAAGGTACTGGGGTAAGTCGTTAAGTGCCAGAGGGTACTTGAGTTAGACTGCCTGGATTCAAATTCCAGATCTATCTTTACAAACTTGTGACTTGGGCAAGTTAGTCAGCTTCGATTATTCTCACCTGTATAACGGGGATAATAAACTCACAGGGCTGTTCAGTGTAGTAAATGATATAATGCAAGTAAGGTTCTTAGTTCATTGCTCTTGCTGCAAGTAAATGCTCAATGAATGTTCCCTGTTGTCATAATTATTATTTGTGTGTGCATGGTAAACTATGGAAATTATATGCCTCTGTGGGTTTCCTTCTAGGGAGAACACTCCATAATTTTCACCGATTTTCAATGGCTTCTTGCCTCCTCTCCAGCTGTCAAAATTTTAGTCCTTCTCTGGGGAACCTCAAGATCTAATGGAACATTTACAGATACAGACATATATCCGTGGT
Organism: Balaenoptera musculus; assembly: GCF_009873245.2. Taxonomy (NCBI): domain Eukaryota; kingdom Metazoa; phylum Chordata; class Mammalia; order Artiodactyla; family Balaenopteridae; genus Balaenoptera; species Balaenoptera musculus. Next base: position 33,692,625 of record NC_045801.1, on the reverse strand, counting down.
CATCACCAATCTACACTTTTTTTTTTTAAAATTCTTTTCCTTTTTAATTTTATTTATTTATTTTTGGTTGTGTTGGGTCTTCGTTTCTGTGCGAGGGCTTTCTCTAGTTGTGGCAAGCTGGGGCCACTCCTCATCACGGTGTGCGGGCCTCTCACTATCGTGGCCTCTCTTGCTGCGGAGCACAGGCTCCAGAGGCGCAGGCTCAGTAGTTGTGGCTCACGGGCCCAGTTGCTCCGCGGCATGTGGGATCCTCCCAGAGCAGGGCTCGAACCCGTGTCCCCTGCATTGGCAGGCAGATTCTCAACCACTGCGCCACCAGGGAAGCCCCGACACTTTTCTTAACAGTCTACTCATGTTTTGGTATTTGGATTTATTCCATTTTGCCCTTAATTTTATGTTGTCTACAATTACTTTTTATTTGACTAAGTCTCAAACCCACCATTAGAATGCAAGTTTCCTGAGGGCAAGAACTTTAGATGCTTCTGTATCCCATACAGCAGTCTACAAATGTTAAAAGACCAATATACACCAGGTGAACAGAATACAATTACCTAACTCTTTAAGATAATCCACTTCTGATCTAATTCTCATGGTAGAAACTAACTTGTAGTAATGAAATAGAGCAGGACCCTATGGTCCTTTCCCCCCACATCCTCCGCCTGCCTTTTGCCTGTAGAAAAACTTTGGTCAAAGAATAAGTTTAATTAGAGAAGTGAGAAAATACGGAAGCAAAGGAAAACGGTCAAACAGGACCAAACAATAATAATTTACTCATTAAGCAAAGTCAAGGACCTTTAGTTCCTCTTCAAGGGCTGCAGATAATATTCTGAGCCATATCCTTTGAGCTGTTTTGTAGATACTGAAATGCTCACCAGGTGGAAGAAGTTAACTACATGATGACCAGATTAGCCATGACATAAGCTGCCACAATTCCACGAACTGGCCTCAAAGAAATGGGAACAAACCGACCCTGGAACTGAAGACTAACTGTACTTAAAACAATCAAGATTATGCTGCATGACCAATTTCAAGATGACTGTCAGAGCTGCCTGTGTTGTTTCTACATGTAGCCCCCTCCCTCCGCCTATAAAAGGTCTTACCCACTGACTGTCCGGGAAGGGGGGCTGGGAATCAGCCTTTGGACACGAGGCCGCCCTCCCGCCCCCAGATGCCTGTCCCTGAAATAAAGCAAACTTTCCCTTCCACCAACTTTGCCTCTTTATTGGCTTTTGAATGCCGAGCAGCTGGACCCCACTTTTAGTAACAGTAATAAGAGAACTGAAATGACAGAAAATACTTTCCAAATAAAGTTATCAAAGACCTTCTTTGAAGCTATCTTTTCCAGAATTTAATGTTGAGTTTATCTGTTAAAGTACTTTGTTAATTTCAATATACTTAATTCACTTAACTCAATGAACTTAATTCAATAAAGCTAAATAAAAAACAATACTATTTGAATTCTAGCTACTTATTCCTTCACAGGACATTGTACCACACTGTAAACACCAAAAACAAACTTTCAAGAGAATTCTATCCCAACCTCATTCCTAACCATCTGCTAAGGATTACTCCCTACTCCAAGCACTTGCATTTCCCTCTCAGCCCTGAGGCCAAACACGTGACTATCCTTAACTTTCAAAGTACAGGTTTCCCTGGCTATGCGAAAGTAAAGCATGAAAGCTTTAATAAGCCAAAATTGCATAAAGCGAAGAAGCAATTACCTTAACACACACCTTGCTAATGGATGCACAAAATAAATCCAGATACAGCACAGATGCTCACAGACACAGTTCAAAGTTATGGCGGCTTGACGCTGAGATGCTGAGTGCAGTTCCCAGGAAAGGAGCTGGTGGTGCCACTCGCGCTGCTGGCGGTGCATGCTGCCTCTACAAGGGCTTGCTGCAAAACAGACGCTGAATGCTATTTTCGCTTTTCGTCTTTTTTTTGTAATGGCGAAAATCCACTTCGGATTTCTTTCGGATTTTTGGGTTAGCGGAAAACAGGTACTAATGTAAGCCTTTCCTAAAAGCGAGGTGCTGTAAAGCGAACTTTCGAACAGCGGGGGAAACCTGTACCTCCAAGGGTGAATGATTTACACCTGTGAGGGTTAAGCCCTAAAATGTGATAAACCCTTTCTTATTTTATAAATCAGGCTTTGAGTCCCACGTTCTATACCAATGAGAACTTTTCTCAGACTTTTATATCCATGTTCCTCATCCCTCAGTATTGGGGAAAGGGGACGACGGCGGCCAGACCACTTTACCAAACTCCCCTGCCTCAAATCTGGCCCCAGGCGAGCCCGGACAAACAGCAGCTTCTTCAACGCTCGCCTCACCTGCCGTATGGAAGAGGCAGGAGAGGCCAATGCCTCCGTCTGCGTCTTTTATCACTCAGTTCGGGGTGACAGCAAGGAGAAGCCCAGGGTCTGAGCGGTTTCTTACCGGCGAAGCGGATCTTCACGAGATCCAGCGGGTGCAGCGCAAGGTTGGAAAGGACCCCGCCGCTCACGCCCGCCACCAGATTCTCGTACCGGACGTGGCGGAATACTGTGCTCCACGCCGACGACCCGGATGCCGACTGGCCCTGGCCCGTCATGGGCTCAGGGCCCGGTGATGCCGTGGAAGTGGGACGAGATGCAGTGGCCGCCACCGTGGCGACGGTCGCCACGCTGGAGCAGAAACCGCAGGGCACGAGCCCACTTCCGGAACCCGCGCGTGGAGTCAGACGCCTGGGCGCGGGTTGAAGCCGAGAGACCCAGGGGCCAGGGGTACAAGAGAACGGTGCTGCCGCACGCCACGCCTACCCGGAGGAGAGTGAGAGGGGGCGGGGCGCCTCCGCCAAGTCCCCGCCCCGCCTCGCCCACCTCGGCGGCTGGCTTAGGCCGAAGGGCGTGGATGCGAGAACGCCACTGAAACACCGCCCCCGGCCAACCTTTGTCCGCAAAACTACGGAGCACCGCAGGGCCCAGCGGAACCCGGTTTCCGCTCCGCGGACGTCACGTGACAGGAAGTAGTCTAGAAGAAGTGGAAGTGGTGTGTGTTGGTGGAGGAGGAGGAGGAGGAGGAGGAGGAGGCGGCGGCGGCAACGGGAACCAGAAGGGGAAGGCTCGTGGAGTCGGGAAGAACTAGGAGCAAGATGAAGGTGAAGATGCTGAGCCGGAACCCGGACAGCTATGTCCGCGAAACCAAACTGGACTTACAGAGAGGTGAGACAAGTTAGTCCGGAGTCCGCCAGGCTTGGATCTGGCCTCGGCTTCCACCGAATAAAGCTGGAGGGGAGCCTGGTGTTCCACTCTCGTTCTTTTCCTGTTCCCTCTCGCCAGGGCATGAAGCCGTTCTGGTACTGGGTAGCAGAACCCTTGTCTTCAAGTCCTTTTTCTAATAACTTTCTCTAGTGGTAAGAGGGAAAGTTAGTTATATGGGGAAATGATTCCACCTCCCCCTTAACAGCTGCTGCCCCCTGATTGTTCTCAGGTTCCTGCTGAAAAGTGGAACTTGAGTGAGCCAAACTCGTGGATTGAAGGATTTAACAATTGAGCAGACTTCTTTAAACCTTTCCCGTTGCTCTAACTTTTGGCTAATTTACTACTTAAAATTACGTCCTTCTGGATGTGGGAAGAGATAAAGGTGAAACGTAAAGCCATCAGTTCTCTCTTAAAAACTTGTGGAGAAGTTTGATGTGGGAATGGCTAAAGTGAAATTAATGAGCTTTATTTTTCTGTTACTGGGTGTCTTGTTCCCCCATTAACATGCTGACTGCTTATGAATTATAACTTGTGATACCTAAATGACAAGGGACCATCCATGTATGAACAGACTATTCTAAGCGAAGAGAATAACAGGTGCAATGCCTTAAGGCAGGAATAAACTTAAGGTATAAGAAAAGGGCCATGTCTTCGGAGTTTGAGTAAGGGGTAAGCCGTAGAAGGTGAGGCTGGAACAATATTTCACTATCATTGAGTCGTGGAGATTATATATATTATGAGCAATGCTAAGTAAATATATGGTCTCTGCTCACAAAATGTTTACAGGTTAAATAACAAAACGGTAATGCTTCTAAAATGCAAATTAGGTTGTGTCATTTGGACTTAACATCATCCCTACTCCTTGAACTTGGTCCCATCTTCCTCTTCAGTTTCACCAGTGATTACTTTTCCCACAACTAGCTTACATTTACTCTTGCCAGTCTGAGTGCATTTCAGTTATTCTCTGTGAGGCATCCTGTGTCACAAGCCCTTACCCAGTTTCTCTCCTAGCTCTGGGAAGCTTTCTCTGAACAATAGTCTTTCCAAACTTACCCCCTGCACATTTCCCCCCATCCTGTACACACTTAAGCACTCTCCTTCTATGCTTCTGTCACATATTTTTATACTAATATCAGAGCTTTTATTACATTGCCTCGTTATTATTGTGACTATCAGTCTTTCCCATCAGACTGAGCTTGCAGAGAGTGGTACAATTGTATTTGGTTCTATATCCTGTATTTAGACAGCACCTGGTACCTAGTAGTTGCATTATTAATGTCTGAATGAAGGAATGAGTGAATGACTGGCTGGTCACAGAATCTTGAGGTTAGGAAGTTATTAGTTACCTGATCTTGTTATTAAGGGTCTTATTTCTTATAATATCTTCCTATTTCTTTATAGTTTCTGAATGGAAGTGTTAATAGATAACAAAATGGGAAGATTGAAGTATTGGAGCTCTGTGAAACATAAAATAAGGAAGACACTTCCATGATTTTCTGGTAATTTCGGCAAGGTTTTGGACAGAGGGTCTTCAACTTTTGTATTCTCCACAGTGCTAGGCACAGTGTCCCTGATAAAGGTTTTTTGAGTAACAAATTGAATGGTTAGCTTAGGAAGACCACAGGAAATACTAAATGTGAATTATTTTATTAAGAGGAATCATTCTTATTTCAGTTCCAAGAAACTATGATCCTACCTTACATCCTTTTGAGGTCCCACGAGAATATGTAAGAGCTTTAAATGCCACCAAACTGGAACGGGTTTTTGCGAAACCGTTCCTTGCTTCCCTGGATGGTCACCGAGACGGAGTCAGTTGCTTGGCAAAACATCCGAAGAGTCTGGCTACTGTCCTTTCTGGGGCATGTGATGGAGAGGCAAGTGTCACTCTAAACGTTGATATTTTAAACTAAAAATAGTTTTATTACAAATGTTCTTCCTTTAGTTGTGCGTTACTGTGGGTTTTAACTGGTTTGATTTTATTTTTCTGTGTTCTGTTTTCTTTTAATTCTCAAGAGTAAATTCTATTTGAATTGGTAATTTCAGTAGTTTCTTATCAAAACCTAAGATATTTAAAATGTAGTAACTTAAGGCTATTTGACAGTAAGTAATAAGGCATGTTTACAGTACAGATATTTAACTGAGTTTTTTTTCACAGAGGATGTTATTAACAATTCAACACTTAATTTCCCCACTCTGGCAAAGAAAGAAAACTTTGAAACACTTTAAACTAGAATCAACAGAGTATTTAACAGATTCAGTTTTCTGCTTGTTGATATTTTTATCCATAGACATTGCATTATTTTAATCTAGAGGATTTTGTTTTTAGCTGTCTGGTAGAGTGGTTTACAGCCTTTTCAGTGTTGAATTTATTTTTCTTGGAATGTACTCTTGTGCCTGAACGTTTTTTATTTATAATTCACTGAAATTTCCTAGTATGCTTTTTCATAGGTTAGAATTTGGAACTTAACTAAACGAAAATGTATTCATATGATACAAGCACATGAAGGTTTTGTACGAGGAATATGTACTCGCTTTTGTGGGACTTCCTTTTTTACTGTAAGTATAATGCAGTTAAATCATTAACTCTTTTCAACATGTTTAAGACTGATGTAATTGAATATTTTCTGAGTTCATTTACATGGTCCAGGGCCCTTTCAGAGTTTCACAATGCAAAATAACTTATTAAAACTTGGAAAAGTCCTGGTTTTCTTTATGTAATCCAGCCTTTTCCATACTTTTTAATCTTTTTATACATAATTACTTAACATATTACTGAAATAATATTCTATAGGACACTCAGAAGTGAGATTAAAACAAGATGAGTAGGGGCTTCCCTGGTGGCGCAGTGGTTAAGAATCCGCCTGCCAATGCAGGGGACACGGGTTTGATCCCTGGTCTGGGAAGATCCCACATGCCGCGGAGCAGCTAAACCTGTGTGCCACAACTACTGAGCCTGCGCTCTGGAGCCCATGCTCTGCAACAAGAGAAGCCACCACAATGAGAAGCCCGTGCACCAAGAGTAGCCCCCGCCCGCCACACCTAGAGAAAGCCTGTGCACAGCAACGAGGACCCAAGGCAGCCAAAAAAAAAAAAAGCAAGCCACTTTAAAAAAAGAAAACAAAACAAGATGAGTAATTTGTACTCCTTTGTCTGTTAGTAATACATCATTGAAGGATTTTTGTGTGAGTATGATAAAATATACATAACATAAAATTTACCATTCTAACCATTTTTAAGTGTACATTTCAGTGGCATTAAGTACATTCATATCATTGTACACCATCACCACTATCACCTTCCCAGACTGAAACTCTGTACCCATTAAACACTAACTCCACATCTCCCACCCCTACCTCCCACCCCCGAGCTCCTGGTAATTACTTGTACTTTGTGTCTCTGTGTGTCCCTGTGTGTCTCATTTATTTCACTTAGTATAAAGTCCTCAAGGCTCATCCATGTTGTAGCATGTATCAGAATTTCTTTCCTTTTTAAGGCTGAATAATATTCCATTATATGTATATACCACATTTTGTTTATCCGTTCATCCATCAATGGACGTTTGGGTTATTTCCAACTTTTGGCTTTTGTGAATAATGCTATCATGTACAAATACCTGTTCAAGTTCATTGAAAGCTTTTTAATAGGGGAATGACAGAATCTAAGCTGAGCTTTGAGATTTTGACAGCAGTAAGTGATCAGTTTGGAGGCTGTTTTAATAGTCTGCATAAGCAATAATAGTCAATCCTGGGGAGTGAAAACAGTTGAAAGTTGTTAGGTTTAGAAACATTTTTATTTTGGGGATTAGAAACAGTTTTATGGAGGTATAATTGACATATAGTACAGTGTAAGTTTAAGGTGTACAGCAATGATGATGTGACTTACATGCATCATGAAATGATTATCACAGTAAGTTTAGGGAACCTCCATCATCTCATATAGATACAAAATTAAAGAAATAGAAAAAAGATTTTTTTTCTTGTGATGAGAACTCTTAGGATTTAGTCTCAACAACTTTCATATATAACATACAGCCATGTTAATTATATTTATCATGTTGTACATTACATCTCTAATATTTATCTTATAAATAAGTTTGTACCTTTCACTGCCTTCATCCAGTTCCCCCTTCCACCTATGGTAACCACAAATCTCATGTCTTTTTCTATAAGTTTGTTTTTTTGTTTTTGAAGTATAATTGACCTACAACACTATGTTAGTTCTTGGTGTACAACATAGTGATTCAATATTTCTATGCATTTCAAAATGATCACCACAATAAGTCTAGTTATGATGTCACCATATATAGATACCCATAGTTATTGACTATATACACTGTACACTTATTTTGCAACTGGAAGTTCATACCTCTTAATCTCTCTCACCTATTTCTCTCATTCCCCCACCCCTCTCCCCTCTGGCATCCATCTTTTTGTTCTCTATATTGATAATTCTGTTTCTATTTTGTTATGTTTGTTCATTTGTTTTTTAGATTTCACATATAAGTGTTTATCTTTGTCTGACTTATTTCACTTAGCCTTATACCCTCTAGGTCCATCGATGTTCTTGCAAATCACAAGATTTCATTCTTTTTTTATGGCTGAGTTATATTCCATTGTATATATATAACACATTTTCTTTATCCGTTCATCTGTTGATGGGCACTTAGGTTGCTTCCCTGTCTTGGCTATTGTTAATAATGCTGCATTGAGCATAGGGGTGCTTATATCTTTTCTAATTAGTGTTTTTGTTATCTTCCAATAAATACCTAGGAGTTGAATTGCTGGGTCATATGGTAGTTCTATTTTTAATTTTTTGAGGAATCTCCATGCTGTTTTCCATAGTGGCTGCACCAATTTCCATCCTCACCAACAGTGCACAAAGGTTTCCTTTTCTCTGCATCCTCACCAACACTTGTTATTTGTTGGCTTTGATAATAACCATTCTGACAGGTGTAAGGTGATATCTGATTGTGGTTTTGATTTGCATTTGCCTGATGGTTAGTAATGTTGAGCATCTTTTCCTGTGCCTAATTTGCCATCTGTTTGTCTTCTTTGAAAAAATGTCTATACAGAGCCTCTGCCCATTTTTTATTTGAGTTGTTGTTTTGATACTGAGTTGTATGAGTTCTTTGTATACTTTGGATATTAACCCATTATTGGATATATCTTTTGCAAATATCATCTGCCTTTTCATTTTGTTGATAGTTTTCTTTGCTGTGCAAAAGTTTTTTAAGTTTGATGGAGTCCCATTTGTTTCCCTTGCCTGAGGAAACATTTCCAAAAAAAATTAGTAAAATCGATGTTTACCTAATATCTTGAACATGTCTGCCACATACCAAAGTCTAAATTACCATAGTTTGTTGCCTTGCTTTCATTTGGGCTAAGGCGCCAACAGTTCTACCCACCATTTCTTTCAACATCTGTGCAACTGTCAGCTTAGTGAAAAGACAAGCAATGCCTTTACTAACATGAAAATAGTCTCAACCTCCTGGACCCCTGAAAAATTCTCAGGGTCCTTCAGAAGTCTATACTTCACAGTTTGACAACCTCTGACTTAATAGTTTCTGGAATTTTGTGTCATGCAAAGAAGGACTTTACCCATGCCAAGATTTAAAAATGCCTTCTCTCTAGTATTTTTTATGGGTTTTGTTGCATTTTTTACATTTAAAATTACCTGGAATTTTATTTTTATATAAGATGTCAGATTGGTTCATACTTCTTAAATGACCGATCTGATCTCACAATACCATTTTATTGTAATTCATTTTTCTCCCTAATTTAAGAAGTCATCTTTATTACAATAATGCAGTTTTTGCCATGTTTATGACCTAACTTTGTTTCTACCCTGCTCTTCTTTTGCTCTGCTCATGCTGTTTTAAATTTTATGTACTTCATGTGTTTGTCACAAATCTTTACTATAACAAGGTGGGACATAAATGCATCAATAAATACAGTACTGGAAGAATATGGTATGTGTTATTTTTTAAACTGAGAGGTTTATAATTTGATGTATGTGTTGGCAAGTTTACAGTTTATAACTTGTTCATTATCATCATCATCATAAATATTTCTAGGTTGGTGATGACAAAACTGTGAAGCAGTGGAAAATGGATGGACCAAGCTTTGGAGAAGAGGAGGAACCATTGCATACAATATTAGGAAAGGTACAAAAATAAATTGACCCATACTTGGGCTATTAGAATTCTTCTCTTTTACTTACAGTTATTTCATAATTTTAATTTCAAAAAAAATATAAATAAGAAATCAGAGACTTTAGGCTGCAATAATTGGCCTGTTCTAAGCAACATTTAATGCAATGAATGTCCTTTGCAGTTCAAGAATTTGAACAGTTCTTCGGTGTTCATTACAGTAGGGTTCAGTTTCTGTTTTTAGCTAGAGGATGCAGTGAAACATTTCCTATAGCAAGAACATGGGAGGAAATCTGTAAGGTCAGGAAAAAATGCTTCAGCTTCTGATTTATATCATCATGGATCTTTCACAAAGCTCAGAATTTCTTACTTGAAAGAATTCTTTAGGAAATGAATAAATGTAATAGCGTGGTTTTTGTATAAATCTTACTTACATTTCTTAACATTCTGCAAATCAGATGATATAGTTTAGTTAATAGCTTAATAATTCAGATAATTTGACCTACCCATGTTTTTTAATGCTTACGTTTTGATACTAAGTGAAATTCTAAAATTAGAATTAATCTTTAAATATCACATCTTTAAAATCTCTTTGTCATTTCAGTATTATATTTAGTATATATTTAGGTTCTGCTTTTCAGGTTTCAAGAAGTTCTAAATGTTCTTTCTTTAAATGAGGGGTCCAGCCCATGATCAGGGCCTTCCTGTGTTCTAATGGTCGATCTAAGTGTTCTTGAAGGGACATGGAGGTGGGATATTAGTATGAAATGGAAATAATTTGCAGATGGTAAAAAATTAGTAATTCGTATAACAAAATTGGTTTCATTCTTGTAAAATGTCTTTTCTCTAGGAGTGCCAAAGATTTTTGAAACATTTAGTGTTACCCCTTCTCTGTGGTATTGGGGGTTAATTCTTATTATGGAAAAGTTTGTAGGACTTGCCTTCATGAATAGAAAATAATTCTAAATCTGCGGATGCTGATAAGAGTTCTTAAAAGCTTAAAGTATTGGCTAAATAGTTGCCTTTAATTTGCTTTGCAAACATTTTTTGCCATACAGTACAAAGGTAGACTTTAAGCTGCTCCTGAATAGATGAGTCGCATATTTTTAAGTAAATGATACCAAATTTATGAGATTTTATTGCTTTTAACAGTCTTAGCATCCATGCTCACCAATTTTATTTCTTCCCATAAATTTTAATCAGTTGTCTGTATCTGTGTTTCTGTCCTGGGAATCAGTACTTCATATGTTTAATGTGGAATTAAGGTTTTTAGAAATTACCTTTGTGTTTCATTAGTTGGTTCCAAGATCCTTCAATACCCAATGATGATTTAAAAATTACTTCAGTGATATGTATTCAAACTTAATTAAATACATCCCATGTTAACTTTTTTCTTTATTCCCAGAATGTGTGATAAGAAACATCACTTCTTATGGTAGAGTTTTCTCCTTTCAGTGAGGGCTTCACAGAAACTTCTTTGTGAACAGGGATTTTCTTAAACAAATGAGAGTGTAGAGAAATATATTTAAAATATTCTGTAGATTTGAAGTACTAATGAAAAGACTCATCTGTAACAACATCTTTGCTTTAAAAGACAGTATATACAGGAATTGATCATCACTGGAAAGAAGCTGTTTTTGCCACATGTGGACAGCAAGTAGACATTTGGGATGAACAAAGAAGCAGTCCTATATGTTCAATGACTTGGGGATTTGACAGTATAAGCAGTGTTAAATTTAACCCAATTGAGGTAATGTTCCTTTTTGAAATATGTTCTGCTTGTTGTTTTCTTATTATCTAGTAATTTCAGCTCTGTTTAGGAAACTTTTGAATGTATGATACAAGAATTTTCTGAATTTTCATGGTGTTCTAGCATTCGGTCCATTTTCCAGATTATATCTGAGTTCTGATACCTTTGGTCAGGTCTCGACATGTTTGCCTGCAGTTACAGTCCCAGATACTAGTGTTCAGCACTGTTAAGAGGTGGGTGTGTGCATGTGCTCGTGGGGGTAGAATCCAAGCACGTACTGTCCTGTGAAACTCCAGTTTTATTTGTGCCTTCAACACTCGATGTTCCACAGATTAACATCTTTGTACCTTTAGGAAAATGTTAATTTTTCTTAACTCTCTTGGAGGTCAGAAGAAGGAGTGTTGAGCATTGTTTTCTTTAATTATTTGTACGTGGCAGGGGCACCAGTGCTTCAAAATAATATGCATGGTTATTTTTGTACTACATGATAATTAGTTATATTTTTCTTTGCTCAAAAGTCTGAACTGTGATTCCTAATTTCTTCCAGGTCTAAGGGAAGAGTTAGAGATTAGCCTACTTTTTTTTTTATAAATTTATTTATTTTATTTTTGGCTGCATTGGGTCTTTGTCGCTGCGTGCGGGCTTTCTCCTTTGTCGCTGCGTGCGGGCTTTCTCTAGTTGCGGCGAGCGGGGGCTACTCTTCGTTGCGGTGTGCGGGCTTCTCATTGTGGTGGCTTCTCTTGTTGCGGAGCACGGGCTCTAGGCGCACGGGCTTCAGTAGTTGTGGCACGTGGGCTCAGTAGTTGTGGCTCGCGGGTTCTAGAACTCAGGCTCAGTAGCTGTGGCACATGGGCTTAGTTGCTCCGTGGCATGTGGGATCTTCCCGGACCAGGGCTCAAACCCTTGTCCCCTGCATTGGCAGGCAGATTAACCACTGCGCCACCAGGGAAGTTCCTACTTATTGTTTATTCAGGTCCAAATTTGGGAAAGGAGGCTTCCCTGAAGGCTAAGCTATCCCCTGGACTCCAGACTTTTCCCTGAGCTTTTCCTGAATACATAACAATTGATGAACTCATTTTCCAGAAGACTCAGTAGAGATGGCTTTTCCTGCAGAAAGAAAAGGAAATCACTGCATGTGTAAGCTGATTTTAGAAATTATCAGGAGATTATCTTGTTAGATGGTATCAGAGAAAATCCTGATCTGCAAGTTTTACACTCTTAGAGACCCTAACTGATAAAAGGAGGAAAAAGGTTAAGTCAGAGTAGCAGCGTATTAAGACTGAGGTGCTGCAGTGTGATGTGAACTTGGCTTTGAGGTGCTGTTGAGAAGTCAGTCAGAGGATGCCCTCCTGCCTCCAGCACACACCTGCATATACACTTCTGGGAGAGGCTGCAGGTCTAGAGCAGGGGTTGCCAAGCTATGGTCTGTGAGCCCACTGCCTGTTTTTGTTAAAAAAAAAAAAAAGTGTAACTGTAACACAGCAGTGCCGTGCCCTTTTGCTCATTTATTGTTTGTAACAGCATTTGCACTACAAAGTAGAGTAAGCACTGCAGAAACCATATGGCCCACAAAGCCTAAAATACTTCCTTTCTGGCCCTTTACAGAAAATGTTTGCTGCTCGCTGGTACAGGGTATCTGTCCCTACTATATCTTCCTCACTCCATCCTCTATCTACCTTCCCTGTGTTCCCCTTGGTTGTAGAAGTGAGATATGGCATGAAGGGGCAAGCCAGCTTTGCAGAGCCAGCCCAAGGTGACACTAGGCAGAAGCAGGTTACAAACACAAGCAACTTGTGGGAACATTTTATGTCTTACTTGTGGTGGACCTAGGCTGGAACTGTATTTCCTGCCAGGATGCCTTTGCATTGACCTTATACAAGTCACAATTTTTCTCTGTATTTGTTTATTTTTAAAATGAGATTAATTATATCTTCCACTGTACTTCATAGGTTTGTTGTAAGCGTAAAATGTGATAATATATGTGAATGTTTTTAAAAGGTGCTACCCAAATTTAAGATGGTGGTGTTACTGCTATTTAAAAAAAAAATAAACAGGAGGAACAGACAGATACTGATTCCTAGTTCTCTAAAGGGTAAACGAGATCTTTTGTTTCTCTATTTTGGTGAACACCAGGGTCACAAGAGCTGATGGCCAATTCTAAAATCATAATTAATTAATAGTGATGACCTAGCAACCATGTTATTCAAATTTTCCTGTATAAAAACTCTATTTGTTCAGCTGTGGGTGAATGCGTGTTTTATTAACCTACAAACTGACTTAGTGGTAAAAGCAAATGGTGTGCATGTCTCTTACCCTGTATTAAACTTAATGGAAAGGGCATGTTGCTATGAACAAATGGAGTGTATTTGTCTCCTAATCATTAATAATTAATTTTCTGTTAAAATATTGAAGCCTAGAATTCTCATAAAGCCAAAAGTTTATGCTGAGCAGCGCTACATTTTACAGTATGAAAGTCAGCTTTCCGTCTAGGTAGAATTTTTTGCTTTGTTCAAATTAAAGTCTTTACTTTTAGAAACAGAACCTGGTCAGGCTTTGGAGTGACATAATGAGAAACTAAGAAAGGTTGAGAGGAGTCACTAACTAGGGGAAAGGCTCAGAGAAGAAGTGGTTTAAGAAGGAGGGTTTTGGAAAAAACTGAGACGAGATCGTGATGGTAGCATTGGCTTTATGAGTTTTATTTGAACTATATACACCCATGTAGTAGGAGCTAGCAGGCCATACAGCTGCTTAGTAAATAACTCTTCTAGTTCCTCTTAGCGCTTGCAGTAGGAATAATAGAGGCAGAAGCCAAGAGTTGTATCAGGAACCATGGGTGAGGAGGAATGGTACTACAGAGGGTGGGATTTGGGACTCCACTGGTAGGTAGACGGCTTATTTTCACTTAATGCCAAGGATTATGTAAGCACTTAGCACATTTATAACTGACTTACAAATAAATATTTTAAACATCTTGGAACAGTTGGACAAAGGACATGCCTAGTTTATACAGAGAGTTAATAAACAGGAAATGTTTAACTGCTAATAAAGCAATAATTTATATAGTAGGCCCTCCATATCTGCGGGTTCTGTGTCTGTGGTTACAGAGGGCAAGGGACTCGTGCATCTGTGGATTTTGGTATCCGTGGGTGGTCCTGAAACCAGTCCCCCACAGATGCCAAAGGATGACAGTATATAGGAAATATTGCCATACAGATATTATTTTTAAATGGCACTACCTATTGCTGCCCAGTTGCAGTAAAATTAATATATTTCCACATTGTAATGTATATTGGTACAACTCTTTGGAAAACAATTACTCCTAAATATCAAAAGCCATAAAATTGTTCATATTTTTGATTGAGTAACGCCACTACTAAAATCTTACCCTTAGAAAAAGAAGAGCTAAATGTATGCAAATGTTTTTTGAAGTGTTATTTATAATACTGAAGAACAGGAAACAAGTCTAAGTTGAAGAATAGATAAATAAAATATGTTGTTTTAAAATAGAATGCAGAATTATCTGTACAGTATCATCACAGGCATCTAAAGTGGGGATTTAACAGTGAAAATACTTGGCTTAGGTTGCTGAGATTATGAGTGATTCATTGTACCCTCTGAAAGTGGACTTTAATGTTATAACTTTGTATCTTAAACATAAACATTGAGGGTAATTAAATCATTTGTTCACTGAATGGACATGGTTTGCTGCCAAGCCTAGCTTTTAACTGATGATTGTTATACTTATTTTTAGACATTTCTCTTGGGAAGTTGTGCTTCTGACAGGAATATAGTACTATATGATATGAGGCAAGCTACTCCTCTGAAAAAGGTGAGTTTCAATTTGTCTTCTGCTTTATACAGTTGTTAATGCATCCCCCTGTAAGTGGAGTGACTGAAAATATGGAGCAAATGTTTTTTCAGAATTAAAAAAAACTCTTTAATAGAGGTGTCCTTAGAACCCAAAATGATCATAATGGCATTCTCTCAATTTCCTGTTGCTTGTTAGAGACCCTTAAATTTCCATGAGGTACTGTATCCTAGTCTTTGTGTCTTCCATAATGCCAGCAGATTTTAGGCATCTAGTTTGTACTTACTGAATTGGAAGTTGTTAAAAAAGTATTGCATCCCGTTATGTCAGGCCCTGTGATTATCATATGACACACATGGTATTTTATTCCAGAAGGTTTTATAACTAATTCACATAACTACCTTTATTTGTTTAGTTACATGCCAAGGGGTTTGACGTTTTATTTAGACAAGCTCTATCCTGTTCAAGGTGTCAGATTTCCCAACAGTTCTAAAGCAGTCATTCCAGGACTTAGATATCAAAGTTAATACAACCTTAAGCTGTTTCTAGAGAGGGAGAGAAATATTGTTGGTAAAGAGGGGAGTGCCATTATAAGTAAATAGGTATAAAGTTGATTTCAGGTGCTAGAACTGAGAGAGTGCAAGAAGAGCTAGACCTTGTTCATGTGCCACGAGTCCGATGTCATAGTCCACACGTAACAGAAATGCTTTTAATATTTTTGTTGTTCCTAACAGATAATAAATTCAGAAATATTAGGAGTAGAGTATATCCTTTGAAGTTTGAACTAGATAAATAGGATAATCTTTCCAAAGTATAGTACCACTCCAATCATTTCACTCATTCATGTGATATGGAGGGAAGATCCTGCATGAACTTTGGTGTTAGACTTTAAGCAGGTAACTTAACCTGTGTTTCTCCTGTGAAATGGTGGTATTAATAGCTACCTTGCAGCCCAATGGTAAGAATAAAACAAGATATTCAAGCATTTAGCAGAATGCTAACATGAAGTACTAGTTTAATAATAGTAATTTCTACCTCCTTCACCCCTCCATTCTCAGTTGTTAATAATAGTGCTTCATTACTTTTAGGTTGAAGAAAAGAACTGTAGCTCTCAAGGGCCTCCAAAATCTGGTCCCAAATTGTATTCCATTTATTTATTTGCTTTAGTCAGTAAGGGTTTGTTACATGTATGTCACGTTGATGGATGCAGACATGCTATTTTCTATTATTTCTCTGTTCTACCTACTAGACTATCAATGTTTCTTCTATCTTTTCTCTCCTTAATGTAGCTGTTCTCATTCAGGGGTTGTACCACCCCACCAAGTATATTTTTGGAAGTGTGGGAGGGACATTTAAGAGACTGTTACTCGCATTATTGGGCCGGCTCCCGAGAGGCTAAATATCCTCCGGTGGACAGTCACACACAACAAAAGATTATCCTGCCCAAAATGTTCCTGTTGAGAAACACTATAATATTACTGGACCTTCACAGATCAGCTCAAATCATGCTTATCTTTTGAAACCTTTCTTCTCCACTTTAACCCTAAGCTCACCATTAATTTTGCCCCTGATTTGATACTTGATTATTTGCTGCTTCACTGTTTATATTTTAACTCTTCTTATGTGTATCTCATTTTCCTGACTAAACTATAAGCTTTTTGAGGTCAAGGGACCATTTATTAAGCATTTTTATATTTTTCAGTATTTAGCACTCTGCCTTTGTGTTCAGGAAACAATTATTGATTTTCTTTTCCTATTGCATTGAGCCAAGTACTGTGCACATAATAGGTGTTTACTAAAGTACTTGCTTAAATCAATGAGAAAAGAAGGAAAGGAAATGAAGTAGGAATTTATCCATTTTAGAGGGACTTAATTTCATAGTAATGGGTTAGTGTATGCTTCTTTTCTTAGGTCATATTAGATATGAGAACAAATACAATTTGCTGGAACCCTATGGAAGCTTTCATTTTTACTGCAGCAAATGAAGATTACAAGTAAGTTTCCCTCTTTAAAACTTACTTAATTTCTATCAGAAATAACTCAGTTGTATGTCTTACTAATGAAATATGTTTTCCTAGGTAGTATTCCTTCATATATTCTAGAAAATTGCTGTTTGTTTTGCTAAAAAAAAAATATTTCCCAAATTAGAGAAGTGCTTCTTAAAAAGTATTCTCAGTTTTCAAAATGATACAGACCAGCGACGATAAACTGTGATCTGTGGACCAAATCCTGTCTGCTGCCTGTTTCTGTAAAGTTTTATTGGAGTATAGCCACGTTTATTTCTGTATAGAATATGGCTGCTTTTGTGCTATAATGCCTGAGTTGAGTAGTTGCAACAGAGACCATATGACCCACAAAACCAAAAATGTTTATTATTTGGCCCTTTACAGAAAAAATTAGCTGATCCCTGACATAGACCATATAAATAATGGCTGAATCATACATGTTTTAAGAAACTAAAAATATCTGCCTACAAAGTGTGTAGTTCTTCAGGTAGTTGATACTCATGTGGTCATGTTATCAGCTACCACTATTACTTCAGTAAGACAAAAGGAAAAATAAAGTTTCAACCTTTACCTTAATATTTGCAGATATATTATTCTGTGACTTCATGTAAAGGTGACATAGAAGCCTTATGTTCTTGACCTAGATGGAATTTTATGGTTTCTTATATACTGCTTTAAAACTTGTTGAAGCATTTGTCATCAGCTAACTTATTTTATCTTTGCAGTATCCCTGTAAGGTGGATAGGACATGTATGTTATTCCCTTTTTACAGATGAGGCTATTGATGTAGGGAGTTTAATCTCCTGATGAGGAAAGAGTGTCTTATTCATCTTTTTTTATCCAAGCATTTATTGTAGTGCTATGCATATGATGGATTCTTAATACATGTTTTTTGGGGAAGGTGGAAGTTTGTCATTAGATTGAACTTTAGATCGTCTGTATTTAAGTTCTTTGTTCTTTCCACTACTCTTATTTATGAAAGCATAAATTAGCTCAGAAATAGGACTTATTACATGATGTTTTAGTGGTACCAACTAAAAACATCTCTTATGACTTTCCTGTACTAAAAAGAAGCTCAGTTGGACTCTCATTAACTAGCAATACCAAACCACATTAATTGAAGCCCTTTTAGCCTTTTTCTCATGTAGAAATTAAAACAGAATTTACTAAAAAACAAAATTTTCTAAAACAAAACAAACCTGGTTGAGAACCACTGCCTTAGATAGGGACTGTAAAGCAGTTGTCAACTCAGAAATTTAACCTCAAAGATCAGTATGACCTTGGCTGACAATCCTGTGGTATGTTTGAAGATTATGAAAGAGAACAATGACTTGTCTCTTGATGAGAATTTCATGGTATTTGGAAATTTGTATCATTAGCATCAATGACTTTTCATAATAATCACATTTAAAAATATTCTTTTTGAAGTGTTAGGTCTTTTTTTTTTTTTGATTTTTGTTTTGAAATAATTTTAGGCTTACTGAAAAGTTACACAAATAGTACCTGTCAGCCAATTTCCCCAAATGTTAATGCCTTACATCCCCACAGTTCAATTAGCAAAACCAAGAAATTAACATTGGTATACTACTATAAACTACAGACTTTATCCCATCACCAGTCTTCCCACTAATGTTCTTTTACTGTTCTAGGATCCAGTCCAGGATCCCACATTGCATTTGATTGCCATGTCTCCTTAGCCTGCTCACTCTGTGACTTTCTCAGTCTTCCCTTTTCTTTCATGACCTTAGTACTTTTGAGAAGGACTTTCTTGTCAATTATATTGTAGACTGCCCTTAATTTGGGCTTAACTGGTGTTTTCTCATTATTTCATTGAGATTATGCATCTTTGGCAAGAATACCACAAAATTGATATGCCCTTCTTGGTGCATCAAATCAGGGGTACATTATGTCAGTGTATCTTATTATATTACTGGTGATGTTAACCTTGATCACTTATTAACGTACTGTCTGCCAGTTTTCTCCACTATAAACTTACTATTTTTTCCTTTTGTAATTAATGCATGTCTTTGGGGAGATACTTTGAAATTATGTGGATATCTTGTTTCTCCTCAAACTTAATCTTTGCATCTGGAAGTATTTTGATGTTGGGAACTTGGTCACGGTAATGCTATATTACTACTGTCCATCATCCATGTTGGCTCATTTGAAGCACTGTTTTTTTAGCTGTTGATTAAGAATTTTTAAACCTCGAAAATCATGAAGTCATTGTTTTTGCCAATTGTGCGCAAAGTATAGTTTTCTAATTTTAGTATACCCTTTGAAAAGCTGTGCTCACTCTTATAGATCACTGATGGAGTATAAATTAGTGCAACTTCGTTGGAAATGATTTGTCGACTCAAAAGACTTAAAAATGCTCATGTCTTTTCTACTTGTAAGAATCTATTCAGATCTAATTGAATCTGTCCCATTCAATTAAAACTTAAATATCAAAAATTAAAATTTCATTTAAGAATTATTTATAGTAAAATGTTGGAAACTTTATTAATAAATAGATTTATTTAAACAAATAATTATTTTAACTCATATTTACATATGAAAACATTAAAAATATTCTCAGATTATTTAATGGATAAATGTTCATAATATGCTACATGAAATATCAGGATATAGAGCTTTATACAGTATTATCTTAATTTTATTAAAAGGTACATAATTAAATAGTATGGTGAAAAGATTAGAAATAATTACACTGTGCTAACTGACTTTCTCTGGGTGGTGGAATTCAAGGTAAGTTTTGTACTCTTCGTACTCTTTTGAAGTTTGCACATTTTCTACAATGAGATTTATGTTTATAAGGTTGAAAGTGTGTAAGTGTAATCTTAAGGAATAATAAAAACTGTTGATATTTTTCCCTATCCCTCACCTGCTGTGTAAAGAATTGAGCTATTTATTTAGATGTGCATTATTTAGCCAGCAGTCTTATTTTCACTAGTGTCTCTTAGTACTACATATGCTTTTTTTAATAGAAATTTGTATCAAATAATTAAAAATTCTTTTACAGCTTATATACTTTTGATATGCGTGCACTGGACACTCCTGTAATGGTACATATGGATCACGTATCTGCGGTGCTTGATGTGGATTACTCTCCCACTGGGAAAGACTTTGTGTCTGCTAGTTTTGATAAATCTATTCGAATCTTTCCTGTGGACAAAAGTAGAAGCAGGTATGTTACTACCGATAAACATTTGTTTTTGTTTGATTTTTTTCCTTGTCTTGATCATTTATCTTTTTTGAAAGGTTATTTGCTTGTGTGTATATGATGGAGCTCACACCCAGGTGTTGTGACTTGGGGTACCAACTTCCACTGCATCATCTATGGGTAAAACATCAGCCTACTGGGCAGTTTCTTCATTGAACAGGATATTATCTTTATATAATTTGTTTATATGAAATCTTAGTGTTTGCCTTAGGGCAAAACCTTTTATTTTAGAATTATTTTTAAGTGTTTTATAGTAATTTTTTTAAATAAAGACTTTATTTTTTTAGAGGAGTTTTAGGTTTACAACAAAATTGAGAGGAAGGTAGAGAGATTTTTCATATATTCCCAGCCCCTACACATGCAGAGCCTATCCCATTATCAACATTCCTTATGGGGTGGTACTTTTGTTACCTTACCAGAATGTAAGATGAGCCTACATCATAATCACCCCAAATCCATAGTTTACCTAGGGTTCACTCTTGGTATTATATATTTTATGGGTTTGAATAAATGTATAATGACATATGTCCATCATGATACTATCATAGTATTTTCACTGCCCTAAAATATAGTAAACTTAAAAATTTTTTTAATTTGATATCGAAGAACTTAGATAAGGTTTTCCCTAATACAGTTTAAGGGCAGTTAATAACAATAATACCTTACGTTTGTTATTTCTTACTTATTTAAATTCAGCTCCTACACACTGAGGCAAAAATAAAAAAGAGAAAAATAACAGTTTAAATTGTCAGGACCATTTTCCCTCCATCCCACTCTAGTAGGTATACGCCCTGGAATGATCGGGAGGTGGGAGATCTGAATGCTCAGCTGTCGTGTGCTCTGTTTGTGTGTCATTGTATAAGCACATTGAATGTAATTCTAGTGTTTAAGATGTGTGTTGTTTTGTACAGCTTGGCCCTCTACTACATATTATAAGTTACTGAATGTAGTATATATTTATACATCCATATTATTATTATGTCATATGTTATTGTATTGAGGTAGTTTACAGTAAACTGTGGCATTTTAAGGTTTTCAAGGATAATTTTGACTGAATTTGATCTTTTGCTTTATAGGCCAACTTTAAAACTTAACTCCTATGTAGGATACAGCCCCTTGTATAGTGTGCTATGATTTACAGAGCACTTTCATGCATATTCAAAGCAAATCCAAGCAAACTAGAAGAAATTTTCCCATAAAAAATGATAGTTAAAGGATTATGGTGGTGTTGCTCACACTTGAAGATATCACCACCTCCATTTTAACACAGTAGTAATAGTAACATTAAAATGTAAAAAGAAAATATAAATATTCTCTCTAAGATAATATATATATACATGTATATGTGTGTATATATATATATACACACACACACACACACACACACACACATACATGCATGCATATACATATATACTTGCTTGGGTGACCTAGTCTTGCTTTAGTGTAGGAGAAGATGGACGTGGTGAAAGACAAAGGGGAATGATTGGAAGTCATAGAAAAGGAAAGGAGAAAAGCAGAATCAGGAAAAAGAAAGAACAGAGAACCTGTATACTGAGGGTGGGAGGTGATGATCTGTTCTAGGGGACAACAGTGTGGAGCTGGTGAAGTAGTTTCCCCAGCTACATAAAGATTGATTAGCAGAGAATTTTTCTGGGTCCCTTCCTTCACTTAAAAAAAAGTAAACCTAGAGAACATTCAGTTTGGTGTTGTAACTATAACAGGGTGTAGAAATCTCACCATTTTAGTGCAATGATGAGAATTTTTTTTTAAATTTATTTATTTATTCATTTATTTCATTTTTGGTTGCATTGGGTCTTTGCTGCTGCACGCGGGCTTTCTCTAGCTGCAGTGAGTGGGGGCCACTCTTTGTTGTGGGGCGCAGGCTTCTCATTGCGGTGGCTTCTCTTGTTGCGGAGCACGGGCTCTAGGCGCGCAGGCCTCAGTAGTTGCGGCACACGGGCTCAGTAGTTGTGGCTCGCGGGCTCCAGAGCACAGGCTCAGCAGTTGTGGCGCACGGGCTTAGTTGTTCCGCGGCATGTGGGATCTTCCCGGACCAGGGCTCGAACCTGTGTCCCCTGCATTGGCAGGCGGATTCTTAACCACTGCGCCACCAGGGAAGCCCGCAATGATGAGAATTTTGATCGTTACTTTTAATGATAACTAGCCTAGCTTCTACAATGCTGAAGGTGTCTGAACTTTCTGAAAAAATGATGTTCATTTTCAAAGACATATCCTCCTTTTTACGGCTGAGTAATATTCCATTGTGTATATATGCCACATCTTCTTTATCCATTCATCTGTCGATGGACACTTAGGTTGCTTCCATGTCCTGGCTATTGTAAATAGTGCTGCAATGAACATTGTGGTACATGACTCTTTTTGAATTATGGTTTTCTCAGGGTATATGCCCAGTAAAACTAACACACCATTGTAAAGCAATTATACTCCAATAAAGATGTTAAAAAAAAAAAGACATATCCTCCTGACTCACCGTCTTTCTGTTCCAGCAGGGCCAGGATTAGAGTACATCTTAGCGAGCTGCCTATGGTTCAGAATTCAAGGAGTTACCCATTCTGAGGGTCATGCAAGTGCCAGCCCTGCATCTGCACCACCCTGAAGAGATGCTTCCTTAAAGTTTATACTGTAGGCACCGCATTTGCCTCACCCTAGTCCCAGCCCTGTGTTCACACAGAGCCGCTTCTTTAGAGTCACACAGCTCTTTTTTTGGTCATAGCCAATCTGCTTGTCTAACTCTTTGGTATTTTTACTTGTGATAGTTGCATCTTTCTCCCCTCTAATTTGAGGAAACCATATTAATTCCTAAACCTTTTTGTATAATCATGAATTGCTAGCAAATAATAGTCAGCATCGTCATGTGTATGATTAAAAAAGTGCTTGAATTTGAATCAGAAGCATACTGAGTGGGTGTTCTGGTGACTTTGATCTTCATTCCATCATCTCTGCTGTGGAACTCCTCCTGGGGTTGGTTCCTATATGGCTGTTACAACTAACTTGATATTCTCCAAACTGTTGGAGAAAATGATGAATGAATCATGAAATGAATGGTTTGTTGGGAATTGTTCAGTCAGACCCAAGGCAAGGCTGAGAGTTTCCATTCTTCTCACCTCTCTGGAAAATATTAAGAATCAAGACAGTGTGGCCCTCCATCATTTCTTGGCACCAGGACCGCCAAAGGTAGTAAGTAGGACAATACTTTTCTAACATGACGCATAAGCAGACATGAAGAACAAAGGAAGAGTATGAGAAATGGGAATGTTTAGGCACCTATGATCCCAAGAGCCCTGCAGCTGAGCTCCAGCTGAATTGTTCTGCAGCCAGTGTGGGCAGTTAAATGCAAGTCTAGTTAAAAGCTCAAATTATTCCAAAACTGTATGAAGTAAGGAGTTCTTATACCCCATTTCCAGGGAATTGTCTCCTGATGTCATTTGGAGATTTTGTAATCACAATATAATATGTGTTACTTCCTGTTGGGTTTAGTTATAAATGATATTCCCTCTGACCTTCGTCTGCTTGACAGCTGCTTCTGGTTTGTTTCTGTGGTCTGCTCTAGTTTCCTATCATTACAAACATCAAATAACACAGGCAGTGCTTTGAATGATACGTATTTTTAAAATATTTTCCTTTGAAAGATCTTAAAGTAGTTAAAGTGTATTTTAAAAGTAAATTTTGAGTAGGTTTTCAAAAAGTACAGGTAAATGAATATTTGAAGGTAAGCTTCTGTTGGGATTTCATTCAGTATTTACTTAGCAAACAAGTAAATTCAGTTGCATTCACACGGAACAATTCATTTATCTTGACTACGTATATAAAGAATTTAAGTTTTTAAATGTATTTATCCCCAAATAGTATAACTTATAATGAACTTTATGTATCTATTTTAAGTACAAGCATAAACATATCTAGAAGTTAAGAACCCTGTGTAGTTTACCATTAAGGAGGATTCTAAGTTGGTTAAGTGACTAACCATTGGATTTGTCTGGTCTAATACATGAACTGATCTAATACATGAATAGGTTATTTTTAATGCTTACCAAAGCCTAATTGAATTTCCTAATATTTAAATTCAATACATTGCTTTGGGAAAAAAAGACATCTTAAATAGGTAGAGGTTATAAGAATTGAGTCTTGTAAAAGCAGAGCATTGAGAGAAGAAGAAAAAGCAGTCTGTCTCATCTACTTTTCCTTTTAATAGGATGTTCTTTCTAACCATCCTCTCTTTTAGAAATAAATTTCTTATGGTCTAGCTACATGTTCATTCAAGAGCTCAAAATGTATCTGTTAGAAACAGTGTAATAGACTAGTTTTGTGAGTGTACTTCAGAGATGTTTTTATAGATATGAAATCTATTTGATTTCATCATCACATACGGGTTTTCTTTTACTGTGTAGAATTTGCTGAGCGAGTTTCCTTTCTCTAAAGTAGTCTGTATTTTGAATCACTTAATCGAGATATGGAAACTTTACTTCTCTAGAACTCTCATCCTTTTATTTTTTCTGACCTTGTCTTTTACTTGCTTTTTAATGCTCTGCTTAACACTTACTAATACAGTATCTTCTGTGAATTCACTTAGTATGTTTCACAGCCTTCCAAATAGGTATGATATTTGACATCTCCATTTATTAAATGATCCTTACCTCAACTCATCACTTCTGTAGCCCTCCATTTCTTTTCACATATGTAAATCATCAGCTCTCACTTCAATTAATTGAGCTTTTTAAACAATTTGACCAAAACAGAAATCAGACATTAGGATCAACATATCAGGATGTGCTCTTAGAGTGCCATTGCATTTATTTTTCAGTGAAATGAAACCCAAAAAAAGTGTGGTGGTTGACCTTATTGTTACAAAATTACTCCAGCTTCAACATATTTTATTTGTGTTATATGCCCTCAGTTATTTTGTGATCTTTTCTGGACATCTAGTTTTGCTTAGTTTGTTTATACTTATTTTTCTTATTGGATTATAAAATCTCTGAGGGCAGGAATTTTTAATTCCTGAACACTTAGAATAGAATCTTGTTAGATTGGTCCCATAAAAGTACATTTAAATGAACTTTAATTTCTCTTTTATACTCTTTTAAGACTCAAAAATGTTATCCTGATACTTGATAGGCAGTGGTTAAAGAAAATCTGTATCAAAATCCTAAGAGTTTTAACTTAATTCCTCTTCTATAGGGAAGTCTATCACACAAAGAGAATGCAACATGTTATCTGTGTAAAATGGACTTCTGACAGCAAGTACATTATGTGTGGATCTGATGAAATGAACATTCGTCTATGGAAAGCTAATGCTTCTGAAAAGTTGGGTGTGGTAAGAGACCCCATTTTCTTTCATTGTCATAAAGCTAGTTTCTAGATTTATTGAATATCATTATATTATAAAGAATTTATTTGAAATGCGTTAGTTGTGATAAAAAAGGCTAGCAACAAAACAGGGTTGTATTGAGGTTTTCTTTTTTCATGTCAAAGGCACCTTCAGAGGCCTTTGTTTTTTGTTTGTTTGTTTGTTTTTGTTGTTGGCCATGCCGCGCGTG
Source organism: Balaenoptera musculus (assembly GCF_009873245.2). Classification (NCBI taxonomy): domain Eukaryota; kingdom Metazoa; phylum Chordata; class Mammalia; order Artiodactyla; family Balaenopteridae; genus Balaenoptera; species Balaenoptera musculus. The sequence goes on along the minus strand of NC_045801.1, from coordinate 33,666,888 downwards.
GCTTCTGGGGTCTTAGTTCCCTGACCAGGGATTGAACCTGGGCCCTTGGTAGTGAAAGCACTGAGTCCTAACCACTGGACCGCCAGGGAATTCCCCCAGAGGCTTTTGTTAATTAAAATGTTTGATCATATTTGAGCCTTCTTGTTTTTTTGTATTCTCCTTGAGGTGGGGAGAGAAGATGTAGGGACTAGAGGCTTAGAACTTAGAACGCCCATTTCTTCTGTTAAAGGAATAGTAATCAGGTAAGTCAAAGGCTGCAAGTCTCTGTGAGGTATTTCAATATCAAGGATACAGTGAAACACTTAAAAAAAATACACAGCTTCAGACTTTTAAAAAAGACTCAGTGAAAATATAACAAATATTACCATTGGCTAGCTACCTCTGGGTTGTGAGTTATGGTTGATTTTTGTTTGTTCTTAATGTTTTTCTAAATGTCTCATGTTTTCATACAGGGTATTCGTAACTGAAATATTAAGTTTAAGAAGGAAAGGTTAAGTGTGGGTTATTTTCTACTTAGCTCTGGAAGGAAAATCAAGATATGATAAGTAGTAATTAAAGATAGTTTTATCTTAGGTTTAATGATTACTAAGTACTACACTATGCCTAGGTTTCAGTTCATCATTAAATGTTCCTCTAAATCATATCATCCTTAACAGTTGTTAGACGAAGGCTAGTTATTATGGCATCAGACGCTTTCTTTTCTGTTTCAGAAGATATTTTTACAGAAAAAAATTTTTTTGAGTGATTCATTTAAGTGCTTTTACTATGCCTAGAGTGGTCCACAGAGCCCAGCTCCCTTGGCACTGCTCTTTTTCACTTGGTGGCATCCATCTACATTGTAGGCATGCTGCCTAAAAGGAGATTCAGTGCTCACAAACCTGGTATCACTAACATAACCTTGTAAAGGGTATAGTTACATTAGCAATTTTGGTCGCACGTCATGGAAGTTTAGTTTTTTGGGGAAACATTGCTCCTAACTTTGTTGTACTGAAGCAAAACAAACACACCATTCATTAAAATATCAAAATGCATTTTTTCAGCTTACGTCACGAGAAAAAGCAGCCACAGATTATAACCAGAGGTTAAAGGAGAAATTTCAACATCATCCTCACATAAAACGTATTTCTCGTCACCGACATCTACCAAAATCTATCTACAGCCAGATTCAGGAACAGCGCGTCATGAAAGAAGCTCGTCGACGAAAGTATGTTTTGGAGCATTTGACTCTCTCTCAGTACCCTTTTCTAACTCCCTGCCTCGCGTCTCACCAAAAACAAACAAAAAAACGTGCCTTTCAAGGGAATAGTTTATGTGCTGTTGTGCATCAGAGGTGTTTTTTTGTTTTTAATTGGTGTATAATTGATTTACAATGTTGTGTTAGTTCCAGGTGTACAGCAAAGTGAATCTGTTATACATATATATATATCCACTCTTTTTTAGCTTCTTTTTCCATGTAGGCCATTACAGAGTATTGAGTAGAGTTCCCTGTGCTATACAGTAGGTCCTTATTAGTTATTTGTTTTATATAGTAGTGTGTATGTGTCAATCCCAATCTTCCAATTTATCCCTACCCCCCATACCCCCCTGGTAACCATAAGTTTATTTTTTACATCTGTAACTCTATTTCTGATTTGTAGAAGTTCATTTGTAGCCTTTTTTTAGATTCCACATATAAGCGATATCATATTTGTCTTTCTCTGACTTAAACTTCACTCAGTATGAGAATCTCTAGGTCCATCCATGTTGCTGCAAATGCCATTATTTTGTTCTTTTATGGCTGAGCAATATTCCGTTGTATATGTGTACCACATCTTTATCCATTCCTCTGTCGAAGGACATTTAGGTTGTTTCCATGTCCTGGCTATTGTAAATAGTGCTGCAGTGAACATTGGGGTGCGTGTATCTTTTCGAATTATGGTTTTCTCTGGATATATGCCCAGGAGTGGGATTGCTCTATTTCAGTTTTTTAAAGGAACCTCCATATTGTTCTCCATAGTGGATATACCAGTTTGCATTCCCACCGACAGTGTAGGAGGGTTTCCTTTTCTCCACACCCTCTCCAGCATGCATTGTTTGTAGATTTTTTGCTGATGGCCATTCTGACCGTGTGAGGAGGTATCTCACTGTAGTTTTGATTTACATTTCTCTAATAATTAGTGATGTTGAACATCTTTTCATGTGCTTTTTAACCATCTGTATGTCCTCTTTGGAGAAATGTCTAGTTAGATCTTCCTCCCATTTTTTGATTGGGTTGTCAGAGGTGTTTTTGAATACTTCTCTGGGCCTTTTTCCTTTTCCTGACGAAGGGGGGAAGCAGTGGTCATCTCACGTGGTGAGAATTTTCATTACCTATCTTTGAGCATATGTTTAAAGGGCAAACAATGTCAGTGACTTATATCAAAATAAGAAAATGCTTCTGCTCATGCTAAAAAACTATTATAAATGGAGAATGTTTGTAAAAAATAATTTCTAACGTAGCTGGAATTAAGAGGTATTGTGTATTTTCCAGCTTAAAGACTGCCAAGAACATTTGTTAGATAAAAATTTGTCTAATATGCTTCATCATAGCATTTGGAATCTAACATTTTGGCTCTAAAGCATAGCGTTCCACCATCACCACCATTTCCCCTGTGGAATATTCTTCTCCTTGCAGTCTTTGAATTCATGTGAAGTGTTACAGAAATTCTAAGACAGAGTTCTTTTTTCTTTTAATTAGACTATTCAAATGATTATTTTGTTGTCTTTGGGTAGATGTTGGGGTTGAGTCACTTTTAAATATTTTAACAACTGCAGCAGATTTTTAAAGTTAGTAAAGGACACTGATAGGTAATAAGAGAAGAAGCTAATAAATAAGTTAACAAAACTTGATTTCTAGCTGCTTTTTACATAATCTCATTGTGAAAACTTTTTTTTTTTAATAGATGGTTTTCCAATGAAAGAAAATGCCTTGTGATTTTTCTGAGGAAGTTTTCTTTGGTTAAGATGATTTCTCGTAAACTTGCTTATATTTTGTGTATTTTGTTTTATTTCTAGGGAACTGAATCGTATCAAACATAGCAAGCCTGGATCTGTGCAGAGGGTGTCAGAGAAGAAGAAACGCGTAGTGGCAGTTGTGAAATAATATTTGGTATTCCTACCAATACTGATGTCTAAGTATTTGTTATGTTTTGATTTGTGAACTCTACAAATAAAAGTACTGGCTCTAGTATAACAACGAATGTTTTAGTTGTATGTGTAGAGCTTAATCGTTGCACATTTTTGCTATCCTAAAAAATTATTTTTAAATGTGACCTGGTCGATAAGACTATCCAACATTTTATTCCTGATCTTCTTTCTTACTGCATTAAAGAATACAGTATTTACAAACTAAGTTATTTTTTGCTGTTAGAAATTGCAGATATACTTTCACTTTGATTTGTTATTTTAGACACTCTATGTTTGAATTTACATTTAAGACCAAACATCTCTTTTGTTACCTTTTAATATTACTTTAGATAATTATTGCAGCGATTCTTCCTAGGATTCCATAAACACATAGAAGAATTATGTCAGAACTTTTTTCAGTTGAATTTATTTTCTGTGCTTTATTTATTTGGCTTTTTGAGACATTAAAGATGATCAGCCTACATTTATATAACTTTTATAAACAATAATTATAACATATGGTCAAGTCAAGATAATAAAACGTCCTTTTTCTCAGCATTGTGACTTTGATCCATTTCTGCTAAATAATTTCACTTTAATCTCACTAAATTATAAATAGTTCTGTGTGACAAAGGTTGGTTTTTTTTTTTTTAGTCATCAGTTTAGTAAACTGTATTATAAATACATATAAGTCTAATTTTTAGGAAATTATAAGTTAAAAAGAAATTAAAAATCCAAAGCAAAAATATGTTGTTTAAGAATTCATATATTTAGGGACTTCCCTGGCAGTCCAGTGGTTAAGACTCCGTGCTCCCAATGCAGGGGGCAAGGGTTCGATCCCTGGTTGGGGAGCTAAGATCCTGCATGCTGCACAGCGCAGCCCCAAAAAAACCAACATATATTTGTAGTAAAAATATTATAACATGCACAGCGATGATAAAGATCAAAATCTGGAGAGTGGGAGAAGGGTACAGTCAGAGTGGGATACACAGGAGATTTCAACTCTTTTGATAAGGTTTTTTTAAATATATAAGTTTATTTATTTATTTATTTATTTTTGGTTGTTTTGGGTCTTCGTTGCTGCGCGTGGGCTTTCTCTAGTTGGTGTCGAGCAGGGGCTACTCTTCGTTGTGGTGCACTGGCTTCTCCCTGGGGTGGCTTCTCTTGTTGCGGAGCACAGGCTCTAGGTGCAGGGCTTCAGTGGTTGTGGCATGTGGGCTCAGTAGTTGTGGCATGTGGGCTCTAGAGCACAGGCTCAGTATTGCTTCAGTAGTTGTGGCACACGGGCTTAGTTGCTCCGCGACATGTGGGATCTTCCCGGACCAGGGCTCGAACCTGTGTCCCCTACATTGACAGGCAGATTCTTAACCACTGCACCACCAGGGAAGTCCCGATAAGGTTTCTTTCCTAAGCTGTGTGTTCATTCTGTTATTTTTAATGCTTTCTTGGATATCTTAAATATTTCATCATGTTTTTCTCAAGGCTGATAATATCACCCATTTCCCTTTTAATCCTTAGGAGCTATTGTAGGCCTGGAATTACTTGATTGGCAAGGTGAACAAAGTTCTCTTGGGCATCTGTACTGCTCTTAGTTTGGGTGTGGTTTCAAAGAAAATAACGCAAACACTGGTCTGTAAATCTGAGCTTCTGTGTCAGTTTGATTCCATCAAGAAGCAGATGCCTATGGAAGACATGTCACGAGAGATTCATTGGAGGGAAGTGTCTTTGAAGCATAAAGAGGAGGAGCGGGAGGAGGCAGGCAGAGCCTTCCATCTGTACTGTAGGCTTGACTCCTGGGGCAGGAGAGCAGGAAGGAAGGAGGACCGGCTAGGAAGAGCCTCAGACTGCAATGCAGTTCTGAAAAAGGTTGGGCCAGGCTGTTGGGGTGTCCTCGAGCGCACACTGCTTGTCAGAGGAGTCCCATGTTGTGCAAGACCGGGCCAGCGCTGGTACCCTCTCTGTGCTCGGTCAGTGGCAGGGAGCAGCCCCGGGGAAGCCCGGCCTTGCAGCGAATGCGGCGTTGAATCCAGAGCAGTGGCAGCCAGGACCCCTCAGCGGGGACTCAGTCAGCTATGCTTCCTGCAGCCAATTCTCTTGAAGGAATTCTGAACGGAGCATTCCTATAGCTGCACCCCTTGCACCCCACAGACCCACTTCTTGCAGGATTGGGGAACAACTCCGTGATTTCTATGTACTTTGCTTAAGGAGGAGTTGAATTGGATCATCGGTATCCCCTGTCACTGAAGGGCCACATCTAGTATTCATCCTGTCTTCCATCATCCATTTTAAATGTTCCTCATCCACAGCTATCACCTTAGCAGGTTTTGGTGGCTTACCTAATGGTGTGACCCAAACCTTCATCCCTGAGGGGTTCCAACCTTTGCTAATCACACCCTTATCAGGCTGGGGTTGTTACACATATCCATTTACTGTTGCACTGGAGCAAGGGAATACCAGTAGGCACCAAATGGGTCACCTGTGTTCTGCACATAGTTCAACCATCCCCCCGCCTCCCGCTGAGCAACGTCAGTGACCCCTGCCAGAAGGGTGACTGCTCTTCTAGCTTGCTGGTCCCTGGACATAGGAAGTCCAAAGTACCTTAGTGACAATAATGGCATGTAGTTCAGTAGGACTTTTGCTGTGTACCCTAGTAAGAGTGTACCCCCTTTGGTGACCAATTCTTCCAACCCTGAAGAGCCCAGAGTTTTAGGAATGGTAAGCAGAGTCTTCCAGTGGGTCACTGGAAGTGATGGTAATTGGAGCCATCACTTGTATCCTCTCATCTTGTGATTTGATGCATATACTGCATCCTGAGGGATGGTACCCCATCCTTTCAGCATGTTGCCTCTGAGCTGGTGCTTACATTGTGTCTTCAGTAGGCCATTCCAGTGATCTGTGAGACTGCAGATTGTGTTTGTGATATGATCAGTGGGTTCTGTGGTTGGGCCCACTCTCCTTTGCTGAAATAGATCCCCTGGATGAAAACTGTTTTGGGCTGGGATTCATGCCTGTGAATTAGGCATTCCATTAACACCCAAATAGTGGTGCTGGCTGAGACTTTGTAGCTCTGGTATCTGGGGATATCAGAATAGGTATCCCTGTGAAGTTGAATTGCTGGCCTTTCTAGAATCAAAAGGATCCAGTGTAGTCAAGATGACACCAAGTGGTCTGTTGTTCTCCTAAAGGAACAGCACCATATTGACATAGCATTAGTCTCTGTTGCTGACAGATCAGACAGTCAGAAACACAATAGCTAGATCAGCTTTGGTAAGTGGGAGTTCATCTGTTGGGCTCAGTCATAGCCTCTATCTTTGCCACAAGCAGTTCTATCCATGTGCCCATTTTGCCTCTTCCAGGGTGGCCAGTGTCAAATGATGGGATCATTTTATCTACTTGGTTGTAGATGAAAGTGCCTCTTCTATGGTGGATGCCCATACCCTCACCAGAGGGCCAGCCATTGACCACGGCCCAGGAATCTCACCTAAGGCCACTTCTACATAAAACTATGAGCAGGTACCTTGCTCCCAGATTTTCTTTCACTACTGTCTGTCAAGGCCCACCCCTTTATATGTCTCTAATGCAGCCATGGTCCATTTGTGTCTTGCACCCACAATTTGAGCCAAGCCAACCCACTGGTATTGGGCACCGTCCTCCTTCAGCTGGTTGTACCCCACCTTCCCATATGGCTGTACGTACAAATGGGGAAAACAGCGTTAATGCAACTGTGATTGACGTGTAGGTCTGAGCTACCTGCTCATTCATCTTACTTGTACCCTCTGGTCTTGCTTGGGCTCAATCACATATGTACCGTTTTTGTCTTCTGAGGGACTGCTGCTGAGTTCATACAACTTTATATATCTTGGTGGGTCTGACTAAACTCATAACAGGCAGTTCTGGACACATGGTTACTTGGTGTTCATGGTCAAGCATGCTGTGTCTACCAGAGCTCAGCAACATTTTAGGAGCTATTTCTCAAATGGCTTAATTCGCTGCAGATGACACGGCTTTGCTCTGGAATCCTAGAGTCTTGTGTTGTGATTCTGCCGCTGGGGCTTGTCATAAACTCCACACTGCATCTTTCCCACCAGTGATGCTTCCTGTACCGGAAGGTCTGCTGGATCTTGTGGCCCAAGTTTCAGGGTTGCTTGCACCACAGCCTCCTGCAGCACTATTTCCTGCCCTGGGCCCCATGCAAAGCTGGTAGGCTTCCATGTTACCAACATACGAGCCAGAGCATAAATATTCCTAGGTGTGGAATATGTTACCTGCACAACTCAAAGGGGCCTGCCAGGCACAGTGCTTCCTTCCAATGCAATATTTTGGAAGAGATATCATGGCATGCCTCTGATCGCTAGACCTCTAAAAAGTCACTGAAGTGGCAGATCGCTGAACTTTCTTAGGATTAATTTTTCACCCTCTTGACTGCATGTGTCTTAACCAAGGCTTCAAGTGTACTAGTCTCCTCTGGCTTGTCCTGTCCAATCAGCAGAATGTCATCAATGTAATGGATACATGTAATGTTCTGTGGGATGTCCAGTCAGTCCAGATCTCTTTGGACTATGAGAGAGCGCAGGAGAGTTAACAGCCCAAGGGCAAAATTAAATGAATAGTATTCATTCCATGTGAATGCGAACTGTTGCTGGTCCTCTTTTTAAACTGAAATAGAAAATGCATTTGCCAGATCAATAACCACATACCATGTACCTGAGGCCTAGCAACACATCTGCTCTAGCAACGGTACTATGTCCGTCACAGCAGTTGTGATTGGGCCTGCTTGCATTGACATTACAGGCATTCTCCAGAATCCATCTGGTTTGTGCAGAGGTCAAGACTGACAAATTAAACAGAGATATGAAAGAAACCACACCTGCTCCTCTCCCTGCTCCCCCGCCGCCATATTTTAAGTCCTTAATGATGGCACTAATCTTCCCTATCCTACCCACCCCCGATGCAGTATTGTTTTTTATTTGCTAGATTTACCTTGGTTGGGAGGATGGGGTGAAATTTAAGAAGTTTTTTACTTGTTTTTCCTTACCCTCTTACCTTACAGGGCAAGGATTCAATATGGTGTTTACTCCAACTATATCATTCCCATTTATGCATTTGGGAACTGAGGAAACGACAACTGGGTAAGTTCTTGGACTTATAACTTACCCAGTCTATAAGTTACACTTTAGATAGATCTTCATTTATTAAATGGCCCTCATGAGCTTCCATTCTAACAGGGTCATGATGACTCTTTAGGTCTTTGGGAATCAAACTCTGGGTCCAAAAGTCCTTGCAATATCTAGCTATTCCCCGTTTCTCACAGTTCCCTGAGTAAATGGTCATAGGTCCTTTTGAGGAACCACTGTGGCGCATACTTGCTGTGGTTTTGCAAGGTCCTTCCTCCTAGGGACCCAGCCACCTCTCCAATCAGTGGTTCCAGTTATGAAAGCTGGCTCAGGTCTGGTAACTGAGCAAGAGCTTGCGCTTTTTACTGTGACTACACTTGGCCCCCCTAGTCCTACAGTCTTGCCTTTGTCTGGTTGTAGGCATCAAGGAGTACCCTCATTGGATGCCCATCTGTTTTGCCTAAAGGACACCATGCTTTGTTTTCACAATTCCCTGCAGATTAAGACTATTTGGCTGTCCCTCAGCCTTGCTGATCATTACAGCCTCCTGGCTTCTAATGGTGAAGCACCACCCCCTGACCTCTATTACTGGTATATATTTGGGGGCAAAGGTATGGTCACCATAGATTTTAATGAGCCCAGCTCTGGCCTGCAGAGGAGAGCCAGCAATGAACAGTTTGGTGATGTTAGTGATCCTCTCACCAGCACATTCCTGTTGACCTTGGTGAATGGTGTGTCTTCTAGGCTTTCCCATGGAACATAATCGGTTTTAGCCTAACATAATAATATATCCATCCAGCATGCCAACTTCCTTCAGCACTTCATTTCTTCCTTATAGGCTACCAAAGCAACACAGGTGTTTCCACTTTGCTCAACATGGGCCATCACTTTCTCTAGGCTTCTAAGAGCCACACTTGTTTGCCCCATCTCCTGAGTCCTTGCCAGGGTGGTAAATCCCATGAAGTAAGAAAGTGCCCCCGGTTCAATGCATTCTTCCTTTTTCAGTGTTATGTTCCTGCCCCCTTGATCAAGCACCCTTAGGATCCAATCCCAGCAGCACTCCCCTGGCTCCTGCCACTGTACACATGGCTCCTTTGATGTGTAAACTCTTTCCTCTCTTGTCACGGCCAACATATCCCCAGACAAGAATTTAACTTTAGTTATTGGGCTGGCAGCATGCAGTGTAGATGGGGAGAGCTCCATACCTGCTGCGTTGCAAGGGAGAAGCCTCTGCAGTATCTTCCCATGTGGGGAAGTGCTAGCCCTTGGGTGGACCACCTGTCCAAGTTCTAAGGATTCAGGGAGGTTTGCAGTGCCCAAATCCTTGGGACATCCTTAGAGATCTGCCACCCCATATTTCAAAATCCTATGTTTTCTCTACCAGAGCCCTCAGCATAACAGACCTACATTGGCTGAGCATTTAAATGTCTCGGGAGCTCTACAACTCTCATTATCAAATCCTTTGTCTGCTTCTCAGCTTTGTCTGCACTTTTACTGCAGCAGCTGAGGGCCTCTTTGGAAGCTAGCAAAGGCTCTAGTCTCTGGCTCTCACACTTACATTTAATTGTTAATGGCCCTCTTTGTTGCTCTGCAGGGCACCAATACAATTTAATTACCAGTGACTCTGCAATCCTTACAGGCTTTTTGCCCCTCATATCTTTCAGATGCTTGAATCATCACACCTGCAATGGTAGTTTCCTTCATCAGGATATTTTTCTAGGTCATCACCGCTGAAATCTTCAGCAATTGGGCCGCTCAGGATAGTTTTTATCAGCCAGGCAGTGAGTGAGCCTATTTCCAAACTCCATCTTACTGTCTATGTGTTTTCTTGAATCACTCCCAGTATCACCTGGGTTTGTTCAGGTTCTCTGAGAAACAGACACCAATCAGGGTTAGACAAGCAAGAGATTTATTGGAGGGAACTGTGTGTGAAGGATAAAGGGGAGGGAGCAGGAGTAGACGGCAAGAGCCTTCCACCTGTATTGAAGGCTTGACACCTGTGACAGGAGATGGAAGGAAGGTCTGAGTAGGAAGAGCCTCAGACTGCAATGCAGCTCTAGGAAGCCTTTAGCCAAGCCAATGGGGAGTCCTTGAGACAGAGTTGCCTGTCAGAGAAGCCCTGAGTCCCTTGATGACAGGCCAGCACTAAGACCCCTGCTGTGCTCAGTCACTGGCTGGGAACAGCCCAGGAAAGTGTAGCTTGACAGGAGCCTGGTGGTGGATCCAGAGGGTTTGCAGCTGGGGTTCTTAGGAAACAACGCTCCCCACTGCCAGTTCTCTTGAAGGAGATCTGAGTGGCACATTCCTGTGGCTGCTACAGCCACCCACTTTCGTGCCCATTGTCATTATGATTAAATACCCATTCGTATTTCTGTACAGGAGATCTCAGATCACTGTTAAGTGCACAGTAATTTTTTTACTTATCCTGAAATTAATGTAAGTGAAAGTGCAGTTCATTTGCAAAGTGCTATTTAAATATTTGTCTTAAGTGATATTCACTTAAATGATATTAATTTAATATTGGCCTTAAGTGAAAGTAACTGTTAGGTGATTGGGAGTGACTGTGGGAGAGAAAGCAGCCAAGCTCAACACTTGGCACATAGTGGGTGCTCAGTAAGTGTTTGTTGACATAAAATAAAACCCAGACTTGGGCTCCTGGTAGAATATTTGCTTATGATTGTAGTTATGTATTTTCATGACTTAGCTCTTTTTCCTTAATGCCATTGTCCTCCATAAGCCAAGGAATGCAGAATGTCCCTATGTAAGGAGAATGCTGCCTTAAAATATATTTTGTCCTGAAATAGTAAAAAAAAAAATATCGTCCACATGCATGAATAAAAAACATGTGGCTCAATTTTTTGATGGTTCTAATAATAAAAATTGTATTTGATACAACAAAAAGTTGATTAAATTCATTGAACTATGCATTATAGCTGGTTACGTTCTTTTTTTTTTTAATCAATGTAAGTCTTTTTTTTTTAACATTTTATTTATTTCTTTATTTTTTGGCTGCACTGTGTGTTAGTTGCGACACGCAGGATCTTTCGTTGCGGCACGCAGGATCTTTCGTTGCGGCACGTGGGCTTCTCTCTAGTGTGGCGCACAAGCTCAGTAGTTGTGGCGCACGGCCTTAGTTGCCACGTGGCATGTGGGATCTTAGTTCCCCGACCAGGGATTGAACCCGCGTCCCCTGCATTGGAAGGTGGATTCTTTACCACTGGACCACCAGGGAAGTCCCTGGTTAAACTCATTTTGATGAAAATATTCAAGATATTTTTTGTCACCCATACCACACCTCAATTTGAATAAATTGAAATAATTGATTAAAATAATTGAAAATATATCCACATACCAAAATTCAGTCAAATATTTAAAGTTAGGCCAAACGGATGTTTACAAGATACCTTTCTGATGTTATTGTTCTGTTGAAGAGTAATCACGGTAACTGAAACAGGACCCAGCCATGACTCCTAAGGGACAGGGGATGAGAGTGCATGTATCAGGTCATGTAGTTAAAAAGCAAAGCCCCAGTTTTCCCTTTTGCTTGATTTCTTTTTAACCATGCTATATTTTTTCTTAAATTTTACAAAGCATAAAGGAGGACCACAGATTTTTTTGCTTATTGAAGGTGATGGGCAAGGGTATTCAATGGTGGAAACCCTAGTACTAGTACATACAGTGTTCTGGCCTATCCACAAGCCATTTGATCACTTTTGAAAATTTCCATATTTGCCATCATTCTTTCTCATTTATACTTGAGGGCAGTGTAGAGGGAAATGATGGAGGGTGAATGGTCACAGAGCTTACTCTCAAGTATGATGACGGAGTTCTCAACTTGAAGTCAAAGAGAGAGGCTGATAAAATGAATGGACAGAAGCATTTTCTAAAAAACAGTATAAAGTAATTATATATAGTATATATATATTATACTTGGCACATATATTGCAAATGTCTAGGGAGGGGGAAAACTTCTGAAATGAGTCTTATTCCTCTGGCACTGAAGCTTAAAGTTCAATTTAAAAAACTTTTTTCTTCAAAAATGTTAAAGAAGGGTCTGGATTCACAGCTCCCAGACACCTGGGAGCAAGACTTTTTACCTTTGGACCTGTGGTTCTCAACTGGGGGCAGTTGTGTTGCCCTGGGGACATTTGACAATGTCTAGAGACATTTTTTATTGTTAAAACCAACTGGGTAGGGGTAGAAGTTTGTTGTAATAGGGGTGGGGCAGGTGCCACCGATAGCAGTCCTGCTCAGCCATTGGTTGACACCGCGGTGGCCCCCCCCTCCCCTTCCTCTGTATAAAAGGAGCCCCGAATTCGGACTGAGGCAAGACGGTTTTTTGAAGTCTGCCATTTTCTCCGTCTGCTGGCTTTCTGATTCAAGTCATTATTCCTTGCCCCCAACAACTCGTCTCCCGATTTATTGGCCTGTCATATGGTGAGCAGAGCGAGCCTGGGCTGGGTAATATTGTCACTGGCATCTGGTAAGTAGAAGCCTGAGATGGATGCTGCTAACATCCTGCAAGGCACAAGACAGAACCCTCACAAGGAAGAATTACCAGTCCACAATGTCAATAGTGCCATCGTCAAGAGAGCCTGCTTTAGTCAAATTTAGCCAAGCTGCTACAAAAATGCCACCAGGGATCCTTCTTTTTCTAAATCAAAATGCAAAACTGCACATTTTTAACAGTTTATATTTCATTAAGAAAAAGAAAAAAAAAAGATTCCAGGCAACAAAGCTGATCATCATCTAGCAGTATCTTATCCTTACAGGTCATAAGAATGAGCCTAACAGGAAAGCGCATCCTTCCCTTACAGCTTCCCCTGAGTAATCAGTTCCAATCACTGAAGCCAACTTTCAAGTGATTTACAAAGCTGAGTAGAATGGAAGTTTACTCTTTTTTTTTTTTCTTTCTCTTTCACCACTTGACTCTGATCTTTCTCTTTTGCTGTTTTTCCTGCTCGTGTTTTGGCTGATCTAAAATGTGGTTACACCTGAGCCCAGTGAACTCAGAGTGTATACCACCTAAAAAATGCAACACCCGTAGTGTGGTGTTTGCTCGGCATCTTGTCAGGGCGCTGGCTACTATTGACTTGAAGGGAAGTACCACCTGCTGAGTCACTGGATTGACCTCCTGCTACCACCTGTGGTTTCCATAGTGACGTCTCAGTGAATTGCTCTCAACAGAACCTGACTGGTTAAAGACGAGCAATTTCCTGTAATTTGAGCCTTTTACTAATCTTGAAATGGAAACATGATTTCGACCATTCTGAAGAGTAAATTTTCCAGTCAAAATCTTTTGGAATAAAATGCACAGAGATGTTTGAAGAAGTGAGGTTATTAGGGTAAAACGCTGAGGGAGAAAATAAGAATGGTGGTGATATGAAAGTGTTGCTTAAGGAGATAGAGAAATGTTAGTAAATACAAAGGGTTTCCAGTAGCTCCTCAGGAAAGAAAAGTTGCCTCAAATACCTTGTTATTAAGTCTTGCCACTTAGTCACTGCCAGAACACTTATCTGATAGAACCAGAGGAAGCAGATGGTTATTCAACCTATTTTTAAAAATAATCTCCACTCATCTTATTTTCAGAAAAAAGAAAGGGAAAAGAACAATCAATTTCCCTCACCTGCCACCCACTTAGTGATGTGAACATAGAACAGTCGTTTTGTCTTTTTCTTCTTTCCTTCGTTCTTCCTTCGTCCTCTTTTCCACCTCCTCCTTCTTCATTTGCTTCTATGTTTTTACAGTTACAGAACAGATTAGGGAGAATTTTTCATTCTCCCTAGTATGTAGATGTTGTGACATCTACATAGTAGGGAGACTTGAGGACTAGTTATCGGTAAGGAGGGATAATCAAGAAATCAGGCATCTTAAGTCCTTAGAGAACATTCGTGGTCAGTTTGGATGTTTGAACAATGAATCCAAAATTGGTTGCTGCCCAGTGAACACTGATTATTTATACAGGGCCTTAAAGCCCCATATTAGAAGGTACTAAATAAATATTTGATTATTTGGTGAAAGAAATTTAAAAACATACAATAGATCAGTGTTCTTCAGTTTTTTGGTATTATAACATTCATAACAGTGCTAATGGTATATACAATTTAAAATAAACATTACGTTTACTTTGATCCCATTCCTTAAAGCTATTGAAGAGCTAGGGTTAAATCAGGGCCAAGAACTCGTTTATTGAACGAATGAATGAATGAATGAATGAGCATTCTCTCATTTAGTCAGCATTTATTGAGTCCCGACAATGGGAGTGTGTGTTTTTAAGTTAGCCTTATGCTTGGGTCTCTTCATAAGCATTGAAGCTGATGCCCCCAAATGAACTCATTATTTTGCTCCAACTCCCAAATTTTATCTCCTTTTTAATTCCCTATTTCTTAATGGCACATCACCCACAGGGATACCCAGACAGAAAGCTAGGTGGAAGGAAGCAAATTTTATTAATAATAATCGTAATAGTAACAATAGCTGCTAATGTTTATGGAACTCTCACAACACTGCAAATGCTTTGCATGCACTTAATTTAAATTCATTTACTTTCAATTCTCCTAAGAACCCCCAAAAGAAGGCCCTTTATAATCCATATTTAGTCTTTGTACTCTGTGCTCAAAGTATAAAAGATTCTGAAAGGAGCACAGTCTTTTTTTTTTTTTGGCTGCGTTGGGTCTTCGTTGCTGCACGTGGGCTTTCTCTAGTTGTGGCGAGTGAGGGCTACTCTTCAGTTGCGGTGTGTGGGCTTCTCGTTGCGGTGGCTTCTCTTGTTGCGGGAGCATGGGCTCTAGGCGCGGGCTTCAATAGTTGTGGCGTGTGGGCTCAGTAGTTGTGGCTCGTGGGATCTAGAGCACAGGCTCAGTAGTTGTGGCGCACGGGCTTAGTTGCTCCGCAGCATGTGGGATCTTCCCGGACCAGGGATCGAACCCGTGTCCTGCGCTGGCAGGCAGATTCTTAACCACTGCGCCCCCAGGGAAGCCCAGGAGCACAGTCTTAAAGGAGATGGACTTGTGAAAACAAGACATTGCAGTACATTTTGATGCCTGAGAGGATACTACAGCCTCTCCCAGGAGAAAGGGCCTAGCTTCCTGCTGGGGAGGAAGAAGCCTCCAGGGGTGAACGATGACCACCCGAAGCCGCTGGTTCTGGCGTGTTGCCTGGGTGAGTAGAAACACAGCAGGACTGTTTTCAAAATAAATCTGTGATCCCTCATTCAGATGTGTCACTATGAATGAAAGAAACTGTTCCAGCAATGCTTATCAGAAACCTATTACCTAGGTCAAATAATATATAAGGTTTAGGCTAATATTCTCTAGGGAGATAAGAGAGTTGAGGATAGGCATTTCACTAGGCACTAAAGATTAAGGGATCAGAAAGCACAAAAATTATATCGAGGGGTCTTAGGGCAAGTGGCAGGTAAATATAAAGGTGGGTGTGAGCAGCAGAGGTGCTGAGCCAGAGTAGGGTGCGCTGCAGGTCCCGGTGGGTGACCCACAGCAAGCTCAGCCGCCTGCAGGTGCCCACACACGTGCCCATGTGTGCGAAGGAGCGGGGAGGAGGCTGGCCGCAGTGAAAAGGGAAGACGTCTTCTGATCTTTATGCCCATAACTCATCCACACAAAGGAGAGAGTCAGGTTAACTCTTAGGGCCAGCTTCAAAAACAGGCCTGAATGATTTTTGCCCCCACTAAATAAACCATCTCGTTATTGCAACTAAACACAAAGATTGAAAATACAGGGATTGGTTAATACATTGATTTTTTGTTTTGTTTTGTTGTGTATAGATTGAGGGTCATTTTGTTACAAGGAACAGTATTTTCCCCAAGGCAGTTCAAGAGGTTTGTGGGGAGGAATCTCACAGAAACCCAAGGACAGGAGCCCCAGTACAGCTGAGCCAGATGGCCAGGACTCTGGAGCTGGGTGTTGGAGAGCCACAAGGAAACGAGACTCCTGCATCTGCTCTGCCTGTTCTCTACCAACTGGCTGCTTCTCCTTGCTTGTAATTGCTGCTTTTTTGTAACTTCAACTCTTCAAGTCCACAAACGGCTGCCCCAGCCTGATTCAGCATGGCTTTCTTGACGCATCAATTGGCTCCTTACCTCTATGTCTTTCAACTTCAATTCCTGAGAGAGGGAAATCCCTTAGTTGGGAATCACTTACTTGGGGGCAGAGTCCTTTGTGGCAGAGTCACGTCAGAGGCCCTGGCCAGCAGATCTGCCCTTGACCACTCGCATAGCATGGGCTAGAGGTGGGACGTCTTCAGAATGAGCTCTGGGGATGCAAGTCCCCCAAATGCTTAATACGGTTCATTTAACCATCAAAACAAATAGCACTCAGTCTGTTGCAATCATATCAGCAATCATATCAAAATAAACCACATCAGTATTTCGATATGGGCAAGGAGGTGAAGAAAATAGGAAGGACTCGGGAGTCCACAGTATGGGACAGGTCACTCCTGAGTTGATAGAAGGGCACGGAGAGAGGAGGTTGATGTCAACCTTAACTCACTTTGACTGCCTCTGCTTTCCTAGCTCCTCTACTCCAGGTCTCCTGATGCTGGCCCCAAACACATCCCAGTCTTGCCTCTGCTGTGTCTAAGTGAGGTAGGAAGTACAAGGGAGGCTTGGAATTCAGTTAGACTCCCTAGACCCTCAATGTCTCCCTGTGTCTGGTTGTAGATCCCAATCCTCCTTTCTCTCTATGGTCACCCTGAGCCCTGGTGGTGAGTAATGCCACGGAACCCTAACTAGTTCCTACTAAATTAGCCTCCCCCGTGGCTGGATCCTGCTGGCCAGGCCCTACTTTCTGGCATAATGGATGCTTTGGTATGTGTCTTGTCTGGTTCCTACACTGAACCACCACTCAGAAACCCTCCCTCCATGCTCTGACCAACCGCTAATAAGCCCCTGAATGCTGTTCGAGCTTGCTAAACCACAGCACCTCTGAGAGCACTGCAGAATTACCAGCATCCACAGCCCCTGTGTTGCCAGGCCAGACCTTATTCTTGCTGCTGAGGTCCCAGCATGCCTTGCACCTGAGAACAAACTTGGCAGACTTCATAATTACCTCAAAGGGAATTTTATCTTCACTTTAGCAGGGATAAAATAGAAACTCTGTACAGAGGTGTTGATGTCCTGCTAACACGTTCAGGAAGCCTTGCTTTGCATGACTTATGAAGCTTTTTGTTGGCTTTAACACCTTGAACTTCCTCATGAAGAAACGTTTCCCCAAGGATTCCTTAATCAAAACTTCACAACGTTAGACTTGTGAAAAAGTTCCCTTCAACAATTAGAATTTGTAGGGAATTTAAGCCCAAATATTGAGTTTGGCATGATGGTAATACACATTCCTCAAAGCTTTTGTTCTCAATATCCATAATTTTAATTAAAAAATTCATTTGAACTTTTGTTATCACTGTACATGGAATCGCAAATATAAAAGTTTCAAACTCAAATACAACAACTAACTAGAACAAATATATTTGAGTCTAGTTTCAGTTCTTTAAGGAAATAGGTCAGAAATGAATTTATAAAAAGCAATCTTGTTAATTAGATTCTTTCCAGGTGAAATGTGAAGCTTTGAATAGCATTATCTATTCTGATTTATAATTAATGGACTCAATTTCTATTGTAACGAAGAAATGTCCTATTCATCCATCAGGGACTTTCAAATCACTATCATTCATTTTATGAAGAAAAAATGTGAAATAATCCTAGAGGAAATATATATTTAAAGAATAATTTTACAGGGGCTTCCCTGGTGGCGCAGTGGTTAAGAATCCACCTGCCAATGCAGGGGCCATGGGTTCGAGCCCTGGTGCGGGAAGATCCCACATGCTGTGGAGCAGCTAAGCCCGTGCGCCACAACTACTGAAGCCCGCGCGCCTAGAGCCTGTGCTCCGCAACAAGAGAAGCCACCTCAACGAGAAGCCTGCGCACCACAATGAAGAGTAACCCCCGCTTGCTGCAACTAGAGAAGGCCCACGTGCAACGACGAAGACCCAACGCAGCCAAAAATAAATAAATTAATTAATTAACAAAAATAATTTTAAAAAATAATAATTTTACTAGTCATGTTTTACTTAAATTGGAGTAAATAAGGTAGAAGAAATTAATTACTGCAAATCTGTTTATATTCCATAATAACCAATTAGGCCTATAGTACGTGATCATAGGCAAAACACTATCCTGAGACTCAGTCATGTCATATGTAAAATGGGTATGTAAAATGGATATACCTACACCTTCAGAGAGCTGAGGGTTTCTAATGAGACAATGCCACAAGTAGGCAAATGGCAATCTTGACGAAGATGTGTGCTTCAAGATCTAAGAATCAAAGTCAAATGTAGACCTGGGTGGTGTTTATTATTTGAGTCAGCCAGTGAAAGTAACTGTTAGGCAGAATTTCTTTGCTGCCTTTGCAAATGCTTTTGAAATCCTTGGCTGAAATTCTACCCTTTCATTAAAATAACACTTTAGTAAATTATCAGAAGCAGGGTGCAGTGGGCATTTGTCCTCTTTGTGGCTGCCCAGTATCTACTCTGATGGAATCCATTCTGTGTGATTACTGGAAGTGACGGAGCCAGACGTTCCCTCTCCGCATTCCCTTATGGGAAAAGCCAATTGGATGTTTCTGCCCAGCGCTTTGAACCTGGCACTAGTGAAACTATTATACAGGGACAGTTTTGAATTCACACATGGAGGTGCATCCAGCAGCAGCAGAAGGCAAAAATGGCTGTCATGTCCATTGAGACATCACAAACAGACCCTTCTTGCGGTGGGACTTTGGCCTGGTTCCTGCTCCCTAACTTTCCCTGGCTCCTCTCAAATTTCCAGCCTTGGAGTCTAGCCTTCCCATCCAATCTATGACCTATCCTCTACCTTTCCAACAAATTCCTTTTCTGCTGAAGTTAGCAATAGTCAGTTTCTGTTTTTTTAAGAACAAGCATATAGCTCTGAGCCAATTAATTCATTAGGAAATTACCATTTGGTAGTTACATTAGAAATAACTCTATTAAATTTTTCTTAAGTAAATCTTGCCTTTCAGAGAATTAATTTTCTTAAAAAAAAAAAAACAGTTGAGTGAGAATCCTACAAAAAATGGTAAGCCCTGTATTGATTTGGGTATCTTGCATATGAACTGCCTCCTCTTCTGATTTCAATGGGGACTCTTTTTTTTCCTGTTGGGAATGTATCTTTCCCTTTCTCTTTCCATCTGTAAGTCTGTCTTGCTTTTCTCAAGACTATTTTTTTGGGACTTCCCTGGTGGTGCAGTGGTTAAGAATCCGCCTGCCAATGCAGGAGACACAGGTTCGAGCCCTGGTCTGGGAAGATCCCACATGCCACGGAGCAACTAAGCCCGTGTGCCACAACTACTGAGCCTATGTGCCACAACTACTGAAGCCCACGTGCCTAGAGCCCATGCTCCCACAACAAGAGAAGCCACTGCAATGAGAAGCCCGCGCACTGCAACGAAGAGTAGCCCCCGCTCGCCACAGCTAGAGAAAGCCTGCAGGCACCAACGAAGACCCAATGCAGCCAAAAAGAAATTAATTAATTTAAAAAAAAAAAGACTATTTTTTCTCATTGTTCAATCCCTGCCCTACTCCACATTCCTGCCACTGATCCACAGATTAGCCCCAGTTGGTCAAGGAAGAGAGATTCCATAGGGAGAAGGAGCACAAAGGAAGGGAATCTGCGGCAGCATCTGGGAAGGGGAGAAGAGGCAGGAAGGAAAGCCTATCACATTTCTACTTTAGTAAACTTCACTCTCCTACATTCCCTGGGCAGTTTCTGCTTTCCACTCTTGGGGTAGAGAAATGAGAAAGGGGTAAAGGTAGAAGAGGAAAGAAAACCTTGTTGCCATAACTCCTATCCTCAGCCCCTTATTTCCAACTAGACTGCAAAGACCTTTGTATTGTTTATTGTTGATTTCTCAGCACATAAACAGAATCTAACAGATGCTAGACTGAGCTTGTTGAATAAATGTGATGGATCTCTTCAACATGATTTATATAGATTCTTATTCTAGCTACATTAAGGCTTAAAATAAATTTTTATGAACTGGTTTGGGAACTCATTCATGATTTGTAACTTATTCTATTAGGAATTATATTCCAAGAGTCAAATAGTAGTCTTACAAATAAACTTCTGTAAGGCAAGTTCAGGTAGACTAGACATTGCCCTTCCAGTACTAATGTTGCCAGTGATGATTTAGTAGGTAAAGGAGACTTCAGCTCAAAGTTGATTTGTGTTGATGAAGAAAATATTAACAGGATCTTAATATATGAATTGGCTAATAACTTTTCTCCCTTTTAAAATTATCTGCTCAAATTCTACCTTCATCAGTAAATCTGCACCAGAGAGCTAAAGTGAATTTTAGTAAAATATTTAAGAAGTGTTTTTGAAAGTGGCAAAGAAACCTCAGGAGCCTCCCTCCCCACAACCACCCACATTCCTCTTCCTACCATCATGCTAGGCATCAATTCCTGCCTTCTCCTCCAGCTGCCATACCAGCATCCTACACGCAACCTCCGGCTTCTTCTATCTGCCCTGCAACTTGCTAGCATTGCTCCACTAATTAGTTTGATAATTACCCAGACGCTAGATTTCTACCTTTGGATGTCCCGGGCTCTTCCCTGTCTTTCCATTAGTAATTAAGTCCTAAGCACCTTCTAATTATCTTCGAGTCTTCCCTCTCCTCTCCATCCCCACTGTCAACACCCCAATCTAGCCTCTACCAAACTTCACTCAAAGTACAATTAGGAAGCAAAGACTTCCTAATAGGTCTTTTTACATAAATTTCTCCCTCTTCTAATTTGTTCTATACCGTTTGGCCAAAGTAATCTTTTTAAAAAAGCAAATTTCACCATGACTCTCCTGTGTTGAAAAGCTTTTCCATAGCTGACTGTTGCCATTAGAATAAAGTCCAGGGTTCTCAACACGGTCTGCCCTCTCAATCGACATCACACCTCCATCTTGTGCCACACGCCTCCTCCATCTCTGCATTCACCTAACTGAACTTCTCTCAGTTCTTTGATCACATTGTGCTTTCTCCTGCCTCAAAACTTCCACAGTTTGTTCCTTCTGCCCTCAGGGCTTGTCCCAAATTCTTCAGATTTTTCTCAAGCACCATTTCCTCAGAGAAAACTTTCTGGACCCCATAGGGCAGGAAGTTCCCTCATTCTGAAATCTCTGAGCGCTTCTCTGAGAGCTCAAAGGGGGCACAGACCATGCTTGTCTTATCCTCAGCTGTATTCTCAGCTCCCTGACCTGCTTTGTCACATCCCTGAAAAAACCCCTCTTCCCTATATTCTGAGTAGATGTTATTTCTTTCATTCTTTTCTCGTTCGGACTCTCTCTAAGCGAAATGTATCCAACAGTTAACCAACAGGCCTGGCAGTCAATGAGAGAGGTCTCTAATCAACCTATTTCAATAAGTAATTTTAGAGAGAAAGAATAGTTCAGTAGTAAGATCGTGGTCCCTCAAGTTAGACTGCTTGGGTTCAAATCCTGACTTTGCCAATCACAAGGAGTATAACCCTGGGTAAATTACTCAACCTCTAGCCTTGACTGAGTTTCTTCATCTGTAAAGTGGTAGGGATGTTGGGAGAATTAAGTGAAATAACATATGTCAAACAATTAGTGCCTGGCATAAAACACATGCTATGCAAGTATTAGCTATTATCACTTCTTAAACATGGACTCTGCACCACATTAGACTAACCAAGTTAGGCCTGCGAGGGGAGGGCTTATGCTGGTCTTGTTTACTTTGGTTTTCCTAATCACTTGCACAGTACCTAGCACTAAGCAGTTGTCCATTAAATACTTACAGCATGAAATCAAGTATGACCAAGTGAATGATTATCATTTGTTATACATCATCATAGTGGAGAATAGCATAGAAGGGATCTTTTACTGAGCAATTTCCCTAAGCCTCCTCTCCATATCTGAAAATGGTGGTAATATCGTCTTCACGGGCATCTTGTGTGATTTCAGTGACAATTAAGTATGTAAAATACTTATTCCAGTGCCCAGCACTCTTAGCTCACCACTTATGGGCTAGCTATTACTATTCTCCAAGTTTGGAAGCTAGTAGGTCTAACTCTTTCTTTCTCTCAGTTCCAATATTAGATTCTCACGCCTGCAACTTTGGCTGTCCTTCTTCATTATGGCATTTGTGACAAGATGATTTTCTGTCTTCTCAGCCTCTGATCGTTGTTGTAAAATGTCTATGAAAGGTCAGCAGACTCTTCTGCCTTCAATATTAACCAACACTTTCCGCGTCTGGAGCTTACTCCATCCTTACGGGTATTGGGAAGATAAATGGAAATGATTAAGATGTACTTTCCAAAATATAAAACATTGTACTATAAGAGTTTGCCAAAGGGAATTAATATAACCAGATATCTGTAGAAGAACTTTATGAAGACCCTGTGTATCTCTCAACCTTACTATCTAAGATTGTAGATACGATGGAAGTCTGTAAACAGCATGTAAAAGCAAATTTATTAAAGGCTGGGACAACTGCATTACCCAGCTGTACACAGTGTGTTCTTTCTTCAGACGCTGAGATAAATGAAAAAAAATGGTTGCCATAGAGATAGTTAAACTATGCCCTTTGGCTAGCAGATTAGAAGTCCATTTCAACCTGGGAGAAGAGAATGTATTTTGCCTTTCCAGTGATATTTACAGATTATTCCTATCACAATTGCAACCAAGTTATTAAAGCTCAAATGCTAAACCTATAAACATTGCACTTTATGAAGACTTTTGTTCTTTTGCTAAAACTTATTTTTCCATTAATGTGCAAACCTTAAAGCTACTACTATCTTTTTTCCTCGGAAAATGTATTTTTAAAGTTCTTCCCCCTAAGATGTTATTAAACTCTTCCTTGAAATCTATTCTACCACACAGTTGGCTTCATTTCCTTTGAAGCTCATATTTTATTTTTGAATCATTTGTCAGAGGCAATATGTAGCATCACAAAGGATGCGCCAGCACAGGAAATGCTTATGAAACGTGGAAAACCCACTTAATAATAACTCATACTAATCAGTTAGCAGAAAGATTTGTGGGTGGTCATATTCAGATCCTTATGTAGTCATTTAGTCTGTTCTTCAAAATTAAGAAAGTCATTACAAATCCGTAGCTGGGAAAATCTGCCAGCTGATGCAAGCATTTCCTGCAGGGAGGCAATTTGTCAAGGTTAAGCTTACTTTGCCTGGTTGGGTAAGATAGGTTCTGTGGATAACAAAGAGGAAGCTGGATTTTTTTGGGAAATTGAATGTATTTTATGTCATCATAAATCTGACCACTGTTCCCTAAAATATTGCTGCATAAATCCATTTCTCAGGTGTGATAACTTAAAAGAGATTTGTATTCCCTAGGGAAATAATAATTGCCCTCCTTTCCTGGCATTGGGTATTCGGTCACAGCCTTCCATTGCCCAGACCAAGGTTTAGGTAATTTCTTCCTTCGCTTATGCTGGTGGTGACTGTTTATAATCTGTATGTGTGTGTGTGTGAGTAAGTGTATGTGTTTAATTGGGCATTTACAGGGAGGAAGAATAGTAGAGACAAAATACTTGGATAAAATATCCTGAACTCCAAACCAGGACCCCTTAAATTTCTAAATTTGGGTAAGTAAATGATCATGTGGCTCGTTTCTCATCTTCCCCTCATCCCCAATCTCCACTGTCTTTCTCTTAAATGTAGGAAAACCAAACGAGTCAATATGCATGAAGATCTTTTAGGACCTGAAAAGGAAGGCCACAAACCATTTAAGGTAGAAGATCAGTTTTCCTTTTTTCTGAAATGAAGTGGAAACAAGCATCTTCACACTTCCTAGATTAAGAGAGTTGGAAAAGGAGTCATACATTGTCCATGTTCTTGTTATTAGCCATAAAATCGGTTATTTTATTTCTCCATCTAAGAATCTTTTTAATGTTTGTACAAGGAAAAGTGTGGCAAACAATGAAATAAGACCAGCCTAAACCCATTCCCCGCCCTCTTCCCCATTCCCAGCCCTCCACTAGGGAGGCTAGAAATGCTAAATATTTTCTTTCTACCAGGCTTACAGTTAGGTCTGGCCATGTGACCTGTTCTGGCCAGTATGGCATAAGCAGAGATCTACTGTGAGCCTTCTGGGAAAGCTTTTTTTTTCCTAAAAAGGGGCAGATGTGCCTGATGCCACCTTCTTCCTCCCAGCACTCATCCATCTTTCATTATGTCTTAAATGTGAACTTGATATCTGGTACGGTGGTAGCCATACTGTGACCATGAGTCCAAAGTATGAGGCTACGTAGGATGGAATAGAAAGGTAGAAAAGGCCAGGGTCTTTGATGGCATCATTCAGCAGGAAATCTGACCTCCTGTCTGCTAATTCTGTGAGACAAATAAATCCCTACTGGTTTAAGCCACTGTTAGTTTGATTTTCTGAATACTTACAGCCAAGAAAACATCTTAACTGATACCAGACTTGGTTTGAGTTTCAGTCTAACCACCCCCCACCCTACCCCAAAGGATAAACATACTTTTCATTTTATTTCTTGGCTATTTTAGGTGAGATTGTTCCATCTGTAGTGATCATTATAAGCTTTTTTCAATTCGGTATGTAAACTCGACTTTTCCAACGGGTGGAAGAGAGGTGATAATTTAGTGTTATGGAAACATTTGCATGTTATCAAGCTGTGCATGTAACACAGTTCAAGAATCATCCTTATGGTGATAATAATTTTGAACCAGTTTGGGAAATGAGGCCAGTTACAGGAAAGAGCAAATTTAAAGTTAATCCCTTTTAATCAGAGGTTCAGGTGGCTCATATCAAAGCATTTCTTCGTGTGTAAGTTAATAAAACTAACTTCCATACAGTAGAAAGCACATCTTCCCTGTAAGGATTCTTAGTTTTTCTACCCCAAATCTGTATCCCCGGAAATAGAACCTGCTCTCCTGGCAGATTCACCTGTTTTTAGTAGAGTGATGTACAACTCTTCTGAAGCACTTCTCCTGTTGATTTCCCCTGGTCCTAATTAGTACTCCTCAGAATAGTAGATGTACTTCTATAGTTTCTAAGCTGTCAGCTGCAGTGCCATGTATCTATCAGCTTCATCACCTGACACTATCAAGTTCCTCAGGATCTCCTAGTCACTTCGGATAGCCAGTCGTGTTCAAATTAATGTCACTTGTTCTGAACCAATTCGCCATCCGTTATGGGGAAACAGTGCTAAGTAATTTATACTGCTATTTAACAGATATTAGCTAAACTTTGGGCATACACACTCATAAAAAGGATTCCCCTGAAAAGATAGCCTTTTATGGTTCTTTAGAAAATTATTTCAATTCAATGGGCTGTATACTCCATCAAAAGTCATGGCTATAACAGTGGTGCATTCTGTTGATTCTGGCTTCAAATTTGCATGTCAGATCATTAAATAACAATCATCAACTGCTTTTGGTTTTAAACTGAGGTTAAATTCACATAACATAAAATCGACCAGTTTGAAGTGTACAATTCATTGGCATTTAGTATATTCACAATGTTGTGCAACCACCACCTCTATCAAGTTCCAAAACATTTTCATCACCCCAAAAGAAAACCCATACCCATTAAGCAGTCACTCGCCATTACCTCCCTTCAGTCTGGGGCAAGCACCAATATGCTTTTTGTCTTTATGGATTTACCTATTCTGGATATTTAATATAAATGGAATCATTCAATATGCGACCTTTTGTGTCTGCTTCCTTCAACTAGCATCATGTTTATCTACATCATAGCAGGTATTGGTACGTTATTTCTTTTACGGCTGAATAGTATTTCACTGTATTCATATACTACATTTTGTTTATCCACTTATTCACTGATGAACATTTGGGTTGTTTTCACCTTTGGGCTATTGTGAATAGTAGTGCCATAGACATTTATGTGAGAGTGTTTGTTTGAGTACCTGTTTTAAATTCTTTTGGCTACATACCTTGAAGTGGATCTGCTAGTCATATGGTAATTTTATGTTTAGCTTTTTGAGGAACCACCACACGATTTTCCACAGCAACTGCACCATTTTAGTTATCCATCAGCAAGGTACAGGAGTTCCAATTTGTTCACATCCTTACCGACACTTGTTTTCCTTTTTAAAAATTATATCCATCCTACGGACTTCCCTGATGGCACAGTGGTTAAGAATCCGCCTGCCAATGCAGGGGACACGGGTTCGAGCCTGGGTCTGGGAAGATACCACATGCCGCAGAGCAACTAAGCCTATGTGCCACAACTACTGAGCCTGCATGCCACAACTACTGAAGCCCACGCGCCTAGAGCCTGTGCTCTGCAACAAGAGAAGCCACCCCAAAGAGAAGCCTATGCACCACAACAAAGAGTAGCTCCTGCTCGCCACAACTGCCCGCATGCAGCAGCGAAGACCCAACGCAGCCAAAAATAAAAAAATAAATTTATAAAAAAAAAATTATATCCATCCTAGTGGATGTAAAGTGGCATCTCATTGTGGTTTTGACTTGCATTTCCCTAATGAAGTTGAGCATCTTTTCATGTGCTTGTAGACTATTTGCATGTCTTCTTTGGAGAAAAGTCTATATAGATCTTCCTCGACTTCTGGTGGGGCTATGTCCCAATAAACCCATTGTAAAGTGAAAATATCATAAGTTAAAAATGCATTTAATATACCTAACCTACTGAACATGATTCAGCCTAGCTTACCTTAAACATATTCAGAACAGTTACGTTGGCTTACAGTTAGGCAAAATCATCTAACACAAAGCCTATCTTATAATAAACTGCTGAATATCTCATGTAACTTATTGAATACTCTACTGAAGATGAAAAACAGAATGGTTGTATGGGTACAAAATGGTTGGAAGTGTATCGGTTGTTTACCCTCATGATCTCGTGGCTGACTGGGAGCTGTACCTCACTGCCAGTGCCCAGCATTGTGAAAGTATCCTATTGCATATCGCTAGCTAGCCCCAGGAAAAGAATAAAATTCGAAATTCAAAGTATGGGTTCTATTGAATGTGTATCATAAAGTCGAAAAATCACCATAAGTTAGGGATCATCTGTACATCTCTTTGCCCATTTTTTAATTGGGGTATTTATTTTTCTGTTATTGAGTTGTAAGAGTTCTTTGTATTTTCTGGGTACAAGTCCCCTCTTGGATATGTGATTTGCAGATTTTCTCTCCAGTTATGTGGGTTTTTTCAGTTTTTGACAATGTCCTTTGATGCACAAAAGTTTTAAATTTTGGTGAAGTTCAATTTATCTATTTTTTTTCCTCTATTGCTCATGCTTTTGGTGTCATAGCTAAGAAGCCATTGACAAACCCAAGGTCATGAAGATTTACCACTGTGTTTTCTTCTAAGACTTTTATAGCATTAACTACTTTTGTGAAGTTAACACAGCGTGACCACTTAAAAGAAAAGTAAAGAGAAATAAAGTTTATGTACTAACCTGCTCCAGACAGAGCTTATTTAGTGATAAAGACTTTGTTTTCAGTACTGTATAATTAGAAGTTGGTTCTGGATTCTGCTACCCAGCTACCTAGAGGTCACCTTGTTCTCTTAGCATCTAATTAACAGAGATTGTTAACTGATGAGCTAAGTGAGCAAAAGACAATTTAACAAGAAGGTCGGCATAGCCCATGGAAGACAGGCAGATGGTTTGGTGAAAAGAAGCCAGTCTTCTCACCAAATGAAGGCTTCTAGCACAAACCAATCTTTGCTATGTTTCAAAATACTCTACCCACCACATAAACTCATTTCATTTATTAAAATACTCCATTAGTGAATATCTTTCATTGAATATCAAGGCAGAGCCTCCATTAGTAAGATGTTAGATGTAGCTTTGAGATGAGTAATAGGAACCGCTCAGAATGCTATCCAACGAGCAGAGCCAGCCTTTGGAAAACTGGACCAGAGATTAAGTTTGTCTTTAGTACCCGTTTACCTACTGAGGTTTCAAAGAAAGATAGGCTAGCCTTCTGATCAACCTGGGCCCCAGCTATGAATGATTTTCTTAGTAGAGCCTCCACAAATGTTTAGCCTTGCAGGTTGAAAAATTATTTTTTTACTTCTTACAAAATTGTTCAAGTTTAGGGGCAACTCATTCATTCTAACTTAACTCAGAAGAGGCTGATTTATAAGTTAGGATGCCAATTTCAGAATTTACAGAAATTATATCTATCCAGATGCCAACATTGGCTATTTGCTTCAACTTCGCTCTCTTAGTGGTAAATCCAATTGGGAGACAAAATGTTGGTGCTACATTTTGGTAGAAACTCAGTAAGGATGTGTGCAGTGGGTCCAAGTAGGCTGGATCTTTACCTGTTCTTCATAATATGTGGGTACTTGAATATAAATGTTAGTTGATTTTCTCCAAAGAGGGTCTGTCTTTCAACAGGTACACTGTTCATTCCCATCCACAGCTTTTCTTTATGGTGGGTTGTAGCCTGAATAAAAGCATATTCAGTGTATCCAGGAACAATCAATCACTCCATCTGCCTCTCTACGTACACTTCCTTCCATACCAGGGGAGAGCTTGCTCTTCTATTAATCTAAAGCCCTCTTACAAATGGCTACCCCCTGGCTTACACTTTGAGTAATCAGTTGTTTCAAAAACTTAAAAATAAGTCCCTGAGCCACCCAAGTAGGAGGGAATTAATGATGCTATATTTTTCCTCCTTTTTCCTCTCAAAAGGGAAGGAACCTGAAGAAAAAGTGAGTTCTAAGTGCATTTAGTACTTACTTTCTTACACACCAAACCACAACATTCCTGTAGACAAACAATATATTGATATACCTTAGGGTTTCTCAGAATGGGATCTGTGTATCACCAGTTGTACAGTACACAGGTTGATTTCTTCTGTCACACAGATGAAGAACTTTTAAGGTTATACATTTATGTTAATATATGTTAGAAAAAGATGTAACTAGCTTATCAAACTCATGGGGTCATAGATACTATTGTTTAGGATGAAGCTAAAGTGTGAAAAAAATTAATTGTTTTAAAGAATTACATTAAACAGAGTATAAGTGGTATGAGGATATGGCCAAGATGATAAAGGCAGTTCCCAAAGACTAAAATTGGGGAAACCCTGTACTTATTTCTTATATTAAGTAACACAGTTCTAGCAGCATTTATGCAATCTGTCTTGATAGCTGATTTAATACATCCAACTAATCAAATGCTATTCCCTATCTTCTACTTTGGTTCTAAATGCTTACCCCTCAATTGCTTGACGTTACAAAATATCAACTTCATTGGGAAAAAAATGCTTACTATGGCAAGCTCCACATGGGACGTCTTCTCCCAATTTTCCTCTTCATGCAGGCATTTAGATTCAGGTGTTATCTATAAATGCACTCCCTTGTGATTATGCCTCATCCTAACTTTCTCTTATCAGTAGGTCAGCCTTGCCTTTCTCCGAGTCTTTCTTTCTGTTCACCCACTCCTGAGCTGCATCTCTTGTGAAACTTCCATTCAGCAATTTATTTTCCTATCTGGCACTAAATGTACATTATTTTCCTCATCCATGACATTCTTATCCGCTCCTCTTCCTAGTTCTCTCTGCCTACTGCAACACTTGGTGAAAATAATAACAACAAAAATAGTTAGATGTAATTACTGGCTATTTTTATAAAATTAAGTGTACCTTGCCCCTGCTCTATTCTAGGTATAGTCTAACTGAATAATTGACATTGGTCCTCTGAAGCCAAAGTGTCCTTCCATCTGGGGATGCTGGGTAAGACTAATATCAGCTTGCTCTCTTGCCTTCCTTTTCTTAGGTCTGAGGCCGACTTCCAATCCTCCTGTTATGACAGCACAACAAGAATCTGAGGCATTTGACAATATCACTGAGTGGACTACAGTATTTTGAGAAACCCAGTGACTTTCTTAATTGGACTAAGAGACAATGGCTCCATTCAGGACATGTTTTTAAATCACTGAAAGTGAGTCATTTTTGCAGATGCAGTCCTATCCAATTTTTTTAGTTTGAATATCAGAAGCTAACCTTTCCTTGACCTCATCCCCAAATTTTGGAGCTGTATTCTATCTGGAGCCTTAATGAATTACTGTAATCTTCCATGTGGTTCCTAACCATCTCTGCATCCAGGTCCTAGTCTATGCCCTGCGATAGGGTCTTCCTGTCTTAATCAGGTGCCAAATGTAAAGCAGTCTTGGCTAACAATATTTTTGATGATTAAACTTGTGACTAAAAAAAGATAACCCTTCCCCACTGAATGTGTGGATTTAAGGATATAGTGCTCTTGTTCATATGGGAGCAAGAGTAACTGAAATGTAAATGGGCTTTATGTTTTATCAAGAGGGATAGGATGAAGGTTCTGGAAGTCCTGGAGGTAAAACTATGAGAGGAAAAGATGGATAAAGTGAAAGGTAGAAGTTACTTAAAGAGACACTTGGGGAAAGTTCCAGAGGCATGAGGAACCAGAGCAGGAAGGATGCTAGGAGAGTCCAGTGGGAGAAGTACATAAGCTTTATACAGATAAGTTATCTAGAAAAGGCTTAGAAGGAGGAAGAAGCAGCTTAAATCACTTCACCTGAATAGGCCTAGGGCTCCTGAGATTAGAAATTTGATAAAGAGGTTTAGGATAGAATCCAAAGAGAACTGTTCAAGCAGCATCCGGAAGTTACAGAGAGAAAGCTGTTTTCATTTGGGACCAAGGGCAGTGCGTAGTGGCTAGAACTGAGCTGAATCACCAACTGACCTGGCAGTGAATTTTGAGTAACAGTCTGTTAAACTTGGGTTTAATGAGTTAAGAAGCATCAAACTGGTTTAAAAAGCTAGACTGTACTCCTATCACTCTGGATAATTTATATCCTGAAATTTTTTCACTGCAGAACAAAGCCATGCTGAAATATAAGTGCTGACTGCCTGAGATGAGATAACAAGACTCAGAAAGGAGGGGAAATTAGACACAAAATTAATTAATTAATTAAAAGAAAAGCCACAGTCCATATGACAGGTGATGAGGCCAAAACGTACCAGTCAGGGAATTCTAGGAAGATACTCTCTGGGGGTTATTCTGATATATTTTTGTCCCAAGGTATAAAAAAGATTATTTTGGGGTATGAGATCTTTCTAGTTACCTCCAAATCATGCCGTGTCTAGTCCTGAGAATGAACTGAAATGGGTCAAAATGTACCTTTTTCCCCAGCACGCACTGAAATCCAATGTGTGACTGCAGCATAGTGAAAAACTTTTACATACATTTTCCTTCAAAACAAATTTTCCCTATGTCTGAGGTTAAACCAAAGAAACACATGTTCCAATTCTTTATTCTCTTTCTACCACAATTGCTCCATTCTTCCCTACAGGTAGAGGTTCATGTAGTTATTTAGGTTTGGTGAGCAATGGTATGTTTTTGATTACTTGTAATTCAAATGACTTTTAAATTATTTTGTTGGCGGTGTGATTAAACTCCAAACACATTTTTCTTAGAGCTCATCTTCCCCAAAGACCAATTCTATTTTAATATAGAGGATTTTTGTAGCCTTCTTTTTAAAACAAAGCTGCTAATTGAAGCCAGTGGTTAACACAGGCAGCACAAAATTTTGACTTTAGAATGTGGAAAAGGTTTGGAAGTTATTAAAACGAAGTGACTTGGGTGGTAGAAACAGCTCTCTAAGTGAACAAAAGAAAACAGGGCATATGACACTGTGCTATCTCAGAAATGGGAGACCCATACCCGTGTCCAGTGTCAGTAAAAGATGGCATCTGGTTCAGAGACAGACATCAGCCAGATAAGGCAAACCTGGGGATACTCTCCTGGGCTCTTATTTAGTGCCCTGCCCTCACTCACTGTGGTGGGAGAAAAACCCAAGGGGCAGTCAGACAAGGGAAAAAGAGATGGTCCATATTGCAGGTAATATGATAAGAACTTCATAAACATACCCTTGGCAGCAGAAGTGCAGGCAGAAATTGACATGTAAGCCTAAGGAAGCAAGTGGCGTGGGT
Source organism: Balaenoptera musculus (assembly GCF_009873245.2). Classification (NCBI taxonomy): domain Eukaryota; kingdom Metazoa; phylum Chordata; class Mammalia; order Artiodactyla; family Balaenopteridae; genus Balaenoptera; species Balaenoptera musculus. Next base: position 33,634,649 of record NC_045801.1, on the reverse strand, counting down.
AGGGGTGATGGATAAGGCTTTTTTTGAGAAGGGAACAGCCACATAGAAAAGTTGCCACACTTTGTCTTTCGTCTCAACCGTTTCTCAGTCTTTTTTTAAATGATTTTATTTGTTTATTTATTTATTTGGTTGTGTCGGGTCTTAGTTGCTGCTGCAAGTGGGCTCCTTAGTTGCAGCTCTCAGGGTCCTTAGTTCCGGCATGCGAACTCTTAGTTGCGGCATGCATGTGGGATCTAGTTCCCTGACCAGGGATGGAACCCGGGCCCCCTGCATTGGGAGCGCGGAGTCTTAACCACTGCGCCACCAGAGAAGTCCCCCCGTTTCTCAGTCTTGATTTCACACTGCTTCCTCTACATCTTCCCATCGTGGTACTAACAACTGCCAAGCCTCATGATAGGAAATTGTTGGAAAAAAGCCACACTATAGTTGATACCTAAAACCTTTCATCTCCAAGGCAAATTGAGAACTCCTGTCCCCCTCCTGCCTCCTCTAGTTTCCTTCCCAAACATAAGCACATGTGTGCGCATGATATTCAAGCTGTGTGTAGTCCTCTGTGACTTTTTTCCCCCACCATGGTTTCACTGATGTTCATCTGTAAATGTTTCCTGTCCCTACAGAATGGCCCTGTTCAGACACCATGTACTCTCCACTACGCATATATTGATACAGTCAGTGGATATTCATGGAGAAGAACCTGCAGGTGGGTGTGATCTCCCCCTGTGTCTGCAGCTCCCAGGGGTTCTAAACTCTCTCACTAGCCCACACTCAGCCTTTAGCAATTCATTAAAAAATTAGTTGTAGCCTTCTTACCTGCTTGTGCTGAACCTGGAGTTTCTCCCTTTCGTGCTCTGCCACAAGTGAGCCTGTGTTCTCGACCTCTCTCTCCTTGGAAGTTTCTGTCTTTCTTTGGATTTCAACGTACTTTTTTTGCCCTGTGATATCAGCTGTTTGATGGGCTTAAGAAAAGGTATGATTATGTTGATTGACCTGTTTTTTCTTTTTATTAAGGTGGAAACAATATTCTTTTCAGCTCTCTCCATCCTAGATAGAAGTGGAATTATGTTTACTTTTAAATATATTTGATTTGGGCTGATGGCAAGATAAGCACACAGATATTTCTAAGAAGTAGTTACAAATGTGAGACACAAGACATGAAAATTCAGGTGTCACCTATAGATGTGGTCATCAAAACTGATAGAATAGATATTTTTAAAAAGATTTATTTATTCATTTTTGGCTATGTTGGGTCCCCGTTGCTGCACGTGGGCCCTCTCCAGCCATGGCGAGCGGGGGCAGCTCTTCGTTGCGGTGCGCGAGCTTCTCATCATGGTGGCTTCTCTTGTTGCAGAGCACAGGCTCTAGGCGCGTGGGCCTCAGTAGCTGTGGCTCACGGGCTCAGTAGCGGCGGCTCGCAGTTTCAGTAGTTGCGGCTCGCAGGCTCAGTAGCTCCGCGGCACGTGGGATCTTCCGGGACCAGGGCTCGAACCTGTGTCCCCTGCATTGGCAGGCGGATTCCCAGCCACTGCGCCACCAGGGAAGCCCTAGAACAGATGATATTTTAGGGGAAGAATAAACTGGAAAAAAAAAAGCTAATGGTTGGAGAGACAGAATGAAATCATTGAACTTACTGTAAAAAGAATAATGTTTGTGTATATGTGTGTATTTGATGGCAAGTGGATGGTTGAACAAAATAATAATTATACTTTATAGTCTGCCATTCCAATTTTATATCTGGTTTCCTGCTATCTGAGCCTTTTAGTTAAGCAGAACTGTTCCTAGAAAATCATCTGTAAGTTTTTCCTCTCTTCTTTCTCAGCTAGTTAATATTGATACATCCTGGCTTTATCAGCAAAGAAAGAAATCACTAATTCTTTTATTTTTTTTTCCTTCAAATTTCATTAATTATTTAAAGTGGTGCTGCTCCAAATAGCTAAAGACTAACAAAAAAACCTAATGGTGATTCATTCATTTCCTCTGCCAGAGCCACATCTCAGCCCAAGGGCTCATGATGGCAGCAGCATGAGGTTAATTCTGGAATCACAGCCTGCTTGCCCGAGAATTGTTAGTTTTACTGCTCTTCTCTTCTGGGTGGCGAGTTCCCACTGATTGCATATGCAGAATGATGGACAAGAATTAGGCTTTCTAATCGGGAGTTAGGTATTTTGAGCAAAATTAGGGATGATGTAGGTAGGGTGGATTAGGTTGAAATGACAACCCCCCCAACAAAGCCCTTAAAATATACACACATACTAGATAACAAAGCCGCTATCCACCCTCAAGAACAAGGTAAATCACCAAACATCTGCAATGTCCTACTAGTTTTCTGGCAATAGCAGCATAGTATGATAAAGTAATTAAGGCTCTGGACTCTGAGTCTAAATACCAGCTGCATCACCCGCTAGCTGTGTAACCTTGAAAAGGTATTTTGACCTCCCCAAGTTTCAGTTTCCTCTCGTGTTATATAGGGGTTAATAAGCATAACAAACATGCATCAAATATATGCTATGTACAGTGTCTACTCACTTATTCACTTATTTTTTTATTTTGAGAGTGCATAGAATTCTTTATTTAGACAACAAAGTATACGTAAATATTTATTTTTGATTTAACAAACTGGAAGAAGGGTCAGAAAAAAGTATTCTGACTTAAGCTCCAAAAGGGATAAAAAAAAGACAGAAAAGAGAGGAAAAGATAAATGGGACACAGTGAATAGGTTTAACACATGTAGCTGGAATCCCAGGAGATGAGAGAGAAGGGGGGAGAAGTTTATATTGCCAGACCCTTCTCTAAGCACTTTACAGATATAACCAATTTAATCCTCATAAAACCTCTATGAGGTAGGTACTCTTCTGGCCACATTCATTTTACAGAGGAGGAATCCGAGGCACTGATAAGTTAGGTAACTTGCCCAGGGCCACTTAGCTCCTAAGTAATGGAGCTGAGTTGTAAACCCAAGCAGCCTGTTTTCACAGGCTGCATTCTAAACCAGTCCAAACCTGAGGACATTATATGTATTACCTCATGAAATGCTCACCCAAAAGCCCTGTAAGATAAGTACTATCATTATCCTCATTCTCTGGGTGAGAGAGGTTAGGTAATTTGCCCAAGATGACACAGCCAGCTAATGATGGGGCCAGGATACAATCCCAGGCAAGTCTACCTCTAAAGCCCACCGTCAAAATCATCATGCGGTATCCCCTCTCAGTAACAGTACCTACATCATAGCATTCTTGTTCTTGTGAGAATTAAATTTAAATTAAGTATTTAAAGCACTTAGCCCATTGCCTGGCACACACTCAGATGGTATGCCTACTACTACCACTACTACTACTGTTACTGGTTACCCTCTGATGGCTTGTGGCACAAGGAGCAATTGCAGTGAGGCAGGAATAGCATGAATGTATAAGACCGTACCTGATATGACACCTTTGCTCTCTTGCTTTCTCTTCCTAAGAAGTGGGTCTTTGCTGGAGAATCTTCGTATCCCTCTTCATTTACCTCCAAGGCCTAACTGCAATATAGCAGGCGACTGGATACCAGAAAAATTGTAGGAAAAGAGAAAGGGTCATAAATCTTTTGCTGGGAGTTTTAAAATTTGATAGAATTCCAATCTATCTTTACTGACAGCAAGCTAACACAGAATACCACATCCCACTTCCCAAATGATGCCAAGGCATTTATAACAGCAAGAGGTTTTGTATAATCTTTACTCTGTGCCAAGTACTTTTCTAAGTGCATATATGTTAATTTATATATTCCTCAGAAGAGCCTTATGTCGTGAGTGCTATTATTCTGTCCATTTTATAGAAGAGGTTCCCAAGACCATACAGTCATTAAGTGGTAGAACTGGAATTTGAACCCAGTTTGGCTCCAGAATCCAAGCTCTTATGTTCCTCTTACATTGGTACTAGATTTAACACTCTTCCCATATTACTTACTACTGACATATCTTATAAAGGCAACAAAAGATTAAATATATAATTTAAAATACAAAGTAGACATTTTTTATGAAGTTGTTTTGGGGTCCTCCCAAATTAAGGATGCCTCTCATCTCTCTCCATTAAATTGCATTTTGATTCTTTTACCTATAATGCTTTCAACCTTTCACCAAAGGTGAGATTCTTGATTTGTTCTGGATCCATTTGGGAGGGCTTGCTTGGCTCTGCGATGGATAGAGGTATCTTCTTTCATCCACAGCCAAGCCTGTGGAGATAATCAGATGGGAGGTGCTGGGTTGTTGTCCTCCTCTGCTTTTTTTTTTTTTTTTTGGGCTTGCCACTTGGCTTGTGGGATCTTAGTTCCACAGCAGTGAAAGCGCTGAGTCCTAACCACTGGACTGCCAGGGAATTCCCACCCCCCTGCCTTTTATTACTTTGCCTAGGGTAGACATTGTTGGCACATACTAGCAACCAATGACAACCTCATTTCACTTTATTTGGGATCCTGAGAGATCAATTTCTCCTAATTTATTTATGAAGAAATATTTATAATACATATATATTGTATTTATATAATAACATAATATAAATATCAATACATAATATATAATGCATATAATATATTATTCTATATATAATATGTAAATCGTATATAATATAAAAATATGTGTATATATCTCAAAAGACCAAGAAAACAGGATTTGTAAACAAAGGAGATTTAGGGAATTTGTAGGTCTTACATGTTTTTCTTCCTCAGTGCAGATATACAGCTTATTCTTTTTTTTGGAAGGGACAATGAAAAATTTACTGTAAATAGCTGTATACAATAGTCATGGTCTGCTAATCCCATCTGCTTCTCATGAGAAGAACAAAGATCTGTGAGGCATTTGCCCCCTTCTGTAAGAGGTTTTCCTGAGGGTTTTACATAACCACGTGTTTTGCTTGTTGACTCCTTGGTGGTACTGGACTGAACAATCTATGCTGATATGTAACACATTGATTAATGCATTTTCCAAACTCATGGAAAGCTATATTTCTATAGATTAGATCTTATAATATAATCTATAAATGTAAATGTAATACTATTTTGTAGTATTTTAAGAGATATTAGTGAAGGACTTGAAAAATTAAGAGACAGTATAATGCTAAAACTTTCTCTTTGGATAGTTCTGGCTATTACTAATGTGAATTTGTTGATACTACTCTGATGCTAATAGTGAATTCTTTGAAGGTAAGGTTTTTATTTTGTAGCCCATGGTGAGCCTAACATAGTAACTTGGATGTACTAGATACTTCATTAATATTTGTTGAACATGTGGATGATTAAGTAAGTATGAATATAAATATGGATAGATGGATACATCCTGTTGGTTCTGTTTCTTTGGAGAACCCTGACTGATACAGACCCTCATCCTCAGGGTCCAATGTGGCATCCATATTTCAAAAGCAGGATGCAGGAAGGCATGTAGGAAGAGGAGCCAAGGGCAAGCTCCAGGTCTCTCTTGAGAGGTTCCCAGCAGCTGCCACAGGACATTCACTCTTACATTCCATTAGCCAGAGCCTAGCCACACAGGCCACATGAACTATAAACACGGCTGGAAAATGTTGTCTTTATCCTGGGTGGCTACCTGCCAGCTGAATGTTCTAATACCAAGTAAGCAAGGAAAATGGATATTGGGGACAACTAGCAATCCCGTTACAAAACCAAACTTAGGTCCACTTGCCTGCGTGTGGTAAAGCCAATCTACTGACACCGGGTTGTGGTGAAGGACGGTGCAGCGTTTATTGCAGGGCACCAAGCAAGGAGTTCAGGACTGCTAGTGCTCAACAAGCCCAAACTCTCCTATGGGTTCCGAAAGCATTTTTAAAGGACAGGTGAGGGAAGGGGGTTGCAGGGTATGCGATCAGCTTGTGCACAGTTCTCTGATTGGTCACTTGTGAGGTAACCGGGCAGTGTCACAGGGATTAACATTATCAGTCCTTAGGCTCCGAGGCCTGGGGGCTATGTGCTCATGGTCATCAAGTAGTTAGCATCTTCCATTTGGTGGGAGTTTTCTCATCAGTAAAACAACTCAGGAAATGTGCATCATATACTGTTATCTAGGTACTTCAGAGAGGTGCTAAAGCAGAGGGCATGGGGGAGGGGTCTGTCCTGGGAAGGCCCCATGGGGTACTGCTTAGTTACAAGCCCAGTCTTCAAACTGGCACCTTCAAAGTCATTTCAATTAAAAATTCAATTAATTAAAAGTTTTGTTTTCCATGATAATTTAAAAACTTAACTCTCATGTATGATGTCACGCAACTATACAAAATAATTTGCTTAGAGTGGAAAACTACTTGGTGAACACATTTTCACCATTACATTAATTTTCTTCTAATATACAAGAATAAGAACCCTAACCATGCCTTTTATTATAAAACTGTCTTCCCTCCAAGCAATATTTAAATGAAAATACAAAATATTAAGTTTATTTTTTAAAATACAGTAAAAAAATTTTTCCCCAGAATACAATCCAAAGTCACCAAATTATAACTTTGTCTCATTTGTTTAACACTGAAATTGCTTGAGAAATAAAACGGGTTGCAAACTGAATAGAAAAAAAATCAAGTGAATTTCATTTTCCCAAAACTCATGATATTAAAAAGATAGGCACAGGGGTTAGAGGAAAGAGAGGGATAAATAGAGTACAGGATTTTTAGGACAGTGAAACTATTCTGTGTGATATTATAATGGTGGATATTTGTCATTATACATTTGTCAAAACCCATACAATGTACAACACCAAGAGAGGATCCCACTCTAAACTGTGGACTTCGGGTGATAATGATGTGTCAGTGCAGGGTCATCACTTTGTACCACTCTGTGGGATGTGGATAATGGGGGAGGCTATACATGTGTGGGAGCAGGGGTATAATATGAGAAATTTCTGTTCTCTCTATTATGTTGCTGTGAACTTAAAACAACTCTAAGAAAGAATTTCTATTTTTTTAAAAAGTTGTACATAGTGTCAAGTCAATTTTTGTGAATCAAATAATATTTTTCATTCATTTAACAAATACTTATTGCTCTCCTACTATGTTCCAATTATGGCAGAAGATACAAGCATCTTTAGGGACTTTTAGAAACACCTGGGAAATAATCTGTTGGAAGGTAAGACTTCCTGGGGTCAAGCAGGCTGAAGACCCAGGTATTATTATCTAGAAACTGAAGGGACACACAGTATCTGAAGGTAGGAGAGACCAGGCTCATCTTTTATTTAAAAAATTTTTTAAATCAAATTTGTTTTTAAAAATGAAATTTTACTTCTATCAAAGTAATTTTTACGAGCTAAATAATAACGAATTCTTAGGTGAGAGGCTAAATTATTTTAACAAAAATAACCATGAATACAAAGGCTCAAGCAAAATAGAAATGTATTTTTCTCTCATTTAACAGTCCAGGAGGGTGGGTAGCTCTGCTCCAAAGGGTCATCCAGGGACCCTTCTACCATGTTACTCCCAAATCCTGTAAGGTAGTTTTCTTTCCTGCGTGGTTGAAACTCGCTCACCACCAAAAAGTCCATGTTCCAGCCTGAAGGAAGAGGAAAAGAAGAGAGGAACACCAAGCAGCTTTCTTTTAAGGACATACATTGGAAGGAGCAACGCCTCTCTTTTCATATCCCGCTGACCGCTTTAGCGCAAAGGGGAGCTAGGAAACAGTCTTTAACTGAACAGTCACATGTCCAGCAAAAATTCAAGAGGTTCTATTACCAAAAGAAAAAGGAGAAGAATGAATATTGGGGACAGTTGTAGTCTCTGGCTTAGGTACTGGAGACTTTCCTTGAATGACTGATGATTCTTGGCTATCCATTCCTATTTAAGAGTGAGGCACTAAGGACCTGATTTGAAGATTGATTTGTGGTAGTGAGCAGGTGGGAATTAGGCTTCACTGTTGGTTCATTTGACAGTTAGACAGTTTTTTCCTTGTATGTGTGAAACTCCTAAATGTCAATATTTGTAGGGCTTTTCTCTGGGACTCTTCAGTTTTTCCAGAAAATAGTCTTCCAATCTGCCTAAGGACAGATGTATTAGTTTCCTTAGGGCTAGGGTAACAAACTACCACAAACTGGGTGGCTTAAAACAATGGAAATCTGTTCTCTCACAGTTCTGGAAGTTGGAAGTCAGAAGTCAAGGTGTCATCAGGGCCATGCTCTGAAGGCTCTAGGGAAGACTCCTTCCTTGCTTTGTCTTTAAAATAAACTTTTTTGTCCCTATCAAAGTAATTTAAAAAGCTAAATAGTACTGAATAAGTAGGTGAGAGTCTAAACAATTTTCACAAAGATACCCCCAAATACAAGGCTGGTGGATTAGCCATTGTATTTGATGGCTCCCAGCAATCCTTGATTGATGGCTCCTGGCAATCTTTGGAATTCCTTGGTTTGTAGCTGTATCACTCCAATCTCTGCCTCCATCTTCACTTGGTCTTCTGTCCACGTGTCCCTGTGTGTTCTCTCCTCCTATAAGGACACCAATCATTGGATTTAGAGCCTACCCTAATCCAGCATGGTGTCTTCTTAACCTAATTACATCTGCAAAGATCCTATTTACAAATAAGTTCACATTCTAAGGTTCTGGGTGTACATTAATTTTTGGAGGACACTTGTCAGTCGACTACAATAGGTATTGGTGCCTATTGTCCTGGAACCAGGGCAGGAGAGGGGGGTCCATTAGATTGGCTTAAGCTCTTCTGTTAACCCTTTGTCTTCCTACTTTACCCCCAAGCCTGGACAAAAGTCAGAGCCTCTTTGGTTCAGGGTCTTCATATATCTATGGTATCGTGGTGAAAGTGTTTGGGAATATGGTAGGGGTGGAGGATGGGGTGGTGGTGGATACGGAGTCATAAATTACATGGGGTTGAAAAGGGAACCTAGGGAGTCTAATCATTTTCTGTCCAGATTTTTCAACCAATCCTTCTTTCAGCCCCAAACCTTACCTCTGCCATTTGCTGTATCTTGGACCTTCAAGTTGAAGCCTTTCCATGGTTCTAAGGTTAAATCTCCTTCATTCTCTTTAATATCCTCCCTTCCTGAAGCTCCTCCTGCCCCCACCAATTTCACCCCCAGCAAGCACTTAGGTTTTGGCCTAATCCACTCTGCAAAGTCTGTTGCCACTTCTTCATCCTTCCCCATGGTTAGGCAGATGTTCAAATTATATTAAAAGATACAAGAAGGGTTGAGTATGTGTGGGCTCATGAGAATCACATAAGATATTGTGTCTGAAAGCACTAGGCATATAATTGTCATATAGTAAGAATTTGAAAGGTATTACTTGAATCTGAATTTCCTATAAAAGTGGTGTCTGTAGAGTCGTGCTTTCCATACATCTAGATGTTCATATGTTGAATTTGCATCAAGCAGGCTAATATTTTAAAATCTTCATCTTTCATTTAGAAATATTCTCATAAAAAATAAGTTTAAATATGTTTTAAGGAATCTTCAATTTAGAATAATAGGGCCAAATAAATTTAACAATATTAACTTGTTTTTAAAAGAAATGCTTATTTTGGGGGACTTCCCTGGTGGCGCATTGGTTAAGAATCCACCTGCCAATGCAAGGGACACAGGTTCGAGCCCTGGTCCGGGAAGATCCCACATGCTTCGGAGCAACTAAGCCTGTGCACCACAACTACTGAGCCTGCGCTCTAGAGCCTGCGAGCCACAACTACTGAGCCCACGTGCCACAACTACTGAAGCCCGTGCACCTAGAGCCCATGTTCTGCAACAAGAGAAGCCACCACAATGAGAAGCTTGCGCACCACAGTGAAGAGTAGCCCCCACTCACTGCAACTAGAGAGAGCCCACGCAAAGCAACAAAGACCAAATGCAGCCAAAAATAAATAAATAAAATAAATTTTTTTTTAAAAAAAGAAAGAAATGCTTTTAAAAAAATTTTTTTTTATTGAGGGGAGAATTTCTTAAATTTATTTATTTATTTATTTTTGGCTGTGTTGGCTCTTCGTTTCTGTGCGAGGGCTTTCTCTAGTTGTGGCAAGCGGGGGCCACTCTTCATCGCGGTGTGCGGGCCTCTCACTATCGCGGCCTGTCTTGTTGCGGAGCACAGGCTCCAGACGCGCAGGCTCAGTAATTGTGGCTCACGGGCCTAGTCGCTCCGCGGCATGTGGGATCTTCCCAGACCAGGGCTCGAACCCGTGTCCCCTGCATTGGCAGGCAGATTCTCAACCACTGTGCCACCAGGAAGCCCCAGAAATGCTTATTTTTAATGTGACATTTGATAAATATAACAATTTGGAAAAATATATTGCCTGGAAATTTTCATATGCAAATATAGAATTAAAAAGTTCAGTATATTTAAAATTCTTAAGGAATCAACATATTTATAATTCTAGTTAAAATGGTTATATAGAGTGTGCTAATACTTTGAAGACAATACTACTTTAATTTAAAACTTCTTTTAAAATGAATTAATTAAAATCTGAGCATATACTGTTTAAGAAAAATATATTAATAGCAATTAGTGTAGTCATTTGAAACTTTTTCATCAAATTCTTAGTTTTAAGATACTACATTGGTGTGTTATTAAAGAAAAAAATTACTTCATATAAATTACAAGTCAATTTGGTCTTTAATTAGGAAAACTGGTTATTTGGACACCTCTTTTTCCTCTTTTGTACATAACAATTTAACATTTCTATTCACAGTCTTTCTTTAAAGAAAAGTTTTAGAGCAAATATTTGACTTGGGGAGTATAATTCATCTCATTCCCACTCCTTCCCTCCACTTAGGCCAGATAATACTCTTATTCAGCCATATTATATAAACCTCAAACAAATTTGAGCTATTATGTGTTCATTAATCCTATATATTGGAGCTTCAGGTTTCATATGACAGCAGCAAGGATAGACTAGCAGTTGTGGGGAAATAGCTCCATGCTGGGGCTTGACAACCTTGCCTGTATCCACATAGGCCACATAGGCAAGACTGAACCTCAGCTGACTTGGCAGAAGGCTTGTGATTCTCCCAGAACAGGGGAGCATGGGAGGCTTGTGAGTTGTTGCCATATGGCCATTTCCTACTCGCTCCCTAACTATCAGGGAGGGTATCATGAAACTGCTTCCCATCACCTCCTGGGGTCTGATGAGGTCTAAGGCTTTCTGCCTTGCCCCCGCCCCCTACCTAGGGCACAGCCACAGCCTGTAAAACTGCTTAGCTGCAGGGTGGCATTGGCTTCTCAGTAAAAGGGTGTCCCATCATTTGTGTGGCAGTCATCTGGCCTCTTATGTTTTGGTGTTGCCATGAGCAAGGTCCATGGGGAGCTGGCACCTTTGGATAGTCTTCTTTTTGCTGTCTAGGTAAGTCATAAACTGTCTGAATCTAAAAAAAGGCTCATTGTTTTTTTCTGGCCAAATCTATTAGTCAGATCTTACCTTGTGCTTGACAATAATAAAAAAGCTAATAACAAAGTTTGCTAACATATATATAGATATGTATATATATCATAAATATGTCAGGAAAAGATGGATTATTTAATAAATCATTTTGGGACAACTGGCTGTTTAGGAAAAAAATGTATCTCTATTTCTTACAGTGCCCTCTTCCCCAATTCAGACAGATAAAATAGTTAATCAAAAAAAAGGGGGGGGGCTTCCCTGGTGGCGCAGTGGTTAAGAATCCGCCTGCCAATGCAGGGGACATGGATTTGAGCCCTGGTCCAGGAAGATCCCACATGCTGCAGAGCAACTAAGCCCGTGCGCCACAACTACTCAGCCTGTGCTCTAGAGCCCGCGAACCACAACTACTGAGCCCGCGTGCCACAGCTACTGAAGCCCACGTGCCTAGAGCCCATGCTCCGCCACAAGAGAAGCCACCGTAATGAGAAGCCCGTGCACCGCAAGGAATAGTAGCCCCTGCTCACCACAACTAGAGAAAGCCCGTGAGCAGCAACGAAGACCCAACGCAGCCAAAAATAAATAAATAAAATAAATTTATTGAAAGAAAAAAAGAAATGAAACCACAATAATGCCAATGAGAAAATGGATACATTTTTGAAAATACTTTTAGAAATGAGAGGGCCTTTAGTATGGTACAAAGTACAGACTACATAGCAAAAGAATAATAATAAAGTTGACAACATAAAAAATTGAAACAGCAATATGAGAAAAATACATCATAAAAATATTCAAAATAAAAAAGGCAAACTGGAAAATATATTCTCAACACATAAGACAGCAAAAGACCAATTTCCCTCATGTGCAATTAAGTTTAGAAATCAGTAAGAAAAAGACAAAAAAGGAGAAGCAAAGACATTTTGTAGCAACTCTCCACAAATGGCCAATAAACGTTTGTCATTCATAATTAAAGAAATAAGTATTAAAATAGCAGGAAGGTATTATTTTTCATCTATTAGGCTGACAAAGATTAAAGAGAGTTGTAGTACCCAGTGCTGCTGAGAGTGTAGGGAAACAAGCACTCCTGCACAGTTGGTGGGAGAATAAGTTTGTGCAACCTTTGTTAGAAGACAGCATTGGCAATTATTTAAAAATGTAACAGGGAATTCCCTGGCCGTCCAGTGGTTAGGACTTGGCGCTTTCACTTCCCAGGGCCTGGGTTTGATCCCTGGTCAGGGAACTGAGATCCTGCAAGCTGAGAGGTACAGCCAAAAAAAAAACCAAAAGTAACATACATCTACCATTTGACCTAGGAATTTCTTTTCTACATACCCTTGTATGAGTACACAAAAATGTGCGAAAAAATGTTAATTGTAGCTTTGTTTGTAATAGCAAGAAAACTGGAAATAACTTTAATGCTCATCAATAGAGGGTTGGTTCAATAAATTATGGAGCTCTGCTATAAATGGAAAACTCTGCAAAATATTAAGGATGATGGAATCATTCAGTACTAACATGGAAAGGGTTCCAAGATATATTTTTAATTAAAAATGCAAATTGGCAGAACAGTATGTAAATTATGATCTCATTTGCCTTAAGTACATATTGTATATGCATAGACATATTCTGAATGATTTTGGCAGAATCCGTTAATACTGGCTACCTCTGTAGAGTGGAACTGGGGATAGTGTGACTGGGGATAAAGAGGAAAACTTTTGAATTTTCTTTTGCCATGAGTATAGTTTATTTTTAAGAAGCTACTTAATATAAATAGTAAAAACTTACACCACGCCAATACTGTATACATTTCTAAATTTGTACAAATTCCTAAAAATTTTTCCTAAATCATAATCTTCAAATTTAAATTTCAGTTTTTCTGTGAGTCAAAGCATTAAGAATAAACAAAGGCCCAACTCATTTTATACAACACTGGAGAAAAAAGGAGTTAAAAACATGGCCCCAAGTAGCTTATAATCTTCCTAGTAAAGCTTTAAAGAAAGAAATATTTCTTACTTGCACTAACTCTAAGGAGAGAATGATTTCAGAAATAGGATGCATCTGTGTTGTTACAGCCAGAGTAACTGAAAAAGGTCTCTTTCTGGCAGTGGGATTTGAACTGAACTTTGAAAATGAGACAATTTAGTGAACAGGGCAGCAGCAAGGTCATTTCAGCAATACACTGGCACTTGCACAGTCAGTAAAGCAAGAACGGGCTTGGCATTGTGGGGGAAGTGCTTAGATAGATGTCCCTGTCTGAAATGAGTATATGTTTTAGGCGGTATTGGGAAGTAAAATTTATACAAGGAGGGTGAACTTGGATGGTGGAGGACTCTTATTTCTCAGAAAGAGAAGCTTGGCCTTGATACTCTAGGCAATGTAGATTCTTGAGAGGATGAATGGTGACATGATGAAAATAATTATTAGGAATATTAATCTGCTGGCCTTAATACAAGACAAGTTGAAGTCTGGTGAAGTGGCAGTTGAGAAGGAAAGAAAAAAGTAAGAGTAGAGAAAATGGTCAAAGTAGAAAGAATTTAGTGACAGTACAGATATAGGGGACTCAGTGGAGGAGTCAAAGGCAGTTCTCATTTCTCCTAGTCTACAAGCCTAGAAAAATTGATTAAAATGCTCTAGGCTCTAGACACTGTTAATTGGTTTATTGAAGCTAATGAGGACCATATTTCTCCAACCTTTATGTACCTCCTGGGTATAATTTCTTCCCTTCAAACTCAGGAATATATATAGGTAAAGATTTTTTTCCCCAGCCATTTATTCTGCCATTTTTTTCTCAGTTATATTTGTAAAGACCCAACCCACAATTCCCCCTGATTTCAATGCTATTTCTCTTTTATTTTAACTCCTCTAAACTTTCCTCTAACTGAATTTTATATCTTCTTTTACTATCTCTCAATATTATTTCAACTCTATTAAATCTCATACTCCCAATTATTACTACATATTTGAAGGCATTAGGGACTTATCTCTGTACCAGCCTAGCACAGCATCAGGTGCAGTAGAAGGTAATCATCAGGCACCATGGGGCTCTATAATTAAATTGATGGTGATGGTACTAGCCAAAGATGTCCCCATGTCTTTAGTCTTGTTTTGCTGAGATTTTCCTCACTATTTTTGCTACCTCCTTCTCTTAGGGAAATTACATGAGTTAAGAGTGCTTAACTCATGCTTAAGAATGATCTTATAAACTTTGTAAAAATATGATGTGTCACGATGCTGTGTCACAACCCTTTTCTTATAAAAGCTAAAACACAAAACCTTCTGAAGTTCTTTCAGTGAAAATTCTGGAAGGAAAATCTCTAGGAGGAGAAGCCAAGCAAATGACCCTAATTATTTCACCTCCATTTTCATCTTCCCTTGGGAAGATTTGTGCTGTCCCAACTTGAATTATGCTGGGTACCAAACTCTGGTCCAAATGTGAACAATATTTCCTTCCTTAGTTCTCCTTAGGACAGAATAAATAAGTGGTCATTTTGAAAACTTCACTAAATATTAAGATAGAACAAAAAATTAAAGGAAATAGCAAAAAAAAAAACCCCACCTCAAGCATAAAAGATGTGTTTTTTGTTTTTCGTTTTTTTAAAAAATTTATTTATTTATGGCTGTGTTGGGTCTTCGTTTCTGTGAGAGGGCTTTCTCTAGTTGTGGCAAGCGGGGGCCACTCTTCATCGCGGTGCGCGGGCCTCTCACTATCGCGGCCTCTCTTGTTGCGGAGCACAGGCTCCAGACGCGCAGGCTCAGTAGTTGTGGCTCACGGGCCTAGCTGCTCCGCGGCATGTGGGATCTTCCCAGACCAGGGCTCGAACCCGTGTCCCCTGCATTGGCAGGCAGATTCTCAACCACTGCGCCACCAGGGAAGCCCAAAAGATGTGTTTTTTGTTTTTTTTTAATATATATAAAAAGATGTGTTTTTGATTATGAAATAATTATAGCCATACAGAAATCTTAAAGGATTAGATCAATTTTGCAAGCACGGTTTTCTTGCCTTTCATTTCCCTACCTCTATATGACAAGGCATCTCAGTACCATCACAAGAGAGGTGTTTTCATCACATACTGACTCATTCTTGGACTAAGGTTTAGGAGACTGGCTTAAATGTCTCAGATTAATTGGGGTCTTCTTACGCAGTTCAGGTTTCTAGCCTGAGGTATATACCTTATCCATAGTGGATTATCGGAATTATTGGAATTCACACAATATCTAAACCTTTCTGGCTGAGGTTAACAGATCTGCCAACTTCTTGAGCATTCTGTGAGGAAGTGATCTAAAGCGTCATCATCATCATCATCATCATCATCATCATCATCATCATCATCACAAAGTGACTTTAATCATATCACTATAACACATACACAGTAACAAAAGAATAGTCCTTCCATAGAAACACATGGGAATGAAGAAGGAAAAAATATCAGCAATCCTGTAGCAGAAAATTATGACCTCCTACACTCAGCATTAAAAACGAGTTTAATCATTTTTCTTCTTTTTCTAAAAAAGTAAAATTAAATTAAAAGGTAAATTAAAACTAAAACGAAGGTGATCTAGGATTTGAAAATGTGAAGTGATGTTTTATCACTAACCAGATATTTAATTTTTTTTCAATAATTAGGTTAACAATAAAGGCTAAAAGCAAAAGGAAAAAAAAAACACCTCTGCATTTTAAATGAGGAAAATCACATTCCTATGCTTAGATGTTTTTCTTTCAAGTGTCAGAATTTTAGAGTCAAAATATTTCCTATCAATTGCTGGTTTATTAGCAGGGCTTATTGATTTTTAATTAGATTTAATAAATATTCAGTGGTATAGAAAGCACTATGCTAGAGAATAAGTGAATAATAAGAATAAGGCATTTCACATACCTTCAGGAGTTCAAAATCCAGTGGGGAAGACAGAACAATTATTGGAACCATTACCTAAACATGAATTTTTTAAGGTTTGAGAAAGAGAAACTGCAGTAGTTATTTGCATACTTATTGTTTATTGAAACTGTTTTTAGAAATGAGTTTTTTTTTCATAACATGTTAATAATTCTCACCTCTATATTTTGCTATGTTGTTCTGGTGAATTTGACTTTATATAAAGAGCCTTCATTTGATTTAGCATCATTAGGAGAATATTTAATAGAGAGAAGGAAAGCATCAAGTGAGTGCTAATGATCTCAATTTATAAATAAAAGGTTGCCTCACAATTAGACAGCTGGATTTGCTTTCTTCTTTTGAAATGCAATGATTCAAGGAGAATTTTTCTAAATATTTCAGATCAGTCATATTTAAATTAAAAATGTAAATTAAAAGTTAAAATGCCAGCCAGCTGCAAATCTACAAGCAACAGTTGTACTGTGAAGCCTTTATTATTAGAGACATTAGATACCCAAATTTCAAGTCATAACATTTCAATATAACATACTGTGTGGTTTCCATTAATAAAATATTTTGTATAGAAATAGCAAAATATTTTTATACAAAGCAGTGGGTCTGTCATCACTTCCATTTGCAAAAGATGAAGACTGTCAATAATTAGTCCTGTTTGCAAGAGCATCTTGGGTTCTAATGGTTAGGGGAGCAATAAAGAGGTCAAGGGAGCAGTTATGAAGTAAATGAACAGAATATGTTTTCCCTGATACCACGTGAGGAGAAACACTTTGCGAGATCCAAAGGAAATAAGAAACTTAAACTGAGATTATCAAGGCTAAGAAAGCCACTTGTGGAGGCATAAATATAATCATCAAACAGAGCTATTAGAAAATCATATTGGCCTCAAATCTGAAAGTAGAAATGGGATTCCTATCACTCTCCTAATCCTATTTTGGGGAGTGAAACTTCCTGAGTTATTTTACCCAGTGATCCATTACCTAGGTTGTTCCTCTCCCCCAGAACTGTTCTAAGAGCTGTGATACTCTTTTCTACCCACCCCACTTCTTTCAACCACCTAGTTCCACTTTCCAAATACATAGCACTGAATCCACCATTCAACTATTTTATCCTTCAGGGAGTGCCCTCTATATGTGCTTAGTGCTGAGTAGGAATGTAATGTCCCTGACTTCAGGAATTTATAATCTACTGAGAGAGGCAAGACATATACATAGTATAAAGCAAGTCAAAGCAGTGTTTATAGAAACTAACATCGTCAAAGAGATAGTCTTTAAATGGGCCTTAGGGAGGGTGGAGTGGACATTCTTGGCTCCATAACCAATATTCATTATTTGCTTCCTCACTGTTAAGAGCATTCAGGCTTTAGCTTGGATAATATCTTCTACCATAAGCTCAAGTATTTGGAGGGAACCTGATCCCACCTCAAGTTTCAGGGGGATTTGTGGTTGGTTTAATTTAATCACTGGCACATTCCATTTCCCCTGGTCACATCATTGTTTGGTTGGGGCTGAGGGTGGGGGATGGGAAGAGGAGACTATGACCCAATCAAGGTGAATTTCAGGACTCTTATTTGGAATACTGGGAAGAATTTCTCTCTTCCTCAAACAACAGGGTGCATGAATATGAAGCCTGGAACAACTAGAGCCATTTTTTTCCAGGTAGTAAGTCAGCCAGAGGGTCAAGGAAATATACAGACAAGGGCACTGCCAAGAGAACTGCAGAGAAACAGAGGTGGAGCCACTGGATCCAGCCAATCTAAAACCTGCCTTGGGACTTCCCTGGTGGTCCAGTGGTTAAGGCTCCGCGATCCCAATGCGGGGGGCCTGGGTTTGGTCCCTGGTCAGGGAACTAGATCCTGCATGCTGCAACTAAAGATCCTGCATGCTGCAGCATGCTGCAATGAAGATCCTGCGTGCTGCAACTAAGACCCAGCACAGCCAAATAAATAAATAAATAAATATTAAAAAAATAAAATAAAACCTGCCTTGCCACCAGGCCAAACATTTCCTTATTGTTTAACCTAGTTTAAGGTTTTTGTTTGTCTGTTTGTTTTACATGTAGCTGAAAGCCTTTTGATTTCAAATAAGCAGACAAAAGAGGCTGCCGTGTTCCAGGCATAAGTGGCATTGAAGAGATGCAAATAAGTCAGAAAGCCCTTGAAGATAAACAGTAGACCAACATGTTTGGGAGGGAGGGTCTATAGAATGTAACAGTAAAGACAAGTGTAAAAAAAGTGGTTCAGAGGTAGATGCAGAAAAAATTAAAACTCTGGCTACAGATTTTGGACTTGTTTTGTAGGCAGGATCAGTTGTTGGATTTTGATTGGGTAATGTAAGAATAATAAACATTTATTGAGCACTTAACAATGTGCCAGGCATATACATGTATTACCTCATTTAATTTTGAGCTCTTTAATGAGGTGCTATCTCTTTCCCTGTTCAACAGATGAGGAACATGCTTTGTAACATGGTTGATAAGTGGCAGAGCTGAGGTTAGAATCCTTGCATTCTGACCTTAGAGCTGGCCCTCTGAACTGTTGCTTTAGTCTGCCTCCTACATGTCATAGTAAAAGGGGTGTTTTTAAAGGTTGATCTGATAGCAGTGTACTGAATGATTTGGAGGGGAAAAGTAGAAGAGACTGAAGCAAGGGGAAATAGTTCTGGCTCAAAATTTTAGAACTGAAGAGAACATAGTGACAACCTTGTCCTGTCCATTTTATCTTTTTAATTTTTGGCTGTGCCACACACATGCCATGCAGGATCTTATTTCCCGGACCAGGGATGGAACCTGCGCCCCCTGCATTGGAAGAGCAGAGTCTTAACCACTGGACTGCCAGGGAAGTCCTAGCCCTATTCATTTTATGGAGGAGTTTGGGGCTCAAAGATTGTGATACCTAAAATGACATAACTAATTGGTGGTATACAGAGTTCAAGTCCAGTGATCTTTCTCCGACTAAGATATTGCAATTATTTGAGTGGGATGTGATAATAACCTAGGTTAGAGTGGTGGCAATGAGAATAGTTTATGGGATATCTCTGAGATATGATAAAGAAATAATTGATAGTATGCAGGGGCTGATTACACATAAGAAAAAACATAAGGAGTAATCACAGATGTTTTCAACATTCCTGCCACAGAAGATTTGGGGCTGGGGGGTGGGAGTGGGAATAATGATTCCAAGGACAGAAAAATAGAAGTTGGAAAAGGAACTTTTTGTTGTTGCTGGGGAAGGGATAGTGGATAAATTCTGTTTTAGGCATATTAAGATTGAGGTGGTAGTGGAACCCTCAAGTATAAATACTTCATAGACAGCTGAGAATGAAGAAGTGAAATGAGATACAGTTTTAGATATTAGTTTCATTGAGGTAGACGTTGAAACCATAATTTTGTCATTAAACATCAAGTAAGAGTAAAACACAGTGTGGGCATTATTATTACTATTACTATTTTTTTTAATCTCCTGCATCCACCGGGGGTCCTTTTAGTTACTTGAAAAAACATTAGGGGAATAAACCTTCAGTTATTTTGAAAAAACTTTTGAAACGTTTCTACTGGATTTGAATAAAAATCTTCCAGTCAACAGTGGAGAAAGGTAAGCAATAACTTGCTTAAGGTTGTACCTTATCATGGTCATCAATTCAATACATATTTGTATATTAGAAACTCTATTTATAAGGTAATTAATTCCTATGTGTGTATATTTTAACAGTAGGGTGGCCAAAGTCCTTCCACTTTAGTTTTGGTACCACTTGCATTTTATGAAAGATTCTCATCTATAGTTTTAGAGTAAAATCTGAATATATCCCAATTATCCTTATACCATCAATTCTTTTTGAACCTATTTCCCCCACTTTTTGTGGCTGCAGTAAAAAGTAAAATTTACCTTCATGCCACCATTTTCTTCCTTACACTTTCTCTAATGTGATTTTTATCTGTGAATCTGAAACATCATTTGCTCATTTTCACATTTCACAGTGTTTTTTCTTATCAAGAAAAAATGGCTTGGAATGTAAGAATTTAAAAAAATAAGTTGATATAAATGAGAACTAAAAAATTGTCTTCTTTTTCTGCTGACACTAAATATTATGGTTATTTCCCCAACATCTATTTCAGTCTTCCCCTTTTATGTGGCAACCATGTGGTTTGGGTAGGCCAAGCCTCTTGCTACGATGATGGATTCAGGTTAATCACACCTAAGTCATCAGAGCATGGACTGCCCTGGCCCCAGGGATGAATAAGTGCTCTAATCAGTGCACAGTTTAGAACTTCTGTTGAATGGATATGGGAGCAGACTAGCTTAGGTATGAAGAGGCCCTGATTATTTTTGTCAGCCATATTATGTCAGTGAAAGTAATCATTGTTAAAATAAAGTCAACACCATGTACAGAGTTAGAATGAAACTGAATCCTTGATAAAACATAGCTAGACTGCTAGACCAATCAATTCTGAAACCTTACCCACTTCTGGATTTTCTAGTTAAATGAGCCAATAACTTTCCTTATTTGTCAGTTTGTGTCGAATTTTTCTGTGTACATCACTGAAAGCATCCCATGAGGTAAAGCATTCTTTCTCTATTGGTAAGCTTACTGTTGTTATGGGGAAAAGTCCTGGAATAGACTCTTTCTTTAAACCTCTATACTCAGTTTTTTATTCTTGACTAAACTGCTCATGACAATTGCACAAGGCTTTAAAATTGAACCTTATTTACTTATTGCTTACATATGGGGAATAATGTATCTTTTATCAGTCTCACAGACTTACTTAAAAATGAGCTCATTTTCTCAAGGGTGTTATGGTCTTGAGACGTCTGGGATTTTCAAACCTTGGTGTTGTTTCTCAAAAGAAAACAATGTTGTTGAGTCTGCCAAGATCTCCTCACCTTCAATACGGTTTTCAAACATTCCCATTTTGGGCTTCCCTGGTGGTGCAGTGGTTGAGAGTCTGCCTGCCAATGCAGGGCACACGGGTTCGATCCCTGCTCTGGGAGGATCCCGCATGCCGCAGAGCAACTAGGCCCGTGAGCCACAACTAAAAAAAAAAAAAAATTCCCGTTTCTTTCTTTTTTTTTTTTTTTAATGTCTTTTCAGGTCTTCTGCCCATTTTTATTTTTATTTTTTTCTAATTTGAATTTCTTTTTTAAAAAATTAATTAATTAATATTTTATTTTTGGCTGCATTGGGTCTTCGTTGCTGCACGCAGTCTTTCTCTAGTTATGGTGAGCAGGGGCTACTCTGTTGTGGTGTGCCGCCTTCTCATTGTGGTGGCTTCTCTTCTCTAGGCGTGTGGGCTTCAGTAGTTGTGGCAGATGGGCTCAGTAGTTGTGGCTTGCGGGTTCTAGAGCACAGGCTCAGTAGTTATGGCACAGGGGCTTTGTTGCTCTGCGGCATGTGGGATCTTCCCGGACCAGGGATCAAACCCGTGTCCTTATATTGGCAGGCGGATTCTTAACCACACTAGGGAAGTCCTGTTCCCGTTTCTTAATTCATTGTCACACTTAAAAACAAATACTAAACTATCTTACAAATAAACAAAGAATAAAGATAACGGAATGTTTTTCCTAATGTTGACTCCTTGCAATACAGATGCCTAGATGAGCCTCTATTAGTGCTGTCCAATAGAAATTTCTTCTGAGATGAAAATGTTCTATATTGATACTGTGCATTAGCCACATACAGTTATTGAGCACTTGAAATGTGACTAGTAACTGAAGAATTGAATTTTTAAAAAATTTTTATTGAAATATAGTTGATTTACAATGTTGTGTTAGCTTCAGGTGTACAGCAAAGTGATTCCGTTTTATATATATATATATAGATATACAGATAGATATAGATATATATAGATATTCATTTTTTGATTCTTTTTCCTTATAGGTTGTTACAGGATATTAAGTATAGTTCCCTGTGCTATAGTACGTCCTTGTTGGTTATCTATTTTATATATAGTAGTGTGTATATTTTAATCCTAAACTCCTAATTTATCCCTTCCCCCCTTTCCCCTCTGGTAACCATAAGTTTGTTTTCAATGTCAGTAAGTCTATTTCTGTTTTATAAATAAGTTAATTTGTATTTTTTTTTTAGATTCCACGTGTAAGCAGATATGATATTTGTCTTTCTTTGTCTGACTTACTTCACTTAGTATGATAATCTCTAGGTCCATCCATGTTGCTGCAAATGGCATTACTTCATTCTTTTTTTATGGCCAAATAATATTCCATTGTGTATATATACCACATATTCTTTATCCATTCATCTGTTGATGGACGTTTAGGTTGCTTCCATGTCTTGGCTGTTGTAAACAGTGCTGCTGTGAACATTGGGGTGCATGTATCTTTTCGAATTTTAGTTTTCTCCAGATATATGCCCAGGAGTGGGGTTGCTGGATCATATGAAGAACTGATTTTTCTTTTTTTTTGGTTGTGCCATGTGGCATGCAGGATCTTAGTTCCCCGACCAGGGATTGAACCCATGCCCTCTGCATTGGGAGCATGGAGTCTTAACCACTGGACTGCCAGGGAAGTCCCCAAGAATTGAATTTTTAATGTTACTTAATTTTAAGTAATTTAATAATAAATTAATATAAATTTAAATTTACTAGCCACCTGTGGCTAGTGTGGCTATGGCTAGTGGCTACCATATCAGACAACACAGCTCTAGATCAACCTTAGACTATTACAGAGTTAAATAGAAAAAATGGCAAAAGATTGTTGTAGCCAAACAAGTGTATTTCTTTTGGCTGCACTGCATGGCTTGTGGGATCTTAGTTCCCTGACCAGGGATCAAACCCATGCGCCCTGCACTGAAAGCACAGAGTCCTAACCACTGGACCGCCAGGGAATTCCCAAAACAAGTGTACTTTTACAGTCTTTTCGTATCTTTGGGATGAAGTTCAACATTGATTTAATGAGATTTTATTTGTTTAAATCAAATTAAGTGATAGGAATTCCCTGGCGGTCCAGTGGTTAGGACTTGGTGCTTTCACTGCCATGGGCTCCAGTTTGATCCCTGGTTGGGAAACTAAGATCCCGTAAGCCATGAGTGCAGCAAAACAAAAAACAAACACAAAAACAAAAAAAACCCCAAACACCAAATTAAGTGAGTTTACTGGATTCCTTTGTGGACTCTTCTCTCTCCCTCACCTGTCCCAGCTGATTGGTCACTAAGTCCTATTCTTCCTACATCTTCAGAATATCTTAAAGATATCACCTCCTTTCCATCTGCATTACCATTGTTCAGGTCCTATCTGACCTTTATTATTTTAACAGCTTCTCAATTTGTCTTTTTACTACCATGCTTGTTTCTCTCCATTTCACTTCCTACCTTCTTATAGAGTAACCTTTCCTAAAAACAATCTCACCATATCACTTCCATTCTTTAGAATACACTTCACACTCAAAATGTGGTCCATGGGTCAGCAGTATAGGAGGCATTGCCTGGAGCTCATTGGAAATGCAGAATCTCAGTCTCCACCCAAACTAACTGAATCAGAATCTGTATTTTAATGAAATATATAATGGTGATTTTTATGCACATTCAAGTTTGAGAAGCACTGTTAATAGGATGAAGTCCAAACTCTTTAACATATCATAGAGGTTCTGGTCTAGCTCAGTTTCTGGCATCATCTCTGGCAACTGCCCCTTTCCAATCTCTTAAAACCCATAATCAATGTTGTACAAAATAATTTATAATTCTGAGTATGCACCTTTGTTCTGCTGCCTAAAAACCTTTTTTGCCCTGATCTTCAATACCCATTTGAAGTTTTTCTTTCTGTGGTTTCTCATAAGAGTTAGGAGTATCTTCTTTGTACTCTACAGAATTTTATAGATACCTCTCTTACAGCATGTATCAAATGGATTCTAAGTACTTGTGTGTCTCTCCTACTACTGTGAACTTTTTGAGGTAGACATTATTTTTCATATAGTCATGCTGTTCTCAGTAGTTCCCGATCCATGCTTGCTGTTTGAATGATGTGTTTCAAAAGAGAGTATTAGATAACGGCAGTATTTCATACAATGGCTACATTCAGAAGGTAGAAAGAATCCTTGTAGAGGATTTTTATTTTACAAGAGGAAAACTGAAGCCCCCAAAGTTGAATGACTTCAAGTTATTGGCATGGTGACATTCTTCTCTGCATATACTAGGCACCCCACAAAGTATTCAGCCAATAAATATGATAAACTTATTTTTCTCTCTCTGGTTTTTGAATGAACTAAATTTCCCTTGACTAAGTAAGGTAAAGACTCTAATAAACTTGGATTATTCTCTATCTCTTCTGCTTATCTTTTCCTCACCTTTCCCTTGTGGCAAATGACAGGACTCTTTTCTATCTCCTCTTCACTTTAGTGTTATATGATGCTAATCAGAAAGATAGTGAAGTAATTAGGGATGCAGTACCATCAGTACACAGCTGATAGTAAGCTTTGCATCTCCTTTCATCAGATCTAAGATGCAGTTTCTTGAATTTCACAGTGTCTGGCGGAGTAAAGGACATGGACGAAAGCAGTTGGATCAGGCACCATCTTGATAAGACCAAAGCAATCCTCATAGGCAGAGGGAGACATTTGCAGTATACAGCAGTCAGTTTACATTGCAAAAGATAAACCCACCCGTTGTGGGTTTGAAAGCCACAGTATTGTGGGAAATCTTGTATTGCAGGCTATTCCTACGTGATTAGATTTTGGCCAGATTTCTACAATTCCTTCCTACATGCTCTCAAATAAAAACCATTATGTTTTCTTCTAGTTGGGTAGCCTCCTTTGACTTTATCTTCTTGCACTGTATTTCAGCCTATGTTGATGACTTCTATATCAATTATTTATTATGCTTGGCTTACAAATTCTAGGCAGTTTGATTCATTTTGCCATGATTCTTTGTTAAAAGATGGGCTCCGTTTTCCTGGTATTCCTTTTAGCTATTTCTGGATTCCAGCTGGGGTAAAAATCTTGTCCTAGGGGAGAATATAATTTAATTAGAGTGATTTACTTTTTAAAAATTTACTCTTTTGTAATGGAGAACTCACTAACTCTATTTCAACCAAATTTATTAAATGTCTACCATATAGTGTGGTAATTACAGGATGGTTATGACATAGACCTTTCCTCTTGGAAATACTGTTTGAATTTTATAGAAATTTCTATACCCATTATGTATTGTACACCTGAGCCTAATTCATATTACACTAAATATAGCATGACCATAAAATTTGAGGTGCAAACTGGGATACTTTGAAAGGAGTTGCAACTAATAATTACACCTGATCACCAGATTAAACAAGGACTGTCCTGGGCAAACTGGGATAGTGTCGGGCAAACTGGGATAATGTCAGGCAAACTGGAACATTAACAAAACATTTGTTTCTGTTATAATATTTTTTTTGCATTTTAAGTATTATAGTTATTAGGGAGCAGGTTGGGTTAAATATAACTATTTTATGATGCCTATTACATGCCAGACACTACAGTAAAGTATACTCAGACTTTAGTCAGGGAAACAGAATATATACATATAGCTATATTAAACAATTGTGTATAGTGGCATGAATACTGGATAGAAAGTCAGGATACCTAGATTGAAAATTTGCCTTGAAATTCAATCTCTTCCTTTGGTCGAATCACTAAACCTCTCAGGCTGTCTTCTTACTTATAAAATAGAATAATACTTATTCTTTGTAGGATGGTGTGAGAAGGTGGTAAAAAATGTGAAAGCAGCTGACGTACTATCTATCCAACAAATAATGAATGCTTGACAATGAATGTCGACTTTGTTGATTTTCTAGTTTAATGAAAGGCAGCTAGAGTGGAAGTTAGAGACTCTTATTTTCTTTCTAAAAACTTTTATTACAAAGAATTTTTTACTATCTTCCACGGCCAATTTTGCCCCATGCACACCCCCATCCATATTATTTTGAAGCAAACTCAGATATCACATAATTTCATCGATAGGTATTTTAGTATGTATCACTAAGGATTCTTTACTTTTTTTAAACATCATCACAATATCATTATTAACCAAAGAAAGCAACAATAATTCCCCATTATCATCAGGTACCTAGTTACTGTCCAAATTTTCAGTTCTCTTATAAAAGTTTTTTCACTCTTTTTTAAAATCAAGGTCCAAATGAGGTCCACAAATCCTTGCACTTTGTTGATGTCTTTTAAGTTCCATTTAAAATATAGATGCCCCCTCCATCTCTTTTTAATTTTTTTCCCTTGCAATATATTTGCTGAAAAAACTGGGTTTTAGGGAATTCCCTGGTGGTCCAGTGGTTAGGACTCTGCACTTCCACTGCTGGGGGGCCCAGGTTTGATTCCCTGGTTGGGGAACTAGGATCCCGCAGGTCGCGCAGCACGGCAAAAAAAAAAAAAAGAAAAAAGAAAAAAAACAACAGTTGGGTTTTGCCCTGTAAAATATTCTATAGAGTGTTCCACAGATTGCAATCCCATGGTGCAGTTTAATCATGGAATAAATTTTATTTGATATTAATACAAGTCTTGTTCAAGTAAGCTCTGTCATTAACATGCACATTTGTATGTCTTGTATGGTATCTCATATATTGGGTCTACTTGCAATTTTCAAAGATTCCTATGGTGTTCCTACAATGTGCCTGAGTGGGATAGAAGCACTGTGTTTAAGAGAGCAGAGACTAGAATTGAGACACTTCATTGTGAATTCTGGTTCCACCACTCACTAGTTGTCTGAAGTAAGCCTCCCTTTTTAGGTTTCTAAAATGGGGTTAATATCTCAGTGGGTCATTGTTAGGATTAGGTAAGTGAAGCGCTTAGCATGCTATCTGACACACAGGATGGCTCTTAAGTGTTATAAATATTTTTTACAATGAGGATAGTAAAATTTGGCCTTGAGTTTACAATGAAGTTGGGGAGATGGAACAGATACAAAAAATTAAATAAGTATAAATAAATGTAGTCAAAGTGATCATGGAAACTGAGACTTAAAATGGAACTTGATGGAGGAATAGCTCTGAGAAGAGAGTTTTATTATATACCTTCTACTCTGCATGATGCTGTAAGCCCAGTTGTTCAGTCCTCACAACCACACTATGAGGGAACATTTCTTACCAGGTCATGCGTGAGAAGTCTGAGGCTCCAGGAGGTCACTATCTTGTTCCAGGTCACCAGTTAGTGGGGGACCATGGTGTAGTTTAATATGTTCCTCTGTTCTCAGTATTTCCTGTAAATTGGTAGGTGGATCTAGAAGATGTTGTAAATTCAGGTTTGATTTTTTTTTTTTTTTGGCCAGACAACTTCACAGGTTGTATAGTTTTTCCATCAGGAAGCACATAATGCCTGGTTGATTATCTTTTATTATGTTAGCAGCTGTTGCTATTTAATTGATATTTAATGCCTAGATCTATCTTTTCATTAAGGGTTTTATATTTATTTCTGATCTTATAAAATTCACTTGTTTTTGTTACTTCTGAAAATGGTCAGAGTTGTAAGTAAGATGAAGATATAATTAAGAAAATATTTACATCAGTTACGCCTATATGTCCCAACCTCCAATACTGTCCTATTTCACTTTAAAGATGTGCTCATTGATTGCTAGGAGGGAATAAAAATAGAAATAACTTTATAATGCTATAAGTGAAAGATGATTAGAATATGATTTTCCCAGACCTTTTTAATATAAATGGCTCTATGGATTTTATGACATAATAATTAAGTAATAACCTCCTATATTGCTAGATACACAAAAAGTAATTAATAAAGCTTATCTACACTAACATCCTCGAAATTTTTCATTACTTCTTGGCTTCAAATACCAATAATTAAACTGTACTAATCTCTAGCTTCTTTTCTAGGAACAAACAATGTATTCTTTCTCTGATGCTGTGCTCTTTTGTTAATCACCAATTTAATATTCTTATTTTTATTTAAAATTACAGTATGGTCCTATAGTCACAGTTAAGCACTTTGAGTTACTTTTCCAATAATGCTGATTAACTTTTGATGAACCAGTCATATCCTTCCACACAGTTCCTGGTCAAGAAATAACATGTTGTCATCTGACAACTGGCAAAGATTAACAGTCAGCTGTGGCCACTGCACTGACTGACTCACCCAGGGATTTAAACCATGACCTTGGCCTCATTATCATGCTGTTATAATCTACTGAGCAAAATAGCCAGAAAAATAAATTCTGAAGACAGGAAGTAAAAAATTCTGCTATTTGTATCTCCACACCTAAACCACCACACATCTGTGTCCTTTCAGCAATTCTCTTAGCAGGTGTTTTGGAAATGGATGAGGAATGGAAGGCAGGATATTCTCCTGAAAATCAAAGCTGATCATGTCAGTTCTCTGGCTAAAGAAACCTCCACTGCCTGCCTAATGCCTATAGGACAAGTTCAAATTCTTCAGCAGAGCATGTAAGGTTGTAGCATAATCTTGCCACAGCCTATTTTCCTAGCTTTATCTCTTGCTGCAACTCCCTGCTTCCCTGTCTTCATACTCCAGTAACAGTGATTTTTCTCATTGTTTTGTGACTGCTCATGTAATTGTGCATATATTTATCGAGTCTTTGTAATATATGAGACAGTTTGATAGGCCCTAGGGAAACTGGAGTGAAAGTCATATTCCTTGCCCTTAAAGAATTCATGGTCTAGTTGAGGAGGCAGACAGGGAAATAAATGGCTCCAACAGTGTGTGACAAGTGCTATCTGTGAGCAGGGTATGTGCAGTGCTAAGAGATCTTGGGGCAAACAGGAGGGAGGAGGAAAAAAGGGAGGCATGAGCACATGGTGGAGAAGACAAAGAAGTTAACTGACAGAGAGGGAGGTTATGGGAGAGGGAGTAGAAAGGGTGGTCCAAGTTGAGGGAATAGAAAGTCCCAAAGACGAGAAACTACATATTCAGTAAAGTGCAAGTCAGTTGTTACGGCTGAAGAGGGGTGCGTGTTCATAGGCTGGGTTGGAGATAAGGCTACAGAGGTAGGCAGTAGCTGAATCCTAAAGGAACCTCTATTTTTACCTTGACAGAGTTTAGATCTTACTTCTCTGCACCTGTGTTTCCCTCTTTCGAGGCTGCTTTTTCCTTTTCGCCCACCCAACTTAAACCAGTCATGGCAAATTCTCTCCCCAGAAATTCATTCAACAAGTATTTGTTGGAATACTTACTATATGCCGTGTATTGTTCTAGGTGCTTGGGATACATGAGTAAAAATCCTACTCTGTCCCTGTGCTTATATTCTAGTGGGGGAAGTTAAAGGTTAATGATAAACGTAATAAGCTGGGATATTATTCAACTTAGAGTAAAAGTAAAGTTGGAGAGTGGCAAGTGTTATGGAAAAAAGAAAAAGTAGGGTAAGCTAAAGGAGACTGGAGTGACCGGGGAGCAGGTGGGGCAGGCTAGAGTATTAAATAGGATGGATAACTAAGCAGAAATATGCAGGAGAAGAGGAGTCAGCCAAGTGGATATCTTGGTGAATAGTGTTTTGGGCAGAAGGAACAGCTAGAGGAAAGCCTACAAGGGAGTAGAGGATGAGGTCAGAGAGGTTCTGTGGGACTTGCAGGCCATTTAAGGAGTTTAGTTCTGACCCAGTCAAGTGGGGAGCCACCACAGGATTTTGATCAGTGTAGTGACATGGTCCGACTAATGTTTTAGGAGGCTTTCTCTTTATGCTGTGTTGAGAAAAGACTGTAAAGCCACAAGGATAGAAGCAGAGAGATCTATTAGGAGAAACTGAGATGATTCCAAGCATTGTGAGGCAGCCAGATCTCTTAGCAGAGTACTGAGTCCTCAGTAAATTCTAGTGATTATTTCAGTTTATGATTTTAGTTTAGATATGCCTCCTATAAATTATTTAGTAGATTACAAGTAATTAGCCCTTACTCACATGTAAAAATGAAAGTCCACAGGCTTACAGTCTTCACAAACTTATGCTTCTATAGGAACTGAAGAAAGGACTTGCATTTTGGAGTTAGTTTGTGGCCTGTCAAGAAGACCTTGAGAACTCAATGAAGGATGAAGATGAAGATGGTTAGTTACTTCTAAAGGTAAATAAGAACAATGCACTTTCAACTCAACTTCAAATGTGTTCATATATTTGAGGGACATGCCCAAGTAAAACATAATGCCATACAAGATATAATGAGATGTGATAAAACATTTTAGTAAAATACTAAACCGGAACAGAGAAAACAAAGCACTTCTAAGATCCATATTGTAGTAAAATCAAAAGATAGAGACCTTTGGAAGGTATTTTAGTTCTCAGCAGAGCAATCTTACTTTAAATAGGGCCTACTACTTTGAAAAGTAGCCCATTTGAAATTCTATGGGATTCTATCTATATGTTATATAAATACTGTGACAAATTTTTATTTTGAAAAGGTGTACGAGTCAGGGTGGAAGATGATTTTAAGATGCTTCCACTGCTAAGGATTCCCTTTAATAGGAAAAACACAAGTAGTTGTTTGTAGTAAAGAAATGTAAAAAGGAAACACACTTCTGCTTTATTCAATCCTGTAAGAAGTCAGGTGTCCCAGTGGTACCAGCTCATGCACACTGAGTTTTATATGCTGGCACTGTCTCCAGGCAGGTAAGAGGCAGCGGGGGTTCTGAGAGACAGCTGCAGGCACCCAGCGTGCTTTGTGTCTGGTAGAAAACAGTCCCTGGCCCAGGGTGTGACTCTATTGTAAAGGAAGCCAAAATCGTCCAATTTGGACAACCTCTTTTAGGTTCACATTTTATGTACTCAAAATAAGTATGCTATTTTAGCCTCAGGGTAGTCTGTTTCTGCTTGGGTTGATAGCTGGCTGGGGAGTGGAGGTGGTGTTACTTCAAACCTGGCTCAGAAACAGTTGAGTAAGGTAGAGTGTTCCACCCATCCTTCTTGTTTTTAGTTCTGTTCTCCTTTCTTTTAAAGGAGCTTTTAGTGTATTTTAGTGGCAGTGAGGGTTTCCAAGGCAAAGGTCACAGATATATGTATTTACTGGTACCTGTCATTGCATATGAGTGGAAAGGAAAGTGTGGATGTTATTTAAAAACTCAACATTTAAATCTTAGGTAAAAAAAAAAAAAATCAGTCTCTCTAGACGTGTTTCTCTTTGTTTTCCACTTCCCAGTTTCTCCTCCATTATCTTTTATTGTAATGCACATAGTGTAATTCCCAACCTTTACTATATATTAGTCACTTGGGGAATTTTCAAAATATGCCCATGACCAGGGTCCTAACCCCAGAGCCTGATTCATTTGCTCTAGGGTTACACTCAGGTGGTATTTGAAAAAAGTGACCCAGGTAATTTTAATGTGCAGCCAGCGTTGAAAACCACTACGGTTTCAAACAGGAGCAAAAGTATCTAGGTTCCAGTTGCAGTGCTGCCATTTACTAGCTGGCTGATCTTAGTCTTCTATTTCCCATAGGATAATGAGGTTGGATTAGAGATACATAGAAATTCTCTAACTCTACAACAACATTACATAAATTGGGATTCATATGATCTCATCAAACTAGCTCCAAAGAGATGAAAACGGAATTATTTAGAGTGTGAGAGTGTGATTTGAAGTAGGTAGTATAAGTAATAAATAAATAAATAAGTAAATAAAAGCACTTAAGTAAACTTTTCCCTCTTCCCAATTACAAGGGGTGGGAGAAAAGAAACATAAGACATAAATGCTTAGAAATCACAAGAGACTTCTAGGGCTGCTGTGTCTATTCCCCAGCTCTCTTAGGTTGGGAGCTAGTCAGGTGGTACCTGGGGGACAGGGGGAGGAGAGAGTTTGCTACACACCAAGAGTATACATATAATACAAACCCCAAAGGGCTTACACTACTCATCAGAGCATAATCTGGCCGGGTGCTAAACAGAGCTAGCGTGGAACGTGGGGTAGGGGTGTGTATATATACGTAGACACACACCCGCGCACGCGCACACACACACCCCCAACTCTGTCATCCACCGTGCTTGCCGAGAGCAGGCAGAAGGGCTGATCCCTGGCAACGCGTCCCCAGGCCTCAACCCCACCCCTCTCCACCAGCTCCCTGTCCCGCCCGCACCCAGAAGGTTGTGGGCTGGGCCCAGCCCCACCAATAACGTAAGGCAGCGGCAGCCACGGCCATCCTCCAGGAGCGGGTTTTCTGTCCACTCTCAACCTCTTTCATCTTACCCGTCCCTGTGCTCGGAAAACCAGACTCTGACACTAACCCCATCCCCTGGCTTCCCTGCCAGTTCTCTCTAGACTAGGCCCTCCAAAAAGGACCAAATAGAACCGAAGCCCTTGGCCCAGCAGAGGCTCATCCTCACCCTCCGGTTGATCCTTAGTCCTTTCGCGCTCCCACTCGCAGCCTCTTGTCTCGTCCTCATCCTCACACCTGTCCCAGACAAACGCTATCTTCCCCAATCTCACCTCCCCGCTTCTCCAGGCTCTTCTACGCCCTCGGCTCAGTAGCTCTCCGAGCATTCTTTGCCATGGGGACCCCACGCCACGCTTACACTCTCCCTCCTTCCAGGACCCCTCCCATGACATCTCGAGAGTCCCTCCACGCGCTCACACTCTTTCACCGGCAGCCAGACACCATGCCCGCCCCCCGCCCTCCCGTTCCAAAACCCTGGGAGCCCTCACTGCCGGATCACACCCGATCTCCGGACGCGACACGCCCCGCCGCCTGTGCCCACACTCCTAGTCCTCCTAGTCTTCTGCCTCTCCGGCTGACCCACAGGGCGCCCCCATCCACCTCGGCTCTCGCTCTTTCCTCTCTCCAGACGCAGCCTCGCACGCTCACATTCGCCACGCCCCCGCCCTTGAAACTCCCGCTCCCCGCCTCCGCCCACCTCACACTCTTAGCCTCACCACATCTCCCCGCCCGCCCCCAGTCCACAGATCGCGTTCGGGAGGGGTGGCCGCCGCCCGCTGGGCGTCCGCGGTGCCCGGGCCTCAGCGGCCGGGAGGTGACGCGGCCCAGCGGGAGGAGCCCGGGAGGCGGAGGGGCGGAGGAGGCGCGGCGGCGGCACCGAGCGGCGGCGGCGGCAGCAGCGGCGTAGGGAGCGGGCCCACCGCACCCACTCTACGGACCCAAGGGGAGGCGGCGGCGGCGGCGGCGGCGGCGGCGGCTGAGGGACCCTGGGCGGGCGCGTGATGAGGGAGGACCGGCGCCCGACCCTGCTGCGCGTCGGAGCTCGCTTGGATGCGGGCGTTGGCAGCCGCGTAGCCCCGGCCCCGGGACTCTCCGCCGCTAGCCCTTGTCATCCCTTCTCCGCTTTCGCTTCCCCGCTCTAGCCCGGAGGGGTCTCTGGCGGCCGTCCCCTGCCCCGCGGCCCTCTTCTCGCGTCGTGGCTAGAGGGGGGTCCTCCCTCCGCGGCGCCGGGAGCCCTGTGACGCGTCAGCCGGCTGGACGGCTCAGCTGCTTCTCTGGGAAATTAGCCCCTGCTTCCTCCCTCCCCCCTCTGCGCCCCTCCGGCTCGCGGGACGCTGCCTCTGGGCGCTCGGAGCGAGTTCCCCGGACTCCCCCGGGGGGGCTGGGTCGCAGCCTCCTCCTTCTCTTCCGAGCGGTGCGCACACCCCCCCGCCCCCGCCGCGGCCGGACACACTCGCGCCCCGGCCGGCGCGCCGCCCTCCTGCCCGCTCCCTCCAGTCACCCCACCCTTAGTCGTCCCCGCCACCTTACTCCACCACCCTCCCCCGCCGCTCCGCTCACTCCGCGTCCCGGCCCGGCCTCCCGCTCCTCTCTCCCTCCAACCGCTCACTTGCCAGCCCTTCGCCCCCGGGAAGAAGAAACATTTCTCGGAGCGCACTCATCAGCTCTCCCTTCCCCCGCGCTCGCCCTCCCCTCCCCCCGCTCTTTCTATCTTGGAGGAGGGGGGCTGTCGCCTGGGATTGAAGGCCATTGATTTGTATGTATTTGTCCCAGCGCCGGAGGCTGCCCCAGCCGCCCGCGCGGGTGCCGCCGCCGCCGCCGCCGCCAGTGGAGTTGCCTCCCTGCTTCCCTAGGGTGGTTAGACTCCACCAAATATGTCGGCTCCTGTCGGGCCGCGGGGCCGCCCGGCTCCCACCCCGGCGGCCTCTCAGCCGCCTCTGCAGCCCGAGATGCCCGACCTCAGCCACCTCACGGAGGAGGAGAGGAAAATCATCCTGGCCGTCATGGATCGGCAGAAGAAAGAAGAGGAGAAGGAGCAGTCGGTGCTCAAGTAAGGACCTGGCTCCATCTTCCCGCCTCCCTCCCTGCCCTCCGCCCCCTCGGTCGCTGCCCTGCGGCCGCCTGCGCGCCCCGGATCGCCGCCCTCCCTCCCGCCGGCGGCGCCCGGGCCACGAGGGTTGCGGCCGCCGGCGGCCGCCGGCGCTGCTTTCTGGGTGTCAGAGCGCGGGGGTGTGTGTCGGGGAGGGAGGGCGCCGAGGCCGGCTGAGGTGAGGGTCGCGAGCCTTTGGGCGTTGTAATTTTCCCGGGCGTCCCTCTGGCTTTCCCCGCGGGCCAGTTCGGCTCCGTGGCTCCGGGCGGGGCTGGGGCTGAACCCAGGCTCCGCGCGTCCCTTCTCCTTTCCCGCCGCCCCCGCGCGGAGGCAGTGACTGGGGCAAGGAATCCAATATGGCCGTGCACAGGTGCTCCCCGGCCGGGACCCGGGCAAAGGCGCGCCGGCCGGGGATGAGGGCGCCGCCGGGGGCGCCTCGGCGCCGCCTCCGCAGGGCGGCTCGGAGAGCAGAGCTGCCCACTGTCGTCGCGGGCAGGAGGGAGGCTGTGCGGGCGAGGGGCCTAAGCTCTGTTGCGTTTCGGGTGGGTGTGCGACCGCCGCCATCTTCCACCCCCTCCCCCTCGGCGGGTTCTAACACCCTGCACTCTGCTGCTCTTCCTGTTTGCAACTAGTAAATCTGTTTAATCCTGAAGAGACTCTGAAGAGACTCCAGTTCCTCCCATTACTGCGCTTTGGGTTGCTTCCTACCTTGTGAAGTTCTACTATTCGTGCTGATAGGCTAGGCAGCCGGGATCTTGCCGAGGGTGGGACGGTGAAAGCAGCACCCAGGCACACGCACAGTTTAGCGCTAGGCTGTGTAACTTCAGCACCAGGGAACTGTCCGGACAGATATCTGTAGCTTTGAGACTCCTTTTCTTGTCAGTCTAGCAAAGAGATTTGTTTCTGCAGGTTTGCTTTTAAATGTTTTACGGTTATTTGATTTCTCAGTTACTACGTGAGAGTGCGCAGAAGATGTGTAACCCTTCTGATGTTTTTCCAATTCAACTCTTTCATTTTTGCTTGAAATGCATTATTCATTAAGAGATTAATTTGTACAGTTTATATGCCAAAGGTGCGACAGTTATTTTCTGTGTTATCAAATATACTTCTCCCATATTCTCCACAGAAACACATAGTTGAAAGTGTAAGAGTTCCTCTAGGAGGGAACTAACACACTGACCTCTGATCGTTAACTTTTGAAAACAGGTTGTTGCATTCAGTATTCTTTTGCACTTACAAAGAAACAATTCTCTGTCTATGCATACATATTTGCATATTTTAATGAAAAATACTCCTTTAAATAATATAATAACAAATGTATCAAATATATTTACATGTCCAAGAAAAATACTAGTTCTCAAAAATATTGAAGCACTAAGAGAGCAAATGTGCTCCTAACATATTAACTGAAATAAAGAAGAATCGCTTCTTCGAAACTGATTTCTGGGTTTGAATACTTGTTTGGGAGTGTGATTTATTAGTAGGCTCGGGAAATGAAAAAGGTTAAGAGATTTGAGTAGCTTATTTCAACTAATAAAGAATAAAACATTATTTTTAAAAGTTTTTTGAGCATACTTCTAATTTTGCTCAACTTTACTATATATACTAACAATGCCAAGCTTTTCGATGACTTAGATTTGATATTTAGATATAGGAATCTGTATTTTTCACTATAATTGCTACAAAATAAGTATTTTCAAAATGATGCTCAAATTAAATGTGGTTTTATTTCTCTGACTCACATATTTAGATGTAGAATGTGTTTTTATTTTTTTATGGTATGATAAATCATGGTACTTACTGGCTAGTTCACTACAGTTCCAAATCTATTTATTGTTCTAATATATAGAAATTTAAATGAAGTTTTGAGTACTGAATTAAGAATTACTCAAAATGAACTATATGTTATATAGTATGAAAGGGTTTTCCAGGTAGGTACATGTGAATATATTACATTTCTATGTAAACCTACATACTGTGCAAATCATATAAAGTTTGTGCATTCATATTTGCATAGTTTAGGTAGAAACAAGCATTCTCTACACAAATAGTTATACAGTATATGAAATTACATTGATGAAAAATCTGTTCACATTTATTTAAAATATCTATTTGCATTTTTACCTAACTGAGACTTGGAAGGAGTCATACCTCAAAATGATCTACATGGTTTCAGAATTATTTTTGTATTCATTTTAACAAGAAGCTATTTGGAGGTTAAAGCATAATATATTTGAAGCTTTAATTTTTAATGTTCTTTAAAAATACTTTTGGCTTTTGTAATAAAATAAGAGTTGGCAAAGAAAATGAGGAAAAGAATAGACTTTATAATAGAATGATAATAATGAAAGACAAATTGTTTTGAAGAATTTGACAATTTACTAAGTAATATATTTTCAATGTTGGGTATTAAGTTACAAAGGCTATTTATAAGAAAAAAATAATACTAATATTCTTCAATCATTACTATTTCCCATTAAGTTTTAGGGGCCATTTATCTGGTCATGACCACACTTTGTTTCTCTTTAGTGATGTCCATTTAATTGCATGTTAACATTTATTCTGAGAAAAGGTCATGGGCAGAGAGAAATAAACTGAAATTCAAACTCATGTCTGCTGCCTTTTAACAACTAGGTTAAAAAATAAGTTTGCTGTGTGAAAAATTGAAACTGTTGCATGAAAATATTTTTGCATGATCTGTGAGTTTCAATATTCATGTTAAGTATTCATACAAAGTGGAGTGTGCATACCCAAGGGCATCATAAGATGATGTATTGGATTACAGGAAGAAAATAATTAAAACATATTTACATTTCTATTTGAAAAAGAAAGAAATTAAGCTTTACTAATACTTAATATATAGATTGACAGTGTGAAGATGCATATAATTTATAAATAAATGTACATATTTTAAGAAGTTCGTGCCTGAGATATTTTTAGTGAGAGAGGTGAGTGATCAAAACTGATTGAGACCACTAC
Source organism: Balaenoptera musculus (assembly GCF_009873245.2). Lineage (NCBI taxonomy): Eukaryota > Metazoa > Chordata > Mammalia > Artiodactyla > Balaenopteridae > Balaenoptera > Balaenoptera musculus. The sequence goes on along the minus strand of NC_045801.1, from coordinate 33,597,285 downwards.
AGTAATCTCTCTTCTAAGGAGCCTGAATAATTAAAAACTATTTATATTTGTTTAATCATTAGCAATTTCTTCAAAGTCTAGCTGAATATCCACATACTCTGGAAGTCTTTGGTCACCATCAAATAATACCATTTTAAGTGTGAGTGAGATATTAGGCCTTTGGAAGCATTTTTATATCTCAGTAGATCCCTCAGTAGATCAATAATTACTTTTTTTATCCTTATGTAAATTCCTTTAACAGTTTTAGTTTGGATAATGCAATCTATCAGTAAAATCTGTAATGTCCTTTTATTGATTAAAGTTTTTAAACCTTGTCTTTCAAGACTAAACTTCTTGAGGGCAAGAATAAAAACGTACCCTTCTTTGGAGTTTGTGTTTTGCAGCATCCTTAACACCTGCACGTGGTAGGTACCTAGTAAGCGATGTTGATTTAAATTGTAGTAATGTTCGTTAACAAGTAGTTTACCAAACTTGTTGGGAAAATGAAATTTTTGGGACAAAAGTACATAATTTATTACAAGTTTATATTTTCCAGCGAGTTTTTGTTGTTGTTTTTGGTGTGATATTGTGAAAAAAATGTATGAGGAAAGCAAACCTACTGAAAAAGAGAAGTATTCATTCAGTAAATACTTATTGAGTTTCTACTATCTGCATATCATAGTCTTTCAGATGTTTTTGCAACAAATTAGAAATTATGTGTTTCTTGACGTGTAAATTATCTTTTCATTCTCAGTTTAGATTTTCTGTTAATGTCAAAGGGATAATTTGCTCCCCCAATAAAAGAAGATGATAAGTAAAAATTTCCATGATAGATCAAGGTAATAATTTAGCTTATATTTAAAACATAGGTAAGAAGTTCTAATTTTTTTTAATAATTCAATTTTAAAAGTACTTTCCAAAGTCAATTTATAAACTCCTTTATTTAATAGGTAACACATACATAATGTACAAAATTTCTTAGCTACCTATTTCCCCTAGCCAGAGACAACTGCTGTTGCCAGCATATTGTATACTGTTTCAGAAATATTCTATGCATGAGTGTAGATATGTGTGTGTGTCAAATATTGTGTGTCTGTATATGTAGGTATGTGTGTGCACACACGTATGGGTTCATATTTGTAAACATAAAGAAACATAAATGTGTCCTGCAGTTTACTTTTTAGGAGATCAATTCCATACCTGTGAATATATGTGCCTTATTCATTTTAATGGCTGTGTAATATCCCATTTTATGAATGTTCTGTAACTTCTTTAACTAGTGTCATATTCTTAGGTATTTAAGTTATTTCTAATTATTTTGCCATTAGAAATAATGCTGTGATAAATATCTTTGTATATATGTCATTTCCCACATGTGTGAATATGTCTCTGGAATAAATTCCTAGAAATGGGATTGTTTGGTCAAAAGGTCATAAAATATAACTTTTATATTTTTTATAACATATAAAATAAAAAATTTAAATTTTAATAAATATTAAAAAAATAATAAATATTGAATTTCATAAAGGAAGTATGCATAAGTGACATATACTAGGGAGATTTTCACACATCCTTGTTAACTCAGTATGTGATAGTCTTTGCCAATGTTTTGGTGAAAAATATGCCATTCTAGATTTCATTGCAGTTTTCTTACTATCAGGGAGGTTGAGAGCCATTTACATTTGTTTAGAGCCTTTTGTATTTCTTTTTCTGTTTGTCATTTTTAGTGATTTGTTGAATCTCTTTATTTGTCACCGGTTTTATGACCTTGTTTATACCTTTTTTTACTAGTCAGGGTTTTTAAAAATGTATTTAAATTTATTACTTTTTGTTTTATGGCTTTCGGGTTTTGTGATATGCTTAGAATGATCTTCCTCATTCTAATATTTGAAATACTACCATATTTTTTCTTATAGCTAAATGAAATTTTAAGAGTGTGGCATGTCAGATAAATGATGTAACAATCATGAAGACGTAAATAAAAATCGTTATTGTACATGTAAATAACCATGGTCATTGCCAAAACTTGAAACTCTATAATTTTTAAGGATTCAAAATGCATTCTAAAAAATTGACTGGCATTTTATGAGAGAGTACCTAATAAATTCTTTATATATATTCTATATTTTAAAGTAACTAGGACAATTAAATAATATCTTGTTGACAATATATATTGATAAAAAATTGATTGTACAGTGTGATGAAGAGAGAGGTAGTGGAGACAAGTGTGCTGGGCCAGATGGATTTCGACTTGAAACTTTATTTTACTAATTAATAACTGTAAGTTCTTACTTACATTATTAAACTCTCTGAGCCCGTGTTAATCTGTATTATCTGAGTAATAACATCTACCTTGAAGGATTGTTGTAATCAATATAGACTATTTAAGTGTCCTGGCACAAATAGGTGTGAAATAAATAGTTGTTATTAACTGATTATAGACAGGAGTCTCTAAACCTTAATATTATAGCATTCCTGGGTGAAATTTGTCCCCCCTCCCCCTTTTTTTGAGAGATTCTTTTCCTTGTCTACTGGGAAGTCAGAATATGCCTGGAGGACTTTTAGGTGACTTCATTATTTGTCTAGAAGGCTAAGAATGAGGAGAGGGAAGGTGATGAATTGGAAGCAGTTTCCTCAGCAAAAACCATTAATAAGGAGTCTGATAACTAAGGTGTAGCAGTGAAAATAATCCTGACACCATGTTATTGGTTACTGGCAAGATACTGATTGTCCTAGGTGAATGTGAGGGAACTAATTTGTGGAAATTACATTGTGATTGTTCTTAGATTTGCCTGGATCAATTTTTCACTCTATTAGTAAATCAAAAATATGTATTTACTTATTTGTCTTATTCATATTATATATGAGGACTCAGAATCTTATCAGGTTAATCTAATCCTGAAGCATGGTTTTTAGAGTTTAGAATGCTCATCTCCTTTCCTTTGCCCCTTAAATACACACAATTTTGTATGCCTGCCTCTTTCTCATCCTTCTGGCCTTAGCTTCAAATTTGTCTCCTTAGATTGCGCTTTCCTCCCCATGCTTTCTAAGCATGGGCAGGAAAGCTCTTTCTTTTATTCTTCATCACATCTTTAATATTTCCCCAATTATTCTTATCAAAGTTTACATTGGAATCTTTGTTTATAATCTGTGTACCCTGCTGGATTATAAACTCCCAGAGAACAGGCACCATGTCTGTCTCGTTTATCATTTCAGCCTCAGCTTCTAATCTAACACAATGCCTTACACATTGTAGCACTGAAAAATATTAGTTGGGTGAATGAATGAAACATTGGGAATTAAATGCTCACTTAGAAATTAAATGTTCATTTAGAAAATGTTCATTTAGATAGTGCTTGCTTTCAAGGTAAAATTCAGTAATCTAAAAGAGAAAGGTTTGCTTAGGTAGTAGTGCCCTTGTTTTTGAAATGAAATGTAAGTTTTAAACATACGTCCAGTTTTGCTTATTTTACTGGAAGCAAACTTACAGTATTTTTGTATGATTGCAGCTCATCTTTCGTTTGGACTAAGAGCATATCTCTTTTGACTAGAAACCAGAAGAATATTGTGATATATCATTTTCCATTTAAGGAATATTGCAAATTAAGGAATATTTTACTTTAAAAATGATTACTTTACTTTTAAAGCATTTGCAAATTTCAGTATGTTTAACAGAGCTGAATGGTAAGGAACACACAGAATGTGCTGGTTAGAAATAATTCATTTCCTCCAGGAGTGGACAATCCAAGGCCAAGCATAATCATATGAACACATACAGATATAAAGTGCCGTGAAAAAACACTGTAAAGTTGTTTTTAGCACATTATAACCATAGCAAAATATGTTAGATAATCCAGTGAGTAGTTTGTTGTCTCTTTGGTATTGTTTGAGGGTGTCAGACAGTTCATTCTTTTAAAATCTCTAGAAATTTCACTCCTAGATATTAAAGATAGTAGAGACTAGAGATATCAATACTTTTGTATTCTCTAGTCATGTAAGGAAATGCAGACATCTCTGGGTGTTAAAAACACTTTTAACCATTGTCAGCTAATCCTTGAGGAACTCACTGTAAGAACCATGATAAACCACAACTAAACTATTGCATAATAAGTGCTAGGAGACCACTGAGCACAGTATATCGTGGCTATATTCATACAAGAGGAGTGCCTGATCCAGTCTTGGGGAGATAGCATCTAGGCTGAGTCTCAAAGGATGAGTAGATGTTGGCTGGGCAGAGGAAGATGTTGCGAACAAAAATACTAAAACTCCCACATCTCTCTCCCCCAAAACTTTACCTTTCATTTGTAAAAGAGAGGCAGGGAATGGTGGAGAAACTCACTTGAAGTGGTTCAGAAGGTCTGGAGCACAGGGTTTAAATGGAGGTGAGTTAGTAGAAGAGACTGGAGAGATGGCAAGGTTCAGAGTTGAAAAGATTTTACATGCTATTCTTTGGATTTGGATTTAATCCTGAAGGCAGTAGGGAGTCCAGGAAAGATTTTAAGCACTGGTGCAATATAATCAGACTTTTGTTGTCAAACTACCTCCCCCTACCACTTTTACAAGTATAATGGGTTGATGAGAATACGTAATGCTAGAGGCAAGGGCAGTAGTTGGGAGACTCTTACAGTAATCTGGGTGATAAATGATGAAGATATGAAATAAGGCAGTCATGGTGGAGGTGGAGAGGCAGGACAGATTTTGAAAAATTTAGGAGCCAAATGGCCACGACTTGACAACTGTGTGTAAAGGGTGAAGTAAGCTCTTACGATGCCTGACTTGCTCAACTGACTGCTGTATACATAATATCTATTTGTCTTTGTCTGCTTATGTCACTGATGGTCAGCTCTCTGAACCCATCTAGTTTCAGGACCAGTGTTCTCTTGAGAGGGTGGTGGGGAAGTGGCTTCTTTTATTGTTTTAGTTATTCTAAAGAGTTTATAACATGAATATGAGAACTAGAAGTGACTACAACTTGGGATGTAGTGGGGGTAGGATGGGAGATAATAGAGCAGTAATAAAAAGGGAGAAAGGAAAGAAGGCAAAGAAAAAGGGGAGAACAAGGTCAGGACTATTTGAATCCATTCCTAATAGGAAGGAACCCTAATAAATATCTTTGCTTATAATACTTTTTCCTGCTGGATATATTAACGCCATGTAATCTTTTCCAGGTCTGTCTTCCTTTTATTGAACATTCCTTGCTCCCATTGACAATTTAGTCTCAGTGAATTTCTCACCAACTGGTTTTGTTTCATTCTTTGGGTGTTTAAAACTATTATGCAGTCTTTGTTGTATATGTTAGATTTAATTAGGACAAACTTCCTTTTTTTGTATATCTTCCTATATACCTTCCTAATTTCCTTCTGAGGAAATTTTGGAAATGCGAGTGTATTTTAGGAAACTATAGAGAGGAGATTAGCTGTGGAAATGACATGTTGCAGTTGATGAAGATTCTTTTCCTCTTTATATGAGCTTACTGAATTATTGCAGAATTTATAAATTTTGTTGGATTTTGTGATGGGAAGTTCTAGAAATAGGATTAGAGCTAGGACTATAGAAAGGGAAAAGTTGAGAACAGGTTTAGACCCAGGAGTGATATAATATTGTTTCACCTACTCTCGCTCTATAATTGTTATCAAAAAACTGGTGGGCAACTACATAGTATAAATTAAGCTAAGAATGAACAACTTTTATATAGTTTATATGTTATGAACATGTATTATATATACACGTCAAAAAGCTCTAATTTATATTTTCCATACAACATCCCGCAACTAGGCTTCTGGGATGCTAAAACTGGGAAAAAAGGATACACTAAATAATATAGCTAGACAGCAGAATAACCACAGTGGTGTTTATTGGTATTTGATGCTTTGGTATTGTTCAGTTGACAGATGGAGATGATGCTGACATCCATCTTGTTTTGTTGGCGTATGAGGTGTCTATTACAGTTGTTGTAATGGTTTGCTTCTCAGGCACATGCATGAAAAATCTGTTTAATCACATATCACATCACACATAATTCCTTTTGACCGAAAGCTGAAATAATTAATTAATGCTTTTATTGGCACAAAATTTTTTTTTGTCAAAAGTGAATTTTGTGGTGGAGGTAGCTAGGTGTTCATCAACGATTTATATTCCTCTTTCATAGAGTTGTTGCTATGCAGCAGCTGTCTAGCCCTGGACTGCCTTTTCCAGCTCCTCTTGTATCTAGGTGGGTTCATGAAATAGAGCTCCGGCTGATGATTATCCTCCCCGTCTGCCCCCCAACCCTGCATTAGATTTTACATGAATAAGAGATATAATTCTGTGTTAAGTCATTGTGATTTTGGAGGCATATCTTTTACTGTGGCTAATATCACCTAATCTAATACAAATTCTCTTATGATTACTGCCTGTTACTTATTTAACTTTGGAAAAGCTTTAAAGTTCACATCTGCACTGGTCGAATCCAGAAGTACTTCCATGGTACTGAATTTTACCATCACAGGCTGATCTCACTTCAACGATTGTTTGGTCTAACCTAACCTATATCTTAACTCAGTCATTGATTCTTGAATACAGAATTTATCAGGAAGTGTCTTTTCCACCTGCTTGGTGACAATTGGGCTGTATCCCAACTGAGGATTTGTTGTTGACGTTTCGGGAAAGTACTTATACTGTATCTTAACAGAGATACTTGCTCTGGAAGCTAACATAGCATATAGACTTAATGACGAGAAAGAAAAATTCACAACGCTAAGGATCCATTTTAGAACAAATTGAAGCTTCATGTTAAAAGTTTTGCAGGTTGAAGGCTAATGGTTAAACTCCATCTCCAAGCTCTTAAGGTTAGGAAGATTTACAAAACTGGCAGGTGAATTTTATAAGACCAGAGGGAGATACAGTTGAATGTTGTTGAACTTTACCACTGCATTTTACATATTTTTCCATTCACCACTCCAGATCTACTCCATTATTTTTTTTCCCACTTTGCTTTGTACTATAGGAGGCTGACCTCTGTGGATTGCACCAGCAGGCTCCCTTGTTCTCTGACCTCCAGGTGGGTTCTGTTGATGTGAGACGTTGGCAGATTGGATGGAAGCAGAATGAGGTCAGGTTATTTGTTCCCAGGTTTCCTCCATACCAGTCTGGTGGCCCTCTTAGTATAGCTATTTTTCTTCTGGTTCTGGAAATTGCTTCCCACTGTTGCTAGCCCCCATACTGCACTTTCCCTTGTTGGTTTCCTTAAACCCTGCCCACACCTTTGTAAAACAGTCCCTTTATTAAACTCTCTTTAGTTACTCTGTTTGAATATGCCATCTGTTTCCTGCCAGGACCCAGACTGATACACCGGAGTTCAGTAAAAATTTATTGGGATTATGAATGTGAATGGACCATGACTTTAGGTATTCACAACCCACTTCCTTCTATGTAATCATAGTAATCTTTTTATGAATCCCTCTCTGTGTCATGTTCTTTAACTCTTTGATTATGCACATCCTCTTACTTTACCTGATATGCTGTTTTGTGCCTAGCTCCATTGCTGTGAAGATATACATCTCTCTGATGTATTTCCACCAGTTGGGTGTCTCTCCTTTCAATTTCCATAGCATTTTGTAAATAATTATTTTATAATGTTTCAGATTTTCAATATCAGTTACTAATCTCTATGTTCTTCTTAGTATAACAGGTTTCTTTGATGTCATGGACCAAGTTTTAATCATCTTTTTATGCCCAGGGTAGTACCAGGCACGTAGTTGTGAGTCAATAAACATTTGTTAATAAAACCTGGAGGTCATGGGAGTCATTCTAATTTCCTCCCTCTTCCTCAGTCCTCAAATATAATCAGTTACCAAATCCTGTCATTATTATCTCCCAAATATCTTTGAAATCTGTCTCTTTCTCTCCATCTTCATTGTCACTGCATTGTTTCATGCCTTTACTATATTTTCCTTAATTATTCATTTCTAAACACGGATCTTTACTTCAGGCTCACTTCCTGTAATCCAACCTCTATAATAGTACAACACTCTAACATACAAATTTAATGTTCTTAATATTCTTCAGTACCTCCCCATTGCATTTACGATATAGTTCAAACTTCTAGGTATATCATAGAAGTCCCTTTGTGATGTTTTATCAACCTTTATATCCTGGCAGTCTTTCATGAGCACTGCCTGTTTTGATTGTATCAAAATATTTGAAGTGAGTTCCCTATTTTTTTTTTTTTTCCATCTTCTGTTGTAGTTTAGCATATACTGTTCTCTATGACTAGAAAGCCCTAGGCACTTTTCTCTGGCTGAGTCCTCCTAGGTCTTAACTGAGATTCATCTCAGGTTTCCAACCTTTTGGAAACTGGGTTAGATGACTCTCGTTTGTGCTCTTACAAACTCTTGTTATATACTTATATTATATACATTAATACTACATTAATACTCACTAGCCAACATTTATTGAATGCTTACTGTGCTGTTGCTATGCTCTATTATATATGTATTATCTGATTCAGCCGCTACAACAATCTTATGAGATAGCTATTATTTTTCCCAGTTTTACAGATAAAAAAAAAAGAAGACTCCAGTTATATGCTCAGAGTTTTCAGTAGGGAGCGAGGATTTAAGCCCAAGCAGTCATATTCCAGAATTTGTACTCTTAATAACCACACCTTATTATGTTATAGTTGGTGACTTCTTCCTCTTTTCTGATAGATTGTAGAAAAAGGGCAGTGTTCCCAGTGGGTGGTCCATTGTAAGTGGATATAAATTTTTTTTTGAATGAATGATTAAATCTGGCACTGCCTGACTGACAGAGTGGATAGCTGCTGATACCTCAAGAAATGATTATCTTTAGGATTTAGTGGTCGCATTTGTAAGAGGTTTATTGTTACTTCTCCTGGACGTGAGAGCTATTGGTTATGGTGCATGGTGTTAAACTAACAGGTAGTGGGCAGCAGATCAAAACAGTTGAGAACAAAATACATTTAATAAGTAGTATTTTTTTCATTTAAAAGACTTTTCATTTAATAAACATTTATTCAAGGATGTGAGAGATTAAGCCACCTTTTGCTGGTGCACCAGTAGGCACTGTTTTTTTTGCTGTAGTGTCAAGTATTTTTCTATTTGAAATAGTAGTTAGCATTTTAGAGAATTCCACCAACAAAAAAAAAATCTCTGGACAATAATAATGGTGGTATTGCAGGGATAGGAAGCTTTGAGGACAAAGCATCTTTGTTAAGACCAGGTTCAACGTCTAGAATATGAGGTGATGAAGTTGATTTCTAGATGATAAACAATATAAAGAATATTAGCATATGGTCAGTGACCACTCTTCAAATATGTTGACAAGAATAAGGTAACGTGGTAACAAAGTTGAGCCAAAGAAATGAACCAGAAGGTGTGTGTAATAGCTGTTTCATTTGAGGTAATCTATGGCTAAGATTTCCTTAAAGAGGCTTTACCCTATCTATACCTCATTTTTTTTTTTCTTTTTTACCTCATGTTTAATTTCTTAAAAAATTTCCCCCTTACTTTGTAATTATGTTCTTAATGGTAAAATTCCAGTATATTTTTGTTGATATGATAGTGAGAGCTTAGAGTACTCCTAGAGAGGTGTTGTTGTGGTACCATTGGTTGTCTTAGCTGAGATCTGAAGAGGAGTGTGTAAAATTGAGGAAAGAGAAGTGGAAATTCAAGAGTATGAGACTAGTGTTCACTTTTTATCTTAAGCCTCTTCCATGTAGGGTTTTCTTTGAATTTGAATATATCTCTAGACTTGTAGCAGGAATTGAAGGAGGGAATTAATATTTCTTCAGTGTCTACTATGTAGTAGGATCCAGGTTACAAAGCTTATCAGAACACAGATCTGTACCTAGATCTTTCTAACTCCAAAACCCAGTCTCTTTCCATCACATTGCTGTTTAGTCTTATGGAAAATAGTTAAGAGCCTAGTGCTGAAGCACTTGGACTCTGGAGTCAGACAAGCTTGGGTTTGAATCCCAGCTCTGTTACTTGGTAGTTGTGCACCTCAGTGTCTTTATCTGTAAAATGGGGATAATAATACCTACTTCATAAGCTGTTATGAGGATTAAGTTTACATTTATAAAGCTCTTAGAAGAGTTCCTAGCACATAATAAACATCATGTGTTTGTTAAATAAATAAATTAGCTGAAAGAGGAAAGCATCGATAACTATGGAGAATATCAATCCAGTTTATCTTCAATAAATACTTTTATGAATCCCCAATATTTTAATACCTGTTGAAAAGACATTGCTACTTCCTTTAATAAAGTATGACCTAGATCTTCCAAGGTTATAAGTAGTATCCCTTGTATTAATTAGTTTTCTACTACTAACAAACTTAGTGGCTTAAAACAATACAAATGTATTATCATACAGTTCTGTTAAGTCAGAAGTCTGACATGGGTCTTACTGGACAAAATCAAAAGAACTGGCTGTGTTTCTTTCTGGAAGCTGGCAGGGGGATGTTTCCTTGCTCATTTGGGTTGTTGAAAGAATTCAGTTCCTTGAAGTTATAGGACTGAGATCCCCATTTCCTTCTTGACTATCAGCTGAATGCTGTTTTGACCTCCTAGAGACCTCTCTCCAGTCTTGCACATAGCCTCCTACGTCTCAGAACCATCAATGGGGCATTCAGTTCTTCTCAAGATGCCATCTCTTTGACCGTTCTTCTGTCACTGCATCTCTCTCTGTCCACAGCTGGGAAAGATTTTTCTCTTTTAAGGATTCATATGTTTAGATTGGGCACACCCAGATATTGCAGAATAATCTTCCCATCTTAATCACATCTCTAAAATCTCTTTTACCATGTAAGGATACATATATTCATGTTCCTGGGATTAGAACATGAACATCTTTGGGCAACCATTATTCTCCTTACATTTCTATAGTAAGTGCCACTAGATATAAGTTTGGATATATGTTTTTATAAAGGAGACATTGAGCTACTCTTATTTTTAAAAATGTATTTTGTATTCAGAGACACAAATTCTAGAATGGTATCTCTGAAATAATATTTTACAATGTACTTTTCCATAGGTTTATTACACTTTATTGCCCTCAAATTACTGCCAATCTGCTCTTCACTTTTCATTTATTTAAGTTTCCTCTGGAATTAAAATACTGGTCAAATGGGAAGTGGGGTTGGGGGGTTGGGGGCAAGCAGTGAGAGTTGTTCTTAGCTCTGCACATAAAGAACACTTAAGTACTCTTCCTGAGTAGTCTTTTCCGTTAATAATTGGATTTATTTTTATAGATTGAGGAATAAATAAATTTGCCATACGACTAACATAGTGAAGAGTTATTGAAACCTTTCCAAATGCAACATTTTCATTATCTGATGGCCATTTTAAAAGACTCAGTATAAACTTTATATTATAGTATGAGTAAATAAAGATTGGGATTTAGTCTTTGACGAGAATGTAGTTTTTCTTGGCATGTTTGGTTGAAGAGCCATTTCTTACCCCACAATAAATGTGCTTTCATATATTATTTTTCTTTCTTATAATTTTTAGCCAAGAAGTCTGATTTAATGAAAAGATATAGTATGTAGTATGACTTAAATTTTATGTCAGTGGTTAAAATGTAATCTATTGTTTTTACTTTAGTACATAAAATATTAAAAGTAGCTATGAAATAGCTAGAAAAAGAAAATAACCAAGGTTGTCCTTCAAAACTACTAACACAAATTCATGTTTCAGCATATCGTTTTTTTTTTATATATGTTAGTAATTACCATTCTTTTTTTTTTTTTTTGGCTGTGTTCGGCCTTCGTTGCTGCGTGCGGGCTTTCTCTAGTTGCGGCGAGCAGGGGCTACTCTTCGTTGCGGTGTGCCGGCTTCTCATTGTGGTGTCTTCTCTTGTTGCGGTGCACGGGCTCTAGGCACGTGGGCTTCAGTAGTTGCAGCACACATGCTCAGAGGTTGCGGCATGTGGGCCCTAGAGTGTATGGGCTTCAGTAGTTGTGGCGCGCGGGCTCTGTAGTTGCGACTCATGGGCTGTAGAGTGCAGGCTCAGTAGTTGTGGTGCACGGGCTTAGTTGCTCCACAGCCTGTAGGATCTTCCTGGACCAGGGATTGAACCTGTATCCCCTGCACTGGCAGGCAGATTCTTAACCACTGCGCCACCAGGGAAGTCCAGCATATAGTTTTATATGTTGGAGTAGACTAGATAACAGAGTCCAATCAGGAGACAGAAACTACAATAGTAATTTGAACAGGGAAATTTTAATATAAAGGTTTATTAACTTGTAGCAGAGAACAGCCACCTCCTTTAGGGCTGAGGCTGAGTACTCAAGGAAGGAACAAACCTGGAAGAGGTCCCTTCCCCCATGACTAAGGCTGAAATTCAGCCCTTTTTGGAGGTCGTGGCAGTGTCCCATTGAGCTGCCACCAGCTGGGGCAAGCAGGCAGGAAATCATCTGTGGGGATTTTGGCTGCTGAGAAGATGGCTGGAGTGCTCAGGAAAGTCCCTCACTGGGGAGCCACCCACGGGTGTCCATGAAACTTGTTGGGATACTGCCTGCTGGGATGCTGCTGAAATTTCTGGAACGATGCCTGTTGGGGTGCTGTTGAAAAGTGCTAGGAGAGTGAGTGCCACTGGGTATCCTGTAAGCTCCTGGCAGCCAAGCATCGCAGGAAACACTACGGAACTCCCAGAACCAAAAAGAAAAGCCCCTTCTTCCTTTTGCTCTGGCTCCCTCTACTGACAAAACTTAACATTGTGCCAACTGGTAAAGGAGAAATGGTCATAGAGTCCAGATCCAGTATCACCAAGTAGGACAAAGAAGGATGGATTAGGAGCTGAGAGGCAATACATGTATAAATTTACGGTAGGCTATGCTATCCTCAAATATCAGTAGCTTAAAACAATATAGATTTATTTCTTTTTCGTGCTATATGTTTTTTCTGGCTCAATTGGGGTCTTCACTCCACAGTCAACACTGAGAGCAGATGAAGAGAGAGACTGGTGAATTGCAAGTTGTCTCTTAAAGTTTCCTCTCAGAAATATGTATATAACTTCTGCTCACATTTCATTGGCCATACATAGCAAGTTACATGATCCTGCCTAACTCAGGGTAGAAAAGTGTAATCCTACCATGGATAGAAGCAGAATCAGAAATATTTGTTGAAAAATATAACTACCACAGGATTGACAGGATTGGTGTTAGAAAGTTTGTCAATCCCTAGAATAATTATTTATAATTCTGCCTTTAAAAATTGTTTAATTTGCTTTGTAGTTTTTAGGAATTTTAGTGAAAAATAGTATCAACATAAAAATTGATGGTGCTCTTAACTTCTGGGTCAGTGACCTCAAATCTGACAGTGACCTTACTCATTTGTGTAAAATAGGGAGGGTGAAACATATTTAAGCAGCAGGAAATATAGTTTTTGAAGGTTAGATACAGACTTTAAATTTTTGCATTTAAAATTTTTATATTAACTTATGGTTACATGATATTACATGAAATATGAAATGTGTCTTTTTATGCAGAAAAAGGTTTTTTCATTTATGGTCAGTCTTGGATAAGGAATAAAAAACAAGATTTGGGTATCTGGATTAGAGTCCTGGCTCCATCATTTACAAGCTATGTTATCTTGAAGAAGTCACTTCAACTCCCTAAACTCTGTAAATGGAGATCGAAAACACAGGTCCAAAATTCCTTAACTGAAACTTGTTTTGCCAGCTGTGTTTTAGAATGCAGGTATTTTGGAGTTTAGAAATGTAAAGGTGCATATACCATGGAAATGTGTAACTCTTAGCGGGTCAGGACAGCAGCCCCTAAGCGAACACATTTATATTTCTCTAGTGAAACATGAATATTTACAAGTAGGTTAAATAAAGACTATATAAGGCCTCATGCTAATTCATTCAGATCAAGAATTTTGGCACAGACTCACAAAAAAAGTTCTGTTTTCAGAGCTTTTGGATTTTGGAATCATGGATAAGGAATTAGGGTCTGTAGTATCTTTCTCATAGGGTTAAGGTGACACTGTAAATGAAAGTGCCTGTGAGCTATAAATTGCTATAACGTGTTAATTGTCATAATCACAGTGGCCATTGATGTTATAACTGTCACCAGCCATTTAAAATATTCCTGTATTGCTAGGTGCCTGAAAGATGGGAGGAAGGGATGGAGTGGTAGAAGCTAGTTGGCAGAGGTCAGTTGTACAGGGCCTTGTATGAAGGACTGGTGTTCAACTGATGTGTACCAGTACAGAGATACTAGTTATTAAAACATTGAATCACTTTCATGCAGATTGGTAACTTTTATTGGAGAATGTTACCTAATGATGTTGTCCAGTGCAATCTGTAGGGGTGAATGCCATGTCCTAGTAACGTTGCTGGTGTGGATTAATGTGGTCCTTGGAAGGCACGTAGTGACTGGAGCTGGAGTTTTAGTGCCTGCCTAATACTTCAGCATTTCCTGTTGTTGGAGGTAATGGAACAGGCTGCAGTGCAGGTAGTTTCTGTGGTGCCATTTTTTGGGGGAATGTCCTGAGGCACAGGGGTTTCATACCTTGTGGGAAACACTAGCATCCATATGCTATGTGACAATGACATGCAGGCAGCAAGCCCAGTTGCCTTACAGCTGCAGCAAAGTGCTGCTGGGTACCAGGGACTAATGACTGTCATTTTAATGAGAAAGATGTTGGGAAAAGCTTGGTATGGTTCTAAATATCAAATCATGGCCCCTTTAAAGAGATTAAATCAACACATCTAAAACTTAACAAGTGATTTGGAAAATGTTAAAATGACTATGTGTATAATTTATGCTACAACTCTTATTACAGTAGTCCCCCTTAATCAGCTGGGGATATGTTCCACAGCCCCCAGGGGATGCTTGAGACTGTGGATAGTACTGAACCCCATATGTGCGTTTTTTTCCTGTATGTAAGTACCTATGATAAAGTTTAATTTATAAATTAGGCACAGTAAGAGATTAACAACAATAACTAAAAATAACATAGAACAATTATAACAGTATACTGTAATAAAGGTTATGTGAATGTGCTCTCTCAAAATATTGTACAAATTTCATGCTTTTTCCATCTTAACTTATCATTCAAGTGGCCATAACTTTTGAAGTTTGAGGTGCGACAGCAAAACTAGTGCAAATTTCTTTTTCCTTCTTCACAATTTCACAGATAGAGAATTTGATCTTACAGTAAATCTTAACAACCTCAGCATACAATTTTTTTCTTTCATTATTAAGTTGAGAACTTTCACCTTTTCACTTAAATGAAACACATTATGGCTTCTCTTTGGCATTTACAAATTGCCAGTGTTGCTAGTCTTGTGCTCTGGGACCATTATTAAGTAAAATAAGGGTTATTTGAACAGAAGCACTGTGATACTGTGAGAGTTGATCTGATAACCAAGAAGGCTACTAGGTGACAAATAGGCAGGATGAGCTGGGCAAAGGGATGATTCACATCCTGGGTGGGACAGAGCAGGACAGCTTAAGATTTCATCACGCAGTTCAGAATGATGTGCAATTTAAAACTTATGAATTGTTTATTTCTGAAATAAACATTTTCCATTTAATATTTTTTGACTGCTGTTGACCGCGGATCACTGAAGCTGCAGTAAGCAAAACCGCAGATAAGGAGGGACTACTGTACACAGTAAGCATCTATAGCTTATTTGGAAAAAAGAAATTTATTTATTTATTTTTAAATTTATTTATAATTTTTAAAAAACGTTATACAATTTTTTTTTAATTTGTTTTTTAAATTTATTTATTTTTGGCTGCGTTGGGTCTTTGTTGTTGCGTGTGGGCTTTCTCTAGTTGCGGTGCACGGGCTTCTCATTGTCGTGGCTTCTCTTGTTGTGGAGCATGGTCTCTAGGCGCAGGGTTTAGTAGTTGTGGCACGTGGGCTCAGCAGCTGTGGCTCGTAGGCTCTAGAGTGCAGGCTCAGTAGTTGTGGCGCATGGGCTTAGCTGCTCCGCGGCATGTGGGATCTTCCCAGACCAGGGCTCGAACCCATGTCCCTTGCATTGGCAGGCGGATTCTTAACTACTGCGCCACCAGGGAAGCCCCTACAATTTTTAAAAGTTACTTTCCATTTATAGTCGTTTCAAAATATTGTCTATATTCCCCATGTTGTACAACACATCCTTGATCCTATCTTACACCCAATAGAAATTTACTTTTAATGTTAATTTATATATTTATTTGTATATTAATTTTATATGGTTGTATCAGTTATTAAATATTTAGAACCATCTATGCTTGTATGCCATGTTAAGAAATTTGAATTTATATCACTGGCATGTTTGATTGCCGTGAAAGATTTTGAAATAAGAGCATGTTAGGGCCTGTATATTCATAAATTCCATTGATTTAGTGTCAGAAAATCTAGCTAGTGTGAGAATTCTCACCAGTGTATTTCCACCAGTATTGCCAGTGTCTCGTATTCTGGAATCTTGTGTTTCTATCCTGGATTTATCCTCTGTATAGTTTCAGAGTAACGTCTTAAAAATCAAATTTAAATCATTCATGCCCTAGTTTAAAGACCTCTTTAGCCTTCCTCTAGCTTTGGATAAAATTCAGACTCCTTACTTTTGTACACAAGTTCCTTCACAGTCTCTCCCCAAACTCTTTCCAGCTCATCATCCACCTTTCCCTTTCATAGATCTTTTCTTTTAGCCGTAAGATTTTCACTGTTCCTGGAGCACTGAAGTAGGGAAAGGGGGACCCTCTTATAAGGGGAGCATATATGGAATATATGATTTAGTGAATTAATATATCATATATACTATGTATCTTAAATATTTGAGATTGGGAACAAATCAGTGGTGCTTTCATTTAAAAAGTTATGCTAAAACTATCTTTTTTTTTTAAATTAATTATTTGGCTGCGCTGGGCCTTAGTTGCGGCACGTGTTATCTTTGTTACTGTGTGCGGGATCTTCACTTGCGGAGTGTGGGATTTTTAGTTGAGGCATGTGGGATCTTTCGTTGCGGCACGCGGGATGTTTAGTTGCAGCGTGCGTGATCTTTAGTTGCGGCATGAGGGATCTAGTTCCCTGACCAGGGATTGAACCCGGGTCCCCTGCACTGGGAGCGCAGAGTCTTAGCCGCTGGACCACCAGGGAAGTCTCTAAAACCATCTTTTGAAGAGACTCACATACCACTAAGGACATAAAACTCTCATTACTCATTTTCTTCAACTTCAATAGGAAATCTTATGGAATTGTTTTGGAACACATGCTTCCAATCTGCCACCAGATTTTGCAGCAGGAATTTATATAACCATGCCATAGCTCAAACTGTCGTGAGACAGTTTACCATATGTTTCAATATTTCCAATGTTTTCAAACACTCTCCTCTTTCCCACCCTTTCCAGTTCACATTTCTCAGCTCTGTCCCAGCTTTTACCCTATAATTCTCATTCATTTCTGTGATTCATGAATAATCTCTGTTTTAGCCTTCCCGTTGAGGGTCAGATCTCTACTGTTTCTCTTTTCCTGGACACTTTTCTAGGCTATTAACATAAGCAATGCTTTATCCTCAGTTAGCACTCTTGATTCCTGCTCTAGGTTCAGTAGTCTAATCTCAGTCCTTTATGGCTTTGCTACTTGTCTTTTACCTCTGTTTAAAGTAATTAGAGTCAGAAACATGATTTAGAGCTGGCTGGTTCCTTTAACAATATAAGATGGAGTTCTAGTAAAAATTTCCCTCTTATGGATCCTGTTTTTATGTGGTTAGAATTTAGGGGAATTTTATAGTCTAAGTCAATTCAGATAGCTTATATAAGTAGCCAGATTTTTATGATTGCAAATATTGATTTTTCTTCTTATTTTCCTCCTTATTCTATGTTTCCTTAGCTGTTTTCAAGGAGTTAAAGCAATGCAGTGTGTAAGCAGCGTAACGGGAAGGCTTTGGCATTAGTCAACTCTGGGTCATATCCTAGTTTGCCAGTTACTAGTTGTGTGACCTTGGGCAAGTCACTTAATCTCTTGGATTCTCTGTTGCTTTAACTATAAATTGAGGACAATAACACCTGTTTCATAGGGTTGTGGTGAGATGCAAGTATAATGTACCAGGTACACAGAAGATTTATGATGAACATTAATAGGAAAAAATAAGCGCTATGCATTTTAGGTTACTTTTTCTGCTACCAATCTTGTGCTTGCCATCCCTATATGAAGTTAGATTCATTCGTTTATATGAAGGTCAATCTTGAGATTAGAAGATGAGACTAGAGTGAGAGGAAGTGAGAAGAACATCGGTGAAATTCATCTGGGTATTTGTCCTTGAACATTTTCTTCACTAAAAGATTCTTTAGATTGAGTATAGCAAATGGCCCTCTTGAGTCCGAAAGGTGGTTTTAAAAAATTTTTAAAATAAACAACATGCTGAAAATAGTTAATCAGAATCTCAGCTTTGCTCTATTCTTGTCATTAGTAACCTGACAATTGTATCTTAAAGTCTTTTTACAACTAATTAAAAAGTAATGGTATTAAAACAGTTGTTTTTTTAAATTCTGCAAATAACTTATCCAAATGTAAGCCCTGCTATGGACTTAATATGTAGTTTGACAAGTGTGTATTTCAAAGATGTTCATAACTTTTTCAAATTGACCAGATAGTAGTACTTCTAAATTTATATTAATTCTCTTTGGGAGAATGGATTCTCCTCCATTCTTGTTTTTAATACCTGCAGAACATTTAATTGCAATTACAGCAAAAAAAGTTCAGCATTCCAGTATTCATTTTTGCTGTATGTTTTGCCTTTATCTCTGCCCTGGAGTCAAGCCAAATGTGGAACACAGCTTTATTTCCTGGATTTTAAAATTTTACTCATATCAGACAGCCGTGTTCATAGACTTTCTCTGGAGATTTAGGGATAATGATGATGGGGTTTCCACATAGTGGATAATTCAAAGTTGAATTAGACTCTCCCACTCTTAAAAAGTCTCTGAGCCTTTTTCTGCCTATTTGGGTTCCAGTTTATGGCATATTGGTAGCCCTTCCTTCTTTTTGCTTTCCCTCTCTTTTCTCCTCCATTTGCTGCCCACTCACTTCCTCCCCACTCTCCAATTTCTGTTATTGATAATTTATATATATAACAGGTTAGCTGTGTTTTTTTGTTTTTGTTTTTGGCCATGCCACGTGGTTTGCGGGATCTTATTTCCCCACCAGGGTTTAACCTGGGCCCTGGGCAGTGAAAGCGCCGAGTCTTAACCACTGGACTGCCAGGGAATTCCCAGGTTAGCTATGTTTTTGTTTTTTTCTTTGAGTCTATTCCCTTGAAGTTCCCCTTCCACTGTGAAGTAGCTTATCCAGATATTTTCCTATTTTTTTCTCTATTCTGTTGCAAACATTTTTCTGTAAATTGCTGTTTAGTTGCTCTTGGTTGGTTTTTTTTTTTTTTTTTTTTAAAGTATTTGTTTATTTATTATTATGGCTGTGTTGGGTCTTCATTTCTGCACGAGGGCTTTCTCCAGTTGTGGCGAGTGGGGGCCACTCTTCATTGCGGTGCGCGGGCCTCTCACTATCGCGGCCTTTCGTTGCGGAGCACAAGCTCCAGACGCGCAGGCTCAGTAATTGCGGCTCACGGGCCCAGTCGCTCCGCGGCACGTGGGATCTTCCCAGACCAGGGCTCGAACCCGTGTCGCCTGCATTGGCAGGCGGATTCTCAACCGCTGCGCCACCAGGGAAGCCCTCTTGGTTGGTTTTTAGGGGATTCCTTCAGACTATATGTTCACTTGGACCTGAATAATATTAAAATGTGGGTAAGAGTTTTACAGCATCTACTTAAGAGAAAGGTTAAGGAACACTAGATGAATTATAATTAAATTTCACCAATATTTTCCTTAGGTTTATATGGAGTAGAGTGATAACCTTGATTAATAAATCCTCTGAGGACATAGCTCTTAGTAAAACAGAAAAAAAATCAGTAGTCTTGTGAAGCAGGATTGTTGTGATTCTTGTGGCCCAAAGACCATGTTTCTAATGACAATGCAGTTTCTATTTATCTGCCCAAGTTTGATGATAAAGAGGACTTGGCCACGGTACAATAGAGAACTTGTTGGAACCTGATCTCGGGTGGCCTCGGCCTGCAGCGGCTTGAAGCAGGATTTCGGTTCCTGGCCAGCGATTGAAGTCAGGCCGAGGCAGTGAGAGCACTGAATCCTACCATTAGACCACCAGGGGCCAGTGGCCAGTGACAAGGCCCTGACCCGTCAGCTTTGTAGAAATAAATTTCCACAAAGAGATGGAAAGCAGTGAAACAAGTGAAGTGTTTATTAGGAGGAAAAAGAATACGTGTGAATAGGCACACACAGGTGGGATCAGAGAGAGAGCCGTGCCCTTGTGGTAGTTTGAATCACTTATACGGGGCATTTCTTCCAGGTTTCCTTTGGCCAATCATCTTGCTTTGCCTGGTTCTGAGTCTGTATTTGGTTTATCTCAGGGTCCTCCCATGTGTGTGCGCATCCCGTAGCCAAGATGGATTACAGCAAAGAGGCCTATGGGTAGGTTGACATCACTCCGTTTTTGACCTCCAAAGAGCCTCTCTGCGCTTGTATAGTCGGGAAGGTCTCCTTGACCTCGAGTATGAGAAATATGTGGTCTTTGTCTGTTATCTGGGCAGGGCTCAGCTTGTCTCTTGCTCCTGCTATTTTGCAGTATCTGTCCACAGGGGACAAACTCCAGATGCTCAGCCTGGGGCCCATCTATCTCCTGCCTCAGAACCTATCTTGCATTCTTCCTAGTTTTCCCGTTTGATACTTTTTCCCTATTTGCAAATGACTTCTTTGGGCATTTACTGCCATCCTATTCTTTAATCTTCTCAATCTCTACCACTTAGAAAAAGAGTGATCAATCATTTATATTTTCTCAAATGGAAAATAATAAAAAAAAGTAAAATTTCCAAATGGCTAATAATAAAGTTATAACGTTAAGCAGATATGTATTTATAGGTTCAGCCAGTTATTAGTAAGTTATGTGTATGAGAAGACAGGGCAAGAATTGTGTATGATGTATCACTCTATTCCTTTTTGAGGTTAGTTAGCATAATGCCTGACACATAGTAGGTGTTCAGTAATAAGTTAATGAAGGAATTAAAGACACCTTGTTTAAAGAATTTCAAGGTACTGATAGAAGATATGAAGGGGTACGGTGACAGGGAATTTTAGAGTAGCATTAGAAATACTCTAAAAGCTGACCCTGAAGGTAAACCTGAATTAATCATTTTGGTATAGCCATTAATGAGGATGTGGGGTGTGTGTGTGTGTATGTGTGAGTGAGAGAGAGAGAGAGAGAGAGAGAGAGGGACAGATGCAGAGACATACACACATACATAGATACATATGGGGGAAGCACATGAGAAATGGTTTACTCTTCACCATAGAGGAGTAAGTGTGAAGGTCTTGAATCTTCAGTATCCATTCTGTGTTAAAGGATTTCCTGCCAAACTGTACAGAGTATTTCTAATACTACTCTAAAACTCCCTGTCGCTGTACCCCTTCATTTCCTGCCAAACTGCCACCTTCAATTTTGGATTGAGCATCAACTTACTTGCCATCTATTATTTGCCTAAAAAAGATATGATTGACTTTGAGTCCACCTGCTTTTCTGGATGCCTTAGGAGTAAAGGTGAATTAGAAGTAGAATGATCTACTTATAAAATAAAACCCCATTTAGAATCATCCATATCATTAATTAGATTAATGATTTCCAGGATTGTGACTCTAACCAATTGTTAAAACAAATATAAATCCTCTCTGGAGGAAGATAACATCATCCTAGGCCTCAGATAATTTCTATAGTTTTTACATAAAATGTTTTGCATGCACACCAAAAATAACCAGTCATACAGGAGACAAGATCATATGACTGCAACTAAGAGAAACAAAGACCATAGCAACAGGCTCACAAGGGATTCAAATAATGGAGTTCTCAGATACTCAATAGATCAAGCAGACAAAAAATTAATAGTAATATAGAATATGTGAGCAAAATGATTAATGTGCTGTACCTTATGACATATTAGAGCACTGCACCCAACAACTGCAGAATACATACTCTTTTCAAATGCACATGGAATACTAAAATTGACTATATCCTGGATCATAAAGCAATTCCCAACAAAAATCAGACAATTGAAATATACGGAGTATGTTCTCTGACCACAGTGCTGGAAATCAATAAAAAATTGATAATTAGAAAATTCGCATATATTTAGAAATCAAGAAATCCACTTCCAAAAAATCCAAGGATTAAAGAAGAAATCAAAAGAAACATTTAAAGATATTTTTACATGAATGATATTGAAACCACAACTTGTCAAAATTTGTATGATGCAGTGAGGGTCCTTTGAAGGTAATTAATAGCTTTAAGGGCATATATCATGAAATAAGAATGGGTGAATATTTATGATCTAAGCATTTATCTCAAGAGAGTAAGAACAGAATCTCCAGCAAATTAAACCCAAAGAAAGCAGAATGAAGTAGATAATAAAGACAAGAGAGAAATTATTGAAAGGAAAAGCAAACCTAAAAGAGAGAAGATCAACAAAGAAAAGGTTAATAAAAGTTTAAAAAAAGTATCACTGATAACACTGTTAAAAAAAAGTAAAGAGAGAAAATATGGAACTAACCAATATCAGGAATGAAAAAGAGTACATCACTGTAGACCCTATAGACATTAAGAAAAGTAATTAAAGGCTATTATGATCTATCTTATGATGATACAGTTAAAATTCATTGATATGGACAAATTCCTAGAAAAAGCAACTTACTAAAAGCTTACTAAAATTGCTACAAGAAGAAACAGAAAACTTGAACTATCCTATAACTCTTAATGAAATTGAATCTGTAATTTAGGGACTTTCTCACAAGGAAAACTTTAAGACCAGATGGCTTACTAGACATATAAGAAGGAAATAATACTTATCTTAAACTCAGAGAATAGGAAAAATGAGAATAATTAAAAATTCATTTTATGAGGTCAGCAAAACTTTGATACCCAAACCTGACATTACTATAAAGGAATATTACAGGTCAAATTTTTCTCAGGAATGTAGATGTAAAAAGCATAAAAAAATAGAAATCTATCAGGAAATAAAAAAGATAATAGATCATGATTAAATTGTGTATATTCTGGGAATGTAAGGTTGAAAATCAATGTGATTCACAACATTAGCAGAATAAAGAAGAAAAAAACTGTGATAATGTCATTAGATGTAGAAGATGTATTTGATATGATACATTATCCATTTTTGATAAAAAGTCTTAGCAAATTAGGAATTGTTAGGAACATTATTAGTCTGATAAAAATATTACAAGACTCTGTAGCAGATACCCTACTTATATGCTAATATGTTGGAACATTCTCTTTGAGATAGGGAATGAGAAAATGATGCCCACTCTCACCATTTCTATTGAGTCCTAAGAGTACAATAAGGTAAGAAAAAGAAATACATTGTATAGGGATTGGGAAGAAAAAAAAAGGCTTTATTATTTGCAGTTGTTGATATGGAGAGAATTAAAAAAAAAAACAACTAAAAATATACTTTTAGAATTAATAAGGATTTTAGTAAGATTTCTGGATACAAAGTTCATATACAGGAATCAAGTGTATTTCTGTATAAACACAGCACCAGAAAATAAATCTAAAATATGATGATTTACATCAAATAACTAAAAATAAATCCAAGAAAAGATAATGCAAGTCCTTCATGCTGAAAACTATGAAACATTCTTTAGATAAATTAAATAGGATTAAATAATGTTGATTAAGTTGGAAAGCTCAATGTTATTA
Source organism: Balaenoptera musculus (assembly GCF_009873245.2). Lineage (NCBI taxonomy): Eukaryota > Metazoa > Chordata > Mammalia > Artiodactyla > Balaenopteridae > Balaenoptera > Balaenoptera musculus. The sequence goes on along the minus strand of NC_045801.1, from coordinate 33,573,539 downwards.
AAATGTTAATTCTCCCCAAATTGATCTGTTTCAGTGTAATCCCAATGGAAATTACAGCAGTTCATTTTTTAAGTAAACTGATAGGCTAATTCTAAAATTTATGTGGAACTGCAAAGGACCAAGAACAGTCAAAGACACTCTTTTAGAACAATAAAGTGAAAGCAATTGCTATACTAGATATTAAGAATTATTATGCTACCATAATTAAGATTTTGAGTTAATGGTGCAAAGGTTGACAAATATATCAATGTAACAGAATAGAGAATCCAGAAACAAAACCATAGATGTGTGGACACTTGGATTTAGAAAGGCACAGCAAAGCAGTGGGGAGACACTGTCTTTTCAATAAATGGTATAGGGTCAATTGTGATATGCTGGTGGAAAAAAATTTATATTTTCCTCATACCTTACACTATTCCCAGATATAAATACCAGATCTAAAGGTGAAAGCATAAAATAAAGTTTCTAAAAGATAATTTTGGAAATAATCGTCACGACTTGGAATGTGAAAAGAATTCTTAATAGGAATATAGCAAATGATCGGTAAATTGTATTATATTGATAAGAACTTGTGTTCATCAGAAAATACCTCCTAAAGAGTACAAAGCAAGTCAGAGAGTAGAAGGTATTTAAAAATTTGGGTGAAAATCATAACATGACTGGAAATACAGTCACAATATAGATATAGTACACATTATGTCAGATATTTTGTCTACTGACCTATTTCTTATATTCATTAGTACAGTTGCTCAGATGGGATCTTATGAAGTTCTTTTTTGCTGGTAAAGGACCTACTTTATTTAAGTATTATATTAAATAACAATATATTTAGTCCAAAGGGACTGTGCCTTTTTCTATTTTCTACTTATGACACTATAATAAAATGATCTGTATGTGTCTCTCTCTTCACTAGACCCTGAGCTACTTAAGATATTTGCTCTGTTTTATTTATTACATAGTTTGAACTCATTATTGTTTGATACATAAATGAATAATACTGATTTAGGTTGGCAATGATACCACTAGTGGCAAAATATAAACATGATTATTGTAAAGTCACAACTCAGGGCCATTTCTGGTTAGCCAAACTCAATTTAATCACATACTGGAAAGTCAATTTTTATACCTTTATGTAGAAAATAGTGAAGAGTTCACACAGTCTCCTCTGAGAATTATGATTATAAATAAAGAATAGAAGTGAACATTGTGCTAGGAATCAGGTCATCTGGGCTCTAGTCCTACCTCTTCCATCCATTAGTTCTGTGGCCTTTCATACCTTCATTTGTAAATTTAAGAGGCTGGGTTAGATTATCTCGATGATGTTTTCCCCACCTTTAATGTGCTATAATTCTATTAATAGAAAAATTTTTAATTTTTTACCCACTTATTGCATTATGAAGCTAATGAATTTTACTTTAGGTTTTTTATGATTATTGAAATATAAAACTTTTAAGAGTTTGAACAGTACATATCCAATTTCTGCTAATTCTTGTAACATTCACTGTTCTATGGTTATGACTTTAAAATTGTATCTAATACAGAAGATACATTTAGTATCAATACTTAATGTCATTTAAAATTATTTAAAAACTCTAAGATATAAATTGGTCACGCTTTGAACAACAGAACATTTACTATAATGTTGATTGGCTTTATTGGATTGAGGAAACAGCATAGGTTTTGGAAGCAGACAAAGCTGGTATGAAATATTTCTTCTGCCATCTCTTAGTTTGGCCTTTAATAAGTTATTTACCCTGAGGGACTGTAATTTAAGGTAATAGTATCTACCCAGGGCTGGGAGAAGTGATAAAACATATGAAGTACCAAATACAGTGCTTGGCATAGTATTTACAGTTAATAATTATTTATTTTATCTTCTGTTCTAGTCTCAGTGCCGCAGGGGCTCTCTACCTGAGGCTACATAAAGACCAGAGAAATATTTAGAAATGACACACTATGCAATGTTCAATAACTAACTAAGGTTAATTTAGGTATAAATATGTACAGTAAAGTACAGTAATATGCAGATATAACTATTGTGTGCTTCTAGTGTTAATTTCCGATTATTCCCCATTAAGTTACGGAGAAATGCTCAGCCAGGTGAGGCTGAAGGAAATTGCTTTCTTATGGTTCCTATCAGATCGTCTTCTTTCATAGTTTGGGTCTTTATTGTCCACAAATATGATCCTCTGTTTCATTCAAATTACATCACAGAATTATGATTCATTATGTCTAAAGTGTGGTCCTAGGAGTGAAGGAAAAACTTCTCTAGGACTTTCTGATTTTTAAATCTCTCACTCTATTGATGGGTTTTGGCTAGGGGTTAGCAAATTACTGCCTATGAGCCAAATCTGCTTCACTCTCATTTTGTATGACCTGTGAGAATGATTTTTACATTTTTAAGTGTTTAAAAAAAAATCAAAAGAATATTTTATGACTCCTGAAAACTGTATGGAATTCAAATTCCAGTGTTTATAAATAAAGTTCCATTGGAACAGAATCATGCTCATTTGTTTGTCTTGTTTATGGCTGTTTTGCACTTGTATGTCAAAGTTGAGTAGTTGAGACAGTGACTGTATGTGGCGCTCTCTTCACTTTGCATTCCTGGTTGTTCCATTCCAAATTGCAGTGTTGCAGTTAAAACTTAACAGTATTTTGAGTGCTATGTGTACTGCTGTACTGTGATATTTAGTTCTATTTATTTCTTACTGACCAGTGCATATCCATCATGTCAAAACAATAAGAGAAGAAAAAGTGACTTCAAATGTACTTTTAAAGCATAGTAGAGTGAGTGGATTATTTTGTTATCAAGTTAGTTGACAAAACATTGTGTTTATTATGTATTGATGCTATAGTTGTGCTAAAAGAATACAGTATATGTAGATATTACGTTACTAAGTGCCTATCACAATATTCCCATCTAGGGAGAATTAGAAAATTTAAAAAATGAAAATGAGTCTTGAATCAAAAAGTTTCTGAATGGCTAATTTATTAGCCAATCCATTTACCATGGTGAGTTAATTAAATCACATTTGATTGCAGCAACTGAAAAAAATGTACCCAGAGAAAATAAACTTGTTTAAGACTGTTAACCCTTTCAATGAGAACAGATTCTCAAAGAGTTGAGGGCATTAGGAGCAACATCTCATGGTGAATTGAAAAGCAAGACAAATGATTTTGAGTGCTTTTTCTTGGCTCTTGCCAAGTTGACAGGTTGTTACTGATACTGCTCTGTTTATTTGAAAAGTCAGTACTGTTTGAAGTGACTGAAGAATAAGCCTATATGAACAGTCAATGTGGAACAACAAGAGGCAACAACATTTTCAAAAAATTTGAGAAAACACTGATTCAGTATGACCTGAAGTGAAATCTGCTAAGATGTGTTAAAAATGATGATGATAAAAATAAGTATAGGTAGAAAAAGGCTAAGTTGGACAGATTTACAAAGACTGTGAAAATATAAGCTGTTTAAAGCCCATGGTTATTTATTGTGTTATTTATAAGTAGGTACTTTGCAGAAAATATTTGAATCATCATGGATTATTGAAGCAGTAGTGTCATCGGTGAAACTTCATTCCCTCTTGAGGACTTAACCATTAGTTCTGTGCATTTTTGTCAGAAATAGAAATTGACTATCATGACTTGCTCCATCACATAGAAGTTTAATGGCTTAGAAGTGCTAAAATTTTATTACCATTTTTTGAGCTTAGGGCTCATATTTGAATTGTTTCTGCATGAGAAAAACACCCTTATCCACTGTTATTGAACACTGAATGGCTCTGGAAATTTGCTTTTGCTGCAGAATTGATAAAGTTTCTGAGTTCAAACTATAATTACAAGGCAGAACTGTGTTTATATGTGGAACGTATACTGTTGTAAAGTCATTTCAGTGACAACTAATATTTATCACAAATAATTTCAGTTGCTTTATATGCTTCCCATGCTGGCAAAAGTTAAAACAAGTAGGAAGCTCTCCATTCCCACACAAGTTTCTGGTGGATCTATTTTCTCAGCTCAAACTTTGATTCCAACAGCATTTTCCAGACTTTGTTGCAAGTGCAAAAAATTTACATATTTAAAGCTTCATTTAACTATGCAATTGAAGAGCTACCACTCAAACTTAATCTGCAATGTAATGATGTGCTAAATGGCAAATATCAAGAGAAGAATCTAATTCAATTCCCTGTGTCCTCTTAGTGAAGAATATAGTCAATTAAATCATATTCTCATGGATATGGATATGGATATCAGTACTTGATATTTCTTATCTGTGTCAAAAGATGTTTTTAAGATGAAATATGTAAAATTATATTCTGGATCAGCATTAACAGAAGAACATTTGCGATTGATTTGGATGATTTGGAAGACTAGGAGGACTAACTTTGAATCCCAACTAAGTAAAGTGTTATTCTCCCCACAAAAGAATTCTGTATATTCTCATTAACAGACCTATATTATTGCTCTCAGTTGTTTGAATTTTGTCAATAGGAATTCTGTGGAAATGTGTTTATTCTCTTGTTATGTTAGTAGTACATATTATCCCCAATTTTGTCTTTTGACCCCAAAGCCTAAAATATTTACTATCTGGCCCTTGAAAGAAAAAGTTTGTTGACCTTTGATTTAGGCCAATAAATACTAGTAGATACTACCTGAAGTCTGTACACTGTGTTGGCTTTCTTCTTTGAGTAATCAAGAAGAATCTTAAGCTTGAAATGTCCAGTTTACTATTGCCTCTTTCTTGCTAAAAGAAATATTTTTGAGGAACCTTTGAATATAAATTGTTATTTACAACTTAAGAATATAATTATATATGGTTGGTCTCAACATTATCATGTCCTTTTTTGCGTCCTTTACAAAGTGTGGACTAAGCAGAAACAACTGTAAACTGTGGACAGAACTAGAACAACTATCTTCATCATCAGCTCTGAAAGTCAGAGCTCCTTTCTCCCAATGAAATTATATCCTAGCATTGTCAGAATTAGCTCTGGTAGAGATTAGGCTGGTAGGAGTCGAGTAGGTGTGGAGGGTTAGTATAAGTCCTTCTTCCTCCCTTGCTATGCAGCCTATCAGTTCACCCTTAATTACTTCTAAATAGTCTAGCAATGAGCTATACTGCTAGAAAAGCCTTATCTACACCCATATTCTAAGCTTTTGACTCTGATATTAGAAACTACCAAGAGCCTTGTTCATAAATGTGATATTCATTCATAAATGGCATATCAGCCTCCAATATATCTCCAGGATTTTAATATTATAATGTTTACCCCATCACTGAGGTGATCACAGCCAAAAGAACTGCTTAGATACCTGCAGAGCTTTGTCAGAGTTCTACGTTAGCTTTTGAACTAGCTTCCAAGAGCCAGTAGTGAACCTTGGCCATATGGTCTGCTTCTTCTGCACTTTTAGTCTTGTTGAAAGGTGAGGCAAAAAATTGGGTTGATGATAGGCTTAGCAAGGGGTGATGAGTTAGGCTTTCAGGTAGCTAAATGTGGCAAGATGTGTAGGGCTCAACTTTGACAATCTTCTGAATAAGCTTAGAGTGAAGGAGAGAAGGTGAAAAGGCATAAGGAGCAAAGTTAAGGAAGGGACTAAAATTTAGAGTGGCAGACACTGTGCTAGGTGCTTTACATGTATCATTTTATTAAATTACAGCAAAAAATCTGAGAGTGAGGCACTACCATGCTTATTTTATAAACTCAGAGATCAAGTAATTTAAAGTAGTAAGTAGTAGATTAGAGCCCAGTCCATCTGTCTTCAGTACTTGACTCCAACGATACAGTTGACACAAGTAGATACTATAGCAGGGGAAATAGCCAAAAATGAAACAACAGTTTGGGACACCTCTGACCTCAGCTTCATCATAATTTGTTTTATTGGGAAGTCCAATTGTGTTTGATCCAAACTTTTTTCCTGGGAATGGAACTGCAGAGAATATTCTGATCTCTATTTTTGTTGTTAAACTTTAGGAGGAAGCTCTTTTGACTTTGCCTTAGTAGAAACACATAAGGGCACTTCTGTGGGTATGGAATGAAGACAGATTTTACATAAGAAAAAACTTTTAAGTTTATTCATATATTTTTGTAGATGTGCTACATGTGTAGAGGAGGCTTAAAGAGTTTCCATGGACTAAGAAAAGCAATAAGAATGAATTAATGAGAAAGTATTAACATGGTGTGTAGAAATTGTGAAAAAAATCTCAAGATATACACTGGTCAGACTGACTGAGTAATGTCTGTTTTTGAATTGTAAAGTTTAGAAAAGATAAGAAGAAATCTACTGAAGGAAAGCCTCAGATGTTGTCAATAGGCTGTAAAACGAAAACAAACTAACAATTGATTAATTCACTGATCTATTAATCTAACTTTTATCTCCACCATGCAATAGCATCTTTGCTAGGCGCTGGGGAATATAAAAATGAACAAGACATGGTCTTTGTCATAATCTCTCTAAGTCATGGTTTTCTCATTCATTAATTAGTTTATAATACTTAACTTTAAAGGATTTTTCTGTGAGTTTTACATAAGAGAATATATTAAAATTCTTATAAAGCATTTGGCCACATAATAGAGATTCAGTTAATACCATAGTCTAGTAAAGGAGACCAAGAAGTGAACAGTGATTGTAATTGTAATTGAGATATGTACAAATGATATGGGTATAACTCCGCAGAGCAGATGGCAATGAATTCTGAAGAAGGCTGAATACAATTGGGAAATTGAGTTTTGGAAATGAAAACTTATAACAGTTCAAAAGGTGTCACACAAGGTACTTCCTTGGTGGTCCAGTGGGTAAGGCTCCATGCTCCCAATGCAGGGGACCTGGGTTCAATCCCTGTTCGGGGAACTAGATCCTGCATGCATGCTGCAACTAAGAGTTCACATGCTGCAACTAAGAGTCTGCACGTCACAACTAAGAGTCCGCATGCCGCAACTAAAAGCCCTCATGCTGCAACTGAAAAAGATCCCGCATGCCACAACTAAAGATCCCGCATACAACAACTAAAGATCCCACATGCCGCAAAGAAGATCCCGAGTGCTGCAACTAAGACCTGGTGCAGTCTAAAGAAGTAAATAAATAAATATTAAGGTGACTCACAAACTGGAGAACACTCATACCACAGAAGTCCACCCACTGGAGTGAAGTTTCTGAGCCCCATGTCAGGATTCCCAACCTGGGAGTCCGGCAATGGGAGGAGGAATTCCTAGAGAATCAGACTTTGAGGCTAGCGGGATTTGACTGCAGGACTTTGACAGGACTGGGGGAAACAGACTCCACTCTTGAAGGGCACACACAAAGTAGTGTGCACATCAGGACCCACGGGAAGGAACAGTGACCCCATAGGAGACGGAAGCAGACTTACCTGCTAGTGTTGGAGGGTCTCCAGGAGAGGCGGGGGGTGGCTCTGTCTCACCGTGAGGACAGGGACACTGGCAGCAGAAGTTCTGGGAAGTACTCCTTGGCGTGAGCCCTCCTAGAGTCCGCCAATAGCCCCACCAAAGAGCGCAGGTAGGCTCCAGTGTTGGGTCGCCTCAGACCAAACAACCAACAGGGAGGGAACCCAGTACCACCCATCAGCAGACAAGCAGATTAAAGTTTTACTGAGCTTTGCTCACCAGAGCAACAGCCAGCTCTACCCACCACCAGTCCCTCCCATCAGGAAACTTGCACAAGCCTCTTAGATAGCCTCATCCACCAGAGGACATACAGCAGAAGCAAGAAGAACTACAACCCTGCAGCCTGTGGAACAAAAACTACATTCACAGAAAGACAAGATGAAAAGGCAAAGGGCTATGTACCAGATGAGTAACAAGAGAAAACCCCAGAAAAACAACTAAATGAAGTGGAGATAGGCAACCTTCCAGAAAAAGAATTCAGAATAATGATAGTGAAGATGATCCAGGACCTCAGAAAAAGAATGGAGGCAAAGATCAAGACGATGCAAGAAATGTTTAACAAAGGTCTAGAAGAATTAAAGAACAGACAGAGATGAACAATACAATAACTGAAATGAAAAATACTTAGAAGGAATCAATAGCAGAATAACCGTGGCAGAAGAACGGATAAGTGACCTGGGAGACAGAATGGTGGAATTCACTGCTGCAGAACAGAATAAAGAAAAAAGAATGAAAAGAAATGAAGACAGCCTATGAGACCTCTGGGACAACATTAAATGCAATAACATTCACATTATAGGGGTCCCAGAAGGAGAAGAGAGAGAGAAAGGACCAGAGAAAATATTTGAAGAGATTATAGTCAAAAACTTCCCTAACATGGGAAAGGAAATAGCCACCCAAGTCCAGCAAACGCAGCAAGTCCCATAAAGGATAAACCCAAGGAGAAACATGCCGAGACACATAGTAATCAAATTGGCAAAAATTAAAAACAAAGAAAAATTATTGAAAGCAGCAAGGGAAGAACGACAAATAACATATAAGGGAACTCCCATAAGGTTAACAGCTGATTTCTCAGCAGAATCTCTACAAGCCAGAAGGGAGTGGCATGATATACTTAAAGTGATGAAAGGGAAGAACCTACAACCAAGATTACTCTACCCGGCAAGGATCTCATTCAGATTCGATGGAGAAATCAAAAGCTTTACAGACAAGCAAAAGCTAAGAGAATTCAGCACCACCAAACCAGCTCTACAACAAATGCTAAAGGAACTTCTCTAAATGGGAAACATAAGAGAAGAAAAGGACCTACAAAACAAAACCCAAAACAATTAAGAAAATGGTCATAGGAACATACATATCAATAATTACCTTAAATGTGAATGGATTAAATGCTCCAACCAAAAGACACAGGCTTGCTGAATGGATACAAAACCAAGACCCATATATATGCTGTCTACAAGAGACCCACTTCAGACCTAGGGACACATACAGACTGAAAGTGAGGGGATGGAAAAAGATATTCCATGCAAATGGAAATCAAAAGAAAGCTGGAGTAGCTATACTCATCTCAGATAAAATAGACTTTAAAATAAAGAATGTTACAAGAAACAAGGAAGGACACTACAAAATGATCAAGGGATCAATCCAAGAAGAAGATATAACAATTATAAATATATATGCACCCACCATAGGAGCACCTCAATACAGAAGGCAACTGCTAACAGCTATAACAGAGGAAATCGACAGTAACACAATAATAGTGGGGGACTTTAACACCTCACTTACACCAATGGACAGATCATCCAAACAGAAAATTAATAAGGAAACACAGGCTTTAAATGACACAGTAGACCAGGTAGATTTAATTGATATTTATAGGACATTCCATCCAAAAACAGTAGATTACACTTTCTTCTCAAGTGCGCAGGGAACATTCTCCAGGATAGATCACATCTTGGGTCACAAATCAAGCCTCAGTAAATTTAAGAAAATTGAAATCATATCAAGCATCTTTTCTGACCACAACGCTATGAGATTAGAAATGAATTACAGGGAAAAAAACGTAAAAAGGACAAACACATGGAGGCTAAACAATACGTTACTAAATAACCAAGAGATCACTGAAGAAATCAAAGAGGAAATCAAAAAATACCTAGAGACAAATGACAATGAAAACACGACGACCCAAAACCTATGGGATGCAGCAAAAGCGGTTCTAAGAGGGAAGTTTATAGCTATACAAGCCTACCTAAAGAAACAAGAAAAATCTCAAGTAAACAATCTAACCTTACACCTAAAGAAACTAGAGAAAGAAGAACAAACAAAACCCAAAGTTAGCAGAAGGAAAGAAATCATAAAGATCAGAGCAGAAATAAATGAAATAGAAACAAAGAAAACAATAGCAAAGATCAATAAAACTAAAAGTTGGTTCTTTGAGAAGATAAACAAAATTGATAAGCCATTAGCCAGACTCATCAAGAAAAAGAGGGAGAGGACTCAAATCAATAAAATCAGAAATGAAAAAGGAGAAGTTACAACAGACACCACAGAAATACAAAGCATCCTAAGAGACTACTACAAGCAACTTTATGCCAATAAAATGGACAACCTGGAAGAAATGGACAAATTCTTAGAAAGGTATAACCTTCCCAGACTGAATCAGGAAGAAACAGAAAATATGAACAGACCAATCACAAGTAATGAAATTGAAACTGTGATTAAAAATCTTCCAACAAACAAAAGTCCAGGACCAGATGGCTTCACAGGTGAATTCTATCAAACATTTAGAGAAGAGCTAACACCCATCCTTCTCAAACTCTTCCAAAAAATTGCAGAGGAAGGAACACTCCCAAACTCATTCTATGAGGCCACCATCACCCTGATACCAAAACCAAACAAAGACACTACAAAAAAGAAAATTACAGACCAATATCACTGATGAATATAGATGCAAAAATCCTCAACAAAATACTAGCAAACAGAATCCAGCAACACATTAAAAGGATCATACACCACGATCAAGTGGATTTATCCCAGGGATGCAAGGATTCTTCAATATACGCAAATCAATCAATGTGATACACCATATTAACAAATTGAAGAATAAAAACCATATGATCATCTCAATAGATGCAGAAAAAGCTTTTGACAAAATTCAACACCCATTTCTGATAAAAACTCTCCAGAAAGTGGGCATAGAGGGAACCTACCTCAACATAATAAAGGCCATATATGACAAACCCACAGCAAACATCATTCTCAATGGTGAAAAACTGAAAGCATTTCCTCTAAGATCAGGAACGAGACAAGGATGTCCACTCTCACCACTATTATTCAACATAGTTCTGGAAGTCCTAGCCACGGCAATCAGAGAAGAAAAAGAAATAAAAGGAATACAAATTGGAAAAGAAGAAGTAAAACTGTCACTGTTTGCGGATGACATGATACTATACATAGAGAATCCTAAAACTGCCACCAGAAAACTGCTAGAGCTGATTAATGAATATGGTAAAGTTGCAGGATACAAAATTAATGCACAGAAATCTCTTGCATTCCTATACACTAATGATGAAAAATCTGAAAGAGAAATTATGGAAACACTCCCATTTACCATTGCAACAAAAAGAATAAAATACCTAGGAATAAACCTACCTAGGGAGACGAAAGACCTGTATGCAGAAAACTATAAGACACTGATGAAAGAAATTAAAGATGATACCAACAGATGGAGAGATATACCATGTTCTTGGATTGGAAGAATCAACATTGTGAAAATGAGTATACTACCCAAAGCAATCTACAGATTCAATGCAATCCCTATCAAATTACCAATGGCATTTTTTACGGAGCTAGAACAAATCATCTTAAAATTTGTATGGAGACACAAAAGACCCCGAATAGCCAAAGCAGTCTTGAGGGAAAAAAATGGAGCTGGAGGAAACAGACTCCCAGACTTCAGACTATACTACAAAGCTACAGTAATCAAGACAGTATGGTACTGGCACAAAAACAGAAACATAGATCAATGGAACAAGATAGAAAGCCCAGAGATTAACCCACGCACCTATGGTCAACTAATCTATGACAAAGGAGGCAAAGATATACAATGGAGAAAAGACAGTCTCTTCAATAAGTGGTGCTGGGAAAACTGGACAGCTACATGTAAAAGAATGAAATTAGAATACTCCCTAACACCATACACAAAAATAAACTCAAAATGGATTAGAGACCTAAATATAAGACTGGACACTATAAAACTCTTAGAGGAAAACATAGGAAGAACACTCTTTGACATAAATGACAGCAAGATCTTTTTTGATCCACCTCCTAGAGTAATGGAAATAAAAACAAAAATAAACAAATGGGACCTAATGAAACTTCAAAGCTTTTGCACAGCAAAGGAAACCATAAACAAGACGAAAAGACAACTCTCAGAATGGGAGAAAATATTTGCAAATGAATCAACGGACAAAGGATTAATCTCCAAAATATATAAACAGCTCATTCAGCTCAATATCAAAGAAACAAACACCCCAATCCAAAAATGGGCAGAAGACCTAAATAGACATTTCTCCAAAGAAGACATACAGATGGCCACGAAGCACATGAAAAGATGCTCAACATCACTAATTATTAGAGAAATGCAAATCAAAACTACAATGAGGTATCACCTCACTCCTGTGAGAATGGGCATCATCAGAAAATCTACAAACAACAAATGCTGGAGAGGGTGTGGAGAAAAGGGAACCCTCTTGCACTGTTGGTGGGAATGTAAATTGATACAGCCACTATGGAGAACAGTATGGAGGTTCCTTAAAAAACTAAAAATAGAATTACCATATGACCCAGCAATCCCACTACTGGGCATATACCCAGAGAAAACCGTAATTCAAAAAGACACATGCACCCGAATGTTCATTGCAGCACTATTTACAATAGCCAGGTCATGGAAGCAACCTAAATGCCCATCAACAGACGAATGGATAAAGAAGTTGTGGTACATATATACAATGGAATATTACTCAGCCATAAAAAGGAACGAAATTGAGTCATTTGTTGAGACATGGATGGATCTAGAGACTGTCATACAGAGTGAAGTAAGTCAGAAAGAGAAAAACAAATATCGTATATTAATGCATGTATGCGGAACCTAGAAAAATGGTACAGATGAGCCAGTTTGCAGGGCAGAAGTTGAGACACAAATGTAGAGAATGGTCATATGGACACCAAGGGGGGAAAACTGCGGTGAGGTGGGGATGGTGGTGTGCTGGATTGGGCAATTGGGATTGACATGTACACACTGATGTGCATGAAACTGATGCCTAATAAGAACCTGCAGTATAAAAAAACAAACAAAACAACTAATACTAAACTTTCATTGGGTTATTTGTATGGAAATATGTTAATATAAATGTTTCAGACATTACATGAAATTTCTAAAAATCTTATATTTGTATTTGTATGGAAATATGTATGGAAATATGTTAATATAAATGTTTCAGACATTACATGAAATTTCTAAAAATCTTATATTTGTATTTGTATGGAAATATGTATGGAAATATGTTAATATAAATGTTTCAGACATTACATGAAATTTCTAAAAATCTTATATGTTCTGGTATAATGTTATAAGTAATAATCCTAGTTATTACTTTAAAATGTATATCTCAGAAATAACTAATTTTCTTGTCAACTGCATTATTATGAACTTTCATTAAATCTTTAACCGTGGTCATTTTTAAGTCTTTTGTCATTTACAGACAGTTCTGGGTGTACTCTGATGATTTTGCAAATATGTTCCTATAAAAGGGTTTCATCTTCAAGAAATTCATGGAAAAGACTCTGACAAGTACAGGTTTCTGGTAACTGACTGTACTGCTGAACTGAATGAATAAGCATTTTCAGAACTCTAATGAAAAACTGATGAACTCATAAAAGTGCTAACAAAAGATCAAGATGAAAAAAAAATTAATTACATGGGACTGAGTGAACTGATGAGGATGAGTATAATTTTTGTGACTTTCTGTCTGAATTTAAAAAAAAAAAAAATCCCACAAGGACTCAGAGGCAAAGAATATACAAATCAATTTTCACTGCAAAGTAAAGGAGCTGTTACAGTGGAGGATTACTGGACTGAATGTCAATATTATGACATAGTATGAGTGTGTTTCATGTTTGGTAATTGCAATCATTGTTGCTTTTGTTGTGGTCATCCATGTACAATGCTTGGTGTCAGTCTATTTATGTCTTGTAAAAATAAAATACAGTGTGTGTGTGTGTGAATAAAAAAAAAATAATAAATAAAAAAAAAAAAAAAAAACAAAAAACAAAACCTGTGGGATGCAGAAAAAGCAGTTCTAAGAGGGAAGTTTATAGCTATACAAGCCTACCTCAAGAAACAAGAAAAATCTCAAATGAACAATCTAACCTTACACCTAAACGAACTAGAGAAAGAAGAACAAACAAAACCCAAAGTTAGCAGAAGGAGAGAAATTATAAAGATCAGAGCAGAAATAAATGAAATAGAAACAAAGAAAACAATAGCAAAGGTCAACAAAATTGATAAACCGTTAGCCAGACTCATCAAGAAAAAGAGGGAGAGGACTGAAATCAATAAAATTAGAAATGAAAAAGGAGAAGTTACAACAGTCACCACAGAAATACAAAGCATCCTAAGAGACTACTACAAGCAACTCTATGCCAATAAAATGGACAACCTGGAAGAAATGGACAAATTCTTAGAAAGGTATAACCTTCCAAGACTGAACCAGGAAGAAACAGAAAATATGAACAGACCAATCACAAGTAATGAAATTGAAACTGTGATTAAAAATGTTCCAACTGGGACTTCCCTGGTGGCGCAGTGGTTAAGAATCCACCTGCCAAGGCAGGGGACACGGGTTCGAGCTCTGGTCCGGGAAGATCCCGCATGCTGGGGAGCAACTAAGCCTGTGTGCCACAACTACTGAACTTTTGCTCTAGAGCCCCCGAGCCACAACTACTGAGCCCGTGTGCCACAACTACTGAAGCCTGCAGGTGCCTAGAGCCTATGCTCCACAACAAGAGAAGCCACCACAATGAGAAGCCAGCACACTGCAACGAAGAGCAGCCCCTGGTCACCACATCTAGAGAGAGCCCACGTGCAGCAGTGAAGACCCAACACAGTCAAAAATAAATAATAAATAAATACGTTTATAAAGAAAGAAAGAAAGAACATGTATATCATCCTAAGGAGGAAGGCTAAAGACAAACCCTTACTGTATACCAAATACTATCCTAAACGTTCCAAAAAAAAAAATCTTCCAACAAACAGAAGTCCAGGACCAGATGGCTTCACAGGTGAATTCTATCAAACATTTAGAGAAGAGCTAACACCCATACTTCTCAAACTCTTCCAAAAAATTGCAGAGGAAGGAACACTCCCAAACTCATTCTATGAGGCCACCATCACCCTGATACCAAAACCAGACAAAGATACTACAAAAAAAGAAAATTACAGACCAATATCACTGATGAATATAGATGCAAAAATCCTCAACAAAATGCTAGCAAACAGAATCCAACAACACATTTAAAGGGTCATACACCATGATCAAGTGGGATTTATCCCAGGGATGCAAGGATTCTTCAATATACGCAAATCAATCAATGTGATACACCATAGTAACAAACTGAAGAAGAAAAACCATATCATCATCTCAATAGATACAGAAAAAGCTTTTGACAAAATTCAACACCCATTTATGATAAAAACTCTCCAGAAAGTGGGCATAGAGGGAACCTACCTCAACATGATAAAGGCCTTATACAACAAACCCACAGCAAACATCATTCTCAATGGTGAAAAACTGAAAGGATTTCCTCTAAGATCAGGAACGAGACAAGGATGTCCACTCTCACCACTATTATTCAGCATAGTTTTGGAAGTCCTAGCCACGTCAATCAGAGAAGAAAAAGAAATAAAAGGAATACAAATTGGAAAAGAAGAAGTAAAACTGTCACTGTTTGCAGATGACATGATACTATACATAGAGAATCCTAAAGATGCCACCAGAAAACTACTAGAGCTAATCAATGAATTTGGTAAAGTTGCAGGATACAAAATTAATGCACAGAAATCTCTTGCATCCCTATACACTAATAATGAAAAATCTGAAAGAGAAATTAAGGAAACACTCCCATTTACCATTGCAACAAAAAGAATAAAATACCTAGGAATAAACCTACCTAGGGAGACAAAAGACCTGTACGCAGAAAACTATAAGACACTGATGAAAGAAATTAAAGATGATACCAACAGATGGAGAGATATACCATGTTCTTGGATAGGAAAAATCAATATTGTGAAAATGAGTATACTACCCAAAGCAATCTACAGATTCAGTGCAATCCCTATCAAATTACCAATAGCATTTTTTACAGAACTAGAACAAAAAATCTTAAAATTTGTATGGAGACACAAAAGACCCAGAATAGCCAAAGCAGTCTTGAGGGAAAAAAACGGAGCTGGAGGAATCAGACTCCCTGACTTCAGACTATACTACAAAGCTACAGTAATCAAGACAATATGGTACTGGCACAAAAACAGAAACATAGATCAATGGAACAAGATAGAAAGCCCAGAGATAAACCCACACACAGTCTCTTCAATAAGTGGTGCTGGGAAAACTGGACAGCTACATGTAAAAGAATGAAATTAGAACACTCCCTAACACCATACACAAAAATAAACTCAAAATGGAATAGAGACCTAAATGTAAGACCAGACACTATAAAACTCTTAGAGAAAAACATGGGAAGAACACTCTTTGACATAAATGACAGCAAGATGTTTTTTGATCCACCTCCTAGAGTAATGGAAATAAAAACAAAAATAAACAAATGGGACCTAATGAAACTTCAAAGCTTTTGCACAGCGAAGGAAACCATAAAGAAGACAAAAAGACAACCCTCAGAATGGGAGAAAATATTTGCAAACGAATCAACGGACAAAGGATTAATCTCCAAAATATATAAACAGCTCATGCAGCTCCATATTAAAAAAACAAACAACCCAATCCAAAAATGGGCAGAAGACCTAAATAGACTTTTCTGCAAAGAAGACATACAGATGACCAAGAAGCACATGAAAAGCTGCTCAACATCACTAAGTTTTAGAGAAATGCAAATCAAAACTACTATGAGGTATCACCTCACACTGTCAGAATGGGCATCATCAGAAAATGTACAAACAACAAATGTTGGAGAGGGTGTTGAGAAAAGGGAACCCTCCTGTACTGTTGGTGGGAATGTAAATTGATACAGCCTCTATGGAGAACAGTATGGAGGTTCCTTAAAAAACTAAAAATAGAAGTACCATATGACCCAGCAATCCCATGACTGTGCATATACAGAGAGAAAACCATAATTCAAAAAGACACATGTGCCCCAATGTTCATTGCAGCACTATTTACAATAGCCAGGTCATGGAAGCAACCTAAATGCCCATCGACAGACGAATGGATGAAGATTTGGTACATATATACAATGGAATATTACTCAGCCATAAAAAGGAACGAAATTGGGTCATTTGTAGAGACGTGGATGGATCTAGAGACTGTCATACAGAGTGAAGTAAGTCAGAAAGAGAAAAACAAATATCATATATTAACACATATATGTGCAACCTAGAAAAATGGTACAGATGAACTGGTTTGCAGGGCAGAAATAGAGATACAGATGTAGAGAACAAGCATATGGACACCAAGGGGAGAAAGTGGCGGGTGGTGGGGGTGGGGGTGGGATGAATTGGGAGATTAGGATTGACATGTATACACTGATGTGTATAAAATGCATGACGAATAAGAACCTGCTGTATAAAATATAAATAAAAGAAAAAAATATTAAAAAAAATTAAAATTCTTAACAAAAAAAGAAGAAAAAAACCCAGCAACAACAACAACAAAAGGTGTCTCACGAAACTCCTACTTTATTTAGAGATATTTTTGAGGATGTGACAGTTTTGGTAAGTCCTGATATTTTTACCAAAGAATAGTTCTCCCAGTTCTCTGCTGTACTAGTGCATTGATTTAAGATCTTGGATTTGGATTCCAAGCCTGGTTTTTAAGCATCTGACCTTCAAATTACTTAATTTCTTTTGCATCAGCTTTGTCATATAAAATGGGGGTGATAGTACTTACTTCATAAGGTAGTATTTACATGTCTGAAGTGGTAAGCAGTCAGTAAAGGGAAACTATAATTTTTAATACCGTAGTACTTTGCTGTAGCCTAATAGTCCCTGATTCCTGCTTGATTATAGTTTTTGCCATCGTCTTTTTCTTTAACCTTTCAACTAATGGGGAAATGCTAGTGTTAGTCTTCTGTGGCATATTTTTTTCTATCAAATGGTGGGGATGGGAGGTGTTTAGCTATATAGAAGTAACCCTGTGGCTCTCTGGTTGGCTATGTGTTATACTTTGGTTAGTTGCAAAAAAAGAAAAAACGGTAACTGTAGAGGTTTATGGCCAATGAGGTCAATTTCTGTTGTATAAAGAACATGTGGAATTAGCCTTATCGTAGTCCCCTAAAGCAGGAAAAATAATATTCTTATTTTACAGCTGAGGAAACTGAACTTAAATTAAGTTAGGTGACATCCAGAGTCGTACTGGGAGAGCCAGGACTTGATCTAGTTTTTTTGAGTTTATATCTGCCTCTCCTTCATGGGAAATTTTATATGTTAGCTCAGCCAGCACATGCTATGTCCAGATCAAGTTACCCATAAAGCTCAATATTCTGCAAGTTATCTTATTTCCTTTATGTTGTTGACAATCCATTACCTGGTAGTTGGACATGTTCTCAGTATTTCTGTGTTTCCTTCATATACCAGATATATATTTCTACAGGAAAAAAATGTTATTGATAAAAGTTAGGTGAACCAAAAAAACCCCAAAAAACAAAAACTTACCTAACAAATAATGTGACGTCTTTAGCAGGGTTTCCTACTCTCATTCATTGCAACCTTATAGTATTCAGCTATAGTTTAGTTTTTGTTAGTAGGCCTAGGGACCTAAAGATACTTCTATGGGAATATGCATTCTAGGTTATAAACAGCCAATGTAAGAAAGATAATTCTGGAGTATAATCTATTTGACAGTTGGAGACAGTTTGCACAAATAGAGTTTGGATCAGTGGTACCAGAAATGCAAATCAAGATAGAAACCTTACCTTTAAAGGACTGGTGAGAATAAAATGAAATAATATTATATATATTATTATATAAAGTACCTAACATAGTGCTTGCCTCTGTAATTGCTAGTAGATTCTCAAAAAATGATAGCTCCTTTCTCCCTTTCACCCATAATACCGATCCTTAACGATTACCAACAGTACTTAATATAATCTCCATTCTGTCTCTGAACTAGGACAGAACAACCTCATCTTAACACCAGGCTGCTAGCCAGTGTCCTGTCAAAGCCTTTCAAGGCTCTTCTTAACTGCCAGCATCAAATGGTTCATTCACTTTGAATAGACTGTTAACTCCTGAGAGTGTCGTATCCTTATTTTTCTTTCTTGGCATTCTTGGGAAAAATGTCCATGTGTATTCCTTCTGATTTTCTTATTCTTCCCCACCTTTAGGCAAAATGAAAAGAGTAAACATAGTTATATATTGGTGTTAGATGTGATATTTTTAAAATAGACTTATTTATTTATTTATTTTTGGCTGTGTTGAGTCTTTGTTGCTGCATGCGGGCTTTCTCTAGTTGCAGAGAGCGGGGGCCACTCTTTGTTGTGGTGCACGGGCCTCTCATTGCGGTGGCTTCTCTTGTTGCAGAGCACGGGCTCTAGGCACATGGGCTTAAGTAGTTGTGGCACACGGGCTTAGTTACTCCTCACCATGTGGGATCTTCCTGGACCAGGGCTCAAACCCGTGTCCCCTGCATTGGCAGGCAGATTCTCAACCACTGCGCCCCCAGGGAAGCCCAGGAGCACAGTCTTAAAGGAGATGGACTTGTGAAAACAAGACACTGCAGTACATTTTGATGCCTGAGAGGATACTACAGCGGCTCCCAGGAGAAAGGGCCTAGCTTCCTGCTGGGGAGGAAGAAGCCTCCAGGGGTGAACGATGACCACCCGAAGCCGCTGGTTCTGGCCTGTTGCCTGGGTGATAATTTTAAAGCATCATGGTTTATATATCACTTAGCAAACATTTATCACCTACTATGTTCTAGGCATTGTTCTAGCACTATGGGACACAGCAATGAATGAAACCATCAAATAAACCCATCGATAATTTCTACCACTGTGGACTTTACATTCTATATCAGTGTTATTTCCGTAAGTAATGACAGTAACAATTTTCTGGCTCCATACATTTTTGCTTTTTTCAACACTCTTTCAGTTATAATTCAGGCCTAACAGGCCACAATTTTGAAAGTGTATATAGGTCAAGCACAACAAAATAGTTTTATATGTATTTGTATGTACATTGTATTTAGGTATTGTAGAAGGAGTACTGAAAGTGGGTAATCTGTGCTCTAGTTCTAACTCTCCTCTAACTAAATGTGCAGCTTGGCAGGTTATATAAACTCCTCCAACCATGTGTAAAATTGGAAGGAACTCTAAGCTTCCTTCAGCTCTAAGAAATTTTTGTGATTTTAAAGTTTTAAAAAAGGTATATAAAAAGTAGCTTCTCTATAGAATGTGTTATTGTTCTAATGATAGTGTTATCTCAGTGCGGATCCAGAATTCAAACCTTATTCTTTGTAAGTTAAAACTGTATCACCTACACCAACTATACTGACTGAGAAGCAAGGAGACTAGGTAAGAAGGCTACTGATAAACCAAAATCCTTACATCTTTGCAGTTTCTATATTGCAGCATTTCTACTTAAAAATTTGCCATCCTGGTTATGGGTAAGGATTTACCCAAAGATCTGAACATGGAATATTCTCTTTTATGATAAATACCCAACAATCTCAATATTGGTTAAATAGATATGGTAAAAGCATATAGAACAAAAGATAATTTTTGGTAGAGGAGCACAATTTTAAAATGATGCTACATTCTTTAACTTCTAGGTTTAAAGAAATCCCTTTCTCTGTTGCTGGCCACTGTTGCATGTTTTCAAGAATAGGTGAGGAGTGTGAATAGAAATTTAAAAAAACCAACCCCATATCACCTAGCATAGTGCTAAGTACATGGAAGATATTCGATAAGTACTTACTGATATTGATTCATTAGATTGTCAAGAACTGTGAAAAGTCTGAGATTTTACTCTACTTACAAGTTAGCCTGCCACAGTTTCATGGATGCTGGTAGAAGGTATGAGATTCTGAGTGAGAGAGGAAGGACAGTTTATTACTCACAGCAATAGCAATAGCCAGAGCGTGATCATTTCTGCCAATCTCTGAACACCTATTCCCTCATAGTGACCCGAAGAGGGCCAGATAATACCTGCACGTGCAGTGGGTTGAGTTATAGCTGAGGAACTCTGAGCCTCAGAACCTCAAATCTTTTATAACGTGGAATAAGCATGCTTGTCCTTTGCTCCGGTAGGAGACATCTTTTTCTTCCAAGGCTGTAACCATATCTGCCCTTGCCTTTGGAGGCACATCTTATCTTCCAGGTCTGTTTTCTATACCAGGGGTCCCCAACCCCTGGGACGTGGACTGGTAGCGATCCGCGGCCTGTTAGGAACCAGGCAGCACAGCAGGAAGTGAGCCGCGGGCGAGTGAGCGAAGCTTCATTGGCCGCTCCCCATCGCTCCCCATCGCTCGCATTACCGCCTGAACCATTCCCCCCCATCCCCCCCGCCCAAAAGGTTGGGGGCCGCTGTTCTATACAGACATCCTTGAGAAGGTACTACAAAAGAATCAGAAGTTAGTGCCTCTGTTCACAAGACAGGCTGAAAAGAGAGACTCATGGAGAATTGTCTCCCAACATAAATTCTTTACTAGAATTATTGTTATATTAAAGGATGAAAAGGCAAATTTAGATTTAATCTTCTTTATCTCTATTCACTAAAATACTAGAAACTGATAAACATGTGACCTTTATTTAAAAATCTTCAGAGAAGAGTACACTCTGAAAGTAGTATTTAAGTAAATTCTTGAATGTTGTTGAATACACACATCAAACATTTGACTATATTTACATTTTGAATCAAGGGGGATGGAAAGGTAGCTTATATAACAATTCAAGTGCTTTACATATAAAGTAATGAGACTGCATGCCAATGTCCAGGGATTTAGAGAGTGTTCAAAAACACAAGCTGAACATATTGTACAACCATGACATTTAAGATGTTTTAAATTAAAAAAGTTTAATTCAAGACTTTCATTCACTTTTTCAAATACCTTAATGAAATGAAACACCAGATACTATATTTATGTTCTTCTGAGGTTCTGTTAATGAATATAGATGTACCCCTTACGTTAAGTGGAATTGGTTAGCCACTTGACTAGTATTGCTTGCAAACAAACCAATAAATAAACAACAACAACAAAAAACCCCACAAACCATAGACCAATGAAAACAAACCAGCAACCAAAATTACTGCCTGTATCTTTAAATTCTTATATGTGTTTTGGAATTTGTTTGACAAAGTTAAGTTGGTTTTAAAATTTAGCACAGTGACTCAGTTGCAGCTGTTCCAAATAATTGGTCATGAGCTTTTTATACTATCTGGCTTAATTTAACAGAGTACAGCTTCCTGCCATTTTTTTCTTCTCTGTGATCTGGAATCTGAAATATACACATCTTAAGGGATTATATCAATTGTTCATATTTAAGGATAACAATCTAGCATAGGCTTTATGAAGAGCAGTTTTTATATACTTTTTATTTTAGATACTTTCATCTGGATAGATAAAAAATAATAGGAATTGCAATGTATTTTTAAAATAAGAAACCTGTACTCATTGTATGAATTTAGAAAACTCAGGCATATAAAGAAGTAATCCTTACACTTAGAGATAGCTACTTAAACATTTGGCATATGACCCAATTACTACATCTTGACATCTGATTTACTAGTTTTGCAATGATTAAAACTATTTATATATTATTGTGGTGGATGTCAATACATACATAAACAAATCACCAGTTCTGATCCAGTGAGAAAAATTTCCCTTAAAAAAAAAATATATATACTTCCTTACTCACATTAGCGACAACAACAATACAACCACAGCAACAAAACAAAAAGGTGTGCTCCTAATATATCTTAACTTAATAAACATTAGCTACTTGACAACCATAAAAATGAGTTAGCACCTACCTGACCGGGTTACTCAAGATCTTTATATAGGCAGGTGTTTTCCCTTGGACTGTTTTCGTGTCCTCAAAGCACAGTTTATACTGTGGCACTGCAATGTTTAAGTCTGTTGCACATTTTTGGTCCTAATTCTCCTGTATAGAAGAGGAACATAACATTTGTAACACATGCTCTGAAATTAATTTCTCTGTTCAACTCTTAACTCATGTGTTTATTTGAAATATGATTATAGGGGAAAATGAACTGGTTTTTAATAAACATATCAGATCCTATACCTTTGAACGGATATTTATTCCTTTAAAGTAGTCATCTTGGGAGACTATAGGTTTATTCCAACTATTCTGTCATTACTGTTTACATTTTTTAGGGATTAGGCATGGGCATCTTTTGTAAGAGTGAAAGCACAAAAGAGAGAGTAAAAGAACAGAAAGAGCAAGAGCGTCAGCAGGAGAGTCCCACTGTTGGTGACATTAGTTCCATCTTCATATCTTCAGCCAAACATTTAGAGAAGCCTCGTACTGGGGACTCTGGCTGGATCCTATTTAGACTCTCAACTGAGACTTGATGGACATATGGGCTAAAGACATGTATGTGTATAGAAGTTGATTATCTCTGACTAAGATTTACACCTAGCATCGGAATACATAGCATCAGTGCGTTGATTAGGGACAGAATATTCCAGGTACATTTTCACAAAGCTACCTTCCAGCAACTCTCTTTAGTTCCAGTGGTTTTTGTTAAGATGTAGAGGTGCTAAAGTGAAGGAGGGAGAGCGAGGAAATCTTGGTTCTGATTTTGTGATATTATTTAGTTTTTCAGCAAATGTTGGCAATGTTACGGAAAGCCCGAACGAACTTTTTGGCCAACCCAATATTTTTGCCTCCTATAGAATTGTATTAATATGATTACTTAAATCTAAAAAATAGAAAATTGAGAAGACTGAAATATAGAATTTTACTAAGGGTGAAAAGAGGTCAAGACTAGTGCTATAGTCTTAGAGTGCCAGAAAGCAAGAAGAGGGCTCTCTTTCCCAGTTCTTTCAGGGATACTCCCAAACTTTATCATTCTCTTTGAATTTTCACCTCCTTTCCCATACTCTTCACTCTCAGTTGGTGACCTGACTTCCTACTACATTGGGAAAATGGAGTCCATAGCACATGAACTCTCTCATTTTTATACAGTCTACTTAATATTTGCTTGTATATATTGATTTACTTGTATTTATATTTTGTGGTGAACATTTGTTGGTTATTTCCCCCAGGATATTTTCCTATTCCTCCTGTCTAACAGTATCCAGTCTCCTAGTCTTACAGTTTAGGTGGTAGCTACTCTGGAACAAGATGTAGGGAATGTTCAAGAGCAGTGGTGATCTTGTTCTATATCCTTTCCCATATCCTTGTTCTATATGTTGTTTTAATTTTTCCTATTTTATACTAACCCTTCATTTTCTTGGCTAAATTCTTAATCGGTTCTCTCTCTCTGCCACTCTCTCTTTCTCCAGCTTTATTGAAATATAATTCATGTATACAAATCACTCTTTCAAAGTGTACAATTTAATATTTTTTAGTATATTCACAGTGTTGAGCCATCACCATGATCTAATTGTAGAACGTTTTTGTCTCCCTAAAAAAATCCCTGTACCCATTAGCACTCATTAACCCCTTTCCCCATCCTAAGCAACCATAACCTACTTTTTATCTCTGTGGATTTGCCTATTCTGGACATTTTGTATAAATAGGATCATACAATATGTTGCCTTTGTGACTGGTTTCTTTCACTCAGTATAACTTTTTCAAGGGTCATCCATGCTGTAACACATGTCAGTACATAATTTCTTTTTTTTTTTTTTCTGATTGGGATAAAATACACATAACAAAATCTATCATTTTAATCATTTAAAATGTACAATTCAGTGGCATGTAGTACATTCACGATGTTGTGTAACTGTCACAACTACCTAGTTCCAGGACATTTTCATCACCTAAAAAAGAAACCCTGTACCTATTAAAGTCACACCCCATCACCCCCTCCCCCAGCCTCTAATTTGGCAGCCACTAATTTGGCAACCACTAATCTGCTTTTGGATTTGCTTATTCTGGATATTTCATATAAATTAAATCATGTAAGGTGAAATCTTTTGTGTCTGGTTTCTTATTTTCTTAAATTTATTTTATTGAAGTATAGTTGATTTACAGTGTTGTGTTAATTTCTGCTGTACAGCAAATTGATTCAGTTATATATATATATATACACATTCTTTTTCATATTTTTTCCATTATGGTTTATCACAGGATATTGAATATAGTTCCCTGTGCTGTATACAGTAGGATGTTGTTGTTTATCCATTCTATGTATAATAGTTTGTATCTGCTAATCCAAAACTCCTAATCCATCCCTTCCCCAACCCCCCTTGACAATCACAAGTCTGTTCTCTATGTCTGTGAGTCTGTTTCTGTTTCACAGATAAATTCATTTGTGTCATATTTTAGATTCCACATACAAGTGATATCATATGGTATTTGTCTTTCTGATTTACTTCATTGCGTATGATAATCTCTAGGTCTATCCAAGTTGCTGCAAATGGCATTATTACATTCCTCTTTATGGCTGATTAGTATTCCATTGTATGTATATATATATATACCACATCTTCTTTATCCATTCATCTGTCGATGGACATTTAGGTTGTTTCCATGTCTTGGCTATTGTAAATAGTGTTGCAATGAACATTGGGTGCATATATTTTTTCAAATTATGTTTTTCTCTGGATATATGCCCAGCAGTGGAATTGCAGGATCGTATGGCAACTCTACTTTTAGTTTTTTGAGGAACCTTCATACTGTTTTCCACAGTGGCTGCACCAACTTACATTCCCACCAATAGTTTAGGAGGGTTCCCTTTTCCCCACACCCTCTGCAGCATTTATTATTTATAGACTTTTTAATGATGGCTATTCTGTGTGTGTAAGGTGGTACCTCATTGTAGTTTTGATTTCCACTTCTCAAATAATTAATGATGTTTAGCATCTTTTCATGGTCCTGTTGGCACTCTGTATGTCTTCTCTAGAGAAATGTCTATTTAGATCTTCTGCCCATTTTTTCGATTTTTTTTTTTGTTGTTATTGAGTTGTATGAGCTGTTTGTATATTTTGGAAATTAAGTTCTTGTTGGTTGCATCATTTGCAAATACTTTCTCCCAGTCCATAGGTTGTCTTCTCATTTTGTTTATTGTTTCCTTTGCTGTACAAAATGTGTCTGGCTTCTTTTATTTAGCATAATGTTTTCAAGGTTCACCCATGTCATAACATTTATATTATTTCATTTTTCTTAAATGACAGGAGAATAGTCCAGTTAATGGATATACTAAATTTTATTTATCCATTAATCAGTTTTTATTATTAACATTTAAAAAATTGATGTATAATTGACTTACAGTATTATATATTAGTTTCAGGTGTATAACATGGTGATTCAGTATTTCTATACATTACAAAATGATCACCATGATAAGTCTAGTTGCTATCTGTCACCATACAAAATTATTACAATATTATTGACTATATTCCCTATGCTGTACATTACATCCATGTGACTTATTTATTTAGTAACTAGAAGTTTGTACCTCTTAATCTCCCTCACCTATTTCATTCATCCCTTCCACCCTCCCTCCCCTCTGGCAACCACAGGTTTGATCTCATTATCTATGAGTCTGTTTCTGTTTTGTTATATTTGTTCTATTGTTTCAATTTTTATTTACCATGTATAAGTGAAATCATATGGTATTTGTCTTTCTCTGTTGGACTTATTTCACTTAGCATAATACTCTCTAGGTTCATCCATGTTGGTGCAAATGGCAAGATTTTATTCTTTTTTATGGCAGAGTAATATTCCATTGTATACATATATCACATCTTTATCCATTCATCTATTGATGAGCATTGAGATTGCTTCCATATCTTGGCTATTGTAGATAATGTTCTAATGAACATAGGGGTGCATATATCTTTTCAAATTGGCTTTTTCTTTGTTTTTTTGGGAAAAATAACCAGAAGTGGAATTGCTGGATTATATGGTAGTTCTATTTTTAATTTTTTTTGAGGAATCTCCATGCTGTTCCTGTAGTGGTTGCACCAATTTACATTCCCACCAACAGTGAACTAGGGTTCCCTTTTCTGCACATCCTCAATAACTCTAGTTACTTGTTGTCTTTTTGATAATAGCAATTCTGACAGGTGTGAGTTGATATCTCATTGTGGTTTTGATTTGCATTTCCCTGATGATTAGTGATGTTGAGCATTTTTTCATGTGCCTGTTGGCCATCTGTGTGTCTTCTTTGGGAAAATGTCTAGTCACATCCTCTGCTCATTTTTTTTTTAAATTTTTATTTATTTATTTATTTATTTTTAATTTATGGCTATGTTGGGTCTTCGTTTCTGTGCGAGGGCTTTCTCTAGTTGTGGCAAGTGGGAGCCACTCTTCATCGCTGTGCGCGGGCCTCTCACTATCGCGGCCTCTCTTGTTGTGGAGCACAGGCTCCAGACACGCAGGCTCAGTAATTGTGGCTCACGGGCCCAGCTGCTCCGCGGCATGTGGGATCTTCCCAGACCAGGGCTCGAACTCGTGTCCCCTGCATTAGCAGGCAGATTCTCAACCACTGCGCCACCAGGGAAGCCCCCTCTGCTCATTTTTAAATCAGGTTGTATGTTTCTTTGATGTTGAGTTGTAAGAATTTTGTGTATATTTTTGATATTAACCCCTTATCAGGTATATTGTTTGCAAATATCTTCTCACATTCACTAGGCTACCTTTTCATTTTGTTGGTAGTTTTCTTTTTCTTTTTTTTAACATCTTTATTGGAGTATAATTCCTTTACAATGATGTGTTAGTTTCTGCTTTTTAACAAAGTGAATCAGTTATACATATACATATGTTCCCATATCTCTTCCCTCTTGCGTCTCCCTCCCTCCGACCCTCCCTATCCCACCCCTCTAGGTGGTCACAAAGCACCGAGCTGATCTCCCTATGCTATGCGGCTGCTTCCCACTAGCTATCTATTTTACATTTGGTAGTGTATATATGTTGTTGGTAGTTTTCTTGGCTCTGCAAAAGCTTTTCAGCTTGATGTAGACCCATTTGTTTATTTTTTCTTTTGTTTAACTTGCTTGAGAAGACATATCCAAAAAAAATTGCTAAGACTGATGTCAAAGAGCATACTGTATGTTTTCTTCTAAGAGTGTTATGGTTTCATATCTTAGATTTAAGTCCATAATCTATATTAAGCTTATTTTTGTACACGGTGTGAGAAAGTACTCCAGTTTGATTCTTTTGCATTTAGCTTCCCAGATTTTCCAACACCATTTATTGAAGAGGCTATTTTTACCCCATTGTATATTCTTGCCTCCTTTCTCATAGATTAGTTGCCCATACAAGTGTGGGTTTATTTTTAGGATCTCTATTCTGCTCCATTGATCTATGTGTCTGTTTTTGTGCCAGTACCATACTGTTTTTTTTTTTCTTTTAGTATTAGTTGTTTTTTTTTTTTTTTATACTGCAGGTTCTTATTAGTCATCAGTTTTATACACATCAGTGTATACATGTCAATCCCAATCGCCCAATTCAGCAAACCACCATCTTCACCCCACTGCGGTTTTCCCCCCTTGGTGTCCATATGTTTGTTCTCTACATCTGTGTCTCAACTTCTGCCCTGCAAACCGGTTCATCTGTACCATTTTTCTAGGTTCCACATACATGCGTTAATATACGATATTTGTTTTTCTCTTTCTGACTTACTTCACTCTGTATGACAGTCTTTAGATCCATCCACATCTCAACAAATGACTCAATTTCGTTCTTGTTTATGGCTGAGTAATATTCCATTGTATATATGTACCACAACTTCTTTATCCATTCGTCTGTCGATGGGCATTTAGGTTGCTTCCATGACCTGGCTATTGTAAATAGTGCTGCAATGAACATTGGGGTGCATGTGTCTTTTTGAATTATTGTTTTCTCTGGGTGTATGCCCAGTAGTGGGATTGCTGGATCATATGGTAATACTATTTTTAGTTTTTTAAGGAACCTCCATACTGTTCTCCATAGTGGCTGTATCAATTTACATTCCCACCAGCAGTGCAAGAGGGTTCCCTTTTCTCCACACCCTCTCCGGCATTTGTTGTTTGTAGATTTTCTGATGATGCCCATTCTAACTGGTGTGAGGTGATACCTCATTGTAGTTTTGATTTGCATTTATCTAATAATTAGTGATGTTGAGCAGCTTTTCATGTACTTCTTGGCTACCTGTATGTCTTCTTTGGAGGAATGTCTATTTAGGTCTTCAGCCCATTTTTGGATTGGGTTGTTTGTTTCTTTAATATTGAGCTGCATGAGCTGTTTATATATTTTGGAGATTAATCCTTTGTCTGTTGATTCATTTACAAATACTTTCTCCCATTCTGAGGGTTGTCTTTTTGTCTTGTTTATGGTTTCCTTTGCTGTGCAAAAGCTTTGAAGTTTCATTAGGTTCCATTTGTTTATTTTTGTTTTTATTTCCATTACTCTAGGAGGTGGATCAAAAAAGATCTTGCTGTCATTTATGTCAAAGAGTGTTCTTCCTATGTTTTCCTCTAAGAGTTTTATAGTGTCTGGTCTTACATTTAGGTCTGTATTCCATTTTGAGTTTATTTTTGTGTATGGTGTTAAGGAGTATTCTAATTTCATTCTTTTACATGTAGCTGTCCAGTTTTCCCAGCACCACTTATTGAAGAGACTGTCTTTTCTCCATTGTATATCTTTGCCTCCTTTGTCATAGATTAGTTGACCATTGGTGCGTGGGTTTATCTCTGGGCTCTCTATCTTGTTCCATTGATCTATGTTTCTGTTTTTGTGCCAGTACCATATTGTCTTGATTACTGTAGCTTTGTAGTATAGTCTGAAGTCAGGGAGTCTGATTACTCCAGCTCCGTCTTTTTCCCTAAAGACTGCTTTGGCTATTCGGGGTCTTTTGTGTCTCCATACAAATTTTAAGATGATTTGTTCTAGTTCCGTAAAAAATGCCATTGGTAATTTGATAGGGATTGCATTGAATCTGTTGATTGCTTTGGGTAGTATAGTCATTTTCACAATATTGATTTTTCCAATCCAAGAACATGGTATATCTCTCCATCTGTTGGTATTATCATTTAATTTCTTTCATCAGTGTCTTATAGTTTTCTGCATACAGGTCTTTTGTCTCCCTAGGTAGGTTTATTCCTAGGTATTTTAC
The DNA here is from genome assembly GCF_009873245.2 of Balaenoptera musculus. Classification (NCBI taxonomy): domain Eukaryota; kingdom Metazoa; phylum Chordata; class Mammalia; order Artiodactyla; family Balaenopteridae; genus Balaenoptera; species Balaenoptera musculus. The sequence goes on along the minus strand of NC_045801.1, from coordinate 33,543,629 downwards.
TCTTTTTGTTGCAATGGTCAATGGGAGTGTTTCCATAATTTCTCTTTCAGATTTTTCATCATTCTGTGCATTCTGTGCATTAATTTTGTATCCTGCAACTTTAGCAGATTCATTGATTAGCTCTAGTAGTTTTCTGGTGGCATGTTTAGGATTCTCAGTATCATGTCATCTGCAAACAGTGACAGTTTTGCTTCTTCTTTTCCAATTTGTATTCTATTTCTTTTTCTTCTCTGATTGCTGTGGCTAGGACCTCCAAAACTATGTTGAATAATAGTGGTGAGAGTGGACATCCTTGTTTCGTTCCTGATCTTAGAGGAAATGGTTTCAGTTTTCACCATTGAGAATGATGTTTGCTGTGGCTTTGTCATGTATGGGCTTTATTATGTTGAGGGAGGTTCCCTCTATGCCCACTTTCTGGAGAGTTTTTATCATAAATGGGTGTTGAATTTTGTCAAAAGCTTTTTCTGCATCTATTGAGATGATCATATGGTTTTTATTCTTCAATTTGTTAATATGGTGTATCACATTGATTGATTTGCATATATTGAAGAATCCTTGCATCCCTGGGATAAATCCTACTTGATCGTGGTGTATGACCCTTTTAATGTGTTGTTGGATTCTGTTCGCTAGTATTTTGTTCAGGATTTTTGCATCTATATTCATCAGTGATATTGGTCTGTAATTTTCTTTTTTTATAGTATCTTTGTCTGGTTTTGGTATCAGGGTGCTGGTGGCCTCGTAGAATGAGTTTGGTAGTGTTCCTTCCTCTGCAATTTTTTGGAAAAGTTTGAGAAGGATGGGTGTTAGCGCTTCTCTAAATGTTTGATAGAATTCACCTGTGAAGCCATCTGGTCCTGGACTTTAATTTGTTGGAAGATTTTTATTCACAGTTTCAATTTCATTACTTGTGATTGGTCTGTTCATATTTTCTGTTTCTTCCTGGTTCAGTCTTGGAAGGTTATACCTTTCTAAGAATTTGTCCATTTCTTCCAGGTTGTCCATTTTATTGGCATAAAGTTGCTTGTAGTAGTCTCTTAGGATGCGTTGTATTTCTGTGGTGACTGTTGTAACTTCTCCTTTTTCATTTCTAATTTTATTGATTTGAGTCCTCTCCCTCTTTTTCTTGATGAGTCTGACTAATGGTTTATCAATTTTATCTTCTCAAAGAACCAGCTTTTAGTTTTATTGATCTTTGCTATTGTTTTCTTTGTTTCTATTTCATTTATTTCTGCTCTGATCTTTATGATTTCTTTCCTTCTGCTAACTTTGGGTTTTGTTTGTTCTTCTTTCTCTAGTTCCTTTAGGTGTAAGGTTAGATTGTTTACTTGAGATTTTTCTTGTTTCTTGAGGTAGGCTTGTATAGCTATAAACTTTCCTCTTAGAACTGCTTTTGCTGCATCCCATAGGTTTTTGGATCGTCGTGTTTTCATTGTCATTTGTCTTTAGGTATTTTTTGATTTCCTCGTTGATTTCTTCAGTGATCTCTTGGTTATTTGGTAATGTATTGTTTAGCCTCCATGTGTTTGTGTTTTTTACATTTTTTTCCCTGTAATTGGTTTCTAATCTCATAGCATTGTGGTCAGAAAAGATGCTTGATATGATTTCTATTTTCTTAAATTTACTGAGGCTTGATTTGTGACCCGAGATGTGATCTATCCTGGAGAATGTTCCGTGTGCACTTGGGAAGAAAGTGTAATCTGCTGTTTTTGGATGTAATGCCCTATAAATATCAATTAAATCTATCTGGTCTTTTGTGTCATTTAAAGCTTATGTTTCCTCATTAATTTTCTGTTTGGATGATCTGTCCATTGGTGTAAGTGAGGTGTTAAAGTCCCCCACTATTATTGTGTTACTGTCGATTTCCTCTGTTATAGCTGTTAGCAGTTGCCTTATGTATCGAGGTGCTCCTATGTTGGGTGCATATATATTTATAATTGTTATATCTTCTTCTTGGATTGATCCCTCGATCATTATGTAGTGTCCTTCCTTGTTTCTTGTAACATTCTTTATTTTAAAGTCTATTTTATCTGATATGAGTATAGCTACTCCAGGTTTCTTTTGATTTCCATTTGCATGGAATATCTTTTTCCATCCCCTCACTTTCAGCCTGTATGTGTCCCTAGGTCTGAAGTGGGTCTCTTGTAGACAGCATATATATGGGTCTTGGTTTTGTATCCATTCATCCAGTCCATGTCTTTTGGTTGGAGCATTTAATCCATTCACGTTTAAGGTAATTATCGATATGTATGTCCCTATGACCATTTTCTTAATTGTTTTGGGTTTGTTTTTGTAGGTCCTTTTCTTCTCTTGTGTTTCCCACTTAGAGAAGTTCCTTTAGCATTTGTTGTAGAGCTGGTTTGGTGGTGCTGAATTCTCTTAGCTTTTGCTTGTCTGTAAAGCTTTTGATTTCTCCATCGAATCTGAATGAGATCCTTGCCGGGTAGAGTAATCTTAGTTGTAGGTTCTTCCCTTTCATCACTTTAAGTATATCATGCCACTCCCTTCTGGCTTGTAGAATTTCTGCTGAGAAATCAGCTGTTAACCTTATGGGAGTTCCCTTGTATGTTATTTGTCATTTTTCCCTTGCTGCTTTCAATAATTTTTCTTTGTCTTTAATTTTTGCCAATTTGATTACTGTGTGTCTCGGAGTGTTTCTCCTTGGGTTTATCCTGTATGGGACTCGCTGCGCTTCCTGGACTTGGGTGGCTATTTCCTTTCCCATGTTAGGGAAGTTTTTGACTATAATCTCTTCAGATATTTTCTCTGGTCCTTTCTCTCTCTCTTCTCCTTCTGGGACCCCTATAATGTGAATGTTGTTACGTTTAATGTTGTCCCAAAGGTCTCGTAGGCTGTCTTCATTTCTTTTCATTCTTTTTTCTTTATTCTGTTCCGCAGCAGTGAATTCCACCATTCTGTCCTCCAGGTCGCTTATCTGTTCTTCTGACTCAGTTATTCTGCTATTGATTCCTTCTAGTGTAGTTTTCATTTCAGTTATTGTATTGTTCATCTCTGTTTTTTTGTTCTTTAATTCTTCTAGATCTTTGTTAAACATTTCTTGCATCTTCTCGATCTTTGCCTCCATTCTTTTTCCGAGGTTCTGGATCATCTTTACTATCATTATTCTGAATTCTTTTTCTGGAAGGTTGCCTATCTCCACTTCATTTAGCTGTTTTTCTGGGGTTTTATCTTGTTCCTTCATCTGGTATATAGCCCTCTGCCTTTTCATCTTGTCTATCTTTCTGTGAATGTAGTTTTTGTTCCACAGGCTGCAGGATTGTAGTTTTTCTTGATTCTGCTGTCTGCCCTCTGGTGGATGAGGCTATCTAAGAGGCTTGATGGGAGGGACTGGTGGTGGGCAGAGCTGACTGTTGCTCTGGTGGGCAGAGCTTAGTAAAAGTTTAATCCACTTGACTGTTGATGGATGGGGGCTGGGTTCCCTCCCTGTTGGTTGTTTGGCCTGAGGCAACCCAACACTGGAGCCTACCTGGGCTCTTTGGTGGGGCTAATGACAGATTCTGGGAGGGCTCATGCCAAGGAGTACTTCCCAGAGCTTCTGCTGCCAGTGTCCTTGTCCCCACAGTGAAACAGAGCCACCCCCCGCCTCTGCAGGAGACCCTCCAACACTAGCAGGTAGGTCTGGTTCAGTCTCCCCCGGGGTCACTGCTCCTTCCCTGGGTCCCGATGCACACACTACTTTGTGTGTGCCCTCCAAGAGTGGAGTCTCTGTTTCCCCCAGTCCTGTCAAAGTCCTGCAATCAAATCCTGTTTGGCTTCAAAGTCCAATTCTCTGGGGATTCCTTCTCCCATTGCTGCACCCCCTGGTTGTGAAACCTGACTTGGAGCTCAGAACCTTCATTCCAGTGGGTGGACTTCTGTGGTATAATTGTTCTCCAGTTTGTGAGTCTCCCACCCAGCAGTTATGGGATTTGATTGTATTGTGATTGCACCCCTCCTACTGTCTCATTGCAGGTTTTCCTGTGTCTTCGGATGTGGGGTATATTTTTTGGTGAGTTCCAGTGTCTTTTTATTGATGATTGTTCAGCAGTTAGTTGTGATTCCAGTGCTTTCACAAGAGGGAGTGAGCACACGTCCTTCTACTCCACCATCTTGAACCAATCTGTATTTTATTCTTTTTGATGCAATCGTAAATGGGATTGCTTTCTTAATTTCTCTTTCTGATAGTTTGTTGTTCATGTATAGAAGTGCCACAGATTTCTGTTTCCTGTTTTGTATCCTGCAACTTCACTGAATTCATTGATGAGTTTTTTGGTGGTGTCTTTAGGATTTTCTATATATGGTATCATGCCATCTGCAAACAGTGACAATTTTATTCCTTCCTTTCTAATTTGGGTTCCTTATATTTCTTTTTCTCTTCTGACTGCTGTGGCTAAAACTTCCAATACTATGTTAAATAAAAGTGATGAGGGGGGCATCCTTGTCTTGTTCCTAATCTTAGAGTAAAATGCTTTCAGGTTGTTATCATTGAGTATGGTGTTAGCTGTAGGTTTTTTGTATGTGGCCTTTATTATGTCGAGGTATGTTCCCTCTATATCCACTTTGTTGAGATGTTTTATCATAAATGGGTGTTGAATTTTGTCAAAAGTTTTTTCTGCATCTATTCAGATGATCATGATTTTTATTCTTTTATTCTTTAATTTGTTAATGTGTTAGGTGTATCACATTGATTGATTTTGCAGATATTGAACCATCGTTGCATCCCTGGGATAAATTGCACTTGATCATGATGTGTGATCCTCTTATTGTGTTGTTGAATTCAGTTTGCTAGTATTTTGTTGACGACTTTTGCATTTATGGTTATCAGTGATATTGGTCTGTAGTTTTCTATTCTTGTGGTGTCTTTGGTTTTCATATCAGGGTGATGCTGGCTTGGTAGAATGACTTTGGAAGTGTTCCTTCCTCTTTGACTTTTTGGAATAGTTTGAGAAGGATAGGTGTTAACTCTCCTTTAAATGATTGTTAGAATTCACCCGTGAAGCCGTCTGGTCCTGGGCTTTTGTTTGTTGGAAGTTTTAAAATTACGGATTCAATTTCATTACTTGTAATTGGTCTCTCTGTTTTCTATTTCTTCCTGATTCAGTCTTGGGTGATTGTGTGCTTCTCGAAATTTATCCATTCATTCCAAGTTGTCCAATTCATTGGTGTATAGTTGTTTGTAGTAATATCTTATGCCCCTTTGCTTTATGATTTTAGGTGTTCCTATGTTGGTTGTGTATATATTACAATTGTTATATCTTCTTGTTGCATTTTGTAATGTTTTTCTTTGTCTTTTGTTACATTCTTTGTTTTGGAGTCTATTTTGATATGTGTGTGTATATATATATATATATATATATATATATATATTCCCCCGGTTTTATTTTCATTTCTATTTGCATGGAGTAACCTTTTCCATCCCCTCACTTTTAGTCTGTATGTGTCTTTACATCTGAAGTAAGCCTCTTATAGGCAGCAGTTTTCTTTTTTTTTTGTTTGAATTTTTTATTTTTTCAAACAGTTATTAGTATTATTATTTTACATCTTTATTGGAGTATAATTGCTTTACATTGCTGTGTTAGTTGCTGCTGTATAGCAAAGTGAATCAGCTATATGTATACATATATCCCCATATCCCCTCCCTCTTGCACCTCCCTCCCACTCTCCTATCCCACCTCTATAGGTGGTCACAAAGCACCGAGCTGATCTCCCTGTGCTATGCAGCTGCTTCCCACTAGCTATCTATTTCACATTTGGTAGTATATATATGTCAGTGCTACTCTCTCACTTATTTCCAGCTTCCCTTTCCCCCCTCCCCCATGTCCTCAAGTCCATTCTCTACATCTTTGTCTTTATTCCTGTCCTGCTCCTAGGTTCATCAGAACCATGTTTTAAAATTTAGACTCCATATATATGTGTTAGAATACAGTATTGTTTTTATCTTTCTGACTTACTTCACTTTTTATGACATACTTTAGGTCCATCCACCTCACTACAAATAACTCAATTTCATTTCCTTTTATGGCTGAGTAATATTCCATTGTATATATGTGCCACATCTTCTTTATCCATTCATCTGTCGATGGACACTTAGGTTGCTTCCATGTCCTGGCTATTGTAAATAGTTCTGCAGTGAACACTGTGGTACATGTCTCTTTGAATTTTGGTTTTCTCAGGGTATATGCCCAGTAGTGGAATTGCTGGGTCATATGGTAGTTCAATTTTAATTTTTTAAGGAACCTCCATACTGTTCTGCATAGTGGCTGTATCAATTTACATTCCCACTAATAGTGCAAGAGGGTTCCCTTTTCTCCACACCCTCTCCAGCATTTATTGTTTGTAGATTTTTTGATGATGGCTGTGGTGACTGGTGTGAGGTGATACCTCATTGTCATTTTGATTTGCATTTCTCTAATGATTAGTGATGTTGAGCATCCTTTCATGTGTTTGTTGGCAATCTGTATAACTTCTTTGGAGAAATGTCTATGTAGGTCTTCTGCCCATTTTTAGGTTGGGTGTTTGTTTTTTTCTCTACTGTATATTCTTGCCTCCTTTATCACAGACAAGGTGACCATATGTGCATGGGTTTATCTCTGGGCTTTCTACCTTGTTCCATTGATCTATGTTTCTGTTTTTGTGCCAGTACCATACTGTCTTGATTACTCTAGCTTTGTAGTATAGTCTGAAGTCAAGGAGCCTGATTCCTCCAGCTCCGTTTTTCTTTCTCAAGACTGCTTTGGCTATTTGGAGTCTTTTGTGTTTCCATACAAATTGTGAAATTTTTTGTTCTAGTTCTGTGAAAAATGCCAGTGTTATTTTGATAGGGATTGTATTGAATCTGTAGATTGCTTTGGGTAGTAGAGTCATTTTCACAATGTTGATTCTTCCAATCCAAGAGCATGGTATATCTCTCCATCTATTTGTATCATCTTTAATTTCTTTCATCAGTGTCATAATTTTCTGCATACAGGTCTTTTGTCTCCTTAGATAGGTTTATTCCTAGATATTTTATTCCTTTTGTTGCAGTGGTAAATGGGAGTGTTTTCTTAATTTCACTTTCAGATTTTTCATCATTAGTGTATAGGAATGCAAGAGATTTCTGTGCATTAATTTTGTATCCTGCTACTTTACCCAATTCATTGATTAGCTCTAGTAGTTTCCTGGTGGCATCTTTAGGATTCTCTATGTATAGTATCATGTCATCTGCAAACAGTGACAGCTTTACTTCTTCTTTTCCGATATGGATTCCTTTTATTTCTTTTTCTTCTCTGATTGCCGTCGCTAAAACTTCCAAAACTATGTAGAATAATAGTGGTGAGAGTGGGCAACCTTGTCTTGTTCCTGATCTTAGTGGAAATGGATTCAGTTTTTCACCACCTAGGACGATGTTGGCTGTGGGTTTGTCATATATGGCCTTTATTATGTTGAGGAAAGTTCCCTCTATGCCTACTTTCTGGAGGGTTTTTATCATAAATGGGTGTTGAATTTTTTCGAAAGCTTTCTCTGCATCTATTGAGATGATCATATGGTTTTTCTCCTTCAATTTTTTAATATGGTATATCACGTTGATTGATTTGCATATATTGAAGAACCCTTGCATTCCTGGGATAAACCCCACTTGATCATAGTGTATCATCCTTTTAATGTGCTGTTGGATTCTGTTTGCTAGTATTTTGTTGAGGATTTTTGCATCTATGTTTATCAGTGATATTGGCCTGTAGTTTTCTTTCTTTGTGACACCTTTGTTTGGTTTTGATATCAGAGTGATGGTGGCCTTGTAGGATGAGTTTGGGAGTGTTCCTCCCTCTGTTATATTTTGGAAGAGTTTGAGAAGGATAGGTGTTAGCGCTTCTGTAAATGTTTGATAGAATTCACCTGTGAAGCCATCTCGTCCTGGGCTTTTGTTTGTTGGAAAATTTTTTTTTTTTAATTTATTTTATTTATTTATTTTTGCTGCGTGGGGTCTTCGTTGCTGTGCGCAGGCTCTCTCCAGTTTTGGCGAGCGGGGGCTATTCTCCATTGCAGTGCACCGGCCTCTCACTGCAGTGGCCTCTCCCATTGTGGAGCATGGACTCCAGGCACGTGGGCTTCAGCAGTTGTGGCATGTGGGCTCAGCAGTTGTGGCTTGTGGGCTCCAGAGCGCAGGCTCAGTAGTTGTGGCACACAGGCTCAGCTGCTCCACAGCACGTGGTATCCTCCCGGACCAGGGCTCAAACCCGTGCCCCCCGTACTGACAGGCGGATTCCCAACCACTGCACCACCAGGGATGCCCCTGTTGGAAGATTTTTTTTTTTTTTAATTTTTTTTTTTAATGCTATTCTTCTCTGCTTACATTCTTTTTATTTATGTATGTATGTATGTATGGCTTTGTTGGGTCTTCGTTTCCGTGCGAGGGCCTTCTCCAGCTGTGGAAAGCGGGGGCCACTCTTCATTGCAGTGCGGGGGCCACTCTTCATCATGGTGCGCGGGCCTCCCACCATCGCGGCCTCTCGTTGCCGAGCACAGGCTCCAGACGCGCAGGCTCAGCAATTGTGGCTCATGGGCCGAGTTGCTCCGCGGCATGTGGGATCCTCCCAGACCAGGGCTCGAACCCGTGTGCCCCGCATTGGCAGGCAGATTCTCAACCACTGCGCCACCAGGGAAGCCCTGTTGGAAGATTTTTAATCACAGTTTCAATTTCAGTGCTTGTGATTGGTCTGTTCTTATTTTCTATTTCTTCCTGGTTTAGTCTCAGAAGGTTGTGCATTTCTAAGAATCTGTCCATTTCTTCCAGGTTGTCCATTTTATTGGCATATAGTTGCTTGTAGTCATTGCTTATGATCCTTTGTATTTCTGCAGTGTCAGTTGTTACTTCTCCTTTTTCGTTACTAATTCTATTGATTTGAGTCTTCTCCCTTTTTTTCTTGATAAGTCTGGCTAATGGTTTATCAATTTTGTTTATCTTCTCAAAGAAATAAATAGCTTTTAGTTTTATTGATCTTTGCTATTGTTTCCTTCATTTCTTTTTCATTTATTTCTGATCTGATCTTTATGATTTCTTTCCTTCTGCTAACTTTGGGTTTTTTTTGTTCTTCTTTCTCTAATTGTTTTAGGTGTAAGGTTAGGTCGTTTATTTGAGATGTTTCCTGTTTCTTAAGGTAGACTTGTAAAGCTATAAACTTCCCTCTTAGAACTGCTTTTGGGGCATCCCATAGGTTTTGGTTCATTGTGTTATCACTGTCATTTGTTTCTAGGTATTTTTTGATTTCCTCTTTGATTTCTTCAGTGATCTCTTGGTTATTAAGTAGTGTGTTGTTTTGCCTCCATGTGTTTGTATTTCTTTCAGATTTTTTCCTGTAATTGATATCTAGTTTCATAGCGTTGTGGTTAGAAAAGATACTTGATATGATTTCAGTTTTCTTAAGTTTACCAAGGCTTGATTTGTGACCCAAGATATGATCTATCCTGGAGAATATTCCATGAGCACTTGAGAACAATGTGTATTCTTTTGTTTCTGGATGGAATGTTCTATAAATATCAATTAAGTCCATCTTGTTTAATGTATCATTTAAAGCTTGTATTTCCTTACTTATTTTCATTTTGGATGATCTGTCCATTGGTGAAAGTTGGGTGTTAAAGTCTCGTACTATGATTGTGTTACTGTCGACTTCCCATTTTATGTCTGTTAGCATTTGCCTTTAGTATTGAGGTGCTCCTATGATGGGTGCATAAACATTTACAATTATTATATCTTCTTCCTGGATTGATTCCTTGATCATTATGTAGTGTCCTTCTTTGTCTCTTGTAATAGTCTTTATTTTAAAGTCTATTTTGTCTGATATGAGAATTGCTACTCCAGCTTTCTTCTGATTTCCATTTGCATGGAATATCTTTTTCCATCCCCTCACTTTCAGTCTGTATGTGTCCCTAGGTGTGAAGTGGGTCTCTTGTAGACAGCATATATATGGGTCTTGGTTTTGTATCCATTCATCCAGTCCATGTCTTTTGGTTGGAGCATTTAATCCATTTACATTTAAGGTAAGTATCGATATGTATGTTTCTATTACCATTTTCTTAATTGTTTCGTGTTTGTTATTGTAGGTCTTTTCCTTCTCTTGTGTTTCCTGCCTAGAGAAGTTCCTTTAGCATTTGTTGTAAAGCTGGTTTGTTGGTGCTGAATTCTCTTAGCTTTTGCTTGTCTATAAAGGTTTTAATTTCTCCGTTGAATCTGAATGAGATCCTTGTTGGGTAGAGTAACCTTGGTTGTAGATTTTCGCCTTTCATCACTTTAAATATGTCCTGCCACTTTCTTCTGGCTTGTAGAGTTTCTGCTGAAATATCAGCTGTTAACCTTATGGGGATGCTCTTGTATGTTATTTGTTGTTTTTCCCTTGCTGTTTTTAATATTTTTTCTTTGTATTTAATTTTTAACAGTTTGATTAATATGTGTCTTGGCATGTTTCTCCTTGGATTTATCCTGTATAGGACTCTCTGTGCTTCCTGGACTTGATTAATTATTTCCTTTCCCATATTAGGGAAGTTGTCAACTATAATCTCTTCAAATATTTTCTCAGTCCCTTTCTTTTTCTCTTCTCCTGGGACCCCTATATTTCATATGTTGGTGCTTTTAATGTTCTCCCAGAAGTCTCTAAGTCTGTCCTCTATTCTTTTCATTCTTTTTTATTTTTTCTGCTCTTCAGTAGTTATTTCCACTATTTTATCTTCCAGGTCACTTATCCATTCTTCTTCCTCAGTTATTCTGCTATTGATTCCTTCTAGAGACTTTTTAATTTCAGTTATTGTTTTGTTCACCATTGTTTGCTGTTTAGTTCTTCTAGGTCCTTGTTAAACATTTCTTTATTATCTGCATTCTATTTGCAAGATTTTGGAACATCTTTACTATCATTACTCTGAATTCTTTTTCAGGTAGACTGACTATTTCCTCTTCATTTGTTTGGTCTGCTGGGTTTTTGCCTTGCTTCTTCATCTGCTGTGTATTTCTCTGTCTTCTCATTTTGCTTAACTTACCGTGTTTGGGGTCTCCTTTTCGCAGGCTGCAGGTTCGTAGTTCCCATTGTTTTTGGTGTCTGCCCCCAGTGGCTAAGGTTGGTTCAGTGTTTTGTGTAGGCTTACTGGTGGAGGGAACTAGTGCCTGTGTTTTGGTGGGTGAGGCTGGATATTGTCTTTGTGGTGAGCAGGACCACGTCTGGTTGTGTGTTTTGGGGTGTCTGTGATCTTATTATGATTTTAGGCAGCCTCTCTGCTAATGGGGGGGTTGTGTTCCTCTCTTGCTAGTTGTTTGGCATAGGGTGTCCAGCACTGTAGCTTGCTGGTTGTTGAGTGGAGCTGGGTCTTGGCGTTGAGATGGAGATCTCTGGGAGAGCGTTTGCCATTTGATATTACATGGAGCCGGGAGGTCTCTGGTGGACCAATGTCCTGAACTTGGCTCTCCCACCTGAGAGACACAGGCCTGGCACCCAGTCGGAGCACCAAGACCGTGTCAGCAATACGTCTCAGAAGAAAAGGGAGAAAGAACGAAAGAAAGAAAGAAAAAAAAATAAAGTTATTAAAATAAAAAATAAAAATATTATTAAAAACAAAAAAATTAAAAAGTAATTTAAAAAAGAAAAGCAAGCAAGCAAGCAAGCAAGCAAGCAAGCAAGCAAGAAGGGAGCATCCAAACCAAAAAACAAATCCACCAATGATAACAAGTGCTAAAAAGTATTCTAAAAAAAAAAAAAAAGAAAAAACGGACAGACAGAACCCTAAGACAAATGGTAAAAGCAAAGCTATACAGACAAAATCACACAAAGAAGCATACACATACACACTCACAAAAAGAGAAAAAGGAAAAAAAAATGAGAGCAACCAAATCAATAAACAAATCTACCAATGAAAATAAACTCTAAATACTAAACTAAGATAAACATAAAACCAGAAACAAATTAGATGCAGAAACAATTTAGAAACAGTTTAGATACAGAAAGCAAACCCCAAGTCTACAGTTGCTCCCAAAGTCCACCGCCTCAATTTTGGGATGATTCATTGTCTCTTCAGGTATTCCAGAGATACAGCGTACATCAGGTTGATTGTGGAAATTTAATCCGCTGCTCCTGAGGCTGCTGGGAGAAATTTCCATTTCTCTTCTTTGTTCGCACAGCTCCTGGGGTTCAGCTTTGGATTTGGGCCCGCCTCTCTGTGTAGGTCACCCTCTGGCTTCTGTTCTTCACTCAGACAGGACGGGGTTAAAGGAGCAGCTGATTAGGGGGCTCTGGCTCACTCAGGCCAGGGGGTGGGAGGGCTACGGAATGGAGGGCAAGCCTGTGGTGGCAGAGGGCAGCGTGACGTTGCAACAGACTGAGGTGTGCTGTGTGTTCTCCTGGGGAAGTTGTCCCTGGATCACGGGAGCCTGGCAGTGGTGGGCTGCACAGGCTCCCGGGAGGGGAGGTGTGGATAGTGACCTGTGCTTGCACACAGGCTTTTTGTTGGCTGCAGCAGCAGCCTTAGAATTTCATGTCCGTCTCTGGTGTCCACGCTGATAGCCGCTGCTCACGCCCATCTCTGGAGCTCATTTAGGTGGTGCTCTGAATCCCCTCTCCTTGCGCACCACGAAACAATATTCTCTTGCCTTTTAGGCAGTTCCAGCCTTTTCCCCGGACTCCTTCCCGGCTAGCTGTGGTGCACTAGCCCCATTCAGGCTGTGTTCACGCACCCACCCCCAGTCCTCTACCTGGGATCTGACATCCGAAGCCGAAGCCTCAGCTCCCAGCTCCTGCCCACCCTGGCGGGTGAGCAGACAAACTCTTAGGCTGGTGAGTGCTGGTCGGCACTGATCCTCTGTGCTAGAATCTCTCCACTTTGACCTCTGCACCCCTGTTGCTGTGCTCTCCTCATGATTCTGAAGCTTCTCCCCGCCCACCCCCCCCCGTCTCTGCCAGTGAAGGGGCTTCCTAGTGTGTGGAAACTTTTCCTCCTTCACAGCTCCCTCCCACAGGTGCAGGTCCTGTCCCTATTCTTTTGTCTCTGTTTCTTCTTTTTTCTTTTGCCCTACCCAGGTACATGGGGAGTTTCTTGCCTTTTGGGAAGTCTGAGGTCTTCTCCCAGCATTCAGTAGGTGTTCTGTAGGAGTTCTTCCACATGTAGATGTATTTCTGATGTATCTGTGGGGAGGAAGGTGATCTCCACGTCTTACTCCTCCGCCGTCTTGAAGGTCTCCAAGTCTTATACTAGTTTTGGTAAATTTATACCTAAATATTTTACTCTTTTTGATGGTATTTTTAAACGCTGTTGTTTTCCTAGTTTCATTTTTGGAATGTTCATTGCTGGTATATAGAAATACAATTGATTTTTGCATATTGGTCTTGTATCTTGCAATTAGTTCTAATTTACTCAATTCTTAATATTCTTTGCAAATATCATCTCTGGGAAGTTTTCATAGTCCCTTGTGGACTGAATTAGTCCATAACTCTTCTTTATGTTGCTATTAATCCCTACCTATCCTCTCGTTATACAATACACATGTATAATATTTTGTTATTGTAGCTTTATTTCTAGACCTCTCAGGTAAACCATTAGATTGGCTTTCTGTCCTGCTGTTGTAATATACCTGTGCGCCACCGTTAGTGAGAGGGTTTGTCTCAAATATTTCTTACTAACAGTAGTTTGAAATACTGAAATTTGTGAATGCTTTACTTACTACTTAATAATAGCTAATGTTGAAACTCTGTGAATTCTAACTGTAACAACAAAATAAGGTTCATTTTTCTATCTTTCAATGGCACTTATTCCCTCATCTTATTTATAATACCTATAGAATGGAGTTTTGGGGAAAAAAAAGGCCAGCTTTGAAAAAATAGAGTTCAGGATTTAAAAAATTATCAGTCTTAATTTCCTTTTTCTCATTGCTTATCTATCCCTGGTAAAATGACATTTTGTTCTTTAAATGAGTTTACTGCATACACATGCATATCAAATGTTTTTATGAAAAAGTCTCTCCTACTCCATTCATTCTCTGATGCTTTACTTCTGTGGACATTTTTTTTCCAGGAAAAAATTTTGACAGGGGAGTGAAAAATGTGTTTAGAGATGGAAAAGGTTAAGAATACTCCAGCAGACTGAGTTTTTTAAGGGCAAGGAATTGTGTTTTATGTATTGTTAGCACAGTACCTGACACATAATATTTATCAATAAATTCATAATTAAATCAGTGCTTGTACCTGAAAATCTTAGATAGTTTTTTTCAAAAAAATAACACATTTAATTGAGCACCTACTAAAGGCCAGATGCTATTGTAGATCCTGGGTTTAAATAGTGATTGGAACTTTCATGGAAGTTATGTTCTGGTAGGAAGAACTTAGATTCAGAATTTTAAGATCAAGTTTATTGTATTTGTTGACAAAACCTATTGCTTTTTCTGTTTTTCTGAAGCCAGTTACTCAAAATAGGTATTTTGGAGTCATTTTTGACTACTCTCATACTATCCTAGTGACTAATGTCCACTTCTGATTTTTCCTTTTTTTTTTTTTTAAAATCTATCTGTATCTATTCTCACCCATTTTCTTATCCATCCTTATCAGTGTTATCTTTAAAGAACATAGATGTGATCACATTATTATAAATTCCACTAAAGCAGCTCTCATGTATATTTATGCTCTGATATAGCTCCTGGCACATAGTAGGTACTCAGTATTTACCGAATGAGTAAGTGAATGTCACTTATCTTCTTAAAAACATCATGGATTCCTATTTTTGACAGAATAAAATTTAAATTCCTTAACATGACATACGACATCCCTGATAACCTGATCAAATTACCTTTCCCATCTTATCTGCATTATTCCCCTTTTCTCACCTTATGCACACCAGTCTGCTTGGGGTTTCTTGAAAATACTGTAAGAGGATATTAATGGAAACAGGTTATTAGAAGATTTGGCCAAGATTCTATGGTAACAAGATGTTACCACCCAATTGTATTCAGCTCTTTATCATCTGTGTATATGGAGTAAATCTGCTTCCCTTTTGTGTGTGTGTGTGTTTGTATGTGTTTGTATATATATATTGCAGCAAGAAATAATTAAAACCCAATTATTTGATATGTGTGTTTGTGTACATTTTCATTCATTTTGTGATTTCTAGACATAAGATGTTGTAATAGTCAGTACTTTTTTCTTTGAATTAAAAGCTTAAGTTAGTTTAAGGAAAAAAAATTATTGCAAGTCCTGTAAGTGATCGGATCTGGGGCTTCAAAGAATGTCTTTAGGACTCTCTTCTCTATTCTCTTGGTTCTGCTTCCTTTTATTTGTTGGCTTCAAAAAATTTTTTTTCTATCTGTTCTGCAACTGACAGTGAGAGACTTCTGGCATATTTAGGCCACATTTTCCAAACTTAGCAATCTTACCATGTGTTTATAACACCAATAACAAAAACAATAACAATAGTAATAGTAATGGTATTAGTAGTTAATAATAAAATTTATTTAATTCTTTTTATATGCCAGTTACTATGCTAAGTTCTTTATGCATTTTACAGTGTTTATCTTCATCATAGCTCTGTGAGGAAAGTGTTATTAGTAGCTACATTTTAAAGATTAGGAAATTAAGAGATAGACCAGTGTAATCATTCAGCTAGTCAGTGATAGAGCCATGAAATCCAGGCAGACTCTATGTGCTTACCACTATGCTATACTCTCTGCGCCGTATCAGCTCAGGGAAGAACTCATTGTCTTTGCTTTTGTAACATGCCCATTCTCAGCCCAGTTTCTCTGCGTAAAGAAATAATGGTCCCATATTTACTAAGAGCTGAGTTATCTACCTGGCCCCACTGACAGCCTTATTAGAACCCCGTAGTGTGGGGTAGGGTCATTCCCTAAGAAAAGTGATCTGGGACACATAAAAAAAAAACATATATGTCCACTAAACAAACATTTTATTTACCATGCTGCTTAGTAACAGAGAGTTCCATATTAAACATTGAATGATCAGTTGCAACTGTCAGAGGCCAACAGTATTATCAGTTTTGATTATAAACTTCTTAAATGTGTTGTGTTTTTTTAAGTGAGACCATTTGATAGTAGTACATTATTTGAGTGGTTAAATTATGAAAATCTTAGACTACTGAAATTTTTAAAACAAATCACTTTTCACAGTTTCAAAATGCTTTAAAGCTATCTGTATTTTACAAGAAATTTGATTTATGATAACCTTAAGTTTTAGATGGAAGAAAGGAAAATGAAGCAGATAAAATAATGACAAAAGATACTTTTCAAAATATTATTTATACTTATTTAAAAAATAATGAAATCCAGTGTAGATAAAACAAAGCTTGTTAAAGCAAGTGACTAGAATAACCTGTGATTCAGACAGAATTTGTCTTTTACCTCTACACAGATTTCTTTTAGATATTTATATTATTTTCAGCTGGTACGTCAATATTGTATTTACTTGTTTCAGGTTTCTGCATCTTTCCCATGATTTTCCTCAATTGGCCATTGATTCCAGTAAGCTTTTTTTTTTTTTCTTATTAAAAAGTCTTTCCTCTGGCTAGTATATGTAGACTTCATTCTTTTGTGAGGTCAACTGCTCACTTTTATTGTAATCTGTTTGGTACTATCGAAGAGACAGCACTTACTGGATGCTATTCACAGTAAAATTGGATATTATATTTGTCCTAAGCTTCCCCAGTTTATTAAATAGAAAGATATTTGGACCAAAGGTATTTCTAAAAACCACAATAATTCTGGTGTGGAATGCTTTTGTTATTTTTCTTACAGGAGTGAATCTTCAGTCCATAATTCCCTACACCAGTCTTTCCTTGTACATTTTTCACTAACACTTTGTCACATAAGAACAAGTATCTCTCAATGTAATGTTGTTCACAGCCTTATCCTGAACTCCTTGGCCCAGTTCATTATGATTGACTTGTTCCTATTTCCAGATATTCATTTTCCTTTTTATTTCTTCACTTTACTCCTCTGATATGTAACTACTGTGCTTTGATAACATTGTTAATGTTTGCATTCACTGCAATTTCATTCTCTCTTTATAAGATGTCTTTGATTACCCTGTAAAAATATGTTTTTTGGTCCTGCCTGGTTCCTGGGACTTCCTAGTACTTGGCCTGGTATATACACTTGCTTGAGCTTTAGTAATTGGCTAGTTACCAGGAAGCCCTTACTTTGGAAGATAAATGAATTGTTTACCTTAGGGGACTCTTTTATTTATATGCATACTTAGTGTACACTAAATGTATACTTAGTGCCTAGGATCTTCAGAGGATACAAAGGAGATAGGAGATATTTTTAGCCCCTGCTCTGACGTACCTTTTAATCTAGACTTTTAGCCATATTACATTGAATGTTTATGATAAAAAATCACAATGTCAGCATTGTAGTTTTCAAAGTTTTTTATAAGGAAAAATCCCCAGTAGAGCCATGAGAATGCTTCCTTTTTTACTCTAAAAAGGTTCTAATTTATGTGTCATTGGACTCATCCAGAATGTATAAACAACTCACACAAATCAACAAAACAACAAACCACCCAATTCAAATATGGGTAAGGTACTTGTGAAAGTAATGGATAAAAGAGGTTATACAAGTGGCTAATAAACATGTGAAAGGTGTTTAGCATCATTAGTCACAATGGAAATACAGATTAAAACCACAACAAAATCTACTGCGTACCCATCAGAGTGGCTGAAATAATAATAAAAAAATGACAATACCAAGTGTTACAAGGATATTGAATAACAGTAATTCAGATACAGTGCTTTTGGAAGTTTAAATGAATTCAAATGCTTTTGAAAAATGAAAAAAAAAAACCCTGACTAAAACTGGACATGTGATACCCCATGACCCAGCAGTTTCATTCCCAGGTATATATGGAACAGAAATGAGTGCATGTATACACTAAAAGAAAAGGCAAGAATGTCCATAGCAGCATTATTTGTAATGTTCCTATGTTAGTGTCCCATTGTTGCTGTAACAAATTATCACTAACTTAGTGGCTTTTTAAAGCAACACAAATTTCTTTTAGAGTTCTTGATGTCAAAAGTTCAGAATGGGTCTCACAGAGCTAAAATCAAAGTGCTGTCAGGTTTCTTCTTTTTGGAGTCTCTAGAGAAGAATCCCTTTCCAGCTTCTACAGGCTGTCCTTATACTTTGGTTTGTAATCCCATATTTCATTGCCTTTTCTCTTTTTGCTCCTGTTGTCACATTGCCTTCTTCTCTGACTTTCTTGCATCCCTCTTATAAAGATTACATTTGGCCCACACAGATAGTCTAGGATTATGTTCTCATCTAAAGATCCTTAACTTAATCATATCAGTAAGGTTCCTTTTCCCACATAAGATTACATATTCACAGGGTCTGAGGATTAGGATGTGGACATGTTTGAAGGGTCATTATTTGGCCTACCACAATCCCCAAACTGGAAACAACTTAAAAGTTCATTGAGAGTAGAATGGATAAATGCACGGTGTTATATTCGTACAATTGAATGCTAAACAGTAATGCAAATGAAAGAGCTAATACTAAACCCAGAAATGTGGATGAATCTTTCACAAACATAACATTTACAAAAGAAGCCAGATACAAAAAGAATATATTCTTTGTGATTCTCTTTCTATAAATTTCAAAAACACGTAGAAAGAACCTATAGCTATTGAAGTCAGCAAAGTGGTTAACTTTGGGAAGTGTTAATGACTGAGAGCACAGAGACCTTTTGGAGTGCTGGTAATAATCTAATGATTTTGGTTCTGATTACATAGGTGTAATCAGTTTGTAAAACTTAATTGATCTGTACACATATGATTTGTGCACTTTTATATTATACTCCAGTAAAGGAACTCTGAGTAACTATGACTTCAGTTTATAAGTGTTTGATTAGGGGAATTACCAACTCTTTTCCAGTCAAATTTATGGAGTTAAATGCCACTGATGAGGGGGCAAGGGAAGTGAGTTATACAGAGTAGAGAAATGAAATTAGATGAAAATGATGTTCAGGAAGAGAACATAGATATGATTCAAGTAGAAAAACCAATTTTGGTGCAATAGTGACAGAGTAACTAGAGAAGAGCAGTGAAAGAATATCTTAGGTTGGATTACTGAGGAAATAGATTCTGAGATAGAGATTTGCCTGCAGAAGTTTATTGGAGAGTGCCCTTGGTAATACCAAGGAGGGAGTGAAGGAAGCAGAACTAAGGAGAGGGAGAATTTGAACTGTGGTGCAGTTGTAATAAGGCCCTTAACTGAGTCCAGGGGGAGTTCTGGAGGTGGAATGGCCCTTCAGGGTTGCCCTGACTTGAGGCCAAGTTGCTGGGCATTTGCATGTCCTTATCCCTGGGTCATTGGTTGTGAGCTGCCTTTGGGAAGGTAATAAACTTGGATGAGGAAGTTCCCTTCAACTGAGGGAAGTTTCTGGGGAGGCATTCCATTGTAAGCTGTCAGCAGGCAATACTCTTGAAAGCACTGGCATATCACATGACTTTATCCTGAAAGGGTATCTGAACAGTGCACCACAGCATCCACCACAAAAAGGTACAGGTCTGCTTGATTAACAGGCATGTTTGACAGTTCTGGTGCAATACAAGCATTAAAAGAATCATATAACAATAAGAGGGAATAAATTAGGGAAATTATGTAATGGAAATATCAGATCTGGAACTGACTAAATTTCAGAAGTCAGGTATAATGAAGAAGTTGGGTGTATGTTGATATCCTCTATTGTGGTTTGGGAAGGAAAGGGAGAATTAGAATCCTAAAGTTGTGAAAGGAGCACCTAAGTATCTAAAGCAAATATAAATAGACCTGAAGGGAGAAATAAACAGCAATACAACAATGGTAGGGGACTTCAGTTCCCCACTTTCAGTAATAAACAGATCATCCAGACAGAAAATTAATAAGGAAACACTGGACTTAAACTACACATTAGACCAGATGAACCTAACAAACATTTACAGAACATTCCATCCAGTAGTGGCAGAATACACATTCTTCTCAAGTGCACATAGAATATTCTCCAGGATAGATCATATGTTAGGCCACAAAATAAGTCTTAATAAATTTCAGAAGATTGAAATCATATCAAGCATCCTTTCCAACCATGATAGTATGAAAGTGTAATCAGTTACAAGAAGAAAACTGGAAAACTTATAAAATATGGTGATTAAAAAATATGCTACTGAACAACCAATAGGTCAAAGAAGAAATCAAAAGGGAAATTGAAAAATATCTTGAGAGGAACAAAAATAGAAATACAACATACAAAAATTTATAAGATGCAGCAAAAGCAGTTCTAAGAGGGAAGTTCATAGTGATAAAAGCCTATCTCAAGAAACAAGAAAAGTCTCAAGTAAATAACCTAACATTACACCTCAAGGAATTTTAGAAAAAGGAGAACAAATGAAGACCAAAATTAGTAGAAGGAAGGAAATAACAAAGATCAGAGAAGAAATAAATAAAATAGAGACTAAAAGACAATAGAAAAGAATAATACATTTTTTTTTAGATAAAAAATAGACAAATCTTTAGCTGGATTCACCAATGAAAAAAGAGAAAGAACTCAAATAAGTAAAATTAGAAATGAAAGCAAAGATGTTACAACTGATACCACAGAAACAAAACATCATAGGAGGCTGCTATGAACAATTATATTGGACAACCTACAAGAAATGAAAGAAATTTCTAGAAAGGTACAACTTTCCAAGACTGAATCATGAAGACACAGAAAATTTGAATAGACTGATTACTAGTAAGGAGATTGAATCAATAGTCAAAAACCTCCCAGCAAACAAAAGTCCAGGACCAGATGGCTTCACTGGTGAATTCTACCAAAATTTAAAGAACGATACCAATTCTTCACAAATTCTTTTAAAAATTGAAGAGACTTCCAAATTGAAAATCCTTCCAAACTCATTGTATGTGGCCAGCATTACCCTGGTACCAAACCAGACAAGGATACTACAGGAAAAGAAAATTACAGGCCAATATCACTGATGAACATAGATGAAAAAATCCTTAACAATATATTAGCACACCAGATTCAACAGTACATTAAAAGGATCATATCCCATGATGAAGTGAGACTTATTCAAGGGATGCAAGGATGGTTCAACATATGCAAATCAATAAATATGATTCACCACCTTAACAAAATGAAGGATAAAAATCATATTATCATCTCAATTTATGCAGAAAAAGCATTTGATGAAATTTAACATCCATTCATGATAAGAACTCTCAACAAACTATGTAGAGAAGGAACATACCTCAACAAAATAAAGGTCATATTTGACAAGCCCACAGCTAACATCATACTGTTGTTGAAAAGCTAAAAGCTTTTCTTCTAATATCAGGAATAAGACATGGATGTTAACTCTCACACTTTTATTCAACACAGTACTAGAAGTCCTAGCCAGAGCAATTAGGCAAAGAAAAGAAATAAAAGACATCCACATCAGAAAGTAAGAAAGAAGTAAAACTATTACTATTGAAGATGACATGATACTATATACAGAAACCCCTGAAAATCCACCAAAAAACTGTTAGAATTAATTAACAAATTCAGTGAAGTTGCTGGATACATGATCAATACACAAAAATCAGTTGTGTTTCTATACACTAATAATGAACTAGAAAGAGAAATTAAGAAAACAACCCCACTTACAATTGCATCAAAAATAATAAAATACCTAGGATTAAATTTAACCAAACTGGTGAAATATCTGTACACTGAAAACTATAAGACATTGATGAAAGAAATTGAAGGCAACACATATAAATGGGAAGATAGTCTGTGCTCATGTGTTGGAAACATTAATATTGTTAAATGTCTATACTACCCAGAGTCATCTATAGAGTCACAGCAATCCCTATCAAAATTCCAATGACACTTTTCACAGAAATAGAACAAACAATTCTAAAATTTGTATGGAATCATAAAAATAGCCAAGTAATTGTGAGAAAGAACAAAATTGGAGGCATCACATTTCCTGATTTCAAACTATATTACAAAGCTATAGTAATCAAAAGAGTATGGTATTGGCATAAAAACGGACACATAGATCAGTGGAACAGAAGAGAGAGCCCAGAATAAACCCATGCATAAATATTGTCAATTAATTTATGACAGAGGAGCCAAAAATGTGCAATGGGGAAAGGATAGTCTGTTCAATAAATGGTGTTAGAAAACCATCTGGACAGCCACATGCAAAAGAATGAAATTAGTCTTCTCTCATACTGTATACAAAAACCAACTCAAAATGGCTTAAATACTTGAGCGTAAGACCTGAAACCATAAAACTCCTAGAAGAAAACATAGGGGGCAAGCTCCTTGACATTGGTCTTGGCAATAATTTTTTGGATATGATACCAAAAGCACAAGCAACAAATGCAAAAATAAACAAGCTGGCACTATATCAAACTAAAAAGCTGCACAGCAAAAGAAACAATCAACAAGAGGAAAAGGCAACCTATGGAATGGAAGAATATATTTGCACATGATATATTGGATAAGGTATTAATATCCAAAATATTAAAGAACTCATACAAGTCAATAACAAAAGTACAAACAATCCAGTTAAAAAATGGACAGAGGAATTGAATAGACATTTTTCCAAAGAAGACATACAAATGGCCAACAGGTCGACAAAAAGATGCTCAACATCACTAATCATCAGGGAAATACAAATCAAAACCACAATGAGATATTACCTCACATCTGTTAAAATAGCTATCATCAAAAAGACAAGAGATAACAAGCATTGGCATGGATGTGTAGAAAAGGGAACCCTTGTGCACTGTTAGTGGGAATGTAACTTGCTACAGCCACTATGGAAAACAGTATGGAGGTTCCTCAAAAAAACTAAAAGTAGAACTACTATATGATTCAGCAATTCTACTTCTGGATAAACAGCCAAAGAACATGAAAACAGGATATCAGAGAGATATGTGCACTCCCAATTTTTTTAAAAAAATTAATTTTATTGGAGTATAGTTGATTTACAATGTTGTGTTAGTTTCAGGTGTACAGCAAAGTAATTCACTTATACATATACATATATTTATTCTTTTTAAGATTCTTTTCTCATGTAGGTTATCCCAGAACACTGAGTAGAGTTTCCTGTGCTTTACAGTAGGTCCTTGTTGGTTATCTATCTTATATATAGCAGTGTGTGTATATTCATCCCAAGCTCCTGATTTATCCCTCCCCCTGCTACATTTCCCCTTTGGTAACCATTAGTTTGTTTTTGATGTCTGTAAGTCTGATTCTGTCTTGTAAATAAGTTCATTTGTTTCATTTTTTAAAAAAAATTAGATTCCACACATGAGTGATATCATATGATATTTGTCTTTCTCCGTCTGACTTACTTCATTTAGTATGGTAATCTCTAGGTCCACTCATGTTGCTGCAAATGGGATTTTTTCATTCTTTTTTATGTCTGAGTAATATTCCATTGTATATATGTACCACATCTCCTTTATCCATTCCTCTGTTGTTGGACATTTAGGTTGCTTCCATGTCTTGGCTATAATAAGCAGTGCTGCAATGAACACTGGGGTCTGCACTCCCAATTTTATTGCACCATTATTCACAACGACCAACATATGGAAACATCCTATGTCTCCATCAGTGGATGGATGGATAAAGAGGATGGGATTGCACATACACAGACACAGTCACAGACAGACACACACATACACGGACACAGACACACACACACACACACGCACACAATGGAGTAGGAAATCCTGCCTTTTGTGACAACATGGATGGACCTTGAGGGCATTATGCTAAATGAGATAAGTCAGACAGATAAGAAAGACAAATATGATATCAATTATATGTGGAATCTAAAAAAGCCAAGCTCAAATAGAATGGTAATTACCTGTGGGTGTGGGTATTGGGGAAGTGTTAAAGGGTACAAACTTACAACTAGAAGATGAATAAGTTCTGTAGAGCTAATGCACAATAGAGTGATTATGGTCAACAATATCATATACTTCAAAGTTGCTAAGAGACTGGATCTTAATTTTCTCACCACACACGTGTGTGCACACGCACACATAAAAGATAATTATGTGACGTGATAGAGGTGTTAGCTAATGTTAAGGTTGCACTCATATTGCAGTATATAAATGTATAAAATCAACATGTACATCTTAAACTTTCTCAATGTTATATATTAAATATATCTCAATAAAAAACCCAAACCAAAACAAATAAATGAATAAAAATAGTGAAATGGTTATTTTTGGTAACCTATCTCCTACTACTAGGTTATTTTTAATATTTCTTTCTTACAAACCATGTGGCAGTGAACATGCTTGTACATTCTTGGATTGTAGGGTATTTGCACTTTTGCTCCTTTAAATTTTTCTAAATTGCTCTTCTGAAATTTTTCTTTGACAAAAACTTTTTTTTTGGTAAAAGTTTTTGTAATTTCCTATCTAATAAGTCAATTGATTAGGGACAATTTCTAAATTTTAAAATTGTTGATATTACTAGTGCTATATAAATTTTATTTTATATAATATTTAATTATCAAAAATTGGTATTTGGGGCTTCCCTGGTGGCGCAGTGGTTGAGAATCTGCCTGCCAATGCAGGGGACACGGGTTCGAGCCCTGGTCTGGGAAGATCCCACATGCCACGGAGCAACTGGGCCCGTGAGCCACAATTACTGAGCCTGCGCATCTGGAGCCTGTGCTCCGCAACAAGAGAGGCCGCGATGGTGAGAGGCCCGCGCACCGCAATGAAGAGTGGTCCCTACTTGCCGCAACTAGAGAAAGCCCTCACACAGAAACGAAGACTCAACACAGTCATAAATAAATAAATAAAAGAACGTGAATTTCTTTAAAAAAAAAAAAAATTGGTATTTGTTTTTATTCTGTTAGCTTGTTACTGAAATTTAGCTGTGAATAATTCTTTGCCAATTAATTTAGGTGTTCATCAATTAATATGATAGCTAATACCACATAGGCCTTTTAAAAATTTTGTTTGTGGCACATTTGCCTAATGATGAACTTGATTGAATAGGTTTTGGTGAATTTTACTAGGTGGTGAACTAGTTCTTCTCATAAATGTAAATGTCTGATTCTGATAAATTTAAATCTGACCCCAGTTTGAACTTTCCCTTAATTTGTTACGTAATTGCTGATTCTTGTTCTTTTCTAAGAAATAAAAAAAAAAGCAAAAAGCAAAAAAACAAAACAAAACAAAACAAAAAACCTATCCAGTTATTTTTCAGAGACACAGCTTAAATATTGCCAAATGGTGATCACTTTGTAGCAACTGCATCAGTAATTTATTGAATTCTCTTACAAATAGTTTTTTATTAGTAAAGACTAAAAAAAAGATAAATAAAAAAATTAGTTCCTTGTCATATAAATCTTAAAGTATTTTTTCCAGTAAAACAGCATATGTATTTTTATAGCATAATTATATGCATGGAGTATTAAAGAAACTGGGAAACTGGATCTGTAAAGAATGTAAAACAATGTGGCAGAAATTAAATTTGATTCTAAATTCTGGCAGTCAAAAATTATCAGAGGAAGAATATATGTTTATTTAGTCAGTTGAGCATTTCAATTAAAATGGGTCAAAATTATTGACAGGAAAGAGATGCTAATTAATAGAGCATAATAAACCAAGACCATATTTTTTTTAACTATACTGAGTTTTAGCTGCATATAAAGTTCTAGTTCTCTGATAGCCTGAGAGAACACATATAATAGCACAGTTCCATGCCTTTTTGCTCTCATGCATGAGGCAGCCAAATGCCATCAGCCTTTTTTGCTTTCTGGCATAGCACATTATTTTTTGTTGGCCTTGTTTCCGCTTGTGTGCCTGTTTTTGCTTTCCCTTTTGGCTCTGGCTTCATTTAGCCTCCTGCTTCAGGTTCTACTTTTTTTTCCCTGGCTCTGTTTATCTTCCATTCTCTGCTTCCTTTGTCAGCCCAGTGGGTCCTACACCTCCTGCCTCTCTGCCTACTCAGTTTTTATTTCCTTTTCTCCGCTCAGTGCTCATGCCTACCTTATGGCCCTAGTAAACCCTCCTCTTGTGACTTACCCTCCTCTGCACTCCTTTACCTGGAGAATTACAATGATTTAAACCTATTGGGGGACCCAACAGCCTATCATATCTGCATGTGTAATAGGTGATTATAAAGGCACCTCATGTTATTTGGCTATTTTTGAGTCTTAACCTGCTCTCCTAAACTCTAGGAATATTCTGAAGGTCATGAGGAACTCAGAAGATATGGATTTGGCCTGAGGTTATAAGGTATAATCTACATGTAGTTACTGTACAGGAGTGTTTTTCAAACTGTGGCTCGTGAAATCAACTTAGCGGAAGTACAACTAGCAATTAAAAGAAAGTAAATTGAAAAGAACAGACAATATCATTGTGTATTACACTTAGTAAGTATTTTGTCATGGAATTTTATTATATGCACTTATATAAATGTATATACTATGTGTAAAATGTATTTCTTACTGTGGGTCATGTT
The DNA here is from genome assembly GCF_009873245.2 of Balaenoptera musculus. NCBI lineage: Eukaryota > Metazoa > Chordata > Mammalia > Artiodactyla > Balaenopteridae > Balaenoptera > Balaenoptera musculus. The sequence goes on along the minus strand of NC_045801.1, from coordinate 33,517,155 downwards.
AAAAAATGTTTGAATATCATTGAGTAGAAAATTTACTTTTGGTCTGGCTGCTTTCAGATGATACTTATTCAAAGAGATCAATCCATTTTGAAAGAGTGGGTTTGAACTAGATTTACAGTAGAAGCCCTTGAATTCTATCACAAAGCTTTGCATGAGCCCCAGAACAACATTACTGTCTCTGAGATGCCTGACTCAGCATTTAATTTGGTGAAGCCACCATGGAAACTGGGATTGCAAAGTAATTCAGTAGCATGTGGCATTTGAAGCTCTGTTGCAGCTCCTTTCGTTCTGTGCTACATTTAGAAGTGACTAGGTTAATAAAAGTGGGCTGAAAGATGTGCAGATATTGAAGTCCTTATTCATCTTCCTATTCATAGCTTACAAAATTAAATTCATTGAGATAATGATTTTTTTGTCAGAAAAATATGCAGTAGGGGATTGTGTACTGTGTTAGGACCAGAAATTTGGCTGACTTAAGTGGTAGCAAATTTCCGACAAATAAGAACATAGCACAGAGAGATCAGCTCGGTGCTTTGTGACCACCTAGAGGGGTGAGATAGGTAGGGTGGGAGGGAGGGAGATGCAAGAGGGAAGACATATGGGGACATATGTATATGTATAACTGATTCACTTTGTTATAAAGCAGAAACGAACACACCATTGTAAAGCAATTATACTCCAATAAAGATGTTAAAAAAAAAAAAAGAACAAATAGTGTTAGAAGCAAATCCTTATCCCTATGCTCTGTCCTGGTACCAGGACATTATTTGTCACTTGCCTGAATGGGGAGTGTTCTTCGAACCTTATGCTATCATATGAACACGGTTTTCAGCAGTAAGTGCTATTTTCAAAATATTTCAGACCAAGAGCATCTCTTCCATAGTTTAAGGTACAGAAATCTGAGGTTTCAGCTAAATACTTGCTCAAAAACTTGAGATAGGCACCTCCCTGGTGGCACAAAGGTTAAGAATCCACCTGCCAATGCAGGCGACACGGGTTCGAGCCCTGTTCGGGGAAGATCCCACATGCCGCGGAGCAACAAAGCCCGTGTGCCACAACTACTGAGCCTGTGCTCTAGAGTCCGCGAGCCACACCTACTGAAGCCCGCACGCCTAGAGCCTGTACTCTGCAACAAGAGAAACTACTGCAATGAGAAGCCCACACACTGCAATGAAGAGTAGACCCCCCGCTCGCCGCAACTAGAGAAAGCCCTAGCGCAGCAACAAAGACCCAACACAACCAAAAAAAAAAAACTTGAGATAGAGCTGCTGCTTTTTTTTTTTTTTTTTAAAGTTCTGGCTTTGCATGGAAGCAACCTAAGTGTCCATCAACAGATGAATGGATAAAGAAGATGTGACACATATATATAATGGAATATTACTCAGCCATAAAAAGAAACGAAATTGAGTTATTTGTTGTGAGGTGGATGGACCTAGAGTCTATCATACAGAGTGAAGTAAGTCAGAAAGAGAAAAACAAATGCCGTATGCTAACACATATATATGGAATCTAAAAAAAAAAATGGTTCTGAAGAACCTAGGGGCAGGACAGGAATAAAGATGCAGACGTAGAGAATGGACTTGAGGACACAGGGAGGGGGAAGGGTAAGCTGGGACAAAGTGAGAGAGTAGCATTTACATATATACACTACCAAATGTAAAATAGATAGCTAGTGGGAAGCAGTGACGCAAGAGGGAGGGGATATGGGGATATATGTATATGTATAGCTGATTCACTTTGTTATACAGCAGCAACTAACACAACAAGGTAAAGCAATTATACTCCAATAAAGATGTTAAAAAATAAAATAAAATAACAACAACAACAAAAAAGTCCTGGCTTTGACCACACGTAGTTCTATAGTCTGCTTCTATGCAGAAATAGCATGTCCAATGTAGGATCTTTTTTTTCTTTTACAATAAATTACTGTCTTTACCATCTGTGTATCTTCTAGCTAAATGCTCTTTCAGTTAACTTGAAGACCTACTCTTAGCCACCATAGCCTTGAATATTTTGTTCTCTCAGTTTTTGCCAAGGGCTAGGGAGAGACAGCTGATATGAAGGAGTTGTCTAAAAAGCATATTAAAACTTTTATTCTCCTCTTTATTTTCTTCTTAACAACAACAACAGCAACAACAACAAGTACTACTACTACTACCAATTGTTGAGCACTTAATATGTGGACTAGGACTTTTCTCTATGTTTCGTCTGTATTTTATTCAAATGTCAAATTGTGAAGTAGATATTGTTTTTAATCCCCATTTTTACAAATGAGGAAACTCAGGCTCAGAGAGAGAAGGGAATTGTTCAAGGTATCACAGGTTGCAGTGAAATCAAGATATAAACCTAGCGTGTCTGACTCCAGAGTTTATATTCTTAAAATTATGGTGATTATAGCCACTCCCTTTTCTTCTCAAGCTTCCACAGTTGTTCTCTATGTGAAAGATCAGCAGAAAGCTGTATAAATATCTAAGTATATCTCTGTACTGCCTACAAAACTGATTCAATATTATGTTTTTGAAAATTGCCGAAGTCCCCCAGAATTAACAGCTGTGTCATTTCTACATGTTTTGGAACAATGTTATTGAGGATGTTGTTTAATATTTTGTTCACTGCTCTTTATATGAAGACCCTTGTGACAAATTCTTAACAGAGATTGGGAACTTTTGACTTTACTGGAGAACTGGCATTTTTTTTTTTTTTTTTAGAACTATGTATCTCATTACATTTCTCTTTCATTTCCAATTACTAATTAGCTCTTTTATGTTTTTATCTTTTGTTTTGTTTGTATCTTCCTGGATAATAGCTATCGTAACAAAACTCTGGCTTATTATATCCTAGGTACTGTGCTAAATACTTTTCATGCATTATTTAACTTAATTCTCACAACAACCTCAGATATTATCCCTGTTTTTAAGATGGTAAGATCCCTGAGTCTTAGAGACGTTAAGTAACTTGCCCCAGTGACCTAGAAATAGCAGAGACTGGCTTAGAATTCAGCCCTTTTTGACTCCTAATCCTATGTTTTTGACACAATACTAGAATACTTAACCACGTTTTATTCTTTGCAACCACTTCACAGGACAATATTATTTACCTGTATTTCAAAGGTAAAAAAGTTAAAATTTTTCGCACAGCTAGAAAGTGTTGGAACTAGGCTTCTTAAAACTAAGCGACCCCAAATCCTATACTCTTTTCATTAAATTTATTATAAACCACTTCAGAGTACTTTTATTTTAAGCCAGTTCAATACCTTTTTGAAACAGGTGGAGGCATAAGTAAATTAATACATATAGAGCAGACAAATGAGGTATATATGGAAACACTTTCATGTGTGCTTAAAGAATGCTTGTTTGATTAATTGGAAAAGCTAATATTGTTTTTTTCTTTTGTGAAGTATAGAAGAGCATAAAATGTGGCCACGGGGTACTACACATTTCAATCTGCCTCCATTAAGGTGCTTTCTTCCTGAGTGTAGGCGTCATTAGATTTATTATGATTTTTAAAGTAATAATTTAAAATATTATTGTGGCACTTTGATGGTCCTAATACAGCTGATATTGTAAACCTAGGCTTATATCTGTTCTTTAAATTAGCTTACAATGATTTAGAGGTCTAGGGAGCTCTAATCTAATTTTCCACTATTACCCAGATGTCTGTGAATCAGACGTCACTGGTAAAATAAGCTTCAGTCAGGGAGACAACTTACTGCTTAGCTGTATCTATTAGCCTTGGTCATGTGGTAGCCAAGAGTCTTACTGCTTTTTAACTGATGTTAGAAGAATAGAATTACAGAATGAGTGGTTACTAGACACACTTGCTCATGTGTTATAATTTCTTCATTTCTTTCAATTTACATGAAGCACCGTGGAAATACTCATTTGTGTGTGCGTTCCTTAATTGGTTAGTATTTAAGAAAAACAGACTTGCCGTGTTGAGTCAGTTCCATCTCTTTTGAGCCTAAAACATTGTTTTTAACAGTGATATCCTTGGATGATTCATTGGAACTCAGACTTATCCTTCATAATGCCAGTCTCAAAATATACGGGATGTTATTCCCACCCCACTCCCCAGTACCCCGTCACTAACATTTCTTACAAAGCATTCCTTGTTTTTATATTTTCATCGTATTTAGAAGGCAGAATACCTTCTTGCCTTCTTTGTCTTGAGAAACTTATTCTCACTTGAAAACCCAAGATCTATGTGTAATATAGAGAATCCTGCTAAAAATCATCATGCTGTGACAGGGCAGTCAGTGCCTATTATTTGTTATTTTTAAACCTTCTGATATAAGGCAGTAATACTTCTTCATGCCTATTTTCAATTTATCTCCTTAAACTTGAATAGAAGTCCCTTGTCCTCTATTTACTATGTTCATTCTTTATTTAGATTTTAGTTCTATCTCCTTTCAGCCTCATTTTTTTCAGACTGAATTTTAAAAATCTGACCTGATTTCAGTCCCATTCCCTCATAGATATCAATTGATCTTGCCTTGGATCTTTTATAACTACATATAATGTCTTTCTTGGGATAGAATGACTTAAAAAATGTAATGTAAAATGTTGGTTTCAGTTTAGAAAAAAAAGATACTGTAATTCCTTTTTTTCGTGTCAAGGGCATTGATGATATCATGTCTTCTGGTGCTGATTCTGGCTGTAATAGAACACTGAGATTTTCTGAATGATAGAGACCTTAGATGTGGAAAGATTTAAATTAATCCATCTAGTATTATATTACATATGATAGTTATATGTAATAATATACCTGGTATTCCAGTTGAGTGATTTTTCTAGATTTTATATTTTATATTTATATTAATCTAGATTTTTCTAGATTTTATATTTCCTTAGGCACAGTTGCTATAGATTGCTTTCTTTCCTGTGTATGGGCCATACTTCCTTGTTTCTTTGCATATCTCCTAGTTTTTTGATGAAAACTGGACATAATATATTGTGGTAGTTTTGGAAATAAGATTCTCCCCCTTCCCCAGGGTTTGTTTTTGCTGTTTACTGTTGCTTGTTTGATGACTTTTCTGAACTAATTCTGTAAAGTCTGTTTTCTTTGTCATGGATGACCACTGAAATCTGTACTTGGTTAGCTTGGTGGTAAGCTAATGATTGGACAGAGATTTCCTTAAATGCCGGCAACAAGTTTTGCTGAGGGTCTCTGTGTGGGTGTTGAGGCATGCCTTCAACATTCAACCAAGCAGGTTGACAACTCTGCCTTTGCCTTCACTTCCTGCTTGCATTGTCCCAAAGGTCAGCCAGAGGTGAGAGCTTAGAGCCTTCTCCTGTTTTCCTGAGCAGAGGCACAGTCCTACGCACATGTGTGGCCTTCTAGAGTCCCAGGAATATGTTAGAGCTTTCAAAGCCCCTATGAACATGTCATTCCTTTTAAACTTTTTGGTTAGTCTATTATTTGCTCCAGTTGTTATCCATTGCCTCTAATTGTTTTTGACAAAGTCCTCCAGGGAAAAGGCTTTTTTTGTATTGGGCAGGCTCCAAGTCAGGTAAAATAAAGACAGCCTTGCAAATGGGGCTCTTCCAGGGTACCACCAGACAGGTCAAATAACGACACTTCTCTGGGAAGGAGGCTTTGAAGGCCCTCCAACACTATTCTGCCTGTTCTTCCTGTTTTTTATTTTAGTGTGTATTCAACCTGTTTAGGTTAAATATGCACATCCTGGCCCACTTTTTTGGGTTATGGTTAAAACGGCAGTTTAGTTTTTGAAACCTTTCCAGTATTCTTCTGGTTTGCCTTACTTATGTGTTATCCAGAGGCCAATATGGAACCTGGGTGGTATTTCACATTGTAGTTCTCAAACCTTTTGCTGTGTTAATTTTGGTTAGCTTTATGCACTGGCTGCACATAGATCTGCCCAGGACTTCCTATGCAGATTTAGAAAATCCTTTTCTCTAATCCCTTCCTCTTGATAATCTTCCCTCCACTCTCCAGTTGGGAGGAAATGGTGTTCTGCCTCATGATTACATCATGGAGATGGAGGACAGGGCACTTATCTTGCTGCAGCACCCAGAGTGGGGAGAAAGGTGTACCATTTCATTATTGCAAAGCAAGGATGCAAGACAGGCTCTGCTCAGAGTCTGTAGCTGGGAGAGGGACCTATTTCCTTATTACAGGATGAGGATAGAAGACTGGGCTCTTCTCATTGTCCCCACAGCTGGGGAGGGGGTACTGTGGAGATGCTAGGCAGGGCTCTTCTCATAATCTCTGCAGTTGTAGGGCTTAGTGGAGAGTGGAGAGAAGTAATCTATCTTTTTTCATGCTGTTTGCCTGGAGTAGGGCAGGTACTGTAAATGTTCTGCTGGACTGCTTTTTTCATGATCCTTTGGCTAGAGATATCAGGCTTTTCTTGGGACTTTTGTTGTTGTTATGCCTGCTGGTGTTTCTGGGTTGTGGATCTCTTTAGTGCTTATGTTAGGATATATAGGACATGGGGGGGGGGAAAATAAAAGGCCTCAGGTATCTCATTCCCAGAGGTTTTTCCTTGAGTCTCAAGGTTCTTATCCAGTCCACGTTCTTTTCTTTGTCTTCTAGTGTCTTCTGTCAGTTGCTTTTAGAATTTTATTGGGAGTTTAAAGATTGTAATTAGTAAGAGAAATCAGATGGTGTGTGTTTACTCCGTCTTGTCTGGAATTAGACATAGTTACTTTTCGTTCTCCTAATCTTTTGTTTTCTCACTATATTTGTTTACCCCAGTGCATTCCCATTCCTTATATAATTTGGCAATAATATTACATTAATTACAAAGAAGTCACAGAAAATACTGGATTATGAAATTGTTAGATGGGTCTAGTTAATATGTATCCAGGCTCTCTGTAACTTTGGAGCACCAGTAGCCGTGAAAAGAGTTGCAAATTAGGTACCCAGTTATATAAAGAAGCAGGTGCATTTAGGTTTTTCAAAGGCACTAGATTAGCATAAATTTGAAGCAACTAAAGTATGCTGTATCTAAATGTAAAGCATAAAAAATGATTACTTTCTACTCTGACTAAAATGATCTCAACTCATTACTATTTTCTATTTTGATTTGACTATCATTATCTTACAGTGAGAGAGCTCAGTTGTTCTCCATTGTAAAATTGAGAACTTTTTATTTTTTTGATGAACTGCTTAATTGTTATAATTTTTAGCTGATGTCCACTTTTTTGCAGTTGCAGTCCTTTATTTGCCTTTACTTATGGACTTCTTTGTTATTATTGTTATTATTACTATTATTATTGTTATTTTCTTTCTTGGCTTCTGCTAGTGTATTACTTCTTCAATGACTGCCCTGTTAAGTTTCTATACAGATCAAAGAAAAATTGGCAGGAGCGAATGATTATAATCAGTTGGTAATAGAAGAGGGTGACAGCTTAATAATCATGCTTTATTATGAATTGATTATCCTCAATCTATGAATCAAAATTCAAGTATTAAACTTCAACAATTATCTTAATAGAAATATCTGAAAGAGACATCCTCATGAGAGTTAATCATAAATTTAAATCTATCCCCTATGTTTCTGATAATGTGCCACCTGAAGTATTAAAATATAGGGAAATTCATAATTCACTCATTCATTTAACGTTTATTTTACATTTATTATATGACAGACATTGTGTTAGGTTTTGGAGTCACAAAAAAGAGTAAGACATGGTCCCTATTCTTAAGGAGTTCATACTCTATTGAGGAATATTTATATTCCTGGTAGTGTGTATCCATGTGTGTATGTATGTGTGTGTGTATATGTATATATTTAAATGTATATATATTTATAAAATAGTATTAATATATAATATATAAAAAAGTATGTACATATATACATACATATATATATGAATAGAATCATTGTACAAGGCCAGCAGGTATGCAGTCTATGTATTTTATCAAGGTACAACTATAAATGTTAATGTCAGACCTGTGTACACTCAATAAATATTTGAAATGTTAACTGAATTAACATAGATGATATTTACTCATTTTGCTTTTTCTTAAAAATCATTATACCCATTATTAAAACTGTGATCTTGAAGATATCATTTAAACTATATGATCTTTTAGTTATCAATATGTTAAGTTGGGCTTTGTTAGAAATAATTCTGCCTCTGTATGTTGTTGTAAGAATTAAATTAATGCATGGGAGAGCATTTTATAAACTCTAAGGTACTATGTTAGTTAATATAAAGCATCCTATACTTGACTTTGTATATGAATACAAAGCCAAACAAAAGCAGAGTGTTCTATTTAAAATCCATTTTCTCATTTCTGCCTTTGCAGTACTCTGGCCTGGAATTTAGCTCTCAAACTAGAATTTGAGTTCTTTGAGTAGCACCTACTCTAGTTCTAGACAGTAAGTAGTTCTAGGCAGTAAGTATCAATAGTTAAAGGCAGTAAGGATAGAGTAGTAACCAAGACAGATAATGACATATTCTGAGTCTTTATCTGTCTTGGTTACTACTTTATCCTTACTGCCTAGAACTATGCCTGATATAGTAGGTGCTTAAAAAATATTTGTTGATGGACAGCTTTGCTTTGTAGTTAGAAGGTTTCATTATGCTCTGAAACAAACAAAACCCCTCAGCCCTTTACATACCTATCCCTTTTCCAACCCCAAAACATTGTATATGTTAATAGAAGAATGAACAGGAAAGGTAGCCAATGGAAGCAGGAAACATTAATTATATAAAAAATGTGACAAAACATAAACTCGAGTTCTGTAGGTATTGCATTTGAATCCTGTACTTTCCTTGACCCCTTCACATTCCTCCCCCTAAAAAGGGAACAGTGTGTTTCTGTACACTATTTTATTAATTTTTGTGTGGATATGTAGGTATAAATATGCATTGCTTAAAAGTTAGAAAATAAAGATAAGTATAAAGATGAAAACCACTCATAAGACTCATCTTTAAAATGAGGATAATAATAGTACCTCTTTTAGAGTTAAGAGGGTTAAATGAGTTAATGTTAGTAAATTACTTAGAACAACGCCTGGTACATAGTGAATCACTATGTAGTTGTTTGTGTACTAAAATAGAATAAAATCCCACAAGTGAATGACTTCCACTATTCAGATTATGCACATACACATATATGCCAGAGGTTAGATTATTTCTTTAAGAATTTTCACATTGACAGTAAGGAAAAGAAATTCTGATAATGAACCTCGTTAAACAGCAAAGCAGAAACATAATCTTCCCCTTGTTTTTCTGAGAGTAAATGGCATCAATCAGTATTCAAATATAATTGGATTTCCTTTATTTTTCTTATTGATTTGTAAGAATTCTTTGAATATTCTAGACATTAATGCCTTTTTAATGTTGCAGATATTTTCTCCCAGTGTGTTACCTTCCTGTTATGGTAGGTGTCCCATGATGTCCTTCATTAAACAGACATCTTTAATTTTTATGTAGTCAAATGTATAATTTTTTACTTCATCGTCATGTTAAGAAATCTTTATTCACTACAAGATGTTAATAAGATGTTTTCTCTATTTTCTTATGTTAGTTTTAAAGTTTTATCTTTCTCATTTAGTACTTAATAATCAATTTGGAATTTTTTTTTCTTTTAATGGTGTGAAGCAGGGCTTGTCAAACTACAGCCCCAAGTCCAAGTCTGGCTCAAATCTGGCTGAATTTTTGTACAGCCCATGAGTAAAGAATGGTTTTATATTTTTAAATGTTTAAAAAATCAAAGAATAATAATACTTTGTGATATGTGAAAATCATATGAAATTCAGTTTTTGGTATTTCATAAATAAAGCTTTATTGGAACACAGCCATGTTCTTTCATTTATGTATTGTCTATGGCTGCTTTTCTGCTAAAATGGCAGTGTTGAGTAGTTGCAACAGGGACTGTAAAGCCTGCAAAGCATAAAATGTTTACACTCTGGCCCTATAGAATAATTTGCCGACCCCTGGTATAAAGATATACATAATTTCACTTTTCCTCTTATAGTGAGTTTCTATGATATTATCAACCAAGACATTGCATTTTTTTCTTGCATTCATTTGTGATACTGCCTCTTTTATGGATTTTGTTTTATTTAATCACTGTGGCTTTGTGTTTTAGCCATTTAAACTGTAGGGGTCCTTAAAAGCGGGTTCCTTTTTACAATCAGCATCAACTTTGTCTTTTCTGTATTTAATTGATCAACATTTTCCTGTTTGTGGTCCTTTTCTCTTAGGCATTAAGAACAGTCCTTCTTACATCCTTGTGCTGAAAGTCATCAGATGATATTTATTTAATGTGATAAATCTGCCTAGAGGCAGAGGTCTGAACTTGGTGGCCTCCTTTAGTCCCTTCCTTTTTTTTTCTTTTTTTTTTTAAACTAAAAACCACTCTGGTTTAATTCTTATGTGTGTAACAAGGAAGTGAGTCAACATTTATTGAGAGTCCATTATGTGCCACTCAATGTACCACATGTTTTTATAATATTCCAAACATATAGAAACGTTTAGAGTAATAAACATGTGCCATGTATTTTCATCCATTATTTTATTTAATTCTAACTACCACTCTATGAGGTAGCTAGCTATTTTAGTTCCCATTTTTACAAGTGGATTATAAAATGGTTAAGTAACTTGCCAGGTAGTGAACATTGGAGCCAATATTCAAACCTCAGTCTGCTTGACTCTAAAGCCCATACTCTTCCATATAAAAACTGAAAAATTAAATTGGGAGATCATGTTATCAACCTCCAGTATGTCAGAACAAAATCCTCATCATCCTCACTGTCTTTGAGAGTATCTTGTGGATAGGATCAGACACTTAGTGTCTTTCTTTATTCCTTTTAAGTATTTTTCTGAAAAACCTCATTATTTTAAGTGCTCTCATATGTTGCGACAGCAGGTTCCTTTGTCAGCAATATCCTGTTCAGAATAAATAACCTGTGCTATGCCAGCATGATTTATTGCTGCTACTTCCTTTCTTTATGTTTTGAGTAATTTTATCATAAAAGGATATAAAGTGTTTTAGACGTGTGCAAATGCCTGAGTGACTAGAGCAGTTCACCTGGCTGCTTGGCTACCTGCCTGTGGACAGTGCTTCATTTGATAGCAGAGACGGTAGGAGAACAAATTAGCATTTTTAAACAGGACCAGTATACTGAATCCTATCACCATTTCTCCTCTAACGACCTCCACAGAGAATTTACGGGTTTCAAAGGATCAGAGCACATATACATACGATTCCTCGAGCAATCTAAGTCACCGTGATGAGGGCAGAAAGAGCTTGTTTAGCAAGTTCCCTTGCTGAACATGTGTTGCTAATTGTAAATCCCTTTTCTTGGGTACTTTGAAAATGGATTTTACATATCTATATGTAAGATTAATCTTTAAACTGTCTATAAGCATAGGGTACACTGGATGGTTTCTTCTTTTTTAAACCAGGTGATATCTTAAAAATATTATATATATTTTATTATGAGAAAAGAGAATTACATTAGAGAAAATTTGGAAAATAGAGGCAGGAATCTACCCACAATCTTGCTACTCTAATAAAAACAGTAATAATATTTTGATGTATTTCGTGCTTGTCTTTAAAAAAATCTTATGCATTAAAAAAACAAAAAACTTAGAGCTAATCTTGCAGATAATATCCTAACGTCTCTTTTGGACCCAAGGCTGTATGATTTATAATGATGATGCCAAGGATTTTCAAAATGTGTATGTTTGTGTCATGGACTAATTTGTTGCCTTGTCCACTCTGGATTATTAATTCTTATAATTTACTATGGAAAAACAATTTTTCATTCTTCATGATTTATTTGGTTTTCTCAGTTATAAGAAGTAATGACCTTATTGTGCGCAATTTTTAGATTTTTGAGAAATGTGTTTTTCTCTATAAATCTCTAAAAATTAATGATAGTTTTAAAAAAATGTTTGATGCTATGGCAAATTACCATGTATTTTGGATTGTTTCTCTATGTACAGACACTAAATGTATCATTTGCGGAATCAATTATTTTTGGTTTCCCTGATAGAACAGTTAATTAAGTTGTACTCATGTTTTATTATGTAATTTAGGTAGCTAGAAACTGTAGAGAGCCATTTTCAGTCTTATTTTTGCTACCATATATATATGACCAAAATGTACATAGAGGTCTCAACCATGCGTCCACTCCTCCTGATATTTTTGAATGTTTACTGTGTGCCTAGCATTGTTTAAAATTCTTGTCCCAAGGATGAATAAGACATAATCTCTGCTTTCAGGGGGCTCACTTACATAAAATTATTAGGACTTTATATGCTACATTTATTTAATATAAATGTTTTGGATATATTGGTTTACTATTTTATTGATTTATTTTCAATACATATACATAATATAATACAATGCAATGTAATATAAAAGTTATAAAAATATGTTGTGAAAAGTTTCTTTTCCAAAACTTTTCCCCATTTATCTGTTGTTCTTTGCTAAGGAGAATATATTCATAGAAATGAAATGTAAATAATTTAAAGGCAGGGATACTTGAAAAATTTTGAATTTAGTTTTGAAAAGGAAATTCAGTTTTGAAAAGTGTACTTTCGTTTATTGAGTAACCACTATGTGCCAGGCACTTTCCAAGTATCTTATTTAATCTATCTAGTCTTGTCACAATTTTATTAATTACAAATGGAGGTTCAATGAAATAAAGTAAGTTGCTCATGATCACATGAATATCAAGTAACATAGCTAAGAAATAGGAACTAGTTCTGTCTAAATTATCCTGAGCCCATTCTCTTTGTTCATCAGCTATCTTACACAAATTAATGCTTTGGAATTTCAATTGAGTTTACATTAAAATGTTGTTGTTTTTCCCTCAGAAAATGGTTAGGAAATAGACTTTTACACTAAACTGATAATGGTAAACTTGAGTAACTAGTGAAAGAAATTTGGGAAAAGATGTATGAAGAAAAGATTATAGTTTTTAAATGATACGGTCAATATTTCATTGCTCGTGTTAATATAAAAGAAGAAATAAAAATCATTTTGTCTTTAATTTACATTCTATTATAGATTTACTGTTATGTATATATTTAACTTACAAAAAAATTTACATTTGCATTCCCTGAGTAAATACTGTGTGGCAGTGAGGGAACATCTTTTGGTGTTAGGGGGAGAACAATTTGGCATTGAAAAGTTGTCACATATATAATCCAGATTAATTATGTAACTTTTGTCCACTAAACTTAATATGGAAAGGACTTCAGCTTTCATTGACAATCACTTCATTGACTAACAGCTTGACAAATGTTCTCTTCCATTATTCATAAGCATAGTGGCTCATTTTTACAGACAAAGGTAGCAATAGCTAAGGTTCTGGAACCATCATTTCTAAAACACTGATTTGTTTGCTGTGAGTAACATGCAAAAAAAAATTGGTGCATTTACAGATGTTTACAAATGTTAAAATGTTTGGCATTATATAGGAAGTTATGTGGTTATTAATGGAAATGTTCATATTTTTCCCCTGAATATGTCCAGATATTTTCATAGATCTTGTGGCAGAAAGTGCCTGGCCCATTTTAGGAACTGAAAGAAAGCCAGAGTGACTGAAGTACAGATTAAATGGGGATCATGGAGAGATGTGGGCAGGCGGTGTAGCAGCTTTAAGTGCTGATGGCAGAGGTAGAGGCAGAGGCAGCAGGAAAGTTTTTGGTCTCTATTCTGTCTTATTTAATATTGTTTATATTTATATTAGAGAGTAGAAGTCTTTCACTATGTGGTCTCTTCTCTTTGCCCCTTCTCCCTTTTTTGTAATTCTGATATTATAAATATTTGGCGGCTTAGTTTTATTTTAATATCGTTTCATAATATCCTTAGCCTCCTCTTTCTTGGTTCCCTTCTAAGGTCTGTGATATAGCTGGGCTGCTTCCTTGAATTAGGTTTCCCAGAGCAGGATCTTCCAGACTTTATGCTAGAGGATATATGCTTGGCTGCTAGTGCCACGTTGTTAAGCTAGAGTCTTAACATTCATTATATAAGATTTTACTTATTTTCTCTGTGTTCAGTATATTGCTTTTGCCCTCATCTCTGCTGGTATCCCCTAGTTAATCACTCTCTGTTTTACCCTCTCCAGAGAAGATGCTGTTAATCTTCTACTGAGGTTGGGGAGAGGCATGGAGTGAGTGCAGGAATTTGGGTCCTAATCTTGTTCTTAAAGAGACTTTCAACTTGATTTTAGTTCCATTTTTACTCTTCACTTCTAGAGATACCTGGTGTAGCTAATGAGGTTCCAGGATGTTAATTTGCTTCTTTGCTTTCTTCACTGCTACTTTAAGATTCAGCTTTGTTGGGCCTGCTGAAGTCAGTTACCACTTGTCTGTCTGCTTTGCAACTCAGTAAATTTTGCTACCATTGGATCTGTTAGGATCCAGGGCAGGCTGCCCCAAAATATGCCTCAATGCATATTGATTATTTTGAATTAAAGTGACTTGAGAAACAGCTGGTGAGAAAAAAAAATGGTGTTTAAAAAAATACTCTGAGCTGCCTCTTTCCACCTAAAAGCAGGAAATAAACCTCCCATGTGAAGGTATCCTCCCTGTACCAGGAGGGTAGAAAGAAAGCATCCTTATCAACAGTTAGGGAATTCAAGGCTAAGAGACCTGTATAAACAAATTTTATTACGTCTTCATGAGCCTGCAACCCCAAGCACAAGTCCTTTTGTTTTATTAAATCTTTGCAAATAATTGTTTCTTTGTCTAAAAATGATAAATACACAGCCTGCTTTTGTTAACTTCAGAGGAACCATTTCTATGGGACCTTCATGCATATGAATTAAATAGTTTTTTTTCCTCCTGTTTATCTGTCTTATGTCAATTTAATTATTAGACCAGCCAAAAGAACTCAAGAGGAGTAGGGGGGAAATTTCCTCCTCCCTGACAGATCTTAACCCATTCCATCGATAAACAAACAAAACACTATTATTGTTTCTTTGGGGTAGTTTTTGGGAGAGAATGAAACCAAATGCTTGTGTTCATAGCTCCACTCTTGGTTAATCTAATAATTTGAGCATAATAGCTCTGGTTTATTAATTATATTCTATCTATCTACCTATTATCATCATCGTCTTTATTCTTCTCTCCCTCCCTCTTTCCTTCTATCTATCGCTCTATCATCTATTTTTGTCTACTTGTTTTAGCAGTTTCTGAGATGGCTGTGTTTACATTTTCAGTTATAATCGCTGATTTTTCTGTTTATTCCTGTAGATTTGTTTATTGCTTGATGTATTTGGGTACATATATGAGTATGATGGATATACTTTATTTTGTTGTTTCTTTTACAGATACAGATAAGTAATTCTTTGTCCCCTTAACTGTTTGGTCAGCTATCAGTCAGGGTCCAGTCAGGAGATACAAAAATTTGAAAAGGGAAGTTTTCATATAACAAGTGAACTATTTATAGGGAATTAAGTGCTGAACAGGGATAAAAGAGAATGCCCTAGGGCTGAAGGAGTACTCAAGGAAAGAATAAACTTGGAAGCCAGGGTCCCTCCTCAAGGCTGGATTCAGAACTTGTTGGAGAGGATGGAGTTGTAGCCCATTGGATAGTGGAGAGAGGTTTGTTAGGTTGCTCTGGGCCAGAGCTGGCCATTGTCAGTAGGAAGGATGGTGGGAGGAGAACCACAGTCTGGGGCTGGCAGATTGAAAGCTTTACACTTGGGTGCTGGCAGGATGAGGGTGGTGGGCAGGTTACCAAGGCCCAGCACATTTGTAGGTAGGAAACCCTCAACTGGAGGCTATTGGGAGTGAAACTGCTTGCTGGGGTATTGATGAAGTTCACCAAAAATCTGCTTTGGGGGAGTACTGTTGAACTTTCCAGGAAGGGGGCTGGAGTTCTGGCTGACTTCCTGGAAAGCTGCTAGCAAGTCACCTGTGGAATGTGCTATTGAATTCTATGGGAAACTGGATGAACACCCTCAGAACTCATTGGATATCCACTCTTGGGGGTCTCTGCTGAACTTACCACTGAGAAGCCAGTTGGGATTCCCATGGACCTTATTGGGAAGCTGCCCATGCAGTGCTGCTGACCTCTAGTTTTGTTTTTAGAGTGTTTGCCATTATCTTGAGACCCATAGTCATGCTTACTTACACACCCAAATACAGTGCAGAGCTTTGCTCTTCTTTGAAAGCATGAACAGACAGTACCAAGAAAAGGAAACACATAGTAAAATAAGTGCAAATTAAAATTTCAATAAAATTGGTAAAGATTAAAAAGTTGGATACATTGTCTTGTTGAGGCTGTGGGAATGACATTCTCATACACTGTTAGTGGAAACAGAAATTAATACAACTTTAGAGAGGGCAATTTAGAATATTGAACAAAATTTGAAATGTTCCTCAATTCTACCACAAGGAAATTATCCTACAGGTATACTTGCACATATGCAATGTGACATGTACAAAAATATGTTTATAATAGCAAAAGTTTAGCTATAATCTGGTTAAATAAGTTGTGACATATCCATACAAAGTAATAATGAATTCATTAATATAAATGTGATAATTCTATATGTACCAATACAGAAAAAAAATCCAAGATATACAAGTAAGAGATAAAATTAAGGTACAGACCATTTGTTTAAAAATCATATGTCTATATAATATCTGTCAGAATATATAGAAGAAAATGTTGCTAAGAAGAACGTGAAGCAGGGGGAAAGCAAGCAGAAAGCACACATTTTGAAAAAATAGGAAAGTACACGTTCTTTCTCTTCCAGTCTTGTAGTCTCCCACTAGCACCTCCTAATGGCAGAGCCTACTATAGGGCCAGCTGACAAAGCAGAAGTGGGTGGTGGGTGATATCACAGCATCAGAATCAGAGTCAAGTGTAGGGGGTAGGTTTGGAGCTGAGAAATAATAACTCAATAACTGGCACATCTTATCTGTTTCAGAACTCCGATCATATGGTACATGTTTTTAGTTTGTTGTTCGGCTTTTTAGGTTGTAGGCCATAGTAGATTCAGCCTGCCACAGTCATGATATCTTATCCTTTTTATATTTTGCTGGATTCAGTTTGCTGATCGATTAAGGATTTTTGCATCTGTGCTTATAGGGGATGTTAGTCAGTAGTTCTCTTTTCTTGAATTGACTTTTCCTAGCTTTGGTATCAGAGTAATAATGCTGGCTTTACAAAACAAGATGGAAAGTGTTCTCTCTTCTGTTTTTGAAAGATGTGTGATTTTGTGAAAGATAAATATCTGTGAAAGATAAGTATTATTTATTCCTTTAATTTTTGATAGAATTCACCACTGAAGCTATGTAGGCCTGGAATTTTCTTTGTGGGAAGGTTTTTCTTTCTTTCTTTTTTTTTTTTTCCCAAATTTTCATTTTGAAGTAATTTTTGATTTACAGAAAAGTTGCAAAGATGTTATGGAGAGTTGCTGTATCCCTTTTACCTAGCTTTCTGCAATGTTGACAATTTATATAACCATGATGTATTTATCAAAGCAAAGAAAAAAGCACTGGTACAAAAAGCAAAGAAAAAAGCACTGGTAACTAAACTATAAGCTGTACTAGAGTTTTACCGTTTTTCCTGCTAATATCTTTTTTGTGTTCCAGGATCCAATCTAGGATACAGAGCTCCATTTAGTTGTCATGTCTCTTTAAGTCTCTTCCAATTTGTGACAATTTCTCAGTCAGTCTTTGTTTTCATTATTTTCACATTTCAAAGAGGTCAGGTATTTTATAGAAAGTCACTCAATTTCGGTTTGTTTTGATGTTTTCTTATGATTAGACTGGGGTTATGAATTTGGGGAAGAATTCCACAGTGGCCTTTACATTATATCAGTGGGTTAACTTTGATTACATGGTTAGGGTGGTGTCTTGTCAAGTTTCTCCACTGTAAAGTTACTATTTTTTCCCTTTCCATTCTCTATTTATTAGAAGTAAGTCACTAATTCCAGTCCCCATTTAATGGCAGAGGAGTTAAGCTCCACTACCTTTGATAGAGGAATATCACAGAATTTGTGGACATATATTAAAACTGCGGTGGTTAATAAATATTTGGGGGGCAGATACTTTGAGGCTATGCAAATATTCTCCTTCTCTTTTAAGTTGTGACCACCATCTTATTTGCAGCAGTTATTACTGTGATATTCTAATGGGGATTTTCTATTTGCCTCATACCTTTTACATTTATTATTTGGAATTCTTCTGTAAAGAAGATATGTCCCTTCTCTATTTATTTATATCAATATGAGTTCATGAATATTTATTTTGGGGGGATATTATCAATATTATTATTTATTTTGTCCTCAAATTTTTCCAGCTTTGGCCACTGGGAGCTCTTTCAGGTTGGCTTCTATATCTTATTGATATGCTCCATTTTCTTTTTCTTTTTCTTACTTTCTGGCATTACAAGATAATCTATGTTCATCTTGTATTTTTCCTTCCTAGCCTGAAAATCAGCCATTTCTCCAAGTAGCCTTGGTTCCTTTGATTGGAAAATGGTATACAGAAGCCAAGATCTGGTGCTAGGTGTGCTCATTGTTACTGGGGTTTCACTATTTTTAGGCCCTTTCAGTGGACATAATGAGGAAATATATGTATGTATATTAACCCATGTAGACAACACTTACATGTATTTCTTTCTTTTTATCTGTCTATCTATCTGTCTATTGGCATACATCATTTTATTGTGCTTTACTCTACTGTGCTTTGCAAACAGTGCATTTTTTTACAAATTGAAGGTTTGTGGCAACCCTGCCTTGAGCAACTCTATCGATGAGTTTTCCCAACAGCATTTGCTCACTTCATGTCTCTTTGTCACATTTAGATAATTCTTGCAATATTTAAACACTGCACCAGCAAAAAGATTATGACTTGCTGAAGGCTCAAATGATGGTTAGCATTTTTTGGCATCAAATATTTTAAAATTAAGGTATGTACATTGTTTTTTAGATATAATGCTATTTGACAGTTAATAGACTACAGTATAGTATAAACAGGACTTTTATATGCAATAGAAAACCAAAAAAAATTTTGTGACTTGCTTTGTTGTGATACTCGCTTTATTGTGGTAGTCTGGGACAAACCCAAAACCCCTCTCTCTCTTTCTCTTTATCTGCCTACCTATCATTTATCACTTTTATCTATAGTATGTAAATATGCATGGCTTTATTTTTTTTTTTAACTTTTTACTTTATATTGGAGTATAGTCGATTAACAATGTTGTTTTAGTTTCAGGTGTACAGCATAGTGATTCAGTTATATATATACATATATCTATTCTTTTTCAAATTCTTTCCCCATTTACGTTGTTACATAAAATGGAGCAGAGTTCCCTGTGTAGGTCCTTGTTGGTTATCCATTTTAAATATAGCAGTGTGTACATGTCAATCCCAAACTCCCTATCCCTCCTCCCCACCCTTCCCCCACATAGCCATAAGTTCCTTCTCTAAGTCTGTCTGTTTCTGTTTTCTAAATAAGTTCTTTTGTATCACTTTTTTTTAGATTCCACATATAAGCCATATCGTATGATGTTTCTCTTTCTCTGTCTGATTTACTTCACTTAGTATGAGAATCTCCAGGTCCATCCATGTTGCTGCAAATGGCATCATTTCATTCTTTTCAGTGGCTGAGTAGTAGTCCATTGTATATATGTACACATCTTCTTCTTCTTTTTTTTTTTTTATAGTGAAGAATCTATTTAAGGTGCCGCAGGGAGGGCCACACGGCCGGGCTTGTGGCTCCTGGCGCGGCAGGGGCCTCCTGCCGGCTCCACGAGCACTTTCTACTTGTGCATGGGCTTGGTTTCTACGAATTGCCATTAAACATCGCTGCACTAGCCAGCCTCCGGCCTCTGTCTGCGGGGGGGCGGGGCCTCGGCCGGCGGGAGGCTGCAGGCGCGCGGGGCAGGGATCTGAGCCGTGGCGGTGCGGGTGCATGGTTTTCCGCCTCCGACGTGTTTCCGGCCTTAAAGGCATTTTGCCCTTCCCTTTAAGACGCTCTGCCCCTTCTCAGTCACTCCCAAGATGGCGGACCTACTGGGCTCCATCCTGAGCTCCATGGAGAAGCCACCCAGCCTTGGTGACCAGGAGACTCAGCGCAAGGCCCGAGGTGAGGATCCCAAATTCACAACCGGCTTTCTTCGCCCGGTTCTCAGGACCGCACTCCTCCCCCTTTGGACGACCCCACCTTCTCAACCTTGAAAGACCCCTCACGGGCCCCTTCAGAGACCCCCTGAATCCCTAAAAGGGCTGCTGACCCCCACATCTTCTTTATGCATTCCTCTGTCAATGGACATTTAGGTTTCTTCTGTATGTTGGCTGTTGTAAATAGCACTGCAATGAACATTGGGGTGCATGTATCCTTTTGAACCATGTTTTTCTCCGATATATGCCTGAGGAGTGGGATTGCAGGATCATATGGTAACTCTATTTTTAGTTTGTTAAGGAACCTCCATACTGTTCTCCACAGTGGCTGTACCAATCTACATTCCCACCAACAGTGTAGGAGGGTTTCCTTCTCTCCACACCCTCTCCAGCATTTATTGTTTGTGGATTTCTTGATGATAGCCATTCTGACTGGTGTTAGGTGATATCTCATTGTAGTTTTGATTCTGTAATAAGTTCTGTAAAAGTTACTGATGTTGAACATCTTTTCATGTGCCTCTTGGCCATCTGTATGTCTTCTTTGGAGAAATGTCTATTTAGGTCTTCTGCCTAAAAATTTTTTTTTTAATAAATTTATTTATTTATTTATTTATTTATTTATTTATTTATTTATTTATTTATTTATTTATTTATTTATTTATTTTTGGCTGTGTTGGGTCTTCGTTTCTGTGTGAGGGCTTTCTCCAGCTGTGGCGAGCGGGGGCCACTCTTCATCGCGGTGCGCAGGCCCCTCACTGTCGCGGCCTCTCTTGTTGCGGAGCACAGGCTTCAGACGCGCAGGCTCAGTAGTTGTGGCTCACAGGCTCCAGACGTGCAGGCTCAGTAGTTGTGGCTCACGGGCCTAGTTGCTCCGCGGCATGTGGGATCTTCCCAGACCAGGGCTCGAACCCGTGTCCCCTGCATTGGCAGGCAGACTCTCAACCGCTGCGCCACCAGGGAAGCCCTTCTGCCCATTTTTTGATTGGATTGTTTGTTTTGACAATATTAAGCTTCATGAGTTGTTTGTAAATTTGGGAGAGTAATCCCTTGTTGCTCACATCATTTGCAAATATTTTCTCCCATTCTGTGTGTTGTCTTTTCATTTTGTTTATGGTTTCCTTTACTGTGCAAAATCTTTTGAGTTCAAATAGGTCCCATTTGTTTATTTTTGTTTTTATTTCCATTACTCTGGGAGATGGATTGAAAAAGGTATTGCTGTGATTTATGTCAAAGATTGTTCTGCCTATGTTTTCCTCTAAGAGTTTTATAGTGACCAGTCTCACATTTAGGTCTTTAATATATTTTGAGTTTATTTTTGTGTATGGTGCTAAAGAATGTTCTAATTTCATGTTTTTACATATAGTTGTCCAGTTTTCCCAGCACCATTTATTGAAGAGACTGTCTTTCCTCCATTGTATAGTCTCGCCTCCCTTGTCGTAGATTAATTGACCATAGGTTCGTGGGTTTATTTCTGGGCTTTCTATCCTGTTCCATTGATCTGATTTCTAGTTTTGTGCTAGTACCATACTGTTTTGATGATTATAGCTTTGTAGTATAGTCTGAAGTTAGGGCACCTGATTCCTCCAGCTCCATTTTTCTTTTTCAAGATTGCGTTGGCTATATACGGGGTCTTTTGTGTTTCCATACAAATTGTGAAAGTTTTTGTTCTAGTTCTGTGAAAAATGCCATTGGTAGTTTGATAGGGATTGAATTGAATCTGTAGATTGCCTTGGGTAGTATAGTCATTTTGACAATATTGATTGTCAATATTGATTCTTCCAATCCAAGAACACAGGATATCTTTCCCTCTGTTTGTGTCTTCTTCAGTTTCTTTCATCAGTGTCTTATAGTTTTCTGAGTACAGGTCTTCTGTCTCCTTAGGTAGGTTTATTCCTAAGTATTTTATTCTTTTTGATGTGCTGGTAAATGGGATTGTTTCTTGAATTTCTCTTCCTGATCTTTCATTCTTAGTGTGTAGCAATGCAACAGATTTCTGTGTATTAATTTTGTAGCCTGCAACTTTTCCATATTCATTGATGAGATTTAGTAGTTTTCTGGTAGCGTTTTTAGGGCTTTCTATGTAGAGTATCATGTCATCTGCAAACAGTGACAGTTTAACTTCTTTTCCAATTTGGATTCCTTTTATTCTTTTTCTTCTCTGATTGCCATAGCTAGGACTTCCAAAACTATGTTGAATAAAAGTGATGACATATGCATGTCTTTAGACTAATATCTTTGACTCTAAACTCAGCACTGCAGGCAGGGTCCATTCTAGCCTCCTCTCTTTGCTTATTTGTAACTTCTTTCTCTGATAGTGAGAAATCTGGGACTCATTATCAACAATTCATTTACTTATTGTTTAACCCTGGCAAACATGTAGAATACTATCAGAATCGCTAACCTGTGCAATGTGAAACAACTTTGCCAATTAGATTGCAGAATTTATATATAGTTCTTTTTTTGTCTTTAGTGTTACAGTTTTCTAAACTGTCCTTTCCTAATGTTACTTAGGACAGCAACTTTCCCCCCCATTCCTGTCAGTGAGGTTATGTTATACATTTTCCATACAGAGATTCATTTGTCACATTCTGCATTCCATCCTAGGATTCTCCTATCCTTCTGATTGACTTTTAAAAAATTTGTATATATTAAGGTTTACTCTTTGTAACTTTTTTTGTGGGTTTTTTTTTTCCTGTGGGTTTTGTAGTCATGTATACAGCAACACAGTATCATACAGAATAGTTTCAACAGTTTTCCTAAAAATTCTTCTGTACCTCTTTGTTGTTAACTCCTCCTGGATCTTAAGGGAAAAGCTTTTAGTTTCTCATCATTCAGTCTGATGTTAGCTGTAGGTTTTTTTGTTATAAAATTGAGGATATTTCCTCAATTCCTTGTGTGTTAAGAGGTTTTATCATGAATGGTTCTTGGATTTTGTCAAATGCGTTTTCTGCATCTGTTGATGTAGTCATATGATTTTTCTTCTTTAGCCTGTTGATGTGATAGATTACATGAACTGATTTTCGAATATTGAACCAGCATACCTGGGATAAATCCAGCCTGGTCATGGTGTACAATTGTTTTTATACATTGTTGGATTCAATTTGCTAATACGTTGTTGAATATATTAGCATTTGATCATGAGAGATGTCATAATTTTAATTTATTTTAATGTCTTTGCCTAGTTTTCATATAAAGGTGATGCTGCTCTAAGAGAATGAGTTTTAAAAGTGTTCCCTTGGCTTCCTTTTCTGGGAAATTGTAGAGGATTGGTATCATTTCCTCTTTAAATGTTTGGTAGAATTCACAGATGGAACCGTCTGGAACTTGGTGATTTCTGCTTTGCAAGGTTATTAGCTATCGATTCAATTTCTTTAATAGATGTAGACCTATTCAGATTACCTGTTTCTCCTTGTGTGAACTTTTGTAGACTGTATCTTCCAAGAAGATGGTCCATTTCATCAAAGTTATTAAATTTCTGGGCATAGAATTCTTCTTAACATTTTTAAAATTGTTTTTAATATCACAGAATCAGTAGTGATGGACTGTCTTTCATTTCTGTTATTAGTAATTTGTGGCTTCTCTCTTTTACTTGACTAATCTAGATAAGGGTTTATCATTTTATTGGTCTTTACAAAGAGGCAGCTTTTGGTTTTGTTGACTTTTATCTGTTGATTTCATATTTTATATTTCACTGATGTCTGCTCTAATTTTTTTTTTGAAGAAAATAGACTTATTAACTTAAAAGAACTTGAAACAAGTATTCAAAAGAAATTTGTGCCTTTATTAGAATGTTGTTAGGCTTTAAAAATTACCAATTTTGGTAATCAAATTATTCATTTTTTAAAATAAGAAATGACACTAGAACTGCAATACTGGTCCAATGGTCTTATTTTTACTTTTCCTTTAAAGCAAGAAACAGAATGAGAGTTAAACAGAAAGCACTAGCAGGCATCGGTTAATCCAAGATAATAGCTTCTTAGTTCCAAAAGCACTTGCAAAGAAAACCACTGGGGGACACAAGGTATGAAAGCAATTCATAATAACTGGAATCCCTTGAGCGTGTGTCTTCACCAAGTGTCATAGGCTACTTTTTGAATTTGTCCTTTACTTGGTCACTTTTTTTCCTCAAATACTAGTTTTCCTGTGACTTTTCCCTGAAAGTATAAAAAGTATGAAATACAAACAAGCTCTTGCATTGTACACTTAGAAGTGTACAATTCAAGCATTACAGAGCTATCTACATACTGTCAAATCTTGGCTAATTCAATAGTATAGAACCTATCAGGGCACAGAAAGAACTAACACTTGCTTCTTTTTGTTACACATACAATTCAAATATTGAATCTGAAGAAAAACATTTAATCATTTTGTCTCTCCTCTACATTCCCACGTTGATAAACTTACTAAAATATTCCTGTGTAATTTAGTTTGGTCTTCCTATTTCAAGTCAGGGTTAAAACCTCAATACCAGCCATCCAGACAAAAAAGGCAATCAGAAAGATTATTTCTTCCTCACTTCCGTAACCCCAATAACTACGAAGTTAATTTTATGACGTAACTCCAAACACTGGATAATGATGACAAATGCTAGGCCCAATTTCTTCATTATCCTTTTTGGTGTGGCATACATGGTAGAATTCAGGCGTAGAAGCCAGCATGGATCCTCCAAACCACATTGCATGTGACTGCATTTTGGGTGTGATGACTTGTACATCGATAGGTTTTCATGTCAGTCTACCACCACTCAGTTCCTCACTTAATTTCAGCCTGGCATCTCCAGTTCTTTTCAAATCTCTTTGCAAGTGATGTCCAAAGTCCCTGAACATGGTTGAATCTCCAGAGAGGACAATATTCTTGTAGAGAGGATCTATGACATCAGTAGGACAATTGTGATTATTTACTTCATCTACAACTTCTGAGATAGGTTGAGTAAAGCCTGGATTAGCAAACTCTAGATGAAAAAAACGTCAGGTCCCAAGAATCTCTCAATAAACACCACCAATGGAGAATTCTTTCTTTAGATAACATTGATTCCAGTATACTGTTTAATCCACTTTGCTCCATCTGTGTCATACTTGTTAAATTCTTTGACCAAATCTGGGCAGGCATAACTATAGTGCTCCTTTAACGTTCCCAAGGATTGCTCTGATGGATTCTTACTTTTCCATCTTTCAGCAATTGCTGAATAAAATATGTTATATTACATACATGTAAAATATGTTATATCACATCCTGTGTTATATACACAGCTGTTATATTACAGCTGTGCTTAATACAGCTGCCAATCACATACCCTTCAGCCACAGGGATGACATGGGTGACACTGTCTCCACTGTCTATTACCGTATTGCTCTAATTTTTATTATTTCTTTTCTTCTGCTTGTTTTAGATTTAATTTACTCTTTTCCCCCCCCAGTTTCCTAAAGTGGAAGTTTACTTTATGGATTTTAGGTCTTTCTTTTTTCCCTAACATATGCATCCAATGCTAGAAATTTCCATCTAAGCACATATTTAGCTGCATCTTGCAAATTTTGATACATTTTTATTTTCACTTCAGCTGAAATATATTCATAATATTTCAAATTTCTTTTGAGAATTCTTTGACCCTTGTGTTATTTAGAAATGTATTGTTTAATCTCCAGGTATTTTTGGATTTCCTACTACTGTTCCGTAACTGATTTCTAGTTTAATTTGACTGTGAACTCAAAGCATACTTTGTATAATTTGTATTCTTTTAAGTTTGTTGAAGAGTGTATTATGGCTTAGAATGTGGTCTGTGTTGGTGAATATTCCATATGAGTTTGAGAATAATGTGTATTCTGCTATTATTGGATGAAGTATTATAGAATGCCAGTTAGATCTGTTTTATTGATGATGCTATTCAGTTCAGCTATATCCTTGCTGATTTTCTGTCTACTGGATCTGTCAGTTACTGATAGAAGTGTGATGTCTTTAACTGTAATAAAGGATTTGTATATTTCTTGTGCCTCTTGTATTTTGACATTTTTTTCCTCTTGTATTTTGATATTCTATTGTTAGGCTCTGCAAATTAAGGATTATTATGTGTCCTTGGGAAATTCACCCCTTTATCATTATGGAGTGCCCCTCTTTATGTTTGATTATTTTCCTTGCTCTGAAGGTCATTGTCTGAAATTAATGTAGATTCTCCAGCTTTCTTTTTATTAGTGTTAGCATGGTATATCTTTCTTCTTGACTTTACTGTGTCTTTCTATTTAAAGTGGTTTCTTGTAGAAAACACATTGTTGGTGCTCTCTCTCTCTTTATTTTTTTGTGTACTTTGACAGTTTCTACCTTTTAATTGGTGAATTTAGATCATTCACATTTAAAATGATGATTGATATAATTGGATTAATAGCTATCATATTTGTAACTGTTCCAATCATTGCCTTTGTTCTTTATTTACTTTAGAGTTCAGCATTTTATATGATTTGATTCCACTTTCTCTCCTCACTTTGCATATGAATTATACTTCCCTTTTTAAAAATAATGTTTTTTAGTGGTTGCTGAAGAGTTTGCAACTGATTCAATAATTTACAACTAATCCAAGCCTACTTTCAGATAACACTATACCACCTCAGGGGTAGTATAAGTACTTTATAAAAGAGTATTCCTAATTTTCCCCTCTTGTACCTTGAAAGTTGGTATCATTCATTCACTTATCCCTAAGCTATAATCATCAAATACAATGTTACTACTATTATTTTGAACAAACTTAGATCAATTAAAAATAAGAAAAAGAAAAGATTTTATTTTGCCCTCATTTATTCCTTCACTAATGCTCTTCCTATTTTTTATATAGATGTTTCCAACTTATATCATTTTCTTCTCCCTTTTTTACCCTCTTTGCAAGGCAGGTCTATTGATGACAAATTCCCTCAATTTTTCTTTGTCTGAGTAGGTATATTTCTCCTTCACTTTTGAAGTGAATAATTTCACTGGACACAGAATTCTAGGTTGGTGGGGTTTTTTTCTTTCAACAATTCAGATATTTTATTCCACTTTCTTTTTGCTTGCATGGTTTCTGAAGAGAAGTCCAAAGTAATTCTTATGTTTGTTTCTCTGTAGGTAAGGTGTTTGTCTTCTTTCTGGCTTCTTTCAGAATTTCCTCTTTGCCTTTGGTTTTCTGCAGTTTGAATAGGATTTTCCTAGGTGTAAAAAATTTTTTTTATATTAATTCTGCTTGGTGTTCCTCATGCTTCCTAGATCTGTGGCTTGGAGTCTGTCATTAATTTTGGAAAGTTCTCAGTCGTTATTACTAAAAGTTTCTTCTGTTCCTTTCTTTCTTCTCCTTCCAGCATTTCCATTGCATGTATATTATACCTTTTTGTAATTATCCCACAGTTCTCGGACATTCTGTTCCATCTTTTTCTTTTCTCTCTTTGCCTTTCAGTTTTAGAAGTTTTTATTGACATATCTTCAAGTTCATTTATTCTTTCTCAGCTGAGTGTAGTCTACTGATGAGTCCATCACGGGCATTCTTCATTTTTGTTACAGTGTTACTTATCTCTAGAGCTTCCTTTTCATTCTTTCTTAAACAATTTATTTCTCTGCTCACAGTACCCATCTGTTCTTGCATGTTGTACGCTTTTTCCATTAGCACCTTTAACATATTAACTGTATTTATTTTGCCCAATTCCAGTTCTCTGCCTTATCTGAGTCTGTTTCTGATGTGTGCTTTGTCTCTTCAGACTGTTTATTCTTGCCTTTAGAATGCCTTGTATTTTTTGTTGAAAGCTAGACAAGGTTTATTGGGTAAAAGGAATGTAGGTAGGTAGGCCAGTAGGTAGTCCTTTAGTGTGGCAGATTTTATATTTATCTGGCAGTGTTTACTGATTGGTGTAGCTGTGGTGTCAGAGGCTAAAAATTTCCTCTATTGTCCTTAAATTTTTTCCAATTTTTTTTTTCGTGGTAAGATATACAAACATAAAATATTCCATCTTAACCACTTTTAAGTGTATAGTTCAGTTTCACTAAATACATTCATAATGTATTTATGCATTAATGCATTACTACCAACCATCTCAAGAATGCTTTCATGTTGTAAATCTGTCATACACCATGACCAAGTGGGAATTATCCCACTGATACAAGGATGGCTCAATTATCTGTGAATCAGTGTGATCACATAAATCAATGTGATACACCACGTTAACAAATTGAAGAATAAAAATCATATGATAATTTTACTAGATGCAGAAAAAGCTTTCAACAAAATTCAGCATCCATTTATGATAAAAACTCTCAACAATGTGGGTATAGAGGGAAGATACTGCAAGATAATAACTGCCATATATGACAAACCCACAGCTAACACATCATACTCAGTGATGAAAAGCTGAAATCATTTTCCTCTAAGATCAAGAACAAGACAAGGACACCTACTCTCACCACTTTATTCAACATAGTATTGGAAGTCCTAGTCACCGCAATCAGACAAGAAAAAGAAATAAAAGAAAATCCAGATTGGAAAGGAAGAAGTAAAACTATCACTGTTTGCAAATGACATGATACTATATATAGAAAATCCTAAAGATGTCACCAGAAAGCTATTAGAACTCATCATTGAATTCAGTAAAGTTGCAGTATACAAAATTATATATAGAAATCTGTCACGTTTCTATACACTAACAAAGAACTATTGGAAAGAGAAATTAAGAAAACAATCCCATTTACAATTGTATCAAAATGAATAAAATAGCTAGGAATACGTCTAACCAAGGACATAAAAGACCCGTACTAAGAAAACTATGACACTGATGAAAAAAATTGAAGATGACACAAACAAATGAAAAGACATACCTGCTCATGAATTGGAAGAATATTGTTAAAATGACCATACTACTCAAGGCAATCTACAGATTCAGTGCAGTACTCATCAAAATACCAGTGACATTTTTCACAGAACTAGAACAAATAATTCTAATATTTGTATGGAAACACCAAAAACTCCAAATAGTCAAAACAGTGTTGAGAAAGAAGAACAAAGCTGGAGATACCACAGTCCCTGATTTCTTCTAAGAATTTTACAGTTTTAAGTATTAAATTTAGGTCTTTGATTGACTTTGAGTTAATATTTGCATATGATATTAAGCAAGGATCTAACTTCACTCTTTTTCATGTGGATAACCAAATTTTCCAGCACCATTGTTGAAAAGCCTGTCCTTTCCTCATGGAATGGTCTTGGCACACTTGTCAAAATCCAGTTGATTTTATGTATATAAGGCATTTATTTCTGGGCTCTCTATTGTATTCTGTTGGTCTATGTCTGTCTTAATGCCAGTACCACACTGATTACTGTACCTTTGTTGTAAGTTTTGGAATCAGGAAGTGTGATTCCTGTAGCTTTGTTCTTACTTTTCAAGATTATTTTGGGGCTATTTGGGCTCCCTTGAGATTCCATATGAATTAAGGATGACTTTTTGTATTTTGGCAAAAACATCATTGGGATTTTGATAAGGATTGCATTGAATCTATAGATTGCTTTGCATAGTATTTAGATATTGATCTGTGGTTTTCTTTTCATGTAGCATCTTTGTGTGGCTTTGTTATTATGGTATTGGTGATCTCAAACAATGTGTTAGGAAGTGTTCCCTCTTCTTGAATTGTTGGGAAAGTTAGAGAACGATTGGTATTAGTTCATTTTTAAGTGTTTGGTAGAATTCACCAGTGAAGGCATCAGGTCTAGAGCTTTTCTTTGTCGAGATTTTTGATTAATGATTCAATCTTTTTACTAGTTAGAGGCCTATTCAGATTTTCTATTTCTTTGTGATTTCTTGGTATGTTTTGTGTTTGTAGGAATTTGTTCATTTCATCTAGGCTGTCCGATTTGTTGGCATAAAGTTGTTATAGTACTCATATTCCTTTCTATTTCTGTAGAACAGTAGTAGTGTTATCACTTCCATTTATGGTTTTAGTAATTTGGTTCTTTTCTCTTTTTTTCGTAGGCCATCTAACAAAATTTTTCGTTTTGTTAATCTTTTCAAAGAACTAACTTTTAGTTTCATTGAGTTTCTCTATTGTATTTTTTTCTATTTCATTTATCTCTGCTGTAACTTTTATTATTTCCTTCCTTCTGGTGGCTTTGGGTTAATTTGTGTTTCTTTTTCTAGTTTCATAAGTGCAAAATTAGGCTCTTGTTTTGAGGTCTTTCTTGTTTTTTAATGTATGGATTGGCCAAAAAGCTTGTTCAGGTTTTTTTTGTATCACCTTATGGAAAACCCCAGATGAACTTTTTGGCCCAGCCAATAATTGTTTATAGCTATAAATTTCTTACTTTGCACTACTTAACCACATCCCATAAATTTTGGTACATTTTTTGTTTTGTTTTGTTTTGATTTGTCTCTGAGTATCTTCTAATTTTCCTTGTATTTTCTTTTACCCAATGTTCTTAAAGTGTATGTTTTTTAATTTCTACAAATTTGTAATTTCTCTAGTTTTCCTTCTGTTTTCAATTTCTCACTTTATCCTGTTGTATTTGAAGAAGATATTGGGTTGGCCAAAAATTTCGTTCAAGTTTTTCCATAACGTCATATGGAAACACGCGAATGAACTTTTTGGCCACCCCAGTATTTTATGTGATCTCTACATTTTAAAGTCTATTGAGACTTAATTAGTGGCCTGACATATGGTCTCTCCTGGAAGATGTCCCATTTCCACTTGAAAAGAATGTGTTTCCTGTTCTTGTTGGGTATTGTATTCTATATGTTTGTTTGACTTAGTTGGCTTATTGTGTCTTGGTGTGGGTCTCCTTGATTTCATCTTTTGTGGAATTTGTTCATTGTCTTTAATGTTTATATTAATGTATTTCATCAAATTTGGGAAAATTTCAGCCATTATTTCTTCAAATATTCTTTCTCCTCCTCTGGAATTCCCACATCAAACCTATGTCTGCTTAGTGGTGTCCCACAAGTCCCTTAGACTGTCTTTTCTTCAATCTGTTTTCTTTCTGTTCTTCAGATTCAGTACTTTTCATTGTTTCATCTTCAGGTTCACTGATTATTTCTTTTCCCTCCTCAAATCTGCCTCTGCATCCTTCTAGTGAATTTTTCATGTCTGTTTTTGTACTTTTTTTGGAAGGGGGAGATTTTTCTGGTCTAATAATTGACACAAGGCAGATTAACAGAAAAAAAAATTTAATTTGTATGCACAGAGGTCTCATAGAAATGGAACCCCTGAAGTGACCAAGGCAGGCTGTTTATAAAAAAAAATTAATTTTAGACAAAGAAACAATCATTTGTGAAGATTTAACAAAGGGGCTTGTACTTGTGGTAACAGACTAATGAAGAAGTCACACAGATTTTTGTATACAGCTTTCTTAGCCTTGAATTTCTTAATTCTGTTGATAAGGATGCTTTCTATACTTTGGGTATGGGGGAATACTTTCACACTGGAGATTTCTTTCTTGCTTTCAGGGGGAAAGAGAAGGATCAGAGTGTTGTTTTCTTTTAAGTATTGGTTTTTTTTTTTTTCTCTCTGACTGATTCTCAAGTAACTTTAATTCAAAATAATCTATATGCCATTGTGGCATGTCTTGGGGTAGCCTGCTCTCAGTCCCAACAGCTTTCAGTCCAGACTCCTTTTTGGGTTCTTTTTAGGTTTTCTGTCTCTTTATTGGTATTTCCATTTTGTTCACACATTGTTTTCTTGACTTTCTCTACATCGTCAGTTCTTTGAGCATTTTGAAGATGATCGTTTTATTTTTTATTTTAAATTTTTAAAATTTTTAAAAATTAATTTTTATTGGAGTATAGTTGCTTTACAATGTTATGTTAGTTTCCACTGTACAGCAAAATGAATCAGCTATACGTATACATATATCCCCTCTTTTTTGGATTTCCTTCCCATTTAGGTCACCATAGTGCATTAAGTAGAGTTCCTTGTGCTATACAGTATGTTCTCATTAGTTACCTATTTTATATATAGTATCAATAGTGTATATGTGTCAATTCCAATCTCCCAATTCCTCCCCCCAACCCCACCAATGTTGTTTTAAAGTCTTTGTCTAATAGATATGCCAGGTGTTTTTCAGGGACAGTTTTTGTTGTTCCTTTTTTCCTTTGAGTGGCCCATACTTTCTCTCAGTATGCCTCATGACTTTTTTGTTGGAAACTGGACATTTGAATCTAAATATGTGGTAACTCTGGAAATCAGATTCTCACCCTTCACTAAGTTTTATTATTTTCTGTTATTGTTTTTATTTTATTTTGTTCTTTTTTGTTGTAGGCTGTCTCTGTGCTGAGGATCAGGCTGTGTTATAAACTTAAGGTTTTCTCAGGTCTTTTCTGAATCTGTTCCTTTCCCTGGGCAAATGTGGTGACTTTTTGTTTTCTCATACGCAGTTGCTTTTGAATGTTTCAGTCTTTAATGTCTGGCTTCCAAAAGGAGAAAAATAGAAAAACAAAGGTAGGGGGGGAAAATGCCCAGGCTCTTTAAAAATATCCTGAAAGTCACCTTAGCCAAAGGGGGAGGGACTTACAACAATGGGGGGATTGCAACAACAATGGCCACTTACCTCTTTGTATGAACCTCTGAGATGAGAAGTGGTAATCAGGGATCAGAGCACAAATTCGATATTTGGAGGACAGTGGCCTTTTTACCCACTCTTGCTCCTGCAAACTGTGTATAGATTACTCTGAGAACAGGTAAACAGCTACCTTCCATGGAGCAGGGTGGTAGGGGATGGGTAGCTGCTACTATGCTAAGAGCTCAAATTGACTGAAATTAACAGCAAGGTACAGTCCAAGCCTTCTTCTGAAGTTGAAAGCCTTCAGTAGACTCCAGATTTCCAAATTAGTTATGTCAGACAGATTGTCTAGGTTGGGGGGGCAGATTTCTGTTGCTTTCTACTTTGTCATCTTCCAGAATCCTCTCTTCTATTGTCTTTATTTTTGTCTTCCTTTCTGTTTTGTGTTTCCCTGGAGACTTCTTACTAAATAGTGTTTAAAGCTTGCAGTTCTTATAGTTGTAATCCTGTTATTATTCAAGAACTCTAATGATTTGGTGGTAAGGTGTTGCTACAGGACAAGCATTCAACAGTCCTATAATTAGGTCTTATTCTTCTAGTGTGCCTGAGTTAGGTATTTGCCTTCCCCCCTGTTGAAGGCTGGAGGGAGCTGTAGTTTGGTATTGTCCTTCTCCCACATAAAAGGCTAGAGGGCGATATAATAGGTAATTATCTTCCACAGGCTTGTTTGGTTTTGGTAAAATGCCAGTTGGTTAGGCTCTGGTAAAATATTTTCCCTTGAGTTTAGGATTGTTAAAGAGAGCAGAGAGCTCTGGGAGTATTTCAAAATGGTTTCTTTCCCTTCAGGAGGAAATTTTTCTCTGATCTTCACAGTGAGCAACTGGTATGGCTTTTGGAGATAAAATTTATGAAAGTGTGGTGGTATGCCCCAAACTGGGACTCCTTGGAAGTTTAAACTCTCAATCTAGTCCACAGTGAGTCTCCAGCAATTGGCCAATTATAGTTAAAAGTGTTCCAACAGACACTGGTCCCAGGTGTGGGCTTCTGCTCCTGGGCTTGTACTCTTGGTAAACTGTGATAGTCTGGATCCACTTGTTTGTTTCTCTAGTTTTCATGGCTACAGTTTGCCTGCTCTATGACCTAAATTCTTTGATGACTCTAAGAAGAGCTATTGATTTTCGGTTTGTTCAGCTTTTTCTCTTGTAAGGGTGGGAGTGATGATTTCCAAGCTTTTTATGTATCTTATTGGAAACTGGAAGCCCCACATACACTTTCTGGAATGCGGGAATGTAGGAGTTCATTGTCAATAATGTTAATGTATTGTCAAAGAAATATATAATTACTTTTTTTTTTTTTTTATAATTACTTTTTAATATTACAAGTTCTTAAATTATTATCTCAACATGAATTTTAATTATGGTCTGATACTTTGAGGTTTGATTTTATCTAGCATATTGGACAAAAGAAGAAAATTTTTATACTCTTGATTTAAAGACAAGATAAATATTTTTACCGCCATATTTATGACACATATTTTATTTGGGAAGCTGATGTAAATGTTTGTATATTTCACATATAGATATTTTACAAAGCCCAGAAATAATTTCTGAATTGGTAATTTAAATTTTTATGTCTATTAATATTTTCAAGTACAGATTTTGAAATTAGAAACTGATTTATGATTAATATAAATTTGTTTATGGTAAAAACTTTTGTCACTAATTAAAAGCAAATATGATTCCTTGTAGAGAATCACCCAGGACTTCTTTAACAAATATCTTCTCCTCTTTTATGTATTCATTTAAATATTTTTGCTTATCATGCATATTATTTGGTGAAGGACACTCTTGAATTGTTCTCCATTTTGATGAGCTGGTATGGTAATTTTTCTTTGTCATTATCTATATGGGTACTGTTTTGTTCTAAAACGTTAAGAGATTTTTGTATCTTATTCTCAAAGAAATACCATGATAAGTTTTCTAGGTAGAATCCATTGTCACTATAGTTTGCTTGTATTTGTGTGTTTCTATATTTGGTGCTAAATATAATCTTTTATTATTAATCCATTATATCTCTATTTAAATACTAAATGATGTAGCTTTAGTTCTAGGTCAAAACTATTGTACTTTTTGAAGTTTATGCAGAGAACATGGGATTTTTTTTTTTTTTTTAATTTTTATTTATTTATTTATGGCTGTGTTGGGTCTTCGTTTCTGTGCGAGGGCTTTCTCTAGTTGTGGCAAGCGGGGGCCACTCTTCATCACGGTGTGCGGGCCTCTCACTATCGCGGCCTCTCTTGTTGCGGAGCACAGGCTCCAGGTGCGCAGGCTCAGTAATTGTGGCTCACGGGCGTAGCTGCTCCGCGGCATGTGGGATCCTCCCAGACCAGGGCTCGAACCCGTGTCCCCCGCACCGGCAGGCAGACCCTCAACCACCGCGCCACCAGGGAAGCCCCATGGGATATTTTTTAGTTAATATAGAGAAATATAAATACCAATTATATTCATTGGGCCACAAAAATGTATAAGGGTATACCTTTTCACTTATTGCTTATATCATTTAAAATAAGAAAACACTGAAAAAATCAATTTAATCTAAAGAGAATTTAATTTACAATGTTAATATAATTTCGTAATGAAAGTCCTAGATTTTGGTGACCCATTTTAGTTAACCAATTCTTAGTCTTTCTTTGGGAAAGTAAAAGCTAATCAACTGATCACTGAGTCATAGGTTTATCTCTCAGGACCAGTCCCAGGCAAAGTGTGGGAAGCCACATTTCAGAGGCATCACTATCCTTGTGTTTTATCTTTCTCTACCTTTTAGATATCCAGTGCTATTTCAGTGAAGCACTGAGTTGATCATAGGTTAAATGCATTTTTAGTCTGTTATAGTTATATGAATAATTTACTTTAGCTTACAAATATTTTAAATTTAATATACATAATTATTTTAGTAGCCATTTTTAGGTATTAGATGCATAATCCCCCAATTCCTTTATCTGCTCCTTTGTGAAGTAAATGAATCCATTTGTAAGGCTTTTAAAATACATTTATAGAACCCTACATTTTATTTAAAATATTTATGCCTTTACTTCAATTTATATTAAGGAAGAAATTTTAAAAATAAAGAGGAAATCTGTTTATCTTCTGTAGGCCAAATGTAACTGTGTTTAATATAATACTTTAAAATAATTATTTTAAATGCTTCAATATCAATATTAATACAAATATGCAGAAAACTTGAGGACCAAATCATGGAATCATTAGGACAGGAGTAGAATTTTAATATCAGCCCTCTATTAAGAACAAATAATACAACTTTTCCTTTTTGTGTCAAATTAATTCTAATGTATAATTCCAATTTATAGCAAAACATTCAGCTTTTCTATGTAACAAACCTCATTTTTCATTTCTATATGACCACAGATCTGTAGATAGAAATTTGTTCCTAGTACAGTGCACTCAGTTGTGCAAACTTATCTTTTTAGGGTCAAAGAAGAGCACAAACCACAACTGACACAGTAAGTAAATGTATTAAGAGTTCAATAGGCTTGACTTCTGTACCTTTGCCACATTCTGCTTTCTGCACCTTGGATGGTATTAGCTTACACTAATACTGGATAGGCTGCAGCTAGTGTGTCTTCTGCTTTTTGACTCTCTGGCTTGTAAGAGAGCTGCCTGCAGCTTCTTACTTCATCTACATACTGACTAGATGTAGTTTTTTGCTGCCTGCTTGTGGACTGGTTAAGTATTCAAACTTAATTTCCCTATATTCTGACTGCCTGGATGATAATTGGAGCTCATATTTCCATTGGCTGTAGCTTTTGTGCCTGTGTATTTTTATTAGTATGGATAAGAAAACATTTGACCTACAATTGTTTTATTCATTTGGTTATTCAGTCACATTATTTGCTTATTTAAACAGGTGGTTTCCCTTTAGTGGGATCACTGAACTGGTAAATAACGTTCTCCAGCCCCAGCAAAAACAACAAAATGAAAAGGAGCCCCAGACGTAAGTAAGCTGATCTGTACAGACTAAATATTTTCTCTAATAGCATAACATACTGAAGAGTATGTATACTGCCCTTGGAATAACATTCCCCAGAAATGAAAATTGTTAGGTTATGAGTTTGATATTTTCACCTTTGATACTTCATCTCCCATGGAAATATTAAAAGAAAACAAGGATAATTTATAGGGTAGTAAGAACGAAGAGGTAATTCTCCCCCCAACTTTAGTATAAATTATATAAACTGTATTTATCCAGTAAAATATCTTTCTCCAATAATGCAGTATATTCCAAAGCATATTTCTTTCAAAAATAATTCCAGAAGACATTAAGAGGTATTTACGCCCCAATTCAAGTAGTTTTGGAAGGGTTCTTTTAAAAAAGGTTAAGAAGATTTCTTTATTGTTATACTTCTGAGTATCTAAATATGCTCCAAAGTATTAGAACATACAATATTAACTAAATTTATGTGACTATTGAATCCTGTTTTCACTGAACATTTTATTAGGTTATGAAACATAATTTGGGAAATCCAGCAATTTATTATCATATTGGTCTGAAACATTAAAAAATGTCAATTCCATTTATTTCAGTTATTAGTAGATTAAAATACACTTTTTAAGAAGTTGTTCATACTTGTATCTTTTTAACTTTGTGCAAGAAATATTATTTATGTTGTAAAGTGGAAGTTTCTTTGAGAATGTGAGAAAGATTGCATAGATTTAAATTCCACACTCCCCATGATAACTGCCATCTTACTCAGAAATGCTCTTACCAGTCCGCCTCTGCACTTCATAAAAGTAGGAATTATGTCTATGGAGAAGATGGTTTGGTTGTAGGAATGGGTAGATTGAAAAGTGACATGAGCTCTAGGAGAGAACAAGAATAACTACCAGGAGCCTTAAGATGAAACATTCAGAAAAGCATTCACATTTTGCCTTTAATGAAAACTAGAAGATAGTGTCTTTTTGTTTTGTTATTATTGAGGGTAATCCCTCATCCATTTTATGTTACCTTGTATGCATTTTGTTTTAAATTTGGTCAGTGTTTCATTTTCAACTGAAGTAAAACTGTATTGTGATATGCTTCTCCTAATAGCTGATAATGTAGTTCTACGGTTGGAATTGTTGCTGTATTTAAGCCAGTTGAAGTCAAGACCCGTATTTGTCTTGTCTACATTCTATTCTTGCCATCTAGCAGAGTGACTGATCCATGGTAGGAACTCAATAAATGCGTCTTCACAACTGATTTTACATGTTTTACCCTTTTATGATGTAAGAATACTGTGTCCCAAGGAATAGAAATAAATTCAGTAATCTTTCTCTAATCAGCAAAAATTGTATTAAAATTGCACACAATGTCATTGTTTTGCTGATTTTTCTCTAAGGCACTGAAACATAATAAGGTAGTAAAATCAATAGCAAAATATAATTAGATGCAACTTTGTCTCAATTTTAAATGATGTCAGTTATGTATCTTGTTTGCATGTTTTAGAACATAATCAAGATTGTTATGTTATTTAGTAGATTACAGTGGACATTAAATAAAATAGATGTTTTGTTAGTAACTTTAAAAAGTGATTGCTAATTATTGAAACAATGACATTTGTTTGGGATAAACAAAGATCAAGGCAAATTTGAAAAGAAATAGCTTTATTTCAATAATAAATATAATACAGTTTGCTTTGACTTTTGGCTAGGAAGATTGTAGGAGAAAAGACTAGTACTTTCCGATATTTTAAAAATTAATTCCATATTAATAACTATTATTTCCATTAATGTTTCGTGGACAACTAATTCATTCTTCTTGTTCTGTGATTTATACAATTAAAAAAATCAGAACTAATAAGTTCTCTTAATAGCTACTTTCTTCATCTTACAATCTTATTGTGCTGAAGATTTCTGATATATATAATTTTCTAGGAGCTTTCCTTTTATCTTTCTGATCCACATATCGGGGTACTTCTGAATCTTCTCCTTTAATTAATCTTCTCTTTGATCAGAGTCTAGGACTTCTTATTTCTGAATCACCTCATTTGTTTCTTTCTTTGACTACCATTTGAGAAAGATAACATCCTATCTGCTTACTTTCTATTCACTCACCTATTAAATTATCTTGGAGAGTTGAATTCTAGGTATTCATTTTAATTTATAAATGTTAAAAAGTAGGACTTATGCTTTTCATATTCTGTATGAACGTTTTCACAGTAGAATAGCTAAGTAAATATTCTATCAGATAGTATTTAAAAATCTAATATTTCCTGAACAGTAATTTCATTTTAATGAATTTCTATAAATCCCATGTTGTGATTTTCAAAGCTTTAATAATATAGGTTCTTTGAGGTCTGTATTTTTGGAATTTGTTTATTTCATAGTTTTTTTTTTAATGTAACAGGAATGTAATTTTGAACTTTGAATGTAATGTAATTTTGATGTGGTAATTCATGTGAAAATATAGGTATAAGTAGAACAATGTGTCCAATTTTGACTTTCCATAAGTACTGAGGCATAGAAAATGGATTGAGCCGATTTTCAATTGTCAGTTCGTTCAATCTTTGCAGAAATTGCTTAATATACAAATTAAATAATTTTAAATTCTTTTCTTTCTTTCACTATTTTTTCACATTAATATTAAAATGAGGGAAAATTGTCTGTGAAGATAATATAATATAGGTTATATTAAGGTGTAAATGAGTCTTTGGATAATTAAAATGGGCATACTAGGAAAAAATGATAAATGCTATTTAATGCAACTGTTATTTTAACTTGGTGTTGCCAATATGTAGCATAACATCAAAGGTAAGTTTTTTAATACAGATTAATTAAACTAATCAATTAGATTAGTCTGATTTTGAATTTTCATGTAATAACAGTTTTATTCATGTTGTGACATGTTAAATAATAAATGTACTTTTGAAATAATAGGAAAATCTAAAATTTGAAATATTGGAATGAGATGGCCACTAATATAGTAATCCTCTTTGATAATGAGGTATTTTAATAGGAAAAAGATGCTAAGGGGAAGAGTGTTTTAAGCATAGGGAAATCATAGGTGAAAGTTTTTAGGTAGCAAAGGGTTTGAGAGACACAAAGAAGACTAGTGTGGTTGTAATATAGTGGACAAGAGGGAGTGCGACAGGAAGTGAGGTTCTGGAGGTAGGACCCAGACAGGGCACTGTTTCTCTAGAGAGTGAGAAGGAGTTTGGATCTGAATGTCAGTATAAAGGGAAGATACTGAAAAGTTTTAAACATGGGAGTCACATAATTTAATTTATATATAAAAATCAATCTGGCTGTTCTATGAGTAGAGTGAGTGAGGATGGAGGTCGAGAGAGTAATGAGGAGGCTTTTGTGAAGGACTTGGCTAGAGATTATGATGACTTGGACCAGGTTGATGATACTGAAGATGGAGGGAAGTGGATTGGGGATATATCTGGAGGTTGAAATGACATGATTTGTTAGTGGAGTAGATTTAGAAGAAGTTAGTAAGGAAGATGAACGAACCAAAGAAGACTGCCAGATTTCTGATTGGAAGAACTCATTGGGTGGTGATACCATTAACTATGATCAAGAAGGGGAAAGGATGAACAGGTTAGTAGTAGAAACTAAAACTGAAGTTTAAAATTTTTAAAGTTTAATATGCTAATAAGTTAACCAGCTTTGAAGGAGAGATATGGATTAGCTGCAGATATAACTTTCAGAGTTGTCAGTATGATGCATAAAACTAGAAGAGGAGACAAGATGACGTAGAGAGAGAGTATGTGATGAAGAGCAGATAAGAAGGTCCAAGACTTAGCCCTGAAAATTCTCACACTGTGCACGGTACTAGGCATCCAGAGATAAAAGTACTATGCTTCCTGCTCTCAAATATTTCATATTCAAGAGGGAAAACATGCTGATAAGTAATTAAAAACAATATTGTGGAGACTTCTGGTTTCCTCTTTGACATATAAAGAGTTTGGAAGCTGTCACTCCCATCCTTACAACGAGAAAAATGCTGAACAAACTGAACAAACTGAAAATCAACAACTCTTCTTAGATCCCAGAAAATTGAGGACACAGGACAAATCAATGCCCTGACAACTGAAAGAAGAGGTGAATAAAGAGAATCACAGCTTCCTGGGAGCAGAAACCACTGGAGCTAGGAGCTGGTAGGAAATTGATGAAATACTGAAGGCTGGGTGTGGAGTAACTTAAGAGTTAAAAATTCTTGGAAATCCACCTTTAGGGGATCCCCCACCCCAGTTTTGTGAGTTTTACCTCCATGAACTCTACCAAGTTCTCAAGGTAAAGATCAGTGAAAAATTCCCTCATACTTTCACCAGAGGGATGGGAAAAGTAACCATTTTGACATAACTCCCAGAGATTTTCATTCTCAAAGGAAACTACTTTGCCAGAGCCTAACCAACATGAGAGTAGAGAAATACCCAATTATTGTCCCCCTAACCTTCCTGTCTCTCCAAAACAGGAAAAGAAACTGAGAAGCACTTGTGACAGTCACAGCCCAGGGGCACTAGCCCATGAAAAGACTAAGACTTATTTATAGGATTATAGAATGCTTCTCTTCCAAGTGTCAGTTTAGGGATCTAGGCTGCTTCCATCTTGTTGGCAAGCCAATTAGAACACATAGCTACCAGGATTGCTGCATCAGAGGAAGAGAGAGAGAATGGAAAACTCACATTTATTCTTTTCTTTTCTTTTTTTTTTTGAAGAAATAGAGACATTTTTAATTATTGTCAGTGATTACAAAATCTATCTCTCAATAATTGATAGAACAAGTAGACAGAAAAATCAGTAAGTATACAGAAGACCTGAACAATACTATCAACCAACTGAAGGGAATGAATTTTTTAGAACATTTCTACTCAACAACAGCAGAATACTCATTCTTTTAAAGTACACACAGAAATTTTACAAAATAGAACATATTCTATGAGCCATAAAACATCTCAATAAATTTAAAAGAATTCAACCATAAAACTATGTGCTATGACCAAAATTATATTAGTTATTAATAACAGAAAGATATCTTAAAACTCCCCAAATATTTGAAACTATTATATAATCCATGGGTCAAAGGAAAAAAAAAGGAAATTCATATATATTTTGAACAGAAATAAATGAAAATACAGCATATTAATATTTGGGAGATGAAGCTGAGGCAATACTTATAGGGAAATTTATATGATGAAAGACTTACACACATTTATTCTTAATTGTGTAAGACAGGAAGTGACATAGGTCACTTTTACTCATAACTCATTGCCCAAAATTTGTCACAAGGCACTTAACTAACTGCAAGGAAGTCTAGAAACTCCATGTCCTCATGAAGAGAGACAACTCTATATAGTGAGCACTAGTAACATCTAGTACAGTTAGTTTACATTTGATTCTTATTTATTGCAATGAGATGGATATTTCAGGATGCCAAATGATAAAGATGTGCCAAAAGAATGCTGTAGTAGCAAAGATAACTCCAGTATTAGTCCCCATTCTTGGTACTGTTGGTTCTTCTGAAACTGCTGTAAGTAATGACTTGAGATCAAGATCTAATTTTTACAATACTGAAGGGTGAGGTTAATAATATGAAGAAAATTCAAATACAGAAGTATCCTCTCAAAGGAAGGAAATTTGCTGTATGTAGTGTTTCAAGGAATACCAATTCAATTTTGTCAGTGGGATTACAGGGAGATTTTTTGGTATTCTCTTAGGTGGCAGTGAAAGGAGATTAAAAATGGGTTAACAGTGAAAATATATGAAAGCATACTGAGAAACCCTTAGTTGAACATTAGAGATTACAAAGTACAATAATAAATAAGATAAAGAGTAAACAAAATAATTTTTAAAGGGAGGAGCGAGATATCAGAAAATCATTCTTCTGTTCTTGGATGGAAGCTGTCTACTTTGGTTTGTCATCTGTTTGATCCAAGAGTCGTTGGTTAGCTCTTTCTCTCCAAAGACCATTTGTTTCTGGGGATTCTTAAGATTCTTTTATTTAAGGTCTCCTGATGGAGCAGATTTCCAACAGTCCATGCAAAATTGTTTGTGTCTTTTTGGTTGTGAAACATGAGTCCAAAGATCAACATTTTGAGGCTTTTGTTGAAGTGCTAATTGTTAACATGACTTATTAACAGTCTTTTCCATCATAACCCTGAGGTAGTTTTTCTGTCCTATCTCTTCCAGAAGACTAAATCTGTAGGTTTCAGGTCATAGAGTGTTCCTTAGAAGGATGTTTTGGAAATCCTGCTTGTACCCATTGATGATAAGACTAAGTGTATCACATGATTCCTTTGCTGTGCTTAATCATGTTAACTTGCAATAGAGCTGACTCTAGGGTCAGAAGTGAAATACTAAATGCCTGGGCAGCCTATTATTAACTTATAAGGGGAAGCTGATCGATCTCCCCAAAAGTTGATTTTATTGTTTTGAAGGCTAATGGCAATGGAAATTGAAGGGTCATTGAGAATATTGTTAATTTAATTTTACTTTAAAAAATTCCACTTGTTTTTTTTCTACTTTTTCTGAAGCTTGAGGATGACATGGACAAAGATGTTTTCTTGTAAGCTACGTACTTCTTATTGGTGCTTGACTGGTCAAAGCAGTTGATATGGACTTGTGAAATAGTGAAGGCAGTTCCTGCACATGAATATGTTTCCAGGTCCAACATAGATAGTCTTCAACCTGAGTGGTCTAAAATTGACTGCATTTGTCATGTATCTTAGAACCACCTTAAATTCCTTTTGGCTCAAAAAAGGGATCAATAAATAAAGAAAAATTATGATGATAGATTGCTTGTTCAGAAAATGCATTTAGAAAAATTGATAAAAGTACCAAAGTGTTTATTGCCAAGTAGAGTTTTTATTAAAACATAACATATGTAGTGAAAAGTGCACAATTTGAAAATATACAGCTCATTGAATTGTCAGACAGTGAATATATCTGGAAATCATCACTGAAAACAAGAAGCAGAACATTACCAGCCCTCCAGGATCTCTTCCTTATGCTCCCTTCCAGGGAGGACTGTCTACCACCCCAGGGGGTGGCTTTTATCTTGAATTTTTTCTAGCACCACATATTATTTTTGCCTACTAATATTTAGACTTCATACAAATAGAATCATATGGTATATTGTATCTATATTACTTTGCTTAACGTGTTTGTGAGATCCATTCATATGATTGCATATAGTTGTATTTCATACATTCTCATGATTGTATGGTACTCTAGTATCTGAATATACTACAATTCATTTATGTTTTACTATTTCTGTACTTTGTGGTTGTTTCCAGTTTTTGGCTATGAATAGTGCTGTGGTATACATTCTGATGCCATTATTTTTTCGTAATACTTTGGAAAATTTATAGTTATTTGT
Organism: Balaenoptera musculus; assembly: GCF_009873245.2. Lineage (NCBI taxonomy): Eukaryota > Metazoa > Chordata > Mammalia > Artiodactyla > Balaenopteridae > Balaenoptera > Balaenoptera musculus. Next base: position 33,473,215 of record NC_045801.1, on the reverse strand, counting down.
GAAAGTGAAGTACTTCAGCTATTTAAAAATATTTTCAAATGTTAAATCTAGTTACTATGTCAGGGTGTCTATGTCTCTAGCTTCCCATTTATTTATTTGATAATGCTATAGATACCATTTCTTGAGCATGCCCTACTGTTTGATGTTTTGGTGCCTCTGCATCTGGCCAAGAAAGGGAGAAAAGGCATTCCAGGCAGAGGAACAGGATGATATGATCAGATTTGTATTTTAGAAAAACAGCAGAGTTGTAATAGTCACTTAGGCAGCTATTCAGAAGTTCAGAGGAGAGACCTGCTATGTGACTGGGATGGCCATCTATATGACATATGTTTATTCTTTTTTTTAATAAAAGGACATTAGTCCGTTCTGTCAGCAGATTAGTAAAGCAGTGGCTTTCATACATTTTTTTTTTTTTTTTTTTAAATTTTTATTTATTTATTTATTATTTTTGGCTGTGCTGGGTCTTCGGTTCGTGCGAGGGCTTTCTCTAGTTGCGGCAAGTGGGGGCCACTCTTCGTCGCGGTGCGGGGACCGCTCTTCATCGCGGTGCGCGGGCCTTTCACTATCGCGGCCCCTCCCGTTGCGGGGCACAGGCTCCAGACGCGCAGGCTCAGTAGTTGTGGCTCACGGGCCCAGCTGCTCCGTGGCATGTGGGATCTTCCCAGACCAGGGCTCGAACCCGTGTCCCCTGCATTAGCAGGCAGATTCTCAACCACTGCGCCACCAGGGAAGCCCCCTCATACATTTTTTAGAAACTTCCATCCATAAAAAGAAATATATTTTGCACTATAACCCAGTATACACATACCTACATAGAAATATACATATATATGTGTAATAGAAACAAGATTTATATGAAATCTTACTTGCACTCTTTCCAATGCTATGAGCTATTCTATTTCATTAAAAATCATGAGTCTTGGCCTGCTAAATTGATTTTATGTCCTTGTATTGGGTTGCACTCTGCAGTTTGAAAAGCACTCTATAATGTGTGTGACTACATTTAATGATCACATTTTATAACTTCATGCCATGAACTTGTAGAAAGCACAACTTCAAACTCATCATCTGATGAAAGTCAGTGTTATGGAAATCATGAAAGCACACTTATAAGATGAATGGGAAAACAACAACAGCAACAAAAACCTATGTGGCTGGGCATAAAATTACCAGGCACAGCAGGATTACTAGGAGCTAACAGATTGAAAAATTTCTGTTTTCTTAAAGAACTCAGAAGTGAAGAAATTTTACTTTGGAAAACAGTTCAATGAGTTGCTTTGGTGAGGATGGAGAAAATAGACTTGAAAAATTTGGATACAACAGCTTTTTGAAATAAGAAAGTGGAAAAAGCAATATTTCTAAATTGATATATTATTGTATATGTCTTTTAAATATTTATTTGTCATAAAAGTTTTAAATTAAATGTGAGTACATCTTTGACTCTTTTATCTGTATCAGGGATCTGCAAAATATGGCCTGTGGGTCAAATCCTGCCTGCTGCCTGTTTTTGTAAATAAACTTTTATTGGAACACAGTCAAGCTCATTTATTTGTTTATCTATGGCTACTCTCACATCCCTTTGGCAAAACTGAGTAGCTGTGACAAGACCTATGGTCCACAAGGCTTATAATATCTATTATCTGGCCCTTTGCAGAAAAAGTTTGCTTACCTCTGATTTACATCACTGGAAACTTATGTATTTACCTTTATATTTATATTTATAAACTTAATTACATAAGCTTATATATTTAAGATTGTTTAGACCTTTCTTTGTATTTGGAGTTTGGTTCTGACAATGTTGTTTTGGAGTGGAACAAACAAAAAACCCAATGAAATAGGATGCAGAGTCCATAAATAGACATTTGCACATGTGAGAACTAAGTATATGATAGATTGCTATCACAAATCAGTGGAAGAAAGGATGGTCTATTTAATGGTGCTGGGAAAATAGAGTCTCTATACAGAAAAGATTGAAATTAAGTTCTTGCATCACATCACATATAAAAATAAACTTTAGATCGATTAAAAGCCTAAATGTGAGAGGCAAAATTATAAAGCTATTAGAAGAAACTGTAGAATTTTTTGTGACTGACTCAGGGGTAAGTAAGGATTTTTATTATAGCCAGCCACCAAAACCACGAACCGTGCAGGGAGAAACTGGTGTATTAGAATGCATCAAAATTAAAGAATTCTGCTTAACAAAGAACAGAATTAGCCGTCATTTGTCAGACTAGGACATTTGCTATGCTCAGCTTATAAAGAATTAACATATAGGCTTTACAGGGTTCTTCTGCAAATCAGCAAAAACAAATAAACAACCCCATAACCCCCCCACCCCGCCCCCGCCAGGAAAACCAATAGAGTTTTGGTAAAGGACGGCATGAATAGGTAGTTCATAGGTAGGGCAGTTCAACTGGCTGAACTTCATTAGGAGTCAGAAAAACGTGAACTTAAAAAAATAAAACAGCAGTTCATACCTACCCAAGCTGCAAAATTTTAAAAATTGAATAATATCATGTATAGGCAAGGATAAGAGAAAACTGGAGCCTTCATACACTGCTTGCAGGTGTGCTAACTGGGTTAAGCCATTTGGAGGGAAGTTCAGAAATATTTAGTGAACTTGAGTATGTCTGTTATATTTCTGTGTACATATCTCAGAGAAAAACATATATGTGTTTATAAATATCTCATTACAGAAATATTACAATTTATTGGAAATACACAGTAATGAATTATAAAGGGCCAACTTATTTATTTACTAATTCTTTTTTTTAATTGAAGTGTAGTTGATTTACAATATCGTGTTAGTTTCAGGTGTACAGCACAGTGATTCAGTTATACATATAAATCTGTTCTTTTTCAGAATAAAGTGCCAACTTTTAAAAAATAAAGGGATGAATAAAATGTAAATAGGGAACATTATACAGCCATTAAAATGTGTAAACTTATAGTTGTTGGAGCTTGGATTCTGCAGCAACACTAAATTTGGATCTGGCTTTACTTACTAGCAGTGTGACTGTAAGTAAAAATAGCTTCTCTGTAGAATAGAATAATAGTAGAATATTTATAATAGTACCTATCTACCTGATAACACAATAAGCACCGTATGCATTAGCTATTGTTTATTCTATTTAGATTTTAATATAAAAATGTAAAGACTGGTTCCTGAGGGAAGGGAAGTCACATTGGGGAAGGGAAAATAGTTAATTAAAATGGGAGCCAAGCATGGATCAGTGCAACCAAGCTCATGATCAACTCTATTTTGGATACCTAACGGTTTAAAAAAAGAGAAAGAAAATTTTAAAAAAAGGTGTGCATTGTAATCTATCCTAGGAGGAGGCGAAAGCATGTATAAAATACAAATGCCCTATAATGGATGCACCATAGTGAGTCTAAAGGATGAGTGGCTTTAGCAGAAAGAGGGGAAAGAAGCAGTGCAAAAAATGAGGTTGAAGGGGTGAATGTGTGCGAGAACATTCAAGGCTTTGTATGTCTTCATAAGAAGACTTTTCTTCTTCTTAAAAGCAATCAGAAGCCATTAGTGTATTTTAAGCAGTGAGATGACAAGATAATTTTTCTGTAGTACGCAGAAGGGGAGAAGTGTGGATGTGAGTAGCCTAGCCAGGAGGCTAGGTGGGCATTGATGGTAACAAGGCCTATGGTATTGACAATGGATTCAGAGACAAGCGGAAGGATTCAAGACACATTTAAGAAGTAAAATTGAAAGGACTTAGATTAATTATGCATTTGAAGGAGTGAGATATTTCTAGACTAATTCTAGATTTCAGGCCTGCATTATTAAATGGTGGTGCAATTCACTGAAATTGTGCACTGGAAGGAACACTGGAAGGGAATTTAGTTTAATAGGAAAATTTGGAGTTCGCTTTGATACGCACTGAATTTCAGCTGGCATCGAGACTTCCAAATAGAGATGTCAAGTAGGCAATTGAATATTGAAGCTCAGAGGAGAAGTTTGAGCTGAGGATTTACATTTATAAGTAATTTATATATAGGCGGAAATTGCAGTTTTAGATGTGGGTGAGATTGCCTAAGAAGACAGAATGAAAAGAGAAGAGGAGCCTGAGTCTTGACCTTCAAAGGAGAAAGAAAATGAAAGGCAGATACAGGAAGAAAACCAGGAGAGCGTAATGAAAGCCCAGTGGGCATGTGAACATAATTTCAAGTATTGTTGAGAACTCAGTAAGATGGAGATTAAAAAAATTTGTCCATTAGTTTTAGATACAGGGAGATCCTTGGTAAACTTTGTGAGAATTAAGAAGTAGACTGGAAATTAGATTAGGTTGGTTGAAGAGTGACTGGGGTGAGGAAGCAGAGATAGAATTTGGCCTATTTATAAATGGGAAGGGAAGAAATGCTCTTTTTGGCAAGGAATATAATTTAGCTCCTGAATCTGCCTGTACACCACCACTTCTACATATGGTAGTTTCTCATTTTATAGGACTGGAAGGATGAATACACAGAATCTCTCTAGAAGTCCTCTCTTGTCGCCTCAAACTGTTGTAGTCTAGTCCTATCTGAATTTCGGCTTCTCTCTCTCTCTTTGCTCCCTACACCTGGGAAGATTTGATCCCATCCTACAGCCCTAATAATGCTGTAGTCTCTGGGATTACTACAGTTGTTATGTAAAAGGGTTTTAAATAGCTCTAATCTAGCACTTTGGGATACATAATTACTAATTTTTCTGCTAATGTGATTGGCCTTCTCCCTGTGTGTGAAATGGGGTTTCTACTTCCCTTGAGACACTATAATGTAGAACAATTGACTTAACTAGATTTCTGCTTTTTGTTCCAGTGTGACTTGGTAACTTGCCTAGTACTCCAGTGCCTCTAGAACTAAAACAAAACATTGCTCTAATTTTCTTCTTCTTTCTCTGTTTCCCAGTGGGTTTCAGCCATGTGCTGAAAGATATGCCAGAGATCATAAGTGTGTACACAGATATACAGTAGAAATGTATAATATACCTCACACATAGAAAGATAGTTCTTCTAAATGGTTGGGAGAAGCTCTGATGCAGAGTTCATTCAATGGTCCACTTAAAATCATGCTTGCTCTGGTACATGTTTATGAGCTTGAGTTTCCTGTAGTGGTGCTTATTTTGTGTTAACAGAGATTCACTTAAACCTGGTGGGAGATCATCAGGCAAAAACAGTATGTTATCTGAAGTTATAGAAAAAAATTGAGAAAACTGGCACGGCTATTTGAATTTACTAATATTAGGTGTGAAAAAGGAAGTCTGCTTTTGTGGTTAAGTAGGTAAAAGAACTTACATAGATCTATTTTTTTTTAAATTTATTTATTTATTATTTATGGCTGTGTTGGGTCTTCGTTTCTGTGCGAGGGCTTTCTCTAGTTGTGGCAAGTGGGGGACACTCTTCATCGCGGTGCGCGGGCCTCTCATTATTGCGGCCTCTCTTGTTGCGGACCACAGGTTCCAGACGCGCAGGCTCAGTAATTGTGGCTCACGGGCCTAGTTGCTCCGCGGCATGTGGGATCTTCCCAGACCAGGGCTCGAACCCGTGTTCCCTGCATTGGCAGGCAGATTCTCAACCACTGCGCCACCAGGGAAGCCCCATAGATCTATTTTTAATTTACCTACTGACTTTAGGTTAGCACTTTGAAACTAACTTTTTTAAAAGTCAGGCTTATTTCAGGTATAGTTTATTTGCAGTAAAATTCACCTTTAAGACATACACTTCACTGAATTCTGGAAAACATGCACAGTTAAATATCTACCACCATAATCAAGACAGACTATTTCCTTCACCCCAAAACGTTCCTTGTGTCCATTTGTAGTTAATCCCCTTGCTCTACTCCAGCCCCTAGCAACCATTGATCTGATTTCTGTCCTAATAATTTTGCCTCTTTCAGAATGTTATATAAATGAAACCATATCATATAAAAGTGGGCAATCTGTGACCCTTAGGCCAAATCTGGCCCACTGCCTGTTTTCAGTGTCCGTAAATAATATTTTATTGGAACACAACTATGCTCATTCATTTATATATTGCCATTGGTTGCTTTCTGGTTCATGCTTTTTAGATTCTATTGAAGGTATGCTTGCCTAATCTAGCTAAGTAGTCTTTGTTTAACCCAAGGCCTCATTTTTTGTCAATGTTTTCATCTAGAAGTTTTATAGTTTTAGTCATTTTATTTAGTTCTGTAATGTATTGTTTACAGTTCTGTAATACATTTAGTTAATTTTTGTATAGGTGTGAGGTATGAGTTGAGGTTCATTTTTTTACACATGGATTTCCAGTTACTTTTTTTACACATGAATTTTCCTTTGCTTTAAAGGGCTATTCTTTATCATTGAATTACCTTGGCATCTTTTAAAAAAGTAATGACCAATTAAGTGTTGGACTATTCTGGACTCTGTTCTGTTCTGTTCTATTGTATGTGTGTTTATCCTTTGCCAATATTTGATTACTTCTGTAGCTTTTCTAGTAAGTCTTAAAATCAGGTAATGTGAGTCCTTCAATCTTTTTGTTTTTCAAAATATTCTGCCTATTCTGAGAGTTTTGCTTTTCCATACAAATTTTAGACTTAGCTTGTCAACTTGTTTAAAAAATTCTTGCCGAGATTGTGACTGAGATGACATTGAATCAATAGATCAATTTGTAGAGAATTGATATCTTAACAATATTGAGACTTCTCACTGATGAATACAGTATATTTCTCCTATTAATTAGATCTCTCTTTTGATTCTTTTTATTAGTGTTTTTTAGTTCTTACCAAAGATAGCCTGCACATATTTTGTTAGATTTATACCTTAGTCTTTTATTTTTTTTGATGCCATTGCAGACTACTTTTTAAAATTTTGATTTCCAGCTGTCTATTGCTAGTATATAAAAATACAATTTTTTTTATATTGAGCTTGTATCTTGTGATCTTGCTATACTCATTTATTTATTATAGGAGATTTTTTTTATAGTTTCTTTGGGATTTTATACATAGACAATTATGCCATCTGTGCAGTTTAAAATTTTTCCTTTGCAATCTCTATGGCTTTAATTTTTATTGTTTTTCTGGCTTTGATGCATTGGCTAGGATTTCCAGTCCAGTGTTGGTTAGGAGTAGTGAGAGAGGACACCTTACTTTGTTCCTGATTTCAGGGGGAAAGCACTCAATTTTTCAAATACAGTATGATGTTAGCTGTAGAGTCTTTTGTGGATACTGTTATTGCATTAAGGAAGTTTCTATCTATTCCTAGTTTGCTGATTCAGCTGCTTTCTCAGCATATTTTGACATAATCATGTTTCTTTCCCCTTAATCTGTTAATGTGGTAAATTATATTGCTTGAATTTAGAATGTGGAACCAACCTTGCATTCCCAGGATAAACATCACCTATTTGTGATGTGTTATTCTTTAACATATTTCTGGATTTGGATTGCTAATGTTGGGTTGAGGATTTTTGTACCTTCTCATGAGGAATATTGGTCTATAATTTTCTTTTCTTATACTTTTGTATGGTTTTGGTATCAGAGTAATGTTGGCCTTAGGAAATTAGTTAAGAAATGTTTCTTTCACTTTTATTTTCTGGAAGGGATTGTGTAGAATTGGTATTGTTTCTTCCTTAAATATTTTGCAGGATTCATCAATAAAGCCATAGAGAACTGGAGTTTTATTTTTGAAAGGTTTTTAAACTATGAGTTAAATTTCTTTAATAGCTTTAGGACTTGTCAGGCTATCTAGTTCTTCTTGAGTGAGGTGTACTTATTTCTGTCTTTGAAGAAGATGGTCTATCTCTCATGTAAGTTGTAGAATTTTGGGCATAGAGTTGTTTGTAGTATTCTCTTATAATCTTTTACATTTAATTTTGTTTAACTGTGGAGTCTGTAGTGATGTTCCCTCTATCATTGTTGTAGGTAATTTGCATCTCTCTTTCTTTCTCTCTCTCTCTTCCTTGATCATTCTGGCTGGAGGTTTATCAATTTTATTGTTTCTATTTTAAAAAGAATCAGTTTTTGGTTTCATTGATTTCTTCTCTAATCTTTTAAAATTTCCTTTCTTCTACTTTCTTTGGGTTTAACTTTCCTTTTTCTTTTTTTGAAACTCATTTGAGACTTTTTTCTTTTTGACATAAGCATTTATTTCTATGTCTAGGTCTGGTTTTCCATATGATACTTCCAAGGAGTATCATACTCCTGCCTGAAGAACTTACTTCAAATTCCTTGCAGTTAAGGTCTTCTTTTAACATTTCTTTGCCTGAAAAAGCCTTTATTTTGTCTTTATTTTTTTAAGCATAATTTCACTGCATATAGGATCTTGGGTTGACAGGTTTTTTTTTTTTTTCTTCATGTCAGTGCTTTATAAAGATGTCATTCCAAAGTCTTCTAACTTGCATGGTTTCTGAAGAATAATCTTCTGTAATTCTTATCATTGGTTCTTTGTACATAATATGTTATTTTCTCTGGCTGCTTTTATAGTTTTCTCTTTATGTTTGGTTTTTAGCAATTTGACTATGATGTGTGTAAAAGTGTGTGTGTGTGTGTGTGTGTGGTATTTGTTCTACAAAGGATTCTCTGAAGTTCACGTGTCTGTGATTTGCTGCCTTTGATTAGTTTTGAAAAATTCATGGCCATTATCCCTTCAAATATTTCCTCTGTTCTGTTTTCTCTTTCTTCATCTTCTGGGACTCCAGTTTTACATGTTAGATCATTTTAGCTCTTGGATGCTCTCTCTCTTTTTTTTTTTTTTTTTCTTTTTGGCCACAGCACACAGCATGCAGGATCAGATCCCTGACTAGGGATCGAACCCATGCCCCCTGCAATGGAAGCATGGAGTCTTAACCACTGGAACACCAGGGAAGTCCCTTGGATGTTCTTTTTTTCCTACACCTTTTTTTCTTTTTTCTGTTTTAACGTGGATAATTCTTATTGACTTATTCTCAAGTTTACTGTTCTTTTCCTTAGTTCTTTCAAGCCTACTCATGAGACCATCAAAGGAATTCTTCATCTCTGAGGACATATTTTTTATTTCCAGTATTTCCATTTGACTCTTACAGTTTCCATCTTTCTGCTTCAGTACCCTATTTGGTCATGTCTGTTGTCCACCTTTTTTCTCTATATCTTTTACCTTAATAATTTTAATCATTTTAAAGTCTGTGTCTGATAATCTCATCATCTTTGTCATCTCTGAATCTACTTGTAGTGATTATTTTATCTCTTGACAACGGGTTGTTTATTCCTTGTGATTTTTCCCTGAGTCTCATGCTTTTGAGTTGTATTTATGCCTTAAAGTTGGCATGCCTTTTCTGTCAGACTGTCAGTATTGGGGATTAAGTCACCAATCAAGTCAGGGGTTCAGACAGGTTTGGATTTTGTTGTTGCCATCATTATCTTTAGTGCACTACTATCTTCAAATTCCTCTAACAGTGGGCTACTGTTGCTTTTTGCTTGGGGTGGATGCAGGAGTACTGTCAGTTTTTTTTTGTTTTTGTTTGTTAGTTTTTAATGTTTTGCTACCCCTTCAACCATTCCTATCCACTTATGTCACAGAGGGAGGGGGTCTCTCCCCATGTTCTTGCCCATTCCCCAGAGGTAGACTACTGTGCTTATTTCTTGATCCTAGGCTTGTGATAGGGACGGGGTGTTCTGTTGTATGTGTTCTATCTTCCTGTTCTTTGAACAGGCTTTGTCCACCCGGGCCTCAGGGATGAGGCTTGCTCAAGGTTTTTATTCCCTCCTTCCCATGGAAGCAAATCTGCCTTGTATCTCTGAATGGTTTGGGGCAGGAGATTCCACCCCTCCCTTAGTGATAAAAGGCCTTTAATTTGTGGGTAAGATCTTGGTTGAAGATGGTTTCCTGTCCCTCTTTCATGGGAAGAGGGTTTTTTTTCAAGCTTTTCCCTAGCTACAATGGATCTTTGCCTTTGCCCTGGGGATGACAAGACTTTACTCCCTTTTCCTGTGGCTTATAGCTTTGGCTTTTTTAGGAGAAATAGTCTGGGAAAATGTGCCTGCGTCCTAGCAGCCACTAGTCAGTCACTTCTGTTATACCTGCACATGTGCACCCCCAAAGGGTTCTTTTTGTTCTCATGCCCTGCTCTCAATATGCCTGATGAATAACCAGTGGAGGTATGTGGAAGAGTGCTTGTGAGTGAGTGTGAACTTCCCTTGAGTCTGGGCCCCTAACTATTCCAAACTGTCATGTTAACCACACTTGGCCTTTACCAATTTGTTAAAGTTTTAATGAATTTCCTCTTACCTAATTGTAAGAGGAAACACCTCTTTCTCTTGTGTTCTGCCAAAGGAGAAACAGTGTGGCCCATTGCTCTTTGGAAGGGCTTGTTGCTCTTTGGAGTTTAGATTATTTGGTTGCCTTACAACCTCAACTCTGTGATGGGCTCAAAACAAGTTATGATATTTTAGATTATCTAGCCTTTTGTCCTTTGTAGGATGGGAGTGACATTATTTACAGCTTTGTAAATCCTAAACATTAGTTCTGATTAGGAACTTTGATTTATAAATCAAAATTATAGTTTTAAATATTTTAAATTATCCTTTATAAAAACAATGGAAGTGAAAAGTTTTATCACTATTTTTAACTAGAAAAAATAAAGGCTTTACTTTTATTTGTACAGCCTTATTTGGTAGGCTTCTAATATTTCATAGTGTCTTTGCAGCCAGCTAATGTCGAGACTATTGAATAGATTTAAACAGTTAGTGAGACCAGTCATCCAATGTTTTCCCCTCTGTTTGGATTCTTAAGATCATTCCAATTGAGATTCTGTCTCAATGATTTGAAGTTCTTAGGTTTTGGTTTCACTGTGTAAGTCAAATCAGTCTTTTTGTGAAGCTAAACTGTTGAAAAATAACATTGTAAATATTTTTACAGCGGTATATGATTGAAAATATATTGCAAATGGTTGGTAGAAATTTTACAATTACAGTTCAGAGAAGTATCTTAATTGTATTGTTTCTTAAATTAGCATGTATATCAGAAGGCAGAACTAGTTACAACACTTTTATGATGTGATGTGCCATAAAAGATGTTATTCTATAAACATAAAATTAAATTTTTATTCTGTATTCTCCTATGGATTTTTTTGGTATATAAAATTGTGTCTACAGATTGTGGTAATTATTTTTTTTTTGAGACATCAGGAAACCAAATTTTTCTTATCTGTGTTCTCTGCAGAAAACTTCATCAGCAGTTTGAAATGTATAAGGAGCAGGTAAAGAAGATGGGAGAAGAATCACAGCAGCAGCAAGAACAGAAAGGTGATGCTCCAACCTGTGGTATCTGCCACAAAACAAAGTTTGCTGATGGATGTGGCCATAACTGTTCATATTGCCAAACAAAGTTCTGTGCTCGTTGTGGAGGTCGAGTGTCATTACGCTCAAACAAGGTACAGAATGAAAATTACACTTCATAATTCTCTTAAGCTTATCTTGAATAAAATAGACAACTGAAATTAATATTCAGGTTAATCAATGAATAAAAACCTTCCCTAGTGTCTTCAATTCAGATAAAATAATTTAAAAAAATTTTCCTCTGAATTAAAAAGGTATTTGTCTCATTGTTTATGTTCTTTAGCTTATGATTTTGTTTAGAATCATAGGGTCTTAGACTTTCAAAGATGAAGAGAATTTAGAGATCAATTGACCTAACTCATTATTTTATAGGTGTAGAAAACTCAGATCTAGAGACACTAAAATTCATCTTAAAGTCACACAACTGATTAATGTTTGGGTTGTGTCACAGCTTTTTCGATTACTTCACATAATTTTATAAACTTGGTAGATCTGCTCTTCCTTTGGCCTTCATTTTCTTTCTTTTTGAAAAAGGCTCTTTCCGGCTTTGAGATTCTGTTTTTCGTAATTCTATAGCTTTTGAGGCTACTTTACTCTTTATTTTTGTTTTAACATTAATGAAATAAACATTAAGACTATGGAATTTAAAGAAGAAATGTTAAGCCTGTGTTTCACACCTGTACTAGATTTTTGTAGTTTATCCATCCACTTTAGGGAATATATTAATATTTCCCAAAAAATGCTATGTTGAAATTAGTAAAAGCAGTATTTTAAATTGTTGTCTCACTAAGTTCTTTATAATTTGTATTTATCTCCTTCGTAGTATTTTATCACTCAGTTCTTAGGTAGCTTAAAAATATGAAGCTGATGTCTTTACATACATTACTTAGACGTAATTATGGGAATTTGTTCCCCTTTGTGATTTTATTTCTCCATTTTCTCATTGTTTCGCTTTTCTCATTGTTTTGTTTTGCCCAGAACTAATAACTTTTCTTTATTTTTCCTTATCTTTCTCCCTGGTTTACCTGATTATTTTTCTTTTTCTTGACTAGTTGCATTGGCTAGAAACTCCAGTGTAATTCTGATTGGAAGTGATGAGAGAAGCTATCCCTATTTTGTTCTTATCTTAGGGAGAAAGCATTCAGTCTTTCACTATTAAGTATTACGTTAGCTATCAGCTCTTCATAGATGCTGTCTATTATTAATTTGCTGAGAGTTTTTGTTTGTTTGTTTGTTTACCTCAGGAATAGATGTTAGATTTTGTGAAATACTTTTTTTCCATCTATTGAGATTGATTATATGTTTTTTGTTAATATGGTGAACTACATTGATTGATTTTGAAATGTTAAACCAACTCTGTATTCCTGCAATAAAACCCATTTGGTTATGATGGATTATATCTTTTACATATTAATGGGTTTGATTAGATAAAATTTTGTTTACAATTTTTGCTTCTGTGTTCATGAGGGTTGATATCTATAGTTTTCTTTTCTTGCAGTGTCTTTCTTTGATTTTGGTATTAGAGTAATGCTGGCTGGATAGAATGAGTTGGGCAGTATTTCCTCCTCTCCAGTGTTTTAGTAGAGTTTCTGCAATATCTGTATAATCTGTAGTGATGCTAGCTCTTTCATTCCGGATATTGGTAATTTACATCTTCTGTCTTTTTCCCTGCTCAGTCTGACAGATATTTATCAATTTTATTGATCTTATCAAAGAACCAGCTTTTTGTTTTATTGATTTTTTAAATTGTTGATTTCATCTTTGATCTTTATTATTTCTTTTCTTTTGCTAACTGTAATTAATTGTCTCCTCTTTTTCTGGTTTCTTAAGGTGGAAGCTGAGGTCATTGCTTTAAGATGTTCCTCCTTTTCTAATACGGCATCATGTGCTGTCAATTTCCCCTAAGTACTGCTTCAGTGACATCCCCCAAATTCTGCTATGCTGTCTTTTCATTTTCATTCAGTTGAAATACTTTCTAATTTTACTTTTCATCCTTGACCTATGAATAACTTAGAAGTATGTTATTTATTTTTTAAATATTGGGGGTGGATTCCAGAGATCTTTCTATTAATGATTTTTAATTTAATTTGGTTGTGGTCCTAGATATACCTTGTATGCCTTGAATCCTTTGAAATGTACTGAAACTTATTTTATGGCCCAGGATATGGTTTATTTTGACAAATGTTCTGTGTGTTCTTGAAGAGGGTGTATATTCTGCTATTTTTTGACAGTGTTTTTAAATGTCCAGTAGGTCAAGTTGTTTAATAGAGTTGTTCAAGTCTACTATATCCTTGTTGATTTTCTACCTATTTATTCTATCAATTATTAAGAGAAGGGTATTGAAATATATAACTATTCTTGGATTTGTCCATTTCTTTTTACAGTTTTATTGGCTTTTGCTTTATGTATTTTAAAGTTCTGTTTTTAGGTGCATAAACATTTAGCATTATTACATCCTATTAAATAATTGGCTCCTTTATAATTATCAAGTGACTTTATTCCTGGTAATATTCTTTGCTCTGAAATCTGTTTTGTCTAATCTTACTATAATCATTCCAACTTTCTATTGGGTAGTAGTAACATTGTTTATGTTTCCTGTTCTTTTACTTTAAACTAATTTGTGTCTTCATATTTGAAGTACTTTTCTTATAGGCAGCATATAATTGGGTATTGCTTTGTTAGCCAATCTGACAATCCCTGCCTTTCAATTGGGTGTTTAGATAATTTATATTTAATGTGATTACTGATACGGTTAAGTTTGATTATATCATTTTGCTCTTTTTCTACTTTTACCATCTGATCTTTATTTCTTTTTTAGTTTCCTTTTGGATTAATCAAGTACTTTTTAAATTCAGTTCTATCTGCTTTGTTAGCTCATTAGCTTTGTTGACTCTTTCTTTGGTAGCTTTGTTGGCTCTTTGTTTTGTTATTTTATTAATTGCTTAAGGATTTGTAATATACATCTTTAAATGATCACAGTCAACCTTAACTGATATTATACCATTTGGTGTATAGTATAGTATAAGAATATACAATAGTGTACTTCCATTTCTACCCTTCTGGACTTATATTATTGGTATCATATAGCTTACTTTTACCTGTTTTATAAATCCCACAATACACTGTTCGTTTGTTTTTTGTTTGAAAGGCTTATGTTTTAAGGAGTTTTAAATAATAAAGAAATATTATGTATTTACTTGTGTTGTTACCATTTCTGGTAGTGTTAATTTCTTTTTGTAGATCTATATTTCTGTCTGGTATCATATTTCATCTGCCTGAAAGATCTCCTTCAATATTTGCTATATTACAAGCCTGCTAGTGATGAATGCTTTCAACTTTTTATGCTAAAATTTTTGCCCTTGTTTTTTTTAAAAGATATTTTTGCTTGGTATAGAATTCTAGTTTAACAGTTATTTTCTTTCAATATTTTAAATATTTTTGCTTCACTGCCTTCTCCCTTTCACTGTTTCCAATTAGAATTGTAATACCATTCTCATCTTTATCTCTCTGTATATAATGTGTCTTTTTTGTCTGATTGCTTTTAAGATATCCTTTTGATCACTGGTTACATGCAATTTAATTATGATGTTTCCTGGTTAATTTTCTTCATGTTTGTTGTGTTTGGAGTTTTTTTGAGCTTTTTGGATCTATGTGTTTATAGTTTTCATAGGCTGTATAGAATGTTGTCAATTTTTTCTTCATATATTTTTACTGGCCCATCCTCTCTCTCTTCTCCTTCAGGGAGTCCTGTTACCCATACACTAGGCTGCTTGAAGTTGTCCTACAGCTCACTTACATTCTTTTTTATTAAATCAAATTTTAATTTTCTTCATTTTCATCTTGTTTATGTTTTATTTCTATGCCTCAGGTTTACTAATCTTTTCTTCTACAGTGTCAAATCTGCTGTTAATACCATTCAGTGTATTTTTTCATCTCAGACATTATAGTTTTCATGTCTAGAATTTCAATTTTAGACATTTTTATATCTTCCACAGTCTAGTTAACTTTTTGAACATGTAGAATACACACTCTGTAATAATTGTTTTGAAGTTCTCCTATGCTAATTTTAACATCTTTGTCAGTGTTGGGTTGGTTTTGATTGATGGTATGTGTTTTCCTGACTCTTTAAATGCCTAGTATCTTATGTTGAATATCAGTCATTGAAAATTTTACTTTGTTGGGTGCTAGATATTTTTTGCATTCCTGTAACTCTCCTTGAGCTTTGTTCTGGAATGCAATTAAGTTACATGGAAACAATTTAACTTTTGTATCTTGCTTTTGTGATTTGTTAGGTAGATCTGGAACAGTGCTCAGTTTAGCACTAATTATTCTCTTCTACAGAGGCAAGGCTTTCCTGAGTACTTTAACCAATACCCCATGATTATGAGTTTTTCTTGTCTAGCTGGTAGGAACATTTACTGTTTTCTCTAATCCTTTCAGATGATTTTTTTCCCCACTCCTGGGTATTTAATCACATTCCTGCTCACTGATCATTACTAAGTTGAACACTTGAAGAGTCTCTCTGTAGATCTCTGGAGTTTTCTTCCTCTGTTCACCTTTCTCTTTTCTGATAACTTGTTCAATGAAAGCTAGCTGTGTTGGCCTCCTCAGGCTTAGTTTGTTCTCTTCAACTTAGGATGTCTGCCAAAGTGAGTTTCAGCTGCTCTGTACTACTCTGCTGCCTGGAAAGCCTCTCAAAACAGTAACCTGGGGCAATTGTAGAGCTTATCTTGTTTGTTTCCCATATTTCAGCTGGCCGTTTTTGCTTGATGTCCATTGTCTTGAAAACCATTCTTCATACATTTTGCCTATTTTTTGTTTGTTTGCTTGTTTCAGGCAGAGGAAGGAATCTAGCCCTTGCTACCCCATTTAGGCCACAAGCAGAAGTCTGTAATGACATCTAAATATAGTTTGCTTAAAAATATCTTTTCTGGTTTCTAACATATGGTCTCTTTATGCTGAGCAAAGTTCTAGTCAATAAGTTAAGTACAGTGAAAAACTGGAACACCCCTTGAACATTTTTTGTATTGTAATCAACTATAAAACTTTATATATCGTGGATTAGCCTGATGTGGATGATTTATGGAAGAAGAAAGGAAGCAAAGAGAGTAACTCCCACGTTTCTCATATTTTTTCTTAGATCTGAGGGAAATGTTAGGGACTAAACATAAAAAATAATTTTCATTCATAATTTACTTGGGAAAGCATTCCTTTTATATATATATACATATATATATGGCCTATATTCTAAATGAAAAGAATAATGAGTTTAATTTCTCTTTTCAAATTGGATCTTCCTACGTATACTCAGTTGCCTTATGTACTAGAAGAAGGCTTTTGCTCACAATAGATACTGAACACATTTTTTTTTTGAATTTTATTTTATTTTATTTTTTTATACAGCAGGTCCTTATTAGTTATCTATTTTATACATATTAGTGTATATATGTCAATCCCAATCTCCCAATTCATCCCCCCCCCCCCCCCCCCCCTTCCCCCCTTGGTGTCCATACGTTTGCTGAACACATTTTTTGATTTATCATAGCTCCAAAGGATTAAGCTCAGTGCATTTTGGTAAGATTAGTTTTATGAAGTAGAATAATGACAATATAAATATTTTATAGCTTAAAATTTAATTATAAATCGATTTAAAAATTATTTCAGTAATCTCCTAAGAGAACAAGATAAAATAATCTTTTGTTTTAATTTTAAGGGTCTTTCATATGCAACCATCCTTAACAATTAGTTAACTCTTCTGAGGTGCATTTAGGATACAGAGAGAATAATGAAGCACAGGACTATGGAGTACCAGTATAATAAGATTTTATGAAATATTGCTTTCATTGATTTTCTTGAGATGATACTCCTTAATAAATTAAAGCTATATATTTAGTTAAATTGAAAAATAACGACTTTCTAAGGGAGATATTATTTTGTAATCATGGAATAGAGACTCTAGTGGTAAAAACATTAAAAGTAATTTACAGTCAGGATTATTTTAAGCTTCAAAGTGTGGCAACATTAATTTTTTGTTTCTTTTACTTTTTGGGAAAAATAGATTACTATCTCTCAATGGATAATCTAATTTTGAAAAAATAAAGAATATACGTTTTTTAGAATTATAGTGTTTAATTTGCAAATGTAACAGATATGGATTCTTTCACTATAAATTATCAGATTTGAAGCAGAATGAATGATACCTTTAGTATGGTTGTAAAAGAAAGTGATTCTTAAGAAAGTCCCTTAAAATATATTGATATATGTGTGTTCAGTATATCAGATGGTAAGTCTTTTAAAAAAAAATTCAAGTCACTGTGATTACCTGCCAGTCTGTGGTTAGTGTGCTTGTGCAATATATAATCAGTTCCCATACCCCAAATCAAACATATCATGTATGGATTTTCTGTTAGATTTTTATGAAATCACTACATTCCAGTATATTGGTAAAAATTTGACATTCTCTAGGAACAGGGTGACTTAAGTTGAGACAACTAGGAGAACCAAGTTTTGTTCCTGCCCTGGTGTTACATGACTCTTGTTGACATATCACTTCATGTCTTAGTGCTTCTGTTTTAAAATCTGTAAAATGACAGCATCAATTTAAATGATTTCTAAGGTCTCTTCTGGGCTTAACATTTTATGATTTTTAAATTAATACTAGATTATTCATGTAATCCTTGGAAAGGAACATAGTCAGATATTTCTACTGCTTAAAGAATTTATAAAGGGAATTGAGAAACTTCATTAATTCTGTTATATCAGTATGTCTCGTATATTGTGTGTTAAGCTTTGGCAGTGGTCTTGAAAGTGTACCCTGATGTGGAAGGAAGGTGTTTTGGAGAGGAGACGGGTGCAAATAACTTCAAGGGCACAGATTTCCATATGTATTCCTTCATTTTTTCTTAAAATTGATCTACCTGAGAACACTTTTCTGTTTTGTAAATTTTTCTTTCCAACTCACTTTTATAACTGGGTGGCTTCTACTCTTCAAAAGAAAAGCATGCTTCTCAACCATACGTAATCTGAATTTTGGTCTTTATATAGTATATTGCCTCAGGATGTAAAAATCTTTGGGGCACCAGGCAAAGTGACAAGGAGAGTTGCCGCTGAAGGAGAGTTGTCCTGAAGGAGAGATTCATGAGGGCAAAGCAGTGAGAAGTTCTGTAAGAAACATAGAACGAGGCAGCACATTATTTCATTCAGGCAACAGACTTTTGGCGAGACTCTGGTGCCTCATCTCTGTTTTTCAGAATTGGAATTTTGAGATGATTATCATGGTGACCCATAATAACACATTTATATGAATTTAAAAATGAAGTTGGACTCTTTTTGATATAAAGTCAGATTTGTGTGACGGTTTGACAATGTGGACTAGTTTGCCAAATAGGTTATATAAAGTAGACATTTTCTGTATATTGAATGAGGTAAATCTGCAGCTCCAAGCTTTGATAAAAATATAATTAAATCACACCTACAATACAAAATATATCTGAAAATGTATCATTTCCAACTATTTAAACTTAAAATTTAAATGCTATCTTAAAAATGTGCAAGGGGTACGTGGTTTTAGAGATTTGAGAAAAGAGAAAAAATATTTGTAGACTCCTGATGTATAACAGGTGCAAGGTATTCTTGGTTATTGGCAGATGTGCTTTTGAGAGTTGTCTTTGGTATCTCTTTGCTCCTAACCTCTTGGTGGAAAGGATACTGCTCAGTACCTAATGTCCTCATCAATAGATAAAGTGAGCTCCTTATCATTAGATAAGATGAGCACCAGGTTAAATAGATTTTACTTAGTATATATGGAGAAGATTAGTAATAGCATCTGAAATGAGTTCTGATCATAATAGGAGACTATATAGAGTTTAATAAATAAAGGAATTCAGGATATCACCAGAACTTTAGGATGGTAAAGCAGACACTAGATAGTGGAGCACAGTGGAAATAGAATTGCAGGTAATTGTGAGAGGACAGTTAGACATGGTCATGAATTTCTCTTTCTTCACCCAATAAATCTCATCTAATTTCTTTTAAAGCATCCCCAACAGAAATACTTAACTTCAAACATAAGCAAAAACAAGTGAAGTCCTATCTGAAGCAATTTTTTTTAAGTTAAAAATAATTCTGATCCATGAAAAGGACATGAGGGGACTCACGGAAAATTTTGGAGGTGACAGATATGTCTGTTACTTGATTGTGGTGATGGTTTCATGGATATATTTGTAAGTTCAAACTCATCAAATTGTATACAAAAATATATGCAGTTTTAATATATCTATATAAATAAATAAATGGTTCAATTAAAAAAAAAAAGGGACATAAGCTTCTTCTTTTGAAGTCTTGTCTTTTAAACTCCCTTTCAATAAATATATTAAAATACCCCTGACTCTCACTTAGGCCAGAACAGACTATATATTTCCTATTGCTGGAACAACGCCCAGATCTACTTCTCCTATAATTTTCAACTTTTTGAATGGCACCACTATATGCTATATCACCTAAACTAGAAAGCCAGGAATCATCTCAGGTTTCTGTCCTTCACCATTCTTTCCCCACAAATTTTGCATTTTATTCTTTCCTCTCTGTCTACATAAACTACTAACTGCTCTCTTATTTGGGCTCTCATCCTCCATCACTTGGACTAATGTTAGTTTCCTAACTGGTCTCTTTGCTCCCATCTGGATTCCTCAAACACATCCTTCACATGCTGCTATGCTGATATCTGTAAAATGCAGATCTGATTATTTTACCTTCTGCTTAAAAACTATTTAGTGACTCCTCATCTCTTCAGTGAAGTTTCTAATGGCATAAAGAGCCCTCTCCCTATGGTTTATTCCCTGCCTAACTCAAAGAATAAGCTTCACTGCTTTCAGTATACCCCGACTAAACTACATTGCAGTCCTCCCTTGATGTCCCATGTCCTTTGGGGATTGGTTCCAGGACTGGCCCCCCCTCCCCATGCATAGCAAAATACATGGATGCTCAAGTTCCTTATGTAAAATGGCATAGTATTTGCATATAACCTATGCACATCCTCCCGTATACTTTAAACCATCTCTAGATTGCTTATAATTCCTAATACAATATAAATGCTATATAAATAGTGGTAAATAGAGTGTAAATGTCATGTAAATAGTTACCAGTGTCACATATTCAAGTTTTGTTTTTTGGAACTATTGACACAAATAAGCAATAAACAGTCTATAATAAGAATAGGAAAGAGTTTTCTTTGAGACACACTGAGGACTATAGCCTGGGAGACACAGATTCAAGAAGGACTTGAATTGTGTTCAGTCAAACTAAAAAATGGGGGAGGCTTATATATGGAAGAACTGCAAAGTTACATAAATTGCTTGTCAAGAATTAGGATTGGATCTGGCAAGAAGTAAGAGTGCTTACTAAGCAAGGATTGATTGGGGTCTGAAATGGTTGCAAGGTTACAAGGGGAGACCTATGAGACCATAAGGTTGAAGCTGGTAACTGCTGGAAGATATTGCTTTGAGAATGGCTGGTGGTGTCCTTGAGTTTGATACAATTCAGAAAATTCAGGGTCTCAGTGATGCAGGAACGTGTCTGAAACCACATCCACAATAGTCACCCAGCTCTGATTTGAATGCCTGAAACAGTCACTTCGTTTTGATTTTTAAACACATTCTTTTCTTTAATGGCTAAAGCAGATGTACAATGCATGTTTGACAGGCCATAAGACAGGCTGTTCTAGTTAGCATAAAGTTCAAGCCAAATCATGTATAAGCCAGAGTGACTTATACATGATGCTTTCTTTGGGTATCCCTTGTGAATTAACCACTAACTCTTTTGTGCCTCAATGAATTCTACAGACTTCTAATGTATTACTCTTAACATTTATTATTATTGATTGATTAAATACTTGTTGAGTGAATGAATGGAGGAAAGAAATTGGGTGTACTTATCATGGGCATGTTATTTTGGGACAAGCTTTGTCTTTTGATCCAGCTTCTTGCTGCAGCTCAGCACTGTGATGATGTTTTCTTGAAGATGGCGGTCCAAACTTGTGGATGAATAAAAAGATAAACTTATACTGCCTATACAGCAGTATGTAATTCTTGCAGTTCTTGAAAAAAAGAGTCCAGGCTTGAGAGAGAAGATGGAGTATTACTGTAGTGATGTGAAAGAGAGGTGGTTTTGGATTGATTATAGAAAGTAGGCAAGAAGAGAGAGACAGGTGATGGTGGTATAATT
The DNA here is from genome assembly GCF_009873245.2 of Balaenoptera musculus. Classification (NCBI taxonomy): domain Eukaryota; kingdom Metazoa; phylum Chordata; class Mammalia; order Artiodactyla; family Balaenopteridae; genus Balaenoptera; species Balaenoptera musculus. Next base: position 33,451,717 of record NC_045801.1, on the reverse strand, counting down.
CTGGAGAATGTACAACATCGATATATAGAGAGGGATATATCTTTTTGGCAATACAGATGAGCAAGTAGTAGGAGAAAGACTGAATATCTAGAGAAGGAATCTGAGGGGAGCTGACATTAGTTTCCTAGGTGACTGGGGAACTAATGAAAAGTTGCACAAAGAATAGTTGTTGGCAGATGAAATTGCCATATTTAGTCTGAAATGGTGCTATGACTATCAAGAGGAAATGTCAGAGAGGAAAGAGAACAATACAGCCAGTGATAGAAGGTAGATTAATACTTAAAGTACATTGATCTTGGGAAGAGGCAATGTGATTGCTTATCAGCAGAAGTGGTAAGACAGTAAGGATGGCCATAGGGAGAGCTGATTATGAGGAAAAAATGCTAAGTATAAAATTCTTTTAGAATGTAAAATACAATAAATTTTTAATAACTATTTAAAGTAAATTAAAAAATATAATTTGTACTATTAAAATTTTAATAAATGCTTTTGGACATACTCTAAGTTATTATTAGAGTTTTCATGTCTAGTAATTATGACCTAAAATCATTAATTCATCAATTAAATTATAGAAAAGATACATAAAGCCAACAGAGGACACTGGCATTATATAGAGGCAACGCTGTGTGGTGGCTTCAGCTCAAGTTCTGAAGTGAGACTAAGCTTAAATCCCAGCTTTATCATTTACCAGCTATGTGACCTTGTATAAGATGCTTTGTCTCTCTGCCTCAGTTTCTTCATCTATAAGTAATAGAAGTAATAATAGTACATATCTTACAAGACTATTGTGAGAATAAAATGAATTAATATTTGTGAAGCACTTAAACGTGTACCTGGCACACAGTGAGTGCTTTAAAAGTGTTTTGCAATAATTTCTATGCTATTAGATTTCTTCTTACCTAACATATATGTCAGGTACCATGCAAGATGCTTTCACATATGTTTTCTTATTCAATTAGGTAATCATATTTGTAGATTGGATTAGTATATTCCTTACTGTATACCTAAACTGAGTCTGTCATTATGAATATGTATGTAAATATATATACCTTATTTTAATCTTTAATCTTTGAATTGACCATTTAGTCTTTTCTTTTTTTAAACACAGACTAAGCATAAAGGTGAAGTAAATATCCAAATGATTCAATTGAAGATTCACTTTTAACCATTTAAAAATATCCAAGTTTTCCATATGTTTAAAATTAAACTACTCTTCCACAGCAAGTTAATTTTTATATTTCACAGGAGATTTTAATCAGTCTTTGTCTTAAGGACCTTGATAATATTTTATATTTATACGTTACCTTTGTTTTTCAAGCAGCTCAATTCCAGTTTGATTACTGATGAGATTAAAATCACTTTTGACAAATACAGTGAAACTTCTGACTTAAATTGTATTACGAAAATCTGATTAGAAGAGACTACTAGTCCTTTTGTTTTGAATTTCTTTTCTTTGGAGGCTTGCCAGTTCAAAGAGAAGAACCATTTTGATTATGGGTCATCTTCCTCATTTTTCTTTTTTCCTTTAAAAATTTCCTTGGGAGATTTTATTCACTTTCATAGCTTCAGATTCTGTATGTATGCTGATGATTTACGGATATGATTTCACTAGCCGGATTATTCTTTTGAGCTCCAGATCCACCTCTGTAGCTGCCTACTGAAAAATCTCTGCTTGGATATATTAATGGGCACCTCAGATTCACCTTGTTTATACTTGAAGTCATTATTTTCCCCCAAATCTGCTTCTCCATGTGTTTTTTTCTCTCAAGGAATTGTCTCCTTATCCTCCTGGTTGCTTAAACCAGACTCTGGGAGTCCTCTACTTCTTCCTCTTCCTCAATCAAGTCATAAGGGGCCTTACTTCTCAGTATCTCCTAAATCAGTTTACTTCTCTCCTTTCCTCTTGCTACTACTATAGTTTATACCACTATCACATTTGTTTCTTACCCCAAATATTTCAACAACTTCCTAACTGGTCTCTCTGCTTCCAGACTTATCTTCTTCCAGTCTGTCTGCACATTTTAGCAAAGTAAACACTTTATAAGTAGTAGCAAATAATGTTATGCCTTATTTATAAATCATATGGTAGATTTTGTATTTATTTTTTATCCTTATTGAAAGATAGTGAAGATATAATGGCAGAGTAATATTCATGTGTATATTATAGCTAAGTTTTTCATGTGTATAACTAAAATTGGACCTGTATTATCTGTTAAGAGGGATTAACTATTAGCAAATTCGTTAGATATGACTTCATTTTTTTCTTTCTTTTTAAAAAAATTTCTGCAATGTGAGTTATTTTGTGCAAGTATTGTGCTTCTAAGCTTTTGCCAGATATTAATATAGTTAACCATGGAGACTTTAGTTCAAACATGTCATTCATAATTTAGTCATTTCCAGCTACTTGTGTCCAAATATGCCAAGCATGTTTGTGCTTCTGTGCTTCTTGCATATTCCATGTTCTTTGCATAAAATGTTCTCCCTCACTAGTCTTGCCGACATTCTCTTTATTACTTTAAAGGCCTGCTTACATCTCAGAAACTTTCTCTTATTCCTTTTTCCAAGTCTTGCTATCTCCTCAATCATTTGTGTTTCCACAGTGCTTTGTTATTCCCTTGCTTTCAGACATCTGTCTATTCCACAGTAATTTGTTCATTTCCCTCTCAATACATTTAATTCCTTGATGGCAGAAACTGTCTTACTCATTTTTTAATGTTTTATAAATCTAGTGTAGTGCCTGATACATATATATGAGTGCTCCATAAATGATTTTTGTTGGACTAAATGGTTAGCAATAATTTTCCTTGACTGTGTACAATAGCTTTTATATGATCTTTTGTAACAAATGAATCAGTCAAGAACACAGTATTGTAAAGGATGCAATCCTATCCCTTCTACACAATATCCTATGTTTTAATCAGTTAGAATATCAGATATAGAACTGTGTGTCAGACACTGTATTGAGAGCTTTTCATGTTGTTTAACTCTGAGAAAACCATATAAAGTAATTATTAATTTCCTGTTTTGCAGATAAGGAAGTAAAGGCCTAGAAAGCTTAAGAAAATTGCATAAGATATACAGCTAGAAATGTTTCAGACAAACAGTGATACCTCAAAACACATGATTTTAACTTGTAATTTATATAAGTTCTTATAATATATCAGGTCATTATTATTACATTATTAATTTTACTATTATTATCATTATTTTATATTTAAATAAAGAGGAATGCCACATTTTAAAACTTTACCATATTTAAATACGTTCTCTTGACCAAATCATGTATCTTATTTATTTATTTATTTAAATATTCTTTTCCATTATAGTTTATACAGGATACTGAATATAGTCCCTTGTGCTATACAGTAGGACCTTGTTGTTTATCCATTCTATATATAATAGTTTTCATCTGCTAATACCAAACTCTCACTCCATCCCTCCTTCACCTCACCTCTCCCTTGGCAACCACAAGTCTGTTCTCTATGTCTATGAGTCTATTTCTGTTTCATAGATAAGTTCATTGCTGTCATATTTTAGATTCCACATATAAGTGATATCATATGGTATATATATATCCTTCTCTTTCTGGCTTACTTCACTTAGTGTGATAATCTCTAGGTCCATCCATGTTGCTGCAAATGGCATTATTTCATGCCTTTTTATGGCTGAGTAGTATTCCATTGTATGTATGTACCATGTCTTTTTTTTTTTAATTGGAGTATAGTTGATTTACAATGTTGTGTTAGTTTCAGGTGTACAGCAAAGTGATTCAGTTATACATATACATATATTCATTATTTTTTAGATTCTTTTCTCAGAAGTCATGTATCTTATGTATTTTATTTTCTACATTTATGATGTTGGGGAACTATGACCCCAAATTACCAATTGTAATCAATAATATTTTATTTTTAATGACCGTTTCTACTTATTTATTCTTTTAAGTTATAAAGTTTAGAAGACTTAAATTAATGGGACAAAAAAACTTTTAGAAGCAATGTGCATAATTCATATAGAATTATATTTTGTCTGCTTTTGATAGTATATGATGAAATTAAAGATAAACAGTGATACTGTGTTTTATTGTCTTTGTACATAAAAGCTTTATTCCTTAACGTTTTTCAGTTTCTTTCTTTGAGTTAATTGAGTGTTTAATTAGGATTTTATTTGTCAAAAGAGCATTCTCCTTTTTCTGATGTTTGGGTATTTACTTGCTTTTATAGAAATTATTCCATTTATATATCTTAATATATTCTAGTATATAGCATGTTCTTGCTTGAAATGTATGGAAAAATTTTCCTCTTATAATGTTTATATTTCAGTCAAAATGTAATTTAGACTTTTTCAGAAGTTTAATTTCACTATGAAATGAACTCTTAAAAAGTCTTACTCGTTTTAAGAATGGGATTAATTATTTCTTTTTTGTTTTGTCTTTTCTGTCCTTTCTAACTTGCTTTCGTGGATATTCACACCAGGAGGACAAAGTGGTTAGAGTCTTTTTTCTGTCTGATATTATTTTTTTTCTTATTGTTATTATTACTAATTTTAATTTTGTAGTTACATTTAATTTATATATACTTTTAAGTGTTTTGTTACAGTTGTAGTGCATGACAATTGCTAAACATTAAGATATATTTTAAGCATGCTATCTGAATTTACTGAAAAACACATTTTATTATAGATGAAATTTTGATTATTTTACTTGATTCTTAAAGAGGCTTGCCTTTTTAAAATTTAACGTTTTTTTAAAAGAGATCTTATAACATTCCTCATTGTGATAAGAATTCCTTTAATCTTATTATGTTCCCTAAACTAATCGTTGTACTGGTCAGAGTTTTTAAAATAAGGTTCTGAGTTAGTATAAAGATTCAATTTTTGTAATGAGTCACAATAACATTGAACATGGGTTTTCTGAAGTTTATATTTATAGTTGATTTAAGTATTTAGTATATCTTAATTTTTCTTAACAATATGTTTTAGAGATTGGTAAAATGGTAAAAATGGTAAAAAGATTGGTAAAATCTTATATCCTCATGTTGAGTATTAGATGTAATTAAAATTTAAATATAGGAATATAAAATTTGACAATACACTAGATTATAATAATTTGCTAATGTCTGCCTTTAGAAGTCTGATTTGAATTTGGATCTGCTCTGGAGCCTGGTGACTTCCTGCGAACAAAGATAAAATCTTTCTATTCTGATTCTTTACGATGAATCAGACTAAAACTTGAGGTCTTTTCAAACTTTCCAAATTCAAACTGGCATAAAACCCAAAGAGAACATCCTTTAGCTGAGGTCTTCTAAACAGTGCCTTCTTTTTTGTCAATTGGAGCCTTTTCATTTCTCTTCAGTCTTCAGTTACTAGGTTGGAGATAAGGTAGACATTGGCAAATACTGACATGAGTTTAGAATGAACTCTCTGAGCAGAAGAAAAGATACTGTGCATCATCTCAATCCAGAGCAGGTCCTCTAGAAGACCTGCCAGCTTTCTACCAGTCAACTTTATTAGCTGACTCTCAAGTAGTACAATTTAGGCAATTCAAAGCCTTTTAAAATCTTTGGTGCGACTTTTGTGTCCAGAGTTAACACAGGATATATAATGGTTTGATTATTGTCTGTAGTTTTCACAATGAATTCTGACACCTATCCCAGCAATGAGACATACAGTGATAGCTAAGCTATAGAAATGACTTCCATGTACTGACACAATTTCATAATGTAACAGTCTATATTTTAAGCCATGGATTGACTAACAGATAATACTAATTTTATGTGGATTTGGAACACTGCGGTTAAAATATAACAGGCCTTTCAATGATACTCTTTCTGTAGCACTGGTCACCAATGATGAAGATGTTTTATATCTTCACCATAATACTGTAGGCTCTAGTCACATGCAGCTATTGAACACTTGAAATGTGGCCAGTGTGACTGAGGAATTGAACTTTCAATTTAATTTTAATCAAATTTAAATTGTCATAAGTGGCTAGTGGCTAAAGAAAGCCCAAGTCCGGATAGCAGACATTGTATGACTATTCAATCTCTAAGGCAATTCCCTGCACACATAGTAGCAGTATGATGTGTATACTATCAGTGGAGATAAAACTGGACAGAACATGAGAAGGGTACACTGTCAATGCCAACCTCATATATAGTCAAGGAGGATAATGGACAAGGGACATCCTTTCAAAGGGCAGAACAAGGGAATCTGAATGACAACAGTCAAGGAAGGGAGAACCTCCTAGATTGCTAAATCAGGACCTGCCAGATAGAATAACCAAAGAAATTTAGGTGTTGTTTGTGTAGGGATTGCTGTTTGCTATGGACAATTGGCCACGGTATATTTTTCATTCTTCCTGTTTTTGAATGAGAGTTTTCGTTGCAGTTATATCATGTTGTATTGGGTGTGTTGAGAACAGATAACTTGTCTTTCATTGTATACAGTGATTTACAATATCAGTTGTTAATAATAATCTGCACTAGACTGTGATGGAAAGATTTGTTCTTCTTCACAGATCTTAGATTCAGAGCTAGGTTTTATAACTAAATGAGAGTTGGGAATTATCTCCCTTAGGGAGGGGGGGAATGTGTTACATGTAAACTATATGTATGGAAATTGTGAGTAGTTGAAAGCAGACTGTTATAGACCCTGTTCAATCACTATCCTAACAGACGTTTTCAATTTCCTTCTCTCTTGAAATCCCCAATAGTGGGACTTGAAAAATACAAAATCGATTAGTTTTCCTTGCAACTGGGAATGGCTATGTGACATAGTTCTAGCAAATGAGTTGTAAGAAAATTTATGAGGGCTTCTAGGAAGTCATGAAAAAAATAAAGATATAGGTGGTGCTACTTTTTAATGAAAAAGTGGTGTTCTGAGCTTCACCAGCATCTTGTGAAGATAAGGGAAAAGCCAAGAGTATTTGAGTCATTAGTTATGACATTCTTGAGCGACTGATCCAACACCATCAGACACTTTTCCCGAATGTGAGAAAAATTCCCATCCCCAATTTGTTTCTGCCATCAATAGTCAGATTTTCTGTTTCTTATAGCCAAAAGCATTTCTAAGGAAACATTACTGGAGATGCAGTATACAACAGGGAAACCATATGAACATTTAGGGTTGTTCTTCAGAAATACAGAAGTAGAATAAAGAAGTACATGTTGATCATTGCCCAGATCTATCTACTTTTGCCTCTATAAATGTTTGAAGAAGCAGGATCACTTAACACATCTGCTCATATGTTACACAGAACTTACCTCAGGTTGCAAACAGTAAATTAGTATGAATATTTTGGTCTTAGATATTGACTATTTCATTAATATGAATTTATTCTATTTCATATATAGAATCAAAGTAAAGGGGGTTGAATTTAAAAATATATATATAATTTAGATGTTTCTCAGATTTTTTAGGATGTGTGGAAATAAACTTTCATGGTGAATTATTTTCCATAAGTTAGGACATATACCTAACTGTTCATCTTTAAATAAATACTGATCTACTCATGTCTAGTAAGAGCATATAGTGAAATTATAGTTTTGGGAACAAAATGGTGCTCATTTCACTGTCTAGAGACAATATTATCTGTTTATATAGAGACCATTTTAATGAGGATCTTAAATAATTCCTCTTTCTCTTTTTACAAGTTATTAGTTCTAAGATACCAGTATCTCTTGAGACAACATTTTTGACAGGTTATTGAGCTTTACTGTAAAAAATAATGTTATTAATTATATTGTTATTGAAATGAAGGGTGTGGAAGGATGATATATGATCTATAGTATTTCTCACATTTCAGAAGTATAGAGGTTATCTGTTGGGCTGCAGCTGCAACTATGATATTCAGAGCAAGTTGCTCTTTGTTTTTACTGCAGTCTGATACTTTTTCTGATTTAAGCACATTATTCAGGCTTCCATACCCTATGTGTTTATGTAGCTGCCCATTGTTACTCTCATATGGAGTTGCAATTTAGCATATACTTAAAAGTACTTTTCAAGTTATAGTATGTTTGATTATTCCATTTCAATCTGGGCAATAGCTAGGGAGCTGCATTCCAGTAAATATTGCCTTAACAGTGGTAGATTAATTTATTTGCTTCTGCATTTCTATTTAATTACAATATAACATGTATATGACCTTAATAAAATTGTTCTAGAAATTGAATATAATAGCTCTGTCAGGGCCAACTCTTATAATAAAATTACAGGTTTAAATACTACTACTACTATTCTGCCTCTTTTACTGTTAGCCTGACAAAGACCAGAATTCTTACATGTGTAAGTGAACTTTGAAAATCTAATTCTCTTATAAAAAGGGATTAAAAACTTACACTGTGAAAATCCTGTGAAATAAAATATGCCACAAGAAAATTATGAAAAACATATGACAAGTGAAAATACTGGTACAGATAACATGCTGAAGTCTTATAGTAGTTGATGTTACTAATAAGAACTGATCTAAAGTGACACTCAGTTTGGCTCTGATAGAGTTCAGAGGATGTTGGAAGACTACAAAGTATATTTACAATTGCAGCATAGATAACTTCTCGAGAGAAGGGATAGATCATATGTTTTGATTATGTATTGTGCTACTTTTCCATCTCTTGGATAACTTTTTCTCTGATCATGTTATTCCAATCGTGTATACCATTCCATCCAATCTATAACTGAAAATGAGACCTATTTCTTTATCCTTTGTGGGAGTCCCATCACTACTAAGTGCTGTGAATGAGAGTTTTTGAGCTCCCGAAATAGAAGAGTGCCAGTGGCTGTATGATGTGATGGATTTGAGAGCTGAGAGTTAAAACTGAGAATTGGTGGTTGAATAAAGAGCCAGGATGACAACCAGTTTTTTGCATTGAATGAGGATATTTGTGCTGAAGCCAGTAAGTATATAAAGGATGGAGGGCATATTTGGGGCAGGGAGGGAAGGCACAGTGAGTTTAATTATGGAGATAGTGAGTTTGAAGAGCTTTTACAAAACCAAGCAAGAGATGTTTATTAATAATGACAGCTAACATTTATTAGACAATCATTATGTGTAAAGAGTACTATAGTAAACTTTTTTTTTTAACATGATGTCATAAGATTGTTTATAGCTACTTTTATTTTTATTTATTTATTTTATTTTTGGCTGTGCTGGGTCTTCGGTTCGTGCGAGGGCTTTCTCCAGTTGCGGCAAGTGGGGGCCACTCCTCATCGCGGTGCGGGGACCGCTCTTCATCGCGGTGCGCGGGCCTCTCACCATCGCGGCCCCTCCCGTTGCGGGGCACAGGCTCCAGATGCGCAGGCTCAGTAGTTGTGGCTCACGGGCCCAGCCGCTCCGCGGCATGTGGGATCTTCCCAGACCAGGGCTCGAACCCGTGTACCCTGCATTAGCAGGCAGATTCTCAACCACTGCGCCACCAGGGAAGCCCCTATAGTAAACTTTTTAACATGTATGAATTCATTTAATTCTCATGACAATTTTCATCTAACAGTGAGCTGTAGGAGAAGGCCTAATAGGGGCTGAGGTGCGATGCAACATAGTTAAGAACACAGACTCTAGTCTCAGAATTCTGAGTTTAAAACCAGGTTCTATCACTTTGCTAACTATAGTATTTGGGCCAGTCACTTTATCACTTTAAACCTCATTTTTCCTCATCTCTAAAATGGAGGTAATTTAACAGTTAACAGTGCCTAACTCGTAGGGTTATTGTGTTTGATCATTATTTTCTTCCCCAAGACTCTGAGGACCCTCTTTCCTAAGTGCAAAAAGGAAATTAAAACCCACCATCATGTCCCAAAAATAAATAGGAGGATTTATTATATTTTAACAGAAAAGGTGAAATAGAACAAATATATGGTATTGGCTTAGTGATTGTCCTGTGATATTCTTAGTCATTGGGTCCAATGGTGATCTACCAGGTCCTGGAGGTATTCTTCCCCTATTGGCTCTGCTTGGTTTCTCCAAGGCTTTGATTTAATTCATCTGACCAGGACAGAACCAGGAGAAAACTTGCTATGGGCTAGTTCTTCTTAGTATGGAGCTGCTTGTGAGTCCACTTCCCTGGCAGAATAAACTCATTTCTTATTTTCATGATCTTCTCCATTTTCATCTTCCTTTTTAGCAGTCTCTGCTCTCAAATGCCCCTCCACCTGAATGGCACTTTCAGTCTCTTAATTCTTTCCTCTGGTCCCATCCTATCCTACATTTCCTATGTCTCTCTAGACTCTGGTTCTTCACCACTGCCATGTTAGAGTATATACAAAATATTTATGCTTATTTTAAAGAAAATTATTATGTATTTGGATAAGTAATATTGGGATATGGTATAAAATTCAAAAGATACAAAAGTATATATAGTGAAAACTAAGTTTCTTTTCCATCCCTGGCCCTCAATTCCCCAGTTTCCCAGTCCCTCAGTTCTTTTCCCCATAGGCAACCAGTTATCATTGTCTTCTGTATATTCTGACAGATATTATATAGACATATGGCTTTTACACAACTGTTCTGCACCTTAATTTTACCTCTTACTTGTATATCTTGGATTTTTTCTATATTGGTGCATATAGAATTATCACATTTATGTAAATGAATTCATTATTACTTTGTATGGCTATGCCACAACTTACTTAACTGGATTATAGCTAATCTTTTGCTATTATAAACATATTTTTGTACATGTCACATTGCATATGTGCAAGTATACCTGTAGGATAAGCTCCTTGAAGTGGAATTGTAGAACGTTTCAAATTTTGTTCAGTATTCCAAATTGCCCTCTCTAAAGTTGTATTAATTTCTCTTTCCACTAACAGCATATGAGAATGCTCGTTCCCACATCCTTGACAACACAATGTATCCAGCTTTTTAATCTTCACCAATTTTATTATAATTTTACTTTGCATTTATTTTACTATGAGTGATATTGAGCATCTTTTCATGTTTAGAAGCCATTTGTGCTTTCTTTTCTTTGTACTATCTGTTCATGCTTTCAAAGAAGAGCAAGGCTCTGCAATGTGTTTGGGTTTTGAAATCATCAAAAGTACCTTTATTATTACTATGTACTCATATTGAATGAAGATGCTTTATCAAACACTAGATGTTTCACTATGTTTTTAAATATAGGGTTGAAGAACAAAGGGGCTAGAATAAGGTAGAAAAAATACAGTTCCACTCTGTTTTAAAAAATTTTATGATAATTTTCATGTTTTTTTTCCTCATGACCATTGAGAAACAATTTTATCTAGCAAGCTCATTGCAAAAGTAATTTATGTCTTAAATAAGTGCAATTTATGAACCATTACTGTTAGCCATTTTAACTGTGTTTTATGACTTCCCTGCATTCATTTTTAAAATGTTTCAAATATTTCTAAAAACTTAAAATATATATAAATGTAGAGATGGGATTTATATTTTTAAAGATTAAAGACAGGTTCTGTAATACATCTGAAAGCTGTTTTCTTCTTTGATACTAAGTGTCAGGAAACATAAGGGAGATAAAACCCATGATGGGAGGTAGGTTATAGGAAAATCCCACTTGAACTGACACATTTGATTTTAGTCTAATGAGTTCAGATAATGGGTATTTGTAACTAAGGAGGCATTTACTAATAAGTCCCTTTAATCAAAATCCTATTCCTTTAGTAGAGGGAGACTTTAGTTCTGATTTCATATTTTTCCTTATCATGTAGGGGTTTGCATTTTTCTTATTCTTTACTATTCTTTGCTCATTTGTATTAGTTTTTTTTTGAATGAGTCTTTTTTATGTTAAATAACGTAATTCTTTATGACATATGCTGCAAATATCCCAGTTGTTCCTTTTTCTTTTATTTGTTTATATGTAAGAATGTTTAATTGCCTTGTAGTCGTTTATCTTTTTTTTTTTAATATGGATTTTATATCACACATAGTAAAACCTTCTCTACGCCAAGATTCCAAAAACAAATTCTCCCATATTCTATCATGGCTTGTTTTTTGTCAGGGGGAGGTATTCAATTTTTTTAAATATCGAGGACTTCAACTTACTCAGAATTCATTTTGGTGTAGGTTATATGGTATAGATCAACTCTATTTCATATTGTGACCCCTTTGTCATAATGTCATAATGTTATTTATTGAGTGATTCATTTTTTATCCCTTAATATACATAGCCACCTTTTTCACATATGGAATTCCCATATGATTAGGGTCCATTTCTAGTCTCTTTAATCTGCACATTGATTTTTCTATTCTTGAGCCAGTACCAAGTACAACATGGTTTAATGACTGTACCTTTTCAATATGTGTTACTAATACCTTGTAGCCCTTGTTCAGTGGCATCTAGGGAGTGGTGGGAGTGGGCCACCCTGGCCACAGGCAGTATGAGGTGGGGGAAGTGTTGTCTGTAGAGAATATTAAAAACAAAATAAGAAAGCTAATAATAATTGGCCTGCTTATTATTATCTCCATGTTCAGGCAATTCTAAACCATTTAGTAATAAAATACTCCTTCCCTCTGGGGCAGATTACATCAAATCCCTAACCCCCTTCCACTGGAGCTAGTTTCCTCACAATGCTCTTCTTTTCTTTTCAAAAATTTCTTGGCTATTCTCTATTATTTTTTTCTTTTTAAAGAAAATGAAGTGTAACTTACAATCAAACGCACAGGATTTAAGTACAGTTTGATGAGTTTCGAAAAGTATGTGTATTCCCCTGTAACCATTGCCCTCACCAAGATGTATATTATTCCCATCCTCCTAGGAAGTTCACCCCCCTCTCCCAATAGGCAATCACCTTTCTGACTTCTGTTACCATAGATAGCTTTGCTTGTTTCTGAACTTAATATTAATAGAATCATATGGTATGTACTCTCTTCTTTCTCTCAATTCAAAGTCTAGCGACGCATGTTATTGCCTGTAGCAATAGTTTGTTCCTTTTTATTGTGTGAATTATGTGGATATACCACAATATGTCTAGCCACTCTCCTGCTGAGGACACGTGGATTGTTTCTCCCCGCCTTTTTTGGCTATAATTAATAAAGCTGCTATAAATTTTTGTGTTATGGGTTGTTTTGTGGGCATATATTTTTATTTCTCTTTGATAAACACCTAGAAGTAGAATTGCTGGGACAAGAAGTTAGATGTATGTTTAACTTTTATTACAGACAGTTTTCCAGAGTTCATGTGCAATTTTACACTTCTATCAGCAATATAAGAAAGTTCTAGTTTCTCTACAACCTTGCCAGCATTTGGTGTTGTCAGTCTTTTCATTTAATTTATTCTAGTGAGTATGAAGTGGTTTGGGTCTTATTTCCATTTCCCTAGTGACTAATGATTTGAGCATCATTAGTGTCTATTGGCCATTCATATTACTTTGCTTGTGAAATGTCCGCTTAACTGTTTGCCTGTTTGAAAAGTTCATTTTTTTCTATTTATTATAGTTTTGCAGGCATTCTCCTTATATATGTTCTGAATACAAGTATCAGATATATATATTGAGAATATTTCTACCAGTCTATGGCTTGTCTTTTCATTTCTTAATGGCATATTTTTGAGAATAGAAAATTTTTTTAAATTGAAGTATAGTTGATTTACAATGTTGTGTTAGTTTTAGGTGTACAGCAAAGTGATTTCAGTTTTATATACTTTTTCACATTCTTTTCCATTATAGGTTATTACAAGATATTGAGTATAGTTCCCTGTGCTATATAGTAGGTCCTTGTTTATCTCTTTTATATATAGTAGTGTGTATCTGTTAATCCCAAACTCCTAATTTATCCCCTCCCCCCTTTCCCCTTTGGAAACCATAAGTTTGTTTTCTATGTCTGGGAGTCCGTTTCTGTTTTGTAATTAAATTCATTTGTATCATTTTTTAAGATCTCATGTATAAGTGATATATTTGTCTTTGTCTGTCTGATTTACTTCACTTAGTATAATAATCTCTAGGTCCATCCATGTTGCTGCAAATGACATTATTTCAGAGAATAGAAAATTTTAACTTTTATGAAGTCCAATTTACTAACCTTTTCTTTCATGGTTAGTGCTTTTTGCAGTCTAAGGTATCTTTGCCTACCCCAAAGTTGCAAAGGTATGCCCTTGGCTATACTTGCTTATTTATTTTTCCTTCTATATGTTAGAATTAATTTGTTTAGTCCTAAATAAATCATATAGGTATTTTTTTTACTGAGACCACATTTAATAATGGAAAAATTAGGAAAGAATTGTCATTTTTATGGTATTAAGTCTTCATATTCAAAATTAGAATATGATTTTTGATTTATTCATCTTCCCATATATCTCTCAGTAGCATTATTTATATTAATTTTGCATATTTCTCAATAGTTTATTTTAGAATTGTAAGTGAAATAGTCCTTTTTTTAAACTTATTTTTACATAGGAATATATTGATCTTTGTATGTTCACAGCCACCTTTCTAAATTATATTGTTTATTAGAGTTTTTCAGTTGTTTCTTTTGAGTTTTAACAGTACAAAACCATATGACTTGAAAATAATAATTTACCTCCTCCTTTCTCATTTATTTCTTTTTAAATTGTATTAACCAGAACCTTCAAAACAATCTGAAATAAAAATATATTCACATATATAATTAGAATAATCTATATAAGTTGTCATTTTGTTGTTTTTTAAAATTTACAATTGTATAATTACTTTCAAGTTCTCCCCCTGCACTCACTGCCCCTGTGCAAACATGTTTTCCATTTCCAGTGCAGAGTTTTTCCAGTTTTGTTTAGAGGTTTCTTGATGTACCAGTTTCCTACTTCATGGTCTTTTAAGGGTTATACACCATCCAACTCTCTTTCTTGTCTTTTGCTAAGTTTTGGCCAGCTCCAATTCTAAGGACAGTCACTGAGACATGTTAGTTATAAGAATTTTGGGCCACTTAATGAGGAAGTGGTTAAGATGGGGTGGGTGTATGGGGATAAAAAGGCAGATTTTTGTTTTTAACCTGATATAAAATTCATACAAAGGCCAAGGAGGACATTGAAAAGAAATCATAAAATATTTTTCTTATTGATTTTGTCTTTATTTAGGATTTTTTTCTTCATCTATTGATATCTTCACATGATTTTTCTCCTTGAATCTGTTATGTGGTAAATCAAAATTCTTGATTTTCATAAGCAGCTTTGCATCCTTAGGGTAAAATTCACTTGGTTATGATATAATATTTTAAAAAAATATTTGGATTTTATTTGCTAGTAGTTTGTTAAGGATTTCTCTGTTTATGTTCGTGAAGGATATTGGTGTGTAATCATCTGTTCTTCTCTGTTCTTTTCTGGTTTTGGTTTTAAGGTTATAATGATCTCATAAAATGAATGGTTTTATTTCTCCTCTATTTTTCTGAAAGAGTTTGTATTATTTCTTCCTTAAGCGTATGATAGAATTCACCAGTGAGGCTGACTGAGTATAGAGTTCTCTGTGCAGAAGTTCTAAAATTATGTGTTCGATTTTTTAAAAGACATATAAAGCCGTTCAGATTATCTCTTGTTGTATGTTTCTGTTGAGTTTTGTTTTTGAGGGAATTTGTCCATTTTATCTAAGTTGTTGAATTTGTTGCCTTTAAGCTGTTTGTTATAACCACTTGTTAACCATTAATGTTGATATGATCTGTAGAGATGTCCCTTTTTCATGTTTGGTAGTGATAATTGGTGTTTTCTTTCTCTCTCTCTGTTTCTGTCTGTCTCCACAATCAGCCATGTAGTGGTGAATCAATTTTGGTTTTACTTATTTATTTTTTGTGTTGTTTTGTTTACTTTTGAGTCAGTTCTTTTCTATTCTTATCGTTATTATTTCCTTTCTTCTACTTGCTTTGGGTTTATTTTGTTTCTTTTTCTAGGATTTTAAAGTAAAAGCATACCTTATTAATTTTATTCTGTTCTTTTCTAACACAGGCATTTAAAACTATAAATTTCTTACTAAGAACTGCTTTAGCACATACATTTTGATAGGTGTGCTTACATTTTGTCATCAGGTAAAATATTAAAATTTCTTTCCTTATTGATTTTTTAATTTGATCTGTAGGTTATTTTAAAATATGTTGCTTTATTTCCAAGTATTTGGGTACTTTTTAGATATCTTATTGAGTTCTAATTTAGTGCCATTGCAGTCAGAGAACACCTCTGTGAGGTTTTGATCCTTTAGGATTTACTGAGACAACATGTGTTGTTTCTTGGTGAATGCTCCATGTGTACTGGAGAAGAATGTGATTTCAGAGGACCTCAATCTATGGGCACCTTGTAGCCATTGTTGATCGTGTAGCTCTCAAGCAGTTAAAAATTTTTTTTCTTCCAAGTTTTTTTGTAAAATTTTTGTCCTGGCATCAATTTTCTTGATAATTTCTGGGTTTGTGGGTTCCTGGATCATGCTACAAATTACAAAGCTATGTGAAGTGCAGGACAACGTTTTGAATTCTCAAGGGAATTTCTTGTTAGTCCATCATATAAGCAGAGATATACTTCCTTGTGCAGTAGCTTCCTAATTAGTCTCTGCTTCCTTTCTCCAACCCAGTCTGCATACATCTGCTTGGGTGATCTTTTTCAAAAATGCAACCATATTGTCATTCTTCTGCTTAAGTGCTTTCTCACACAGTTTCTTTCTGGGGCATACAGGGAAGGTGATTCGTGATCTGGCTTCTGTCTCTTTAACATCATCTCCTACTCTTCTCCCCCTCATTGCTTTTTATCCCAGGCATTTCTGTCCCTGAAGCCACAAAGCTCTTTCCTACCTATAGACATTTACATATGTTGTTTCTTCTACCTGGAATGTATTTCACCAGCTTTTCACATGGAAGGCTCATCTCATCTTTGGTATCAGTTCACCTGTCATCACTTCAGAGAGGCCTTCTCTGACCTACGCTTTGTAGGGTATTATTCCCATTCAATACCACTTTCTGTCTATCATATCACTCTATTAATATTCTCCAAAGCACACATGTATAGTTACCTTGTTTATTTTATTTTTTTCCTACTTTATTTTATTTATTTATTTATTTATTTATTTATTTATTTATTTATTTATTTTCTAACATCTTTATTGGAGTATAATTGCTTTACAATGATGTGTTAGTTTCTTCTTTATAACAAAGTGAATCAGCTATACATATACATATATCCCCATATCTCTTCTCTCTTGCGTCTCCCTCCCACCCTGCCTATCCGACCCCTCTAGGTGGTCACAAAGCAGCGAGCTGATCTCCCTGTGCTGTGTGGCTGCTTCCCACTAGCTATCTGTTTTACATTTGGTAGTGTATATATGTCCATGCCACTTTCTCACTTCGTCCCAGTTTACCCTTCCCCCTCCCCGTGTCCTCAAGTCCATTCTCTACATCTGCGTCTTTATTCCTGTCCTGCCCCTAGGTTCTTCAGAACCTTTCTTTTTTTTCTTTAGATTCCATACATATGTGTTAGCATGGGTATTTGTTTTTCTCTTTCTGACTTAGTTCACTCTGTATGACAGACTCTAGGTCCATCCATCTCACTACAAATAACTCAATTTCGTTTCTTTTTATGGCAGAGTAATATTCCATTGTATATATGTGCCACATCTTCTTTATCCATTCATCTGTTGACGGACACTTAGGTTGCTTCCATGTCCTGGCTATTGTAAATAGAGCTGCAATGAACATCGTGGTACATGACTCTTTTTGAATTATGGTTTTCTCAGGGTATATGTCCAGTAGTGGGATTGCTGGGTCGTATGGTAGTTCTATTTTTAGTTTTTTAAGTTACCTTGCTTATATGTTCGTTTACTTGTCTGTCTCCCCCACTAGACTGTAAGCCCCATGAGAAAAGAACTTGTCTGTTTCTTTATCACTGTATCTCTAGTAAGCAGCATAGGGCTTGGCACATAGTAGGGAGTATTCAATAACTTTGTGAATCTATGAATAATTAAGTGATTGAATGAAAGAGATATTTCCTGATATCGCTTAAATTTTCCCTGCCCTCAACCCAAAATGAGCAGATGAAATAATAAAAAAGACATAAAATTAGATAATTATTTTGTTATTTTTAAGAAATAACAGCATCATAAAGCCAATTGAAGTAGAAAGATTTAAAATTTCAATTACTTTGATTTCAGCGCCAGTATTATTTCAAATTTTAAAAAGTGGTCAGGTAAGCAAGTGAGCCTAGATGAAACTGGCTGTATCAGGCCTGCTGATTCTTCTGTTAATATCAGTTTTCTAATTTTTGGTTCAGTCATCATTCCAAGCAATTTTTAAAATCTGTGTCTCGGGGACTGGTAGTCTCTAGTAACAAAATATACTACTTTCCTTAAGTCTAATCATAGATTAGGTCCTTAAGTGCTATGGTCATGTATCTTAGAGTCTGTTCCACTTTTGATGGTTGTACTTTTTATATTGCATGGAGGAACTGAACTGAAACAGTCATAGATGAGAAAGGTATGTTCTGGTCTGCAGCCCTCGAGTACTTCGTTGCAAGAGACTCTGGATCCAGACTTCTTGCAAGCCCACCAGAGTGTAATCAACTTGGGAGCTGACCAAACTCCAACTCTAAGAATAGCTCTGCATTAGCTCTAGCCAGCCACAGAGTAACTGAACTGGGCTTTCAGTGAATAGGTAGTGATCCCTCAGGGACTTGTGTCTGCTAGGCAGGATGTGCATTGGTAGCTGGCTTAACATTTTGTCCAGAATTTATTTTTAGGTATTTACCAGAAGAGAATTTGCTGAGTTGTTTGTGTGTGCCTTTTAAAAATGCCAGCACATTATGGTTCTTGGAATTGAGGGTACACTTATTTAGTTGAAGATGGCACCAAGTGATGCTAGTATTAACCTAATAGTATACAGAATTTATTGTGATGTTGAAAAAGCAGGGAAGTGGCCAATTAAAAGTTAGATAATGTTCACTAGGAATGCACCAAAAGTAGCCCATACAAGAGCCAGACAGAGTCCAAGAACCACTGATTTGATTAAATATATTTAGTTTGAGGAGAGGACAGGATCAAGAGGAAGCTAATAATTGCTAATGGGATTTAGCTGTAATGGTGAATAATACCTTTCATCAATAGGATTTTTTTCCCCGTTCTGTCCCTCTTTTTAACAAAACATTTTTTTTTTAAATGTGGTAAAATACAAAAACAAAATTTACCATCTTAACCATTTCAAAATGTACAGTTCAGTGGTATTAAACACACTCATAATGTTGTACAACCATAGGCATCATTCATCTCTATAACTCCTTTTACCTTTTAAAAGTGTAATTCTGTATGTATTAAACAATAACTACCCTCCACCCCCCACCCCAGCCCTTGGAAACCACAATTCTACTTTCTGTCTCTGATTTTGACTTCTCTAAGTAACTAATGTAGGTAAGTGGAATCATACAGTATTTGTCTTTTTGTGACTGGCTTACTTCACTTAGCATAATGTCATCAAGGTTCATCCATGTTATAGCCTATGTCAGAATTTCCTTCCTTTTTAAGGCCGAATAATATTCACTTGTATGTATATACCACATTTTGCTTATCCACTCATTTGTTAATGGACCCTTGAGTTGTGTCCACATTTTAGCTATTGTGAGTAAGGCTGCTGTGAACATGAGTGTACAAATATCTCCTCAAGGCCTTGCTTTCAATTCTTTTGGGTATATACCCAGAAGTGGAATTGCTGGATCATCTGATAATTCTATTTTTAATTTTTGTAGGAAATGTCATACTGTTTTTCACAGTGACTGTACCATTTTACATTTCTACCAACAGTGTACAATGTTTCCAGTTCCTCCACATCCTTGTCAACACTTGTCATTTTCTGTTTTGTTGATAGTAGCCATCCTAATGAGTGTGAATGGTATCATACAATAGTTATGATTTGCATTTACCTAATGATTAATGAGGTTGAGCATGTTTTCATGTGCTTCTTGGATATTTATATATCTTCTTTGGAGAAATGTCTATTCAAGTCCTTTCCCCGTTTTGAATTGTTTTTTTGTTGTTGTTGTTGTTGAGTTTTAGGAGTTCTCTACATATTCTGGATGTTAATCACTTATCAGATATATGATTTGCAAACATTTTCTCCCATTCTGTGGGCTCCCTTTTTACTCTGTTTTTTGATGGACAAAATTTTAAATTTTAATGAAGTCCCACTTGTGTTTTTTTTCTTTCATAGCTTGTCTTTTGATGTCATATCCAAAAATCATTGTCAAATCCAATGCTGTACAGGTTTGTCCTATGTTATCTTCCAAGAATTTTATAGTTTTAGGTCTTACATTTAGGTCTTTGATTTTTAGTAAATTTTTGCATGTGGTATTAAGTAAGGATCCAACTTCATTCTTTGCATATGGATATCTAATATTCTCAGAACTATTTGTTGAAAAGACTGTACTTTCCCCATGGAGTGGTCTTGGCACCCTTGTCCAGAACCATTTGACTATATATGTAAAGTATTATTTCTGAGCTCTCTCTTCTATTCCATTTGTCCATGTCTGTCTTTATGCCAGTATTGTACTGTTTGACTACATATTGTGCTTTGTAGTAATTCCTGAAATCAGGAAGTATGAGTCCTCCAATTTAGTTTTTTTTCAAGATTGTTCTGGCTATTTAGGGTCCCTTGAGATTCCGTATAAATGATAGGAAGGGTTTTTGTATTTCTGCAAAAAATGTCATCAGGATATTGTTAGAAATTGCATTGACTCTGTAGATCTCTTTGGGTAGTATTGGGATTTTTTAAATTAACATCTTTATTGGAGTATAATTGCTTTACAATGTTGTGTTAGTTTCTGCTGTCTAACAAAGTGAATCAGCTATATGTATACATATATCCCCATATCCCCTCCCTCTTGTGCCTCGCTCCCACCCTCCCTATCCCACCCCTCTAGGTGGTCACAAAGCACCGAGCTGATCTCCCTGTGTTATGCAGCTGCTTCCCACTAGCTATCTGTTTTACATTTGGAAGTATATATATGTCAGTGCCACTCTCTCACTTTGTCCCTGCTTCCCTTCCCCCCCTCACCTGTGTCCTCAAGTCCATTCTCTACATCTGCATCTTTATTCCTATCCTACCCCTAGGTTCATCAGACTATTTTTTTTTTTTTTTTTTTTTTTTTAGATTTCATATATATGTGTTAGCATATGGTATTTGTTTTTCTCTTTCTGACTTACTTCACTCTGTATGACAGACTCTAGGTCCATCCACCTCACTAAAATAACTCAATTTCATTTCCTTTTATGGCGAGTAATATTCCATTGTATAATGTGCCACATCTTCTTTATCTATTCATCTGTCGATGGACACTTAGGTTGCTTCCATGTCCTGGCTGTTGTAAATAGTGCTGCAGTGAACGTTGTGGTACTTGTCTCTTTTTGAATTATGGTTTTCTCAGGGTATATGCCCAGTAGTGGGATTGCTGGGTCGTATGGTAATTCTATTTTTAGTTTTTAAAGGAACCTCCATACTGTTCTCCATAGTGGCTGTATCAATTCACATTCCCACTGACAGTGCAAGAGGGTTCCCTTTACTCCACACCCTCTCTGTCATTTATTGTTTGTAGATTTTTTGATGATGGCCATGCTGACCCGTGTAAGGTGATACCTCATTGTAGTTTTGATTTGCATTTCTCTAATGATTAGTGTTGTTGACCATCCTTTCATGTGTTTGTTGGCAATCTATATCTTCTTTGGAGAAATGTCTATGTAGGTCTTCCGCCCATTTTTAGGTTGGGTGTTTGTTTTTTTGAAATTGAGCTGCATGAGCTGCTTGTGTATTTTGGAGATTGATCCTTTGTCAGTTGCTTCATTGGCAAATATTTTCTCTCATACTGTGGGTTGTCTTTTCATCTTGTTTATGGTTTCCTTTGCTGTGCAAAAGCTTTTAAGTTTCATTAGGTACCATTTGTTTATTTTTGTTTTTATTTCCATTTCTTTAGGAGGTGGGTCAAAATGGATCTTGTTGTGATTTATGTCATAGAGTGTTCTGCCTATGTTTTCCTCTAAGAGTTTTATAGTGTCTGGCCTTACATTTAGGTCTTTAATCCATTTTGAGTTTATTTTTGTGTATCATTTTAGAAAGTGTTCTAATTTCATTCTCTTACATGTAGCTGTCCAGTTTTCCCAGCACCACTTATTGAAGAGGCTGTCTTTTCTCCGTTGTATATTCTTGCCTCCTTAGTCAAAGATAAGGTGACCATATGTGTGGGGTTTATCTCTGGGCTTTCTGTCCTGTTCTGTTGATCTATATTTATGTTTTTGTGCCATACTGTCTTGATTACTATGCCTTTGTTGTATAGTCTGAAGTCCAGGAGCCTGATTCCTCCAGCTCCGTTTTTCTTTCTCAAGATTGCTTTGGCTATTCGGGGTCTCTTGTGTTTCCATACAAATTGTAAAATTTTTTTGTTCTAGTTCTGTGAAAAATGCCCTTGGTAGTTTGATAGGGATTGCACTGAATCTGCAGATTGCTTTGGGTAGTATAGTCATTTTCACAATGTTGATCCTTCCATTCCAAGAACATGGTATATCTTTCCATCTTTTTGTATACTCTTCAGTTTCTTTCATCAGTGTCTTATAGTTTTCTGCATACAGGTCTTTTGTCTCCTTAGGTAGGTTTATACCTAGGTATTTTATTCTTTTTGTTGCAGTGGTAAATGGGAGTGTTTCCTTAATTTCTCTTTCAGATTTTTCATTGTTAGTGTATAGGAGTGCAAGAGATTTCTGTGCATTTATTTTGTATCCTGCTACTTTACCAAATTCATTGATTAGCTCTAGTTGTTTTCTGGTAGCATCTGTGGGATTCTCTATGTATAGTATCATGTCATCTGCAAACAGTGACAGTTTTACTTCTTCTTTTCCACTTTGGATTCCTTTTATTTCTTTTTCTTCTCTGAAAGCCGTGGCTAAAACTTCCAAAACTATGTTGAATGGTGGTGGTGAGAGTGGGCAACCTTGTCTTGTTCCTGATCTTAGAGGAAATGGTTTCAGTTTTTCGCCATTGAGAACGATGTTGGCTGTGGGTTTGTCATATATGGCCTTTATTATGTTGAGGTAGGTTCCCTCTATGCCCACTTTCTGGAGAGTTTTTATCATAACTTGGTGTTGAAATTCGTCAAAAGCTTTTTCTGCATCTATTGAGATGATCATATAGATTTTCTTCTTCAGTTTGTTAATATGGTGTATCATATTGGTTGATTTGTGTATACTGAAGAATCCTTGCATTCCTGGGATAAGCCCCACTTGATCATGGTGTATGATCCTTTAATGTACTGTTAGATTCTGTTTGCTAGTGTTTTGCTGAGGATTTTTGCATCTATGTTCATCAGAGATATTGGTCTGTAGTTTTCTTTTTTTGTGACATCTTTGTCTGGTTTGGTATCAGGGTGATGGTGGCCTCGTAGAATGAGTTTGGGAGTGTTCCTCCCTCTGCTGTATTTTGGAAGAGTTTGAGAAGGATAGGTGTTAGCTCTTCTCTAAATATTTGATAAAATTTGCCTATGAAGCCATCTGGTCCTGGGCTTTTGTTAGTTGGAAGATTTTTAATCACAGTCTCAATTTCAGTGCTTGTGATTGGTCTGTTTATATTTTCTATTTCTTCCTGGTTCAGTCTTGGAAGGTTGTGCTTTTCTAAGAATTTGTCCATTTCTTCCAGGTTGTCCATTTTATTGGCGTATAGTTGCTTGTAGTAATCTCTCATGATCCTTTGTATTTCTGTAGTGTCAATTGTTACTTCTCCTTTTTCATTTTTAAATCTGTTGATTTGAGTCTTCACCTTTTTTTTCTTGATGAGTCTGGCTAATGGTTTATCAATTTTGTTTATCTTCTCAAAGAACCAGCTTTTAGTTTTATTGATCTTTGCTATTGCTCCCTTCATTTCTTTTTCATTTTTTTCTGATATGATCTTTATTATTTCTTTCCTCTGCTAACTTTGGGGTTTTTTTGTTCTTTTTTCTCTAATTTTTTCAGGTGTAAGATTAGGTTGTTTATTTGAGATGTTTCTTGTTTCTTGAGGTAGGATTGTATTGCTATAAACTTCCCTCTTAGAACTGCTTTGCTGCATCCCATAGGTTTTGGGTCATCATGTTTTCATTGTCATTTGTTTTTAGGTATTTTTTGATTTCCTCTTTGATTTCTTCAGTGATCTCTTGGTTATTTAGTACCGTATTGTTTAGCCTCCATGTGTTTGAATTTTTTACAGTTTTTTCCTGTAATTGACATCTAATCTCATAGCATTGTTGTCAGAAAAGATACTTGATATGATTTCAATTTTCTTAAATTTACTGAGGCTTGATTTGTGACCCAAGGTATGATCTGTCCTGGAGAATGTTCCATGTGCACTTGAGAAGAAAGTGTAGTCTGTTGTTTTTGAATGGAATGTCCTATTAATATCAATTAAGTCTATCTTAGTCTACTGTGTCATTCAAAGCTTGTGTTTCCTTATTTACTTTCATTTTGGATGATCTGTCCATTGGTGAAAGTGGGGTGTTAAAATCCCCTACTATTCTTGTGTTACTGTCAATTTCCCCTTTTATGGCTGTTAGCATTTGCTTTATGTATTAAGGTGCTCCTATGTTGGGTGCATAAATAATGACAATTGTTATATCTTCTTCTTGGATTGATCCCCTGATCATTATGTAGTGTCCTTCTTTGTCTCTCGTAATAGTCTTTATTTTAAAGTCTATTTTGTTTGATATGAGTATTGCTACTCCAGCTTTGTTTTGATTTCCATTTCCATGGAATATCTTTTTCCATCCCCCCACTTTCAGTCTGTATGTGTCCCTAGGTCTGAAGTGGGTCTATTGTAGACAGCATATATATGGGTCCTGTTTTTGTATCCATTCAGCCAGTCCGTGTCTTTTGGTTGGAGCATTTAATCCATTTACATTCAAGGTAATTGCCGATATGTATGTTCCTATTACCATTTTCTTAATTGTTTTGTGTTTGTCATTGTAGGTGTTTTCCTTCTCTTGTGTTTCTTGCCTAGAGAAGTTCCTTTAGCATTTGTTTTAAAGCTGGTTTGGTGGTGCTGAATTCTCTTAGCTTTTGCTTGTCTGTAAAGGTTTTAATTTCTCCCTTAAATCTGAATGAGATCTTTGCTGGGTAGAGTAATCTTGTTTGAAGATTTTCCCCTTTCATCACTTTAAATATGTCCTGCCACTTCCTTCTGGCTTGCAGAGTTTCTGCTGAAATATCAGCTGTTAACCTTACGGGGATTCCCTTTTATGTTATTTGTTGTTTTCCTCTTGCTGCTTTTAATATATTGTCTTTGTATTTAATTTTTGATAGTTTGATTAATATGTGTCTTGGAATGTTTCTCCTTGGATTTATCCTGTATGGGACTCTCTGCACTTTCTGGACTTGATTGACTATTTCCTTTCCCATGTTAGGGAAGTTTTTGACCATAATCTCTTCAAACATTTTCTCAGACCCTTTATTTTTTTCCTTCTTCTTCTGGGACCCGTATAATTCAAATGTTGGTGCATATAATATTGTCCCAGAGGTCTCTGAGACTGTCCTCAATTCTTTTTATTCTTTTTTCTTTATTCTGCTCTGTGGCAGTTTTTTCCACTATTCTGTCTTCCAGGTCACTTATTCGTTCTTCTGCCTCAGTTTTTCTGCTATTGATTCCTTCTAGAGTATTTTTAATTTCATTTATTGTGTTGTTCATCATTGTTTGTTTGCTCTTTATTTCTTCTAGGTCCTTGTTAAATGTTTCTTGCATTTTCTCCATTCTGTTTCTGAGATTTTGGATCATCTTTACTATCATTACTCTGAATTCTTTTTTTAAAAGTTTATTTATTTATTTTTATGGCTGCATTGGGTGTTCATTGCTGCACGAGGGCTTTTCTCTAGTTGCGGCGAGCAGGGGCTACTCTTCATTGCAGTGCATGGGCTTCTCATTGCGGTGGCTTCTCTTGTTGCAGAGCACAGGCTCTAGGCCTGTGGGCTTCAGTAGTTGTGGCACGTGAGCTCAGTAGTTGTGGCTCACGGGCTCAGTAGTTGTGGCTCACGGGCTCTAGAGTGCAGCCTTAGTAGTTGTGGCGCACGGGCTTAGTTGCTCCGTGGCATGTGGGATCTTTCCAGACCAGGGCTTGAACCCGTGTCCCCTGCATTGGCAGGGGGATTCTTAAATTCTGCGCCACCAGGGAAGCCCACTCTGAATTCTTTTTCAGGTAGACTGCCTTTTTCGTCTTCATTTGTTTGGTCTGGTGGGTTTTTACCTTGCTTCTTCATCTGCCACGTATTTCTCTGTCTTCTCATTTTGTTTAACTTACTGTGTTTAGGGTCTCGTTTTCTCAGGCTGCAGGTTCATAGTTCCTGTTATTTTTGGTGTCTGCCCCCAGTGGGTGAGGTTGGTTCAGTGGCTTGTGTAGGCTTCCTGGTTGCGGGGATTGGTGCCTGTGTTCTGGTGTATGGGGCTGGATCTTGTCCTTCTAGTGGGCAGGGCTGCGTCCAGTGGTGTGTTTTTCAGTGTCTGTGAACTTAGTATGACTTTAGGCAGCCTCTCTTGTAATGGGTGAGGTTGTGTTCCTGTCTTGCTATTTGTTTCGCATAGGGCATCCAGCACTGAAGCTTGCTGGCCATTGGGTGGAGCTGGGTCTTAGTGTTGAGATGGAGATCTCTGGGAGGACTCTCGCTGATTGATATTATGTGGGGCTGGGAGGACTCTGGTGGTCCAATGTCCTGTACTTGGCTCTCCCACCTCGGAGGCTCAGGCCTGACACCCGGCTGGAGCACCAAGACCCTGCCAGCCCCGCGGCTTGGAAGAAAAGGAAGAAACAAACAAACAAACAATAAACAAACAGAACCCCTAAGTAAGTGGTAAAAGCAAAACTAAACAGACAAAATCACACAAAGAAACATACACACACACACACTCATAAAAAGAAAGAAAGAAACAAAAAATCGAAAACGAGGAAAAGAAGAGGCAGACCCCTAGGACATATGGTAAAAGCAAACCTGAAAAGGCAAAATCACCCAAAGAAACATACATACACGCACTCACAGGAAGAGAAAAAAGGAAGAAAAAAGGAAGAAAAAAGGAAGAAGAGCACCCAAACCAATAAACAAATCCACCAATGATAAGAAGCACTAAAAACTAAGCTAAGATAAACATAAAACCAAAAACAAATCAGACGCAGAAAGCAAACCCCAAGTCTACAGTTGCTCCCAAAGTCTCGCCTCAATTTTGGGAATATTCATTATCAATTCAGGTATTCCACAGATGCAGTGTTTATCAAGTTGATTGCAGGGATTTAATTCGCTACTCCTGTGGCTGCACAGAGAAATTTCCCTTTCTCTTCTTTGTTGGCACAGCTCCTGGGGTTCAGGTTTGGTTTTGGCCCCGCCTCTGCCTGTTGGCCACCCTCAGGCATCTGTTCCCCACCCAGACAGGTGGGGGTTAAAGCAGAGGCTGATTAGGGCTCTCTTGCTCACTCAGGCCAGGGAGAGGGAGGGGTACGGTAGTCACAATTGGAATGGGGAGCGAGCCTGTGGCGGCAGAGGTCAGTGTGACATTGCAACAGCCTCAGGCGTGCTGTGTGTTCTCCTGGGGAAGTTGTCCGTGGACCACGGGACCCTGGCAGTGGCATGCTGCACAGGCTTCTGGGGGCGTGTGGGTAGTGACCCGTGCTTGTACAGAGGATTCTTTGTGGCAACGGTGGCAGCGTTAGCGGTCCCTGGGGTCCGAGATGACAGCCGCGGCTCGCACCTGTCTCTGGAGTTTGCTTAGGCGGTGCTTTGCCATCTGTGGGCACACAGAGCAGGAAGCCCTTCTCCTCACGCACCCCGAAACAATGGTCTGTTGCCTCTCCGGCAGGTCCAGACTTTTTCCTGGTCTCCCTCCTGGCTAGCTGTGGCGCACTAGCCCCCTTCAGGCTGTCCTCACACAGCCAACCTCAGTCCTCTCCCTGGGGTCTGACCTCTGAAGCCCGAGCTTTAGCTCCCAGCCCCCACCTGCCTCAGCAGGTGAGCAGACAAGCGTCTCAGGCTGGTGAGTGCTGGTCGGCACTGATCCTCTGTGCAGGAATCTCTCCACTTTGCCTTCTGCACCCGTATTACTGCGCTCTCCTCCGTGGCTCTGAAGCTCCCCAACCCCCATCCCTGCCAGTGAAGGGGCTTCCTAGTGTGTGGAAACTTTTCCTCCTTCACAGCTCCCTCCCAGAGGTGCAGGTCCTGTCCCTATTCTTTTGTCTCTGTTTTTTCTTTTTTCTTTTGCCCTACCCAGGTACATGGGGAGTTTCTTGCCTTTTGGGAAGTCTGAGGTCTTCTCCCAGCGTTCTGTAGGAGTTGTTCCACATGTAGATGTATTTGTGAGGAGGAAGGTGATCTCCATGTCTTACTTCTCCGCCATCTTGAGGTGTCCTAAGTATTGGGATTTTTATCTGTAGTTTTCTTTTCTTCGTCTGGCTTTGGTATCATGGTATTGGTGGCCTTAAAGAATGAGTTTAGGAAACGTTCTTCTATAGTTTTTGAAGTTTGACATCTTAATAATATTAAGTCTTTCAATACATGAACATGGGATATGTTCCATTTATTTATGTTTTTAATTTTTTCCACAATGTTCTGTAGTTTTCATTGTGCAAGGTTTTCATGTCATTGGTTAATTCCTAATAATAAAAATATTTTTTTGGATAAAAAACATTATAAATGGAGTTGTTTTTGTAATTTTCTTTTCAAATTGTTCATTGTTAATGCATAGAAATGCAACTGATTTTTGTGTGTTGACTTTGTATCCTGCTACTTTGCTGAAGTCATTAGTTCTAAGAGTTTCTTTTCATGGAATCTTTAGGGTTTTCTACATCAAAGATCACATCATCTGTGAACAGAGGTAGTTTTACTTCATTTCCAATTTGGTTTCCTTTTATTTCTCTTTCTTGCCTAATTGCTCTGGATAGTACTTCCAGTACTATGTTGAATAGAAGTGATGAAAGTGAACATTCTTGTCTTGTTCCTGATCTCATAGGAAAAGCCTTCAGTTTTGCACCATTGAGTATGATGTTCACTGTGGGTTTTTCACATATGACTTTTATTATGTTGAGGTAGTTTCTTTCTGTCCCTTGTTTGCTGAGTGTTTTTTATCAAGAAAGGGTCTCAACGTTTTGTCAGATGTTTTTTCTGCATCATTTGAGATGATCATGTTTGTTTTTTCCTTCATTATGCTAATGTGGTGTATTACACTGATTGATTTTCACATGCTGCACCATCCTTACATTCCAGGAATAAACTCCATTTAATTATAGTGTATAATTGTTTTAAAACGCAGCTAAATTCAGTTTGCTAGTGTATTGTTCAGGATATTTTCATCAATGTTCATAAGAGATATTGGTCTGTAGGTTTCTTATAATGTCTTTGGTATCAGGGTAATGCTGGCTTTATAAAGTGTGTTAGAAAGTGTTCCCTCCTCTTTAGTTTTTTAGAAAAGTTTGAAAAGAATTGGTATTAGTTTTTAAAATATTTGATAGAATTCAGTATTGAAGCCATCTGCTCCAGGCCTTTTATTTGTTGTGATATTTTTGATTACTGATACAATCTCCTTACTAGTTATAGGTCTATTCAGATTTTATGTTTCTTTGTGATTTCTTGGTTTTGTTAGGTATATTTTTCAGGATTTGTCTATTTTATCTAGGTTTTCCAATTTGTTGTCATACAATTATTCGTTTTACTCTCTCATAATCATTTTTATTTCTGTAGAATCAGTAACGTCCCTTGTTTCATTTATGATTTTAATAATTTGAGTTTTCTCTCTTTTTAAAGAGACACAAATCTCTTTAATGTTTCTGTTCCTTTTTACACATTATTTTCTCTGTCTAGAGTCTCCTTCTCTATTTTGTCCATTTAACAAACTCACACAGATTCTTCCAAATCCGGCCTAGATATTTCTTCTTTCTTAAACCCTAATAGGATTTATCAGTCCTTACTCAGAGTCTTCTGAATGTTATTACCGTCCTTATCAGGTTGTTCTCTAATTTATTCATTTACCTATATATCTCGCCTGTTGTTTTCCTGAGGGCAAAGATTGAATTTTGTTAATTTCCTTATCCTAAGCATTTAATACAATTACTAAGAGATAGGAGATACTTACACAGTTGATATTCAAATTATTTTACAATCAGCAGGTCCTTTGACACGAACCAATCAGAATATATAACTGACTAGTCAGAATAGACAATGGCTATTATTCCATAATTTCATATACTGGCTGGGTATTAGTCCTGGGTGCTTAGTCAGTGCCTGTAGAGTGAATGAAATGGGCAAGAGCTTTTTTCCTTTTCCCCCCTTTTTAGGTAGTGATTGTGTATGATTGTTGTTCCTCCTGTATAATTAAAAGATATTCTTCCTGTTCCCTAATACTGTTTTAAAATTAATAGAAAGGAAGAAGCTGAGAGAAAGAATTTTCTTTACTTCTATGGAAAACATTTTAATTCCTCAATTTCTTATTTTTCTTTGTATATACTTATTTTTTTATAAATTATTGTGCTCTGTAGGAGCTGTGAGGGAAAGAGGTTTAATGTTTTCATCCTTATCTTAACTCAAACGTAATTAAAGTCATCTCATACAGTTAAGAAACAGAATAAATACATAACTGACTCATCATGCCCAATAGATAGCCAACTCTTGGGGTGAAAGCCTGGCCTCACTTGAGCTTGAGACTTTTCTTAGGACTGGGATATGTCAAGAATGAAAGGTGATGTGAGGAAGCTATGTTATTTTCTGGTTTATCCATAAACTTGTCACTTCATCTCTGCATTAAACATCACCACCAAAATTCATTTCATATGGATGCAATTTGATTTTTTATGTCTTTTTATGGCAACAAATTCTTGCTTAGTAGAGGCAATTTAGAATTATTGATAAAAAATGAAAATTTAAGTGTATTCTATATTATATTAAAAATAGTATTAATACCAAATCTACTTTTTCAAATTGCATACCACATGTACCTCTGAAAAGATAAGAAAGGCTAGTCTTGAAAAACTATCTCTAAAGGAAAATTACATATATTGAATCATTTTTGAGTGGTTTTCATTAAAAATGAAAGATTTATTTCCATTCTTAGAGTTCCTAAATACTGTAGCTGTTGTAGTCAATACTACCACAGCCTTTTTGCTTATATTAATACACACATGGTTGCTGTACTCATGTGCAGTTGATAAGCATTGACAGGTGAGCATCAGAGAAACAAATTTTTTTAATTGAGAACTTTTTGCTATGTATTTAAAATATATTCCATGAATTTTAAATTCCCAAACAGTATGCAGATATTCCTTAATAGAAAGAGTAGATTGAATTTTCTTGCATTTAAGGATTCCTAAATATGCAATATATCAACAACACTTATTTAGAAGCTACTAATGACCAGATACTGTGCCCAGGGATTATACAACTGGATAAGACACAGTCTTTCTCTTTCATGAGCTCAATTATCTGCATTTTAAAAAAAATCTAGAAGACAGAGCCTCAAATGGATTAAGTAATTTACCCAGAGTTCCCCAACTAAGACAAGTGTCAGATCTAGGAATATTTATCTCAGGAGTTCCCTAATGCTTATCCTTTGATTGGTTTTATCAGAATTATCTTGGGAAGCTTTAAAAAAAATTACACATTTCCACACACACTGGACTGACCAAATTAGACTAGCTAAGGGTGAGCCCCAGGATGTTTATTTTTATGATATTTCTCAGATGATTCTAATGCATAGTCAAGATTAGACACCACTGATTTATCTAACTCTAAAGATACCTTTTAAAACTTGAAGCACTGCCTTTCTTTCAGTATTAATACACTCAGAAATCAGTATGTCATGAATCCTAGATTTCCAAAGATAGAATATGTATGAAGAATAAAATTGTATACAGAGAGCCTGTGGATGAAACCTTTAAGCAAGAAATGATTCATAAATATGAACTTTGTTCCTGGCCTGGAGAGCCTATTTGCTCTTTGTACCTTAACTCAGAACGGCTGGGAAATGATTGAGTTAGATACTGTTTTTTTTTTTTTTTTTTGGTCAAAAATGTCAAGTTTACATTCTCTTTACATGTTCAGGAATATGTTTACATGAGCAGTTTACATGTTCAGGAATATGTAGCTTTTCATCTCTTTTCGTAATAATCACTACTATTCGGATTGTGGGGCAGTGAAGGGAAGAATATATATTCTTTACATACCAAGTTGGAACTCAAAATGTATTGATATTTTCTTGTAGAAACAATTTTATAAATGATGATTAAATAGAACCTTAGTGGGTATTATTGCATAAGCCATGCTGACTAAACCTAGATTCCTGCTGGCTTCTTAGCAGCCAGCTGGTGGGGAAGGGAAGGAAGACCTCAATAGGCA
The DNA here is from genome assembly GCF_009873245.2 of Balaenoptera musculus. Classification (NCBI taxonomy): domain Eukaryota; kingdom Metazoa; phylum Chordata; class Mammalia; order Artiodactyla; family Balaenopteridae; genus Balaenoptera; species Balaenoptera musculus. Next base: position 33,419,458 of record NC_045801.1, on the reverse strand, counting down.
AGGCCTGGGTCATAAGGGCTTGTTGTAGAGGATGGCCACCTACAGTCTACAGGACTCTGCTCAGAAAATATTGTGTACTTTAGCTCAATATAAGATAACTATGGATTGGAGAACTTGATTAGTCTGAAGTTTGGGAGTGTAGGAGGCTGAATATTATAAGCAGTAGCTGAGATTGTCGTTCAGACATTGACCTTGAAATGTGTTTATATCAAGTCCCCAAGTTAATTTTTTAAAACTTTTTACCTCATCACATATTTTTTAAGAAGACATCTAACATTTTCATTGCATGTTTAAATGGTTGCAGAGTATAATTTCTAGCATATTACTAATACTGACACATCATAGTAAAACAGTTATAGCTTCTTTAAAAATATTTTCAAAATCATGTATCAGTTTGACAGCTTCCATTATTCTTAAAAAATCAATGAACAAAGTCATTTTTAACAACTGAAAGTTTTCCTTCCTTGTTTTTCCTTGAAAATGTATTTACATTCCACTTCCCTCACAATATTTTATCCCCATATATTTTTCACTAGAAATCTTTAAAAAAAATCACCTTTTTATACTTTGTTCCAATAAAAAATATATAGTAAATTAAATATTTAAAACATTTCAGTGACCATAAGGCTTAAAGTTTTGAAAAATTTCTAATGGATTGAGTTTATGATAATTACCAATAGTAAATATAATAATAAACTGTCATAAAAATTATTTTAAGTTATATATCAGCTGACCACTTATTTAGTCTATTATTAATTCACAATTGGTTAAAATAACATTAATATAAAGTTTGATTAAAAATTATTAAATATAAGAAATAAAATTTACTAGAAATTTATTTCTTAATGAAATGGATGGAACTGGTTTTCTTTTAAACTTTGTTCATAAATCCATATGTGAATATTACTTATTACAGACTGAGACAGAATGCAGCATCAATTCAATTTTTATTTATTTTTATAGATGCAAGTACTGAAGAAATTTGTTCACATTGACAACTAGAGTACATGACTAGAAATTTGTTCACATTAATGTGAATAGAGGTTTAGTTATAATGATTCATTCAATTCTTGGAACTCTTTCCAAATTATCTGACAAAAAATCTAGCTATCTACCATCAAAAGTTATTTTGAGTTATATAAGAGCTGACCATTCATTTAGGTTTTTCTTCAGTTTGTTCAAAGCAAGGAGTTGAAAACACCAGGCTTGCAAAATGATTTGTTACCCAGTTAGTGATTCAGTCTGTCAGTTTCTGGGAGTTATACCAAAAAGGCTTTACCAAAACTTATTAATGACTATTTATTCTTATTACTTTTTCACTTAGAGGCATCTTGTTTAAACCAGTATACTAAAAATGATTTGGAAAATGTTAATTTTAGTACCTACCAATTACAATTTACAGTGATAAATTTATTTTGCCTTTGCTTTAAATTATTTGTATAAATATCTTAGAACTGCATATTTAGCTTAGTTTATGGAAAATATGTAACATATGAGCTACTAGGTAAAGCTAGTCCTTGTCGTCAAACCTATTAGGCAAATGAAATTTTCTGAAAAATCTCACTTTATTTTTCAATTAAAAAAATGTTAATATTCTTGAATAATCTTAATGTGATTTCTTAAATGTGACAAAAGCTGTTTATGAGTAGACCACATTTACTCGTGTCACTTGAAAAAAAATGGAATGTTATATATTAATATTACAGTAATAATATTTCCCATTTTAATAATAGCATCTGATACTGAAATAGGGACTCAACTTTTGGCGGACAGTTTCTTTATGAATAGAAATGTTCTCAATGAAGGGCTTAAAGTTACAGGTATTATCCATAATGCTATTTCTTGGGATTACTCACTGAATCACCTCCATTCACGGAGATCCTACATTGCCAACAAAGCCCCAAACAACCTGAATATTGGTATTCACAGTTTTGAAATCTCGTCACCAGTTGATTCCTGGGCAAGTCACTGTGTGTTATAATTTCATCAGTTATGTTGTTTGTAGTAAAACTGGGAATGATTGGAAACATCTATATATTAATCAATGTGTAAGTAACATCTTCTATCTACCACAGTTATTGTCACAATCTGCTTGCTGAACAATGCCTCCTGAAATTTTATGACCTCTACAAAGTATGGCGGTATCTATAAAGCTTTAATAAAATTGTGCTGATGGACTTACCAGCTATCATCTTTTTAGCTATTCACTTGTGGAGCAGAATAATAACTTTTTTTTTTTTGGTCATATAGGACCTTCTAGTTTTAACTGTGAGCAATATTAATTTGTAAAAGTTTTCCAAAGTCAGTCTTGATTTCTACTTGTAAATTTCTAATACCTTGAGTATTCTTCTTCTAACATTAACAGCTTTCTTTAAGGTTTGAATGTTTTGCAAATAAAGGATGTGTAGCAAGAGAGGTGGTTTCATGCTGTTGTTTTACAATAATGTATCAAGAGCAGTCTCTCTTATGGTCTTTCTGGAGCAGTGCATTCTTTCACAGTTTGGAGTCACTTTCCCAGAAGGGGTGTATATCTGAGGGCATTTTCTTATATATTCTCGTAACTCCCTTCTTAACCCTGAATGGATTTTAACAAATTACAAGTTATTAAATGGCATTAGTTTATTGTTGGGTAGCATATCACAAACAGGCTTTATAAGGTATGATCTACTTTATTAGCAATTAAAATATTTTTATAAAGAACAGTGCCAATTAAAAATGATAATGTCAGTTGCTTCTTACCCTTAAATTATATTTTTTAGTATTATTGCAATCAGAATTAGATTCTTGCTATGGCTTTTTTCAAAGTTTGTTCAGCCAGTACCGTCGTTAGTCATGGATGTATAACTGTAGCAACCCTAATGTTCTCTGAACACAGAAGAAAGCTCTGCACATATACGCAAGTATTGGCATTAGCTGTTGACACAACTCCATTTATATCAGTATCTCATCTACAAGTATATTGTTTGTATTATGAATATATGACAGGAAGTAGCCACATATTTCTTTCTTCTCAAGCTATTTGTCAATTATCTATAATAAATACTTAACTGCTGTATTGAGAAACTAAGTTAAGAAAATCATGATTTCATGTATAATAAGACTGCTAGGTGAATTTGCTCATCTGCAGTTTCTATTCCATTGAGGTGATGCTAGTGTTGATTTGAAAATCTTCTCTTAGAATTGGTAACTCCAGATTATTGACATGACAAAAAAACACATTACAGTATAGTTTATTTACAACTTACCCAGTTAACAAGGTCATTAACAATATGACACAACTGGAGCCTCATTTCTGTCATCTCCTGTAAACAATAAGGATCTATATTTCTGGATTATTTGTCTTATGGTTTTGTTGATATTTCAGATTCTTCTGCCTACTTTTATCTTGCGAACATAGACTACTTTATGCTCTAAGGAAGTATGGGAGAAAGCAAAGTTTTATTTGGTCAGAGGGATCTAAACTTCTCCATTAAGTGTAACCTTTGCTGAGGGTTTTTGATATACAATTTTTACCAGCCTAAGGAAATGCCCTTTTATTCCTACTTTGATTTTCAAGGTAAAGAGATACTAGTTTTCCTAGGAGTTAATTTAATATTCCTAGTTTTCTAAGTTACTTTAAACCATAAAATGGTATTGAATTTTATTAAATGCTTTCCTTCATTGATTGAGATAATCATATGATTTTTCTTCTTTAATCTGTTATATTGATTGCTTAACTAGATTTTCTGCTTTTGCACTATCCTTACATTCCTGGGGTTAAATTGTGGGTGATAGTGATATAACATGTTTTTTTTGTTTGTTTGTCTTGGATTTTGTCATTTAATTTTTAGTTTATGTTTTGACTCTACCTATATGTGAATGAAATTGGTCTGTGCTTTTCTTGTCTTATGTCATAATTCCATTTGCTTCGTAAAATGAGTTATATGAGTTTTGTTCTTTTTTAAATTTAGTTTTATGAAACAATTTATATAGGATATGAATTAATGGTCCTTTAAAAGTGTGATAGAATTCACCTGTAAAATTGCAGCAATTGCTCTAGGTAACCTTCTGATAAGCCTTCAGCCCACCCCAGATGACAGCTACAAATTGTTCCTCAACATACCAGTAGCTTCCTGCATCTCTCTGCCTAAGGGCATTTTATGGCCAAAGGAATAGGCTTAACATGAAGGACAGGCACAGAAGTGCCAGTGAGCTAGTAGATAAATACCCCAGCCTCCTTGCCTCTTAGTGAGATGATTCTAAGAGGGTTCCATCAAGACTAAGCTCCATTTGCCTCCAGAAATAATGTACTTTTTTTTTTTTTTAAATAGTAGATTCTTTTTTTTTTTTTTTAATTAATTTGTTTTTATTTATTTATTTATGGCTGTGTTGGGTCTTCATTTCTGTGCGAGGGCTTTCTCCAGTTGTGGCAAGCGGGAGCCACTCTTCATCGCGGCGCACGGGCCTCTCACCATCGTGGCCTCTCTCGTTGCGGAGCACAGGCTCCAGACGCGCAGGCTCAGCAATTGTGACTCACGGGCTCAGCTGCTCCGCGGCATGTGGGATCCTCCTAGACCAGGGCTCGAACCCGTGTCCCCTGCATTAGCAGGCAGACTCTCAACCACTGCGCCACCAGGGAAGCCCCTAATGTACTCTTTAACTGACTGTTTATTGGTTTTTTTTTCCTTCCATGTTTTACTTCCCCACTCTTTCACTGTACTTCTTGGTATCATTTTTAAAGTAAACAAACTACTTTGCATTCAAATCTTTGGCTCAGGATCTGATTGTGGAGAAACCCAAAACAGGAAAAACCATTTTGGCCTGAGATTTTCTGCAGAAGTATTAAAAATTTTTAAATTGAGCTATAATTCATATAACATAACATTCACCATTTTCAAGTGGCTTTTAATATATTCACATGTTGTGCAACTGTCACCATTACCTAATTCGAGAACATTTTCATCACCCTGAAAAGAAGCCCTGCGTCCATTAGCAATCACTCCCATCTCACCCAATACCCAGGAAACCAGTAATCCACTTTTTTTCCTCTATAGATTTGCCTATTCTGGACATTGTATATAAATGGATTTATGCAATATGTGGCCTTTTGCGTCTGGCTTCTTTCACTTAGTATGATGCTTTTAAGGTATCTGTGCTGTAGCAAGAATTAGTACTTCATTCCTCTTTATGGTTTAATAATATCCCATTGCATGGATTTATCATATGTTGTACATTTGCTCACCAACTGACGGACATCTAGGTTGTTTATACTTTTTGGGTATTATGAATAATGCTGTTAGGACCATATACTTACAAATTATGTGAACATATATTTTCAATTATCTTGGGTATTACTTAGTAATGAAATTGCTAGGTCATATGGTAATTCTATTTTTTAATCTTTAAAGAACTGCCAAACTTTTCCACAGAGACTGTACCATTTTTTATGTGTACCATGAATGTACAAAGGTTACAATATCTCTACATCTTCACCAGCACTTATTATTTTCTGTTTTAAAAAAACATTATATCTATCACAGGGCGTGTGAAGTTCTTTTGAGTTCATTTGCTGCCACCACTGTCCATAGGCATGGCTGAAATCGGATGTGAACCAAGGAGTGCCAAAATAATCTGCAACATGAGACTTAGGATGGACTTCATGCAAAAAAATCTAATGTCCTAGGTCATAAGCGGCTGGGGTTTGAATTCTGGCTGTATTACTTATCGGCTGGAAGACCTTTTCTATGTGACTTAACCTTTTCAATCTTCAGTTTCTTCATCCATAACTAAGGTGTAGACTAAATGAGATAACAAATATGCAAGAATTAGACGAGTGTCTAGAAGATAGTGAGAACTCAGAAAGTTCTGTTTGTTGCTGTTGTTGTTGTTAGTAGCGTAGCAGTGGCAGTGGTAGTGGTGGTGGTGGTGGTGTTATTAGTAGTAGCACCAGGGTTGTGGCTAGAGCCTAGAGTTTGACGCCCAGTCCAGTCTGTGCGAAGTGTGGTCTGCAGACCAGGAGAAGCAGCATCCCCTGGGATGTTGTTAAAAATTCAGAATCCTTGCCTCTCTGCCCCCAGACTTAGGAATCAGAATCTGCATTTTACAAGTTCCCCTGGCGATTGGAATGCACATTACAGTTTGAGAAGCATGGGTCTAGTACATCATTTTGCTATTCTCAACTTATCCAATGCAGTTCCCACAATTTTGTTTTTAAATTTTTGTAACAGCTTTTTTGCGGGACAATTGTTATACAAAAAACTGCACATATTTAATGTATACAATTTGATGGCTTTGAACATATGCATACACCCGTGAAATCATCACCTCGATTGAGGTGATAAACATATCCATCACCTCCAAAACAAACAAACAAACACACACCCATAATTAAATGTGATCTCTCTGTCACCCACAATAAAAAACCGAGTAGTATTCTGAAATCAGTTGGGTTAGATCAAAAGTAGGACATTGATTGAACAAGTCTGGAAACCTCTAAGGTAAGCTATACATATTTTACTTTCGTTTAAATATTTAAGCAATTTTAATACATGTAAAATAATCTTAAAATACTTCGTGCATTTTGACTTTTGATCAGAAAAAATATATTTCATAATAATACTTGTATTTGGGAAATTCTTAAATGTTATTTTATTTTTTCCTTAAAGACAATTTCTTGAGGTCCATGGTATTTGGATTATAGAAATTTGCTAGGCAAACAGATTTTAAAGAAAGTAACGTATAACTATTACATACTTATCGTTAATATATTAATTCACTCATTCATTGAACATGTCTTGGTGTTTTCTAGGTACTTGGGATATAGCAGTGAACTAAAATAGACAAACACCTCTTATCTTTCTGGGGAGTATATTCTAATTAGGAGATGCACACAACAAATGAGATAAATAAATATTAGAAGGTGTAAGTGCCCTGGAGAAAATGAAAATCTAGATACTTAATTTTGGGTGATGGAATTTTAATTTGGATGGTCTTGAAAAATGACGGTTGAGCAGCAACTTGAAAAACTTGAAAAAGATGAGCGAGCTAACATTGCCGATATTTAGGGGAAAAGCAGTTTAGATTGAGGTAATAGCAAATACAAAGGTCCTGTGGTAGGGGCATGCTTGACATGTTGGAAGAATAGCAAGGAAGTCAGTGTGGCTGGAGCAGAACAAGTGGATGAGAATAGTGAGACACAAAGTTAGACAGTGAGATTGCAGAGGACCTTCTGGATCTCTGGATTGCAGAGGACCTTCTGTAAGGACTTTGGCATTTATTCTGAGCAAAATGGGGAGTATGAAAAGATTCTGACCAAAAAAGTGACATGACGTGACTTACATTTTAAAGCATTTTGAAGAGTTTACTTTGATGGTTTTGTTGGGATAGATTAATGAGAGTGAGAAAAGAGTGGCATCTAGGAGACCAGTTATGAGGATATTGCAATAATTTAGGCAGGCAATGGTGGTGACTTAGATTAGGGTGGTTGTGCTGAAGGTGGTGAGATGTCATCTCTGTAGATATATTTTAAAAGTAGAATCAAAAAGATTTTCTAGTTGAATGTATGTGGGGTATGAGAGAAAAAGATTATTCCAAGATTTTTGGCCCGAGGCAAATTGGGAGGATGCAGAATTGCCATTAACTGCTATGAGTAAGACTGTGGATGGAGCAGTTTGGGGGTGAAGGTCTGGAATTCAGTTTTGGCTTCGTTAAGTTTGAGATGAATCAAAATACAAATGCACTGAAACTAGATAAAAGTCAGTGCTTTTAATTTTGTGCTGTGATAGAGTTGTGATACAGTTTATCTTTCATATAGTAAATCTCCCTTGGGTGGGCCAAGTTGGACTTGCCTTACATTGAACTGTGCTTTGAAGTAGATCAGATGACTGCATGATTAGTGATGTTATTGCCTTTTAGCAGTTACAGGAGCAAGAAGCACAATTTGCAAAACGAAGTCCATATAGTAGTGCATGGCTTCTGGAAATTTACTTGCAAGGATCTCATATAGTTTTATCCATTAATCTTAAAGTTTTAAAGAACTTTTCTTCTCTGAATTAATGCCTTTTCCTTAAAAATTTCTCTTTCCCAAGAGTGTTCTAGTGATTTCCATACCACCAGTGTTTTGTTAGTGATTTGTTACTATTTCCTCTAGTTTCACACCTCTGATTCTTTTCAATTTGGATAAAGCATCATTTTCTAACCTTCATGTAATTATGTTCTGGCCTCTCCCTTTATAAGATGTCCTCTTCAGAAATTATGTTCTGTTCTCCATTTTAAATGAAACCTAAGTGAATATGCTTTATATTTTAAGAAAAATTAAACTTGCTTTCTCCAATTTAAGCCATAATTTTACTTTAAATTTATTGAAATGACTTTATAGTTCTATAATTTATAAGCATAACTTTTAAGTTATATATGTTGGAAAAGAAAACTGTCAACTGATAGTACGTTGGTACTCTATTGAATTTTTGAGTAAGTTAACACGCAATGGAAAATAATTATTCTAATTAATACCATCACATTTTATAATGTAGAATAATGATACTCTTTCAACTCACTTTTTAATTTTATTAAAGTTACTATATTTTTAACTGAAATTTAATTTATTTTTAGGGAAAAAAGTAGGTTAACAAGGTAGTGCTAATATGCAAAGAAGCCAGTAGTCCATATTGAACAAAGTGCTATAGCACAGACTAGTGGGAAAACTTAATAACTGCAGAAATGTTTACTTCCCTTAGAACTGCTGGATATACCTACTGCTTTAAGAATTGTCTTTTCTTTTAAAAACACTTAGAGAAATTTAAATTTAAAATGCAATTCTGAATTAAAATAAGATTTAAAAGTCAAATATTTATTATGAAGGCAACAGCTACTTATTCTGATAATAATCAATGTACAATTAAATTCTCCTCAATGACTAATTTACTTTGACAACCACTTCCCTAGTTTTTTGGATAAAATTTAATTTAGAGCAGGGAGTTTATAAAATGATTCAAGTGCTTTGATGAAAAGAAAACTAGAAAAGAACACTACAAAACATGTACAGCTAATTGGTTACCTTTTATGTAATCTGATTCCTTCACTCACACCTCTCCATAAAAAACAAAACAAAACCCTGGAAGTAAGCTGTATTGTATTTTAAAAATTATATTTGTTTGAAAATTCAGTAATTAGTTCTCAGTTAACTAATATATTTATGGTAAATACACATTTCCTTTTAGTGTGATTATGAATATCAGTAAATGTTTTCACTAGTCCAATTAACCTTAACTGGTTCTCCCTTTTTCATTTTGAAATATTTCAAACATGTCGGGAAGTTTAGAGACTACCGAGCAGTTATACAAATCTTAACATTTTGCCATTTTTTGGGTATTTTTCTTTGTGTTTTTTAGAGATAGAGCAGTTATCTCGAATACTTATCATTCTACATGTTTTTATTTGTATAGTTTAACTTAATACCTAAACACTGCTAAACCATATATAGTATTTTTTTACAAGGTTTTTACAAGGTTATTATGGATCATACTGTACATATTTTCCTGAAACTTGCTTTCTTTAACTCTATATTTTGACAGTTATCTCAAAATTTAGATTCATCTAAATCTAATTCACTCATTTGACTGCTGAATATAATTCTTCTGCATGAATATGCTAGTTTATCTGCTGATTTAGGTTATCTAATATTTTTTCCTAATAGAGGTAGTGCTCAATGAACATCCCTGTTCATGTCTTGTAATTTCTCTAGGGTAGAAGTAACATTTCTGGATCATAGAGTATATAAGTAGCCATTTTCAGTTTCACTAGATATTGCACAGTGGATCTCCAAACTGTTTTGCAGTCCTGGGAGGAATGTTTCTGAGTGCTGGCTCGTCTACTTCCTCTGAAATGCTTGTTATTGTCAGACTTTTAAATGTTGTCAAACTAATGGGAGTGAAATAGTAACTAATTTTTAAAAATTTGTAATTTTTCACTGGTGAGATTAAGCTCCTTTTTATTTGTTTATTGTCCAGTTGGGTTTCTCTGTGGAACTGTATATTCATTTCTTGACCTATTATTCTGCTGTGATGTTTGTCTTTTTCTTATTGAACTATGGAAGTTCCTCATATATTCTGAATGCATATCCTTTATAAACTGTATACATTGCAGTAAAACCTCTCTCAGGTTGTGGTTTCTTCTTTTACTTTATCATATTATATTACTATTCAAAAATGTTTAAACATTTTAATATAGTAAATTTTAGTTTGTGCTTTTTGTATTTGAGTTACAAATATTTTGCTTCTTGACATTTGTTCTAAAAGTTTGGAAGTTTTGTCTTTCATGTTTCACTGTTTAATCCATTTGGAACAGATTTTTGTATATGGTGTGAGGTGTGAATCTATTTTTTCCCCCATTATGGACAACCAGTTGTCTTGGCTATATTAATTTAATAGTGCGTCCTTTCTCCACTGATTTGTAATGTGATCACTGGCATATGTGAGAGTCTGTTTCTAGAGCCTCTAGTATGCTCCATGTTCTATTTACCACTTCTCTACTGATACCACACTGTCTTAATTTGTCACTTTATAATAAGTAGAGCAAGTCCACCTTAAATTGTTACTTATCTTCAGAATTATCTAGATTTTCTTATCTTTGGTTCTTCCATATTCATTTCAGAATTAGCTTGATAAATTCTATGAAAAACATGGTAGGAGTCTGATTAAAATTGCACTGAACGTTATAGATTTAATTCGGGAGACTGACATCCTGGTGGTATTTGGTCTTCTCATTGCAACAGAGTATATCTTTCCATTTATGTAAGTTTTCTTTTAGACTCTTGTATACTAATTTTCTTTGAAACAGGTATCTTTAAAATTTTTTTATTAAATACTTATGATTGGTTATTAGTGGTGTACTGAAATGCTGCTTATCTTTGTCCATCTTTGATCTAGGAAACTTATGGAGCTCTCTTATTACTTCTAATATGTTGTCTGTAGATTTTCTTGGATTTTTCTGTCATAATCAAATGGTATTCACAATCATATAGTGTTTAGAGAAGGACAGTTTTATTTCATCCTTCTTCTTGTCTCGTGTGTGTGAGATTTACTAATAAGCTAGTGCCTCCAGGACAGTGTTGAATAGAAGTGATGATACTTGGGATCTTTAGCTCATTCCTGACTTTAAGGGAAATGCTCTTACTTTTCATCTTTAAGTATAAAATAGGATATAAGTTTTTGTAGGTACCCTTTATCAGGCTTAAGCATTGCTTTTCTATTTTTTGTTTGCTAGATTTTATTTTCACATGAATGAGTCTTACATTTTATGAATGCTGAATGGTTTTTCCATATCAATATGATCACTTTTTTTCTATTTTAATCTATTAATGTGATGAATTAACATTGGTATATTTTCTGATATTAAACTATTCTTGTTATAATCTTCCCTTTGTCATGATAGGTTCTTTTTGTTCTTTATCATATATATTTGCTGTATGAAATTTAGCATTTGATTTTAAGATCAATGCATCCATTTTTATTTGTGCTGTTGGCCTATAATTCTACTTTTATATTGTCTGTGATAGGCTGAAAATTGCCCCTCAAAAAAATATCCATGCCGTAATCCCTGAACCTGTGAATAACCTTATATAGCAAAACAAACAAACAAACAATCTTTGCAGATGTCATTATGTAAGAATCTTGAGATGGGGAGATTATCTGCCTGGATCCTTAATATAATCATTTGTATCCTTATAAGAGGGGGATTACACACACACACACAGAGAAGGTGATGTGAGGATGTAGCAGAGAGAGATCTGAAGATACTGTCCCTGAAGATTGGATTGACGTGGCCACAAGCCAAAGAATGCTGGTAGCCATCAGAAGCTGACTGCCAGAAGAGGCAAAGAACTGATTTCCCCTAGAGCCTCTTGAATGAGCGTGGCCCTGTTGATACCTTGATTTTGGCCCATTGATACTGAATTTGAATTCAGACTTCTGGTCTTCAGAACTGTGAGAGAATATATTTCTGTTGTTTTAGACTACCAGTTTGTGGTAATTTGTTACAGCAGCCACAGGAAACGAATTACTGCCCTTTTCTGATTTTGCCATTAAAATCTTTCTAGTCTTATAAATTGCACTGGGGACCTTACCTTTTTTTTTTTTTTCCCCCCCTTTCTATAATAGTTTGAAAAAGTTTGGGATTATCTGTTTTTTCAGTGTTCGGTAGGAGTCAAATGTAAAACCATTTAGACCTCATTTTTTTTTTCTTTTGTTTTTGTGAGATGATTTTTTAAAAAAAGTTTTCACTGTAGCTTCTTCCTCTTCTCTCTATCCTCCTCTTTCCCTCCCTTCTGCCTTTCCCCTGAGCTTATCCCTTCCTTATTAACAATTTTGTGATTGCCTTCATGCAGTATCTGGGCTCTCCAATCCAGAACCCGGTCTTTAGGAGTGAGCTGGGATCTTGTTTCCATCTTGATATTTAGTCATCTTGCAAATTAATATATTAGTGGTATTTTAAATTAATGATCTTGCAAATTCATACATACAAACCAAGGTCATGGTTGGCTTTGTTCAGCGTCTTGTTATAAGACTGTGTCCCACTTTTCTGAACCCACAGCTATGTGTAATCTGTAGGTTGAGGCAGCTTTCTATAGCATTTTCCAGCTCCTTTTATTAGTGAAGAAGGACCTGGGCATCAATAAGTAAACCTGACTCCAGGTTTTCATTTTATATAGGGCACATTTAGTTCTTTTATCCCAAAAGAGCTATGCTCTCAGCTATTGGTGCCTGCTTTTTGGCTGGGGGCACAGTGGCCCCGAGGCTTCAGCTCTGCTTATCTGCCATCATTTCTCTTTTGTTTTAATTTAACTTAATTTAATTTATTTATTTCTATTTTTCCATAAGCTAAAATTCTGGAAGCAGAAACAAAAATCTTTCTGTACAAGCAATGTCTATTTTAGCTGAAAGATGTTAAAAGTAAGATTTATATCATGACATAAGACAAACCAATATACAGAAATAAAAGTAGAGTTTAAGGAAAGAGGTGTAAAGGTTTAAGTTTAGGTAGAGTGGTAGAGATCACTATAATTTTTAATTCTCTATAATTTCTCTGAGGTTTTAAGTATAAATTAAAATTGCATTTTTTGGCAATTGTGTGTTTTGTTTTGATAAACAGTGCAGATACCCCAAATTTTCAGTAATATTGACTGCATGGCAAAACAATAAATGATTATATTTTCAACTTAATTGTCTTTCATTTTCTGTCTTTTAAAAGACTAGGTTACTTTTCTGTGCTGTGCAGCCTCCCACCCCACAACTCCTTCCCAGAGCAGAGGAATCAGCCGTTTTATCAGAAACTTGAAGCTCTCTGTGGATCTGGTTCATACTTTGTACTTAGGCGAATATTAATCTCTGAGGCGAATATTAATCTCTGAACATAGCTGACAGTATTCAGATCACAGTGTAATAGGTATAGTATATTTGAAGTGCCTCCCAGTTTAGATTATTTTATCAGTAAGCTGGCTTCTTTTTTCCTTTTTGCCATGAAAGCAACAGATGGGTTAAGGGAAGCCTGGAGATCATTAGTCCAAGACTGAGGGTTCTTGGGGAGAGTGTCAGGTATACAGAAAAGGGAAGTGTAGGAAGAGCCTGCCCCTTCTATTTCCGTATATTATGAGGAAGGAGAAAGACAGAGGTAAGGCTAGTAGGTGATCAGAGGCATGTTCTAGTCTATTCTTTCTAGGCTTTGCTCAGGATGAGGATACATATTGGTTCAGTCAAAGGGCAGCTCTTACCCTTCTTATTATTTGAGGTTCTCGGAAGAGATCATCTTTCTGGATGCCCTGCCAGCATTAGCCTTCCAGAACTATCCTTAGTACCAGGATAGTTCTGGAAAGCATGGAGGACACAAAAGTAGCTGCATGTCCCTGTCGTGACACTCCCCCGATGGTGAGGGATGAGGGATGAGGTCACTTTGCAGAAGAGACTGCAGTACAGGTAGCTTGGGCCATGGCTGAATGGAGGATTGTTCTGAGACTAAGAGGAACCAGCAGTGCCTTGGGAGCTGAAGTGAGATCAAGTCAACAGTGGAGCACAGTCCTGTCTAAATAGAGTAGTACCAGACTGTGAGTTAGATGAGCTGCAGATTTCAGCAGCAGAAGCCCCATGGGACACCCAGATACCTTCTTGGAAAACAGCAGGGAAAGGTGAAGTAATATCAGACATAGAGAATTTATCCAAAGGAGCTATTTAGCAGACAAAAATTTAGTAGGTGGCTTTAAAAGAAATCTGGCTAGTATGCTGCTGAGGAAAAATCAGATCAAAAATAGAGAAATAAACAAGTTTCTCTGTGAGTAATTTTTCAAAGCCGCAACAATAGCCACCTAAGACTTGGAGATGTTCCAAGTTAAAGTTTCTTCTGTACTGCTGCTGTCTCCTGAGGGACGTAGGGATGACACCATTGAACTCTCTTGTATCAGCTTACAAATATGACTGTAGCTAGAGATGCCATGCTTGTGGTTCATGAGGAATCTGGGAAAGTCTTGCTGCTTGTCTTGGGGTATCAGATGAAGGAAATTTTCTGATATTTGTTTTGTAATCTAGAAGCCTATTATATAGAAATTACATTGATCCCTTAATTGCTTAGGGCAGCGGTCCCCAACCTCTTTGGTACCAGGGACCATTTTCGTGGAAGAAAACTTTTCCACGCACGGGGGCGGGGGGGATGGTTCAGGCAGTAATGCGAGTGATGGGGAGCAGCAGATGAAGCTTCGCTCACTCTCCCGCCGCTCACCTCCTGCTGTGCGACCCGGTTACTAACAGGTCGCGGACGGCTTGGGGACCCCTATCTTAGAGGGTTAAGGTTTTTCAAGTGTGTTCCCTAAGCCAGGGGTCCCAACCCCCAGGTCCATGGCCTGTTAGGAATCAGGCCGCACAGCAGAAAGTGAGCGATGGGCGAGCGAGCGAAGCTTCATCTGCCACTCCCCATCGCTCCCCATCGCTCGTATTACCGCCTGAACCATCCCCCCCCCGCCCCTGCCCTGTCAGTGGAAAAATTGTCTTCCATAAACCGGCCCCTGGTGCCGAAAAGGGGATCGCTGCTCTAGGATATGCGCTGGTACTTCAACTTTCCAAATCCACCATGATAGTGCTGGGGAAGGGCTTGTAGGTTAGTAGCCCACAGTGCTGCTGAATTCTGCCTTTTGAGGGACAGAATCACCATAGATCTGATGATGGGAACACTAGGTTAATGCTGTAGTTGACCTTTCTGGATTTCTAGGCCTTTTGCAAATCTCTGCATTCTTCATTTTTTCCAAACACAGCCTGGGCCAGGGGAGAGGAAGCATCAGGGATTTATGGTGTGACTGTATTCCTTTTGTAGCATTTATCACAGTTGTAAGTAAACAGTATTTGTGCAATTATTTGCTTATTGTCTCCCCCACTATACTGTAAACTCCACAGCAAAATCTATGGCTGCTGAGCTGTATTCACCAGCTCTTAGCATAGTGCCTGGCATACACTAGGCATTTAGTGAATATTGTATGAGTGAATAAATAATTAATGAATTAGTGTTAATAGTTATTTGTCCATCTATAAATAAATGGGAATTTTATGGTCTGAATTAATTTTATGGTAAATTACAGCTTCATCCAAGTTTATCTTCTAATACTAAATGTAGTATTAATCATTTAGTAGACTATACGAGATACATTATATTCAGTGGTGTGCTGATAAATGTTAACAACGGGCTCTCTGTAAGAAAAAGCCCTGATCTGTGGCATTTTCCAACTTTCATATTCTAAAAACATTCACCATGGCTACTTTCAAGTAATCCAGGTTACTTCATCGAATGCAGAGCTGAGAAGAAATGTGCACAACCAGTTCTTGGGACTCAGTGAAAGCTGGGTCCAGAACAACACTGAAGCACATTTATATGCCAGTTTTAGTAATGCATTGTTCTCCACATACAAAGATTCTGCTGGTGACACATTCAGTAGAGCATGTACTTTAAAAAGATTTGAATTAGTTAAGGAAATGATATCAACTGCAAACGATAAAACTTAAAAAGTTTCTGTAGCTCAACATAATAGAAGTTTACTTCTCACCAATGTGAAGTCCACACTGGTGTGGCTGATTATCAGAGGGCTCCTTTCCAAGTACTCATGCAGATTCCCAGGTTCCTTTTTTTTTTTTTTTTTGTGGTTCCTTTACCCCCCAGGGTCTTGAATGAAGAGCATGACAGTAGCATATGAGAGTTTTTAATGGTCATGGAAATGGCACACATCATTTCGCTTATAATCCATTGGCCAGAACACAGTCGTATGATCATGGCCATCTCTAACTACAAGGGAGATTGGGAAATGTAGTTTTCTAAGAGAAAAAGGAAGTAAGTTTAATAGCTAGCTAGCATCTTCCACAGTTTTCTAGTCATGTGATAGGGTTAAACTGATCAATTTACACTCTTTTCTGACAAATGCACACATTTATAAGCATTGTTGATTAGCAATAGAGTGTAGTCTGATTAGACTGGAGTCTAGTAAATTCTTTTATTCTGTGCAGAGTTAGCTGGTCTTATGAGCTTTGCCTGTGGTCTCATTAGCACCAGTCTCTAACCAGTAATCCTTCCCTTCTCTGAATTACTCTATTATTTATTATCCCTATTTAGATGAAAATCAGAGTTTTCAGAGCTTTAAACTCCTTTTAGTTATTGTATGCACTTAACATAATTTTGTTTTTGACTATGCAGTTTAGCTATTACATTTACCATTTTTATGGTTTTAAAGAGATATTCCTATTTTCCTTAGTGTTTTTTTTTTTCCTTTTTAACCCCAAGGATGTCTGTGGAATGGAACATACGATAATAAGTGACAAATTTGGGTCACTAGTGTTCCATCTCTTATATTGCTGTATTACTTTGAAAATATTGGCATTTTTTTTTGTGGACCATTTTAAAAAAAAAATAATTAATTTATTTATTTTTGGCTGTGTTGGGTCTTTGTTGTTGTGCGTGGGCTTTCTCTAGTTGCAGAGAGCAGGGGCTACTCTTCGTTGTGGTGTGCGGGGTTGTCATTGCAGTGGTTTCTCTTGTTGCGGAGCACAGGCTCTAGGTGTGCGGGCTTCAGTAGTTGTGGCTCACAGGCTCTAGAGCGCAGGCTCAGTAGTTGTGGCATGCGGGCTTAGTTGCTCCACGCATGTGGGATCTTCCCAGACCAGGGCTTGAACACGTGTCCCCTGCATTGGCAGGTGGATTCTTAACCACTGTGCCACCAGGGAAGCCCTGTGGACCAATTTTTTTTAAGTCCTTATTGAATTTGTTACAATATTGCTTCTGTTTTATGTTTTGGTTTTTTGGCCACGAGGCATGTGGGATCTTAGCTCCCCGACCAGGGATCGAACCTGCACCCCCTGCATTGGAAGGCCAAGTCCTAACCACTGGACCACCAGGGAAGTCCCAAATATTGGCATATTTAGAACTGACAGTAATATTACCTTATAATTTTGAATCCTCTATGTCTTTGTATTCTTAGGGCCTAGATGTTTTCTGATAAATGATGACCAGCCAAACTAATAGGCTCTAACCATGGTGATTTACAGGCATGTGTATTTCTAAGATATTTTTAACAGCGTTCATCATAAGATACATTTGCTGGTTAACTTAATTGGTTAAAGGGTTCCATTAAGAAAAGTCCTGCTATTTTATTCCCAAATTAGTTAAATTTTTTTCCATGGACACAGACTTTACCTCTAATAGATGTTAATTATTTCACAGCCAATTAGTGAAAAGTCATCTCATAGCATGTGTATGTGTTTGTAAGGCATTCTGCAGTATCATCAGTTTACAAGTTGCAATGTGTGTAAAGGGTTTCAACTGAAAGTGTCAGTCCCTGTACTAATTTAAGTGAGTGAATTTAGGCTTCCTAAGCCTTAAAGATTAATAAGCTCTTAATCCAAGAGTAGGAGGAGATAGTAAGAGAAGGGTAATTTGTTGTTAGGATATAAGGATTACTAGAAGCCAGCAGTTTAGGAGGGAACATAGGATCTAATCTGAAAAAGAGCAACCAGTGTGGATAGCCCAGAGAGTATGGGAAGGGTATTAATACATAGAGAGTCAGACACCATCCTTCACACCTTACAGTCATTTATCTTATATTAATATCTATTGGGTGTTAACAGATGAGGAAAACTAAGCCCATAGTGCTTCCAAGTCTTTTTTTTCATTTTGCACTATACGGAAATGATGCTATTTGTACAATGAGAATTTGTTTAAAATAAAGCAGAAAAGTTGAAATTCAAATTTAATTTATTTTAACATTATTTTGTTTCTATATTTAGTGCGCCTTTCACTTTTTTTTTTAAAACATCTTTATTGAAGTATAATTGGTTCACAATGGTGTGTTAGTTTCTGCTTTATAACAAAGTGAATCAGCTACACATATACACACGTTCCCATATCTCCTCCCTCCTGCATCTCCCTCCCTCCCACCCTCCCCATCCCACCCCCCCAGGCGGTCACAAAGCACTGAGCTGATCTCCCTGTGCTATGCGGCTGCTTCCCACTAGCTATCTATTTTACATTTGGTAGTGTGAGAAATGCAAATCAAAACTACAATGAGGTATCATCTCACACCGGTCAGAATGGCCATCATCAAAAAATCTACAAACAATAAATGCTGGAGAGGGTGTGGAGAAAAGGGAACACTCTTGCACTGTTGGTGGGAATGTAAATTGATACAGCCACTATGGAGAACAGTATGGGGTTCCTTAAAAAACGAAAAATAGAACTACCATACAACCCAGCAATCCCACTACTGGGCATATACCCTGAGAAAACCATAATTCAAAAAGAGTCATGTACCAAAATGTTCATTGCAGCTCTATTTACAATAGCCAGGACATGGAAGCAACCTAAGTGTCCCTCATTGGATGAATGGATAAAGAAGATGTGGCACATATATACAATGGAATATTACTCAGCCATAAAGAGAAATGAAATGGAGGTATTTGTAATGAGGTGGATGGAATTAGAGTCTGTCATACAGAGTGAAGTAAGTCAGAAAGAGAAAAACAAATACAGTATGCTAACACATATATATGGAATCTAAGGAAAAAAAAAAAGGTCATGAAGAACTTAGTGGCAAGATGGGAATAAAGACACAGACCTACTAAAGAATGGACTTGAGGATATGGGGAGGGGGAGGGGTGAGATGTGACAGGGTGAGAGAGTGTCATGGACATATATACACCGCCTTTCACTTTTAAAAGAGATCTGCAATACCTACAATTGCCACAAGATGGCAATGAAAGGCTGAAGATCTTGGTTGAAATTTGATTTTTGAGACGATTGATGAGTTAAGATATATTTATATTTTGTATGTATTCAAACCAAAAGAAATTTGAACTATGATGTATTTTTTAAAAATTTGAGTGAGATTTTGGTATTTTAATATCAAAAATACTTTCTTATTTACTTTTAAAAATAAGATAGTCACAAAAGTTGATGTTATTTCTGACTAATTCTTTTGGAAATGGATGAAACATAAATCTTAGTGTAATAGTATAAGAAGTTTTATTATAATACATCCCTCAGAAAGACTTCAAAAGAATTCAAGTTAGCAAACATTTAGAAGGTCTTATTGTTCTATAATTTATAAGGT
Source organism: Balaenoptera musculus (assembly GCF_009873245.2). Classification (NCBI taxonomy): domain Eukaryota; kingdom Metazoa; phylum Chordata; class Mammalia; order Artiodactyla; family Balaenopteridae; genus Balaenoptera; species Balaenoptera musculus. The sequence continues at coordinate 33,399,855 of NC_045801.1, read as the reverse complement.
CTTATTATGCAAATAGAAGATATAGACCTTGCCCCCAGTAAGCTTTCAATTTAGTTGGAGAAAAGAGAAATGTATATACAATTTGAAGAGAGAACAAAATAAAAAAATGATCAAGTACAGTGTTGTATGATATAAACTATACAAACAGTGTGAACTGGGAATAATGAGAAGTTAAGCAAAAATTTTAAATGGTATTTTACAAAAGCATTCTTGTATCAGTTGAAAATACCATGTTGAAGTTTTATTTTACTGCGATTATCTATAATTTATTTAAACTATGAGGAAATGTTTAGCAATCTGGAGAGCTGTGTAAGATTCAATATTTGACATAAAACATAAAAAACACTTGAAATATTAACTTACCTTTTATTTCATGAATCTATGATTTTTTTTCTAATTGAAAAATATTTTTCAGAAGAAGGTGAAGGTTTTCTGGTCAAACAGATGTTAGTTTTAATATTCTTAGATTACTGGAGTCTGAAAAACATATCATTAAAAAATCAAATATAGAATGGTGGTTACCAAGGGATGGGGGGAGGGAGAAAAGGGGATTTGCTGTTTAATGGATATAGACTTTGAATTTTGCAAGATGAACATTTTGTAGATCTGTTTCACAGCAATGTGAATATACTTAATACTACTGAACTCTGCACTTAAAAATGGTTAAAATGGTACATTTTATGTAAAGTGTCCTACTAAAGTTATGAGCAATTAATAGGTTTCTATTGAGGATTAGCAATGTTCCTAGCTTTATTTTAGTCATTAGGAGCTACTCAAAAGAAATAAAAGCCCCTTCAAGAAATTGTGTAATATAGTTGGTGATAGAAGATTAACCTAATATTAGTAGGTAATCTATTGAAGTCCAACATATACCAGGCATTGTGCCAGACATTTTATATAAATTATTTCAATCCTCAAAACAATATAGGGGAATGAATATTATTATACCTATTTCTCTATTTTATCATTAAGGAAACTAAGTTTTATAGCTATGAAGGTTCAGTACCTTGTTGAAGGTTGCCAAGTTTCCAGTCTTGCAGTTGGTATTTAAACCCAAGTTTTTCTAACCTCAAAATCCATTTTCTGTGTATTATACTATGCCCCTAATTTAAATAAAAAGCAATTAAAGAATACAAATAAACAACTAGTAATTTCACATTCTAGTTTGGTGTTTCTACTGCCAGTAAATATTGTCAATTTTGTCTGTTGACAAAAGATATGTGATTTAATTAACAATAGCAGTTAATCAGGATTACATTTTAACTTCAGAAAGGATAACCATGTACTTTTTTTGTTAGCTTGAGTTGTTGTCTCTATTTTTATTTGCTTTTAACTTTTGGAAACACTAATTTCTTTTCCCTGTATATTCGTGTGCAGGTTATGTGGGTATGTAATTTGTGCCGAAAACAACAAGAAATCCTCACTAAATCAGGAGCATGGTTTTATAATAGTGGATCTAATACACCACAGCAACCTGATCAAAAGGTTCTCCGAGGACTGCGGAATGAGGAGGCGCCTCAGGAGAAGAAAGCAAAACTGCATGAGCAGGCCCAGTTCCAAGGACCCTCAGGTGACTTATCTGTACCTGCAGTGGAGAAAAGTCGATCTCATGGGCTCACAAGACAGGATTCTATTAAAAATGGGTCAGGAGTGAAGCACCAAATTGCCAGTGACGTAGCTTCAGACAGGTAAACATTTTGCTTAATCTTTAGGTAAACATTATTTTTTTTTTTTTATTTATTTATTTATTTATTTTATTTACGGCTGTGTTGGCTCCTCGTTTCTGTGCGAGGGCTTTCTCTAGTTGCGGCCAGCGGGGGCCACTCTTCATCGCGGTGCGCGGGCCTCTCATTATCGCGGCCTCTCTTGTTGCGGAGCACAGACTCCAGACGCGCAGAGTCAGTAACTGTGGCTCACGGGCCTAGTTGCTCTGCGGCATGTGGGATCTTCCCAGACCAGGGCTCGAACCCGGGTCCCCTGCATTGGCAGGCAGATTCTCAACCACTGCGCCACCAGGGAAGCCCCCGGTAAACATTATTTTTAATCTTCATTCCAAACAGAAATAAAAATACATGAAATGTTTAGGCAACAAATGTGTTGTCTAAATATAATGTAAATGTCCATATGTTTTATAGAAATGCTGAAAGTGATGTTCAGGACTTGAGCTTTTATAGGTTTGAACAGTCTTAAGTTTGATGTGGGAGTGCCAGGTTTTTCCAGAATAAAGAAGTGAAATGAAACAGGGAACCTAGATAGGAGGTTATGGTCACAGGAAAGACAAACTGGCATAAGAGCAAGGGGAATGAAGAAGAGATTTTTTTTAAGACACTTTGGAGAGGTTCGATTGATGGGACTAACTGGAAGAGGAATTAAGAGAATGGGGAAGATTAAGGATGTCTCCAAAGGTTCTACCTCGGGTTGACGGATTAAGTGGTCTTCCAAGCAGGTAAATATTGATGGAAGGGTTTCGTGAGTTTGGTTTTTCCATGGGCTAACTCTTGTTATTTACTCTTTTGGCCCAGTTCTATGGGCTTCTCCATGTTCAAAGGGTTAGACTTTTTAAAACAGTGCTTATGGTTCTTAGAGTTCCTACTTTTGGAAGGGGGAGAATGAAAAGTTTTCTTGGGAAGATTATTTTTCTATAGCACGTTCCTCTGTTTAAATTGAAAATTAAAAACAAAATCTGGTTTACACTATGTTTGTTATCTAGAATTGGCAGATACATTTACATGTGAACAAGTAGAAAGTCATGCATTCTGTGGAAAAACAAATCTAAACTGTACTTATAGGATGGTGGGTTCTGAGCATTATCGAATGCAAGTCTGTGTGCCCGACGCACAGTGAGGCCAAAAAATACCAAAACATCAAAGTTTGGAGCAGAGAAAGGTATATTGCAGGGCCATGCAAGGAGACGGGTGGCTCAGGGCCCCCCAAACCCTGAACTCCCCGTAAGCTTTCAGCAAAACACTTTTATAGGAAATGTGAGGGAGGGGTGTAGTTAGTTGTCAAACTTCTTGGTGTCAGAACCTTTGTTCTTGAGGTCAGATCACGGTCAGGTAACGATGTTCCTGTAAACCTCCACCAAAATGAATGTTCTTCCCTGTTCTGACAAGAAAGGGCAAGGTCCTGAGGCTCAAGTTTCTCCCTCCAGGGTCCAGGCCCTGGCTAAGAGGAGGGGGTCCCAGCACGGGCCGTTACCCTGCCTGGGAGCGTTCGTCCAGCACCCAGTCTGGGTCCTCCTGCCAGTGCCCAGGCCCGGCTGAAGAGGCAGATCTCAGCTGGTGGTGCCCTCAGGGCCGGGTTATCAGACCCTGCCCAGCCATCATCACTGAGGGAGCCAAGTGCCCAGGACCCAGCTGGCCCTCAGGCTTTTCACTTTAACTGGAGCGAATCACTTGTAGCAAATACCTGTCAGGTGAATTCCCAGCTCACAACAGTTGTCCTTCTTTGAGAAGAGCCCCAACCGCAGAGGTGGACCTGAACTAATGATGTGCAGTGTTCTTGCAACTTACCCCTGACCTCCGGCCACCTCTTAGTTGGGTAGACAACTGATCTAAGCTGTACCAATTTTCAAAACTTGAATGGACAGACTGAAGCTGATTGAAGCTGTTACCTTAGTGGCAGTGTCCATATACTCCAGGTGCCGAGGCCTCCATTGACTGGGACCCATGGAGACTGCCGCCGCCATTAGGTCATGGCCTGGGCCAGCCAGTGGGCGGCCACGGCAAGGGCTCTGGAGCTTTGCAGGACACAGCCCTCAGCCTGTCCTGGGCCCCTCAGCTCACCCACCAGCCCGGAGGCCGGAGGGCCTCGAGCCCTGGAGAAGGCCACAATCCACCGCTCACGGCACTTACTGCCCGGAGGATCGCTGCGAGGCTGACTGCTGGCAGAGCGGGACCTCTAACCGCTGTTCTAAGGGCCTCGTGCTAACGGCCACGCGCTGGCCAGGTATTAAGGGTGGAATGCTAAGGGCTGCCCGCCCGCCCCGCCCCTATTACAATTTGAAGGCGAAGAACAAATCTCTCCTTTAAAGTTAACATCAGATTTTGCTCAACCCGAGTCCCTTAGTAACAAAAGTTGAGTTATGTTTTGTGATGTAGACCCTCCTCCAACTTGAGGGCAACTGACCCCTGCCCATTTACACAGCGACAGCCCTTACCTGCCTTTCTGCGGAGCCTGGGCTCTGACTGCTGGCCTGAGGTCCGGCGCTGGGCGTGGTGGTGCTGCCCTCCAGCCGCTGTGGGCCACTTGATCAGGCTTCCCTGGCCCAACACCCTGCCAGGTGCTGGGGATGGAAAAGCTCAAGCCCCAAACCCAAACGAGGGGAGTGTTGGCCAAGAACTGGAGGGCTGTGAGCCTTCAGGTATGCAGGGTTGGGGGGACGGGCTCAGCTGAGCCTGAAGAACCCGAGCGAGGCCAGCTACCGACTGGACCGCGCCCCTGCGTCCATGCCCCACCCCACACCAGCGTCCCAGCCTCTCCTGTGCGCGGCTTGGTGCGAGGCATACCCGCTCCTATTACGTGAGCACTCAGTTATAACAGGTAAGGTAACTGGGAGTCACTTTAGAGGGTGGCTAAAGCCACCACTCTGGTGTGTTGCTATGTCTTGGGAGAATAATACAATGATGGCTGTGCCAGATCTTTTGAAAACTTGCAAAAGTGAAACAATGTCATCCTACCTTTGGGCAAAACAGTTGGTGATTTCATGGCTGGCGTGCTATGAACTCGTCTCAGTGCAAAATCTCAGGAACCCAGGAATTTTAAGGTTAGAGGACCATCTTAGATTGAGGACCACCTTAAGCACACAAAGATTTGAGAGCAGGTAGTTTATATGGAAGGCAATCCCAGGCACTACCTGTAGGGAAGTGGGAAATGATCCAATTAAGAGGAAGAATACAATATTGGATGCATTCAAGAACAGGTAACCTCTTTTAGCAGCTGTGTCTTAATCTTACTGGGACTTTTGGGAGACCTGGTATTATGACCTCAAAGTTATCCCATATAATGGGCAAGGAGGCTGGGAGTATTTATCCATAAGTTTCCTTTGCTATTTATTGGTCTAGGGCTGTTCCTGGGGTTGTTAACTCACTAGAACTCATTGCTCAAGCATGCTCCTGTGCCAGAGAAAGCACTCAGGCAGAATATTAAAAATACAGTAAGAAAACATTACTATGTGGGGAACAGTGAAGGATACGGCAACGTGGGTTGAGACAGAAATCAAGAAAACTTGTAAAATGGCAAGTGAAATGGTCAAGGTATATGAGCTTGGGTGAAAAAAATAGATGATAACCAATGGAGATAGGATTTTAAATGAATGAATGATAATAAAATGGATAATGGGAGCAGACTCCTGCAAAAACTAGATAGCTGCATGAGATAGTTTCCTTTGGACTTTAGAGAGGTTGGTTTGGGAAGAAAAAAGGAAATACTAAAACACTGGGTCACATAATCGATTAGTAAGTTTTGGAGTGCATATTGTCAGGAGGTTACGGATGTTAAAAATAAATCCAACAAATTTACGAGTAATTAATTCATCATTGTAGGGAAGCTAGAAGCATATCTCTAATCTTTGAAGAAGGTGGTAATAAGAACAAATATATTTCTTTCAATATTATCTCTTAATGCCTCTTTCAATGAGAAACTACTAGCCTGAATAAACAGTAGAATCTGACCCATTATGGGGAAGCAAGGTGTAGTAGTTCCTTTTTTTCTTTTGCCTGGTGCCTTTGACAGCTATAACTAGTAAATGCACACTTTAATGACTCAGTGTATCCTGTAATTATATCCTTGCTTTCTGAACCTCATACAAGTCAGACCAATAGCTTCTTTTGTTAATAAGAATTACTTTTAGTCAGGGAAGAAGTTAGAGTTTAATATCAGATTTGGTAGTTATGCCTAGAAAATGGAATTGGTTATAATTTGTATAAAGTTTTATTTGGAAAGTACTTTCCCTTCAAGAGTAATTTAATTCCCCTTATCATCAGCAAGAAAGAGCCTATGGTTTATTATTTTTTAAATGCAGATTCTATATTAATTTATTAGGCATGTATCTTTGAACCTTTTGAATTCTTTCCCCTAGAGCAAGGGATCAGCAAATTACATCCCTGGCACCAAATCTGTGCCATCTGTCTTTTGTAAATAGAGTTTTATTGGAACACAGTCACATCTATTAGTTTACTTATTATCTATGGCTGCTTTCAGCTACTATTGTAGTTATAAGAGTTGAGTAGCTGCAAGAGACCATGTTACATGGCCTTCGTAGCCTAAAATATTTACTTTATGACCCTTTAGAAAAAAAGTTTGCCTTTTCTTGCCCAAGAGAGTAAGTAGTTAGTTCTCTTAGTGGTGTTGAAATTTCTCCTTTCTTTGCTCATTTTCTTCTGTTACTATTTAAATTACTTCAGTTAAGCCTGTTTTCTTGTTAGCCTTACCTCCCGCTCCTCTCTCTCTCTGTCTCTGTCTCTCTCTGTCTCTGTCTCTGTCTCTGTCTCTGTCTCTCTCTCCCCATGTTTTTCTCCTTTCTTACCACAATGGGTCTTTCAGCAGTATTTGACTTGGACAGTAAAATGGAGCATCTCACAAAAAATATAACTCCAGTTTAAAGTATTCTTAGTAATTTGTTCTTCAATACCATTCAGAAACCAGTGGCCTCAAAAAGAGAAACTTCAGTTTAATTAAATTTAAATCTATGGACCTAGAAGTATGTTTGAGAGAAAAGTGTGTTACATTTCCTTCTTTTTAGGAGCTTTAGTTTAATCTTTAACTATATACTGCAGTGGTTTTGACCTGTTTTATGACTCTTGACTTCTCTCACAGATCTTAGCACGGTGCTTTACACATAGACCTTTAGTATTTACTGAGTGAATGAATACCAAGTTGGCTCTAGACCTTAGCTTTGAGTTAATGAGTATTTACTTAATTCATTTATTCATAAAAATGGCAAATGTTTATTATCAACTTTGGTACAAAATATTGTTAGAGATTTTCAAATATTTTTTTTTAAATTTCAAAATACGTATTGAAATAACCACTTTTTTTGTTATGTGCAGTTTGTTTACCCTCTCCCTTACTATTTCCCCCAGGAGTGCCCAGTGGTTTCTCAGTCTTTAATTTACATCCATATAACCTGACGATCTTATTAAAATATAGATTTGAATTTGATAGGTCTGAGGTAGTACCCGAGAATCTGTGTTTCTAACAAGCTCCCAAGTGATGCCAATACTACTTACTAGTGGAGACCAGTAGCAAAGCACAAAGGCATCTAGAGATATATTAGGGAGGGAAACACCAGTGTCCTTTAATAGCTCAGTGGCAGTTGTCCTTTGTAGCTCTGTCACTAAGAGGCATAACACTTAGTGGACCTTTGTGGCTCTTAGAGGCAACATTGTTCCACATTTGAGTATATTGTTTTGACACATTTACTGAGTGGGGCACAGGTTGACGACATTCATGTAGGTGTAAGTATCTGACTCCTTTATTATGACATCTTGGGTTGTTGTGCTTGAGCATTTACTTATTTAAATATATTTTATTTTTTATAAATTATTTATTTTCCCTTTTATTATAGAGTTAGGAATATATATGTGTCTTAAAAATTATGTAAATTCTTAGGACAATTTTTTCCCTGGATTTCCTTTTCAGGGTAGTAAAGGGGATGTTACAAAGAATTTGTTTTACAAAGAGGCTTTGGCGTGGAAGAGGGTTGTGAACCACTGGGTTAGAGGATCTAAGATGGGATTTAGAGGAGGGTGGGTGAAATAGCCATTTTTAAAACAATATTATTTTGTTAAAAAATTACAGAAAAACCAAAGTAAAACTGTTTTAGAACATTGAATTGATGTTTTATACATTTGGAATTATTTAAAAGTTGGATGCTCATATTTTCCATAGTTGAAAATTAGTGAAATTTAGGAAAAAGCTAATTGGTTTTTTCTTTCATGTAACATTTTACTATTTATTTATTTAGTACTTCTTGGAATGTTGGGAGAAGTTAAAGAGTAAGAAATATTATTGCTAATTTGTATGGTGGAAGAGATACAAAAACTGGAAGTTAGAAGATATAGGTCCTGTTCTAACTTCTTCCCTTTACTGTTAGCATTTGTAGATGTATATCTTTTCTTTGTGTTCACTTTTCTCATCTCTGAAATAGGAAAGGCATTCTCCAAGATCTTGAAAAGACCTCCAGGTCTAAAATTATTTGTTATGTTGTATTTTATGGTCTTCTGCCATGGTATAAACTTGGAAGCATTCTCTTCCATTTTTTCTTCCTCTCCTATAATTGATAGTATTGTGTTCAGTTAGTAGAGGATTGTATTCATTCGTATTAAACTCATTTTTATAATCAGTTTATTCAACAAATATTTATCGAATTTCAGTATAGATATTACTTGTTACCACATGGCCAAATAATTTCACCATGATTCATATTTAAAGTTGAATATATTGGCAATATTAGGTTAAATCTTCACTAAGAACATTTTCACTGTGATCTTGTAATTGTATTACTATGTAATATTTCTTACTCTATTTCCCCTACTTATTCTATTGTGAAACAAAAGTTTAAAAGTGATAGGAAAAAGTAACAGAGTTACCTGCTGTTAATGGACTATGAAGCATTTTTAAGAAGCATCATTACAAAGAAACAATATTTTATAGGCATTACAGATTCTTAAGTATTTATTTCTGCATTTTACTGCTTAAATAATGACACAATGAAAATACTGAGAGACTACATTATGATTTTGTCTGGAATTTTAATTAGACAAGAGTGGAAAACAGAAAAGTCATATGACTAAATTACATCTCAGTGCATTTTGTTAGATGGTGAAAAATGCTACCAGGTGTAAGTGATGACAAGAGAGTAATACAATATAAATCGATTATCTTAGATCTAAAGTGTAAAGTTTTAAAGCAAGTTAAAACTTGTATAATGAATAGTTAGCAGTTTGGTAATAACCATCATTTCTTTATTGTCTGTTACTGTTGACCTTCCAAGTGTCTTTGTGAGCATTTGATTATTTTAAAGTAAAAGTAATAATTAAAATATATGTTTAAGACTTCTGCTATATGTATAGATGGAATAATAGGGCCTCGATTTACCTTTTTGCCTGAAACATCTGTAAAAATAGACAAACTATTTGACAAAACTATTGTTTTTAAGAAATTGGGCATCAGGCAACAAAGGAGAATAATACCTGAGAAATGGGAAATAAAGCGAGCCTTATAATTGCTTTGAGAGTTTCCAGGATGTTGCAAGGGAGAGGAGTATAGGCAGAGCCCAGAGGTCTTCCTGAGTTGAGGAGACAGTTCTGAGGGTATGGGGAGACCAAGGCAGCTGGAGTTTTCTAGAAAGAGTACCAGAGAGGAGAGAGCTGAACAGCAAGATATCCTGGAGATCTACAGATGGTAATTCTTGTGTATTCAGTGGAGGAATGATTGGGACATGCATGTGAAGAAACTACTGGAGGCCAGGGAAAGAATCATCCAAAATGACTAGAGAAACACTGACCTGCATTCACACAGGACCAAGAATAGTGTCTGTTCCCAGCAGCCAGACTAGAAAACCTCAAGATTCCTGGAACTCTGGGTAGAGTATTTTGGAAAGTCTTGCCTCAGCAGTGGGGAATAATCAATGCTAAACTGGGTACTGCTCTCAGACAGAATAACAAATCATAAAAACAAGACCTGAAAGGATCAGCCTGTTTCCAAGTAACTTAATTGCCTCCCAGAACAAAGTTCAAGAAGATTTATAGGAATACAAAAATATCCAGCACCCAACAAGATTAAAGTCACAATGTTTGGCATTCAGTCAAAAATAACCAGGCAAAACAGCAAGAAAGCACAATCAATAGTGAGAAAGTAATCAGACACTGGACACCAATCCAGAAGTGACACAGATGTTAGAATGAGCAGGCAAGAACATTAAAAAAGTTACTATAATTGTATTCCATATAATTTTAAAAGTTAAGTAGAAATATGTAATATATGAAAATAAATGCTAAAATGATCTAATGCTAAAATGAGATGAGAATTATAATATTGGAAATGAAAAATGCACTTGATGGGGATAATGGAAGTTTAGGTATTGAAAAAGAAAAGATTAGTGGATTTGAAGACAAACCAATAGAAATGATCCAAATTGAAACACAGAATTAAAAAAATGAATAAAATAATTTAAAAAGTGAAAGAGAATCATGAACTAAGGGACAATATCAAGCAGTTAATATACACGTCCTTGAAGGGGGAGGAGAGCATGCAGAGTACAAAGAAAAATGTAAAGAAATGATTGCCAGAATTTTTTCAGATTTCATAAAACTACAAATCTTTAGCTCTGAGAAGGTCTACAAACTCCAAACACAAGAAACATGAAGAAAACTACACTAAGGCATATCATAATCCAGTTTCATAAAATAAGTAATAGAGAAGCAATCTTAAAATCAGCCAGAGAAAAAAGACATGTTTATATATAGACATGCTTACAAAGATAAAGATGACAGCAGATTTCTTGTTGGAAACAATGTAAGAGAGATGAGAATGAAGCAAATGTCTTTAAAGTACTAAGAGATTTAAAAACATAAATAAGCCATCAACCAGTATTTTATACCCAGTGAAAATCTTTTAAAAATGAAGGCAAAAATACCTTTTCAGACATACAAATGCTGAAAAAATTCATCACCAGCATAACTGCATTGTAGGAAATGATAAGCAGAGTCCTCTAGGCAGAAGGAAAATTATACCAGATAGATATATGTATCTACACAAGAAATGAGGAACAATGGCAGTGATAAATACATGGGTAAATATATAATCCTTTCTTCTTGTTACTTAAAAATCTTTAGAAGATAATTGTTTAAATAAAAACAATAATAATGTATTTTGGGGTTCATACCATATGTGAAATAAAATATATGACAACAATGGCATAACATTTGGGATGGGAGACATAGAAGTACACTATTGCAAAGCTCTTTCATTATATATGAAGTGGTGTAGTACTGTTTGAAGAGGGACTATGATAGGTTAAAGATGTGTACTATAAACCCTTAAATGACAAAACAAAGAATTATAGCTAATAGATGAACAAAGGAGATAAAGTGGAATACAAAATATACTCAGTCAAAAGACAGAAAAAGGGGAGAAAAGGAAAAAATACGTCAGACAAGTAGAAAACAAAGAGTAAGATTGATGGACAAACCTAACCATATTGATAATCGTGTTAAATATAATTTGTCTAAACACCTCAAGGCACAGATTTTCAGATTGGTAGTAATTGAAAACCGAACAATACACTATCTACAAGAAACAGACTTTAGGGGCTTCCCTGGTGGTGCAGTAGTTAAGAATCTGCCTGCCAATGCAGGGGACATGGGTTCAAGCCCTGGTCCAGGAAGATCCCACATGCCATGGAGCAACTAAGACCGTGTGCCACAACTACTGAGTCTGCGCTCTAGAGCCCACAAGCCACAACTACTGAGCCCACGTGCCACAACTACTGAAGCCCGCATGCCTAGAGCCCATGCTCTGCAACAAGACAAGCCACCGCAATGAGAAGCCCGCACACCACAACAAAGAGTAGCCCCCGCTTGCCACAACTAGAGGAAGCCTGCATGCAGCAATGAAGCCCCAATGCAGCCAAAAAAAAAAAAAAAAAAGAAACAGGCTTTAAATATAAAGACAGACATAGCTAAAAAAGTAAGAGAATGGAAAAGATATACCGTGCTAAGCCTACTCATAAGCTAGCTATATTCAGATCAAAGTAGATTTCAGTGCAAACAATCTTATTAGGAGTGAAGAATGTTACATCACAGTAATAAAGAAGTCAGTTAATCAATAGGACATAAAAATCCTAAATATCTGTGTCTATATTAATAGAGGTTCAAAATACATGAAGGAAAAACTGATAAAACTACAAGGAGAAATCAACAAATCCACAATTATGATTGGAGATATCAATACTCTTCTCTCAATAACTGATAGAATAAGTAGGCAGAAACTCATCAAAGATATAGTAGACTTGAACAACAGTATCAACCAACCTGACCTAATTGATATTTACAGAACAATCCAGCAAACAACAATTTTGTTACCCCTAACAAATCATTAGGGGTACATAGAATAGTAACCAAGGTAGACTATGTTCTGGCCTTTAAATAAGTCTCATTAAATTGAAAGGAATTCAAGTAATAAAAATATGTCCTCTGATCACAATGAAATTACATTAGAAATCAGTAACAGAAAGACCTTTGGAAAATCCCCCAATATTTGGAAGCTGAATAACACACTTTTAAATAACCTGCAGATCAAAGAAGACATCAAAAGAGAACGTAGAAAACATTTTAAACTTTCATTAAAATGAAAACACAACACCAGAATTTGTAGGATGCCACTAAAGCAGTACTTAGGGCACAATTTATAGCACTAACACTGGTATTAGAAAATAAGAAAGTTCTTAAAGCATTGATCTTGGTTAGAGGTCCAAACACTACCTGATTTGAAAACATTATAAGTCTGCAGTAATTAAAACAGTATGGTATTGACATAAAGAAAAGTGGATCAAAGAAACAGAATGGAGAGTCTGTAATATGTACCCACTCATATTGACAACTAATTTTCAACAAAGGTACGAAGGCAATTAAACAGAGAAAGAACAGAAAGGAGAAGAAGACTTAAAGCAGGTTGTACTGTAGCAATGAATATCCATTTAGAAAATGAAATTTGAAGCTTCCTTTTTTACCATAAAAAAAACCCAAAAATGGATCATAGCTGTAAATATAAAAATTAAAAGTATAAATTCTAGAAGAAAATATAGAAGAAAATTGTTGTGACCTTGCTTTGGGCTAAAACTATAAAGCTTCCAGGAGGAACCAGAGGAGACTATCTTCATGACGTAGGCAAGAATTTTGTAGATAAATACAAGAAGTGCTAATCATAAAAGGCAAAAAAATGACAAAATAGACATCATCAAAATTAAAACTTTGTTCATCAAAGATACCAAGAAAATGTATAACCAAATTATACTTCAAGAAATTTCAGGAGAAAATATTTTCAATACATGTAACTTAAAAAGAATATAAAGAGCCCTTACATTTAAATAATAGAAATAAAAATAACCCTAAAAAGTGCAAAAGTATTTTCTTCGCAACAGAAATACACAAATGGCTAATAAACAAAAGAAAAATGTCCTATGTCTTTAGTTATTTGGGAGATGCAAAGCAAGATGACCATGAGATACTTTGATGCACTCACTTGGGAAGTTACAATTTAAAAAAAAAACAATGAAAAACCTGATATCACTTAACATCTGTGAAGATTTGGAGCAATTGGATCTCTAATACTTTGCTGGTGAGAGTTTAAAACATGTAAAATGGTACAAGCGTTTTGGAAAAGTGTTTGACAGTTTCTTATAAAATTAAATATACACTTGTCTGTGCCCCAGTAATTCTACTTTTAGGTATTTACCTAAGAAAAATGGAATCATATGTGTACAAAAATACTTGTGTATTAAGGTTTATCACAGCTTTGTTCTTAGTAGCCCCCAAATGGAAACTTCCCACATGTCCACCAATCAGGTGAACGGATAAACAAATTTTGGTAAATCCAAATAAAAGTATTGTTCATTAATAAAACTAGAGAACTATTTACATGCACAGAAACACGGATGTCTCAAAACCATTGTGCTGAGTGAGAGAATCTAGACATAAAAGAGTATATAATATACGATTCCATGTATATTAAGGTCAACAGGAGACAAAACAAATCTTTAGTGGAAGAAATCATAACAATGCTTTTGTTGGGGAAACTTCCTGGAGTGATGGAAATGTTCTGTGTCTTGAGAGGGATATGGATTACTAGTTGTATATATTTGTCAATAGCTATTGTAGTGTTACACTTAAGATTTGTATACTTTTTACTGAATGTAAATTATATTTCAATAAAAAATTAAAAGGGAATTATGTTTATAATTGCTACATTAAATTGTTTAAATAAAAAATTTCCCAGTTTTATTGAAATATAATTGACGTACAACATTGCGTTAATTTGTGTGCAACATGATTTGATACATGTATATATTGCAAAACGATTTCCACAATAAGTTTGGTTAACATCCATCACCTCACTTGGTTATACATTTTTTTTCTTGTGATGAGAACCTTTAAGATCTTCTCTCTTATGTTTCCTACATTTTAAGATTGCTAGTTTCATTGAAATTTTATTGGTATTAAATACTTAAGCTTTATTGTGAAATTGCATCAGAAGTAGATAATTTTTCTTCATAATCTTTCAACAATGGCTCTTTTTAATAGATTCAGAGGTGTCCATATTTATAGAATGCTGATAGTAGACCTAGAATCAAACCAATTATATTTAGAGTTTACTAAGTGTGGATTACATATGATGTACAGACTATGTGGATTGTTTCTATGAGCTGTCCAATGAAACTGTGACATAATTCTTATGAATCTTATTCAAAATGGTTATATGGGGTATGTGGCGAGGGAAAACTAACATGAGAGGAGGTGGATAAAGACATGTAAAGGGAAATAATTTTTAAAGGGAAACAACGTATGGTTAAGAAAGAGATTAGACTGTAAAGAGCCAAGGAACTAGAAGAGGTAAAACTCCGATGGTTGCCTTAGGAGAAAAAGAATCTTAATAATGTGGAAGCAAGTGGCCTTATAACCTTTATTCCTAGATATTTCTTCTATAATTTTTAGACTATCAGATGAAACAACAAGGCAACAAAGATGACTAGATATTGGGTGGCACTTCCAGTAATTTATGCACATTCAATAAATAGTTGGTGCAGATGCTGAATGAGTGCAAACTGTAATACTAATGCCTTTGACGTGACCAGTGTCATTTCTGTAGCATCTTTTGTCTTTTATTGGCAGAACGATCAATCAGTAGACATGAAGATATATAATGGCATGTTCTCATATAGCCAACACTGAAGAGATGTCTTTATTTTTAAGAATATGATATGAGTACCTGAAGACAAAGTATGACTTTTTTTTAAAAGGATGTTTAACATATTATGAGAATTGGTTTGACTGTGTAGAAGTCAGATAGGCTGTTCACTTGGAATAAGTAATTTTAATACTTTTAATGTCAATATTTAGGTGAAAAAAGAGAGTATCCCTGTTTTCAATTGAATTAAGCTTGAACCATTGTCAAGTTTCTTTCATTTAAGTGACCTATAAATAGAATTGCAATACATGCCAGTTTGCCCAGGACAGTCCAGTTTACACCTGCTCTCCTGGCAGCCTGCATAGGTTGGCATTTGTCCTGGATTTTTTTATGTGAAAGATTTTATTAAGCGTTGCATTATAAGCTGGATGGAGTTTGATAGGTCTCCGCCTGGTACTTATAGCTTCTGATGTGACTTCATTCTGTGTGGGATTCATGTGCAGTGAACAGAATTCTCATCTGAAATACAGCCAGCAATAATCTATCTTTTCCCCAACTTTTCGGACAGAAGGTAACGAACATTTCTCTTTTAAGGACAGGATGCAGAGTGCTTGCTGACAAAATGAAGTGTGATTGAAAGGTCTCTGGTGGTGGTGTAAGAGGTATTTGACATTGCTGCCCCACTTACCCTTTGGTGTATAGGCCAGCTTTGTCATGGCTCATTCTTTAGCATTTGAGGTGCAGGAATCAAGGTTTGTGTGAGACTTTGGAAAATTTAGATAGGTGCATATGAAATATGTGCAAGAAATAGAGGCTGAACAATCTTGTAGAATGTATGGAAAGTAGTCTGGATGTTTTTCTACAGTGGTATTGTCATTTATTGCACAGTATAAACATACAACTATTTATGTATTTTATTATTCGGTAATTTAAAAAACTTTTGCAGTAAATATTTCATCAGCAAGGTGCTAAAAAATGAAAATGTGTTTTAACTGATTGTGTGTAACCTGTACAAAATTTTTGTTTCATTTGCCATCTACTAGGGGGCTCATAGTCACTGAATACGTGAATTCAAAAAAGAAAATAATATCTGGTAAAAAAGCAACATCTATTTCAAAAGTTAGTGTAGTTATTTTAAGAAGAACCAAAAATGACAGAATAATACAGATACAGAGGTGTATTTTGTATGTCATTCTGTGAAGCATGACTTTTCTTTTACATGAAATGACTGTGCTTTAAAATTAATTTTAGTCGTTTTGAATTCCAAGTTTCTTTGTGCACTCAAAAAGTAAATTATTGGCTTCATTAACAGAAGAACGCCATTGCACTGGTAAGTGTTGACCTTTTAAAAAGCATTTTAAAAGTGGTGGTTAGCAACTATAAGACACTGAAAATTTTCTCTACAAAAGTAAGGGAGGAATTGAACAAATTAGACAAATTTCATGATGCAAGAGTCATGTGTATTTTCTTCATCAATGTATTCCTAGCACCTCACATAGAAATTGATACGTAGTGTGCTCAGTGAACAGTTGTTGAAAAACTGAATGAATGGAATAATAAAATAGCTTAAGGAAAAGGGGGGATGAATTATAAGGATATTGGGGTGTCTGACAGAAAGAACCCCGGGAAAAGAATGAGGATAGACTTTATGAACAATTGGAGTTATGGATTCAAATGCTACAAACTCTATCTCAGCATCTTTTTTTCTGTTTCTCAGCCCATCTATTCTATTCTTTGGTCTCTCCAAAATGTTTTTCACTATTCAGCTGTTCTACATGGTGGGAAGGATGACCACCAGTAGAAATTTGTTGAATAAATGAATGAAAAGAGTATTGTAGTAGCCTTCATATTGAAAATCAGTATATTATTGGCATATGTATTGTACATAATGCTTGGGAATTTATATGGTAAGTTACTTAAAGAAAAGCGATATAGACAGATTGATTAGTTAAGAAACAAAACTTTGCTATGAAAATGCAGTTAAAGTCTGAGATAACACATAGTTGAACTAGGATTTATGCTACTTAGGGTTGAGATAGAGCAGGAGTATAACTCTTGCTATTTGAAACCTATTAACATGTCTCACCATTTTACTATATAAGAGTATTTTAGGATGGGCTGTGTGCATTTTGGTCTGACATTCAATATCAAAATTGATCTTCCCAGTGGACCATAAAAAAATCACCTGGTCTAAAAAAGGATATAAATAGAATTTTATGTTTCATGCCTCTTAAACTGGGTGCAAAGTCAAGAGCAGCAACTTCTGAATTCATTCATGGCCTATAATTTTTAGTAAAATTAGATTAATTTATTTTTTCTTTATCAGCAAGTGTTAGGAGTTATTTTCTCCTAAATGAATTAGTATTATTCTATATTCTTAGCATTATTCTATAGAGATAGCTTTGATAGCTACTTGAAAAATAACTATGGTAATTTGAAATATGGTTTAAGATCTTATTCCATAATTACCCACATTTTTGATTCGCATCTTCTTTTGAACTTCTTGTTTTGGAGTAAATTTTAAGACTTTCGAGATCATATGGAAGGATTGTCTTACTGCTTCAAAGTGTATTTCTTCTTCTATGTATTATCTCCCTCTTCTATATACATACTCCATACCCTAGCCACTCCAATTCTTTTTCTCCTACAATCACTGTTACTATTGTTGTTAGTGTGTATTTTATAGTTATTCTCGGCAAATATGAGAATATATTTTACATATATAAATATTTACATTTGTAAATATATAAATATTTATATATAAAATATATGTACATATGTGTTCCTTTAAATGATAGCATATATAAGTATCCTGTTATTTTGTTTCATTTAATAACATATGTTTACCAGTACCTAATGATTGTTCTTCACCATTATTTTTAATGGATGCGTCAAAATTATTTAGTCCCTAATGATTGACACTTAGGTTATTGCCAAATTTTTTTGCTATTACAAACACTGTTGTAATAAATAATCTCACATATATATGGATACATATATATGTTTATACTAAAAAATTTTGTATAGAGTAAATCTGTAAGATAAACTAAAATTTCTGGAAGTGGAATCACTTGGTCAAAATTATGTGCAGTTTAATTTTTTGTTGGCCTTGCCAAATTGTTTGCTATAGAGAATGTACCAATTTATACTTCTATCCACAATTATTAGGAATCCTGTTTTCGAATTCTTTAGCCAATGCAATGTTATAAAACTTTTAATCTTTACCAGTCTGCATTATACTCTTAATCTTTCTTTCTTATATCATAAATAAGTCAAGTTGAGCATTTATGTATATGTTTAAGAACGTTTAGATTTCTTTTTTCTCTTTGAACTCTCTCTTCAAATAGCTTGCCCATTTTTCTATTGAGTTGTTAGTCTTTATCTAAATGGATTTTTAGCATCTCCATTTGTATTATGGAAAATAACCCTTTGTGGAATGGATTGTATATTAATTTTCTAATGCTGTGTAACAAATTACCACAAACCTGGTGGCTTAAAACAACATAAATTTATTATCTCAGTCTCTGTGGGTCAAGGTCAGGCTACAGGTTATTCTGGATCCTTGGCTCAGGGTCTCACTAGGCGGAAATCAAGGAGTTGGCTGGGGCTGTGATCTCATCTGATGCTCAGGGTCCTTTTCCAATCTCACTGATTGTTGGCAGAATTCAGTGCCTTGCAGTTGTATGACTGAGGGCCTCAGCTCTTAGAGTCCACCCACAGTTCCCTGCCAAGTGTCCCTCCCCGCAGCATGACAGTTTTTCTTTAAAACCAACAGGAGAATCCCTGTGCTGCTCTGAGTCTCTCTGACTTCTCTCTCTGACCTCTATAAACTATCTTTTAGCTTACTTGATCAGGCTCACGTTCCATAATTTACCTTTTGATTAATTTAAAGTCAACGGAGTAGATATCTTAATTATATCCAAAAATCACCTTACTTTTGTCATATAATGTAACCTGATCATGGAAGTTAAATCCCGTCATATCCACAGGTTCTGCCCACACTCCAGGGAAGGGGATAACACAAGGTTTGTACACAGGGTGGTGGGAATCTTAGGGGTTATTTTAGAAGTCTGCTTACCTCAGATTGCAAATACTTTTTCCCAGTTTGTTATTATCTTTTGACTTTGCTTATATTGTTCTTTTTCCAATGTATAAACATAAGTACACCTTTTACTGTAGTAGAATATTTTTTCTTATACTACTCTCCATGTTTTTAAAAAAATGGAGATATAATTCATTTGCAAAAAAATTCACCCCTTTAAAGTATAAAAGTCAGTGGATTTTGGTAGATTTATGAATTTGTGCAACCATTACAACTGTCTAATTCCAGAACATTTCCATCACCCCCAAAAGAAACTCTATACCCGTTAACAGTTACTCCCCATCCTCCCCTGCCATCAGCTCCCTGACACCACTGATCTACTTTATATCTCTATGGTTTTGCCTGTTCTGGACATTTCATAAAAATAGAATCATACAATATGTGGCCTTTTGTGTCTGGCTTCTTTCACTTAGCACAGTGTTTTCCAGGTTCATGCATGTTGTAGCATACATCAGTAGTTTGTTCATTTATGGCTGAGTAATATTTAATTGTACAGATATACCACATTTTGCTTATCCATTCGTCAATTCATGGACATTTGAGTTGTTTCCACTCTTTTTGTCTATTATGAATAATGCTGTTATGCAAGTTTTTGTGTGGACATATGTTTTAGATTCTTCTGTCTTGTCTTTTTGATTATAGTCATCCTATTGAGTGTGAAGTTTTATCTCATTGTGGTTTTGATTTGCATTTCCCTAATGATTCATGATGTTTATCATCTTTTCTTGTGCTTATTGATCATTTATATATCTTCAATGGAGAAGTGTCTAATCCTTTGTTGTGGCCCTCTCCTCACTAAGATTAAAAAATATTGCTATGATTTCTTCTAATACCATTATGATTTTACTTTTACATTGTAAAAGAGTGAGCTGTCAGAAATTTACTAAACTATGGTGTGAGATGCAGATCCAACCTTACTTTATTTTACACACGATTACTCCTTTGGCTACTATATTTATTGAATGGTCAATCTGTTCTTCCCACTGCTTTGAGATGCCATTTTATCACATATTGAATTATATGCTAGAGTTATATTTTTATAGGTGTTCTGTACTGTTCTATTGATCAGTTTGTTCAAAGCATGTATCTAGTTTCAAAAACCATTTTATTCCTTAAACAATCCAAACTATTAGTTGTTGAAAGCAAGAAACTTGGCAACATGAGCTTTAGTAATACCCTTAATTTCATAGTTATTTAATTGTCTTGTGGTGTATATTGGACTATGCAATGAGTGAATTATGAAGAAGTGGGAAAGTCCTGGAGAGCTGAAAGGTTATGTTTTTACCAATACTTCTTCCAGTTATATACTTTGAATGTGTTAGTGGCCAGAGTGAAAATGAGAAGAGAAATAGCAGTTATGATAGAAATGAAGAATGAAAGATCCTTTCCGTGTAATATATTGCTGGAAATGCCATTGATAAGCCAAATGACAAGTAAGGGATCATCTCAGCTTTTGAATGATTAAAAATTAACCTGTATTTATAATTTTTGCCACCAGATGGTGAAAGTACTTCTCAAAAGCAAGACAAGTTAATTCTGTGATTATTCCACCTGAACTAGATACAGAGTCGATTGTAGACTAATACGTGGATTAAGCTGGCATTTGAGATTGTGAGATACAGTACTTCTTGTGTATCATTGCCTTTCATATTCAAATATGATATTTATCCCCAAAATGTTTATCTCTAGTTCTGAGGTCTTCATGTATCAGACTTGTATTTTCAACTGCAGGTTGTGCAGTCTTTCCTTTTGTTCCACAAATATGTCAGAATCAAAGTGTTCTGAATCTTGTGTCTGTTTCCTCCCAAAGTAGCAGCTTTCTTGACATTCTCTAGCCCTGCTGGTTGCACCACCAGTCATCCTGCTGCCCAAGTTAAGATACCTAGGTATGATTTCCTAATCCTCTTCCTCTTGATTTTCATAGAAAGTTTTTGGGCAATTCCACTTTTGTTACTGCTCTGTTCAGGCATTAACTGTGTCTTGCTTTCTTTCTGACTTCCTGCTTCTCAGTTTATTTGCTTTTCTACATATTCTACTTTGTTTCCAGAACTGTGCTTTTTAAGTATAGATATGATGAAGTCATTTATTTGCTCACTTTTGATGTCTTCCCATTTTGTACTTAAAGTTCCAATCCTTAGTTTTCTAAGGGAAATTAACATTTATTGAGTACCTACTCTGTTCTAGGCTCTGTGAAAAAATTTAAGGCATTGAATTTTAATTTCCATAATGATGTTGTAAGGTGGGATTTAAGAGACCCCTTCTGATACGGCAATGATTTCTCAAGATTCCAAAATTAGAAGTAGAATTTCAATTGAAACATTGTTTTTTCTGACTCAAAACCCTATCATTCTACTTTTTTTTAAAAAATTAATTAATTAATTAATTTATTTTTGGCTGTGTTGGGTCTTCGTTTCTGTGCGAGGACTTTCTCTAGTTGCGGCAAGCGGGGGCCACTCTTCATCGCGGTGCGCGGGCCTCTCACTATCGTGGCCTCTCCTGTTGCGGAGCACAGGCTCCAGACGCACAGGCTCAGTAGTTGTGGCTCACGGGCTTAGTTGCTCCGCGGCATGTGAAATCTTCCCAGACCAGGGCTCGAACCCGTGTCCCCTGCATTAGCAGGCAGATTCTCAACCACTGCGCCACTAGGGAAGCCCCCATTCTACTTTTTGAGGCTCACTATCATCTGTCCTTTCTAACCTCATCACTCACCACTTTTTTTCTCTCCCCCCACCAACCTACAGCTACAGCAGATAACTAATGAATTAAAAAAATCCTTCATTCTTAAAATTTTAAGTATTTGCTCATGCTGTTCCTCTTATTTAGAATTCTGTTCTCTCTAGGTTTACACTAATTCAACAAATATTTATTGAGTGTTGATTGTGTGAGAGACAGATTTCTAGGTGCTGAGGGTATAGCAATGAACAAAATAGACAAAATATCTCACAGAGATTGCTTTTCAGTTGGGGAAGACAAAAGAATAGGAAGTAACTAGTATACTGGATAGCAATACAGCTTGAGGCCTGTGCATTCGACTTCACGGGCTGTGCTGAGAAGAACGCTAGAGGGAGCCATTCACGTAGATGTGAGTGGCACACCCTGTCGCTGGCACCTCCCAGGCCCTGCTACAGAGGAAAA
This sequence comes from Balaenoptera musculus, assembly GCF_009873245.2. Classification (NCBI taxonomy): domain Eukaryota; kingdom Metazoa; phylum Chordata; class Mammalia; order Artiodactyla; family Balaenopteridae; genus Balaenoptera; species Balaenoptera musculus. The sequence continues at coordinate 33,377,711 of NC_045801.1, read as the reverse complement.
TAATACGGGGGGAGGAGGGATGGGGATTTCTGAGGGGGATGGTTAACAATTTTTAATTAGAGGTAAGGGAAGGCCTTAACATTGAGTTAAGACTTGAGGGAGGTGAAGGAGTAAGTTATGTAGATATCTGGGGGAGGAACACTCCAGGCAGAAAAATAGCAAGGGCCAAGATCCTTAAGTAAGGGTGTGTCTTGGTGTGTCTGCCTAAATCTTACTTTTTCTTCAAAGTCAAGTCCCCGTCTCTACTTACATGAAGCTTTCTTTTATTTTTTTTCCCAGTAAGAATTATATTTTTTGCTTATACCTTTATATATATGGTACCTTTATATATGTGTGTGTGTATACATAGACACATATGTATACACACACACACACATATATATATATATATACATCTATACTTCATATTTGTATATTTTAGCACTTACCACTGTCTGACCTTTAGTGTACTTGTTATCAGTGTTTTTTTTCCTCTTACTTTGTTTTGAACAACTTGAGGGCATACTTTCTTTTATATCTTTGCATCCATGCATGTCTAGTTTAGGTTCTAGAAATTGTAGGCACTCCTTGAATATTAGTTGAACTGGAATGAAATGAAATAAATTGAATCATTGAAAAGACAAGCAGATAGCTATCTTTCCCATAACTTTTACCTGTTGCAATTATCCTATATGTATTGCATATTTTTCGATACTGATGACATGAGAAGCAAATCAGTAAATGAATACAGTAACAGGAGATGGGGTACCAAGAAGTTAAGAAGTAACGTCAAGAATGGTGAGCATTTGAGCAAAAACTTCTCGGAGCTAAAAGTTTCTATTCCCAAACTCACTTTTGTTTTTTCATGGCTCTTAGACTCAGTTCAAGAAGGAAGTTCTTTTTGGTGAGGATGGAGAGGAAAGATAGCACCAGTAGGTGGAAGAGTGGGAGAGATGGTTTTAAGTCTTAACAACCTGGGGGTAAGGATTCTTCTGAGGTGTCATTATGCACCTACTGTTAGGTATATGTTCGTGCCATGACTGAGTACTGGCCCCAGGAGGATCCCGCCATCCCCTGCATGGATGCCAGCTTGCCTTTCCAGAAGGGAGACATCCTCCAGATTGTGGACCAGAATGATGCCCTCTGGTGGCAAGCCCGGAAAATCTCAGACCTTGGTACCTGTGCTGGCCTAATCCCTTCTAACCACCAGGAAGTGCTTTTCTATCTTCAATTTTCTGCAAATTTGTGTAGAAAGAACTTTGTGTAGAGTTTGTGTAGAACTGTCATTATTTCTTCTCTAAATGTTTGGTAGAATTTGTCTCTGATGCCAAGGGCTTGGGGTTTTTGTGTGGCTAGGTTTATAAAACTATGAATTCAGTTTCTTCAACAGGTATAGAACTGTTCAGATTACTTATTTATTCTTGAGCATATGGATATTTTTACAGTCTGGTTTTATAAGCCATGGCAGCTGTATTCATTATGGGAATGTCTCAGTAATCATTTGAAAATCATTCTATCGTCTTCCTTTTAAAATGCTGTAGACAGAATAAGACCTTTTGGTAGGATACTTCTTTCCATTTTAACCTTTTCCATGTTCCCTACTGATCTATATCTTAGAACTATATTTATTCCAATTTCAACTCACCTTTATATCTGCTGGTATCCTTGGGATGATTTCAGTGACCACTCCTCTGTGTCTCTGGCTGGATTTGGTGACTTTTTACTTTATGTGTAATGACATTCAGTCATAATTACTTTGCCTTATAGAAGTTTTGCCTTTTAGTCTACTGTCTACTTGTTTTGTTCCTCTTATTTGAAGTCTAGGGAGGTTGTTACTTTCTTTAGAGCATGACTTGACTATACTGGTGACTTTTGAAGTAGTTGCTTTTCGGTCATACTTGAAATATTATAAGCCAATATCCATTCTCCTATCAGTGACATTTAATTGACTGAGACTCTACTTATTACTTACTCTTTCTTGAAAGTGTCTATAAATTCATTTTTAACAAGTTTCTTTTGAGTGCCTTTTATTCACTTCCAAAATATAGCTCTATATTGGTTTTGATAATGATATCAAGGAAAATGCTTTAGTAGTAAAGTTAGAAGGAGAGAATAGCTAGTAAGACATTAAGATGGGGGTAATTTATTAGGTATTGGTGGTGGTTTTGTTAGCAGCAGCACTTTTTTTTAAGCTGCTGCTGAGAAAATGATTGGTTAACACCAAAATGACCATTTTTGAGACTTTTTTTTCATTCCAACAATAATATGTATCTTGAATTACTTGGGTCACTCATGCATTAAACATATAAAATTTAATAAATTGTAACAATTTTTAAACTAATATTAGCATAAATGTTCATATAATCCTTTTACACAGATTTTTTTTTACAGATATATTGGCAGTAGAAATGTATGTGTGAGTCTGCACAGTGAGCTGTGGGAGTATATTGCTTCTAGTTTGGCTTTTATGACAATATTAATGTTATGTACTTACTTCTAGGGGATTTCACCACCTCTCCCTTTATTCTTTGGCTCTCCTGATATACATCAAGTAAAGCAGTTCTGATGCTGGTCAAGGATGTGATAGATAAGGGTTATGAAACTGGACTGCCATATTGAGGTGAGCAAGGGTGAGTGTTGGTGAGTGTAGAAGTGTTTCTCAGATCTTTTAGTAAAGTGAGTAAAGTGGTAATCAATGAAAGTGCTTTGAGGTAAATGCCTACTTCCATTTTTTGCACTGTATATTTTCATCTCTTATAGTTGATGTGATAAGACAGGCCTGAGATGAAACAATTGCGAAGTACCCTTTGGAAGATCAAAGGGGAAGAAGAGTGAGACTGAGGAGCCAGCCACTATATTTGTCTTATCTAGTACTGAAACTTAAGGAGCAAGAATAGTCTTTTCAAGGCTCATGTAAAGGCTAGCATATCTCACTAGAGTTAAAAAATAGGGATTTGGAGTCCAAGCTTTAAATAAAGATAAAGATACATTTCCCTATTTGATATCTTTAATTGTTCAAGGATTCAGGCATCTAAATTCATCAATCCGTGATAACATGAATAATAGTAGTCAGCATCATGGTGGGGTCTTTGAATTCTTTTGTACTCATTTACACTGAAATATCTGTGCTCATATTCTCTAACTTCTTGCATTTTACTATAGATAAACAATCCCTGTTCCAGTTATGCATAGAACCCACATGTTTTTATCTACTCAAGAAGATTGCTCCTACAATTCCCTGAAATTGTGAAAGTATGGGATTGGATGGGGAATATTTAAACATTTGTAAAAGTAAATGATTATAGTTCAAATTTTCAAGCTAAATATGATATGGAAAGCTAAATAACTTGAGTCATTTCCTAAATTTAAAATTTCATTTTATATTGGGAGCATGACTACTGCTTGTTTGTTTTAAAATAGAAACACTACTTGCAGAAAGTAAGTTTTCATATCTTTTTTTTTTTGGCTGCGCCTCACAGCTTGTGGCATCTTAGTTCCTCGACCAGGGATTGAACCTGTGCCCATGGCAGTGAAAGCAGAGTCTTAACCACTGGACCATCAGGGAATTCCCTTGTTTTCTTATCTTTTATCATGTGTCAAATATAAGAGGCAGCAAATATAAGAGGCAGCTTAGATTAGAGCAATGGTTCTCAAACATTTTGGTCTTGAGATCTCTTTACAGTCTTAAAAATGATTGAGGACCTCAAAGAGCGTTTGTTTATATGGATTATATTTATTGATATTTATCATATTAGGAATAAAAACTGAGAAAAAATTAAAATATATCTTTATTAATTAATTTAAAAATAACAGTAAACCCACTGCATATGGAGTAGATAGAATTCTAAGTTGAGCTGTGAAGAGTTTACCCTTCATTTGGGTACGTATGGAACTTGTGACTTGTTTCTATCTAATACAGTATGGCAAAAATGATGGGATAGTCACTTCTGTGCTTATATTACATTATGCAAGACTATGTCTTAGACTGAAGTAAGAGATTCTTCTGCTTGCTTTGAAGAAGTAAGCTACCATGTTGTGAAAGGGCTATGAGAGGATCACATGGCAGGCATATGTGGTGGAGTCTCTAGGAGCTGATAGCACCCCTGGCTGACAGCCAGCAGGAAAATGGGGCCTCAGTCTTAGAGCCACAAGGAACTGAATTCTGCCAACAATCATAGGAGCTTGGAAAAGGACCCTGAGCTTCAGGAAGAAATGTGGCCTGGCCAACACCTTGATTACACCCTTTAAACCATGCTTGAATTCCTGACTTACAGAAACTGTAAGATAATAAATACATGTTTTGTTAAGCTACCACCAAGTGTGTGATGATGTGTTCTGCAGTAATATAAAACAAATATTTCAATATTTTAAATGAAAATGTAAATAAAAACTAACATTTCAAGTATTTCAAAAAGAAAAGAAAAATTTAGTGAGAAAATTGGCATTATTTTACATTTTTGCATATCCCTTTAATGTCTGATTTAGTGGAAGACAGCTGGACTCTTTTATCTCCTTGTGTATTTATCATCTTGAGATGTCACACATAAGGTAGCCTCTGGAAAACTCCACTGTACACCCATGAGAAAATGAAAGTCCAAAAGGCAAATAACATTTTAGTACTATTATGAATATAGTTTGACCCTTCAGATTCTCTGAAAGAGTCTTGGGGACCCCACTAAGGTCACTAGACTACACTTTCAAGATTTGCTAGACTGGAGATTAAATTTTTAGTAGTCTCCTGCTTCATCACCAATAGAGTATTTAAATATATACAGACAGGATTATAAAAGATAACCTAAACAATATGAAACTCTCTGGTTTTGTCCTTGAGTTTGTCTATGCTCTGCTCCTCCTGATAAGTAAGTGCAAAAGATCTTTGCTGACTTTAGTTTCTAGCAGGAGTAGTAGGAATATGTTTAATATGTAGTGGATTGGGACAGGGGTTTTTCTTGAAGTGATCCTGGCACCTTTTGACTGTAGCCTCTACCTGCAAAGTTGCTGCAGCCATTGAGAAATTTGGTTTAAAACTCAGGAGCAGTTTTCAAAATGTATTTTTTAATTTGTAAGCAGTTTACAGAAATTCTCATTTTTATTTTTAATTATGTATGTCCATTCTTGTGTGTGTGTACAGTATTTAATAATGGTACTAGTGTGTATTTCTCTTAAGTGTTTTTGTTTTAATTTTGTGTGATCTCTTTTATCTCTAGGAATCCTAAAGAATGAATTAGTCTCATGCATCTCAAGATAGCTCAATACATGATAAATTGCTGTTGTCCTAAGATTTGGGATACAGTTTGCTGTTAGGAATATTAATATAGAATCTTGTGGATTTCTTCTTTAGTAATCTATGGCTACTCTAGTTTTTTCAAGCAAATAATGCAACAAAAATAAATAGTGTGGAGAATCAAAATTGTTATTACCTATAATCAACTATTTCTATGTCCATGATATATACCTGAGAGATGCTTGTATATGTTATTTGACAGAGTTGGAAGTTCTGAGATATGATTTGGAGCTCTTTGTCTGGAAAGGTCTTTCAAGGTTTGTTTGAAGGTTATTGGTGAAACAGTTCTCACTGTGCTTACCTAATTACACAGTGCTTGAACTGGAAAATTAAACTTAAGGGTGACCTCCCCTCTCTACTGATGCAACCCCCAGCCATTTTTTTCTTTTCAGTTCTTTCTTTTATTACATTTCCACCCGAGCATTTTTTTGTTTGTCTATTCTTATGTGTTAGTTCTCAACTTATTTTTTCTCAGTAATATTTTCAAATTTGTATTGAGTTTTCCGTTTATCCAATCTTTAAAACTATTTTAGTCTTCCTTTTCTCTGTGTGAGAGTTGATTTGTGTTCATAGAGCAGGATTGACAAATTTTAGTTACATCTCTCAGAAAAAGTTTATATTTTTTCAAACAGCCAAGATTGTAAGACTACAGAATATATGAACTCAAAATTGTTGTGATGTAAAAATAACTTTTTCACTTCAGTGGTATATATCTGAAATTCATTTGTATAAATTATTTGACATGGTTGAAAGTTTTGAGGTTGATTTAATATTTCTGTCTGGAAAGTGGTAAGAAACCCGTTTCTTCTGGTTGAGTTTGCTTAATAAGAATTAGTCATGTGAATGGGGAGAATTATGAAAATTTGATTTTTTCATTGCAGTATTTCCCCCTTCTGCCTAAATATATTTTGATCCAGTGCTTCAGTGCATCTTTGTGTTTTATTCTCTCAAAAAATATGAGATTTGGGGGTTATGTTTATGTCCAAGACCTACATTGGTCTTTTTATTTATATTTTCACATAATCCTTTCTTTTTTACATTCTGGGAACACTTATAAACTGTAAAAGTAGCTTACATTTTATTATATTTATTTTAAATTTATTTATTTATTTATTTATTTATTTATTTATGGCTGCGCTGGGTCTTCCTTGCCGCCCGCGGGCTTTCTTTAGTTGAGGCGAGCAAGGGATACTCTTTGTTGCGATGTGTGGGCTTCTCATTGCGGTGGCTTCCCTTGTTGCGGAGCATGGGCTCTAGGCGTGCGGGCTTCAGTAGTTGTGGTACGCAGGCTCAGTAGTTGTGGCTCGCGGACTCTAGAGTGCAGGCTCCGTAGTTGTGGTGCACGGGCTTAGCTGCTCCGTGGCATGTGGGTCTTCCCAGAACACGGCTCGAACCCGTGTCCCCTGCCTTGGAAGGCGGATTCTTAACCACTGGACCACCAGGGAAGTCCGATCATACCATTCTTCTTAAAACATTGTCTTTTATTAAGGCTTAGAGACCGCCACACTTTCCTGATTTCCTCCTACCTCTGTGGCTTCTCCTCTTCTTTCTTCTTTATGCTTCTTCTTTACCTGATGACAATGTGGAACTTAGTTCCCTGGTACACTGTCTTAGACTGTTTTTTTCCACTTTGAACTTTCGCTCTGGGTGATCTCATCTAATCATTTCTAAGATGCTGATGCTTCCTGAATTTATATCTTTAGCTAAGAACTCTTTTCTGAACTCCATAGTGACATATCCAATTGCTTACTTATCTGGCTTTCTAGCTATCTTACATGCTCCTTAAATTCAACAACTCATCTTCTTCCCCTTCCTTTTCCCTCAATCTGCTCCTCCTTTAGGGTTCTCTTTCTCAGCAGATTTTAAGATTATCTGCTTGATTACTTAAGAAAGAAATCTGAGAGTCATTTTTGATTCCTCTCATGACCTTCATATACTACCTCTCACCCCTGTGGCAAATCAATCATTGTGTCTTGGTTGATTCAACATCTACCTTTTTAGTCTTTTTTTGTCTCCATTTTACTGTGATCATTTTAATTCAAGCCAACTAATATCTTGGTTTGACTACCATATCAACTTTCTAATTGATGTCCTTTCGTCCACATGTGGTGAGATAATTTTTTGGTATATTTATGATGTCTCCACTCCTCCCTTTTTTCATGATGTAACAAGTAGAAGGAAATTGCGTGAAAGAAAGGAATTGTGTATATTGTGTATATTCAATATCAATATCCCATAATAAACCATAATGGAAAAGGATAAAAAAAGAAAGAAAGAAAGGAAAGAAAGAAGAAAGAAAGAAAGGGATTGTGGATGGGAACTCTTGGAGGCCAGTATTATTGCACAGTATTTCATTTGTTCTCATATTTTGCTAAAACACATTTATAGTTGTGCCAATGATTATCATTTTTCATTTTCATATAATGACAATGTGCAGTCAGTATTTCTTTCTTGAAGAATCTAGGGATACTTGGGATTTACTAGGTAGTAGAGGTGTCTTCTGGAGGCAGTTTGCAAGCTTAAGTTGAGTGCTTGGAGTCCCAAGGCTATAAATATTTCTATACCGTCGTTCCTGGACAGTGGCGCTATTAGAGATGGAGTTGGATCTTATTCATATGGATATTGCTCCCTGAAATTGTAGTGTTGCTTCCAGTCATGCTCTTGATAATTATCAAGGGAATATTTACTTGGGACTAGCAGTCCTAATACTGGAGGGACTTACCAGAATGTATTTTCAGAGGTCTTGGTTCTCTTTCCTCTAACAGATAGAACCTCTAGGTGTCAGAGCAGATAATCACTCTGGATATTTTCATTCTAGAGTTTAAATCTAGGATTAGCACTCTACAGCATGATTCTTGAGTCTGATAGGAAAGGTATTCCTGCTGCCAGCTTGTAGGTGTGGGGACTGCTCTGGTAAGAGCTGCTCTGGACTGTTGAAGCAGCTCTGTAATACTTCTCCTAATAATGCAGCTTGATTCAAAGCACAGTAGGATTAGCCCTCATATATCTGGCCTAGAAAGAGGAGTTGGGGAGATGATAATGATGGTGGGACTTCATACATTTGTGGAGGCTTTCACTGTTTTCCCTTTCCTTTCTGAATTAGATGGTAGAAACTGTGGAGGCTGTTCTGCCTCAATGGTCAAAACTAGGGAGATAGATACAGAGTTCAAGCCCTGGGAAATGCTACAGAATTTTTTTGGTACATCAGAAAATAACTGAGGATCAACACATTAAAAAAACTTACTATGAGAACTGCTGTAGGTATTCTGAACTAAACTGTTTTCTGATTTTTATCTGAAATCTTTAGATTTGTCATGTAATTATTTAGGTCTGGGCTATTCTTCCTCTATTTCATCCCTGGACGTACTGTATGGTCCACCCTAAGTTGAAGCACAGGCCAATTTATGCTTATTGAATGTCTTTTCTTTCCTTCTTTTGTGGGAAATTTAATCTGCCTTTTATTTCTTTGTTTATTTGTTATCCCTGAGGTGAATGGTTTCATGGTCTTGCCTCAGAGACATATTTACAATGCAAGACTTTAATTTGCAAAACATATGAAGACACCTTGTTTTCTGGACCTTGTTTTCTGGACCATCTTTCTTATAAGCCTTAGATTTTTATCAGATGCTTCAGAAAGTCCATGGAACAAGAATAATGAATAATGCAATAGAAGAGATAGTGCAGTTGTTTTAATTATATAGATAGAACTACAGATCTCTATTTTAAGAAAATGAAAAAATTCCTTTAGTGTTTCAGGGATTTTTTATTATGGATTATACATATTACATAACATATGGTTTCACTAATTGATTAGTAATGTTTAGGTGTTTGCATGTGTGGAGCATTTTAATAGAAACACTTTGGTACTCTTAAAAATTAAAAATAAACCCAGACATCTTTAAAACTGTAAAATTTAAATATGCCATGAGTGATTGTGCCTTAAGTAAGACACTGGTATTGTTAAGAAGAGTATAATTTCCCAATTTTTATTCTTTCGTTTAATTTTTGAGTTTGCATTAAATTTCTTGAGACGTCTAGCTTATTGCCACTAGGTATTTGTAAACCAAGATTCTTTTTTTTTAAAAAAAATTTATTTATTTATTTGGCTGCATCGGGTCTTAGTTGCAGCACGCGGGATCTTCGTTGCAGCACGCAGGTTTCTCTCTAGCTGTGGTGTGCGGGCTCCAGAGCGCACGGGCTCAGTAGTTTCGGCGTACAGGCTCTCTAGTTGCGACACAAGATTCTTAAATAATTTTAATTTAAGACATACTTCAAATATTTTTGAGGGTGATGTAAAGAAGTTAGTACTAAGTTTTGTTTTCTCATCTCATTTGGATGTTTCATAGTACTAATTAAATAATTTGACTTATTACAGAATTTTAGGAACTTATCGATAAAGAAGAGAATAGATACCATTGTTAATGGATATAGCCAATCTTGGGAAAACTAATAATCTAGTATTTGATTTACTTGAGCATTGCTAAGCAAAAGTTTATGGGCTAACATCATACTTAATATATTATGGTTAATGAATGACTTCATTGTAATTGTAGAAGTCTTCACAATACGTAGGTTAAATTTTGGCTTTTCTTGTGGGTACTGTACCAAAAACTTCAGTATAATGGGAAAAAAATTCTGTGATGTTTTCACCCAGAGATAATCAATATTAACATTCTGGTGTTTATGCTTCTAGTGTTCTCTCAGAATTTGAACATTGTAAAAGTTTTTACTACATACTACTAAATATTTCTCGAAAAGGTTCTATCAGTATACACTGCTGCCAGTAAATATGGTTTAAGAGTGCCCATTCTCTGAAGTTCTGGGCAATACTTTGCCAATTTAATAGGCAAAATAAATTATGTTTTTATTTTTATATGAAATTTGGGGATTACTTTTAGGTTGAACTTTTTAAAGCGTTGATTGACTTTTTTGCTATCATCTTTAATGAAATTGCCTGTGCTGCTTAAAGTTTCTTAACATCTCTTCTTCCTTGGGAACTCTAGTTAGCATTGTCATTTCCATTGAGGAGCTAAAGATTCTAATAGAACAGTCATAGAGAAAACAATTGCCACCAGCTACACCATTTGTGAGAGTTAATGCCTCTTTGCAGGACTAGATGTAAGTATGGAGCTGACCTTACTTGAAGGACATTCTGAATTTATCTTATTTTTGCAGAAAGGTGTAAGCATAAGCATTGCATCCCTTCATTCAGCATCTAACGGACAGGGATATAGAAACTTACCCAAAGAAATTCTATAAATATATTTTGCATGAATAAATAAGATAAGTAAAAGACACCTAACATTATAGTTAGAATCCTGGTTCTAATAATTTGATTCCTTAGATGGTTCATAGTGAGGTTACTTCCAAGTACTATATACTTTATAGTTTATAAAATGCATTTATATACATTACATGTTTTAATATAATAATAACTTTATGAAATAAGTGATGTAGCTTATTTTACATTTGAAGAAACTATATCTCAGATATATAAAGTGAACATCCTGAAGTATTAGGGCTAGATAGTATTAGGAGTCAGTACTTAAATCCAGGCCATTTGACCTCAAGTGCCATGTTCTTTCTGTCCTTATAGAAGCCTCTGATATTTAAGTTACTTGTGAGCCTTCAGTATGTAGAAAATTTAAAACAAATATTAGCTATAAACATTCTTTATAATATTTAGGATATTTATAACAAATTACAAAGTCCATCCAATGAACAATGTTTTGGGTTGCAAATATTGGTCTTTTTTCTATTTATTCCTTATAACACGATGTGGTAGGCTAAAACAAACAAACAAACAAACACAGAAACTAAGAACCAAATTAAGCCCTGAGCAGTTTCCTATCCTACTTATGGGATGTGAATAAAAAATAATTAAGTTTTCCATAAAATTTAGGCTTCTTATTTATTAAGCACCTACTCTATACTAGGCACTGTGGTAAACAAATAAATGTGGGCCTTAATCTCATGGAACTGAGGGTGAAAGACATTAAACATTCTTTTTCAAGTAAATATATAGTTATGCTTTTATCAGATGCTGTGAAGAAAAAGTATAGGGTACAGTGAGAGTGCATAATGGGAGCCCTAATCCAGGTCAAAGAAAGTCTTTTTGAGAAAGGGACATTTGAGCCCTTAAGGATGAGTAGGAGAAGGTGAAAGGTGATAATGAGGTGGGAAAGTGGAAGAAATCTCCTCTGAGATATTGAAGGAACTGTGAGAAAGCCAACCAGAAGTGTGTGTTGTACAGTGACAGCTGGAAAATAAGGCTCTGAGGAAGGTCATTGCTATATTGTTTACTTCAAAGAAACCATTTTGAGGCTCATTCCAGTAGTCTTTCTATGGCTTAGACCATTTTTGAAACTCTTGCTGTGAGCTTGCCTTCAAAGAAGCTTTTTTTTTAACGACAGAGAGTGTTTTGCAGTGTAATCACCTTCTTATTTAATAGAGTTGCTTTAAAATGGCTTTTGATTATTTATAAAAATTGAATCTACCCACAAGGGAGAAAAAAATATGTGTATATCACAGATAGTATAAGCTTTGAAAGTAAGAATTTAAAAATACATATTTCCACTTATGGAAACTGACCTTTCATAGATGTGAAAATCAACCTTGTAATCAGAGGCTTAAAAATTTGAAGCACATCAGGTTGCTTCTGTTTGAGTTAAATGGAAGAAACCCAGTTAAAGTTACTTGTGAGTTGAAAAATTTGAGATGTTTGCTCTAACTGAAATATACTTGACTGGGTCACTGGCAGGTAGGTTTCCTGTTCATCTGTGGAGACTGATCTATTTACAAATAGATGTGTGTATATGTGTATGTGTGCGCCCACGTGTGCACGTATATAGAAGATAGAATAACAGGGAAGGAGCATGTGAAGTGGAGTCCGAAGCAAAGACCTTCATTCAAATACTCTATCTTTTACAAGCTGTGTGATCTTTAATCCCATAACACCTAAGTTTCTTTTCATCTATAAAACGATAGCAACATTATCACTTACTCATAATGTTTTCTAGATACTAAAAAAATTTAGAAGTACTTTATAAGCCAAAAAATACTTTATGACTATTATGTGTATATGTATATTTCATAAATAGATTAGTGTGCACCTATAAAAATCTAAAATAATAAGCAAAATAGGAGCACTCTTAGTTGAGGACAAATCCATAAGTGAAGGTCTTAGTTTATAAAAGAAGTAAATGATTTGTTTAAAAGTTTATATTATTACATGTTTACTTTGTATCATTTAAAAATTTATATTATTGTTTATTTTGTGTTATTTTGTGACATGTTTATTCATGTCAAAAAAGAATTCACCACTTCTAAAAAAACTTCTTAGTGTATTTAAGTGCGTATTTATTGATAGTGGTATGTGTGTGGAAGGGGATAGAGGAGGTTAAGGCTAAAAGTTGAGGGAACAAGGGCTAAAAGGGATGTATCTGTTAAAGAAATGTCATGATTTAGGAACAATTAGAGATCAACAAATATATTAATCATTTCTGTAAGTGAGTTGATCTTTAAAATTTGGTTTTAAATTCACCAGAGCTACACCAGAGCATCTGTTGTAGAAAGATGGATGATTCTGGATATAGAGTAACCTAAGATTTTATCTAAACCAGCATTACTCATTAAGAATGGATGGTGGTCTGGGGTACTCTAAGACCACTGGGGCCGTCAGGAAATATCCTTCTGAAGAATACTGTGACCACCATTATTGAAATAAATTAATAATAGTTGATAAATTCTCTCTGGCCTTCGTTGTGTTTTTTTGATTTGTGAGAAAGTTCATATTTTATGTGTGCTGTTTAAGTGAGTTTTAATTGATAAGGTATAATTTTTTTCTACCATTACATAAATATCATGTAGTCACTATGCATGGCCTTTAGAAAGGGCCCAGATTGAACATTGTTCACTTTCCTTTAAAAATAAATAGATGAAGGCATTTTAAAATTAAATAAGATTTACGACAACTACATGTTTTCCAAATGTCTCTTGAGAATTATGGCATTATAAATGCAGGCAATAAAAGCCCTATTGTCTGTTATATTTTTATTGCTTCATGATATCAAAAGAAGGATATACTACTTTTATTTTTCAAGTATTTTTTAAAAATTTATTTATTTCATTTATTTATTTTTGGCTGCGTTGGGTCTTCGTTGCTGCGCTTGGGCTTTCTCTAGTTGCCTTGAGCGGGGACTACTCTTCGTTGCGGTGCACGGGCTTCTCATTGCGGTGGCTTCTCTTGTTGCAGAGCATGGGCTCTAGGCGCACAGGCTTCAGTAGTTGTGGTTTGGGGGCTCTAGAGCGCAGGCTCAGTAGTTGTGGCTCACGGGCTTAGTTGCTCCGCAGCATGTGGGATTTTCCCGGACCAGGGCTCGAACCCGTGTCCCCTGCATTGGCATCAGATTCCTAGCCACTGCGCCACCAGGGAAGCCTACTACTTATTTTTTGAGTGTTCTGGTCCTATGCAGCAACCTGTACATTGATGAGACCTATATACTCTGTTGCTGGAGTTATTCATTTTTCAGGGAAAGAGAAAAGGGTTGGGAAATGTATAATTTCTCTCCCTCTTACCCAGTAGTAACATTGAGAAGATACCTTGCCCCATTTTTATTACTTCTCAGATTTTATTGCTGGTAGCCAGATGTGCTGAAACTCCTGATGACAGCATCTATTCATTGCGTGTTTTTAATAGGCTGAGAGAAATATGAGTAGAGTACATGAAAGCAGCTCAGCTTCGCACTTCAGCTGGGAATGCCCAAAAAGCTTACTGCTGTTTAAAATTCTTGCTACAGTCAGGAGAAAGCTGAAAGCCGCACGGGTACTGAATCTTCTACGACTGAATTAGAAGAATAATGACTGTACAATTAACTATCAACCTTTGCTCATTTAAGCGCAGTTTTTACAGAGCTCAGGAGAAATATGGAACTTGATTGGCATGTTTTTATTTGATGGTGTCTGCAAATAGATGACTTTAAAGACAGGTGGTAAGGAAAAATAAGAGAAGGAAGAAAAAAGGAAAGAAAATGCAATTTGAGACATTGCGCCAGGTCTGCAATTCTGTTTTATCTCATTTTCATGGGGTTTTTTCATCCCCACCAAATATTTTACAAAATGAGCTTTTTGGACAAACACTGAACAATGCAAGGTGGGTAAAGCTAAACTATATATTCTTCTAGTATTGATATTTTTCAGAATAATAATCTTATATGTCTGTAAAATTGTTCAGTATTGAAATATTAGTATTATAAGGGTGTTGTCTTTTTAATCATAAATATAAAATTTTATGTAGTTCTTAATTGATTTTAAGAAGGAAAATAAGCTTACCTCAAAGCACAAAAAGCATCTTAAATTTAACTAGCTTGACCTCTGAAACATAATACAGGCTGTTTCATGATTTCATTTTCTAATAAAATGATTAACTTAAAATGTCTGATAGATTTTTTTCCTTTGTGATCACGCCAGTGATTACATTGCATATATAAGGATGGGGCTATATAATCATATGTGATTTGTCGGAAAATCTGAATTAGCAATCATGCATGCTCTTTATAAAACATGCAGAAGATGTTTTCTAGGTCTAAGACATTTCTCTATGCAGGGTAGATCAATAATCACTTTAAAACAAGCTATATTATGGAACTGCTAATAATGCTTTGTATTAGGTCAGCTAGTTTGGAAGGATGCTTTGTTATAAATTCCTATTGCTTTTTCAACCTGATCTTTTTTTGGTGTGTGTGTGTGTGTGTCTGTGTGTGTCTGTGTGTGTGTGTGTGTGTGTGTGTGTGTGTGTGTGGTGAAGGTTGTTAAATTATGGACATATGTTTTAGATGGTTTCTCTGGCTTACACTAAAAGAGATAGCCTATTAAAGAATGCTTTTAAAATGCTGTTTTATTACCCAGTTCTCCCCTCATTAAAGTTTGCGTTTTGAGAATTTCTAATGTTATATACCTAGTGTAGAAAAGACCCCATTTAAACTAAATACATGTGGTGAAAGACTGAGAAGGAAATTCTGTGAACATGATAATGCACTGAAACCTTCTGGAAATTGAGGGAGAACTAAGAGTGCATAGAATATTGAATGGTTTTTGCTGGTCTCTTCCTTTTAGGATCTCTGAACAATGTGAGGCAGCCTATTTTAGAGATTTAAAAAATACCTATTACACAGTATATGTTTTAATTTAGCAAATGAAAAGGAGGCTTTTAGAATTTGTTGACATTTAAAATGTTTACTGATGATAAATATATCTATGACCTTTTCATGGAATATAGAATAACATATCGGTTTTTTATAAAATTTCACTTCTTTCCCCATACAGTTCTGTTCAATTAACTAATTTGATTGTTTTTTACGTTTAGTTTTTGGACTAATTTAAAATATGTGAGTTATGAAATTCTGTGATATTCTAAAATAGGCTATCTATATTTTAAGATATTGGTTTTTTTTTTAGTTTAGTAATACATTGCTTGAATATCTGTAATGATAAAAATAATCTGTATTGCATTTTACATTTACATAAAAGAGGCAGTATGGCTTTCTTAAAATTTTCATGATCTGAAGCTATCAGACTTTTAGGATTGGTACTCATCCTTTATACATCTATTCCTTGTTTGATTTCTATTTCTTTTTTTTTTTATGCCAAGAATTTATGTGTTAAAAATATTAATATTTGGGCTGGGTGTACATTCACTTTAGAAGTAGTGCTATTAACAGCATGGTATGGAATTAGTTTTAAAGTGTATGTTAGTAGTTTTAAAATATGAGAATATCTATTTTTTGAGGGAATTGTGTGTATCCCTATTACTATTCTTTTCCTTGGCCTCAAGTTTCTATTATTGTTGGCATACTTATAATTGCAATGCTCTCATTATTGAAAAACCTGGAATTTTATGTTGCTGCAGTTAAACATTAAATTGTGAAGTTTCTAATGCTTCTGTGAGACCAGTCTTATTTAACTTTTTTGATTTTTTATCTAAAATTATCTGAAACTACCAGTTAATCAATAAAGATTTATTCTGTTTTAGGAGGAATAAATCCCCTGCCTTTATATGTTTTTGACTTCTTAGTCTTCAGAAAACATGACATTTTTTCACATGTAGCTCTACTGATTTTCATAAATGCAAACTACTTGATTTACTTTTAATCAAGCAAAACCAGTTATACAAATAGTTATTATTTTAGAAGTATCAAAGGTGAAAATAAGTTTATATGAACTTATAATTAATATTGCCACATATTCTAATGTTTTGGTTACTTTGTGTTCAGATCAGATACAGTGGACTTTTAAAATTCTTATTCTGCTTAGACACTGAATCAGAAAAGTAAGATGTAGACTAAAAAATCATTCTTGAAGAAAAAATTATGGAACAAAGATGATCTGAGTATGTCATCAGATGATGTGCTCTTACAACAACTTTAAAAATGTTTCTAAATAACAGGCCTTTCAACTTTGTGGACTGGACATAATAAAGGTCTTAAAGTTGAAGCATCAATTCTATAACTGTCACTCTGGAAAGAACAGTGTTGGTTATTACATTAATAATAATTGTTTAATTGGATTAGTTGAAATGAAATATTCAGTCATTGTATTGTGACATTAAGTATGATCTTTAAAGTGACAGAAACATAACATCATAGATATGGACAATTGCATTATATTTTATTCTGAATTGCTTTCTAGGAGAAATTACTAGAATAATACTATGCGTTAATAGTAGACAATCTATTATCGAGAGGGAACTCTGTCAAATAGTTTTCTTGAGACTTTTTCTAGGTAACTAATCTTGTCCCTAAATTTGCAACTCAACTTTCATCAGATTTTCAGGTGGTAGGGCAGTTTACTTCTATGACATACAAGCAATAAAAGGTTAAAAATGAAAATCTCCCATAATAATTATTCCAAAAGCATTTCCAGGTTCAACTTGTCAAAGAAGCAAAGATTTTCAATACACAATAATATTTATGCATCATAAGTCACTAAACTGGAGGTAACTATAGATTGTTAAAATATTTTGTTATCTAATGAATAATTGAAATTTATTTATGAGTGAAAAAAATCAAAATATTTTAGATGGGCTTTTTGTTGGAAACCATATAGCATGACCCTTATGTTTCAAACTGAAAGTTCTTAGCTGATTCTCTTATCATTGTGGTTCTTGAGTACCATTTTTGTGCATAAAGGAAGAGGAAGGATATTATCTTCTTTTACAGCTAAAATAAAACAACCGAAGATCCAACAAGAAAAAAAAATTAGTGTTGGCATCCAATGTAAATCCACTTGATAGGTTTTGATAAAATGACACTTTAAATTCTTATTATCAAATTTTCTTAATGTAAACTCATTTTTCCCCAAATTAAATTATTTAATTAGGATACAAAGATAATTGCTTTTGTTACCAGCAAAAAGTTCTCAAGTACTAAATTCATTATGAAATCTAAATTTTGTGATCTTGTAAGCAAACAAAAATGTTGGGATGCTAGAAGGCATATTTTTAAGTGTTCAGGGCCTTGAGTAATCAATTGCTTTGAGCAGTATTCAAATAACATAATGATGACTATCTTTTGTGATAATATTTGTGGAAAAAATGTACTTAAGTTTTTCCATTTTCGGATTTTTAGTAACATGTCTTGTATTTTCCTACAAAACTATAATTATTTCTCCGTCACTAAATGTGTGACAGTGAATTTGCTGTGATGGCTGGCCACACAGGGGCATAACAGGACTGGAATTTATTCAAAATAGATAATAAAATAGAGACAGTCTTTCTCTCTTTTCCATCTACATATAATGAGTTATGCAGGCTTTAATATTTAAAAGTAAGATTTAAAAAACCTACTAGATCAAAGAAGATTTGGATTTGTTGGTGTTTTCAATTACAAGTAAGGTAACCATATTATCTGATTTGCCTGGACTGGTCCCAGTTTATGCCTGCTGTCCCCCACTGATTATTATTAGTACTGCTTTTCTCTCCCAAAAGTGTTGTTATTTGACAATAAATTACAGAGCCACTCTAATTATAAAACTGAAATGTAAAGCTTGAATTCACCTAGTGTAAATGGGCTCTTTTCCTCTGAAACATTCCCACAGTTCTAAAGCATTAATATTATTTTAAATAAAACTTGATTTTGCAAAGTAAATATTTAATTATTTCATCTGGTAGTGTTTTTGGTCAGAAGTATGTAGTCCTTTACATAGCATTTACTATTGCTTTGGTTTATAATGAAGCCATCAATTTATGCTCAGGGTTTTTGGCACAGACACCTGTTATTCATCATGGCACATTAACGACTACTTTGACATTGAAAGAACAGCATGCTTTCTTTTTATAGTTCTGGGAGTGCAGTCTGCACAGTGTGCATTGTTTGGAGTTGTTATGATCACAGCACAATCGATTTTTCATTATAGGAACATATTTCATGAACAGTCTGTATTCTGAAAGATAAAGCACCCAAGAGTCTGATATGAATGTACACACGTGCATGCACATACCTACACACACATATATGTACATGTATAAACCTTGTTAAATATATAATTATTATGATAATAGTTATATTATAGACATAAAAGTTTATCTTATCAATTGTCTCTTTATATTTCTAATCAGAGTGACTTTTGATTTAAGTTACTGTTTTTGTTCATGACTGACATGTAAAAGTTAGCTATACTTTTTTATTATCAGCTTCTATATGATTGTAAGGAATCTGAGAAAACTCAAAGAAGATAATTACTGGTAAACTTATTTTGTTTAATTCTGGCACTATTCACTGAATAGTAAAGTGAATTCACTTCATATATGCTATGAGCTGTCTTCATATCCATTTATGAATTACTGACAAAGATTCATGTACCCAAGAAAAGAATTCCTAGGGCTGATCTAGGAATTTAAGTTCTGAATTTGAGAAGTTTTAAGGATCTCAGAAATGTTTGTGAGCACTTTTTTTGGGGCAAAGTGAAAAAAGCCATGGCATGTTAAAATTGTGGTATCTTAAAGTATGAGGGATCTTTATTGTGTCTAGTGTTTTTCAAGCCATGGTTTTTGTTTGTCTTTTGATTTTAGCAGAGAACACTTCCTTTAAAATCTAACTCAATATGTAAAGCAGTTAAAAGTGGAGCAGCTCTGGTTTAGAAAGTGAGACATGGGACCCAGATTAGGGTATAAGAAACACGATTTTCAGCTGCTTACTTAAACTCAGGACTTCTTAGTTGAGTTCCTTTAAACTTTCCATTTCATTGCATGACCTTTGTAATGTCAGATATAGAGGTAAAGGAAAACCACAAGGAGAGCTGCCATGTTTAGTCAGCAGTTGATTTGTGCCTGACTTTTCTGCATATATTGTGGTAGCTTTACATTGTGTAGTGAACACAGGAATTGTGTTCATGTCTTGGGTCTGCTACTTGCTGGCTGTGTGATATTGGTGAAGTCACTATACTGTGAGCCTCTTGGGGCTATATATCTATTAACCTCTGAATTCCCACACTTATATCCCTCATGATTCTTTACAGTCAATACTGGCTCCCCTCAGCCTCCAGAACCAAATATTGTTGTGATTTTTTTTTCTTAGTATAGATTGTTTTGTCTCTTCTAGAAGTTCATGTAATTGAAACCATGTAGGTGATACTCTTTTATAAAAGACTTTTAATCAGCATAATTAAAAAAAAATTCATCCATGTTGTTGCATATATGAGTAGTTTTTCCTTTCCCTAGGAGTAGTATTCTATTTTATGAATATTCTACACTCTTATATTAATCTTCTTGTGGACATATATTTTTATTTCTCTTGGATGAATACCTAGATGAGGAATTCTTGGGTGATAGGATAGGTCTATATTTAGTTTTATAATGCCAGATCATTTTTTAAAAACAATGAAACTCTCACCAAATATGTTTGAGAGTTTTGGTGGTTTCACACACTTTCCAACATTTGATGATATACATCTTTTTAATTTTTTGTCATTCTGGTGAGTTTATAATAGCAACTCCTTTTGATAGTATTTGCCTAATGACTAACAATGTCAGGCACTTTTTCATATGCTCATTGGCCATTTGTATATCTTCCTTTGTGAAGTGTCTGTTCAAAAGTTTAGAAAATATCTTCCTTTGTGAAGTGTCTATTCAATTTTTTTAAATTTAGGTTGTTTTTGTTTTTTATTAATGAGTTGCAAAAGTTCTTTATTCTAGATATCAGTCATTTGTCAGATATATGCTCGGTGAATATATCTTGCAGTCTGTTGTTTGCCTGTTTATTTTCTTAGTAATTCCTTTAGATGAGCAGAAGTTTTAATTTTGATAAAATCTAATTTATCAATTTTTTTCTTTTAGAGTTTTTGTTTTCTGTGTGCTGTCAAGCAATTCTTTGCCAATCCCTAAGTCGTCAAACTATCCTCCTATATATCTTTCAGAAGCTTTATAGAGTTTTAGCTTTTTAATTTAGGTATACAATGCATCACACATTAATTTTTGTGTGTATGGTGTGAGGTAGGGGTCAAGATTTATATTTTTCCTGGTTGATATCCAGTGTTTTACCACCATTTGCTGAAAAAACTTAAAGACTTTCTACTCTCTACTGGATTGCTTTGTCACCTTTGTAGAGGATTAAATAATTGTATAAGTATGATTCAGTTTCAGGGCTATCTATTTTGTTCCATTGATCTATTTGTCTATCTTTCTGCAGTATCCTAATGTCTTACCTTTATAGTAATCTTGAAGTCAGGTAGTGTAAGTTCTCCACCTTTATACTTTTTCAAGATAGGCTGGATATTCTAGGTCCTCTGCATTTTCATATATATTTTATAATCAATTTGTTAATTTTGATTTAAAAGTTTGCTAGGATTGAGTCTAGGATTGTGTTGTATTTCTGTACATTGATTTAGGGAGAATTAACATCTAAAAACATTGATTTTTCCCTTTGGATATTTCTTCATTTATTTAGGTCTTCTTTAATTTATCTAAGAATGTTTTGTAGTTTTAAGGGTAGAGGTCTTGAATGACTATTTTTTTCATAAGTTTATAAAGTATTTGATCATACTATAAATGGAATTATTTTAAAAATTGCAGTTTCTAGTTGTTTTCTGCTTTTATGTAAATAATTTATTTTCAATATTAACATTGTATCTTTTGACCTTGCCAAATTTACTTATTAGTTTAATAATTGTTTTATAGATTTGTTATGATACCCTATGTAAACATTCATGTCATCTACAAATAGATACAGTTCTACTTTTTTTTCCAGTATTTATGCTTTTTGTTTCTTTTTCTTGTCTTATTAGGACAAATAGTGCAATGTTAAATAGAAGTTGTGATAGTCCATTAGTTTATTAACAGTTTTAAAAAAGTTACAAATTTTGTAATTTTCCTTTATTATCTTTTTAATGTCTATGGAATTGATAGTGATAACCCTTCTTTTATCTTTGGTATTGGTATTTTGTAATTCACGAAATTTGTCTTTTTGCTTGATCGGTTTATTTTTTTATTTTAGCTTTGTTGATTTTCTCTCTTGTTTGTCTACTATTTTGCTGATTAGTGTTTTTATCTTAACTTTCTTTTCATTCTGATTTTCCAATTATTGGTATCTTAGACCATTTAGAAATCATCCCAGATAGTCCGTAATTAAAATTTTTTTCTCTCTTTTTCAGATTGTGTAATTTTCAAGTTCATGGAGTCTTTCTTTCATAATCTCTATCAGATGAAAAGCTCATCTAGTGAATTTTTAATTTCAGAAATTTTATTTTTTGTTCTAAAATTTCCATTTGGTTATTTTTTATAGTCACTGTTTCTCTGTTGAGATTTCCCATCTTTTCACTCATATGAGCATATTATCTTTACTTCCTTTAACATAGTTACTATAGTAGCTTTAAAATCCTTTTCTGCTAATTTTAACATCCAGGTTTGCTCTCAATCTCTGTTTATTGTTTTTTCTCTTGAGTAAGGATCATGATTTTCTATTTCTTAATATATCAAGTAAATTTTATTTATATCTTGGACATGATTAACAATACTTTATAGATAAAGACTCTGAAATCTGTTCTGAGTCCTGATTACTTTTAAAGCAGGAAGTTAATATGGCAGAGCTTGAACTACATACTTTGTTTCCCCTGAGGTACAACAGCTGAAATTTTGGTTTAATTATTTTAATTTTAACTGAACTGTTTGAATTCTTCCTCTGTATGCATGAGATTTGGGCAGTGGTTTATTATACACAGAATTTAATTTTTTCTTTCTGTAGCTTTCTTTTTGTCATTCTGTCCTCGCTTTCTACCTGCTATATTTGCTCAAACTCTTTCCTTTGGTTTTTCGAGCTAGTAAGACTGAGTTTTCTAATATGGATTCAGCCTTTAGGTATTGATAGGTATGGCTAAAAGCCATAAAAATGGGAAACTCATCCAGTGTCATTCTCTTTTTCCAATGTTAACTGCACCCCAGTGTCTGTCTTCTTTTTGTTACTCTCTAGGGCCTTCAAATAGCTTTTTGTTCATATTTTGCCCAGAAATTATTATCTTTGGGATGGTTCATTTGATGGGAGCTGTTTGGCCATTATCAAAAGAGGAATCTGTTCTTTAGTATTTTTAATTGCATTTGTTAAACGCTATGCTGGCAGAAATTATATCTGTAGCTACTTTTGTAATCTCATCTTCATTCTCTGTAATTTGTTGTGATTTTCCAAATATCATTGGACAGTGACTGATTACGAACCTCATGTTTTAGTTAAATTATCATTGTATCATCAGAATATAGAGAGAATATGTAACTTTTAAATAGTCTTTCATTTTTGAAATTAATTTTATTTTACTAAAATTTTTTTAATAATTATTTTTTCTTTGAGTGTAGTTGATTTACAACGTGGTGCTAGTTTCTGCTGTACAGCAAAGTGAATCAGTTATACATATACATATATCGACTCATTTTTAGATTCTATTCCCATATGGGTCATTACCAAGTATTGAGTAGAGTTCCCTGGAAATTAATTTTAATAATATATTTTATTTAACTCAGTATATCCAAAGAATTGCCATTTCAACACATAATCAATATAAAATGATAAATGAAATGTTTTAAATTGTGCTTTTTTGGTAAAAGGTCTTCAAAATCGGGTATGTATTTCACACTTGCAGAAGAGCTTGATTTGGACCAGCCATGTTTCAGATGCTTAGCATATATGACTGGTGGCTTAAAGTCTTTCTTTACTACTGTATTTCATCCATATTCTAATGACTATTGCTAGTGGTAAAATATGAGCAATGTATGGATAGGCTTTCTTTATAGAAAGCATAAGATTGATATAACTGATCTAACTATAAGAGAAAATGATCAGATGTAATGAAGACACAAAAGCCATCATATTTCAATGATAATTTCTATAGGGAATTTTTAAAGGAAATTCGATCATGTTTGTGATGACAATGAGTAGGCTAAAGATGAAGTTCCTCTTTGTGAGAGTAGTCACCAATTGATTCTTCAACTGGTGTCAATCACAATATAAAAAATAAAAACTGTATGCTGAAAATTTGATAATTATTTGTAATCATGGCCCATTTTTTAAATTAATAATTTTTCCAATGTCACAATGTATTTTTTGCATTGAACATTTTTCTGAACATTACTTCTTTGGGTCTGCTGAGTTATATCTTAATTTTGAAACAAAACTTGGTGAACATAAAAATGGAGTACATTACCTTTTCTCAAGAAATTGAAGTTTTTTATAAAACTGTTTGCACAAAATGTAAATCTGACGATGAAAATACACTTAGAGCAATGTGTGTTTCAAAGAATATTACCGTATTTTCCATGAAGCCCACAGAGCTAGAGAAATGCTCATTATATCCTTTGTCACTGACATTGCAACAAATATATAGATGAGCAATATTAATGAAAAATGGTACCACAATTTGATAATACTGCCCAAAGATTATATGGAGTTCATCACCTACATGAGCATATGAATCTTTTAATTCTCTCATTTTAGTTATTTTTATTCATGTTGGCTTATATAAAGAAGGTTCATTACTATATAAAACACTTAATATGGGTATTAGCTCTATATTACCACAAGCTTAGTAGGTTAAAACAATACCCATTTATTATTTGCAGCTCTGTAGGTTGGAAGTCCAGGTGGGCTCTGACTTCTCTATTTAGGGCTTCACAAGGCTGATTGAAGATGTTGGCTAGCCTGGGCTCTTATCTAGAAGATAATGGGAAGAATCTACTTCCAAGTTCATTAAGTTTGTTGGCAGAACCCAGTATTTTGTGGTTGTGGACCTAGGTCCTTGTTTCCTTGCTGGCTGTCAGCTGGGAGCTACTCTCAGCTGGTAGAGGCTTCTTACATTCCTTGGTGAGTAGTTCTGTCCATTTTTATTTTTTAATTTTTGTTATTTAATAATAATTCTTTAAAAAATTGAGATATAATTGATATAATATTATATTAGTTGTAGGTATACAATACAATGATTTGATATATTTATATATTGCAAAGTGATTACCAAAATAAGTTTAGTTAACATCCATCACCACACAGTTGCAATTTTTAAAATCTTGTGATAAGAACTTTTCAGATTTACTTTCTTAGCAACTCTCAAATATAAAATACAGTATTGTTAACTATAGTCTCCATGCTGTACATTACATCCCCAGGACTTATTTATATTATAACTGGAAGTTGGTACCTTTTAACTACCTTCCATTCTCTCTCCCGCTCCCCCCCCCCCGACTCCAACTGATGCCCACCCATTTCTTCTCATGTCTATGAATTCATTTTTAGATTCCACATATAAGTGAGATCATATAGTATTTATGTTTCTCTGTCTGACTTATTTCACTTAGCATAATGCCCTCAAGGTCCATCCATGTTGTTGCAAATGGCAGGATTTCCTTCTTTTATGGCTAAATAGTATTCCATTGTGTTTATATAGCACCTTTTCCTTATCTATCCATCCATGGACACTTAAGTTGTTTCTGTGTCTTGGCTGGTATAAATAATGCTGCAGTGAACATGGGGGTGCATATATCCTTTCAAGTTAGTGTCTTCATTTACTTTGCATAAGTACTGGGAAGTGGAATTGCTGATTCATATAATAGTTCTATTTTTAATTTTTTGAGGCATCTCTATACTGTTTTCCGCAGTGGCTGAAACGATTGACATTCTTGCTGACAGCGCAGAAAGGTTCCTTTTTTCCCACATTTATGCCACCACTTGTTATTTCTTGTCTTTTTTTTTTTTTTTTTTTTTTTTTTTAATGCTATTCTTGTCTGCTTACATTCTTTTTATGTATGTATGTATGTATGTATGGCTTTGTTGGGTCTTCGTTTCTGTGCGAGGGCTTTCTCTAGTTGTGGCGAGCGGGGGCCACTCTTCATCGCGGTGCGCGGGCCTCTCACTATCGTGGCCCCTCTCGTTGCCGAGCACAGGCTCCAGATGCACAGGCTCAGTAATTGTGGCTCACGGGCCCAGTTGCTCCGCGGCATGTGGGATCTTCCCAGACCAGGGCTCGAACCCGCGTCCTCTGCATTGGCAGGCAGATTCTCAACCACTGCGCCACCAAGGAAGCCCCATTTCTTGTCTTTTTGATAATAGCCATTCTAACAGGTGTGAGGTGATATCTCTTTGTGGTTTTGATTTGCATTTCCTGATGATGAGCAATGTTGAGCACATTTTCATGGACCTGTTGGTCATTTGCTGTCATCTTTGGAAAATATCTATTCAGATCCTCTGTCCATTTTTTAATTGGATTTTTTCCCGTTGAGTTGTATGAGTTCTTTGTATATTTTGGATATTAACTTCTTTTCAGACATATGATTTGCAAATATTTTCTCCCATTCCACATGTTGCCTTCTCATTTTCTTGATGATTTCCTTTGCTGTACAAAAACTTTTTAGTTTGATGTAGTCCCACTTGTTTACTTTTGCTTTTTTTGCCTTTGCTTTTATTGTCAAATTCAAAAAATCGTTGCCAAAACCGATGTCAAGGAGCTTATTCTCTGTGTTTTTTTCTAGAAGTTTTATGGTTTCATATCTTACATTCAAGTCTTTAGCCCATTTGGAGTTGATTTTTGTGTATTGTGTAAGACAGTGATCCAGTTTCATTCTTTTGCATGTGGCTGTTTAGTCTTCCCAGCACCATTTATTGAAAAGACTATCATATCTCCACTATATATCATGGCTCCTTTGTCATAAATTAATTGACCACATATGTGTGGGTTTGTTTCTGGGCTTTCTATTCTATTCCTTTGAACCATATGTCTGGTTTATGCCGGTATGCTACTGTTTTGATTACCATAGCTTTATAATGTAGTTTGAAATCAGGAAGTGTGATGCCTCCAGCTTTGTTCTTCTTTCTCAGGATTGCTTTGGCTATGCGGGGTCTTTTGTGGTTCCATACAAATATTAGGATTGTTTCTTCTTGTTCTGTGAGAAATGCCATTGGAATTTTGATAGGAATTGCATTGAATCTGTAGATTGCTTTAGGTAGTATGGACATTTTAGCTATATTAATTCTTCCATCCCATGAGCATGGAATATCTTTCCATTTATTTGTGTGTGCTTCAATTTCTTTTTTTTTCTTTTTTCGGCTTCAATTTCTTCATCAGTGTTTTATAGTTTTCAGTGTACAGGCCTTTCACCTCCTTGATCAAATTTGTTCCTAGGGTTTTATTTTTTCATGCAGTTGTAAATGGGATTGTTTTCTTAATTTCTCTTCCTGATAGTTTGTTATTAGTGTATACAAGTGCAATTGATTTTTGTATATTGATTTTCTTTGCTGAAACTTTACTGAATTTGTTTATTAGTTCTAACAATTTTTTTGGTAGAGCTTCATATATATATGTATATACATACACACATGCACACCTATATGATATCATGTCATCTGCAAATAGAGACAGTTTTTCTTCTTTCTGCTTTGGATGCCTTTTTTTTCTTTTTCTTGACTAATTACTCTGACTAGGACTTATAGTACTATGTTGAATAAAAGTGGCAAGGAAGAGCACCTTGCCTTGTTCTGATCTTAGAGTATAGTGTTAGCTGTAGGCTTGTCATATATGGACTTTATTATGTTGAGGTATGTTTTCTCTGTACCCACTTTGTTGAGAGTTTTTTTCATGAATGGGTGTTGTATTTTGTCAAATGCATTTCCTGTGTCTGTTAGAATGATCAAATAACTTTTATCCTTCATTTTGTTAATTGCTGTATCATCAATTTTGTTAAATGGTGTATCACTTTGATTGATCATGGTATATGATTCTTTTAATGTATTGTTGAAGTCATATTGCTAATATTTTTGAGGTTTCTTCATGTATGTTCATCAGGTATATGGCCTGTTATTTTCTTTTCTTGTGGTTTCACATTTTCTATATCCTTATTAATTTTTTGTCTGCTTTCCATCATTTACCGAGAAAAGAGTGTTAAAACTTCCAACTATGATTGCATATTTGTCTATTTCTTATAGTAGTATATAATTTTTGCTTCATGTATTTTATTTTTCTGTTATTGGATATAACAATACTTAGAGTTATTATGCTTTTTTAAAAGAATATATCCTTTATTGCTGTGAAATCTTCCTCTTTAACTCAGGTAATATTTTTTCTTAGATTATATTTCATCTGATATTATTGAGCTGCATTGACTTTTTTATGGTGAGTGTGTGTGTGGAATATCCTTTCCCATTCTTTTAACCTATTGGCTTCCTTATATTTTGTGTGTGTGTGTGTGTGTGTGTGTGTGTATGTGAGAGAGACAGAGAAACAGAGAGACAGAGACAGAGAGAGAAACAGCATATGAGTGGATCCTGATTTTTCTCCAGTCTCACTTTTTTCATTGGATTGCTTAGTCTATTTACATTTCATATAATTACTAATGTAGCTGGACTTAATCTATCAGCTTGCTATTTTCTTTGTATTTCTTCTGTTGGTTTTTTTTCTCCTTTTTAAAAAATCCTTTTGTTTGATTTATTAATAAGTTTTTGGTATTCCATATTGTCTCCTCTAATATGTTTTTAACTATAACTTTTTAGAAGTGTTGATCTTGGAATTATAATATGCGTTCTTAATTTATAATTCTACCATGAATTAATATTGTAACATTCGTATGCCATATATGAACCTTTTAACAGAATAATTTCATTTTTACCTCCATTGTACTTTTGCTATTGTCATTATATATTTTACTGTACACAAATATTGGAAACTTTACCATACATTACCAATTTTTCATTAAATTATCAACATTTTTTATTTTTAAAAATAATTTTTTTATAATTACCCACATATTTACTGTTTTTGGTTATCTTCATTCTTCTCTCCAGATACGGGCCTCTTTCTGGTATCATTTTTGTTCTACCTGAAGAACTTCTGTTAGTATTTCATGTTGTATGGGTGATCTTCTTTCAGCCTTTTTAGATTAAAAAAAATCTTTATTTTTGCCTTCAATTTTTAGAAGGGTGTTTAATTACAGATTAGATACAGATTTAGGTGAACATTTTCCTTCTCTCTTAAGATATATCATTCTAAACATATGTCATTCTTAGCTTGTCACATGACATATCTTGAGACTTGGCATTCAATTGTCTTTTGGCCTTCATTGTTCATGGAGAGAAGTCAGCTGTGATTTCATTATTTTTTTTCCCTACAGGTATTGTGTCCTTTTTCTCTGGTTGCTTTTAAGATAGCACTTTGTCTTTTGTTTTCAGCAGTTTGAAGTATTTAGGTGTGTTTTTCTTTATATTCTCACTGTGGTTCACTGAGCTGCTTGTATGTATGGAATGATTTCAGTCATCAATTTTTAAAAATGTTGGTCATTATCTCCTTAAATATTTCCTCTGCTCCATCTGTTTCCCCTTTCCCTGTATGACTCCAATAATATATGTGTTTTACTGTTTGATACTGCCCTACCAATCTCACATGCTTTTCTGTTTTCATTTTTTTTCTGTTCCTGTGCTCAGTCTTTATTTTCTAGTAATTTGTTTTGAGTTCACTCTTTGCTGTTTTTATTCCATTCTACTGTTAAGCATGTGTAATGTATTCTATACTTCTCTTATTGCATGTTTCAGTCTAGAATTGACACTTGGTTTTTTTTCAAGCTTCTATTAATCTGCTGAAATTCTCTCTCTGTTTCCCTACTGTATTCAACTCTCCATTAAATTCTTTGACATATTCATTGTAGCTATTTTGAGGTCCTTGTCTGTTAATTGCAACATCCTGGCCATGTTTAGGACTCTTTCTGTTGGCTTTTTGTTCTCTTGATTATGGATTCATCTCTTGCCTCCTTGCATGTCTCTTAAAACTTCACTGTATGCTGAACATTGTAAATGATGCATTGTAGAGATTCTACATTATGTTTTCATCTAAAGAATCCTTTTTAAAAAAATCTTGTCAGGCAGTTAAATTAAAGAGGATCACCTTGGTCTTGTCAAAGCTCGGTTTTTGGCTTTGGACAGTACTCATTCCTTTTTTCTGTGTCATAGGGTACTGCTCTTACTTCTAGGGTATAGTTTCTTACTCTTAATACCTGAATTTTCTGGTGTCTCAACTGGATGCCTTGGATTTTTCAGTGCTTAATCAGTGACTTCTGAAATTTCTCTTCATCTCTCAGCCCTTAATAGGTGCGATCTCCTAGGCTCCAGAAAGCCTGCTTAAAGTAAGTACAGTTTAGGATTTGGGTAGGAACCTGAGTAAAAACTCTGTTTCTAGAGTTTCTTCTCTTAGCTCCCTTCTCTCTAGTAACCTACATCACAAATTACCACTGCATTAGTAAGCCTGAGATCTCTGTTTTTAACACCAGATTGTTTCATATGCTTAGTAAGTCCTGTGCTCTCTGCCTGGGCTTCAATTCTTCATGCTCTAGTTGTGGAATTGTTTCCAGGCAGAAAACTAGAGTGAAGCTTCCCTTAAATGGTTTTCCTTTCTTAGAACTTCAATCTGTGTCATGTCCAGTGCCCTAAAGTGATTGTGTCATCTATTCTGCCCAGTTATACAGTTTATGGCAAGAAGGAAAACATTATACTAGCTACTCAGGAATCTGTTAATTATTTTATAATAATTTAATAAGCACCCACGAACCTTCCATCTCAAACAAGAGCTGGAACCTTGGCAATAATTTAAATCTAACCATTTCTTTATCTCATCCCATTTCCTTGAATCCTTCCGTTTGTGGCAGTTATTATATAGAACCCATGTTCATCATTCCTTAGGTTTCTTTTTAAATGTAGATTTCATCTATATCTATAGATAGATTAATATGTATGTATTCTTAAAAAGCATTAGTGTTTTTATCTTTATATAAAGGTATTCTGTTGTTTTTCATGTAATTTTACATTGCATCATACTAATATGGGTTGTGGTAGTTCATTTATTTTGACTGCTGTATGATATTTCATAGTGTTACTATATCACAATTTTTAACTCACTCTTCCACTGATGGGTATTTGGATTGTTTCTAAACTTTTGCTATTGTGAAAAATGCTGCTATGAACATCTCTTGTTTTATGTGTGTAGGAGTTTCTCTTAGATATATTCCATTTTTATGTTCAACTTTGAGATAATACCAAAGTGTTTTCTTACAAGTTTTTTAGACAATGATAGTTCAATGCATTCATAAGTGGGAACGAAACAATTCAAGAGTAAAACTTTAATAGAAAAAGTTGAACAATTTTAAACATAGCTATCTCCAGGAGGTGCACTTGTTAATTTAAGGAAAACAGTCATAGAATAAATGTATTTTAAATGAGTGTGCTCATACCAGAAGTTTTCTTCCTCCCTCCCTCCATTTCTTCCTTCCTCCCTCCCTCCCTTCTTCCTTCCCCTTCCTCTTCCTTCTTTCTTTTTATCTACCAAAGCAAGGTATAAAACTTTCCTACATCAGTAAGTGAAGACCTTTGAAATTGGCAGCAGTAGTGGGTGTAGAGCAGGCCTTAAAGAACAAAGGGTCTAACATTTTTATGGATAAAGTCTCCAGATTGCTGAGAAAAACTATGTTGTCAGTAACATTATTAAATGAGGCTCATCTAGGTCCTTAATGCTGTCGCTTGGGAATTATTTAATTTATTTATTCTCAATTAATTAGTTATCACAATTTCCCTCTCCTCTACACACACCTCTATTGGGAAATGGATTTCTTCTGGATTTTTATCTTATTTTTATCTGAAACAATAAATGCTAAATCTGTAAAACTTGTTTCCACATCTGAAATTGTTGCCTTCTTTCTTATTACCTCTGAAGAATAGGTTTTATTTTAAAACTTCTTTCTCTCCTACCTGATGTTACTTTATGAATTATCTTTTTTTATTTGGATGTTTATTGTAAAACACTGAAAAAACTAGACTTGTCAGTTTTCTGTCAGTGTGCATGTCCATTATCAGCAATAAGATGCAAGCAAGTGAATCAGAGTAAGATTTTCAGTCCTCACAGCCTGGCAGTGCCCTATCTTATTGTCTCTAGTGCAGAAGCGCAGGTGAGCCTTGTTAAGCTAGTCAGCTGGACATTTTCCTCCATCAAATCTTACAGATGGTTCGGATGTTTCTTAGCATCTGTTTAAAATTCTCAAACTGCTTTCACCAAATTTTTTTGAATCCTATTTGTGGTTACACTTGATTATACATCTGTAGACATTTGAGGATTGGCATTAAGAAATACTTTATGTCTGATACTTATCCCATATTAGCATTACTTCTAGTGCAGCTATAATTGAACTGAAAAATAAACAAAAACAAAGCTAAAAATGTATGAAATTAGGGTATTCAAAGAAATAAAGCTTAACTTCATTTTGTGTGGGTTCGTAAAATCTTGCACAAAAAGCAAACTCCCAGTTTTCTGTTGACTTCCTTTATACTTTCAGTGATTTAGTAACAGAATAATGCTTTTTGACTTCATCCATGTCAAATGAAAAAAGAACATAGATGTGGTTTTTGTTCTTGTTTTACAAATAAGAAAAAAGCATAGAAAAAACAAATGAAGAGAATATACCAAAATATTAACAGCAAATGCTTTGGGTTTTATAATTTAAAATATAACTAAAAAATAAACAAGATGACAAATTTTATGAAAATTAAATGAGCTAAAATATGTAAAGCATTTAGAACATGGCCTGGCAAATAATAAACACTAAGTAAATAATAATAGTAATGGTAATTATTATTATTATTTTAAAATTTATTTTATTTATTTATTTTTGGCTGCATTGGGTCTTCATTGCTGCGTGTGGGCTTTCTCTAGTTACAGTGAGCAGGGGCTACTCTTTGTTGTGGTGTGCGGACTTCTCATTGCGGTGGCTTCTCTTGTTGCAGAGCACGGGCTCTAGGTGCGCAGGCTTCAGTAGTTGTGGCGAGCAGGCTCAATAGTTGTGGCTCGTGGGCTCTAGAGCACAGGCCCAGTAGTTGTGGCGGGTGGGTTTAGTTGCTCCGCGGCATGTGGGATCTTCCCGGACCAGGGTTCGAACTCGTGTCTCCTGCACATTCTTAACCACTGTGCCACCAGGGAAGCCCATGTTAATTATTATTATTAATTACACCTTTTTCTCTATTCAGGATTTCTCTCTGAAAGATTCCCTGAAGTCCAATTACTAGGTCAAAAGCTATCAACTTTTCTTAAGACTCCTCTTATTGCTGAATTGCTTTCCTAAAAGGTTAAGCTAATTACGTTTCCTAATGAACACATAAAATTGCTTTTCATAATTGGCATTGGTTGCTTTTATATTGTCCTACTTTTAATTTCATTGGTTATTAAATAGATTTTTAAAATACTAAAAAAATCCCATGTACTCACCTATATTAGTTTGCTAGGGCTGCCATAACAAAGTAACACAGACTGAGTGGCTTAAACAACAGACATTTTTTTCTCACAGTCTGGAGGCTAGAAGTCCAAGATCCAGGTGTCTGTAGGTTTGGTTTCTCCTGAGGCCTCCTTCCTGGGCTTGCAGATGGCCACTTTCTTGCTGTGACCTCACATTGTCTTTCCTCTGTGAGCATGCATTCCTGGTGTCTCTTGGTGTGTCCAGATTTCTTTTAAAAGGACTCCAGTCAGATTGGCTTAAGACACTGTTCCTAATTCGGACATTTCTACTATGGCATGCACTCATATGCTGCTAGCATGTTGTTATCAGTGGAATAAGTCTGGCCAGAAGGAAACATAATGGTTAGTTAAGTAAAAGAGGAATAGGTCGATAATTCCGATCTGAATATACAGACTGCAGAATAAAACAAATGCAAGAAAGAGCAAGAGAGGTCATAGGAAGGAATTCATAGCCTTTGCAAGGATGTTTGATAATCATTTTCCAGGTTTTAACTGGATTGAGACATCCCTGGGCCCCAAATATGGTTCCATTATAGCAGGAGTAGTAGAAGGATTTGATCAAATCAAGTGAGATAAATGTTACCTGTACTTCATCTCAAAGTTTTTATGTTTTTGATGCTTTCTCTCAGTTTATCATCTACTGATTTGCTTCTTTTCCTGTTTTTCCTAATTTGGTGTCTTATGCACTGTTTGAAATGTTACCTGGCTTTTTTCTTCCACAACCTTTTCTGTGCAGATTCTTTTTTCTCTGTTTTTCCACCTTTGTGGAGATTTGCACAGCCTTAGACAAAACTTAGCCATATCCTTTAATTTTAATCTGGAACCTTGACCCTGCTATCGGTATTAACTTTTGCTAAGTCCTTTTCTGGGGCACCAGGTATTCATAATTTTCTACCTGCAACAAGGTGAAAAGTATCTGTTTTAAACAAAGGCAGCTATCAAGTACTTTATTTTACTAATATTTCTTACGTACCTACAATTTGCCAAGTGCCCTATAGGCACTGGGGGGGAAGTTGGTGAAAGACGGTATCCAAGGCCTCTATCCTTGGAGAACTTATACTGTGACATGTTAACTCACTACAAGGAAAACGTATGTTTAAAAGAACCATTCTAAAAAAAAAAAAAAAAAAAAAAAAAAGAACCATTCTTAAACTAGGCTTTTGATTCCACCTTGATTCTGCTCTAACTGAAAAGTCACTTGCAGATGACTGACTCTCTCACTTCCTTTTTTAGTTTGTATGGAATGTGGGGCTTGAGGACTAGAAGTCAGAAAATTGGTATTTAATTAATATTAATCTTGAAGTCTACTTTCTTCTTGCTGTCTTGCATGTGAAAAGTCCAGTTCAGTAGAATTTATGCTTAGAGTTAGAAAAAGAAAAAGAGGATATCTTAGTGCAAGTTGTCTAGAAACAGAGCCTGACAGGAATGCAGGTGCATACACTTAATTGAGTGAGGTTCTTTAAGAAAAAACTGTAAGGGAATGAGTGAAGTGGGATGGGGCAGAGCTAGTCAAGGATGTGGTCTCAGGTTAAGTCTAGCCATTGGGGTGGGGGTCTCTTGAGCATGAATCATTCCTCAGAGTTGTTCCTGCTGTCTATGTTCTCCTCTCGCAGTCCCTCAGTGGTTGAGTGCTATCTCTTGGATGAGGGTACCCTCTTGGGTGAGATAGCTGTCATCATTTGGGGGCATTTCTTTGGTGAGCAAGGGTAGCTGTGAGCAATTAGCTGCCAACACTCACAGCAGCTGGAAGATGGGTGCACTGACCTGACAAAGGGGATTTGGGCAAGCCACCAACAATGTGTACTTTATTGTATCCCTTTCACCATTTGGAGACAATTGCCTCTGACGATTAAGTTTAGTCCGTTCAGGCACAAGTCCTCTAGGATTCTGTATTCACAGTTTCTGTAAAAATTTATAGGAGGGCTCTCTCCTACCACTGCAGTTGACCCTATGGCCATAATTGATACTTATCAACTCCCCTTTTCCCCCCACTTCTTTTGGTCTAAGTGACTCACCTGCTACATAGACTGACTCTCATAGTACAGTGGTACTTGCTGAGGCACTTTGAGCAGGAAAGGCAAACCCATACCTGAATGCCTGTTTGAACGAAATATAGGCCCTTATAGGGTATAAAGTGTCCAGTGCGGCCAATTTATTACCAAACGTCCAGTCGTTCTCTTTGAAGAATGGAATCATATTTCAGGCGTTCTGTCCTTGACAGGTCAGACATTCAGCAGGTGAAGGAGTTTTATCAATCATGGTAAGAATGGAATATGCTGTTGGGTACATGAATAGCTTACATATCTGCCGCCATGGCTTTATTTCACTTATGGAGTTGGGTGGGGTTGGTGAGGACAGAGGCTGGCCAATTCATTGGTCTACTTGATTATTTAATGCCTCTTTTGTAGCAGTTTTTCTCTGGTACATGTAATGTGCGGTACAAAGGTCCAGACACCTTTAGCTCACTCTCATAGTTCTATCTACATATCTCTTTATTGGAACTCCTTGTCTCACATCTTTCAGTCTTGCTTCTATTCTGGCCCCTGATCCATCAGCTAAGCTATTCACCACTATCCATCAGTCCATATGTTTTCTTCTCATCACACAAAGTAGATAAGCTCTGCCTGTTGAGAGGATTGCCCCTCATCACTGCTTTTCAGGGGCAACCTTGAATCTGAGGTCCAGCAGCACTCCATTTTTAGCTTATACTCACATACAGAGCTGGCCCATTCGTTATCCAAGCCTTTTTCTTTCCTCTTCAGCTGATTGTAAGTGGATATGAACTTCAGAGGAAGCATTGATGCTTGGTAGCCTGGGCCACCTGTTTGGGCAACTTACTTGTTCCCTCTGGACCTGCTCAACCCTAATCCCAGATGAATTGCTTTCATTTTTTTATGGGACGCTGCTGAGCCTGTCCGACTTTATGGTTTGCTGGTCTCATGATGGGCTCTTCTGGATGTATGGTCACTTGATATCCCAAGGTCAGATGTTCCATCTCCTCTGGGACCCAGTAGCATGACAGAAGCAGTTTTTTGAGTGGTTCTCTGCTTTGATAGCATGGCCTTGTTCTAGAATCCTGTGTATTTGTGTTGCAGTTCTCCTATCGGGACTTTCCAGAGACTCCACATGGCTTCTTTTTCTACCACAGATATCTCTAGTACCATGGGTTCTATGGGATTGTATAGCAGCCTGGATCCACTGCAGATCTTTTTTTTTGCTCTGGGCCCTACTCACACCAAGCAGCCCTTTTTTTCTCTGCCAGAAAGGGTCAGAGCAGTATTCTCAAGTACAGAAAATGCTACCTTCAAAACTCAAAGAGTTCTAACAAATTTTAGACTTTTTTCTTAGTGTTTGGAGGTCCAAGGTGCAATCAACATTCCTTTATGTTGGAGATGTTCTGGAATGTTCTGTACCCTTGAAATCCTAAAAACTTAAACTTTTGAGGTTTCTCTCTCACTTCCTCTTCTGGAATGCATGTACATTACCCTCGGGTTGCTGTTCTGGTTCAGTTAACATGCTGTTATCAAAGTAGTTGGCCAAAGTGATTTCTGTGGAACATTTATTTAGTTAGTAAGTTTCCTTCTGACTATATTATATCAGAGAGAAGGAGAATTAACATAACCTTGGGGTAAGTCTGAATATATACAGTTGTTTGGCCTATGTGAATGTAAATTGCTTCTAATCCTTCTTTCTGATGGTGGAAAAATAGTTTCACCCAATGAATAACAACACATCACTTATTCAATATTGTGTTCATCAATTCTAGTAAAGATACCATGGTTGGCACAACATGGTTGCATCTGGGGCTACTGCTTGGTGATGTTTACAGTAGTATATCATCATCTTCCATGGTCCATTTGGATTAGCAAAGGCCAGACTGGTAAGTTAAATGGGCAAATTATGGGGACCACCAGTGAGTCACCATTTATGTCTTTGAGAGTGGCCCTAG
Organism: Balaenoptera musculus; assembly: GCF_009873245.2. Classification (NCBI taxonomy): domain Eukaryota; kingdom Metazoa; phylum Chordata; class Mammalia; order Artiodactyla; family Balaenopteridae; genus Balaenoptera; species Balaenoptera musculus. Next base: position 33,340,722 of record NC_045801.1, on the reverse strand, counting down.
TCACTGACATTTCCCTCAGAATGCAAATTGTTTTTCACTTACTATCTTGACGGTGGTGGTGGGGTTACAGGTGCTCTCCAGGTTAAAAAACCAATCTTATGTTTCTGCCAATTGCTGAGTATGTCCATTGTGATGATACATTTGGGAATCAGGTAAATAACCCCTGGCTGGGTCCACTGTGAGGCAGACATGGGCTGGGACTTCATTTATTATCTGACACTACATGCCCCTTCTCTAATTGGTGGGGGGTGGGTTATGATGGTGCTTTAGGTCCCTGGATATTAGTGTCCACGTGGATCATGTATCCACCCCTCAAAAGGTCTGGATATTCCCCTTTCCCATCATCCCCATTGATACTAGGGAGCCCAGTTTTCTAATAGCATCTTCTACTCTTAGCCTGGGCCTGTAGAGGATGGCCAACACTAGCTCATCAGCTATGTTCACGTCCCCCTCACCAGTGTATTTTTGTACCAAGTTGGTAAGTGGAATGTCCTCCAAGTTCTCCTGAGGAACATAGTCAGCCAGTACATTTTCCAGTCTTATATAGCAGAACTATTCCATCATACACACTTCACTAAGTTTTTTGCTCCCTCCCTCAACAATTTTCCAGGGCAGTACTGGCATCCCTATTTCATTTAATGTAAATCATCACTTTTAAGCTTTCAGGAGCAATCTAGTTGCATATTAATACCATCTGCTGTGGCTATTGCCAGAGTTAAAATCCTGTCTTATCTAAATTCTCTTATCTAGCTTTATATTTTACCCTCTTTGACTCAGCACTTTTAGGATTCACTGCCAGTTGTACTCTCCCAGTTCCTATTGGAATGTGTTAGCTAGGTTTGGTTTTGAGGTATAATCTCTTTTTATCCTTAGCAAGGCCAGCACTTTCTCAGTTGGGTGATATTAAGATTTGACCCTTGCTGATCAGGTGGCAGATCCCGAGGGAAGCCAGCATAGTGCTGGAAGGCCCCTACCTCACTTGAGGCTTCTGCATAGTCTTCAATCAAGGGGGTCCTCCATCTTCCAATAAGTGGAGGTGGGGAGGGTAGGTCACTTCCATAGGCCTAAAGGATTCAGGGAATCTGAGTTTCAGGGCCCTCTTGTGTAACTACTTAGGGAGTCCCATCTCAAGTCTCATGTTCCTATTGCTGCCCTGTCAGGGCCCTCACTTTGACATAGACAATTTGCCTAGGCTGAGAATTTAGACTTTTCTGAAATTCTTGCACTCTTGTAATTAAATTCTGAACTAGTCTTCAGTTCTGTCTTTCTTCCGGCTTTAATGGAAGAGGACCCTTTAAATGAGGCTGGGGAGGCCCTTTGACTAGCACACTTTGCTTTATATTGGTGACTGGCTGCCCTGAGCTTGTCATTTTTTATTTTCAATGCGTCTGACTGGCATTCAGCACTAGCCATCCAATTTCATTCCTTACAATTACTCTTTCTCTCACACTCCTCAAATGACAGAGATATTGCACAGTCCAATGTATCCCTTTCTACCTATAATCCATTCCAATTCACCACAGGTGAAAATCTTTACAACTTCATCACCATTGCATGTCAGGGACCATCAGTATTGCACTTACACCAATAATAAGTTACTCATTTCCCGTTAGCCAGCGAGTGAACCAAATCCAGAATCTTTCTTAGAGTCTGTCTCCTAGGTTCACTCCTGGTATTAATTGTCTTAGGTCAAGTTCATTAGAAGCAGAGACTGAGACAGGGATTTCTGTGTGTATGATTTATTGAGGAACTGTTCTTCCAGAAAAACCTTTAAGGAGGTGATAGAAGCAGGCTAGAGAAGGGGAAAGAGCTGAAGAGGGATGTAGTCTCAGGTAAAGCCTTGTCTTGGCCTAGCCCAGCTTAGCCTGGTTATGTGTATGCATGGGAAGGTGTATGTTTGGGGGCTTGGATCTTGAGTTAATCACAAGACAGTGTTTTCTCCTTTGAGGCAAGAGTGGCAGACTTTGGTATCTCCATCTCAGTAGGGGATTGGCTCTGGGCTATACCTGGGGAGGAAATGGCCATGCTACTTTCCAGAGGAGGTGACTCGTGTTAGTTGAGGAGGGCAGTTTTCTGAAGGGGGGCAGTGCATGTCATTATAGCAGCCAACACAGCAGCTGTGGGGAGGATTCATCAGCCTGGCGAAGGGGAGATGGGAAGGACACTAACAGTGTCTGCCATAAGGAGAAAGAAAAATTACGTGCACTTCTTGGAATAAAGAGACTTAAGGACTGATTTCAGTGTTTTACCCTTTCATATAGAATTGGCCATTTTGGCTAGAGAAGGAGGAATCTATATATTTCATAGAGTAATTAGCGAGAAAAAGTGTTGAGAGGAAAAATGATCTAAATATGTGTTTACATATAACTTGGGTAAAGAGGATGAATGTAGAAAAGCTCAAATATTGAATGGATTTCATACTGCAAAGATAGAAATAGTTTAAAATTGGGAAATTTTTCAATATCTTATCTAATAAGGTATTAACATTTTTTTTCACTCACTTTTCCAGAAATTTTTCTTTATACTTGAAGATAACATTACTGATGGAATACTCACTGTTTAAATGTAGTTATTTAATCACATGATTACATATGAAAAATCTCCAAGATGTGCATCTGTAACTTGTTTGCAGAGGAAGAGAATAAAATACTATCCCATTTTAAGAAAACATTTTAATGAAATGGGTATTTAATTTTAAAATGTAATATAAACTTTGTAGTGATAACAAATTGTCAATCAAATTCTCATTCCCTGACACTCGAGGTCCTTAAGTCATTGATGGCTCAGTAACTTCCTCTGGTGCGTGTGCCATTTGGAGTCCTGTTACAGAGGCTGCTATCTTGGAGGAAGGATCATCTTCCTGTGTAGCTCCTTGGTACCTCTTTAGTTCTCCAATGAATGCCAAAGACCAAATGCTCTGGTTTTTGGTGGAGGGTGAAGAAACTGGAGGCACCGTCATTCTGATCTTTTTATCTTTTGTAGCTGCCTATTCTTTCTGCATGACTATGACTTTCTAATTTTACTTTGCACTTGTATTTCCTGTTAACAGCTCTAAGGGAGCAGAGCTAAGAAAGTAGACTTGGGGTTTAGTAGGTAAGTCATGTATTTTTAATACGAATGATTAAAATATATTGGATCTGCCCTGTTGCACATGATCTTCTTATTTAGAAGTATATTTAGAATCCTGCATTCTTTCTTATCCAGTACCTACTACTGGATAAGACAGCTAATTCTTGAGTATAAAGTGTATTAACTATATTATTTTCTATATTAAATCTACCATGTCTTTGAGTGGGGCAAGCTTCTGGTAACTTTTATATAAATGTTAAAGAACATCCTAGGCATTTATTCACTTTGTCAGAGTTTTGGAAAATTAATTTTAAACTCGCATTATACTTTATAGTCTCATATTATAAATTGTTTACTGTCATACCTGATGTGAATTTTTACATTCAGGCATGAACGGCATTGCATAGTGAACAACTCTTTTAATATTCATTTAAAGTTTTCTTCTTTATGAAGTAATATGGTAGATCAAAAGGGAAATAAAAAGTTCAGAGTTATAGTCAAATAGTTATATATCATTTTTCTTACTGATATTTTTTAGAGCCAGGAAAATTGTTAAAATGGTTGTGAATTTTCTATTGGTATATTTTTAATAAGAATTATGGGCTATTTGTTATTATGTTTTGCTAGTTATCTGTAAAGTTGCCCTATAATTTTGATAATTTAAAAGTATTTGTAGTGTCCATAAAATATGAAAAAATCTGATAATGTTATGGGGAGGAGTCCTTGAAATGAGTGGAGTAAGAAATCTAAGAAAAAGAATGTAAATAAAAAAGTTGTATTCTACGTAGGTAGAACAATTAGCTTTCAAATATGTGACTAACAGTTGTGTATATTTTTTTCATTTTCTTCATGCTCAGAAAATAGTTTGACTTCAGTATTCTTACAATTGCTAGCTGCAGGCTGATTGTGTACATATATGTGTGTATACCTGTGTGTATATGATGTATATGTACACAAATACATACGTGTCTGGCCCAAAAGCTGAAGATTAAAAAGATGACATAGTTTGGTCTTAAATAAATAAAGCTAAAGAAATTATTTACAGTGATGTCAAAAATGGGACAGAATATATATTATGACTTCATTTTCTGTTTATATTCTTGATTGTACTGTAAGGGTAAATAAAACATGAAAATGTAATTGTACTTTTAGAAAAATCATTAATTATTTTATGGTTAACACTGTAAAGAGCCAAGAAAAGAGCAGAGACATGTGAATTGTAGCTCCCTATCCTCTCCTGTGTAGATGCTGCAAGTGATATTCAGGCAGATAGATATTTAGTCTTCTACTGCAGTTTCTATATCCTTTCCCTTACTTTAAGATAGGACGGATACTAATGACTTTTTCTCCCCGAAACATTATATTAGAGAATGAAGAGGCTACTTTGATGGTAAAACTATGGTTGCAACTTCCAGCAAGACCAGGATCCTGTTTTTTTTCTTATGACACAGCAGCTGGTTTTCATGAGGGGAATCAGCACTAATAGAACTAAGAAACACAGCTAGTGACAAATAGAATATAGTATGGGTGTAATAGCAATAGACTCATGTAGGGAATTGGAACTAATTTTAGCAGTTTATCAATGAATTAAGTACACAAAAATGTTTTTCTTTATTTGAATTTTGAAGGAAGGTCATAGGTAATATTACAATAGTAAAATATAAATTTTGCAGTTTACAAAGCATTTTTACATACAAGTTTTAACTGACTAACGTGGCACATAGTAATATAAAACTGCATTTCATCGGTGACTTTTGCATTGGGAGGGCATTCCAAAACATCTTTTATTTAGATGTTGTCATGTCTGCTTCATGATAATTTTCAGTTGTTACTGAGTAATTTGTTAGGAACAAGTTCACCTGGCAATTTGAAAAGAGGGATAAAATTGGGCACAAGAAAAGGAGAAAGTTGAAGGCCTTTTACAGTTTTCAGGCTATGTCTAAAAACATTCATTTTTAAATAACCAAAACACTGATTCTACTTATGATAAAAACAGCATATATATATAATACTAGCTATGAAAGACATTAATTAAATATTTCCATTAATAGTTTGTTTGATTTACCAGCTTTAACATAGCCAGGAGAATATTAGTTTATAAAAATGCCAACCTCCTACCCATAATAGGAGGTACAGAAACCCTCGAACAAATGAAAATTGCTGCTGACATTATTATTTACCAAGTATTAGTTAATGTTAATTAACTAACTTTCTTTAGATTGTGTTATATATTTAAAAATTTGATATTCATTTTGGTAGTAGTCATTGGATCCTCTGTGCCTTTAGTCAATCATAAAGGAAAAGGCTCCTTCAATTTTAAATATTAAAGTAAAAAAGTGAACTTTCCAATTTGTTTTAATGTTGGTATATAGAAAAACATTGGATTATCATGTAACATTAAGAGAATTAAATTAGCATGGAGATTAGCTGGGCTAACCTTAACTCAGATCCTAATTACCTAAAGTTATCGTGGTGTATTTCTCCTGGATGGGTAGTAAAAATTATATAACAGTGTAGTTAGTATTAAAGGATCATAACTTACAACAATAGAGTATACAGTATTACAGGACTGCAGTAAGGTAGAACTAGAGGGGATCTTCATTTTCTAGTTGGAATCATGCATCTTACAGAGAAGGGAAAGTAGAGGCCCCTTAGATGGATATTTTTGTCATTTATACATGTGTATAAATGGATTCAATCTGAGTGGTTCTTTATAACATACAGTTGAAATAGATAATTGTGGCTTGAAGAAATTTTCAGTATTGAATAAGCTTAAATAAGCTTAAATAAGTACTAAAAATGCTAGCTTGCGATAACATAAGACACTAAAGTGGGTCTTTTCCTGTTGCTTTGGAATTAGAGACTGAACCTAATGTTGAACAAAAAAGCATTAAATACCCCATCATTAAACAAAAGTCCCGCCAGTAATTGGGACCCAACACTTCTCTCAGGGTTTTCCAATATTAGATAAACTGGCAGCTACCTTGAGCCATCTCCCCCAGGGGAATCTTCACTTTGCATAATAAGAAAGAGACCAGGAGGAGGGAAGTAGGAAGAACACAACTCGAATAATGAATCTGGAGCCTAGTTGGGGAGTACAGTGACCTTCTCCTCCCCTTTCTACCACTTTGGGAAGGAATATACTATCCCTCTCTACCAAAAACCAAGTGAAGGGAATCTCTGAGTTACTTGTAGCGATTAGAGGTTCTAATCAGGAAGGGGATAGATAGCATTCTATTCTCTGGTTAGCTAAGTACTTAGGTAGTTGAGTTATTGATCTATCTAACCTGTGCTTATTTCAACAGAGGAAAAGGTAATTGGAAGGGGAGTGGGAGTAGGGGGCATGGTCAGAGAACAGCCTGTATTTCCAAGTGAGGTAGAAGGGAATGTGTAAGAGTATTATTCATGATAGGCAAGGTTATGTAGCAGTAACAAGCAACTCTAAAATATCAATGCTTAACACAGAAAAATGTTTACTTCTTGGTCTTGTGTAGTATGGTATAGCGTGGTACTCTGAATAAGGGTGACTTTCCAGAGGACTTTCTTCACATGTGGTTCAGCCATATCAACTCCGTCATCTTGCAGCTGTACTATCTAGTATCTGGGCAGAAGGAGAGACATTGGAGAATTGGGCATGGGCTTTTTTTTTTTTTTTTACCACCTCAGCCCAGAAATGATACACTTTCCGTCAAAGCTCATTGGACAGGATCAATCACTTGGCCTCTCCCGTTGGGAAAGGGAGATAAGTACAGTCATCTGTGTGCTCAGAAGGGGAGGATACTTTGGTATCACAGGACTCTAGTAGTATCTACGACAGTGAATTTCCTGTAGGTCAGATCAACATCATTGAAGGTGGCTATACTTGAGCTATTCTAGATGTCATTATGGAATGAGAAGGGTAGATTCAACAGAACATAGTTGAATGCACTGATTGGAGAAAAATAATAACATTTTCATATTTATTCCCTGGCAAGCTGAGACAACTCACTAAATTGCACACGTAAAGGAATGGAGTGTCTTAAGAGTACAGGTTCTGGAGTAAAACAAACTGGGCTCAAATTCAGGCTCTGTCACTCCCTCATTGTTTTCTTTTACTTAATCTCTCTGAGTTTTACTTTCCTTATTTGCACAAAGGGTATTATAATAGAACTTTCTTCATAGGGTTGTTTGTTAGAAGTAAATGAGATGGTATAGTGAATTGCTATGCGTAGTATTTAGCAGATAAGTATTCAATAAATGTTAATGGCCATCGTTGTTAGGCCTTTGGGAGCTTAAGGAAAGGGTAAACTAGAGTAAAAGATGTGACAGAATATGTTTCACAAATTTAAAAAAATTCAACATTTCTTTTAGGTTCAAGTAAAGATAGAAAATTTGCTTTTTATACTTTGTAATCTCTGCATTCCCAGTGAGCAGAAACATCCAAAAACAATGCCTTTCATCAGTGAGTACTTACTGTATGCTAGGCATCGTGTTAAGCATTGAATATATATTATCTCATTTAACTTTTTTAAAAGAGCTAGGTTTAAAACTGACTCTGCCTATTATTTTGTTAAAGTGTGATCAGATTTTCATTTTTTATAAGCAATGAAATATGAATGTAGTATATAGTTCCCTTGTGGAATAAGACAGAAAAAAATCTAATGAAACATATAACATCCCATGCATCATTATTAATTAGGCATATAGGTTAACCATTTAACTGCAAGTGCTTATTGTTTTAAATCAAATCCATTAATTTTTAGTTTTCATTTTATTTGTTAGTTTTGCCAGCTATTCAATTGGCTTTAAGAGTGACAGTTTCCCTGATACCATGTATCCTTCATGTGTGAGGGGTGTTCACATATAGCATAGTGTTTAAGGCAGAAGCCCTAGAGCCTGAAGAGCTAGTGTTGTCCACTAACCAAAGACAACCAGGAACACATCTCTAGTCAAAGAAAGCTGGGTCTCACTATTTGCTGCAGCAAGGAAGACCACGCACCTTGTGAAATTGTGGGGTATCTTTGCCAGAAGGGGTCAAGGGAAGCTTGTTACAGGATTTGGGTTTGTATTAGGTGGTTTGGGAGAGCATTCAAAGAAATGGAGATCTATGTTGAATTGGATGCTTGTTAGAAAACAGGGGCAGTTTGAATATCTTAATTTTTATTTAGGAGGTAGGAGGAACAGAACAGTGCTAGCACTACTACTGGAGAAGAAGCAGTAGTCACTTTGCAGCTAGGGGAGGAGAATGTTTGCTCATTTTGATTGCACAGTGTCTTTGGTTTTATCTCTGTTCAGATCTGATTGTGGAGTGGTATTGCTTTTGCCTTGTTCCATAATAGTCACAGAAAGCTCTTGTCTGATGGTGATATTCTATGAAATTGTTTACATTTACTGGGGGCATACAAGAGCCTAACCAATAGCAGCTAGGCCGGCTACAAGCTGATGGCTGTAAAGGCAACTTTTTCTTTTACTAGTTTCAAATTCTTCCTGTACCATTTTCCAGCTGTGTGATTTTAGGCAAGGTAAATCACTCTGTGCTCCGTTTACACATCAGAAAAATGGGGATGATGATAATGGTACCTTCTTCACAGGATTATCTTGAAAGTGGATACATATAAAATTACCTGGTACACAGTCAGTGCTCAGTTTGGCTAAACAACCACCACTACCACATAATGATAAAATCAATAATTTGATTGATTATAAAATATAATCTACCAAGTAGACAAAAATGCTCATATTGGCTAGTTAGGATATCTTCTCTTCTGTTCAGTGATGGAGGAACACTGCCAGATTCTTACTGTGCAATGTCATTTATGAAATACATTTATTCATTGGACAATAGAATATATATTTTTCCTACAAACTTTTTCCTTTTCTTCTGCTCTAAATCTTATTTATTCAGTCCCTCAAGAAATAAAATTCATAGACAGCTTTTGTTTCTTTTTTCTTACCTCCTGCATCAAATCTGTCAAAAACTTTCACAGATTTAGCCTCTTAAATATATTTTGTTTCATTCCTCCTTCCACTGCCTTAGTTAAGGACCTCATAATTTCTTACCAGAATCATTGGAATAATCCAGTTGATCTCCCTGCCATTAGACTTGCTTCTGTCCCTTGGTTTAACCAGATTATTGCTTGGGTTAACTTGCTAACACAAAACATCTGATGACCTCCCCTTTGCCTACAGGATAAAAGCCTCAAAATGCTTAGCATGGTACACGAGCCTTCTAAATCTTCACCCAGCTTTCATTTCTGGCCTCTTGTGCCACTCCTGAGTTTGATTCTGGTTTTCTGTTTCTACTTAACTTTTTCTGTATTTTACTTTTTGTGCCATTTAAAATTTTTTGTGCCAAGAATTACACATAAATAACTCCAATAAATAAAACAATGTAAAGGGATTTTGCATAATGTAAAAATCTAGAATAATGAAAAAATGAGAATGGTTCTTTATTGTGGTTATCTCAAGATGTAGATTTGGTTGTATAATATAGTGCCATCTAGTGGTAACTACTTTCAGTTTTCTCTATATAACTCAGGGGAACTTTAAATGCTCTTTGACACCCTCTTTCCCTGTCTGCTGTCATTACACTGACCACTGGATCTTTGGACATCATGCTTACTAAGGTTTTTCTAAGCTCTAACATGTTTTGATTTTATAAATACACTTAAACTCTGTCACAACATGCAATTCAAACAAAAGAGTGTAGGATTGTGAGTGGAATGCCATATTCAAAGAATTGCAGAGATTTTCAGGTATCATTAAATTAAAACTTGAGGAGTTTGTTTTCCTATTTTTAGTTCTTTTGAAAAGTCAGATTAACTCTATAGTTATCAATGACTGAGAAAAAAATTCTTTTATTCTCCCTTCTTCTGTTCCTTTCTCAAACAGTGACTGAAGTGCTAAATGTCAGGATCTCTATTATATATTCTTTGCACTAATGAAGTCTCAGATGAATAGTGATAGCTCTTTGGCTAACCATTGCACTTTTTTCTAGGCTCTTGTTTAGCTGAGCAGTGGGGTATAACTAGTGGTGTGCTGGTAAATATTTGACAATCAGCTTTCCAAAGAGAAAAATGAAAACCCCGGTTTGTAGCATTTGCCGATTTTCATGATGTAAATATTGCCAGCATGCCTGATTTTAAGCTGCCATTGTGACTTCACTGAACACGGAGTTGGGAGGAAATGTTTACAATGGGCTCTTGACTCCAGGGCACCACTGGATAAGGAATTAAAATCTGCACTATACTATTCTGTCTCTGTCATTTGAAATCACTCTCCCCTTGGCTTATATTCATTAGATAACCTGCACCTATTTTCTGTTCCTAGACCTTTTCACCTATGGTAGCCTCTTATTTACTTGTTTATTTTCTACTGAAATAGAGCCAGGTAGCTAATGACTCCAGATGCCTTACACTTCTCCCTAGAGACAAATCTCTCTCTGGCCTCAGTTAGCATTGTGTTTAGCTATACGTAACACAAATATCATAACTACAATGCTTAAATAAAGGAGGAGTTTATGCTTTTCTCATGTAAAAACAAGTCTGGAGATAGACTGCTCAAGGAAATCAACAGAGACCTATACTCTGTTTTTTTTCTTTTCTTTTTTTTTTTCTTATTGCCCTGCTACCCACAGTGTGTGGCTTTCAAACTTATGATTAAAAGAGGGCTGAGTTATAGGAAGTAGGACAACATTCCAGTCATACAGGAGGAAGGGCAAAGTATGATAGGTGCATGCCAGTTGGGTCTATCTCTTACTTAGGAATAATTAGCTTTGTAGAAGCTGTACTTAGTAAACGTCTATCTAAATATTATTTGCCTGAACTATGTCACATAACCACCCCTAGCCACAAGAGCACCTGGAAAATAGTTTTTTTAGACTAAGCACACTGTTGATCTGAATAAGATTATGATTCTATTTGTAAGAAAGAAAAGACACAACCGTGTCTGCCACATTCTCTTTTGCCTTTGGTCCTGGTTCACCCCTATGAACTTTATAAAGCTAATTCCCTACTATTGTCTCATCAACTAACAGTTTAAGCAAAGTGTATTTAGAACCCTAAATTATGAAGTCCTATGTTCAGTAGAGCTGCTTTAACTTAACACAATTCTAGACTTAAATGTTCTAGGGTTTTAGTAGATAGGATACCCTCCTTCCTTATTCCTATGGTTCCTTCTACATGGAGAATGCTGCTCTAGAATACTATTCCTGGCTTCCCTCTACTCGCTCTTCTACTTTGCCCTTGGGGATAAGGAATTGATTGAGTGTAAGTAGCACTTTCTGTTTCTTTTCTGCGTCTCTTGGGAACAAGCTGCTTCACAGCATGCATTCTCTTCTGTTCCTGCCTTGAGTTTTACAGGGACAGGCTATAAAATAAATAGTCCTAGACCAGGTTGTCTGAGCATGAATAGGTGTGCTCCTACGATTCTGAGGCATGGTATTAGGAAACTCACTTTTACATAGATATAGGTCAATTTTCCAATTTCAGTTTTATCAGTAATGAAAGTAATATTTCATTTGCTGTCTCCTACCTCTTTTCTGTATTTCTGAATTAGCTTAGAAGTTGGGTGGGGGATAGTTCAATGTGACTTACTTAAAAAAAGCAGCTTGTTGCCGTTGCTTGAGACTTGTCGGGGTGTGATTTGTTTTTATTGCTTTCTGGGCTTAAGTAGAATCAGTCTACTATCATAATTACCAAATGAAATGTAATATTAAACATCCAGTCTTGCGATTTTTGATCCCAGGAAAGATTTTGATCTCATTAAGTGACTGTATTTAGTGTAAAACTACTTTAAAGAAACCACATGACTACAGGGCACATGAGTCCCAGTGTGCTGGCTTTTCACAAAGGAAAAACCAATTTTCATAGAAACAGAGTTCATAAGCATCATGACAGCTGATGAGAAGTAATATACAGACTTTAGAGTCTGTATTACAGATTGTGTGCCAGACAGGAAGATTTTAGTTGCAAGTAATAGAAAACTCAACTGAGACTGGTTTAGGAAATAAAGGGAATTTATTGGTTTACCTGAATCAGAACTCTGGAGGTACATGTTGCTTCAGGTGAGGATTGACCCTGAATCTCATAGAATATGACTTAGGATGTAATTTCTTTCTTTCTATTTGTTTTTATTTTTTATTTTTGTCTTCTAGTTTTATTGAGGTATAATTGACATACAGCGCTGTGTAAGTTTAAGGTATACAGCATAATGATTTGACTTCCATACATCATGAAATGATGATCACAATAAGTTTAGTGAACATCCATCATCTCATATAGATACAAAATTAAAGAAATAGAAAAAAATATTTTTCCTGCGATGAGAACTCTTGGGATTTGCTCTCTTAACAACTTTCGTATATAACACACAGCAGTGGTAATTATACTTATCATTTAGTGCATTACATCCCTGGTGCTTATTTATCTTACAACTAGAAGTTGGTAACTTTTTTTAAAGCACATACTCATTTTTTATGATTAAAAATGTTTTTTAAAGTACCTACACAAAGCATGAATAATCTACAAATCTCTGATCTTTTCATCTCCTACCAGAAGCAGGTCCAGATTTGTGGGCCCTGAAGCTAACCAAATTTGTGTGACCCTCTTGAAGAAAAGAAATCAAACTCACAAATTCAAAATTAAGTACAAAAGTCAATGTGTATTTAGAAAGGGAAAATAAATCACAAATTTGGAAGCATGGCAAATACCACACACATCATAAAATCCAGAAAAAATAGCACAATATTTTAAATGATTGCCTGACATATTCTTTAATCATGGAAGTTTGTAATTTTTGACTGCCTTCATCCAATTCCCCATCCCCCATTCCCCACCACAAATCTGATCTCTTTTTCTCTGAGTTTATTTGTTTTTGAAGTATAGTTGGCCTACAACTCTGTGTTAGTTCTTTCTTTCTATTTTTAATTGTCACTAAGTGGATATTGACTCCATTTTGGGAAGACTCCCCCAACTCATGACCCAAAATTGACTTCAGTAGCTCTGAGAGTTATATGACTTCTCAATCATAAAACAGGAAATCTGTATCACCACTGACAGGCAAATGTCCTTAAGAATCATTGTGACTGGACCTGCTTAGGTGGGATGATAAAATACATGATTTATCTGGAGGAATTTGTATTACAAAACATGTCTGCATTCAAAAGGAAGTCCTAACTCCAATGTCTAATCTGGTGACTCATCATCCTCACGGATTTATCCCTCTTTTAATGTGGTGTTTAAAAGAAGACATCACATGTTTTAAATATTATAAAACCACAGAAAAACAGTTGAAATTTAACAGCCTTCTTTCACAAAGCTCAGCCCCACCAGTGGCTTCCATTGCATTCTGTTTCATCTCCTCTGGGGCCTAGCAAGCATCATTCTTTTTTTCCCTGGCTGTAATACATCATTGACAGAGGGAATTTGTAGAAGAGTGTGGGGGACAAGCTGATAAGAAACTAAGAGAGCTTTATTGAAGGGAGAATTACTTCAAGGAAAGAGCAGAATTATTAGAGGATGTTTTATGGAAGTTTGCTCTATTGGGGGCAATACTATCTTCTTCACCTCCTCAGTAAACCTTCCTTAAATTTTCCATCATGTTTTAATATTAAACCCATGTAGATATGTGGGTTTTGGGTAGACTTTCTGAGACTGGGAATGGAGTGAAAAGAATGGTGCCCCAAGATAAAATTATATACTACTTTCAACCACTTTTGAAGACAATCTGCTAAAGATTCCACTTGATGGTCTTTTACTGGTCTTGAAGAATTAAGGAATCAAGAGTATCTACTTCCAGAGAATATACTGCATATGTAAACAGTAGTGCTGATTGATGCATAATTTGAAGCAATGCAATATTTGATAACCATAACTAAGGAACTCCAACATATCATGCTAGCATGCAGATGTTAGGTGCTGTTTTCTGTGTTTGAGAAAGAACATTCTGTTAATTGGAAGATAAATCTGGTTTCTTTAATAAATCTAATTGAGTCAGATCTGAATGTGCAGATCATTGAGAAATATTTTGTGTCAGTTCCTTCAGCTTGGTATCAAGATATATAACATGCTATGTGAGTATTTATTGGTACCTTAAAAATACAGGAATAATTCATGAAAAATTCTATTTCCACAAATGCTGGTATAATGAAGTTTCCCACATTTAAATACAATATATTATTATTTTGTTTATTTGTTTTTGTTTTGTCATGGCAGTTACTCCAAACAGTACGGTATTGATTTGGTTATCTTATCATGAATTCTCTTCCAAGAAAAATCTTGTTCAGAAAATGCTTTCTATGTACCCGCTACATTCTAAAATAAGTTGATTGCGTGGTATTCTCATGCAGATTAGTGGCAGGCTAATTGACAGAACTAGCTCTATTTTCAAATATTCTTTCTTTCTGCTATCAAGAAACAGCTTTTCTTTAACTCCTCACCTCTCCCTATCTCAGCAATGCAGTTTTCTCCACATTTCTGAAAAAGTCACTTAAATTTTTAAATCACTCTTAAAAATCAACAAAATTGGACAAAAAGATTCAGTAGCTGGGAAAGTGAAGAGGTCAGTATTCTCAAAACTCATGCATCAAAGGCACATCTTTTGCTTGTTCACCTGAGAGTACTATTTTGAGTAATTTGTCAGTGTATTTTTCAAGGTAAAATACAAAAAAGAAAACAAGTCTTGTTAGTTTTGGCTAATCCTATTAAGTTTATATTGTAGATAGGTTGGGAAAGTTGGGTGAATGACATTTATTTTCATCATAGTGTAAAAAATACCTTGCTTGTGTAGCTTTATTTACTTATTCAATAAATATTTATCGAGTACCTACGGTATGCCACGTATTTGAGATAAAGTGACCAAAACAATGATCCCTGCCTGTAAAACTTACACATGAAGAAGCAGACAGAAAACATGACAAATAAAAAATATATCATAGAGAGGGCAGACAGCAGAAGCAAGAAGAACTACAATCCTGCAGAAGAACTACAATCCTGCAGTTCCAATTTTGCGGAACAAAAAGCACACTCACAGAAAGATAGACAAGATGAAAAGGCAGAGGGCTATGTACCAGATGAAGGAACAGGATAAAACCCCAGAAAAACAACTAAATGAAGTGGAGATAGGCAACCTTCCAGAAAAAGAATTCAGAATAATGATAGTGAAGACGATACAGGACGTCAGGAAAAGAATGGAAGCAATGATCAAGAAGATGCAAGAAATGTTTAACAAAGACCTAGAAGAATTAAAGAACAAACACCTAGAAGAATTAAAGAACAAACAAACAGAGATGAACAGTACAATAACTGAAATGAAAAATACACTTAAAGGAATCAATAGCAGAATAACTGAGGCAGAAGAACGGATAAGTGACCTGGAAGACAGAATGGTGGAATTCACTGCTGCGGAACAGAATAAAGAAAAAAGAATGAAAAGAAATGAAGACAGCCTAAGAGACCTCTGGGACAACATTAAATGCAACAACATTCTCATTATAGGGGCCCCAGAAGGAGAAGAGAGAGAGAAAGGACCCGAGAAAATATTTGAAGAGGTTATAGTCGAAAACTTCCCTAACATGGGAAAGGAAATAGCCACCCAAGTCCAGGAAGCGCAGAGAGTCCCAGGCAGGATAAACCCAAGGAGAAACACACCGAGACACATAGTAATCAAATTGGCAAAAATTAAAGACAAAGAAAAATTATTGAAAGCAACAAGGGAAAAACGACAAATAACATACAAGGGAACTGCCATAAGGTTAACAGCTGATTTCTCAGCAGAAACTCTACAGGCCAGAAGGGAGTGGCACGGTATATTTAAAATGATGAAAGGGAAGAACCTACAACCAAGATTACTCTACCCGGCAAGGATCTCATTCAGATTTGATGGAGAAATCAAAAGCTTTACAGACAAGCTAAAGCTGAGAGAATTCGGCACCACCAAACCAGCTCTACAACAAATGCTAAAGGAACTTCTCTAAAGGGGAAACACAAGAGAAGAAAAGGACCTACAAAAAACAAACCCAAAACAATTAAGAAAATGGTCATAGGAACATACATATCGATAATTACCTTAAACGTGAATGGATTAAATGCCCCAACCAAAAGACATAGACTGGCTGAATGGATACAAAAACAAGACCCATATATATGCTGTCTACAAGAGACCCACTTTAGACCTAGGGACACATACAGACTGAAAGTGAGGGGATGGAAAAAGATATTCCATGCAAATGGAAATCAAAAGAAAGCTGGAGTAGCTATACTCATATCAGATAAAATAGACTTTAAAATAAAGAATGTTACAAGAGACAAGGAAGGACACTACATAATGATCCAGGGATCAATTCAAGAAGAAGATATAACAATTATAAATATATATTCACCCAACATAGGAGCACCTCAATACATAAGGCAACTGCTAACAGCTATAAAAGAGGAAATCGACAGTAACACAATAATAGTGGGGGACTTTAACACCTCACTTACACCAATGGACAGATCATCCAAACAGAAAATTAATAAGAAAACACAAGCTTTAAATGACACAATAGAGCAGATAGATTTAATTGATATTTATAGGACATTCCATCCAAAAACAGCAGATTACACTTTCTTCTCAAGTGCACACGGAACATTCTCCAGGATAGATCACACCTTGGGTCACAAAAAAGCCTCAGTAAAGTTCTGACCACAACGCTATGAGATTAGAAATCAATTACTGGAAAGAAAGTAAAAAACACAAACACATGGAGGCTAAACAATACGTTACTAAATACCAAGAGATCACTGAAGTAATCAAAGAGGAAATCAAAAAAATACCTAAAGATAAATTACAATGAAAACACGACAATTCAAAACCTATGGGATGCAGCAAAAGCAGTTCTAAGAGGAAAGTTTATAGCATTACAAGCCTACCTCAAGAAACAAGAAAAATCTCAAATAAACAATCTAACCTTACACCTAAAGGAACTAGAGAAAGAAGAACAAACAAAACCCAAAGTTAGTAGAAGGAAAGAAATCATAAAGATCAGAGCAGAAATAAATAAAATAGGAACAAAGAAAACAATAGCAAAGATCAGTAAAACTAAAAGCTGGTTCTTTGAGAAGATAAACAAAATTGATAAGCCATTAGCCAGACTCATCAAGAAAAAGAGGGAGAGGATTCAAATCAATAAAATTAGAAATGAAAAAGGAGAAGTTACAACAAACACCGCAGAAATATAAAGCTTCCTAAGAGACTACTACAAGCTACTCTATGCCAATAAAATGAACAGCCTGGAAGAAATGGACAAATTCTTAGAAAGGTATAACCTTCTAAGACTGAAACAGGAAGAAATAGAAAATATGAACAGACCAATCACAAGTAATGAAATTGAAACTGTGATTAAAAATCTTCCAGTGAACAAAAGTCCAGGACCAGATGGCTTCACAGGTGAATTCTATGAAACATTTAGAGAAGAGCTAACACCCATCCTTCTCAAACTCTTCCAAAAACTTGCAGAGGAAGGAACACTCCCAAACTCATTCTATGAGGCCACCATCACCCTGATACCAAAACCAGACAAAGATAACTACAAAAAAAGAAAATTACAGACCAATATCACTGATGAATATAGATGCAAAAATCCTCAATAAACTACTAGCAAACAGAATCCAACAACATATTAAAAGGATCATACACCATGATCAAGTGGGATATATCCCAGGGATGCAAGGATTCTTCAATATATGCAAATCAATCAACGTGATACACCATATTAACAAATTGAAGAAGAAAAACCATATGATCATCTCAATAGATGCAGAAAAAGCTTTTGACAAAATTCAACACCCATTTATGATAAAAACTCTCCAGAAAGTTGGATGGAGGGAACCTACCTCACCATAAGAAAGGCCATAGCAAACATCATTCTCAATGTTGATAAACTGAAAGCATTTCCTCTAAGGTCAGGAACAGGACAAGGATGTCCACTCTCGCCACTATTATTCAACATAGTTTTGGAAGTCCAAGCCACAGCAATCAGAGAAGAAAAAGAAATAAAAGGAATACAGATTGGAAAAGAAGAAGTAAAACTGTCACTGTTTGCAGATGACATGATACTATACATAGAGAATCCTAAAGATGCCACCAGAAAACTACTAGAGCTAATCATTGAATTTGGTAAAGTTGCAGGATACAAAATTAATGCACAGAAATCTCTTGCATTCCTATACACTAATGATGAAAAATCTGAAAGAGAAATTAAGGAAACGCTTCCATTTACCATTGCAACAAAAAGAATTACAAAAAGAATTACCTAGGAATAAACCTACCTAGGGAGACAAAAGACCTGTACTCAGAAAACTGTAAGACACTGATGAAAGAAATTAAAGATGATACAAACAGATGGAGAGATATATCATGTTCTTGGATTGGAAGAATCACTATTGTGAAAATGACTATACACCCCAAAGAAATCTACAGATTCATTGCAATCCCTATCAAACTACCAATGGCATATTTCACTCAACTAGAACAAAATCTTAAAATTTGTATGGAGACACAAAAGACCCCGAATAGCCAAAGCAGTCTTGAGGGAAAAAAATGGAGCTGGAGGAATCAGACTTCCTGACTTCAGACTGTACTGCAAAGCTACAGTAATCAAGACAATATGGTAGTGGCACAAAAACAGAAATATAGATCAATGGAACAGGATAGAAAGCCCAGAGATAAACCCACGCACCTATGGTCACCTTATCTTTGACAAAGGAGACAAGAATATACAATGGAGAAAAGACAGTCTCTTCAATAAGTGGTGCTGGGAAAACTGGACAGCTACATGTAAAAGAATGAAATTAGAACACTCCCTAACACCACACACAAAAATAAACTAAATGGATTAGAGACCTAAATGTAAGACTGGACACTATAAAACTCTTAGAGGAAAACATAGGAAGAACACTCTTTGACGTAAATCACAGCAAGATCTTTTTGATCCACCTCCTAGAGTAATGGAAATAAAAACAAAAATAAACAAATGTTTATTCGGTATTCAGTAGGGTGGCCAGGGTAGGCCTCCTTGAGACCACGTTTCACTTTGAGAAAGTGAGATACGAGGGAAGAATTGAAGAAGCTCTCTACTGACTAGCAGCCTAGATATCTCTAGTGATATCTGGAGGAACAGCATTCCAGGCAGAGGGAACTGCCAGAGCAATGGTCTTAAGTGAAAACATGCAGGGAAGCCTGCGTGGCTGGATCTGAGTGAGCCAGGGGTAAGCAGCTGGGGAGGAGTACAGGGAGCAATGGGTGCCGGATCCTACAGGCCTTGTAAGCAAAATGGGGAGGTGCTGAAGGGTTTCAAGCATGTTAATGATATGATCTGACAGACATTATTGCTGCTGTGTTGAGACTGATCTGAAGGGGGATAGAATAGAAGCAGGGAGACCAGTTAGGAAGTTTTTCAGTAATTCACACCAGAAATACTGGTTAAATCAGGCTTGTACTAGTGGAGTTGGTGAGAAGTGTTTGGGTTCTGGATATATTCTGAAGGTAGACCCAGCAGAATTTCCTCATGGATTGGATGAATAACTAGAAGGAAAGAATAACCATTAACTGAGACAGAAAATGCCGCTTCTCCTTAAAACTACTTACCTGTATTTTCTATATTTTAAAACACTGTATGATTCTTTTTCTCAATAAGGAAATAAACCCTTAAGATGAAAATTAATTATATGCATGATTGATTTGCAGATAAACAGCATCTCTTTTTAAATTTGATATATACTTCTAGATATGTTTGTTTCATTTTACAGGAAAATATTTCTCTTCTCTGAATAACTATAGTTGCAGGCCCTAACCAAAAATCTGTTGCCTCTTTGGAGCAAATAGAAATAGGAGGAGAGAATGGAACAAGTGTATGAAACCAATAATTGAAGTTCAGTAGAGGGGCAGTAATATTAAAAGAATATAACGTTTTCAGTGGAAAATAGAAGAAAATAACTCTTTCTAGGGCCTTTCTCTGATGATTATGGAAGTTTAGATAAACTTATTTATTCTTTTTTTCCCTCTTTTATTTCTTCTGTGTTGCTCATTGTACTTCTTTGTATTGATTCCAGTGAATCTTTATTGTAGGATTGTTTCTAAGGCTGCCATAGACTTCGATAGAGCACCTTAAAGAAGGGAAATAAAATTACTACAGGTTCAAATTACCTTCTAGTACAGAATGGTTCCTAGCCTTTGTGTCTCTTTTTGACATGGCAATTTTGGGAGGGATAGTGGGGAAAGGGGAGTGGCCCAATGTGTTACTATAAGGGAGCATCATTTGTGCACTCTTTCCTAGAGATTTGCATGTACTAGATCTTCATCTTTCAAATATAAGTTGAAAATATTGTCATGAATAAAATAAAGTTAATTTAAGCTGGTACCTGCTTCACAGAACCTTTTTGTTGTTTTGTATTTCTGAAGTGGTCAATGGATACTAAAAGTGTAATATTCTCATGAAAACATTTTAAACCCCAAATTGGAACTTCATAAATTTGAATGCATAAGAAGTGCTTATCTAGGGAATAATTGGAAAAAAAAAAAAAAGTCAAAGTAAAGAGTTAGAAAAAGGACAAGATATTGGGTTGGCCAAAAAGTTCGCTCGGGTTTTTCCATAAGATGTTATGAAAAATCCGAACTTTTTGGCCAACCCAATAACTCTCAAAGGGTGGGGAAGAAGAAATTGGAGACATAGAACAATCTGTAGAGAGTAAAGAGAAAGCAGCAGTGGTGCTAGAAATGATACGAATGACAGTCTGAGGTGGACAAATAAGAGAAGTTAGAAACAAGGTTAATGGGAGAGGAGAGGAAGGGCAGCAGAGTGTGCATTACAGTTGGGAAAACATTGCCAAGAGCTCACTGAAGGGGTAAAAGTGAATGGAAGGAAAAGTACAGAAGACAGTTTGCTATCATCGCATCAACTGTAATGTTGTTTCTGAAATCTTCTGGACTTACCAGCTTGGAAGAATCAAAATATTATGTGGAATTTTTTTTTTCAGTTTGAAATGAACTGTGGGGTCTAAGTGGTTGAATTTTATTATTGGTTAATATTTCTGTAAAAATGAATTAACTTGCATTTCTAATTTTTATTGCATTTCTGTTTGAATAGTCTACAAGTCTGTATTAGGACTCTCAGAGGGTAAAAATGACTGTATCTGTCCCTGTTCCCCACTCCCTGCCTCCCCCCAGCCGCCCCTTGTGCCCAATGTCTCCAAGGTCTACATTTTAGGAGAGAATTCTGTAGATGAATACTGCATAAGTAGTTGAATGGTGCTACAACATATTCCTAAACCCTCATTTAAACTTGAAATTTGGGAGACCAAAACACAGCACACTGCTTTCGCATCTCTCCCTACTCTTCAAACACTGACTTTTTCTCAGTTTTATATAAGTTTATTTGGAATCACTTAAACATAATTCTCAGAAGTATAACATTAACATCTAGGTAATTGGCTTTTGGTAGAAAGGAATCCATGGTGTTATCTTTTTTCCTATTTTTTAGTTTTTTGAATGACTGAATAGAGGCATTGAAGTAATAAAGTGAGCAAAGCTTGATTTAAACTCAGTGTCTAACCAAATTCTTAGCTCACGGAACACATTTTTAATTAAATTTTTACAGAAACTGCTACTTCCTGTTTCGTTACGCCTTTAGGGGAGCATTCTCTTTTTCGTAAAGATTAAGAAACTTCTTACTGAATAATTGAAAAGAAATGATAGAGTAGACCTGTTAAACCATCACCATCTTTTGCTATCACTCTACATTTTATAGTGAAAGCAGTGTGGTAGACATCAATAGCAAACACAACAAATCCTGTTAGTTTAGAAATACTGTAATTCATATAGGAGAACGTGGTTTACAATTTTTGAATCTGTCCATTTTAAGTATAGTGCCCAGAAATGCCTTGGATGTAGGATGCATCTGGTGTTCAGTATTGTGAGGCTCTAATCAGCTAAGTACCATAATCCTTCTTACAGGGTACGTTCTTACTTGACCTGAGCTATATACAGCCACATAGTAATGGCATTAAGGAATAACCTCTTTCTTAACAGTCCCATCACTAGAGGATTTTATGACTCCATCCGTGAATGAGTTTTGTTTTATCTGTAACTTTTTGGTAATTGAGTTTTGAAATAAAATGATTGTGAGCAAGTAGAGACTTTCAAATCATCTGATTAAGGATGGCTCCTATGATTTTGCTAGAGCTAGAAGGATTAAATGAAAGCACTGCCCGGCATAGTGCCGATGTGTTTTTGTCAACATGATGCTTCATGCTCGACAGATGTGCATTGGTTGAGCGAAAGGTAAAAATATAAAAATGTGTTGAATACTGTGAAATGTAAAAAAGATTGGTTTTTTTTCATGTTTTATGATGAATATAAATTGTTTGATTTGTAAAACTTCCTTTTTGTAGGAATTATAGGAATAGAACCTGCATATTTTATGCTTTACAGGATCGTGTGCTTCTGTTAAATCCTTGATTTAATGTGTCTTAACAGCTTCAAATTTCAGAAATTGATTGCAATGTTATGTTTAAACTGTATGGTTAGCATTGTGTAATTGAATTAATTATTTCAATTTATTTAGCAACATCATGCTTTTAAAACGGAGGTTTTTTCAAATTATTGACTCTTCAAATGTCATTTCTATTCTTTTATATATAAAATGACAATTATTTAATAACCTCTACTAATTAAACATTATGAGTAAGAGATTTTCATATAGGTAGTGCTTAATTGTTATAACATAGATTTGAATTTACAGAAATTAGTAATCTTCAAATTCTTCACTCTTCTCTCAATGTCATTTTGATTCTTAAAAATTGCATAAGTCTTAAGAGTTAAAAATATATGAATATTAAAACTTAAGTTTCCACGTAACCTTTCACTGTCCTTGTAAATGTTTTCAAATGTTTACTGGATTATATTTTCAGAAACTTGATGATTATTTTATAGTATATATGGGCAGTATTCTAGGTAGTATTAATAACACAAGCCACATAGGATGTTAAAGGTTGTAAATATTAAAATAGAAACTAATATTTAAAACATCATGAATTAGTATACAGTATATAAATTGAGACTGCCTTTGGGAAATTGTCAACAGTGGCTTTAATTGGGAAAGAATCTTTTTATTTGGAGTTTCTCTATCAGTCAATATGATTTTTAGACATGGAATTTTAAAGACACTAATTGGTAGAGTTTCTTGCTCAACCTATTATGCCTAATCAGACATTTATAATGGAGTGGGTGTGAATATACGGCTAGAATATTTAGAAATAGATTGAATAGTTAGTCCAGATGACAAAAAACTTATAAGCAGTGAACAAGAAATGCTACTGATTAAAGTAGACTTAGGGGCTTCCCTGATGGGGCAGTGGTTAAGAATCTGCCTGCCAACGTAGGGGACACAGGTTCGAGCCCTCATCAGGGAAGATCCCACGTGCCGCGGAGCCACTAAGCCCGTGCACCACAACTACTGAGCCTGCGCTCTAGAGCCCGCGAGCCACAACTACTGAAGCCTGTGCGCCTAGGGCCTGTGCTCTGCAAGAAGAGAAGCCACCGCAATGAGAAGCCCGCTCACTGCAACTAAAGAAAGCCCGCGGACAGCAACGAAGACCCAACGCAGCCAAAAGTAAAAAAAAAAAAAAAAAAAAATAGATTTAGGACATTTCTTTATGTGATTTTTCTATAAACTAGTTCCAGTTGAGACCACTATAATATGGTGAAAGAGAAAATAATTGTAGCAACCTAGGTTTTAATAAAGAGAAGTAAGATGAACAGATACTAGGTAAATACAAAGTGAATATAATACTGATATTGTTATATATTAGAACTAGAGATTGATTGATGAATAGGAGTAAAAATTAAGGCACTACATAATGTCACAAATACATTTTATTCTAAAAAAGTCCTAATTCTGGATTCTGCCTTTTAATTTCTAAGGGTCTTTGAAGGATTAAGTGAAATATAACATCTTAGATGAATTGCAACGTTCTTCTGAATTAAAATTTATGGGTTAAATACTGTTAAATGCTTTATGATTGTTCAGAGAAGTGTACAGATTATCACTATATTCTTTTTCCTATTAAATGTTTTCCATTTGATAATAATAAATGCCAAGGCCTGCTTATAAAGGTCAGTAGGGAAAATAAAGGTTAAAGATGTAGTACTTATATTTTCATGGATTTTCTTCAGTTTCTGAAAAAAATATAGTGTCTAAGATATATAGCAATTTTAAGTCAAAGAAAGTATATATGAAATAATGATGTGACTGGTAAAAATTGTTCTGACGAGTATTTGAATATTTTGGAATAACTGATAGCAGATTCATCATTGTTTGGTAAGAGTATTCTTAGAATAAAATCTTGCCTTGCTTCTAACATGGCTTTAATAAATATACTATCAGGTACTCTACCTGAAAGCATAGAGTTAAGTAACAGTGACAAAAGTCATCCCAATTTCAGAAATTATGTTAAGGAACAGTGACAATAGTCATCCCAATTTCAGCAATCCTGACCAGTGTTCTATTTTTACTTAAATCCAGTACAAATCAGCATCTACAGTCTGAGTCACATGCTTCAGGCAAATTTTATAATCTCTAGAACAAAGTGATTGCTGGATTTAATATTGGATTCAGTTTTCCTAAGGTATGATCTTTAAAAAGCACTTAAATAGCTTGCTAAGGTCTAATTAATAATAGAATTTCTTTTAGAATTGAACTGTTTAATGAATAAATATTTTTATTTATCAATACAATAGAATATATATTTCCTGTGTTATATAGGTTCACTATATTCACTTTTACCCTACTTACTTTCAAAAATTTATGTTAATTCCTCAGGGATGAAGTGTTGCTTTTTTTCTCCCCATTTCTGTCCATA
The DNA here is from genome assembly GCF_009873245.2 of Balaenoptera musculus. Classification (NCBI taxonomy): domain Eukaryota; kingdom Metazoa; phylum Chordata; class Mammalia; order Artiodactyla; family Balaenopteridae; genus Balaenoptera; species Balaenoptera musculus. Next base: position 33,315,778 of record NC_045801.1, on the reverse strand, counting down.
CCCAGCATGATGTTAAATGTATTACTAGAAATCCCTAATTTACAAAGAGATTTTGTTCTAAATGTTTAGTTCTAAAGGGATTGACACTCAAAATACATTTTTGCCAAAGAAGTCATTTTATAAACAATAGTCTGAAGTTCAACAAAAGCCAAATTAACATACAATAGAGCTAAATTACACTACTAATAAAAGTAGTTTCTTCATTGCACTTAAGGCCCTATTACTGCCATGGGAGTAGTAGGGAAAAGAGAAGATCTAGACTATTTTAGCACATCAGTGGGTTTGAGTACAAAAGAAGAGAGCAAGCCATGAAAAGTAGAGATAATCTAAGGGAGAATTAATCATTCGGTTCTTTAATTCAGAAGATTGAGCACCTACTATCTGCCATCCTTCTTAGACCCAGGTTGCCTGTTCTCTTGAAACTTAACTTTAAAGAGTATTATAGACATTTCTGGATAGAAATGGGTAAGATTACCTAGGGAAGAAGTGCAGTGAGGAAGAAGGCCATCACTAAGTTGACCGTCCTTCAAAATATCCAGTTTTTCCCTGAACATTTTCTGAAATTTTTTACTTCACTTTCTTGTATGGCTTTAAGCTCCACATTTTAGAGATTAATTTGTATTAACAATCTTAGGCATGTAAGTATTTTTGATAATATTGTAAAACCAGTGTCCATTCATTCTGATTTAGTCTGCTTGTTTTTCTTTTGACTTTCAACTGAGATAAAATATGATGAGGTATTTACCAAATATGGTAAATTACAGTTTACTCATTTGGGAGCATGAAATCTTTTGGAAGGGAGGAGCATGTGAAAAAGGCTTAGTGGACTGCTTTTAGATGGGTTCTAGAGATGAACTACCCTGGACAATCTTTGATTCAATAAAATAACAATTAAGAATTCAGTAAATTTATATTTTATAGAACAGCTTTGAGTAAAAAAAAAGGGAAAGAAAAGAATAGCAACTTAATGAGAATACCCAAAACATCCCCAGCAAAGCTGTATGTTTTACATAAATGGGCTACATATCATGTAACTATGCTATTCAGGTCTTAGTTCAAATGTACTTGTTTAGAAAGAACTTCCTTATTGAAAGTAGCTTCACTCAGTCACTTTTTGTAATTTTACCCTGTTTCAGTTTTCTTCTATAGGACTTGTTACTATATGAAATTACCTTAATTTGTTTATATGCTTACTGTCTGTCTTCCCTACTAGAAAGAACTTCTTGAGGGCTGAGACCTTATGTGTCTTTTCTCTGTTGCATTTCCAGCAACCAGAATCATACCTGGCCCATAGTAAGCACTAAATAAATATTCGTTGAGTGACTGAATAAATACTGGAGGTACAAAGGTGTGTTAGACATAGTCCTTACTGGTTCAAAATTTGAAGTCTAGTGGACAGCGCAGAACACTAGTTAGGTAATTGTCTGTAGGATGAGTAGTAATATGCTGGGGAAACACAGCTGCTCTTACTGGCCTATTGTAATGAAGTAATACTGCTTTCATGTAGCAAATCACATTTGACTTCCTTTTTTATGTTTCGAAAATTCATATGCTTATATATAGCTATAAAATTTCCTATTCAGTCCACACTGCATTTTAAGGAAATTAAAATTTATTTAATTAAGCAATCTCTAAATGAAATTTAAAAAATTCTTTTTTTATGTACCATATAAATCTGAGAAACACTAGCCTTACTCTTGAAACAGTATCAATTTCTTTATATTAAATTAGATTTATGAATAACACATTTTTAGAGAAAATATATTTATTAACTTAGATTGGAAAAAATTGTTATATTATTTTAAACATACTGAAATGAATTTGAATTCCTAACATAAATTCTACATCTAATCTAATGGAGGTTAGATGGTCAGTTTGAGAAGGAACTAATTTAATTGCTTATTCTTTAGAGTTCCCTAGAGAAATTCTCACTTATCTCAGTTAGTACATGTATTTTTGGTATAGTTAGTACTAAGTAGCTAGTTAATGAGATGTGAGTATATTGAAAATTGGCGCTAGTCAGTTAATTACATCTTGATAAGAGCATCCTTATTATTTTTTGCGATGCTTTAAGCTTTCATTTAGGCATATTAACTTGATGAAGTTGTGGTATCAATAGTATAAGATCATAATCTCTAAGAAATGGAAGAGGGTTTTAGAATCATTCAGCTTCTTATAAGGGTTATCTCTTAATCATTCCTGTATTCCTAATCTATATTATAGTGTGTGGCATTTAGTTCTTACCTAATACATATTTGTTAAAATAATATTTGAGTTAATGTGTATAATCTATGTCTCTCGCTTTAAAGCACAGACTCTCAAAGATTAAATGGCTTTATAGGTTCAAGTAACTGGTTAATAGCAGAAGTAGGACTAAGAAACCCAGATCCCTTAACTTTAGTGTTCTTTTCATGATACATTGCTACCATACTAGAGTATTTTTTCTTTATTCATATGTATAAAAATAATGACAAAAAGTAAAATGAATTATGCATAACAGACACATAAATAGGATATTATGTAGGTTAATACTGTATAATTTATTTTGAGTGCTCTGTTTTGATTGTATATTTTAAACTGTGGGAATCTATGGTGTTATGTAACAATTGTAACCTAAAAGATTTGTAATCAAGTCCTAAATGTTTTATATGTAAATGTAAAAAAAAAGCACATACACTTGCTTAATCATAAAACATTTAAGGGAACAGGCCAGCTCCTTCATTTACTGCAATACTTTCCCCTTTATGGCTCTAGGTTAGAGTCAACCCTAACAATGCACATGTGTGAGATTTGAAAGGTAGAAAAGTTAAAGAAACCATGATTGTCGAGCAGAGTTGTTGGCAGGCAGATAGGCAGATGTGAAAGTCTTAGTGGCTCCTAGATGAAACTCCTTTTAATTGACCACCCTAATGCTGTAGGCAGCTGAGGTAATTGGTGGCAAATTCCTCAAGACTTTTGGAATTCACAGCAGTTTCCTAATGACCATTTTGAGAACCCTGTCTTTGGTTTTCCAGACTAAGAACAGCATTATCTTCTCTGACGTTCATTCCTTAGCAGGTTCAACAGTTGTGTAGTTTTGATTTCTATATTGAAACCCCGGCTCCCTGGAAAACCTAGAGTGACTTTTGTTTCTGTTAACGAACCTTAACTGATGCATTGGCAGACTGCATTCCAGATATGGGGGAAAGGGACTAGGTGATACAAAAAAGGATTGAGAGGAGAATGATGATGCAGCTGGGTTGGGTCACTCCATGTGTATCCTTTCTCTGCTTTTTCTTTTGGAATCAAAAAAATATTGTCTAAGAAATTCTCAACTGAGCTATCTAATCTTGGTCATCTTTAACTTCAACTGACCCCACTATTTCATGTGTCCTGGTAAAATCTCTGTAACAGTTATTCTAAACCTTTTCTGTCATCTTCAGGATTCCAGTTCCATTGCTTCTCATGTCTAATGATTGCCATTATCTGAGTTTGTGCCAGAGAAGAGGACAGCGTGAATATTTTGTTGACAAAGAGTATGATGTGTGATTGCAAGTTCTACCAGGTTATACTGGTGTTAGAGGGGCAGGTTGAAAACTTAACAAACACTCTCTTCTTCTGAGTCTGTAAGGACATGTTAGGAGTCAGCTATGAAGACAGAGAAGTGTCATGGAGCTGGCCTTAATTTAATGAAGATGGAATAAAAATAGCAGATCTTTGTGACTTTTTTAAATGAACAAATCATTACAGTTGGTATTTATTTAAATTGATTATCTCAAGTTAGAGCAGTAAAGGATTGGAGATATAATGATAAAATGAAGATTTAGATGAACCGATACTAGGAGTGATCTAGGTAGATGTTGAATGAAAAATGATTTTTAAGAGCCAACCCTTAGTTTCAGTTGAAAGCATCAACTCTTGAGCTGAATCAGTTTGGCTTCATCACATTTTCAAGTGACTATGAAATCAAGGTGTCAGGAATAGAGAGAAAGGAAGGTGGAATTTTTCTAAGCTTCTGAATAACAATTGGGAGATAGTTTCAGTGTATTGAGCCAAGCAAAGAAATTAGAATAAAGGTTCTTTTGCTGCAGTAGAGTATGATGTTGATTATCTAATTTCAGGGCCAATGTATATTCCATATGGGCGTGCCAGGCATTTAAGGAGCATATTAAAAGTACCTTTTAAATTTCCTATTTGAACTGAATAAAATGAATATTAGTAAAACTTTTGTTATGGTGTGATTTTAAAATGAAATTTTTAAAAAAAGGAGCAAAAGAAGTATTTGAATTTATCCATCAACCTGCCAGTGAATCAGTAAAATGTGAAATTGCCTAAATTCTGCTCGTTTCCTTATTCTTTTTCTTTGGTTACTTAGGAAAAGAAGTCCATCAGTGTCCAGAGATCAGAATAGAAGATACGACCAAAGGGAAGAAAGAGAAGAATATTCACAGTATGCTACTTCGGACAGCGCGATGCCTAGATCTCCATCAGATTATGCTGATAGGAGGTCTCAACGTGAACCTCAGTTTTATGAAGAGTCTGATCATATAAATTATAGGGACTCCAACAGGAGAAGTCATAGACATTCCAAAGAATATATTGTAGATAATGAGGATGCGGAGGGCAGAGATGAATATGAAAGACAAAGGAGAGAGGAGGAATACCAGGCACGCTATCGAAGTGATCCGAATTTGGCCCGTTATCCAGTAAAGCCACAACCCTATGAAGAACAAATGCGTATCCATGCTGAAGTGTCACGAGCCAGGCATGAGAGAAGGCACAGTGATGTTTCTTTAGCAAATTCTGAACTGGAAGACTCCAGGATTTCCATGCTAAGGATGGAACGACCATCAAGGCAAAGATCTGTATCTGAACGTAGAGCTGCCATGGAAAATCAGCGATCTTATTCAATGGAAAGAACTCGAGAGGCTCAGGGACCAAGTTCTTATCCACAAAGGACCAGAAACCATAGTCCTCCTACCCCCCGGAGGAGTCCAATACCCATTGATAGACCAGACATGAGACATACTGACTCGCTAAGGAAACAACAGCACTTAGATCCTAGCTCTGCTGTAAGGAAAACAAAACGTGAAAAAATGGAAACAATGTTAAGGAACGATTCTCTCAGTTCTGACCAGTCAGAGTCAGTGAGACCTCCACCACCAAAGCCTCATAAGTCAAAGAAAGGAGGTAAAATGCGCCAGGTTTCATTGAGCAGTTCAGAGGAGGAATTAGCTTCTACACCTGAATATACAAGTTGCGATGATGTTGAGATTGAAAGTGAGAGTGTAAGTGAAAAAGGTAAGCACTATATTCTAATCACACATTTTCCTGTAATTGATTAGATAAGGGTTTTCTTTTTAGGTTGTATTTCTGAGTAGACATTTAATTGTTAGACATTACTACTTTTAAGTTCTTTAATGATGCTGGTTATGTGAAGAAAATTTCAAGTTATAAAAAGTGAATATCTTCGGTAATTCATGCAGTAGAAAAGTCTATTGACATTTTTAAGAATTGGTTTTTGCTTTGTTTCTGAAAATGTTCTTGCATCACTTGATGGCATATTTAAAAATACATATTAGCTATAGTTGTAAAAATAACATTTTTTGTGTGTTTCCTTTTAAAAGGAACAATATGTTTACTATAGGACATCTGAAAAATTGCTCAGTGTAAAGAATGAAATACAAGCTATCCACAATCCTTTCCCCCATATATAGCTATTGCTAACATTTTGTTGTATTTTCTTCCCTTTTTCCGATGCATGTGTATTTTACATATTTACAAAATTGGTATCATACTATATAATTTTGTATTCTGATTTTTTTCAGTTGATATCATACCATTAACTTTTCTCCAAGCCTTTAGATGTTCTTCAGAAATGTTTTAAATGCCTGCACTGATGTTCTATCATAAGGCTGTACCATAAACTATTCATCTATCTGGGGTCATTGCAGTTGCTTCCAGTGGCTGGTATAAATAATATTATAATGGCTATCTTTATACATAATTTTTTGCCTGTTTTCTGAGTATTTCACAAATACATATTTGTGCTTTGATTCTTTTAAGCTTTTAATTCAGATTACCAACCTGCTCTCCAGAAAGGTTATAACACTCCATTCTCCTGTCAGATGTGCTTGAGTTTTCAGTCTTGATACACCAAATTTTTGCCATTTGAATAGACCACAAAAAAATAGTATCTGTCATTTTAATGTGAATTTGATTGTGAAGATGAATATTTTGTATGTTTATTGGTGTTTGATATATTCTTCTATGAATTGTCTTGTTTGTTGCTTTTATTTCTTCTGCCCATGGTCCTATTGGGTATTAATTAGTTTTGCTCCTATTGGTTTTTAAGATATTTTTGTATGGTTATAATTTAACCCATTTAACTGTCATCTGTTCCAAATGTATTTCCCATTTTGATGTTTAGCTGCTAATTTTCTTTGGTCATTTGGAAATACTGAATTTAGTATAGCTAAGTTTTTGCATATTTGGTGATTTTTTCCCATTCCTTTTATCCCTAGAAACTCTTTATTCATCCCCAAATCAGTTGAATATTTAACTGTATACTTTCTCATGTTTTTATTATTTATTTTTTTAAACTTTAACTTTTTAATCTCTCTGTAATTTATTTTGGTAAATGCCACAATACACCTGATAGATATCTAAGCAGATTAAGAAGCTAAACTAACTCAAAGTTGATTTGTAAGTGCATAGCCAGAAGGTAGATTTACAAATGGGAATAAAGGAGAGTTTTTTGTTTCTTGATAAATTGCAACATGTAAAATGTTTAAGATAGTAATTCCTTCTAGTTGTAAAAATATTTCCTTGTTAATTATGGATAAAACACTATGTTAAGTATTTGCCTAAAGAAAAAGGATTGTTTTTAATGGAAAACTTAGTATCCAAGAAACATATCTAGTATATATCAAGGGAAAAATCTTTCAGATTTCAGTTTGTGGGATATTTGAGAGGGTGTTTAGCTAGCTGGATGAAAAATTAAAAGCAGAGTTAAATTATAGACTAGTTGTTGAAGTTAGTTTGGTAAATAGGAAACGTTAACCTTTAACTTACGCTGAAGTCTCTGTTAAATTGAACTAGAATATAGTAGATGATGCCTATATATTGCTATTTAGAATAGCTTTAAAATTTTAATGATGCAATTGGTTCAATGAATAGAAAAATACAAAGCTTTGTGAAGGACATATTGCTATTAATTGGTAAGAGGCATATCAGAGCAAATACCCTAATGGTGTTACAAATGTTTTACAAACCAATTTTATTTGACTTATAAAAGCATTGAAATAGCAGAAAAGTTGAATCTAAGTCTATTTCAATATTTTGAGAAGTATACAGTAGATTCATTCATTCATTCATTCTTTATATCATTCAACTAAACTATATTAAATATCATTAATTATAGTACTAGAGTATGAAACATGAACTATGAAAGCATTTCCTATCACCCTAGAATTGCAGCTTTGTAGAACAGGAGTAAGAACTGTGCTGAAAATTTGACTGCATTTGTGCTAGCTGACTCATCCAAGAAAATTGTATGTAGGTTGGACTTTTGTTTTTGTTAGCTTGAACTTGGAGCTGTCTGTTTTCCTTTCTAGGATGTATCCATGAGAAGGGCTTCTTGAGGAATTACTTGGGATATGGGGAGATGTGTTTCAAAGCAAAAGGGCAGCTCAAATTATTGCCATCCTTAACCCCATTCTCCCTGGTACTGGTTATCTGCCTCTTTTTGTAGGGTTTAGGTTGGTAAAGATCTCTTTCAGGAGCAAATAAAGTCAGCCTGACACAATAAGCGTGGAATCCTAGAGTGCAAGAATGTTGTTAACTCTTTCAACAGAGGATCTAATGAAATATAAGTGAAGGTTTCATTTCATAGGGATCTAAGATGCTCCTGATACTTTTGTCCAAATCTTGAAATATATAATTACCTTAATTCATGGAATGGATTGTTGAATAAAATAGTAAGATCATGAAAACTGTGAACTGTAATGAATGATCAAGATGATAAGAAAAGTTAGACTGTATGTAAGATGAAGGACATCAAAAAAAGGAAACTAAAAGAGAATAAAAGGATGCTAAAATTCTAGGTTTAGAATAAATGAGTATGAATGGAATACATTTCAGTCTCTTCAAACCAAATCCCTTTTAGATATGATTATATATGTAGAACCTAGAAAAATGGTACAGATGAACCAGTTTGCAGGGCAGAAATAGAGACACAGATGTAGAGAACAAACGTATGGACACCAAGGGGGGAAAGTGGCGGGGGCGGTGGTGGTGGTGGGATGAATTGGGAGATTGGGATTGGCATGTATACACTGATGTGTATAAAATGGTTAACTAATAAGAACCTGCTGTATAAAAAATAAGTAAAATAAAATTCAAAACTTAAAAAAAATAGATATGATTATATCTTACACAATAGTACACATATTCAGAAGTGTGTGTGTGTATGCGTGAATGTGCACACAATGTTCAAAGAGTCAGCAGTTCAATCGAGTTTAAATTTTTTTCTTACAGATGATTGTAAAAGCCACTTTATTTCAGCATATCCTACTCTACATGTTGAGAATTTTTTAAAGAAAAAATTTATTTCCCATGGGACCATTGCCCTTTGCTTTGTTATTAAGGGTACCTAGGTTTTGATTAACCTAGAATGTGGGCCTCATATCCTATTCTTGAGATAGTAGAGGGGGCAAGTCTCCAAATTTTACTGAGGAAACAGGAAATATGTGTTTCTAATTTTAAACTTTATGTATTTTTTCAAATAAATAATAAGTGACAATAAATTATATCTTTTTATTTATTTGATTCAGCAAATTTAAGGAGCCAGTTCCAGCCACTAAGCTAGGTACTTGGATCCTGTGGTATAAAAGACATATGCCTAGTTTTGTTTTGCTTTAATCTGGGAAAGTTTTAAAATTTCACCTTTATTTTTGGAGAATAATTTCTTTGGATATAGAATTCTTGGTTGACAGAGTTTTTCCCTCTCTCTCAGTACTTTGCATATGTCATTGCAGTTTCTTCTGGTGATAAGAGGCTTACCTTCCGATGGGTCGCTGCTGTGTCTGCATAGTCTAATTGCCAGCTAGAGATTTGGACAGAAATTGTGCTCAAATATTCTCAGCTTTTAAGGCTTTCACCCTCTGCTAATCAATCTGTATATAGTGTTGGGGACACATTCGGAGTTCAGCCAGTTTTCAAGTCACTTGCTTGGATTTTACTTTCTACTGGAATATCTCAGGATCTACCCTGAACATGGTATAATTTCCTAGTCAGTATGATATGTGTGGAGAGTTATCAAGTTTTTTTTCTGTGGGTCTCTCATTTCCAGGGCTTCCCTGTCAAATTCTGGCTGGTCTGCCATTCACTGTATGTGCGACTGCAATCTTAGGCTAGCTAAGCTGTTGGTTCTCTCTTTGTTTCCTATTGGGTTTGCTTCTTCTAGCAGACAGAGCCATGGGTTTTCACCCCACCCCAAATCAAGTAGCAAAGCTGCTGGTTTTCCCAGCCAGCCTTGTGCTGCTGAAACTATTGATCCTTTATGTATGTATAACAGAAGGGGGCTGTGGGAGCAGCTCCAAGTAAGAAAGTAACCGACTTCTGTTGTTATTTTCTGAAACTCTAGCATTTTTCTCAATTTTTTAATGTGGCTTTGTTTGATTTCCACAGTCATGCAATTGTTGTTTTTGACAGTTTCATCCAGGCTTCTACTTGGTTTTTTGTAACGAGAACTAGTTGACACTTCAAGCCACTGAGCCAGAAGTTCTTCCTTTATCATGATTTTGCGAGTCTGGAACTCAGACAGGGTTCAGTTGTGTAATTTTCTTCTTCATAGAGTGTTATGTGGAATATAGTCAAAAATACTGTAATAATTTTGTATGGTGACAGATGGTAATGAGACTGTGTTGATCATTTTGTAATATATAAAAATATTGAATCACTATGTTGTACACCTGAAACTAATACAATATTGCAAGTCAATTATACTTCAATAAAATATAAAATTAAATAAAACAGAGATGTAATGTGTTAAATAAAAAATAAGGATGCAGGATGATTCATCCTTATTTTTTATTTAATCTTTACCAGTTGGGGAGGGTATTTTCAGAGGTTTCCAGTTGGCCCATTACGATAGTTTTTGTTTGTTTGTTTGTTTTTTAGGCCGCACCACGCGGCATGCGGGATCTTAGTTCCCCGACCAGGGATCGAACCCGTGCTCCCTGCAGTGGAAGTGTGGAGTCCTAACCACTGGACCGTCAGGGAAGTCCCCATTATGATAGTACTTAATCCCACAGGCCAAGGAATATTAGTTCTTCCAAATGCCAAATCTGTCTGTTTGGGGACTGCTGTAATTACCACTGTTAGAACTTGATAAATTAGTAACAACATCTGTGAGGGAATAAGGCAGAAAAGACTTTGAAGACGGAAGTAAACTTGTGAACAGATACCTCAACCAATCCCACAGGAGTTTGAAGCTGGTGTAAGATCTTCAGAGATGACCTAACTGAGGCAGGGGCCAGGAGGGCTCCATCCGGCTGCCCCGGGTGGGAGGGGCATAACTCTTCTCGGGTGGTAAAGGACTCAGCTATGAGCACTGAGCATGCAACACTTGGGGCAGCTTGAGGAATGAGTGCAGTTCTGAGGGGTTCATACGGGTAGTATACAACAACATCCACTAAGATTTTGTTCTGAGTCTTGTCCCCTTGTGTTTACAAGAGGGATATAACAATTTTAAGCATCCTGTACTCAAATACCCTTTTGAAACTGAGAGAAACTTTGCTAGAAGCCTCCTCTATATACTTCTTCATGTATTTTTTTGGCCATAATTGTTACTCATGCCAGTTCCTAACTAATCGCTGGCAATGGAGTTAGAATTATCAAGATTGGCTTTGAGTTCACAGTTCTAAAGGGATAGGAAGTAATTGTTGGGTAGAGAACCAATTATGCCTGCCAAAAGTATTCATTGTAAGGGTTATAATAGTGCAGAACTGGAGAAAACTCAACTCTACAAAAATAATGTGCTGGAGCTGGTTGATACCAACTTGTGAGAACCAGTTGTGTGCATCTCTTCCCAGTTCCACATTCAGTGACATACTGTTGGTAGTTCAAAATTGGCTTAAGTGAAAGTATTTGCACTATGGAAGTAGACAAATGTTACAAAGCAGGACCTGTTTTCTCCCTAGAAAACAGGTTGTTAAAAATTAGTTACCATATCACTAAAATCTATTTGAAGTTTTGATAATTATGGAGGCTATGGTAACAAGGAAAATTATCCAGGCTATAATGTAAACTTATTTTAGAAGCTGAATTAAAAGTTATGTCTGCTATGTTAAAATGAGATATGCATATAGAACTAGAAAGAAATAAGGATATATTAGAAGTTTGGGGGGCAACAGTTTGTAAAAAAAATTTTAAAGTAGAATTTCATTAGTATGGCTATAATGTTTATGTAATAAAAATGAAAAAAGGAAACTGTTAACTAAGTTGTCTTACTGTATTCCATCTTCAGTGATCATCCACCATGCACTCTCAGAGTACATATCAAAAAATATTGTGAATATAATCTTATGCATTAGGTAGATCATGCTTAATGCCTAAAAAATGTGAAAAAAAACCTTTATTTACTTTATAACAACATTCATTTCCCCATAACATTTTCCTAACAACACCATCAAATTTTCTAGGGTGTTGACTTTTTTTATGCTTTATGCTTCATCTTTATATTTGCATTAAAATTCAAATAAAATTAAACTAGTCATTCATTTACTATCTCCTTTTGATATGCATGCCTTACCCAGATCACATAGCCTTCCAGAATCTTTACAAGCTGGAAATAAGCATTTAACGTGTAACAGTCCTTTCAAGAAATTTCTCAAGACTGACGTTTTAATGGAATCTAATAGGACAATTCATTACTTGAGAAAACTTTTGACAGGCTACTTAAGTGATTACTATATCCAATAGATGCAAAACATTTTTTTAAAATGTTGATATCAAAATATAGCAAGCAGTCTCCTAGTTGATTTATCTTTATTTTCTGTCATATGCAATGCTACTCTGCACAAAAGAGGGATTCCATTATAGTGTAAAATGGCCACTAGCACAAAATAAAAATTTCTAAAGAAAACTTTTCATCTCCAAAATGTCAGTAACAATAATGAATTAAGATCTCTGATTTAAATATTCGTTTGCAAATATTATATAAAATAATAAATGCTTTTTAAGGTATGCTGTATAAAATTTTTCCCTTTTCTGCTTATTTATTAAAAACTGAAATGAATGCATATCAACAATGTGGTGTTGATATTACCAAACTGCTATATTGGAATACATTTATTTGTAGTGAAAATGTGTACCATCTTTAAATAAGACAACTTTGATTTTGAATTTCAGGCCAGGCAAGTATATTCAAATGTAGGTATCAATAGCATATTCTGACCATTGGTTAACTTCCATTGATTGAGAAGTTTGACATTCACTTTGACAGATTTATTTGAATGAAGTAGTAAACAAAAATAAACTAAATGCTGGCTAAATAGTCTGCATCTAATTTATTTTGAGACAACTGCAGTTGTTTCTGTGATCCAATTATACTTAGCTATATTTGGAAAAATTAATTGTCATTGCACTTTGCTTCTTTTATTACCCTTTTGCTGAGCTGGTTCATATGCCCCCACCACATGCTCTGTCTCCCTCTCTGTTCTTCCTCTTTTTCTCTGTATCTCTCTGCTTCCCACTGAGGCTTTCCTGTTCCCCATCTCTTTCTCTTTTGCGCTCCTGTTGTCTACCCCCCACTTCATGCACTTGACACTTTTGTGTGGTGCCTTCAGTCAAGATTTGTTATATTTCAGGTAGGCTCGTAAATTGTGTATCCTTTTCTTTTAATCCAACCCACCTTATAATATTAATCTATTTTGTTTAAATCACCACATCGAGGAACAGATTCTATTAATTAAATACTTCTAACGCTAGAAAATTAGAAGGGCTAGTGTAGGTACTTTTTGTTTAATATTAAGCTACCTTGAGAACTACACAGAAAAGGAAAATATGTTGTGCAACCAAATGCCCATTCCCCTTCACCCCCTCCCCTGCAGATTCCCTTTTGATAGACTTTATATGAAATTAAGATTGTATTTAAGTGTGAATTTCCCCATGATGCAAGACCTTTAATATCAGCTTGATTACCTCACACAATTTTAATTATATTAAGTAACTAGTATTAGAAGTACATAATGCCACCATTCTATGTTTGAATTTACATTTTATTTATTAATAATAGCCTTGACTACGTTAGGTGTTGGAAAGCTTTTAAATTTGTTCAGAAAAAAACTATAACTATTTAGTTTTATGAATTATAACTGATAGAACCCATTAAAACTCATTGTCTTATTATGAAATGATATTGATTTAGGAAAGCATGCTTAACATTTGCTAATATTTTTTCCTGTTTTTATTCTATTTTATAGTGGTTTCCAGTAGTTAAAAATTGTATAAACATGATTTTTAAAATATTTGTAAGAGTGAAGACCCAAATCAAATGATTGATATTCAAATTGTAAATGCCAAGTAAAGATTAGCAGAAGAGAAACGAAAATTAGAATTAATTAATAATGCAAAAGTCATTAAAGAGAAATAACTGATAGGTTTCAGATATGATGAGTTTGATAAGAATCTAGTTTAACTGATAAAACATATGGTGATGTGAAAGAAAGCATATTTCTGCTTAAACTTCCATAAAATACAGATAATAATACCGATATTTTCTCAAACCTCACTCTCAAATTCTGTTTAATACAGTTTAATTCAGTAGGAAAAAAATGTATTCCATGCCTATTGTGTGCCTGATGCTGTGCTAAGTGTTATGTGTAAGATGAGTACAGCATGATCTCTGCTCGAGAGAGAAGCATGTAAGCAAACAAGAGGAATACAATATGTTAGATATGAAATAATTTAATACGAGACATCGATGTAATTTAGAGAAGGTACCTATAATTCTGCCTTGACTTATGAGGAAGGACTTGACAGAGGAGTTGCTATGTGCATTGGGTTTTGAAGGTTGAATAGAATTTTCCAGGAGAACAAAGCAGGTATCGGATGGGGATAGGTGGTCATTCTACACATTGGAGTATAACCATTATGTCAGTAAGAACAATTTTTATGGAGTACTGACTATTTGCCAGGCACTGCTTGACATTGGAGTGGGGCAAAGATGAAGAAAGACATTTCCTTTCCTTAAGAAATTAATAAGCCTTTGAGGAGCTAATGTGGTTGATAGGTTTATTAATTATCCTTTTTTAGAGAGAAGCAATGTGGTATATTAGAGCAATGGGTTGAAAATACACACAGCAGGTTCTTTTCAAGGCTTTGCCAGTGATGCCATTGTAATCTTAGGAAGGTAATTTAACTTTCTGGTCTTTAATTTCCACTCAAAAATAAAGAAAATAGACTCAATGTGTTAAAAACTATGCCAAATAGAGCACCAGATTTCTTTTTCTTTTTTTTGAATTTTATTTTATTTCTTTTTTATACAGCAGTTTCTTATTAGTTATCTTTTATACATACTAGTGTATATATGTCAATCCCAATCTCCCAATTCATCCCACCACCACCACCACCACCCGCCCCCAGCTTTCCCCCCTTGGTGTCCATACATTTGTTCTCTACATCTGTGTCTCTATTTCTGCCCTGCAAACTGGTTCATCTGTGCCACTTTTCTAGGTTCCACATATATGTGTTAATATACGATATTTGTTTTTCTCTTTCTGACTTACTTCACTCTGTATGACAGTCTCTAGATCCATCCACCTCACTACAAATAACTCAATTTTGTTCCTTTTTATGGCTGAGTAATATTCCATTGTATATATGTACCACTTCTTCTTTATCCATTCATCTGTTGATGGGCATTTAGGTTGCTTCCATGACCTGGCTATTGTAAATAGTGCTGCCATGAACATTGGGGTGCATGTGTCTTTTTGAATTATGGTTTTCTCTGGGTATATGCCCAGTAGTGGGATTGCTGGGTCATATGGTAATTCTATTTTTAGTTTTTTAAGGAACCTCCATACTGTTCTCCATACTGGCTGTATCAATTTACATTCTCACCAACAGTGCAAGAGGGTTCCCTTTTCTCCACACCCTCTCCAGCATTTGTTGTTTGTAGATTTTCTGATGATGCCCATTCTAACTGGTGTGAGGTGATACCTCATTGTAGTTTTGATTTGCATTTCTCTAATAATTAGTGATGTTGAGCAGCTTTTCATGTGCTTCTTGGCCACCTGTATGTCTTCTTTGGAGAAATGTCCATTTAGGTCTTCTGCCCATTTTTTGATTGGGTTGTTTGTTTATTTAATATGAGCTGCATGAGCTGTTTATATATTTGGAGATTAATCTTTGTCCGTTGATTGGTTTGCAAATATTTTCTCCCATTCTGAGGGTTGTCTTTTCGTCTTGTTTGTAGTTTCCTTTGCTGTGCAAAGCTTTTAAGTTTCATTAGGCCCCATTTGTTTATTTTTGTTTTTATTTCTATTCCTCTAGGAGGTGGATCAAAAAAAATCTTGCTGTGACTTATGTGAAAGAGTGTTCTTCCTATGTTTTCCTCTAAGAGTTTTATAGTGTCCGGTCTTACATTTTCGTCTCTAATCCATTTTGAGTTTATTTTTGTGTATGGTGTTAGGGAGTGTTCTAATTTCATTCTTTTACATGTAGCTGTCCAGTTTTCCCAGCACCACTTATTGTGGAGACTGTCTTTTCTCCATTGTATATCCTTGCCTCCTTCGTCATAGATTAGTTTTGACCATAGGTGCATGGGTTTATCTCTGGGCTTTCTATCCTGTTCCATTGTTCTATATTTCTGTTTTTGTGCCAGTACCATATTGTCTTGATTACCGTAGCTTTGTAGTATAGTCTGAAGTCAGGGAGACTGATTCCTCCAGCTCTGTTTTTTCCCCTCAAGACTGCTTTGGCTATTCAGGGTCTTCTGTGTCTCCATACAAATTTTAAGATTTTTTGTTCTAGTTCTGTAAAAAATGCCACTGGTAATTTGATAGGGATTACATTGAATCTGTAGATTGCTTTGGGTAGTATAGACATTTTCACAATATTGATTCTTCCAATCCAACAACATGGTATATCTCTCCATCTGTTTGTATCATCTTTAATTTCTTTCATCAGTGTCTTATAGTTTTCTGAGTACAGGTCTTTTACCTCCTTAGGTAGGTTTATTCCTAGGTACTTTATTCTTTTTGTAGCAATGGTGCATGAGATTATTTCCTTAATTTCTCTTTCTGATCTTTCGTTGTTAGTGTATAGGAATGCAAGAATTTCTGTGCATTAATTTTGTATCCTGCAACTTTACCAAATTCTTTGATTAGCTCTAGTAGTTTTCTGGTGGCATCTTTAGGATTCTCTATGTATAGTATCATGTCATCTGCAAACAGTGACAGTTTAACTTATTCTTTTCCAATTTATATTCCTTTTATTTCTTTTTCTTCTCTGATTGCTGTGGCTAGAACTTCCAAAACTATGTTGAATAATAGTGGTGAGAGTGGACATCCTCATCTTGTTCCTGATCTTAGAGGAAATGCTTTCAGTTTTTCACCATTGAGAATGATGTTTGCTGTGGGTTTGTTGTATACGGCCTTTATTATGTTGAGGTAGGTTCCCTCTATGCCCACTTTCTGGAGAGTTTTTATCATAAATGGGTGTTGAATTTTGTCAAAAGCTTTTTCTGAATCTATTGAGATGATCATTTGGTTTTTATTCTTCAATTTGTTAATATGGTGTTTCACATTGATTGATTTACGTATATTGAAGAATCCTTGCATCCCTGGGATAAGTCCCACTTGATCATGGTGTATGATCCTTTTAATGTGTTGTTGGATTCTGTTTGCTAGTATTTTGTTGGGGATTTTTGTAAATTGGTCTGTAATTTACAATGGACACTGCAGAAATACAAAGCATCTTAAGAGACTACTACAAGCAACTCTTTGCCAATAAAATGGACAACCTGGAAGAAATGGACAAATTCTTAGAAAGGTATAACCTTCCAAGACTGAACCAGGAAGAAATAGAAAATATGAATAAACCAATCACAATTAATGAAATTGAAATTGTGATTAAAAATCTTCCAACAAACAAAAGTCCAGGACCAGATGGTTTCACAGGTGCATTGTATCAAACATTTAGAGAAGAGCTAACACCCATCCTTCTCAAACTCTTCCAAACAATTGCAGAGGAAGGAACACTCCCAAACTCATTCTATGAGACCACCATCACCCTGATACCAAAACCAGAGCACCAGATTTCTGTGGTAATGTTTCAGGAACTGCTGAAGAACGTCAGAGAGCATGGGTGACTATCTGGGATCTTCCACTTTGTTTCAACCGAATTTTGCTCTTAATCACTTTTATATTAGGGAGTTCTGTTAGGAAAGAGACTCCACTGCATAAAGAAGTGTGAAAATGGGGACTTGATATTTTAGTTCATCAACTAATTTATTCAATTAATTTTTGTGTTCCAGGCACTTCTATGTGTGCCAGAGGCAACAGCAGTTAAAGAAACAAACAAAAAACAGGCAAATTTCCTGAGGTCAAAGAAGTAGTAAGACGCCAGATCATGTAGGGCTTTGTAAGTCATTGCAAGAACTTTGACTTCATTCTAAGTGAGATGAGAAGCCAGATGACTTCATCTGATTTACCTTTTGAAGAGTACTCTTGATGCTGTGTTGAAAACAGATTTGAGAGGGGCAAAGATGAATTCAGGGAGACCAGTTATGTGGCTAATCCAATACCTAATGAGAGATGATGGTTGTTTGTACCAACTTGGTAGTAGTGGAAGTGAAGAGAGGTAGTCAGATTTTGGATATATTTTGGAAGTACAGGCAGCAGAATTTTCTGATGGTTTAGAGATGGGTGTGACAGTAGGAGAGGAGTAAGTTAAGGATTACTGCAAAGATTTTTGCCTAAGCAAATTGAAGCAAAGAGTCGCCATTAATTAACATAAGGAAACTGTGGCAGACACAGATTTTTGGGAGAGTGCAGGGAGGATCAGCCGTTCAGTTTTGTACATATTGTTCGATTTTCCTATTAGATATCTAGTGGAGGTGGTAAGTAACCTAGCAGATATACTAATCTGGAGCTCACTGGCATGGTTAGGTTTGGATACATACATTTGTAAGTCATCAATATATGTATGATATTTAAAGCCAGGCAGCTGGAAGAGACTACTAGGGGAGTATGTTTCTAGGAAAAAGAAGAGATTAACCCGGGGAATACTCCCACAATTAGAAGAGGATGAGAAAAAGCCAGCCAAAGAAATTGAGACTAACTGGCCAGTGAAGTAGGGGGAAAACCAGGAGGAAAGTGATATCCCAGAATCCAACTAAAGAAAGGATTTCAAGGGGAGATCAGCTCGGTGCTTTGTGACCACTTAGAGGGGTGGGATAGAGAGGGTGGGAGGGAGATGCAAGAGGGAGGGGATATGGGGATATATGTATACATATAGCTGATTCACTTTGTTATACAGCAGGAACTAACACACCATTGTAAAGCAATTATACTCCAATAAAGATTAAAAAAAATAAAAGAAGTATTGATTGTGTCAGTTGTTGCTTAGGAGTCAAATTCGATGAGGGTTGATTGATCATTAACCACTAGATTTAGCAATGCAGGAACAGATTGCTGGTGTTGGTGACCTTGACAGGAGCACCGTTAGTGTAGTGGTGGAGCTGGAAGTCTGAAGTGGGCTCAAGAAAAGAAGGAAAGGAAGGAATCGGAAATAGTAGAGACAGCTCTTTTGGGGAGTTTTGCTGTAGAGAGGAACAAGAACAATAAAGGAATTGGTGGCTAGAGAGTGGGATTTTTAAAAGATAGGAGATAAGACAGCATGTCTGTGTTCTCATAGCAGTGATAGCAAGGGAAAATTTGTTGATGCTGGAGAGAGAGAACACAGTCGTTTGAACCTTATCCTTAAGTAATGAAAGATGATAGGATTTAGTGCATTAGTAGGTGGGGTGACTTGCTAAAGGGACAGAAGCAGTGTGTTTATAATAATAGGAAGGAAGGCAGAAAATATGAAAACGGATGCATGTTGGTTGATAAATATGGTTGGTTCTAAACCGTATTTAGTGTGGAATGTCTCGTCTAATTTTTTTCTTTTTTTCTGGAAATGGAAAAGGTAGCAGGACCATTATCTGAGAATCAGGATCAGGGGAGGAGGTTAAAGTTCTATGGATAGAAAAAATGTGAAATTCTTTTCCAGGAGAATGGAGATGATAATGAATTAAGGAAATGTAGTACAATTACCTGGAAGCAATAAGAGCTGACCTGGAATTAGTGTTTATAAGTTTTCATGGCGACTAGTTAGCGTGGTTTTGTGTTTTTCTCTAGATATGTGTATTTCTTACACATGGATTCACAGCTCCCAAGGTATGTGTCCCGAGAGAGAGACTCAGGAATAAACCATGCTGTCCTTTTAAACCTAGCCTCAGAAGACAGAAGTGTTACTTCTACCACATTATGTTGGTCCTAAATCCTCCTAGGTTCAAGGGGAGGGAATATAGACATTGTCCTCTCAGTAGAGGGATGTCATTGTCACATTTTAAGAAGAACATGTGGAATGGGGTGTGTAATGGTGTAGCCACCTTTGGAAAATACAATCCACTCAAGTGTTTATCCCAATTCCTGGCACAGAGTAAGTACTCAATAAGTGTCATTATTATTATTAAATAAAACCTGAAATGAGGCCTCAATTCTGGATAAGTACCTTAGGGTGGCAGTGATACCATAGCAGGTTATCATGTATAGTTATTCAATCAGTCCTTTATTCACTAATCACACTGTATTAGAAGGGAAAGGATCTTTGCAAAATGGTTCGCTTTGTAAAATGATTGGCATAATCCAGTTCACGGCCTGGATTTTGATTCTTGTCTTCTGATTCATAATTCTCTTTGAGTAGCTCCCAGGATTAAGTATAGTATTTCATCAGATCTACACATTTCCCCCACAGTTTTATCATCTCTGAAATTAGGACAGAATTGGCAGCATTTTATTTTTTTCCCTTGGTAATACATAAAGCAATCAATGTTGTCTTACATCTGATGAAATTAGTTATGTGAATTGATAATAAAGACCAACAATTCCCAAACATTTTTTACAATATGAAACATAATTCATACTCAGGCCTTAATGCTTTCCTACTGATGGGCAATTTCTAATTTCTTTTGGTAGTTTTACTCCTTTCCTTTCCCTCTCACTTAAGACATTAACTGGGATTTACATTAATATAGATGCAAAGTTGAAATTATTCTAATTTAAAATTTACTCTTTTAAAAATTGGTTTGTAAACTATGTCACTTTATCAGTAGTAACATTACTTGTGACACACTTTACAACTGTGTTACAACATAGTGGTTGAGAACTACTGATCCATATCATGAAACAATATCCAATTACAGGTCTAGGAAAAGGTTACTTGTTAATCTACTACCTGCCATTTCCCAAACATATTATATATATTCATATCGGCAGCAGTAGTTTGATATATTCTCTTTTCTCTGCCAGGATTGTCCAGTTGTTTTCCTCTAAGAAAGTAAAATCTGCCAATAAGTAAAATCTTACTGCATCTCTCAAGGTACAGTTTAAATATCACCTCTATAGTGAAGCATTTCTTAAGTTTTAAAAAATTTCTCCCCTTTCTGAATAATCAACATTTTTCATGAAATGCCATAGTTTTTTCATACTAAGAAGCAAATTTTTTTCACATTATAACATTTTGAAAACATAAATTCTTTTTGACATCAAATGCTTGGCATCGTTTAATGGTAGCATTTTTTCCTTTCTAGTGATATATAAAATAATTGTGCATATTTTAATTGATAGCAACTTAGCTGTAATGAAATAGGATAGCATGGATATATATTAAGATATGTTACACTAAGCTGTGCTGTCGTATGTTTTACCTGTCTGTCTACCTTTCTTGAATGTAAGTTTCTTGAGGTCCTATTTGCACCCACAGATCCTAAAACAGTTTCACACTGTGTAATCATTAAGATGAATTCTGATGTGTGTAATCTATACAGCCATTTAATCAGTCACTTGTTATTAAAGAAGAATACATTGGTAATACCAAAGGAGCAAGATGTTTAAAAAATAAGCTAATTATGGAGAATAATTTACCTTCCTATTTCAAATATTATATTTTAGCTAGCCTTGGTTTTGTTTTGGAACTTGAGAGTTGGTTGAAGCGTACCTGGCCCTTTAGATCTACTGACTTTTATGGTTTGGTCCCTGTCTTTAAAATCTGCTGCTTTCAGAGCTGGCAATGCATTAGGAGCACATTACCACAAACTTAGTGGCTTAAAACAACACATGTTTACCACCTTACAATTTCTGTTGATCAGGAGTCTCAGCATGGCTTCACTGAGTATTCTGCTTAGGATCTCAAGCTACAATCAGGTTGTTGCCTGGGCTGTGTTTCTGGAGGCTTGATGGGGGAAGAATCTAATTTCAGGTTCAATCAGATTGTTGGCAGAATTCATATCTTTGTGATTGGATGCAACTTGAACTTCCTAGATGGTGCCCATCGTTCCTAAAGACTGCCTGCTGTTCCTTGCCACATGGGCTGCTTACTTCATCAAGCAAGCAAAGGAGGCTTAGAGCAAGTTGACTAGCTAGGGTGGATATTTTAACAATATCATGAGAGTGACATTCCATCACTATGCCATTCCACCACCTTGATTAGGAGCAAGTCACAGATCCTTTACAAAGGCGTGAACACTATGAGGTGGGGATTATGCGCACCATTTTAGACTCAGTTCTGCACGCTCACCCCAATAGTTGTCTCTGAAGCAACTCCATGGAACATAGTTTGAAAACCATTGCCTTTGATAATATTCCCAATATACAACTTTTTTTTCTTTTTTTAACTTGGGCTATTAGTCTCCCTTAATACTGAATATTTCCCTTGAAGGTCTTAAGCCTTATGATCAGTTTTAATGGCTTTCTTAGGAAAAATGACCCTCCAGGAAGGTTTCAGCAATATGTATCAAAATATAGTTCCTGGAACACTTGTCCTACGGGAAAGGTTAGTGTTCCAAATAAGTTTGTGGAAACTGTAGGTTACATAATTCTTGTAAAGAAGCATATTGTCATTACTATAGGAAAAATTCTGCACTCAAGAAATCTATTTAATTACATTTAATCCAGAGTTTTCTAAGCTTATTTGACTAGAGGACCTTTATATCACTCAAGCCTATTAACATTTTGCAGAAGTAGTGTTTCCTGTTGGAAAATGCCAACTCAAATAGCCTGACAAGCTGAGGAAGAAAGTAAAATACCAAGAAGAAAAATGAGAGGAATAATAAAAGGGCCATAGATAAATTTTCCCTATCTATTTAGAATGAAAGTTATGATTATGTTACTTTAATAATGATGAAGATGGTCATGATACCATCAACATTGGTATGACTCTATAATTTGCCAAACACTTTCATGACCATTATCTTACTTAAGCCTCTCAACAATCTGTGAAATATCACGATTAATCTCTTTTTATACAAATGAGTAAATGAGGCCTAATGTATTACGTGATTTGCCCAAGTCAAAGTTAGTAAGGAGTGGAGCCAATACTTTAACATAGGTTTTGTGGCTTCAGCTATAAAACTCTTTCTGTTGCAACATGCTGTGACTTTATAAACATGATTAAGTTAAAAATAAAGATGTTGAAGAATACGTTTGTATAGTATGTGATTTAATTGAAAACATTTATTAACCTAAACAAATGAAAAACTGTGACATAAAACAGTTTATAAACTCTTGCATTTATTTAATGACTGTAGGGAAAATGTTATAAATAGAATATCTGAACTTTTTATCCTCTGTGCATCAAACACAACATGACACAGACACACGTACTATTGGGTTAGTTTATATTTTGCAGTAGAGATAAGTGAAGGAGAAAATCTTAGCCTAAGATGTGAATCTTTTGATTATTTTTAATCAAAAATAATTTAAATGTGTTTAAATGTGTTTAATTCAAACTAATAGAATCACTGAATATCAGAGTTCAGTAGGATTTAGTGCTCTTTTAATGTAACTTTATTACACTCATTCTTCTCTATACCATGCTAACAAGTGGTACTCCAGCTTTTCTTTGAACACTTCCAGTGATGGGATTATCAATACCTATGAAAGCAGCAACACATTATTTTTAACTTTTAATTTCAAAATAATTATAAATTTGCAGGAAATTGCAAAGATAGTACATAGAGATCCCATGTGCCCTTTACCTAGTTTCCCCCAATGGTTACATCTTGTTTAACTATAGAACAATATCAAAACCAGGAAATTGACATTGGAACAATGTGTTTGTATAGGTTTGTGACATCACATATATGGATTCATGTAAGTACCACTGTTACAAAGATACAGAGCTACTCTACCATCACAGAGATCTTCCTTATGCTGTCACTTTATATTTAGTAATACCTTCCTCCCTCCCCACCGTATCCCTAACCTCTGCTAACCACTAATTTATTCTCCATTTCTATAATTTTATCATTTATACTATATAAATGAAATCATATAGTATGGTATGTGATATTTTGTTATTTTCTTTTTCATTCAGCATGTTACCCTTGAGGTGCATCTATGTTGTATGTAGCAATAGTTTTTTCCTTTTTATTAGTATTATTCCATGGTATGGATATAACACAGTTTGTTTAGCCATTTGCCTATTAAAGGACATTTTGTTTGTTTCCACTTTTTGGCTGTTACAAATAAAAATACTCATTTTCGTGAAATTTCTCGTCACATAAAGCATTTTGCCTTTTGCCTTAAGTATGATCTTAACTAGGTTTTTGGTTTGCCTTTTGCCTTAAGTATGATCTTAACTAGGTTTTTGGTTGATGTCCTTTATTTATTTGAGCAAGTTCTCCTCATTCCTTGCTTTCTGTGAGTTTTTTTTTTTTTTAAGCATGAATTTTTTCTGCATCAATGAATAGGATCATGATATTTTTTCTTTTGTAACTTGTGAATGTGATAGCTTACATTGATTTTTAATATTCAACCAGCCTTGCATTCTAGCAATAAACACCATTTGGGCAGAGTGTATAATTCTTTTTATATATTGCTGAATTATATTTGCTAATATTCTGTTAAGGATTTATGTGTCTGTATTTATGAGGGAATTGGTCTGCATTTTTCTTGTTTGCCATTTTCTTTTTTGTTTTCTGTTTGTTCCGTTTTTTATTTTTGCTTTCTGTTTCCTGTCTTTCTATAAGTTATTTGAGCTTTTTTTTAAAAATTGCATTTTGATTCATCTGTAGTGTTTTTGAGTGTATTTCTTTGCAAAGATTTTTTTCTAGTGGTTGCTCTAGGTACTATGTTACATATGTATAACTTATCACATCCTGCTGGTGTTGATATTTTACTAGTTAGACATGTAGAAACCTTACATACTTTAAGTTCTTGTATCTTTCCCTGTTTATAAGGTAATTATCTTAAATATTTCTTCTATGTATGTTGAAAGGCATATCAGACAATGTATACTTTTTGCTTCAAACTTCAACATAATTTAGAAAACTGAAGAGGAGGAGGAAAGCCTGTTGTATTTACCCATATTTTTACTTACCATGTTCTTTATTCCTTCTTGATATTTTCAGGTTCCTTCTTTTTTTTGTTTCAATTCAGGGTTGACATTTCTTTTGTTTCAGCAGTTGAAAAATATTGTGCCATTTCTTTCTGGCCTCCAAGGTTTCTGATGAGAAATTTTATCACTGTCATTGGAATTGTCTTTCCCCTTTAGATCAGTTGTTGTTTCTTTCTTGCCTCTTTCAAAACAGTTTGTCTTTAGTTTTTAGGTTGATTGTGATGTGTCTTGGCACAGATTTCTTTGTGTATATCTTGTTTGGGGGCTTATGTAGTTTCTTGAATCAGTAGGTTTACATGTTTTGCAAATCTGGGAAATTTTCAGTCATTATTTCTTCAAATACTTTTTCTGACCCCATCTTTCTCCTCTCCTGGAACTACAATGACATGAATCTTTTATTATCTTAATTATATATTATAATCCCCGAAGTCCCTGAGGCTCTGTTTATTTTATTATTTAGTCTATTTTCTCTCTGTTTTTCAGATTGGGTAATTTCTGTTCTATTTTCAAGTACATTGTTGTTCCTCTGTCCTTTCCATTCTGCTCTTGAACCCATCCATTTGCTTTTTAAATTTCAATCATTTTTCAAAAAGTTCTAAAATTTCCATTTTGTTCTTTTTATCTTCTATTTCTTGTTCTAGAACTGGAAAGTTCAGCAGTACATTTTTGACTGCTACTAAAGGAAAAACATCTTATTATCTTAGTTCTGCCCTTTGAAGCTATATAAAATAAGAATACTAAGTGATAAGTATTATTATCTAAATATTAGCAGTCCTGATAGTTCAGGACTATTTTCTATATATTTTCTATATTTATTCTATATGTTCTGATTACCTTATTTAATTCTTACAGTAACACTAATATTTACTCATGTAAGAAATGTTTACTGAGGGCCTACCATATGTGACTTTTTTTGTTTGTTTGATATTTTCGCTTTAGCTTCAAATAGTCAAACAGCTGATTTCTTATTTATTCACAGAGGGAAAAACTACATTTCCGCAATTTTGGTGGTTTGTAGGCATACGGGGAGAAGAGAGATTGCAAGCTGAAGTCTCGCATCTTCACATAAACCAGCCAAAAAATTTTATTTATAGTCTCCATATTATATTTAATCCAATTCAGAGATTTATCAATACTTTGTTGTGGAACAGTGGTGTATTTCGAAAGAGTTACAGGTTTTCTGAGATACAGATACGCTCAGGGTTTTGGGTAGCTGTAAAATCTTAATTGTCATTTGTGCAGTGAAAAGGATTGGGAAGCACTTCTCTAGTTAACAGGTTGAAGAATGATTTTTTCCCCTACAAATTGAACTTTGCGTATGTTAATAGCACAGCTTCATCGTCCTTCACAAACAAACTTCTGTGAATATAATAAAAACTATTGAATTGTACACTTTAAATGGGTGAGTTTTATGGTATGGGAATTATATCTCAATAAAGTTATTAAGGTCAAAAAAAAAAAAGAATTGTC
Source organism: Balaenoptera musculus (assembly GCF_009873245.2). Taxonomy (NCBI): domain Eukaryota; kingdom Metazoa; phylum Chordata; class Mammalia; order Artiodactyla; family Balaenopteridae; genus Balaenoptera; species Balaenoptera musculus. The sequence continues at coordinate 33,289,660 of NC_045801.1, read as the reverse complement.
TCCTGTTCTCAAACAGTGAGATCATAATCACCTGGTGGGCTTGTTAAACCAAATTTCTAGGCCTCACCTAGAAATTCTGATTAAGTCTAGGTGGTACCCAAGAATCTGCATTTCTAACAAATTCCCAGGTGCTGTTGATTATGCTAGTTTAGGGATTTTGTGAACCATTCATCTACACAAAATTTTCCTACTTCCTCATCTTCCTTTGACTCTTCAGTTCCTTCAGTCTGATTTTAATTTCATCATTCTACCCAGAGTGCTTTTTCTAACATCCTTCCTGATATTAATGTTGCCAAATCAAATGCATAATTTTCCGTTCCTTATCTTAGGTGATGTGTAGAAATCATTCTGTAGTTGATTTCCCCTCCTGTTTAAGAAACTCTCTTTCTCTTTGGTCTGGAGACCTCCATCTTTCTCCTTCCTTTCTTCTTTTCTGTCTCTGCCTGCTCTCAGTCTCTCTCTCTCATCTCAAACTCTGTTAGAATTCAATCTGGATCCTCTTCATATCTTACTTTACTCTGTTCCTCAGTGATCTAGTTACTCATGGCTGTATGCTAATAATGGCCAATTTTTGTCTTCAGCTCAGACCTTCCTTCTAAGCTGTATTATAATTTAACCAATTGATTTCCTGAATAAATTACAGGTATTTGGAATAATACATCCAAAATCAATCACCATGTTTAATAAATTCTAAGATGCATATTTTTATTTTAATATCTATGAATCTCACAGATTCCATGAAATAAAGTAACTCTTTTCTCTCCCTTACCTAATAAATAGTGCTTCTTCCTCTCATAAATGGTCTTTAATTCTGTTCAGTTGTTAATGCCAGAAACCTGGGAGTTATCCTTGATGTTTGTCCTTCTTAACACTCTTATTTCTACCTCCAAAACATCTCTCAGTTCCCTTTCTTACCATGTCTATTACCATTACCTATGTTCAAGCCATAATCACCTGTTGCATGAGTTATTGCAACTGTCTTTTTTTTTTTTAAATAGATTTATTTATTTATTTATTTTTGGCTGCATTGGGTCTTTGTTGCTGTGCGCGGGCTTTCTCTAGTTGCGGCGAGCGGGAGCTACTCTTCATTGCGGTGCGCGGGCTTCTCATTGCGGTGGCTTCTCTTGTCGCGGAGCACGGGCTCTAGGTGCGCGGGCTCAGTAGTTGTGGCACATGGGCTTAGTTGCCTCGTGACATGTGGAATCTTCCCGGACCAGGGCTCGAACCCATGTCCCCTTCATTCGCAGGCGGATTCTTAACCACTGCACCACTAGGGAAGTCCCGCAACTGTCTTTTAACTCATGGTGTCTTCCAACCCAACCTCTCTTTAGTATTTAGATTCATCTTTTAAAAATGTAAATCAGTTCATGTATCTTGCTTAAAATCCTTCAGTGAATGAAATTCATAATGTTTAATATGGTATAAGAAGCCCTCTCTAAACTGGTCTGTGTTGCCTCCCCAGTCTCATTTAGCACCATATTCTCCCTCAATCTTTTTGGTTCAGACACATTGGTGTTCCATCAGTCTTTTTACAGTACCATCTTGTTACTTCTTCCTGGAATGCTCTTTCCTATGCTTTTCATCTGCCTTTATCTTTACCTGTCCTTTAAGTCACATATTTCAGTTCTCATCTTAAACATCACTTTTTTTAGAGGTGTTTACTGACCGCCAAATCTAAATTAGATGTTATTATACTCTTTTAGTGTTTTGTACTCTCCTATATGACACTGGTGATTTGTATATTGCATTTATCTCCATTCTGCTGCATGTCTCGTTGTTTTACCCCTTATGCTAGACTTAGCACAATGCATAGCAAATGGAAGGTGTTTACTAAATATTTTTAAATAAATGAAAGTATGAATAGAGCTTAAAAAGACATGTGCACATATAGATGAAAAAATTCTTTTTCAAAGGTAAGGCAAATAAGGAGCACATAAGTTTGGGAAATGGATATTCATTCTTAGTTGCCAATTACATAAACTGTCTGAAAAAATTATTTTTAAAGAAAATTTATTTTTTAGGAGAATGCAATTTCTGAAAAAAAACTTGAAAAATTGTTTCAGAGTAATATTAAGTAATTCATGATATTTAAGGAAAGTTTATTTCTACTAATAGAAATTGAGTGAACCTGTTTTGTCATTTTCATATAATCTTTTGTGTAACCAATTCTTTTTTTTTAATCACTCAAAATTTTTAGGTGGTTTCAGCATTATAAGGAATATCATACTACCTTCCAGAAACAACATTTAAGTACTTCACTTTTCATTGTAGTGGTTATTAGCAAACCACTGTTTAATTTTTAAAATGTTCCTTAATCTTCGGAGAAAAAACTCATGTCTATAGACCAGCATGAAAAAAATAGCACAAGTAACAGACCTAGCTGAAAGTCTTTTTCTTTTTCAGAATATATAATTTTTTTCATTTCTATTCCTGTTTATTATTAGCCTTTTCTCTTCTTGCAGCACTTTTGTCCTGTAGGGTCTGTCTAGAGTACATAAACTATATATTCTGTATTCTATAAATTTTAGTCATTTGAAATCTTAGCTTTCTCTTGGTATATATAGTGAGTGCTACAGACAAAGTTCTTAGAACCGGAGAGGATCACACAGTTTAAAATGTTTATTATGTCTTTGTCTGTCCTTTCTTTCGCCGTCTCCTTTACTTCCCTCTTTTGTCTGTCTGACTCTCACAGGAGACATGGATTACAACTGGTTGGACCATACGTCTTGGCATAGCAGTGAGGCATCCCCAATGTCTTTGGTGAGACATGTGGAGCCTTACTATTTAATTTCCGTTATCATTTCACTTTTCCTTTTTGATTTACACCTTTGCATGTTTTCTTTTTTGTATTTTTTTTTTTTTTTTTTATTCCTCACCTGTAGGGGACAGTCAAAAGGGAAAAAGAAAAACTAGTGAGCAGGCAGTTTTGTCGGACTCTAACACCAGGTCTGAGAGACAAAAGAAAATGATGTACTTTGGTGGCCACTCTTTGGAAGAGGATTTGGAATGGTCTGAGCCTCAGATTAAGGACTCTGGGGTAGATACCTGTAGTAGCACAACCCTTAACGAGGAGCATAGCCATAGTGATAAGGTACTGAGATTGTGGAGCCTGTCTTTTAACCTGCTCATTTGGTCTTCGTTTGCTCTCTGTCACTCATTCAAACAGAACATAATAAAAGGACAGGGCATTTCAGGGATCAATGTAGCATTTCTTAAGGTGCAGAAAAGAAAAACAAAACCAAAACAAACTAACCAACCAAAATACTTCTTGCTTGCTTTGCTGTTTTTGTTTTTTGATGGCATACCAAAAAATAAGTAATTGAAAATAAAAATTAGGAACAAAGGAATGTTTTGTTTATGGTCGTATGAAAGAACTTTGTAATGTTATTATACACCACAAATATAAAGAATTTTTTTGGATTGGCTTATTTGATTGCTTGCATATATTTTCCTTGGGATGAAAATTAAATTATTAACAGTTTGAATCCCGGGCAAAAGGGAGATGATTGGGTCTGTTTGCACAGAAAAAGTTGTTTTTCTTTTTTCCCTTTCACTGTCATTTTTCTCTTTTGTTTTATTGTCATAGCATTTTAGTGTAGTATTAATTAGTATTAGAACCATTGCCATCTGCTTTGGTATTTATTATTTTGCTTTTAGTATAGTGAGACTTTTGAAATCTTTTTTACCATATAGATGTGATTTACTGGAACTTGCCTTTTGCCTGCTAAATTTTGCATGAAGATGTGCATGTTACTTTCAGATAACTGTGAAACTGTGATTACACAAATCATTTACTTTGTTATTTGATATATGATTCATAATGGAATGGTATCATGATTTATAAAAGGCTTGGTTCTGCCCTGAGATAAACTACTAATATTTTCAACGTTGTTAACAATGGATACCATTGAATTATCAAATAAAATTAATTTGCTAAATAGATCAGAGACCTGAAAGAATCAAGGAACCTCCAAAAAGTGAGAAATATAATCTATTATCACCTTTGAATTAGGCCTGTTTCTCCCATGCACGTTCATTTGGAAAGTTACTGGAGCTTGTGTATTTTTAGTAATTTTAATCTAGAAACCTACTTCAAGAAAGCCCTCATCAGAGGTTCAAATTCATGTTTTAATATAGTGTGACCTTTTAACTTTTACTGTAATAAAGTCTTTCAAAGTCTTCCAAAAGTGTTTGAAGATTAAATTCTCATTTTAAAATGAGTTCGAGTGCATAGAATTGCAGTCTCTTTTCTGCTTGTGAATTTTTAATCTTCAGTGTGTAGATAATTAGAGTTTGCATGTATTTTCAAGGTTTCTCAGATTTTGTAGAACTATAGAACTTCAGTATTTTGTCAGAGCACTGTTAGAATCTGCAGTAACTGGATTTTGAAAAAACTTGAGATTATTAAAATGAGGTTATAAACATAATCTAGTAAACCCTTTTGATCAATGTTTTGAATAAAAACTGGTTTGTGTAATCATAACACTTTGGAAGTTGGAAGTTTAGAAAGATTGCACACTAAGGGGTCATTTATCATAAAATAACATTAATTTTGTGTTTATTGATGCAATATGTCAGCACCCTGTGACGTGGCAGCCATCTAAAGATGGAGATCGTTTAATTGGTCGCATTTTATTAAATAAGCGTTTAAAAGATGGAAGTGTACCTCGAGATTCAGGAGCAATGCTTGGCTTGAAGGTATGTGATGAAATATATGAGATGTTACTCTATACTCCTTTACAGATTTATCAGAAAAGCAAAAGATATAATAACTATACCAATTTAGTGGGGTTTTTTTCTATTTTCAAGAATTCCTAAATATTTGCACTCATTACCCAAAACCTTTTCATTTTCCAAGTATTATTTAAGAAGTTGCCATTATTCTACAATAATATTTATATAATTTTGGAAAATAGAACTTGAGTTACATACTTGAGTTCTTCAAACTTATTTTACCTATTGTTTGTCCTTTAAGTCTATATACGTGTTTATATTCTTTTAAAATGATAGCTTCATTCAATTATTAAATGTACAAACTTGGGAAATATATGTATTACATATTACATAGGAATATAATTTTTGTATTAGAGTAGCAAAATGTGTGTGCGTGTGTGTGTGTGTGTGTGTGTGAGAGAGAGAGAGAGAGAGAATACTGTTTGAAGTCTGGAAACTCAAAAATACTTATGTTAGGAGATTTAATATAAATATTGATTTATATTTTACTGTAAAATACCAGATAATTATTTGGTAATACACCAAAGAAAGCTCTGTTTATTTTTTGTGCATCTATAAGGCGAATTAAAAGCTGAAATGCGAAGAGAGTAAATGTTTTAGAGTTAAGCCATTGCTACAGAAGTAGTTGTGTGGATTCCAGTAAGTGAAAGATATTTGAAAACTTTGGTTGTAAATACAATTGAGCATCACCTATTGGCTGGTTGCCATGCAGTTGGCACTCATCTGAGCACTTTATATCTATCATTTTATTAACACTCAAAACAGATAAGAAATAAGCTTAGAGAGGTGTCGTAACTTGCCCATGGTCTTAAAGATGGTGATGAAGGTGAGAATTAAATCCAGATCTGCCCAGTATACTGTTAGAGCAGTGTAGTATAGAGGTTGAAAAGTCTTGGCTTGATTTCTAGTTATAGCATTTACTAGCTACATAACGTTAGGTAACTAAACCTCTCAGCCTCAGACTCCTCATCTGTGCAATGGAGATAATAATACTTACTGAATTATTATCTAATAAGACTAAATAAAGCAGTATACAAACATTTAGTACAGTGCCTGGCACTCTGAGATTTCAATAATAATATAATCAGTATAATTATTATTATTAAAGTTTATCAAGCCAAGAAACTTTAAAAATATTAACACAGGGATTTCAGCCCATAATATCTATATATATAATTTTCAGAACCAAACATAAGAATAATGACTTAATATTAACTGAACTGCAACTGAGTGTAATTCACTGCAACTGGGGACTAAATACACGGAGTAAGATAAATCAATGATTTTTGAATTCTGTGTTGTTCAGTCAATTTAGAAGAGGAAAAAAACTATTCTAGTCAATGAAGTTGGTTACTATTATTTGCTTAACTTGCTATAAAGTTGATTTATTGATTGAATGGTAGTTAATGAGAATCAGAGCATTAATTTTTAAGAGGCCAGTCTTATAGCTACACATATGACTTCACAGCATTATTGCCAACCTTTGTTTTTTCTTTTTCTGAAAGACATGTATTAATAGAAAGGTAAAAACAGAAAAATTGGGATGCAGATGATCTAAGGTTTACATTAATTCTGATGAGATTAAGTATATTTTGTAACTTTCTCAGGAAAAATGAATCATCATGATCATCATGCACATTATCAATATGCCCAAATATTACCAACTAATAAAATTTTTAGAAGATATGATAATTATAGTAAAAGTAACAAAATATATATTATGACATTTGACATCTATAACTAGAAATGTTAATATAATTATGTAGTACTGTAATTAGTTTTTAGAAATGACAAAAGAATTCTGTAATAAAGGCAAAAATTATAAATCGTTAAGTTGTTTCTAAGGTATGAAACATTTTCAACAAATAATTGATTAAATTGTTAAACATTTGGAATATGTAGAGTCCACACTTGGGGCATGTACTCAGTTCCTATTAGTGACACTATATTATTTAAAAATTATTTTTAGCATATTAAACTATAGTTTCAAAACCTGCAAATTGTCTAGTTATTTTTTACTTGAATCTTCAGCTGTGTTCATTTGAACAATATGCTTGTTTTAACATTTTCTTCTTTTAAACAGGTTGTAGGAGGAAAGATGACTGAATCAGGTCGGCTCTGTGCATTTATTACCAAAGTTAAAAAAGGAAGTTTAGCTGATACTGTAGGACATCTTAGACCAGGTAAGTTTCAATCTTTGATTATTTACATTTAAACTGTTAAACTTGAGTAGTTATGAAAAAGTTATCCTCATTTAGAAGTGACTTCACCGGTAATAAAAAGTTCATTTAACTTATATTAATCTGTATTCATTAATGGGAAGTTGTAACTACTAGTTCTTGAGTCACATTAGATAAAAATATTTTTATATTTACTGATCTTATTTTTTTGCTGATGGATATTCCTAGTCTGTATCTAGGATTAGATTAACCTAATTTGTTTCCCATAAGCCTTCCTATTTCTTTTGAAGAACTTCCAATATAATTTAGGAAACAAACTTCATGGATAAATACATATTTCCTGAAATGTGTCACTCCTTATCTCTTTGATAATGGATACTATTGAAGAGATCCTTGAGTGCCTTGGAGAGGATTCAGTGAGATGCTTAGTATTAAGCTTTTTACAAAAGAGTTTAGACAAGGTGCTCAGCTGCATGTATATTGAGAATCCTAGAATACAGAGTTATAAAATTTTCAAAGAGGCAACTTATCTTAATAGTTTCTAGAATTGGAATTTGTATTGAGAAATCACAGAGACAAGAGTGATGTCACGAAGTTGGAGACATAGGTTGTTTCCAGCTTTCTTCCCCTTGCAAGGAAAACAACTAACAACTATTCAGGGACAAGACACCATTGAGAAAATTCTAGAAATCACAGATACAACTTTTATGTAATCTTTTCCTCTGACCCTTCCTTGTCCTTTTGTGTGAAATACACTAATCATCCTGGTCATCAAATTTTATGCCACTGGAGCTGTTCTCAGTATGTTTCTTATTCCATAAAGGTGATTTTGTTCTACAAAATTAATCGCAGTTTGAGACTGCTTTTGTTTCAAGTGCATTTTATGGGATTAGTTTTTCTTTCTAAGATTATCATTACTGACACACACTGTAGGTGATGAAGTATTAGAATGGAATGGAAGACTATTGCAAGGAGCCACATTTGAAGAAGTATATAACATCATCCTGGAATCCAAACCTGAACCACAAGTGGAGCTTGTTGTTTCAAGACCTATTGGGTGAGTTGGTTTGAATACTTTATACATGTATAAAGTTGACTACTATTAAATAATTTGTAATGTGCAATCCAATAATGTCTGATTGCTTTATAAAACTAAATTATTTTGAGGACAATGCTTTTTCCTCCTTTACAAAAAATACCTCACCAAAAATCATGACATCTTTTTATCTGATCATGCTAGAATATACAGTTAATTACAAAAGAAGGGATATTTAGGTGTATTATTTTTATTATCTTAGTAGCTCAGGAAATGGAAAAAAGGATTAGTGGAAGGGGACTATAGTAACAATTACTTTCAAAAGAAGTTTCATAAGCTATGGTTCTCTACATTGTAAATATGAGAATCAACTATATTCTATGAATTTTATATATTTTTTCCAAAATGGAGATTTCATATAAAAAGGAGAGGGCTTAAGGGCATTCTCTTCCTAGATGGTGGCAACCGTTTAAGGAAAAAAACATCTTTAAGGTAACATAAAAAATAAGCAAATGTCAATTACTCATTGACTTTTTAAGTTGGCGATAAATATAATTCGGTGTACTATGTTCCAATCTGTCACATGAAATTACATCTATTTTATATTTTGTCTTTTCATAATTTTGTAATGTGGTAAAACTGTACTGTATCAGCTTAAGGTATTAATCAAATATATTTCTTGGTGTTAAAGGATGCTGTAATCATATTTTTGTTTAATGTCTTAAATATTTTTGATGCAGCTTTCTGAATGAGCTTAACCATTAATATATACCCCTCCTGGCAAATCTCAAACAAAAATGTACATACTTTTGGTGTAAATGCAGTTACAAGGTAATTATGTTAAGTCCAATAAGAAACATATTTGCATTTTTCTCAGTAGAATTATTATGTTTAAAAAATTTCAATGACGATCTGAATATTTTAACTTTTGTTTTGGTGATATTTTATTTGAATTTCAATGTTCTGACTTGAACAACAGCAGGTAAAAGAGTAGAATATAATTAAAATATATCTATAAAACCCTGTTGAATATAGAAATTTTTTAGAATGGATAATTGTGTAGTGAAGCACATAGGAAATAAAGTATATATTTTTACAAATCTGCTCTAAATGCATATGAGTTTTAATTCCTTTTAAGTAATAGGGTTAGCGCAGAACACTTTTATTAGCAAAAAGTACTACGACATTTTTTTCCTTATTTATATAGCGCTGCTATGATACACAATTTTGTCCATTTTACATTGTCCTGTTATAATATAGTTTGATAATGATCAAAATAGCAGTTGCTACTATTTGTTGAAACAATTTCTTGTTTTTTTTCTTTTTCTGTCATTTCAGAGATATACCTAGAATACCTGATAGCACACACGCACAACTGGAGTCCAGTAAGTTTCATTTATTTTAGAAGAAAATGTTATTAATAAAGTCGTTCATCATCAGGGGTCAAATGAAGTCTTTAATCTATTAATACAAAGTAAGAAATATCATAGTGTTGTTATCAAGTATGCAGTCATATAAAGATGGAAAATTTAGTATTATTTCATGTTATTGTGGAAAAAAGTACAAAAGTCTATAATATTTTAAGATGGTTTTTTTAAACCACACTGTCTTAACTACTGTGTATTTTTAGATAGCCTTATTAAGGTATACTACTATAAACTGAATGTATTTAACGTGCACAATTAGGTAAGCTTTGATACACATGTGAATCCATTATCATAATAAAAAATAATGAACATATCATCACTCCCCAAAATTTCACCCCCTCCCCAAATTTCACCTAATTTTAAAATTTACTGCTTTGTAAACTAATCCTCAGTAAATGAAGGGAATGCTTGGGACAATCTAGTGAATAATTACATATATTCTAATTTATATTTTGAGAAAATGGGGTAATAGTTCTGATTTAACAGAGTAGTAATGGAACAATAGACATATAAGTTAAAATAACATTAAGTATATAGACACTTTTTATTACTTGTGTTTGAGTACTATTTCAGATACTAAGCAAATGAATTTTTTCCAATGAATTAAGTTTGTTGATTGAGAGTAAGGCATGTTGTGAAAGAAGAGAGAAGGAGGGTTGCAGTTTGAAATACATTGATCAGGATAGACATTGAGAAGGAAGGATTGGAGCAAGATTTGAAAGAGTAGCGATCTGAGGGAAAAGCTCTCCAGGAATAGGGACCAGAGGTTCAATGTCTCTAAGGCAGGAAAGCCTATGGTGCATTTAAGAAAAAGCAAAAAGGCTGTTGTGGCTGCAAGAGTGAGCAAGGGGAAGAATGGCAGGAAGGAGGACAGGGAAGTAATGGCAAGCCAAACTGCATAGGTTTTATAAGGCACTGTAAAGACTTTGGCTTTTACTTTAAGGGAAATCAAGAGCTACATAGGATGTTTTTGAGGAGAAGCTTATGTTTTAAAATCAGGCTACTATGTTGAAAATAGATTAAATGGAGCGAAAGCAGAGAGACCAGCGAGAAGACTATTTCAGTATTTGGTGAGATTATGGTAATTTAGACCATGGTGGGTGCAGTGAAGGTGGTGAGAAGTGGTTGGATTCTCTATACACACAACAATTGAGAATGTACTGTTAAAATAGATGTTATTTTTTTTTACATTTATATTACAATTATGAGTATAAATTAAAAAAAAATCTTTACCAGAGAGGTGAAATCCTTTTGGAATGGCATAGCTCTAAACTTTAAAATATGATTGTATGACCTATTTGATTTAGTACTTTTGGCTAGTTGCTAAATCATTTTATCCAAAATAATATCGTGATCACATAAAACTATAAGTACTAACATAATGATAATAATTATTATATATAATAATATCATCATCATAAGTGCCTGGAACTGTGCTAGATGTTGTACCTACACTATCCCACTTAGTTTTCACAGCAATCTATGAAGTAGGTAAAATTTTCATTCACTTACATTATATCACTCAGATATTGTGTGAGCAGTGTGGAATCCTTTATCTTATTATAGCTATTTGAAAAGCCTCTAGGCTACAATTCCAAAATTGTTCCTGTAAGGACAGGGGTCCCTTCTCAAATTAATTTATGCTTTAAAAGTTGAAGAATAGCTTTCTCCAAGGCCCAATTCTTAACCTTCTGTTTTTAGTTCCTCAGTAAATTTTTCTCTTAATATGGTTTTAATTGCCATATGACTCCTAAGTTTACATTATCAAAATGATCTATCATTGTCCCTTCATCCCTGGATGTTTAAAGAATATGTTCTAAGTGTCTTCCTGTTACTTGAAGCTTAGCATATAGAAAACTTGGCTTATTTCTTAGTATAAAGGCAGCATTCTTTCCAGTTCTAAATACTATTTAAGGTTTCACCATTACTTCTGATCCCAAGGCTTGCAGTTTCCCCTTTCATTTTACACTATACTCTTGCTAGAAGCGAATTTTATCCATTTGGGCCTCCAATTAGGGACACACTTTGCAGTTTAATTTCTAACACTAATTATCTACTCAACATTTGGTCCCATCCACATATCCTGTTACCTGCTTTACATTTCCCCTCGGATGTCTCTGAGGTGTCACAGGGTCACTGTGACAGGTTCCAAATTAACTTCTCCGGCCATTCCCTGACACACAGGACTTCTCCAGTGTTCTACAGCCCAGGGAATGTCAGCACTGTCCTGTGCAGAGAACAAGACAGAAACATAGGGGACTTTCTTGTCTCCATATCTGGTTACAGGACTTGAAATCTTCATGTTTTCCCCCCTTTATCGTTTATCTCTCATATCTAATTAGTTTCTGAGTCCTCATTTTCTAATTTTGTAATATTGCCTCAATTCTTTCTTTCCATTCCATTTTCTAGTCATTCCTGTTATTATTTTATTGAATTCCACTTGTTCTTAACTGTTTTCCATCTCACTCAATTCAGTCTACACTTTAAAAAGATGGTAAAGACATCTTCCTCAAATGCAGTTTTTATTACCTTACTCATAAAAGTTTAGCATGGATATTTTATTAGTGCCAAAATTTGTAGCCCAGAATTCCAGGCATTTAATTCTGTCAGTATCTCATTCGCCCCATTTTTATTCACTTCCAATTTGTTCCTTCCCCTCCATACAAATAAATTCATACATATAACTTCTGGGTATTGAAGTTCTGCTTCTTCTGCTCTTCTGTATCTTTTTTTCATAGCCCCTCACTTCCTTTTTGCCCATCTAATTTATTATATTCTTCCAGATATGGTTAAAAATCACTTCCTGAAAACTTTTCACAGTTAGCATTCTAGTATTTACGGTTTTAACATTACAAGTTTAGACCATCTTTGAGTTGCTTTATTGATTTAGGTTTTGGTTTTTCCTCCCTAAGTTTCTATTTTAAATTTTTCCTGGTGTGTTATTGTAAGATATGAGTTTAGTACCCACAACAGATGAAGTAACTAAGTTCTGAGGTCTGTCTCTACTATAATTGGCACAGAAGATGGTTTACCCTTGGTCTTGAGAGAATCCCTAAGCTGCACCTATGCTTTAAAAAACCCCTCTAAGTATATCTGGAACATTGTGGCTAAGAAAATGATGTATATAATGGCATTTTGTGGGCATTAAAAATAAAAGATATATGGTAAAGATTATTAAATACTAATGAAGAGCCATTGTTATTATTCTTTATGTATAATTACCATTTCAGGTTCTAGCTCATTTGAATCTCAAAAAATGGATCGTCCTTCTATTTCCGTTACATCTCCCATGAGTCCTGGCATGTTGAGGGATGTTCCACAGTTCTTATCTGGACAACTTTCAGTATGTAATCACTAGATTAATTTCTCTTTTTGGAATATCAAGTAGTGTTTTTACTATATGATGGTATTTGTTTTGTAAACCAAGTTCTATTTAGAATATAATTGTGCTTTTAACCATCAACTTTCTCATTCTTAGTAATTTTAATTAATGTAAATTTAATTATAATTATCTATCAGAGTGCTTTCTTTATTAGAGTTAGATTTTCTGGAATTTAATGAGAATTAGAATTTGTGATGCTATCTAAAACCTTTTTCACCTTAGTAATATTTTTCCAAAATTCAAGGTCATGATTTTTGCTCAACTAAGTAAATGGGCACATATATAATAGATTACTGAGTGTATCAGGTAGATTTCATATTAAGTGATCCCTAATTTGAACATTTTGTAATAAAAGTTAAAAATTCAGTTAACCATCATATACCCATATTAGAAGAGCTTTGCAAATTCAGGCTCTCACATTTTATTAATTTCTAAAATTTAAAATATTAAAATTTATCCACCTATATTTTAGAAACAAACAGGTTAATATTGACACTAATTCTGATGAGTTACTAAACTTAAAATTTTATGACTATTAAAAACTATTTAGAGTCTCAAAATTCAGACGTTGAATTTTGGATAATTGTTAATGTTATAGTTAAAAACTAAACTATTCTTGGGCTGATATTTTAAGAGTAATTTCTAGCTTTTTGTTAAATCAGGTACAAAATTTCTCCTTTTATTTTCTGGAGGAAGGAGAAGTGTTTGATTTTTCTGAAGAATTTTCATTAATTAAATGGAGATACAGGAAGTATAAGCTGAATTAACTTAGTAAAAGTCATTAGATGTGTCTGTTCTGGGACTACTTTGATCACAAAAGTGGTAATAACAGAAAAGCTATGTAAGAAAGATGAGATACTATTAGGAGATTGTAAATGTCTTACTAAAATGAATTTCTTCTCTTTATTACTTTCTTTTCCTTTCTCTTTCATAAACAGAGTGAACTTTTTCATTTGAGGACAGTGGTGTTTTTTCCATTTTCCACAATAAGTAGCATCTTTTTACTTATTCTCTTACATATATTGACAGCGCAGATGTTGTCATTTATGGTTACGAATATATGTGTATTTTCTTCCACCATTTTAGAAAGTGATATAAATCTTAGCTTTTTTTATTTTTAATTGTGGCTCCCTTTAAATATTCCACCTATAAATAATGCTCTGGGTGGCTGATGATGCCAGTATATAAATAAATCTGTGTGTGTGTGTGTGTGTGTGTGTGTGTGTGTGTAGTTGGCTTCAGTTGGTGGATGAGGGAGCAGAAGTTAGACTTCCATAATAAGTAGGTACCACTTTGTTGCTTCTTTTGAAATCCCAAGGCTGTATTAGAAATTGGACTAGGAGGGGAGATTGAGGAGGATAGTGCAGGCATTTAGACAGATTTCAAATTCAACTACTTTTCATCATGGTTCAAAGTGAATATGGTAGAAAGGTAAGACTGTTAAATATTTGGGGGAAATATAAACTTAAAAGTATGGGTATTTGTATTTATAAGTGATGTTGGTTTAAAATCCATATAACTGTAATTTAAAATGAGTACCATTTTATCATTTTTTTATGACTCAGAAGGAGTATGTTCCAGCAAGAAAATGTTTATAAATATAATACATATTTGTTTTGGTAAATCTAGAAAGCACAGATAAATAAATAAAAAATAAAAATCACCTGTAATCTTGCCACTAAAACATAATCATTCACATGCATATAAAGTTTTAAACAAAACTGTAATAAATCTGTGTATACTATTTTGAAACTTGCTTTTTCACTAGTAATATATTGTGTACTTTTCCTTTAAACATTTTTCTTTAAAAATTCCTCCTAAAATGATTTTAATAGCTATTTAATACTCCATTTTAACTTAATTTGCTATTATAGGATATCTTGCTTGTTTCTAATTTATAGTATTTTAAATAATGATGCCATGGAAATCCTTGAATATAAATCTTGCATATATTGTTAGGACAAAATTCCTTTGTCAGGATAACTTTTCCAGATGTAAAATTACAATATGAAAGAAAAAAAAGTTTTAAGATTCTTGAAATCTTTTACCAAAATTTTTCTCCAAAATATTTTTACCAAATTAAGCTACAATTATCAATTCAAGAAATGTATTTTAAGATCTTTCCCCAGGTCAGTCATAATCCTAGTAGCTGAGAATACAACAGTGAACAGATAGCCATGGATTTTACCTTCATGAAACTTAATTTTATGTTCATTCTTTGTATGCAGCAAGACATAAGCAAGATACCCTTTTGGATATAGTATTTTCCTTTATATTTAACCCCATTTCTGCCAACTGGAGACAATTTTGGTTTGCTCTAATGATGTAGAGGTTGGGAAAATATTTGTCCACAAATATCATCCTTCGAGAAAACTTCTAGGAAGTCACAAGGCAACATTATGATTCCTATATCCTTCTATTCTACCTTTGGGTATTTTTGCTTTTGGTGAGATTTTACCTGGGCCCTTAGCTCACTTACAAAATCATGACGTTACTAATGCCTGATAACAAAGATCATTTGTATATTATGTGAGCGGACCTTCCTAATATATTTATGTCAGTTCACAGACTGATATTTTCTCAAATATATAATATACGTATAATGCGAATTGTTATTTATTTTCATGCACAAGGCTCTTGATGACTTAAAAAAAATTATTCCATTTATTTCTTTTCCATGCTTGAATTGTGCTGCTACTTGTTATTATTCCAGGGCATAACTATGAAAGTGCCATTAATGTAGTTGGTGAGAAAATTAGTATGAGCTCAGGTTTATGACACCTGGACTGTATATTAGCCTTTCAGTGTCAGCACTCCCTTATTTTGATTCTTTTTAAAATTTGTGTTCTAACATAATTTAGCAGTTTTCTTCTTTGGAGGATTACTTTTGTAATTCTCTCAATATTTTAAAATTAATTTACAGCCTTTGACTAATTTTTTGATAGAGTGCTAAAATAAGATATAGCCTTTAACTCTTTTCAAAGTGAGGAATGGCTCAGAATTCTTTCTTTCTATAGGAACACATTAATTCTTATTGACAAACATATTTTATTTTACTTCAGGGTCTGTGGCTGACTTATGGTTGCAATGTTTCCCTAAGTTACTTTGTTTTAATATTTTTCTGACTCCACTTTTAGTGATGAGCTTGTAAATATTGTACATATCCATTTTATATTCCCATTTAAAGGGAATAAGTCACTGAAGTATAGGCAAGTGTCCTTTATATCTACTTAGAAACTCGATAGTCTTTTTAAAACTTTCTGTAAATGAAAGGTTTTTCTTTGAACTTTTATCTTTTATATGTCATTGTTACAACCTTGTTATTTTAGAAGCGTTGCATAAAAGGAATGCCCTGAAGTTAGTAGTGTGGTATAAAGTAGGAAGGACATTAAAAATACAAAATAAATTGTGGTGTACAAATTCAAATTCTTCATTTGTGTGAGGCTGAATTGTTATAGATATTATCAGATATTTCATGCTTAAAATAAATGAATTAATATTAATTACAAATTGAAGTGAGATACATAATACTTCACCATTTCTTTATGAAATATCTAGAATCTGAAGAGATAGAAAGCAGCTTAGTAGTTGCCAGAAATTGGGGCAATGGGGAAATGGGGAGTGACTGATTACTTAATAGGTACAGGATATTCTTCTGGTGTGATAAAAAAGTTTTGAAACTAGAGGGAGGTGGTGGTGGCACAGCATTGTGGATGCACTAAATGCCACTGAATTGTACACTTTAAAATGGTTAATTGCGTGTTATTTTAATGTCACCTCAATTTAAAATAAGCTGACAAAACAAATTATGTTTACGTAGCCAAGTTTAATGTATAAGCTTACGGGTGAAGATTAGGTTTAAACTGGCATAGATTTTAGACAATTGATTTCAAAAAATCTGTGAGTTGCTCATTTGAGGTCATTTTAGAAGATGCAAAAATGTTTACCTTAAAGGATTACTTTATTTCAAAGTACTATTTCTTTCAAAATAAATCTTTTAGTTATAAAGTAATATTTATTTGCAAAAACCTTTCATTACCTTGATATTTTTGGTCTAAAACAGGTAGGACAGGTGAGAAGGCAAGAAAAAAAAGATCTGTTTCTAAATTGAGTGACTTGTTTGTCCTTTTCTTCAGCATGCCTAGTTAATCTCTATGAATTTCATATATCCCTTACCCATTGGCTAGAGAATTATCCATCTAGGGTTATGCAGACAGATATCAGTAACACTCCTTATCTAAACATTCCTTTCTTCCTTTGGAAATGTCTCCACACAAAAAGGAAGACATCTTAGACTTGAGATCGTCTTGGTTTTTGAAAAGAAAGATGACTCATGATCGAATGATAGTCTGCTTTTCAGGTTTGCTTTCCTTTGGGTTTTAGATTTATGTCTTAAACTATCTTCAGGGTCTGTCTGATGATCGTTGAATTCGACAACAGTCCTCCTAGTACCTATCATCTGTTTCCACATAGCAGTGGAAAAGTCTGAAGCCTTTTAACTATATACAGCTGTTAATTAAACAAGAGAGACATCCATGAGAAATGTGAGGAATGGGATGGAATCTTGGTGAAAGAACAAAGATTAAATGCCCTGAAATCCATTCCCAAACACAGAGACTTGCACCTGATTTTGTTCCTCTTTTAACTGTTAACATAAAGGCACAACATTCTGATGATTGTGGTATCTTTGGAAACTGTTTCAAAATGAAAACAAAATAAGTTAGAAGAGGAAAAAAAAAGAAATCTGATTTTATTCTAAGAATTTGAAATAGAATGATTTAGTCAGAACTGGGCTTTATTTTCTTTCTTTTTTACAAAATTTTGGCTGTGCTGGGTCTTTGTTGCAGTGTGCAGGCTCTTTGTTGCAGCGCATGGGCTTCTCTAGTTGTGGTGTGCAGGCTTCTCTAGTTGCGGCGAGTGGGCTCTAGAGCGCGCGGGCTCAGTAGCTGCGGTGCACGGGCTTAGTTGCCCAGCGGCATGTGGGATCTTAGTTCCCGGACCAAGGATCAAACCCGCGTCCCCTGCATTGGAAGGCAGATTCTTAACCACTGGACCACCAGAGAAGTCCCAGGGTTTTATTTTCTACCTTTACACTATCTTACTTTTTGGTTGAGTGTGAGCAAGTCTATCTAGCTTTTTAAAAATGTCTCTGTTTCCTCATCTGCATACTGGAGATAACAGCAACTACCTCCCAGCATTGTTAGAGGCAATAAACTTGCAGTAACTGTCAGTAAAGGCTTAAAAAAATATGAAGAACTGTATAAATAAAAAGAAATGTGATATTATTGTCATTAATAAGTATGATTAGCTCTAAACAGTGTTATCTCAGGTGGTACACAATAAATGTCTGAAAATGATGTTTAAGTACTAGAGCCTGTTATAGATTCTTAAAGTATGAATCAACTAATTATTCCAGTGTGTTCCAGCACACTTTTTATCTTTCTGTGTTTATTCTTTTAAGAAATGCTAAAGCCAACTTGGCTAATGTTTTTTAGACTTTTGTTAGCCATATTATCCCTTTGGAAAGTTACATGTATGTCCCTTTGGAAACATTACTTCTACAGATGACTTTTCACTAATAATTCTATAAAATGTATTTTCATCTGACTTCTTCTTGGACTATGATTTTTTTCTATGTTGTGTGTTCAAGGGTGAAACTTGAAATATCTTGACTTTGTATTACGTTTACACTCATTCTTTCAGAATATATTAGCCCGAATCTATTATTTTACATTCAGTCTTAATTCCTGTTATGTTGATTACATTTAAAAACCTGATTTAAAACTTCTAAGATTTTACATAGTTTTTATCTATTTAAGCATTTTGGGAAAATTAATTTATTCATTACATTGAACTACTTAATTTAGATATATATTCTCATGGAAAAATGTACTTAAGGGATAGTTGTATGTGTTTTTTACTTTTGGTCTTTTAGTTCCAGCGTGTTGTCCTTTTTGGTTTTGTTTTATTGCTTTTTTCTTTAATTTTGCTTACCAGAGCCAAAGCCTTAGTAGAAGAACAACGCCTTTTGTTCCTAGGGTTCAGGTAAAGGCCTTGTCTGCCTGATAGAAACTAAAGTTGTGTTTTAACCCTTATTTGTATGTTTTTGGAAAATGCGTAGGAAAACTTTTTTTGGTGTGTTGCTCCAAACCATATTATTGACTTTCAAATCATTTTATGAGCCAGCTTGTAAAATTCTGCATGGGGATTAAAATACAATAAAAATTTAAAGAGACAATCTTTGTTAGTGGTTTTATATGATGGACTGAATACTGAAACTCATAGGTTTCTGGTTGGCATTTAATGTAGATTCTACTTACATTGGTAATTTTGACAGAAATAGCTGATTTGATACTGTTGATATTTTCCTTTATTACACTAAGGTTGCTGTCTCTTTAAATCATTCATTATATCACTTAACATCTACATTCTCTTGCATTTTCCAAGCAATAACTCCTTGAGGAGATTGGCAAATAAATTTGTACCTTATCTAAAATATGAATTTTATGCACATTATATATAAGTTTCAACTTTTGGAAAGTATATTATTTTGAAAGAACAAAAATCACAATCCAAATAAAATGTATTGGGTTTATTTTGTTTACATTTCGTAATTGTAATTCCATTTAATTTTACTGTAATACTTGGGTACAAGTTGTTTGCCTCTTTTCATTAGGAAACCCTTATTTGGTAAAGTAATGTCAACAAAGTTTTTTTTTTTTTAAAGTAGTATTATGCTTTCCTTGCTTTGCTGCATGTTTTTTTTTGGTTGTTGCTGTTGTTGGTTTTTAATACTAATTTAGTTTAAATTTTAAAAATTGGAGTTGTTCTAGTTAACACTATGTAGTGTAAAATATTTACTTAGACTTAGGTTCTACTTGGGAAATTTAAAAGTGGTTACATGGAAATTGTATTAAAGCAATTAAAATGATATCAAGATTTTTATTAATGAAAATGAGGTAAAATAAGAAGTATATCATACCTAGAATTGTGGAAACACATTTTATTTTGAAGAATCAACAGATATATTCTAATCATTCATTTAAAAAACACAGAGAAGATATTTAGGAATGTGATAAAGAATCTAGCAAATAAAATAATTCTTTTTTGATAGTTTGAAGTGGATATCTATTAAAAACTTCAATGCAAGTCCTGTAATATAAAATGAAAATTAAGGCTATTGATCAAATGCCCAGTTTGACAGTTTATTAAAAGTTATAATTTTGATTAAAAACTCAGTAAAATTAAAGTGTGCCTGTTTCATAGCTATATTATTTTAATATTTATATATTTGTAAAGTATAATTTAATAAACTGTACAATATTAATATGAAAATATGAAAGCCATATGCCTAATATCTGTGTGAGAAATGAATATTATTAATAAGTGATCTTTTTTGGTTTTCCATGGCATAAGAAAATCTAAAAATAATACTATTTATCAGGCATTTGAAACATATATCTTAAATGTTTACCTGTAATGATTTTAAAGAAGCAAAAATATTGCCCGTGGAAATGACGGCAAAGGTAGTCTCAATCCCTGAAAAAAAAAAAAAAACTCACAGAAATCAATAATTTGCTCCAATAACTATGAGCTTAGTCTAATAATACTTTTTTCTTTATTTTTTAAATGTACTGCTTATTGGAAAACAATTTTTTAACCTTTCATAAGTTTTTTAATATCATGGAAAATAAAGCCATAAGTTTTTTATTGATATAGAAAATAAAGAATATTAGAAATTAATGTGGTTTTGGTCACAAATTTAGAGGAACCATGGTGCTCTCTGACAACACCTGTTTCATCTCATACATGAGACACTCTAGTATTTCTTACTTTTTTTTCCCCCCTCATATCTTTTGCCAGAATGGTCTCTTTTTTCCATCTATCCTCATCTGTATCTTTGTTCTACTTTTGTCAGGCAAGCAAATATTTGAACTTTTTTTTCTTTTTTTATAGTAATTAAAAATTTTTTTATATTGGAGTATAGTTTACAATGTTGTGTTAGTTTCAGGTGTTGAACTGTTTTTTCCGTTTAAATGTCAGAGGCTTTTTTTTCAGGTTGCTGGTCCCCTAGTCTAAGGCAGTGGTTCTCAAGCTTTAATGGCAATGAGAATCACCTGGAGCACTTGTTAAAATGCAAATTCCCTGGGGCCCATTCTGATTCAGTAAGTGAAAGGTGGGCCACAGGAATTTGTAACTTTCCAGATAATACTGTTGCAGGAGTTTTGTGAACCACAGTTTAAGAAACACTTGTCTAGAGTCTGTACTTATCAACTCAATCCAGAAAGCTTTTTGTTACACAGCCGCAAGGTAATACCTGCGTTAAACATAAGGACTTATAAAGAGAAGTAATAATCATTTTTAAAATTTAAATGTTTGAGGACTAATTCCATTTGACCAAAAAGAAAAGCGTATAAATAATTTTATATACTCTTCTGGGCCATTAGTCTTCTGACTTAAAAGTCTTGCTCGGCCTCTCATTCTCTAAGATATGAAGTGAGGGACTCAACAAAGCCATGTTAGAATTGGAACTGAACTACTGATATATCATATATATATATTTATTTGTATGATTTTTATGTAGATGGTCTAAATTTATTTATATATCCTAGAGCCTGGCCCAGAGCTGACTGTCTGCTTTGGAGAAGAGAGGAAGGGACTGACATGAGATGTATATTTAAGTTTTTTAAACTACCGCAAACATTGTAAATCCAAGTTAAAAGAAAAAAAATCAAACCATTGGATACACACACACACACACACACACACACACACACACACACACACACATATATACACATATAAAATGAAAAATACATATTACCTAAATAGAACTTTTTCCCAAATTCCAAATTTCCAATTCAATTTCAGTTTCAAGATAGTGGTCAGAGATGTGCTGAATTCTGAACCGAATGTGGATCAGAGCCATAGTCATCATAGATCCTGATATGGTAAAATCAACTAGCTAGGTGTGGGAGTGTGAGGTATGTGTGTGGGAGGTGACAATTGTTAAGTCAAATGAATTCAGCAGCTGAATGTGAAGTTCTAATCCTTAATTATGGCATAGGCAAATTATTCTAATTTTCTCATCTCGAATTATAAAATATACCCTTATTATTCTGAGGATAAATACATTTGCTTCACAAACAAAAAAAAAGACTTTATGTCTGCATAAGAAATTTTAAAAGGGGAATTTATTACAGTTTTAAATACAAACTTAAGGAGTAGATTTACTAAAGCTTCTAGTAATTCCCAGTTACTTATAATTTTTGAAAGGTCTTTGCTGTGGTATAACATAAAACATTTGCTTAAAAATTCCCTATGAATTCCATATAAGGAACTTATCTATTCAATTCATTTTGAGCACTTATT
Source organism: Balaenoptera musculus (assembly GCF_009873245.2). Taxonomy (NCBI): domain Eukaryota; kingdom Metazoa; phylum Chordata; class Mammalia; order Artiodactyla; family Balaenopteridae; genus Balaenoptera; species Balaenoptera musculus. The sequence continues at coordinate 33,267,529 of NC_045801.1, read as the reverse complement.
CTGAACTCACTATTGTAGGGGAACCAAAATGAACTACAGTGATTCCTGCATAAAGGTAGATACAAAGCAATCCTATATAAAGTCCTTAGTTATGGTAGTGTAATTATTATGTGCATGTTAATAAGCTATCAAATTAGATTATAAAAAGTTCAAGTGATTTATCAATCACACTAAAATATCTGAAATAATTTCTCTGTTCATTGAAGTTATTATAGCATATCCTTTTACCTTAACTGCAATTTACCAAGTGAAGTTTATATTCTGTGCTAATATTAGTGTAAGAGAATGGGGCAAAGATTGGGAATGTAAACATTACGTTATATTAGTAAATGTTTAAGCTGATAAATGAATATTTTTGCTTTTCAGATAAAACTATGGTTTGACAAGGTTGGTCACCAATTAATAGTTACAATTTTGGGAGCAAAGGATCTCCCTTCCAGGGAAGATGGGAGGCCAAGGAATCCTTATGTTAAAATTTACTTTCTTCCAGACAGAAGGTAGGGATATGAAACAAAAATAAATGTTCTTGAAAATAAATGAGAAATGTTAATAGCAGGAGGTGTTTTGATTCTGTATCATTTATTTTAAAATATCATGCCAGTTAGATACTTATGAAGTTTAATATAAGCATAATGATTCTTAAGAATCAAAATAGTGACAGTAAATACTTTGAGATTGTTTTAAAACCTATGTCAAATGTTTATAATATAGATTATTTTATTAAATATTTATTTTAGATTGTGTGGCTTACTTCTTAAATAATGTATTTTTTAAAATCAAACTCATTAAAATTATGCTCCTTTAAGTCAATACATTTTTAACATAAACTACAGAGGCAGAAAGCTGGAAATGGTACTAAAGGATACTCATCATGTTCCTCTACAATTTTTACCTCCTTTTACTAAGATATTATTTCTCTATATTATGTAAAATTAGTGAATGTGCTTTATATTTCACCACCCATATCACCAAGGAATCTTTACCACTGGGCCTAGAATCAGCTACCTAAAGTGTCCTTTGCTTTGTGTCCATGCTAATCAACATACATGACATTGATCTACCCTGATTTAAATAGAGGAATCAGGATAGGAGAAATAGCTTATCAAAAATCATATAATCATTCTTAATTTCAGTCACATACAAAATAGAAGAGATAATTCAATAAGCATCATGAAAAAAGAAAGAAGTAATGCACCAATTTCCCTTTCCCCAGCTCTTCTGCAACACTGGTTTTCAGGGCTGGTCTGGTCATTTTTCTCAGGTTGGAAGTAGCTGGGCACAGATGTGATCTTAAACATATTTATACACGTTTGGACCCTCTATTACTCAGTTCAAGTTAAAAGTCATCAGTGTTGAGTGCCAAAGTATCATCTGAAGAACAATTTCAACAAAGAAAATAACAAAAGAAAGGAAGTAGGCAATTAGCAAAGGTCTTACACTTTATTTGATATATATTTTGAAATAAAATTTGTAAAATGAATTAGAAAATATGCAAGGGTGCCATAGCCTCTTAAGCTGTTAGAAGCTGTGCCATATAATTTTATCTTACAAAGTTGACTCGAAGGAGTTTGTTCTCTAACAACTTAGGTTGTCTTTTGGAGAGGGATACACTTTGAACTGCAAGGGAAGTAGAGGATATGCAATAACTTAAAACTCAACTCCAGCTTAAACTTCAGTTGGATGACAGATGTCACAGCCATATTACCTACCATCCTGGATGGAGGCCAAGTCACTTGGCTTCTCAGAGCACAGCTTATTAGTCTAAGCATCCTTAGAATGCCATCATAAAAACTCGCAGAAAGTGCTGTATTCCCATCTGTGCTTTTATGCACACACATAACTTAAGTTTCTACTTATTCAGACCTTTGAAGAAAAATGCTTGCTTTTCAAGATGATAAAAGTCTCTCAAAGTTTTGTTTTTTGGTTGACTACTTGTGTTTAGTTTTAATTTATTTTTTATACCTCCCCTCACTTTCTGAGCAGATAGAGGTAAAATGGAAGGGAGAGTCCCTTTAAAGACTCCTTTATATTCCAGATGTAGGGTTTTTATCTTTTCTCAATAGCAAAGAATGTGAGAAACATTTGGATATTTTTTTCTCAGATTATTTCTCAGCTGAGTTTTCTTGACAGTTATCAGGAATTTGAAGAATATTTAGGCAAGTTTGTAGCTCACTTTATTGATAGAGTTGTGTCAGGGTTTTATCCTTAACCGAAAAAAGAATTCTCTGGTCAACTCAAACAGCTACATTATCACTACATTATCATCTCGACTTTTTTTTTTCTGTTGACACAAGTTTTTACACATGAATAAAGGACTATATGTGCTTTTGGTATGAGTTACTTCTTTTTTCTTGACAATTTCTTGGGAGAAAAACTACATGTCCCAGGAAGCCCATGGATACCAAAATCTGCAATGCTCAAGTTGCTTATATAAAATGACATAGCTCTGCATCTGTGGATACTGAGGGCCAACTATACTTGACAAAGTAAACAGAAAAAACAGTTGATGCCTTTTTATTGATAAGAATTCCTGGAGGGACAAGTGAGGCTACATAGAAGGAATTTAGTCTAGAATGTCAGTATGTCAGTTAAGCCATTTAAAACATTTATTTTCTATATAATATGCTAGGTACTCTAAAAAATAGCTAAGCATGCTTTAACACTCTTTTTTATATCTTTTTTTTATTGGTTGCCAGTCAAAATATATTTTTCGCTCCATTTTGAGTAAAAATATCAAGTCTTTGCGTGCTGTTAAATCAAATGGAAAAAAAAAAGTACTGGTGACGTGAAAATAAATAGAAAAAGCTTTAGTTAGATTTTTTTAAAATACTTTCTCAACATTTTAATGATGTTAGAGATCAATTATCTATTTATTATCCTTAGGCTGCTATTTAAAAATATCTGTATAACATGCTTACTGATCTTAGTTTTTAAATAATTTTAGCAACTTTTCAGTATTTGACTTATACAGAATGATCTTATTTTGAAGGCTTTAGTTATACTTCTTGAAAAGAATAACTCATTTACTTTTTTTTGTAACTTGCTGAAGATAAGGTAACTTTCCATGGTTCTTTTCATGGATTGGTGCTTCAATACACGCAAAATTGCCTTATTAAATTGTAATAATACAAGGTAGGTTAGCGAGGAACTTCAGAGATTATCTAGTCTCCCTCCTATCCAGGATTAGAAATCCCCTCTAAAATAGTAATTCTTTGAGAACTTTTTTCACTCCTTAAGAGGAAGTCAAAGCTTATTCTTCTGTTTCCTTTCAGGTTGCAGAATAAACCATTCTTGGATTAGATGGCAAGGTTCCCCCTAAATGCTTTCTTCCTGACCTTGGTGGAAGGGATTTTATCTCTGACAGGGTTTCATAATTCATTCTTTAATAGATAGAATATAAGTAGACGCTTTATAAATATTTGTTAAAATTTTAGAAGGAGGAAGTGACAAGAGTCATAAGTCATAGTCCTAGTCATTATTTCTCTTATTTAGGTATTTTTATTTACAGTACCACTTCTTTTTCATAAATTTGAATGGAGATAAAATTTCCTATGTGGGTTTCCAAAGTTATTTTCCTATGGAGGCCTTAGAAATGAATAAAGATACATTGCTTTAAAATGGCTTTCTGCTACATTAAATATATATGCTTTGGAAATATACGTGTTCTTGAGTAAGCCAAATCTGTATTAAACATTAAGCTCTGTATTCACCTGGGAGAAGTCGCATACCCTCCCTAATTTGGAGGCACTCTATCCCTTCTTAATTCTCCCTGCTTCCTATTTCCCAACACTCTTAGAACTGTGCTGTGTTGAGAGAATTTGTAGAAGTTAATATGGTTCCACTTGGAGTTCACTGGCACTTCTCACTTCAAATAGGCTCTTCTAATAGCTTAACATTGCCGTCCTAGATAATTTTCTTCATTCCTATTCAGACATTGATCCTCTCTAATAAGCTAGAGTAGTGATCTCCAAAAAGAACGGATGTACCCAGGAGACGTATGAAACAATTCATTGGAGTTCATAAAGAAATATTTGAATTTTCATTTTCACCTATCTTTAATTCCTATTTTTGTATATTTACCAATGAATACAATATATTAGTACAACAATATAGTAATACATACAATTTATAAATATATTTATAAATATATGTGTACACAATGGAATGCATAATCAAAAGCATTTACTTGATAGAAATATGAAGTCAAAAAAATGTATGAAAGCTTCTGAGTTGGAAGTTCTGTCTATCAGGATGGCCAGCTTGCATTTGCAGCCCAGATTATAGCAGCTACCTCACACAGAAATAATTTTACTATGTTTTTAAAAACTTGATAGATGTCAAATGAGCAAGTATGTATTAATTATACATAAGTGAGTAACTTGATAAGATGTAATTACAATTGTTTATTAGCTAAACTATATGGATGTAAAGTTGTGAACATCACAATTCACTAGACTTATTGTACAAGGACTTCTGTTAGTTTAAGTGAATAGTATATTGGTTACAAATACTAAGTACAGTATTTGCATTTGCATATTTACAAATACTAAAAGTAATAGTATATGTAACTAACAGGTTAATTTCCAATTTAAAGGTTTCCAATAGGGCAATGTGTTAAAAAAAATTAGAGTTAAGATTCTTCAGTCTGGTTTTATTTAGAATTTGAGAAAGGTTAAGTTTTTAATTATCTATCATGGAAAATTTTCAGATTTATTGAAATATTTCTATTATTAAGTCATGCTTATAAAGTGATATAATTATATACCTTATAAATTTTAATAGTAATTTTAAAGACTATAATATATTTAAGGTATGATAAATTTGTGGGAAATCTTCACTTGACTTCTTCCCTGAGAAATTTTAAATTAATAAATTTTAGGGCAAAAGTTAAAATGAAGATTTATGTAAGCTCATCTATTTTTATTTTTTTCATAGTGATAAAAACAAAAGAAGAACTAAAACAGTAAAGAAAACATTGGAACCCAAATGGAACCAAACATTCATTTATTCTCCAGTCCACCGAAGAGAATTTCGGGAACGAATGCTGGAGATTACCCTTTGGGATCAAGCTCGAGTTCGAGAGGAAGAAAGTGAATTCTTAGGAGAGGTACCTGGAACTATTTTAAAGCTTAGACTATTCATGTCATCCTGAATACTTTTGTTTATATGACTATCAGTAAAATATTATATTTTGAATTATTGAAACACCTAGACATAATTTAGCAGAATGAATTTAGCTGCTGTTTTAAGAAAAAACTTATTGATGCCTCTATAGTACATGTATTTCCTTTTTGTTTACTGAACCAATTGTACAACTAGTAATTAAATCATTTATTTATAGATCATTTTTTCAGCCCTGTACTGTATCTGTAATGTGCTAGGGACTGAGGTGTCAAAGGTCAATGAGGTATATTACTTTCTTCAAGGAATTTATAATCCACTGGGATACACACAAGTGAGTGAACAATTATAACATAGTGTGGCAGATGCTCTTTCAGGGAAAGTGCAGTAGGAATACATAATTGCTGTGCAGGGAAGGGGAAGTGGTCCATGGAAGGATCCACAGAGAAACTGGAATTTAGCATAGTCAGGGGAAGTAGAGTTCCTGCAGAGGGAATAACAAAATACTAGAGTTGCGGGGGTCTTGGACAACTGCATTGAAATGGGAAAGGAATGTGGTAAGAAATGCGTCTTGAGGGTTAAATTGACACCTGATCTTGTCCCTTCATATATCATATTAAGAGTTTGGATTTTATCCTGTAGATAATGGGAACAAATGACAGGTTTTAAAGAGACTGGCTTGATTGCATTTGTACTTGAGAAAAATATTTCTAGCTGTAATGTGGAGAATGAATTGGACAGGGGCGCATGAGAGGCAGTCTTCCTGCTATTAACGCACTAAGAGAACTGCTTTCAGTTTTCTCAGCGTGGTTGGTTTTCCTGAGTAAATTAAATGTAACACCATGGGAAAAGCAACAATCCATAGACATATTGAACTGAATGTTGGTAGCTAAGGAATCAAAGAGTGGTAAACCAGTTGGAAAGAAGGGTAACATAATGGCTAGGAGCAGAGGTCAGCGCCAGCTGCCTGGTTCTGCATGCCTGCCGCTGCTACTTCCTGGCCTTGGTCCTCGAGCAAGTTATTTAACATATTTGTACTTTAGTTTCCTCTTCAATCAAGTGAGAATGATAGTAGTATGCAATTCAGGGTTAGAGTGAGAATTAAATTTGTGTGTGTGTCACCATTTGGAACACAGTGCTTATAATTTTGAAAATGACTAGGGAAAATTTAGGAAGAATGAAGAGTACCTTAGTTGTTTTACATTTTTACCTCCCATAGCAAAATAGTGATTTATCATTATATAGCAGTTCTCATACACTTAAACCAGACACTGTCATATTTGCACATGACTTTAAAAGAAAATAAAAAGAATCATTTATTTCTAAGGACTGATTTCCTTTGTAAATTTATTAGATATTCATATTATAACATGGTTCATATTGAAAATCCATTCTTTTTTTTTTTTTTTCTTTCCTGTTTTGAATCCTTAGCAGCATGATATGTTAAACAGAATTTTAAGTAAGACAGCCTTTGATTTATATTACACCTCTTTCACTAACCAATGATGTGGGCTTAAACAAGTTTTTTAACCTTTTTCAGCCTTGGTATCCTTATTTGTAAAAGTTGAATAATAAGACCAACCTAGTAGTTTTTTCCTGAGAATTAAGATAACATATGACATGGTTCTTAACACACAGTAAGCACTTCTAATTTGTTTTTAATCTCTCCATTTCAGAGTTTGTAAAGGTTAAATTAATGAATGTAAATGAAAATGTTTTTAAACTGTAAAATGGCATATATATACCAGTTACTATTACAGACTTTTAGTAGTAAGTGCTATTTATGTAATGGCATATTTAACAGCCTCTAGCAGATAGGTGTTCAAGGGTCTACAAAATAAATGTCTTAGATATTCAAAGCCATTAAATCAATAAGAAGTTATATATACTTATCTCTTATTTAGTTATTTTCAAACATATGGGCAATTCTGCAGTATAACCTTGCTTTTTGACCTAATAGCAGTACTATTATAATTATCATTATTATAATGAAACTATTTAAGAGAATTTATGTATTATTGTCATAAGACAGTCCTTTGTCTCTTGGCTTTGTAGATTTTAATTGAATTAGAAACAGCCTTATTAGATGATGAACCACATTGGTACAAACTTCAGACCCACGATGTTTCTTCATTGCCACTTCCCCACCCTTCTCCATATATGCCACGACGACAACTACATGGAGAGAGCCCAACACGGAGGTTGCAAAGTAAGTTTTCAGTAAAATTTATTGTACCTTTATTGAATTATCTTGAATGATATATATGACATAGAATTTGAAGATACCATTATGGGTATTAACATGCATCTGTTAGTATTTTCATAGCTATTATTGAAGCTTTTAAATTGTTTGATACACTAAACTGTATACATGTAATATTCACTCATCACAGTATGACACACAATGAAGCACAGTTATGTTTTAATTTTACCTCTTAGAATCTAAAATATAGGAATGAGATAGCTAATGTAGTAGAATTTGGTCATGTACCTGTAGATATCTGAAATTATGATTTCCACTGTCATTAAGCCAAGTATTTTATGAATATGTAGGATAACAAGTATAGCACAGTGGTTGAAACCATGACCATGAACATTACTCAGACAAACCTGAGTATAAATATTAATCCTCTCACTTAAGGGTTGTATGACTTGAGGTAGGTCATCTCTCTCTGTTTCACTTTCCTCATTTAGGAAATGGAAATAATAATACCTACATCACAGAGTGGTTCTAAGAGTTAATCTCTGGAATGTAAACTGATGTTATTATTGTTGTTGTTGTTATTATTATTATCGGTGTTTGCATTTTACTCTGAATTACGCACAGTCCAAACTATAAAACAGATCAATCCAGAGAATCTTAAAGGAAACTCAAATGTTTTCCACATTGAAAAGTGGCATTGTTGGTTTGATGCTCCTACAGCTCAAATTTATTTGTTTTTTTCTGATGAATCTTATTGAAAGGTGAAGGGGGTGCTTTTTGCTTTGGATAGTATTCATGGAATAATTTTATCTTCATAGAGCCATCATGTTTCAGGTTTAGCAACATTTTTGTCAAGTAATGGAGAACTGATTGAGATTAACCAAATTTCAGAAGTGTAAATTTATAAGCATGAATGCCATGTCATCATGGCATCAATCATGGAAAGGATACTTGGCCATATAACAAATAACTCTTGTGTAAATGGATCACACCCTTTCTGCTGAATAGAGGGCTAAATTACATATCAGAAGGCTGTTTGTTGAATAGAGAATTAGAGCAAAGCATTGGTCTTATGGGATAGTTAGTCATAGGAAAGCGTAGAGAATTATCTTCACTTCTTTTTAAAATAATGTCTCTAATGACTGGAATTTTATTTCCATTAGATACAGTCTCTTACCCTTGGAGGGCATTAATTTAACATTAATTTTACAGCACTCACTTTTTTCAACTTCCTCACAGAGTAAACACCTACCCCCCCTTATTTGCAGTTGCCATTACAACATCCTTTGTTGTATCTACATTACCATGAAATTTATGTGGACTAAATTCAGAGTGTCTGCTGTTTCTGGTCACTGTAATCTATTCAGTACATTGTCTCTAAATCACAATGTGGGATGGTGGGTTACTACATGAAGTTTACTAGTATAATTCATTTTCTACTAATTCTTATAGTTTAGGTTTATAGGCTATTATTGCTAGCTACTATTGCCCTTTCTTATAGGATTGGCCTCTTCTCTATTTACTCCACTTGTTATTGCAATAAGGAGTAGGTTTGATGACTCTCATTATCTGAAACTCTTAAATCTACCGATAATTTTCATTATTTTTTTCTGCCCTAGCTAAGAATACTGTACGTGAGGAACAACAAAAATAGAGTACTTTCTAGTTAGTTGTATAAATCATGGATTTTCATGCAATTAGTTTAATTTAATCAATTTTGCAGATTTTAATGTTTTCCATCCTCACAATGGCTCTTCTGTTACTTAATTATTAATAATATTAAATTTATCCCTGGGTAATATAATAGCTCCATGTTGTACTGTGTGAGTCTTGCCACTATCAACTAACCTCTAATAAAATTAATTTTCAATATTTGAATATATGACTGAATTTGGTGCTTTACACCTAAAATGTTGTCATAATTTATTAGCAATGTGTAGGCGTAAAGATAGATAAAAATGATATGATAAAAGAAGATTAGGAAATAACACTCAGGAATAGTCAGAAAGTTAAAGACAGTACCATTGACTAAGTATTGATATATATTGCTCATCAATGACAAGTTCAAGTTAGGGTATTAATAAGTAAGTACATGAATTATTGTAAAGTTTTATTGATGACAAGAACCTCCTTTAGGGTTTTTCTCCATGGAAAGGTCTATATGAAATTTATTTACAAGTATGTTTAAACTGCCTAAGATCATATATGGAACATATATGTATGAACAGTTAACCATCAAAAATGTATAGTAACCCCTTATTTATTCCCTACATTCACATAATGTTTTGGTAATTCAATCTCTGAGGCTTATGAATAACATTCTGAGTCTATGAACTTATTAAATGTACATGGACATTTACTGTTATTCAGAATAAATAAATGGTAATGTTGTTGGTGTTGGGATTCTGTTCTTCCCATGATGATTTCCTATTTTAAATTTGTAGATTCAAATGATTCAAAGCAATACTTCATTAAACAGATATTAGTAACTTATTTACTAACATATAAGGAAATATATAAAAACCATTGTAAAAATAATTGTTTCATATTTTGTAGTTAGTTTAAATATTCTGAAAAAATATTTTCTAGATAGAGTCCAGACAACTTTGATTATAAACTTTAAATGATTTCCCAAATAAAGATATTGGTAAAAGTGTTTGAAATAGATGACCTCTTATACCAGTATTCCTGCATGTGGAAAAATAAGAAGGTTGTATGTATTTAAAAATCTAGTAATGATCACATGCTCATTGTTCAAAAGTTTGAAAGAAATTAGGCTATGAGAAATCAAAATTTTGATGATGAGGAATTAACATTTCCTCCAACAATTTTGCTTTAGGCTACTCTTGCCCACTCCCTTCACAGACACTGTTGTTTTGACATTACCAAAGGATGGGAAGAGCAGTGCATATTTCAAGGAGTGATTGATTAAGCATTTTTGAAAATGTATGCAAGACTAAAGCTATGAGTTCAAATAATTAAAATGTATCAATAGAGAAGTGAGGTTGGCAAAATATCTCACATATTCACATAATTTTATTTTTGATTCATTGATGAGAAACTTTATTCATTACTTTCCTGAAACCTAAAAAGATTGTTCTGAAAAGTGTATTTTGATATTTACATTTTTATTGTTGTATTCTTTACTGTTATTCAGTTAAAGTTGTATAGTGTCTTAAGGCAAAAATCTTCCTTTACAAATATGTTTATTCCTTGATATCTTATTTACAATTCTCATCAGAATTTGAACCATAACGATCCAATCAGAGTTTTCTTTAATTTGATCCTTCATTTTTTTTCTCTCATATTAACCAGATTCATCACTTTGATGTCTCAAATATTAATTCTTTACTTGGCGAAGTATAATATATCAACCCTTTCACTTTTTAAAATAGAAAACATTGTATCTACTATACTTTTATTCACCCTCATGACCACAAGTCTTCAAAGAAAAGTGAATGGAAACAAATCATTGAGATTAAACTAAAATGATACTATTGAAAGGTATAAAATAAAAGAGGCATGATTTCATAATTAAAGTTTCTCAGGATTTCAACTATTTTGGGGGATTTGGAGCCAATATTTCTTTCAGTTCCTCTACCCAGTTGTCTCACCTCTATCCTTCTTGGATGACAGTTACATGTATAAAGACCTCTTGACATTTTTCCACAGGTTATTGAGTCTGTGTTGTTTTTTATTTTAATATTTTTTTCTCTCTTCCTCAGTTTTGATTATTTTTATTTACTTGTCTTCAACTTGACTGATAGTTTCTTCTACAGTGTCCAATTTTCTGCAAAAACCATACTATGAATTGTCTTATTAAATATACTGTATTTTTCATTTCAAGCTTTATATTTGGTATTCTTAGAAGTTTCTATATCCTTCCTGAAATTCCCCTTTTTCTATTGTATGTGTGTATGTGTATACAAACATATATGTGTAGGTATATGTAGATATATTAAAGAATTTATAGGATTAGATTATATCTATGCATATGTAGATATAAATATATATGTGTATAAATATAATACATTAATAATATATATTTATACAATGGAATATTACTCAGCCATAAAAAGAAATGAAATGGAGGTATTTGTAATGAGGTGGATGGAGTTAGAGTCTGTCATACAGAGTGAAGTAAGTCAGAAAGAGAAAAACAAATACAGTATGCTAACACATATATATGGAATCTAAGGGAAAAAAAAAAAAAGGCCATGAAGAACCTAGTGGCAAGACGGGAATAAAGACACAGACCTACTAGAGAATGGACTTGAGGATACGGGGAGGGGGTGGGGTGAGATGTGACAGGGTAAGAGAGTGTCATGGACATATATACACTACCAAATGTAAAATAGATAACTAGTGGGAAGCAGCCGCATAGCACAGGGAGATCAGCTCGGTGCTTTGTGACCACCTAGAAGGGTGGGCTGGGGAGGGTGGGAGGGAGGGCGATGCAAGAGGGAAGAGAAATGGGAACATATTGTATATGTATAACTGATTCACTTTGTTATAAAGCAGAAGCTAACACACCATTGTAAGGCAATTATACTTCAATAAAGATGTTTAAAAAAAATAATATATATTTATATCCATATATATAATCCTGTAAATTCTTTAATATATCTATAGTTTATTTTAAAGTCTGCTAATTCCAACATCTTAGTCTTCTGTGGGCTTACTAACATTTCTCTTTTTTCCTTTGATTAGGGGTCACATTCTATATGTTTTATATATCTACTAATGTTTTTGTGTACTGGACATTGTGTTTAATACACTTTAGAGACTCTGGATTTTGAAGAATTACCGCATGTCATTTTAGCAGACATGCTAAACCAATGAAAGATGTGTTAACTTTTTATTTTCATTCTATTTTGGTTCTTTGCATAGTTCTAAGGTATAGTCCTTAGTCTAGTTTGTGGTTCTTATGTCTAAGTTTTGAACTGTAGACAAAGTTCAAGATATTGGCCAAAACCTATAATTAATGGGATTTAATCTCCAAACTCTGTATCCTGTACATCAGGAAGTTGCCGAAATTTTCTTGCAGCTCTTTTAGTCTTTCAGCTGTGGCTTTCTGCTGAGTTTCTTCTTGTTTTTCTCTCTGCAATTTACAATTTAGGTAAGGATTTTTGGGAGCACTGAGTGTAAATTTTGGGTCTCCTCCTTATCTGGCTCCCCCTTTCCAGGATTTCCCCTACAATTCTATCTGCTCTCACAACTCTGAATTCTGACCTTTGGCTTAGCCTTGTAAGACTGAGGTTTTTTCCTGAGCTGTAATTCCTCTACAGTGAACCAAATTGGGAAGGCCCTTAGGGGAAAACTGGTTAAATAGGTGCTTTTCTTATTTCAAGGGTCATATTACCAATTTCTGCCTGAATTTGTTTGTTCTCTGGTATCTTTAAACCGTTTTTTTATTAAAATATTTTTCCAGAATTTAGAATTATTACTGGCAGGAGAGTTAGTCCGATATAAGCTATTCTATCATTCTCAGAGGCAGAAGTCTACATTTTTAAGTAAACTTTTTACAGAAGTATAGAATTCTTATAGAAATATGTATAAATCATAAATATTCTCATGGGTAAATTTTGACCAAGTAACCATACCATGTAACTAGCACCCACATCAAGAAATAAAACATCACCAGCATCCTTCCAGCCTCTCTCTTGCTCTCTTCCAGTAATTATTCCCCCGTCAAGATAACAAATACCATAGAATATTTTCACTTATTTTTAACTTCATATAAATGGAATATGCACACATATATGAATTTTGTAGAAATGAGATTACACAATATATTTCTCTTTTACATGTGACTTTTTTCTTACCACTGTTCTGTAAGATTCATCAATATTGTTGCATATAATCGAAATTGATTTTCATTGCCATATACAATTTCTTTCTATAAATATACACCAATATATCCTATTTTTAGGTTGGTTATGAAAGCTATTTGTCTAAGTAATTTCTTATGAATTGATCAGAGGTAATAACTATACAAAGGGGTTGCTTATCTTGGCTTTAAAGTCTGATTTAAAGTCTGATTTTGGGGAATTAAATTATTTAATTAATTTTAAAAAATCTACAGTTGATTGATAGTTTGCTTTCAGATTTTGGCTATTCCTAAAAGTGCTTATGTTAACATTCTTATACTTGCCTTTTGGTAATCATATGTGTTCATTTTTGCTATGGATATACCTAGTAATAGAATAGATAGGTAACAGGCCATACATATATTCAATTACAGTAGATATTATCAAAGTTTTCCCAAACTGTCCAGATTTATACTTCCTACAGCAGTGAATGAGGGTTTGAGTTTCCTTATATCTTACTTTATATTAGGTATTTTTATTTTTTTTCACCCACCCATTCAGGTGGGTGTGCAGTATTACCTCATTGTGGCTTTAATTTTCATTTCTCTAATAACCTTTTCTTAGGTTAACTGACCATTTAGATATCCCCCTTTATGAAGAGCCTAGTCGAATGTTTTGCCCATTTCTCTTTGGGGTTCTTTATTTTTTTATTGATTTATGAGTGTTTTCTAAAGTATAGATTTGAATTAGTTATAGGATATATGTATTGCAAATGTGTTCTACTCTATGGCTGGCCTTTCCACTCTTTAATGGGATCTTTTGATCAACAAAAATTTAAAATGTTAATGTTTTTTAGTTTTCAATTTTTTCTTCAGGGTTAGTGCTCTTTTTGGCATGATCTATATAAAAAAATCTTTTCTTTGAGATCATAATGATATGTTCCTATGCTTTCTCCTAGAATAGTGCTTTGCTCTTCTCATTAAATCTACAGTTCATCTGGAATTAATTTTTTATTTTGTGTGAGGTAGAGATCAAAACTCATTCTTAATCCCATGGATTGATGCTGGTATACAGAAATAAAATTTATTATTCATTATTATTAAGAGACTTCTAATAACTTTTCCATATATTATTTTGAATTTTGATTTAACAATATATGTCATTTGTGAATAATGACAATTTTTTTCTTTCTTTCAAATTGTTATAGCTTGCTTTTTTTTTTTTTTTCTTAATGCTTTGGCTAGGTCCTATAATAAAATACTGTGTGGAAGTGATATTGTTGAGTAAAAGTTGGCATCTAGTTTGGTTCCCCTTTCCTTGGGAAAGCTTTAAATATTTCCCCATTATATTTTGATATTTTTTGTAAGATTTTTGTGCTACTTTGTGAGATTCAGGAAGTTCTATTTTATTCCTAGTTTGATGAAAATTTTTAATCATGAATGGATTTGAGTTGTGTTAGATTTTTTCTGTACACATGGATATAACCTTATGATGTTCTCTTTTATTCTAGTAATGTAGTAAATTGTATTGATTTTAAATGTTAAAGTTATCTTGCCCTCCTTTAATAAGCCCAGCTATCTCATGATGCATTATCATTTTATCTATCTCTGGATTCAATTTGTTAATATGTGTAGAAATTTTGCAACTGTATTCGTGAGAGAGAGAGTGAGTGAGAAGGATTGTCTTTTCTTTTTTTCTTTTTGTAACATCTTATTTGCTTTTGTTATCAGTGTTATGCTGCTGTGCTCATAAAAGTATTAGGAAATTTTACTTCTTTTTTATTTGATGTCTTTTATTTTCTTTATTTGTAATGTCCTTGTCAAGCTTTGATTTCAGTGTTTTTCTGGCCTCATAAAGTGTTTGGAAGTATATCCTCATTTTCTGTTATTTGACAGAAGATGTACATTATTGGTATTCTTTTTTCTGTACGTGGTTAGAAGTGTTCACCATGTATGTTTCCAAGGTTGGCAATTTCTTTGTGTGTAGGTGTTGAATTCCAATTCCAATTCCAATTTCTCTACTAGATTTAGAACTATTCAAAATTTTATGTTTTCTTGTGTCAGCTTTGTTAAGTTGGATATTTCTTGGAATTTGAATATTTCTCCAATTTTTAAAAAATTTATTTGCACTAAATTGTTCATAATAGCATCTTATTATCTATTTAATGTCTATTGAATGTGTAGTCATATCCTCTTTTCCCTTATATTGGTAATCTGTTCCTTCTCCTTTTTTTGTTCTTGGTCAGACTTGCTGATGAGCTGTCAATTTTACTAGTCTTTCAAACAGTAAACTTTTTGTTTTGTTTACTTCTAGGCTGTATGTTTGTTTTCTTTCCATTATTTTTCTTCTTATTCTTGTTATTTCTCTCCTTTACTTTCTTTAAGTTTAATTTGTTTGTTTCTCCTCATTTCTTCAGAAGGATACATAGATAATTTTTAATGTGGTGTGATAATGTTATTGTACTTTCATTTACCTGTGGACTATTTAGGAGTGTATTTTTAAATTTCCAAACTCTAGGGATTTTTAAAAATATTGATATTGAGCATAATTGCCCTCTTGTCAGAGTACATACTTTAAATAATTGGAATCTGTAAAATTAGTTGTTTGCTTTATGGTGCTACATGTAATCAATTTTGGTAAATGTTCTTGAAAAGAATGTTTATTTTGTCACCGTGTGGTACCTGTTCAACATATATCAAGTTTATCAGGTTTATTAACTTTGTTTTTCAAATTTTCTGGGTTGTGTTTTCTGATTTTTCATCTGATTACTCCATCAGTTATTGAGAGAGGTATGTTAAAATCTCCATGTGTGATTGTGGATTTTTCTCCTTTTGATTTTGTCACTGTTTGCTTTATATATTTTGAAGTTATGTTATTAGGTACATACATACAAATCCAGAATTATTATATATTTTTCCTAATAGACTGATAATTTTATCATTACATAGTGTCTCTCTGTCTAGGAATACTTCTTCCTTAAGACCTGCTTTGTTTGATGTTTGCTGCAGCTGCTTTTTTTGTTGTTGTTACTTGTTTTTGTATGGTATATCTTTCTCAATCCTTTTATTTTCCATCTCTTTGTTTCCTTATATTTAAGATTTGTCTATTGAAAACAACGTAAAGTTTCTCTTCTTAAATCCATTCTGACAAGATTTATCTTTTATTGGGATAATTTTACATTTACATTTAATGTAATTTCTTATAAATTTTGCTTAATATTTTACACATCATTTATTTTTGGTTTGCCTTTTTTTCTCCTTTCTTGCTTTCTTTTGAAATCTACATTATTTTAATGACATCAACAAATATTTAGTTGCCTGTTATGTTTATGGTGCTTGATATTGTGATTGATCCAAAGATTCATTATACTTAGGTAGCAAGCAAAACCCTTATTCACAAACATGTATATGAAATACAATTTAAAAAAATTATATTTAATCTGACTCTTAGGTACCCATTTTCCTAGTCAAATATCTGTCTTATTCCTTCTCCTTACCTACTCCCAACACTCAACAGAGGTTCTAGAAAACCTCTAAAAAAAACCCTAGGCTTAGAAAACCCTGAAAAAGGACAGCGTTCAGGAAAGACCCACTAATTTTTATTCCTTACTGAGCTTCACTGATACGTCCCAGTGTGCAATGGTTACTTGAAGCCAGGTCTACCCATGGCAATTTTTACTAATGCTGGTTGCTGTGGTACTTAGCATCCTGCCTTCCCAGGTGCATCATGTAGCTACTATCCTGTAATCCTAAAATATCACTGGACTCTGGAGATGTCCTAGAGCCTGGGTTCCTATTATTTACAAGGCTCTTTAACCATTGTCTCCTTACAGATTCTGCCAAGTCTTGTCCTTTAGCAGGGTAAAGAATAAGTAGAATTTCAGTAAATGGAGATGAGAGAAGTAAACAGTAAGCTTGGAAGGGTAAAGACATAAAATGTAAATAGTATGATAAGAATTATTGCAGAAATCATTGTGTGCCAGGCAAAGGATTAGGAGATTTTAATATTTAAATAGAATCTGAGGGTAGAAGAATGAAAGAAATAACACAGTAACATCTTAACATGATTTGTTACTTTTCCTTGATGTGCTGCAACATGAAAAAAAAATGTGCTTTGAGGGGAGGGATTTCCCTTCATTGTAGCATATAAACAAATGTCTATCTTGCTTATAAATGAAGATTCATGTATTTTGGAATTGAAGGAAGTTAAATGTAGTAGATATTAGGGAAAGCAGCAAACTGCAATGAAAAAAATTAGGGGGAAATGGCATTCCTCTATTTGTCTATTATTAAAATGTCTGCAATAAAAATGTAAGCTTTAATTAATACCTTGAAATATTTTAACAATTAACCTTTTTTCCTTACTTGAAAACTTTTTATATATTGTGATTTTTAAAATAGTGAACAGAAATTTTAATTTTAGAAAGACGAAAGAACTATATCCTTGACAGAAAACACTCATATTCACTTTCTAAGGTCATTTTAAAATATTAGGTACTTTACAGTGTTTGTGGAGAAAGAGCTACAGTTTGAAAACTTTAGTGTCTTTAATTCTATATTGATTGTAGTGATGCCCATTTTACAGTTTTAATAGTATAATCCTTTGATTGTTAATCTTAAACTCATTAAAATGTCTTATTCTAAATTCTGGCAGTGAAAACTTGCACTGCTGAATTAAACCTTATAATCTTGGTAGTTGGACTGATTATTTCATTTTATGTTCCTTTCTTCCCAAGTGCATATTTATTAGACTAATAGTGATAAAAAAAGAAAATCACCATGGGACTACCTCTGAGTTTAAAATTGATATAATGATATAAGTGAAAAACCATTTTGGGGGTCAGCTTAACAACACAGTACTTTACAGAAAATCCTCAGATAATACCTTTGAAATAGAGAAAGGGCATAGTAAACTTAGATCAGTTAAATATGTCATTAAACCATAGTGTCCAGATCATTCAAGATGTAAGAAGGATATGAAATTATACTTTTACCATAGTATTCTTGACAAAAAAGGCATTATATATTATTAATGTGGAGCATACTCTCAGTTTTACTGAGGACACATTGTTACATGTGGACCCTGTTCCCAAGAACAAAGTTGCATGATTCAGAGTTATCTTTGACGAACACAAACAGCAGAATGACATGAAGAAGGGAGAACACTACAAAAATATTTTCTTTACTAAATATATACCCATTCTAAATTCCAGGGTTTAGATATGTTATATTAATATGAATTTGCATATATGGATAAATCATTATGATTATGAATATTATTATTCTAAATATTTAATAAAAATTATTTGACATGATACAAAGATGTCTACAGAGAATTTTAAAACTACTCAAAATGTTAATTGTATCAGCATGTAAAATACTTTTTCGATATAGATATTTACTTAGATTTACAATTATGTTCAGTGTTTTTAAGGAAATGTTATATAACAATTGATATTACAATTTAAAATTATATACATTATAGCAATTATATCTTTTTTAAAGTAACGTTATTTTTATTTATTAACTATATAACAACACACCACTATCATGCTTTTTCCTACAATTTTTTGCTGCATGCCTCGTGATTACCTCTTTTTATGACAATTTTGCAGTATCAGTTATTTGCATGTGATCTGTTGATTGTGTAATTTTTAAAATATTACTTTATCTTCTGCTTTTTTTTCTTGTTTAGAAAGGTTGTTGTAACTTTATCTCTTCTTTTCTTATTTTCATTGTCTTTATTTTTGGATGATGAGGCTCTTAATTATTGTTTCTTTCAGGCTTTTCTTTTACTTTGTGGTTTAAGAAGAGATTTCGACATCTTGAAGCGCCATCAGTCTTTTTACTTTCAGTTTACCTTAGTAGCTTCCTCTAAGATCATTTCTTCCCATTATATTTTAATTTCAGTATGGTAAACAATTCTTTTCCAATGGTATGCTGGAGATAGAGCCAATTGTATATGTATCTCTTCCCTTCCCATACTGTGACTTTGGTAGCTTGAAATTGGCTATATGGGAGTATTTACATTACGGAAATAGGCAAATGTTACAAGTCAAGGCTTTTTTTCCCCCCAGAGAGACAGTTGTTCAACCTCTACCAGCACACCACTGCCTTTATATACCATATACCAAAATTAATTTCAGAATTAACAAAATTTAAAAAGTTAAAATGTTAAAGGACTAGAAAAACATGAGTGAGTATTTAACCAAGTTCTATATTAAAGTAATGGAAGGAAACTCAGAGATTATCAATAGATTTAAAAAATTTGTGATGAATATAGTCAATCTATTTTAAATGAAAATGTTGTAAAGTAAGTTTGAAACCTGGTAATTAGAGTAATAGTAAGTGTTGCTCAAATAAATTAGAATTTGTGTTGATTTTTTTAAAAATCCTAGTTTAATCTAGTTGATTCAGTGTATTGTTATTTTATGAAAATATGCCCTTGATAAAATGTTACAACACAAAATATTTAACTCTACTATTTTCTAATTTCTACAATTTTATACTTATGCTCTTATGAAATTCCTATATAGGTGCCAGAATAAAGTTTTTTTCCCCCCAAAATAATCTATATAATTCCAGCAATGTATAGATTACCAATGGGACAGATCAATCATGTATAATAAGGCCTAATGTACTACTTCTCTGTTTGTTAAGTAAAGTTTAGAATCAAGTCATTCAAACTTAAAAAAAAATTAATTAAACATTAGAAACTAAGCTTCTATATAATAACCAGTGAACCTGTTGTTTCATTTTCCTGTGATTTATTGTCTTTTGGCTAACAACTTATATGTGTCAGGGTAAATATTTACTTTTTTCCAGGTATTATGGCATCTTTTCACTACTTAGTATTTTTGTGGCCTGATAGTTCATACATTCCTTTAAATTTCTAATGTATATTCAGATGATAATTTACTTATCTTTAAATGTAAAAACAATTTGTTAATATTGTGCTACCTTTTGAAACTTAGTAAATATTTAAAAATAGAAGAATCTAGCTAATTTGTACTCTGCTAACTTACCTGTGATGATTTCTACATTTATATTTTTTACTGAGTGAGAACATCAAAATAACTTGTTCTTTATGAATTTTCAAAGTTTTCCTCTTCCAGAAAGAAATCAATTTTAAAATATACTCTTTCCAAAATCAGGAATTCCAAAATTAATAATGTTTTTCTACGAAGATCCCTTCAATTTAAGTTCATTAGTTGCTTCTTGTATACCAAATTTCTGTGTGTAACAATTATCTCTTACATTTCATGGTATGTTATGTGGCCACATAGTATAAAATAGAATTGATAACCATTAGTATGCAGGGCAGTCCCTTTGATTTTATGTACCTTCTCTAATTTGTACTTCTCTCTTAGCCTCTAATTGTTTCATTTAATCAAAGTCTCTACTAACATATTTATAATTTGAATTTTTACTAATTTAGTATGATGTATCTTCCTTCGTTATTTTATTCTGAATTAGTATGGCCTTTTAAACTTTTAAATGAAAATGTTAAATGACAGTCTGTAATGTAGAGCAGAAATTAGATTTTAATATCCCTTTTGCATATAAAGATTTTTAAATGTATTTTTGACACTTTAACATTTTTTTTTTCCAGATAAAGCCTTATGTTCATATAATTCAGGTAAATTTTAGCATGTGCAATGCTTAATGCATGTATTCACATGCACAGTTTAATTGGTTTGTTGTTTTGTGCCTTGTCTGGCTATTGTGCATATGTTAAATTCCTAAACAAAATATCACTAGCTTCCTTTTTCTACCTATAGAAATTTTCCAGTATCTCCATGTTGACATCTTTATTATTTTGGTATTAAAAACCA
This sequence comes from Balaenoptera musculus, assembly GCF_009873245.2. Taxonomy (NCBI): domain Eukaryota; kingdom Metazoa; phylum Chordata; class Mammalia; order Artiodactyla; family Balaenopteridae; genus Balaenoptera; species Balaenoptera musculus. Next base: position 33,246,561 of record NC_045801.1, on the reverse strand, counting down.
TTTGTTGAAATATAGTGATTTATGATTTCAGTGTGTCTAATCTTGTCTCCTTTAGTATGGTATCATTTCATCAATGAAGTATGTTTTAGTGCGTATTGTGTTATCATGTACACTGTTTCAGAACTTTTGAATTTATATGGATGTAATTTGGTATATTTTTGACTTATGGAGGGATAGTGTTAAAAATTCTAAGTATGTTGAATTAAAACTGCAATGTTTGCTGTAGTTTCTATCATTTTAGCCATTTTTTTCATATCTTCCAAAGAAAACTGAATAGATTTAGGTTTTCTACTCCAATGACTTTTAAATTCACACATGCACAGAGTATATGTCAAGATATTTAAACTGATGTTAAGTTTTTTAACTGGTTACTGGGATTTCTCTTGGTTTTAACAATTTTAGTAAGGTTAATATTTTAAAATATATTTAGTCTAATGAACTTTTATATTTAAAAAAATTTTCTTCTTGAATAAGATTAGGAAAAAATTATTTTAAAAACTTAGGAATAGCAAACTGAAATTTCAGTCCCTAAATGAAAAATTATTTTAAAAACTTAGGAATAGGAAACTGAAATTTCAGTCCCTAAATGAAAATGAAAGGAAGGATTTACCATTTACAACCAGGATTGAGTAAAAGGGGTTGCACTTTCTTTCCCACCTCAAGCAACAACAAAAATGGACAAATACATGATATAACTGTTTGAATAACACTGGGTATCAGGCATCTGAGGACAGTAATTACTAAAAGAAGGTAAACAAATGAGTTGAACCCTAAAATTGCCCTTGCCTACCTCTCTTTAAGAGAGTTTCCTGCACACAGCATAGTGGAAGGAACACAGATGGAACCTACAGACTTCCAGAGTTAGGGAGATGGAGCTGAATTCAGGGAGACAGAAGGCTAGAGTTCACAGAACAGAATACTGGAAAGGAGAGAACTGTGCAAAGAGAGAACTCAAAGATCCACAGAGGGTCCTTCTCAAGTGTTCAGCTGAGCTTGATCAGTGAATGAATGGAGGAATCTACCCAACGCTGGGAAAAGAACCACCCAAAAGGATTAGAGGTAATAGTACCTGAGAATAGTGTCTGTTTTTTTCAGTGAGTCTGAAAACATCAAGTTTCATGGGACATTGTGTTGAGTATGCAGAAATGTCTGACCTCAGTAGTGGAGAACAGTTAGCCCTAGAAGTGAACACTGTATTACATTAAAAAATTTTTAGAGCAAAAACTGAAAGGATCAAAGTGAACTGTGGACAACTTGAAGCTACCTAATACACAGGTAATTTAAGTCCCTACAGGAGAGGAGAGGGGGAAAGCACAAAAATATTTGAAGAAATAATTGTTGATCAATTGTTGAAAACCATAAACCCACATATCGAGGAATCTCACTGAACTTCCAAGCACAAGAAACATGAATAATAAACCAAGGCACATTAAAATTAAGTTCTTTAAAGCTAATAACAAATAGAAAATCTTACAGCGCCCAGAGAAAACAAACTCAGCACATAACTGCGGAGTAAAGGTAAAGATGACCACAGATTTTTCATTGGAAACAGTGCAAGTACTTAAAGAAAAAAATATCAATCTAGAATTTATACCCATTCATATTTCTTTCAAAAATGAAGGCAAAATAAAGAGTTTTCAAGCATACAACTACTAAAAGATCTCTTCACTAGAAGACTTGCACTAAAACAAATGTTAAAGGAAGTCCTTCAAGCAGAAGAATAAGGATACCAGACAGAGATATATAATAGAAATGTATATAAAGGAATGAGGAACACCAGAAATGGTAACTTCATGGATAAATATATAAGATATTTTCTTGTTGTTTAAATACCTTTAAATATAATTGACCATTGAAACAATAGCAATACAGTATAGGGTTTGCAATATATGTTAAAGTGAAATATGTGACAACAGCAGCACACAGGTTAGGAGAGGAAAAATAGAAGTGTATGACTGTAGTGTTTTTATAGTATACTATATGAATAGTAGTATATGAATTGAAAGGAGATTGTAATAAGTATGTATACCGTAAGCCCTAAAACCACAAAACAAAGGGTTATAGCTAATAAGCCAACGGAAGAGAGAAAATGGGACCAGAAAAATAGCCATTTCATCCAAAAGAATACAGAAAAAGAGGGAAAATGGAACAAAGAACAGATGGGACAAATAGAAAATAAATAGCAAGTTGATAGATGTAAACCAACCAAGTCAATGATCACATTAAATGTAAATAGTAAAAATGCCTCAATTAAAAGGCATTTTGGTTTTTTTTAAAAGGCAAAAACCAGCTATATGCTGCCTACAAGAAACCCATTTTAAATATAAAAACACAAAGAGGTTTAATGAAAAGTATGGAAAAGATAACACATTAATATCAATTAAAAGAAATATGGATTACCCTATATTAATATTAGACAAATTAGATTTTAGAGCAAAGAATATTACCAGGGATAAATGTCATTTTATAATAATAAAAGGGTAAATTAATCAAGAGAACATACCAATCCTCAACATTTAAACATGTAATAATGCAGCTTCAAATTACACAGAGAAAATTTATAGAGATTGTTGGATTGTATTAATTTTTAAAAAACAAAACAAAAAAGGAATTGACTATGGTTTTTGAAGAGCTCAACAAAATTGACCAAGAAAAAAGACACAAATTACTGAAATGCATTGGAAATCACTACCAATTTAACAGAAATTAAAGGGATTCCTATGGGAATTCTTTGGAAAATCACATAGGAATATAATGAACACCTTTATGCTATGAAATTAACATAGATGAAATGGGCTAATTTCTAGAGAGTCATAAATTACAGAAACTGATCCAAAAGTCTGAATAAACCTATAACACATAAAAAAGCTGAATCAGTAGTGAAGATTTTCCCACAAAGAAAAGCCTAGGCCCGGTGGCTTCACCAATGATGAATTTGATGAATTCTATGGTACATGTAAAAGGAAATAACAATACTTCTCAAATTCTTTGAGAAAAAAAGAGAAGGAAATATTTTCTAATTAATTTCCTAAGGCCAATATTATCCTGATACCAAAGTCAGACAAACATATATCACAGGAAAACTATAGATCAATATCCATGAATATAAATATGAAATCCTCAACAAAATATTAGTAAATCAAATCCAGCAATATGTTATATACTATAACTGAGAAGGATTTATCCCAGTAATGTAAAGTTGGTTTACTAACTAAAAATCAATTCAACATATTAATAGAAAAAAAGGACAAAAACCATGTGATCATTCACATGAGATGAAAAAGCTATGACAAAATCCAACATCCATTCACAAAGAAAACTATCAGTAAAGTTGGAATAGGAGGGAACGTCCTCAACCTGATAAAGAGAACGTACAAAAACCTACAGCTGGCACCATTTTTAATTGTAAAAGACTGAATGTTTTCCCTTTAATTGGGAACTAGGTAAGGATGTCTGCTCTTACCACTTCTATTCAGCAGTGCACTGGAGACTCTAGTTAAAGTAGTCAGGCAAGAAAAAATAAATAAAAGGCATTCAAAATGGAATGGAAGAAGTGAAACTGTTTTTATTCACAGATGACATGATTCCATACGTAGAAAATTGTAAAGAATCCACAGAAAACTACTAAAGCTAATAAACAGTGTCAGCAAGGTTCCAAGATAATTGAACAATATGTGAAATCAATTGTATTTTATATACTATCCACTAACATTTTGAAAAGGAAATTTAAAATATTGATATTTTCATTCATAACGGAATAAAAAAATTTTTAATACTTGTGAATAAATTTCAAAAATAAGTGCAAACTTGCATACTAAAGAAATCACAAAAATTGCTGGAAATGATTAATGGACAATTTACATAAATTGAGAGGTATTTCACATTCATGGATTGAAAGACTCAATATTATTAAGATGGTGATTTTTCCCCAAATTGGTTTATAGAGTCAATATAATCCATATCAAAATCTAAGCAGGACTTTTTGCTGAAATTAATAAGCTGATCTTAAAATTTACATGGACATGCCTAGGATCCTGAGCAGCCAAAACAAAAACAAAAGCAAATTTGGAAGTCCTACATTTCCTGATTTCAAAACTTATAAAGCTACAGTAATCACAATATTGTGGTGCTGGCATAATGATAAATGTACCAATAGATGGAACCTAATTCAGAATTTTAAAATAAGCCCTTATATTTATGGTCAACTGATTTTCAACAGAGGTGCCAAGGCAATCCAGTGGGAAAAGAATTATCTTTTTAACTAATAGTGCAAGAACAATCAAATATCCACATGTTAAAAGATTATTTTAGAAACTATCTCACACCATCCATAAAAGTTAACTTAAAAATGAATCACAGACCTGACTGTAAGCTAAGACTATAAAACTCTTAGAAAAAAAATAGGAGAGAATCTGTATTACCTTGGGTTAGGCAAAGATTTCTTTAATACAACACCAAAGGCAAAATTAATAGAAGACTGAAGAAATAAATTGGACTTCATAAAAAATTAAAATGTTTGGCTTCAAGACACCATTAAGAAGGTAAAAAGATGAGCCACTGACTGGGAGAAAATACTTACAAGTCATATATTTGACAAATACTTGCACCCACAATATATAAAGAAACCTTAAAATTCAATAATAAGAAGACAAATAATGCAATCAAAATGTGGGAAAAAAATTTCAATTGTGATTTAATGGAAGAAGACGTACGGATGACAAATAAGCACATGAAAAGATGCCTCAAATCATTACTTGTTAGTGAAATGCAAATTATAACCACATTAAGATTATCAGTTCATATCCACTGCAATCAGTATGATACAAAAGATGAATAATAACAAATTCTGGCAAGGATATTGAGAGGTTAGAACCATAATATGTTTACTGCTAGAAATGTGAAATGGTATAGTTCTTTGGAAAACAGTTTGGTGGTTTGTTAAAAAATTTAAAATAAATTTACCATATGACCCAGCAATTCACTGGCAGGCAGGTGAAATGAAAGTGAATATCCACTCAGACTTGTACTTGAATGTACAGCATTATTCATAATGGTCAAAAGTGGAATGTGGTATCCATACAGTGGATTACTATAAATAACAGGGAACAAAGTGCTAATACAGACAACAATGTGGTTGAACAAAAAAATGTTATGCTAAATAAAATGCCAGGTACAAAAGGTCAAGTGATTTAAAAAATGAACTTCTATCCACATTTCACACCATTATAAAGTTAACTCAAAATCAATGTAAACCTTAAAATTATAAAACTCCTAGGAGAAAACTTTGTCACCTTGGGTTAGGCAGAGATTTCTTAGGGTACCAAAATTGTGTTCCATTAAGTAACAAACTGATAAATTGGCCTTCCTCAAAATAAAATTATCTTTTTTTTTTTCTTTAAAGGACACTGTTAGGATAATGAACAGCCACACCCCAGGCTGGGAGACATATTTGCAAACCATATATCTGATAAAGAACTTATATTTAAAATATATAGAGAACTGTCAAAACTCATCAGTAAGAAAAACAACCAATAAAAAGTGGACATAAAATATGAAAGGCCATTAAAGAAGATATAGGGATGGAAAATAAATATACGAGAAGATGTTCAACATTAGTCTTCAGAGAAATGCAAATGAGATACTATTACACACTTGAATAGCTAAAATGGAAAAGGCTGTCTGTGCTATATATTGGGGACAATGGGAAGTGACTAAAACTCTCATACATTGCTTGTGGAAATGTAAAATGTTACAGCCTCTTTGGAAAATACTTCGGCAGTTTCTAAAAAGTTAAACATACACCTACTATATAACGCAACCATTCTACTCCTAGGTATTTACCAAAGTGAAAGCGTATATCCAAACAACAACTTGTACATGAATGTTTATTGTAGTTTGATTTGTAATAGCCAAACAACCCAAAAGCCCCTCAACTGGGGAATGGACAAACAATCTGTGGTATAGACATAAAATGGAATTTTACTCACCAATAAAAAAGAAGGAACTGTTGATATACACTACAGCATGGATGAATCTCAGAACAATTGTACTGAGTGAAAGAAGACAGACAAAAGGAATACAGACTGTATGATTCTATTTATATACAGCTCTAATAAATGCAAATTAATGTATGAAATAGAAAACTAACAAAAGAAAAAATAACTAAATAGATAAAATTCTGAAAACTCTGACATTATCAGGAACAGACTTGGCACAAAAAAATAATAGCGTAAAGGAAGAGATAATTTCAGATAAAGTTGATATTATAATAAGTTCAATTAGGCTGTTGGAACTCTGTCTACAAGTATACAAAAATAACTTCAAAAACATGGACATATTATGGACAAATTCCTAGAAAAATAGTATTTATGAAAACTGACTCAATAAGAAATAAAAACTTTAAACATTCCTTTAACCACAAATATTATTAATATGTTGAAAGTAGTAAAACTTTTGAAAATAAAAAACCCACTAGAACCAGTCATTTTTTATGGATGATTTATACTAACTTTTAACAGGTTATCTTAATCTAATAAGACTCTGGAATGTAATATAAATAAAGTAAAAACATTTCTAAGCTCATTTACAAAGTTAGCATGACTTTTATACCAAAATTCTACAAAGCCATTCAAAGAAAGGAAATTTATAAGTCCATTTCACTCCTAAATATAGATGACCAAAAAGGTATTGAAAATAAGAAATCAATTCCAAAATTTTATAAAAATCTATTCATGTGGTTAAGCATGTTTACAGATTAAGGGAGAAAAGCTATGGTCATTTTCAATAATGAATAAAAAACATTTTGTAGAATTCAACATAAATTCATATATATTTTTTAGCAAATTATTAGTTAGAAAAGAACTTCTTCAATTTGATAGAATATCTATTAAATATCTACAGGAAATTTCATCTTAAATTGCCAATGATAGAATTATTTTGTTTTAAACCCACACAAGAAAATGATTGTAATGGAGGTCTTAGTACATGAGACAAAAGAATTTAGAAACATTAAGGATTCAAAGGAAGAAAAAAGATATTTGCAGTTGACATGATTGTTTAACTCAAACTTTGAAAAGAATCTATAGACAAATTATGATTTATCAGGAAAGCTGTATATAAGATTAATATATAAAAGTCAATTGCATTTCTATACCCTAGTATCAAATAGAATAAATAAATTTTAAAAGATGTAATTTACAATAGTAACAGAGAATATCAAATATTTAGGAATAAATCTAGCAGAAGTTGTGTAAAACTACCATAGGAAAAAATTTTAAACTTTTATTAAGAACTATTAAAGAACACTTAAATAAATGGATATATGCCATAACCATCGATAAGAAGACTCAACATTATTGCCAATTTCCCCTGTTTGACCTAATGTTTCAATTCAGTTGCAGTCTTATCAGATATCTTTATGGAAACTGATGGCCAGATTTTAAGTGTACAGAGAAATAAAGGGCCAAAAAATAGTTAGAAAGCTTCTTGTGAGGGCAGGGAGGAGCTAATTGTTTGATCAGATATCATCACTTAATGTACTTGACATGGTGTGCAACTGGTATGAGAATAAATCAATCAGTAGAATAAGTAGAGAGCCCAGAAGCAGAATCTCTTATATAAGACTGTCTTATATAAGGATCTGAAGTAATATGTCAGACCAAGAGGGGGGAAATAGGCAATTTAATTAAAGAGTTGGAAAAAGTTATTATCCATAAAGAAAAGAAAATAGGTTAAATTAAATCTCCTGTCTTGCAATATGTACAAAAAAATTAACTCTAGCTGGATTAAGAACTTAAATACTATATAAGTTAAGCTTCAGTCAGGAAGTTAAAGCACTATTACAGATGTGGAATAAGAGATTTATTATAAAGATTAAATTTTACAAAATTATAAGATAAGCTGGGACTTCTTTGTAAGAAGGTTTTTAAGAGTATAATTGAAGAATCTGAGTAAAGTCACTTGCCAGAGACCACAAAGGGGAGCTAGTGAAAAGTATGGAAGGCTGTTCATCCACTAGGGGGTCCTAAAGTTACTGCAAGTCATAGGTCAGGTTGGAAAGGAAAAATGCATGAAAACCAGGAAAATCAAGGAAAACCAGAACCCACGAGGACAAACTAGAACCGGTGTCTGTCTCTAACCCTGATTTTGTGGGTGACCAGCAGAAGCAGCCGGTGTCCTTTGTGTGCAACTGCAGATGTGCGTGGCACAGGCCTGGAGGAAGCTGTAGGAGGAGAACCAGCATGAGCCAGACGAACATCTAAAATCCTAGACTTGGTTATATCACACCTATTATAAAAGTCAGAAAGAATTGAAAAGAGAAGTTAAAAAACCACAATCATAGTATCGTCTCCCAGAAATTTGAACTACACAGTTAACCAACTTGAATTAATAGAACATATTCCCAACAGAGAACATAAATGCTTTTCACCTACAAATGAAACATGTAAAATTTTGCTACTGATTTTTAATTAAGTAATACATTCATAGGGTATAAATTCAAAAGTGTATATAGTGAAAAAAAACTATCACCCCTAATTTTTAAACATCTAGTTCTCCTTCCCTGAATGAACCACTGTTACCAGTGTCTATATTTTTGCAGAGATATTCTATGCATACACAAACAAATATATATAGATAATTCTTTTTTTCTAACATATTCTGTGCCCTCTGTTTTTATTTTTAATCTCTATTCTTTTAGTAGTTACTATTGAAATTATAACATGCACCCTTAACAAAGTAATATTAACATCGCTACCTTTTTTCCCAAACCATATAAAAGAGTTAAAATCAGATTCACAACCTCACCCCTACCATTTAACATATTACTGCCAGAATTTTGCCTCTACTTCCAAATTACTAATTATTATAATTACTGTCATTTTGTTCATTCAGAGTTTGTTTATATTTATCTGTATTTTTACAGCTCTCTTTGCTCTCCTTTGTTTTCATTCCTTCTGGGATAAATTTCTCTATTTTGAGATGCACGTTTTTTAGAGTTTCTTTCAAAGAACTGGAAACAGGCTTTGATTTTCTGAGTATATTTTTATTTCTTCATTCCTGGTGGAACACTTAGCTATGTATAAAATTCTAGAATGACTTTTATTTTCTCTTAGCACCCTGATAATGTTAATCTAACAACTTCTGGTTTCCAACTTTGCAGAAAAATCTCTCTGTTTATTTAAATTTTCTTTCATTTTCAGCAGTTGTTATGAGTTGAATTGTGTTTCCAAAAAATATATGTTAAAGCCCTAACCAATACCTCCAGATGTGACTTTATGTGGAAATAGAGTCTTTACGGACGTAATCAAGTTTTCATGTCTGTGGTCGTAAGGGCAAACCCTAATCACATATGGCTGCTGACCCTATTAAAAAGGGGAAATTTGGACGTAGAGATAGACATTCACAGAAGGAAGACAGTCTGAAGACATTCAGGGAGAAGACGATTATGTGACTGGAGTGATGCACCTACAAGTGAAAGAATGCCAAAGATTGTGGGCAAACACCAGAAGCCAGAAGAGACAAGGAAGGATTCTTCCCTAGAGACATCAGAATGAGCATGGCACTGCTGACACCCTGATTTTGGACTTCTACCCTCCAGAACTGTGAGACAATAAATTTCTGTTGTTTTAAGCTACATAGTGTTTGGTACTTTCTTATAGAAGCCATAGGAAACTAACACAGTGGTGTTTTGTGGTTTGAGGCATACATGTTTTACACTTTTTTTTCTTAAATGTATTCCTAAACATTTCATGTGTTTGAATATTCTTGTAAATGATAGTGGTTTTGAAAACATTTTTCTAATTGTTCATTGTTCATTTTTGTATGTTGACTATGTATCTTGGAGTTTTGCTAAATTCACTGGTTAGTCTTAAGTTTTTTATAGTTTCCTTCAGATTTTTAATTTACGTGATCATGTTACATCTTGCTTTCTAATCTGTATACCTTCCATTTATTTCCCTTGCTGTATTTTACTGTCATGCAAGTACAGTATTGAATAGAAGGGGTGGTAGTGGACATCACTGGCTTATTCTTTCTCTTAGGGGGAATACATTCTATATTTAATAATTGTTATGTTAGCTGTAGGTTTTTTGTAGATGCCCTTTATCAGTTTGAGGAAGTTTCCTTCTCAGTAGTTTGCTGATACATTTTATCATGAATGGGGGTTAAACTTTTTCACATGATTTTTTACGTCTATTAAAATAATTTTAAACCTGCATGTATAAATGAAATAACTTCAATAAGCATTAAATCAGAACTAGAGAGAAAAATCAACAAATGTACCACCATTAAAGAAGAGTCTAATATAATTCTCTCTCAATCATTTATTGGTCAAGCAAACAAAAATTCAGGGTAGAAGAGACTCAAACCACAGAATTAACAAATTTAATCTCATGGTCAAAGAACTCTGAACCTAACATTTGATGAATTCATATTCATCTGTTATGTCCATGAAACACTTGTAAGAATTATTAATATACTATTCAATAATTCATTTTTTGACAAATTTCAAAGAATTGATATGCTGTAGGCTATTTTCTTCAACTAGAGTGTTACTATGTAAAGGTTTTTAAAAAGAGATAAATTATACCCATACATTTGTTAAATTTTAAAAATGGACTTGTACTCTAAAGAACATTTTTTTCAAGATCTATTATCTCTGCAACTGTCATGGATTATTCAGTTAATAGTGTCTTAAATTTAATGAAATATGGTAAATATCTTATAGACCCAAGAAGAAAATACCTAGAACTAAACTTTAAAGAATATACTACATACAAATATTTGTGTAATGCAAAGAAGTACTTGGGAGAGAATGCTTGTGTTAACAAAGCATTCGAAGGTTGAAAATTATGATGTACTCATTCAGTTTTTTAGGAAAAGAATAATGAAATAAATTAAAAATAGAAGGAAAGAAATCCTAACAATAAGAGCAAAACCTAAATAAAACAAGAAACAAATTTCTAGTTAGGATTATGGAGCCCAAAATTTAATCCTTTAAGTGAATTACAAAATGAACCTGTAGTGAAATTTATTGACAATAAAAAGAAGGTACGGTTAGTATTCAAATGGATGTATAATTGATATATCAGAAAATAGATTATAAAATAAAATTTAAACATTGTAACAAGCACTTTGAAAACTTAGACAAAGTGAACAAATTCCTATAAAATATATAATTTACTAAACCTTGAATTAGTAAGTCATTCTACATCTACCAAAAAGTGGAATTAGCAATTTAAAATATACCCACAAAGGAAACACCAGACCATGGTAATTTTATAGATTAATTCTCTCAAAATTTCAAAGAACAGATTTGTTTTTTTAATCTACACAAATTCTCCCAGAGAATAAAAAAGGACTAATTCTCAATATTTAGTTGGGCTAGTGTAACCTTGATTCTAAACCAAAAGGTTAGTACAGGAAGGAAACAGGCCAGAATGAATTGTAAATAAAAATTGAAAATCCTTTATGAAATATCACTGAACTTATGAGACTTTCCTCAATCTGATAGAATGTAAATTCAGCAAATATCACTTTAAATGGATAAATATTAGAAAAATTCTATTTAAAATCAGAATTTAGAAAGAAATGTAAAATTTCTTTCCAGTATTATGCTTACTAGCATAGAAAGACAGGAAAAAGAAAGAAAAAAGGCATTAGGACTGGGAAGAAAATTGTCTCCATAGAAAAATTCCAATTAAACCATAATACATTTATTAGAAGTAAAGAAAAAAGAGACTTTAACAAGATGGTTGATTCACATTATTTTACAATAAAATTGCATTTCTGTTTAGGAGCAATTAGGTTAGAAAACATAATTTTAACAGTATTTCTAAGAGCAATAGAAATGATAAGATACAAAGGATAAATCCAGCAAATGTGGAAAATTTGAGTGACCAAAGTTAAAAATTTCAGAGAGATCTTAAAGAAAACTTAAATGAAGAGAATGCCATGTTCATGGCTAGTAAAACAATGCTGTAAAATACGCCATTTCTCCCTGAATTAATGTATTGATTCAGTGCATTTCAAATCAAAATCCCTATAGGATGTTTTTGTGCAGTTTGATAACCTGAATCTAAAATTTAAATGGAAGCGCAAAGGAGAAATATCAAAGATATGAATAATTAGGTAAAGGAGTTGCTTTTCAATATATAACATTGTAATAACAAAGACAGTGAGTTACTGGTTTATAGATAGAGAGCCTGTACAAGGAAAAAGAAGTAGAGTACCAAACAAATCCTAGCAGATAGAATACATTTATTTATAACAGAAGTGACATTGCAGATCATTGTGGAAAGATAGAATGATTAAATAAACAATGCTGAGATACGTGTTATCCATATAGAAAGTGAAGTTGCATCCATATCTCATGCCATACAGAAACTTAGTTCAAGATGGATAGGATATAAATGCACAAAGCAAAATTTTTAAACTTTCAGAAGAAAATAAGGGTATCTCTGTGCTTGTATACAAGCTCAGGAAATTTCTTAAAGAAATTTTAAAATTTCTTCTCTTTAAAAAAGAAGATTGATCCATTCAGTGACATTAAACTTAAGTACTTGATTTCATCAGAATGTGACAAGATCCACATAGAACATAACTGCAATATATTTAACCTCTATAGGATTAATATCAAAATAGGTCAAGACTTCCATCAGGAAAGTAATCAAGATTCTGAAAGGAAGTAGCATTTACAAACCACATATATACCTCACCTCCCACTCTCACCTGCACCCTCACACACAAGATGGCTCGCTCACAAAAGCTGATAAAATGAACTTCATCTTTTGCTAGTGTCATTCTTATTTTACATTAAAGGCAGATCTGATCCTTGACCAATACAAAAAGCACGTAATCTTTATGCTCTGTACTGTACCTGGCACATTAAACTAATCATTGCTTTGTCCTTGATCATTTACAAGGTAAAATCTTGTTACAAGCTGAGCAATTTTTCTTAAGTCTCTCCTCAATAGCCTCATCTGTGTTATCCCTCCTTTCTCCCAAGTTCATTTAGAATGTATGTCCTAATTCTATAAATCCTTTTGTGAGCATTCTGTTGGGATGTTGTCAGATAACTGTAGTTATTGAATCTGAGGCTCTTATAGCAACCATATTAATGGGTGCTATAAGAGCCTCAGATTCAATTGGGTCCAAAACTTTATGACATATGGATTTGGAAGGAAAACAGTAGTGAGTACACTCAGTGGGACGACATGACCAAAAAAGATAGGTATCTTCTACCTAAACATTAAAAGGAGAAAAACAAGAACTGCAGTTCCCGGCAAAAAAGAAAGACTCTCCCTCTCCCAAGAGGGCAGGGATTACAACAAACAAAATATAGAGAGAGTATTTCTAAGGAGAGGTTGCAAATGTTGGAGGGCATTCCTAGAACGTTTTAATTATTGCTATTTTACGCAACATGAGCTTTCAGTGTTTTATAAACCTTACAGGAAAGTATTTATTTTCTGATAACAGAGTTTAGTCTATGTAATGAGTAATGTATTATGTAAGTAGACGGACAAAACAAGTTCTCTTTTGAAATAGCAACACTGTCTTCATTTATCATTAAATATTTTCTGATACCAAAGAAGGGAAAAATGCTTTAATAAAAGATTCTCTTATGTAAGGTGTACCTATTCCTGAGACACATGTAGGAGAAAAGATAGATTAAAAAACAAATTATAACATGTTTATTTATATATGTGATATATGTCATCATTAAGTGTGAAGACAGTCTGCTTTAGCCATCAAAGCTCTACTTAATTCAATTTAATGTTATTTTTGCCATAGCATGATTAACGTTTTAAAGTTTTGTTATAGATTTGTGTTGTAAGGAAAACACACACAGGGCTCTTGAATAATAGTAATTATTATTGTTCTGTCTTATGTTGTTTCTTAGAAAACATAACAGTTCACAATGTGTAAGTCAGTTTGTGGATGATTTATTTCTCGTATTTTTCTCAGAGCAACAGAAAACAACTAAAGTAATAGTAAGGGAAGGACATTTAAGATGTCTTAAATTATGCTTCCTCTCCATGAGTGTGAAAAATAAAGATTAAAGAATTGGGTATATTTAATTCATTAGTCATGCATATTAGAAAAAGACACATGAATGTCTTTGAATATAACATTGTTTGTATTTTGAAGTTTACTAGATTTAAATGCCTTTGTCTACAAGCATCTAAAACTGACCTGATTGAGCTATTTTTGACTCGGCTTTTTGTCCAATAGATTTTATCAATCAGCATCAAATCACTAACATGTATTATTTAATATTTAATATTAGTTCAAGCTTTAATCCTTTTAGGAACTTTATCTTATACATTTCAAAAATAATATCCTCACATAATGAAATATATGTAAAAACAGGTGTTTGTGACGTCATAATGACTTTTCTTCTCTCTTTTTTTATTCTCAAGTATTCCATTCAAATTCCTTTCATTTGTTTTTCAGGTTGGTGAGGGGTTTTTTCCTTAAATGATCAGCAATTTTAATTATTGCTATTGTTTGCTTCATAGGGTCAAAGAGAATAAGTGATAGTGAAGTCTCTGACTATGACTGCGATGATGGAATTGGTGTAGTATCGGGTAAGAATTTCAGAATTATTTTATAGTAATAATAAGGAAGTGTAACTCATCATTATTTACCAGTAAGTATGTAAATAGATAAATATAATGAGGTACAAAGGACTTACCTCTTTATGCCCCCTCCCCACAAACAGCCTATGGCAGTTTAAACTGAATAATTCTAGTTGCTGGAATACCTGTACCAGTTCTTAGATTGAATATTCTATTGAAAGATGTCTCATAAGTAATACTTACCAATTTTCTATTTTTAAACTACTAAGTAATAAGGATTTCACAATAAATTTGAGAAGTTATATAACTGAAACTTCTTTATACTTCACTAACAGTGTGAAAAAAATCTTTTTAATATCACTAACATACCCAAGTATGTCAAATATTTGAATCCACTTTTTTGAAATTTTTTTCATTGTTGTTATGTGGATTAGTATCAGGTACAGCTACATTCTGAAATTATGGTATTGTAGTTTAAAATATTGACTCATTTATGGTTAGAAATTTATCTGATGATTTGATATTTTAGGTAAGTAGCTATTTTTAATAAATTCTGGCAAAATTTTTATATATATTATACTCAAAATATTATAAAAATGTTTGATTCTCTTCTTCTTGAAGGTTAATTAGCTTAGCAAATTTCATAAGCATAACCAATTTTATCATGAACAGAATATGTTTTATTGTATGTAAGACGTGCTGCAGTTGCATCAGTGACTGATAGTTTTTGTTGGACAGTTTTTTGATAGAATATGAGTCAGTTTGCATGCTACCAGTGTACTACTTTTAAAAAACCCAATGACTATCTTTTAGCCTTTATTTTTTGCACTAAGGGTTAACAATATATTAATTCACTAAGACTGCAAAAATATTTTTTGTGTTTTATGGCTTGTGAACTAAACCTTAATAAAGTCATATTTCTCATGATCTCTTGCTTGGAGATCATTAGCAGTTTTTTCCTGCTTGTGTTCTAGTCTGTTAATTGACTTTTCAGCTTCTTCTCTTTATTAAATATCTAGCCACATCAGATTTTTTTCACCCAAAATATTTTCCTTCAGGTCATTAAAGCTCTTTATCTTGATGCCATTTTTGGCATATCTCAATTCTTTTATTTTCTATTTCCAGGATGACAAAAAAATGATCATGTTATTATTTTTCCATTCTGTTAAAGGAACTGTATCTTTTGAAAAAACCTTTTCAGGAATCATTCATTATTTTGGTTAATACTCTCTGGAAAAATTTTTGTTGTTACAGAATAGTATTTCGCAAACCTACACAACTCAAAGTGTTTACCCTGGGTTCATTACTTTTTACCACCATGAAACATCATCGTTTCTTGTCTCAATGTTGTTATCAATTTTTTTACTATATAGTGAATCATTTAATAATCCATTGAGGAAAAAAGACTGCTGTAATATCCTATATGTTGCTATTTTGAAATCCAGTGTAATCTTTGAGACATGGTTTTTTCATCATATACCATATTTTAATAATGCATTTGAAAGATAACATTTCAAAAACTACAATACCATAGTCCTGATTTTGATGTTTATAAAAAGGATATGGAGATAACTTCAAATACTTGGAATCTGTCAGAATTTACATATTTACTTCAAATGGTATTCAGAGTGCTTTCTAATATTGTTTATTTCTTAAAGAAATAACTATAGACTATAGAAATTAGAAACTTTTTGTCAAGTTAATCATTTATTTATTTTATTTTTTAAAATAGATCTTTATTGGAGTATAATTGATTCACAATACTGTGTTAGTTTCTGTTGTACAACAAAGTGAATCATCCATATGCATACATATATCCCCATATCCCCTCCCACTGTTTTTTTTGTTTTTTAACATCTTTATTGGAGCCTCCCTCCTTTATAATTGTTGAGAACTATTTGAAGCTCTTCTAGGTCAATGAAGAGATGAAAATGTTTTTAGAATAAACTTGAATCTTTTACTGAATATTATTAACTGTGTAAAAAAGTTTTACTCTACCGAGCATAGGGCCTTGGACATAGTAGCTCTCTAAATATTTGAATATTTGTCTTTCCTTTTCAATGTAAGTGTTTATAAGATATTATTTTATCTTAGTATTATGCTTTATTCATTATGCTTTACATTTAGTATATTCAGAGCTTTTCAACTTCACTAACATTTTATGTTTTTTCAGTGAAATACAAAATACAAAAGATCTTAGTGTATAGATAACTATAATCTTAATATTTCCACCTTTAGATTATCGACACAATGGTCGAGATCTTCAAAGCTCAACATTGTCAGTGCCAGAACAAGTAATGTCATCAAACTATTGTTCACCATCAGGGTCTCCTCACCGAGTAGATGTTATAGGAAGGACTAGATCTTGGTCACCCAGTGTCCCTCCTCCACAGAGGTAAGACAGCATAACATTTTATTTGTAAGATGATATTATAAGCCTATTTATCATAAAATATTATTGGAAATTTTCAAAGATAATAAATTCTTGTAGAAAAAAGTTACTTAGGGAAAAACATACCTGCTATCAATAGCCTCTATAATGAGAGTAAGATGAAATATGGGCTACTTTGTAACTTAAGATGACCTATATATAATTTTATAGTTACAGTTATAAAGAAGATCCAACTTCCAGTCTCATATGTATATTGAGCAGATCTAGTTAGACCCAACTAATTATACTCATGAATGACATAGATATTGATAATTTAAGGAATTGGAAAAAAAAATTTGATGGAGCTATACAATTAAGAACAATCATGAGAAGACTAAAAAGGAATGCACGGGCAGTGGGAAGAATTGCTTGGAAAATCTGCAACTCCAGGTCTTATGCTTAGTGGAAAACTCTGATCAATCCATTTAAGTACAGAAAGGTTTAATGGAGTAAGAACCGTGGAAGTAATGTGTTTCCTAACAGGAAATATGTGCATAATTTCACATTTTATATACTTGCAATGTTTAAGGATATTTGAACTCTTAGAATGACAGCCTTATAACACTTACTTTAAATGAGTAATTGATTAGTTTTAGGCATTTAGACTTAGAATTTTAAATTGTAATCTTAATTTTGTACATGTATTGGACTATTTAAGAAAAAAGGTTTATTATATTTATAAATTTAACAATTTATAAGGATATTAAGGACTTTAAAAGTGTTAATTTAGACAATTAATTGAAGAGAAAATCTAATATGTTAACAAACATAGTTTAAAATGTTTGAAGATGTTGAATTAACTAAATTTGTAAATGGGACTAAAATTATTAAAAGTCTTCTGAAAAGTAATTGTTTAAATGTGGTAGGCCTATCAGTAGAGTAATAAGATTTGTAATCTGAAATTTAAAGTGCAAGAGAGAAAGAGATTTTGAATTTGTAGCTTTAATAAATTAAGTCCTTCCTTGTTAAAAAAAAAAAAAAAAGAATACTTGACTTTTACCAGGGAAAAAATATTTGAACATGCCAATAGAAAATTGGCATGGGTTTTAGATTAGATTCACCTGCACATAATAGAAAGCCCGTAATAACAGGAGCTTATGTAGAAGGTTTATTCCATCATGAAAAAGAAGTATATAAGTAGACAATCCAGGCCAAGAATGGCAGCTTAAAAAAATAGTCATTAATCAATTCTAAAGACATCAGTTAGATTTTAAAAGAAATAACAATTAATATCCCTAAAATAAGATCCACCAGTATATTGTCTATAAGCAACATGCTGAACTCATTTTCTCCATACAAATCTATTCCTCTTCCTGTATTACATATCTCGTTATCACTACTATACACCTGGGAGTCATCCATTAATAGTTTTGATAATCCTTATCTCCATCCCCATTGATATTAGCTTACTTTTATGTTATACCTCTGTTATAGCAGCAATCTCCTATTAGTTAAAACAAAACAAAAACCTTGGACTTGACATTACAGTGATTTTTGTCTTTTTCTACTATATTAATAAACTTTGTTTCTTAGTATAATATGTGACTATGGTCTATTAGGATATTTAATGGATCTTGCTATTTCAGTCGGAATGTGGAACAGGGACTTCGAGGGACACGCTCTACTACGGGACATTATAATACAATTAGCCGAATGGATAGAC
Source organism: Balaenoptera musculus (assembly GCF_009873245.2). Classification (NCBI taxonomy): domain Eukaryota; kingdom Metazoa; phylum Chordata; class Mammalia; order Artiodactyla; family Balaenopteridae; genus Balaenoptera; species Balaenoptera musculus. The sequence goes on along the minus strand of NC_045801.1, from coordinate 33,227,888 downwards.
ATCGTGTCATGGATGACCATTATTCTCCAGATAGAGACAGGTAAATATGATCAAATACTATTAGAGCTTATTATAATTGCTGCCTTCAGGAAGAAGGTATTACCATGAAATATTTTCATCCTGAACTTGGGTACTTCTTATCTTAGTTTGTAAAACCATATGCTTCCTTTACAATACCTACATTGATTCTTTTGATTGCCACATCATTAAAAAAAATTAAAAAAACAAAACCTTTTGTTTGGTAAGAAAAAAAATTCATTTTGCTCTTTCAATTTTGGTACTTTGTTAAATCAAACCAGTTAAGTTAGTGAATTTGAACATGAGGTTATAATGATAATCATAAGGAAAATAAGATGTTTTATTATTTTTACCTTATCATAACCAATTATCATATAGAAAAATACTTTCATGAGACAATAGATTTAAAGTCTTTTACATTCATCAGGGAAATAAGTGTGACTTTTTTTGTATAAAAGTGTTAAGACAAGTCTGGTTTGTTTAGGAAACAGACACAAAAACTGATTCATGAAGAGGTTTTTCCTCATGGCTTTCAGTAAACCTTTTAAGCAACTTAAAGAATCATGCTTGTCAGCTGCTGTACTTGAGAGACTTCTCTGAATTTGCTCTAGTAAATGTGATATACTTAGAGGTAATATGGTATGTTTCAATACATACGTTAATTACTACTAATTTTTTTAAGTTAAGCAAATTGGTTAACCCTCTAATTCATGGTTTGGTTACATATAAAATAGAAAATGCTATGATATTTCCCCAAAACTATTAAAAGGATTTAAGATAAGGATTAGGATAGAAAGCTTAAATTACTATTCAGAGACTATTATGATGAAATAACACGTGAACTCAGAAGTCTCTTTGTATGCATCCTAAACTAATTTTAGTAAAAACACTTGGGGGTTTTCAATCAATTGATATGAAAATTTGCTGTCAATATTTATATATTAATTGTTTTATCTAAGTCTAAGGTTATACTCAGTTCATGCTTATAATTTCATTGTGTTGGAGTACACTTTTCCAAAAGAAAAGACAGGGAATATCTTAGTCTTTAATAGTGTCAAGCAAGTGTTGACTTTTGTGTCTGAGATCTAAGAAGAAATAGGAAATTATTAAATTAATATCTTTCTTAGTGTTGAATGAAAGTTAATGTAGTGTTTTATTTCTTTTTCATTTATTTGACTTTTTCATAGTGGTCTGTGTCTTTAGGGGTAATTATAGGCATGCTACCTATAGAAACTGATGCTTATCAAGTACAATAATAGTGAATACGTTAGTGTGATTAGGAAGGAGTCATATTAGGGTGGATAAATGAGTTTTTTGTTACCTAACAGAAATTCAGTAATTTTTGGAAATTATTTCTGTAATGATTCATAAGCTCCTTGTTCATTGAAGGTTTGTTAAGCAAATGATGAGGGAGAAAAGTCTGAAATGGCTTTAAATCTTCCAAGTTTATATAAAATGGACTTGATATTTTCTCTGAAGAAAATACGGTATGGTCTAAATCCTGCAGAGAAGAATAGAATAAAATTAACCTCTAGAATTATACTTACAAACAAAAATAGTCACTATCATATCAAATGCATAATATTTTATCAATATTTTAAGACATATAGCCCTAAGGTTAGTGACCAGAAAAATGCTATTAAATCCTTGGTATTAGTTAGTATTTGAATTAGTTATAATTGAAATGTCATATTTTCTTGTTTACTTTATAACTTTATGAATCTTTTAGTTTAGCAAAAATGTTCAAGTAATTCAGAAGTTTTGGGGGAAGATGATCCATGTGGTTTCATTACTTTTGTGTTGTACATTACCAGATCATAATTACTCTTAATTGTGAGCTGTTTCAAATCCTTTTTGAAATAAGTGAAATAGAATTTCATTTAAATAGGACTGTAAAACCATTTCTAATATATTTTGAGTTATTTTTGTAATCATTATTCATTAACATGAAGAATCAAAAATAAAAATACAGTATTATTCATGTGGGTAGTCTATCACATTATTAAACAATGGGTTCTTAATTTCTGTTTTATCCTAATATTCTAAAAGATTTTCTATAATAGAATGCATGTGAAAGCATTGTAATTTTTATGTACTATTTAGAAGGTAAGAATACTTTAGACCTCTTACAGTAAACTTTCATGAACAGCATTTTATAGAGTCAATCAATAATACTGTTGATTAAAAAGCCTAAAAGAGAATTTCCTTTGAGAGAGTAGGTAAAATTTAGATATTTTGAGTGGTGCATTAACCTTTCTTGTCAGTAAGAATTGACACACTGACCTTAATAGTATTTCATGGAATGTACTTTTTTCATAGGATTTGGAACCAAATGGCATTGGGTTTGAATTTAAGCTTTTTGCCACTTGCTAGCTGTGTATCTTTGTGAAAACTAATCTCTTTAACACTTGATTTCCTTATGTATAAAATTAGAATATTAGTACCAACTTTATAGGGTTGTTCGGTAGATTAAGTGACATAGTGCCTCCAGTTGCATGGTACTCAAAAAAGGTGCCTTACTCTTAACATTTTAAAAGGATTTTTGGCTTACAAATAATTTACATTTTAATGTGCTTATCAATTAAGCAGAGAAAAGAGAAATCAGTCAATTCAGGTGTTTTTTAAAGACGTTTGTAGAGAATGTAGGACATGAGTTGGACCTTGAAAAAATGGGCATGTTTATTCAGGCAAGAGCAAAAGCAAAGACACAGAGGCAGAATACACATGTACATCAGAAAGACCCAGTACGAAGGATGAAGGACTTGGGAACATATTGGAAAGTTGTGAATGAAGATAATGGCTTTTACATTGGCTATATTGGGTGAGAAATGATGCTATTTGACGTTAATTTGTAGTACCTGGTTAAACTTAAGGGTGTAACAATATCCTTTTCCTATAGGTAACATAAAAAAGAATTATATATAAAATTTTGATTGGGTCTTTCTCTGCACATCTCACTTTATTTTCATGAGTCAAATTCCTATTATGTTTTGAAAAGAAAGTAGATTCATTACAAGTAATTCAGAAACTTGGATACAAGGATATTAACTAAAAATGATTAATTGTAATGGACATCTTTCATCTTCCTTTTCATCGCCCATACTTTTTGTATCATTGTTTCTCTGGTAAATCCTGGTAACTACTACAACAAGGAACATCATTTTTCTGGGGCAAACCATGTGACTTTAGTATTAGAAATCATTTCAAGAGCTTATTTGTTTACAGGAGTTAATTTACTATTAGAATAAGTATAGAGTACTAGATACTATTTCTGTAACATGTCAGAGATATCTTACAGTACACATTTTTATGTCTATCCTAGAGACCAAAATATATTGGTTGCATTTAATTCCATAGAGTATACTTTTAGCATAATAAGAAAAAAAAACATAACACTGGCAGAAGATATATTACTTCATAAACTTTTTTCTTCTGTGCATTCAATGAATGCAGTTATATTCTAAAAAGAAAAATGCCCTGTTATATGGATCTCTGAAATACGTTACACACGCGCTATTTCTCTACTCTTTATCAGGCAACCAGCTACCAGAAAGTGCCAAATATACCTATAACTATTTATAGTCTTTTTGTGGTCCTTTCAGTTATAAACTATGAGAGAAATACATCTCTGAAAGTTTGAAAATATAGAGAAAGTAAATGAAAAAAGAGAATTCATCGTACAAAAATAATACAACTTTTTATTCATTATATTTCAGGAATATATTTTAGCTTATTTAAATCATAGTATATTTTAGGAACTATAAGGTAGCAAAACAGTAACAATATCGAAGACAGAGCAGAAAGTTTGGTATTAGGTTGAGATTGTTGGAAACTTAGCTTTCAAAAATCTACAGGTTACTTAAGAATAAGATTTTTATCTCCTTTTGCAGTCCTTTTTATGTATCTGCTAGTCCTAAAAGGGAACATTCAGGCTAATGAAATATATAGAAGGATAATTCATTATAAATATAATTTTCTTTTGTCTTCAAAGATTATATTTCTTAGTAAGAATCAGAGTGTGTCAGGAAATTGGATCAGTAATCTTGTTCAGTTCTTTGAATAGTGATATTTTTTTCTCATGATTTGAGAATCTGTTACTTCATTTTTTTCTCTTTTTACAATTTAGTCACTTTTTTAGTTTTCTATTTTATTCTTTTACAGTGAATTACAGCTCTGCTAAATTTTTTAAAAATTTCAAACAAATTGGATTAAATGCATTTTGTAATATGACAACTTTGTTTAACTCATTATGTATATTCATGACAGTATTTATTGCTTAGATTTTATAATATCTGTTAATTTGGGGAGAAAAGTAAGCATACTTTAATAGAGAAGTGTAAATAAAATGTTTTTAAGTTGTACTAATTGGATGCAGCAAAGGACTTCTGTATCTTAAGTGGATTTTAGGGGGCTTACTAAAACAGTATGGTTAATTTGTGTAATGTTCATAGATGCGTCTTTATACTTTTCACTCCATCTCAAGGGGGATCATGACCAGATTAAGTTAAGAGGTATAACACATCTATAGAAAATTATATAGTCAGGGTTCTCCAGAGAAACAGAACTAGTAGGTTGGATAGAGAGAGGGAGAGGGATTTATTATGAGGAATTGGCTCACACGAATATGGAGGCTGAGAAGTTCTACCATCTGCTGTCTGCAAGGTGGAGACCCATGAAATGGTGGTATAATTCAGTCCAAGTCCAAAAGCCAGAGAACCTGAGAGCTGACGGTATAAATCTCAGTCAGAGGACCAGAGAGTTATGGGATGTCTAGCTCAAAAATGAGGCAGGAAAAAAGGGAAAAATTCCTCCTTCTTCTTACTTTTGTTCTACTCAAGCTCTCACCAGATTGCCTGATGTCCACCCACAATGAAGAGGGAAATCTACTGATTCCACTGATTCAAATGAGAAGCTCATCCTGAGACACCTTCACATACATACCCAGAAATAATGTTTAATGTGGACACCCCTTGGCCAATTAAGTTGACACATAAAATTAACCATCACAAAAAGGGAAATAAAGCAAACTGTTGCTTGATGAAGGTGATTCCTGTATAATGTTTTCTTTCACGTTATAGAGACAAAATTAATTATAAGCCTCCCCAAGGAAAATATTAGAAATTGGATGATGATATATATGTTCTATGAATATGAAAATTTTAACAAGCTTTGAATTTTACACATTTTTGTTACTCTTAAGTAATTTTCAGAGACAGTTGATTCCTTTTTAATGCAATAAATCCCAACATCACTACTGTTGGATTTTCTTTCTCCTTTTTGTAAGCCAGGAAAGTCTCTTTTTGATACCGTTTTCCTTATTTTCTTATACTACATAGGTTTGTAATTTTTTGTTTACAGTTCTAGAATGTTTCTATGATTATGTGAATGACTGCTCTCTTTGGACAGTAGGTTGACCATGAAAACAGTGTAATTGTATTATACTTTTTAATTCAACCCAAAATATATTTATTGAGTGGGTCACGCATTATGCACAAAGATTTAAAATAGGCTTCCTCCTGGTCTAGATAAACAGATGATCCAACTGATTATACTAAGTAATTCATACCAACTAATTATACAATATACCAACTAGTTGTAAAATGTAGAAGACTAGGAGGCCTAAGCATAGTAGTGTTGGAACAGATTGGAGAGAAAATTACTTGCTTGGATCTATTGGAAAGACCTTCAAAGAGAAGTTGGACTTTAAAAATGAGAAGAATTTGGAAAGTCAATGAAGTGAAGACAGGGAGTATGATGGGCATTCTTGGATGAGTGATGAGCATGAACAGAGTCTGGAAGTCAGGAGAGTATGGGATATATTTAGAGAATCTTAGGTAGTCTATTGTACCTAGATAAAAAGTTGTGGTATGGGAAAAGGGAAGTAATAGGAGATGAAGATTGAATGTAGCTTACAACTTAATTTGTGTACCATTTTAAAGAATATATACTTGTTTTTTGATATGGGAAGCCATTGAAGGATTTGGAGCAATGTGCCTACATGATCAGAAGCATACTTTGTAAATATACTTCCATAGACAGAGTGGACCAGGAGAGGGTTGGATTCTGAAGGAAAGGAGACCTAATAGAAGGTTATTTCAGTGGACATGGTAAGCCTGATTTAAAGTAGTGGCAGAAGAAAAGGAAAAGAAGGAATAAATCTGAGTTATTTAGGCATTAGAATGAGCAATGTTTGTAAATCAATTGAATGTGGAAAATAAGGAAAATGGAAGAGTTAAATTTTGAGCTTTTAAAGCTTGGTTTATTAAGTAAATATTTAAATCCTTAGTTGAAAGTGGAATTAAAAGAAAAGGAATAGCTGAAGTATTATATTAAATTCCAAAGGGGGATTAAAGAGTTATATATGAAACTAGAAGGGCCTTTAGAGATTATAGGGTTCTATGTTCTAAAGAGGTACGTGAAGAATTACTGTTGTAGGTAAGGATGAAGCCAAATGGGTAGGGTCTAAGCTTCTTACTCCCTCTGTAGCAGTGCCATTTTGATATTATTGAATTCCCAAATATTGGTTTTACATAAAATTTTGTTTGAAAAAAACAACTGGTCTTCCACTCAAAAAGAAAGTTGGAAAACTACAGCTCCAGCCCCCTTATTTCACAAATGTAGCACCAAATGTCCAAATAGGCCAATGTCTTGCTTGTCTCAGAATTAACATATGTTTTTCTAAAATGCCTACATGACACTCAAGCAGCCATGTGGAGATCCCAGGAAGCGGCTGGAAATGTGAAACCCAAAGACAAATCAAGGCTAAACCAAAGTGAGAATTTACACTATAAAAACAAATAATATTATCCAGAAAGAAGGTGTTGGAGTATAAAGAAGGTCGAGGAACAAATCTTGGGAAACCACTGTCTCTGAGGAATAAAAAGAAAGGGAATCAGTAAGTGAAATGGATAAAGAAGCACTTAATAGGCAGAGACCAGACCAATGTGTACATACATGTTAAGAGCCTGAATTTTGGCTGAAGAAAGCCCCAAGTTTGAAACCAGTCCTGTTACTTACTTTATGGCTGTGCGCAAGCACTCACAGCCTAGTTTCTGTCTGTGGAAATACTAGACCCTATCTCAAAGAGTTGTTACGAGAAGTAAATGAGATATAGACAAAGCTTTAATGGAGTATGTGGCACATAGTTAAGTGTTATATAAACACTATTTTTTTTCATTGAAGTATAGTTGATTTACAGTGTCGTGCCAATCTCTGCTGTGCAGCAAAATGACTCAGTTATACACATATAGACATTTTTTAATATTCTTTTCCATTATGGTTTATCACAGGATATTGAATATAGTTCCGTGGGCTATACAATAGGACCTTGTTATCCATTCTAAATTTCTAATAGCCAGAGAGAATAGTGTTTCAGAAACCAAGAGAGTGTCAAGAAATAGAGGTTGAAAATCATTGTCTAAAACCATAGATAAGTGGAGTGTGATGAAGATCAAGAGGAAATTAAAGGATTTTTTAGAATTTCACAGATAATATTCACAGCTTCAAGAGAATGGTAGAGACAGAAATCAGATCACAATAAGCTTTAAGCATGAGAAGTGAGAAAGTGGTAGCAAGAATTGTAGATATGTCTAAGATGTTTTTTGATGAAAAAGAAGTCAGAGGAAGGCAAGGTTAGTGATGTTTTATTTTTAGGATTAAGTGCAGTTGTGGAAGGGAAGGCATGAGACAAAAATGAATGAAGCAAGGTCATGTGGGAAGTGGGATTACAAGTAGAGGAATTGCCTCTTCGTTTGTTGCAAAAGAGGACAAGTGGAGATATAAATATATTATGTACTCTATATTTAGAGGTGCTGAGAGAGACCAAGATTGGTTTCCATTTTTTACTGAAACATAATGATCATCTGCCAAAATTAAGTGTTTTGCCATGAAAGACTTAAAAGAATAGAAAGATTTTAGATCAGTGCTATAGGAAGAAGAGAATCAGCTACAGAAGGGTAAAAAGGTCAATGTGCTACTTTGATGGCTTATGGTAGTCATGAGGCATGAAGTGTAGCAGAGCCAATAGCATGTAATAAACATATAATAAACATAGTGAATGGAAAATGGATAGCATCTAATACATGTACAAAATAAAATTAGTATTCAAATAAAGGAATTTGAATCAGTTTTCTCCTTACTAAATGGAATTTTATAAACTCTTTTAGTTACTTTTAATTAGTAATGATTGAAAAAGAAATAGCTACCTTATAAAATCTACTAAGTGTGATAAGTATTAGAAATTACCTCTTTTATTATTTTCTTCTTAAGCTTTCTGGTTATTTTATTATTTTTCTCTTTCTACCTTTCCTCCTAAAAAATGACAAAGCATCTATATTGTATAACATTTTATAGATGGTGCTAAAGATGTTTGAGTAATAATTGATAAGATTTTATTTTGAAATATTATTTGTTTAATCTCAATTTGTTACATTTTCTTGTGTTTTGTTTTAGAATATTTAGAATATTTTAACCTTTAGCACTGCCATATTACAATGGACATTGGGAGGAAGGAGCAAGCTTTCCAGTAACAGTTTTCATTTGCTTTGCTTACTATCTGCTTATCTTTTTTGAATCTCACTTTTAAAAATTAAAATATACTTTCTCATTTCTTTCCTGAGTCTCATTTATATTCTTGTTTCTACCATGCTTGCAGTCATTTTCTTACTCTACCTCGCTCCAGATACAGTCAGACCATTGAACATCATCACAGGGATGGCAGGTATATTTTTCTTACAATTGAGTCTGTTCGTAGAATTGCATGTGCCTGTCTATTGATATGATATAACTCACTTCTATTTTTGTTTTTTATATATACATATATGGTTATTGATGAAATATAGAAGTATTATCCTTATAAAATAGTAGAAAATAAAGCATATATAAACACTTTAATTGTATTAGGATGTCAAAAATATAGCTTCCCCTAATGGGCTAGGATCATCTCTTTGATGATTCTAAAAGTTTAACTCACCAGAAATTACATTTGACTCTTATTAGGTACAAAAGTAGAATAACAGTATTATTAAAAATTAATCGCATTTGACAGCTCGCCTTCCTCTGCAGCACTAGTTGATAATTAGATATTTAGGTAGCACTAGTTGATTGGTACATATCTTAACAACCCACGTCCCCCACCTCCCTCCGCAGTCAGTCCTTGAAAGTGCTTAGGTTGGACTGAGGTTTATGAGGGTAAACTCAGGTTTATGGTTACCTTGTCAGAGGTGGCTGTGATCTACTCATTGTTCATAGTAGATGAACCCAGATCCCTGGAGAATACTGGGTCTGTCTACCCAGACCCGGTATTTCTAGTCTAGCACCATTCTCCTTGTACTGAAGGGAAATATAAATTACCTGGCATTTAACAGAAAGGAGGATTAGCTTTCTAGTTAATCCTAGAAGGAAATCGAGTGGGGAAAGAAGGTCTGTAAAGCTTGCAGTTTCTCAAGGCTAAACGTAGCTTTAGGGATTTGAGCCAATTCAGTGACAACATTTTTAGGCCCGGTAGGCAGAGAAAAGAATGGCAATGATAATGTGGTTGTGGATTCAGCTGTATAGATAAGGAATTATGTGCTGTACTCACTCTGACTATGGTTTCAAAGTGATTTGGGTTATGTGTGACCACTTTTATCCTATTAGTTTAGTTAATTAAGAGTTGATAATGAAAGAGCTTAGAAAAAAATAATTGAAACTAATGGGTAAATTCCTAAGGATTGAATTCATTTAGACAAATGTGGAAGGAAACATAGAGATATCATCAATAATAAATTCCTAATAATTCAAATTTTGTGATGTCTTTCAGTAAATGTAACTGAAATTTAGTGTCTTCCAGTTTATTATATGATAGTGGTTATTGCTATATTTTATTTTCTTTTACATTTCTCAGTCTCTTTTTCTGTTATTTTGCTTCAATACTAAATAATTTTTACTTTGCTGTTGTTAATGTCTTTTATTTTTATTATTGCTGTATATTACATTCAGACTATTTTTTGGTTGCAGTGATCATACATTTATCTTACAAAAATGTGAAAAGCAGTTTTATAATTTATAATTGGGCAAAAAACAGTTTTATAATCCTTATAATTGGACAAGACCTTTCTTAAGGTGGGTGGCATGAAAGAGACATTACTGATTATAGGCTTATTCTTCTTACACTGGTATCTTTCCATTTAAATGTAAATTAAGATCATGAACCACATTCGTTTTTTTTTTTTTTTTAAGTTTTTTCCCTTTTTTTTCAATTTTATTTATTTATTTATTTATTTATTTATGGCTGTCTTGGGTCTTCGTTTCTCTGCGAGGGCTTTCTCTAGTTGTGGCAAGCGGGGGCCACTCTTCATCACGGTGCGCGGGCCTCTCACTATCGCGGCCTCTCTTGCTGCGGAGCACAGGCTCCAGACGCGCAGGCTCAGTAATTGTGGCTCACGGGCCCAGCTGCTCCGCGGTATGTGGGATCTTTCCAGACCAGGGCTCGAACCCGTGTTCCCTGCATTGGCAGGCAGATTCTCAACCACTGCGCCACCAGGGAAGCCCCACATTAGTTTTTTATACTTTGTATTTTTCTTAATTATCAATAAGTAGCTTGTCTACTTCATACCATTTATTCTTTCAGTAACCCAACATAGATAGAACCAGTTCTTGATCAGCTCTAGGTTGGTTATCAATTTCATATACTTACTCAAATTCTCAATCTCAGCCTAGCTGGCCTATTTTGAAAGAGAGATTTCTGAATTGTCTTTTGTGCCATAATTTAGTTTATATTCAGGAAACACAATATCATTGATGTTTATATTAAAGTAAAACAAGGTTAGAAAAATCAGTTTTAGGAAACAAGTTATCAAATAACTTACTATAAGATTTGCTGTCACTTAAATGATTCAAATTTGTGAGTCTAGTGTATACCTACTCTGGAAAAGTTGGATAGATTTTGTGAGAATGCAGTCTTTAATTGCTTTTTAAAATATTATCTTTTATCGTTATTAGTTTGACACATACAAAAGAATGTGTACATGTTTCAAAGCATAGTAATAAAATAAGCATTTATGAATCTACTACCCGAACCAAGAACAGAATATATGGTTGGTTATACTCCTTGCGTCTACCTATAGGCTCCTTGCCTATTGCATTCATATGCCTCTTCCAAAGAAGTAGTAAATGCTGTACTGAATATTCAGCTTAATATTTCCTTCCTTTGTTTTTTTTAAAGTAACTTTGATCATTTATTTCACTCTGCTAACTTTCTGAGTTACTCAGTCCCTCTGACTCCCACTTCAATCCACTATGAGATTCTGGGGATTGTTGAAAATATAAAAACTCATCTAGTCACCTATCCCTTCTTCTTTATTTATTACCGTAATATTCCATGCTTCTTGTTTAACCCCTGTACCTTTGTAGGTAATGCAACTGAACACAATCACCCATTTCCCTTACACGTTGATATCATCTGTTGACCTCTTGGTTATGCTGTTTTATGCACGTGGCTTTAGTCTTCCTCTTTTTCACAATTTCTGCCATGAGCCTGAGTGCTGTTAGCATTCACCTGAATGATCTATTCAGCACCCACTCACTTCCTTGACCATCTCAAATTGGAGGTAGTGAACTTTACCCCCAGTTCTACTTCACTCAGTCACTCCCATGGCCATGCTCTGAATATTATCGTCACTTGAAATTGTTCTACCTTTGAAATCTTTTAAATTTTTAAAAAAATTTTAATATTTTATATAATTTTTAAAGGTTACTTTCCATTTACAATTATTACAAAATACTTCACTCTCGGACAAGAACTACACATGGTTCTTTCTTATTCTTTCATTGAGTTACTTTTAACTCACTGGTTCTTTTCTCTCAATAGACAACTCCACTCTCTTTACCCATTTACCTTTCCCAATTAGACTCCACTTTTCTTTACTTACTTACATATCCAGAGATTGAATCCATTCTCAGAAATATCCTCAGTTCCCTTGCTACATTGTTCTACTTTTACCTATTTGACAAAGTCCAAATGTGGATCAATCTCTGTCTCTTGCCAAATGGTTTTTGATCTAAATTACCCAAGTTCTCCCTAACTACCTACTCGAGAAAAAAATAACTGAACATTTAAAGGAAAAGTGACCTCTTTATTGCGGACTGTGGAAAGAATAAAAAGAAATTGGCACCAACTTTCTAAGTATCCAGTTTCCTGGTCTAGATTTCAAGGTGGCACTAACTATCATGGTCTGGGAATTCCCTTTCTGTGAATAAATATGTGTTAATAGTTCCAAGTAGACCATAGTTTGGCTGTATGAAATCTGGAATTTTCTGAATGGAATAAATATAGTAAACTCAACATGGCATCTCCAATATGTGAAGAATCAGAACAATTGGTCTCTCTGTTTCATGTTTTAAAATGAAACATTATGAGTGCTTTCTCTTTGGAACAGATGAAGAGAAGCTTAAATAATGTTTGCTAAACTTCTTTTATATTACTTCAGGAAACAAATATTTAACTAATATTAAGAATCAAAACTTTTTTTCTTCTGAACAGGTTATGCTGACCAGTGCAAAATTATCTCTGATCATTGTGTATTTTAAAACACATTCAACATTTAAACAAACATATTTAGAATGGATATCAGGTTACCTTTTATTGATTTCCCTTTAAGATATATCCTTTATTTCAATAAATGTATCTTTTATATTTTAAAATTTACCCCAACCCTACTTTTCCTCCTAGTAATTATCTTTACTTAAAGCTATACATAGCATATTAAGGAATCACTGACATTGCTGGTGGACAACGTGGCAACTTTTACATAAAAATGTGATGGAGGAGATGACAACTAGGCTATATCTTAAAGGAAGAGTTAGAATTATTTAGGGGGAGGTAAGGTAGGGTGTTGGTGGAATTTTCAAGAAATGTATGAGCAAAGTTACTAAAGTAATAAACACCGTGTTTTAGTGCTGTTGGAGCATTAGCCACAAGGCAGGGAATAGCAAGAAATGAATCTGGAATGATAGAGATGGTCCCGATTATGAATAACCTTGTATACTCTGTTAAGGAACTTAGGTCTAAGACTGTACGTGATAGAGGTACTTTGAAGGGTTTTAGTTTGGGGATGGCTATAATACATTTATTCACTCTAGAATAATTACTCTAGAGACTCTCTGGGTGGTTGATTTGAGAGAAAAGGGTATGAAAAGAAAAGCACATATCGAGGTATTTGCCTTGTTATAGGACAACAGAAACTCTTTGAGGGCCTGAACTAAGTAAGGTAGTGGATGGAGAGATAGAAGATGAGAGTTAATCAATTAAAATCAATAATGCTTGGTAAACAATGGGATTTGGATGTTGAGGGGGAACCAAGAGTCAAGAAACGCTCCTAGTCTTACAGCTTGGGTAACTGGGTGCCTGTGATACCTTAACAAAGATGGGGGGAATTGTTAGGAGAGGAATCAGTTTAGGTGAGAGACAAGTTCAGTTTTGGAATTATTGAGAGGGCTAAGAGGAAACCTCTAGCAAGGAGTAAAATAAATAATTTTCAAGCTTAAAGAAGTAGTTTAGTCTATGTAGAGCAATTTGCGAGTAAATTTACTACTAGTGGGAAGTAGCCACAAAAATGAAAGTGAAATCAACCAGAAAGACTACCCATGAAATGAGAGCCAAGGAGTTTTCCTCTGCCATGGGAAACATTAACATTTAAGTGGTAGACGAAGGAAGAGAAATTTCTGAAGGACATAGTGAAGGAAGAATGAGAAAAGTAAGAAGAATAGAGCTAAAAAATTAGAGAGTTTTAAGAAGGAAGAAATAATGTCAGCAATAAAAATAATAAATGAAAAATGCCCATTGATTTGTCAAGGGAGAAGTCATTGGTGACTTCCACTGATGATTTTGGAAGGGTAGTGAGGGAAGAAAGGCAGAATTCAGTGGCCTGAGGCATGAGTGGGAGATGAGAAAATAAATACACCAAAAGAGTGTGGAGGAGAAGTATTAGATAGGGGTATGTGATACCAGAGTAGGCTTCTTTCTTTTAGAATAAGAAATATACCCTGTGTTGACAGGCTTGGAGGAAAGAATGCTTTAGGAAAAAAAGATAGGTTGAAAACACAGGAAAAAAAAGAGGATGACTGGAGGAAAGGTCTTAGAGCAGTAGGTAGGGCTAACCACACAGATGGAGTTTGTAAACATTAAGAAGCTCTTATTTACCATTGAGACAGGAGGAAAATAGATGAGAGAGTTGGAACTAAGTAAGTTTTTAAAGGATGTTAAATTGAAGGTAATTTTGTTTGATAACCTTAATTTTGTTGTTGCTGTAATTGAGATTACATGATTGTTTTTGAGACAAATTCCTGAGGATTCCCAGAGGTTGAATACGATGTTTGATTGAAAATGAGAAAGTTTAAATAGTTGTTGGGTAAAAACTGATGGGAACTGATTAAATATAAGTAAAAAGATTTTTGGTGATGCCACCACAGCAAATGTTGGAAACCATGAATTTGCAATGTGCCCACCTGTATGAATGTATGCTTTGCTTAAGCAATACCCAGTTATCTAGATGTTGAAGAATCAGATTATGGCATTGAACCAATTTTAGGGTTTTGGTGCATGTTTGGAAGATTTGGTATAGAAGGGAATCTGAGTGTTTTTATAGGAGGGGTTCAGATGATCAATCATAGAGTCTAGGATGAGAAGGATGGAAGAAAAGCAAAGAGGGTGCTATATACTGGCAGGAATTGGTTGGACCAAGGAACAAAGAGTATCAAATGGAGATCAAGTAAATTGGGAGTGAGATTATAAAACACCTGACAGAAATAATGATTGTCATCAGTTTGAGATATTGGAGTTTAATATTTCTGAGTTTAAATAGTTTCATTGGATTCTAAGATCCACAGTATTTCCCCAGGAGGGAGCACTGATGCAGGGGAAAAGTGACAATTATTGAAGTTTTGAAGATCCAAGAGTTGTGGTTCAAGATTATTGAACAATTTTCTGCCTGTGCATTGAAATCTCCTAGCATTACCATAGGAATTACGGTAAAGAAGACGACTGACAACCAATTACTCAAATTATCAGTGACTAAGGGATAGTGATTGGAAGTTGGATAGATATTAGCAACCTGAATTAATAATGGATCTTATAGCCAAGGGGCATGCTTAATAGAAATAAGGACATGTACATTACAGTGGGAGAGTAATAGCCAGAGTGTCTCTAGGGAACCAATCTCTCCTGAATCCATGGACTTTGAAATGTGAAAGAATAAGTAGCTTCTGCAGGTGAGAGTTACACTGGAAGGAGAGTCTGCAGAGCTGAGCTAAATGTTATTTAAGGTAGGGATATGCAGAAACCATTCTGCAGAATGGTTGATGATGTAAGGAAGTTAGTTAACAATGGATGAGGATTCTTGAAAATATAGCTAAGAGAATCAGAGAAGATTAAAATGGTACAGAAGAGAGTACAAGAAATGAAGAATTTAGAGAGAAGATATCAGGGGGCAATTGGGCTTGCCCTTTACTTGATACTAAGAATTACAGAGATAAGATGCTTAAATGGAAGTGATATACCTCAACTATCCTAAATTTATCCTAAGTTGTTTTGGTGCCAGAATTGGAAGTTGTTTTGGTGCCAGAACTGAGTTAGGTTCTGGGAAGGGTCTGACCTGAGGCTAGAGTAGTGCTGAGGGATGCCATCGCGTTTGAAGAGAGGTAGTGAATGGTCTTTTCTTAAGGTATTTGGGGCCATGACTAGGACCCTAATTAGAGAAAGGTTTCTTACAAAACTAGTGGAGTCACAGGAGGATGAGATTCCTGTGTGGAATGTAGAATGTTTTCCTGTAGATGCCCTATCTGAGAAGTACACTGAAAGCCCTTAGTGAATGGGATCAAATCTAAGTAATTCACACTTCCTGAGCTACCCCTCCCCTTTTTGCCTTAATTTCTTTGCATTGTTACAAACCTTCTCCTTTCCTCTTAGAAGCATTTTCTTCTCCATCACAAATAATCTTCTGTTTGTGTTTCTGACTGCACACTTTCTTAATTTCTCTGGAATTTTCCTCCATTCATTATTTCTTGTTTCTCTTACATTTCAATCTCTCTTACTTTATTAATTTGTTTTTCCTCAAATTGTTGTTACAGAGGACTGTTGAAATCTCCTTAATAATACCTTCTTTCTATTCTGCCACACCTTCAAGCTCCCTTGAGAATGATCAATTTCTCTCTCTTCCTTAGGTCATGTTTCTTGACTATGTATTTTTACATATGCTTTCTCCACTCCTTCATCAGCTCCTAAGCTTTAACCCTCTACAGTCTGACCTCTGCTTCCAGCACTTTATTTTAAATGATTTTCTCCATGGTTCTTATTTACTGTATCTTTTTACACATATTTATCCTTGTTATGTCCTTGCCACACCTTCAAGCTCCCTTGAGAATGATCAATTTCTCTCTCTTCCTTAGGTCATGTTTCTTGACTATGTATTTTTACATATGCTTTCTCCACTCCTTCATCAGCTCCTAAGCTTTAACCCTCTACAGTCTGACCTCTGCTTCCAGCACTTTATTTTAAATGATTTTCTCCATGGTTCTTATTTACTGTATCTTTTTACACATATTTATCCTTGTTATGTCCTTGCATCTGCCATTATTAACCACTTCTCTTTTTAGCCTCTCTAATGAATAGTGAAATATTAATATAATGCAGTGACTTCTCAAACTGTCTGATTATCTGACTGACATCTGTACAAGAATATTCTTGCAGCGCTTCACAAATTTAAGTCCAAACCTGAAGTTACTCTCGTTCTTCCCAAGAATTCTTCTATTTCTGTTAATAGATCATCCTTTCATTTTGGAGGCTGGGAATTTCAGGCTCTTTCTTTGGTTTATTCATGTCTTTCATTTAATTCATATGGTGATTTGCCAAACATTATATAGAGGAAAAAAAAAAACCATCCCTGGTCAAAGAAGTTAACAGGCTTTAGAACCAAGAAAGCGCAATTCAAATTCCAGCTCAAAAAATATCTAATTGTGTGACTTTGACCAAGTTTCTGTGAGCCTTAGTTTGCTTATTTCTAAAATGAGAGAGATTGAATTATACAATTTCTGAGATTCCTTCTAACCTTAAAATTCTGTTTGTATAATTCTGTATATTGTATATTTTGTACATTGTGATTTATGTTTGTCATCCATACCTTCTTCTGTTTCCAAACTTTTACTACAAGTCAGCCTTTTCCTACTCTAATTCATTCCATACACTACTGCTGAAGTCATCTTCTTAATTCATTACTTAAAAATTACCTTTGTTCAGAACTTTTTGGTCACTATCATTGAAAATTAAACCCTGTCTTAACCTCTTAACTAGATGTTTAAGATCTCTGTAAACTGACTCCAAGCTAATTTTCTAACATTTTACCACATTCTACTTTCTGTTATATCTAGTATTTCCATTTTACTCTTTCTCCCCTCCAGCCAGATTTATTGACCATAACAAAATTCTATATACAAAGTGACCTAGACCTGTTGCTTCAAAACAAGATCTTTTCTTACTAACATTTTGATAGGTCAGTCCATACAATGTCAAAAAGTGCTTACTCTAAAATTAATAGAAAAATGTCCAATGCATATTAAATGAATGACCTAACTATTGAAACTTTAATAACTCTTTAAGATAATTAACATAGGTAGACTGTAGTCCCTATCACAGGCTTCTGGAGAACAGACATGAGACGTCAGAAGGCCATTTTGTGCAATGCCACTGTGACGCCTTTGTGTTTCTGGATCATGATGTTCCCATTGTCTGATTCTAGACACAACACAGGAATATCAGTGGGGTCAGAGGTTAGCTTAGCTGCTTGCTGGGCTAGAACAGATATCACCCGAGCCTGCTCATCTGACCGGGTCCTACGGCAGCCCAGGTTAAGTCCCTGTGAATCTGTGACCAGGACTCCATCAATGGATGGATTCTTCACTGCGTCCTCCAAGTGCTACTCAGAAGTTGCCTCCATCCCACCCACTGTGTGCCAGGCCCAGGACCGCACAGCACATGGCGTCCTTCTTCACCACCGGCCTCCCGTTTGACTCTTTTTTATGGTCGCCGTCTATCTGCTGATATTTCTTCAGCTTTTCATGCAGGAGATATTGTTCATCCTTTCTAAGATAGTCTTTAACATGCCAATAATATAATATTTTAAATTCCCTGCCTGATAGTCCCAACATGTGTCCTAGCTGAGTCTGACTCTGTTGATTGCTTTGTCTCTTGACACTGGGCCTTATCTTTCTTGCTTTTTGGTGTTTCTAGTAATTTTGACTGTTAGACGTCATGTCATCATTAGTGACTGAGGCAGATAGTATTTATGCCTGAAAATGTGCATACCTTTTGTTCTGTGTGTATGTATGTGTATTTAGGAGGGGATTAATCAGTCCTCTGACTACTACCTCTATGTGATTTGAACTGACATTATGAAGTAACAGCTAGGGGCAGCAGGCAGCAGTGTATATGAGGAGTTTCCACTATCCATGTAAAACTAGCAAACAAAAGAAATGCTAGTGAATTGTTCAAAGTTGACCAATGAAACTTTTGAACATGGCACTCAGATATTCTAGAGTGAGGAACATGCCTAATCACATTTACTCATGTCATACAATAGCAATGCATAATTTGGTTCTTTAGAGATACATCTTTAAGATACATCTTTAAGATGTTTGATATTTTATGGAATCTTTGAGGACCTGGGAAGGGAAAACATACTATCAATACTTTAGTGAGATAACTTGAATTTCTTACAGTTATCAAAATGGTATTATACTTCAACATCCACTGAAAATGGAAACTATTTAGTAAAATAAGAATTTTATAGATAGAAGGTGGTAATCATATCATCTCTCAGGATTTTGAAAAAACAGATTTTAAAGATGTATTAATTTGCTGTATGTTCATTGTTGCTGAGTAAATAATCTTGCTTATTTGTTGTTTTGTTCCTGTTATTTTTGAAGTAAAAATGAAATAACATTGAGAATTATAACTACTATAACTGATATAACTACTAATAAAATACTCAAAATATCCTCAAGATATTTATATTTTACATGTTTCTGTGTGTGCATGTCTACTAATACAATATATCTTTATTGTTCTGGAGAAAATTGGGGTAATCTTTTCTTCTTGCTGTTTCCAACATTGACTATTTTTAAGAAAATACTTCTATAGATAAGGGAACACTTTACTTCTCTTTTTGATGATAAAATAGGGTTATGAGAAATAGTAACATGTTTTTCTACATTAAAAGTGTCTTGCTTTCTCTCATCAATATGTGTATTATTACCATTTTCACATGTTAGATTGTTATTAACTTGGCTGACCCTAGATATTGCTGTTATTTTTGAATAAAATCATTTACTTTTAACTAACATACAGAACTTAATGTTTAACTGAACAGAAATGCTCTGTAAAAAAAAAAGTGCTATTGTGCCCAAGGAAAATTAATCTATCTTCCTCCAAAATAATAAAATATTACTCTTCATACACATGGTAAATAAGTATTTCTGAATATGTACTTATTACCGTGGTATTTTGTGTACTTGCAATTCTCTTAACTTTGGAAGCAATTCTAAAATAATATAGAGTTTTTAAAAAGTTAAACTGTACCTTGCACAATATGATGAGCATGAAAATTATAGAGTTGAATTATATAATTGCTTTAAATTACTTGATATGTTATACAAATATATAACATATTTTATATTAATTACCCTAAAATATCTCATTTTAAAATTCTGTAATATATTTATTTCTTCAATTATGCAGCTAATGCTCAGAAAATCTCTAAACATTGAAGGTGTTTTATCAAAAGTATAATGCTGCTGCTGTTAATCGGCTTACTATATTACATAATATAGATATAGGGAAGTCATTTCTTGCCCCAAACATGAGATTATACTTCTTGTCCTTCAGAGATACATCCAAATTTATTTTTAAGATTTCAGCTTTATAAAGAAATAATTTCTTTATAAAAAAGAAAAAATAGTAATTCCTAAGTAGCTTTACTTTTTACAAGTCTATTTTTTAAAAAAAAACCCTATTACATTTACTTATCTCATCTTTACAGTATAAATGCAAAATAAGTCTGTCTGATTTAACATAAACTCTAAAGTCTGAGTTACATTCTAGGACAATTTTCATTGATATCTGAATAATACTTTGAAGCATTGTGATGTTTGTTTTTCATTTTTTTAGTATTCTTAGTATTCTATCGTATTTAGAGAGATAGTCTACATTGAGCTTATGTTGATCTGGAGTTGTATCATTGCAATGGTTGTATGTAAGTGAAAGAAAATGCTCACTGGCCTATTCTTTTCTGTTACACTGCATAACTCCCATGTACTTTGAGACTAGGAGAAGTAAGTAGCAAAGGTGATGAAATAAGTAGGAAGCTGTGCCAGATACCTGGAAATTAAAAAATCTTTCAAAGGCGACTATACGAGAGGAAAAATGATTGAAAACGTACAACTTCGCTTGATGATTATAAAATGATTTTTCCCTTAGAAATCCTCATCAAATCTGCACGTACTATCATATGCTTTTAAAGCTGGGTTGTTACAATACTGGGTCTTGTTTCAATAGTGTCAGTCAATATAATTCAAAAAGAGTCATGTACCACAATGTTTATTGCAGCTCTATTTACAATAGCCAGGACATGGAAGCAACCTAAGTGTCCATCGACAGATGAATGGATAAAGAAGATGTGGCACATATATACAATGGAATATTACTCAGCCATAAAAAGAAACGAAATTGAGTTATTTGTAGTGAGGTGGATGGACCTAGAGTCTGTCATACAGAGTGAAGTAAGTCAGAAAGAGAAAAACAAATACCGTATGCTAACACATATATATGGAATCTAAAAAGAAAAAAAAATAGTGGTTCTGAAGAACCTAAGGGCAGGACAGGAATAAAGACGCAGACATAGAGAATGGACTTGAGGACACGGGGAGGGGGAAGGGGAAGCTGGGACAAAGTGAGAGAGTGGCATGGACGTATATACACTACCAGGTGTAAAATAGATAGCTAGTGGGAAGCAGCCGCATAGCACAGGGAGATCAGCTTGGTGCTTTGTGACCACCTAGAGGGGTGGGATAAGGAGGGTGGGAGGGAGACGCAAGAGGGAGGAGATATGGGGATACATGTATATGTATAGCTGATTCACTTTGTTATAAAGCAGACACTAACACACCTTTGTAAAGCAATTATACTCCAGTAAAGATGTTAAAAAAAAAAAGATGTTGTGAAGACACAGGGAGAAGACAGCCATGTACAAGCCGAGGAGAGAAGTTTCAGGAGAAACCAACCCTGCCACCTACTTGATCTTGAACTTCCAGGCTCCAGAGCTGTAAGAAAATAAATTCTGTGGTTTAAAAAAATATGAATTAGCTCTATTTGTGGAGTATCCTCTGCAAATGCTTGCAGTTTGGAATAGCAGCCACTAAATAAGCAGAGCTGTAATCTGTATCTATCCAGGTAAATGGCACATACAAACTCTGAACTATTTTAAACATATATATCAGAAAATGTAAACTATTTAAGAATAGAATTCTGACAGATATTAAATCACTTTTAAAAGACAACTAAATTATTTACGTAAGAAAGATTTAAATATACAGGTCAGTGTTTCCTAACTTTTATATGGCTTGATTTTGTCAGTCTTGTAAAATCTGTTTACCCTTTTTAGAATAATATTTTGAAATACTTAAGGTAAAATAAAGTAAATAAGTAGGATCACAAAGGAAACTATTTACATTGAAATACAGACCCCAAGTTCAGGAACCCAGGTAGGCACTTAAATATTTTATGCCTTGCAAATGGTTATCTATTATTTCCCATGCCTCAGTTGCTACTATTCAAAATTAATTATTTATAAGTTATTACCTTAAAATTAAAACTCACTAAGAATTTAGGTGGAAGTTGGCAAGTTTTATATCTCAGTCCCTTAAAGAACCTGCTATGAAGCTGGGTATTATATATGAGACTTAGGCATTGCTGCTTTCAATTTTCTCAGCAATAATCTTAGTTCTCACCTAGTAAGACCTTTTCTTACCCAATTGTGGGAGCAGGAGCCTATCTTGACCTTCTACTGTGTTATCAAAGTTTAAAATATGATAGCTTTCCCCTCCCCTGAACTGTGGTGGAACATTTCAGTAAATGTCTACCTTCTACTGTGGTTCTTGTCATGTTTCACTTATTAAACAATTTTCATTTCACGCTATGGAAATCATATAATTCATATTATTGATGAATATGGAAAGAAAAGTATAAGTAAAATTTAAAACATTGATTATAATCTTCAAACAACGTTTTCACTAAAGAAATTTTTTTAAGGGATATTTCCTAAAGAGTGATCTGTTTTCTTTAAAAATAATAGTATTCTTTCAAGGACATAGAACTTAGCAACACATTTGAAATAATTCTCTGGATTTCACTCACGATTATATATTTCAATTATTAAAATATAGTGTCAAAGAAGTGTAAGTGTATATGCTGATATTTCACATTCCACTTGGAAAAATTACTCGATGGAATCAGAATAAATCAAATTTTGCATAAATAAGTGAAATATTAACTTAATTTTCTGTTGGGATAGTCATAGATATTCCAGAAAGTTGTGTTACTACATGTTATATAATGAAATAAGTTTATTACTGATTTAAGATAATAGGAAATATGAAAATAATGTAAAGATTGGTACTTTCCAAAAATAGGTTTTAAGGAATCTAAGGTATATACATCCCTTTGATTCTGGTTACCTATTGTGTTGAATATATACAAAGATATGTACACCAACAACATTTAACAAATATTGAGCATATTTATTTCTTTTTTTTTAATATCAATTTATTTATATATTTATTTTGGGCTGCATTGGGTCTTTGTTGCTGTACATGGGCTTTCTCTAGTTGCAATGAGCGGGGGCTACTCTTCGTTGCGGTGCGCGGACTCTAGGCACGTGGGCTTCGGTAGTTGTGACACGCGGGCTCAATAGTTGTGGCTCGCGGGCTCTAGAGCTCAGGCTCAGTAGTTGTGGTGCATGGGCTTATTTGCTCTGCGGCATGTGGGATCTTCCCGGCCCAGGGATCAAACCTGTATCCCCTACATTGGCAGGCAGATTCTTAACCACTGTGCCACGAGGGAAGTCCTGAGCATATTTATTTCTAAAGAGGAGTGTTCTCTCTAAAATAGTTTTTCAGGAACAAAAATAGAATTATGATTTCTTACACTATCAGGTTGCCTTTTCATTTCTCTCTTTGACTAGTAATTGAATATTGTATATGTATTTACATTTAATCTCAGCTTCTTTTGACATATTCTGGATACACTTATAAAAAAACTAAATTCTTAAGAAATCAATCATATTATAGTACATGGACTTAAAAATAGTTTAAAAATTATTTGTCTTATATGTTACCCTATGAATTTAAAGTGTGAGATAATCACAAGATAATGTTGTAGAGTAAATCCAGTATCCAGTTCCTAAAGTCATCTAATCTAATGCCTAGTGGTCCAATATGCCACATAATTACTTACATTTGGGAAATTGTGTCATTTCTTTTCTGATTTTTCTTTAATTGCTTGCCTTTTTCATTATCAAAAATAAAATTGAGAGAATTTATAGGTAAAGTGGAAGTCCTTAATACATTAGTCTTGAGGGAGACTACTGCTTTCTTTACTGTCTATAATATATAAACATTTCCATTGCCGTGGTTACAACTACATGCGGGGGTAATAGTTTCATTTGAAGTATACTTTGGAGTATGTGTTACTTTGGAGTCCTAGAGCCAAAGCTAGTGTTTTTTGGGTTGTTCCATAGATAGTGGGGCTGGTGTTAGGAGACATTTACTGAATACATGTTAGATGTAAAAGCATTATGCTAGACTCCAGGGATACACAAATTAGTATTGATAGGTTATTCATTTGAGTCTGCTTCTTTCAAGAAGGATTAGGTTTTGATGTTAGATTTATTTGTGGTCAAATTGTGTGAAATCACATTGTTTCAGAACCATTATTATTTCAATCAATTAATACCCATTCTGAATTGTGTTGGTTGGCATCGCTAAACTGCACTGAGATAAATGGCATAGATTGGTTGATTAACTCCTTTTCTATACAGTGATTTTTCTTGTGGACCATGTTTAAATATGGCTACAGACTGCAAAGTTGCACAGTTTTCTCGTATCAGTTTGATTCTGCCGTTTGAATGTTCAGGTGTATCAATACACGATGGTTGTGCTGAAAGCCATTTTATATCTTAGTTGGTATACTAATAAACAGCCTTAAGGACTTGAGAATTAGTGCTTTTATGGTTTTCTTTTCTCTTTTGAAAATGTTAGGAAAAGTCCAAGAATTCTTTTCAAATATTAGAATACTTCACATATTTCACATGTTCCATTTAGAGAATTCATTTTGGAAAACAGTTTTGTTTTGATTATAACTGAGCAACTCCTATTGTCTTCACTGGGAATTGCTATTAAAGGCAGGTGTTGGTTCCTTAAAAATTCTTACGAAGTTTAGTGAGAATTTACTCAGAATATGTTGGGGAAGAGAACATTTTTTTCCATACTCAATAATTTTAAACAATTACCTTTTTCAAAATCAGTTTGATGCATCATAACAAAATAGCAGAAGGGCACTGAAGATCAACTGAGCTGCTTTTTGACTAACGTTTCAGGGATTGTGAAGCAGCAGATAGACAGCCATATCACAGATCCAGATCAACAGAACAACGGCCTCTCCTAGAGCGGACAACCACCCGCTCCCGATCCACTGAACGTCCTGATACAAACCTCATGAGGTCGATGCCTTCATTAATGACTGGAAGATCTGCCCCTCCTTCACCTGCCTTATCGAGGTGAAAGATAAATCAATCAGACTAACTTCCCCTTTGCCCCACCAGCACACCATTTTATTTTCCCAGCAGCTAAGTGGTCTCTTCTATCATCCTTGGCTGATCACTAATAACAATCGACACTAACCTTTTCAGTGTAAGCACACTATTTATATTCAGCGGATATAATAGTGTGTGACTACCATTGTAATTTGTTTATTAACTGTCCTGACCTCATTTGTTTTGTGATTTCTCATTTATCAGGAGTCCTGGGTAAATCCCCACATAATGCACCTCATGACTATCATGTTCTCCTACAGAATGAGAAATTGTTTGTGTCCATTAGACATCACTTTTAGAATAATCATCATAATGACAATAAATAAAACTAGATTTTTAGTTTCTTTCTATCAATACTAATATCATGTATTAACCAATATCTTCTTTAGCTGAATTTTGAATTGTTCAGGGTTTTATTTGTAGTCTTGTGAGATAATTTCTAATAAAGGGATATCTAATATAAGCCTGAGTAAAAATCTCTTAGGATCAAGGGAGGGAGGTTAGTGTTAAGAGTTTGAAATCTGGTAGAAAGAAATGTAAGCATTATCTTTCATTTTTTTTGAGCTGCAGAATTCTCTTCTTGCTTTCATATGGATAGAATACTGATCTACATTAATAATTCCATGGATTTTACTGTAAGGTTTTGTGTGCATGTATCTGTGTATGTATGCATATTACATAAAAGTATAAACATCTTTTGCTATTTAGATAATCATTCAAATATCCATATTTTGTCCTACTCTCCTAACCTTTTAATCAGCAGCTAAACCTCTTTAAAATTGCACCATACAGCTGTCATATGAACCAAATGTATTAAAAGTGTTTTAACTCATTCTATTGAAAAATGAATATTAATGATGTACCTTGTAGGTCTCACCCTCGTACTGGGTCTGTCCAAACAAGCCCATCAAGTACTCCAGTGGCAGGACGAAGGGGCCGTCAACTCCCACAACTTCCACCAAAGGGAACATTGGAGAGAAGTAAGTTTTATTTCTAATTGTGTCATATAGGAAATACCCATGGAAGCTAAGGTGAATCAAGAATTTTTTTTACTACCTTTGTGTTAGCTTTCTTCTTTTGTTAATGGAATATCTTAGCTGCATTTGCTAGTAGTTATATTTATAAATATATTTATAAATATTATATATTTTGCATTTAAATTTTATAATCTTTGCAGGCAAAAATAAACTATCATTATTGCTCTTGCACATTTTTCAAACTTTAATAATTACGTTTTAAGAAGTAAACTTAATGCTCTTAAATAAGCAGTTGGGTGATGTTTCTTTGCTACAACTAAGTTTATGTAATTGTTGATAGTTACATAAAGTTTATTAGTAACTAGCCAAATCAATTTTCACACACTGCAAAGGACTGGTTAGCTGATGCACAACAATGGTGATCCTTCTCAAAACTGGAGTACCAGAAAAAGGTAATCATGAATATACAAGAAAGATGCATGTGGTACTGATATTTTTAATACTTTCAAATTTTTGCATAAGAAGCACTATTTGCTTACACACAGATGAACGTACTCCCCAAACATCTGTATACTCTTGGATAAAGGACCTCTAAAAGCATGGATGATAAAATATAATAATTTTTAATGTCATTTTTAAAATGGTCCCTTTATTTGGTAACTGGATGTGCTTTACCAAAACAAACAAACCAACAAACACATTTAAGTCACCATTTAACTTTTCTTTAATAGATGATACATTCTGTGCCTTTGGAAATTTCTGTTGTTTTTAACCCCTGTGCTTTGGTTCCCTTTTTTGTTTTGTTTTTATTTTGTTTTTCCTAGACAATGGAGTCAAGGAGATAGAACCTTATGAAGGTCTGTACATAAAGGAGGGTTTGTTTTGTGCTGACACCCTTTCTGGGGGTTATGTGAGCAAAAATAAACCCAACTGCAATTGATGTCCCTCCACTGTATAGACCTTTATTACAGTAAAATTACTTTGTTTTATGATTCCGGTAAAGTATTTGACTTTTGTTTTACTTGGAAAATATACAAAGGAGTTAAATTTTTTGATTCAATCAAGTAAGAATGCAAAGAATTTAACTTCTTTTAAATCACAAGGTAAAATTTTCTTTTTTAAAAAATTTGCTTTTTAAATAGAATTTGATGTTTTGTGTAAGACTTTAACCAAAGATATCAATTGCAGTCTGTGTTTATGTCATTGAGGATGTACACCTAGTCTAGTTATATTTATCATCATATATTTCATTTTGTATTTATGATGATTTTTCAATTATTAAATTTGGCTTTCTAGAAAAGAAAATTATTGCATTAGATAGTGATTGTGCTTTGTATTTCCTGCATCATTTTTCATGTTGTAGCAAGACTGTTTATAGTGTAACAAAGTTAAATATGTACAGTTAGATTGTCAATGCTACATTATGACTCAAGAGAAAATATTGAGTCATGAAATATGGAGTGTCATACATTTACCAGGACAATAAAAATTCCTCTGCTGATTATAGAATTCTGCAGCTGACTTTGTAACTTTGAAGAATTGTTAACTGTTTTATTTACTGATGAATCTCCAGCACATAGACTAATGCCTGGCACATTATAGGCCCTCAATAAATATTTGTTGAATGAATGCATGAAATATTTATTTACAAATTGAAAAGCTACTTCAAATGGTGTAAAAAGTACCATTAAAATAATCTTGTAATTCTATATATGTTTATAGTAAAATTCATATTTGTAACACATTTTTAAGTGCATTGCATTTGAGCAGCAGTACTTTTATTGCCTTACATAACTTAGAACAAGTTGTGATCTTGTTAGTTGTAGTTGAATGATTTATCAACTCCTATTTTGTGGTCCTTTTTATTTACTATGTACTGTGAACTATAACTGTAAACAACTCAGTGCTATCGTGACTAATGGTCTGTTATACAGCCTGATAAAAAGATATTAGCATTTCTATAGTTGTCAATTATTTACATAAAAATAGGAGTGTATAATTTTAAAAGTACTTTCCATAAGGAAAGTTCTGTAATACATACAGAATCTTTTGTCTCCTCTCCCCACAATTTTTAAAGATAGAGTTTTGGCGTCATTTGTTGGCATATGAAGTCAGAAACATAATTCATGCCATAATTTTTTCTAAATTCAGTTTTAATATCTTCTGTAGCAATAGTCCATTGAGATATGAGTTGTTCCGTTCTTTGTAATAATAAATATACCAAAAAAACTGACATTAAAGCTGATATTGAAGGTCAGGGAAGTTTTTCATGGGCTTGTCAACAAACATTCTATTTTCTATCTGGTTTTGCCCTATAGAATCTATAAAAACCACAGTTTTCCTATAATGTCTCTAATTGTGACTTTTCAATTTTTATAAATAAAAGAGAGGAGTGTCAAAAACCTCTCTTATTCTTTCCAGTATGAAATAAAAGGATTTGGGGAGTTTTGGTTGTTTTGTTTTGCTTAAAAGTGTGAATGATTTTAGCAGTGTTTTCATAAATATTGATATGAAGACTCCAGCAAATACATGATTGTACCTTTTCTTTAGCTTTAAAGGCAATGTATAATATCTCTTTTAGAAGTCTTCAACTTCTAACTGAAGTTAAAGGTATAACCCAATATTGACTATGGATTAATGGTCTAAATCGAATTATGTTTGGATTATCTCTTAAAAAGTTGTCAGATGTTATAATTTAGTGACACTGTTTTAGAATTAAAGAAATGACATGTTTATTTTCTGATCCTGTTCAATAGCTGAAAAATGAGCAAGTCCTAATTTAATTCATTTTGACCTGGGATATATTTTAGTCTGTTAATTAATTTAAAACCTTATATTTGTTGGTCTTGACAGTGGTACAGTATTAGTCATCTTCTTTTTGTCTGAGAGTCAGAGAAACTAGAAACAATATAATGAAAGTACAATGTACTAAACAACTGTAAGGCATTATTATTTTTAATTTACCCCTAACTTTGATGTACTGGCATTTTATAAAAATAAAAATGAGTTTATAATATTATTTTTTGTTTCTCTAGAAGAAAAGTTATATAGTATTATTTTTCTAAGAGTATATCAAGTTCATAGATGAAGTATTTTGCCTGTCTTACAGTTATTACATATTACAAATACTTATGGGCCACAATTTCTTTTATAAATCAAAGTTATAAAAGGAGACAGTAAGATAATTTATTAACAGTATACTTATGTGCTTCCATAACATGTCAGAAACTCATTAAAAATAATCTATTTGTCTCCTTATAATCACTCATATTATGAATAATTTGAAATTTGTTGTTTTGTTTTACTTAAGAGTAACAGATGTACATATTTGGTCTTATCCTTTTCTTTACTTTTACTTTTGCATATACAGAAGTTAATGAAGTAACTGGGCATGTGGAAGAGCAGGGGGGAGAAAAGCAGGGTGAAGAGGTCAAGGCAGGTCTGTCTGACTGTGTGTCCAAAATAAATAATCGAATGTTTTAGAAGTATGACTTTTCTATTTCACGTAAGACTTTACGCTCCAAATTTATAAATACAGAATAAAGAACAGATTGTTCAGTACTAATTTTAAAATAATTACTTAAATTTATTAGTGGAAAGATATTACATGAGCTAGCTAGGTAACTTATCAGGGTATTTAATTTACCCGTTTGAACATTCTCCTTATTGTTTAAATCAAACTGAAATTATAGACAATGCCTCTCACCAAGATTTATACTTATCCTTTACCCCAGCCTTACATTCAGTTCATATATTTACTCAAAAATGTTTTTTGGGTACCTACTAAAACACTGTATTTCACTGAGTGCAGGTTCATTGAAGTCCTAGTCTCTTCTCTCAACAATTTTGATTTTTTAGAGATAAATTACAAGTAAATATAGAGCAGAATATAAATTACAAAATTTTAGTTCTTGAAACTTTTAGAAAGTATTATAATTTATCCATAAACTTTTTTCTAAATTAAGAACAATAAACTGTAGCTTCATCTTCATCCCAGCTCAATATTGCGCTATTTATTGACAATCCTAATTTCTCCCCAAAGAGTCCTCCTTCTAAATGGAATGAAGACACTTCATTTTGGTGTTTTTAAGCCCCTATTATGTTTACATACCATAATTTTTGCCACTTTCTTTGTCAGAATATTTCTGAAAGTATTGTATTCATGAATGGTAGCATGTACTTTATGTGCCTTTTGTTCTCTCCTTTACCATTGTGTGAAAGCAATGTTATTATGTATATTGTGCATAAGATGTATTTTCACGGATGCATTCTTGCAGTAGTGTTTGTGGTTTAAGACAGAAAACCTCTTAAACTGCAATTGCAAATTCTTTAGTAGCTATTTATAAAGTCATAAAGGTGAGAAAAATCATCAGAGTACATCTGGTAATGAAAACAAAGGCAAATTTAGACGCATATTTATATCAATAAGAAAGTATAACTATCTCTGTTCTGAACATATCGTGTACTAACTACTAGAATGTCACACATCTTCCAGTTCCCCGAAGTGCTATAGGAATAACATTTTTAGGGAATACTGTAAGAAGGAATTTCATTTTAATTTAGCTGTGTAGTTAATGTTTCCCTGCTTGCCCATTCCTACGTATCTGAAACTAGTCCATACGAATATCGAAAGACTTTCATACTGTTCACGAATTGGCTTTTGCAGTAAAGTCATTGTTTAGTATATCATTAGTTTGGGGACTTCAGCAGTAATTAATATCACTTTTATTTATTTTTAACTTTATTAAGATAAAGAAGCCCATTTATTGAGCCAGTTTGCCGCCTATGCTTAATTCTCAAAATGAAATTGGTAAATTACATTAGTTCTTAGAATAAAACCGTAACTACAATCTTCCTAACTTATTATAAAATGACTCGTTATTCCTCATTTTATTTTTGTTTTTATTACTTTTCTTACGGGCTAGGAAGTGTATACTTTACTCTTCTGTTCATTAATGTGAGGTGTCATGTTAGTGCATGGATTTGTTTCTCTGGTGTGTGATGTCATCTTTTGTGGTGTGCTTGGTTTTTATTTGGGTTGTTAATGACCTTAATTATTAATCACCGTTGTCTGTTTTCAATGTTATAAAGACAATGAGGGAGAAACACCAAGCCCACCTAATAATGGGAAAAAAGGCAAGTCTAATATGAAGTTAAGAGTGCCTTTCTATATATTAGACACTCTGTTTTGACATTTGTAATGTGCATGAATATGCTTTCTTAAATAAGTATAAATACAAGTATAGTCCCAATTTAAGTTATCCAATATTTAAAGTGTATGCTCTTTTTAAAATACATTTCTGAATACAAAATTTGTTTCTGAAGTACTTACCTTATTATTGGATCCTGTTACAACCCTATTCTATTGAAATGTATGGCATTAAAAAGTTTTGCTTTGTTGGTCATAATAAGGAGTAAGATTCTGAGGAAGATAGTTATGGTCATGATATTATGCATTTAGAAAAACACAACATGCATATTTTTCAACCCAGAAATTATTTTAAAATTGAACCATTTAAAAATATTTTAAAGTAGAAATCAACTTAATTATGAGTTCAACAGTATTAAACAAACATTTGTGATATTTGTAGATTTTTCACAGTACTAAAACTAATATTTGCAGTTTTATACATTATTATATTGCCTAGGCAGGTAAAAAATATGATTGATTTTAATACTTATATTTAGTTTTTCCTATAATTATAAGTGACAATTCTGTCATCCCCCACAACTAAGTTCTGTCAAAAACAGTAGGACTGATTTTAAAGCCAGCTAAAGTTACATTACATAAAATGCCTATTGTATGCATTTTGACCTAACTTTTTTTTTCAAAAAGATTAAAGCTCTTTATAAAACAAGAAAAAAAAAAACAAAAAACAGTAGGACTGTATATGTTTTGCAGTAATTGATAATCAAATATAGCTACACATGTTGATTTAGAATGTCAGCATTTTAAAATGGTTACATCAAAAAAAAAAATCAGCCTTCTAAAATATCTTTTTATCCTAACAATTTCCCTTGTTACTGAGCCAAATTAAGAAATGCATAGTGTTGTGCTTCAGTAATTTAGTTGAAATGTCCTTTAGATTTCAATATACTCTTTCTTCCCAGTCTTCATCTTTTATAAATAATGTCTACAATGTCACATTTAAGATCGATTTAGCACTAAAATAATTTTATAATTCTTCTTACTTTGGAGTGTTAATTATTCATTAATACCTCTCCAAGCATAAAATTCTTAAAATATGCTACGTTATTATGAAAAGGTGAAAATAGTATAGCAAAATAAATAAAATTATATCAAGTATTGTAATTAATGAATATTCTCCATAAAAATACACAAAAATTTAACTGAGCTCCCAATGTCTATTTACATATTTGTCATTTTTATCTATTTCTTGATCTCCATGAGTGAAATAGGAAGATTTTGATTAAGGTGACACAATACCATTTCTTTTTTAAAAAGATCAGTTTGATTGTTACATTGAGAATAACCCGAAAGAATTAAGATTAGAAACAAGGAGAACTGTTAGGGAGCATTCCCAATAACCCAGGAAAGAGGTGATGGTGACTTAGACCAGAATAATAGGAGCAGTTGGATTCTGGATAGATATTAAAGATAGAACCAACAGAATTAACTGACAGGGTAGGAGAGATCCCATGATAAAATCCATGTTTTGGGCCTCAGTAAGTGGGAAAATATGGAGTTTCTATTAATAGATTTGGTGGGAATATCAGCTGCTCAGGTTTGGATATAAGTTAGAGATGCTGTTAGACATGTAGGATAGGATGTCAAACAGGCAGTTTGAAATATGTTCTGGATTTCAGGTTAGAGATTTGGACTGTAGTTATAGGTTTAGGATTCATCCTTACAAAGAGAGACTTAAAACCATGAGCCCCATTGATATCACTGAGAGAACAAGCGTAGGTAGCTAAAAGAAGAGGACCAAGGACTATGAGCTCAACTCTTCTAACATTTAGAAGTTGAAGAAATGAAGCAGGAAGAGACTGAGGAGCATCAAGAGTAGGAGGAGAGGTAGTGGGGACACCATGGATTATAGTGTCTCTGAATAGAAATAAGGAAGGTACTTGAAGCAGAAGAGAATTATCAAGACTGAGAAATGATCACTAGATTTAGCAAATAGGAAGTCACTGTGTTAACCTTTATTAAGAGTAGTTTTTAGCCATAAATTAAAAATAAATAAATAAATAAATAAATAAAAATTAAAAAAAAAAAAAAAAAAAAAAAAAAAAAAAAAAAAAAAAAAGGGCTTCCCTGGTGGCGCAGTGGTTGAGAATCTGCCTGCTAATGCGGGGGACACGAGTTCGAGCCCTGGTCTGGGAGGATCCCACATGCCGCGGAGCGGCTGGGCCCGTGAGCCACAATTGCTGAGCCTGCGTGTCTGGAGCCTGTGCTCCGCAACAAGAGAGGCCGCGATAGTGAGAGGCCCGCGCACAGCAATGAAGAGTGGCTCCCACTTGCCACAACTAGAGAAAGCCCTCGCACAGAAATGAAGACCCAACATAGCCATAAATTAAAAATAAATAAATAAATAAATAAATAAAAATTAAAAAAAAAAAAAAAAGAGAGTAGTTTTGGTGGAGTTGTAGGGGGTAAAAGGCCAATTACAGTGGATTTGAAAGAGGAGAGAAATGGAGATGGTATACGCACCTTTTAAAGAGTTTGGCTGTAAAGGGAAGAAAGGAAATAGAAATCTAGACTAAGAGGAGAGGTCAGGGGAACAAGAATACATGAAAGATATATGGGAAACTTTATGTTCATTCTCTGACTTCTAAATCGAGATCTGCCAATTTGTTCTATAGAGCCATCTGGCCCCAAGCCATCTGCCTATAGTTTGCCAAGACATTTATCAGTGTTCTGTAGCTTTGCTCCTAGATTTAGAATCAAGACTTAGATTTGGAAGGAACCTTATAAATCTTTTAATAAAACAGCTTTTCTTTACTGATAAAGGAGTAGAATTCTAGAGGACAATTAGCTTTCTTCAGTCCACATAGGAGCAGACCTCTAGTCTTGACTCCCAATCTTGTGCATTTATATACCATGCCTTCTCAGATGAATGGCATTCTCCTTGCATGTGTTTCAACCATTTGTTTTATTTTAGATATTGGTTAACAGTTTAGCTCAATTCAACCGATAGCTGCTATTTTTAGTTTGTTGTACTAGGTAGTCATTGAGGATGCAATGATCAATAAGATATATTTCCTGCTTTGGGGAGCTCCCAAGGGAAAAATAAAACAGTAATAATATAATGATAACAAATGAAACATAGTTGGTAAAATTATTTTATAACATGTCACTTACATAGAGTCTCTTAAGATTGTGATACGTATAGAGCAGGTAAGTTTTGAGGTGTTATGGGCATTTTTTCAGCCCCAAATATTTCTCCCACTACTTGTGATAGTACTTAGTATTCTGATATTCTTTAATGGCTTAATTATTTTAATAATATAAAGCATAGGCTTTCCAGAACACTGAAATGTAAATATTCCTTAGGGACTGGCCCAAGTTATTATTACACACACATTTCATAGGAAGCAAGTTAGAGCCTGTGAATGGAGAAAGTCAGGTGTAGGGAGAGAGATGCTGGAAAATGTGGAAGAGCACTGGGTACCTTGGGAGGGTGATAATGATAAAATCTGCCTTGAACTAGCCCCTGTCTACTCTAAATAACATTCCTTGCTATGTAGATATGCTATAAATTAACTTTCTTAAATAATTTGGTATATTTAAATTGCTTATAACAATACTTGTCACATAATAAGTACTATTATTTCTTGCTATAATTTTGTATTTTCAGCACAGAATCTGAAAACTTTGGATTTAAAGTGAAACTAAACCTGATTATGATCATCACTCTGAACCAATTATTCAATACATATTATTTAGTAGTTTTGAGGAAAATAGTAATTCTTGATCACATAGCTTGCATAAGAAACAGTACAAGGAGGAAAGAAATCAACTGGATTGCAGCATGAATTGTTGCATATTGCCCAACATTTGTACGTTTCAATCCACATGTAAAACTCAACATGCAAATATTTAGCATAAGTCAAAATTGTTTAAACCATTTGGACTTTTCATAATGTTTAGAGAACTCCATTGGAAGTTAATAAATTGCGTCTTAAACTCAGTTCTACTACTGAGCATGTGTTCTCTGGCAAAGTTTTTAATTTCTCTGAACCTCAGTTATCTCTTCTGTATAATAAACTATCCTGTAAGGATTTTTAACAGAAGCTAAGTGTTTTGGAGACGTGGCTAATAAATTGTAAAGTCTCAAATCGTTTTGTTTTTAATTTATTGCTTATGTCATTATTGTTGTTTGTTTGGTTTGGTTTTGGAAACTTAACAGATATAACCTACTATTGTCTGTTAGTGAGCCATTTGCTGTGGGATTATAAACTAAACCCTAATATACTGCCTTCACAAGTCAAGTCCCTGAAGATATACAATGAGATGGAAGGAAAAATATTTTGTTCCTCTGAGTCTCAGTGTATAGTTGCCTACATTATTTCATATATAGATAACCTTATAAATAGGAGAGGAAGGAAGGATGGGAAGAAGAGGGGGGAAAATACAGGTTACAAAGGAACCAAAAATAATAAAATAATTTTGACAGTCTTTATAATGGATGCTTGCTTCTGTAAGCATTCAAGGAATTGGATAGCATTTAGGGTAACAGGGTGTGGACAGGTTTTGTTTTGCTGCCTCTCTGTTTTCTCATGAATGCTTCTAGAGTGAGGAGAATACCAATACCATGTCTTAATTTCCAAATTTGACATCCAAATTTGATATCTAGATAGGAGTGGATTTTATAGTGGCATTGGTAGATATTTCCTAAGTACAGCATTCCCTGCCAACTTAGATAAATGACAATTTGACAAAAATTAAAATGAGAGAGATTCAGGGATACTTTAAAATAGCAAGGAATTTATCATATATTTTATTCAGTTACATCTGTCTTATGGAATAATAACTTGGTGACAATGAACACGATGGATTTGAAAGAGAAGAGACTGAGGACATATGACTATTTAGGTTATTTCAGTAGTCAATTATATGATGGACTCTATCACTTAACTTGTAAACAAGTATTTTCTAATTTCTTTTCCTAATCTTTCCTTTCCTTCTTGGAGGCCATTCCTCCTTACTTTTCTTTTCTTCCCCTTTCGCTCATTTTATTTCTTCTAGACTTCCAGAGCTTCAATTGACTAATCAGATTTAGGAGAGAACCCCTTCCACCTCATACATTTCTGCAAACTTTGGCCAATTTTCAAAACAAGTCATTGTGGCTTCCTAAATACAAACCTAAGGCCATCTTCTGTTTGTTGTTGAAAATATCATAATCTTAGGAAGGTGATATGGTACTACAGAAAGAGCACAGGTTTTGGAACGTTGGCTCAGGGCCTGCCTTTTCTAGGGAACAACTTTGTGACTCTAGGCCCTTAACCCAAGTTAGTTCATCTGAGAAACGGAAATCTTAGCATATCTCTTTTATTCTCAATATGCTATTTTGAGAATCAAATGAGATAACGCATGTGAAATTGTTTGTGAACCAAGATACCTATTTAGTTCTTATCCTTATTAATCAGCTCTTTGTTTTCTTACCTGTAGAAACCACCTGATAGAAGATCCTTTCTGTGTTTTATAGGATCAAGTATGATGCTGTATGTGAAAGCACATTGAAACACATAGTATTATACAAGTATAATCTTTTAATATAGGAATTTGTGCTCTTTAAATTGTTGTCTTGATATAGGATTGGCTACATGGTGTGATGAAAACTAGCTGGAATATAGTTAGTTTGTAGAAATGTGGGTTTTTAAAATATCACTTAACCTCATAGTTAAGTCTTCATGAGTAAATTGTTTCTTCAAATTATCTGATAGTTATTAAATCAATTTTTAAGCTTCCCTATCTACAAATTAAATTCACAACTATTTACTTGATGCAATTATCCCCCTAGAACAAAATGTTTTCTGTACTTGAATGGATTTCTAGTTTGCATCTGAGCAATGTGACATATTCTTTCAAAGTCATACTTATAATTAAATTACATATGCATTTTTCACTTTTACTCTTTGGTAGTAGATGTACAATATCATGGGCTACCACTTTGTACTTAAATTTTAATTTTAAGATCTTTATTATTTAACATTAAGAAGACTATTTTATTTTTTTAATTACCATAAGAGTCCTTTAATAGAAAAGACTATCTTTAAGGTGCTGCATACTTAGAGCTTTTTTGCTATTTTTTCTTTAATGTAACTAAAACACTTTTCAAACAATTTGAGCATTTTCCTGGCGTAAAACTAGTTTGCTTTTTTTTTTTTTTAAATATAGCCAGCTTTTCCTCATTTGCTATTTATTTATTTATTTTTTTTTTAAAGGGAGATGTGATCAAAGACTTTATTTATTTACTTATTTATTTTTGGCTGTGTTGTGTCTTCGTTTCTGTGCGAGGGCTTTCTCTAGTTGCGGCAAGCGGGGGCCACTCTTCATCGCGGTGCGCGGGCCTCTCACTATCGCGGCCTCTCTTCTTGCGGAGCACAGGCTCCAGACGCGCAGGCTCAGTAATTGTGGCTCAGGGGCCCAGTTGCTCTGCGGCATGTGGGATCTTCCCAGACCAGGGCTCGAACCCGTGTCCCCTGCATTGGCAGGCAGATGCTCAACCACTGCGCCACCAGGGAAGCCCACTAGTTTGCTTTTAATTACATTAAATATTTCATTTTAATTATATGACCTATAAACTCCAATAGGGCTAGGTATGAGCTGTCCTTGGCATTGTGTTTTGGGTGAGGAATTAATGAGGTGGTTGTCAGTTCTGTTCTTTTTATGACTTTAATTCTGTTTTAAAATAGACACTTGGGTTTCAACATAGGATTTGATAATAGGCACATTTAGAACTTCTGGAAAATCTTCTAGACTCAGTGTCTTAATTTTACCATCTCTGGTATAGGTTCTCTCCCAGAAAACCTGACTAATCAGTGATAAGAAGCCAGAGCAACTCTAATTTTAGAGCTGGAAATAACCTTAGAAATTTCAAGACCAGCTTTCTTACCTCAAATGTAACAGATTAGAGGCAGAGGGGCTATGACATTTGCCTAAAGTTATGCAGCTAGTTAATGGCAGAAATGTTCCTAAAAGCCACCTCAGCCCAGTAATATATCTGTTACCTCCTTCATGTCACTGATAGCCTTGATCTAGGTCTTCTTTCATTGTTATATTGTCTGGTATTCATAAATGGATGGTTATGAGTTTTATGTTGTTGTTGTTACTGCCATGTAATAGATTTTCTTAAACTAAAATGTTTGTCAATTCAGAGAAAGTGTTTAAAAATTAACCCTATTATATGTTAAGGTATTTTCCTCCACACTTCAGAAAATGCTTTCTACCGGTACATAGAAAGACTGAACCATTTTCAAAACAAGCCATTTCTACTTCTATACACTCAATTTTACTTCAGAAGGTAGCGTGTCCTTCTTTTTTGGAACATCACAAACTTTATCAAATGGTGATAGGTGAAACAACTTTTTAAATGACAAATGTATAGGATTTTAGAAAATTTTATTTTAGGAACAACCCTTTATTGCTTGTGAAATCTTAAATATTATATATTGATAGATAACCAAAAGTGCAGGTTATTCAAAATCAAGAAATACTGTATTATAAATGAGTTTATTATTTTCCTCAACATGGGGAAATTAGTCTGTTGTTTTTGTGTTACTACAGGTTAACTTTGATTAAGGAGCAGATGATTCCTTTGTTCTTTTAGCTAAAGAGGGCTAAACTAGTCTTGGAATTTGCCAGAAGATTTGTATATTCTTTAAAGGTTTTAAGATTTTTCTTTCCACTAGCAGTTGATTCAAATATAGCATCTTTATCCAGATTGTTTACCACTTGGGAAAACTATATTGCATCTTTATCAGATTATTTACCAATTAGGAAATCAGGGGGTCAACTACACACCAAAGTGTAAATTTAACTCTCAAAGCAAGAAGTTTGTTTCCTTGCAGTAACTGATTTATGTTGGAACAGAACAAATGTCCGTTATTAATAACATTTATTTCAGGTCTAGGAACTGGAAAACCCTTACACTTAATGCCGTCATTTCTAGCAGTATAAGTAATCAAAGTGGTGTATCCAAAATCATCCATATTTGATGTTGCAGTATAGCATATTTTTTCATTTTTGATAGTGATTTTTATCTTCCTATTAATGTTTTGCTTAGCTTAATATTATTAAATATTAAAATAGGTTAGTATTTCACTATTTATGGCCAGAGGTGAATAAGTACCAGAGAATTGTTTATGGCATG
Source organism: Balaenoptera musculus (assembly GCF_009873245.2). Lineage (NCBI taxonomy): Eukaryota > Metazoa > Chordata > Mammalia > Artiodactyla > Balaenopteridae > Balaenoptera > Balaenoptera musculus. The sequence continues at coordinate 33,188,663 of NC_045801.1, read as the reverse complement.
GTGAAACTTCCTGGGGATTAAAATGTACATAGATAGTAACTGTCTACTTGACTTACTGCTTTAGAAACATGTGATTAAAAAGAAAAGCAAGTGTATACTTAAGTGTTTATGAATGCTACTATGAGATTAAGATCAAATGGTGACCAGTGAATCTTTTGATACATGACCTACAAGAACCTACATGATCTGTACTCCCTCCACTTTCCATTCCATTCCCTCTTTAACCTCGTCTTCTATGACTTTCCCTTTTGTTTACTCTGCTCCAGCCACAGAGACCTTTGTGCTTTCCTAGAAAAATGTCAGACATGCTCCCACCTCAGGACATTTGCATGTGCTGTTCTTCTACCTGTAATTCCCTCCCTAAATAACCATAGGGTAACTCCCTTACTTCCTTAAGTTCTTCACTCAAAACCTTCCTTCTTAATGAGGATTTCCATGACTAGTCTATTAAAATTTTCATCACACCCTGCACATTTTATTTACTTCTTACCTACTTCATGTTTGTCTTCTTAGTACTTATCAATATCTGTCACAAAATATTTTACTCATTTATCTTGTTTATAATTTATTTCTCCCACTAGAATATAAACTTTATGAGAGCATAGGTTTTTGTCTATTTTTTTTTTTTTGCTGTTGTATCCCCAGTGCCTAGACATGCCTAGGTTATAGTAGATGCTGAATATATATTTGTTGAGTGAATGAATATTATATTATGCTACAGATAACTCCAAATGATTTTAGATAAGCCAGGTAACTCATATTCAGTGACACCAAACTGTTACTAATTTTTATTGAAATAATATCCCATAGCACATACATTTTTCTGTTGTTTAATGAAAGTACTAAATACGGTAGTAAAATAAATAGCCATCTTATCTTATTATATATTAAAATGTTACAGATTTTCTCTTAATATATATGAAAAGCTCTGCATTTTAGTTCCATATAAACATTTCATTTCACCACATTAAAATAATATTTAGCAAAATGTTTATTTCTAAAATAAAATTATTTAATGTCAACTTAGAAGAAAACTTTATTTGACAAATTATTTAAATCATCATTTTCTTCATACCTTCAAAAATTCTTTTATTGAAAATAGATTTTAGAATTTCCTGGAAGTAAACTTAAATGCTTTGGATTTTGAAATCTATAAAACAATTTTAAGTGTCACATTTCTATATTTAAAACATTAACTATGTACTACTGAAAGTTTACGGGAGAATTTAGGGGAAAAAAATTAAAAAATAATTAGATCCCTGAAGTAATTTTAGGTTCTTATTACACAAATTATCTAATGTTTCTGACAAACTCTGATTATTTTTTTTGATTTATACTAGAAGTTACATGGGAAGACCAGCAGAAAAAGGTGAATGGTACATTAAGTGATGACAAACCATTGCCGAAAAAGAAACACCAATCTGAGCCAGGTTTGTCAGGATTTGGAAAGCCCCTGAAAGCATGAGGCGATAAGCATTGCATTTCATGCTTTTTAAATATGTGTGTGCTGTTGTACCTCATTTTTCTCACTTTGGTGTGAACTTTAGACTGTGTAGAGTCTGTTTAGATTAGAGTGGTGAAAACTTTATTTCAAGATTTGTTTAGAAAACTAATTACACATATTTTGGGGAAAATAATTATTTTATTATTAAGATTATTTCTTTAGGAAAAAAATGACTCACTTAAGCACAAATGACAGCTTAACTTACATATTTGGTTATTTTGATCCAAATTAAACTACCCTCATGAGAGGTGCTTACATCCCTAAAAAAGTACTATAGAAAGCTCAATATATTTTTTTTTAAAGTTTGTCTTCATAGGCTATTCCTTATTTTAAATTGCAAATGCTATCGAGATATTTTACCAATTGGTAATGATTTATTTACAAATTCTGGAGCTAAAAATATTACAACAAAACCAAGATGGAATGATAGCATAGTATTCTAATTCAATAAAGAGCCTCTTCAAACCATTAATTCTACCAATAAATTGAAATGAAGTGATTTTATTTTCTCTCTCTTTCTTCTCTTTTTTGGGGAGATAAGATTAATTAAGCAGAGGACAAAAACTTGAACCAGGAGTAAAAGGAAGAGAAGCAAAATGCAGAGATAACCAATCAACTGAATAATCAGTACTACTTTTAATCAGTAATTGGATAAGAGTACAATGAAAATTTCATTCATTCTAAAATTTCATTCATTCTAAAATTTTAGAATACAGATGGATTTTTTTATAACACTATCATCATTAAATGGCTGAGTCTGTAGTAACAGGGTTAATGTATTTTTATGTGGTAACTTGGTTCATGTTAAATCTCTGAAACATATAGTTTAAAATATGTCAATATATAAATTAAACTGATTTATTAACAAGTATTCATTGCTATCCTGTCATATGCCAGGCATTATGGTAGGCACTGAGTTACTGCGGTAGACAAGAACGATGCCGCAATTGCCCTCATAGAGCTTACATTCTGGCAAAAATATGTAAGTTAAAAATAATTATAACTAAAGATTTAGTTATTATAATTGTGATAGTGCTATTAAGGAGAATAGGATGTTTTGAGCAAAAGTATTATGTTACATAAGTCTGGAGAGCAAGGAAAAATGCCATAGTGCAAATGGCTTAATCTGTGAATTCTCTTTTAGTGAAACAGTTACATACTGAAAATAAAAAAATAAACTGGAATTCACATTGCAAATTTAAATATATTCATGCAATTGTAAGAAAAATATCTTACATGTTTTTTCAAATCTTCAATTAAGAATCACTTATTTGGAAAATAATAATTAGCTTAATATATTTCAGAGGATTTTAAAAAGTAAACAAAGTATAAAATGGGTTTTATGTTATGATTTATACAACAAAAACTATTACTCTCAAAGTGTCTCCTTGCTGTGTTGTGTGATGTAGGTTATCCTCGGTCATAAATTATTATTTATTTGTCTTGTTTGCCATCATCTCTGATTACATGAATATGTTTGTGGCCATATATATCTATGGTAAATAAATTACATTGACTATTAAAATCATGAAAGAATGCAATATTTGGCTAAACATATTTTTAAATCTCACAAAATTTTTTTAAATTTTCTTTAGATATTATTAATTTGTGTATTCTCATATATTGCATGTATTTTTTTATCACTTAAGCCTTCTAACTGAGTATAAGCTATGTGTGCAGTAGAGGAAAATTAATGTAATTAGAGTGCCTTAATGTCATGGTTTAAATTGCTTATAGATTTTCAATCTTGGCAGTTGTGCATTTTCCTATATACTGGGAAATTCCTGGAAATTCAAATCCTAAATGTTGTGAGTAAGTATGCAATATGCTAAGGCCGTATGCTGTGTTAAATTTTAGTGTTCATAAATATTTTTATTTGTTTGTTTCTAAAAGCGAGGTAGGATATGTTGAGAATATTTTTAATTATTGAAACTTTGGAGTGATAGAATGGGAGGAAAATAGTGGGATATCAGGTGGGGCTAATTGCATTTCAATAACATGTTTATGAGCCTGGGTTTTACAGAAGACATGTTTGGATTCATTCTTTGTTTTATATTTAGATACATCTACCATATTAATAATTTAGTAATTGTAATCAGGGTTTAATACATAATTTTTATTCACTAAAATCTAAGAGATCATCTTCCATTAATAGTCAAGGATTCTTCATCAGATGATTATTGTAGTAAACTTGTGGCATTAGAAAAAGTTTGTAAAGACTAGAACCCAAACCCAAGATGCAAAGTTAGCTATGTATCAATAGCATATATCGTTATCTTTTTCTTTTGCTGTTTTATGAAAATCTATGCAAGAACAATACCTGGGAATTTTGCCAGTTTAAGGATGTATACTAACAATTAAAACATCACTTGAAATTTTTATTTTAAATATAAGACTATGGAACTGGAGGACTAAATGGCATTATATAGACTAGAAAATGGGTTAACAAATACTTAGATGAACTTTAAGTAATATGCATTACTATCTGCTTCTTTTAAGAAAAATACATCTCTGAACTAGGCTGTCCTGAGAGAATTATGAGCAAAATGGGTGATTTTTTTTTTTCTGTATTTCTAACTTAACTGACAGCAATGTAGATGAAAATCGCTGGGAAAGATAATGATGTTTATCATATTAGTATTTTTGATGTGATCATAAAATATAAGAATTCTACAAATGATTTTAAAACCCAGATTTTATGGCCGATGTTCAGAGTAAATCACTAAATGTTTTCCTCATTTAGAATGTGGATTAGATTTTGTTTAGGCCGTAAATTTAACAAAACATTCTTAATGCAAATCAAGGACATATGAGCATGGAAAATCTGTTGTTTATTTTCTCAATGAGCAATCTGATTCTAGATGAGAATACTATGGCCTACGGTAATGCAGTGTTATTAAACATTGAAAACAAAGTTTAATCTGTTAAATTTATTATTTTTGTTTTGTGAGTTTATCTGTTCTTCTAGTAACTAGGACAGTATCTGGGAAAAGAGCATATTTTTACATAAAATATTTTATCTCATATTTTACTTAAACTCAAAAGTAGTGTGGTGAGAAAGCTAACTTCAGTTAGACTAAATGAATGTTTTAGAACTGATACAGATTCTCAGTTTCTCCAAAATAAGAAAGTCTTGGACTTAAATAGTTCAGAATCTGCTTTGAGATGTAATTATAAATGATTTCTGATATGTTTGATGATTACTTGATACTATTCATAAAAAGATTGCCCACCTTGATTTGTCATTTTCTAAGTAGAAGGTATGCTATACGTAGGAAAATCTAGAATTGACTTAGCTACTTTTTCTCTAATTATCCTGAATCATGACAATGCTACTTACCTTGCTGTATCTTATCTGGAAAATAAATCCTTGTGTTTTTCTGGAAAAGTGAGGGCAATGAAACACTTTGTTGGGTTACTGTATGATTATACAGTATTTTGGAAATTGAAAATATTCAAAGTAACAAGTTGTGTTTTACTACTTGCTTTTGTGTGCATAAGCCCCTTGTTTTAGCATTGTTATGATATAATGTATTAACCTTTAATTTTTTCCAACCTGGACATTTCCATATTGTATTCTTTATGGATTTGTAACTATGGTGAAGGTAGGGATTTTCTTTTACTTAGCTCAACCTTTGGAATTATGCTTTATAAAATTTATCATCAGGAAAATTAAATATTCAAAGGTGTATTTTGTGGGTGAATTTTATATTTAAATTTTTTCTTGACTATTTTGGTGTTATGAACTTTTGCTTCCTTTCATTATTGAATAATTTGACATGTTTTTAAAGTAGAAGCAATTTATTTCAGTCTAAATCAATATTCTAATTTAGTCTTCTAATTAGATGCTAGTCTAATTCATCTAATCTGGTAAAAATAATCGAGGTTGTGTTCTTGGTCAATATTAGCAGGTTGGTAATTTCTGATTATTTCTGGATTGTTGTAGAATGGATGTACTTTATTTTTGGCAGAAGAAAGTGACGTAAAACAAGCTAAGTAAATATCTTATAGAACACAAATCAACTGACGGAATTTTGGAATTAAGTACTACTAATACCCTCAGATGTAAATACAGCATTGTTTGTTAACAAGGATGTTCTCCTGGAATAAAGTGAGATTTCATGATTTATGAATTTAGTTGCTCATTTAAAGTTAGTTCAGTTTCCTCTAAACATACAGATAAGTTTATAAGGCCAAGCCTGTACTTAAGTGACTTTCTTTTTTATGATATAGCATCCTATAGTTTGAAAATCAATTATTTTAAACACCCTCAATAAATACTCTAAGTGTGTTTTTCTTCTGCATTTAAAATTGCATTACATGTCAGTCTCTAAGGATAGAATCAGAAAAAAAAAAACTGGCACAGCTAGAACTAGGAAACAAAACATTTAAAAAAGAAACATTTTTGTTAGTTTTAAAAATAGCTTAATATTTTAAAAGATTGTACTTTGCTCATTTCAATAGGTAGGTAGATGCTTTTGTAAATATTCAATAATTTTATGGTTGTTGGCAAAATCATGGAAAGTAATAATTAGTTTAGAAAATAAATTCAAATAACTTTGAGGAATTTTTCAACAAGACTTTTGTCACAGTGGAGAAGTTTTAGTTTGAAATCTGTAAACTTTGGTAAATATTTTGTTTTTATATTCTAGGTCTGTCCTGATCTTTGTATCACTGAGACGCCTACTAAGTAGACGCTTTTTTAGGCTTTATTTTGAAAGGTATCTTGCCTTCCCTCAAAGGAAACATTCTAAGGCTCCTATGACCTTTAAAAAGCCCTCATAATTATGATTAACTTTTAATTACGTGCAAGTTCTAATGTACACTTAAAGTCTTGAGGCTTCTGTTTCATTGTCTGGAATCTTTCTAAGAGAATACTTCCTTCTATACAATATATATTGATATTTACTCAAGTACAATTAAATCTGATAATAGAACCAGTATTATGTCTGTTGTTAGTCAACAGATTTTCAAATAGATATCATATACCCTTGTTAAAAACTGCATTTATGCATAAACAGGCCTCATGTCTATGCCTTTTTAAATTAAGTTGATTACAGATTATTATTTCTGTTTGAACTTGAGATGTGTTCATTTAAAATATAATGGTAGTTAATACACTATATTAGCAAGGAAAATTTTGGTTTGCACAAAATTTTACATAAAAGCTGATATTATATTCATCCTCATAAACTTACTTTTACACCATATAACTTAATGAAAATGAGTATTTTATTATATATCTGTTTATCTTCAGTAGATTTTTATAACTTTAAGGACCAATACAGACAGGTTTATTGTGTGTGTGTGTGTGTGTATATATATATATATATATATATATATATATAATTACTACTTTGCTTGATTAAGGACCATTCTTTTTATAGTTTGCACATTGATGGTACTTTAAATTTAAAAATATTTTGCCAAAATAATTACCATAAATGATATTTATGAGTTATTCATTATATTTTATTAATGTCTTTCAGTGTAGTATATGAAAATATTTTATTTCTCTTTTGTTAGCTCACGTGATGTAATGAACCTCCCCCAAATACTGTACACTCTTATTACAAAGTTTTTATATTTTCTAAATCTGAAACTAAGATCCAGCCACAGTTGTGACAGTAATAGACACCTAAGAGAGGGTATACTTTTACTATCTTTAATCACTCTAACTGGTTATTGGTTAAATGAAGTGTTGGAAAGATTTCTCATTAGAACTGCCATTAACAGCACTGAAAGTAGAATGTTTGACTGTGGCAAAGTAACGATTAAAGGAAAATTAGGGAGATAGGAAGAGTGAAGGGGGTACTCTTACCTCCTTCAAGGTTCACTGAAGTCTGCAATTCATTACAATAATATATATGAAATAAGTTTTTATAGTTTATTGTCATTTAAATAAGACCTAGCTATTTAAAGGATATAGTTTCTCTTTTTAAATGTGGCTGGTTTAATACAAATAGTATATATTAAAAACTGTCACCACGAAGAAGAAAAGAAAGTCAAAAAAATTTTTAATATATTTGGTATAATTGAAAGTTATACATTGAAATTTTATGATTTAAATTAGTATTCTATCTGCTAATTAAAGTTAAGTGATTTTTATGTAAGATTAATTATGATCTATTTATTAATGGATCATATTCACATAAGTGATGGAAAAATGATTTAATGGGCACTTTAAGTTAACAGTGAGATCCTGGTCAAAATCTTTCATTTTCATCCTTTTCTAAAATATAAATTTTGTATTATTTTCTAAAAACAATTAAATTGTTGGTGCTAAGTTACATATTCCTCACAAGAGTAAAAAGTATTGGTGAATTACTTGCATAGTTGTACCATGTACCTCTTTTTAAAAACGTTCTAATTAATACTATGTAATAAAATGTCCAGTTCAGGTATCAACATAAAAAGATTTTTTTCCCTTACTAGACTTTTTATTTCACATGTTTTTATTGGGTCGTATAGCATCTAGTAGAAAGAAATTTGACCTGGTAATCAGGAGACCTCTGTTCTATTTCTGGTTCTGCCATTGAACTTGTTTTATGACCTTGGGTAAGTCACTTGAACTCTATGTGCTTCAGTTATTCTCTATAATAAATTAATAAATGGGTTGGAAAGAAATTTGAATGTTTTGAATCCATATAACATGAAAAATATTGCCTCAGTGCCATTATAAAATAGTCAAGATACAGGAAAATACTAGGTAGTGAAAGGATATTTATGTTGTTTTTGTGTTTTCTGCAAAAAAATAAAATGTTTTCTTAGAGGTAGAATATACTTAAGCAGTTATTTCATCCAATTCATATCAACTTCAATTTAGCATGTGTGGAAACTTCGTTAGTAGTGTGGTAAATATGTATATAGGGAAGTTTTGCCTATAAAAAATAATGCAAAATATGATACAATTCAGCATTAACCTATGATATTAATATATCTCAGATTTTTCTATTTTATCTTCTTTGAGAAATGGGTGGACAGGAGATGCAAAAGAAAATATGACATATAGCATGTTAATGTAGGAGTACATTTCAGGAGGATAATACTTTTCTAGTGGTCGATCCTATTGGCAAAGTCTAGTTTGTAATATAATCATGATGAGATTTACTGTCTAATTTTGAACAGGTCAAAGGTGTGCTCACATAATAATCAAAATGGCATTGTTAAGTTTCAAAATGTGTCATTTTTTTTTCCAGTTCTCTATAATACATACTAGGATTTCTCTTTTCTCTTAGAAAAAAAGTTTTGGATATCTCAGCCCTTCTTTCCTAGTGGAAAATTTTCATTTTCTCACTATCCAGAGAAAGAGATAAACTTGTTATTGGAAAGATTTCTCTCAAGAGTTATCATTTCAATATATCAATATTCCAAATATATTTTGGTATAACATGTTTTTCTATAAATCGCTCAGAAACTATGATACAAGTATTGCAGAAATGAATGTGGTGTTTTGAATTAAGAACTTTGTAATAACTAATTTGAAGCTAAGAAGGTAATTAAAATAGGACATTTTGGTTTTGTGTTATATTGTTTCTCTGTATCAGTCATACTAATACTAACTCATTAATATCTTTTGGAAAAAAGTTTTCTTAGAATGCTCAGTTTAGCAGACATATCCTCCTTAATCACTGTATAAAATGTCTTCTGAACTTCTCCACTACCAATGGGTAAAGAAGTGTTTCCAAAATATGTGCTGTATCTGGTATAGTAGATGTTGGACTTGGATGGGCAAATTTAAATGGAAACATCAATGATCTGTTATGTGGTGTCTGTAAGAATTTTCTGAATAAGTAAGCCTCATAAGGGAATATGATCGAAGAAAATTTGTCTAAATTGAAGATTAACTTGAATCTTTAATATTTAAATAAAGCCATATATTTCAGCTACTCTTTTTTATATGAGTTTTATTATATTTGTTATTCTCTAGAATATTTTTATAATAATATTTTTCTGTACTGAAGTAACTCAATGAATTATTGGCCTATTGGTCATACTTATTTTCATGTATGTACTCATCAATTTAGGAAACTTAAAAGGCATAGAAGTCTGCTCAAGCTATTTTTGTTGCTCTTTTTAAGATGATTCGATTAAGTTCTTTCCTTTCAATGATAAGTAAAAATTCTAAAAGCATTTTCACAGATCTTAAATGGACTCAGTAACATCTTAAACAATATGGTCATACAAGTAATGTTGTTTTTACTAATGGTATCTTTCTTCAGCATCACTGTTCAGGATTGGCTGTCCATAAATAATTGTAAACTTTTGAATCCTCTTTATTTCTACACTAACTTTATTTTTCTGATCCTGCTAACCCATAGTGGCTTAACCAGTTCACCATCAGTTCTTCCATATTTTTTTTCTTTTAATATGGTATGTATATGATTATATCTTCCCTACAACTGTGCACAGGATCTTTTCTCAAAATGATTTGAGGCCCTTTCCTTCAGTGTCACTTTTTACCTTTTGAGTACATCCACTCACATCCATCTCCTTTGTCTATGTCTGTCCATTACACGATGTGATCACAGAAGAAGTGGACTCCACAAGGAGAAGACATGCAGGTCTGTCTCTTCTACTGCTTTTCTTTGTTATTTTTCATTTATCTAACTTGTCTTAGAAATTTTTTACTGTTTTTTACTTATTTTATAATTTTTCATTCTCTTCCTATATTAACAAAATGTTAAATCTGCAGGCATTTTTATTTTAGGTAGTTGTATATTCAACTTTTAACAGCAACTGCTCCAATTAGATGGATAAAAATAAAATGATTAATTTTATGTCATAGGTGTATATGCATTTTTTCCATAACTGGGTAACTAACTCCAGATTCACATATATGTATATTTATATATAGTCAGGTAGATTAAATTGACAAATTAATCATAACTTGTACTTAAATTTATTTTAGGCTTAAAACTTGTTTTCAGCTTTTTAATACATAATTCTAAAAGTATTTTATTTTTATCTTGAGTTCAGCAATGTGCTAGATTATGGAAAATACTAAAGACCTAATACATGCCCTAAACAAGCTGTCAGTATCACAGAGGAGTTAAAATATGTGGGTAACATGCTGTGTTTATGTGCTAATGTGGATGACTCTAACAATATATTCTACAAAGGTATAAAGTCAAATAAAATATGTTTCAAATAGATGGCCAGACAAAGCTTCATGAAAGAAGTAACACTTGGACTAAAACTTGAACATTCATTCAACACATTTATTAAGCACATGCTGTGTGGTACTGTTCTAGGTGCTGGAAATAACAGGACACACAAAATGGCCCCCATCCTCATGGGCTTTTTCTATTGAGAGTTTAACAAGTAAACTCAATAATATTATAGGTGCTATGAGAAATCTATATATACATGATTTATGTATATATAGACTACAATGGAATCACAAAGGATGATGTTATTATTTCCACCTGAGCAGTATGGATATTAGTTCAAGAAAGACTTCACAGAAGCAATGATCCTTGAGTTGAACGTTAAAAACCAGAAATATGTTGGCCTTGTGTGTAGAGAATATGACAGGCAGAGGAAACAATGTGGTAAAATGGCTTCAAGCAAGTTTAGGCAAAAGAAGGCAGGGGAGGGTTTCTGAAGATTGTGTAAGTTATTGAGGTGTGTAAAGCAAGAGAGAGACATGATCAGATATTTGTTTCTAGAAAGACTACTTTGGAAACTAGGTAAAAAATGGAGTGGAGCTATATAAGCAGAAAGATCATTTATAAGGATTTGCATAAATCAGTTAAGAGATCATAATGGGCTGAATCAATAGAGGCAGTTGATACATGAGAAGTTATTTAAAGATGTAGAATCTATAAGACAGTTATCGATTGGATATTACTGATGTAAGGAAAAGGAAGAATAAGATAATCTTGCGTGACTGAAATGTTTGGATATATGGTGGTATATTTTATCTTACAGGGAATATGGGTTGAACAAATATTTAAGTGCAAAATAAAGACTTCAGTTTGGGGATGGGTTAGTTTGAGGTTCCTTTGGAATATTTAAGTGTAAATATCTAATAGCAGTCATTGGATGTATGGGTTTGGAACTCTGGAGAGAAGTCTGGGCTAAATTATTGCAATCACAGTATTCTTTTTAGCATGAAAATGATTCCCTTTTTTGTTTTGTTTCTTTGATTATTCTGAATATTGTTCATTGGTATGTATTTCAAATTTTCACTTCAATTCTTATTATATTTGCTTGGCATCTATACCATATTTTGAGTGCTGTGAGCTTTCATTTGACATTTTGTTCTACTTGCATTATGTTCTAAAAGGTAAAAAGAAGTAACATTCATTGTAGGGGAAGTTTAACATAAGTGTATATGTGTATACATATAAATGCACATATAAACTGTTACTGAAATTTCTCCAAATTTTCAATTATTGATTTACTACCAAACTTCTCGTTACATATTCTATTTATTTTATAGATATTCTCTGTTCTTCATTACATCCTATATTTAATGAACTTAATATTATTAACAAAAGTCTAAGACACAGGTACTCAAGATTGCTCAGTCATGGGGAGTTCCCTGGCGGTCCAGTGGTTAGGACTCTGCTTTTTCACTGCCGAGGATGCGGGTTCCATCCCTGGTCAGAGACCTAAGATCCCGCAAGACACGCGGCATGGCCAAAAAAAAAAAAAAAAAATGTGCAAGACTGCTCAGTCATGAAAACCATAACCCTAGTTCACTGAAATCTTATCAGAAGATGAGAATCACTCAGTTTATAAGGAGGCACATAATGTCAACTCTACGTTCAATACTGTGTTAGGTAGCTTAGATGTTATGAGAGACACAGTAGATTCGAGAAATTTTTTATATAAGTTTAAGCTTAACATTTTATTAAGTAATATTGTGATATTTTAACCAAAAAGTCTCAAATGAAATATGTGTATGTACATATATATATGAAAACATCACATCATATATGAAAGCTACTATTGATAAAGTGTAATACTTAATTCTTTAAAGCCTATAAATACTCAAATATAAGAGAAGAGAGTTAAGAAAGTTCTTGGATCTTGAAATAATAGGAATACCCAAACATGGAATAAACATGGTTTTGAGCATTTCTTCCTTGTGTGGGGTGGTGTGGAGGAAATTGGAAAGATTATTAGAAGTCAGGAGACCTAGTTTTAACCCTAATCTTGCTAGTGAACTGTGATTCCAGACACGTAATTTAATGTCTTCGGGTTTCAGCTGTCTCATATTTAAAATGGGGGTTTAGGATGCATTGTTTTTACATTTTTTATGGAAATAAAATTACATCTGCATTAAGAACTTAATCCTGATTGTAAGATGTTACTGCTAAATTCTCAAAATATTATTCATGCCCTGTCAATACTATGACATTCAATTTTACCTGGGCCAATTGTCCAGTTTAACTCTCTTTCATAAGAATATCTGTGTTGAGGGAAGTATTGTTCTGGTAAGAAACAGTCTGAGAAGCAGTATTAGAGCACAGATTATACAACTAGACTGCCTGGTCAGTCTCACCACTTATTTGCTGTGTGATCCTGAGAAAGTTGCTCTCTCTGCCTCAGATTCCTCACCTGTAAAATGGAGATAATAATATTGGGTTGGCCAAACAGTTCCTTCGGTTTTTAAGTAAAAATAAAAGACACATTTTTCATTTTCACCAAGAACTTTATTGAACAACGTATTCACCATTTCGTTCCACTACCTTCTGCCATTTTTCAGGCAACTTCATAATTCCATCTTCCCAAAACTTTTTATCTTTTTGAGCAAAGAACTGTTACAGGTGCCTTTTATAGTCTTCCAGGGAATTGACATTTTTTCCATTAAGAGAATTTTGTAAAGACCTAAATAAATGGAAATCTGAAGATGCAATGTCTGGTAAATACAGTGGATGAATCAGAACTTCCCAGCCAAGCTGTAACAGTTATTGCCTGGTCATCAAAGAAACATGTGGTCTTGCATTATACTGATGGAAGATTATGCATTTTCTGTTGACTAATTCTGGACAGTGCACAAATCATTTTTTGTGTTTCTGTTGTGCTTTTACCTTTCTTGAAATCATAAAGCATAATATGCGGAAAATGTTGCTTTTTTTCTTCCATCTTCAATATTAAAATGGCTACACAAAAATTCACCAATTTTGAGAAGTTTTTTTAAAATGCACACTGATACGACAGCTGTCACAATAAAATCTAACAAAATTGTTTCGAATGAAGTTAAAGACAACTAAGCGCTACTAGAGCCATCTTATGGAAAAAACCAAACGAACTTTTTGGCCAACTGAATACTGCTACATCAAAGTGCTTTTGTAGTGATGAAATCAGTTAATATTTAATATGTAAAGCACCTAAAAACAGTGTCTGGTACATAGTAAGCACTATACAAGTGAAGCTATTATTTTATTATTGTATAAAACATATTAAAAAACTATTTTTATTTTGAATCCGCTGTATTGAAGCCAATGCATTTTGATGTGTAAGCATCCTTTCCATGATATGATAGAAAGATAAAATTAATTTATTTTGTTTTATGCATTACACATATCTTATACTAGTTTGTGGCTACCAGTTTAGGAGCTAGTTGTCGTACAAACTTGTGCATCAGGACTGCTACACCAGAAATGAACTTTATCACTTCTGAGGCAAGAGAGTTGGATAGAAACAGCAAGAACATTGAACCCATTTAGGTCTGAATTCTAAACCAAGTTTTGTCACCCACTAGGGACGAGACTTTGGGCTGCTTGCTTATACTTCCTATTAAACAAAATGAACTGCAGTGAGATTGAGTTAATTATGTTTAATGAAAGCATAAAAGAGCTTTTCTCTGGAGGGAGAATGCCTTTCTAACAATAAAAGCAGTGAAGGAAATTTAAAAAGAGAGATCTGACTACAGTGTGGCAGGTATAAACTTCAAAATATCAAAATCAGCATAAGCAAGTTAAAAGGCAAACAACTAATTGTGAAACATATTTGCAGCAACTCAGAGTATTAAAAGCCTTAACACTTGAATCACTTTGTTGAACAAATTATATATTCTATAAAACTCTAATAGAAAAATGGGCAAAAGACATATACAGACATTTCACTAAACAAGAAATTCAGTGGTCAGTAAATATATAAAAAATACTTTATTTTTTTCAAAACCATATAGGTGCCTTTTTTTTTTTTAAAGATACTATGTTTTACCTACTTAAAAAAACAGCATTTTAATGCTGGGGAGAGTATAGTAAAATAGTGGCAGCATAATTTAATATTTCTAAAAAGCAATTTTTAAAATATACACCAGGGGCCTTAAAAATATTTGCAGATTCTGATATGGTGGAAATAGAGATTCAGATAAAAATGTATGTACAAGTTTCACTAAAGCATTATTTGTAGCAATAAAAAGGATGCTGCCGTGAATGTTAAGTAATGGAGGAATGGGTAAATAAATTATGATATATATCCAACCATCTAACTAAATAATTTTATTGACATAGAAATGAGAAACAATTATTTCTATATTTTTTGTAATTTGAAAAAAATTGAAACTAGTAATACTTGTAAAGAACTTGTCATGGAGTTTTGTCCATACTAGATAATCAAAAAATGGTAGTTCTTTTTAATTATTACTACTAAAACAAATTATACCAAAGGTTATTTTTTCAGAAAGATATACTTATTTAGCTCTTCACTTATGATTTATGTTTGTTATTAGCAAAATCATGGGTTTTGCAATAGCGTTTTGAATCTAAATTTAATATACCAATAATCTGCATAAACAATGAATGAGTAAGGAGTTCAGATAATATACCCACTTCTAGGATTGTTTAAAAATGGAGAGAAAAATATTTTAATAGAGCTGGGCATTGGACTGTGCTTATTGACCAGTTTGGTTGTCCATCTGTAGCATGAGAAACAAGACAAACTACTTAATTCTAGATATTTTAAAAAAACAAATATGCTTTACTTAAAGGACAGTCAAACAAGTAATGTTTTATCCTCTATTGTCCTATTGAGGAAGCATGAATGTTGATGTAGCAGTAAAGTATGAGATTTGAAGGCCTCTGTGATCTTAGGCATCATAATCTCTCCAAATTCCAGTTTCCTCTTTAGTAAAAGAGAGTTGATAATTTGTGTGTGTGTGTTTGTGTGTGTGTGTGTGTGTGTGTGTATGCATATAGTTTCAATCCTCAGAAGAATAAAAACAAATGACCAGCCAAAATGAAAAAATTTCTATTTCAAGAGTAAGCAAATAAATGCCAAAAAAAGAAAAATAAACAAAAAAACTGTGAGCTACCACTTTTCTCATATAGGATTGAAAGATTGTTTTAAAGATTAGATAAATTTTTCATAAAGTGTGTGGCAGGTAGCCAAAATTATTTTAAATACATATGTCATGAATTGTTCAAACTATTCAAATTCCTTCTCAATGTTTTTTGAACACCAATATATATATTTTCTACTCAGAATTATAGTTAATTCTAGGTTTGCTGTGTAAATAATGATAATTAGTCTTTATTAAGAGCGGAAGAAAAATCCAAAGCAGAGGTTATTAAGATACCTTTATAAAATACACAATCTTCAAGTTTGACTATGCCAGACGCATAATTCTATAGGTATCATAATGGCATATTAAACTATCATATATCACAATTGGCTGAATTAAAAGAGAGGTATTTCTGAAATTCTTATTCCAGTGATATAAAGGTATTTCACAGCCTGAAAATTCATTGTTCAACAAATATCTACTGAATATTTATTATATGTCAGATGTTATTCTAGGTGCTGGGGATATAACAATGACAACAGCAGACAAGGTCTCTCCCATTGTGAAAATTATATTTTTGGGAGGGTTAATGGTCACTAAATTCCATAATTTTAGATAGTTATAAGTGCTATTAAAAGCACTTATGTAACCTAGTGCGACTGGAATGAGGAAGAGGTTATTTTAAATGGAGTAATCCAGGAAGTCTGGACTGAAGAAGTAATATCTGCACTAAACCAGAAGAATAAGAAGAACCCAACTATGTAAAGGAGCCAGGAGATACATATGTAATTAAGATCAATAAACAAAAGGTAAAATAAGGGCATTTAAATTTCAGAAGAGAAGAATTATTTTTGCTGTAAAGTATTTTTCTGAAAAGGCATTTAAATGTCAGTGGCAGATGAGTTTTAAATATTTCAGGCTTCCAGACAGATGAATGAAGAAAGTATAGCTCTGGATGGTAGTTATGGTTAAAATATATTTTTTTGAAATTATTTCAGTTGAAAGGAAAGTGTACATATTGTTAAGCCAAGTTAGTAAGCAAGTTATTTAATAAGTATTAACATATACACAATACTTGCTGAATATTCATAAATCATGGTAAAAGCACATCATGATTGTTTTCAGATCACTTTCTTCCTCTTTGCTTGTTTAAAGGTCTATATTTTAATATCTATAAAAATATTGTAATATAAATGGGTTGGCATGAGCAATAAATAGGTTTAATATAAAAAAGGGTAAGTTGGCACGACTATATTGGAGATAATTGCCAAGGGAATGTAAATTAGGTTATAATTTAACTGAAGAGAAAGATGTGACTTGACAGATGGTAGTTTCTTTTATCAGCCTGCTTGAAGGCTTGAGGAGATGGGGTGTGGGATGTGAGGGTAGGGATGAGGAAGGGAACTAATAATGGGAAAGGCAGAGTTTAATGGAAAATGAAAGACAATAAATAGAAGTATTGCATTAATTATTTACATGATGCAGCTGATGGGAAGAACCTAGTCATAGATTATAAGGTCATGCAGAGTGTGAAGGAAGTTGATAGACCAATTCAAATTAAGGGATGAGAATCAGAAGGAATCTCTAAAAGGAAGATTACAGATTAAAAATGACTGTATCACAGGTTAAGACTGGGCTCATAGGGAAATAAGTTGAAGAAGCATTACCAAAAAAGAAAATTAGCCAAAGAGGAGATGCAGCTGGAAACGAAAAAGGGAAGTTTTAAAAGGGAGAACATTGGGAAGAAAAAAGAATTAAACGAGTTGAGAGTGGTGTGTTGAGAGAGAGAGAGTCATTTCATGACTAAATATTTCAGATTATAAGTTTTGGAGAACAAACCGATGTCAGCCACCTTACAAATTTTCTAATGAGTAAAATTGAAAAAATAATAAGTCCTACCACAAACAGCTGTGCTGATTGAGTAACATAATTATAATGCATGCAAAGCTCTCAACACAATTCTTGGCATGTACAGAGTATTACTATCATTGTTAAGAACTTAATTGTGCCAGAACATTAGTATCAAGTTCTAGAATGCAAGATTTTAACTGTATTTTTAAAAGCGTTGTTACATTTCATTTGCTATGCCTTGATCAAATAAAATTTTAGTCTAAAAACATTATTGAAGAAAAATTAAAAGCTAGATCAAAATCTGATCAGTGGTTATCTGAGCTGGCAGAGAGAGGACTGACAGCAAAGCTACACCAGGGAACGTTTTAGGGTGACAGAAATACTCTGTAGCTTGATTGCAGCGAGGCTGCATGACTATATGTATTTATCAAATGTCATAGACCTTTGTACCTAAGTAGTGTGAATATTAATTTTTGTAAATTATGCCTTAATAAATCTGACTTTAAAAATTATTGAAAATATACAAAGTTAAAATGAATTTTAATATATTACTCAAACAGTACTAAATATATGCTAATAGAAAAACTTACTTAATCTAACACAACTCAAGCAATTAAGAGCCAAGTCCCACCCCAAAACAGAGCATGGTAATGGATAGGGTTGACCTACAGCTTCAGAGAGAAGAGATGACTACAGTGGATGAGCTGGGAAACCAAGAAAGGACTAAAGCTTTGAGTCTAAAGCAGTGGTCAGTTAACCAAGAAAGATCAAGAACAAGCAAGGCAATTAACAAAGAAATAGATTCTGGATACTTTAGACATTTACTGATAACTAAAGGAAGAGGAGACATGAGAAGTAACTTTAACTTGTTTGGGACAAGCTGAGTTTTAGGTACTGATGGGGGATTTTAGGTGCATTTAGGAGATAACCAGAAATGTGAATCTTAGGGTTACAGGAAAGGTGAAGGTAGGAACCCTCATCATTGAAGTGACAGTTGAAGCTGTGGATTTAGACAGAATCACTCAGGGATAGAATAAAACTTTAGGAAATGCATGTATTTGTAAGATGGACTGAGAAAGATGAGCCAACACAATGTCTGGTAAAGAGTGAACTAAGGAGTGGCATTAAAGTGCAGGGCCAAACTGTTGAAGGAGAGAATGTCAAGGATAGTGTCGTAATTATATCAAATGCTGCAGTGAGGGCCAGTAGAATGGTTCTGAGGAATGATCACTGGGTTTGGCAAATATGACATTTGGGGGAACCTTTGAGACATAAGTTTCATAATATCAGACTTAACTACAGTACTCAATGATAACGTTTTTCTTTGAGTAAAGTCACCATGAAATAAGAAGGAACCAGCAGTAACCAGATAACATATTGCACTTGACTCAGTATTGGAGATACCGTAAGAGGCTCTCTACATTTGGGTATTCTAACTTTATAGCACAAATATATAAGGCTCACTTATACAGGCACAAATGCTCACATCATGTAAAAATCCATTGTTTTTATACTAGATACGGTGGGCCCCACTTACCAAACTTGGAATGGTGATGAATAATTGATGACTTGGAAGTTAATTCCACATACTATAGATTTTACTCTTGGGAGACCCAGTGTAAGAACTAGCTCAGACAAGGGGATTGGGAGGGTTTGGGCTTGGAGTAGTTGCAAAACTAGGACTCAGTGATCAAAACCAATTTGAACTTTGCATTTCCTCAATCACAGATTTCAGAAATGCTGTCAACATTTTGGATAATTTTAAGTCACTGTAGTATAAATTATTTTAATCCATAACTGAGTTTCCCACTCTTTGTAAATACTATTTTAAATTCTAGTTTATAAATTGAAAAATTCAGATACGGATCAGTTAAATAACTTACTCCAGTCATTTAAAGCTGGAATTTAAACTGAAGGAATCAGATTTGGTGCCAGAATCCATGCCCTTAACCTCAGGAAATGGGCACTTCATCTGTGACAAGGTGGAGAATGTAAGAGGGGACATTTTACGGCGAACAACATGAAAGAACAATACTAGAGGTCTAGGAAGAGGAGAGCAGGAAGAGAGGAATTCAGAAAGGGAACACTAATGTCAGTGGAGACCAACTCAATCCAATTTGCAGTTTTATTTAAGGATCCTCAGTGCAACTGATATTACCATGTGGGTATTTGGAAAGTTGAATGAAATTCATTTCAGTCTCTTAACTTAGGTTAGTCTCTCCTGATGCCTCTTCATCTAATCCTCATCCTTCTTTCTCTGAGTGATCTCATCTAAATTTTATCCCTCTTTCTTCTCAGTATTGAACAGGAAAGTTTTGTAAAATGTCCCTATTCATGAAATATTTAGGATGCATTTCTTTGAATTCTGAGGGAGTGTTATACTATGTGACATTAGTTGCTCTGTATAGTCATTCCTGTACCATTGGCCAATAGTAATCAATATTAGCATCCTTGGAGAAAGAAATACAGCTTGATGTCCAAGCACAAGTACTACTTGAAAGCCATATATCTAAATACTTCATTCAAGGGCATATATAGATTTATTATTAATTGCCACACTAATATACATAAGAAAAATTATATGGATCTCTTTTCCAGCATAGGTCTTATCCCAGTTTTTATATGATGGATATTTTTTTTTCATGATTTTTACATTAACTGTCAATATTTCTAAGTATATTTAAATTTCTGTTTGTTTCTAAACAAACAAATGTAAAGATGCATTTAAATTTCTTTATTATGCTTTCATATCTTCTGTGCAATCTTTTGATGTGTGTAAAGAGTGGATGTAGTTGAAATATATCTTAAAGATATGTTAATTAGGCCCCAGATGTGGGACACAGTGGTCTGTGATAATTGTGTCATACCAAAACACAGTAGGAGACAAGTCATACGCATGGTAATAATATGTGCTACTCTGTGGATTATCTCTTCCTTAATGTAGATTTTAGCTATCAGGGAAAAGTCAGAACATTCCAAAGTGCTGAACACATATGAGAAATAGTTTATTAACCTGATGAATCTGACTCATGTATTTATCTTTTATCAATGGTTATTGCATTTTTTCTTAAAAGCAATTTTAATGATAATCATTGCATTCCTTCTCTGAGGGGCTTTCATTTTAAAATTTAGTTTATCCTCTGAACTAAAGGTTATTTTAAAGATATAGGAATTGTGACTAACAAGTTTAAAATAATTAAGTTATTAGAAGTTTCCTAAACATTTTCTCCTAAAGATGTCACTGTACACCCTGCGACAAATGTATCAATATGTAGGTGAAACAGTTACACTTTAGCTAGTCTACAAGATGCTTCTAGATTAGATCACCTTTATGATTTTTTTCTTGGGCAAAGTTCCTGGTTTAATGAGCTTTTCAATTTTCTCTTTCTCTTTCCCTCCCTTCCTCTTTCTTTGCCTTTCTCCTTCCCTCCCTTCTTCCTTCATCCCATTCCTCTCCCTGCCTCTGTACACACACACACACACACACACACACACACGCATACACACATTCTATAAAGGAAATTTTAATGAATGCAATACCAGGGCAAATAGAGCAAGAATTTCTAGTACACTTTACATTATCTATATTGATGAAGTAGGTATTACAATATAAAAGAACAAACAAGCATCATTTGCTTTCAGAATTAACTAACCAGAGAGCTGTAGAGCAGAAGGAATCGTAATGAGTATCTGGTCCAAAATTATTCATTTTACAGATGATGAACTTTATGCTCAGAAGGGTAAAATGAAGTGCTTGCAGTTATAGGGCTCATGAAATTAAGACTCGAACCCAAGTCTTGACTCTCACCTTCTAAACCAGTGCTGTTTTTAAGATTTTCTTCAATCCTATGTATCATAAATATACTCATTACCCTAAATCTGGGCAATTCCAAAGCCCTTTCAACTCTGTGATGATTACCTCCTCTGCACTCTCCATGGACAAAACCCTGATCTTCCACCGCGATCCCAAGTACATCCTGATTTTACATGTTGAAACCTAAAATGGTGCTAAAATCCAAGTCTTCTGAATAATAAAATCTCAGTAAGTCTGTTCACTGAATGTAGATGTCAAAAGTAGACATACTCTGTTTCCTGAGATCACTAGATCACTCCTTATAACTTATGTCCTAAAGTAGTTTGCATATTAGTTTTTTTTGACTATAGTGAAAGGAGTCTGAAATTTATCTATAACATCTCCTTTGAAGTATTATTTAATGAATATGGCAGAGAGTTAATAGAGAAACAGAATACAGATACACAGGTAACCTAAGTATCTAAAACAGATAGTAAAGGTTTAGAACATAATTCAAAAGACTATAGCCCATAACTATGAACCTCACAGTAGGACAACAGTTTATAAGTTTCTAGAACTCTTATGTTTCATTTAATTCCACATTTTACTTAGGCAACTATGAAGTTCAGTTTTCCTGCATTCCTAGGAGCAAATAAGTCAACACATTATAAGAAAAATAAATTATATTTTCTTTCATTCCAAATGTGTTATTTCCTAGTGACGACAGTAGAAAAATCCTCAAAATTGATTGATTTGGAAATAATTATTCCTCAAAATTCATGTATCTTAGTTGCACAGTTAAGACTAAGTTTATTTACACTTTAAAAGAAAATGCTTCTATTTGCCCTAGTAGTAATACAAAATAATCTGGTGCATAATTTTTAATTTTTTCACAATATTTATTTCCATACTTTTTCTCAATTTAATGTGTTCCAATATTTGTTATTCCCTTCATTACATCTCCTTTAACAAATAATTTGGCTAACAAAAGTGTACTTTTTATGTGGTTCTAGTATATGATAAAGTTTTTGTCTAAAAGTATGAGAAAATTCATTACAGGCAAGTGATTGTGAAGAAATCATTTTAAAGTAACTTCTTTAAATTTTGTTGCATAGTTTCTTAAGTCCTACACTTGAAAAAACTAATATGGAAAATTTAAAAACATGTCAGATCATTTTTTGTATTAACATTCATAAAAATTGGAAAGATCTGCACTTTATTGCATTTGGAAGTATTTCTTATTTTGTACCACTTTTAATCAATACACCCACAGCTTTTATTTAACAAATATATGTCCCTAAGATAAATTAAATAATGAATGATTGCATATTTGCATCTTAAAAATTATTTAACATTTATTTCCAAAGCATTCTATCAAATCATGACAAAAATATAAGGTTTTCAAACTGGATAAGTTGTCCTTGTTCACATAAACATCATATTTTGTGTGTTTCTAAAATATTTTTTCTGTATAATGTATAATCATTGTGGATACTTTATAAACTATATATTAACCCAAATAAAAACCAAAAGCACTTATACTAACTTCTAATAACCAGTGATAACTGATAACTACTCTGGTGTGTAAATCTTAAATCTTTTTCACTCCGTGTCTTTGTCTTTTTTGTCAATTTTGTGCATATATGTTTTTATGAATATATATGGTTTTTTAAACTACAGACTATAGTACCATATCCACCATTTAGTGTTTTATAATTACTAACTGCAGCATCTTTATTTTATATAATTTATATATGTGAATGCACATGCACACTGTTCTCATCGTTTTTTGTGAGTGTATAATATTCTGTAGATACACCATAAATGCAGTTAACTAATCCCCTATTTTGGACATTTGGAGTTTCTTTTCCCTGGCCTTTGCGATTATCAAACAGTGGTGTAATGAATATGTATGTACATCTTCGCACATTGATTTATTTATTTAGGAAAGATCCTGGGAAGTGAAATTTCAGGGTCAAAAATATGACCATTGTAAAGCCTTTTAATACACAGTACCAAATATGTTTTATTTTTAAGTAATTTGCTTTTAATATTTGTACATCAGGTACTTTGGAAAGCGTTCATATAAATGACCGTTAATTTTTTTGTCAACAGCTAGTTTATTACTGTCACTCTGAAAAGTGTTTTTGCAGTTATTAGACTCTTGAAAGAGCAGGTAAAATAAAACCAAAGACAGTATTTTCTTTTTGAATTGCACTGCCTTTGAAAATAAAATTATAACAAAGTATTACATATTCTTATCTCGATGCATTTTAACAATTTCTATTCTTATTCCTTTGACTTTTGAAAGATATCAGTAAATTGTTTTATACTCTACCCTACTGAATCTAGAAAATAAACACACAAATAGCCATGCTTTTTCTTGTGTAATTGTTACTTCAAAGTGAGAAAACAGCTGCATACACTGATTATACCTTTTTTTATTACACTTAATTTGGTGCATGCCTAACTGGTGACTGTAGCATTTAAAGAGTACATGAATTTGGCCTTTTAAACTTTGTCCATTTGGAATACGTTATTTCTGTCACTGTCATCATTATTGTCCATAATCATCTTTTGTTTTGTTGTGCCTCTTCCAGATTGTTTGTATTTTTTTAGAAGAAAAGTTTGTAAACTAGGATTCAATAGGATAGTTATCAAAAATTATTTTTTTCCTTTCTTTGATGATTTGGCAAAATATAGTTAATTTTATAAATAGATTTCTAATAGGTAAGTAATATACTTCTTTAGCTTCAATCAGAAAAAAGCCTCAGATAATATTTTGATTTATGTTCAGACTACATTTATGATATCTCTGTATGTATTTTGTGCAAATACATTTTATTTACATTGTCATCAATTATTTAGATAGTTTCGACAAGGAATAGTTTTTGTTGGAAATCTTTCACTATTAATAAAAATTTGATTAAGACATTGCACAAATGTCTTTAATTCTTAAATTTAACTGGAAAGCAAATTTAACATGTACCTTTAAAAGGATAAAATTTAGAAGAAATCCAGTTATAAAATGTAAATTTTTAATGATCACTCCAGAAATTCTTGATGTATTATTTTGTTAAAAATATGAACAATGTAATTTGTTTTCTAATCTCAGATTATTTAAAGGCACATCTTAAGTTTTGTGAAGACATATAATAATCAAAGAAAAAAGGAATCACAGATGTGATTATTTTCATCAGAAACCCTCATGAAACAGATAGCCACTTAGTGAAATGAAACTTTTTAATCTCAGTTAAAGGAAGACTTTTTTAAACCTGAAGCCAAATATTTATATATCGATAGAAGAAAAGGATAGGGTGGGGAAAAGAGAAAAATCATTAAATTAGCCACAAAAATTTAGGATACTAACCAATGCAGTTTCTGGATTTAGATAAGATTAATAGTCTTAAACTTCCCTGATGTTGTAATCATAGGTTCTCTAATTTGTTTTCTGAATTTTGGTGTTCTTTCTTTGAGCTTTGCTGTTGGACTTGAGATTTTTCCCTCTTAAGATCCCCAGATTTGAGCATCTTGCTTAAGATCACAAGATGGGTCACTGAGTCAGCAGCCCTACAATATTCTGGTCACTGTTTAGCTTCATTATGAATTGCATTATTGCCAGACCTATGTCCCTATTTCAAAGAAGTGTGGTGTGTGAAGCTGCTTTGGGACCCCAAGAGTGTGTGTGTGTGTGTGTGTGTGTGTGTGTTTGGAAAAGCAAACTTAAAACTATTGTTTGAAGTGCACTACAGAAATCACTGAAGGTGTACTGATGATCTTCGTGGTGTAAATGTAGAAACCTAAGCAACCACTGTCTTACTGTTGGTTAATATGGCCATTTTCAATTGCATCTCTGATTACAAAATCTACCTATAACTTAACTTTTTTTTTTTTTACTTGATTGCCATACCAACACAATAAATATGACTTTTTAACTTTTTGGACACATTAAGTAGTCTTTTTTAAGTTCAAAATAACCACAATTAGTTTATTGGTTTAAAAACAAGTAAACCTCTTAAATGGCTTATGTTATTAAGATATTAATGAAATAAGAAATCATATTTTCTTAGTTTACTTGATTAATAATTTACCTTATACCAAAAAGAATTTGAGACAATTTGAATATTACACATTACTATCTAATAATCAGGAAGAATTTAATGTAGTGTCATAGGAGGTCGATGTCCAGGAAATAGTCTCAATATTAGAAAATGTATATATGTATGTATGTATGTACGTGTATATGTCTATATGTATATGTCTATATATATTTATATATGTATATGTAAAATGTGTTTAAACTTTGTCTATTGGTGCTATTTATATTTAAAATACTGTTTTGCTACTATAATATCAAAATTAAACTTTTTAAAAGAAACTTCCCAAACACTTAATTTAGCTAATATTTTTTTCAGCACACATAATTTTTTGAAGCTGGGATGGCTTTTTTGTTCCCTTGCCCTTGGAGAAAATAAATATATTTATCTGAGAATATCTCTTGCGGTACAAACAATTCCAATATTGTATTTTAATAGAGTAATAGACATTTATACTTGACCATATTTCACACTTATATCATGGAAGCACTCACTTGATTTTGTGTATCATTCAATTGGTATTAACATTATATTTCTATTCCCCATTTTATAATTTGGCACAGAATCAGTTAATCAAATCATTATTAAAATTTGACTCAAACTGTTTAGTTGATTTAAATTTGCTCTTAGATATCATATAATCTAAACTCTTTATACATTCTTTTAGTCAAGATTTTCTTAATCCTTTTTGAAACATTTTCTTCCCTTTGTATCTTATTTTAATTATCAATTTTTACTTAAATTTTTTTTACTAGCAATTATCAAATATACAGTGAGGTTTTTCTCAGGATGAGTGTTAAAACACCTATTTTTGAATGGGCACACTTTTGTCTATATGTCTTTACTGCAGTTTTAAAGTTCTGATCTTAAGCCAGGGGTATGTGTGTGTATGTTTACATTCTTACCTAGACCCAGTGTTTTTGGATTTTCATGACAACATTTTATTGTAGAAACCCACTGAACCTGCTAAGCTATGATTGTTTTTCCCAGTTTGTAGGTTTGTAGCATACAACTGAGATTTTGTTTTTCCATTATGCCTATTAATGAGAAATGGAATTTCTCTATAAAATCTCTTTAATAAAAATCATAAATATAATTTTAAAGCACTTTTTCATGTTTGCTAAGGTTTGCTTACTGAATTTAGTTCTTATTCTAACCAAAGTTCTTAAAGACCCTCTTGATATCTATAGTTGATGTGTTTTGAGGAAGCACCTGTTATAGACAGCATTAATCTCATCTTGTAATAGGCTTACTATCTCAGTTTCTCACCTCCTTATGTTCTTTTTTTCCCCTAAAATGATTTCAGTAATACTTTGTGCCTTTACAGGCATGGTATGTTTTCAGGAGTATTATTCCAAGTGCCTCTTTCTTGATCCTAGTTCTAGAAAATTCAAGTTCAAAAATCTTAGTAACTGCATCCACACGTATGTTGGAGCAACCTGCTTTAATACATGGGACAATTTTATGATAATTCTAAATGCAATTGTAAAATTGTATTTGAAACCAATGAGACTTACAACCTCTTTCCAGTAAATAATTCGAACCTTGATGAATTCATTACAAGCCAAAATTCTTATAATATTGCTATTGTCATATTTATGTGCTGTCAAGTATATTCTCCTGGACATATATGTAACAGAAGGTGTTTTCTATCTAATGAAGATTTGTTGTCTTCTATTTACATTTGTTTACATTTTATTCAGATTTAAATTATTTTACATATTTAATAATCATGCTTTTATTCACCAAATTGCATACTTAAATAAATCTAAAAATGACATTTAATTTGTACATACTACCTTGAATGAAAGTAGTATATCAGCCTAGCATTTCTTCTTTTATACATCCTGTAAGTTGGGCTCAGAAATAAGAACTGAACATTAATTTTATGGGTTTTTTTCTACTCGATAGGTGCTATGGATATAGAGGAGAGAAATCGCCAAATGAAAATTAACAAATACAAACAGGTAGCCGGATCAGATCCCAGACTGGAACAAGATTACCAATCAAAGGCAAGACATTTTTCTTTTTAAAAGTTGTAAAATAATCAGTTAATCATATGAAACTGTTAGATTCTCAAACTGCTGAATGCAGATTAGTCAGACACAAACATATAATGCAATGGCCCCATGATATTATTAAATGCTAAAATTTATGATGTGTTTGTATACCAACTTTTAGGTATAGACTTGCCTTAATATTTAGAAAAATCATTATATAATATAGGAGATTAAGGAAATGAAACTCATAAATGATCTGAAGAACAAAGCTTTTAGAATTTTTCATTTTATAAAACCTATAAAGGCCCTAACACCCTCAAAAATGTTTAGGAAGAACTTCTATTATCATCTTATGGTTTTCCTACATATAGAATTTTTTTATTTTATAGCATTTTAATTCAATCTGATTTATTAATAAGTTATTGGAACAAAATACATACTCATGAGGTGTTGTAAAGAATTCAAAATGTTTTTTAGTGAGAATCTTTTTGAACCACTTTTTGGTGATAAATTGAGGTGTGAAGTCTACCAATGTAGGAAAAAAAAGTATTATTTCATTGTTCTTGCCCTTCATTGCCTTTGTATTTTCAAAACATTTTTAAGCTCATCGTATTATTCATTCAAAGACTTTGCTCTGATGTACCTATTTAAGATTTAACAAAAGAATGAAAATAGCAAAACTTATTCCTAACATTTCGTTATTATGTGGTCTAATCATTGCAGTCATGTAATATTTGTGGTCTGTTATCTGTGTATTAGAGAAAAGCAATTTGGATTTTTATACAGTTAGGTCTATTTTATCCTTACCTTCAGTTTCTCTCAATTATAGCCCATTCTTCAGTGGAGATAAGACTTATGAAGTAAAGCACAACTGGCTATGCTGGATGTGCGTATGTGGTAGGTAGCATAGGTTTCAGTTTCTCCATTATACAACCTAGAGGAGGCAGATATTCTTGCCTCAGCATCACCTTCCAAGCCACCAATCTCTTCCCCAGAGTACATGAATATTGACTGATGTGGTGAATACAGGATTGTTCTGCTGTCCTGGAAATGGCACAGGCCTAATGCCAAGAGAAAGGTAAATTTAAGACAAACAAAAAATAGCCTTGCCTTTACTTAGCAGGTTTTAACTTATAGAAATTTTATTCTAAAATGAAAATATGAATAGCTTCAAATAGGTTCAGTGAATTTCGTAGAAAACAGATTTGCAGTGATAGAATATTTCAGATACATCTCTAACCTTTTGAGCTTGGTATCAGAAATGATATCTGTGCCTTTCCAGGTACTTTTTAAAATATTTCTGCCTAGGGCTAAATAGGAAGAAAGACCTGATCTTTTGTGGCATCTGCTATGCTCTAATCTCTCATTTATTCATATTATATAATCCAAAGACCAAGGCATGAAGTCCTGATAAAATAGGATATTAAAGCTTCCATAAACATAAGATAACACATATTTGTTTTGTTTGTTTATATCCCACTATACTTCAGGAAGGAATGTAGATGATTCTTAAAAATACATAAAATACTCTCAATAATATCGTCAATGAAGAAATGAGTATCAAGGGAAAATGAGGTCAAGAAAAAACAAGGTAACGCCAGAAGTAAAGCTTGTGAACAAAATGCATAGTGTGAGATCCTATACACCTGCTACATGTGGGGCTTATATTTTGACTGTGAGCTTCCTCACAAGCAGCAAAGGCAGAAAAGGAAACTGGGTCACTTATGTGATTTACATTGTTCATACAATAAAAATAAGTTCCTTAGAAGCAATGCCAATGATTCTTGTTATGGATACCTGACAGAAATTCATTACAAGGGGATGGACCAAAGGAATACTAAAGAATGCCTGAGGCTTCAAAGTTTTATAACTTTGGTACCAATTATTTTAGGTTAGAAAAAATTTAAGTCTTGGCAAAGGACTTATTATGCTAAGCAATATAATTTCCTAGGTATTCTCTAAGGCAGTGGTTTTCAAAGTGTAGACCCAGACCAATAACCTCAACATCACCCAAGGACTTTTGGAAATGCAATTCTCTGACCCCCTCCAGACCTACTTAATCAAAACTCTAGGGGTGATGTTCCTGGTTTTAAAAAGCCTCCCAGGTGATTGTGATGTGGACTACAGTTTGAGAACCACTGCTCTAAGGTGGGCTGCATGTAAAATTTACTTCCAGGTAACTGAATGAGTTGACTTCCTCTTTTTAGGGTTTTAGCCAGAAGCCAGTGATGGATGATGTCATTTAAAAATGGAGACTTTCTTCTGAGAATAAGTGATCTGACTCCTTTACAGGGCCTCTCCTAGTATCTAACAAATCCTATCTGTTGAATGTCAAGTACATAGAATTCTGTTTACTATTGCTGGAGTTGTGCACTCAGCCTAACCAAAAATGAAATCAAGTCATTAAGGTACAACTTTTGAAAAGGATCCAAAGCACAACTCTATTTTGTTCCACTACAAATTTCCTGATGTGGAACTATCTTTGCTGGGTCATCTATCTGCCTATCATCCCTACCTTGATCTAACTCTCTCATGGATCAAAGAGAAAATTACAGAGGATTATTTTTCGGTCAAGCACATATATAGATTTAGTTATTATTCATTTCCATACTAACAATTATTTAGATTAAAATTTTCAACTGCATCCCCTCTCTTTTTAACTAGGGATATTCACCTTATATTTCCATTCTTTTCTTCCTTGTTTTAGAACAAGTGCCAATTAAATACTTGCTATTGAGCTATGCACTTTAATATATTAACTCTAATTCGTGAAAAAATCATTTAATTGGTAAGGGAACTAAGCCATAGAAAGGTTAAGTAATCTACCCAAGTTCACATTAAATCATAGAAAGTATTATTTGTAGCTAATCTGGTTTTCAATTTTGAGATAACTGAGATTAAATCCAAAGCCTATGGAGCATATGCTATACTTATGAGCTATATTCCTGAAATTCTAGTGAAGCTATTAAGAAGCTTTCATGGAATATAATTGTTAACGAAGTTTTTTTTTAAACTACACATTCCCCATTTTAAATGACATTGCTTCCCTGAATTTTTCAAGCATTCTGCACTGACAGTTGTAAACAATTCTTACTAATTTATAAAATATCTCCTTAGTAATTCACTTTGAAAGTACCTGCAGAGCAATGCCTATTAAGTTACTGTCTTTCTAAACATATTTTAAGTATATGAGGAAATTTGTAAGCAGACAGCCTATATTTAAAAAAGCATCAAAACCACATGCAGACATGATTCCTGTTTAATCAGTGGATGATTTCTCAGGGCTTTTCCCCTCAAAACAGAATTTAACTATGTAGCCAATGCACACTTTCATGCCTATTGCATTGTCTTTATCCCAGTTTACATGTGATTCATCTGTTCTACTCTCAGCATAATTTAAGGATCAACTTAAAACCAATGTTCTCTGCTCTTCATTGGTTCAGAAAAACATGATTTGTTTATTACATTTAACAATGTGAATTATAATTCAGCATAGACCAGCTACCCTTCCCTGAGTTACGTAATTACAATAATTAGCAATAATTGATAAACAATGTAGGTATATCTGAGAATTAATATGGAGAATTTGATAATATTTATATAAGTATATGATGTTTGCTTTTTAAATTAGCCATATTTAATGTTTTTAAGTGAACTTGGAGGATATTTTTTAAAAGGGTAGTCCATCAGATTTCAACAGAGAAGCTACACAGTTTATTGATACCGTGTTTATTTGGAACTCAAAGCTTATTTCCCTGTAGAAAAACATGTTCCTTTTTGTTGGTAATGTTCCCACAAAATTATCACAAAAATATTTTACCCCTATTGTAGCACTTATAATCTTCTGTTTTCTTATTTATCACTCTAGAATTAAGTAAGGTAGCCCATAAATTTCGCAGAACTTTTCAGATGTGGACCAGAAGTTCATATTAATCCATTTAACCTGCAATCTAATAGACTGAGTCAGTGTTCTGGGAGTGGAGCACAGCACAGCAAAAGAAAGGAAAAAAAAAGAGTTTTTCTCCATTCTTTGTACATACCTGATCCTGGGCACTTGTCACCTTTTCTTCCAGGCTTCTTGTCTTGTAAGGATCCATTCACTGATTTCAAAGAGACATATTAGGAAGAAAGCAATCCCACTAAAGTAACTTACATTATAATATGAACTACACAACACAGAGATAGTTTAAAGAAAAAGGTCTGTAAATACAAATAAACCTCACACGATGGAGCTGTAGGCAGTATCAATATAAAAAAAATTCAGACTGTTAAAGGCAAAGTATTTTTGGCAAGTAGATCACCATTGTTAACTAAGCTGTTCCCTTAATTAGAGCTTACTCTCTTCTCAACACTGAGAATACATATTTAAGGCTAGCCTTAAGTGTTTTAAATTGACTTTCAAAACACAAGCAGTAGGGACCAGAAGAGGGGAGACAGGTTGGGGCTGGTGAGGAGTGGCATCTATGGGCTGCTTATAAGTTTGGTGTTTGTGAGTCAGGAGTACTTTAAGGCTCTAATATCACCAAAATATGGCAGCAGTACTTGAGTACAGTGTAGGAGATGAGAACACAGCCTGAACAGAATACTATAGTATTCAAAGTATTTGAATACTGAATACTATCTACTTTGTCAATTTTCTCTATTGTTGTGTTCATTTCTGTATAACCCTGCAATAAGATAGCTTCACGTTCTTTAGCAAAGTTAGCACAGTGTGCTAGTAATAGTACCTACCTCATAGGATTGTTTTCATGATTAAGTCTATTTATATGTTATGTATAACTCAAACAGAGTTTGGAATATAATAAGGAATAAGTAAATGTGAGCTGTTGTATGATGATGGTGGGATGGTGATGGTGATGGTGATGATGATGATGATGATGATGATGATGGGGAAGAAAGAGAAAAAGAGAAATCATTTTCAACAGATACCCTGCTCTTACCAGGTCTATTTCTGTTGCCAGCAACAATCTACTAGATACAGATTAGTATATCTTTAAGGTAATCCTAAAAAATATGTGGGTGGAAAGGGAGGAAAAGTGTAAAAACTAATGATAAACTAAAAAGTTAAAAAGTGATTTGGGTTGTCTCATTTTTATCAGGTTAGTCAAATTTTTATCTACCACAAATTATCATTCTTGCCATTTCTACTCTTTAGCCAGCTGGAATGTACTTCAAATTTAACTTAAACATAGAGAGAGATAAAATTAAATTTACACATAATTTATCTAAATCTATGATATGCACACACACATATCCTGAAGCTCTGAGCCAAAGGAGAATTCCTCTCCTCCATATTTTAGCTGATGGAAGCAACAACTATTTATTTCTTCCTTGTTTCACATGTACAAACATACCTCACTTTATGTAACAGACCCACAGTTACAAACTTAATAGTAGATAATTTTAATGGAATTTTAGAAATTTTATAGTTTTATCTGTGACTGATCTTTGAATATAAAAGTTTCTAACTTTAGGTTTCTTTTTTTCTTAACATTTGCTAGGGCTGTCATAACAAAATGCCACAGATTAGGTTGCTTAAACAACAGAAATTAATTTTCTCACAGTCTGGAGGCTAGAATTCCAAGATCAAATGTTGGCGGGTTTGGTTTCTTCTGAGACCTCTCTCCTTGGCTTGGATTTGGCCACACTCTTGCTATGTCCTCACAGGGTCATCCATCTGTGTGTGTCTATGTTCCAATTTCCTCTTCTTGTAAGGACACCAGTCATATTAGATTAAGGCCCACCAGTGTGACCTCATTTTACCTTAATTACTTCTTTAAAGGCCTTATCTCCAAAACAGTCACATTCTGAGATAATAGAAGTTAGCACTACAACATATGAATTTGGGGGATATACAGTTGAGCTATAACATATCTATACAAAGTAGTTAATGGTCTTTTAGTTTATCACCTTAATGCATTATGAAAGCATATTTGATTATAATGTAAATATGTATTTTTAGGCAACTAACTATAGCTATTTTGTTTCAAACTTTTTGATTTTTTAAAATTGTGTTTACTTTCTCTATTTCTCCAACTACCTTCTCACATCCTAGGCGATGAAATATTTTTGTGTTTGCAAGTTCATTTTAAAAATTATTTTTCATAGTTATAAAACCACATTTAAATTTAAATATGTTTTTCTTAGCCAGACATTCAAGCACGTGTCTTCTTTCTTTACATTATATTTGTGAATTGCTACTTCATACTATATAATCACATATCAGGCCAGGAAAACCACATGTCAGGTCAGGAAATATAAAAAAGATATTTTTTAATTATGAAGAAGTCATTTGAGATGACTAGGACAGCAACTTACATGTTGTAGAACACTATAAAATTACAGAAGAAATTGTAATTTCTCTCTTTTTAGTAAATATAATGTTGCTAAAAACTAACAAAAGAAAGATTTTTAAATAAATTGCATCTAGGTACTCTCTGGTAAAAGGGTCAGTCTATGGACAATAGCTGCTATTGCCAAGAGCATAATTTCTTCCTATATATTTCCTAAGAACACACAAGGGAAACATTTTTCTTTTACCTCCAGCAAAAATAGAAATTTATGCATTCACCTTTGCTTTCATCAAGCCTCCAGGGTTGCTGGTTTGCTAACAACTAGAGCACCCTTTGGGGGATACAAGGAATGAATGATATGGGTCACCGAAGGGTGAGAGATCTTGCTTTATAGAATCAAGGAGGATAAGAGGAATAAGGAAGGAAGAAAATGTGATAAATAATGCAGAAACATTCTTTCCAACTCAAATTTCATATAATTTAAAAGGATTAAGTATAGCCGTATAAAAATTTACAAATATAAGAATATTCAAGACAACAGAGATATGAAAACATATAAACCCTCTGAACCAACCATGACATTTATGACTTCCTAAAATACATATATTCTGTCTTATGTGGTGCTTATTTGCTTATTTCTTACCTTTTTATTAAACTTCACACTTCTTGAGAATGGGGATATAGTTTATTCATCTCTGTAGTCTCTCCAGGGGCAAGTAAGGACAAGATATGAACTTCTGGAGAGAGTATGGGTAGGTTATTACCCAAGAGTCTAAAACAAATTTTCTGATGGACATATGATTATTGGTTTCTGTCTAGAGTTAATCATAATAGAAAGAATACTCAGAAAGAATTGGAAGACTTAGGTTCTAATTTTGATTCTGCCACTTATGTGATAAGACTTTGGATACATTGCCCAATAGTTCTTCACAACCCAACTTTTTTCTGTGTACAAATTCTGTGTTATCTATCAAGTGCTACACAAATATATGGTAGTTTGGAGGCCACATTGAAAAACATCATTATGTATTAACACTTGGGTTTTAGGCAGGCTCATCATTAATTAAGCAAATCATTTAATCTTGTAGCTTAATCTTTAAAATTAAGTTTGAACTAGATCTTCTGTATTTCATTTCCTTTATCTAGTGTTGTCTCATTATTGATTCAGTAATCTCTGATCAGTGTCAGGCTCTCTACTCAATGTATTCTCACGAATGATTGAATCTACAGATTTTATAATTAACTTATGGCATAATAATTATGATTTATAGAATAAATGTATGTGTATAATGTTTTTGCTTCATACTT
The DNA here is from genome assembly GCF_009873245.2 of Balaenoptera musculus. Taxonomy (NCBI): domain Eukaryota; kingdom Metazoa; phylum Chordata; class Mammalia; order Artiodactyla; family Balaenopteridae; genus Balaenoptera; species Balaenoptera musculus. The sequence goes on along the minus strand of NC_045801.1, from coordinate 33,153,572 downwards.
CACATGAAATAATTGATAACTAAGTTTGAATTGAGACTTAAGTCAAAACCTTTAGTCAATTAAGGCAATCAGTCAACTAGGAGGGCAGCATGGAGTCTTCCACACCTATAATTTCAATTTAATTTGGCTAATTATAATTTGAACATATCTACAATTTTATTATGTAATAGCTTTGCTCATGAGCACAAAAATTAGTTGTAATTTTCTTCAGTTGGAAGGATTACAGATATTATTTATTAGCAAAATTAATTTACTAATATCTTCCTAAACATGGAATTTTGATTATTTCTACATCATCAATTTTGAAAATTGTAAAATAATACTCCAGACTGGAAATAATATAGCTAACCTTGGAATATATCTCTTATGAGAGAAGGAACTTTTGGCTGGTGATAATTTCAGGAGGTAGAAATATTGTATGTAAAAGAGTACAGAACTCAGCTTGGCACATGGGAAAGCCCAGTAATGGTAGCTGTTTTTATTATTATAAGAAGTGAGGTAGGAGTAATAACAAAAACTTTACAGTTGAACTCGATTCTGATAGATGAACCAAAACCCACCATTCAATGTAACTTTCTGACTAACAAAGAAAATGGCTATGATTTTATGATTGACCCTTGTTAGGTCAATTTTCATGACTAGGAATACTCACTTCAAGGCTAACAGTCTTCAGGGTCAGTCATGTAAGAACATGTTACTTCTCAAGCCCATTTTCACTTTCTGCCAAAAAGAAAAATCATCGGAATTTTAGATGGAATATGAAGGTGTTATTTCAAAATGACATAAAATGTCTTTTTATTCAGGTTAGTTTTTATTTTTTTATTATTTAAATATCTTACTTGTTTAAAATTCATTCACATATAGTTATAAGTAGTATAGTAGTGTTATTTCCATGCTGGTTTTGTATTCTGATTATACATGTCATTTTATATAGTTTTCAAATTTCAGAAAAGGAAGAAAATCTTTATTTTAAAGAAGAAAACTATATGTGAATATTTTAAAAAGAAATGGCTTGGGTTCTAAATATGCTGCCTAGTATCCCATTAAACATGAATTTATGGTTCACAATTTATTTTGATGAAAAGAAATAGAATGACTTTAATATTAACGAGTTAGTTGTATAAGCTTAGTTAATTCATTTAACTTATTTCTCTCAATTTTCTCATCCGTAAAATGAGGAAGGTAGATTACATCCTCTCTGAAGTCACTTTCAGCTTTAAAATACTGTGATTTTTTTGAATGACTCAGTGACGAGTGAATAACTAAAAGTATGTTTCAGTGCCAAATAATTTTCCTGGGCTTTTTTTCTTAAAGGATGGTTATATGAGTCCTCTTTTTTTAATATCTGAACGTATTTTGTTATCTCGGGGAACATTTAGTAATGTTCTCTTTCCTGCTACTCAGAACTGCATACCGCAGGTATCTCTGAAGCTAATCAGCTTTAAGTCTGGATTCTGGTTCTGCAACATTAAAAGAAGAAAAATTACCAGAAAAACAATCAAATAAATAATAATAAAATGGAGGACTAAGTGAATGAGGAAGGAATAAAGGAAGAAAGGGATAAAGGCCGGAAGAAATGGAAAAAAGAAAGAGGAGGGAGGGAGGAAAGGAGGAAGCAGGCAGGCATAATCCTTCCAGTCTAAGAGTTCATAATTGAATTAGGGAAACACATGCACAAAAAGTAGTGCTCGTACAAAGTAGGCCGTGTTAAGTAGTACAATACAAGTAAATCACACAAAGGAAAAATAAAAAGAGAAATATTCATTTGGCTTGAAGAAATCTGGGAATACATTGTAGAATAAGACATGACGTGAAGGACATATCAGGCAGAGGGAGCGCTTAAGCAGAGTTATAAAAGCATATGAGCACAAGCTATGTTTTAAGGAACAGTTCTTTAGAATAGAAACATTTAACAAATTGGGATACATGTTAAGAGGTAAGAATGGAAAAGTTGTCTGGGACCAGTTTGTGGAGGGCTTTAAATCACTCAGTTAAAAATCCAGAATGTTCTTCTTTAAAATCATAAGCTTTGAAGGTTTTTTAAGTCACCAGTATCTACAAATCTGTGCTTTTAGAAGATACTCTAATGGTATACTTCAGATGAATTTGAAAAGGATGTTAAAGGCAAGGAGTCCTATTCAGATGCTACTGCTAGAGTTTGAGCAAGACATAATTGTCATTCCTTGCCATGTTGATTGTTGACTCCACCCCAAATGGTCTTCATGCAAATCCAACCGATCCTACCCTACCTATTCACACAAGGAGTAAGAGTAGTGGGCCTTTTCCAGATTTTCAACAGAATGTAATTATATCTGCCCTGTGCTTGAATTTGATCCATCAGGGCAATTCTCAGGCCCTTTTAGTTTCTTCAATAATATGTTGTTTTTCAGGCTATTATTTAGCTCTGATTCTCTTAGATGCAAGTACCTTGACTTACTTTATTACTTTCTAAGGTACTAATATTTGAAAGAGAACACCACTTCATATCCTCAATCCATTAATTTTTCTTGTATTTTTGCCTGTTATAGATTCCCAGGACCATGATCCTACTGCTATGTTCTCATGTCTTATTTCCGTTACAACTTTTGGGATGCTAGCCTGCTACTTAATATCTATAATATCACCACCCTATGTCCTAATAAAAGATATAAATATTCTCTAAAAAATTACTTAATAAGCCACATAATAGTTAAAGATATTTACAAAGAACTAAATGTCAGGAATTTTATGACTAAGGAGAGTTTATTTATGATATTTCCTAATTCTAGCTGGATCTTACAAGCTTATAATCCGGGGGCTTGGAGAAGCATTTAATCATAATAATGGTATAATTGCTTTAATAGTAACTCCTTTTGTGGAAGAATAATGGACTCATTGGTTTTTGCACTAGTAGCAGGCATTCTGTTCTATTCTCTGTGAGCTTGGATGTAAATGAAATGTTACATATATCAGAATGAGATATTGTTATTAATACATTTAAGGGTCTAGGAAGAACAGACTTCTTGATTGAGGCAGAAATTTCAGATGACATTTGTTTGAGATATTACTGAAAAATAAATGGCATAAAAATAAATCTAAGACTCAGTAAGGCTGTGGAAAAAGAAAACAATTATTTACCGTATGTAGCTACATCTAAAATAATAAATGGCTAAGTATTAATACATATTATCTGTAAATTTAAAAAGTAATAGCTGTCTTAGATGTTGGGGAAAAGAAGATAATATATAAAAGATTTGAAAGTTGTTTGTAAACCATTAAAATTATTCACATTTTAGTAATTATTAGTGTTATGGTCATGGATTGTTATGTTCTTTGGTTTAACTTTCCTTGGCGCCAAGTATAAGCATAATTATAAAAACCAACCCAGGTTAACTGTTTCAAGAATGAAAAAACATGAATTTCCAAGTCAGGTTTAGTGTTATCCTACCCTAAGTAAATAAGCCAATCTGGTGTCAAAGGACAATGCCTTATTTTTTAAATGAGATATGGAATAGGGACTTATAAAGTTTTCATAGCTATTTTCAAGTTTTTTCAATTCAAGATAAAATGTTTGCGATCATAGCCAAATGATGATGAAAACTGAGTATCACAATCTAGAGCTTCTGGAGTTTCATCATGGAAACTTCTTATTACATATAATAAAAACTTACAGTTACATTCCTAATTATTATCATGATGAATACTTATTATGTGTCAGCACCTGTGATCTTATTCAAAGCTCACATCAGGCTCACAGAAGTTAATAGATTTGCCCAGAATCACATAGCTACCAGTAAGTGGGAGAGCAGTTACACATTCATATCTTCTAACTCTATACCCTGTGGTCATTATGCTATACTGGCTCTTATCATTAAAATTAGATGACTACATTATGGTTAAAGAGTGTACCTTTTTACCATGAGGTCAGAATAGGCACAGAACAGGATGAGTGATATACCATTTGGGTTAGCGTTCAGATGTTCATAACAAATAAACAGACAAAGTCATCTGAGTAAATAAGGATTTTTTTTTTCCATGAACAAGAAATTCAAGCAGCAGTTCAGGGCTGGTACTACTGTTTCAAAAGCCGAGCTCTCTGTTCTTAGAACTTGTCTTTCTGCTCCCTGTTCTTACAGTAAGGCATTCATCCCCATTGTCACAAAATGACTACTAACTTAGGCTCATATGTAAACTCCAATCAGAAAGAAAAGCAAAGAGGGAAAGGCAAAGACCATAACAGCTAAGCCAGCCCACTGTAATCAGAAAAGTAATAGTTCTCTCCAAACTGTGTCCCCTAAATTCCTGCTTATACCTCAGAGGCCAGACTCAAGTGAAAGGATCACCCTAGCTACAAGGGATCCTAAAAAATGAAGTTCTTTTCCTTTTTTGGTGTTGCTGTTGGACCACCAAAATAAATGTGATTCTTTTAGTAAAGAACAAAGGGGAAGAAAGAATATTGGTAGGCATTCAACAGCAAGTGAGACAAATAAGTAGGTATAACAGACTCTAACTATGAATATGAAAGACCAAGGACCCATTCATAAGTCCCAAGTAGCTTGTTATCAAGATATTTGTTTGCATAAAATGAGTGATACTTCTTAACTGATTAGAATGGAGAATATTGGAGAGGGAGAAGTCAAAGATAACTCACAAGTTTTCTAGGTTTTAGTTGGTTATTAAGCCTATTAAATAACGGAGGGAATATAAGAGATACAAGAACAGCTGGTTTGGAGTGAAAGAGAATAAGTTTGATTTTGGCCACATTGAAATCGACGTACCTACAAAACAACATATGGGAGATGTCCTGTTAGATGTCCTGGAAATACAGGTCTGAAGCTTGGGAGAGAAGTGAGGGGGAAAGATAAGGATTTTTTAGTCATTACATGGGTAGATAATGGATTAGATCATTCTGTGGGAATACATATAGTGAAAAGAAAAGAAGGCTAAAGATTGAAATTTGGGGAGAATATAATTTAAAATCAGGTTAGAGAAAGTGATGCCAGCAAAGGAGATTAAGAATAAACAGTTAGAGGCCTTCCCTGGTGGCGCAGTGGTTAAGAATCCGCCTGCCAATGCAGGGGACACGGGTTCGAGCCCTGGTCTGGGAAGATCCCACAGGCCGTGGAGCAACTAAACCCGTGTGCCACAGCTACTGAGGCTGCGCTCTAGAGCCCACGAGCCACAACTACTGAGCCTGCGTGCCACAACTACTGAAGCCCACGCGCCTAGAGCCCATGCTCTGCAATAAGAGAAGCCACCGCGATGAGAAGCCCGAGCACTGCAACGAAGAGTAGCCCCCGCTCACCACAACTAGAGAAAGCCCGCACGCAGCAACAAAGACCCAATGCAGCCAAAAATAAATAAATTAAATAAATAAAATTTAAAAAAAGAATAAATAGTTAGAGAGATAGGGGAGAAACCATGAATGACATTATCTGAGAAGCCATTATGGAAAAGTTTCAGGAAAAGAGAGGACTTCAACAGTATTAGATGTAATAGCAAAATCAAGAAAGAAGACACTACTGGCTGATAAATTAGGACATTTTTGGTATTTGTTTTTTGAGAACAGTTCTAGTAAGTGATAGATTAGAATGGGGGAAGAGTTAAGGATCCTGAGAAGGAAAATAGTAAATGCATTTGTTAAATGCAAAAGCACAAGCTCTGCAACTACCTGAGATTTCGAAACCTGGGATTTCATCGCAGAACTGACCTTTCCATCTCTGAAAATTGTGAGGAATCAATGGAAGTAAATAAAGGATGAGGTTCCTTGAACAGCTAATTACTAAGAGACACAGAGTTCCCACAGAGCCAAGCCTTTGAGAAAGTCATCATTGACTACTAGCATTAATTCCTCCTCTACAAATTCTCCAGGAAACTTACAAATTTCCTTCAGACCAAGAGACAGTGGCTCTTTAGTAAGTCTTTGCCTCCAAACTAATGGCTACTCTGTCTGCAATTGTGTTTCTTTATCTTAAGCTGTTATTGTTCCATCTTTCACAAGATGATTAATTTGCAGAAATGATATCTTGTTGTCACGTACATCTTTTCTCCTAACAAGTCTTTGTGAGTCCTACAAATAATGCATTTATTTCTAAGCCCCCGCCCCTGGTGGTATGCACCAACTCTGCATTCAGTGACCATTTGGTAACTTGAAATCAGCCACAGTGGGAGTATTTAGCCTTCAGAAATGAGCCAACTCTGTAAATCAGAACTTTTTCCTTTTGGATAGCTGGTTGTTAAATACGTATAAGCACACCACTTCCTATCTATACCCATCACAGAGAATGAAAGGATTAAGTGACTCAACTCTATTCAGCTATCATTACAGTAGTTTATACTCTGATTTGATACTTCATACTGGAGATAATACCTCAGTATATAGCCCAGGTAAAACAACCATTCCACTCATTTCTATTCATTAAACATTCATTGAGTTTCTAGTCAGGCACTACTGATCTAGATAATGGGAATACTAAAATAAATATGACAGTAATTATCCTCAAGGAATTTATAATCTAGCAGGATAGATAGATGGTAGATAAATAGATGATAAATAGATAGATGATAGATGATAGATAAGAGAGAGACAGAGACTGAGAAAGACATGATAAAAGTATAAGAAAGTCATAAATAAAGTAGTTTAGGAATACTCAAAGCAGTGATTAATTCTCTTTGAGGGAATTAAAGAGTTTTCTAGCTGGGATTTCATTTGCAGGGTACTGTTTACAAAACGAAATCTTAAATTAACCCTCAGTTTTCTGTGGCCTTTCCTCACTGTCTTCTCCCTCCAAAGTAGAGAACTTACCACAAAATACCTTCTTTAGGAGTCCTGTCTTAGAAAATTATCTATTGACAAGCAGATTTTTACACAGTGCAGCATTCAAATCAGACAATGATAAGAACTTTGGCTAGGACAGAGAAAAAATCATCTGGAAATAGCTCCTCAAAAAGCGAGTACCTACAGTTGTGTTACTAACAAAACACAACTTCTACTCTCTTTGAATTATTATATGGAATAAAAATAAGTTGATGAAAATGAGAGCATCTTCTTGCTCTTATGAGCCACATTAACCACAGTGCCAGGACTCCCTCTGCTCTGTTCTTTTCTCGTCTAGACCCGCCAGACTGATATCAAGAGCCCTGCCCAGAAATTCAGCCTCTCTCTTATCTTCCAAAGATTATGTTTGCCCCAATTTTTTCCTACTTTTCGATCCACTCATGTTTTCTCTCTGAATATGATGTAAATATTCCTCCAAGTCTTCTTGATGGCCTAAAATTTTTTTCTTCAAACGTGGGCTTTCTTGCTTCCCAGTATTTTGCCATAACCAATTCTTGGACTAGAGTTTTAGACAATAAATCGCAGTTTTATGGTGAGATTCAGTAAATTGAAGACAAGCAATGCTTAAGGACGTCTCATAGAAGTTCATGTACAAAACTCAGATGACCTGAGTTGCTGAGATGCTGTAGAGAACTCAAACTAGGAAATTACTTAATCTAAGAACTTGAAATGAGTATATAGGAGAAAATGAAAATTTTATTTTAGAAATCTGAGTTTACTTTTTTCTCAGGAATATTATTATAAAATTTTGATAATAACTTTCCTTGCAATAGAGCTCTGCTGATGTACTGTTACTTTCCACTAATGTTAGATAAATAGGGAGAACATTAACTTTTCCAGGCCACTTAAGAACTCTAGAGTCTGGAACATCCCGGAGAATAATAATTTCCCGTAAATTTTTCTGCTTAATAGTAATGTACAAAACATCAAAATGTTGTCGGGAAAAGCTCCCTCACTGTCATCCAAGACTTTAATGATCTACAGTCAGCACAGTTTTCAGCTGAGATCCTGTGATCCTATGCAGTAAACCTTCTTTTTCTGTTTCATTAAAGATAATGATGAGCACATCATCCATTGTTCATGTCAGCTGGAAACTAATAGATGCTAATTGTTTAAAACATTTATTGTATAGTGCCAACACAATACCAACCATTTCCTAAATAAATGAACTTATTCACATTCGTAACTCATTACCTTGGTATAATAATAATTTAGCTGCTTCTGTCTCACTGTTAAATTATATAACTTTTGTTTTTCATACTTTAGGAAAAGCAAAAAGAATGAACCATTTTAAAAGTAAACTCCCGTAGTAGGTCATTTATGACTTTGATTTGGGTTTTTTTGTGAATTATATACTTGAAGATGCTATAATCTAAATGTATCCAAAATATGTTCCTCTGAAGTTTTACTTTTAAAACTTTTTTCCCACTATTTCTCACTTTCCAAATTTCTCATTCTGTTAATCATGTGTCTATTTTTAATGGAAGCCTGAGCTATATCCCGAAGGTAAACATGTTAGAAATAGACAGAAAAATGCATTTGGTACAAGCCTTAGGTAGACAACAAAATCATCATCAAACTAGAGCTTTTAGCTAATTCGTAGTTTTTCTTTATTTAAACTATTCCGTTCAGTGTCTTTTTATTTATGACCCGCTGCTTTCGGTGCTGGAAATGAGCAGCTGCTATGCACTAAGCACATGATTGGGTATTTTGAATATATTATTTCTCTTACTCCTCACAGGAATCCTTAAAATGAAATTTATCCTTATCTTACTGGTACAAAAGCCAAACCTCCGAGTTTAAATTAAGTTAAATCTTTGACTCTTAGGTGCTAAGAGACTTACAAAGATAAGGAAGATATTGTTCTGGCTTTTTGGAGCTTTTATTCTAATAGAAGGTTTGAAAACTACCAATAAATATGAATACACTCACACACACACACACAGACACACACACACACACACACCTATAACAAGAGGTAGCATGTGATGAATTATATAAAGGCTTAAAACTATAGTATGTGGAATCTTATCTTTCCTTAAATTTTGCATATCCAAAATTTTAGCTCAGCAAACTAGATTATGTGAGAGGTCTTAGCCAAAGATATGTGCAATGTATATATACCATGTGTGTTTAAAAAAAAAAAATTCTTAAGCCTTAGGCTAGCCTGTATGTACCTATGAATCATAGCAACAGAATCAAAAGTCATGATGACCTGAAAAGACAAAGGCTAGAATATGCAAAGTCAGAATCCTAACTACTGAAATACAAAAGTCAAAAAGCAGTTAGGATTCAGAAATGAAGGCAAAGAAAATCAGAAAAGAACCAATCAGGAAGACATGGGATACACAGGTACCAGGTGGCTTTGGATATTAGGATAAAGTACCAGAAGCAAATATTAAAAATGAGGCATCTTCTATGTCAGCCAAGAAGTGTCATATATTTCCTGCTGAGATAAAGCTATTCCTTATCCTGCAGTTGAGAATCAGTAGTTCCCTATGAGGCGATGGGATATGAATGAACCTGTCCAAATGGGAAGGTGAGGCCTGAGAACATATTAGGGGGAAAGTTTGATTTAATATTTTATTTTGCTTTATAAATATATTTTCTGAAATGTATCTCTTAGATATATATAGAAATAGTTACATTTTTATTATAGCTTAGAGCAGTCTTAAAATAATATATTTACTCTTGGGTATTTTACCTAATATTTCTTTTGGTAAATATATTCCTGGAATTGATACTAAGCCAGTATTCAGCTTCTATCTAATCATCATGATCATCATTGTCATCATTTGTCATTTATTAAACACTTCTTACGTGTCCAATACTGTGCTGAGTGCTTTATGTACATTATTTTATTTAATCCTTGCAGCAAACCTAGGAGATGGGTATGATTGCTGTCCACATTTTAGCAGATAAAAAACTGGAACTCAGGATCACAAACCTAATAATTTATGTAGCCAAGATTCATACCAATGATTCAGTCTCACTCCAGAGCATGTGCTTTTCATGATTACATTTACCCTTAGTGCTTCCTGAAGATAAAAGTTGTGGCTTTTCATTTGCATTTAGATGATATAATAATCCCATGAGCAAAAGCAAAGAAAAAAATATAATACCAAAACGGCTTTTCTATTCAATGATAAACTATTTTTAAAGACATAAATAGCAATATGCTTCCTTTTATTATAAATTCTAAGAATGAGTAAGATAAAGTTCTCTCAATACAGTGTAGTATTGGGAACAATTTAATAATTTTGAGAAATTTCTTGAAACATCCATTTTTCATATATATATGAAATGTCCAAAAATGGAAATTACTTCCATTTGTGTCTCAACTTGAGATCAAATTTACTTTTAATAAATATCGTGGAAAAATATACATATATACATATATCCAACATTATCTATGCTAGCCAGTATATACTGGCTATATATATGTATATATATTATATATATATATTTTAAATATAATGGTTAACATAGATAATGTTGGATCCATCCACTGAAATGCTGTTCTAGGCAATGGCTGAAGACATTGTAAAGACATTGTAAAGTAAATTGTTTTTGATATTTTAAAATGACTTTAGTTTGAAAAAAAATACCATGGACTAAATGTTCTCCAAATAAATCCACTGTAAATAAATAGTCTTCCTTTTAAAATCAAACATAACAGTTCTATTTACATAGATATTTCCTGAAAAAAAGGCAATAACTTTTTGAAGAATTTAACTGTATTTTTTTTTGATAATTGAGAATTCCAACAAAGTCGAAAGTTAGAGTGGATTAAGAAAGGCCATATCTCACCTAATATAAATATATATTTCTAGATTAAGGATTTGATTATTAAAATTTTGTGTAGCCTTCAAAATAATTCTTATATTTTACACTTAAAGAAAATGATCAGTTATTAACTCAAAAATATACAACAAGATACTGGGAGATCCTGGGGGAAAAAAACCCCAGCTCATTTGAATCTGATCTAATGTTTACGCTACACCCTACTGCCATTCAACTTGTCTTACCAAAATGTTTATATCTAGCTAATATTTTCAGTGAATTGTTGTTCATACGGAACTATTTATTAGGGTAATGATTATTCAAGTCACAGTAAATGGTTTACATAAGATAATCATCTTTCTAATGCTTTATGGAATTTGCCAGTATCTATGATTTAAAAGATCTCCATTGTGAAATTGACCAAGTAAGGATTTTTCACCATTATGTTTAAGAGCATATTAACAAAAAAAAAATCTGTTAGCAGATAGTCTCTTAACCTAGTAATAGCCATCAGGTAGTAATCATACAGTAATAATACTGGCTGCATTATTTTATATTATACCAGATACCACACATGTATTATTTCTAATTTTCAAAACAGCCCTGCAAGGAAGATATTATTTTCCCTATTATTTTATAAACAGTGTTTTAAAGGTGAAATAATTTGCTCAAGTTTACCCAGCTAGTAAGTTTTCCTTACTCCACATTTTTCAGACTTCAAAACCTGTTCTTTTTTACATTCCACATGTCATTAACATAAAGCATTTATGAAGGTTTTCAATTTATCAGAATATTTGAACACCCAGAACACCCTGCACCCTGGCTGTGCCAGATGACCATCTGATTATTTCAGTTCCAGGAAGTTTGAACTATTGTAAATAATAACGATTTTTTCTAGTACTTCTAGGATTCATCAAAATTCCAGCAACCATTCAGAAATTAAACTTTCTCTTTTCTCTTGGCTTTTCTTTAAAAAGTTAGTGTTTTAATAATTAGATTTTATATTATCTCTAGGTTTTCAGTGAAGCATAATGGATTAAAGAGAAAATTGATGCTACTAAAATTGGTTTTTATAAGTTACAATGGCAACTTCATCATACTTTTTTTTTCAAATTTTATTCAGAAATAAAAAAAATTTTTCTTCCTAATATTAAGCCAAATGTTTATTTCCCAGATTTTACCTAAATGTTCTTCCCTGAGGCCATTCCTGTTGTGAAACTGTTCTAATGGTCTTCATTGGGGTGTGGTAAAAATTCTCTAATTGTCATTGCTAAAAACAAGGGTTTCATATAAACTGAATTTTTCTTTTAGGATAATTGCCATTCACTTTCATTTTATATGCAACTGAGTGGGGTTTTGCAGTATCCTCTGTGGACAATTAAAGTGCTGAAATAGGAGAAGCGAATAATTGCTTTGTGTGGTAATACTGACGACTTCTGCGTATTTGTCAATCTGTGTTAACAGTATCGATCAGGATGGGATCCTCATAGAGGGGCAGATAATATTTCCACTAAATCTTCGGACAGTGATGTAAGTGATATATCAGCGGTTTCAAGGACTAGTAGTGCTTCTCGTTTCAGCAGCACAAGCTACATGTCTGTCCAATCAGAACGGCCAAGAGGAAATAAGAAAATCAGGTGAGTAAGGGGACTTTAAGCAGGAAATTCCTCTAAATATATTTTAGAAGGTCTTTATTTTTCTTTGGATAAATGTAAAATCTTTTACTTCTAAAAGGTTAATATATATCATTAAGACAATAAGAACTTCTGTACAGATTACTTTTAATTATATTTTGGTCTCCATTTCAAACTTCTTGCACAGAAGAGTTTTACAGAACTTATAACTATTTTCTTACTAGATGATTTGAAATAATATCATTAGCTATTTTTTCATGTTTGTTATGTAAAAAGTAATTCTGTTCTTATATCTTTACTGAAATTAAAGTGATGGTTAAGTGAAGACCTGAATTTTTTAATATTCTAAGGAATATGAAAAATCATATTTTAGAGGGGATTTTTCCTAGCTGAATACATTTTAGTAGTTCAGAAAACACAAGAACATTACTTTTTCAGTAACATGTTCTCCCATCCTCTTGAAAATTTTTATAAATGCATGGAAAAAGTTCTCAGTTTCTCAAGAAAATTTATAAATGTAATGTATGTTTGTTAGTATAATTTTCATTTATCACCCAACCTATAGACTTTATGGTCACCTGAGCTAAATTAGTCTTTTTTTACTCCTATTGGATCAAAAAAAACCAATAATGGAGAGACCACAACTTTTTTCCATGCAATTTTGTAACAAGAAAATATGACTTAAAAACAGTTATGATTTAAGTGTTGCTTACACAGTGCTTCTCTGGTGTACACTGGAGAAAAAGTTTTCAATGCTTAAAAGATGTCATTTTTATTTATGTTTTAGTAGTTATCATTACTTTTCTATGTAATTTTGTATGCATTTTTTCTTGACTTTTTCTTTCTTTTTTGTGTTTATTTGCATGCCTCCAATTTATGTTGCTTTCAAAAGGCCAAAGGGAATAGAAGAGGGAGGGAAAGAAGGGGATAAGCATGAAGAGATAGTTCATGAGGAGGAAGAGGTAAAGGAAGAAAGAATTAATGAGAATGAGAAAGGGAAAGAGATTACAAAAACATGTAATAAGGAGAAAAACAGAGAATCAGGAGACGAGGAAAAAACACAAGATATACCTGAACAAGGGAAAGAAAAAGAACAGTGGAATAAAGAGGATTTGCAAAAGCAATTCTCGCAAGATGATGACAGGTAAAATTTGCTCATTTTCGTAGACATTTCCCATTAGTAATGTCCTTTCTCCTACTCTTAAAAACTATTTTGCCATTTACATTTGGTTTATTTTCTTGTGTTTTATCTATTTAGCTTCTAATGCAACTAATTAATGTTAGCAAATTATTACCTAACAGATTGATTTATTAAACAGTCTTTAATTTGTATACCATAGCTCTGAGAGTCTGATTTAATTGGGTTTTCAAGTTCTTTTTGACTAGGTGGATCAAAGGTAAATCTCCCTTTAGTTTTTTTAGCATGAATTACTGTATATCTTCCTCATTTGTAGAGTCAAACCTTTAAAATGAGGTTCTGAAGGGGCTGAAAAAATGTAGCCTGCACTATAAGAAATACTATATACTAGAACTTTTTAAATGAATGGCAAAATAGGTAGCAAAAAGTAAGCTTTATTCTGTCTCTGAATAAAGAAAAAAGCAAGTCCCTTGCCTCATCATAGTTATCTGGTGGTGTCTAGTGCAGTTCCGATTCCAGAGGAAGATTGTGGAGTAGGAACAGTGCTCTTTGATACTCTGAGAAGATAGAGGCCTTGGGGCTTATTAGAAGGCAGACACGTTGGCTTAGGCCCCTCTAGAAATTCATTCAGCTAGAGAAACTGCCAGAGAAGGAGCTTTGAACAGGGGAAAAAGGGAAGAAACATAATCAGCAAGGCATAACAACAACTATGTTTTCATTTTCATAACACAATGCACTAAGTAAGTATGAAGCCATCTTTACAGTGCCGTACTGAAAGTCACGTCGGCACAAGTCCACAATAGACTCCATCCTTCTGCCTGAGGAGATGAGATCTGTCTAGTTACATTCCTCTGAGACTGAGAATTGCAAATCATGTGCATTTTGGAGGAATTTGGTTTTCTAGTGATCCGTCCAGACCTTGATTTTGTGCTAGTATGCACTTGGCCTAATACTCACCCCGATTGTAAGCCAAATTTTGCTTTATTGTATCTAAATCCAATCTCAGTTTGTGCTTTACTCAGAGTTAATGAGAAAGATAATTGGAATAAATGTTTACCCCCTGGGTATAAAATTCTGTGGTCTAATTCTATGACACTTCACTTTCTGTCTCAGATTGGTATATTTAACTATATCTGTGATCTATGAAGGTTTCTATGTAACAGACACAAAACCTAAAAGTAAATCTTAAATTAGGCATATTTTGTAATTCAAGTCTAAACTAGTAATTTCAAGTCTATCTTTGTTGTTTATCTAACTTTTGATAATTACATTACCTTATTAATGAAGACCATTTTTCTGGTTTGTTTGGCATAGGGTCATTTCATCATTAATTCACAGAGAAAAGCTTTCCAAGATTTCCTTGGAAAGAGACACAGAGTTTCCTTTCTTCCAAAAGCAGAGCAAAATGTGAGCCTCTAATGTGTTTTCCATTCTATAAACTGTGTAAAGGAGAACACATGAGCCCCTTGGTGTCTGCCTGAAGCCAAAAGCCTATGTTAGCATATCTGGCTTCGTGGGGAAAAGTTTGAAGAAGATTATAACCTTGAGTTCTCGATTTTTTAATATTACTTTCTTCACCATTTTCTTCTTGAAAAGACCACATTATTTTACACAGGAAAGGGAAAGATGGTATATTCCTAGCAATGAGTCATCAAGGCATTGTACTCTGCTTAAGTAACGATATAATACTTTCGCAACTGTAAACTTTAGGGGGGCCAGGCTGATGTCTCTAGGGAACATATACTCCATACGAAGGCAAAAAGTGTCAACTGCAATTATTTGTGAGAAAATGCTGGTGTTGCTAATTAATTATTGCAGCATAGGATCTTGAATTTGCTTTCATTTCTCAGAATAAAATGAACAGTCTTTATTCCAAGAGAAATTATGTCTGAGTACTGCCAGTAACATTTTGTTTTGGTAGTTGATGAACAGAATCATAGATTGTTTAAATGCCAAAAACAATTTATGTGCTTATACAACATTATTGGAAATAGTCTTATTCTATAATGCATCATTGACATTTACTTGTAATCCAACTTTTGTAAAGGAAAAATTTTTTTCTGACTTCAGGGTTTAAGTATCTATAGCAATGCTGGTATACTTAAAATTAACACAGTGACTACAATGAACCAAATCCATTTTAGTTGCTATTTTCATTACAGTAATTGTATCTCATTGTGTGATACAGAATTATGTTGTTTGTGTTATAGTAAGTCTATTAAAGTAAGTCTTCTGAATGTACTAGTAGGAAATGAATAGCAAAAAGTAAATTCAAAAAAAGGTCCATTAAATATTTGAATATAATATTTTTTCAAAGTTGATTAATAAATAATACATTCACATTTAGCTATTTATATTTCCACACATGCATGTTAACCTGGTTAAATGCCCCCCTATCATTAATGATTATTTGGTAATCATTTCTTGAAAATCCAAAATTATATTTACCATTTAAAATATTTTTCTCATTCTGTGTACATAGGTATGCTTTAAATTTTATATCTATCTACATTTGCTGATTACATACCATATATATGTGGTAGGCTGGCCCAGAAAAAAAGTGTTCAGATGTAAGGAGAAATCATTCGTTCAACCAATATTTATTTAGAAATTTTCTCAGGCAATATATACTATGAACTGGGGGATAGAGGTGAAATTAAGCATTTCTAAACTTCTAAGCCTGAGGGTGAAGCAGTTTCTTAGACTTGTGTGGATGGATGTTTAAGGATAGCTCCATATCCAGAAAATTTCATCAAGAAACGTAAACTAATTCACAAGGATATTTGATGAAAGAATTTGTCACAAAAGTGGAGATCTTAAGTAAATCTGCAGTGGAAGATAGAAAAACAAATATTGAACAGTATAGTATTGTTAAAACCAACAACATTTGGTAGCTTTGTGATCAAATTACTCATCCATTCCCCCAGGTTCTGTTCTGGGCATATAAGACAAAAGAAAAAATAATTCAAGAAACTCGTTATCTATAAATTTTCATAGATAACCAAATAAGATATACCGAGCCTCAACAGATTGCCTGCTTCTCAGATCCTCTCATATTTTTGTATTACCCAGCTTTCCTTTTAATAGAAATGTTATAGTTTATAATGAATGCACTGCCTAAAAACTTTATGGCTTCATTATTGTAGAACAGATTCAAGATCTACGGTAAGAGTGAAATATTCACACAAAGATTTGCATTAATGAAGACTACACAGAAAACCTTTTGTGGATTTGTGTGGATCTGATATTTAGCAAATTTTTGTGCTTTACATTCTTACAGAAGAGTCAATTTAAAAATGATTATTTGTAAGACCAAAATATAAACTAAAAGTTTCAAAAATCAAAAAAAAAATTTTAGTTCTCAGGCATGTCTATAAACGGTATGGAATTATGTTTTCTCTTTTTAAAGAAAACGTTCTTGAGTTAGGAAAATTTTTTAAAGGAAAAAGGTGGCATCAGTTCAAATATTCATGAATAGCTGTTTTTAAGACTTAAGCCATCTAAATTATCTAGCAAAAAGTTCTTATAGTCTTTAAAAGGGCAAGCAGAATAATTGTTAATGAAATATTTATTACTGCTAACTTACAGATCAGAGTTACAGATAAGAGTTGAAATGTGATAATACATTTTCCTGACTATGTAATATAACGACGTGTACCGCATATTTACTCCTATGTTATAGACCTCCTCTGTTTTATGATTGTGCATAAAAAGGGGACTTTTTAAAAAAACACCTAATATCACTCTTAGAATTTTGATCATATAAGGACCCAGGAATTCGCATTTTTAAAACAAACACCCCCCAAGTGGTTATGATTCTGTCCTTCCTCTCTTTTGGGTTGCTTATATTTCCTAATGAATGCTACGGTCAGCTTGTCAATTTGGGGGGGAAAAGGCAGCTGCGATTTTTGACTGGGATTGTGTTTAATTAGATCAATTTGGAGATTTTTGCCATCTTAAAAAATGTTGTCTTCCAATCCATGAGCACAAGGTGTTCCATTTATTTATGTTTATTTTCTCTCGATGATGTTTCATAGTTTTCAGGGAACGTATCTTATGCTTCTTTTTTTTAAATTTATTCCAAGTATTTTATTTTTGGTGCTATTGTAAGTGGAACTCTTTTGTTAATTTCATTTTGAGACTGATCATTGCTAGTATATAGAAACACAATTTATTTGTATAAATTGACCTTGAAACCTGCAACTGTGCTGTATTCATTTATTAGCTCTAAAAGTTTTTAGTTATTTCTTTAGGATATTCTATATGAGATCATGTCATCTGTGAATCAAGATTACTTGATTACTTCCTCCTTTCTGATCTGAATGCCTTTTTATTTCTTTGTCTTGTCTAATTGACCTGGCTAAAACCATCACTACAACGTTAAATAGAAATGCTCATGGAAAGTTCTTAAAAGAAACAGCCTAGTAGAATTACTTTGCATTAGCTCTAAAAGCATTTTTGAGGATGTCTCCTGTGCCACTCATCCATTTTAGAATAGTCTATATGAAACTTTCTTTTAAAATTTTGTGAGTAGCTCTCTTAAAGAATAGATGTATCTACTTCACTGAAAACAAAACAATGTAATCCATTGTATGTTCTCTTTATCTAGTCTATCAGGAAGTTCAAATTCATAGCCAAAGACATGATAATTCCATTCAATTTCTTGAACTACATTATATTATAATCATTGTATTATATATAATAATTGATATTTTTATTTTTGCCTCTTTTTTGAGGCTTTGCTCCTTTACCTCTATTTTATTACAATTGAGTTATGTAACTATTTAAAAAAACTGCCTCAAATTGTATATGCTGCTAAATCGAAACAGTTTTTATATAGTATCATGCCAACCTTTAGAATTCAACACCTTTACATTCTCTTCTTGAAATGCTCTTTTCTCTGAGCTCTTGTGATTGTACACTCCTTTAGTTCTCTAGCCATCTCTCTGATCACCTCTGTCTTCTCTGGGAGCATTCTCTCTGCCCCTTCCGTGTTGACATTTTCCAGAATCCCATACTAGGCCTTCTTTTCTTTACGTGTTCTATCTTGATGCTGCCTTCTATTCCGTGGCTTCCAGTAGCATCTGTGTATTGATGGCTTCCAAAACTGGATTTCCAGCCCAGGTTTCTTCCTTAATCATCTGCCAGATCTATCCAGTCCTGTCCTTGCCATCTTCTTTTCTGTCCTGGGGACGTACCAAACTCAGCATGTAAAATTAAATTCATCATACTGTCACAGAACAGGCAACTACCCACTTAATAACCCACTCCTCCTTTTGTGCTCTCTCTCGGTGGGTGGCACCGGCATCCTCCCACTCGCCCAAACCAGGAACCTAGGCATCACTCGACTAGTCCTTCTCCACTGAGCACGATTCCCTCCCTCCAATCAAGTCTTATTAATCTTAATGCTTAATTATCTCTGAAGTATTCCATTTCTCCCTAACCCTGTATCTACTTCTATAATTTAAGCTATTATCTCTTATGGAGATTAGTTTAGTAGTTTAGTTTCATAGATTAGTAGGAAAATCTTGTCTTTTAAAAATAATAGCCCTTAAATCTGAACTCGTTATGCTAATAGCATAAAAACATGAGTAGTCAGTTTTTCTGAAGTTGTTCCTTTGTGAATTGTATACTTTTAATAGATGAATTTTATGGGATGTGAATATATCTTTTAAAATGCTCAAAAGGTCTCTGCAAAAAAAAAAAAATCTGTAATTTGTGTTGCTTCTTCAGTAACTATTATGAGTGTAGTGGTGATAAAATGCAGATGATATTTTGTTTAGGGTTAAGTTTGTCAAGTATGTCTTTTTTTCTATTCCAATACTTCTTAAGAGCCACCTTTCCTTAAAATGTTCATCTCTCTCTTTTTTTAAAATTCTTGCATACATTTTTAACATCACCAGGTTGCTGAAGATGAATAAAACACAGACCTTATTCTCAAGAAAAGACGATGATTTACTTTTCCTTCTTTTTGCAGCCCCAGATTGATCCTTTTCACATAAATATAATTGTTGGCCTAAAACTCTGAAATAATTCTCCCTTTCTATGTGTCTCTGTCTCTGTCTCTCTAGATAGATAGATAGATAGATTCCTCAGTTAATAAGTAAATAAGCTATTCTCATAAAAATTTAGGGAAATTTCCATGTGTGGGAAATCTGAGTGTGCCGTGACTTCACAGTCTCCATATTGGATCATTGAAAGTGAGAAGTTTGAGATTTGATCATGTATATGGTCCGAAGAGAAAGGGCATTTGAAGATGCGGAAGGCACAGGTACTAGAGTAAGAACCTGGAGATGGAGGAGGGGTTAGGGTCAGAAGCATAGGTGGACTCTCTGTTGGCTCAAGCCAGATGAAAGACAGATAATAAAATAGATGATTTATTAGACAGGGAGCTGGGAAGTTGGTTGTCACTGCCTAATGGCCCTAATGTTCTCAAACACATAAGAGGAAAGAGTATAAGAGTTTGGAAGTTGAATTTGAGATTTAATTTGAAGATTTGGAGTAATCACTGAAAAAAATAGGGGAAAGTAGCTTACCACAGGCAAATTTAAAAGTTGATGAATAGTTCTGCAGATCTAGCTGAGGGTTGGAGACCAGCAATTTCAAGAGACACCAATGTGGGAGAGTAGTGTGATCTTTTCTAGCAGCACTGAGCCCATCCAAGTGGAGAAACAGAACTCAGATTGTAGCATTTGAGGAGAAGTGGGAGTTTTGATGGATGGGGTTGTTGGAAAAATAGCAGTGGAAAGCAATTGAGGGTGCTTGTGTAAATGTTAGTGCTATAGACAAGAGGGAGGAAAAGTCCAGATGGGAACTGATAGACTAGGACAGTACAGAGAAAATCCAAGAATTGGAAAACTAGATCTTGTAGTCAAAAAGTAAGTTTAGGGTGTTGGGAGGATAAGCGGTTTTAGTTACAGTATGTCATTGAAACAAGATTTTGTGATGAAGCTATTTTCGTTAGTTGACAAATCCTAAGACATAAGCATTGGAGTGAGCAGAGGAGTGGATGAAAAGAATAAAAATGAAGGTAACTGGAGATATGTGAGTTTCAGAATTATGAGGCATCTGGTTAGGTCTTCTTAATGAATACTTATATTTCATACTGTTATGAGAATTTGGGAATTGAAAAGAAGACTGAGCCAGCTCCTAAAGACTTCAACGAATGAGTCAGTGACCATGAGGTCATCAGATGACAGGATGAAAGGGAAAAAAGGATTGGTATATGTCAGCATAGCCAGAAGTCCTAAGCTGGAAAGAAATTTTAACTTTTAAATAAACTAGAAGAGAAATATATTTTTTAAAAGTAGTCAGTAGTTAGAAATATGACAACCTATGAAAAAGGATAAGTATTTGGCACTAGAGGGGATTTCAGGGGAAGCAGTGTGTTCAAGAAAGCACCAGGTTTTAGTTAAGATGGTAGTAAAAAGGGTTAGGAATGAGTGGTCAGGGGATAGCTTTGTAACAGCGCCACCTGGCGTTGCTTTGCTGCTGGTGTCACCACATTTTCAGAGCGGTCTTTACAGCTAGCTCAATATTTATACTTCAATACCACATCTCTATTCTTTGATATGAAATCGGAGATCGATGTTAATTAAAATTTACTCCCACATCTTACATAAATTAAAAAACTTATTCAAAGAGTAACTGAAAGAGACTTATTCGATTTAATTGACTTTGTAGTGTAATCATTATTAGCAATTTCTGTTAATCTGTATTTCTCTGGTGACTGGTTATCACACAGGAAATCTTATTCAGAGATGCCTACCCAGATTCATTTTTACTGATGAATTAATTGCATTCTGGTTAGAATAGCAATTTAGGATTATATACATTTAAAATGTCCATTAGCATTCATTTACATATTAAATTTTTGTTTTCTGGCATTACCACTATTGATTAACCTATAGGTAAATAATGTTTCTATTTACTTATCTGCTATAATGGATACAGTTCATTTTTATTTATAACATTGTTAACATTTATTTCTAACATTTTCTCCACTGGCTGTATGTTAGAGAGTAAAATAAATTTAGTGTGAAAGTAGAGAAATAATTAAATTGGAATGACTTCTACCATACAAAATAATAGCAGTAGAAAAAACTGCTGCAGTAGTTTCCATCATATTCAATATTTATTTTTACAAGCCAAAAAGGATGATTAATTCACAACTGTTATTCTAGACTACATACAATATTCTGACAGTGACTCCTAATAGAACTACAGGTATCCCTCAGGATGAACAAATTTAACATATAGAAGTTTGATTTTTCTAGAAATAATAAAAATAATATCAAGTTTGAAGTCAAAGGATTCCCGTGCATGAGTATTACTGTCATGAGTATTACTGTGTTAGATGCCAGTATATCAGTACAGTGTGGTACTATATGGTGTGACTTCATTTTCAAACGCTGATTCTCCATATAGAAAGGGGGAGTCTAGTCTTAAGCGATCAAAAGTCAAAAAAAGAAAATCCACAAACACCCAGCCTGAGACTTTAGAACCTTAATGACACAATTCCAATCTTTAATTTTTAACCTTATCTTGACTTCAGTCTTTCACATTTACTGGCCCTTTCCCTCACAGGCTCTTGCTTTTATTCCTTCGTGTATATGCTCATGTTGCTTCTGATGTCGAAAGCATAGTTTCTTTCTTTCTCTTTATGAGTAAAGTATCTGCCCATCCTTCAATATTCAAGTCAAATACAAATTCATCCAAGAGACACCTCCTCTGCTCTCCCTCCACAATTTATCTAATATTCTTTTACAGTAACAGTTTCTCCTGTGGTGCTCATTTTCCTCCCCTGTGATATAGTTAATTATGCATACATTTAATCTACCACTGTTGACCATTAGTTAGCCTTTTGAGGATATGTATTTATCTTTTTGTTGTCTTACCTCTCAATATCTACAATACCTCACACATAGTAGACACTCAATAAAAGTTTGTGCATGAATGTGTGAATCAGTGAGACCATAATAAAGCAGTGGAAGTTCAGAGGTGTGAAGAGCTTCTGACATAGTGCAGTACCCAAAATGCTCATCTCAATCTTCTCTGACAACAATGACCAAGAGGTCACTTTTTTCCCCAGTGGAAAGAAACCTATTTATTTCAGAAGTCAGTGGAATTTACTTCAGAGGAGTTTGTTTTATGACACATATGTATTCCAGTTAGAAAAGATTTAGTTGGTTGGCTGGTTTACTGATTTGATATATGATGAATGATAATCATTATTTTATAGATAAAAATCCTGTATAAAGTCTAACAAGAATGGGAGAAAAACAGACAAGAAAAGATAGCAAAGCGTTCATTAGACAGTATTTGAAGATTAGACAAACTCATACCAATCTAATGTGTCCCAAAAGAATAGTGTAAAATGAATTCTAAAATCCTATTGAAAGGTGCAAAGATGAGAGAAATGACTATGATTTGAGGATGGCAAAAATAAGAAACTTTGTAAATTGGTCTTCTGAGACTTTCTATCAAAATATTTTGGATAGATGATATGTAGCACTTAATACTGAAGTTATCTGAAGACAACTGCATATTTTCAGGACACTAAGAATTAACCAACTTAATTTTACTATTTCTGTTTATCATGGAGCATGAATTACTACCTTCCATGATGCACCTGTCATGTGCAGAGACTTAGCCTTCCAGTCTGGCACGTTGGGGATTCAGCTGGCTTGCTTTGCAAAGTTGTGAATAAGAACTTGGTGCCATGTTACACTGACTCATAGTAAGCATAATATCACTTATCCTCATCCAGAATGTATTTTTAGTATTATAATAAGTAATACCTAAGTCCTCCGAAAATAAACATGAGAGATAATATAGCATGATGGCTAAAACTTAGCTCTGGATTCAGACAAAACTGGGTTGAATCCTAGTTCTGCCAGTTGCTAACAATGTAAACTTGGGCAAATAAAAACCACTTTCTTCACCTATATACTGGGGGTAATAATAATAATATTCTTGCAGGGTTGCCATCAAAATTAAACGAGATTATATCCTGAAAGCTTCTAACATCATTCCTGGCACATGACAAGCATTTGATATATAATAGGGGTTGATAAAGAAAGAAAAGGAGAGGAGATGGAAAATACATTTATGAAATTCTCACTTTTTAAAGCTTTTAGATCTGCATATTTCATAGAAACTTTCCTATAACACTTTGCCAGATGACAATTCAGAATAAGATAGATCCTTCTTATGTTTTGTGCAAGAGAAAATAATTTCTGAAATGCAAAAAAAGATTTTATTGTAAGATCATTTCACAAAGTAATAAATATAGTAGAGATTCTGGAAAATTTTTATGGGATGTGTTTCATAGTTTGAAGTGATGGACCTTTAATGGTCTTGGAGTTAAAATGATTTTATTCCTAAATTGCCTTCGTTTATTCAGCCAATATTTTTGAACATCTTCTATATGCCAGATTCTGTGCTAAAATACTGGTTAACAAGACCTAATTCCTTCCCTCAAAGAGCTTAAAGTCCAGAGGGGAGATAGAGAAGTAAATAAATGATTACAATATAGAGTAAAAGTGTAAAAAGTAATTTTAATATGTGATTGGATAATGCTTACCTTTAGTAAAACATTTAGAATAAGTGAACTGAGACAGGAAGAGACAAGTGACTCTTTCAGCATTATCCAGGATAGGAAAACAATCTCAGAAGAAAATCCACAATTTCTTATAAGCCACTAACCATTTAAAGTCTTTCTGAATTAATAGCTTAAGAACATATTTGAAGTTTTTCAAATAGTTGTCTTAGCTCCGATGCAAACCAAGCATAAGGCTTTTAAAAAATCTTTAAAAAAATACAATAATTAAAACATTATATATTATTTTTCACTTGAGTCTCCTAGGTTCTCCTACTTAGTTTTGTTTTGCTTTTTTTTAATCTTCCTGCTATGTAAATCTGGAAGGGTCTGTCTCCAGCTAAAATCAGTCAGCAATGTAAGAATATGAAGTGTGAATACTTAGAAATATAAGAACAAATCTTTTGAATCAATGCTTTCCAAGTGCATTTCCAGAAATTCCCATGAACTGATGATTAAAAATAAATGGTTTTAAGGTCAATAAATTTGTACTACACATGCTATCCTTATCTTCAAGATTCATAGTATACATCAGCATTCTGAGAAGTTCTGCAAAAAAGTTGTTTAAGCCAACATTCCCCAAACTTTATGATGGACTATTTTAATATAATGTTTTCAAAATGTATTTGGGAAATATGCCTTAATCTCAATGACATGCTTCAATTTTTCATTTCTAACTTTCGCTTTCATTCTCTCCGTGAAATAAATATTTTTATTTTTGCTGAGCTTAAGCATAGAATTTTGGTACAAAATTTGGGATTGCCCAGAAGAGATCCTTGGAGCTGAGAAAACTTACTGTAGGGATTGATCTTGTCCCTAAAGAAGCAGACAGGTGGGACTAGGAAAAGAATTGTAAAATCAAATAGGAATTAGCAAATCCAACAAAAAGAAGTACTATCCAAGGAATATGGATAAGATTTATCTTTCAAGTAATGACAGTAATAGAGGGGATACATAAAAATAGCTTATATATTTCAACAAATATCATGAACATTGATCATTTTTGCTGACTTTTCATGTATATTTTAAAGTTTAATTCACTCTATTGTTTAGGGAATCACTTCAAATAAAGCAATTAAGCTGCAATGTAAAGAAATGGAGTTGATGAGTGGCCCATTTTATATCTTTTTCATCCTTTTCTATACTTGCAATAACACATTTGCTTGGAACCATTATTTTCAGAGATGAAAGGAGATTACAGGTGTAGAGCTTTATTTATGTCATATATACGCATGTGTGTATATATATGTATGTGTGTGTGTATGTGTGTATACATGCCATGCTCTAATCTAGCACACACTTAGTAAAAGTCTCCCAATTTCCCTCTTTATGAATTACTTCATCTTACTCTAACTTGATGCCTTCTTATTTCTAATTTTCTAGACTCCCAGAGTTGGTTTTACATTGTTATTTAACAGTCATGTAGTGCATGATTCCCATATCCAGTGTTTTAGCACGTCATTAAGCTTTAGTGTTTCCGCCATTTATTGGTATACATACTCTTCATTAAAAGAATTAAGTCTATACATTATATAGAATAAACAACAAAATTCTCTTTATGTTTAAGGATACATAAAATATTCATCAAGTTCTATCAATAAAGTAATAAGTGAATATTATAAGGGACATATTTATGTACTCGTTAATATATAGCTACTTCATTGTGCTAGTATACTTTCAAAGTCTCCACCACTTTATTGTTATCATTGTTTTAATAAATAATAATGTTAGTATCATATTTGTAGAGTGCTTTATTGGTTAAAAACTGATTTTATATATCATACATATATCCAAATATGATATATGTAAGTATATAATATAGTATATTGATACATTATATACTTTAATATTATATGTATGCATTATTTATATGTTATGTACACATTATTTATATATCATATATACATATGTATATAGGATGAGATTTTAACAGTAAACTTGAGAGGTTGACAGAGAAGGTTTTATTATTTACATTTTGAGATGAGGATTCTCCTGGTTTAAGGTTCTGATCTGCTCTAATAAAATAAATTTAAAATTTGGTTCAATCTGTACAAGTGGTTATCACTATAAAAATGAAAGGAAACTTTGATTTAGGCGTGCTGCTGTCAGATATTTAGGCGGTATTGAAATTTTAGCTTCATGGGAGCAGTGTCTTCATCTGTTCTGGCAGTGCTGTATCCCCAGTCCCCAGTCCCTAGTGTAGGCCCTCAACAAATACTTGTTGAAGAATGAATGGATCAACGAATGCCTAATTATTTCAGTATTTTTTTAAAATGTGTTTTTTGTTAAAACAGCTGAAAGACAATGAATAAGAAAGACAATTCTAAAGAATATTTTAAAATATCAAATAATTAGATAAAATTAAGTGCCTTTTCCCACTATTCCTTTAACCACTATGAAATATTGTAATCATCATATTCCCTCTGCTTAATTACAATTTTTCTTATTAGTGATTCACAAAATCTTAATGTAGAGCTTCTCTTTCATAGCTGGACTATAATACACAGAAAGCCACACATCATTATTGGAAGAGACTTTAGAAGTTATCTAGTACTCTGAATTTAGGAAGGAATCCTCCTATATCAGTGGTTCCCAAACCAAGCTCATAAACATATCACTAGGAGAGCTTTTTAAAAACATAATTCTGTACCCTTGATATGAGCATTCTATTCCAGTATATCTAGGTGTGATGATCAGTAACCCTATACAATATCATTAATGGTTGATTGTCTAATCTGCCTGAAGAATTCAGAACTGTCTAAACTTATAAGGCAGCATTATATTCTTAGACATCTGTAACTACCAGAAAGACTTTCCTTAATTGAGCCAAAACCTACCTGCCTCTAACTTTAAAAAAATGTTCAATGTCTTAATTTGGAGAGTGATTATAAAAGTATTTATAAGTATTCTTTAATCAAACATATGTCTTATGCACTCCTTTGTATTTATATTTCACAACTTTAAGAACATGAAAACAGGATTGGAAGAGGGAGTTGTGTCAGGGATTATCATCTCAGAAGTGAACCAAGTTATATTTAATCCACTGGTTTTATATATAGATACACTATATATATATATATGAATATATAAATATAATGTAATAATAGAATATATAAATATAATCTATAATCAGTGGGATATATATAACCAACGTTGTACATAAATATATATGCATATGATAATTCTTCTTCGGTGCAGTTCTTCATGTTTTTTATAGATCCTTTATGCTCCAACCCTAGACTGCTGATCTCAAATTATGTGGGGTTTTTTTTTTCAATACAACAAACTATTCCCACTATCAAGTTTTATTGAGGGCTACTAAAAGATGTTTAAGCAATTCATTGATTTTTTTAAATCCACAGTTTTTAGTCTTTTACCACAGTATAAGGTAGGATAATGGAATAATAGCCTCCTTTTTTTTAAAAAGTAAAA
Organism: Balaenoptera musculus; assembly: GCF_009873245.2. Lineage (NCBI taxonomy): Eukaryota > Metazoa > Chordata > Mammalia > Artiodactyla > Balaenopteridae > Balaenoptera > Balaenoptera musculus. The sequence continues at coordinate 33,126,168 of NC_045801.1, read as the reverse complement.
CACCACAAATAAGGGAAATGTCAAATCATGATCTATTTTGTAGATATATTGTTATGCAGCTTGTGTAGTTAATAAACCTAGATTATTAAATATCTAAATTTGTCTCTAACAAATACATTGCTCTGATATTAGAATTCCTAGTTTATGTCAAATTTTATTTCTACATGGAAAGTCATTTTCATGTTCTCCAAGTGTGTTTAAAATATTCTTACTGTTGTTTTAAAATTATTATTTACCTTTAAAACAAAAACAGCACATACCTAAGTGAAATTCTATTTGGGCATTTTAAATGGTGTTTTTTCCCAGGATAAATGTTTGCCATGTTCCATTTATCTCTATTACATTTATATCTGCATTTCACTCACTATGTACAAATTGTTTCTCCATTTGAGGTTATTGCACAATTTAATATTAAATCAATACATCATACATCTTGTATTGAAAGGTTGAAAATAACTTCAAAATGTGAAAATTTACCTCTTTAGCACAATTTTAAAACATTATATGTTTTGAAGTTTTAAAATTATTATTAAAAAAATTAAAATTATTAAAATAAGTTTTAAAATTATAAGTTTGTAACAATTATTTTTTTAAAAAAAACAGGAAAATGAGTATGAAAGAGGACTCACAGGTGTTCATCTCTGATATGAAAGACATTGAAAGAATTAGTTAATATATTTTATTTAAGAAATATATAAAGTGTGCTATAAAATGTTCTAACTAGTCTTTTGTGTAAAGTCAAATCTAGTCATTAGTAGTATTTAAGCCTTTAGAAATCTGCTCATAAATGTTAATATCTAATATTTCTGTTAGTCAAAGTAAGACTCCAGAACCAACTCCTTTACTTTGAAAAATCTGAGAGTGCCATTTTTCTGAAGCGATGGATTAGATATCCATGCCTTAATCATCAGGAGAGTTGCTTTGGAGAATAATAGACTAAAAATTCAATATTCCTACAATGCTTTTATTGTTCAATTTTGTTTTTTTCTTTTTTTAATTATTTAAATTTTTCATTTACATAAATTTCTAAGAAAAATATTTAAACCCTGATAGCTTTTTAAGTTTGCATTGAAGGATTGCAAATTTTTAAACTCTATTAACTATGAGAACACCTGTGAGTCAATATTGTTTATGAATTGAAAATAACTAGATGTATTATCTCAGAATATTACTACATAATAGTTTATAATAATTATTCCACAATGACAAAATATAATAGCACTCTGAAGCTGAGAGTATAAATGTATTTAAATTTGCATTCAATTAATTATAAATCATAAAATATAATCTTAATAATAATGATTAAATTTCTTAAACTTTTAATGAAATAAATTGCATAGGAATAACAGCTGTTTCTTTTTTTTCTTGTTTCTTTTTTTAAATTTATCTGTTTTTTCTACTTAATTAAAAAAATTTTTTATTGAATTATAGTTGATGTACAATATTATAGAAGTTACAGGTGTACAATATAGTGATTCACAATTTTAAAGGTTATAGTCCATTTATAGTTATTATAAAATATTGGCTATACTCCCCTTGTTGTACAATATATCTTTGTAGCTTATTTTATACATAATAGTTTGTACCTCTTAATCTCCTACCTCTATAATGCCCCTCCCCCCTTTCCTCTACCACTGGTGACCACTAGTTTGTTCTCTATATCTGTGACTCTGCTTCTTTTTTTGTTATAATCACTAGTTTCTTATATTTTTTAGCTTCCACATATAAGTGATATCATGTAGTATTTACCGTTCTCTGTCTGACTTATTTCACTTAGCAGAATACCCTCCAAGTCCATCCATGTTGCTGCAAATGGCATTATTTCATTCTTTTTTCTGAATAATATTCCATTTATTCCATTTACATATATATATGTATATATATATATACCACACCTTCTTTATCCATTCATCTGTCGATGGACACTTAGGTTGCTTCCATATCTTGCCAATTGTAAATAGTGATGCTGTGAATATGGGGTGCATGTATCTTTGTGAATTATTGTTTTGGGTTTCTTCGGCTCTATACCCAGTTGTGGAAGTGCTGGGTCATATGATAGTTCTATTTTTAGTTTTTTGAGAAACCTTTATACTGTTTTCCACAGTGGCTGAACCAATTTATATTCCCAGCAACAGTGTACAAGGGTTCACTTTTCTCCACATCCTTGCCAACATTTGTTATTTGTGTTCTTTTTGATGATAGCCATTCTAACAGGTGTGAGGATATATCTCATTGTGGTTTTGATTCACATTTCCCTGACGATTAGCAATGTTGAACATCTTTTCATATGCCTGTTGGGCATCTGCATTTTCTCTTTGTAAAAATGTCTGTTCAGGTTTTCTGCCCATTTTTTAATCAAGGTTTTTTTTTTTTTTTATGTTGAGTTGTATGAGCTGTTTATGTATATTGGCTATGAATCCCTTATCAGTCATATCATTTGCAAATATCTTCTCCCATATTCCGTAGGTTGTCTTTTCATTTTGTCAATGGTTTCCTTTGCTGTGCAAAAGCTTTTAAGTCTAGTTAGGTCTCATTTATTTATTTTTGCTTTTAGTTGCTTTAGGAGATGGATCCAAAACTATATTGCTACAATTTTTGTCAAAGAGTGTTCTTTGTTTTCCTCTAGGAGTTTTATGGTTTCCAGTCTTACATTTAGGTCTTTAATCCATTTTGAGTTTATTTTTGTATATGGTGTTAGAGAATGTTCTAATTTCATTAGTTTACATGTAGCTGTCCAGTTTTCCCAGCACCACCTATTGAAGAGACTATCTTTTCTCCATTGTACATTCTTGCCTCCTTTGTCACAGATTAATTAACCATAAATGTGTGGGTTTATTTCTGGGCTCTCTATTCAGCCCCATTAATCTATGTGTCTGTTTTTGTGCCAGTACCATTGTGTTGATTACTGTAGTTTTTCAGTATAGTCTGAAGTCAGGGAGCGTGATTTCTCCAGCTCTGTTCTTCTTTCTCAAGATTGTTTTGGCTGTTTGAGGTCTTCTGTGTTTCCATACAAATTTTAAAATTATTTGCTCTAGTTCTATGAAAAATGCCATTGGTATTTTGATAAGGATTGCATTGAATTTGTAGATTGCCTTGGGTAGTATGGTCATTTTAACAATATTAATTCTTCCAATCCAAGAACATGGTATATCTTTTCATCTATTTGTGTCATCTTCAGTTTCTTTCATCAGTGTCATAGTTTTCCAAGTACAGGTCTTTTACCTCCTTAGGTAGATTTATTCCTGGGTAGTTTATTCTTTTGATGCAGTGGTAAATGGGATTGTTTTCTTTATTTCTCTTTCTGATAGTTCGTTGTTAGTGTATAGAAATGCAACAGATTTCTGTATATTAATTTTTTATCCTACAACTTTACCAAATTCATTGATGAACTCCAGTAGTTTTCTGGTGGCATTTTTAGGATTTTCTATGTAAAATATTATGTCATCTGCAAACAGTGACAAGTTTTACGTCTTCCTTTCCAATTTAGATTACTTTTATTAGGACAAAATCTTTCACTTTTCCTCCTGACAATGTAGAAACAATTGCTCAGTGTTTCTGGTATTGACAAACTAGAAACAAACTATCTAGAATTGTAATTAGTTACAATTTACTCTCATGCTTTACCAGAAATAGGAAAGTACCATAAAAACTACCTACACCAGGAAAACTGCGATTTCTTCTAAAGGCAACCTTCACAGAATTTTCTGCAGACTTATTAAGTGTAATTTCTGTGACTCCTACAGTTACAGTGTTCTAATACTAGTCTGGGGATCTTAAAGTCAAAAGGCTTAACAGGACCATGTAGGTAATATGAGTGATTAAAATCAGATTTAAGAACGAAGTAGTGTTGGGACTCTGGCCAACTGGAAAGGGCATGCTCCCTTTGAAGGGGGAAATTACTGCTTGGCTTCAGCCAGTTGTTGCCACACAGGCATGCAGGCAATATTGCCAGATCTCATGTTTCAGGAAACCAAGACACCTAATTCTTATATTAACTTTGTAAACCACTCTTCTGGACAAAGAAGGTGTACATCAGTGGGCCAGATCTGCTGGATGGGCCACGAGTTTGCAGCTGAAATAGTAATTATTGTTAAAATAATGACCATGAGTTACTAAAAGTTCCAAATGGTCAAAAAAGGAATAAATTATATCTTCATATTGTTCTAAGAAAACTGCTCATGTGTTTTAGAGCATTCTTGTAATGTATATACAGATTAATCAGAATATTGCATTTCTAAAATATTCATGTTAATGATTATCTAGATAGGTAAGTTGATAGGTAGGTAGGTAAGTAGGTAGAGAGAGAGATGTTATAAACAAATTAAACTTTGGCTCTGCCTCACTTTTCTCTGATAACAAGCAAAATAATAGGATGTTATATGGAATTGTTGTGTATAATACTGTAAAGTCCTTAACAGATACAAAAGGAAGTTCTGTAATGGATTTTAAGTGTGTAGGAGTGGAGCTAATTATAGAAATGCTAAATAAGTATAAATAAATGATGCTGCCCATGTGAAAAACTGTTTTCTATATTTTATAATATGACTACCTAGATTAAGGGGAAATTAATTAAGCTTTATTGAGATTGTTAGAAAATGAAAACAGTTAAATTCTAAAAATGGTTTTAATAAAAGCAGCTCTTTAAAATGCAAAATTAAATAACTATTCTTGATTGATTTAGGGTTCAAATGGTATACAGTGAGATAAACTGAATTTGATACTTTTAGCTGGTAGTTTTGGAATTTAGGAGATACTATTTAATTTACCATGAAAGAGAATGGTTTCCATTTTGTTTTTAACTCTGATCAAATGTGTGTCTAAAACCAAATAGGCATGGCATATTACAACGTAGTAATTATTATTATTTATAAAGATAAATAAGATTCCTTTTTAAAAAAAAGACCAATTTTTCTATTGATCTAACAAGTATAAACAGTATATCTCTCATAATATACTTCTCAGATTTATTTTTTAAATGATAAAGACCTTTTCTTAATCACTCTAAGTATAATAAAGTATTGCATGAATTTGGAGTAATTCAATAACTGAATAACATCAATAACTGTGCTTTGGTAATCTGCTCACAGCTTTGCCGTCTTTTTTTTTTTTTTTTTTTTGATCTAGTAACTCAAATTTATTTATGCAAGTTTAATACAACTTTGTCCAAAATTCATCACACTGTACATGTTAATATTTAAATTATATAAATGATATATATGAGCATACAGTGTGTATATTGGCATATTTTCTTTATTTCATGGATATAATCTAATGCATTCAAACAGGTTTACAGTTTTAGGGTAATGGAACTTTAAATTTTTGTAGGAATATATACCTTTGAAAGAAAACTTATCTTTGAGAATTTCCAGAGAATGTAACTATGCGCAAAATAATATTTACATTTTCTATTGATTGGTTATGCAGAGTATTATCTTCTGCTTTAATCAACAAAACCCAATAGCTTAAGATAAGTATTTGGGAAATTTTGTCTTCTCTCTTATACTGAATTCTGAGATGTCTACATAACCTTATCAAATTTCTGGTTCCACTCAGGCTGCTCAATATCTATGCACATTTAAATATCTAAATGTATAATTTAAGGGAATTCTTAAGTTTTTGAATTGATTTCCTACTGGAACATTTATATTATGATTACACAGATTGTTTAGAATCATGTGAAGAGCACAGTAGAAATGCATTGCAGTTCTGGACAGAATATGCTATGAACTTCTATTGGCATTGACTACTGAAGATTTCAGTAGAAGAAATGAATTATGAGAAGGAAGTAAAAATACTTCCAATGACTAAGAAAGCTATCCCAATGATAGAGGAGTTTCCTTTTCTTAACTCTTATTTTATCTGTTTATTATGATAGATAAGAAATTTTTAAATTTTAGAATTCTTTATGTAGTATGAGAGAGACGTGTTACTATGAAGAAAGAACTTTATAAGGAAGAAGTTTATGAGAATGTCATAGGAAAAAACTTGATAAGAAGATTCACTCTATTTCCAGTTGATAATTATAAATTCCTAGGTTAAAGTTTCATGGTTAATGTACATAAAACATATTTTTAAAAATTATTGTATAGAACCAGAACTTTGTATGTGCTTATAGTATTTTAGGCATGCTATGTGTCTGTGTGTATATATATATATATATATATATATATATATATACATACACATATATATATATATAAATATATAGCAGTTAAAGAAAAATACTTTGCAAAATATACTTTACCCATAAGTTTGAAGAGTAAAATTTTCAAATAAGTTCAAAATGCCCCAGTGTTCACTTATTCATTAGGGTAAGATTGTCTAAATGTTAACTTAAAAAAAATATTTTTAAATTAAAAAATTATGGTACGTTATTCATTTTTGCTTACTTCTAAATTTGATTTCTCAGTGTTCTCTCTGAAACAAAATTTACAATACAAATAAAGCGTGTCTGTTCTGGCCGTCAGCTTCTCCTTGATTGGTGTCTGAATCAAGTGCTCCCAGGTTGAAGCTGAATAAGGGCAATTTAACCATTCTTGCCTGTCATATTGCTGCAGTCTTGCTCAAAATAAAACCAATGGTGACTGAAAAATTGCAGTGACCTAGAGCCTGCAAAAGTGGCACACCCTTATCTTTTGATTGAACAGCAAAAGCAAATGCATATATGGACAGAAATTTTGATTGAGATTAATATTCTCTCATGTTTAATAAAAGATTATTTTGGAACTCTGTTTCTACTTAAGCATAGTAAAGCTCTTGTATTTTTAACAAATATGGAGCACATTGTGATAAGCAGAGTTAATGTGCAATAATTTTCCTACACATTTCCATATGTTGTAGTAGAAACAGCATTCAATTGGATAGATTCTAATTCCATCTGGCTATTGGTACTCTGTGAGACCTGGGGCAAGTATTTTCATTTCTCAGTTTTTGCAGTCATATAGAGAGCCAACCAGATGATCTTCAAGTCTCTTTCACCTACTGAACTCAGATTTTTATCATAATTTTAACTTTTAAGTAACATTTAAGGTAAGTATTTAACAATCTAAACTCCAAAGAATATGAGCTAGATCATATTTATATTATAATTTGAATGAGCCATTTAGTAACTCAAGTTAGTTATTGATAATTTCTTGAAAAAGTATCTAGTAACTTTTTCATCTGTGTTTTCTTCCCCATTTTATAATTTTGAGATGTGTTTCTAGACTGTGCTGTTCATGAGAGTGAAGACAATGTATTAGTAATTACTATATCCATCAACCAAAAATAGTAATTCATTCTCATTGAGAACTGTGTATTGCCTTAGATTAAATAAATAACTTATTAACTAAAAAAGTTAAAGGCTATTCTTATTCACTCTTTTGGTTCATTTTATAACACAGAATGTATAATCAATTTAAGCACTGATTTTTATTTAAAACTTTTTAAACAAGTTTTCTAGGGAAAAACATTGGGATATTAATCTTAGAATAGGCAGCAACAGTACTATAAAACTAAAATACAAAAAGGAGGAGGAGGAAAAAACGAAAAGACCTAAAAAAAATCACATTTTAAAGTGTCCAGACATAATGAATTCCATTGCATTGTGGGGGAAATATCACTGCATATAGGTACATGAAGGATCCAGTCCTTTCCCTCTAGTCACCACTGAAATGTAGAAAGAAATGAACATGTAGATTAACTAAGTGGCCCCTCTCCTTAGCAGTATTTGACAGGTGAATGGACTAATTAACTTCCTTCTTTCTTGCCTTCTTTCTTCCCACATCCTCTCCTCTCTTTCTCTCTTTCCCTCCCTTTGTTTCTCCAGCCATTTTTTCAGTTGCTACATTTTGGCAATTGTGATAATTCCTGGAGAGGTACTGAGATGTATGAAAACAGTTCTTAATTTGAGGAAGTCAAAGCTAGTGGAGGACGTGGACACTTAAATAATTACAACACACTATTATAACTGCTATTATAAAGATATATTCAATAATTGAATATTTCATAGTTACATATATTAAATATTATAAAGTTACACATATTAAATAATCAATGATTCCACCTTTTCCTTATGTAAGGAAGTGTAAAGGGAAGACACACCAGTCAAGTTCTAAAGAACAAATGCCCATTCCCAGTTTTACCATATTTCAGCATTTGCTTTATTACCTCAGAGTATTACTATTCCAATTAATCTGAAAATGGAGTTAGTTTGGTTTTAATAAGGTACTGGACTGGAGATAGCAAGAAGGGCCAAGAAAGGGAAAAATCCAAGACTATTACAAAAAATTAGTCAATAGGGTTTGATGATTGATTGAATTACTTCATTCATTTATTCAACAAATATTTATTGAGTGCTTATTAAGTGCCAGGCCCTATATGCTTGGGATACAGTAATGGACTAACGGACAAAATTCCCACCATCATGGAGCTTGTATTCTGATGGAGGAGACTGACAAAGAAGTAAATATACTGGATGTGAGATGATGAGAGGCGAGGAGGACAGCAGTGCGCTAGAGTAAAGGAGATGGAAACGTTGCCTCACTGCCCAGAGAACAGGGGAAGATCTGAATCCAGAAAGTTAGTGCAGGTTTAAGGATTCTGAGCTTTGTGTGGTGACTGAAATTAACAGGGATGAAGGGAATAGATAGTGAGATTAGTCCTGATAGCAGGGGTGAGGCTGTTTGCTGGAGTTGGGGTTTCTCAGCAGGAGCACACAGAGTTCCAGGGCCCACTTCCCTCAAGCCTGTGGTGTTGGAGGGGTGATCTTACACGTAGCCACTGATGCTTGGGGTTCCCTCTTGTCCTCAACGTAGGGGGCAAAGGGAAAGGAAGAGGTGGAAAACCTCAGTATTCCTATATTTGGTAACTATGACTGTTGAAAGAAAAGTTGGGAAGTTTAAAGGGTTAGTAATTTTGAGCAGATGAAGAGTAAAAGAGTTTCAAATTTTTGAATTTTTAAAAGTAAGGCATGAAATTGGCCTGAAGCTAATTGGAGAGTGGATTTGCATATTTCTGTTTAGATTCACACGTATAATCTGTTAAAAGGAAACAAGAAACCATCCGTGTTATTGTTACTGAAATAGATATTAACTTCATGTTTAACTTTAGTTTTTAAAGCTATGGTAATAAAAATAAGTCATTAATTATACCACTTTCAGACTATTTTAAACTGTTTCCTCTGCAGACATTTAAATTTCCTATTACCCTATATACTTCCTGAATAGAGTACTTGACTATCAAAAAATTACTCTTTTCCTTTCAGAATGCCAAGAAACATGAATCTAAAGAAAGTTTCTTGTACTGCAGAATAAAGGAAAGAATATATGATTTACCAAATGACACTATATTTTGATATCTTAATTTTCAGTTTGCTAAGGTCTTTGCATTGTTGTCATGTTATTTTTGTATAATGTAATCCCACAAAAAATGTTCAATAAATTAGAGAGTGAAGTGGAATGACATTTTTAAGCAAAGAAAATATTGCATTTGAATATGGGAGTAACTAGATTTTTGCCATCTGAAAAAAATATATTTAATTACCTTTTATAAAATACATTTATTTTATAACGCTAACCTTCATTTGATTTGTATATTTCTTGATTTTACTTAATCTAGGATCATAGGAAATGAAGGGGCCTTATGATGTTTCAACAACTCTAAAAAGTTTTTATTCTAATTATTATAAGCAATAATTCTGGAAAGTCTGAGTCACAGAAAAATCATTTGTATCCTTCAGTTTAGTATGGAATGCCCCAGATCGTTCTACTTAGGCAACATTTCTCCCATTTAAAAAATAAAAACCTCTAAGAATAAAGTTTTACACTAGTTATAAAAATAGTACTTAAGAACTGAAGAGTATGACAAGTATTATTTACACTAAATTTCTTATTACGGGAATGAAAGGAGGACAGTAAGCTGAGGCATAATAGTAGATGATTTTTTTAAAATAACATATTTGATATGCAAACTAGATCTTTCTGTTATTTCTTAAATACATTCCATATAGGAACAGGATATAGCCAAATGTAAAACATTGGTAGATTACAAAAAAAAATTGCAAATGATGGTTAACTTGTATTTTTTTAACCAATTTTAATATACAGGTCTAAGGTTGCTTCATAGTGATTTAAAATTATTTTCAAAGCTCAAAATACAAATGGTCAAATGTTTAAAGCCTTCTGTGGTCAAAAATTATTTCAACTCCAGGAAAATAAGAGACTAGTAAGGTCAGAAATTTAATAAGACACAGAATACATAAAGTAAAATTAGCTAATTTCCAAATAAAATTTTATATATAAATACATGAAAAAAATCCCAAAGTTGATTTTCTTATGTGTGGAATTATCAACCAAAGTGGACCTGTAAAATCATACCAACTGCTGTACCAAAAATACTATTTTATTCTTCTCAAAATTTAAAATCAACCAGTGTAAAAATATTTAATGATATACAATCATATCTATACATGAGGGAAAAACAAATACTTTTTATCCAAATCATTCTTAAGTGTATGCGAATTAGAATAACACGAAGAAGCATCTAACATGACTCCAGGTGTATGAAGAACTAATTAAAGATAATGCAGATCATCCTTTAGTTAGATGGTTCCAAAAATATGTGTAACTGGGGCTGGAGAAATCCAGTAATATCTGCTTGCTGATAGACTTAGGAATTTAACCATAAAATTCTATCTAAGCTAAAAGGCAAAACTAACTAAATAAGATATTTTAATAAGGTCACTCCTTATTCGCCTACACCAGAGTTTCTTAGTGGTTTTTGTATGGTCACTTGCATTAGAATCACTAGAGAAGCTTTAAAATGCAAATTTCTGGCTCTCATGCCAGAAATAGCATATTAGAATCCCCGAGACTAAGCTGCAGACTGTACGCTTGAAAAGCTCTTTGGGTGATTCTGGCAAACACTAAAATTTAAGAACTACTCTTCTAATTCATCTGGAAACTGTGTACTTCATATACTCTTCCAACTGAACAATATTTATAAGTCAAGAACAAAATTTACTGCTTGGCTCATTGCCCAGCTCACTTGAGGAACCTTCAAGTTTCTGGAATTATCCCCAAAAGCTTTGCCGAAAGAGCAGCAGATTTGTCCAACCCACGGTAAGAGAAGCTGAAAAGATTACAAAGATTACAGTCAGCATTCTGTGATTTGTCAGTTTGTCCCATGGAGAACAAGGAACACTTTGACTTACCGGTCATGTCTATAAAGGTTTTGCCACTGAATATGAAAAACAAGAAGTGACAGGAAAAGAGATTGTATTAAAAGATAGCTAGTGGTGAGCAGTTGCAGGAGAAGTGCAGAGGCAGTGGAGGTGGTCAGCAGCAGACACCCAGAGGAGAGCACCCAGAGGAGAGCGGCAGAGGAAAGACTGAAATCCAAGCAATCCATGTAATTGAGTTGTGCTTCCCGCGATACAGGACCGTGTCATGAACACATATAAATCAAGACATCGCGACCAATCACCTCTGAGTGACTGAAGTTGAAAAGAAAGTAAGTGTCTCTACTTCTGGTCAAGTTGAAAATCTAAATACTTCTAAACGCCAATTGACTGAGCGATGTGTATTTTAAGAAGGTGCGCTTCATCACTTCAAGAGAGGCAGCACGAACTCTAGGGTCGTACTGACTTTGAGCCCTGATTCCACACCTTCCTCAAGTTTTCTTGTCTTTAACTGAGATAAAAATAGTACTTACATAGTAGATTCTTTAAGAGGTTTAAATTAGTTGATATACATAAAACAGTTAGAACAGTGCCTAGCACATAAGTGGTTGTTGTTATCATTATTATTATTCAAACTAAGAGACAAAATTACGTAACTTGAGTAAAATGTCAGCAATCCTAAAGCTCTGGAAGGATGTCCTGGCGTTGCAGATAAGGCATCCATTGACACAGGACTCTCCTGAACAATCTTGGAGAGCTAATAACATATATAAGGACCGCCCGCTTCCACCATGGCTCACGTCAGTAAATCAGGTGTCTCCAGTTTGAAAACAAATAAGAATTGACTGTCTTTTCTTAAATGTATGTTAATCTTGGTGTCAGAAAATTATTATCCTAGACCTTTCAAAAGGTCACATATTTAACCACTTAAAAATGCAAGGTAAATCTTTTCTGTGGGGAAAAGCATTCACAACTCCAAAATACTTGATGAATAAATGAATGGCTGTTGATCTTGAGGGTCTCTTCCAAATGTGTGAGAAATGAAGTTGTAATAGGCTCATCTTTGCTGGTCTTTCTCTGTATTGGAAAGTTTCTCCTCCTCAGAAGCAAGGTTTAGTGCTCCTGTGCTTGAAATTAAGAAGTAGACTAGTGAAATTTATTTCAGTGCTGTAACACTAGTATTTTCCTAATAAAAACCAACTTGTGGGGAGTTCCCTGGCGGTCCAGTGGTTAGGACTCGGTGCATTCACTGCCATGGCCCAGGTTCAATCCCTGGTTGGGGAACTAAGATCCTGCAAGCCATGTGGCACAACCAAAAAAAAAAAAAAAAAAAAATTTCTGTATCCTCCTAACCCCCCAGATCCAGAGACTCCTCCCTCCCTAGTAGGGAGAAATCGGAATTTTGGTCAATTTTTTACTATTTTCCTTATGTCTTAACTATGACTGGTAAAAAGCAAGTCCACTCTAACTTTACTTACTGAAAAGTAATAGAAGTATGGAAGTTGAGAAATTACTGTCAAAATGCAAAATAAGGGACTTCCCTGGCAGTCCAGTGGTTAAGATTTCGCCTTCCAATGCAGGGGGTACGTGTTTGATCCCTGGTTGGGGAGCTAAGATCCCACATGCCTCGGGACCAACAAACCGAAACATAAAACAGAAGCAGTATTGTAACAAACTCAATAAAGACTTGAAAAATGGTCCACATCAAAAAAATCTTTAAAAAAAAAGCAAAATAAAAGATTGACCCAACCAAAAAAAGGTAAGCTAATGCATAAATGGAAAATAATGTTTTACTGGTTCTTCTACCTTTTTGCAACTTCAGTGAAACATAATTTCCAAACTCACTTGAGGGTATCAAAACTCTTCGATGGCTAGATATCAAATAGTGCCAGTGAAGTCAAGTGATGGATATAAACTGATTTTAGAAAGAACCTATGAGGTTTTATTAGTGGGTGCATCAGGCCTGCAGTAGAGTACAGTGCTTCAGCAAATGGTCTCTAGAACCAGGTAAACCTGGGTTTAAATCAAAACTACTCATCAGCTTGTCAGAGTGAACAAGTTACTTCCCAAATAGTCAAGTTTCTTTATCAGCAAAATGGGGATAATTACCCACCTTAAAGTTTGTTATGAATGTGAAACGAGATAAAATATATGTGAGGTGCTTAACACAATGGCTAGCATGCAGTGAGCATTCAATATGTTAGACGTTAGAAGCTGTTGTTTTTGAAGCAGTATGAGAAAGATATTTTGAATGCAACTGAAAATCCAAAGCACGTTGATGACATTAGTGAAAATAAGATTTTTTTAAGGCAAGAAATATCCTTTGATAAAGTTGCTTTGGTCTTTAATTTTATACAGCAACACTTGCCTCCAGAGATAAGGGGTCAAAGAGAAAGTACAGATTAACACTTGCCTCCAGAGATAAAGGGTCAAAGAGAAAGTACAAGTTTTCAAACCTATTTCCATCATGGCCACTGTGAAGCTAGTGCCCATTCAGCCCTAAGTTCCAAATTATCTGAAACTCAGAATAATAAATGATATTTATAATTATCCTAGTCATCAAGAAAAAGTTAAATGATTTCAGTGGCTTTTGTAAAAGGTAGGAAAATATATAATACCATATATATGTTAAATTTTTGTTCTGTTAACTCTCTAGAACGTTCACTTCTTTCAGGCTAATTATTTCCATAAATATGTCTACTCTTGCCTATTCTAAAATATTGCCTCTTAAGGTTGTACTTGTTTTAATTTAAATTATAATTACTTCAGAAGTGACCTAAGGATTCACAAAAATGGAATAAAGTTGAAGTAAAACCATTAATTCAACAAAAATCTTCTGAGTATCTTACTCAATGCCCAATGCTGGTATATATAGTAAGTGCACACTAAATGTTAGAAAGAATGGATGAATGAGTAAATGAATGAAAGAGTAATGTGTGTAGGATATAGCATTATTTTAAAAGTGAAGGCTCTGGAACCAGACAGTTGGGTATGAATCCTGGCTTTTCTACTTACTATCTTGTCTGTGCACAGACCTTGGACAAGTTACTTAGCCTCTCAGTGCCCAGTTTCCTCATCGGTAAAATTGTGATGATATTAACAGTTTCCTCACTGGATTGTTTGAGGATTAGGTAAATGAAAATTAACAAATCATTTATAACAGTGACACATAGGAAGCACTGGTAATTATTTGCTAAAATAGAATAAAAAAGAAATATTAACTGTAACTTTAAAGGTAAAACTTATACATGAAATACCAACACTTTAAAGTCATGTACTACTAATTTAAAATTTCTAGGCATGAAGACTAGCTTGGTAACTCAATTGTAGCCAACTGATACTGACTCTGCCCATATCTCTCATATGCAGGCCTTTCCTTCACAGGTTGGTGACCTAGGAAAAGGGGGAGGGTGCCCACCTAGCCCAAGATTCCATAAGCAACAGTAAATATTCTCTCTTACAAATTGAAAAGGTATTTAGCTTAGTTAAAACAGGTGAAACAGGGAGGGTCTTCTGAGTCTAATGAAATGACAGCTCATTGGTTGTACCTGAGAAGATGGCCAGATGTGCTAGTTTTAGGAGTGGGAATGATCTAGCACCAAATTTACATTCTCCCCAGTTACCATCTGATGAGAAGGATCATACAGCTAACCCGGCCAAGAATGTGTTTATCCAGTTTTGAGGAGGGTATTTAGAAGTTCGTCTGTGCTGGTGAGTTGGATATTTGAGTATCAAACAATTTCCAAGGGCATTTCCAAGGGTAATGGCTTTTCAAAATGTTACCAGAACGCTACATTTTAAATAGTCAAGTAATAGGTCATTTTATCTTCTAATCCTTGAGGAATTAAGATATAAAAATAATCTTTCTCTGACATAACAGAATAAGTGGTACAATTTAGTCAGCTGTGCCCTATTTCATTAAAATTTTTGTTTATTTGATATGCTAGGCTAAATGTAAATAGAGTGGGTAAACGTCTTAAAATAGAGTGTTTTCACCTGTTTTAAATAGCATGGCTAAATGTCTTCAATTTGTAAAAGAAAAAAATGTATTTGTTGTTTATAAAATCTTAGGCTCCGTGGGCTAAAATGTGATCTGATGTAGCAATTCCTGAATGTTACTCCATTCTAGATCCAAATACAATTTCTTCCTTAAGTTATGTCTTACATCCCTACTTTAAAAAGCAACTGAACAGCAAAGTGATACATTCTAGACTAGGCTGTTTTTATGTAGAGACAGAACTGAGACTTAAGAACAAGATTGTATAACAAGTAAATAAAAATATTTGCCGACATCTCACTGTATGCTTTAACTATCCGCACATTGTTGAAGATGTAAGCTAAATATAATGGAAGATAAAAGGATTAGTTTAAGTGGAAGAAAGAAGGAAGCTGCTCCAAATTAGTGAAATGCTTTCAGTACCAGCATAGAAGCAAAAATGAGTGCAGCGTCCGGGAACTGCATGGCCTGCATGGGATGGAGGACTGTTGTGAAGTGTACAGATGGACAGAGGAGATTAGTAGCATTCTTAATTTATTATCTGAAATTCTTTATTATTTGGTGTCTTTAGCATTTACTTGACACTTACCATGTTTTGCCCAGGGTTATATGTTGTCTTTATGCTTCATTTAGCAAACTGAGTTATAAGTGGTTTTAGAACAAATGCCGTGTCTTATATTTCTTTATAATTGGCATAGTATTGACTCCAGTGTCTTGTACATAGTGTGTATAAAAATAAATTAATTGACATCTATCTATTTCTAAAACATTTATTAGGAAGTTTTGTTTTCTTTATCGTCAGCAAATATTTACTGAGCACCAGAATGATTTATGAAACTTACTAGATGCCACTTAAACATTAGTATTTAATTATCCCTACATTACTAGGAGCATTCATTCATATAATGAATTTATTGAATTCACTTATTCAATGAATTCTTTCTTTAGATCTATTTAGTGCCAAGTATCAGGTACTGGGCTGCTGAAATACACTGAAAAATGAATTATCCGAGTTCCATTAGAGCAAACAATTGCAATATAATTTATATAATGGAGATATAATAAAACCCTGAGAAAACACTGTAATTGGCATCCGAAAGTCCATGATGTCAAATGTAATGTTGGTTCATGAAATGATGTGCACCCTTGACTTTCCAACTTAAGCAACTTGGTGAACAGTTATACTCTTTACTGAAACAGGGAAGACTGAAGGAGGAATATATTTGATAAAAAAGATTAAGTTCAGTTTGGCACACATAAAATTTGTGATATCCTGTGTGACAAGTAGGTGATTGGGTAGATAGTGCTGGAGTTCAGAAAAGTAGCTTAGTTAGCTAACTTAAACTTAGAGATGTTTGGCATATATACATACATATGTTTGTGTATGTATGTGTGTTTATATATATAGGTGTAAATATTTGTGTATATATATTATTTTTAAGGTAAGATAATTTCTTCTGATAGTTCCATTTTCTCTATGAAGTGTAAGGAAAAGGTTTCTGCTAAGAGAAAAGCAAAAGGGTTTGAGTAGCAGGAAGGAGTGCGGTGGTTATTGTGGAGAGTGGGGAGCAGGTGTGAAGAGTAACCTTTGTGGCTGATGACAGTGAATTATAATGGAACCAATGTGTCCTACTGAATTTTGTTTTCTCAACGGTGCTCATGCGTTGAGATGTAGGCATAGAAGAAACACATCGTAGCCTTCATCAAAAGGTTCTGCCGGTTGGATGCCATATAAAGAGGGATACTAAAAAAGTTGAGGGTATTTGCAAAAGAGTGATTGAAATGATAGGCTATAGAGTCTAAGCTAGTTAAATGTAAGTGAAGATGAGGGGGCTGATAATTGGAGAAAAAGTGAAGAAATTAAAGTTCTCGGAATACTGATAGTGAGAATACCTGATGAAATGAGCTAGAAAGAAAGGAGATAGAAAAGCCTCGTAGCAACTTTCTGAATAAGGTTGGGATATTATTTTCCCCATTTTATGTAATAGGGCAGCTGAGACACAAACTACTTTGATTACTCAGTTATAGCGTGAGTAGCACACTTCATCTTAAATGTGAGTCTCCTGGTTAAACTCAATTGGCTTCCCAGTAGATAATTATTTTTCTTACTAGATATGCAAATCATAGATATTCTTTGTTCAAGACTAGGAATCCTTGCCCTTAATAGAGTTGAAATACATATGTCTTAATAAGTATCAAAATAGAAAAATAGATTGTTCATTTTAGAGCATGTGTCGGCCTCATCTTTGTAATAACTGTTTGCTGAATATTCTTTTACTGCTTTATATTTTCACTTTCAACGTATTTATTTTACCTTTTGAGTGTCGTATTATAGTTGTTATTTTTAGTATTAAGCTTAATATTTTGTCAGTGATAGCATTTGATTGCGTTTATAAGGTTTTTGCACTAGTCCATTTTATTCACAGCACAACAGTAATTTCATAATTAATATCAAAGGGAAATGATAATTTACATAGGAAACTACACTTCATATCAAATATTTTTGCTGAAATTTATCTATGCCATTTTAAACCAGTTATCTAGAGCAGCAGAATCCAATAAAAATATAATGTGAGCCAAATTTGGAAGATCAGATATTTGAGTAGGCACATTAAAAAAATTAAAACGAGCAGGTGAAATTAATTTAATAATATATTTTATTTAATCTAATATATCCAAAATATTTGCATTTCAAATTTTAATGTATATAAAAAGATTAACACATTTTTTTCTCTTGGGGGGTGTACTAACACTTCTAAGCCTTGTGTGTATTACAGTGTATAATATATCTAAACAGTGTGTATATGACGCAGTGCGCCTCAATTTGGAGGAGGCACATTTCAAGGGTTCCTAAGCCGCATGTTGCTAGTGCCCATAGTACTGGGCAGTGAGATCTAGAGCCTTCAAAAAGTATAATTGAACAAAGTAATACAAAGTCAAGCTCTGTGTCTATTTCTCCGGAGAAAAGCATGGTTTAAGAAATCTTGGTAAGGAAAGATACATATTTGTTAGAAAGAAGAAAGAAAAATAGTTTTGTTTTAAATAAATAGACTTTCAAATTGCTACAAATTTCTGGTCCCTTTTAGTACAACAACTTTATTGGTAAATCCTCTTTACCGTAATTTTTTTCATTAAACTTTTTATATATGCCTATTAGCAAAAATATATATATATATATGGCATAATTGTGTTTATTTAGATAAATTTGACTCTAAATGACTAATGATAAATCTTGGGCAATTTAATAGTTTCATAGTATATTAATCTATAATGTAATCATTCAAAAGTTCTGAGGATTTATAATTTCCATTTATGGAACATAAGAATTTTTAAGTATAAGGATTTAATCCTGTAGAATGTAATATATGTTACATTTTAAATTTACATTTTTACATTTAAAATTTAGGGTTTCCACTTAATGACAGTTAGCAACATTATTGGTTTCAACATATAAAGTCAAAATCCTATTATAAAATAAATATTCAGTGTAACATGAAATATAAACACATCTGTTTTTTATATGCTTATAACTGAATACTGTAAGAAATGTCAAGGTGAAAAAAATACTTTGTATTCTCATTTGTGCGTGCAATTCATTATTCACTCATTCAAACATGAGTTTAAGAGAAGTGGCAGGTATCCATGAAAGCAGAAGTAGCCAATAAATAAACTGCAGGAGAAGTATGTTTGAAACACGACATTTACAAATTGCTTAAATTCTATTTATCTTTATTATTTCATTATGGTGAATAGATATTATCTACGCTATTTTCTAGCCTTTGGCTTCTCAAAATTCATTTGAAAATGAAAGTGTATTAGTTTCATAAAGTAGCTAACTGCAGTGGAGGTAATAATATCCTTGAATTAATTTTTGTTGTTAGTTTTCAACACAAACTTGAGAAAATAATACTTCAGTGTTTCATGTGAGCACTTTTGCCACAAATGTGCCCAGGTTACAGTGGAGACCCCGGGCATTATTTTAAAACCTGGACTCTAGCAGTGGACAAAACAGATAAAGTTCTTGCCCCATACAGCTTCAAGTGGAAAGGTATATAATAAAAAGATGAGAAAACTAAAGTTCAGAACAGGTTAAGAAGTATGCTCAAAGTCATGAACTATTAAATGATAGAAATAGGATAGAAACCCATGTCTGACTGACTTTGAACCTAAACTTGCATTTCACCTCTTAATGAAATTGCCAGATTTTGTTGCCTTGAATAAATCACTAATATTGTTGAAGTACATATCTACCTAAGAATCAAATATAAAACTTTTCCTTTGAGGGACCATGACCTAAGCTTAAGAGAATCTGAAAAGTAGAAGAACTACCTCCTTACTCCGATATGAAGAATTAGGCCCATTTCAAATCTAATTTGTTTTTCTTTGAAGCATGTTGAACAGTAACTCTCTTAAAATACCTTATTTTTTGGCAAGCAAAATGTAAAACACTAAAAAATCATTTTGTTGATTACTCCAACCGAAGAAAGTGTATAAAATACTGATACTTAGAGAAGCATAGATTTATTCTTGACATTCTCACTGTATATTTTGCTTTGTTTGTTTAATGAGGCCAAAGATGCAATACTTAATACCTCACATTTATGTCAGAAATTCTAAACATTAAAGAAAGCATACTTTAGCTCAGAAAAATTTAGCAATACTTCTTTTTATTTTACACTGCATGGTTTTACCATGTTATTCTTTGTCTTTCAGTTTTATAATAACAGTAGGAAAACTTCAAAAACCATGCACTAAACTAAAAAATGTCCACCTAACTTCCGTATGTTAGCCCCAATTCCAGTGGATTTTCTAACCTTAAAAGACTAGCATTGTGTGTACCGAGACATAGTTCCAGAACAGAAATTCACAATCTTTGTAGAACTGATTGACTGGGAATCTAAAAAGAAAAAATAAGTTTAGATTTCTGAGAAGCTGAAGGCTTTCCTCTAAATGGTTCCAAGGAAGATTCAGTATATATGACCAAGGACATCTTGTCAAAATATTACTGTCATTGTAATCACTGAAGGAGATTATAATCTTTCTGTTCTTGACGATTTCTGAGTGACATGTAAAGCAAGCTTATACTTGGTTAATGATGACTGGAACATTATCTACATGCATAAATACAAGCTAAGCAAATATACTAAATTAATCATGTATTTGCACATTTTTACATGAAAGAATAATAACATTTTCCTTAGGGTGAACACAGAGATAATGTCGGGAATTTGAAGACACTGGGTTTATCAACACTGCATTTAATCAAAGAGAAATTACCAGTATTCAGTAATACTGAATACCAGTAACCGTGGTTCTTGACAAGAAGTATTGTTATTTTATACGCACATACATACATACTATTCTTTGTTCTATGTGATGGTCGGACAGATATGGCCACAAGAGGAGACACAGAAGGGGCTCAGGAAAACAAAGTTTATAATAAACTTCGTCCCGAGAAACAGGAGGCATGCCACACCAAGCAGAGCCATGTGGGAAAGCAGCAGGGTAGGTCAGGAGGCAGAAGGCGCAGGAGTGAGAGAAAAGTCGAGGACAGAACCTTTATTGAGGGGGCAGAAAAAGACAAGATAGGGCAGAGTAAACAGCTGAAGATTAGCTAGTTTGAATAATTTCTGCAGGCTGGGCTTTGGGTTATAGGGGTGGTCTCTAGTTGCTTTGTACCAGGCCCTGGAATGATTTAGGTCAGGGAAATATTGTTTTGGTGTAAATGGGCCAGATAGAAGAGGTTTGTCTCTGGATTTGGCTAATTTGCATATCAAAGGCATGCTCCAGGCTGAGCCCTTTACTGCCTGTAAGAATTGGCTTGCACCTGAAGGGGCGATCTCTCCCCAGCCAGGAAGGTTTTTAAATTGGCAAAACATCATAATATCTTGAAAATAAAAAATATAATCAGTACACATACACATGCATGCACACGCGCGCGCACACACACACACACACTTTTTTTTTTAACGTTTTTATTGGAGTATAATTGCTTTACAATGGTGTATTACTTTCTGCTTTATAACGAAGTGAATCAGTTATACATATACATATATCCCCATATCTCTTCCCTCTTGCGTCTCCCTCCCTCCCACCATCCCTATCCCACCCTTCTAGCTGGTCACAAAGCACTGATCTGATCTCCCTGTGCTACGCAAATGCTTCCCACTAGCTATTTTACATTTGGTAGTGTATATATGTCCATGCCACTCTCTCACTTTGTCCCAGCTTACCCTTCCCCCTCCCCGTGTCCTCAGGTCCATTCTCTAGTAGGTCTGCGTCTTTATTCCTGTCTTGCCCCTAGGTTCTTCATGACCATTGTTTTTTGTTTTTTTTTTTTTAGATTCCACATATGTGTTAGCATACAGTATTTGTTTTTCTCTTTCCTACTTACTTCACTCTGTATGACAGACTCTGGGTCCATCCACCTCACTAGAAATAACTCAATTTTGTTCCCTTTTATGGCTGAGTAATATACCATTGTATATATGTGCCACATCTTCTTTATCCATTCATCTGTCGATGGACACTTAGGTTGCTTCCATGTCCTGGCTATTGTAAATAGAGCTGCAATGAACATTGTGGTACATGACTCTTTTTGAATTATGGTTTTCTCAGGGTATATGCCCTGTAGTGGGATTGCTGGGTCGTATGGTAGTTCTATTTTTAGTTTTTTAAGGAACCTCCATACTGTTCTCCATAGTGGCTGTATCAATTTACATTCCCACCAACAGTGTATGAGGGTTCCCTTTTCTCCATACCCTCTCCAGCATTTATTGTTTGTAGATTTTTTGATGATGGCCATTCTGACCAGTGTGAGATGATATCGCATTGTAGTTTTGATTTGCATTTCTCTAATGATTAATGATGTTGAGCATTCTTTCATGTGTTTGTTGGCAATCTGTATATCTTCTTTGGAGAAATGTCTATTTAGGTCTTCTGCCCATTTTTGGATTGGGTTGTTTTATTGATATTGAGCTGCATGAGCTGCT
Source organism: Balaenoptera musculus (assembly GCF_009873245.2). Lineage (NCBI taxonomy): Eukaryota > Metazoa > Chordata > Mammalia > Artiodactyla > Balaenopteridae > Balaenoptera > Balaenoptera musculus. The sequence goes on along the minus strand of NC_045801.1, from coordinate 33,104,021 downwards.
TGTAAATTTTGGAGATTAATCCTTTATCAGTTGCTTCATTTGCAAATATTTTCTCCCATTCTGAGGGTTGTCTTTTGGTCTTGTTTATGGTTTCCTTTGCTGTGCAAAAGCTTTTAAGTTTCATTAGGTCCCATTTGTTTATTTTTGTTTTTATTTCCATTTCTCTAGGAGGTGGGTCAAAAAGGATCTTGCTGTGATTTATGTCATAGAGTGTTCTGCCTATGTTTTCCTCTAACAGTTTGATAGTGTCTGGCCTTACATTTAGGTCTTTAATCCATTTTGAGTTTATTTTTGACACACACACTCTTTAGACGTTAATTTTTTAATACCCACTAAAATTGAATTAAGAAAGACAAAAAATTTTCACTTGGAGCTTTGTTGTTTAGATATTTTTAAATATCTGTAATCATTGGCCTGTCAGTATGTGCTGTTGATGAAAGAGCTCCTTCTTGGCTTTTTATCTAAGCCCAGAACCCTCATTTTCTCCTGAGCAAGCAAGGACCTGGTAACTGATAACAACACTGTCTCAGAAAGCACAATGTGCTCTTCTTCTTCACTGACATTTCCACATCCTATGGCCCAGTCTCCTGAGCCCTGCTATCTGTTAAAGAGGATAGATGGTAAAAATGGCTATCTTTTCTGATAACAAAGGCTTTACTATAGCAATAATGCAAAGCTCATTAGAAGAATAATGTGCCAGGTGACATGATGCCGCAAATTCCAAGAACTTGGAACAGTGGAAGTTATTTCTGGTTCTCTACAAGTTATTTTACCTGACTCCACACATGCTAAGAAAGATAAAAGGGCAAGAAACAACTTCTTTTTGCTCAGTTATTGTCAGGCAAGTATAAGGAAAACATAGACAACTTCAATAAAGTAACCTTGTTTCTAAATATAAAGGAATAATGTATGGATAATATATATTTGGCCTCTTGAAAAAAATTCTAGAATGAGTTTTTGGTTTTGTTAATCCTTTGGGACTCCAGAAATTCTGGTAGATTCTTCTATATGAATTTGAAAGATTGATTTTAATTAGATATGGGAGTTTTATAGATAATAATTAAGTTTAATCAAGATTTATAAGTTTAAAATATGTTTGATGCAATGTGATTACAAATGATGCAATGTGATTACACAAAGTAGAGATTTTTTTTTTAACTTGGATTTGATTTGTAATCAAGTTTTTTTTTTTTTTTTTTTAGTAATTTTATTTTTATTTATTTATTTATTTATTTATGGCTGTGTTGGGTCTTCGTTTCTGTGCGAGGGCTTTCTCTAGTTGTGGCAAGCGGCGGCCACTCTTCATCGCGGTGCGCAGGCCTCTCACTATCGCGGCCTCTCTTGTTGCGGAGCACAGGCTCCAGACGCGCAGGCTCAGTAGTTGTGGCTCATGGGCCCAGCTGCCCCGCGGCATGTGGGATCTTCCCAGACCAGGGCTCGAACCCGTGTCCCCTGCATTAGCAGGCGGATTCTCAACCGCTGCGCCACCAGGGAAGCCCTGTAATCAAGTTTTTGAAAAAAAAAATCTGAGTATCCACTATTTTTCAAAATATGGAACTAATGTACTTTGTACTTTAGAGTCTGAGGAATTAATATCCTTAATCTATAGCCATTTATACATTTTCATACATTTTGAAACTCAACATCTAGTGATTTTATTTAGGTTAAAATTACAGTCCAAGAATATTTTCATATTATAGTTTAGCTTTCAGTGTTATTTTTAGCAGCATAATGTGAATTTTTATGTAGTGTAATCATTGCAATAGTGCAGAATATTCATCATTTGTTAAATACTCTACAAAACTTGATACTCTGATTATAGAGCTGGATGATTAGCAAGAATAAATCAAGTTCTCAGTTTTTTGGGGTTTTTTTCCCACAAAATTATAACTATTAGTGTTCCTTTGATATTAGTAAGAATGGTGAAATTTGTAAACTGATCCTTGAAGTAACAGGCCAGTGAACGTACCTTCTGATAATTTGTCATGGACTTTTTCATATTATTGAAAGTACTATGTAATCATGTGGTAAAATCAGAAAAGCTGACATGAAAATGAATTAGAGAGAAGTCTATTTCTGCCTAAAATATTTACATATAGAAATAATGAGGTTAGTTGAAAAGTACAGGTAAAACAATCGAAAAATTTAAGGAGATGATACACACATTGAGTTGATGGGTTAGAATTATGGAATTTATTCTGGAAATTTGTGAAGGGAGACATGTTATTGCTTAAAATACATATATCAAGGGAAATTGTGGGGAACAATAGGCAAAGCTGAATTAAAAAGAAAAATAACTGTGAAAATTTGAAAGGGATTAATTTTAAAAACCACATTAACAGAGGTATTATAGTCACAAAAATTTGGAGGTTAAAAGTACCTTAACAATGATCTTTAACCTCCTCATTCGCTAAGTTAGGAAAAGGAGGACCAATGAGTAAAAGAAACTTTTCTGGTAAACCATTACCCGTGTAGTTTTGAATCTAGAAATTGTGATAAGACAGTTTTATTAAACAGATATACAGATGGGTTCCTTCTATTCCCCTTGAATAAAATTCCTCACAGCATAAAAATTTAATGTTTTAAATCAAACTCTTTCACTTGAGTTTTTAAACTCATATATTTCTCCATCTTGGAGGAATTTCTCTATTTCAATAGGAATTTCTCTATTTCAGTAGCTGCTTTCTTAAAGGTAAATTGTGCCCTCTAAATCTCTAAATCCATAGCTTTTCTTAAATGTTCCTGCTAATTAACTCTGCATCATTTGACCACCACAACTTTCTTGAACCTCATTCTTCTCTTGTCTTCTGTGGAATTTAACCCTATTCTATTTTTCTTATTTCTGAGAATGCATCTCTATTCACCTTAGTCACTCTTCTTTTTCCTAATCTTAAAATATAAGTATTCCTTGGACTGTCTTCTCAACCTTTTTCATTTCTCTCTTTACACTCTTGGCTTGCCTACTTAGGCCATCCTAGCTTCATCTGTCCTCTCCTGTTCAACAAATACTTATTGACTCCATCTGTTGAGCTGTGACTATTCCCTTGAACACTTGGCCTGAGTGTACAGCCTCCTCCTACTCAGCCTTTCCATCAGGAAATTCCACTGGTTCCAGTGTTGATCGTTTCCTAAATCAGTACCACCTGGGCAAACACTATACTCTCTAAGGATCTTGGTTTTCTTTAAGAGTTGTTGTGAGGATTACATGAGTTAATTCATATAAAGCACTTGAAATAGCCTCTGGAATATGGTAAATGCTTACTAATTTGAACTATGATTATATCTTATTTCCAGGTCCAGATACTAAGCTGTATAGAAGGTTCCTTCCAGATAACTTTTACACTAATCTTTGCTTTCTATTAGTAATAGCATTACAGTAGCCTAAGTTCTTATTTACTTTCCCAGTATTATTGCTATAAACTCCTAATTGATTTTTCCGTAGCCAGTCTCTCCTGACTTTGTTACTCAAGACATATTAAACTGTGCTGTTGTGATAAACAACCCTGAATTCTTAGGTGCATAATCAACAAAAGTTCATTTCTGTCCATTATAGTCACTCAGGGGCTCAGCCTGATAGAGGCCCTGTCTTTCACAGTCCCAGGGGCAGAGGGAAAGAGAAGTTGGAGTTGAACACCACCGATTAAATGCTTCTCCACAGAAGTGCTAGGACTCACTTCCAACTAACATTTCATTTGTCTCAACAAAGTCAAAGTCTCAATCACTGTGTGATAGGCAGAGAGAGAAACATACGCTTTTGATTTATAAAGTAATAAGTTTAACATTTTTCCTTAAAGTAAGTTTCTTCAAACTCATGGCAGGGTGGGGATCTGTTATTCAATGATTTGATGGAGAACTTATAAATTCAAGAGATAGTAAAGATAGATAGGTAGGTAGGTAGGTAGATAGATAGATAGATAGATAGATAGATAGATAGATAGATAGGTAGACAGACCTAAGAGTTTAAATGGATTTATGAATGCTCAATTAATAAAGCAATCTTCCTATTCCTTTAATGATCTAGCCTTTATAAATTTGTCACTGTTTAAAGAAGGTAATTATGTTGTCTCCAGAATGTCCATTAATGATATATTTAGAGGTAAAATATTGGGCTGGATCCCAGGGCTCTTGGTGCAACCAACTATGCAATGTTCTCAGACTTAGGGCTGCTCTGCTATAGTATCTGAATAGGCAGTTAACTAAGGGTAAGCAGTACAGGACATGTATTTATTCCAACACATTCAGGCCTTATCCTCTCTTGACCTCCCCTTATATTAGTATGCTCACCTTCACCTCATTCAGTTAACACTGGTTTTATAAATTTCCTCCAACAGCCAAGTGTCTTTCTACCCCTAGGTGTGTGCACTTGCCCCCCTCTCAGTTTAGAATACTCTTCTCGGCGTGACTGGCTTCCTCATTCAGTACTCAGCTCAATTGTCTCCTCTGCCCAGAGGCCTTCCTTGACCACCCCATTTAATGTTGTCCCTCCCCCAACTTTCCTGTCCCTTGTTACCACTGTATTCTCTCTTACTTTCTTCAGATCACTTATCATTATCTGAAGTTGGCATTTATTTACTTCATTATTGTCTTTCCCCACAACAATAGGAAGGAAAGCTCCGTGAAGGCAGGGACATTCTCTTTTTTTCTCTGTTGTATTTCTAACTCCAAGAACAGTGCCTGCCACGTAGTAGGTACAAAGCAAATATCTTTTAAATGAACGATCAAATCCTGGGAGTTGATCGTTAAAGGGAGCAAAGTGTTAAAAGGGAGCAAACCTCAAAATAAGAAATAACTCTTTTTTTCTTAAAGAAATCTTTAATATAGTGGCATTTTAGGCATTAGGCAGCTGTTGGGAAAGGAGTTTTGGAGATGACCGGCCTTCTTGGCGCTCCTTAAACTATCCTAAGTGTGCAGTGAGCTGCTCTGTAACCAGCAAGGCGCTGCTTCCTATCATGAGACCCAAGACTAAGGAACATTTAAACACAGCTTCATTACTAATAACTATAATCAAGGCAGATGTTTTTGACTAAAAATAATTTATTGATGAGCTAAATATTCTTCCCTAACTCTGGACATCAACTTTGTGACATAGACATACACACACATACCCTCCAAGACATTTAGATACTATACTAATACATTGTAGTATGTTAATAGAATGCATTTATATACAGTACCTGCAGTAATGTTAAAAATACTAAATTTTAAATTCCTGTCATCTCCAGCAATCAAAGAATTAGCATGAGAAACTCAGTTTTTATATACTCTTCAGAGATAGATGTTTTCTTGAATGTTTAACTTAATTAGGGTTTCTTGATGTTAGAGCTGATCATTGGAATTTCAGTTATAAGTTAAGAACACATTCTTATGCAGCTATATTTGCATTTTACATGCTGATATTTTTGCCAGTACATTAATTAAAAGGGACTGTGTCATACTATTTTTGTATCCCTATATTTGTGGGGATATATATTCAATAAACATTTGAATAAATGGTTACTACTTTACTAGCCGAAAACTGTAGATGGTCATTTGAGTAAATGAAATATAGCTTATTAAACTGTAATGTAGGATCATAATAATTTCAAATTCCACATTATAGGAAAGAAATAATATTTAATATAGAGAAAATGTTTAGTGAGGTGAACTTTAGATGGGAGCAGGGTTTGTTACCCTCCCTTCCCCCCTCCCATAAGGAATATGCCAGAATTCAAGAAATGGCACTCGAAATCCAGACCTTCACTCAATGACTGGGAACTGGTGCAATCGAATCTGAGTGATCATAGTGATAGGTATTCAGTGAGCTCTTGGCACCTGCCTCCAGAAACACAGGAATGGGAAGGAAAGGGAATTAAGGCTTTCAAGGTGGCATAATGTTTGGGAACTTGGCCAGTCTCACTGGGTTTTTTCCTACTCTATCATTATTCCTATAATAATGATAATAACTCTATCATTATTCCTTCTAACTTTTAAGCCCTCCAAGCCCTCTCTAGCACCACTTACTAGCCTAAGATGTTATAAATAGTCCCACTCAAGTGTCTTTTCTGCCCCTGCGCTGCAGTTTTCATACTCCATTGTATGAGCTGCTGGGCCCTCTATACTTCATTCATAAAATTCTGAGTCACTCTAGTCTCTAATTCCTTGGGCAGGTTCTCTCCTAACCACCTTCCCAGCGCTCAATAAGATGAAATATTTTTTCATGACTGTATATTTTATTTACAGTTTTACTCTTATGCTCATACTCTCACAAACTCAGAATTTGTCCTGTGTTTGCTGTTTATCTTAACAGCGAAGTATCAAATAGTACAATTTACTGTCTTTTTTAAACCTTTCATACTGAGTCTTTTCCCTCTTAAATACTTGGAGGAAACGAACATAGGTTAATAAAGGTAACGTGTTGGGAATTCCCTGGTGGTCCAGTGGTTAGGACTCCATGCTTCCGCTGCCGGGGGCCCGGGTTTGATCCCTGGTCCTAACCTTTCACTAGGTTTTCCTCTAGGATAGAGGGGAAAAAATATTTAAAAATTTTTTAAATGTTTAAAAAATTATTTCCTTCTGACCATATTGTCTAGAAAACTGATAATGATGCTTCTTTCTTTCAAATGAATGCAAGAGGAAAATCTTTTCTTCAGTTTTGGAATATAAACATATCAATATATGAAAGTGTAAAGTGAAATAAATTATTTTTAATTCAAAACTAATGAAAACATCAATCCCTGTTAGAAAGTTTAACAACTATTAGAAAAATCTTATTAATAAAATGAGAGAACTTAAAGAGCCACTCTTAGCAATAGATGCTGTAATTTTTGCCATTTTTTGTAAAATTTCCCCACTCATCGAATTTCTCTGTGAAAGCTATAGTAAAGCAAATTCGAGAAGAATGCTTTGGAAACCTCTTTCATATGTTATATGGCTGCCTCAAAGTGTATTGCACTTGCAGGACAGCATATTCTCTTAAATGAGCCCACGGATTTTTCGCAAATATTTTTTTCCTGTGGCCATGCAAACCAGTGCCTTCTTTGAAGGCAGAAAGGAAATCATGTCTGATTTTGGATAGTTACGTTAAGGTTGGCCCTGAATGGTAAAACCCATTCAACACCATGATATTTGAAAATTTTTGAGTCCTAAAAATATGTCCCACTGATGATATAATTGAATTATACTCCAGATATTTCATCTAAAATACCTTTTCTGTCTTTTCCTTTTTACTCTTGTCCTCACTTTTAATGATCCATCGGCCTACAGTGTCTTTACATCCAAAATGCAAAGCAGACAAATGGGCATCTCAGGGAAGAACATGACTAAAAGCACCAGCATCAGCGGAGACATGTGCTCGCTGGAGAAGAATGATGGCAGCCAGTCTGACACTGCAGTGGGCGCCTTGGGCAGCAGCAGCAAAAAGCGGCGCTCTAGCATTGGGGCCAAAATGGTAGCTATTGTTGGTCTCTCCCGGAAAAGCCGCAGTGCTTCTCAGCTCAGCCAAACGGGTAGGCATTTTTATGTTACTTTTTTGACTTCCTAATTGAGTTGTAATTAATTACAATACATCTTCTTTTCTCTTACTTATTCTGTCTCAGTAATGTGTAGATGATGACATGTTCCAGAAGGAAAGGGGCATTTTAAACTAGTTAACTTTTCCGAAAATATAACAATAGCTTTGCTTTTCAGTGGTCAATGAACCTGCTTCTCAGTGAACCTTGGATACTGTCCTTGAAATGCACTTAACGTCTTTTCTCCTCAGAGAGGAGTTAAACTGTGGTCCTCCTGATTGTCAGTTGCTGGTCCTTTGTAAACGTACTCTGATCTGTGAGATATTTGCTTTTCTTTAGGTTCCTCAAGTTGGAACCAGCCAAGTTAATTTCCATTCCCAGCAAGTTACCGTAATGAAGATGACACCACATATTTTGTGTGAATAATACACTTCATTTATTGCTGACAACCTAACTTCTTTTTCAGTTTGTAAGCAGCATTTACCAGTTGTATCAATTTTCTCACTGCAGTTTTTATTTCCCTGTTAACACTTCAAGCAGCAATATTCTCCAGCAGCAGGGATGGAGGAATTTTCTGCTGACAGGGAAGATACTCAAAGCTTTGCTACTTTAAAATTCAGCCTCTAATCACATCTGCAAAAATAAATTAGATACCACACTCCTACTCAGAAAAGCCACTGTTAGTAATTAAGAAATTTGTGAGTCAAAGCAATGCCTTTTTTCAAATGGGTGTTGATAATTAAGCATTAAGTCCCTGGTATCTTGGATATAATAACATATCTTCTACTTAACACACAAACAAAAGCATATAATACGGTGTTTCTTTTACAGCAAATAAATTATAGGCAAATGGATTAAATCTCATTTATGTCTGAATACTAGGGTTCTGGTACAGAGAAGCCAGGGCATAAATCTACAGCACAAAAGAATTTAAGGATATGTTAATTCCTGGACCCGGCTAACCTTGGTTTTACAAACTGTAACTGTGATTCTGGAATTTGAGCCTTATATAATAGTATTATTTTGAAATAATTATTTGATGGCATTCCTTATATACTGGTTGTAACTTACTATATTTAATGTGTTTATGTTAGAGTAATTTTTCACTTGGTGTTTTAAAATGTTACTTTGCATTTTAATATAGAATTAGAAATTTAATTTATGAACATAGAGATCATATTTAAAGGATTCTGTAAATTGCTAACATTTATACATAATTAACTGTGTTGTGCTAAAGTGATAGATGTTGGCCTTTTGAAATTGAGAGGTTTTTTTCTCTCGCAGTTAGAACTTTATTTATTGCATTTTTCTCTTTAAAACTTACAAACATTTGTAAACCCAAAACTGCTCTAAAAAAATAAAGTCTATTAATCTAAAAAATGAAGAACCTAAAATAGACACTGATAAGACTGCAAGTTAGAGAATATGTGGTATTAAATGAAATAAATAATTCTATTCATTCAGGGGTTTGAGCACTTACTATGTGCCAGGCACATGGAGAACACAGATGAATAAGAAATCATTTATAACCTGAGTTGCTTATACTCTAGTAGAAGATAGATACTTAAACAGATTGCTTCAAGATCCTATGTCAGTGGTAAAACTAGAATTACACAGAAAGTGTGCTGAGTGCTCAGAGGAGGATTGTTTGAACCAACCTAGAATTCCAGGAGTGAATACCTCGAGGAGATGTTGCCTGATCCAAGGCCTGAAAAAAGAGTGATTGCTAACCAGGTAAAGGACAATTAGAAAGGTGTTCCAGATAGAAACCATAATGACAAAGGAATGGAAGTATGACATATACAGGAATGATAGGAAATAGGTGTGATTTTAACAAAAAATTTTGGACTGAATGTGGCTAGAGGCAAGGTCGATAGGTCATGGAGAGTCTTATAGATCATATTAATTTGTAGGTGATAGGAAGTTTTAAAGGGTTTCCAGTAGAGAATTGATATGGTTAGATTTACATAATATATATTTTGTAGGCCATTCAGACTGCCATTTACTTATCTAACAAATATTTTTTGAGCATCTACCATATGCTGTATTCTAAAGAAATCATGGACAAGACAAGAGATCCTTCTCTTGGAGCTTATATCTAGTGGAGCTGCAATAAAGAAGTAAACATAAGTCAGCATCTGGTAAAGAGGATTTTAGGATGAATTAGCAGAGTAGTACAATATTTCAGTTAAGAGATAAGATCCTGAACTAAGTCAGTTGTCAGTTATAATAAAGATAGGGGTTGATAAATTCAGGGGATTGTTAACAAGCAAAATTAGTAGTCAGTCACCCAATTTATTGATGGGTCGGATGTGGGGAGGTGAAGGAGAGAAGATTCTAAGGTAATCCCCATATTTCTGGCTTGCATCCCTGGATGGATGGTTGTGGTGTTATTAATGGGTATTGGAAGTATAAAAGAAGGGGTAGGTTGGGAGAAGGAGAGGTGTCAATGTAGGACACTTTGAATCTGAGATATCTATGGAATATCGAAGTAGAAATGTCTAGAACATATTTAAATAAACTCTTCTAAAGCTCGTGTCAGAACCAGAGACATAAATCTGGGAGTTATAACGTTTAGAGGTTGCTTGAAACCATGAACATGAGTGAGACTGCCCAAGAAGAACACTACAGATAAAAGAGCAGTAGGTGAAGACAGTACTCTGTGGAAGATTAACCTTTTAGAATTGGACAGAGGAACAGGAGTCAATGAAGACCGAGAAGAAATTATCATGAAGAAAGGACAAACACTATGAGAGAGTAGTGTCAGAGAAGCTAAGAGTATAGAACGTTTGAAGAAGATGGTCAATATTTCTCAATGATCAATTTCATGTCTTCATAGTTTTGGCATTAATATCCCATATATCTTTCTTTGACAATATTTTTATTTAAAAATAGAGATCTGTTGATCATACACTGATTTGATTTTTATTGTCAAAAACACTGTGATGTTAGCAGATTTAAGAAATGTAGTTTAGTTCCTTGTTATACCATATAGCCCCTTCTTATGTATATAGCGTAGCAGAAAATAACGTGTTCCTTTTTGTTGTTGTCTACATTTATATTCGGTAACATTATAATGGTTAAATTTTTTATCATTCTTAAAATGTGTAATTGCATTCCTACATACACACCGTATAGCTTTGACCTATATTGACAATAGAATTCAGAATATCTCTCACTTTAAAGCCGGAGATTAACTGTAGAATAGCCAACAGAGATTGTTTTGTAATTACTGGACTCCAAACTTTCAGTGGGTTTCTAAATTCTGTATTTCTGTGTATATGTCTCAAGTAAGGTTTTTATGTTTTCTTTTCTTAAAAATGCAGTGACAAGCTCTAACAGTGTTTAAAACTGAAATCTTCAAATTTAATACCTAAACTCTTTGATCATATGATAACATTATCTAAAACAATGAATGGATTTATGATGTTGGATCTTACAATAGATCCTTTGTTTGATTTTTCTGGCCTTTGCATGGAGATCTGCATGTAATTAATTTATAGTTATCTTTTAATTAATGATATACCATAATATCTTCAACTTCTTAAAATGATACTCATCATTGTAAAAGTAAATATCATTTTACCAGTATGGATTTCAAGACCAGATAAAGACTGCTTACTTGAATTCTGAAGAGTAGAAAACTCAGCAAAATGGTATCTTTCTAAAGAATGTCAAAATTATTCTGGATTATGATTATGTATGATTATGTAGGATCACTAATCATACATACACAATAATTGGTAAAGGGGAAACCATTTATAAAGATATGTTGGTTAATACACATAGTAGCTAAGTCATATCTCTCTTCTCAGGCTATTTTGTATCCTTCTTTGACTGTTAAGTGGAAACTCACCATTTTTAAAGCTTAAATATATCTTGCTAAACATCACAACATTGTAGAAAGCACATAGGATGAATAAGAAGACTTGGATGCTATTGCTTACTCTGGGTTATATAAGATATCAAATATGGCCTCTTAAAAAAACCTGCCCAACATATCTGAGTCATAGAATATTCATCTGACAGTTGGATTTAACACCTACTGTCCTAACAGAGTTTTTATAAAGATAATACTTTAAATGTATAAGAAAATGCTTTCAGAACTTAAAAATCACTTTATAGGTGTAAGCTATCAGTAGCAAATTCCGCTTCATGGGGAATCAGGAATTCTATTTTAGACTTGTCGATTTTGAGATGCCCATGAGATGTCTAAGTACAGTCATTATATGGTTAGTTGGATATGCGTCCATAGTAGGTCAAGGCTAAGCATGTAATTTGGGAGTAATCAGCAGGTAATATTTAAAGCCATGGCACTAGATAATATTACTTTGTGTAACTTGAATCAAGAAGAAAACTAAAGACAGAGCCCTGGTATAGGCCAACATTTAGATATCAGGAAGAGAATCCATTAAAGGAAACTTAAGAGAGAGCAGCCATTAAAGAAAATGAAAAAGAAGAATGTGGTATCTTAGAAACCAAAGGAAGAAAATATTGTAAGAAAGATCATTATCTCTGTCAAGTGCTTCTGGTAGTTCAAATAAGATGAAGATTGGGAGTTGACCATTGGATTTCGCAAGATGGAGGAATCTGGTAAACCTTGACAAACCTTGCAATGGTGGACAAAGCCTGATTGGAGCAGGTTAACAAAAATGGGAGGTGAAGTAGAGTCCGTGAGAATAATTTCAAGAATAAAAATTAGAACACCTAATACTTATTGAGCACTTTCATGTGCTAGGCACTGTTTTAAGCACTTTACATGTAAATCATTTAAATCATACAATGTTATGAAACAAGAATTAATTACTATTACCCTCATTTTATAAATGAGGGAATCAAAGTAGGCAGAAGGGGAGTAACTTCCCCAAGTTTACTTAACTAGTTAAGGGTCGAAGTTGGGATTTAAATCCATGCAGTATAGATCTGGAGACTTCATTCTTAATTATTCTGTTATAGTCTAGACCAGCACTGTCCAATAGAACTTTTAGCAGTGTCAGCATTGTTCTATATCTGCATTATCCAATACAATATGGTAGCCAACATGTGGCTACCATACAACCAACATGTGGCTATTGAGCACTTGAAATGTGGCTTGTGTGACTAACTGAATTTTTAATTTTTTTACATTTTTAATTTATATAATTTTAAGTAGGCACATATGATTAGTGACTACTGTGTGCAAATAAAAACAATTTCTAGGATTTTTGATAAAACGGGAAACAAAAAAATAGGACTATAGCTTGGAAGAAATAGATCAAAGAAGAGTTCTGGTTTTTTAATGAGAGGGGATACTTGTGGGAACAACTGAGTAGGTGAGAGAGCTTCGGATCCAGAGCTTAAGTAGAGATCAGCTGTTATAACCTGTGGCCACTCAGTAATCTCTGCTCTTTTCATCTTGCAGTAATTTCTAAGCTCACCCAGTACTCTATATTTCCTCTAATTATAACACTTAGTAACTGTAATCATTTATGTATTTGTCTATCTCTTGACTAGACTGTTTTTTATTATTTTGTACATCCTTCTCAGTGTCTGGTATAGTATCAAATATAGTGATCTCTGATGAAAGGCCCATGTACTCCTTTGGCGTTCATGATGAAGTTCTCTGGAGGATGGAATGAAAATGGTAGAACTTATTTTTCCTTTTAATCTAAAAGACAAAAAAGAAATTAAGCACTACCATACTTAATATATGGCTTCACCCTAGTTTGCACAGTTGGTCAGGATGTCAGTCAGGTGTTGCATGCCTTTCTGGAGGTGCTAGTTTCCTTAACCACAAGAAAATGGGCAAGAGGCCTACAAAGATTCCTGCAATGCAACTGGATTAAGTGTGATACTAATACTGCAACTACACAGAAAAGGTAGTTCTGAAACTTCTACTCCTAGTCAGGCTTTTCGTTAGCCACTGATGAAATAAACACAGTGACACTCTAAGATCTGACAGGAAGTCACTAAAAAATCCTAAGTTCTCAGGAAAATTAATAAAATGCAGATTTACATATACTATTATTAACAATGAACTTTACCCTACATTTATACTTTATATGATCTATGGTGTTTTGTTGTGAAGTTCCTTTTTCAACTATGACATTATTAAAACTAAGTATGAGAAAACTGAATTTGGAAGCAGACCTTTGAGTTGCTCTATTTAGTAGCTAACATAATGCCAGCTGCAATAAAATATAAACCTTGAAAACTTAATACAAAAGAAGTTCATTCATTGAGCAAATATCAGTCCAATGCAGTTATTCCCAGTGGGCCGGTGGCCTATTGTCATTCAGAGTTTGAGACTCTTTTCATCTCGTGGCTCTACCGTCTTCTAGAGCCTTGGGGCCCTCTGTATTCAGCCAGCACATGGGAAGTTTTTATGGGCAAGATTTGGAAATAATGAAGTCACTTCTGCTTTTATTTCATTGGCTACAGCTCAGTCACAAGGCTGATGCTAGAAAATGGGAGGTTGGGAAATGTCGTCTAGGGAGTGCTCAGGAAAAAGAGGAAGCAGTTTTGGAAGCAAACCAATATCTTTTAAAACTATAATGTACATTACTTCAAATATTTTTCTTGAGAGCATAAAGTCTTATTTTACCATTTGCAAATATTTATTGCATTTTAATCTTTTAAAATATTTGTATGTATTTTATGTTTTCTAAAAGTAAATACATAATTTATAATTTTCTTTTTACTGAAATGGAGGTGGTCTCTCATTGTAGTTCAGATTTGTATTTCCCTAATGATCAGTGATATTGAGCATCTTTTCATGAGCTTATTGGCTGTTTGTGTATCTTCTTTGTAGAAATGTATATTTGAGTCCTTTGCCCATTTTCTTTTTTTTTTTAATTGAGGTATAACTGACATACAACATTATATTAGTTTCAGGTACACAACATGATGATTCAGTGTTTGTATATGTTGTGAGATGATCACTACAATAAGTCTAGTTAACACCTATCACCTTATATAGTTACAGAATTTTTTTTCTTGGGATGAGAACTTTTAAGATCTACTCTCTTAACAATTTTCAAATATGCAATACAGTATTATTATTACAGCATTATTATTAGTCGCCATGCTGTACATTACATCCCCATGACTTGTTTATTTTGCAACTGGAAGTTTGTACCTTTTGACTCCCTTCACCCATTTTACCAATACCCCCGCCTGGCCTCTGGCAACCACCAATCTGTTCCCTGTATCTATGAGCTTAGTGCTTTTTGTTTTTTTTTTAAGATTCCATATATATATCAAACAGAATGATATTTGTCTTTCTCTGTCTGACTTATTTTACTTGTATAAGCCTGAAGGTCCATCCATGTTCTCACAGATGGCAAGATTTCATTCTTTTCTATGGTTGAATAGTGTGTGTGTGTGTGTGTGTGTGTGTGTGTGTGTGTATCACATTTTCTTTATCCATTCATCCATCAGTTGATACTTAGGTTGTTTCCCTATCTTGGCTATTATAAATAATGCTGCAGTGAACATGGAGTGCAAATATCTTTTCAAGTTAGGGTTTTCATTTTCTTCAGATAAACACCCAGAAGTAGAATTGCTGGATTATATGGTAGCTCTACTTTTTAATTTTTTGAGCAACCTCCATACTGTTTTCTTTAGGTGCTGCACCAATTTACATTCCCACCAGCAGTGTACAAAGGTTTCCTTTCCTCCACATCCTCACCAACAGTTGTTATTTCTTGTCTTTTTGATAATAGCCATTCTACCAGGTGTGAGGTGATATTCTCATTGTGGGTTTGATTTGCATTTCCCTGATAATTAGTGATGTTGAGCATGTTTTAATGTACCTGTTGGCTATCTGTATGTCCTTTTGAAAAAATGTCTATTTGGATCCTTTACCCATTTTTAAATTGAATTGTTTGGGTTTTTTACTACTAGTTCTCTGAGTTCTTTATGTATTTTGGATATTAACCCCTTATCAGATATATTATTTGCAAATATTTTCTCCCATTCAGTAGGTTGCTTTTTCATTTTGTTGACGGTTCCTCTGCTGTGCAGAAGCTTTTTAGTTTTATGTAGTCCCACGTGTTTATTTTTGCTTTTATTGCCTTTGCTTTTGGTGTCAAATTCAAAAAATCATTGCCAATATGGATGTCAAGGGGCTTACTATGTTTTCTTCTAAGAGTTTTATGGTTTCAGGTCTTACCTTCAAGTCTTTAATCCACTGTGAGTTAATTTTTGTGTATGGTGTAAGATAGTGGTCAGTTTCGTTCTTTTGCATGTGGCTGTCCAGTTTTCCCAACACTATTTATTGAAGAGACTGTCCTTTCCCCATTGTATATTCTTGGCTCCTTTGTTGTAAATTAACTGACAGAAATGCATGGGTTTGTTCCTTGGCTCTCTGTCCCATTGATCTATGTGTCTGTCTTTATGCCAATATTATACTATTTTGATTACTATTGCTTTGTAATATAATTTGAAGTCAGAGAGTGTGATGCCTCCAACTTTGTTCTTCTTTCTCAAGTTTCCTTTGGCTATTTGAAGGGCCTTTTGTGGTTCCATACAAATTTTAGGATTGTTTATTCTATTTCTGTGAAAAATGCCATTGGAATTTTGATAGAGCTTGCATTGAATCTGTAGATTGCTTTGGGTAGTATTGACATCTTAAAAATATTAATTCTTCCAATCAATGAGCACAGAATATCTTTCCATCTATTTGTGTCTTCCTCAGTTTCTTTCACCAATGTCTAATAGTTTTCAATGCACAGGCCTTTAACCTCTTTTGTTAAATTTATTCCTAGGTAATTTATTCTTTTTGATGCAATTGTAAATGGGATTGCTTTCTTAATTTTTCCTTCCTGATAGTTCATTATTAGTGTATAGAAAACCAATTTCTAACTGGACTGTTTATTTTGTTGTTGTTGTTGAGTTGAAAAATATTTTTTATGGCAGAAAAATATAAGCCTGTTTTTTAGATTCTTAAGGGTCATCTGTGTATTAATAACATTTTATATATAACTTATTTGAATTTGTCTGAATCCCATTGGACTTCAAATCCTTGATGGAAAGAACTATATCTCATTCATTTTTATATCTATGGTACCTAAGATGATAGTTGATATCCACTAAATACTCAATATTTTTTGAATGAATGAATGAATGAACAATTCAGTGCATCTTTGTTATAGACAAGAAAACTTAAAACTATATTCCTCCAGATGTTAAACTGCTACATTGAAGTTTTAAAAGCTATAAATGATCATATAAATATATGTCAAATATTTCTTATTTCTCATCTCATATTCTCGTGTTTTGTTATTATTATTTATGGAAAGAATAACAGAGCTCTTGAAAGATATTGTTAAGGAAATATCCACTTAAATCTACAAATGCAAATTATCTTTCATTATCCCTTCTCAAGCATAAATATTACACTCTTAATCAAATTATTAAAAATTTGCTAATGAATTCTTACGGTATTTTAATAATTTCCCTAAAGCACAGACATTACCATGCATTTATTTATCTCATTAAGTAAACATTTTTATCACTCTTTGCAAGGAAGGCATCTTAGTGGGTGCTATGGAAGACAAAACTTAACAAAATGGAGTCCCCACTCTCTCATAGCTGTTATACTCAATCTTAAAATCTACTAGAAGAAATGAGTTGTAGGCTTGAGTAAATATAAAGCAAGTTGGAACATGATGAGGACAAGCAAGAGGAACAAAGAATATTCTATAAGGGAGTGTAACAGATTGGAGAAAAGAGATTTTAGAGTTTTAGATACTAGATCCCATCTCTGCTACATGGGCATGTTACTTAACCTCTCTAAACCTCCATTCTCAGCTGTATAAATTATGGAATCTGTCTTCCTACCTCATGAGGTTGTTATGTGCACTTATGAAAGCACGTAAAACATTGTCCAACAAGTTCTCAATAAATGGTGGCTGCGACTGTTAATATTATTAACATTAGTTTAGCTGTTATTGTTAATATTATTATTATTATATTATCATTAGTGTAGCAGTGGAAATGGTTACTTTCAACACTGATGCCAAAGTAACAGTTGTTCTGAGCCTTGAATTTTAAATGTTGTTTAAACTTGTGAAGATGCTGGGAATAGGCATGGATATTTCACACATGGGCAGTATTAGACCCAGAGACATGGAAATGCAGTTTTTGTATGAGCAGAGCAAAGAGTAGTTGACACTTAGTGGGAGATGACACGAGCAATATAGGTTGAGGCAAGATTACAAAAAACTTAATGTCAGGCCAAATAGTTCAAACCATAGAGTTGGCAGTAGGGAGCTACTGCAGGATTTGGAGCAGGGTCATGACAATCAGAGCTGGAAAGATTTTGTCAATAAAGACTTGAGATCAAAAATAAGAGACAGTTTTATTAGTTTAGAGCAGAGATGATACAGGCCTAATCAATGGTGTATTAGTTTTCTATTGCTGCCATAAGAAATTACCAAAAACAAACTTAGTTACCTAAAACAGTGGAAATCTACCACTCTGTCCGAAGTCTAGGTGATCTTGGCTGGTTTCTCTTCTCTGTGTCTTACAAGACCAAAATCAAGGTGTCATCAGTATTGGGCTTTTATTTGAAGGCTCAAGAGAAGACTGTTTCTCTAAGTTCATTCAGGTTGTTGGCAGAATTCTGTTCCTTTCCTTCGTAGGACTAAGGTTTCCATTTTCTTTGACACATGACCCCCTTCATCTTCAAGCCGACAATGTCACATTGAATCTTTCTTGTGCTTCTAATCTCTCTGAGTACCCATTCTGCTGCATCTCTCCAGCCAGAGGAAGCTCTCTGCTTTTAAGGGCTCATGTAATTAGATTGGGCCCACTCAGATGATCCAGGATATCTCTCTGTTTTAAGCTCCTTAACCTTAATTACATCTGCAAAGTGCCTTTTGCAATATAATGTAACATATTTATAGATTCCAGAGAATAATGCATGGACATCTTAAGGGACGATTCTGCCTATCACAAATGATGATAGTGGATAGAGATGGAAAAGTGGGGAGATTCAAGAAATATTGTAGATATATTTTTTTATTTATTATTTACATCCTGTATGCTTCCTGGGAGTCAATACAAAATGGAAATAAAAGTTAACTTTCACAATTTACAGTATCTGACCAAAGAACACATACCAGTTATTAAGATATAAGCTTTTTTTCTAATATAAAATTTAGAAAATAACTTGTCAGTCATTAAAAAGACATAATTAAAAATAGCGTGAGTTTGTTCATTTTAATTTTCACAACCTGAGATATATAATTTATCATCCTCATTTCACATATTAGAAAATGGAGACTTAGAATTTGCCTGGTGGACAGATATACTCAAAGCTAGTACTCTTTATGTGACCCCACTGCTGCTAACAGAATGTTTCAATAATTAGTTCTTTTCATATCATTAAGAGGAAAAAAAGTTCTCTTCAAAATAAAAGTTTCTCAGGGAACTACTTTTAATTTAATGTAGGTTTTATTTAATGTAATTGGACATAATTTTAAGATGTAAATAGCCAGAGTATTAGATTGTACATCCTAGTTATCAGTAAAGGCCCAATAAATAACTAAACCATAATGAGTTTAATTGTAAGCTAAGCAGCACATATTAAAGAAAAGAAGTCTTTTAGTTTTATTAAAATTAAGTGCTTTAAGGTTTTTGAGCACAGAGTATAAACAGAGTATAAAAATCTAATTTTAAGTTAAAGGCCATTTTTAATGAAATTCTGAATAGGTATATGGAGCTACTAGGTGCTTTTTATTTGATGAGTCCTTTTTCTGTTACCCACTAGGAAGACTTCCAAAGAGACAGTTGCAGGTATTTGTTGGAAATGTAATAAAGCCCTAGCTAAGCAGTGTACAATTCTACTAGGAGTAATCGTAATTTGTTTTCTCAACATATGGAAGAAGGTAGGAGTGTTGGCTCATTGTCCCCTTGGGCTTTGAAACCTCTTTGGTATCACAGACTTTATAGAATGAAAAACACTGAGACAATCTATCTTTCCTCTCTGATGCTGCTCTAAGTAGACAAATCCTTCTAACTTTTTATTGTATGACTTTTTTTAAAAACTGACATTCCTATTCACTACCTTATAACATCTTAGCGTATTGTTTTTCTAAATTAATTATTTAATTTATTTATTTATTTATTTTTGGTTGTGTTGGGTCTTTGTAGCTGCACGTGGGCTTTCTCTAGTTGCGGCGAGCAGGGGCTACTCTTTGTTGTGGTGCGCGGGCTTCTCATTGTGGTGGCTTCTCTTTGTTGCAGAGCATGGGCTCTAGGCACGCGGGCTTCAGTAGCCGTGGCACACAGGCTCAGTAGTTCTGGCTCACAGGCTCTAGAGCGCTGGCTCAGTAGTTGTGGCTCACGGGCTTAGTTGCTCCGCGGCATGTAGGATCTTCCCGGACCAGAGCTCAAACCTGTGTCCACTGCACATGTTGGCAGGTGGACTCTTAACCACTTCGCCACCAGGGAAGTCCCCATATTGTTATTTAATAAATATTTATTGAAATTCTACTCTGTGGCAGACACCATGGTGTATATTAACTGGGATCCTCTTCATATGGTATTTATGTTCCAGTGGGAAAGACAGGCCTTAACAAATAAATAAAGTAATAATTAGTCAAAATTACAAAGTTTGCCTTGATGGAAATGTACCACGTAGCATGAAAGCATATCACAGGAGATGCTGATTTAGTCTGGCTCATCTTTACATCCACCCCAGCTCTTGCACATAGTCGGGTTTCAACAAATGCCTATTGAATGATATGCACTTACGTACAGTGCCCTTCTGTCTTTATGTATGGTTTATTCAGCAATCTCCACATTTATGAATATGGTCCACAAATAATCTCCCTGTGGCATCTGTGTGTGTTTCTGTTAAAAACAGTTGAAAGCCAAATGACCTTTTGAAAAGGGATTTAAATTCAACTGTATAGGATCTGAATTTGTATACTATGTATATTCTGAGGGAGAGAGGCAATAGATACTAGTTTAACCTAGATATATGCTTGGTTGAAACAGTGAGAAAGTGGATCCAGTATAATTCTGTTATGCATTAAAGTTTGGTACTGACATGAGAATGTAATTTCTGTACCTTTTAGTCCGAAGAATGGTTTGGTTTGGTTTGGGTTTGGGTTTTTATTTTGTTCTAGTATGTGAGGAATTCATTGCTTTTTACTTGAAGCTTCATGATGGCTTACAAAATGAGATTGGGACAATAGCTAATAGTGAAGTATGAGATGAGGTGGGGGAATATACTGATGAGGAAATTGATGGTGAGGCAGCATGGAATGCAGAAGTAAGAAAAAATAGAAATGTGTAGAGACAGGGAAATAATTGCAGAAAACCACAGAGAACCTGCAGTGGGATGTGCTCATAACTGAGTCATTTCTACTTCAGCACCTTTCATCCAAACCCTCCTTTCTAAGGGCAGGATAGTAGCAAAATGTAGGAGAACAATGGCCACCAGCCTCCTCTTGTGTCTTCCTCCTTCCTGTGCCAGAGCTAATTTATCCTGAATTAGAGCTATCTGTGTCAAAGGGAAGATGTGCGACCAGAGGTTTCTTACTTCCTCTCAACCAGGCTGAATTCTTCTCTTAACCAGTCAGTTGTAAAATTATCTTTCAGGAAACGACAATTTGTTAGTTCTACTTCAGTATGTTAAAATAGATTCCTTTAAAAAATACAAATGCTATTTAAGAATCTGCGTTCATTTGACTTATTTCATTTTGAAAGATTTCCCCCCAAAATAAGGACATTAAAAATTATTTTGCACAAATGAAAATACCTGTGTTTTAGAAACAAAATAGTAAATGTACTGAACAATGAGAGAGATGGCATACCATATAACTAAATACCTATAACTCTATGTTTGAAAGTCCATTTCTTATTTCCAACTGAAATGGAAAACTGAAGTTTATTTCCTTCCTCAAGGAAGTATAATATTTCTTCTTCCAAATCATACAGCACATGCACAATTTTAAGCCTACTTAGGGTCCTCTCTTTGAATCATATTCTAGAATTTAATCCAGCTTACAATCAAATCGTTTTTTGTTTTATATTTTAAGCGATGAAGACCAAGTGGTTCACATTCTCTGTATAGTTGAATAATATTTCACATGTTTAGATATGAATTAGCCTTCTCATTCTGAGTTACATAATCTCAACTTCAATAAAATTTCCTCACTGACTGCATAATGGACTATTCCTCTTTTTAATCCTTTCAATCATATTCAGTATTCCCTGGATGTGTATTTATTCTGCATTTATCTTAATGAGTAGAAACTTAAACTGGAAAATATTATACAAATATTATATAAACATAGTGATTTTTTCATGGAATATTTGTGTGTCAGTAAAATCTTATGATGGCTCTTTGCTTCATTTTGAATAAGAGAACTGTATAAGTTCATTTAGTTTTAATCTGCTTTATCTTTTTGGTCTTTTATGGTTGCTAATTCTTTCTTTATCTATTCTTGGTGTAATTTGATTTTTGTTCTTGTAAGAGTCCCCATTTACTTTCATTTTGTTTCCAATGAGACATTTTAATATACTAAGGTCAGTTAAAATTCCATTGCATTTAACTATTGCTTAAAATTTTAAATAGACTATTAAACTAGCACTGAACTTTGACTTTTTAAAAGTATTACACGTTTAAAATATTCAGTCAATATGATTAACTGTGTTTTTAATAAAGTAAGAGTGCTGTGCAGGTACTATGGACTACTAAAAAATTATACAAATTATACAAAGAGTATACAAATCACAGACACATCTTCAAAAAGCTTAAAATCTATTAGGGAAGATGTGTTAGATAGCATTTCAGTAGCAGAAAATACTGTAAGATTTCAGAAAGATCACTTCTGACTGGAATGAAATTTTGGATGGCTTCTTGGAAGGTTTACGATTTGAGCTAGAATTTGAAGATTAAGTAGCCAGAATTTTAAGATTAATGAAATGATACAGGAGTGCATGTCAAACACAGAAAACTTTAGTAGTATAAGTTTAGGAAAACATAGAGTATGCATCAGAGAAATATCAGTGATCTAATTTGACTCAAGTGTTGGTTTTCAAACTTTTTTCTAAGCAGTCGGAACCCTTTTAATATTTGGAAGAGCCAGACAATATAATCTGTAAGGGTGTTCAGAGGGGAGTATGGCATGCTCAAGGAACTAAGCTATGTTCAGGGTGCCCAAAGCATAGAGTACAAGAGATAGGGTTGAGATGTGAGGATGGAGAGTTGGGCAGAGGACAGATCATGGAATATCTTAAAAGTTATGTTCAGGAAATTGAATTTTAACCTAAAACTATTGACAGTTTTGCTAAAGGGAGACTAGAGGTAGGGAGAAGCTGCTGGAGAGCTTTGCAGTGATTTTTCAAGGGAGGTAATGGCCTGGACCACCAGGTAATAATGGGGGGAGGGAGGATGTGAATGGGCGTGATTAGAGAGAATTAATAGGAGTAGATGGTAGTTAGAGGTGAGGAAGTGAGAGGAATCAAAGCCGATTTCTGAAAGTCTGGCTTGAGCAACTGGGTAGACAATTGTTTTGCTATTTATTGAGATAGGCAATGAGAACCATTGAGGTTACTTTGAGGAATATAAAGCTGTATTAGCACTTACTATTTGCCAGGCACTGTGTTAAGAGTATCATATTCACTGTCTTCAATGCATTATCTATTAATTATCTTTAATGCATTACCTAATTTAATCCTGAATAAATATTAGCTTTTAATAAAGCAGAAAGCCAGATCATCAGGGCTTTAAGGAGGAAATGGGTGGTAGAATCTGGAGGTCCCTGCTATAGAAAAGCTCTAGTTCAGGGGCTGGCAACCTATGGATCAAAGGTCAAATTTGGCCATGCTGCTTTTTTTCTCGATAAATAATTTTTTCATTTGATAAAGTTTTATTGGAACACAACCAAGTTCATTTATTTACGTGTTGTCCATGGTTACTTCTGTGCTATAGCAACTCAGCTGAGTGGTTGCCAGAGAAAAACATGTGATCCAAAAAGCCTGTAATATTTATCATCTGGCCCTTTACAAGGAAAGTTGGCCAAGCCCTTGTCTAGTTTGTTACAGGTGGGGATCCAAACATGATTTTATCCTCCAAGATGAGAAAAATCTTTTTATGATTGCACTTATAGGGAAGGGAGTAATTGAAGATAAGAGAGGAAATGACGAAGTGTAGAAGAAGACCCCCAAACATTTTTATTGGATAATTTAAAAATCTCAAATATAAAAAGACTTTAAATGTCACTTAGTCCAGCCAGCTTTCTATCTCCTGCTTAATTTTTAGTTCTTTCAAACTCCAAAAGGAGTTCTCTACCTTGGCAAAGCTGATCACTCCAGGAGTATCCAGTCAAGAAGTGTTGCTCCCTTGTTGTGAGAGAGTGGGGTTTTCCACTAAAATAACCTCGAAATTTTATCAGTGTCCATACATTTGCCATCTAGCACAATTGTCATACGCTCTGCATAAAATGACAGCTGTCCTGTTTACCACCGCTGCCTTTGGTTCACTGAACGATGTTTCCTCTCACTTTTTTTTTTTTAATTTATTCATTTATTTATTTATTTTTGGCTGTGTCGGGTCTTCGTTGCTGCGCACGGGCTTTCTCTAGTTGCAGAGAGCGGGGGCTACTCTTCGTTGCAGTGTGCGGGCCTCTCAATGCAGTGGCCTCTCTTGTTGTGGAGCATGGGCTCTATGCGTGCGGGCTCAGCAGTCGCAGCACGCAGGCTCAGTAGTTGTGGTGTACGGGCCCAGCCGCTCCGCAGCATGTGGGATCCTCCCGGACCAGGGCTCGAACCCGTGTCCCCTGCACTGGCAGGCGGACTCCCAACCACTGCGCCACCAGGGAAGTCCCTCCTCTCACTTTTGATCTTCTCATTTTGTTTTTTGGATTAATATAGCATAAGCATTTAAGATTGTAAAACAAGTATAACAAACTCAATACATGTTAAAAGAAAAAATTCTTTGCAGTGTTCCTTATCATTTCTCCACTTTGTCCAGAATGCTATTGGAAGATCCTTGTTTCTTACCCTGTAACCTAGAATTTTTATCTCTGGATTTTGGCAGTCTTTGAGAAAAATGACACGATCATAGCAGTTAAGCCATGCTTCTTCCAGATGTGTGTAGTTTAGCACGTTCTGTTTTTTGTGGATAATTGTAGGTTGACGTTGAATGCTATTTATTTTAATAAACATCAGATTATGTTACTGAAGTAATAGTCAGTGTGTTTTACTATGAATTTGTTCATGAGCTTCTATATTGTTATGAAGCAAAAGTCTGTTTTATACAGAAGAAAAAATTATAAGCTATTGCTTTCTTAAAATATTTACTGCTGTAGCTTTTGTGACTTTTTGTAATTGAATCTGATTCTAGGACTCTTAAGTTATGCATTATCTGTTACGGATAATGGGTAACATCAAAGGGAACATTTTAGCCATTACTAAAAATGTTTGACAAAAAGGAATCGAATAAGTGAAATTTAAAGCAGGCCCTTGTGATAGTTGTTAATAGGTTCCTGAAATCTTTTCTTGGGGATGAAGGTTAAATGGCAAGTTGAAAGAGTTTGAACTTAAAAGGGCACATAGGGCTAAAAAAAAAGTTTAGGAATAATGTTAATGTATCATCTTCTTGATATCTGTTTATTTACTGTCAAATTCATTGAGAAAATGCTTTTCCTCTTAAGCCAAATGAAACAGAGCCAAGAGCCACAGCAAGAGAGGAATGGACATTTACTGGAGTACCAGCTATGTTCTAACTTATTAACTCTTTTGATCTCCATATTTGCTCTTCAGAGTGGGGATTATAATCCCTACCTCTCATTTTTTATTTGAGGAAACTGAAAGAAGCAATAGGAAGAATGATGGTGGGGGTAGCCGGGGAAGGAGAGGAACAATGCCTTGAGCAAGTCCTATTCAAAATTGTGAAGCAGGAGAATTTTCTCTGATGGTCGCTACTTTCTGTTCTCTTTGAATGGACTCCCTTCCTTTCTATAGCTGATCCCCCTTAAATATTTCCAGACTTTTTCACCTTTTTCTTTTTTCAGGAAATAATTGACTACTCATTCCCATTAGGATATAGAATAATAGTTGGGAATGCTTAAAAGCCCTCTACAAGTATTTGTATATTCAGAATTGGAGTGTTAAACCAAAATAGTGAAGCTGTATTGTTGAGATTTCAGGCATCAGCAAGTGGAGAGAAAAGTTTGGAGAGGCAAAGAGTCTCCCTGTATCTCCAAAATCACCCCATGATGATTATATAATCTCCTTTCTTTTCCATACCCAAGTCCACTTTTGAAGAGCTGCCATTGTTAAGCCAAGTGATGTGTTACCTGCTAAAATATTATGGTTTTAGCATAACAACTTTTCAGTAACTTTTAAGTTGCACTAACAAGCAGAGAGACTTCTCTATTCACATTATTGGAAGTTAAATCCCTCCTAGGTGCAGTAAACTTACTATTCCTCAATATGAATTTTGAAGAATCAGAGGATACGTCAAGGACAAAGAACAAGTAGAGAAAAGTGTACCATCATTAGTCATGTACGGCTTTCACACCTTGGAGGAGTTCTTTCCATAAAGCTTGCAGAAGTAGCAACATCTGAAGCATCACTGAGCAGACCCAGCAATCTCTATAGAGCCAGGTCGTAGCACAGTTTCTAGAGGTGACCAGTCACGAATGTATGTTCTCTTCTTTCACTCTTCTTTCCCCTAAAGAGGAAAAAGAACTGAGCCAAGCTGCACATACCTCTCTATCTTGGGAAAGGCATAAAGTCCGTAGCTATGTTCCAAAACCAGTTTGGCTTCTCAGGATGGCAAATTCATTCTCTCTCTCCTGTTGTTCTATCTACAGTTCTATCTAAGGCGGGAAATATATCCATATCAGGAGGCCTTGGCCCTACAGTTTCATATCTGTTGCTCTGACTTTCTTACAGCTGTGCTGTCTTGCATTGACCCCCTGGCAACACGTGCTCCCTCCCTTCTAGCTTCTTGGCTGGTTCTGATTCATGGCTTTACCTGTATCTCCAGCTCTCCAGCTCTGGCTTCTTTTCCTGTCTTCCATTCTAAACTCATCCAAAGAACTAAGGTAATAGGTAGATTTCTTAAGCAATTTTCTTCTGATTGTAATAGCATGCTGAATCAGGAACAATCTAGAAACTTTCTCTGATTGGACTATAACACTGAACACCTACCACCACCATTAGTACCACCACCACCACCATCATCATTCTTGCCAGTCTATTCCATTACACCAGTCCTGGCCTGGCTTCGTAACATAATGGGCATTTAATTCTGCCTTTAATTCTGCTGCTTTAAGCTACTGGTTTATTTATTCTCTCCTCTTTGATGTAAGATTATAGAAACTATTTCCATAATAAAAGTAATAGTATCACCATAGCTGTGGAGAGGAAAGGTGAGGCATAATGAAGAAGAGATGCATAAACATTATATGATAATGTTCTTTTTAAACAAATAAATTTATCAGGTATCATTAAATGATAGTCATATTTCTTCCACCAGGCTTTATCAATATTTCTGAACTATATAGAAGTTGTGTATACTTTTGAACATATAACTGAAGGGCAGAAAGCACATGGTTTTACGTATTACTCTTATTTTATCATTAGCAACCTTTACAAATATTTACTTAACTACAAGCAGTATGGTTATTTGACATACGTGAGAAATGTCACGAATTCAACAACAGTATACATATTGAAATATGAAAGGCCAACATACACATGTGCATAGAACAATTTTATAATATGAGTTAGTCAACTATAATATGTTTAAATATTGGTGAGATTATTTGTGAATGTGAAACTAAAGCAAAAAATGTTGTGACTTTCTTGAGTTCTCATAATAATATTAATAACAAAGCAAAGATCAAAGCTAGTTCTTTGTTTAATAATGTGATTGTGCTGCCTTTGTACTAGGAAAGTTTCTATGTAAATTCATAGCTGCTGTCTATATAGTAGCTATTTTCAGGAGTACATCAGGATGACAAATTTATATAACATATGTACTATCTTTACTTTTTTCAGAACTAAATTGATACCTTGCTTAATAAGATAGCACAAATTTATGCCCAATTTATAGCTTTTACATGTCAGTCAAGATGAACTGCTTCTGAAAAATTTTCCTAACATATAATAAATGATTATAAAGGTAAAATAACAATGCTTAAAGGAGATTTCTTCAAATTAGTTACACAGGCAAAGAAGGAAAAACCACACATTGAATACATATGTAAGGCTGTAACAGACTGAGGCAAAGTGGTGTTTGGTAATGGTGTCTCCACAATGCATTTCTCTCTGGCCCTTGCTTTCTCGGTTCTAGACTTAAAGGAAGATACTAAAGCTGCAGATAAGGAATACTAATGACGGACTGGGTCTACCACATGCAAGCAGGCAAGAGACTAAGATGAGCTAGAGTCTGGGAGATTATATTAGTTTTCTGTTGCTACTGTAACAAATTACCATGAATTTAGAGGCTTAAAACAACACAAGTTTTTTATCTAACACTTTCTTTAGCTAGAAGTCCAGTGTGGCTCAGCTGATTCCCTGCTTAGACTCTCACAAGACCAAAATCAAGGTGTTGGCAGGATTGTGTTCCTTTCTGGTGGCTCTGGGGATGAATCTTCTTTCAACCTCATTTCTTTCAAGCTTATGTAGTTGTTGGCAGAATTTCATTCCATGCAGCTGTGGAACCGAAGTCCCCATTTCTTTGCTAGCTCTCAGATGGGGGTCATTCTCAGCTACTAGAGGCAGCCAGCATTCCTTTGTTGGTGGGTACCTTCTTTCATTGTCGAAGCCAGCAACAGCTGGTCAAGTCCATCTCAGCCTCCCAATCTATTTGACCTCTCCTTCTGCCTCATCTCTCCTTCACTTTCCTCTTTTTTTTTAATTTTTTAATTTTTTGTATTTTATTTTATTTTTTTATACAGCAGCTTCTTATTAGTTATCTATTTTACACATATTAGTGTATACATGTCAATCCCAATCTCCCAATTCATCCCACCACCACCACCACCACCACCCGCCCCCGGCTTTCCCCCCTTGGTGTCCATATGTTTGTTCTCTACATCTGTGTCTCTATCTCTGCCTTGCAAACCAGTTCATCTGTACCATTTTTCTATATTCCACATATATGCGTTAATATACGGTATCTGTTTTTCTCTTTCTGACTTACTTCACTCTGTATGACAGTCTCTGGGTCCATCCACATCTCTGCAAATGACCCAATTTCATTCCTTTTTATGGCTGAGTAATATTCCATTGTATATATGTACCACAACTTCTTTATCCATTCGTCTCTCGATGTGCATTTAGGTTGCTTCCATGACCTGGCTATTGTAAATAGTGCTGCAGTGAACATTGGGGTGCATGTGTCTTTTTGAATTATGGTTTTCTCTGGGTATATGCCCAGTAGTGGGATTGCTAGGTCATATGGTAATTCTATTTTTAGTTTTTTAAGGAACCTCCATACTGTTCTCCATAGTGGCTGTATCAATTTACATTCCCACCAACAGTGCAAGAGGGTTCCCTTTTCTCCACATACTCTCCAGAATTTGTTGTTTGTAGATTTTCTGATGATGCCCATTCTAACTGGTGTGAGGTGATACATCACTGTAGTTTTGATTTGCATTTCTCTAATAATTAGTGATGTTGAGCACCTTTTCATGTGCTTCTTGGCCACCTGTATGTCTTCTTTGGAGAAATGTCTATTTAGGTCTTCTGCCCATTTTTGGATTGGGTTGTTTGGTTTTTTAATATTGAGCTGCATGGGTTGTTTATATGTTTTGGAGATTAATCCTTTGTCCATTGATTCATTTGCAAATATTTTCTCCCATTCTGAGGGTTGTCTTTTCATCTTGTTTATGGTTTCCTTTGCTTTGCAAAAGCTTTTAAGTTTCATTTGGTCCCATTTGTTTATTTTTGTTTTTCTTTCCGTTACTCTAGGAGGTGGGTCAGAAAAGATCTTGCTGTGATTTATGTCAAAGAGTGTTCTTCCTATGTTTTCCTCTAAGAGTTTTATAATGTCCAGTCTTACATTTAGGTCTCTAATCCATTTTGAGTTTATTTTTGTGTATGGTGTTAGGGAGTGGTCTAATTTCTTTCTTTTACATGTGGCCTAGCACCACTTATTGAAGAGACTGTCTTTTCTCCATTGTATATCGTTGCCTCCTTTGTCATAGATTAGTTGACTGTAGGTGTGTGGGTTTATCTCTGGGCTTTCTATCCTGTTCCACTGATCTATATTTTTGTTTTTGTGCCAGTACCATATTATCTTGATTACTGTAGCTTTATAGTATAGTCTGAAATCAGGGAGTGTGATTCCTCCAGCTCTGTTTTTTTTCCTCAAGATTGCTTTAGCTATTCGGGGTCTTTTGTGTCTCCATACAAATTTTAAGATTTTTTGTTCTAGTTCTGTGAAAAATGCCATTGGTATTTTGATAGGGATTGCGTTGAATCTGTAGATTGCTTTAGGTAGTACAGTCATTTTCACAATTTTGATTTTTCCAACCCAAGAACATGGTATATCTCTCCATCTGTTTGTGTCATCTTTGATTTCTTTCATCAGTGTCTTATAGTTTTCTGAGTACCGCTCTTTTACCTCCTTAGGTAGGTTTATTCCTAGGTATTTTGTTCTTTCTGTTTCAGTGGTGAATGAGATTGTTTCCTTAATTTCTCTTCCTGATCTTTCGTTGTTAGTGTATAAGAATGCAAGAGATTTCTGTGCATTAATTTTGTATCCTGCAACTCTACCAAATTCATTGATTAGCTCTAGTAGCTTTCTGGTGACATCTTTAGGATTTTCTATGTATAGTATCATATCATCTGCAAACAGTGACAGTTTTACTTCTTTTCCAATTTGTATTCATTTTATTTCTTTTTCTTCTCTGATTGCCATGGCTAAAACTTCCAAAACTATGTTGAATAATAGTGGCAAGAGTGGACATCCTTGCCTTGTTCCTGATCTTAGAAGAAATGCTTTCAGTGTTTCACCATTGAGAATGATGTTTGCTGTGAGTTTGTTGTATATGGCCTTTATTATGTTGAAGTAGTTTCCCTCTGTGCCCACTTTCTGGAGGGTTTTTATCATAAATGGGTATTGAATTTTGTCAAAAGCTTTTTCTGCATCTATTGAGATGATCATATGGTTTTTATTCTTTAATTTGTTAATATGATGTATCACATTTATTGATTTGTGTATATTGAAGAATCCTTGCATCCCTGGGATAAATCCCACTTGATCATGGAGTATGATCCTTTTAATGTGTTGTTGGATTCTGTTTGCTAGTATTTTGTTGAGGATTTTTGCATCTATATTCATCAGTGATATTGGTCTGTAATTTTCTTTTTTGTAGTATCTTTGTCTGGTTTTGGTATCAGGGTGATGGTGAACTCGTAGAATGAGTTGGGAGTGTTCCTTCCTGTGAAATTTTTTGGAAGAGTTTGAGAAGGATGGATGTTAGCTCTTCTCTAAATGTTTGATACAATTCACCTGTGAAGCCATCTGGTCCTGGACTTTTGTTTGCTGGAAGATTTTTAATCACAGTTTCAATTTCATTACTTGTGATTGGTCTGTTCATGTTTTCTATTTCTTCCTGGTTCAGTCTTGGAAGGTTATACCTTTCTGAGAATTTGTCCATTTCTTCCAGGTTGTCCATTTTATTGGCAAGAGTTGCTTGTAGTAGTGTCTTCTGATGCTTTGTATTTCTGTGGTGTCCGTTGTAACTTCTCCTTTTTCATTTCTAATTTTATTGATTTGAGTCCTCTCCCTTTTTCTTTTATTTATTTATTTATTTATTTATTTATTTATTTATTTATGGCTGTGTTGGGTCTTCGTTGCTGTGCCCAGGCTTTCTCTAGTTGCGGCAAGTGGGGGCTACTCTTTGTTGCGGTGCACAGGCTTCTCATTGCAGTGACTTCTTCTTGTGTGGAGCACTGGTGCTAGGTGCATGGGCTTCAGTAGTTGTGGCTTGCAGGCTCTAGAATGCAGTCTCAGTAGCTGTGGCACACAGGCATAGCTGCTCTGCAGCATGTGGGATCTTCCCAGACCAGGGCTCGAACCCATTTCCCCTGCATTGGCAGGTGGATTCTTAACCACTGCACCACCTGGGAAGTCCTCCCTATTTTTCTTGATGAGTCTGGCTAAAGGTTTATCAATTTTGTTTATCTTCTCAAAGAACCAGCTTTTAGTTTTATTGATCTTTGCTATTGTTTTCTTTGTTTCTATGTCATTTATTTCTGCTCTGATCTTTATGATTTCTTTCCTTCTAACTTTGGGTTTTGTTTGTTCTTCTTTCTCTTGTTCCTTTAGGTATAAGGTTAGATTGTTTATTTGCGATTTTTCTTGTTTCTTGAGATAGGATTGTATTGCTATAAACTTCCCTCTTAGAACTGCTTTTGCTGCATCCCATAGATTTTGGATCATCGTGTTTCCGTTGTCATTTGTCTCTAGGTATTTTTTGATTTCCTTTTTGATTTCTTCAGTGATCTCTTGGTTATTTAGTAACGTATTGTTTAGCCTCCATGTGTTTGTGTTTTTTATGTTTTTTTCCCTGTAATTTATTTCTAATCTCAGCATTGTGGTCGGAAGAGTAGCTTGATATGATTTCAATTTTCTTAAATTTACCAAGGCTTGATTTGTGACCAAAGATGTGATGTGTCCTGGAGAATGTTCCATGTGCACTTGAGAAGAAAGTGTAATCTGCTGTTTTCAGATGGAATGTCCTGTAAATATCAATTAAATCTATCTGGTCTATTGTGTCATTTAAAGCTTGTGTTTCCTTATTAATTTTCTGTCTGGATGATCTGTTCATTCAAGTAAGTGAGGTGTTAAAGTCCCCCACTATTATTGTGTTACTGTCAGTTTCCTCTTTTATAGCTGTTAGCATTTGCCTTATGTATTGAGGTGCTCCTATGTTGGGTGAATATATATTTATAATTGTTACATCTTCTTCTTGGATTGATCCCCTGATCATTATGTAGTGTCCTTCCTTGTCTCTCGTAACATTCTTATTTTAAAGTCTATTTTATCTGAAATGAGTATAGCTACTCCAGCTTTCTTTTGATTTCCATTTGCATGGAATATCTTTTTCCATCCCCTCACTTTCAGTCTGTATGTGTCCCTAGGTCTGAAGTGGGTCTCTTGTAGACAGCATATAGATGGGTCTTGTTTTTGTATCCATTCAGCAAGCCTGTGTCTTTTGGTTGGAGCATTTAATCCATTCACATTTAAGGTAATTATCGATATGTATGTTCCTATGACCATTGTATTAATTGTTTTGGGTTTGTTTTTGTAGATCCTTTTCTTCTCTTGTGTTTCCCACTTGGAGAAGTTCCTTTAGCATTTGTTGTAGAGCTGGTTTGGTGGTGCTGAATTCTCTTAGCTTTTGCTTGTCTGTAAAGCTTTTGATTTCTCCATCGAATCTGAATGAGATCCTTGCCGGGTTGAGTAATCTTGGTTGTAGGTTCTTCCCTTTCATCACTTTATATATATCTTGCCACTCCCTTCTGGCTTGTAGAGTTTCTGCTGAGAAATCAGTTGTTAACCTTATGGGAGTTCCCTTGTATGTTATTTGTCATTTTTCCCTTGTTGCTTTTAATAATTTTTATTTGTTTTTAAGTTTTGTCGATTTGATTACTATGTGTCTCGGTGTGTTTCTCCTTGGGTTTATCCTGTATGGGACTCTCTGCACTTCTTGGACTTGGGTGGCTATTTCCTTTCCCATGTTAGGGAAGGTTTTGACTATAATCTCCTCAAATATTTTCTCTGGTCCTTTCTCTCTCTCTTCTCCTTCTGGGACCCCTATAATGCGAATGTTGTTGCGTTTAATGTTGTCCCAGAGGTCTCCTAGGCTGTCTTCATTTCTTTTCTTTCTTTTTTCTTTATTCTGTTCTGCAGCAGTGAATTCCACCATTCTGTCTTCCAGGTCACTTATCCGTTCTTCTGCCTCAGTTATTCTGCTATTGATTCCTTCAAGTGTATTTTTCATTTCAGTTATTGTATTGTTCATCTCTGTTTGTTTGTTCTTTAATTCTTCTAGGTCTTTGTTCAATATTGCATCGATCTTTGCCTCCATTCTGTTTCTGAAGTCCTGGCTCATCTTCACTATCATTATTGTGAATTCTTTTTCTGGAAGGTTGCCTATCTCCACTTCATTTAATTGTTTTTCTGGGGTTTTATCTTGTTCCTTCATCTGGTACATAGCCCTCTGCCTTTTCATTTTGTCTGTCTTCCTGTGAATGTGGTTTTCATTCCACAGGCTGTAGGATTGTAGTTCTTGCTTCTGCTGTCTGCCCTCTGGTGGATCCAGTTTCCTCTTTTAATACAACTCTATAAATGACTCTTCTGCCTTCCTCTTCTGCTTTCAAGGGCTCACTTAATTACAATGGGCTCATGTGGATAATCCAGGACAATCTCCTAATTTTAACATCAGCACCTAGATTAGTATTTGATTAAGTAACCACAGGATCGGAATCTTAGTGGGACATCTTTGGAATTCTGCCTACCACAGGACCCTAGAAACAGTAAGCTATATTTTATAAATGAGATTATCTAGTTTCAGGTTAAAAATTTACATTTATTTGTTGTTGATATTACAAGCACGTGTGAAGTCATATTTAACTGTTCCAATCATCTCTCTACTATGTCTCAGGGAAATTAAGAAAAAAGTTGGACACTCAACCACACATACTTAAAACAGATTTGGAGGAGGATCAACAGCAGGTAGCAGGAAAACCTCAAAGACTTTCTTGAATAGTAAGAGAAACTGTGCTCAAAATGTGCTTCTCCATGTGGAAATTCTTACAATATTGCTGGCTTGAGAAAACTGGGATTTTATTTTATTAAGGACATGAGTGTCTTTGCAGTTGCTAGGGAATACCATGATAAATGGTAATTATTAGACGTTTACCTGAATTGATTTTTTTTAATTTAAAATAAAATCTTTAATAGTCTCCATTTAATTGGTTTATTTGTTGTTTGAATAGAGTTTCTTGATTGTTGAACCATAGTCCTGGTATGACTAGTGGCCTTCAGGTTTTTGCTGTTGTGTCATTAGACATAGAAATATATGGGTATAGACATGGGTATAATAATAAGAATAGCTCAGGTTAATCTATTAAAACCCAAAGTAGATGTCTCCTACTAATTAAGAATCAGAATCTTTTTGGTTATCTTCTTATTTCAAGGACAAGAAACATACATTGTAATAGTTCAGTAATAGTGACTATGTATGAAATATCAGTGCAATGGGATAATTGGATTTCTATAATGATAAGCTTCTGGTAATCACTCAGTTCTTCATGCTCATGTTTATTATTTTATTGAACTGGATTCTAAGAAGATCTTTTCTGGATTTGTACTGAAAATTTTGATTTCTCCTGTACTCTGACTAGCCTTTATTAATAATAATGCACAGGAGAGTCAATTTTCGCTTCATAAAATAAAATATGATATTTTATTCAGAATTTTATGTAACCACTAATTACTTACTACACCAAATTTTCTCCTTTAGAATTTGTATATCTATTTTGTTGTTAAGTAAACTGAGCCACTGAAGTAAGTGGATTGACTAAGGAAAATGTAATAAAATAATAGCACATTATTTTCAAATTGTAAATCTCTGATGAATATGCATCTACTAAGTATAATCATCACCTTGCCTGTCCAGGAAAACATGCATCAAAAATATTTGCTTTTCTGTGTTTCTATTTTAAAAAAACAATATTTGCTTTTCTTTTTTAAGAAACAAAATAATACAAACACCTATAATAGAAAATAAAAGTTGCTTCCTCACTTACCCACCTCCTCCCCTTTGATCTCATCTCCCAGAGATAACCACTGTTAACATTTTGTTGCAGAAGCTAATCATCCAAACTTTCATCTATGTATCTTTCAGTATACACTCTCCACATGTTCTATTGCAATTTGCTTTGGATTTTTCACTTCAAAATGTATTTTGGAATCTTTATATGTCAGTATGTATAGATTTATCTCATCTTTCAGGGAATTCTATTGACTACTCTTTTACCTCATAGATTTAACATAATGCTCTATTGAAGGACATTTAGGCTTTTCTATTTAATGCTACAGTGAACATCCTTACACTGATCCTAGTGTATGTGTGACGTATTTGTAGAGTAATTCCTGCAAGTAGAATAGCTAAAAGGGTGTGCTCATTTTAAATTTTGAAAAATATTGCAAATTGATCTCCAGAAGCATTGTACTATTTGCA
This sequence comes from Balaenoptera musculus, assembly GCF_009873245.2. Lineage (NCBI taxonomy): Eukaryota > Metazoa > Chordata > Mammalia > Artiodactyla > Balaenopteridae > Balaenoptera > Balaenoptera musculus. The sequence goes on along the minus strand of NC_045801.1, from coordinate 33,068,320 downwards.
TCCTCTCCAAGAGATTATGAGAAAGCTCATTTTTGCCCACTCTTGGCTATACTAGTGTTTATTTTTTGTGTTTTTGCTAGTTTAGCACAAATTTTCATTTTATTCAGTATTCAACAAACACTTACTGAATGCATTCTTTGATTATTGGTGGGGTAACAAATATTTCAATGTACTTATTGGTTTATAAACCATTTTTATTTCTTTATTCCTGTGAAATACTAGTTCATAGTTTTTGCCCATTTTCCTAGTTCTGTGCCATCATATTTAGTAAACATTTTTCCTCTCCAGTGCTATAAAAATATTATTATATTTTATTCTCAGATGTGTCTATAAAGTTTTTATGAGTTTAGATCTTTGATGCAGCTGGAATTTCTTTTGTAGATGGTGAAAATTATAAATCTAAGTTTATTTTTTCCAGATAGATAGCTGGCCCTAGGTAATTCATTGAATAACCCAAACTTTATTTCCATAAAATCCCATCCTTTATATGTATCAAATTGTCCTTATTTTTTATTGTTCCTGGATTATTTTCTATTCTGTTCTATCAATTTTAGGAGTTAAAGCAGTACCATAATGTTTTAAATACTAATCTATCTTTATAATTCAGTTTACCAACTTGCAGGCAAGACTACCATTATTATTCATCTTCAAAATTCTCTCGTCTAAACTCCCATATTTTCTTTACTTGGTAAGCTGTAGAGTTAAAGTTGCATTAAAATTTAGACTAATTTGGGGAGAATTGGCATATTTATAATGTTGATTCTTCCTATTTAGACTCATAGTATGTCTTGCCATTGATTCAGGCCTTCTTTTAAGTCCTTCAGTAACATTACATAATTTTCATCATATGTCTTCTAAACATAACTTGTTAATATTATTCCTAGGTATTTTGTAACTTATATTACTATTGTAAATACCATGGTTGTTTTTTCTATTACATTTTCTAACTGGTTATTTTTGGTATTCATCTGTTAAAATTATTGATTTAAATAGTGCTTTAAATCTTGTACCACCTAACTGAACTCTGATTAGTTCTAATACTTTTTTCTCATATACTTAATTCTTAGTTAATATTTAATTCTGCTAGTTTTTTCTTTAGATTTCCTAAATACAACCTCAGATCTTCTGAAAATAATTTTCTCTCTTCCTCCAAGTGTACTTTCAAGGTGCATCCGCCCAGGTCTATCACAGATTAATTGGAGCATTGACTTGAGATATGTTCAGAAATTATTTTTCATTTGTTCCCTGCTACTCTAGAAAATGGATCAATATGACTCTCTGCTTTTTAAAAAAGGGAGGGAGTGGAAAAAGCAATATTTTTTCCTTCCCAACCCCAAATCTGCATTATATGTCATGTTGTCAAAAAAGAAAGCAAAATTGTTTTCCTTTGTAGTGTATCCTGTGTAGTTCTTTGAAGCATAAACTTTTATCTGTGATTTATTGCTTTTTAAAGTCATTGCACTATTTAATGTATTGATATGACATTGGGCCTTTTGCCAATATAAAATCTATTTCCAGCTATCAATGTTTTCAAAGGCATGAAAAAGTAAATTTTAAAAATGAATTAACAAAGTGACAGGAACAAGGGCAAAAGTAATCAGAAAGAAGCATGTTTAATAAAGGCTTCTATGCCTGTGGCATTCTAACTTTCCTCATTTAAATGTGTTACTCGTTAAAAATGGACAATATCAGGCGTGAAAATGGAAAACGTTTTCACCTAAAGTATCATTTCTTGAAAAGTATACCTCAGAACAATAGGTCTCTGGATAGCAACAGATGTTAAACAGAAAAATAGGGCTCATGGTCAAATAAGTATAGAAAATGTGGGTTAAACAGTTTTAACATGTGTTTTTTTAATTGCAGGACTTCATAAAGTCCTTTGCTATGTTTATGTATTTTGTGACTTTTCAAAAGAAAGTTAGAATATGTAACTTCTCTCTGACTCATTTTGACCAACCCTTTGTCTGTGAAGCATATCTTGGAATTAATATCCTTGGAAAACACCTAAACATCCTTAAATTTAAATTGCAGCATATGTTTTTAAGAAAACATAGAGTTAGAAGTAGATGACAAACTTTTCTTTGATTATCTAGTTGCATATCTCTAGTTACATTTTACATTAAATGGATTGACTAAGGACTAAAATGGCCTTCTTAGTTGATTTATGTGTCTCTGCTCCATTCTTTCACTGAATCATAAGGAGACCACTCAGAACGAGCAGCATTGGTAATAAGTGAGATGACAGGTGTAGTAGGAAGAAGAAAGATGCAATGATAGAGAAAAGGAATCAGGTGAAATAAAGGTACAGTGATCTAGCTGGAAATGATTTGGTCTAATCTAAAGTGGTACCTATGGCATTAATGGGACGTGTAGATTTGAAATACAATGTGGTGATAAAACATAGTATGAATATTGTAATTATTTTAAAATGTCCTTAATGTTGTGTATGTAGAATCTGGGGATAACTTTGAGGGACATAGAGTAAGATGTATACCACAAATGATGAAAGCTACAACTACCAAAGGCAACAATTGAGAAATTTTTACAAAAAGGATTATTTATTTATAAAATAGAATTATTAATGTGAATATTCAGAGCAAAGTATATTGGGAAAGTGTCAAATAGGGCTCTGAGATTTAGTTTAGACAAGTGTGTCCAAGAGAAATAGAATGTCAGCTACATCTATAAATTTGAATTTTCTAGTAACACTATTGAAAAAGTAAAAGGAAACAGGTGAAATTAATTTTAATATATTTTATTTAACCCACATTGTGTAATCAATAAAAATTATTAAGAGATATTTTACATTCAATTTTTGGTACCATGTATTTGAAAACTGGTATGCATTTTATATTTATAGCACATCTCAACTCAGACCAGACACATTTCAAGTGCTCATTTGCCATGTGTGGCTTGTGCCTGCTGTCTTGGACAGCGCAGGTTCAGACTCCTCCACTTTGTAGATGTGCATATTCTTGAGCTTTGGCTTCCTCATCTGTACAATGGAAATAATATCCATTTCAATGGGTTACTATAAGAATCAAATTATAAAATGTATGTGAAGATATTTTGTCAGCTGTTTACTAATATTGATGATTTTTATAGTATTTCGTGTTGCAGTTGCAGGTGTTCCAGAGATGCAACTAAAAGCACGTTCTTCCTTTAAGCCTCAGAAAAAATGAAATAAATAAAGGTGTTGAAAATGAATCCATGAAAATATAGAAGCAACTACAACTTTCACCCCATATTGAAAGTTGTATTGCTGCTCTGTGTTCTATTCTTTCTGATGGAGTACAGCTAAACAAGATAAACCCTTTCACGTACTAGTCTTCCAAAGAATTAAATTAGGAAAAAGATTGTTTTCTATGGAAGAGTTGGATTTTTTTTCTGTCTAAATATTTAATTCTGTACTCCTTATTACTTTGGCTACCAAGAAGTTCAAAGTTAAATTTGAAGTTTAACTATAACAATTAAGTGGGACTTTATAGCAGTATATTTCTACTTATTTACATTTTGTTATTTTTCATTCTTTTTTTCTACTTTATTTTACCATTATTTTTTCCACTTATCCTTCTTAAGTAAACTCATACATTTTGTAAAACCAGAAATGTAAATAAATACAAATTTTACAGATTTTTAAAGTTAATAGGATATTAATTAGACAATTCTGAATACTAAAATATTATTCACACCAGAATGCAAAAGTTCCAGAATACCATGAAAAAAAAAGAACATTATTTTGAAAATAAACTTTGACTTTTTTACAAAGAGAAAAAGCTAAGTTATCAAAAAATATAGGACTGAAATTTAGGAAATGCTACAGATAATCCTTTAAAAAATTAAATTCTGGACAGTCATCAGAATATAAAAGAATATGATTTTGCTGGAGGTGAGAGCCACTGCTTTTACCATAACTAAGTTTAATGATGTGTAATAGAATTAAATCTATGGTCTATATTTGATAGTCCCATTAATTATATATATTTTTATCATTAGAGGACTTTTGGGGAAAGCAATAAGTAGTCTAAGTTCTGCAGATATAGATAACTTCTGAAGTCTGGGCTAGAGTTAAAAACTATGAAAGCAACATACTTTTGGTAAAACTTCCTATAACACTCAATAGTGGTCTTACGTTATGGGGATCTACGAGGAGAAAACTATTGTTTCTTCAGTTAACATTGAAGAATCTTGCTTTTAGTATGGGCTCATCTATAAAGATTATGAAAACATGGAAAGGTTCCCGGAAGGAGGGAAGGAAGGGAGGGAGGGAGGAAGGAAGGAAGGGAGGGAGGAAGGAAGGGAGGGAGGAAAGAAGGGAGGAAGGAAGGAAAGAAGGAAGGGATGAAGGAAAGAAGGAAGGAAGGAAAGAAGGAAGGAAGGAAGGAAAGAAGGAAAGAAGGAAGGGAGGAAGGAAGGAAGGAAAGAAAGAAGGAAGGAGGGAAGGGAGGAAGGAAGGAAGGAAAGAAAGAAGGAAGGAGGGAAGGGAGGGAGAAAGGAAAAAGAAATAAACTGTGAGCTGTCTATGTCATAACTTGTACTCTACCTCATTATGTAGAAAACGGTATATAACGTGATTTTTTAAAAACAGGTCATCTATGCACCAGAGACAAAAAAGGTAGCAATCCTATGACATGAAATTTAGACGGACGCTATTTCTGATGCCCTGTATTTATTTTCTCAAGGTTATCATGTCTACAGTCTCCTTAGATTGCTCATACTGAATTAGATTATATGCTTCTCAAACACAAAGATTTTATCTTCTTTAGAAACTATTATTCTTAAAGCATCTACACTCAACCTTATGTGTTTTATTTTTCTGTAATGTGAGTTACAGTCAACCCAGCTAGATTAAAAAACTACTAGAGAGAAAACGCCATTTATTATAACTCTTTTACCTATCTTGTTATATCTAAACCAGTATTTTTATTGGATAGTGTGACAGGTATGTCTTTCTTGATTGGTCATAAATACTCTTTCTGATAGTATCAAGATAAAAGCGCTCACTGACTATGATCCTAAGTCTCTATGATTTCTCTTCAATATCTAGGTTTGGAACTGTTTCCAAATAGATCAAAGAAGTTTTCAGTGTTCTTGTAGTTGCTATTGAATGACTTTTTATTTTATTTTATTTTGGTTAATCCTAAAATATTCAGTAAAAAATTAAGATAAAATAAAGTGATGTACTTCCTAGAAATTCTTAGTAAAACAAAGATTGATTTTGGAAGTAATCAAGAACAAGTCATTTAAGACTCATCTACCTCCTTTGAAAAGTACTGTGTTTAGGAAACCTTTTAGTTTAGATATATGTACATACGTACCATGGTAAGAAAGTAAGATTCTAGCAAAAGTTTATAATAGAGAAGAAAACAAAGAGAAAATTCATGGACTATGGAATAGTTTTTTGCTTCACTTCTGCTGTTTTGCGTATACCAATAGTACTAGTTAGCATCTGTTCTGACTGGTAAGTTGTAAAATATTTTCAGCGTTAACCCTGGTTTGTGTGAAGTATAATTGCCTTAAATATTTATTTTTACGCATATGAATAAATGAAGATTTATTTATTTATTTTTATGCATATGAATAAATGAAAATATGTTTAAATTTCTACAGTTAACATTTACATTTTATCCCAGTAACTTAATTTCAACTCAGTAACCCCTGAGAATAAAGCATAAAATCTTGCTTAAGCCAGTAATTAATTATATTTCACTGCAAACAAAAATGATTTATTAAACTTTTATGTTTTTCCTTCCTGGTGATAGCAGGTTATACATAAATTTTTAAGTATCCCTGATCTCTGTAACCTTTCAAAGCTGTCATTTTAAGTGTTCTTTTATTTTCTGATTAGAATGAAGTGTCATTCGACGTGTCTAAATAATATATAGGTGTTATTTCCAAAAGGCCTAAGGCCATTCATTCTTTCTAGGTTTGCCTGATCAGTGTTATCTGTAGCCCAAAATCCTGACCAAATGCACTAATGCAAATAGTAAAATTATATTAAAGAGAGCCTTCAGCTAAGAGATATAAATAGACATTAAGGATTATCATTAAAAACTCCAAATGTAATCAACATCTAAAGGTTAAACATAAGTTCATGGTTTTCTCCCTCACTAAAGATCTCCTTAGTTATATTTCTACCACTCTTTACTCTCAGGGCTCTGACTTGTAGCATTGCCAGGGTAGAGAGTGGGGAGGCAGAAAAAGTTGGGGAATTAATAATTCTCTTTGTCTATAGGGCTGACTACCAATGTTACTACATTCTCAGAACTCCAAGAGCTGAGAATGGCCCTTCATGTTAATAGTCAGGCCTCTGGCCTTCTGTGTTACTGCCTTCCACCAGCTACATCCTTTTGTTCTTTTAGGCCTCACCTGCTCATAGATTGCTGAGCTGCAGTGTAAAAAGCTTCTCCACATAAAGCCAGATAGTTTCCGGCATCTGTATTAGAGAATATTTGATATTCCATCTCCTTGTCCTTTTACTTATCCAAGGACCAACTCAGGATCCAGAAAAAAAGCTCTTCTGACCTAAAAAAGGCCATACCCCTTGCTTGACTCTAGCAATCAACTGGTTTTTCCAAAGTGCGGGAAAGAATATGATTCAAAGGAAAATAGAGGGAAGAACCTATTTCCGCAGGGAGGTCTGAGAAAAAGAAAGAAAGGATGAGAAGACAGTACTGACAGACTGAGAAGTAGAACAAAGCCACAATTAGTCTCAAGTCTCAAGTTATGTGATTTTAATATGCTTTCTCTTACAAGAAGTCAAATGGTTGCCTTTGGAGCAAAGATAATCCATGCAAAAGTCGTTACATGACTCTTGCTCTTCCTCCATAGATTTCATGAGGCCCACTCCACAGAAATTTAAGTGTGGAAAATATATGTTCTTGTAAATTCCAAAAGAATTCAAAATGTAGGCACGTGGTTCTGTGGTTTGTCGTTCCTCTTCACTGTGAGAATTTCTATTCAGTGATTCTAATGTGAACAATATAATGATGATAATCTATAGTGTGTTTAAGAATAAATCTCAAGGAACATAGTGATGTGACAGGCAGATAGTTTCCTGCTGCTAGTGGAATATCAATGCAGAGTTAAAATAGCCTTAGAAAATAAATCTGTAGGTGAAACTGAAACATTTCAAAGCAAGAGTCTTTTGTTCTATCACTATGTTTAGATCTACCATAGGAATGTAACTTTATTTTTATTTAGCTATGTACCTACTTGAAAACTAAATCTCTTGCTTTCAACATGAAAAGCGAAACATTGTTTGCTTTTTAAAGTTTTATTTGGAGGCATGAAATCCATTTTGTTTGGCTGAAGGTTTTTCTTTTATTCTTGTATTTTTATTGAATTATTTTAAATGATTTTATGAATAATTAAGGAAGTAAAACATAATCATATTTCAAGTATATTATTTACTACTTAGAAATCGTGATATTCTGTAGAGGGTAAGACCAGCCAGACCCTTTAAGTCTTCATTTTGATAAAATTTATCAGGCTTGAATCCAACATGCTTCTCTTAACAGTGAATATCTTCCAACATCACACACACTTCTTTGTCAGAAATTCTTATTACTAGAGGTTGAAATGATATGAAAGGGGTTTTTAATAACTTTTTTATTGTGAAATAATTATGGAAGTTGCAAAAATAATGCATAGTGTCTCGTGTATCCTTCAGCCAGCTTCCCCTGGTGGTAATATCTTCAATAGACATAGTATAATATCAAAACCAGGAAATCTAAATCGGTACAATAATGTTGACTAAACTACAGACATTAGATGTGATAAATGAATGTGAGAGGGAATCTAGAAAGTTTTCCATACTTGAGATATATGATTGATTTAGTAGCTATTGTAGTTTGCTCAGGCTGCTATAACAAAATACCATAGACCGGGTGGCTTAAACAAGAGGACTTTGTTTCTCACAGTTCGGGAGGCTGAGAAGTCCAAGATCAAGGTGCCAGCTGATTTGGTTCTCCAGTGAGGGCTCACTTCCTGCCTTGCAGACAGCTAGCTTCTCACTATGTCCTCTAATGCCTGGGAGAGAGAGAGAAAGCAAGCTTTCTGGTGTCTCTTCTTATGAGGGCACTATTTCCATCGTGAGGGCCCCACTCTCATCTAAACCTAATTACCTCCCAAAGTCCCCATCTCTAAATACCTTCACATTGGAGCGTTGGTGCTTCAACATATGAATCTAAGAGGGACACAGTTTAGTCCATAGTAATGGTGGAAGCATTTATCAAAAAGTGAATGAAGGCAAGGAGAGAGAAATACTATTTCCATCTTGGGAATGATGAGTTTTGACATTCCTATGGAAAAAGCTAGGAGGCAGCTGATACACCAGTTGGGGGATTGGGTTGGGCTGCATAGACAGAATAGGAAATCTAAGAGTCATCAAAAAATGATAGTTTATAGGATGGGAATTGATGGAGCCTAACACATCTGTTCAATAGGACAGTGCTTACTGGTTGGTAATGAAAGTTACAGAAAGGGGAGTTCAGCTTGGGTACCATTTGTCAGGTAAGGTTTTATGAAAGAAGTAGGAGTTTGAGTTGTTTAAATAGAGAGGGTCTATGTCTGTGTGTATGTATAAAATCATCTAAGTATGTAGTTGATCTATCTAATTTTTTACCTAGAGCTATCCTGAGCTAAAAACTCCTCAAGATTCCCAGTATTCATTTCAGGATAATCCTGTATTCAATTCACAAAGAGTAAATAATAAACATATCTAGTGTCCATTATGTGTGAGGCATTATAGAACTCCTAGATAGTCAAATATAAATAAAATTTATATATTTTCTATGCATGAAACACTCAAAATCTATCAGATAAGTCAGATATAATGTGTGCCCCATCTGAGAGGTGTGAAATAATTAACATTTTAGTGAATATTGTGGAGAAATGTGGTATCCAAATGAGCGTTTGCAATGTTGGCATGGGAAAAGGCTCACAATGGGTAAATTTTTGAAAAGGACACAAAATTATAGGGTATGATTCAGTTTTCATTAAATTTAATTACAAATAATAAATATACCAAAATATAGTTTCCTTCATTCAGGTAGTGAAAGTATAAAGTTTATTTTTTTCATTAGACTTTTCAGTATTTTCCAGGTTTTCTACAATAAACCAATCATATTTAAAAACTATACATTCTTTTATATTCTTAAAAGAAAAAAAAAAACGGCAGTTGTATAGCACTGCTAGTGAGCATGCCTAGTCTTGAGAATTACAAATATTGACCTTTCCTAAGTATTCCTCTATTGGTTTGCCCATGTCTACAAGTTGCTCAATCTTCCTTAACTTTAATTGCTTTGTAAATTAAATTATATTTTTGTGTTTTAAAAAATAAATTGTGAGTCAGCTTCTTAATAGTTATTTTAAGATCAGTAAATAGCCAGAATTTTCCATAAGTTATCCTACAGTATAGCTGCTTCTATGAAAATCAAAGAAAGAAAAGGAAGCCTCCAGTGTGTTTCCAAAAGAAGAAATGAGAAGGAACTGGAAAAGAACATCTTCTCTCTCCTTAAGACTTATAAAGCTCTTGGCATTAGAGAAACATTCCAGAACGTACATGCTTAGGTCTCTGATGGAGGACAAATCATTAGGCTTTTGTCGCGAGGTCATTGGTCCATCTTCCAGACCTGGGGATGGCACAGAACTGTGCACTCCCTTAGGTGCTCCCTTTACCTCTGATACCCTCTTACTGTTGAACTGAACCTATTATTTCTCTAGAGGTCCAAAAGAATGAAATAGTAGCATTCTTTGATATCTAGCATAAACTCTGGAAAGTCCTGGCTAAATATCAATATGGAAAGCAAGAAATATATGCTCCAAATGTATATATATTTCAAATATATATATATATGATATATATATGCAATTAATGCTGAATAATGGCTGCAAAATTATAATTTGAGGTGGTATATTTTTATTAATTATTAACTTATGAAACAAGCCAATTTTAATATGAATCTCTGAAGACAAATAAAAACTCATTCATCGCCTTGCTTCGGAGATCATAGAATGCCAGAACTGGAAGGGACCATCTAATCCAACTACCCATTTGTTTCTTGAATCTTGTCATATCACCTTCCAGGGCCATTGTCCTATGCTAACCACCTCCAGTGACAGGGAACTCACTACTTAAAGATAAGGATACTTACTTCGTCTTTCCAAGAGCTTTGATTATGATTTGTATCTAACTTGCTATGACTTCCAATCATTGGTCTAGTTCTACTTGTTGGACTTGTGTAACTCTTATATGACAGTTTTCCATATTTTCAAAGACAGTTCTGATGTCCTGCCTGAGTTTCCTTTTTAGTATTTACCCTTTTTGTCTTTACTATCCAAGTCTCCAAATGCTTTGATTCTACTCCTCCAAATGTATTCAAGTTTGCCTGTATTTCTCCTTAAGTTTGGCACTGAAAAGTGAGTAAGGTTCTGAGTGTGCAGTGACTACATTGACGCAAAATGGCCTGTCACCTCCTTTCCTATAGATTTGAGAGTATGCATCTATTTTGGCAGCCCAAGAGCACCCTGGCTTTTGGGGAAACTAGTTAACAGCAGTACCATTTCACCGATAATTTCAAACCATCAAAAATAAGAAAGATGCAGTTAACTGCTGTCAGGTTTTGCGTTGTTGTAGAGGGTTGCAACTATTTTAAAAGCCTATGCTTTTAATGCTTTCTCAAACATTTGAGGAATGTTACATTTAATCTTTCTCTTTTCTGTTTGTGAGTGTGTTTTAATCTCTTTCTTTTCTGGGGTGGGAAAGAGTAGGGAAATTTGGTAATATATAGAATCAAGCAAAAATATCCAGTCAGTTCTTAATGATCATTTCTAAAAACCAGAAGAGACAAAGAGTTTGTTACCTAAAGTGTTCTGCTTTTTTGGAGTCTCTCTTTTAGCAGGATCTAATTTTCATTATTGGCTACTAAAAAAAAATTAATCTGTGAAGTGAAATGTAATATATATTCCTGTGGGATTTATGGTGGGCTTCTCAAGACAGTGATAATCAAGCCTATCATTTCAAGCCTTATTTTTGTAAAGATTTGTGCCATGGCTTCTGCCTAGGAAATGAATAGGCTCCTGCAAAGAATATAGCTGTTTGTAAATTTCCATTTTTATGAATCAGCACACTCTACCTAATAGGTATTTTGTGGTGAAATAAACTTCTTCTAATTACCTATCTTATATATATATATGTCTCAGGACCCTGGTTTTTCAGATCAGTAAAGATCTGAGTTAGTAAAGTGGGGCACTATGCATACTAGAGTGACTTCTGTGCTTTTCCAAGAAATAATTGAGCTCAAGACCAATATAGAAAGAGGTTTGGAAGAAAATGTATTGAAAGTAACACATGATTAAAAGCCAGAAGAGATTATTTAGAAGCTTTAGCAATTCCAAAGAAACTATTGTCTAAGTGCAAATTATCTTGCATTAATTAGTATTTAACCCTAAAATATCTGACTATTTCTAATCTGTTAATAATAAGCAATCAAATGGTGCAATGCAGACTTGTTAGTTTAGAGCTGATCAGCATAGCCCTATGGCAGAATTCTGTTTAAGTAAATTATCTTATGTCCTGAAAAATAAGTTCATTTCCCAAGAAGAGCAGTTATCCTAGAAAAATGTTCATTCCCAGAAGAATTAAGTCTAATGAAAATTTTCACTATAATATGTATGAACAAAAAAAATGTAGTTTTACTGTAAAAGAGAAGCTAGGATGCTAAAGCAGTTAAAAGATTCTTTGTTTGGGAAGTTTATTCATAGGTAAGAGTTCTTTCAATTGCAGGCAGTAGTGAATGGACATTTATGAATTCTGGTGGAAAAATCAAGGATCAACAGTATCTGCATTGAAAGGATAGGGTCATTTGTTCCATACTGTATATCTCTTTGGCAGTACATTATTTGGTTCTAAGTGAAATACGTTGTAAATGCATACTTTGTAAAACTGTAGGTCAAATGCTATTCTGAATCATGTTGTAATGTTACATTACATACTAAAGGAAAACTCACTGAGAGCTTTTGTGACTCAGAAATTCCAATATAAGAGAGCATAAAAATCCTATTTCGATAGGAAAATTATAGTATGCACACTTTAAATTTTAAAAGAGAAAAGCATTTCTTGCCATTTGAACAGTAGTATCTCTTTATCTTGCTAACATAAAAAAAGCTGAAGATAAAAATCTTTATTCTCTCCATTTTAAATGTAGAACCTAATACAAAAGTGATTCAGCCAGTGCCACATATGAGTATCATTGAAAACAGAATTGCTGCTCTATCTGCTTCGCTTGAATGAAACCTAAGGACTTACCTTTCTTGAGATGAAACCTGGAATTTAAAACTGAAAAGATCCATGTGAAATTTTTTTTCAAGATCTTAAGTTCAGCTTTTGGTTTTCTTTCTGTTAGCATGGGTCAGCCAATGTCAAATTGTGCATTCATTCATTCCTTCAACAAATATTCCTTGAATACCTACTGTGGGCAAGCATAGTACCAGGTACTGAGGATACAGCAGTGAATGAGACAGACACATGGTACCCATCATCATGTGAATTAAGACCTGGCTGAAGAGACATTTAACCTATAATCACACTGTGGAGTGGTTGAAAGGAGTTAGCACAAGGAAACACTTAGGGAAACAGGGTGAAGAGGGGTCACACAGGTCCACACTGAGAGAAGAGTTTCTCTCTCCATCTCTCTCTTCCTTTCTGTCTGCCTCTGTCTCCCTCTTTACTGAATCCCCTTTAATCCATATTTTCCTCCCTCCATCTGTTAGGATGGTTATTTTAATATGTTTAATGTGTACCTTCAGTATATCTATGTGCTCTTATAAAATGTGCATTATTGTTTTATATATATACATATATGTGTTTATGCATTTTTAAGTTACATTCCCTTTTTATTTTTCTCATTGAGCATTATGGTTTTCAGAGCATCTGTGTGTACATTTATTCCTGTATTTCTAACTGCTGTGTAGTATGCTCCATGGTATGCATTTACCACATTTTTCCTCTCTGTTCTTCCAATGCTGGACATCCAGATAGACTCCAACTCCTGCCACCACAAATAACACTGAGATGAATATCCTCATTTATGTCTCCTTATGAGCCTGGGTGAGAATTTCTTTTACATATATCTATATATACCCAGAACTAGATTTATCGAGTTGTTCAGTGTGTGTTTAATTAATTTGGCCAAGTTCTGTCAGCCTTTCACCAGATCTCCTGCTCTGGTCTACTTCCCAAACAGCAGTGCATAAGAGTCTCTATATCCCAACATCCATGCCAGCAATTGGCATTACTTCCTAATTTTTAATATCTAATACAAGTATTTCTGATCATATAAGTGATATTAGCAATGAGTGATTTCTCATTGTTGTATTAACTTGCTTTTCTCTAATAACTAATGAGTTTGAAAATCTTTTTATACCCATCAATCTTTTTGTTTGCTCTTATGTGAATTGCCTGTTTCTAACTCTTGCTCATTTTTTTTGTTGGGACTGCTATCTTTATCATTTTGGTTTTCAACAGTTTCTGATATTAATTCATTCTTTGGTTTGAGATATTACAGAAAATTTCTCCAAATCTATCATCTGGAAGATTTTTTTTTTCATTATGAAAGTGGTGGGGTAAAATCTGGAAGCATCCAGAATCCCTCAAACTAGACTGTTAACCATTAGGCAGTATGGGCATAGTGCCTTGGCCCTGTGAGGATCTTTAAATGGTCTTTTTCACAGTAGCTGCAATATTTTCCAGACTGCTTAGAATAAATTCCCATAGAAACTGTCAATATTATGAGAGTTTAATTTTTTTCATATTACCAAAATGCTCCTATATTCCACTTTTGTATTTGATTCTTTGTTGCATATGATTACTCTGTAACCTTCAGATACTGTGACTCCAAAATTTATATTTTGGAGAAAGCAAGCTTTCTGCCAATAGTTTATCAAAATTATGAGCATTTAAGATTTCCGAGTTTACAAATATTATTGTGCATTATTTATACTGTATGATCATATAATTTTTTAAATCTTCATAGTGTTTTGTAATCAATGATAATGTTTTTCTCAAAAACATCTTAATGTCAAGACTGAATGTAAAAATAAACCAAACAAAGTGTGTTTTGAGCTATTACTACATATAAAATACTATGTTAGACATAGAGTAAGGACATGAGGGTGAATGGAAATAAATTCAAATAAATAAAATATAACAGTGTTCTTCTTAAAGTTCAGTTGGGCTTATTCACTCATTCATTAGCAAAAATCATTTATTGAATATCTATTACATGGCACAAAAAGTTTCCTGTCATAGGTATTCAATAAGTACTTGAATGAATGAATGAATGAACATAATTATAACATAGCTTTTAATACTGTGTAGTAGAGACAGACTCCAGATACTGTGGAATCTCAGAGAAGGAGCATTTACTTCCTCAGGAGATTAGAACTTGTTCCCTGGAAGATACCTGAACATATAAGTAGAAAATGTCTAGGTAAAGAGAAAAGGAGGGAGGAAGGCATTCCAGGTATCCCACCTTCAAATACATGTGGGAGGTAAGTAGTAGCCTGGAAGGTACATGGCAACTCACACAATCCAGTATTGCTAGAGCTGGGAGTGAGAGGCAGGAAGAAGCAAGAGAGAAAGAAGGATAGTAGGCATGCCTTTTAGGCCAAGAGAAGGAAAACCACTGAAAAGTTTTTAAGCAAAGCAATGTGACATGGGCTAACTTGCTATTTAAATAGATCATCTGGCTTCATGAAAAACAGATTGAAAAGTACTTGGATTAAAGATAGAGCAACAAATTAGGAGTCTTATATAACAGAAGTGAGAGATTGTGAGGCCTTGAACTTGGGATGAAAAAGAATCAGTTTCATAGATATTTAGAAGGTGTGAATTAGGACTTGATGATTGATTAGATATGGATGGGGGCGCGAAGAAGAGGGAGAAGTCAAAAATGACCCCAGTTTCCTGCCTGAGGGACTGAGTGAATGAATGGTACTGTCACCTGCTAAGAGAGGGAGTACAGAATTAGGAGCAAGTTTGGCAGAGGATGAGGCATTTGGGGATATTTTGAGGGGTTTATATCTCTAGAACTTTCAACTAAAGATGTACAGTAGGCAGTTGAAACAGAAAAGTTCAGTAATAATGCAGGTAAACTATGATAAGTACCCAAAGAGTGAATGAGATAAAGGGATTTCAGAGTAGGAAGACATCACTATGGACCAGGGGATTCAGAGAGCTTGTGGAATGAAACTGAATCTTGAAGGACAGGCACTGTATATAAGCAGAGATGCAGGAGAGCATTCTGACTGGCACACATTCATGTCTTTAACAGGCTCTGTATTTACAAGGCTGCTGGGACCTTGAATTCATAAGCTAGGATTGGGAGGAAGGAAACTTGGACTGGATGGTGATGGAGATGCTGTAGAGCTGGACCCTCTTCCTTAGCACCCTGACTCACAGTCTAAAGTGTACTGTAAAGAGAGATGTGAGGAAACGGGACCCACTTGATAAAAGGAAGTGGGGAGGGGCGAGGTGACAAGAGAAACTGCCTAGAAATGGCAATATTCAGAGTCAGACTAGAAGCTCTATCAGAGATGCTGAGGGTCTAGAGGCTGAGGGTATGGGGAATCCAATAGCTTCCAGCTCCAGGATAAAGGAAAGAGTCAGGGTTGCACTTAGGTCTGGCACAGCAGACAGGAGGCTTTGGACAAAGAAGACGAATTCCCCACCCTAATAATGGGCCCACATGAAAGAAAATAAGAAATGAGAAGCAAAAAGGTGTGTGGGGGGCAGTGAATAGAGTAGCAAAGCTTGATTAAAGCTGTATGTGTTTGAAAAGTAGGAGTGACGTTGGAAAGTTCTTTTTTGTCGGAAGCCCTGAATTCCAAGATTGGTGGAATAGATTTTGTGCTATCAACTCGCTGAAGGTTTGTTTGTTATTTTTCTTAGAAAGAGACTTGATAATAAATCTATTCTATGAAAATGTGTACCTGGCACAAATGTCCAGAATGGATTAAAAGGGAGGGACTGGAGGCAGGAATGCCAATGAGTGGGTTGTGAAAGAATCCAGACACAAGTAAAGAAGTCTGGGGCCAGGGCATGGAGACTGGAAGCTGAAAAGAAGAAATATTTATTGTATCAATTTGTAAATCTGGGTTGGCACCAGCATCAATAGTTATTTTTATCTTAAAACTATGCCAATGTGCACTGAAACGAAGTTTTAATCCTAGCATAAGAATTGATTTTTGAAATAATTTCAAGAACATAATTAGATATATTTGCTTTGTCCGTGTGTGTGTGTCTGTGTGTGAATGACATAGGTTTAGGATCATAAATATATACTTAAATTTATGGGAATTTAAAATTGCTAGGTGGATCAGTGCATTCCAACACTAATTTAGTAACAACACTTCGGGTTTCTGTAGTCTATATTCTTTCAGAACTATCACAAAATTTTCAAAATATTCACAAAATAAATTTTAACTCACTTCAGTTTGATATATGTCATTAATGATGTCTAGGAGAAGGAGATGGTCATGAAAGCAAATGAACAATTTGAGGGGTATAAAGAATTCAACATCACAGGTTTAAATGATGATATTGGATTAAGACATTTTAGAAATACAAGATTTTACATTTCTATTACATTTAATTAATTAGGTAGAAAATGACACAGTTAATTTTTAATGTATTCAGTGTTTAAAAAATTAGCTTGGCTTCTAGTACTGAACACTTCATATGATGAAAGTAAGAAACGTATTGAAACATTTCGATTTGCTTCCTGATAAGTGGAGGTAATAGAAGATGTGTTCAGGGCATCCATTTACTTTGCTGAATTGGATAAGTTAGAACTGCATTCGGTAGAGCCTTTTAAATATCAAAAAAATGTAATTTGTAAGTAATGATTTGGAATGCTAATGAAGAAAAATCAATTTCAAGAGCCACATCCACGATAATAGTAGTCAGATGATTCATTCACATTCACCACAGAAGCTGGTATTCGCAGTTTTCATTTTAACCCTTTTCTTTAACAGAATAATGAAATAAGAATTTGCGTATGCCTGTTGGTAACGAACAGCTCCTTTATCAGAATTTATTTAGGTAAAATAGTGTCCTTAGAAGCAAATCAGTGAACTCGGCCCCGATCATGGTGGTAGGCTCTGGGAATGCAAATAATATCATCAGTAAAGTACAATTTCTGCCCTTAAGAAACTTAGTTTTATATATATAAAAATGTAGTGAAAAGTGTGGGATTTTTTTGGCAAATGTGTTTTTTTAAGAGACTATGTAAATAATTTACCTTTTTTTAAACTGGAAGCATAATATCCACCATTGGCATAGAAACACCAGCTGTTAAAACAGCAAAAGTAATTAGAAAATACCATTTGATTTATGGAAATTCACTTTTCAGCTAAACTTTTATGATACAAAAAGACCTGGTTTATTGGGACATCAAAATTGTACAGGGTGTTTAAAAAAAAATAGAATAGATCTAAATATGCTAAGTAAACTTCTTAAATTTTTAGGAAAAAAAATGAAAGCTTTTGAAAGCACTGTAAAGATAAAGATTATAGGGGGCTTAATCTATCTCAAAGGATAGGCAGCTAGGGCTGCCATAATAAAATACTACTGACTGCATGGCTTAAACAACAGACATTTATTTTCTCACAGTTCAGGAGGCTGGAAGTCCTTTCTCCTTGACTTGTAGAGAGCACCCTCTTGCTGCCTATTCACATGGTCTTTTCTTGGTGCACACACATCCCTGGTGTCAATTTGTGTGCCCAGATTTCTTCTTATGAGAACACCAGTCATATTGGATTAGGTTTGAATGCTTCATACAGCTTCATTTTAACTTAATCACCTCTTTAAAGACCTTATCTCCAAATGCAATTACATGCTGACATACTAGGGGTTGGGACTTTGACATATGAATTTTGAGGGAACACAATTCAGCCATAACACCTATGATGTGGCATTATATATAAGAGATATGAATCACAATAAATTTTCTTCAATTTACTAGGACCAAGGATGGAATGAAATGTAAAGGGTTGTGTCTCTAAGACTTCCATGACCCTGGAAGTACAGGAGGTTAGGAAGCATCTTTCCAAATATTTAGAAGAGAAGTATAATTGATTGACTTCATGTAAAGTTGTTCTTATAGACAGAAATTATACCAGTACATTCTCAAGACATTTTCAGATGTTAAAGTTATTGTCATTCTTCCCAATCCCCCAAATACAAAATGATTTATCAGGCCTAGAAACTACAAAAAAATTGTGGTAGTAACACACAATATAATTATACAGTTCGTTTACCAGAAACAAATTAATTTTGAGAATAGAAAGTTACATACAATTTTTAATACCACAAAATTTCATTATGTAGTGTATGTCTATTATTATATTCAAAAAAAGAATTATATTAGAAAAGATGTGTGAGAGGGTTTTTTTAAATAGTAAATTTCTTAAACTGTTATCATGTCTCATAAATATATTATGACCCAAATGCAGAAACCTATTTAAATAATCAGGTGGGCTCAGCATTTCCCTGGTAGTCCAGTGGTTAAGACTCTGCACTCCCAATGCAGGGGGCACGGGTTCAATCCCTGGTCCGGGATCTAAGATACCATGCCACAAGGCATGGTCAAAAATAATAATAATAAAATAAGTGATCAGATGGGCTCTAAGTTAAGAGAGCAACTTAGGACCATATAAAACCAATTGAATTTTCAACACAAGTTTTAAAAGTTATTTTTCATGCAACTAGAAGCTATAATTTTAAAAATTACACTAAATGAAATGATTGAAAGAATTCATCCACTAGGAACTACTTCTGAAACATTCAGTTCAAACTTTGCCCTTTTGCTTTGGTGATTTATGTAGAGAATGGCTATAGCTACTTCTCACTGAGTAAGGGAAGAGGCAAAACCAATAGTTTGAATATTTTAAATTGACACTTCCCACGTCTTCAAAGTTGTTCCACGGTCAATGTGGCAGGAGTAGTCGATGCAGCAAGACCCTCCGCCTTCCACTCCACCCACATGAAAATGCTAGATAAAACATAGCAAAATCATTTGGGGACATAAATTTATCCTGAATCCATCTGGCCACTTGAATAAAATAAAATCTGTGAGCAGTTATTCACATATGGACTTACATTAAAATATAAATAAATGTACTGTACAGTATTCCACATTGTGGACCTGTTTATGTACGTATACAATGTTAGGGGGAAATTCTGAACTTCTGTAAATGCATGTGACACTTTAATAATCTTTGTGATGTTCACATCATAGTCATGAAGTAATGCAAACTACGTGATAAACTTATGTCCTGAAATTGGAATGAATCACCTTAAGATGGCTGCTTTGTCAGGCTTTGTTTAATCAAGAACCTGTCTTGTCCAACGTAATGCTGTTAGGTTAATGTGTAATATTTGTGTGTGGTGTTCTCCCTCTGCCTCAAAGGAGTGTTTCACAGAGGCTGGTGTTAAATTTCTTATATAGTATTAATGAAATTTGAATATGTTAAACATATATGCACAGATAATTCTTTAACATACAAATGCCTGTCTGAAAAGCGGGCCCCAACCCCTCAACCTCCACCTGTGGAACACCTCTAGAACACCTGACTTTTAAAAGAAATTATTTGGCCTTTGTTCATTTTTAGAGGACAGAGAAAAGCTGTAACAGAGCTGGTACTCAGGAGAACTGAGCTCAGAGAAAAATCTCAGGAGAGCCTTGTTTATGTGTGAGAAAATGTACCAATTCTTCCCTAAATTTGCCTAGGTATTTTAAAAAATCACTTAGCATTGCCTGAAATTTCACCAATTAGTTAAGGATATTGTTTGAAAATGAAAATATGTCTGAAAGATGAATCCATTTCACCAGTTCATGTTAATCTTAAAACCGGTCTGAAGGTAGCTGTGCTTCGAGAGTAGAAGTCTTAATTGGAAGAGGAGAAATATGGAGCTGATGATTTGGAATTTCTGAGCTTCACGCTCACTGTTAAATGAGATCATTCTCACAACAACCTACAAGGTCATTACTATTATTATGTCCCATTTACAGATGAGAAAACTGAGGCACAGAGTGTTTAAGTAATTGCCCAAGGTCATACAGCTAGGAAGTGGAAGAGCTAGGATATATATCCAAGCCTGTCTAATTCCAGAGTTCACACCATTAACCACTGTGCAAATAGTTATGTTGATGGGATCAAATAATATAATAATATTATTAAATTATGAAATGTTAACGAATAATAATATACAATATTTGACAGCCTGTATCATGGTCCTGAGCTTCTGAGCCTACCACCACTGTTTTTCATCGTAAGAATGCCATGCTTTCTCATCAGTAATAGCAGCTCACTGCATAAATGAGTCACAGGTTCTTCAGGGAAGCAGGTGTAAGTTTTAAAGCCCTCTTCCAGCAAGTGATTGTTGTGTTAAATAATCTCCAAGTTGAGATACAGCTATGAAGAATTCCTGGCCTTTCATGAGACCTGGGAAAACATGTTTGGTAGGAACTGACTAACCTTTACATAGTTCTCTTTAAACTTAAATACGAGAAGCAAGGAGGAAAGGGTCTATTTAAAATTGCAGAATACTTTCTGTAGTGGATATCACTATGGCAAAACAAGAAAAACCACAATGGAGAAAGATACTCAGTGATTTTTAGAGTGAATAACAGAAACTGGACACCACACGGAAGTCTTAATGGGTAATAAGGAAAACCATTTAATATGAAGAAGTAAATATAATCTTAGAGGGAGGTCATGCTGTGTGTTTGTGTTTTATGTAATTGCAGTGATAGAAGGGTAGTAACATGATCCCATATATTTTTAAAAGATAATTCTGGCTGCTTTATGAATAATATCTTGAGGGTAAGAGTGAAAGTGGCTTGGAATAGGATTAGAGAAATGGATAGACATGAGATCTATTTTAGAAGTAGAATCGATAGAGTCTGATGATGATTGGATGAGAGAGGCATACAGTATGGGAAAATAAGGAATAAAAGAGGTTGTCCAAATTTCTGGTTTGAGCAACCATTTGGCTGATGATGTCATTTATTAAGAGAGAGAAGATAAGAAAAGAAGTAGATTTCTGTGGGAAAGAAATCAAGAGTGTAGTTTGAGAGGTCTGTGAGATATTCTGGTGGTGATGTCAAATAGATGGTAATCAGCTCTGAAACTCAGATGAGAGGTCTGCACTCAATAATAAATTTGAGTGAATACAAATGGTTATTAAAACTGGAAATGGAACTGATCATATAGGGGGAAAGTATAATGAGAGAAGGTGGTCCAGGATGTGTTAAAGATGTTAAAGGTAGAAATTTGATAGAAGAGATGAAGTCAGCCACAAGGGTTGATGAAGAGATGCCAGAGAAATGGGAGAAAAACTCTAAGCATGTGATCCAATGGAAGTCAAGAGAAGATAATGCTTTCAGACCAGAGAGTGGTCAACTCTGTAGAATGCTGCTCAGGGAGCCAGTAAGATGAGGACTTGAAAGTCCCATTGGATGTGACAACATGGTGGTCATTTTGGACCTTCTAAAGAGCAGATTTATTTTCAATTTATTATATTTTTGTTGGTTTATTCTTTCTGAGTCATTTTGTGCCTCTACAATTTAATGCCTCTCTGAGTGTGTGTGTAATAACCAAAGTAATTTATCTTCAGATTTCCCCTTTAGTTCTATTTTCCTGTTGAATACTGTGCTTTTCCAAACTTGTATTTTAGAAATGTTAGTCCTATAATTTTTAAAATTAATGTCTCATGATCTTGAAAGTGTGGCATTATTATAATCAAAACAAGAATACTTAAGCTGTCTTTGTTTTGCTTTGGTGCTCATATTTTAAATGCTTTTGAGCTGCATACACATGTTCCAAATACATGCTAGTGCATCATTATCTCTTTATTTTTAATTACATAGCATTACTTGATCCATTTCCTTAGCTTTTCTATATTTATCAGTTGAAATAATAATAAATAAGTAAAAGTAATAGATTTAATCGATGGTCAGTTAATTAGTAAATGATACAGTTTACTACTTCTACTGCTTAACACTGTACATGGACATGGTGGCATTCAGTAAATATTTGTTTAATATTGTTCAATAACAAATGTTTGAATGGTCAATTAGTTCTACTAGGCTAACAATCAGTTGTCTTTGTTAAACACTTTCAGTAGATTACCTTTTGATAGGAATATATTCATTGACCCTTTACATATATTTTTTGTGAACAATTTTTCAATGTGCAGAAATGTAAAAAAGGTTTAAACCCATAGTTTAACTGTCTAGGCTTCATCAGATCCTATCACTAATGGATGTGTAACCTTTTATCTTCCTTATACTTTAGCACATAAGAAATGAGGACTAGCACGGACAGGTTACATAGAGATGTTTTAGACATGAATGTATAGATTTTGAAAAAATACTTGAGAGAAAGTCATTGTATAAAACAAAAGTATTATGCATTAGACTGACATAATATCTAAAAACATGGGAAAAACTAAACCACGGGAAATAAATGTCAGAAGCTGAGCATTTGGAACTGTATATGGAGTTTTCAGTAGACCAAAGTTATTGTTTTATGTTTCTTGGACTGTCCCTTAAAATTGGAATAAATTATTTTCAATTGTAGTAGAAGATGTTAGTAAGCTCAAGGAGTATGTAAGGGCTTGCTCCCTCTAGAATGACTCTGAAAGAATGAATTCTAATAGGTGTTTAACGTGAAACATTAAAATTCTAAGCAGTGGTCCACAAATGGAAGACAAACAATGAATTGGAGGCCAGTACAAATAAGAAATTTACAGGAAAAGTTTTTATAGAGATTCTTAGAATATTGTTGACAAAACTGTCAATAATTGTTTCGTTGGCATTATTTTTTTTAAACCGGCACACACACAGAACATTATAGAAAATATAATTTGGAGAATTTTTCTTATAGTTATTGTGATCATTATAGTGAGAAATACATGTTGATAATAGATTCTCATAGAGTTATTTAGTCTCCAGTGCTGTTTTACATTTTTCTTAATGGACTCCACTATGGAAAAAAACTGTGATCTTTCTCACAAAAACTTGTATTAAAAGGAGTACTGTAATGTATGGACGCAAAGAGGAACTTCAGTTATAGGGGGACATTTCCATCCCATCATCTATGTCAAAAGTTCATCCACAGAGTGGTGTAAGCAAAGGAGACATGGTGGTTTGGTAAATCCAGGGTAATCACGGGATCCGAGTAATAATGAACGAGGTTGAGAGTAAAGTTGGGATAAGACTGTGGATGGAGGTGGGACTCAGATCTAAGAGTAAGGAGGTGAGTGGAGCTCTAGTTCTGCAAGGATGGGGGCAAACTGTCTTACAAGGTTGACAAGGGGCTTGTTCACTCACGCTGTGACTTCTCATTGACTCCCGAACGCTAGGGCTCTCTGACAAGCACCTTCGAAGTGGCTGTAGAAACCAGAAAACGTACCCTTTGTCAACTGATCTTAGCCTATAATCTGAAGTTGAGAATAAAAATGAATCATTTTAATAAATGAAATTAGCAATAGAACCAAAAATGTTATATTGGTTTAAAATTGCAGTCACCTTGAATTGTGATAAAATATGTAACAATTACATTTTTTAAGATCACTGTTCTTGAAAAGTGTCTTTCAGTGTTTATTCAGTTGCAATACAAGATTTATTAAGATATAAAGTTTGTATTTTTGCCTCACCCAGAGAACCCCTAAAATGCTGCCTTCATAGTGTGAAATACACTATTATTTGAAATGAAATTAATAGTTTATAACAGTGAGTTGTGAAGCAATGACTTTCTTCAGATGTTAGATCAAATGCCAGATAATCACAAAAAAATAAGTAACAGAACAGAAAATAAAGGAACTCAGAAATTCTACACCACAGTTTTTCTCTGTCCAAATGCTGATAAATGGTGGCTACACTACAAATAAACATTTCTGGAAAAGCTTTTTGAATGGTGTGGCCAAATTTAAGTATATATATATATATATATATATATATATATATATATATACACATACAGTTGCATATTTAGTTATTTTTTAGGCTGTGAATCAAGACTTTTGGCTCCTCTCTAAATGTCTTTTCCCAGTTTGGTGTCAAGTATGGGAAAGGAGTTTGGGATTTGAAACACTACTCTGTTAGGCTGAGTTGCAGAAGGAGTTGCCAAGCAGAAGAATCCAAGTTATAAAGCAGTAGTCAGGGAGAAGCATTACAGAATATTCCCATAACTAGAATACATACTGATTTGCCTTTTTATAATTACTTGCGTTTCTTAGAGATTTTTTCTGTGACACCACAAATTTACCTCTTACTGAGACTGTTTTCTCTGGGAAATAAACCTCTGTCTTCTTAGACCTGAGCTTCTCATCTTATTGTGGGAGTATAAATGAAGCATATTAGATGGAACCATTTTGAATTGAATTTTCGGAGGGAAACATGTTTAATCTGTGTTGCTGTTTCCTATTATGAAGTTTCATATCAACACGACAGATGAACTGTTACTTTAAAGGCATCTTTAACACAGAGTACCTTAAGTGGGTGTCAGCTGATAATGAGTTGCTTAGTTTGGTTCCTAAATTGGCCACTTTGCACACAATCTTAACTGTTTACCAAAGGTACTGAGCTCTGAATAGAACTTCCTTCAGGCAGCAATTCACTAATGCCCAATCTAGGTGATGTTTGACCTGGATCTGTATACCATGAATGTTTTTCCTGGGCTTTTTATTTTTGCAATACGCTATTTAAAATCCTGCAATTTTTAATGCTTTGAGAGAATCCTCATTCTTTTTTACTGCCTTTGATTTTTAACAACTTTAAATAACTTTGTTATAAATTTTATGCCTTGATATATAATGAAAAATAATTAAGGTGCCTGCAATTTAAAAGTCAACCGGACAATTAAGCCAAATTTCTGTGAAAAATGTTAAGTTTTCTATTTTTATATCAGCATGGTATCAAGCAGTTTAAACAGTGTATAACCATTTATATACAACGAACATATGATTCAGTTAAACTAAATGGTAATCCGTCTTTTATGCTATGTATGTTGAAGTGAATACATGAAGCTTTAGCCAGTAAAGAAAAAGAAGGAACAGTGACAAGTAGGAATTAGACTTAATTGTAATTAAGAGAATCCCTCTATTTTCCATGCATACCTAATATTATTCTCATCACACTGTGGTGTAAGGAATAAATGAGTAATGAGTAAATGAATAGTGAATGAATAAATTAATAATGAATGAATAAAGCAGTTTAAATGAACACACTTTTTATAAATATTGTATAGTTACTGGCATTGGTACCTGAAATGTATATCTAATTTTTAAACCTTGCTGTGTATTTGGGCAGAATGTTGACACTCACAAAACTGTGATGCTGATCTCATAACGATATGAGAAGTTGCTAGGTGATGTTCATCTAGAATCCCAAGGCATTTATAATAGAAGAAATGTTTCTTCTTTTCTCTCAAATGTTTGAGAATGTTACTATGAAGACTGTGTAAGTTTATCACAAAGCCAGAGCACTGGCTGGAATAGTGGAAGAGAATATTGGAGCAGGAAGTTTCTCAAACTTGGAAACCATCCTTGCCATGACCACTGCCCTAAAGGACTCTGTGTGTATATATATGGACTCTGAGAGTTGGGTTTTTTAATTTAATTTTTATTTTATATTGGAGCCTAGTTGATTTACAATGTTGTGTTAGTTTCAGGTATACAGCAAAGTGATTCAGTTATACATATACACATATCTATTCTTTTCAAATTCTTGTCCCATATAGGTTATTTCAGAGTATTGAGTAGAGTTCGCTGAGCTATACAGTAGGTCCATGTTGACTATCTATTTTATATAATAGTATGTATATGTTAATCCTAATCTCCTAATTTATCCCTCCCCCCACCCTTCCCCTTTGGTAACACTGAATTTGTTTTCTAAGTCCATGAGTCTGTTTCTGTTTTGTAAATAAGTTCATTTGTATCACTTTTTAGATTCCACATATAACTGATATCATATGATATTTGTCTTTCTCTGTCTGACTTACTTCACTTAGTATGATAATCTCTAGGTCCATCCGTGTTGCTGCAAATGGCATTATTTCATTCTTTTTTATAGCTGAGTAATATTCCATTGTGTATATGTACTACATCTATCCATTCCTCTGTCGATGGACATTTAGGTTGCTCCCATGTGTTGGCTGTTGTAAATAGTGCTGCAATGAACATTGGGGTGCATATATCTTTTCGAATTATGGTTTTCTCCAAATATATGCCGAGGAGTGGGATTGCTGGGTCATATGGTAGCTCTATTTTTAGTTTCTTAAGGAACCTCCAGACTGTTCTCCATAGTGGCTGCACCAATTTACATTCCCACCAACAGTGTTGGAGGGTTCCCTTTCTCCACACCCTCTGCAGCATTTATTACTTGTAGACTTTTTGACGATGGCCATTCTGACTGGTGTGAGGTGGTGATACCTCACTGTAGTTTTGATTTGCATTTCTCTAATACTTAGCAATGTTGATCATCTTTTCATGTGCTTTTTGGCCATCTGTATGTCTTCTTTAGAGAAGCATCTATTTAGATCTAATGCCCATATTTTGATTGCATTGTTTGGTTTTTTGATATTGAACTGCATGAGCTGTTTGTATATTTTGGAGATTAATCCCTTGTTGGTCACATTGTTTGCAAGTATTTTGAGAGTTGGTTTTGAATAAAACAAACCAAAATATATCCACAAATATTTCTATTTAGTATAGAATTATTTGCTGTAGAGCGGAATAGTCCAAAGTGGCAAAGGTAGTTGACATCAATTGTGAAGACTGAGGTAGAGATGAATTCCTATATTATCAAGAGCAAATGTGTATCAAGAAGAAAGAGGTTAATTCAGTCTGCAGTGTGGCTTTATAGCCTATCCTGAGCAATTCCTATCTCTTTTAGCAACCAGCCATTTCTGGGTTGACTAGATACACTAAATAGTGACGACAGAGTAGCAATAAGAGTCCTTTTTCTATCTCTTTTTAGCATATCCACTTCTAGGCCTTATTACTTGTTTGTTCCAATACTTCCCAAAAGGACTTACTCCGTCTTTCCTTCTCTTCATTAGTAGTAGTTTGCATTCTCATCATCATCACCTACATCATTTCTAGCATAGAAAAGGGCAAGGCTGCCAAAGGCATAAGTATGTTCCCAGCTGAACTAATCCATGGTCTAGACGCTACGTAACTACTTCACAAAATAACCTTTTTATGCATTCACATCAGTGACCAAGCCTCTATTTCAGGAATAAACTAATTTAACATACTTTAAAATTTTGGTGATTTATTTTGGCGAGGAAACTATTATAAAAACTGATACATAAATGACAAGTAACTTTCTAGCCTGTTAAGAATTGATGAACTGAAATACATATATGGCTATGTAATATTAATATGTTTTGATTAAATGGGCAAATGTGGATTTAACATTGGTATATAGTTAGAATAAACATTATGGCTTTTAAATATATTTTTTCAATATTTATTTTATTTTGAACCAAATAATTTACTACATAGTTCATATTATATCTATCGTCTATGTTTTGCATGTGTTTCATCTGTGCTTATGTATATGGTATGAGACACCTGTGATACAGTGTATAGGGCACTGAACCTGAAATCAGAAAATCAGTGGCTCTGCCACTTTCTAATTAAACAAGTCATTTAATATTATTGAGTCTTTATTAGCTCATCTATAAAGAAGAAATAATGATGACACTCTCAGGATTGATGTAAGAATTAAGTGGCATAATTGGTGTGATATGTTTCATATTCATCAAATAGAATGCTATGATTTTTTATGCAAGTTGTATCAATCTATATATCTTTTCTTCAAAAATATGATTTTCTTATACAGTAGTGGAATCTTTTTTCAAGGCCAGAATTTGCATTTAGAAAACAATTAGTATGTATATTTGTGAGTCACTTTTTCTCTGATTATTTTGGATGAGTAAGAAAGTTATAAATGTATTATAAATAATTTGAATACTAGACTATAATTGTTCTGGAATTACACTTAGTTTTATATAATGAAACTATGTAGTGGCCCATCATTTGAAAACTACATCCAAAGCCGTTTGAATGTACTTTCTGGTGTGGAGGAGATGACATTTCTTATCTTTTATCAGTAGTTTCTTTTTATATAAATTTTTAAATTCCTTTAGGGTTGGTAGTTCATATATCAGAATGGGATAAGGAATAGTAAATCAACTTTTAAAATATATGTAAACCAGAAATATTATTTATATAATATTTATTATATAGGAAAACAATTGAGCATAGGACAAAAAAAAAGTGGAATTGTAAGTTTTCTCAGTAAGTTCAGTATATTCCACAAGTTATCATTCAAGACTAGAAGTCTCTTGGCCATTATTGTGGTTTGTCTCTCTGATACCTGTGTGCCAATAGTCTTCTTTTTCTTTGAAGCTTTCTTCCCTGAAATAAGGTGATTTTCTTCTTTCTTTAGTACTTCCTGTTTCTCCTTGTGTCATTCTTTTATCACTTATCTATATCTCTCAAATCCCAACTATAGGAAAAAATATCAAAAAGCTTCCCAGGACAACTTTGTTCTGAAACTGCAAGAGAGAAGTGATGCTCATGAAGAAACAGATGCATCTGGGCTATTCCAGACTAACCTCTTCTTGGTGCATAAAGTCAGGTTATTAACATAGAGAAGGCAGGGCCCAAGCAACTTGAGTGTGACCACTGATTGAGTTCTTAGATTCCCTATCCCCATGCAGTCACTAGTAGAAACCCAAGATAATTCCCTTCCTAAGTGACTTTCAACTATCATTATGATGTCCCTGGGTGCCAAAATAAAACTTTTCCACCCTTGGCCAATTTATTTTCCTAGGATTTTCCTACTTAGTCCCTCTTCCTTGAAACGTTTCTCTTGATCACAACTTAGTACACACATGTGAACACACACAAACACACAGGGGTGCATACACATTCATGAAACAATACTGCAATTGATACAATAACTACATGGTCTACACTCTAATATTTTATTTCATTTTATTTTTTAGAATGCTGATCATTCTAATGATAAGTTATTTTCGTGACTCACTAAAAATTTGTGACCCACAGTTATAAAAAATACATTAGATGACTTACAATAGTCCTTTCAGTTTCCAAAATTCTATGATTCTCTTTATTCTTATAATGAAAGTTTCATTTAATAAAAACATTTCTATTCTCTGAATAAAAGCAATATGGTATGAAAAAATACTCAGAGTTCCTGGTTTTATCAGTGTCTATTGAAATGCTGGTATTTTAGGAAGGTGAATAATGAATAGGAAATTGAACTAAGAGAGAGTTGTAGGAATGTTAATGAGAAACGACAAAAGCCTATCAGAAAAACAGAAGCAAGAAACCTGGATGATCCTAAGTCTAAGCAACCAAAAGTTGTTATTATGTAAGAGCACTCTTATTTGAAAGTTGCCTAATTTTTAGAAAGATTTGGGAGGATTATTACTTGAGTGCGTTGTTTTGTACTTTCTAAATTGTGATGTGCTATGGCCAAAGCTGTTAACATACCTAGAAGGCCCTGTGTGATCTGTCCCCTTCTCTGCCTCTTATCTCTCTGACCTCCTTTCCTTCCTACTCACTCCACTCCAGCTACCCTGGCCTCTTTGCTGTTCCATGGACACACCAGGACATCATATCTTAGGGCCTTTGCACTGCGGGCTCTCTTTGCCTCAAACTCTCTTCCTCACATATCCGAATGGCTTACCTCCTCAACTTCTTCATACATCTATTCAGATGTTGCCTTGTCAATGATACCTACCCTGACAGCTCTTTTTTAAATTGCAGACTGTCCCATACCCCTTAACTTTATTTTTTGCCATTTTCATTTATCTCCTTTTTAACGCTATATAATTTACTGATTTACTGTGTCTTTCTCCCCCTACTAGAATATAAGTTCCATGAGAGCAGAGATTTTTATCTGCTTTGATCACTGTATGTCCTAGGTGTTTACAAAGGTACCTGACATACACTGGGAGCTCAATTACTATTAATTGAATGAGTATTTGTATTTCCCAGTACATCAAGCAAAGAACTTGTTCATATATAGTACTCAGGAAATATTTATTGTATAAAAGAACCATTTTAGATTGTATAATTTACATTTACAAAACACTTTTGAAATCCCCTAAAACACACAGCCAACAATCAAGCTATGACATGGTTAGGACTGGAATCATTGTGCCCTACCTTCCCACCTGCCTAGATAGGGAAATTGAGAGGTCTAGTGACTTGTCTAAAGTTACAAAAAGTAGGACAGTCTTCTGACTTATGCTAAAATGAAATTACGGTTGCTTTATGTTCTGGGATAGAGATTTGCAGTTTGCAGAATGTGATGTTATTTCACTTATAAACTGTTTTGTTTCTGGTATGTCTGTGTTGCTTCCAAATTTATGTTAAGAGGATGTTACCTGTTATTTAGATACTAAAGCCTTACAGAGTTCATTGTCATTCTTAGCAACAATAGGTAGCAGATTATCTAATTTGGAGGGAAAAAAAGCATTAAAAATTCCCAAAATTACCGCAAAATTGATAAACATCACAGTACTTTTTTAGTGTTGGTTCTTTTTCAGGCTCTTGATTTTTTTTTTTAACGTTTTTTACCTTCCGTTGACTTTTTAATCTTTTTAAGAAAGAAAGTAAACGAGAAAGCTTTGATTCTAGGCTTTCATGGGACCTGTTGAAAATTGGGGAGCCTTTGTTTTA
This sequence comes from Balaenoptera musculus, assembly GCF_009873245.2. Classification (NCBI taxonomy): domain Eukaryota; kingdom Metazoa; phylum Chordata; class Mammalia; order Artiodactyla; family Balaenopteridae; genus Balaenoptera; species Balaenoptera musculus. The sequence continues at coordinate 33,037,527 of NC_045801.1, read as the reverse complement.
TGATTTGGAGAAAATTTCAGTATTTCCTATCTACGCTTGAGGAACGTTAACCAATTTTAAGTGAGACTGGGGAAAGTGACTACCAAAATCTGCCTGAGATAGTTCCCAGCTGCGATGCCTAACGTCTTGCGTCTAATTAGCGACCGTTCCCTGGTGTTAATCACGCGGGGGAAGGGAAGAAACGGAAGCTGCAGGAGCTCCTCGGGGCTCAGAGTTGCCCCGAAGCCGAGGAGCGCGCTCCGGAGCTGCCAGCCCGCCGAGGTGCCGCCGCCGCCGCCGCCGCCGCCTCCCCTCCGGCTGCTGATTGGCGGAGACCTCAGCATCAGCAGCATCTCCCTGCGAGGGGAGGGCGGCAGGACCGACTCGCCGCCGCAGCCTCCGGGCACCTCAGCTCCCTCCTGGCGAGACCTCGGACTTTCACAGCGAGCAGCCGCGTCCCCGCTCGCCACCGCCTGGGTCCCCACCTCGTACCCCTCCCCAAAGGAGTGGAGGCCCCGGCAGCCAGGAAGACCACGTCTGGTCCGGACCGGGTCAGGGAGGCAGGGGCCAGTACCCCAGGGTCCCGCGGCAGCATCCCGGCCCGCGAAGCGCTGCGGTCGCCGCGCCCCAGCCGCCAAGACGCCTCGTATCTTGTACCGCGGGAAAAGCGGGTCTTCGTCCAAGATGGGCCGGCAGGGCTTGGGGGGCGCCGGCGCCGCGGGGCGCTCCATGCAGCGCTCCCAGAGCCGGAGCAGCCTCTCCGCCTCCTTCGAGGCGCTGGCCGGCTACTTCCCCTGCATGAACTCACTGGAAGAGGAAGAAGGAGGTGAGCCTGTAGTTAGTGTGTCTGTCTGTGTACATCTCGCATCTCGGAAGGTCGGTGGTTGGAGGGTTGACAGGGTTGGAGAACTCCAAGTAGCAGTGTCCCTACCCCCTCCTCTCTGGGGGACTGTGGAGCGGGAGACCCCCAGAGCACCAGCTGGGCCGAGGAGAAGTTCTGTTGATTGGTTATTTGGGGAGCTCCACAGGCGCTGACTTGGGAAGAGGCTTTCCTAATGAAGTTGAGTTAAACAGTGCTTGGCAGTTGGATGAGGATGGAGACGGGTGGGAGGCAAGGCGGCCCTGTTGGGTGCACCCAACTCTGTTTTGTTTTCGTTTACTCCCGAAGTCTTGGTATTAGCATTTGATTTCGAGGACACAAACAATCAGAATTTAAAGGGAAAAGCAGCAGCAAAACTTTGAAACAGGAATCCCAGCCTGTGAACACTCAAGATCCGAATGAGGGGAAAGGGTGATACAATGGACAGGTCAAAGGTTGATAGTGCTAAAGGAGGCTGGTTTGTGCTGTGGGCCTTTGGAACTTCGCTGGCAGGCACAACACTATGAATCTCACCGTTGGTTGTTTGTCTCTGGTGTTTGAGTGATGTCATTATAATTAAGCTAATGAGAAAAACAGCAAAGGGGACTCAAACTTTTCACCAAGAGACTGCAAGTCCTTCATAAACTTTTCAATAATACAACATACGTTTTCTTTGTGAAGAACTTTCCTATAAGATTTAACAACTGATACTAAAAACATAATTTGTAAATCAAAGTAAGAATTGACTGCTAAATAATAGCATCCCAACATTTGAAATGCTGTTTATTAATTTATTGATAAGCTAGTTGCAAACTGTGTTCATCTTTGCACACACGTATATCCAGAGTGGGTTGGTCATCATCATGTTACCTCTATTATTGTATATATCATTGTATAGAGTAGGATTTATTTGGCTTTTATTCTGTGACAATCAATGAGCTCTTACTAGGAAATCTGTAGTGACCCCTGATTTAGAAGAAACTAACTACCTGCTCTGAGAACAGGTAGAAATTTTTTTTTCCCCGATTTTTCCCAGTGGAGGGCAGGGAGGAGGAAGATGGCTGATTAATAATATGTCTGAAAAGTGTTCTTTAAGATAATTCGCTAGTTAGAGCTATCCAGGTTTCTTCTAGCTTATTGTTGCAATATCGGTTTGCACTAGATCAGTACAGGTTTAATGGTAGGGTACTTCTCTATATAAATGTGACTTTTAATTTTCATACTAATCTTTTGCTGTTCTTGTTTGTACATTTACATTTTACTCGTTTTCTACTATTAAATGTTTAACATTTCAGGAAATGTAAGCAAGTCAAGATATTAGAAAATCAAATTGGGTAAATGAATGATCATAATTGTAGCTAAAACTTTCAGTATCAGCTATTATCTAGGCACTATTCTAAGAACCTGACATGCACTTACTCTTTTAGGCCCATAACAACCTTATGAGGCAGTGCTTTTATTTTTTTTATTTTTTTTATTTTTTTTTTGAGGCAGTGCTTTTATTATCTCCAGTTAACAAAGGAGGAAACTGAGGCAGAGAAATTCAGAAACATGCTCAAGGTCCCCCAGATAGTAGGTAATAGAGTTAGCATATGAACCCAGGCAGTCAACAACACAATCTGTGCACCCAACCCAAGCTATATTAGTTTATTATTTGCATATACTTGGCCACAATCACATACCTAGTAAGTGGTGAAACTAGAACTCAAAGCCAGGTGTGCCTAAAAATACATATTTAGATAAAACACATTATTATACACTCATTTCTCAATTGTTAATTTTTACACCAAGTCTTCAGCCTTGACTTTGCTTCAGTTGAACTATCATCATTCTTTCTTAAGTTGTAGCTAGAATTAATTGGATTTACAACATACCATCCTAAAAGCCTTTTTTGAGACAAGAAAAACTTATGTAAGTGTGAAATTTTTTCAAAATTTAAAGTACATTGACTTAACCTTGGCTCATACAGACTAATCCCAAAGGAAATTCCTACATCTACATATGGGAAATTGGAACAGATTTCTGTCCTATAATATGGTTTCTTGAGTCGCCAAGACAAAATGAAGCCAAAGTAAGTAACTAGAGAGGAGGCATTCCCCATAAAATAGAAGTCTTTCCACTGGGGTGTAGTGATTTTACAGCCAAGAGAAGAAATCCTAACTTTCTTCTTTGATTTTGCTATACTCCTACCACCCTTGAAAGTCCTGAGATTTTTGAGGGTATTTCAACATACCCTGCAGAGTTATAAAAGTTAGAAATCACTGGCCTGGAGCAGTGCTTCTCTGCAATTATTTTCTCTTGAGACACCCACACAGGACACATAAAGTTCATGTGGATAACATACTCTCATAAGCTTACTCAGGACTATGTTATCATAGTCACAACTGTGAAACCCATTCTAATTTATAAAGAAAAACCATCACAACAGATGATTTTCACACTGGTTGAGAACAGCTTTTCTAAAGAGAGCAGTGGTCTACCAACTATTGTGATTTGGCTGAAGTAACTGATCAGTAGTCTATCTCATTTTACAGCTTCTCTCTCTCACTCTCACACTCTCTCTCTCTTCTTTTTTTTTTTTTTTTTTTTTTTTCAGATATAGTGCAATAGCTAACCAATCTCAAATGTACTCTGCCTTCCAGTTCCATATTCTCATTTTATTCTTGGACAGCACATCCAGGAATTACCATTCTACACAAGAAGTGCTGAGAAATTTATTGAGAGACCATATTCTTTTCACTCATTCATTCATTTAGAAATATTTATTGAGGCTCTGAGATGTGTTAGTCGCTATGCTAGTCCCTGAATTAGCTGAATATGCTCCCTACCTTCTTAGAGCTCACAGTCTAATGGAGATAGATATTAATAGGAATAACTATGTAATTAAAACTGTGACAGGGCTTAGGAGGGTGAAGTACAGAGTGCAGTAAGAGATGATACGAAAACCTAATTGGAGTTAGAGAAGGGTAGGTACCCTGAGACAGTGAGGGTTAAACAGTGATAGCTCTCATTGCCTCCTGCACACCTTTGAAAGCAATTTGCCCAGAGTCCACAGCCAGTAAGTGGGGGAGCTGAGATCAAAACCCATAATCTGGCTCTGAAGTTTAAAATCCCAACTACTCTGTGTACTGTTTCTTCGTTATTGTACTGCATTTTCTTGTAATATGCTGTGTTTTGAAAATCAAGTACAATAATAATGGTTACCATTTATTGAGCACCTTCTCTGTGCCGTATACCTTTGATTTCATGATGATTCTTCAAGGAGATTATCATTTTCATTTTATATATGCAAAAACTGAGATTTAGAGATATTAAACAACTTGGCCACAGATTATAATCTCAGTGGGGCTGACTTAAGTGAGGAGGAAAGGGACATTCGTATAAGCAAAATAAGTTAAGATTGTTGACTGGTCTTTGTAGCATCTCTTTTGTTTGCTTGCAGTTCTTTTTTATTTTAATTTACTTTTTGTTCTTTGTCTCGGGACATATTCCAGATAACTGTTCTCCAAATCTCTGGGTAATTTTTTTTTCAAGTAAAAGTAAGGATAATAGCACCTACGTGTTCTTTAACTGTTTATAAATTATGTTTATTTATCATTGAGCCCTCTGAGATAAGTATTAGCTTCACTATATAAACTACTTGGCCCCAACATTGAACCCACCTCCCTAATATAGAATATTACTGTATGTAGAATTTTTAAACATTACAGATAATTCTAAGAGAGAAGGAACCAGTGAAATGGTTACCATTCCTAGCAGGAGAAGCAAGCCTCCCTCCCACCCACAGATCCAAGAGCAAATGGTACGGTCATATAATGTAGGGAAATTGCACATATCCTAATATTTGTAGATCTGGTTTCTCAAGCTATCTTAAAGTGACTTGTGTTTCTGGGCTAGTGATTCTTGTTCAGTAATGTACATATAATATGTGATGAATTTGATTTGCTTGATTTTATGGCCTTCCTTCTTTGTTTAAAATATGGCTTGGCAATTATACAGAAGAAGAGATCCTGTCATCTTAAGGTTATTTAACTGAATAAATTAACTTATTTAATTTCTTTTACATGCCGCTATCTTGAAAATTAAGTTACAGGAAAATCATCTAAGAAACAAGAATTGTTTAAACATCACCAGAAAAACTGAGGAAAGTATCTTTACAGGTGATAGTGAAGCTATGAGGAATTGATATAAAAGGAACTAAACAGACTGTAACCGGAAGACCTATTTAACTATCCCCCACTCTTTAAGAGGCTACGTTACCTTATTCTAATCCCTTTGTAAATAATACACTTAATTCTTCTTTAATTTTTATTTTTTATTGAAGTACAGTTGATTTGCAATGTTGTGTTAATTTCTGCTGTACAGCAAAGTGATTCCGTTATACCTATATACATTCTTTTTTATATTCTTTCCCATTATGGTTTATCACAGGATATTGAATATAGTTCCCTGTGCAGTTAATTCTTAATAAGCAGTCCCATTTGATTAAAATGGAGTTTAACACTTTGCCCATGCTCCATTGGAATAAAAAATTCTCCATACACTTAAATATAATCCTCCTAAGTACAGACATCATGTCTAGCACAGTAGGTATTCACTAAGTGTCTATTAATAGTAACAGTAAAAGAATAACAGTATATAGTTCTACCATTCTTTTTAAGCTGAATATCAATGTAACTGACTGCTAGCCATCATATTTATACTATTTTAAAATTATAACATGTGATCTAGACTTACTAAAATTCAGTGATCATAGTTTTTGTACATTTTCACAATGCCAATATTGGGGACAGGACATGGATGGACAATAATAGTCCAAATATGTGTCTTTTATTAGGGTATATTATTTTTCCTAGATTATGATTGGTTATGTATAATAAACCATTCCTTATACGAGTCCACGTCATATTCAACAGTAGCACAATTTTTATATTAGATTTATATTCTAGGTCGATAAAGTGAAGCAAAATATTTTGGAATTTAAAAGGATAAATCAAAGAACAGTTCCACTCATAATGCTTATCAGATATTACATTTTTAATCTAAGATTCAGAATCTTTCACTGCCAATTGTCCAAATAATACCCTTTAAAGTAATTTAAATTTAATACAAAAGTCAAGTTAAACCCCAATTTGCTATCATCCTTCAGCAGGTTCACTAAATTCCAAAAACTAGAAACGGGGACACACTTTCCTATGGAGACATCTTGTGTATAATGACTTATAAAAGAAACCCACTAGTAAGTTTCACTAGCTGTAATGGCAGCTTCCAGTTGCTGCCAAGGACTATGGTTAAGTGCTCTCTGCTGGTCTTCATAGACCCTTATTATTGACCAGAAAACATCGTTCTGTATATTTGTTTTATCTCATATTGTAATGGTATTTGATTGGAGAGGAGGGGATTTACCTAACGCCATGTATATATAATACTATTTGACCACTTGAAGAAAAAGCTAACACAAAAATGATAAGTTCTACTTTTAAAGTATCATTTCTTTTTTTTAAATTAATTAATTAATTTATTTTTGGCTGTGTTAGGTCTTCGTTGCTGTGTGCAGGCTTTATCTAGTTGCGGTGAGCGGGGGCTACTCTTGGTTGTGGTGCGCAGGCTTCTCGTTGCGGTGGCTTCTCTTGTTGCAGAGCATGGGCTCCAGGCATGCGGGCTTCAGTAGTTGCAGCACGTGAGCTCAGTAGTTGTGGCTCACGGGCTCTAGAGCACAGGCTCAGTAGTTGTGGACCCATGTCCCCTGCATTGGCAGGCAGATTCTTAACCACTGCGCCACCAGGGAAGTCCCTGCAGTATCATTTCTTAAGGTTTAGATTTTGCCTAATGAGACTAAAATGAAAGGGTCATTTATTTTAGCTATTCCAGTGATCAGTTGTTCTCTTATTATTCCTGTAAGTCGAGGGCCAGGAAAGTAACATACTTCAGTGAAGTAGGCCAGATATAATACAAGAGGGAAAATGCAGGAACTCTGAAAATCTGGAGAAAGCTTATCCATCCAAAAAGGAATGGTGAATACTCAGTTCTAGCTAATTGATGCCAAATTGAATATCAGCCCAGGGTTGGCAAATTTATTCTTCTCAAGAGAAGCTATAAATCTGAATGTTTACTTAAAGCCTTTAAATTTTAAATTGTTAGTGCCTAAGTGAAAAAATTTAAACATTATTAATTGAACCCACATAGCTATTGACCAAGTGTGGCTTAAATGTGTGCCACCAGTTGGCACCTTCTGCCAAGGAAATGCTTCCTTCCCAGCTTTTTTCAGTTCTTTTTCTTCCTTCCCATTCTCATTATCACCTTGATATCATTAGTCCTTGATAATTTAGGACTGAACTAGTCCATCTTTGAAATCATTTTCAGTTGAAGAAAAAGCTAACACAAAAATGATAATATCAGTTCTACTTTTAAAGTATCATTTTTAAAATTTATTTATTTATTTATTTATTTATTTTTGACTGTGTTGGGTCTTCGTTGCTCTGCGCGGGCTTTCTCTAGTTGCAACGAGCGGGGGCTACTCTTTGTTGCGGTGCATGGGCTTCTTATTGCTGTGGCTTCTCTTGTTGAGGAACATGGGATCTAGGCCTGAGGGCTTCAGTAATTGCAGCACGCAGGCTCAGTAGTTGTGGCTCGTGGGCTCTAGAGCGCAGGCTCCGTAGTTGTACTGCACGGGCTTAGTTGCTCCACAGCATGTGGGATCTTCCCGGACCAGGGATCAAACCTGTGTACCCTGCATTGGCATGCAGATTCTTAACCACTGCGCCACCAGGGAAGTCCCCATCATCTTGATCTTGACACTACTCTCTCTCCAAAAACTTCGGTAGATTCCCATCTCCTACTAAATAAAACCTTTAGCCTAACATTCAAAGTCTTTCACAATCTGGTTCTTACATTCAGTTTAGCTTCCCTACCTTCCAAAGCCCTTTAGGAGCCCAGTGAATTAGTAGAACTAAGCTTTTTTGCTCTTTATCTCCAAATTTAGTAGCTTCAGATTCAAAGTTTGGGGCGGTGGTGTCTCATCAGCAGAACCTCAGCCATTTACTCATGTCGTAATTGCCAGGCAGGTTGGAAAAATGACAGCTGACAATTTTAGCTTCTACAGTTAAAGGATGGGTTATTTCTCATACATAGAAAGAGGGTTCAAATGCTGGTGTGCCAAAAACCCTAACAAATATCCATCTAATTATATAATTACCAGTGGGGGGGGAAAAACGTTAAGCTCAGCCTAATTACCTTTTTTTTTTTAAAATTAATTTATTTATTTTTATTTTTGGCTGTGTTGGGTCTTCGTTTCTGTGCAAGGGCTTTCTCTAGTTGCGGCAAGCGGGGGCCACTCTTCATCGTGGTGCGCAGCCCTCTCACTATCGCGGCCTCTCTTGCTGCGGAGCACAGGCTCCAGACGTGCAGGCTCAGTAATTGTGGCTCACGGGCCTAGTTGCTCCGCGGCATGTGGGATCTTCCCAGACCAGGGCTCGAACCCGTGTCCCCTGCATTGGCAGGCAGATTCTCAACCACTGCGCCACCAGGGAAGCCTTAATTACCTATTTTTAAGTCTTTAAAAATACTGGCTTGCTATTTGGTCTTTGCTCAATAAGGTAAAGTATGTGGCTCTCTTAATTTTAACTTTTCCTGCAGATTTGGCCACCCAAAATATCTATGGACATTTTTATTTTGCATATAGAACATAGTCAATCCCTCCCCCAGAAAGACAACCTTAAAATGTCATCCATATACCATGCAGATTGAAATCTAGGATCTTTGAGTGATGTATAGTACTCTCCTTCATATCCACATGTAACTTTTCAGGTTATAGTGACCTGTAAACCTAAAGACGCAGTATCTGCCTCCAGTACATCCAATTTAAATGGTAAAATAGCAGCAGGATAACCAAAATAAAAATTTTCATTTCTGAAGGAGAGAATAGGAAGCACAAAGCAATCAGTCATCCACAGGAATTTTCCCACTTGGAGGGAATGGCGAAGATTGAGAGTAGAATACATTTCTTGGTTTACTCATCTGGGACCCTGGGTTCTGTTTTCTGGAAAGTGTTTCTTTGTCCTTTATTCTTTATGGCCACAAAGGTTTGCATTGAAGAGGGGATTTCATAGCTTTCATAGCCCACTTCTTCCTAGTGCAGATTAGGAAAAAAGTAGGAGTTACCTTAGGGGTTGAACAGGCTTTTTCTTTTAATATTTATTTTTTTTAATTTTTTGGCCATGCTGCACAGCTCCCCAACCAGGGATCGAACCCAGGCCCACAGCAATGAAAGCATGGAGTCCTAACCACTGGACAGCCAGGGAATTCCTGAACAGGCTTTTGTAAATGGGCTAGTAATTATTTTTTTCTATACAGATCCTTCAAAAATTCAGGAGGCTGTTTGATTCCAGCCAGTTTCAAGTGTGAGTGACTCCAACCAAACACCTCATTGGACAAAGATTTTAAGCCTCGAGATTCTGTTCTTTTAGTTTCCACCCTCTGTGCCCTGCCTACTTCCTTTGTTCTCAATGGCAACCACCTTGATATCATCTGAAATCTGTGGGTTTGTGTGGGAAAGCAGCCCCTTAATCCAGTTTGGCCAGCAGGCTCTCCCCATTTCTATGGCAAGGCCCCACTTTTTTGTATATAGTTTTCTTCCTGCAAGTTTAGGATAATTTCACATTATTCCAGTCATTTTTCAAAGAAGGATTTGTATAGCATTTTACAGTTTTCAAAACTTTTTCACAGAGCTTACAGTATCTGGTCCTTATTTATCACTACTCATTAAATACCACTACATTTCATATATTCTATGACATAGGCTAAGTCTGATCTCAAGTTTGCACAAAAGAAGTCTGAGCTTTGGGAAGGAAGTTACCTGCCCAGAGTTTGCTAATGATCGAATAAAGACTTGAACTCATATCATCTGATTCTAAAATGGCATGCTCTTCTCACCACAAAAATGCTGCCTCAAAATAGCTAACTTGAGAGTTAAGAGGAGGTTCGTGATATTTCATGTCCATTTTTGAGAGAGAAACAGGCACAAATATCAGTGGGCTGATGCGTGGCCAAGGACAGATGTCAGTTAAAAAAAAAAGCCAAAAAGCAGGGGGAACAATTTTCTAAATAATTTCATTTGCCATAATAGTAACATCAGGTAGTAGGAACAAAAAAGTACCATAAAAAAGACAACCCCCAAAAGAGTACAGTGAGAGCTATAATTTCTTATATTTAAATGTGTTAAGATTACCAAGATGAGGGACTTCCCTGGTGGTCCAGTGGTTAAGACTCCACGCTTCCACTGCAGGGGGCGTAGGTTCAATCCCTGGTCGGGGAACTAAGATCCCGCATGCCATGCAGTGTGGCCAAAAATAAATAAATAAAGTCACTAAGTTTGGGGTGGTTTGTTATTTTAAAAAATGTATATATATATGATAAGCCTCAACTTTTATGGAAAAAACTTAGAATGATCTTACTGCAAAAGAGTCATAAGCTTGGTTTTATTTCTTGCTAAAATAAGGATTAATAATTATTAGCAGGCTTCCCTGGTGGCGCAGTGGTGGGGAGTCTGCCTGCCAATGCAGGGGACACGGGTTCGGGCCCTGGTCTGGGAGGGTCCCACATGCCACGGAGCGGCTGGGCCCGTGAGCCACAACTGCTGGGCCTGCGCGTCTGGAGCCTGTGCTCCGCAACAGGAGAGGCCGCGATAGTGGGAGGCCCACGCACCGCGATGAGGAGTGGCCCCCACTTGCCGCAACTGGGGGGGGGCCCTCGCACAGAAACGAAGACCCAACACAGCCATAAATAAATAAATAAATAATTTTTTTAAAAAAAAATAAATAATTATTAGCAATATTAACAAGTAATAACAACAGGAGCAGAGTGCTCTGACTCTCTGGGGTAGTCGCCTTCTCTTGTAAGGAACCACCAAACTGTTTCCCAGAGTGGCTGTACCAGTTTGCACTGAATGAGAGTTCCTGTTGCTCCACATCCTCACCGGCATTTGGTGTTGTCAGTGTTCTAAATTTTGACCATTCTCATAGGTGTGTACTGGTATCCCATTGTTTTAATTTGCATTTCCCTGATGACATATGATGTAGAGCACCTTTTCATATGATTATTTGCCACCTATATACTATCTTATTTGGTGAGGCATCTGTTAGGGTGTTTGGCCCATCTTATAATCGGGTTGTCTGTTTTCTTATTGTTGAGTTTTAAGAGTTCTTTGTATATTTTGGATAACAGTCCATTATTGGATATGTCTTTTGCAAATATTTTCTTCCAGCCTGTGGCTTATCTTCTTATTCTCCTGGCAGGATTTTGTGCAGGGCAGAACTTTTTAATTTTAATGGAGTCCAGCTTATCGATTCTGTATTTCATGGATCATGCTGTTGGTGTTGTATCTAAAAAGTCATCACCATACTCAAGGTCATCTAGGTTTTCCAGAAGTTTCATAGTTTTACATTTTACATTTAGGTATGTGATTCATTCTGAGTTAATTTTTGTGAAGGGTTTAAGGTCTGTTTCTAGATTCTTTTTTTTTTTTCTTTTTTTTTTTTTTTTTTTTTGCATGTGAATATCCAGTTGTTCCAGCGCCATTTGTTGAAGAGACTGTCTCTGCTCCATTGTATTGCCTTTGCTTCTTTGTCAAATATCAGTTGACTATATTTATGTGGGTCTGTTTCTGGGTTCTATATTTCTGTTCCATTGATCTACTTGTCTATTGTTTCACCAGTACCACTGTCCTGATTACTGTAGCTTTATAGTAACTCTTGAAGTTGGGTGGTATCAGTCCTCCAACTTTATTCTTCTCCTTCAATATTGTGTTGGTGATTCTGGGTCTTTTGCCTCGCCATTTAAACTTTATGATCAGTTTGTCAATATCTACAAAATAACTTGCTGGCATTTTGATCAGGATTGCATTGAATCTATAGATCAAGTTGGGAAGACCTGACATATCAACAATATTGAGTCTTCCTATCCATGAATATGGAATATCTCTCCATTTATTTAGTTCTTGTTTGATTTTATTCATCAGAGTTTTGTAGTTTTCCTCATATAGGTCTTGTACATATTTTGTTAGATTTATACCTAAGTAGTTCATATTTTGGATGCTAATGTAAATGGTATTGTGTTTTTAATTTCAAATTCCACCTGTTCATTGTTGGTATATAGGAAAGCAATTGACTTTTGTATATTAACCTTGTATTCGGCAACCTTGCTGTAATCACTTACTAGTTCCAGGAGTTTTTATGTCGATTCTTTCAGATTTTCTACGTAGACAATCATGCTGTCTGTGAACAAAGACAGTTTTATTTCTTTCTTCTCAATCTCTATACCTTTTATTTCCTTTTATTGTTTTATTGCATTAGCTAGAACTTTCGGTATGATGTTAAAAGGAGTGGTAAGAAGGAAAATTCTTGCTTTGTATCTGATCTTGGAGGGAAAGCTTCAAGTTTCTCACTATTAAGTATGATGTTAGCTGAAGTTTTTTGTAGATATTCTTTATCAAGTTGAGGAAGCTCTCCTCTATTCCTACTTTACTGAGAGTTTATATGATGAATAGGTGTTGGATTTTGTTGAATGCTTTTGCTGCACCTGTTGATATGATCATGTGATTTTTCTTTTCTAGCCTGTTGATGTGATGCATTACATTAGTTGACTTTTGAAAGTTGAAACAGCATTGTATAACCGGGATAAATCCCATTTCATCATGGTGTGTAATTCTTTTTATACATTGTTGGATTTGAAGCTTCTACCCTAAAGTTACACAGACCAGTTTTGCTCACATTTCATTGGCCAAGCAAGTTACATGACCACACTGAACTTCATAAGTGAGGGAAATGTGAATGAATTTAGACAGCCCTAATGTCTACCGTAATTGTGACCTCTACTTGTAACTCACTTACTACTTCATAATAGCTGTGACAAAGCTGTTGGAGTGAATGGATTTGTGTTAAACTCTGAAACAATTTTGGAAATCAGCTGTTAAATTTCTATTTATTTTAATTGTTAATGCCAATCCTGGATTAGCCCAAAAGAAATTGTCAGATATTTGTCCGTATTTTGTTTAGACTTTCTGAGATTTGAATTATGTTTATTATAGTAAGAAGCCCTGACAAACATAAATGTAAGTGCACAAGCTTTTGTACACAACTACAGTAATCTACTCATGAGTGTCCCCATATTGAGGTCTTGCAGGACCAAATAGATAAATCAACCTCTTCATGTCCGGATGTAATATCTGCTGATGGGAAGTCATGTTTCAGAATCTACCAACCTGTCTTCAACCTGTTTCCATAAATCATTTCCCATATTAACATCAAGAAAATCTTGACTCTAAAGTAAGTCTGTCTGCAAAAGGGGATGAGACTTTCCAGGTGAGAGCAAGCAGGAATGGGTTCTGTGGACCCAAGATTTGGAAAGAGGTCGCCCTGACATTAAGTTAGGCATTTAACTGTGAGTCTCATCTTGGGGCTTAGGAGAGTTTTCCAGTCAGTAGCAGAGAGGACTTTTTGATTTTTGTTGTCAAGTCACTCAAAGGGTTTCCTGGTTTTCAGCATTGTTAGGGGAAACTGACACTTTGGTTGTTTATTTACTCAAGTGGCTTTCTTTGAATTTAGAGGGTGCCAAGCAAATGAGTCATCAGACTAAGCAGAGCAGAATAACAAGGACACCTCCTGTGTTGCTTTATGCTTGTGATCTTTTGTAATTCAAGAACTTGATTTTTACCTACAGGCACCTTCTCCAAATATACTTTGGCTTAAAATACCACACCAGAATGAGTGGTTTAAGAACTCTGCAACAACATAATCTGGGCCTTAGTTTTGTAGTTTGCTACCTGAGTATTTTTAAACATCTTTATACACACACACATATCATATATATAAATATATGATATGTATGTAGTGTATATATGTATATATACTTTTTTAAATATATACTTTTTCTATTATGGCTGTTGAGTTCTTACAGATAATTTCAGTTGTTCTACTCCTGTGGTCACAACAGGTTATTTTTATAGATCTCCCATTAAAACAATAATCTAAAGAAGTACCTGTTGTTGCTTGACAATTATCACAAATTTTTACCAGCTTAAAACAACACCCATTTATTAGTTCACAGTTCTGTAGGACACATGTCTGGCATGCCATGACTGGGATCCTGCTTAGGGTATTGCATGGCTGAAATCAGGGTGTAGGCTGGGCTGAGTTCTTGTCCGGAGGCTCTGGGGAAAGTCAGCTTCCAGGATCTTCAGCTGTTGGCAGAATCCAGTTTTTTTGCTGCCTGTCAGCTAGGCATTGCTGAAGGCTGCTCTCAGGTCCTCCCACATGGTCCCCTCCATCTTCAAGCCAGGAAAGGTACACCAAATCCTTCTTGTGTTTCAGATCTCCCTGACTGACTTTTCTGGAACCAGCCAGAGAAAGCACTCTGCTTTTAGAGTTTTCATGTGGATGTGTTAGGCCCACCGAGATAATCTTTCTATCTTTAGGTCAACTGGTTAGTAACCTTAATTATGTTTGCAAAATCCCTTTTGCCGTGTAAAGTAACATAGTCATGGGGGCCATCTTAGAATTCTGCCTACTATACTTTATATAGGCATTCTCTGTTATATAGATTCAGTTTTTAGGTTGAATAACATGACAGCATTCAAAACATTAAATGTGAATCACCATAATGAATTATATTTAGGTTAAATTACTTTTATTGTGAATGTGATGCAAAGGATTTGTGGTATTGAAAAAGACATACTTTAAAATAGATAGCTAGTGGGAAGCAGCCGCATAGCATAGGGAGATCAGCTCCGTGCTTTGTGACCACCTAGAGGGGTGGGATAGAGAGGGTGGGAGGGAGACGCAAGAGGGAGGAGATATGGGGATGTATGTATATGTAGAGCTGATTCACTTTGTTATAAAGCAGAAACTAACACACCATTGTAAAGCAATTGTACTCCAATAAAGATGTTAAAAAAAGAAAGAAAAATACATACTTTTAAAATAAGTCTATAAATATATCAAAGTACATTTAAAAGACATATTTTAAAAAGCTATTATAAATGCTCAGCGTATGCCTAGAATTCTTTGATTCCATCAGATGACAGGGAGTAGCCTTATCTCCTCAATATTTGCTATTAATCATGGTCTTGGTCATACATTAATGACACAAACTCATAGACTTTAGAGCTAAAAGAGATCAGAGATCATCTGGCACCCTCCCCCTCCTTTGTTTTCTTTTCATAAATGAGGAACCTGAAACTCAGAGAGGGATATGACTCAGAGAAGGCCATAGAGCCAGCTAGTCAGTGGTAAAGATTGGCCTAGAATACATGTTTTCTGATTTCCTTTCTGGTAGAAATAATAATAACAGTACCATTAATTGAAGATTTTCCATATAGCAGGCACTATCCTAAGCACTTTAAATATATTATTTTCCTTAACCGTCACAAAAATTATATCAGGTAGGCATTACTATTATCATTGCCATTTCACAGTTTGAGAAAGCTGAGTCACAGAGAAGGTAACTTGCTTTATGTCACCCAGCTAGTACATGATAGAGTAGGGATTCTGAGAGAAACAGTTGGACACCGGGGCCTGACCTCTTCACTATTCTCTGCTCTTTCCACCCCACCAGCTGCTTCTAGCAGGGCCTCCCACATGTACTCATCGAGTTAGCTTAGTATCATCTCCATGGACAGCTGTCCAAGCTACCCATTGGTTATATTCTGACGACAAAATAGTGAATAGCAGAGAACTTGGAGTCAGGGAACTGTGTATAAACTCTGGTTCTGTCATTTTCTGTTTGGCTTCAGGGAATTGTGTAACCTGCTGGGGCCCTTGGATACTGGATCTGTAAAATGGGGATTATGAGAGTTGTTCTAAAGAGGACACATGTAAAAAGCAATCTGTAAACAAAAGGATTACATGCTCATTGTATTGTTATTCTTTGCCAAATGGTGACTAGTTCTCATCACCCTAAAATAGCAGATTTTCAAGTCACTTTTGCTGTGGTAAGAGTCAGGCATTAAATGAAAACCAGTAGATTTTTGACACTGCAAAGGCCATGTCCTGAGACCTTCAGGAAGTCATGTTTTCTGTACTTATCCTCATTCTGCATTTTCAAACGTCACTGAAGTTGTGTATCTCACTTGGTGGTGGTTTTTCATTCTTCATAGGCATTCTTCACAGGAAGTGAACGGTAAAGCTACGCGGAGAGGCCAGGACTCGGCCATTGGCCTGGCTCCCTCACACCAGCCCAGCACCTTTCATGATTCCAGTTCACACCTGGACAAAATTTTACTACTTTTTTTTTAATTAATTTTTTTTGGAGTATAGTTGATTTACAATGTTGTGTTAGTTTCTGCTGTACAGCAAAGTGAATCAGTTATACATATACATGTATCCACTCTTTTTTAGATTTCTTTTCCCATATAGGTCATTACAGAGTACTGAGTAGAGTACCCTGTGCTATACAGTAGGTCCTTATTAGTTATCTATTTTATACATAGTGGTGTCTATATGTCATTCCCAATCTCCCGATTTATCCCCCCCCCCCACCCTTTCTCCCCTGGTAACCATAAGTTTGTTTTCCACACCAGTGACTCTATTTCTGTCTTGTAACTAAGTTCATTTGTACCATTTTTTTAGATTCCACATATAAGCGATATCATATGATGTTTGTTTTTCTCTGTCTGACTTACTTCATTCAGTTTAATGTGACCGTTTGGGGATCACTCTCAAACAAAATCATAAATATTGAATGTATAGCTATCAAGGTCTACTCTTCATCCCCATCCTTTCTGTTATTGTTGTTGTTATTTCATCCTCTGTTTTATGTATATGTGTATTTTTTGCTATACTGTTTGAAAGTAAGTTGCAAACAATATAACATTTCATGTCTAAATACTTCAGCGTATGTATTTCCTAATGATAAGGAAATTTTTTATAATACATGCCATTATCTACCTAGGGAAATTAACAATTTTCTTATCCCATCTAATACCCAATTCATATTCATATTTTCCCTACTTGTCCTAATATTGCTTTTAGTGTTTTGCTTTTAGGGTTTCATTTTTGTTGTTGTTGTTTTCTTGAAAAGAAACCAATCAGAGTATACTTATAGCATTTAATAGTTACATCCCTGTGATATTTTTAAAGCTGGAACAATTCCCCCACCTTGTCAGTTTGTTTTCATGATATTAACTTTAAGAGACTAGGTCAATTCCCTTGAACAAAATCCCATGTTCTGGGTTTGTCTGATTTTGTGTGTGTGTATCCTTTATCTTGTTATTCTATCCTATTTTTGAAAACTTAGAAGTTGGTTGCAAAGACCTGATTAGAAACAGGTTGTGTACTTTTGTCCAGAACAACTTGATAGGTGCTACAGTGATTGCCCCACTATTAGTGCTAAGTTTGCTCACTTGATTAAAATGGCCATAGCCAGGTTTCCCAGTAGTAAAGTACTTGTTTTCCTTTAACAATTAGAACTAATTTGTGGGATGATTTTTTTTGGCTCATATGAATATCCTTTTATCTAATGGCATTAGCATCCATTGATGTGCCTTATTTGAATCATTTATTCCACTGGAGGTTGCCAATTGGTAATTTTAAAATTTTCTCACTTTTTGCATGTATTAACTAACCACTTCTCTGGAAGGAAGAGCCTTCCGTCATCAATGGGGGATGCTTTAGCTCCTCTCAATAGTTCATATCAGTACAACATGTTTTACTATCAATTATCTAAAATAGGCTCAGATTATGGAACTGAGTTGTAGATCAGTGATAACATATTTTATATATACTTTTTAAAGCATTTTGATGTACATTAAAGTTGGAAGTGGAGAAGAGATGAAATTTAAAACAGTGTTTCAAAATGGTGAGCAAATATTATAAGAGGTTTGATGGAAAGGATTTCCACAAGTCACTGTCAATATCACCAAATATTTATTGATCTAAAATGAAATTATTAATACCAGGCACTAAAAGAGCTTCCCATATCCCAAAATACTAATGATATGAATATTCAATGTAGATAAATATTTAGACCTGACAGGAAGTAAATTAATACAAGTAATTTGAACCATCCCCCTGTTGCTCCAGCTTTAGTCATCTCTCAGCTCCACATTCCAACATGCAAGGCCTTTGATAACTGGGGCTGTTTCTTGGATCCCAATCTGCCCTATTTCAAGCCCAGCTCAAATCCCAACTCCCTCTGTGATGCTCCTTCCTCCCTGTCCTCTGCGGATGGCACTTCGTACCTCTGTTACATCTGTGGTACTTGACTCAGTTTCCTGTTTGGTCTTCTAATTGGCTTCCAGAAGCAAATCTCCTATTCAAACTGTGGAAGATCCTTAAGAACATGACTATCTATGACCAAAAATTTAAAAGCTCTTTTTTTCATGTGGCATTGCTGGGTTTTGCATTCCTTATGAGAATCTCTCTGAAAGTTACAAACAGTTGTGAAAGTGTTATCAGGCAGGGCTATCTCCTTAGTGTAGCTTTCTTTGCTTTCTAATACTTATCACCCTGCAAAAACAGGTTTTTGTGTGAAAGTTAAAGCTAGAATTGAGGATTACTCACCACCTATTCTTTGGAAATAATGTGAAGGCCTACTTCTTTGACTATGACAAAAAGAAAGAAAAAAGAAAAAGACAGGCATAAATTCATCTTGATTTAAATATTACAATGAAAACAAAGCTTATTTTACATAGCTTGAACCTTTTTGTTCCTTTTGTTACCAATTTGAACACTGTTTTAAATGGAAATAAAACAGTGGTATTTTGTGCTTCTTGAAGATTTTTTAGAAAGTTTTCACCCCACTCAACAAGACATGATTTGAAATACCTTTTCTCTCTGTCTCCTTCATAAAAGCATTTTGTATTTATGCAGGTTTTTCATCTGAGGACCTCAAAGCATTGGCTGCTATTTTTTGTTACCAGATGATGATGACAAAACGATCACCCCTTTTGTTTTCTGTCCGTGCAGAAGCCGGTGGTAAAAAGCTACGGAGCACCGTGCAGAGAAGTACAGAGACGGGCTTGGCTGTGGAAATGAGGAACTGGATGACTCGACAGGCAAGCCGAGAATCTACAGACGGCAGCGTGAACAGCTACAGCTCAGAAGGAAAGTGAGTGATGCTGGCTGGGCCGTGGTCTCCGTGCCTTGCTGGAGACCTTCTCCTCTACCTCACTCTCTGTGCTTTCACCAAAGCTAACTCACATGCCCTATAGCACCATTTTAACTTTCACTGGCTGATTTGCTGTGAAGAAAACTTTTGCTTACGTGCCACTGAGAAATGTGGCATATCTGGCTTTTTATGTCAATGGAAATAGGTTTGGGGATAAAGTGTTTCAATTTAAGGGCAAGATGCTAAAATGTGACTGTCACAAATAGAAGTTTGCCCTACCTTGAAATAATACATAAAAGCACAGAAATAATAAGCACTTGTGCCCATGCCACATGTACGATGCTGATTTTTTAAATCTTTGCTCTAAGAGTTATTACTAAAAAATATAGAATATTGATACATACTTAGTTCCATCCAGTAACGAACAGTTCGGATAAATGTAACAGCCAGAAAGAAATGCCACAAAGTTGGTGAGCCTTTCTTTTAGGTAGTTATCATGTAGCTTTCCCTTGACTCCACTGTGTCTGAGATATTTTTAAAGCATTTGTAAAGATTGTACAGCCCTGTCCCCAACAAATTAACAATAATTAGCAACTGCAGATCGTAGATGGGTGCGTAAAGGACATTAATAGAGGAAAGTGGGGTTTACTGACCTCATCTGTCATCACCATGGAAGCATCAGGTGCTTAGGCAACTTATGTGTAGTCAGTTCACAGATGTGAGGTCATAGGAGCAGCTAGCACAATTATATAAATACAAGAGATTTATATGGTTTCCATACATTTATAAATAAGGTTATGTGGGATATTTATGGTAGCATTAAAAATGTTCAGATTAACTGTATATCTGGGAATTAAGCTTGGGGGACGAAATAGATTTGACATTAATCAAGGAAGTCTTAAAAGAGATGGAGAATCAAGTAAAAAAGAAATGTGCAGTGAGCACTCATCACTGCAAAGCACTGTGTTAGACACTGTTTGTTAGGGATATAAAAATGTTTAAACTATGACCCCTGTGCTCCAGGTGTTTATAGTCTTATTGGAGCAATGGGATGAATACTCATAAATTCATTCAACAGATATTTCCATACCTCCTAGTGTTCTAGGCACTTTGCTATGAGTTGGGGATATGTCATACGAGGAAGCAAAAATCAGTTGGTGGTTAGACCATAGGCTTTAGAATCATATAGGCTTAAATTCTAATCTGTTTTTTGGTGCTGTAGAAACTTGGGCAAGTTATGTGATTTTTTTAAGATTCATTTTAGTTAATTAATTGATTGAGTTTAACAAGTACTTACAATATTTCAGGCATGGTTCTAATGCTGGATATATATCAGTGAACAAATAAGGAAAAAACCCCTACCCTCATCAAACTTACAGTCTAACAGATAAGATGGACAATAAACTTGAAAAATTGTTCAAATAAAAGAAAAATTAGGAAAATATATAATATTTAATATATAATAGATTAGGTGGTATAAGTGCTAAGGAGAAAAAGGTGAGAGAAGAGATGGCAGGGGTTAAGGGTAGGGTTTTATGTAGGTTAGACAGGGAAAAGGGCACATTTGATTAAAAATCTGAAGGGAGTTAGTGAACACGTGAATGTTTGAAGGAAGAACATTTCAGGCTGAAGCAATGCTGAGGCTGGAGCTTACCTGGCATCAGTAGTGGGAATGGTGGCACTGGGGAATAAGGGCAGGAGTAGTAAAAAAAAACTAGGAATTAAGATATGGGGGGCAGGGATGGACAGGTTGTATTGTCTTTATACATCATTGCAAGGACTTTGCTTTTACCCAGATCGAGATGTGAAACCAGTGGAGGATTGTGAGCAGAGGCCTGACATTATCTGGCTTCAGTTTTAACAGATCACTCTGATTGCTGTGGGAGTGGAGAGAAAGGTGGCAACGGGGAGATCATTCAGAAGGCTGTTGCAGCAATACAGAAAGAGAAAATGATGGCTTGCACCTGAGTGGTAGCATTAGTGAGGTCGGATTCTGGATGTATTTTGACAGTAGAGACAATAAGATTCAATAATGCATTTGATATGAATGTGAGAGAAAGAGTGTATCAGTTTGCTAGGGCTGCCGTAACAAAATACACAGAAACAGTACCACTTAAACAACAGAAATTTATTTTCTCATAGTTCTGGAGGCTAGGAATCTAAGATCAAGGTGTCAGCAAGTTTGGTTTCTCCTGAGACCTCTCTCCTTGGCTCCCAAATGGCCACCTTCTCGTGTCCTCACATGGTCTTTTCTCTCTTCATGGATACCCCTGGTGTTTTCTTCTTATAAGAAGGACACCAGTCGTGTTAGCTTAGGGCCCCACCTTTATGACCCATTGAACTTTAAATATCCCTTTAAAGGTTCTACGTCCAAATACAGTCATACTGAGGATTACGGCTTTAATATTCAGTCCAGAGGAAAGACAACTCCAGGGCTGAGCAACTGAAAGAATGAAGTTGCCATTTAAGACAGGAAGCCTCCGAGAAGAGCAGAGTTTGATGTTTTGTTTGTTTGGGGTTTGAGAGTCAGCTTGGGACAAGTTGAGTTTCAATTGCCTATTAGACATTCAAGCAGGTAAGGAGACAGAGCGGTTAGTTAGAATACAGGTCTGGGGCCCAAGTGAGAGGCCCAAGCTGGAGATGTCAGTCTAGGCGATATGAGCATAGATGGTGTTTAAAACCTTGAAACTGGATGAGATTGCCAAGGGAATCAGGACTTACAGAGAAGAAGTCAAAAGATGGAGCCTCCTATATTTAGTGGTAAAATTAGCAAAGGAGACTGAGGAAGAATAGCCAAAGAGGAAAACCAGGAGGCTAGAGAGTCCAGGAAGCCAAGTGGAGAAAGTGTTTCAAGGAAGAGGGAGGGATCAGTTGGGTCAAATGAGGCTAATATGTTCAATTAGACAAGTCTGGAGTATTAATGGTCGGATTTACCACTGTGGCTGCTAGGTAACGTTGATCAGAGAAATTTTGGTGGAGTGGAGAAAAAGTGAGGAAGAGAGCAAGGAAAAACTGATTCGATTTTCAAAGGAGAATGAGAGGAAAGAAATCGAAGATGGTACATAGAGACAGCTCTACGAAGTTTCAAGGAGAGAAACGGGGTGGTAGCTGGGGAGGGAAGGAGGTTAGGAAAGGGATTTTTTTAAGGTGGAAGAAATAGCAGTGTGTTTGGGTGTTGATGGGAATGATCTGAAGACTTTCTTCATCGATAAAATGGGTTAAATAATAGAACCTCTCATAGTGCAGCTAAGAGATTCAATATGCTAATGCCTGTCATGGAATAAGTGCTCAAAGTGTACTGAGTGCTATACATAGAAATCACAGTTCATGCCCTCCAGACAAGGAAAAGAAAGACACATAAACAGAGGCTTGCAATACAGGACGAGGGCTGCTAGAGGATAAGGAGGGAGAGCCGTGGAGGTGCAGTGGGGAGGTTGGGATCCAATTAATGTAAGTGGCAAAATAGGTACCAACTGCTCCTGCCACGGAAAGGGGGCTAGATGGAAACAGGAGTCAAAGGTTTAATCCTGTGTGTTATTTTACTTTTAGTCTGATTTTCCCTGGTGTCCGCTTGGCCTCTGATAGCCAATTCAGTGATTTTCTGGATGGCCTTGGCCCTGCCCAGCTAGTGGGGCGCCAGACTCTGGCCACACCTGCCATGGGTAAGAATTTGTCACGTAATTGTTTTTCTTTTAGATTATTGAAAATCACATTCTTTAATTTAATAGGATCTTTAGCAGTATTATCAGGAATGAGTAGCTTAGATTTAAACAAAAAACTTTGACTAATTTTTTCCATTTTAATTTATATGCTTTTTAAAGTAAGGTATCATTGATAAATTTTTAAATATATTTGAATTTAGGAAAAGATGTAGGAAATGATGAAACAATGATAAACCAAGATCTTTGGCACAAGCATTTCTCTTACTGTTTGTTTCTTCCTCACACGCCATTAGGTGACATTCAGGTAGGAATGATGGACAAAAAGGGACAGTTGGAGGTGGAAATCATTCGGGCCCGCGGCCTTGTTGTAAAACCAGGTTCCAAGACACTGCCAGGTAAGAACAGAAGATATTCTTCTATTATTGGTCATAATCCACACTTTTCAATTCAGAGACTTTGTTTTTGATTAGATGCTGGAAACTTTGCTCTTAAATGATCAAGGATACTAATAAATGAGACAGTTAAGTGGTAGTTTGTGTGTTTGTCCTGAGTGAGCACCCAGTGAGGGTGGTCTGACGGGGATAAGACAAGTCGTTAGATAAGCACATATGTGGTAGAAACCACTGCAAAATAAAACCTATCACATTCATTTTGTACGACATGTACATAAGAAGTTCTTGTTAGCTGGTGTTTGTGTTATTCTTCAGTTTATCTGGAGCTTCTAAATTCTCCTTAAGAATCCTTAGAGTCCTGGAATTAGAATAAAAATAGTTACAGGCTCCCAAAGTAGCATAAGCCCATATGTGAAGGACATTCTAATTATAAGATTCTTACTTCCTGTAATGTATAGAGAGGCACCATTATAAGTTTTTATTGTGATGTCACATATTTCTTACCGAAATGTCATAATCTAAGGTGCTTAGAGCCATGGGGAGTGCCACAGATTCCAGATGTCTGATGCAGAGATGTAGAGAACATTGGATCTGAAGTATAGAACAATTCTGAAACTTGGTTTCTCACCTCAGCACCTCCACTGACTGAATTGTAATTTTGAATCTCTAGCTTCCCTGTCCTTGCAGAAATTCCGAATTGTAATGTATGTTACCTATTGTACAGCCTTGCAGTGGTGATTAAGACACTTGTGTTCATAAACGTCTTGGCGTTTAGTCAACTGACTCTGCTAGAAAGAACACTGCAGTTTGTACACGCACGAAAATGTTCTTATGAAGAGTCTGTCAGAAAAACTTCAACCCATGGTATTCATAATTAGTTGCCTCTTCCTGGCTAATTTGAACATATTACATCAAACCCCACCCCTGTTGTGTACCCACACCATCAATAAATAAACCCTTTTGAGTGATCAATGATTTGTGGGGATGGGTGAGTAAAACAATATAATTTCGAGCATGTTTAAGTAGATTTAAGTATTGACACATGAAAAACTGAGCGAGACATCTTCCTTGAAATTGTTAGGAACTGGAAGCATTTCTCTTTTTTTTAATGCGGTTGTTCAAATCCATATAACCAGTTGATGGCAAAATAGTAATCAACTCAGAGGCTATGTTAACATTGCCTAAAACTACCTGAATGGCTGATAGTTACCTATTGTTTAGCTAATGATTTTGACGTAATGTGGAAAGGCCAGTGATTTTTGACCGCTGGCTCTTCCAGCCTAAGATTAAGCTGTGGCAGACGTCACCCGTAAGCTGGGTGTTCCGTAACCAGAGCTCATCACTTAACTCTCCTCTGTGTTTTCTTTCCCAAGCACCATATGTAAAGGTGTATCTATTAGATAATGGAGTCTGCATAGCCAAAAAGAAAACAAAAGTGGCAAGAAAGACGCTGGAACCCCTCTACCAGCAGCTATTATCTTTTGAAGAAAGTCCCCAGGGAAAGGTTTTACAGGTATTTACTGAATTATATATTCCTTACCTAAGAAAGTGTCTTCATGGAGTCAAAATTTGTATCCAACATCTTTTCTTATCGATTCCTTTTCCATTCCTCACAGCTGAAGTCCTTGGGAAACTTCAAAGCAGTGGCCAGTGCTATAAAGCTATACACACTAGGGAACTATCGATATATTCAATATCCTGTAATAAACCATAATGGAAATGAATGTGAGAAAGGAAAAAAAAGCTATACACACTGTTGTTTCCTTTAAAGTGACTATAGACTTGTAAACCCCCATCACACATAAGCTCCCATCTTCCTTGATTGCTTATGATCTTAACACTCCTGTAAAGTTTTCCTAACGTACCTTCGGATTCTAGTAAAGACAACTATCCCAGTAATTAAATACAACTACATAACTTGATGTTTGATGTCAGCGCATTAACTGAATGTATTTTAGTTTACAAGCTTTTACATACATGATTATACTGACATTGCTCTTTTAATTTTGCCAACAGATCATAGTCTGGGGAGACTATGGCCGCATGGATCACAAATCCTTTATGGGAGTGGCCCAGATACTTTTAGATGAACTGGAGCTATCCAATATGGTGATTGGCTGGTTCAAACTTTTCCCCCCTTCCTCCCTAGTAGATCCAACCTTGGCCCCTCTGACAAGAAGAGCTTCCCAATCATCTCTGGAAAGTTCAACTGGACCTTCTTACTCTCGTTCATAGCAGCTGTAAAACTGTTGTCATAGCAACCAGCGTTACAAAAAAAAAAAAAAAACCCACAGGTCGCAAACCCTGGTAACACTGCATGCTTAATGTTGTGTCTTCTGAGCCTGTTTCTAGGGATACAAAGCGATCCTGTGTTCTCAGAGGAAGTTGCACACATTGTGCCCTAAAGAAGGCCCTCAGGTGAAAGAGCGGAGCTATGACGAACTATCAGGTTTGGAGTTCAATAACACTCACGTTTTGGTCCAATCTGAAGCCATGGATTAATCTCAAAGAATCAGTTTCATGCAGCAAAAGCCCTTTTCAATGGCACCTTTATATTTTTATCGTTCCTTTTTCTTCATTTCTCTGACCCCAAAGTCCTGTGATGCCACAGAAATGGAGCTATCCAGCCATTAAGCCATGTTACAAGTCAAGGCATGAAGTCCTAGGAAGCATCAGGTGAAAAGCAAGAGACCAAAGACTTGGTCCAGGACAAAAAACGTCAGCCCTCCTCTGGACGGGGACGGGAGCAGCCAGTCCAACGTGACAGCGTGAACAGTGGCAGACTCCGGAGCTCCAGCAGGCGTGGCGCTCACTAATGCCAAGATGAGTTGGACTCTGAAAAACAAAATTCTGTGGCTACACTGTACTGAATGAAATTAAAGAAACTTTTTTTTGCATGGACACAGATTAGCTGAATACTTAAATTATTTTCTTGGGGCTGCAACTTGCAAAAAATAAAAATAAAAATCAGCCATTTTCAACAATTTATATTATTTTTAAAAATAAATTTCACTAGTGCATGGTTTTAAAAAAGGGAGAGAATGCAACAGGGTGATACAAAGACACACCACGTTTATTCTTTAAAGTAATCATAGTCTGTGTTTTGGCAGACATTACAGAAGAAAATACTTTCTAGAAAATACTTAAAATTCTCTTTATGTGACAAATAAGTATAACATATTCAATTTATTTCCATGTTAAATATGCAAATCTTACAAAGTTCAATATGTGCAAATTGTTCACATCTTTCTTCCACTATCTATCTCACTTTTCTTCTTCTCCCTCTTTTAATCTTTTATTTTCTTTCTGCCTACCAGAGTGAACATTATGCTAAAAAATTACAAGTTTTTGACCTGATACTCTCTTATACCCCATGTTTGATTCAGAGCTATAGATGCTTCTGAATCTCTGAATTTCTCAAGGGGGGAAAAAACTATTTAAGAGCTTTCTTTATTTCAAGCATGTTGAAAAGGATTTTGCAACATGACTTGGGAGTACATTAGAGTAAGTCAGCATGTATTTGATAAAGAAGATATTTGAACTTTTGCAATTTATTGTACAGTGCATGGTAATTTTATTTTCATCTTCAAAGTTCAGTTTACAGGAAAATCCTAAAATCATGTGGCCATTGTAATGTCTAATGAATTTGTTTTTAGCACCAGCATTATTCATACAGGGGTTAAAGTATTATTTCTAGAAGGTCTTAGGTTTTGTGTTTTGTTTTTTAATTAATTAAAGCAATTCCTTTAGCCAATTTCCATTTACTATGTGAATAGAAACACTGCTAACAATTTGGAGCCCTGAAACACAAGGCTGTTTATTAATTCATTTTTCTGTAGTAAAATTCAATTTTTCACAAATTATATTTCTAAAGAAATATAGCAAACATAAATTTGCAACAGATAATTTTTTTTTTTTTTTAAACCTAACCATTTTTTTTTTTTTTAATTTATTTATGACTGTGTTGGGTCTTCGTTTCTGTGCGAGGGCTTTCTCTAGTTGTGGCAAGTGGGGACCACTCTTCATCGCGGTGCGTGGGCCTCTCACCATCGCGGCCTCTCTTGTTGCGGAGCACAGGCTCCAGACGCGCAGGCTCAGTAACTGTGGCTCACGGGCCCAGTTGGTCCGTGGCATGTGGGATCTTCCCAGACCAGGGCTCGAACCCGTGTCCCCTGCATTGGCAGGCAGATTCTCAACCACTGCGCCACCAGGGAAGCCCGCAACAGATAATTTTAAAGCTCTAATTTTTAGGTGACTCAAAGAAAGTCAGTCTGCCTATTAACAGTTCTTTGATGCCATCACTGAAAGTCTACACACAAATCCCCAAAATCAAACCCCTGCCTTTGGTTTTACAGACAGTTATTACCATTGGGTGGTGCTGCAAGGTCAAATTTCTCTTAAGTTCCCCGACTTAGGAGAAAAGTCACCTAGTAATGTAATAAACCACCCATACTTCTTTGTTTCTTTCTGTGCACTTTGATAACACATTCTTATAGATGGATTTTAACTTCTTGCAACAACTTTTGAAATCCACGTACATACCATTTGTTTAAGTTAAGGCCACGCACAAAAATTGCTCTTTTGTGTTCCTTTTTAAATTCAGTGTTGACCATTCAAAACTATCATGCTTGATATGGTGCAAAAGTTAAAAATGAGTATCACTAAAAATGCCTTCTCTTTATGTGGTGCAATACGAAATACACCGAGACTGTGTCTTGACATTCTGAGACCTACGATGGACCCAGGTAAAGTTGAAAAGAACGAATAAAACTTTATTGAAATAATTTAGACACTTGTGTACCAGCAACAATTGATTTAATAGACCTATAGTGTCTATACTCTCCCTTAGAATAAACGTTTACCATTTTCCTGATACTAAGATGCAGTCACATAATCTTTTGTGCATATTCCTATATAAATTATTTCTAATTTTAATAAGAAGGACATGACTGTATGGAATATTTGTACATACCTGTCATTATGCAGTATTTATTTTAATGTTGGTGTATTTTTTTTAATTTTCACGTCTGCACCTCGACTTGTGGTTTAGTCATGTAAATAGCACTATTCCAGTGACCATTGCTGCCCTGTACATAGTATGTTTTAAAAGTAAAGGGAATTCCAGTTGGAAAAAAAAAAGGGCAGATTAGTCCTGTAATGAACACCAACTAATGTAAAACTCAAATTCATTCTCGTGATGGTATTTAACACTTTAAATAAAACATTTTCTTTGCAGACGTTGTATGCATGGCCTTCTGACTTCTTCCCACACATTCCCAAGCCTGCTACAGCTCATTCCCTGAGCCCGCACATGATTTAAAGACGATGAAATCATCTTTTCCACCTCTCCATAACAGAAGCAAACTGCTGGTCTTAGCAGATAGCCCTCAGTAGAGCACTTCTTTAAAATGCCAAAGGATTTCGGCTCACATCATTAAAACTGGTTGCTTTTAAAAAAGGTTATTGCAGATTGAGGTGCTTTCTGATGAAATGACTCAGCAACTCACAGATTTAAATGAGTGAGATTTCTGAGTCAGTGTGGCCTCCACTAACAGCAGTCAAAGAGAATCACACACAGGCTCTGCCATTCCCTGTTTGGAGATGGCGAGGGTGACAGTTGGCACTATGCTATGTGTTTCCACTGATGTGTCGGTTCAACTTTGTGGGGGACTGGGGTGGGGTGCATTTTCAGTTGGGGACACACGTGTGGTAACCTGACATGGAGCAACTGATATATAACAACCTGTCCAGAGACTGGCTTCTGTCGTGTGAGTATGAGTGGAGGAGAGGGTCTCTCCACACCCTTCTAGGGTGGTTCCTCAAACTGCGAGAAAGAACCCCAGCAGAGTTCCAGTGGAAGTCCTCCCCGGCTCTAAATTTAAGAGTGAGTTTGATTAATTAGAAATCCAACTGAAATCCAAACCTAGTTCTCTCTCCATTCCTTGAACCAGCCGTTTCATTTCCAAGGACTTGATTCCAGCCCAGTCCCCCATATCTATCCCATATTATCTTTTCACTATTTAATATATACTCTCTGCTCTAGCAAGCTATTTCTTTGCTGTTCATACACTCCTAAAAATCTCCTTGCCCTTTTTATATGCCCTCTCCTGAAAAGCCCTTCTACTTTCTCAAAAGTGATCCATGTTAGTCCCTTCCTACAATTCCTGGCTCAGGACTGAGCTCTCCTGTAGCAGTTCCTGACTAAACCCTAACCACATGGCTGCCTCGACGCTAACACCTTCACTTTCCCAGGAACTCCAGACACCGAGGGTCCACAAGCAAAGATGAAGGGCATGATGGTCACTATCATGGGGGCTGTGGGAGAATTGGCCAAGAAATCACCAAAGCTGTCTGTCTATACTGACTTAACCTTTAACATTCTTGGCATAAAAATCACATTCTCTGCATGTCTGTCTCCACTCACACAGCTCATGATGCCTCAATATCCTCTAGCATCCATGGACTGAATGAACAGAAGTTTACACATCCACCTTTGGTTTGTGAAATGTGTATTGAGAAGCAGTGTGTAAGAGGGAATAAAAAACAAAAACAAAATCTACAGCACTCAAATTCTTCATATGACTTAAGTCACTTAGTCTCTCTGGCAATCATTTCTTCACCCAGGAAATAAGGAGTTTGAGTTAAACATTCTTCCATCATTAAATCAACACTTTGACTAACTTATAAGCTCCTTCAAGGAAGGGACCATATATGGGTTTTTTCCCCCCTCTTTTGTATCCTCAGTGATAAGAACAATGCTGGACACATAGATGTTCCATAAGTACCTGCCAAATTAATGAATATTTAGTCCTTGCTATTTTGAGACACTATTTTAGGCATTGTAGTGAACAGAAGAAGCATGGCCCTGTCCCCATGGGACTTTCATTCTACTAAGGAAGACACACATTGGGTAAAAAATTACAAGTAAGATAACTTTCCAAAGGGGATAAAAGCTATGGAAATATACAACAGTGTTTTAACCCAGTCAAGAGAGTCGAGGAAGGCTAATATCTATAAAACTGAACAGGAGGGCTTCCCTGGTGGCGCAGTGGTTGAGAATCTGCCTGCCAATGCAGGGGACACGGGTTCGAGCCCTGGTCTGGGAGGATCCCACGTGCCACGGAGCGACTGGGCCCGTGAGCCACAAATTACTGAGCCTGCGCGTCTGGAGCCTGTGCTCCGCAGCAAGAGAGGCCGCAATAGTGAGAGGCCCGCGCACCGTGATGAAGAGTGGTCCCCACTTGCCACAACTAGAGAAAGCCCTCACACAGAAACGAAGACCCAACACAGCAATCAATCAATCAATCAATAAATAAATAAGAACGTGAATTTCTAAAAAAAAAAAAAGAAAAAAAAACTGAACAGGAGTTAAATACAAGGTGATGGTGGCAATGGGAGATGGGAGTTAGGTGAAGAATAATCCAGGCAGAGAGAACAGCAGCTGAGAAATTTGAGGGTAGGGAACTGTAACTCTACCACTTAGTAGTGTGTCTAAAGCAAAGGTGAGTTCATACGAAGTGCTTATGAGTGAACAAATGAATAAACAATACAGATTTCTGCAGCCTAAGCTACTTCTGAACCACTGAGGGTTTCCTTGAGAAGATAGTTTTAACTTAAACTTGATGCGAGGACTATTCATAAATAGTCATCGGTAAGGGATAATCCTCTATTTAATTATATTTAAAATGGTTCTCAGAATGCTCCTCAGTCCTTAATCCCATTCAATTGTTAGATCTTTGAACATAGGAACCATGGTCTATAGCTCTGTACCCAGCATAGCACCTAGCTCAGCACTAAGCACATTACAGTTGCCGAATACACAGCATTAACAGTGAATATCCCTTTCAGATATTCTAGGAAAGATTGTGGTTATCAACTTGGAAGATTCCCGAGTCCTAAAATTTATGTTCATAGTTTGTATATGGTGTAGTTAGAAAGACTTTAAACCTGTGGTGTTCTTAATGCCCAAGCACCAGCTTCCTGTCATTTTGCTTTGAGGTAGGGGACTATTTTGTTTAGTATGCTTCCTTTTCTGATCTATCCATAGTGTTCCCAAGAGACCTGCCATTTTCTAACTAATCCCATTCTTCTGGCTTCAACTGATGGTGGTATAGGGGGTGCAGACTCCTAAAATGGGTCAGTCTGTACTCTTGCCTGTGAAGATGTGTTATTTTTTGCCTTGATACCAAAGAGGCAGTTCATCTCCAGTGACAGAAACTATTAGATGGGGAAAAAAAAGGCCAGGAGCTGTCAGTGGCTATGTTTTCTGATATATGATGGAAATTGGATTAAGAAAGAAAAGAAAGTGAGCAAAGCCAAAGTGGAGGCATGAATTGAAGAGAGTCCCGCAGGTTTCATGTTCCTGGTTCCGTTACGACTGAGGATCAGCTGCATCTTTGCTCTTCCAAGAGAGCCCATACATTCTAGCTCTGGTTAGTTGGGTGCCTGCTATATGAAGTCACAAGTCCTAATTAATACATTTGGCCAAGGACAAGGCTGATGGAATCGTAGAACCTTGAAGGAGCCTTTGAGGTTACCTAGGACAATCTCATAGCATTAAGAGAAACCCTAAAAGGTGGCCATCAAACCTCTGCTTGCAAGTGGCTGGAGAGAGAAATTCGGGAATATAGCTCATTCCATGGTCTCTAACAGACTCTCCTTTCTAGCACCTAACCTAAATCTCCCTTCTGGAATTTTGCACTTCCTGGGCTCAGTGTTACCAAGTCCAAGCTCATCCTGCTCACCACACAACAGGCCAATAAATCAAGAGATGAGTTGTTGGGGCAAGGAATAGCGACTTTATTCGGAAAGCTGGCAGACCAAGAAGATGGTGAAATTGTGCCCCAAAGAACCATCGCGCCTGAGTTAGAACTCAGGCTTCTTTTATACTAAAAGGGGTGGGAGTAAAGTCAAACACTTCCTGGTTCCGGTCCACCTCCAGAGGGGATGTGTTAATTTCTTCCTGCCTGCAGTCATTCACAGGTGGGCCTGGTCAGGATGTTTCCTGTGAGCTAAACAAAGGTTTTTTTTTAGCTTAATGCTCATTACCTGGGAGGCAGGGTTCCCAGAGATGGGCCACTATGTATAATTTAAGCTCATAGGCAACATACTTTTAGTGATTAACTTGTAATAGAATACAAAGGTTCTTTCCTATTACAATTCCTGACTGACAATGTCCACTCCACCAACTTGTGGGAAAAGGACAAAGACCGCTCTGGCTACTTCCGGAGGTGACAAACATTCCTTAGAATATTTAGTCAGTCCTTTTTTGTATCTACAACTATCTGAACCTGATGAAGCCCGTTAGCACTTTGTTGTCTAATTTGTAATTGAACTTGGGTGTCTTGGTTCCAATTCCCAATACATATACTAAATTCCTGTGCTATTTATTTGGACAAAATTAAACAACATGGTTGACCCTTCTCCAGCTACTATGAAATTCCCATCTACTTCAGTTGGATAGGCAGACCTCTTGGAGGCAAACTCATGAACAGAGATTAGTATAGTGCCCAAAGTTTCAACATCATTGGCAACTGCTAGGTCTTTTAAAGCATCTATAGATTCTCTCACCTGGGCAGACACCTGGAATGGCCTACCATTCAGTGTTTCAAAGGGACTTAATTTAAGCCTGCTACTGGGAGCCACTGATCCATAGCAGGGCAACTGGCAAGGCCTTATCTCAAGTTAAATTAGTATCCATTTTCTCGGGTTTTCCTGTTGATTGTGGTCTCCAGGATGAATGTAATTCCAATGCCTTAATCCAAATCAGGGGATAATTTCCTTAAGGAGGGCTTTAACCAATTAAAAATACTGATTTTAAAAACTAATAACAAAACTGCCACACACAAAACAAATGGTCCACAAAAAATTCTCCTTTTTCTGAAGGTTTTACGATGCATTGTTGTTATTAACCAGTCTTCTACTATGAAACTTAAATGGCCAGTTGAGACCAACTGTTCTGAGACCATCTTCAACCACTGATTAAGACTGGGGTGGCGGGTATAATATTCATTTAACCTTCTGAGCTTTCTGGGCAGACTTGGTGACCTTGCCAGCTCCAACTGCCTTCTTGTCCACTGCTTTGATGACACCTATAGCAACCGTCTGTCTCATGTCACCACCAGCAAAGTGGTCCAGAGCAGGGTAGTCAGAGAGGGTCTCAACACAGTGGGCTTGCCAGGAACCATATCAACATCTCAAGAATTTGGGGCCATCTTCCAGCTTTTTCCCAGAATGATGATCAATCTTCTCCTTCATCCCAGCAAACTTGCAGTTCATTCCCCACTGTCAATTTTACCCAGGGCTCAGGGTGTGGGGAATTAGGCAAGTCCAAGGGAGCCCCAGGCCTCTTCATTCATCAGAGTGTTCCTCTCTTCCTACCATGTGAGAGGCTCTCGTCTTATTGTGTTTCTTCTTATGATTCAGCCTAGGGCAATCTGTTTTCCAATGTTCTTCCTCCTTACAGTAAGTACATTGTTCCTTACTGTCGTGGCTTACCTCTCTTTGGGTTACTCGCTTTCCTGGAATCCAATGTCACTGCCAAAAAAATGGCATTTCGTTTTGCATCATCTTTCTTGTTTTTCCCTGTTGAACGCTTTAAAAGCAGCATCCACAGCTGAGTGCCAGGGGCCACGTGACTTAGGAAGCAGGGCTGACTGCGACTGCGTGAGCCACAGTTTTACACCTGTGCCACCAGCTTTGTAAATTCAGCACCTGTGGGACATCCAAACGGACAATGGCTGCTTCTGCTGCTGGGACAGTCTGGCCTTAGCAGCTGTGGGCTTTGTGGGTGCGTGCACGTGGGGGCTTGGCCAGGGTCTGGGCTGCCTCCATAGCTTCCACAGTGGGTCCAGGTGCACAACTGCTGTGGTCCTAAAACCTGACTTTAGTGGATCTGTGCTGGTGGCCTTGTGAAAACAACGCCTGAGGGACACTAGGGCCGAGTGCTGGCATTCCCAAGGACTCTGTGAGCCCGCACAACAGATAAAAAGGTGACACAACAGCGCACACTCACTGGGGAACAGCTCCGGCAGAGGAATACCCAGGGGCTCCTTTCCCAGTGGGTACACTCCAATCCTGCCTATCTCATACTGCAGCTCAGAAACACGGCTCAGAAACGGATTGGGGGCTTCTACTCCAACAACTAGGGAGCAGACCCTGCCCCTGACAGGGCAGTGACAGTGACAGGGCAGTGACAACCACAGAGCAAAAAGGAGGCCCCATTCAATATCCAGTGCAGGCTCTGGTCACCAAAATACCAGTCACACCTCCTATTAAGGGGATAATGGCCAGCATACACTGAGGAAAGAGGCAGCAAGCATCCATACTAAAAACAGCCCTCGCACCAAAAAATATTAAACTCACGCAGGCTACACAGGGATGCTCCCACATAAAAATAACCCTCCAAGACCACAGTAGTTAATTATTTCTCCTAAACTCAGAGTAGGAGAAATATAAGGGGAAAAAAATGAAGAAGCAGGGGAACCACTCTCAATTAAAACATCAAGAGAATTCCCCTGAAGGAACAAACAATGAAACAAACCTCTTCAGTCTAATAGACACTGAGTTCACAGAGAAGGTAATGAAAATACTGAAGGAATTAAGAAAGGCTATTGACAGAAATGCAGATTACTGTAAAAAAACAAAAACAACAACAACAAAAAAAAACAAACTAGAAACTATAAAGAGGAGCCAAGAAAAATTAGAAAATTCATTTGCAGAGACAAAAGCTGACCTAAGGCAATGAATAGCAGGATGAATAATGCAGAAGAACGAATAAATGATCTGGAAGATAGAATAATGAAAATCATCCAATTAGAACAGCAGACAGAAACCCAAATGAAAAAAAAAAGAAAGAACATAAGAGACCTATGGGATAATATAAAGCATGCCAATCTATGCATAATAGGAATCCCATAAGGAGAAGACAAATGGGGATTGAAAATGTATTTGAAGAAATTATGGCTAAAACATCCCAAACCTAAAGAAGGAAACAGATATCCAGGTACAGGAAGCACAGAGGGTTCCAAATAAGATAAACTCAAACAGACCTACACCAAGACATATTATAATTAAGTTGGCAAAAATTAAAGAGAAGATTCTAAAGGCAGCAAGAGAAAAACAAAGAGTTAATTACAAGGGAGTCCCCATAAGGCAATCAGCTGATTTCTCTATAGAAACGTTGCATGCCTGAAAGGAGTAACAAGACATATTCAAAGTCCTGAGGGAAAAATCTGCAACCTAGAATATTCTACCCAGCAAGATCTTCATTTAGAAGGAGACAGAAAGAATTTCTCAGACAAGCAAAAATTAAAAGAATACAGCAATAAAAACATATCCTAAAGGAAATATTAAAGGTCTTCTCTAAAAAGGAAAGAAGTAAGAATCTACAGGAAAGAGAAAATCACAATTGGAAAGTAAATCACTTAAATAAGCCTGTAGAGAATTTTATAAAAAATCTGTGAAAGAGATGATAACCACAATGAACAGCAAAAGGATGAACATGAAGATATAAAGGGGACAAAGCCATAAAATGTGGGGAAGAAGAGCAAAAAAAAAAAAAAAATTGTAGAATTTTTTTTTTCTATAATGTGTTTGAGCCTATGTGACTATCAGTCTAAAGCAAGTAGATACAGAAAGGGGTTAATATACTTGAGAAAACAAGGCAACCATAAATCAGAAACATATAATAGATTCCAAAAAAACAAAAAGAAGAGAACATAAGCATAATACAAAAGAAAATCATCAAACCACAAAAGGAAAAAGAAAAAGAAAGGAACAAAGAAGAAATACAAAATCAATGGGCAAACAAGGTTTAAAACGGCAATAAATACATATCTATCAATAATTACCTTAAATGTTAATGGACTAAATGCTCCAATCAAAAGACACACGGTGACAGATTGGTTAAAAAAACAAGAGCCGACAATATGCTGCTCCAAGAGACCCACTTTAGGGCAAAGGACATGCATAGATTGAAAGTGAGGGGATGGAAAAAGATATTTCATGCAAACAGAAATGATGAGAAAGCAGGGGTTGCAATGCTCATATCAGACAAAATAGACTTTAAAACTAAGGGCATAAAGAAAGATAAAGAAGGACACTATATAATGTTAAAAGGATCAATACAAGAAGAGAATTTTACACTTGTCAACATATATGCACCTAATATAGGAGTACTGAAATACATAAAACAAATACTAACAGACATAAAGGGAGAAACTGATGGGAAGACAATAATAGGAAGAGACTTTAACACCACACTCACATCAATGGACAGATCATTGAGACAGAAAATCAATAAGGCAACAGAGATCTTAAATGATACAACAGAACAGTTAGACTTTATATTTTCAGGACAGTACAACCAAAAAAAGCAGAATACACATTCTTTTCAAGTACACATGGAACATTCTCTAGGATCGACCACATACTAGGCCACAAAACAAGCTTCAAAAAATTTAAGAGTGTAGAAATTATTTCAAGCATCTTTTCTAATCACAATGGTATTAAACAAGAAATCAACCACTGAAAAAGAAACGAGAAAAAACTCACATGAAGACTAAACATGCTACTAAAAAACAAATAGATCAACAATGAAATCAAAGAAGAAATTTTAAAATACCTTGAGGCAAATGACAATGAAAACGGAACCATATTAAATCTATGGGATGAAGCAAAAGCAGTTCTTAGAGGGAAGTTCATAGTGATACAGGCCTTCCTCAAAAAACAAGAAAAATCTCAAATAAACATCTTAACCTACCACTTAATAGAATTACAAAAAGAAGAACAAACAAACAAAACCTAAAGTCAGCTGAAGGAAGGAAATTAATAAAATAGAGGTTTAAAAAAAAACAATAGAAAAAAAATCAATAAAAGCAAGAGCTGGGGAGGAGGAACCAAGATGGCGGAGTAGAAGGATGTGCTCTCACTCCCTCTTGCGAGAACACCAGAATCACAACTAGCTGCTGGACAACCAACGACAGGAAGACGCTGCAACTCACCAAAAAAAGATACCCCACATCCAAAGACAAAGGAGAAGCCACAATGAGACGGTAGGAGGGGTGCAATCAGAGTAAAATCAAATCCCATAACTGGTGGGTGGGTGACTCACAGACTGGTGAACACTTATACCACAGAAGTCAACCCATTGGAGTGAAGGTTCTGAGCCCCACGTCAGGCTTCCCAACTTGGGGGTCCGGCAACGGGAGGAGGAATTCATAGAGAATCAGACTTTGAAGCCTAGTGGGAATTGATTGCAGGACTTCGACAGGACTGGGGGAAACAGAGACCCCACTCTTGGAGGGCGAACACAAAATAGTGTGCGCATCGGAACCCAGGGGAAGGAGCAGTGACTCCGGGGGAGACTGAACCAGACCTACCTCCTAGTGTTGGAAGGTCTCCTGCAGAGGTGGGGGTTGGCTCTGTTTCACCATGGGGACAAGGACACTGGCAGCAGAAGTTCTGGGAAGTACTCCTTGGTGTGAGCCCTCCCAGAGTCTGTCATTAGCCCCACCAAAGAGCCCAGGTAGGCTCCAGTGTTGCGTTGCCTCAGGCAAAACAACCAACAGGGAGGGAACCCAGCCCCACCCATCAACAGTCAAGTGGATTAAAGTTTTACTGAGCTCTGACCACCACAGCAACAGTCAGCTCTACCCACCAGCAGAGCCTCCCATCAAGCCTCTTAGATAGCCTCAACCACCAGAGGGCAGAGAGCAGAAGCAAGAAAAACTATAATCCTGCAGCCTGTGGAACAAAAACCACATTCACAGAAACATAGACAAGATGAAAAGGCAGAGGGCTATATACCAGATGAAGGAACAAGATAAAACCCCAGAAAAACAACTAAATGAAGTGGCGATAGGCAACCGTCCAGAAAAAGAATTCAGAATAATGATAGTGAAGATGATCCAGGAACTCGGAAAAAGAATGGAGGCAAAGATCGAGAAGATGCAAGAAATGTTTAACAAAGACCTAGAAGAATAAAAGAACAAACAAACAAACAGAGATGAAGAATACAATAACTGAAATGAAAACTACACTAGAAGGAATCAATAGCAGAATAACTGAGGAAGAAGAACAGATAAGTGACATGGAAGACAGAATGGTGGAATTCACTGCTACAGAACAGACTAAAGAAAAAAAATGAAGACAGCATAAGAGACCTCTGGGACAACATTAAATGCAACAACATTTGCATTATAGGGGTTCCAGAAGGAGAAGAGAGAGAAAAAGGACCAGAGAAAATATTTGAAGAGATTATAGTCAAAAACTTCCCTAACATGGGAAAGGAAATAGCCACCCAAGTCCAGGAAGTGCAGCGAGTCCCATACAGGATAAACCCAAGGAGAAACATGCCGAGACACATAGTAATCAAATTGGCAAAAATCAAAGACAAAGAAAAATTATTGAAAGCAACAAGGGAAAAACGACAAATAACATACAAGGGAACTCCCATAAGGTTAACAGCTGATTTCTCAGCAGAAACTCTACAAGCCAGAAGGGAGTGGCATGATATACTTCAAGTGATGAAAGGGAAGAACCTACGACCAAGATTACTCTACCCGGCAAGGATCTCATTCAGATTTGATGCAGAAATCAAAAGCTTTACAGACAAGCAAAAGCTAAGAGAATTCAGCACCACTAAACCAGCTGTACAACAAATGCTAAAGGAACTTCTCTAAGTGGGAAACACAAGAGAAGGAAAGGACCTACAAAAACAAACCCAAAACAATTAAGAAAATGGTCATAGGAACATACATATCGATAATTACCTTAAACGTGAATGGATTAAATGCTCTAACCAAAAGACACAGGTTTGCTGAGTGGATACAAAAACAAGACCCATATATATGCTGTCTACAAGAGACCCACTTCAGACTTAGGGACACGTACAGACTGAAAGTGAGGGGATGGAAAAAGATATTCCATGCAAATGGAAATCAAAAGAAAGCTGGAGTAGCTATACTCATCTCAGAAAAAATAGACTTTAAAATAAAGAATGTTACAAGAGATAAGGAAGGACACTACATAATGATCAAGGGATCAATCCAAGAAGAAGATATAACAATTATAAATATATATGCACCCAACATAGGAGCACCTCAATACATAAGGCAACTGCTAACAGCTATAAAAGAGGAAATCGACAGTAACACAATAATAGTGGGGGACTTTAACACCTCACTTACACCAATGGACAGATCATCCAAAATGAAAATAAATAAGGAAACAGAAGCTTTAAATGACACAATAGACCAGATAGATTTAATTGATATTTATACGACATTCCATCCAAAAACAGCAGATTACACGTTCTTCTCAAGTGCGCACGGAACATTCTCCAGGATAGATCACAACTTGGGTCACAAATCAAGTCTCAGTACATTTAAGAAAATTGAAATCATATAAGGCATCTTTTCTGACCACAACGCTATGAGATTAGAAATGAATTACAGGGAAAAAAACGTAAAAAAGACAAACACATGGAGGCTAAACAATACGTTACTAAATAACCAAGAGATCAC
The DNA here is from genome assembly GCF_009873245.2 of Balaenoptera musculus. Lineage (NCBI taxonomy): Eukaryota > Metazoa > Chordata > Mammalia > Artiodactyla > Balaenopteridae > Balaenoptera > Balaenoptera musculus. Next base: position 32,998,010 of record NC_045801.1, on the reverse strand, counting down.
TGAAGAAATCAAAGAGGAAATCAAAAAATACCTAGAGACAAATGACAATGAAAACACGACGACCCAAAACCTATGGGATGCAGCAAAAGCAGTTCTAACAGGGAAGTTTATAGCTATACAAGCCTACCTAAAGAAACAAGAAAAATCTCAAGTAAACAATCTAACCTTACACCTAAAGAAACTAGAGAAAGAAGAACAAACAAAACCCAAAGTTAGCAGAAGGAAAGAAATCATAAAGATCAGAGCAGAAATAAATGAAATAGAAACAAAGAAAACAATAGCAAAGATCAATAAAACTAAAAGCTGGTTCTTTGAGAAGATAAACAAAATTTATAAGCCATTAGCCAGACTCATCAAGAAAAAGAGAGAGAGGACTCAAATCAGTAAAATCAGAAATGAAAAAGGAGAAGTTACAACAGACACGGCAGAAATACAAAGCATCCTAAGAGACTACTACAAGCAACTTTATGCCAATAAAATGGACAACCTGGAAGAAATGGACAAATTCTTAGAAAGGTATAACCTTCCGAGACTGAACCAGGAAGAAACAGAAAATATGAACAGACCAATCACAAGTAATGAAATTGAAACTGTGATTAAAAATCTTCCAACAAACAAAAGTCCAGGACCAGATGGCTTCACAGGTGAATTCTATCAAACATTTAGAGAAGAGCTAACACCCATCCTTCTCAAAGTCTTCCAAAAAATTGCAGAGGAAGGAACACTCCCAAACTCATTCTATGAGGCCACCATCACCCTGATACCAAAACCAGACAAAGACACTACAAAAAAAGAAAATTACAGACCAATATCACTGATGAATATAGATGCAAAAATCCTCAACAAAATACTAGCAAACAGAATCCAACAACACATTAAAAGGATCATACACCACGATCAAGTGGGATTTATCCCAGGGATGCAAGGATTCTTCAATATACGCAAATCAATCAATGTGATACACCATATTAACAAGTTGAAGAATAAAAACCATATGATCATCTCAATAGATGCAGAAAAAGCTTTTGACAAAATTCAACACCCATTTATGATAAAAACTCTCCAGAAAGTGGGCATAGAGAGAACCTACCTCAACATAATAAAGGCCATATATGACAAACCCACAGCAAACATCATTCTCAACAGTGAAAAACTGGAAGCATTTCCTCTAAGATCAGGAACGAGACAAGGATGTCCACTCTCACCGCTATTATTCAACAAAGTTTTGGAAGTCCTAGCCACGGCAATCAGAGAAGAAAAAGAAATAAAAGGAATACAAATTGGAAAAGAAGAAGTAAAACTGTCACTGTTTGCAGATGACATGATACTATACATAGGGAATCCTAAAACTGCCACCAGAAAACTGCTAGAGCTAATTAATGCATATGGTAAATTTGCAGGATACAAAGTTAATGCACAGAAATCGCTTGCATTCCTATACACTAATGATGAAAAATCTGAAAGAGAAATTATGGAAACACTCCCATTTACCATTGCAACAGAAAGAATAAAATACCTAGGAATAAACCTACCTAGGGAGACAAAAGACCTGTATGCAGAAAACTATAAGACACTGATGAAAGAAATTAAACATGATACCAACAGATGGAGAGATATACCATGTTCTTGGATTGGAAGAATCAACATTGTGAAAATGAGTATACTACCCAAAGCAATCTACAGATTCAATGCAATCCCTATCAAATTACCAATGGCATTTTTTACGGAGCTAGAATAAATCATCTTAAAATTTGTATGGAGACACAAAAGACCCCGAATAGCCAAAGCAGTCTTGAGGGGAAAAAACGCAGCTGGAGGAATCAGACTCCCTGACTTCAGACTATACTACAAAGCTACAGTAATCAAGACAATATGGTACTGGCACAAAAACAGAAACATAGATCAATGGAACAAGATAGAAAGCCCAGAGATAAACCCACGCACCTATGGTCAACTAATCTATGACAAAGGAGGCAAAGATATACAATGGAGAAAAGACAGTCTCTTCAATAAGTGGTGCTGGGAAAACTGGACAGCTACATGTAAAAGAAGGAAATTAGAACACTCCCAAACACCATACACAAAAATAAACTCAAAATGGATTTGAGACCTAAATGTAAGACCGGACACTATAAAACTCTTAGAGGAAAACATAGGAAGAACACTCTTTGACATAAATCACAGCAAGATATTTTTTGATCCACCTCCTAGAGTAATGGAAATAAAAACAAAAATAAAGAAATGGGACCTAATGAAACTTCAAAGCTTTTGCACAGCAAAGGAAACCATAAACAAGACGAAAAGACAACCCTCAAAATGGGAGAAAATACTTGCAAACCAATCAACGGACAAAGGATTAATCTCCAAAATATATAAACAGCTCATGCAGCTCAATATTAAAGAAACAAACAACCCAATCCAAAAATGGGCAGAAGACCTAAATAGATATTTCTCCAAGAAGACATACAGATGGCCAGGAAGCACATGAAAAGCTGCTCAACATCACTAATTATTAGAGAAATGCAAATCAAAGCTACAATGAGGTATCACCTCACACCAGTTAGAATGGGCATCATCAGAAAATCTACAAACAACAAATGCTGGAGAGGGTGTGGAGAAAAGGGAACTCTCTTGCACTGTTGGTGGGAATGTAAATTGATACAGCCCCTATGGAGAACAGTATGGAGGTTCCTTAAAAAACTAAAAATAGATTTACCATATGATCCAGCAATCCCACTACTGGGCATATACCCAGAGAAAACCATAATTCAAAAAGACACATGCACACCAATATTCATTGCAGCACTATTTACAATAGCCAGGTCATGGAGGCAACCTAAATGCACATCAAGAGACGAATGGATAAAGAAGTTGTGGTACATATATATAATGGAATATTACTCAGCCGTAAAAAGGAACGAAATTGAGTCATTTGTTGAGACGTGGATGGATCTAGAGACTGTCATACAGAGTGAAGTAAGTCAGAAAGAGAAAAACAAATATCGTATATTAACGCATGTATGTGGAACCTAGAAAAATGGTACAGATGACTGGTTTGCAGGGCAGAAGTTGAGACACAGATGTAGAGAACAAACGTATGGACACCAAGGGGGGAAAACCGCAGTTGGGTGAGGATGGTGGTGTGCTGAGTTGGGCGATTGGGATTCACATGTATACACTGATGTGTATAAAATTGCTGACTAATAAGAAGCTGCAGTATAAAAAAACAAACAAACAAACAAACAAACAAAAAAAACCCAAGAGCTGGTCCTTTGAAAGGATAAACTAAACTGAGAAACCTCAGGCCAGGCTCACCAAGAAGAAAAGAGAACGAACCCAAATAAACAAAATAAGAAATGAAAAAGGAGAAATATCAACTGATACCACAGAAATACAAATAACCATAAAAGAATACTATGAACAATTATATGCCAACCAATTCAACAACCTAGAAGAAATGGACAACTTTCTAGAAACATACAGTGCACCAAAATTGAATCAAGAAGAAATAGATAATTTGAACAGACTAATCACTAGAAGTGAAATAGAATCTGTAATAAAACAAACAAACAACAACAAAAAAAAACAACTCCCTACAAAAAATGTCTAGGACCAGATGGCTTCAGAGGCAACTTCTACCAACACACAAAGAAGAATTTTACTGATCCTTCTCAAATTCTGCCAAAAGTTTGAAGAGGAGGGAACACTCCCAAAGACGTTCTATGAAGCTGCCATCACCTTGATACCAAAACCAGATAAAGATACCACCAAAAAAGAAAATTATAGGCCAATATCTTTGATTAATATAGATGCAAAAATTCTTAACAAAATACTAGCAAACCAAATCCAACATCACACAAAAAACATCATACACCACAACCAATTGGGATTCATCCCAAGTTCACAAGGATGGTTCAACATATGCAAATCAATGTGATACACCATATCAACAAAAGAAAGGAAAAAACCCACATGATCATCTCAATAGATGCAGAAAAAGCATTTGACAAAATTCAACAGCTATTCATGATAAAAACTCTTACCAAAGTGGGTATAGAGGAAACACATCTCAACATAGTAAAAGCTATTTATGACAACCCACAGCCAATATAATACTCAACAGTGAAAAGCTGAAAGCATTCCCAGTAAAATCTGGCACAAGACAAGGATGCCCACTCTCACCACTTCTATTCAACATAGTATTGGAATTCCTAGCCACAGCAATCAGGCAAGAAAAAGAAATAGTGTATCCAAATTGGAAGGGAAGAGGTAAAATTGTCACTATATGCAGATGACATGATACTGTATACAGAAAATCCTAAAGACTGGCACACAAAAACTACTAGAACTGATAAATGAATTTAGCAAGGCAGCAGAATACAAGGTTAACATACAGAAATTGGTTGCATTTCTTTACTCTAACAATGCAATAGCAGAAAGTAAAAAAAAAAAAAGTATCTTTTAATAAAGCACCAAAAAAAAAAAAAAAATAGGAATAAACCTGGCCAAGAAGGTGAAAGACTTATAGGTTGAGAACTACAAAACATTAACTGAAGAAACTGAAGATGATTTAAGCAAACGGAAAGATATCCCATGCTCTTGGATTAGAAGAAATAAAATTGTTAAAATTACCATACTACCCAAAGCAATATACAGATTTAATGCAATCCCTATTAAAATACCCATGACATTTTTCACAGAACTAAAACAAATAATCCTAAAATTTATATGGAATCATAAAAGACCCAGAATTGCCAAAGCAATCCTGAGGAAAAAGAACAAAGCAGGAGGCATAATGCTCCCAGACTTCAGACAATACTACAAAGCTACAGTAATCAAAGCAGTGTGGTATTGGCACACAAAAAACGACATATGGATCAATGCAACAGAACAGAGAGCCCAGAAATAAACCCACGCAACTATGGTCAATTAATATTAGACAAAGGAGGCAATAATATAAAATGGGAAAAGACAGTCTGTTTTGCAAGTGGTGCTGGGGAAGTTAGACAGCTGCATGTAAATCAGTGGAGAACATGCCTTCACACCATGCACAAAAATAAACTCAAAATGGCTAAAAGACTTAAATATAAGACAAGACACCATAAAGCTAGAAGAGATCATAAGGAAAACATTCTCTGACATAAGTCGTACCAACTGTTTCTTAGGTCGGTCCCCCAAGGCAATAGAAATAAAAGCAAAAATAAACAAATGGGGCCTAATCAAACTTACAAGCTTTTGCACAGCAAAGGAAACCATTTAGAAAAATGAAAAGACCTACAGAATGGGAAAAATATTTGCAAATGATGCAACAGATCAGGGCTTAATTTCTAAAATATACAAACATCTCATACAACTCAACAACAAAAAACCAAATAATCCAATAAAAAAAATGGGCAGAAGACCTAAATAGACATTTCTCCAAAGAAGACATACAGATGGCCAATAGGCACATGAAAAGATACTCAACTAATTATTAAAGAAATGCAAATCAAAACTACAATGAAGGGGACTTCCCTGGTGGTCTAGTGGCTAAGGCTCTGCACTCCCAATGGAGGGGGCCTGGGTTTGATCCCTGGTCAGGGAGCTAGATCCCACATGCCATAACTAAAAGATCCCATGTGCCACAACTGAGACCCAGTGCAGCCAAATAAATAAATTAAATAAATAAATATTAAAAAAAAAAAAAAACTAGGATGAGGTAACACTTCACACTGGTCAGAATGGCCATCATTAAAAAGTCTACAGGGACTTCCCTGGCGGTCCAGTGGTTACCACACCGCGCTTCCAATGCAGGGGGCACAGGTTCGATCCCTGGTCAGGGAACTAGGATCCCACAGGCTGCACAGGGCAGCAAAAAAAAAAAAAAAAGTCTACAAATAACAAATGCTGGAGAGGGTATGGAGAAAAGGGAACACTCTGACACATCCTTTACTGATAGCCCCTCAATATATGTGGGAATGTATATATGTGGGAATGTAAATTGATACAGCCACTATGGAGAATAGTATGAAGGTTCCTTAAAAAACTAAAAATAGAGCTACCATATGATCCAGCAATCCCACTCCTGGGCATATGCCCAGAGAAAATCATAATTTGAAAACATACATGCACCCCAATGTTCATTGCAGCACTGTTTACAATAGCCAAGACATGGAAGCAACCTAAATGTCCATCGACAGAGGAATGGAGAAAGAAGATGTGGTACATATATACAATGGAATACAACTCAGCCATAAGAAAGAATGAAATAATGCCATTTGAAGCAACATGGATGAACCTAGAGATTATCATACTAAGTGAAGTAAGTCAGACAAAGACAAATATTGTATGATTATCACTTATATGTGGAATCTAAAAAAGATAAAGATGAACTTATTTATAAGACAGAAACTGACTCACAGACTTAGAATACAAACTTTTGGTTACCAAAGGGGAAAGGTGGGGGGAAGGATATATTAGGAGTTTGGGATTAACATATTCACACTACACACTACTATATATAAAATACCTAATCAACAAGGACCTACCATAGAGCACAGGGAACTCTACTCAATACTCTGTAATAACCTATATGGGAAAAGAATCTGAAAAATAGATATATGTATAACTGAATCACTTTGCTGTGCACCTGAAACTAACACAACATTGTAAATCAAATATACTCCAATATAAAATAAAAACTAAAAAAAAAAAGCTAACAGTAATTACTGCCAAGGCAATAAAAGAAAAAAAGAAAGAAAAAAAAACCCAAAAACAATCCTACAAAAAGTAGAGCCCAGACTGCTGCAATGAAGAACAAAAATTCTATGAATGTATCAGAAGTTGTAACAGAGGTATAATTTATACTTCTTCACTTTCTTTTCCAAATGCACACATTTTAACTCTTGAAAAAATGTCACTATAGACTTTCAATTGATGCAGATCATTTATTCCAAGCCCTTCAGGTTGTCTCCCAGAAGGTACCAAACTTTGGGCATTTTGGAAATGTGATAAGACCAGTAGTAAATATATAAACGTGATTTGATTGCCACAAGTGTTGTGCTACAAAACGAGTTTCTAAATTTTATTAGGTTCTTCCCCGTATTTTTCTTTTATGCATATGTGTACTTGACAGAACCTAAGAGACATGCCTTTTCCTAGCAGCAAAGGAGTCTGGCGTGAGTTTATGGAATCCTCTTTGAGCATGCTCACCTGTTAATGTGAGAAGAGTTTCTCTAAAGATGTTGGCTGCAGAGAGTGAGAAAGAATTAGAGGGAGAGAGACAAGCAGAGAGACAGAAAGATCTATAACCTCTCATTTTACAGATGACAAAATGGAGACAAGGACTATCGTTGAAATTCAGGTTTTCTGCTCTGTTAGTGCTCTAGGATCATTGATATTATGATTACCCTTTTTGTTAGTTGTGTATTGGACAGTTCTCATAATATTTCTGTATGAATATGAAAGCAAATGGATCTGGACTTCATAAAATGGGCTAATGTTGACTATTTTCTTTTTAAACATGTTTACATTGAGAAAATGTATCCTCTAGATGTGAAGAGAGACTTAGAATGAGGAGGTCAGAAATGCAGTCTCTTGGGGGGACGTCAGCGCACAAAATGCACCATAGGAAACTACTATTCTGATGATGCTTTAGTCAATATGCTGGGGAAGGAGGTCAAAGGGGAAATACTAAATATGCTTTCATAATTAAGAACATGTAAAGATTACTTCAATGTTTTAAAGAATAGTCCATTAGTCTGGAAAAATATTTTTCCCATTTCTACTGGAAAAAAAATTGGATTTCAAGAAAAGTTCAGTTGTAAAAAGTGAGATATATAATTGATATAAATTAATAGCAATTTTTTAATACAGCACAACTAACTTTATACCAAATAGAAGATAATATTTTATATCATATAAATATATATTCATGTCTGTTATTTTTCTATATTTTATTGTTTGCCATCTATATATTGTTATTTTCATAATAAATATAAACATTTTAAAAGTTATTTTGTTATATAAGGGGGCAAAGTTTTTTTAAAAGAAGTTCATTTATGATTTGACATTGAATGTCAAGGGAAATGCAAGGCATGATACATTGACGCAAAGAGTTTTCTTAATCTATTTTCACCAACGAACTAGTCTGTGTTTATATGTTATGAACCATAAGAAGTATAGTAATAAATAAAAATAAAAAAGCACAGGGACCTCATAGTTCCCATTCCAAAGTTTCAGCCATGAATCAGGTACAACAATGTAAAACCTATCAGTTACAAAAGAGGTTGGATTCAAACTGGGTTTCTGGCAGATGGGACAAATCAAGGTCACCTGTCTAGATGACTAAACCCTTTTTACTAATATTTATGGAAAAGGCACTTCTATTCGTAGCTGCTGGTGATTTTAGGAACCAAGTGGAACCTTTCTCTTCTTCCTGGGAATGTCCCACTCTTGGAGAAGAACAGACAGGTTTATTTATTTATTTATTTATTTTTCCTGTTCCTTTCCTACATTTGACATCAGTAAAAGTTTTAAATATCACAACTGATTTGGCTGTAAATGGAGAAACAGTACCAAACAAAATAAAATGAAAAACCCAAAGGAAAAACAGAAAATCCTAAATAAACCCTCAAGTTTGGTCTTGGGGTTTTACATATACCAATGACACAGGAGATCATAAACCGCGTAATTATCACAGCAAGGATAGCAGTACACGGTGCACAGAGTCCCAAGATAACCCTGCCTAAACACCTTGCGGAGATCCTAACAGGTACTCTGGCCACACATTTTTACAATAAAATATCATCTTCCTCTCACCCATGTGTTCATAGCTGTAATCAGATCAATTATCCAAAATGCGCCTCAGAGGACTTTAGGGATTGTTGAAACATTCCCCATTTTTAAAGACAGAAATTCAAGACAAACAAAACACAAACTTCACTCACAAATGCCAGCATCCAAACAAACAAATGAACCTGTTCACAAATCGGGGAGAAGTCCAACAACTCTTTCCTCTCTCCAACAGTGTACCCCACTCAAATGCAAAACAAATTGGCTTATTCCAGAGAAAAAGCCCCAAACGGAGAGAAAAGAAAGTTCCCAGCTGTACACACTGGCGTGACTTACCCTACCGTATGGAGCTCGCCAGCTGCCGAATGTCGATTCCTTGTTCCAACTGCCAAGCGCTGGGGTAGCCACTGTTACTTCAGAGAATTCTGAAGGGAAGATCCTCAGTACAAGTGGTCCCGGCAGATGCTAAGGCCTTACCTGAAAATTTTCCAACTGGGGCCGGCCATCCCACCTCTGCTTGGCAAGAGGCTGGAGAGAGAAACTCGGCAATGCAGCCCATGCCATAGTCTCTAACAGTTAGACGGACTCTCCTTGCTAACGCCTAGCCTAAATCTCCCTTCTGGAGTTTTACATTTCCTAGACTCAGTGTTACCGAGACCAAGTTGTTGGGGAAAGGAATAGCGACTTTATTCAGAAAGCCAGCGGACTGAAAAGAGGACGAACTCACATCCCCAAGAACCATCTTACCTGAGTTAGAACTTAGGCTTCTTTTATACTAAAAGGGGAGGGAGTAAAGTCAAACACTTCCTGGTTCCGGTCCGCCTCCAGAGCGGATGTGTTAATTTCTTCCTCCCTGCAGTCATTCACAGGTGGGCCTGGTCAGGATGTTTCCTAAGAGCTAAACAAAGGTTTTTTAGCTTAATGCTCATTACCTAGGAGGCAGGGTTCCCAGAGATGGGCCATTTTGTATAATTTAAGCTTATAGGAAACATCCCTTTAGTGACGAACTTGTAATGGAATACAGAAGTTCTCCCCTATTACATTAGCACTACCTTCTAGAACTATATTAAAAAGGGCTGATCTCTATTCCACATGATAGTCCTTCAAATATTTTGTTAGCTGTTTTACTTTCCCCAGCTCTAAGAAAGCAGCAGAGCAAGTTGGCTAAAAGTACCAGTTCTAGATAAGAATACTTGAGTTCAAAAATATGCTCCTTCATGTACTAGCTGTATAAACTTGAGTGAGCCACTAGTCTCTCTAAGTCGGCTTTGTCATCTATAAAATGAGGAAGCAGGGATAACAATGGTACCTACCTCCCAAGGTTTTTGCGAGCATTAAGTGAGATAACAGATATTAATTCTAGACATGTAAGTACTCAGTAAGTATTAACCATTGCTGTGGTGATGGTGATTATAATTATTACTACCACTATTTACTCTTCTCTCACCCAGGCACTTCTAATCCCTTCAACCATTTCTCATTTACTAGAAACCTGGTCATCTTGCTTGTCTTTTAATGCCATCTCCAGAATTAAACAAAGGACCCCAGATGGGTACTGGCCCAAGAAGAGTACTAGACTATGGCCCCTACTTCTATAAACACAGCCTAAAATTCTGTTGCTTTTTCTGCAGCCCCCTCACATAGCTCTTTCAGACTGGGCTCGAGGTTAACCAAATCTCCCAGACCCTCCTTCAGTGAACTGCTTCCTCATTCTGTCCTTGTGGAATTTTGTTTTTGGCCAAGCACAGATAGAAAAGTTCATTCTTGATAAATTTTTTTCTTATTGGGTTTGTTGAATATTCCAGCCTGCTAAAATCACTATGACTCTCCTAACTCTAGCATAAACTCTGAATTATTAAGACATCAAATGTATCAGCTTTCATTGCCAGCTCTGGTGTTTCCTGTCTTCATCCATGTCTTTGATAAAATGTTGACTAAAATAGGGTCAAGATCAAAGCTTTGTAATCCTCTACTGGTAATATTGCTGGATATTAATAGTTATTGTCATGTAATACCATTATAGTTTATAAGATGCCTTTAATATACATAATCTAACTTAATCCTTATGAAGTAAATAGTGTTATTATCTTTATTTTGCACCTAAGAAATCTGTAGTTCAGAGAGTTTAAATAATGTGAGCAACGTCTCCCATCTGAGAAGTGGTATATCCAGATGCAAACCAGGGTCCTCTGACAACAAACTGAGCTGTTCGATCAATTATGAGACCACTTCACCTTACGTCATCCACCATGCATTTTCCCTCTTTATCCTTAGGCAATCCATAGAACCTTTCTCAAATGACTTACTGAAATACAGATTTATTTCAGTACCTTTATTATATTTTCCTCCTACTGCAAGGTGCCAACAAAGCACGGGGAGGAGGGTGAGGTGGGGAGGGCGGAAGCAGTTGCTGGTTATAATCATACCTACTTCTCTGAGTTATTATTTGGATTTGACTAGAACACGGATATGGACTTGGCATAAAGTGGGTACTCACCAATGGCAGCTCTTTTCCTTCTCATGGAAGCTCTCCCCATCATACCACTCTTCCTACAGGTACATGCGCAGGTGCTATTTATCCTCACTTATGGGATAAAGTGAGGCTATCCTCCTTTTCTCATCAGAGCTCATCAGTGGAGCCTCTCTGTAATTAGACTGTTCATTTATATGTTTGGTTTATGTATTTCTGTTTTGTCTGCCTTTCCCTTTTTTCTTGTTGGAATATTAGGATGATTTGTTCTCCCTAGATTTTTGCATGCCTCTTTGGCCATTACCACTCCTGCCAGGGAATCATCCTTATATCCTCTGAATTTTTCAACACGCCAGTAAAAGCTCTAGGACACATGTCTGATGATGACCAGTATCTTCTTTCCTCACTGTGATAAATATAAAATGAAATAGTGACTTACTCCCAAGAGTGTAAATGACTAACTTCTACTTAACAAACCAGTTTGGGGGTTTTTGTTTGTTTGTTTGTTTTAGAATTACACTCTATTGGCTGGTTCCTGGCTCTGCCACTTAGTGTTCAGCCTTGACAATATCATTTATATTCTGAGTCTCACTACCCACAGCAGCAAAATAGGAACAGTAAAACTATCCAATGCATTGGGTTCTCAGGAGGATTAAATGAGATTATGTAGAACCCACAGCATCATGAAGGTATAAAATAAGTGCTTGCAAATGCCAACTATTATGAGCATAGCAATTAATTAGAATGTCCTGAAAACTGTTTGATTCTTTGTTGGTCTGTCTCATCGAAGGTACAAGCACTCCTAAGGAAACAAATAGTTTCCTCTGTACATTCAGGGCACCAGCTGCTGGATTTGCAGGTGGGTCTGTTGAGTTCCCTCATAGCAGACTTTGCCTAATCTCCCCTGGAGATGAAGGTACCCCCAATGGATTCAGCAGCCCACAGTCAGAGCTGCATACAAGAGAGACCCCAGTGAGGAATCTCAAGAAGGAAGGCAGCTCAGGGCCTTCTCAGAAGGGAGCAGCTGGGCAGACAGAGCTGGGCAGTTATCCAAAAGCTAGGACTTTAAAAATACCCTGGGAGAGTTCACTCCATATGGGCTGGCTCTGTGTGTCCTGGAGCATTGGGAATGGGAGGGGAAATCCCGTCTCCTGGAAGATAACACTAGATGGGAGCAGGGCGACCTCAGAATCCTCGTAGGCAGATCCTTGCATTCTGATCATGCGCTTCTCTGGATGTTTCCTAAGCAAGAAATAGGTCAGGCTCTTTTCTGGGTCTCACCTCCAGAGTCTGGGCTCCCCTCTGTCATAGGTCTGGCTGGTAGGCTGCCAGGGACAACAGACTTCTTGGGTTTCCACTCAAGGACAGCAGGGCCCGGCCCTGACAATATGCTGGGGTACACAAACCCTGAACCACTGATGGATGACTCAGGCCCTACCTGGGAAAGATGAACAGCATGGTAACAAGAAACTGTCTGTTAGGCAATCATAAGCTTTTCTGAGCAAATTTCAAGCTCTTGCTGGAGAACTATTGAAAAATGTGGGGAAAGGTGCATGTTGCCTAGTTCATTCTTGATTTGTGTGCTAACAGCCAGGAAGCTTATGTAAGTTGCTTGTAATACAGTAAATGAAACTAACCAAACAAAAATCAAAATAGTCCCCCAAACCCCCAGTGCTTTGGTGGTATGGGGAGCAGATGGGGGGTTGACTGATCCTGAACGTTCTGAGTTCTGACAGGTGCTGAGCCCTCAAGGTTGACCATCCAATCAACCTTTAGGTACATGGTGCTTCAAGACTGTTAGAGAAATAATCCCAAACTCACAAAACCAAAGATCTAGTTCTTCAGGAGGAGCAAAGGGCACAGTCAGGTGGGGAACTACAGGCACCCTCCACTTTGCACCACTTCACCTTTAGGAAAGACCTACATTAGTATTGTTTTCACTAACCGAAAGAAATCTGAAGAGGGTTTTCGCTTTTATGAGAAAAGGTGAAAGCAAAAGTAGTGTTCGGCGTCTGTTCTGCAGTGCGCCCTTATAGAGGCAGCGCGCATCCTGAGCAGTGAAAGTGGCCCCGCCAAGCTCCTTCCCCAGAAACTGCACTCAACATCTCAGCATCCAGCTGCCATCGCTTGCAACTGTGTCTGTGAGCGTCTTGCTTTACCTCCATTTATTTTGTGCACCCGTTAGTAAGACGTGCCCTAAAGTAATTGCTTCTTTGCTTTAAGTCATTTCAAATTGTGAAGGTTTCACAGGAATGTTCTACTTTGTGATGGTGAGGGAAACCTGGATCTCGAAATCTTTCCTGTAAGTTCTGCCCAAGACTTCAGGTCTTACGGGGGGAAGTGTTCAATATTTAACGATTAAGTATTATGTTAGCTGTAGGATTATTGCAGATGCTCTTTATCATATTGAGGAAGTTCCCTTTTACTCTTAATTTGCTGAGAGTTTTTGACATGAATGGGTATTAAATTTTGTCAAATGCCTTTTTTCCTTCTATTGAGATGTTTATATGTTTTTTCTCCTGCACTCTGTTAACATGGTGAATTACACTGGTAGAAACATAGACCATAGCTCAAGGGTCCAAGGCACTGGAGGGTAGACACCAGCAAGCAGTGGTCCTGGAGGGAGACCGCAGATTGTAAGAACTTTTTAGTTTTTGGTTTCCTAGTGGTAAAACTCTCCACTAATTGCCACTTGGCTCTTGTCTCCACTGCACAGCTGGTCTTCTTAATAATGACAACTCTGAAGAATATACTGTAAGACAGTGTATTCTCTTGATTTTACTTTTAAAAAGTATATATTAAATTCTGTTCAAGCACTAGCAATGCCATTGCAGCCATTCCGGGTTGCAAAGGGATTCTCTGGATATGTCCAAAGTGTATGTTTTTATGCCTAAAATCTGTGTCAGTTGCTAGATAAGATATACACTAGACAGGCACATATAGAGGAAGAGCTGGTTCGTTTTCTTTAGGAAGAAATGCTCACCTGAAGGAGGTGAAATTTTCTGTTTACTCTTTACTTTTCTGTTTCAGTTTACTCATCTGTAAACTGAGGTGCAGAATGCCCACTTCAAAGGGCTTTGGGAGTTTAAATGACAAAAGAAATGACCACATCCAACACAGCTTAGTATATAATAAGTGCTCAACCAAAGTTATTTCTTGAATTAGTTAGAGATTGCATTCAGTCATAGGTAAGAGTCCCCAGTAAAAGTAGCCTTAAAATATAGAGGCTTATTTTTTCTTCAAGGTTACATCCTTGAAGATGGTAGCTGCAGCTCCTGCCATCAGAACTGCACTATAGGAATTCTGTGGTTTGTTTTGTTTCATTTTTTCTTTCTTGTAGAACTTTAATGTGTCATTCCATTGTCTTCTCATCATAATGACCTCCATTATTCGTGATGAGAAGTCAGCCGTTATTCATACTCTTCCTTCTCTTTTTTTAGTATATTTTTAAAAATATGACAGCTTTTATGATTTTCTCTTCACCTTTGGTTTTCAGCAGTTTGATTACATTTTACCTAGATGTGCTTTTCTTTGTATTTAAATTACTATTAAGTCATTGGTGGGGTCTTTGGGTCCTGTCAAACTTTTTTCTGGGTCTTTGGGTCCTGTCAAACTTTTTTCATTCTATGTTAGGGCAGGTCTGTTTCAGTTTTGAAATTAGTCTTAGAGCATGGCCCTCATCCCTAAGTTATGGTCTTTCTGGAGTAATAACAATGTGTGCACTACTCAGGGAGGTGTCTCCACTCTGGCTGGTCTAAAATCCCAACATCTCCCAGAATCATTTTTCAGCTAATCTCCTCAAAATATTTGATCTCTAAAGTCTAGCCCTTTCATACATAGTCTGGTCCTCAGCCCAGAAACTGAGGTGAATTATCATGCTGACTTCTGAGGTCACATCTCTGTACAGCTCCCTTTTCTCAGGTACTCTGTCCAAAAATTCCAGCTGCTTCAGCAGCCCAGAACTTGTCTCCTTGATTCCTTAGCTCACCAGGATGACAGCTCGGCTTGGCCTGCTCCTCCTTATGCTGAGCCAGAAAAGCGTCCCCAGCTAGAAAGCCAGAATGCCCACGGGCTCACTTCCTGCGTTTCCTCCCCTCAAGTTCACAGTCCTACCCTGAATGTTGTTTCATACCTGAAAACAGATGCTTCATACACATTGTTCAGTTTTATAGTTGTTTTGGGAAGTCCAGCACTTCACTTACTTATATGGCTAGAAGCAGAAACCTACTGCCAAAAATGTTATCTATTTATTATTATATTGGTAGCCCTACTAGTAGTAACACGATAACATCAACTCTTTTGTGGTCTACAAAAATGTTTAAAATACTTTAATTTTTAAATATAAAGCATATAAAGAGTTATATTACTAGGTTGAACCTTTCTCTAACTCCTCCTTATACCTCTAGAGGCAACTACTATCCTGCATTAATGTGTATCACCTTTACGTATATCTTTATACTGTTTTTATTCATGAACATATCCTCAAACAGGAAAATGGATAAGTAACTGGAATACTTAAACATTGGAATGGAGAGATGCTTTGGAGAGAGTATAGAAGTTGTATTAGAGAGAAAGATTCTAGAGGTAGGAAGATGAATTAGAAAGTTGTTGAAATGGTCCATGTGCACGTTGGTGAAGCAGGGGTTAGGGCAAGAGGAATAGATAAGGAGACTCAAAGGCCATTTACACGGAAGGAACAACATATTTAATTTGACTTAGAGCTTGAATTTTAAGTATATTTATTGGTATTATTTAAATATTTAGAAATATAGTTTTCCAAGTTATGGCCTGTTAAACAGTTAATGAGTGTCTACTATGTACCAAGCACTGTGCTGAGTTCTGTGGAGATGATATTGAGCAAAAAAACCCCATAGTTTCTGCTTATATGGATCCTTTGCTTGGCCCAAAGTCCATTCAAAAGGGACAAATCTAAACAGCTATTTTTCAGCCTGTTATTCAGCAGGTATGCATTCATAAGGCCATGCCAGGTGTGTTCAGTCAGTGCCCATTCTAATTCGTTGGCACCCTCTTCTAGTAGGTTGATTCTCCATTCTGATTGGTTGAGGTCTGCCTTGTATTAGTTATTAAGTATTTGACTCTCACCAGAAATAACCAGTAATGTGGCACCCAAAAGATAAGCTGAACGTATCATACTCTTTCTCTCAAAAGAAAAACATGGAAAGAATTAGCCCTACAACCCAAAATTGTGGATCACAAAAAACATGATTAAATAGAGGAAGTTAATTGATAGTAGGATTTTTTAAAAAGCAGACATATAACACTGTAATTGCATCACAGTCATGGCGTAGCATTATAGCTCTGCCAGGATGCTTTGATCAGTCTTGAATTCAGAACCATCTGTCAGCTACAGACTGTGTGAGCCTCCACCCTATTTGAGATCTCCTCTTCTTAGATATCCAAGGGGTCTCCTAATCACTTCACCTGATTCCTCACATTAACCCCCTACCCCCAATTTAAGCTGCTTTGAATGAGTATTTAACCCAAGAGACAAGCTAAAACTGTAACATAATGTATAATTCAGAATATTTGTCAAGCCATGACATCAATATTTTATCAAAAATGTTCATACCAATATTTTCATTAAATACACACACACACACACACACACACACACACACACAGTCAGTGCAGGCATAGGCCTAATATATTAAGAACAGATGAGCAATCTAAAAGCTAGAGACACGTTTTTTTCCATAAGATGGCTTTAGTAGCACTTAATTGTCTTTAACTTCATTCAAAACAATTTTGTTAGATTGTATGTGACAGCTGTCATATCCACGTGCATTTTTAAAAAACTTGTCAAAATTGGTGAAATTTTGTGTAGCCATTTTAATATTGAAGATGGAAGAAAAAAAGCAACATTTTTGGCATATTATGCTTTATGATTTCAAAAAAGGTACAAATGCAACAGAAATGCAAAAACAATTTGTGCAGTGTATGGAGAAGGTGCCGTGACTGATCGAACGTGTCAAAAGTGGTTTGCGAAGTTTCGTGCTGGAGATTTCTCACCGGACGATGTTCCACGGTTGGGTAGACCACTTGAAGTTGAGAGCAATCAAATCGAGACATTAATTGAGAGCAATCAACGTTATACCACGCAGGAGGTAGCTGACATACTCAAAATATCCAAATCAAGTGTTGAAATCATTTGCACCAGCTTGGTTATGTTAATTACTTTGATGTTTGGGTTCCACCTAAGTTAAGTGAAAAACACCTTCTTGACTGTATTTCCGCATGCAATTTTCTACTTAAACGTAATGAAAATGTTCCATTTTTAAAACAAATTGTGACGGGTGATGAAAAGTGGATAGTGTACAATAATGTGGAACAGAAGAGATCGTGGGGCAAGCGAAATGAACAACCACCTACCACACCAAAGGCCGGTCTTCATCCAAATAAGGTGATGTTGTGTATATGGTGGGATTGGAAGGGAGTCCTCTATTATGAGCTCCTTCCGGAAAACCAAACGATTAATTCCAACAAGTACTGCTCCCAATTAGACCAACTGAAAGCAGCACTCGACGAAAAGCATCCAGAATTAGTCAACGGAAAACGCATAATCTTCCATCAGGATAACGCAAGACCACGTGTTTCTTTGATGACCAGGCAAAAACTGTTACAGCTTGGCTGGGAAGTTCTGATTCATCTGCCGTATTCACCAGACATTGCACCTTCGGATTTCCATTTATTTTGGTCTTTACAAAATTCTCTTAATGGAAAAAATGTCAATTCCCTGGAAGACTGTATAAGGCACCTGGAACAGTTATTTGCTGAAAAAGATTAAAAGTTTTGGGAAGATGGAATTATGAAGTTGCCTGAAAAACAGCAGAAAGTAGTGGAACAAAACAGTGAATACGTTGTTCAATAAAGTTCTTGGTGAAAATGAAAAATGTGTCTTTTGCTTTTTTACTTTAAAAAGAAGGCAATTTTTGGCCCACCCGATAGAATTTACTCAGTTCTCTTGACCTTATGTCTTAACAGATGATATAGAGCAGTGGTTCTCAGACTTCAGTGCCCATCAGAATCACCAAGAAGACCTTGTTAAAATGCAAATGTCTAGGCCCCATTGCCAGAGTTTCTGATTTGGTAGGTCTGAGAAAGGGCTCAATAATTTGCATTTCCAAAAAGGGTCCAGGTGCTACTGGTGCTGCTGGTCTGTGGACTACACTTTTAAGAACTACTGATGTGGAAAGTTCTCAGAGCAAGTTCATGTTTATGTTGGTCTGTATTTATGTTTCTCATCTTTAGAGAGTCATCGGCTCTGTGGTCACTCATTACTTTACAACACTATGTCATCTGTATTCCCAGAGTTAGATGGTGAGAAGCTGATATCCCAGATCAAGGAGAAGGTTATAAAGGAGCCATTTCAGTAATAAGGATTTTTCCTGGAAAAAAAATGATAACAGGGAGATTTGAGGGTTTCCAGTTACTTCTCCAGCACTTACTGTGCTATAAATAAACAGTCTTAAGTATACAGTTGGGATCTGACAGTATTTCTTTAATAAACTACACTGGGAAAAGCTAATGATGGTGAGCCACAGATGTTTCTAATATTTAGGTGGTCATTATCACCCGCAGTACATCTCTAATTCACAACAAATTTCATAGCCCAGTGATGGCCCATTTTTTAATAGATGCAAAACCAAAAACCAACAATAACACTAATTATTGCCTAGGCTTGATATAGCTCTCCATTTTGTCAAATTGTGAAATTCCCACATGCATTCACTTTGCTTAGTCACACAGCTTTTCTGTGAATTGAGGCCACGCCCTGCTGCTTCTTCACTCAACTAATGTTTATGGGAAAACAACAAAAGTTAGGACCTGTGCTCTGTGTGGAAGCCAAAGGTGTTCAGGC